>NC_141466.1:34145539-39145539 GCF_009769465.1 Tauraco erythrolophus
ACCCTTTTTGTGAGGTGGAGGGATGAGGATTACTGTCGTCCCCCTGAACTTTTCTGTTTTCTGGTTTCTGCTAAGGGAGAAGGTAATTGTAAGCAGCAGACTCTTAGCAACAAGTTGAAACCATTACTGACTTGTTACAGCCCTCAGTAGTTGCTATGTATCTAGCCTTTGTTGTTGGGAAATGAACGGCCCCATTTACATCGAAAGATGCTATTAAAATATCAGGAAATGCAAGTTCACCTATAAAATTATATTCTTTGGTAACAAAATAAGCCAAAATGGACAAACACAGGTTTATAGATAAAGTGACACTGGAGAAAGATTTCCGCCACATCTACCATGAATACATTGGCCTCATTCTCTGGGTTCAGTGACCTTTTGTGTTTCCAGAAGACCTTTGAGTGTCTCTTGGAGTGGATGAACGCATTACCTGTAGTCAAGAGAAATTCTTCCATTGGAGTCTCCAGATTGTAACGTCTGACACTGGGGGGAGAAGTTTTCTCCCACAATGTACTGTATGCTGGTTCCTAGGCAGACGTTGTTCTGTGTGATGCCAGGAAACCTGAGCCACATTTCTCCCATACCTTCCAGAAGTACCTGTATGGCATCAGCAATCACATCAGTATCCGGGCTCCGGCACAGATAAGGTAAGGCGGTGCAGACATATGTGTGGGTTTGTACAACCCAGACTCTCAAGTCACCTAGTGCAACATACAAAAGCCTGGGCTTTTACTGATTCTATTTCTGTCACTAGAAATGTGTTCATTATTTGCCTTCTGTCAATTAAAGCTCTTCTTACTTATTTCAAGTACTTTCACTTGCCTCAGGAGGAGTTTTGAATTTCCTGATGGGATCAGAGGTTGTGAAATTCTTTTCTGAAAACTCAAAGCTCACTACACTAATTAAATCTTTCTTCCTATGTCAGTCATTCTTCAATAGACATTCAGTCATTAACCTCCCTCTTTCTTTTTCTTTTATAATGTGAAGAAAACCCTCCAGCCTCAAATGTAAAAGTGTGTTTCTTCTCAAAACAATGATAAAAGAATCTTACCATTTTTTTCAATTGTAGCATAAAGAATGACAATTTCGGATCTGTGGCATACTTAGATCTGCTAATTATTAAATACTTGCATATCACCAAAGATTTTGTTTTCCTTTTTCATCTACTTATTTTAGTGTAACTTAGATGTTTGATGACATCTCCATCAAGCTTCATATAAAGGCTGGGTTCTTATGTTTAGTGCTTTATGAATGCACCTGGGAGACGAGCAGCCTGTCTCCTTCTCTGCCCAACTCTATGTCCTGAAATGCCTTTGGTAAATCAAGGTACCATTCACTATGCAATCATTGGCACATTACTGTCCCAGAACAGCAGGATCTGTGCCTGGCAAAGCAAGGGTCCTATGCTAAGGAGAACATGCTCATTAAGGCTGATGTTACCGAGGGAATACAATGGCTTTATCAGGCACTGTCTATGAGCTGACCTGTGACAGCTCTTCACGTGTGCGTTCATAACCAATGGACACTCACATTATTTAGATTTGTATATTAACTGATACTGCAATAATGTGATGGATTTACATGATGGGGTTTTGGTAGCAGGGGAGGGGCTGCAGAGATAGCCCCTGTAAGCAGCTGTGAGAAGCTTCCTTGGCTCCAAAACCTGTCAGACCAGCTTGTGACCAGGTCAGACCTCCCTCCTCTCAAGATAGGCTTGAGCCTCACCAATAAAGCAAATGCTTTATTTAAGAAGGGGACAAAGGAGCCTGAATGGGGCTAGGCCAACACTGAAGAGACAGGTAAGGCGGGATCTGGCTTCTGGCCTCCCACATGGGTCCCTGCCCGTGCTGAGCAGCTGCCACTCCACTCTGAAGCAAGAACTCCGAAGAACCCTGCTCCCAGGGCACCTGCTGGTTGGAGTTTTTTCCTGCTGGAACTGCTGAGGTTTGTTGGGCTCACTCAAACCACTTGGAGTGGTTTGTTGACCACTCCAAGGCTGGTCAGGCTTGGAGCAGCTGCAGCAGAGAGAGGAGTGAGATCTGAAAGAAGTGACTACACAGACAGCAAGGTCAGTGAAGATGGAGCAGGAGGAGGTGTGCCAGAGCTGAGATTCCCCTGCTGCCCGTGGAGATTAATGGTGGAGCAGAGACCCACTCACAGCCTGTGGAGAACCCCACGCTGGAGCAGAGATGCCTGTGCAAGAAGGAGTTCATAAAGGACTGTCTCCATGGGAAGAACCCCTCACGCTGCTAGAGACTCCCAGTGAAGCAGAGATGCATTTGTAGTCTGTGGGAAGGGACTCCACACTGGATTGGGTGATTGTACCCTAAGAAGTTGTGACTCTGTGGGAAAAGCCCACATTGGAGCAATTTGATGGGTAAGAATTGCATCCTGCGGGAAGGACTCACATTGGAGAATTTCATTGAGGACTACCTCCTGTGAGAAGGGACCTCATGTTGGAGAAGGGGAATAGTGTAAGGAGTCCTCCTCCTGAGGATTAAGGAGCAGCAGAAACAGCATGTGACGAACTGACCTGCCCCCTGTGTTACTTGAGGGGAGGAGGCAAAGCTGGAAAGAAGGGATGGGTGGAGAGAATGTATTTTTTAACATCTGGCTTTGTTTCTCATTATCCTCTCTGAATGAACTGAATACAAATTAAATTGATTTGTCCCCAAGCCAAGTCTGTTTTGCCCAGGGCCATGGTTGGTGAGTGATTCCTCCCTGTTTTTATCTCAGCCCTGAAGCCTTTTGTTATATTTTTCTCCTCTCCACCCCACCGCAATGGAGGAGTGAGCGAGTGGCCAGATGGTGGCTTAGCTGCCAGCTGGGCTAAACGACGACAAATAGAAACTCTTGCTATTAACGAGGCCAAGAATGCAAATACGATAGGTAAAAGCTACCATTTTGATGTACTAGTTTGCTTGAATGAGAACTACAAGATGAAAGTTTTCTTTCTCCTCCAAACGTAATCTGAGCTCTAGTGGCTTTCACATTGGATGGTTATCTAAGCATGAAAGGGGATGAGCTACCCCATGCAGAAAGCCAGTGTTAAAGTCCTTTGTGTCACTTGGATCCTGTGAGACCCACACCAAGACTGGGAGCACAGATGGAGCAGCAGCAGAGAAAAGTGGTTTGAAGACAGCACTGCTGCATGGCCCTATTCACAGAAGAGTCAAGGGACTTAGCCTGCAGAAGGCCATTGGAGTCTGTCCATGGTTCTACCACTGGAATCAAGATTGCCAAACCCTTACCTACAGCCCCTGATGTTATAGTGTCTGTTCTGGCCTGTGAAAGTCAGCAAGTTCTTCTCAGCAAGCTTTTCTCTTATAGGAAAAGAATGATATAACTCTCCGTAAACTTTGCAAAAATGGTTGTAACAGTTAAAATGGTTGTAACAGTTAACTTCACAGCTCAGAATTTCAGCTCACTCCTAGTTTGCAGAGAAATTAAAAGTGATCAGAGTGTAATTTAAAGCTATCAATAGCTGAAATACTGTAGTGAATCTTTGGTTTGCTTCTGCGTTTTGTATATTTTGCAACATTTGTGGTAAAATTGAAATTTTTCCATTGCCCTGTTAGTTTTTGAAATCTCTCATACAGTGGTAAAAGAAGTATTTTAAAACACAGTAATTGTTACCATTGTAGGTGCGTAGTAATTAGGATTCAGGAGCAAGACTTTAACTTCGTAATATATTATAGTCAAATATTAAGTGACTGTATTTCAAGTCGAGACCATTGTTTTGAAATCATAAATGCCTTTCTACTTTCTCCTGCATATAAAATCATGGTACAGTCTAGCATCTAAGCACATGGAAGCAAAAAATGGTACTTTGTGTCTATTCCCGCTCCAATATCATTCATGTACAGCTAAGCTATGACACTGAAGTATTTATTTCAATATATTGAAATTTATTTTTGTCCTCATAGGATAATTTTAAGTGAAAAAATTTGGAGAATATATTTAACTTTCCAGCATAGTTGATGAATTCATCAGGGCAATTCAATTGCATTAAGATGCCTCCAAGAGAGCACCACACTTGGCTCACACATAATATACAAAAGCAGTGAAAACAACTGCTAGAAATTCTTGTCATGCGTTGAAAGATGCCGTGTCAAAATGAAATGAAAAATTCAAGAACAAATTCCAGCTCATACTTACACTACTTTCTTTTGTAGTACTTCATAATCCAAGAGAATTTTCCTCTCCACTCAGCTCCAGAAAAGTTAGACTTTGCAATATGTATTAAATGCTAGTAAATGAGAGGCAAGTTGTATAAATGCATGTGTTTGGGAGAGGAAATTCCAAAGATCTGTATTATGCAGCTTGCAGTAAGCTCTTACCAGAAGGTCGTCTGCTGGCAGCAGGACAGCACCACAGAATCCTACTTAGTCACCACTGATCACCTGGTACAATATTTGGGGAGTTTTGTGGAGATCAGCTTGATATCTATTAGAAATTGAATTCAGGCTGTACAGTTCAATGCGCTAAGCACTGATTTACCCAGATTTGAGGAAACTTCTGTGTGTGGTATTAAATTTTCCTGGAAGATTAAAAGGATGAGGGAGAAGGAAAGCAAGGAGAGAGAGGAGGAAGTGTTGAATATTAGGAATAGTGTGAATACTTCACGCTTCCCTCCTGGCACCCCAACCTGCAGAGGTTTTTGAGAAAAATTTCCCAAATCCTATTTCTTCTGGAAAGCCACTAAGTCAGTTGTGAAGCTCCATGCTCTTCCTTGTGGACAAGTGGGCTGTCCAGGGACATAAACAGCTCCCACCAGTGGATTACTGGACTGTGAAGAGCCAATAACACCTGACTTGCTGCCTTTATTTCTGCTCTGCGATACAAAAATATGTACAAGCAAGATCAAATCCTTCTGATTTGGGCAACCATTTGAGATTTAGAGTGAATCCCGATCTTTTCTGTGTATGAACAGATATAATTTGATCCACATTATTTAAATCAGCCCAAAAGAGAAGGTACTTAGTTTTAGTCCAATTATTTTTTATTCCACAAGGCTTGTGGGGGATAAAGAAGAATGAAAATAGAAACAAATGTAGATTAGACAGGTCCTTGGAGTTTTATTTGCTTTCATTTTAGGATTTGCAGAGGCCAGCTTCTGTTGCCGGTAATCCCTTAATATGGTTGCCTTTGCTGATCTTAAATTGATGACTCAATACTGATAGCACTGTAAGGCAGTGAAAGATCAATACATGTGCGTCTTTTTCAGTGCCCTCCATTAGTTTTTATGATTTATTTGTCTCTTAGCTAGCCTATGACTAAGCCTCTTGTATCAAGTTTATTGCATGTCTACTTTAGCAGCTAAATAATTGAGAACTTCGCTAAAGGAAGAGAAATAAAACACGAATATATATTATCTACAAGCCTTCTCTTGATTTGAAACTCTTCCGAGCTGTTGCAAACTTCTTTGGAACAAATCATTTTACCTCAGTTAAAATATTATGGAAGTTAAAATTTTCAGCCTGCCTGAAGAAAACTTTGCTCAGGGACATTTCCAGGCCTTTTTGGGACACGTGAGCAACAATGACATGGCAAAAGCTGGTAGCTGACTGGTAATGATGATCAATGAATCACAGCTATGAAGAGCAAGATGTTTCAGTGTGGAATGTGGTGCTTGTGGCCTACTAACACTGTCTAAAATGAAATCTACCTGTGAAGGGTTGGGTACCCAGGACTCATCCCTTCTGGGCAAATGTATCATACCACTATACTTGTTAGGACTAAATATTCCAGAGTGGAACAGGTCAGAGTAGTATAAACATTAGTGACAATTATAACATGTAATTAGTATTTATTATGATTGCGTGCTGAAGTGATAATAACACTTGCAATAAGAGCTGGCTCTCATCTTATTAGGCACTATGTAGAACAATGCCAGCCCGTTGTTCAAAAAAAGCTTTTAGTTTAGCTGAACAAGCTATTCACATCAGTGTTTGCTGCTTTAAACAGTTCAAAGTCTAACAGCATGTTTCTTTTGACAAAGGTGATTACAACAGATCTATACCCATGAAGAAAAGCGACTGTTTAGGTATATTTTTTTTTTTTTTTTATGAAGAATTAGAAAAGGAAAAAGCTGGAATACAGCTCCCTCTTAAAAATGTGTGAGTCTTGTGCAGACCTCAGGGGCCACAACAATCAGGGCAATGATAAACTATCTGGTAAATGAGGAGGAGTTTAGGCACTATCAGCTTCCCAAGATGAAAGGCACTGGAGCACCAGCTTCAGAGACAGAGAAAACTCATCTCCTCATCCAAACTGGTGGCTGCTGAGTTTTTCTTCCCTCATCCCAGTAACTGATCCCAGTGTGATGTCAGTTAAACTCCTCTCCAGTTCTAACAACTTGTTTAAACAAACAAAAAAAAAGCGCTAGGAGCTGTTGACACCTCAGGGATATCTCTAGAAAACTTTGTATTTTGAAACAATTTTGCAAATGCAGCATCAGAAGGGCCTTGCCCTTCTCCACATGATATCTGCAATTTATTTACAAGAGGTGCCTGCATAGAAACATGTTAGTGTTTCAGAATATCAATTTTTTCTTCTGCTTATTTCTTATTTGAAATCCTCACTTTCCAGCCAACTCCACAGCCATTATGCAAGTAACTCTGCTGTGTCACCAACTGCAGCCCTCTCTAGTGTATTTATAACACCTTCACTGAATACGTTTTTGAATAGGCATGCCTGTTATAGGGAGGGCTATAATTTTTCTTTATCATGGTGTATGTATTAGTGTAATGTTAGTACAGTTACAGTTGTATCAGTATGAAGTACACCTCTGTCTGTAAAGCAATGAAATATACCAATATAATAACAGCTATAACACCACTAAATTGTACTCTTTTAACAACATTGATGTGGTTGATGAGACAGCACTGCAAAGGAGGTTCAATCTACTGGGAGGATGGAAATTGAGCAGGCTTTTTTTCCCATGATCAAGAGAAATTGTTTAGAGTGTTTTGTGGGTTTTTTCCATGACTGTAAGAAAATAGCAGTTTTTCAATAGGGAAAACATTTCCCATGTGGTACAAGCATGACCACAAGAAAAGGGATCTCAGGACTTACCTCAGGAGAGGGAGCAGTAGCACAGTGCATACATAAGCCAGCACTGCCACTGGGAGAAGGGACTCATCTCCCCTCCAGTACCTGGTCCTGTCTCTGTCCTGTTCTCTGACTCATGCCATCTTGAGCCTTCACGACTGAGAGATGAAGAGGACCAGGACGCTCACTGAGCTGGGCAACAACTGCCCGTTCTGCCTCCAGCATTAATTTTCAGCCACTTTGATTTTCTAATGCAGAGGAGTTGGAGCTGGTGGGTAGGGGAGGCGAGGACTGCTCTGAGTAACACTGCTTGCTCAACATGCACCTCTAGCCATGGCCCAAGACAACATCTGGTAGGTCCCCAGCAAAGGAAGAAACCCAAATTCTGTCAATGACATTTCCGAAATTTCAGAAAATGCAACATACATTCTTCTGTAGTCCAGTCTGTCTTTGCAGAGGTAGCGATCTGGTCTCAGAGGCTCATAACTCACAGTTCTCATTAGTAAAAGAAGAAAAGCAAATGTATGAGAGGGTTTTGCTTTTAGGAAATTAAAAATTTAACAAAGATGAGCAAGAGGAAATATGAAATCTTCACATGAAAATTTGTGTGGCTTTCTAGCGGCTTGGGTGGTCAGCACACACGTGAGTTCTTTGTGTAAGCTTCAGTACAGCAGAATGCACCACATGAGGCAACATGTGCTTGGAGCTGTCAAAGCTTTAACAGTAATGTGTTTTACCAATACTTAGAACAATGACTCCTACCCCTACTACCTCCACCATGAACAAACGAAATAATAAATGAGAATTTTCTAAGCTGCTTTCTTTAAAAAAAAAAAAATAAAGAAGATGATGCCATACCTCAAATTCTGATCTATACCCAGCTTTTCTCCAGCTAAGTGTGAGAAAATAAGTTTGATTCAGTGAGGTTGGTTGAGTTGGTTGCTCTCTTGCAATCTTGCAGCAAGGTTTTTTCCAGGAGCTATTAATCCCCAAAACTGGGTGAAGAGCAGAAAGGATGGTTTTGGTATACGCCCTTTTCTCCTTTTAAATTAATAATTCTAAAAAAAAAAAAACCATTTTCAAAGTCTAGCCCATCTTCTCTGTATGCTTTTTACCGGATTTTGCGAGTGGCAAATTGTTCACTGTAGAGGGCTGCAATTTTTCCTGATCTTTGGGAATGTAACTAAATACAAACAATAAGGGGAAAGTAGTTTACAAGCATTTGTTGTGAAATAAGAATAAACAATTCGAACACTCTTTTAGGAAGTTGAATATATTCCTGTTGGTTAGTCATTTTTCTGTAATAAATGCCTTGAAAATACTACACTTGCTTATTAGTGTCAGGGAAAATATTCTCCTGATTTTCTTCTGCTCTTCTATTTCTCTTTGGTGGACTATATACAAAAGACCTATTCTACTAATTTAAATAAATAAAAAGCAGTTGGCTCTTTGCAAAGCCATTCATTTTTAAAAAAAGTAGTAATATATTGATGTTTACAGTTATAACATCTTGTAATAAATTAAATGTTTGTCAAGTGCAGTTGTGAAGAAAACTTATAATTACTTCTTTTATTTGTTAATTTGAATATTTAATTAAAATTCATATTTTAATTCCTGAATTCAGCAAAATTTTCATGCCATAGACATATTGAAGTCAAAAATGCTAAAGAATTACTACTTTTAAGACCTTGGGTGATATAAACAAGTCAAAAAAGGATCTTAATTTGTTTGTTTGTTTGTTTTTAGAAGATTATTTATTTATTTTCTTAAAAGATATTGATTATTCATTCATCTAAAATCATAATGTTATTGAAAGAACAAAATTCAAAGTATTATTGCACAGGGTGGACAAATATTTTAAATCTTTTTTTTTTTCTGCACATAGTAGGGTGTCTAGGCAAGTATATATATATATTATGCATATATATAGACACATATCCTTTTATGTCATTAGTTGCAAGACCACTCTCCTAATAATTGCACATGGTCTTCAAAAAGACCCAGCTTCTCAAATACAGACCCACAGCCCTCTCACCAAAGCAACTACTAATCCATGTGCAAAATTCCCCCTGGAAGGAGGACTCAGCAGAAGACCATGATCACTCCTTGGTGCTTCTTCGTGCTGCAGGTTTCTGAGTTACGAATCCACCCTCTTCTGTAGGTGGATGTCAGGACCTTGACCCAGCCACAGAGTGTGCTTCAAGTCATGGCCCCTTTTCATCCACAGGAGGCCTTTGCGAGGACATTGGCATCTGCCAACCACCTCATCATCTCACAACACATGCATTTTCATGGAAAAAATGCGGTAAATGAATTTCTCTTAATAGTCACTCTTCTGAATGTTTACATTGGCAAATAGGGTTTAGTGTCCGTTTACATTGATGAGCAGGGTTGCATCAAGGAAAATCTTGCTTCCTGCCTCTCAATGGAAACAATCCACAAGATCCCAGATACTGTCAAGCTGCTGGAGAAAGGAGAGAAGAGCGTATAATGACATGAGTAAGTGTGTTAAATCACTGTGCTGCCAGCAGTCGCTACATCTGGGCTCCCAAGTGAGCTCTCGAGTATACACCTTGGCTGTTTCCTAACTGCATGCTGGCGTGAGACTTGAGTACACACCAGTCCTGAGTGCCCTGGTTTCCTCAGAAATTAAAGCCCTGCGACAGACAGGAGCCTTATTAAGCACCCAGCTTGGCCTCAGTCTGGATAATTGGAGGCAATCTGGTCCATGGGATCTGCTGTGATGCACAGCTGGAGGTTAGTTTGGGTCTTTTTGTTTTTTCCTAAAAGAAAGAGATTGAGAAAAGCTCAATTCTCATCTGACACAAATCATTTCAGCCTTGAAAAGAGAAGACTTCGAGGGGACCTAATAGATGCCTTTCAATACCTGAAGGAACTTACAGGAAGGCTGGAGAGGGACTTTTTACAAGAGTGTCCACTGATAGGACAAGGGGAAATGGGTTTAAGTTGAAGGAGAACAGATTTAGATTAGATCTTAGGAAGAAATTATTCAGTACAAGGGTGGTGAGACTTTGGAACAGATTGCCCAGAGAGGTTGTGGATGCTCCCTCCCTGGAGGTGTTCAAGGCCAGGTTGGACGGAGCCTTGAGTAGCCTGGTCTAGTTGAGAGGCGTCCCTGCCCATGACAGGGAGGTTGGATTAGATGATCTCTGAGGTCCCTTCCAGCCTGTGCCATTCTATGATTCTATGATTGCATGGACGGCTATTGATACAGGCAATAAACACTGTGGCCTTTGACTTGGATTTCACCAAGAGTTTCTTTTACTACCTTAATATATCTTTGATGCAACTGTAAATGACACAGAAATATGTTGTCCTTTAAGAAGCAAAAAGCATCAACTTTAAATTCAAGAGTATGTATTTGTATAACACGATGGGGAAAGACACTAGTTTATGGTACTGTTTCAGCAGTAAAATGAACCCTCACTTTCCCTCCAGTGTGTGCAGTGTAATCTTCATGTATATTTGTATCAGCATGAGCTCAGAGCATTCCAACAGCAGGCAAGAATTTTCCTTTAGGAAAAGTAACAGTGTTGCAGGTGGTACCTTTAGTTTCAGTTTACATATATCTAGAAAAGCTAAAGCAACAATTAATGATATTTTAACTATTATTTTTAAATATAGTGGTTTGTTGCCATCTTAAGAACAGTGATAAATACCAACTTCATGATCTGATAAAAATGCCCCCAGTTCACTCTAAACTGATGTGTCAATAAGCAATATTACGTGAATACTTTGAAAGTTGAATACTTGTTGCCATATGCTTGTAAGTGCTTTCAGTAATATTTTTGCAAGATACTTTGTGTATAGAGGATCTCATGACCTCTCAGATGTGAACATATGAGCAGCTGTGAGAAATTAAGAATTTTTTTTTTTTTTTTTTACTCTGAGTAGCAGAGCACTGAGGAGACATTTCAATTGTATTTGTAAGAAATGGTTAAATTTTGAGTTCAGTATCCTGATTTTTCAAGCCACTCTCCATGTTCATAGGATGTTCATTGGATGGTTCCATTAAACAATTCGCTGTGTTCAAATCATAGTTTTAAATATGCCTAATTCACTTTTGAGACTTAGTTCCCAATTAAAGAAAATGTGAAATTAATTGCCTGTAAAAAAAGAGAAGGATCATAGCTAGAATCTACTGAAAATAATACAAATAGGAAGATATGAATTAGCTGTAGTTATTACAAGTTTTAACTGTTTTGTTTGTGTTTTCTTTTTTTAATGTGTACTAATAAAGGAAAGGTACTGCTACTGTATAACTTACAAAGAAATCAACACTGTTTGCCAGTTAAATAACAGTAAACAATATAACATTTAATCCTACCAAACTAGCACATCTATTACCACCACTCATAGGTCCCTCTGAACTACACACCTCTCAGCCCAGGCAAGAAAAATAGATTATTTTAACCAACCTACATGCAGAGAATGTGGCAGGATATGGCCATTAGTCACCGTATAATCACTCTATCAAATTTGTAATGATCTGTGAAATGAAAAAGCTGTGGTTGGTGCTCAAAAAAATGCTGGCAATGCTGTGCACAGCCCCTGCTGTGCATTTTACACGAAGATCTGTACATAGAAGAAAAAACTCACTCTCAAAACAACCAACAGCAACAACAAAAAGAAAGAATGCAAAGAGACTGATCTTATTTCTTGCACATATTACAATCTTTAGTCTGAGCTGCTGAGTCTGCTGCTATTTTAGTTTAGTCTGTGTTCCAAAAGTTCTGCTCTTTTTTTTTTTTTTTTCTCCCACTACCTGGATGAAATTTGAACATAAAAGTTAAAATACCAAGAAAAAAGCAGCTGTGTAAATTTCCCAGAATTTGCTTTGCAAAGCTACTATTGTGGAAATACAGGCTTCTTGCTTTTTTTTTTTTTTTCTCTTTTTTAAATAGTGCACTAATTTTGTGCCATTTCACCATGGCAAAAGGATAGTGTTTGGTACTTATGATCTAAATCTTCCATATCTGTTACGGAAAAGATCATTTACATGAAGCCAGAGAAAAAGGTTGAGCAGGAAAATAATGAAACCTTTCCACCTGGTTAGCAACACTGTTAAGTTTTGTGGAAATGACCTGGAGGCAAGGTCTAGGCAAGCAAACTCCCAGCGAATGCAGGGGGAGCTGACTGCTGCTCCAGTAGGTCAGTGGGACCCCAAGGGTTCCTTATGTGGCTGCAGAGGAGACAATATCAAATTTTAGCACTCTGTAGAGGTATTGAGCTGATGCCATTATCTCACTTTAACTCCCAGTATGGAATCTCTGGAGCTTTATTTCATGGATATAAAATATCTACTACTTTTCTGAAAATGGGAAGGTGAATGAAAGGGAACTAGTCTGGTCTTTTATGGTTGAAAACTGTCTTTTACTACCTCTGATAATGGTGAAGAGCAAGAACAGGAAGAGCATGAGGTTTTTGGGCAACACCCCAAAATAGATGACCATGGGAAGTGACACAGGACCCTGCCTGTGGCAGGGCATGATTGCACCCATTGGTGCTACCAGACATCAGTGTCACGCTCTCCACAGGTCTAGACACTGCTTGTTTTTTTCCAAAAGTAGTTACTCTTTCAAAAGCTCTTTGTAGGAATAAAACACTCAGATGGAAACATCTCAAATTTCAGTCTTTGTGACTGGCAATAAGCAGGAAGAAAAATGACACCATTTTTTAATCTTCTGTAAATACATCTTTAGAGCACTTTTCCTTTTTTGTCATATAATTCTGGGCTCTTAACTCTGATTCATCAACATCAAATCTTTTCCTTTAAAGAGCAGACTGTACTGATTGCTTGTAAACTGGTCCTTTGCTTTGCTTTCCGGCTCAGGTGTGTCATGCACTTTCAGCTCTTTCATTTCTCAGTGGTTCAGTGTACAACTATCAAATAATACACTTTTATAAAGAGGTTTATCCTCTGTGACTTCCAAGCTGAATACATGAATTTTACAAGTTTTGGTTTTAAAGATGGCCCTGTGCTTCATTCCCCTGATAATTTTCGCCTCCCTCAAATTTTGTATCCACCCTCCAGAAAAAGAGAATTTTGTTCTGGACATCACCTGAATTTGCTCCAGAACCCAGAGCAGGCTAGAGGAGAGGATCTGTTTTGGGACACAGTGATTGTCATTCTGCTACAGCCTGACAGCCGATCACCTGGGCAGCCAGTTCCAGTGGGGCACAAAAACTTTCAGGTCTTTGAGGCACCGGCTGAAGAAATCCCAGGACAATATATATTGTAAATAAACAATTATTTACTACTTCTTTAATAAATCTTTTATTATGATAATAACTTTCCCCAAGGACCAGCTAGTAAGGAAAACTGGGCAGCATACTGAAGAGCTTTAAAGTGCAATTCAAATCTAGATATCATAACCATTTTTATAATAGCAATTAATAGTTGGATTCTGGAATACCATAGCAGCAAAGTACTCTTCATACACAGCAGTTTCTGTGCATGTATACTAGTTAACATCTCAACTTTCTGAGCTAAAAGGAGAGGGATAATTGAAGCAATGAAAAGCTATGAACCAGTCAGGATATCTAAACACTTTGAAGAACATAAAGAACATGGATGCAGTTTATGTATATCAGGCCTGTGATATCTGCAGCCCCTACTGGAAACGCTCTCAGTTTTCTGCTTGGGAATGGGGAATAGAAACCAACGTTAAGGACAGAGGGGTGGTGTTATAGACCAGTAAAATTGCTAAATAAAAAGAAAACCCACAAAGTGAATGAAGCAGAAACACTCTCCCAAGCAAGTTATTAACCTGCCTCAGAATGCCGAGCTGGCTGGAGCCTGCTGCCTCCCCTCCGAGGGGCCAAACGATGGCACCTAGCAATCAGCCTGAGTCAGCTGGTGAAGTGATAAATTGGCAACATTAGTGAAAGTCAGCGGGGAGGAAAACCCATTTTACTCTTTCTCAAATGGTAAGGAAATATAAAACGGTTTTAAGCACCCCGTGCAGTGCTGAATCAGAAGTTTCACTGAGCATTAAAATGTCTGAGTTCTTCGGTAGCAAAGCAGTGCTCACCGTTTGAGTGGAAAGGTGGGAGGAGCAGTGGACAAGTTGTCTCGTTTGCCAAAGGAGGGGCTCCAATTTTTATGGGAGTGGAATTGAACATTAAGCAACTTTGAGACATCCAGCTTTGGATGCCATAAATATTGAAGTAACAGTGAGATGGAGACACATAATGCCTTGGGTCTGAAACCAGTGGAAACTTAAAAGACTAGACGTAATGTGGGCCAATGCTGAGCCTGAAGAATATTTTATCTTAGACTGAGTGAAGACACATTAAGATTGGTTCAGGAGGAAGATTTAAGTGGAGCAAAGAGCAAGAGAAGCTGACTGGTGGCACTTTATTATTTTATGTATACACTGTACTGTGTCTGCATAAGATTTGAGTTTGGTATTGGCTGGGATTTTATAAGGCTATAAACTTCTTAATTGGCACTTTCAGTAAGTTTCATTTGCTCATAAAGGAGTGCATTTAGATCTGGACTTCCCAGTACAAATCACCTCCATGCAGGCGCACAGCAGTGCTAGCGGTGATCTCAGAGTAAGTCGGCAGGCATATTTGAAATGTATCACCTGAGTCAAGGATTTTCAGACAAAACTCTTTCCTGAGTCTATGGAAAATGCATTAAAGTCTCTTGTCTTGAGATGTGCTGCTGTGTCTGCTGACTCCTGAAAGCGACTGGATTTGACTAGATTTTGCTGAGCCCTACGGCGCTGCAAAGTGCTAAGTGCAATTTGATTCTATATATTCATATTGCTTATTGGAGGCACACTGATGTCTACGGGCTACAGTTACCATCTGTCACATCGCAGGCAACATCAGGACCCTTCTCAGTCAGACCCAGAGCTGTTTCTCTGTGTAGTAGCAGTGATGTGACTTGGCTTTCAGGACAGAAGGAGGACCTGGGTGCCGCAAGTATCAGCCCCGTGTTCTAGGTCTCTTCATAGAGGGTGAAAGAGGGTCTTGCAACAAGTACTGTGGCTTTTCACCATGTCTCAAAGCAGCTCTCTTCAATCCTATATGCAAGCAGACAGTGGCCAGCTGGTGAGTGTGGATCTGAGCTCTGTCACAGCCCGTATGCAGCCAGATAGCTGAACATGTCACGTCGGTGCAATGCAGGGGAGAGAAGAACTGCAATATTTTTGATTAAAAGTGACACATACTGAAGTTTTCTCTTCCTGCTGGTTCCTTCAAGGGCTGGTGGATGGACCGTAGCTCTGTCTCCTGTACTGGCTTGAAGAGCAGAGCAATGCTGCAATGGGTGTTTGTTGTTGCAGGGAAGGGGCCTCTGCAATGAGGACCCCAGTGGCCTTGTGCAGGTCTCTTTTAGTCCTTGCTACCAGCTAAGTCTCCAACTGGCCTAAATTTTCTCCTTCAACGGAAAGATCCCTATAAGTTAAGTTTTGTTTAAAATGTGTGTTTTAACACAACACATATGCTTTCAATTTTTATAAAAATGTATTGGCGTATTTATTCTACTTTACTTGCTTCATGGCTTTCTTCAAGTCAAAGCTTTCTTTTTCCAGAAGAAAGAAAGCTGCTCATATCATCATCTGCTTTATGCTAGAGCCGTGGACTTGTTTTTAATATCTTGTCTCACTGGCTCTTTGTGGGTGTGCGCAAATTTCATTTTCTAACACAGTAGTCCTGATGTGCCCTCATCTCCCTGCTCTGACATTCAGCTTCTATGAGCTTTTTGCTGCTTTCGTATTTATCACTTTTAAAAATACTGTTCTTCTTTTCCCTTTCTTTTGGGTGTCGTTTTGAAGTGATTGATTGTCTCAGTTTTGATTACTGGTATTTATGACTGGTCATCTTCTGTAACAAGAGAAATGTCGTCAGACCTCCAAACTCCATGTGTTTGCCCCGTACACTCTGCTTATCTCTCAAAATCTGCATTAATCTCAAAAAAAAGTCTGAGTCCAGAGTCATCTGGAGCCTTGCACCTATTGCCTCTGTTCACAGCTTCAGCCATATCATGCCTTGCGTCTTCCTTTCATATGCCCTTTGCTCTGACTGATCTTTCCCTATGCATCCCTTTGAGATAGAAAGAGTATTGATATTACAGGAGAAAGGTAGACAAGAGGGATTAATAAATCAGTGAAAACTAGTTATTTAATTTTTTCAGGCTGTGCCTGTACGTAAAATTAATCTGACTACTGAGGGTAGATACAGAGATTTTGTATCTTTTTTTTAAAAAAAAAAAAAAAGAAATTAGGACATTGCAGAGTGCACATTTATTTCAGTATTTGCAGGCTGTCTCATATGATAAGATATGACATTTTAAAGCTTTAGTTTGAGAAAACTCAGCATAGTTCTGCGTGTATTTTTAGGCTAGTTACAGTATGCACTCCTATGAAAGCATGAACGTGCATCTGTTAAAGTCACTGTGTTCTAAGGTCTTGCTTAAAATTCGGCACCATCTCAAAAGTACAAGGGCTGGGGAGCGAGCCCAGGGAAATGATACGGAATTGCTCTCTTCAGTGATCTTGGCACAGGTCACCTGGCCAAATAGTTTCCTGATTAAGATATACAGATGAAGAGGCTTCCTACTTTTGCAGATCATCCGTCTCTTACAAGAGGGTTTTAAGACACTAGGGTTAAAACATTTTTGGATATTTTTACATCAAAGCTTTAATCATTCCTTATTGTCATGGACAAAATGACAGAAACTCTCAACAATTCTATAAAGGTCACAGTGAACAGAACTTTGCTATCAACAGATAACCATACTGGCTTGAATAGAGATAGAAACTATTCTTTTAAATTATACCTGGATACAATTAATCTATAAGTCAATGAGATTGTGCTGTGTTACGATTCGTCCCTGGCAGTTTTCTTAGTTTCTTCTAGCCAGTGGCATTGCTTCTCCTGCAAAAATCAAGCAAGTTCAGTGCTTGCAATGCTAAATAGTCCTACTGAAGTCAGCTGGGACTAGTCAATGCAATCACACAGGGCCTCTTAACAAGTGTTAATAGAATTGACGTCTAGAGCATTTATCACTTGTTCCACTTGCCAGACTGGCTGGAGACTTTTTTAGCTTGTTACTGGGGAGTTGTACTGGCCATTGACATTTTCTGGCCTTGTATTTCAAAATGGGAGACCACTCAGTGAGGACAACGTTTGAGAAGTAAGATCTAATTAGCAACACAAGGTTACTGAAATTATGACGTCCTCTATACCGCACACCATCAGCAGCTGCTGCATCCACACGCTGTGGTATGCTGCAGTGGAAACCTGCCGCCCCTGTCTGGCAGCTGCAATGCTCAGTACTTCCGCAGCTCACAACCTCTCACCTCTGGTCACCCATCCTGGTAGCTCAGCAGCAAGTGCCCCGTTGACGCCAGACAGGTGGCTGCTGGACGTTCCCAGCACTGCTGGGGCAGGTATCACACCGCGAGTGACACACACGGGGAGTCTGAGGGCACAGCTCCAGAGGTGCAATGCTGAGAAAACTAGAGAATGTCTAAACCTGGCCCTTCCTACACCCCCATGGAGTCTAAGTTTAGTGGCTAAAAAATACTGAGATGCTAGAAAGCTCATTTTGTGCAGAAGTACCTTGGTTTTCACAGTTGAACAGCGGGGCTCCAGGATAATGCCTAATCCTAATACTAGAGAATATAAGCAGGCTCTGTAGCATAGTAGTGGGCCTGCTTCCTTTTAAGCTGCAGAGGAGGAGAGGATCCATCCACCTTATATACAAACCTAGGTTTCCATTACTTTCCCCTTCAGGAAGAAGTTCATGTTACCATCTCTCAAAAAAAGAGCTTCACCTGCAGGGGAGCTGGACTATAGGTTAGCCTAGATAGAAACTACTGTCTGCCCCTCCTATTGAAAAGGTGCACGAAAGAATATAAAATCTGTTTGATCCCCAAGTAAGCAAAAGTGAAGGCATAATTCTGAGTGGCTACCTCACCGGGAGAACAGCAGAGTTGACCCATGTTCCTGCTGCCAGGTCTCTGTATGTAACGCATATCGTTGCTGTTATGTGAACTGTGTGAGGAGTCAAGGGTTCTGGCTTGCAATAGCACCCGAGTTTCTCGAGATCTCACAAAGAACTGGTCAAAATATTGTAGTCATGAGGCTCTTCAGAGCGGCCCTGGAGGAAAGAAAGGGCATCCCCATCTGGCGTACCTAATGCACAGGGACTAAATTTCTGCAGCTCTGAGGGAGGTGTTTTCGAAGGGAATTAAGTTATGTGGCAGCCCCATGATTCCCAGACATAACCGGTTTAACCACATCCCCTACAACACAAGGTCCTTTCCAAGCCCCCTTCTGAGCTGCCTGATTTTGCTTGTGTAGTGCCAAGAGGGTTTAGGAGCTTTTCTGGAGTTATTGATTTTCCTGTGCCGATCTATCTAGGCGTCCAGGTCCTCTGCTATCTCTGACCCTTACCATCAGCAAATCAGTGGCAAAAGATACAAGAAGGAAACCAGTAAATTTCAAAATAAAGCCTGTTTAGAAGTAACTAAAAAAAGCTGTGAATTTAGGAATAAACCAGACCTTAAAAGAATTAAAATCTTTGCACATTGCAGGCTGAGCCAGACTGTGGCTTCTCATTCAGAAATGTCTATTAGTAAAGCCCTATTCGTATCTCACTTCCCATGAAGATTTTAGCAAATCTGGGTAGTATTACCCAGTGGAAAGTCATACATTGGTTTGCATCTTCCTCCCATTTTTTTCTTCTCTGCAGTCTACCTCACACCAGTAAAAGCTCTGTTTCCTAAGCTCGGGAAATACAGAAGGGTTTCTAAAATGGGAATATTCTAGATGCTGGGCAGGAGTCAAGGGACAGAGACAGTCTTCGCTTGTTGAATACTTTTTTCCAACAGTAAAAAAGTAAGTAATTCATGAATCATACAAATGCTGGCAAAAATAAATATACTTGATCCAATAGTGATGAGCTCATTCACTGCCATACCGACATAGGATCTTTTCAGGAGCTGTCTTCCTGTAAGCCTGAATCTGGTCATCTGCAGGGATATAAGGTTGTCTGCAAGGCATGGTGGCCTCCTTGGTGTGAGGTGGTGTGCAGGCAGACACTGCTGAGAAATGAAGAGTCCCCTCAGCATCCCGGGAGGAGCTACTGTGCTAGGGGCACTGGAGATTGGGGTATGGCACGGGAACCTGCCTCAGCCTTGTCAGCAGGCCCCCAAAACTGCTCCTCCTAACCCCACCAAAACGTGATTTTGGTTGTTGCCATCACAGTGCTGTATAAAAGGCAGTCCTGGGGGGTCTGAAGGGGGATGTTTTCTAAAAAAAAAGAGTGTTTTCTATCAAAATTTGAAGGGTAGAGGGAAAATATTCAGGCTGGTAATATTTTGATGTTCCTGATGAAGTGTGACACAGCTGCCTTTATTTGTTAGCATGTGTATGTTGTTTATTAACATGATGTTTATTTGGACTTAAATAATAGAAAGACATTAGTTGTGCTATCATGCAACAGTGATTATTGTAATCCAACAGTATTACAATAATCATTCAAAAAATAATTCAGTCAGATAAATAAAAAGAAAATTCTTCCCAAGTCTTTATTGTTCCAGGAATTAATATAATCTTAATCCTCTTTTGGATGAACACCACTGGTTGCCATTTTTTGATTAAATATTGTGTTTGTTTAAAACTTCAGATATGGAATGTCAGAGGCTACATACCAAATGTGAGGGAGACAATCACTGACAGCTGAGTTTCAGCACACAAAAATGTATTTTAGCTTTTATTTTCAAAGTAGCATTGCCAATTTTATCCGAGTGCATCTTTAGAGAAGAGAGAAGTTGAAAGCAAAAAAAAAAAAATCCGGATCAAAATATTTTATTTAACTGAAAACTCTTATTTTGGCTCATCTGGTGAACCAAAAGTCAATTCATTCAACTGTTCTGATGAAGTTGCTATTTTACTAGAATTCTAAAAAAGACTGCCTGGGATATTTGGAACCTGAGGCTATTGATTTCTATTCTAGAAATATCCTTACAATGTTTTCATTAAGGTAAGCCCAATCATTACATAAGGATTGCATTAAAAGTCTTAATTATCTGAATCCTCACAGGAACAAAATACATTATCCTCAGCTGACATATGAGAAAATGGAGGCAGAAGAGTAATCTTAAGAGAGGGTTGCTCAGGACAAGTAAGCCAGTATTTCAGCCCAGATCAGGAAACAATGGCAGTCCTGGTTTTGCTCTCATACTTTTATTCTTCAAGACTATGACATATCTCACACTGTTATACTGTCACCCTCTTGAGGCCGAAAAGAATGGAGTAAATTAATAAAGTAGAGAGAAACCACAATAACAGGTAGAATGATGTTTCATTAGTTTAGTCTGTGCAGAGAGAGGAGAGTAAAAGCATTGCCAGAGAACATCAGCGCTATGCAAGAGAAGCTGACAGCAAAATTCTGGGAAACATAAAGAAATGCTCTTTAAAGGGAAAGCTTCCAAGTCACAAATGTTACTTTAAGCAGAACAAGAAAAAGGATCGAGTTTTTTGTTTTCTTTCAGTAAAGACTGCTGAAAGCAGCATCAAATCTGTTTTAAGAGAGGAAATTGTTTAACCTTACTATAGGCAAGAAGTTTAAACTATCAATTAGAGAGTAAAACTAGGAGTCAGGTGAACTTATGAAAGCTCTAATGAGGTGATATAATTCTGTAGCATTTCACTAAATTTATTGATTGAAATTTTCACTAAGAACCAGGGAGAAAAAAGGGAGCAGCTCTCAATTTTGGTCTCTCTGCATGAGTAGTTGTGTGCTTTCTGAATACTAATAAAGCACACATTGCAGTTAATGATGTTGGCCTCTTACTTCTCAAAAAAATTATATGCAACATGTTTAATACATAAACTAGCATGAAAAAATACACATGGACAAAATTAACTTGATCAAAAAAGGAAAAATTAATTAACTTGTGTTCAGGTGGGCAAAAGTTTCTACTCTTTCTGACAAATCAATATTTTAAAACCTATACAAGAAAGTTAAAAAATGCAGGCTCTTCTTCTTTAGCAGAGTATCTGTAAAATAGATGTTAATGGTGAATGTGTTGGTAAAAAGCATTTGACCGGCTACTTTTTGTCCTTGTTTCGTTTCTTAGTGTGGGATCCTTCTTCGCAGCTCCCTCCAAGTGACGCATTTCATCTCAGATAGCCACTTCGCTTCCCCCTGGAGCCAACACAGAGAAATAGCCAGCTCCGAGGAATGGCTCATCCCATCCAAAGAAACCTGTATCTGAATTGTGGGAAGGAGTTGCTCTCTGGAGTGTCCCTCTCTCTTCATCGTGTTATGTGGAACCTTTAAGTTCAGCTTTTAACTTTTCGATGTCAGGAGTATTGCTCTTGAAGAAAGAAGACAAACAGCTAAATGTTAGCATTTTGTATTTCCTCCTATAATCCCTGATTATGGAGTGATACTCTTTTTTTTGGTAATGATTATGAAAAAAAGGTTTTATTTTTTAGCAAGGGCAATGAATACAAAATTGAAGGTGCGTAAGAATGTACATCAGTTTTAGTGTCTGGGGCAATGTTTTTAAAGAAATGATGTACAGAATGGTAGGAAGTACTTGGTCCTACAAATAACTGTGCCAGTAATTTTTTTCTCACAAGTAACTTTATCAACTCCTTATTTGGCAATAGACTATTTGCATTACATTACAGCTGTACTATGTCAATTTTCATTCTTATGCCTTATTCTAAAGACAGTAGGTGCCTTCAGCCAACTCTTGGGAACTGCGGTGTTATATCAACTTTAAGAAGTCTGGAGTCTGGCATGGGAATCTGGACCACAATTCCTCTCTTCTAATTGTCTTACATGACAATCAGAGGAAGGATTGGAATCCCTCCTGAGTGATCAGGACTTGATCCTGGTAAAACCTGCAAGTATTGGAAACATAACTTCAGAGAAAAGGTTGAGTTCAGGTTGAGCAGCAGTGACCACATGGCCAGTGATGAGACAGATAGCTGTTTCTTATTTGTGCAGGCTGCTGCCTGGAACAGAAGTGAATCCTGGATTTGTGAGTAAAAGCACAGTGTTAAATGTGACAAATTGTGGAGAGTTTGACTGGAGCAAAACCATTTTGTCTTCCTTTTTCTGAATACTCTGCATTTTGTCAGACTTCAGAGTAGGAAAAAGCTGTATGTAGGAGTTTCTATTCTATCTCAAAGCCCCAGTGGGCTCACAAACTGATTAAATATTTAGCAACTTTCCTGTCCTCTGCAAGATAAACAATCATAGAAGAAAGACATGAATGTGGCAGAGAGGAGTTTTTTCTCTGTTTTGTTATCCTTCCCACCCCATTGCTTTATCTGAGGCTTTGATTTCTGTTTTTGACAAGAACAGGTTTGCTCCATATGGTCCCTCTCTTTATTTCCATTTCCTATCTTTAATCCTGCATCCAAAGGAAAAAGATAGGATTTAGGCAAGATCATTAGCTGGCGTCTTGGTTCTTACCACAGTGTGAGTCTTCAAAAGTCCTCTTGCCTTGATTAGAATTGGTCCAGTAATGTGTGCTGGATTTCCCACAACAGGAACAACCCTCATAGTGGGTGTTTCATGTCATTCACAGCATAAGGAAGACAAAGGCATGAAGAAGCTCTTGGAGTTTTTACTTGGTGGAACCACTAACACTTATTCCCCCATCCATCTGCATTACAGGATCACAGCTACCCATCACCTTTTAAGACTGTGTGCTGATCTTCAACCGGAGACTCTTTCAGATGCCTTGCATCCCACCAAACAACTCCTTGCACTTGGCTACTACTTCTCCTCCCCAGTTTTCCTCCTTTTCTCCTCAGATTGAGGCCATCCAGGACAAGTTCCCGGGTTTGAGCCATATCATCTGTCTCGTTCCAAAGAAAACAACTTAGGCTTTTTTGATGCATCCTTGTGGTGACTTTGTTGTCTTCACATCAGCTGACCATGTCGACTAGAGCCTGGGATTCAAATTGTGTCTCAAAATGAATGAGAAAAAGGGGGCTAGTAAGTTTGCAAATTGAGCTCTTTCACCTGTCTTGTTCTTCAGTCTCTTAAGCAGCAAGTCAAAACAGGTCAAAACATCATTGCTCCTAGGAATGCATCCATGTTAATAGTTAGAAGGCAACTCACACCTCATTTTGCTAACTAAGAAAGAATCACTCCTGAAGAAGGACCAAAGAGAGCTGAGGGATCACATGAAGGAGTTATCTACCTTTACTGAGGAAGTTTCATATTTGACATAGTTCTTCAACAGACAATTTAATAAAAAAAGGAAGGAGGAAAATTCCTGCAATGCTGTAGAGACTATATACAACAGTACAAACCTTTTCTTTCAGTTCTTATATCCTGTACACTTTTTGCAGAATAGGATGACAATCATCATCAGTGTCAGTAATAAAATTGGTTTATCGAAGACAGCACTGACCGTTAAGTGGAATGTGTATCTCTAAGTTGTTAGATATTTAAAGCACTACCATACTGTGAGCAAGTTCATTTTAAATGATCCAAAACTATCTGTAAAAATAAGACAACCTTGATTAACCTCTAGAATCTGAGGGCTGTAAATGAATTTAACACCCTAAAATATAACACTGCTAAAACAGGGCTCTCAAATTGTTATGCCACAGCTTTTCTGTAACTTCATAGACATTCATATACTCATTTTCTTATAGTTAGAGGCTTTTTTTTCTCCTCCACCTCTTGAAATTCTTCAATATTATCATTACATAAAATGCTAAACGAAGTACTTTCTGTTTTATCAAAATATCAGCTACCTAAAACCAGAAAACAGAAGCTTTTTCACTACCAGTTCAACATCTTGTACAACCAAGGGCAATGGTTATCTCATTTTAAAAGATTGTTTAATCCGTTTTCCAGAACTAAACGATACAGCAAGTGTAGTTAAGACTCGATTATTAACTCATGATCGTAAACTATTTGGGAATGTTCAGTCAACTATAAATACCATATATTTGTTTTCCCTCAAGAAAGTCTTCATGCTCACTCACAAATAAGCTAATTAAACTTTGATTAGAAGCAAACCAAGAAATGTACCTTCCTCATGCACAAGCATGAAACACTCTTACTTCAAGCTGTTGGAGCCGGGTGACTTTTGGTAGACAAGCTTGTTCATTTGAGCTGTCATTCTGTGTACAGTATGGACTTACCTATGCTCTTGGAGAACCATTTCCACCTTTTCTGATGTGTAAATCTCTGGGAAAAAAAACATCCCAGGGGAGCTCTGAAGGAGTCATAGCAAACTTCAGTCTGCTGACAAAAAGCTTTTCTTCGTCACTTTTCATGCACCCCTTAAAAATATTTCCTAGGTAAATGAACCAAAAAGTAATATTTTGGCATATTTTCATTTGCTTCCACAAATTTCCAATCAATTTAAGTCTTCGGAGAAGGTTGATAATTTTTGCCTAGTTCTTTTAATTGGCTATTGTTTTTAAAAAGATTGCATATTATGAAGTATGGCCAGCAGGTCCAGGGAAGGGATTCTCCTCCCATATTCTGCTCTTATGAGACCACCACCTGGAGTAAGGCATTCAGCTCTGGGGTCCTCAACATAAGAAGGACATGGAGCTGTTGGAGTGGGTCTAGAGGAGGGCCATGAAGATCATCCGAGGGCTGGAGCACGTCTCCTATGAAGACAGGCTGAGAGAGTTGGGGCTGTTCAGCCTGGAGAAGAGAAGGCTCTGGGGTGATCTTACAGCAGTCTTCCAGTACCTGAAGGAGGCCTACAGGAAAGCTGGAGAGAGACTTTTTGCAAGGATGCGTAGTGATACGACAAGGGGCTTTGAACTGAAAAAAGGTAGATTTCTATTAGATATAAGGTAGAAAATTTTTACATTGAAGGTGGTGAAACACTGGAACAGGTTGCCCAGAGGAGCTGTGGATGCTCCATCCCTGGAGGTGTTCTGTGCCAGGTTGGATGAGGCTTTGAGCAACCTGATATAGTGGAAGGTGTCCCTGCCTGTGGCAGGGGGAGTTGGAACTAGGTGATCTTTTACATCCCTTCCAACTCAAACCATTCTATGATTCCTGTACGATCTATTCCATTCTATGATTCTATGATTCTATGATTACTGAACAGAAAAAGGACCGTGGTCTCCCACGTAAATGAGGGGTGTTTATAGGTATGAATCTCTCACTCTGGGCAACTTGGAGAGGCTGTTGTCCGCATTGCAGCTTTCTTAGGGCATTTCTCAATTTTTAGTGAACTCAGTGGGTGCAAAGGGACTTCAGGACTTTATAGGATCCAATCTTTTGTTCTGAAAAAACACACGTGTGACATGGATCAGTTTTGCTGAATGAAAACGTTGATTATGAATATGGTTGATGCCCCTAACTTGGCTAATCCTTGGCTAATGGTTTATTCCTGGATGTTTACACAAATTATAATAACTTTCCAAACATCTTGCATCTGTTGCTTTCTTCCTTTGAGAATCTTCTACTTCTGCTCTGTTATAACACATAATTGGGAACGAATCAGCAGGAAGGAAATAGACTCTCTGGTTTAGCTAAAGCTGTAGTGTTTGTTCAAGTTAGTGATGCGTGAGTGGTTTACTAAGGATTATTTTTCAAGGTCACTTCCTACTTGGAAAGGAGCCTGTAATAAGCTTCTCTTCAAGTGAAGAGATCTTTTTCTTTACAATTCTGGTTCTGGGTGGTCTGGTTTATTCCCAGATCCCACAGAAGCCAATGGGAAGAGACGCTCCATTGTCACCTGGGGACACTTCTGGCTCTCCACGAAAACATGTATTTCAAGGAGAGAAGGTAGGAATGGAAATATTGTATGGTTAGATATATAATAAAGTGTGTCTTTGCCAATCTTGTTACAGAAAGAAGAATCTGGATCCTTTATTATGTACAGTCAGAATTTTCATATTTTGTATTGGAGTATAACATCAGGAGGGTTCTGTCAGGTGTTTGCTTCTCACACTTATTGTGGAAGATGTTACTTACTCCGACTAGCATTTGTGTTTCTTTGGTAATGAAGGGGCCTCACAGGAATGTATAGCATACATTCAGTGAAAAAAAAAGGAGGGAAAGACTTTTTAACATGTTTAGATTTGGAAAAAAAAAAAAAAAAAAGGACATGGCCAGAAACCTTTGAGTTAGTTTTTGAAAGAGTTAGAGCTGTTGAACAATATCTGATCAAATGTAAATTCTCAGCTTCAGATCTAGTGTTTAGAAGAAATGTTGATATTGCTAGGTCACAAGGCAGGCCAGGTAGATCCCAGTGATTCTGAAACTGTTGCATCACATGTCTGTACAGCAGAAATGAATCATAAAAGATCATACAGCTATGATTTGGGGCCAAAAATGGCATACCAGCAGGTATTAAGCACATGACAGTTGGGGAGTTGTTTGTGGGAGGCAAAAAATTCCAAGTTGAGAGCCATCTCTGATCTCCTAATCCATCCAAAGAGCTACTGTAAGCAGCATCATGACCCTATGGGAGTCAACAAATCCTGAGTCCTGCAGAGGCTGGGCAGCAGCTGCTTATCTGGGAAGGGGACGTAGGACGTTGCTTGGACAGCGCTGCTGGCTTGTGATTCAGCCCTACCTTCTGCACTGAGAGGCAATTTGGAATTCACAGACCATCCCTGACTGACTGTCATCTAATCACTTGTAAAGTCAGGAGATTTCATACCTCTAGGAAGCCTGTGGCATTTCAGAAAACTTCCTTTTCCATAGCCTTCTCTTTCCTGAAACCAAAGATGGCCAGTCCCTTCAATCCTTCTTTTAAGGCACTGTTTCCTATTCGGATTTTCATTTCCTCGACTTTTAGAGTTACAGAATCATAGAATCGTTTAGATTGGAAAAGACCTTTAAGATCATCAAGCCTGACAACCTAACGCTGCCAAGTCCACCACTAAACCAAGTCCCTAGGCACCACATCTACACATCTTTTAAACACCTCCAGGAATGAGGACTCAACCACTTTCCTGGGCAGCTTGTTCCAACGCTTGACAACTATTTTGGTGAAGAAATTTTTCCTAATATCAAGTCTAAACCACCCCTGACTCAACTTGAGGCTCTTTCCTCTTGTCCTAATGCTTTTTACTTGAGAGAAGAGACCGACACCCACTTCACTGCAGCCACCTTTCAGGAAGTTGTAGAGAGTGATAAGGTCTCCCCTGAACTCCTTTTCTCCAGGCTGAACAATCCCACTTGCCTCAACCGCTTCTTGTAAGACTTGTGCTCTAGACCCTTCACCAGCTTTGTAGCCTTTCTTTGGATATGCTCCAGCACCTCAATGTCTGTCGTGCACTAAAGGGCTCAAAACTGAACACAGAATTCAAGGTGCGACCTCACCAGTGCCGAGTACAGGGGGACGATCACTCCCCTAGTCTTGCTGACCACACTATTTCTAATGCAAGCCAGGATGCTATTGGCCTCTTTGGCAACCTGGGCACACTACCGGCTCATATTCAACCACTTATTGGCCTGTAATACCACCAGGTCCATTTCCACCAGGCAGTTTTCCAGCCACTCTTCTCCAAGCCTGTCGCATTGCATGGGTTTGTTTTGACTTCACATTTAGCCTTGTCGAACCTCATACAATTGACCTCGGCCCATCAACCCAGCCTGTCCAGATCCCTCTGAAGAGCCTGTCTACCCTTATGCACACCAGCACTCCCGCCCAACTTAGTGTCATCTGCAAACTTACTGAGGGTGCACTTGATGCTGTTGTCCAGATCATTGATAAAGATATTAAACAAAAGTGGCCCCAATATTGAGCCCTCCAAGAGCACCGCTTGTGATCGACTGCCAACTGGATTTAACTCCACTCACCACAACACTTTGGACCTGGCCATGCAGCCAGTTTTTTACCCAGCAAAGACTATGCCCGTCCGAACCATGAGCAGTCAGTTTCTCCAGGAGAATACTGTGAAAAATGGTGTCAAAGGCTTTACTAGAAAACATCCACAGTCTTTCCCTCGTCCACTAAGCAGGTCTCCTTGTCATAGAAGGAGATCAGGTTAGTCAAGCAGGACCTGCCTTTCATAAACCCATACTGACTGGGCCTGATCACCTGGTGATTTTTGTCTTAATTATCCTGTACCTTTATGTTCCCAGGAGTCGTCTCCGTATTAATCAGAAATAAATCTCAGGTACAAGCTGGTATATTCCTCCACTTTTTGAGGCAAAAAATCTCCTACGAGAAACACAGAAAAAGCTCCTGGGAATGGCAGCTGACATAGGAAAATTAATATGTAATTAAAAAAAGAAAAGTGAGAGAAACAAACAAATAAACAAAGAAGCAAACGTATCTCTTTCCCAAACAATCTGAGACTCTTGCTATGCAAATGAAAAACAGCAGATTTAATATAAAGATATCTTTAAAATAACTCACACAGATTTTCAACACTCTTTTTCAGAACAAAGTTACAGTCCTAAAATGTTATGACAATTTCTATAAAAGCTGAATTGTCCGTGGGTGTTTCCAAAGACAATGTTGATACTGGCCTCTTTGAACATTAAATCAAAAATGGAATCTAGTTTTTTCTGCATCCAAAAATGAGTGTCATAATAGTTTCTAGAATACCTTGCCCTTATTTATGGAACAGTTGCAGCTTCATATCTTTATGGGAAGTCAAAATTAGCATTCTTGTTACAAGACTTGGAAAGATATGACAAATATTTGTCCCACAAAATGGATTTTTTAAAAAATATGAACACAGACTAAATTTTTGTAGCCTCAGACATGCTTTCTAGTGTCTTTGATGGACTGAAATATAACAAAACATAGAAGTAGCTTATGTACATTCCAATCTGATTTTAAAAGCCTGTACAGACTCCTAATGTATACTCGATAATTATACAGCATATATGAAGGTCTCTCCTGGATTGAAAAATATAGCAGAGAGTCAGACGTATGAGTGCTTATAACAATAAGGAAATTCACAAGATTATTGTGTTTGTCAAAAAGAAAAGGACGTCAAAAGAGGAAAGTGTCCGTTTTGATGGTGCAGGAAAAGTTGCCCGTATCTTAAGTAATACAGGAACAGATTTGTTTATGCTGGCTGAAGAAACTCTGAAAAATACCTACGTACTTGTCTAGGCTATTTTTCTAACTTCCCCAAGTTAGTCTTATTGGAGGGTGCCACAAACAAAACGGCAATCATACGTACCTCTAAGGAGCATAATGAGCATGACTGTGCAGTCAAGTTTAGATTTAGAGTTGCCTTTACAAGTACTTACTGTCCCTGATGGAAGGAGTTGTTCAAAAATGTCATGAAAATAGTAAAGCATCAACCAGAAAAGTATGCAGATTCAGACCAATCTGTATTTAGCACAAGGAAAATGAAATATTGCGTAATGAAATCTGGTTCAATGGAAAATGTAAAACAAAGTCTGCTCTATTTAGAAGTTCATTTTGATGTTAGTGGGTCTCTATAAACAAGGCTATGTACAAAGCAAAACAAAAAAAAATTGACTTGTGCAAAAGTAAAAACGTGTGACTTGGTATACAGAGAACTGTCATAATGTGAAGCAGTACTTTCAAAGTGACAGATCACGTAAGTTAAATGGTGGCTTGATGAGTGTGATGGCCCCCAGCAAGGGAGACTGAAGAAGAGCATATGGTACCTTCTACAAAATCTGCATGGTAGGGGAGAAAGGGAGCATGACGGGCAGGGAAAAGCAGGAAAAGAGTGTTGAATTAGTGATTTTGTCTAAACGTTCTTTGAAAGGCCGCAAAAAGACAAGGCTGAGCTGGCTGACCTTTGAGCATGACATGACTAAAGGTGCTAGCTTTGTTTACTTAAGGCATTTGTATCTTAGGAGGAACTTTTCCTGAGATTGTCTGACCATTACTAACTAGTTTTAACTGATCGATTTTAAGCGTTGAATTTTTATTTCATGTTTCTATGGACTTTCCTAGTTCATGTCTAACTTGGAAAAAAGATGTCATTCTTGTAGAATTCCCCATTATGACCCCTGCGAACTGTTGGTAAGGTGGAAGAAGACTGCTGTTTGGTGCTGATCAGCTCATGCCAGATCTCTGCTGAGTTATGTGTGACAATGATCAATAAACTCTTTGGTCCTGTCAGCTTGACTAATGAAGGCATTCACTAGTCTTTCCCCCAAAATCTCAGGGTGGAAATAGTTCTGTTTCTTCCAGCCCAAAAAACTCTTGCCCGAGTACGGAAAATCAGTAAGACACTTAAGGGCATCCCTACCATTTCAAAGTCACTTGCTTTAAATCAGACATATATTTAATAATTTAGGTAAATCAACCATTTGTCTCATGGTAGATCTTTATTTTATATGTGGTTTGGGGTCAAATAATTTTCTGAAAGCTCTGCTTTTTGAATCTCATTGTTTTATGTGAGTGAACCCTTTGCTTTCCAAGATCCTTTTCTCTCTCTGCCATGCGTATTCACATTAATGCCAAGATACAATTTGACCGTATAAAATTTCGTAACATTTGCTGCAAATTTGAGGAATTTAATTCTTAAAACAACTTTACAGAACATAAATCACCCAGTGTATATCTGTACATTGTGCTCAAAATGCAGGGTACTGTGACTGGATTTTCAACAAGAAAATGTGTTAAAGGGCTTCTGATTTACCACAAACAAAAAAGCCCAACTATTAAAAAAAGAAGTTATTTGGAATCTGCATTTCAGTACTCCCTTCTCTTCAAAGGTAGTTTCTACATTTGTTCTTCCAATAAGTTGGATATTGTGCATTTCTTTCACAGGTGTTAGGTATTTAACTCTCTTCAATCACTGTAGTGGGAATTTTCATGCCTCTTTCAGAACAGGTTAACTAACTTCTTGCAGTTGTGAACCTGAACATTTCAACACCTAAGCTCGTTTCAGATCTAGCTCTGAATAAGTTTTGAAAACAGGATTCAAATTACTTGTCTGCTTCTGAAAGTATTATCTTTATTCCAAGACTTTTTAATATCTAAAAAGTCTTGATTTTAACCTGAGTTTTGAACTAAGGCATTTGTTCTTGCACAACTTTGTACTTGCAACAGTAGTTACAGACATAGTGACAGAGCTGTTGCAATAGAGAAGCCTGAGTCTGCAACATGTCCATTTACCAAAACGACCGAGGTTTTGTGCTGTGGTTTAATTCATGTATATGACACTGGATCAGACCCTTCTGATTTATGGAAGACCAATGAACCCATGAGCCAGACTTACAACATCCATTATGAGACTTGTTCTCAAAAAGAATGTACTGAATGCGTGAAAGATGGGATTTATCACACCATGCTTTTCAGTCCTCAAAAGCTCTCGTCAGTTCAGCCAGTGGGTTGGATTACTGCTAAGTGTACGCTTTATGTTGCCAGAAGAGCAAATCCAAAATGGTGATCATGCTTAACATGTGAATATTACATGTTTTTCTGACTTAAACACTAGCTATGCTTACAAGTTACAAGTATGTAACAAACGCTTTTGAAAATTTTGCAATAATAAGGGCATTCACAACTTTTTTGACAACAAGTAAAACATTTGGATAATGTGAACTATGCAATCAATATGCATTATAAAATCAATGGCAAAATTCATGTTGTAACTTTAGCGGTTTTCCTGATTTATTTTCATATTGTTGATTTGTAGATTATATAGTAAAAATGTTTATGTACCTTCCATTGACATGGGGTAGGCTTTTCAAGTTCTCACATCTCTTTTGCATCTCTCCTTGATCAATATAATGATAGACATTGTATTCTTGATTGAAATTCACAAAGTTTTTGATATAAAATCACGATTGACAAGTTTAATGGTGGTCATAAGACTTTAAAATGGGATGAAACACATATAAAATCCCTGTTCAAGTAATGTTTAGTCTGAGATACAAAGTACAGTGCTAACAAAAATATCCCCAGGGTGTTTAATTAACTCCAAACATATTGCCTTGAGAATATGTGGGTTTATATCCTGGAGATGCCAGAGCACTTGACTTGCAAAGACCCAGTGACACGAGTAGTGTATACAAAGCATCCAGTGCTGTGAAAACATCTGGGAATCTACTATTTTGTTAAGCAATGGGAGAGGTTTTATATAAAATTCCTCTATTCCCCACAGTGTGTTCGGATTCTGACAGGGATGTGTTTCACCCGGAGGTGTAGATGAGCCCCTGAAGGAGGTAACCTGCACAGCAAGCTCAAATGCAATCATGGGCAGAAGGGCTTTCTGAAAATCAGGGAACTGCGTTGTAATCCCAAACCCGTACAGCAGTTAACACCAGCTCAAACCTCTGCATATGCCAGTGATTCACTGCTTCCTCTTGTCCTTCCTTCCCCAGAACCCTTAATCCAGACCATTTGCATTCATCAACCAGGAGATTATTCCTAGTCTGTGCAGTGAGAAAACCATGAATAAACCTGACAAATGATTAAAGCTGGCTGTGAATGCAGTCATTTAAGCCTTTTCACCATTTATTACACAATAAGAGGATTCTACATTAATGGTTCACTGCATTTTGTAAGCTGTTATTATTCCTCCCCTACAAATCCTGTACCTAAGAAACTCTCTTCCCCAGATAGATACAACGTATGCTCAAACATGACAAGGTGTAATTATTAGCAAGTGAAATTTACTGTCTCCAAGTTAAAACAGTTGAAAGTTACAGAAAAATATGAAAATCAAATGCTATGTTAGTCAAGGTTGTTGCTTCCTTTTTTTTCAAGAGTGTAAAACTCAGAGATTATTTGACTATATTTGGAAACATTGTATATTGTATGTGTATTACTATCCTCTCACATTGTAAATATACACCTTAAAATTTGTCCTGAAGAGATTTTTTTTTTTATATCTGACTCAAACTTAGCAAATAGTTTAAATCAGTAAATTTAACTTTTTTTTTTTTTTACATGAACATCCCGTTCTACAAGAAAAAAGTAACTTCCTCTGCTAGTTCATTCACACCTAATTTTTAGAAATCGATACAAAAGAGGTGAATGCTAACCCTGCCAGGGAACATGATAGGGACCCTGACAAGGACTTGTCATTCACTGTCAACTAAATCATCCCATAAAGCGTTAGATTTTCAGTTGGAGGAAATATCAAGCCATAACAAACAACAAACATCCCAAGCGGGTAAGAGGTAGACTATTTCATGTCTTACTCTGACACCCCAAACTTTGGACCTGTGAAAGTCACTGACACAGAACCACCAATTTTTTTCCTACATCCTCAAGTCTTCCTTGCTTAAAGTGACAGGCACCCCAGTAGAGGTAAAAACTTCTGTGACAAAATCTGGATTTAATGAATAAGCATGAGGTATCAGTTCTTATTGTTGCCCAGGCGGACTGTTTTCAGGGTAATAATTTTTGATATCCTGACCTGGAGATATCTTAGTGTCGTTGCATAGAAAGCAAACTTCAGCAAAGAGACAGAACTCTTTCCCTCACTTAAGTGATCTGACAGAACCAAGGAGCAATCCGTATTTGACAAAGACTTGAGCCAAAGATCCTAGTGAGACATAATTGTGCTAAACATTATAAGCTACTAGATCTATATTTTTTTATTTGTATTAATTTATTTATTTATTCTTCTGATCAATGCTTCTCTGCCTACAATCACCCCTTCTTCGGTCATTGTCAGGGAATATAAACATCTATCCATGGTATTATCGGCGGTATTGCCACGGAGGGTCTGTGCAGGGCTCCTCTGTTTTCATCTGATGTGAGTCAGATGTGATTAGCACAACCAGAAAGGAGCTTGACAGCTTGCTGCTTCCCCGAGGGGGTTTTGCACTGTGATGGGAGAAGCCCACCGCCAGACTGTGCGGGGGAAAGCAGAGCATTATAAGTGATGTTATTCATCTCATGCACTTGTGGGCAAGCCAGGGATTGTCTTGGATGGCCCTTAAGATTAGAATTTTCCGCCAGAATGTAGGGTATTGTGGCAATTTAATTTCCTTGTGTGAAGTTGTGAGGATTAATTAAATCTATTTTTCTGCATTCAATTTTTAATAAAAGAGAGGGCTTTGGAGTTTGCGGAGATTATTAGCAGCATAATAATAAAAAGACACTGACATCACCTCAGGTCCACTGGAACCTAAGTGAAGACAATCGTTAGACCATTTTTAATACCAGAGTTCAAGATACAGTACGTATGATCTCTGCAGGGTTTGTTCAGCTGACAGCAAACCTCGCCTGAGTGTGTTTGTTAGGGGAGAGGCAGTCTGCCATGGGGGATTAACTTGTCAGCAGCGACGAGGCTATAGCCAAACAGTACAACATTTCCTTTCACGATGACCAGAAGAAAAGGATCGACAGCGAGGGCAGCTGCAGACACGATCCAGCCGAGGTTAGTGTGTTGTGGGTCAGACTTCTCCCTGCTACATGACACCGACTGCAGCAGGCTGCGGTAATGGGGGATTACATCTTGCTCCTCTGGCAAATCTGTCTGCTGAAAGCATGTTTTTCAAAGACATGTTATAAACATCCACTTTTCAGTGTCTACTTGTCAGTATTATAGTCCCACTTTAGAGAAGAAGAAGGGATACGTTTCATGTATTTCAGTTCCACACCAGATTTCTTCAACACTCTAATCAAAGCTGTGTTATTGAAGACAGCAAAGTCAGTCCTTTTTATTTTTTTTATTTTTTTTTTACCGTTTGCTGAAATTCCGGGCTTTTTTTATTTAAGCAAAAGTTGGAATGTTTTTATCTTGCATTTTGCATTGCCATTGCAGCAAAACACTTTTTGCCCTCAGAGATTCAGGACTTTAGTTACATTTTCTCTTATCTCAAGCAACCTGACCCTACAGAAATGCTTAAAGGAGTGCTCCAGAGAGGTACTGAAACACGGACGAGCAGGACTCTAAGCAACATACACCCTACAGTCTTTTTCTAAAGCTACAATACAAAAGAGCACAGGGTTAATCATGGACATTTCCCAGTTTGGAAAGTAATGTTTTTCCATTTTGAAAGCACATGGCGTTAGAAGAAATAAATCTAGATTGAAAATAAATGTGGCTTCCACCTCTTTAAGCTAAGAAGTCCTCTAAGAGATCTGATCTGGAGCTGGCTTTATGGAGTCCAAGAGATTTACAGCTTGATTAAACTGAATGAGTCCAACCATATTGTGTCCAACCCTACAGTTTTATTTTCATAGTTCAGAAGCTATACTGCGAATTATACAATTCATTTCATAAATCATGAATTTTACGATGATTCATAAGCACTGGAAGCAGGAGTAAAGTCTTCTTGATAAGTGAATTAATTCTGTAGGTTGCTAGGAATTTGTGGTATAAGCTGTTTGAACGTGACATTTTGTTGACTGTGAACTGGTATTTAAAAATCAATGTGTGTATGCAGACAGGACATCTGAAGTGAGGTTTTCCTGATTATAATGGTGCCCCTGGCTATGATATAGCTAGAGTTGAGTCAGTGTTTCCATCATGAAGTGTATTTTTCATGTGTATGTACCCTGCCACACAAATTCACTCCTGAGTAGTTTAGAGTGTTTCTAAATAATGATAGGAAATTATAATCTTTCTAAAACTTAGAATTTGAAAAGGATTTTTAGGAGTGGATTTCTCCATGGGCAAGTTTCTGGTGCTGGAATAGCCTTTATGTACAAAGTACAGAATCCAAAGTTTATCATTTAAGATGCTTTCTCACTCTTGAAGACCGAAAAACGGGTCCAATTCGAAATCATATTTATTAAGTCCATATGCTGTTTTTGAAACAAAATATAAACACGATGAAATAATTAGACATAAATACGCACTTTTTTCTTCCACTCTGCTAAGGACTACAATCTGGCCAAAATCTTATGGACAAATCTGATCCGTATTTTAGCATTACTGATACGTTCCTGTTGACTTTTGTGCATCCATATGGTGAGAACTTGCCCCTAAGGATACGTTTACATTGCAGCCAAATGTTTAACCACAGAGTTTATAGAGTTTAAACTCTGTAGCCTGGGGAATAATCACTGTACAGTTGTGGCAGTGCAGACCTCAGTTCACGTTAATCTTAAAAACATGTACAGAGAGATAACTTTGCCATATCCAATGAAAAACTTTGTACAACTGCTAGATATCTTGTTCCTCACACTTGTTCTGGTTAATACAGACTGAATGGGTCTACAAGTGCCGTACCCAACACTTTGATGGAAATGACCCTCTAATTCTATTAACAAACACCTCAGGATACACTTTAAGGAATATTTTTATGCATGTTATTGCTCAACTATTTCTGGACATAAAATTGTACAAAGTATACGATACATGGCATGACTTTTAAGTTGTATAAATGTGAGGGATGGAGGGGTTACTACCTAGTCACAAATATGTTTTTCCAAATATGTGTTTAGCTTTGGTATGAACGTTTAGAAATATTAAGGCATTCATTTTTTAATTATAATTTTAATAATATAGTTTTTAAAATGTCTTGGAAATACTTGGGAAAAAATACTATGAGTCAATGGTTAATAATTATGATGCATAAAACTATAGCTATAATTTTAATTCCTGGAAATGGCAATGAAAACTGTTCCTATTTTGCTAGTAACTATCTAAATATACAGTAAATGACATCCTCTACTTATAACCTTCAAAAAGGTTATAATTCAAATAATGTCAACCTTATTCTCCATTGTCAAGTATTCTGTATGGTTAAAAAAAATATTGCTGTTCTCTGAAAGCACCTCATCCTCTCTTTCTGTATGCATAATGTACACAAATGTGTGTAGACTGTGGAACCAGGGGCTTTATATAAATACATTTTTCCTTTCAAATAGGGTGTCAATTGAAATATGCTCACACCTCTAACTTTAATAATTTTTTATTGGTAGGACCAGGACTACTTCCTAGACTTGTGAAGGGTCACGAGACATCTTTTTGTCTGAAACAGAGATAACCTGAGGTTCTCTCCCTTTCTGTGAGCCTCCTCTAATCATGCCTGGTTAAAGGCAATTGTTCAGCTTAAGGGAGCTTGACAAGTGACTGTGAAGTGGCTCACTGTGAATTTAGGGCAGGCTGGCTTCCACTAACACAGGTCAGTGTTGAGAGTGTTTCATGATACCAGGACACTGACGAATTTAACACATTAACCACTTCATATTTCAGCATTCGTATTTTTAATTTCATCAGCATTTATTTAACTTCTCATGGTCGCTCCTTGACAGTTGTAAGAGTTTGTCCTGTCATCCGCTACTGTTTTTATTTCCATATGGACTAAAGAGATGACAGAGAAAGAAGACAAGCTCTACACTCAAAGTTTGCCATCTGAGATTCAGGAAGTCCCCTCTAGAAATTCGCAAACTATACAAAGATATTCTACACATTACAGATGATGAAGGGCTGCTTGACTCATAGGAAGTCTTGGCAGGGCAAATACATGATGTTTGTAAGAGTAGGTTTTGGGCTTTTTTCTAACAATGTTGTTTTCTTATCTGATGGGAGTTCATTTCCAAATAGCTGCCAAAATTTGTCTATGATCCAAACTGAATTCTAGTTTTAGTGGTGTCTAAATGCAGATCTAGACATTGCAACTTTTGCCCATTGCTAAAAATGTTACATATTCGTCAAATATGTCTGTGTATCTTGGAGACAGTTTCTTACTTCTGAAAATCAGGCCACTGATATTTGGCACAGGCACTTGAGAACCTGGGCCAAATTATATCATTACCAATCATTATCTAATGCATTCAGTGAGGGGAATAAGTAACAGATTGGGAAAACTTACGCTTTCTAATTTCTTGTTCTTTTTATAGTCAATTTTCTTATCCCATGTCCTATGCTAATATTGAAAATCAGTGCTGGACATAGCCCACATACATTTGTGTGTGAGAATAAGCAACAATTATAGAGCAGATGGATTTATTTAGAAAACTTATCTGTGTCCTAAGGAACAAAATGAAATAAACAAATAAAAGCTCCTAAGACAAGAGAAAGTCTGGGGTAAGGGAGGAGAAGGGAGGAGAGGGAAAGAATGTAAGTATTTCTTGGCTGATATGCCTATGTCAACACTGTTTTTCCATAAAATGTGCCTAGCTACTTCTCTATTCTCTGTACATTCAAATCTGCTCAGTAGAATACTGTGGCTCGCTAAAAATGTTAATGTACCTGCTTTTTCCAATGTAAACTATGATGGAGGGAAATCTTTTCCCTCAGCATCTTAATGTTAATTCAACAGTAAGTCATTATTCACGGGGAAATTTTTCCTGCTCCTGGAATCGATAATTGAATGGTATTGTTGACTGAGCGATCTAGCCTTCTAATGGATATTTGTCTTGGTTTCACTGAACTAGGAAAAAAAAAAAAGAATTCAAATCCAGGAAGCATATAAAGTGCACCAAGAGTACTAAGTTAAAACAAAAATACTGCAGAAATTGCTTTCTATTTGAGAAAAATGTTACAATACTTCCCAACATATTCTCATATTAAAACAACTTGCAATTCTAAAATGCTTGTCACTCTCTGGCCTTCTATTGTTTTATGTAATATCTCAAAGTGATTTTTTGTGTGTATGCAACTTCCTTCATTTAAGGATGTATGATAACTGACACAAGCTAAAAGGAAAAAAATAAAAAAAGAAAACCCAACCTTTATCCTGACAGTTAATGTTGATTGTAGATGTGCTTTCTAAGATACTTGAGTTATACAGAGAATGATACTTCTCTGCTATGGAGCTAAGACTACAACCACCACTTACGCCACATGAAAAATATTTTTTACTCAGTAGCACCAGGGATACTTTAAAAAATCTGAGTTCTAATATTTCGTGAAAGCAGGGAAGAATAGTTTCCATCCATAATAGGAAAAAATTTGATGTCCAGATATATAAATAAATGGAAAAGGAGTTTAGTTAGGCTCTTTATTGCCCTTTTTCTTTAAATACTGAAAATCCATTTGTCCTACCTGAGCTCACTGATAGTACATACTCGAATTCATACTTGCCTATATAATTTATCCTTTTCACACGCTTTATTTCTGAACTGAATATCAAATGGACTTGCTCTGAAAAGCCAAAATCTGATGATTAAGGTCAGCAGCAGTTTATCACAGGCTGTGAGTTCAAATCTGTCATAAGTTAGAAAACTTATGTTATAGTTTTATTATTTTTTTTTACAGCTTTTCCTGAACATGTTTGCTGTTTTTCAGATTAAATAAAGACTAATTAATTCTGAAAACTTCCAATATTAGCATACTTCACACTTTATCACATGATGACAAGGATACACAAAAGTAAGAAAAAAGCTACTTTTTCCAGGTGAGGGTCAGAAGGCCGCTAGATGTTGACAGATTTTCCAGTGCTATTTAGCAAAACAGGCTATTGAAACCCCTTGCCTGACCCACAGCTGTGTTTGGCTGAAGATCAGAAAGGGGCTACCTGTGCATTATCCAGTGTAACCACCTTATATGACAGAACAAGAACTTGTTATACAGACCGAAACAGAAGCACTAGGAAAGAATGTGGATTTACAACCCTGTTCTCTGTTTGATTTGTTTTGTGGGTTTTTTTTCTTTGTGTTGTGTTTTTTTTTTTTTTTTTCTGGTAGAAGTTAAATCCACTACCTCTGCTAACAACGACTTTGGGACAAAATCTGCCTCAGGAATTTACCTGACAGCAATTCTAGATTGGAACCACTCTGGGTTAGCAGCTCGCTTTCTGTCATTTTATTGTCAAATTTGTGACTTCATTGGCTCACTTTGTTGTAAGCATTGCTCCTATTCACTTAAATGGTTTTCTTTGCAGCATTTCCTTCGGGGGCTACAGCCTGCATCAAGAGTACGGAAACTATTTCCCCAGATGGAGCCAATGAATGTTCTGAGGCCTAATAATATACGTATCCTCTTGCAATTCACAGCAGATTCCAGTAAACACTGGCCTTCGTCTGAGTGCTTGAGTGCACCACTTTCCAGAGCTCTTGGCAAGAATGACATGGGTGTGAGGGGAGCATATCTATATCCTGCCATTTATCTCTGCAGGAGGAATCTGTGCTGATTTTCTTAGCCTGACTTGACCACTGACCATAACAGGCAGTTTTGCATTTAACTCTGCCAGAGAGATAAAATACTCTTTCTTTTCATCTCCCTTTTTTTCACAAGCAGGATCCAAAATCTTCTTTATCTGCTGACTCTGAATCTCTCACTTTGTGCTTTGTATTTGAGCCCACTGGCAGCAGCAGCAGTCATAGAAGTGACATGGTTTAGATAGAATCACATGCAATTCCAGCTTTGACTTGCAGACCTTCAGGTGATCCAGCATGTCCTTTGCTTATGGTATGCTGGCAGTAAACAGCTGACAGCAACCTAGACATCAGGAACTGGGTGTATTGCACTAGGTTCTTCACCTATGGAAGTGCAGAATAAAGCCTATTCTGGCCTGGACTCAGACATTCAAACAAAGCCCCTCAAAGGCAGCTAAAATATACAAAAATCTTTATTTCTGTAAACAGTAACCCCTCAAGGAGGCTTTGCTCCTGTGCAGTATCATGCATGTGGAGGGAAGAATGATGTGTAATTGCTTCCAGATAAACAGTGCTCTGTGTCCACAGACGACTGATGTGCAACTCTCTGAAGAGGGGTCTAAAGGGAGAAATTCGATCAGAGAGGATGATCTGAATGCTCACTGCTGCCCTGCCTTCGGTGGGGCTTCTGGATATAATATGTGGTCTTGCTGAGTATGGGCTATGCACTGTTTCTGGATGTGGACATCCAGAGGCCCACAGGCAGTGAAAATCATTTCATTGTGCAGGCAATACTGTCTGTGGATCTGCATGATTATTTCATGTGGAGGCCACTGCACACTGATGTCGAGTCCCCTTCAACCAACAAGTCACTCTCCTAGAGCCCCTGCTTAAAAAAAAAAATTACAAGGTTGGGTTTTGTCTCTGAGGTAACATGCTGCTGATACTCTAGATGTGTGTAATTCTGCTGTTCATAACCTCCTTAAAATATTATGTTTCTCATGCTCAGCTTCAGTTACTCTCCCTCACCTATACATTCCTGGTCTTTCTTCCCTTCTTAAATTCCTTCACACATAAATCCATTGCAGAATGTCTATGCATTCCCATACGTAGGCTATGGTCACTTACAGCACAGGAATTATCTCCTGGCTCTTTTTCCTAGGCTCTGAATCCCGTCACTGTATGTGGATAGAGCTTTACATTGATGTGGCATTCTCATCTTTAACTCGCATCTTTCTTAAGATGGAAGAAGCATCTGGAATCTTGTACCATGATTCACATTTGTCCTTTAGGGGGATGAGAAACTCAATACTCTTTCCTCAAATAAGTCATACCCTTAACTGATGTGAAGGTTATATTCTCACTCCTATTTATTTTTATTTTCTGCATAGGGACATTTTCTAGTAGGTCCTTATTCTGAAAGAAAATCTTCTGTCCCAATCTCAGACACAGTTTTTTACTTCACTAACATAAATTTACTTAATTTAGGAGTTAGTGTTCTACCAGCATTTTTTCACCAGAGTCATTCCCTGAAGATTTTTCTACAATTCATAAACATATTTTATAGATCATACAAAATAAAGAGCTAGAATATTGTATTATCAAGCTGGTAAAATCTCAGGCAATTTTCCTTGAAACATGCTAAATGGCATTTTAAGTACTGATAAAGGATGTGTCCAAAAGGGTTTACCCTTAGATTCAAATTTTTGTTTGGTCAGGTGGCTGGTTTACCTTTTACAAATCATCCTCTGTTGGTTAATAACAGAGCTAGAGATTGACTTTGTCAAAATATAAGATTTATTTATCAAGGTAGTACATGGGTGGAACTGCTAAAACAAATTTACTACGCCTCGTAAGTGAAGTATACTATTCTATGCAAATCTTTCTCTGCTGAGAACCTGAGATTATTTTGCTGCTGGAAAAGTAAATAATTTCTGCTTTCAGACAAGTGCCCTTGGCTTGTGCCTAAATTCTTCTTTATGACAGACCCTGTAGCTTCAATGAACTTGGTCGGCTTCTCATTATCTATGTAGTTTGCCTTTGGCAGAGAACCAAACATGCACGTCTTCTCCCTACCTGTAGCCTTCCACACATCTTTGTGGCAACTATCTCACCTTCTGTTTTACTCTCATATGCAGTAAAATTGAAAGTAAGTGATAGTAAAATATATCGTGCATTTTAGTCAGCTTGCAGCGTAACACTGTAAAGTGTCTGATGGTTCAAGTGTTAAGGATGCTATATATTAGTAAAACAACTGGATGATAATTAATTGACTCTACTTGAATGCATAGTCCATTCCTTTGTTGCAGAGAGGAAAGTAAAAATAGCAGATGAAATTTTTACATAAGAAGAGTTTATTTTGTTATGTTGCATTAATATTCATAATGTGGTGTGATTTCTGTCATGACTCCTTTCATTATCCTAAAACAAAATATTTGACTGTAATATAAAGCAACGTTTAACAATATAGTTGCACCAAAATAAATGTCTCTTCCCATTCAATTAGATATAACTCGGTTGCCTTTAACTGTATTATCATGAGTGTAGTGCTAGCTCTTTATTTGTCTTCCTGCTCTGGGCTTCAGTGGAACGAGTTCCTGTACTTAATGGCTTTACAGTTTTCTGATATTTGTTCAGCATGTTTGCCAAGCAATGAGCACTTAGCATTTGTCATCTGGCATCTTTCATTTTCTTTCCCCAGAACACTTTAAAAAGGCCACGTTTTGTCTGGGGTGGGGGGGAAGAAAACAACAACCAACCTTGGCATGTTTTGTGTACTTTCAGAGATATTATGCATTTAGCCACACACATGTGAGGGAAGCTCTTCTGAATTTAGCCTGTTGCAACAAATGAATAGATTTTCTCGTGTCTTCAGCCACCATAGCGAGTAACAACATTATTGAATAAAATCCAAATAGAAAGTGAAAGAATCAACATCGGCACTCCTGTTGTCCTACAGCTTTCAGAGCAATGCATAAAGTTTATTTTAAAGTAATTCCTGGTATCTGCACACTAAAAAAATGAAGTCAGTTCTGGAGGGACATCTGTTTCAGTGTATGAAGTAGCCATGCCGATTAGCCATGGTTAATGGTCCAAAGTCCGAGTTTCCATGAGACCTTTCATTTAGGCTGGCACACTTGGCTCTTAGCAACACTGCTCATTAATTTTATCGTGCGGAAGCTGACTTACACTTTAGAGGACTATGGTCACAGTATAATTTACTGCTTAGGAAGACATTGGAGGAAGAGGGAGCAGTTAATTGAATGTATTTATAATCATCTTATGTAGGAAACAGGTAAACAAACAAATGTACCTTTTGAAATCCGTAAGAGAGTGTACTTTTGCTACAGTCAGTGTTTTGAGGTTAAGTCCCTTTGTACAAAAATGGGAAAAATGTTTTCCTTTTTTTGCTTACATTGATTCAAAGTCAGAGTCTACCCTCATACATTTCAGAGAGCTAAGTTCCTTGCTCAGACTTGGAATGGAATGATGAGGTCACTGAGGAAAGATTTTTGTAATTCTTACTAGATTTCTATCAGCTTCAGAGTGGGAGGTACAATTCCCTTTACAAGTCCCTGTTTTCTAGGGTCCAGATATTCTGTGTTCTTTAACCATGCACAAAGCAGCACTGGATCAAAGTCTTAGTCCTGATCACTGTACATACCACCATGGGTTTTGGCTTCCAGATGAAATTTCTGGATGAAGAAAATGTGCTTCTGATTTTGCTTCTAATTCATTACTCTTAGTGTCCTGAGACTACCAACAAAAATGCTCAGTGTATCTTTATGAATGAAGATAGTTCCTTGTAGAATAATGCACCACATTATAGAGAGGGCCTTCGGCTTTATAAAGTAATTTACAATTTGAAAATGCAAAGAATTAGGTCTTGTCTGTTGATCATGGCTCATATGAACTGTCTTTATTTTCCTTCACTTTTTTTTCTACCAAAGACCTACCGAAACTATCCATGCCCAAGACTACTTCCTAGCCTTTCCAGGCATTTTCTTTTGCCTATCCCACTTTCTTATTATATGAGCATTGCTTTTGTGGTTCATATACTTGAAATGTATTAAAACAAAAGAAGTCTGATCCCAAACTGCTAGATGTGTTTCACCAATCTCTAGACTGCACCCTTATAATATAGGAATGATCAAAAATATTATTTCCCTAATTCATAAAAGATTAAAAATAAATATATTAATGTCTGGTGAACTTTACTTTGATCAATCCTTATCATTAAATATTTGTACTGCTTCTGCCTTCAATTTGCCCTCTGCTTTGGATAAACTGTCCTGTAAATTTTGGAATTTGTGGGGAATTCATAGGGATTAACTGTATGGAGACTCTCTTCTCACAACGACTTTTCTAACTTCCATCTGAAGAGAAATATAGACCAGGGTTTCTCATACTTCTTATGTTTCCCATGTTTCCCATCTCTGAACCCTTCTTTGACCTCTGTTTCATTCTTCTGAAGCTGCCCAAGACAAGGTTCCAGTTTTGGCCTATAGGTAAATCTATTTGTAATTCTTAGTAACTACAATTAAAAGTTCCACTTGTTGACACTGAGCCTAGGAATGGCATGCAAGTATGCTATATAATACATATCCTCATTTTGTTAAAAAATACTAAAGTTCTGCAGGATTCTTGAATATACTTTTTAATGTATAAGACAATGAAAGTATATTTCAATGTGAAAAAAATGAATGCTTCTGAAAACATCTTATTGTATAGTTTAATGTCAAATCATACTTTATTGTCAGCTTTGAAATATGGACCACTTAAAATGAGACAGCGTTATGTTGAGTATTAAGTATTTAACTTTTGCCACCAATACTGTGCTTTTTCCATCTGCCTCTGCTTCTATTGTGACATATGTCTCCTGTAAAGGAACAATAGTTGATTAACAAATTGTGCGCAAGTTAAAAGGATTTTAAAGTGAAGAAGGCTATGGAATTTGTTCATGTTCTTGGTTTTAAAAGAGAAATATTACTTGGAAAAAATATCTGATGAGACTAAAGGTTTTACAGAAAGGAGTTGAACACTGTAAAGTGAGTTTTGTCCTGAACTGCTTTTCACCTCTCTCTGAAAGTTATTCTGTGGCCAAACAACATTTTATCTGCATATTTCATAACTAGGCTGTCTGTACTTTTCACTATTTTTTTACACTTTGATCTGATAACTCCAAGAGCAGTCTGGTTTTCCGGGGTTACCGTGTTCCAGCTGCACTTTGGCAGTGGAGAGTCAGCACTGTTTCCTCACAGATCAGCCATTTATTTTAGGTAAACCCAGTTGAAATGAGTATCAGTGAAAAGGTGTTCAGCTGATGATGCAACTCTAGAAGAAAAGTAGATAAAGTTGTTCTTAAGCAGGTGGCTGCAGGTCAGCCCCGGTGCTGTTCTCAGGTACATGAGGTGCAGAGCAAGCTGGCTGTGCAACTAATGGAGACCCCCATCACCTTGTCTACATGAGCCTCCTCTGGCCCAAGGGGTACGCTTCATTGATCTACTTATGCAGCTCCCACTTTTTAAACTGCTGGCCAAAAACCTGACAGAACTCTGGATCTTCACCTACACCTTTCTTCTCAATTATGTGCTTAGAGTAACTTTTATTTACAAATTGTAATATATGAAAGTATTACTGTACATGTAACTGGATAGACTGTACCTGGGGATCTTCTAATTTTAGAAAGAAAGCAAATATTTTAAATATCTTTTCAGAGAACTCAACTAATTCTGAAATTAACAGATATATTAAGTACATTTTGAAAAGGTGTTGTTTTACAAGAGGTTTGTCAGGTACTGAGGGTACGATACTTGATGTAAACATAAACAATAGCAAACAAAAAGATACACATTTGACTTCAGTTTTACAGGTTGAGATAATCTATATCCCCCAATATCCCATCAACTGCAACACAAACCAGCTTCACTAGCTTGATTTTGTACAAAAACACTAATTTTCATGAATACATACAAAACTTTGTGGTTCTAACCATAATATCTTATTCTATACTAATTCATTTTGATTTGGTTTGAATTATTAAAATCTCACAAATAAAATACAAATGCTTCATGAACTATCACATAAAAATCTCACTTTCTTTAGTTTGTTTGAAATTATTCATAGGGTTTAGACCTCTGGACAATTGCAATTTTCTGCGTTGCTGATAGGGTTCTGTTTTGGCTGAGAAAAGTGGAGTCCTTCCAGTTCTCCATTTCTTTTGTTAAGTGTTTCTATGAGACCATTTTGTTTGAAATGCAGAAAGGTAGCACAAAATCTTGCCCACAAACAGCCTGCTGAAACAGAGTAGTCAGCATTTGTTTTATGGCTTACAGCATAGAAAATGAATACAATAATCTGTTTTGTGTATTCCTCCGTCCTTGAACACCACAGTACATATTATCTGTTAAAGGTATTGAATCGTGAGAAAGTCTGAAACACCATTAGCAGTGAAACCCTAGTGCTAATACAAAGTGAATGCTCTAGGGCCTTCGTACGTTTTCACTGGTATTTTGGCAACTTTGGGTGCACTCCATGTTAGCTAGCGTGCCCAAAATTGGATTTCTTGCAATCACTCTTTAAGTGTTCCGTAGTACCTACAAGCTATTTAGCTGTTTGTTATGATTTCTTCTACACAAACTCTATGCATAATGAAATACAGATTTAACATCTGGGAATCTCTATATGTGATACAATTAGAACAATATGAATGTTCAAGGCAAATGAGGATAGGGTCACTGAAACATAAGGTATGTTTCTTTTAGAAGTTGTAAACTCAGTTAACATATGTCTTTTTCCCCGAATCATGACATCTAAAGTTAAACATATTAGGAGTACAAAAAGAACATGCAAGAACTAAGGTAAAATATAAATTTTAGGCTTCCTTGTGAATATGCTAATTTTCAATATGTGAACCCATACGTTAGTGTGTAAGAATTGTGGAAAAAGTCAATAACGTTTTTGTTACTTGCAGTGGGAATTTTCTCATTTTTATTTATTTCTCCATCAGCTAAAAACACATTCTCAGATATTTATATCATTTTAGCAAATGTTCAATCTATATCATTTTTTAAACTTAAAGAGCCAAATGGTCTAAAGACCACTACCTTTTCTATATTGGCAAGGCACATACATATTCAGAATCCACAGCTGAATTAAAGTAATTTTTTTTATTCTTTTTCCAATGAAGAAGAAAAGTTTAAATTTTTGTTCAAGAAAGAGTAGTGGATAGATTTAATAATAAAGATTTTCCACTTCATTTTTATATGTGCACCACAAAAAAATATTTGCCATGTCAAAACACTTCAGCACAGAATTTAAAAAAAAAAAACAACATCACTGGATCACTGCAATTGCTAATACCTTTGCCAACAAAATAATATGGAATGATTACATACCCTCCTGATCAAATAACGTTTATCAGTGTTCTGCTTTTCAAAAACAAGAAAAAAAATCACTTTTCAAGGCTCTTGTAATATATCTCTGAATTTTAATTGCTGAGATCAGGGAACCACTCTTTCACCTTTTGACTTCTGCTGCAATATTTATTGCTTGACTTTGGAATTTTTTCAGGGAAGTCTTAAGGATACCATTTAAAGCACTACTGGATATCGCCAGTTCGTTGCTAATAGTGAGAGTCTGAAGAAATGTATCATCTTTGACTTCCTAACATTAATTACTAATACAATACTTGATTGTTATTCCCTGCCTTCCATAATAGCTCCTGCAACGTCCTCTGAATTCTGATTATGTTTCTGAGTCTCAGAGCTTATGTTTAGGCCTATATGTATGTTATACAAATTAAATGGCAATAATACAAATGACAGATTTTTTGTTTTAAGAGAATGTGATAGAAATATAATTTTGGGAAGGGGGAAGAGCAAGAAAATACACTGAAGCTTTTTTGAAACTGCAATAGGCAGAGCCATTTTTTCATTCATTTTTCTTTCTTTAGCTCAAAGACATGTTCTTTATCCCACACTAAACCTGGGGCTCAATGTCATAGAATTATAGAATCATAGAATCATAGAATCATAGAATAATCAGGGTTAGATGATCATCTATTTCCAACCTCCCTGCCACAGGCAGGGACACCTTCCACTACACCTGGTTGCTCAAAGCCTCATCCAACCTGGCCTTGAACACTTCCAGGGATGGGGCATCCAGACAAAATTTCTGTAGGCAACCTGATCCAGTGCCTCACCATCCTCACAGTGAAGAATTTCTTACTTACATCTAATCGAAATCTCCCCTCTTTCAGTTTAAATCCATTACCCCTTGTCTTATCACTCCGTCTCCTTGTAAAAGTCCCTCTCCAGCTTTCTTGTAGGTCCCCTTTAGGCACTGGAAGGCTGCTAGAAGATGTCCCTGGAGCCTTCTCTTCTCCAGGCTGAACAACCTCAACTCTCTCAGCCTATCTTCATAGCAGAGGTGCTCCAGCCCTTGGATCATCTTCGTGGCCCTCCTCTGGACTCGCTCCAGCAGCTCCAGGTCCTTCTTGTGTTGAGGGCCCCAGAGCTGGACACAGTACTGCAGGTGGGATCTCACAAGAGCAGAGTAAAGGGGAGAATCATCTCTCTCAATCTGCTCGTCACATTTCTCTTGATGCAGCACAGGAGACGGTTGGTTTTCTGGGCTGCAAGTGCACATTGCCGGCTCATGTTGAGCTTCTCCTCCTTCTATAATGAGGTACATGTTCATTTCTCATACTCAGTCACAGGCAAAGCAAGAACAACCTTCAGGACACAGGCAACATATGAAATTTACCTTTGCTAGAGGTACTTCTATGGGAGGAATTACATTTCAGGGTCTGTGGAAGCTGTATCTGTTGGATTACCCAACAGCAACACAAACATTCATCGTGGTGTGGCCATAAATTCTGCAAAAGTGCAAGGAAGCCATTGGCAAACAAAAAATAAATTATTTCTACTTAGATCATGAACAATAGAATCAGGCAAATGTTCTGATGGATTGGTTTTCCCTGGAAAATTCTGATTCAGTAAAATTAAATCATTTTGCAGGAACACATTAATTTTGTTGAAATCCCTGACAGACTCCAGCCTGCCAGCCGGGCAAACTGGGCCTCCCTGCTGGTTTATGGGGCTCCCCAGTCCTAGGAGCAGCGGAATCCATAGTCTGGTGTGATTTCTGCCTAAGTTATTTAGCCAGCTGGCTCTGTGACTTGGAATTTTTGAAATATTCCGTTTCATTCTCCCAAAACAAAATATTTTGAAAATTTCCGTTCCATGGAAAAGCTCAAATTTATGAATTTTGTTCCAATTTGGGGTAAACATCTTACTATTGGAAAGGAAATTTATTACTGAAAGGGCATCTCTGTTCTCTCAGAGCTTCAAAAAGCGAAGGTGCTTGGCTGCAAGTGCCATCAGCTGGCAAATTTTACAAGTCCCTTATTCAGCTTTACCACCAAGGTACATACTTGTCACCACTGTTAATCCTATGCTGAATTTACATCTATAGCTTGAAATGAAATCTACTCAGAGAATTAGTTTTCACCTTTCTAAGGAAAAGAATGAGTGTTCTTCTCTTTAAATGTTCATGTTACGAATTGTACTGAGACCATTAAAGTTGTCTCTTGTTTTCAATGAGTTTAATTGTCCAGCTCTGTTTTATTAATTCCATGTGGAGTGAACAGTGACATTCAGGAAGCAGTAAAGCTTTTGCAGAGAATCCCCCACTGAAGGTCATAAAAAATAATAGATGCTACTTTAATTGCTAAATTTGACAACTGAGTACTTAAATCCACAACATTGTAGTCTATTCTACCTCAGTTGCAACGTAATAAACTCTACAGTTTTTTTGCTGCAGTCTTTCATATACTGCAAGATTTGGCAGGCTTCCTAATGCTGGGAATTCCCATTTTATCTTTTCTGTCAAAAAAAATAATTAATATATCTAGTCAGAGACAGACTTACAATAAACCCAATGAGACTGACATTGTATCTCACACATCTACATTTTTATCTCTGTCCCTTTAGAAGAGACATACAGGAACTGAAGACTCCAGACTAAAGAGTAAAGATGAGATGTTTAAAAAAAAAAAAAAAGCATCACATCTTCCTAAAGACATAGAGAAAAATAGAGAATGTAGAAAATGAAGAACAAGTTTAGGACAACACTTGCTATATTTTTTAATCTGAATAGAATTCAACTTTAATTTTTTTCTGGTGGTTTTGCACACGTGAAGAAATATTGTATTTATCTGATGTAGACATAAAAATTCTACCTTTTTATGTGAAACAAAATGAACATTTTTACTTTGATACTAAATAAATGATTCATGAGAATATTCTACAAATACAGAATTATAGTTTGATTAAAACGAGTGGTGAATATTACTCAGAAAGCAACAACAGAAAAGTTTTCATATTTGCCAAATTCTATTTCCTTCCTCCCCAGCTTATCAAAAAAAATATCAAGATGCCAAGCCAAATACTTTGGATCATTGATAAACTTTCTGGTATTGTTCTCCATAACCATAAGGCAGGCAGGAGTTCTATGCTTGAACAAAGTGTTGTGATGCTCTTGCTGGTAGGGGTCTGAACATCTCCACCCAGTTGATTCTTGTGGCTGGTTAAAAACTGTTACTGCTCAATTCCTACAAGAGCTCCAGCCAGATGCAACCCATCCTGTCTTTACTGCTGGGACCTGAACTTAAAATAGCTCTGAGAAATAATGCTACGTGCCCATCCCCATTGTTATGTATCTGATAAAAAATTCCCAGGTATATGAGGTCTTGTAGTACTTTAGTGTTTGTGTAGGCACTCTAAAAAGGAAAAGTTTGAACTCAGTTTAGACTAAATAACACTGAATTTACATATTATGAATGCAAAGATTAAAAGACAAAACTGCAGTAGTGTCTTTTCCACAAAGTATGGAGGGAATTGATAAGGAATATAGTTAATGAAATGAATCCTCTGGTAATAATAGAACAACCATTCAAAACAGCATTTAATGCACACACACTGTTGCCACTACACCTCCATCTGTGTCAGATATGGTAAGAACAATAGTTATCTTATTAAAAAAATAAAAACAAAAAACTATTTAAACGTGGAGAGTCATCTGATCTGATTCCTCTGTCATCAGTCTGTACAATCCTGCAATGCAATGCTGCTGACTGAATGGTTTTCCTTTTGCACTAAGATAGAAGCTTGAGAAGAATATGGCCCAGTTAACCCATCATTTTCCTTGTTGGTTGTCTCTTTTGGACCAGTTATAAATGCATTCTTACATACCTGTCTTACATACCTGTCTTACTCTTTAGAACCTTCATATTGGAATGGAAATTTACAAAGCAGAAATGTAGTAAAGCATCAAGTCTAGGAAAAGAAAGGTAAGGGAAAGTTTAGTTATTTTTTTAGCAGCCTTGAACCAGTTCTTTCCTCTGATCGTTGAAACACTTTCTAAATCATTGATGCAATAGGTTTTGAGCTGTTTCTTTTCAAAACGGCTTCATTCAAAATCTAGTACACTGTAAAAATGACATCATGTGTCAATTTAAGCAGGATTGGGTAGGTTTAAGATTCTGGGAATGTGTCTGTTGTTTGGGGCACACTCGAGCTTACCTTGTTAGTGCTTGTTAAAACTTGAGCTGATGTCAATTCTGGAAATAATTACAAACCTGACAAAACAAGTTAGTAGTCTCTGAAATTATTCCAAAATGAGGTATTAAGGGAAGGATCTTATTTATAAAGACAGTAGGGAGAAGCTTCTTTATCATAAACAGCAACTGCGTGTGGATAGTCTTTCTGATCTCATTCAGCATTGTCAGTAAATTTGTTGCTCTTTATATTTTTTTTTCTTTATTCACACATTGCTATCTGTATATCTGTAGGGGGGTGGGAGGTGCCTATAGGATTCTTGCTATTTCCTTCAAACATGTCAAGAATATTCCCCTGAGGAGCTATGCAGAGGGCTTAATCCTTTCAGTTCATATCTCTTTACTTGATTTGTGAGGTTTGTGCCACTGTCCAAGTTTCAGGCCAGCAGACTGCTTGATTCTGTTGATGTGTAATGCACTGTGATGAAGGTGTAACTTCTTCTATTGATACTAGTTGATACACAGGACTAGTAAGATGACCCAGATGTCCTTCTGGATGCCCCCAGATGTCGCATACTGGTTTTACCTAGTGTAAGATTCTTTGTTATCTTTGGAAATTTCTCTCCTCACAGCTTGCTGTCTCTAAAGTCAGGTATTAGAGCAGAATCATAGAATCATAGAATGTTTTGTTTTGGAAGGGACTTTAAAGATCATCTAATTCCAACCCCATTGCCTTGGGCAGGCAATAAACTATTTACATGTACTGATGATGTAAAGTGTTGGTTAACTACATCTCTCATGTTGATAAACGCTGTACTTGACTGATACAGATTAGAGGCATGTAGAAAGGCAGTGCCCCAGAATCACAGAATGATTGAGATCGGCTGGAACCTCCAGAGGTCATCTTGTCTTCTTATCCTTTAGCCCAAAGTAGATTCAGTGAAAAGTGTCAGGAAGAGAAATTCTGGGAAAAAATATCAAGAGTAGCTTTAAGTGTTCTAGGTAGAATATTTCCATACCTCTTTTCAACCTGACAGTGATAAAAATCACACATATGTTTATTTGTGGAGGGTTGTACCACATGCGCAGTATCTCATATGAAACATTATTTCCAGGTAGGTTGCCTGATACTTAAACAATTAAACAAGTGGCCATTGAATGTGTGCTATAAAGTCATTCTGCATAAGATGTCTATTGTGTTTAGAATGTACTGGATGCACTGCTCACAAGTTCATTGTCTTTGTATCTTACATGCTCATACCTTTTATCAGGATATCCCAGAAAATAATCCAGAGGTCTTAGGCAGGATCCATATTTCCCACTTAGGCACGTGTCCAGGAATGGGATGGCACCTATGAATCATGAGCTGCTGTGCAGCAACTCTCCGCTCCAGTAAGAGAGCATGCTGATGTTATGCTAAATGTACCTCATGCCTCAGATAGCTGAGACTCTAAAAACGGCAAGGACACCCAGAAACACAAAGGACAAAAAATATTTGGCTGTTGCAGTCTGGGTTGTTTTACAGAACAGAGCAGCAAACTGCATTGTTATGGCTGGTGTTTCATGAGCCACCTCTGAGAATCAGTTCTACCTATTTAGACAATCATCCATGATTTCTAGTGCCAACCAAAATTTTCCTTATAGTAGAGTTAATTTGGAGGTTGCACGCTACCATGCAATAAAGAAAAAAGGCAATTTCCCAAGAAGTGTAGTAAATTTGTGCAAATTACTTACTATGCTTTTGTTATTTGATCCTCTCACTTTTTCACATTGCAAATAAAATTAACAAACGGAATCATGGCTAACAGCACAAACCCAAACTGTCAGTCAGTTTAATCCATAAGTAAAAAGAATTACATTTTACATGTAATATACTATCTGACATAGTCAAAATAGAAGTAATTCTTCTTGCATCCAATCATCCATTTCCTACTGATAGGATTTGCTGGAATTATTTAGTTTACATTCCTTTCTCACATGCATCACAATAATTCTCTGCATTAAGAAAAAGATATCATCCCTGTAAACTATTTAATAATACATATGTTTATGCAGATAAATGTGTGTTTTGAGATTGTACCCCATGTGTGCAATTTTCAGATATGCTTGTAACCTTTAAGGAAATCTAGGTATCTCTTAATTTTCAAATCACTTTCATTAACATTCTTCCACACAGCAGATGCTCAAAGGTAATTATTCAAGAAGAGAAGTAAAAAAGTGTCTTGCTTGCTGTAACTCATGCTACAGTGCTCTGACCCTGGAATTCACTGCAGCACAACATGATGCGTCTGCATCCTGAAGGTATGAAAGGAAAAAACTCCAACAGAAATGGTAAGGCCAAGTGTAATGATGAATTGTGATGATAGGAATCCCTCTGATTCATGTCTTCAGACTCACATAAAGCCCCAGGAAAAGTCATTCAAAGTCCATTTTCGCTCCACACTTTTGAGGATTCATTTTTATCAACAAAATTTACATTGAGAGAAATATGAGAAAGATCTTGTAGCCAGCGAAAAAGCAACAACAAGTTCACACTCCTACATGTTGTAATGTTAGCAAAAACCATTTATAATTCTGGACAAAAAGTCTCTTAAAGCTACTGGTTTATAGTAGGTTATCCAAAACATAGACACTGAATGTCAGAACAGGCTGCTGTCATTGAAGTATGCCATCTTTGAAAGAGAATGGATAAACATTTGCTTCATCAGTATGTTCAGCAAGCATCATAATAACTGTGGCAATTCTTGTCTGCCCTTGTAGTCGACTGCCAAGGATTTTGAACACAGATGATGAAAGCTATAGCTGGAATTAGATTGCTCCAAGGGTGGAAAATGTCGCTTGGTGAAGGATGGGCTGGTGAAAAACCTGTTACTCTGTTTTGCCAGGTTCTCCAGCACAAAACCAGGCTCATTTCTGCTGCAGCTGAAAAAATTTGCCTTCCTAACTTGTTCTGTGCTGCCCAAGAGTAAGACGTTGGACATGGGCGGGCAGCTTCTGCCAAAATAAATCTCAAACTAGTCCTTTGTCCATGTCTGAAATCTCAAAAATGTGACCGTTCAACAGTCAGTTTACATCCCTTGCTAACCCGGTCCCAGCTAAAACCAGGACACTCCCTCTGCTTGTAGGATCACAGGTAGCTTTGCCTGCTATAGTGGCTTTTACATTTTGGCTACCCCAGATGAAGAAATCACTACTGAAATACACTCCACTTAGAGGAATTCTTAAATTTGAAGGACCATGTTAGGGTTGTGGCTGGGCAAGTGGAGAATATATTTTTTCCAGGACCTTGTTGATCCATAAATCAGTCACTCCTCTCTGTTTTATAGAGACAGAAGGTACATGCACCTAATGTGTATATGTGGATATCACGTAAAAGAGAAGAAAAAGATTTCATCTAACCTCAGAAGTTAGGTACATCTCAGCACTGCATCTCAGCACTGAGTAGGAGAGGGTACCTTAGATAAAACTTATACTGAAATTAGGAGCAGGGAATGGAAAGGTGAAAACTTTCCCTTCTCCTTCACACGTGCTCTATACATTGAATCAAAAGGTGCAAGATATTTCTAATCTATTGCTAACTTATATGACCAGGCCTACCATCTCAACTTCTTTGTTAGCAGGAGGCATTGGTGCCCTTCTAAGATGGAGCTCCCTACCAACTCAACCTGGTTGGCATTGGCTCTGGGCTGTCACTACAAGATCAGATGGGGTATATCATGCACACGCATGTTGACTAAGATCAGCATCTCCTGCAACCATGCAGACCAGGGCATGCATTGGACAATGCTAAATTGTGGCATAGGCTTAAGGTTTCAGATCCTCATATTTTTTCCAAATTTGCCATAAAATATGCCTGAACACAACCCTCCAACCCACAAGAGTCGAGCACTTGAAAAACGGGAGAGGTACTCACAATTCTTCTACAGCTTTCCTCTCTGTAACCAGTAGTACATTGTTATGAACAGGATTTATTTTTAGTCAAGGTCTCTACTGCCAGCTCCATCTCCAATTCTAGGGGAAGAATTAGCAAAAAACATGTCAGCACGGTAATAGCTAATTAACAATGAATGAAGGTCTAGTATAATAAATGTCTTATTTTAATTTGTGCTATGAAAATGTTGTATTGCTTCAACAATAGGAAAAATGTATTACATTTGTCTTCCACATTGTATAGTTTAAGCAAAATTTCTGGCCTTTTGAAGGTATCATAGAGCTTTAGATTGCTCCAGGATTATACGGCATTCCATGATTAGGAGTTTAAGTCTTCTTTTTAATTAGTTTTCTGTTTTTGTCAATATTTATTTTTCAATCAGCAGATTAGCTTTGCTCTGAAATCACCCTAATTTGGATCAAGTTCACTTTGTTTCCTTTTGCTTTCTGTTGTTTTATGAACAGATGAAGAGCCATTGATTAGGTTTACTGACTATGTCTAAATCTCCTGTTAAGAAGAAACATCTGGAAAAGCTGAGACTTTTGGTAGAAATTAATGTTTGACTATTGTTGGCAGTCAACTCTGTTTACAGATAAAAGGCATGGGTGTAACTTTCCATATAAATTTTTTTTTCTTAACTTACGAAACTGAAGACAGAGCTATCCTACTATAGGAGGATAATGATCCATAGATCTGAACCAGAATTCCACATAAGATACAATACATAGCACTTGTTCTGCTAAGCCTGAAGCTAACCCATTGTCACAACTTCAACAAGCATTGATATATTTGATCATGGAACCTGGTAGATTGCACAGATGTTTGTTCACCATAATTGCATCATATACTCATGTTGAGCATGTCCACGGTGGACACTTAGAGGAAAGAGAAGTAAGTAGAAAAGTTGAAAATGGTTACCTAGCTTTCATTACAAAAACTCACAACTTCTCCTCACTCCTTTCATGAGTAAAAGTGCAGTGGGTGTCTGGGCTGGTTCCTGTTCTTGTGCATTGTCAGTTCTCATAGAATCATAGAATGGTTTGGGTTGGAAAGGACCTCAAAGATCATCCAGTTCCAACCACCCCACCATGGACAGGGACACCTTCCCTTAAATCAGCTTGCTCAAAGCCTCATCCGACCTGGCCTTGAACACTTCCAGGGATGGGGCATCCACAACTTCCTGGGCAACCTGATCCAGTGCCTCACCATCCTCACAGTGAAGAATTTCTTCCTTATATCCAATCTAAATCTACCTTCTTTCAGTTTAAATCCATTACCTCTTGTCCTATCACTCCATGCTCTTGTAAAAAGTTCCTCTCAAGCTTTCTCATAGGCCCCCTTTGGGTACTGGAAGGCTGCTAGAAGGTCTCCCCAGAGCCTTCTCTTCTCCAGGCTGAACAACCCCAGCTGTCTCAGTCTGTCTTCACAGGAGCGGTGCTCCAGCCCTCGTATCAATCTTCGCGGCCCTTCTCTGGACTTGTTCCAACAGGTCCTTGTCCTTGTCCTTCAATTATTTTTTGTTGATTGTAACTAAGTTCTGCATCATAGCGAAACAGCTGCACTGTGCTGGTAACCTGTTGGCCAGTTATTTGATTAATATTAATATAGTTTTAAAAAAACTTTTAGAAGTGTTTAAGAATAAAACTTGGTTTTTAATAATCTGCTTATGCTGCCTCAGAGAATACATCAGAGAATTTCTTTGTCCGGTCATGTTGATGAATGCTTCTCTTAGTAACCTTTGTAGTCTTGATAGGACTTGCCAGTGAAAGTATACATTACAAAATGGTACTATTTTTGTATCACTAACAAAGTCTAAATATTTCAAACAGAGCTAAATTAGGGAAAAACAAACTGAAAAATTACCAATATTTCTCATAGGCAATCTCTTATGCTCTTTATTGTATTTTCATTAATTTTGTCTTTTTAAAAAGTTTCTTTTTAAAATCACACTTGCCTATGACAAACGAGCAATACCATATTTTCCCACATCCTGATCAAAACTTTCATTGAAGGGTTGAGAAATTTTTATAATTAAAATAATGGTATTTTGTAAACCTTCTGAAGTTTCTCTCTGTGGCATGGAAGTCTGTCTGTTGTTTTGTCAGCCGTGGTGGATTGCCGTTGGCTGGATGCCAGGTACCCACCCAGCTGCTCTCTCCCTCCTGAAAACTGAAAGAGGGAAGATTTCCATTAGATGTAAGGAAGAATTTCTTCCCTCTGAGGGTGGTGAGGAACTGGAACAGGTTGCCCAGAGAAGTTGTGGATGCCCCATCCCTGGAAGTGTTCAAGGCCAGGTTGGATGAGGCTTTGAGCAACCTGGTGTAGTGGAGAGTTTCTCTGTCCATGGCAGGAGGGTTGGAACTAGATGATCTTTGAGGTCCCTTCCAACCCTAACCATTCTATGATTCTATGATTCTATGAAGATTTAAGAGACATGAATGTGGAAAAACGGTTGCAAGGCGTTACGCACACCACAAATTCTACAGCAGATGGAAAAATAAGAGCAGAACAACAAGAGAGGATTAAGAGGAAAAGTAAAATAAAAAATGGGAGATGGCTTTTAAGAAAACAGAAAGAGAATTCAGGTAAAGATGGGAGAAGATGTTAAGAACCGTTCAAAACTGCTGAATGCTACAGAAATGGGTGAAGTTTTGTGTGTCCCAGGACATGAGAGGATTTGCTGAGCAAAGCTGAGAAAGTCAAACCTGAGAAGATCAAACTTGAGAAAATCAAACTTGAGAAATAGGAGCAAGTGGGAAGGAACAGGACAATAAAAGAAAGAAAGAAAACGAAAATTCTGAGGAGGAAGATGGTGAAATGAACCACTCTCCTTTCCCCCAGAAAACACCTGCAGCAAAGATTTCTCCCTTCAGAGAGAGAAAAATTGAACTCAGATAGATGTAATTATATGAACCCAAAAACACAGGCACTGCTGCAGTCACTGTTGGCCTGTATATGTCATATGATATGTTCAGAAGGACTATTTTGGCCCTAAAATCTATGAACCTTCACAAGATGTGTAACTTGATGACAAAAATAAATGTCTATTTGCAACTGTTAACAGCCTTTTTAAACATTAGGTTGTTTCTTAACATTTGGTAAAACAATTGTCCTATTTTTAATAGAACAAATATTATATGTAATTCCATCTAGAAGCAAAACAAAATAGATACCTGTAACCTTAACAAACAGGCATGATCGTTTAGAGCTCTGTGCAATGTTACATCAGGAAAGTTTGAAGGAAAACAAAAAACCAAATACCACACAAAACCTTCTGTCAAAGAGAATAAACGAGATCTGTCTGGTGTCTAGTTGCAGGAATAGGCTTTTTCTGTTCCTTTACACAATTGATACACAATCTCATTTGCGTATTTCAGAAGTTTTCTAAGACTCTCTCTTCTCATTTGCTCTAGGATTGTCTCTTTCTTTGGCCTTTTATTTTTGATTCTAAAGGTGATGAGTTTCACAGATTTTCTGCACTTCCAACTAAAAATTTCAGGTAAGGGTCTCCCAATGTGCTGGAAAGTTTGCTATGAACTGAACTACACATAACTAGGAGCAAAGCGAAATGGCCATATGTATGTAATATTGGCATGGGGCTAATAGAAACCCTGAATAACTGTCTGAAAAAGATGACTATATGGCTACTGGTTTTATTCTCTTTATTTTGTTGCTTTTCTTCTCATTTGCCATTTTCTTCTAAATTTTAAACGAAATATTGTGTCAGTGAATTCTCAGGTCCTTTGGGCTTTCCTATTTGTTTCCTGGGGGAGGTGGTAACTTTTTTTTTTTTAATCTCCTTCTAACCTTTACTGTCCCTTTATTTTCACTTTGTTTTGGCTATGCTAACAAAAAGAGCTCCTGAACTCCAAAGAGTGTTTCAAAACCCTTGTGTTCACGTATAGAAATTTGTAGCTTGCTTGAACTGTAGCTCTACAGAAATACCAGATGAACAGTCAAAATCAGAATTGAGCCTCTGCAATGAGGGGACTTCAGTGATGCTCACAGCTCAGATATGATCGAGGGCATCTCCTGAAATGCCTTTGCTCATGTGTCGGTGAATCAGGCAGAGATTTACTCGGTTTTTTTTTTCAGACACAGTAAATTAAGCAGCTTGAAGTTCACCTGCACCCTAGAACTGCAGTCTGATGCAGGACATGTAAATAACTCTGTTTCCCCCATGGCTTCTTTTGAAACTCACAGAGTCAGTGAGTAAAACTTCTTGCAGATTACACTATTTCACCTCATAAAATCTACATTTTATAGCTGAGGGGTGTTGATATATTTTTGGTTTTGCAAAGGTTTTTTTTTGTTTGGTCTTTACTTTTTTATAATTCCTCAATATTTAAGCCTTTTTACTTCTAAGAGAGCAGTAGGAAGCTTGGAAGATGTTTACTGTGGAAAACAAATGCATGCATTGTGTAAATGTGTGTTGTTAATTAGACTATTGTCAGCCAAGGTTAGCTAAGATGTAAGATTTCGTCCACAGTTTGTAATGCTCGTTCATAAAGATGATAATCAAATGTTTGTTGCTATATTTGAATGGATTGTTACTTTTCCCATTTTTGCTGTTATCAAAGCCAGGAATACTTCTAGTCTGACTTCAGCTAAAGACTTTTATCTTCTCAGTGATAGCTGGGTGTACTTTTTCTAATGCAAATGCATTGTATTTGATGCTGGCCTTTTTTTGGTCAGGCACCCAGCTAGGCTGCTTGTGTATCTGACGTTTTTCTTTTCCAGAGTGTGCTTATACACACAGATGCATAGATGTGTATAGAGATCTGGTGTCTGTGTGGGCTCAGACTGCAAGTATTCTCACAGCTGGGAGAAATATCCTCAACTCACATTAACCTTGAGCTCCCACGCATGTCTCTGAAAGCCAGATGCAGTACAAGCTTCTAGGAAAGAGTGTTTTCAAAAGATAAGACACTGCTGTATTTGGAGCCATAAAGCTTACTTTCACTAGAGAGAGTAGAGGTCCAATGTTACACATAGTTCACTGTTCCTGTATTCAGAAATCACGTGGATGCTTTAGATTCATGGAAACTTAGCAATTGCCATGCAAGGTGCAAAAAATTCTGGTTTTGGTGGACACTTACTCATTGTACTGGTATCATATTCTAAGCTGATTGTGACTTGAGCAGGAGGAATCTTTCTCTCTTTTTCTTTAAGGTGTCCATATCCATTTAAAAATAACTTTTTGGAGCCCATCAAAAATTTTAATTGGTCTCCTAAGGAAACAGAACTGGTGAGAAGGCACTATTAGTCTATCCATTTATCAGTCTCTTTGCTTACTGTAGTGATATATGACAGTGCAGATGTCAAGAAAAAAATATGAAACCCAGCTTTATTTGTTCTGCTGTTCATGGAACAATTTTGTCTTTAACGGAAACACATTTTAATTAAATTTCCCTTTTTCATGCTGATAGGATGACTTTTAAGCATGCATCTATGGGCAACACATTTATAAACCAAGCCAGCCGGTCTCTTTCAAAGGGACCTGGTTCTAATACGAATATCTTTTTTTTCTCATAAGTCAATAAAACGATGGAAAGATACCACTGAATCTAAAGTGAAGCTTCTGTTTCTTTTGTACTGCAGCCTCTTAGGGTAAAAACTTCCAGGTCAATACATTTTCTGTAGTGTAAGTCCATGGTAAATTATGGCAATAATTAAGAGAATAAGATCTCATATGGCAATTTCTTGTAAAATATCTGTAAATGCACTTAGCATTAATTACTCAAAGAATAACTTCTTTAAAAAAGCAAAATAAGTTGTTCAGGTAGTTAGCAATGACTATCCTAACATCAGAGACACTAGTTTTAACCTCCAGAATTAAATACTTTATGCTGATGACTGAGTGGAGGTACATTTCTCACCTTTTTGCTCCACACTGAGAGTTTCAGAGAATCAATATTTCATTGCATTTTATTACATCGTTAGATGCTAAGGCTCGTCTGCAATAGTGAACCACCGGAGATCTCAAACAGTTGTGAATACTATACTTTCCAAATTCTTCAGAACTGTTGCGAAAGACAATTGTATAGTGAAAGTATATGGTCACCACATGGCCTTATTTGTTTGCCATGTAAACTGGCGGTATAACACAAAGAATCTCCTTTTGTGTTTCGGTGTACAAACACTGCATGGACGCCATATGAGCACTAGGTCCTATGGCCAGTCTATCATGCAAAACAACTGCTCTGTTTCCTCATTCTAATTCCTGTCATTTTCTTTTCCAGTAAGTCCAAAGATAATTTCCCTTTGGACACAGATGTCCTATGTTTTGTTACTTGCTCATAGACATCTCAGATAGATAGATAAAAAATATAATTATTATTCTTTTTTTTTCTTTTTGGACTGGTCAGATGGTATGTTACAATGAACAATGATTAGAGAAGCACACTGACATCCTGTATTAACTTTCTGAGTTCTATAACTTCTTCTATTGAAATTTTAATTTCAGGCAAGACTTCTGATGTGTCCTCCATAAAGTTCCTCCCAAGCTCAGGTACAGCAAACTTATATTAAAACATATATATATATATATATATATATATAAAATTTAGATTTTTCTGTTATAGTCTTATATTCTGTGAATGCTTCTTTTGGCTCTACAATTTCTCTTGCACTGCTCCTGTCCCTGCAATGTTTGAGAAATATATATTATAAATTCTTATGCCTTTTTCAAGTTTTTCTCAGACATTTCTTTAACATGCCATATTCTGATTTTATATTTAGCCTGCTTGAACACATAGTTCTTTCTGTTTGCCTCATTTTGACACAACTGTGATTTCTATAAGCATACCTCCCTATTTCTGTGGGCCCCCTTACCTAGCTGTATATATTTTTTTTTCTTCCTTCGACCTCTCCCTTCTCACTCCACTTTCTACACTTTCTGTGCTGGTTTAGTTGGAGGAGTCAGAAAAGATGATTACAGCAGAAGATATTGGAATGAACAACATCTACCATAGTTTTAAAATAAATCATATGCTAGAGATAGGTAGACCGTATGGGAATTCATTTCACATAACTGTAGCTATCAAAAAGTGAAGAGTCTGGTTTGCTTGGTCATCTAGTCTTCCTGTACAGTCATGGAAGAGAAACTATCCTTCTCCAGAAGGTGATCTTTTTCACCCAAAGAGAGGGGTCTTGAGAGTGCATACTTCTCTTTGTAAACTAAGAACAGAGTCTAGGAGAGTAGATTGAAATTGGGGGTTAGCAATTGGGCTGTTGAAGTTAGGAGAGATGTGAGGTCATGACTCATGAGTGCCAGTCACTTTCTTATTTGTGTCCTTGGATTAATTCAGTCTGAGAAATGAGCTGAATGTGTGATTTTCATTGGCTTAGGTAAGGTTACAGAGTTGAGAAAATGCAGTCTATTCTACTCGTACTCTTAATTGTCAGCAGACACACCTCTTTTAAAATAGGTCATTTTCATACTTGAGTTTTATGAATTTATTTACTTATTCAATCAGTCTGGAGGTCTAGTTTCACTGCATATCTCCTGGTGAAAAATTCCTTGGCTGTTGCCACAAATGGGAACAACGGATTTCAGACACTTTGCTAAGAAAAATGGGTACCATTTCTGTCAGCTGCCAAGACCTTGTATCATGAATAAATCTTGAGGAGGAAAGTTTCCTTTCCGTGGCTGCTGCTAGGTGTCTCAGATTCTCAGCCTGAGGAGAGCTTCTGTTCTCTGGCTGCGTTATGTAGTCACGTCAGCTTCATACCTACCTCTGAATAGAGAACCCGGGTACAATGAATCATTCAGCCCTCTGTACAAGGAAGGAAATACTTGGATGGCTAAAGGCAGGGTAGAGTTTCACTTAGAGCTGCATGAATTTCCCTGAAACGCTCTTAAAAAAACAGTGTAATGCTGTTTTTAGTGTGTTCTGTTTGTCATTCAGAAACACAACACATTAGCAGCTTTGAACTCTCAGGCACTAAAAAATATTTAAGTTACATAAGCAGATTGAGAGAAGGACTGAATGATGCTTTCAAACTGAAAATATTCTTAAGCATCTTTTCACTGCTACAGCTAAATAGTGCAGTTCTTTTAAAGGGTAGAGCTATAGACACTGAAACAGACGATCTATACTAGAGAGTTTAAAGAGGCAATTGAACCAAGATAAATATTCAGACAGATCTGGAAGTTCGAGAAGGAAGATTTTATTTTTTTCTGAAAGAAAACATGCCATTGAACTTAAGAATTTTTCTTTTTGTTTTCTTTTTCTTTGAATTTGTAGGTATTTGCACAGGCTCTTTTATTCATTCTTTGTTTTTCACCATTAGTAACTTGTTTCAATGAGAACCTTTTCAGCTTAATTTTTACTACCATATAACATCAGGGAAGCACTGGCATAATATATTAAGGATTTTATTTTTAAAAAGGCCAATCATAACAAAATCTTTGAAAAAGATTTGTTTCTTAAACAAAATTTTGTGCACATAAAACACATGCTTCAAAAGGGAAACTATAATTGAAATAAATCTTTGAACAACATTTATGGGCCAACCAAATAAAATAAATGTCTGTTTCCTCACTCTAAATTTAAACCAGCCTTCGTTCATAGTTTCAGTTAGAAAAACCCCAAACCTCTGCTAGAGGGAAAAAAACATATGTAGCCAAATTAACTTGAATAGCTATAAACCCAGTAATTGTACAACAGAAGGGTCTTGGAGAAAAACGATATGTGAAGTTTAAATGTAAAATCTCCAAATGCAAAATAAAAAAAGAAGAAAGATGGTCCTAATTAACAGCAGACATAGACATGAAATAAAACGTGGAGGGGTACAGGATATAGGAAAGTATTTCAAACATGTTAGCACTTTAAAATGTCAGACAGTTAGAGACAGTTATGGAGAATTTATTTCTTGGTTTGGAAGGCCTAACAGACATGCAATAAAATTCACAGGAGCGCTACTACAACAGAGTGGAATAGCAGGAAGAGTCAAGTGCAACAGTAATATGATCCAGTATTTAGTAATTTTGTACTTCTACGAAGAGGATGATTAATGGTATATTTATTGGTTTGTCTTTGCGTTTGTTTTTTTATACTTATACATATACTGAATCCATATATGGATCAGAAAGCCCATGTAATAATGGATTTAGGAAATTTGGTCTATTTGAAATTAAATCAGATAACCAAATTTTCTTAATCCTCTGGGGAGAAAATGAGAGAGAAAATGTCAAAGGAAGTATTTTTTTGCAATATTAGCCTGGTAATTGCAATTTTTAATTTTCAAGAATGACAGCAATAAATCGCAAAACAAAGCAAAAACATTCAAAATTTAAAAAATAGTGAATGCTTCACTGAAAATCTTGAAAAAGAGCTGTCGGAACATTGAGATGTAATATATCTCAATGAACATCACTGATATTTACACAGTCACTATCTCTAATGTAATACTTGAAGAAGCTGGCAATTAGATTCTAATACAAGTGTTTGTAGAGATGTATGAGCAGAACGTATATACCTATATATCATCAGTAAGTTATATGCTGCTATAGCTCACTCATCATTCTGTATATGCACTGGTCTCAAGACTGTTAGACACATGACTTAAGGAGGAATGAGGGTTGTTTATTTCTTTGAGAAGAGAGAATTTTTGTTCTAGTTATGAGATGATACATTTAATGATATGCTATCTCTAAGCACCTAATACTTTTTACCTCTAGTATTTTCCGTTTTTTGAAAGTACATTGAAAATACTTCTCTCTTCTTCCTTTGATTTCTAGTATCTGGCAGAAGCAAACCATTTCACTTGACCCCAAATATTTCAGACACATGCGAAGTACATAATGCCCTGCAGCTCTTTTTTTTTTTTTTTTTTTTCAGCAAAACCTGTATGTCTGTGAGCCAGTGAAGTGAAGAAGAGATGGAATTTTACTTGGAAAATATAGTCGGCTATATACCGCCGTAAGAACATCTCGCTCTGTTAAGAAAGAGGGTCCCTGGAATCATTCAGTTTATTTTTTCAGCTCATAAATGTGGTGAAACGTTTCCTCTAGGCTGTGGATCCACTTAGTAGCTTTCCTGTTCCCTGAATGTTGTGGAAGCGGTCAGGACGGCACCGCTACCTGTTCCTCCATTAGGACATGCACTGATTTGTCTCATCCTTTATTTCTGCAGGTTGGTTGGGGAGAAATTTGTCAAGATGATGGCAGATCTTTCCGCTATTGCCCAGCTCAAGCTGCAGAGCTCATTAAGAGTGGAATTTTTCTAAATCAACTCAGTGATCTAGGACTAAGGATTTCTGTTGACTTTTGATGACCCTTGTGAAACAGGAGTCATGTGTGTACCTACAAAAATCCCTTCCAGAATTTTCCTGCTAGTAACCAGATTTAGCATATTCTAGATGTATCTTTGTTAAGATTATTCAGAGTAACTAGAGTTTACCACGTTATAGCAGCTGAAATGGACTTTTAATCCATTTGTGCCAAGTTGTGTAAACCTCCTGCCTTGTTTCAGTCATGTGTTAAGTTATATTGATGTGCATCCAGGAGTTTGTAAAATTGATCTGAGAACTTTGAGAATAAGTGGAGCACCTGTATGGCATGAAGAATAAGTATTACACATTAATCAAGAAGAAAGAAAAAAATGAATAGAGAAATTTGTTGGATGTTAGGAAGTATTTCTTCTCTGAAAGGGTTGTCAGCCACTGGAATAGGCTGCCCAGGGAGCTGGTTGAGTCCCCATCCCTGGATGTGTTTAAGAATAGGGTGGATGATCTACTTAGGGATATGGTTTAATGGGGATTAGGGACGGTTGGACTCAATGATCTCTAAGGTCTTTTCCAACCTAGAAATCTATGAATCTATGAAATTGCATTGCTTAAGTTGCTGTCTCAGCAGTTCTCAACTACTTTTGTAGCAAAACCAGTTTCCAGGAGGAAGGTTCATGAAAAATATTTTCACTGTGACAGCTGAAGAGGCACAGAAAAGTCAAGGTGTTCATGCCTCATCCTCTGGGCAGCAACATTGGAGACTGGGTGAAAACCTCATTCTTTCAATGACAAAGTTGTCATTGACTTCGTCATAGCCAGATTTTCACCCCAAGTCCTCACTATGCAGACTCAGCAGACTCATGCACCTCAGTGCCCCTTTATGAATCTCTGTTCTCACAATATTTATTGCATCTGAAATACCCTCAGTTTTCATTTCTCTTCATCTGGGATTGCCTTTGTTTAGGTTTCATGGGATTGAATAGTACAGGGGTAGGAAAACAGAAAATAATTTTTGAGGCAGAGCCACAAGAAAGTCAGGGATTTGGTTGCTATGCCTTGTACACATGGATCACGATTTTGGGAAAAAGTTAGTACTCACTGCTCGTAATATAGGGCTATGATTAACAAAATTAATAAAATTAGTGTTGAGTGTAATGATTTAAGGTTTAAATTCACAAGCAAATTTTCACCACCAATATTGTTTTTAAGTCCAAATACATCAAAAAGCCACTTCTCAATGTGTTGGACTGCAGTGGTTGGTATCAGTTTTTTCTTTTAATCAGAATTTCAGTCAGCTTCTAACAAAACTTATTTTAAAATGAAAAGCTGGCTAACATCCCATCGACTAACAAAAACCTGAACCTGGCTATGTCTTTATTCCCAGTTGATTAGAACACAAATCTCTTTTTATTCTTTCTGTGGGAATAAATATTAAGTGTATATGTTAAGCATGGTACACAAACTGCTGCCCCTTTTGTACTTGTATCTGACCTGTGGCGTGTGAAATCAAGGTGTTTCACATGCAGCACAGCCACAGGTCCCATGCAACAATGAGTTTCTCTGGCTATAGAGGAAAGTGGGCTGCAGAACTAAGTACAATACAAGGGACCCAAGCCCAGCACACACCATAACCTGTCCCAGAGTGGAGAGTAAGACCAGGCAGCGCTGTGTTCTAAAACTGACTTGTGGATTTCTGTCTGCTCTGCAAACCCTCCAGCTCATAGCACAACAGAAGTCTGATACATCCTTCATGAGAACACATTATTCTTGCTCTTTAGGGTGTTTGTGGCTGGTGAAGCCCTTCTGTCCTTATACTTCCTTGAACATCTTGTCTATTTGTGTGTTTGAGTCAGAACACCTCCTGCAAGATCTGAACAAATCTGTTCCCAAAGGGAGTAAGGGAGATTATCCTGAGGACAGTCCTTTTCATAAACACAAAATTAGCGACGGGTGATTCTGAGACCTCTTTGATAGACAATGTGACCCTGCTACTGCATTCTTCATGACAGAGAGAAAAGAACATTTCTAAAAGAAAAGAAAGCCAAAGAAAAAGAGAATAAAGTACAACTGAGGAAAGAAGAGAAAAAAAGTAACCATTAATTTTGTTTAATTGCAGATTTCTCCTCTCCTCCTCCCAGTCATCTTCTACGCATTTGGAGTCCTCAGATTTGCAAGGTGAGACTAATAGGAAAGAGATCCTGTTTTATAAAAACCTATGCCTAAGTGGAAGTTAATGAGGTGGAAATGAGTTACCTTCAGCAGAAATTTTTCCAAGTTTTCACTTGCACCAGAAAAAAATGCTGCAAAGCAGGATTAAGTAGCCTAGAGGCAGCTCTGCTACTGCAGCTCTTCAGGGCTCTGACCCAAGCAGGGGCCTCCGCATAGCACTACTTCCAGGTGGGTAGACAAACCTCTTGTCCAGCTCCGTCTTGGTCACCTCCACCACAGTACCTCACTGCACAGGAGTGCGTATGCCTTTGTTTTCCAGTCCTGCCATCATGACCCTTCTAATCCCACAGGCAAATCCTGTTGATGTCCTGAATGAAGCTCAGAAGACATCCAGATTTCACAGAGGCTACCTCGCATCAGTTTCTTGGAAGCATGTGCCTCTCTGGTGATGAGACCTTAATGGTGGTGCTTTTAATCTATCATGTAAAAAGGCAAGCAGGCCTAGCACCTACAGATGCAGAAAGAAGCCTGGCCAGATCACTGGGCCTCTCTCTGAAAGGACACATTGTCCCTGTCCTTACCAAGTCCTTTCTCAACAGCTTCTGCTATTGCTGGCATGAGCATTAAGGAGCCCTTGCATTTTGGAGGTGCAAAGAACCTTTCTGTTTTCTTCCTTACAGATGTATGGCTCTGCAGGGCTAATTTCACATAAGGCTAGGATTTTACAGGTTCTGATCTGAGCCCAAGACTGAAAATATTATACAAGAAGATCTCCATGGAAGTCCAGTAACAGGCTACTGGCTGAATCAGTTTCCACTTGGAGTCTGGTATAACGATGGAGCAGGTGTGAATGCAGACATTGTATCCATCAGAATGAGGAATATGCAATGCTTTCCTTACAAAAAAAAAAATATATATATGGCACATAGCACTTTTGAGATATTTTCTTTGCAGATACTGTAACACATTTAACCAGATTGGAAAAACAAAATAAGATAAACAAACAAGTAATGAGAAAAACAAAAACCTACTGTAGATTTCAGCAACCTGTAGGATTAAAGGGGTGGTCTCCCCTTTCATCACACTACCCACTTCAACCTGCTTGCTCAGTGTCTGCCAGGAAACTGTTTAAAGTTCCTGTGGCTTGAGAAATGGCCAATCTTTACAAAGAAGGAGATTTTTATCTGACTAGCCAAGGTCTTAAAATGTCAATACTTGGCTGTGACTAATAAATAAATAAACAAATATGCACGCACACATCATCTAGGATGGCAGCCTATTGCTGGGTAACTAGATTTAAGTCATAAGAGATTTAAATCTTGTTTTGCTTAAAAAACGAAAGTTTCTTCTCAGACATGGCTATTTCCAATGGTATATTAAACCCAAGGTTGCTCTAAATGTTTGTCATACTATGAGAAGATTGACCTGTTCTGTTTAATTATGATAAAACTCCATAAGAAATATAAACCTAAGGAAGAAAAATTACTAAAAGGATCTCAGAGATCCTGCAACCTTTCGTCTTTCTGTTGCACTTACAAATTCAGAAGATTATGATCAAAATGATGTGTCCCCATCCACTTCCTAAATGACTTGTATACTAGCTATGACTCTTATCCTAGTAGACATCTATGGTAGAACTCTTCTCACCCATCTTGAATCATCTCTGGTGTAGCCGTCTAGTTTTCTTTTATAGGCAGTACAGAGAAGTAGGACATTATTATTCAGATGTGTCTCAGTAGTGTCTTTAAGATGAGGTAACTGTACTTTACGAGATGGCATCCCTTCTCCAGGGAGTCTGAATAATGAGGCTTCACTCTGAAGATTCTTACATTTAGATAAATGATCCCAGGACACTGATTGGTCATTATGATTGCAAATCTATTTCAAGGGGAGTCAATGAAGCGTTGAAATGTCCATGGAGGATTCATCTGGGAGCAGCCTAGTTTACCTGTCCAAGAGACAGGGTTTTACCCCTACACAAGAAACCAGTCGTCCCACATCCTGAAAGATGAGCAGGAACAACGAATAGGAGGAGTTTTACCCTACAACTCCGCTACTAAGCTGGGAGAAAGATCAAACTTGGACTTGCCATGCAAGAATACTTATTTGCTTAGCGATCCTCTCCTTTCACTAATACTCTTTACAGTGAGACTTTCTCACTCCAACTTAGCTCCCACATCTAAATCAACATGTGTGACAGGGCATGTGTATGCTGAAAAGTTTTCTCTCTCAGTTGCATATGGAGGCAGGTAACTGAAGAATTTTAGAAAATCAGAATTTGAAGGCCAGGGGAACAGAAATAATTTTCAGGTGAATTTTGAATGTTCATGAAGTGAAACAACTTTTAAATGAGACACCTTAAAAGACATACCCTGTCGTGGTTTAGGCTGATCCAGCAGCTAAACTCCACACAGCCGCTCTCTCACTCCTTCCTCAGTGAAATGGAGAGGAGAAAAATATAATAAAAGGACTGAGGGTCGAGATAAGAACAGAGAAGGAGCACCCATCAACCATGGTCCCGGGCAAAACAGACTCGGCTTTCTTAAAGCAAAGCAATTTATTAAAAGTTACTTAAAAGGACAAAGGGAAACAAAACCAATTATTTAAGAGGATAAAAAGAAACAAAGCCAGATCTTAAAAAACAACACCTCCCCATCCCCCTTTCCTTTTCTTCCCGGCTCTACCTGCCCCCCAGCGGCGCAGGGGGACAGGGAATGGGGGAATGCAGGTCAGTTCATCCCATGCTGTTACTGCCGCTCCTTTCTTAAAGGAGAAGGAGTCCTTACACCGTTTTCCCTTGCTCCAGTGGATCCCCTACTCACGAGGAAAATCCACAAACTTCTCCACTGTGAGTCCTACCCGCAGGATGCAATCCTTCTCCATCGGATTGCTCCGATGTGGGCTTTACCACAGTCTCGGATTCTTAGGGAGTTGTTGCCACTCGCTCTGGCGTGGGTCGTCCCACAGACTCTAGATGCCTCTCTACCTTGTCGTGCCTATTCTTCACGACCATCTTCAGGCTCAGGCATCTTCTCTCCGACGCGGGCTTGTCCACGGGCTGCGAGTGGGTCTCTGCTGTACCAAGTCCGTCCTGACTGCAGGGGGGCTGCCTGCTGTCTTGCCACCAGTTGCAGGGGAAACTCAGCTCCGGCAAACCTCTTCCTGTTCCATCTTCACTGACCTGGTGTCAGTGTGGCCGTTTCTTTTGGATCTTAGTCTTCTGTGGGTGAACTCAGCCCAGCGGGCACCCCGGGAGCGGCGCACTCCCTGAGTTTCCCAAGCGGCTCTGCCACAGACATCCTCAGTGGGTATTGCTGGCCTGACACAGGCAGCCACTCGGCCAGGGGCCAGGGAGCGGGGGCAGTGCCCTCCTCCCTTCTCTCCTCACTCATGGGCAAAGCACCTTTTCTGGTTCCTTTGTCCCAACTTAAATAGGGCAATTCACAGAGGCACTGACTGGCTCAACCCTGAGGGGGATGGGAGTCCGATCTGGTGGTCAGAACTGGGTCTGACCCAGTTCCAAAACCAGGGAAGACACAGGGAGCAAATCCCCTCTCCTGCCACTAGAAGCACCCCCCCACATCAAACCATCACATACCCCAAAACTCTGCACTCTGTAAAACAATGAGGCTAGCATAGGAGTCCACCTGTCATGTTAAGCACGAACGTAAGGTGAATTGCCACTGACTTGAGACTTTCAGTCTTTTTTGGACTTTTAGGATTTTTAGACTGGGATTAGTGCAGAGTTAGGGTAGCCCATGGCAGTAAGAGACAGAAGAGAACTGCCTGCTTGGAAGTTGAGTCCTTTCTATATTGAGGGAGAGATGTAGTTTGTATCACATAGGGAAAGCAAAACCTTACATCACCATTCCTTTAGAATACCCAGCAAGGGTCAGATTGGTCTCAGAATAAGCAAGGATGGTCCTTACCTTTTCAGCATAGTCCAAGACACTCAAAAATACTGCACATTTGTGAGATATCATGGGAAGAATAGCATAGTGACCCAACATGTGCTGTGTTCTGGATAAGATAAGCACTTCAAACAATATTGCTCTCATTTGATTAAGAGAAGATAAAACTATACATTTCTGAACCTAATGTAAATATTTTCCTTCTGTTCCCCTCTCTTTGAAAATATTTAACATGTTAAAAGAAAATATTTTGAATAGTAAAAATAAAAGAAATCCAAACCACGAAAGCAATATGTTTTCAGACTACCCAGCACTGACAGCAGAAAGGAGTAATTTTTCACTTGCTCCTGCCTCACAGTTAAATCTTTTGAGGCAACAAGTCTTCCTTAAATTAAAAGATGAAGCACACTGTAAAGGAGTGCTAGTTGGCATGCCTGCTCTGTCTTTGCAGCACACTTAATCTACACTAGGAGAGAAAATTTGGAATCCAGTGAATGCTCCTGTATCCAAATCTCTTCCACAGCATACAGCTACAGTAATGCTATTTAAAAAGAAGAACTGTCTTAGGAGATCAATTGCAAAATTTTGCAGGGTTCCCGTAGGAGCCAATAACATTGGCTGCTCTTTTGTATTTGCTTCTTCAAGATGAGAATGCATGACTGCATCTGTCTTTCAAAAACTTCACTTCTGATTTGATGTGTTTTCTTGATCTGGCTTAAGTTTGCACCTTTGACTTCAGCCCTTGTCTAATTTTATTTTGAATTCTTTTCGGTTCCATTTTTTTTCCTGCAGTATTTTTTGAATAAGCAGCTGTTCAGCATTAATCTAAATGAAAAGGGTTTTTTTTCCCTTTGCTTTAATTATGTTCAACTGATGTTTTTGATTGATCTTCTGCTTCAAAACAGTGTCAGTGTTATTTTAAATACCTACATTTCCCCAAAATATTAATTCCTTGTAGTATGTATTCACCTGTGTAGCATGTATTCAATTCACCTGGCAGCTGTTTTTCACGCACACTTACGTAGGAGCACCACTTGCATTTCTGAGCCACTTATTATGGGATCTGAAAACTCAGCAGCTAATAAAACAGTCAGTTTTGGATAACGATCAGTCCAGAGAGGCCATATGGGGACACTAGGGGCACTGGGGAATTTTTACTTCTTATGGAATTGAAAGAAATGGAAAAGTTGGATAACCATTTGTTTGAAATTGCCTGTGATAAATTAGGTGACATTCTGGGAGGAGTTGACAACACTGTGTCATTTCCATTGTGATAGTCAATTTTGAAGTGAAGCATAAATGAAGGAAGAAAACCAGGAGATTAGTCTCATATGTGCTTGATATGTTTCTGACACAGGAATAAATCAGCCTGCTTTGAGGGGAGTGAGTTTGCATCAGAGAAAGCCCGTCAGTTTTTATGACCTCCGAAAATACTGGAGCAGTTGCTAAAGCCAAGTTTTCAGCTCCTTTTGTTTTCTTCAAGTGCTCTCACCTTCATTTGTTTTTCCATGCCACTCCCAATGGAATTATTTCCTTAGCCCAGAACTCGAAGATCCTTCTTTCTTCATTTAGAGTCTGATTCAAATCCCATTTAAGTCAATGGAAAGACTTTCATTGACTTTAGTGGGCTTTGATCCAATCCTCACATTTCTCCAGAATATGTTTTTCCTTTCATGGTGCTTACAGAAAATACTGTCAGTTTTGCACAGTCCAGAAAAAAAGAAGAAATGCAGAGGGCCCAACCTACATGGAAAAGCTCTCTTGGGATAGATATTGGACTGTTACTACTCCTCAATAGCTTTGTATAAATACACTATATTTTGGGAAAACAAAACAAAACAAAACAAAACAAAACAATTTACAAAACTAAATCACTATATTCTTTTTTTCTCCTCAAGTGTTAGTTAATGAGACATGGTTATGCTGATCTGCTGATCAACCAGTCTAAGCAGGAAAATCTCAAGATGTCTTTTAACATATTCTTACCAGATATTTGTATTTTTTATCTTATACTCCATGAGCTTTCTCTCTTTTAAACACTGTGACTAGTCAAATAACAGCATATGGCAAAAGCCAGCACTTCAAGGGGACACTTATTTAACAGCCATGAGGCTGGCTGTCTTCTGTAGCACCTGTTGGTGCTTTAGAGGATCTTGGGCACTGACTTGTCGCACAACTGCCCCAGTAAAATACGTATACATGTGTAAATTCATACTTTTGCCATAAAAAGATGCTTTATCATAGATCCAGTGACAGTACTTATGCTCCCACTGCAGTCATAAGAAATTTGAGAGCTTAAAGAGCTCCAATATCATGCAATTCCACATCTAGTCAAAAGTGGAAACAAAGACCTCAGAAAGACAGCATAGCAGGTAGGAGATAAGACAGGTGGATGTCAGTGGCTTGCTAGCAAGAATCGTTATGCACAAGCAGGAAGGCAGAATCTGAGCACAGCCCTAGAAATCAATGAAAAAAACCTCTGCTGGACATTGGCCTTTATTTCTGGAGAAACAATTTTGTAGGCTTCAGTTGGGGTCAGCCTTTAAGTTTTCGCGGTACTGATGATTTGGCCAGAGTTTTTGTGGAAATGGAAACTTGAAGCACCATCCAACACACTTCAGGAGTACTACATTTTGAGCAGGAGGAGGAAGCTGAACTCTGCATTTGCTGACTTCCAAAGTAAATTCCTTATGATAAAACTACTTTGAGACTAAGTAACACAGCAAATGTATTAATTTATTGTGAACAATGAATTCACAGTAAACGAGACTAATCTCCTGCTAGAATTCTTCATCAAGAATTTAGTAATTCACACTTAATCATTTGACTTTTTACATTAATTCATTGATATGGAAAAGAAATGTTTCGAATCCATTATTTCTTACTCTTGGAAGAGAAATATGGATCTACATTCTTGTTAGATAGCTCAGTTTGCATATTTTTCCCCTTATTTCTCCTTCAAAACCAGATATTGTTAAAGAATATAGAAGAGACTATTTATTTCTCATCACAAAGCTGTCAAGAGTGATAGCTCAAAGACAGAATCATGGGTGGTATCATTATACATACCCGGTCATGAAGGAAACGCAGTTATTAGAGTTATTAGAGATCTATAAAAAGTAGATATAGGTAGATACGATACAAGCCATCTTTGATGACTGCCAGGTATTATAAGATAATGAACGCCCTTTATAAACAAATAGTGAGTCATCAGCTTTGATGCTGAAGAAGTGAAGATTATGATGAACTTACGTAAGAACTAATTTAATTTTATCTCATGGCAGTGACTCACCTTTCTCCCACACAACATAATGGCTTCTAACTCTCCTATTGTTTTATCCTTGTACAGTACATAGTAAAGAAGTTTACTGCTTAAATGTTTGTGCTTTACATTTATGGAAAACAATACAACGAGGAAATTGTTCCTGAACAAATTTCCGAGGGCAAGGAGCCAAGAGACAACAAACCAATTCAAAAGACATTTTGAGGACATTGGTATTATAATTTGAAATAATTTGGTTTATGTTAAAAAGCATTCTGAATATTTCCACTTCAGTGGCACACTTCATAAAGCCTTTCTCCCACTTTCTGCCATAAGTGTGTGCACACTTTTACAAGAAAACTCTTAGAATATGCTAAACAGTTGGAGCAGAGAGTAGAGATTTTCCGCTGGCTTGTCTGTCACCTGCTGACACCAGAAATCTCAGATGCTGGAGAGAGGGTAATAGTGTTTCCTCCAAACACAGCATAATTCTCCTAGCCAATATTTCAATATTTGATTTCAAGGGGTTCACTTCAGTGTCTGTCTTCAGCAATGTTCTCATTTTATTCTAACTTAAATGCCTTCTTTCCATACTGTCTATAGAATTATTCTCTTTGTTTAATCTCCATTTTTTTGAATACTTTGACATAATTCCTCTCCATACCTTTTTTGGTATTCTTACCTCTGTGGTATAAAAATCTCCAGTGTCTTCTCAGTCTTTTCATTGATAAGCAAGCTTCTCATCATTCCTCAATAAAATGTTTGAAGTAACAGTGCTGAAATTCTCCCTTTCATCACCCACTTACATACTTGTCAAATCTGATTCTTACTTTACTTTGCATTTATTTGTCTTCTTCAGTTAGCATTGATCTTCATGGTTCCACTGAGAAATAATCTTCATTTATCTCTTTTTTTTTTTTACATAAAAAGGAGTTTGAATTGCTTTGTTGTTCTACAATTGCTACATTTTCTAACAAATCTAGAAATATTTTGTTCCTCCCATAGTTTAAGATCCTTTTTATTCACTTGTTCATAACAGCAGCTTTTGCTTTGAACCCAACCCTGGAGAGATTCACAAACCTGTTTTTCTCTGTTTAGGCTTTCCCCCATTAATCATCTTGCTAGCACCATGTTTTCCATCTTGTACTACTAATAATGTGTTGTGCATCCTGATAATCATATCTCATGTGTTACTGATGATAATCCTTTCTTTGACTCCCATATCCTCTCCCAATCCCTTTGCCTATAGCTCTTACATTCACAACAAAGCATCATAGAATCATAGAATCATAGAATGGTTTGGGTTGGAAGGGACCTTAAAGATCATCTAGTTCCAACCCCCCTGCCATGGGCAGAGAAATCCTCCACTACACCAGGTTGCCCAAAGCCTCATCCAACCGGGCCTTAAACACTTCCAGGGATGGGGCATCCACAACTTCTCTGGGCAACCTGTTCCAGTGCCTCATCACCCTCAATGTAAAAAATTTCTTCCTTATATCTAATCGAAATCTCCCCTCTTTCAGTTTGAATCCATTGCCCCTTGTCCTATCACTATACGCCCTTGTAAAAAGTCCCTCTCCAGCTTTCCTGTAGGCCCCCTTTAAGTACTGGAAGGCTGCTATAAGATCACCCCGGAGCCTTCTCTTCTCCAGGCTGAACAGCCCCAACTTTCTCAGCCTGTCTTCATAGCAGAGGTGCTCCAGCCCTTGGATCATCTTTGTGGCCCTCCTCTGGACCCGCTCCAGTAGTTCCAAGTCCTTCTTATGTTGGGGACTCCAGAGCTGAACACAGCATTCCAGGTGAGGTCTCACGAGAGCTGAGTAGAGGGGCAGAATCACTTCCCTTGACCTGCTGGCCACGCTTCTTTTGATACAGTCCAGGATACGATTTGCTTTCTGGGCTGCCAGCGCACGTTGCCGGCTCATGTTGAGCTTCTCATCGACCAGGACTCCCAAGTCCTTTTCCTCAGGGCTGCTCTCCACCCATTCTCCGCCCAGCCTATACTTGTGCTGGGGATTGCCCCGACCCACGTGCAGGACCTTGCACTTGGCCCTGTTGAACTTCATGAGGTTCTCACAGGCCCACCTCTCCAGCCTGTCAAGGTCCCTCTGGATGGCATCCCTTCCCTCCAGCGTGTCCACAACACCGCACAACTTGGTGTCATCTGCAAACTTGCTGCGGGTGCACTTGATCCCACTGTCCATGTCTCCAACCAAGATGTTAAATAGCACTGGTCCCAGTACTGACCCCTGAGGAACACCACTTGTCACAGGCCTCCACGTGGACATTGAACCGTTGACCACATCTCTTTGAGTGCGACCATCCAGCCAATTCCTTATCCACCAAGTGGTCCATCCATCAAAACCATGTCTTTCCAGTTTAGAGACAAGGATGTCATGTGTGACAGTATCAAATACTTTGGATAAGTCCAGGTAGACGATGTCAGTTGCTCTTCCCTTATCCATCATCACCTTTCCCCTCGCGCTTGTTGCATGTGGTGCTCAGCCTGAGCCACAATCTGCTGCTTGGCTGTTGTGTTGGCTGCTTGGGATCTCAGTGCCATGGCCCTGTGTTGCAGCTGGGGACAAACATGGCCAGTGCAGCAAGGACTTCTGCTAGACGTGCTTCCTGCAGGTTTTGGTGTGGTCCTTCACCCGTTCCATGACTGTAGACATGACTTGTCATGAACGTAAGGGGAACTAGGTTTGTCTCAGCAAATTTAAACATCAACCATACAGATGCCTACATCTGAGCTAGCCACTCAAGGTTTCCTTTATAATCACTGGTGAGAAACAGGCACTTCTCAGGCACAATTATTATGGCGTATTTTAAACATCTGCAGTAGGATGAGGTGACTCATATCCTAGAAACACTTATTTCTCTCTAATGACTGCAAAGAAAACTTAAACAACTTTCAGATGTAGACATCAGCGTTACAAATAACCAGTCCTCAACACGTGTATTGTATGTGTAGACACTCAGACACTGAGGCTAGAGAAGATGAGTCTCACCCCTGGGTTAGAGAATTTGCTCCACCAAAAGCTGAGTGATCAGCCTCTCTGAAGGACAGGACCACTATGCTATGGAACAGAGACAGCCGCTAAACATTTTGAGGTTTTGAGTTGTTTTTTTTTTTTTTTTGTCTATATCTGACTATTACATTTCAGTAAAATAACTTCTACAAAAAAAAAAAATTACTATATGTCTTCCTGGGATTCCCACTTCAAGAGTGAGGGAAATCAGAAAATCACCCTTCCAAAATTTGTCTTTTTCCCCTGCTTTCCACACATGAACAGACAAAGATGTAGTAGGAAACATGCTGAGAATCAGAGCTCTGGAGTTTAGCCATGTCTATGAGGCACAGCAAAGACTGGGCAAGAGCTGTATGTAATGGAAGGGAATAGTGAGAGCTAAGGCTTGCAGAGCAGGAGCTCTTCCAATTTTGAGTATTTTTTGTTTGATTATTTTCAAAAGATGTAGAATGCTTACTCAGAAAACAAAGTGTTTCATCTTAGTGGCTGGGAGGAATCCACTAGACTCCACCCAGCATATGCTTTGAACTTTCATTCTCCAGATGTGAATGGTTTGTTTAGAGGTAAAAACATCTTACCTATATGCTTATACTATGCACTTCAAGGTATGACTCACAATAAGAGCAGTGACAGATGTACATATCACTGTTAACTGAAACACAGGATGGTTTAGAACTCCAAGAGCTGCAAAGAGAGACTGCTACTGATTTAGACACTATTTAGGTTAGATCCTGTCCTCATTAACACTGACGACAAAATCCCAACGAACTTAAGCAGTGCTAGAAGTTCAGTCCATATTACGTCGTCATTTGCTGTTAGAAAAGGATTTGTGCCACAGTCAAAAGTGAACGTAATTTAAAAACTCTGCTGCCTGATGCATCAAACATGTCCTTTGACTCAGAGCATACCATATCAGAATGTAACCTGTTTACATACCTCAGACTCAGGATGATCTCATTAAATCACAAACCTTACAGTTGGAAAAAAATATTGGTAGGTAACATGATACAGACCTTTGTGACAACATGATCATGTGAAACGTGGAGTTTACTACGGGCAGAAAAGTCCACCTTTATCTACCAATGTCATAGCCCTGCTCCGTTAACACGTGTGAAGCACACTATTCTTGTAAAATATGGACCTCATGGTGGGCCGACTTACCAAAATTTCATTCTTACGTGATGCATTAGTTCTTCTACATTGGTGCTGTCAATAGAGTGTTGCAGATGAAATGTGTTAGCAAACAGCTGAGGGGCAGTATTTTTAAATTGCTCCTTGGCTATAACTGATCCAAATAAGTACTGCAATTTCTTCTTGCTGAATAAAGCCAAACAGCTTAGTTTAAAACTGACATTAAAGGTAAATTTAGCTCAACTGTGTAACTTTATCCTGAAGGGATGAGGAGCATGCACACCATCATTTGAGAGATAGTTTAAACATTGACTTTTTATTGTCTCTCAGATAACAATTCTAGCTGCGATGCAGTCACTGACTGTTAGCAATTCTGATGCCTGTGTCTCTGCTGCAGAGCACTGTTTTGTGCTCTTGCCTTCTGTGAACACGTGTTCTTGGTCATCTACGCTAGAACAACTTATTTGTGGATTCTGAGTATGTTGAGAAAGGAGTAAATTTCATACCATGCAAAACTATCTGTATAGGAATCCAATTTAAAAAAAAAAAAATCTCAGGCTTGGAAATGTGCTTCCTAGTTACTAGGGAAATTATTAAAATTAAATGTGCACATCATCTATTTGTAGAGCTGCTTAGACCATTTACTGCAGGTGACTGAAAAAGAATATTGGAATTTGTATTGGAATTTAAATTGATTTTATTTTTCTCCAGATTTCAAAATTCACGAATCTTCAAAATAATAATAAAAAAAGCAGCAATCTTCAAAGAGTTCATTATTATCAGATTAGATTCAGGCAGTTAATTGTAAAGCTTTCTGTTAAGGAATGTTCAGAAGATCATTACATATTCAGAAATTTGTGAGTCAGTATGCTGGGAGATAATGATAAAAGAATAATTCAAGAGGACAATATGACAATTTTTAATCAGTTATTCTTCCAGTTGTGATAAAGAATAAGTTGCTGTTGGCTGTAAAATTAGTTTGCAGTGTTGGAATATTTTTACAAAGAATATTTTATTTTACTTTCCTTGGCATCTGTCTTCTCACATGTTCATAGTGTATTGATCAGACTCCGGACTGTTCTTTCAGGTTACAAATGAAACAAACAACAGGATTAAAGCCAAATCCTCAAAGAGGGCACATATGCAGCAGTGTGAGCTTTAAGACCAAAACTGAGAAGCATTCCTGTATATGCTCAGTTTTAAACATAGAGTCAAGTGCTTTATTGAAGTCATAAAGAGCTGGAGACTAAAGCTGCTGCAGTGAATGACAATTGTAACCTCTGTGAAAAACAAGATGCTTGTGTGAAGCGCATTTGTGACACAAGTTTCAAGGGATCTTGTCAAAACCTACAGAGTTTTACAGGGCTGAATGTATTCCAAAATATTTGTCATACTTGGTCTTAAAAAATAACTTTCCTCTCTATGTTGTTTCTCTAATAGCTGTTTTACATTGATCTCTGAAAGATCTTTTCCAAATGGAGTTTATGAAGTCAGAGAAGAGGAATTAGGCTGCTTTGCAAGTCACAGCTATGCAGTTGGCCTGTCTCTACAGTAGTGTATGGTATGGCTGAATGTCCACTTGCTGCTGCGGTGATGTGAGAAGCAGATGTCCTGTGTGGTTGCCGTCAGAGCCGCAACTGGACAGGCAGTCTCGCTGTGGTGGGCCAGGCTGCGCAGTTCCCTGGCCTCAGTCAGGTCTGCTAATTATTCATGCACAGCAGGCTATTTGCACGTGGAAAGGGGGTACAGTTAGCAATGGATTAGATCAGTTGAAAGATCAGCAACATCTTTTTATTTTTTCAGAAGAAAACAATGCAGAAAGTGTTGTTTAACCAGAACTCTGGGTTTCATAGCATTCCCTCTTAAATTACAAAACTAATGTATATGCAATATTATGTATCCACATGCATTTATGGTACTGCTATGGGCATTGGTTCTATGAAATAGCTATCTCCTTTAACAGACATCTAACATGTTCGTAGTGACCTTCATTTAAGAATCCATTTTTACATGTTCAGCAGCATCTGAAATCAGAGATCTGCAGTGTACCTTAATCTAGCAAGAAAGCAAACATTTTAGACAAAAAACAGTCAGCAATTTAAATATGTCTCATACTGCCTTGGGGCCAGTAGGTGAAATAAATGACCACTTGATGTCTTCCACCCTGCTCCCATTTTAGAAATGAATGTATTATAACATGACCTATGGCCAGGTTCTCAAGTGGTGCAGTCCTGTGCAGTTGTGTTAGTGGCCTTATGCTAACTTCTGTTAGGGGCATTTGGCCGGGCTCTAGCAAAGCATGCCAAAGGATATTCCACTTCCCTGTTAGAGGAGTTCAAGATTGAAGCAGAATGATACCTTTTTAACTCGTTAAATGAGGATTATTAATTCCAAGGTTTAGGCCAAATCTTGAGTTACAAGATTCACATGTGCTACCATACGCGCTACAAACAAAACCTTGACTTGTGCTCCTAAAACTAGCAGTCAGTGTTCAGCTAGGGCTGAAGAAACTTCTTGTGTTAAATTAAATGGTCCCATGTATTTCAGTTGCAAAGCTGTGTGCTTCCTTCTGGGAAAGGCAGAACAAAGCAGTCTGAGTGGGCTCTGAATGCAAGGTCTGGACAGGCTGAATTTACATGCTTAATATGTTTGGTTTCATGATCCAGCCCTTGGCTAGTGACTCAGAGGTGAGGGTTATACAGAAGTATTTCCTGGAAGGAAAGGCGGAGGTTACTAAACAGACATACTTTACTCCATCTCCTGAGAAAAGTCTCCTGATGCCCATCAATACGTTGCAGCTAGGCACTGCATTGATAGTGTTGTTGGGTACCAGACAGCCAGCACCAGGTGCAAGCTCCATCTGGCTACTGCAGGAGATACAAGCCAAGCAAGCCCAACTTGAAGTCACTTCCAGAAGTGCTCATCCCCTCCTGCTCCTCCGCTTTAATGTTGTCTTCTCTGCCTTTGAGTCTCAGGTAATGCCTCTGCCTGGATGCTGGCTCCCCAACCAGCCAGCCTGGATTTAGTCAACTGGTGTCTCTCCCCCAAAAAAGGAAGGCACAAGGCACACACCTCAGTGTAGCTTACTAATTTAAGAAGGTTTTTATTTTCTGAAATGGCTTTTGTGAGTCCCCTTCCTGTGTCTGAGTCTCCTCATTAATGGTGGGGCCAGTCAGGTCCTCCTCGAGCATTGGTTCTCTTGGAAGATGGAGCTTTTTGGTCACTGTGATAAGATTTTAGACCTCTCCTTGTCTCTACTAGGTCCTACAGTTTGGCTTTCTGCTGCTCTGCTGTATCTTTCCTAGAGCAAAAAGAAGAGTGAAGAAAATCCTATTTCTGAAGCATTCCTGTTCTTAGCTCTCCTGTGCAAATGCTGCCACCTCTTTCTTAATACCACAGCTTCTGCCTCAGGGAATTTATTTTGGACTCTCCCTCTCTTTTCGCCAAATAGTTTACTGTTTCCAAACAAAACAACCTCCCTTCATGACCTCTTCAGTCAGGACATTAGCTTTCTCCTGAGGAATAATGTTGCTTGTTTGATAACTGGTCTCCTGCTCTGGTTCATGCCGAGTCTGCCTTGTGTGCCCAGCATGCTGCCAGTGCCCTTTGAAGAGCAATTAAGAAGTCAGAAAGAGTTAGCAGCATTTATGTGCTATGAAGACCTTAATGGATCAGGACAGCTACTCTAAGTCATACTGCCCACACAGTTTGAGCCAGAGGAAGCTTTAAAATGTATGTGTTTTACTAGTGCAGTTCTGTGTCAGTCACAAGTACATGCCTGAGTATTTGCATGTCTTGTTAATAGCCTTAAATAACCTAACACCCAATCCGTGACTTGTTAACAACTTCCTTGGAATAATAAGGGATGAATAAATCACTGTGTTTGGGTAATCATGACATTAACATTGAAAAGAATAAGAAAACAGAAAGCAGAGCAAGAGAGACAGGAAATCCCAAAAGGCTTTGCTGTTTGAGAACGTGACACCGATGTAACTTTAGGTGTGAATTTATAGAGTGAAATTAAAGCAAAGAAGAAAGCTGCATCCTTTTTCACACCTTATTTCAGAGGAACAGCAACATTTATTTGGATTTACTTTAAATCATTTAGTAACAGATTAAATTTAATCAAAGTTAAGCCAGTCATTCTCAGATGAGGGAACGAACACAGACCATTTTATGAATATAAAGGCTGATTTGAGTTATATTGGTCCAGTCTTTTCTTATCTGTGATCATGTAGTGAAGGCAAATTAGCACAGGCACATGAAATAGCAAAGCTGAAGCTGCAGCAAATTGCTTATTTACAGACATGTTCCTTCCTTCCTTGCTTTTTCTTGGTGTATCCATAATACTGTTAGCAAAGAAGAGAAGATCAAGGTGCAAACAGTAACATTTAGCTAAGGGACAGCTAATGGGGACTACACAGGGAGAACAGGATAAGAAGAAAGTATTTCACCAACTGGGACTGAACGTGGGCTGGTTCAGACTGGTCTGCAGTAGGTGGCAACACTTTGGTAGAAAGTCTGTCAACTTGTTTGGCTTTCTGTCTGTTCTTTTTAGCATGCCCAGTGCTAGTGACCAGGATTTATTCTGCTAGCAAATGTAGTCATCTGTCATATTTTTTTATTGTAAGCCCTCAATGAGTATATAGGAAACTGTGTGATTTGTGGATTTTTCTCTTTCTCTGGGTTATAGTGGATGATATAACTGAAGCAATGTATTTGTTACTACACAAACCTTAGCAAGACTTGTGGGCTCAGGTATGTAGAACCCTTACCTGTATGTCTTAATTTCAAGTGCTCCAGGTTGACTTGATGAATCTTTTGTTGATCTAGGAGAGAGTGATTAGAAGCAAAGAATGGCTCTTCCTTCGCCTCATCATCAGGGCCTGCAAACATCCCAAAGATCTGTAATAAATGTAAGCCTCTATTGCTTAGCACTTCTCCATGCCATGAAGTGGCCTTTGGCTTACTTGCATGCAAAATGTTGTCAATGGAAAGTCTGAGCTCTCTGGGTTGGTTAACGTATTTCTTCTGTATGGATTTCCTGGAAGGTAGGACTGTAGATTTGGGTATCAGAACACTTTACTCACAGATGCATGCTATTTTAGGGATCACGGGATTTCCCTGTCTTGTGATGCAGATGGTGCAGTGAGGGAGACAAATTGGACAGTTTAGCATAGTGATTTCTTCCATGAGCTCTTTGCTCTGTGTGTGATAAGGCACAGTCTCGGAGGGAGGTTGGGCAGGCCAACATGGTAGCTCCTGCCATGTTATACTTCATTCTAGTAGAGGAACATGGGGTTTCCTGGGCTCTTTCCCTCCTGCCTTCTCCCCTTAAAGGTTGGAGAGGTGGTCCTGGATCTGGGTGCAAAGTCGTGAGTACTCCACCAAAGTCATCAGGAACTCCTAGGAAGACCCCAGTATTCATTACTACGCTCCCTCAGTCACAAGACTGGGTAGGAAAATAGCACATTGTTAATTTATCTGATCAACTTGAGCTGTTGTTTCCTGATTTGCTGTCACCACCGTTGTTGACATCCACAGTCAGTCTGTTCCAGACATGACCTAGACATTTCCGTACTTCTTGAAGATTAACTTTTTTTTTTTACACAGTTTCACTCTCTATTTCCCTGAGTACACCAAAGACTGCTCTGTTGTTTGGGGCAGGTAGCTAATCATATTTCACCTACTACAGCAGAAATTCAGTTAAATCTCGTGAACTTATAGAATCATAGAATGAGCTGGGTTGGAAGGAACCTTAAAGATGATCTAGTTCTGACACCCCTGCTATGGGCAGGGACACCTTCCCCTCAAAGCCCTTATCCCACTTGACATTGAACACTTTCAGGGATGGGATATCCACAGCTTCTCTGGACAACCTCTTCCAGTGCCTCACCATCCTCAGAGGGAAGAATTTCTTCCATAGATCTAATAGAAATCTACCCTCTTTCAGTTTAAAGCTATTACTCCTCGTCCTGTCACTCCATGCCCTTGCAAAAAGTCCCTCTCTAGCTTTCTTGTCAGCCCTCTTTAGGTACCAAAAGGCTGTTAGAATATTTTCACAGAGCCTTCTCTCCTCCAGGCTGAACAACTCCAACTTTATCAGCCTGTCTTCACAGGAGAGCTACTCCAGCCCTTGGATCATCTTCGTGGACATCCTCTGGATCAGCTTCACCAGGTCCATGTCCTTCTTATATTAGGGACCCCAGAGCTGAACATAGTACTCTAGGTGAAGCCTCACGAGAGCAGAGTAGAAGGACAGACCTGCCGGTCATGTTTCTTTTGATGCAGCCTAGGATGCAGTTCTTATGGTAAGGACTATGCTAACTAGGACTAACTCTTGGTAGCTGATACAGGTGATTGCTATTGTTTAGCCACAAGATTTCATGTATATTTGATATTTGCAAAGCAATTTCTATTCTGGTTACTAGGCTTTGAGGGATTTGTCTAGACATGTAAAATAATATGTAAAAGTTTTCAAGGCTAATCAAAATGCTCTTACTGCATCATTCTCATTTGCCTTTCATCTGACGATAACTCAGTTTGAAGGGACAACGCTATGGGTTAAGTGGATCAGTATATGTGACAGGCTTTGGCAGATATATGTGATCAGTATATGTGAGAGAATTTGGAAATTTTATACTGTTAGTACTTGGCTTCAGAAAATTTTAAGAAAGTATGTTCTTTAAAGTATATTCCTAATTTTAGGAATTAGGTTCCTATCAAATGCTGAAAATACATCAAATTAAATTTTACTTTGTTACGCATCTAAAGGCAGGAGGAGGGAAGAAATCCTACCTCTCTTAAAGCACTAAAATATCTCAGAAATCGGAGTTTTAAAAGGTGTAGAGATAAAGGAGTTATCCCTCAACTGCAAACTCCATGACCTATATGTCTTTTCCTCTTATACATTCTGTGATATCAGTGTTAAATACCTTCGGAGATGGAAACTTCACTAGTGTAATCCTTTCATCTGCTGACAAATGACTCTGCACAACACCTTCTCCCAGCAGGGAGTTAAAGAAGCAGCTGAATGGACGCTGCTTTCTCCATGTAAATATGTGGAAATGGGATGTCTCTCAGCCTACTTAGATGTGTAGCAGAAATAGAAGCTTCCAGTTAGCACCTATACATCCACAGTGAGGATTTTTTTAGCTCCTTAGCTGCCTGCAGAGCTCCTGATATCTGCAAGAATCAGTTTCTGACTCCTCTTGAGAAGAAGTTCTTTAGCAAATGCAATTCCATGGTATGCATTTTGTCCTCTCTATTTGAAAACTGCAGACAATACAAAGTAAGAGGTTTATATTTTTAATCTTTTAAGAGCTTCAGTGGCAAAATCATAAAAAACTGAAAGTGTTGGGGAAAAAGCCCTGTCATTCCATGTAGCAGTGACAGGGGATCATGTCTACCTGAGCTAATAGACTGCACAAAAAATAACTAAAAGGAAGTTTCCAAATGTCAATAATCAAATATTGCAAGTTATCAAGTGTTCTTTGAATTACTGGAACATTTTAGTAATGTATTAAAATATGTATTGGGTTTATGTGCAATGTTTTGGTAGCAGGCGGGGCTGTAAGAGTGGCTTCTGTAAGAAGTTGCTAGAAGCTTCCCATCAGATAGAGCCAATGCCAGCCAGCTCCAAGACTGGCCCACTGCTGGCCAAGGCCAAGCCAATCAGTGACAGTGGTAGCACCTCTGGGATAGTGTATTTAAGAAGAAGAAAAAAACAACCTGTGCAACTGCAACCGGAGAGAGGAGTAAGAATATGTGAAACAACTCTGCAGACACCAAAATCAGTGAAGGAGAGTAAGGAGATGCTCCAGGTGCTGGGGCAGAGATTCCCCTGCAGTCCCTGATGAAGATCATGGTGAGGCAGGCTATCCCCCTGCAGCCCATGGAGGTCCATGGTGGAGCAGAGATCCACCTGCAGCCCATAGAGAACCCCACACTGGAGCAGGGGGGTGCCCAAAGGACGTTGTGACCCTGTAGGAAGCTCATTCTGGAGCGGGCTTCTGACAGGACCTGTGGACCTGTGGAGAGAGGAGACCAAGCTGGGGCATATTTTCTAGCAGGACTTGTGACTCCATGGGAGTCACATGAAGAACTCGAACCTGTGGGAAGGACTCATGTAGAGAAGCTCATGGAGGACTGTCTCCTGTGAAGGGACCCCATGCTGGAGCAGGGGAAGAGTTTGAGGAGTTCTCCTCCTGAGGAGGAAGGAGCAGCAGAAACAATGTGTGATGAACTGACTGCAATCCCCGTTCCCCATCCCCCAGTACTGCTAGTGGGGAGAAGGTAGAGAAAATTGAGAGTTGAGCTCGGGAAGAAGGGAGGGGTGAGGAAAAGTGGTTTTAAGATTTCATTTTATTTCTCATTTTCCTACTCTGATTTGTTTGATAATAAATGAAACTCATTTCCCCAAGTTGAGTCTGTTTTGCCCCTGATGGTAACTGATGAGTGATCTCTCTCTGTCTTTATCTCGACCCGTGAGCTTGTTTTTACATTTTCTCTCCCCTGTCCACTTGAGGAGGGGAGTGATAAGGTGACTTTGGTGGGCACCTGGCATCCTGCCTGGGTCAACCCACCACAAAATATTAGGAGAAAAGTAGTATTCAAACTGCCAGTAGCTGAGAAGATCTGGACTACTGTGGTGAAGCTTGTGGGCTATTATGTGATTTTGTGAATTTCCTATAAACTGCTTCACCTGCAGAAAAATGAGTTAAAATTAATAAGATAAATATTATCTGGAATGACTCATGCCACCCAATGCCTTTCAAAATACTGTCTGGTAAGGGCTGGCACAACGGAAAAAAAAATTTCACAGAATATCTTGTCGTTTTGAAGAAAATATCTAAAGTTGTCTGTTGGCCATTGGTAGTTGCTCACTATCTTTGCATGGAGTTGATCTGAAGTGTAAACACAGTTAACCTTGTACAGTAAACGCAGCTACTATTCACAGACTCTCATTACAAGTTCATGATTTCTTAATAGCCAGTGTCCTGTGCAGCTTTTATGTGTGGAGAGTAGGGGACAAGAAGTGGAGTATTTCTTTAGAGCCAATTTGTGTTTAGATTAGGTAATGAAATTCAAATCTGCCGCAATGAGGTGCTAAGGGCTAAGTACAGTACTTGGACATGGAAGTGATAAAGCAAATAAAACATTTTTATTGACTCAATTATATTACTTTTAGGTATGTAAACATTCACGTTCAGATCTCTGGTTCCCATCTCTACTATTGCTAATATCTCTGGTAATAAGTGGTTTCCCACCTTTTTACAATATCATAAAGATTTTTGTGTATAGTAATTTACTCATTCTCCTAGTCTCACACTCAACAGAAACAGAATAGATCAAACTATTGTACATAAAAAGTAAAGCTAGGTATATTTGATTAGAATTTTTTGTTTGTTTGTTCTTAATTAAAATCTGGGAACAATCTTTGTACATACCACTTGTGGAAATCTTGCTGTGTTTTACTTAATTAAAAAAAAAAAAAAACTACTATGAAAAAAAAAAATCCATTGTGTATAAGCTAAGATACATTAGATTGTCATGAGGAGAAAGTTAATAGACGAAACTGTATTCAAGTATTCATCAAGTCTGACCTTGCTTAATGAATTATTACAATTAGGCACTTTTGTCCTGGAAGAGCGTTGTGGCTAACAGCTCACATGACAGGAATGAACAGGATTATGAAGCCTGAGGATCCGCAAAATCTCTCCTAGGTGTGTATGCATGTATAGGTCTAGCAAACCTATCTTGTTTCTCTTTCAAGGGTGTTACTTCAAATTAATACATGTGGTCCAGCACAGCTAATTCTATGACATAACTTGTTTGCTGGTGCCTCTATACTCTTTTTTTGGATGCCTGTTTGTGAGACTGAATCTGGTTATGGGCGTATTTCATCTGCCTGTCAGGAAGGACCTGAGCAATGGGAAGATGCTCAATGACATTAGTGGGAGTCAAATTTTGAGGTAAATCAGGACACTTTTAAAATAAGTTGGACTGTGACTCTCAGAAGCTGCTAGTTTGATATTCAAATATAAGATGAAGGTTTACTGCCAGAGGCTCAAAGGAGAAAACACTTGCAAGCTTTCAGTGTTTGAACGGTTACAGCTTAACACAGATACATGGAAACGAATGTTTAGGAGTCCTCAGTGGCTGCAGCAGGACATGGCAAGAACATTTGATTGCATCTTAATTAGCTGTTAGTCATTTCTGACCTATGACCTGTTCTTCTCTTTTTAGGTATTTTCTATGCATAAACGATGATGATGATCATCGATGATCTCTCGATCATCGATCGAGATCTCTATGATCGATGATCATAGAGATCACTCTATGCTCGATGATCGAGCACTCGATGATCTCTAAGGTCTTTTCCAACCTAGAAATCTATGAATCTATGATTAAAAGGGGAAGACTGTACACGCACCTGAATGGCTAGAGGCTGTTCAGATGAGATCCAAATCCCTTAAACTTTGTTACCACATTCCATTAATGTTGTGAATTCTGTTTAGTTGATGCCAGTATGATTTTATTCATATTAAATTTCTCAAAGCTTTATTTGCCTGGTTTAAATAACAATAAGAACTAGTCTAAGCCTTCCAAGAAAGATTCTTAAAAGTCTCGTTTTTGAAGTATGAAAAGATGAGGTAATATAAAAAGAAAAAAATAAAACAGGAAAAAAAGGGGGGAAAAAAAAGCAGCACATAGCTCTTCCAGGTTATCCCATTTCATGAAAGAAAAAAGCCTGCAAATATGATACCCACCACATTTCCAGCTTAACTCTTTAAGCCTCAAATGTAAAGGCTTGCTATGTATTTAAGCTGTATATTTTACTATCCATTCAGTCAAAATTTTGTGAAAAGATGGACACAGGTTGAGATCCATGAGATATTGTATCTGTTTTTTTTTTCCCAATAAAAATTGCAAATTTGGCTCGACTGAAACATTTATATGTCTATGCTCTGGCTCCATCCCAAGGCCAAGCTGGCTTAGGTTTTGACATATTAAATGATCTTTTGCCTTGATCATATTAAATGGTCTCACTTTACTGTGTCAGAGGCAGCTGGGAGAAAGGGTTGCCTCGGCCTTTGGGATGGGTGAGGGTGAGCATCATCACACAGATGCCGAGGAGGGAATGAGGATCACTCAGAGGATCTGCGCAAAGTGACCATTACGAATGCTCTGCTGCGACACTCTTCTGGAGCAGTGAAGAACTACTGAAATGCAGCATTTTGGCTTTTCAGAGCCATTTAGGAGGAGTGTGAGTAAACGAGGCAGCATTGCAAATCCCAGCTACCTTGCATTTCTGTGTATTTCGGCTGCAGCACCAATGAACCCACCTCCCTCCACTACCATGAACTTTAATTACCATTGTGAAATGTTACACAGGCAGCAGCACGTTTTTCACTTGTTATTCATGAGGCTCCCTCAATAGCAGAAGGGCAAGAATGCAACTATCAAAGGCAAAAGCATCATTATAAAAGAGTCACTATACAAAATAAACTAGGTAAGCCACCATGACTTAACTCCTATCTGAATTTTTCCTTGAATTTTCTTAAATAATAAACCAAAAGAGCAATCTTCATTGCTTGTTTCTTAGATTCCTCTCTACAAGACACTTTGATGCAATGCCTGCTCACTGGCAGGGGAAACTCTTGTGCACCCTGCCCTAGAGCTGAAGTCCTCCATTCAGCTCCTGGAAGTCAGCAGAACAGCCTTGACTGTTCCCCAAAGCAGTTCCCAACCCATATCTTATCCCATCAGAAGACTGACATTTGTGGAAAAAGACCAAGAGTTTCTCTGTGTTTTGTCACTCTGTGGATCTCAAAACACAGAAACAGTGGACAAAGCTCCATCTGAAACAGAGGGGCTGTGTGTCACTGAGCATTGGGCACAGGAGCACATGTTTCATTGGCTGACCTGAGGAGGGGAAGGAGAGTAAAATGTTCAAGGTACCTTTTGCTAACCCTCCTGACCTTGAGAAATAGGTCTGTGATCCAGTCCCTAACAACTGCTGTCCGGAGTCTGCAGAAACACAGGCACATGAAGACGGTTGCACAAGCCTGCCCTGCTCAGGTTAGTGCTGATGAGGAGGAAAAAAGTGGTATAAAAATATAACAGGTGAAAGAAAGTTATCACAGTCCTCACAGAAGAAGAGGAAACACTGGGCGATCACAGAAATCAGTAGAAACTTGGACACCCTTTTGAACCTTGTGTTGCTTTGATCTTCATTGGCTTCATTCGCTCATATTAAAAAATAAATAAATAATAAAATTAGTTTTCACTTACCCCTTTTTAGTATCTTCCAACTTCCCTGCAACAGACTGAGCTATATGCTTGAGTGCATTGATGTGTTTTTCCCATGCCAAAACACTTTTTTTTTAAGAGTGACAAAGTTTTTAAGAGTAACAAAATTTTCTAACTTAGTTTTCGTAATGACTTCCCAGCTATCTGAAAAGACACTACTGGAATCACAAGCTGTCATCAGACATATTATGTAGACAACCATATTCTATGATTTTTCCCCTTCAGCATGTCTTTATCATTTATTTTTCCAAATTCATTGTGTAGGGATGATTGTCAGAATGTGCTGACTAACAGAAATACCTAATGGATGCACCGTGCATGCCAGTAGCTCTAAATCTGAAATGATTTCCAGCTGTCTTTTCTGGAATATGAACAGTACCTGCTTTTCTTCTCTATGTACTGTATTTCAGATTCTTGCCTGAACAGCCCAAATATACTCCTCCTTAAGAAACTGCATGAGCAGTAAATCTTCAAATTCACTTCATTGCTCGGTTGAGTCAAAACTTTACATAATTGCTCAGAAGTTATTTTCTTAGAATGAATATGAATCTTGAAGAAAATAGCTCAGTCCAAAGTCCACTTGTCTTCCTGTTCAAAGGTCTTATTGAGTCCATTTTCGTGTTGTGGGGCCAAGAACCTTTTCATATCCTGACTATTGACTAACACATTAAAAAAAAAAACCTTTAAAACCATTCCAATAATATAGTTAATTCAGCAGAGCGTTGCTATGAATCCACACAGATTTTTTTCCGGGAAGAAATTCCAGACCGATAGAAACCAAATTTTCTCCACATGGCAGGCCAATTGAATAATCCATCAAAAATAGGGGTTTATTTGATTACTTTCTAAACCAGGAATGAACAACAACAACAACAAAATTCTAGAAAGCAACTGCTTCTCCAAACCGCTTCTGCGCTTTAATATAATGAACTGGATGTTCTTTGTTTGGAAAATGAGGACTCAGTGGTAGGTCTTTTGGGTGATTTGTAGCCATATTAACTGTGGAGATTATTGAACATCCTGAAAAGCCTTACTTTTTGTAGGAGCCAGAAACAAAGTTGGAGTCTTAGTGGGTTCCGTAAAGGCACAAGTGTGTTCATGCAGAGATGAACTAATTAGCCAACCTCTACAGTCAGTCAGTTGAATTAACTGGACTTAATTTTGCTTCCATTGATCTTTTTTACTGTAATTTCTCAAGGTTTTCATAATGGCAAGTGAACATTTATATCTATATACAACCACAAAACAGACAGAAGCATTCTTTGATTTTTTTTCCTGAAACCTTTGCTGGGGTCCTGTGTCTACCCAGCAACAAGAATTACGATTGTAGCTTGGGAAGCAGTGATAAAGTAACCATAACAAGCTGGAGCACCACATGAGCTAGTCATCTGGATACTTATCAAGGTCTTAAGGATGTCTGTATGAAATTCTAGGGTAGCTAGCGAAGCTGGGATAGGCTGTGCATCTGGTAATGGCTGTTTGATCCACACCTACCAAAGCATGAGGAGTGTTTCAGACTCTGTATCAGGATATATAGATATAAAGTTTTTGTTTCCACATTAGGTCATAGAAGTAATGTACTAAAATGGGAGTTAGATAAGAAGTTTATCCACTCCAGGGAGTTTAAATAATAATGAGAAAACATGAGCGTGTATTAGCTGTCTTGCAGAATATGAAGCCTTCATCACTTCCAAAAAAAATCTAACCTTCTAAGAAATACGTAGCCGTATATGAGCTGCACAGAAGACATTATTTTTTTCAGAGTCAGGAGAAGCTAGGGAAGGACTTAGAAAGTTAACAAAAATGCAGGGAAAACTTGAAAGATTGTAGAAAGAGGAAAAATATTATCACTGCACTTCTTGAGCTGAAAAATAGTCAGCAAGGACTGTAGTAACTGGACAGTGATTCAGCGAGGCATCTCAAGTGGTACCCACGCTACATGTCATTGAGGACCATGAACTCCAGAGAGACTTACCTTGCTGTCCAGTAGGGATGCTGATGTAACTAATGGGAAGGAAGTATCATGTTAGAGGACTAACAGTAGGAGGTCTTGAGCTTCTGCCCCTCCTTAAACCTTTAGAACACAGAGAAATTTCCAGGGCTTAATGATCACCCACAAAGAACCTATCTGGTTTTTCCTCTTTTTCCCTCTATTTTAACTGTAATCTCAATGCCAAAGGCTCTGCTATTTCATAGAATTACAGGATTATAGAATGGTTTGAGTTGGAAGGGACATTAAAGATCATCTAGTTCTAACCTCCCTGCCATAGGCAGGGACATCTTCCACTACATCAGGTTGCTCAAAGTCCCATACAATCCGACCTTGAACGCTTCCAGGGATGGGGCATCCACAGCTTCTCCAGAACACCTGTTCCAGTGCCTCGCCATCCTCAGAGAGAAGAATTTCTTCCTAGACTAGATCTAGCCTAAATCTACCCTCTTGCAGTTTAAAGCCATTGCTCCTTGTCCTATCAGTCCATGCCCTTGCAAAAAATCCCTCTCCAGCTTTCTTGCAGGCCCCCTTTAGGTACCAGAAGGCTGCTAGAAGATGTCTCCAGAGCCTTCTCTTCTCCAGGCTGAATAAACCCAACTGTCTCAGCCTGTCTTCACAGGAGAGGTGCTCCAGCCCTCTGATCATCTTAATTGACATCTTCTGAACTTTCTCCAACAGCTCCATATCCTTCTTATGGTGGGAACCTCAGAGCTGAACACAGTACTGCAGGTGGGGTCTCACAAGAGCAGAGTAGAGGGAGGGAATTCCCTCTCTGGACCTACTGGCCACACTTCTTTTGATGCAGGCCAGGAGACAGTTCTCATGTTGAGCTCATGTCCAGCTTTTCATCCACCAGTACCCCCAAATCCTTCTCTTTAGGGCTGCTCTCAATTCATTCTGTGCCCAACCTATATTTCTGCTTAACTGTGTGCTATTTGTGTAAAAGAGATCCCTGTCCTTATTGGGTTTGATACTGCTCCTTCATAAAAATATTAATATTCTGGATCTGAGGAGGCCATAAAAGTTAGTGTTCAGTCTCCAGCAGAGCTGCTGACAGCAGAAACTTCAAATGGACAAGTTCCAGTTTAGATAGATGAAGAAAAATCTAATTCTTACTCCCTTTGAAAGACTCATCCTACTTCCTGTGATCTGGATATTATTTTTAACTTGGAAAGGTATATTTTCGTCATCTTTAAGTATGCTCTTTCTTGTTATATATGTTAACATTTGATTCCTAGCCAATATAAATTTTATTCAAACGAAATGTCTCCAGGACTTAGTTGAATCATGCTATAATCTTGACCCAGACACATCACGTAGGAACGGGCTACATGTCTACTCATCCAGTATGTCAACATTTCATTTCAAGAGAGCAATCATGGTGAAGGCTTGTCTAAGGCTTGTCAGACTTGTTCTTTGTCTGAAGACAGATGTCTATATATTCAGAATACGCAGGCATGGAAATACACCAGTGACGCAAGTAAAGTGACAATTTTACTTGAAAGCACTTTATACTAATTCTGTGCAAGTGTAACTGTACAAAAGATACACAAGACAATTTAAAGCCCAGAATTTTCATATTGACAGTGGTTGTGTAAGTTACACCACTTTTTATTTTACTGTCTACTCTCCCAAACATACATGTAAAGAAAAGTAATAACTCAAATAGTAGGCTTCCGCAGCAGCATAAATGCACCTCTTTGTTCATTATTATTGTAAGAGATCCATCCCTTATTTCAGCAAAGTACGACTGTCCTTAACTAGTAAGCAAATATTGTGTTGAATTCAGTGCCTCTACCAAAAAGGTTTTTCTGCCACAGCTCATCTATCTGTCACACACATCATCCGGTATTTCAAATTATTTTCTGAAAGTGGGAAGACAGACCTATTTGAGACTACAGTCACTTTTCCCCTCATCCTGCCTCTTTCAGATGCCTACTTTTGATTTCACCTTCTCTGTTTATATGCTATAGGGAATTAACTACTACTAAATCTCACTGAAACAATAGTTGTCTTGGCTCAATTTCACCTTAGCTCCAAGGATCACTCCACCTTAGCTAATTGCTCTCAGCTAGACCAGTGCATGCACAGTGATGTTGCTGCTCCACTTTTATCCTTTGCTTTACAGGGCTGGAAGTGCATTATTTCCTCAGAGGGGATACCACTTGTGAAACACTTGGACAATACGGTCTTATGATCCTTGAGTACAACTGAACAGTTAAATTAATGTTCAAAACCAATTTAAAGAGCATTTATTTAAAGCAGAAATGCATTAACAGTCCAAAATGTCAGGATTTTGCTGTATCAGTTGTCCATATTCTACCCCAACCTGTAGTAGAAGAGACTGGGAATATGGAGAACTACGGTTCCTTTAAAACACCCTTATTGCCCTGTGTCAAGATGCATGCATGCCCCAAAGTACAATCAAGAGCAGCTTCAGAGAGATTATAGCCTGTACTCCATTCCCTTGGGAAGCACCTAAGAGCTGAATTTCCCTGTAGCTAGCTCAAGTCTCCACCACCAGGAGCCACAAATTGTTTTCATGTCCATGCCTGAAAAGAGGTTTCTGTGCTGAAAAGATGCTTAAATATAAGTTTCTGAGAGAGCTAAAGTGGCATGAAGTAAAGGAAAGAATGAATGAGTGTGGGGCCATAGTAAGGATGCACTTTCTGCCCTGAAGCATCTGTGGTAAAACCTGTGCCTAAAGCACAAGAAATCAACTGCAAGTCATTCAAAATATAAAACACTTTGTCCTGCGGTTAAATGCATTTAGCACATTCTAGTGTTCTAGGACTTGGAATTCACAAGGGGAAGAAAGAGGCTCCCTCTGCTCTCTCCCTGCCAAGAGCTGCTCCCTTCTGCTACCATATTTGTGACGGTTTCAGAAAAGAAAGAAAAAAAAGCAGTAAGCATTTTTCAAGTATTAGCAATAGCCCTCAAAAAAGGAATGTTCAAAATCATAATAGTTTGCACATTTATTCATCTGTCTTTTGCAGATAGTCCTCTGGTGAGTGAAGCTACATAAGAGCATTGCTAGAAAGGCTCATAGCGACAGAAAGAGGGGCGCAGGGGAAGTAAGATGTTGGATGAAACCTCTATGAAAGGTAACTATTTACTTTCTATATCACATTGTTAATTGGAAGATCATCAATTCCTCATCCACTGAGCAGTCCACCTATCAAATCCATATCTCTCCAATTTAGAGAGAAGGATGTTGTGGAGGACCATGTCAAAGGCCTTACAGAAGTTCAGACAGATGCCATCCTTGTCCACTGATGCAGTTACTCCATCATAGAAGGCCACTAGCTTGGTCAGGCAGGACTTGCCTGTGGTGAAGCCATGCTGGTTGTCTCAAATCACCTCCCTGTCCTTCATGTGCTTTAGTATAACTTCTAGGAGGATTTGTTCCATGATCTTCCCAGGCATAGAGATGAGGCTGACAGATCAGTAGTTCCCAAGGTTCTCCTTTCTACTCTGTTTAAAAATGAGTGCAATGTTTCCTTTTTTCCAGTCACAAGGGATTTCGTCTGACTGCCATGACTTTTCAAATATCACGGAGAGTGGCAACAGCTCCCTCAGTACTCGGGGATGCATCTCGTCGGATCCATAGACTTATATATGTATATATATATATGTTCCTCAGGTGGTCACAAATCAAATCTTCTCTTGTAGTGGGAGGGACTTTGCTCTCTGAGTTCCTGACTTGCAGTCCATCCACTTGAGAAGTGTGGGAAGAGAGGTTGCCAGTGACAGCTGAGCCTTCTCCTCATCTGTTGTTATCACTTTGCCAGTCTTGTTCATCAGAGGAGGTACAGTTTCTTTGGCTTTCCTTATCTGACTGACATACCTGTAGAAGCCCTTCTTATTATTCTTTGCATCCTTTGCCAAGTTCAGCTCCATCAGCGTCTTGGCCTTCCTGACCCCATCCCTACACAGCTGGGCAGCATCCCCATACTCTTCCCAGGATACCTGTCCCTGCTTCCACTGCCTGTGCATTTCCTTTTTGCCCTTTAGTTTGACCATCAGGTCTCCATTTAGCCATGCCAGTCTCTTGTCTTTCTCTCCTGATTTCTTACATCCGTGGATCGAGAGCTCTTGCACTCTATGGAAAGCATCCTTGAAGATCCGCCAGCTCTTTTGTGCTCCCTTGTCCCTGAGGGTACTTTTCCAGGGGATTCTATTGACGAAGTCCTTGAACAGCTGGAAGTTTGCTTTCCTAAAATTCACAGCCTCGGTAAAAGGCCTCTCCGCTTTCTTTAACACCGGCACTGGTAACTCTGTCTCCTTTCAGGGCTCTTTGGAGAAGATACCATGCTACATGGCTTGGGCTGCATAGTGATGTCATTGCCTTGCCACTACACTTGACCTGGCTCCCCACAGACAGTTTATCCAGCACTTTCTGGGCAGACACATTGGGAAAATACTTCCTAAGACTTAGGAGTGAGGTGGGGTTTTTTCATAGAATCATAGAATCGTTAGGGCTGGAAGGGACCTTCAAAGGCCATCTAGTCCAACCCCCCTGCAAGGAACAGGGATATCTCCAACTAGATCAGGTTGCTCAGGGCCTCATCCAACCGGGCCTTGAACGTCTCCAGGGATGGAGCATCCACCACCTCTCTGGGCAACCTGTTCCAGTGTTCTACAACTCTCATGGTAAAAAATTTTTTCCTAATATCCAACCTGAATCTACCTCCCTCTATTTTAAAACCATTACCCCTTGTCCTATCACAACTGGCCCTCCTGAACAGCCTCTCCCCATCTTTCTTGTAGGCCCCCTTGAGGTACTGGAAGACCGCTATAAGGTCACCCCGGAGCCTCCTCTTCTCCAGGCTGAACAGCCCCAACTCTTTCAGCCTGTCCTCATAGGGAAGGTGCTCCAGCCCTCTTATCATCTTCGTGGCCCTGAAGAGTGATTTTTGAGTGATTTGGCTTGTTTCAGGGGCAGACAGCTGCCTAATCAATGGTGATACCAACACAGATTTTTCTTGGAGCAAATATCTTACTTTCAGAATTAGCCATGAGAATATAAGCTCTTTGATTTTCAACAGCTAGTAAAAGCCAAATTATTTAGGCCCTTAAAAGTGCAAATAAGGCACTAGACGTGACGGTGACAGAAAAAAATCATGACTCCTGTAGGATAATCCCACTAGACACCTGCCTAAAACTTTGTGCACCTCAAGGTGCTTAAAATGATTTTGATACTGAGAACAGTGACGATTTTGAAAATAGCACCTTTATATTCATACAACACTTCACTGAACACAGTGATGTTCTATTTGAATTTAGGGATCTGTTTTCACTACATTTAGATGAAACTTGTGGTTGCCCAGTCACTCTTATACAGCATGTGCAAGCACATTGAAAGGATGACCACAGCTTCTCCTTGCTGTTTCCCTATACCTGACATTCACATTTGTGAGGCAGTGAGGAGAGATGGATCAGGGAACTGATTCAGCTGAAAACTATCCTGGGAAAATGACTAGTTTTCAGTTGGATACGAGCCTTTTCTGAGCCATAGCATAGCTGCAGGGACATTAGGAAGAGGCAGAATGAACTGTTGAGGTGAGTAGACAGGACAAATCCATTCAGAGGCAGTGCTGGTTTCTGCTGGAGTGATGTGTAGATGGAAAATCAGAGTCTCAGCACCAGGTACACACCATTACGTCTGCAGTAGTCTGATGAGCATCTGATGAGCATGAGGGAGAATGGCTGGAATATTCTGCAATGCCCTCTTTCTGGGTCATGCATTCAGGTGTCCTTCTTATGGCAATCGAGACATGGGGAATAATAAGGTGCGTTCCCGGGTCTTACTCTGAGATGGGGTCAAGATATGTCCTGTAGTGCATGCTGAGACCTGGAAGCTCCTGGTTTCTCTGCTTTGTGGAGCTTTTTGCATGGTTTGGTTTTTTAAATCAGTTGTGCAAAACTGGATTTACTTATTGGGAAACGAAAAAGGGTTAAAAAAAATCTTACTTTTTCATTAATTCTTTTTTTATTTTAATTAACCTATCAAAGATAGCATCAAAATATGGAGAAAGAGGTAAGCAGACATATTTGTTTGTCATACTCAGACTTGGTGCATTTGATGTTTGTGAAACAAACCTTACATCACAGACACCTGCAGGCAGTGGTTAACACCTCCTGGCTCATACACAAAGCTTTCATTATCATGTCTATACTCTTTATAGTTAAAGTCATCCCTAATGTTCATGTGGCTCCAAGAAAACTTTGTTAACATTGGTTAAGTTAACATGGTGTAGGGAGGGCTGATGATGAATTTGCACCTTTCTCTATATTAAGACTTTCTGTGGTGGATTTACTGGCAGAGGAGCGAAGTGGTACAACCTGGTGAGGCATGCATGGTCCTGTGCCCCATGGTCCACTTGTGGCTTCCTGGCAGCACAACCCTGCCATTCAGACCTGGCTTGTAAATGCCCTTTGGGCAAGCCAGAGATCATAATTCATAGGTTGACTTAATTAGCACTTGGCTGTCAGAAAGGCCCATCAGTACATGCACATCCTCAGGGTGCTGCTGGCCAGCTGTGCTGATCTGAGGTTTGCAGGAGACGTGTCTTTGCCAGGAGGCTTCTGCAAGGCAGGCAGGGGGAGTGGTGGTGGTGGCAGCTTTCTCCTGCCTATGTTGGTGTGAAAGGGGCAGCAACGAGGTGCGAGGGCTCCGCTGTGGGAGAAAAATCCATTGTGCTTCCTCACCCATGTTTGTGAACAGTTGGAAGGGAAAAGCGTGGCTCGAGTTCAAGCGGGGATTTTGGCAGAAGAAGGTTTCAGGCAGCCATCCTGGCTGGCTTCTGCTGGCAAACAGGAATGGGTGCCTGTCTGTGCCATCGTTTCTAAAAAAAGGCCCAGTCCGTATTCAAGCTGCAGTGCAGAGTAAATACAAACTCATGCAGAGCCTTAACAGTGGCTTACCTGTGGATGCACTGGGAACCAGCAGCAGTATAAATGACTGATCCTTCCAGGTCGGGCTGGCTTCGCATGCTGCCCGCAAGTGAATTGGGTCTTTCATAGGAACGTTCTCATTAAATCCAAAGGATCACAGAACTCCAAATAGCCATATTACTGCAGTCCTTGTAAGCCCAGAATCACTGTAGTCTCTTTTGGCCCTTTAGTTTTCACAGCTTTTAATGCAAAGAGTAAATAAAATTACTGATTAACCCTTAGGGTGTGAACTTGGCTTTTCATCATCTCCATCCTGGCTGGCCTGTCACACAAGGGTGCTTGGACCACCTGCCTGGTACCATCTCCCTCTCTCCTTCAGAGCCAGTGCTTCTGTCTCCAAAACAGCTATACTGATACCATCACAGATCACCACCCGGAGGGTGGCACTAATTTCTCTCACTACCTAAACTGTCAAATGGAACTGGTTTTGGTTTCCCTCCTGTTCCCTCATTGATTTGCAAGGCTGGAGAGCTGCTTTAGGAGATGGAAGCAATTAAAAGGCATGACACAGTCCTTGTCTAACCTTCCTGATGTGCTGCAGCCTGTGGAAACTCTGCCTCATGCTTTTTGCTGTGACACCAGATCTGTGTGCTGTGTCATTGCACAACAGAAGAGAGTCCCTGCTTTTAATGAGCTTGAACCCCATTCATTGTGCTAGTCTTACGAGTGACTTGTTTCTCAAATGGCTTTACAAAACACCTCTGAGCTCACTGAACTTTTATTTTTAAGACCTGGAATGAGGGCGGAGGAAAAAAAAAGTCTCTCTAGTACAGTCCACAGAGCACAGACACAAATTTAAAGCTTAAATCTTGGCCATGCAGTATAGGAAGTATATTTCTTATTCCCCCTTAGGAATAACTCTATATTTAGGAAGAATATACTGGATTTATTTAGTTACTGTTGGAGTTCAGATTCATAGCCCCACTCTCCTCTCTCCTTCCCTCAAAAATGAATTCTAATAAATAGACTGAGAAAGTGCTCTGTCTCCGTGCCAGGTGCTTATTTACTCAGCAGGAGTTAATGGAGTTCCAGGTGATGGAGCCTTACATTCAGGACGTTGGTTTGCTCTGGTAACAGAACTGCAGCTTCTCACTTTGTCTGTGCTTTGCTTCTACCCTGCACATTACATTCTTGTGAGGCCTCACACAGGCATACCTGTGCTCATTTAGAGCTAGCAAGGTTCATTGAGTTCTGAAAGTAAAAAAATCTCAATCAGGGTGAGATTGTTCTGAAAGTGTTCCTGCGAAAAGGACGCCCTAATTTAATTGACTTTAAGAATTGCACTTTTAGTTAAACTCCCTGTGTAAATCAAAAATGTAGTGAGCAAGACCACAAAGAATTAGGCAACCAAGTTCTCAAATCCTTACTCATAAATTCCCAACCAAAGCAATGAAAACTTTCACCAGGTGGATATTAAAACCTGTACTGTTAGGACCTACTATAAATGCACACTGGACGTAGTCCAAAGCCTTGGAGAGGTGGGAGGGAAAACATGTGCATGTGACAGACGACGTGGCTGCACAGCTGCATCTGTTTGGCTGGCACCAGCACGTGGGTTCGGGTGCATGCCACTCATAGGGTGTTCCATGAGTGCAAATGTCAGGGAGCTCCCAGCAGCAAATCTGGATTTGCTGCAGTGGCAGGTAGAGAAAGGAGAGTGATACAAGGGTATCAATTGATCCTGGGTAGGAAGGGAGGCTGTGGAGAAGCCATTGAGAGAGTCTGGGTGAGGGAGGGAGGGAGATTGGTGAAATTCAGGGAGCTCAAGTGCAACTGAGGAAGAGTTTAATGTCGTGTGTGACTTTGGGAAGAGCATAGGGATCTCTGGCCTTCTGTATTGTTCCCAGTACAGCCTGAAAATTAGGATACTAAGAAATAAACTAATGTGGGTTTGAAACTGCCAACACCCCTCTGAATGACATATATCATAGCTAAATTTGGGCTCCAAGGTCTATGAGGGAGTAAATAATCAGTTTGATAAAAAGTGTGTATACGACTGTTAAGAATTGTGTTTTCCAGAGGGCATTTACATTGCAATGTTTTCCTATGTTGATACCACGTCTAAAATAATATCTCTCTGGCATCAGATAGCTGCTGGAAAGTTTATATATTTTGAAGCCAAACTTAGTTGCCAGTTTTAACTTTTGGCTTTTATTTTTTACTCATGTTCTATGAGCAGGACAAGAATAATTCACTTTCATTGTATCTTGTTTCCTGGCCTGGCACCTGACAATGCTTTGTTCCAAGAAAAGGCTTTCAAAAGCAAACGTTGAAGATGAGTTTGAAAGGAAGTGTTTGCGTTTGTATGTGCAGTGTGATGAACAGGTTGGAGATACAAAAAGAGAACGGACATGGCAGTCTTCCAAATGCTATTTCATGCATAGAGAATTTGAGTTTCTCCCAATTCTGCTTTTGAAAAATACATTTAAACTTGGGATTCCTTTGGGTAAAGGTGGCGATTAGCTTCAAAATAACCTGTCAGTTCAGAAACTTGTCCGTTTTTCTTTTTCTTTTTTTTTTCTTTTTAAACCAAGAGTTGGATCTCATTTCTAATTTCTAATGATAAGATGTCTTGTCCAGAAAATCTGTTATTTAATTTTGACTTACAAGCATCTGGGGATTTGACATTCATTTTTTTTCCAAGACATTTCTAGGAAACATTAAGCATTTTGTTTTGTAACCTTAGACACACATCCATAAATCAAATATTTTTACTTCTCAAGATCTGTGAAAAATAGAGTCATGAGTAAAGCTGGAATGCATCAGATATGGACATATGTTCTATCTGTTCATAATATTCTGTATTTGCATGTGTTCAAGTTTCCACTTATAAGATTTTTCTTCAGAATTTACTGTTAAAAATAATGCATGATAGGGCATATAGCTTGAGATTGTTAGAGGCACTCAAAAACTAGAATTCCTATTCCATAAGAATTTTCAAAATGAAAAAAAAAAGAAGACCCCTATTTAAAAAGATAGTATGTTCTTTCTCGCTCGCTCTCTTAGCCCTATTAACAAAAAAAATCTTCAAAATTTCAAATAAAAATCTTCACTTTCAAAATGTCAAACACTATTTTATTTCCACATTTCCAAGCAGTTCTTAAACCTGAGACCTTTATAGCACTGACATTTCAATGAGAGGAAAGCCAGGCAGGTCTGAGGTGTAAAAGTCACCGTCCCCAAACAGGGAGCCTGGTCAGCAGATTCCAAGGCTGGCAGCTCCCTCTCAGCCTTCTAGGTGGATTACTGTGGAGCCAGACATCTTGGTATTACTGGCAACCTGCCCACCACCCCATTCTTCAGCTGTCCATAGCCTGGTGGTGTTTTCCTACCTGCGGAGTTTCTGGGGGGAAGTATGTTGTGGCCTCCCAAGTCCCCCTTGTAAGACAAACACCCCCTTCCCAGATTCTCTAGGGTTTAGAAAGAGTGAAGCCAGATACAGACATGACCACCTACTCAGAGGGAAGTAACAGGCTGACTACTGAAACCATTCAACTAATGTATTTCAAAGAAACTACTTCATAAAGGATAGCCACATGAGTGGCTCAAAGCAAACAAGTGAAACCCACTGACTGATGAGACTCAGATAACAGCAGAAAGAAGAAGAGAGGAAAACAGCAGCCTTTCCATGAGTGAACGAAACCACGCAAGGAGATGCTGCTGTGTCTCTGCAACATGATGCCATCACTTGTCTTCCTGAAGGCTAGTGCTCAAACATGGAAGCAGAGAAGGAGGACGAGGATCACTGTGGACCAGGCTGCCTAACCCACGTTCAGCTTTCGCTGTGTTGTAAAGGCTTGGCAATTCTTTGCCCAGAGCTCTCACCCAAAGAGAGTTAGTAATTTTTTGTCAGTCCCAATCTTCTTAACTTTTTACCTTGAATATGATTTGACCCAAAAACATAATAAATGTGTAATTGCCTCTTTTATGAGTCTTGTTAATTCACTTACACTGCTCCCTCCCAACCCCTTCCTGCTGCTTGCCTGTTTATATGGTTAGCTGAGTTTCTCACACTGGAATCACAGTGAAATGGCATTTTCTTAAAAGGTGCTGAATAGCATATTGGGGAACAAAATAAAAATACTTTGTTGGGAAGAAATTAGTGTTATTGTCAGTTTTTCTCTCTGGGACATTCAAAAAAAGTGAAGATTGTTACTTGGTCACAGGGAAGAGTCTAAGACCATTCAGTTTGTTAGCAGGCAGGAAAGGTATCTGGTGTTTTGAAAATCCCAGCGGTGGTCTATTGGAGAAACGACTAGCTTGTATAAAATCTGTTCCTTTCTTCTGATAGTGCATTTCTAACAAAGAACGGTCAGACACTTACTCTTCATTCGCTGTGTATAAATAACTCTGTCCACCACTTTCTTGTTCAGACATGTAATCTGCAAGGCAAAAAAAAGAAGTTGAAACAGTCTGTGATAGCTAAGCTCCCTCTTCAATGTGTATCACTATTTCTGAGGTGCATCACTTATCAGTGAAGAATGTTACATCAGTGCTGGGTGGAAATAAAAAACGTAAATAGCTAATTCAAGCAAAGCACAATAAACAAAGTTCTAGTTAAAAAATGGAGATTGTCAATAAAAATTGTAAGAAATCTGTGTCTCTTTTCCAGAATTGATTACAGAGAGAAGAAAGTGTCTTTGTAAAACCATTCCCACAAAAGAAAAATATTATGCCAAAGAGTATGGTTTAAATGATGCTAAACATTAGCAAACTGTAAGCATCAAACCCTTTTTGATATATGCCTGCTCCTCAGCTCCAGGTTTCCCACGCACTAATTCTGCTGTGGATCATCCTGCTCTCTGAGGCCTGTGGTAGGAAATACTGTCAGCATGTTAGTGTTGCTGTGGGCACAGACTGTTGACTGTGTCAATTGTTTGCTAATCTCTTGGCTGAATTGGCATTTGTTGAGCATAGCATTTTTAGGAAGTGGTCCAAGATGACCACACTTTTTTGTTATCTTTAGCTAGCCCCTGAGGCCGATCTCAGGTTTTGAAGTGCTTTGTCATCTGACATCTCACTGTCAGAACTGCATTTATTTTAGCTTATATGATCAGTTAATTTGAACATTAAAGTTTTTTGCTGAAGACGTAATGGTGTTTACTGTTTGGTTTTACCATGTATACACATATATGCACACAAGCACATTATCATCTGGTGGAAAAAGCCATAACCCCAGATGGAGTAAAGTGTTTTCAGAGGTAATGAACATGGTCCAGTTGCATTCTAGTCACTCAGAATAGCATTCCTCTGCTTAATAAGAAAATGTTAATGAAGATACCATATTAAGGACTGCTGCAAGGGAGGAATGCAAACTTGAGATGGGGCCAGTGCAAGAGTTAAAGATGTGACTGATATGCAGTCAGCTGTATGCCACAAGCTCTGCCAAAAGTCTGTCAATGGAAGAAACGCCTGTACTGAATGAGTACAGCAATAACAGAAGGAAGAAAGGAGGTTGTGTAGGTAACTAGCCAGCATAGGACAAAAATGTCTGCTGCCTGAACGGACAGGAGTCTGCATTTAGTGCTAGCACAGGGTAACGCTAAAGGTGACGCACACTTTTCTGAAAGGGACAGCATTCTGTGCTCTCCTTTTTCTCGTTAAGGGAGTGAGTGAGAAGACTAAATAGGTCTTTTTTTGGTGTCTCCAAACCAAAACCAACAAGGACATGAGCTTGTGCTACAGATTTTTTTTTTTTTCCTTTGTGTTTGTAGTGATCTGATGGTGATTTTCTGACCAGCAAAAGAGATAATAGCTCCTGGACTCCTGGGGAAAAGCAAAGCATTAGAAATGGAGTAGATCTGGCAAGTATTTGGAACTGGCCTGAGACTCTTCTGCTTTGCATTTTTTTCCTAGTTTATTCAGCAGCGTGCTTCTTTCAAGACATCTACGTGTTGTCTATGATTGATACCCAAAAAGATCTTAAGAACTGTCCAAATAGTTTCTTTTGCTGAGTGAAACTGTCTGAGCAGTGTAACCATAGCCTGTGGAAGCTGATTGTTTACAGACTTAAGTCATCCACGCATAAGTGTTCTCAGAACTACGTGGAAACTCATGCACATGAATTAGTGTGTATACACATTAATAGAAGTAATAGAATTAACTGTCATGTTAAGAACAGCTCTGAAAAAAACAAGTGGAGTGATTCCAGCATAAAATTAATGTGAGTTAGAGAGAAACTGTGCGTTTTGACAATTTTCTCTTGCTGTGATAGACAAGCTTATTCTGACTGTCACAAATTTTAGCATATTAGTAGCAAATGTTAATTGCTTTGTGAAACGGAAATGCAATCAAGTGCACCCATTACTGTAGTCTATCATTCTAATTGAATGCATTCCTTGGAATTTGTTTATATAGTATTTTTGGTTAAAATAAAGAATGTACTCTTTTATTTTTGTAAGTATCATGGGGAGGCAGGCAAGTTAAATTATCAAGTTAAAAATACACTACTAAGACTTATAAAAATGACTATAAAATGATATAGTTAAGTTTCTTATTTTTTTCCACTTTCGTATACTGTCCAACTATTGTATTTTTAAACTCTGACAACTTAAAGTCTCAATCAAGGACCTGAAAGCCAAGCTGCCTCATTTTCAGTACTTTTGACTCCATGTAGTCCTTCTCCACCTCTGATTTCTGGCTTCAACATCAGCCACAGATAATGCCAGAAAATGCTGTTTGTTCCCCTCATCTCTTGAACATCTGTGCACAACCACACAATTTTTGGTAGAGAACATCTGAACAGTAGACAAATCACTTGGGATACTTTTATGGAGTTTGTGAAGATGTAAATTGTGAATTAGTTTCTTCATGTCGTGCTGCTCTGCTTCTAACTCACTGGCTGGGATTCATCTGGCCTAAATTAGGCTTCCTTCTGAGCTGGTGCAAGCACCTACTTATCCATTGTTGACTGCTGACCTTTCCACACTCCTGTTGTCTATTAAGATATCTAAAATTTGATGCTAAAAGTCTCTAGGTACACAGATCGCCTCTCCTGCACGTCTACAGTGTAGATGCCTATGTTTTTATGACCTTTCCATGCCCTGCTTCTTAGACACCTAAATTCTACATGTAGTGTCTTTAAAACCCCAGCATCCAGCTCTCTGGAAGCAGTCTTCTTCATTAATGAGAAGCTAATTAGTGATCCCATCTGTATTTGTCCTGACACAAGTGGAGGATGAAGCAAGACCATAGTTTGCCACACAATACACATTGTTTAGTATGAGGTGGTTGGGCAGGAAGATAGGAATTGGTGAAAGACAGCAGAAAGGCTTAGCTAGTATCCTTAACTAGAATAGACAAGAGGCTAGTGATAGTTTGAGAGGCTTTAAGGAAGTGATTATTCAGGCTTGGTTTGGGCAGAGCCTGCACTAGAGAAGGAAGATGAACGCGTGAGTTCTGGAAAGACCTGAGACAGGACCTGGAAGAGAACCGTAACACTTATACCAAGGCATACAGAAGATGTGGCCTAGGAAGAGATTACACTCCCAGACCTTCCTCCACTTTAGCTTCTTAGGCTTCATAGATAAGGCTGTTCAGACTGAACATGGACACTATGAATATCTCTGAACAAGTATTGAATGCCTCCCTTCCCTATCATGATATACAGCTGGTATTCTTTTTCTTGTTGAGTGACTGTTTCTCACATAACAAGGATATTCACTGGCAAACAGTTCATTACCTGTAGCATCTTGGTAAGATCACGGGGCAGGGTATGGCAAGCATTTAGTTAGCTTCCGTGCAGTTTCAAATCAGTGTGCACTCTCAATTTTTTTCAATCAAGTGTTTTTCCCAGGGTGCTGAGATGGCACATACTCTGTACCTCAATACCCAAAATTTCCCTCCTGATGAATTGAATGGTTATTTACTGTGCCAAGTTTTAGTGGCCAGTTCATGATATGACTATTTAGTGCAACCTGCCAAAACGGTGAATTTGGATGTTTCATTGGTAAGCCCATGCTGGATAACTCCTCTGTCTCTCCTAGAAACTTCACACCTCCTTGCCTTGCCTTGCCTTCTCTTGCCAGATAAACAACAGATACAGACGTCACAGATATGACATCTGACTCCCACATACCCAAGCCTAACCTATAGCTCTCATCTTTAACCTTTCCATTATTTCTGCAAAAGGTTGTGCCTAGCCTCCAACAAACTGAAAAATGCCACAGGTAGGAGAACTTGAAAAGAGTGACTCTCAGTGATGAAACATTTGAAACATGCATATGTTTCAAATTATGACATAGTTGCCATCACTGAAACATGGTGGGATGACTCGTATAACTGGAGTGCTACCATGGATGGCTACAAGCTCTTCAGGAAGGATAGGAGAGGTAGAAGGGGTGGTGGGGTTGCCCTGTATGTAAGGGAAGGTCTAAACTGTTTATAGTTAAGTGTTGGGGATGACTTGATAGAATGTCTGTGGGTGAAAATCAAAGGGGGGCCTATGAAGGCAGATATTGTAGTGGGAATCTGCTACAGGCCACCCTATCAGGACAGTGAGACTGATGAGCTATTCTTTAAACAACTGGGGGAAGTCTCGCGCTCACTAGCCCTTGTCCTTATGGATGACTTTAACCTACCTGATGTCTGTTGGAAGTATAACATGGCAGTCAGGAAACAGTCTAGGCGGTTCCTGCAGAGTGTGGCGGACAACTTCCTATCACAACTGGTCAGTGAACTGACTAGAGAAGGTGCTCCCCTAGACCTGCTGTTTGTGAACAGAGAAGGTCTTGTGGGAGATGTGAAGGTTGGAGGACGCCTGGGGCATAGTGACCACGAGATAATAGAATTCTCAATTCTAGGGGAAGTTAGGAGGGAGAACACTAAAACGGTCAAGCTGGACTTTGGGAGAGCTGACTTTGGGCTGTTTAAAAGTCTGGTTAACAAAGTCCAATGGGAGACAGCTCTCAAGGGTAAGGGGGCGCAGGAGGGATGGTTACTATTCAAAAAGGAAATTCTGGAGGCACAGGAGCGAGCTGTCCCTGTGTGCCGGAAGTCGAGCCGCCAGGGTAGAAAACCAGCTTGGATGACAAAGGAGATCTGGGAACATCTCAAAAGAAAAAGGGATGTCTATAAGTCTTGGAAGAATGGGCAGGCATCCAGGAATCAATACAGGGAGGAAGTTAGGACATGTAGGGAGATAATCAGGGGGGGCAAAAGCCCAATTGGAACTTAGACTAGCCTGCTCCGTAAGGGACAACAAAAAGTCTTTCTATAAATATATTAATAACAAAAGGAGGGCTAAAGATCACCTCCAGCCCCTACTGGACTCAGGGGGTACGTTAGTCACTAGGGATGAGGACTATCCCCCCCCCCCATCCTTACAGCTACTTGCCTTAGATCTGGACACAACCACAGCTGTCATTCCCTGTACTAATCTCAGGGGGTGGCTGCTGGGAAACTGCTCTTTCAAACAATAGGCATAATGACTGTGTGATGTGATTTAAGATTTGTGTCTACCTCCATGGCTTAGGCATGCTGTTCTTTCCAACGACAGCTGGAGAACATAGACTACATCATGGTTGAAAATGATCCCACTGTCTACAGCTGATTTTTGTCACATGAAATGCAGGTGTCTAGCTGGGCTTCAGTGCCTGATTGTGCTTCAGGTGCCTAAGCTCTGGCGGATGGGTCCTAGCCTCTGAGTCCTGTTTCAAGATGTAATTTAAAGGCCTGTTTTTAGCTTGCCACTTAGATTATTTAAGTGGTTTTATTGTCTATTGACATTCAGTCTGAAAACAAGGCTAACTGATGTCTGACTAACAGTTGTTTCCAATTGTGGTCTCTATACTATATTAGCTATATTTAGCTAAATAGACCACATTGTTCAAAACCCAAAAATCTTTCCTACTGTTTCTTAAACAACTTAGGGTACTTGAAATGTCTCAATTTAAAAAAAGAAAGCCCCAGACAAAGGGACCTGCTAGTAGAGATGGGTGTTGCTGACGTTTCTCAGTTTTTGCTACCAGCAAGGATTCACTTTTTGGAACTTCACTCAAAGAAGCAAGACAAATATTTGATTTACACAGCTCATGATTTATATTTGGTGTCATGAGTGTCCTTTCCTTTCTCCATAGGCTTCTAAATCTCTTCAAAGAGAACTGCAACTGTAAGCAGATGCTATTCCCTGATCCTAGCAGAAAATCATTCTTCAGCAGTAGAGTCCTACAGGGAAGTTTGATAAAGCAGACTGTTAATATCAATTCTGCAGGTCACATCCTCTGTCTTATTTTTAGTCTTTTATAAAATCTCACTTCCAAGTCATAAGAATGTTTTAGACATTGAGCCAAGTTTTGGCTTACTTTCTGAAGTAGTCAAGTTCAGCTCATTAACTGTGAGAGAAAGAGGCCCCTTAGAATAGCAATTAAATCTCAACTGCCCTCTGAAATATCTCCACTCCACTAAGTAGAGAAGGAGGACCTTCAATCCTAAGGACAAGCCGACATTAGCATCCTGGTTCTAATCAGAAGTGTGTTTCTAAGACAAGTGTCTCTATCATGTCTACGTGCTGTGCTTCAGTTCATGACCTGTGTCAGAGCACATGAGCAGGATTTAGTTCTGATTATACTGAGCTGCAAGATGTTCTCCAGAAGTGAACATAATGTACACCAGTTGCTGATAGTTATTTGGCCCATGGGGCTGGAATAGAGTCAAACTGAAATACCTTCCTCCAAAAAACGTGTAGACCCTCTTGCACAGAATGTATTTCTTTACAGATCCACTTGTGTTGTGTCACACTATCTGCTAGTATAACCTAAAACTGTGAGGAAGACACTCAGGAGAGTGTTCCATGAGGGTACCAGAACCAGCACCTGTATATATGATTCAACACCTGAGGTTTAGTTATGCTTAGCAGTATGCTTGGCCTCTAGGTAGGGGTCCATGTCCCCTTTCCACTCTGTGAAGGCATCGAGCTGTGCAATGTCCAGCTGTTTCTTCTTTGGGAGCTCAAGGGGAAGGAACTTGTGTGCTGCTCATAGCTCTCCTGATGCACTTGACTAGGGCAGGGGATGGCTTGCCTCCATTGGAGCTCTAGAATGGGGACTGACTTCACAAATCTTTACCCTTTGTAGTGCTTTGCCTTACTGACAAAAAAATAATACTTACCTTACCTTCCTCTGTTTGCTTCTTTTTTAGTCAAAGGTCTTTTCTGGAAAACCTTTCCCAAATCCTTTATATCTGGGGACAAATTAACATAGTGTCTTCTCCCCCCTTGAGTCCATTAAATTTCCTTAAGATCTTTTCTAGAGGAATCAACACATGCTAGTAGAGCAGAGTACATCAGGTGAAAGCTTTAGTTAGGGTGTTATAACTCTAGGCGGGAAATGACTGGAAATACTTTGTACATTTAACTCAAAGAAGTAATAAACCTTATGATGAAGTCAATGAAGGTGGATTTTAAAGCTCTGGATTGAATTCCTTATATGCATTTGGGGAAAAATAAAAATTAAGTATAGACATATGTTAATTGATCTGTATGTGAATTCCAAACATTTTACAGAGAGATAGAATTCTTTGACAAGGCTACAGCTGAAACTGGGAATTTTTTTATCAACTGTAAATTGAGAAAAATAGTTTGGCAATTTGTTCTTTAAATGTTGGATTTACTTGAATAGGAATCTCTGGACACCAGGAGTCCCCTCACATTGCGTCTACTGTCTCCCTTGTGAAAGGGCAACATACATACTAGAAGACAGATTGATAGGAAAAAAACACAGGAAGGTGAAGACACTGCCCAAACATTTGTTTTGAAACACATTACAGTTTAGTCTATTTCATTTAAATCTCAGAAGCTACTTCTTCCACCATAAAATAAACACAAATAAATTTACTTTGGCTAATACCATCATAGATCTGGCTGGTTTACTAAATGGTTTTCGCTTAAATGTGTGAGATCAATCTTTGACTTGTGAGCAAGCTTTGAGTTTCTTAAAGACCAACTTGTTCAACTGCTTCATGGCTTTTCATGCTGATGATTTTAATACCTCAGGAGCAGATGCCAGGAGAAATGATGAGCCTGCTAGTTCAGTAACAGGTAAGGGTGTTTTGTCACAATGGTGACTTTTGTGGCCTTCAATTTTCACCTAGCAAGCCACTCATTGCTGACCTCTGATGTGTTTAAAATTTCTGCAAAATGCCTTAAAAACATATTTCCCTATTTATTGAAATTTCATCTAAATGTTTTATACTTTCCAGCAAAAGATTAGTCTCTCTCTTTTTCATTAATAAATATGGAGGAGCCAAAAAACACTCTCAGAAACAGCCAGGATTTCAATGTCTGAAACGTTTCAGTCCACCTTCTGGCAATCTGCTGACTACAGATAGAGGGGAAGAAAGAAGGGGCTAGTTAGGGGAGGAGGGCAATGTGTGCCATAATCCATCATTGGTACCTGCTTTTGGAGAATGACTGTACTGTCTGCTCCTTTGCACAGTGATCAAACAGATCTGAACTAGAAAAGCTGGGTCTGTAATTTGAGTTTAAAACCTGTGAAACCCTTGTTTAGATTCAGACTAGCTTCATTTTCAATCCACTTGTTGAATAAAACAAACTCGTAAGAGGACATCCAGACTAGGAGCACAAAGTGACAATGATTAGTAAAAGGCAATGCAAGGCTGTGGAGATATCACAGGTACAAACTTCTTCCAGAATGTTTTGGATTTAGAAATGCATTTCTTCTCTGCTGTGATATCTCGAAGATTCAAGAGGACATCTCATGTAAAGTGGCAACTAATGTAATTTTTAATGTTGTTTCATGAATAAGCTCTGGTCCCTGAGAATAATAGAAAATTGTGAGAAATGTGTCATCAGGTAGCAGATAACCTGAGATGTCCAGTGCTGATGTGTTAGTAGTGATGTTCTGGTTATCACTATTCTAGGACTTTCACCATGCAATGCAGTTTTTCAATTTAAATATAAATCTAGACAGACTGAGCTGGGACAGTGGTTAGCAGTAAGTGTCATGGGAGCTTTGAACAGATATTCACACCCTATTCTGCACTTGAGAGACAATAACTTACACCTCAAAAGTGGTGGAAAGAAGGAAGCAAACCACACCTGGCTGATCTGTGGGAATATAGCCTGAAATGCTGTTTCACTATGTGACACCAAGGTTGCGTCAAATACAAACGTATAGTAACTACAGATAACAGTCGGATTCACACAGATGAAATCAATGTTATTACAACCACTAGAAACATTACATCTTCCCATTCAAATTGGGACATGAAGGACACATCAAAGAAAAATCTCCTTGGTCAGACCACTTGAAAAGGCAGTGTTGTCATTCACTTAAAAACAAGATATGAAGAGTAGAACCCCATCAGTCCATTGGCCTCAGAAGGATTATATGACTTCCGTCAGATTCATTTGCATGGTGAAGGTAGATGTGAAGGTAGATTCAAAATTCAGTTAGACTCATTGCATCTAAGAAAATGGAATCCATGAAGGGCCGTTAAGAAGAAAACTGCTGCCTCTGATGCAAGAAATCTCTAAGGAGTGTACCATCAAAAGCTGGGAGAGGGAAAAGGAAGTGCCAAAATACACTTCGATTTTACTTTTCCCTGTTCATCTGATATTGTCAACATCAGAGGCTAGACTGAACTAGATGATCCTTTCTGTCTGACCAAATACTGGCAAGTGTTCCTGGATCCTGAGGAATATGTCCATATGGCAACAGATTATCACTTCATTCACCTGATCAGTTTCCTCTCAATGGGATATAGTGGGCTGAACTGAGAGATATTCTGTTTGGGGCTAAAATCTGGATTTTATTTTCATTGGCAGAATATCAATTTAATAACATTCCACTTCAGGTGAAAAGATGCTTACCTGTTTAGAAAACTCCAGTATTCATCTGGTTTTGGTTTTAGTACACTGAAAATGTTCTGAAGCAACTGTTTTTTCTTGGCAAGGTGACTTGGTCGATTTGAATAAGTTACTGGAGCAGTGAGGGTTCAACCTTGCTTAACATCCTGTCCAGAAGAATGTGTGGAGACGCTTATGGACTCAACCTTACTCTTGACAGTCTGAGCCTCTCATTACAATGCACTTGGGAAACGGAAAGAGGGACATCAAACACTTCTATATACATCACATTTGTCCAGTAGTTTATTGTATAGCACATCACTGGCTAGAATTGTCCATTTTTAAAATAACCTTTCCTGTTAATTCTAGTTCTGTATCATTCAGTGCTATGGAAATTGTGTATTCTTTTCCAAAAAAAATCAAAAACCTCCTACCAGTTTCCAAGCCTGCTGTAGACTTTTAGGTCAGCTCTGCCAGGACAGAGCACATATGTCTGCATATTGCTAGAGGTGTTTCTCAGCAGTGAGTGAATGTATTCTTGTGCACTGCATAGTTTGGATAACAGCTCCGTTCCCCTACAGCTGGCTGTGGTGCAGTGTGCTGGGGCTGTGCTCCCGAAGGGAGGCATATAAGGCTGGAGTGTCTGCAGCTCCTCAGCAGTCATGGCCAGCCCTTTCAAAAGAACATAGTTTAGTTCAAAGGGCCTCCTTTCATTGCACGTTTTTACCCATCCTGAAGAACTTAGGTGATATGTCAATGGCACAGAGCAACCCTTGTGCTTCTTGCGCAGATTTTACCCAGGGAGTCACACCAGGGAGCAGAGCATCACACATTGGCTACATCAGTCTTTAAATGATGGATTTTCTTTGAGGAAATAAAATTACACTCAAGGCTTACTAGACTGCTAGTCAGGCTTTTCCTTTGTAAGAAACCTTTCCATCATCAGACCAAATGAACTAGACAGGTCTAAACCACAACCACTGTTGCTGGTTCTGTGCTGAAGAACAGAAACTAACCTCTCCACAAAGAAATGCCATCACAAGTGCATCTTTGAGTCTTTTGACTAAATTGAAAGCACTTCAAGCCATTTACAAAGCAGGAGATTCCTCTCATCGTTTATCTGCGGTGTGCCTCCCTGGTGTGTTCTGTCTAAGCATGAATACGTCTGTTCACTTTGTTTCTAGCCTACATCCACAGCAGTCCCAGCACAGCGACTGGAAGAACTATTATGAGCAGCCAAGTCTGGAACTGTTTGGATTTATTGTCTTTTCTGGGCATATGGACGTTGGTGTCAGCTTTGGATTACAGCTGATTCCTTTAATTTGCTGTAGGTTGTGCAGACTCTGGGAGGATTCAGCTGGAACTGTTGTTTGCCTGCCTTCAGTAGTCCTTAATTTCTCAGTCCCATAGTCCTTGAGTCCTGTTCAGCTCAGCTAAGTGCAGGACCTGATGTAGGCAGCTGAGATGATTTGAGAGGGAGAGGAAGCAGCATGGCTGCAGAGGAATGTCCTGCACACCTCACCTCCTCCCAGTTGGCGATTTCAGTGTTCCCAGTAGTGCAATGCAGAGATCTGCTGCTAGACTGCGGGCATCATGGATCATGAGACCCTCACCACATCATGAGACCTAGCTCTTTCTCTGTGCAATTTGCCACTTCATGGAGCTACTGTAGGAACACAACTTAATTAAAATCCATTCTGAAGGACTCTTGAACATCAGGAATATGTGATTTAAAACTTGAATGAAGGTATTAACTCTAGTGTACATGTCATTTGTGTACAATGACATTTGGGTACATCGTACCCTTGCGCTGGATGAATTACACACCCTCTGTGAGCTCTAACTCTCTTGATGTCATGTTAATCATGTGTCAGGGCTTGCCAAAGTTCAAACTTGACTGTTTTTTATCCGCCTGTCTTTGATTCTTCAAATCTCTCGTGCCTGATACATTTTCCATTAATATTCTAGAAAATAAAAGTTTAAAGGACTGAACACTTATACACTAAAAGAACTAGCTATGGAAAACACACATATTAATAAATAAAATTAAATTAAAAAAATAATTTGTGTAAAACAGATTAATTCATGCTTTGTTCTCTGAACAATGCATACAACAGAAATGGGAGCAGAAAGAAAACCATGTGACTTAGTATATTGGCTAGTTCTTGTGAATTATCTAAGTGAAATGCAAAAATATTGAAAAGACTGATTCAAGAGCAGCTCATAAACCAAACATGTGGCAAAATAAAATAAGCACCTGTATATTATAAGTTATCTGTTCAATTTCTCTCAGCAAGATTCAAAATGAATATTAAAAAACTTAAAATACATCAAAGACTGTAGAGCAAAAGTGGATATGAAGCCATCCAAACACAACTTTTAGTTATTGCTGCACAGATTCCTTTCTAGTAAATGTCCCACTCAGATTTTAAAAGCACTCAGGATTTGTCTTTTGGAACTGAATTTGATTTCCCAAGGTGGTAACACTTTCACAAATGCATAGGCTGTTGGCTTACAGAAAGTTGAATCATATGTAACACAGTAACTACACGGATTTGACCTGATTTTTGTCTTTACAAAGTTGGAGTTATGATTTCAAACACGGAAAAGAAACACTTCAGATTTCATTTCTGCAGTGTGAAAGCAGGGTTATTTTCTGATGCAGTTCCTATGGAAGGAAATAATACTATCCCAGCTTCCAATCTGCTACATATCCCCTTCCTTGATCAGCATGGGGCTTTACAAGGACACCTTTGAGTCCCCTGAGTGACAATGCTATATTCAGTCAGCCAGAGGAAGAAAGAGAGTCATTCATCCTAGACAAAGATATACGAGTGTGTGCTGTGTGGTGGCACCCAATGGGTCCACCACGTTCCCAGTTTGTTAAAGGGTGCACAAGCTGTGCTGTAGTCCTGTCCTGTTAACTTCATTGCCCACAGACAAGGGGTTACTCTACATAAGAATCTTGTGGGTATCCAAGGTTTCTGGATACGTGAAATATCAGATGTTCAGGCTCTGCTGAGGAGAAAGAAAAAAAAAATCATTCCAGGGGAAAAAAAGAGAACCTACTGAAGGTACTGAAGGAAGCTTGGTCCTGCTGAGGGTCCATTCCACCTTGCTGATCATAGAATCATAGAATCATAGAATCATAGAATGGTTAGGGTTGGAAGGGACCTTAAAGATCATCTAGTTCCAACCTCCCTACCATGGGCAGAGAAATCCTCCACTACACCAGGTTGCCCAAAGCCTCATCTAACCTGGCCTTGAACACTTCCAGGGATGGGGCATCCACAACTTCTCTGGGCAACCTGTTCCACTGCCTCACCACCCTCAATGTAAAAAATTTCTTCCTTATATCCAATCGAAATCTGCCCTCTTTCTGTTTGAATCCATTGCCCCTTGTCCTATCACTATACACCCTTGTAAAAAGTCCCTCTCCAGCTTTCCTGTAGGCCCCCTTTAGGTACTGGAAAGCTGCTATAAGATCACCCCGGAGCCTTCTCCAGGCTGAACAGCCCCAACTCTCTCAGCCTGTCTTCATAGCAGAGTTGCTCCAGCCCTTGAATCATCTTCGTGACCCTCCTCTGGACTCGTTCCAGTAGGTCCATGTCCTTCTTATGTTGGGGACTCCAGAGCTAAACACAGTATTCCAGGTGGGGTCTCACAAGAGCAGAGAAGAGGGGCAGAATCACCTCCCTCGACCTGCTGGCCACGCTTCTTTGGATACAGCCCAGGATATGATTTGCTTTCTGGGCTGCCAGTGCACATTTCCGGCTCATGTTGAGCTTCTCATCCACCAGCACTCCCAAGTCCTTTTCCTCAGGGCTGTTCTCGATCCATTCTCCGCCCAGCCTGTACTTGTGCTTGGAATTGCCCCGACCCACGTGCAGGACCTTGCACTTGGCCTTGTTGAACTTCATGAGGTTCTCACAGGCCCACCTCTCCAGCCTGTCAAGGTCCCTCTGGATGGCATCCCTTCCCTCCAGCGTGTCCACAACACCGCACAACTTGGTGTCATCTGCAAACTTGCTGAGGGTGCACTCAATCCCACTGTCCATGTCTCCAACCAAGATGTTAAATAGCACTGGTCCCAGTACTGAACCGTGAGGAACACCACTCGTCACAGAGGGACTGTGCAGCAAAAGAGTGTAGCTGTGGCAGATCCAACGGTTTATAGCTGATGAAGGCTACTGTACAAGTGCAGTGCATCTCCCTTTGTGATGTGTTGTGGTGCTGGGCTTTGTACTAGCGTGGACATTGTCTGTGCCTAGTTCAAGAGGGAAGTAAGACTCAGGTTTTACTGAGGATTATAAAACTCCAGTGGAAATAGACCCTATTATCCCCAAGGTAAGAACCACTTGTGAGTGTATGAGGTCTTTATTCAGAGCACCCACCTTCTCTAGTGATTATAACTACACTCAGCACTTGTGCAAGGGTACATGATTTTTCACTGTTCCTTGTGTGCAAAGACACAGGCTTGTTCAGTGTTCCTGTCATTCATGGAGGCTATCCTGATGAGTCCCCAGAACCCTGAGGCTCCTGAGGAAGTCAGGATAGAGGAGGAGTCTACTCTGGTTGATGAGGACTTGGTTAGGGATCAGTTAAGCAACCTGACCATGCATAAATCCATGGGTCCTGATGGGATGCACCCGCGGGTGTTGAGGGAGCTGGCGGATGTCATTGCCAGACCACGCGCCATCATCTTTGCTAAATCGTGGGGAATGGGAGAGGTGCCTGAGGACTGCAGGAAAGCAAATGTCACTCCAGTCTTCAAAAAGGGCAAGAAGGAAGACCCAGGTAACTATAGACTGGTCAGCCTCACCTCCATCCCTGGAAAGATAATGGAACAACTTATCCTTGGTGCTGTCTCTAGGCATATTAAGGATAAGAGGGTCATTAGGGGCAGTCAACATGGCTTCACTAAGGGGAAGTCGTTCTTGACAAACCTGATAGCTTTTTATGAGTACATCACCCAGCGGGTGGATGATGGTAGAGCAGTGGATGTGTGTCATGGTTTGCTGTGGAGCGGGGGGTGGTTGTGGTGGCAGGAGAGGGGTTTTGGTCCCTGTGACCTCCCCGGTTTTGGAACCGGGTTAGGCTTAGTTCTGGCCACCAGATCAGACTGCCATCCCCCTCGGGGTTGAGCCAATAGGGCGCCTCTGCGAATTGCCCTATTTAAGTCAGGACAAAGGAACCGGAAAAGGTGCTTCGCCCAGGATCGAGCAGAGAAGGGAGGAGGGCACTGCCCCCACTCCCTGGCTCCCGGCCGGGCAGCTGCCTGCGTCGGGCCAGCGCCGCCCACGGAGAATGGCAGCGGCGGAGCCAGCTGGGGAACTCAGGGGCACCCCACTCCCGGGGTGCTCACTGGGCTGAGTTCACCTGGAGAGGACTGAGATCTGAGAGAAACAGCCGCATCGACAGCAGGTCAGTGAGGATGGAGCAGGAGGAGGTGTGCCGGAGCCGAGTTTCCCCTGCGGCTGATGGTGAGATAGCAGGAGGCCCCCCTGCAACCAGGACGGCCTCGGTGGAGCAGAGACCCACTCGCAGCCCGTGGGGAGAAGATGCCTGAGCCTGAAGATGGTCGTGTTGGGACGCACAACAAGGCAGAGAGGCATCTGGAGTCTGCGTGACGACCCACGCCGGAGCGAGTGGCTACAGCTCCCTAAGTACCCGAGACTGTGGTAAAGCCCACAGTGGAGCAATCTGTGGGGAAGGATTGTTTCCAGTGGGCTGGACTCACGCTGGAGAAGTTTGTGGATTTTTCCTCGTGGGTAGGGGATCCATTGGAGCAGGGGAAAAGGGTGTAAGGACTCCTTCTCCTTTAAGAGAGAAGCAGCAGTTACAGCACGGAATGAACTGACCTGCACTCCCCCAGTCCCTGCCCCCTGTGCTGCTGGGGGGAGGAGGTAGAGCCGGGAGGAAAAGGAAAGGCGGGGGGGAAGGTGTCGGTTTTAAGATCTGGTTTTGTTTCTTTCTGTCCTCTCGAGTAATCGATTTCTGTTTCCCTTTGTCCTTCTAAGTAATCATTAATAAACTGTTTTGCTTTGAGAAAGCCCTGTCTGGTTTGCCCAGGACCATGGTTGGTGGGTGCTCCCTCTGTTCTTGTCTCAACTGTCAGTCCCTTTGTTTGTTTTTTTTCTCTCCTCTCTACTTTACTGGAGAAGGAGAGACTGTGTGAGTTTTAGTTGCTGGATCAGCCTAAAACCACGACAATGTGGTCTATCTTGACTTCAGTAAAGCATTTGACACAGTCTCCCACAGCATCCTCACAGCTAAACTGAGGAAGTGTGGTCTGGATGATCGGGTAGTGAGGTGGATTGTGAACTGGCTGAAGGATAGAAGCCAGAGAGTAGTGGTCGGTCAATGGGACAGAGTCCAGTTGGAGACCTGTATCCAGTGGAGTCCCTCAAGGGTCAGTACTGGGACCAGTATTGTTCAATGTATTCATCAATGACTTGGATGAGGGAATAGAGTGCATGGTCAGCAAGTTTGCTGATGACACTAAACTGGGAGGAGTGGCTGACACATCTGAAGGCTGTGCTGCCGTTCAGAGAGACCTGGACAGGCTGGAAAGTTGGGCGAGGAGAAATTTAATGAAAAACAACAAGGGCAAGTGTAGAGTCTTGCATCTGGGTAAGAACAACCCCATGTATTACTAAAAGTTGGGGACTGAACTGTTCGGGAACAGCCCAGGGGGAAGGGACCTGGGGGTCCTGGTGGACAGCAGGATAACCGTGAGCCAGCAATGTGCCCTTGTGGCCAAGAAGGCCAATGGCATCCTGGGGTATATTAGAAGAGGTGTGGTTAGTAGGTCGAGAGAGGTTCGCCTCCCCCTCTACTCTGCCCTGGTGAGGCCGCATCTGGAATATTGTGTCCAGTTCTGGGCTCCTCAGTTCAAGAAGGACAAGGAACTGCTCGAGAGAGTCCAGCGCAGGGTCACAAAGATGATTAAGGGAGTGGAGCATCTCCCTTATGAGGAAAGGCTGAGAGAGCTGGGTCTCTTTAGCTTGGAGAAGAGGAGACTGAGGGGGGACCTCATTAATGTTTATAAATATGTAAAGAGTGACTGTCATGAGGATGGAGCCAGGCTCTTCTCACTGGTATCCAATGCTAGGACAAGGGGAAATGGATATAAGCTGGAACATAGGAGGTTCCGCTTAAACATGAAGAAGAACTTCTTCCCAGTAAGGGTAATAGAACACTGGAACAGACTGCCCAGAGTGGTTGTGGAGTCTCCTTCTCTGGAGATGTTCAAAACCCGCCTGGACGCGCTCTTATATGATCTGATCTAGGTGGTCCTGCTCTGGCAGGGGGATTGGACTAGATGATCCTTTGAGGTCCCTTCCAATCCCTAACATTCTGTGCTTCTGTGATTCTGTGATTCATTAGGTAAAACTCATTATGCTGAAAAAGTAGTCTGAACTGGCCAACCCTTCATGATTATTCTTGTCCCATGATCTCATCAGAGCTGTGGGGTTTAAACAGCTTTATGTGCTATTGCACCCCAGCATAACAAGAAGGAATAGCTGGTTTTTTTTTTCAAAAACAGGAAAGTATTGTGATAGTTTGATGTGTGTGGGGGGGGGTGTTCTGGTGGCAGGGGAGGAGATTTCCTCCCTGACCACCAGACCTGGGTCCCATCCCCCCCAGGGGGTTGAGCCAAATTGGCACCTCTGTGAATTGCCCTATTTAAGTTGGGACAAAGGGACGGGAGGCGCGGTCTTTTTGCGGTCTTTTGCCCAGGAACGAGGGGAGGAGGGCGCTGCCCTCGCTCCCTGGCCCCCGGCCGGGCGGCCGCTCGGGCCCAGGCCGGCGCCACGTGCTCAAGATGGCGCCGGGGGAGCTGCATGGGGGACTCGGGAAGCGCCCCGCTCCCGGGGTGCCCGCCGGGCCGAGCTCCCCCAGAGAGGATTAAGAGCTAAGAGAAAACAACCACAATGACCAAGTCAGTCAAGATGGAGCAGGAGGAGGTGTACTGGAGCTGAAGTTTTCCCTTGCAATCGGTGTGAAGATGGCAGGCGGCCCCCCTGCAGCCAGGGTGTACTCGGCGGAGCAGAGACCCACTCGTGGCCCGTGGAGAAACCCACGTCGGGGAAGAGATGCCTGAGCCCAGGAGAGGTTGTGGAGCATGGGGATGCACTATGAGGTACTGTAAATAATGGGCATGGAATGCATGATGGTGTCGTGGAGGCATCTGGAGTCCGTGGGACGACCCACGCCGACGCGAGTGGCAGCAGCTCCCTAAGAGGCCGAGACTGGTAAAGCCTGAACTGGTGCAATCCATGGGGAAGGATTGCAATCCTGCGGGTAGGTCTTACGCTGGAAAAGTTTGGGGTTTTTTCCTCGTGAGTAGGGGATCCACTGAATCAAGGGAAAAATGGTGTAAAGACTCCTCCTCCTTTAAGAAAGGAGCGGCAGTAACAACATGGATGAACTGACCTGCACTCCCCCATTCCCTGTCCCCCTGCGCCGCTGGGGGGAAGGTAGAGCCAGGAACAAAAGGAAGGGAGGTTGGGGAGGTTGTTGTGTTTAAGATCTGGCCTTGTTTTCTCTTTCTCCTCTCAAGTAACCGGTTTTGTTCCCTTTTGTCTCTTCTTAAGTAACTGTTAATAAATTGTTTTGTTTTAAGAAATAAGCCTGAGACAGGCTTTGCCCGGGACCATGGTTGGTGGGTGCTCCCTCTCGGTTTTTGTCTCGACCCTCAGTCCAAAACCACGACAAGTATCATCACATTTAATGTAAAAGTGTGGAAATATATTCACAGATGTCCCTTCTAGTCATCAGAGGAGGTGCTCCTGCAGACAGACTTCATCTATCTTCTTTATCTTCTGTGTGGGGAGTCCAGGGATATTATCTAGACTGAAGTAATGTTTCATGACTGTTCCTTCTGCAGCCCATATAAGGTTGTTAGGACCTGGGCTGATTTAGGGTGGATGTTTGAATATTAATTACTGTCACCAGAATCTTGCTGGCTGTTATTGTTTGTTTCAAGTTTCAACAGCAAAATGTTCATGGGACCAACTGATTTAAATTAATTTAAAGTTTTGGCCACTTCTAGAAAAGGAAGTAGAAACTACGTGTTGTCCAGTTTGGGATATAGTCTAATAAAAAACCCAAGGGTGGATTTACAGTGGGGAGCAGTCAAATCCAACTTCTGTCCTTGAAATTCAGAATTTCCATCTGGAAACTATATCTTTTAACTCCTAGGAATGTCCTTTCATAGTCTGGCCTTAAAGCAATGTGCACTGTCTTCTGTGCACTGTTACAGAGATACCAATGTAATAAAACCCAGCAGGGTGACTTCATGCATACTTGTGATGCCACTGGAACCTATAATTCATCTTTGTGGGTTAAATGGGCTTCTAAAAATAATTGACAAGGTACTTTACAAAACTACACACTGAAATCATCCCATTCAGGAGTGCATGTACAGAATATAGGGAGGTATGCACGCACATCATAGCAGCAAGACGTCACTGTAGTAGCAGTAGCAGCAGCGATAAGTTGGCACTGGGCAGCTAACAGGAAAGTTAACTAAGTCAGGAATTAGGTCCAGAATGCAAACACAGAAAGAATTTCACATACTGTGCCATCAGCATGCAAGTTTCCAGAAGCTCTTCCAACCCCATACTATCCTTCCTCTCTGCTCTTTCTCAGCCCTCATCCCTCTTTCAGTGCCGATATTCAGAGGGAACTTTGCCATGTCATTTGACCATACTATTCATTAAAAATAAAAAAAAAGTGAATAGAAAAAATATATTAAAAATCCACAGGGATAAATCCCATATGCCTCGTTGCCTAGTACAGTACAAAATGTACTCTTGTATGTACAGTACAACATTGCATTAAACCAGAAGGAAAACTCTTGTATAACCTTGGTGTAACAAAACTATCTGTATATTAAAAACAAGCCCTTATTTGTTAAGACCCCCAAATACCAACATCCATTTAAAAACTGGGCCTCTTTCAAAGTCTCTGAGTCATCATGAAGAACATGATTCATTCAGTAACCCCAGCTCACCACGACTCTCTTAGGAGTAAGAACAGATTCAGTTTTAAACTTCCTCTGGCAATTTGAAAACCAGTATCTGGCTACCAATCTCTGTTTCTAATCTTAAAGAGAATTGCATTCTATTGCTGGTTCTGCATTCTTATCCTAAAAATCAACCTCACTCTTTCTTCTGAGTAATTTGGAGTATGATCTGCTTAAATGCCTTTTAAGGAGCCATAAAATTCTATTTTCCACGTCAGATTTAGCTCTTTTGAGGACTTGCCTTTCCAGGAGAGGGAATTTCACAAATATTAGTCCTTTCATAGAGCTAGGAACTGGTGCTGTCCAGCTGTGATCTCCTGGCCCCGGCCCGAAAACATGCTGTTATATAAAACCTCTGCTAACCAGAGACTGAAGAGATGCTTGCGTCATGGAACAAGTTTGTTCCAGGAATCCTCACCAAACACAGGCGTCTAATGAATTTCTTTTTGTTAACGTTAGGGCCGCTCTATCGATTAACCTCTTGTGTCTGTTCGGAAGGAACAAACAAAGCGAAAGTGCGAGGACCAGCGTTTCACTCTGTGCTTGAATGCACATGTGGAAGTATTTTCAAGCTAGTAGTACAGTAAGGATTTGTGCCTTTCCAGTTTAAGCAGCGCTTTGTGATGACTGCTTGCTCAGGAATCCTGGCCACCATTCAGCTGTATACATTTTTTTATGTATGTATTATGCTGCTTAGAGGCAGCACTCCATACCTTTTGCATTCGATAGTGCATGCTGGGATTTTCATCATGCTTTCTTATTGCTATTGATTTTATGATGCACTTTATGATGCTCTTAAAAAAATGCATGAAGTCCCCTTGATATGCACCCAAAGGAAGCATGTTACTTGTTCCCCAAGCCATCATGTGAGGTATTCTGCTTGAAACATCAGACAAAATTCTCCAAAATCCTGCTTCTTTTGTTTTGGGAATTTTCCGGATAGTTTGCCCTTTTAAAAATGACATATAATTACAAATCATCCAGACACTTTACTGAGATCACTCATTTCACACAGATTATTAAATAACGACTTACAGACTCCACAAACAAAAGCTGAATTTGTCGAGTTTTATATTCAAGGCTGACAATTTGATTCACAATGAATTTGTTTGCTTATCTCTATATGTAATTTTGTTGAAGTTTTTTTGATTTGTACAAGAAGATGTACACGTCCTATGTTGAGTTATTTAGGACCTGATCTTGCTTTCTTTATGAAAATTAACTCTTGAGATATTATACCATGCATCTGATTTTTAATTTTTTTTAGATAGTCACCCTCAGCAGTAGTTTACAGTCTGTGGTCTGAAAGCCTTGGGAACGTCTGCACTGTTTTTAGGTGGTCTGCAAAAGCGTTACTAAGCCAGTGTTTCGGAGGCTTAAGTTTTCTGAGCAGATGTCTGCCTCTTGATTAAAAATTTTTAAGGCGGAAAAATTTTAAAAAAAATGAATTGCAATCACTCCTTTACAATAAATCAGATGAATTAGTTCCCATGCTTCCATTTTGGAATTAAGTGAATAGTGAATTAAGTATGTTTGTTTATGTGTTAATGGGGCTATTTATAGGAATAATGGTGCTATCTGTAGTTATGTCTTAAGAGAAAACGGTCACTAGAAAAATGAACAGCAGTACACAAAGAGAATGAAACTCAATAAATCAGGTTGATTTTCAAAGTATCAGTAAATGTTCTTTCTGGTGTGGAAGATCCTAAATAGAGGATTGATTTCAGAAGCATCTTAGAAATGAGATTTCCCTAAATAATTGCTTCTTTGAAATTCAATACTTTTCTAACAAATCAGAACTGAAAAGGAAAAACAAAAGACCTTAAATCTTCCTGATAAATGTCTCAGAGAGGTCTGTTTTCTGAATTACCACTATTTTAATTGTTTCGCTATTCCTTCAATGAATACTGAACTCTTCGCTAAGTTGGCAAATTGATTCAGAGCACTTGTGAAATGAAAGAATCACAAGGGCAGAGAGCAAAATTCAAAGTAATGGAAAGAGATTTTTAAGCTATTTAAAATGCTTTAAGTTTTTGATGTAAACCACTTAGTTTCAATGAGCAGTGTTGGAATAAGGACATTTTTACTGAAGGTCAGTCAACCCTGACCTCCTTTGGGGATGTGAAAATTTCTATCCAGGAGAGATAAAATTATGTATCTGTACACATGCAGGCACATACACAGATATCCAAGGAAAAAAAAAAAAACCACACACAAAACAAATAAACAAACAAACAAACAAAACCCAGGCATTTTTAAAGTAAGAAAATATTCAGTAAGTTATAACTTGACATTGCAAAGTAAAGGAAAGCAAGGATTGACATTGTGACCCTGTAGACGTCTGTCATTCATTTCTGTGGAATGAGGATATCGTTCTACATTTTCTTGAAGGCTGCTTAAGTCTACGTGTAATATAATTGATGTATCTTCTCCCAGGGCTGGTCACTACCTGATATGATTTATTACATCACCCAGGATGAGAGTAAAGATAAAAACTATAACTTACCGATACAGCTAAAGGAAAATGTCTGTGTGGTGGTGAAATATATCATTATTAGATGATTACTCCAAAATGCTCTGGGCTGAACTGCCTTGATGCACAGATATCTGCAGAAAGTATATATTGCTACTTCATCACTACCTAAACAATGAGAAATTTGATCCTGAGAAATGAGTCAAAGGCATTGCTGTTCATCTTTGAAAAATGTACCTTCACTTGCTGGAAGACCATGTTATGCATCAGTGGTAATCATTCTGGCTACAGCTAAGATGCATCCATCCGCTCGATGATGACACAATCACAACACTATATGAAATCAGTAGGATTGCTTATACAAGGTTGTTTCAACCCAGTAATCTGGAAGTATCAAAATAATAGGTCTAAAGGACTTCCCTGTCTGAAAAAAAAAAAAAAAAGATTTATTGTTTTTTAAAGCAGCTCAGTAAGGTCCAATCTTAGGCCCATTGCTGAGGTATCCTCTTAGGGGACTGACAAAGTGAGGAAACCTGATGTGAAGCTAAGGTTTGACTGAAGTGAGAATTGTTACTCATGGATTTCATCCTGTCTTGTGTGAAATAGCCTCATGCTAGGCTGAAAGCCAAAACAGCTGCTTGTTCAAATTCCTTGCCGGCTACAGTACCCCAGGACTGGCTCTCTGACAGTCCTCAGGCTGGAATCCAAAACTAAGGGAAATGAGTCCTTAAGCACACAGTCTGAGATGTCCTCACCTGCAGGGTTTGACTCTGCCTCCTCCAGCGATGCCACTTACCCTTGCCAGGGATGACAGTAGCCAACAGCAATGACTCTGGTTCCCTCCTAGAGGGATGCAAAGGCTGGTGAGGTCGGTGGCCTGAGCACCAGCTGTGTCTGTGGGCAGTAAGCCTCTTGTGTACCAAGGGTTTTGGGAAGTTCATAGTGTGTCTGAGTGTGCTGTCATTGAGGTGGTGAGGATGCAAAAGGGATCTCTTGGGCTGTATCCACTGTGCCAGGGATAATACACTGATGTAATTATGGGCAACAGTAAAAATTTCACTGATTTTCCTGAAACTAAGATTTCACTGGAAATCCCTAGAAAAGAATTTGCTGGAGACCCATTTCCATACAGTTCAGAGACCTGAATACTTCAACAACCAGAAATGTTTATCTTATTATAACATTCAATAAACCATAATTTAGTACTACTCTTCATTTCTGCGTGACCCACTGGCGTGGGATTCATTATGTCATCTTAGACTAGTGACCTGCAAGTTTCAAGATATACTTATTCACCTTCATAGAAATCAGGCGACGTTTCTGCAGGGTGTTTTTTTTTCTCTTATCTTTTTTTATGGTGGCATGAATATTATCTCAGATTAATGGAATCCATGTAAAACACATGGCATGTATGTGAGGTTTTGGCTATAAGAAACATTATAAATAAATGCAGCTGGGTTTCTGAATACTGAGGCTGTAGGATCCTCCCATACTAGATACTGACAGACGACTCTAGTCATTCACTACCGACTTGAATAAATAATTGCAGAACACATGCTGTAAATTGTGTCCAAATTGCACTACTTCTAAGAAACATTTGGATGCCCATCTTTTTTTTTTTTAACTTTTGCATATTTTTAAAGATGACATAATTTCTTCTTTGTTTCCATTATGTAGCTGTGAAAATGAAACAGAACTAGCTTAGAACCTGCTGTCTGGTTTCCTGTCTGACAGCTGCTTTTAGATACAAGCAGGCATTCATTCTTCCCTGTCAGGGGTGCCAGCTTCTTCTAACTGCTCTTTCAGCAGCAGCTCTGAATAACCATCTCCTGATCCTGTTTGTACGGTGGTAACCGTCCTCGCTGAGAGCTGATTCAGAGGCCCTACATGCTTTCTCTCATAGAGTGTAGAGAAAAAGATCCACTTAAAGCATTGAAGATGAGATGCAGATGGATGCTGTTTGCTACCTCCTTCAAAAGCTGCGAATGAATATATCTGGCTCTATGTCTTCATCTGCGCATTCAGTCTGCCACCCACCTCCTTGGGTCAGGGAGTGTGAGATGGGAACTACACGTGCTGTCTTGCAGATCTGCTGGTGTAACAGGACCTCTTGCTTGGGGCCGCTGAGCAGTATCTGTAACAGAAATATCAAATAAGCTCATGCACCTAATTTTTGCCAAATGAGAACGTCTTGTTTCTTTCAAGCTCATGCCCATTGACTTCCATGAGAAGAGGGTGCTCATCACCCTGAAAGCTTTGCCTGTTAGGTGTAACAAAGGGCTATTTTTAAAGTACACAAGGTTACAGCTCATCAACATAACGTCAATAAAAGTGCATGAAATGAGGCAACACTGTGCCAGTAGTTTTCCTCTTAGTTTGTGAAGGAGTGCTAATTAGAGAGGATTTTCAGACATCAGATTGGGAAGTGTTTACTTTGTGAAACAAAGATCCTCAGGATCAAAGCTGAGTCATAACATCTCTGTGGCCCTGAAATTTGTTTTTCTTGATGGAAACAGTGTAATACGGCTCAGAGCAGGAATCTTGTTGAACTCCCTGCAATTAAGGCTGGCAAACAGCAAACATGAGGAATTACACAAGCCACAGTGAAAGCTTAAAATGATACTATGGCTGTGGAATTTGAGAGTCTTATAATTTCCAGTTCAAAATCACCTCTTTGGAAGAAGAGACCTTGCAGTAATGAATGAAGGCACATAACCATAAATGCACAAGGGAGCCTTAGCAAGGATCCAGTGAAACCTGAAGGAGTTGTAAGGGAAATCAGCTTAAGGAGGCTACAGAGTACCTTGAGAGCCTGGTGCCATCCCTGTGAGAGGGCCACATCCTGGTGCCATCATGATGAGCAGCTAACCATGCCACTTGTGCCTCCTCAATGAGGTGAATGGAACTATTCACTGAGCAAAAAGCTGATTGGAAAAAGGTGGAAGGACTAAAATTTCATAGCAACCGGATTCAGAGCTCTGTTTTTGGGGATGTACATAGTATGTGTGACCCTTGTGTTGTCCACCAGGAGTACATTTCATTCCTTCATGGTTGAAGAGTAATGTGGACATTCTCATGACTCATTGCAGTCAAGATCAAAAGAAAGAAAAAATTGCAGATGAAGTTTATCATTATGAATCACCCAGTGACTTTAACACTCAGATATTATAAAATATTCAGCCAGACTATTCATTTTTACTTAACCTCAAAACTTCACGGCTACTGTAGCTGAGATGGTCTTAAGCAATGACAGGCAGTCTTACAAAATAAGATTTGCAAAAGGAAAAACCTTTGTCATAGCTGAGGACAAGATTGGATTGTTTTACAGTATCAGAAATAATCAGATTAGTGGAGAGGCTTTGAGACTTGGATATTTTCTAGAGCAAGACGTGCCATGCACTTAATGCTTGTATATGGACTTCTTATAGAGGAGTACTTTTCCAGGTAGCATTGTATGTAGGAGCATTGGCTTCCCTTTCTAGGAAGCCAAGTCTCTGAGCCTCAGTGTTTGACTCTTCAAGGGATCATATGTTGCCACATATGTTTCAGATAATAATTCCACCAAGTTTGGGGGACTGATTTCTCACAGTTTAATGAACAAGGAAAGAACACTTCCTTGTCCTGAATGTTCAGGTTTCTTCCTTAATCATTGATACACCAAGGTGTTTTTTTTTACATGCATCACAGCCAGAAGAGAGACACCCTCAAGCTTCACATGTTCTGCTGCTCTGCTGACATTGTATCTGTACTGTTACCAGGAGGGAAAGCCTGAAGCTAAGCAGCGCTCTATTACGCTGTTATAGGAGTAGGCTCTGGTGACAGAAAGAGCTTTCTAGAAGAGGTTTGAAGCTCCTGTGTCTGTCTGGTATCATCCATGTGGCCGCAGACAGTCGTGAATGCTTGCCTCATCTGCCCTCTAGGTCCCATCTATTCTTGGTGGGAAAAAGTTGCACAAAGATGGTGCATTTGGATCCACTGCAATAAATCTAGGTAAAAATAAGCATGATTCATGGTAACTGGGTAGCAAAGTTAAGCTCACATAACAGATGCACTGATGGCACTTATACAAAGGCTGAAAGAAAGAGACACACCTAAACTAAAAAAAAAACCAACCATGATTTTGTTGTGTTACCTCTTAAATTTATTCTTTCTGTTTGGCTCCTGTCAAAATAAATTAGCCAAGCAACTCTTCATAGAATCGTAGAATCATAAAATACAAGGTTGGAAGGGACCTCAAGAATCATCTGATTCTATCTTTCTTGGCAAAAGCATGGTCTGGACAAGATGGTCCAGCACCCTGTCCATCTGAATCTTAAAAGTGTCCAATGTTGAGGAATCTCCACTTCCCTGCAGAGATTATTCCAATGGATGATTGTTCTCGTTGTGGAAAATTTTCTTCTTATGTCCAACAGGAATGTCCTCAGGAGTAACTTGTCCCTGTTACCTCTCATCTTTTCCATGTGATTCCTTGTAAAATGAGAGCCACCATCTTCTTTATAGCCACTCTTTAAATACTGGAAGGTGACAAGATCTCCCCTAAGCCTTCTTTTCTCAAGGCTGAACAAAACGAGAACTCTCCTGGTATGGCAGGGTTCTCAGTCCTTTCGTAATCTTTGTGGCCCTTCTCTGGATCCTCTCCAGCCTATCTGCATCTTTTTTGTATAGCAGGGACCAAAATTGAACACAGTATTCCAGGTGTGGCCTGACAAATGTCGAGTAGAGTAGGATAAGGACTTTTATCTCTGCTGATGATGCACTTGCTGATGCAACACAGCATCCTGTAGGCTTTCTTTGCTGCAGTAGCACACTGCTCACTCATGGAGCTTGTTGTCAACCAGGACCCTCAGGTCCCTTTCTGTAGAGCTGCTCCCCAGTCGGGTAGGTCCCAGCCTGTGCTGCACTTGTGGATTATGTTTTCCCAGGTGCAAGACTTCACATTTGTCCTTGTTGAATTCCGTAAGGTTCTCATTAGCCCACTCTTCCAGCCTATCCAGGTCTTCCTGCAGGGTGGGTCTCCCTTCTGAAGTGTCCATTTACCTGCTTAGTTCGGTATCATCAGCAAACTTCATCAGGGTACACTCAATCACATCACCCAGATCACTTATGAAGATATTAAACAGCGTTGGACCCAATGTCGATCCCTGGGGGACTCCATTTGTGACAGATTGTGGGTTTGAAAAGGAGCTATTTACCACCACTCTCTGGCTGCGACCTGTGAGCCAGTTCCCCCACTCACCGCACAGATCACTTGTCTAGACCATAATAAATTTTTTCTCTAGGAGCTGGCTGTGGGAAACTGTATCAAAAGCCTTGGAGAAATCCAGGCAGACAACGTCCACCCCTTGCCCCACATCAACAGCGCAGGTTACTTTGTCAAAGAAGGCAATCAGTTTTGTCAAGAACGATTTGACTGTGCTGAATCCATGCTGACTTTTCCAATCACGTGCTTCATTTGACTTGCGGTAGTGCCCAGGAGGACTCGTTCCGTAACTTTCTATAAGTATACTATAATTAGCATATGGACAGAAAAGAAGGACAAAAGTTCATTATTGTATGCTCAATTAAATTAAATACCTTGCTACAGGGAATAATATTAAAAGCCCCAAAGATCTCTGGTTTTAAGAAATTTATTGCAGTTGGCTAGGTGGGTTCCTGCTGACTTCAGGGCCTGTTGGATTAGATCTATTGAATACTAAACTCCAAATACAGTTAAGCAAAAAAGAAAATGAAGGGAAGTTACTTTTCTCAGCATAGAATGTGCTCTGGTAAATATGTGAATTACTAGAATAATTAGAATAAATAAGAAATCAGTGCAAAGGAGCCGTGAGACCACAGGCAAATGCATAGACAGCCTTTATGAAGGCTCAGTGTGATGTGAGACTTTCCCACATTTATTCAGTCCTCGGGACTGTGTCTGGGGTGGATGGGACTCCAGACTGCCCTTCTGCCATTGTACTTAACAGGAAAACACATTTTGTCAAGCTTTAACCTTAGGTTTCCATCAAAAAGGTAAAAGAGCTTTCCATATACAAGGAAAAGACATTATTCAGATTAATTCCTTAAACCATTTTTCAAGGAAAAATGAAAATTTTAACAGAAAGTTGAATATAAGGAAAAAAGTACTCATCAGTACATGAACAGTCTCAAAAAAAGCCCACATATTTTTATAGTCTTAAGTATCACTAAATATTTTCTTCCAAAAATTTACAAAAGCCCTGTCTGTCTTTCTGTCACTAATAGACCTCTTTAAACTAAGGAATTTTTACAAACAAATTAAGTATTGCTGCTTTAAATTAAAAAATACTGTTTTAACAAAACTAAGTACCAGTATCAGTGAACTTAAAGAAAGAAAAATTTAAAAACCACAGTTTACCACATCTGAGAGATTAATTTTAATCAACAGAATGATTTCCAACAAACAATACATGAAAAAATAGAGTGAAATTTCTGTTTAAAATGTTTGATTTCAATTTTAATGCAAAAAAAAAAAAAATCAAAATTTAGGAAATTACTATACAAAACCACTTAAAATCCCAAAATAGGTGAAAATATTTCCATCAAGACAAAATAACCCAAATGGAGTTGGTTCTTGTCTTGCTGTGCCACTGAGGGGTGCAATGTGGCTCTGAGGGCATGCACCGTCCTAGTGAGCACGTGGGAACAAGCTCAAGGGGAAGGAATGAATGATCAGCTTCGGGACCTGTCCTGAGGCCTGAAGAGGGAAAAGTGAGTGGTCAAATCTGACTATGAGAGAGATCACGCTTTTTTTATGTCAATGAGTTTGTGACAGAGAATGTCACATCAACGTTTTTTGTGGGATTTAAAGCATTTGCCCTTTCTCACCTTCCATTGCCTTTATTCTCCTTCTGCACCCCCAAAACCAGCTCAGAAATGTCTATGCACATCTCTGTTCTTGAGATCTACCTACAAGCTCAGAAAAGCAGTAACCCAGGTGTTTCCCACCCCATTTTCCTGCTATGGCTACACTGACTGGCAGCACATTGCACCTATCAACTCTCTTGGTTCTGGGGCTTAACCCGTATGGTACTTCATGGGAACCACATTGCCAAGCTCCCTCTTTGGTGACAAAACCCAACCAGCGAGTGATGCTCAAGGAGAAGACTGAACCTCCTTGCAGCATGTGTCCACATAAACAGAACAGTAGGATGCATCAGAGCTAGTTTTGCCTGGCTGCACAGTGGGAGAAGAACATTAAAATGGATTGAATTGTACTCAAAGCAAGCTAACACCAGCACACATGAAGAAGAACTCTGAAATTTTTTATTACTATAAAATGATGAAAACAAAATATTTTGGATCAGAGGTATTTAGAGCTTTTCTTCTGCTAAAAGTTTAAACATTTAGACTTTTGGTCTCAGTTTCAAAAATGAAATATTGAAGTCATGCCTACCACCACTATTTTACCAGCCGAGCACAGTAAAATTAAAACATTAAAATTTTTTTCCACTTTTTCTTTCCCCTTTTTCCCTTGTTAAACTTTAGAAAAGTTAGAGTTGCAAAGGGAAAAATGAAGGAAAAATATGAAAAATTGTTTTAGGGTGGGCAATGAGGGAAACTAATACGTGACATTATTCATTCTATTTTATTTTATAGCAAAGAAAAGGTCATGAAAGGATAAAACAAAAGCAGAAAAACTGGAAAAATCCAAAAAAAAGTCTGCGAAGTAGGTCTTCATATCTCAGGGGATATATTTTTTGTTTAGCCTTTAAAACAAAAATTCAACCAGCTCAAATGTTATCCTTCTCTGCTAAGATACTTGACTGAAAGATTCCCCTAAATTTAGGTACCTCAATAACTTAACTGTTTTCCTCAGAGATCTTGGACACTCAAGAAGTTACACTTGCAGGTTTCAGTGCATTTCTGAAAATCAGAAAATATTATGAACTTGAGGCATAGTGCTGATTACCTTTTGAAAATAATGTTGGACTCTGTCTAGCTGCATTTTGAAGCAATTTTTTTAAAAAATCAAAGTACTTATGAAAAGTTATTTTACAGGAGTAATTCTCCTATAAAATGAAGGAAATCTTCACCTTGAGGAATAGTATAGTATTGCCTCACTTTATTTCATAGAATCATAAAATCATAGAATGGTTTGGGTTGGAAGGGACCTCAAAGATCATCTAGTTCCAACCCCCCTGCCATGGGCAGGGAAATCCTCCACTACACCAGGTTGCCCAAAGCCTCATCCAACCTGGCCTTGAACACTTCCAGGGATGGGGCAGCCACAACTTCTCTGGGCAACCTGTTCCAGTGCCTCACCACCCTCAGAGGGAAGAATTTCTTTCTTATTTCCAATCTAAATCTGCCCTCTTTCAGTTTAAAGCCATTGCCCCTTGTCCTGTCACTACATGCCCTTGTAAAAAGTCCCTCTCCAGCTTTCTTGCAGGTCCCTTTTAAGTACTGGAAGGCTGCAATAAGATTACCCCGGAGCCTTCTCTTCTCCAGGCTGAACAGCCCCAACTTTCTCAACCTGTCTTCATAGCAGAGGTGCTCCAGCCCTCGGATTATCTTCGTGGCCCTCCTCTGGACCCGCTCCAGCAGCTCCATGTCCTTCTTGTGCTGGGGATTCTAGAGCTGAACGCAGTATTCCAGGTGGGGTCTATTCCAGGAGTAGAGGGGCAGAATCACCTCCCTCAACCTGCTGGCCATGCTTCTTTGGATGCAGCCCAGGATATGGCTGGCTTTCTGGGCTGCAAGCACACATTGCCGGCTCATGTTGAGCTTCTCATCCACCAGCACTCCCAAGTCCTTTTCCTCAGGGCGGCTCTCAATCCATTCTGCATTCAGCCTGTACTTGTGCATGGGATTGCCCCGACCCACGTGCAGGACCTTGCACTTGGCCTTTTTGAACTTCATGAGGTTCTTACAGGCCCACCTCTCCAGCCTGTCAAGGTCCCTCTGGATGGCATCCCTTCCCTCCAGCGTGTCCACAACACCGCACAACTTGGTGTCATCTGCAAACTTGCTGAGGGTGCACTCAATCCCACTGTCCATGTCTCCAACCAAGATGTTAAATAGCACTGATCCCAGTACTGATACCTGAGGAACACCACTTGTCACAGGACTCCACGTGGACATTGAACCGTTGACCACAACTCTCTGAGTGCGACCATCCAGCCAATTCCTTATCCACCGAGTGGTCCATCCATCAAAAACCATGTCTCTCCAGTTTAGAGACAAGGATGTTGTGTGGGACAGTATCAAATGCTTTGGATAAGTCCAGGTAGACGATGTCATTTGCTCCTCCCCTATCCATCAATGCTGTAACCTTATCATAGAAGGCCACCAAATTAGTCAGGCAGGATTTGCCCTTAGTGAAGCCATGTTGGTTGTCACCAATCACCTCCTTATTTTCTCTGTGTCTTAGCATAGTCGCCAGGAAGATCTGCTCTATGATCTTGCCAGGCACAGAGGTGAGACTGATTGGTCTGTAGTTCCCTGGATCTTCTTTTTTTCCCTTTTTAATAATGGGGGCTATGTTTCCCCTTTTCCAGTCATTGGAAACTTCACCAGATTGCCACAACTTCTGAAATATGATGGATAGTGGCTTAGCAACTTCATCTGCCAGTTCGCTCAGGACCCGCAGATGCACCTCATCAGGTCCCATGGACTTGTTCACCTTCAGGTTCTTTAGATGGTCTCGAACCTGATCTTCTCCTACAGTGGGCGGTTCTTCATTCTCCCAGTCCCTGCCTTTGCCTTCTGTGACTTGGGCTGTGCAGCTGGAGCTCTTGCCAGTGAAGACTGAGGCAAAGAAGTCATTGAGAACCTCAGCCTTCTCCATATCCTGGGTAGCCAGGTCCCCCATTTCCTTCTGGAGAGGGCCTACATTTTCCCTAGATCTCTTTTTATCACTGACATATCTATAGAAGTTTTTCTTGTTGCCCTTGATGTCCCTGGCCAGATTTAACTCTATCAGGACTTTAGCTTTCCTAACCTGATCTCTGGTTGCTCAGACAATTGCTCTGTATTCTTCACAGGCTACCTGTCCTTGCTTCCACCCTCTGTAGGCCTTCTTTTTGTGTCCGAGTTGGTCCTCTGTAGGCCTTCTTTTTGTGTCCGAGTTGGTCCAGGAGCTCCTTGTTCATCCATGCAGGCCTCCTGGTGTTCTTACCTGATTTTCTCTTTGTTGGGATGCACCACTCGTGAGCTTGGAGGAGGTGATCCTTGAATATTAACCAGGTTTCTTGGGCTCCTCTTCCCTCCAGGGCTTCATCCCATTGTACTCGTCCGAGGAGATCCCTGAAGAGGCTGAAGTCTGCTCTCCTGAAATCCAGGGTAGCGAGCTTCCTGTGCACCCTCCTTGCTTCCCTAAGAATCTTGAATTCCACCATTTCATGATTGCTGCAGCCAAGGCTGTCCTTAAGCATCACGTTCCCCACCAGTCCTTCATTGTTGGTGAGAACCAGGTCCACCAAAGCACAATTTCTTCATAAACAACTTGTCCACACACAAGCTTCTCACATGCCCACCATCATCAAATACTTTATTTTTATTTACATAACACATACAGGACTCTTTTAGAACACTGTTACGAGCAGGATCCACAAAGCATTCTGCTCCACAACCGAGGTTTCTCACCTTTGTCAACTTGCCCAGGTTCTCCTGCAGATTTACATACAATCTCCTTTCTATTATAATAGCCTACTTACATATACTCCATAGTCAAGATTCTGGGTTTGTTTGAGGGACTTTTTGGGAGGGTGCTTTTTAATTTTGCAAGCATGTTAAGCTTAGCTCTTAAACCATGGTCATACATGGGAACATAAGGATATCTATGCCAAACAGTGAAAAAGGACTATCTAGTCTCCAATATCTGGTCTGGGCACCCTGTCAATTCACCGTCCTTCCCTCACAAAGACCAATAGTTGAAACCTGCGAAAAATCACCAGGACAGCATAATTCTGTTACCTGTAGTCTGAGAGATTCCTATGCCGAGAGGACGAAGCCTTTACGTTTAACACCCTTAGCGGATTTTCTTTCTGTCAGTTTGCCCAGAGATTTGTCTGAAATGTTTCCCTGATAATATACATCAGTTACAATGTCTTGTGAAAAAGGAGGGGTTTTGTTTGTTTGTTTTTATGGTCTTACCTGTCTTGCCTATTGGACCTCTCAGTGGAAAATATGCAGATTGCTAGTGTGCATTCTATCAGAAGCTGTTATAGTGGAAATGTAATCCATGTAATAACATCCTGCAGGGACAATAAAGATGATAAAAGAAGAGATATGAGGTAACTGGTAAGGTAGCAGGTTTTCTAGAAAATATATGCAATTCATGTGCACTCATGATCAGGAGTATAATATTTTTAATCCTGGAGTTTGCTTCCTGTCTTACCCTTCGCTTTGGTTTCCAATCCCATAACTTACTTTTTAGTTAGGTTTTTGTTTTGTGTTGTTTAGTTTTAATAAAACAACAGTGCTGCAGTGACAAACTCATTTCTCAACCAGACGTTTTTGTTTCTTTAATGTTTGTTTTAGGTGATTGTATTTGCCACTTAAAAAGTCTAAATATTTTTTGGTTTTTTGTTCGATGATGCAATTCATCTTGATCATTTTCAGGCCGAGAGATGCACTCGTCACCAGAAGGGTCAAATTTCAGGAGGCTGGTGGAGACAGCGGCCACTTTCTGCCTCTGAGCCTGTCCTGCCTGCTCCTGAGGGCCCAGCCCGCCCCACTCTTGTCCCGCTCCTCCCTCCCTCCACAGCCATAGGCAGCTCCTGACCTCTCATGCTGTCACTAGTGCTGCTGTTGCGCAAGCGCTGGGGTACCGAGCCCCTGGGCCTCTTCTGCAAGAAGTAAGCATGTCCCTGTCCCAGGCTGCCTGCCCCAGGCTCCCAGCCATCCTGATCGTGTGTGGAGCCAGCTGCCTGTGGCCAGCTCTGGCAGGCAGGAGAAAGTGTTTGGCTCTTTGGATCCTGTTTACTGTTTAACCATCTTTTTCCAAGAAGGATGCTGAGCTAAGTAGCAACATTGTGCAAGATGCTTGTGGGAAAGGGTTTTTGAACCAAAGGACAGCTTCAAAGCCTCAGCTTCCCAAACATTAGAGTCTCTTAAAAGACAGTGAAACATTCTCCTCTTCCCTCTTAACCTCATGGTAAACCATAGTGGGGAAAACTATGGGAAACCTTGGCTTTGGGAAACCTTGGCTTTGTCAGGTTGTATTTCAAATTTGAACAACTGTATCAGCAAGTGAAGTAGATTGTGGAAGACATTCAGGAGATTAATGCAGAAAAGTGGCTGCCATACAAGGGTTAGGTGTGTGGTGAACAAATCCTTCTTCTTGGTCAAGGAAATCTTCCTCTCTGTAAATCTGTGCTGTTTCACAAAATACTTGCAAATGACTCTGCGTAAGAGCTTGTGTTAAACAGGGCTGTTTTGCCTCTGAGATGATACAAAATACTTCCACTCAACTATTGCTTGATTAGCGTTTTCTGGATATCATTTAGCAACCAGAGAACAGTTCTGTCAAGACATCTGTCCTCTTCATATCTCTGTAGAGCTGGTAGCATCTCTGTTAGGTGTAGTTTCACAACTGTATGACAAAGTTTTCTGTCCCTTGTTGAATATTTCACAGCTATAACAGCTTTTTTTTGATCTATTTTTGACTGATCTCTCTGTTTCCTGTCTATTTTCTTTTCCTGTGAACTCCATGACCTGAATATTGTCAGAAGAAAAGATTTCTATCATGTTTCATGTATCCATTCCAATTGATCTTAATAGTGTTGAATCTCTATAGCACTTTCTACAGAACTGAACCCATTTTGCATGCCACATCCTGCATGGTTTTTAATTCAAGAGAAAGGTAGACTGTAGCTAAAAATTTTATCATCAGAGTTGCCAGCTCTGAGCATGTTAAAATTACTCACTTGGAGAGATTCATCTGAAAAATGGGCATCCCTGTAAGCATTGAACAAGACTTGAGCAGCACAGGAAAATGGAGACTCTCTAAAGCTAATTACATTGCATAATGACATTCCATCAGGTTTTGGCATTTTTTTTCCATCCTTATATTTGGCTTTTTAATATGATTTAAACAATAGCTTGGTCACATGATTAAACACTATGAGAATATTTCCCTTAGTAGTACAGTTCAGCTGCAAAAGCTGTTTCTTGACTCAAGTAGTACTACTACAGTAAGAAAATTTAAGGCTTACAGACAGGAATAATATGTATTTTTTAGGAAAAATATGGTACAATAGCTACATATTAGACAACAATAAACAAGGGAATTTGGAAAGAGATATTTTCATTGCAACACTTGTGTACATCCTGTTCTCTGCCCCATCAAATAAAGCAGTAGCAAAATAAATAGTTGTATCTGTTCAATATAGTCCCTCATTAAAGAGAACTAGTCATAGTCTGTGGTTTTATTTCTGCCACAGTGTTTATACCTGGTTTCCAGCTTGTTTTAGAATAAATGTAAGGACCATCTATATTCTCATAGACTGCTGGTTTAGATCCTTCTGCGTTTTACCTTGAACAAAACCAACAGCAGAGTGTTGCCTGTGGATAGATAATTACCTATGTTTATTGCTCTTATCATACTGCCTTTCCCTTGTATATCTTCCCTTAAAAAGAAAAAGTATTCTGGATTTCAAGATACAGATATATGGCTCACTCCCTGTCCAGCTTAATAAATTGCTTTGCGCACTTACTATTTATAACCAAAGTTTTAAAGATTGTCTTTGTCAATTTGCTAGAGATTGCTGAGCGGAATGATCAATTACACAATTAAGTTTCTACTTCACATGCTGCTGCCTAATCTCAGCTTCTGATTATTCTGAGCCTGCAAGAAGTGCTCGCATAGTCTTCTGTTGCTCAGTTTGGCCACTAGAACTAAAAAAAAAAAGTCACATATAAAAAAATAATTAATGTTACTGATGATAAAAAAGCATAAAGAATATACAAGAATTGTGCAAAGTCCACATGGGTTGGACAAAAAAAGAGGATTATAATGGAACAGAGGCCTTCTCAAAGTACCAAAGGGATTTTCCTCCATGGTTGAGCTGAATACCATGAAAGTAAGCGTGTATTTATGGGCCACATGAAAATTCTGAATCTCTTTATCTTATCTGAGTAATATCACAGTCTGTTACAAGAAATGTTTCTTAACACCAGTATTGGCAGCAGTGGAAAAGCCATGGAAACAGAATATATTTTACAGTTTATCCATTACTTGTAACGAATTTTGACTCCTTCCTGACCACAACTATGACTAAAGACATGACTGTGACTGACTTTCCACTTTGAGCAATGAGAGGCAGAGAAATAGAATAACTAACCTAGCCTCATCTAAGCAAGCTAGTATCAGAGAGGCAGAATGGGGCGGGCAGAGTTGTCTCTAGTCCCACATTACCCATAGACACTGAGTGCATGAACAGATCAGTTACAGCAGATATGTTTGTGAGAAGATTAATGACTCTGCGGGCTGACTGGTGTTACAGCAAGGTTAAAAAAATAAAAAAAAGGTCATGGCTATGTTAGACTGGAAAGAAAGTAACTTCTCATAAAGCTGGCATTACTTCTAGTTGACAGATACAAAATGCTTCAGAAATCTCCAGGAAAGCAAGCTGTCCTGTTCTATTCTGCATGACATACTGGTGCTACTGGCAGTACAAACTAGGTCTGTCCTGGTGACCTGAGTTGAACAAACATATTGACATGTTGGAGTGGATTCTGCAGAGACATGAGCCTAATGCATGATTAATTAATGCCTTCTGTAGTTTAATCAGTTAATTTTTTTTAAGTGATTAGGTCAAAGAAGAGGAATCTGATAAGAGAAGGAAATATATAAGATAAAGTGGCTGGAAGCTGTAGTGAGAGTAGATATTATACACCCATTTCTTATGGTGGAGTTTCTTACTGAAAGGAATGGATGGTTCCTTAAGAGATATGGCCCTGTTCAAATACGGCTGAATGACTAAAAACAATTCCTTCTTCAGAGAAATCATACACAGCCAGTGTCATGAAGGAGTAGAGCAGCAGCACACTTTCTGGTAAAACTGAATTTCATGGGAAAGTATGATTTTATCAGGAACATCACAGCATTAAAACCCTGGAAGCGCCAGGTCTGACTGGAGCCAGGGCTTCTGGGATGTCAGACAGGAGTCGGGTAAATCAAATACCAGGGAAACTGAACTGAGTGGTGGTCCCACAAAGTAGCTGCTGCATCTGCTAAGCACATATTACTTTAGAAATGCTCTCTGATGGTGTTCCAAAATAAAAATTTTCAGAAGTTCCAGTTTTTTTTATCTTTCTCAATTTGGTTAGGTCTAGTTAAATGTGAAGAAAGCTGTTTCCTTCCAGATCAGTGTGTTTGTGACATCTGTTCTCTCTGTGTGTGCTGCAGCTGCTCCTGTCTTTTCTTCTTAGTCTGTAACTATTGTGTGGTAGTTTTTGATATTCCAAAATTTAACTGTCCCAGAATGAGGTGAAGGCACATATTTTCATAAAGGGAAATTATGCTTTCAGGAATATACATAATGAAATAGAAAAAGTGTGCAGGGCATGGGGATGTAAAAAGAAACACAGGGAAGAAGAAGAAGGGGGAGAAGAAGAATGTCCCCAAAATGAATGATACTATAGTCCTCCAGAAAAATTCTTACCTATCATGAAACTATACGCCTTAAAATACTAGGAAAATGGTTGATCTGCTTTTCATGATGTCATATCCAGATTTTGAATGGAAGCCATATTTCAAACCCAACTTTCAACAGATTAGTATAATTTTCCCATAATATAATTTAAATAACATAGGAGAGTTTTCCCTGACTTTCCACTGTAAGGAAGTAAATGTACAATATCTTATGGTTTTGGTTTGGCAAGTTTCCCAGTGCTTTGCTGGCATTCATGTGGAATGCATTTTATTTGAGTCATGGATTAAGAGGGGTGTAGCTGACGATGCTCTGCACATTTTATTGCAATGTATCTGTTTGAAACTAATCTGAAAATATTTCAATTGTCATCAAGCAAATAAAACCTCTGTACCCGTATGAATTGGTCTTAAAATGTTCTTTATAACTTGAAATGATATAGATAGAATTCCATTTTAAAAACAGATTTAGGAGTATGGCAAGTTTGCTTCCAAATATATCTTTAGTTCATTAAAAGTGTGCAAAGTATTTCAGATAAATAGAAGCAAGGAAGCGCAGGGAGGAGTATGAAAAGAAGTATTAATAAAAGAGAAAGATAGAAGTTTTCATTTCATCTTCTCACTGCTTCCGTTTTCTTCCCTCCTCATTTGTTATGCTTTAGCTAGGAGGAAGTAGGACTAAAAGCAGGATCAAAATCCTGGATATTAGGAGAAAAGACTTTGGCCTGTTCACATATCTGCTTGGAGGAATCCTGTGGAATATGGCCCTGGAGAGAAGATCCAGGAGAGCTGTTTGATTTTTAAAGATCATCTCCTCTAAGCTCAGGAGTCCCATTTTAACAAGCAGAAAATCGAAAACAGGTGGGAGGAGGCTTGCATGAATAAACAAGGAGCACTTGACTAAGGTCAGATGTGAGACAAAAGCATACAAGAGACAGAAATGAGTGACTCAGGAGGAGTATAAAGATGTCGTCCGATCAAGCAGGGATGGGGTTAGGAAATCCAAGTCCAACTGCAATAGTATCTGGCAAAGGACGTGAGAGGCAACTGGAAGGGCTTCTACGGGTATATAAGCAGCAAAAGGCAGATCTGAGGAAACATAGGCCTGCTACCAGATGGGGAAGGGGACCTGATGACAAAGGACACATGAAAGGCTGAAATACTCTGTGTGCTCTTCACCTTGGTCTTTACTGGTAGAACTTACACTCAGCAATTGCATATCCTTTTGCCTGTGCGAACCTCATGAAGTACAGCAAGGCCAAGTGTAAGGTCCTGCACATTGGTCGGGGAAATCCAGATACAGGCTGGGAGCCAAATGGATCTAGAACAGCCCTGAGGAAAAGGACTTGGGAGTGCTGGTCGATGAGTAGCTCAACATGAGCCAGCAGTGTGCACTGGCAGCCCAGAAAGCCAACCGTATCCTAGGCTGCATCAAAAGAAGTGTGGCCAGCAGGTCGAGGGAGGTGATTCTGCCCCTCTACTCTGCTCTCGTGAGACTCCACATGGAATACTGCATTCAGCTCTGGAGTCCCCAACACAAGAAGGAAAAGAAGCTGTTGGAGCGAGTCCAGAGGAGGGCCATGAAGATGATCCGAGGGCTGGAGCTCCTCCTCTATGATGACAGGCTGAGAGATTTGGGGCTGTTCAGCCTGGAGAAGAGAAGGCTCCTGAGTGATCTTATTGCAGGCTTCCAGTACCTAAAGAGGACCTGCAAGAAAGCTGGAGAGGAACTTTTCACAGGGCGTGTAGTGATAGGACAAGGGGCAATGGCTTTAAACTGAAAGAGGGCAGATTTAGATTAGATATAAAGAAGAAAAGAAGATGAGGGTGACAAAACACTGGAACAGGTTGCCCAGAGAAGTTGTGGCTGCCCCGTCCCTGGAGGTGTTCTGCGCCATGTTGGATGAGGCTTTGAGCAATCTGATCTAGTAGGAGGTGTCCTTGCCCACGGCAAGGAGGTTGGAACTAAATGATCTTTAAGGTCCTTTCCAACCCAAACCATTCTATGATTCTATGATCCATGTGGAAAAGTCTGGGGCAAGGAAGACTAGCCGTCAGAGGATCATGTTATAACTGGATATACATAAATCCACGGGACCTGATAAGATGCACCCACAAGTACTGAGGGAGCTCACCAAAGTCACTGTGAGACCAGTGTCAATTATTTCTGAAAGGTTATGACAGTTAGGGAAGATCCATCTTAAAAAAGGGCAAGAAGGAAGATCTAGTGAACTACAGGCTAGTCATCCTCACCTTGATCCCTGAGAAGATGATGGGGTAAATAATCCTGGAAACCATTCCACATGAAAGACAAGAAGGTGACTGTCAGCAGTCCACATGGATTTACAAAGGTGTACTGGGTCCAGTTCTGGGCTCCCCAATACAAGAGAGATATGGAGCTACTGGAGTGAGTCCAGTGAAGGACTGCGAAGATGATGAAGGGATTGAGGCATCTCACATACGTGAGGAGGCTGAGAGAGCTGGAACTATTCAACCCAGAGAAGAGAAGGTGTCTACATACCTGATGGGGGAAAAAGAAAAAGAGAAAGTCAGATTCTTCTCAGTAGTGTCCAGTGACAGGACAAGAGGCAATGAGCACGAATTGAAACACAGGAAATTGCATCTCTTTACTGGGAAGGTGGCCAAATGCTGAAACAAGTTACTGAGAGAGGTTGCCGAGTCTCCATCCATGAGGATATTCAAAACCTGACTGGACATGGCCATCAGCAACCAGCTCTAGCTGACACTGCTTGAGCAGGGCTTGGACCAAATGTTCTTCCTGGTGCCTTCTGTGATTCTGTAATTCTGTGATTCTTGCTTCCCTCCTTTTTCTTTTTTTTTTTGTTGTTTTTGTTCATGCTGCCTTTTACATACCACACATAAACATATGCATTTTTCTAGATTGTTGTACACTCCTTTTTTTTTAAAATGTTTGGTTTTGTTTTTTTTAATAATTCTATCATTTTGCATGTTCTTGGAAAACATTGTAATTTCACCCTGACCTGTCTCCTCCCTCTCTCTTCCAGTCCACATGTGTACCAATAGCCTTTTCTTGTCTGTTAATAGTCTTTTCAAACCTGTCAAGTCACGTTACAGAGCAATACATGATATTTCGCAGTCAGAATTCTTATTTGTCTGCATTTTTCCTCAGTTCATGAGTTCAGCAATACCAGCCTTTGCCACAGATCTTCTAGATCTGTAGTCAACTTTAAAAGTTCCCAGTGAAGGCGTTGGCTTTAAACAAGTGGCTTGAAATATCTCTTTAAATTCAAAAGCTGAAAGCAGTAAAAAGAAGAAAATAAAATCAATGCTTTGGAGCTAGTATTATAAAAATCAACTTACAGACTGTTGATTTTTTTAGTGATTGTTTTTCCACTGGTTACAAACTTGAACTCTCTCAGCCTCTGGGCTGTTTTAAACTCTTCACAATAAAGCTCATTCAGCTCTCAGTGGACCTGGGAGCTTCACTGAATTTGTCTTGCAGTTTGATAGCTAAACATTTTAGAACTATATCCTTTGACTAAAATTAACATACTATGATGTGTCCTTCTAACATTTATTTAGTGCAGGAATACTTCATATGGACTGCACAGCACATTAAATGGTCCACATTCGGTTTTCAGTTCCCGCAGTGCAAATCTGCTGCAATTCTAGTGTAATGAAGGTGAGGGCAGAATCTGTTAGGACACATTTACCTACATACAGAAAATAGGATTATATAGGCATAGTGATAGATTGTGCAAGAACCAGCATCTGGAGGTTTAACAAATTTGGTCTCTGCTCTAATAAAGTATGGATTATTTTGATATCGATTGATATTAGAAAGTCAGATTAAGAAAGCTTCTTATATTGTGAGATATAAATCACTTTGGTTTGACAAAATGACAAAAGATCTTTTAAATCTATGTTTTTCCCTGTAGTTTTTACTGCTGACAGACCTGGATTTTAATCCGACATTACTCAGTTTTAGCAATAAATTTTTTACTTTGGCACATTACAAACATGTAACTTTGACAACGTATTTGAAGTCTTCAGGTCTGCATGTTTCTCTTGGAGTGCTGCAAATCCGGAGCACCTCCACAGAATGATGCAGACCTATACTAGATTTGAAATCATAATAATGATCTTTGTATCTTCAGCATGGTTTAAAATTTATTTCAAGAAACTCCCAAACATTTTAATCAAAAGGCTTTATGAGTTTTAGTATTTTATAATAGGTTAAGGCCATTGTAGGATTCAAATTATCAAAAGAAGCTGATGACTGTTAAGGCTAATATGAGCTACAGGTGTGGCCTACACTTAGATTGTATTGAGATTTCTAAGCTGATTAAAATATAAAAAAAACCAGATTTATAATAAATATGACTATGCTAGCAAAATTCATGGAGGACAGGTTTATCACACAAGATGTTATTTGACAAACTACGTCTTCAGTGGGGGAACTGAAGCTTCTAAGATACACCAGTAAACCAGTAATTATTCTACTTTAATTTACATTTTAATTTGCATTCTAGTTTAATTTACTTTCCTTATTCCTTGTTTAAGTCATCGTAGCTTCTGTTTGCACTCACTGAACCCTGTTACACATGCTGGCTGATGGACTAGAGAACTCATAATTATCAAACTTAATTTTTCTTGTAATTTCCTCACTCTTTGTGGCCCAAGTGTTTCACAGAGAGCTGAGGATGAGCTGACTGCCTTATGGAGTCGACGTTGTTTTCAGAGTAACTGTTTCCTGTGTTGAAAAGTTAACTTGCATTGTGTTTGTATGTATGCATGCCTTTATTTTTGCTTGTCTTAAAATACATTGCATTTGTATTCCATGTAGCAAGCAATCTCATTCTATACTGAAAGCCTCTTCTTTTAATTGATTACCATTCTGCTAATCGTTATTTCCTTACAAAAAAACATCAGAAAAGTCCTCATCATTTAAAAACCTGTCTTCTGGGGGTTCCCACTGGAAACAAACACCCTCAATTATCATTGCTGCTTTTGAACACATTTTCACACGGTTCAACAAGATAATTGCTATTTTATTTTTGTATTCTTTCTTCTGTCTTCAACCAGTAACTTTTATGATTAAAAAATACACAACAATCCATTAATACACAACAATTCATTAGTTGGGTCCTGCTCAGGCAGGGGGATTGGACTAGATGATCCTTTGAGGTCCCTTCCAATCCCTAACATTCTGTGTGATACTGTGATTCTGTGAATACTGTAACTACACTAAGCTAACCATCTGAGTGAATCAAAAGTATAGCAACTTTATCTAACATTCTCCCTGTAGTCTTGTATTAATTACCATTAGCTATTTCCCCCTAATTTAAAAGGTTGATAATTTAAACCTTTTTTCATGCAAATGTTTTATGTGACTGATGACAGGTCATATTATTTCCCAACAGTTCTAGAGTTTACCCAGCAAGTTCAATGAATCAGCATTCCTGGTCCTCGGTCAGCAGTTAGCTCTTTTAAACTCTAGGATGCAAAGTTCCAACATCTGCTAACTTAAAAGCATGGATTTAGAAACTGTACTTCAACTTTTCTTTCCCCACTCCTACTATGATGTAAAAGTTGTACTGTTTTTCTGTAGAAATGGATGAATATCACTCTGTGGGCTATTACTTTAAGGTAATTCTATAAAGGGCAGTAGGGGATACACAGCAGAAGACTTAGCAAGCACAATGTGCTCTGCTATGCAAAACCCTGGTGCTTTAACAGGGTGATGTACCTGCTCACACAGGGTGTTCACTTATGTCATAGCTTCCAAGTTCTGCATAGAAAAATGCAGCATATTTGTCTCATTATTATGTATAAATAGCAGTCATTTAATTACATGCATCAAGTACTGTACCGAAATGAAATCCTCCAACCATAAGCCCCTAGGGCTAAATATTAGCATCTAACACATAGCCTGCAGTTATAGGTACTGAGATGAAAGCATGTTGCCTTCCAAGTGCCTAACAATTATGTTCTATGTTAATGACTTTTTTTTTTTTATTTGGAGGAATTAACTGAATCATGCTCAATCAAATTAGATTAGAAATCCTTTCTTGTGCTGTGCTATCAGCTGTCACTGAGCCCAGAATCCTTTCCCAGCATGAGCCTGCTAATGATAACTGTCTTCAACAAGCCATAGGTCTTGCCATTACTGAGAATATATCATTTAGTTTATTTAGACCTTAATTGTTCAGCATGGATTCAAGTGTAAAAGATAGGCTTATTTTATTTGCTACATTTTCAGAGTCATTGCCGTAAGAGGCTCTAGCAGCTTCATTTTTGCTTTGTGTAGTGGTAGCAGTCCTCCAAGGCTCTGGCTCTGCTGCATGGCACAGGCAGACAGTAACTTTTGGTCCTATTTAACTGACCCTGTTGAGTGTCTTTCTTGACAATTCAGTTCCTCAGTTGGCTTTTAAAATCTGATCAGAACATAAATTGCTTTAGCCCTAGATTATAGAACGAAATTAGCAGTTGTTCACCCTTGCTCATTCCTAAATATTTAGAACTCCAGCTACATTATTCCTTTTCATGCTATTTTCTTACAAATTCTCAAGAATTTCAATTGGATAAGACTCAAAAGAGTTTAGGAGCAAATCTTTAAGCGTTTGTATCCCAGCTTTCCTCAGAACAAAGTTGTGCCTTAAACCTAATTTGTGTATCTTTAATGCCCCATCTCCTCAGTATCTGCAATACTGTATCTTAGCCAAAAGATAACTAAGAAGTAGATGTAGAAGCCTTTAAAATCTTTGTTTACTGTCTATCTCCATATGCTAAGGTGTTGATGATGAGTGGAATAGGACAAAAAGGATTACTGCTACCTTCGTTTGAGAAGTAATCAAAAGTAGGCCCTTGTCATGCCAGACTCTGTGGAAGCTGATTTCCAGAGGCTCCTTGTCTCAAAAGGCTTATGAAACAAAACAAAGAAGAAAAAAAAAACAAACAAACAAAAAAACCCCAAACCCAAACCAAAGCGAAACAAACCAAAAGAAAACCGGAAAATAAACAAAGGGTGAAGAATAGGGTATGACACAGGAGCATCCAGCAGCTTATCCGAGGATTTCATGGCAGAGCAGAAGCTAAAGAGGTGGGAAAGGGAGGAGGGGGGGCACTGACGGGCAGGGAGGGCTCAAGCACACAGTGCAGATGGGGCTACTACGGTTTGGTTTCCATGTCAGAAGATGCAGCACCAGGCTGATGGAGGGGAGGCTGGGCAAGGAAGTCGGGAGCAGCAGCAGCAGTGACCTTCGCACACAGACCGCGCCCGGCTTGGCTCGCCGGGCACACTCCCGCCGCTCCCCGCAGCCGGGCACGGCTGCGCTCCTGCGGCACAGGGAGCAGACCCCGCGCCTGCTGCTGGGGAAAGGTCGGGGTTGCGCAACAGCTCAACCAGCACCCAACAACCCGCTGGCGAGATAGTATCGGCTTTCAGCACACGGTGTTTTGGTCTCGCTAGCTTGAAAAACTAGTACAGCTTGAAATACCGTTGGCGTAAGTGACCTTCCAAAGGAGGATTTCCGTGCGCAGGGAACACTTTGTTGTTTTTTGCTTTTAAATATGCTTTACTTTGCATTCGTTTCCAATCGCTTTCTGGGTATCATGGAAAAAAAAAAAACAACGAGTAATTGCACCCTGATAGGAGCAGCCTAAGCTTGACTGCACTGGCAGCTGATGTTTCTCACAGGACAGGCCCTCTCATCAGTTTTACTACATGGGTAGGACAGACCCTGCCTGAGTCAATGGTCTTCTTGATATGCCCTATATCCATCTTAAAGGGGCCACCAACCCCCCTTCTGCTCGTGGTAAGTGTGCTGTCAGAAGTAAATGATGAGTACAAAAATACTCTGTCAGGTATCTATGATATTTTAGGTGCACTTTGTTTTGTTGGAAGATTTCAATAAAGATGATTTCAACAATTTCAAGATTCAAGAATCTTTTCTTTATATTCCTTGACATAAAACAATAGGGGGAGGCCAAGCTGTATTTATTTCTGTGATCATTCAGGTTCAGCTACTGTTGAGACAGAGGAGTGCTCATCTCCACCTTTGCCAGCATTATGAGTACTATTAAAACTGGAGCTTCCTGAATGTTTGAAAAAGTGCTAAGTGATCACTAGTGGCAAAGTGAAAATTTGACCAAGAATGACAGCTTTCAGGGGGACATTACTTTTACGACATTTTACATTTGAGAGTTGTTCTTCATTGGTCATAAATCATGCAGTGACAAGCCAGACCCATTCAGCTTACACATCCTTGAACAGACTGCTTTATATGAAAGCCTGGCTGCTTTCTATGTTTATTTCTTTTTAATGTTGCAAATATCCTGTTCCCGTTTCCATAACTTACACAAGTTATGATGGTCTCATATATAACAGGATAAGCACTGGTCAGAGCAGTTGTTTTCATATACTACACAGCATTAAAGCACACAAACTACATCATCTGTGTATTTTTATCCCTAGAAGGAAGAACGTTTGTTTTGTAGCTGGATTTATGCAAGTGATCTTACATGTCTTTAGTTTTTTACCTTTCCTCATAACATCCTGGCAACATTCTCAGAATCATATTTCTTTATCTCTGTCTCAGAAAACTACTACGCCCTTTTTTAATTACTTCTATGGAAATTCTCATGGTGATATCTAAAGGTAAACTATTTTCCAATGGTATACAGTTTCTTGAATTGTGCGAAATCTTTCTAAGAAGATTCAAATCACTGTAGCATACTAAACATTTTCCAGGCATGTATGTTTTCCCTGTTCCTTGTAATACATTTGGTGATACAGTAACGCTTTTGTTTTTTCTTGGTGTTTCCACAGAACATATTTAAAAAAAAAAAAAAATGCATGGGTGCCAGGAAAGTTCACATTTTGTTTCAGACACTAATTTAGAAGATTCTTTTACTGTTATTTTCTTATTTAACATTTTTCCACACCTGTCAGTAGTGGCAGGGTGCAGTCTGAGATCTGAGTATGTAAATTACATCTCAGGAATAATGCATAACAAAACATCACTTTAAGACATACAGCTTTTTTTTTTAAACAAGTTGAATCAAAGCATTTGTTTATCAGCCAAAATTTTCTGAAGTAAAAATATTTTACCTGGCTAAAAGCTTTGGCCATTTTGTACGGATTAAGTATCTTTTTTTTTCTGACATGTCCCTAGGCACCTAAACTGCCCCATGGTTTACGCTACAAAAAGGAGTCCCTAATACAGCTGTTCTTTCTATGTACTTGATCCATAGAAGGAGGAAATGCTACGTTGTAGATTTTCCATTAGGACATCCCTTTGTACTCTATGAAAGAACAAGATGGTGTAGTGGGCAGAGATAAGACCTTGGGAGTGGGAAGGCTTGAATTATTTTCCTGGCTGTGCCTACAAGGTTTCACTCCTCCATGCATCAGCTTCGGCATCTGGAAAAAGGGACTAATGGTACAAATGTCTTCAGTAAAACAAACGAGCAAACAAAGAACCTCTTTGAGTTCTCCTGGTGAGAACATGGCTCCACAGAGGGAGTTTTTATATTATCAGTGTTATCAGCTGGGCTCCATAGTTGTACAAATCCCGCAGTAATCACTTCTTTCCTTGTTTTCATTTCAGAAGAGAAAGGCCAAGGCTGTTTAAAATGCCAATGATATGCAGGGGATACGCCTGCATTCTTGTTTGTCTAGAAGACCATGTTTCTCACATTAAAATTTATGAAACAAAGTTCCAAATAATCATGTCAACAGAGTGGATTTTGTGGGGCACCAGCATGGAATGCACAGTGCTCCGTTATCTGACCCTCAGTTTTGCATTCCTCTGCCATATCCAGCTTCAAAGAAGATGCTTCCTTTCATTTTGGTCTTTGCAGAAATCATAATTGATAAATCCACTTGGAAAACAACTGTCTCTTGGTCCCCCAAAGGATGTTACAGTTATTTAAAGACTTATTTTAAAAAAATGTATAATTTTTTTTTGGGTGGTATTATTGGCTACTCTATTTTTCTTCTTAGCAAAACCCGCTCCCTTCTCTGGACCAAATGTATGAAATTAATAAGGAACAGCTGCTATTCAGTCTGCTGGAGTTTTATAACATGTTATCAAACCTTTTGAACACAGCTGGTAAACAGACGCTCATCAGAACATTCATGCCAGCAGCTTTTTGTGTTGCAAAGGTAAGGCAATCATTTGGGGGAAATTCTGTTAAAGCAGTAGAGATACTACATCAGAAGACTTACATGCAGAGTCCGCATGTTCTGCACATACGAAGTTCAGTCAGAGGTTGACATTCACGTTTTAGATGGGAGATCTGAAATAGAAGTCAACCTCTGCAAAGGAATTTACCTGGAATTACTGAACTTTAGCAATAAATCTTTGAACAAGTTTTCTCAGTGAACTCTCTTTTTAAGATGTATTTGCAAAAGGCCATGGTATACTGCCAGGGAATTACTATGTAAACACGGAGGTATTGTGTGATGGCCGTGAAACACTGAGTGCTCCAAGTGGAGGTGTTAATCTTGGTTTATACGGTTACCTATCCCCTGTGGCTTTGCACTACATACAAGTACACCTGCAAAGTGGATAGCACTGACATCTTGAGTTGACATACAGAAATATGAGAGCTATTTTCAAAGTGGAGTAGAGATGTGTTGAATACAACTGCTGAAATGCAGTGGCAGCTTTGCTCTGCCTAAGGGCTGCTTTGCTCACAGACTGCTGAGAAACTGCAGTTTCTCTGGCAGCTAATAAAACTGTTTCCAACAGAAATGTTGTGGCTGTCCTTCATAGCCAAAAGTGGAAACAGCAGGGTGCTATGGCAAGCTCCTAGAGCCGACTGTGCTTTCTCATGAGTGCCACCCAAAAGCACGAGATTCACCGTGTTGCGTGTGTTGACAACTCTCTTAACCTGAAGATGTGCAGACTCTTTAGCTGGGAAGTAAATATATCCAAGAGGTCTATTGCATCGCCATATGCATTTAACACTTGTGAAAAAAACCTGATGCTGTTGTGGCTTCTGTGACAAGGTTGACTTAAGCAATGACGTGATTCGTCTACCACATTTTCCAAAGTGGTAAACCAGAAAGGAAAGTGTACATCATTTAAGATATGTTTTTGAGGCATCTGTTCTTCATATAGATAAAAATAGTTGCTATCAGATGACTATTCAGTAGGTTACATGATATTATTTTGTTCTCAGTTGATTATCAGCCATATCAACATGTCTACAGTCACCACTGGCATCAGGCTCTCATCTTCAAAGGCATGAGTTGGAGTGGAAATCTTGGAATGTGAAACACATGCAAAGTGCAAGAAGGACATACCTTTTGTGCCTCAGCCAGTTCAAGCTACTGTTCTAGGTATTTGAGTGCATAAATCAGACTGATCAACCATCTCCACATTGCAAGATAGCAGATGCAGTCCTTGGTCTCAGCCCTTGGGAGACAGTGAATCACAGCTGCTATGAAGCAGTACCGTAGGGAAGCAGAGTCTAAGTTTCTTTTTGAATGGATACATAACTAAATGTTTTGGGCTACTTCATATGTGGGTTGATGCAGACTGAAAGAAAAGATTTTACTATTTTTCCCAGTAGGAGATTCAAATTCTCTACACAGCAGATTCCTGATTTATTATTATTTTTTTAGTTTTTCAGAAGCTGAAAATAACTTTTCCAGTTACTGCTGGAAAAGCTTACTGCTAAGAAGTCTGCAGCATGCAAGGAAAATATAGGGAAAGCTGCAATAACCTGCAAAAAATTCAGTCTTTAGCGTCATATTTGAGTCATATTGACTTGAGTAAGACTCACTCATGATCAAAATCTAAAATCTGTTGAGTGATCCAGTTGCTGGAATGTACTTCACTTTCAAAGGAAAGGTTAGAGGTCTTAATAGACAGTAATGCTCTTGCATGTTAAGATACAGGAAAAACATTAATGATAGTAAATGGGAAATTTTCAGCTTGTCCAACTACATCTGTCTAATCTCCTAAAAACCCAAAGCAAAGAGAAACTTATTTTGGGTAAGTTCAGAGAAGCAGTTACTGCTGAAAACTATAGACAAAGGAATCAAAAATCAGCAGATTTACTGGTAAGCAGTAGTAAACTGCAAACCCAACAGTGGGCACAGGAGGAGGAAAATCATGGAGTGCTTAGCAAATTAAAGAAAGAAACAAAACACCATTTAGATAATATATCAAGTTGATTATGTAAAAGCAATAACATCTTCTTTTGTCCAGCCGACAATGTTGTACTGAACATAGATAAGCAAAGCCTTTCTTCTATCTAAATATGAATTGCTCATTGTCCTTGTAAATGAACAATAGCTATAACCGGATTGAGGAGGGCTATGAATGCAGTTTCACAACATGATCACATTTACTGAAGGATGAATAAGAATTGCCTCCAGCCCCTCAGAAGAGTTATACACATTTAGTAACAATGGCAACATTATCCCAGAAGAAATCACTTACGGAAATCTATAAAGCCCATAAGGGCTATGTTTTTGCCAGTTGGTATGTCAGATCAATCAATTAGGGCCCACAGCCAGGTAGGGATTTTTCCTTTGGCTTAAAACGTAACTAAGAGCCAACAATTCATTGCATTTGCATGTAGAAAAGACTTAGATATGTTCCAGGGTTCTATATGGTTAAAATGTGTGTCTTCTCAAATTAATTCTGCTGTAAGCATGCTGCAAGTAACGTGCAAATCTCTTCTTCTTTATTTGCTGAGTTACTTAATCTGTTTTTTCTTTTAAATTTATACTTGATCTGATTTTCTGCACTTCTTTCACCAATGGATAAAGACAATTATTTCTGTTTGCCATCTAAAGCCTTTCGGCTAGCAAAACAATTACTTAAACTCTACCTTCATCTGACACAGCTGTTGACGCAATATGTAGAAAGATACAGCTGCCAAGAGTCACAGGGTTCACAGAAAGTACATGTTTAGAGCATACGCTTATCAAAATAAGTGGGAGGGAAAAACAGTAGAATACATAGACACTGAAATACATCTTGATTCTCAAGGAGAAATCTCATGTTTCACGGAGATGTTAGGATAAGAAGTTACACCTTCCACAAAGGCTTGAGAAGCATTTTATAAAATGCTTAACAGTGGACAATCATTATTTCCAGTGAAGTCAATGATAAACCTGCCTGAATCACCTGTATGATAGCACAGAGGTAAGACAAAGGATAGGTAACAGAAGATCTAGATCTACAAATTAAGTTGAGCAACAGTGGAGCAACCCACCCATGTTGGTAAGGAAGGGTGCTGCAACACGATTTCAGGTCAATAGCTGGAGTTCAGAGTAACCTTGACTGAGGTTCCCCAGAAAAGAGGACACCTGGATTTCCTTCATGGTCTTGGGTTTGACCATGTCCCTTATTTCCTTATTTCAAAACTAAGGCTGTTTTACAACCCCTCTTTTGTATTGGCTTGTTTGGGCATCTTTAAGCCACTTTGGCAAAAAGTCTCTGCCAGGAAGATACGCACAGCTTAAAAGTATAAAGCAATTATTTATTGGCTAATGCAGAAAAAAAAAAAGCACAGCTGAGATTTACTGAGCTATTATGATAAGCATTAGTGTGCTCACCATCCTTGATGAAGCAACTTTCATTAAGAAAGTGTTAACTACACTCCTAATTGTTACCTTATCAGCACTGAAGCGAAGTATTTTACGTCCTGATGACTTGTTTGATCATGACCCTCTTTTGGCAATGACTGAATGCAGAAGCTGCTCCGAGGAGAGGAGACGTGATCTAAAATACTTATGAAAATGCCTATGCAAAGGGGCAGGGCTTTGATCTGAAACTGTCCCTTGTTTGGTGCATGCCTTTTCCTATTCTAGCAGCATATCACCATATTTATCTCCGAAAAGAGCAAACTTTAGGATGATGTTCATCTGGGTGATGTGACTATTTTAATGTGCTGCTTGGTTGTCTGATTCTGGGAGGAAACCATAACTCTTGTGACTTCATTTGTTTAGTATGCTTTCCTAGGTATATATCTTCTTAATTACTTGCCATACATACGTTTGTCCAGGACTTAGAAATCTTTGGAAAATGCATGCCTCCATGGAGGCAAAATGCTTACTTAATTTGTCCTGTACATGGCTAGAAGAGTCATTGTGTGCTGTCAGAGCTAGAAAACTCTGTATTGCTGAATGCAGGGTTCAAACTGCAGCAATGCCATGATTCAGAAAACACTTTGTAAATTGCATCAGAAAACCTGTGGGTTTATATGTTGTATTTTTTATCTGTGTGAGAAACACCCAGTAGGGAGTCATTACTTGCCTTTCTTGCCTCTTTCCAGTGGCACGGATATAATATGAGTCAAAAAGAACGACTCTCATATGAAATCTGCAAATTTCAGTGTTGTTTGACAGCTCTGTAATCTTTCTCAATATCTTTGACAAACTGTACAATATTGCAATTTTCTTGATGACTTTAGGAGGGAAAATAGGCTGGAGTTACCAGTTTGGTATGTCGTTCAGTATATTGAAATAGTCTAGTAATTTGCCTGTGGAGTCCATGCTTATAAAATGTGAATTATTTAAATATTTTACTATGTCACCATGCTCTTCAATCAGAACTGGCGTGATTAAGAATAGTGAATGTCTAATGGGAAAAGCAGATTTTAATTAGATTGTTTACTGCCAGGGCATCTGGAGAGTTTTCACTTGCGTGGTTTTCAGTTTCAAGGAGAATAGATATAAAGAAGTCTTTGCCAGGGAACAGTTTGGTTTCGTGAACATATTTTAGCTTTGAAACTTCCAGTAGCTTACGCAGAGGGGAGCAATGAAGGAAAAAGGTTTTAAAGTCAGTTGTCCATCATGGAGATGAGTTTTGTAGTTTGTGGGCCCAGCAAATACAGATGTTTGCCAAAGACTTTTGAAATCATTCTGAGAGGTGTCTCACCACTGAGACTGCCTCCAACAGAGGAAAAGCAGAGACCTGGCACAGTACTGTAATTTGAAACACCCTACTGGTTGGTGGAAAAAGAAAAGGATTCTCAATGTTTTTGCATCAAATTCTGCAATACTTAGGCCCTATGGGCAACGTGGAGAAGCAGTAATTTTTAGCTGAGCACTTGGAGTTTTGTCTCTCAGATTACTCAAGACAAGGAAAAGATTTTTGCACTACCTAGCTCAGGCTGCCTTGCAGCCTGACAAAGGGAAGACATCTCATCAGATTAATGAGCCACTTAAATTGTGTGTGTACGTGTGTTTGTGTCTTTTCCTCTGAGACATTTAATAAGCAAATAACAGCTGTATTCCAGTTCTTTAGTCCTGCTCAATTATCAGATCTGTCATCAGTGTGCTAGAGAGCACAGGTTAGGGAACTGTTTTTGTGGCTGATAAAGCCATTGTAGGACCTTACCTTAAATGACCACTATTTGTCAGAGAAAACAGACAATACCAGGTGAGGCTGGGCATGTTTTTACTGCTAATCATGTTTTGATTGCTCTGAGGGTTCCCTGGTTGCTGCATGTACAGCACTTGTGTGAACTGTGTTGTATTGCACATTAGTGAAATGATGGCCAAATCCTGTTTTTAAGACCTGTAAGTTTTGGTGCAGTATAGGGAATTTTTCCTTAAAACCATATTGTTTAGAGGGTACACCAACATGCCCAATGTCCACAGTTAGCTTGGCAGCCTGGCAGGCAAATGATGACAACCATCCCCTGCCTGAAGCTGAGGATAAGTGGCACAATGAAGATAAGCTTAAGCAAGTAGTCAGTGTGATTCACCAACAGGATTAGCAAAACAGAAAAATCCATGAGGCCATCTGTGACCTCCCACAGGCTTTTGTTTTCCATGGAGCAGAGAGCACATTATTTCCAACAGACAACATGAAACAATGCAAACTTGCATCGCTGAGTGAGAGACAGTCTGAAGCATGAACCCACTGCTGCCCATGGTCAGTAGGGACCATCCCTCAGTCACACCTCACTTTCGGTGTTGTCTTCTGCTTGGAGGTTGGAAGGAGGATTGAGGGCTGCAAGAAGGAGGAGTTTGGACTGTGTGCTGGCTGTAAGTGAAGCACTCCTTCCAGAGATAAGAGGGTTTGGTTTCTAGCTTGACTAGAATGTGCATGCGTGTTTCTCCTCCCTATGATTTTAAGCCCCTGGGCTGAGTTCGGCCAAGTCTGACAGAAGAACAGCAGTCTGGATAGTAACTGGGTTTCATGAAGAAGGTTGTCCAGGCAGAGAGGGGGAATGCTATTAACACCTTCATTAATCAAAATGTTCTAGCATCAGCCCAACATCTCTGGGCATCAATCAGCAGAGAATCCAGTAAATGGATCCCAATCCAAAAGAAAGTGGATGGGGTGACTCTTCGCCCTTTGCACTTGTCCCTCACATTCAGTAGCTGAAGTGGTGGTCAGCCAAGCAAGACCCACATCAGAGAAGGGAGCATGAAGAGGAAGTGGAAGAAAACGGAAAAGGCAATGCACAGAGACTGGCCAGCCGGAATGCCAGGTTTCTGGACAAACCTTGCACAATTGAGGAAACAATGGGAGCAAGAACTGTGTCTGTATTCAGAGCTTACAGGTCTTAGAATAGAGATTAAAAAAGAAAAAGATTGTTTTCAGTATCTCGTGGGGTACATGAGAGGTGAGAAGTGAATGAGGCATGATTGTCAGAGAAAATACCAAAGACATTCAAACAACTGATAAGGTAATTTCACGTAAATTATGACCCAAGACAAACTAAGACTTAAAATGAGACTGTTTTTCTTTACCTGTGGCCAAGAACCAGAGGGGTGAACTAAAGCACATTTCGGAGCAGAGATCTCTGATATTTACATGTATCTTTGGAAAGATTTTTAAATTCCCTAGCTGAAGGACAGGATCATTTATTATACTTGTGATTTCAACACGCAAGAATTATTCTTGAAAAAAACAGACAGTCTCCAGAAATGCTTTTGAAAAGTGGGGACAGATGAACTATCTGGGGAAAGGATTAAATTTGTGGCAGACACTTGAGCAGAGAAGGTAACTAGCACTACAAGAAATCCAGGAATCAGGCCAGAGGCAGTCTTACTCTTCCACTGCAGGAACCACTGCTCAGAGCAAACTGTGGAAAAAAGAATATTTAGGGTACAAGGAGCCTGGAAGTGAGAGGCATTTTATGGGCTTTCTTCTGACAAGCAAAGAAGAAAAAAGAAGAAAGATAATACATGCAGGATGTAGAGATATCTGAGAAATGTGAGGGCGTGTGCAGTGTGACTCGAAGAGGACAGAAGACACTCTCTGTGCCTCCAATGGAGCGGGTGACTTTCTCTCAGGTTTGAAACTGGTGGGCTGACATCCAGTATTCTTTCTTCCTTTTTTTGGCCCCCTTTCTTTGGCTCCCTGGACCAAAAAAGAAGGAAAGATCTGGTTTTTACCCAAATCTGTCAATGCACAAAAGTATTTTCTTTTCTAAGCCGCTTACTTACCCTAAACTGTAATGTTCTGTGCATCTTTCTCCTCTTTAAGATGCTGCTGCAAAGCTTATTAAAATTAACAGACAGATCTTGGCCACAATATGTTTTGGGTTAATATGATATGTCTACAGTGTCAAACAAGAAGTGATGTGAGCTTATTCTCAAGTTAATAATCATATCTAGCGCACACAGCACAAACAAAAATACTCACTTGAGTATGTATCCATCTATGGACATATAGTCAAGATCTTTCCTAATGAGTTCAACAGTGTCAGGGCTCAGGCCTCAGCATTGTAATATAAATGTAAATTTAATTTTAACATTGTCTTCAGCATAACTTTCCTCTGGGTTGCATTCTCACAGTTTCCAGATTTCCCAGACTGTTCCCAAAAATGCAGTTTGGATGTTGCCATCCTGTTGGTAAGAAGACTTACGTGGCTTGAATGATTTATGCAGTATATAGCTGGATTGTACCAGCTGTCCTCAAGAGCAGAGAACAATGCTTGGAACTGCTTGGTTTCCTAGTAGACATATAGCCAGAGAGACCAATCACAGTGACGGTGCATGTTAGTGCCTGACACGGCAGATCAGGCTCAGACGAGCTGACTTGCTAAACCCCTCTCCAGCTGGAGATACGCCCAAATCAGCTACATCTGTACACTGTGTGGAAGCTCTGAACAGAGCAGCAGCCAGGTGCACAAGCTCCTGAATGGGTTGGGCATGCATAGAGTCACGGTGAGTGGCAAGCCCAGGTCAGCTCTTCACCTCGTAGTGTAAAACTGCATGGATGAAAAGGAAAATTAATAACTATAGTGTATCATCATCACCTATTAAAAGGATGCTGAGCCTGGCTGTAAAGAGAAAAAAAGAACATTTTTACCCCTCCACTTTTTCTCCAAGAGTGACTGCTGCCATTCATTTTGCCCCAGCACAGTGGTGATGTGCGGGCTGGGAAGCCCCTGGTAGGATCTGTGCCGCTCAGGGGGCCTGACACAGGCTATGGCTCAGCCAAAGTGTGCTATTTCAGTAACGGAAACCAAACCATGTGTTTGAAACAAGATGTTTCTTCTGAGTGCTGTAGAGGAGAGGGGCTATTTGTGAGCTTAAAAAACACATAAACTTGCCATGAAACTTATGAAAAATAATCTTTATTTTCTTGAAAACAGTCTCTTGATTCCTGTCTGAAAAGCATTCCTGATGAAAAGCATTTGCCAATGTTTTGAAGTTACCTTTCGGTTTGTTTTTAAAGATAAAATGTTTTTTAAAAGAGCTATAAACATAGTGCTAAAGTTATTTTTAAAAAATTGAATTATCTTGGAATTGTTTATAAACCTCCTCCAAACCATCACAGAATTGAAATAAGGATAAAAATGAGCTCAGTGGATTTCTGATCACTGAGCCCCCCTCACCCAAGACTGTAGTGCTCTGCAGAGCTGGTTTCTATTCTCCCTTAGCAACTCTTTCTCCAAAAATGGCTCCAGCATTTCCCAGATAGGAATGTTATGCATTTAAAAAAATTGTTTGTACTGTTTGTTCAGTTTATTTCAATGTTTTACTAAATCGGTAGAATCAAAAAATTAAGAGTTGTGAGCAATAGCTACTCCCACAACGAAACCTGTTAAACATGTGTTGCACTGCTCACTTGGTTACTATTTCTGTGGGTTTTAGAAACTGCTGTTTGCAAGGGGCATGTTTTTTGATGTTGAGAAAGTTCAGTGCAATTGGCCACACATGAGAAGGCCTTTAAATTCATTGTCTCTGATGATAATGGCAATTGTGAGGAAAGGTGTCTTACAGCACAGAAATCTATCCACTGGGCACTTGCAAAGACTCTCTATTAATGTACTTTTATATCTCTGCTGAATATATTCTCTGAGTCAAAAGAGTCTTTGAAAAATTGCGGCGGTAGCTCAGGACCAGATTTTCAAACTACAGAAACACAAAGCCTTCTGGTGAATGACAGTACTTGATTTAGTCCTTCTATGTTAAGTTTATGCTGCAGATAAAGATAATACTAATAAGTTTCTCCAAATTCATACTGCAGAGCATGAGCAGAGTTCCTGAGAAAACTTATAACATCATTCTCTTGCTATTTTGGCAACCGTCTTCCATTTCTCATGTCGGAAGTAGTTTTATATACGCGAAGAAGCAACACTAATGCTTCCAGAAAAGGAAGAAAGACATCTCATTTCTAAGTTCATTTGCCTCCTCCATCAGAAATTAAGCAGCATCCTTCCACTTCTGCTGTGCTTCCCATAAACATGGCCTGAAGACTCCAGCCCAGAATTACAATGCAAAATATCATAATCGTCAGCATTAGTGTGGTGTTATATCCACGGAGGACCTGATTGTTCCACGTCCTTCTTCTGAACGGTCTTCAGTTTACTCTGCGGCCTGGAATATTTTGGCTTGTGTATACGCAATGGAACTGAAGCTAGGACTTCCCTGGTTACTCAGATAAGTGTCATCTTGGAGGTTTCAAAACTTAAGCGTATTTGAACATTCAGGATGCCACATACTGCAGCACTATCATAACAAAATCAGTATGAGTAAATTGAAGGAAATTTGGACAATATCCCAAAATATTTAGCAGTGGTTTTGGTTTCTGGGAAAACTTTGAAACATGGGAAGAAAATTAGACTTAGAAAAAAATAAAAATATGACTTTAAGTCTTTTGTTGTATTATTAATTCAGCATAAAAAGTGTTGGGCAATTGTAATTACCACCGTTGTAAATAGCACTGCCTATAATTATGCCATCAGTTAACCCTCTTGTAAAATAGTAGTACTTTTTATGGACATGTGCTAGCGACTCTTTTATTTTATTTTCAGTTCTAGAAATAAGGCATAGTTTGTTTCATTGAAAAGGCTCCTTTAATGGTAAAATCTATTTCTTATGTCTGGATTATCAGGTAAACACACATATTATTTCAGCTGACAGCTGAAAAATCATGGTCCACTGTAACGAAGCCGAGTGTGTTCAATAAAGGTCCTAAATTCCTGGCAGATGCTCAAAGTGTTCAGGATTTTCAGGAGAACAATTATCGAGATCTGGTAGTACTCTTTTAAAATTTTATTTTCTTTCAATGTCTTTATAAAACCATTTTATAGACTGCAGAAATGTTTCATATTGTTTTACTTTGTTGTCAGTGTCTAAGTAATAGTCCTGCTTTTAACAAACATTGCACAGTTTAGCAGCTGTGTGCCAGAGCGTTACTTCATTTTTCTGATGAAGAAATGTATTTCGTATGGAGTAGGTCAAGGAAATATTTGGTTATTAACATTGACTGGCTTCTAGTAGAGGATAAGAAAAGGAAATCCTGTATTAACTGTCATCTTACTTTTAACTTTCCACTTACATTCACAAAAACGTGACAAAGGATTATAGAAGAGAAAGCTCACGTAAGCACAAAAAAAACCCCTATTATTCCTATTTGCCTCAAAAAAAAATCAAAAGAAGTTGCAGGAAGACATAGTACATGACAGTAGGTTTAGAAGAAGGATATCTTAATAAAGTTTTAGGTCATGACTTTCTCTTTCAGAGACCTCCTTGCCCAGTTTAGGTGTCCCTCAGACTTTGGTGGCTGGCCTCTCCTTCCTTGTGGCTAACATCTAGCTTGGACAGATGAATTTATCTGGACTGTTTCTCTTACAGTCAGATGTGGCAATATTCAGTATCATCCTGCCTTTTCACTTGGCCTTTGAATCCAAATGAAGCTACGATCTCGTATGGAATTGAATTAGTTTGACTCAGCAGTATTTAACTTTGGACTGAGAAAGGGGGAAGGACTCTGCTCAACAGACAATGGTTCTGGTTCTGGCATTGTGGGGCCAAAATGGCATGAAAGGCAACACTGGGGCAGAATTTTTGCTCTGAGATATTTAATTCCCACTGACTTCATCATGGTCATGTGTTAGCACTCTCCTTCATCTTGTAGATTTAAGGGGGGAGTTCCAGAAAAAAGCTGTTTGCTCTGTCTAAAAAATATTTCTAAAAAATATTTTTAGAAAATACTTGTATAAAGCTTTAGTGACTGGGTAAGGCTGTGAAATAAAGGCTACTATGATTTTTGTTGTGTAGAGAAATTTCTGAGTAACTCAACTCTTTACAGAAAAAAACAATATTATGGAGTGTATAATTGAAACCTTGTCAGAAGTTTAAGAAAAACAAAGTAAATCAACCTGACATTAAAAGATAACTGAATAAGAAACATAGATATGTGCATTAAGATTCTTTTTTCTTTCAATTCAAAATACAGATTTGATAATCTGAAGCTGCAGGGTTTGATTTACCTGTAGTGCTTAATACCTGTGCAGTTCTACCCCCATTGAAATAGAAGGTAAACTCTGCAGAGAGCAGAGCTAGGTAAACACTGAGTACTTTGAGTGTTTTTTCTTTTGGTTCTACAGTTTGTTAGTTGCTTTTCTACAGTGTTCTTCTGATTTTCCTGTGAAAAGAAAAAAAAAAAAAAGATAGTAAATGATGAAAAATATCTTCCTCACCTGCCTTCTTCATAGATTATTTTTGCAGGAGTTAAGTTTTAAATTTAGCATCTAAGTAATTGGATAAGATTTAGATGAAACTGTGTTAATATAGGTATAAAACTACATTACTTCACAATTTCATCCTGAAGCTTTTTACTTAAATGTTATTATTTTGAAGATTTCTTCCCATAAAATGTTTATTCTTTGATGATTTATTCTTCATTAAGCTGCCTCAATATTTAATTGTGTGTGTGTGATTATTTGATGCAGTCATTCTTATGCAACACAAAGGCCAATAAGACAATCAGTAAGAGAATCCTGCTAAAGATATGATATTCTTTTTCCTTCATGTCACTGCAGCCAGATGCCTTGATTCATTCTTTTTTGCCATAGAGGAAGCTATTCAAATGTATGAGTCTCTGATTTGCTTATGGCAAGGCCTTTAGATGTGCATTTATTACAACTCTATTTGAACAGCTTAATGAGTAAAGGCAGCCAGGAAAAAAAATAGCAAAGGGTGTTATTGCTGGCATTTAAACTGAGCAAAACCACATTCACTGCTCACGGTGGAGAAATATTTTATGGTCATGAAGAGAAGATTCATCCCAAAGGACAGACTTTGTCACTGCTATTTAAAGCTCGCTGCCCTGCTTAGGCACTATGTAAGAAATAGTTTTACCAACTCTGACCTACAGTTGCTCAATGCCCTCTGCTCTTTGATATTGCAAAACTGGCTGGCAGGCTCTTCTCCTCAAAGTGTCAACTAGCTTGGAATTGATTTTTACACTTCTGTGATAGGTGTAACAACATGAGCAAAGATGAAGATGGCATTCTAACTTGTTTTGATGAAGAGGATTTAGCAGAATTCGCATAATCACAGTGCCTGTTATTTTGGTTGCATCACCTAATTGTCTTGCTTTTTCAGGACTGTGTCATCCTCACCCTGTAGCATTTTGTTTTGTAAATTGACAGTTCATTCAACTGCAGGTTGAATTTGGATTGAATCTAAATTGCTGCTTCTAATTAGTTTTTAATCTCACCAATGTAATGAGAGGCTCGCTGTGGACAGAGGCCATTTTGAAAGATTTATTTCCATTTGAGACTTACTAGGATGAAGTCAGTGTCTGACAATTTGTCATTGTTTATCCTCAAATCTTAATCTTTGTGTGTGTGTTTTCATCATAGAATCGTAGAACAGTTAGGGTTGGAAGGGACCTCGAAGATCATCTAGTTCCAAACCCCCTGCCATGAGCAGGGAAACCCTCCACTACACCAGGTTGCTCAATGCCTCATCCAACCTGGCCTTGAACGCTTCCAGGAATGGGGCATCTACAACTTCTCTGGGCAACCTGTTCCAGTGCCTCACCACCCTTTGAGTGAAAAATTTCTTCCTTATATCTAATAGAATCATAGAATCATAGAATCATAGAATGGTTAGGGCTGGAAGGGACCTTCAAAGGTCATCTAGTCCAACCCCCCTGCAAGGAACAGGGATATCTCCAACTAGATCAGGTTGCTCAGGGCCTTGTCCAACCTGGCCTTGAACGTCTCCAGGGATGGAGCATCCACCACCTCTCTGGGCAACCTGTTCCAGTGTTCTACCACTCTCATAGTAAAAAATTTTTTCCTAATATCCAACCTGAACCTACCTCCCTCTATTTTAAAACCATTACCCCTTGTCCTATCATAACTGGCCCTCCTGAACAGCCTCTCCCCATCTTTCCTGTAGGCCCCCTTGAGGTACTGGAAGACCGCTATAAGGTCACCCCGGAGCCTCCTCTTCTCCAGGCTGAACAGCCCCAACTCTTTCAGCCTGTCCTCATAGGGAAGGTGCTCCAGCCCTCTTATCATCTTCGTGGCCCTCCTCTGGACCCTCTCCAACTGGTCCATGTCCTTCTTATGTTGGGGGCTCCAGAACTGGACGCAGTACTCCAAGTGAGGTCTCACAAGGGCAGAGTAGAGGGGGAGAATCACCTCCCTCTAATCTAATCTAAATCTACTCTCTTTCAGTTTAAAGCCATTGCTCCCTGTTCTATCACTACATACCGTTGTAAAAAGTCCCTCTCCAGCTTTCCTGTAGGCCCCCTTTAAGTACTGGAAAGCTGCAATAAGATCACTCAGGAGCCTTCTCTTCTCCAGGCTGAGCAGTCCCAACTCTCTCAGCCTGTCTTCATAGGAGATGTGTTCCAGCCCTCGGAACATCTTCGTGGCTCTCCTCTGGACCCACTACAGCAGCTCCATGTACTTCTTGTGCTGGGGACTCCAGAGCTGAACACAGTATTCCAGGTGGGGTCTCATGAGAGCAGAGTAGAGGGGCAGAATCACTATCTTCTCACATCATGCTCAGTAACAATAGTGACTCTGGACCTTTAAAGGTGGTATATGTAAGCACTTTGATCAGCAAAATGTTATTAAAATATTTTTCCTCTCCATATTTGCCCTTGGTGAGTTGGGCTTTTCTTGACAGTAACAGTTAACAGTGTAAGAAGTATATTACTTGAGAAAAGGTGTAGATCTCGCCGCTGAAGGAGAAAGATCAATTCGATTTATGCTGCACGAGGCCTGAGGGAGTTATTCGCAAAGCTGAGTTGGTATTATTAGTACAGCTGTAATTCTTACTGTGTATGAGATCTCTCTGCTGATTTTATTTGACATCCTCATGCTCAGTGCCATGTGAGTGGAACTGTCATGACAATAATGGGATGTGTGCTACCAGCACTATGTACAAGCTTCCAGCACATCTCCATCTCTCTAAAGGTTAATGGTTTTATGTGGACCCCAGCTGCTTCCTCAACTGGTGAGACAATCCGCATTTATAATCTTCTTGTTTCAGTTTAAGATGGTTAGTGAAAACATCTGAAAACATCCCAAAATAAGCTGGGGAAGCTTTAGCAATGGAAAAGCAAAAGTAAACCAATCTAAGCAATTAGCAAGCCATGTCTACCCAGATAATTTGTGTTTTGACATATACGAGATTTGAACACAACGATAAGGTGAGAGCAGTAGATGCACAGAGTCAATTTCATGATAGACATACAGGAAGCTTTCATCTCAGAATTTCACATAACACTTTATAAATCATACTGTACGCAACAACTCACACAAATAGAACAGTATTTGTCCTTCTGATTTATATAACAAGCTCTTCCTTCATCATTGTGATGTATAATCTTTTTTTGGGTGGAATTTCAAGCTTAATTCTTTCTTACTCTTGCAGGACCAGCACTTTGATAAATATTAAAACCAGTATGGAACATTACACCTATAGCTAAATCACTGAATGTAAAACCCTGACACTTCCACACAAACTGGGGATATTTTTATGTTCTGTAATACTTTTTTTTTTCCTGCATTACAAACTCTCTGAAGAATGTTACATGTTCCAAACTGCTGAAGTTTCCCTTTTCATTTATTGGCTGTTTGTGGCTTTTAACTCTATTCATCATTTTGTTTCAACATCGTAGTTCTTCTGCAATAAATTTCTTAATATTTTAAATAAATGAGAGGGATCTAATGAGAATCATGGTCAAGATGTTTTATTTCTAAGTGTACTTTTTAATTGCAGGATATTTCTGTGCCTTTTCCCGAATATATTCTGTGTGGGCACACCCTGTTGTTGGGTTGCTACCAATTCCACCATCTCTTCAAAAGAAAGCAGTAGTTGTTTGCCTGTTGGACCAGACTGAACTGAGCATGACCATAGCTAAAAAGAAAGATGTTTCAAAGGGTGGTTCCCACTAGAAAAAACAAAAAGACACTAGACAAGACAGAATCCCTCCTGTCTATAACCATAGTTAAAAATAATATCCAGAACAATAAACAAATTACTTCTCAATTGCACCACAGAAGAGTGAAAGCCATCGCAGGTTTTAAGACTGCAGAGAACATATTTTCCTGCGTAATGTGATTTTTCTCAAATTATGGAAAATTCCCGAATTGTAAACTAAATGGAATATTTATCTACCAAATATATAATACATTCACACTATTGCCAGCATGCATATTAACTGTGTCTATAGTGGGAGACTGAACAGGTTCAGTTACTAACTTGCTGTTGTCCGGATTGCTGAACTCCTTGGCACAGTTTTGGCCTAAGCCAGTGACCACTCTTTCAAATGATACCTAGGCCTGATTTGGGGGATAAAATAGGCTAGGGACTCTTCCCTTTGGAGGTTTGTGTAAGACCACTGGGAGGAAACAAAATTTTTATCTATATGGACAGAAGGCAGACTGTGTTGTTCTCACAGCTAGAGAATGGGACTCGGTCATATTTACTAAAGTACACTTACCCTGGGGCTTGGGCTATGTTGTATAAATAGGAAACACAGTAGTATCTCCTGGGACATGGAACTAAAGCTTGACAGGCTCCTTGATCTAAATGTTGAAGAGGTCCTGTAGCCTCAGTTAGTCTCTGTCCAGCTTTTTTTGTGCCTACTCTTCTGTTTTCATGGGCAGTAGTACTCAAAGGAAAATTCACCCCAACATACAAACCAAATATTAGACAAAGTACAGAAGTCTGTGTTCATGAGGCATACATTTTCTTTACTATATCAGATTGTAGATATCTTTTGAATTATTATATGAATTTGAGAGAGAAAAAAAACAACATTATAACCAGCCTTAAAGAAAACTACTGACAGGTATCTTCGCAAATCTGGGACTGAAATGATAAATTTTGATAAGCTAAAGCAGCAGTAAATAATGAACTTATCCTTTAAAGTCTGTGTATATACATAAAAATTCTCAAAAGTTTTTAAAAAACACAGTCATTTGCTTATGTTTGACAAATGACATTGAGTGCTTGGAAGCTTGCTTGCCTACTGTGTAGATAGGAACTGAATTTCTTGAAAATTTGTCAACTTGAATGTACAATCCAGTGAGTTATGGCTTGGAACCAATAAGTAGCATTGAAGAGAAAAACTAAACATCAGATCAGCATAATCATTTTTCCAAGAAAACATGTTGGTTAGTCTATGCAGGAGAGAGCATCTAGTATTTGTTTCATTAGGTTCATGTATTTTGTAAATTGTGATGTCTTTGTTTTGGTTTGTTTCAATATGTTTTCTACTAGTGGTGCTAAGAAGGTCTGGTTTCATCCATCAGTTTTCACTGTGCTGTACAGATGGACATATCAGATGATAAAGTTGTCACTGGGGATGTTCGTAGACTTGCTGACCTTAAAGTCACAGATGGTTGCTGGCCTAAAAAGGCAATATTATCTGTTAAATGTGTCATTTGCTTTCTGGTGAATTCTTTAATTTACAATGAAACAGAAAAACACTTGGCATTGACTGCTGAGACTAGAGTCAGTGGTTGGCCATTATGCTTGGTAAAGAGGTTATTTCCTCACTTTCAGCAAGCCAGCTTGCCAAAAATGTGTTTAAGAGGAAATGTAGCAATTGTAGATGTTACAAGATCTTGTCAAGATTTCAAAAGTTTAGGGATACCTTTCCAGGGTGGTGCCTTGGAAATGAAGTCATCAAAAGCTCCTGTTAATAGACTTTTCACTTCTGAAATCAGAACTCTTTTTGGACAAATCCTTTGCTCGGAAAGCAGCAAATAACACTGCTCAGCTTCCATTCCTGTACCCACATTGAATTACAGTCTCAGTATGTTTCCCCTATAGTTAAAGGTCTTTCTTATGAATCACTTCCATACATCCCTGAGAAATATCACTTCAAAGGGCTGCAAGCTACTGTTTTCACTCCCGTGCACTTGTTAGATTACACAGTGAGAAACAGGATGATTTTTTTTTCCTAGAAATGTTTATAGTGGATAATTATTTCAACTGATGAAGGAAAAGCAAATTAGAACTTGCACCATTCTGGTTGTCTTTGATTTGCAGCTAGGGTAGTATTTATACTTGTGAAGTGTATGTGAAAAATAATTATTTTGGCTTCTTAAAAGCATATATACACTTTTTCAAGATGTAAACAGCTTCTCCAGATGTAGGACATTAAAGAATCAGGCAGAATATCATTATCCAATGCACTTAAATCTTCTCCTGCTCTACAAATCCTGCCAGTGAAAGTTTGGAAAAGAAATGCAGATGCTGCCAATGACGTGTTATTTCAAACAACAATGTATGGAATAGCTCTTTGTAACACATTTATGCTGATTGTTATGTTGGTAAAGAAGACTGTTGGAAGACTGAAACAGTAAATCCTAAACTCTATTTTGGGCTCCTCTTCAAAACAAATTGCATCCCATTAAAATAATATTAATTACAATAAATGTCAAATTAATGATCTGTTAACTCTATAGTGTAGAAGATCTGGTAAAAGGCTTTGGATGTCTCTATTGGACGGTATAGTGTACTTTTGATCTCAGATAAAGAAATATCTTCTTTAAAGAGAAAATGGCATGTGAGGATAAAACGAGAAGAAGAAAGGTTTGTTTGGTTTTATTAATCACAAATTCTACCATGTCAAGGCTGGTTTTTTGTGACTGGGAATATTTGTAGAATTTGAGTATCACAAGAATACTGGTTTTAATATGCTGTCTTTAAAATATGTCTGGGGAAGAGATATGCTTTTCCTGCTTGAATTGAAACACAGAATGACTTTTGTCTTTGATTACACCAGGAAAGAAGAAAACCAGACCTGTAGTAACTTCCTCTGAAGATACTGCTTTTTATATCCTCTGTACTTTCAGCCTGTCTTTAGCACACTGCCTTTTCTTTTTTTTTCAAACCATATTTTGCTTAATGAAGACTAGGGACATCTTTGTGTGTATGAGTGACTATGCACAGCTCTGTCATGTGAAAGACATGGTCTTATCTGGAGAATGAGTGTGTAGAGCCAAGAGTAGAATTAAAACAGAGAATTAGGAGGTGGCCAGAAAGGGCTGGCAGGTGTTTCAAATGGCAAGGTATGTTAGATCATGTTCTTTCATGTTCATTGATCTTTCTTGCTTTATTTAATGTTAACCAGAGATCCCAGCATCTATTTGCATAAGATCCAGGCTAACAGAGAGAAGGGACGCTAGTGGTCATATTGGAGCAAAAAAGGGAATGCTAAGGAAATGGTTCAGCAGAAAGCTTTTATGCTAATAAATGGATCTATTCCCTGAAATAAGACTTCTTGGGTGGATGGCAGCATACTAAGAACTTGAAACACACTACCTTTAAAAAAACAACACATAGACATAATATTGTTTTGTCATGCAGAAAATAGAATCTGTAAACTCCAAAAGGGATAGCTGGCACGGCTATCCATTCTGCATACAGGTAATATAATGAGCATTGTGAAAGAGGTTATATGAACTGGAAATGCACTAAGAAGCAAGCAAATGAATGCCAGCCTTTAGGAGGTTGTCAGTTCAGTATATTAATGAGAGACGTTTTGTTTAGTGGCATTGCTATTCCACAGACCGCCAATAGCAAGTGCTTTGTTCTCTTCCCGTAGACCTTCTCATGAGCAAGATATTTCACTCTATATCTGCCTTCCTTTCTCATGCAGCATTACCTGTTGCCATAAGCATAGCAATACTTTTGACTGCACAATGCTTCATGTTTTAACTGGAAGATCACCAGTCCCTTTAACACATAATCTTTTCTCCTTCTCCCAAGCACTCATCACTGCTGCTTTTGCTGCTGTCACCATGGATGAGGTAGCCAAAGGGATAGTTTTGCTCCCACCACACCCTCCTCATCTGAAGAGCACTGTGGCGCTAGGATGCTTGAGCCAGCTAGGTGCACCAGGTGAAGGGAGGCAGGCGTCAATGCAGCAGATCTGTTATGTTGGTCTTAACACTGCATTGGCATGGGACTATACTTCATTTTGCTCTATTGATAAGGCTTTAAAACCCTAATGTGTCTTTCAGGCTTTGTGAATGTTGACAAAAAGAACAGAATCATTTACTTTGGAAATATCAGACAATTTGAGTTTGTTATGATACTGAAGACTTTTCTGCATCCCATACAACAAATCCATAGATTTCGGGGGGAAAAAAAAAAAAAAAAAAAAATGGGAAGGAGAATTTTAAGTTGAAGTAGTAACATGTTCTGAAATTACCATTGTGCCACCTTCAGTGAATTAGCCATCTGTGAGCAGTATTACTGTACTGTACAGTAACAGTATTTACTGTTATTTTTTTACTTTCCTTAAGAGGTTATTTAAAATACATTACCTTTCAATACTGATAAGGCAAACAAATGGCAACAAGACTTGTTTGTAAGTACAATTATGAAGTGCCTCCTCTTTTTAATAATAAAACATTGACTTGTATTCATGCATCCTTTGAGGATTATATGAGGACTATGTACATGCATGTGTGACAGAAGTGGCCCTAGCAAGAATTTTTAAACAGCCATTTCAATGACAAGCTTCTACATTGCTAACAATTAGATCAATTCACTTTCTACAAACTGAACTCTCCTTGGGAACATGGTCAGAGCTGTAATGGGAGCTGACAAAGATTGTTCAGCTGATGAAATTTGTAAAGAAACTCAGAATACCAAACCATAAGGTACAAAATGCAGAATGGCAGAAACAAAATAATCACAAGGACAAAAGGTGAAAGGACAAATTTCATCTGCACGAGAAATGAGAAAAAGGCTCTCAGTCTGAACTCAGAGACAAGCACAAGTCAGAGTCAGAAAAAAGTGGCAAAACAGGTATGAATAATTCAGAGACAGAAAATCTCCCCAGTAAATTTTGTTACTTAAATAATCGATATAGTTCGATCTTCCCTTTGAAAGAAAACAGAGAAACATGAGTTTTTCCACTCTTTGTGTTTCTGAAGTGTCAACATTTTTGAAGGGTTAATCTTAAACTTTCTGTGTCCATAAATGACATTACTTTACTCTCACCCTATTGATAATGTCGTATTTACTTCTACCCAAGCACAGAAGCACTAATCTAAGTCCCTACCTACATATCTGAGTAACAACTGGAATATGGACCTCTTCACCATCTTCCATCAGTGACTCGTTTCTCCCAGTGTGTAATGCCAGCCTATATAAGTGTTCTCCCAAAACCTTCTTCCCCTTTGGAAGAATATTTGTCCACTGCTTACACACAATTCTTCTGTACATCTGGGTTCTACTGATTGGAAATGCATAACATAAAGATGCACCTTGTTTTCACTATGTTTCTGAAAGCTGAGAAGGAGATTGGTCATGGGCCTGACATTTGGGAGGACTAGGATTTCTTTTGGGACCATTCTTCATTTTTGCTTTTATTTTAATACCTCACTTGTAAGTATTTCCTATTGGCATTGCACTTTGAAGTAGCTTGTTAAAATGTATGTTACGTTTGGGAGCCCTTGGGATCTAATCTGGACACAAGTATGATCCTTAGATTCTGACGCAGTGTTCACTCAAACCAATGGATACCTTCCAGAGGACTTGGACTGTGGTCTAAACTCTCTAAGCTCTCACATCTGACATGAGCTTAAGAAGCTATGTATTATTTCCATATATCATCACTTATCAGATAAAAAGCTATGAAAGCATCCAAAATTTGAGAGTAATTTTTGGCCTTCAGATAGAATAAATAATTTTAAAACTAAAGAGACTGCCTGCATAAAGAGAAAGCATGAACTAAGTTCCAAACCAATATAAATTGAATTATGTGGGAGATAAAGTCCAGAATGAGTTTAAAATAAAAAATGTAATTTTAATTACAGTAGTTTTGCTAAATGTATCCTGTTGAAATTGGAGACCCACAAGGAAAAGTAATTCAAATAAACTTTTCTTCAAAATCTAGAAATGAGAGTGTGCTGCATCCCAGTTCTCAACCAAGGCAATTTTCCTTTTAAAAAGTGTGGCTGTGAAATTAAAGTTAACATATGAAATCCATGGTTTCCATTAAATACATTAGGCCTCATAAACATCTGATAGTCATTTTCATTTAGACAGAAAAATAGGTAAACAAGAGTTACTACTCAGCATATTGTACGTTCCTGTAAGTATAATGAACTTGGTACTTGTTTTCATCAAGTTTTCTAGTCTCTATAGTTTGTATACAGACTAATTAAAGAAATCTGGTTTATATGAACTGAAGTTCTCTGGTTTGGTTTCTGGAGCTTATTGAATTTTTCTATAAGTTCACTATGTTTCATTTGTATTCTTCTCCATCATGGGGTAAAACTTTATTTTAAAAACTTCCTTCTGAAGTGAAGCCTAGCGATTTTCTGATTTGAATTCAGGAGTATTTTCAGTTACTGGGATATTTTTTTAATGACATTAAAAATCAGATAATTAAGTATCTATCCGGGACCCATATGGTTTTGCACGATTATTTAGTTGCATATATAGAAGTACATAATCAGAAGTCATATCAAAGTCTTGCACAGCATGTCACAGAGATTGGTTGAAATTGTCATACGATTCATACAGAATTCTCTACTAAGTAATCAATATTTCAGCTGTCTTTTTTCTTTACTTGTTAGAGCCCAAATTTCTGGAAACACAAAGGTTTTTTATCATTAGGAAGTATTCGACTATTTCTAAAGAAAAAAGAAATAAATGTGTTTATATAAACTCTCTGAGCACTTATATAAGCAGACTTTAAAACATATATCTTGGAATATCTGATAGAATATGTAGAATTTGCATGTATCCAATAGGGAAAGATTGACTTCAGCATAAGAAGAAACTCTTTCCTAACTCATAGATCCACAGAGGGAAAAGAATAGAGTTGCAAGTAAGGAGACAGATTGAAAGGAGACAGTAGAAACAAACTAGAAAGATTCTTGAAGTCTGTCAATGTCCCAGACTATGCTTATTGCATCAGAAGCTGTAAGAAATCTAAATTTCTCAGGGATCAAAGAAATTACTTTGAGGGAAAAAAAAGGAAGGTAAGGTTCTTCAGAAACTCAGAAACCACCCAATAACACCTCTGTTATTTCCTTGATCCCTATCAGGCCTCCAATTGTTCAAAGTTTAGCAGTAGAGAAATTATGTTGAAAATACAGTATAGTGCAGGACCTGCTGTATGTGAACCTCAGAGACATATAGTGAATTGAGATAATTGGATACATCGAGATTTTCTGCCACTGCTACCTTTATCTAAAACATGCATCCCATGGGAATTTCTCATTATGTGAAGGTTTTCCCATTCTTATCGATGCTTCCTTGTGCTATCAATAATCCACCAAGCCAGTCATTTCATTACAGAAGGCTATCACTTATTCCAGACTTCCTCCAGATTTGTTCCAGACTGTTATGTCTTGGCAGCAATGAGGAAATGAAGGGAAAAAGGAAGAAAAACAGTGATAATGAAATCATGAGGAATAACTTTTGAGACAGTGGTGAACTGAAACTTCTGCTTAATGGGAGAGCTAGTGGATCATGGCCTCACCTCAAGCCCATAGGCATGAATTGAAGCAGAAAGTGTCCTTGACAAACAAATATAAATGATTAATTACATTCACTGAAAGTCTGTTCTTCATGTCTCCTTTCAAGGATGATACTTTCATCTGTTGGCTGTTGGTTTTTTTTTTCTGTATCACTGTTGGCACCTCACTCTTGAGTATCTCTTTCAGTTCTTCAGCCATCCCCTACCCCACTCTTCCACCTTCTGAATTTCATTCATGAAGCTCATCCACCTTTTCCTGCATTATGTTAAAGAACCACTATGGGGGAATAAAAAGCACTGAAGGAAAAGTCAGCTTGATCTCAATTCTAATACCAGGAGGAATTTTCAGCCATCCTGAGTAGGCAGAAATAATTTTGGTCTAAACCATATTCAGATGGTGCAATTATTTCAGACTGTTTAGTGTAGATAGTTTCTATGGAAAATTGATTTACTTAGCATGGCTCTACCTAAGAGGTGAATTGTATATTTTTTTCAAATTAAAGTGCTTATTTTTGTGTGTACATACACCTCAGGGGAAAAAAAAAAAAGTGAAGTAAGGTCTTTTACAGTAGAAAGCACTTTTAAAAAAAATTTTTTTGCATATCAACTCTTTGAATGTTTATCATTGTTTGTTGAAACTTTCAACAGATTCCTATTGTTCAAAAACTCAAGTTAATGATCAGGCTTTTGTGTACTAATTTCAGTCAGCATCCTTAATGCAGATATCATGCTGAAAGCCTTGTAATTTAGAAACAAATAAAAATTTGGTTTCCAAGCTTCTTATCAGCTTATTGTAGCAATAGGATTTACACCGTAAACACCAATAAGCACCCAGGGAACATTAATATACCAGGCAAAATTTTTATGTTTTTTTTTTAACTTTTACTGATTTGTAATTGCATCAACACTGATATTTTTCACTCTATGACACTGTTTAACATTTGCATAATTTTTCTGTTATTACTAGATTAAACTTTTTCTTAGGTACTATTTTTAAGTATTGTTTTCATAATTAGTGTAATGCTATAAGAAAGCAATCCTTGGGATTTTGGGTTATCCATATGTGACTCATATTTTGTTTATGCATTGTTGATTTTAAAATATCATTTATTTAAACATATAATCAGAATTATGTTATGATGCTTTTATATTTTAGTACTTCATCTGGTTTCTTTGTCTAAAAACAATTCAAAAGTTTCTAGTTCTTCCCAATATTTATCTATCATTTTCATGATCCTTCTTCAGACGTTAGCATAAATTGATGTATTTTGCAGAATCAGAAATCCAGTGGTGATAACACAAGACAAAGTTTAAGGGAGATTTGATATCCACAAAAGCAACAGTAACATAAAAATCGATTGATTCCAGGTTTACAGACTCAGGGAGCCATGGTTTCTCACTGAATTTTATGCAATATTCAATCTAAAATATTGCATACATCCTTTTAATGATGTGGATTACAGATTCCTGTTCTTTCAGCCTGATAAAAAAAAAAGAAAGTATGGACAAGACTTCAAGGGAAGAGGGAATTTCTATTCCTATGCAGCTATTCTGTATCCAAATAAATACCAAAAGCAAAAATACTATGTTATGAAAAATACTGAAGTTTTACCATTACATTTTCACATGCTAGCAAACTGTATATCAGAAAGGATAGCTTTCCAAACATCTGGCCAATAAGCTAACTATTTGTGATTGTTTGCTAGCATTAAACTAGAAAAATCTCTGGTTTTCACTAAAAACTCTCAGCAACTGAGACTGACAATAAGCTGCACTATATGGATTGCAAGATATAAAATGTACCTTCACTAGAATCAAAGGCATTGTCTTCTCACTTAAGATTCCATGTCTTTTAGTTTTGATCTTTACAGGCTGTTGTAGAGAATGCTAACTGCAACATGGATAAAATCTTGTGTACTGAGAGATTCTGCAGGAATCACGGAACTTACTTCAGTAAAAGTTATCTTCTTATGTTTTCAAGAATTTAGAACATTCAACTGATTTCTCTACTGAACTTTCTAATAGGCTGATGAGGTTCATGGCTGTACAATAAGTCAAATACCAAAGGCCTTCAGTAGTGAAAATCACTATTGACATCAGTTTTGTCTGGAGGAAGCCTTCAGCTTAAGAGTGAGAAATATTCAGGAACCCACAAGCTTCACTGTTTGCATTAGCCATCAAACCCGGCTAATAACTAGCAGACCAAATCCTCAGAATGATTCCCAAAGAAAGGATCAGATCTGTCCTCATCAAATTGGTTTAGATAAAAAGCTAGAAAACAATCTTTACTGTCCCTTCCTCCTTGTGCAGAGTAGATTTTAGCCCAGGAGATCTGGCTACTAGAAGGTTTTCCTTGGACAACCCCCAATGCCAGAAAGCCTGGGAATATTGGCAAAATCTCCCTGAGTCAAGTAGATGGTGTAGGTTTCAGGAGTCTGCTACACTGTGGCTTTCCAGTGGATAAGGGGTAGAAATTAGGAAATATTGGGAAATAGGGATTGCCATTCTCCAGCTGATCTGGACTGGGGGGAAAAAGAAGAGAAGGAAACCAGTAGAAGAGAAGCAATATTTATTCTAGAAGAAAATAAAGAAGATGTATATGATTATTTCTGTTCTGGGTAACACTATTCTGTGAATAGAGAGGTTTTTTGTAGGTATTTTGTAAATAACAGTACACCCTTAGAGCTATAATAAGCAATGGAATAGCAATAAAGAATGAAACTATTCACCAAACATAGAATCATAGAATGGTTTGGGTTGAAAAGGACCTTTAAGATCATCTAGTTCTGACCCCTCTGCCATGGACAGGGACACCTGCCAGCAGATCAAGTTGCTCAAGGCCTCATCCAGCCTGGCCTTGAACACTTCCATATTCAGAAGATGTAGGGCATCCACAACTTCTCTGGGAAACCTGTTGCAGTGACTCACCACCCTCTTCATGGTGAAGAATTTCTTCCTTAGATTTAATCTAAATCTATACCATTTCAGTTTAAAGCCATTGCCCCATGTCTACCACTACATGCCTTTACAAAAAGCCCCTCTCCAGCTTTCTTGTAGGCCCCCTTTAGGTACCAGAAGGCTGCTGGAGCTCTTCTCCAGGCTGAACAACCCCAACTGTCTCAGTCTGTCTTCGTAGGAGAGGTGGTCCAGCCCTCAGATCATCTTCACAGCCCTCCTCTGGACTCCCTCCAACTGTCTATGTATGCCTTGAAATTCATGCCAAACTAACACCAAATGGGTCAATCTGATAGAAAACAAATATGAAAGGTTTCTAAACACCACAGTTGTAGCATTTTTCTTTATGTTTTTTTAGAAACCATTTGTGGAAGCTGATGCTATATATTTCCTTTGAATATTTCTAATCTTTTATTGTGTTTCACTCATCGTTTAGCAAAGTTATAAGCATGTTCAGACGTTTTATTAATCCACGAGATGGTATAGTATCTAAATACCTTTTATTGCTCTTTTTTCTGCCTCAGCTATGACCTTATTATGGAATGGCTGAAAAAGAATCAGAGCTGTGATAGTTAAGTATCTCTGCTTTAATATTTTTTTGTTCAAGACTTTCTTAGAGGAGCTTCCTAGAGCACCAACAAGCCTGGCTTAACTAAATATATGATTTAAATGGCTAGATAAGATGGATTAAACTTATATGCGGGTGTTTTCCCAATTAGTTCAATTTAGTTTACTCCAGGTTGGAAAGTAATTAAGGGAAATTGAATTGTGGTGAGACTTTTTAACTCTGAAAAGTTTTTTATACAAGGAGTTAATGGAGTTTTATTCATTCATTTAAAACTCCTTTTCTACTTTCCGGTAACTTTCCTGAGAATCTCTGAACAAGAAGTCCTGGTATTTGACTTCTTTAGTCTTGGAATAGAGACTTATGAACAAAATTAAGAAGAAAGTTGTAGCTGTCATCTCAATTTACTGAACCCTTTGCTTCCACCTAACATCACTGCATGATCTGACAGAAGCACTCCATGCTGCATCATCCATTTCTGTCCCTCTGGCAAGTACCTCAGCTGTGTTCTTGTGCTATCGACATTGAGACAAAACTGCTGGAGTGAGCTCAGGGGCAGTAGTGCTCTTAGTAATTCCCCTGGATTAGACAACTGTATACTCTTCCCCAGGATCTGCTTTACAATTCAGACACAGCTGTTTTTTAGGAGTCTTTTAAACACAGAGAAATAGCCCAAAGACATGTGAGACATAGATGCCATTACAAAAATGAATCATCAGTTTGTGTAAACACTTTTTTTTTTTTAATCAACAGTTGCCACTAGTGGTGCCAAATCAAAAGAGCATCAAAATAAGATCACGACTTTGACAGATTAACTGTGAAAGGATTGTTTGTCCATGGGACCATCGTCTAGAGAGTCAAATTTATATATAGAACAAATAGTTCTGCATTCCAGACAGCAGGAGTCTTTTCAAGAAAACTAGAAGGACTTTCGGTCAACAAGACTTCAACTTTCACACAGTTCTGCAAACACAGTACACTGTAGCTTCAGAAACTATAGAGATCTCTGTTGTGCCTCAGTAAACATGTCAATGTGTCATATTGAAGCTCCCCTTATATGTCCCACTCAAAAAAAACCCCAAAACCAAAAAACAACACAACAAACACAAAAACTGAAGATGGTAAATAATACTAACTATTCTCTACAAAATGTTCCGCACTATTCTTCTCCCAGCACCCTTATCTTTACTCTTTATTGAAGCAAACTCCTTCTGCTTGGCCATGCCACCCAGGTCTAGTTTTGACCAGCAAAGAAGAGAAATGATATGAGTGGGATTCACAGAATTGGAGCTATGATCCCAAGCACTGGGAAGCCCTGAGTGGATGAACAGTGCTGTTAACTCTCTGGGACACCCGGGAAACCAGGCCATTTTGATTGCATGTTATTTGATCAGCTAGCTCTCAATGGCTGGTGCTCTGCTTCTTCGAACATGGCCAGTTGGTGATGATGAAACATTTCAGTGGCGTAAGAGCTGCAGCAAATACAGAAGCTTTGCCTGCAAAGCACATGTGGAATGAGGAAAATTATGTCAACATGGCACAGGCTGGGAGAGTTGACCACTGAAACGGCTTCAGGAAAAAAGGGCACAGCAGGAAGAACATGACTTCATTATACCTGTAAGTAGAAAATTAACACAAGTGGAATGATTGCAGAATAGGAAAAAGAAGGGGCTGATGTAAAATTTGGATTGGTCTTCTGAGAGTGAAAAGGCTTTTGTCCCTGTGTGTTGACAGCACTCGTTAGCTTTATTTTAATCAGAGGGGTCTCAAGACTATTCTGACCCTGTAGGACACTAAAAGATACTCAGCCATCTCAAACCCGGAAAAAGAGACTGCTGAGTCTAGGTCACCTAATGTTTGATAACATTCCAGCCTAAGGTGATAATTTTCTTTCTTTAGCAGAACACCAGAGTCTGGGATATCTCACTCTAACAAGAGAGGAGTTAAACATAACATTAGTGAAAGCGGAGGAATGATCCATGCTTAAAATTGTTACTTCTAAACAGGATGCTGACGTTGTAGGTTTCTGCAATCTGGGATAAACTGCTAGACAGCTTCGGTGTAAAATACAGGCAGCTGAATCCCATCCACAGATGCTAATTTCAGATTAATTTTGCTTCTCCATTAACATTAGAGAAGACAATCTAGTGACTCCAAACAGACAGCTGATCTGCCATTTTCTATTTTCTAAAGTCATCTGTAGCTGGAATAAGAGATAGGAAAACCTGAAAATAAACTTCACAGTGAAAGACCCGGGGGTACAAAAGGGAATATTCCTGTTCTCATGATATTAAAATGCACCCTATTCACAGTGGTTCTAATTTTCAAAACACTATGCTGGGCTCTTTGACAACTAAAATGACATATGAAAGAAGTGCACTCACTCAAAAGCACCCACATATGCGCAGGAGGACATAATTTGTGACAGTAAAGACAGTGAATGAAGATAAATATTGGGGGAAAGAAAAACACAAATTAATTACGCTAAGCATAAGTCTGAGTAGGATAGATGCATGCAGCATTTAGTATTGTCATGTCATAGATGGAAAAGAGTTTCCAAAATCTCTTGGACAGAATGATTGCACCAATGCAATCACTTATGCGAAAAGGCCAAATGGAACTTTATGCGTCCTTCAAATAATTTAAGGATTCTCACAGAGGATTTGCTTGCAACATTTGGCTGTTGATGGTATTATACTTTGGAATTTAAGATGACACTCCTGGTGGTATCAAGCCTTCTCTGTATGTGTAGAGCTAGAAAGACCAGCACCTGGCTGGTATTGAGATGGAAACCCTTCTGATCAATATGTTAATTTCTGCCTTAGAGGGTATTGCTACACTTCTTCATCCAGGACTTTGACTAAACAGCAGAGGTGGAAGACAGCTGGCCAGAATATTTTTGAGACAGATGGTGGCTGCCCTGGTCCTGTGAGTGATCTCTGGATGGGTGCAGAGCAGGAGATGAGAGATGGAAGGACCAGTCACAAGTACAGGCTGGAGGATTCCAGCAAGGACCAAAGCCCCTTCTTTAGAAACAAGCGTGCAGCAGCCTTTGCAGTCTGAGAAAGCACAGAAAGTGCTGAGCTGGAGAGTAAGTGTGGAAGAAAAGGTCCTCAACGTAAGAAGGAAGCAAGCAAGCAAGAAATGGAGAATGATTTTTTTTTTTTTTTTAAAGCTTGTATTGCCATCTCTCTTAGCTAGCAGATAGAGGTATTTTCTATTCAAAGTCTTACTTGTTTTTTGTTTGCGGGTTTTTTTGTTTATTTGTTTTCTCTGGTTCAGTATTTTACATTCCAATAAAACCTAGGTTCGGAGACTAAGTGACTTTTGATAAACTCTTTAAGCAAACATTTGTTATATCCATCTGAGGACACTGACTTTCATAGAATCCTGTGCAAGCATCCTTTACATGTTGATAAATGTGTCACTAGAGTTTGGCACTTCTCCCTGTTGACACTGTTATGGCTTTCATTTCTGCTCATGGCTTAATGCTCAGTATTGTTGCTCAGACAGAACCCCAACTTGAATTGCAAAACCTGTTTTCTGTCAGTAACTTATAGCTTCTGACGTCAATTTTGCTTTGTCAGAAAGTGTGCTGCAGTGTGCCTTTCAGGCATTCATCTGCCTTTCTCCTATACAGCACTCCCATCTTCAGGTTACTGTGTAACTATTATAACTTCAGTAGTCTATGTCTTCCATTCCAGACACATAATCAACTCAAAACAGCTTTTGTGTGATTATCTTGGCATCAGTTCCTGGATGGCAGTCCCAACTCAGTATCTTATCATTGCAGATGTTTATCCTGCCATTTGATGTGCTCTTTGGTATGTGGATATCACAAACAGCTTTTGCCTGGAATTTTGATAGTAATCTGTGGCTAGCAGGAAAATTTGCATAAAATCCCTGTTTGGAAAAAAAAAAAGACTTGTTTGGAATTTGATGTCTCTTTTCTTTCCAGTCCTCTTTGATAAATGATCAAAAGATGATCCAGTATTGCTAATGCAGTTTGTTCATTTGCTTCCTGAAAGAGAAATTGATGTGTGAATTTACTATTAAGACTGTAGCCTTTTGTAGATAATTCTGATTATTGGACCTATATTTATGCTACATGCTGCAGGCTGTGTCTAAATTTCATTTTCTTAATTATTTTTTTCTCATAAGCCAATATATTCCATCTAGGTCTGTAAACCATCTCATAATCTTTTGTATGTCTTTCTGTGTTTGAATGTGTACCCCGCTGTGTACAGATGTTTCACAGTTTCTAGTGGTGCCCTAAAATTAAATAGCTGTCAAAGATCAGAAATGCATTGATGTTAGTACTAACATCACTGGTGTTGGTTAAGTACTGTTGTATACAAAAAATACTCTCTAGGCAACCCTGTTTTTTGTCCTCTGGGAGGACAAAAAAGGCTGAAGGTGGTTATCTCTGCATTGATCCTACCAAACATTTTATCGTGGAATAGTATCATGACTTTGGAAAGTTTTCTTTGGCTGTGAGTCATGGTATTGTTCTCTGTGCTTTACTTGCAACTAATAAGATGCAAATGTCACATCAGCTGCATCCCATTTGAGCCTGAAGCTACACTGCAGGTAGCTAACAGTCAGGTTTTCTTTAATGGATACTGTCACACAGCATTTTAGATATGAGTTTGCCAAAGCCCAAGAGCAGTATTATAACACTGTAATTGTGACTGCCTGGATTTTTGTATTTTCACTTAAGCGCAGCAATGATAGTGGCATTACTTCAGTTTTTCAAGTACTCAGAAAAAGTCTGTCCACTTGAATCTGCCATTTCTGTTCCTATTTTAAAATATACTTGAAATTTCATCTTCCTCATTATTTTAATTGATTTACGAATTTGCTAAGGGATGGGACTCTACCTTCACTACAGCCTCCACTTCTTGTCTATTGTGTTCTTCATAGTTTACTTTTCAATATGTGATATTGGGATCAGAAGATCAAAGAAATGTTGCTAACCTCTGTGAAGAAACTCTTGTAAGGAATCAGTCTGGAGTCATCTGCGCTCTTCAGAGGCATTATACTAAAGTGTTTGCAATGACATTCCAGAAAAGAACAAAATTATTTGATTGTATGGTCAATATTACTCTGCAATTGTTTTCCAGTCTGAGTATTTAGCAATTGATCCTGCATATCTTATTGGTTTGAGTTTGTTTGGTTGTTTGGGGTTTTTTATTATTATAAGGTCTTGCAAAATATCATACTTGCAGTAACAGACTGGTAGGAGTTTATTGAAGTCGTTCACATTTTTGGTGAACAGTTGGTAGATTTAAGCGTTGTATCGTAGAAACAGTCATCAGCCAGATATTAAAGGCCTTTTTTTGTGAACCGGCTACATTTTCAATGACTGCAAAAACATTGATTTGGTTGAGTCCCCAGCCCTGGATGTGTTTAAGAAAAGGGTGGATGAACTACTTAGGGATATGGTTTAATGGGGATTAGGGACGGTTGGACTGGATGATCTCTAAGGTCTTTTCCAACCTAGAAATCTATGAAATCTATGAAATCAAACAAAGATGCTATAGTGCTAAAGTAACTTCTCATACACCATCTCCTTTAGTATGTGTGAATGGGTTAGACAGACTTGAACTACAGTGGTTGTACCCACAGCCACGGATTGGGTATTGGATGTTGTGGCAGTTTGACCAATAGTCTTCACTTAAATACCTGCAATAGAGTGCATACTCTTTGAAGTATGCTCCAGCTAATGACATAGGCAGGGTTGCCTCATCTTGAAACTTGGATTCATCCTCAATATCTCCTTATTTAGAGATGAAAATAAGTGGTGATTAGGTCGAATTGGTGCTCAGTGTCCTAAGTCCAGCATTTGATTTTCTGGCACTGTAGTGACTCATCCAGTGACATCAGGTTGCCAAGCTATGGAATTTCTGCTCTCCTGTTGAACCTCTCCTGTCATTCTCTGTCTGCTGTTCAGCATCGATACAGTGATACTTCACATAGGATAGTGCCAGCATTGGCCTTATTTTTCTGACTGGCAATGATTGAAGAGCAAGTATATGACAGTCACTTAAACATGAGCACGCTTTCGCATTTTTTCATAAGGGTGTTCATAATCGCAAAGACAGACACCCGGATAAAGTAGCACTAAAGCTGGTTTGTAAATAGAATGCACACGCATGCACACACACACACACATACGTATAAAAATAAAATATTTCCTGCATCTGTGTGGATAAACTGCTCTTTGTCCATCAGTCTGATCCCAGTAAAAGATTGTCTATGTTGTACTTCATCCATTCTATAGACTACAGCCACCCCTCTCCCTGATCATTGCTGTTTAGATTGGCAAAAAGTGTTCTGATATTTGTTAAATTATTATTAAGAATTTGTGTTCTGACAGCAGAAATTAGTAGCCCACCAGATGTAATCTTTTCAACAAATTCCAAAGGTAGCAATGACTTTAAGGTACTTTTTCCCTACTTTTCTCCTCTCTGGAGAAAGCCAAGGGCTTCCAGTAAGGCTTCTCAAATGGTTATACACCAAAACCATGTGTCTAACACCAGCACTGCACAGCTGGTGTGCTCTTACACAAGTAAGCAGCATGTATCCACATGGTTCACTTTCATGTCTGCTGTGCTGTGACTGTTTTTGAGAATGTTCTTACTCTTGAGTTTTGAGGGGTTTGCTATTACCAGACACACGCTGCCATGTGTTTAGGCAACCCTTTATTTTGCAACAGCAGCAGAAGACAGGAAGGTTTGTGACAGTACATGGCTTCTCTGAAATTCCCTGTTTGGTCTTAACTGAGACCTAGGAAAGCATCCTGTCTTCCACGGGAAGCTTTTTTTTTTTCCTACGAAGTTCTGCCATCTTAAATCTATCACCCTGTTCTTCACCTGATGCTTTAGGAGACGTCTTAGATATCTTTGTCCATTACTGTGTGGTATATCTGACAGTATGACCTGGAACTTGCTATTAACTTTCACAAGGAGCTTAAAAAAAAAAACCAACCTGTATTGAAGAGGATTGAAAAAGTGAGCATCAGCTCTCTTTCAGCTTAGTGAAACATCTGGAGACATGTGATCAAGTTCTTTGTGAAGCAGTGAGAGAAGACACAGGCACCGGTGTGCTTCAAAGCCAGATTCTCAGGAATGCTAATGGATAGCATCACACTGTTGTGTAAAAGTTAGTTATCTGAGTCCTGGGTGGTCAGCAGAGTCTCTTTCATAATTAGTGGGAAGAAGTAGAAACCTCCTATTCTATCTCATCCCAAGGTGACATCCTAGACACATGACTGAGGTAGGGGACAGAAATTACTCTCTTCCTATTTCTTGAAGAAATCTAACCTGGAGAATTTAGAGAACTAAAGCTGTCGAGATCAATTGCACCCACAGCCTCTTTATGTGGTTCTTTTGCAATAAAGGACATTTAAAGTAGAAATAAGTGATGTTAGTTGGAAGCTGACAGGTACTTTCACCTTCAAATTCTATTTTTTTATTTTAATTGTTATCACCTTAGATATTTTTCCCCCCATTCAGGAATGTGTTTGTGTTTGAGAAGAGTTCATGCTTCACGCACACGTGATTAAATCCTACTTCTTAGGGCCTTTGTCTGCACAGGAAGAGATGCCTTATGTGATGCTTCTTAGTGAGAGTTTCCTGACAAAGGAACTGTGCCAGGGATCTGACTGTTCCCTCCGCAAGTATGCTGGATCATAAGCACGCACACTCCATCTGTACGAATAGGAGAGGAGAAAAGTGCATTCAACATCTGTTGCAGGCAGATAAATATAAATATTACAGTAGTCTAATTTTCCTAGGAATTATGCCTGAAGCAGGGCCTATGGCTCAGAAATTAAAAAGGGAAAACCTAACCTAGTACAATGCCTCTAGGTCTTTTATTTCCTGTGATCTTCCTTTAAGTTTTTACCACATGTTCCTTGAGAAAATCAAGGTCAAGTTTCTTTATCATGACTTGTGATTTTTCATTGTTGTATTTGGATGTATGGATGATCCTTCACAGCATTTCTGAAATAAATCTGAGTGAATCATTGGACAGGGTGGAAGAGGCAAGAAATTGTGGGATTAGGAGGGAATTTCTACTTCGAATTTCCTCTGAAATTAGGAAAAAAAAAGTGTTTTGTAATATATATTGCAATGACATACATAGTTTTCTCTATGGTTTTATTTATCATTATGATTCAGGTTATATCTCTGTTTGCAATACCTGGGGGATAAAAAACCCGCAGGTGATTGCCTGAGTCCAGTTTCATACCACATAGAGCAAGATTCATATATAATAGACTTTGAAGCATTGTTCAACAGCTACTTCTGTTTATTTCCCTAAGAGTAGAAAGGTATAAAGTAACTTCTAAAATTCCTAACAGCATGATGGATGACATATTTTTAGACTGAAATAAATCAGAATGGATAAACTCATTTCCTCTCTTTCATGGATCTTCAAGACAGAAAATGTGATAACAGTAATGAAAAAATAATTTTTGAAAGTTCACTCTATTTTACATTTTTTCAAGGACAGTTAACTAGATCTGATGTCCAAAAAGCCACAATCTGCATTAATTTATAACAAAAGAAAAAATGTCAATAATAATGTACGTATTCCTCTGCTTTATAGACTCGAAATAAAGATCAAACCTCAGAATCTTAACTGTAGTGTAAGGTAGAATGTTATCATCTGTTCTGAAAATAACTATATTGAGACAAATATAAATTAGAAATAGTCTTCCTAAGACAATAGAGAACTCACCTTTCTAGGATTTCAATTCCAGAAAGAAACATATGAAGAAAATGATATGCAGTAAATTATTACCCGTTTGAAACATATGTTTATGTTAATAATAAAACATCACTTTTTTTAAACTGATGCTTTCAGTACTAATTATGTGACTTCCGTCATATCATGCATTTATGAAAAATAAAAATGAAGGGAAATTAAATGATGAAAGAGAAAAATGTTGACAAATATTATTTGAAAACACTTTTTACTTTGACATAAATTACGAGTTATTGAGTATGCCAGCAGCGGTGTTTCAATGATTGGTAAGTAATTATCCAGCAAGGAAGGGTTTTAAGAATTCACAGCAACTCCTTAACATGTCTTATTGGATTTATGCCAGCATGAAGGATTCAGTAATGAACTGCTAATCCAGCTCTGCTCACTACCCGCACAAGGTTTAAAATGTGGCTCTGTCTAAATATCAGCTGCAATTAAGTGTTAGGACCAAAAGAAGAAGAAAGACCATCTCAGAGAATGAGAAAGTAGTAGGACAGATTTTACTGTGTATTATTGGTATTTATGGCTCTTCTCATGTTTAATCAGTTGCAGCCACTGCACACGAAACGTTTTCTTGCAAATGTGACTGGAAACAGTGTTTAATAGGAGAAATGGGATGAAATGAAGACAGGGAGTTTAGACTGGTAAAACATCATGATAATGAGATTTATTAGACAATAGAAGAATCTCCTAAGGGCAGAGGGGGAAACTTCAGTGTCTGGGACATGTCCAATTAAACTTGAAAAACATTAGAAAATATTCTTCTTGGAACAGGAAATAGATGTAATTAATATTTTTCATTACTAGTTTCTGTTATTCTTACAGCTTTTTCCCAGGCAAGAAATTTGGTTTATTTCCTATTGTTTCTGTGTTGAGTAGTTTCATTGCCTTAAAGGATTAAGGCAAATAAAGTTACACCATCTATATTAACTTTGAAACTGGAAATGAAATGTTTGATCATAGTCTAATCCAGACGCCCTTCATGATTACCTATTAATTGATGTCCTCTAAGGAGTAATCTAAGGCTGGTAAACCAGGAATCTTTTACCATATTCTAAGACAAGAACAATTGTAAAAATATTTCTACTGCAAGTATTCCTCAGAATATGAATCCATGCTAGCAGTCAGGGTTCTATTTTGTGATTATCATTGAAGGAAGAGGAGCTTTTTTGCCGTTACTACTAATTTTACACTTACCCGGAAAAACTACAGACATTTCAAAGAAGTGGATACCTGTTAATGTAATCCCCATATTTTAAGAGTACAAAAGGAATGGATCCATAACTGAGAGCAACTGTGTTGTTAGTCCCAAGATAAAAGATAACCATTAACCTGGGACCTGTCAGATTACATCAAAGGTGACTTTACTGAATCTTAAAAGTGAGTCACTTAATTTCGTTCCCAGGCTGAGCTAGAATTGGGACCATTACCCATTTAGGCTGGACTGAATTTTCATTATCCTGCTTCTGACTCTCTGCGCAAACACAAAACTGGAAAACACGCCATAGAAATTACTATTATATATACATACATATATATATGCATACACATATTCATAAAAATACATATATATATATTTAGATAGTAAGAAACAAGAATTCTAATAACTTGACTAAATGTTATTTATATTTTTCTAATCCAAAGAATAAGATTTTTTTTAAAAAATGCATTTAATTTTGAATTAAAATTATCACTTTTTCAAAATTTTCATAAAAATATTTGCCAACATTTCACATTTTTTCTTTATAATGGAGTTGGATAGTTTACCTTAAAAGTTTGTTCTTCTTCACTTCTTTCCTCTCAGAAACTGCAGTATGTATAAGAAAGGACAAAACCAAAATCTAGAAATGAGATTAATATGCAGTATTTCAAAGAAATTTTTCTTAATTCCTCTATTTTTCTAGAGGGAAAACACCATTTTTGTTTCTTTCACAGTGTCTTACTTTCTAGCTTTATGTTTCTATAGAAAAAATAGGTTTTAAAATGTAAGAAGAAAGTGGTTTTCTCCATTATTAATCAAAATACTATTTTATAAACAATTTTTAATCAACAAAAAAATCTTAATACATAATCCAATAAAAATTCAGCCATCTTCTTCCTTTCTTTAACTCAATACAAAACTACATTTTTAATAGTTCCACTATCCTACCACCTTTCTTACGATATTCTGAGGTAAGATTTGCAAAGCCAAACCATCTGATAAACACTCGGTTTTCAGAGTATTTGCATGATCTGCAAGAGTAACCATACAACTGATAAAATCTTCTGAAGATTTAATCACTGCAAAGTATAACAGCAGTGCTTCCCAAGAAGCAGGCAGCAATTTTCTGCTTCCCCACTAATTCCAGCCAGTGCGGATTCTGTGTTCACAGCACTCAGCAGTGACCCTGATTCAGAATTTTTCTCAATTTCAGAAACTGGCATTCAAAGCACCCTTGCTTGTTCATGAGCATTTTATCAGACCCTGAGAGCAGTTTTTCCAGCTGACAGATCTCTTTCGTAAGGCTTAACTAGGTCGGCCACTCACATTGTAATGCATGTCTGGATCTGAACTCCATGGCCCTGCCCTGTCTCTGCTTGCTGTAAAGATTCACGTTGTCAGAAATACCTTCTTTCTGAAAAAAATGCCCTGAGTGAACTACAATCCAAAGTCACAATGCACTGACTAATCAGAACTGTCTCTTCAATATACTGCATTGGCTCATTAAAAAAGAAAGATGTTGATGAGTTTAAGCGAGAACCACTATCAGAAATCTGTTTATCTCCTCCTTTTATTATTTTTTTCATTTATTTTTTTTTTAACAGTGAGAGAAAGGAAAAAAAAGGAGATCTTAAAAACAAATAATTTTATTCTTAAAAGTCAATTAAGTAATTTTTTTCGGTTCAGTCTCACATTCCCAATTATAAAGCCAGGACAAAAGACAAGCTCTGCATGCTGCTGTGGAAATCAGAATAGGATTCTTTTGCCGAAAACTGAGAAGAATTAGTGAAAAATAGATTTTGCGTTTGTTAAAAGACAAGTTGACCGTAAGCCAGAAAAACTAGGAAAGGCAAAGTAAAGGTGAAAAAAATGCACATGAAGTATTTTTTTAATATACATCTACATTCTGTATATGCACCTTGCATATAGAATAGCATACTGGATTAGTGATTCTTGTTTTACAGATCAGGTAGCTTTGACATCTCTGTTAAAGATACTTATGGCTCAGATAGCCACATTTAAATGAAAAGAAAATATTTTTTATTTTAAACGAGTGAAAGATCTAAACCAAAACAAGTCAGTTTCATGAGTGGTAGATTATTAATTACTTATTAAACAAGATTTGAAATTCTAAGAACTTTTTTTAAGAACACTTTTCTTCTACAAGAATACAGCACCTTACCCTACCAAAAAATGTTTAAATCCTTTTTTCCTCATGCCTTCAGTAGGGGAAGGGAAGTGAAGGTAAGGTAAGGTAAGGTAAGGTAAGGGAAAGGAAGGGAAGGGAAGGGAAGGGAAGGGAAGGGAAGGGAAGGGAAGGAAGGGAAGGGAAGGGAAGGGAAGGGAAGGGAAGGGAAGGGAAGGGAAGGGAAGGGAAGGGAAGGGAAGGGAAGGGAAGGGAAGGGAAGGGAAGGGAAGGGAAGGGAAGGGAAGGGAAGGGAAGGGAAGGGAAGGGAAGGGAAGGGAAGGGAAGGGAAGGGAAGGGAAGGGAAGGGAAGGGAAGGGAAGGGAAGGGAAGGGAAGGGAAGGGAAGGGAAGGGAAGGGAAGGGAAGGGAAGGGAAGGGAAGGGAAGGGAAGGGAAGGGAAGGGAAGGGAAGGGAAGGGAAGGGAAGGGAAGGGCGAGCAACTTTGCTTTTATCTTTTACGAGACAAACATTATATAAAATGAGGAGAGAGCTTTAATTAATGATTATAGTTTGCATGAAGACCACTAGTCTTTCTTTCTACATAAGTTTTAACAGATTTACTCTCTGCTAAGATGGTCCATCAGAGAATTAATCTGTACTTGTTTAACATTTACATACTTCGTGAAGACTACAGACCCAGTAAATTGGAAAATATGTTTCAAAGCCTAAAATAATCTCTTCCCCTAGCAACTGCTTAGGAAAATGAGACCTTTGACTTTGATTCAGAAATTGTTTATGCTCCTAATGGTAATTGCATCAGCATTTGGTGAAGGTTCCCTATTATGTAAAGGGTAACTGTATAATGTATGAAGTATCAGAACAAGCCAAGAAAAGCTTCAAGAAGTTCAATTCACAACTGAGATTTACAATGTTTGGGGCACATTCTGTGATTATGTCTAGACTAAAGGTATTATGATGATACATCACCTGTAAACAGCCTAGATAGCATGCACCCAACTACAGACTGAATCCAGTCGATAGGTACAATCATCTATCTCCCACACCTCTCCTGCTAACCTTTTTTGACAAGCACCCTCATAAACACACAAATCCAATTCCTGATATTTTATATAGGCCTACTACCCCCCTTTCTCTCTCATGTATAGTACAAAATTCTGTGTACTTGTCGAAGTATTCTGTACAATTCTTCTTCTTAACTCCATCTTCCTTTCCTGTTTTGTAAGTATTACTAGTTAGTAAAACTCATATGTAATGTAATCTGATTTTTCAAAGACACAGTCATTATGACTAACAAGGCAACATACAATCAAAAATAATGTCAATTGAAAGGGACCTCTGGAGGTTATCATCTGGCCCAATCCCTTATTCAAAGCAGGGACAACTTCAAAATTTCAGTAAATAGCTCAGAGCTGTGTCCAGTTGAGTTCTGAGTGCCTGCAGTGATGGAGATGCCCCACATCTCTTCAGGCAACGTGTTGCAGTGTTTGATCACCTTCATGGTGAACAAGTTTTTCCTTATATAGAGTCAAAATTTTGCTTACTTCTACTTGGATCTGCTGTCCCTTGTCGTTTTGCTTTGCACCTCCAGGAGCAGCCTGGGTCTGACTTCTCTACATCTCCCATTCTGGCTATGGAAGACTACAATGAATTCTCCCCTGAACCTTTTTCTCCAGGCTAAGCGAGTCAACTTTTCACAGTGTTTCCTCATGCACCATGTGCTCCAGTGTCCCAGCTTCTGGATGGCCCTCCTACTGATCTACCTCTGGTATATTGTAGTGGTTTAGGCTGATCCAGCAACTAAAACTCACACAGTCTCTCCTTCTCCAGTAAAGTAGAGAGGAGAGAAAAAAAAACCAAAGGGACTGAGGGTTGAGACAAGAACAGAGGGAGCACCCACCAACCATGGTCCTGGGCAAAACAGGCAGAGCTTTTCTCAAAGCAAAACAGTTTATTAATGATTACTTAGAAGAACAAAGGGAAACAAAAACTGATTACTTGAGAGGACAGAAAGAAACAAAACCAGATCTTACAACCGACACCTTCCCCCCCCCTCCACTTCCTTTTCCTCCCGGCTCTACCTCCTCCCCCCAGCAGCACAGGGGGCAGGGACTGGGGGAGTGCAGGTCAGTTCATTCCGTGCTGTTACTGCTGCTTCTTTCTGAAAGGAGAAGGAGTCCTTACACCCTTTTCCCCTGCTCCAATGGATCCCCTACCCACGAGGAAAAATCCACAAACTTCTCCAGCGTGAGTCCAGCCCACTGGAAACAATCCTTCCCCACAGATTGCTCCGGTGTGGGCTTTACCACAGTCTCGGGTACTTAGGGAGCTGTAGCCACTCGCTCCAGCGTGGGTCGTCACGCAGACTCCAGATGCCTCTCTGCCTTGTTGTGCACCCCAACACGACCATCCTCAGGCTCAGACATCTTCTCCCCACGGGCTGCGAGTGGGTCTCTGTTCCACCGAGGCTGTCCTGGTTGCAGGGGGGCCGCCTGCTATCTCACCATCAGCCGCAGGGGAAACTCGGCTCCGGCACACCTCCTCCTGCTCCATCCTCACTGACCTGCTGTCGATGCGGCTGTTTCTCTCAGATCTCAGTCCTCTCCAGGTGAACTCAGCCCAGTGGGCACCCCGGGAGTGGGGTGCCCCTGAGTTCCTCAGCTGGCTCCGCCGCCGCCATTTTCCGTGGGCGGCGCCGGCCCGACGCAGGCAGCTGCCCGGCCGGGAGCCAGGGAGCGGGGGCAGTGCCCTCCTCCCTTCTCTCCTCGATCCTGGGCAAAGCACCTTTTCCGGTTCCTTTGTCCTGACTTAAATAGGGCAATTCGCAGAGGCGCCCTATTGGCTCAACCCCGAGGGGGATGGCAGTCTGATCTGGTGGCCAGAACTAAGCCTAACCCGGTTCCAAAACCGGGGAGGTCACAGGGACCAAAATCCCTCTCCTGCCACCAGAACCACCCCCCCCCCTCCACATCAAACCATGACATATGTCCATGTCTCTCTTGCACTGGAGAGCCCAGATGTGGACTCACTACTCCAGATGTATCTCACCAGTGCTGACTGGAGGGGAATGATTCCCTCCCTTGACTGACAAGCATTGGTCTGCCTACTGCAGCCTGATATGCAGTTGGCTTTCAGCATTGAAAGGGCACATTACTGGCCCATGGTCATGTGGTTGTCCACGAAGGCTCCAAGGACCTTTTCTACCAAGCTACTTTTCCAACTGATTGGCCCTGAGCCTGTACTGATGCTTATGGTTTTTCCTCCCCAGGGGCAAGATTTTGCATTTCCCTTCATTGATCTTCATGAGGTTCCTGTCAGCCTATTTCTCCAGATTGGTCAGATTCCTCTGAGCTGCAGCCCTGCCCTCCAGTTTACTGACAGTTCCATCCATCTGCATTTTGTTTGTGAATTAAGTTATTGAGGGTGACATTTAAACATTTATCGGCCCCAGATCATTCCCTAAGGAACACCAGTACCCGTCTGCCACTTGGACTTTGTACCACTGACTACTCTTGGAGCTCAGTGGTTCATCTTGTCTATTTTCAAGTGTTATCACTGTAACTGTTCCTATTCTTTAATGTTTTTTTTTTTATATTAAAAAAGCAAAATTAAGAAGAAACACAGTATTCTGTTCATTTCTTAGGTCTGAAAATCCCAACTCCTCATGCTCAACTATCTTAGCCCTGCTTTTCTGTTTTCCAGAAAACGTTAAAAATAATGCTTTCACATTCTAACATCCAGGGAAAAACAAGAAAAGGACAGATAATTTTTCTTTTAAAATTAGTTCTTAAAAATGAATGCTCCAAAGGGTTATCTGAGTTCATGGCACCTGGATCCAAATTGCAGGAATTTTCTGAGCACTTTTGCTCTTTCTTTTTTTTTAAAGGAAATTGGCAAAGCAAAAATACTCAGAGCTGTTCTTCCTTTCTTCATAGACTACTCCTGAAAAAGCCCTCTTGAACTAATATGTAAATGTGTATTGCTGCATAATGAAGGATTCGAAAATGAGGCCAAACTCATCCAGTTTACTTTTTCCAGCCAGCCTTGTATAAATGAGGTGGCAATCTAGAAGAAGTTGGTCTTTTCATTTAAACTGGGATTCTTCCAGAAGACCGTGTACGAATAGAAATATTTATTGAAGGTGAAATGTTCCAGACTTAAACAGTGGGTAGGAACAGCAAATTCCTGAATAGAAATTAGTATTTAATGGTATAATATGTTTTTTCATACCATTTTCCTTAAATCATAAGTAATTTTTATTTATTTCAAAAAACAGAAGCTTTGGTTTTTTTTAAAAATTCATTTTAGACATCTATTGATCATCAATGTGATATTTATAATAACTTCTTAGAATTTTTTTTTTACCATTCTTCATTAAAAAGTTGCACATCTTTTTGTCTGAGAGTAGTTTGGTGCTTTGGCACGTTCCCACATTCGCAATTCAAGTGACATTCAGAACTGACTTAACATTCAAATATATGTACTTATTTTGGTTTCCAGCGACTGTCAAAGTTCGTCTTAATCCCAGATCAAAAGCTACCAGTGGACTTCCCTTAGTATAGATCTGCCTTATGTCAAAATTCAAAAATAAAACCACTACAGAAAAAAAAGGGAGAAGTAAGGACAAGACATGCAAAGAGGTTTAGAGACATATCCAAAAAGATATGGTTGCCTTGAGTTCAAATCTTGGTCCTGAGGAACCCTTCTTGATCAAAAAAAAATGGAACTGTTAAAATCCTAGTAAAATGTTGCCAAATAATTTCTGACCAGCTACTACTTCAGTAGCACTAACAATTCCAAATAACAGCTACCCAAAGCAGCAGTGGTGATAATAAGTGATTAATTGCATTTCACTTTCCATCATTCCTGCAGTCCTTTAACTCATGACAGTAAACAGGCAAGCAAAAATGCCACCTAAGATGGGCAAGGTCTGATTAGCTTCCTGTTTTTCATTCAAGAGGACACCTCAAGGTAAGCACTCTAAAGAGGTGTTTGCAAACTAGGTGAATATCAGCAAGTGAGCAAATGTCTTGCTCTAGCGGTGGTGGTCTGCCAAGTCTGATCCTGAAGATTCTCTGTGATCACTAACCTCTAGTATCCTTTATAAAACTGCTGTGACTGCTGAGGATGTCCCAAGGGGACAGGTGACAGAGGTTGGTGAGGTGCACATGTTCTCCCTGACCAGCTTCCCCTACTGCACTGGATGGACCTTTGCACTGACCCAGTGAGGCATTTTTATTTTCTTATTCTGGCATGATGACCCAAATTTTACGCACACAAGTGGTTATGGACTTGGCTCAAAAACATTCACCTTCCACATCGAGCCTGTCTCATCTGCTCTCTCCTCTGTCCTCAGATCCCATGCAGGATGCTCCCCATGTCCCTTGCAGCACTAGCTATGAAGAGAGAGTGCCGTCTTCGGTGTTTGGTCACTCCAGGCCAGAGGTGAAGAGAAGAGTGACAGGGGAAGAGGAGCAGGGACAGAAGAGTAGAATGTGCTGGAGGGCACCGGCTACAGGCCAAGATATCATGGAGATTTTTTTTTCTCTTTTAAATGGAAACATCATCCATGCTCCTAGATTTCTCCCTACCTACGTGGCATTTGGTTTGTGTGCCCTTGCTGTGAGCAGAACCAGCTCAGAAACTGTGGCCGGACTGGTGGAAGGGGGAAAGGTGGGTCAATAAAGCTTGGGCATCTGCTTTCATGGTATAAAACTGCATCAGGTGTGAGTGAACCCTGCCTGGGTCTGCTGTGGAAGGAGCCCACGTATGAGATGTTTTTGTGCCTCGTTGTTATGTGGGCTTGTCCTGCTGGTTCTGCTGGTTCTGCTGGCTAACTCGATGTGGTGAAGGTCGAGGATACATCCCTTGTGCAAGGCATGGAGCCCCTCTCCAGAGTCACTGAAACACCACTGGGTCCATTGACATGGCTCAGAGGATACAGTGGTGCTGGGGACACGGTGGAGCCTGGCACGGGGGCAGTAAGGGCCATGGCTCGGGAGAGCCATGCCCTCCTGGTGGAGCACTCACCGGGCAGTGGTGCGAGGGCCACGCAGACACAAACGTGTCCTTGAATCTATCCAGCCCAAAGATCCTGGTGCCTGTGTTTCAGCCCCCGCGCTGTTAAACCATCGCATCCCTGATACGGTTTCTGGCCTAAACCAACAAGCAGCCTCCCAAACTATTTCTAGACATGGTGTCAGAGTTAGCAGCCAGAGGCCATTTCCAACCAGCAGTTTGTGTGTGGTTACCCTATTTTTGTGGATAACGATGTTTAACAGTATGGCTGTGGCCAGCTGGCCCCAGGGCCAGTGGCAGTTGTTAATTACTGACACAGACAGAGCCCCGGTTTCCCTACAGCCCTTCTTCACGACCCACCCCAGGGCACACTAAGGCTAAACTGCGGCAGACAGTGAAGAATGTTGACCCCAAGGTATCACTGATGGACCTGTCCCAGGACAGTTTCCATGACAATCAGGAAGATTGCTTTTATGGAACCTGAAATACAGTACTTTTATTGCCATAAGAAGGAAGCCCTAGCTTTGTCTTTCTGTAGGGCACTACGTTACGGCCCTGCTACAAGGATACCCTCCAGCTCCCTTTTCTGGCCAAGGCAGCTACCTGAAACTCGAGGTGGTAAGTCCTCATGCAGGGCTTCCTCAACTACTGTTGCTCATGGACCACCACGGGTGGCCACAGATGCATTTTCCAGGTGGTAGCAGTCCCTGGCTCTGTGCTGGGCTATGTTCACATGCAGGGAATGGAGTGAATTTATACTTTTTTTTTTATGCACCACCTCCTCAGGAAAAGACCTCAAACCTAGCCTCCATCACCTTTCCCCTGTTCTTGCACACTAGGAGCTCCCTTGCTGTCCATACTGCAATCAAAACCAGCTTTCTTCCTCTTTGGGAAGTGGAGATTTCAGATGAAATATATATTGTGCCTGGGGATCCACCACACAATCATATATTATTGATTTATGGCATTGTTTTGTACTGTGAGGCAGCTACATGCTCCCCCCAAAATTATAGTCAAACTCTGTCAGATTCTTTTCCTGAGACAGCCATTAATTCTGGAATATATTTACAAGGTTTGAAACTCCGCTTGTCATTTCATAAAGCAACACAGTGCAAAATGCACACCAAGTATCTCCCCTGGCAGCAGACAGGAACGCTAGTCCTTGAAATTTGTATGGATTCTAGTTTAAGGAGATAATTAATTTAAACAGTACAGACCCACAGGCATTATCAGGATTTACTAGATACGAAGCAGTTATAGAGATGTGCATAAGCTGTATGTTATGGTTTTATAAACTAAAAATTGGCAGACTCTGCTAGCTAGCCCTAAGTAATAGTGATCCTGACTTATGTGAAGAGCTCTTTGTTATGTTTAGCAAATCACACACTTGCCTTTTAATTAGTTCCGTGAAAGTTGCAGGGGTTGTGGGTCACCAGGAGAAGGGTACTTAGGGAGTGATAACAAACTAAGAAAGAAAGAAAATGTTCTGAAATTTGCGACTGTGATATTAACAGCAATAGAGAGGGTAATGCGAAAAGGCTTTCTGCATGTTTATTGTTGTCTTCAAACTGCAGAAAAAAAAAGAGTCCACCAACTTATATATTGCAGTAATTAGCAATTTCCAGTCTCCACACAGTGATTATCTTCAGACTTGAGCTTAGAGCTCCCCTGTTCCTGCAAGTGAAAACACAGGTGCCTGCCAAGCCTGCACACAGTTCCCTCACTGTAAAAGTGCAGCAACTCCAGATTTTCTATAGTGCAACTGGCAGCTGCTTCTGAACCACTATAATTTCCATAGCTGAGTATATCAGGTTAATGTCATACTTCTAAAAGTCACTGTGTGTACTCACTTTCTGCTCCAGCAAGTCATATGGTGGCCTATCTGTGTTCAGTCAATGGTGTTTGCGGCAAGGAGGTTGTCTCTAAGTTGTGGCTAACTGGCTGTGTGCTGTCATTCTCTCTCTCCAGATGAAAAGCAGATGATGCTTTCAGTCTCTGTACCTTTACTGTCAGGTCATACACAAAAGAATGAAGTCAAATATGGGGGCAGGGAGTGGTATGTCATCATCCTGCAAGTCATCTTAACCTGACATGGCAGTTTCAACAGAAACTGTGAAAAATAACCTATTTCTTATATAACAGCTTATTAATGTTACTAGTTACTTTACTAATATACAAATAATTGCTACAGGCAAAGCCCCAGATGAACTGCGCTTAAATTTAAAACTGGGATATCTTTGTACCTCTGTCAGAGGCCAAAAAACTGTTCAGTAGTTTGAAGTTAAAAGAACTTCTTTTTATTATCTCATCTGCTTATGATGTTTTCAAAAGTAAAAATACAATCAAGCCAATCTCGAGTAGTAGAACATTTAACTCTTTTTCTGTATAAGATTAACAGAGCTACCCAGTGGGTAACCAGTCATGTACTATTATCTGTCATCTCATTGAGTTTCAAAATGCCCTTGCAAACTGGATTCTCTTCCAACTTTTCATTTCTGCTGAAGAGTTTTGATGTTTTTACATTTGCTCCTAGCTTTGGTATGTAAGCTACTAATACACATTCTTGAATTTTTCTTGCATGGCCTCCGAATAGCTTGCATGGTAATTTCTTCCATCAGGGACCACTGTTTATCAATACCTTGGTAGATACAGATTTGACAGATTTAAGCTTCCAGATTTTGACATCACAGAGGGGTAGCTCTTGGACAATGATTCTTTGGCACGTCCTTCACAAGAAACTTCTTTTCACCAAGCAGGGTGAGTACTAAACTTAGAAGCAGGTATGGTACAGACAGATGAAAGAAGATAGTAAAAGAAACATATAAAGGCTTTATTTTGTTTTACTTTTGTTTTATCTGAAGCCTGCTATGGTTGTCGTGATAAGACCTCAGTCTTAACTTAGATGAAGTAAAGATTTTCTGAGAGAAGAGCAGGAATTGGGGGAATTAGCCAAAAAATGCAAGTTTCCTGGTTTATTTGAGTTCTTAAAAATCAGGAGTCCTGTCATGCTCCAGCATGGGTAAAAGAAGACAGTGAAGCAGAGACAAGGAAAGAGATGGGAGAAACTGCTCCAAGAGGTTTATACACCCATCGAAGCCCCAGAAGTGTATGCACCAGGCCAACTCTTCAGCTGCCTCTTCCCCTTGGCCCACCTCCCAGTCTGGTGACTTAGAGCAAATGAGAGCCATGGGTGCCAGCAGCAAGACGAAGGGATAGGAGCAGATTTCATGTTATTCCAGCACTGAGAAGGTCGCTCAGGTTGCTGACATATGTTGTGGAGACAGACTTCCGCAGTATGCAGATCAAAATGCATAATCTGAACAAGGTTATGAGCCAAACATCTACAGAGCTTATTGAAAACATCCCTGGTGCTTAAAATTCTGTGGTCTTCTGAAACCCAGAAATCCAGCCTTGCAGTTATTTCTCCCTTTCAGAGAGAACAAGGCACACACATGCTTTGGGAACACGTGGGTCCCTTTTTTCCCCTCCCTCCTCGCAGGAGAGACGGCTTAGCCTGGTTTTCCTGGTTCACATCCTGGGATGAATCACTGCAGACAAACAGCTCCAGCCCAGACGCAGCTCAGAGGCTGGTACAGGAGGAGAAGAGGAGCTGTCTGTCCCTCTGGGCAGGGATCACTGTGCAGAGACGGGGAGAGAGGAGGAGGAGAGTGATTTATGTGGGTTGCTTTATGAGGGTGTCTGGCTTTCAGATACTGTGTGGGATTTTTCTTTGAAAAACAAACAAACACTAGTTATATTTCTCTTAATTGTCTGGAAAAACTCACTCCTCCAGCCAGTCGCTCCCCTCTTTGCTCAGTCTTTTAACTCTCACTCATGCTAAGCTGCTTTAGAGGTATTTTTGGAGATACTCAGGCTTGGAACGCCGTGTTCCTCTTAGCTGTTTTCAAATTTTCTTGCATGACGTTCCTTTCCACAGCTCTGGTCTTCAGGCCAGCCAGAAATAAGAATATTGCTGGGTACAAAAAAAGCCTTGTCTATCTTCCCCAATAACTACTTTAAAGGCTGTAATATATCTGCAGAGGGATTTTAGTATATTTTAAAATGCCAAAGGACATTTAAAGACAGCATCTGGTGACATTATGCATGACACCTCTTCCTTGTGAAGGTGGGAAGTGAGAAGAAATAAAGGCTAGACAGGATTATTTGTTCAAATGTACCCAGAATTGGATCTGTGTAAAGGGGTGCTGTAACCTCCTAGCTCTTGTAAAACCAACCCTTGTGCCTGTGTGCGCATGTGTGCACATGCATAAGTGAAAAAGAAGGAGCAAAGCGAGAATATTCTTGTGGCAGTAAGCAGAGCTGTTCCCATCCATGAGGTGCTGTTTTTTTGGAATTAATATCTTGAAAACTCAAAAGTCCTGCAAATACAAGAGAGAAAGGCTTTTGCATAGGAAGAGAGAGCTGCTGAAGTTCCACAACTCCAGAGATCCATGCTCATTTCTTTCATATTTTAATGACAGATATTTTGTTTGTAGATTCAGGTTGGATATGTAGATTCAGGTTGGATATTAGGAAAAAATTTTTTACCATGAGAGTTGTAGAACACTGGAACAGGTTGCCCAGAGAGGTGGTGGATGCTCCATCCCTGGAGACGTTCAAGGCCCGGTTGGATGAGGCCCTGAGCAACCTGATCTAGTTGGAGATATCCCTGTTCCTTGCAGGGGGGTTGGACTAGATGACCTTTGAAGGTCCCTTCCAGCCCTAACGATTCTATGATTCTATGATTCTATGATTGCCTCCTGTTAGGTATCATCTATCAGCCTGCCTGCGACTGTTTCATGTATTGCAGGCTAGGTAAGAACTAGAACAGATTTCGCCCTTGTGTGAATAAAATATCTGAGATGACATTTAAGGTAGTTTTTCAGAGCATCGCTGCAAATGTAAACTGGATTCCTGCCGTGTGCACCAAGATGGCATATTAGCACCTCTTCCAAAGTTCCCGGGCAGCTTGTGTTCTGGCAAGCACGTTTCCTAGCTGCTGCCCTGGATGCTGCTACAGGTGGTGTAGGCCACCACTGCTGGTGGTGACACACAGAGGGAGAAAAGTCTGGGATACCCTGGTCTAACTTGTATCCTTACTTTATCAAGCGAAATTTTATTATTATTTCTCGTTTCTCTGTTGCCATGTACCATTGTATCAGTCATAGCAGTTAAATGTCCACCATCACACTTTTCATTTCTCACATTAGATTTTTCATGGAAGGGGTTGGAGCACTTAGACTATTATTATTATCTTTATGTGCACTTGCACTTGCACATAAAGATTTTTGGTGCATATAAAATATGTGAAAAGTGTATAAACACACATACACACACAGAGAAATGTACAAAGTCCCGTGGTTATTTATTTTATTGACAGCTGTTTGATTATTTTGAGAGCAAAACTAAGTTAAACTTCATTCGATTTCTACTCGGTTTAAAACTGAGTGCTATAAGCGACGATCCTATAGTTAAAATAAATTCAACCCATACTGTCCCTACGACTCTTCTATGCTTTAAAAGCCCACATAGATTTCATATTAAGCAAGTAGTGAGGAAAGCACAGGTTTAATATTTAAACAGAGCATACCTGTTATCACAGATATGCTGAATGGCTAGCTATTCTCTCTGACTTTCAGGTTCCTGGGTAGAATCAGTTGTAATCTTGTCTTCAATAATTTTGAGGGGAAAACAGCTTTATCTTGAATGTTTCCTAACCCTATGATACTCTCATGGCATACAATCGAATGCGCAGTTATTCATAGCATGGCAATTTCTGGTGGTGTGCGTTACAAAGAATGGTTTAATTTCTCTATCTATTCTTTTTGTGGAAGCTATTCTCTACTGCTTTTTGGGAGCAGTTTAATCATAAAGAAAAAAGCCTTGTGAAAAATATTCTATGACAGGTGATTTACATTGGTAGGTGAAAACATTCATTAATGTTTTGGCACGCTCTTCTCTGGCTTGTCACAGAGTAGAGTGAGAGTGGACCTGAGAGGACCTCCACTGAGCACTTTGCTTTGACATAACCCAGTGACAGCTACCCATATCACTGTGCAGAGTGCTCAACATCGGACTTTCAGAGTAATTTATATCCTTCAGCATGCTCATAGGTCCCTCCAAAGGTGTTTTTTTACTACTTGAATAACAAATTGATTCAAAGATACTCATGACCATATCATGCAGAGAAAACACGCATTGCTACCATGAGAGTTATTTTCTACCATCAGCACTGCGATGGTGCATATATTTTGGGAAGTGGTGGGGCTGAGGGACGGTACTAAGTCTGAGTTTCTACCTATACCCTTATAAATAACAGCAAAAACTAAAAAAAAAGAAAGCAAAAACACTAAATGGCAACTGCATTTACTTTTGGTGAAGATCAAACAATCCAGTAGTGGTTCTTAAATTTTGGTTGTATAGATTATTCTGTTGTCACACTGTGTTTTCCCGCCTCTTTTCTTATCTTTCTTCTTTTCCATAGGCTTGTCTTCAGAGAAGCTACTCTCCTGGCTCAGACAAGATGCACGTGAATAGTAGCAGACGTCTTGGAAATGCCTTTGTTATTCATCAGAGACCCTTTGAATGTATGCCAGTTTCTTTGATGGGGCCTCATTCAGAAGCCATCAGGATCAATGGAAAAACTCCAGCTAATAAGGCCTTGATGCCAGTCCAGATCTGATTTCAAAGGTCTCCCAAGAAGGATTTGCTTATGGTAACACAGAGTATGGTACTTCATAATTCTTGTTCATGGGCACATTTTTTATGTGAAAAAAAATATATTTGCTTCCATCCCACTAGAGAAAAGCTTGCATGTGTCCTTGGATTTTTGGCAGACGTTGAGAACAGATCAGGAGCAGATGATGTGAGAGCAACAATCTGTCCCTGAGCAACAGCAAAGCAGCAGGTGCGGGAGAAGCATATGCCAGATTCCCATCAGCAGAAGCAGCCGAGTGGAGGACTCTCTGGGACTGCATGCAAGGTGCATACTCCACTTTTCTTCTGGCACTGGGGAATACTAATAAGTCTGCATCAGGCCAAGCAAATAATTTACAAACTTAACTTTCAATTATGTAATAATTCACAACGTAAACACACAGCGACTGTAGTGCAAGAGAATTTCTCAGGCAAAATAACCTGGGTCTTTAAAAAAAGTATCATAATTTATTTTTAAAAATGGAATGTCCAGAATCAATAATGAAGGATATTAGAAACTTTAACTCTGACCATGTCCCAAAAGCTTTCCCACACATCCAGGAACATGAAAAGTTTCTACTAATTTATTTTTTAATAAAAGACATTATTTCCAAAAGTACTGTATAAAGTTAATTTGAAATGTCTTGATCAGATCACTTCTGAGACATTCTTAAAAAAAAAATAATAAAAAAGAAAGAAAGAAAGAACGAACAGTGATGGTTCCGTGACTGAAAGTTTTTTTCTACTGTTCAGCCCTGGCATGCGACATTGCTTTGAAAGAACTAAATAAAAATATGTCATTTATGATAAAAATTGAGGAATTCTGGATACAAGTTACCCATTTTCCTCCAATATCACATTATGGTCTTCTCAGAGGAGCTGGACAAAAGTCCAGTTTATAAAATATATATGCATATGTACACATTTTACCTCAAGACAAAGACAAGATTTTTCTAAAACAAAAAGTGACACGCCCTTCACAGAAGAGCCATCAAAAAACAGCCAGTGCACTAGAGCATAAACTTTCTTGTACTGTACAGGATCCGTTTCTAAACTCCTGCTGTGCAATACTCTTTCATGCTATTGACTTGAAACTCAGCTTGGGGAATAGGGATCCTTTCTCTCTTTCTTTCTGGCTTAGCTGGAAACTTTCTTACTAAAACTATAGGAAGATTGTTTTTTGATATTTTTTTCTTTTAAGAAAAATTTCCTCTGAAATCTCCAGTTCTTCTCTTGAACCGTATGATTATATTTAACGAATCAGTTAGAAATCTAAATAAATAGATGTTTTGAAATCCTATTTTATGCTTGTTCAGGTAGTATTGAAAGGCCACAGAACAATACCTAAAAGGGAGAAACAAAGCATCTCCACTAGCATATGTTTTTATCACCTAGAGGTCTCTGAAGTCCTAATAGCATGACAAGGATTTTGTGAATTATGCATTTTGGAATAACTTGCATTGTCACTATTGAAATCTAATGCAAAAGATCTAGAGCAAGTTTTAACAAGACTAGGGATTCACTTTGAGATGACCAGTAAAAAAAATAAGTTCTAAGTAATTCATAGCACTATACTGATAGATTTCCCAGTTATAACTGATGCCAAGAATCAGGTTATAGCTAATCTTTAATTTCAATCAGAAATTATTGAAGAGGCTGGAATGGGAATTCAGGGACTGTATGATACCCTTATCAACCTGTTTGATACATGACGTGTGTAGAACAAACGTTTGAACTGGTGATTTGAATTAACTCACCTGACTTTTCACTGAATTTGTAAACGACTCTTGTGAGGTCCCCCAAACCACGTCTGTCTTATGCTGTGTGCTTCTAAATACCACAGAAGTGTGAGGCAGTAAATCTAATCCTCATACAGATAGTAGGAGATTGAACCTTATACCATCAGCAGTGTCACACTGACATTACATTTAGGTCTTGGTAGAAAGCACTGCAAGAACATTGCAGTTACCTTTAAGGGAATTGCCTATGCAGTAGGAAATTAATAAATCAGTCATTCCAGACAAACTACCAGAATTTCCTGGAACCAAAGGGGAAGTAGAAGGCTTGTGAGGAGTTGAAATACTTCAGCATTTGTTAGGAAATCCGGGAATGCCTATCTAGATATGTCTGCTGGTTACATAACCATGCAAGACATGTTGGGGAAAAACAATAACCAGCACGGCAGCCCTTCTCCCAACAGAAAAAAAGAGCAAATTTCAATTTGGAAATCTGAACTTCTTCAAGGAACTTTTGAAACTCTCCTTCTTTATATTGGCAAAGAGATATTCCTGTCAGAGTATTAGCAGCAAGGACAGTATAGGACATGATGAATAACAAGCTGGAAAGCTAAAAGATAAAATATTGTAGCTTTGAAAGAACAGATTATAAACCCATGTCCTAAAAAACTATTCTTCATCTTTTCTTTTTCCCCATTTGAATCCAGAAGGCACACAGGCTGCTGTCATTCTGTAATAGTATCTATAATTGAGAAATTATTCACAATCATGATTCTTAATTATTTTTATGTGTGAATTCACTGAGTTCTCCTAAATAAATTATGCTTTTCCAAAGTAAATACATGTTTATTATGCAAACTAAAATGAAACATACTTAAAATTAACTTTGTGACAGCTGGCAGTGGGTCCATTGGAACCAGATGCCAGCTGGGGATAGGCAGAGAGCATAATTTTCCAGCCACTCTCCTACCCTCCCGGGGGATAGGATACCCCCCACTCTCCTAAACCTCCAGGGAAAATCCCCATAGAGGATCTGCAAGACATAATTGCTTCCATTTATAGGCAGTAGAGCAGAGAAGTGAATCTGTCTTGAAATGATGGGTTTTGTTCCTTTGGGAAAGGGGAGATGAGGATGAAAAGCTGGACATGACTAAAATAAAAGAAAGTATTTTGGGGCTTTTGCGTATATCGAAGGCAAGTAGCTTGGCTGCCGTTTAAGTTGCCAATCCAGCTAGATTTCTTGAAAAACTTCTGCCTGCAGAGTCAGCCTCTGGCCAATTTGAATCCTCTCACAGTCTCAGGAAAGAGAATTTTGTAGCTTCCTCCAGCTCGTGGTGTAGCTACTCTGCTCAGCTAGCCATCTGGATAACTGAAACAATTTTGAAGATTCTCAGATACTAGGAGAGGTTTTCCACAGCATAGAAGGGAACTAGGCATCTTGCTGTCAGCTGTGCCTTTGAAAATGTCCCTGCAGATGTGCAAAATGATTCTTCTACTGTCCTGCCCTTGTCCTCTGCCCTTCAACTGTAGCGCTGCCAGAGCCTACAAACAGGATAAAGACATTTAAGAGAATCCAGAAGTATAACATTTTGTAAAGATTGTTTAGAAATTCTTATTAATTTCTTTTTCTTTCCATTTTTTTTCTCTTTTTTTTTTTTTCTTTTTTCCTGTTAGTCTGATTACAGTATGCATTTTTTTTCTGTCAGCAGAAGACGTATGCGAAAAGGTCTGGAAATTTATGTTCTGAAGCTCTGTAGTCTCTTGCAATCCCAGTAAGGGCTGGTTTTTAATCCTTTAAATATCAGGATTTCATTAAAGTTTTTTTTTTTTCCTTTAATTCTCAGTATGAATCACAACTGATCTGAGCATTAGGCTGTTTAAACAGTAAAGCATTTACACAGAGGAACTCCAGCTGTAGTGTAAATACTATTTAACAAGATTTTTAAAGACATAGTCCTGGAAAAGTCATTATAGCTATTTGTTTGCCAGAAACTATAGAAATAAGAGAAAAATCCTTTGTGTGTCATTTATTATTGTCACTTTATAGGTCAGGGAATTATAAACAGCTCTAAGTATTTTGCAATAGCAACTTTTTACTGAAAGCTCTTTTAAAAATGCAGTGTCTGGATTTTAGCTGCTACAATTCTTTAATGCATGCTTTCAGTCACTTCAGCTGAGTTGCCTATGATTTTTCACAATCGTGGATGCTCAGAAGATTTTATAGCCACATGTTAATGCTACTAGTTTTGCTTACTGTGTATATAAATCTTGTACCAACATTGCAACTGTCAGTTAGAAAATGTCTTTTACAAGTATGACTGCTAGATGTTTTACTTAATCTAATAACTTCCAACTCACATAAAATTAGTTAAGAGTTCCTGCCATAATCTTTCATGGCAAACTTGCGCAAAACTCATATAAATCCCATAAATATATACTACTTCTCATCAACTTTAATTCCTGCTTCTTACATACGACCCATAGTAAGTTTAGTATAACCTATTGATAGGCTTCATATGAATTTAAGGGCTTTTTTTTTCCATAGGATTCAATACCCTGAAACTCCCTAAAATGCACACAGAGAAATGCTTTGACTTTCCAGCTGTTTTAAAGCCAATGTTGTCCTGTAGTCTGTCCTTTTTTATGAGTAAAGATCGACCAACCTCCTTGCAATGCAATATGTGTTGCTTACTATACTTCTGAGATATAGTATCCACTGGTTTTAACACACCTAAGAAGCAATTTTATATTCTCACTTACCCAAAACCTTGGTGAAAGACCAGACTTTGAATGTATATTAAAGCTTCAGTGGAATTACTAACATGATGAGGTACATTCTTACTGGATTTGCAGGTTTGTCCTTGGTCCTTACATTTTGAAAAGAAAAGAAAATCTTTGCATTTGCATAGCATGTGGAAAAAAACACCCAGAGGCAAATACCCTGTGTTCAAAATATGGTAAAAAGCCAATAATGCAGTTCTACTAGTGCAACAGAAAATGATATGTAAAAAACATTTTCATCAAAGTAGTACAATCTTTTTGCCAAGGAAAAAATAATAATCCAAGAAAATACATGAAATCACTATTCGTTTTAATTTTCCTCACCATTGTACTCTTAGAAGATGGGAATTACCTGTACCAAGGAAGGTCAAAGCAGGTAAAGAGGTAACTAAGCACAAAAGCCTAAGGAAAAACAGGTGAAGTAATTGTGATCATCAAAAAGGCTTTATCATGCTTTTCTAACATTTCACAGCTTAGGCCAAAAATAAAATATCATACGTGAATAAAAACTTGCAGTGGGAGTTCATACAATGTAGGAAATCAGAGAGCACTCGGGAAAAGAGGAAGGTTGATGACAGTTTTTTAAAAAAAACACCAGAATCTTCCTGAGTATATTCAGAGTTTTCCATGAATGATATCTTTACAGATTTATGTAAGGAAAGCATGTAATCCAAGGTTAAAATCAGAACATGGTTTGCTGTTCTTGTGTCATAAGTGCTTCCCTTTCAGAATGTTAAATTACCTGAAATTACCTGGGGCAGTAGCCCCGTGTGTGAGCCAGATTGAGCAGGCAGATTAGATCCATATCCCACTCCTAAATATAAATGTTTGGTTCTAGCTCAGCAACAGAAGATGATTCTTCATTTATTCACAATCAACAGACAGTTGCAAATTCTTTTCCAATGTAAGGATATTTTTGACCTAAGCATCAGTCCTATAAGCATTCTTATAAACAAAGTCCATACAGTGGACCTTACACTGTTACAAAAAAATTTGGAAAAAAACAGGATTTACAAGAACATCTTCTTGTTAAGGGTCATCTTTCTACCATAATTTCCTCTCTGCTTCTCCCACTATGTATTTTTAGTCCTTCTCTTATTCTTTTTACTCCTTCTCCAGTTGCTTGCTTTCCTCCACCTCAGAAGGGTCAGCTCCTGAGCAGTCAGCCCACTCACACAGATGATAACAAGCTCAGTGCATCATCCTTCTTGGTGATACTATGTTGATGAACTGACAACATAAAGTTGCCAAGAGAAATTAGTTGAAGAGTCAATTGTTTAGAACTGAATGTAAAATCATAATGCAAGCCCAACTCTTGTGTGCATTGCTATCCAGCCAAGTCCTGAGACATAATGAACCACCAACAATACCTATTTTCTAAGAGATTGGCTACCCTAGCAACAAGATATCCTTGAGCAAGCCTTGCTTTTGCTGATCCTTCTCTATGTATAACAGATCAGAGTAAAAGATGTAAACCACACCTCTCAACAATCACCCATACATTATATATGGAAGGGCTGCTCTGCAGGAGTGAACCAGAAAAAGGAAGGATATGGTACACATAGAGTGGGTGCTCTCAGCCTTTAGCTCCAGAAGTGCCCTGTGTTCTTCCTTGATGTGTTTTCTGGTATCAGGAATTCTTATTTCTATACTAAATCTTTATTTGTAAATGTAGTTCGTTCTAAAAATAGAAAAAAAAAAGTAAGTAGATGATATGCTGCAAACCTAGACTAAATGTGAGTTATATGTAACTGTTATGTGTAAGCTGTAGATGTATCTGCCTGTTATTAATGTACTCGATTAATTATAAGGAACATTAAAAGTAGGAGGACTACAGTTCTTAGAAGCATCATGAGAGAAAATTGCAAGTTCAAATAGATATTCGCCTTCTTACGTGTCAGTCTGATCTCAGTGCCAGAGAAGATTGTGGAGCGGATCATCCTGAATTGCATCACGCAGCACGTACAGGACAACCAGGTGATAAGGCCCAATCGGCATGGATTTGTGAAAAGCAGGTCCTGCTTGACTAACGTGATCTCCTTCTATGACAAGGTGACCTGCTTAGTGGATGAGGGAAAGGCTGTGGATATTGTCTACCTAGACTTCAGTAAAGCCTTTGACACCATTTCCCACAGCATTCTCCTGGAGAAACTGGCTGCTCATCTCTTGGACAGGCATCCTCTTTGCTGGGTAAAAAACTGGCTGGATGGCCGGGCCCAAAGAGTTGTGGTGAATGGAGTTAAATCCAGTTGGTGGCTGGTCATAAACGTTGTTGGGCGAGAGCATTGTTCTTCTTGAGGGTAGACAGGCTCTAAGGAGGGAACTGGTCAGGCTGGATTTGTCCAATTGTATGAGATTCAACAAGGCCAAGTGCTGGGTCCTGCACTCAGGTCTCAGCAACCCCATGAAACACTGCAGGCTTGGGGAAGGATGGCTGGAACACTGCCTGGCAGAAAAGGACCTGGGTGTGTTGGTTGACAGCCAGCTGAATATGAGCCAGCAGTCTAAGGCCAATAGCATCCTGGCTTGTATCAGAAACAGTGTCGCTAGTAGGACGAGGGAAGTGATCGTCCCCCTGTACTCGGCACTGGTGAGGCTGTACCTCGAATACTGTCTTCAGTTTTGGGCCCCTCACTACAAGAAAGACATTGTGATACCTGGAGTGTGTCCAAAGAAGGGTTACAAAACTGGAAGGTTCTGGAGCACAAGTCTTAGGAGGAGCAGCTGAGGGTACTAAGACTGTTTAGTCCAGAGAAAAGGAGGGTCAGGGAAGACCTTATCGCTCTGTACAGCTACCTGAAAGGAGGTTGTAGCGAGGTGGGTGTCAGTCTCTTCTACCAAGTAACAAGGAGAAGAGGAAATGACCTAAAGGTGTGCCAGGGGAGGTTTAGATTGGATATTAGGAAAAAATTCTTCATCTACATGGTTGTCAATCACTGAAACAGGCTGCCCAGGGAGGTGGTTGAGTCGCTATTCCTGGAGGTATTTAAAACGTGTAGATGTGGCACTTAGGGACATGGTTTAGTCGTGGACTTGGCAGTGCTAGGTTAATGGTTGGATTCAATGATCTTCAAGGTCTTTTCCAACCTAAATGATTCTATGATTCTATTGCTTTCTTTTAAAAATTTTGGAGTGTTTTCCATTCAGTCACTTTCCCTACCTCTCTCCTTAAAAATAGTCTACATTTTTCAATAATTTAAATATCACATATGCTCATCTCAAAAGTCTACTTCTGCCTCTTCCCAGACCTGCAGTGACTTGCAGTACTCAGGTTACATTCTTGCTTTCTTGTACATCATTGTTGCTGTTAAGAGTTCTCCATGCTATGCTGTGCCTGCATGAAGACATCAGCGACCTCAGTGCTTCACAGTTCACAGTGATGTCTGCTCCTTTATGGAAGTCTGCTCTCTAAAAACATTGCAAGTAAATTAATTACACTGTTAACAAATATTTTGTTTACTCCTACAGATTTTTTTTAGCTGTAAATCTGCTTCAAGTTCCACATATGGAAGGTCAAAAGTACTTGAACATTTGCAGTCATTTTGTGTGACAGCTACAGCACTATCCCATCAGTAGTTACAGCTTGGCTTAGTCCAGAGCAGTGTCTCTTGGTGTTCGTGCTGGCAATACAGAAAGATGTAAGCTTTCATCCTTTCCCATGTAGTACTCACAGTATTCCAAGGAGATGTTATCATTCATTTGCTTTCATGCTGTCGAGAAGAGACTTCCAGAAACTTACACCACTATCTAAAATCCAGAGAAGGCTCCACAGTAAGAATTGCTATTATTCTTGATGCTGAGGATTAAGTGATGCTGACCCTACAGAGATGAGAGAAGAGGCTCCAAAAGAAGCCCTGTGGATGGATGTCAGGACTGCATCCATACAGCACAGATGACTCAGAGGCTAAATCTAGTTTTGCCCTGTAACTGTGGTAGCAGAAAAGATTCCTTGTGGTGAATGGTAAAATGTTCACAGCATAAGGGGACTACCACCTACAATAAGCCTTAAAAGCAGTTAGGTTACAGCCATAAAAGATGTAGAATACTAGACCTCATAAAGTGAAAAAAAAAACCTTATTTTTTAAAAAACAAGAAAAAAAAACACAACAAAACTAACAAGACCAGAAGAGCCTATGACTCCATGTAGCTGGACCTTCTGCGTTACTGCAGGCTTGCATACTTCACCTGAAACCAAGTTCTGTGATCTTAAACAAGGAATTTGAATTGTTATGGGGCTAAACTGAACCACAAACCCAAACCAGGAAACACCAGAATCAGTCTAGGCTCATATCCTTCCCAGAGAACAGGCTGAAATAACCGCAGCCCATGAAATCTGCTCAGTCCTTGAAGAAAAGGGTAAAAGGGCCACAGCTTCCATGAAAACTTGGCCTTCTCTCCCACTCCCAGTTCTAAAGGTCCATATGCTTCTCATCACTACATCAAAACACAGTTGTTAGGACATAAACACAAGGCACAGGTTTCTCTGCAGCACCTCTGAACACCTTCCAGGCTATCTACTTGCCATCTTCAATCCTTGCTGATAAGGGTTGCAGGAAGCCGTAAAACTAATCTGCATAAAATACATTTGGTAAGTTGTTTTGAAGAGAGATAGGAGGGATAGTGAACCAAAAAAGAAGATAAATAATTTAAAATACAATGAGAGAAATCCTATTTAGAAAGATTATTCTGTTTCTACTTCCTTTTTTCTAGTGTTCAGAAATTTGCAGTAACCAAGAGCTACATCAAGTCAGTTTTGATCATCCAGCATGCTTAATTTGATTACTGTTACATGTCTCTGACATTATATGCAGCTCAGAAGAATTTGTTTTTGGTACAGCAGTACATTATTAATCCCATTAACTATTTGAAATTAATGAGTGAAACCAAAAATAATCTGGTTATAGAATTTCTGGTTTGTTGGTCTGCTGGCATAGCAGCACAACTTCTGTATCGCAAAAGAAATAGCATACTGAGTACAGAAATCCATTGACTGCTGCATCAGGTAAGATTTCAGAAAGACTTGCCCTGCTTGTCAAACTTAAAAAGCTTCTGTGTGACAGAGAAGAACCCTGCTTTGCAATAGGCTAGTAATAACTTCTTACCCATGCCCTTTCTCCAGGCACAGAACAAACTGGAGCACAACATCAACAAACATTTTATATTGCTAGTCTCCAGACTGATTAGCAGGTTAAATGGACAAAATTGATGGGAAACAAGCCAGGTCTGGGGAGAGAGCCATAACTTCACTTTCTGCTTTGGTGTTTTGTGTCTTGATGTTCCTTAATGCAGAAGTTCACCTAAGCTTCAGGCATCTGTGAAGAGCTAACAAATTGCAGCTCTCATTTAATGTTGAGAAGGAGATATCTTGGGAAGGAAAAAAAAACCCATATTGAATAAGGTTTGGTCATAAAACCAGAGTCTTTTAATGGTTATGACTTAGCTGACTCTGCATAAGAAGTGAATCTCAGAAGAATGAAATTATATCTGTAAGATGGAAAGAATATTTTCCAGAACCACTACTTTGATTTTGTTACAAGAAAAAGAATAAAGCTTTTGTGATAATAAGCCTTCCCTCAGGTTCTCATTGGCTTATTGCTCAGATATTGATCCATGAGGTACAAAAGCACTTTGAGGTATACAAGGTACAAAAGACTGGTGCTAGGTGAAAGATTCATCCACCCAAGCATAAATAAAAAGTTAACTTCAAGTCCAAGCTGAACGTGCTTTGGGTCTCCTCACAGTTCCTTAATGTCATAGGCATCTCTGGATATCAGATCGGATCAATTTATCCTAAAATAAATACCAAACAAATGCCAGAATAAATGTCCCTTGAAGGTGCCTGTTGATCACTATAAAGGGAGTGACTACCTTAGACTTTAGTGTTAAACTTTAAGACACTTAAAATTATCTGACATAAATTCCACTCTAAATGATTCCCTATGTTATCGCATCTTTAAAGTTATCAGAGTATTTAAAAATATATTCAGTTTTTGCAGTTCCAAAAAACAGAACTTCCAGTTACCGAACTGAATCTAGCCTGAGCCTGAGCAGTATTATTCTGCAGTAGGCTGCAATGTAGGATCACGTACAAGTCATTCTTCTAAACATAAAGACTAACAAAGAGAAAACAGCAAAAGTGCTGTTTTTTGCTAATCTTCAGGGTGATTCATAAAAGCAATAGCAACATACTGAAAAAGCTGAGTGTCATTAACATTCTCTTAAAGGAAAAATAAACCCTATTTTACAATAGACATGCCACAAGAAGAGTGGCCCTTCTCAAGAATGATAGTTGTGATATGAAAGGAAGGCTTAAGAAATCCAAATGAATTTCACAGTTCTTAAGTACCTTCTTTCTTCCTCTGCTTTGAAGGAAAGTTAAGTTTTGTGGTTCTCTGTGGCACCAGAAACAAAGGAGGTGAATACTTAACAAATGAACAGAACTAAAATCTGAACAATTTTACCACGTACTTTTTTTGGCTGAATTACTTCTATCAACTCTGTTCAGCCCAAAGTTTAATTTGGCAGCACTCAAGGATTCTCAGTGAAGTGAGCACAGCTGATTGCTTCCACGTCCAACCATCCACAAATATCTCAACATGTTGAAAGTCACGGAAATTTGATAAAAACATGAATTCCATGGAATTCATAGCTCCTAAGACAGCTGTAACAAAATGCAAGCAAGGATCCTGACCCTGCAAATGCTCAGTTCATTAGCTTTATTCAGGAGAATAAGTAGTTGAAATATTAGCCCTTGGCTAAACACTCAATACACTGGTAGCTGGTGTGCTGTGACAGACGTTCACCAAAACTCTGTTCTTCGTGATTCTGTTCTTTCTACTGCCATTTTATTTACCTCTGATTATTATTTGTTCCCTGGGCAACAAGAAAAGCTTCTATAGATATGTCAGTGATAAAAAGAAATCTAGGGAAAACGTAGACCCTCTACAGAAGGAAACGGGGGACCTGGCTATCCAGGATATGGACAAGGCTGAGGTTCTCCATGACTTCTTTGCCTCAGTCTTTACTGGCAAGAGCTCCAGCTGCACAGCCCAAGTCACAGAAGGCAAAGGCAGGGACTAGGAGAATGAAGAACCGTCCACTGTGGGAGAAGATCAGGTTCAAGACCATCTAAAGAATCTGAAGGTGGACAAGTCCATGGGACCTGATGAGGTGTATCCGCAGGTCCTGAGGGAACTGGCAGATGAAGTTGCTAAGCCACTATCCATCATATTTCAGAAGTCATGGCAGTCTGGTGAAGTTCCCAATGACTGGAAAAGGGGAAACATAGCCCCCATCTTTAAAAAGGGAAAAAAGAAGACCCAGGGAACTACAGGCCAGTCAGTCTCACCTCTGTGCCTGGCAGGATCATGGAGCAGATCTTCCTGGCGACTATGCTAAGGCACTTAAAAAATAAGGAGGTGATTGGTGACAACCAACATGACTTCACTAAGGGCAAATCCTGCCTGACTAATTTGGTGACCTTCTATGATGGAGTTACAGCATTGATGGATAAGGGAAGAGCAATTGACATCGTCTACCTGGACTTAGCCAAAGCCTTTGATACTGTTCCACACGACATCCTTGTCTCTAAACTGGAAAGACATGGTTTTGATGGATGGACCACTCGGTGAATAAGGAATTGGCTGGATGGTCGCACTCAAAGAGTTGTGGTCAATGGTTCAATGTCCAAGTGGAGGCTGGTGACGAGTGGTGTTCCTCAGGGGTCGGTACTGGGACCAGTGCTATTTAACATCTTTGTTGGAGACATGGACAGTGGGATTGAGTGCACCCTCAGCAAGTTTGCAGATGACACCAAGTTGTGTGGTGTTGTGGACACGCTGGAGGGAAGGGATGCCATCCAGAGGTACTTTGACAGGCTGGAGAGGTGGGCCTGTAAGAACCTCATGAAGTTCAACAAGGCCAAGTGCAAGGTCCTGCATGTAGGTCAGGGCAATCCAAGCACAAGTACAGGCTGAATGCAGAATGGATTGAGAGCAGCCCTGAGGAAAAGGACTTGGCAGTGCTGGTGGATGAGAAGCTCAACATGAGCCAGCAGTGTGCACTTGCAGCTCAGAAAGCCAACCATATCCTGGGCTGCATCCAAAGAAGTGTGGCCAGCAGGTCGAGGGAGAGGATTCTGGCCCTCTACTCAGCTCTCGTGAGACACCAACTGGAATACTGTGTTCAGCTCTGGGGCCCCCAACACAAGAAGGACATGGAGCTGTTGGAACAAGTCCAGAGGAAGGCGATGAAGATGATCCGAGGGCTGGAGCACCTCTGCTGTGAAGACAGGCTGAGAGAGTAGGGGTTGTTCCGCCTGGAGAAGAGAAGGCTCCTGAGTGATCCTATAGCAGCCTTCCAGTAGTTAAAGGGGTCCTACAGGAAAACTGGAGAGGGACTTTTAACAGGGGCATGTAGTGATAAGACAAGGGGCAATGGCTTTAAACTGAAAGAGGGTAGATTTCAATTAGATAGAAGGCAGAAATTCTTCCCTCTGAGGGTGGTGAGGCAGTGGAACAGGTTGCCTAGGGAAGTTGTGGATGCCCATCCCTGGAAGTGTTCTGCGCCAAGGTGGATGGGGTTTTGAGCAACCTGATGTAGTGGAGGGTGTCCCTGCCCATGGCAGGGGTGTTGGAACTAGATGATCTTTGAGGTCCCTTCCAACTCAAACCATTCTATGATTCTATGATTCTATGATTCTATGATTTTACAAATCAGCATATTTTCTTGAATTGTTGGAATATCTGCCACCTTCTTGCCTAGGTCTACTTACTGCTTGCTTATCTTCTTCCATAAATCATAGAATGTTGTGAAATTTCTCCCTCTTCCCAAAGCAGACCTGCTTGTGATAATTATAACCATCTAATAATACATAACACTGCTATCCTTCTTCAATATTTAGGCAACACTAGCATTATACTATTTATAGGTTTATGACATTGAATATTTGTCTTCTTTTTTCTGTACAAGGAAAAGATCGGCAAGAGTGGCTTACAAATAGTCTAAGCTTGGAAAAGGAGGCAGGACAAAGCCAAGAAAAACAGTATCTTCCAGATATTAAGGTTCAATCTTACTGCACTTTCTGTAAGGCTGGACAACGTTCGAGCCTGAAAGGAAGTCAAACTTCCTCATGTATATTTTGTTACAATGTGTCACACAGTTCATTTTCCAGTTCATATCAGCAGTGTTTTTTATTCTGAAAACAGTTTTTTTTGGTTTTTTTTAAAGCCATTATTGTATAGTTAACAGTTTATGGAAGAGGTACGTAATAAAAGTGAACAGGAGGCCATGCTCACCTGAATTATACTTTCATTTTACCTTTAAAATTTTACCTCCAGCCCTTAAAATTGATTACAGGATCTTGCCATTTCATCCATGAAACCTTGATTTGCCTACAGGATTGCTGAATGTGAAAGTGAAATCTGCCCCTTGGTCTGCTGAGATGAGTTTCTCATTGGGTTTCTGGAGGGGTGTATGACAGTAAACAGGCGAAATCATATCAATCTTTAGAAATTCTGATAGTCTTCAAAGGAAATTTTGCAAATATATTTACTTAATTACTAGACAATTATTATATTAGTATGCCTTGAATTGACTTGTCATAAAATTATAACTTTTAGGAAAATTATAACTAAAGTGATATAAAGAGATAAAACACAGTAAAGAAATAACAATGATGGAAAATTATTTGTTGCAAAACAAACTGAAGAAAAATTAGGTAATAACAAAGATAACACTAATATAATTTATTAGGTATCCTTTACTTTACATGTTAATGGTATCATAATACTGAGCACTCTGAAAAATATCTGTTGTGTGATTCAGGATGCAACAGTGCTGAATTCTCTATGGAGTATGTACAATGCAATAATTTCATCATTTTTTAAAACTAAGTTAAACCTGCCACAGGGACTGAGAGAGATGAAAAGTGGTAAAGGGAATTAGAATGCTAAGCACATTGAAAATGACAAAATTTTGTGAATTTTCTCAACAGATCTCAAGGTACTTACAGATGTGATTTAACATTTCCTTACTTAACTGATAAATGGAGAGTTAAAGAAAGTTATAAATAGGAAAGTACATCTTACATCCCAGCTACCATGCAGCCACCGAGTTGCTATTGAGAGCTGGTCATCAGAACAAAGTGCCACACTTAAGATACCTATTACATTCTTATGTGATTGAGCTTATTTCTATGGGAACCAGCAGTATGTCTATGGAGTTGCAACACTTTTAGGGCATTAAAAACGTCTGTGTGTCATTGTTTTTTCTTTCTTAAATAGCTGAAGGGAAATAAAAAACAGATCCCTTAGGAACCGATTGTTTTTTAAGAACATATCCCCGCTCACTAATAAACTCTATTACGTAGTCTTATTTTTGTTTAAATCCCTACTTTGCTAATAACAAAGACCCTACTTGTGAATGAGATGCTTGTGAGTCTGAAGTGAAACGGAGAAGAACATGTGCAGGAATAATCTTGTCTCCAAGAATGGATAAATCTGTAAATGAAACAGTGCCTAGAAGCGCTCCTGGGTGATGGAAGAGCATTGCCTGCACTGTGAATGTGCTGGGGCAGTCCTGAACATATGTCTGGCCCCAGCCTGCAAGAAGTTTCCCAAACCTTTCCCACACCCATTCTGGGTATTAAAACATTCACGAAAACAAGAGATCATTTTCAACAAGTGGTTTAGGTACAGTCCCCTGTTTTGGATGGTAAGAAAAGCCAATAGTACAGGTGTTGGCCACTCTACGTCAGTTTGCCTAAATGCCTGGAAAAGTTAAAAATTTAATGTACTTCTTTTAATTAGCTACTATAGCCTTAGCTGGTGTGTACTGGGCTTTATTTCTGAAAGGATCGTATGTGACTTCTGCCTTGTTTTCCCCAAGTAAGATGACCTAGACTTTAAAGGCATCATCAGCCCCAACATTTTGCATGTATTGTTATTGACAAGAATATCGACCATTTTCATTGTTTATACTCAGAAAACCTTTTTCCTAATTTCATCACTGAGGGAAAATTCCTTTTCTAGACTGTTGGGTTTAATTATTTCACCCATATGATACATTCAGTTGACAATTCTTTCAGTTTATTTATTAATCTCTAGAGAAGAGAAATTCTCTCCTCTAGAAGTAGAAAAATTCCCAGCAGTGGTAGGATTAAAAGTATCTTGAACAATATAGTGTGCAGTCTATAACAAATATTCAGGTAAACTTGTTAATAGCTCATGAACCAGCTGGTTTAGTTTAATATAAGAAAATATGAAAATATGACTTTGGATATCTAAGCTTTGCCAAGTAGAACATTAAAATTAAAAGGCTTGTATAAAGTCAAGAAGACAGAAAGGGGCTGAGTGAATGGCTTATATCCTCAGATCCTAATTTCTTAGAATTTTTAAAAGTTCAATTCCCTAAAGCAAAAAGAAATATAAGCATAATAAAATGGAAGCGAACATTGATGTATATAAAATATAAAATAGTAACTGGGAATCTGGAAGTGTTAGAAATACTTGACAAGATAATTAACTCTTCCATAATTCTTCATTCATATTTGAAGACTTATTACATTATAAAAGAACCTAAGCTGAGTAGGAAGTTAGTAACTTCAGTGATAAAATAGTGAAATTGAAAGCAATTTACACAAATAGGGAGATAAAGAATTTACAGTTGGTAAAAAACCTAAAGATATTGATGAAAAATTCCATGGCTATGAAGGTTAAGTATAAGTATTCTTTAGATTTAGTAGAAGGAAACTATAGCAGGAGAGTTAAGGAAAGTAACTTTACCACTCCTATTGTATAAAAGGAAGAGAGATTCAATAAATGTTTACTTCTGTATCAAGTTTACCCATATTATTCAATGGCAACAAAATGGTTTTGATACTGTCCATATCTACAGTACTACATAAAGTTAAACTTTTTAAAGTTAATCTTGATAACTGGTATCTTAGTGTTTAGAAAAAATGGGGAAATTATTTTTTTTCTTGCATGTTTATTTAAGGGATCAGGAACTAACAGCTCAGCACTGGTTTCAAGGAAACATCATCCTGCTGGATAAGTTTATAAAGAATTAAAAGATGGAACCGTAGTGAATGTCAGTCATCATAGTGAGATGGATACAGTACCTATCATGTAAACACATCCTTGACTTTTGATAAGAATCTAAAATTAAAGTACTTGTATTGATATATAACATCTTTTATACATTCTATTTTTATAAAACAAAACAATAACCAAAACTAAATAATGAATAAATAAAACTAACCAATAAAACCTGTTTAAAAAGTTGTGGTGGTTTTGGCTGGGATAGAGTTAATTCTCTTCATAGTAGCTAGTGTGGGGCTGTTTTTGATTTGTGCTGAAAACAGTGTTGGTAACACAGAGGTGTTTTAGTTATCACTGAGCAGTGCTTACACGGAGTCAACACCTTTTCTGCTTCTCACCCCACTCCACCAGTGAGTAGGCTGGGGGTGCACAAGAAGTTGGAAGGGGACACAGCTGGGACAGCTGACTCCAACTGACAAAAGGCATATTCCATACCATGTGACATCATGCTCAGTGTATAAAGCCGGGGAAGAAGAAGGAAGGCGTAGACATTCCGAGTGATGGCATTTGTCTTCCCAAGTAACCATTATGCATGATGGAGCCCGGCTTTCCTGGAGATGGCTGAACACCTGTCTGCCGATGGAAGTGGCGAATGAATTCCTTGGTTTGATTAGCTTGCATGTGTGGCTTTTGCTTTACTTTTTAAACTGTCTTTATCTCAACCTAGAAGTTTTCTCACTTTTGTTCTTCTCATTTTCTCTCCGATCCCACCGCGGGGGAGTGAGTGAGCAGCTGGGTGGGGCTTAAATGTTGGCTGGGATTAAACCACGACAAAAGTATATAAACCACAAATATATACAAGGGAACAGACCTCAATAGTGGAGGACTTTTTAACATATAAAAAAAAAAAATATTGGTGACTGAATGTTGAAGCTATATAATTCTGAAACAAGAATTGCTCAAAATAATTTATTAATACACTTTAGTTTGAAATGATTGTAGTGATCTTTTACAATCTTATCTTGAATCCAAGCACGGAGATTCTTACGGTTCTTCTGGAATCTGTTAAGTTCCTTCCTAATCAAACAACATTGCACGTATCAAATGGTACGTCTGGCAGAGCTCTGACTCCTGTCACATTCTCTCTGACCTGCAATCACATTCCCATAGACATATTTTCAAGTCTTTCAAAACAGAGAAGTTTTTCATCCTGAGGAAAAACATGGCCATAAAGATTATGTCTTAGAAGTGGACTGCTGCTCTGCTAAAGTTAAATCATGCCCAGGCTACACTTTAAACTTTATGCTCAGAAAACCCTGGAAGTAAGGGAAAGTACAGTAAAACCTAAAAAGTTAAGCTAAGGTTTTGTGAATTTTGGTGGATTTTTCCACTTTTCTTTTGCACAGAATGAAGGTCAAATTATAAAATCATTTGCCTGTGAAACAATGCAAGCTATAACTAGCATATGCTAATCTACTAAGCTGCAGAAATAAAATGTCTGTAATTAGCTGTCACCAGTCTAATTGCTTGAGTGTTAATAATATTGTTTTATTAATAACATTATTTATTGTTAATAAAAGTTTTGGAGAAATCTACTTCTTTGTCTGATAATTAACACCCTTTGTTAAATTCAGACTGTTTGAGAGCTGTTCCTCAACTTTAGTTTTCATTATCATTTATACATTACTAATTTAAGCAAATAAATAATAATTAATCACTTAAGCAAGAATCCTGTCAACTCATTTGGCCTCCTCACTGTGTTTACCTTTTATCCAGAGGCAAAAACCTACAAATTGGAACTGCTACTGGAGTTAAGTTTATGGCTGATGTAGTTCTGTCAGTTTTAGCTTTTAAATATTGATAAATACAAACATTCAAAATCATGAGGAAGCTGTGCATTTAAAAAACTGTATGAATAAAATTGGGGAAAAATTAATTATATTTATAAAATAACACATTCTGCTATCTTTCATCTGTCTTCCAGGTTTAGTGTGCAATCCTTACTTTTTTTTATCCATAGCTATAAAGATTTTATCTTTCCTTGCCTTCCCTCTCCCTGCCTTGCCTTGTCTTTTTTATTCTTTACCTTTCTTCCTCCTTCTCCTTTTCCTGCATCTCCCCCGTGTAGGTTAGTTTCACAAGCATTGAAGTGCTGGAGTAGCTGAACTTTTCAAAACTCTCACAAGATACTGTGGAATCTGGCAAATGGTCTCCATTCCTAGACAAGTTATTTTGGTGGGTGAAATCACCTGAAAACAACCCAAACTCTAGCATCATGAAAGCCAAATGACAGCAAAAGTTTTGGTTTGGTTTCTCTAATGAGCCAAGTGACACATCATATCTTCCATGTTCAGCTCCAATGAACTGATGTCATGGGCACTTCAATAAGACAACTTCAACACTTACAAGATCTGACCTTATATGATAAAAGTAAAAGTGATTTGGGCAGCATGAATTTGTGAGCACCTGCTTTGAAGGATGAAAGGATTTTTTTTCCCAGCACTGGCTGAGCTATTCTCCGAGAATAAAGCCAGTTTAAGACGTCCCAGGCTGGATAGAAAAAGAAGGAAAAAAAAAAAAAGGAAAAAGAAAAAATTAAAAAGAAAAAAGAGAAAAGAAAAAAATAAAAAAGAAAAAAAGGAAAGAAAAAAAAAGAAAGGAAAAAAAAAGAAAAAAAGAGCCACTCAAAATCTCTTTAGTCATATCAGAAATTTTAGGCCATTGCCTGTAAATTACAATTCCTGAAACAGAAATGCAACGCTGCTCATCCAGTCTGTCAGCTGCTACAGACTTTCCAGAAGTACCACTCTCTAAAGTTGTCAACAGTGTATTTTACAAAGATATACGGTTAGCAAGGAAGCAGGTAACACAGAGATAGCCTCAATTCAGTGCAAGAGGCACGCACAACCCTTCTCCGAACTGTTAGACACTTACAGCTGTTCATCAGCAAACCAAATCATTAGCAGTGAAACCATGGAAGAACAGGGTGTTGCAAATTTCCAGACCGAGCCTGCAAAAGACATTGTGAGACTGCAGCATGGAAAGTAAGGCCTTTGGAGACTTCTACTCATGCAATCACTGGACTACACAAACTTTAGAAGTAAATTATTGGAGTTGGAAGAATAAAAAAAGATGCAACAATTTCAGGGTTTCCCTACCATAATTCTGGGATTAGAGTTCCATGCTTTATCATCATCATCATCATCATACGTTAGGCTGCCACACATTTTGCTCATTAAAATATAATCTATTATTTTTATATTTGTTGAATAAACAGTAGCCAGGAAATTCTTTTAAACTTCTATTACTCACACAGGATTTCCTTCTCCCCAGATATTTAAGACACGTTCTTAAACAAGCAGAGAATGGTTCTTCTGTTCATGTTTTGTCTGTTCTGAGTAGTGCAAGCTTTATTAATTTCTTTTTTTGAAATCTGGGACAGAAGAGTTGAATTCTGCATTGAGTAAGTGATGAGTGCATTTTGGCCTCAGAGATTAATAGGTCTCTAACTTCAAAGACTTGCTTTCAAAAATAAAATACATTAAGAAAATCATATTTTTACAAAACCTGTTTACAGCAGAATGGTTTTTATTGGATTTAAAGACTTCTCTTAGTTTTGGAAAGTAGACAAAACACTAAAACAGAAGCCTCCTTTTGCATTAGATATGTATTCAGGCACAATCAAAGACTCTACCCTCCCTGTCTACCTGCCTATCATGTGTTATGATAACCTAATTTTTCAATATTTTCACTCAATAAATAGATTAAATTATACAGGTTTTCAGCCTGGTCCCACTCCTAATGTATTAATAAAACTTGCTTTCCTCATGGCACAGCAACTACCTATCTTTAGCTGTCAACTAGGTTTTCCAAAGTCGATTAAACAATCGCTATTCCTCAAAATATGTGTTTTGCTGCAAGTGCAGATGTTGTCTATCTGGCACACAATACAGAGGTACTAGTAAAGTACTTGTAGAAATCAGGGAGGTTTCTCTTATCATATAGAATATTTTCTGTCTGCATTTAAAAGAATATGACTCACAAGCACATATTGGTGAAGCATTGCAGGAATCAACAGGGAGAGATTCAAGGGCTTGTGTTTCCTCAAACACGTTTTTTTTAAAGACTTACAGCTTCTGTTTCTCTGCATTTTTCAGTGTTGCTATAAGCAGTGTGTAGATATTAACTATTCTGGTTTTTACATAGAGGATCTTTACACAAAGATAGTATTTTTCACAAAAAAAAAAAAAACAAAACCAAATCAAAACAGTCTGATTAGTCGGTGTAGAACAGTATCATAAGTGTCCAGACTGGGCAAAATCATGGTTATAATTTCCACATAACCTTAATTCCTCATGTCTCCAGCACTGCCTTCCTCAGTACAAGTCAAAAAGAATACATGTGCATCTATGAAGAATATTCATTTGCCCTTAAAAGTAACCAATCACGTTGAGACTGATGAGCTCATGAGTACTGCGTCCATTGCAGGTCCATAGTCTCTGTTTCTATTGAGAGAAAATGAAGAACAGGTGAAATTCTGCTTTCAAATTCTACCCTGTATTTAAAGCAGCTCCCCTAACTTCTCCTCTGTGTAGGTAATTAGAGTTAATTAGCACCTGCCTCTCCTACCATCTTCAGTATCTAAAAGGGGATAGGAAGGAGTCTTTGGTGACCATCAGAAAAGTCATCAGCATATACCTCTGTTTTCTTCTGTGGCCACAACTGGATTGCTAGAGGAGCTGTCAGCTGTCCCTACTGTGTATGGTCTCTTTATTGTATGTTCTTCCTTGTATGAAACTTCTTCCTGCTTGTTGTGGCACTAGAAAGGACTCAGTGCAAGGTAAGAGGGAATGTCATTTCGAGGGCTGACACAGACGCACGCACAGACACACACAGCCATCTAGTTGGGATACATATCCTAGAGTCAGAATCTAAAAAAAAAAAGTCCACTCCTTCTTAAAAGAAAGAAACATGGAGCAGCATGTCAGGTTTCTTTTCACAGGTGTTTGCTACTTCTCATTCCTTCTATGCATAACTTATTGCCTTCACATCATTCCTTACCTCCTCCTCATTCTAAGATCTAGAAGTGTCTTTTCCAGCCCTGTCCATTTCTCATGAGAGTGTTAGGAAGCTTCCAAATGGAAAGTCTTGGTTTTGTGTCATTGTGTAGGCCAACCACTTAGGCTCATGGGCACGGTGGGTGCAGTCTTTGACCCATCTGAATTGTGAATATCAGGAAGGCTCCTAGGTTCAGATGTGTTCCCTGGACATGTCCCAGCCTTTTGCAAGTTTCCAATTCATTGCTTTTGTGCCTACAGTTGATAGTAGAGAAAATTTGGAAAATAGCAGCTACATTTGTTAAGAAGTATGACTATAGTTGTTTCTTCTTCTTCAGTACACAAATGTCAATTCTTTATCCTCTGGTGGGCTTTGTTTATCTAATTATCTTAATTACACAGAGTAAATAATACAAAACATTATTACTGTTTTCTGGATTCAAATAAGGGATAATCCAAGGAGCTTTTCCAGGGTCTCTTCTCCAGGCAACAGAAAGGATGGGAACAGTGAGAATTTAGTGCAGCTGCTTCAGATTTTCACTATGCTATTCTGCATCCAAGTGGTTTTCTGACCCAGAATCTGTCAAATTTAATTACATTTTAATATATTTTTCAAAATTTGATGAAGACCCGGCATGGCTTGGACCTTAAAAAGGCAAGAGCATTTGGAAGGGAAAACAAGCAAACAAGAAACATGTTTGGTACTATGTTGGTCTGTCCCAAGACTTCAGCCTTACCTGCTTATCCTAATAATGATAGCTCAAATGTAATTAAGGACATTAAAGATTCTTGGGAACCAATCTGCTCTATGTTATAGTGCCTACTCCTTGTAGCTTGCTTGTTGCTCACCAGCCTGTGCTGTGGCTCCAAGGATGCCATTGCACCTTCCACAGCCAGGAGGAAATGGCCCATCTTTTGTAGGCAGGGTCTGTACCTTAGTTAATTAGTTCATTAGTTTCAATTCATGCCAGCTGGGTAATAATAATTGGCCACACTTGCTGCCTAAGGATCTTTCACCTCCAAATCATGCATCCTCTCTTTTCATAGAGTATCCAGAAAACAATAAGATCAAAAGGAGCCTCCTGAGCAATCCCAGGAGAGAGAAGTAGACCTATGTCACCTGAGAGTGACATTTGGCTGAGCAACTAGGATAAACAGTTTCTTTCTCCTCTACCTTTATCTCAGGCAAACATATCATCCTCCTGTAGCTCCATAGCCGATTTGACTTAGGTGTCTAAGTATTTCATATGCAAGCACCTAAAGCTGCCCCTAGAACATAGTCATTGGTGTCCTTTCCATCTTTGGGCAGGTAACCTGTTTTCAGCACTCCTGAGACAACAGATGGCCAGCAATGGGTATTAAAGATGCTTAGCATGCCTGGGTAAAATTTGCCCCAGCAGTGATGAAAAACATTCCTTCTCATTCCCATACAAGCACTGTAGGGCTCTGAGCAGTTCGGTACCCGTGGGTGAGGACTGGGGTATAGCACAAACTTGGAGGAGAGCAGTACCTGAACCAGCTCTAAGCATGTTGTCCCTGGATGCATGGTGGAATGTGACACCTTACAGGACCTTCAGCTCAGGCTCCAGGGAGTGCATGGGTGTGCTAGTAGTGCTACATAGCATGGAGCATAACACTACACTCACACTGCATTATTGTTTCTGCCTTCTTTGCAGTTACATCAGGGACTTCCAAAGTACTTTGTGTGGTTCCTAACACCTGTTTAAATGCTATTAGAGTATACAGGCATAGGAGGATAGGGAGGCAGTATAATGCAGATTTGCAAACGTCAGGGGCACTTGAATTTCAGCATCAAAGCAGATATGCCCTCATATGCCTCCAAGGATTGATCTCGTATTCCAGTAAAGCCATTTAGTCAGGTGCCTAGATACCTGTACAAAATCTGGGTCACGTTACTTCTGTCTTGCACTTAATCTTAACCTTTTGGTGACATCCAGGTCCTTTTATTTCCCTAACTAGCTGTAGGATTTTGCAGATACAGCTTTCCACAGAAACGGGGTTTTCCCACATAACCGCACACAAACTTGACAAATTAGGTCAGACTTGTAGACAGCTCTTTTCCTGTGTGGGAGTGAAGGTGCTTGAAATGAGAGAAAAATATGGTAAGTGATATAAAATGTATTGCTTGCTAATGACTTGAGGATGTATGCAATCATGGCACATTGCAAGTAGGTGCTACAATAATATTGCTTTCCTCCATGGGAGGAAATGGAGTTCATGAAAGAGTTACAGTAAATTCCCATAGACTAAGACTTCTCCCTTAATCTCTACATTATAGGATGGCATGTTTTTGTGTGTTGTTTTCTGCAAGATCCATGCATTCTTAATGTTTTCTGTGTAGTGTCAATATTTCCATGTTCAAACGTGATCTGAGGTTGGTAAGAGAACTGAACTAGCAGTACCCAAACTGCAGATTCTCTTCCCCTCTCCTCAGTAGATTGGTAGGTAGTGATATTGGAAGACTTTGAGCTCACTTGCAGAGGTTTTGTGTTACAATTGTTGTGAAGGTTGAAGACTATAAATCTTAAGCATAAGCACTATATTTTTGGAATTAATTTCCTGTGTCAGGTGATAGAAGACTACGAAAAAGCTTTGTATGAATTTCTGCTCCAGCAACAATAAATATGAGTGGAGTATGTTTTTAATTATTGTACATACCTCCTTCTCTTTCTCCCCACTCCTAGGGAAAAAAAAAAAGGTACTTTGCTTGGATTGTTGTCTCAATAGCACTGAAAAATTTTCATGCCACTGCATAGCTATGTGATGAAAATGCAAGTGCTCAGTCAACCCAAAGTGAACCTCCTGGTTCTGGAGTTGGATGTTAAACAAAACGGCTTGTCACAGGTGGATCAGTAAACTACAAAAAGAACAAATACGAACAAATTCTTACTGTGCTTCTAAAAGGCAGGTAAACTCAGCAAGTTTGCAGATGACACCAAGTTGTGTGGTGTTGTGGACATGCTGGAGGGAAGGAACACCATCCAGAAGGACCTTGACAGGCTGGAGAGGTGGGCCTGTGAGAACCTCATGAAGTTCAACAAGGCCAAGTGCAAGGTCCTGCATGTAGGTCAGGGCACTCCCAAGCACAAGTACAGGCTGGGCAGAGAATGGATTGAGAGCAGCCCTGAGGAAAAGGACTTGGCAGTGCTGGTGGATGAGAAGCTCAGCATGAGCCGGCGATGTGCACTGGCAGCCCAGAAAGCCAACCATATCCTGGGCTGCATCCAAAGAAGTGTGGCCAGCAGGTCAAGGGAGAGGATTCTGCTCCTCTACTCAGCTCTCGTGAGACCCCACCTGGAATGCTGCATTCAGCTCTGGAGCCCCCAACACAAGAAGGACATGGAGCTGTTGGAACAAGTCCAGAGGAGGGCCACAAAGATGATCAGAGGGCTGGAACACCTCTGCTATGAAGACAGGCTGAGAGAGTTGGGGCTGCTCAGCCTGGAGAAGGCTCCTGAGTGATCTTATAGCAGCTTTCCAGTACCTAAAGGGGGCCTACAGGAAAGCTGGAGAGGGACTTTTTACAAGGGCATGTAGTGATAGGACAAGGGGTAATGGCTTTAAATTGAAAGAGGAGAGATTTCAATTAGATATAAGGAAGAAATTCTTCCCTCTGAGGGTGGTGAGGCACTGGAACAGGTTGCCCAGAGAACTTGTGGCTGCCCCATCCCTGGAAGTGTTCAAGGCCAGGTTGGATGAGGCTTTGGGCAACCTGGTGTAGTGGAGGGTGTCCCTCTCCATGGCAGGGGAGTTGGAACTAGATGATCTTTGAGGTCCCTTCCAACCCGAACCATTCTATGATTCTATAATTGTGTAGAGAAGTGAATTGATGGTAATATTTGTTTCCAAGGAAAAGATGCAATAACCATCTATTTGGGAGGGGGATTTGTGGGAGACCATATTCAAGGGTGTGTGAGAACATGTTTCTCCTAACAAAATCAGGGAAAATATTTACTCTGCTCTCCGCACTGGAAAATAACTTCCCAGTTAGACCCAGCAGAAATCTGAAATTAACAAATAAAATAATTATATAAATGACGCTATAACTTCCTCCAATTTTCTCATCTCTCTATTCCTTTTACTCAATCATATTTTTACCCACATGCAAGTGTTTATTTTCTACTCCTTTACTTAATGTATTGCTTTTGCTTTAACAGTGTTAGATTTGACAGCGTAGCTCACTAGTTATACAGTTTTATTCTCTTTGAATTTTTATACAGTTTAGATTAGCTTTTATTTAACTTTTGGCTTTGTAACAGACACATTATTTGTGATTGAAATAGCAAGTATTTCTGATGCTATCTTCAACCTCAGGCTCTGACATGGTAGCTTGCATAAAATACTCTCTATTCATTCATACAACGTGCTTCAGTGGATGGGTTTGGTGCTGTTAGGCCTCCTTTGGTCTTGAGTAAGGCTGAAGATTATGAAGGGAGAAAAAATTTGGCTTGATGAAAAATACCTGCTGACTTTAGTGCTTCTTAAACTGGAGAAATGTGACGTCGTGATCTGATCTTGCAAAGATATGATAGGCCTTCTCCTAAAGCTCCTCACATACATGGGTCTATCTGTGCCTACTTACTGCTTTGAAATGCCATCAGCGTTGGCCTGCCCTTCACTTTCAGATTTCTTTGAGAAACCTGATCTAGAGAAAGGTGTTCCTGCCCATGGCAGGGGGGTTGGAACTAGATGATCTTCAAAGCCCTTTCCAACCCAAACCATGCTACGATTCTGTGATTCGCATCCCTTCTGCCCCAACAGCACAAGACTAGGAAAAAACCTGTGTGTCCTTCCCTGCATGAGTGAGCGGGTATCAAGGCAGGATTTCTTTCTCTCTCTCTGCTTAATAATTTGCACCTACCACAATGTCTAACCCTCAGTAGTTCTGGCTACATTGATTTGAACAAAACATCTCACAATCCTATTCCATGGTGGTGTGACTGCCAGCAGAAAAGAGGGATTTCAGTGTTCAAGATACTTAGTTTGATCTTCCCTTTCCATTAATGTTAGTGACTTTCCTTCTGACCTTGAACAGGTCCTGCTTTATCTCTGGATTCTTTTTTGGTTGTTTTTGTCTGATGACATCTTCCCAGGACTATTGAGTATGACTGCATAATTCAGAAGTGTTGTGGAATACAAGTTTGAAAGGCTGTGTAGGTGCAAGGATTTTTTTTTTCTTGGACAATTTTCATTGGGAAGGGTCCTAAATTCCTCAAGTCTCAGAAAATGAACTATTCTCCAAGTTCTTCTCTTCTCTCAATTCTGAAAAAGCCTTTTGTTTTCAAAAATTCTCTAACAGTTTCAAGCTACTTTCCACTAAATAATTCTTGTCTTTACATGAACTATATTTCCTCCAAGATAAATATATTGAAGTGTTTTCAGTGAGACTTAGCTCTCTCGCTTCTCACGAAGTCCCTACAGTGCCATAAAACTTTTCTTGCCACCCATCCTTTTCCAGTGAAATACACCTAGAACGGCTCATAACTTTGGCCACCGTTACAGTTTTTGTTGGAAGTTTTTTCTCTCCCTCTTTTATTCAGTGTCTTAATAAAATAGTGGATAAAGGTGTTCAGGGATACATATAGCTTCATTTTATTTTTGTTACGTTTTACATTATATCTCTCAAACCCACTATGGGAAATAAAATAAAATAAAAAAAAGAACATTTTGAACAATTACTTGATTTGCAGAGAATGTTATTCTCTTCTTACTTGCTTTGATTTATTTGAATGTAAATTTCACTGAAGCACAAAGCTCTGCACCATGAATTCAGGTTGTCTTATTCATTCTCAAAAGTAACACTTGTACACACTACTTTCAAGGAGAGTTATGTAGTGCATCTTAGAAGAAGTTTACTTCTTCACAGCAGGATAGTGAGATACAGCCATGGTAACTAGCTACGTCTGTAGGACTTGGTCTATAGGCTTAAGTTTTAATCAACTACATCTGACCTAATAGCTCTTATTTCTCCTTGCAATGAAAAAAGGGCTTGTAGGATTTGTAAGGTGTCATTTTATAGCAGATATTCAAAATAGATCAAAAATATCTGAAAGCATCTATTTCTCTCTACAGAATAGGGGGATATTCAGCTGACCATCCTGATGCAGCTGTCTGCCATGTGGACACTTACCTACGTGTCAAAACACTTGAGGTGAAATAAGGAATTGCCCATTACCTTTCACTGCCACCAACATCTCAGTTCTTCCACGGCACAGAGGAGAGGTGTCTATGATTACAGATAGCAATTCTGACTGCCGCTTGCTCCCTGCCTGAAGGAATTGATGTGATGCTCAGGGGATCGCATGAAGACAGCTGGGAATCCTCTCTCCAAGGGCTTGAGAAGCAAAACTCTAAAGCAGTGAACAGACATTGGTAGAAAAAGTTTGTACAAAATTACAAGAATAATAGTAAACATCAGAGGTAATAATTGCATTTTGAAAACTCTCTAAACAACTTGTTAACCTAATTTGCCTCTATCAGCAGTAACTTCTGCCCTGAGGAGAAGGACTTGAGACTGTTGGTTTATGAGAAGCTCAACATGAGCCGGCAATGTGCACTTGCAGCCCAGAAAGCCAACCTTATCCTGGGCTACATCCAAAGAAGCGTGGCCAGCAGGTCGAGGGAGGTGATTCTGCCTCTCTACTCTGTTCTCGTGAGACCCCACCTGGAGTGCTGCTTTCAGCTCTGGGGTCTTCAACACAACACATGGAGCTGCTGGAGTGAGTCCAGAGGAGGGCCACAAAGATGATCTGAGGGCTGGAGCATCTCTGCTATGAAGACAAGCTGAGAGAGTTGGGGTTGTTCAGCCTGGAGAAGACAAGGCTCTGAGGAGATCTTCTAGCACCCTTCTAGTACCTAAAGGGGGCCTACAAGAAATCTGGAAAGGGGCTTTTTGTAAAGGCATGTAGTGGTAGGACAAGGGATAATGGCTTTAAACTGAAATAGAGGAGATTTAGATTGGATAGAAGGAAGAAATTCTTCCTTCTGAGGGTGGCGAGGCACTGGAACAGGTCGCCCAGAGAAGTTGTGGCTGCCCATCCCTGGAAGTGTTCAAAGCCAGGTTGGATGAGGCTTTGAGCAAGGTGATTTAGGGGAAGGTTTCCCTGTGCATGTCAGGGTGGTTGGAACTAGATGATCTTTAAGGTTCCTTCCAGCTCTAACCATTCTATGATTCTATTCGGTTCTTATGGATCTTTGAGAGGTATTGTGCTATAAATGCCTAAATTTCTCAAATATATTTCAAAACCTGACAGGTATCCTCTATCAATATATGTAAGATGACCATGCAAGCAGAAAAGAGAGATTCATATAAAAAAAGAACAGGATGTTACACAAAAACCTGTGGGATTTTCTTATACATTAGTTTATACTGAGTTAAATTATGAAAGTTACACAAAACATGCATGTGTGATTTTAACTTATAACGCTTCCGTCTATGAGACCACACACCAGTGTATGCGATCTTCCACTTACTCTGTCCTGACAAAAGCAGCAGTGGGTAAATCCATACATTTATTCTGAAATAACAGAGTGGCATCAGTCACAAACATACTATAAAAATCAAGGTTTTTAAAATGTCTCTGGCCTTTCATCATTACTGCTGCCAGCAGGATGCAACATAAAACGTTCTGAAAAAGAGTGTAATCATAAAAATGCGCAGAAGATAATACTAACAATTCAGAATAAAAGGCTCTTGCCATGAAAATCATGCTGGTGCTGAAAGAACATATTCTTTTACAGTAAGTTGGTGATGATACATCATTTTACAAGAGCAACTGAAGTAGGGATTACAATAATGGAATCAATGACAAAAGCTGTGAAGTTTACATATTCATGTTTTGGCTTTTTTTTAATCAGCAGTGCAATAACATAACCCTGGGGTTAAGTCTGGTGCCAGAAGAGCTCTTGAAATTTCCAGGTGATCACGCTATGTGAGATGACAACAAAGACTCTGAGTGATGTTTCCAAGAAGCAAGTATGGATACATTTTTGAAAAAGTGGACCTTCACTTTGCTTTGTTGGAAGGTTGCAGAAATATGGAAATTACCAGCTTTCCCTCAGGATCCTGGCAGATAGGTCATGTACAGATCACGTAGACACCCTAAAGGAGCTACGTAAAAGCAGTTGCTGTTATTCCTATGCACGCTGTACTTTAGAAACATTAATTTGGGCAATGGCAAAAAAGGCAAATGATGTGTGCATAACCTCACGGTACACCACAGAAGTTTTGCTCCTGAGTGTAGTGAGCTGAACAGTTTTAACTTCCTGAGCTTTCAGGACACCAAAACTATTTTAAAGAACCTGTTACTTTCACAGAATCATAGAATCATAGAATGATTAGGGTTGGAAGGTACCTTGAAGATCATCTAGTTCCAACCCCCTGCCATAGGCAGAGAAATCCTCCACTACACCAGGTTGCCCAAAGCCTCATCTAACCTGGCCTTGAACACTTCCTGTCTACCATAACTTGGTGAAACTTCTATGGTGATTTTCCTCTGACCCTAGTTAATTTTTGCCTTCAATGCTTCCTGTTGCTATTATACTGAGAGGAGTCCAAATTTCTGCATGTTTCAACAAGACACACTTGCCATATTTTGATGATATTCCTAAACAATTTTAGCTCTTCGTCACAGCCATTCTTTGTGTCTGCATATTTAGCTTAGCAGAGAGACTTCAGGATGTTCAGTGGCTGTTCAAAATGTCTGGTTTTGTAAATAAATAGAAAATTAAAATGGTTGCAAATACATTTCTGCAAGAGCGATTACTTGAGAGAACAACTGCATTAAAGGTTAATATTCTTAAAAGCATTTTCATGTCACAGCTAATTAAACTAAAAAAAAAGTTTCATGCTCTAAGGAACACAAGCATTAAAATTTCTGGTTTGTGGTGCAGGTGGAAAGAACTCCTATTACATACTTTCCACATACAGCACAGACTGTAAAGAAAATGGTGCAATACTACCCTGGAACAGTGAAAGGAATTCCATGGGAAATATAACTTCATGAGGCATTTTACCTGAGGCTGAACTCATAATCTCCTCCACTGATACAAACTGTTCTCATTTGTATTGTTTCATCTGAGGCATCTAATCTGCACTTCCAGCACTTTTCTCAGTGGAAGCCCTGAACTCTGATACACTGAAATATAAAACAAAACAGCCCTGAAATGTGTAATCTGTCTGTAGAGATAATGAAAGTATTTTTCTTAATGTGACTGCCATAAAATATTAAAGCCTCCTCATTTATCTAACTTTCTACCTCAGAAGCTTCCCAGATGTGTTGCTTCCATTAGAAACAGGGAGTTTAAAGCCTCTGAAGTACAAATCAAATGTGAATCCAGTAAAGTGAGTAGATACACATTTCTTTTATTAGGTGAAAATTGGTCCTTCTAGCTAGAATGTATTATTTGTTCCTTTCTGGTTTTAAACCAGCAGTATTTTCATCCTAAATTCTCCAGTGACAGCAATGATAACTGAAATTTTCAGTTAATCCATATATAATTTAAAATGTATCTTCATGGAACAATTTTCCCTAATACCATTATGTCACTGTGTCCCAGTCCTGATGAAAGGTATCATCATTACAGGTGAAAGGTGTGTTTATTATTACCGGCCAATTTTCACCCAAGTCTCTCAAAAGATAATGTTTTTTTTCTGATTGTTTTCATAATTGATTATGAATATGAAATAAATATGAATATGGTATGAAATAATATACAAGATGGGAGTAGACTGTTTACCTGCTGGCTGCTAATTTATCTGATGATTGCAGTTAAATCTAAATCTAGAATGTGTAGATGCATATATGATAAATATATAAAAATGAAAATGCATAACTGTTAAATGTTAAGGTAGAAAACTATGCACGCTTGTGGTGGGTTGACCCTGGCTGGATGCCAGGTGCCCACCAAAGCCGCTCTATCACTCCCTTCCTCAGCTGGGCAGGGGAGAAAATATAACAGAAGGCTCATGGGTCGAGATAAGGACAGGGAGAGATCGCTCACCAATTACCATCACGGACAAAACAGACTCAACTCGGGTAGTTTAATTTATTACCAATAAAATCAAAGTAGGATAATGAGAAATAAAAAACTAAATCTTAAAACACCTTCCCTCCTCCCTTCCCTTCTCCTGTGCTTAACTTTACTCCTGAATTCTTTACCTCCTCTCTGTCAGCGCCACAGGGGAATGGGGAATGAGGGTTGTGGTTAGTTCATCACTTGTTGTTTCTGCCACTCCTTCTTCTTCAGGGGGAGGACTCTTCACTCTCTTCCCCTGCTCCAGTGTGGAGTCCCTCCCACAGGAGATAGTCCTCCATGAACTTCTCCAAAGTGCATCTTTCCCATGGGCTGCAGCTCTTCACGAACCGGTCCCCCATGGGGTCACAAGTGCTGCCAGCAAACCTGCTCCAGCGTGGGCTCCTCTCTCCACAGGTCCTGCCAGGAGCCTGTTCCAGCGTGGGCTTGCCACGGGGCCACAGCCTCCTTTGGGTATCCACCTGCTCCAGCATGGGGTCCTCCATAGGCTGCAGGTGGATCTCTGCTCCACCGTTAACCTTCACGGGCTGCAAGGAGGCAGCCTGCACCACCATGGTCTTCCCCAGGGGCTGCAGGGGAATGTCTGCTCCGGCACCTGGAGTACCTCCTCCCCTCCTTCTTCACTGACCTTGATGTCTGCAGAGTTGTTTCTCTCACGTATTCCCGCTCCTCTCTTTGAGTGCAATTGTGCAGCTTTTTTCCCCTTCTTAAATATGTTATCCCAGAGGTGCCACCACTGTCACTGATGGACTCAGCTTTGGCCAGCCGTGAGTCCGACTTGGAGCTGGCTGGCATTGGTTCAATCTGACATAAGGGAAGCTTCTAGTAACTTCTCATGGTAGCCACCTCTGTAACTCGCTCTACCAAAACCTGGCCACGTAAACCCAATACAACACTTTAATTTTTCACAAGCTCATCTGCCTCCATGAATAAAAATTTGCATGAGCCTTAGTTTTCATACTCAATCTTCTTTTTTTTTTTCAGACTCCTGGAAGTATTTATAGGATTTTAAATGTAATGAGGCCATGCCCATTGGCCACAGCTGTCACAGCTATGGAGGAGGTATATTTCATTACAGAGTGCTGCAGCACCCTGGCAAGTTCTTCTTTTAATGATGTATTTCCAAGTATTATGGACTGAATAGCTGCTTATGTAGGACCTGATTCTGACTGCAATCATACAACTATATGCTTAAAATGATTCCACTGAAGTAAATGAGCTGAAAGACCTCTTTTCTGATCTCACTTGAAATAGTTATACACTAAAAAATTTTGGATTTACGCCCAGGCAAGAGAATTAGGCGTGTTCAGTCTTTGAGGTGTTTTTAACCTTGGGATATCATTTACCATAGAGCGAGGTGGATGCCGAGGGCTTGTGTTCTGACATGATAGGGTGATACAGTTCTGTATCATTTGGCGTTAGAAATGGACTAAAGAATAGGTGCTTTTGGGAGCTGTACGTGCCCTGCCCAGGTCAACAGCTATGTTTGCCAGTTGTGCCGTGCACACCCTCTCAAAGATGCAATATCAGAACTTCGGGTCTAACTTTTGGCATTTTCTTCTGCCACAGAGCTGTATCAATTAATTTAAACTCAGCACCTGCAACATAATAAGGTGCTTGAGGATGTTCCTGTGTACAGTGGTCATTGCATCCTCAGTATTCTCTGGTTACTATATATGTCAGTTCTGCAGCTCCAAATAGACTCTCTACGTGAAATAAACATACCCTTATGTACAGTTTTGACACATTAATCCATGGTTCATATGGAGAGTTAATTATTCACAGGCAGAAAAATGCATTCTGCAAACATGTTCTTGAAAAAGAGCACTTTCAAAATACAACTTGGTTTTAAAATTCATTATATGTATATGAAACCAAAGGTTAAAAAAAACAGTCCCAGATATTTGCTGACAAGATTTGTTGTTCTTGGCTTTTGGCTTTCACTCACCTACGATCATGAATTACAGCAGAGCTATTTGTGGACTGTACCCCAGAGGTCCTGTTACTAATCTCCCACTTTGAAAGAGTTTCTAACTACCTGTTTTCGACTGAAAGACAGAATAGTGATGTGCTTAATGTCCTCTCTGTGAACAACTTTTTCAACTGTACTGATCTCATTACAATTCGTGTTAAATTTCTGAACAATCAGGTCCTATATTTTTCTCATCCACCAGCCTTCAAGATCTAGCAGAGGTGGTACCTCTTATTGCCACAATGAGAGAAAACGGGACCAGGTGCTGCCACCACTGAGAGCACCTACTTGGACCAGGACAAGTGCACTGTGGAGAGGCCAGCCTCCTCAAGCCAGAGGTTTTTAGCCTCCCTGTCCCATTAACTAACTGTTTGGTCCATGGAAGAGCAACAGCATAGGAAGCCAGCAGGGTGGCCCAAAGACATGGAAGCTAACAGCAGGGAGACTCTCAGTGACACTCCAATGTTTTCTTCAAAGAAAAAAAGGTCTCTTGAAAAAAATAACCATTTTGGTCAAAATCCAATTTCTTTTTTTTCTTTTTTTTTTTTTTAAAAGGATTCTAATGATACATTTTCAAACAGCAGGAGCTGAAAGTGATCTCAGCAGGTTCAGCAGCGAGGACTAAAAGATACTGATGTGTCATCACAGTGCTGGCTGCGGTTTAAGCTCCCTCATGCTAACAAGCTCTTTCCTCTATTCTTCCTACTGCTTCTTCCCTCACAGGTACTTCACGGTGATCTCAGTGCTTTTGCCCTTCTCCTCTCTCTGTGCTTCTGTGCCTGGACACCCTTGTCACTGTCTTTTTCAACTGCACTCCCAGCTAGCTCACTGCTGCCTAAGCATAAGGCCAGCATATTAAAAAAAAAAAAAAAAAAAAGTTGATGCACTGATGTTCTACCTCACATCACATGGAAACAAAATTATACAAATAAAATAATTACATCTTTTTTTTTTTTGCTTTGTGATATCCCTAAAGTTGTGCAGAATCATCATGCCTGGAGAAAACTCAGAGGAATTCGCACTGTATTCTTTGCTGACCACATGGTTCACAGGTTAACAGCTCAAAACTACCCGATTTCCAAGACCAAGAAGAAACCTTTCAAATACAAGTGCTCCTTCACCTGTTATTTCACCTTCTGTGTGAACTGTATAAGCTACATAGAGGACTGTGTTTCCATTGCAGGTGTGTAAAGAACTTAACTGAATGGTGTCATAACTTACAACCGGACCAGAATCTAAGCAACAGAGATAGGAACGACAGAGTTGCTCGTAGGCTGTGATGCTAGTCTGTCAGAGACATAAATATATTTAACGTGGAAAAGAAGACATTTCAACCTTTTCCATGACTGAGATCACTCAGTACTGCTATGCTATAAATAGCAATGAAGAGAAATATGTGGATAAGTACAAGCTTATGGTTTTGTTCAGGCATACACAAAAATGGTAAGGAGTTTTAAAATTCAAGGACTTTTTAATGTTATGATAAAAGAAAATATCTAGGGCCATAAACTGAAGTCCTTAAACTCTGGTTACAATGACAGCTAGAGTGGATCCTTCAGTCCTTTCTAAGCCCACACTCAGACCATCTGAGCTGAAGACATGGCTGCCTTCGCCAGGCATATCTGCTAACTCTAAGACGTACGAACAAGCTGATGTTCCAGCCAATCTCTTTCTGTAGCAGGACAGAGGCTGGGCAGGCAAAAAGCCTATTGACTTCACATTTGAGATGCTTCCTTGCCTAAGAACTGCAATTTCAGGCCTATGTGAATGAAAACAAAGAGACGTTGTTCTGCAAGTCATGAGTTTATCTGAAAAAAAAAAAAATCCATAGTGAATAAGATTTGCACAGTTTGGATGATTTACCTGGCTCTTGAAGCCTCTGCAAAATCATTAGGCTATGGCTTGGTTAAAATGGCTGAAAAGACCTTTGCAGATTCTCATGTGGGCCCTAACACTAGGCATATACATCTATAAAAGCCCAATCCCTGTAACTTAAATTTCACATTAGCGCTGAAAGTATATCACTTTGATAAAATGGACAGTAAATATTTATTAAAGACTATAGAATCTGTTTTCTGACTACTTTTTTATTCTACTTCATATGCATCATTGCAACGATGCCCTACTGCCTTCTATATCCCACCCTAGGGCCACACTCTTTTCTGCTCTACAATTAGTTACTTCATTTGTTTCAAGTGTATTCTCTCCACCCTTTGCCCTTTGCTCCACGTGTCTGTGGACTGCCACGTCTTTTGAGTTATGTTATTTTCACAGTCAGTTTTCATTGAGGTAATGGAAAATGTCTGTGCCCATAAGCCCTTTCAATTATAGTTGTAAACCAAACTCAAGCTCTTCAGAACACCTGTCTGTACATCTGTGCCTCATCCCTCTCTGGGTTTAAGTCTAGCTTCTTAATCCAAAATGTGATATAGTGCCAACAGAACCTACCTGCAGCCAGAGTTGTACATAGAGGACAGACCTGCAAACAAGTGCATCTGTCACTCTTCACAATGCTACTTCATTTCCTCGTTTCAAATAACAGACTCGATCTTTTCCCCCGATTTATGGTCTTCTTGTGTGATATGAGTAGACTTCACAAGAGAGAAAAACTGCGAAACATATTGCAGTGAATATCTGTCTACCTATCTGTTTACAATGCATCAGAGTTATATATTTAGAAGCTTGAAAAGAAGACCAAGATTTAGAGGAAAAGCTTCACTTTTTGACCAATGACAGTTTAGACGTTGGGATAACATTTACTAATTTTGGCTGAAATTCACACTTGTTGTCTGTGATGATGTGTTGATTGACCATGGCATAATTACAAAAACTTTCCAATTGTCCTAGGATTATTGCAATAATGTTCTAAAAAGTCAAATGACTGAGAAAAAGGAAACCAGAAATAAACACAGAAATTTCTGAGACAGAAACAACAAAAAAAGTAACTGCTAGCTGTAGAGATGCAACAGAACAAGTGAAAGCAAAATGAATAAAAAAAAAGTACAAGATTACCTACAAAACTAGTGACAGAACTTTATGAAAGAGTAAACTTTTTGATAGAAGTATTATGTGAATGGACATCATGCAGATTCCAAGATAGAAACTTTCTGAAAATTATACACAGGGCCTCTGATTTTGCACCTTCAGAGGTTCATTCAGTCAACGATGCTACTTGGTGGTTCTCTGACATCAGTGCAGTTTGTCTAGGCACCAACGTCTTGTTCTTGTGCAGGAAAAACAGAGTGAGGGCCAAGTCAGATGCATGACATACGAGTTCAGAATGAGTGGAAAACTTGGCGCTCTCATGTCCTTCCATCTCCTCTCCTGACAAGAATGCTTAAGGGCTATGTAAATGCCACTCTGACATATTCTGAAGCATCCATTTGGAAATTATATTATGAGAGCAACAGGGTAAAAGGTAAAGCTAATTGTAATATGTAACATCCTTTGCTGATGTTTTTTTTTTTAAATATCCTGTAAATATGGCAAGAATGTTGGTGTCCTCTTGTCTTCAGTAGAGAAAAATGTCTAAATTTTCTGATTCTGTCTAAAAATCCCACTAATTGGTACTCTTTTGAGATGCAAATGAGGGGATTTTTTATTATTATTTGTGTAAATTGCAATATTAAATGCACAAAATACTTTTGTGAACTGTGAGATACTGGGACTCCTAACTACATTTTTGTTTGCAATATGATAAAATAAGAATAATACCATTGACTTTAATTCAGCTTTACCAGATTGATACCAGCACAAACAGCTTTCTCTGGCATCTCTCTCCTTCTACCCTTCTACCAAGAGCTTTGTCTATACATCAGGAGAGCTGGCCATCAGTGGTGTGCCCATCAGTCCTGTTTGACTCTTGGCCTGTGTGCCTGAGTTTTCTCTGTTCTGAAGTCAACCAATCTCTCCCCTTGGGCAGATATTTACGCCCAATTCTCACCTTGACAAAAAGATAAAATATGGCAGAGGCACATGGAATCAGAAACCAGGAGCACTCCTGAATACCATAGCATAGATGTTGCCGTGGTGACTGGAGAGTCCAATATATAAAGCAGCTTTTTGCAATGTTGTTGTCAAAAAAAAAAAAAAGAAAAAAAAAAAAGAAAATCACATTGAAAGCCTTTGCAAATTTCTCTTTCTAGCAGACCAGAATATCATATACTGTACCCTTCGTTAATTGTACTGAGGAAACTGAGTGCTATGTTCTTTTATTATTTTTCCTAAAAATGAAAGTGGAGCCATGATTCTCTTATTATCCTCTTACCCTTATCCAAACTTCAGCAAAGCTATCTGAAACTCAATGCTTCAAGCATTTGAATTGACCTTCTCTTTTCATTTCACCATGTTCCTCTTGAACTACTTTTATTCTTTCATTCTCTGTTGCACATCTCTTTCCACTTTCAGGTTCTTGCCAAACGCCCTCATATGTGAACTATAGTTCTAATTCTATATAAATCTCAATCAGCGTTGAAGTATCAAACATAGGCTGGATTTATTGAATTAATTTTCACTTCTAACATGTTTATGTGAAAACTAATCAGTTTTATTGAAATTTTCTTTTTTTTTTTTCAAGCACAGCAGTAATTGCTTCATTACTACTGTTCCTGACATTATCATTACTAAAATCAGTATATACATAGCTGAGGAACACAGAAAAAGAAATTATTTTTGACATTACTGGGATGGGAAAAAACATTACAATACACATAAAATACAAGGCTTCTGGGGAATCCTAAGTCTAAAACTTGATGTAAATGAAATTTAAGAGAAAAAAGAACTACATTCCCCATTAATATTGGTTAAAATGTGCAATAAATACAAACCAAATAAATGCACAGGCTGTGTCTATGCTAGCAAATTGAACAGCATGAGGGAATCAGGCTGAACTCTGGCACCTGTACCTGTTTTAACCGTTCCCATGCTCCTTGGCATGGTTTTATTCCAAGAGAGCTAGCAGGATCAGAGACAGTGCCTGGCCATGAGTCGAGACCAAGTATGAACTAGAGACTGTTAATAAATAAGCAGCTTGTATTCAGCACATGGTGTTGGGATCTAAGAGATCTCAGCTGGGTGCACATGTGTTGGGGAACAGTCCCTGTCCTGCTTTGTTTACTGGGAGAAATATAACCTGGGTTCACCTATTGTGGAAATTCCATTTGAAATTCTGTAATTACTGTAGGAAAAGGTTTTAAAGATGGGAAAGTTCATTGCGACAAGAAGCTCAAAGCAGCATTCTACCACATGTACAGAAAGAGGATGCCAGACACACAGACGTGATCAGTTGACTTTGAGGACTGTTCCTCTTTAAGAGACAGAATCATGACACATAATCCATGAAAACAGTTAATAGGCTGAGATTTATGTTATTTATTTTCTCCAGTGAACTACTTTTGTCTGTTTTACAGCAGCCAATTTTTTGGACAGAAGTTTCAGATTATAAACAAATAAAATTCACAAAGGGAGAGTCTAAAATCTGTTTACAAAGTCAGAAAATTTGGTGTTGTGCATTGCCCTTGATTCCTTAATATATATTATTCCTTCACCAGATGGGATACCTAAGTGATGCCAGACAGGATAGCATTTAACACTTCCAAGGATAGTCAACATATTCGCCCAATCTGTTATACTGAACTCTCATTTCTTCCTAGGAATCAGTGACAGACACCTGATAAAAACAAACTACTGACTTTTAAGTCGCTTATAACTCGAAAGCAGATGAAAAATTTGCCGCAGATGATCTCTTGGTGGGTGTGGTTGCAAGGTCAAAGCAATCAAAGGGAATTCTTCTGGTTTCTCAGTTAGAATAGTTCTAGACCTGTACCATGCCACTTAAAAATCATGTCAAGAGTTGCATTAGGACAACCAATTGGAAAAATAACATTTCTCAGTATGAACATCTCAGCAGAGATGGAGAGGGGGAAGAAAGAAAGATGATGTGTCAGTCTGCAAGGTTAGGCACATGAACAGTTTGTCATACCCTACTAAAACTTACACTTTGGCTATGGGATGCTAGTCCTCCAAGGACTCACAACTAGACACTGCAAAAAAATCACCCTTCTAATGCATTGAAAGTTGTCACAGAAATAATAATGAAGTTATCCTTTACTTTGGTTGTTACATGTGAGACGACTCACTCTTGATCACAATCTTTCTTGCTGTAAGGCAAGTTTGAACTTAGCTTGAAAAAGAAAAAAAATTCAGATTCACTTTTAGTTTGTCTGAACCTAATGATGTGGTAAGAGTGATATCTATCCCTCCCACAGACAGTTGATCTGAAGTCACTGAGTAAACATGAGAGTTTGGAAGCAAGGAGGGAAAGCTTCTGCACCCTCCCTTATGATCTGTGCGCATCAGATCTCTAGCAGACCTGCCTAAGCTGCACTGATTTCTTTCATTTCTGTCCTGGCAATTTCATTGCAGGATGATTTAGGTGATTCCCACCCAGGTGGTCTGTTGCTAAAATGTTCTTCCCACCAGTGAGGAGCTGAACATTTGACTCAGGGTTAAAAAGACTACCGGGCATCAGGCCACTGAGGATTAAGCATTGCAACATGGAATAATATCGAAGACTTCCAAGGATCTGGGACTAAACAGCATCCAAACTATCACTACTGGAAATAATGGGGAATGCTGAAACAAAATCTTGGGATAAGTCCAAAAAGTATCAAACTGTCTCTCAGTTTAATACAGAGAACAAATGATTTCATTATGTTTCCATTTATTCTCATTTATGTTTAAAATATATTAAAACCTGATTGAATTTGAAAGATTTTGGTGCAGGAGACTATTTACACACAGGTTGGTATAGTGAAAAGAAGCTGCAGCTGCCCTGATTTTTCAAAGCAACCAACAGAATCATTTGATGGGAATGGTAGAATGAGATGGGACTAAGAAAACATTTTTGAGATTATATCGTATCTGCTTTTAATAAAACCGTATTTTGTATAATTAATTCCGTATTATTTTTTGACTAGAAATGCAGTATTTTATGACTTGAATAACAAAAAAGCTGTGATCAGTGAGAGAAAAACTTCTCTTTAGCATATTTTCTCCCTTTATGATGCACATCCATTAAAATATGGTTTGTGTTAACGACAATTCAATTGATTACCTCAGAATTAGGTTAAACTTGATTACCTCAGAATTAGGTTAAACTTGATTTTATGTTGCTTTTAGTTTTCATACGTTATATTAAATTAATTCTTCAATGTTGTCATTAATTTCTTAAAAACACAAGAAATAAGTTAACACTTTGCTCTTCACTTAATAAGGTTGGCTGCACAGAAGTAAAAAAGGCATTAACAATTTCATCTTCCTCCTTTTCCCCTCTCATATTGTGATATGTTTCTATCAGTCCCCTATAAATCAGATCATACTAGTTTGTATAACAACCTAGGCAACAGTTCACCATCTCTACTGCTTTCCTATATTGTGGTAATCAGTTTTCTGTCATTGTTTCTTTCATAACATCACTTCTGAGAAAGTACTTTGGACTACATGACGCTTATTACATGATGCTATTATCTTCAAACAAAACAACCAAACCTGAGTCAAACATTTGGCGATTGAATAACAACAGGAGGATTAAAAATTAATTTTTAACCATAGTTTTAATCTGACAACCATTGAGAAACTTCTCAAGTTCCTCAGAGAGTTCTTTTTTTCACCTCTCAAAGATGTCCTTGTGAATGCTAAACTTTCTTTTTTCTTCTCCAAGAAGCAGGGAACTGAAAAGTGCTAGAGAGGAAGTTCAAACACTAAGAGGGCTTATTTCACCTTACTAAACGCCTATGAATCATAGAATCATAGAATGGTTAGGGCTGGAAGGGACCTTCAAAGGTCATCTAGTCCAACCCCCCTGCAAGGAACAGGGATATCTCCAACTAGATCAGGTTGCTCAGGGCCTCATCCAACCGGGCCTTGAACGTCTCCAGGGATGGAGCATCCACCACCTCTCTGGGCAACCTGTTCCAGTGTTCTACAACTCTCATGGTAAAAAATTTTTTCCTAATATCCAACCTGAATCTACCTCCCTCTATTTTAAAACCATTACCCCTTGTCCTATCACAACAGGCCCTCCTGAACAGCCTCTCCCCATCTTTCCTGTAGGCCCCCTTGAGGTACTGGAAGACCGCTATAAGGTCACCCCGGAGCCTCCTCTTCTCCAGGCTGAACAGCCCCAACTCTTTCAGCCTGTCCTCATAGGAAAGGTGCTCCAGCCCTCTTATCATCTTCGTGGCCCTCCTCTGGACCCTCTCCAACTGGTCCATGTCCTTCTTATGTTGGGGGCTCCAGAACTGGACGCAGTACTCCAGGTGAGGTCTCACGAGGGCAGAGTAGAGGGGAAGAATCACCTCTCTCGACCTGCTGGCCAAGCTCCTCTTGATGCAGCCCAGGATGTGGTTGGCCTTCTGGGCCGCAAGAGCACATTGCCGGCTCATTTTGAGCTTCTCATCCACCAAAGGACATTTATACTTGCAAATTTAAAGAGTCAGGGAAAGTTCAGAGATCAACCTCTTGCTGTGGACATACATGGTTCCAACAATGAGAGATAAAGAAATGCAAGTTCCTAGTGACTAAGGCAGTCTGTGAGATATTTTTTGGAGAGACAAATTATTTTTTTATATTAATCCTTAGTACCGACCATAGCTGATACTTTCCAAAATAATGTTGGAATGTCACCTAGCGTCTCCTGCCAGCCTTTCCTTTATAGATACCACTCAGAAGCTAAAATATTCATTTGAAATTGTACTACAATAAATATTTTACTAGTACCTTATTTAGACACTGAAGGAGATGATGAAGTGGCCCACTTGTTCTCAGGGAAATTGTATCCCCTGTTCTTCCTACTGCTTTACAAATCAGTTCAGATCACCTTTCTTCTGTGAGTACTATGAATAAACCTCTGAAGCATCTTCAGAGGTTATATTTCCCTAACAGTGCTGATAATATCAGCAAAACATTGCTCCAAGAGTCACTCAGCACTAAGAAAACAATATCTGTGAATGTCACAAGAGATCATTTTACATTTTCAAGATGCTGGCAAAAAATTCAGTGGGAGACTGTGGATGCTGCAGTGCATTAAAATTACAAGTCAACAGAAGAAAAATATCAGTATGAGCCTTTAGAAAACATATTACTCTGGCCTGTGATAAATGTAAAACAACGCTGCCTCAAATCTATGGTGACTACAACAGGATACAATGTGGTGATGATAATGACAAAGCAAACTAAAACACAATCCTGCAGTAATTAGGAAAAGCAACCATATTATCTAATGTTCAGCCACTGCTTAGATGCCAAAGTCCCTGCTGGTCACCCAGACTGTTTACTCTTTAGTACTAGCCAAATGTTCACTAATTTTAAAATTTCCAGGTTGCTGTTAAAATTCCACAAATGCTTAAATTTCAATACTGAATTGTTTAAAAGCCCCCAGTATAGGAAGATGATTGCCTCCATCCTCCAGAAAGCGGAGTTCAGTTGTAGCTCTTGAGGTCAGTGGCAGTATTGTTAAGGACAAACTCCCCTATGGCAGGGTAAGAGCATCTTTTGTCAGAGGTCCTGCCTGGGACATCTTAACCCCAGGGTTTCAATGCTCTGCCCACCCCACCAAGGTCCAAATGTGCTTTAGCCCTCATGCAGTCAGATATTCTGGATAGGCATATTGTCCAGCTTTCTGTTGAAGCAAAGCTTTGTTTTACCATGATTATTTAAATCATCAGGCTAGAAGGAGAAGAAACAAAAGAGATACAGCTATTTTATTACAGAGAGTGCTTGGCTCAAAGTCATTGGGACTCCATTCCTGGTGACTAATCTAAAAACCATAAATTTTCCAAACATAAGTCCTCCCACCTGCATGCCTAAACCATGAGGACAGAGGCCTAAAGCCTTTTGGTGACTCTGCTAGCACCATGACTCAAGTGTCCCTTGTGGCACAGTTGACCTTTAGCAGGAAACAGACTGCCTCTTGGAGACTGCCCCACTTCCCCATCCCGGGGCTCACAGGGTTAGGATATGTGAAGCTACAGTTACCCAGGGATGCGTTTACTCCCTGCCTAGTGAGCACCTGAATGGTTAAAGTTATTTGACAAAAAGAGGTTTCCTGAGACATGAGTCCTTGGAAATCAACTAAACACTCTGGACCCCAAATGAATGGGCAGGTTTAATTTTTGGTCCATAACAGGAACTCATATCCCAGGCAAGGAAGGGAGCTCGTGCTTCTAGACCAGCATCACACTCTTTCACCTCTGCCCACTAACAGCCTGTAAAACTCAGGCCCTCGACACAGGTCCAACCTCTCTGCTGGGATAAAAATGTAGCTTCAGTTTTGCAGTGCCTACAGATTCTGTGTGTGTGTGTATATACATGCACTGTGCATCACATGGTTTCATATAGAGACTTTTTGAAAATCATTTTGAAAACTGTTGTAAAATCCGTTCTAAAAGTATGGAAAATACTTGAAGTTAATCATTTGTTTCTCATAAGAATAATCTCAGCTGGTCATAGTGAAACAGGCCAACATATAAATCAAAACAAACACATGGCAAAACAAATTTGTGTTTATGAAAACCTGCTTTAAATATGTGCATATTTTCAGACGTCTGTGTGGAATTAATTCTGCAGTGATTTTACAAGCAGCAATTGCATTTACTGTTAAATCTAGAGTTCTTTTATGTAATATTAGCATGAGTATGGAAAAAATTTGAACAGCAAATGAATATGCTTTCTTGAATGATTAACAAATAAAGAAAAAATGCGTTTGTTCATGGTTTTGTGTTCTCACAGAAAATAAGTATATCTGCTCAGAATTAAGTAAGAAAGAAAAAGATTAATCACAAGCGGAAGCAATATATAAATCACCTCACCTGTTGTTCTTTTTCTAGTTCGCTACAATTCTTGGCTGCTTAGATGCTATTCAGCTTGTTCTGAATGCCAGTTAGTGCGTTATGAAATCTCATCCCCCTAAAAAACTGGACATCTACAAAGCAGATGGAAAGAGCAGAGTAAAAGAAGGAAAGAGAAAGTATGTTGGCTCCAATCTGTAATGTACAATCAAAACTACCAAGATGCAATTGTAGTCTTGGAAAATTATTACAATATTTGTTCAAAAGTTAATAGCTCCTGTTAAAGTCAAGTATTTTTTTCTCTTTTTGCCTTTTTTTTTCCCTCTTTTTAAAATGGTACTGTGCATGTCTCTCTCAGCTCAGCTTCAGGATTTTCTTCTGCACTCTGTTGGGATTTTTCACTTTTACATTGATAGGACTTTTAGGTGCAAAGGAACCAAGTGTGAAAACCTTCTATGATGTAATCACTCCTATGGGACAGAAAGTTTTTGTAAGATAATGTTAGCCATCATCGCACAGTGACAATTCCCTCATACTGTTGTTGCTTATGGACCTTGCTGGGGTCTAGTGAGTGCATAGCATAAAAAGCCACTGTGTATCCATGTGAGGCATTCTGAAGGGAACTTGGAGTTGTTTCGTGGGTGACAAGATAAAACCATCCAAGCTTTTCAGCTGCTCTCTGCCTTATTACTGCCTTCTTGAAATTGAATTGAGTACTGTGGAAAAAAAAATCCTTCCTTATTCTAGATCTTTGGGAATTGTGGTTTTTCTATGTCTTATGAGCAATTAGCCATTTACATGGATATTGTAAATATTTATGACTTTGAAGTTCTTCGGTCCCTCGTTAACACAGTACTGGTATTTCTTCCTTGCTAAGTAGATGGATGAATTCTGAGAAAAGAGAAAGTATCTCTGTCTTCAGTGTACGAATTTCTATGTGCTCATAGCAATACTACAAGCTTAATGAAGTCTGCAGATGCCCAGCATATTCATGTCACTCAGATGTCAGAACTTAACCTCTTCCAATTCAGAGTTCATATCCTAGGGCCGCCACAAAACAGAACAGAAGTCATTCTTTCACGAAGAAAATATAGTATTTTTCACAAACTTTTATAGCTGAAATGTAATGGGGGAGAGAGAGGTGCTGAGGAAAAACAGAAGACTCTGGCCTTCAAAGTTCAGCCCCAGAAACTTCAGTCATACAGGTTAAAGACAGACCAACTGCTGGGCAATACTCAAAATTATTTGTCCTTGTGAATAGTGCTTGTAACATATTATGTAAAATGTTTTAGAGAATCACAGAATGGTTTGGGTTGGAAGGGACCTTAAAGATCATCTAGTTCCAAGCCCCCTGCCACAGGCAGGGACATCCTCCACTAGATCAGGCTGCTCAAAGCCTCATCCAACCTAGACTTGAACACTTCCAGGGATGGGGCAGCCACAACTTCTCTGAGCAACCTCTTCCAGTGCCTCACCACCCTCAATGTAAGAAATTTCTTCCTTATACGTAATCAAAATTTCCCCTCTTTCATTTAAAGCCATTGTCCCTTGTTCTATCACTACAAGCCCTTCAAAAACTCCCTCTCCAGCTTTCTTGTAGGCCCCCTTTAGGTACCAGAAGGCTTGTAGAAGGTCTCCCAGAGCCTCCTCTTCTCCAGGCTGAACAGCCCCAACTCTCTCAGCCTGTCTTCATAGGAGAGCTGCTCCAGCCCTTAGATCATCTTTGCGGCCCTCCTCTGGAGTCTCTCCAGCAGCTCCATTTACATTTTTTTGCTTCTTTGTACTGAATAATTTGAAATTTGTAGCCATTGAACCGATACCATTAAAAAAGATAGAAGCCATGTTTTCAGCTTTGGAGAGATATCACCTTTTACAGATACTCGATCAATGTTGATCGCAGTATGCTATCTTTGGAAACAAGAAAGGCCGTGAAGAACTCTGTGTGAGTGAAGAAGAAAGAATATTGGACTCAAGATCTGCCATCTGGAATGCAATGAGAAATTTAACTTTAAAATTTCAAGAGAAAAATAGCTAGCCTTGAAAATACAAAGTAAATCAAAGTGCTTTGCATTGCTTGCTCGTATTTTTCCTTCCCTACTCTCAGTTAGAAATGATAGTTCTACTTTATCAGTAATGAGAGAACACTGAGGTCTGGTTGTTTGGTCTTTTTAATTTTCTTTCCTGTTTAAAACAAACACACTTGGTTTACTGTAGCAAGTAAATATCAATAACTTATTTACATTTAATTGTATACTTACTCTCTTTTCTCTCCATCTGAAATATCTTTTGGCTCTTTTCAGCAGGCTCTGGGCCAACAGTAGAAACCCAAGAGAAAATATTGACTGGGAATGGCCAGAGGGTAAATATCTACAGGGAAAAAAAAATATTTTTCATTCAATGCAGTCATGTTTGGATATTTTTTTCCTGAAAAAAATGTTACTATTGCTGTCATGACTTAACAGAACTTTGCGATTTGTCGTGGGTTAGGTCAATCCGGCAACTAAACCCACGCAGCTCTCCCAGTCCAGTAAAATGGAGAGGAGAGAAAAATGTAATAAAAGAGCTGAGGATCGAGACAGGAACAGAGGAGCACCCACCAACCACGGTCCCGGGCAAAAGAGGCTTTTTCTTAATGCAAAACTATTTATTAACAGCTACCTAGAAAGAGAAAAGCAAACAAAAACGGTTACTTAAGAGAATAACAAGAAAACAAGGCCAGGTCTTAAAAACAACACCACTTCCCCCCCCCTTTGCCTCTTCTTCCCGGCTCTACCTCCTCCCCCCAGCAGCGCATGGGGGCAGGGAATGGGGGAGTGCGGGTCAGTTCATTCCAAGTTGTTATTGCCGCTTCTCTTAAAGGAAAAGGAGTCCTTACACCATTGTCCCTTGATCCAGTGGATCCCCTACTCACGGCGAAAGCGTGAATCCTGCCCGCTGGGAGGCAAATCCTTACCCCATCGGATTTGCCCCAAGTGCGGGCTTTACCAGTCCTGGACCTTTAAGGAGCTGTAGCCACTCGCTCTGGCGTGGGTCATCATACAGACTTTAAATGCGCTCCGGCGTGGGTCATCATATCGACCTGAAATGCATCTCCGTACAGACTTAGATGCGAAAATGCGCCTCGACCTGTGCCCAGGATTCACAACAGTCTCAGGCTCAGGCATCTCCTTTAACAAAGCACCTCCCCATCGGCGGGGGTCATCCCACGGACTCTAGATGCGTACCGCACTCAGGCTCTGGCATCTCTTCTCGACGTGGGTCCTCCATGGGCTGCAAGTGGGTCTCTGCTTGCTCCACCGAGGACTTGTTTGCAAAGGGGCTGCTGGCAAGGGGGACTCAGCCGCGGCACACGTTGTTCCGTTCCATCTTCACTGACCTCTTATCTATGTGGCCGTTTCTTGGATTTCAGTCCTTTCTGGGTGAACTCGGCCCGGTGGGCGTCCCGGCAGCGGGGCTTTCCCCGAGTTCCCCAAGCAGCTCCGCCGCCGCCATCCTCGACGGAGTGGACACCGGCTGGGCTGGGCCCAGCCGGGAGCCGGGAGTGGGGGCCGTGCCCCCCTCCCTTCTCCTTGCTCCTGGGCAAAGGCACACCTTTCCGGTTCCTTTGTCCGACGTAAATAGGGCAATTTGCAGAGGCGCCGATTGGCTCAAGCCCCGAGGGGGATGGGAGTCCGGTGTGATGGGCAGCTTCTGCCACCCGGACCTCCCCCCCCACTTCAAACCATAACATGATTACACGTATATTCTCTGTTTGTGATGATGGACATGAGAAACTCAAGTGAGGAGATATATTACGTTTAGAGATGACTGGTCTAGAGACTTTGAAATAACCTGCTAGCATCAATGATCTTGAAATAAGCTGCTAGTAGTCTAGTGATCTTGAAAAGCCGTAAATTGATTGCCCAAGAAAGTCTTCTAGCTTTTCATAGTCCAGCTCTGTGCAAGATTCGACCTGATGAATATGATTCAAGGATATATGCCTGGATATGCAAGTGAGGTAGCTTTATGCATCATATTTGTAACATCGAGAGAGGTTTAGGCACTGAGTTTTAGCTGATTACTTCTATGCCCAGCAGGGGAATCTTGGACACCAAGACAACTCCCAGATTAGGACTCTAAAGCAGATTCTGGGATCTTCCAGAGTTCAGCTCCTGCTGAATGGGTGCTCTGAAAGTCTGGGTATTTAAGTACCTTAGGAATCTAAACCTAGTCTGTTTTCTTTTCTCTAATCATGGTTTTATTTTGGTTTGTATTTTCTACTTGTCCTGCTATGACATGACATGGTAAATTACTCTCATAATCTAACACTGCAAGTCAGGGCTAGATTCAAGACAGTAAAATACAATGTCTCCTACTGAGCTCCTGCACACTCATGCCTCTTCAGAAAATGAATAAATTTATGTTGATAGATTTGATTGCTTCTATGTGGTGAAATGACAGAAGCATTTCATCTGCAAGGGCCTTTTTAAATTCATATTTTAGTTTGACTGTCTGACTACAGTGAGAGAACAATGACCTTCTCCTTTCTTTCAGCGCTGTGAGCAGCAAGCTCCTTTCAAATACTCTAGCATCCAAATACTGAGCTGCCTCATTTCAAGTTAAGCATATGCTTAAATATATTACTGTACTGAGATTCAAATGATGACTTATTTTAGTATAGCTGTTCCTCAGCCAAGTTATTTATGAGCCAATAATATCCATGGAACAGTACAAGGCCCAGAATAAAGTCCATGTAATGAAGCGTTTATAAAGTAGACACAAGCAAAGCTAAGAAAAGATATACACAAAAGAAAAGTTATTACCACTGTCACTCATAAATGACAAGTTCTCTTGAATTGCTGGGTAGGACCTGAATGTAGACTAAATCTTAGCAAAGTTAGCTGAAATTCACTATGAGTTTTTTTAATTATTCTCCCTTAGAGTTTGGTTCTGTGCTGTTATCCATGGTACCATAATGCACTATTTTTGGTCACTTTTTGGAAACAAGCAGCTTTCTGAAGTGCTTTCCTCTATTTGAAGTATTTATTTCTTCTTTCACCCTTACTTCATAGGGCCTGGATGACATTGTGCTTGATGTTGTGCTGAAGACAAAGATGACTTGTGTCTCCACCTCTGTCAGGCAGGGTGCATGTGAGCTGCTGACAGAGGGGAAGCATGATGGCACGGTCTGAGATTCACAGACAGTTGCAGCCTCATCACTAAGCAAACTGCACAAATGACTGATCTCAATATCAGGAGAACCATGAATGCTATTTATCCTGTATCATTCAATTTCCCCCTCATCTAAAGCAAAGATAATCTCTGTCTCCCTGTTGGAGTTGATATGGAAAGATTGGGGTGCTGATAGGGGAAGATTCAAGGGGAGCTTATAGCATGTGGGCAGCAAACATGCTGGAGCTTAAGTCCAGCCAGGAGCTTAAGGAAATATTCACTGCATTGCCTTTTGTAGGTAACAAAAGCTTTTAAAAATGGGAGTTAGGTCCTTATATTCAGATACATCCTCCAATTTCTCATTTATTTTCAGCTGTTTGGATCCATATGAGATTTCTTCAAACACGTCCTGCGCTGATCTAGGTCTGACCATCGCAAGTGATCTCAGCACCACAGTCAGGTTCTCTGTTTGCAGACATGGTACAGCGTCTTACTGATGAAGTGAAGCACTTGCCGGTAACAGTCAGGTGATTTCTCCGCCAAGGACACAACAAACACAACCCAGCACACATAAAATACTGCACTTAACCGTGCAAGCGAATGGAGGCTGGGTTGCTATGTTACAGAAAGGGTGATTTGATGCCATCCCAATAAAGGCTGATTTTCAATTTTTTAAAGGCATGTTTGGCTACTGCGGTAAAACACACTAGCCTGAATGCTGCAATGTTTCAGTCACATCACTCGCTAGGGTGAATCCAGAACTCTGACTGTGACATCTTGCCTGAAAGCTGTGCTTTCCTCCAGAGATAAAAACATTGACAGTCAAAAAACCTGCTTGTAAATTCCCAGGCAAGCACATGGGTAAGTGAGGAAGTGAAGATTGTAAGCAGCCTAAGGGAAAACTTGCAAAAGAGTGTTATAAAGCAGTTCTGAGGAACCCCAAATGCTAGGCAGCCAGGAAAGTCAAAGTTAAGGTTGCTCTTTCAAACTCCCCCAGGCTTCTGCAAGTACGAAAATGCAGAAATAAGGCAGCTTCAGTTGTGAAGCCCAAAGCAAACAATACATGTGATACAAACATAGTATTACAAAAGTTGTAACTACCTGGTAGGTTTTTGAAACTCTGTTTTAACAGTAACAGGTAGGACTTTACATGCATAGATCAGCTATCCCACTGTACTGTGAGTGAGGACCCTTTAAGTCTATGCTATCATTTTGGTTTCAAACTTCTGAAAAAGGCTCCATGTAGTCTTCTTTGATGACCAGATGCTCTAAGGAAAGCACACGGTCCTGGGAGCCTGGAAAGGGACATGGTGGCACTATCATTTTGGATTCATGGATGGGGGCTGCCTGGCAGATCCCCTGCTGCCCAGTAATAGATACTAACCCCAGGGGTGAGGGTCAGACTTCCTGGTCTAGTACCTTTCTGTCCCTTCTGTTTGGTACTGCGTGCATATTGCTGCCCCACCTATCTGAAACTTTTACAAATATTGTCTACTGTAAGGAAATAGGAATTTTTTAGGAAGTTTTTTTCAGCAGATATCTGGGTGGAGAGCTCATCTCTCATTTGAGATACAGTGAGTGATAACAACCTCATCTAATGTTAGACATCTACAGTACAGCTTCTGAGACATGCATTGGGATAGTCATCCAGTTTTGATGTATAGGCATTGGGAAGTCATGAGTATTTCTGGGGAATCAATCCTCCTATCTGGAAGTAAACAGCTAAAGTAGGTCAGATAAGTCACAGACTGGAATGCTGCTTTCTCCCTGCTGAGCGTAAAGAGTCTTCGATGAATAGCTCAGATGTAGACATCTGCACTGCACACGTCTAGCCTTAGGTGGGGTGAAACCATCTTCTGTTATTATGAGTCTGCAAACAGTGTCAGGTTTGGATTTTCCAGTCTATGAGATGTTTTGTGAAGTTATGTTTTAATCCAAAACACAATTCAGTTCAGAAATTTGCTGGTTATTTCTCTGAACTTTAGAAGAGAAATTCTCCCAGCAGCAGTATTCAGCATGATACAGGACTCAGGGGATCCTCACCACAAGGAGCTTCTACCTGCCTAAAATGGAAGAGCAATAGTCAGGTAAATAAAACATGTTTTGTAAACATTTCTGTTATCATCACTATCTATTATTTGTACTGTAATAATATTTAAATACATTGGCTCTATTTAGCTAGGCAGAGAACACAAACATGGCAGAGAAATAACTCCCACCTGAAAAATATACAAGCAAAGTATACTCCTGAGATATCAGGATTAATGAGAGAACCCACAGAAATAAGAGAATCAAACACCCAGACAAGCAGGGATTACAGAATACCAGCTGCAACAGAGCGTACACCTAATGTAGGTTTTCTGGAGAAGAAAATGTGAATCGTGCATTGCTGTTTTGCTTCAAGGGGACCTTCTAGCTGCAGCCAGACCTGTCTATACATCACTGCTTCTACAGAATCGACAAAACCCCTGTGATTCTGGGGTACCAACTATAATTTCCATAATTATAGTTCAGCAAAACTTTTCATTTAACAAGCCATTTTTTATGTATTTGAACATTCAGTGGCGGCATCTCACTTTATCATGCTAAATTACTAGATATAAGCAATAATGTCATCATAGTCTGCTAATACCGTCAGCCTGCTGGGTTCCAGCTGGTTGATTACTGAGACAAGGAAAGACTGAGCATTACTAGATACTTCACTGAGCTGAAGCTTTAGAGGAAGATTTGACTTTGACAAATATCTCCTTTACATCAATGGCCTGTAACGTTTTCAAAGAACCAAAGAAAAGTAAAAAATGAACAAGGAGTTACAAAGTACTGGATTGAGTTATGTTTGCTCAGATGCAGCCACATTTCACAATCCCTGATATTTTCTGGGAATGATTTGTGAAAAAAAAACAACTTCTTGGCATATTTGCTAATGCCTTATTTTTCTACAGGACCATCTTTTCATCTCCCACCTACAACCCTATCCAAATGTCTTGTTACTTTCTAGCACACCAAAAGGATCTGTATCAATTCAGAGGATAATTTTATTTTACTTATTTACAGTTCATTACAATGTCATGTTTTGGGACCATAGTCATCTTTTAGCCAAATTCATGATGCAGGAACTTTGTGTTTCTGCTAGATATATCAATTTTGTGTAAAAACAAGAGCGGTCACGGGCTATTCTAGTTGATCATTATTTCACATTTTCTCTATCAGAAACAACATCATTAGAAAGAAAAAGAAATAGGACAGTCAGTAACAGTAGCCTCTTTTTTTTTTGTCCTCTGTATAGATAGCATAGGGTTCTGCCAACTTTCTACAGAAAAACATATGGTTTTGTGAGTTTTATGAACTTAGAGAGAATAATGAACGTATGCTGGTACTTTTAAAAAAATCTGCAAACCACTAATAAAACCAAAAGTTGTATTTAGGGGGTGATATGTGTAGTCAGGAGCAACACACAAGTTGCCTAGAGGTAAAAGAAAATCCCAAAAATAACAGCTCAGGAAATAAAGCTTCCTCCCCTACGGGTGCAGTGGGGTCGAAAGCCCAACTTACGTGCTTCTATACGAACGCACGCAGTATGGGCAATAAACAAGAGGAACTGGAAGCTCTTGTTATCTGGGGAAACTATGACATAGTTGCCATCACTGAAACATGGTGGGATGACTCGTATAACTGGAGTGCTACCATGGATGGCTACAAGCTCTTCAGGAGGGATAGGAGAGGTAGGAGGGGTGGTGGGGTTGCCCTGTATGTAAGGGAAGGTCTAAACTGCTTAGAGTTAAATGTTGGGGATGACTTGGTAGAATGTCTGTGGGTGAAAATCAAAGGGGGGCCTATGAAGGCGGATATTGTAGTGGGAATCTGCTACAGGCCACCCTATCAGGACAGTGAGACTGATGAGCTATTCTTTAAACAACTGGGGGAAGTCTCGCGCTCACTAGCCCTTGTCCTTATGGGTGACTTTAACCTACCTGATGTCTGTTGGAAGTATAACATGGCAGTCAGGAAACAGTCTAGGCGGTTCCTGCAGAGTGTGGCGGACAACTTCCTATCACAACTGGTCAGTGAACCGACTAGAGAAGGTGCTCCCCTAGACCTGCTGTTTGTGAACAGAGAAGGTCTTGTGGGAGATGTGAAGGTTGGAGGACGCCTGGGGCATAGTGACCACGAGATAATAGAATTCTCAATTCTAGGGGAAGTTAGGAGGGGGAACACTAAAACGGCCAAGCTGAACTTTGGGAGAGCTGACTTTGGGCTGTTTAGAAGTCTGGTTAACAAAGTCCAATGGGAGACAGCTCTCAAGGGTAAGGGGGCGCAGGAGGGATGGTTACTACTCAAAAAGGAAATTCTGGAGGCACAGGAGCGAGCTGTCCCTGTGTGCCGGAAGTCGAGCCGCCGGGGTAGAAAACCAGCTTGGATGACAAAGGAGATTTGGGAACATCTCAAAAGAAAAAGGGATGTCTATAAGTCTTGGAAGAATGGGCAGGCATCCAGGAATCAATACAGGGAGGAAGTTAGGACATGTAGGGAGATAATCAGGGGGGCAAAAGCCCAATTGGAACTTAGACTAGCCTGCTCCGTAAGGGACAACAAAAAGTCTTTCTATAAATACATTAATGACAAAAGGAGGGCTAAAGATCACCTCCAGCCCCTACTGGACTCAGGGGGTACGTTAGTCACTAGGGATGAGGACAAGGCTGAGGTCCTTAATGCCTTCTTTGCCTCAGTCTTTAATAATAAGGTCAGTAGTTCCCAGGTGAGCTGGCCTTCGGTGTCTGAGTGCAGGGAGGGAGAGAAAATCGAAGCTCCTGTGATCCAAGAGGAACGGGTCAAGGATCTGCTCCTTCGGCTGAATGCCCACAAGTCTATGGGGCCTGATGGTATCCACCCGAGAGTCCCGAGAGAGCTGGCGGATGTCATTGCCAAACCCCCGTCCATTATCTTTGGGCAGTCCTGGCTCACTGGGGAAGTTCCGCTGGACTGGAGGCTGGCGGATGTTACCCCCATTTACAAAAAAGGGCGGAAGGAGGATCCGGGGAACTACAGGCCTGTCAGTTTGACCTCGGTGACGGGCAAAGTCATGGAACAGGTTATCTTGAGTGCTATTAATGAGCACATACAGGTTAACCGGGTGATCAGGCCCAGTCAACATGGGTTTATGAAAGGCAGGTCTTGCCAATCAAACCTGATCACCTTCTATGACAGGGTGACCCATCTGGTTGACGAGGGAAGGGCTGTGGATGTAGTTTTCCTAGACCTCAGTAAAGCCTTTGATACAGTTTCTCATAGTGTTCTGGTTGAGAAACTGGTAACTGCTGGCCTGGATAGGCACACCCTCCTTTGGGTTAAAAACTGGCTGGATGGCCGGGCCCAAAGAGTGGTGGTAAATGGGGCCAAATCTGGCTGGAGACCGGTCACCAGTGGGGTTCCCCAGGGCTCAGTGCTGGGTCCAGTTCTGTTTAACATCTTTATCAATGACCTGGATGAGGGGATTGAATGTACCCTCAGTAAATTTGCGGACGACACCAAGCTGGGAGGCTGTGTCGATCTGCTCGAGGGTAGGGAGGCCCTTCAGAGGGATTTGAACAGACTGGATCATTGGGCTGAGGCCAATGGCATGAGCTTTAATAAGGCCAAGTGCAGAGTCCTTCACTTGGGGTATAAAAACCCCAAGCATCGCTATAGGCTCGGGGAAGAGTGGCTGGAGAGCTGCCTGGCGGAGAAGGACCTGGTGGTCTTGGTTGACTACCGGTTTGACATGAGCCAACAGTGTGTCCAGGTGGCCAAAAAGGCCAATGGGATACTAGCGTGTATCAAGAATAGTGTAACCAGCAGGAGCAGGGAAGTGATCCTGCCCCTGTACTGGGCACTGGTGAGGCCGCACCTGGAATATTGTGTCCAGTTTTGGGCCCCTCGCTTTAAGAGAGATATTGAGCTCCTGGAGCGAGTCCAAAGAATGGCGACTAAACTGGTCAAGGGGCTGGAAAATAAAACTTATGAGGAGCGGCTGAGGGAGTTGGGGCTGTTTAGCCTGGAGAAGAGGAGGCTGAGGGGAGACCTGATTACAGCCTACAAATACTTGAGAAAAGATGGTGGGGGAGGTAGGGGAAGGGCTCTTTACATTAGTGATGGGTGATAGAACAAGAGGAAATGGGTATAAGCTTAGTCAGGGGAGATTCAGGTTGGATGTTAGGAAGTATTTCTTCTCTGAAAGGGTTGTCAGCCACTGGAATAGGCTGCCCAGGGAGGTGGTTGAGTCCCCATCCCTGGATGTGTTTAAGAATAGGGTGGATGATCTACTTAGCGATATGGTTTAATGGGGATTAGGGATGGTTGGACTCGATGACCTCTAAGGTCTTTTCCAACCTAGAAATCTATGAATCTATGAATCTATGAAAATATGAAGGTTGCAAAGTTTACCATGTTGCAGAAAGATACTTTTGACACATTGCTCCTATTAAATTTCTATAATATTTAATTAGAAAGCTCTGGTTCATGCTTTCTATAACAAAGCTGAAGTTACATCAATGCAAGTGCAAAGCAATAGTAACAGGAAAAGATCCAGAAAGACAACCTAAAGAACCTGTTAACCATATTGTTATTTGTAATAATTTGTGACCAATATTGTCTCACAAATAAGTGTAAACTGAAAAGTAATTTAGCAGCATCTGTTCCAGTCTTTGCTTTGGTAGTAGCTGTGGGCTAGAGCCAAGAGGGGCACTGGAGTAGATTCAGTACAAGCAGTAAGCACCTAACACAAAACTAAATCTACTAATACCTCCCCTTATAGGTACCTCCATCCTGTAGATGCTGCCATGACATTTGGCTTAGATTTTCAGATTTCCAGAACTTCCCAAACCATTCAGAATCCTGCTCCCCAAGTTAGTATCCTTATGCTCACGTATTACAGAGATGAGCATAAACCTGATATCTGGTTTCCAGGAGCGTTTAATGTCATTGTATGAAAAATGGTCCTGGAAGTAGGAATCAAAATCTTTTCCTTCCCTTCCAAGTAACTTCACTGTTAAATCAAACAACCATGGTCTCTCAACAAATAAATCTTACATTCTACTGCTTATGCTGAACAACTTGGACAGAGGTGACAGCAGATATGCTCATCTCATAGACCAGACTAGTGATTTGGATACATTCATGAAAAACATGAGTTTGCACCTAAGTCTGCCACAGCTTATTATGCCAAGTGACCAGCGATCATTCTGTACTAGAACCTCTACAGATCTGTATTTTTATGCAGGACTGCTGGGCTATATGTCCACAGTAGATGGAGGAGCCTGTACACCAGAAGCGCTCCCGTCAGTACAGTTTCCAACAAGACAGTTTTAGACAGTAGGAAAGTGGATTGATGCTGCTCATATAACTGCCAGTTTGTGAGTACCTAAATTTGCCCATGACCACCATATGGTGGTCAGATATTTTGTCGAGGATTCTGGAATCTGCTGCAGACACCTGACATCTAAAATGTAATTATTGACAGCATGCATTTTTTTCTTTGGATTTATCTTCTACAGATATTATATATGCATACAAGTAGGGTTAGTGTACATTAATAAAGATCAAGGATTTGTTCTTGCTAGTCATAGGTAGGAATTCTATTTATTTCAAGGAGAGAGGGCAGAGATTGAGGAGCACTACCTGTACTGAAAATAAATTTACTTCTCTAATTTGTTAGAATTCTTCTGGCGTGTTGTTAAAATACTTGATATTAAAATAGTAGCTGCCATGGAAATTAAGAAATACATGATCAAACGAAGTGAGGTAAAGATAAATACTACAAAACAGATCAGGAAAATATGTTTTCAAGGATTAGTTTCTAATTGCTACATCCTAAAAATTTAATCCTAGAATACAGAATAGAGTGTGCCTTTTCTGACAGTGTATGAATACCGTGAAAGTAGAAAGAGGACAACAGGCCTAATAACAATCTAGTGTGAATTTTATGACTAGTAATCTGAGAACAGGAACTCTGAAACATTGATTTCTTGAAGATAGGATTTCCAAAGCTGGGCCTTTATGTTACTCCTCTCTTCACTTTTTCAAAAAGCAAGGTGGAGAGAACAAAATACAGAAGCGGCGAATGCAAAGGTTAAAGTTAAGATGAAAATATATTTTGGTATATCTTGTCTCTGCTTCTTCCACAGCTGAAGGAATTATAACCTGAGACATCTGCTTTAAGTTTATCGTGGGTTAGGCCACTCCAGCAACTGAACCCCACACAGCCAGTCACTCACCCTCCTCCACCCCCAGGAATGAGGGAGAGAATTAAAGGAGAAACGGGAAACCCGTGGGTTGAGATAAGAACAATTTTATACAGATGATTTAATACACAGGGTAGGTGCTCACCACCCCCTCTTATCTGCAGCCCGTCTCGTCCCAAAGCTGCAATCCCGGACGAACGCGAGGCCCCGAAATAGAGAGGGGCAGAGAGAGAGAGAGTACTCCGAGAGTGGGAGTACTGGAAGAGAGAGGAAAAAAAAAGGCAACAGAGCAAAAGCGCAGCAAGCGCAAAAGAGCAAAACTGGCAAAAGAGCCAAAGCGCCAAAGCCCTTCTTTCCGGCTGACCCTCACTTTTATACTGGGCATGACGCTGCATGATATGGAATACTAATTGGCCAGTTTGGCCCTCAATCTTAAGTTCCACCACGAATCACAAGGGGAATCGTGTCTCCCTTGTCCCGGCTATGCTCCCCCCTTATCCCGCCGTGCTTCTGCACTCCGGCACACTGAAAAGTCCTTGGCCAACTACAAACATCGGCTTGCTATTAATATTCTTCTCAGAGCGAGCCTCTGAGTAAAACCAAAACACGGAGCTCTTCTAGCTGCTAAAAAGAAGAGCTAACTCTGTCCCAGCTAAAACCAGGACAAAGTTTCTGAATAAAATATGCTTAAATTAAAAAAAAAAAAAAGATGAAAAAAGATTTGGTAGCTCTGTCTTTCTGAAATTCCAGATAGTCAGTCACTTATGTGGCTTCAAAAATTCTGGATGTGGAGGAAATTGCTGAATTAACATTTCAATGACAGTATATTTCTGGTTGACAGAGGATGCTCTGGGGCTTGTACATTGACTCAAAAAGCTACATTTCCACAAAAACAACCAAAATAAACATTTTCCTCTATTTTCTTTCCATTTACAGGGAAAAAGTTGTTGTTGTAAAGTAAAAGATTAGATCTTGAAATTCTCTGAAAGTCAGTAGAATAAAAAAAAAACCACCACTCTAATTTTTGAAAAGCTATTTGTCTATCAGCTGGAAATGTCATATCATATTCAAGACTCACAATCACCTTATGAAAACTGTAAGTACCATAGAAGATGATCCAAAGAAAACATCCATTTCTTTATTCTTTCCTCTGTCTAATGAAAGACACGAGAAAGCAAAAACATGGTAGAGGAATCTGACAGGAGACTAAGTGAATCTTTATCGATTAATAGATTTCAGAGTTGAAAAGATGTTAAATTATCTGATCTACTCCTTTGCCAGGATTGAATTGTTTTCTATTGTGTATTCCATGCAGTTATTTCCAGGCTAGTTTTAGATTTCCATCACAGGGCAACTGTCATTTAGAAAGACTGCAAACTTATATGAAAAAGAATACTTAGTAACTGTGAGAAATAGAGCACTAAAAATCCAGAAGTCATTTGAAACGGTGCAAACTTTTATGTTTCACTACAGAAAACAGGCAAAAAGAGGTCGAGGAATTCCTTTCTTTGAAATTCAAAATGGTCTAGGGCTGAGATCAGCTTAACCTTATCTGCACTAAGGCCCTTTAAAAAGCTTATCCAAAGCTCTTCAAATGCCTGAAGAATTTCAACACTGGCCACTGAGATATCTCTGTATCTCACATGCATCACTACCTAGGTAGCATTTCATCAGGGCTTTTCAAAGCTTACACCTTGGAAGTACACTGACTACAGTTGTCATTGATACTTGAATCCTCCCACAGATCTTCCCTCTCAACTATAACTGAAGCAAGACAGAAACGATATAAGAAGATGATTATTCTATTATACTCTCTTGTTCAGTGTCTCTTTGAAAACATGGATACTGGCCACTAAAAGATAGTAGAAAAGTAGTTTGAGGTAGTGTGTCTACTTCTACCCCCATAGCTGCTGGAACTGCATTTTTTTTCCTAGGCAGCCTCCTCTATTGCAATGCTTAGCGTAAGGATGCAAATGCATGAGAAACTGAAGACCCACATCCGTCACATCAACATCACTAACTGTTGAAAGGATGAGTTAGGTGCACCTGTGCTATTCTCCTTTGTTAAAAGAGTAAAAGCATCCTCCCTTATACAAACTCTAGATGAAGAATGGAAAATGCCTCCATGAGATCCCTACCTTCTCTGTCCTTATCTGTTGCATCCCCCCAAAGAGGACTTTGAGCATTCATGCTGTACTGCGATAGGCATAAAAAAAACTTCTAGAGAATGCAAATACGTTGCAGACTAGATCAATAGGTAGAATCAGGGCAAGAGATCTGTCAAATACATCTGGAAATGTAATCCAAATATTTTGGAAACTCCAAAAGATTAAAAAATACAACAGATTAAAACATATGGGGACCTATTTTAACCCTGTAAATGACAAGAAAAAGCTACGGCATTCTTTTGAGACAGCGTTTAAACCTCCTAGTGATCAGGAGAGTTAGACCTTTACTACTAGTCAGCTCTGTTCAATTGAAGTATTTTCAACACTGAAATATATGACTTCTGACTTTACAGAATACATATTAGTTGATCTTGAAAAGTGTAAGTTAGGAATGAGAACTAAAACCTGCTGTGTTACTAAGGCAGAATGGTTTGATTAAGATTATTCTCCCCAGGAAAAATGATGGCCAACAGGAAGAGTGAATGATGTTTGTCACCTAAATAAATCTCTCTGTGAGCGTGATGTATTATTGGGATGTGCTCCAAGAAAAGATGAATCAGAAATGCTATCAAAAATGCATTAAGTAGGAAATGACATCTTTTATAAAGGAAAAGTCCACTTCTTGGTTAATGGTGACTGAAAAAGTCTTCTTTATTTTACAAAATCTGTAATTTCAAATTATCAAATTATTTCTAAATCTGTAATTTTTATTCTATTTTTCTAAATAAAATTGACCTGAGACCTGAAATTTGATTTTCAAACCTAAAAATGGTCTGGCTGTCTCCTATGTAACCCCTTCCTCTTGCTTCCTCTTTCTGCTTCTGCCAGATGGATGAAGAGATGCAAAGTTTGGCAGGGGGAATTAAGCCCTGGACTGTTGAATGTAACTGGGGACCGAGCATCCCAGGCCACAAAACTCCCCCAGATCCCTTGTACCATTCAAGGGATGGCTTCAGTCAGGCTCTGGCCACTCAGACTGGTCAATCACAGAGCAATATTAGTCATTGTAGAAGCATCTCCTTCATATTTTGAAAACAGAAACATTAAATTAAAGATTATTACAATATTACTCAAGATTAAATAGCGGTGCACACACTGCCAAGATCTTCAGGTGATGTAAATTAGCACAGCTCACTGGCCTTCAGTATTGCAACAGGGACTCCAGCAGGTCACTGTTTAAAACTTCTGCAAGTGCCCTACATTACACCACGAGATGAGCATTTCCACCAACTGTGTTAAAGGCTACCTAAAATTGTATTTCTTTTATCAGTAAGTATTCAGGAAAATAAAGTGAGTTCTGAAATAGGAGATAATTTAATGATGATGAATTTATGGCGAAGAACTAAAGATAAAAGAAATAACTTTGTAACCACATTTGCTTACATCATCTCTGAGACTAATTGACTTAATAAAGATAGCTGTTGAAGCAAGCAAAGCTTATTAGCATGAAATTACTTCCTCAATGCAAAGGTGCCAGTGTTAAGATTTTTCCATAAAAGTAACAGATGATGAAAGATAACTATGTATAACAACTTCAATACCTTTTATTTTAAGGCTGTAAGAGTATGTATTTCTTGGAGAAGAAAAAATATCTGTATAGAGTAAAACTGGCTACAGCCAGCCTATGCAGAATACAACTGACAAGTGGTGATGAAGACTCATTATGTCTAGGCAATTACACTGAAATGACTCAGGAAGAAGTTACGAATTCTCCATGTGATAACTACAAATCACTGAGATGTTTTCTTAAATTTCCTAAGATTAATCTCTCTTCTATATTAGACAGAAGGCTTACCAGACAGAAATGAACAGAAGAGGTCTTTATTGCTGTGTGGAGTACTCAAAGGGCTATCAGAGTAATTTCTGTCCTTGTCTAGCTCCCTATTGTCATGGGTTTTTTTAATAAAGAATGAAGTCTATTTCTTTATCTGAAGAGTTTATGGAAATATTACTATACTTCAAATTTGATATTTCCTAGGCTAATTTCTCTTCAAGATTTCAAAAACTTTAAATAAAGAGATGGGAAAAATTAAAAAAAATAAAAAAAGAACTATGATTTGGGGCTCTTCTCTTCCCTCAAAATGCTATCACAAGTGCCTGAAGCATGCCATAGAAGTCTTACACCAAGTCAGATGAAGACCTAATTTAAACCACCAGGACCTGCACAGCGAATGGTATCATATCATATTGTGAGAGGGTGCACTGTGCTATATGTCACTCTGGAGGGACAGAGGGAGAACCAGGTGTTCCAAAAAACAGAGCCCAGAAATTCATATCCTGTGCCCATTTTCTGTCTCGTTCTTGGTTGTGGTCGTATCCAAAGGGGACATCTGTAACCTCTTCTTGGATCAGAGCATTTGAAATGTATAGCTTTAAATGCAAATAGCCACCTAAAATAAAGATACATGAGCTATTTTCAAAAGCACCTAGATGTTCAACTTTCACTGAAAGTCAAAAGACTTAGGTCTGTGAAGCCAGAGATTTATGAGACTTCAATCAAAGGGCATCAAGTAGGTAAATACCCTGAAGCCTTCCTAAAGCTCCATAAGCTTTGCTGATCTCACAGAACTCTTTTTCCCTTTATGCCAATTGTTCATTTGATCCATTTGTATGCACACAACCTCCATGTTACAGGGAGGGCTTTTTAATGTGGCATAGTACCTACAGCTTCAGATTAGACAGCAAATGAGATGCTAGATGCTCTGAAATCAGTGAGAGCTTTGGTTTCAATGGGGCAAGAATATTTTTGCTGCACATTTTCATTGCAGTAATAAACATTTTAAAAAGGGTAATAGTGTGGCCTTTTGTAGCACACTTTCTCATGTACCGCAGGGGCGTTCTCACGTTCATTAAGCTTTATTTAAATAGAACCCTACAACTACCAGAAAAGCTCCAGGTAACACACTATTAAATGTTCCTTCTTCATAACAGTATCTTTTTTTGCTCAACTCACCTTCCTCGCTTTTACTGCCTAAAGATTACACAGCTAAATCATCACCTGTGCTCAAGGGAAAAACATAGGCTGTTCCAGAGGCTAAGTCATCATACCATCTAAAACCTTGAGTTTAGGATTAGCTGAATCACCTGCAGGAAGTGCCTGTTTCTCTCAATTAATTCAGTACTTACTTATATGGCCTGCTTAGACTCAGAGAACCGTCTTTTAGTAGCTTAAGTTAGGGCAGATAAATTCTGCCCCAAGTAAATGTGCCTCCCTCAGTCTGTGCCACATGCTCATTGTTATTATTCTTCATTGCATTGTGCTGATAAAGCTTCAGCAGTGGTCTGGATATTATTTTGACACCACCGACCCCACGCACATGTCTTACATAGCCAGTTGTCATTAGTTTAACTTCTATTCACTTTGAAACTGTGTTACAAACCATCTACATTTTGCTAGAATTGATCTCCAATGAATTAAGTTTTTCCGTACTAAATTTTCCACCAGCAGACTAGGAGAAAATACACAATAAACAGAGACATTTACCTGTTGCCCCCTCCTACAATCCCAGGCTTAGGAACCTAAGAAACTTTTCATCTCTTTTATTATGTTCCTGTCATTTCTTTTGCTCTAATGTTCGGTAGCACAAAAAAGCATTAATATACCAAATAATACACTTGAAAATAAGTGAAAACCTATCTTTTTCATGCACAGTTGGACATAAAGTCTACAGGTCCATCAAAGTCTACAACTCCATACAGACTTATCCTGGACCTGAACTTTGGACCCAAATCTGAACTTTCTTCTTGAACAGACCAGGCCAGGCTCTGAATCTAAATACCTGCAGACCTGAAATCATACCTGGTCACCTGTTTTGAATGGTCAGTCTAGATAGAAAAAAAATAATTCAGCAACAACAGAGAATCTTGTCTGCTTTTCATAAACCATTCTCTAAGAGATTTCAGCTAACAAGTTATGCATAAGGATGTGTCTGGATTACATACTGGAAATCAGTATGGAGGTATTGAGCTTGCTCTGAAAAAGCTATCTCAGTGTCAAAGGAAAGCGGAGGCAACAGCATGGAGATGAGCGCAAACTAATTTACCAGGCAGTTACTCTAAGAGATTAATTAGCCCATGCTGAGCTCTATATTTTCACAACTTGGATGTTCCTAGCATGGCAGATTGCTCAGGTGTCTATGCATAACACCACAGTTGAGTATTAGCAATACTTGGGGTTCCTGGTGGGTGAGGAAGAAAAGAGAAATGAGGCAAGACCGATGCCAGACTCAGACTTGAAGCAGACAGAGGTGGGAAAGCTCAAATGAAGCAGCCATTCAGTTCACATAAGGAAACTTGTAATGATAGAAACACTTCCAGTGGCTCAAATGAGATCGGTACAGTGCTTTGCACAGGAATATCCAGCTCATGAATATGCCAAAATTTATGGGAGCTGTAAAGCTAAAAGAGAATTCTAGGGTGGAAGAGTGCAGTAAGATAAAAAAGGGTAATTGTTAGGTTGAAATAGAACGTGTCAGGCAAAAATAGTTAAACAAATTCTAAATTGGATGAGTGTCTTCCAGCAGTGTCTAACTTAAATTGCAATTACAAATATGAAAAGATATCTGAACTCGGTTTAATTACTGTAACATAGAAGATCTGGCAAGGCAAGGCCTTTTTCTTGTAGGAAATTAAATGCAAATTGTAAGAAAGCTTAACAACAATATAAATATTAAGCTAGCAGAATTTTTATGTTTTGATCTCATTCCTCCCTCTCAGAAGCATTTTTTTATGTGTCGCCCCCTAAGGCAGATGATTCAGAGCGCTCAGTGCAGGAATATCAGCTTTGTTGTTTTAAAGAGATTTTTTTCCCATGATTTGCTATTCTTCTGTTTACATAGAAAAGATAATGCTTTCAATCATGAAAAAAATGTTCTCTCTGGCGTGGGATAGATTGGAATAAGAAATATTTACACGGGGTAAGGCTTGTTTGCCTTTTCAGAGGGCTGGGTCAGCTCCCCATGGGGCCTTCCTGGGGTGTCGAGCAAGTGCAAGGGAGAAGCTGCACATTTGCACCTCTTCATCTATCCTGTTGAGTCTCAGTCACTGCTCCTGGTCATCCTTCTCATCACCGCCACCTAGGAACACCACTGTGCGCTGAGTAGTGGCACGGACTTGTGTTAATTTAATTTTATTTGGTGCTTCTCTTGCCAATGTCAGAAAAGTGAAGATTTTGTTCCCTTCCCAACCTGTAAAGCACGGCAAATGCTTTATCTTTGTCCAAACAGAGGCTGAATGGTCACGCCACCGTCCAACACAACAGCGTGTTCACAGGCACAGTGAGCAGCACCATGGAAGGTTTACCTTTATTCTTGCGTTTTATTTCTTAACATCATACAAACAGTTTCAGCAACCCACACTCAGCTTCCTTTTCAGCTTCTTACGACTGTAATTGACATTTAGCTTTTCCACATTTGAGAGTGATTCATTTCCTACAGCCCACCTGCAGAGCGAGGATTAGCACTGTGCACACTACATATCTCTCATTGTTCTGATGGATTATGAAACAGGGGATAGGATGCAACCGGTTAGACTTGAACACTTTCTTCTCATGTGAGTTTGGGAACAGGGACTTGGTAATAGGTAGTTTGTGCCCCACAGACAGACGAAGGAGTAGGCTGCTTTTAAGGTTGGCACCCTATCTTACTACCTGCCTAACACAAAAGAGGGGCCTGCGGTCTCCTGGGACAAGACGTTTGAACAGAGTCTCAGATGTAAGGCTATGGCTACTGAGGAAAAGCTCACTACAGTTTTCCATGTACCGTTTTAAGGAGCATATAGCCAATACACAAAAGTATATGAAGGTTGTAGAGCACATATATATAAGAGAAGAACTTTTAATTATCCATTTGCATGACAGGTTTCATTGCACACTTAACAACACTGAGAGAAAGACTTTAGCCAAACTTCCTGTATTGTTCCTTAATAAAGTATTACAGCATATATACCAGTGGGATTGTAAACAGTATCCAAAATGAACTTAGCTCTTCCATGCCACTTGATGCACTGATATCAGCTCCACAGCGAGCCTTTGACCCAGCAAGCAATACAATTTCTTACTCGTCCACTTAATCTTTGGGTTTTTCATTGACTCTGAATATTTTAGGCTGCATCTGTGTTTCCTTTTCATAACACTTCCTTCAGTCGCAGAAGGAGAATTCCACTGAACAAGGTAATTTAGAAAGGCATTTTTAGGACATTTTCCACACATTTTTCTGCTCTGCAGGTGACCAGAGCAATCCTGAAAATCAGAAAACCATCAAAGGGCCATTCTGATTTCATATTCAGCAGCCATGCCCAGAGCAGGCTCCATGAAGACTTGTTGCAATGACTGCCATACGACTGCGTGATGGGGCATGCATATCTATTTGTCCCTCACTTCTTAACTAGTGAGTGTTCATCAACACCCAAATGCCACAGCACACTCCCCATGAAAGTACTGTAGTGGCTGTGTTTGGTTCCTAACTATTAATAGTTCCCCTTTTTCATGTGACTATGGCTGTTCAACAACACACCATATCATCAGCAGTCCACAGTTAGATATATAATATCTCCATCCACCTCAAGATGGATGTTGATGATAACTGACATGTAAAATTAAGAGCTTGAGATTTTGCTCTTGCCTATGAGGTGCCACATAACACCTCTTTAAAGGACCTTAGTGTGCATCTTGTGAAGCTAGTTTTGAGAAGTAACAAGGGTCTAGGGCCAGTGAAAGATTCACATCAGGTTTATTATAAGGCTCTGTGATTTCTCTGTAACTACAGTTTCACATACAGCAGGTGTTAACACATAAGTAGTAAAATTATTTTCGAATGGACTAGTACTCATTATGGCTTTTTTAAAAATTAAGTCATTTTGTAATATATTGACATTCCTAAGTCAGTATTCAGAAGTAAAATATCTGCAAAACAAGTCAGCTTTGAATCCACAGAAAACTATGCGAGTCGCGTCAACAATCTCCATGAAGAGTAACTTTCACTTCTTCAAACAGCAGCCAGTGCCAGAACCAGCTCCCTTTGAAAAGCTGTACTACCTCACCATGAAGCCAAGAAGTGTCAATAAAAATGATTTCTCAATTTGTTGCTAGAGACTATGCTAGGATTGTTGTCATTACTTGGTAACTTAAAAGTTCAGAAATGACACCTCGGAATAAATGATTTTCATACAACAATATACACAACAGAGGTTTCAACTTGTAAAGTAGAGCACATCAGAGATCATTGAACCAGCAGCAAAGGCAAAGCAGCATTGTAGTAAACAGTTTGGTGCTTCCAGAAGACCACTAATCATATAAAACTGAAAACTTATTTAAAGTGGATTACAAAGCTGCTCATATCTTTAGAGAAATCTTTAGACTTTATCCAAAAGCCAGTCTGGTTGAGTGCTGAAACAGAGACCTTTCTGACTCGTCTCTGTGGGTTACTGGCAGTCCAAGGGCTGGCACAGGGTGAGAATAGTTTAAAGCAAATGTGACCACTGCCGGCCTGTTGCAGAGCCCGAGCAGGGATGGGTGAATCCCGCTGCAGCTGCCCCAGGCTCCTGCCAGGAGCTCAGCTCAGCGCCGCACTGCCTGGGCTGGCACAGCACCAGTTTTGTCCTTCTCAGTTTCTCTTCTTTCATACCCCTTGCCTCTAAGTATCTGTTTCTCTGATGGTTGCTCACTCTAGGCAACCATGCTACCTAACATTTCTTCATGGTTTGAATGGCCAGCTGACTTCACAGGCCTCTGGAAGTGCTAATGGAAGCAGTAACCTACTGACAATACTTTACCAGGAGTATACTCAGCCTTGTTCCCCTAGAATTTAGAAAACAAAACCAAAAGACAGTGTTTCAACTCATAGTTCAAATTCCCTTGCTTACACCAGTGCTGAAAGGTGTTTTTCTAACCTTTCTGCATTGGCCGTGATTTTCGTAGTTCTTTTCTGCAGAGCCAGTCAGGAGAAACCACCCTGTCTGAAGGACGTCACAGATATTTGAAGAGAGACTCCATAATTTATTTGCAAATATTTTATGTGACAAGCAGTGGGTCCAAACCCTTAGTTTCAACACTTAGCAGTATTTATTTCCTGCAGATCTGTCACAAACTAATTAATGAAAGTATGTCTTGAAGACCTTGAGAATTAAAGCAAAATTAAATCCCCACTTTTGTCAATTCTTTTTATATGAGCTAATTTGAGACAGTAAATGAACGAGAAAAAATCCTACAAAAAAAATACTCTCTGACATTTACTTAAGGGACCTATAGGGAAGGAACCTAGCTTTCTAGCAATAAAGAACTTAAGAAGCAAATAGAGTTTTTAAACTCTTTTATATCCTTACAGGACCATTTATTTTGATTGTCAGCTTGGAATGATTTCCAGTGAATTAAAAAAGACATTGGATTTCTATGTGCAGCTATATAACTGTTGTGCTTTAGTTTTCTGTGCATTACACCTTTACTTCTGAAGGTGCTCTGCCATCATCAAACATAGGCAGCTGGGAAAAGAACTAGAATAGAAGTAAAAAATATCCAAATACTGTTCACTGCAAACTGTTGGAAAGCAGCATAACAGAGACTGTTCTCTGGGTAAGCACTGGACTGCCTTTTTCTCTCAGGCTAAAATTAAAGTTAATTCTTAGTGAAAGTGGGGTTATTTTTGTGCATGGATAAATATAACACCCAACCTCTTATAGGATTTCACCTCAAGTATCTGCAAGGCGGTGTCATGTCACACGGAGGTAGTCCAGGCAGAAGGCTCTTCAGAATATCTGAGAAGGTAGTTATGCTTATCAAAATTATGTTAATTTGGATGTTATCAAACATTAAAAAAAAAAAAAGACAGAAAAGATTAAACTCAAATGACAACTTAGCAGGAAAAAAATCCCAGGTGTAAGAGACAGGATTCATAACATTCCTTCAAGGACTCCTGCTACTAGCTAAGGGATTGAGCTCCAAGCTGTCTGGCTGCAATCTCACTTCCAGACCCACTTTGAAGGCACTCTACTGAAGGTGTATTTCTAGCTAGCTGAGAAACCCACTCACAGCTGCTTATTTTGGGAATTATTGATTTCCAGACTGGACACATAAATTAGGAACCCACAGCCAGAGCTCCTGAAGGTCCAAATCAGGAATAGTTTAACAGCATTCTTTAGTACATCAGCCTTCATCCAGCCCTCACCCAACAGCAGCTTAGCTCCTACAGGCTGGGTGAGGAAGAAGCAGCTGCTGGCCACAGGTGCAAAGAGCCATTTCCAGCCCGGGAGGGACAGACCCATTACAAGCACTTCAAGGCAGCCTGCTTTTCTCTTCCTAATGGGATCCCTTCAGCTGCTTCTGAGGCCTTCTCTGCTGGAGGGACTGAGCTGCTGGCTACTAACAGATTGCACCCCTGCAGTCACTTCTGAGTCTTTGGGGGCTTGTGACATACAGTTCAGTGACCCATTGAAAGCCAACCGTATCCTGGGCTGCATCAAAAGAAGCGTGGCCAGCAGGTTGAGGGAGGTGATTCTGCCCCTCTACTCAGCTCTCGTGAGACCCCACCTGGAATACTGCGCTCAGCTGTGGAGTCCCAACACAAGAAGGACACGGAGCTGCTGGAGTGGGTCCAGAGGAGGGCCACAAAGATGATGAGAGGGCTGGAGCACCTCTGCTATGAAGACAGGCTGAGAGAGTTGGGGCTGTTCATCCTGGAGAAGAGAAGGCTCCGGGGTGATCTTATTGCAGCCTTCCAGTACTTAAAGGGGGTCGTGTTCAGCCTGGAGAAGAGAAGGCTCCGGGGTGATCTTATTGCAGCCTTCCAGTACTTAAAGGGGGCCTACAGGAAAGCTGGAGAGGGACTTTTTACAAGGGCATGTTGTGATAGGACAAGGGGAAATGGCTTTAAACTGAAAGAGGGTAGATTTCAATTAGATCTAAGAAATTTTTCACTTAGAGGGTGGTGAGGCACTGGAACAGGTTGCCCAGAGAACTTGTGGCTGCCCCATCTCCAGAAGTGTTCAAGGCCAGGTTGGATGAGGCTTTGGGCAACCTAGTGTAGTGGAGGGTTTCCCTGCATATGGCAGGGGGGTTGGAACTAGATGATCTTTGAGGTCCCTTCCAACCCAAACCATTCTATGATTCTATGATTGTTAAAGAGCAGTTGTATCGAATTTTTGGATAATTACTTCATTTTAACACTGACCACATTCTAGGGGAGCCAATTTATACGTGCATTAAACCTTCTACTGAATTTGTCTCCAGTACATCCCAAAAGACCTCCTGTAGTACGTCTTAGATGCAGAAGTTATGTGGAATTTTTTTCCAAATATATGATAAACATTCTAGCTTGAACTTGTTTAAATAAAGTTGAAAATTAATAGGATTCTGAGCAAATCAAAACAATTGTCACCATAAGCCATTATACTTTGAGCCTGATTTTCAGTCACCTTTAGCTTTGCATGACTTCATTTGAAGTTGTGAAGTTGGAGGACTCCTGAAAGTAGAGCCGTGAATGATTGGCAGGAGTTCAGAGGCACAAGTAACTAGAGATGCACTTATAAAGGCTCTCTGCAGTAGAGGTTTCTGATATTCCCAAATATTCTGGTTAAGAGCACAGTATCAAATTTCTGAAATGTTTAGTGAAATGAGTAATGAAGTTTGCCCCAGTTTTATGAGATAGGCTGTGGGACCATATCAAAAATAGAGGCCCTGGGAAAACTTGGGCTCCAGTGTAGCCTGCTCAAAGCCACCCTCTCTAGTGGTGCTGAGGTTCTGGGGTCATTGTTTCTTTGGCAGCCTAGGAGCTAGGGGAGCAAGGAAAGCAAACAAGAGCTCCCTAAAAGCCATTCCTATATTACTGAAGGATTTGTGAACAGGGAGAGTATAATTTTTCAGTTTTAACAAACTGTCAGGTTATATTTCCCTGAAATCTTCCTGACCTGATCTAAAAATAATTGTTGCAATGCAAATTTGTTGTAGAAGGCTGGAAGCAATCCTGTAGTTCAACTACCATAACTTTTTAACCACTTCTTACCCCATCTCTTATTCAATTTCTGTGAATGTTCATATCTGCAGCCAACACATTAGCTGATAGGACTCCCTTTTACCACAGAGGTGATCACAGAGACAAGCTAGGGAAGAGGGAAAAAAAAAAACATTTAAAAAGAGTTGAACTTGCAATTAAAATGAAACCATATCTGGACACAGAAATGTCTTTATATTAAAGAAATAGTATTTTCTTCTTCTAAAAAATTGCAAAATGGTACAGTCTACTTGCACAGCAATGTCAACAACATTGATTGAAACACGTAACCTGGCCAGAGCCACGGCAAGGAGGAACTTGCTCAATGAACTTTCAGTCCCTGGGCTTAGGCCAGGTGTAACAATGCACTCTCCGTCTTACATAAACACCCCACCTGTGACAGGTGCCAAGATGTTTCTGCGGTCATGAGGATCAATGGGTACCAGGAACAGATTGTGAAATGGTTAGTTATGTAACACACTTTTCACTCTCCTAAGTGAGAAAACTGTGATATTGATATTTGTAAGGAGGAAGTATGCCAGGCTCCTTGTTTCTAGTCTACCTTTGTTAAATACTCTGATTCCCCCCACCCCACCCCCACCCTGAAATTAATACCTACTCACTTAAAACCCTTAAAATACCTTAAAATTCTAGCTGAGGATCTCTTGTTATTTCCTGTTGATACCGACCTGCCTTGTGTAATGTGCCTGAACTCAGGTATCCCATCTCTTAAGTACTTAACTTCCCAAATCTTTATTCAATGTATATTTCAGAGTTTTACACAAAATGCAATGATTTAAATGAAGGAACAAAGGGGACACTTAAAAGATGCTTTAAGCTCAAACACATTGTTTTGAGGAGGAATGCATGCAAGATTTCTGTTTTCTTGGGTAAGTGTTCTTAGCATGAGTCTCTACTTGGAACTGGTCCACTTTCTAATGGGGTACTTTGTCCATACAAGGGGGTTGACTGTTAGCCTGTGGGCTGGGACATCACCATGGAGGTGTGACACCTGGCTTCCAATCCCTAGTCCAGAGAGCATTTCTTTATCTGCACAAAGTGAAGACTGCATGTACATATACACCTCCACTCTGGCTTCGTAGTGAGCCATTCTCAAAAGAACTGGGAGTTCAGATCTACTCAGGCAAAAGTAGTCAGGTTTGTACTTACATTATTTTAGATAACTGTTGCAAAAACTGAACAGCTAGAGTAAGAAACAGTAAATTCTTGTTCAGAAGCTCTGTGAGTCTGCTCTCCAATCCTCTTCAAAAGTTGTTTGGCAAACTCCTGCTTAAATAAGCTAATAGATTTAAAATTATGAAAACTGCATTTCCGATGCAGAAGTTCATTATAACTCACAAGTCCCTTAGACATGTATTTTACAGCAACTTTATTATCATTAAATAATTATTTTTAAAAATACTCTTTTTTCAAAAAATATCTTGTGTGCGTCGTGGTTTTTGGACTGAGGGTCGAGAAAAGAACCGAGAGGGAGCACCCACCAACCACGGTCTTGGGCAAAACATGACTCAGGCTTTCTTCTTAAAACAAAACAATTTATTAACAGTTACTTAACAAGAGACACAAGGGAACGAAACCGGTTACTTGAGAGGAGAAAGAGAAAACAAGGCCAGATCTTAAAACAACACCTCCTCACCCCCTATTTCCTTTCATTCCTGGCTCTACCTCCCCCCCGGCGGCGCAGAGGAACAGGGAATGGGGGAGTGCAGGTCAGTTCATCCGTGTTGTTACTGCCGCTCCTTTCTTAAAGGAGGAGGAGTCTTTACACCATTTTTCCCTTGCTTCAGTGGATCCCCTACTCACGAGGAAAAAATCCCCAAACTTTTCCAGCGTAAGTTCTGCCCGCAGGATTGCAGTCCTTCCCCATGGATTGTACCAGTTCAGGCTTTACCAGTCTCGGCCTCTTAGGGAGCTGCTGCCACTCGCGTCGGCGTGGGTCGTCCCACGGATTCCAGATGCCTCCACGACCTCGTCGTGCATTCCCTGCCCATTATTAACAGTACCTGGTCGCGCATCCCCTGCTCCACGACCTCTCCTGGGCTCAGGCATCTCTTCCCCGACGTGGGTTTCTCCACGGGCCGCGAGTGGGTCTCTGCTCCGCCGAGTACACCCTGGCTGCAGGGGGGCCTCCTGTCATCTTCACACCGATTTGCAAGGGAAAACCTCAGCTCCAGTACACCTCTTCCTGCTCCATCTGTGCTGACCCGGTCGTTGTGGTTGTTTTCTCTTAGCTCTTAATCCTCTCTGGGGGAGCTCGGCCCGACGGGCACCCCGGGAGCGGGGCGCTTACCGAGTCCCCCATGCGGCTCCCCCAGCGCCATCTTGAGCACATGGCGCCGGCCCGGGCCCGAGCGGCCGCCCGGCCGGGAGCGAGGGCAGCGCCCTCCTGCTCTCTCCTCGTTCCTGGGCAAAAGCCCTTTCCTCGTCCCTTTGTCCCAACTTAAATAGGGCAATTCGCAGAGGCGCCGATTTGGCGCAACCCCCCGGGGGTGATGGGACTCCGATCTGGTGGCACAGGGAGCAAATCCCCTCCCCTGCCACCAGAACACCCCCCCCCATCAAACTATCACAGTGTGAAATGCAAGTTTTCAACAGAATAAACATTTTCATAATGACTACATGCTTCATTTTTTCATGTTGGCATCTTGTTTATAAAGCCTAGGTTTTGTTATCTTGCATTTAAAGGTGAGGCATCTCTGAGTACTTACAGGGAAAAGACTCAAAAGCATATATACAAGAAACTAACTCATTATGAAAAAAAGAGGACAATCCATAAGACCAGGAAAGCAAAAAATGCATCATCATTTAAACGACAGCTGAAAAGACTTTATTTATGTTGCCTTAGAGAATGATATTTTCCAAAGCAATGCTTGTTTTTCCCATTTTGTCCTCCACAGAGAAAAACCTGTTTTATGAAAAAATAAAACCAAAAGACCCCGCAAGTTTTATTCTGAAAAAATTTCTTCATCCTATGGGCATTACCTTAGAGTCAATATATATATTGATTATAGTTGAAATTCAACATTGAAATGACTGAATCTGCAAGTTTATATTTTTAAAATGTCAGTTTTAGAAAAAAAAAAGTAAATAAAGTACTTAGAAGAGTAAGTCACATCACTGGAAAGTAGAGCTGCAGCTATTACAAAACACTTCTTTCTGTTTGCTGTTAACTGTAAGGGCATTTAGCCACATTTAAGAAGTTTGCCAAGTAGTTATTTTCCTTTCAGATCAGATGAAAAAAAATAGCAAAGCCATTTAGGTAAGATTATGTATTTGTTCAATAGAGACTTTTTGTGAAAGGCTTCTGTCTTCAACTGCTTGTATTTAGTTTTAACTAGTGAACTTTGTTGTTGGGGTTTTTTTTTGGCTTGTTTTGTTTTCTTTTACATTTTCCCTCCTGCAAAGTACTGGCGTAAGTGACTAGTAGACTCAGCTTGGCTGGCAGGTGTTTTTCACATAACTCCATTGCCCGTCATAAGAAACATATGTTTTAAATATGAGATCATAGGAATTCTGTGTACCTTTCGTAACTATGTAACTTACTTGGGTAATACTATAAAATATCTTTTGCCTTTACTTTTTTTACCTGTCTTTTCAGTGGAAGGATCAGTATGTTCAGAATTGGACTCATGTAATGTCTGGCATTCATTCATGTGAGTACAAGTTTGCAAATGTTGAACTTGTTGTCAAAGGGAATGAGCGTTATCTGTCTGATTGCAGTGTTTCAGGGCTGTTCCTGCACTTCTCAAAGGCCTGATATTCCTTCAATTCTTATTATTTATTTTGCCATTTAAATCTCATTTGCTGGATCAAAATCAAGTGGTTATGTGCCACCTGATAAGCAGTTCTAAGTTCTTCTGTGTTTCCAACTAAACTTGTATTTTTCCTCTTGGATATGCTCGAACTTGTTCCTGATGTCTTAAAAGGTATGGATTAGCAGGCTGCTGGGATTTCTTTGAGCTTCAGGATGTTCTTTAATTCTTTGTTAAGCTTCTTTTAGATATTTAACATCTCACAGAATCACAGAATAATATTGGAGATCCTCTTATCTGACTTCCAGTTTTAAGAAGTAAAGTTATGCTTTCCCTAGAGCTCTCAGTAAATTTACTTTCCTTTTTCCCCCCACTCTTTCCCCTTCTAGCCTTCCTATTCCATTTTCAAAGCTCTATGAACATTCTTCTGGTGTATATCCACATTTACCATGTCCAGCATCAAGAACGTGACCTTACGGTGATTAGCTTGTTTCATCACTAAAGCATTGCTGCCTCCACATTTCCCCCTTTCTTTTACACTAATTTTGCTCTTTGGATTGTTTCTGTAGGAACAAGCTTCTCAGAAGCTAGATGGCAAATTCTGGTGATGACTGGACAAAAATAAATGGCACCATGTGAAAACTAAACTTCAAAGTAACTGTATAATTAAGTACTTTTGCATTTTTTGGCCTAGAGTACCTTAGCCCACGTATAAGTCACAGCAATTCTCAACCCATTCCAGCCTACAAACATTAAAGAAAAAGTGAGATCTGTTTCAATAGTATGATACACGCTTTTGTAAAAATATTTTCTGGAGTGTTTCCCTTAACATAGTCTGCAGGATATACTAAGGAACAACACATGTTGCAGTTTGTATTGTGGGAGGTGTTATCAGTTAGTAGTGCCAACAATTGTCAGTGAATGATTGGTGTAATAAGACCTTTGTAATGTTTAAAGAATATGTGCCAGCTAAGTAAAAATTGCCTTTTGTTCTCTTTAGGCAGCCACATATAATGTTGCATAAGCTCAGTGTGATAACAGTATTTGTAAATCATACGTTTGAAAGGCATGCAAAGGAGCAACTCACATGCCGAGAAAAGTAGAAGTTGAAATGGAACTTGGTGAGTCTGGAGTTAGATAGGAGGCTAAAAAAGCCGCTGTGAATTACTGGATATCAGCTCAAATCTCCATTGCAATTTTCTATTCCACTTGCAACATACAATGCATTCACAGTAGCATAAAACTGGGATTACATGGACCAGTCAATCTCTGTAATTTTCTCATCATTTTAGGGGTTGTGAAAAATCAGTTTTCTCTTCAAAATGTACCTTGTTAAGAAAATGGAAAAAAAAATGTCAAAAATACTGTTGTCTTAGTAAATGTTGTCTGATTTAGCTGTGAATAAGAGCTGGGCAAAGCTTTCACTGCAAAACTCCAAATCATGTGAAACATCTGGGTTTTAATTCTATTAAAATTCAAAACTCAGCCCAGATTCTTCGAAAGTTTTGCTGAACTTCACCACATTTTTGCATTATGAAACATAGTACTGAGGAAGGCTGTCCTGATTTGTGGTTTTGAATGGAATCCGTGCAAAATCTCCGGATTTTTCACAAGATTAAGTGAAACTTGCTGATTTTGACAGGAGCCTGTATTTGAATTTCTGTTTTTTGACATCAACAAAGACAGAAAACGCAGTGTTTATATGGATTATATAGATTACAATCAAAACCCAGGTGAGTAGAAAGACAAAAATTCTTTGAACCCTGGTAAAAGAGGATTAGCAAAACGTTTGTTATCCACAGATTTTATGAGATAATATCATAAGCTAAAGTATATTACTAGTGAATAGTTTTATATTTGGGGCAGGTTTAGGATACAGTTTGGAAAAGTAAATAAAAATATCAAAAAGTTCTGTGGTCACAATATCAGATGCATGCCTGCAAAAGTAAACGTTGATTAACTCTGACTAAATGAGTGATAAGGACTCATTTCAAGTTTTCTGAATCTGTCTTTTTCCACAGTTTGCCCTGTGAAAAGCCGACTAGTAAGAAAGAGAAGAAAAAAACACCAAAACCCAACAAAAATCCCCAGCAATAAAACATTAAGTGCTAGTGGGAAAAGGTTTTGCCCAGTTCTTATCCACAACTTAGGTATTTAAAAATGCCTCCAGTAATGATTATCTACAGATCTGTAAAAGATTTAAAGAAGGCTAAAATACTCCTCAGCTCTTACTCCGATCAAAGTAATATATTCACATTTATTTACATCTAAGTTGAATTAACAACTATATATGCATTATTGATTTACCTTGAACTTGTGTACGTTATCTATTTCTCACTACATATGTGATTTTTATGTTTACTTATGTTTCTCAGCATTCAAATATCAGCCCAGAAACCTGCTGCAAATACAGAGCCATTTCCAAACTCCATGGATACTGCTGACTACAGTAGAACAAGTCACATAAAGACACTGCTGTCACCGGAGATATAGCCTCTGTCACCAGTTGAGATCTCACTTGTTCTTGCACGATGCCTGTTTTTCATCAGTGTATTTGCCAGTCATAGGAAAGCACTCTTGTACCAATTTCAACTGCATTTATAGAAGTAAATTTTTTAATTTCTTCTTTTTTTTTTTCATCAGTTCAACTGAAAGTTGCCTGTATTAAATGGAATAGGAATAATGGCATTGTCTTGCAGATTAAGAATTCTGCCAGGAGGAAACAGAACCAAGACTTGTTTGACAGCGAATATTTTCCTCCACTTTTACCACACCCTAACCTATACAAAAGTACCTTGATCTGGATATCAGAAAGTGTCTAATGTAAATATTGCTCTCGGATTTGACACAAAATTATTTTCCCTGTAATATGATATGCTCTGCTGTGCCAAGTTGCTTTTATACTGCAGAAATATTCTCATTTAAAAAAAAAAAAAATCTTTCTTCTGATTTTTTTCTAAATCTCCTTTTGAATCTGTCTTGTACTGAGGACTGTACTGTAGTCTCAGACACAGTTTGGCTGTCTGTCTTTACAAAGACTTTACTAGACATATCTAGGCTTGACCTTCCTCTGTCTCTCTCATCTTTTGCCATTCCAGCAACTGGGCAGTGACAGGTACACCTTCCCACAAGTCCAGGGGACATATTTCAGAATTCCAAATTTTAAAAAAGATGCTGCAATTTTAAAAAAGTTTTAAATTTTTAAAAAATTTTAATATTTAAAAAAAGATGCTGCAAGAGGTTCTAAACAAAGGCTGCTGATCATTTTTTTTGATCTCCCTGGTGGAAGGCAGTGTTCAGGATGCAGTGTTTGGTCTGAAACATCAGTCGGTAACCCAGGAGGAAAGCTGAGAGAAAAAGCACAAAATATTCCTCTTTGGAGAATTCTAATATTTTGATGTTTCATTTCACCCTTACTAAAAAAGCAAAATATTTAAAATCATTTTTAGAAGTTAAAAAAAAACCCAAAACAGAACAGTGTCCCAATTAAAATTAATCATTTTGACAGTCCAATTTTGCTTGGAACTGACATGAATTTACCTTTTCCTGAGATGTACAAGTGCCTCATAGGGAACTGTTTGGTTTAATAAACACAACAAAACAAAACAAAACACTGTTCCACTTCAGGTCACAAAACCTTTATAATCAAACCTCTATTCACTTTTTCTTTCTATTTTTTTTTTTTTAATTAAAAAACATTCTGAGAGGAAAAATCTTTGTGTTTAGCAACAGGCAACTACTGTCAGATGCAGCTCCCAACCCCCAGAATCCCCAATACTGAGATCATCACAGTCATTAGGTTTATTTAACCTTTTCTCATTTTGCTGGTAATGTTACAATGATCTTTAAGGTACTTTAATCTGAAGCCCTTTGCAAAGAGTTACAGGAAGATTTCATAACACTGGATGTGGGATGATAAGAATGAGAAATGAAATTCAGTATAAATAAATGTAAAAGAATGACTGTGGAAAAATTACTTTATGTGTGCACAGTTAGAGATTTTTCTTTATTATTGTTATTCAAGAAGAAAGTCTTGGAGACACAGATAATTGTCAAGACAGCTCAGAAGTAATAAAAAATCCAAGGGAAAAAAAATCTGAATTATAATAAAGAAATAATGAACCAAAGAAAGAAGCAGCATTATGCAGGAATCCAACTCTAAGATTCACCAAATTCAAAGCTAGGGCTCCAGATCGAGTAGGCCATTTTGATTATCCTGTTCAGATTCCCTCTTTCTCTTGGTGATTCAAGACGATGAACGGTGTCATCCATTTAAATTATCAGGTATCATTTTCAAACAAGGATGTGTTTTTTCACATAGAATCTAATTGAATTATGAAAGACATCACTGTACGATACTGTGAAGTGTAATCAGAAGTCTTTTTTTTTCAGGAGATTTCTTTTTTCCAGAGCCTGGAAGGACTGGAATACTAATAGCTTTGGGCTTTATCTTCAGTAATCTGTAGATTGGTGGCAAAATTGTACAGTTGTCCATCCTTCCAAAATCTCATTGGTTTTGATGAAAATGTGGAAGAATGACTATTTTCACTACATAGAGCTAGTTAACTAACACAGATTTTCTACATACACATAGAATCATAGAATTGTTTAGTCTGGAAAAGACATTTAAGATCATCAAGTTCAACCATTAACCTAGCACTGCCAAGTCTACCACTAAACCATGTCCCTAAGGACCATGTGTACATGTCTTTTAAACACCTCCAGAGATGGAGACTCAACCACCTACCTGGGCAGCCTGTTCCAATGCTTGACAACCCTTTTAGTGAAGAATTTTTTCCTAATATCTAATCTAAACCTCCCCGATGCAACTTGAGGCCATTTCTGTTCATCCTCTCTCTTGTAACTTGAGAGAGAAGAAACTTACACCCTCCTCACTGCAACCTCCTTTCAGGTAGTTGTAGAGAGTGATAAGGTCTCCCCTCAGCCTCCTTTTCTCCAGGCTAAACAACCCCAATTCCCTCAGCGTCTCCTTAGAGACTCTTCACCAGCTTCATTGCCCTTTTTTGAACATGCTCCAGCACCTCAATGTCTGTCTTGTAGTACAGGACCCAAAACTCAATACAGTATTCAAGATGCAGCTCACAAGTTTGTTGACCTTCCTTTGGAATTCAGTGCCAAAGGAAAGGGATAGTGATACTGAATGTCACATAGGCCTATTGTATCAACAGTGAGATCTAATTCTCTGCTTGAAGGGCAGGTTTGAACCCGTGTCTCTCAGACTAGTTGAGAGGTGTCCCTGCACATGACAGGGAGGTTGGATTAGGTGATCTCTAAGGTTCCTTCCAGCCTATGCCATTCTATGATTTTATGATTAGTAGGGAGCACACACTGAGCTTTGAGTCTTGTTTGTTAACATCAATGTTTTTAGAGACTGGTAATTTTGCTTTGTAGCCTCTTAGGACAGGGACTAAATATGGACTTCCATCAGTTCAGAAAACCTTTTCCGTTCCCAATGCCTGTATAACCTGTATGTATTTATCTACAGGAATTTAGGTATCCAAAGGGTTTAGTGATTAGGCAAGAGTTCTGAAGTTGTCAGTGGCACTGAATTGGAAGACTTGGACAGAAAATAAAATGCCTAAGCCCAAGGTGTTTTGTTTGATTATCTTTTTCACTTAATTTTCAAAACTCTTGCCACAGTTCATTGTAAAAGAAGACGTTCTGGAAAAAAAAAAAAAAAAACAAAACAAAAAACAACAACAAAAAAAATCCAAACCAAGCCAAGCTTGATTATCTTTCCACTTCAAGATCATCCTATAAACCTGGCACATTGTTGTGAGGTTTTTTCCCCCTCTGGCTCAAGAAGGCCTGACAAAAATATAGGAAATAACAAGCTCGCAAAACTTTCCAGCTCTCGTAAAAGTTTTGTTGTTGTGAAAGGGCACACAAACCTCAGAGTGAGATAAGAATTGAACAAACAATTGTCATTTCTTTGAGAAACTCTTGGCACGATTAGCTATGCAGAGAAAATGTAAGACTGAAATACAAGATTAAAGAAAATATTTAAACAGTTCTAATATATGCCAAATTTATTGTTACAATTAGATAGAAAAAGCAAAAAACATCACAGTATAATCAAAACAAATACTTCACCAAATCTACAGGTTGCATTGATATAGGACTCTTTCTACTAGAAGTGTCAGCAAAGGTGAAATTCAGGCTGCAACACAGCTCACTGTGCTTAATTAAGCACAGCCTAGCATATATAGCAAAAACCTGGTGCTCACTTAAGTAAGTGAAGGGGAGAGACGGGACTGGTAGAGAACATGAGGCTCAAGGGACCAAGAGACAGTGGAGTTCAAGATCTTTAGGGTGGTAAGGAGGGCACTCAGCCAGCTGACTACCCTGGGTTTCAGGAGAGCAGACTTTGGCCTCTTCAGGGATCTGCTTGGTAGAGTACAATGGGAAGAAGTCCTGGAGGGAAGAGGAGCCCAAGAAAGCCTGTTAATATTCAAGGATCACCTCGTCCAAGCTCAGGAGTAAAGCATCCCAACAAAGAGGAAGTTAGGCACATGGTGAAAAAGGAGGTGATTGGTGACAGCCAACATGGCTTCACTAAGGGCAAATTTGGTGGCCTTCTACGACAAGGTTACAGCCTTGGTGGATAAGGGAAGAGCAGCTGACGTCACCTACCTGGATTTGTCCAAAACATTTGACACTGTCCCACATGACATCCTTATCTCTAAATTGGAGAGACATGGATTTGACGGATGGAACACTCGGTGGATAAGGAATTGACTGGATGGTTGCACTCAGAGAGTCATGGTCAATGGCTTAATATCCGAGTGAAGACCAGTGAGGAGTGGCATTCCTCAGGGGTCAGTGTTGGAGCCTGTGATGTTTAAGATCTTTGTCAGCGACATGGACAGTGGGATAGAGTGCACTCTCAGCAAGTCTGCTGATGACACCAAGCTGTGTGGTGTGGTTGACACACTGGAGGGAAGGAATGCCATCCAGAGGGACCTTGACAGGCTCGAGAGGTGGGCCAATGCGAACCTCATCAAGTTCAACAAGGCCAAGTGCAAGGTCCTGCACATGGATTGGTGTAACACCTGGTATCAATACCATCTGAGGGATGAAGGGATTGAAAGCAGCCCTGAGGAGAAGGACTTTGGAGTATTGGTTGACGAGACCCTCAACAGGAGCTGTCAATGTGCACTTGTAGCCCAGAAAGCCAGCCATATCCTGGGCTGCATCCAAAGAAGTGTGGCCAGCAGGTCAAGGGAGGTGATTCTGCTCCTCTACTCTGCTCTCGTGACACCCCACCTGGAATACTGCATTCCACTCTGGGGTCACCAACATAAGAAGGACATGCAGATGTTGGAGTAAGTCCAGAGGAGGGCCATGAAGATGATGAGAGGGCTGCAGCACCTCTCCTGTAAGGAAAGGCTGAGAGTGTTGGGGATTGTTTAGCCTGGAGAAGAGAAGGCTCCAGGCAGACCTTCTAGCAGCCTTCCAGTACCTGAAGGGGGCCTACAGGAAAGCAGGAAAGGGACTTTTTGCAAGAGCATGTAGCAATAGGACAAAGCGTAATGGCTTTAAACTGAAAAAGGGTAGATTTCAATTAGATGTAAGGAAGAAATTCTTCCCTCTGAGGGTGGTGAGGCACTGAAACAGGTTGCCTAGAGAAATTTTGTTTGAATGCCTCATCCCCGGAAGTGTTCAAGGCCAGGTTGGATGGAGCTGTGAGCAACCTGATCTAGGGGAAGGTGTCCCTGTGCATGTCAGGAGAGTTGGAACTAGATGATCTTTAAGGTCCTTTCCAACCCACATCATTCTATGATTCTATGGCTTAAAAGCAACTGGATGGTCTAAAAATGACAGAAGAGAGAAATAATGGCAGTCTTCCTATTTATAAATCGCTTGTAGAGAGGATGGGATCTGTTCTTCAGATCACTGTTGGACAAGATGAGAAGAGAATAAATCATAGCAGGAAAATTCAACTTGAATGTTATGGAAAGTTTCTAGCTACATAAGGGTTTGGTTAAGCACTGAATTTTATGGTCTGGGAGCTAGGTAAGTTCTCATCACCAAAGGTTTTTAAAAGTAGTTTGGATAAACATTTGTGAGCACTTACAAATGACAGTGGATCCTGTGTTTGTCAGAGAAACATCTTCCCGATGTCATTTGCTATAACTTTCTGATACTATACTAAAGGTGGAGTTTAGGATGGGCAGATTGGTTTGTGAGATCAAAACAATGCCATCTTATTCAAAGCAAATTGAAAATAAGAGATACTTTAGAATTCAGAGACATTCTTTTTTTACTTGAGCCAATTAATGATGTATCTTTGACTTTTGGCTAGTACAAAAAAAAAAAAAAAGAAAAATATGCTCCTACAGGCAGAATTTCATATGCCAGCTCTTCTGGATTTTGAGTTTGCAAGGATGAAATTATGTCAGAAAAAAAAAAGTGACATTAATCATATATAGAAAGAAATTTTCACAGACACCTGCTAACTCCATAAAAAAACCTCACTGAAATATGTATGAGGACATTCATTTTAGCATAGGAAGCACAGAAAGTACAGTCAACATTGAAAAATTTATTCAAGAATATTTCCTTAGCAGGAGCTTCTGTTTCAAAGGTGGGGAGATCTTTCTTAAACCTGTTTGGGATGGCAAGATGAGAATGCCAAGTCTGCTGGGGAAGATGAAGATCAGTCTTTGGCCTGATGTATGTTTCCTAAGGTTTACTGTGGACTTCTTTTTACAAAAAGCCTAAACCAGCACATCTTTTCCTTACGTAATTAATTCCTGCAGATAAGGGTAAAGGATTTCGAATATTCTCAAAGACTGAAGATTTTATGACCCAGCTGACAGCTTCCTGACATAAGTATTAACTCTTTATAAACTCGAATCAGGGGCTTAGGATGAGATCCAGAAAGGCAACATAGACACCTCCAGTTAAGATTTGGCAAAACATAAAATTAGTTTTCTGTCTCTGCATAAGTGAAACAAAGAAATCATACCACTTACTCACTCTTCTTATGTAGACAGTGGGAGATATCATTTCCTCCAAAGATGATCTACAGAATTTAACAAACATCATAGAAAACCACTAACGAATACAGAATGTGTGAGTTCTTCTGAGCTCCTTGCTCCCTCTTCAAAGGTAAGTTTGAGTAATGTGTTCTCTGGGGAGCCAGAATCACTTCTCAGCAACTCCATTCACTTCTGGGTCTCTGAGCCCCTGTGTGTGCCCTGGCTGTGCTGTTCACACTGGACCAGGCAGAGCATCCCTCTTTACCTGCTGGCTTCAGCTTGTAGGGTGCACCTGGGCACTCCAGACTGGACAGTAGGGCATTTCTGCATGACTCTGAAATTCAAGTAATTTTTCAAAGCCTGATTAAAAAGGCAAGGGAGTTAGAGCGAACTTCCTTTACATTTCTTTCACATAGGCAAAGGCAATAAGTACACTTTAAAATCAGTAACAATGACAAAATGCTCAAATAGTTTGTTGTTATTGTAGCATGATATGAATTTGTTTAAAGAACATCTGAGCAGAGGGAATGGAAAGATCTTGATGTGACTGCTATTGGAAGCTGTTGTTCCAGGTATTTGGTAGCACAACAGATGACTCTCTAATCCCATATGGAGTATTTTATTTATGTTTATACTCAAACCTGACCCTTTTATTAAAATTGAATTAGATAACTCATATGACTAAAGCTCACACAGATTATATTGTGTTGACTAGCAGGGTATTTAGATACTGAAACTTTGAAACTTATGCTCATTGCAATTCGAGTCATTAAAGACAAATGCTAAGAATCTAAACTAGCTTCCAAGTTTATAAAAAATATTTTTATAAATATTGTAAAATAAAAAATTGAGTTAATAACATTTTTTAAATATTTAATATTTTATAGACCACAGAAAGTACCATCTTTTCTCACATATCTCAAATCTAGAAGGATTATATAACTGACCTTTCGTTAATCTACTTATATTGTGCCCTCTTACAGAAGCAGGTTGTTTTGTCTACATTTGTCTCATTCCAGCAGATGATAATGTGAGATAAGACTGTTGGTCATACAAAAATTATATTTTAAAAATTCTGCTGAAATGGAACAACTGGTTTTGAGTTCAAGATGGGAGAAGAAACTATTGGTATTTTTTCATTTATTGGTCTCTTAAAGCTATTTCCATGTGCAATAATATATGTTAATAGGAAGCGAAAAAAAATGCCCTTGTACAAAGTCACAACTCTGAGCTCAGACCATCTTCATAGCAGAGATGCTTCAGCCCTCGGATCATCTTCGTGGCCCTTCTCTGGACTCGTTCCAGTAGCTCCATGTCCTCCTTATGTTGGGGATCCCAGAGCTGAACACGGTATTCTAGGTGGGGTCTCACGAGAGCAGAGGGGCAGAATCACCTCCCTCGACCTGCTGGCCACGCTTCTTTGAATGCAGCCCAGGATGCGGTTGGCTTTCTGGGCTGCCAGTGCACATTGCCAGCTCATATTGAGCTTCTCATCCACCAGCACTCCCAAGTCCTTCTCCTCAGGGCTGCTCTCAATCCATTCTCCACCCAGCCTGTACTTGTACTTGGGATTGCTCCAACCCACATGCAGGACCTTGCACTTGGCCTTGTTGAACTTGATGAGGTTACCATGGGCCCACCCTCGAGCCTGTCAAGGTCCCTCTGGATGGTATCCCTTCCCTCCAGTGTGTCCACTGCACCACACAGCTTGTTATTGTAGCACTCAGCATTATTTCTATTATTATTATCTATCTATTATTTCTATCTATTATCTATCTAATTATTTCTATTATTATTATCTATTATATCTATTATTATTATCTCTCTAGAATTACTTTTAGATTTCTCAAGATTGTGATAGATTTTATGATTGGCATGGGATGAAGGTCTTGCAAGGGGAAGGCAGAAAAAAATGAGAGGTCAGTTTTTCTTTTGTGAATAAACTCAGGATACAATCCAGGAGTTCAAGTCAGTCTTGACAGAAAGGCACAGCATGGAAATCCCAGGTTATTCACAAGAAATAGGATGTAGTCAGGATGAGCTAGGGACAAAATTCTTCACACTGATTTCTAAGAGTCTCCTTTGGCCTAAGTCCTTATCCTTTCTAAACATGTGGTGAACAGAACTGGAGACAGTATTCTGACAGAGATCTGTCAAAAAAAGAACGGTAGAATAATTTCAAGTTTTGTGTAACTGAAACTTTTCTTTATACATCTCCTGGGTTTTCTTCATATATCCCAGGATAATGATTTTCTCTTTTTGTAAGAGTGTGACGTTGTTGACTTGCGTTCAGCTTGTCATCTTCTATAAGCACTAGTTTCTTTCACAGGTCTGCTATAGCTCTTTCTACATTTTGTCCTCCTAAACATGGATCCTTTCATTCATCCTTGTAGTATTTAATCCTAATTTTTTCAGATCTTTTCTCCAAATGATTAAAATCATTGTGAATTCTAACTATCCTGCAGCAGTCTTGCAGCTCCTTCCAACTTCACTTAATCACTAGGTCATGTTACCTGTAAATGTAGTGAGTATCCTCTTCAGCCAAGGATATCCATCTGGTTTATCCTTCCTCTCTACTAAGCCCTGATGAGACCACATGTGAAGAGCTGGATCCAGTTCTGCATGCCCCAGTGCAAGGACGATATGGACTTACTGGAGCAAGCCCAGCACAGGGCCGAAAAGATGGACTGGAGTGTCTTTCATATGAGAAGAGGCTAATAGCTGGGACTGTTCAGCCTGGAGAAGAGAAGGCTCCATTGCTGAGGTTAGTTTGTCCTGACCACCTGCATGGCATTGCTGCCAACACTGGCCACCCGTCCATTTGCTTTTCCAGACTATGGCATCTGATGCTCCTGTGCTGCCAAAGGCACCCATTGACACTACTCTGCCTTGAGGGATGCCACAGACACATGGGATTGTTTTTTCCTGGGTTGTGGGACCATTGCTGTTGATCATTTGTCTGTCTTTACAGATTCCAGTGTGCATTCAGAGCCAGCCAGCCCCAGCATGCCAGACAGGCAGATTTGTCCTACAGCTCCCTGGCTCCTGAGAGTGGCCACACTGAAAGCTTGTTGTAACTAGCTCATGGTCTCACACCTGTGAGAACTCCCCCCACTTCAAACCTGTTAGGGCTGGTTCAATAGCCTTGTACAGTGGTGGACACCAAACTTGCCTTTTATTTTTATTTTACTGAACTACTTCATATTTACATTCAAACTTAATTATTGATTTCATTAGCTCTTATTAAAGAATGTCTAATACATTATATACCTACACTTTTTTGAAGATAGACATTTAATTTCTGTATCTTTATATTTGGAGATATATACATATATTAAAATACATAAAGTTTATAAATAAATACAATATATTTATTCATATTTGTACACTCCTTTCTATAAATAGAGGGGGAAAAATATGTCTATAAAGGCATATGTTTTTATATAGCAGCACTTCCTGGGCCAAAAGAAACAAGCAGTCAATCAGAAGGTGCTTTGAGATCACATGGATATGACAGGTTCAAAAATTGGAAACCAGCAAATCACAGAGCAGTATGGAAACCTGTGGGATATGATGTTTTGAAAAAGGGTGGCCTTGGTGTATGTGGTTGTTAGGGGCTGCTTGTTCTGCTGTACTTCTGGGTAAACTACAAGGGGCCACTGGTCCTGCCAGCCAGTCACAGGGCTGATTACCAATGCATGGGTATCCCATTTTCCCTGAAGAGGCAGAAAGAGGTGGAACAAAGAGACTACATGGCCAGAGGAGGAGTGGGACTTCCAGGGCAAGTGAGGGACACCCATCACTGCTTATGTTGGATTAAAGGTGTCTTTACCGTCCTATCCAAGATGGTGGAACAGGTTGTCCAAGGGGAATGAAGCCGCTCTTCTGTATGAGCAGGCAGGACAATGCAAAATTCAGCTGTTGTTTGAGAAGGACAGTGCAACATGACTGCTCTTACTATGTCCGGCCCACAGAGATTCACCACATACACACCCTGCAGGGAAAGCCTGTAGAAAAGAAACATGTCACAGTAGCTCAAGTCCAGAGAAGAAAAATAAATTAAAATCATCAAAATGAGGCCAATAGATTGAGGAGTAAAATGTATGGGTTTGACTTCTGTAATTGGTACATCAGTAAAATTTATATGTTGAGGAGTCTCTTTAAAACAAAGTATTTTAACTTTCTGTTCCTTAGTGAAGCTGATAAAACACTATAAAGTTATATTAGCTGAGTTTGGAACATCTACATTCTCTAAGTACCTTATTAATTGACAATTGGAAAATTGGATTTTATCTTAGATGCATAAAATCAGTTGGAATTAATACATAGAGGTATAAAATACCATGTTAGATAGAATAAAGCTAAAGAAAGGTCAGAGCTTCATAATGAGGCTTCTTCATAAACAAGATAGATCTAAAAGGAATTATTGACAATCAGTTGGTGTCAAATCTGAATTCCACCTGATTTAGCTACTAAGAGTGTAAAACATTAATGACTAATCCAAAACTTCTTTCGGGTGCTATATGCTTTCAAAACAAAAAATTCGATACAGGCAGACACATAACAGTGCACGAGAGGACAGCTTTCTTCATGTGCATATAGTTTTACTGACTTTCTCTTTGCTCACTCCTTGGCTCAACATGCAGGACTCCTTGAGAGAAAGGATGAAACCTTTCTTCCTCTGCAGTATCTTGCCCTTATCAAGACTGACCTGTTTGTTGATCTTGTTTACTCATTTACTGTGATTAGTTTGTCCTACAGGTTTTCACTAGTGGTTTTCTTGAGTGCTTTCATAGCAATGTCTCATATGCATCTCTCTCTCTTACTGCTTTTTTTTTCAGATCACTAATGTGATGAAAATTGACCACTCTAGGATGATAAGGAAGCAATTCATACTGATTTTCCTGCTGTTTTCCACATAATTTCTGATATTTTCTCTTGACTGCATGACAGCTTTTTAATGAATCTTTTCTGAGAGTTTTTCTAGATAGTTAGTGGTAGTTAATCAGCATCTCATTTTTCACTTGACTAATGTTAAACATGATCAGTTCCCAACAGCGCTAATTTGAGGTTATAGTTTTAATGCTATTATTGTTTTCACAACTGTGCAATGGTTTTGCTGAACAGTTTCATGTGGGAAAAAAAAATTGCTCATCTGAATTTGAGGCCAATTATGTTTTGAATATCTTAATTGTGGTTCCTAAGAGCTAAGAACGAAACATCAGGAACGTTTGCAGCAAAACCAAAACAGACTCTGTTTCTATCTCATCAGACAAAAAAAAAATATAATTATTGTATTTTTCCTAGTACCTATAATGGTGGAGGAAAGAGAGTAATTTGGATATGCATTTTTAATATACATTCTTTTATTGGTTATCTTGCTTTACTGCTTAACAAGTCTTAAGGCTGCTGAAATCTGCAGGAAATATACAATATGAATTCTCTTTTCTTTTCCCTTATTTTTTTTCAGATTAAAGTTTTTCCCCAAGTTTATAGTATTACTACCACTACTACTACTACTATTATTATTATTATTATTATGTTTGTTGATTTTCAGATGTTGAATGCAGAATATACTGTCTGTACTGCTCATTGCTAGAGCAAGTTTTCACACTTTCCGAATATAGAGTTGTTTCTGCACAGAGGTGCAAGGTGAAAATGTCCAGTCAGGGCATATTCGATTAAGTAATATTGGCCTGTAAATCGGGGAAGAAAAGTTACTCAGGAACAGCCATGATTTAGTTTTTACAGCTGTTCGTATTCTTATCTAATCAAGTAAGTGCCACCAAGATAGACTTACCTAATAGAAGGGGTAAGGCCAAAATGATAAAGACTATTTGCAGAAGATAAGTACCTACTTTCAAATTCCTATCATCTGCAACAATTTATTTTCTACTTCCTATACTCCAAATACAAAGGCTTAGTTGTCCCTACATCTCTTCCTTTTCTTTGTTTTCTGTAATGCTATCAGTCCAGGTCCTTTTATGTTACCAATCCTTTCTCCCAGTCTTGCCTTTATATTCTCTACCAGACCACTCGCTAATAAGTCCTTGGAATAATGTCTGTTCTCATACCACATCGTGCATCGACAGTCTCATTCTCCATTCAGATGTCTCTTTAAATCCTACTTCCTTTCTATCTAGCTTCCACTCTACCTCAGTAACCTTGACAGCCAATCTCATCCAAAGTGTGACACCGAGTCTTGCTCTGCCCATTCCCTGTCAGGAAGTAAATCCCAGAACTAAGGCCCCATCTCTTCCCAGCACTTCCAAGCAATGGACCTGTAGAGTATATCAAGTTCCTATGCCAGAGAGAACATTTCGATTCTCCATAAATGCGAGTGCCAACTTTGCATTCCTGGATACCAGCTTGACCTCTTCCAAAGCTTCCTTCGTCCTGGGCTGAAGAAAGCATGACCAGTTATGCCCAACAGCACAGTCCTATGTGATCCTCTTTTTTTCCCTGAAGCTGGAGAGGGACTTTTTACAAGGGCATGTAGTGATAAGACATGGGGCAATGGCTTTAAAGTGAAAGAGGGCAGATTTAGATTAGATATAAGGAAGAAATTTTTCACTCTGAGAGTGGTGAGGCACTAGAACAGATTGCCCAGAGAAGTTGTGGATGCCCCATCCCTGGAAGTGTTCAAGGCCAGGTTGGATGAGGCCTTAGGCAACCTGGTGCAGTGAAGGATGTCCCTGTCCACAGCAGGGGCGTTGGAACTAGATGATCTTTCAGGTCCCTTCCAACCCAAACCATTCTATGATTCTATGATTCTATGATTCTATGATTCTGTAAGAATGGATTTCTCTGTAAGAGAAATACATTAATCTTCTGACACTATAAAACCACTATTACTATTACTGTCAGTGATAACCTTTCCTTTGCTTTTACAATTATTAATATTCCAGTCTTAAAAAGTAAATGCCATAAATCTTCCCCAAAGTATTTTTAATGTGGCAGGACTTTGTTATCAGTTCTTAAACTCTGTCACTAGATTAATCATTCCAGCTTTCCTTTTTTTTTTTCCCTTCCTCCTCTGTCAAGAATTGTATTATTATGTTTTAAGAGTTTTATCCACAGGTGAATGGATGGATGGATAGGTGTCAATGTGCCATCACATATATACAAAAATATTCACAAATACAAGTTCAAACATATGCAATAAATAAGACACAAAATAGCTTCCAATCCCAGTACTGTTGTGAAATCAACCAGTATCATAGTAGTAATGACACTCACCTTTCTCTCCAACACTAATAAAAAACCAGTCATATTTTAGAGGTGCCCACAGCCAAAATCCCACCTTGCATGACTCCACCAGCAGCAATGGATCTTTGTCCTTGAAGGATTTGCTCTGTACTTACTCCCCTAGTAGTCTGTCTTCTAAACATGACTTTGACAACATATACACTTTAAACATTAAATATAAACAGAACAAATTTTGCAGCACTCATATAAATGTATTCAGTATTGTTTTGATTCTGCTGGTGCACCACTCCTTGGATCAAAGAGCATGTTCTGAATTTCAGTTTCTAACTATGCGAAAAAGTTCTCAGCATATCAGAGAGGTAGTGAGCCTTTGAATTCTTACCTTGGAACTAAATAGTGTGAAACATATTACAAAATTGCAGAGAGTTTGAGAATTTACTTTAATCACAGTTTGAGATGTCATCTCTGTGGGAAGTATGTGAACGTATTTTGATACTTTCAGGCAATAGCACACAGTCCTAAAAAAAAAACACTCCCCCCCAAAAAAAACCCCACCAAAAAAAAAAAAAACAAAACAGTGAAGGTATGGGACTTTAGATAGGGCTAACATCTTGACTTTTATCCAGGAGCAAGAGGAAAATTAGAGAAAAACAAAGAGAATTCAGAGCTACTTGTGTTGGTTAAAAAACAACATGCCAAAGTGTTGACAAAGTTGGAGTTTATAAGTAAACCTTGAATGATGGACATTCAAGGGGATATATGATACGCTAACTTTTAGATGATCCGTAGCTGCACAGTCTTGACAAGACATGTTGTTTGTTGTCAATGGCTAAATGGTAGAAAGTATTTCCTCCTGCTCTTATCTAGTTATCAAGGAGTAAAACTGAAATTTAGTCCTTATGGCTTCCAAATATTTTGACAGAACCAAGGACATAAAATGCTTTTTCTTTTAATGACTTACAGCAATACAGAAGGAATTTCTAGAATGATTTTCACAGAGACTCTAGTGTTCCATCTCAGTTTCTCTGTGTTCCCAGTAGCGTTCACTCACCTTATGGTGTGAAAGTATAAGGCAGTTAAGTTAAAAAGCAAACATTTTCCTTCAATGAGAAATTCATTTCCCACTTTCAGTGAAGTCACTGGATGAATGACTTTGAACAAGCGCTTCCATCTGCCTGCCTCTCGGCTCACATCGCTGACTTTTTAGCACTCGCTGCAGCCCATTCTATTCATTTCTGGGAGCATGCAGCAACCAGCCCATCAAGGAGAAAGGAGAACAAAGGAAGTTACAGCATATTTCCAAAAGGAAATTACTTTCTAATATGGATTATAGCATCCCAGAGCTTTTGGCAAGCCATTAGTGGGGTGTCAAAACAAAACCAGAGCAATGTTGCAAGGCTAGATTTAGTTTTTGACAGGTTTTAATGAACTATTGGAATGAGAGTGTAATTTAACAACTTTTCTTCTAAACCCATCTATCCCCTGTTTTTCTGTGGGAGGGACTGACTTTTATAAACAGAAAGCAGGTTATCTAGTTTGGATTTAAGATTCTTATCTTTGTTGGTATGGCTGTTTATAAGCAACACTCAAATGAAAACTTTATAGGGCAACCTGATTGCAATAGTTAGTTTCAGGAGAATGACTTAATAATTTTACATTTACTTATTTATAAATCACTGTGATAAACCGCGATTCAAAGTAAGCAGGATTCATCAGTTCTTAAATGAAAATACTTCATCACCTATAAACACTTATCCTTATTGACAGTTCTTCTAGAATCCTATTCAAAGGTGGATCTTCAAGAGTTTCTTTTCAAGAAACTCTGCCTGGAGAAATCTGTAAAAATTAGATTGAAAAGATGGTTAAGTGCTCCCTACTTTCCCTCCTGTTTTCGTTCTTTAATATTAAAATATCGTGATTTACTCTTATAGAGTATGAATTTTTACTTTTTTGTATAAGATTAATTATGCTTTAAATTAGGAAACTGCAAAGCATCGTAGTTCTTTTTACAACCCTGATGTAGCCTTCTGTTTTCCGTAACTCCTGCTTGTCTACAAATGGGGCAAAGAAAGAAATTACATATCTTAGACAATGACAGGGACACAAGATTTCTTCTTGGTAGCAGTTGCCTGAAACAATGATTAGGTGAAATTAACTGACTTAAACACTGAGATCCAGCTTTCTGCCTTTGAAAACTATTAGGCACTGATGGGCTAGGGTTCCCTCTGGTTTTACACCTTTGCTAAATTGCAGGTAAATAGTGGCAATGCAGCATACATCTTTCAACTGTTTAAAATTACTTCAGTTGCAAATAAATAAAAAATACAGGAAATTCAAGTAATTAAAATATAATTGTTTGTCACTCCTGTGACTTCTCTGTAACTCATGTTAGGGCAGAGCTAGTTGTGCTTTGATGTTAGCAAGGTCTCAAGCTCATGCTCCATTACATTAGTCTTAGGCATTATAATCCAATCAACTTCACTGGAATTGCAATAGCTTACACAGGAATACAATAAACCCACGGTACCAAAGAGAAGATTCTGTATGTGTATTGTGCTTTTATGTCTATAGAAAAGGTATGGGAATCAAAGGATGTATTTAATGAATAGAGGGATCTCTAAGTATAATCCTGACCTTGCTTAGTTTTTGTAAGGTGCTATTTTACTAAAGTAAATGGGGTCAACAGCTGTTTAAAATCAAAACACAAGTTCTGAATCAGGCAACCTAACTGGCAACGATATTAAAGTAACAATTACTGTAATTTCAAAATTATCTCAAAATTCAGAATCTCTTTAAATAAGAATCATTGCACACATTCTATTCTGAATCAATGTTGCTTCTGAGAGCTGAACATGGAATAACCACACAAAGAAGCTTTGGTGTCAGTCCTCAGTGTGTACAGACAGTGCTGTCATGCCATGGCAACTGTGTTTTTAAATATAGAAACAGTGCATCTGAATGACTTACTTTAAAGTAGAGCTGTGTTTTCAGTCAGTGGCTCTGCCAGATTGTGGGTGATGCTAGATCGTGGCAATATGGTTAAGTTTGTGAGTTTGTATATAATTACATTACAGGGGAAAAGAATGTGTTTCACTGCCAGAAAAGGAGGAGCGAAGTAAAGAGTAAAAAGAGCTTCTTAGTGAAGAGAAATTCTACAACACAGAGCTGGAGCAACTTCCATATCTAGAATTGGGGTGGTGGGAAGTAGTGAGGACAATGTTTATCGTAGCTTTTCATCTGGACTTCATTCTTCTGGTTTTATGTGATTCAATCAGTCATTTTAAAAGTTACACATCTTCTAGTTTACCGTAAGAGTGTCTTTAAGCCTTGTTATAATCGGGCCAAATACTAAATTTCAGCTTCACAAATTTTCAATGTGTTTAAATTCTGTTATGTTGGAACTAATTATCTTTAACATAGATGATATAGATATCATCAGTTTGTAGTGTTGTTTCATTGCAAAGAGGGAACTGAAAATTTATCCTAAAAGTAACAATTAGTAGCTTATCCTCTTTTTTTTCCTAGATCAGCTTTTTCTGCCCTTTTCCCTTTCCCATATCCTTGCTACATCTCTCAGTGCTCCATACACCCCAGCTCTCTTCACACAAAGAAGCAAGAGCCCTCTTTATAGTACTGAATCTCCCATACAAGGTTTCAGCTTTGAAAACGGACTGGTTATTGTATTGCATGGGGCTACCTCCCCATCGTACTATTCCTTGAATGGCTTCAGGAGGTTTCTTTCAGAAACAGAGAAGACTGTTTACTTTCTCTGCTAAAATGAGGACCAAGATAAGCTCTTCACTTCTGTAAAAAGACAGGTGGGTAGAGAAAAGCTCACCCCAGGAGCTCATAGATAAGAGCAGCAGCCAGCAGCAGAACACCTATTTCCTTGCCTACGTTGGCTCCCAATATAGAAATGCTGACAAGTTTTGCTAAGTGTGTACAATTTTCCAGAGATGTAGGCATTGTAGAGGCTAGGATTGTTTAACCCTGGTTAAAGGTTCCTGTGAAGCTTAAGTTTCATATAACTACACTTTCTAATTTTAATGTTTTGCATTTACAGTAGTCTCCTGAGACATTTCTCACTGAAGGAATGAAAACAGTATTGGTAACTTTAGCTCTCTGACTCACCCACCAGTGATGAGGGGGAGAACGTAACCTTCTAACTCATTCACTTTCTGTGGTCTAGTATTCGGCCACGATGTCTTGGCTTGTGCCTATGTATCTGAGTCTTCCAGATGGTCTCTTATCCAAGTACAGGACAAGCCCAGGAATGCTTAGCCTCCAAGATAATTTGCATGAGATGCAATGCAATTGAAATTGCCTTTACTCTAGCTCCATCTTCAGTGGAGGTCAAACCATCTGAGTGTGTCTGTCCCTTGATGTACAATAAGCTAAGCTGAAATAATAAAATGCTTTGCTTCTTGTGCATTGCATTTACTGGAGAAGATTGGAGCAGGTAATAACAATTTCAGTGTTTTTAATGGAGCACTGGCAATTTACATTAATCAATGGTCCTCATGACTTTTAAAATATATATACAAACCATGTGAAAGCTAATTGCACAGCTAATGAATAATACAGGAAAGGGACAACTCCAGTTTTACTAATGTCCTGCTACTAGAAGTCACTCACCAGTGATGACAATGCAGTGTCAAGTCTTAAAAGCACCATTCTCACCATACCAATAACTCTGTAAAACGCAATGTTCAAGAAAATAACAGCTAATGATCTGAAAGAGGGTTAAAAATATACCAGGCTATACACAGACCATGAAAAAATAACTCTTGGAGAATCCAGACTTCTTTCACCCTGCTGGTATCAACTATATAAATGCCAGTTAAAGGTCAGACATGGAACAAATCCAATTCTACTTCAGGATTTGCCTCACAAAGGAGAGTCTTCCTATGTTTTACGGCTAAAGAGAATCATGCTATATACAGTTCTGACAGAGAAAATGAAAACAATTTTTTTTCCTTTCCAGGGGGCATTTACAAAAATGATCGTTAGAAGGGTTTCATCTTCATTTTTTTTCTTCCTCAGCTGAGAATATTTTCAAATATTTTTGGAAATATAATCTTGTGACTTTTCTCTCTTTGTCAAGAGACCCTTGATGTTGCTCTTCAACACCAGAGAGCTCCTAGCTTAATTCATCAAGATGTACTCTAGTTATGTAGGTGATGAGAGGTGATTTGTCAGACACATTTATGACTTCTCATTTAGAAGCACATCAGATGTTGCATCAACCTCCCACACAGACATAAAAATATGAAAATTGGAGGTATAAAGTCAGAAGAAAAAGCAATATAATGGCTCATGTGTCCTATGGCTGGTTGCAGCACAGTTAGGGTAAGGTGACAGACTTCAGTATGTCCAGAAATGTGAAAATAAAATTACAGCTCCCTAAGAACAAGAATTTAGAATTAATCAACCTAGAAATATTCAAAAATATTTCTTCCCGACCTTGTCCTTAGTCTCAAAGCATAAGATCACATTAGGAAAGAGCTGGACAGAGTTCTTGTCTGGAAATTAAAATACTGGGAAAAAAAAAGCTCACATACTCCAGCACAAAAACTCTTTGCCACAGGCAACATTCACTATGTATAGTATAGCAAAGGGCAATACTGTTGACATCATTAACAAATGTTATGGTCTGTCCGGTGCTAAGGCAGGACAACACTGTGTTAAAGAAAGAAGCAGCTATCCACATGTAAGAAGTGATGGAAGAAGCATTTATTTTATCAGCTCTGTGAAAAAGCAAAAGCAAAATAAAATCAACCCTTTATTACTCCTTTTCCTCTGCCTTCTCCCATCTCAATGGAAAGTGGAGAAAAGGTTCTGAAAGTAAAAGACGTGTGAAATGCATTACTGTGGTGGTCTGAGACTGGCAACAGACTGAAGTAAGGCAGAGAATGGCTTCTTTTAGCTTAGAAGAGATCAACTGATGAGTGCTTTATGCTGCTGGCAACAGGAGAGTATAGGAATGGATTTGTTTAGTCCTGTCATTTGACTATACCCACTGTAGCTCGTTAGGAAACTGTATCATTTATAATCATTTTCCATTTGTTGAAAACAAACAGAAAATATGCCATGAAAAACTCCCAGAATATCTGTTTCTTATTTAAAAGAGAAAAAAAAAAGTTACAGTCTCAAAAATGAGGGCTTGTGTGTCAATAGATTCTGTCAGCAAGGAAAAACAGATTTGCCCCTTAATAATCATTAGGTACTTCTGAAGGATGTAGAAACTGGTCCTGTGCTGAGAGGAAGAGAAATGCAATGTGTAAGTGTAATGTGGCCATTATAAATTCAAAACTATATATAGCATTGCATGTAGCGTGTGTAATTTCAGAGACATTACAGAAGATTTTATGTATAAAGAAAAAGGTATTTTGCTAATTTGCTAACATTTGTATAAAAGAAAAACATTCTTTTTTTTCCATACTGTTAAGTGGAAAAATAGCTTACGGGAATGAACAGCCCTAGAACCTGGAAAAACTTCTTAGTGTGCCCGAGTGGTCAGAAGACCACAACTTAAATATGTACTCTACATGGGAAAGATGATATTTTAAAATTATTCCCTTACACAGGATTTGGTTACATTAAAAACTTTACATTCTTATTGGTGAAAACAAATTCTGATCAAGCCTTGTGCTTGATCTCCAAGCTCAATGTAGTTTAGAATTGCCAAGCATGTTCTGTTGAATAACTGCAAGTTAAAAGATTTTTCAGATCTTACTTAAGCAACTGCAAATTAAATCTCTTCATTGATTGTAAAAACATAGCTTAGTAGATAAAGACATCTGTGCCAAGACCCTTGGTGCTGCGCATTGGGTCTGACACCACACAGATGAGCACTGGCACTGTGAGATTGGTCACAAGTGACACTCTTCAGGGGTCAATACTGTTTAACATATTCATGAATAATCTGCATGATGACACAGAATGTTCTCTCAGTAATTTTGCTTACAACAGCAAGATGAAGAAGCAATTTATACACTGGGATGTCAACTGACTGTAGAGATCAACCAACAGCTAGCTCATGTAGTTCAAATACAACAATCTTCCACCTGAAGTAGAGTAACCCTATACGTCAGTAAGGTTTGCAGGCTGACTGTCTGGGGACCTGTACTGTAGAAAAAGAGCTGCAGGTTGTGGTGGACGACAAGCTGAACATAAACCAGCAGTGAAAGCCAGCTGCATCTTGGGCTGTATTAGTACAACCGTAGCCAACAGGTCTAGAAAAGTATTCCTTCCCCTCTGTTCAGCATTTGTGAGAAAATCTAGAGTGCTGTGTCCAGTGCAAGAAAGACATTGACATTATGACAAATCCAACAGAGAAGTGCCAAGACTGTCAGAGGACTGGAGCTCAGGATGCATGCAGAGAGGCTGAGACTCCTGGATTTGTTATGCTTGGAGAAGAGGAGGCTTGAGGGATCAACTCATTGTTTATATTTAATGGGAGAGTGTAGAGAAGATAGATGTCCGCAGCAAAATAGACAATTCCTGTGCCACAGCAATGCAGATGAAGCAGTCCAGAGATTAGATTTGACACTTGGATTAGCGAGGTACCATGCTGCACTGTGTGTAGAGATGAGTCAGGAGGCCCACACCTTCTATTCTTCCCTTACCACTCACTTTTCATTAATCTGCCCTGTCTAGCGAAAGCAAGGAAAAGCAGTCTCCATCCTCCCAGCAAATCCTCACAATATGGCATTCTAATGTGTAAGTGAAGCACCTCTTTCCATCTTATAAGAGTAGGATGTAAAAAGATAGTGTAGAGAATGGCTGCTACAATTTCTTTCAGCTTTTAAATTCAGCAGCAAGCAGTTGCAAACGGAAGGCTTTGTGAATACAGAAATCTTATCACAGCAGGATGTTTTTAAAGTTTTAAAAGTCTGAAGAACAAATGAAACCATTTGAGACATGCACACACTGAAAGAGCTTTTCCACTACAAAAGTTTTTTTTCTTGTTCCTACTTTCTCTTTAACCTCAAGGGATTTAGGCAGTTCTGAGCCTCCTTAAAGGTTTCTCTGGATCAGAAAGAATGGGGTTTTTTTCTTTTCCTCATCATTCACCTGGCTGTAGATACAGCAACCAAACATTTGAGACTCTTTAAAACAAAGGTTTTATTTATCTGAGCACTAAAAAGGTTCAAACACATAGAAGTCAGTAGAGCAAGGAATAGGTTACCACTCGAAAGCTTTTGGGTGAAAGATGCTTTTCCATCTCTGTGGAAGATACCAAAGAAGTGGTTGGAATAAGGCAGCACAAAGTACCATCCTATGGTGGTACCAAGCTATGAGAGAGAGGCCTTAAATCTATAGGCAAGCACTGGGAAGCAGTAATGAAGTGTGTCGCATATTACTATTGGAATTTCAAAGGGTGTAAGCTGTTGCTGTAATGTTGGAACCAGTGCTCCACAATGTCTATTATTTACTCCTCATTGCCATGGCACACATGACCATGGTAACCAGGTGCTGATTTACAAAAATGAAATAGCAAATTTAAAGAGTTATTTATAAAAGTAGTCCTGTGAAGATCAGTGTGCTAAAATACTATATCTTATGTCATTAAGACCCTGTACTATTGACCTACTTACTCTAAATCACAAGAGCAAGTGCTTTGGAATTATTTGTTATCTAAGCAGCAGCTACAGCACACAAGCTAGCACTTCAAAAGGCAATATAACACACTCTCTTCTCACAAAGCTGGTTTGCAACTCACTGTGGATAAGAAACCAGCTCAGAGATACCTCAGTTGTGATGGTCCACTAATCACTGTGGAAGTTAGATTTTGAGAAGTAGTTTTGAAAGGATGTAAGAGGAAATGTGAACAACAAAAAGGAGGTCCTGTTGAGTACATGGAGACATAGAAAAAGTAACTAAGATGTGAATGACTGAGTTTGCTTTGAGCAGAAGCCAGAAGAGGAAACGAGACCACTCAGGCTGAGGTCTGCATGGATTGAGCAGAAAGAATAGCAAGAACTGAAGGATAAGAGGGCGTCAGAGAGGGTTTTCAGAAGGGACAGTAGTGAGGGCTTTGACAGCAACAGAAAAGGAATATTTCATTAACTATTTTATGAGGCAGAGGAGGGTGAAGAGAAACACAGTGGTCAAGAACATTGTACATTACAAAATACACAGAGGGCTTATTTTTACTTCCATAGATTTATCATCTGAAAGTCTCTTGAATCACTTCAGCAATTTCATTGAATTTACTTTTCCCAAATACAGAACTACTGCAGAAAAGTAAGGAAAGCACCTCAGCCGCTTTGAGCCCTATACTACCACACCTACAGCAATAGGTGGGCTTTGAGGATGTCTTGGAAAGTAGCCACGTAGACATGTAAGTCATCTTCGTTCATTTAAGGACATAAAGTCTGCCAATGCATCTGTTGCTGCCAGAAAACATCCCGTATTATGACCATTAAGCAATACTTGAAGCAAGAATTTTGGCCAGTCTATACACAAAAAATGTATTTCAGTCCAATCTACAGAAATTGTGAACACTTCAAAGGGTGAATTCCAAACCAAAGGTCAGAGTAAGTACAAAGCCCACTGTATTTGTGGTAGATAGTCAACTAGCTCTGATAATCCAACAGACTATACTGAACAGAGCAAACAATGTAGCCTTTTATTTGAGCACATGCACTCAACCAGCAAGTTTATAGCACTCACCTGAAAAAACAGCTTTTTTACTTTAGGTAAATAGATAAAACTCTTTCAGTGTTCCTTTATCTCCTCTATGGTGTATATGGTGCAAACATTGGGTTTGTGGCCTCGGAGTACACCTGCTGGAAGTGGGAACCATTCCATTGACATCGAAGGCGCTAGCTCCCAGCAGCACCAAGTGAGAACCTGGCCCAGAATATGTTTTGACATTTGCTAAATGTTACATTTTTAAAACTTCTCTCCATTTTTTCAAGCAAAAGTCTGTCTGCCCCAGTTGCTGCTTAGCTCATATAGACATGTGAAATAGTCTGAAATCCAGGGTTGAACTTAAAAAAAAAGAGGTTGGTCTCTTTTACCATCTACTTAGAAGAACAAGCATTTAATTAACAAAAAAGAAAGATTCCACTCAGCCTTTCCCTGACTTTAATTGATTTATTCTCTTCTGATTCTCTTTAATTTTAGTCACCTTTATAATTAACATTCTGCTAATGGTTCAGACTCAGGCTGACAACGTCAACTGTTCAATGATTTACGGTATACACTGTTTAAAAGGGATTCTCAGTTTAAAAGGGCTTTTCAGAAAGCATTGAGATAGCAAGGATCTCATTACTGTTCTGTAGTGCCTTTTTCAAGAACAGGACTTGGACCCTAGCTTTCCAAGATCCCCAAAACTCATAACTTCTGCTCAGACACCTGGACTTAATTCACGTGCACCCTGTGTTGGTCTGGCCAAGTGCAAAGTGACTCTGCGCAGCCTCAGCAGGGTCCCCTGAATCCTCCACATGGCTATTGTAGTATTGTAAGGAGCAATAACTGTCAATCGCCTTGAATTTCCAAAGTAATGTACTTAAAGCTATTTTTCTTAAATTATTTTCCAAAGTGAGCCTTTTGTATCTGGGATTTGGAATAAAACCAAGTTTTACACATTTTTTTTTAAAACCAAAGGCACTTTACTTCAGTGTACATGTAAACAGAAAAACAAACAAAGAAAAACAGAAGAAAAAAAAAACAAAAAAAAACCCACAAAACTTTAAAAAACTGTGTTTGTTTAAAAGAAAGCCTGTCTATTCCCTTGGTTATACATTATTATCAAAGGAGATACCTGCTTTTGAGATGATAAAGGAGGAAAAGTATATTTTAATGTAAAATTGTTAATACATGACTGGGAAATTCCAAAGATTAATTTTTCACAGCTCACCTTTATAACGCCTACTCAAATACCATCCTTAAAAATACTGTTTACCTAATTAAAGCAAATACAATTTACTTTTTACCATGCTTATTCTGCTCGGGCAATTAATTCATTTTAACTATTACATCAAATTAGTCAATGCAGCGTTTTGATAAGCTTGACTCTTGTGACCTTGCAATACCCGTACTCCTTACTAATTTTTCCTTTTCTATTTGATTTTCAGCATAGCCACTAAAAGAGTGGCAATGGATGGTTCACATTTCTCTTTTTTTCTGGACACATTAGCACTCAGACTACCACACCCAAAGATTATATATCCTTCTTAAAAACAAACCAACCCACCTTTATCAGATAACCAAGCTTTTGGTAACTTCCTCATCGGATACAAAACTCCTGTAAGAATTTCATTTGCTTTTGTCTGTATCACTTTTAAAGTAAAAGATGTGGAAAGATCATGAAGGAAGCACTGACTGGCTGAAGATGTACAGTTTAGTCCTGAAGGATTTGGGTGTTATTAACACAGTTCGTTAATCCACTGGAAATTACACTCTAAAATTGAATAAAATAAATGATTCTGGATTTCCCACAGATTAAAAGGAAAAAAAGCTTGAATCAAGTGATTTTTTTTCTTGTTATGATAAAGTTCAGTAATTTTATTACGATTTTGATTTCTCTGGATATATATTGCTCAACATGAGCTGGCAATGTGCACTGGCAGCCCAGAAAGCCAACCGTATCCTGGACTGCATCCAAAGAAGCATGGCCAGTAGGTCGAGGGATGTGATTCTGCCCCTCTACTCTGCTCTCATGAGACCCCAACTGGAATACTGTGTTCAGCTCTGTAGTCCCCAGCACAAGAAGGAGCTGCTGGAGCGGGTCCAGAGGAGGGCCACAAAGATGATCCGAGGGCTGGAACACCTCTGCTATGAAGACAGGCTGAGAGAGTTGAGGCTGTTCAGCCTGCAGAAAAGAAGGCTACAGGGTGATCTTATAGCAGCCTTCCAATACTTAAAGTGGGCCTACAGGAAAGCTGGAGAGGGAATTTTTACAAGGACATGTAGTTATAGGACAAGGGGCAATGGCTTTAAATTGAAAGAGGGCAGATTTACATTAGATCTAAGGAAGAAATTTTTCACTCAGAGGATGGTGAGGCACTGGAACAGGTTGCCCAGAGAAGTTTTAGATGCCCCATCCCTGGAAGTGTTTAAGGCCAGGCTGGATGAGGCTTTGGGCAACCTGGTGTAGTGGAGGGTTTCCCTGCCCATGGCAGGGGGGTTGGAACTAGATGATCTTTGAGATCCCTTCCTACCCTAACCGTTCTATGATTCTATGATTCTATATTTAAAGATGAAAACTCAAACCCTAAACTAAAAGTTATTTTGAAAAGTTAAGTTAAAGCATTTCATTCTAATGATCAATTCTTGACTTTCATAACTGATATTTAAACAAATGCCCTTGGAAAGTTTCAAATTAAATGAAATCTCATTCTTTGTTACAAATAGGAGCCATTAGAAGATGTTCAACCCTCTCTACTCTCGGCTCCAGCCTCTCAAGTATGTTGTCTAGGATGCAGATACTGACCTGCCATTAGACATCTGGAGGATGCAAGAGTTTGTGACAGAGTGATTTCTTTAGACTCTCTTTACAGTCAAGGGAGAGAATTAAGCATTCCTAGGGTAGGATGTCTTCTCGAGGCATCTACTTTTGAAGAAGATCATCTTAAAAACACGTATTTTCTGCAGTGGACTGCACGCCTGGAGTAATAGATCACACTAGATATTAGCATTAGAGACATGCAAATTGAGGTGCACAAATAAAAATAAAATAAATTTTAAAAAGAAAGAAAAAAAAAAGAAAAAATAATATTCCAGTCAGTGTCAGCCTCAGATTTTTAAAGTTGTAAATAGTAGAACTCTTATAAATTATATTTCTGCTTGAATCATTTAGCATTCTTGATATTTGAAATCTCCCTGAACTCAATCAGAGCATACTGAGATATTTGCTTTCAGTGAAATATATGATTTCAGTGATCAGTTGTCATCATGTGGCCCTCTCACATCTTCTTCATGCAGCCCGCTTCCAGTCTACAGTGTTTGAACAAACTTCTTTGGAGCTCTGCTGTCACAAAGATGGGGGGCTGGCACTACCAGCTCAAAGGACCATGTGGCAGAAAGCAGTGATGATAGCCAATGTTAAGAAAGAGAAATCAGGAAGAGTGTATACAGAAGAGTGTATACTGTAAGAAGAGTGTATACTGTCATCTTCCTTATCCCCTCCCTCTCTCCCCAGCCTTAGACACTCCACAGGCTAGGGGCTTCCTCAGATGTTGACCAAAAAGTCAACATCAATCACCAAAATTTCTTTTTTTTTTCTCTTCCTTTATATTTTCTTTTGCGTCCAGTTCTGGAGTCCCCAACATAAGAAGGACATGGACCAGTTGGAGAGGGTCCAGAGGAGGGCCACGAAGATGATAAGAGGGCTGGAGCACCTTTCCTATGAGGACAGGCTGAAAGAGTTGGGGCTGTTCAGCCTGGAGAAGAGAAGGCTCCGGGGTGACCTTATAGCGGTCTTCCAGTACCTCAAGGGGGCCTACAAGAAAGATGGGGAGAGGCTGTTCAGGAGGGCCTGTTGTGATAGGACAAGGGGTAATGGTTTTAAAATAGAGGGAGGTAGATTCAGGTTGGATATTAGGAAAAAATTTTTTACCATGAGAGTTGTAGAACACTGGAACAGGTTGCCCAGAGAGGTGGTGGATGCTCCATCCCTGGAGATGTTCAAGGCCAGGTTGGACGAGGCCCTGAGCAACCTGATCTAGTTGGAGATATCCCTGTTTGTTGCAGGGGGGTTGGACTAGATGACCTTTGAAGGTCCCTTCCAGCCCTAACAATTCTATGATTCTATGCTTCTATATACTTTTAGCCACCACAGCAACATGTAACCATGACATCTACAATATCATTATACATTTAATTTTTTAAAAAATCAAGAGTTTGTTCTCTGGGACAGTATGTTGGAGTTCTTTGAAGGTGTGTATCTGTTTTAAAGGTTTGATTTTGACTCGCTTCTCCACATCCTCGGAGCACCCCTGTACCCCCTGCATGATATACCTAAACACGGTATCGTGGTGTCATGCGTGTCGTGGTTTAGCCCAGCCAGCAAAAAGCCCTTCTTTCCAGTCAACCCTCATCTATATACTGGGCATGACGTTGCATGATATGGAATAATTTATTGGCCGATTTAGCCTTCAATCCTAAATCTAAGTTCAAATCATAAGGGGAGTTGTGGACCCTTTGTCCCAGCTACGCTCTCTTCCAGCCTGCCGTGCACCTGCACACTGGCAAAAACACGGGAAGGAGAAGACGAAAAGTCCTTGAGATCTCAGTGTACTATCAAATACTTCTTATAATGAATCCCAGACTAAAACCAAAACACTGAGCTCTTCTAGCTGATAAAAAAAAATAAACAAACAAAAAAAAAAAAAAGAAAAAAAGAAAAAAAAACACCTAGCTCTGTCCCAGCCAAAACCAGGACACATGCACAGGATTCAGGGTTGTTTCAGCTCAAGGAAATTATTAAGGTAGTGATTTACAGTTTAGGAATGAGCTTATGTGCAGCTATTAATCAGTATTACTCTATGTTAGGCAAATCTTTGACATACATGTTTATACATTTTTCTTGTCACAGATTTTTTCAAAGTATGCCTCAATTTTGGCTTACTGTTGTTTCAAAACATTCTAAACATTTTTCTCTTTGGACTTCTTTAGGATGACAAGTGCCTTTTTAGAGTGTTTGGGGAGATTCCTCTGGGAATTACAGTGATGTATGATATAATGTAAACAGCTTTATATATTGGATATAAAAATTCATCTTTACTTCAATGCACACTGGATTATGTGCCTATTGAGGGAGCTGTAGGGCACTGCACTGTGGAGCAAGACCAGTATATTGTGGGTGACTTGAAAGGAGTAGTGTTATCAAATTTGCACACATGAGCCACTGTGGTATTATTTCACCCTTAGCAGCCTGATCTCAGACACGCGCTGGCATTGTGACAAAGAGCCTTTTGTCTCCAAGGCCCCATTCTGAATGCAACATAAATTGGTAACAAATAAAGTGGGTACCTAGCTTCTGGCACTCACTGGCTTGTATAACATTAATTGCATGCTGTCACTTATTTTTAATGATGTGGTGTGAAAACATCATGCTGCTTGATCCTATTCTGTGAGCACTTGTGCCTGGCTGACCCTGAAACCATTTCAAAAGATTTTTTTATGGAGTTTAAGGCAAGAAGAGACCAATGGAAGACCTACACTGACCTGTGTCACGGGTGATTGCATTGCAGTTAGTTATCCTTGTATTGGGTTCAGTGACCCAGAAGCAACATGAACGTTTTGGTCCCAAAAGCCTAGATGGTTTCATACCAGTGATGAACCAAAACCAGAAGAGTACCTCTGATGCTAAAGCCTTCTGCTGGAAAGGAGCTGGCAGGTGGGAATCATTTGCTTCAGCAGAACATATCACTTTGTGCACAGGTGGGGAGAGGTGGTGCAGGAGGGAGAGACACTTAAAACTTCTGGAGAACATAGACCAGAGGGAAAATTTTTTCCCTGTCCCAAACTCCACTTAGGTCTGCAGTTATCAATAAGATTATTTTTAAGGTCATCTGCAGCATTAGCTATGTTCATCATAAACTCCTGAAGACAGTCCCTAGTGGTACTTTTCCCGGGCGCTGGAGACTCCCTTCGTTGCGCAGTTGCAGGGTGGATCCGGCAGCATCTCCCCTCTGGCAGTTCTGGGTCACTGGGATGGCTGACCACAGCACTTCAGCATGCTCCTTGTCGTGCCTTTCAACCCATTCTGCATCATTTCCTCTACCATTGAGCCGGAAAGATGGGCATGAACGTGTATCGGTTGTGAGTGCCCCGTGCTGGATACAGGGACTGCAAGGCAACCCTTGTGAGGAGAGTCCAGGGATGCCCCGTGCTGGACACAGCTGCTTCCAGCAGCTGAGCCCAGCAGCCACAATGGTGTTGCCTTGGGGGAAGAATGCTTAGGAAAGGGCAAAATGCTGTTTGACAGAGGAGGGTGAGCAAAAATGTGAAACAGCCCTGTAGACATCAAGGTCAATGGAGAAGCAGGGGGAGGAGGTACTCCAGGCACTGGATCAGAGATTTCCTGCAAGCCCTAGAGAAAACCATAGTGATGCAGATTGTTCCCCTGAAGCCCATGGAGGTCCACAGTGGAGGGGATACCCACACAGCAACCCATGGAGGACCCCACACTGAAGCAGGTGGATGTGACCTGAAGGAAGCTGCAGCCTGTGGAGAGTCAGGCTCCTCCTGGCAGGGACTGCAACCCCTGGAGAAGAGCCCACACAGAGGCAGGTTTTCTGGCAGGAGTGGTGATCCTGTGGTGGACTCACACTGGAGCAAGGGAAAAGCGTGAGGAGGAAGGAGCAGCAGAGAGGACTGACCACAATTCCCATTCCTCATCCCCCCGTGCCACTCAGGGAAGGCAGATTATAAGAGCTGGGAATTGAAGAAGGAGATTGAGCCTGGGAAAAGGAGAAAGGTTTCAGGTTGTCTCTTAAAAAAGACAACCACAGCTATTCAGATGTTATCTGTATTAAATCAAATGTTTACAGAGATCAAATTTAGTTTTAAAGACTCCGAAGAGTGTCCTTCTACTATCACCCCAGGAAGCTGTTTCAGGTTTTCCCTACCCTTATCTGTAGGAAATTGTACCTTATTCTCAGGGTAAATTTGTCAAAAGCCAGCTTTCAGACACCAGGTCCTGGAAGGTTTTGCAAACTAGACTGAAAGATGTAAGAGTTATTTTCTACCTGCCAGTGACTGGGTACAGTGACTGGTTCGCCTCTCAATATTGTCTTTGATTAAACCAAACAGAGCCACGTTAAGCCACTTAAGCTTCACAGGAGAAGAGTTTTTGTCCCCAGACTCTTGATTACTTTGTAGCCCTTTCCTGAACTCTGTAGTATTCCCCATCCTTCAACAAGTCTGGTCATCAGGAGGAGACCAGCAGTGTCTTACTAATGCTGTGTTTACAGGCAAGAACATGGTACTTCAGCAGATACTTCTATTCTCTTTTTTATACATCCAGAAAATTGTACCAACTGTATATGACTCAGAATTGCATGGGGTCATTTATCTAAAATACTTATCTTTGGTTCCCAGGAGAAAGTCTCCAAACTCTTGGCTTTACCTGCATACTTGATTCTCATGTGATACTTGTGTTTGCCTGTATTTATTCGTATTGTACAGAGTGATTCACTCATAGTGTTAGAGAAGTGTGTTGCATCTCTGTAATGAAGTGGGGAGAAAATTAGAGGTGTAAGGGGACATTTTTTCTTAATTTCTTTTGCTGAGCTACATGAACACGTGCTGCTATCCTAGAATGAGTCATAACTTCAAAAGCATAATTCTACCGCACATAGTGTAACTTTATTCACAAAATTTAAGTGGGTGTGCGATTCCTGTGTAAAATATTTGAGCTATTTCTATTACACAGAAATGCCTATTTGCCTCAATTTGCACAACTTCTTTTCACTAAGCTGATCCTAGCAGTGTAGAGAAGCAAAGGAAGGCACCTTTTAAGGAGAAATGAGAGAATCAGGGCTCTCACCTTGATCCCGGGATATACCAAGCACAGGGACCTGAAGCTGGGGCTGAGTGGCACTTAGCCCCACGTGCTACCGCTGGATCTGCAGGTGATGCATGACTCACTCTCACAGGACCAGCAAGTGACTGCCAGAATTAGCATCCTGCCTGCAGCCTTGAAAAGAGCTGGGCCCTCTTGACAGTGATAGTTTGTATCACATCCTGGGATCCCTTACAAAATAATATTTTTATTTGCCTCAGTAAATCACTCATCAACGATGTCTATTTTTTTCAAGTGAAAAAAACAAAACAAACACAACGTCTTTTAGCAGAGATTGTGCTTCCTCTCACACTTCTCATAAGGGCCGATAGGTTTCCTGCACACAAATGAACTTAATTGAAACTCATACAAATGAGGGATGTTTCAGGCTGAGGTTCAAGAAGTACAGCTACTGAAAGGGCTGGATTTGCCTTATTTTCATTTTTACTCCTCTTGGCTTACGGAACTTAAAACTCATGTTACAAGGAATAGCCAAATCCTAATTCCATCAAGAAAAGCCAAGCTTGTACTAACAGGAAACACTGACCTTCATCTCAGCTGATTTTGATTTTTAGAATATTGTTTACTATACTACAACGGAGAGCACTCTGGCTTTACAAGCAGGTACTTTATGGATTTATTCAGGTAACAAGTACCATGGCATGATTTTATCAGGCTGATAAAAGAAATATGTTTAACTTACTCTGATGTAATTTTAGGTTTACTTTAAAACATTATAAAAGTTAATTTAACCAACACAACTATTTGTGATGAAACTGATTTTAATATAAATTATAGGAAAGTGCTTTCTAGATAATTTCACAGTGGGAGCTGTGCACATATGTCTGAGGTGGATATGATCTCCTGATCTTAGTATTTCTGTATGAAATCACCTATGTTGACTTAAACTATTGAGCACGAACAATTTCTAAAAATAGACAAAACTACATTCAGACAGAAAACGATGTTGTTCAGCCTGGAGAAGAGAAGGCTCCCGAGAGACCTTCTAGCAGCCTTCCAGTACTTAAAGGGGGCCTACAAGAAAGCTGGAGATGGACTTTTTTGCAAGGGTGTGTAGTGATAGGACAAGGGGCAATGGATTCAGACTGAAAGAGGGTAGATTTAGATTAGATGTAAGGAAGAACTTCTTCACTCTGAGGGTGGTGAGGCAGTGGAAGGGGTTGCCAGAGAGGTTGTGGATGCCCCATCCCTGGAAGTGTTCAAGGCCAGACTGGATGAGGCTTTGAGCAACCTGATCTTGTGGAAGATGTCTCTGCCCATGGCATGGGAGTTGTAACTAGATGACCTTTAAGGTCCTTTCCAACCCAAAGCACTTTTTGATTCTATGGTTCTATGATACAGACATTTAGAAGGCAGTTCATTTACACCGTGCACTTCATGCTAATTCAAAATCCTACTGGATTTTCATGTATAAACTATTCTGGCCAGTTATTACTGTGGTTGAGCATTTTTGCAGGTTTTAGAGCCTTGCAACAGAAACAAGCAGAGTCTAAAGAAACACAAAATATTCCTTATATTTAAACTCTTTTTAGACCTTCCAGTCAGGAGGGCTCATCATCCAGCTGTAATGTGACTTGTGGGTTGCCGAAAAAATATCATAAGTTGTCAGGGGTAGAAAAAAAAGGAGGGGAGAAAGAAGGAAAAGAGAAATTGTGTCATAACTAATTTCTTTATATCACAGGTAATTAATAGGCAAAGTGGATCATCTCTACCTTCTGAAGCCAAGTGTTTGCTATCTAGCTTTTGACCAGCTTGCATGTTTTAATTAATTATATGTTTGGATTGGATGAATCTTACCCCAAATGTCAATTTTTCCCTTTTGCATTAGCAGATTTTTAATGCTCTACTGCCAAGAAAGTTTGACAAAAATGATTATAAGGTAACCTGAAATGGCCCAGTTCGTTATCCCTTCTGGATGTGAAGTATTCTTTTCCACAGGCAACCTCTAACAACATAGACACAGTGTGTACGGAAACATCTGGAAATATCAATTAGAAATACATTGAACAGATCTCAGCATTTCTAATAAAATACCATATTTGTTCCACTGGCAGAGACTGTAGTTTCTGGTCCAAATTACCTTAATGGCATTCAATCAAAAGAGTTTCCCAAAGTCTGGTGTAAAATAGAATGAGTGACCTAGTGCTATGTAGAAATAATACTATTTATTCTCCTTCCTTAAATTCTTTGCAAATACTTAGTAATCTATAAAATGGAAAGAAAGTTTGACACTTTAAAGTGTTTCAGGTCACCTTTGTAATATGGTCATGTCTCAACAAGCAAGTTAAGGAATGAAGCAATTTACCATCCATAAACTTAACAAAGCTTTTATCTATTCTCAGCAATGCAGGAAAGAGAGCTATTTTTTATAAAGCTGTATGTTCTAGCCATGACAAGATGATTCAAGGCCATGACTCATAAGCAAAAACTGTGTTTACCAAGACCATTTTCTGTGTCCATCTAGTAAAACTAAAGACATGAAAAATATCATAGAATCATAGAATACTTTGGGTTTGAAGGGACCTGTAAAGGTCACCTAGTCCAACCCTCCTGCAATGACCACGGACATCTTCAACTAGATTAGATTGCTCGGAGCCCTGTCCAACCTGACCTTGAACGTTTCCAGGGATGGGGCATTTATTATCTCTCTGAGCAACCTGTTCCAGTGTTTCACCACTCTTGTTTTAAAAAATTTCTTCCTTGTATGTAGTCTAAATTTACTCTCTAAGTTTAAATCCATTGCCCGTGTCCTATCACAACAGGCTCTGCTAAAAAGTTTGTCCTTATCTTTCTTAAAAGCCCCCCCTTTCCTGAGAAATAATTAAAAACATTTTTTTTTGCAATCATTTTCCTCAAGAGAGATTTTTCCTCCTATCCATTGAAAAGAAAAAGAAAAAATAAGGAAGAAAGAAAAGATGTGAAAGTATAAAACTTCAAAGTCTTCCACAACAAATCAAGAATTGGGAAGTTTTGAGTGAGAACATTATCTTATGGAAATCAGCTTGGCTTACGTATTGTAGTGGCTCTGTGCTTATTTTTACTAGATATTTCTGATCCGTAAATGTATCCAACACATTTTATGCTTGTGTCAAGCATAGTCTTGTCAGTGGTATATTTTATTGCAAATAAATCTACTATTAATTATCTCACATGGGGACTCAGAAACATAGTTTTATTTAGCCTAGTTGGTTTAAGGATGTTGATTATAACACACATAGCCTTAAATTGCCAGCATTGGCTTTCTCCAGGGGGGAATCCTCTTCCTGTGTCGAATTTCCCAGCAAGTGGTCAGCAGGGTGCTTGAGATCGATCCTCTTCTGCACAGAGGAGGAGGTTGTGTCTGGCAGAGCATTCTCTGTGAGTGCTCCAAGACTTGGAGCTTACTTCTTCCCCCAGTCCAAAATAGCCTGAATTTGGGCACCTTCCAGGGCTGCTACAAAAAACATCTGTTTGGTAGGGGGGGTTGGAAAAGGCTGAAGATATATTTGCTACAACAGAGAAGGGGCAGAAATGAGCTTTTGTGAAGAGCTTACTAACTGATCTTTTGTTGGACTCAACCTCTTGTTGCCAAGTTTTCAGGTTTTTAAATCTTGGAAAGAGGACTTTTCAGTTATTCTTAAAATTAAGAGCATGGTAACTAACTGTGGAAACTTGTGGATATGAAATAAGAAAGTCTTACTACCCACAATTTCTGTGACTTCTAATGCATGAAAAAATAATGCTTGAAGACTTTTAAAATTATTGTTATGGAAACATTGTCAAACACAAATTACTAAAAAACCTACTGGAAGCTGTATCGAATGGTATTGATCCATTCCCCCTCTTGACTTTATTGTCACTGGATCTGCCTGGACACTGTTGTTACCCTAATGCTGCATTGAGATGCATGAAGGCGAAGTTTCTTTGCATTACTATTAAACTCAATAGTAACCATAATAAATGAAGAGTGGTTTTCAATACAGCATTTATAAATCCAAATATGGAATACGCTCTGAATGTATTTCTGCTGCAAGAGCTAAGAAGCAGTGAAAAAAAACAGATGATCCAAATTCTTTATTTTGGAATTGGCATCCTGAGCTTGTCATCAGTATAAGAATGTTTTACAGTATCTCTATAAAGTATCTCTGCAAATCTCTATGTAACAATCATTATACTCAGCAATACAATCATCAACAGGATTCAGGACTCTCTGTTTTTAACAGAGGAAATTTATTGGAATTATCTTATAAATCTGATGGAAAAAATTTCCCTGCTATGTTTGTCTGCTCTGTTGCGTAAATGTAGGTGTTGAATGCCCTATGAAAATAATGTCATAAGAAATCCCGCTGAGCTTCCAGACGCTCCTCCAGGAAAGGATTTCCTTTTGGTCACATTTCTAAGCCTTTTGCAGATGCCTCAAATACCATCAGACACCTAAAATAGCTCTCAGTGTGTAAGCTGAGGTACCTGAATTCCTGCCTCTGACAGCCAGTCAGCTGAAAGTCTCTCGAGTCCACTGATAGAACAGAGTTATTGACTTTTATGGGAGTTTAGGCACTTCAGTTGCCAACAGGTATACTTAGGTGTCTTAACGTGGAGCTGAATCTTACATTTGAGATAATAATCAAGAAATCATTTGAGGAATTTGTCAAAGAAATCCCAAACTGCATAGACACCAGTGGGATTTTTCTTCATTCTCTCTGCACTTTTCTTGAGTTTGCTTGGTTGGAAAAATTGTTTCAGCTCTACAATGAGCATGCTGCAAACCAGACTGACTTTTCCAAAGGATCTTTTCAGCAGCTTCTTTAGAAAGTCTGGTGCGTTCTTGAATCCCTGAAGAGCTGTGTCCTTCTCTCTGAAAGTCAGCAGATGCACATACCTTCTAAGTCAAGATTCTCATGTTTTCACATTCCAGGAGGCATTTCATGGGCAAGTGCTGTCATATCCTGTGATGTTGGTTTGACAGCTTTAAGAGTTTCTGCTGTATTTATTAGAAAATTCTTGAACAAATCAAGGCACAAGAGAAGAAAAATGGAGCTTGCATTTAGCCCCATTGACTCAGTGCATACTTCCGAATAGAAAATACACTGAAAGATGTAGTCATTTTGAAAAAGTGAGCATTAAAATTGTTGCGTATGCTCAGCATATACTCAGCAAAAATGAGTTAAACTGCAGTAAGAGTCAATCAGCACACATACTACTATTAGGTATAAAATATGGTCTGCTCACCCTCCTTGGAGCTGGGAGAAATCCTGGCATTTATTATTAATTCTGACACTAGTATTGTAGATCACTTACTCAACTGTACCCAGCATTACATTTTCAGATTTCACTATTATTTTGGGTTCTTTACATTTGTGCACACTTTTGTGTGTTGGCTTTAGCTTTCCATAGCACCATCTATCTACAATCTCTACTGAACTTAGTGGGTCAGTGGGTACTGAGCATCTATGAAAATCGTATCCAAAATGTTTATATCGGTTTACATGATTTACATGCCATCCAGAAGGACCTGGACAAGCTTGAGGATTGGGCCCGTGTGAACCTCATGTTCAACAAGGCCAAGTGCAAGGTCCTGCACATAGGTTGGGGCAATACCTGGTATCAATATAGGCTAGATGATGAAGGGATTGAGAGCAGCCCTGTGGAGAAGAACTTGGGAGTACTGGTGGATGAAAAGCTGGACATGAGCCAGCAATGTGTGCTTGCAGTCCAGAAAGCCAACTGTATCCTGGGCTCCATCAAAAGAAGTGTAGCCAGCACGTCAAGGAAAGTGATTCTGCCCTTCTAGTCCGCTCTGGTGAGATCTCACCTGGAGTACTGTGTTCAGCTCTGGAGTCCTCAGCACAAGAAAGACATGGATCTGTTGAAGCAGGTCCACAGGAGGGCCACAAAGATGATCTGAGGACTGAAGCATCTCTCCTGTGAGGTCAGGCTGAGAGAGTTGAGGTTGTTCAGCCTGGAGAAGAGAAGGCTTCAGGGAGACCTTATTGTAGCTTCTCAATACTTAAAGGGAGCCTATAAGAAAGATGGAGACAAACTTTTTAGCAGAGAGTGTAGTGATAGGACAAGGGGCAATGGTTTTAAACTAAAAGATAGCGAATTCAGACTAGATATAAGAAAGAAATTTTTTACAATGAGGGTGGTGAAGCACTGGAACAGGTTGCTCAGGGAAATGGTAAATGCCTCATCCCTAGAAACATTCAAGATCAGGTTGGATGAGGCTCTGATCAACCTGATCTAATTAAAGATGGCTAGATGAGAAAGTTGGGGCTGTTCAGTCTGGAGAAGAGAAGGCTCCGGGGTGATCTTCTAGCAGTCTTCCAGTACCTGAAGGGGGTCTACAGGAAAGCTGGAGAGGAACTTTTTACAAGAGTATATAGTGATAAGACAAGGGGCAATGGATTCAAACTGAAAGAGGGTAGAGGGTAGATTTAGATTAGATATATGGAAGAAATTTTTCACTCTGAGGGTGATGAGGCACTGGAACAGGTTGCCCAGAGAAGTTGTGGATGTTCTATCCCTGGAAATGTTCAAGGCCAGACTGGATGAGGCTTTGAGCAACCTGGTGTAGTGGAAGGTGTCCCTGTCCATGGCAAGAGGGTTGGACCTTTTAAGGACACCTTCCAAACCAAACTATTCTATGATTCTATGATATTTGGAAGGTGAAAAAGCACCAAAGTTGTTCTCAGTATTATAAAATATGTACCTGAAATGTTCTTCTTTGATTTATATTGCAAATCAGGGAGATAGGTAGGAATTAAAATGAGGGATATGTAAGCATTTAGGCAGCATATAGCAGCTACGAAACACTCATTAGCATGGAAGAATCCTAGTACCACATTGCTATGAAACAGTAAATAGATAACAGTTTATGTAAAGTACTTAGGAAGAGAAAAAGAGATCATGGTAGCATTAAATATCAGAGTTTACCCAGGTATAATTCTGTAGTGGAAGTTGAATCTATGGGAGATTAGGAGAATGAATAGCTTTCATCAGGGTAGAGCAGATGTATATTACACCATAGATTTTAAATGGGAGCAGTAATAAAGCCATTCAAACAAACTGCTAAGGGAAAAGATGGATTTGCTGTCCCTCTGGCTGGGTCTTCTCTGCCCTAAATTAAGTGTTACCCAAGGTGTAATTACATGCTCTCCCAAACTGCATTATTCAGTTGCCCTGGATCAGCCAGTTAATTCTTTCCTAAGGTCAATGGATGGCACTCTAGAGTCGTAGGACCTACCCCAAGCAGTATACATCCTCTGCACCTGGACAAAGGGCAGGTTGGTTTTGTTGTGGCTGTGCCTGGGGTATGCATACTCACTGTGTGGTACACCGTGTCCCTGCTCCATGACTCCGTTTCTGCACAGACATCCCTCGCTGTCACTGTCGCTGTCACACTCCCCTGCCACAAACAGGCTTTGGAGGCACAGAGATTTTTCTGCCCCTGCAGATCCTATGTGTAACACCAGGCCAGGGAAACCTGAGAGGCATTCAGACTGATCTCCTCATGGACACAGAAAGCAAATTCATTCCCAGCTTTCAAGCATGGTTTCTTTCTACCCCTTCACTCCTTCCCAAATGAATTGCAACCTCTGTCTCCTAGCCAGTTGTCTCTGGCCCCTCACCATTTATTTGACCGACTGCTGCAGCCACAGCTGCCTATATTTTGGAATATATGAGTCCCTCACTTCTTCCACATCTCTGGCTCCAGTGTATGGCCTCTACTAAACCTAAGATTGAGAATATTGTAGGTTCCTGAGAGAATTAAGCCGAGCAAAAGAAAAAGCAGACTAGTCTAGTCAAGCACACAAAGGAGGAAAGAAGTCTCTTACAAAGTCAAGTTATGCTCTCCAGCCCATAGTCATTCAACAAGATGGTGCCAGGAAAGCACTCTTCCCATAACTCACTCAAAGACTCACCCAAAATGTGGGACTATTTGCATTTTCCCCAGATACGGAATTACCAGAAATAAAGCCTATCAGTTCCTCACAGTTACCAAGCTGAGAAATGAGAGGAAATTGTGACCTTTAATTTCAAAAAAATGTCTGAGTAAGTACAAAAACCCACTCTCCTCAGATGCTAAAAAATTCAGAATTCTTTAGAAGCCTGAATCAAGTTTTGCTCACTTCTATATAAATGCGATTTTTTAATGAAAGTGTGGCACAGTTCTACATACAACATAATTTTAAGTAGTTGTTAATCTTTAGGAATGGATTCTTAAGCAGGTGCCCATGAGCGAAAAACATATTTTTTCCCATATAAAAATGGCAACAGAAGTACTGAACACCTCAGCAGCTGGATGGGGACACAATGAGTACTGTGTCCACATTTCAAAAAGAGAAGATATCAGCTTTCAATAATATTTACATAAAATCCCTTTACTTCTTCAACTAGAAGCTGGGCAAATAATACCAGAGATTTTCTACTGACATTTTTTAAGATAGATTTAATTAGCTTTAGTTATGTTCATACTCCTTTTGGATTTACTTTCTGTGAATATGCAAGTGGTTGCATTTCATGTTCATGGAAAGTGGATTTCAAAGTTACATTCAGAAGTAATTTCAAAAACCAAATTTAAATGTAAGGTAAGAAGGCATTGAGACTGGAAGTCTGTGCATGCTCATCTAATCAGGGAACAGGACAAGTACCATATGTCTTACCAGCACTGTCATGTAATCTAGGCAGCATCACTTCAATTTGTAATTGTGGTCCATCAATAGAGTAACATATTCAGGGATCGTTGTAGAATAGGCTTGAATTACAGATAATTTAGAGAGAAATTGATTTGTTCACAGATGTTCTCTGAACATAAAACAAAGATAAAGTCTTTGGAAACAGTTAATCTTAAGAATTATTCATTCGTTTCTCCTTCTGAGTATGGAACATGGTCTATTAAACCCCAGCTATACTTTCCTGTGCAATATAAATATCTAGGAACATTGAGATAAATGTCAGCTAGAAGGAATCCCTCTTGCATTTAACTGAAATAGAAGCTTGATATAAACACTTGTTTAAAATAGTTCATTTTTAATAATACGACAAAACCTTAAAACTAGACTGACATCTCAAATTTAGGCAGGGGATTACAGCAAACCTGAATGTTAGTTCAGTGCTGTAGTCATTTCTATCTGGCATCAGACTAGGTGTTGTTTCTACCATTTTTGAAATCACAGACAAAACCACAAGCAACTGGATCTCTCCTAGGAAAAAATTGGATAAGAAGCAAAAAGAGTTTAATATTCTTCCATCCTTTAGTCCCAAAAAGAACATTATTTTGATTTCTGTTCTCTTCATTTGCACTGTGCAATGGTTGTAGTACTTAGAAAGAAAAAAGGAAATAGATGTTTTTACTACTCAGATATAGTATTACCCTAAATACTCAACATATTTTAACTATATTTGAACTATTAATAAAAAAGGCAATTGAGGCAGTATCCCTCTTCTCTCTTTTCAAGATGAAAAAATGTCTGTTTCAAAGAGGGTGAAGAGTCCCTCATTAACCCAGTGTCAGAGGCAAATTCTGAGACAGTTGGAGTTGAAATGTAGCTAATGGGGATACATTTGTCATTATCTCCCAAAATATTTTTCTTTGTATTATCTTCCCACATCACAAACACTGTTTTTAATGTAAAATGTCCTAACTATTTTGCGACTAATTATGGTCACTGTAGTCTTCAGTTCTGCTAAATCAATAAAATACCTTATATGAGTCTGAAAAATGGAATAAACTGGACTCAGTCTGGAAAAGAGAACAGGGGAGGTGTGGGAGGAAGAGGAGTCTGCAAAATTACAGTGGCTTGGGCAGGGTGGATAGGACTTGACTGCTTCTTCTGTCTCCCTGTACAAAAAGGTACAGGATAGCAAAGAAAAGAAGTGAGATTCAAAGAAAACAACATGTCTGACACCAGACACCTGGCCATCAGAACTCCTTGCCAAAGGATGCTGTAGGTGCAAAGTTTATGGACAGCTAAGGACAGGCTAGAGAAACAGATGGAAAAGCCATTCTCTGATGGTCACTGAATCCCCAAAAACCACATGTAACTCAGGAAATTCCCTGAACTGAAAATAACTGAAGCCTAGGAGAGGACTATTCTTTACTTTTCTTGCCCTTTCCTTGCACAGATGGAGTCTGCTGCTGGAGATATATACTGAGCTACCTATACAGTTACTGACTCAGTTTCAGCCTTATTTTTCAGCTTATTTTCTCATACAGGTCTATTAATAATGAGTGGCTTTAGTAATTTTCTTCACAACATTTTTTTTTAATTAGTTAATGCAGGTTTTCAAAAATTTAGATTTCAAGGTATTCATTTGGATGTGAAATTATGTTTAAAATGTGTCACAATCTGCAGAACTAAGCTCCAGAAATATAAGATTTGCTGTTGCTATATTTTATTTTTTGAATGAATGAATGTATGAATGAATAAATTAGTTGACATTAACCACTTGTTTAAATCTAACCAGTATATGGAATAAATTTTAAAAGATTGAGCAAAATAATCCTGTGCTGTAAACGGATTCTGAAGCTCAGATTTTTAAAGAACTTATTTCCATTGATCCTTGCAAACAAGTTCTACAGGAATTTTAATCCATACTGCTTAGTGCAAATCATAAATAAATTGTTTGATATTTTAAACTGAAAAACTGATTTCCAAATAATCTCCAATATTCATAACACCTGAACTATTACCTTCAGTGAAGCTCACCAAATGCAGAAGGATAAAAATAATACTTCTCATTTTCTAAAGTCCAAATATGAGAGAGGACGGCCTAAATATCGGAACTTAACTTTCTATTAATTTTCTGTGTTGGACCACATGGCCCAATCACATATGAAGGCCTATAGGTTACATCAATGAGGAATGGTCCTTTCAGCCTCTCTCAAGCTGCTACTGTCCACACTGGCTCACTAACTTTAAAAGATGCTGACATCTGTCTGCCTGGCATTTCCATTGTTGGTCCTCAAGCAAGTTGCATTGTTTTGCTTTCTGACTATTAAATTCTCACTGAGACTATAGACCTGATTAACCTGTCAAGAAATGTCAAGCTGACATGATTATAAATAGTCTCAGACAAATGATGTAAACACTGAAGGCTGTGTTTACACAGGCTCCATCCCTAAAATAGCAAATTTCCCCTGGATAAATCAGACCTGAATTTGCCAAGTGGTCAGATGCCTTCTTACCAAATCATGCCGTTCTTTTCTTGCTTTTCAAGTGCACAGACTGCTCATACATATACATCTGCCACAGCACAATTCACTGCACTTTTATACCTTGCACTCCAGGTTTTTATTGTAGTTTCTGTATTCTAGAATGAGTGTCACAGACTCTCGGAAAAGAAATGATAATTTCTCTGCTGTTCAGGCAATTCTCATACATTTGAATTAATGCATACATTATACAATAATGATCCCACTTTTCCAATCAGAGATGACATGCTTATTGTGAGCTCTACATGTAGATCTACATGAGTCAGATTGGTTCTACATGTATTAGAAACTATGCTATAGTTATTGAGCTTGTATCATTACTACAGACTTCTTGCATCTCTGAATAATAAATTAAGTTGTATACTATCCACTGGATATGCTCCTTTCTTAGTTTATATATTTGTAAGCTGTTGGATTTGACAATTACAACAAAGCGTTAGGTTTTAAAAAAGTGTCCAAAAGCAGGACTTGAACAGTATTTAGTGACCCAAATCCCAAACCACTATCCTGAAAATCTCTGCTCAGGCTGTAATTCTAACTATCCCAGCTCTTTAAATGAATACACCTGATAGCTGTCCTTCCCTTTGATAGTGAGTACTTAACTCACACCTGTGCTCTGATCTGCCTAAGTGTGAGCAGCTTAGCACTTACCTCCTTAGCCAGTCAGTGTTCAAAGAGAAGGCATCTTTTTGCATAAGTGAGGCTTCATCTGATAGGGACAGACCCCTGAAGTTCAGCGAGGAACTTTTCTTTGATTTGCAGTAGAACATCTGGAGGAGGAAGCTGGAAAATGTGAAACACCTTTTACCTTTTAGTTTAGTAATTAAAGTACTCATAAAGGAAAATGCCTATCTTTGCCTAATAGGATTCAGAACCCCATTTTCTCATGCCTTAAGCCATGATTTGGTAGGCAGAGCACTATCAGGATTGTTTCTGTGAAAGTTGATGCACTCTGAAGACCCAGATGTCTGATGAACAGAGAGAATGACTGTTTAAACCAGTGGCTGACGGCAGTTTCTTTTGAGAAGGTATGTGGGTTTCTAGTCTCTGTTCCCATTGCCCTTTTAGCCTTATATTTCAAACTTGTCTAATTTAAAATACATTAAAAGTCTTAAATTCTAAGGATCTAGCTTATCTTTCCAGCTTCTATGCTCCATGCTGTGTTGTGTCTTTCTAGCCTGGTCAGTCTTGAACTACCTTCTAAATAATTCAACTTGAGGAAAAGGCATCATTTCAAGAGAAAAAAGAATGAGTCCTTCCGTTGCTGGTAATGATACTGTTGTCTAAGGCTTGATATGTCTGAAATCTGTTTTCCAAGGGTGCTAAGTTCAGAACACCCATGGGAAAATGTCCCAGATGGACATATATTGAACAAAGAGGATCAGCATCGCTCTTCGTGACGAGTGTCCCAAAGCCATCCCCATGACTTCCTTTCTGTGTCCATCCCCTCTTACTTCAGGAATTGAGTTTAAGGAAGGAGGAGGGAGCCCTGCTCTTTTTGGGTTGATGGGTGGTAGCTGTCCACTCCTTCATCAGACTCCAATCTCCCATCCCCAGCAGGCACCTGCATCTCCCTGCAGCCCTCAGCAAGGTACTTGATCCAGATTTCACCAGATCAACAATACCTGGGTTTCACATCAGCTTTTTTTCAGAAAGCTCTCTGCCAAAAGTGGCGATGCTTTAGATGTCTCCAGCCGAGTTTCCTAACTGGGATTTAAGTTGTGCAGGAGAAGCAAGGGACTTTGGAGCTAGCACATTGGCAGGACACAGGCCATATTGAAGAGATCATTCTTTATCTGTAGGTGTTGGGTTCATATCCTGACCCTGGATATGAACTCTATGACTTAGAATGGAATAAGTAGCCAGGCAAATGTGCCTAGGACCAGCTGAGTTGAACAAAGTAATTTGAATTCACTGGGCAAAATATTTCAGTTAAGAACTGACACTGAGGTTAGCTGAATCCGAGAGTAAAGAAGGGCCTTATTTTGCTCTTAAACTTTTGTTGTATGTTCACTGGAGTTGTGCACAAAACCAAAATAGTGCTAACTTTATGGGATTGATTTTAGATTTGTATCATATTTTGTTTCTGGCCCTAAGAGACTTGAAACAGGCTTTTAACCTCATTGAGTGGTTTACCTCATTGACTAAAGACAGAGATCCAGTCAAAACTTCAGATCTGATACTAAAATTGATTAGTCTCAGCCTAATCCCAAATGAGTAAGAACTTGGAGGACAGAAACCATCACCATGCAACCGAAGCCATCACAGAAAGTCTCAGCTGAGAAGCCAGGTACAGTCATAAACCCTATTGCCCAGAAATAGCGTTTCTCAGACCTGCTGCGCTGTGGCTGTTTAGCAGTTTATCGACATGGCATTTTGTGAGTAGGTGCAAGCTGGCTTTAACTTATGTTGTAAACATTTGGTTGTTGTTAGCACAGTGGCTAAACCATACCAGTCAGCCTTGATAAAGAGGTAAGCTATACTGTCTCTGCACTACGGGTTTATACCATTAGGGTCAGGAATGGCTTGTATCACATCAACAAACTGTCCAGGTTAAGCTGATTGTTCTGTAATACATAGCTGTAAATACATATTTCATTAAGAAATACCATTCAGAAAGGTATCTTCTCTTAAACACAGCCCAAAGGCAAAAATCCATCATTCCTTTAGCAATCTCTTCCAATGGTCAGCTGTTCTCCGTCTTCAAGTTGAAGTGACAAAGCATAATTGTTCATATGAGTGCACCTTCTTAATAATAACGGCAGAATTTAGTAGAAATGACTGTGGTATACTGTCAATAAATTATGAAGAAATACAAAATTAGAGGCCTGCATTCCACTTCCAATCATCACCAGTGAAAACTTGTTAAAGGAATTACCTTGATTGAATTATAAATTACGTGGAAAAAAAAAACCAACCTTTCTTTCAGGTGAGTGTCACATATGGTGTTTGCTAGCTTATTGATAGATGTTATTTCCTAATTTTCTACAGGAATAGTAACAGGGAGATATTTAGACCAAAGCCTCCAGAAACTACTGTAAAACAAATGAAATGTATTTAGGATTATATAACTTCTGAGTAGAACATAGTCTTTTATTTAGGCATTTCAGTTTCTTATGCTGAATCATCTTTGATATTCCTGCATAATCAATTAATTACCAAGTGTTGTATAAATATTGAAACAATCCTTTATGTAAGTAAATCAATATAATATCTGTGTTATCCCTCTCTTGTGGAGCCTAACTATAAGGGCTATGTTAAAATACCTTCAAGACCACATCTTTGGAAGGGCAACATATCTTATGAACTGACATCTAGGTCAAAGCCAAAAGAACTATTTTGCAAAGAAAACAAACCAATCATTTCTATCACTGAACAAAAAAGAAGCAAGCCTAACTATCTGGACTGCATGACAAATTGAAAGAAAATTGTACTGTATTACATCACAAACTGCAGTGTTAGGAATGGGAAAGATGCCTATAAAGATTTCTCCCTCTGTGGGCCACCTTGCTTGTGTCTGCATTGGTGGGGCTGGAATGCGTGGCTCATGCTGCACAAATGAGTCTTAAAGAAGGAGAGCTGTATGTGGATCAAGGAAAGGAAACACAGAAGCTTTTTTCCTCCATAAAATACGTTTTGCATGTACCAGGAAAATCCCAGTTTAGAAGTTAAATCTCATAGACGAAAAGCATAGTATTATTTCTGCTTACCATTACACATCACCATGTTTGACACACTGAGTCAGATCCCCAGTTTGCTAAATAAGAGAAAGTCAATAAAGCTGTATTGATTCACACAAGCCTATTTTTTAACCCAGAGGTATTTCAGGCAGTGTATCTATGATTTAAAATAGAGCACAATCTGTGACAGATTTGTAAAAGGAAGAGGTGAAGCAACGCAAGAATCAGAGTAAGCTGAAATATGTGTAAGCCCATAACAACAGTAGCCAAAAGTAACTCTTCATTGTTGCACTTGGGTTTACATTTATTAAGTTTGCTTTTTTCCAGTTTCTTTTATAACTTTGCAATGATATGACCATCAGAGAATCACAAAATCATAGAACGGTTTGGGTTTGAAGGAGCCTTAAAGATCATCTAGTTCCAACCCCCCTGCCATGGGCAGGGACACCCTCCACTACATCAGGTTTCTCATAGCCTCAACCAACCTGGTCTTGAATACTTCCAGGGATGAGACATCCACAACTGCTCTGGGAAACCTATTCCAGTGACCTACCACCCTCAGAGGGAAGAAGTTCTACCCTCTTCCAGTTTAAAGTCATTACCACTTGTCGTATCACTCTATGCCCTTGTAAAAAGTCCCTCTCCAGCTTTCACATAGGTCCCCTTTAAGCAGGCTTTTAGAAAGGCTGCTAGAAGGTCTCCCCAGAGCCTTCCCTTCTCCAGGCTGAACAACCCCAACTCTCTCAACCTGACCTCACAGGAGATGTGCTCTAGCCCTTGGATCATCTTCACGGCCCTCCTCTGGACCTGTTCCAACATGTCCATGTCTTTCTTGTCTTGGGGACCCCAGAGTTGAACGCAGTGCTCCAGGTGGGGTCTTATCTGAAGTAGAGGGGTGATCAGAGGAGAGGGGCAGAATCACCTCCCTTTACCTGCTGGCCACATTTCTTTTTATGCAGCCCAGGGTACAGTTGGCTTTCTGGGCTGCAAGCGCACATTGTTGGCTCATGTTGAGCTTTTCATCAACTAACAACCCCATGTCCTTCTCCTCAGGGCTGTTCTCAATCCCTTCATCCCTCAGACAGTATCGATGCTGGGCGTTGCCGCAACCTGTGAGCAGAACCTTGCAGTTGGCATTGTTGAACTTCATGAGGTTTGCACAGGCCTACCTCTCAAGCTTGCCAAGGTCCCTCTGGATGGCATCCCTTTCCTCCAGCGTGTTGACTCAATAAGTTCCTCTGGGGCACTCAGACTTGCAGAGAACACAGGCCTTTGCACATGTCCCACACTAGAACACTACATATTTTGCTACAAAAGCCTTAGTTGCAAAATTTAATCTGAGGCAGTTAGAGCTGAGATTTCTGATTTTTTTTTTTGTGTCTCTTTCTGTCAATACAAATCCCAAACTATAAAAACTATAAAACTCTTAATGCTTTGAAATACCTACAGTTGTCTGTAATTAGTCCATTCTGGTTTAATGTATTCTCTCTCCTGAGTTTAAACTTACTGATATTCAAGTTAAAGTGACATTTAGTCGAGAAATTAGTTTCACTGAGAGAGCTGGTTAAATTGACATGTGAAATTATTTGAGTACCAAAATATGGATCAGGCCAGGAGGAGCTGGCTGAATAATAGTAGAGGAATGATTTACTAGCTGGAAAGGAAAAGATGTCAGTTTTCCTCAAGACATATTGTTTGCTTGTGACTTTTTTGTATGTTTGACTCAAAAATGTAATCATTACAGTGTTAAAAATGTAGTTCAACTAAGATGTGTCTGGTTCACAGAAGAAACCTGTGGATATTCAGTAAAATATTCAATTGGCCTGGGGTAAATTTTATCTGTTATATTGAGCCGGTATAAAAACCCAAACTGCAAGCAATTGAATAATTTCATATTGTGAGGGTTTGAGTTCATGAAGGCTAAATGGAATAGGGCACACTATACTAAGCAAGAAATTATATCAGGCCAAGGCCCTGCAGGTAGCACTATGAAAGGTGAAGGTAAAGAAGGAATGATCTAATAAAAGAAACTTCAGAGTATAGCAATAAAGTAAATGGTATCAAACTGAGATACGTGATGGTATTTATCCAAGAACTCAGGAAAAGATCTCATATGTGGAACTGTTGAACTACTAACCACAGCATGTAACCTATAGCTTAAATCACCAGAAGGATCAAAGAGGCAACGGCGACAAAAATTCTTAAAAAAAACTTCAATTATGATCCTTGAAGCTATGAGCCAAACTGACAGCTAAGCTAGGTAAACTGGTAAAGAAACCAAACCAACACAAAACAGAAACCAAACCAATAAATAGTAGACATCGTAGATAAATATGACCTATTCAAGCTTAACCTTTTGAAAAGAAATAACACCTCATAGGAAATCTTTGAAGGAGCTAAGAACATAACTCTGTTGGTAAAACCACTTGGATATTCATAAAACTATTTGTGAGGACCCTCGTGAGACTATTAAAGAGATACAGTTGCCATTGGATAAGGGCCAAGGTCTATCCCAGATGAAAAAAGAAGGTGGGAATAAGTCGCTTCACAGTGCAGGCAGATCTGCAGAGGTATCCCTGAGGACACTAATTATGGGTACAGTGAGGTGCAAATACTGCTGGTAAGACACACTTTGTTGGGGCAGTTAAACCTAAAGCATTTTGCAAAGCACTGAAAAAATTGTAATAATATTGAGAATCTGAATGATGGATAGTAGATAAAATTCACTATTGATGTATGTATAGTCATGAACAAGGGGGAGAAGCCCCCTCAGGCTACATATACATTGATGGGCTCTTATTTCACAGCTGCTAATCAGCAAAAGAATCTATGAGACACCATCAATAGCTCTCTGAACATGTTGGCTCAACAGTGATCAGAAAGTTAAAAAGAAGAGCAGAATTATTGGGGAAGGAATAGAGAATAAAGCAGAGGAGACCAATATTTCACTCTACATATCCGTGGTCTGACCACCCTCTGAGTAATGCATGCAATTATAATCATCTAGTTTCTAAAGGAGTCTAATACAAAAGAAAGATAAGAAGAACGGTGACAAAAACGATCTGAGGAATAAAGCAGCTTCTGTCCAAAGAGATATAACACAGACTAAGACTCAGACTGGAAAAGCAACAGCTGGGGCAGAGAAGGAGTGTGATGCTATATAAAGTCACAAAGGGAACGGAGAGGGGTGACTAGGGAATGATGACTGATTATTTCTCATGGTCACATCTGGCCCAGTGATTATTCGCTAAAATTATTGTGCAGCAAGAGAGAAGAGGAACAAACGGGATTGAAAGAATGCTGAGGGACTATTACTCACTCTTATCCCACATTTTATTCTCTTCCCTGATAAAGCTAGGTTTTCAGGCTAGGTTAATCTTTGGTATGATCCAAGCAGGCAGTCTTTACGACCTTACGTTCAATGTGCCTGTGCAATTCAGAAAAGTAACTGGATATAACAGGAAAGAAGAACATCTAAATCTGCATTCAGAAAAGACTGGAAACAAACAGTTTAAATTCTATTGCAGCTTTCATTTTTAAACAAAATCCTTTCCCCATCACAGAATTATTTATTCAACAGTACGGTTTGTTACACTGCTTTTTTCCTATATTTTGCATGCAAATGTAATTTTCACCCTCAAAGCATTTCTAATGTAATTTTTTTAATTAATATTATTGTGTATTTGATTAATAATGTTTTATCATCTGTCTTAAGAATTGTGTCAAGATCATTAAAATACCGAAATGGAAAACTGCAATTGGATTGTCTTGTTCCTCTGTGCTGAAAATGAAATATCCATTGCACCACGTAACAATTTCAATGACATAAATTTACTGTATTTTATATTCCCACAGTGCTACTACTGCAATCTTGAATTCTACTAGTTCAGTTAATGTCATGCATTCTTCAAACTGTAAATTATGGTCACATTTTGCATTTGTGTCACATTGCTGTCTGCCAAAGCACTTCTCTAACACGGGCCAAAACTATTTCTACCACTGAAAATAATCACTATTGGACTATATTTCTTAAGAAGAGTTAATGTTTAAAGTCAACATTTTCAGTGATGTGCCAAAAAGGCATTTTTGGACATCACCGTGTGGTTTACAGTGCCTCCAGCTGAAAATGTTCACCTCAATCAGTAAAACCAAGGGGTTCCAAAGGTGTTAATCTGAACTCTGAATATATAAGAACAATAGGAATTTGGTTGCTTCAGCAGATGCAACCATACCCCTACTGCAAGGCTGCAGGATCCCACTAACTTATTTGAAATTTGGAAAGTTACTCGCTTTGCATTAGAGTATATTTTCAGATAAACCATAAGCAAATAGAGTAATTTAGAATTATCCCTGGGACTAGCTGTCATCCTGCAACATATTTAAGCATGAGCTCAATTTTAATCATGCAAATAATCCCATTTACACAAAAGACAATGCATATATTTAATACTAGATGCATGCTTACATGCTTCAATGATTTGGAACATCAGCAAGACAACAGCTTAGTTGGACTGTGTATAATCTCAGGTAAAAGCTTTGAACTCCAGGCAGTGATTAAATTAATTGCTGAATGAAAACTTAAACTGTACTGTTTTACCTCCAAACTATATCATGCATTCCAACTAAAAATTGAAAGAGTGAGGAAAACCATGATGGGGTGGCAGACCTGCATTACTTTCATAAACATGTGAGTGGTGCTGCTGTTTTGTTAATCCCCGCAAGGAGCCATACAACCTGACTCATGATTTTATCTTGAGTATGGAAACAGAAATCTTAAGGCAACTGAAACTGCAAGTGGAAAATATTTTCTAGGTTTTTGAAATGAGGTAGAACAACGCAGTCAACACTTCTCTAAATACCTCAGCAGGACTCCTGCTGTAGGACACTATAATCTGGTCACATAGTTCATTTTGACCACCGTCTCTTAATTAAATTCTAAAAATAATGGTCAAAGCAAGTGACAGTAGGATTTATCCATTGCAAGACAAAAGCATAACTAGATGTGTTATGCCCGATGGCATGTAATACATGGGCTTAGCTTTTCTCGGTTTTGTTTCCCTCTGTCATTTTCAGTATTAAACAACAAAATCCAATAATGTGTTCTTTCTTCTTAGCACTTTCACTGCCAGAAAAGAACAATTTCTGAATAACTTTTCCCAGTCAACTTGCCTCAGAAAAGAAAGAAATAAAAAGTCTTGAATCAATGGGGTTATAAATGTAAATTTAATCCATTCTTAATGGCCCATGGATGTGGTTCATCAAGGTTTCCTGCCAGCAATTTTCTGCTGTTCCTTTGGAAAAAAAGTAATTAATGAAACAAGTTGAAGCTTGTTGTGTAATCCTCTCTTGAAAGCTGAATTCGTACACTTTTCAATAAGAATCAGCAGCTGATTAAAAATGTACCTGTCTGAATGCTTAAAGCTTTTGGAACAGAACCTGCTGCTTAATACAAGGTGTATTAATTCTGCATTAGATATTTTTTCTTCTTTTTTTTTTCTTTTCCTTCCTGTTGTGGTAAAATGTGAATTGCTTTCAGCAAAGACATCCTTGGAAGAACTGAAGTTCATTAGACAGCAGATGTGTATAAGTGAAATCTATTAAATGTTATTACAATGTGATTACAGTCAGATTTACTTCTAGTTAGGATCCAAGTTTTTGGAGAATAGAGATCTCTCTCCCAGGAGACATGGACATGGATCCCTTTAACCCAAGGAACCAAAAGCCGAAGACACCACTTCACTAGCAGGTGTGTTGGTTGGGAAGTCATGGTAGCTCAATGCACGCACCCCACTATCCCAAGTTGTTCACAGCCCTGTGGGAAGTAGGGCCTCCACCACACCTGGGGAGGAGGAGACACACTTGGAAATGCAGGCAAGCGTTGAGAGCAAAGCTGAACCCTGTGCTGCTGTTGCCTTTGTTACTCGTCCCATTGCCTGGCTGACCCAGGACTTGGAGTTCCCCACTGTCTTGCCACAGTTAAAAGAAAAGAGCAAAACCTCCCTTGGATTTTGTGAAAGAAAAATGACATTATCTACCCACAGGAAACAAGAATATCCCCTTGAATCAAAATGAACAGACCTATCACCAGCATCTCTGAATCATATCTTTAAGCCTTGGACTAGAAGAATTTAATATGTTCAGGATCTGAGTTCCTGTATGTTTGTAATCGAATACTGTAATTAAGCTGCTCTGGAGCCAGAGAGCTGTGCTAGTGGTTCTGATGGGAGACTGGGCTATACACATCTTGTTTGCTTGTTAAATGAAAGAAATGCAATGCCAGCAAAAAGAACGATTATTTTATTTAAGTTTTCCCTTTAACTCCACTGCCTTGAAAATCCTTGAAAATCCTTAAAAGGAGAAGACTACTGCTGGCAGAGCTATGCCAGTAACGTTTTAAAAGGACAGCAATGCCAATCCAGGTCGGGAATTGATACGTATAACTCAAGATGGCTTTTTTCCACCTTTGCTGAAGCTAGGAGGTACTTCCTTCCAGCACCAGCCGTCTTCTCAAAGGCTTCTGCAAGATTCTCCTCTCTGATCCATTCGGCTTCCTTCTTAGAAGGATTCAGTTCTTGATTTTCACTGTGAGCTGTTTCATTTTGTATGAAAGACCTGATGGGGGGAAAAAAGTCAGAAATTCCTTCCAAAGAGCTTGTAGCTGCTGATGATCTGTGAAGGTTCATATATTCCAGGTCATCATTAAATCTTGTACTGAGAATTTCTGGAAATGTGAAAAAGCCAAAAACTCAGCAGAGATTTCTTCCCCCTGCCTCCCAGCACCTACTCAGTCTGCACTAGGATTAATTTTTCTCCTCTTTCTCCCTCTTTCAAAACATAAGTGCCATGGATACACAAACCTCTCTGTCAATGCTGTAATAAGCAGTAGCACAATATTGACAAGGAGAGACGTAGAATTGATTTAGGGCTTGGTTTTGCAGCTGCTCAAATTTGGAATTACCATTGCGTCCAACAGGAATTCTCAAAAGGGAGTGGCTGCGAATTCAGACCCAAAAAAAGCAGTAGCACATTGACAGCTCACCCGTCCAGCCAGCCTCTCCCTCCTCTCTGTGACCTGACCTGACCCGGCTCAGGGAATCCAGGCAGAAAAATCAAATTGTGGCTGGAAGGTGATTTACTAGAGATGGAGTTTGTCAGCCACCTCCCTGTGCCACCAGCATCACCATGGTCTATACGTGCAGAACCGAAGATTGAGCAGAGATGGCTGGAGAAACTAATGGTGAACTAAGCTTTCATTCCGACTATAGTAATTATGACACATTAGAAATGTAATTTATGTCCTTTTTCTCTCCCCCACCTTCAGTCATTTCTCCTGTTTGCCTCTTTCTGCAGCTGTATTTTATAGCCCAGTTTGGAGCAAATGTGAAGGTTCTGGAACATACAAATTCAAAAGGGCGTCAAATATAAGACTAATTAGAAAAAAAGCAACAAAATGAACCAAGCATACATACAGAGAGATCCTCTTAAATTTTTTATCCATATATTGCAAACGTACTGTGCTAATTTAAGGACTGGAACAGAGATTAATGTCAGAAAAAGCACTGGATATTTACTGTGTTTAGATTCTATAATGACCCCAGAGCTAACACTGGTAACTGATAGGACTGTCATAATTCACACCAATCATTGGAAGGGTCATTGTGCACCATTTTCAGTTAAAAAAAACTGATGTTTTTTTCAAAATGGGAACAGAGCTCTGTCATGAAACTTAGAGCTCTCTTTCAAACATGTCAGGTTAAAGCGTGTTATAAACGGTGATGCTAAGACTGGACTTGTTTCAGGAGATCTGGTGCAAAACTTCAGCCCAGTGATTAGCTCACTGTCTTCCTTAAAATTCAGAAGTTCCAGGCTTCTGTATTGTCCGTATTCATCCCTGTGCTGAAAGGTGCAACTTAACTACCAGCAAGCTCACCCTCTCTATGGTACATCAAGACATCCTCAAATGTTTTTATCTTCCTTATTTTCTTCTGTTTGCTGTACCCCTTAGAACTAAAGAAAGTTAAAGAACACTGTTCAAAAGCAGAAAGTCCTCTGTAAACCCAGCAATACTCTCTACTCTAGACCACTTAATGAAGAGATTATGATCCCGGTCAATATGACCACTGTTAAGATGCCTCATTAGCACCATCCTGTGACAGGGGAGTTTATATTTAGCAAGACTGTACATGGAATCAGGCTACTCAGCTATGTGACATAAATCTTCAAGTGGCAGTAGAATAAAAAAAATCTTCCAGTGAAAAAATCCTGGGCTATTCCAAAACGACAGATATGCCATCCAGAGGGTCCTTGACAAGATTGAGAGGTGGGTCTGTGCAAAACTCATGAAGTTCAACAAGGCCAAGTGCAAGGTCCTGCACGTGGGTCAGGGCAATTCCAAGCACAAGTACAGGCTGAGTGGAGAACAGATTGAGAGCAGCCCTGAGGAGAACGATTTGGGGCTGTTGGTAATGAGAAGCTCAGCAGGAGCTGGCAATGTGCACTTGCAGCCCAGAAAGTCAACCTGGGCTGCATCAAAAGAAGCGTGGCCAGCAGGTCAAGGGAGGTGATTCTGCTCCTCTACTCAGCTCTTGTGAGACCCCACCTGGAACACTGCATTCCGCTCTGGAGTCCCCCTACAAGAAGGACACGGAGCTGCTGGAGCGGGTTCAGAGGAGGGCCACAAAGATGATCAGAGGGCTGGAGCACCTCTGCTATGAAGATAGGCTGAGAGAGTTGAGGCTGTTCAGCCTGGAGAAGAGAAGGATCTTGAGAGACCTTCTAGCAGCCTTTCAGTACTTAAAGGGGGTCTACAAGAAAGCTGGAGGGGGACCTTTTGCAAGGATGTGTAGTGACAGGATAAGGGGCAATGGCTTTAAACTGAAAGAGGGGAGATTTAGATTAGAGATAAGAAAGAAATTCTTCCCTCTGAGGGTGGTGAGGCAGTGGAACAGGTTGCCCAGAGAAGTTGTAGATGCCCCATCCCTGAAAGTGTTCTAGGCCAGGTTGCATGAGGCTTTGAGCAACCTGATGTAGTGGAAGGTGTCCCTGCGCATGGCACGGGGGTTGGGACTAGATGATCTTTAAGATCCTTTCCAACCCAAAGCATTCTATGATTCTATGATTCTGTGATTCTATGAAAATAATGATAAATTAAATACATGGTTGGGAAATACAGCAGATTTAATCTTATTTTCTAATTGCCTCTGCTTTTCACTAGCTAGTTTAGACTACTTTTTTTACAGATATTTTTGTGATCAAATTTCAGCCTACCAATTGTGAATAAACTGTCTGTAATTTTTTTGCAGCTGCCTAAACTGTGCTGTTGGTCACTCAAAACCCACAGAGCTTCACAGATTCATGTCTGTTGAGAACTGAGCAGATTGTTTAGTTTGAGTTTCCTGACAGATGGCCTAAAATCTCTTTTTTAATAAATAAACTACTTCAGTTTCTGCCCAGAACTAATTTATTTTGCTCATGAACTAAATTTGATTTTCTAATTAGCTGATGCATGCTCATAGGCTTAACTTAATTTCACAAACATTCATGCAACTTTTTTAATGAAAGTTCTTCAAAAGCAAAAATGTTTATATCAAAGAATGGTGAAAGTGGAGATTTCCTTACAAGCTTTTCAACCAACCACAAGTAACATTCTTATTCTACACAAATTTCAACCCCCTCTGCACTCAGTTGGAGTCTGTCCATGGACTGCAGGTGGAATTAAACTGAGTTACATGAATCTAGTTCCAATGACCACTGTAAAACCTTAGGATATCATGTATGTTTTTCTAGGGTGCTTTTCTCTAAGTCTTTACTTCCTTGATCTCTAGGTTTTCACATCCCATGTACATAACTTAGTTGCCAATGGGTAGCAGCTCACCCCTGAGGTAGCTGATCTCCTTTGCATTGGGTACTTCTATGTTCAGGTATTAGAATCTGAATTTGTACAGTTGCAGCCACTCTAGCAGAGCTGGCTCCTTCACTGCATTCATGGAGGAGGAAGAGTGAGGAGCTCCCAGAGAAGTCTCCACCACTGCCTCCCTGGCACCCAGTCGCAGCCTCCTAGCACTTTCTTTCCACACTGCCTCCAGGCTTCCCATACGTCCTCCCCTGCCTCCCAATCTACTCCCGCCCTGTGAAATAGCTTCTTTCCCTAGAACTAGCTGGGATCGTCAATAGGGCTTTAAACTAGATGTGAACGAGGTGGGGGGTATTGTCAGACTTGGAGGATTAACAGCCAAGGATGGCCCTTCAGTGTCTGATGAGAGGAGTGTAGGCAGGTACCTTCGGCCTGCTGCCTCAGTGAAAGTAGGGGGTGATATGTGTAGTCAGGGGCAACACACAAGTTGCCTAGAGGTAAAAGAAAATCCCAAAAATAACAGCTCAGGAAATAAAGCTTCCCCCCCTAGGGGTGCAGTGGGGTCAAGAGTCCAACTTATGTGCTTCTATACGAACACACGCAGTATGGGCAATAAACAAGAGGAACTGGAAGCCCTTGTTATCTGGGGAAACTATGACATAGTTGCCATCACTGAAACATGGTGGGATGACTCGTATAATTGGAGCACTACCATGGATGACTACAAGCTCTTCAGGAGGGATAGGACAGGTAGGAGGGGTGGCGGGGCTGTCCTTTATGTAAGGGAAGGTCTAAACTGCTTAGAGTTAAATGTTGGGGACGACTTGGTGGAGTGTCTGTGGGTGAAAATCAAAGGGGAGCCTATGAAGGCGGATATTGTAGTGGGAATCTGCTACAGGCCACCCTATCAGGACGGTGAGGCTGATGAACTATTCTTTAAACAACTGGGGGAAGTCTCTCGCTCACTAGCCCTTGTCCTTATGGGTGACATTAACCTACCTGATGTCTGTTGGAAGTACAACACGGCAGTCAGGAAACAGTCTAGGCGGTTCCTGCAGTGTGTGGAGGACAACTTCCTATCACAACTGGTGTCGTGGTTTTAGGCTGATCCAGCAACTAAAACTCACACAGCCTCTCCTTCTCCAATAAAGTAGAGAGGAGAGAAAAAAAAAAAAACCAAAAGGACTGAGGGTTGAGGCAAGAACAGAGGGAGCACCCACCAACCATGGTCCTGGGCAAAACAGGCAGCGCTTTTCTCAAAGCAAAACAGTTTATTAATGATTACTTAGAAGGACAAAGGGAAATAAAAACCGATTACTTGAGAGGACAGAAAGAAACAAAACCAGATCTTAAAACCGACACCTTCCCCCCCCCCCACCTTCCTTTTCCTCCCGGCTCTACCTCCTCCCCCCAGCAGCACAGGGGGCAGGGACTGGGGGAGTGCAGGTCAGTTCATTCCGTGCTGTTACTGCTGCTTCTTTCTTAAAGGAGAAGGAGTCCTTACACCCTTTTCCCCTGCTCCAATGGATCCCCTACCCACGAGGAAAAATCCACAAACTTCTCCAACGTGAGTCCAGCCCACTGGAAACAATCCTTCCCCACAGATTGCTCCGGTGTGGGCTATACCACAGTCTCGGGTACTTAGGGAGCTGCAGCCACTCGCTCCGGCGTGGGTCGTCACGAAGACTCCAGATGCCTTTCTGCCTTGCCGTGCCCCCAACACGACCATCCTCGGGCTCAGGCATCTTCTCCCCACGGGCTGCGAGTGGGTCGCTGCTCCACCGAGGCCGTCCTGGTTGCAGGGGGGCAGCCTGCTATCTCACCATCAGCCGCAGGGGAAACTCGGCTCCGGCACACCTCCTCCCGCTCCATCCTCACTGACCTGCTGTCGATGCAGCTGTTTCTCTCAGATCTCAGTCCTCTCCAGGTGAACTCAGCCCAGTGGGCACCCTGGGAGTGGGGTGCCCCCGAGTTCCCCAGCTGGCTCCGCCGCCGCCATTCTCCGTGGGCGGCGCCGGCCCGACGCAGGCAGCCGCCCGGCCGGGAGCCAGGGAGCGGGGGCAGTGCCCTCCTCCCTTCTCTGGTCGATCCTGGGCGAAGCACCTTTTCCGGTTCCCTTGTCCTGACTTAAATAGGGCAATTCGCAGAGGCGCCCTATTGGCTCAACCCCGAGGGGGATGGCAGTCTGATCCGGTGGCCAGAACTAAGCCTAACCCGGATCCAAAACCGGGGAGGTCGCAGGGAGCAAAACCCCTCTCCTGCCACCAGAACCCCCCCCCCCCTCCACATCAAACCATGACAACTGGTCAGTGAACCGACTAGAGAAGGTGCTCCCCTAGACCTGCTGTTTGTGAACAGAGAAGGTCTCGTGGGAGATGTGAAGGTTGGAGGACGCCTGGGGCATAGTGACCACGAGATAATAGAATTCTCAATTCTAGGGGAAGTTAGGAGGGGGAGCACTAAAACAGCCAAGCTGGACTTTGGGAGAGCTGACTTTGGGCTGTTTAGAAGTCTGGTTAATAAAGTCCAATGGGAGACAGCTCTCAAGGGTAAGGGGGGCGCAGGAGGGATGGTTACTACTCAAAAAGGAAATTCTGGAGGCACAGGAGCGAGCTGTCCCTGTGTGCTGGAAATCAAGCCGCCGGAGTAGAAAACCAGCTTGGATGAGAAAGGAGATTTGGGAACATCTCAAAAGAAAAAGGGAATCATAGAATCATAGAATCATAGAATCATAGAATCATAGAATCATAGAATGGTTAGGGCTGGAAGGGACCTTCAAAGGTCATCTAGTCCAACCCCCCTGCAAGGAATAGGGATATCTCCAACTAGATCAGGTTGCTCAGGGCCTCGTCCAACCTGGCCTTGAATGTCTCCAGGGATGGAGCATCCACCACCTTTCTGGGCAACCTGTTCCAGTGTTCTACCACTCTCATGGTAAAAAATTTTTTCCTAATATCCAATCTGAATCTACCTCCCTCTATTTTAAAACCATTACCCCTTGTCCTATCACAACAGGCCCTCCTGAACAGCCTCTCCCCATCTTTCCTGTAGGCCCCCTTGAGGTACTGGAAGACCGCTATAAGGTCACCAGGAAGGAAGTCTATAAGTATAGAAGTCTATATATAGGAAGTCTATAAGTCTTGGAAGAATGGGCAGGCATCCAGGAATGAATACAGGAAGGAAGTTAGGGCATGTAGGGAGATAATCAGGGGGGCAAAAGCCCAACTTGAACTTAGACTAGCCTGCTCCGTAAAGGACAACAAAAAGTCCTTCTATAAATACATTAATAACAAAAGGAGGGCTAAACATCACCTCCAGCCCCTACTGGACACTGGGGGTACGTTAGTCACTAGTGATGAGGACAAGGCTGAGGTCCTTAATGCCTTCTTTGCCTCAGTCTTTAATAATAAGGTTAGTAGTTCCCAGGTGAGCTGGCCTTCGGTGTCCGAGAGCAGGGAGGGAGAGCAAATTGAAGCTCCTGTGATCCAAGAGGAACGGGTCAAGGATCTGCTTCTTCGACTGGATGCCCACAAGTCTATGGGGCCTGATGGTATCCACCCGAGAGTCCTGGGAGAGCTGGCGGATGTCATTGCCAAACCTCTGTCCATTATCTTTGGGCAGTCTTGGCTCACTGGGGAAGTTCCACTGGACTGGAGGCTGGCAGATGTTACCCCCATTTACAAAAAAGGGCAGAAGGAGGATCCAGGGAACTACAGGCCAGTCAGTCTGATCTCGGTGACGGGCAAAGTCATGGAACAGGTTATCTTGAGTGCTATTAATGAGCACATACAGGTTAACCGGGTGATCAGGCCCAGTCAACATGGGTTTATGAAAGGCAGGTCTTGCCAATCAAACCTGATCACCTTCTATGATGGGATGACCCGCCTGGTTGACGAGGGAAGGGCTGTGGATGTAGTTTTCCTTGACCTCAGTAAAGCCTTTGATACAGTTTCTCATAGTGTTCTGGTTGAGAAGCTGATAACTGCTGGCCTGGATAGGCACACCCTCCTTTGGGTTAAAAACTGGCGGCCGGGCCCAAAGAGTGGTGGTAAATGGGGCTAAATCCGGCTGGAGACTGGTCACCAGTGGGGTTCTCCAGGGCTCAGTGCTGGGTCCAGTTCTGTTTAACATCTTTATCAATGACCTGGATGAGGGGATTGAATGTACTCTCAGTAAATTTGCGGACGACACCAAGCTGGGAGGCTGTGTCGATCTGCTCGAGGGTAGGGAGGCCCTTCAGAGGGATTTGAACAGACTGGATCGTTGGGCTGAGGCCAATGGCATGAGCTTCAATAAGGCCAAGTGCAGAGTCCTTCACTTGGGGTATAAAACCCCCAAGCATTGCTATAGGCTTGGGGAACAGTGGCTGGAGAGCTGCCTGGTGGAGAAGGACCTGGGGGTGTTGGTTGACTACTGGCTTGATATGAGCCAGCAGTGTGCCCAGGTGGCCAAAAAGGCCAATGGGATACTGGCGTGTATCAAGAATAGTGTAACCAGCAGGAATAGGGAAGTGATCCTGCCCCTGTACTCGGCACTGGTGAGGCCGCACCTGGAATATTGTGTCCAGTTTTGGGCCCCTCACTTTAAGAGAGATATTGAGCTCCTGGAGCGAGTCTAAAGAAGGGCGACTAAACTGGTCAAGGGGCTGGAAAATAAAAGTTATGGGGAGCAGCTAAGGGAGTTGGGGCTGTTTAGCCTGGAGAAGAGGAGGCTGAGGGAAGACCTGATTACAGCCTACAAATACTTGAGAAGGGATGGTGGGGAGGTAGGGGAAGGGCTCTTTACATTAGTGATGGGTGATAGAACAAGAGGAAATGGGTATAAGCTTAGTCAGGGGAGATTCAGGTTGGATGTTAGGAAGTATTTCTTCTCTGAAAGGGTTGTCAGCCACTGGAATAGGCTGCCCAGGGAGGCAGTTGAGTCCCCATCCCTGGATGTGTTTAAGAGTAGGGTGGATGATCTACTTAGGGATATGGTTTAATGGGGATTAGAGATGGTTGGACTGGATGATCTCTAAGGTCTTTTCCAACCTAGAAATCTATGAATCTATGAATCTATGAAATGACTTCAAGCTCTTTATTCCTTCTCTAAGCAATGGCACTGCAATACCATCACAGAAAGAAGCTGTGTACAAAGCAGTGTCTGAAGTCTCTGTGCGGTTTCTGTAGGCAATATCATGCCTGTCCCCAGGCACAGAGCTGTAGCCATAGCACTCTGACACAAGCAGTGACCAGCATTTTACTCTAAATGCACGTGTCCCTTCTCTTATGTGGGTGAGAGCAGGGGAGCTGGGCTGAACCCAGATTATAAATTTTTTTCCTTTTTTTGAGGATTGACTTCTCACCTGAATTTGTGATCAGTGCTAGCTGTCATCCTGTGCAATACAGCAAGAATTTCCTCACATCCAGCCAAATGATGTATGTCAATATGTTTTTAATAACTGTCTGCTTTCCATTAAATATTCAGAAAGGTGTAAAGCTGAAAGGAATGAATAAAGACAACAAACCACTGTACTTTTAGGTCTTAATATATCTGTTTAATTGCACAAAGGATGCAAGATGACACTGTTTTACTGTCAAAACTTAATTATTTACACTTATTTAGACACACTAACTGTAATTAAATTATGTCTGTTTTGAAATACATCTTTTTTCCACAGCAAGTCTTAATTTAATTTAATGTTATGTTTTAATTTAAAACTGCTTTAATGTAATAGAAAACAAGTTGGGATGACAAATAAAAGGCTAATGTGCAGATATGATTCATTTGTACATAAATCAGTTAATCTTTTTTAATGGAACTCCTTTAAATAATGCCTTTTTTTTTTTTACCAGCTGTGTTTCTGCTCTTTATACTCCAGTTGTTAAGGAACTGGCATTTTCCCAATGACGCACCAATACTGGCAGGAAGCATATCCTAAGTGTATTTTGTGACTCATTTCAATTTGCTCTTTAGTGCATTCGCAGTTTGCTCATTAACATCAGCATTGGTGGCTAATGGATACTCGGTAGGAAGTCATTTTTTTCATGAATGTTTCATGGAGCACCAGAAATGAAGGTGAGGAAGGATTTCACTGGTGACAAAGCGGCTTGTGACTGGACAGTAGGCCATGACCCAGGGCTCATCAGGACCAGGCAGTGGCTGAGCACCACTGCCTCCCATGCCAGGAGCCCCACCATGGACAGAGTCTGCCGTAGCACCTACGCTCTCCACCCTGTGTTTGCACACAGCTCATATGCGTTGGAAGCAGAGAAAGGGGAATGATATCCAGGCTGAAAGAAAATAATATCTTTATACACTGATCCTTGTCATTGCTGCACGGTTGAGGTTTCTGAATACCATGGTTGTTATAAAGCTGAATATAAACCAGACTTGGCTGAGTAATTTTGCTGTACTTTGCTTATTTTCTTAGCTTTTCCTCTTTTTTTTTCTTTCTCTCTTTTTTTTTTTTTTAAAAAAAAAAGGAAGACACTGGTAGAGGTACTGCTTTTGTGTTACCCATTCAACACAGAAACCACTAATCATTTTTCAGCCAGGTCTTCTGGCTCTGTTGGAGACAAAAAAAAAAAAAAAAAAAAAGAGAGACAAAATTCATTCCTTTCCCCTCGTACAATAAGAAAATAAAATCTGAAACAGTAGCTCATTCTTTGTCAGAAATTCCCATTACATGGTTTAGGTGAACTGGTCATGGTGTTCAGCTGTGAATGAGTCTGGTTTCTCACAGATACTATCTCTTGGAAAGCCTACTAAAGGCAAGCATCTTCTCTCTGTGCTTATCTTCAGCTAAAGGTGTGAATGGCAGCCATAGTCTGTTTGCATGAACTGGACTGATATTACATGTACGATAATTTCCCAAACTTAGAACACTTCATCAGGGTATTCCAGTGACACAAATACATGCCTATAGGCTCAGGGTACTACAGAGCTTGCAATACACGTAAAATATATATAAAACATTTAGCAAAGAGTATCAGAGGAAAACTGAGGCAGGAGGGGGAGATGTTACAGGCAGGCAAGCTCAGGAAATCCCTGAAGTGCCCCTCTGTACACACCAGGAACCATACACAATCAAGTCAGCAAATTTCCAAGCATTCTCAAGAAAAGCAGAAGTTTACACTGTTATTATTTATTTTGTAATATCAGGAGCAATACCGAAGTCAGTATGCTCTTCAAGGTGCACAGTGACCCTTAATATGTTCTCATAAGGTTTTCCTAGCCTCAAGTTGTTTCCTCAGCTTTAAAAACAATGATGTCACCAGACAGAGCAAAAAGGAATGCATTATACTAGGCAGCAGGAGAAAAAAACACTAACGTCCAAAGGCAGAGGATGGGCCAAGTGCACAAAAGGTACGTATGCAAAAACTTATGTCCTGAATACTCCACTGTTTGCTAGACACGTTTAATATTAATTCCACAACAGTTGCATGATCGCTTAAGAACAAAAAACAGATGCTCAAACAAATAGAATGAAATGCTCAAGTGTCATTGAAAAAATCAAAATGCTCCATAGCCTGTTTGATTAATTCCTTGCACATGCATAAACAAAAGGATACTTTTGACAATATGTGTAGTGTAGTTGACCTGGTACAGAAATGGAAACACAGGAAGAACAGGGACACAAGAGCTCAAAGAATATTGAGATAAACTAATAGCAGGACTTGATAAAATTTACCCTGCAGAACTTAAACTCTTCAATAACAAAATGAAGTAATTATTAAACAGTTGGATACTACTCTGAAGTCATGGAGGACAAATGGCATCCCAAAGACTGGAGATGAATGAGTGCAATATCTCTTCTTATGTGGTAAAGGCAAATGCAGGGTAATAAGGGCAGTCAGTTTAGCTTGAGTAAGGGGAGATGTACTAGAAACTCTTTGAAAGACCAAAGAGAGTGGAAAGATAATAAATTGGCCAACATGAATATCTTAAGAACAAGTTGTACCAATCTGATTCTTTTTTGACAAGATAATTAGCCAGGATGCCAGCTAGAATAAACTATAACTCTAGTGCAGTAAAGTCTGGACATCATCCCATGTGATGTATAAATAACTTGGAGAGATGCTGGCTACATAAAATCACTACAAAGGAGTACAGTTTGTCACAAGTCAAGCTAAAAGAACATGTGTCAGTAACGTGTTATGGAATTGGCAGGGCAGATCAAGCAGTGCCCTAGAGGGAGGACCTGCATGTATTTTTGTGGACGAGACTGGAATATGAAGCATCTCTGACCATCTGGACAATGCACATGAACTCTGCAAGGTGAACAATAAAATGGAGTGAAAGAAACCTAAGAACAAAGGTTGAATGCCTGTGTAAAAAAAGGGAATAATGACTACAAGGGAGATTTATATCAGATATTACAGAAAGGGGCTGGGGGAGATTTTACTGCAAGAATAGAAAGCAACTGGAACTAGACTGTCTTCAGAGTCTGAAAAAATGCCTTGCTTGTGTATACCTTTAAGAAAATGCTCGACGATTTTCTGTTGGGGGGTGGTCTAAGTGGATCTGATTCTGTCTCAGACTCGCAAGCTAAGATCTGCCTCCATCACTGCTATGATTTTGTCAGCCTTCAGGCTTCATCGATAAGGTATTCCCTGTTCCTCGTTCACTTTCTGCCTTTGTCTTTTCCAGATTTGCCTACCCTGTGGGACAATGTGCCATAAGATTAATCAGTTACTAGAAACTGAGTGGGATATTCACATATTGTTTCTTTTGCCAAGTCTGAACACAGAAGAAACTCAGTGAATAAACATAGCTCTAGCACATCATCAGCTATGCTTTTCTCCTTTCTCACTTCAGTATCACAGGTTATGTTACAACACATGTTCCACAGCTCTGTTTTCCCCCTCAGCTCGCTTTATAATGTTCAGCTTTGTACACATGTGTCCTGGCAGCACGTGTCTAAAGCAGAAGCAGGGGATCAATCTGTAAGGCTTTGGAAAAAGTCCATCTGGGACCAACATTGTCTCCTAAAAAGTAGGGGCAGGAGGGGCAAAGGAATGAACAGAAGATGTCTCCAACACCTCAACCTTCAGGGATAAGAGAGGGCAATTAAAGTCCCAGCTGCTATGGAGAACCACACAGAGGGATTGAGTTATTGCTTTCACTTCCCCTGTCACTAGTACTCTCACTCCCTCTGCATCTCTCTAATCAGTATCATCTCACACAAAGCAGAGAAGAGGAAGATAAATCATAGTTGGAATAAACCATGGAAAATTGAGATTTTTCAGTGGATGGCATTTTGGATGCAGTATCTGCCACCCCATCTCTAATATTTGTAGTACTATAAACTTTCTAACAGTTCTCTGGCTTGGTTTCTAAGTCACATGAAGTCATGACAAAACTAGTAGGTGCCTGGCAGTAAATTCTTGTATTTGGATAGGAGAAACACAGGGGTCATAGTAATATTTTTTAAAGGACACTATCTAGATTTGTCTGTGGACCAGCCACACCCAGCTACATGAAGGTCCTGTTTTTGTGGTTTCAGTTCATCTCTATTTCAATTTATTTATGTAAAGAAACAAAATTTAGTTTTATGACATGGATTTTTAATAGGGACAGATGTTCACATATTTTAAAAATATAGAATGCTCTTGTTTGGTTCATTTTGCTTGATTTCTACTTTCAATGAAAACATCTTTGGAACTGAAGGAGGAACTTTTTTAGTTCTGAATTGCAATACAACTTTCCAGGGTTTTCAGAAAGCAGGCGGAAATATAATAGAAAGCTTTGCACCTCAACAGGCTGGAGAACTGGGCAGAGAGGAATCTCTAGAAGTTCAACAAAAGGATATACAAAGTCCTGCATCTAGGGAGGAATAACCCCAGGGACCAGCGCATGCAGGGGCCAACTGGCTGGAAAGCAGCTCTACAGAGAACTTTGGAAATTCCATGTGAACACAAGAAAACACTTTTTTTTTACTGTGAGTGTAGCCAAACACCGGAATGGATTGCCTAGAGAAGTTGTGGACTCCGCATCTGTAGAGATACTCAGAACCCAACCAGACACATCCCTGAACAATCTGCTCTACCTGACCCTGCTTTAGCAGGTGGGTGAATTACATGATCTCAAGAGGACCTTTCCAACTTCAGCAATTCTTTGATTTTGTGATTGTGTGAACAATAGAGGCAATGAGAAAGAGAATAAATCATTCACTAATGATGTGTACCTCATACCACCTCATCCGCTCTCAATGGAAAAGGAAGATTCCTGACTTAAAAAATGGATCACCTGGATCACCTCTTGGAGGCATTTGTGTTTCAATTATAGGAAATGTAAAGAAAGAAACACCACCTCCTTTTCAGTAATTTAATCCCAGTAAGGAAGAAGAAGCTCCACTCACCATAAGAAGAAGGAAGGGTTTCCAAATAGATGTTCTTCCCCAGAAAATCCTTTTGTGCTCCACTTCTGGGAGCAAAATTCAGTTTCAACAGGGATGTTGAGGAACTCCGATCTGTCAGAGCGTGGAAAACAAATAGGCCCTGAATCAGTGTTGGAATCATCATGGCCTCAACATCCAGCGATCTGTAGAGGATACAGAATTGGTGTGACACAGTGGCTTTACCTCAGACTCAGGGACTGTGCATCGGTTTATATCAACTGAATACTTGTCTACATGTTTCCCTTTCTCCAATTGTCTTTGTTTGGACTATTAGAGTAAATAAAGGATGAACAAGCAGCCTTTTCTACATACTAGAAAAAAAATGACATGTGAAAGTACATGGTATGACATACCTACTGTGAAGTGCCCATATTGCAAGAATTAAATGAGTTAAATATTTTAGTAATTATTTTAGGAGCATATAATTTTCGGAGGGTATATTTTGCAAGTCATACTTCTAGGTCTGAAGAGTGAATTTAAGTAATTCAAATTCTGGATTTTTAACACACTCCTATGTGGCTAGTAGAAAAAATATACAGTGGTACAATAGAAAGCTGCCAATATCTCCAGAGTCAGCATTTCCGAAAGTTTTCTATTTAACAACAAGATGAAGAAAGATTAGCTCCTCAGGACGTCAGAGGAGTTAGCATCATGCAGCTTCAAATCCCCCATGTGCTAAGGACCTCCTACAGCCCAGTTTCTTGTTCTGAAGAAAATAGACTAATCCTAGTATGATGCAGTGATGTATTTGTGCCTCAGCCATACTGACAGACCATAGTTTTCTTCCAGGTGACAGCAACCTGTTAGCTCATCTCTCCCAAGCTGCATTTCCAGAACAGGGCTCCAAAGAGATTTCAGCTGCAAGCAAATACCAGTGATCTGGGAAGGAAGACTGCTTTCTTACTAATGAATGAACTGAGTCAACAGCAACAGCAGCATTCTCTACTTATTGAAAAATGGAAAAAGATTTGCTTGGAAAGGGAACTAGTTATTCATTTGACAATTTAATCTGCTGCTTTCCCAGCCTCTGTAGGAATTACTATGCTCTCATCCTAATAGCTACAACAGGTCCTTTGCAGGCAACATAGTACTCTTCCTCATGCAACTCAACCAATCTTCAACATAGTCGATATGCCATGTTTCAAAGCCGTCATCATCCTTACCTTGTTCCAGGAGGTTATGCTTATCACATAAGAGTTAGAGTGGAGGAATTCCGGGCTAATATCATGCCATAAGTCTTCAGAGTGCTGTGTTGGACCCTACTCACACTACTGGAGTCCCATTACCTCGTTCCAACAACTCCTTACGCACCGGAGGAATCATGTATCCAATCAGTGGAAAATGGTGAAGCTTATTAGTAGGATGCAGTACCAATTGTTAAAATCCTGAACTTCTAGGTTTTCTCTTCAGAATGTTCATCTTAAATCACTTTTTAAGTGGTTATTTTAAATTATAAAGTTAAAAAAAGACATGAAATAATTTAACATCTACTCATCAAATATTTTTTCACTAGTAATGACAACATAATGAAGTGTTCAATACCCATTTATATTGACATATAAACATCTCCCTCTGAATCTACTGCAGGGAAATGTAATTTCTGAAAGTACTATGTGTATGGCATTCAGAGTAAAATTGTCCACTGCAGGTGCAGAAGAAAAAAAAAAGCAGCGTTTTTCTTTTTTCCCTCTGGGCTGACACATCTCTTTCGTCATTCATTTCATTATTAATTTATCACACAATATCATGTTCTTCTGGCATTGACTTGAATCAGGTTTAGCACGGACAGGTGCTGTTTAAACATTCTCTGCCCACACACAACTCTGCCAATAAGCGATGATCCTTATCTGGAGCATCCCTCCACTTTTGCAGCTCAGGGCAAACTCTGGAGTACAAATCATCAATCATACTGCAGTGTATTACAGAGTTTGGTGATTTTTTTTTTTTTTTAAGTGGGCATTAATAGATATTAGAGTGTCCTATGAAGAATGGTCCGTTTTTTTTTGGGTGTCAGTCAAGGACTGTCATTAAAGTCCTTTCTCTGCCACATGTTTTTCACAGGACCTTGTAAATGTCACATTGGTAAAACTATCAGAAGCAATTTGATACTTAGCACCCACATAACTAATCCTTTTCTGTGCCCTTTGCAGCTAATGGATGAATAGACATTTCTAGAATGCAGATAATCTCATCATAAAGAATATGTCTAGAATGGACTGACAAATCCCACCCTCAAAATGCCTGCTTAGCTCTACTATCTATCAAGGGATTACCTAGAGAGTGTCTCAGACGTGTCTACAGCATAGGTATCTAAAGCTAGGTAAGCACAGTGCCGTCCTTTGTGTCTGACTTCTTGTTCTATTCAATTGGGTACCAGATATTTACCTTCAGATAATATAGATAAGAGAAAATTATATTTTCTTTGTATAATATGTAAAATTATATTCTCATATGCATTACTCCACATACCGTGAGATAAACAATCTCCAGATTGTGGACTACTGACCCCAGTGCTGACAGAGACCCGATTGGGACTGTGAGTTACCTATGGTGGCTCCCTCCATGTCCACAGATGGTAGAACACAGTTCCTTTTTCAGCCGGAGGGTCCCTGCACCAGCTGTGCTGCATGAAGGGATCTGCTGCAGATGTGACAGCTCACAAGAGTCATATGGATCGACCCATTATCAAGGGTATTTTCCTGACCCAACACGTTGGTGTGGCTGCTGGCCCAACCTGGCTGCTGCCTGCCAGCCTGAGCATGGGCAGAGCTGGCCTGAGAGTCAGAAGAGAGGAAACACTGTCAAACAGATTCAAATCAAGCTGTCTGTAACCTCCACAAACAAAGGGGGCATTTTACTGCCTCTTCTCTTAACAATTGAACTCCTTGCTCAGACAAAACTCCCACTCGTTTAACCTGCATCACTGCTTAAGGAATTTCAACATCAGCTTTTTTCTGCTATTGAAGAGCTCGATCTCCAAACCTTATGTAAATGGAAAATACTTTCGCTGACATAAGCAAACTTTGGATGAGTCCCTATTTTGTGGGTTTGTTATCTGAAAAGGAAATGAGAAAAATATTTAATTGAAGAGTACTTCAACATCCTGAATATGTGAAAGACAGAAGAAGTCCACAAGGGTACATCTTGAAGAAATCTTGATAAAACTGCAGAACAGCCTAAAAAGCTATGACAGAGAAGTGAAAACAGAAAGGAAGTAGGAAGACTAACAGTTCTGCAAAAGGCAATGAGATTTTGCCACAGATTTCCAGCCTATTTCTATTTCATTCTTGCTGAAATCAAAGTGATATAAGAATACCCTCTTACATTTTTAATAACCATACCTTTAAAATTCTGAAGAGGTTTTAGCAGGCTACAAAATACTTTTCAAGATTTATGTGAACTGTGCTCTAGTTTCACTTTGATAATGATCTGTTGTCTTATCCCAGGATGTGTGAGTAGGTCTTTTAAAGAGAAATGTGCTTCACTTTAAGCTCTCCCTCCCGCCTTTTTCTCTACTCAGCACTGATCAGGAGCTCTCTATTTTCAAATGTGAATTCCATGTTTTAAGATCAGATCCAGCCTTCTGGGATGCTCAAAATTAGAGTTGTGATTCTTCTACTTCGTGTGTTGCAAAGTCATTGAAAGATTGCCCGCAGTTAACACTTGCTTTGACACCAAAAATCTGAAAAGATTTCCTGAATCTAGTATTTAGAACGTACATTGTGAACTGTGTTAATCAGCTGGGCAGGGGCAGCCTCTGAAATTCAGTGACTGAAATCTCACTGCTATGTCCGCAGTACAGCCTCCCTCTTCCAGCACCTGCAGTGCCTAATTGAGATAGGGACAGCCCTTTAAAAGCACAGGAATCCACTGCCAGTCTTCTATGCAACTGCGTCAAACTATAGACATATACTGTTGGCCCTCAATATTTATGATGTTGACTGAAGAGGTGGACTAGCTTACGGAAATGATAAATAAAAAGTGAAGTAGAGTTGTCTTCTGTGGAATTTTTTCCGGTTTAATCAAATGAAGTTCCTTGCCTTTTCTTGGCATCTGTCAGAAGATTACCAACCAGGGTAAACTTGGACTCTGTTTTAGCACTTCATTGTGATGTATCATTTAAAAGATATGACAGCTTTGCAGTTTTCCAGTAACACCAGGAAAATGGGGAAAGCTTATACTTAGGCTTAGTAAACAGGATTTTGGTCCACCATTTGTTCTACAAATCAAAACAGAAAAAAAAAAATAAGAGAAGTAATTTTGAATGGCACTCCAATATAGAAAGCTGTTTAGCTTCCACAGATGACTTTTAGATGGTACAGTATCAGGGGGAGCAGGGAGGAGAAAGTGAAGAAAAAGAAATAATTTACCATTATATGAGACCCAGATCACTGAAGAAAATATAAAATGTAGGAAGAATACTAGTGCTCATACACAGAGACACAAGGGACCTCAGCAGAACCTCTTACAGCAATGGTGCTCATTCACAGTCAGCAGAGCTCACAAACATCCATGTGAAAGGCAAGTAATAGAAACAGGTGAGTTACCAAAGCACACTCTTAATGAAGAAACGGAGAGACAAAGCAGAAATCCTTCCCTCCATCCATAAGAGGACTTAGGGTGCTATCTGGAAGGTAGTGGAGTGGTCAACTTGCTCAGCCAGCAGCTATCACATGGCTCAGCCCTATCACATGGCAAAAATGAATCCCTCAGGCAGATGTGTCCTCAGAGCGTGATCCAGCATGAGGCTTATCTCACAATGAGAAACGCAAGCCCACAAACAGTGGGCTAGGAAAACTTCAAGAGATTGACTCTGTCAAGGCTCAGCAGAGCACGTTAGGCAGACTTGGAACATATGTTTTAAGACTTACACGAAATGGCCCAGTGGACTGTATTTGGCACATGGGCTGAGGTTTGCCACATTCACAGCAAACATCACTTCACAATACATAGTGTCACTAATAGGTCTATAGCATGTAAAAAATTCAGGGAATCCTTGTTTCAAAAAATCTTTTGATTCAACAGTTGAGCAAACGAAATGGTACATCACGTATATAGAGACATATTTAATAATAACAATGAAAATCAGATTTAACAGATATGTATAGTCCAATTAAATGCTTAAGCCTTATCACTAGACTGAGAAAGAATCCAAGAGAGAGTGCATAGTTTTATTAGTGAACAAAGTATACTTTCTATGTGACACATAACCTACTTCATTATACTAGGCAAATGGGTAGAACCATTGAACCTTTCCTTCAAATAATTACTTTTTTAAGTAGAAGAACACAGATAATATGTGAAGGTTCTTTGTCTCCCCCTTCCCTGCTGCACTGGATTTTAATTTCTCATCTTCCTACTCAGGTTCCCACACAAGTCCTTCCCTCTCTGTTTATCCAGCTTTGCTCCTTGCCACGATGGTGATGTCTCTACTAAACCAATGTTAGGCTTAATGCCTGTTTTCTACAGCCATGCTGTTCTCCATTAACTCCCTTTCACTTGATGGATAGTGTGTCCGTCCTTAGATGGTTTGTCAAGTCAATGGTCACTCTTCCTTCATCTCCCTTTTTGAGGAGACTGGAGATTCAAGGACAGAACTAATTACTAGAACCTTTTTATGTTTTAAAAATCCAGTGTATAGACAGAATCACCTAAAGAGATTAATAAATTCATTAAGAAACTGTAAAATTTGCAGCTGCTCACTGAGCAAGAAAGCACTCTTCTAAGGTAGATGAGATCTTCCTATAAGTTTGAAAACCTCTCTAGACTCATCTGACCATTTGGATACTGCACAAAAATGCCAAGATACCACCTATCCTTCTGCAATATGATTTTCATTTGTCTTCTCCTTGATCCAAGGAAAATGGTTACCATCCATTTGTTTGACAGCTGACAAAGTAAGCCTGAATTGTTTTGGTCACTTGTTACATGAGTAATCCATCAACAAAGTCTGCAGAGCTGTTTCTGTGATCTTATTCTCATTCAAGTCCATAAATTTCTTCCAGCTGATTTAAGTAAGTAATGGATTTAGACTGCAAAATGGAACTACATCAGTTAGAAATGTGCATATTTTGATTTGTTTATGAGGCAACAAAGCACACGGTGTATCCGTAACATTTTTATGTGGTAGAATTGTTATGTATAGAGCACAAGACCTGTAGCGAACTTGCATCTTGCAATTATATTACTGCATAAATTGGACTCCTATAATTCAATAAGCTTGAGTGTGGATTTTTAAAATTGAATGTCAAAAGTGATTATATGAGTCTTGTTTTCAAAAACATTGACTCCTTACAGTGTCTATTGACTTTAGCAGTATTTTCAGGGCAGAACAGTTCTCAGATTAAATTGTCTGAGTTAACTTCCAATGACATCTAACTTCCTGTCTTGTTGGGAATAACAATATAAATAAGGCACATTGTGAGCATAACAAGTGTTTGTCTGTTCAGTTGCTCGGTGACCAACTCACAAGTTTTTACAGTATTGAGTAGGTCAAACATTGATGCTAAACTGGTTATGATGGTCTTCTCACAAAACTGAAGTCTCAATGAGACTCTATTCTCCATTCAGGGAATTATCACACTTGCATTTTCCCAATGAACCACTGTGCTCAATTAACCATGGTTGACTGAGAACAGATCTTTTCAGTTTACAGACTCTGCTTTACAATTTATTCATCGTATTTGGTTTGTTCACTCTTATGTGTGAGAATTGTGCATTCACTTTCTATTCTTAATTCATACCCTCCCTCTCTTTTTTTTTTTATAATACATTGCAGCTTATTGAGTGTAAGGTTTCAAAACGAGAGGAAAAAGCAAAATTAACATCATCTTTGTGACTGGTGAAAAGAGGAATGTGATTTTGAATGTGAGTGCCTGAGTATACACAATTTCTATAGCATTCAGATGATACAGATAAAGTATTTAGTTGCAGTGATGTGGGAAAGATTCTATGGTATGCTTGCATAATATTTGTAGTTAGCTTTAGCCTTTAAGTGGTGGAAAATAACATCCACAAAGTTGCCATACCTGATGAAGGAGGAGTAGTGTGTTCAAGTGTGTTTTTCAAGGAGAAAGAAAACATTAACACTGATGACAACAGTGTATGGTGCCACAGTTTGAGTGGCATGCATGTCTCCTGCTTTTACCTATCAGAAGTTAGTTTGTTAGTCTATGCTTCTGCCTTAATTTCTAAAGACACTCCAAACAGCAATTCATACCATCCAAATATACAGAGGAACAAGTGTCTACTGGCAGTGCTTATTTTTCTGTGCTAACTAGTAAGGGAAACTGGACAATGAGGTTGTTCTAGAATCCAGATTCATCTCACCAAACATCGGTTATTTTACATCTGCGCATCTGGTCTATTCATAGAATCATAGAATCATAGAATGGTTGGGGTTGGAACGGACCTCAAAGATCATCTAGTTCCAACCCCCCTGCCATGGGCAGGGACACCCTCCACTACACCAGGTTGCCCAAAGCCTCATGCAATCTGGCCTTGAACACTTCCAGGGATGGGGCATCCACAACTTCTCTGGGCAACCTGTTCCAGTGCCTCACCACCCTCTGAGTGAAAAATTATTTTGTTATATCCAATCTAAATCTCCCCTCTTTCAGTTTAAAACCATTGCCCCTTGTCATATCACTAATCGCCCTTGTAAAAAGTCCCTCTCCAGCTTTCCTGTAGGCCCCCCTTAAGTATTGGAAGGCTGCTAGTCATCTACCTCATCTTAAAGTCACTTCAGAGAGATAAAATGCATTCAACAGATTACTCATCCCATCTTAAATTAAGCGTCTGAAACTGATGGGACAAATCAACCTCTGAATTTGCCTATTTCTCTCAATTGTGAACAGAAGAAACACAAAAGACCCCCTCTCAGTCCAGATATCTTTTAAATGGCTGAAGTTAAATAAAAGTAACCCTACCCTCAGGAGCAAACAGTGCATGTACATAACAAAATAATGAGCCTAGACAATGAAACAAAAGAACTTGAAAACCAGGTACAGAGTATGAAAGGGGATGGGACAGGGATGACAGAAACTCTGGGGAATAACAGTCGCTGTTGCAACATAGCACCAAAGAACACACAGGGATGCATGAAAGACAGGAATGCAGGTCATAAGACAGCAATATATATTGCTAGTTCGATAAGACTCTGAAATTATGAAAGAGAGCATGGACAAAACAGAAATGGTTTTGTTCAAAATCTCTTTTTAACAATCTTAAAGAAATCATGCATATCCTAACAACTAGACAGCCCTAGGCATGTAAACAGATATGCCTAGAGAACTTCAATGCTACTAGAGAAATGCTTAATAATGCCTTTAAAGACTATGACATTACAGGAAAAATTATCTTTCCAGATATGAGATGGAGAGCACATCATCATTACCATTATAGGTTCCAGTTAGTATGACAGTCAGTAGATTTCTAGACACAGAAAGCAATATTCAGACTACTTACTGTAGCACTTCAACAAACTCTGTGTCTATTACATCATTTCAGTTCTAGAGTGAAATGAGTAATTCAGCACCCTGTTACCCAGAGCTTCCAAAGACCTGCTGTCCCTTCAATTCAATAAAAAGACACAGGTTGTTCATTCAGTTTACTGTTGAAGCCAAACACATGATGTGCTTTTACTTGGATTTTACATATTCACTGCTTCAAATTCCAAGTCTAGCTGATCTGTCGTTAACATGAACATCTCTACACTTCGCTGTATTGTATAGTACAGGTATGTCCTTCTACATGAGAGTACATTTAAGTCCCTTTGCAGATGGAGACTCCGAAGACTTTCGCAGCACATCACTGTTGGAACGTGCTTTGTATGATCAGTGGGAGGCGTTTCTGTACATACAGTGATGTGGGCCAGAGTTGCCTGAGGAGGAACTAAGGAAAAAGCTGACCCATAGTATAGAATGGGTTATTTGCTTGTTAACCAAACTCAATGATAATATATACTACTTTCAGGTGTTAGAAGACCACAGCAAGTAGGAGAACATGTGAAATGAGGGTCAGGTCTGTGGTGGATGTGGTTATCCCTGAGTGAGTGGAACAGAGAAGTTCTGCGTAGCATCTAGAAGCCTAGAAGGACTGACTGTGGAAAGGCAGAGTAGAGAAGAAAGCAGGAAGAAGAAAATCCTGACTTCACAACATCAAGGAACTGCACAAGGCTCTGTGTCCTGCTCTGGTGACACATGAGAGCTGACACAATCCTGCTTACCTCTAGACTTGTTAGTTTACAGCAGATGCTGAATTAGTGTACTGTATAGTTGTTGATAACAATGTCGCCCTCACTTCTGACTAGTGACATAGACTGCCACTCTGTTTGTCGTTCAGGTGCCATGATAGGTCAGGAGAGATCTTTGCTCCCACTGTAAGGAATCCCTTGCAAACCTCCTCTAAAAACCAGCTAGTGAATGGATCAAAAGCACTGCCTCAGCGAAGCCTGTTGCATAGTGTCGCAGTTCACAAGCAGACTAGGGAGAACATCTTTCCACAGAGGAACAGACCACAGAGCAGACTGCCAAAGTCAGTGCCAGGGCCTTAGTGTCAATGTGCAGAGTAAGAGTATTAGAAATCAAAGAGAACTTTTTTAATACAATTTCAAAAACAAAGGAAACTAAAGGAGAGACACTTGAGACTTGACTTGAGATACATCTAATTGTCTGAAATTAGGATCTACTGCCTACTTTCACTTCACCCAGAAATAAAAGATTAAAACTTGTGGATTTTGCAGTCAGGATGGAAATGAGAGAAATCATGTTTTGCTAGGGCAATCAGTATTTTGATATAAGTCTTTTTGTTACTAAGAGCTACATTCGAACCTGGCTCAGGTCATGAGAGACTGGAACTCACCACTGCCTGGCACCTCTTTGGCAGTTCATATGCAAAGAAACCATGGTCTCAAGCAGACTTCTCATAGACAATTGTTCCCACCAGAGGAACCATAACCACAGTTAAAATTAACTGAGGTCATTCTGGACAGTTCCTGGGGCACACACCAGTCTGAATGGGTGGTGAAATTGAAGTCTACTCGTCTTTGTTAGGATATTCCATCCATACCTCCTCTGTGTACTTGGACAAGGTAGATCAAACTACTAGTTCTCATCAGGGACATCATCATCATCATCACCATCAAATTGTAGGGGTACACTGGTGCGGTAATAAAAAGGTTCGTTGCTGATACCACTATTTTCTAAGCAGACTGAGGTTTGCCTCCAACTAACTGCGACCTGTGACAGGCAATAAACAGGAAAAAAAACCCACTAGGAGTCATTCTTTCTGTATGTAAACATATATTTATATATTCAACACCAGTGCATGCAGTCAGACAACTGCCTAGAGGTGACAGCATTAAGTTTAGAGCTTGTTTTTTGTCATCATGAGCACCTGAAAGAATATCTAATTTTTAGTCTACCTAGTGTACCACATCTTCTATCACAGCTTCTTCACAAATTTCTCTGGGATTATTCTGGTTTTGTAGTTTTGAAAGAAAGGAAAGCTTCCATCCCTTTAATGGAAACATCCAGAAGGAGAAAAAAGGGAGCAAAATCTGTTCCTCCATGTCCCCAGCTGAACCAGGCACTCTAAGGTCATATAAAAATTCTTCATTATCCGAAGACATAGGATCAGAAATAGAAAAAAATTACAGTGCAGCCAAAATATCATTTCTTTGCAGGAATACCAAACAAAAGGTCTATGAAATAAAAAAATATCTATCTGAAACTGTTTGAATCTTGTCCTGTTGTTATGCTTATAAAAAAGTTATTGACTAAGTAGCATAGAAAAATGGATTAAGACGCATATAAAAAACTACAGTAGTAAAAAGTAAAAAAGTTTTTTTTTCTCTTGTGTAAAAAAAAAAAAAGTTGTGGGCCAACAGCTCGATGTCTAAGTGGAGACCAGTGAAAAGTGGCATTCCGCAGGGCTCGGTACTGGGGCCAGCGATGTTTAACATTTTTGTCAGCAACATGGACAGTGGGATTGAGTGCATCCTCAGCAAGTTTGTGGACAACACCAAAGTGTGTAGTGCAGTTGACACGCTGGAGGGAAGGGATGCCATCCAGAGGGACGTTGATAGGCTGGAGAGGTGGGCCTGTGAGAACCTCATGAAGTTCAACAAGACCAAGCGCAAGGTCCTGCACATGGGTTGGAGCAATCCCAACTACAAGTACAGGCTGAGCGGAGAATGAATGGAGAGCAGCCCTGAGGAGAAGGACTTGGGAGTGCTGGTTGATGAAAAGCTCAACATGAGCCATCAATGTGCGCTTGCAGCCCAGAAAGCCAACTGTCTCCTGGACTGGATCCAAAGAAGTGTGGCTAGCAGGTCAAGGGAGGTAATTCTGCTTCTCTCCTCTGCTCTATCACCTCTTACTCCAGGTAAGACCCCACCCGGAGTACTGCGTTCAGCTCTGGGGTCCCCAACGCGTGAAAAACATGGAGCTCCTCAAGCGGGTCCAGAGGAGAGCCACAAAGACGATGAGAGGGCGGGAGCACCTCTCCTGTGAAGACAGGCTGAGAGAGTTGGGGTTGTTCAGCCTGGAGAAGAGAAGGCTCTTGGGAGACCCTCTAGCAGCCTTCCAGTACTTAAAGGGGACCTACAGGAAAGCTGGAAAGGGACTCTTTACAAGGGCATGTAGTGATAGGACAAGGGGTAATGGCTTTAAACTGAAAGAGGATAGAGTTTGATTAGATCTAAGGAAGAAATTCTTCACTGTTGAGAGTGGTGAGGCACTGGAACAGGTTGTTCAGAGCAGTTGTTGATGCCCCATCCTTGGTTGTTGAAGGCCAGGTTGGATGAGGCTTTGAGCAACCTGATGTAGGGAACCCCCATGGCAGGGGGTTTGGAACGAGAGGATCTTTCAGGTCTTTTCCAGCCCAAACCATTCTAAAATTCTATAATTCTATGATTTTATGTCATTTCCCAATCTCTTTGTAAAAGTAAATAAATTTGGCACAGTCAACCAAACTGTCTCTGGTTTACATTTTGGTCAGTGATTGTGATAACCACTCATTCTTTGTCTCTGCTTTAGGAATACCTGTACCATACTCTACACTAAATGATCAAATCAATTCACTTCTTATAATAAAGGGATGCAGAGCTTTCAGTATACTGGGAGAAGAGCTTGACAACTGGAAATAACAAACCCTCTTAATTTACAGGAAAAATAGTAGGAGTCACTAAAAATGTTAATGAAATATTAAAAGTGACCATCGATCGTATAAGTCTCCATCCTGTTTTTTTCCTCACAGGCTATTCCCAAATTCCTTTAATTGACATTTAGCACTTCTTTCAACATTGATTCCTGCTTTCTTTACCATCAAATGTAACAACGTTAGGCAAGATTAGAAAGAATAATAATGTTCTTTTCTTAGTATGTCACATGGCCCTGACTCTTTCCAAACCAAACCATGTAAAAGTTAGCTATGCTAGAGGAGGTGGCCGAACACTGACTAACTCACATAATCAAGCTGTGTCATTTTTTATCTTACTGTTATCATGTTTCCTCCAAATGTAATTAAAAATGGATATAAGCATGCAATCCAATGTAGCTTAGTGGACTACTTTCTCAAACAGAGCTGCAAATAGTTTGAGGGAAGAGGATTCAGATTAATTAATAAAGTAAATGTTTTTAGTTTTACATAGGATGTTTTCATTTCATTATAAATGGTTTGCCTGTTGAGTGGTCAAGAAAAACTGTATTTTCACTCCAGCATAAAAGATTTGGTATTAATTTCTCAAAAGTGCATTGGTGGGAATAAAATGCATCATGTTTGACAAAGAACAGTATTGTTCACACATCACGATGAAAGGGGTCTTTAAGGAAATATTTAAATGAGAAAAAGATATAAAATATGCACATTTTTAATTGGGACCTCTTCCCAAACATAGGAAACAGACTATCACAACATAACTGGCTGTCTGACAGCTTATTCTGAATGCATAGGGGTTTAAAAGTATGCATTACATGCCATGAGAAAGAAAACAAGGAACGGAGCAAAACAAAAGAAACAACTCATTTGAAAATAGGTGGTAGGTACATTGGTTTTCCCTTCTGCCTGTACTAATGTCAACAAGATCAGGGCAAACTGCAGTGAAACTATTGAAATCTTACTGTTAAAGGTATATCCTAAACCTATTAATGCTCTCTCTTTAACTGCCTATTGGCAGACAAAATAGCTGAAAGGCTGAAAAGCTGAAAAGCGGATGTACCATAGAAATTCTGGTGCTTCCACAAAGTCAAGAATTTGTTAGATTTGTTGAGATGATTTTCTTACTTTTAAGGATTGCTATTGCTCCTGACCAGTTAGTGAATTAAGAGTCTTAAATCTGCAACTTTGTCAAATTCTCACAAGTCCAAAAAGCCCTTCAGCCTCATAACATGAGAAGATGTTACTTGATAGTCAGTGGAGGTTCCCAGGAGTTTCTAATCTCATATATTTTTGGCCTTTTATGGGAACGACTTCAAAAGTATTTCATTTGGTCATCTTGTTTATAGATTATTCTGGCTAGTGCAATATTGCTCTGCTTCCTTTAATCCATTATTCTTGAAACATCTTAGTTCTAGGAGATGCTTTGGACAATAAGCTAAACCCAAATTTTTATTAGCCTTTGAACATAAATGTTTTACTTCACTCAGTGGGCTTAAAAAGGGGCAGTTCTATCTTGCATCATTCGTGTCCTTAAAATGCTCAGTGAAATGAACTTCCAAGTTTTTTAACACCCATAAATTGTCTCCTTTCTGAGCTAACAATAAAGCAAAAGTGGAAGACCTCTCAGTGTTGTTTCTCAGATCAATAGCTGCATAGCAGCCCAAGCTCTAAGGGTCTTCTGAATCATAAAATCCAGGGTAGCTCCTGAGATACACCTAAATCATGCAATTGTAAAATACTCACAGCTCTACAGCCCATATTAGACACTGACTTGGTGTCAGGACAAGATCTGAGTGGACCCTCTTCCTTAGATGCATTCTGGTTCCTACCAGAAGTAAAACTAGACACAGAAGCAGTGAGGAGGACAGCTGTGTACTCAGATGGCCCCTGCATTTGGATGCTCTGAAGATCAAGAGCACTGGGTTCTTTTTTATTTTACAAAAGCTCTCAAAAAAGTTGGAGATTTAGTTTTAACTGGTCACATTTCAAAGTACTGAAAGCAAATATTTTCCTTTACTCATTTTCAGTTAGGATAACCATTTAGGATTGCTCTTAGATAGGAAAAGCTAAATGAGAGCTTTCAAAAACAAGCCAAACAGCCCATCAGCATGGCTGAGGGATGATTAACTATTTTATGAAATATCCTGTCTTATTTTCCTTTGTGAAAAGCCTGTAAAAACAGTAAGTGCATCCTTATCCGTGATAACCTGGTAACTAGTCACAGTCTCTCATGTTACTTCATTAACAATCAGTAGCCATGTACAAAGCTGCTATTTACGAATGAATATTTCCAATGGGACTTGAAGGAAACCACAAGATCTGACAGTCCTCTGTGCCTTCATGTTGTTTACTGGAGCTGGCTGAGGAACTGGAGAGTGTTGGAGTGTCCAGTAACCTGTATAAATAGTACCTTAGCTGCTGTGGACACTAAAGAAGTTAAAAACTATAGAACAAACTGGGTTGGAAGAAAACATATTAAACAAAATCACTAGGATTTTTCCATTTAAAAATCTGAACCATCACTCATTTCTCAGATTGGAAAATGCGACCAGCTCTATTTCTTAGTCAGGCTTTGATTTCAGCATCGTTGTCTCAAAGATCAAGCAAGCAGCTCCAGTGCTTGATACCAGTTCATTCTGCTCCAGCTGAAGTGAGCTGTATTGCAACACCAGAAGTAAAGCATCCATATAGTTCGAGTACTTCCATACTCTTCTCATATGCATTCTGGCCTTTCATATCTTACCTCCAACACCACCACTGTTGTAATTTTGCTGAAGATTATTCCTTCTTAATTATTTTTTTTTTTCTTGAGTGAATAGTTAGTTAACACATTTGTTTTGATTTTGTATCATTTCAGTGTAGGGCAGAGAAGTATAGCAGCCGCAGATATTAGCACAGCATGGCAACAGCAGTATCTATCTGCAGCAAAACATCTGCTAGAGCATTTCACAAAGAAAAGAGCAGCCCATGTAAAAGAGAGGCTGAGCAAGCACACTAGCTGTACCCTGAGGCACTGTTCACCAAAGTTTGGAAGGAGGGGAGTTGTTAGGTTTGCTTTGGGTTGATTTTCCAGAAACTAAGCACAACGAGCAAACTTGAGTCCTGTTATAAGCTGATATGTTCTGCAGCTGAGTTTCCTTATGCCTCATTTAGATTTCTACCAACAAAACAGGAAAATATAGCTCTGGAATTTGTCCCAGCAGTTAGACTACTATATGGTATGGGAAGAGCACCACTTTTGCTCAGAGTGTGTTTTTCAATAATACAAGCAGCAACAGGATAAATCTGAGTCTGTTATTATGTCTCTATTTAAAGAGAAAGCTAAGGTAACCAGGATTATAGACAGAGAAAAGAGAAATGGAAAAAAATGAGATAATTCCATAGTAAAGAACACAGTAAAGGAGTATCTCATGAAAGACAAGTGTATGTGGGATGGTATCCTACTTTTACTCAACAGTGATTTGCTGCAAAACTGCCTGTTGCTGATAGAGGAGGAAATATGTGTGGAAATTTGAACTAAATACTTCATTGTCACCCAAGCCTGCACTAACCTAAAAGTGAAATATCTTGAGTAGAGAAAATACAGTAAATCAGACTTTGTGTAGTTTATCATAATTTAACAATAGAAGTTAAAAATGTGATTAGGGAGATAATGAGAGCTCTTGAAAAAACTGAGCCAAAACCTAAGATCCTTTCTAACAATTTCTGAACCAAAAGGTCCTAGTTTTAGGGTCCAGTAAAGCCTAGTTTACTGAAAGACAAAATCAACCTTTATGTTCCTATTATTTAGGGTATTCATTGCCCCAGGGAGGTTTGCAGTCCCAGAAAAAGTGAAAGTCCATGCAGACCACTCCCAGCTGCAGTTTGCCGTTGTTTGCTGGTCTCTGATCAAACGGGTCGGCAGGTGAACAGGTAGAGGTCCAGCTGTACCTCTGCCCCGCTGAGTAGCTCCAGCTGCTCTGATAACCCCTGCTGGGCACAGGTAGACCTGTAATCCCTCTTTCTCCTTGTCGGTGGCAAAGCCCTGTAGAAGACTGGGATGGCAGAAACATGGGGCTTTGGGGGACTCTAAGTGTGCGTGAGGCTTCTGCTCACACCCTCGTTCTGGCAGGGGCATGAGCTGACTGACAGGAGGGGGCTTGAGCTGCTCCTCCCATTTCCCTTTCCATACCTTTGTGGGTCTCTTCTTCCCAGATGTCACCATTTCCCACCAAAGTAGCCGAGTCTAAATTAACTCCTCATTGAGAAGGGCAGTGTTGCTTTATAATTAAGGAAACACTTCGGCTCCATCACTGGTAGTTTCATTAGCTAGACTTATTCTTCTAAAATAAGTGCTCAGTGGAGTATCAGTCTATCCATTTCTTTTCGGTTTTCAAAAAGAAGCAAAGCTTGTAGGAAGAGGCAGTATCTTCTGATGTAAAAAAGTCAGCCAGTGTGCTAGGAGATACTCTCTGTTGTCTCACTCATACCCGTGAGCTTCCTCATTTATAAATCCCAACAGTGCTACAACTTCATGTTTTAGGCATTTCTATGATTCCTGAATTTTTAAAATCAGCCACTTCCAGTGGAGGAAGAAAGGCATTAGCTGTTACACTGAAAATCCTTACCTCTTTTACGTACCTTTTTTGTTTTGGAGTGTGACTGAGGCATAGTTGAAAGTCATAATCAAAAGGATAAAAGCAAGAGTGTTTCCATATTTTTGCAAAGAAATCATGCAGGAATCTTGTTCTGTACGGGAGTCACTTATCTGTTTGAGTGCACAGGGAGAAGAGAGATAGAAAATGTTAAAGTGAAGGAAATGAAAAGGAGCGGTCTGGCACTACCACCACACTTTTTAATATCTTTCAAGTCTCTAATTACCTTCGTCATTTGATGCCTATCAGTGTAAAATGGAAGTGTTACATTCCCAGGAATAGACTTCATTAACCTAGCCTTCGGTTTGTACATATACTTGCAAATGCACTCCTCTCTTTTACCCTTGCAATTCAGCCAAGTGTGCCCATGTATTAGACAGACAGCTATTGACTGAATGCTGCAACAGTCTGCTGGACCTTTATTTATGTATATATCAAGGACTGTGGTGCCTGAATTGGAATTAGAAGTAATTACTTAGTTACAGACTGAATGAATTTACAAGACAAATTAGTGTTGACAACCCGTGATTCAGACAGTATTTTGTAATTATCAATTTAAGATAAGTTCTAATTTGTTTTATAAAGATAATGGATTGAGTATGAAATAAATGGAATTATATTTATTAAGTCTTGAATTCTCTTAGTTAAAATATAATTTTTTCTTTCATCTTTGGCCAATAAAAGACCTTATTCTTTATTCACTTGGTAATGGTAGGCATTGGTGAGTTTAGAGGCTTCCTGCTTCATTTTCCAGACCCTGGGCTCAGGTGAGGTTAATATAGGCTACATTACATCACTCATGTGATGCGAATTCATACTCGTTCCTTAAGAATTTTTTCCCACACTTTAAGACCACTTTAGGTTTTTGAAGGAGCTTCCTCAACAGCCAGAATGACACATCTTCCTCTTCTCCCTGATCTTCAGGAAAGAAGAATAAGGGATAGTTTGAGGAAATGAAGGAAAGAGTTTGTGAACAACAGTTGGCTTCATTTGCACATTATGACACTGGAAATTAGTAATTATGAATGACAGCCTTTTTTTCAGGCCATTTCAGCTCCCTAAAATATGTTTCTCTATTTGTTTCTATTTTGGCAGAGTTCTTTTCAAACGAGTTGGGACATACCAAGATAAAAACTGATACCCTTGAAGAGAGGTTTTGTGGATTTTGTATCAACGTAGATGAGTTTTTTTGACTGGCTTTGGAAAACAAAAGTTGTTTTCTATCTGGAGACGTTTAGCTCTCCAAGTCCAGGGCTTAGGGATAGCTGTCTTAATTTACGACGTACAGGGAAAAACTTGAAATGTAAAGTCAGAAGGGAACAAAATCAAAGCACAGTAAGGAGGATAGTAGTAATACCAGAATCCTTCCCTCACTGCCCTGGTTTCTTAACTTGCAAAATAAATTTAGTCCTGGCATGAGTGAATGTAACACCCACTGAAGTCAGTAGGATGTCTGCCACTTATACTAGAACTCCGCTGACAGTTTATGCTTCTTGTCATTTACATTTTTCACCTGCAGTAGATTAAAATAGGAGGGAAGGGAAGGGAAAGGGAAAGGGAAAGGGAAAGGGAAAGGGAAAGGGAAAGGGAAAGGGAAAGGGAAAGGGAAAGGGAAAGGGAAAGGGAAAGGAAGGGGAAAGGGAAAGGGAAAGGGAAAGGGAAGGGAAGGGAAGGGGAAAGGGAAAGGGAAAGGGAAGGGAAAGGGAAAGGGAAAGGGAAAGGGAAAGGGAAAGGGAAAGGGAAAGGGAAAGGGAAAAGGAAGGTAAAATGACAAGCATAGTACAAAGTCATAAAATTTGAACAGGCAAATATGATAAAACTTTTCAGGATTTGAACCCAAGAGCTTGGGAAAACACTGAAATAGCCTGGTTACATTAATGGTTACAAAATGCATGTTCCCAAATCAACTTCAGGCAGGACTCCATGAACTCTACTTACCTGTGTGACTTTTTAACTACTAGTATTAAATCATGTTTCCATTTGCTAAACCTACTCAGTTTATACTGGAGTCCTACAATGCACAAGAATTTCCTGAGTAGTGTGATCAGCTCTTATTCTCCCATTACACAAGCCTACACTCAATTTGGCTGTAGTTTTTATCACATAATTGTCAAATTAAAGGGAAAAAAATAAGCAGAAAAATGTAAAATTTAATTGCAAATTTTTCCCTTACCAGAGGAATATGGGAGTTCTGTTATTTTCATTTTATTTCCATTACCAACAAATTTGCAATTTTACTATTAATTTGAGAAAATATTATGCAAATCAAATCTGGGTTTGGGTGTAATTTTCTATGTTTGCCAGCAAATTGGAGTGGGGAATTCCTTAACCTTGAGTACTTCTTGCCACAGGAAGATCTGTTTATAGTTTTGAAGTCCAATTTAAACTCCTATTTAAAAAACGACTTCATTAATATTAAAATACAAGGAAACCTTTAAAAACTTATGAAATTTTAGTAGTATAGTGTATATCCATAGTCGGGCCATTATTTCACACCTCTGTGAGGCATTCTAGTTAGCAGGATTTGTTATAATCCAGGCAAAGAAACAACATAGAACTCCAGTTCAGACTGGAAGAGGAACATTTCTTTCCCAGCTTTCCCATGGAAAAAGCTAACACCACAATCCATAGTTCCACTCAGTATTCCTGAAAACAATGAGCAGATCTTGTACCTCCATCACCCAATACAGATCTGCAGTTGTTGATTGTATACTTATGAATTACAAAGGAAAAAAGGAAGTACAGAGAAGGCGAGGGTAGCTTTCTTGCTACTATGAACTCCTGCCAGAGCAGAGGAGCCACTCAAGCATTTTCAACCCTCTCCCACCCTTCCAGTCTGGGTCTCTCATGAGGCCAGAGTTGCCTCTGGCTACTTGCACAGTTCATCTGTAATACTCTTCCAGACATTAGGATGTTCCAGTAGTACAAGAAAAAAGTATTAAAAATACAAACGAAAAAGAAGTCTACAAAAACTAACTTAGCTGGATTTTGTTGGTACACCAGGATCTGCATGTAGTTTTCATAAGGGAAGAACAAATACAAAAGGCACATAATTTAGCTTTGGTTTTTAAATCTGAAAATAGGTCCAAAAAAGCTTGTTTCCTTTGTTTAATAGGTACATGCAATTTACGTCAGTCATGGCATATTGACACTGCGGCAAATTTAGACCAGTGCTGACTTTAACTAGAGATTTGGATGCTCCACCTCTTCTAGTTTAATTTGTTTCACTCCACAACTGCCATGCAACTATGGCATGAAAGTTCCCAGAGAACTAAAGTGAAACTGCTGATACCTGATCCCAGAGGAAAAAGGATACAGGACACAACTCCCTGATTTTGCACACTTACAGATATACCATATAAGTTCTGTTATTTTACCAACCAGAAGACACTGTGCTGCTTTGAGTTTCAGTAAAAGTAGATACAATTGCATAACACATAGTTCGTCCCATGATGTATTATTTTTGGACTGCTCCCAGAAAGGAGGAAGAAGAGCTAGTACAGAAATAGTGATTTTTTTCTTTCAGGATAAAAATAAAAATATCTTTCTGCTGCCACCAGGCTTATAAAAAATATTTTGCAAAAGAAAGTTTAGCCAAAATAACATACAAGAGAAGGTTTTACAACGACGGTATCTAATTAAGTCCTCAGCCTAAACAGCACAGAAGTCTCCCAGAGTCCATCGTGTTCCAGTAGAAATCCATTCTGGTCCAGGAATGTGTTCAAGACAACTTCATTCACTGAGAGGTTAAGTGGTATTTGGTTTTGTGAGTTCTAGTTACTGATAAACTTAGAGGTCCCAAGCATGTGCTACTTCATTTTTGAAAACCACCATGCTCAGCCAAGCTCCATGCTCTCCACCCAGGGTGGATCTCCCTGGGTGCAGTTGAGAGCATGCTATATAATACAGGATAATGCTATATTATTACAAGTCTTACTATATACAGCCAGACAAATCAAATTACAAATGTATTTATCCATACCACGATTTCTAGTAAGCTGTGTAACCAATTCCTTATATTTTAGAGGTTTGAAGGAAAAGAGTGTGAGAACTTCATGTGCAGCAGACTGCCACTTTGTACTTCATATTAAGCCAAATTTTCAAGGGACTCAGATCTCAGCCTGATTTTTTTTTACTTTTCCAGACCATTGCAGGTATGTCTGGATGCCCAGCGGGTGGTGGAGGTGAAACATAGGCTTCCGTTTGGGGGAAGTTTTCTCATAGTTTTTCTAGGAAAATGAATAATAAAACATCCCAATTGAACAGTGTGTGCAACTGACTGTTGCTCCCAAACTTTCTCTGGCATCAGTAGAAACTACTAAAGCTGAAAAGAGCAAAGTGAGTCTTGAGCTTCATTGCAAAAGATCTTAGACATATACAAGAAATAAATTAGATAGAGCATGTTCAGGAGAGAAAAATGACAAAGGCAAGTCAGCACAGTACTCTGTTTTATGTTCCCAAAATGTGTGCAGTCTCAGGGAATGTACATTTCAAGTACATTTTCTGTTCCTAGTGAGAAGGCTTTCCCGATGCTGAACAGCAGCTGGACTTCTGGACAGGTAATGATTAAGGCTCATGTTCTTAACAATTTTTAATGACATGGCACTTCCCCAGCCTCAGCTTTTTGGTTATGGGTCTCGCTTCCAGTCTTAGTAGTTAGTTACTTGTTGGGCTCAGACATGTAACATGTGAATGTCCCATGTTTGCAGTGAAATACTGCGAAGACCAGACCAGTTACCTCATTTGATCTCCTTCTTAAATAGACTCTTCAGAATAAGTGATGTTTGTCTCTAGATGCATAAAACACATTATTTGGTTCTAACTTTGCTTACTGTGGTCATTTTTAGAGTGGATGGTTTGTGGGGGGTGATTTTATTTGGGTTTTTTATACATCTTGAAGTGAAGTAAGTCTGTGTGAAGCTATTCTCTAGTTTTGTCAAATTTCTAACCTGGTTTACTGTCTCTTTTGTTCCACAGCTTTATATGTCATAAGCTAACCTCAAATGGGTTACATGGTAGGCTTTCTCCTGAAGATCTTTGATAGGCATCATGTTCTTATGTACTCTTTTTTCTGTCTTAGCAATAATGAGCTTCAAATGGTTTTGTCAAGTTAATGAAACGTAGTCTCTGCTTCCTGAAAATGAAAAAGGAAGTATCCCTTTGAATACTGCTTTCAAAAATTTTCCTCCATTCAGCTTCCTTAAAATACTTCTTTGTAAGTTTATTTTGTATCAGCTAGTCTGTATCCTGTTTTGTATATTCCTACGCTTTTTCAAGGTTATCCAGTTCTTGTGACCAGTTCTCAGGAATGTCTCCTGAATGGAGTGAACTTGTGAAATATCTGTGAAAACATCTCTTTCTCTTTCCACTTCCCTGAAATCTCAGTAATTTTTTCTCTGGACAGAATGCCATGTCAAGTTTACAGGCTTATAATGTTCATAGGTATTTTTGCTGTTACCTACACAGTTCTGATTATCTCAGCCACAGGAAAAACCCCAGACTTGCGCAAACAGTCATCATTCTTCCCTGCAAAATCAGATGCCGGTCTCTGTTTCTCTATTGTAACACTTGAAAGGGCCAATGCTTGTTTACCAACTGCATATTTTATTTTAAAATTGCATGCACTATTTAAAATCCACCTAAAGATACCCAAGACCGGTTTGCAAGTCTTTTTTCATCCCCTTTGTATTTTATTTTAGGCTCCTTAATCATCTTTTCTTTCACATCTGTAAAGCTCTGTACCTTTAAATCACATCAGCATTTATGTTTGATCCATAATAATAATGGTGTGATCTTGTTTTTCTGTTTCCATTTTCTATTAAAAAACGTTCATCAGAAAATAACTCCCACTGGTGGGTGTAAAAGCAGAAGGGTTCTGATTATTCCATCAATTTCACAAATGCTTTCACTGTGAGGACCAAAAGAAACAATGCAATTATCATCTAATCTCATCTCCCACCTAACAAAGAACAAAGACTCTAACTCAACTATTTCTGCAAAGGCCCTACTGTTTCCATTTCAACTATATCATACTTCATAAAACAAAGACAGATTTCTCCTTTTAAATCAAGATAGATATCTTGAGTCAAAGGCAGAGAATCTATCATGTTTCAAGGTACAATTTTTTCGAAATTTGATCATCTTCACTTCCAAGTTTACCTTCAGTCTCTAGCCTATGGATCATGTTAAGCCTTCTACTCTGGAAATCAATATTCTGTTATTATCAGAAAAGACTTTCCTGTGTAGCTGTTTCTAAATTGTGGTCATATTATTCCTTAAGGCATTTTGGAAGAAACAGACAGCTTCTCAGGAGCTTTAATGTACAAGCATCTTTTTCCAATTCAGATAACTCAGGGTCTGTCTGCGGTACCTCGTCTAATGTGTCTATATTTTTTGTGAAGGGTGGACACCAGAATAGTGTAGAACATTTACGCCTGTACTGTCATTTTGGTCTAGTTCCTGTTTTGCTGTGGAGTTCTGGTCCCTCAGTGATTGGTGCTGAACACAGGTTAGTTCATTTTTGTGTCATGATCTGCGGGGAACCACAAACTTCTGTCCTTGCGGAAGCTGGAGTGAAGAAAAGGGCACAGTTTTGTCCAGACTGAGTAGCTTACAAGCAGCACAGTTGCAGACTTTGCTAAATTTTGCTGCTTCTACTCGAGACAGTCCTCCAATGCAATCACAGCAGGATAACACACACCAAAACATCACACTCTGCTGCTGTTTGAGGAGAAAGCACCCTCTACAGCACACTATCAAAGCAAAAAGCATCTGGGCTATGAAGCAACCTTTTGCTTATTTTGTCATAAATTCAAACTCAGGAGGGAAAAAAAAAAAAAGATTCTGCATAGCTGAAAGTGACAGCCTGAGGCACAACAGAAATGATCATTCTGGTCAATGTTTGTAGGTTAACCCAGCATCCTGCTCACCAAAAGACATCCTGGAAACAATACCAGGAAGATAAAGGCCTGAGGCGCACCTCGATACAGCTGCATTTGCATATACAGTCCAGCACATATCTCTTGAATGGGACAGGCTGAGAGAGTTGGGGTTGTTCAGCCTGGAGAAGAGAAGGCTCTGGGGTGATCTTATTGCAGCCTTCCAGTACTTAAAGGGGCCTACAGGAAAGCTGGAGAGGGGCTTTTTACAAGGGTATGTAGTGATAGGACAAGGAGCAATGGCTTTAAAGTGAAAGAGGGCAGATTTAGATTAGATCTAAGGAAGAAATTCTTCATTCTGAGGGTGGTGAGGCACTGGAACAGGTTGCCCAGAGAAGTTGTGGCTGCCCCATCCCTGGAAGTGTTCAAGGCCAGGTTGGATGAGGCTTTGGGCATCCTGGTGTAGTGGAGGGTGTCCCTGCCCATGGCAGGGGGGTTGGAACTAGATGATCTTTAAGGTCCCTTCCAATCCTAAGCATTCTATCATTCTATGATTCTATGAAATAACATGTTACCACTGCCAAAAGGCACCAGATACCCAAGGAACACACACTCTCGCTGCACATCCACGGAAACAATGATGGCTCGTTGGGCTTGATTTTATTTCCTGCCCTCTGCGACTCCCTTATGTACACTTTCCCTTCACCCTTGCATTGAAATACTGCCTACACCATCCAGTCCCAGCAAACGTCCACCCATGGCCCAGGAGGTACCCTCCCTGCCCACATCAGAGGGTAGAGCACAGCCAGAGTCATGGGGAATGTGGGAGGCATTAAGTTGCATCCCTGAATTTGCTCTTGCAGGGTAGCCTCTAGATATGAGTATCACGGAAGGGCTGTCTTCCACTTACCACCCTCAGGACTCCTTGGGACCGTCACCCTTTCTTGGATCACTTCTTCCATGGTATGCCTGTTATGGAGGCACTCAGGATACATGTTGCAGGTAAACCACTGCAGCAGGTGCTCCAGCCAGCTGTGCACTTGCAAGAGGAAACCACAGGGACCAGAGATTTCCAGTAACATGCCATCAGTCTGTTCCTGACTGGGAAACAACATAAGACATGCAATAGCAGCATGTCACGCAGGCATGACAGTGTCCTGCAAGACTAGCGCTGCCTTGCAGGTGGACACACAAAGAAGTACACACCTCGCAATGTGCTTACAGCAAGCTGTGAAGACATGGCAGAGAAACACTGTTGTCATGGTACACACAAGTTATTTTCTCCCCTCTCTCCAGCTGTTAACAGTGTGCTGTTATGCACACTGGCAGGATTTCCCTCCTCCCATAAGCTCTGGTGGAGACTCCCAGAATGCTAAAGATGCCACTGTGATGCCGTCTCCTGCAGTGTTTGAGACATTTACCAGTAGCAGGTGTGCTCTGAGCTACCTTCTGGGAATATAGTCTGCCACTGAATGAGGTTAGCTCAGGTGTCTTCACATCAAACCCATGTAGCCTTGGAATAGAGTCAAGCAACACTGAAGAACATTAGGTTTTCCAGCTATCACTGTGCACTGCTACACTTGCTAAATTAGTCTCCAGACGTAACCCCAAGGAAAAAGAAACTTTTTAGCACCTGCCAAGAATAACGCCTGCTGGTCAGCCACATGGCTGCAGCAGATTGTTCAGCAGAAGGCACTGGAGGCAGTTCTGGACCAACCGCCCTGCAGTCATTTACCTGAGAAAAGAACTGAGATAGTATTAAAAGAGCAGCTCCATTGGGTGTTTCAGAGCAAGGAGCCCTTTGCTGTTACTGCTACAGTAACACTACTGCTGTCATCCATCTGCCACCCTCTAGTGCTGCTCTGACCTTCACTCCGAGCCATCTGTCTTTGCATGCTTTGGCACTAGTAAAATACATATTGTTCATAGGAGCTCATGAGATGTAAGCCTGTAAGGAAACAAATTCCCCCTTTGCAACTCTCTTTTGAACAGCTTTTAATTCATTTTATGTGTTGCTAAGCTTTTGTCAGCATTGTAAGAATACAATTTGTGGTGAAATTAAACCTCTTACAAGAGTCTCTAGTTAGGTACACGTGCTTGACTGTGACTGAATACTGAAGTATAAGTTACCACTCAGCCCATAAGATGATCTGCCTTTCCCCAGTTGTGAGGTACTCTGAAATATCCTAAACTTTAAGCCAAACTTTCCCTCAAAACTGGAACAGGCTAAGAGAACATGAATTATTCCAGCAGTGAGATGATTATCTAAGTTAATCAAGTTAAAAGACGAGTTTATATTTTGAGCGTATTTTATTCACTACTGTTTCAATCTAAGTTGTATTCACCTCATAAAAGACTTCAACTCCAAAAAAAAATCTTAGAGATTAATTATCCATGCTGTGACCCTTTAATTTTTTGTTTACTTTATTCTGTAACTGCCTTTCTGAAACTCTATCAAGGGCAAATATCAAGTTATCTATTCTCTACTCCTATTGGTGATGTTCTTTGCCCATCTTATGTAAGGACACATCATTGATTTTTTTTCAATTGTCGGCACTCCCGCAATATCCTAAAGTATGTTAATGAAAGAGTTTCCAGCCCTATACTTTCAGAAATTTTAAAAGTAATTTACCTACTCCTTGGCATTCACAAATATCTTAAAATAATTCATATGTTTAATTCCACTACATATTCACATGCAGCTCTTTCTCATTTTTGTGGACCTGTAAATTTTTATATAATATAAATGTACAAACTCACTTTCCAGAGCTATTTTGTCACTTGACGATCCGTAATTTATTCCTTATAGTGTAAACATGGTCAGAAAAAAAACCATACAAAATATTCTTTCATAGAATCATAGCATCACAGAATCATAGAATCATTTAGGTTGGAAAAGACCTTGAAGATCATTGAGTCCAACTGTTAACCTAGCACTACCCAGTCCACCAATAAACCATGTTCCTAAGCAGCACATCTCCACATTTTTTAAATATCTTCAGAGACAGTGACTCAACCACTTCCCCCGGCAGCCTGTTCCAATGCTTGACAACCCTTTCGGTGAAGAAGTTTTTCTTTATATCCAATCTAAACCTCTCCTGGCACAACTTGAGGCTCTTTCCTCTTATCCCATCACTTGTTACTTGGGATAAGAGATCAAGTCACCTCGCTACAACCTCCTTTCAAGTTATCATAGAGAGAGCTAAGGTCCCCTCTCAGTCTCCTTTTCTACAGCCTAAACAGCCCCAGTTCCCTCAGTTGCCCTTCATAAGACTTAAGCTCTTGACCCTTCAGCAGCTTCTGTGGATGTGACATTGGACTTTACCTCAATATGTTGATTTCCTGGCTCTAATTCCAACTCTATATATACCAGAATCACACTAGTGTAAGTGCATTGGCCCTTCTGATTTTGACCCTATCTGAACATATACGCACTAGAGTAAAAACACTGTTTTGAATTCATTTTTTTTTCACCCAGCCCACCACACTCTTACAAATAGACACAATTTTATCACTGTTAATAATGCAAATCCAGTATGCTCAGGAATGAAAAATTGGTATGTTATTCTGCCTCATGTACTACTGAAGAAATCATCAGTCAAAATTCTCATTACAGGTTATTTATCTCATCTATCTTTATTCTCATCACAGGTGGAGATAATATGATGCTCATATGTTCTGATCCCATGTCCTTAATGGACTTTGTAGTTCTTGTGGTTGAAAAAAAAAAAAAATTAATTTGTGAACTCAATATAACTTCTAAACTTGATCCTGGGCTGCAATTCACAGCTCAAAATGGATGTAAATTTGGCATTATGACGATCTATTGGTGCTTTGCATTCTTTTTGCATCCAGATCACTGGTTATGTAAGGACAGACTACTTAACAATTAGAATATATTTGTGTATATATGTATGTGTATTTATTTGCATTACCTACATTCACTTGATTTATGTATGTCAGCACAATGTCAGCTAAAATTATTATCTGTTTTTCTCTAGATGGTCTTCTTATCTGAGAATCAACATAGCTTCTCTACAGTAATATATAAACTTGTGTGATAGTGTATAAAAATGTTAGCAATTTACAAAGTTAATAAATTTTAGAGACTCTTCAGCTCTACAAAAAAGTGAAAACTAGGCAAAATTCAAACAGCCTCTCTCCTTCCCACCCGTTTAGAATCATAGAATGGAAAGGGTTGGAAAGGATCTTAAAGATAATCTAGTTCTAACCATCACCAACTTTCCCTAGCTTTCTAATTCTTCCCTCTTGCCAAAACCTGGAAAACCTTCAGACTACACTCCTGCTCTACTGTAGCTACATTTTGAGCAAATACATAACTGTCAAACATCTGTTTCTTGATCCTGCCTAAACAAGCATTTTATGAGGTTTCAGGGCAGATGTATTTCTCTTCATTGTCTTTGCAAAAAATACAATGGTTTTTAGGACAGGTTAAGGGACTGATTTCCTCAGTCTAGCAAATGGCTTCACATTTATACCTGTGTTAAGTTAGTGTGAAGTGAGTGTAAAATGTCACCAATAAGAAATCAGCAGCTACTGTGCAAGGCTGTTGAGGGAAAAAAAAAAAAAAAGCAGATATAAATCAACACTGACGGCTAGTTCTGTCACTCCATCAACCAGAAGTATTGTGCAAATGCATCATCCTTCCTCCAAAAGTTACTAGATTTTTTTCCCTGTTCAAAACAACATTAGTCAGTCCTTAATTTAACTGTACAAAACTCAAACTCTCCTCTAATGCAGAATGACTTCCATTTGCTTTTGCCTAATAATGTTTTGGTGCCGTGTACTATTAGAAGCTGTACATTTTTGTGAACTGGGAGAAAGAGATTTTCAGATGAACAAAACCTTTCCCTTTGTTTATATCTTTTTATTCTTGATAGCAACGCAGACAGCTGAACTAAATAAGAAATTTATTCATTTAAAGTCTTCAGTCTTGTCTTCTAGTTTTGCTGTCTGATCTATGTCCAAGTCCTGCTCGAGTCATTTGAGAGATGCTTTCAGTTAAGTCCTCTGAATAAAGATTTCATGCTGTTGCTTGAAGTGGCTGATATATTATAATTTCTAAATTACTTCCAGCAAGTGCACGCCTCTGCCTAAGCTAAGGTATATATTATGGAAAAAAGGACTTTTTTTTTTCCCAAAAATCTATGGTCACTCACCTAGAATGAAAGAACTGTTTGTGAGGTTACAAAATGACATACTCAAGGGAACCAGTCTACCCTGTTTGCCTAACACCCTTCTTCTTTAAAGTATCTTATGCTAACCACAACGCATAAAAAAATTTACTCATTAGTTCTTTAAAGAATTGTTGTCCAAATTGAGTAAGAGGAACTGATGCTGAAGAATTACTGTATACTTTGCTTTTTCTGTATTTCACTGGCTCCTACATGCTGGCCTTTGTCAGAAGGAGGACACTGGGCCCTTCATTCTAATTTGTTAAAGCAACTTTTCTGTTCTCACATTTTGTTCTGTTTTAACCAAACTTTCAAACTGATTCTTATTTGCTGTGTCCTCTTACTGTAGAATTTGGCAAACAACCATTTTCAACACACGCTGCCCCTTTATTTGACCCCACTTAATTTAAAATGGTATAAATCTGAGGATATGCTCCCAGTTCACAGGAATAGACATCAGAAGAGCAGTGGATTTTGCTGGTGCTTTTGATCTAGCTGTGACCTAACTGACTGAACCTTATCTCAGTATAAAATATTACTTGTTCAGCATGTTCAAACAATGCAGTGAGTGAAGAGCCATGGAAAGAAGCCACATGTTGGTTAGAGGAAGGCGATTGGTACATGGTGGTAGACTGAAAGATTATAATGCTAAATTAAGGTATACTGCCACTGCATTGGAAAAGGAGAAGCCTGCTCATGTCTCCAAACAAAATTGCAAGCAACAGCATACCTTACAATTTCCAGAGAATGTGCTTAGAAAATAGAGGTTAAATGCTACCAGATGACATGAACAGGAAAATTAATATTTCAGCTTGAACCTCTTTTGGGGGGTCGAATGAATGTTTCTGATTCCAGTGAGTCCCAGTGAAGAGATGTCCCATGGCAAGCCCCAGAGGCTGCCTACCACAGCCCAGCCTGCCCAGAGGTCCCTGCCAAGCAGCTCAGGATGGTGCGGGCAGAGTGTATAGGGCTTAGAGAAAATGCACACATGACGCTGGGCTTCCTGCCGCTTCTTGTACGGACTGTTTTGGTGTTGCTGCAAAGTCTTATAGCTCTGGGCTAATGCCATCAGGTGCCAGACAGCGTGATCACCGTCTTACTTTTATATAGAGGGACTTTCCCACTTTTTTTGAGCTGAAATGGCTACCAGAATATGGTTGTGCCTGGAGTTATATGAATGGATAAGAAAAAAATTACACCAGAAGGTTTTACTGAGGATCAGAGGAGGAATATAGATAACCCCAGAGGATCATTCATGTCATCTTAAAATAGGGAGAGTTAGTCACCCTGCAAAACGCTATTTTCATTCACTGTGCCATTAGACACTATGCTGAAGTTCTGCCATCTACAGGAGGACATGATCCATTTCCAGCTGTAAGTGGAATAAAATAAGCTCTAATAACATGATTTTATTTTAGAGCAACATGTAAACAACCTACACATCTTTTTTTCCAGATTTTTTTCTACTTTGCTCATCTGCCTAATAAGCAGCTTCTGCAGTTGTTTCTTTGCCTCCTTCCAGCAGTCAAAATGCAAACCGTCCTCCAGAAAATTCTCTTTCAATTTGAACCTGCAATGCAGTTCTACCATATGTTCTGAGAAATTATGAAGTCAGCAATGTTTTCTTTGCTAGCTTCACTTCATTCCATATAAATCAAAATCCTATAGTCAAATAACCGGTTTTACATTAATTGTTATTAACCATCCCATTATGTATTTTGCAAAAAGGTTAACATGTCTGCATTAGGTTATTTAAATGGATGTTCCAGCACTGTGCATAGTCTAATTTGCTAGGACTTTGCAAATACATGCAAAACTCTTCTTAGTCTTGTGGGAACAACAGCTTTAGAAGCCACTGTCTTTAAATGCATGTGACACTAATTCAGGGGTTTGCTGCACACATTTTATAGCTGCTAATTAACAAGTTGTTTAGCTTGAGGGCTCACAGGAATCTAGAGATGAAACAATTTTGCCAGACATACCAAAATTCAAAAGTGATTTTACTATAGCAAACTTAATTCTGTAATTAGAGTTAGACATTGGAGTAGAGCAGTGGACATCCATCCATGTACATCAGAAGATGTTGGTTTATGTCTTTTGCAAATATTAAAAATCCATGTGTCAAAGAAGTATTTGTTACATTTACTACATCCAGGTTTTAGGAACTTTTCATGTCTGCTTACCTTTTCTCTGCCCCGTTTTTTCTGTTATTATCAGGTGAACTGAACAGTACATGGCTGCCTGAATTGAAACTTAACTAAAACACAGAAATTGATAAGTGACCATGAAGATTATTTCAATGGAAAATTTTCATCTATTTTAAAATACTGAGATCCCTTTCATAGTTGAATAACACTCTGAAGTATAACCAATGGCAAATCACCCCTTTGAATGGGGAGCTGTTATTGGAGGAAAAGGCAGAGAAAAGGAAAACATTTCTTTTGCTGTGTTTGGCATTTCTTAGTCCAGGCCATGTTTTCATTTAGCATTGGATATTTTTTCATCATGAAGGTAAGATCAAAGAAAACAGAAGCTCCAAAACCTGTATTCTTGGAGTCAAGGATGAGAAACACTCGTTCTTATGGTCACTTACTTGACTTCTTTTCTTTTTTGTTAAATAACACTACACTGGGTAGAAAAGAGTGCAGGAGAATGACCTCGCTGTTATCTGCCAAAACAGCTTACTTTCAGACCAGTAACTGCAGAGGACCAAACTAATCTCTGCTACAGAAACCCTCTATCATGAAAGCACATTTTCCTTGCGATAGAACGTGACAAAGTAATACGATTCAGTAACTGTTCATGAACAAGAGGCCAGTCTCATATCTCTCCTGATTATGGAGCCATGAGCCAAAGGAAGAAATCTAACCAGAGCTCAGGGAAAGCTAAAGGTAATGCAACAAGTTGTTCAAAGGCACTGCAATGGATGCAAATGGTTTTTCACTAAGCCTAATTCTGAAAAACTTAACTTTCTTACTCATTCTTTGACCTTAGTGTTGGTTTAATTTGAGTAAACACTGGCTAGGACTTCCTGTCTTAGGTTTAGTAAGTCAGGAACAGTAGCCAAAACCTGATGAGGCTCAACTAGATCTGAAAGGTCAAATTAAAAATAGAGAGCATAAAGATGTGGGCGACTGAAGCTGAAGTCAGCCAGCCTACAAGACATGACTGACCTGGGCATTTTGCCTGTTTATCTCTTTTGGCCCCATAAGGGAGCCGGGTCTAGCACCTCTGGCAGGTGAATGGTCTGAGGCACTCAGTGCTCAAACTGAATTCTGGGTTTTAAATCAGGCACCTGCAGATACTTTGCATATGGCCTACTTTTTGGCAGCTCTACCAAACCAGCTTTTTCACTTACTTATCACATGGCTAGTTTTTTTATGTGACTTCTACCCATCCATTCTAATTCAGACAGGAACATGTTTCAAAGTTAAGACTCTTACATTGTCAAACTCTCAGGAACAGATGGATGAGCCAGAAAATGATCAAAAAAAAGCGTAGGATATGGAAACCAGCATGAGACCCAGACTGTTTTGTAAGTGACCCCATGTGGTTAAGTATATCACACACAGGTACCTATGCTGAAAGGAAATTTCTACTTTAAAGAAAATGTTGCAGAAATGCTTTGTTCAGGAGATGGATTTGATAAAACTATTTTATTATAACACTCTCATCCAGCTTAGTAGACCTGCTTACCATTGCAAACTATTTCTTTAGCATTGAAAGTTATTTTTCTCTTTTATTTGCAGTATAAAAGAGCAGTTCTGTGGTTTTCCTGAACTATATGAATGAGTTGAGTCATCTGTGACTCTGATAAAGATTGAAGGTAATATGTGAAGAAGCACCATACTGAATATAAATTCATGCTTGCTATGAATGATGCATGAAGGTTCTCTTCTAGGAGAAAAATATGAAGGTACTGTAAAGTATCTACTTAATACTACAGTAAGTTCAAACATTTTTCTAAAGGTATCTTTGTCTTTTCTTTCATTATTAGTAGTCAAGTTATTCATTCTCGCCCTCATAAAAGATATTACATGTCATTATGGATAAAGCATAACATTTTTATTTCTCTCCAGTGGTCCCAGGAAAAATGTAAACCAAACCAAAATAAAATAAATTCTTTTTCTTTCTAGCAGAAAGTGCATAGCAACAAAAAAATCACAGTTATATGTGGGTCATCAGTGAAGTAATTTTCAACAATAAAAATTGTTTTTTCTGCCAGGTAACATAAAACTCACACCCAGAGAAAAGTAATACAGGATTCTAAGACTCCCAGATCCTGTACTTCTTGACCTAATATCCAAAAACATTTTAAGACAATCTCATCTGTCAATGGAAATAAACACTGGTCTGTTACTCTTCCACTCCCTCTCCTTGCCATGCTGATTAATTAAAATAACAATGAAAATATTTGCAGCTGGCAGTTGCACAGTAACAAGGACAATTTACAAATGTGATCAGACTTTGTGTTTCCAGACATAGAGCAGTCACCAGCATGTTTCCTTACACACATAACGTGAAAATTAATAATAGGACAAAATAAATAGGCCAGGACAGAGAGTTTCATAGCCCCCTGCAACAACAGGTGACAGAAAGTGGAGATTAGAACAACCACTTGAGATGTCCCAGCTGTAAGAAAGTCTGTCCCTGCTCTTACACGCCCTTAACAAGCTCTTTTCCGTATACAAACATATATATTCTGCTAGTCTTCAATACTCGTGTTAACCAGTTACTATCTGTGTTCATAACACAGAAGGAGCCCTCTGGAAACTGCCTTTTTTAGGGCTAACAGTTGCAGCAAACACCTGCTCTAAATATCCCCAATATGAAATTATCAGTAGGATCCTTCTATCAAATAAATCCTTTGTCAAATAAATATTTCTCAAGAAGATGTTCTTGTATGGATAGGAAACATCTGGCTAAGCCATTAAAATTTTAAAATGAAGGTTTAAGCAACAAAATTGATGGAAGCCCTGCTGTAAGGCAGTGCACATGTAAGGCCTTGCTCCTCCCATCCGACAGGACTAATAAGCCCCCACCAGTCCAGGAGATGACCCTGGTAAACACGGCATTAACATTCACAGCAAATGGCAGTGGGCAAGGCAGTCCTCACAGATAATAGGCTTTTTCCAGTGATTGTTCCTTGTCACTTAGGAGCACATCAATCCCTTTGCTACCACAGGCTGTCATGTCATGTATACCCTTCCCTGGGCTGTATTTTGTAAGAAATAGTTAATGTCTACATCTCCTAGCGGCAGACTCCTCCAGAGCCTCACTATGATGGAGAGAAAATTGTTTCTGGCTTCCAGTTTCAATTTATTCATGACCAGTTTATAACCATTTCCTCCTGAGCCAATATTGTCCTTTAGCTTAACCAGCTTTTTTCCCTTCCTTATGTTTATCCTCCTGATATATTTACACAGGACAGACGTATCGCCTATTAGCCTTTGCTGAACAAGACAAGCTCTGGCAGTTCCACTCATGGGATTAACCGAATCACTTCTGCTCCCACCTAGTGCTCAGCTTTCTTAAAGACATGTCTATTTACTGTTCTGTATTTGCTGTTCTTCAGGCAGGTAGTGCCATCCCTTTTTTGATAGAGTTATTGCTAGATGACCTTCATCTGATTGTATCTTCTTCTAGTTCTCCCAAAAGGCAGGTTTTCTATGATGGGGACGATTTAGTTTGGGAAATCAGTGTGTGGTACAGAACCTTGAAGCCCAGAAATTCATGTCTCTATGTTTTGTACCCTCAGGAAAAGTAGAAACCAAGAGTCTTTGGATATGAATTTAGTTGCCTTGAAGTTCCCTTGTTCCTCCTAATTGTCTACATCTCTGAGCGTAGCCTGTAGTATCTGAATCTCTCACCAATGTGACAAAAAGAATAAAAGTGGGTCTTTCCATCCTGTAAGGAAATGTAGTGACGTTTGGATCTAAGAACACGCATCTTCACCCTCCTTCATGCATATTTCCATCTTTTCTCTCCATACCTCTGCCTACACGTACATGGACACTTCAAATTCGGTGTGTTGCTTTGAAACCTAAACCCACCTGTATTTACTAGGATTCTGTATTCCAGCTGAACTGAGCCAGCAGAGTTCAACAGAAATAAAAATTTTCAGCCAAATAAAAACCCATGTCATGTTATAGTTGTAAATTGTTATCTTTGGACTTTTGAAGCCTAGCGTACGCATCAGAAAATCCTGAGCTGCTAGGACTGAAACTGGGATCATCCTGGGCTGCATCCAAATAAGCATGACCAGCAGGTCGAGGGAAGTGATTCTGCCCCTCTACTCAGCTCTGGTGAGACCCCATCAGGAATACTGTCTTCAGTTCTGGAGCCCCCAACACAAGAAGGACATGGAGCTGCTGGAGCAGGTCCAGAGGAGGGCTTCGAAGATGATCCGAGGGCTGGAGCACCTCTCCTATGAAGACAGGCTGAGAGAGGTGGGGTTCTTCAACCTGGAGAAGAGAAGGCTTCAGGAAGATCTTATAGCAGTCTTCCAGTACTTGAAGCTGTAGAAGGAGTTTTACAAGAGCATGTAGTGATAGGACAAGGGACAATTGCTTTAAACCGAAAGAAGGTAGATATAGATTAGATCTATGGAAAAATATTTTACAATGAGGATGATGAAACACTGCAACAGGTTGCCCAGAGCAGTTGTGGATGCCCCATCCATGGAGGTATTCAAGATCAGAATGGATGAGGCTTTGAGGAATCTGATCTAGTGGAAAGTGTCCCTGCCCATGTCAGATGGGTTGGAACTAGATGATCTTTAAGGTCCCCTTCCAACTCAGACCATTCTATGATTCTATGACTCAGGGAGTTAGTAACCACACTCCTGGGGCCAGAGTGAGCCAAGTTGGTTAGCGTTTTCACAAATGAGACAGAGTACTCTCCCCCCTTGCAATTCCCTTCTGCTTCCAGGCACAGGCAGGCACGATCTCTGCATGTGCTGGGGCCCAAAGCAGCCCAAAAGGGACACTGTGGCTCTGCTTCTCCCACTCCCAATCACAGTCCACGGGACATACCAGGATTTCAGCACCAAACGTGCTAATTCTGGCTGGTTTGGGAAAATTGTGAAGGTGAGGAGCTCTTGCTTTCCAGAAGGTGCTTGGGAGAGACTACTTCCTCTCTTGGTATCTGGACTTCTTCCCACATTTGCCTTGGAAGAGTTGGTTGGCAGTCAGGGAAACAGCTGTGCAGGAGGACTGGGCTTTGCCTGCGTCATTCAGCATTCATCTTCTTTGCCACAGCTTCACTATCATCTGTTGTTCAAAGGAAAGGTAAAGCAATGTTAACATCCCCTCTGGAAGAATACAAATAGGGAATAAAATGTCTTTTTCGGTTGAGAGATGCTTCAGGAAGCATTTGCCTGTTACTCGTGATGCTTCGCCAGCATACCTTTATAATCTCCACAGCCAAAGCATGTCGGTATCAGAAATAGGACCCAGAGGAGTGCCAAACTGAGGCATGTCATCCTTCTTTCCTGTTCATTCTGGTTTCAGGAACTTCAGTCCTTTCATTAGCTGTTTAATTGTCCTGCAAAGGTCTTGAGTCAATATTTTTATTTCCCGATTTTACCTGCCAGTGGTGAACAATCTGCTCCCTTTTTCAGACCATCTAACTAAATTTAACAGGCAGGAGAAGGAGGAACACTCCCATGCCTGCTGGATTGGAAAATTGTAAGTATATTTAACAATTTAAAGTGTGCATGCAGACCTTAAAAACATCCACTTTGTTCTGAATAGTACTACTGTTCTGCTGAGAATTTTTTATGTTGTGGAAATAAAAGGGTTTGGATTATATTGAAAATATGTAAAGACAAGAATGCCGCAGCTCCATGGAGAAACTAAAAGTCTAATGTTGAATTACTAAGTATTAAAAAGAATATTTGAAGGATATCTTATATCATTTCTGAAGTGTGAAATCAAATTGGCTCTTAGCTGCTGGCCAATGGCAACTGGAGATAAGTGGGGGTTTTTAACACTTTTTTTAATTCTCTTTCATATAAACTACAAAAAGTTGATCTGAACTAGTGACTCATCCGAAAAATCCTTGCTCATTACCAAAGGCCCATCAGCTGTCCTGAGGAGGAGGAGATCTCTGTTTAGGAGATAATGATCATTCCTCAAGATTTCAAAAATATATGGTGTAGTAGAGCCATGTTGTAACTAGCATACACTCTGTCTGATGTCCAGGAAATACTCTTTTGCATTTAGTCTTTCCGACAGGATCTATGAAAAGGTAAGCTAATACAATGTTGACATACTGTCTGGAACAATAAATTTGAGGTATGGAGTTAGCTTTGTTGGATGCAAAACAAAAACAAACTGAATAATGTTCCCTTAAAATTCCTAGTCCAGAATCTAGATGAGAATGCCCTTTAGGGATTTTTGAGGAGGCATGCTCACCTTGTCGTTAGTCAAGAATGGGAACGAAAGGGCTATGAGCATACTATAATGCCCTGATTCAACATTTCTATCAACAAAATTGGCCTATTGTTCTTTTTTTGACGGAGACCAAGCCTTTTAGAAAGCACTGCTACAGAAAACAGCTGGATTTATACTCAAAGGAAAAAGAAATTGTGATTTACTGTATCTTTGTTTTGGAGGGTTTAAAGGAATTCAACAGGCAGGCTCTGTGGTTCCATAAGGAGAAACTAGCCCAGCCAATTCTGAATTAAACCCAGCAAAAATGGGGGCTGTACATCTTAGTAAGACAGCCATCATATAAAAATACAGGTCAGATGGGTTTCCCTTGATGTACATCCAATTTTAACAATCCCAACTTTTTATTATTGTTATTTCAAAAATCCCAGCTGCACAGTGTTTTCAGGAAAAAGGAGAACAGAGACAGCAGAAACGGTATGGCTGAATCCTTTACCCTTCTAAATCTTGCCTGTGGTATGTTGGCACCTTCTCACTGTACAGTTACACAGATTAATATTTTCTGGAGCTGCTGGAAGCTCCCTTGCATAATCTAAGCAAGCCAGAAAGGATTCTGATGACCTTCAAACATGCTAGTAGTGGACAAAATCTGGAGCTTGGATTTTCAGACGTGCAAGTGGGCTCTAAGGAACCAAGCCTTGCACTGGATCAGTAGCATGAAGTACAAATGCCATATGAAGAGTGCTTGTCTGACTGCTGTTTTCCACTGAGCCAAGCAAAACACTATCAGCAAATTACAAAACAGATGAACACACTCCTACTTTTTTATACATAAAAGGGAACCTGCTTTACCCAGCCACATCTGTTTCTTTGATTTAATTCCATTCTAATTCCTGTTCGCAGTGGATGAGTGGTTTGGCAAGTGCATCACAGCCCACTTTACCGAAAAAAAATGGCTTCCTGGTGAAATAAACCCCTTTATGAGACTTTGATATGAACATATTTAGCAAATTATTTTGTTAACTCCTCCTCCTCATTAGTGACTGTATTCTGGGCCAGAGTGCAAACCTTACATTAAAGGACTTGTTTTTTTACAAATAAATTGAAGAGAAGACCTCTCTCTCCAGTCATCCTAGATGATCTCACAGCAGGACTGTGACTATTCATAAAGTGCTTGCAGAGAAGTAGCAGATATATCCTGCTGATTTGTAATGTAATTCCAGTGCAAAAGGTAAGGCCGTAATTGTAACCCAATTAATTAATCTGTAAACTGTGAAACTACACAAGTTGCAAGAGAATTATAACTTCTGGAGAGAGCACTCAGAAAAGGGAAAAGAGAGAAGCAGAGAGAAAATTAGAGTTTCAGAACATAGCGACTACTAACTTGGAGCAGAAAACCGTAGCTAAAAGTAGAATAACTGTACACAGGGTGCGCATAGCACACATGCTTTTTATGGAGAGATTAAACAAATTGTAGGAGATGCTTATAAACTTTGCATTTATCCTGTGCTCATGGCCTGGAGCTTGTCAGTCAATCATTTAATGGATAAAGATATGCAGCATTGCTCACAACATTTTGATGCTAAATGGACCCTCACCAGACTCTATCTAAAGTGTGAATTGCTGGGTGCGTCTGAAATTATAACAACAGGCACTTTGAAGAGTCACTATTAGCATGCAGGCTTCATTTTCAAGAATAGAATAACAGCATAAAGCACGGGCAGGGGGAGGATTTTTCCATTATTAAAAAAAAATGACTACAATCACTTTGTCAGCAAATATTCAGTCCAACTCTCTCCCTGAGAGCTGGCGGCCAGGCCCCACCACACTGTGCTCCTCCACCAGAACTGTGCTAGACTGTGAGAAAATAAAGCATGCCAAGAAAGGGCAGGCAATTATCATAAATTCACACTGATCTAGGTTAATGAGAGTACTGCCCTGTCTGTGCACGGCTGGTGAACACCGGTGGGAATGCAGCTTTGGTAATAGAAGCAGAGAATCCTGCAAATATGCCTATAAATATGATGTGGGTCAGGGAACTCGTTTAAACATACTTTATGGCTTGAGGTGTCGCCCAGTCAGAAAGCACAAACAAACAGCAAATAGCAGGCTCCTGGAATTGAGGAATTTAAGACTTTTAAATGCTTCAAAAGTCTTCAAAATGGGATTTAAGAAGAGTTTAAATGGAGTGCAGGCCTTGAGCAAGAGTTCTGCATAAGGTTAAACTTCATATTTTCCTCAGAAGTTAACACTACTATCCAAAGGCCAACACCTGAGGAACTATCTGTGACAGATGCAAACTCCATTAGATAGACAATAGATGGATAAATAGTTAGATAGATAGATAGATAGACAGACAGACAGATAGGAACAGTCAACTAGTAAACACTGGAGCAGATAGCATCTAAAACGTGAGCTTGAATCATCCTTTCCTTGGATTCTTATCCACTCCTAAGTCACCCTTTACTTCTAGTCCCTGAACACATTTTTCTATGCCCCTTGCTATCTACCAGCACTCACTGAAGCCAAAATATAGGGGGTTGGACCTTCGGTGTCACACAGCCCGTCAGAGTTAATTGCTCCTTGATTCCATTCTCCATCTGCCTTCCCCTCTGCCCTGCCACCAAGGACCTAACCCTCTCATCCCTCAGCTCTTTTGTCTTATTTGAGTCCGATGACTTTTACTCCCTTCTTTCTTTAGAAAGTGGCCTATCCCACTGGCAACTTCACCCTCTTTTCCTGCTTTCCAGTACCTTTAAAACACTCTTTCTTTTATTCACCTGAACATTTTTACCTTGCCTTCAAATTTCTCTTTAAAACCCAAGGAGGCTGCCTGTCGTCAGCTTCTTGCTGGTTCTTTTCTTGAGCACACTTACAGTATAGGTTTTCTGGGACAGTAGATTTGCTTATCTATGCAATTTATAGGGAGCACGTAGATTTACACTGCAGGACAAATAAATAACATAGAAAAATAGGTCCAATGGAAAATCTTTCTTACCTTTCCTTCTGTTTTCATAAGCCAAGGGGTACTCTGAGTCTTCAATATGCTGCTACTCCTCTACTTTCTTTATGTTTTAAATTGTCTAAGTACATTACTGAAGATAAAGTTGAGATAAGACTAAAAAATAAACCATAATTTTACTTAAAAATATTATTTCATCAGGTCACCATTGGAACTAGTATCCTGTTCCACCCGACCTCATCTTCGTGGTCTAAAAACTTCCACTGCAACTGTGCTGATTTTTCAAGCTAACATTAGAATCATATTTTTCCAAGTACCCACCCACTGATACTCTCAACCTTGACATAATGAGATCGCTTTTCTCTCCTCTAACATCATGTATAACAAAATATTGACAGCCAGACCCTTGGTGTCTACAGTTGTCAAAGAATTTGTACAGGTGTCAGTGAGGATGTTCTGAAAATTTTGTTTTCATTAAGGAATTGATGTTACCAGCTTCTTCTAGGATGCTATGCCATTGAAAAAAAAAATGCACAAAGTCTTGTTTCTCTGGACATAGCAAGAGTCAAAATGGAGGAGGCAATCACTCTTTACAGTTACTGGTCTCCCCTCAGCTTGCAAGTTGCTCTGATAGTTTTCTTTTTCTCTCACACAGATAACTGGTTTTCTGGTTGCTTCCAGCTCTCTCTGTTCCCTGTCTGCTCCCGTTGTTAACACACTTTTTCATTTTCCCAAACAGAAAAATCCCAGAGTATCTTTGCATTACATTCCCTGCAGATACTCTCTGACCTAATCTCTGACTAATCTCTGATGGCCTCTGTTTTTCTGAAAGTCTCTCCTCTTATTTCAGCTACCTGAAGCTCTGAATTTTACTTTTTTTCCCCCATTTATCCTGAAGGACAGGCAGCAAATGTGGTGTACAGTTTATATGCTCTAGTTTTTTTAAGTGAGTGTTTTTCAACGTCTATATTTTTTCTCATTGTACTCCCCTTTCCACTGAACTTAAGTCAATCTTGCAGGTTTTTTAGTTGTTGTGGGTTTTTTTAATTTAGATTACTTTCTTAGTTCATTTTGTCTGTGGAAATGTGCCTGTTCTGCAGCTCCCTCAAAAACGTGGACTGGGAGGAAAAGTTGTACAAATGATACCAGTTGCTGTTTTGGAGTTAACTTCTAGATAGACAGAGTAATTGTCTGCTTCAAAATTTTATCTTGAATGGTAGTTTTAGTGATATTTCTGTTCAAAGTCCTTATTCCAGTGGTCAAATTATTGACTAAATTCCAACTGCAAGGAGTAGAGGCAAGATTTTATTTCTAAACCTTTGCAATAATGTTTCGATGAGTTAAAAATATCATAAACAGAAATAAAGAAATCAAGTTAAGCTAAGTGCAAAACAATTGCTAGGTTTTACTGGTCTCTTTTCTTGCAGAAAAGGAGAACTGAGGTACAAGGGGGCAGACGATTGAAAGGTTGCAGGAAATCTGCCACAGGTCTAGGAGTTGGATCTAGAGCTTTGAGTCCTTTTCCAGTTCCATGATTCATGTACAGAAAAATGTTCTTGGTGTTCAGCTCTAACTTACACAAGTAAAGTGGCAATAATGACCTCATATAACTTTACCATTGCCAGTGTTTAAGTTGTAATGAATGTTTTTATTGAAGAGAAAATGCATCTGAGCAATCGCCCAGGTGTTTTCTAGGGGAAAGCTTGCTTTGTAGTTTCATCCAGTATAAAACATTTCCGTGTCCTTGTCTATCAGATCAGAAACTACCAGGAGAAACACCAGCCTATGGCATGGTACTGGAGCTCCTCTGCGCCTCCCCAGCTGTGCTCCATGCTGGCCGGTTCTTGTTTTTACCTCTGCTTGGGGACATGGCTGCTGCCTGAGCTCACCAGGCTTGCCAGGTAGCAGTCTCTATTTTCAGAGCTGGCAATGAGTCATGCGTGAAGCTGGCTGACAACCCGTGCTGTCTGTATGTATGCAACCATGGATCGTTACACAGCAATAAGGTACCATATCTCATTCAAAACCTGTCTCCTTTTATTTGGATCCCCACTGACTTTGCTGGCACTGAGCCACGGCTGGTGTTTACTGACCTTTCAGAGCAGCGCTGTCGGCTGTAGGAATAAAAATAACTTCTTTTCAAGGTTGTGCGCAGCCACTGAAGCTGTAGGGTGCACGCTCAGCCACGTGCACAGTGGCCTTCAGACCCGTCTGTAGGCTGTGGGGAAGCATCAGGATGGCCAGTCAGCACCATTCCTGCTGGGGCGGTTGCTTTGGTTTGAGCAGCCAGCCCACCCCGAACATCTGTTTACAGATTACACACCTCCTGGTCCCACACCGCAACGCATAACATCTGCTCTGCTTTCAAGAGATAATGCTTCCAGGCTGTGTGGGTACTATTAGGTAGAGGTTATCCCACAGTGCTCCCTGCAGTCTTGACCCAAAAACACCTACTGAGGGTGTTAAGAGGACCGCGCTGGACCTCCATCCCCAGGTATGCAGCAGGGCACACCGGAGGAAGGCACTTACAGAGATAGATCATGCCCAGGGTGCCTGGATGAATGCAGGCCTACAAGTGTCTCTACACACAACACAACATCCCAACATCTTAGAATCATAGAATCATAGAATCATAGAATGGTTAGGGTTGGAAGGGACCTCAAAGATCATCTAGTTCCAACCCCCCTGCCATGGGCAGGGAAATCCTCCACTACACCAGGTTGCCCAAAGCCTCATCCAACCTGGCCTTGAACACTTCCAGGGATGGGGCAGCCACAACTTCTCTGGGCAACCTGTTCCAGTACCTCACCATCCTCAATGTAAAGAATTTCTTTCTTATATCTAACCTAAATCTGCCCTCTTTCAGTTTAAATCCATTGCCCCTTGTCCTATCACTACACACCCTTGGAAGAAGTCCCTCTCCAGTTTTCCTGTAGGCCCCCTTTAGGTATTGGAAAGCTGCTATAAGATCACCCCAGAGCCTTCTCTTCTCCAGGCTGAACAGCCCCAACTCTCTCAGCCTGTCTTCATAGCAGAGGGGCTCCAGCCCTCTGATCATCTTCGTGGCCCTTCTCTGGACTCATTCCAGTAGCTCCATGACCTTCTTGTGTTGGGGACTCCAGAGCTGAACACAGTATTCCTGGTGGGGTCTCACCAGAGCTGAGTAGAGGGGCAGAATCACTTCCCTCGGCCTGCTGGCCACGGTCCTTTTGAAACAGTCCAGGATACGGTTGGCTTTCTGGGCTGCCAGCGCACATTGCCAGCTCATGTTGAGCTTCTCATCCACCAGCACTGCCAAGTCCTTTTCCTCAGGGCTGCTCTCAATCCATTCTCCGCCCAGCCTGTACTTGTGCATGGGATTGCCCTGACCCACGTGCAGGACCTTACACTTGGCCTTGTTGAACTTCATGAGGTTCTCACTGGCCCATCTCTCCAGCCTGTCAAGGTCCCTCTGGAATCTTCCCCAGGTACCTTTAAAGACACATTGGTTGCTGCCATAAAAGAATGTAAAACACGTTTGCGAAGCCACCAGGCTACTACTGTGCCTGCTGGGCAAAAAAAGAAATGTAGAAGCCAGTGAGCCAAAGTCCCACTGCAAGGGTTAATGTGATCTTTCTGATGAGTAGCCCTGAAGTTTGGGGCTTTTTCAAGCCCTCGGATTAAGAAGGTTTGATTGCAGCCCCAGGAAGAGAGGGCTCTGGCTGCACCAAAGGTCTTACTCAAGTTGGCTTAGATGAGACATGCAGAAGTTGAGAGACCTCAACTCAGCCAATATATCGGGACCGCTGATAATTTTCTTTTAATGTGAATGTGGTGTGCTGTTTATATACTCCTGTTTTCAAAGCAAGCGTTTTCCAACCACTAGCAAGATTTCTACCTGGACGTGGTGTTCCTGCATGTCGCAGGGACTTGCCAAGTCTCTGCAGAGACACATAGGCACTACTTAACCACTAGCCAGCACACAGACAGAGCTATATTTAACTAAAACAAAACAAAGCAAGCCCGCTGCTTTTATGTGAGAATACAGCTGTTACGTTGGTAGTTTATGACGGTCACTCTGTATCACAGAAGGAGTTGCAGTATCTGGGCCACATTTGCTGGTCTGTGCTGAAAGGCCAGGCTAACAAGAGATTAGCAGGAAGATAGTTCCAGGATGGATGATCCTTGCGCATGATGGTAAAGAAATTTTGCTTATAGCAACACGTACTGACACCACGTTTGGAAGGCTGCCTCTGGCAGTGCACTCCTGGGGTTAGCGTGGTGCTGTCCTTCCAGGCCTGCAAAACCTTGCATTGGATTTTGTTCCAGGCATCCAGCACCTTGTCTGACCTGATTGTATCCTTGCAGTCTCAGCAAAACTTCCCAAACTGTCATTGTTTCAGAAGCTGGTTTTCCCTCTTGAAAATCCTCAACAGCTTCAAGGGACACTTCGACTTTATTTCTGTAAAATTTGTCTATCTCATGGTACCCCCACTCCATGCCACTTTTCAGCAGCATCAACAAGATATTGTCAGACAGACAAGCAGATAGATAGCAAGAATAATCAAGACAAATCTAATTGTTTGAGACATTTGAGACATGCATGGTATTTAATTTCTTCATACCATGGAACATGACAAAACAAATTAGTAGCAGAGGAAAATACTACATAGCGCCATTATAGGGTGAACATTTTTTTGTGTTTAGTCAAAACACTGCCTAATAAGATATATGAAAGGAATATCCATTTTAGCTATGTGTTCAATTCTCCGTATTCAGTACACTAGTAATTTAGATACCCTCATTTAAATTCTTCTAACACTTTTATCAAAGTCACAGTTTCTGTTTGTTTCTCTCTTCTTTTAAAGAACATAACACTTGCTTTTGATACATTGCTGATGCTTCTTTTATTTTTTCTCTTAGGGTTTACAAGTTGTATTAATGTTTCTGTAATAACCAGAATAATGTCAAGAGACAAGAATCCAGTATTTGTATTCCTTTGTTAGTTAAATACTCCACTATAAAAAGGAGACAGTAAATTATAGAAAGAAACCAAGACTATGACCACAGAATTCTCATATTTATTCCTACATAAAGAGACCTATATACAGTAACTGAAATTACTCTTTTTTGATTCAAAAAGGAGTTTTGCATGTTTGGTGATCAAATACCATGAAGGAAGTTACATGTTTTTCAGTTGGTCATAAGCAAGCTACATGATGAATGAGATGCAGTTAGAAGAGGAACAGACTGGTGTGTAATCTGTTTTCACTGTAATCATGCTGTATGGAGTGAATAAAGCAATGTTTCTCCACCTCTCCCACTGTGAATGAACAAAAAATTTTCTTAATATTTGTGCACTGCATTCAATAGACACATCTCCACTCGTGTCCCAGCAGAGAGTATTCCTGCAGAAGCAATCCACCTTTGGCTGCCATAGATGTCTGAAGCCTGGAAGAACTATATTTGAGCAGAGGAACTTTATATTTGCTCTCTGAGTAGCAGCACAGAAAGCATTATCCACGACTGAGATCCTTCCTTCCCCATCACAGGCTGTGCTGCCCTATTCACCTCCTATACCTGACTGAGCAATGTAAATGACAAGATCTTTACATGCTCGGAGAAGAATTATCTGAGCTTTAAGAGACATGAACAGGATGACAAATAGTGCTTATTTTCAACAGTAACATAGCTGTTAGAATCATAGAATTATAGAATGGTTTGGGTTGGAAGGGACCTCAAAGATCATCTAATTCCAACCCCCCTGCCATGGGCAGGGACACCCTCCACTACACCAGGTTGACCAAAGCCTCATCCAACCTGGCCTTGAACACTTCCAGGGATGGGGCATCCACAACTTCTCTAGGCAACCTGTTCCAGTGCCTCACCACCCTCTGAGTGAAGAATTTCTTCCTTATATCTAATCTAAATCTACCCTCTTTCAGTTTAAAGCCATTGCCCCTTGTCCTATCACTACATGCCCTTGTAAAAAGTCCCTCTCCAGCTTTCTTGTAGGCTCTCTTTAAGTACTGAAAGGCTGCTATAAGATCACCCCAGAGCCTTCTCTTCTCCAGGCTGAACAGCCCCAACTCTCTCAACCTGTCTTCATAGCAGAGGTGCTCCAGCCCTTGGATCATCTTCGTGTCCCTCCTCTGGACCCGCTCCAGCAGCTCCATGTCCTTCTTACGTTGGGGACTCCAGAGCTGAATGCAGTATTCCGGGTGTGGTCTCACGAGAGCAGAGCAGAGGGGCAAAATCACCTCCCTCGACCTGCTGGCCATGCTTCTTTGGATGCAGCCCAGGAGACAGTTGGCTTTCTGGGCTGCAAGTGCACATTGCCAGCTCATGTTGAGCTTCTCATCCACCAGCACTGCCAAGTCCTTTTCCTCAGGGCTGCTCTCAATCCATTCTCCACCCAGCCTATACTTAGGCTTGGGATTGCCCGACCTATGTGCAGGACTTTACACTTGGCCTTGTTGAACTTCACGAGGTTCTCACAGGCCCACCTCTCCAGCCTGTTAAGGTCCCTCTGGATGGCATCCCTTCCTTCCAGTGTGTTAGAAGTGCTAAGCATCTTTACTGTACTAATTCCTATGACATTTACCTATATAGGTAGCTACAAAAATTATATGGACACCTGTCAATAGAGAGTGCAGTCCAGCTAATTGGTGGCACTATGTCAACATTTGGATTTGTATGCTTGCCACAAATTAACACCCAGATGCGTGTGATACACTGTGGTTTCCTACTTCAAAAACACAATGTCAAAGACACCATGGTGGTACAGATTGATAGAATAGCTTGAAAATAATCCTCAAAATGTTTCTAAAAAATTATGAAAGTCCCAGTTTTTTCCACTGGCTCTAGTGGCAACTCTCTCATCCTTTCATTTTCAAAATCATCTGCTGTATTTACTCAAATTTATATCCTGTTTTCAGTTCTCTCCCTCTAATCTTAATACATGAGAGGAAGAAAATGGTAAAAGAGAAGTATTTTAACCTGGACTCATAGAGTTTATTTAATTGAATTTTGAGGTGAACCTCAAGAACATTTTCAAGAGCATCTCGGTAGTCTATGTGGAGAAGAACTTTACAAACGCAGAGCAGATACGTGTAAGGCTACTGTCTGCAGCATACATGTTCCTCAATGCTCAGGCAGACCCAAAAGCTCTGCCGTTAGCATTTCATTAGGTGATTTCACACCTGACAAAATGAAAGTGTGCACAGAAATTGTAGCAGGTGGTCTGAATGCTGGGGGGAAATAGTCCTGTCTATTCCAATCCGTCTCAGGATGGATATAAAGATATCCCAGGAACTTCCTACCTTGATCTTTCTCAGGACAACATTTAGGAATTGTTCAAAGGGCACACAGCAAGCTCTGAAGGGACTATAGCTTACTGGGAGATGGTTGCACTAAAAGTGGCCAGTGCTCATTCCCCTGCACGGGGAATTACTAATTACTTAACACTCGAAGGTAAGCCTCCACATAGATGCAGACCTAGACAAACCAGTCTGAATTCCTTGCTTGTCACAGAGCTACTGTGCATTAGCTAGCAAATTTAACTCATCAAGACACAGCTCCATTAGTTTCCACAAATAATATAAAAATATCTCAGCAGATCAAAGAGAGTTAAGTTTTGAAATTATGTGTGCAAAAAGCCCACCTATTGCAGAGTCTGCAAGTTACTGCTCATTTAAAGAGGTTGGTCTTGCTAACTGCTATGCCTGCTTCTGTGAAAAGTACCTATACCCAGCAAATATGTGGCAGAAATCACAAGATCTCACTTCAGCGTAAGCATGAGGAGATGGCAGAACATCTCTGCAGAAGAAAATTATTTCTCTCAAAATACTGACATAGCACATAGGCCAGATGCTGATGATAATATTAAGAGAAAAGTCAAAAAGATGTTTAGAAACTCAGGAAAAGCAGAGAAAAAAAAGCAGGAAGGACAAAGAAAACTTCAGTGGCAGAATAACTCCATTGAGATCCTGGGCTTCAGGCCATACCCAGCACAGCTGCAGCAATGAAACCAAGATACCACAGAAACGGGAAAGGAAGGTCTGCCTCCCCAGAAACAGGGAGAGGAGAAACAAGACCCTAGGAAGCTGGGAAAGCAGCAGGGGAAACATCTTGAAGCAGAGACTTGCTTTGATCCTGATGATGAATCAACCTCACCCAAATGGATGAGCTATTTGGACCCATTCCCTGCTGTTTAAGGATTTGTCCCTGAAGTGACGAGCGCATGTGAAAACCCACATATGCACTGAGGAAGGGAAGGCAGATGACATCAGTCTTAAATTCAGATTAGAAAAATGTGCATGAAAGAGAAAAAAAAATCAAAACAACCTCACATCACAGCACAGGAATGTTTGGTGTTCCTTTTCAGTCCTCTTCCAACAGATGGCATCTTCAGCTCCAAACGGCAAACACCGCATTTTGTTACAGATCAGCTGCCTCTCCAGGTAGCCGGGCTGTCTTAGATCACCATCTTGAAGGAAAGTTGAAATTAATTTATAGGACTGGTACTCCACAGTGCTTCAGCTGGCAGCAGCTGCCCGTTTGTCAGGGCTGTCAGAGCTCAGCTGCTGCTCTGGGTCCATCACACGGACCACACATGGTAATTTCGTGGGCGTTCAGGGGAGACAAACAAAAACGAGGCTGCTGGTGCTGCCACAAGGCAAAAAGTAAGACCTCCAAACCATGTAAATGGTCTTGAAAGACTGGGACTCTTCAAAACATTTGCCTTCAGAGATAAGTGTTCACATTCCATTTTTGTTTTCTTGCACACACCAGGGCCGTCTTCACCCAAAGAGGAATTTGCAAAATTAATAGCAAAACAGGTACAAAACAAGTAATTTATGAAGTAACCTGACATTTTCCAGCATCTGACGGATGCCACTATTATGATCGTATTAATATCTAAAACTGGCATTTTAAAGGCTCACATAGGCTTTTTAAAAAATATTTCACTCCTTTTAAGCAACCCATTACAAATAATTCCCGAGACAAAACCATCCTATTTTTACATTTTTGTGCTAATATTATCACCATATATGACACAAATAACAGGGCATTTTTGTTTCATCTTTCTAGCAGTTTTCTTCTAACAATATATAAAAACATAACCTAAGAGTGCTGATTTTGCACTCCAGCTTATTTTGGATGGTTTGATGCTTCCAATTATTAAATACATGAGCTGTGATGGCAACACTGCACGCGTTTTAACTAGGAAGACATTAGGGGACAAAGCGTCAAGAACGCAGCCTGTATGCATCCAAATCAACTTACTCCCAGGGAAATAAAATACATCTGTGTGAAAATACTATCACCTCCTTGACATAATCTTCATTTCCAAAAGTCAATAAGGTAATGACAGCAAAGTACATACAACTAATTATTTTGAATGTTGCAAGACTAGTACATAAACATAGTGCTGTTTTAGGATATTCTGAATGTGTTCAGTATCTCAGACAAATTCATTCTTCCAAAGCTAGAACACACCTGACTCTCAAAAATTCGGGTCAGCAAGGATACTTTTTTTCACAGGGGTATTTATAGCCTTTATTTGAAGGAACTCTTCTCTAGTCAATCTGGTCTAAGTCCTTGTACTTTGAATTTAAATTAGAGGTAAATGCTGTGGAGTTGCTTCCAGCCTCCAGTCAGTCCTTCCTCACCTACATGTAAGATGAAGTGCAGAACATGTGTGGATCCAAGAGCTGCCCACAGTCGCTGTACATTAGAGGAGGTCTGAGCATGCCCTGCATCAATAAACTGCTACACTTCAGCCAGCTCCAGATCTTTCAAACATAAGAATGGCTGACAACTGCTTCAGGCCCATAGGTTTTCTGCAAAATCTAAACACACAAAGAAAATGCTTTGAAAAGGATTTTTTTTTTTTTTTTAAATGAGTGGCCAGTCAATTGTTTTGCATTTCAATGTTCAGATCTCTCAGATTCTTACAGATGTCAGAGGTGGTATGTTGGACCTTGTTCTTACCAACAAGACAAGGACAGTAACAACAAGATCACTACCCTGGACTTCAGGAGAGAAGGCTTTGGCCTCTTCAAGGATCTGCTTCGTAGAGTACCATGGGATAAAGACCTGGAGAGAAGAGGGGCCTAAGAAAGCTGGTACTCAATGTTTTTTTTGCCTCAGTCTTCACTGGCTCTAGCCACACTACTCAAGTTGCAGAAGGCAAAGGCAGGGACTGGGAGAATGAAGAACCATCCACTGTAGGAAAAGATCAGTTTTGAGACATTCTAAGGAATCTGAAGGTGCACAACTCCATGGGATTTGATGGAATGCATCAGTGGATCAAGGGAACTGATGGATGAAGTCACCAAACCACTATCCATCATATTTGAGAAGTTGTGGCAGTTCAGTAAAGTTCCCACTGATTGGAAAAGGGGAAACATAGCCCCCATTTTTAAAAAGGGAAAAAAAGAAGACCCAGGGAACTACAGGCCAGTCAGTCTCACCTCTGTGCCTGGCCAGATCATGGAACAGATGCTCTTGGAAACTATGCTAAGACACAGGGAAAATAAGCTGACTGGTGACAGACAGCATGGCTTCACTAAGGGTAAATCATGCCTGACAAATTTGTCGGCCTTCTACAACTCAGCTACAGCATTTGTGGATAAGAGAAGAGCAACTGACGTCATCTACCTGACTTGTCCAAAGCATTTGACATTGTCTCGCATGACATCCTTATTTCTAAATTGGAGAGACATGGATTTGACAGATGGACCACTTGGTGGATAAGGAATTGGCAAGATGGTCGCACTCAAAGAGTTGCAGTCTATGGCTCAATGTCCAAGTGGAGGCCAGTGACGAGTGGTGTTCCGCAGGGTTTGGTACTGGAGCCAGTGCTATTTAACATCTTTGTTAATAACATGGACAGTGGGATGGAGTGCATCCTCAGCAAGTTTGCTGATGACACGAGGCTGAGTAGTGTGGTCAACACGCTGGAGGGAAGGGATGCCATCCAGAAGGACCTTGACAAGATGGAGAGGTGGGCCTGTGCAAACCTCATGAAGTTCAACAAGGCCAAGTGCAAGGTCCTGCACATGGGTCAGGGCAATCCCAAGCACAAGTACAGGCTGAGTGAAGAATGGATTGAGAGCAGCCCTGAGGAGAAGGACTTGGGGGTGCTGGTTGATGAGAAGCTCAACATGAGCCAACAATGTGCACTGGCAGCCCAGAAAGCCAACCATATCCTGGGCTGCATCCAAAGAAGGTTGAGGGAGGTGATTCTGCCCCTCTACTCTGCTCTCATGAGATCCCACCTGGAGTATTACATTCAGCTCTGGGGCCCCTAACAGAAGAAGGAAAAGGAGCTGTTGGAGTAGGTCCAGAGGAGAGCCACAAAGATTATGAGAGGGCTGGAGCACCTCTGCTATGAAGACAGGCTGAGAGAGTTGGGGCTGTTCAGCCTGGAGAAGAGAAGACTCTGGGGATGCCTTCTGGCAGCCTTCCAGTACCTGAAGGGGGCCTACAAGAAAGCTGGAGAGGGATTTTTTACAAGGGTGTGTAGTGATAGGACAAGGGGTAATGGTTTTAAACTGAAAGAGGGTAGATTTTGATGAGATCTAAGGAAGAAATTCTTCATTCTGAGGGTGGTGAGGCACTGGAACAGATTGCCCAGAGCAGATGCCCCATTCCTGGAAGTGTTCAAGGCCAGGTTGGATGAGGCTTTGAGCAATCTGTTCTAGTGGAAGGTGTTCCTGCCCATGGTAAGGGGATTGGAACTAGATGATCTTCAAGGTCTTTTCAGACCAAAACCATTCTATGATTCCTGTAGGAAATCTGCCATAAAAATTTGAATGTGAAGCAGCCTCGATTGTGCACTATTGAGGATTACAGAAATGTGGGTTGAAACTGATATAAATAATAAAAAGCAAATATTTTGTTGGGGTTTTTTATTCTAAATCTTTGTGTCTATATAATTTAAAACATATGCAGAATTTTTCAACTATATGTCTATCTAATCCTATGATAATTAATATCCTGTTAAACTCAGTTGTCCTTATACAACCTGACTATAATGTGATGTTTTCATTATCTTAATCACTGTTAAGACAGGCTGCCTAGCAAACGAGCAGTGGCCATGACAAACAAAGATCATTATGAGATCTTGAAGATCTGCACAATAGAGTAAATTAGAGAAGTTCAGTGTATGATTTCATTATGCACATCTCAGTAATGGCATCAAAGAGATCTAGCTTGTTTAGCATACACTATATTAAAGATACATTTTCCAGTTACCCTAGAACGTTCTGCAACTAGATAGCCATGCTTTTATAAAAACATATATAAAGTAAAACCTCAAACTGAGCCACTATGGACTCCACTGCGGTGACCTACTGCATAGATTTACATTGGCAATACCATAGAAGTCACGTACACTGAAAGAACTTACTTCTGAGTCTCATTTTTCTCTATGGATTTTGCCATTTGATTCACATTTTTTCTTTATCTTTTTACAGGCTCTTTGAAGGTAGTGTAAATTACATCTAGCTCTGATTAATGGTGAGATTCATGCTAAAGAACAAAACCTTCACTCTAGCTGGAATGTAAATGAAACCTTTCAAACTAGCACAGAGTTTTTAATAGAAACAGAATGAATTAACTTAACATGGAATCTTACATATGCGCACAAAAAATCAGGTACCTAAATAATCTCTTTGCCTCTGCTACAGTTCTTGTTAAAAGGCAAAGGTTACATCAAATGCAGTTTGTTGTGCTGTCAAGATAACATTCTTGCTTCTCAAAGCTACTTGAAAGTAGACCGCATGAGCACTGTGTCAGTACTGTGCAATCTAAGGGATGAGCTGGTAACAACTCCTGCCAGTTTATGCCATGTGAAGGGAATTTTCAGACTCATAAATGGAAATCAGATGCCCAGTCATCACTGGCTGTCCAGAGGGGCTTGGTGCTCAAGAGCCACTTGCATCAAGTTTTCCCTTACTATGGTGAGGAAAAACTCGATTGCTCCTCTCCTTTGAGGTAGCTGACTCCACTTAGAGTCACAGCAGCTACAACAGAGGTTGCAAGCCTGACAAACAGAAGCATCATATGATTATTTTGGGGTGGCATAGTGAGAGGAGTGGGTGTTACATCTTGAAGTCGAGCCACAATCAGAAAGTTTAAGAATCACCCTTCCAAAGTATCATTTTGGAGTTAGTACTAAATCATTTGAGAACAAGGAGACTCTTATCTCTAAGGTGAATCCCTCTTTTCAGAAGGGGTAAGGCTGGGAGAGGAAACTTCGCTTCAGGGCATATTATAAACAAGTGTCAGGTGAATATCAAATTACCTAGAGCATGAGATTAGTAAGTGCCTAAAAAATGTCTTTTTCAACAAAAGGGAAACTTGTCCAGAACAAGATATGAAAAAGCTTAAGTTCCTTCTACAAAGTACAGAATGAATGAAGGGAGAGAGAATGGAGATGGGGATGGAGAGCATACCTCTTCCCTTTGCACACCAGGAGAAAAAGAACTGTGCCACCCTTGACTCTTCCCAAAGGTCCCTGAAGTCAACACTGGGGAGCAAGTAGAAGAAAACTAACATTTCAGATCCCATTCCCCACATAAAGAAGTGACTCCCATCTCTAGGCCTGTCCATCTGGTATCTCTCACTGACATCCAAGTGCAGGAATGTTCTTTGCCTTTGTTTCTGAGAAGGATTCCATGGCACCAAAATGAAGCAAGGTCCAAGAGCATGTGAGAGTTGCATATCCATTAAAACACTTGGCTGAAGTGTAAAGGCCCCCACTTCAGCTGAGTTGGTTTGTTTCGTGTTAGCTTATTTGTCATGAGAAGTCTGAGACTGAACACAAATGCCCTTTTTCCTTTATTCCCACTCCTTTTCCTCACTTATACATTCATCTAAGGTGCTATTACACTGAGGAGCAGGAATTGTCTTTGACCACCCTAGAGATGCACTAAGTGCAATGTATGCATGCATTTGCACACATCAAGGTCAGGGTATGAGGAGCAGTACAGCAGGCATGATGTCCTTATCTCACACCTGCCTCCGTGCACTGCAAAAGCCCTTCCTTCCAGCACACGTGGGAGAGTAGCGTGGAGCCAGACACACCTGGAGGGAAAGCGGACAGCAGAACTCTGTACCCTCCCGTCCACGTAACTGGTGGCTTAAAGCTTGGAGGCATGTTTCCCAGGACATGGACATCTCTTTACACATCAAAGCTCAAGTTTATTTCATTGCATAGAAAACAGAAGTTAAATTTAGCTTTGAGCATCAAAAAAAAAAAAAGTCGTAGTAATGGGCCAGATTAATTTCTGGCATGAACAGACACAATTGTCATTGATTTTGATGATTTATGGCAGCAATTTATCCTCATTGTAACTCTACTGATTTTGCTGCAGTTACATCAAGGCTTAATTTAGCCTGATATTTTTACCAAGGGAAGGAACAGAATTAAAAGAACACTTGTCTCATTTCAGGCATTTGTTTTCTACTTTGTTATTTTACACAAACTATGTTTCTTTAAGCTGTGCATCCTCCAGCCCTCTGTTTTCTGATATCGGGATAGCTTTAGGGAATCTTTTTCCTCCACCTACGATTTGCATCTAGGCTTATTGACACATTGTCACCTGTGACATGTTCACTGTCTTACAGGATTACAGATGACTGCTGCCTTGCACTGCTTCTCTTCTCCCTATATCTCTTGCATACTGAGTGGGTTGTTTTCTGGCCAGTGAACACCACCAAAGAATTTATATTAAATACTTTTTATGCATTCCTCAGCCTAGAACTTTTCTTCTTTTAATGACTTCACAGACAGGGAAAAGATCTTCATGTAAATTGCTAACAACTTCACAATACATGTATTTCATATATGCTATATAGTTGATGATAAAACCTGTCTTCTTTTTAAAAACTTTATTCATCTGCAAAATTACCATTAGAGTGAAGAACAAGCACAATACTCAAAATGGATGTGCAAGGACACAAATATCTGTTCCTTCAGTAAGCCAGATTCTTGGAACCCACATTGTTGCCAAACCCAACAGCTTGAACTGTTTTATCACGTCTGCTTAATTCATATTCTGGGCATCCACTGGCATGAGTGTTTGACAAACACTGATATTCTGTTTCACAGCAATGGCACTGGTATGGCTACCCCCAAGAAGCTCTCATTTCTGCCAGGTTTGGCATAGAGTTGCTGAATAAGAACCCAAAGCTACCAAAAATGTTGGCATAGCTGGGCTGCTAGAGACAAAGGAACCAGTGAAGGCCCCTGAAAGCACTTTAAAGATGCTCTGACATTCTCTCTGCAAGCTTATCAGAGCAATACCAGAACCTGTTAGAACATGACTACACACCAAGATATCCCCAGAGAAATCTGCGATAAGGTTGCTGCAGACCTTGGAGCATAGAATGCAGCCCCTCTGGAGGCTGGCAGAGCAACAAGAAAGTTCCGAGGCACTTGAGGGTCATCAGAAATGTGTGAAATCGATCTGCAACCATACCTGCTCCTCAGGGGTTTGTCTGTTGCCACACGCTTGAGCACGTAGCCACCGAGGGCAATGAGCTACAGTTCACAGAAGAAAGTTGTCCCTGAGCAAGACAGAAAACTACAGGCAGCACTGAAAGAGTAGGTGTGCATGTGCAGGTACCTGTGTTCTGCTGTTTGTTTTCTCTGTGTAATCATACTTAATATCCTCCACAGAAGCCCTATTGCAGTAATCAGTCAAGGTGTGACAACATTTTGATGTCTTCATACACAAACAATCCCATTCAGTAAGCATAATGAGTTCCCTGAAATCTTCCTCAAAGCTGTGTGATGAGAACTTGAATGAAATATGTGAGGATTTGCATCACCCTCTCTGATAGGAGACCATCGAAGAGGTACACTGTCTGTTCCTCCAGATCTGCTTACCCATTCCCTCTGCTGCTTAGGCTCTACAGTGGAGGAGTTTCAGACCGTTCTAATAACACTTGCGTTTAGCAACCTTCTGCGGAGCTACTGCTCAAAAAACAGCCACAACAAATAAATAAATAAACCCAGAGCTGCCAGTTCAGACAGCTGTCATGCTTGCTCTGAGAACATCTGCCCTTTCCCTAGAACCAAGATCACAGATTGTCAGCAGTGGCCTTTCAACTCACGGTAGCCTTCCTACACTTGGCTTATATATCCTTAACCCTCCAAAAAACCAAAGATCTTAAGGACTTCTTTTGGATTTCTCTTTCTTTTTTTTTTTCCTTCTTTATTGGGCTTTGCACAGCCCTGGAAAAATGTCTGCAATATCCTTCATAAACATCATCATTTATTAATGTACTGCAAGTCTGAAACAGCCCAGTTGTTTGGGTGCTTGGTAACGTCTGAGGTTAGCTCATTTATAAAGAGGAGCAACGCTGGAAAGCGTTTCTCTTCAGAGAACCACACTGATGAAAAGTTGCTTAGAGCTCATCCAAAATTCTGTCTCACACCAGATCTTTAATATATTTTCTTTTGGATGAACTTACAGCATGTGGGTTTTTTCCCATAATAACCACTAGTATATTTGCATGCATTGTTTTAATGCAGTGATTTTGTTTTGATATTATGTGAGAAATGTGGAAACCACACCTGGAAAATTTGGCTGGCATTTCTGTAGAAATTTAACAATAGTGTGACAGCTTAACCAAGTGGGTACTGGTATTTAACTTGATTTTCTTTTTAGCTAGCAATTTCAAATGTAATTTGAACATCCATAATATAGGAAGACAGTGGCTCATTAAAAGATACATCATGTTGTATAGAGTGAAATGCTGTGGAAATAAGCAGTACATTTGCAGGTTGAACAGATCAAACACAGCAGAGGCTGGAAGAGAAGGACACACAAAAAAACCCATCACCTTTCTCTTTTCTGAATGTGTGCATAAGCCAAGGATTAGGATCACCATGTAATATTCAGAAGAGTTGCATGGGAAATACATTTCCCATAGCAACAGCTGGTTTAGACGTTAAAGCATGATTAAAGAGAACCTATTTCTTCTATCTTTTGTTTTAAATGAATGGTAATCTGCCAAATCAGTAGGTCAAAACAGGCCCTTCTTTGAAGACAAACATCTCTTTGCAAAAATTATACTCTTTCTGTGAATTTGATTTTCTTATCTGATAATGGGCAATCATGTGCCATACTCCAGATCTCTCTGTAATTTACTAATTCACCATTTCAGCTAACCAAAAAGGCCCTTAAGTAAGTAAAAAAGAATGCAAATGTATTAATAAATTCAAGATATTAAATTCTGATCTGTACCTAATTCCATTAATACATAAAATTCAAATTAAAATGTAACATCAGACTTTCTGGATTTGTTGGCTTCAAAAAAACCCAATAAAAGACAAGATTGTATTATAAAAATACTATAATCCAGTTTCACTCTTATCACTAGCTCTGTTAAAAGAAAACTAGAGGCAAGTAATAACTTCTATAAAAGAGTCATTATCAGAGATTACTATTTTTAAAAAGCATCTAAAAACTTGTCAGGCATTAAAGACCAAATAGAAAAGACTTGACCTCATTCCTTGTACAAAGTGATTACACAAATCCTCAAAGTCTGAGATACTCAAGTCCTGTTGAGGACACAAGTTCATTTCATCTAACCAAAGGATCCTAAATTAGGAGTCAAGTCAACACAGATGCCCTCTAAAAATCCTTAAAGGAAAATGAAGGCTACCGGATGACAACTCAGCTTCTTTAAAAGCTAAATAGCCTTCTGAGGGAGTCTGCCTCTTGCTCATGGTGTGCTTGCCAGGGGCAATGCTCCTACTGAAAGCAACTGAAGGATAAATGCAAGCACCTGGCTGGAAGTGCCCTGGCTTGTTAGCAGTTCAGTGCTTCGACACTTGTGACAAGTTAGATGTGTGAAAAGTGCCAGGTGCCATGGATAAACAAGGGGAGGGACGGAGAGAAGCTGGATAAAATTTATGGTGAAGGACTATGTACTCATGAATTTTTTACATAGGCCTGTCCTGATGGTACTAGCAAACATGATTTTACTCATGTTAATCAGATCACATACTGCAGGCAGCATGGAAGAAGCATTTGGTTTTGAATTAACTTAAATAAAGAGCAGATGGTGGCTTAGTGAGCAGGGCTTGGATTTGTGCTCAGTTCCAGGTTTGTACTCACAACCTGTTTGTGAGACTCTAAATCAGAATATATCATATTTGAGCCAATATTCACAAAAATCTGCCTGTAAAAGCTTACGTTTGATAGTTGAGAGTCAGCACATTGATTAATTTTTGATATAAGGACCTTAAATGTCCTGGTTTCTTGGGCCATTGCATATCTGATTTATATCTGTGAAGAAATTGGTTATGGGACCACACAGAGACAGAACGAAGGCCTTGATTGCCCATGAAAAAAGGCATCTGCTGAGATGTGGGAGACTCAGGTTTAGCTCCCTATTTCAAATATTTCACAGCCCACCTCTCCAAGAGAAGACTTTGAAAGCACCAATCTCTCACAGAAGCTAGCAGCAGGATATTTGGGATATCTGCCTAGATTGTAGGATAGCAAAGTTTGTAGTTCTCTGCCAGACTTTATGCAGTTCCTTTGCTGCCCATCAGCCCTTCTGATGGTGGCCATGGATGCAGCTGACACGATCTCCTATGGGACATGTCTGAGATGCCTGTCTCTCTTTACTTTGGTTATGGTGGTGCAGGCTGTAGATGCTGATCTCTTCGGAGCACCAAAGAAATAGCACAGCTTCAGTCAGGTACGCATTGCCTGAGGGAAAGCATCTGGCACTGCATACCTCTTGTGGTTAACATGCAATGCCCTCTCTTGGTTGCCCCCTCCAACTTTGCCCATCTTCCCAAAAACTGACTTCAGAACCAAAGGCAGGGCCAGCCTGAAGCACATAGAAAACCAGAAGAGATTTAAAGTCCTTTGGAAAGATCATCTGCTACAGCACATCCTCGTGAACAGGCCAGAACTTCATGTCTGATCGTTTTTTGGTAGCACAGGGGTACGTCATGTGTTCACACCAGTCCAGGGAGGGCATTTATGTATTCCACACTAGAAGGGCTGAACTCCTCAGACAGAGGAAGAAGCTGTTCAGTCTGTCCCTCACGCTTCCCAAACCTCTCACATCTCAAGGGAGAGTCTCATTACAAAGGGGGTTTCCCCCTTCTTTCATGGAGCACTTTCAGTCCTTTCAATGTGAGCTCTCTCTTTGGATCCTATTGTTGTTAGAAATGCATACCTTTCTCGGAGCTAAAATGGCCACTGTTAGGGGAAAAAAAAGAAGAAAACACACAAACAAAACAACATTTCTGTGTGTGGGAAAGTAGGAACTAGCACAAATAGTCACAACTGTAAATGGACATTGCATTGCTTTCCAAGTGACTGTGACCCAGATGGTAGGACATGACTGTATGCTGGCAGCCCTTAAAGTACTAAAATAAAGCCCAGTTTCAAGTACATTTGCCTCTAGAAATAGAAAAGTATCCTCTATATTTATGTTATATTAGTGGTTGGTTTTGGAAGTTTTGCCAAAAGTTGTCCAGAAATAAAAAAAAATAAAAAAAAAGGAAAAAAAAGTTTTGCATGAATCATCCATGTTATAGTCTTCATAAATCTACATCATTACCAAAGTATGTCCCAAATTGCTGCACGAATACCAGACTGGAAACACTGGTGGGAAAAGGAGGGTATAAAATTATGTCAGAGTACAACTGGTACTAATATGATGGTAACACAGTATCATTCTGCTAGTCTACAAAATGTATGTGGTGATACTCTAAGTTTAAGATACATGCCTTTGATACAGTAGATGTGGTAATGCTCTATTTTACATATGATGCCATGCCTCCATCAGTCTGTGGCAATGTAGCCTCAAACCATAAGAGCAAAATAAGGCTGAACTTATAACTTTTTTAATACTTATTATGCAGTGCAGCATTGCAATGGCAATACTCACTACAGATCTGTTGGAGGGAGACTCTGAAAAGAAGCTGCTGACACACTAAGATTCTTCTGATGACATCTGAAAATGAAGACTAATCTACTGGAGACAGTTGTCTTTCAACAGCTATCTCATGGAATGGTTTATAAAGTTTTTTCATGATCTCTTCGTTATAAAAAGAAAGTTTACGAACATTTGCTAGTGGACGCACTAAATTGTCACCCACAAAATGATGATGAGCATATCCATTCCTTCTAACTCTTTTTTTGCTTGTTTACTGTTAACTATAAGAAGGTGAGGACAGTTAAGCACAGGAACAGATTGCCTAGAGAGACTGTGCAGTCTCCATGCTTGGAGGTTTTCAAAACCCATATGGATAAAGGCCTGAACAATCTGGTTTGATCTCATAGCTGCCCTTGATTTGAGATGGAGGTGGTCTGCCTGAGTCCCTTTGCACCTGAACTATGCTATGATCCTATGATCTTAAGATTTATTATTTACAATTTTATAGCTGAAATAATCTACACTAGAGTCTCATCGTTCAGCATTGTATTTCCACCGCAGCAGTAATTCAACTGTACAGAAATCTCTGGATCACAGACCCTGTCTCAAGGATGACCCAGTGGAACACAGACGGTCAAGAAGATTTGTGGAACGGGATAACTTCTTGGCTCAAGTATAGGATAGGCAACTAAGGGTGATGCACAGTTGGATCTAGTATTCATTAATAAGGAAGAGCTGATTGGAGAAGTGATAATCAACGGCAACATTGGCTGCACTGACTTAGTGCAATTTGAGATCCAGAGGGGAGCAAGAAAGGAGATAGCAGACCATAAGAAAGAGGACTTCAGACTATTCAAAGATCTGGTAGATGGCATCACTGCATCTCTGAAGGGTAAAAGGAGTTCAGGGAAGCTAGCAGGTCTCTAAAAAATGGTTCTTCACAATCTTTAGGAAACCAAGCAGACTTATCAGGATATTGGTTTGGCTGAGCAAGAAAGTCATAATAGAGTTCCAATGCAAAAGGCAGCATAAAGAAGAAGTAGGACTAGGCTATAAAGGAGGAATTTGGAAACGTTGCCAGGGCATGCAGAGATAGTGTCACAAAAGCCAAAGGCCAGCTGGAGTTAAGACTTTCAAGGAATGTCAAGGGCAACAAGAAGAGCTTCTATGACCAAATTAGTAGTAAAAGGCTGAGCAAGGAAAATGTGAGGTTGTTGCTAAATGGAAGAGCGTTTTAGTGACAGAGAAGTTGATGTATTCAATCGTTATTTACCTGTGTTCACCAACAAGGTATCCCAGGTCACAATAATCTTGCATTCATGTTAAGACATTAAAGTCTAGATGGGTAGAAAAACAAGTATAAAAAACTGGTTGAACAATTGGGTTAGTGGTTAATGGGTTGTACTCTACCTGGCGGCCAGTGACAAACCAGCATTGCAGGGGTCTATATTGAAACTTGTCTTACTTAACATCCTTATCAGTGACCTGAAGGAGGTGATAGAGCGCACTCTCATCAAGTTCGCAGTTGACATCAAACTGGAGGGACCAGTCAATATGCTCAAGGGCAGGGCTACCATCCAGAGGGAGCTAGAAAAGCTGGAGGGATGGGCCAGTCTTGTGCAATTCAAAGAAGAATTGCTAGACTGCAGAAGACAGTGACTGTGATCCACACCGCAGCTGCAGAGCCTCAGGACTAGCTCCTCAACAGGGGGAAGACTTCTGCTTTGTGCCCTTCGACACGCGTGTAATGAGAACCAGGATTAGACTCTGCCCATCATGCAGCAACGCTGCTGAAAACCTATCAATGCACCCAACTGCATTACAAGTCACTCCTTAGTCTTTCCGTGAACTGTCCGTCTCTGGGCCTGATCCATAGCTCATTGACTTTGTTACAAATCTTTTAGCAGATTATAACAGACTTTGGATCAAGACCTCTGCAAGCTATAACTCTCTTTTGTGCCAATGTATTAGTAACTAGTTCATTGCTTGGCTTATTTATACCCTTGCTTTTTTTTTTTGAGATTTTTATCCCTCTGTCTGAATGTCTAAACTCAACTCAGTTCTTATATCTTTGACCCTTTTTTCATCACCCTTCAGAACTTTGTAGCTGACCCTCCTTTGATTGGGAAGCTGGACTACAGACCTCCTGAGATCCCTTCACACCTGCATCATCATGATGCTATGAACTGCTCTTCTTTGCAAGGATCGGAGCTCAGTTGTTTTAATTTTCAGGCTATTTTAAGGAAGAAACTAAATGCAAGTGCAGCACTAACGGAAATCCCTTTCTCTCACCTTCAGCTTTCCCCACACTCTTTGCTAATAGATCATTAGGCATCTTAATGCTGCTTTCGGTTGATGAATTGTTTATGCAATCTTTCATGACATAACTGTAGTAAATGCTTTTAAAACAAACAAATGAAGAGTTTGGCTCTACTGGTAAGGATTAGACCGTGGCTTTATTCCAAGACCCATGCCCAGAAGGGTATTCAGTTGCGCTATGCTCAGCAGTAGAAAAAAAAAATAATATTATCTTTCTAAAAGATTCACACTCAGCATACTGCTACTGTGGGAGAAGGAGGAAGAAAGGGGGAACAGAAGCAGGACCACACGGAAATTGTTACTGTTCTATGCCAGCATCAACCAATGTACCTCTACACACTCCCTTAGATTCCCAGCCAAGTCCGTTTACAGTTTTTGTCCACCTGCTGGGTGTGTGTGGGGGGGTGTCACATACAGATGAATTAAATCTGTCTTCCTCCTCAGCCAAGGTATTGTAATAGGAATTACAGTCTTCAGGGTTCTAGCCAAAGAGAGCCTAGGAGCCTTCTTAAGCATCCTCAGTCATATACATTCTTCATATTGGGAGCTAAAAATATTAAAGTCACTGGCACAGCAAACTGACATAACAGCTAAAATCTTTCGTCTGCTAAGCATATTAAAATGGGGAAAAGCTGTCCTACAGACATCGTCAGTACATTTGAGCAGCTCTCGTGGAGTCTAGAGAAGGAAATTCAACACAAGAAAGATGCAAAAATATTTTGAGTTCCTCAGTTCTAAAAGTTGCTTTACCTACCGAAATAAGAGGCAGAAAGGAGAAGAAGAGTGGAGAAATCTGACAGGACTCATACAAATCTCCAAAATATAAATATCCATGTGGTAAGAATCTTACAGTAAGGAACTCACAGGAAATACCCATGGCCAGATTTCCAAGGGTACTGAGAATTCTGTGAACCAGACTTGAGGCCCTTTGGAAAGAAATTGTCATGGGACCAGAAGGACTTAAAGAGGAGACCTACGACCTGACTTACCATGTTAGGTACTCATGCTAAAACTATCAACCCACAAAAGCATTGCACAGTTCTTCCCGGTTCTGGTAGATACCTATTTATTTATTTCTTTGATACCAGAACATATTGGGCATTTCCAGTTCTGTTCTGGAGGGTCTCCAGGAGTGCTTCAGTCCTGGCAATGTCAAGCATCACTTCAGGACATAGCAAACTGGTATTCCTCCTGCCAGCCTCATGCCAAGCCAGGTCTGGCAGCAGTCCCAGAGCTCACCAACACAAAAGAGAGAGGGGAGAGGCTACATTTTTAATCTTTAATTGGAGCTGTGAGATATCCAGATCTAACATCTAAACCCACATCCCAGTCCTTCACAAGCACATTAATTACAGAGCCAGAGGGTATGCTGCCAAGGCAGAGGAGAGCAGGGAGCTGGGAGGAGGTGTTACTATTCCTGTCAGCTGAAGCTGTTTAACTTTTCATTAAATTGATTTAATTTACCACTCCCTCCAGCTAATGCCACAACTTGTGGGATAGGGACCTGCACAGCTACCTGCTCTACCTCATCAATGCTGGCCTGGTCCCATAAAGAGGAGTGTTCTGGAAGCGGAGAGGTGAGAGCATCCTCACAGCTCTGGGTGTGCCAGAGAGGCATTAGGATCTGGCTTTGGGACTAGAGCACTCTTGAGTGTCACCATGTCTTTGAACCCTCTCAGTCTCCTACCTGCCAAGTGACTGTTTCGCCTGCTTAGCAGCAGCACAAGGATAGACATCCTCTTCTGTTAGATGTGTCCCAAGACTGCCACATTTTTTGGAAGTACCCTGCATGTAGAAGAGAAACTTTCTGAAATCTTGGATAAGGTGCCAAAGACAGGGGCAGAGTACAAACATCATTTCTTCTCTTGAGTGTTTCCCATTGTGTTCTTACCCAGCGAGAACTCCACGTGGGCTCAGATCACAGCTGGAATGCCAAAATCCCCCTGAAGCACACCAGACGGAGCTGACACACCCAGCTTGCACTGTATGAATGCCTGCAGATGAACAGATGCCTAAACACCCACCTTGCAAATCCAGCCTGAAGAGCAATTGGGACCCCAGAAACTTCTTGTAACAGTGTTGTTTTGAGGTACCGCAGTAAAGACAGCTCTGAAAGTAGACAGAATCATCTCTTGGTTCTGAAGGCTTTAGGCCCCTCAAGAAAATATACGTGTACAACCTACTTTCATTGCAAACAGGGACAAAATTCCAATCTTGGTATTATTTTAAAGAAGAAAGCTGAATTTGGTTACAGTGCAGGTCAGACAGATGTTCCACCCAAGGAGCCAAAGCATTACTAACTATTATATTTGTGTTTTATTACAGAGCTTCAGAACCATAGTCATGGGCCAGGGCTCCACTGTAATGGATGATATATTAAAACAGAATTAATATCCTTCCTGACATGAGTCTGAGAAACCCACTGGCTTCAGTGCAATTACTCACACTGCAAAGAAGCAGCTAATATGCTGTAACTAATAAAACATCTATACATTTTTGCACAAAAAAAACCCAGGAAAATATCCAACATCAGGCTATGAAACTTAGGTTCATCATGAAAATGAGTATATGCATTTCTAACAAACAACAATGTGCCTTTCCTTCTTGGAAATAAAGAACATCAAGAGAGCTCTCTTTTCTTTTGCTTTGTCTTTTTTTTTGTGACAGTGATTTCCAAAGAGCCAGGTTGGCCCCATACTTAGAATAGCAAATTTAGGCAACATAAAAGTTGATTGTAAAACTACTTGAATGCAACATTGCATCTGTTGTTTGCAAATATAATTAAATAGTACATAAAAAATCTGCTAGTAAGTAACTTAAAATATAAATGTGATTAGGCCAAAGTGTTTGAATCTGTAGACAAGTTCTATTAGTCACCACACTAACTTATTTTGCTGATGACCATGACTGGGCTTTACCTAAGAACTGGCCAAAACATGCCACAAAATTGGAGATGTCCTAGAAGTTGCATGAGAAAACTACTTTCTTGCCTTCTTTCAATCTTAAATAAATAGCAGGGTACTGTGTGTGCTGAAAGGGAATCGTTTATGTTGGACTAAAACAGAGAAGGAAAAAAAGATGCAAAGGCCAGAATAAAAGTAGGCTGAATGCCTGGAAATAAATATGAATATATTAGAAAAATATTTCAAACTAAGGATGTGAAAAATGGAAAGCCCAAACCAAAACTAGGGAAGGAACTTAATATAATTTGAGTTTACGACTAAGAAGTGGCATAATACTGATCCAAAGCAGGGCAAGATTGCTTCTGAGATCTGGAAAAACAGGGGAAATTGCTACTGCTTAGCTGCTCTGATGTGAATCTCAAACAACTCCTTTGGTTTCTGCAGATTTGCTCCACGATTAGTCCCACATATTTTGCTTAAAAATCCTACAAACACAGGATGATCATAATGCAACCTCCTTGTGGGAGCACAGAGACCACCTGTCAATTGACTTGCAGGATCACAGGTTTTATCTGTCTGAAACAGGAGCAGAACCTAGGCCCACAAAAATATGCCTTCACCATCAGCAAGGACTTTCATTGGCGACAGCACAAGCTTTTCACACTTTAGCCAGAGGAATACTCATCTGTCTGGGTATGCCAGACAAACACCACCACCCTCTGTGGCAAAGGCACAGAGAGCAAGACAACAGCATGCATCAGATGGAGATTAATAAAAACTCTCCTTATTTACTTCTTTCTACAGAATCTGGGAAGACTTTTTCTTCTAGCGCTTTCCGTGTCTTTACCATTGAGAAAATGAAGAAATATCACACTACAGCTATATTAGGTGTTCTATGGCCAGATGGTGATGGTGATGGCTAAACACTGCTATGAAACCATGATCGAAATGAGGATCTTTCTGATATTCTGCCCCTATTTTGAAATATATAAGATTATTTTCTGCTGGTTTTGCTGTTTCATGATGAGCAATCTCTCTTTTGTGGCTGCAAAATAAAGAAGAACTAGGTCATAATGTTTATTTTAATACACCAGAAAAATAGTGGTCTCTTAAATAAAATGGAGTCTGAAAAGGTTAATGACAGAAGGACCAAGAAGCTTTATTGAGAAATTATCTATAAAGGCAAAAATAGAATGATTGCAGAAAGAAATCAAAAGCAAGAGCATGGACAAGAGGAACACAGGAAGGCCCAGGGAACAGAAAATGTACTGAACTGGAAATACTGAACCAAGGAAAAGACAATTATCTACAAATGAAAAAGGTAAGAGTGGAGGTGAGCCAACACATAAAATATTATAAATAAAGTATATTCAAAAGATTATATTTAAAAATATCACATAATAAAGAGGCTTTTTAGAAAAGATGCATTAAAAACACCAAACACTGAATGAGCAAGAAAATCCATCGAACTGGAGGTCAGACAGAGAAAGAGAAACAGGCATGTCTGAAGCACTGAATGGTGAGAAAAGATGTAAGATAGGTTAATAGAGCGAAGGAAAACAAGATTTTAGGCAAATAGTAGAGCACTTGTGCTGTATATAGGGCAAATTACATGACAGGCAAAGGAGCAATTAGTAAAAAATAAGCCTGTCATTTAATCCTAGGAGTTGGTTAGAACCCAAACGGATGAGAAATGTGGTTTAAGTGGTTTCTCTAAGATCAGCATCCCAGAAGTCCAGCTAAAGAACATAAACAGAAAGATGGTGTCAATCATGCTTGTTGGAAGTGAAATGGCACAGAAATGGTTTAACTTCATCCCTCAGGGTTAAATGTTGATTCCAACTTTGTTTTCGCATTTCAGCCTATGTTTAAGAAAACCCCTCTGTTCCATTTGCTGCCCAGAGCCTTTGACATTCCACTTCTTAACTTTTTTCCTCTTTTCATAACCAAAGAGATCACTGATCAAACTAAATTCAACGAATGTTAAAGGCATTCTTTCAAAGCCAGTATGTGGTCTCAAAACATCTCACTTCTTGGCAATGGCTTAGAGCAAAAAGACTGGGCCTGAGACAAGATGATCATTATTATTTTTAAGGAAAGGTATTCATATTTAGTCATACGTTCCATCTAAGACATCCTATTCAAAGATTGTTTGTAACTCCAGCCGACCGTGCATCACTAGGTCCCATGGGAACCTTGTAGTTTAAACATCTTGTTTAGTCACTGGAAAACTCTTCCACACAGGTTTTTGGTGGCCCGTGCAACTAAACAAAGGCATGGCCGTTTACTTTGGGGGAGATATTGCCCCAGAGCTTTAGGCTACAGAATGTGTCAGGATACTGCAGGCTCACGTTGGTAAGGATCACCACAGAAACAGGGCAGAAATGTCTTGATGCCAGCTACTGCTCTGTGAACTCCAACTCTGTTCTGTAAAAGTAATTAAAAGTATTTAGTTATAAATTGAAAATAAACAGGAAGACCTTATCTGAAAAGATAATCACAAGTGTGCATGTATGTAAGAGCACATATATATATATATAAACATGCAGTGGTATGTACATCTAGAGGTTTTTGATAGATACGCTGTGGCATCAGTCAGCACAGTTGTGTCACCACATAGTATTTGCAATTTCATAGTACTCAGAGCTGTTTATAACCAGTGGTAATCTTCAGGATCAAGAAGAGCAGCAAAAAAATTTCTTCTTTTTAGAGGTCCACCTTCTTGGTGGTGGAGTTGGCTTAATGTAGCTGCATACTGCACTTCATGCTGATTTAGGAGCATATGCAAGACTAGACCGAAACCAATTTTAATGGGACATATGTAAACTATTAACATGATCTTTCCTCTCAGCATCTAAGAAAGCACTTGGCTGGAGTGAGGAAGACAGAATAACCCTCCAAAGTCATCGTCACGGAATGACACAGTATCTGACCAATAGAGGTCAGTTCAATAAAAGTAAGGAGCAATTCGACCAGTATACCAGTTTCCCAAGAAAGACAAGACCCTTGTATCCAACCCGCCTGCCCACCCTGGACAGCCCGCTAAGTTGGAGGATGGTTACCTAACCTATTCAGTGACCTCGCCAGCAGCACAATGAGTCATCCTCCCTCATATTAAAGTTTCCGGAAACTTATATTAAAACAACAAATTTTAATACTGATGCTCGAGACAGGATACAGATTCAAAGATAGCTGGTGATAGGGACTGACTGTGAAAACAGATTTGATTTAGAACAATATAAACCAGAACTGATCAGTGATAATAATAACTAGCTAGCAAAATGTTAGTAAGTAAATGCGCATAACAGAGAGCTCTCACCCAATAGACGTCCCAATTGGGGGGGGATGGGGGAAGAGAGGTCCAGCCCGTTGACTGATCCCAGATGTTTTGATGGAAGTCTTCGCCCCTAACATCCCCCTTCTCTTTAGCCATTTTATACTACTTCTTTACTTTTAGGTGGAGCTTGAGTGATTCTAGTCATACATATTACAATGACATTAAAATGAGCAAAGTTCAGCTTCAGGGCACGATCCCACCATTGTAGTTGAGGAGGCAGTTGCGGTCCATCTTTCTTGACAGCAGCTGTGCTGTTATCTTCTGGTAACAGAGATGAGCCGTGGTACCTCCACACCACTCTACTCCCCATTTCAGGGGTATCGCACATTCCATCCGGCCAGATGCAGGCCTTAACCGTTTCCCGTCACTCCGTTTCTTGGAACACCAACTGTGTATCACCTCAAAGCTGCTCTAATATTACAGCTCATTGTTTAAGATGTAAGCTGAACTTTGGGGGACAATATTCTCCCATTCCCCCAATTTCCGTTATTTTTCCGCAGTCATTTTGAGTCAGGTGTGTTGAAGAACATTTAGAGTGCCTGTGTTACTGCAGGGACCTCGGCCATCTGGCCCTAATTGCTTGCTTACAGAGCTTTGGCCAGCAATGTCCCCTGTAGTGATGGTCGTCTTCATATCACAGAATCACAGAATCACAGAATGTTAGGGATTGGAAGGGACCTCAAAGGATCATCTAGTCTAATTCCCCTGCCAGAGCAGGACCACCTAGATCAGATCGCTTAGGACTGCAAGAAAATATTCTGTGCTCTCTTTATACACATCCATCTTTACATTCCCAGACAAGGTCCAAAAGCCTAACTGCCTACTGCACCACAGTGCCACGAGCTGTTTTCCTCATGTGCAACAGTACACCCAGGGTAGTTCAGACCCACTGCAAGAACATCCAAGCTTTACCTGCAATGAGCACCAAGAGCCTGAAACACCTCAACTCCTGGTTCTGGACCTCCACATATCTGGAAAGGCAAGTGGCCTGGCACCTGCTCCCAAAACCAAAAGAAGGAGGCCTGGTCCTGCAGGCAAACTCCTATCTACATCTCAACTAACATAAAGGAGTGATTTTGGGATGTTGGTATCTTAATTAAAAGTGAGCAATTAAAACTGAGCCACATTTTTTCACCTTTTCTTATTTCTGGATCTCTATTCCCACTGCCAGTATTGCCAGTGACCGCTTTCCTGCACATGGATAGTAACACAAAATCCCTTTGTCTGTACATTTGTTTCTGTAGGCTCACAGAGCAATTTCTTTGACGCATCAGTGACAAATGTAATTTATGAAATGTTTTCCCTTTTTTTTGCGTTATTTATTTCCTAAGCCATTGATGAATCTTATTTATCTCCACCACCTTAGTAACAACACAGTTGAAGCTGACATAGGAAGAGATGGGCAGAAATACAGCTTTTACCACACAACTTTATTGATGTTTCTGCACCAACTGTGATTCTTGGCAATCCACTCCATCCTTTCCCAGCTTTGGTCAATGAAGTCATACCCACGACACCAACAAAGAGAGATTCAACTTCTCCTCGCTCACATTAGTTGGGCTCTTCAATGTGCTCTTAAGAGAAGGTGATGCCTTCAGATACGCCGTGAGAAACAGCTTGAGTTTATTCCCTCTGTCATTGCTAGCATCTGTGTGCCACATACTCCCTGAAGAGAAGACAAAGCACTGCTTGGGAACTTGGGATCCTAAGGGTAGATGTGTTTTGAGTTTCTCCGGTTCACTGAATGCCGCATGACTCGTGCTGACGGTTAGGTTTCCTGGATAAGTGTGGGAAGCAGGGCTTAGTGCCTTTGTCACCTCCATCTGCTTTCCCAGAAAAGCTATGGGGAAGATGGCTGGGATTTGCATGTTGCAAGTTTATGTCTTAAGATTTTTAGCACCTCAGCAAGTTTACTACAACAGTTGACAGTCATTGCAACACAGCAGAGAAAAAAAGTAGTCACAGTCTTTTTCTCTGTGTTTATTTTACATTCAACTTGCATATAGTGTGTGCCTGTATGTTTGTCTGCCTGCTCAGGGACACACCAGCCCATTCTCCCCCAGTCCAGCAGATTTGGAGCTGTTGGATGATCTCAGTTAAATCTGTCAGAAGACTGGAGCTCCCAGCTCTCTCTTGAGTGTTTCTACATCACATAGGCTAAGCCCTGGTCCCTGGACCAAGTGGTACAGGATAACTCACATCTGCTCTTACTATAGGGCCTGGTCCTCAAGGACACTTCCTCCCTTCTACACCTCAATTTCTTCTACCCTCTTTGTCCTGGACTGGAGCCTGGTAATGAATAGAGCACCTTAAAGTACAGCTGGGTGCCCAGTTTCTCAGTTCCTACCAATTTCCCAGGAGGTGGGTGGAGAGATGCAATTGGTGTCCCCAGGAAGAGAAAGGCTGAAGCCAACCACACTTCTTCCTGGACCAGAGCACTCAGCTCTCCTAGCTCCAGAGTCTATTCCTGCTGCCAGCTTACCCTTACTTTCACCGATGGCCTCTGTCACTGTGAAATATTCACATGTATTCAAGTCCCCTTCCTTTCTAAGATGCATAGAAAAAAAAGTAAGCCCTGCCTTAATATTTTTTTAATGCTGTTGGGATTGTCACAGATCACAGCAGATCAACATTATGCTGTTGTAGGTACAAACTTTCAATGGTATTCAAATAAATGTTCACTCTTCCAGCAAGACCTGTATTTTTACGAAGTATGAAACATTTGGAAGTTGTGTTAACTTTGACAGCTTACAACAGGAGATAATAAAAATTAATAATACCATCTCTTCTTTTCTTTTCAGGTGTCAACAACATTTATTTTATTATGGCAAAATTTTGCCTTTCAACAGTTTTTCCATTATTTTACTTTAACTTCTAGATCATAGTTTTAGTATTATATTCCTATACATATTTCATTTTTTATAATGCAGCTTTGACATTATCCAAGTGAAATACTGCAATGGCTCTAAACATAATTTTTCTGGAATAACAGGCCTATAACTCACTTAGATTCTCTTTATAAACCACATTCTGTAGAGCTCAGCAAATAATGGAGTTTGTAGTTTGGGAGTGAACCAAAAAAGTTAAAAAAGAAATTTCACTCATGTCAAATCAAAACAGAAACTGGCATTATAAGAATAAATGAAAAATGAGGCAAGTTATTAGCAGAAATGAAGTTTTTCCTTTTCTTTTAAGGATGTTAATGTCTCTGCCCTTAGATATCTTATTAGCCATTGATTTGCCACATTCAGTCCAGCATCATAAATGGTTTCTGTCCATGCAAAACCTTATTTTTGGTGGACGTAATGGGAAAACACCTTCCTGGTTCAGACTCTCTTTTCCAGGAGAGGCTTGATCTGTGTGCCTCCCTTGCCAAGCAAGACTTCTGGTCTTTGTAGTCGTCCAAGCATGGGCCAGGTTGCTCCTTCTTTCTTTTTTTTTTTTTTTCCTCATGTTTAAAATTATCTGGGAGCACTGAACAACACTGGTTTCATGTAAGTTTCTGGCCTGCCATCACTTTCATTGCTGTCACCATCCTTGGCCAGAAAAGCCACATCTGCTTAACTTGAAATGACAGATTTTGTGAGTGGGTAAGGAGTAGTTATCAGCCATCAGATCCTCTGAAAAAATAAGGTTTAGGAGCTCCCCAGGTCCTAAAGCGATTTTCCCATCACCAGAAATCCTTTTGGTCTCTGTAGAGATCAACATGGCAGCTTGTTCCAGTTAATAACATTGCTCTGACCAGCTGAAGAGTGAGAGTTGTCTGAAAATGAAGTTCTCAATGGAAAAATACAAAACAGGGGCAACAATTCAAATGTATAAGATTTGCCCTCACAGGATGATGTCACTAATACAACAAAACCAAGTAATTCCCTGAACACTGATGCTAACAAACTCCAATTTCCCATGTTCTCTTGTCTCAGGACTGAATTCTCTGGTGTCCCCCAAATTCTAAATACTCCATTGAAATACTGTCCAGTTTGGGAAAGGTGTAATGCTACTTTCTTGTGTGGGCCTCTGGTGTCTAACAAGCACAGGTTGACAGGAACATCAAGGGGTCTTGCTCTCTCCTCCACCTGGCTGCTTATCTTTTGAAAGGTCACAGGAATCTTTTGGAGTTTCTATTACATTTTGAGAAACTAGCTAGGGAACAGAGCTAAAAACAGCAGCAGATACCAGAAGCCCCAATTCTGCCCTTTCCTTTGTTTCTATTGTTGGTTAGGCTGCAATATAGTACGTAGCACTAAGCACTCAGAAAGAGCTTGAAACATCTGTCCGATTCAAGCAGTACTTTTCTTGGTGGATAGGAAGTCTAATCCTTTTTATTTCAATGTTCTCCATTTCTGGGTTTTCTGGTTCAGATTCTCTCCCTTATACAATATAGATCATCTGTCTTGATGACCTGCTGGCCATGCTTCTCATAACCAAAAAAACAGGCTTTCGCATTTGCCATTATCTTATGTGAGATTTTTACTAAAACAAGGAAGAACTTGTTCTTTCCTGGGCTGCTGAAATTAAGGGTCAGAGTCAATCTTCTGCAAGACATTCGGATCCAATTCAAATGTCCTTGAATGCTCTCCTTTCTCCTGAGACCCATCTGAACATTGCTCTGAAAAACACCTGCTTTGAATGATCCTTAAAGTGAAAAAACAAGTTCACAATTGTGCTTCTCTAATAACCAGGTTCTGTTCCCACCAAAATTGCTTATTTGACAGTCCCTAGTAGGAAGGAAGGTGCTTTAAAATAACAGATAAGACAAGCCAGATTACTGCCTGCAGCCGTTTGCAAATGTGATGTGGTGATGGGGATGACAATGGAATAGGGAAACTCCATGGGAAGGAAAAGTCAAGTATGGACAGTGAGACTGCACTGCTGTTCTCTGAGACTGACTGTGTGGCATGAAGGGATAGAAAACCAAGTATTTCTAAACAACTATGAAATATAATGTCCTATTTTCTTGGAAACATCATCATAAAATCTTGATTTTTAAATAAGTCGAAATAAAAAGAGAGCAGAGCTCCTGTCATCAGCTAAGAAAAGTATTTTGATTTAGCATTGACTTCAATGGTAGCTTGATCACATTAACTCTTACTTTTTTGCCAGAATGGCAATAGGTATTAAATAAAGTCTGAGTTAATGACTACTCTGGAAATACTGGCATCAGAAACATTTTATTTCTCAAACATTTTGTAATTTTGAAATTTAATGACGGCATTGCATTTCTAGAATATGAATTAATTACTGAAGTTTTTTTCCCCAAATTAGTTTTTCTAAAGATGTAATTTTCAAATGGAGCTGTCATTGCTGCTTAGAACACTGAGGACAGAACAAAATAAGAGGACTTTTTTGAAGAAAAATCTTGTGGTTTCAACAGATTTTAACATTATTCTACTAACAAAAGAAATGTTTGACTGCAGAAACTACTTTAGGATGGTCACACCCCTAGCCTGGCTTGGGAAAACAAATCTAGGAAGTTCTTTATCTTCATCTGTTTTTCTAAGTGAAAACTGCACCACTGACTCCATAAGATTTAAAACTTGTTGTGGTGCGAGTCACAAGACCTTCTGCAGCTTGTTATAGTGTTATTTCAGTCTGAAACATCACCAAAAATAACTAGTATAAACTCATTATTTTTAAAGAAAACAAACTTACTTTGTAGAAATTCAGAATACATACATTTTTGCATGGACTTGTAATATCTGCTGAAGCCAGTGCTAAAAATTAAGCATCCCTTAAAAACATATGGCTTGCTCCTGTAAAGAATTTGATGAATCTATGCAGTAAGCCAGCTTGGATTTCTCCAAAGAATAGCATTCTAATTGTTATTATTCATATAGCAATAGCATCTAAATACGTCAATGATTTTCAAGCCTCAGGCTGTTAAGTAATGTACAAGGGAGACAGACACTGCTCCAAAGTGTTCATTTTTGAGATGAACAAGCAGCACAATGGATAGATGATGGGGGAAAAAACACAGAGAGAGGAGTAACATACACAAGATATGCAACTAAGACAAAATGAAATTAAAATCTTAAGCCTCACTGCAATGCCTTACCCAAGCAGATGTATTGTCTGTATGGTGATGGCACAATAACAAGGCTGAAATCCTAGACCAGTAAAATCCGTGGCAGAATATCTTACCAGTTTCAAACTAAGAATTAAAATCTCTTGTGAGAGAGATTTTTGGAGCACTGTGTTCAGCTCTGGGGCCCGCAACACAAGAAGGACACAGACCTGTTGGAGCAGGTCCAGAGGAGGGCCACGAAGATGATCTGAAGGCTGGAGTGCCCCTCCTGTGAAGACAGGCTGAGAGAGTTGGGGTTGTTCAGCCTGGAAAAGAGAAGGCTCCGGGGATGCCTTCTGGTATCTGTATCTGTATCTGAAGGGGGCCTACAAGAAAGCTGGAGAGGGACCCTTTATCAGGGAGTGTAGTGTTAGGACAAGGGACAATGGCTTTAAAGTGAGAGTAGATTTATATTCAATACTAGGAATAAATTCTTTACTGTGAGGGTAATAAGACACTGGAACAGATTGCCTAAAGAAGTTGTGGATGCCCCATCCCTGGAAGCGTTTAAGGCCAGATTGGATGAGGCTTTGAGCAACCTGGTGTAGTGGAAGGTGTCCCTGTCCATGGCAGGAGGTTGGAACTAAATGATCTTTAAGGTCCCTTCCAACCCAAACCATTCTATGATTCTATGATTCTAAAAGGAATTTTAAGACTACGACACTTCATTTATCAAAGTCAAACTTCCTATTGACTGAGTTACCAAATCTTGTATTTGAACTCTATGCAGAATGTGCCTGCTCCCAGCATTGGTTTAATACCTCTTTTTGCAGTTTTCTTCTACAGAGTTACTGAAGAACTTTTATCGATACTCAGTAAGTCTCTCTAATCTCTCAGGTTCTCTGCATTTGGAGTTATCAAATGTTTTGAATACATGGAAGGAAATCTTGGAAGAAGTATGCCTGGTTAGGCTTTCCTAAATATTGACTTCCTGTGAACTCAATTTCTTAATTTACATGTGTAAATTAAGACACTTTAACATGTGTACAACTGTATTTCACTATCCTGAACTGTTTGTTATATTCTGAAGTCTGTGAGATATATTCTAAACAGATCGACACAAATTTTCTAATTCTTTTTAGTGATGCTCTATTTCTGAATACAATATATAACAAAATCTAAACAGAGTTTTAAAACCTGTGTTGAGGCAGACACTGCCTTTAGATTCCAGATTCAGAGAGATGGAAATTCCAGCAGAGCAAAAAGCTTGTTATAACCAGAAGTATGTTAAATTTGAACTGATTCGATTATTCATTTGAAATAACTTTGATTGCATGTGTAATTATTTCTTTTCACTGTGAACAGCTTATGGACTAATGGACTAGCTCATTTTTAAATTGTTTTTCACTCATAAATGTTCATAGAACAAGCAGGATAATCTTCAGATTCAGATTGTTGATCAGATGTTCACTCTGACCACTTTTTATTGTTATTTGTGCAGTGTGATTGGCCACTCAAACCATATGGCATAGCTTCTAATCCCTGAATCAGTGACAAATGCTTAAATCTGGATACTGATGAAAAGCAAAAGTTCACTTCCACTACAAATCTTCAAATGAAAAAATCATGTCCCCGTAATCTTTCCTTTTTCATGAATTGTGAATATTTTCACCCATTCCATGTGGATATCCAAATGATGATGAATAACATAATACATAAATTAATCCTAGGGCACTGTTTTTTCTCACAGTCTGTGCAGACCAGCCTTTTCTCATTTGACAAGCTCTAGCTTTTCCACAGAGTCTAAATTTAAACAACACCTACATTGTTTGGACTTTTGTTGCGGTCATCATCATCATCATTGTTATTAGCCTTTAAATTTGTTATTTCTTAATTAATTTTGTGTATTGATTCAATCAACATATTTACTTTTCAAAACGTGCTTTCAAATAAATATTTCTGGGAAAGGCAGACATATTGGCTCTTTTCTTTAAGAAAATAAATACCATTTTAGAAATATTAGGGAAAAGACATATAAATTGGCACTTTTCTTAAAGATTTCTGCACATAGCAGCACATTTTTTCACAGTTATATAAAAGTCAACTTTACTTGAACATTTCTGAGAAAACTAACACTTCTCTTCAATATCTGGATATGATTCCTACATAAAACAGCGTGTCTTAAACTTCCAAAGTTTAAGACTATTAAAAACATTGTCCACATGGCATATTTCATAATATTAGGCTGTTCTATTCATATCCTTACATCAGTCATCACCTTGGTATCTGAATGTACAAAGTTTAAAAAATGTTTTTCCTATTAAAAAAATTAAAAGCTGGCTTCTCAGACACCACAGAAAGTTACTCCAGATAATGAGCAAGAATTTGCTCCAATCTCAGCTTTAGCCTACATCTTTAAACATGAACTGAGAGAAAACAGAAAAATATGGCTACTGTCTAAATTTATAATTTTACTATCTGCAAAATGACAAATAATTTGGGGGACACAATAGTTAGACGAACTGGATCAAAACACTTCAACAACTGAAAGTGATATTCACAGGAAGAATGACCCAATTCACAGTAATCAAATGAGATCTATTTCCCTGAAAATCAGTGACAGGTAGGGGTCTTAGGGTATATGATAAGAAAAGATGATTAGTGGTCACGATTGTCCTTTGTTTATGTAAAATTCTGTGAAGTTGTAAAATGCAGGAGATCCAATCCGGGCACCAAAGAGCAGCAAAATCTGGAGTTTGCCCAGACCTTCTTCAAGCAGTAGATTTCTGACATTATTCATTCATCAAAAGCTCAACCATTTTCTTCCATCATTCCAGTGTTTCATAACCAAGATGACATTTCATCATGAGAAACATTTCTGAACAGAAATATTCTAAGGGAGTCCTGCTCTTCAACAGGACTGATTTTTTGCTTTTTGAATTAGGACCATATGCTATGCTGTAGTCACATATTTAAAAGGGTTGCATTAGCTACAGTAACTGAGGACTACTTCAGGAATTATCTGCTGTGATTGACAAATCTCAGGCCATGATTTGCATACATGGCCTCTGGAAAATAAAGCAAGTAGTTTCAGATCCTTCTGTTCTGTGTTTTCCAGGATTATGAAGAGCATCATGCCACTTAATGAGGTTTCCATTATATCACCAAGTGGTGCATTTGTGTAACAACTATGCACTGACAGCCTAACATATTCCACCAGACCTGGATTTACTGGGCATGAACAATACATGCTGATCTATGCATGCATTATGAATTTAACTATGGTTTCCACGTATACCACAGCCAGGCCGGAGCTACTTTACCTGCACAGCAACATCTAACCCGCTAGAAGCTACCAAACATCCAGAGGATCCTAGACAAGAGTAAAGTATCTCTAAAATTCACTTAGACAGAACTTCTGAATGGAAAAAAAGGACTCAATAAGGCAAACCAGACATATAGTACCTCTAATGTAGAGTGCATATTTTGCTGAATTAACACCTTTATGCCTTTAATAGAAGTGTTTAATTCCTAAGAGAAGCAGGAGAATAGAGCTCTCCTTCTTCCTCTGTTTGTAGAAACAATGCTGTAACCAGCCATTAGTTTAAGTGTGGAAACAACAACTGCAAGAGTAATGTAGAGATGCCTTCTGGTCCAGGTGATCCAGGAAACACCTAAGGCAAGAAAGGAAATTACTGAATTATGGGCAAGTTGTTGCCTGTTAACTCTTGCGAAGAAAAAATGTAGAAGAGGATCTGGGTTGGAGCTCTGAGGCAGTTGGAGGTACTTCCTTAGAGCATAGTTTTGGAAGCCCAGCTCTTTCATCAGCTTCAGCCAGCTCACTGGTTATGAACAGTCCTACACTCAACCATGGTCATTTTGTATCATGTTTTCTCTTTTCTATGTTTTTTCCCAAACATTGGATAGGGAGTCTCAGTTCCTCACTGGTAGTCCTGAATTTGACTCCAAGGATCAGCAGCCTGTATTAGCAAAGCTAATACAATCTCTACATTCTTCTGCCACAAACCCCCTGAAAAAAAAAAAAAAAAAAGAGAAAAGAAAAAAAAAGAAAAGATATTGCAAATGTGTAGGATTGGACATTTTAATGTGTAGGAGACACTGATTAGTCCAAGCTTTCAGAAAAATTTCTAGCCTGCCAACAATAATGGCAGAGAAAAAAAAGAAAAGAAAGAAAATCCTAGTCCTGCACCATAAAACAGATCTTTTCAGGATGGGTGAAAATGGATGATGACATTGTTCTTTTGGAAGAACTGTTTCGCATTAGATCACAGAGCATTTCTCCTGCCACTTCCAATGCTGATTCAATTTGGTCACTTCACTCTGGAGAGAATCATATGCTTCGGATAAAAATCCACAGTGGTTTTACTGTGCTTTTCACCACTTCTGCAGTACTCCAATCATTTGTTTGTGTTCTCATTTAGCTGACTTCATTCTTCTAGGCCCACTAAGTGCTGTCATAAACCTTTGTTGAATTTAAAATGTATTTTGAATACTTCAAATAGATGAAGAGATTGAGATGAGGCAGTTCAATCTATCTGTCAATAACTTGAAATAAACTTCTTGGTCCCACTTCTGGCTCTCTCCTTGTCTTCCATCTCTTCCAGCCTTTGAGCAGGATATTAATCATATACCTCCTGATTGATCACTATCCAACTTCAGCCCTTGTGGAAGCTCAAGTTTTATTGAAATTGCACCAGAGGATGAAGCTGGCCTGCTGTGCAGAGAGCAGAGAATGAATGAAGCCAAGAGAAAAACTGGTAAAGAAATGTAATGTGATGTAAGAAAAAATTCCTTAGCGTATTGAGTAACATCTATAACTTCATTTCCTATTAGAGTTACGGACATACATAGTACAGAAAGATGGTTATTCGTCATTTCTATCAACAGCAATTTCCGTGCTACTACATCTGCAGTGGCACCAGCCATACTCAGACAGGAGAATATTCAGGTCTCACAGCGTGAGCCAGGAAGAAGAGCCAGGGAATGTGCATACATATGAATCTGCAAAATTAAACTAAAGGAGACAATGGTGCAGGAGACTATTGCCTAGATGCATTGTTAGGAATACTAGATATGAATACTCAGCTGAAAACGAAAGGTGATATTTTTTCTTCCAAACCTTGAATCATAGAATCATAGAACATCTTGAGTTGGAAGCGACCTTAAAGATCATCTAGTTTCAACCCCTCTGGCATGGGCAGGGACACCTTCCACTAGATCAGGTTACTCAAAGCCTCATCCAGCCTGGCCTTGAACACTTCCAGGGACGGGGCATCCCAGGAATGAAGATTCCTAACATGTCTCATTCTTCTTATGAAACTGGAGGGCTTCTGCATAGGAACTGAATTTCACCTGCAGGATCTGCTTTAAACTAAGGGAGTAGAAAGGATATATTTTTCTTATTTTATGTGTGCCTCTAAACTCAGCTTTAGACGGAAACATAAAATACTCATAAATAAATAACTGTAATTTATTTGAATTTGTGTTACATCATAGAATTTTTTAAGGAATCACTATCTCATCACTATCTAATCACTATCTAGTTACATAGATTTCTAAGACAGGAAACTTCCTAGACCAAGACAACCTGCATTTCAGGTTTGGGGCAGGGAGGGAGTCGATATCCTTATCTGTTAGAAAATTGCTTAATTTGTAATTAAGGCCTTAAAACAATAGTTTATGAAATATTGTTGGGTTTTTAATGTTTTTTCATTTTATTTTAATGAAAATCCATTTATTAATTGGTTTTATTTTCTGCAGGACACCGTGTCAATGACTTGACATGACAAGACAAATCTACCAACAAAGCCAGACAAATTTCAAGCATTTAGCTAGAAATGCCTTTAAACCATTTCAGAGGTTTGATTTCAATTATATCCTTTGGGGTTCTCAGCGATCATTGCACATTTTGATAAATGAAACTAACAGCTGGAACTCAGCCTTTCCATCTCTGTTTACACAGTTTAAAAAACAAGAGAAACAAAATTTGAAAAGGATGGAAAGGGAAAAGGAAAATTACATAAATGAGACTGAAGAGAAAAAAACAAACCTAAATCAAACATATCAGAAAAAAAGAAGAGCAAGAGGCCAAGTTTATGTCTTCAGCTTTGCAAATGATTATTTCCCGATGCTTAGTTTCCCACAGAAGTGACTCTGGAAAATAAGAATACTTAGGGCAGTCATTCAGTTCTATAAAGTGATATCAAAAAGCTACCATGTGTCACTATCTTTACAAGATAAAGAATTTTCTATTTGTTGAAAGTGCAAACCAAAAAATTTAAAACTCTGGAAAGTTTCAAATGAGAATAATTATTTCTTGTATCCTGTATTAAAACAGATATCAGCCTAAAACAAGGTACGGTTTGCTGGTATCTCTTCAAGGATCTCACTGTTTTGCTGCCAGAAAAGATCTTCTCATTTCTATTCTGTGGCCATTTATGATGATGCTTTCCATGCTATCATACTTTGATGGCATATCATAGTACAGGTGTTAGCTGGTCCATACCAACAACTGTGCAACAGATGCAAAACAGCTGTCTGACAGCAGCTAGGAACATGAAGACAACATGAAGACATTGAGATGGATGTTGTCCCAACAGGGCAGACTCCGGACGACTCATAGAAGAGCAATGAGACCCTCAATGTCCGTCAGTCAGGATGCAAGACAACTCTGAACATAAGGAGACAGGACTGCTAATCCAGAGTATAAAATTTCTTGTGATCAAAGGGAGAAGGTATGTTCTTCCCCTCTGCCTGTATTATGGAGGACAAAACTGTACTGACTCTGCTCTGGACTGGTTCCAGTTCAGAAAGAAAGTTCATGTTACATCTAAACCAAGGCAACTTCCACAGTCTCACAACATGTCATTTGTTATAAAACAATATCCCATTAATATTTGCAACAGATAAAAATAAGTTTTCCTTCTTAAAAATGAAATCACGGAATAGCTGTGTTCAACAAGTGCATAAATGCATCAGACATGGACCAGACAGTCTCATATCTGCAGCACTGTGCCTGGTACACAACAAGGTTTGCTGCAGGGCGCTGTTATTGTTTCCACTAAATTATTGAGGCACAATTAGTTTTGTGAAAACTTGGTAAACTTGGTCATGTGGGATATTTAGGCAGGAGTTGGAGTTTTCTGTTAGACATTTCATACCCTACTGCTATTATTGGCATATTTGGTGTTTAGACATTTTTTACTGCCTTCTGTAAACTGGTAAGTCTAAATAATTTAATTTTCTGCTGGAATTTTATTTCCAGTGAAACCAACCCATGTGCACTCCATCTGATTAAAAAAAAAAAAAAAAAAACAAACCAAAAACCTAAGCTTTTAATAAAAATAAAACACCAGATTTATAATGGGAAAAATTTGCTGGCGATTTTCCTGCTTTGAAGTCTTGTTTGTCTCATGCAAATCCCTTTTCTTCCCCAAGATTTTTGCCTTCCTCACCAAAGAAAGATTTGGACTTTTTTTTCCTTTGATTTTTTCAGCACTCCGTGTTTATTCATTGGAAAACTATCCTGAGAAGTGGACTGTCTTATCTTCCCACTTACCTCTCACACTTTTTACAGCATTAATTCCTGAGAACAAACTCAACGACTTGGGAAACAGAGCAGAGCTCAGGGTCTAACTCCAATCCACTGCAGTCAATGGGCTTTGAGCCTGGTCAAAACCCAGATTACTACAGAATCAGTCATCAACCACCGCATAAGCGAAAGACAGACCAGTTTTTATCACAAACCAGCCCTCTCACGTCAGGAATTCCTTCTGTTGAAACACTGATTGTTAACCACAATGTCTGGAACACGGTCTCTGATTTTAGGAAAGTTCCGGACAAAACAAAGATGTTTATCTTACAGGCACTGAACAACCCAAACCACTAGAATGAAGCAGTACTGTGATTTCATGTTGCATGCTTGTAATTAGAGTGCAGATTGATAGTTACTTCATTATCATCCTTCAAATCCTTCCTTAAGCTGTCTTTTGCCAACACACACACAAAAAAAGTGGCAATACTATTATGACTGTTCATGAAGCTAAGGCGTATCTTCTCATTCCTGCTCAGTGTGTACCCATCTATTGCCTCATGCTTAGAAGCTCTTTATTCTATATTTGTAAAGTGCCTATTAAAACAGGATCCAGACCCATGACTGGCTGTCCAGAGCATCACAACAAGACGAAGACAAGTCAGTGTCAGGCTTCCCAAGCTCAAAAGGACTATAATCTGAATGCGTCTTTTAAACTTAGCTTGAGAAGTAACCCAACTGAGCTTATAAAATAAGTGGCTTTATGTTCTTGTGGAACAAAAAGAGTGTGTGATCCACTGTACTGGTTTTGACGCATTCAGCAAATCAAATATATTCACTCAAATGTGTGATAAAATGTTGTCATCCATGTCGGGGCTGCCTGTGTCAGCAGATTCTGCCATGCATAGGTTCCCCCTTTCTCCTAGTACCACCACACCTGTGTTGAAAAGAGGTAATCAGACCGCATCAGGTAGCTGTAGCTGTCAACTGGGAGAAGATAACAGTAGAGTCAGTGGAATAAGACCTACATCCTCAGATCTGCAGCACAAGTGGCGCCCAAAACCTCCAGACCTTCCAAAACCTCCAGATAGAGCACCATCATTTTGCCTTTCAACAGCATTTTATCCACATCAGGAGAAGGAAGAGCCTGAACTCAGGTTTTGCCCATATAATTAGCAAAAATTGAAGGGAACGCGCTGAGCAAAGGATTTAGCACTCAAGTAATGCTAAGGAGGCTCACGGGATGATTTTCTATGACTTTTGTTAACAGGAAGAAGCTTATCAGTAACCCTATTAGGAGAAGGAAGGCCTACCCTATGCTGCTGGTAGTCATCCTGAGTTTCTCCTTCACACCTACTGGAGGTAAAAGACGATGCTCTGGACCTGGTGCTGCTGATACATCATTATCAGCCCTTTGTGACAGAAAGCACTGTTAGCAACAGCTGACAATGGGAATGCTCTGCTTTATTATATTGTGCTTCCCTAACAAATATAGTGCCCTCAGAAATTAATTTTCCTCAGTCTCTACAGCTTTCTTCTCCCTGGGAGGTGTGGATTTGTGACTAGCCACAGGAGGAGCTATCACGGTCAGTGGAACACCCTGTTCCCGAGGTCCAGACCAGCGTAACCCAGTGAAAAAAACCCAGCATCTGAGAAGGGTCTTTCTCTCTCTTCCAGTGCCGGATTCTCATTCCATTTGATTCTTTTCTGGAAACCATGATCTCTCGTATATTTTTAAGTCCCAGGGAAAAACAATCCAACTTGTTCCTGAAATAACTCCAGCTCTATTATGGCAAGGCAAGAAGTCAGGGATTTGTTTTTCTTTCTCTCCTGGTTTGGTGTTTAGTGCTTTTTATGAGACACGCAGGTGGCAAACATCAAATTAAAATACAATCAGTCTCGATGTTATATTGACAGTGAAGGCAATGCTTTCCTTCATATGCATTTGAAAAGTGCTTATGTCTGTAACAATATATGTCTGTCACCTCGCTGCATGCAGACCCGCGTGCGCTGCCTTTTAAATTGTACAGGGAAGGGAATAAAACACTTGTTATCAAGTTTAGCTCCCTCCAAAACTGCAAAATAACATTGGAACAGATATAACTGTGTATTCAGATGCAGATGTATACAATTAAGTGCTAAAAGAATATTTTCATGAAAATAACAGTGGCTGAATCCAACAACAAAGGTTTGGAAAACACTGGAGGTTGCTCATAACAGACGTATTGGAAATGGTATCTGTACACAAACTACTCCATAAAAACGTACTCCTTTGTTGAAAAGCTCTAGCTTTGCCTCCCATCCTTGTATCAAAGGCTTGAAATTTGACAGAAAGACTGCACTAACATGGGGCAGTAACCATATGCCCATGAAAAGCTGCTGAACTCTGGCTAAGGTTCTGAAGAAAAAAAAAAATGCAAATACTTATTAGTGCTTGAGAGCAAAACTGTCCCGAAATGTATTTCACTGACCATGCTCTGCTGTGGGTTGGTGGGACTTGGTCAGGACTTTACATGCAATAGCTCTTACCTCTTGCTGGAGGCCACCATGGCAACAGACACAAGGAATGACCAGAGCTAGTCGCTCCCTCCTGTTTTCTCTCTGGACACTTATATTAACCCTTATCATGCCATTCAGATTTGTTCAAAAATTAAAACAACCAAATATCCTGAGCCCTATTCCATCCTACAAAAGCCTCAGCTTTCCAGCAAGTAGAAAAAACTCCTATTTGACTATATTCTGGGAAGAAAATGGTTTCAAGTAACCTAACCCCAAATTACAAAGATATTACCTTCACAACCCATTCTTCTGAAAGAACTTTTATTTGGCTAATGACTCACAGAAAAACTCTTCTTATTTACAAAATACATTCCTGAAGTAAGAATATAATTTTGCACTCCTTGAAACACAAAACATAGTTCCTGGGGAGGTTTTGTCCATGGCATAAAAGATTAAAAAATATGTGGTTTTGAATCCTTCAAAACTTGACTTTGGCACAGGCTGGGAGTCTGGGGACTGGGAAGATAATCTGCACATATTAATTTGTTTTTAACTTCAGTAATACTTTCTGAACGGGACAGTGGTGGTGTGGGTTTTTTTATTTTCTCTTATTTTTTTTTTGATGCTAGCTAAATGAAAGTTTGCACTCAGCAAACAGTAAAGATACATATTTGCTTTACTTCTTGAAACAGCAGGGGAATTTTTTATTTCTTGAAGATGGCAGCCAAGCTAAAAAACGGTGTTTCCTAAGAGCTGAGCTGCAGCTGAACACCAGAACTCTGCTCTGGTTCCGTCTACAATTGGAATCAGAACAAATGTATCAGAAAGAGATTTTTTCTGACTTTCTTAGTGAGAACAAGTACCTGGCAAGAGTATTCATAGAATCATAGAATCATAGAATCATAGAATGTTTAGGGCTGGAAGGGACCTTCAAAGGTCATCTAGTCCAACCCCCCTGCAAGGAACAGGGATATCTCCAACTAGATCAGGTTGCTCAGGGCCTCGTCCAACCTGGCCTTGAACGTCTCCAGGGATGGAGCATCCACCACCTCTCTGGGCAACCTGTTCCAGTGTTCTACAACTCTCATGGTAAAAAATTTTTTCCTAATATCCAATCTGAATCTACCTCCCTCTATTTTAAAACCATTACCCCTTGTCCTATCACAACTGGCCCTCCTGAATAGCCTCTCCCCATCTTTCCTGTAGGCCCCCTTGAGGTACTGGAAGACCGCTAGAAGGTCACCCCGGAGCCTCCTCTTCTCCAGGCTGAACAGCCCCAACTCTTTCAGCCTGTCCTCATAGGAAAGGTGCTCCAGCCCTCTTATCATCTTCGTGGCCCTCCTCTGGACCCTCTCCAACTGGTCCATGTCCTTCTTATGTTGGGGGCTCCAGAACTGGACGCAGTACTCCAGGTGAGGTCTCACGAGGGCAGAGTAGAGGGGAAGAATCACCTCCCTCGACCTGCTGGCCACGCTCCTCTTGATGCAGCCCAGGACGTGGTTGGCCTTCTGGGCCGCAAGAGCACGTTGCTGGCTCATATTGAGCTTCTCGTCCACCAGTACTCCCAAGTCCTTCTCCTCAGGGCTGCTCTCGATCCATTCTCCGCCCAGTCTGTATTTGTGCCTGGGATTGCCACGACCCAGATGTAGGACCTTGCATTTGGCCTGGTTGAACTTCATGAGGTTGGTACGGGCCCACCTCTCCAGCCTGTCGAGGTCCCTCTGGATGGCATCCCTCCCTTCCAGCGTGTCGACGGCACCACACAGCTTGGTGTCATCGGCGAACTTGCTGAGGGTGCACTCCATGCCACTGTCCACGTCACCGACAAAGATGTTGAAGAGGGCCGGGCCCAACACGGACCCCTGAGGGACGCCACTCGTGACCGATCTCCACTTGGACATTGAGCCGTTGACCAAAATATTCATTTTATTTCAATTTGTTACTAAAAAAGTTCTTTAATTTTTCAAGATCCTATGGCAATTTCAACTCATCCAGGACAGACGGAATATTATTGATAAGGGAATGAAGGGGAATGTATGCCAAGATACTTTGCATATGCTGGTCACCAGTTATTTTTCCTAGTAAAGACAAGTCAATTATTTTATATTAAAGGCAGAGCCAAGTATGCATAGGTGCTATAGAGTAGATGACAGGCACTGAAATCTCATATTGTTATACCCTGGGGTATTGCACCCATGTTCCCAAAACTCACACACATGTCCTGCCTCTTGAGTTGTGTGGATTGCTGCAATTCAGAAGAGGCCACTGGAAGAACAATAGTTGACCAGAGACTAATCTATATCTCTTTCTCTTCCTTCACTCTTGCAGCACATAGGAACCTGTTTGTTTTCATTGCCCCAGGCACCTACATTTCCTTAAACCAGCTCCACTGGATGACAGACAGTACTCCAAATGGCAGCGCTGAAGAATAAGCATTCCCCTTACTGACTGATAAAAACATCTGCGTAGGAAGTTAAAAATTAAACCAGAATAATAGAAGCTCACCATATTAAATCTGAAGTGCCCCCATCCTTGGATTTCTTAAGACACAGCCAAACACAGATGGCCAATATTTATTAGCTGATGAGAGATTAGCCAGTGCAGCTTCAGATGGTTTTCAAAGTGAAATTGATTGTCCTAATTATTTATTTAGGCAAATAGCATCTATCAATATTTATGAGTGACAAGAAAGTAATGCAGACTCACTTTTAAATAAATTAGAGAAATACTAATCTAGATGAGTCGCATAATGCTTAACCTTTACTTACATCTCCCAAACCACTCACCCAGAGTAAGTAGTCTGTGCAGAAAGAGAAAGGAAAATAAACAGACTTGTTGAACAGCTTTGTACTAGAAAAGATAGGATGTGCTTTTCCATTATCTGTAAGTCATATAATATAACATACCAGTTTAAACTGAACAAAATAGTGAGGTTCATATGAGCTCATGGTCATTTCATGTAATAAATTAATTTCAGTTCAAAATGCAATCTAATTTGCTGTGTCTCATATCCCGTTTGCACGCAGTGCGTTTCAGCAGGAGATGTGATGAAGCAGGCGGAAGGACCAAGCAACAGGTAAGTTTGCTGCCTGCAGACCCGAGATGTGTGTCTGTGGTAGAAATCATCTCAATGACTTCTTGAAAACTGAACATTGTTAAGATGCATTTACACTTCTGGGAATGTTGCTGAAACTGATACTGTTATTAAAAATTTAGTAGAACTGAATGTTAACAACTCTTTTATGTTTAAACCTTCTCAATAGTTGCTGATTATTCTTTCCACACTTGATAAATTTTTCACTATCTCTTCCAACACATGAACTGAGAAGCATCAGCCAAGAGGACAAAGAAATAGGCTGAAGCTGAATAAAAGAAAATGTTTCTTTGCACAATGGGTCATTCAGCTGCAGAACTCTCTTCTGCAATATGCTGTCTGCTAAAGCACACGAGCTCTGCCATGCTGAGCCAGGCCAATAGTCTGTATGACGCAGTACCCTATCTCAAGCAGGATCTCCAGCCTGAAAAAGGAATCAGACCCAATGTGGCTGTTCTTACCTTCTCATGCAACCCTTCCTCGCCAGCCTGAGTCCTTGTAGGTGGACACTTGCACTGAAAGTATCTCCAAAGTAGACTTTGGTATTATCTCCTGTATACCCTAGTCATCACGAATCACCCAAATATCTTTATTAAATCCAGAAACTTCTACTAAGTCATTTCCATCCTGAAGAAATTAAAAGTAAGGTACATGCAGAAAGTGGGAAAGAGTCTGGAGCCACTGCTACAGAAGCCCTCTACAATGGCAAAAAATCTGATCACACAAAAAATCAGATCATATCCCAAGCAAAGTTGTACCTCTAGCTACTAAAGAGGTGAAAAATCACATCAGGATCCCTGCCAATGTGCTGAAGAGAAGGCCAGGATGTAAAACAGCCTGTGGACTTCAGTTGATGAGAAGATGGAGATGCACCAGTCAGGCAGCAAAACCAACAGGATTTGCTGCACAGTCTCGGTGAGTTCATGAATCCTGCCTAGCAGCCAGTCCTTGGTACTCTGGATAAACAGCAGACAGAAAAACAAAACAAAATAGTCCACAAGGAGAGGACACATCAACACAACTGGGTCTTCTTGGAGACCAGCTCCTCCTTAACCTGCCTAGGAAGACCTGAAACTGCTACTTTACTCCTCAGTGCTATTAAAGTTTTCCCTCTGAAAGAGTTATTGCTTGACCACCAGTGATAAACGATTGCAAACATTATGACCACAGGCACGTCAGATTTCTGTGGAAAGGACAAACCCTCTCTCACTCTGGATTACATACCCAAAAATCATTCTCCAGCAACAGCCAACACAACAGATTTTTTAATAATATGTGTTTGATTTAAACTTTGCACAACATATACTCAATCCTTCAGTCCTGCGAGAGGGCAGGAGAGGAATATTCCAGATGCTATAGTTTAGCCCCCATTGAACTGAGAGAAAATCATCTCTTATTTATTTTTTGGGACCTGGCTTGAGACCTTGGCTATGTCAAATCAATGAAAACACTAGTGTTGGCTTGAGAGAGGTTAGCATCTATGAATATACTATTCAAAGCTGGGGCTGGGGAAAAAAAGCTGTAAAATACAGGCAGCAAGCAGCTCTGCAGTATGACTGGGCATGATCCTCCAAAACAAAAAACAAGTGTGTATTCCTTAGCCTCCAGTGTTCACTAAGGTGCCTAGAATTTGCTTCATACAGCAGCCTAGAGCAGGATCTCAGTCCTCCTCCCAGCCCTGGCTCCCTCTCGCCTCTCCCATACCCCCTTTCACCCAGCCTGTACCGCTGCCACTATCCCAAAGATATGGGCCTCGTTCAGGGGAAAGGGCACAGGATTTCACCACCCACATTCCCTGGTAAATCAGTATATTTTCCTCTAGCCTCCTTCCTGGAAATGATTGCCCAAGAATCATGTCAAATTGATGAAATTTCCAGTTCCTCCTTCACCTTCCTATGAAAACAGACAAAAAAAAATAAACCAAAAAGTTTGAGGCCGATGCCCAGGATGGAAAATGTCAGACCAAGTGGTTAAAATTTAACAAAATTATTGGTTCCTAAAAACAGAGCCTCATAAGAGACAGTACTAAGGAGCCTCATAAGAGAGAGTACTAAGGAGCCTCATACACCACTGAAGTGTGTCCAGCCTTGAGCTGGACTGGAGAAGCCATTTTGAATTGTCAGTACTAAGCAATGGCTTGTAAAGCAAAGGAAGATGGTAATTTCTGTACTTGAAACTGCTCTATCAGGATAACCTCCATTTGGCAGGGGACGGCCATGAAACGCCTGACCTGGCCAGAAATTTGGTGACATAACTGCAGCTGGTTTCAAAGACTCTTCCAGCGGACAAGGGGAATACCAGCTGTGTCAGGGACCTTGGCTTGGATCAAGCTTTTATGGACCATTGAAACATCCTGTTGAGATTTACTGAGGCTGCTGAATTGATTCATTGCTGGCTGACAGGAGTATGACACCCTTCAGTCCCACAGCCTCCTTCAGTGCACCTGATTTTTGTGCTTGGTGGTATTTTCGCATAATTTGGGAGGCAATTGCGATCTGGGCAAAGAGCTGGGTAGTTTTCACACCAGCTAAGAGTGGTCAGTGACGGCTTTTCTCCATTTCTCTTTCACCTTCATGCATATATGCAAAGAAATGTACTTTGTTTTGCAAAGAAGGTGTCTTTGTTTCACCTGAATGTCTTTTATACTGTTACCTGCACTTTAAAACACATTCAGGTGAAACAAAGAGCGAAACACCTACATAAGAGACTATAGGATACATCCAGACTGCATAATGGATACATCCAGACTGCATAAAATATCTTCTGCCATTAAGCCTTTTCAGCGTTCTCAGAAATTTTAAGAAGGCATTTGTGCAACAGAAGAATAACAGCCTATTTTATTGCATAGCAGAAAACAACAAACGTCCAGACACGCATAAGTCATTAGCAAAGAGCATTTTTTTAAGAAGAACCTTTTCTCTTCAAAAATTAAGAATAAAAAAATTCTTTAGAACATTGACATAATAGTGCTTTGTGGTCTTAATGAGGAAACTCATTATCTTCTGGGCAATTATTCATAAAGATCTATTCTGCCACCTACTTCTGCAGCTAGTCAACCTACCTAGACAGCTTCACCCATTCTGATGATGGAAAGGGCTTGTTTCCACATGAAAATGTCTCTTGTTCACTCCAGATCTGAGCTGGAGGTTGAGAATCCATTCTGGGAGCCTGAATTCCTGGCAGTCCAGACCATGGTGAGGATGTAAAGGACTCAGGGACACACAGTGAGCCTCTCTCAGTCATGATTTGTTCAAATCAGTCAGGTATGGAACCAAGTTCAGTGCACAAATGGCTTCTCCAACATAGAAACATAGAATCATAAAATGGTTAGAGTTGGAAAGGACCTCAAAGGTCATCTGGTTCCAACCCTGATTGGCCAATTAGTATTCCATATCATGCAGCGTCATGCCCAGAATAAAGGTGAGGGACAGCCGGACAGAAGGGCTTTTTGTGCTTTGGCTATTTCGCCGCTTCTGCTCTTTTGCACTTACTGCGCTTTTGCTCTATTGCTTTTTTCCCTCTCTCTTCCAGTACTCCCGCTCTCAGAGTACTCTCTCCCTCTCTCCCCCTCTCTATTTTGGGGCCTCATGTTCGTCCGGGATTGCAGCTTCAGGACGAGACGGGCTGCGGATAAGAGGGGGTGGTGAGCATCTACACTGTGTATTAAATCATCTGTATTAAATTGTTCTTATCTCAACCCACGGGTATCCCATTTATCCTTTAATTCTCTCTCTCATCCCTGGGGCTGGGGGAGGGTGAGTGAACGACTGGGGGGGGGCGGTTTGGTTGCCAGAGTGGCCTCACCCACGACATCCGCCCAGCCTATACTTGTGCTTGGGATTGCCATGCCCACTGAGGTCTCAGATGCCCCAAGGCCCAGCTTTGCTTGCAGCACATTGCTTTCCCAAGCTGTCCTCCTCCTCTTCCCCTGGCTCTGGGATGTCATAACTTCCCTCCTCAGAAGAGAGGAGCAAGGATGGAGAGGGAGAGGAGTGCTGAGGTGCCACAACCAAAGCCCATGCTGGAAGAACAGCTTCGGCGAGAGCACACCCAAAGGGTGCAAGGGGCAGGGAAGCTCTGTTTGCTGGTGCTGTCATCACCCCCTGCCCTTGCCAGAGCCGGAGCTGGGGTTGGGGGAGAGGCAACGAACGCTGCTGGGAAGCATTTTAATTTGCTGTCAGACAGCAACAGGCTGGCTGCTGCCGAGGCTCGAACATCATCTGCCGCTTGGAAAGAATTAACACGCAGTAAGACGCGAGCTCTGGATGCAAACCCGCGGTGCTTGACCTCGCGCCAAGGCAAAGCCTGGGCTCCATCGGGTATAGGCATGTCTGTGCGGACAAAACCACGATAGGTGAGCCGCTGACTGCAGCCAGTATGGCAATCCCTACGGCCCTGTGTTTTCCTAGCTAATATTTAGATGAGAGGCCTCCAAGGAGAACCCATGGGACACTGGTGCTGGTGATTCAATAAGTGTCATTCTTCCCTCTGACTCATTGCGCAACCATTTCCCATAAATGGGGTTAACAAGTACTCGATGGCTGGAGAGAATCGTCTTTAAGGCCAGACGTAAAAAACAGAAGTCCTGAACAGTAGTGTGAAAAACATTTGTAACTACAGCAGAGCAAAGGGATTTTCCTAGCTCGGTATAAACAAACGGGTTCACTTCTGCGCTTTTTGTTAAAGCAGTATCAGGCCCATTTTCCGTCGAGAGCATGCCAGCTTTAGAGCAAAACTAGTCCTGGTTTAGGGTGAAAATGACTTTTTTATTATGTACGAACAAGGTGATATTTTCGTCTGGGTTTTGTCCTGCCTTGAGGGATGTGAGGTCAGGCAGCAAAGAGGAGCTGTGGCACCCGGTGCATGAAGGAAGCGATGGTGAGGGCAAAGGACCAGCATGGTGGGGCTCTGCCTGGCGGCGTGCCTTAACCCGGGATGTACCAGGCAGATGTTTGAAACCATGTCTTAGTAAACACCACCAGTACCTCCAGCCACTGCCAAACTCAGCAGCGATGCTGAGCCAACGTGCCAATGTCCCCAGCAGTCAGGGACGTGCACAGCCGCACCGGGCTGTCTCGGCAGAGCTGCTATTCACTGGCAGTAAGTAAGCAGAGCTAACGTGCAGCCCTGGGTTTTTAGCTAGTCCTAGGGACGCCGATTCATCCTGCTGTCAAAAAAAGTGGTTTTTAGGAAGAATTTAGTGGAAAAAAAAAAAGGTAATTCAAGGGGTTTCTAAATTGGAAAGTTATAGCAAAGACATGTCATAAAAATGAAGTTAAAGGCAGGTACAAGCCTGTGCTGGCCAGGACTCGTGGTGCTCACTCACCGCGCCGCACACAGAGGAACAGTCATTTATATCACCTCCACCGCTCAGGCTGTGTAGGTGAAATAGATACCTCACACAACACAAAACTACAGAGCCAGAGAGGTGTGGGAGTTTCTGAAGGTGGTACAAGGTGCTGCGGGGAGGTGGGCTGTCGGCTGCAGGCAGTGGAGATGCTCCCTGTGGAGGGGGTGAATCACAACAGCAGTCACTGCTGTTAGGAGGGGCGAGACAAGGACACTTCCCACACCTGCCCAATCCAAGTAACTGCAGGAACTTATGGCTGTAACCCCGACGCTTCTCACCTTTCCCTCCTGTTTCTCTGCTTTTGCAATATCCCATACGTGGTTCCAGTAAAAGCTCTTCAGAAACGCGGCTAATCCTTTCGCTTTTATTGTCACGTGTGGCTATGCCTGTTACTGAATGTTTAAGGATCCTTAAACATGCAGTGCTAAGAAAATGGACAGATAGTGCATATACACCAGAAGGCAGAACTTCTCTCAGTCCCGTATGACAGATGAAGGACCAGGTACTCTGACAGAAGGGACGCTGCAGCATTACTCAGCTCACTCTGCACCACAGCGTTGATAATACCCACTTCCAGTAAGCTGCCAGCAGGCTATGCAAGATCACGGCTGATACCCACTACCTGCTGGACGTCTTGTAGTGTTCAAACAGCAGCCCTGGAGAGATGCAAACTCTCCAGCCACATGTGGCTCCATCCAAAATCAGTGCAGGTGCTCAGCACCTCTGAGATCTTAGTACTTTGTTTTCTCCCTGAAGCCTGAAAACCACCATTCCCTTCCATTCTCACATTATACAGCAGCTTAGGAACCCTCACTGGCATTTTTCAAAACATTTAAGAGTTTCTTTTATTTCTGTTCTCAATTCTTGTGAAGGGAGCCTTGGACAGCCACACTGGAGAGATTGAAAGAAACTGGTCCACTCAGAAAGACAAAATTATTTGGTTACAGGTAGTCATTAGAAGGCATTGTTCATCATAATCATTTTTTTTCCTGTTGGACTTTATTTAATTACTATTTGATTTCACCCCTGGGTGAGCTCAAAGGTGTTTTAAAGAGAGTTGGGAAAAAAGTCTCACTTGCAAGAAGCCATTGTTTCTCCTAAAGGGAATACTTAGGTCAGGATGCAGTTCGAGGTTAAAACACCTGAATTTAAGTGCCTTCTTGTGAAGTAGGTGACTGAAATCCCATTAGAGACGGAGCTTGGAGGTGACAGCTTACTGTAAATATCCTGCAGCCTCACAGCTGAATCACCGCATAGCCTCCGCTGATGCTTAGGACAGGGTATGGAGCAGGACTTTTTCGGTGCTTTGGGGTTTCCCCTTTGCCCTCTTGCTGCTGCTGAGTGTGGAGATGATCACCTGCCCCGGGTGCTGAGCACAGCAGGTGGGACTGCACAAGGTGAGGAGGGGGAACCTGCCCCCGGACACCCACATCTCCACCCATGCCCCCAGGCTCCCGGGCCCTGCTGCCATAAAACTTTCTTCACCAGTCAGTTGCAGCACGTTTGGCACTGGCTTTTGGGAAGATCAGAGTGTGTCCCGTGACACTTGTATAATCATATGCCACTTTGCAGATGGCGCTGATTTATTTTTTTTTTTATTATTTATACACAGATAACCATGATGTATTATTTTCAGATATGAGCTCTTTACTGTTTTGTCAAGACAATATGCCCTCTGACATATTTTGTTTCTCTTTCTTTCCCTTTTTGTGCGGTGACACAGCCACCTCTTTGCTCTGCCACCCATTAGCATCTCACTGAAGCTCTGATGGGACCGGGTGTGTGGGACAACACTTTTTGATTTGCTCTCCACTGCCAAAGGGGAGCTCATTTTCTAGTTTAACCGATGCTGATGCTGTACAGACAATCAAGAGGTTAAATTTAATCAGAGCCCTACAGCCTCTTGCACATATTTCACATCTAAATGCCTCTTCTGTTCTCTCCTGCTTCTGCCTGTGCTGATGGCCGCTGCCCCTCAGGTGCAGTCACGAAATACACACACACCAACAGTGTTGCAATCTCCACGTGTTTTCAGAAAAGATGGGTTTCCCTGAAGGCGTGAATGCTTCATCAGGTAACACAGATCGCTTGGGGACAGAGATGTATCAGTGAGGAGCTGCTGATAGGTCTCTTCCTTCTGCACCCGGTGTTCCTCTTTCAACAAAACTGTGAGAGCAGTCAAAGGCAATGTCTAATCTCCCTGTGAATGATTAAACAATGATCCACATCCAACCATTTACACTAATGAGCACGTTCTTAGAATTTCCTGATTAAAGCTTTTTTTTCCCCTCCAATTACATGCTCAAAATGCTCCAGGCTGCAATTGAAAACAGAGCAGGGATACAAATCACAGGGAGGCTACAGAAACTCTGTGAAAATAAACAGCTTGAGACAGAGCAATGCCAAGAGTGGTCCCGTTTTGCTGAAGTCCACCTTTCCCATTACTCCGTGGGGCAGCATGGATCCAAGGAGCAATGGCAGCTCTGGGCTGAGACCCACGAGACCGGCTCCATCTCTGAGCCGTGGCCAGGGATATTGGGCAGACATCCCTGCACCCTTTGGTGCTGGGCAAACGCTGTACAAACCCCTTGTCCCGGCTGGCCTCCAAATCCATCCCTCCACCCCCTCTTCAGCATGTGTCCCACAGCAGCCCTGGGGACAAGGGTGCAGACTGTGTTTCCTTGGATGGAGATTTTTTAATATCAGATAACTGTCTCGACTGTGTTCATAAACGTACATTCATATATCCAAAAGCATTTCATCATATTTTAGGCTTATCAGACCTAGTATTAAACCTTACTTCTGTAGGATTTTTTTGTTTAGTTGATTGGCTGTTATACATTTAACTAAGCAGCAATGGTATCTTTGGGTAGATTTACAAGCAAATGTGAAACACTTCTATAGTTAAAGACATTAATGAAATCAGAGGCGCTGGCAAGAAGCATAAGAACAATGAAATCATCAGGGAAAGGAAAAGACCTCTCTGGAGTATCACACTGACAGCAGTAAAATGCCCATAAATGTGATCAAAGTTTAGTAGCCTCCCGTTTCCCAGATCTCACATGGGAACGCCACCAAAGCTCGCAGTCTGCAGTTAGGCTTTACACCCATTCCTTCCAGCTGTGGCAAGGCAGAGCCCCAGAAACTGGGATCCCATAAAGTAACTCCAAGTGTGTCGCACGGGGGCGGCCACTTTCAACCAGCCTCATAAACAACAGGCAGAGGAACGTATTTATGAGCTAGAGGCACATACAAAAAGTGACAGAGCAGCTGCATGCTTGTATATAAAACAGTGACAGCCAGGTAAATAGCCATTACCTTTGACATTTGCCTCCATAAAGATCTTTCTAAATATCCAACAGCTCTGCTTTAACTAAAAACAGCAAACAAGGCTGTATGTTGATGATATCTGCCTATAAAGGATATTTATTTAGTTCATGCCTCAGGAAAATTGCACAACATCCCTCACTGTATTATAGTAAATAAGCCAGCATGGCTATGACATTCCCATTTTGCAACACTATAGTCATAATTGTTTAATAGGAAGTAATGAGATATTTTACCTCCATTTGCAACATAATGCTGTCAGCACTGATTTTATAACATGATTACTTCAGGTATTCTTTTTTTAGAGACAGGGAAAAAAATTGACTGTATTTGGCTCGAAAACGGTATTGGCTCCTTGATTTTGAAAAACACCTGAGAGATTCAGCAGAGATTACCAGGCTGTTTCTGCGTGTCACATTGTAGAAACACAGACCTCAATCCAGAACTGGCACCCTCACAGTTATCAGTAAAGCACTGACTGTCTCCCCTGGGGCCAGGTGTTCATCCCAGGGTGACAATGCTGCCACAGTAATCACAGTGATGCATACATATAATACCTCACGATTCCTCTATCACTTCTTTTCATCCTGAAAATCCCTGAGACTAGCAGCAGGTCCTCAGGACACCAGCCTAGTCAGATGTTGTTCTGATTTAACCCTCAGCACTCAGAACAGTGCCAACGTCACAAAACACCTACTGACACCGACAAGCTCCCTTCACTTAGAGAGGAAAAAAAAGTTAATGAGTTAATCACCTACACAATTCCTTACAGAAATTAAATACAATAAATAGTTCCTTGATTTCAGGAAGCCCACTAGGGTAGTGAGTCTATGCCCTTACTCAGGCAGTTAAATGTGTGTAAATGTGCAATGACTCTGGCTGTGCGAAACACCTCTCAAAAAGGCAGCTCTGGAGGTGAAGCTTGCAGCATCCCTTCTGCTGACAGGCAGGCTCCAAATCCTGGTTCTTCCTTTGGTACAGGAAACGGGACAGAGGAAGAGGGACAGGGAATGGGGACAAGGGATGAAACATGCTCCACTTCTATCATACCAGCAACATTTAAACCCACAGGGGCATCTCCCACTGCAATTCTACCTCTTATTGACTATATTCACTGTAGATAGAATTAGGAATATCAGTGAGTAAGTTAATAAGATTGCAGATTTCTCTGACAGCAATGACAGCACTAAGGCATTGCTGGAGTTGGTCTGACAGTTTGTGACTGTTCAGCAAATACTGAAACCACAGTAAAACTTCCTTAAACCACCAAGCACCCAAGCTCCTGTGCTGTTGAGCTTCCTGTTGATGCAGAAGTTACAGAAGTCTCTTTTTGCCTACAGTAATTGTGACTTTCTCTTTTAAACATGCAGAAAAGAAAGAGTCGTAACTCTTCTTTTGAAATCACCTAAGTTACAATGCTTACAGTGCTGCCACTACAACCTTTAGCATAATTTATGCAACATCATCCTGAAGTCTAACGGACAGATAGCGGACAACTTTGGAAAAGAAAAGGTAATCAGAATACTGATCATGACATGTTTAAAACATATACTTGATATTTCCTCAGCAACTTGAATCTGGAGCTGAAAATCATAAATGTGTCATGAGAGTCCTCATCTCAGTATTATTTTCTGATGATATCTGTAAATGAAAGATGAAGTATGTTTTATTGCCTTGTGAGTAGAGTCTTCTAAATAAATGCCCCAGCTCAATAATAAATTATGAATTATTTTTACAGGTAAAGAATTGCATGAACACATAGAAATCTCAGGAAAAAAAATGTTTCCAAAATAAATAACATTTTGTAACTCTTCATTTAGCTATACAATGTTTTTGAATTTTTTAAATTAAAATCAGGTCTAAGCTACATTTTTAAATAATACCAGTTATATACTGTTGTCCCTACAGAGTTAATTCTGAAATTTAGATTGTAAGGATTTGAACAAGTATATGCCTTTCTTTTAGTTAAACCTGCAAGAAATAAAAAATAGACCAACATTTTTTATTTTATAGGCTTTGGGGGGAGCTTCAGCAGGAGAAATTGTACTTACATTATGAATAAAGTGATTTAGTGATTTTCCTATTGGGAAAACAAGTAGGAAAAAGCTAATTAGTGGATCATTAAAATTTCATGGAGGAAATCATGCTATTTCACAAATGACTTTACAAAAGAAAAAACGAGTAATACATGCAGCATAAGCTGCGTGAGCCATATAGTTACCCCTGGTGCGATGCATCATGACCCCAGCTTAGAGAACAGAATCAGATGATAAAGTCCTTCCACATACAAAAATAAGTAAGCTTATGTGCTACATCCCTTAAATCTGGTAAATATAACCTTGGCCTGTTTCACCAAACAGGACTTTTCAGCAGCTTTGCTTCCAGCGGGACAGGTAGGCACTGGCCGTACACACAAAATGTGGGTGGCCATGGAGAGGTTAAGTCCTGGGAACTGCTTTTGTTTTGTTTTGCTTTCTACAGAGCTATTTGGGCTTTGTGACTCACTGAAGGACTATTTTACAGCTTGATGCTCTTCCACATTTCTTATATATATTCTATATTAAACATGAACTAAAATAGACAGAGAAGCAGCTTACTATAGAAATGGTGCGTGCTGCATTATTTTTAATCACATCAAATCCTGCCTACAGGTCTGGAGTTTACCTGAGTTCAAGCTAAAATGAGGCTCACAAACACTTGCTGAGGAATAACAAACCCTGCGGGAAAAAAAGCCTTCCACATGGGCTTTTTTAACATTTCCACAGGGATCAGCTTCTCAGGTGTTAGTTCAGGGCATGGGAAGGAGCCAGAGCAATAGCCCCTTATGAATGAAATTGTGGGAAGGGTTTAGGTAGGGACCAGAAGTTTTGGTGAGAGAGATGAGAAGACAGAGGCAAGAACCTCAAGTAAGAAGGAGATGCCCATGAGGACAGGAATGTGTTGGGCAACCAAGAGCTGGAGAGAGTCAGGATGCGCTCAGAAATCTTCGGCTAGGCTGGCTTCATCGTGAGGGACTGTGGACTGTCATGTCAGACTGAGATTAAATGAGACTTAATTAACAGTTGTTTGTTGCTAAACAGAACACAAATGCCTTAATGATAGTTGCATTCAAATATACATCAAGTCCTGAGTTTTGCCTTGTTTATTTTTACACAGTTTAGGAAAAGCAAGATAGCATGGTGTCCAGCAGTGTGATGGGACAATTGCTGAAGAACTAGCTCCTTAACCATATTTCTATATCTATTTGAATTTTCACACATTCTTTAAGCATTTCTTCACCACACTGATGAATGTGTTGCAGTACTGTCCTTATTGGTTACAAAAATCATATCCACCAACATTACAATGATGCAATGGTCAGGACAACAAGATATAGTTACAGTTAGCCTTGGGTTTCATAACTAACTAAAAAAAATTGTAGCACTATAGATGCTCTGACTTTAAAAAAAAAAATCTTTGTTATTCTTGCCATTCAGTTCAGAGGGTCCCAGAAAGATGATGAAGGGAAGAAGTACAACTTACTAGCTGTCTCCTCCAAATATTAGTCCACAGTGTCCTCAAAAGGAAACAGATGTTCTTATGCTCTTGAATGCCCTGGGAGGGAAAAAAGCTGGAGCTGCCTGACAGAAGTTTGTATCTTCTGCAGGGCATTTGTCGCGGCCCCATGTAACTTGCTTTCTGGGTATTCATAAACTGCTCGTTTTATGGTGTTTTATTGAAATATGAGCCTGCAGCTCCTTCAGGGAACCTGTTGTTTTGCTGTTTCTGAGGCCCAAAATAGTGACGAGGCTCAAAACTGACTCTCTCAAGTATGAGGCTTTTGATCACGGACGCCCTTCCTTTCTGAAGGCACAGAAGATTTTCTGAAGACTCCAGGACACCACAGCTACTTTGCAGCTCCGTAAGACCTCATCCTCTTACCCTGTCCTTACTTGGTAAGGAAAGTGCTGGGAGGAAATGTATGCTTGGCGTTGCTGAGGTACTGGACTATGGTGCTGAAAATAGTGTCTATATATTTAGCAGGTTCCACTGAAGGAGATGAGACAGCCAAGACAGCCAGCCCAATTTGCTTTTTTTTTTTTTAACCAGTATTATGAGAGCTTTCTGACGAATTAGCAAATAGCAAAGGACAGTCTTGTGCTTTCGAAGTGCATGTGGTCTAACACTCAGAGAAATTTCTAGGGCGTACAGGCAATTACTCTGAGGAATATGCCCAAGTGTGACAGGAAACAGCTCCCTGGATCTCCTCGTCACAGGCTGCATCCACCTGGCTGGGCACTTAGTGTCTTTTTTTCATTAATATATTTCTCTATGGAAACCTATAATCTGGTTTTAAATACCTGTCATAACCTTCTGGAAAGGGTATCCAAGCTCTTTAGGAAACTTAAAAAAAACTAAGAAAAGGGCTGTATTGTATCAGGAATACCGAAGCTGTTACCGCGCCTGGTGCCAGCCTTCCTGTGCTTCTGAGGTTAAAGAAAACAAACAAAAAGCAAACACAGCAGCGAGAGCACAAAGGAAAAAGTAATGAACATACTGAGGTACGGTTTGATAGAGGTATCGGGCAGATGCGCTGTAATTGTTCGGCTTAGCTCTTAACATAAAGAAGCTTCTAACACAGAGAAGTGTCTTTGATCTGAACAAAGGAACAAGTGTCTTTGATAGGGAGAAAAATAAGTGTGCTTGGAGAGAGACATATCCTGTGCCTCTTGCATAATTATGAAAATGTAACCAAAATGGAGCTCTTTGGTGAGCTACAGGCACCTTTGATGGGATTTGCACGAGGAAGTGACCGGATAGACTCTGGGAAGTTGTGGGCCAGGAGTTTACTGCACTTGTGAAAAGATGTATTGTGGTCTCCAAACTGCCATCAGTGTTTTGGAAAAAAAAAAGTTCTAGGTCTAAGCAGAGATGATTATGCAGAAAACACATTTAGACCTTATTTTGAAATCGGTCCAAGTTCTATGTCATAGCATTTCTCGACCACATTCCTAGCATTGCTTTGGAACAACAATTGAAAAGGAAACTACCTTGTCTAGTGAAAAGCCAAACTTCTTCTGTTCAGCTGAACTATTTGAAATGACCTGTGAAGGAACCGTTTGCCTTATATTTATGGTACTGCAGTAACCAGGAACATCCCATGACTGTCTGCGTCAAAGTTTCATTCAGGATAAAACCAGATCTGACCTATCCCTATGAGTGAAAGATGTTTTGACAAGATTTTCTGTTCTGTGTGCTGGGGGAAATCCTGAATTTGTCAACTACAGCTGTAGAAACTGAGGCCAGGTAGATCACTCTTAAGTGTTTTCTTTTCCATTGGTCTTACTATGTGTACCATAGGCTTATCGTTGGTTTTGCTGTTATTAGAAATGACAATCACAAGATGTGGTACACCACTATTGACACAAACAGGAGGAAAACATCAGCACATCAGAGACCTCCCCTTTTAAGTCAATGAGCATCAGGAGCAATGCAGAACACCATTAGTCATGCTGGTGTCCCCATCCACCAGGCACCATGAGGCTGTTAGTCACTGTGAAACAGCCAGTGTCACATACTTAAATTACTGTGTCATGGTGGCCTCCAGTAACACCTCATAAAAAGCCCTCAGACATCTTTCCCCAAACTCTCAGGAATGTGACAGAAAAGGCTTGTCCTCAGCCAGGCTCCACGCAAGCCCAGCACATCATAAAAAACTCAGTTCATAGCTTGCCGCATCCCGTTCTGTTACAGATACAGATGCAGCCGTGCGCACACGTGGCCATGAGCACGTGATGGCTGCTGCCTCTCCAGCTGTTGCCCTGGGACAGAGAGCTCTGCACCCCAGCGTGCAGGACTCGGGACCCACAGTGGCTTCATGGGAAAGGAAAGCAGCTGCAGCTGCAACAGAGTGGGATTCAGCAAAAGCAACCCACTTTTGCAATGCTCACCACCACTTCCAGTGTCTCACCATAAGCATAGTAAGCAGATGAAATGAAAGCAAGGGAACAGCCCAAGGTTCCCATGTACACTTCAAATTGCTGGCCACCAGATTCACAGAAGCAGCGATACAAGTGGTATGAATTAAGCTCCCAAGTGTTACTCATTTTTCTGGGTGTAAAAAGCCCCATTTTTTAATTGAAATATGGAGGGAATCAGCAGTACAGTCCATGCGAAATAGATTAGCGGTTCATCCCCAGGCCCAGCAGGCCATAACTGTGCCTGCCCATCTTGTTCCTATCTGGTTTTGATCTCCATGACTCATAAACTCAGTAGATGATTTCTCCAAAATCTCAGCCGTTGGCCTTTTCATCTATTTCTTCCCAGCTGATCTTCAACTCATTCAGGTCTTTGATAACATTTTGTTGACACAATGCCCTTGGTCATCCATGGCTGCTCTTCCCAAACGTTTTCTGGACCCACGCTGGCAGCAGGACCCTGCCTGCTTTCCACTTCATAATGTGCCTGACCTAACCAGCTTTCCTACCATAGCTTACTGGCTGTGGTCCATCTCTCTCAGACACTTCCAGACCTATAACCCAGCGTGTTCTCTCAGCTCTTATCCTCAGTCAACATTATGAGACAAAGTGAACAGTTTTAACTCTTACCATCCATATTTTTTTCCATCAGAAAGAACAGTGTTGGTACTTTTCCGCTTCAATATTTTACCTGTTGAAGGGTTTACACCACCTTCTCTCCTTGACTGTTCCTCTGGCCCTTCCATTGTCACCATACCAGTATGGGCTTACCAAGCAAATGAAATTCCTCAGCTCTACTGACCTTTACTGCCTCTCGTTCAGCTGCATCTGCTGTTCTCCTCCAGTGAAAAGCAAACGAGACTTATCCAGGCTTGCCTCCCATGTCCGATGCTGCCTGGCATCTTTGCCTGCATGCCAGGAGTAGGTGGAGTGCAGTGCCTGCTCACCCCCACACCCTGTGTGCTCTTGCTGTCAGCCAACACCACCCTGGATCTGCTGCCTGAGACATCTCTTGGCCCACCCAAAAAAGAAAATGCAATCGCCATCACCTTTGCCCGATTTCAGTCATTACTTCAAACCAACCTGCTGGTTTGGGGATGGGGTTTTACACCACATTCACCGCAGGTGTAGAGGTGCAGTTTTGTTTTTCTATTTCTTCTGACATTTCCCAAGCGCTATAACCTTCCCTGGGCTCTCTCTAACCTACCACAACTGTGAGAAGACCATTGCCAAGGCGGTACAGCTCGCGGTTGGCCCTTGGCTCTCCAGAGCATTTTCTGGAGTCCCTGTCAACATGCGCGTTCACTCCAGACACAATCTCCCATCTCTGGAGCCTTCTCATCTACCCCCATTGGCAACCTCTCTCCATTCCTATAGAGCCAACCTTGTCTTGCTGGTTAGAGATCTCACTGGAATTAAGCATGGAACCAAGACATCCCCAGTTATTACTATTGCAGCTAGCATATGTGTCTCTGGCCTGGCCAAGTCACAGTGCTCTCCACTACAGAAGACCACGAGCAGGATTTTGCCCAAAGGAGGTCTCAAGAGCAAAAGCCCGTGTGTTTTGTACAGGACAGCTCACCTCAGCAAACATTTGTGGTGAGGATCACGCCCAGAGCACCAGTTTTACCTTTCATTTATTGCCTTTCTCAGTTTGTATCAAAACGCAAAGTGGGATTGTGGGAGAACACAGCAAAAAATGATACTTCAAAAAAACTTCAGTGCAAAAAGGTTGCTACATGTTTCTGGCACAGGGATCTGAATTAGAAAACTTTAAATATGTAAACAACCCCAAAATGCTACAAAAGATCAGTCCAATCATATCTGCCACATGACTGACTTTATTATAACTGGAAGACATACAGGTACTGAACTTGGATTTTTTTAATACTGTCAGATATTTTGTGAGCTTCAGAAGGGAACGCTTGGCATAAATACTGCTTGCAAAAGGGCTTTTCAGCAAATGCCTTAATCTTATGGGATCTGACAAAGTGAAAAATCCATCTATCTTTCCATGTATTTCCTGTATCTTTTGGCATGTTCATGCAATAGGAAAAATTTTGGTGTTTTTAATTATGATTATTATTTTGGAAGCTCAGTAGCGCTCTTGAGACTTTAATCCTGATAGCTGAATCGTGCAGCGAAACCACGGGCCCGTGTATTAGTTGCAAAGCAAAAAACATATAAAGGACTTGATAAAAGTTATTTCTCTCTGCAAAACTCTGATGGAGTCAGTAGGTTTGGGTCCTGGTGCTGACCCACGACTTCTCCTGAGGACATGGAAAACAAAGAACCGGCTGTGATTTTCACACTGGGACCCTTCCCATGCCAGGAGCTGCAGCTGGGGCAGGAGAAGGCTGAGGCTCCCTCTGGGCCAAGCAGGGAGCAAGCTCCCCTGGGTCGAGCATCCTCGTCAGAACCCATCCCATCCCCACCATTGCTCCCAGAGCTGACACGCTGCAAACCCCCTCGGCTGGGCTCACAGCACTGGTTTCCTCTGGGGTGCGAGAGGCGATAGGTGAAGTTCCGTTTCTCAGCAGGCTCTGCTCTGTTCAGTGGTAATAACATGTTTACTGCAGGATATAAAAATAGAAATGTATGGATATGGTAATCCCTCCCTGAAAGTCCGGCCAGTGTTGCTTGAGAAATGGCTAAACATGCAAGCTAGCTTCCTCCACACTTTCTTGCATGTTTTTCATCGTCTTTAGCTGTACCTATGTTGAAAGCTGAGGGCGGCCAAGTCTGAGAGGCAGTGGTGAGAAAAACATAAATCAAGAGCTTAAATCAAAAATCTTAAACAGATTTTTCTGTTAAAGAAGTGGTGTCGATTTGGAAATCCTACATCTGCTTGAAAGTATTTTTAGCTACCATTGCTACAAGCCCTACCTTAAGTCTCTGGATCTACAACCAGATCCCAGCAAACAAACCAAAGTGTAATCCCTCTCTTCCAACGTATTTACCTGGGCGAATCACTGGCATTTGGCACACTGGCAGAAACTTGGCGCTTTTCTTTCAGGCACATTTTTTCACACAAGTAAAAGAAAGAGAACACAAAAAAAACCCAGCAAACATTTGCAAAAGCAAAAAAAAATGATGGTGAAAAAAATTGTTTGTGGGGGTTCAGGCTGATAGAGCAGAAATTAAACCAACTTCACCATTTCAAATATAGATCTGGGTGTCAAGTCCACATCAAAGAATTAACATAGTACTTTACTGGCCAGATTTTTGGATGTTCTCCACATTAATCACTGGAGAAGCCTCTTGGTTATTTTTTCCCTTCCAACTATGATATAATAAGCAAGGAACGGGGAAGCAAAGGAATTAAGCTGAACCTTGGTAATATGTGGAGACTCCATCCCAGCAAAAAATGTAGTCAGTCTGATAGTATATACCAGGCTGAGTATATATAATACAGACATATATCACTATATTATTTTTACTGACAGTACTGTGGTAAGCTTGAAATAGAACCCAAGTGATGAGGTAATGTTTAAGGTGATCATGCTGACAGTGCTCAATGAGAAGCTCCTCAGTTGTTCCCTGGTACACCCTGTGCCTCCCGCTGTGATGAATCTCTGACCGTGGGGGCAGGCGAGGATCTCATCCTGCTCATTGCATGTCCCGCAACATTTCCAGTGGTATTCCAGTGGCGTGGCACAAGTAACAGCAAGTAACCCGGGGAGTGCAGTTTGGGCTGGATAATGGCCTTTCATCCCTAGACCCATGGCAGAGCATTTCTGTTGCAGCTCCCGGCACCGCGGCACAGCGTTGCCTGCCTGCTCAACGCCAGCCCCTGCCCATCAGCCAGGCAAACGAGAGCTGCTGCAGGCACCGGCATGGCTGTGTCACTCTTCCCAAAACATACTCCCCACGTGCCAGCAACACTCTGGGTGAGCTGATAGTGTCCCGGTCACAGCCCTCTGTAACTCTGAGCACCCCACCACCACCTTTGGGGAGGTTTGCAGCCCTTCATGGGCTGGCAGCTCTTCCTGGGTGCGTGCCAGAACCGGGATCCCTGTGCCCCCATGGCATGGCCATAGAAACGTGACATCCACGGACCTCAGCAGTCAAAAGGCAGAGCTGCAGTTACGCTGGGGAGGAGAGGAGCAAAACAAGGAGGAAAACTGAACAGATTTGAAAACAAGAGTCCAGAAGGAAGACAGGGGCACCGGGCGGGCAGTGGCTTGCTCAGGGATTTGCCCGCACGAGCCTGCTTCTGCTGGGCTGGGAACGCCGCGCTGCCCGGGGCTGGCTCTGACGGTACGCTGACGGGCAACGGGGGGAGCCGTGACTGGCACTTTGGAGCGGGATAATTATAATCTGGGCTCTGCAAGTGTGGGTTAGCTTTCACTGAAATAAACCACTCGAATCCATGATGAATATCAACATTGTAGGCACAAGGGGCAAGGCAGTAAATTGTAGTAGGATGAAATACCTACATTTAATTATGTCAAATTATATAGAATTTGAGAGAGTTTTTCTGATGCACGCTATTTAAAGTTACGTCTAAGTGCACTTCCTTGCCTGAATAAAACAGCTTTTGTTGCAAGATGTGGGCTTGCTTTGTAGTTTATGATTTATAGCCTTCACCACATTTTGTCACTTTCTTATTTCTTGACTGAGATGTTTCTGAACATCTCATTTCGGATAATAGGACGCAGCTAGAGTGTCGTACTATATGCAGCCTCTTAAAAATGTACGAGCAGTGTTTTGTTGCTTTTTTTTCTCCAAGATACTCAGGTGTCTTGAGTATGCTCTTCACCAAAGTGTATATATAACACACACACACACGCAGCCAGCAGACATTGCTCCATCTGCCTAAAATTTACATACTTCTACACCAGCTGGATGGGGCCAACCCCATTGATCTCCATTGCTGGTAATTTTTGATCAAACCTATCAGGAATGTATAAATAGCCCCAGACTGGCCCAGCTGAGCTCACCCTTTGGCTCCACATCATTAGCAGCCTCTGGGGTTGAGCATCAGTTTGGGACGCTGCCTCAGGAGCTGTGTACTGCGTGGCCGGGCTTGGTCCGCTACTGTCATGGTGAGGCTGGCAAATTACAAAGCGAGAAGCCTTCGTCTTGGGGCAGAGGGACACCTAATCGTTTCCACTGTGGGCAGAGGAAACAACCAGCTGGTGAAGCCGAAAGGGTTGCCACCCACACAGTTCAATGGCCCTGTAAAGGAAAGAGGGTTTATGTGCAAATGAGAGCCTGAAATCCTCCTGCCCGATGGGCTTGGCACGCGGTCACCATGCGGAGAGTGACCCTATAGCTGCATGTTGAAATTTTGTTCAGACTTGGTAAGCACAACACTGAGCTGGTGGTGACGCACTTATTCACATGCAAATGCACATGGGAATATTTCTGATCCCATGCTTCTGCCAGCATGCAGCCCTTGGCACCTTCCCCATGCAGGAGGGATGTGCGGAGGGGTCGCCGGTCCTGCACAAGCCCTGTTGTCATCTCAGCCAGCATGGCCTGGTCCAGGTGACAGAGTGGCAAGCACTGATGTTTTCCAGGTAGATGTACAAGATCCTTTATTTCTCAGACACAGTGTCAGGTCTCTAGCTTCCCCAGTAATGAATGGGGAGTGTTTGCAGCCGTAACTCACCTTGTTGCAAGGGAATGTTGTGAGGCTTACCGGGCAGATTTCTCAGCATAGCATCAGAGTTAATGAAAGGATTAAAGAGCTTCATAAATAAATAAAAAAAAATAACAAAGCCCCCTTTAATTTAACTATTCTCCCTGGTTGAAAAATAAGCAAATAAATCCAAAGAACCCGCTTAGAAAATGGCTCCGTATTTCATACCTAGATAAGGGATCGTAAGGTTTCATCTATGGATATGGACAGATGTTACCAACACAGTGAAAGGAAATGACTGAAACTCAAGAATCGTTTGTTCTTAAAATTAAAATAAATCAAACTCAATGGGAAAAACAGTATAAACTTCAGTCTCAGAGAGCCAGATTTACTCAAAAGCAGCCTCACTCATTTCAATGAGTGTCTATAGACACAGACACACACAAATATCAGTTTGCTTTCGCAGCTACGCTACACCGAGATAATTTTAACCATATTGGTAGCATGAACATCCTCCTCCCCAAAATAGGCTGAAGCAAGAACAGAGTGAGCTGGTGCGGCAACAGCAGAAACCCAGACAAATTTGCCCTGGGCTTCACTTAACCTGCAGCACTATGGTAGCTAAGGGTTTGGTTAGCCAAGCCGATGGCAAAACTCTCAGTGATTTCCCTGCTCATAACACGAGATGAATCACAAGTTCTCCACTGAAAGCCGATGAGATGAAGCGCCATCTCCCAAAGGTTCACACTGTGCCCGTGACAACACCCCTATCACAGCCTGAGCTGGTGTGTCAGCCTCTTGACGGTCCTGAGCAGTGAATAGCTGTAAGTCATCGAAACTACCGCCATCTGAGGGAGGAGGAAAAAGATGGAATGAGAAGGGGTGGGACAGAGTGGCAGCAGGCAGGGTACCGTGGGCAGGGAAAGGATGCACAGTTCATGATGGCCCAGCTGACTCCCTCTCCCAAGAGGCTGGAGATGGGACCAGCAGTGGAGGGGAAGCCTCGGGAAGCTGGGATCAGTGGTTGAGAGCTGGCAGGACTATGACCCCACTATGAAATGCTAGTGTCTACCCTACACCTCTTTGCCCTCTCACTCTTACCCGGCAGCAGCAGCAGTGGCAGCTGTGGTACCCACCCCATCGCTGCCCCCAGCTCAAACCCCGCCCCTGCCTGGGGACACCAAAACCTCCCCATGCTCAGGGCAGCCCTGGGCTGGTTGTGGTACGGGGCAAAGCCGGGAAGGAAAGGATCGTGGGAGAAGGCAACAGCTTCAGACCATTGCTGAGCTGCAAGGCAACTCAGCACCTGCTTGCCTTTGCTTCAGCCACCAAGTGTAACAAACACCAAATGAGGAATAGTTCAATAACCAATGCCTTGGTTTTATTACAAGCAAGTGAGACACAAGTAACTTCAAAAGTCTAAAAGTGTTGTGGTAGAAGTAGCTAGGCTGCTGGGAAAAAGGGAGGGGAAAACTGTACTGAAGAGATGGTGGGGTGGGGGGCAATCAGAAAAAGTTGCTGGAAAGGAGTAACAGTTATGGGTAGTCTAACCTTGTCCTTATTCCTTTTTGTTCTTCATATATTAACATTTGAACGGCAACCTGCTCACACTCTCCTTCCCGAGTTAAGTTGCACTTTGTGAATCAAACACAGGACCAGTGGGCTGTAACATGAGATGTCATGAAGCCATTGAAGGGGCATTTCAACAGGGCTGTGCTTCGTTCCTCCACTGCCTCGCTGCTCTCTCAAGAGGCATCTTTAAAATCCCTGAGGTCAAGCCAGTATACATTAGAGTTTTATCACCACAGCAGACATGGTTCTTTCTGTCTTTTATGGCATAAAAATAATTACCTGAAAACACACCGATAAGTGACTCATACTTCTCAAGAGTCTTCTGCTTTGACTCAAGGCACTACCCTGCACCAGGCTAGGTGGGAGAGGAACGCCTACAGCACTTGGTTGCAGCCACGGATTCTGGTGGAGGCACCTTTCCCCCATCTTCTGCACAAACCAGTCCCAAATTTTAATCATATTTAGCTGCAAATACACGCAGGCTCAGAGTCACACAGTGCATGTTGGGTCTCAGGTCGTCACTGAGAACAACAATCTCTCTCTAATGCCTCCTCTGTGCGATCGCGTCCCACCTGCCACTGACACCCCACAGGAACATGCTGCCTTGGAGCCGGAGGGCAGCTGGAGCCTGTCCCCACTTGCAGGGGTGACCTGGCTCCTCCATTTGTCTCTCGTCACTGCTTATTCCCTGCTTGTCAGGTAATGGATGCCTCTGCTCCTGCCCTCACCTCAGGCCAAACCAAAGGTGCTCGGGATCCTGGTGTTGCTCCTCACGCCCGTGCTGTCCTCTCCCAGTTGGCCCTCGGCACGGGCTGCTGGGAGCTCCTCGGCACAGCCTCAACTGGCAGCGGGGCAGATGGTTGGCAAGGACCTCAAAGATCATCTAGTTCCAACTCCCCTGCCATGGGCAGGGACACATGCAGCAACACTATGTCAGCTTGCTCAAAGCCTCATCCAACCTGGCCTTGAACACTTCCAGGGATGGGGCAGCCACAACTTCTCTGGGCAACCTGTTCCAGTGTCTCACCACCCTCAGAGTGAAGAATTTCTTCCTTAGATCTAATCTAAATCTGCCCTCTTTCAGTTTAAAGCCATTTCCCCTTGTCCTATCACTACATACCCTTGCAAAAAGCCCCTCTCCAGCTTTCCTGTAGGTCCCCTTTAAGTATTGGAAGGCTGCAATAAGATCATGCCAGAGTCTCCTCTTCTCCAGGCTGAACAACCTCGACTCTCTCAGCCTGTCTTCATAGGAGAGATGCTTCAGCCCTCGGGTCATTTTCGTGGCCCTCCTCTGGACCTGCTCCAGCAGCTCCATGTCCTTCTTGTGTTGAGGACTCCAGAGCTGAATGCAGTACTCCGAGTGGGGTCTCACGAGAGCAGAGTAGAGGGGCATCACCTCCCTCATCCCTTAGGCTTCCCCCTGGGAAAGGTGGGACGAGCCCAGGTGAGGCGTGAGCGGCCCCAGTTCATGGTGGGTTTTCACCACTGGCTTTGCCTGGAGGGGGAATGACTGTGCTCATCTGCACTGCTCCATTGCCCAGATTATGGTAGGTGCCAACAAGGCCTGTGGTGGAAAGACTAGAAAGAAACCACCTGCCAGGAGCCCGAGCCACCTACCTCAAAACTGCCTGTCGCTGCCCAAAGCTGGAGCTTGTGGTGTCCCAGGGCCAGCAGAGCTCGCAAACACTGTGAGGGAAGTGCGACCGCAGGCGTCGTAAATTCAGACAATTTCTGTTTTCAGCAAGTACTCAGCTGCAAGCAAACGACGCGCAAGTAAAGAGGAATGATTTAATTATCATATAAAAGAAATTAATTAGACGCAGGAATCAACAGGGAGTCCTTCTCAAACACTGGTGGCACATTACTGTCAGTCGTAGACTCGTTATCCACAGATCTACATGAGCAAGAACACAGAACAGACACTAGTTTCTACTTTTAATGTAGTACAATTATTCTGGCTTCTGTTTTTTTCTGCTAAGAAAAAAGAATAGGGTTTAAAAATGTATCTAACGACCATAAAACAATTTCAAAACAAGTAGCATAAACGCAAAGCTGGGGTTGACTCAGTGTTGCACTTGTAATATGAAATAGGCTAATGATCAAATTAATCAGTATTGTTAATCAGGAGGCTTAGTGCTTTCTGTTAGAGGGCTGGGGAAGACTAACATGATATCAAGTATAGGTTCAGCCATTGCTGCTTTTAGTAGTTGAAGGACAGATCATCTTCTCCCAGCTTCTTGCAGCAGTCAGTGCGCGGCCCCAGCATTCACCTAACACTTTGTGTGCTGCTTCTCTGCTCTCCCTTCTGTCAAAAGCATGGAATGGGCAATTTCATCTGAAGATCAGCATCTGAATTCCACATTCGGGCTGTGATCCCATGACAGCCACAGCCACTGGAGTTGACCGCACAAGCATCTAGCAATGATGCCTGAGGTGATTTAGGGCATGTGAGGTATACTTGAGCTAGAAGGTATGACTGGGGACTGATGGGAGTTCTGAACCCTCCCAGACTGCCAGCCAAGGGCCAGGCAGGATACCTTACAGTATCTCATGTGGAACTGTGCATGGGCAACTTAACTGAGGCAGTCAGGAGAGTCATTTCAGCCTACAGAATGAGTCAGGTTACCCTGAAGGCACTTACTAGCTAGCTCAACTGCTCTGCTTGGCCACACACACCTACATCTTGACACTTAAATTTAAGTGGTTTAATCCTGATCTGAATCCCACATACAGCTCCTGCAGGAAGCAAAGGAACTGCAGCTCCCTCATGTCCTGTGAACTCACTGTGGTTGCTCATGGCTTTGCTGAACTTGAACTGGCTCCTACTCACAGGCTATCTTCAGATGTTCATCAGAAACCTTGTGAGCTGCGGCAACCAACTCCAGCCAGGGGGCATTTATAAGGCTGGGGTTTTGCTCTAAATTATTCACCTCAAGGAACTAACTGCCCAGTTCAGCATCAGCCCGTCACCCAGGAGACAATCCTTTCTTTCACATGCACAACATGCCATGTATCCCACCGTACGTACTTAATGGGCATTTGAGCAATTTATTTTGAAAATTGAAGCATACACTGATCTCAGTGCTAGCATTTTATGCAAGCTCACAGAAAAATAGTCAGACATCAGCCATCCAAGCCCCAGAAAACAAAGGGCTCCATTTAGATGCCTGAACGCAGGCATCTAGTGCCATTTGAGATGCCCTAAGGCACCCAAGATACACACGGGGTTGGCAGATATCACATAGGACCTATGGAAGCAGCAGTTGGAGACGTGGAGACCATGCAGGATACCCCAGGGTGTCTCACTGGTACTCGATGCCAAAGCATAAGCAACTGAATTAAGTTCTAAAAGTCTTGTTTATACTGAAGTCAGATGTACGTCTCTCATATCTAACAAACACGTATCTTTGCAGGACAGCTAAGCAGCAAAAGAGCTACAAAAGAATTGCATCCTTATTTCGGCTCTGCTGAAATCTGGCAGAGCTTACAGACTGTGTCAGCTTATTTTGTTATGAACATATAATGCTCACTGAACCCCATGAGCTGCTGTGATAACAATCTCTGCCAGCTTGCTGAATGGATTCCTTTCAGTCGCTGCCTCTGAAGTTATGTGGCTAGAGCAGAGCTTCTGCAATATACCAGCGCACCGAGAACACAGTTTTTTAGCTACAGGAACAAGAGAGCTGTCTGAAAAGATTCATGAGCTCAGAACTGATTATCAGACCGTAGGAGCGAAAGGTCATTGTGTCAAGGCTCCTGGCTACTGCAGTGAGAACGTACTACTGGCTAATCCTCTTACGAACACGTGCACTTCCACGAGGGAAAATACCTCTAATGACTTAAATACAATTTTTATTAATTGGTGCAGTGTTTATTACAACAAGGTTGTTATGGCACTACAGTCTTAACTGAGCTAGATGACAGGAGAAGAGTATACAAGTCTTTCATCTGCAGTTAATAAATCTGGGATCCCATGAAGGCTGTGTATGTCTGTCTTGAATTCCAATCTGCTGGCTCAGGATCCAGCATTAAACTATGCACTCTAAGTATTTCCAGCAATTAGTGTTAAATGAGCATGACTAGATAGATTACTAATTTTCTGGACTATTATCAAGGAGTACTGACACGATTTTTTGCTTTAGAAGAAGGGACTTAGCGTGAAGCAATCACTGCCCAGGTTAAATCTGAGAATATTCCTCCACACGTTTTTTGCATAATCTAATTAAGAGACTTAAGTGGTTAAAAAACAGAAAATATGACTTGTCTTTGGGTTTTATTATTAAGGAATTTAATGAGAAACAGCTATTTGTATGTAAGAGCATATACTTGCCTGTCCGATTTAGAACTATATGTCATTTTTCCACAACACGCACTTTGAACAGCTGCCATCCTTGAGCCCAGGTTACGTGAGTGGATACTGCCATCTAGGCAAGCTTTTGGGAGCAGCACCTATTTTAGAGCATTAATTGTCTTTGCCAGGGAAAAATATTCTATTATCCAAAATGGAGGAGAAAGGAACATTTTTTTATACTATTAAAAAATGACCCATCACCACTCACTAAAAATACAAAACCTGTCCCTCAATCAGATTGCAGTAATCCACATTAACAGCAAATATTTTCTACATGTTTATTGGGAAATATTATTCTGTGTTTCCATACATGCAACTTCAACTTAAGCTCTGCACTAAATTATAAACTGCTTTTATCTGTGAAAATGGCAAATACAAAGTATATAGTATTAAGGCTATTAACTACCAAAGCACATATTACTATGGCAGTACTATAATTAAAATATAGTTAACAGTACGTTTTTGGAAGACAGTTACTAAAATATCTATTGCTTTTCTACAAAGAGAGAAATATTTTCTAAAACCATTTCTTCATAAAACCAAAATAGTTTCCATCCAGCACAAAAAATATAAAATACATAATGCATCTATCTTATTTAAAACAATAACAAATTCTATACGTGGCATTTACAGGAGACTTACAGACAGAAGACTTGACTAATAATGTAATTTTGACCAGAAACATTAACAAGTAGCTTCATTATCGGTTGTGAGATTCTGTAAGGAACATATGGACTATGAACGCAGAATCTCACACAAAATGGTAGTAGGACCCGAAAAGATTATCGTTTAGTACCTTCCATCCGTACAAGTCCATTGAACGTGGCTTTTTGGATTGAGTTCTGCTGGAGGTCAAGCATTGCCCCACATTACAAAAAAAATGAATCACACTACAAGGGTTGCTCCTGAGGTTTGGGAGAGAGATGAGAGTTGCCTAGGAGCCCTGTGCAGCGCAGCACTTTCAGATGCAGGTGCATCACTTGGGCACCCATAATCAAGGGTCTTGTCCCAAAAGCCAGGTTTCCCTTGGATTTCAGTGGATCTGCCCCATTGACAACTCCCTAGATCATCAGAATGAGTGACAGAGGAACATGATGGGCAATATCCACTGACATTCAGGGTGAAGTTATCCTCCTAAGCTTCCTCCCTGCAGTGTTTCACCTGTTACCTTGGGGATTGCTCTGAGGAGGTTTCGGTACAAAGGTGTTCTTCTTTCTTCCTGAAAGATTCTCCTGAATAATAATGGAAATGTGGTTATCTGGCTACTGGCATACATCTTCCCATCCCCTCCCCTCCTTCCCCCATACAAGAAGCAGCAACGCAGCATGAGATTGATTTGTACAGAGAGCAAAGCAACCAAAAAAGATGAGGAACTGCTAAATTCACACTTAATTTAGGTGGTGGAAAAATGAGCAGAGCTGGTACCAAAGGAATTCAGTAATAAGCTTTGAAACTACTGTGCTGGAAGAAGATCTGCTGCCCTTTGGAGCGGTCCTGGAATGTAGGACAAGTGAGGATAATTTTCACATCTTTGCTGTGTCCTTGGCTTGTCATACGGAAAAGAAGGGCATTATTAAAAATTAAGCAAACTCTGAAAGGCTGGACTCCTTTTGGCACTTGGGGATGTTCAGCACCCTTTATATTAGCAGAGGAAAAATAAACATTCAGTTTTGATTTTATAGTAGAGCCTTTTTGGTAATTTTGTACTTCTGTGTCCTCACCAACAGAAAATGGTATGTGCGCTGCCTCTTTTCCCACCACTGGCATAAATACGTCAGGGTACCGTTACCTTTTCTCAACAAATTGGCACATTTTGCACAATAGCTTAACAGCAGACACATTCCACATCCAGTGGAAAAATAATTAAACAAAGATATTGCAGCAAAGTTGTACCAACGGAGCCTGTCACCTCTAGCAACAAAGCAAAAAAAAGATCTCTCCTCAAGAATGGATTTTTCATTCCCCTTGCAGAAAGGAAATCAGTATTTGAGACTATTTTATATGAAGCCACTCAACTGAAAGACAGCTAATGGCACTGGTTAAAGGAGGTCTCAGCCAGACCAGACACACAAGCTGGCCTGACTGTCTAAGGTTTATTTTGTTGAAAACACAGTCATATTCAAATAACTTCTTTGGGTTTTCCCAAAATAATAACAAAACCAAGAGACAATATGTGCATAATATGTTTTATTGAATAAAATCCTGCTTCTACTATTTACACAGTGAAGTTTAGAGATGTAACCTAGTGATGCATGGCAATGTGTAACATTCATACGACATCTGAAATATCTTTAAATACATCTGAAACTAATTATTATAGCAATCACCTGTCCATCATTGATCTCATAATTATGAAGATTTGAACTTTCTGAAGAAAAGCCAAGTTGAATATTAAGGATAGTTGAGTTCAGAGAATACAGTCTGCTATGAGAATTCCAAACCTAAAAGATCTGAGTGAAGTGTCAAGAGTTTTGAAGGTGGCTTCTGTATTTCCCTGTTTTTCTTCTCATCTCTGCAGAAGAAGACAACAAAACAAATTACAAATTTTAAGGCTGAAAATAGCATCCACAACTTAAACACCTCCATGGTAACATCCTCCATGGTAATCTTTCTTACTTTTTAAATTTATAATGCCCTCTTAACTTCAAAGTGTGTGAATAATAACAAAATACTTACTTATTATGTATTAAAAACTATATTAAATTCTTTAAGCTGCCAAGGCAGAAACACAGAAATCAGAAAGGCTGCAACAAATATTTAGTGTCAAGACAACGTCAATTACTACCATTTATACAAAAACTTTATGATGAAGTGTCTTTCATCCACTCCGGCATGTTAAGCAAAGTGCTATGTGTTGTTTTTTTTTAAAGCTCTACTAGATGTACTATCAATCTACTATTACAGTGGAAGGGTCTTGTAAAAAAACTGTAGTCAACACCTTCCCTATTTATAAGTTTTTTGAAAGATAATTTCATTATTCACGACTTTGCATGAATTCTCAGCGAGGTTTGAATGCAACTATAGACTTGCAACTGCCATCCTAACAGACTAATTCACAGCACTAGTAGATTGTTATCTTACATTTGGACTACTCACTGGTTGTGAATAAGCCATGATTCACTGGCCACTTGCATGATTTTTGCCATCCAGCAGGAAAACATTATAAACAAGGAATGCTGTGTCCTACTCAAGCCTCTGGAGGTTGTTTATTCTAGTGGGTTACAGACAGCGCATTATAAAAGGCAGGAGCTGAGCCTGCCACATTTGGCACTCTTTGTTGAAAAAAACCTGGTTGTTAGTCTCAGGTTAAAAAGAAATGATCTTGCACAGTCTCTCATATTTTATTTACAGACCAAGGAGAGGAATTAGATTTTTCCTGTGCGTCAAGTTAATCTGTATGAAGCCCTGCCTAATAACTGGGAGTGCAAAGAACACACAATCCCTAATCGAAGTATCCATCAGGTCTCTTCCTGTTTCCCAGGACAACTTACTGGTTGACAAAGGCAAAGCGTTGCTGTCATTTGCAAGTCTCTCCCAACTGGAGCACTGATTCTGAGCAAACTGCGTTTGATGTTGAAATATAAATTCAAATGCATGCATGGAAAGAAAAATAAATTTAAATCAACCCTCTGTCATCCCCTAACATCACTTAACCTTTAACCACCAAGATTAAACTTTCTATAAAACAGTTCCATCATGAAGTTCAGTGTGATAACTTTGTATTTTTAGAGATTAAATTTGTAATAGTAGTGGTGTCTCTACATACACACACACACTCTCATGGAGATAAACTGTCATCTGGCAGGGACAGCTTTAAAATTCAGAATTTGAGAAGAAACAGAATATGCAAATGTGGTAGAAAAAGTTGCAAAAAGGTAACAGAAAAGCACTTGGCTATTTGCCATTTCTATGCTACAGCCACCCCTCAATATTTTATTTTGTACTATATTTTATAACATTTGTAGCTGTTTTCTTCTGTTTCTTCTTTTATCTCTCCCTCCACCCCCAAATGAAGAGCCAGACACCATTCCATCTATCCAGGAAACGTATATCCATCCTAATTTCACTGCTTCTTTTCCCTTTATCTTTCTTCCAACTACAAAGAGTTATCTAGAACACAGCTGCCTACCTGGAAGCTATTTCTCTTACAGCCAACACAGCTATAAATTTTAATAACGAAGAAGCTGCTGAAAGATACAGATTTTGCTCTTGCCTGTCTTGTTGGTGAGGTATACAGTATGCATTGTCAAAGGCTGTCTTTGAGCAGGAAAATCATCTGTACTGTCAATCTCAAGATACTATGCATGTGTGAGACACTGTCAACAGGGGTCGAATAAAACCAAATGTACATTAAGATAACAAGCCTGAGTTTAGAAATGATTGACTGTAGCATCCAGCTTGAGATCCTGCATTAGCCTCAGACACAAAGTAGTGAGTTAATTCAAGTGCCTGAGAGGAACCTTTCTGGGTATGAGGCACACTTGTACACAGAGCCAAACATATTTCAGGGAGGGTTTTGTTTGTGGTTTTTTAAGGAAGATGCAAATTGATTCTTTGTTAAGTAAGGAATACTTACTTGTGTGAGTAAAGACAATGATTTTGACACAGCAATAACTTAGAATCATAGAATCATAGAATGGTTTGGGTTGGACGGGACTTTAAAGATCATCTAGTTCCAACCCCCGTGCCATGGGCAGGGACACCCTCCACTACACCAGGTTGCTCAAAGCCTCATCCAACCTGGCCTTGAACACTTCCAGGGATGAGGCATCCACAACTTCTCTGGGCAACCTGTTCCAGTGTTTCACCACCCTCAGAGGGAAGAATTTATTCCTTATATCTAATTTGTTTTCTTCTCTTCTTTTTAGTTCAGAAGTACAAGACCCATCAAGACTTAATTTCAAAGATACGCTGCTTGATTCACGTAATTAAAAGAAGTAGAGAATACAACCCATTGACACATTTTCTAACTATTAAACTTTGGTCATTAAGCACCAGAAGTTCTCTCACAGCAATGCACAATACTCTTTCAAGTCCTGGCTGGCCACTGCATAGTCTAATGCTACTTAGTATTATGTTACAATGAAATCAAAGACAAAAGATGTAACAGACTGTGATTAATAGACACGTAATAGAAATATGTATTACTTCACAGACTTGGTGCCTGAAGGGCTCTGCAAACAGAAATCTTCAAGCGTGACCAAATTACATAAGAGATTATAAAGAAAAATTATTTTTAGAATAGATATGAAATATAAGCCTTATATTTTATTTGAACAGAACTGCAAGATACTACAGATACTTCATTCATCTTCTATGCTCTGTGGATGTTTGCAATGCAGTGCCTATATTCGGTGAAAACTGGGCCTTATTAGCACCTCACCACATTACAGGCCATCCTGAAGAGTGAAAAATTATAATATTTAACAATAGGCAAAGCGTATTGTTTGCCTGCATATTGCAAGCGTTCAAATATGGGTGAAAATATATTCTAAGCATTACTATTCACCTTTCACTTTACATTCCTTTCACTTCTCAGGATACAAGACATTTAATTTTCACATTGATTAAGCAAGATAATTAAATTCAAACACTGACTTCAATGGCACTAGTTAAAAATATTCAGGTGCCTTTAAGACTGCAGGCCCAAAGCCATGAGAGGTAATTCTTGTTATAAATAAATAACTAAATAAAAGAGTAGCACTTTAGTCCCAAACCTTGCAAACACTCTATCAGAATCCTTACAGGCAAACTGTCAGTATAAGACACAACTTCTCACCTGTAATACTGCTCAGTAGTTAATCATTTTTCGAAGAGCATCATAGCATTTCCACTTGTCTGGGATGTAGAAAGGCTCAAAGACGTGAGGGAAAGGAGTGTCATAGCCACATACTCTTGAAATAGGTGCTTCTAAATGCAAAAAGCATTCCTCCTATTAACAGAAATACAGAATAAATGTTAGTGAGGCCATTATTTTCAGGAGTCTTGCATCACAAATTGAGGTCGAATGAATTTTGCCAGATTAATAGTCCTGGAAACTCAAACCTTCTATTTATATCACAGTATAAGTAGTCCAGACCAGAACAGTATTTCCTTTTGCCCAAAGGTCCATATTAAAATAACAACTTGTATTAATGTTATTTTCATTTTCTGCATGTGTGCTGCATTAAATCATAGCCAGGTTATATTTAGTACATCTGCCATACATCCAGACAAGTGCTGCCAAGAAACAGATATTTTAGGAACAAAGAAGTAAGAGTTTATTTCCTGTACCGCTTTTAAACATATAGAAAAATTACATAATCTAAGAGTGTATTATTTATTGGATACATGAACAACATATGTAAACTTCTTTGACTCCTTAGATTATTAAGACTCTGTCTGAGAAGCATTAAGCAGTTGTGGAAATTATGAATTTGAACTCAAGTGGATTTGTGTATCTCGAACCCTTGAGTTAGATCCATGATCTACACAAAACCCTACAACTTGAGTACTCTTTGGAGATCAGAGTTGGCAATGACTGCGAGAGTTTCATTACTTGATCTGGTAAGGAATAAAATATTATAAATAAAACATATTAATCTGAAAGTAACCTGTGGAAATATGTGTAACGTTACCAGATTTAACAACCAAATAAATAGTGGGGTTTCAATCTTCCTCCTCTCACGTACCAGAGTGATGGTATGGACCAAGAAAATCTGCAAGAAGCAGATGCAGAAATAACTTTGCCAGATCAAACTGATGTTGATGCTTATTATCAGCTCCTTTTCTCCCCATATCTTTAGCTTATGTATTTGCTTTCCAGAGCAGTCAAATGAAGAGACAAAAGATGACTCTTCCTGGCCCCTCCTTTACGGACTGTAGCAACTGAGACATCCTGGCCAACATCCCCTGTACTTGGCTCAGCAAAACGGAAGGTGAAGGATTATCTACCAGTCCTTTTCCACCAGGTCCACAAGAAAAACAAAGACCTATGCTTTTCTGCAGCAAAGTGCTAAGTATTTTCTCAGACTGATGAACTGTTTTGAATGCACGTTGTCTTGCAGTCCATGGCAGCCTAACTCTAACTTACTGTGATTTCTATACATCACAATATTTGGCAGCATCGAAGGTACTCATAACACACTGAGATTATAACCTTTTGGTCCAGCTATGACTTTGGTGCATTATGAAGTGGTGTATTTCTGGAACATAGATGGAAGCAAAAAGTCCAGGAGGTTATGTGATTGCACACAGTGTCTTTATGTTTAACAGTGAACTAATTCACCTAGAAAACTTCAGTCTGAATAGGTCTGAGGAAAAAACATATGCAAACAACATAAAGATATTTTGAGCTCCGTTTTCAGGCGCTCCTTTGCTTTTCTTTGTAAAGTGAAAGATTCCCATTAGTACAAAATGCTGGGAATTAGAGTGTATTAAATGCTTTATCTGCCCATGAGGCAAATCATAATATCCTGATACCTATTGGCAACACAGCTGGTTCACATCTAAGTGGTTCAGACTGTAATAGTGTGACATACAAAATTTCACATCGTTAATACTTTATCACGGAAAAAGCAATTTTCCTAGCAAACTGACAAAATCTGTGTAAAAATACTCTGAATAAACTGCTTACAGTTTTTAGAGTATCATCATAGAACGGTTTGGGGGGGAAGAGACCACCAAAGATCATCTAGTCCATCCCCCCCATTGTAGGATCATCTTACAAGGTGCTTTTTACACTACTGGCCATATCTAAAGTCATAGGTAAATCCTCTAGACACGTATGTGTTGTTATGCAGAAGATTGTTAGATTGTTGACGCGTACATTTTACAGATGCCGGTTTGGGTCAGGTGATATGTTGGTTATGGAACTTACTGGAGTAAGTCTCTCAATGTCAATGATCAACAACAGAAATGTCACAGACCTAGCAAAATGAAGATGATTCAGCTGACCTTATTTAATTTATAAATTTACTGATGTCCTGGTTTCAGCTGGGACAGAGTTAGCTCTTCTTTTTAGCAGCTAGAAGAGCTCCATGTTTTAGCTTTAGTCTGAGACTTACTCTGAGAAGAACACTGATAGTGCACTGATGTTTGTAGTTGGCACTGAGGTCTCAGGGACTTTTCAGCTTGCCGTGCTCTTGCCAGTGTGCAGGAGCACAACAGGATAAGGGGGGAGCATGGCCGGGACGGAGGGGTTCCATGACTCTCCTTATGATTTGCACTTAGATTTAGGATTGAGGGCCAAACTGGCCAATTAGTATTCCATATCATGCAGCGTCATGGCCAGTATAAAAGTGAGGGACAGCCGGAAAGAAGGGCTTTTGCCCTTCCGGGACTCTCACTCTCGGACTCTCAGAGTGCTCTCTCTGTCTCGCTCTCTATTTTCGGACCTCCCGTCTGTCCGGGATTGCAGTATCAGGACTTACCTGTTTTGAGATCATTAGTTCGGGACGAGACGGGCCTCGGTCAAGGGGTGGTGAGCAATTACACCGTACATCACTCGTTCATATATATTTATCCTTGTACATATCTGTACATATATCTATTGGTAGCAGTAGTAGTAAATTGTTCTTATCTCAACCCACGGGTCTCTTTTCTTTTTCTCTTTTAATTCTCTTCCTCATCCCCAGGGGGTGGGGAAGGGTGAGAGAGCAGCTGTAAGGAGTTTAGCTGCCGGATCAGCCTAAAGCACGACAACAGATAATATTTGCAAGAATATCGATAAGAGCAATTTGCAAAGAATAAAAGCTTTTAATATTGTTTTTAATAGAGTGGAAATCAAATCATAATCCAGAAGATGGATTATAAAGTTAGAATCAGAATGAGGTATTTGAAAATAATCAAGAAAATGCACTTTTACTTTACAATGTACAAGTATTGTAAAGAGACAAAGAATCTCAATCTTCCTAAGAACTTGGCAAACACTCGATCCTGGCATCACAATTCTCATTCAAATAAATTGAAATTGAAATTCAAAATAAAGCTAATGTTTTTATGACTTTCATCATGCTCACAGTAGGATATCTCGACTTACTCACAGAATCACAGTGACACTCCTGCGTATTTGGTCGCCAAATAAAAATAAATTCATAAATCCACACATTTCACACATAAGCAGTCATATAAAACAAGCTTTCGGAAATATTTTAATAAGATGATTTAGAGGGAAACCATGTCTTTTCTTTTTAAAAAAAAACCCCACATATAACATGGTTTGATAGGCGATACTACTACTTTACCAGCAGCGCTTTAGATACATCTAGGTATGCAGCAAGTCTTTTGTGGGACTGAGGTCTTTGCTTATAAAGATCTACCATTTGGTTTGGAGCCAGTTTTGTTTAAAATACAACTAATAAAGTTTATCAGTTCATGGGGTTTTGATTTATCTCTGGAATCAGTTCTAATTCATGGGGCAATATATTCAGCTGTGTCCTTTAAATTCGAATCAAATCAAACTTTTTCATAAAGTTACAGAACATGAAACTGCCTGCTTGACGCCATTAACTTAATAATTGTAATCTGAGCAAATAAAATTATATTCTTTATTAGATGGCATTACACTTTGAAAAATCATAGTGTTAGCAAGATTTACATCCTAACATTAAAAAAAATTACACAGTCTATGGACATATTTCTAACTCATCTTCCCTTTTGAGCTTGAAGAGCACTTAACTCAAGCGATTAGCCCATCAAATAGCCTGTCTTACACAGATTCTTGTTCACAGCTGCTGTTAAAAGTTAGAGAGTAAGAGAAACAAGAGTTCACCCCATCCCAAATATGATACTGCCACATTCACTGTACATATTGCTGCACCAGACTTTTTGCACCTGTGCAGCCACACTGTAGAGAAACACAGCTGAGAATATTAAACACACAACATCCAGCTCTTTGTAGGACTGACTAGCAGACATCCATTGTACAAGCTTATCAGAACAAGGCTACTACAGTTTTTAAAAGTGCGACAGAAGATCAAATTTTAAATTAAGTGGATTTACTCCATACCGTTTGGGGATATAAGGGCTGGTACTTGTCCAAAGTGCCCCAGCACAGCAGGGGAATGCAAGTTTACTGCCTTCAAGTCTCTGCATATTTCAGAGAGGCTGTTTAAACAATCTGACACCTTTCAAGGAAAGACTTTAGGAAAAAACTTAAAAATCAAATGGTTTTGGATGTAAAGTAGTAGGCATGGGATTTCTGATCCAGTGTGAAATGTTTTAAATTTATTTTTGAAAGTCATAGAATCATAGAATGCTTTGGGTTGGAAAGGACCACAAAGATCACCTAGTTCTAACTCCCCTGCCATGGGCAGGGACACCCTCCACTACACCAGGTTGCTCAAAGCCTCATCCAACCTGGCCTTGAACACCTCCAGGGACAGGGCATCCACAACTTCTCTGGGCAACCTGTTCCAGTGCTTCACTATCCTCAGATTGAAGAATTTCTTCTTTATGTCTAATCAAAATCTACCCTCTTTCAGTTTAAAGCCATTGCCCTTTGTCTTATCACTATGAAAAATCAGTATGAAAAAGTCATACTTATTTAGTAGAATATCCACTAACTTCCAAAATTCAACTGAAGTAAAAAAATATTGCTTTGTTAGGAAAAAAATGCTTATAAGGGAACAGATATAGTTATTAGTGTCAGCAATCTGAAAAACATCAAAAGGGACTTTAGGGCCCTGGGTGCAGCAGTCAAGGACTCTGGGGCACAGATAGTGTTCTCATCAGTGCTTCCAGTCGAGGGGCAGGGACCTGCAAGGGCCAAATGTATCTGGCAGGTTAACTCATGGCTCAGGGACTGGTGCTACAGCCAGGGCTTTGGGTATTTTGACCATGGGGTAAATTTTGAGAAGCCTGGGTTGCTAGGGGCAGATGGCGTGCACCTAACCGAGAAAGGGAAGAAGGTGCTTGGACAAAGGCTTGCCAGACTTGTGCATAGAGCTTTAAACTAGTATTGCTGGGGGAGGGGGAGCACAGTTCAGCCTACTGCTGTCAGCATGGCGCCAGTGCCAGCACCGAGGGTCCAGAGGCTGAGGAAGGATCACAGGTATGTTCAAATGAACTTATGCTGCCACCCAAGAGAACCCCTGTCACTCCAGCCAGCGAGTCGGCTTTGTCGGGAGCCCAGCTAAAGTGTATGTACACCAACGCACGCAGCATGGGAAATAAACAGGATGAACTAGAGATGCGTGTACATGAGCAGGGCTACGACCTTATTGGCATCACGGAGACGTGGTGGGACGACTCCTATGACTGGAGTGTCAACATGGAGGGGTATAAGCTTTTTAGAAAGGACAGGAAGGGGAGACGAGGAGGGGGTGTTGCTCTCTACGTTAGCAACCGGCTGGAGTGCGTGGAGCTTCACCTGGAGTCGGAGGAGGAGCTGACAGAGAGCTTATGGGTTAAGATTAGAGGACGGGGACGGATAGGGGATGTTACGGTAGGAGTCTGTTACAGGCCACCTGGCCAGGAGGACAGAGCAGATGAGGCGCTTTATAGCCAGATAGGAGCAGCCTCGCGGTCAAAAGCCCTGGTCCTCATGGGGGACTTCAACCACCCTGACATCTGTTGGAGAGACAATACGGCAGGGCACAGGCAGTCCAGGAGGTTCCTGGAATGTGTGGATGACAACTTCCTCCTGCAGGTGATAGAGGAGCCGACAAGGAGGGGTGCCATGCTTGACCTTGTGCTCACCAACAGGGAGGGACTGGTGGGCGATGTGAAACTTAAGGATAGCCTTGGCTGCAGTGACCACGACACAGTGGAGTTCAAGATCCATGGGGCAGCAAGGAAACCATTCAGCAAGCTCTGTGCCCTAGACTTCAAGAAGGCGGACTTCGGCCTCTTGAAGCACCTGATGGGCAAAGTGCCGTGGGAGGTGGCCCTGGAGGGACAAGGGGCCCAGGAAAGTTGGTCCACGTTCAAGGAGCACCTTCTCCAAGCTCAGCAGAGGTGCATCCCGACGAAGAACAAGTCGGGCAAAAAGACCAGGAGGCCGGCGTGGATGAGCAAGGAGCTCCTGGACCAACTGAAAATAAAGAGGTTAGCCTACAGAGGGTGGAAGCGGAGACAGATAGCCTGGGAGGAATACAGAGAAGCTGTACGAGTGACCAGGGATCAGGTGAGGAAGGCTAAAGCCCTGAAGGAATTGAATTTGGCAAGGGATATAAAAAGCAACAAGAAATGCTTCTATAGGTATGTAGGGGACAAAAGGAAGTCCAAAGAGAATGTAGGCCCCCTCCGGAAGGATACTGGTGCTCTGGTTACCTGGGACATAGAGAAGGCTGAGGTACTCAATGAATTTTTTGCCTCAGTCTTCAATGGTAAAGCCTCTTGTCTTACCACCCAAGCTGTGGAAAGAACTAGCAGGGACTGTGAGGATGAACCACCGCCCACTGTACTTGAAGACCAGGTTCGAGAACATCTGAGGAACTTGAAGGTGCACAAGTCCATGGGACCTGATGAGATCCATCCGCGGGTCCTGAAGGAACTGGCGGATGAAGTTGCCAAGCCACTGGCTATTGTATTCGAGAAGTCGTGGCGGTCTGGCGAGGTCCCCGATGACTGGAAGAGAGGGAACATAACCCCCATTTTTAAAAAGGGGAACAAGGAGGACCCGGGCAACTACAGACCGGTCAGCCTCACCTCTGTGCCTGGCAAGGTCATGGAGCAGATTCTCCTGGGAACCATGCTAAGGCACCTGGAGAGCAAGGAGGTGGTGGGTGACAGCCAACATGGCTTCACCAAAGGCAGATCGTGCCTGACCAACTTGGTGGCCTTTTACGATGGGGTGACAGCATCGGTGGACAAGGGTCGACCAATGGATGTCATCTACCTGGACTTGTGCAAAGCTTTTGACACTGTCCCGCACGACATTCTTCTCTCTAAATTAGAGAGGCATGGGTTTGATGGATGGACCACTCGGTGGATAAGGAATTGGCTCAATGGCCGCACTCAGAGAGTAGTGGTCAACGGCTCAATGTCCAAGTGGAGACCGGTCACAAGTGGCGTCCCTCAGGGGTCCGTGTTGGGCCCGGCCCTCTTCAACATCTTTGTCGGTGACGTGGACAGTGGCATGGAGTGCACCCTCAGCAAGTTCGCCGATGACACCAAGCTGTGTGGTGCCGTCGACACGCTGGAAGGGAGGGATGCCATCCAGAGGGACCTTGACAGGCTGGAGAGGTGGGCCCGTACCAACCTCATGAAGTTTAACCAGGCCAAATGCAAGGTCCTACATCTGGGTCGTGGCAATCCCAGGCATAAATACAGACTGGGTGGTGATTGGATCGAGAGCAGCCCTGAGGAGAAGGACTTGGGAGTACTGGTGGACGAGAAGCTCAATATGAGCCGGCAATGTGCTCTTGCGGCCCAGAAGGTCAACCGCGTCCTGGGCTGCATCAAGAGGAGCGTGGCCAGCAGGTCGAGGGAGGTGATTCTCCCCCTCTACTCTGCCCTCGTGAGACCTCACTTGGAGTACTGCGTCCAGTTCTGGAGTCCCCAACATAAGAAGGACATGGACCAGTTGGAGAGGGTCCAGAGGAGGGCCACGAAGATGATAAGAGGGCTGGAGCACCTTTCCTATGAGGACAGGCTGAAAGAGTTGGGGCTGTTCAGCCTGGAGAAGAGGAGGCTCCGGGGTGACCTTATAGCGGTCTTCCAATACCTCAAGGGGGCCTACAGGAAAGATGGGGAGAGGCTGTTCAGGAGGGCCAGTTATGATAGGACAAGGGGTAATGGTTTTAAAATAGAGGGAGGTAGGTTCAGGTTGGATATTAGGAAAAAATTTTTTACTATGAGAGTGGTAGAACACTGGAACAGGTTGCCCAGAGAGGTGGTGGATGCTCCATCCCTGGAGACGTTCAAGGCCAGGTTGGACAAGGCCCTGAGCAACCTGGTCTAGTAGGAGATATCCCTGTTCCTTGCAGGGGGGTTGGACTAGATGACCTTTGAAGGTCCCTTCCAGCCCTAACCATTCTATGATTCTATGATTCTATATCCAAATTGTCTTAATTTAAGAAAAAATCAGACAAAACATAAAAATAATTGTTCTTTCTGCTTCTTAATCATGTAGGTCAAATTCTGGCCTCAGTTATTCAATATGAACTTTACCAATTATCTTCATTTGCCTGAATTTCACTCAAAGCCTCCTGAAAAATACATTATTATATTCTATAATTTTTAATTGGTCACATTATTTCATTCCAACATTTGATGTTTAATACACATTTAAGAACACTTTTCAAAACAGCTTAAGAGCACAGGTCCCACTAAAAAATCTGTTCTTGAAATTCACAGCAATCAGTCAAATGTATTGCACACACCACTTCAAAACAATCTTATGCCTTGATTTTCAGAACACATGCTAAAAAACGCATCCTCTAGTACTGGGTGCACTCCCACTATTTCTCCAAATGATAATATTCTAGTATGCTAATATGGAAAACTTAATCGAAGGTTATTTTAGCTTCATTTAAGTGTATATTTTGCTCTTGTCAGGGATTCAGATACTCATTGTTAAATCAGGGTTCTGAGTGTAAAGCTCTTAAAAACATGTACAAATGAGAATTGGAGGCATTTATAGAGATATACAATTGTACAAAAAGGATAAGATAAGAAAACAAATCAATTATTGGGCATTACTGAAAGAAAACATTACTCATCCTTCTGCAACGTATAGAAAAATAAAGCAATCTGGTCCACAGTTTAGGAGAAGTGCTTTTAGGCTTCTGGCCAATAAGAAAACAGTTAAAGAGTTTATTGCTCCAGACTTTCCTTCCTCTGAAGGGAACCTCTATCATTCTATATTCATACGCAAACAATTTGTTACCACCAGTAAATAAGTCTATTTAATGTGTAGCTACCGAGACAGAAAATTCTAAAATTATAGTTTTCCCCCTAATTATCCTGTTTTGGTCTTATTCTCTTTACTTCCATATCTTTTCAATCTATTTCATTTTTCCCCTCTGACTGACATGAAATAAATTCAGCAAAAAGGAAGCATTTTTTTATTTTTAAATTCTACTATTCTGTAGAACACTCCCTAAGGTGAGAGAATTTTCTTTTCAAAATCAATTATTTCTAAAACATTTTATGTCCTAAGGGTCTCTCCCATGCTATTCTTATTTTGACACACTACAGGCATTCAAAAAAATTAAGAGCTACAAGAATATCACATGACTACAGAGTTGCTATATAAGAACACTGATTTTACAACTCCTTTTTTCAGTACAGGAATTTACTTTCTATAGGATGACAAACAAAAAGTCAATTTTAAAGACTAATATGAATAGGCAGAGTTTGATAGAAATTGTAATATTTCTTTTGGTATTATAGCTATTATAATAAAAAGAAGACTAAACATAAGACTAAGGTCCATTACACAAGGCAAACTGTAGGAACATTTTTCAAGCCAGACTACTTATTTTTCTGCTGACAATAACTACAAAATTTAGACCCAGGAACTCAGTAACTAATTCCAAAAGTTTAATTCAATTGTGGTTTCTATCAATTAGAACTGTGAATTTTGCAATCTCATCTACAGATCATAAAGTTTAAAAACCGCATATATTTTCAAAGAACTTTTCAGAGAGAAAACTCTTATCACATTAGAGTTTCACTTTCTGTTCTGATATTTTTATTCTAATTTATTTATGCTGTTGCCCCAAAGTAAAGTTTAAGGCTCAAACAGTTAAGAAAACTTATTCCATATCACTTTGTAGATGACTATCACATTTATATTATCTATTACTTACCCATAGGAATTTTCAGCTGTAAATTACCTACTATTGTAACAATGAGATTTATCCTACTATAGGCTAATAATGAACATGATGAGCTCATTTGCAACAAAAACTATTTTTTAAGTCAAAGCCTAGATAAAGATTTCCAAAAGCAGCTTTCCAAAAAGGTAGTCAATCAAACCCCATTTTACAAAAGGTGGATTTTATGCAATAAAGCTGACACTAAGTATAGATTAAAGGTCTTTTTCTTCGGTTTCTGCTTTAAAAAAAAAGTCCAATTTGAACAGTTTCCTTTCAATAACAGAAAAGTCAAGCATCTGCAGTTTTCCTATGTCTCACAACTGTAGCACAGTACTTTCCTTGACAGCTGCAAGCACCAAATGCTACAAATTTTAAACAGAATTTCCTTTGACAACATATGTATGTTACATTCTTATGAACAGTCACTTCTATGAGCTACATAAGTACTATACACCCATGAGATATTTTCAAGTTGAGAGGTCTATACATATCTTTTTTTAGGGGGAGCATTTTTTTTCCAACAACTTAGCCATATTCATCTTAAAATACTTTTATACATCTCTTCCAGATAGTTACAACAGCGATACAATTTTTTCCTCAGAGAGCTCTGCAGTTATATGTTGTAAACGTTTAACTTCTATCAAAGTTTTCTCCTTTTTGAGATTGCTTTAGAACAATCCTTTTATAACTTAGCACAGCTTGTAATAATTCATTTTATTTCCAAGCAATTCATTGAGTTTACATAATTAATATCTTGTCAAATACACAGAAACGGTTCACTGCTAAAATTATGTATCTTATGATTGCCAAATAGATAATACTTTTACCTAAAAATACATCAGCTTAAAAAATATAGAAGCACTTAGGGGAAAAGAACTTTGTTCTATGTAATTCATTGGCTTGTTACCATTAAAAAGCAATTAATGGTAAATATTGTCTTTATAGAACTGAATCACATAAACCAATATTTATACATGAAGTCAAATTTACTATATGAAAGATAAAGTATTGTAACATAAAATGAACAAAATTATTTCCCAACAATTCACATCCCTCTTAAATCCATCATGCTAAAATAAGAATTTACTTCAGCTATTTTTAATCACAAGCACTGAATCTATTAGCAGTGAATACATTTCTGACCACAGTGCTTTCACAATCCAGACATATACAACATAATGCAACATATGCAACATTTTAAGAGTAATACTTAATCCTGTTTTAATACTTAAATACTTTATTACTCAAATCTTTTTTCAAATTATCTATGAGACATTGCATTATGACTCACCTCAAAGAAAAAAAAAAGTTTGATATATGAATTCTCTGTATTAATCTTAATATATTAATAAGAAAGGGAGTACACGTGTGCTTTAAATGTTGTCTTCATCAAAAGAAACACATAGGATTGGTTGGGGAGGACAATGACAGTTAACATGAATTTCTTCTATATGACACACACACACACACTTTTAAGAAAATATAGTTCTACCATATACTTAAAAGGTTTCCCAATAAACGTTCAATGAATTTGAACAAACAATATTTAAATGGCAAGCAATGTAAAATGAAAATAATACAAGTGGAAGTAATCCAAACTTGTAAGAATACAAACATTCCTATACACTAAATAAAGTATTTCTGAAACTGGTCTCTTCAGGCAGGACAGAATTTTTGGTGCTATGGATGTAACTGCAAACCTACAAGATGATGTCAGGTCACTACAGCAACTATGGGATGGCTATGCACCAGCAGCACCCTTGCAAGCCAATGCCATTAATATGGGCTCTTTTTCTGTTATGTGGAAGTAAAGAATCCACAAGTTGATTGAAATATTAAATGATTTTTTTCTGAAAAATCAGTACCTACAGCATCCCATATGTTATTTTTCTGTAATCCTGGATACTCTGCTGACTTTCATTGCAAATATACATATTTGCATGTTTTGCTCCTGGCGCATCAGGCTGAGAACTGAGGTTGTTTAGCCCGGAGAGAACGAGGCTGAAGGGAGACCTTATTGCTCTCCATAACTACTTAGGAGGTTGTAGCGAGGTACAAAAATAAATAACAAACGATAGGACAAGAGGAAACAGCCTCAAATTGCACCAGAGGAGGTTTTGCTTGGGTATTAGGAAAAATTTCTTCACCAAAAGGGCTGTCGAGCATTAGAACAGGCTGCCCAGGGAAGTGGTTGAGTCCTCATCCCTGGCGGTATTTAAAAAATGTGGAGATGTGGCACTTACGGACATGGTTTAGTGGTGGACTTGGCAGTGCTAGGTTAACAGTTGGACTTGATGACCTTCAAGGTCTTTTTCAACCTAAATGATTCTATGATTCTATCATTAGCTGATGAAAGTAATAACACTGAAAGGATGTTTAATTAAAAAAAAAAAAAGTTTGTGTTGCATATTTTTCCAGACCACTTGCAATTTCTTTATATTAAAATTGGTTATTACCAATTTACTCTGTTAAGCTCATTACTTCCATTTCACAGAAAGGAATCTGCATAATTAGACAAGTAAAACAAATGAGGATAATGTTTTCGTTGTCACTTGTACCTCTGGGAGCTGTAAACACTCTGGAAGAGGATTTGATAAGAAATTCAGGACAGACTCCTCACTATGAGTTGGATTTAGTTTTTAAAATTCACACACATTGTTTTTGGGGAGTCATACCATTTGTACTTCACTTACACCGCAATGAACTGCTTACAGGCAGAATAACATTACTGCTTATGAAATATTCATGGCAAATTTAAAAGGTTCTGCAATTTCCAAGAGGAAGAACTGAAACTAACCTCTCGAGCTTCAATATTTTGTGGCTGGTAGAAGACATCAAGTGACAAGTATATCTATCTTAGATTTTACATAGTGTCTCATCTCTATTCATTTACATAACATCACCCTGTTATACATTGAAGATTTTTATACGGACTCACAAATACTTTATTTCTTACTTATTTTACATCTCTTTGGAGCTTCATTAGTTGCATTGCTTAAGACAACATCAGCTATCTTAGTAACAGCTGCCTGATGTAGTCAAATTCTCATTTATACACAGGTTTGAATGTTGCCTTCAAATTTCATTTCAGCTAGCTTCACAAATGAACAGTACAATCTTTAATAACTCAATGCAAGACTGATATTGTTTGTTAAATTTTCTTTATCAAGTTTACAATACAACCACTCCAACAAACATTCACAGCAATAGTATTAACTTGAAGCTGTTGGGATTAGATCCTTGGTCAGTGTCTTAGTTGTCTTGCTGGTAGAATTGCACAAAAAAATCAGCACTGCATTCCCAAGGTATTAACAAAACAACAAAAACAACAACAAAAACAATCAAAACCCCCCTTCTGTTTATGTCAAACAGTTTATCCTTCCCAAAAGCGGAGGCAAATTAATAAAAAGTCATTTTCACTTCTTTGCATCCCATCCTACGTTTTATGGAAAAAGGCTACAACTTTCCATGAAAATTTTACACAATTTAAACCCAGTCTGGTAGAGTCTAGGACTAGAATTGACATATATTCAATTCAGAATGACACACTGACAGAAACTAAGTTCTTCCCACTAAATTTATAATTTGTACCGTTTAGGTCATGAGGTGCAGCAGCCAGCATGATTCTTCTCCACAAAATAAATGCACAAGATGGATACACTCGAGAGAATGTAACAGGACTTCCAGGTTGCTAGAATACGCTGCTGGCTTAAATGAACCATAACAATGCTCTTTGGCAAATAAAGTTTCTTTGATATTTAATTGTAATCCACTACCTGATCACTTCCCATCTTTTCGCTGAAAGTGCTAGAAATACTACTTTTCCTAGGCAATTATTGCTACATCATATCTGAAACAATCTAAGGTCTTTCCTACAAATTATATATGCTATACATTATATACCCAAAAGATGATTGAATTCTCCAAATATGTTATTTATTCTATATAGTAGCAAACAATCTTACAGTGCATTCACTACAAATTATGTTGTTCTATAGGATACTCCAAGCTTACTGTGCACAGTCTCAAAGTGACAATTATGAGTTTTTGCACCAGGACCCACGTATTTTCCAAAAGCATGTCCCAAGCCCCACAGACAGTTAGAATGACTTCTTGGGCCCACAAGTATCTGAAGATACTTGCTTTATTTAGTTACTTGGTATTACTAACTCATCTGTTCAGTCAATGATCCTGCAAACTGTTACACATACGTTAACACAGGTGAATAATCCAAGGGAAATCAATGGAGCTGAAGCGCCTGAATAAAATTATTCTTATGTGAAAATGTTTGCAGATCACAAGCCATTTTTCTGCATGAAGGAGCAATATAATAAACATTTGTTAAGCTTTTAAAGGGAGGATCATCCTCCTTCTAATTACATTCTACACCTTTTAATCACAAAGCTAGAAATATCCCACCAATATAATTAGATTTTGTACTTTTAAATCACCATTTATCACCTACCATTTAATTACTTACTGAAGTATTTTGCAAAAACATCTCCTGGTTAAGCTCAGCATGCCAGAAGTGACTGGATGGATTTGCTGCTAAGAGTTTTAATAGCTAGTAAGTGGTATTTTTATTTTTACAGCTGTTTAGGCAGCTGATATAGATTCTTGCAAAGACAGCATGGTCAATCTACATATCTGGCTCAGTAAAATCCTCCTAGAAGTACTTCACTCAACACACACTAAGGAAATTCAAAGGAAATGCAATTTCAACTGCTGTTATTAAACAGCTTAAACCAGCATATTTCCCATTTTATACTGAAGTATTTGAATTTTGGGACAGCCCGATGAGAACGATGCTGTCACTCTGACTGACCGTCACCGAACACTCTTCCAGTGCAAACCCACAGCTTGGCCAGGCAACCAGAGACAGGCAAGTACAAAGGAAATATCTCATCCACCCATGAAAAGTTTGGGGCTTACCTAGTATTTTTCCACAGCATTTTTTATCATTACTATCTTTGTAAAATCGACTCAGAGCAAGGGGCAAATTTTACATTACTTGAAACAGATATATAAGGAATTTTATAGTGATTCTCTAAACTAAGCTGCCTTTCTATTTAAGAATTTAATTTATAGGAAGCTGTTGATGATTCAAACCCACAGGTAGAAGAATTCTAGTGTAAAGCTTCGACTCATATATAGCAAATATCCTCTCATACAATGGCAACAGAAACTGCTAGGAAAGCTGACTGGTAAGTATAGAGAGGTGATTTTTATTCTACAGAAAAAGGGCAAAAAAATTGAACAGAGAGAAATGCAATGAGATTTTACAGAAAATATAAAGGTTTATGTCAGAAAATACTCAGAAATACTGAATGAACCATACTGGAGACTGAGCTTTTGGGTACAGGCTCACGTAAAAAACCATGAACTAATTATTTTATCATACAAATTTCAAATTTTATACTAACTTATGCCAAACTTTCTTAATTAATAATAATAATTAGCTTTTCTTCTTTCCTGGAGAGAGATATTTTTTTATACAGTTTTGATCATTTTTCACTACATTTCCTAAATTACTCTTCACACAAACAAGCTACATTGCTATTCCTCTGTAAAGAAAAACTGCCAATTAAACAAACAAACAAAAAACCCCACGACTACCAAAAAACCCAAACCAAATCAATCAAAACCTCTAAGAAAATACAAAATTAATACTTTATTAATTTTTCCAGCTACAAAAAGTTGATGCAACTGCTACAAAAGACCAAGAAATGTGCTGCAAATGAAACACTTTCATTTTAACGAAAATTATCTAAACAGTTAGCATTACATCTCTTGATTTAAAAACTGGTCTAAAAATTAATAATATATTTCAGAGGCTATGAAATTTTAGTTTACTTTTATTCCAAAATTAACCATTCAAAATTATTGACCTGATTTTGAAGTGTCAATGAACTGCAGGTATAAAAATAACTGCATGGGACCTGTGAAATATCCATCAGCGTTTAAGAACAGAAATACAGATAAGAGAATGAATTATTTTTATACAATAGAGAAACGTAATGGTAGAGATCAACTGTATGTTCTAGGAGTCTCACTGAAGTTTTCATTGGATTAAGCCCAAGTGTTTAACTTGGTCTGACTGTTTAAATAAATTTCATACTTAAAATGATTATGTGAACTTTACTTTTACACTAAATCAATTATGAAATTTTAATTTTCACTCCACTAGTGAACCTTCTGCTTTACAGGCAAAACTATAAATCTTTTACGTAACCCAATCTATTTCTTCTACCAACGTTATCAATTGTATAGCAAATTTCATAATGAAGAAATAGAGTAAAAAGTAAAATATCTACACAGCTGCCTTAGTTACCATGAAGCACATCGCATAATTTTCTTCTTTTCAGTTACACACAGTTAGCACTCAAAGTATAGCTGCCATTAATTAAATGCAAAAATAAGCTATGGGTAATAATGGCAAAAAGGAAACTGCAACTCAGTTCAAGCTGAGATTTTTCTTTTCCCCCTATATGACTGCTAAACAGTAAAAATCAAAATGTTTCCCTCATGTAAGTACGTTAAGAAGTTCCTTCTCAGTTTGTTCAGTAAGTAACATTTTTCCTGAGCTTACTCTATCAACACAAGCTGCATTCTACAGGACTGGATATCACTCACAAATGGCACTCAATATCACAAATATAATTAATCTCCATTTGTACTGTAATTCTATTTTTACTATTTACAAGGTCTGATTCTGTGAAACTAATAAGTAAACAGCAATCCCCATCTCCCTCCCCTGAAAAAAAAAAAATCCACAGCTATTATATTAAAGCAGGATTATCTAAGAATTAAAGGTCTCTACATCAGCTGATTTTGTCAGTATTTAACATATTTTTGAAGCACATCGGGCTTCTTGTTTCGCCTTGTATTCAGTACCGTAATTACACAGCAGCAAAAACTCTAGCCACTTGCAATCACAGGGACTGTGATATATGATATACAAGAGGAAGCATAAAGAGAGAAACCAAAAAGCAGAATTCTGTGGAAGTCTGAGCTTTTATGTAGGTCCATTTCCTTTGCTGGTGGCCAAACCCACCGTTGTTCAAATCACATTTCCCATCACACGAAGTCACTACTGGTGGCAGAAGTCAGGGATTAGGTGCACTGACACTGATGTGCTCTTCCAGCTTTGCAACCACAAAACTCAAACACGTTTTTAAACAAGGGTTATCCAGTCAGGGAAATTCCTGCACCCACCAGCTCATGTGTTTGATTTCCTCCCAATAAATGAGACCACCAGGCCATGCTCAGCTAAAGTTTTTCTTTCCCGAACTTCTGAGAAAGCATAAGGACACGACACTTGACAAGGTCTCAGAACCAAAGTCTAGTCTCTGCCATCTGAGAAGGCCACAGGTTCTACCATAAACTGATCATATTTGACTGTATTTTAATGTACTGTGGTGGTGATGCAGCTACTGTTTTTTTTTTATCCCCACTCCTGTATGACAGGTGATCTTGAAACCCCTTCTCAAATTTCAAGCCTACGTTCATTCATATATTATATTTCCCCAGCATTACTTTAGTAAAATAGGTCCTTTTCTGCTGGTTACTTTTGTTCATTTCTCCAGTAAATTCATAAACAGGACTTATATTACTGTAGCCTTCATTTTGATAGCGGGAAGAAGGCAGGCGCTGTTAAGCTATTTTCACTCAGCAGGCTCTCCACATTCCCTGATCACCCTAGCAGCTCCTCACTCACATCATCTGGTTCCACTGCTTTTTTCTTCCAACTAATTGACCACACTTATATACAATATTCTACATGAGATCCTACCACTATCTTCTACAACAAAATGAGTACTTGCTATTTCTATTGTAAGGGCCTCTCCAAATGCACTTCTGTTTTTATCCAGCTGCACGATGCTGGTGGTACACAACTGAGCAGAAGGTAACGGATACATTAGCTCTTCCTCTTTTGCCCAGCTAACCAGCTATAAGCTTATAGAATCATATAATCATAGAATCGTTAGGGCTGGAAGGGACCTTCAAAGGTCATCTAGTCCAACCCCCCTGCAAGGAACAGGGATATCTCCAACTAGATCAGGTTGCTCAGGGCCTCATCCAACCGGGCCTTGAATGTCTTCAGGGATGGAGCATCTACCACCTCTCTGGGCAACCTGTTCCAGTGTTCTACAACTCTTATGGTAAAAATTTTTTTCCTAATATCCAACCTGAATCTACCTCCCTCTATTTTAAAACCATTACCCCTTGTCCTATCACAACTGGCCCTCCTGAACAGCCTCTCCCCATCTTTCTTGTAGGCCCCCTTGAGGTACTGGAAGACCGCTATAAGGTCACCCCGGAGCCTCCTCTTCTCCAGGCTGAACAGCCCCAACTCTTTCAGCCTGTCCTCATAGGAAAGGTGCTCCAGCCCTCTTATCATCTTCGTGGCCCTCCTCTGGACCCTCTCCAACTGGTCCATGTCCTTCTTATGTTGGGGACTCCAGAACTGGACGCAATACTCCAAGTGAGGTCTCACAAGGGCAGAGTAGAGGGGGAGAATCACCTCCCTCGACCTGCTGGCCACGCTCCTCTTGATGCAGCCCAGGACGTGGTTGGCCTTCTGGGCTGCAAGAGCACATTGCCGGCTCATATTGAGCTTCTCGTCCACCAGTACTCCCAAGTCCTTCTCCTCAGGGCTGCTCTCGATCCATTCTCCGCCCAGTCTGTATTTGTGCCTGGGACTGCCACGACCCAGATGTAGGACCTTGCACTTGGCCTGGTTAAACGTCATGAGGTTGGTACGGGCCCACCTCTCCAGCCTGTCGAGGTCCCTCTGGATGGCATCCCTCCCTTCCAGCGTGTCGACGGCACCACACAGCTTGGTGTCATCGGCGAACTTGCTGAGGGTGCACTCCATGCCACTGTCCACGTCACCGACAAAGATGTTGAAGAGGGCCGGGCCCAACACGGACCCCTGAGTGACGCCACTCGTGACCGGTCTCCACTTGGACATCGAGCCGTTGACCACTACTCTCTGAGTGCGGCCATTGAGCCAATTCCTTATCCACCGAGTGGTCCATCCATCAAACCCATGCCTCTCTAGTTTAGAGAGAAGAATGTCGTGCGGGACAGTGTCAAAAGCTTTGCATAAGACCAGGTAGATGACATCCGTTGGTCGACCCTTGTCCACCGATGCTGTCACCCCATCGTAAAAGGCCACCAAGTTGGTCAGGCACGATCTGCCTTTGGTGAAGCCATGTTGGCTGTCACCCACCACCTCCTTGCTCTCCATGTGCCTTAGCATGGTTCCCAGGAGAATCTGCTCCATGACCTTGCCAGGCACAGAGGTGAGGCTGACCGGCCTGTAGTTGCCCGGGTCCTCCTTGTTCCCCTTTTTAAAAATGGGGGTTATGTTCCCTCTCTTCCAGTCATCGGGGACCTCGCCAGACCGCCACAACTTCTCAAATACAATGGCCAGTGGCTTGGCAACTTCATCCGCCAGTTCCTTCAGGACCCGCGGATGGATCTCATCAGGTCCCATGGACTTGTGCACCTTCAAGTTCCTCAGATGTTCCCGAACCTGCTCTTCAAGTACAGTGGGCGGTGGTTCATCCTCACAGTCCCTGCTAGTTCTTTCCACAGCTTGGGCAGTAAGACAAGAGGCTTTATCAGTGAAGACTGAGGCAAAAAATTCATTGAGTACCTCAGCCTTCTCTATGTCCCGGGTAACCAGAGCACCAGTATCCTTCCGGAGGGGGCCTACATTCTCTTTGGACTTCCTTTTGTCCCCTACATACCTATAGAAGCATTTCTTATTGCTTTTTATATCCCTTGCCAAATTCAATTCCTTCAGGGCTTTAGCCTTCCTCACTTGATCCCTGGTCACTCGTACAGCTTCTCTGTATTCCTCCCAGGCTATCTGTCTCCGCTTCCACCCTCTGTAGGCTAACCTCTTCATTTTCAGTTGATCCAGGAGCTCCTTGCTCATCCACGCAGGCCTCCTGGTCTTTTTGCCCGACTTGTTCTTCGTTGGGATGCACCTCTGCTGAGCTTGGAGGAGGTGCTCCTTGAATGTGGACCAACTTTCCTGGGCCCCTCGTCCCTCCAGGGCCACCTCCCACGGCACTTATGTAAAAAAAAAAAAAAGTTACTAGTTCCTAGATATGTAACCTCGTACTTAACCCATTACACTGCATTCTGTTTCCACTTCTCAGACCCTCAACATCATCCAGGTTCATTACAAGATTCTACTTTTTACTATATTAACAATAGACTGACTTGATAGCTGACAAATTCTAATTTTTTAACTAAGAAACTAAAGAGAGTGTTAAGATTTAATCAGGTCTTAAGAAACAATATTAGTAGCCTCTTACAATTTGGTAACATTTTTGAGAGCCCAGTATACTACAATGTCCTCATCATATACCTTGCAGTTCTCCTACTGTCAAGATTGTATAATATCAGCATCTAATCTGCCAGGTTAACCCGGTACAACATACAGATGCTATAAAAAGCCCAGCACATTCAGCAACAAATTAAGTTTAAGAAAACATCTGTGACAAAAATTTTTATCAGAATACGATAGCTGAAGAAAACAAGTACTTTATGCTTTTAGGAGGGAATTCAGAGCTATGAAGATGGAAAAACCAGTGTTGGGAAAAACCCATCTGGTACAGAAGTTGTTATGGGGCTTTTCTCACTGCATTAAGTGACTACATTAATGCTGGATTTTTTATGTGTCGGCCAGTAGAAATACAGTCAACCAACTCTGCTAACAACTATAAGAAAGAATCCTTCAGACACTGTAGGCATGGGTTTGTATCACTGAAGATCCAGCTTTAAGTGTCTGACATTGTATTTCGTCTTGATCAAGACAAGAAACGTACTCTCAAATGTCTTTTGAGGTTGGCAAAAAAAAAAAAAAAAAGCCATAGAAATAAAGCTCACATGTAACACATTATTTTCATGGTTTGTATCTGCTATGAATTCAGGGATACTCCAGAAATTATGGGTTTTGTTGGCTGCATAGTTTCCTATCCATCGTAAAATCAATATTATTTTGAATGCTTTACAAAAGTAGAGGTTTAAGTAGCTTTCTCTGAACAGCATATAATTTTTCAAGATATTTCTACTTATTTTAGTGGTCACCACAAATTATATAGAGGAAGAAGAGCTTAGCTTTTAGTGGTTAATAAACAACTTCAGCCTAGAAGACCCTCTGACCAAACAAAGCAAGGGCTGAGGTTTACTGTGGCATCGTGACCAAAACATGCTGAAATTCAAGCTGCTGCTTTGCAGTTTTCTTATTCCGTTTCCAATAGCAAAACATCTTTTGAAGGATTTCTTCCTTACTTGATACAACTTTTCTAAAAGACTACCATTTGCATCTTGAAACAGCTGTTTTCAAGACTTCTTTTCTTCTGCTTTATTTCCCCCCCAATTTGGGAATATGAAACGTGTATCTGAACTTCTCAGTTCTAATTAACCAGTGTTTAGATACTCTTCTCTGTGCTGTTATACGTCATGTTAAGTTTGTCAGCTTCTTTAAGAACAGAAACAAAACCATTAAGACCAGTTTTTTTTTTTCCCTTACTGTGGGATTTTCCTTTGGGATGGATCACTTCAGAGGGTGTGAGAAGTTTTAATTAAGTTAACTACAGAACATTACTATGGTAATGGCAACTAATAAATCTGAACAACAGGAGGAAAAAGCTATAAGCTGTTGAAAATTAAATACTTTTGGGGGTAAAGAGATTTAATAAAAAAAAAATCAAAATATTTCATACTAAAACCAAAAGCAAATCAAAATTTTAATACTATTCTTAAAAAATACATAAAACCTATGGTGGTTTAGAATACAGTTTGCAAGACAATTCTATTCTACCTTGCAGACAGACTGCTAACACCGCAAAGCAGCTGAGCAGCTTTAAGGTGGATATTCTCCATTACCATACTGACAGATTAGAGGCTGGATGTCCAATGCTATTTACTCTCTTGTAAGGGAAGATAGTTATTTTAAGATGTGCTGTTAAAAATTTTTCCATAGGGAGATTTACTCTAAAATGAAATGTATCACCCTTTGAAGACATTTACTCTTATTCAGTATTTACTCTTACCAGCATGCGCTGGGGGTAGCAGTGTCCGAACGCTGCCTTACTGATTAAATAATAAAAAAAGCAAACAAACTAAAAAAAAAAAAAAAAAAAAAAAATCTCTGCCCAGGACAGGGAGGTTGGATTAGAGGTCCCTCTGAGGTCCCTTCCAGCCTATGCCATTCTATGATTCTATGATTATTCACTAGGAAGGAGGTCTGGAGTGAATGGATTTGAGATGTAATTTTTTGATTAATCCTACCTGAGTAATTATGAAGAAAAATTCAAATCTATGTCATCTCACTGCAGTGGCTGTATCTTTACACGGATAATTGGAGAGATGAGGTAAATGTTTACAGTTAAATGGAATTTTTGTGAAAGTCATTTAATACTAAACTAGATCAATACAAAATCTATAGTACCTAGTGAGAGTGTCCATTGACAACAGTAGAAGAGACAAGGTCACTTTATAAATCCATCTGTATTTCCCTCTCTTTTTCGGACCTTATCAACTGCCAAAGGTGACAAAATCTTTACAGACATAAAATACAGGACAATACATTGGTACGTTGTCAGTACATAGACAGCGAAAGGTCTTCAGATCTTTCAAGATTCTTGAGTACCTGCTGGAATTCAAAGTTGGTGTAATATTCAGCTTTAGAGCTGATTGAAGATTGCAGGTAATAAAACAAATTATAGAAGACAAAAAAATGCCATTCATTAGGTGACTTGGTAACTTCTGAAGTTGTTCCCATAAATTAATTTCAGCATGTTTTAGGTTAACCCATTGGCTTCTTCAATGAGGCTGCCAATGGAAATTACCATTTCCTAAGAACAGAATCGAGTTAGGTAATATTTCTTAACCTCATACAAATAATGAATGTATGCAAATATATAAACTGATAAGGAAAGACGTCTAACAGAATGCACTGATCCACACACATAACACTGTGCACTTCAAACCTGCAGGTAATGTTAGACGTATTCAGAAACAGATGTTTCCCTCTAGTAGCTCAAAACTTCATATGAAAATAGGAGAAGTTCAGATCTTCCTACTCAAAACTAAATCAAAGAACTTCTACCATATAAAGAATTGTAGGAGATTCTTTATAACTTCTGCACAGATTATAACATCCATATTTAGTCATTTAATCCTGTCACACTTATTTATATGAGAAATCCTTTTCTTAGCATTCTGAATTAGACAATGATTAAATACATAAAGATTAGAGGATTCTGCCTCAAAGGAAATTAGATTTCTCAATTTTGGTTTAACCAGGGAGGATTCCTCTGAAGAGAAGTTGTTAAAATAGTCTTGGAAATGCAACATTGACAATGTAATTTCAGTTTTGAATAACACTGAATTGCTTCTTCTGTATTATTTATTATGTTCCTTGCTCATCTGAAGCATTCTCAATACATACTGAAGATAAATTACTTATCTGAAGCATTCTGAATATATGGGAACAATTTGCTGGCTCAACACAGCAATATATAATGTTACAGCTGCTACTTTCAGAGACATTTTCTCTCCTTTCATTTCTGTCCTTTGAGACTGAATACAGCATAACCTCATCAATACATTTATCAGAATATACCAACATGAATTCCATCAACACCAATGTACATTGCAGTTGGCTTGGACATATGTGTACAGTGCAGACTTGATCTTGACACCTACAGTATACACAAGAATATTCAACTTTAGCTTTGTGTAGTCCAATATTTCTTATTCTCAGCCAACTAGCATTCATAAAAGTAAGGTTCACCCATACGATCACAGCAGAACAGAGGAAGAAATCAGGTCATAACAAGATGTAGCAGCTGCATAGGACATACCAAGGCACATTTTTCAGGATTCTTGCTGAGATGACACTGAAGTCTTGCATCACTACGCTACTGAACAGAGTATCCTTCTGCAATATATCCTTTGCAAAGATTTTTGTTTACTTTTAATTTCCTGTTGGTAGTAACATATAGACTGAGTGATTGATATTTCTGAATATTTTGTTTGTCAATCTGTTGCAGGGAAAAATCTATGATCAACATGGTTTTGCAGACAACGATTATGTTTTACTGTATAAGGGATACTTCTCTCATTACAAAAAAAGAAACACAACTCATGGTTTTCTTAGTCTATATAAATACTTAAATATAGTACCACCAACTTTGATACAGAAAGTTAGAAATGCTCATAACTCCAAGGTATGACAGAGATGAATGGCAGGCATGCCCAGCAACTGCGAGCGGTGGGACAGCATGAGCGAGTCTGACTTTTAGCCTGAGGGTCCCAGGCCAGCAGAGACGTCCCTGCTGGGGAGGAGAACTGAAAGCAAGGAAATGCAGCACTGTGGGGGGAAGAGCGAGTGATGTGTGAGATACTCGAGTAGGGGAAAACCTCAAATCTCCTTTGTTCCTATGCAAACCCCAGTACCCAGATCCGCTATGGGTGGTTGTTTACTCTGGCCACCCCCTTATGGATTTTTCCTTTCCTCCCTGCAGTGGAAGCATGGTGAGTCAGAGAAACAGCGTGAGCGAGGGACCTCCTGAAAGTTAACCTCATCCTCATACTTCCACAGTGAGTTTAAAACTGGCATTACAATGGTAGATAATGTAAAATTAAAGACACATTTTAAGTATGCTCAGTTTTACTGTCAGAGTGCTCCAAAGACGGTTTCTTCAATCTGTAAGCTGTCAAGCCTATTAATTTCTGATCCAGAAACACAAGCTTCAGGTACAAACAGAAGAACTAACCAAACCAAAAGTAAAACTAAAGATCCTGAATTCTGGAAACCCAGGTTCAAAAAGGTCTCAGGGACCTTAGGGAATTACACAGATTCCCATTCTCCAGAACACCTGGCATGTCTGAGGTGCCTGCACACTGTCTGCATTACAGGTTGTATAGTGACTAAAAACTCCACTTCTCTGCGCCCAAAGAACTGTTCCCATTTTAGCAGCGCTCTCACTGTCCCACATCTGATCCTGCTCAGAATCCACAACCTAAACACTCTGCAGCCCAAATGTGCCAGGGAGATGTGCTCTGGGTAAGGCCAGTGAACGGAGCTGCATTAACACCAGAAAGTAGCTCGCAGACACCTTTGTTCCAGGTTGCCTGGTGGTGGCCAGGCCAGCGAGAATCTGACATTTGGAACTTAATTCCCCAGGTAGGGTAGCTGCAGCTATTCTGCAACAAACAAATAAAAAGTAAACAAACAAGAAAGACTATCCTGTTCATTACAGAAAGACTAATTTTTGAAGTACTCACATGAATACAGAATCACTCCAATAACTAGCTACAGAGAGGGGTAAAAACAGAAAGAGGAGCATTCTCCTTGTGGCACCCCAAAAGCCGCAGTGCCACTGAACAGCAAAGAAGGGAGCACAAGTATGACACTTCTGCTCCATGGCCAGGGTGTTCATCTCAAGGATGGCAGCTCCTGAATTCCTGTTCCTCCTCATACATACATTTTATCCAGGGGCTGCAAATGTCTAACAGAAAAACAGCCCCAGGAAGAAAATTAAATTTTCGATCAAGAAACAAGTTTGCCAGAAATTCCACCTGGAAAGACAGGACTACTCCCTGACAAATGGCCTTGTAAAACTGAGATAAGATTTGACAGTGGCATTTTCTGACAGAACAATGTTTTGTCAAAAAATCTGCAGCCAGTCCTAAAATAGAGGCACTTTCTCTTTTTTGCTAAAGGATGAAAGCGTTGCATGTAATTAGCTTCCTGCCTGATTGAAATAATAGGTTTGTAGGGACTAAATACTAGCAAGCCCCACAAGAGTGGAAATTTGATGGTCATTCCTCCTCCAGGTCCTTGGTGATTTTCATCTTCTTTCTCTACCATTATTGCCTTGGATCTTGCCATGTCTTACAGACACGCTCAAATATAAGAGTCTACGCATCTTTCACAGTTCATCTTACAGAAAAATATTGAAACTATGTTAGGCAAAGAGATAGACACGTTATATTTCTACTCGAGTATTTCATAAATGAAATGTGATGCTTGTTCCTCTTGAATAACACCAGTCAATGCTAGCCACCCAAGGGGCCTTCCAGGATTTAATTACCGAAACTTGGGCTTGCAGATAACTTCTTACTCTGTGACAATGCTGAACAGTATAAGTTTGACTGTATTCAGAGCAGCAGCCAATCTTAAAATACTTTAGGATTCATCCATCTCAGCTGTCCAACAAAAGCATGGAGCTTTCACATTATAACGCAGGATTTAAGGAGTGGGTTTTTCTGCTGTTTTTTTTTTCCCCCTTAAGTTTTTGCAGGAACACCACGTGAGTTGTCTTTGGACTCATAAACCCCAAAGCTGTTTCTTGTATGCTTTTTGGATTTCAATGTTACCAGTATTTCTGCCTCCCTGACGGAACATCTTAGGTCTGAGGTTTCATGATTCAAGGCAATTATATTATAAAAATTGAATGTTAAAACAATTCATTTACACATATGTTTATGTTGCTCCAAAGATTTTATACACTGAGATCAGATTATAAAGCACACGGAACCAGACTTGTGATTCAGCTTCAGCTAACAGACGATTCACATTCAGAAAACTGTTTCAAAATAAAATGACTGCACTTCATTTTTCAGTTTGTGTATTTTTATAATTATATTATACCCAAGTGTATTTTTTGCACTGAATTAATTATGTTATTTGGCAAAAGTACAAATGTAGCCCCGCGAAGTTTCCATTGTATTATTAAAAACTGTTCTTGACTGTAAAACCTGTGAACAGCTGTGGAAAGGAAAAATTTTACTTTAGTTGTAAAAAAATAATAAAAAAAATAAAAAAAGAACATACAGAGTTCCAGATACAATACCATAATTAAAATCATATTTTTACATATTTAAAACCCAGGTTTCAGGTTTACAATGTACTGATCAGGAGTTTTTTAAAATCAGAAATTATGTGTTTTTTTTCTGAACAGCTAATACTAATAATATATTCAACATTTTTCTGATCTTTAAAAATTAAATTTAATAATCTGTTAAAAAGTAATAAATTATAAACATATCAATTTAGTATAGAAACAATTTGTTTAAAATTACAGTCCTGTAGTTAAGTTCTGTATTTATGTTTCATAATCTACCGTAAAATCTCATGCTATGAAATAGGCATGAGAATGGCTTTCAGATTTTAAAACTGTAGTGCTACTACAAACAAGAGCACATGAAAGCAATTAACTCAAATGGCAATCATCTTGTGCAGTGGTTATAGAAAATAAAGCTTTAAAAATACTTATTTGAAATGGTGATATTTTGCAAATATTCTTGTTGTATACATAAAGAGAATTAGAGGTAATTTATTATCTTTTAGTGTCAAGCTATACAAAGAAGTATACTATCTGATGTAAAAACAAAACCATACATTTTCTCTGGAATATATTTCATAATTGTTACTAATATTTATATAGAAAAACACCCCAAATGCTTTCACTCTTACTTTCACTAATTACCATTCTGAATTCTATTATTGAGCCCCCAAAAGGGCTGGCTCAAAATTGTCACAAAAAGGTTAACATTGCATAGAGATTAACAACTCTAGTCCTGTGAGCTGTTAAATGCTTTCCATATTTACTTAAAACTCTCACACCTCAGCAAGAGACGACAGCAATAAACCACAGAAAGGGTTAGGTCTGAATTTTTTTTTGTGAAAGAAACAGTACAAAACATGCTAATGCACTAACTGTCTTATTTTTACTTATTTTATTGATTGAACATGTTACAGTCCGCTAAACTGTGGATTTAAAGCAACAAACATTTCGCTTGTAAAACAACTCTTGAGTTTGGTTTTTGTGTCCTCAGGCTGGACTCCAGTTCAACTCCAGGGGTATTTTAGCCGTAAAGGAAGGTAGGCATCCACACTGTCGAATATTTGTATTTCTGTGAGAGCTGGTCAAAAACCTGCAAAAGCTAAGACAACTGATTTTGCTTTATACTTATTGTAATTCAGTCGATTCGAATATAGCGACCAGTCCGCTTCAACCACTGGTCTGGAAACAAGCCCCTGAGAAAAGCAAACAGTAGTTTGGTCTGTTCATCACAAGTTTGCTTCAATAAAATCAAATTTGTCTGCCCTCTTTCATGTTTATTCCTGAATTCACGTGGCAAACACTTTCTACGAATCTTCTAGGCAAGCGACTTCCCTACCTAAAACTTTCACCTCGCTCAGGACACATTTCAAGAGCACAGTGCACCATTGGCAAAGGTCCCCAGCATGGAGCCCCCTTGGCTAAGGGGGCATCTCCCACCTCTCCTAGATCCCTCCTCTCCACCGGGCAGGGCAGCACAGCAACCACTCTCCAACCTTCAGCGGCACGATTCAGTCCCTGAAGTCAGAAAGCAAGCACTGCACCCCCAGTATGGAAGGTTTAAGACACCTAAAAGGAAGGTTTGTTACTCAAAAGCCACGGAATAAATCCATGTTACTGAATTAGCCAGAGGGAAATGGCAGCAACCGCAGCTGAGCGTTACCTGAAAGAATTTCCGAATGTGTTGTGGACAGTAAAATATTTAATTTAAAACTGTTTTGTCAACAGAACGTCTGAAATGGGTCCATTAGAGTGGGCAGTTTCTAACCTCAGCTGGCTATTTTAGAGCTGGCATCTGGTTTGAGCTAGTTGTCTGAAACCTCACAATTTTGCGGGAGAAGACAGGCCCCCCTTCCCCAGGGGCAAGGCAGTCCCCGGGAGCTCTGCGGGAGCAAGACTGCTGCTCTGTGACTGCAGAGAGAGCTTATGGCAGCACAACTTCCCAGATCCTTCAGTTAATCCGGCCCACGCAATTGTCCAGTCAAGCAACAATTAAATCAAAAAGTTAGTCCCATTTTTAGAAAAAATCATCAACGCTAAATTTAAGTTGTTCAAGCCATAAAGAACAAAAGAGAACTATGTACGGAGTGTACACAACTACCATGAGCCCTGGTCATCCCGACGGTCGCTTACATAGTGAAGTGATATCTTTATTTTTCATACAGTGCAATAAATCAATACATGCTGATAGATGTCACTGTAGAATACGTCTTAAATCAAGAGAGCCATTGAGGAATAGCCAAAAAACGTCTCGCCAAAGAACTGCAAAGAACCGGTACTAAAAACTCCCACATGCCAAAAAGCGCTAGAGCATAGAAGGAAACTATGAAAATACTTTTGTGGTATTGAATTGTCAACAGTTTACACCACTGTAACACACTTGACTATCAGCATCCTTATCTGCACAGCAGTGCCTTTAACTGATTTGTTTCATATTGAAGACCAAATCTTTTCCCACTTCTCTAGTGTCAAATATCGGCTCCAGCACTTTAACATTTATTTATTTATGTAAAATGTTACCATTTTATGGCATCGCTCAGTGCCTCGATGAAATAAATGAGTCTATCTTGGATTAACAGCTCTGGCCTCGCTCAGTTTAAAACAAAAAGACTCACATTTTGCAGCTGAAAATCCTAGTTTTCAACTCTCTCACTATAAATATTTAGCACTCCTGAGCTGTGAAGAAATTTCCTCTCCTCTCCTTAATATTCAGGGGTGAAGACTCGCAGGAGAAACATGAGTAATGAGTCGCTCGCCATTTCCCAGCTACGGAATCGAAACCGTCAGCGGTTCCAACCGGCTCGAACGTTTTCCTCTGCTAACTCTGCATCAGCTTTTCCAGCGAACTGAGTAGTTAGAGGCTGCAGTACATGATCAAATCAAAGCACCAACGGCATTTGCAGAGCAAATTATTGCACATATCTTGATTTTCAAAAATTCAGATACAAAAGATCATTCTTAAGTCTGTTCAATACTGATCACTTGTAAAATCTGGCACACACCTAGCAATTTGGATCTTACAAACCTGAGTAAAAAATTAAGAACAGTCTTTATAGTTTTAATCAAGTATGCTTTATTCTTAATCTTATTCTCCAGAAACTGTTTCTCAATGAAGAAAAAAAAAAAATTCAAGTCCAGAAAAGTGTCAGCATAATTAAACAATTATAAGCATATGAAACAACTTTCCATAACAAAATACAAAATGCTTTTACAATACAAAATGCTTTTACAATGCTTTACAATACAAAGGCTTTTTCAAAGCCTGACTGACATGAAAGAATACCTCTCAGCAAGAGAATATATATTCCTGATATAGTCCTCTTCCATTTTAAAATACAATCTGTGAATATTTTTATGTATGTAATCCTCTCAGTCTACACAATTACCAAAGCTAGTAAGTCAAGGGCAGAGCCAGTTTTAGATCATAGCTTCAATCACACTTACTTATTTTGTTGTGCTTCACATTCTTGTCCTCCAGAATTCATGTCATCTGTCCTTTTCAAGACTATCGTCTTGATTGCGTGTCCCCTCCTTTTCTCCATACAAATTCTGAACTTTGCAAACACTCCTGAGTTCCCCTGAATTCAGTTCTCCTTTTGGACTCCATTCTCAACTCCAATACTATCTCTTTCTAGTAACATTAGTGAGAGAATTAGAGTAATTGCTTTGCAAAGAAATTCAGATTTCCAGGTCACTGTTTCAGGATATCTGAAAACTCAGGCATACTGTGAATACATCAGACCGATCAAGCTCACGTTGTTAATGTATTTCTTACCAATATTTAAATATTTCAAGCAGTAGCTGCTTACTTTCATTTGCTAAAGTGTCATTTTGTCTATAGCACTACACTAAACCAGTTAGATTTTTGACAGATCTATTCAACTTCTTGTATTATAATTTCTGAGTTATTTAATTCATTTTCAAAAACTTTTAATCGCCACATTTCTCAGCTGCAATGTGTAAAACACTACTGCTTATTTTTCATGAATGGTTTCAAAACTGTCATTCATCAAGCGAGTAATGTTTGAAAGGGCACACTATCTTTTCTGTGAGAATAATTTAAGGTTGGGATTTGAAAATTTAGTTTGATTTCACTTGCAAATGTCTCACTGAATATTTGCTATTATAGGGTAAGGGGCTGTTTTACAGTTGTCTTCAGAAAAGAAGTTTATATTTAGCCTTCAATTCTTCCTTTTCATGGACACCATTGCAAGGCACTCCTACAAGCCAGTGAGCTGTAAGCATATAAAACTAAGGCTTCTGGATACTAGGAAACTGTATCTTGCTAGATCATGCAGGATGTAGCTTTGTTGAAGACGTTCTGGTAGATTAAATAGTCATTTTGATTAGGTTTCGGTTCCATAAATACCTATCACACACTAATCATATGTGAGAGCATTTTCCCTCACTGAGATTTATAACTTAGTCCTTATTTTATAGCAATCTAGAGGTACATAGATATATTTAAACATGTATATATATTTAAACATGTATATATATTTAAAGGTATATATATTTAAAGGTATATATATTTAAAGGGTAGCTGCTCCTTCTGCTTCATTTGTGTTTTATTAATAGGTTCCTCACGTTATAGCTCATGTCATACTACTATTAGATGTTTCCCTCTGTGCAAAATTCTTAATTGCCTCTACATTTTAAAGCTAATCTCCTCCACAGCTGGCTTCAGAGATAAGCATGTTAATCTCAGTTCTAAATGCAGCTCTACCTTGTTAAAAACACTGAGAGTATCCTAAGTATACAACTGTCCTTTGAAATAGTCTAATAGTCCTCCTTTATTTGGCAATGAATGTCTACTCTGGAGATAAATTGTTTGACTCCAAATTAACAAACCTGAGTGTTTCCAAGTGCTAATTACAAATAATTTACTATTACCATGTTTCCTTTCAACAGCAAAACTGAGCAAAATACTTCTGAAAATAATATGCTGTCTTTTAAATGTTTATGAATTGTCTGAATAGATGACATTAGCACTTCTTACTCAAAATTAGAGATTTTCAGGATGTAATTCTTACCAGACAGGGAATTCATAAATCATCTTTTGTGAATGACGTGGTTTGTTCTGTGCTGTCTGTTTACTTCAGCTGTTGGTTATTTTTCCCCTCTAAAGGTGAAACTTCTCCCTAACTTCAGCTTGAATTCATGCATCTTACCTAACCTAGCATCAAAGTTCCTTAGATAGGAAATACAAGACACAGCAGAGATTATACACCCTCTGCATATGTCAATCTATTTTAGAAAAGGGCCAGCTATTCTCCATAAAAGTCTGTTTAATTTGCTATTAAAAAAAAAAAAAAGACAAGACAGATCTAGCCTTAATAGATTAAAACTCTGGCAAAGTAGTTTTTAGTAAAAAACTGACTATCTGCAATACAACTTTAAACTATCAGCTAATATTCAACTGCAGAAGCAGCACATTTGCCTTTGGAGAACATTCACATTCAAACATAGATATATGCAGCGTATGAATATAAAATATTCACAAACGTAATCAATTCCACATTTACTTTGAATGTTAATATACAATTTTATTCCCATTTTTTAAGTAACGCAAAATGAGCAAATACACCAATCACATCAAGACATCTCTGAACTGAACTACAAAGATCATATGTTGTTACCATTTGTAAGCGAAGCTAACAAGCTTTGTACAACTGGAAGCTTAAAAGAACTTATTTTTAATTGTTGACGTTTTTAGTGATTACATTGATGCCAAGTGGAGGTAAATGACATGAGCAGTGGAGCTCAGTTATACAGTAATTCAATACAACTACACAATAATTGTTGATGAGCACCCACCTAAAGCAGCAGTCTCAGCAAGATCAATTAGCTGCTTGCCGATACTGCCAAGGTTTAGGGGATGTATCCTGCATTTTAAGTCACAGCACCTCTATGATTTCCAGAAACATTTTGCGCAGCGTTTTGTAAAATTCCATTACAGATTGCACTTGCTTACTCTGCAATTCATTTTAAGACAAGAACAGGTTTACCTGCAACTTCAAAACACTTTTCTAATTATTTTTTTAGGGCCTGAGTTAAAAACAAATCAGTTTACCATTCTAAGTTTTCCTTACATATTTTTTTCTTGTAAATGAGACCATATGATTGTTTTCCTTCCAAGGCCTGAAAGAACTGCTAAAATAAGTGAATAGTGCTGAACTTGAGAAAAGGCAAAAAAGAAAATAAGCAAGCTACATTAGAAACAAAAGTAAGAAAACAAAATAAAAGCAAATTTTTAATTATGTAACAGGGTCATATAACTTGGTAGTGTGAAGATCTGAAGGGTTCTTCAGAACATCTAGTTCATTGCCTCATAAAGAACAAGCAATTGTGTTTCACTCAGATAGCTTCCAGTAATCCCAAATACAAAATGGATTCAAACACTAAAACTGCAGAAATTATTTGACACCAAAAAGCAAGAGACAAAGCAAAAGCTGTTTGTCAATATCAGACAAGGCTCTTTCAGCATCAAGGAGATGATCAGGAGAAATATGTAAATGTAATCTCAGATAACAGATGAACACCCAGGGTGCAACACTGCTCTTTTGGCGCTCGTCATTCCCCCACACACATCACGGGCTTCCAAACTTTCCAAACTAAAGTTCAGTTTTATTTAAATCGCCCAGTAATATGCAAAACAGGAATCTAGGAGAGAAAATTTTCCAAATTTTCTTCCGAGAACTGTTCCATTTGTCCATTTTCTGAGGCCGATTCCAGCTGTTGCAAAGGAATGCAACGCAAAAAACCTTCAGAGAAATCTGAATGGTCCTGAAGGGACGCATGGTCCCTTCGGGATATGAAGCCTACCAGACTTCCAAAATAAATACCCGCCTTCTCTCAAAAACAACAACATATTCATTTAGTTTATCTTTTCCAAATATCTCAAAGTGTCACTGCTTCAACCTTAAAGATAAGTACATCAAGAGAACGTTCAAACAAAACCCAAATTGACCTGTTTGACAATGACTGGGCTTGACATACCAGATGATAGGTAATTTAGACAGAGAGAGATGTTAACACAAGATGTACCAAAAGCATTCCACTCTCTCATGGTCACTGCAGCTTTTCATATTGACACAATAACTGCTAGGCATTAGGGTGTTTTTTTTTTCAGAAACGCTATCATTAGTTTTCCTTTCTTTGCACCATAATATTCTAAATTAATTAGGAAAACTGGTTATGTAAGAACAGACTAGCCAATGCACTTCTGCCAATCCATTCCATTCAGGCCACTGGGTACTGCATAAACAAAACCCAGCATGACCTTTAAATTAAATCGGATGACTGATACAGGGTTGAATGTTTTGCTTAGAGGGACTCTCTTGTACCAGAGGAAGATTTATAATAGCCGATTTCTTCTTCAAATCCAGTATGACTGCAGGAACAAGACACAGCAGGGATGTGATCTGCATAACAACATACTTAATTCACATTTTTAGGCACGGCAAGAAAAAAGATCTACAGAAATGTGGTTGTGCAACTGCAAGCCAGTCAACCTAACATCAAGTTCCTAGAAAGACGGAGCAAGCCATCTTTGATGCCGTGTCCAAGAACACCAAGGACCACAAGTTGTCTGGGAACAGCCAACATGAATTTAACAAGGGCGAATCTTGCCTGATCAACCTGATTGTCTTCTAAGATGAGATGTTGGACTTCATGGACAAAGGGAGAACAGCAAATACTGTTTTACCAGGACTTTAGCAAGGCTATCAACAGCCTCCTCTAGTCTCCCTTTAGCAAAACACGGGTTGAAAATGCAAGTATAGGCGAAAAACTGTCTGGATCAGTCAGGCTCAAGGGATGGTGATCAGCAGGACAAAATCCAATCCAAAGTTGGTTACCAGATGTGTTCCTCAGGGATCAACTTCTTTATTAACAATCTTGACGATGGGATGAAGCGCACTCTCAGCAGGACTGCAGGTGACACCAAACTAGGGGGAAAGGGCTGCTAAGCTGGAACGCGGAGCAGCTATTCAGCGGCACCACGGCAGCCAGGGAAACGGACCGACAAGCACTTCATGAAGCACAACATGTCCTGCACCCAGGCTCCCAGAACCCGGTGCACCAGGGCAAGCTGGGTGCAGCCGGCTGGAAAGCAGCTCTGCAGAAAAGCAGCCAGGAATGCTGCTGGGCAACCAGCTGCACGCCAGGCAGTAGCAGGCGCTTCCAGCAAAGGCAGCGAGTGGTATACTTGGCTGTATCCGAAATCAGCCTGGTTTTAAAGACTTTGCTTTCCGTGTCTGTCTTTCGTGGTTTTGTAAATCATATTCCTTACAGGACTCGAATGTAATCCTTGTGGGTTAATACTACAACTCGTAGTAGTTTTCAGCTAATGACTTTTTGCTCAGCTCTCACTGTCGCTTCTTTCATACATTTAAACTTTTCATGGATTTTCATTTAAAAAATAAGTAAAAAAGGTAGGAAAAGAAAATAGATCCACCAATTTTGTCCAATTTTTCTTTTGCTTTGAAGGAACACTCCTGTGCTAAAGAATCGTAACACATAACCCCTGTTCATACTATTTTAGTTCAAAAGAATAAAAGCCAAAAATAATTGGCATCAGCAAGGATTTCAGATTTAAAAAGAGCAAGTACAATACATTCCTTGTGTTATTGCTCTGTACTGTACTAGGCACTCCGTAATATTCCATCATGACAAAATGTGCTTGTGAAAGAATATATAAATAGGCAAACAAAATAAAAACCAAAACACTCAAGCTCGGAACACACAGTGCACAAAGTACATTCCCATTGTATTTACCCAGTCATTAGCTATCTGTTTGCATTGTATATGGGGAAGTGCAAAGTAAACTAGAAAGCCTGCTTGCGTAGTCACTGACATCAGTATTGCAGGGTTATTAGACACTGGACGACCTTCTGCAAAAAGCTTTTACAATTTGAAACCTTTCTAAAATAACAGCTATGGATTTACTGTGAGAACTGAGATAGTTCTAAGCTCTCGTTGCCCTACTTTCCCTAATTAACACTCTTTGCTATGGTGGGCACAGTCGCAAGCATGGCATGACAGAGATAGCAAACATCCATGCCTTCTGCTAACATAACACCCTTGAGTTTCAATGTATGATATTTTAAAACCCATAAACACAGAGTGCGTGATGATCTATTTCTCTGTTAATAAAAAGTCGTTAATTGCCTCCCACGTCCATCCTCAAGGTACACAAAAATGGAAGGAAGAGTGGCCGTGGCTGTGAAAATACCTCTGAGATCTGCCAATGATCTTCTAGAGAGCTGGAGCTCACATTGTCAAGTACAGACAAGAAAGTGGGGAAAACGGTTCAACAAGCCATTTGTTTCTTCAGTAGCCTAAAGAAGCAGTAGGACGAACACATCCTTTTCAGACCCAGAGAAACTATACAGGAATAATTCAATATGATCTTCAGCAACAAACACAGACATGACTCTGTAGCAGTACGGCTACGCTAAACCTGTGGGTTTTGCAAGTGTGATAATAAGGTAACAGTACAAAGGCAGCATGCTTGCACGCATCTACAAAAAATTAGCTTTTCCCATTATTTCTTGTTATGTAAAAAAAAAAAAGAAAAATGTTTTGTCAAAAAGTACAGGGAAAAAATCACCTATATAAGAAGCTTAATGCAATAACTGTCATGATTTTGCATGAACCAGCAGCTCAGCATCATTCACATAACTTAACCCAGCAGAAACCTTGGGAAGAATAAAACCTTTCCAAAAAATTAAGGAATGTTTTTAGAGTTAAAAAAAAAAAAATTAAGAGGAGTTCTTCCATTTTGGAAATACAGCAAAACAATATTTATTTCATTGCTTATTTTCAAACTCGAAAATTTTCAGTAAAATCTGCAGCCGTGTTTCTCCATTCTTTTTCCTTCCGATTTGTGTACCCTAAGGTTCCAGAAGGCACAAACATTGTCACTTCATTTAGAGAAGAAAAAAGGCATATTGCAATATGATTGCTCTTAATAATTTCAGCTGTAAAGCCAAAATTAATAGTAATTTGAAAACTCTTCGTATCAGCCATCTTCCTTGACTGCTTTGTGTTTGTAATATACTTACTGCTAATAAATTATAGCAAAATTAAAAGTGAATACAGATCAGAAAATTTTGCAACTGTCTGGAGAAAGCAAGGATGAACATGTAAGACTTGTGTGGCAGAGCTGTCTGAAATATAGCCAGGAATTTGCCTTTATGCCTTTTCATAAACTGTCAGCATTGTAAGGAATAAAGGTATTGCACAATGCAGCTACTTCCAAGCAAATTGTTAAGGCTCCAGCATTTGAAGTGGGTGTAACTGACAGTTCTTAAAGAAAACCAATGGGTTTCCTTCTAGTCCTCAACAGATATCAAAGCAGGGAGGGAGAAGATACTAGCTTTGTTTTTTGTTTAAAATGATGCCGTTATGTTCTATTGAAGTACACACATTTGTAAGCTTAATATCCAGTGTGACTCCTTTCTAGTCAATGGATTCGTATCAGAGGCGACTTTAGTTCTGACAGAAGGGTTTGGGGTGTTCTGATACTTTGAACAACCTTTTTTATCTTGTCATTTGCAGCTGTTCAGGCTGTACTTTCCCTCTCAGGAAGCAAAGCTTCATGTCATTCCCTATGGATATATTACACATGCATTAAATAAACTTACAGCTATTTGAAGAGGCTTTCCTCCCTTTGCTTGAGACAACAGGCTAAGTAAAAAGGAAACGTATGTGTGTGTGACTCAGTCACCACGACGGAGTAACTCGACACCAGCAAAACCATCTGAACATCCAGTAAACCATGGAACAACAGCCTTTCCTAACGTTACCCCACGCTTTTAGAGCTTTTCAGTCTTTCTTCCCGATCGTTTCAGAAGAGCATTTTAAGTGCTTACTTTCACTGCGATCCTGGCTGTGATATCAGTGTTGTCACATTCAGCCAAGAATAGAAGTAACCTATACATTGGCCCTTACAATTTTTCATCATTTACTTCAGCCTTGTTTTGAAACGCTGCAATCACTGGCACTATTTACATGTCTCTCAGTGCTACTCAACCTTAACTATTGCAGAAGCAGGACCAGATTAAGATTCACATTACACGAGGTCTGATAATCAGCACTCACACCTTTGATTTTTTTAAATTGCCAGACAACTCGTAAGGCGGTGAGCGCTGGGCTCCCGACTGAAGCCAGCACAATACCTGTTAGCTTGCAGAGGACTGGGATCTCACACTTGTAATAAATTTTTAATATTGCAAAGGGCTTTTCAAGTCCGATAAAACTGAATCACTTCCACAGGTGTAAGTGGTCTCCCTCATATTTTCAGTAGAACTCCCAGCTAATGAGTCAGAGCAGGACTAACAGTACCCAGAACCACATCCTACAGTAAAACATCAGAATATAAGCAATCAAACAGCTTTTTATTTTTCAGAAAATATTTTAAAATAACAGTGAGGAGGACTTATTTTTAATAGTATAAAATATAGGTATAATAAATATTTTAAGACTTGATTAAAGAGAAACTGCCTATGTAATTATAAAACTGTGTAGCCTGTAAACAAAAACAAACCAAAACTCCATTTTATTTAATGCTGTAAAACTGTTTTACTTAAAATATTCTGCAATTTTATTTAACTACCAGGCTGCAGTCAGACTAGTGGAGATATTTTCTTCTGCAATACATGTTTCTATGCTTAGAAATACATTTTATTCTGATTATAGTGCCAGTTACTAGCACTGGAACGCAAGTTTCAATAACAGATTTTTCTTCTTTCTTTAATTCAAACAGTAGCATGTACTACCACAACTCAAACCAGAAATTCACTTCAGCAGTATGAAGTTGCTTGGCTGCAAGAGTTTTAAAGAGTTTTCATAGTGCGACTCTAGTATGTATCACTATAATTCTGTATCCCATTTTAAAACTGATAAATGGTATTTTCCTTGAACTTACTAGCAGCTAATTTTATTATTCCGTCTAGAGTGTATTTAGCTGTGGTGTTTACAAGAAGCAATAATGAGTAATAGCCTCACCATAGGATCAGAGTGGAGCTTTAATTATTTCTGCTTATTTTATATTAGACTGTTTGCACACATTAAATACAAAATATATTATCAGTTTAACAGAAAAAGCCTTATTTTACCATAGTGAATACTCCACTGTCCAACAAATGTTATCTGCATGATAGTGATTATTATGTCTCCATCTTTTAACTAAATCAGTTCCAGAAAAAGCAATGTTTTTAACCACAGGAGGCCAAAATTACATACTCACATAATCACAGAAGTCAGACAACTTTCTACAAGTCATTAAAAGGTGCACATCCCTGATATATGAAAACTCAATTTAGTACAGAAAGAGGCCTGAAACACGGGCATAATTCTCAGCTATCCTTTTTTGCAAGCCATCACATCTATTAATAATGCTTGCTCTGGGGCAAGTTCAGCCCACGAATGAAGAAATAAATCAGAGAGAAGGAAATGAAAAGTAATTTTTATTCCAGATGTTAATTTTATTCTTATTCAAAAAAAAACCCTCAATATATTAGCATAATAGATTTCTGAACTTATTAGCATAATACATGTGCAAGCCAAGTATGAATCTCTGTCCCTGGGAAGTCGAATTTGATCATTTGATTTGTAGACCATGCAACACACCACTGTTAACCATGAAAGTGCTGCTGTCTCAGAAGAAATAAGATACTCAAAACTACAATCCATATTAAGAGACTCTTCTAAACAACACAATTTCTTATTTTCTTATTTTTAAAGCACTTTAAATTTAAAAGATGTTCTCAAACGAGTAAATAAATGCATCTATGCACACAAAAGCTAACTCCTTTTCAGTCCCACAATTACGAGTGCAAAGCCGCTGTGTAAAAACTTCCTCTCAAAATGTACCTTGCTAAAGATTTCAGTTAGTCTGGAAAAGCTCCTTTGCAGAGTTTTGAAATGATGGCTCTGCCAAAGTTAACTAATGACTTGTTGATCTCAGTGGTTCAATTACCCTTGAACAGAAAACTTCAATACAGATAGATTAATACCATTTACTAATGTCACTGGCACTAAGTAGTGATGCTTCTTTCCTTTTTCTCTCAGCACTTTCCTATGAAAACGTATCACTGCGATTGTGTCTTTTTTATCCTATTTCTTAAGCAGATGATTTATGGAATATCAACTTCAAAAGTAAGAACCAGGAGATACTTAGATTGCCTTTTCCATACACCCGATATTCACTCTGTTTTTCATGAGTGAGAAGTTCTAAGAGAAAGAAGCTCGCAGGAGCCTTTCAGCAAGCTTCAGGACCGATGTGGGTTTTTTAAGTCAGGCGATATATCTAGGTAACCAAATACAGACGACTTAGTGTAACTACATGTACTATATAAAGAAAAAAAAACAGACCCCTTTAAGAAGAAAGCTAAGTAGGAGAAGGACTGAAAAAAGGAAAACTGCATAGTCCCACAAATTATTTTAAACATCAAAGGTTAAAAAAAAGAAAAAACTGCATAGTCCCACAAATTATTTTAAACATCAAAAGTTAAAAAAAAAAATAAATAAAATTACCTTTTTTGATTCTGCACGACAGAGCTACCACAACTGTGGCCTATTTTTCAGAGGGTTGTGTGATGTCCATAAATGCAATGCGTTGCCTTGCATACCTTCTAGCAAGGCAAGATGCACTTCTAAGAGTTAACTTGCATTTTTAAAGGACTAATGGATATTGAGTATCCTACTTTCTGCATGTAATTCAAAACTAGGATTCCTTCTTTACTGCTGCTGCTACCTTTTGATGTGGCACGGGTACAATTTTGAACTGAATCATTGTGTTGAGGAAACTTGAGTTCTCTCAAAAAAATGCACAACATTTTGACTAATGCAGCTTCAGATTTCTCTCTCCTAATATACAACAAGCTCTGGTTATTCATGTAATATAAATTACAAAGTCATATAAAATTCTGGTATTATATTGCTGAAATCCACAAAACTAGAGAGAATAAAACCATGAGACATTTCCTTTCTAGAAGACTTGGTTATGTTCATTTTTTTAATAATATTATTGATAATACTGTAATATTAGAGTAATTTCTTGGAATTTTCTTTGCTCAAAGCCACTGCACTTTTCAGAGATTTACTTATTGTAATATTATTCATCAGTGTGCAGTACAACTAATATTACTGATTAAACAAAAGAAGGCACAAAAAAGCAAAGCACTGTAGTTCTTGCTGTAAAGAAGTCAAACTTTCCAATTCTACACATTTGCAATCAGTTAAAGAAAAAATTAACAGGTGACACTTAGGGCCAACCACCCATTCCACACACTGACTTGTAAAAGAAAGAGTACTGAAAAAAAAAAAAAAAAAAAAAAAAGGCATTCAGAATGAAATCTTAATTCCACTGACTTCATCGCCTGGGCCTAGGTTTTCATCCTCGGTGACTTAAGAGCCAAGCCCCTGGTGCCAGAGACACGTGAGGAGGGAGGGAGGGGATACAGTATCCAGACAATTGCTGTGAAATCTCAGCAGCTTGCATTTCCTACCACCTCCCTGCCTAACAGTTGAGCGTTTTTCAATGCTACCTTTACTAAAAAGACCCACGTTTTATCTATATCCTTTCCTAGTCAGCAATACCATAAATCTAGGAGAGCACTTTCTTTAAAACGTACAGGAGAAACGGTACTTCTTCACCAAGCAATGGGAGGGAGAGTGAAACGCTCCTGACTTCCATCCAAGAGGACACTTACACTCCTCGGACGTCAAAGTTACTGCACTGCTAGGCAGTTGTCCACGCTTAGTGCCTCAGCAAAACGCGTCTGGGTGATCAGACCTCCGCTTGCCACAGCACAGACAAAAAGGCACTTATTCAGGGATGACAGGGAGCAAAATATTATTTCCAAGCCAATGTATTTTAGGAACAATTCCAGCTACACGGATCAACTTTTCCAGAGTCAGAAACTTCCATATATAGATTAATAAAAGGCAGTTTTGGCTCTTTGTAGAATGCTTTTTTAGTTTTGAAGGGTGTTTTATAAAATGACCGCTTCAGTGTCTGGTACAGTGGAAGCAGACTTTCCTTCCTGACTCGGTCATGTCTGACATTAAGTCCTCATCGATTTTTGCTCCTTGTGAGATAACTGTCAGTAGAATGATTTGCACTACGTGTGCCTACAACTTCGTTTCCTGCTTAGATGCTCGCTGTTAAGCGTGGTAATAGTAACAAACATTTCCAGTGGGATGTAGACAGATGCCTCTACTGCTACTGCTCTTTCAATAAAGCTGTCTTTCAAAATCCCACTGTGATAGCCAACACAGCACGACTACAGAAAGCATCACAGGCACTGCTTATATACAGCATATGAATCACATCTACAACTAGGAAAGTAACTCATGTTCGTTCTCTTATGCTGATGTTACAGTATATAACAGACCTTTCTTCAGCAGCCTAAAGCATTGTTGCAGATAAGGCCATAGGAACAGAGGGACACGCAGGGCTCTCTCCCAGTGTTGTTATTCTTCTCATGTAACCAACTGAAATTAACAATTTTCTTTTCACCAGGAACTAATTCTGGGTTTATATCTGGTACTCAAAAACTCTTAATTGGTTTTAATCTCTTTTGCAGCTTTTTAATTGTAGCTTTTTAACTGCTACATCCCTATGTGACAGCGATGAACAGGTGCCCACTTACATTCAAAAGGACTATTGGACAAAAAGGTCTATTTCAAAGTTTGTTCCTCTGTGCCTATCTAAACTATCACATGGAAACTCAGCACTGTCGTAACTTTTCCTACAATCCTATGTCCAGATTTGAGACTTTAAGCCAGGGTGACACTTGGGCACTGACATGTTGTATCTGTCCCCAGGGAGAACAGGTATTTCCCTTCTCAAGGACACAGCAGAAGCTGCTAGACTAGGGGTTTTAGGCAGTAAAACTGTAGCCTCCTTTTTCTCTTCTGTATTGAAAATCTTAACGTAGCCAGCAGCAACAGTATAAAATTCAGGGCACTCTGGAAGGGCACAGAAGTGCAGAAGAGTTCAAGAGGCTCTTTTTACATCTTCTCTTATGAATACATTCAGCACAGAACTGAAATAATTTGATCCTGTGTGCATATATAAAACATCAATAATTACACATGATTTTACAGGCCTTTTATGTATTAATTAAACTTATAAGGAAATAAAATAAAAGCAATGTTCCCTATACATAGTATTTTAAAAACTTCAGTGAGCCATTAACATGAAAGCATATATTCTTCTCTACTTTGTACTATACTTTTTCCTCAATTCTGCACAGATTTTTATATGGTACAGACATTTCTTCTCCAGTCATGCTACTCTGAACTATGTCTGTGGCATTAAACTGATCGTCTAGCCAGACCATTTCTAATGGCCACATCAAAATATGAAAGGCCAGGAAAAAACAGAACAATATGCTTTTGTGAATCAACACTTTACAACCTCAAATGAACCCACCAAAGTAGATTTTTAAGTAAATAAAACAAGCTACTGAGTGCCTGCTCCAAAGAAGTAAACCTGACATACAGCGCAACTAAAAAACTCCATGTTATTCTTTACCCTGACTTGCCAGAGTACATATTAAGTTACTATACCTGTGGCTAATAAAGGATTCTAGCATCCCATTGAAGTGTTTCAAGAAACGATGCCAAAGGTCAACTGACTTCAACCACCCAAGGAGTTTTTTTTATAGCTCTGGAAGAAAGCTCATTACCACACTTTCACAGGGGACTCGTGGCCACACCATCGTAAATTGCTGTTCAAAGCTCCACTTACTTGGGAGTTCTAAAGCGACTCATAACTCAACCAGAAGAAAAGATAATGCCAAACAAAATGGAGCAAGTCAAACACAGTATTGTTAGGTCTTCAAGTGGAAGAGAAGTTAAATATCCTTGAGTTAGTAATTACTTTGCAGAGCAGCCTTATTCTAGAGTCCTGCCACAGATCATCTTTATCAGACTAGAGTCAGAGTTTCAAAGCACTGTAAAGCCTATTAAAACAGAAGGGATTTTTTTAAATTAATTTGAATTAAGCAACAAGCTAGTGACTTGACATGGTACAAAAGAAAGGCCTGCTGAGTAACAGCTTTAACATTTACCTAAAATTGCTATAGGAAAGTCCATAGTTTTGGTGTCCTCCTAAATCATCAGTAGTTATGTTTACGTACCAGTTAAAAACGCTGATGTTACCAAACTCTAATATGGTATTAAAGATAAAAATGGAGAAATATCACCACATCACAGACCAGAAAACATAAGATATGCAGTCCTCAGATGTTTTTTTTGCCCTCCTCACTATTTGGAGCAATGCCTTCTCACTTCTATCAGCTCCATGGGCTATCAGAAATGTCATGTTAGAATCGCAACACGGTTCTAATTAAAGCAGCTTGAATTAGTATTGTACTTCTGAAAATGCAAACTGTATCTTAGACTAAGCATAAACACAAATTATTTCCTTAACCTAGGAGAACTATTTTCTAACAGCTAGACATATGAACATTCTAAAAGGAGGGGAGTGCAAAGCAAAAAGAAAATTATAATTCTGCCTCAGTGCCCACGATTTTGGTCTTTTTCAGATTTAGTGCATGGAAGGCCAAACACATTGTTCAGAGTTACAAATCACAATGAATGAACATGGATACATCAGCAGGACAATGATACCAGAGTTCAGCCTCAGGCATATGAACATCTGCATGTTCAAATTAAATTTCAGAATGTGGAAAAAAACGTCCTCAGTAAATACACTAAAAGCATACTTAACACTATACACTCAATGGATTAAGGTGATCCAACACTGAACTTGTTTAAGTAGCTGAAACTTTTGATTTCGCTGAACCACAATGATTCTCAGTGTATTCTGCTACTTTGCTACTTTGTATTGTCCTGGGATATACTCCTTGTGCCTCTTCAAGAATTTGTGTAAGAAATGAAAAAGTACTCGGCTGCACACTTGCCTACTCCACCAATACAGGAAAAACAGTTCAGACAGGATAAGACAAATGGGGTTTGATGAATTTGGAAGAAATGCTGCCTGCTGCCTAACAGACAATGCAGCTTAAAATGGATAGGAGAGGGTTGTTTTGCTCCAGTGCCATTTATTCAATAGATTACTTGAAAATAACAAACTCTACACAAAGCATAAAACTTAATGCTAAGCTTTAAAAATACTTTCTTAAAATATACTTTTATTATACTTTTAAAAAATACTTTTTTAAAAAATACTTTTAAAGGCCCAGAAGGCCAACCGCATCCTGGGATGTATCAAGACAAGCGTGGTCAGCAGGTCAAGAGAGGTGATTCTGCCCCTCTACTCTGCTCTTGTGAGACCCCATCTCGAATACTGTGTCCAGTTCTGGTGTCCCCACCGTAAGAGAGACATAGATTTGTTGGAGCATGTTCAGAGGAGGGCCACAAAGATGATCCAGGGGCTGGAGCACCTCTGCTACGAGGACAGGTTGCGGGAGCTGGGATTGTTCAGCCTTGAAAAGAGAAGACTTCGGGGGGACCTAATAGCTGCCTTCCAATACCTGAAGGGAACCTACAGGAAGGCTGGGGAGGGACTTTTTACAAGAGTGTCCACTGATAGGACAAGGGGAAATGGGTTTAAGTTGAAGGAGAACAGATTTAGATTAGATCTTAGGAAGAAATTCTTCTGTACAAGGGTGGTAAGACTTTGGAATAGATTGCCCAGAGAAGTTGTGGATGCCCCCTCTCTGGAGGGTTCAAGGCCAGGTTGGATGGAGCCTTGAGTAGCCTGGTCTAGTTGAGAGGCATCCCTGCCCATGACAGGGAGGTTGGATTAGATGATCTCTGAGGTCCCTTCCAGCCTGTGCCATTCTATGATTCTATGATTCTAATGAGGCAGCACTTACTGTCCATCTCTTTTTGGTGCTTATGGAAACTACAAAGCTCCTGTCTCATTCTTGTCTTTATCTCTCTAAAGCAAAAAAGAAAAAGCTTTATCTCCTGCCAGCAGTGAGCATAGTCCCATGGTGCCTGGGAAAAGCTTACTGCAACCCATAATTTTTAGACAGAACAGACCCAAAGCCAAGTAGGCAGAGCTCTCTCTCACTGTGTAGAAACGCATGTCCAAATCAGTGACAGTGGAATTCAAGCTTGGGGTAATCACAAATATAGCACAAATGCTTGGGTTAAGCACAAATGCAGGTCAAGCAGAGAACAGATGAAGAGTAGTGCTGAAGGACTTGGGGGTGTTGGTTGATGAGAAGCTTAACATGAGCCGGCAATGTGCACTTGCAGCCCAGAAAGCCAACCGTATCTTGGGCTCCATCCAAAGAAGCGTGGCCAGCAGGTCGAGGGAGGGGATTCTGCACCTCTGCTCTTGCGAGACCACACCTGGAGTACTGTGTTTAGCTCTGGGATCCTCAACGTAAGAAGGACGTGGAGCTGTTGCAGCAGGTCCAGAGGAGGGCTACGAAGATGATCTGAGGGCTGGAGAACCTCTCCCATGAAGACAGGCTGAGAGAGTTGAGGTTATGCAGCCTGGAGAAGAGAAGGCTCCAGGGAAACCTTCTAGCAGCCTTCCAGTACCTAAAGGGGCCTACAAGAAAGCTGGAAAGGGACTTTTTACAAGGGCATATAGTGATAGGACAAGAGGTAATGGCTTTAAACTGAAAGAGGGGAGATTTTGATTAGATATAAGGAAGAAACTCTTCACTCTGAGGGTGATGAAGCAGTAGAACAGGTTGCCTAGAGAAGTTGTGGCTGCCTCATCCCTGTAAGTGTCTAAGGCCAGGCTGGATGAGGCTTTGAGCAACCTGGTGTAGTGGATGGTGTCCCTGTCCATGGCAGGGGGGTTGGAACAGATAACCTTTAAAGGTCCCTTCCAAGCCAAACCATTCTATGATTCTGATTTTTGTTGGGTCTAGAGACCGAACTAATAGGACATGTAAACACTTTGTGTTTACAACTTTAGAGAATGTATTTTGGGGTGGATTTTAAAAAAATCCACCACAAACTCTAAGTACTTCATTTTCCAACTTGAATGTTATTTTAGGATTTGGGGGCTGTTTGCTTGTTTTAAGAAATGTATTTGGGTGTTTTACACAGTACAGACAGATCACTGTGTCCCATTTAATATTTGGCTATATCTAATTCATTAAAAAATTTTTCTCTTCTCAGTATTGAATTTATTCCAATCTAGAGGAACACAACATTCTCCTTTAGCCTGAACTGATAAAACACGCTGCTATTATAATGACTTTTCTCTTTGCATTTTAGAGAAATTTGTTCCTCATTATGTCCATCAAAAATAAAATAGGCGTGCACAAAGTCTCATGAGTAAATTGGACTTTATGACATGATAACATCTAACAAAACTTCTTAGAAGACCATTCATCTTGTGTTGCATTTCTTACAGTTATAAAACAAGACTTTGTTATTGGTTCTAGGTACCAGCACAGGAGACAAGATGAAAATTAAGATACTTCCACACAGTGAATCAAATTGTATAACAAGAGACTTCGGTGTAACATCCACAACAATTTTGGCCTCAAAGGGTTAGTGTGGAGAAAGTACAGGCACTACCCTGTGAACAGGCATTGCTTGTTAGATTTTGGTTCCCTTATGAAAGTGATACAGGTTCAGAAAAATACCACCTCTGCCAGACAAACACAAGCACCAAATCCCCACAGCTGGGCTCGCAAGCCCCAGGTACCGTGCAGGCACTGCAGCAGAGGATCTTACAAGCAATGAGGGGCAAAGGTGTAGAAGGGGGCACACAGTGGGATACAAGGCATAAAACTTGTTCTTCTATTTACAAAAGAAAACAGAAAATCTCAAATGTTTATTGCTGTATCCAAGCTCCTTAGAAAGCTCTTTAAGGTACAGAATAACTTAGTTTGAGAATTAGTATAAAAGATTCACATTAAATTCATAGTCAAATTCTGAATATGAAAGATTATTTTTTATATTGATTTTACTGAACTTTTCAGTATCACCGGTGAGTCTTACTTTCCTAACATTTTTTGTAGTGTATAAACTTCAGTTTCCATTGATAACTAACACAGCTTTATTTTCTGTGAGAAATGTTGGGTTTCTAACATATTGTCTATTCAATTCTATTTTGCTTATGAAAATATGCTGATGGCATTCAATACTTGCATAGCAAAAATTGCTTCTAGTTCTTGCTGGATCATAAATTGGGCTCTGCTGAACTGCCTATATTCATATTTTATAAACACACGGAATATCTTCATGCACCTTTCACATACACCTTTGACTCAAGTCACTGAATGGCAACTTTATGTTGATGATATTTCCCTTACTACTCCCAACTCCTTACTTAGGAAATAATATTATTCTTTTCCATTATTCTGGATAATTTCTATATGTTTTGCTTTTCTCTTCCTTCAAATCATTGCTCTTTTTCTATGGTATTATTATACATTTTATGCCCATCTTGAATTTACTTCCCTGTGTTTATTCCAGCTTTTCTTTATATTCTATAACAACATTTCCTAGATCATACTCCTAGTGACAGAAACTGATGTTGTGATTCCCAAACCCAGGCTTTTACAGCTTGTGATTCCTGCTAGATGGGCTAAAAGAGTGAAAGTGGCAAAGTTAAATAGAATAGTAAATGAAGGACTAAATTGTGTCAATATTTCATCTCTTCCAATTTTACTACCTATTGTGACTGTGCCAAAGCAAAGTTAAAAAACATCGATTCAGATTTAATAATTTTCTTATGTCAGCTGAACAATCATACTCCTGTACCTGCCTGTTTTAGCATGACTTTTTCTTTAGGTATCTGTGTTACATTTAGTGCAAATCCTCTTTGTTTAGCCATTCCATGAAATGGTACTCAACACTGAAAAAAATCTGTATCCTATGAAAAGCTGTCCAGGCTGGCCTGCACTCAACCATCTTTCTAATCAACTTGGAAAAACATGTTTGAGTTCTTTTATTATTTCTCCAACTGAATATAAAGAAATATTCCAAATTTCCTCATTTCTATAATTAAGTAGTTCTAACAATTTGTACTTCAAACTCCTCCAACCTCTTAAGACAGATACATTCCATTACATCTCAATAGTCAGTTCAAAAGGCAATTTGCTTCAACACATACTGTGAGAATGAAATAATTTAAATAGAAATGAATAACAATTACACTGGAAGCGTTGCTTTCAATAAAGACAGACTTTAAAATAGATTTACAGCCTGTTCACTAACGTAAGACTTCAAGTGGCACAGGCACAAGGTTTGATGTTATTCATTATGAAGTAAACCCCACAGACCACTTCAAATTATTAATTGGTTCCTATTGCACTAAGTACAGACACAGGTGCATAATCTGAAACTCAAACCTGGTCTTGCAAGTATTTTGGAGTACTGCATTGCAATCACTTTCTTAAAGCACCACTAAGAGCCACAGGGGACTGTCACAGCTTCACTAGGAATATCTTCAGCTCATGAGAAAACTGAAATAATGACACTGTTTGAAATATCTCAACATCCCAAATTCTAAAGACGCATAATGCAATAGTATGAAAAATGATTCAGTTCAAACATTCTGAAAGCATTATGTTGGAAAGATGAAATTTTTTTGGTCAAGACTCTAAAATAATAGTTAAGACAGTGTCTGTCCAGTATCAGCCTTAGGGCTATTTTACTTCAAATCTTCATACTGCTGAAATAATTGAATTATTTTTCTGTTGTTCAAGCTTTTCTTGTTTTGGCAAATTCTTTCCATGGTAACCTGCTTCAGAATAAAATTGCTCTGAAACTATTACATCTTTGAAAGGCATTCCAAGGCATATCTACTCTTCCTTTTCCTGAAAGGCTTCTTACAAAAATATCTCATCTAACACTTTCTGCTAATGTCACACACTAGCAGGAAATTACACCACTTACTGGAGATTAGGCCTTATTTTGCAGCAGCAGGAGGAAATCTAAAGAACCACCCATTCAAACAGAGAAAGATTATTATATCAAACTTTTAGATATAGAACTGAAAAAAAAATAGGATCACATAAGTTAATCCCCAGAAACAGCTTATTTCATTGAATTTGCTGGGACCTATCCTCTGATTAATATTAATCTTTAGGAAGACTGAAACCCCTACGTGAAACACAGTCCTCTAGAAGGACTCCTGAGGACTGAGCTCTATTCAGCTGCACATTTCTTTGGTAGCTGACCCAAGGTCTCCTGCTCCCCAGATGCTCACAAGATGTGAGGGACAAAGTGGCTACCAGGCGGTAAGAAAAGGAACTGTGCTACCAAGACAAAAAACTCACAGTTAAACAGAACTGCTCTGTTCTTGCAAGAATGAAGAAAATATGTTCCTTTTTACATCTGTTTAACCCTCTACAAAAAACACTGTGCCAATTTCTTATTTTACAGACAGCAACTATCTTCACCAGGCCAGCAAACATCTTTCTTTAGTCAAGTACATTTCTTGTATTTTAACAACAACATACATTTTCATGGTGTATTCTGCTCTAATGTTATCGATGTACAAAAAGATTAAAATTCCTAAAAGAAATTTTAAATTTCTTAAATGAAAATATTCAAAACTAGTAAGCATTTTCTATTTTTCAGTAACTTAACTATTATTTGTAGAAAACAGGTAGAATCATAGAATTTTAGAATGGTTTGGGTTGGAAGGGGCCTTAAAGATCATCTAGTTCCAACCCCCTTGCCACAGGCAGGGACACCTTCCCCTAGATCAGGTTGCTCAAAGCCCCATCCAACCTGGCCTTGAATATCTCCAGGGATGAGGCATCCACAACTCCTCTGATCTCCACATCAACCTGTTTCAGTGCCTCGCCACCCTCATTGTAAAAAATTTCTTCTTTAGATCTAATAGAAATCTGCCCTCTTTCAGGTTAAAGCCATTACCTCTTATCCATTTCACACATCCTTGTGAAAAGTTCCCCTCCAGCTTTCTTGAAGGCCCCCTTTAGGTACTGGAAGGCTGCTAGAAGATTTCCCCAGAACCTTCTCTTCTCCAGGCTGAAAAACCCCAACTCTCAGCCCATCTTCATAGGAGAGGTGATCTAGCTCTCGGATTGTCTTCATGGCCTTCCTCTGGATCTGCTCCAAAACCACCATGTCTTTCTTGTGTTAGAGACCCCAGGGCTAAATGCAGTACTCGGGTGGGGTCTCATGCGAGCAGAGTAGAGGGGCAGAATCGTACACATACACGTCTGTACATATAGAATATATACATACATATGTGTATATATACACACACACACACGCCTGGCTCGCTTAACCTACCCCCAGCTAGTCCAGCTTGGTATTTGCTAGAGATAGACACTGACACACTCGCCTACTCCAGCCGCCAGCACCCCGGGCACACTGGCTCCTGTGACCCACCCTGACTCCAGTGGTGGCACTTAGACCTCCATAACACACAGACACAGACAGAACAGAGAGCACCTCACCCAGGGAAACAGAAATAGAGTTTAATGAGAAGACAGGACACATCATGCTGATCAAGTCACACCAATCAGCCTGTTTATATGCAGCCAGTCTGTTCTAATCCCTTATCTCTCAGTTTTCCCATATCTATTTCTCCCCAAAACACCTTGGTCCCCACCTCTCCCCACCTTCGGTTCCTCCTCTAAACATCCCATAAGTCTTGCACAATTCCAAAACGCTCCTTCCACCATCCCATAATATGTCCCAAATGCTGGCAGGCAGCAATCCCCCATCAGTCTGCAGAGTGGTCCAGAATGACCCTGACTCCTGGTACTGGGCGTCCCCATCCTGGCCCATGGGGCTGAGGCTGGGGACAGCCCTGGGAGGAGCTGGCTTGGGGCTCCATTTCCCAGACTGGGTTATTGAGGTTCTTGTCGCTGCGCCTCTGGGCTCCTTTGCACGCGTGTGTAGAGATGAACCTTTTATCACACAGCTTAACATAATCTAACCCTGTTTCCCTTCCCCTACCCCCCATCCCTCTTTGAAAACATCCTGTTTCTCTCTTTTTTCTTTTTCTCCCCCACTCCCTTTTTTTTTTTTTTTTTTTTTAACAGGGACACAAATACTAGATTTGCATTCTTTTACATTATAAGTGAATAATGTACTGATGATTTCCACACCCAATGCCTCATTATTTTGGAAGTGACATCTCAGCCTTGGGCCCTCCTCCAAGGCTTCTCAAACTGTGCTCCAACCATATGCCTTAAGCAAAAGCAGTTTAGTGCCCTCTCTGCTGAACATGACGGTTTTGCAAGCTTTTATACAGAATATAATCAATATGAAGTATTAACTGTACCTGTATTAAATTTATCCTACCATCTGTTGCTCACTTCAGAATACCCATTGAGATCACATCTGAAACACCAGTACAAAGGGCAAAGCCGTATCATGTAGAGTTTTAACTACATCACTTCATCCTGTTCTTAGTTTTACGTGTTTGAGAAATGAGAGTAAATGAGTACTTAATGCAATAATGTGCCTCTTTAAAATAGTCTGTATTTGACACAGAACAAATATGCTTTCCAAAAAGCTGCTTTTAATCTCTCATATATGAAAAGAAAACTGTTCAATATAGTTGTCTCCTATAGTTTATGAGTGAAAGCCATCATTTCCAATCGCGCTCTTTTCCTTGAAGTGCACGTTACCATGAAGTGTTTGTGATAGCTTTTAAACTAACCTATGTGCTATACACCTTATATCTAAGCTAAAGAGACCTCCCAGCAAGGATGGAATATCAATATGGAAACTAACCACCTAATCCAACTGAGCACACTTCACTGAAGTCTTATTACTTCCATGTGTAAGAGGAAACTAAAGCCAACTGCAATCCCTAATTTTTGGCATTCTCAGTATGCACTGTATCCAGCAAAAGTGAATTTCACTTTTCATCTTTGCCTTTACTGAACAGTGATATTACACATACGGACTTAACCTGATCATTTAGAGATCAAGTGTTTTAACTGAATAAAAAAAGCAAGGTCTTTATGGCTAAAGCTATACTGTTCTTTAAAAAGTTGTAATGCTTTGTAAATATTATTCTAATCTATTTTGAAGTATGAATGTTCTTAAAAATAACTGGTATCAAAATTTTAGTACAGATCTTCAAGAATAGATACAAAGAGTAATAACAATATGGTTATAACATGGACTCAAGTCAACTAATTTATATGAAAGAAATTTGCCATGGATAAATTTAATGCCAAAGAGTTTTATTAAAATTTATTCTGAGGTAGCATATGTGATAAATTAACCAGTATTTCTCAAGATACAAATCCTAGTTTCCTAAAAAATATAAAAATAAAATTAAGAGCTACTATCATGAAACAAATATTTGCTTTCAATATTGACAGAAATAAATAGCTCAATATATTTAAGCATTTTAAACTTTGTTTTCTAAGTAAGTGATATTTGTCAAGATATATCTCTGATATAATAAACAACTCCCAGATGGATTAATCAAGTAAGTACCTTTCTTAGTGGAAGTTTGAGGAGATTAAAAACTCATTTTGCAGTTTCAGCAACATATTGAGCATCTCATGCTCTTCCAATAATATTTACTGATAAGCTTTTTTTCTTTTCAACTCACTTTTCTCTTTGACACATACGCTTTCCTTTGTTATGCCAGCAAATTATGAGATTGCATGCCTTAGAATAGTTTTCTCCTCAAGTGTTACACACTAACAGAAGATGCTAAAAAACAGGCTCTTTCAGCTAAATTTATTTCAGATTTTTGTAGAAATTTAAGAAAAATCATCACTTTCAACACTCACAGTTGGCAGTACCTCATGACTTTACCAGATCTATTTTAATCAAAGAGGCTACCTATGAAAGAAGGGAGGTCAAATACTAATTACTTGGAAGGATGATAAATATTTGGTTCTTAATTGACACAAAATTTTGGTAGAAAAAAAATGAATGACCTTCACATACTTATATTAAAATGAATATAATTACTTTTTAAAAGAAATTGTGTCACAAAGATCAAGTATAGTTTTCTGGCTTCGCATATTTAATTCAAAATTACATTCCCAGAACAACTAACTCTGTTCTTTCCTAATAAAAGGCTAATTCCCCAGCTTTAATTACTGCCTGTATGGCTCATACTTTGTGAATTTTAGAATTCCATTTCTCTCGAGTCCTATAATTTCACTACTCTAAGAACAGAATAATCAGAAAATAGTAATCAGACAGTGATGGACACAATTAGTTTAGATGTTTCTATAAACCAGTATCACTGATGTGCATAGGTGTCATGGTTTAACCCCAGGGGGCAAATAAGCCCCACACAGCCACTCGCTCACTCCCCCCGGTGGGATGGGGGAGAAAATCGGAAGAATGAAAGCGAGAAAACTCACGGGTTGAGACAAAAACAGTTTAATAGCTAAAGGAAAAGCTGCGCAGTGCCTAGTAGGTACATGGTTTCTCAGCTGTTCGGATAAAGTAACGCAAGCATTCACAAAACTGAAATTTAATAAAAATGCAAAAGAGAATAACTTTCAAAAATATATTAAAAACTCAACTTTTAATATAGTAATAAATATTCTTTCTAGAGGTAAACATACTCAGATATGCAGAACAGTTAAACGCAAATAACCTGCGTACCTGAACTGTGGAACTGATTTCAGACGCAAATCCTCCTGTCAAGGGAGCCTCGTGGCTAATCAGCAATCGCCCAGTCTTCACCACCGACTGAAAAAGAAAAAAAAACACTCAAAAACGTAAACAAATTACACCTCTTGTGATTTCTTACTCGTAGTACTTCTGGAATATATAAAATATGTGACATCATTAGCAGTGTTAAAATGTAGCTACTTTTCATCTCTTGCATTTTCACAGAAAGATAAATCATCCTAAAAGTCTAAACTGAGTAATTAATAGGATGTTTTTACATTTACTATAGAAGTCTTCATATCATCTCCTCCATTTTAAGGAAATATCAAGAATGAAAAATGATTCCACTGAATATGAATTTACCCTATTAATGCAAACTGTAACATTTCTGAAGAAGAAAAAGGATTTTAACAAGGAATCAGTAAAAACTTGGATCCTGAAAATACTAAAACACACACATGTAATGAAATCCTCCACGGATACATATCTCTGCACAACCAGATCCTAGGTAAAGTCATGAATCATAGCTATTCAGAAAGCAAAACTGCTTAGCAAGAAAACAATCATATGGATTAATGCTGCTTATTTTTTACATGACAATTATGAGCAACATTTTCTAATTTAAATCAAAATGTTTGTGCAGTTTCTATGTGATCTACTTTACAAATAATTACATAGCACAATATATACAGAAGGTGATGCAGCATCTTTTAATCAAAAAACGAACTGGGGTTCATTGTGAAACATCATAATGAAAGCAAAATATTTTTAATCTGATGGGAGTACAAAGCTTCACCACACCCACATATCTTGAAGTTTATTGCAACTACATGCTAAATAGCCTAGAATCAAACAATATCAGATACCTTTGGTCAGAAATATGGCAGCAAAGTCTCACTCTATATAATACACATTTTATAATTTCATAAGGCGCAAAAAAATTGCCGTGAACTTCTGGAGATGCACGTCAGAAAAAAAGAATCAGAATAATTATGTATGTTAATCTTTCAAGAACAGTTACAGTCTGATTTTTAAGATAAGTACACAGTGTACTGTTGGTGCACCATTAGTCATCAAGTGGAAAAGCACAAGACAGTGTTATCAGGTCAGACTTTAATGCTGTGATCTTCGATTTAATGCCTACACCAGCACATTCTCCAGTTGGGCAGCTCCATGGTGTCTACTTAATAGAAAACATAAAGACAATGCCCTAATTACATATTTTTCCTTCTGATTCAAGTACTTTTCTAATTCTTTTGCTTTTCTAGCAATGACTAAATCAATGGCTCTAAGTAGCTCATGCACAGATGTACTGGCAAGCCACAGGCCTATAAACAAGATGACCCACATACTGTACTATGAAGTGGTTTGACAACATTCAGAGCTAAACAAGACAGGAAAAGGCATGTCAACAGTTGGAAAGCAATCCACAGTTACGTAGGCTGATTTCTTGAAATTCTTTTGCCAGCACTGGAAACTCATATCTAAAAAGCAAAGGCACTAACTGCACTATAAATCTGTCCAATACATCAAACCGACAGTTCAACGAACAAAACGTATACTCCAGTTTTAATTTGATATGATAAAACTGATACAATCAGTATTAAGTTGCTACGGTAAAACTGATAAAATTAATCCACTTTGAAGGGTTTTTTTGAGAATTCTCGTAGTTTTATTTTAAACAGAGATTTTTTTTCCTCATATTTGTTCTGAGATGTTCACACTTTGAAACATTACAAGCTATCATTAAAGTTACAGATTTGGTTTTTCAGAACTTAATAGTATGAAACAGACACTGTTAGAAAACATATAAGAAAATCCACATGGGATCAGACCAGTAGTCCAGTATCCTGTCTCCACAATGGAGATAATTCAATGTTTAGGAAAGTATAAGAGTAGGGCCTTTAATGTGTTCCTTCACTATCTTTCAGCCTCTGACTATTTTCACATAGAATCGTAGAATGGTTTGGGTTGGAAGGGATGTCATGGGCAGGGACACCTTCCACTACATCAGGTTGCTCAAAGACCCGTTCAACCTAGCCTTGAACACCTCCAGGGATGGGGCATCCACAGCTCCTCTGGGCAACCTGTTCCAGTGTTTCACCACCCTCATCACAGGTTTCCTGAGTCCAATATGGTTTCTTGCTCTAAGATAACTTTTAATGCAAGAATTTATCTGCTCTCAAATTGAACTCATGTAAACCACAAAAAAAAAAAAAAAAGGGAAAAAAAAGAAAAAAAATCTCATTTTGGAAACCTGCTTCTCCTATATGAGAAAGCCTTATATTTACCTATGATTCCCAAAGGCTTCAAGGATTTCTTGCCTCTAGGAGCTTGTTAAGAGGTAGAAAGAAGCTGTGATCACCAAGCATTGCCTACAAGTATCTCAGCCCTGCCAACAAGCACTATATATCACTCCTGGTGGGAAACCATGCTAGCAGAGCTTTGGTGCCTTTAATAGCCATCCTAGCTTCTTAAGGATCAGCGTGGATAACTGCACCACATTGTGCCATGTAGAAATACCTTAAAAATTCTCTTAATGGTTAAATCAGAACTAAAATGAGCAGAAATTAACCACTATACTGCACTGCAAATAGAGTCTTTGACAATAAGGAAGGATGTGAGTATTGCGATTCCTGAATATTACAAGGCCCCTCTGCATCAATTTCCACTTCACATTTAACACTTGTTCCTAAGCTACAGTGAGTCTTTCAGAAAGACCTGCAATCTTAATTATGGTATTTCCAGTGTTTGCAAATGCATCACAGCTATTGGTAAATTGTTCCAGTGTTTAACTGCCTTCCCTGTTAAAATTTTGCACCTTGTTTCCTAACTAATTTGGCTGACTTCAACTTCAAGCTGTTAGTTCTTATTTTACTTCTGTCTGCTAGATGGAATAGCTATTATCACATTTCTGCTCCTCACATGATTACGTTAAGATTGTGATCAAATGATCTCTTAAGCACGCTTTTGCTAAACTAAGCAGACTAAGGAGCTCTAAATCTTTCACTGTACAGCACACTTACAATTCCTTCATCATTCTTACAATCCTACCCTGAATCATCTCCAGTTTTCAATGTCCTTCTTGAAGTACATCCATCTGGAACCAGCATTCCAGCCTTTTTCAGAACAACGCCAAATATGGAGATAATATAACCTCGATACTGCAGATCTTGGATGTATGAGGCATTTTGGCCAAAGCATAACAACATGCGACCAGTTTCAACTCATGACTGCAATTCCCTGCTCTTGGGAAAGAGGGATTTGTCAGTGCTTCTTGGAATAAAGATGGAAATACAGTGTGCATTTATTATTTCAAAATACAAAAGTATATTTGGATATTCTATTTTTCTAGCTGTTTGTTACCTCTAACTTTTCAGTAATGAGTTTAAATGTTCTCCATATCTTTGACAGAAATGTTAAAAAACAGGTTAAAAATCAGACTCTGCAGAACCTCAGTGACTTTACTATTTCCATTCACTAGCACTGCCTTTACATGACATACAGTTGCAGTCAAGGCAGCACTAATGCCTTACTTCTCAACTATGTTAATTTGTTTTGTGAGCATCTAATTACAAATTGTTGATCGTATATTTCTAAGTTACTTCTCCCTGCTTGCTTCTTCCTTGCTAATTTTTTTTCATAGTTCCATAGATTATTTCTTCTAACAGATCTGGGACATGGTTTGGGGGGGATGCTTTTTGTTTGTTGTTGTTGGTTTTTTTTGTGGAAAAACCACTCTGTAAGGTATCAGATTAATAAATTACTGGTAGAAAGATACATTGGTTCATTAAACAAATTTGGTCTCCATACACCCTCTTCAAGTTTAATTATTATATTGTTTTTTCTATCTTACAGGTGACAGTACTATACAGTAATAACAGCAGCAAATAGCAACTGTTACGATTTTCTTAAACAAACTTTTTAATGTAAAAATGTTTCAGACGATATAGCTTAGAAGAAAGTCATAGCCCATGATGAAAAAGTTCAACCTTTTCCTACACTGGTAGTGATTTAGAACGGCTAACTTTTTCTATATCTTCATATGGAAATCTAATCTTATTTCCTGGAAGAAAAACGGTTAATCGGTAAAAACGGAAAATTTCAAAACTACAATCTATAGGGCACAATCTATAGGGCACAGTGGACATGGTTAATGACTATTTTCAGATATCAATATGTTTCTATAAAAGATTAACTTCATTTTTGAAATGTACTATAACACATTAGTCTATGGCAAATCAAATGAGGCAAGCATTCAACCTCCAGGATAACCAAAGCCCAGCATTCAGAAGAGCATTTACAGTCCAAATAAATGCAGCATGGTAACACCCAGTAATGGGGTCCTCACCTTTTAAACTTTATGAGAAATACCACCGGCATAAAACTGAAGACAGTGGTTAAATCAGCACAGTGTAACAAATTGGCCAGCATAGAATCCTACCATTTAAATCACCTTTTAATAAGGCAGATAGTTGGCATGGGTTTTTTAATTTGGATTAGTTAGAGAAAAGGGCGGCCTTTCAAGGAACAATATATTTTTGTCCCTTCAACCAATGACTCGTTGCATTTCTATAAGGGCTTGATTCTTCTCCATTTCCCCAGCATCCCCACTCTATCTTCCAAAACCCCAGTCTTTACCTTTCTTACCTCAATAACAGATTAAAATTTTGAAATGCATGTACATTCTGCAGCTCATGTAGAGTACTTCTAAAAATGCATCTTCAAAAAATATGATGTGGCTTAGGAAATTGGCACTGACAAAAACATTCCTTCTTTACATCCACAACCGGAAGTTGTTGGCTGATCTTTAAAGTCCAGAGACACGTCTGAGGGTGCCAAGAGATTCTGTAGGTATCACCTATCTCAAATTAAAGAAAATGGAAACTTTTTTTTTGCGGTCGTTAGTAACAGACCATAGAGGAAAGTCAGAAGCAACATTCAGGCATTTAGAAAGCATGGCTCCCCTTTGTGTCACGGTCACTCTGAACTTTCACAGCTGAGTCCAGCTGATGCAACTCTAGTTGCTCCCAAAAGGGACAGGTCCTACCCCACCGAGAACCTCCTGTTCCCAGCCCACCCCTGGCACCTCCTCAAGCACCGAAGGGGCCACAGAGTAAACCAGTTCAAGGAGATAATCCGATTCATCCTGCAGCAGTGTACAGTTAGCACAAAGCAGCAAACACCACCCCAGAGACAGATTCAGAGATCAAAGGCAGATCAGAATTCGCTCACAGAAAGCTTCAGCAGCACCCGCTCCCTCCGGAGGGCCCCTGAGACCCAGGTCATGGCATATCACCGTCACCTGTGCTTTATCCAGTCATTGCAGAGAATCTAGGGCTTTTGACTACTAAATTAACCCTGAAACAAAACCAGAACCCAACATCGACTATACTTTTTCACCTCAATGTCATTGTCAGGACTGGTTTACATTGGTGTCATCCACAAGGATGACAACTGACACTGCATCAGAGCAAAAGATTAGCAGCATGATCACCCTGATAATGAAATGTTAAAAAAAACCCTGACATCTTTGCAAGATTAATGCTTTCAGATTGCACTCTGTGGGTTTTCTGAACTGCAGCCCAGCATTTTTGCAGGGAAGCAGATGAGCAAATTATCTTCAATCTCCCTGACCACACTTTTTATCCAAGACTTGTATAATCACTTTTCTGTTCAACTCTCAGTGCGACATGTTGGCCGCTTTCTCCCATCCTACAGGCAATGATGACAGAAGAAAACACCACAGGTCTGGCACTTCCAAGCAATCTCAAATCTAAGTGTTGACACTACCAATAACATACTAGGCCCTTTCTTAGGAGAAAGCAGTCTTAAACCACAATGAGCTTGATGGTCAACTGCAATTTACACTATGATTCTCCACACATAGCAATAGCACTTCTTCCAGCATAACCAGCTGCTTCACAAACACAGCAATTGCCTTTAAAGAACTGATCAAAGTCAGAGTTAAATTATAAATGTCTGTTATTGTGTCACAATGGCAAGTTGCCTGTTTTCTTTAAAAATAAAATCTTGTTCTCAGAATAAAAAGGTTTTCCATCTCTTACAGAAAGGAATTATTTTGATGTTCACTTTCACATTTAAAGTGTTGCGTACTTTTGATCGTGTTCTTTACAGATTGTAAAAAATTCCTGCATAATTGAAAAAATAGCTTTCGAAAATTAAGAACCTCACAAAAGCACTGAAATTGCGTTTGTATTATATCTCATTTCGCACTAAGCATGTAAGCAAACAATTATAAAATTGTATAAAAACGAACATTAATAGATGCCTGCCTTTACTGAAAACTAATCAGAATATGGAAGCTAAAAAATCCCCAAACCAACACCCACTCAGTAAAGTTTCAATAAATTCCTTGAAAAACATTTTTTATTTTTCATTTTTAGATCATCTTTAATGAATTTGTGCTTGGAAATTGTAAAACCTGAGGTAGCCTACTTTCCCCAACCCATTAGTTCTACCTTCTTTTTAATGTTTCAATAACAAATGAAATTACATAGCAGCAGTCTTGCTACTGAATATCATAAGCATAGGGATAGAAATAAGATCCCAGATTTTTATTCAGCATTTCCCACAGAGAAATGTATAACATATGCTGCCAGATGAATCACTGGGGATTACATTTACTTAGCACGTGCAGATCCATAGGATGACACATTAGATGCAATGTACCCCAGACACAATGAGCTGTTTGTGCATATGATACACTGAAAATCTTAACAGATGCAGTTACTATGTCCTCAATTTCAGGATATCCCAGAGCTGTGTTGGAGTTGTGGAATCTATGGAAAATCAAGCAGAACTTCAAGCGTCCTTTTTTTCACCAGGGTGCAGAGAGAAGGAATAGAAGGGAAGAGGAATAGGACGTGTCCTAAGAGCCTGGAGATGCAAAAGCCCTGTAACTGCCTAAGGACCATGCAGATTGTAACTATCAGTTGCACAGAAGAACTACCTTCTCCTCCTACAAGTAGTAAAAGCTAGGAATAGTATGCACTCTTTAAAGCTCCAACACAGCAAAAAAAATATTTCTTAATATTAAAGAAAAAATATTAAATCATTAATCTGAAGTAAAAGAAACTAAAATAACATCATTTAGTGTAGTTTTCAACAGTACTAAATTCCCAGAGAAGAAAAATGAGAGACAGCCTCCACGTCTACTATATCCTGTCTATGCTACACTCCCAAGTTAACTGAAACTCATTTATCAGCAAAATCAAGATGCAAAGACAAACAAATGACATGACAAACCATTATTTCATCACATGCAGCTTAACAGCCCAAAGTATGAATAAGATTTCTCAATTACTGGTAATGAGACAGTCAGCCTTACACTCATTCTGTTAAGATTCATAAGGCTACTGTAAGTACAATAAACATATCAGAATATTGCAATAATATCGCAGAGAAATCTTAGCTGAACACTGGCAACAATGCAAATAGATCAAAGATAAAACTACTTGGAAAGGAAAAAACATCATTCTTATTCCATGACTTCGGAAGGCCACTGGAGAAAAATCTTAAAACTTTTCAAACAATAAAACGAAAAAACATAGGCAGTTCTGTAACAGACAAGTATGCAGATTAATAACAGGGAATGAAAAAGAAAATTTGCTTTGTTTTTAACTTGAAACTAATAGCTAAAATGTTGCCGAGCATTTTAAACCATCCACACTAGCAGGGCACAAATCTTTGTCTTCCTGCTAGTACTTAACCAAAACAGAGGCTGTTCATCCATTACCGTCTGCTCGTTCAGCTGATGAAGCCAAGGTTCGTGCGTTCTGACCCACAAGCCTGGAATTCATTGACCGCAGATGGCACGGCCGAGGCTGCTGCAACAGGCTGTGGCCCAGACAGAGCTCAGACCCAGTGCCAGCTTCGGAAGCACAGAATGAGTTTTTCCCCAAAGCCAAAGGATCTGCGATAACCAATTTAGATCCGCGATAACCAAATTACATGGCAAGGACAGGCAGGTCCATCAGGGCTCCCAGACTGCAAAGGGCACAGAGATGAAGAGGCATCGATTCTGGTTTCTAACAAAGCAAGCAAAACACGATTCGTAGGAGATATCACTAACAGGAAACATGGACATGGGAAAGGAGAGAGAACAGCCCCTCATTAGTGTTCAACCCAGCATGCGCCCTTAGCACACTGGGGTGATGAGAGGACGTCCTGCTGCACAACCCTCCTCTGGTACCATGAGCGTACTCTTGCCTGCCTTCTCCGGAGCAAAAGACAAACACAAAAAAACACAACACCAAAAGTGGTGGTTTTTTTTCCTTTCCAATTCATTTCAAATCAGACTAAAATATCAGATATTATAGAAAATAAAGACCTAAAATCATAATACATTACAACTCCCAAGTATGATATTAATGAAGAAAAAGGCAGGAAAATTAAGAGAAGTATTCAAAACATATTTGCGGGCCAATGAGCTGTTTATCTGAAACCAAATAATTATTGCTGCATAAAACAAATTATCAAAACAGGTACTAAGGTGTAGCATGTTGCAGACAACGCTCATACTATCCATTGAGATATCTGGAAGTTACTACTGTGCATTCAAATATTGATTTCTAATAAGAAGTAAAGCTCCCAGAATACGATTTCAGTTAATTTTACATGGCCACTGTAAATCTGTTCTCCCCAACAGGTCAGTCTTGCTATACTTCCACCTGGCTACTACTTCCACCATCTGTATAGTATTAGCACAATATAGTCAGATTAAAATCCTAATGATAGCTTGAAGGAAGGGGAAGGAACAAACAATCTGGAACATGAGAAACTGTTGGACTGCATTTTTGACAGTGGCAAAGGCAGAAGCAGTAGGGGATGCTAACAGCAGGACGAGAAAAGAAAATCAAACATACTTTTATTTATAGCCAGCTGTCCATCATAACTCTGACCTTTGACCTTCCTTTAACATGTTTCAGGATACGCTTAAAGTATCAAGAAAGATTTTATATTACAAATACTGTTCCCTGTAGAAAAAAAACCTAGATGATACAGTAAAGGCAACATTATTAGTACAGTTCTGCGTCCCAAGGAATTTGGATTTTAAAAGACTTCAAATGAAATCACATTGATATGCTAAACAAACCAGAGATTCCTAATAAATGTGCAAGCTTTACCCTTTGATACAATTCTAGATATACATATAGATATACACAGTGCATATACATCCACAACTCAACTGGCCCAAAGACAGTAAACACTTCTTTTCCCTTTAAGCATTCTTAAGCCCACATACGTACATGACCTGTTGCTGGAGTTGGTGAGCCCTGTTCCTGTTGTCAGAAAGGTTATGAATAAAATCACTTACAAGGTTTCCAGCTACATCGGAGCTGGTCATCAAGAAATCAATCTGTATATTCTGTAAAGGAATTTTGTATTCCTACTAGAGGAGTGAGGAAACAAGTTAATAGGCTTGCAATAATTCTCAAAACCTATTTTCAGACAATTCTCTGAGAACTCTGACCATGCAGGAAGAGAAAATTGCCATAATAGGTAGAATTCAGATTTATTTTTTTTAATACTTTTTTTCTTACAGAGAACAATGAAAAGGAAGCGTATAAAAAGTGTTCTTGTTTTGAAGGCCAAACAAGCCTTCAAAAAAAGTTACTTGAACACTTCTCTGCATTTTGTCAGTTTTAATATGCGTATCTAGCTCTCTGCATGCAGATACACGTCTATATATTTATTTCCTCTGTTACCAAGTGAAATGCAAATATTACATTGATCTCTCAGAAGATCAAGACCAAAACAAATAAAAATCTCTCTGAACACTGAGATGAATAGCTCAGATTCAGTGTGTCAAAACAACAAAAATATTTTGCTCAGGAGTCATCGTTCACAAGTTGTTCTGACACTCAGGATAAATAATGTCAGAGTTGTCTAAAAATAAACGATATCCAACAACTGTTTCTCTTATCAGCTTCACTTAATTTACTACTATGCTTCTGTTTAAACCTACACAGTCTCTTACGGCAGAATAAAAACAGTTTCCAGGAAGAAGTATGGTCCTTATACCTCAAATAGCACTGCATTAAGCAGTTGAGGCTTTACTGCCTCTAATCTCAAGTGAGGACTCTGCAATGGGTTAGGTTTTCGTCCCAACTTCCTCCTATATGGAAGTACATTTTCCAAGCAACAAATCTGACTAAGTGTCTCCTTTTGATAAGGATTACAAATAAAATCATCAGCATTCATATAATAGTTTGCCTGCCTCATTTATTTACATAAACTTTATACCCTTTAGATTGTGCTCATCCACTTAAGGGCAAGGGCTTCAGCCCTCAACCATCCTGATGGCCCTCGCTCCACCTTATCAATATTTGTATTGAGGGCTGATGCTTTGAGTACTGAGTGGAAGGGAACAATTGCTGCCTTCAGTCACCAAGCCCATGCTCCTGTTGACACAGCCCAGGATGCTGTCAGCCGAGTTGCAGAGAGCTCACTGTCCATCAGGGCCCCCAAGGGCATTGCCGCTACCCAGCCAGGCACTCCTGGTCTCCACCATCACAAGCTCTTCCTCCCCAGGTGAAAGACTTGCCATTTGACCTTGCTGAATTTCATAAAGGCACCATCAGCCCATTCCTCATCAGTCTATTGCTCCAGCTTGACTATGTTGCTCCAGATGGCAGCCCTACGCTCAAGCATATAACTTGTTTCTCCCTCCCCAGAGTTTGGTCTCATCTGTTAAACTTGATGAGGGTGCACTTCATCACCTCCTCCATATCACTGATAATGATGTTTGAACAGGACACGTCCTAGTGCAGACCCCTGAGGTACCCACTTGCTACTGGTCTCCAGGAAGAATTCTGTACTCTACCCATTAACCATGACCCTCTAGGCCCAATCATGCAAACAGCATTTTACCTATCCAGCTGTCCATCTGAGAGTAACCTCAGAGTGTAACCTCCTAACTTGGACAAAGGAGTACTCCAGGAGATAGTATCAAAAGCTTTGCTGACATCAAGGTAAGCGTCATCCATCGCTCACCCCTGGTCCACAGATCCAGACACTTTTATGACAGAAGGGAATCACATTGGTCAAGCATGAGTTAGCCTTAGCTAGACCACACTTACTTTTCCTCATATTCTTATTATGTTCAGAAATTATGGGAAACTTTCAGTCTGGGTGAAGAACACTAGTTTTAGTGATGAAAAACAGCATCAAAGCATTTACTGATAATTCTTTTATGAATATACAACATTTTCCTAAATTTGGTCATAAAAAGGCAACTGAGCGCTCACTGAAGCAGGAGACACGCATCTGTAAGCAGCCTGAGTGCTGTCAGTGAGATGACTCACAGTGGGGAGCACCCTGGCAATCTCAATACACATTTGCAGAACTGTATTCTAAATAATTATTTAGAAAATATTATTGTAGTTTTCTTTTCAAGCAACACTTCAGTCACATCTGGATGACGAGGTAGAGCACACCCTCAGCAAAGCTGCAGAGGACACAGAACTGGGAGGAGCGGCTGATAGGCCAGAGGGTTGTGCTGCCATTTGGAGAGACCTGGACAGGCTGGAGGACTGGGCTGACAGGAATTTCATGAAGTTCAAAAAGGGAAGTGCAAAGTCCTGTACCTAGGAAGGAACAACCTCATGCCCCAAGATGGGCTGGGGGCCACACAGCTGGAAAGCAGCTTGGCAGGAAAGGGACACGAGTGTCCTGGTGGACACCACATTGAGCATGAGCCAGAAATGTGCCCCTACAGCAAAGAAGGCTAATGGTATCTTGGGCTGCATTAGGAGGACTGCCACCAGTTGGTCAAGGGAGGTGATACTTCCTCTCCACTCAGAATTGGTAAGGCCACACCTGGAGTGCTGTGTCCTGTTCCAGGCTCCTCAGTACAAGAGACATGAACATACCGGAAGGAGTCCAACAAAGAGCCATGAAGATGTTTAAGGGATCTCATCAATGCATACACATACCTGAAGGGAGGGTGTAAACAAGACAGAGCTAGTCTCTTTTTTGTGGTGTCCAGTGACAGGACTGTTCCGTTTATGCTATTATGCTGATGTTGCATAACACACTGGTTAAACCTCACTGCTTTGAAATCCACATCAGGATGGATCTTTGCCCCAGTTTGAAATGTATGCATGGCAGGAACAGTTCATAAAGAACTAATGTGACCACAGCTGGGATGCACATATGAAACATCTTGCAGAGAAATGTTAGCGCAACCATAAAACTTACTGCCTCAAAACACCAGGATTTTATTATTCCAATATGTGTCATTTTACACTATAAATGCCAAAAATAATTCTGAAAGACTAACGTGGCTTCTTCCTGCATAGCACCGAAAACATAATGCTGTAGTGTAAAGACAGTGGTGCAGAGATAATGAGAAATGAAAACAGACACAGAAGTAATGCAAAATAACCTGGAAAATTTGAAAAGTTACAATCAAAACCAAAAGCATTGGCTACAAGGCTAGGCAGAACATCCTAAGAAGCAATGAAGAGAGGGGATAATAAAATAGTTATGGCCTTTACATCCTACACAATGTTGTCAGGGTATGGCTGAGATGTTCGACTGAGATTTATAAGCTTCCTGCAAAGTCAAGAACCAATAACAGATTCCGAATGTGTAAGGCATCATAAAAATACAGAGTAGCAGAGAACTCCTCTCCAAAACAACTTTCAATTTAAATAGCTGAGACTGTGAAAAGAGAAAAGAGATACGACACACAGCAGGGTACATCTCAACACACTTTGGGCTGCTTCATACAGTTTTTAATAGAAGAATGCTAAACTACGTTAAAAGGACTGATTTTATATCAACAAGTGACTAACTTTTTAATGCCTTTCAGTAAACTTACTCTTGTAAAATAACACTGTAAAACATTCGTAACATCATTCTAAGTACCCTACAGCAGTTCATTGCTAAGAAAACAGATGCTCCTATTTGTGATAGGATGTGAAGACAATGGAGAAAAGTTACCTTTTATGTAGATGGATACTCCTGCTTAACCGAAAAATATTAAGGACCATACTAACCAACTTCAGTAAGAGATAAGCAAAGAAGAATTACTTCTGAAATTCCATAGCATGACCTCTTGATATCCCTAAGATAAATCATTACATATACACTGGAATCAATTGTTTAGGAAACAAAATTGATTCAGCAGTCCTAAGCAAATCTGAAAATAAAACCCATCTGGCTCATTCTTGTCACTTCCTATACACTATATTGATTTTACTGCATTCTTGTCCTCCACCTCTTCCTACCTCATTTGTTTTCTGATACTGGAAGCTCTCCTTAACAGTGACAACTAATATTTTTAATATACATTTGGTGCAAGGAGTCCCTGTTTACTTCTGAGGACCCCACATACAACCTGGATAACACTACTGAAACAGCTAACATGAATATGAAAAAGCTTCTTTTGACCAAATGCCTCAATCTCACAGTCATTGTCTTCTAGTAATAACTATGAACAGATTTCTTAAATAGTCTTTTTAAGTACAAAGGCAACTGAACTGATGGAAAATATTCATGAATCCGCTGGACCGGTAACATAATTCCTCAAATTGAACTATGTTTGCCTACTTAACCACAACTAAATACATCTATTCAAACAATCTTTCTGAGTGTATAGCCTAAAGCATAAAACTAATAGTAAAGGTTTCAGAAAACAAGACCTTCAGCAGCAGCCTCAAAACCTCACCAGTTTGACCAGTAGTTAATACGTACCATGGACAAATTTGTCCCTCCTTCCCTCAATAGACTACTTTTTAATTCCCTACTTATGGAAGTAAAATTAGGAAATCTCAGCAAATACAGACAGACAATGCAGCACCAAAGAGACTTTTTTCACTAAAGAGGTCCTTTTCACCCCAGAAATATTCACGGACACATTTTAAGACCCCCTTCAAGTTTGCACAGCATCACCACATTCAGTTCGCATTCCATGGAGAGAAGTCCAGTGAGGCTTTTTATTCTCTTATCGTTTTAATTACACTGTTAAACATAGAAAATAGAGTCCTCATAAATTACCTTGCTTTATCAGTTTTTCTATACTCATCCTCAAAACTAACACTTATTTTAGGTCTCAGAAGTTATAACTCTATTAATAAATTAATACGTAAATCTGAGATTAGTTAATCCTCCTTTCACCTTTCAGAAATTATGTGCATATTGTTTATTAATAGTCACAGGTTTTGAAAATTTCAGCCGTCCCACAAACTCCTGGAATGATCAGGCTGTAACAGTACATATCTTTTTCACTACAATACTTGTTTATTTAAAAATAAAAAAGTAAAAAAAAAAAGTTAAAAAATACAAAAGTTCAATTTAAAAATAAAAAAAGTTCAAAAAAATCCAGGGTTTTCAGTTTGAGTGCTTTTTGAAGCTCCCCCAAGTCAACTTTTAAGGAAAGACTGCAGTCTTCTACACCCAAAAAGGCAGGGAAAACATCCACATTGCAAAGGATTCAAGTCTCAAACTCTTGAAGGCACCTTAAGACTACCAAGATATCTAAACTCCTGAGACACTAAAAGGATCTAGTTAGCTTTATTTATCCCCTTCCTCATAACCACCACCTTTCTCTTTTCAGCACCTTAGCTCTTCCAGGTGCTTTCACTCTCAGAGTCATACGGAAAACTCAGGCAGCGAAGTTGATTCCACTGCTGAGTCATAAAACACTATGAGGATGAACAGTGGCTCAGCTAGATCCCTACATGCAATTTATTCTTTTATTCTTGAAAAACAAATGGGATCTTGGCCAGTTCTGAAAGAACTCCCATGGACAATCCAGTTATTTGTAAGATTCATAAATTTTCTGTTAGTCCAAATGTTGTACTACACTTTCTGTGCAGAATACCAGAAAAATAACCTCTCCGGGTATTTTGGAGGATCCAAGAACAGGCTAACTAATTCACTGCCCTACCCACACCCCAATAAGCACACAAAACCACTGTTTGGAACAAATTTTAGCAGTATTCATCTACAAGCAAAACATTGTGCTTCCAGATATGACCCACATTACAGGCCTCCTTAGACTAATTTTATTGAAGTTAATTATAGGTTTGGAGAACTTGGAAAAAAGGAATTATTCTTAAAAGGGAAAAAAAAAAAAAAAGGAGAGCATCAGGTCACCAAGAAAATACATAAAACACTCTGAAATTTTATTGCTGAACCCATCATAATAATTTCACTTTCCCCTATAAAATTACTCAGTACTTTCTCACATTATTCAAATAACCATGTAGGAGAGACAATAATTACTGTCCCAGCAAAAATCCTGCTTTGATCAGCCCATGACAGAATAACAAAAGACATACAGAAACTATATGTATCATTATCTTCCATCTTTACAATTACATTAAAACTGTAATGAAAAACTTAACAAAACATATGGCAAGTTACACACACCTCCTAATACAAAGGCAATAAGTCAATAAGAAGGTTAGTTAGGTTAGAGTCAGTAAGTTTGCTGATGACATAAAGCTGTGTGGTGTTGCGGACACACTGGAGGGAAGGGATGCCATCCAGAGAGACCTTGACAGGCTGGAGAGGTGGGCCTGTGAGAACTGATGAAGTTTAACAAGGCCAAGTGCAAGGTCCTGTACGTGGGTCGGAGCAATCCCAAGCACAAGTACAGGCTGGGTGGAGGATGGATTGAGAGCAGCTCTGAGGAGACTTGGCAGTGCTGGTTGATGAGAAGCTCAATATGAGCCAGAAATTTGCGCTTACAGCCCAGAAAGCCAACCGTATCCTGGGCTGCATCAAAAGAAGCATGGCCAGCAGGTCGAGGGAGGTGATTCTGCCCCTCTACTCTGCTCTCGTGAGACCCCACCTGGAATACTGTGTTCAGCTCTGGAGTCCCCAACACAAGAAGGACATGGAGCTGTTGGAGCAAGTCCAGAGGAGGGCCATGAAGATGATGCGAGGGCTGGAGCACCTCTCCCGTGAAGACAGGCTGAGAGAGTTGGGATTGTTCAGCCTGGAGAAGAGAAGGTTCTGGGGAGACCTTCTAGCAGCCTTCCAGTACCTAAAGGGGGCCTTCAAGAAAGCTGGAGGGAGACTTTTTCCAAGGGCATGTAGTGATAGGACAAGGGGCAATAGCTTTAAAGTGAAAGAGGGTAGATTTAGATTAGATATAAGGAAGAAATTCTTCACTCAGAGGGTGGAAAGGCACTGGAAGAGGTTGCCCAGAGGAGTTGTGGATGCGCCCCACCCCTGGAAGTGTTCAAGGTCAGGCTGGATGAGACTTTGAGCCACCTGATTTAGAGGAACGTGTCCCTGTCCATGGCAGGGGGGTTGGAACTGGATGATCTTTAAGGTCCCTTCCAACTCAAATCATTCTATGACTCTTATGATAAGGTGCAGCATGTGACTGAAAGCCAGTAGGTAGAACAACAGGAGACAGATGCAAGATAGCCTGCCATGGTCATTTATTACCTGAGCACCCTTTCTGTTTTCCAAATTAAAAAGAAACTGTTACTTTAAACTGTTTTAAAGATTAAAATGAAACTGTTACTTCCTAAAGCTGTAGATGAAGAGAAAGATTATGAGAAGAAGGCAGAACAGACAGAGGAAAAACATGAATTCTGGAAAATCAGAAGTGCAGAAACATAGATGAAGAAAAGAACAGCAAAAAAAAGGCCAAGGCAAGAGAGATTCCAAGTTGCACAAAGACAAGACCTGGATCCTCGAAGTTATGGAGAAAGGAACTAAGAAAAGTGTTGGCAATATCAATTGCAGTATAGAAATGAACTCCAGCTTATACTGGATTTCTAGTATGACCAGGACAGCAGCAAGACTTTATTCAGGCCATAACAGTCCACTATTAGCCTGATCTATGAGTTTTGCTCTTTATCCCTATACTGTGGCTTCAAAGATTCCCGATTCCCTTCCATTTGCTTCTGCTCCACTCTAAGGCTTAAGCCTCCTGACAGCCTTCCAAACCACAAATGTAATTGTTTACGTTTCTCTTTCAGGAGAAAAAAAAACATCCACAATGCTCAAAGAATCCCTTCTAAGACGCAAAGCACCCTTAGGCTACTACGTTTAGGTGATCTGACCAAGCACCTCACCAACCTTTCAACAGAAAAAAGAGATTGAAAGTCAAGTTGCAAGACTAGTGTGAATAGTACATGAAATCTAATAAAACAGCATCTATCTGTAAGCTAATCATGCCAGCCAGAACAACTGGCAATACAACTAATCAAGTGTAAAGTTTCAGAACTGGGCAAAGAGGTTTGGGTTTTTGACCAAAAACAAGAACAGGGAAACTGCTCTACTCCATACCAAGAAGCTGGCACTGCATGAAAAAAAGTCTCCTTTAACAAGGAAGACACTCTATGCTTTAAAACACTCTTGTCCTGAGTCAGAAGTCATCTAAATCTCTAAGCAGGGAAAAACATTCCTAAGTTGATTCCCATTCCCTGCATCTAACCATCTAACCACAGATGGTCCATGCTCCTGAAGTTCTCACAAACAACCCAGACATCTTTTCAATTACCCTTATGATGCACGCAAATAGCAAGTGAAAGTTAAAAGGAGATTTCTCAACCCAAAACTAATCTGCAGCCTTCTAAAAAGAGACATAGATGTTTAAAATGGTTGTTCTAGATCTTCAAACTTTCATAAATCCAGAGTTTGGCTAAAATAATGAACTGAGCCCTAACTCGGTATTCTCTAGTTGCCACATGTTTACAAAACATTTTAGATACAGAAGAAGGGAACATCAACAAGTTTCTAGCCACCAATAAACACCTGGGAAGATGTCTTTCAAGTGTGTGGGGTGAGCACCACCTTGTTGACATTCTTCATGTCAACCATCTTTTTCAAGATGGTTGACATCTTGAAAGATGATGAAGTTGACATCTTGAAAGAAGATCTAAAAGAATCACATCAAGGAAGACCAGAGTATATATGCTAAATCTAGCCAAATAAAGCTAGTGTATTTTATAATATAATCTGAATAACTGTTCTGAGAAGCTACACTACACTTCAAAAAAAATTTTCCACCAAAACTCAATCAGAAACGGGACTTTCAGCATCTATGCATCCAGCATCTGCTTCTTTTCTATTTCCTGAACTTAACTTCATTTCTGATAGTACAAATTCATACAGCTCATCACAAGACAGATGAATCCATTTCACTGCAGCTGATGAAGGCACTTATGTCTCAGATTCATTGGATTTAGCATCTGAATTACTAACATGGATTATATGGGAAAACATGAGGTAATACAATGGAGAGATCTGAGCAAAATAATCACTAAATAAGTTAAGAAAAATATGAAGTAGACCAAAATGGTCAAGTAGATGTCTGAAAATGAGACCTGTGTCATCTCTGAGCCCTTTCAAAAATAAGCATTAGCAGGTGTATAATGATGTGGTATTTGAATGATACAGATTGTTCATAGAATTTTGTGCCAAATATCTTGCAAACCTGTGTTTTAAAAATTACTGTATCCTTTGTTTATGTTCTCCTGAATGCATTTTTTCTGTGTTACTTCCCATTTAAATTAATTTTTCTGAAGCAACAACCAATTTCTCTTCTCTTTTTATTCTGTCAGGGTTATATTTTGCCCTATTTTCCCTTCTATTTTTTGTGCTCTCTTCATCAAAACCATCTAAGCAATCCTCATCTCATTTCTTCTTCAATCTCCATTCTTTTCTACCAGTTACACATTCTCCGTATCTGACCTACTTCAACTTGAGTAGGAATTAATAGTCATTTTCAAGGTTTATATGAATTTTCAGCCTTTTAGCCAAGGAAGTGAGAGTTCTATGACCTGATCTTATATTTCTGTCCATTTGTCAGTCTTCTGGTAGTCACTCTGCAGCCAAATGTAAGTCTTAAAGATATTAAGTTCCTGCAAGCTTGGTAAAAATCAGCATCTCTGAGTGAGGGAGATCAGTACTCCTGCTAACTTAGTATCCCAATAAAAGACAAGCTGCACTTAACACTATCTTTCCCACAGCTCTTTCAGCAACAAGTAAGCAACAATAAACTGTCTTTATTGGTACTTTTTGTCTAGCCAGTCATTTAGAAAGGAGTTGAGCATCCTAATGTAGGGTAAATGGAGAATATGGAATGGTGGAAGGTAGGAAATACAGAACACAAATCCATAGAAAACCAGGCTTCATTACTCATGCAGTAATTATTTTTCATTCTTTGTCATAATTTTGTTATCAAAAGTAAAAAAAAATTCATTTCTATGCCTTCATAGCATTGCATGGGAAGAGAAAAGATGGTAAGGCCAAATGAAAAATCTATGGAACCTGCACCTCAAAGTTCCATGGGGTTTTTTTTTCAAGCTTTCATTTCATGGAACATTTCTACTATGTTGTTGAGATTTTTAAATCATTAACACAGAGGTATCACTCAGTAATTTTCCTGTAACTGTTTAAATTAAATTTCCATCAAAATACCATGAAACATGAAACAATAGTTATTTCCTATTTAAGTAACAACTCTATTCCTTCTACTACAATAGCCTTAGTTTGATCTTTTTGATGTGTCTCACTCAATCCAGTAATTTGGATTTAACTTATTTTTCCCCACAAGAGTGACTACAGTTGCAATGCTTGGGATAAAGGTAAAACATTACCTTTCAATATCAACTGCTTAGGTTACATCATATAGCTTCAGACTTTTTGTCACATACAATTGGTCCAGAAAACAGGAAAAGTAAAAACTGCAAATTTATATAGACTGAGTTATCGTGTAAACAAAGGTTAAGAGCCAGCAATCTTTCCTTTACAGATAAACTTGAGTTTTATAATCTATTACTCTATTCTCTGGCAAACGCCACTATTAAAATCTTCCGGCATGTTCCATCAACATCAGTTGGGGACTGAACTGTTGGGGAACAGCACAGGCCAAAGGAACCTGGGGGTCCTGGTGGACAGCAGGATGACCATGAGCCAGCAATGTGCTCTTGTGGCCAAGAAGGCCAATGGCATCCTGGGGTGTATTAGAAAAGGTGTGGTTAGTAGCTCGAGAGAGGTTCTCCTCCCCCTCTACTCTGCCCTGGTGAGGCTGCATCTGGAATATTGTGTCCAGTTCTGGGCCCCTCAGTTCAAGAAGGACAAGGAACTGCTTGAGAGAGTCCAGCGCAGGGTCACAAAGATGATTAAGGGAGTGGAGCATCTCCCTTATGAGGAAAGGCTGAGGGAGCTGGGTCTCTTTAGCTTGGAGAAGAGGAGACTGAGGGGGGACCTCATTAATCTTTATAAATATGTAAAGGGTGACTGCCATGAGGATGAAGTCAGGCTCTTCTCACTGGCATCCAGTGATAGGACAAGGGGAAATGGATATAAGCTGGAACATAGGAGGTTCTGCTTAAACATGAGGAAGAACTTCTTCCCAGTAAGGGTAACAGAACACTGGAACAGGCTGCCCAGAGAGGTTGTGCCTGGACACGTTCTTGTGTGATCTAACCTAGGTGGTCCTGCTCCGACAGGGGGATTGGACTAGATGATCCTTTGAATCCCTTCCAATCCCTAACATTCTGTGATCTGTCTTGCATATCCAAGCTAAAACTAATAAAATCTTCAGATTGCACTAAAATAAGGAATTCTTCCCATGCTCAAAGGCATTAAAAATGTTAATCATTTGCCTCAACCAAATTCATTTTCCATTTCCATTAAGTTTACCGGTCTTTGTGCAGAAATGAGATGCTACTTAGAGCTATAGTAAACCAATAATATTTGGTGGGTTAGCACAGGACAATAAAGCAATAACATACAAAGTGACCTGGAAACTGTCACAAGATATATGCATTTTTCGTTGACGTCAATGGAAGTCTCTTCAATGACAAACACCAAATCAAGCCTCATGTTTGAGACAGACATTTCTGGACACACAATAGAGCTACATTTAATTGCTACATTGAATCTTTTACACAAGTGTTAGCCCAAGAACCACTACTTATAGTCATTTTAAAACGTACACAAAGAAAGTATATCCATAGACCAAGGAAGACATTTTACTTTTAAATAGCCTCTCCTGATGAGCTGAAAAAATAGTGAAAGTAACCTGGGAAAAACAGCCTGCTTCCATTAATTGGTATAAATTTTTCCATTGTACTGATCACCATAGCATCAAAATGAGTCAGCAGCACAAACAAATTATCAGCATTAAGAGTTTATAAATATTCCATCTCTATTTAGTGTATACTACTCAAAGAAACAACTCTTTGGTTTCTTGTATTCAACCTGATACGCAGACATTAGCATTTTTCATTTAGACCAACAGCTTAAAACGTGTACTGAATCCTTTACATGTTTATCAACTGAAAGACAGCAATCATCTTTGTACATGACAATAAATAATCAAAGCCTGTAAGTCAGTCACTTCAGAGTTCTGAATATTGCTGTATAACAGGTTTTGTTCCCTCCTTTCTGCTTATTATGTATTATTAACATATCTGAGGCAGTGTTTACTCTAAACACTTGGAAATGTGATAGTCTTAGACTCATTGTTACACAAAGATTTTTCTCTTAAATCACTAAGGCAGTTTTTATGTTCAATGGTAGACGTGATGCAGACAAAACCATGAAGTTGGCTCAAGAACCATACAAGGTGCAAATGAGCCCTTCTTGTCTGAAGCTTTGATTTCCTAATGTAATGCTACTGAATAACACTCATTCCAAGAAATGAAATTTATTTCAGAAATTAATTCTGCATCACTGTAATCATTGAAATGTCTGTAGAGATCTCCTCATTTACATCCTTTATATATGCAAGGACCAGAGAGAGAAGACATTAAAAAAGGATCTCTAGAAATACCAAGGAGCTTTGTACACCTCGGAGCATGTCAACGAAAGAAGCGTGACCAAACTTGTCAAGCAAGGAAAATTATATTGACTAGAATATTAACTCATTCTTGGAGAACAATAATTGCAGAGCCATAGATCCATTATGGATCTTTATAAATCTTGGTTTGGTAGTGGAAAGGGCCAGAGAGAAGATCAATTATCCAGCATTGTAGGTGATAAACAAGATGCGGTTGTTTACTTGTTCTCTCCATTTTCCTACTCTGAGCAACATTTTCATTTGTTTGCAGAAAACCACTGTACACTCTCTTTCACAGAAGCACATCAAGTTACTGCTCAATAACAAAATCTGTGTTCTACGATATTCTTTGGAGTTCTGTTTTTGCAAAAAGATTTTCATGATCAGGTTTATCAGTTTCTAGATTTCTCAGGTAAGATTTTCTAGAGTAGAATGTGATCATTTTAGAGACAGACTGTTGCTTAGCCTTTGTTGTCACTTGTTTTCCTCAATGGAGAACTGGTAAAGCAGATATTAAACAGCATGCAAAATTCAGAAAATTGCAAAAAGGGACTAAGTGGTTGTATTGTAGTGCCTTGAAGAAAATCAGACAAAATATCTAAATCTTTAAAAGCCACTGGAAGCCCAAAACTATGAACATATTTACATTAGACAACATAGGAAAACAGAGAGATTAACACATATTTTATAAATGGCACAAAGAAATTAAGTAACTTGCCAAATATCCCAGGTAGGATGTGACAGAAAGGACTTGTAACTAAGGCACTTGACTAATGCAAATCACAAGCTCTCCCTCTATACTGCCACATTTCTAATGATGTTTAGTTACAAAAGCATTGAGCCTCTCAATTACATAATTTTAAATAAACAAAAGACTTTGAGTAATCTAAAGACTAGCATTTCTGTATTTTTTTTCTTTATAAGTTTGTCAATGTATACAAGATAGACAATATTTTAAGAAAGTATACGGTGAAAGTTTCAAACTTCATCACAACAGCAACTTCCTCAGTACTTTGCTGAATCATTAGCTTGCTCAATTGTGTTGGTTCTGACATTAATTTAGGTGATAATGAAATAAAGATGAAACTAATAAAGAACACAGGAGGGAGGGGGAATCTGAGTCTTAACTTGTACTTTATAGTGATCTTTATTTTGATCTTTTCGCAATACCGGGAAAAAAATAGTATTTTATTATCATGGACGATGTCCCTGCCCATGGCAGAGGGGTTGGAACTACACAATCTTTAAGGTCCCTTCCAAGCCTAACCATTCTATGATTCTATGAATACAGGTCAGAAAACTACCTAACACTATGATGTTTTAAGTAAAACAAGTTACAATCTTATTAAATATTTGACAACTAGTGAAGTCACAGGAAAAAAAAAAAAGAGCTAAATTTACCTTTTTTAATAAGCAAATTCCAACATGACACTAAGCAATTTCTGAAATAAGAAAAGTTCCATATATTAGCTTTTCAATTACTCCAAGTAATTACCCGAAGAAAATGTCTACATTTTGCAACATTTCATTAGTGCAAGCAAACGTAATTAGGTAAAACAACCAAGATCTTTAAGGTTTCACTTCAAAACAGCTACATCAATCATGATGATACTTTTTAAATCTAGATGCATACATACCCAGTAACATATGCATTAACTACTTTATATACATTTCAATTGTCCAGTAGAATGGACAATTTACACGTGACTAGGTAGACAGATTATTTTGATAGATTTCTTTTCTTTCACAGGAAAATGAAACTATAAAACTATATTAACACAAACTGCTGAAAGTATTTTTAAGATCTAAATATCACATTTTCCTCTAGTCAGTCCATAATTTAAAACGTCATTAAGCTCTAAGCCAAAAAAAATGATAGCATAAAAAGATTTCTCTAATGTCAACAAAACACTGTAGCTAGCAATTAGAAATTAATTGTTTCCACAGGCTTTTTAAAGTGCAACATTTGTTGCCATCATATTGCAAATAGTTCAACACTAACAAATGGAAAATCAAAAGTCACATTGCTGGGCTTAATTATCAAAATTCCTTTTTTTCTCCTCAACTCTATTTTCCCTATAGGAAGAAGCAGACAGAAAAGAATCACACTTTCTAAAGTTATTAAAGAAATTGAAATTGCTAAGAGAAATCTTTCAAAACTAAAAAAAAAATAATAATTCAGCTTTTGCTTTTGGTGCTAAAACAATGAACCAGTTTGCTGGCAACTGGTCATTAACTTTTTAAATTCGAAATAAACCCCTCTTTTGCAGGAAAACCATTTAAGCCTTTTTTCCTTAAGAAATTTGTAATCTTCCAAACACAGCACTATTGCGAACTTCAAAGTCTAGTTAACATGTCAGTAAATGCACCACAAATGCCCGAGATGATAATATAGTATAGATAAGTACTTAGCGGTAACGCTTGACCACATGCCAAAAGAGTGGTTTTCCAGTTTTGCCATTTGCAGACCAAGAAAAGTAATAAAACTGGCAATACTTTAATTATTTTTTTTTAGCTGGATGGAGAAATCGTAATGCGCACTTACAGCACGAGCATTATACTGCAACCTAGTGGTTATCAATTACCACTTAATGTTTTTCTCATCTAGAAGGTTTGATTAGCATTCTCTGTAAACAATTGCAAGTCTTAAGCTGCAAGACATAAACCAAAGTACAGTTCCAACTTACAGCACACTGCACTGCTGATCTAAGTAATGTGACTATGGTTTAAATGGAATATTGCTCAGGCAAGTGGATAAATACCTCACATATGGCTCAAATGGAACAAAGAACAAATCGCATGATCTTAAAATGACATCATTGTAAGCATTTATAATGCTGGCAGCCCCTTCTCTTCATGAGATTTAGGCCAAACGAACAATTCCCCTCACATCACCTGACTTTAAAAAGTGATAAAGATTATTCTAATGTTTAACATAGCTATTTTAGATTGCTTCAGATTAAGACCTTCCTGCATTTTTCTTACACGTTATCTTTCATACTCTATCTTCAAAGAGACAAGAAAATGGCCTGAACTAATTCCTCCTAAGACTTCTTTGTTGCAATGAAATTTTATAAATAAAAATCGCACCTTTTTTAAATTAAACAAACTTGCAAAATAACCGTGTAACACCAGCACCTCTAGCTCACAAGCTACAATGCTGATTGATGGCAAAAGCATTTGCAGTGTAATTACACGAGTAGAAAAGTAGAGGAGGAAGAACAGTGCAAATGACAGAATAAAGGAAACGTATTTTGTACTAGTGTTTACCAAAAGCCAAGAGCACCTGACTGCCTTGCATAGCACTGTAGTGAGATTCATCACGCAGTAAGTAAAATCACAACACTTCCAGAACTATACAGATGGGCAGTTCTTAGTCAAGTGATGGGCAGAAGAAGAGGACATGAATCAAGAATATGACATCCTAGTACTGCCAACTGAATATCCTGCTTTTATCTCAGATGCCACTGGTCCATCCTGCTTGTCCTACCACTACAGCCTAATTTCTTCCATTTTCAAAGTAACAATGACATATGCCATAGCTCGGAATACTTCCATTCATTTGGCTCCTTCTTGTCCAGTATCTACAGCTTTAAATAGATTGTACTTCAAGTACAAGGGCTAGAAATTAACATAACACATCCCTGAAAACAGATACCTGAAAGAAGAGAGCAACAAGAGCTGCAGCAAATGTTGCAATAGTAACTCCTCCCACTCTTTGTGTTTGGAAGAGACAAAGACAACCACTGGACTTAAAGACTATTATTCTTTTTCTTTTTCCTCAGTGCCTAGGAGAAGAATCAAGTTGAACAGCAGCAAAGCTTTCCTCTTTTTCAGCACAGAAAGCAGAATACACTCAGGTGCCAATAATGAAAAGGTACCAAGATCTCCAGAGATATTTAAAGTAAATTAGCTGAGGATCTTCCAAAAGACAAAGCCACATGGGTGCTACAGTATCACTAACCAGTAGCTCTATCCATTTTCTTCAATTTAAAGCAACTGCAACTTGAAACTTACCCTAGAATATTATAAAACTTGACATAGAAAAAGAAAAGCTATCAGTTATTTAAAAAATATTATTTTTAAGTAGTCTTTAATACAAGAATAAAATACTAAATTATGACTTTCCCACCTTAAGTTACAATTAGCAATAAAGTAAATTATACAAAATCTTATTGTTTCCAATAACGTTACAGAAACTCATGGTCCCTTTCAGATAAGATTGCTCTGTAACCCGCCCAGGAAACTGAAACCTAGACACTAAAATTAAACAGTCTAGTTGACCATAAAATTTGCAAAGCAATATGAAGGCATTCCATACTGTCAGCCATTGCAGAGAACTGTTGCGGACTACTGGTGTCTCAATCTTCGGGGATCACAACCCAGAAGGTTGTTGTGATCTTCCTTGTATATCAGAAGGCTCTATCACACTCCAAAGGTCCTTGTCACAACCAAAGGCTTCCAACAGAGAGCTTCAAGATGCTGCTCTCCAGGGGCTCCTATCACTCCAGTCTCCAGGAGGGAACTGCCCCACTCCCTCTTGGGAGTGCCCCACCTTTATTCATCCATGAGTCACGTGGTTTCCGGTTGACCAACGTGACTCACAGCACCTGTCCTAACGAGGCACAGGTGCTTTCTATTGTAATAGTCAGGAACTCCCCCAACAAGAACTAGTGTAACACTGAGTTTAAGCTGAATGTAAGAGTCGTAACAGGTGAGTACAGGTGTTGCACAGCAATGACACCTATCAAAGCTGCACTGTCACCTCGGTAAAGGGGAGGTCGGCTTAATGAAAGTCACTACGTAAAACATTCAAAGCAAAAAAGGGAGCAAGGTGACTGATACGCTGTTAAATACGCTGCTACACATGGAAATGCTGGTGCAATAGTTCTCTTTCTGTAGCTCCTGAAAAGTCTATTAAACCATTTAAATAATACAAGCCTGCATCTCCTATACAAAGTTATACAACTCATCTACAGACAGATGTCTGCATAAAACAAAGCAGCAGTGTAACCTTCAACTATAACTTCATTACAGGATGAAATGTAGAACAAGCCTATAACACACATTCTCTGTTTTGGAACCACTTTTTTCCACATCCCTGAATTTCTTCCACAAGAGTTTTTCCTCCAGGCATTGGAGGACATCTTTTTCTTTCTTCTCCATCCTTAATTTCACTTTTCACACAGCTTCAATACACTCCCAACTTTGCTTTAGGTTCACTTTTTTCAGCGTAGGTACAAATGCTCTAAATAGATGCAGAGGACTATACAGGTATTTTATTATAATTACAGGTTCCAGCAATGTCAGTCACAGTCATTATACCCCACCAAAAAAATAATATAATGCAATCAGAGGCTTCCCAACCATGAAGCTAACAATTATCTACCTAGTAAATCAAACTTGTTTGAGTGGTATCCATAATCCATGAGCACCCACCAAGGGAGTTAGGTGAACCAATTCAGTATTGCTATTCTATCAGAACTCATGACAATCGAAATGGGCAAGATAAACAGCTCAGCCAGCAGATTAGACCATGCTTTGAGATATGGATGAATAATTTTAACAAATGTAACCCCTCAAGCAAAATCCCCACAAAGAACAAACAAACCTAGCTTTTAGGATAACACCCAGTATGGGGAAGCCTGAGCAATTAAAGTCTGGCAAATTTATATGGAACTAAATTTTCCATAGGTCTTTTAGACAGTTTTAAGTACAGACAGAGCTACTATATTCCCTTTTAATTAAAAAAAAAAAATCTATACACAATTGAGCTGGGACAAAATTTTTCTGAATTTTATTATTTGCTTTTATGTTAAAAAAAAAGTCCTCAGAAAGTTCTGAAATATACACATCAGTTTAAAATTCTCAAAAAGGCACATCAACTGAAACAATTTCTAAATAGTAGTAGTAACAGTTTTAAATATCAAAAGCATATTTTGTAAATATAAAGAGGTAGAAAAAAAAACTAGTCTGACTTGTCTGGGGGGTGGGGCAGAACTTCCAAAACTGTTTTTCCTATGTGTTAAACCACTATATAGTCATGCAATAATAAAAGTCCATGCATCTCACTCTAGGACATTTTTCATGACATTACAGGACAGTAATTTTTTTTTTTTTCCTATATCCACATGTAAAACACCCATCAAGCCCATGCAAATTCTGTCCTACTCTATCATACTATTAAGTGAAATATCATAAATTTCAGGACAGTGTAACTTACATACAAAGAATAAACAAGCAAATTGAACTAAGCTGAAAACCTTGCAATCTCCATCTGATAAAAATAGTAATAAAGAACTTACTAACATATATTCAGAAAATCAAACACTTCAACATGGTAAAGGTTTTAATGTGTGTCAGAGCCTTCCAAAGGTGTGTAACAAGAAAAATATAACACAGGATAATACACAAGAAAATAATTGTTTTCTATCATAATGAGTCAATTAGGTAACCAAACATTCAGGATTTCATGCATTAATTCAGCTCATCAGATTTACAGGGGGAAAGAGTCAAACAGGCTAAAAAATTTTCCAGAGACTCAGGGGATTTTAGGAGTACTCTATAGCAGATTAACAGAAAAAGTTTACCATAGAATATACTGAGTTTACTTAGAAGAAATCCTTTGACTTTGGTAAGCATTGTTGTGTGACAGACCAAAATGAAAGCAGTCCATAAGTACACGCCCTTTAGCACAAAACAAAGATAAGAGGGAAGGTAAATGGTTTGTCCAGTCCCACCTTAGTAGCATTGGAAAAGGTAACAGCATAATGAAAACTAAGTCTAATCCATATATCTATCAGGTCAGCATTTAGCCTGTCAGGTACAGCTCTGAGACCTTTGGTAAATATCTTAATGAGCAAATGTCTTAATGAAAAGTAAAAGTCTTATTAAAAAAAAATAAATTAAAAAAAAATCAAACAACATTTACATTTGGAAATCTCAGCAGTCTATATAGTCTATGCAGGCTACGTTTGTATTATAAGCATTTCAGATTGCCTTCACAGAAAGCTCACCGTGTAAAGAAAAATACAATAAGCCAAATACAAAGCATTATGCTATTATTAAATGCATATGCTATTACACAATAATTCAGTAAAAAGCAGATGAAATCTTAGCATCACAAATTCCAATATTATCTTAAAAACTACAAAAATATTGCAGAAATACTTAAAACTACATTCCCTGAGGAAAGGTTAATAATACATAAATTATTATAAAATACTTTATATTTTATATAAAATATAAAAATACATAAGAATCTATAGCATCTGAATCCTAAAAAAATAATTTTAAAAAATAGCTGGCTCAACTAAGTGATAATAGCAGGAGAAATAGCTACAGACCTTTAAAGAAAGGCAATACTGCAGAGAAGTAATAATTATCTCTATGGAAGAATGATTCATATATGATTACCATCGTGAAACTTTATCCCAACGTCCATTAGAATTCAATCGGCATCAGTTGCAATGGAAAAAAAAATAAAAACACATATTGGAGCTATAAAATAGCTTCTAACTATAGACTACACACCACTACTCATTTATTTGCCTAAGTGCCTTTAAATGTGAAGCTTGTAATATGGAATGTGGGCAAAAGGGAAAAGGTTTTGAGGAATTCATGGACTGTATCATCACTATATTCATCAATCTTAACAAAAACTACACACAAATGCCTTTTCTCTATTTAATCAAGGTTTTCGGACTTTCTCTCAAGTACCGCTTAGCAATACACACATGAAAACCAGCGACATGGGATTTTAAAGATTAAGAACTACTTTTATATTGGGAAGGAGAAAGGAGAAAACAGAACTACATATACACGAACTCCTCAGCTTTGAGGTTCTTCCCTGAAACAAGATGCATAGGAACAAACAACAAGGCTGCCATTCAAAGCTTTCTTGAAACAGAAGAGCAAAAGATGTTAATAACTGGTTTCTAAAATGGTTATATATATTCTCACAATTTTAAAACAACTGCCTGCAAGCACGGTTCCAGTCTTCTGCTTCTGGAAGCCAAGCAACAGCCTACGGCATGCTCTAGCAACCTGAAACTATAAGACCAAAAGACACAAGTTTCTTATGGAAACAGTGACAAAGTTAACTGTCATCATGCACGCAGTACATCTTTAATCACATTTTATAGGTACAAGATCCCTTCAGTAAGAAATCCAAGAAGCAACATGTAAAATGGCAGAAGATCAAGAATAGATAGCCAAGAAACATAAACCCGACCCCAGGATACCTGCATTACAACTGTACAGTTCAATGCCTGGTGAGCCCAGTTAATGAATAAAAAACCCACATCAGGCTCACTGATCTTGATTTTCCTTTAATCACAGTCCAATTAGATGAAGTAAACTTAAAGTAATGGGAACAACAAGCTGATAGACCAATAGGCCTGTCAGGACACGATGCCTATCACATACGTGATACCAAGGATCTACTTATTCAATCACTTTAATGACAACAGCTGACAAAAATGCCACCTATGCATAAAGGAGAAAGCTCTAATACACACTGTAGAAATGGCTCCCATCAAATGGCCTCGATGGAAAACAGGCACAGAGTTTGCCCTAATCTGCTCTGCAGTGCTGTATTACCCGCTGGTTCCCACGGCAGCTGCTTTCTCTTTTGCTCAGATTTGCTCTTTCCAACGAGAGGGCAGATGTTTTCTCAGCCTGCTGAGCATTTATGTTGACCTCTGTGGGAAGAACCTTTCCTGTAGAAGAGCAAAGCAACACCAAGTGCCCAGAAGAACACACACCTTTTTGCTTGTTTGTAGTACAGGGTCCTAAAGAAGCAAGCTCAGAATTAATATCGTTGATAACGTCAATCCATAAACTATGTTTCTGCAAAGACTGCACTACTTTTTTGCAAAATTCAGAGTTACCTAGGCTCACAGTAACCCACAAGCCCTTAATGCTGCAGTTCAGTTTACAGTGCTTTTATTACTAAGTCATGAAGGAATAATTCTCAGCATGTCTTTGCACTACAGTAGCAACAGTTCAGAGAAAGTTAGGATATGACCAATTAGATGATAAATGCAAATGTTTATCTTCATGCCTGGCAAATACTTGCCTTCTAAATAATAAAAAAGCGCAAAAATGTGCATTTGAAAATTTTCACTTCCAAAAGTAAAAATGGCAGATTGATACCAATCAATTTAAAGCTTAAATAACATGCTCAGCTCAATTCAGGGTAAATAAAATACAGTAATTCGCACAATCCATTAAGAGTACTTAATCCTGAGCTAGATTTCCCAATTCCAGTAACACATGCATTTCAATATAAAAAAACACTACAACCACAGAATTTTACCCTGAATGTGACCAGTGAAGCACTGGGAAGTGTGCCATTGGCTTTTTAATCAATACCACACCATCCAAGAGTTCATCGACAGAAAAATCCACACAGCCTAATTTCTCCAAAGCTTCCAAGCAAATCTGTTAAGTATAAGGAAGGGAAAAGAAGCTTTGTCTGAAAACTTCATTTCTGAAAGGGAGAAAAAGTATCTTTAAATAGATTTGTAGGTTACAAAGTAACAAATTTTATAGATATTTCATATACATCTCATGTTTCAGTTCCTTGAGCAGCACCCTCTGTGATAGCTTGGCCTTTCGGTAACAACACAGCCTATCAATCACGTAGTAGAAGAGTGTTACCTGCCTGGATAGGAACTGACACCTTTGCTGCGGCTGCAATAAATGCAGATGTCTGCATGCAGATGCAACAGCTGGGGAGTCAGCAGAGCATGGTAAAGGCAGAGGTTTTGTTATCAGCAATATGTGTTGAGAAGCACATTAATCTCATGTGTTCATGTTTAGAGTTGAAGGTAAAAAGCGGAGAGATAACTCCCGATCCCAACTCCTTCATACATGAATTAAACACACAGAAGTAGGATGCTGATGTTACAATGAGTACAGAATAAACACACATTATCTCCCTCAAAAAAAAGGAATCCACTCTATGGACAGCTAACTCCTCTCTCTTTGAATCGTAACCATTCTATCACTCATATTCCAGCCCTGGGGAATAGAGCAAGAGGTTAAAGAATTTTTAACCTGAAATCAGTGAAGACTGTCAAAGCGAAAAAGAGCCTTAGCAAATTTTTTTCACTGGCCATGAAATGACACAGTGCTTTGAGAATGTATATATAGACAAGAGGCCCAGTAACCTAAAGACAGCTTTCACTGTTACATTTCCTAAGGAAGAAGTAAAGGCAGCACATACTCTTCAAACAAGTTTATGTCACTTTTCTAACACAACACCACAACTTTTTATGCTGATCTATTCAGCTACATATTGGCAGCTGATGTTGGGTTCATTTTCAATCCTCTAGAGGTAAAGCACAAAGAATTCCATTGTGTCTCATGCATGCACAAGCTGTACAATCTATTCCATTCTTATTGTGAAAGGCTTTAGAAAGATTACAGATCAGTGTGAGTTTTCATGTATATAAAATTCTTTCGTCACTCAATAATAAGTAAACTGCTGACGGACTTGCCTTGCAAAAGGATTGCTATCACTTCTCCAAGGGAAATCTCCAACTTCTATCATGAAAAATTAATTCTAAATAAAACCATTTTTCCTCTTTTTAGGAAGAGATCTATAAATAAGGACAGCCTGTATGACACTACTGAGATCTTACATTTCTTCCACATGGCTGAAGTAAGTGGCTATGGTTACTGAGCAAAAATATCCTAAAAAAAAAAAAGTTTCAAAAACCTTCTGAAGTCAACAACCTAAAATAACTACATGTATCCACCCAGGTATCTCACAGGACATCACATCACTCTGCAATGTTATGTAGAGAGTGCAAAAAGCAACCTGACATGAGCACAAAGGTGGAGGTTAGGACACTCATTGCATCAAGTCTGCAGTGGATCCAGGCTTCCCAACTAAGGCACGATGAAAGGCTTACTTAAGAACCTAAACACAGTTCATACACACAGCCTAAGCAACCACAACAAATAATATCCTTCAGAGACTGAAGCGTGCTTTGAGCACACTGATAATCTGCTAACATTAACCGTCAGCAAAGTATCTTGGTCCTGGGGACAAAAGCTTATGAGCTACTCAGCTTTTCAATTACAGACGGTGGTAGGGCACATGTTGAAGAGGAGTAAGACCTGGATTCAATGCCTTGTCGGTACACAGGTGCTTCAATCCAATCTTCCATCTCTGTGGGGTGTGACCTTGCTATCAAATTATAGAATAAACTATAATTTTATATAATGAGATCAGCCTGCTCATATTCTATTGCTGTTATTACCCTAAATCGTACTGAATAAGCAGCAGACAACAGTAAGAAAGAAAACAAAAGGGAAAGTGATCATTCCTGTAAGGAGGGAAGTCTCCAAAAAGAAAAGGTCCTGGGTTCCCATCTTTGTCTTCAGAATGCCATGTTTTATTAAAAGGCTGTACAGCGCAAAATGCATCAAAATCTGGCAGATTTAACTAGTGACACTTTCAGTGCAATCTGAATCTTTTGAGAAGAATAGCCCAAGTTTAAGTGATCATGACATACAAGCAAACTAGCTCAAACCTGAGCATATAACTAGAAAAGTGATATATTAAAAACAGTCCTTGCCATCATCAAAAGAAAACAGTCAGTCAAATGCTTTAAAAAAAGAACTAAAACAATTATTTGGTACAAACACTTCATAAAATTCAGAAAAATAATCGCTTCAGAATTTAGTTTTCTAAGCACATGAAAACTCAAGATATATAAAGCTCAGAAGAGATATCACATCAAATTTTCAAAGCACTGAGCCTATCAAACAAAATATGCACAAAAGTCACAACTTCAGCAGTTTGAAATATGTTCAGAATGACAAATTCTGATTGAATATATACAACTAAGGAATATATCACATTTTATGTAGTTTAACTTTTTTACCTGTCTGGATTTCTGTGAAAAGCAACAAAGTATAAAGTACTAACTAAAGGTTAGGTCTAAACTAACTTAAGTGACTTTAAATATTTCTTGTATGTCATTTTAAGCTGTCAGCCTGTAAAAATCCATGATTTCTCTTGATCCAGAGCAGGAATGCTATTTTTTTTTTTATGAATGCTAGAGAATCTTGAAACAGGCTAGACCAATATTCAGGGGCAATTTATCTCACCTGACTTTACACTACGCTCATCTATCAGGGCTCTCTTAATTTTTATTTTTTTTTTTAAACTTTTAAACCAAGACATTTCCAGAGGGCAATCTATCCCAAAATAGGCTGATGCAACAGCTGGGATGAAGGACCCTCAGGAGATATCCTTTCTATAGAAGAGCTCTATGAGCTACTGTAACTAGTTCAAACTTCCACACTCATTCTTAGACATCTTAAGATTAACGATAGAAAAATCTTGTCCCTGTTCACACATTTACCTGTCCCAGGAATTGCACTGAAGAGAAGGTTTCTATTACTGCTGGGATTCATTCAAAGCCCATGGCAGTCTGCTCGAGGCAGGTGCACCTTCATCTCCTTCTCATGCAGATGGCAAATGCTAACCTGAACATAATCTCAAAATCTTAAAAATGCAAATAAAATACCAGGAAAATTAGGCAGCAATTCTTATTGATGTTCATTATATTTATTTATGTTTGTTTATGTTTCACTCAGCTATATATTCATAAACATGCTCATAGGAGCAATGCAAAGTCAAAGTAGCTGCTTAACTTGGCTAAAAAGAGGCCTCTGGTGGCAGTTGTGAAGTATAACCTCATAGTTTATGAAATATGTATTTTGATAACATAATTTGCTATATAGAAACAGCTACACGAAGCAGACTAAGCAGTTAGATTTGCAGTGAAAATTTTAACATATTACTGCTCGTCTCCAAAGCAATAACCATTTCAGCTCATCCTTCTTCATGCCTACACCACAGGTGTCAAATTAGTCTTAAAGTTGCATATATTTCCATTTAGGTAAAGCATCTCAATTTTAAATAGCTGCACTGAAAACTTCAGTGTTAAACTTATCTCATTTCTAAAGACAGTAACAATTAAGTTAAGGTTATGAGGCGTGCTCCTTGCCCAACGCCAACCGTGATGACTCCTTGACTTTGTTTAAAAACTACACAGACAAGGAAAATTCACATAAATATTTCTATATTAAAATGTAGCGTTTTTTGAGTAAGCATAAGAACAAAATAGGCCTCCAGAGTAAAACATATTATACCGGCAAATGCATACGACCTCTGTAAATTTCAATTCCTTTACTAAAAGTTTCATGACACTGACCCACAGGGAACATGGGGAACTCAAGCATCATGCACATGATTAGAAACAATCACACAGCCTACAGATAAGGCTCTCTGTCTTCCAGAAAGAGCCAGCAGACAGAAGAATCATAAGAATGTGGCAAATTGTAAGAGGTATGTTAAGGTTGGTATGAAAGACGTGAGTGGAGACGTATGTGTGAAGGGACTGAAAGCGGCAGCAGGTCAAGGACTAAAACAACAGCCTGTACCGATCACAAAGGACACCACTCCCAGCAGCAAAACCAAGAGATGTGTTTTTACATCAAAACTCAAAGTCCTGCTCTCCGATAAGATCACAGCACAGACTCCCATCAGCAGAGGACCATGCATCCCATCACCAGCAGAACGGCAGTAAGGTTGTGGCGTATCACATGCACCACCCTCTACCTCTGCATTCAACAGGAGGAGGAGATGATAGCCATAATTCAATCACATATGTAAGACAAGGAAAAACACAAAAAACTTAGCCTGAGGTTTATGGAGGCTGACATAAGCAATAGTCTGATGCAACGGGCAACCTGTAACAGCTGATGATCTGCTTACTGGTTGAACTGGAGTAAAAGCAATCGCAATATCATTTAAGAGCCCGCAAAGAGGACTTAAGCAGACCAATGGACAGCACAGGATTACCTCTGGCATAGCCAACTTTTCTATCACTCTCTTGCTCCTTGACAGTAGTGTCTCAGGAAGAGAGTAACAAGTCCAGTCACCAGAAGTGAGCCTGTAAGCCACTGTCATCTGCAACAGCTGCACCAAGCAGCTCCTCTTGGGATGAGGCTACATCAAATGGCTACAATTATCATTCCCATCCTTCTATTTATGCTGGTGATTACCTTAAAAGTTGTCCACAGCACCATTTAAGTTAGAAAGTTTCAGTGTTGCGTAGTACCAAATGCAAACCACTGATTACTTTCAGCTGAGCAAAACAGACAAGATCAACAGAAAAATATTATTTACTATTTCTTCCATCGGACTGGTCAGCCTGCAACCATACTAACACAAGAGCAATGCTAAAAACATTTACTATTTGGTATCTATTATAATAAATAGCTGAACTGCCTAGCCAATGTGCACTATATTTCTCTTAATAGTAAACTGATTAATAGATTTAAAGCAACAGGTCTATGTGTTCCATTTTCTTATTTATGCCATAGTTACCTTAAAAGATGTTCAGGACAGAACATAAGCTGAAAATCTTCTCTGAATATCTATTTTTAAAGTATAGATATGCAAAACATTGTCCAACTAAACCTGTGCAATTCCTATGCACAGCTGCATTTTTTCCTGACGGCATTTCTGTGCAGGCCCAATCCAACGAAACAGACTTAACTGCTCTTTCAAAGAGAAGCTTTATTTTCATAGAATGTCAGCTCAAATCTTTAAGGAAGGAAAAAAAAAAAAGCTAAAAAAAAAATGAATAATTTTACTTGTCCAGAAGGGATTGCAAAGGATTACTGCCAAAGTTTCTCTTCAGATTGATGACAACAACTCAACACATTGGATTTTTTACAGATAGAAAGTACATCCAAGTAACATGAAATACCCTGCAAACAAACACTGAAAACGCTTCAACCGAGAAGATCAAATTTATATGAAGCAACACATAGCTATGCGTGTAAGTACATAACTTGTTACACATTCACAACTGGACAATAGGACAATAGTTGTGGCTGCCCCATCCCTGGAAGTGTTCAAGGCCAGGTTAGATGAGGCTTTGGGCAACCTGGTGTAGTGAAGGATTTCTCTGCCCATGGCAGGGGGGTTGGAACTAGATGATCTTTAAGGTCCCTTCCAACCCTAACCATTCTATGATTCTATGACACTGCCAATAACAGATGCCCAACACGGATCTTTCCTCCCATAATCTGTTCCATCCAGTCCCACCAGCAGTCCCTCAGACAAACATAACTAAAATTCATACTGCAGAGAAATACAAGCTTTGCCATAGAGTAGCAGACCAATGGCTCTTCTTTATCACATTAAATCTGTTTGTGCTTTACCTGACCAAGAGCAATTCCCTTAGTGAGCAACTACAGAAAGACAAAACACTTGCCTACAGGATTAAGATACTCCAAATAGAGAGAGAGAGAGTGTCAGATAAGGAGGTGTGCCTGATCTACCCTATTTAAACATCTGTACAATCTGACTTAGCTGTAGATATGATACCATATAGCCTTACATTAAAAAGTGCAGGCAGAGAAGGTACTTGATGGAATCACACACCTTTTTCAAGCCCATGGCTTTCCTCATCCCGATGGTTATCTTCACTCAATACACTGCACTTACTAGGCCTGAGTTACTACGCTGCAGACATCTCTCAAGTTTCAGAGTGATTTGATGAACATAAAATAAGCTAGTGTACAGAGACTGAATTAGGACCCAACGAGTTGTTAGCCACAGTCCTGCAAGACTGTGGATTTGCCAGCTTAAGAGAACTCACAGCTCTAGTAAAAGCAGCAAGCATTCTGCTAACCCACATAACTTGTCCGAGTTTAAATCAAGGGATCTACAACCATAAAGTGAAGGGTAAACCTTTGTCTCTGCTCTAATCGTTAATGCTGTAAATAATGCAAAGGCAAAAACACTTGCAGAGCGTTTTGGAGCACTGTAGTCCAAAAGCACGTTCACCAGCATTTGTACTGATGGATGGCAGCCAGGTAGCAGCTCTTCTCTCATAGTTCTCAAGTAGCTTGACAAAAAATGGTTTCATGGAAGAGACTTCAGACTAATTTTCATGAGGTAGCTATGGAAAAGACCTGTCTATAAGAACGCTCCCAAAGCAGCAATACTAACATTTATTTTGCAGAATCTAAGTTTATTCATGTACTTATAATGTTAAAAGTATCTCATCAAACAGGTAAGTGAAAAATTAACGGAAAAAAAAAAAGATTACAGGCACTGTAAATGCATTAAAAAAATTGCTAATTCAGGACAACAGGAAAAAAGTTAAATAATAATCAGGAGCAGGGAAATCAAATTTTCCAGACACAAGGTTTCACTTTAATGACCTCCAGTTTGTTTGCTGGTTTGTTGTGTGAGGTTTTTTTACACTTTTTTACATTTTTAAAAGTGTACTTTGGGATTCCTACCTATATTTACAAAGACCTTTTGGGAAATACTCTCCCTTCCGTTATTCTTTAAGGTCTTTTCTCCCAATAGCTCTTAGCGGCTGAAGAAAAAGCAGTATGGGAGGAAAAAAAAGGTAAGCAGACCAAGGTATATGTAAGTAGAATAACTGCTTCCCACGGTTTCTCAGCATATAGCAATTTAAATTGCACTTTCAGCTGCCCAGTGCTTTGAAAGAAATTCTTTGCAAAATCAGACTCCCATAAAGCAGACAAGGACTGCACAGTATCCATGAATTTCAAACCAGATAGCCTGAGAATAGTAAATGCTGCCTTGTCTCACCAGCCCAAGAATTCACGTACCCTAAATAGAAACATTTATTTCTAGAAATATCGATAAATAAAACTAAAGCACATTATTGCAGACTTAAAACTAGATAAAGGTTTTGGTGTAAGACAGCAGGAAAAAAAAAAAAGATAAAGAATTCACGTGATATTTTTGATCCAAAGACAGCAAAGATGATAGAAAGAGCCAGAAATCACAGAAAAGCAGTTTTCAAGCACAAATCTGATTAAATCCTGCCCTCTTTTCATTCTTCAATGAAAAGAACATGTATTCTAACATTATGAACCCTGAAGCATAATTCCCTTTCAATGCTAAAGCAAATGTTTGGTCCATTTAATGTGCATTTACTCTTCATATGTGATATAGAATAAAAAATATATAATATATACAATATAGAGTAAAAATGTGGGCCTTTAAAAAAAACTTAAAGAACAAAGTCATCATTATTCGCATTTAAATTGTTATTAGTGGTTTTCTTTTCTTTCTGGTGCTTTTAAATTAACATGCATCATTTCCTTACCTTGCAAATGGTCTCTGAATCCCAGGGTAAGATGGTCCTCAGATCAATAACTTCACAGGACACACCAAGCTTTTCTTGAGCCATTGCTGCCACCTCTTTGATCACATGTACCTGAAAAGGCAACATATTATCACCAAGCAAACACTTAATGCCTGTTTAAGATGTTCTAAATTACACATATTGAATACAAGCAGCAATTTAACGTATTGCCTGCACGTTTGGCAGAAGCCCTTTTATTCAGTAATGTAATAAGCATTTTTCATTCTTCTTATTTACTACTTACATCATTCCTAGTATTTTAGCACCACTTCAAAAACTAACTTCAGTGAAGAATCGCTAAAAATAAAACCATGGCTTTCTGGAAAAGTATCTTTCAGTGAGCACTATCAGGCCTCACTATTTTATATTTGTAGTCAGTTCAGGGTTTAGGACAAGGCTTTTTTAGGACTGTAACTAAGCTAAGATCCAAATATATCAGAATAATGTATTTTGATGTAGCAGTCACATGAAATTCTGTAAGAAGCACTACGTACATTCAAAAACATCCCTAGTAACTGCATTTACTACAATTTACTGAAAGTTCAATAGATTACCAAGTGATCATCTCCAAAACATTACCTTATAAATAGTTAGGAGAGACAGTAAGTACTACGTAAAAAATTACCTGTAAACATCCAGTCCTGACCCCTACAATCAAAGCATATTGGCACTAATATGACAATATGACCATTGGACCAATAATAGTCTTCCAACACAGTTTGATACTAACGTTACAAATGTTGCGTTATCTGATTATTATAATTAACACTTCACTAAAACAAAAAAGTATTTCCTTCTAGCAAGAGGCCTGTGCTGAATTGGAACACATGTTATTCACTATCCACCCGTCAAGAAATGTATTTAGCAATATATGTAAGCGTGTCAAAGTAGATGCAAAACAATCCACATCCTTTTCCTAAGATATGTTATGATACGAACCGAAAAGAAAGCAATACTACATACATTCAAAACTATCTTGACACTATGTTATACAACACGTTTAAACAAAACATATTGTAAGCATCGGCTTCCCTAAACCAAACATTACCAAGCAAATGCTCCAGCACAGAAAACACAACTGTTACGACAAAAACTCAGATTATCCTCCAGAAATATCTCAGCAAAAAGTATTCACTCATGAGACATGAAAGTAAAAAAGAATTTCTCAATATGTTGTGGTCAGTAAACTCCGATGTTTTATTATTACTCTTATTATTAGTACATTTCATAATACAGGTTTGGACTGAGGCAGATGACCATCATCGAGCAATTTCTAGGCATAGGTAAGGAGGTGGAGGGCAAGGACAGTGCCCAGTAAGCAATTGGATGAGGTCATCTTGGTCTGGAAGGCAAATTTAACAATATGGACACAGTCAGGCAGTGTCAGTTGCCTGAGGGTCAGAGAGCAGTATTAAATTCTACATAGAGCAAAAATCTATGCTGAATCAAGATGATGACTTTTTAAATATGCATCTACATAATGCAAATATGAATAACTGAACACCAAAGGACTATTTTAAAAGGTAAGTCAATACAAGTATTGTAATAATAAAAAGAAAAAATAGCTTGCAGTGTTTTTCTTTAAACTTCTGACACATCAGTGGCTGTAATAAGAGGGTTTGAGAATTTTCTACATGACACACAGGATGGACGTTTCTGCCGTTTCTCTGATCCGTACGTGAGAATGCGTACTTAGTTCACAGGGGATAAGGATTAGTTAATGATCATAAAACACTGAGCACGACTGGAGAGGAACTAAAAGCCTTTACCGCCTCTCATTAGTACCCCTCAGGAAAGCAAGCGTCAGGCAACCTCACCAGAGCAGCAGCTGCCAAGCAACTACCTAACGCCCGAAATCACAAGAGAAGTAACCAGTGAGTACGTGCGATCACTCTGCCTATTGACAATAAACTCCGGACTGGTTGCACATTTAGCAACCAAGTTCCAAGTTTATGTACACAACCTGCGAACAGCCTCAGCACAAACTCACTGAACAGATTCGATCTGCAGAAGCCCGACACAACCAGAACATGCTGGATTTACTGCTTATATGCTAAGCATCTGTCCCCATGCTGTACTGTACAGCCAAACTCGTGGTTTGGTCAGGTCCTAAACTTGGAGTAGGGCTGCACATCTGTCCTGTTACTATTCACATCAAAAGAAATGCCCATCTCAACACTTGGCCTACATTTCCCAAGCTCAAAAGCATGCAGGTTTTTTTAAGGAATCATAGAATCATAGAATGGCACAGGCTGGAAGGGACCTCAGAGATATCTAATCCAACCTCCCTGTCATGGGTATGGACACCTCTCAACTAGACCAGGCTACTCAAGGCTCCATCCAACCTGGCCTTGAACACCCCCAGGGAGGGGGCATCCACAACTTCTCTGGGCAATTTATTCCAAAGTCTTACCACCCTCGTACTGAAGAATTTCTTCCTAAAATCTAATCTAAATCTGTTCTCCTTCAACTTAAACCCATTTCCCTTTGTCCTATCAGTGGACACTCTTGTAAAAAGTCCCTCCCCAGCCTTCCTGTAAGTTCCCTTCAGGTATGTGATAGTTTGATGTGTGTGGGGGGTGTTCTGGTGGCAGGGGAGGGGATTTGCTCCCTGTGCCACCAGATCTGAGTCCCATCCCCCCCGGGGGAGGTTGAGCCAAGGCGGCGCCTCTGCGAATTGCCCTATTTAAGTTGGGACAAAGGGGCGGGAAAGGGGCTTTTTGCTCAGGAGCGAGGAGAGAGCAGGAGGGCGCGGCCCTCGCTCCCGGCTCCCGGCCGAGCGGCCGCTCGGGCCCGGGCCGGCGCCATGTGCTCAAGATGGCGCCGGGGGAGCCGCATGGGGGACTCGGTAAGCGCCCCACTCCCGGGGTGCCCGCCGGGCCGAGCTTCCCCAGAGAGGATTAAGATCTAAGAGAAGACAACCACAACGACCGGGTCAGCAAAGATGAAGCAGGAGGAGGTGTACTGGAGCTGAGGCTTCCCTTGCAAATCGGTGTGAGATGGCAGGCGGCCCCCCTGCAGCCAGGGTGTACTCGGCGGAGCAGCGGCCCACTCGTGGCCTGTGGAGAAACCCACGTCGGGAAGGAGATGCCTGAGCCCAGGAGAGGTCGTGGAGCAGGGGATGCGCGACCAGGTACTGTTGATAATGGGGCATGGAATGCACGACGAGGTCGTGGAGGCATCAGGAGACCGTGGGACGACCCACGCCGACGCGAGTGGCAGCAGCTCCCTAAGAGGCCGAGACTGGTAAAGCCCGAACTGGTGCGATCCATGGGGAGGATTGCAATCCTGCGGGCAGGACTTACTTTGGAAAAGTTTGGGGACTTTTTTCTTTGTGAGTAGGGGATCCACCGAAGCAAGGGAAAAATGGTGTAAAGACTCCTCCTCCTTTAAGAAAGGAGCGGCAGTGAACAACATGGATGAACTGACCTGTACTCCCCCATTCCCTGTCTCCCTGCGCCGCTGGGGGGAAGGCAGAGCCAGGAACGAAAGGAAAATAGGGGGTGGGGAGGTTGTTGTTTTAAGATCGGGCCTTGTTTTCTCTTTTCTCCTCTCAAGTAACCGGTTTTCTTGTTCCCTTGTGTCTCTTGTAACTGTTAATAAATTATTTCGTTTTAAGAAGTAAGCCTGAGTCATGTTTTGCCCGAGACCATGGTTGGTGGGTGCTCCCTTTTCGGTTCTTGTCTCGACCCTCAGTCCAAAAAAAAAAAAACCACGACAAGGTATTGGAAGGCAGCCATTAGGTCCTCCCGAAATCTTCTCTTTTCAAGGCTGAACAATCCCAGCTCCCGCAACCTGTCCTCGTAGCAGAGGTGCTCCAGCCCCTGGATCATCTTTGTGGCCCTCCTCTGAACATGCTCCAACAAATCTATGTCTCTCTTATGGCGGGGACACCAGAACACTCCAAATCCTCTCTGCACTACTGCCTAATGGGTAAACTAAGGATATTATTAAATCTTCATAGTCACCTTTCAAGACATTACTTTATCAATTCCATTTTTGGGAATATGATGAACAGTAAGATTTCATCCAAATGGAGCAAACATTTGCACTTTCAAAAAGGAACATGGAGAACTATAGAAACTGCTTCCTGCTGGAGAAACAAGTACAAGTAGAGATATTTGAAGGAGTCCATAATTTAACACCAGTGCAAAGACTAGTAGGAATGACCATAAAGGTAAAGGGGATCAAGTAGCCTGAGGACAAGGAAACTATCACAGAAAAACATTGAAGATTACAGATTTCAAATAAAAATAAAAACAAAAACAAACAAACAAACCAAAACAAAAACAAACCAAAACAAAAACAAACAAACAAACTAAACCAAAACAAACAAACAAAAAAAAGGCACAGCCTCAAAGATCAATTCAATACTCCTGTGAAGAAAGCTATAACACTCTCTCCTCTAAAATCTTCTTGGGTATAATTAGCCCAGGAAAATGGTAATTTCTTAATTATAGGTTAAAGGCAATAAAAATATTTTTCTGGTAATTCTGAACTACACTCAAATTTCTTTTCTGTAATTCTTGAAAATGAACATGTATTTTTTTTACCAGGTTTTTCAATATTGGCACATCTTCATTTGCAGCAGGAGGTGTCCAATCATATTCTTGGATAGCTTTGAAATATAACTATTATAATCACAACTATATTAATCCCCATTTGTCTTACATGTTCAGTGGATTTTAACTCTCTGTATAAAGGGAACCCCAGACTGTACTTTTTTATATCATGCAGTAAAAATCTACATTTTTCTTTCAGCACACTACTTTGAACTATCCTTTCTCATCACCTTCTTCAGAGTCACATCTCACTGCCCCATTCTTAAATTTATCACTTTCATAATCACGGATAAATCATTAACCTCCTGCACAGGTACCTCTTCCACATTTCCAGATTCAACCTCAACAAAAAATGAGTAAAATTTTACACAATAAAAAGGTTTTATATAAACACTGGAAATCATACACGTTCAAGCATATACTGATTGAAAATGCAGGCAGTTTATTGTCTGGCACTTGAGCCTGAATGCAACACTATTGAAACATCACCTAACCCTATCCTATCCTACCCTATATTCCTCAGCCTAGGCTTTGCTTGATGATGAATAGCTTTTAAGTGCCTTACTGACCTGAGTGCCCCAAGCAACCAGTGTCACATCACTGCCCGTCTGCAGCACCTCAGCTTGAGACAGTGGAATGTTGTAGGGCTCCACAGGAACTTGTTCCACTGAATAAATAAAAACAAAGGGGAAAATAAGCATTAGATTCCTTTACTATTCAATATTATTCCATAAAAATATACACTAAAATTTTTTTTCAATGTTAACGTCATCTAAAACAATAGACCAAAATCACATTGAGTATCAGCCTTTATTTCAAAGGTTTAGCTGTAATTAAAAATATTTTTAATTGTACTGTTAAAAACACATTCAGTGTAATATTTAATTTATGTTATCTACCACAGCAATAAGATACTCATATACATGTTCCAGTATACCCCAAGTAAAAATATCAGCATCAGATTTGGAGATGGACACTGCCACAATTGATAAAAAAATACCAAGTAAACGCCACAGTTAATTCTAGTAAGCATCAAGAAAGCCTTGAAATGATCCTTTAATACTCAGATGAGAAGGAAAAGCTGTTCCAGCACCCTCCTGATATCTAGCAAGAACAACGATCCACAGTTTTATGTCTAAATGGAGGGAAAATGTTTTCAAAACCTACACAAATTGTCAGCAAGAATTTGTGATTATAGCAGCTTTAAATTAGTCTAAATACTTTTGCTTTGGAAAACAATGTTATCTATTCACCAAAAATACATCACAATTAGAGAAACAGAAATTAAGCACCTTGTCTTCTCTAAGATATTTAAGGTGGTTCCACTCAACTTAAGACCCATTTACCAGTTTTCAGATGGAAATGTTTGGTCAGTTGTGCTAGTTTTGAATCAATGCTCCAATGTACAATACATTGACTGGTTTAATGATTAAAACTGTGATAAAAGGCATTAGTATATCATATTTTAAAAGAAATGTTGTTTTGATCTAAAGGTCAACTTGTCTATGCACCAGCAAGTCAAGTAATACTTCTTAAAATAAATTCCAGTGATAAGTGAGGGGAAAAAACTTTTTCTTAATACACAAAACCAATTTATAAAGAAGCTGCTCTACTTTTTCTGTTAACATATTTCATAATTCATAACACAGTTATTGAGTTCCGGATGAACAAAATTGCTTCTTAAAGTTATGATAAAGAATCCTACCAAGTGATACTAGTAGAAATTAAGTGGTTTGTATTTTTCCTTCATTGGTATAGCAGATCCAATACAAGTAGAATGACCTAGGTTTTTCCTGGCTTACAAGTTATAACTTTTCAACAAATTAAGTGGTGAACATTTTTTTAAATTACAGCAGATGATTTTTATTTTTTTTTTTTGTCTGGTAATGATATATAAATACTACAAATTTCACAGAATCTCAGAATGGCTGAGGTAGGAAGCAACCTCTGGAGATCACCTAGTCCAAGCGCCCTGCTCAGAGCAAGGTCACCTAGAGTCAAGTCAGTCATTCAGGGCCACGTCCAGTCAGGTTTCGAGTATTTCCATGGTCAGAAACTTCATAGCTCTCTCTGCAATGTGGTCCTGTGTTTGATCAGCCTCACAGTAAAAAAGTTTTTGCCTATGATTACCTGAACGGGCACAGAGGAGGTACACATATTAACTAAATCATTCTTCCTAAAAACTAAAAAGGAACTTTTTTTTCCATCATAAGTCAAGAACACACATCCATTCAATCAAGGAAAAAAAAAAATTACTTTTAAACACCAGGTGCACATGGCACAAAATCAGACCTCTGCAAAATATTAAATGTTTTTTTAAATGTGCTAAACTATCAGTGACTTCCTGTAATAATTTCTTCGAATAACAAGTGGCTAAAGGAATATCGAGTAGGCAAAGAAAGAGGGGAAAGGCACATCCATCCCTTGCTCACTGCACATCACTGGTTAACAGTAAAGCAGACCAGGCTTCTATGGATTTTGCGCATAATAAAATCTTCAGGCAAAAGAAAGAAGAGCTCCTGAAAGATAACAAAACTCACAACTATACTAATTGGCATTGCATAACTTGTCTTTTTCATGGGATTGTCATCTACATGAAACCTGAAGAACAAGAACCTTATAAAGATGCCACAGGACCTTTAAGTGGAAACCCAGGCAACTGACATGAATGAGCAGGTTTTGAAGTGACAGTGGGATGCACCAGAGGAAGGACTGGAAGGTGTACATGACACAAAAAGAGCTCCTTCTCTCTGTAATGGTTTTGTCCACTTAGGGAAATTAAATATAACGTACAATTGCACAAATTAATTTCTTATTACAGCTAAACCATTCTTCAACAAGACATCCATTGGATGAGCTCATCTAGAATTCCTGACACTTTTAAATGCAAAATTAAACTTGTCAAAAAGTTATAAGGAAGTCCAGATTTGGCAGGATTTTGTTCAAATGCCTTTGCAAAAACTCCTCCCTCCATTAACAATGATGAAAAGTAGCACATGAAATTATTCATGCATACTCTTCCATAATAATTAACCAAACCAGGACAATAATGTTTATATACAAAGCAGCCCATTCATCTATTACTGAAGATATATACAAAATATTTTAAACCAAGTATTTCGAGTACAGATTTCAAATAAAGCAATTAACAAAAAGTTGCAATTATCAGAGAAAAAGGGCAATCACAAGTTAATTTTTAAAGGCTGCACCATCTGTTACTTTTTCTAAAGGAGCAGTCGGAGCAGCAGAAAGAAAACACATGTTTTCTCATCTTACCTGTCTTGTCTCTATAACAACCATTGATGCAAGTCGTATTTATTTCTACACCACCAATGTCACATATAGTACAATTAAATGAAACTGAAAAGGTCAAAAAACATCAGAGTAGGTTCTCCACAAGATGTCTAAACCTGATAATGTCAAGGTGACTCATCTCCTTCGATTCATAATCATTATGTGCTCTTGACACTGCACAGGCTGTTAACTACTTTTTATAAATCAAAGCCTCTTCTTTCTTTTTAATTCAGATATTTTCTTAGTATCTCTGACATTTAGAGGGACGTCACCACGGCACTTTCCATAACGTTATAACCTCATAAGTTAACCAGCAACAGATTTCTCTCTATATACATGTACTTGTATACTTAACTCTGGACTCTTACCCAGAAAGGCTTACATCTCTTTGCTCCTTTCTAATTTTATACAATACAAATTAACATACACAAAACTTCTGATGACCACTGTAAGGTTATGTGGAAGGAGAGAGCAGCTGCCCCCTTAAGAGTGTTTGGACACAGACCTTTTCAGTGCAAAAGGGGATAACAGGAAGAGGGAGAAGCCATAAGGAAGAACACGCAGGGACACAAACCCAACCAACCAATGATGAGGGAGGCAGTTACAAGAACCAAACCTGCTCAGTCCCACTTATTGATAAGGGTATGAGGAATGCAGGAGTGTTTCTTTCCATAAGATTATCTGATGGAGGACCTTGTTAAATGGAATGATAAAGAAAAAGGAGAAGCTATAAACAACATACACAGAGACACAAACCTGAAGACAAACATAAGAGACAAAGACAAGAAATAAACCTCGTCAAGCACACTGAGTCAAGGGCTATCAAGGCACTGTGGCAAAACAGGACTTTGCAACTGATACGCACGCAAACCTGAGGGCCCAGAGCGTTCGGGGAGGTGTGTGGAACTACACCAGCTGATGAGGGCAGGTGAAGGTGAAGGGGCTTGGGGAGGAACAAGGTGGGGAACAAACAGAAAGTGTTACAGAAGGGGCCAGTTGCACACAAAACAGGGAGGTCAGCATGTTTGTCCGACTGAGCCCTGTGCCTCATCACGGTGGCTAAGATCCTCCACTCAAGAGTTCTGAAGGGAAAAGAGCTGCCCAGGGGGAGAAACACTGTCATTCCCCACTGGTGATGGCACTGCCAGAACTGTCCAAGCAAGTAAACGAGGAGTAAGGGTGAGCACTCCCGAGAGCCCCGGCACACTGAGGAACAGCAAGTCCTCTGCTAGTAAAGGGGTGACTGTGCAAGAGGAACGGGCAGTCCTGCCTGTGGGCTTCGCCGCAGGCACAGCACTGTGCTGCTTCAGAGGACAGGAAGAAGAAACCTGCAATTACTAGCTACAACTACACATGCTAAGCATGCTTCTTTTCCTATCTAGTTGCTGCTTTTTCATATATGTTTTACGTACATATCTATCTATATAAACATGCATATGCACATAGATAGCATGTTAAATATATATCTATACATAAACACATGTATCTGTATATAGGGATTATTTCAAATTGGTTGCATATCAGACCTAATACAGAATATGAAACTTACCAACCGTATTTAAAACCAATAGTTCTCTTCTGTAACTTTTAAAACTTACTATTAACAGGCACCCAGGCAAAGTTTAGGATCTTAGCTTTCACTCCCTCTTTTTTGTGTTACAAGGGCTCTTGGATATCTAAGGCGTGAGTTACTTTTTGAATTAACTGGAAAACCTTTTCAAGATGTTCTTGCAAAGCTGTTCTTCGCTTTGGAAGTCGTCTTTTCTCCTCGGTTCACCACAGTGTGAATGTGGTGAACTTAAGGCAATGCTATTTCAATATCCACCTTTCTCCTAAGGATGACTAAGGTGAAGATTTAAGGCCCTGTGTTTTGTGTGGACAAAGGCATGTTTGGATAGCAAATACTCACATAGAAATGAATGTTCATTTAATAATATGGTTAGTTTTACCTCATGCCTGAATAAGCATCCAACACATTTGAGTAAGCAAATCTGTGTTCACTTGGGAAGACATCCAGCTAAACTCGTTATTCCAATCACAATATTCAGGTGATTGTCACACTGAAATATTTTGTGCTACAGCTCTGATTTACCTTGGAGACCACACTTATGTTTCAAAACACAAAGATTTTATCTTTTTTTTTTTTTCCTTTTTTGTACAATGTCTTTACTGTTATGAAAAAAAAAACATTCTTGAATCTTGAAAAACCTGCCCTGTCATCAACAAGTCAAAAAAAAATAAAACCAAACAAACAAACAACCCAAAACACAAAACCTGAAAGCAACTGGTGGGTCTATATAGCTCCTTGGAGGTGTGCATTAGATGCAAAATCACAAGGTTGGTTCTGCACAAGAGCTTCCATAAAACAGCAATGACCTGAAGCCCTGCCTAACATTCTCAAAAAGCAACTTCACATTATACATCCTAAGCTAGATATGTATTATCTTTCAACACTAGCATCCAACAGCTACTTTCAACAATAATAGCAACTCTTGGGGGCAGAAGCAGAGAGCATAGTTTTCTGGTTGGTTTGGGTGTAGTAGGTGTGGGGTTTTTCTGGTTTTTGTTTGGTTTGGGTTTTTTGTTTTGTTTGTTTTAAACAAAGCATTAGTCACTTCAACCCACATGAACAAGGACAGATATCTTGTGTTTTAAAGGCTATCCCATCTACAGTCTATTTTCAGCTGAAATTTCAAAGATTAACACTGAACAAAATATCACAGATAGCTATTTAGAGGCTACACAGGGAGAAAGCAAATTCCATCAGAGGAGAATGATGAAGCTCAAATGCCTACATTAATTTTACAGAAAGAAAATACTACTTCCCATTATTGTCTTTGACATCTTAATTTTTCAGTGAAGTCCCTACACATCCACTGTAACATCAGTCATTAAGTTGTCTGCAACAAACATATCTATTCACATGAATCTTGAACAAAAAAATGTTATAGTAGGGGAAATATAATTTCATTATTCAATGAAACCTTGGGTGGGGTTTTATACTATATTATACATTAATATCCTGTCTTTCTACTAAAACTTTATCAATGTCAAAGTGCCAGTTTCTGGTAGAAATCCGTAACTAACTCCTCTCATCCTGCCCCTCAAAAAAGAAAAAAAAATATAGAGGTAAATAAAGCAACAGAGGACATCCGATACCATTTTGTCTTCTTGTTTCAGAAAGCCTGCATGTCTCCAGCCTTGAGAAGACCCTGTAGTATTCTGAGACACTAACAGAAAGAGACAAGAAATACATATAGAGTTCAAGCTTACTGTGTAAGCAAATTTCTGAATCTGCACTATCTTCTTTCTCTTGCTCGAATCAACACATTCATATGGGATATTATAAAAATTTGCTCTACTCAAAAAACAAGACAGTTGCATTTTTAAAATCCTTCTTTCCACAATTTATCCTGTTCTTGTTTATCAGGCATGTGTCTTATTGCTGCTGCTGGACCAAAGAATCAATCATGATGACCCTGGTCCATTTCTGAATTCACCAGGCCACTTCATTTCTATGGTGGAATTACAAGAAACCCTGACCAGGGCCTGCAGCATAAGAAGGAACTCTACAAGAGATTAATTTTCTAGGAGAAACTCCCAAACACCACTCTTCTTCCTATTCAAGCTGACCAAACCCACAAAGGACAGCTAAACAGTTAAGAAGGTGAACTAATGATGCCAGAGGGAAAGGTTTTCAATGGGAAAATAAAGAAAGAAGAAAAAAAAAAAGACCATTCCACATAATAAAATATTCCTGTTTTATACTGAAGAAATAATAAAGTCCACTCAAAATTACCTCAAAACGAGTCACCTGTCACAATCTTCCCTATCATATGTTGACATAAATGTACTATAAATTTCAGCCTAGATCAAACCAATATTCTTAGAAATTTTACGACAAAAATGTAGTTAATTTCTCTGAAAATCAGGCCATCAGAATATAGGAGGAAATCACAGTCTTTCAGAAACTACTAATATCATCTTGCAGCAATGCTGAGGTTGGCTATTGACCAGCACATAAACCACATTAACCACTATTTCAGCACATCTTTACTCAAGATTTCAATCATGAGGCTGATTTATGTACACTAGATGATCCAGCAATTGCTTTACAAGTCATTTCCTCAAATACAAAAACCTCCCTACATTCTCAAAAGCTGTGTGATATTGATGTGCAGCCATTCATTCTACTATGAAAGCAAGTATTAACTCCACAGTCTGTATTTGTGACCCATAAATACTAAAGAAAACAAAAAAAAGAGTTGTTTTAAAGACACAGGAATTTTAAAATTCCATTTTTTTTTCTTTGTTTAACAGGACTCTCAGACTCAAGTTCATTTTCCAAACCACTTCATCTAACTGATGGGTCAGAGGACTTTATTGCTAAATTTCAGTAAGCTCTCAAAACACACTGAATTTAAGGAATGCAATACCGTTTTGGTACATCACACCACACTAAAAATAGCTGCGCTTCTAAAAGTACATTGCTAATGGGAATTCTGGGTCTTTTTCGAAAATATATAAAAGCAAATAAGCAGTTTCACTGGTAAACATCCTATTTGTTCCTGAATTATTCTGCTATTCTTTGGTAGCTTTAATATCTGCTTTCTAAATCTTTCCCTTGTTATTTTTTTAGTTCTCTTCTCTAGGAAGAGGATAAATTTACTAACAGAATGGGTGCACTGATGGAAAAGTGCTGTTAAAAGGTCCAAAGTAAAATATAAACATTTTCTCCTTCAGTCAACCTATAAATTGGATTGACAGATTCAAGCATAGTTGGTATATAAAGCTATATGACATAGAAACGCTGAAGGTAAGTGATAGCTTAAATTCTATTTTATCAGTTGCTCACCCAATCCCTCTGCCTATCTCCACATGCAAAATTTTTTTCATCCCTTATCTGTTCTCAGTTCAGTTTCTCTAGTCCAAAGAAGCAACAAGCTAATTTTTACAACCAACTCAAGCACTATCACCTTCAAATTACTCTGTTCTTATATGCTAAACATAATAATAGCTGTTAAAACTTCTTTGAACCAAAAAGTTCACTATGACTAATGCAAATGAAAAAAGTAATGGCAATCACACGTCCACATAAGAGTAAAATCTGAGGGGACAGATTTTAAAGATTTTTTAGAAATTAAGCACTTCAAAGAAATTTTAACTTTTGGAAAAGGGTGATGGTAATGTTCAGTTATTTTGGAAAAATAAACTGATCTGGAAACTTATTTTAGTATCCTGAGTAATCAATAAGAAAGCAGTTTAACTTCTGTCAGATTTATATTACATTTTGATACAGGATAATGCTTCTTAGTTCTATTTATATATTTATTTTAACCTAAGGCTGTACAAGGCATTCCACTTTCAAAGTTAACCGAGCATGCTGTAAATGCTCGTCTACCTTTGCAGCCAAATTTAGAGATCTTCCTCAGTTTTCGCAATTCCTCTAAAAACACAACTCCCAAGCATAGCTAAAGACAAAACAAGTAGAAGTCAAGACTTCTGCTACAGTATTGCTTCAGTTGTGACTATCAACATACATGTGCAAAAAAGAAAAAAATCAAAAAGTGTTGCTTTATTGGAAAACACAGCATATAAATCTTTACCTGCAGCTCTGTAAAGTATTTTAGGTTCAAAGAATATGCATGGATTTTTGTCCTCTATGCATGACAGCAGCAGTCCTTTGGCCTGAAGAGGACTCCTTGGAATAACAATCTGAAAAAATATTTTTCAAATAGTTTATTTAAACTGCAATTCTGCTACAAGCTTCCTCAACTAATATTAAAACCCAAGAAATTATTCGCTTTAAATAAAACTACATACAGATTGAGCAGTTCTTACAAAGTGAATTAATATCACTGCTATGTTGCTGACATACACTCCAAGTTTTGAATTTCAGTTTGTTCATTCATGAGTCTTGAATAGTTCCCCTCTACACCATGATTTAAATACTAATGGACTCCTCTCTGATAAGGTAGAACTAAAATCTTAACAATAACATTTTGAGGTAGAAGGAACAGAAGAAAGTCAGTCAGGTTAAAAAAAAATATTTAAATGTTAGGTTAGTAAAATTAATGTAGATGTATGACAAAAAAATTCAGCTGAGTGATCCTCAGTTGCTTGGGTAAAGATTCATCAGAGCAGGCCTGGAACATATTCAGACTTAGTTCAGTAAGTTTTGAAGACTAAAAAAGGAAATAGCTATTTTAAGTTGACTTCTTTTGCTTATGGTGGAAGCCTGAAATTTGTTCATTTTGAAAATGAACAAATATCGAAAAAATATCTGAAACTATTATCAAGCAAAGAGAAAACTAAGCAAGACCTCCAAGCGTAATCTGAATACTTGGGAAGAAAAAGTATAATTGGTTTGCCAACAGAAGAGTTAACTTTGGATTATCTAAGAGAATATTGATTATGAACAAAAAATTACCAAATTATCACAGTTTAAATGAAAATAGAACTCAAGAGCTCAGTTCCCTCAAATCAGGACCAGCTAGATCCTAGAGATCTCAAAGAGTTGGCACATGCACCATGAAGTCTACCAGTAAACATTTTTATAGCTGTGAAATTAGAAGCAGCACCCTCCGACTGAAAACATTAATTGTAGCACTTGTTTATAGAGAATAGAAAAAAAGAATCCATGTAATTACAGACTTGTTAATTTACTGCCTCCAGGAGTTTCCAAGTCTTCAAAGTATTTTTTGAGTGTAAGAACATTTAATTATATAAAAGTAACAGAAAAGAGTCAAAACACAACCTAAATCTGCTACCGCATCAAATTAAATTGATAAGTGATTTTTCTAAACGAGGGAGAAGCAGTCTATTAATAGTTCACCAAAGCATTTGGTAACAGACACATTGGAAATTACCCAACTGATAGATGTTACTAGCACAGCTCCTTGGGGATCATTTTTAGGACAGACTTTATTTACCTTATTCATTTACAATGTTAAGTCACAACATGGTACTGAAAACTATTCAAAAGCTGAGAGTCACTACCACTAGAGAGGATGATACCAAAAAGACCTAGTTCACATTAAGGACATGACTGGCAAAAGCAAACTGAAAAATACATAATGAAAAGTCACACATTTAAGGACTACATTTTTGTTACAAATTTAGAACTCAGCAGTAGAAGTTCAGATCTGAATCTATCATCTCCTCAAAGTATAATTAGGACACTATGCAATACAGCCCTAAAAAAGCCTAATAATAATAAAATAGCCAAGGAAGTGTTAGCGCTATTGCAAAAATCACTGCTAGAAACTCAGCTGGAATACTTCACGAATATATCCACCATTTAGAAAGAAAATGAATGAAACAGGTGCCAAAAGAACTTCAGAAATTGTTAATATCTCTTTGATAGCTTGAATTGTTTAGTCTAACAAAACAAAGACTAAAGGAAAACAATTGTTCTTTAGTATATGAAAGAGAAGATGAAGGACAGATAAATATACAAGTTAGGAACAAGTTTAGGCTGGAAATGAAAAAGAAAGCTTCTAGCTCTGATGGCAAATATTCTGGAGCAATCTTACAATGGAATGGAGAGAGTCAATACAGTAATTTTGGAAGACAGTCTGATCCATCAAGACATACATCCTAACAACAATAGATCATACAACCATCTAGCAATGTCCTCATCGCCCCAACAAGCCTTGTCTTAAGCACTAATGATTACAGTCCTTCCCCTGAACAGCCAAAGTTGTGCAAAGTCTCTTTTACTTGGAAAATCCAAACCTCTCCTTTCACTTAAGAAAAACACAAAATAAAAATCTTAAGTCAGAAACATGACACAGAGTTTAATAAGAGGGCAGTTTTGAAAACCATTCTCCCCAAAGATCAATCCTACACTTCCCAGCTTGTAACACATGGCCCTTCCTCCTGTAATTTGGAGAAAATACGCACCGATATGGGACTTTTGCAAATGCATCTGAACTACAAGTTCATTTGCGTTTCTGAACTCACACATTAAGGGCTGGGTTTGGGTTCATTCAAAAAAAGACTGGCAACTTTGAAGATTAAGCCTTAAACATTAACTGAACTAATGAACAGCTTTGCAAAAAAATATTAAAGGAACAACTTTCACAAAGATACAAAATTCGAAAGGTAGAGTCTAAAATACTTCTCTGTGCATCAAAAACTAGTACATTGTTCCATCAGTTCCACAGAATCCAATGTGCCCTTTCCCTTAACTGAGATGACAGCTGTTAATGGTAGCAATCTATTTTAGCATTTTACTCAAGGAAAAGTGAAAGAAAGTGAAAAATCGAAAAGAAGAAAGATCAGAGAGGAGAAAAAAGAAATTGAGAAGACTAAGCACAGTAGTACTAGGTTGCTATGAATTAGAAAGAGTTTTAATCACAGTGGACCACTAAATCTCAGGTCTTGGTTCAAGTATAAAGATTTGATATTGACCAACAAGATCAGCATAAATAAGCTAGACCTGGCATCAGTATTTTAATCATGTAAGTTATCTTATGTTTCCATATGATAATAAACAATCTTGTTTTTAAACAAGCTCAAGAAATCTTTTGATTCAATTATCTAACAAAAGACTGTACATTGCTTTTTGTCTGTGTCAGGAAATATTTTCAAGTTCAGAATAGAAACACTTCAAAGATCATAAAGAACATCCAAAGACAAAAATGCATTCCATTTCTCAAATATCATTAAATAAAATGTGAATAATACAGGAGTTCTTTTAAGTAAAGAGAAACAGCTATGGCCTCCCTGTAAATGAGTTATAGCTAAAGTTTTAACACCAAAATCATAGATAGACAATAGTTTACATACCAGATAAACAATGAACATTGTGTCTTCAGTGTACAAATACTGGTTTTGCTTAAATCCTTCACATTAATCAAGCTAGGAATCATTTCTTAATGGGCTGGATGCCAGTCAACCCAGAAGTACAAGTCCATAGGTAAAAATTTACTCAGGAAAAGATGGAGAGCTAACAAACAGTGCTTTCTTAATCTGAGACTATCAGGATCCTGCCTACCCCTTCCTCTTCCCCAGGAAAGCTATCCATCTAAATGCTAGGAATCTTCGCTTCAAGGGATGCCACTGTCTCACACAGAGAGTTTGCCTAACGCTGTCACTCACAGAATCACAGAACAGTTGAGGTTGGCAGGGATCTCCACAGGTCATCTGGTCCAATCCTCCTGCTCAAGCAGAGCCACCTTGAGCTAGTTGCCCAGGACCATGTGCAGACAACTTCTGAATACCTCCAAGAATGAAGACTTCACAACCTCTGTGGGAAATCCGTGCCAAGCGCTTCCTTATGTTTAGATGGAACCTCTTCTGTTTCAGTTTGTGCCCATTGCCTATCATTGTCATTCATATAATTGAATTTGATAATGCACTTAAGACAACAAAGGCAGATAGAAAAAAGAAGAAAGTACTATTTATTAGTGATAGTTTTTAGTTTCTGTACTATGTAGGACACAGAAGAAATGTAAAATGTACACTTTTAGAGGAAAAAGCACACAAATTGCTATGTCTAAAGATCACTTCAATGACAGCTATAAATTCTCAAACTTAACACAGTTTAAGTTTTATAATTTGAAAACTTCTAGAAGAGTTTTTAATTAATATAATCAGATTTCTTGTTGACTTTCGTTCTTCTTCCCCTGCTTGCACCCAGACTCATTGTTAGTCAGGTTCATTAAAAAACAAACAAGCAAATTAATTTTCATAAAATAAGACTTACTGTACCTTTATTCCTGGACAGTGAGCAAAAAAAGCTTCTGGACTTTGAGAGTGATATAGTGCACCATGACCCACACAGCCCCAGGGGGCTCTGATGGTGAGGTTTCCACAATTAAACAGATCTCCAGAGCGATAACGATATTTTGCCGCTTCGTTAACAATCTGGGAAGATTTATATACAAAAGTAACATTCAGTCCAATATCTTTAGTTATGCATCATTAAGGCTCTACAGTACATGAAATTTATCTACATCATCTGCTCCATGCATGGAATTCAGAGGACCAAATTAGAAGCAAAGGAATCCTGTAAGTCAGTGGAAAGGCAAACATTTTCCAAGGCAAACAAGGCAATAATTTAGTGAGTTCAAGTCAGACACCTAGGCCTCAGGAGTAGTCTTATAGCCCATTTGTTTCCTCATTGCCATACTGTCAATCAGCCCAGTTCAAATCTATAGTTTGGCCTGTGGACACACAGCTGGCTGCGGGACCACGGAGAAGTGAGATGGTGCTGGAAAGACACAGCCGAGAAATTAAAGGCTGCTGAAGCCAACACAGCCACAAAACTAAAAATAAAAATAAAGAGACATTTGCTTCAACCCACATTAATTTCCATGACTTAATCAGCCTTCAAAAACTGGCCTTGGTACCTTCCCGTTTACTTAAAGCATGCATAAATATTAGTAATACAGCTGTGGACACATTTGCAAAAGTTGCATATTCAAACCAAGTATTAATGCTAACAGAAGATTAATTTAAACAGTCATAAGATTTCTTTTTATTTCTTTCAAATTTATTAGTACTGACCTGATCAAATGCTGGAAAAATGTAATCTGCAAACTGAATTTCTGCAATGGCTGTAGCACCTGCAACAGCAACTCCAATACCAAAGCCAACAATTCCTTGTTCACACAAGGGGGTGTTGAAAACTCTGTCTTTACCTATTAAAAAAAAAAAAAAAATCCTTTAACAAACTCAGCACCAGAAATATTGAAGTTATAAATAAATCAACTGCAATTAAGCATATGGCTCTTTAGATGGGCTTTTTAGGCATAGCAACAATAAACATCCATTACAGGTAAAGATACTTTCGTTTTAAATTTTCAACAGCTCAGAGGAAGACGAATCTAACAAAAGATTAGAACAGTTTCTGTAACACTTCAAGGAAAATGATTTGTTCTGATGTATATATAGATAAGCATGCATATCCTTCATGCTTCTATGGGACGAGTAAAGAATATTTTAAGCATTAAACAATCCTACAATAAAGAAAAGCATTGTTACTTCAATTTTTTTCAGGCAGTCAAAACTAACTGTCCATACTCAAAGGGAGACAGATCTATGAGAGCATCTGTATGAAAGTGTACAGTCTCTTGCCCACACTCCCCAGAAGCAGTACCCAGTCTTACCAGTCTTCTTTCGTATGGTAAGGCTATGTTGACCAAAGAATTTGGTTTTGCATCTTCCTCATGGGAGTGCAAAAGGTCATTTCAGCCCTGACATATTTCCATGCCACAGTAATTTCAGATTCTAAATATGCATCAATCTAACAGATGACTGAAGATAAAATTGTTCAGTTCTTGAAATAAAAAACAAGAAGGAGGGGGAGGGAGATGAAACACCACTACAACATCCTCTCTAAGACATATTTACAATATTTGCCAGCAGTACTGTACTCTCTCAGCAGATCAATGGGATAATCTAGTTATGCTTTTAAATTTTCCCTTTGGAACATTGAGAAATAGACTGTAGGTTTCTATAGGAGTCCATCATGCATGAATATGCCAAGACTTCAAACTGGATGGAATGAAAGTAAGCACAGTGCACACCAGTGGCTATGAAATAAATTGAACAGTAACTAAAACCCACAAAATAAATAACTGAAAAGAAAGACTAAACTAATTAATTAATAATTAGGAAAGTTGTTAATATGAAGGCTCCTAATTTCAATAGCTGCAAGTTAAGAACCTCGAGAAACGGAAGCTTACAAAAGGTTTTAGAAAGAGATGATAAGTGGAGAACCACTGCCCACAGCTGTATTTAGAATATACTAAAAGGAGGCATGTTTTACAAATCTTTCAAGAACACGTCTTTCATCTTCACACATCACCCAGTACAGCACTGGCACTGCTTGTACCCTGTCCATGTGCTTTACCTGGTGTTTTGAGTTTCATACTTAAAGGGTTACTTTGTTTTGGGTTGGTTTTTGGTTTGAGGGTTTGTTGTTGTTGTTTGTTTTGAGCAGATTGTTTTTTAATATATCAGAAATTAAGTTTTGGCTTCCCCTGTGCCTTCCTCTCTTTTCCCTCCATCAGGAACACGACTAAGACACCATTCATTTAAGGCACTTAAAAAACCTGCCATCGAGTGAGACTACAATGTTGGTGGTGTCAGTGAGGCTACACAAGCCAACACAAGTCCAAACAGCTATGACGACTGCAGGACAGACCATGATTTTGCATACAAGACAGAGGAAACATTTTCAAGCACCTTAAAGATCATCTTTTTGATGAGAAACATCATTTCCTCAAATTACTCATTCCAAATTTCTATGACTTCTACACATTTCTTGTAACTCAGTGTCTGAAACAAAAATCCCTGTGACTTGCAGTACTTAAGATATATGCACACTGGGCTGCTTCTTGTTTAGAAATAAATTTCCAAGAAATATTTAAAATCCTTATGATTTAGAAGCCCTGCTATTGCTGCTGGAGATAAAAATGTTACCACAGCTATCTCAGTAATTAAAACCAAATTCCAGATTAACAAAATTATTGCATAGCTTTTGAAAGAAAGTAGGGTTTTGTTGCCTGGATGTCAAACGCACTCAATATTACCCTAACCAGCTTTGAATTACAGCAAATTACCTTGCAGATCAGAGAACATTTTACAAGTAGAAAAACCTGATAGCTCTAATTTCCAAGGTATATATGAGCAAGCTGATCTCAGTAATTTTCAGATGTGGGTCATCTGTTTCTTATCTCCTGGAAAAAAAAATAATAATCTCTGCAAGTACTGTGCTCAAAATGTCATCCAGACTGAAAACAGCATAGGAAGTGAGAGTGGCAATGACTTCTTAGTGCTGCCATTTATTCTTGCTGGGCATTTATCTTGCCAGCGTGTTGCAGTAACGCTATTAGTCTGCATTTTTGTATTCTCTCTTCACTAGTACTACCAACGTGTCTGGCAATGTCACTACATAAAAACAGCCCCAGAACTGGGGAAGGTATTTATAGAAGTTGTAACTTGCTTTTATTCTCCTCGTAATTAAGTTCTACTCACTTCTGACAGACATAAATTGTGTCTTGGTTTTATTGCCAAGAATTAGCAAAAATCAGTTCAAAAAACTTCACACAAGAATCATCTTTTCCCTCAGGAGCTGACGAAAGGAAATTTGAGTCACATCAGTACCATGCTTCTTCCATGCAGAATAACAAACTTAGGCTTTCAGACCTATTTAGTCCCATTTCTACAGAGTAAATAGATCGACAAACTAATCCATAGGGTGAAGAAGGAAAATAATGCCATGGAAAGATGAAAGAACTTCTATAGCAAGGAGAATGCAAGATTATTTCTGAACCTAGAGAGAGTGTATACTGTGTAAATTGTTCTCATTCCTGACGGGCAGCTGTCATCTCAGTTCCTAAGCTATACAGCATCCTCTGGCGCAATCTCTCTGCTGACAGGCATCGTGGTCAAGGAAAAAGGAACATAAACCACCTATGCAAAAATGTGTAGTTGCCCCAGGCCTTATCACCATCTGTGAATGTGGGGGAGCTCTGCTTCAGACGCAATCACAAGAAAGAGCTGTCTCTGTACCCATCTGTAAGACTGTAAACAGTTGGCAAACTTCTCCCTTCCCTCCTTTTTATTTAATCTAAGGTGCCATGAATTAGACATCTTATTTCCCTTCTCTTTCATTATTTCCCTTCTCTTTCACGGATGCATTTACATTTTTAATTTAAACCAGCTCATCTTTTAATAGACTAAAAATGCATTAATATGACCAAGATATATTACACTTTCCTACTTCTTAAAAGTCTACTGACAGATCAATATATTCCACTTCATTTGCTTACATGATAATTTGATATAGGATGTTACCAGCAAAGAAAATACTGGAAAAATAAGACTATAGAAGAGATAGAAGGAAGGAAGAAAAGAAAAAAAAAAAAAGGAAGGGAAAAAAAGGTGAAATTAACAGTAAATTTAAAAACATAACATTATTATATTGAAATCAAAATATTCAATTTGCCTTCTTTTCGTCACATGAATTTCTATTTTATTTTAACACATACTAACTTACTGAAATGCAGTTAAATCTGGTTTAAAACTCTACCATGTAGCCTACATAAATAGACTAGTGTCTGAGCAGAATAAAAAAACAGTTCATTGAGAAATGCCCAGAAGTCAGATGATACTAAGCTTACCTAACCGTACTCTTTATTAACGGATTTTTCAGAGTACACTGAAATTGCCTTATACCTTAGTTCTATAAATAATTTTATATCATCACACAAAAATTGAAATGTATTTGAACAATTCTGTAAAATGAGCTTTCAGCTTATAAAAACTTCAAAATTAATTGTTTAATATCAATTTGTGATAAGTGAATAAATTTAAAAGCATGTTAGATCCACCACCGCAGCTCAACCCTCTATGATTTGGAATAAAAAAGACATCCTAACAAAAATGCTGAAATACTATTGAGATATTAAATCAGAGGCAGCACGCTGCTATCAATGGAGTATGATGAAATAAACGAAGTGAGAATCAATAAAATCAAATATGAAATACAACATGACAGTTCTAACCTGATCAGCTTGAAGGACCTAATTTGGACTTTGAGAATTAAAGGCATAATCCTGAAGTACTATGGCTTAAAACAGTGAAGAAACAGTCAGGTAATTGTCACTGAATGACATTCATTACTCAGGAATGGTTTTGATTTTACATGTACAAAAATGATATTGATTCCTTATTAAAAGTAAAACCTAAAGCAGTTTATTATTCATTAGATGGGAAAACAAGCCTTGGACAGAGTTTCAAGGGTTGGATTGTTTTTTGGTGTGGTTTTTTTTTTTTAATAAAATCTAGCCTTTTAAGACAAAACTATACACACATCATTATGATAAAACAAATTTATTCATTTTCCTAAACATTAAAAATTGTGTGGCATAGATTTAATCTCATATTTCTTATTTATACACTACAAAAATCATTACTAAAACAAATATAAATTCTTTAAACACTGAAAATTAAGCCTGTGTATTTTTATCTACTTTAGTTCACATTTTTTTCAAAATGTGAAAAAGGAAGTCAATTTTGATAAACAGCCATTGACATCATCCTTTGCAAAACATTCACTCAGCTGAAATCTGACTCAAGCAGATAAACCACCCAGAGATTCTTTGTCTTTCCATATTTCATTTCCGTACCAATGAAGAAACATTTCCTAAAACGTGCTCCTCTCCTACGACTTGCGTCAGCCACGCAGCTCAAAACAAGGTAACACAAACTCAGCAAGCTGACTTGTCACTCCAGGTGAAAGCAGTACCTCCACGTTATCTGAAACCAGGTGCGTCAGCCTCCGAAGAAAAATGTTCTGCTGGTGTCCGTTCCAATTAACCTGCCTGGCTTTATAAACATCCCTAGTTTCAGCCATCTGAACAGGTTGGTGCCCTTTTCCAAGCAGTGAGGGAAGCAATATTGCAAACACGGCTATGTGAAAAAAGTATCATCATTCTTCTCGTGTCTCCATCCCAATAACTCAGGAAGATTAGGTGCATGTTAAGCAAGTGAATAAATACACTAGAAATGTTGCCTAATAAGGTAAGTCTGAAAAGATTAAAAACATTATGAAAAAAGCAGTATCTGATTAGAAGCAATTTTTAAACAATTACTTCACCCTCCCTGATCTATTTTTACTTAAATAAAAAGAGATTGATCTTTGCCATTTTCAGAACAAAGAGTTAAGTACCCCACATGCATTCAAATTACCACTGACTCTCTGTCAAAGGGGCAACAGCTTTAAGGAAGTCTTACAATCATCTTCTCATCCTCCAAGAATAAAAAGTTTCATAGCAACGTAACAGAATATGTTTACAGACATATGTAGTCTATTATTGTGCATTAACGTTTTGGCTTGCTTCATCTTTCTTTGTTCCAAGCTGTGAGGAAAAAAGTATTTCAGATTTCAGTATCTGTAATGAAACGTGTTTCTGTCTTAATTTAACTCCAAAAAATGAGATATTCAAACAATATCAAATCTCCTATACTGTTAACACACCACCCAGGGCTCCAAAACTGAGTAATTTCACATTGTTCTGTAAGAGCCTATGTTGCATGATTTGACTGGTTTAAGGAGTACTGCTGGTGATTTAGTCAGAGGAGGGTGGTTTTTTTTCATTTTTAAAATACTTCTACATCATTTGTGTTAAAAAAAGGCATCTTAAAAGATATAGGTACTGAGCAGTATTAACAATATACCTGGGCAGCATTTTATTCGTCCTCATGATCTCATTAACTTCCATTTAAAACATCCATTAGAAGTCAAATGTAAGAGTCCAATAAACTAAATATATTCCATCCTCAACTGCAATAATCATGGATGCACATGGAGAAACAGAGGACCAGAAAGAAAAGGAAGTCCCAGCAGACTAGCTTCTTTGCTACTCATTGGCAACTTTGTGTAGAAAACTCAAATAGAAGGGGCTGATTGCAAATCAATCCTGCCTTTAAAGACCTGTTCTAATCCTAGAACATCTAGGATTTTTCATTCATGTACATCTACATAAGTCTATTAATCCTATTCCTTAACATAATTTAGCACAATCTATACAGCATTCAGGCTTTCTTGGTCCCACAATCCCTTTCAAGTCCTGTTTTATAATTGGTGACACTTGTTATCCTCTATTTCTCTAATAATATGTGAGAGGGCAGGCATCACAGAAAGCAGTTCCGTAAATTCACACTCAGCTCATTCAGAGCTCCTAGATAAACATGAAGCAGTTCTAGTAATTTCTTATTAATTTTAATCAATTTATTCTACCACTTCATCTGTTGATATTCTACTCACAGTTCTTCTGCTTTAAAAAAAAAAAAGTGTGCAATGGGCACTGTTCCTCTATAGTGAATACTGGTAAAAACGCATTAGTACATTCCAGCTGAATATGCAATCTTCAAATCTTGTCCAAAGCAGGGCTTCAGTTTCACAGACACAGAGATGGTTTACCTCTCGGTCTTGCATCTTTGCACATTAATATGCCATGGTATTTTAAAAGCTGCTTTTTCCATAGCTGTCAAATAGATCATTTCACCTACTTAACAGATGAAAAGTAATGAGATGAAATGAAAAGGATTTCATATGCAAATAGCTTTTAACTTCTTATACTGAATTTTACCTGCTGCGTGTAGAATAACACAATTTACAGAATTGAGCTTTACTCCTCTCCCGTTCTTCCCCAATTCTGTATCCTACAAAAGTTGCAGTCTGAGCCAAGAGCATTTGTGTGTGTGCCCAGACATTCACAGCAGGCTTCAAGGACTCAGCCATACCTCTGGTGTAGCTCAGCCAACTACACAGCTGAGCAGCCAGGTCTCAGCCACCATTTAAGTCAACTTGAAGTCTCAAGTCAAGTTCAATGAGTTGGGTCTGTTATAGGAGAAACACATGTATCCACGCACATAAAAAAAAAAAAAAAATCCCTGTGTTTCAAAAGTAGTTCAATATTCAGTTACTTTGAATTAAAAATTCATTCAAATTTTGATTAATTAGAAACTAATTCCACGGCAGATTGCCATCATTTTTTCTTTAAATATTCCAAAAAGTCACATTACAGCAATAAGATACATGAATCAGTTAAAAAAAGGTACTTCAGAAATCTGTGAATGACCAAGAACAGGGTCAGAACTGATTTGCATGCACTAAACTAAATTAGCTGCTCCCTCTCCTGTTGCTGCAAAATCCACTATCACGCTTTACTCTGCAACAAAGAACTTGACTTCTTAATTCTAGACAAAAGTTTTATAAAGGTCAAATAACAGATAAGTCTTTCTTACTCAGACACTTACACTTGTTTACAGGAGTCTTAATTAAGCTTCATTTAGGGGAAAAAAAGTAAAAATTACTTGCACAAAAAAAATTTATCCTTCTGAAACACTAATCACCACAGTATTGCCCAAAGAAAAGGACACCTGTTCTGACAGGTAACTGGTAAGAACAGGAATTCCTCACAGGTTTATCATTTATTCCACTGACATAACCAACACTTCTGAAGAGTACTTCAAGTAAACTGGAAATTAGAAACAGCTGAAGGGTGAGTTTTCCTTTTAAGTCTCCCCCAGTTACTAATTCCAAGGCATTCATACATTTGAACAGACATGAGTATTTGAACTAGCAGTTCTAGCTCAAAGCATTCTCAACATGTCATTCTCTTACTCAAGACAGTGCATTTTTCTTCCAAGAGCTTCATAGATCCAAACCGCACTTTTACCCCCTCTCTCTCAAGATTCCCTTAGGAGAAAAGCATGTTTATTGCATTTTCGTTTAATCCTCACCCTGAATAACAATATCAGAGTCAGGAGAACTGCTGGAGTACAAAGAAAACTTTACTATGCATGGGGAACCACCTCTCACAGTTATCTACAAATTCTATAATGTGTGCATTTGCAGAGTTGCAGTTTGAAAGGAAAGGAAACTTGCTTTCTAGTAAAACTTTATAAATTCTTGAAGTTGTTCACAGCATGAACATAACATTAAGCATCTACTCAACTGTCAGGCTTACAAGCCCTCTGGATGAGGGAGGACTCAGGAAAATTTATAAACAGCTCTACCTTCCTACAGCAAATAGGGAAAACTTACTTTTCTGGCACTCTCCCTCACTTCAGATTTCCTGTCATTTGTGACAAAGTAGCATCCCACCAAAAGCTAAAGAATAAACCAGAAATATTAAAATATATTATCTAACTATCTCCCTTTCTCAGGGAAGTAGTGGGAATGGGAGGGGTGAGGGGAGGTTAAGGCAAAGCTTTAGTATAGCTTTGAATGCCAGTAAACTTTCATGTCATTTTGTCCTTCCATGATGAAGAAGCAGCCAAGCAGTAGTATGAGCAAGGGCAAAGATCAGAATCTTTTCAGGTATATAGTCATAGGCGAAAAAATGATGCAAAAAGGGAAACTGATTTATGTAAGAGGAAAAAACCTCTTATAGTAGTCAAATGCTGGAACAAGCTGCCCTGAGCTGCTGGTACAAGCTCCTTCCTTGGACATATTCAAAATTCACCTGGTCAATACCACAAACAACCTAAACTGGCTCTACGTGGAGTACTGGTTTGGACCAGATGACCTTCAAGGTCTTTTCCTTCCAACCCTTATTATTCTAGGATTCATTAACAGCCCTCAAGTAGCGTTACATACTGACTGCCCAGACTTTTTATGTCTGTACCTGTCTTGCTGGTGGAAGTGTTTAATGACATTGATAAAATAGTACTGATTCAGTTCCACACTGATAGAAAAATATTCAATAAGCAGCTCACATCAAGCTGGCAGACTTGCTCACCAGAATTTCTTTTTACTGACGACTACGCAGGTAGCCCACTCCACATTGAATTCCTTCTGATCGTCTGGCTCATATCCCCAGTTACATCAGCCTAAATCAAAAAAGCACGATGCCTAATTGCACCAAGGCATTCAAGTGTTCCTCCAGCAATTATTAATAACATTCCCTGCTCAACCACAAAAAAATTTTGCTGTGTGAGAAGCACACTTGCGGAAAAGCATAACTGACTATAAAGTTAGACGTGTGAAGCTATACTTGGATGACAGAGCACTTACTTGCAAAAATACCCACTAAAATTTATATCTACCAAACACTTATATGTGGGTATAACCAAGAGACAATATATTGGCTTTATTTAAGAGGCTTAGGTCAGTTCCATGCATTGTCAGACTATCTGCAACATTATATGACATGACAGGAGATCCAAGAGGAAAATACGTAACAGTTAGGAAAGCTAAGTATTACAACATGTTAATAAAAACTCTGCTGCAATAGGGTGGCTACGCTATCTGGATAACAAACCAAGGAATAAGCAAAATATCCTGTTATATCCCTGTTCCTTGCAGGGGGGTTGGACTAGATGACCTTTGAAGGTCCCTTCCAGCCCTAACCATTCTATGATTCTATGATTCTAAAAGTGTATCAAATACAAGGCACCTCTTCCATGCTCCTCAGTATCAGTAGCGTAGAAACACCTTATAGTAAGTTTGAAAGCATGCTGGATCTAACCTAAAATGTAAAGCAACTATTCTCAACACAAAAGCAAGGATTTAATGCTGCTAAAGAAGTACTCAGGAACAAACTGCTGAATGACCAGTAATCTGCAATAATGAAAAACTTCTTATGAATCTCACTTGTAATCACAGCTGTCCCTTGATAATGCAAAGCATGTGCATGAGAAAAATCAATAAATTGATCTATACGTGGTGCTTCCATGTAAGTGTGAAAACTTCTTGCTAGGTTTCGAGGATTTAATGTTTCTAATTAATGTTCTAATTAAAAAGAAAGGAGATCTTTTATTATAAATGACTAGCGTGTTATGTCAGCCTCATCACTGGAAGATGGCTCTGAATCAAGTTAAATTAAGATTAACCTGCTCCTCAAAGTGCTTCTGTTGCAAAGCTGCTTGGAGAATTGACTGGACTTGGATGGTAGTCTTAATCTTTTTGACCTTTCTAGGCTTCTAGTAGATTACTTCCAAGAAAACTCTGGGTGTTTTACTCCCTGTAATAAAGTCTGCAGCACCTTCTTGAACCGAAGTGGTGATAATTACACACTCTTATCACCAACCTCAGAGGTAGAAAACACAGCAGACATACTAAATTAGTCCCACTCAATGAGTACAAATGAAACAGAGGGCATACTGATCACAGGACTAAACAAGGAAGTTGAGAATCACTAAATTCCATCTAAGAAAGAGCAAAGGCGTAAAGACTGACATCTAAAACAAGGTACACAAACTACGTTGCAGACCTGGTATTAATAGAGACTTCAAATACTAGTTACGTTTGTTGATTCCATCTTGTGTCTTTAATACATAAAGTTTCATCCTCCTTGATATTATATTACTAAAATACTACTTTTAAATGTTTCACTGTAAGTATTTCCTGAAGTGGAAAATTCCATTTTATGAAGTTCAGCAGCATATACTTTTTCGCTGAGCAATGTATCTTGAAATACCTTAAAAATGTGTCAGAACAGCTTTCTTAAGCTCTGCACTGAGTATCAGGTTCTATATTAAAAAGTATATCCCTTAGTTTTCCCTCAAACAGGTTTACAACTTATAAAAAGAAACATAATAAATATTAGTAAGTCCTACAGAAATAATTGTTTTCACATCAGGCACTATCAGAACAATTTAAAAAAGTAAAAATAAAACTAAAATAAATCCTGTTTAGCTCTGATAGAGACCGATGTATATCGATATCTCACAAATAGTGTAAAAGGACATACTACATTGTATCAAGTTCTCAAATAACTTTTCTTTTTTTTCTAACTGTAAATCTTAAGAAAAGAACTGGCTATTTAAGATTAAAATGAACAAAATGTACTATTGTGTAATGAGTCTGGAACACGTTCTCCAGATGTTACTGTTCAAAGACATTTATATAAATCAGAACAAAATCCAGATCTTGCCAAACTGCTCGGGAAGAACCAGGGAAGCAAACTGCAGAATTCTCCACTTAAATCCATCCGCAAAGAAACAAGGATAACCAAACTCCAGACTACTTAGGTTTTACTTGGTCTATACACAACAGCTATCCATTTTTAACTCTGGATAAAATGTCCACCATGTCAAAAATTCTGAACTATTTCATTCTGTCGCATGCAATACGTTAGAAAGGACCAGCACTTTCATAAAAGAGGAAGCACAGTGCTTCTCCAGCAAGCTTGCAGTCTGCTTCTGAAGCATCAAGTTAACATTTTCTATCTATTTATTTATACAATAAACTCCTAATGCTTATTTCTTATGCTACTTTAGTTCCAGTTTTTCTCCTCCCTATAACTGCATATTGTTGTGCGTACTGGGTTTGCATGGCAAGGTTTTGGTAGTGGTGGAGGCTGCTACACAGGCAGAAGAGGCTGCTAGAAGCTTCCCCCGTGTCCAACAGAGCTTCAAGACGGACCTGCCACTGGCCAAGGCCAAGCACATCAGCAACAGTGGTAGCACCTCCGGGATAAGGTATTTAAGAAAGGGAAAAAAGTTTTCTACAGCTCAAGCTCATAAAATAATATTGTGCTCAAGTAAATACTTTTCTTCAAAGAATAACTACCACAATTTTAGAAAGGCTGGTGTTCCTTGGGTATGGCTAGGTACAGTCATCTCCTGGCCAAATAAACAAAAACTCCCGAATTATTTTACTAGACTATAAACAAATGACTCATTTACTGAGAATTAACTGTTCCCTGAAAACTCACACAGGTGTTTACACCTTAGACACAAGGTCTACAGAATAACAACCAGGGATTACGGACATTGGAAATAAACATTATCACTGCAAGACAAGCTAGTATTATCATGAGGTGTATCAACCGAAAGCTGTAAACAACCATATTTTACTCAGTAAAACCATAAGTAACATATTCAGTTTCAGTTGGCCCATATCCTTCAGTTGCAGCAACCAGAGCTCAGAGAAAACTATCAATAAGAGAAAGCTTCAAACTATAAGAATAATCCTGCATTGGGACTGTGTGTGGCCTTTGCCAGCTGATCTGTCCCAAAACATACCCTGTGCTTCAGAGATATAATTCTTTTAAGGCGGGCAGAAAGTAGAGGAAAATAAATATGGAAATTATAAATCATTTTTAAAGCATCCAGCTGATTGCTAATGTGGCTAGGTCATCCTGACATAAGGATCTTCTTTTCCTGCTATAACCATGGCTTCATATGCAGTTCAGTCACTGGCTTTGTGATGTGTTTGAAATTTTCCACAAGGGAAGTATTTGATTCAACTCCCTCCACCCTCATGAGATTCAATACAAGTGCTATTTCTTTTCTTGATTTTCCTTATCTTCTGTGATTTTCCAATTTGCAAGAAAATATCCTGGTCTCATTGAACAGACACTAACTACTGTTCACAATCTGTTCCCCATGTATTTCACACTTTTGTCTTTAAATATGGTTTGGAAGAAAAAAAAAAATCCTACCAACTTTATCTATGCTTCTATCTGCATCAAAATAATAAAACATAGGAAGGATTATTTATAAAACAAGCCTATGTGCTTAAATAGAATAAGGCAAGAAAAGAACTAAATTTCAAGGTACGTGTGTACTTATTGCACTCTTTCTACTCCACGTCAGGAAGTCTATTTTAGCTATGAAAAATGAGTAAAGAAGAAAAAAATTGAAGCTGCTTACTGCTCATTTACTACTGTCTGCGTGTATGAATGTCTCTAACCACATATGTAATTCAGAATTACCTGATCCGAGATTGATTTTGGTTTATCCTATATATAGGAGTGACACACAGTTGTTCTCAGTGAGTTTCATTTTATCAAGTGTCCACCCAGAAAAGAAGCAATTACTGGCTGCACAGCAGTACAATAGAGAGGACTTGGGGACTACAGCACGCCACAAGCTGTCAGTCAACACCACCCTGCTAATAAAGGCAGCAAACATCACTCCAGAACATATTAGCAATGTTACACAGAAACCTTACGAAAAGCATTTTGTTCCAATTGGCTTTGTACGAGAGTACCATAAGCTGCTCTGGGCAGTATGTCTCTGTAAGCACTGACAAACAAGAAGAGGAGGACAGCAATAACAGAGACCAAACATAACAGCTAAAAGAAACCAGAACAGATTAAAATAAAAACTACGAGTGAAAAACTCTCCAACCCCTCCAATAGGTGATGAGACATTAATCCAGAAAGGAATAAACCTATATTACTCTTGTTCATCCTGTTATCACACAGAGGATACCAAACACTGACAAAAAGATCAATTCATTCCAAAACATTTCAAAAGAACAACTGCTGACAAAACCATTTCTGCTCCATCTCCTCAGAGATCAGCTTTGATATCTCAGTCAACTCTTTTGGGAGTAAGTTCCGAACTCCTGAGGGACAGAACTGAGGCCAAGCCTCTTCTACCCTGGGCAAGCACTCATTTCTGGTGTTAGACACTACAGTGGATCCTTCAGGAACTGAGGGAATCTTTGAAATAAAAATTCCCATTCAAAGTACTCACATTCTATCCATATTTACAAACAGCTACAAGTGAACTAAAATGGTGTTATTCAAAAATTCCCTACTGAAAAGTAAAATAATTTACACTACTTTTTCAGCCCAAAAATAATTTACAACAGCTCAAAAACTTAGAAGGTAATCTAATCAGGTATCCAAATATTAGGAATCCAACTTAAGCAGTTACCTACACTCCCTTTGTGGCAAATAGAAAGACATGCCATGAAAGAGAAATACCAGCTGCTGTGTGTTAGAAGATTGAGTGCACCCTCAGTAAGTTTGCAGATGACATCGAGTTGGGCGGGAGTGATGACCTGCTTGAGGGTAGAAAGGCTCTACGGAGGGATCTGGATAGGCTCGACCAAAGCCAACTGCATGAGATTCAACAAAGGCTAAGTGCCGGGTCCTGCACTTGGGTCACAACAACCCCGTGCAATGCTATAGGCTTGGGGAAGAGTGGCTGGAACGCTGCTCAGTGGAAAAGGACCTGGAGGTATCAGTCAACAGCTGGCTGACCATGAGCCAGCAGTGTGCCCAGGTGGCCAAGAAGGCCAATAGCATCCTGGCTTGTATCAGAAATAGTGTGGCCAGCAGGACAAGGGAACTGATTGTCCCCCTGTAATCAACACTGGTGAGGCCACACCTCGAATATCATGTTCAGTTTTGAGTCCCTCACTGTAAAAAAGACATTGAGGTGCTGGAGCACATTCAAAGAAGAGTGTCGTGGTTTAGGCCGATCCGGCAACTAAACTCCACACAGCTGCTCTCTCACTCCAGTAAAGTGGAGAGGAGAAAAATATAATAAAAGGACTGAGGGTCGAGACAAGAACAGAGGGAGCACCCACCAACCATGGTCCCAGGCAAAAAAAGACTCGGCTTTCTGAAAGCAAAACAATTTATTAACAGTTACTTAAAGAATAAAGACAAGCAAAACCAGTTACTTAAAAGGATAAAAAGAAAACAAGGCCAGATCTTAAAAACAACACCTCTCCACCCCCCTTTGCCTTTTCTTTCCAGCTCTACCTCCTCCCTCCAGCGGCGCAGGGGGACAGGGAATGGGGGAGTGCGGGTCAGTTTATCCATGTTGTTACTGCCACTCCTCTCTTAAAGGAGAAGGAGAACTTAGACCATTTTCCCTTCCTCCAGTGGATCCCCTACTCACGAGGAAAATCCACAAACTTCTCCAGCGTGAGTCCTACCCGCACAATGCAATCCTTCCCCAACAGATTGCTCCAGTACAGGCTTTACCACAGTCTCGGATTCTTAGGGAGTTGTTGCCACTTGCTCCAGCGTGGGTCATCATAGAGACTTTAAATGTGTCTCTATACAGACTGTAAATGGGTAAATGCGCCTCAACCTGTGCCCATGCTTCACAACCGTCCTCAGGCTCAGGCATCTCCTTTAAACAAAACACCTGCCCACCGACGGGGGTCGTACCACGGACTCTAGATGCGTACCGTCCTCAGGCCCAGGCATCTCTTCTTCGACATGGGTTCTCCACGGGCTGTGAGTGGGTCTCTGCTCCACCAGGACCACCATGGCTGCAGGGGGGTCGCCTGCCATCTCGCCACCGGTTGCAAGGGAAGCTCAGCTCCGGCACACCTCGTCCTGTTCTATCTGCACTGACCTGGTGTCGGTGTGGCCGTTTCTGTCAGATCTCAGTCCTCTCTGGGTGAACTCAGCCCAGTGGGCATCCCGGGAGTGGGGCGCTCCCCGAGCTCCCCAAGCAGCTCCGCGACTGCCATCCTCAGCAGGTGGCACCGGCCCAGTTGGGCACCAGGGAGCAGCGGCCGCGCCCCACTCCCCTCTCTTCGCTCCTGGGCAAAGGCACACCTTTCTGGTTCCTTTTCGCTCCTGGGCAAAGGCACACCTTTCTGGTTCCTTTGTCCCAAAGTAAATAGGACAATTCGCAGAGGCGCCAATTGGCTCAAGCCCCGAGGGGGATGGGAGTCCCATCTGGTGGCCAGCCCCTGCCACCAGAACCTCCCCCCCCCACATCAAACCATAACAAAGAGCAACAAAGCTGATGAAAGGTCTAGAGAAGAAGTCCTATAAGGAGCAGCTCAGGGAACTGGGGTTGTTTAGTCGGGAGAAAAGGAGGCTCAGAGGAGACCTTATTGCTTTCTACAACTACCTGAAAGGAGGCTGTAGCAAGGTGGGTGTTGGTCTCTTCCACCAAGTAACAAGCATTAGGAAAAGAGGAAATGGCCTCAAGTTGTGCCAGGAGAGGTTTAGATTGGATATTAAAAAAAATTTCTTCACCGAAAGAGTTGTCAAGCATTAGAACCAGGGAAGCGGTTGAGTCCCCATCCCTGGAGGTATTTAAAAAACGTGTAGATGTGGTGTTTAGGGACATGGTTTAGTGGTGGACTTTAGTGGCAGTATTAGGTCAACGGTTGGACTCAATGATCTTAAGGGTCTTTTGCAACCTAAATGATCCTGTGATTCTATGATCATAGTCAGTCCTGAATACTCTTCAACAGGCAGCACAAATTACTTGCTAGAATTTATATAGAACCTGGATTCCTCCTGAACTACTTGCTTATATCAGATCTAGCTTTTAAATGGTGCATTTGCCAAGATGAACCCTACACACATAATATTTAGACTAAAACTTGCCTTATCAAGGATAACATTTTTTCCAATTTCATACTAAGAATCTATTTATGTTGGGTATTGACACATGGAGTCACTGCATCCATACCCAACTCATAGTTGGCTTTGCAGAAGACTGACAATACTACTAGACACCTTTCTAATTTCTTGACAGAGTGCTTCCAAAAATATCACAGAATCACAGAAGTGATTCGTTGAACTTTTAAAATCCTCTAGCACCCTTTGCCTCATGCAACTGCTGAAGCTGTAAAACCTTTAGCAATAGTGCCTACCATTTCTGTAATTCACTGTTAACTTGCTTAACACTGGATTTATTTATATGTGAAGGTATTTTACATTATTTGTTTCAGAATTCCACCAGCTACCTGTTTTCAGGCCATCACATTGGAATTACATTATCCTCCAGAGGTCAGTTATCACCAATACTTCCATTTTTATTCTAATGCATGAGAGCACTCCCTATAAGCAAGCCCTCATTCCCCTAATTAAATAGAACCTCTTTCCAGTCCAATAGCTATCTTTCTCCTACCCAAATTCACCATTCACAAAAAGTTCCATCTTACAGGCACTGGTCCAATGCTCCTTCCTTGCCTCACACAACTCCAGAAACATATTTTCTTTCAAGCATTGATCAAACATGATGGCACTTAACCTGCTAGCTGCTGAAGCCACTGTGACCCTCTGCGAGTTGGTCATCAGGAGAAAGGAATTTGTCACGTTTTCACCTGCTGACCATCTTTCCTCCAACTCCCTTAACCTCTGCTAAGTGGATAATTCAATACTACTTTCAGAGGACTACATTCAAAATTATTTTTTGACTCCAGATTTTCAGATATATTAACAGAAACATGAAAAGCTCTAATAAGTTCTAATTAGACATCACATACACCAAGGAAAGCAGTCCCTAAAATGAACTGCAACCCGCTTAGTTAGACATAAGGCTCAAACACTTCTCCTGTTGCAAAGGGAAACTGCTTGTTTCCTGGCTATCCAAACTTGCATGAAATCTTAGCAACAAGAAGTAAATTTTCACATTTCCTTACTCGGTCAACTTTCCTCTCTATAGTACAAACTTTTTGGCAAGCATAATAACTTCTTAGCTTTTGAGTGAAACATATCTTCACCAAAACGTATTATCCAAACACATACATACAAATGCATGCATCTCAGACATCTGCATGTAACTGCTAAGACCGACAGACATTTGTAGTATTGGAAAGCCTGCACATAAATATTTTTTAGCACAGAAACAGGAATTACTGAAGATGTACATTACTTTTTGAGATGACAAACAAACATGGACAGTAACTCAATCTAACATTCCAATTTTTAAAACGTATTCAGTTCTTACAGATTTGGTTTATACCACCTACCCAAATCTCATCTATAAAAGTGAACACATATACCAAAAAAAAATCAGCTTCCCCAAAGCACTGCTATGGTGAAAGGCCTGCCAAGCCAACTTGTGACTTCTGTTGGATTCTCAGAGTTCCGAGCAAGGAGTGATCCTGCTCCACATTCTCAGAATATCAAGCTTTGAAACAGTCAGAAGGCCCTTGATCCTTACCCTCACTAAGGATAGACTTTGGACATGGCAGTAAGCGCGCATTACAGTCTCTCTTCAAGCATAGACCAGAAAGTTATTAAAGACAAGCCTCTACTGAGGCTGATGACTAACTACACAGAGGCACTTCTAGATAAAGAAGCCCTCAAGCTGTAAGTGTCTGGAGGACAGCAGAGAGAGCATTCAAGAAAAGTATTATATATATTTCACTTCCTCTGTTTATATAATCTTAAAATTTTTGGTTTTGGCCACAGTAGGCTAGATGGGTCTTTTTTTGGAGTTACCAGAAAAAAAACTGCTCTGACATTCTTCTGAGTAGCTCTCCCTGAAATCACTATTTCTGCTATTCTTGTTTCTCAGTCTTTACTTCTGTCTTCTTTCTCTTTTTTTACCTTATCCTCTGTTTTTTCCTCCCATTTCTTTACCTCATGTCATCCAATCCCTACCTCTAATATCCTCTGTATTTTTTCCATGTGGATGATACTCATCTTTACATGCTGCAACTTTGCTTCACACTTCAGGCAGAGCAATAGGACATATGTATTAATACTCCAAGGTCATTGTTTTGAATCCATCTGCAGACTCAAAAACAAATGTACAGCTATTTCACTCAGATAGCATTTTCTTCAAAAGACCAAAATAATAATATATTTCCCTTTTTAAAAAATAAAATAAAGAACAAAAAATGTTTGCACAAATTACCTAGGCTTCAAAAATACAGTAGTCAAGGAAGCAGGCTATTAATCATGTGTTTTACATCTTTGCTTTAGAGACAGGAATCATCTCCAGATAGTAAGATTATGGAACAGCAGACAGTCATTACTTCGATAAAGATACTCTACAGGTTAAGAGTATACAGCTTCTGAAAAATGGTGAAAATCGAAAACCTGGCAGGGGGTGATGAGGAAGGAGACCAGAAATAAAACAAGAATATGCCTTCCAGCGTGCAAGACCAGAGGGACAGGACAAAGGAAAAAACTGTACAAGATTTATTTCTCTTCCCTTATCTGAAAAGAACTTTCCACATAAAAATTTCAGGGAGTCTACTCATTTTCAGGACAGAGGATTGTACAGTAACAGTTTTCTAAGCATTCAGTTCATGCAAAACATACTAACACCAATAGGAGGATCACAAGCAGCAGAGCAATATCAGAAAACTGGAATCATCTATTTCAGATGTTGACATAAGATGTATAGGAACAAACATACTATCTTAAGTCAGAGCTATGGTGGAAAACAAACTTCCACATACTGACTTGCTTACATATGATTCCTCAACTAAACATTTTCAAACAAAATTCTTTGTTGCATGTCAAAAATTCATCTGATCAAAAATTAGGATTTACTTCCTTACAAAGTCAATGAATTTGACTTCTTTTATTTACTAATATAAGCCTCTAGCTGTGTTTTTATGACAAGATTACTCTACACTCAGGCTTAGATGGCTTTCCTGGCAAAAAAAGTTTTCAATTTGATCACAGATTTATTCTAAAAGCAACTTTCTTCTCTTCTCTTTCTCTCCAGAGAGACTTCAGTAACAGTCTGGATAGGAACCAATATCTGTATACTACTACTACTGAGTATTAATATACTAAATTCTCCCTACTATAATATTAGGTGATATTTAGACTTTGACCTCTATAAAAGTGCTTAAAAAAGAACTATCAAGTTGTATTAAAATAACTACTTATAGGCATAGACTGCCATCTAGTGATTTTGATTATCTATGGAAAAAATCAAGACCAACCAAACAAAAAACCTAAACAACCTCTCTCCTACTGGAGAGGAAAAAACCAAAACACTAATTCCTTTGTATTTTACATCAACATATAGAAACAACCTGATATTATATCACTTGTATCTCATATTATGTTGCTGGTAAATGCAGGAGGGGAATGGGGAAAGAAGAGTCAGTAAGTACGTAATCTTCCTTGTACAGGTAAGGTCCATGAGGTTGCTCGTTCATCAATTCTGTCAGGAATTCCTCCTCAACATCTTCAGTTCACTCCTCACCTAGACCTAAATCTCAGAATCTGCAAGACAAATGGATCTTCGGAAGATCTTTCCATGATGAATCTGTACGACAATCTGTTTTTTTTAAGTAGGAAAACGGCAAAAAGCTTTTCAAATTTCTCCTTCTCTTCCAAGTAACACCGTTTTCCTCTAGCAAACACAATCTTTGCAATGTTCTGAATGAATGTGAAGAGATAGTTTCCTATCTTGTTAATTTGATCATGCCAGCACTTTTTGTATCCACACTTTTCATTTTAAAATCACATGAAACAAGAGCACTACTTAGTTTTTCCTTACCAAATCTATCCTCTTTTTCACCATAAAGAGGTCAGTACACTTTTTCATCAAATGGCAATACTAGCTTTCATTAGCCCTTCTTTAACATTCATATAAATACTTCCACAATTTCTGATGTTGCCTCTCCTGCTTTAAAGGAGTTCTTTTCAAATATTCCCAAAGTCATGTCATATCTTCCTCAAAAATCTCATTAAAAATCTTTGTCGTTATACCCATAAAATAAATCTGATTCTAGCTAGGCTGCTGATGTGCTATGACTGTTACTTATACTGACTAACACAGTGTAAATAGTGTTTTGCACTTCCTCAGCAATACCCATCTCAACAGCACCCCCACACTCTGGGGCAGGCTCTATCACAGAGTCCTCGAGCAGTGCTGGCACTTTTGAACACACCATCAACAAAATGCTACTACAAGAATCAAATAGATGTCTTTCCTTCATTACAATATTATATGACTTCTTTACACCAAAGGAAACAAATGACCCTCAAAGGAACACCCTAACGATGTAGAGTTTGCTCCTTCTGTCTTTTAAACTGGAGATGTTCACTAAAAAACAAGAAGGTTGCTTACGGAGCCATCTGCTTATTTCCCAAATGAAGTCTTCTGTTGCCCATGTTTCCAGCAACTGACAGCTGTCTCAGAGGTTTTGTTTTCACATGAAGTGTAGTAAATGGAGTTAACATATCACACCAGAATTACAGAAATCTAACTCAATCTCAACATGCAGCACTAAAGAGCATTGCTAATAAAAGTCCTATCCAAACTATTTGAACATTAATGTAAAAAAAAGAGAGTGAGAAAGCATCCACATAATAACTGAAGCAGAGAAACAAGACAACAAAATACACTTATGTTTCTAAAACTTCTTGAAAGTATAGCCTTGCTCCTCTCCCTTTTCCGGTTCACTCAAAAAAAAAAGTGGATCTTGGTGATCTCCAAGATGACAGTACCTCGTCTCCTCCAGATGAGGAAAATGAAATAGATTTAATCACTGGCTGCAAGTGGTACCAGTCATCTTTGTGCCTGGAAGAAAGTAAGCTGCTGAAACTTAACATTTTATAACCTTTTCTTCTGTTTAATAGCCCAGTGAGGCAGAGAGTAACTGCCAAATTAAAAGCTACCAAGTTACTGTATCCACAACCAGTTTCCAAGACCTGAAAACTGCTATATACTACTCCGCCTGCCATATATGAAACATTGATTCTTTTTTCAGCATTCCAGTAACAATACTTCTTGCAGCAAAATGGGTACTTAATGAAACCACACCAAATAGATAATCAAAGAAGAAACTTAATTGGAAGAACAGTGAAGGACTTTGAAAAGTCCTCTAGATTTGCCAACTAGGTATCACTAACTACGTGGTTAAATTCTATCCATCAAGAACTGTGAAGGTGACACAATATTATTGTGAAACAACACATAGTCAGAAAGTCTTTTCCTTCCCCACACCTTTCTTAGAAGCCACTGATACTCAGCTGTAGGAGATTGTCCCTCAGAAATAGTGGAACTAAGTTTCTTCACAAATGAACACAAGATACAGATTAATTTAAACCATAGATCACAGCAGAATTTTTTTAAAGCTCCTTCAAGTTTTAAAGAAATTCTCTATTTAGAACTTACTTAAAAAATAAGCTTTCAACAAAAAAGTTCTTGCAAGTACTAATTTTCCTTTTCCACTGAACTCACATGAACTGTCTGAGGTATGAGATGATTAAATATCATGTTATTTTTCATATACTTTCACAAATCTGTTTTTACTATCTAGTGAAAAAGGCTACTTCTAAGATGCTTTGAGATGAAGGTTGTACCACTTCTCTGAATGCCTTCACATGAGTCTCCCAAACAAGTAAACCAATCACATTCTAGATGAAGCACAAGCATAGCTGTAACACAACATTTCTACATTGGCTTTCCAGGCCATGCTAGAAAATACTATATTTAACAAAGAGTTTTAATCCATTTTTATGTAATTCCTTTACAGTTCTTGACAGATAGGACCAAAAAGCGTCGCCATGTATTGTTGCTAAGAGGCTTTAATTTGATTATAGTAATTAATGGGGCCACAACGATGAACATCTGGTCCAATCGCAGTTTAAAAAAATGAAGTTATATGGATAAAGTTAGTTGAAGAAATAGAAGACTCACAATTATGTCAGCAAGTTTCGAAAGCTTTGAAAGCTTACATAAATACTAACACGTTCAAAACTTTTTCTGTTTCCAAGGGGAGAAAGGAAAACAAAAATCCGTTTACAAGGCTCCTCTGTCCCATGTTCTTCTGTTCACCCACAAACCACAGAGGGGTACAGAAGAACAGAGATGCTCATAAGAAAACAACGTCAGATTTAAAAGTAAACTTACCATATTTGTCTCGCAAGCCAACTGTACACCTGAAGACTCCACCAAAGGCCACATCTTCACCAAATATTACTGAAAAATAAGATCAGCAGAGGAGGCCAATGTCACTGCAATGCATCTTATTTTTAATGACTGTGTTTCAAAGATTTTTATACGAGACATTAATGGAAGTAGCAACTAACATTTCATTTTACTTCAAGATTTATCTGGACCTACGCGTTTCTCATGCACAGCCTACTCATAATAAATAAAGAACCAAGGTTAATGAGGAATCAGTACAGCAACATAACTATGTCTCAAAACAGAATTCATTAAACTGATTCAGCTGTGCTTTCATTAAACCATCTATTTATTTTTCTGAAACATTCTATAATATCACAGTATCTAAATCTAAACGAATAAAAGAAATTCCAAGAAACAATTACATTCAATCACTAAAGAGTCATTGAAGTTACATGTTCTGCTTCCACTGGTAACCATCTCCATTCTTCATCCACAGATTTCAGTGGATGTAGCATTTTGAAAAATGTCAAATTGAAGTTTTCTTCAAAATACCAATCCAACATGAAATTTCAAACCTTCTCCAAACATACTTGCCAGACTTCTGAAGGGTGACTTCAGAGGAACACCTCTACAGAAAAGACTGATATCTAATAACTAGGACAACTCTCAGTATTCAACATTACTATCCTTATAGCAGGACTGATGCAGCCAATAAGGTTTTATCAGTAAAAGTAATTGCCCCTAAAACTGTGGTGGGTTTATGTGATGGAGTTTTGGTAGCAGCAGAGGGGCTGCAGAGATAGCCCCTCTAAGAAGCTGCAAGAAGCTTCCCAGGCTCCAAAAGCAGTCAGACCAGCCTCTGGTCAGGTCAGACCCTCCTCCCCTCAGGCCAGGGCTAAGCCGATCAGCGCCTCTGCGAATGCTCTATTTAAGAAGGGGACAAAGGAGCCCGAAGTGGGCTGGACCTGCAGTGAAGAGAGCAGGGAAGTGGGGGGCTGGCCCCCCTCCGACCTCCCAGGTGAGTGGCTGCTCATGCTGGGCTGCTGCTACCGGACTGGAGACGGCCGCAACAGTGTGGCTTGGAGAGCTACAAAGAGCCCCACTCCCAGGACATCTTCTGGGACGAGTCTGTCCTGCCAGCACTGCCAAGGTTTATCAGGACCAGCACAGCAGCAGCAGCTCTCAGGACTGAGACCTGAGAGAAACAGCCACGCAGACACCAAGGTCAGTGAAGATGGAGCGGGAGGAGGTGTGCTGGAGCTCAGATTCTCCTGCAGCCTGTGGTGAGATGGCAGCAGCCCCCCTGCCACTGTAGAGATACTCAGTGGAGCAGAGATCCACTGCAGCCCGTCGAGAAGCCCATGCTGGAGCAGAGATGCTTGTACCTGAAGGAAGTCGTAGATTGGCTCAGTGCGAAGGATTCCACGAAGCTGCAGACTGACCATGAGGCAGGAAGGCACCAAAAGTCCATGGAGGACCACACATCAGAGCAGGTGGCTGCACCCTAAGAAGCTGTGACTCTGGGAAAAGCCCACACTGGAGCAATCTGATGGGTAAGGATTGTATCCTGCAGGAAGGACTCACATTGGAGAAAGTCTGTGGACTGTCCCATGAGGAGAGGATCCATTGGAGTGGGGGAAAAGAGTGTAAGGAGTCCTCCTCCTTTAAGAAAGGAGTAGAAAAACCAACGTGTGATGAACTGACCTGCAACCCCCCATTCCTCGTCCCCCTGAACCGCTGGGGGAGGAGGTAGAGCCAGGAAGAAGGGAGGGGTGGGAGGAAGGTGTTTTTAAGATCTGGCTTTGTCCCCTCAAGTAACTGTTAATAAATTAAATTGATGTGTCCCCAAGCTGAGTCTGTTTTACCCGGGGCCATGGTCAGTGGGTGACTCTTCCCTGTTCTTACCTCAACCCTCAGGCCTTTTGTTACACTTTTCTCCGCTGCACCCCACAGAGGGAAAGGAGTGAGTGAGTGACCTTGTGGCAGCTTAGCTGCCAGCTGGGCAAAATCACAACACAAATTTAGCTTCATATCAATTAATCTGTTTTTTTTTTTCTTTGAATTTATGGAATGATGATGTCTAATTTTTCTTAAAACAGCTTTGTTATTTAATTCACAGAAATAAGTATTGCTCATCTCAATTTCTGTAAGCATCTAAGAGACGTGCAGCAGTATCACTACCAGCAGCTTGCATGAACTGGGATCAGTTTTGATAATTCCCGAACTCCTCAATACCCTCCATATTCTAAAGGACACAAAATAATGAGTTAGCCTTCTTGCTTTTCAAAAATTATTTTTGTTTAAATAAAATACATTTCTGATTGGAAGCACTCAAAGGGATTAACATACTTCCAACAATTATACTAATGACACCACTTAAAGAAAAATAATTTGTATAATGATGTAAAACCAATGCAGTCAAGGAGTTCATGACTGATGTATGTCCCCAGAACATCTCTCTCAATCATTTTTAATACTGACTTGTTTGCTTTTTTCTGTACTTAAAATCTTTGTAAGGCCTTTCCACTACCATATGGTTACTCACTTTTGAGCCAGCTGGCATAAAATAAATCCTGTTTAATGCTAGTATCGGCAAACTTGCATGGATTTACTCATTCTGTTCAGCCACCAAAAATATTTTCCTGGACAGATTTTAATTCTCATCAACATAAGTATGCGGATTTCCACTACTTAAACAACAGTTGCTCAATTCCCATACAACGAAAAACATATGAAGGACACGCTTTCTATTGCAAGATGTTCTAATTAATTCAGTAAGTAGGGTGATACTGACAACTCACGTCTGGACTGTAGAACTCCAACATGGTCTTGCAAAGGGCTTTGCAAAGATCCAGCCCTGGAAAACTGAGGAGTAAGACTGGAACCTTAGAGCAACTAAAAGGCTGAAGATTATATATGAGTTTACTCATATCTGTATTAAAATCCATTCTTCACACTAATTAACCCTCAGTTTTTTAAGTTTCATTTAATAAAGGTGATTGTAACACAGCTGTAGATTGAGAGGGAATGTATACAGGCATAGTACTAGACAGACAACATGGAATTTGTCCTAACAGATTAGACAATTAGTCAGACTTCAAGATGAGCTGTGGTTCAAGCAGTGCCAAAAAGAGTTACTAACACACCAAAATGAAAAACCAAAATGACACAAAATCATACAACTTTTGTAACTGTGTTCATGACATTAAACATCTCTTTCAGATATCTGGCTATCATCACGCCTTTGTTATGACAACAGAAGAAACAGACGTCCTGTTATTATGTATAAGAATTAAAGGTGGATTAAATAGGTTTGTGCAAAAGAGTTTAGGATAACTCTTTTAAATCAAACTATGATGAACTAGTTATAGGTTACCCAGACTGCAAAAGCCTAGAAAAATCTTACATTGACTACGAACAACGATGAACAGAAATCAGTAAAGCTGGAAAGGAGTTTTGGGGGGCAGGGAAGGAGAGAAGGGAGAATGGACAGAGTAATAGGTAGTCTCTAAAAAATACCACTTTTTGAGCATAGAGAGTTAAAGGAATCAAAAACTAAGATTTGCATTTTAAAAACTCCTTTACTTACTGGTGGGACTCAAGCTGCTCTTAAGCGCAGTTCACATTAGTAACACAAGAAGCATATTTAAGCAATGTATCTTTCTGTCCCAACTTTCAAGCAAATACTCCCAGCTAACACAGAAGACACAACTGCATCTTAGATCATACGATCGATTAATAATCTGTTAATACAACACACTTTTAAGTTTTGTTTGAGATCAAAGCATATAAATAACTTATCAGAAAACTTTAAAGGCCACAAGAAATGTATTTAATATAATAGGCAAAACAAAATGCAATTTACACAAAGCAAAACAGAGTAACAAGTATAGTATACCTGCAGTCGGATCTTTGGCTAAAGCATTGTCCAAGGCACTTGTTATGGATTGGAAGAGATTCATCTTCTGAGTTTGCCCTGTGTGAAAGTGATTATTTAGCCATTTAATTTGGTTTGAAACACAAAGTACATTAGAAAACACTGGTGCAAAACATGACTAAAAACTTAGTTGACAGTCATAAATAAGATCCCTGTTAGGAGTATCCAAGACTCATGTGCTGAGTAAACTTAAATTATAGAATAGATGGGATTGAACATGGCATACTTTGCAATCCCAAAGATTATAATTCTACTACCCTGCATTCAGCCTTTTTTTCAAAAACTATCCTCTTAGCTAGAGCAAATGCAGCTTTGCAATGCTTAGTCAAACGCTAGGAACAACGACTAAGAAAACAGTTTTTTCAAAGGAAGAAACAACAGTGAAGTATTTACATTTTGAGGACTGGGATCTTCTCCACTAAGATTCACCAGATCTCATTGAACTTATTTTATCATTCTTTAACTATTTTTTGTAAAGCTCCAGCCTTTCCTGTTTACAGACACCTATTATTAGAAGTTTTCTAGATCATCAGCCTACTCTCTGGACTGCAGTTATAAAGTGTCAGAAACATCAAAGAAAGGAAACTCAATGCTGAACAGCTATGGGTAATGCAAATGCACCAGACTTCTGTATTAAAATCTTCTGCAGCACGGATTGAAAGAAAACCTTCAAAACCAAGAAAGGCTATCTGAGTGCCCTTTTTCATTCCCACACTGCAAGGAAAAACAAACAGGCCTGAAAGCAAAGATGGAGCAAAACAATAGCCCAGTCCCCACTACTGTGGCCAACTGAGATTCTGCAAGCAAATAAAATAATCCCTTACCAGAAACTGAATGAATAAGAAATTTCCTGGCTGACATCTGGTAGCTCTTTAACCAGCAAAACCTCTACCTAAAGCCATTACTAGGAGCCACAGCCCAGAAAAATACTAGCTACCTGCACACACACCATGTTAAAATACATCTTCTTAGATGAAGATCCCAGACAAACATGAGAATAAGTGTTAGAAACCAGAAAGGAGAACTATATTCTGTTTCCAGTAGCTATAGCATCTCTCAACAACTATTCAGCTTCCCTGTCTCCCAAATTGTTAATTAACATCAGCATTTTTTGTTAAAGACTCATGTCATGCCACATGAGAGCTGAGTAGCTGCATTCCTAGATGTTCCTGTGCTTAGTAGCTTCACTCGTTACACTTTACATGGCCCTTTAAGAAGAGGAAATTGTAAAAATAATTGCTATGGTAACTGTTCAAATCATATGAAAGCTACAAATCAACATTTACAAATTAAAGGGAAGGAAAGCTGGGAAACAGCAGTTGTTTTTCTTCTTTTCCAAGTCACCCACAGTAGCATTTAGGTTATCTCTTACACAAGATACAATCCTTCCAGCATTGGATATAAATAAACATCTATCATTTAAGCAACTGTCAGAAACTTCTCACACTGACTGTTCTGACCTGCTGCTCCTTCTTATAATAAAGGCCCCTGTATCAGCCCTCACAGGGAAGGAGAAACTAATTGTGCCCTTCAGATTTGGACTGTGGAGTTAGAGAAGCATTATCTTAGCAATATCAGGCTCAGCATTAGCATAACTTTGTTTTATTTTCGGTATTCACAGAATTTTGAAGTGTATTTTAAAGCAAAATGAGGTAGTTTTCTTTTAATAAATGGCAACAAAAACTGCCCTACTGCAGCTTCTTCACTATGATCTCAAGCAGGGACCTCCATCACATTGACTTTACTCCGCAACACCTTGGATGCCTGCACCTCCTAATGACTAACAAACGGCTGAGAGTTTTCTCAGACTTAAGGACAAAGCTGGAACACCAACATACCCAGCTAAGTAACACCTTTCTAGAAGGCAGTGTGGTTCATGTGAAAGAGCTATTCTGCAGCTGGTAGGCTTCTTCCAGGAGATGCACCTCAAATAAAGTCAAAACTTTCATCCTGAGCTATTCATGTCCAACTGATCTGTGTTTACTCTCAATCGTGTGATCGTGAGGATCACCTCAAATCTTTCACCAGCCTTTATTAACCACAGGTTTACTACCACATTCGTGACTTAACCATGCAATAAAAAAAAAAACAGGGAGGGATGGATGGATGCATGTAAGTCATGAAGTTACTGCGAGAAGCTTTACCACCGAAACAGGACGGGGGCTGGCTTGCAGGTCCGGGCAGATGATGAATAGGCCTCTTGCAACCATCGCACTGACTGTCCGAAAACGCTTCCCCAAACCCCCGCGAGCGGTATCGCTGAGGCGCCGAAGAGTCCCGAAGCACCGCCGCCCCCGCCAGCGGCCCACGGGGGCCTTCCCACCCACAGCCCAAGTTTTTCGCGGAAAACTCGCAGGTGGAAGTGCCGCGGACACAGCAGGTCCCGGGGTCTCGCCCTCAGCGCTGGGGCCGGCGGTGGCGGCCGCCCCTCCGGGGACCCCGCGGCCGCCGCCGGCGCCTCGGCGGGGAAGGGCGGCCCGAGGGGGCGGAGGCGGGAAGCGCCCACTATTCTCCCTCCCTCCCCATCCGCCCCACCCCGGCCGGGCGGGCGGCGGCCTCCCCTCGAGAAGGGGGCGGCGGCAGGGCGGACCCGGCAGCAGAGCGAGGGTGAGCCCGGCCCGCGGGGTGGGCCCCGGCCCAGTCCCGCTCTCACCGTAGGCGCTGGGCGCCGGGTCCGGCTGGAAAGCGAAGTGCGCCGCGGACCGGCGTGGCGCAGCCGGCAGCGGGGGCAGGCGGCTCCACAGCCCGCCGCGGCGGCACCCCGCCATCGCCGCACCGGGGGCGAGGGCCCCGCGCAGCGCCAGCCCCGCCGCCGCCATCGCCGCCGCTGTCCGGGGCCGCCGCGGCCGCCGCGCGTTCTAAAGAGGCGGGGTCCTGGGCGGGCTTCCTCATTGGCCAGCAGCGGGTGGAGGACGGACCAATCACGAGCCGCAGTGCGGTGGGTGGAGGGGTGGGAGGGGGGAGAGAGAGAGGGTTTACTGCGCGTGCGCGGGAGTGGGCTCGGCGGTGCGGCTACGTGCGCGGCACGTGGGGGCAACACGCGGGGTGAGCCGTTGGGCGCGCGGGGCGGGCGGCGGCAGCGGCAGCAGCGCCGCCGGCCGTGAGGGGCGGCGGGTCCCTCTGGCGGCCGCGGCGGTGCGCAGGGTGGCTCTGCGGCCGTGTGCCCGGGCCGGGGTCGTGGTTGCTGTCGCCCCTTTCGGGGCGGCGCTGCTGATAACGGTGTGGCGGGCAGCGGGTGCGTCGGGCGGTGCCGGGCGAGGCTTCGGCTCTCCTTCCGTGCTGTCGCAGCCGTGACTGAAGCGGAAGTCGTCACCTCTCCTCTTAAACGTTTTGCTTTTCTTCCGTTGTGATTCTCGTATTGCGATCCGAGTATCGAGAAATGCTGAACAAATGTCTGAAATCCTCAAATTCTACCCCAGCAGGTGGCCCAGAAGGATAAAAAGAATTAGTAGAGAGACACCGTGTCTTTCAAACCCTTTTTCAGCTGCACGTGCAACCTCTGTCTCAGTCCTTGTTATTTTTGATTCTTCATCTTGTGCAATGTCTTTTTTTTCCCAAACACTCTTGGTTATACCTTCATTACATTTTTTTTTTAGCAATTGAAATTATGGTCTTTCTTCTGTGCGTATTTTCCTGGTCAGGTTTTATAAAACCTTCCTTCTAACGTTCTCCTTACCAAAGTGACCGCCTCACGTTCCTTCTCCGAATGCTCCCATAACCCAGGTGAATCTTCTCGCTCTGCGTTTGCAGCCTTTCTTCCTCTGTATGTCCATCGTTGCCACCTTTCCATTGCCTCCACATCAATCCTTTCCCTTTTACCAGTGCTTCACGTATTGTCCATACACGTACTACTCCATCAACCCCTTCCATACAGCCTCCAACACATGTGACAAGCCCCTCTGAGTTGTTCTTCCTTCTCTGTGTTGATATTACCTATAAGACTGACCATACTGGATTACATTTTTACTCTGCTCCAAGAACTCTAAAACCTTGCCTCAGGGAAAAAGGCTAGAAACTAGAAAGATGTCTATATGGCATTATCTCTTTCAAGCGAGAGAGAGCTCTTGTGTAACTCTGTCTGAAGAGGGCCTTGTTTTAAACACTGGAATATGGGAATTTGTATCTAATATGAAATATGTATCACTATTATGATTAGATATTATTTCTTTCTGAGTTCCAAGCCGTTACTGAAAATCCCTCTTGAGGACCACAGAACTGTTTCAGTGAAGACCGTTGTTTCGTTATGTATTGTGCGAACAAGTATTTTTTCATGTTGATTTTGAATTTCTTAATCATTGGGATTTATGCGAGATAAAAGGCTTTATCTCACTGCTAACTGGGAAGACCAGTCACTTGATCTTTAAAATGCCCTTTATCCTTGGAGACAGCTGACAACACACTTGAGATCATGGGATCAATCAAGTTGTTTTAACATATCCTAGTATATCCCATGGAAGCAAAATACTGATGAGTATCTAAAGGGAGCAAGAATTTTAATAAACAATAGAAAAGCAATCTTTCCAACAAAAGAGGATTATAAATGTTAAATGCTGAGATTGCTTCCAACTCCACTGGAAGGCAAAACATGAATATTTGAAAAAGTTTAGTACATAGCAAACATTATAACCGTTAGAATATAAAACCATTTATTTGTATGGCTAACAGTATAAGAGATTACAAATCTCTGAGTTTATTATTCAAATAATTGTATTTCTTTCTGTAAGCAATGTATTCAAGTAGGAGGAATTTAGTTGTATTGCACGTCACTGTGGTCAGAACTGCAAAACTTAAAAATAGAGAATGGATAGTATAGAACGGTGTTACTTTACTTGTAAGTCTGTTATCTATTAGTAATATATCAATTGTTGGAGCTGTAATTTGCTAAACCTAAACTATAAACTATGAGATCTGTTTATGTACAGTTAGTATTTGTCATGCTGTATTATTTATAAAGTGTGGCAATAACCTTGGTGAGATATTCCAGGAAATGCTTCAGGTTTTCAACACAGCCAGATAAAGGATACTCCTTGCTGTCTTAGTTCAGTGACTGTTGTTTCCTACGTCTGGTGGTATAAGGAACTTGGAAAAGAACGGTCATGCAGCCCAGGATCTTACGGTGGAAGTTATAACATTTATGATGGAAGGGTGGAAAGAAGAAATACTTTCAGTAACACCGGTTCACCTGCTATTCAGACCTAGGTGGAAGAGAAAAAGCATCTGGAGATGAGACTTGCCACCTAAATCGTTACTACCTTTTGGGTGCAAAAGGTAGTTTGTCCCCATGGCCTCAGGAATTCACGCTGGTACTAAAAAGTGAAATGGGCAATCAAAAAGTTTTAGCCAGTGTACTTTGGCTGACAGGTTTGTTAGCGGAGATGAGTCCTAGTGTTCATGTCTTTCCAGCTCTGATGGGGTAATAATTATATCCACATTGCTCCTGATACAGGTTATAATATTCCAGCAACTTCAGTGACATTTTGGAGACAGCTTTCTCATTTGGAAGTTGTTCAGTCACTTAGAGCCGCTTCTGTTAAATCTATACACCACACTTTTAAGAGCTGAAATCAGCTGCATTCCCCATCTGTGTGTGTTAGTCATTATGTGCATCCCTAGTGTTGTTGACAACCATTAGAAAAACTCTGGCAGTCATTACTATTATTTCAGAATAATCATGCAGAGCAATTAATTAGGATCTGATGATAACTGTGGATCCTACTGACATGGACCAGATTATGCCCGTGTTCATGCCAGTATTAATCAAATGTAATTCCTTTGAAGTCCATGTTGTTACTTCTGATTGACATGGATCTAATTGTGAGCAAATTGTGAGTATTGGACTCTGACATGAGCATATGGCTCCGTGTCTACTATTCTACTCCAAAATCTCTCAAAATTTGGACATAGCTTGCAGCTAAACCTTAGACTCCTGCTGAGCTTGTCATGTTTCCCAGTAAGTGTTGCTTTATTTAAATTGCATCTTTGCAGATCATGAGGCATCCAGGTGATTTCTGTTGCATGCCTTGGAGCATAATTTCACTGTTGTTTTCTTGTCAATTCCGTCTGTCTTGCTATATATAGCGTTGCTGTAAGTTTTCCTCACTGCTCTGTGGTTCATTGAAGGAATTTCATAGCAAGTTCTCCACCCCAACAGTCGATTAGCTGATTCACCTCCTCTTATAGGAGCTGCTCGTAAGCAGTCTTGTCACGCTAACACTGTGTCTTGGCACTACAGCTGTTTTCTTGCTTCCTTTACTGTCTTCTGTCTTCCTCCTACCCTAATTGTCATCTGCTTCGTCCTTCTTTTTCTGCAATTTCTTGGTACTTTGGAGCCGTTTTCTCCCCTGTTCCTACTTCCTCACTCACACAAATGGGTTATTTTGCTGGTTAGGGACAGTCATCTCTTTCTTAGGTCCGTGTAACTGAGGAACTGTTTTCTAAAGTGTACTGTGGAAAGAAGAAGATGTAGCTTTTGGCCTGGCTGCTTTTATTACCAGTCCTGTACAGATTAGACGTGTGAACAGAAAGGGTAGTCTTACTCCTAGGAACAAGTAAGACAAACTGAACAAGAGCAGAGCAGTAATGGTTTTGAGCAGAGGGACTTACAAGTGAATGGTTTCATCTTAGGTAGCATAAATGCCAGGGACCATTTTGCAGTGTAGCAGAGAAATTACTATTTTAGACTTTGATAAAAAGTAGACCGGGGCACTGCATCTGGAGCCAGCCGAGTTGTAGTCTGGCAGAGAGCGGGAAAATAAAGGAAAAGAAGCTTTAATGGAGTAGTTTTGTACTCGTTTGCACATAGGGTCAGAAATCACCATTACTTCTGCCATTTCACCCACCCGTGTTAAGACAGTGCTTCCCACTCAGCCTAGAATAGTAACTGTGGCTTTCATCCCCAATTGCTTTTTAGATTTTTAAACACTTCACAAGAATGATCATAGTCAAGTTAAAGACAATCCTATTTCTAAATGATATGAGTAATTCCTAACATTACATGAAGCAATGCTAGAAACAGTGGTGTCTATCCACAGAGACATTATTCAGCTCTTTCTGTAAGAGATTTCAGTGTTTCATAATTACGGAAAGAGAATCCCACTCTCCTCTGTTTAATTCAATCAGTTTTAATTGCTTTGAAACCACAGACCTTATTTAACACTATTTTCTACTGTGACTCAATCTAGAAATACCTGTACAGGGAAATGATTTCTAATAGTTGACAGCTCATAATTCTAATGCAAAAAAAAAAAAAGAGTCATAATGAAATCCAGTTTGTACAAGGAATAAGGACTACATTTTTATCTTGAGGATAATTAAATGTAGGAACAATTTACCTGAGAACATGCTGGATTCTCATCCCTTCCATTCTTCAAATAATAACTAGGTTTCTTTGTAGAGGATGTACTATAGCTCAAACAAAAGTTGTGATCTTGATACCAAAACTACTGGGTCAGGTCATACTGAAATAATCATATTGATACCTTCCAGATCCAAAAGATCTGTTGTTGTTCACTAATAAGCGAGAATTGCTATTCGACCAAGTGGGAAAGGATGCCAAAAAATCTCAGTCAATCTGATTCAGAAATGAGAGATGGATTCTTTATATATGTATACAACTGAAATTATAAGCGGTGTTCAAAAAGCAAATATACAGAAGTCCTGTATTTAGGATTCTTGGGATAAAGCGTATCCATCCAGCAGATCATGAAAGCCTCTCTGATATACTGGTCAGTTTTGATGCCTGCTTATAGTATAGTTGTGTTTAGTAAAAATTAAAAAAGGGATAATAGAAAGACACGATAGATAACTCATGTCAGGAACCCACTGAGCCTAAGCCTCGCTGTTTCCCCATGGTTAGTCATTCCCCTAAAGCACAGTGCAGTTCCCATGTCTGTTTAAGTGAGCTACCTTTAGGAAGCATTTTATCCTCTGTAGGTAAGTCTGAAGCATAATTCTGTATTTTTGCTGCTATTATTTGTATTGGAGGACTATCTGCTTATTCTGTTCTGATAACAGAAATGATAACATTATCTCTGATTTAAATAGTAATAAACTGTAAGCCTGATCTCATCACGTGTACAGGTAGAAGTGTGTTACAAAAGGAGACAGAAAGGAAAATCTACTGTCTGTGAATTGTCTTTTGTCAGAAGATACAGTTTTGTTCAGTTTAGTTTGCTTTAAGTAACAGTCATGTGATCTAAAGGAGTCACCTTTAGATCACGTGAATTCCCTACAGGTTTCCACAGTGTTAGGCCTGCCACTGCCAGGTACTGCTCTAGAGATAACCATGTACCAAGCAACATGTTCCACAGGTTTAAATAAGTATTTGAGATTCCATTCACCTTGCCACAGGCTGACCTTGCACTGCTGATCAGAGTGGGAGCTGTGATCAGTTACAGAAATAGTAAATCTCACCCTATAATATTAACAGCAATCTCTGTAAATTAAACTTACAGCATTTGTACTCTACCAGCAAGTGAACAAGTAAAAGTCATATTCATAGAATCATAGAATCGTTAGGGCTGGAAGGGACTTTCAAAGGTCATCTAGTCCAACCCCCCTGCAAGGAACAGGGATATCTCCAACTAGATCAGGTTGCTCAGGGCCTCATCCAACCGGGCCTTGAACGTCTCCAGGGATGGAGCATCCACCACCTCTCTGGGCAACCTGTTCCAGTGTTCTACAACTCTCATGGTAAAAAATTTTTTCCTAATATCCAACCTGAATCTACCTCCCTCTATTTTAAAACCATTACCCCTTGTCCTATCACAACTGGCCCTCCTGAACAGCCTCTCCCCATCTTTCTTGTAGGCCCCCTTGAGGTACTGGAAGACCGCTATAAGGTCACCCCGGAGCCTCCTCTTCTCCAGGCTGAACAGCCCCAACTCTTTCAGCCTGTCCTCATTCCTGCCATACAGTTGTAAAATTTAGACTTTGGAGTGCGGAGACGTCAATTTCTGTGCATCAGTTGTCAGTTTGTTGAGTAAACATCAACAGCCAGGGAGGCAACATTGCACAAGTCAGTGCAGTATCCAGGCCCACATTTCATTGCTCTCAAACATGAGAAGATCGAAAAGAACTCTAATTCAGGGTATGAATAATCATAGCTACCCAAAAATAGATCATACTCCAGGGACACCTATGCTACTAATTTTATAAAAGCAAACCCCCGTACTCAGCTGTCAGTCCTCCTAAATTTAATCCAAATGGCATATTTTTTCCTTCTACGTAGCTCTCCCTTTCAGTTTGACTATCCTTGCAGTTAGAGGATGTTCTGGGTATTTTTTCCCTAGGCTAATTTACAAAGGTTTCGGATATGTAGGTGCATTTTTAATTTTAACGTGAAGAGAGTGTATCTTTCTATATGCTCTTTTGGCTAAAGATTTTCATCCATACAGTACCTCCAAATTCTGTTGGTTACCACTCAAAGCAGGAATGCTTAACACTCGTGCATTTCATATGACTGTGGGGACATCTAAGATTGCTTCAACATTTTTGTGCCTCATTCGAAAAAAAAACAACTAGGTTGTGGCAGTGCTATACATTGATGCAAATTTTTGTATAAAAAGTTGTTTCCAGTAGGTATATAGCAAACTTCTGCCTAAGTTTAATTTAGATGATAGGAATATTGTGTAGAAGATTTTCAGAGGCACCCATAGGCAGCACAGGCATTTAATGTAGAAATACAGCTTCACAGGCACCCAGAATTTAGGCAGAACTAGGCAACCTGGATCTCACTGAAGGCCGGTAATAGTAACTCACATTTTTATCCATAACCTTGATCTTTGTTTAAATAGATAGATCAAAGTCTATTAGGAATAGTGTAACTTGAGAATTGTCTTACTGATTTGTAATTTTTCATGTACGCCATTAGGTGGCAGGGAACAATAAAGATTTACTTGATGAAATGTCGTACGTATGTTGAAATGCAGTTCTGGCAGATTGTTCTCTCCACCCTTTTTGAATCAGAATTATTTCCTACTGTGAACTGTCAAGAGCTTTGTCTGGTTAATTATTAAATGACTTACCAACAGGGCTCACTGCTTTCATCAAGACTGTTACAGATTTCATTTCTGTGCAATCCTTTTGTGAAATGAGAAAACATCCTACTGGGACTTCTCTAAAAATTAAATCTCACCACAGTTGTATGTCTACTTCTAACCTCTACTTCTGCTCTGGTCAGCCTAAATCTGGCTGCTGGAAGTAGCCCCTAGGCCAGGCTAATTCCAGCAGGCATTAGTGGAAGGCAAGAAACTTAATTATTCTTTTAGGAGCCTTGATTCTAAACTGCTTGTAAGGGCTAGGCTTTTATCTGGGTCCAGCTATAAATATGGACTTTTTACATAGCATGGGTACAAGAAGATTGAAGTGATGGGGTTTAGGTACCCAGGTTCACAGACAGGTGAGTGTATGTAAAAAGATAGGGAATTTGTACGGCCAGCAGCTTTTGTTTCTCTAAATCTGGATGGCTGCTGATTTTAGAATTGCAGTGGTTGTCACAGGTGAGAGGGTAGGTGGCAGGAATCAGAGCAAGACTTGTCTGCTTGGTAACTCACTCGATGATTGATGTATAGGAAGTTAATTCCGCTACTCATGACTCTGTAGGAGTTAAGGATGCCTATGGTCAGCATTTCCCAGAGACATAGAATCAAGTACCTGGCAGGAGTAACCCCCAACAGATTTATTCTTATTCCCTCAAACTCTTCTAGTGCTGTTGGTAGGAACTGCGCTGCAGATATGGTCACATGTGCTTCACTGGAAACTCCCAATGCAGGTATTTCCATAAGTTTCTGTAATAAACTCATGCCAAAGAAAGAAGTGACAATTCCAGAAAACATGATGCAGCTGCAGTTTGCTGTACCCATTTGTTAAGATAACACTTGAAAGGAGAAGCAGCACAGGAGCGACATTTTGTTGATTTGTTATTGACTAGTCTGATACGCAGAGAAATTTAGCTCAAAACAGTTCTAACGTGACTGAGTGAGTGACAGTAAAGAGACTGAAATCCATTGTTCACAGAAAAATGTGTGGCAGCAACTCACAGAATGCCTACAGTGTGTGTCTCTTTTGTCCCAGGCAATTGCATCTGGAAGCAAAGAGTCCTTTGTTCCCCCAGCTCAGCCCTGGCGTTTCCTGAGAACACTAACAGTAAGCACACAAGCTGTGCTCTCAGGATTTGTGAGGTCTACATGTCTGCTTGGGTTTGGAGTCAGTACTTTTTGTCTTAGTCCCTTAGTTTCAGGCACTGTGTTGTGTCCACTCGATCCAGACATAGGGGAAACTCTGTATCCAAACAGGAATCTTCAATTCCAAACCCAATAATAATGATGGGACTACAAGATGGCTTAAGTAACAGATTCTATTAATTTGGATTGCAGAAGATCAGATTCCTTCCAGAAAGAAATACTGCCTGCGCACATCACAGTGCCATGGCCACCATGGCTGTTGGCATAGAAGGTGGATTGTCAACAGCCATTTGTTTCCTTCACAAACACCTCCCAGATACAGACTCCAGGTGGGGCTGTCTGGGCTCTCTGGAGGACAGACTGCTGGCATCACGCAATGCAATACGCAGTGCAAGCTGCGTGCACATTGTAACTTGCCCCTGGAGTCCACAGCACATTGTGACTCCTGGCTTGGATTTCACGTAAAGTGATCTCTGCTTGTAAATACTAATGATGCGGCTCTGCTGTCACTAGCTTGGTGCCTGACAGTACGTTGGTTAATGCTGTTGACTGGGTCTGAGGCAGAGGTGAGCTACTTACCTTTGTGGAAAAGGGAGGGAAAATCGTAAAGATCAAGCTGATCACTTAATGTGCCGTATGTTTTTAAAACCGTAGGTAAGTAGTATGAAATACTTGGTTTTCCATAAAGGAAAGGTATTTTCAGTCTGCGTGATTCCATGTGCCTGAAGCTAGGGAAGACTGTTTATCTGTTGTCAGACTGTTTTCCATGCAGTCTTCACAATTGTAGCAGAAATGCCAAGAGCTTCTTACTCAGCTGGGCTCAAACCCTGACGATTTCCATTTGTGCCTTTGGTCCTTTCATTGTTTTACAAGCAGATGTGAAAGTCTGCCCCAGAAGAGGATAAACGTGTTTGAAGATATTATCATATTTTGAGAATGCAAGGACCTAAACAAGATTCAGTCTCACTGGATCCTCCGTAGAAGTTGTAGTTGTTTGCAAGAGTGGTCACAAACACTTTTTTGGTTTCTCCTGAGCTGTATTCAAGAGGACAAAGTTCAGCCCCCTTTGCAGGATTTTGTATCTTCCACCTGTTTTCTGAGGTGGATGTAATAAAGACAAGAACATGACAAACTATCTGCTTCAGCACAAAAAAAAAAAAAAAAAAAAAAAAAAAATTGTTGCTATTCTGCCTCATCTCCTTTTACAGAGAGCATCAAACAGTTTGGGTTTTGTTTTCTTGAACTATCTAGGTAATAAACTGTAAATTTGTACTTTTCAGTACTTTCTTTTGAGGACCCCCCCAGTAAACTAAAACGTATTTCAGAATGCAAAGAAGAGGTAACTAGTTCATTGTAAGATAGCCCTTGGTCTGAACGAACTCAAATTAATGAATGAAAGAGTTTCCTTTGAAAGGGGGGATCTCAGGCAGGACAGTAGAAGCAGGTTAGCTAAGGAAGTCAAAGAATTCAGGAAAGCAGCAGGACAAAGTGTATTTCCTAGGCCTAAGATGACTCTCTGGAGACTGATGCTCTACATCATCTTGCTCTGTCTTCTCTGCTAGGCTTCTCACATGACCTAGAAAAGAGATTAGTGGAAAGAAAAATACACTTTTCTTAGCATGCTGAGATGATGATAACAAGAAGTAGGATGAGACTGAAAACGGGAGTGGTTTTGTTCAGGTCTGCAAGATACTGGGATGATTTACTTTATGGGAGATGAATGCCTAGGGTTGTTTTCCTTCAAACGTGCCAGGAGGTGGTACAAGACCTACTGATCATTTCATATGTACTGTCAAAGCTACTGCCTATGACTGCACACATTCAGCTTCTTGTGAAACACTGTTGCAGACAAGACCAAAGGAAAAATTACTCTTGCAAGCAATGCTTTACCAAAACAAACAACAGCAAGGGTGGTTTGTGTAGCAATTTGTAGGAGGAGGGCTGAGGATTTTCATACTTTAAAGCTGGGATCTAGGAGAAGAACCTAAAGGGTAAGAGAGTGAGAAGGATGCAGTTGCAAAACAAACAAAAAAAAAGGCTAACTGATAGAGAAGGGCAAGCTGAAAAACGAATTTGCAGTAGAAGAAAGGGATGTGAGAAAGCAAGCAGATGATGGAATGGCAAAAGACAAAATTAGGGAAGCCAGTTGCAACAGAGGAGAGGAAGATACGATCGAGATAGCTAAGAGGTGGAGCCTAAGACAGAGCAACGAGGCCGTATATGAGACTGACATAGAACAGGAAATTAAGTGATCTCCAGGTGAAGGAGAGAACAGATGGAAGCAAATCTGAGATTCACCTCTGTAGCAGAGAGATTCATCCTCTGGCTCAAGCAAATCAAGTGAACATAATGTTAAGCCATCATCAGAAACAAGAGAATGAGATATGGACCAGAAGTTGAAAACTAGCAGAGTAGAGATGGCAGAAGGGTCTGACAGAGGCAGATGGATAGGGGACATGACTGTTACCCATAAATATCTTGGATGAACACGTTGGAGAAGAGCTATTTGAATTGTATGACAATACTGATACAAGAAAGAATGTGCATATATTAATCGTTAATAATCTAGACTTGGAATGAGAAAGTTCCTAACCACCAGATCAGGAGGCTCTGAGTGCTGTCCCATTAGGAAAAGACTCATAGAATCGTAGAATGGTTAGGGTTGGAAGGGACCTCAAAGATCATGCAAACACGTTCTAAATTATCTCCAGGTGGAGCTTGATAAGTTTGGGAATGTAATCATATACCAGATTGATATCCATGACAAGAGAGACCAGATTAGATGTTGTAGGAGGACCTTTCTAGTCCCTGCCCTAATCTTATTTTCCTAATAGTGATGCTGTTGACTCATATGTATTGACCAGGACAGGTGCAGACAGACACATATTTGCCTCACTTGCTTTCCAAGCCAACTGGATGCCACCCACCTCTGGAATCTGTAGCTGGAGTGGCCCAGGGCTGTGCCCAAGTTGTTAAATCTGTGCAAATACATGACTTTCAGATCTGAACTGGCTTGCTTTTGCCTAACTCAGAGTGTGGGCGAGGGAGTCCACACCTATCCATACACCCTCAGAGGGCTGTGCAGGGCTCACACATTCGGTGCCTCAGAGGAGTGTGAAAACTACTTCAATTAGGGGTGCAGGGACTGTAGAAGCTGATGTAGCAGGGCTGACGGGACTCCAGATCCCAGAGGAAACATAGTAGCGACATCTACTAATCCGGGGCACCACATCAGCATGCTCTGGAGCTGCCTGCAACATCTTTCTGGTCACTTCTGTATGACAGTGTGAGGTTTGGTGGCAGACTAGAAGTCTGATTGACCAACATTGTGTATGACATGTCACCAGTAACAACAACTTACTCTTACGTCTTTGATTGCCCTCCCAGTTGTGATGAGTTCCTAGACAACGCTGCGCGGTGGAGATGATGCCACTGTTCCTCCTAGTTGGAACATCCTTTCCTTTTCTGTCATCATACTTCACATCATGCTCCCAGAGGTTGCACTGCTCCTCAACAAATGTGCAACCCCATGCTCATGCTGCAGTGACCACAGGCATCTACTGCATCAAGTTACGTTCTAATGCACTGACTGATATTTGTCTATTTGGAAGCAGATGTTTGTATATTATAGGCATATGACAGAATATTTTTAATTGCTAATAAGATCCTGCTGTTGAAAGATTGTTCAGCCCTTCACTGCATCGTCATCTGCATAAAAAGTCCTTTATTTTGCAAATTCTCTCCCCTGCCATCCCAGCTGCTGTCTCAACCACACTAAATTTCCGTTTCGCCCTACTGGTAAACTTCTATACTGACGTGAGTGTGTGTGGCTCGCACTGTTTCCACTGTGACTGAAATGGGACCATTCCCACGCTACTCGAAACTTTGCATTCTTGGCTCCTGAGATTACCTGCTAGTAGATAGCTATGGCCATGTCTTCCTCTGATGAAGAAGTTCTTATCTTAGGTGAGATATGGAGCGCTTTGTCTTGCAACATTTCTGCTACCCCTCCAGGCAGAGAGAGAGAGAAAGAGGGCGCACAGGAAGAATGACAACTTGTACTTTCAAAATCACAACCTCACCTAGGACAGCAGTTGATAACAAGCCCAAGCAAAACAACTACTGACTCACCCTCCCCTCTCCTGGCCCACTGGAAAAGACTGAGGATTTCTGTACTAGTAAGACGGGCTTCGGTGAGATCCTTTTTTGTCATTAAAAGAGTTGGACCTTCTTTACCCTATACCTTTATTATAGAAACTTGTTTCTAAGGTTTTTTCCCTGACTTAGGCTGCTTTTATCAGTAGACTTGTGATGGAAACAAGTGGCTTATGTTTCCTTGTATGACTATATTATTATGAAGTACAGCACTGCATTTTTCACGTAACTGTACCCTACGATAGTTGGCTCAGCTGCAAATAAAATTATATCTAAGGCTGAGATTATGACTTGCAAGTGCTTTCTAGCAAAAGTGAAATTTTAGGTTTTGAATGAAATACCTTTATTTCTGCAGAAGGGGTAATAAAGGCATTTCACAGGAAAAAAAAACATAGAAATATTGATATAGATAAGGACACAGATGAGTGTGATGTCCCATGTGACTTTGAAATCTGGTATTACTTAAACAAAATAGATGAATGTTTTCTCAGAGAACAGTGTGTCTTAATCCTTTCTGGGCAGGTGAATTAAAATCACTGAATTATCTTTGTTTCCAAGCCTGTATCAGGTATCTGTTGTTTATTAGAAATATACATTCAGCTTGAAGCATAAATCTGAAACCTGCTGTTTAAAGAAGATCAGGACTGCAAAGCCAAGCATGCTAACATTAGAAGACGTTAAAGTTAATATTGCATGTGCAAACTGGATCCAGACCACCTCTGTATATGTTGTAGAGGTGGGATTCATCTCACTTTTACCATCTAAAAGTTAGGCAATGAGTCTCAAATGGTCAGGCAGGCTCCTTAGCTCTATCAGTAGGTGGAGGTAAAGCTCTTCATAGTGTGATTGATCCAAACCTAGGATAGATGTCGAAGAGAAGGGTGGCAAACCTCCCCTGAGCATGCTTCTCTCTCTCTCTCTGCTGTAGAGAGAGTGCAAGTGACTCGTTTGCAAGGTAGACCCCACCATAGCAAAAGGCATGTTATTTTTGCCACAGGATCACTGCCTTACTCAGTGCTTACTAAATCTTAGTCTTCAATATCTTCCCTTTTTATCCTTTCCCTGTGATGTTCAGGCCTCTGCATTATTTTGCTGTGTGCTGTTGAATACAGCGTGGAACACAGAAATGCTCATTTTCAGTGGGACTTTCCAAGGTGCTGAGGTGTAGCATTTGTTAGCTGTTTGCAAACACCGATTCATATCTTCAAAGATCTGTCATGAAAAGAGGCACTATTATTATGACTTCTTTTTACAAAGGAAGAATGAAAGTGACAAGATCAGAGCCACTGGAAGCTTCTCTGCACTTTGAGTGTGCACAGACTGATTTGTCAGTGCCTGCAGCACTGTACATAATTTTGGAAGTATGAGATGCAGTTTGTTGTGACCTGGATTGCAGCTGTGGGAGCCTACCAACTTCTGCAAACCACACTTCCCCAGGCCCTGTGTTTGCCACAGGAAAATCAGAACACTTTTATTCTGGTTAACACCATTACTAGCAGCTTTATTCTGAGACACATATTACTCTGGAGCACCTGGAATGATGCCACTTGTGTTTTAGTGATTGCCCCACAGTCTGTAAGGTGCCATTTGTCCAATTTAACTGTAAAATCATTGTTTCTTTCACTGCAGATGCATTTTAATCCAGGTTCTGCAATGTTGGTGCTGCAACGAAAGCAGCTGAGCCTTAGCAGACAGCAGCCTCCTCCATTGCACAGTCAACAAATTCCCACAGCAGGAGCCATTCTTTGCCCCATGTAAGGCAGGGAGTTCTGAGGGGAAACCACAGGTGTTTCTAATCAGGTCATTAAAGAGCTTATGATACTATTCAGAAGGAGGCTGGAGAAAGGTTTCACAAGCAAATTGAATTTACTTCTTCATTCTTGATTTTGCAAATGTCAGTTTCTTCTAACATTTAAAAATCTTATCATACCATATTTTGAAAAAGTCAGCAGCTGGGAAAGGAGAGGTGTCTCTGAGTGAAAGCTCTGCCTGGGTCATCAGCAGCCCTAGGTACTTTGTTTGGCAGGTGTCCATCAGCTATGCTCCCATTCCAGGTGGTGGCAATATTGTCATCTCCTGGGCACTAGAGGGGGATGGATACCCATCCTTTGCTGGTAGGTGTCACAGCCAGAGAAACTGCTCTGCTTCTGGTTTCAATTCCAGAAGTGGGGACAAACCTTTCTCTCCTGGTTGTGGTTTTTTTTTAGGGGGAAGGGAGAGGGATGCGGGAGTAGGGAATTTTCCCTTACCTTCTTCTTACCTTCTATTCATTTCTCTCTCTGCTGCTCTATTGCAATTGCATGTTATTGGCAGGTCTTGCCAATCAAACCTGATCACCTTCTATGACAGGGTGACCCGCCTGGTTGACGAGGGAAGGGCTGTGGATGTAGTTTTCCTAGACCTCAGTAAAGCCTTTGATACAGTTTCTCATAGTGTTCTGGTTGAGAAACTGATAACTGCTGGCCTGGATAGGCACACCCTCCTTTGGGTTAAAAACTGGCTGGATGGCCGGGCCCAAAGAGTGGTGGTAAATGGGGCTAAATCTGGCTGGAGGCCGGTCACCAGTGGGGTTCCCCAGGGCTCAGTGCTGGGTCCAGTTCTGTTTAACATCTTTATCGATGACCTGGATGAGGGGATTGAATGTACCCTCAGTAAATTTGCGGACGACACCAAGCTGGGAGGCTGTGTTGATCTGCTCGAGGGTAGGGAGGCCCTTCAGAGGGATTTGAACAGACTGGATCATTGGGCTGAGGCCAATGGCATGAGCTTTAATAAGGCCAAGTGCGGAGTCCTTCACTTGGGGTATAAAAACCCCAAGCATCGCTATAGGCTCGGGGAGGAGTGGCTGGAGAGCTGCCTGGCGGAGAAGGACCTGGGGGTCTTGGTTGACTACCGGCTTGATATGAGCCAGCAGTGTGCCCAGGTGGCCAAAAAGGCCAATGGGATACTGGCATGTATCAAGAATAGTGTAACCAGCAGGAACAGGGAAGTGATCCTGCCCCTGTACTCAGCACTGGTGAGGCCGCACCTGGAATATTGTGTCCAGTTTTGGGCCCCTCGCTTTAAGAGGGATATTGAGCTCCTGGAGCGAGTCCAAAGAAGGGCAACTAAACTGGTCAAGGGGCTGGAAAATAAAACTTCTGAGGAGCGGCTGAGGGAGTTGGGGCTGTTTAGCCTGGAGAAGAGGAGGCTGAGGGGAGACCTGATTACAGCCTATAAATACTTGAGAAAAGATGGTGGGGAGGTGGGGGAAGGGCTCTTTACATTAGTGATGGGTGATAGAACAAGAGGAAATGGGCATAAGCTTAGTCAGGGGAGATTCGGGTTGGATGTTAGGAAGTATTTCTTCTCTGAAAGGGTTGTCAGCCACTGGAATAGGCTGCCCAGGGAGGTGGTTGAGTCCCCATCCCTGGATGTGTTTAAGAATAGGGTGGATGATCTACTTGAGGATATGGTTTAATGGGGATTAGGGATGGTTGGACTCGATGATCTCTAAGGTCTTTTCCAACCTAGAAATCTATGAATCTATGAATCTATTTCCCTTGACTTCCAAAGGCTGTCTTATGCTGTGCCTTTCCTCCTTCCAGTGAGACCTCTTGCTTTTGCCCCTAATCTCTGCTCATGATCCCTCACCTCTCCTGTTCCTACTTGCCTCTTGTACCTTCACAGCCTCCACCTTCACATGCAGCTTAATTACATTAGATAGATTCTTACCCCATCCTCAGCAAGACAGTAGTATCTCAGCCCCTTTGAACAGAATATCAAGCAAATTATTAACATTCATGCCCTCTCTGTGATCAGATCTGAGATGCGGAACGTTTGTTTGTAACCAAACCAACCTAAAGCCTTAGCTCAAGGTTGTTGAATTTTTTAATTGCATACATACTACAGAAGATGTGTTTTGTTAAAGACTTGTTGAAGGACTGAATCTTGTATTCAGAGCACAATCAGGTGAGGTCCACAAGTATCAGGTCTTGTGGGAGTTTCTTTTGAATCCTAGTATTTGCCTTCGTGGTAGAAGGTAATGCCATCTTGAAAACCCACGATGTTGACGATGATCTTCGCTGTGGAGCATTAGGCTTTATTTTCAGGCAGCTGGTTACATAGACACCCATCAGGCTAAAAGAGTAGTCAGCAAATATAGCATTGTCTTCCAGGTGAGCAAGCCATGGGAACTTGTTGGCATTGTGCCCTCCAGTTCAAAGAAAGTTGAACTGAAGCCATTGTATAACTTGAAGATAAAGTCAAAGACCTTGAAGCAGATTTCAATAAGAAATAAAGCTGCGAGCAGAGACTGACTGATGTGCTCTCAGTAGCCTGAAATTCAGGCTACTGAATCATGAACCCTGTCCTGGGTTCAGGTTGTTGGTGAGTCATTGAGCAGGCCTTTGGCTTATGAAGGTAAGCTAGACACTGCACCGAAATTAGCTCTATTAATAAGCTGGTTCTGTCCCCCTCTCCTGCTTTTTTTTATCTCCCTTTTTGCTCCTGTTTCTAACCACCCATGACTATTTCTCATTTTACATGTTTTCTGTACTTTTTACCTCTATCCAAAATTCCTTACTGTTCCCACTGATCTGAGGGTGTTTCTTGCCCTCTCTGCTCTCTTCACACCAGCAGTGGGAGCACTGAGATCAGAGCAGGGATCTTCTTCCCATTCCCATTGCAGAAGCTGCTGCGTGTGCGAGGCCGGCTGGGTCCCGCTGATGGAGCCCTGGCCTGTGCTGCACTGTCGCCTGTGCAAGTGGAGCATTTGTAGCAGCCAGAAGGTAGAAGCCGTTAGGACTTGGGAGGAGTTTGAGAGGGAGAAACTTGTACATCTACTGCCATATAATATTGTCGACACCAAACGTGCAAATATGATTTTTGGATGTACACTGCTTGCATGAATCTTAAAAAGAACAGCCAAAAAGCAAATCTCTGGAACTAATGTTTCCACTCGTGAACACAAACAACTAGCCATGGAATATCCTGTTACCATGCACCACTTGATCTGTGGCAACACTACTGAACCATTTTAACAAAAACCTGCTGAAAAATGCTAGCCTGAAGGCTTTCCATGGAAAGTTATCAGCCCAAAAAGCTTATTTTCTAAAAGGTTTGGTCAACTTGTAACATAGGAAGATGAGTTGTGTTTACTGTAGAGATTGTTACTTCCATGATCACTAGTACCCAGGGACTTAGTTGGTTTGTCTTGTTTGGGGTTTGCTTTTTTCCCCTTATTTTTACCATTTATTCCTCAGTTACCAAAGTGGGGGAAAATGTGTCTAATGTAGCTGAAACTGGTAGGCAGGAAACTCTTATTATTATTTAAGCTTCTTTTTTCCTTGGTTGACTTTCTTTTAAAGTCCTTTGAACATCTATCTCTGTATGTAAATATGTGTTGATGTGTACATGTGTATATATATATATGCCAGTTCTTTTTCTTACAGTTTTAGCTTGACTTTCTAAGGAAGCGTGGATTAAGCTATCATACTCCTTGTCTTCTTGTCTATCTGCCTGCCTGTCAGTCCCCATTTGGTGAATCTAAGCCCCTTTGCCAAACAAAACTAGATTGGACCCTCTACTGAAAAAACTCAGAAATTAATTCCTCTAAGTTTCATGGAAATCATTGGGAGAGGAATAGGAGAGGAAAGAGATACAAATAGCTTCCCTTACTGCAGCTAAAGTATAAGCTCAATGGTTTTTTTTTATCCTGACAGATGACCAGTCAGCGCTCACATAGCTTGGCACCAACCCCAACACATGCTGCCTCTTCTCCAGCCAGCCAAGTAGGAGACAGTGAGATGTTGTGGGGCATGCTGTAGCACACTTGGAGGTGGAGACGTGAAACTCTTGCAATCTGAGATGGAGGAACAGATTGTACACATCTGTAGGAAACCATATTTCAGCATTTCTGCTGTCCAAGGAACATCTGCCATCTGTTGGGAGGGAAGTGAGGGTAATTATAAAAGGGTGCAGGGAGGGCTAGAGGGGAAAAGTCTTAAATATGTAGGAAACCGGGCTACATTACTTCTGCTGCTTATGGCATAACACAATAGCTCTCAGCCTTTGTTATTCCCATCCTGGAAACAATCCTGAACAACAGCTTTTGTCTAGTCAACAAGTTTTTTCTTAGTCAGGGAAAGATGTTGTGAAAAACGGAAGAGGCATTTAAGGCCCACAGTTACTGCAAGACTTAGAAAAGGAACCTGTAAGCAAGCTGTCAGTAAGGGGGAGCTCCATCAAGCAATTACAGCCAAGGACCAGAGCTCTCAGTGGAACAGAAAAGAGGTTGGGATCAGGGAATGACATCTGAGGAAAAGGAAAGTTTTACATTGATTTTACCGCCGATCAGCCTTTTCTGTATCTATTCATCTTCAATTGGTTATGCGCTGAATGAAATATACCACTGCCCCTTTTCCTGAAAGCAAAAACTTCTGGAAAGCCGAAGGCAAGTAGACTAGTTTTAAAAAGTTATAAAAATGCTTACTAGAAATAATACGGTTGAACCTAGCACAACAGGAAAGTATGCTGGTGTTCCTAGATGGTCTTTGAGTATGCTAGACTAAAGGTTTTTGAAAGCACACAGAATCATGAAATGCTTAGATTTCTCTTCTTTTGAATCACGAAATTCTTAGATTTCTCTGCTTTTAATTCCAAAATATTACAAAATTACTCGATCATACAAAAAATATATATGGCTTACAAAGGTACATCAATTATTTGTTTGAAATGTGTTTAGCTCATAAAAATCCCCTCATCTCTTCAAAAATAGGTATTTGAGATCACAGATGTCATCTGTTTTCAAAGCCAGTCTGGCTTGATATACAGGGTCTCTAGAAGTAATACATTCAGGGTGGCCTCTCCTAGGATGGGCCTGAAGAAGAGCTCTTCAATAGCATCTGCATCAATATCTCGAAGAGAGGCGATTAGCTGAAGAACCCAGGCAAATCTGCCTCGGTTTCTATGGAACACCGTTGAGATAAACTCCATCAAGGCTTGCTGAGCTTCCTGCTGCAGTGTTTGTACATAGGGGAGATATTTTAGGACATGGCATCCTGTCAAAACAAAAAATAAAATAATAAATCTTCAGTAAACACTTTTGTTCTGTGCCCTTCATAATGATGAGTGTCTGGCTTTCTAGCTTATAGTACTTCTGTATAACATATAGTATAATACTATAGTACTTCTGATGGAAAGTGTCCCTGCCCATGGCAAAGTGGTTGAAACTAGATGATCTTTAAGGTCCCTTCCAACCCAAACCATTCTATGATTCTATGGTTCTACTTTCCCTAGAAAACAATACAAATTTTGTAAACATATTTTCTGGAAAAAGAATGTATGCATGGTTCAATAATTGGAAGGAACATTGAGCAGTGTTGTAAGCACATTGAAATCTAGCCCGTTACATTAAATTCAGCTTTGAAATAGTAACAGGAAGTAGCTTTGACTCAGTACAGATGGAGAAGGAGCTTTATAATGTTGTCTACCCACCAAATGATACTGAGACCGTAGTCTGAGTAGGTGGAAACATTCCTGCTGTAATCTAAAATAGGTGGGTAACAGGAAGATGGAGATGGTGGTTTGGAGCAGTGAGCAGGCTGGCAGCCTGAAGACATAGGTTTCCAGTCTACCCAGCCCCATCTCCCTCGTATTATTGCCTCTGCTTGCTAGACTCAGCTGGGGCACTATGGTTCACCATGCAATCTAGGTATCTTCATTTACAGCCTAAAAAGAGCATAAAGGTTCTCTGTGAGATGTATCATGACCCATAGGAGTAGGGCAGATGACTGTACTTCCTGTTTTTCACTCCCTTTCCTCAGCCATTTCTGAAGAGGGAGAGGTCTCTGCCCTATGGAGTCATGGTCTTGAGCCTCAATCATGCACCTCCCGTAGCATGTGACTTCAAACATGCTGGCTCACTGACGGTCTTTGTGAGTGCCAGGGATCGGTTCAAAGGACACTGCGTGTTTATCCTTTGCCTCTGGTGGGATTGCCGTGTCACGTAGCTCTCAGCATCCTGTTCTCACCACCTGAGGATAATACCATCTTTCCGTTCCTAAAATTGCTGCAGCCTGCGCATGGGTAGCATGAATCCTCATGATTTCTGCCCCTCCTGCCTCCCACGCCTTATTTTAACCTATGTCCCAGCACACACTCCAGGCCCGTTCAGCATCTTTTACAGTGAGTGACTCCATACCCAGGGAGGTTTGTGTTTCACACAGGATCATTTAAGTGTGGGAGGTTCTGCCTCCTTGCCTAGTGCCCTGTACTAGGGCAAAACCAACCTGGTTGGAGTTTTTTCCAGTTTGTGGCTGGCTGCCCTTTGTCAGACAGTCTTCAGCAGCTCTCTTCTCCCTAGACATCACCGCCACAGGAGAAGAAGCCTCAGCAAAGCCTGCAGCCAGGCGAGCCAGAAATTAAGGATTTGGAAAAGTCATTTTTTCCCCCAGGATTACCACCAGCTGCAAGCTGTGAGGATGGTTCCAAGTGTTAGATATTTCATGGAAAGGACGTTGTCAGGATTTTGTATATTCAGGATGAAATTGCAATTGCTTCTATTCCTTCAAATTTGCTTGATTTCCCCATTTGGTCTTCTTTTATATGTAATCAAACACTGGTTTTAATTTACAAATAAAGAGAAACTTCTTGTTCTGAGATCTGTTGTAATAATATTCAGTCAAACACATTTCCAGCTGAACAGTAAACCTCTTAAGAGCGTCTTTTTTAACAGAAGTCCTGTCACAGCCTTGATGGAGTTTTTTATATTTCATAGAATCGTAGAATGGTTTGGGTTGGAAGCAACCTTAAAGATCATCTGGTTCCAACCTCCCTTCCATGGGCTGGGATACCCTCCACTAGACCAGGTGGGCATCCACAGCTTCTCTGCGCAACCTATTCCGGTGCCTCACCATCCTCAGAGTGAAGTTATGTGTATATATGGCACTGACATGATAACAGTACCGTTTTTCACGATTCCCAGCTCTTTACTGCACAGTTCTTATTGCTTTTCAGACAATTGTCAAAAGCAGCATGAGCAGTTTCACCTCACTCTGTGCTGTTCATGCATGGTAGGACAGTCCTACCTGCTCCTTCCTTTGACTTATTGCCTGGGTCCTAGTGAAGGCCTTGCAGCTGGACCCTTCACCCACACACTTTGACCTCTCCAAAGCCACTGAGCCAAAGCACCCCTGCAAAGAGCAAGGATAGCAATATGTTCTGGAGAGTCTGGATTCAGTTGATGCAAGGCTGCCTATTTTCCCTCAGGGGTTGGGTGCACCCTTTCTCCTTCTCAAGTTCTTGCTGGTCCAGATGTGGTCCATCACTAACCCAGCCAGAACCTACTGCACAGACGTACTGCGCAGATTGTGCTTTAGTGCACAGACCTACGCTCCACCCTACCTCCTACCTTGTCCCCAAGGGATTTTTTTATGATAGTAAGAGCAATCTCTATGCCATAAGAGATCACTTAGGGCACAAGCAAAGCTCTGCCATACTTGTTTGTCATGCTTCTTGCCCAAGCGCTGGCCTAGCTCTGCTGCTGCAGCTGCGTTTCTGGGGGCCCTGTTGCACTCCAACTCATAAACCAGCTCTGGACCGCTCGGTGCCTGGTCCTTCTACGTTGCCTCAGATGGTTCTGGTGGTCCTAACAGAAATAAAACATTCAGGATGGGAGCCCACACGAGGTTCTCCATGATCCAGGAGAGGGTTTAGCATTGTCACTGCTGGTGGCTGCCTGAAATCCTCTTAGAACTGAGGCCTGTAATATATTAAGATTTGGCCAAACATCAAGCCAAAACTAAGAGGGCAGCTGAAAATGTGCTGCATGTATGTAGAAAACATATTCTGGGTTTGGTGGAAAGTGTTCAAGAGCTATTAAAAATATTAATTGTGTAATGACAGCTGTACAGATTTGTTTGCAGCAAAACAGGTAGAGAAAGGGTGGTTTGGGCTGTGCATAAGCCCTGAGTACTTGTTTCAGCCCAGAGTTAAACTGTGAGTCCTGCCCATGACAGGAAGGTTGGATTAGATGATCTCTGAGGTCCCTTCCAGCCTATGCCATTCTATGATTCTATGATTCATCTGGAGTTAATCTAGGCTTAACTAAAGTCCTCCCAGCTGCCTTCTGCCACCCGTGGAGAAAGACACCTCCACAGAATAGGGTCATCCCACCTATGAACTAGAGAGTCCCCTTGAAGCCCTGGGTGGTGTCTGCAGATGGCATGACAGGCTTCTGTGCCTCTCATATGGCACCCTGGGGATGCATCAGAAAGTGTGAATCTGGAACATAATACTGCTTCTGCTGCTTTCTTCATTAGTGCAAATCACATTTTATCCACAGAGATAACAAAAATGCCTGCTAGTTAAACTGTGTAAGCTGCTGCAAATGAGGGATTCCTCCTCTTACCATCACCCTGATATAACTGGTGGTTTCTCTCAGCCTGACTTTATTGTGAAAAACTGAGAAAATAACTTGCACTTAAACAAACTCCACTGGTTCGATGCTGCAGCGTAGGCACACAAGACAATACCAAACATTCGGATGACATTACATCTCAAGAATCAGAACTTGAATCCTATTGGAAACAAATATAAAGTCACTACAGCCTTCAAGCAGCCTATAAACCCTTCACCGCAAGAAATATCACGGCATAACTGAAGCGTTCAAGCATCCTTTTGGTGCGGTCCCAAGTGCAGCAGACTGCTGACAGTGCAGCCAACAGCACTGATTGCTGGGGAAGGAGTCAGGGATCTGAGCCAGAGCAGACTGGAGTCAATAAGGCTTTCCATTTACTTTAGCGGACTTAGGGCTCAGCTCTTAATGACTCACACACTCAGTGGTGCTGACCTAGGCAACCTGCCTTCCTAAAGAGGCTGCACTTGGCACTAGAAGTGGGAGGATGTAATCGCTACTCTGAGTTTGCTCCGTGACTGCCATCCCAGGCTTTGAATGTAGAGATATTATGAGATAAATAAATAAATAAATAAATAAATAAATACATGCTGTGTAACCTCAACGCAGTATCCTTTTGCCTCAATGATGGCAATCAGATGATATAGATTATGTTATCTTCTCCAATGTTCTTGCTACAGAGGAAGTCTGTTAAAATACTTGTAAAACTCCCATCACATACCCGTGTACCTTCTCCCCTTTGCTGTACTATGGGTGAGGCTGCTCTCTTACCTTCAAACTGGGAATCGGTTTGAAGTGACACAATTAATTCTTTATGACTTAAAATTTGTCCACTAGAAGCTGTTTTGACCCACAGTGGGTGACCTGCTGCACACATCCAAGGAACTGAAATAAACTACTTCAGGCAGAAAATCATTGAATTGTGGAATATAGATTTTTGACAACATTTGGCTATATTCATAGAAAAGAGTAAAACTAAACATTTGTCTATATGCAAACAAAAATGCCAAATGTCATTATAGGCACATAATCATGTGTAATTTCCCAGAAGACTTACCAGAATTAAAAAGAATAATTCCTTTAAGATAAGCATATTCTTTTGCACTTATGTCCAGGTCCCAGAATTTCCACAATAAATTCTTCATCTTCTGAACTTCTGCTAAAGATGCTCCCAGTGACGAGCTGCCCAGTTCATTGCTAGCTGTCAAAGACTGATTGAGAAGGATTTTTTTTCAATAAACTTGGGGCTGAAATCTCTCTCAGGTCAAAATCTACCCCTTCTTGTGCCATGCCCAGGACAAAAAGAGGGGCCCAGTTCTGCTGTACGAGGACAACCTGATCCTCCCAAGGCAGGTGATAAAAGGAAGGCAAGTTTCTAATAAACGTTAAAGTCTTCACGAGCACTTCAGAAGCTCTTCGGCACGTGTCTTCTGGTGTTTTCAGGACAACTCTTCTCCTGTCCGTACAAGAGCAGCTCTTGCTTCCTGTGGAGCGATGGGGACGGCAATACTGCCGGTCCCACTGGGTCTCACTTCCGCGCTCTTGGTTAAGGATCTGGTACAGGATGCTCTTAGCGTGGTGCGTCTCGCACCGACATTTCCCAAACTTCTCAGCTGGGATCTCGGCAGCCATAGAGCCAGAGTTCCCCGTGGCAGGAAAGAGCGGGCACGGCACTGTGCATCCGCAGCAGGGCAAAGCATCTGTGCCACGGGGCGAAGCCTCGCGTGCGTTTTATAGACGCGGGCAGTTGGAAAGGAATATGACCCTGACCTGTAAAGTTACCTTGAGCTTTATGGCTTTATGGCGCCTCGAGCGAGGCGGTGCCAGCAGCCCCGTGCGGCGCCAGCAGCCATAGGCAGCGCAAGCTTCTGAATGATGCTGTGGTAGCAGTCCTTTGAGCAGATGCTTGTTCAAAAGGAGCCACCTGGAGATGCTGTGGATGTCTACCATTGCTTTTCTGCACTTAACAGTGCTTGTACTTTACACTGGATGTGACACCTATGTCAAGGAGCTCATAGGTGAAAGTCCCAGGGATGGAAATCCCACATATAGGAATTATTTCACATTCCTGGGAGATCTGAGAGAAACTTCAGACAATGTCAGCTGCTATAGCTCATGAGAATGTTATCTCCTGCATTTCATGTATGATAATTTCAAGCACAGAACATGTGGACTTCTCCTGGACTTGCTGTGTAATTAAAATTACTGTGGAAATAAAACTGGTGAAGAAAGAGAGCAAAATGGCAATTCATACTGTTGTATGTGTGAAATTTTGTAGCAGAGCAAGAGCTGAATGATAGAATTGTCAGGACTCTTCAGTCAACATCAGGGAACATTAAGTTGCGGGACATTACGGCTGGGAGAGTTGGGGCTGTTCAGCTTGGAGAAGAGATAGCTCCGGGGTGATCTTCTAGCAGCTTTCCAGTACTTAAAGGGGGCCTACAGGAAAGCTGGAGAGGGACTTTTTACAAGGGTATGTAGTGATAAGACAAGGGGCAATGGCTTTAAACTGAAAGAGGGGAGATTTAGATTAGATATAAGGAAGAAATTTTTTACATTGAGGGTGGTGAGTCACTGGAACAGGTTGCCCAGAGAAGCGGTAGATGCTCCGTCCCTGGAAGTGTTCAAGGCCAGGTTGGATGAGGCTTTGAGCAACCTGGTGTAGTGTAGAGTGCCCCTGCCCATGGCAGGGAGGATTGAAACTGGATGATCTTTGAGGTCCTGTCGTGGTTTTAGGCTGATCCAGCAACTAAAACTCACACAGTCTCTCCTTCTCCAGTGAAGTGGAGAGGAGAAAAATATCATAAAGGGACTGAGGGTTAAGACAAGAACAGAGGGAGCACCCACCAACCATGGTCCCGGGCAAAACAGACTTGGCTTTCTTAAAGCAAAACAATTTATTAACGGTTATGTAAAAGGACAAAGGGAAGCAAAACCGGTTACTTGAGAGGGTAAAAAGAAACAAAGCCAGATCTTAAAACCGACACCTTCCTTCCCGCCCCCCCGCCCTTTCTTTTTCCTCCCAGCTCTACCTCCTCCCCCCAGAGGCGCAGGGGGCAGGGACTGGGGTAGTGCAGGTCAGTTCATTCCGTGCTGTAACTGCTGCTTCTTTCTTAAAGGAGGAGGAGTCCTTACACCCTTTTCCTCTGCTCCAGTGGATCCCCTACTCACGAGGAAAAATCCACAAACTTCTCCAGCATGAGTCCTACGCATAGGATGCAATCCTTCCCCATCGGATTGCCCCAGTGTGGGCTTTACCACAGTCTCGGATTCTTAGGGAGATGTTGCCACTCACTCCGGAGTGGGTCGTCACGCAGACTCCAGATGCTTCTCTACCTTGTCGTGCATCCCAACACGACCATCCTCAGGCTCAGGCATCTTCTCCCCACGGGCTGCGAGTGGGTCGCTGCTCCACCGAGGTCGTCCTGGTTGCAGGGGGGCCGCCTGCTATCTCACCATCAGCCGCAGGGGAAACTCGGCTCCGGCACACCTCCTCCTGCTCCATCCTCACTGACCTGCTGTCGATGCGGCTGTTTCTCTCAGATCTCAGTCCTCTCCGGGTGAACTCAGCCCAGTGGGCACCCCAGGAGTGGGGTGCTCCCTGAGTTCCCCAGCTGGCTCCGCCGCCGCCATTCTCAGTGGGCGGCGCCGGCCCGACGCAGGCAGCTGCCCAGCCGGGAGCCAGGGAGCGGGGGCAGTGCCCTCCTCCCTTCTCTGCTCGCTCCTGGGAAAAGCACCTTTTTCATTTCCTTTGTCCCAACATAAATAGGGCAATTTGCAGAGGCGCTGATTGGCTCAACCTCGAGGGGGATGGGAGTCCGATCTGGTGGCCAGAACCAAGTCTAACATGGTTTCAAAACTAGGGAGGTCACAGGGAGCAAAGCCCCTCTCCTGCCACCAGAATCCCCCCCCATCAAACCATGACAGGTCCCTTCCAACTCAAACCATTCTATGATTCTGTGAATGGAAGGAACTCAGCATTAATAAGAAAAAATTGATACTTCAGGTTTTTGTTACTTCGTACTCTCTTGCTGCTTTTATATAGGGGAAGATGTCCTAAGTTTTTTCACCAAGCACAATATTTATGCATTCCTACTCCCTGGGCTCTTAGCATGTCTTAACAAAAAATAAGCATTAAAAACAACAGCTCCAAGAGCTACTTCTGTTACATCTCGAAGCCTTAGGTGTGTAAAGGCCACCCCATCAAATGCATAGCTGCAAATTTGTGCTTTGTTACAACTGTCTGTTTTTTCCATGCTGGGCCATTTTAAAATTTCCATTTATTTATCTCTCCATGATATTTATGTTGCAAAATTTTTCTCTTCTGAGGAGATAAAAAGTGGAGGAAGAGATGGCTGCTCCAAAGTTGAGCAATCTGGAAGTGTAGGGCTGCTGAGGCGCAACTACCACTAACTGCAGTGAAGGTCAAGGGGGCCCAGAGCACTGAACACCTGATGAGATTTGCTTGTCCACCTCTCCATCCATTCAACAGCTCTCTACTGTTGTCCACTGCTGGAGTATCAAAGAGCATTTTAGGTTAAATAGCACAGCAACAGAGAAGTCCCCAGAAAGTCCCATTCTTATCATTCTCACTGCAAAATTCTAGCTGGGCTGAGGTTCAGTGGAATGAACTCCAGTTGCAGGGCTAACTCCATCTGAGGTTCTGCATGAATTACATAGACTGGCTAATGGCTGTGCTAGAAAGAGTCTGACCTTGCTAAAATCATTCTTGCACAGAGTTTGCTTGTGAAAAGAAGTCCTGTCTTCTAATTCCTGGTGAGCACAGTGGTGTTCCAGTAATCTAGGTAGGAGAATGATCTCTGATAAACCCAACTCCTCTCCTCCAAGGAAAAGAAATCTTTGACTCAGCTGAAATCAGCACCATTTCACAGTTCACCATCATTTCACCCTCATGGTTCATGTCATCATTTTGCAGCTCCTATTAATTGTGCTGATTAAAATTATACTCCAGATTAAACTGGTTTGTTTCCTACATTGTTTTTTTTTAAGGTCTGCATCAGTCATAGAATCATAGAATCATAGAATGGTTAGGGTTGGAAGGGACCTCAAAGATCATCTAGTTCCAACCCCCCTGCCATGGGCACGGAAATCCTCCACTACACCAGGTTGCCCAAAGCCTCATCCAACCTGGCCTTGAACACCTCCAGGGATGGGGCATCCACAACTTCTCTGGGCAACCTGTTCCAGTACCTCACCACCCTCAATGTAAAGAATTTCTTTCTTATAGCTAACCTAAATCTGCCCTCTTTCAGTTTAAATCCATTGCCCCTTGTCCTAGCACTACACGCCCTTGTAAAAAGTCCCTCTCCAGTTTTCCTGTAGGCCCCCTTTAGGTACTGGAAAGCTGCTATAAGATTACCCTGGAGCCTTCTCTTCTCCAGGCTGAACAGCCCCAACTCTCTCAGCCTGTCTTCATAGCAGAGGTGTTCCAGCCCTCTGATCATCTTTGTGGCCCTCCTCTGGACTCATTCCAGTAGCTCCATGTCCTTCTTGTAGTAGCTCCATGTCCTCCTTGTCCTTCATATGCAGAGAGTCCTAATATCAGCAATGTATTGTATTGGATACCATTTCTATTTATCATAATTGATTTATTTTGGTTGTGTATAGTTCTAAGAGGCAGAAGCAAATTATATTTTTCTAACAGGAATTCCTGGTATATTTTAATAGCTTTATGACTGTTTACCAAAAATACAGACTAAAGTTTACTGCCTCAGTACAGCTGCTAAGGACACGTCATCAGCTTTTTCTGAGAGCATGATTACTTGTAATTATGAGTCAATATTGAATTACAGGTGAAACTGATCCTGGTGGTCCTAATTGGTAGAAAATTGTCTGAAATGAGCTCTCTATGTGACCTGATTTTCTCAAATTTAGAGGAGCAGAAGCTAAATTTAGCTCTATGCTCATAAATTAGACAATAGTTATTTTTTCTTTCTAAATCTTACCTGTAGAGTGGCTGAAACCACATGCATGTAGATATCAAGCATCTACAGTCTTCTTGCTAAAGTAGTAATGCTTCTTACTTTCAAACGTTAAGAAAGTATACTACACAAAAAAACCCACAATATTGAGATATGAGAATCCCATGGGCTTTTATCTGTTTTAGATGTTTCTAGCACGATGGTTTGAAAACAGTGACACAGTCACATTGATGTTATTTCTTCTGTTTTGCATTTGTATACTTTTTCAATCAACAAAGGATACACACCCACAAATGCTCACTGCCACCACATTCTCTCTGCAGCCATCAGAATTGCTCCTTGGGCACAAGTGCCACCATTCGGACAACAAAAAATGAATCCTAAGTCCACACAATAAATTGCTACAGACAGCTCATGAATATTCACACCATTGCTGGGAATTGCCCTACTCCGAGCAAGGCTGCCATCTCCACCTCTCCCATGAGTAATGTTGTTTTGTGCACCTGTATATTACTGTTAAAGATAATATACACTTAATACAGCTCTTCATCTTTGTTGTTTAGGTGATTCACACACAATGCAACCTTCTTCCTAAAATCCCTGGATTTCTCAGGTTTGCAAGAACTGCCTGCTAGGCATAGATGGTCCCACACTTCTACCCTTTCTGAACAATGTGCAACAGCAGGGTCGGTGTTGTGAAGTCAGCAGGAGTTGAGGGATATGGATGTGGATGTTGTGGATGCCCCATCCCTGGAAGTGTTCAAGGCCAGGTTCAGTGAGGCTTTGAGCAACCAAGTCTAGGGGAAGGTGTCCCTGCCCATGGCAGGGGGATTGGAACTAGATGATCTTTAAGGTCCTCTTCCAAATCAAACCATTCTATGATTCTATGATTGTATGGTATTTGTTACTATTAAATATCCAGTGACTTATGCACTTTCTTGAATACCCTATTGGGTCCAAAAGTATAAGGCATGTAATATTTTTGACTCTTCACCTATAGTCTTAATTCGCCTAATAGAATACTTGGAAGGCTGAAGAGACTTGTCAGATAATACAGGAGCTTAAGTGGCCCTCTCATCCTTACCTTGGCAGTAGCCAAACATGAGTCCTTCAGGAAGAGTGTAAGATGTATACCACTCTTCTCATCAGTACTTATCTTGCCTTCAGTCATTCGCAGCTCAGGGAATTCCTGAATCAGAGTGATTTTAGGCATTTAGTAACTCTCAATTAATTGCTACCCTATAATCTCATGCAGTCTGCTCCTGAAGCTGCATGAACATCCACATGTCAAGGAGCTTTGTGGATGTTGTAAGGGAGACAAAACTTAATCAAACATGACATTTGCAGGATTTGGTGACTTCTTGCTCTTGTACTGGGGAAAAAAAAAGGAATCAGTCAGTCCCTATTCACCCTCTCTATAGCTTGCTTTATTTTATGAATCTCAGCAAGACTCTCACAGTCATCCTTTGTCCAAACTAGAGATGTAGCTTCCAAAATTGTTCTTTCTTTAGAGTTGGTACCACGCCTATAATTATCTTGCTACCGTTCTTTGAACCTTTCTTAGCCCTATATATTTTCTAAGATATTCTTTAAGAGGAAGTGAGGAAAGTATCAGAACAGGACACAATATCTAGGACTTAGGAGAGCATGGATTTATACAGGGACAGAATGAAGTTCTCTGTTTTGTCTTTCCCAGAAGTCACTCCTGAACACTGAGCTGTTGTTGCCATGAAACTGTTACATCCCCCAAGTTTACTCCTAACAGTTCAGAGGCTGTCATCTTAGTCAGTAGTGCAGTCAGGAGTGTTTTATCTCATGTACATCTTTTGCCATGTGTATGTATACACTGAATTTTGTCTATAATTTGACACCTAGTTGATGATTTTCATAAAGCCCTTCTGACAGCCCTAGTCTTCCTCTGAATAGTTGTGTATCATCAGTAAGAATTCATATTCTGAAACTTTGAAGGCACTGCTCTTCAGAATAGTTCACTCAATGCTGTGATTTGTTTAAAAGACTGTCGTAATTTAACTGTGGGACAGAAAATCTGACATTGTCCTTGCAGTAGAGTGTCTGTATATACAAGTACATGTATGTTGGACTATATGTATTGGTGCACAATGTATATGGTAACTAAATTATTACTAAGCAGTAATTTGAGCTCTCCTACTTTCCTAAAAGATGAGACTGGAGGCAGATGCATCTCCAAAGAAGAATCTCCACAATTATTTCGTATGGGCTACAAGAAGGAAACACACTCCTAAGAAGTTGACAGCAGCCTTTTTGAGGTCATCCTGTCACACCAGTCTGATACATCCACGTATTCCTTGACTGAGTGATCTCTTATCTCTCTGTCTCTCTGGTCTTCCATTTAATTGGCCTATAAAGATCTATTTGACTTCAGAACAGGATTTTCTCTAGGAGTTTTATGCTTTTTTTTTTCTGGGAGGAGTTGGGTGAATCTTATGTCACTGATACTTTCAAGGACGCCTGACTTCACTAACAGCCCTAATGATGACAAAAGGAGCCAGTAATAAAACCAATAAAACCAATATCTTTCTAGAAGGGTTCCATATCCTCCTTGTCCTATGGCACACACCATCTTCCTTGAGCAATAAAGGTGTTCATTCCTCAGCTAAAGGAGTCAAGAGCTACCATTCAGACTGCCTACTTCGACTAGGCAGATAGCGGGAAGTATCATCCCCAAGTTAAAGCCTGCTCAGCTTTGAAACAAGATCTGAAGCAGTGTCTTTAGCTTATGCTCCAACAGGTAATGGCATGGCAAACCAGGATTTGGCCCTTGTATCTGAAGCAAGGGTATGTGAGTTATAAATCCAGTTAATTTAAACAGATTTGGCTTATCTTGAAGTTTGGTGGGTGAACTTCTCAAGTGATTGAAGTTAAGAATGTGCTTAAAATATTTTACTTCATTAGGTCTGGTAAAAATCAGCATCTTTTTGATGATAGCAATTTGAACAGAAGCAGCAAATTAACTGAGAGGCGGCTGCCCCAGGAGGCCCTGTGGTGAAATGTTGTCTATCACTGAAACTAGGTCTGGTTTAGACTTGCCTGTGTGACCAAGTTAGAGAAAAGGCAAATGCCTCTCAACTTCTGCCCCACATCTTGATGTGAAGCAGGAGCTTTGAGAAGACCCCTTCCTAAAAACCAACCCTGGGCATCTACATTTAACTCATGTTCTGCTGTTGTTTGTTTCCAAACACATTGGAGTAGCATTTAAAGTGACTTTTTGGCAGGTGCTGGTCACTGGCTGAAGAAGGGAGAGTGTTTGTCTTCATTTGGATGAGGCCCTACATAGGCAGATAGGAGCTGCTGCTCGTTCACAAGCCCTGGTCCTCATGGGGGATTTTAACCACCCTGATATCAGTTGGAATAACAACACGGCAGGGAACAAGCAATCCAGGGGATTCCTGGAATGCATTAATGATAACTTCCTTATCCAAGTGATAGAGGAACCAACCAGGAGAGGTGCCATGTTAGACCTCGTTCTCGTCAATAGGGAAGGGCTGGTAGGTAATGTTGAACTTGTGGGTAGCCTTGGCTGCAGTGACCATGAGATGGTCCTAAGGGCAGCTAAGAGGGGGAAGCTCAGCAAGCTTGAAACCCTCGATTTCAGAAGAGCTGACATTCGCCGCTTCAGGAACCTCCTTGGTAGTGTGCCATGGGATAAAGTCCTGGAAGGACTGGGAGCCCAAGATTGCTGGTTGACTTTCAAGGATCATCTCCTCCAAGTTCAAAGGCACTGCATCCCTAAAAGGAAGAAATCAGGCAAAAACACCAGGAGACCTATATGGACAAACAAAGAACTCCTGGCTAAAATCAAATACAAAAGGGGATTACACAAAGCATGGAAGCAGGGACTGGTAACCTGGGATGAGTACAAGGAAGTTGCTCGTGTACTCAGAGACCAGGTTAGAAAAGCTAAGACCCTGACAGAGTCAAATCTGGCCAGAGATATTAGAAATAAGAGAAAAGGATTTTATAGGTATGTGAGAGAAAAAAGAAAAACGAGAGAGAATGTGGGGCCCCTCCGGAAAGATACGGGTGACCTGGTTGCTGAGGACATGGAGAAGGCTGAAATCTTCAACAACTTTTTGCCTCAGTCTTCACTGGCAACCATTCAAACCACACCACCCAAATCACAGAGGATATTGGCTAGATCTGGGAGAGTGAAGAGTCACCCAGGATAGGAGTAGATCAGGTCCGGGAACACCTAGAGAACCTGAAGGTGCACAAGTCCGTGGCACCTGATGAGATGCATCCATGGGTCCTGAAGGAACTGGCAGCTGAAATTGCTAGGCCACTAGCCATCATGTTTGAGAGGTCCTGGCAGTCTGGTGAGGTTCCTACAGATTGGAAAAGGGCAAACGTAACCCCCATCTTTAAAAAAGGGACCAAGGACAACCTGGGAAACTACAGACCAGTCAGCCTTACCTCTGTGCCAGGTAAAATCATGGAACAGATTCTCTTGGTAGCTGTACTAAGGCACATAAAAAATAACCAAGTGGTTGGTGACAGCCAACATGGCTTCACTAGGGGTAAGTCGTGCCTGACTAATTTAGTGGCCTTCTACGACAAGGCTACAGCACTGGTTGACGTGGGTAAAGCAACAGATGTCATTTTTCTGGACTTGTGCAAGGCGTTTGACACTGTCCCACATGACATCCTTGTCTCTAAAATGGAGAGACACAGATTTGACAGATGGACCACTCGGTGGATCAAGAACTGGCTGGATGGTCGCACTCAAAGAGTTATGGTCAATGGTGCGATGTCTACGTGGAGACCAGTGTCAAGCGGTGTTCCTCAGGGGTCTGTTCTGGGTCCAGTGCTGTTCAACATCTTCGTCAGCGACATGGATGACGGCATTGAGTGCACCCTCAGTAAGTTTGCCGATGACACCAAGTTGTGTGGTGCTGTGGACTCACTTGAGGGGAGAGATGCCATCCAGAGGGACCTTGATAGGCTTGAGAAATGGGCCAGTGCAAACTGCATGAGCTTCAACAGGTCAAAATGCAAGGTCCTTCACCTGGGTCGAGCCAATCCTAGGCACAAATACAAACTGGGCACAGAGTGGGTTGAGAGCAGCCCTGAAGAGAAGGATTTGGGGGTGTTTATAGATGAGAAGCTCAACATGAGCTGGCAGTGTGCTCATGCGTCCCAGAAGGCCAACCGCATCCTGGGATGTATCAAGAGAAGCGTGGTCAGCAGGTCAAGAGAGGTGATTCTCCCCCTCTGCTCTGCTCTTGTGAGACCCCATCTCGAATACTGCATCCAGTTCTGGTGTCCCCACCATGAGAGAGACACAGATTTGTTGGAGAGTGTTCAGGGGAGGGCCACAAAGATGATCCAGGGGCTGGAGCCCCTCTGCTACGAGGACAGGTTGCGGGAGCTGGGATTGTTCAGCCTTGAAAAGAGAAGACTTCGGGGGGACCTAATAGCTGCCTTTCAATACCTGAAGGGAACTTATAGGAAGGCTGGGGAGGGACTTTTTACAAGAGTGTCCACTGATAGGACAAGGGGAAATGGGTTTAAGTTGAAGGAGAACAGATTTAGATTGGATCTTAGGAAGAAATTCTTCAGTACGAGGGTGGTGAGACTTTGGAATAAATTGCCCAGAGAGGTTGTGGATGCCCCCTCCCTGGAGGTGTTCAAGGCCAGGTTGGACAAAGCCTTGAGTAGCCTGGTCTAGTTGAGAGGCGTCCCTGCCTGTGACAGGGAGGTTGGATTAGGTGATCTCTAAGGTCCCTTCCAGCCTATGCCATTCTATGATTCTATGATTTTAGACTGAGGACATTTTGTTAGAGAATTTATGCTGCCCAACCATACTTCAGCTGTTGCAAATGTGAGTGCAAACACATGCCATCTGGAGCTATAACCAAACCTGAGACTAAAATATTAATAGAGAAAGTAAATAATCAGCTCCGTGATGATCCTTAGCCAGAAGATGGAGTGACACAGGAACATATTTCTTAACTCTTCAGGTTCTTATGAATCTAAAGCAGTAATGGATTTCCATGTATGCAAATACATACATAAAGCCAAAAAAGGGCTTTCATGGTTGTTTAAAAGGAACAAACAAACCCAGCTGGACAAGTAGACTCTTTCTATGATTTCTAAACAGCTTTATCCTGCCTCTCAGTAACATGGGGTCAGAGTGTTCTTCCTCTGAAAAACCTAAGCAGTCATCACTTTGCAGTTGCAGCAGAGCTGTGCACACCATAGCAGACGTGTTGCTGCTGGACTTTTTCTCCCTTGGTTAAAGGTAAGTTTTAGGCAGTGTATGGAAAGGAATATGAATTTGGAGACATGAGTAGGTTTTAACCTGCCTGACATCAATCATTTGCTTTCTTCACACTAGAAAAATTGGTGAGTTCTTATAAGGGTAAATGGGCAAATTTTTGTAAGGACGTACTTTGGGAGGGTGGGCTGTAGGGATTATAAAATAAACCAGAAATGACCTCGTACCAGATTGTGCCATTTTTCTATGGCTCTCCCACCAAGGAGAGGGTGTTTTTACAGTCACCCTTATCAGCGCTGGGACAGGCACCATCTGTCACTATCAATATAGATAAATATTATCTTTATTATCACTGCTCAGCAAGTGGAACATGATGAAAAGCAACACAGAAAATGGGCATAGTTTTGAAAAAAAAAAAAAAAAAGCTAGAAAATGCTCCTGGCTAGCAATGCCATCTCCGGAGTGGCACTGAAAAGTTGACTCCTCTCTTTAGTCCCCTCCCCTGCTGAGAAGAGCAGTTGAGATGATAAACATTTTAAAGTAGTATGGAGCCCACTATCATATGAAACTTTTCTGTCATATCGTTGAAGATAAATACCCGATCTAGTGATTTGCACTCTATAAATACCACAGATTAACGAGTGAAGGTTAGATGGCAGGTTAGATATGGGGTGTTTGCCTTCAGACTTGTCTTTACACATTTTGCTTATGATAAAATGAGCAAGGTCTTAACAAGTCATCTGTGATCCAAAAAACTAAATCCCAAACACTTCCATTTTATTTTGAAAAATATGAGAGGCTACTAACTTCTACCAGGGTTATAGAACTAATGCATTGAGTTTTCCCTGTGACAAAATTAACATGCTCAAATTCCCCTCACAGTTTGCCACAGGATAACTTCTCTATCAATAACACTTAAATTAAACATCTATCTCTTCAGATTATGGGGAAAAAAAAAAAAAAAAAAAAGGAAGAAAGCAGTTCCAGCTCAAAATTTGGATTTTCTTAGAGCTCAGACTACTTAAAAACTGATAGAAAAATCTACATCACTTGGGTTTGATTCTTCATAATCAGTTACTGATTATGACTCCTGAAGCCTGTATGTACAATTCTCCAAGTGTTCACCAAGCCCCAGAGAGATTCTTCATCAGATATTTCCTCATCACAGTTTACCCATAAGAACCCCCATTTCTTCTATCTGTCTTCAGTCATCTCCTCACCTTGATTGCTGTGACTTTCTTCTAGCACACCTCTGCCAAGGAGATACCTGCTCCGTTCTCTCCTAGCTGGTTTCCCATCTGATTTGAAGTGAGGCTGGGAAGAGTTCAGACACAGCTATGGTAGGACTTTATTGCAGGTCCATTTCCTATTTTCCTACTTTTTCCCAAAGAGGCAGGGACAGAGCAGTTCACAAATCCATTACAGCCAAGTCTAAGCACATCTTTGATCATACGAGCCTGAATTACTTCAGACTTTAGAGATTCTCTGGTATAACGCATACTATATTTTAACTCAATCCATTAAACTTTTACCTAACTGGCACCCCTGAAGACCAATAAGCGCTAGAGTCTGCCGAACGTCAGGCAACTGTTCCTTTAGGAATAGGTCGGTCTGACAAAACTGGGAAGGAAGAAAAAATGGTGAGTCGTCTACCTATTGGAAATGATAAAGAAAATTCTTCTGTTTCTGTGTATGAGGCTCTACTGTCAGGATACTTCGGGGAAAGAGCCAGCTTTCTGAATACCATGGAGTCCAGCAGGAATGAAGAAGAAAGGCTGTGAAAACTTTGCCAAAGAGTAGTATGGTTTTGAGCAAACAGGACTAGGAAACTAAAGCTAGGAAAATGAATTTCAGATGTTCAAATCCCGTGTGAGATTGTCACAGTGTCTCTGTCTAGAAAGAATCAGCATACTGAGAGAGAGGAAGATCTTGAAACTTTTAAGTAGTACAGGTTGAAAACTGGAGGGAGAGAAAGGAGGAAAAGATAAACCTGAGCACATTTAATAAAAGCAGATTGTGATAGGATAAATGTTTGCAAATACTCGTATGAAGATAGCAGTTGCCCACGGAGTCAAAGGTGGCCACAAGTCACAAGCACTTCCGTGCTGTTCACTGGTGGTTTGAAAGACATTCAGACCTTCTTCTGGACCTATTTCTGTATGCAGTATATGAATGTTCTGCTTATTCAGTATTGAGATTTCAGTGTTGTGAGATCAACCGCTGCTTACTCTGGAATTTATGTTATTCCTGTCACTCTGAAAAACAGCTCTGAGATTTTTAGAAGCAAGTACATTTGCAAAAATCATATTTTTGAAAGAGAAGTCTGGCTCCATTTGTCTAATGAAAATCTGCACTTAGCCACATTTAAAAAAAGAAAACTATTATTTTAAGGTCAGTGGAAACTCCATTAAAGCATTTCAGGAAATTGTCAGATCATTAGAGCAATGGAAATTGAAATGTACGCAATGTACTGTTTTCAAATGCGTAAAACAGTGGACAAGAAATCACGTGTGTCCTCTAGTCTTAGGGTAACATTGTCCTTCAGGACCCACATAATTCAGGAGTGAATTTATCGTGCCATATGCCAGTGACTGCTCCTAGCTTGCAGTTGTCACCTCTCAAACTTGCCTTTGAAAACTAAGAGGAGACATACCTTTTTCTCCTTTAGCTACTCTGGGAAATATATGTATGAGGAGGATTGTCCTCGAGAGACTGTCTGACACCTAGAACTACCTCTCTGAATGGCATAGAAGTCTGAGAGTTCAGCCATGTACTTGAAATCATGTTCAGAAATGCAAGATTCATCTGAAAACAACTGAGAGCGATGGAGAATTCAGGTCAGTCAGTAGAGCTGCAAGGCTTATGTGAATACATAAAAAGAAACAAAAGACCAAGAGCAAAATGTGTCTGCAGAGTGTTTAGGTTAGTGTTCCATGATCCTTTCATCCTCCCTGATTCCTGTGACAAGATGGTAAGAGCTTCATGGCGGTCCTGTAGGACGGCACATCCAAACTCAGATGGACTGAAGCATTTATACCTTCACCACCTGCTTCCCTTTATAGCTCAGATTCAACAGTGAGGGTCGTTCTGGTCCAAACCTCTCCCCCTTTTCCTTCTTCCTCCTGCCCTATATACTTCTTGTTTAGGAGGTCAAGCAGGAAAGGATCTAGCACTTCCTTCCATTAAGCCAGTACATGATACCATCTGTTGTGGAGATGTGAATCGCCTTTGGACAAGGATGTAGGGTTTGTCCTCACTCGGACAGGCCATGGCTATTCCCATAACTGGCCAAGACCCTTAACAAGCTTTCAGCTGGTTGTGAAGTAGAACTGAGCTGGGAAATGGCTAAATCCCAGGATATAAATGTTTTGTATTAAACCTCCTGTTCTGCACCCACACCACGTACCTTGCTAGTGTGTTTTATGCAATCATCTCCTAAGTGTGAACAAAGGGCACAGCTCAATACTTGATCTCATTTGAGACTAGAGCTGATGGCAACCACACACATAGTGTTGACAGTATTTTGGAGGGTACCTCAACCCTGTTCCAGCTCTGTCTTTGAGGAGGCTGCTGGGACAAGTGCTAAGATGATCCAACATGTCCCATCCTGTGGTAGGAGGTCAACTCTCAGAGCTCTGTGCTCCTGCTGGGTCCCACACACTTTTGCACCGAGTAGACTCCTCTTAGGAAAGCAGGAGAAAAGTCATCTGCAGAGAGAATTACATGACTTTGAGTTGGTTCATCGGTAGAAAAGGACAGCAGATCTGGTCTGAGGGAAAAAAAACTTTTCTCTGGTTCAGCAGAAGAATAGTCTCACCAGCTCAAGTGAGACTTTTGTCAGGACCTTTGGGGCAGGGCTCTCTCCAACACTTCAGGTTATGCGGGACATGGAAATGATGACTGTGCCCAGCACAGGTGTTTCAGCTAAGACAGATAACTCCTCTTACTGCTTTTTTCCAGACACAAGAAATTGTGATCCACAGCAAAAGTCATGACAGTAATAATGACTTTCGTTGCGTGTTAACCTGCTAATAAGGTCCTGTGGTACCTTTACACGTGTCAGGACCTGCAAGGGGGGTTGGGAGTGAAGGTCCTGCTGCAGCTTGCCGTCTGCTCTGTCTCACGCACAGGCAGTAGCAGCATTTCCCATCCCAGGGCATCCACCAGAGATTTTGTTTGCTCGGCAGTTGCATGGAAGTGCATGGAAGCCATCATCTGTGACCCGTTCAGTAGCAAAGCAGCATTTGGAAGGACAGCATTCACGTTTGCTCTGTTTGCTGTCATGCACACTAGCATTACTTTACTAATAAACTATGAACTACAGCAAAGAAAAGATTTGTTTTTCAGATTGGGTATAGGAACAGAACACCTAGTAGAAAATCCCTGGAGATGTTCAAGGCCAGGTTGGATGAGGCTTTGAGCAACCTGATCTAGAGGAAGGTGTCCCTGCCTGTAGCAGGGTGCTTGGAACTAGATGGTCTTTCAGGTCCCTTCCAACCCAAACCATTCTATGATTCTATAAAATAAACCTGTGAAAATTTTAATTTAACACACATTTGCTCTTCAGCAGCCATCAACATGAGATGTCCTGCTTATTGCGACTTCAAACATTATCTTTAAACCCCAAAACCTGGAGCAAAAACAAAGTCAAAACGAACAGGAAAAAAAGTAATTCTGTTTGTATTTTAAATGTCAAAACAAGACATTTTGACTTCAAACACTTACAACGTTACAACAAATAATTTATAATATTTCAAAAGTGCTATGTAGATTAGCTAAAAATATTTATTTTTGGATAAATTTCCCTCCCCGCCCCAAATTCATGTGTCCACAGCAAGCTGTATGGTTTGAAAAAATGCCAAGCAGAGGTTCAGCTGTTTCATTAGCTAGCCTTCCTCACCTTCTGTTTGAATTTGTGTTTCAGTGTGCACGGAGGATTAAGAAATTGTTAACAGAGCATCAAAAAACACGTGTCTAGACCCAAAATGTCATTTCAGGCAGCAAGAGAAGAGAAAAGAAAAAAAAAAGAGTAGAACACAGAAAATCCCACCACACTAAATAATCATAATAACAGAAGAAAAGGTCTCTGGAAGATCAAACTCTCCTCTGAAAAATATTACCGAGGACATTTTGATAAAATAGTAGGTGCACAAGTACGGATGTCATCAAAGTGAATGACTTCCCAGGTGCAGCAGCACTGAAGTGCTCCAGTTCCTGTTTTATTACACCTCTGCCGTTTACAGTTAACCCATGAAAATGGTTCAGGTGCCACATGGTCACACACCTGCTTTGGTGCTGAGAAGGGTAAGGGCGAGATTAAGAGTGAGGTCTTTGTGCGTTCTGCTACATATTAAATCCCGACACGGAAATCCCAACCAACGGAGGCATTTAGAAGAAGAGAGCAACTGAGAAAGCAAACTAAGCAAGCAAATAAAAGAAAATTATTAGGACAAAAAATCTTATTACTGGTTATTTTTGTTCATTGTTATTTTTTATTAAGTAATTACACTTCACTGTCTGAGCTAGGTATTACTATGAAAGTGTTTGTTAATATGAAAGAAGATTAAAAAAGGAATGCGGAACATTTTTTTTTCCTTTAATTTTCTTTTCTAAAGGCAAAATAATTTTTCCCTGCAAATAAAGCATTTTAAGCACTGATGTCCACAAGAAACCACACAAGTGATTGGGTTTAAATGTGCCTCAGCTGCAGATAGCTGATATTATGATTCAAAAATGCTAAAAGAAACAATGGCATGTGAACATACATGAAAATGAGTATTAAGTTCCTTTAAAATGAAGTGTTTTCTGCTAGCCCTTTCTTTCCTGCCTTCTGTTTTATGTGCTTGTTTGTCACTGGGTGTTTGCAAAACAGGTAAAACAACTGGACCTTGACCTTCTTTGGACTCATCACAAAACAAATTAATATAAAAAGTAAACATACTCTAGCAACTTACAGATGCAGCCTAGCTCATTTCTCTCAAAAAACCCAGAACGTTTCTAAATATAAAAGTAAAAATGGAAGGCAGATTAACCCTGATCACCATATATCATTATTTCATAGAATCATAGAATGGCGTAGGCTGGATTCTAAGATACTTGCTGGGATTTGCCGTCATGTACATGCGTCACAGGAAATAAGTGCTATTTATGGTAATACAAACAGCAAGAGCAGCAGTGACGGAAAAATACTTCCCTGTTTGTAAAGTATGATGAAGCTTTGCTCTGTCATTCTATTTGCAAGACTTCTTTTTTTTCTTGTTGCATCGTTTGACATATCCAGGTATCCTTCTGAGACCCTGAACGTGCAGATGGGTCAGCCATGAGCGGGTTGTTGACCACACACCTGGTACACATTCATGAACCCAGCGACTTCTGATCTGATAATGATCTCCATGAGCCTATTATTTATTTTCACTCTAACCCTCTTAAAGGTACATCAAACTACTCAGATGTAATTGCAAAATCCAAGGACAGACAATTATGTGCAGGTTGACTTCACAGATAGAAAACAACTGATAAGAGACTGATACGACAGCTGACTGTAGTTAACCTTTAATTGGGATCCAGCAGCAGCATGTACATGCTAAATACACTGTTTCACAAGCAAAAATACACATAATCCCATCTTGTTTATGCAACAAGTAAAATAAATGGAAAATGTTAATCTCTGGTCTCACATGATCATGTTTACAGTATAAAGCCACTATACAGTTAGTACCATTTGACTCCCAGCATCAAGTAGGATTGCTTTGATTTTGTCTTTTTTTCATCCTGTGAAAACAGTGCTTTAAAGTCAACTTTGCAAAGACATCAATGTGTGGTTTTTTTAAAAAAAGAAAAATCTTCATTTATACATACTTTTATTTAAGCACAAGCAGGCATCTCTAATCAGGTTTTAGCACATGCTTTGCTGTGCTTTAGAGCAGTCCAAGAGAAAGCCCAGGGGCAGCTTTCCCCAGCTAACGTCACCTATGACCGATCCCTCCTTGCTGCACCTCTCTCCAGTGATGTAATTCTAGTAATTTCTCGGTTGATATTCACACGAGACACAGGGCAGGGGAAAAAGAAAAGCATGTCATAGCCTTACCTAAATTTATTGACCAAGTCCTTCACACCTTCACCCCTATCTTCCACTGCATGCAGACATTTCAGTTCGAATGAAGAGGATTTCCATGTGAAAATGAAAACAGGGGGCAAAGGTTATTTTAGGCAGTGCTGCCGTAGAAAACGTCGCTAGAAATACAAAACAGGTTTGCAATGACTGCTCTGCAGCGACTCAGATGGAATCCATACTTTATCACATCAGAGATGGTGGCCAGGAGCACCACCTGCGATAAGCAGGAACTTACGTGAAAAATGTGCAAAGGAGAAGATGAGGCATATAGGTAGTGGAGGCTTCCAAGCTAAAGGATAGATGTGAGAGAAAACAAGAAGCGAGGGAGATTCAGAGGTAACCACTCCTTGTAGCATGGATGGAGCCATTCGGCAGGAAGGGATGAAGATAGGGAAGCAGAGCTGAGCTACCCAGCGCCGGAAAGGGAGCGCGGAGTTCATAGACAACTGGAGGAGAGCCTACAGGCCTCTGAAGGTGGTAGAAACACCCCACAAAAGTCATACAGGTGCTTGTTTAATGTCATCTCTGAGACACTGGTGAGCAGGAACCATTTTCTTCTGACACCTATACCAAACTGCTTTAAAGGGTGACACAGAAATGTTCCTGGAGTCAATCTTCACAGTTTATAACTCTGAATTCTTTACAGAAAGTTGGTTGATTCGCTGGCATGACAGAGCGAGGGGATAGACACAACAACTTGTGGAGTTGATACTTGAGCTTTCAAATCACACGTTGACTTGGAGCACGTGAAGCAAGAGATGGTATAGGTACCATGGGCTGACTAGGATGGCAGGAGACCTTCGTGCAGCTCTCCTTGTGTGACAGCTCTGTGAGCAGGAGATATCTGGGTTCTCTCTGTGGAAGGCCAGGGAATTATTTCTATCAATATCCCTTTTCCAAACAGTTCATAAAAATCAGCTGTCATTCAATTTGAAGCCACTATGGAGAGCAGGGGCTCCACCTCACCCCCGGCTGGCACAGGCTCACTAGAATGACTGGAGGTCCCAAATTTCACAGCCTGACCACCAACCTCATTCAACAAAGCTAAACTCTCAGAGAGATAAACATCTGGCAAGTAACCGGCTGACTCGGTGACAAGAGGAGTTGTCTTTCTCACTCCTTAGACCCACGCCAGCCTCCACCTAAAGCCTTAATCCAGGTGAGATTTCCTCTGCTGTAGAGGAACTCTGGAAGAGATGAGTCACTGAGAAAGATAAGGTCCTCAACAAGGCTGTAAATAACAAAAGCAAATCTAGACAGCAGTGTCACCTGTACCTTTTAGGCCATTGAACTTGCACATAATTTAGCGCTACGCGCAGCCCGTGAAGCTGAGGCTCAGAGAGACCATGCGGTTTGTCACACAAACCAGTGGTAGATTTGAGACTCAAACCCATTTTTCCTGATTCTTCTCCTGGTCCCTTTGGAGTCCCGGGCTGAGCCCCACATTAAACCTACTCAGGCTCTTTCTCGCTTTGCAGGACAGGTCTCACCTACGTTATGCGTTTGGGAGCCCATTCTTGTGCTGACAAGCCTGGGGTGGCCCAGCCTCTGAAATACAAACAGAATCACTTTTGGGGCACAACTTCAAGGGCCACCACACTTGCCAGAGAAGCAGACACCTCCACTTTTTATTCCTCTAGGTAATAAGCTTAAATTCAAAGTACTTTTCCAGAATTTTCCCAGGGCAGCTCCTGCAGCGCTTTGAGGCATCCTCGCCTGGTCAGCAATTGTCCCTAGCAGGAGCAGATCTCCCTTTTGTTCTTTCCAGTTTAGCCAGACCCTTGGTCAGCCCTCTCTGCCAAAATTCAGAACCCCTCTTAAACCAGCAAATAACCATCCATCAGCCACCATCAGCACCTCCCTCCCTCCCTTGAGCGACAAAACCAAGACACTGCATCTTTGAGCAGACACAAGGCAACTCAAGGTTGGGTCCTGGGGCTGGCTCAGCCTCTGCTGCTCGCAGGAGCTGTGCCATACCGGGCAGACCTGCTCAGCCGCATGACAGTGACCTTCTTGTTTAAAGGACTCTCTTTGCTGAGCAAATGCAGCTGCACTCAAATCTGGACTTGCCCCCGGCCGCAGGGCATGTTGCAGAGGGCAATAGAAAACATGACTGCATTGCGGCCGGAAATGTCGGAGGCTGAGATTAGAGTAAGTGAAGGGAGAGGAAGGATGAAAAGCAGGCACCAGAGGGTCCAAGGGGAGGAAGAAGCATCTCAGCATCTCAGCAGAGGCAGCTTTGCCTGCTGGAGCAGTGGCGCAGGGGGCTACATGTCCAGCTCACCCGCCACGCTGGGCACAGCGGTGCATTCGGCTTTCAGCCTCTCCTCAAATAAATGAGTTGTCACAGTCCTGCCTCTTCAAGCAAAGGTCATGTCTGACAAGAGCTCAGACTTAAATCACTCCTTATTTTCTCTCCGTTTGAGTCTGTTCATCCTCAAAGCTCATCTCCCTGTTAGGAGTTACTGAAAGAGTTGCTATAAGACACATACCATAACAGCGGGTGTTGCGTGCTAGGGCTAGGCGCCTGTAACCCAGGGGAAAATAAAACAGACCAGAAATAGGCGTTCTCACAAGATGATGCGGGGTTTAAATAAATTAAATAATTACCCTTTTCTAAAGGATTCCTTTAAAACGCAGGGAACAGTCCACCATGCCGGCAGCAGAAACTCCGCTATCGGCAATACGATGGTGCCCTCAGGTGGATGCAAAACCCTCAGAAGGCGCTGCGGTCTGTGCTCGCTGGTTTGCAACCCCCACCTGCCCACCCTGAGAGCCCTTTGCACTGCCGGAGGAATAAATGCCCTTCCGCATTAAAAGAGTGCCAGACCAAAACTTTCTCACTTAGTTAAGGGAAGTTTCTTTTTCAATAAATGATTGAATTTAGGGGAGAAAAAAAAAAAAAAGCACCTCGTTTGCAGCATTACCCCCCCTAATGTTTCCAAGGGAAAACATCGAGGGGCTTTTGGGCCCAATCACAGACCAAATGCCATTGATCTCAATTCTCTTCCCAGATGCAGCATTGTTCACCTTCCTCTGGAAATCAGCGGTTGATGCCGAATTGCCTGACACCAGCCCTTGCTGTCATCCAGGCACCTTGCTGTGCCAGCAGCTGTGAAATACCCTGTTTTGCTCCTACGGCTTCACTGGTGGCAAACTACCCATCAGAAGTTTTGCCTGAGTTAACTACTCCCTTCCAAGAAAATTTAAGGGATCGCGCAAGCTCAGGAGGAACAGTTTGGGTGAGACAACTCTAGTCTGGGACAGAAGCGAGTTCAGGTGTATGGATGTGAGCCATGCAGCACCCTGGCCCTCAGGGATAAGGAAGGAGCCCAGGTCTGCTCTACCTACCAGAGCAGATGAAGCCACCAAAGCAGGGGAAAAGATGCTCTTCTGGAAGGTCTGTGTCACGTAGTAAGGGTGAAAGTGCAATTTGGGCACTGCATGAAGTGGGTCTGTGAAACAACCACGAGCCCAGAGCCAGGCGTTCTGCTAGTCGTCAAGGGGTGCTGCAACATTTACCTGAAAACAGATGCCAGAATCACCCCTCTTCACATAACGTCATTGTCACAGCAGAAGACAGACAGAAGCAGCAGTATGTTACCATGAAGGTAATCAGCGGTGAACTGGACATACAGGTTAACAGAGCATTAGAAAAGACACAAGCCCCGTTTATGGCTTCCTGCTTCCCATGTTTATGTTACAAAAGCGCCGTGCTCTTTGTCATATCAGAAAGAGATAGGTGCAGCACGGGCTCCAACAGACACCCTTACAGAGGACAGGGAAGATCCTGAGAGGCTGGAGTGGAAATAAAGAGATCCTGACACCCAGTTCACATAATTTTTAAAAATTTCTTATTTTTAAGCCTATATAATGAGTCTGTACTCAAAATACAACCATATAAAGAGAAAAAAAGGTAGAGCTACGAATACAAGATTACGAATAGCCTCTTACTAGCATATGAGGAAACCGTCAGTACAAGTAGAAACCTGTTTAAGGGCACCTAGACTCCGACTGCTGCAACTATTTTAGAGAGATAGATACAGAGATCCAAGAAGGCAAAAAGGTACTTCATATCAGCTTGAAATGAATAGGTGGATTGAAGACATTGTCAAGATCTGCCAGTTTTATGCCAAAAATACAGGCTCATGCAAAGAAGAAAATGGACTGGTGGCACTGGCCTACCAGCTCTCATACTAATGCCGGTATCAATTTGACATTGGCTGGAGAATTACATATTGCTTTAGAACATCATCACTGAGTATAACATACCCTGAGACAGTACCTGACAACGGTGTGAAGAAAAAACCACCCCACACACCAGCACTGTGACACTTTGGAGCAGTTGAATAGCCACAAAGGAAGCAAGCCTGCACTCTGGCTGCCGCTGGTACAGATCTGATTTTGATACAGCCACAACACACATGAAAAGCTGCCAGTCTTTAATGCAAGGACAACCAGGAAGCAGCAGTTACAGCAATTAAAAGACAATGTTACAATAAGGGCAAGTAGTTGAGCTTGGGCGCAGGAGGTGCAGCAGAACATCCCTCTGCTGAGGAAGTCTCTTATAGCCAGTTCCCTGGCGCTCACAAAGCACCAGTCCTGGTCCCAGCTGAAATGATCTTCCCCAGGCAGATCTGTGGTCATGCCGTACCAGCGGTGTGTGGAGGGCACTGATTTACAGTCTTGCCTCTGACTGAGCTGCTCAGGCTTCCAATTCCTTTCTGACCATCAGGTGACATCTACATAGAATGGTTTGGGTTGGAAGGGATCTTGATTATCTAGTTCCAACCTTCCTGCCATGGGCAGGGACACTCTCCGCAACACCAGGTTGCTCAAAGCCTCATCCAACCTGGCCTTGAACACTTCCAGGGATGGGGCATCCACAACTCCTCTGGGCAACCTGTTCCAGTGTCTCACCACCCTCATTGCAAAAAATTTCTTCCTTACATCTAATCAAAATCTACTCTCTTCCAATTAAAGCCATTGCCCCTTGTCCTATCACTACACACCCTTCTAAAGTCTCTCTCCAGCTTTCTTGTAGGCTCCTTTCAGATATTGGATTTGCCACCCTGGGCAGCAGCACTGCCTACGGGAAAAGACTGCTGTCCAGAGACCATAAGGGCTAAACCAGAGACTATCACCATATGCTATATGTTTATGGGAGGCTGGCATCCTCAAAAAAATAGGAGAGAGAAAAAATGTTCTAGACACAACCTCAAGAAGGACATTCCTCTTTACCAAATAGCCCCAAAATCTGTAAAAGAAAAGCCAATCAATTTCATTTTGTTAAGTAAGGAGGATAAAAGGGTTGCAAGATTTTTTCAGAAATAACAAATTATTACAGATTAAAATAAAGTAGCAGGACAAACAAAAGTATATTTAAGAATAAGGCATCTGATTTTTAAAATCTGAAAGAGCATGAATTCCAGACATAAAAGATACGGGAACTTTCAAAAAAAAAAAAAAAAGGTAAAAACTTGTCAAAAAGTTATTTCTTCTCTAAAAGTTAAGCTAAGATTGACCTTGCAAAGGATATTTAAACAAATGGTATGTTCTCTTATACATAAAAGGCAACAAGGAAAAATGAGGACAATGTGCAGGTAACCAAATTTACATATAAGCCCAAAAGAAACCAGTCCTCTGCCTCAGTTTTCAGTGAGGACCATAATGTCTCCATGGAGCAAAACAAGGGCAGCCACTGAGACTGAGCACAGTGTTGCACAACTCCATTTTGGAATTGGAAGGGCAACTTCAGTTGCACTCAAGGGAAGGCGCTAATCATCATCTTGGAAGCATCACTGTACACTTGCCCCAGGCCGTTCTTGCCTGAGCTTCCATATTGGTCAGACATCAGGCTACATGGACATTAATTCCGACCCCACAGCTGAGGTTTATTAATGGTAAATCAGAGCCTATAAACAATTTCTTTCCTCCTAACAGTCAGGACGTCAGGATGTATTGCGTATATACGTAACAGCTTTTGGCACAACAGCTTCTTACTGGTTAAAATGGAGGAAAAAATGAACCATTAAGACAGATGACGAGATACAGTACTAACGCTGGTCTTGCTCATCATGTGAATTTGGATGTCATCCTGCTGGTCTGAAAGAAATCAGAAGGCTGAAAAGCTCGGTTCAAACCAAGCCCAGTTTCAGTAGGCTGAAAAGAGGCACTTGGAGGTCCCTCAAAGATGAAGGATCACAGCTAATGTTTTCATTAATGACAAAACCAGCATCCAAATGAAATTTATCATTACCTCTGCCTTTATCATCCCCAATTCAGCATCAGTAGTTCAGCTCTAGGTGGTTATCTTCATGGGTAGGGGTAAAACCAAGTTGCAGTAAACTCAGTCATACGAAGAGCAGGTCAAGCACCTAGAAGCAAAGTCAAAGCACTTCACCTGTGTGCTGTGAGCTTAGTAGGCAGAGGTAAACAGTGGGCGGGGAGAGTTCTCTGTTAGTTATTTTTTATTGGTAATCAATGACAACTACATAAGCCGACAGAAAAGATGCAGCCATGGGGTCGTACTCAGAAAAGTATTCCCTGAAAAGACAAAGTAGTATTCATGTTTCCCTCTAAAAGTCACCTGGTGAGGCTTCTGTAATAGTTTCACTTTCCATTAATCTTCTCTGAACGTGGCTAACCAAGACGCGCGAAAGGGCAAAGACAGGTTACTAGGTGGGTCAGGAAAACCTACAGAAAAGCCCGACTCACATAGCCAAGCAGAAGGAAGGCTGGGAGAAAGCAGGAGGGGATCAAACAGTTTCTCACCCTCCCAGAGAGGCTCTTAGCAGTTCACATGGCAGAACAGTAGACACGCAGCACCTCCTGTTTCTGGTTGGGCTTTTTTGTTTGGTTGGTTGTGTGGTTTTTTTTGTGGGGTTGTGTTGTTTTTTGTTTTAAAATTGGATCCGTTCACAGCAGGAACTACAGAATGTTTTGCTGCAGAGGAAAGTAGATGTTTCATCTAGCCCTGTGTTAATATCTTCATCTTTCTTTTATGCTTGGCCTGTCTTAGGGAAAAGAAATTCTTCATTATTAGGCTATGATGTTCTAACGAGATGCTAAAGATGAAAAATCAATTAACCTGACACCTTATCTCAATACAGACCTCAAGCTATCATTATTATTTATTTATTATTATTAATATTATTATTATTATTGTTATTTAACATCTTTGTTGGTGAAATGGACAGTGGGATCAAGTGCACCCTCAGCAAGTTTGCAGATGACACCAAGTTGTGTGGTGTTGTGGACACGCTGGAGGGAAGGGATGCCATCCAGAGGGACCTTGACAGGCTGCAGAGATGGGCCTGTGAGAACCTCATGAAGTTCAACAAGGCCAAGTGCAAGGTCCTGCAAGTGGGTCGGGGCAATCCCATGCACAAGTACAGGCTGGTTGGAGAATGGATTGAGAGCAGCCCTGAGGAAAAGGACTTGGCAGTGCTGGTGGATGAGAAGCTCAACATGAGCCAACAATGTGCACTGGCAGCCCAGAAAGCCAACCGCATCCTGGGCTGCATCAAAAGAAGCGTGGCCAGCAGGTCAAGGGAGGTGATTCTGCCCCTCTACTCTGCTCTCATGAGACCCCACCTGGAATACTGTGTTCAGCTCTGGAGTCCCCAACACAAGAAGGACATGGAGCTACTGGAACGAGTCCAGAGGAGGGCCACAAAGATTATGAGAGGGCTGGAGCAACTCTGCTATGAAGACAGGCTGAGAGAGTTGGGGCTGTTCAGCCTGGAGAAGAGAAGGCTCCGGGGTGATCTTATTGCAGCTTTCCAGTACTTGAAGGGGGCCTACAGGAAAGCTGGAGAGGGACTTTTTACAAGGGTGTGTAGTGATAGGACAAGGGGCAATGGATTTAAACTGAAAGAGGGGAGATTTAGATTAGATATAAGGAAGAAATTTTTTACAATGAGGGCGACAAAACACTGGAACAGGTTGCCCAGAGAAGTTGTAGATGCCCCATCCCTGGAGGTGTTCTGCGCCATGTTGGATGAGGCTTTGAGCAATCTGATCTAGTGGGAGGTGTCCTTGCCCACGGCAAGGAGGTTGGAACTAGATGATCTTTGAGGTCCCTTCCAACCCAAACCATTCTATGAATCTATGATTATAATGACAAAATTAAGAGAAAAAGATATATTTTGGTTGATAAGAACGAGCAAGACTCCACTTGTAATGATTCCTGTTTACTGTAAGCAGATAAGATGAATAAGCAGTTACAGAAAATGTGCTTGGATGCACTAGTTTTGGATTCACAGCTCACTTACAGATTAGCAACGTTTATAGGTTAACTCATTACACAACCAGCCTTTATGCACATCCCTTCTGGGAAATATAGGTTTGCAGACTTAGTCAAAAGTGTCATGTCCGATACCCAGGGAAGTTTATTTTTTCACTCGTTTTCCATGAACCAGAACCTCCCTGAACCCAAAACCAGAACCATCCCTGACCAGTGCCTGAAGGGTCAAGATCTGATCCTTCGATATAATGACAGTCTACAAACCAAACAGCAAATGCTGTGGGGCTCCTTATTTTCCAGCAGGTGTACTCCAGGTCCTGAAAGGACCTAAACTCCAGGACGTGGAGGCCTTGTGAAAGGAACTATAGCAGGAGGCTACCCAAATGATACTGGGCACCTGTCAAAAGTGAAACTCAAAAGAATTCAAAAGGAACACTGAACTCCTTCAACTGGCATTTCCCCATGAAACCACCACTGGAAAGCTTCCAGCTATTGCCCTAAAACAGGGAGTAAGTACATGCATATAGCAAAGTGTGAGGCAAGGTGCTGTGGGAAGGCTGAGCACACGGGGAACGTGCAGAGGAAGGACTAGTTAAACAAGTTTCGCAGGACCGGTTATAGACCTTCCCGTGTAGGAAAAAAACAACCCACCAGTGTGCTAAAGTGGTTATTGGAACATAACCTGCACCGACCTCAGCTGCCAGCAGGAATTGCTGCCGGCACTATCAGCAGGCTACGTGCAAAATGTGACCTAGTGCCAACTATGTCAGTCCGTGGTTACAAATTGAGATGAGAAAGTTGTAGCACATGCGCAGGACCTAAAGGTGAACCTGTAAGGCCAAACCTCTAACAAGCAGACCCGAACTCTGCTCCTACCACAAAGCACTGTAGTTATTACTCTGCTACTTGCTTTCCTGTAGCCTTGCTCCCAGCTTGCATCCAGGCAAAAGTCTTTTCCATCATCTTAGCTTCCAGGCACCCTTCTGAGGACCAGCATATGATCTCAGCAGGGAAGTCACAGCTAAAGTTACAAAACCTGTATGACTACCTGAGGCAGTGGCTCAGGTAGAAGGCGAAGGTGGGGTGCCAGATAACGTTGCACAGATATGGCCAAGCTGTTGCTGGTACACAAAACGCCTGCTAAAACATGATTGCTTTTCAGTTGACACTGACGTATCTAATCAAGTACATTTGAATGCTGCTTGGGAAAATTGTCATGTTGACAGGCATGGAGGTTGAAATCAAGTATCTAGTACCCAAAGAAACCCAACCATAGGGCTCCAATTAAGGTATCAAAGCGCTGGGTCAGAGCAAGAAGCAGCGTGGTCAGATAATCTTTTCCAAGATGAACCCTTTCAGCAAAGCAAGCGATTCCATCTCTGGCAAAACATCCCAGACGCTTGGGATCAGAGGTTTAAAGGGAATTCCCAAGCCAGAGATTACATCCACACCACTTATATTCAGTGCCAAGGATCATCTTAACCTCCTTGAATGCATCTAATCTCTTGTTGAACACGCTTATCCTTTTGGCTTCCACGATATCCCCCACTAGCCTCATTTCAAATGTTATTACATTTTGCGGTATGTTCCTTTCATCCGTTTGAAAATTCTGACTGATCATTTCATCAGCTCCTAGCCCTGTGCAATGCTGATTTCTCCCCTTCAGCACCCTGCCAGAGTGATAACAGTTTCCTTAGTGAGTCATACAACTTGCAGTCTTGTATGGAAGTTGTTCCATCGCTTTGGACACCTTCACTGGTTCTCTCCATATTATCTAGTTTTACTAGATCCTTTTCAAGGACTGCAGACAGCATTCAAACCGGACACATTTATACAGCAGCACATCAATATTTTGTTTTGTCCTCTTCCTTTCCCAATAATTGTTCTAATTGGCTCCTTCAGTACAAGGGTTGAAGAGATGTTTTCAGAAAATTATGCATAATGCAGAAGAACCTTCCCCAAATGTCACTCTGAAGCCCCTTGTGTTATATGCATATTAAGATACTTTCCTCCCATGTGAATTCCCCTTTGTGTTCTGTCAATGTAGGCTTTCCTCTGCCATTTCATCGATAATATGAGATTCTTCTACATTTTGTCCCACAGGAAACTCCAAGATTTATTTTTCTGAATACTCTTGTGTTAACAATCAATCTGCTATTTAACCCTAAGATTACTTAGGAATGTGAATCACCACAGCTCCTTGATCCACCTTGCTGGTAATCTTCCTTAGGTGGGAATGACTGATTACTTATTCCATAGCTTTCTCCCACCCATTTACCCTTGAGATTTTTCTCCTTTGTCTTGTGTCTATGTTTAGTCCACGTCCAGGGCAGCTAAACAATAGCCAGGTGTTCTATCACCCAATGACCCCTCCCCACTCAAGGAGGAGTATTGGGAAAAGGAAAGACGACCTGTGGGTTGAGATAAGAGCTATTTAATAATTGAAAAAAAAAATAATAACAATAATAATATATACACACAAGTGATGCATGGTGCAGCTACTCACCACCTCTTGGCCAATATCCAGCCTGTTCCTGGCCAGTGATCCCAGAGTAGGAAAGTTCCAAAACTGCAATCCCAGAAGACAGAAAGAGTAGGCCTTGGGAGCAGAACAATGAGCAAGACATTCCAGGGACAGCGACCACTGAAGAGAGTGCTACAGAGACGAGAGGGGACCCGTCCCCAACAAACTTTCCAATTTACAGTGAGCATGACGTTACATGGTATGGAATACTCATTTGCCAATTTAGGTGTCAATCTTCCTGGCCACACTCCCCTCAGTTCTTGGACATGTGGGTCATTAGCAAAAAACAAGTTGGAAAGTCCTTGAGCACTACAGATACCTGCAAACCACGGCTGGCTACAAACTAAAACAGTGTCTTGTCAACTCTCTTCCTACTGAATGGGGTGCTGCAGTCTTTATAAAAACGCAGCTTACTTCAAAAATGTAGCTTCTCTGATCAGAAGATTGATTCTATGATTCTATTCCAGCGAAACCTTGACACATTAGCCTAAGAGCTGTTGAAGGACCTTGCAGTAGTAGCTTTTAGAAAAGCCAAATCCGCTATATATGAATATCACACTTATGGACTCATTGGAAAGAACTAAGTAGATTTATAAGCATTACTCCTCTGCAAATGATTTTCTCTCAATAGTTTATATTCATTCATGTGTCCCCTTCATTCCACTCTTTAATGTATTTTCTCCCTTCGATGTATTTATTATGGAAGTTATACTCAGTAGTCTAATTTACAAGCTCCAACGTTCTTGAAGACCAGTATCACATTTACTACCTTCCATTTCTGTGTTCCTAAGGCTAATTTAAAAATCACACAGTACAATATCTAGCACAGCTACTGCAAACTCCTTTAGACTCCTTCAGTCAGTACTGTCTGGGCCTGGGGAGCTGTTAGTGCTCATTCTACCAGCTACCCTAGAAAGCTGTTACTGGCACATCAATTTCAAATAGTTCCTTGGACTAATCTCTTACAGAGCAAGACTCTAACATAAGAACTTCTGAGTTCCTCTGCTCTGAACACTGATGCAGGTAACGTACTTCGCTTTTCTGTCACAGTCTTCTCTTCCCAGAGATGAGAAGCAAGAGCAGCAACAGAAGGATTCTCTAACTTAAGGCAAACAATGTGACAAAAGCCAGGATTTCTTTGAATCTTCATCTGCTCTCCCTAAACCAATTCTTTGTTCATCACACATCACTGCAGTTAGGAAATGTCTTTACCTTTATGGTGCTGGACCTCTGCTAAGTCCCAAGATCAGACTGAAAGACATTTAAGCAGACACTCACCTTTAATTCAGGTACCCAAGTCCTGCTTAAGACTCAAAACTCCTGCTTGTCTCATTACTGAGGTACCTTATTGTCTGTGGGTACTTCCACCTGTAAAACTCCCTGAAGCACTAGTGTCACCACTGCCCATGCCAACAGGCATCGCTGGCTTGTCAGAAAGGAGCACGTGGTCACCACTTACCCAAACCATGGTGATTTTAGAAACCCTGTCTCAGCAGCTGAGTTCCTTGAAGGGCCCAGGCCACTGGAAATGTCCAAATCACACACACCAGTAGCAGCCACGGAAGTTGTATTTTGCATTTCAGCACAACAGCTAGCACCTTCATCGGCCAAGTGAAACACATAGGCTGCAGGCCTTCCTCTGCTTAAGGGGCAGATTTTGGTCAGCGCTTCCTTGGTGGATGGCTCAAGAGTCCCTCCACCACACAGCAGCTGCTGTGGTGTCCAGCACTCCTCAGCCAACGTGGAGAGGACATCACTGCCTTCTGCTGCACAGAACTGTGCATCTGTAAATCAGACCCACGTTGTATGAATATCCAAACACCATGTGGATGACAAGTTTTAGCCCCACCAAGAATATTTCAAAGTATGATGTCACTCTGCAATAGCAGCATCAAGGGCTCTATCCTTTTGCACCAAATGCGTCATGCAGTGTTGTACAGATTCGTGGTACACAACTGCCGTCTGCCAAACCATAAGCAAAACAAGGAACGTAAAGAGCAAAGACTCACAGAAATAATTTATCCAAGAACACACAACAGGAAGCACATATCAATGCCAAAAAAATTAATTCATATTTCCTCAAATATAGTTACTTAATTGTATTTTTAATTGGCTTTCAACAGCTATGTAAAATAGGGAAAAAACAATTTAAGAGATAGATGACAAAGCATGTAACAAGCAGATATTCAAAGTTTACTTCCACTTACCACATAACACACACATTAAGCGAGTACAGAGACAAGCCAGAGATCTCTACAATACTGTAAGAGTCAAGACCAATGGCTGATGCTGTTTTAACATTGACCCTTTCCTTGTGTTTATTAGGGGTTCAAAACAGTAGCACCACTATTCTGCATTAAATCAGTCATCTTTCATTGCAAAACCTGCCTGGATTTTAGCAATTCATCTGATTAGAGCTGGAGTCTTGGAATTGCATCACTGTTTAGCTGTGGATATTCCACCTGCCAAAGGGAGGAATTGAGGTGAGGAGTCAGATTTTTATCTCAGGTTTCATTTCAGCAACTCCCATAAAAGCGTATGGGCAGGCTGTACAAAGATTCCTTCTGTTTCCATACAGGTGTACAGTTCTATATCCTACAAGTAAATCGCACTACACTGCCTGCTCCACTCTTTATAGCCTTTATCTTGCAAGAAGATTTATCTCTTAATTACTTCATGTGCAAATAAGGGCATACTTTGCAAGCTCACCAACAGACTTTTCGGTCTTGGCAGGTGGGCATGGATAACTGAGTTGGAAGGTGAGATATGCAACAGGAAGGGAATACTTTTGTATTGGCAGTTCATACTTAGCTGAAACAGGATGTGTCTTAGCCATGAGTATCTAAAATACAAATACAATCAAAAGCAGTGTTCGTTTTATCTTTGCTGCTGAGGACTCACACAATCTGAGGGAGCAACAAGGCAATATGAGAGTGTAGACAACAGGAAGGAAGCAGCAAGTAGTTTTCAGCTCTTACTCGTCGTAACTGGCACCTGCAAGGATTAGCCTGTGATCCTTATGAAGAACTCACGAGTAAGCTAGGCTTCAGAGGTAGACTAGAACTCAAGTTTACTTCAACTGTTTAATTTTTTATACTTACCCTCACTCCCAGAATTGGTTATCTGTTTAGCATGAAACCACTATCAGGTGCTTAAAGAAACAACAGAAACCCATAGGAGGTATGAAAATAGAGTGACAATTTGACCACTTACACCTTCACACTAACTCACACCCTGCACTGCACACTCTACTGTTAGGGATTTAACCACTCCCTTCCTGCTCAGCTGCAGGCTCAGCAGCAGGAGCTTAAGAGTGCCTTCAACAAAGCCAGATGAGAAGCAGGAGTCCGACTTCTTCAGGGCCATGGAGATAGACTTGTCTTGCTCTTTGGACAAGTGTCCTGAGAGCAGGATGTTATGCAAGAGAACAGCCTCCTTTTCTTATATTTGTCAAGGACTCACTTTTGGGTGTTGGCACACCACGACAGACTATAAGAGCAGAGCTTTCAAAACTTAAACTTGATTTAGTCTTTGAATTCCAACTGTACATACAGCTGTTTAAGTTGAGTAATGTCATACCCATCCATAAATAAGAAAGGAAGTCACTCTTCTGCAGGTTGGCTTTTCTTAGTGTTAACTGCTGAGTAAATGTTATTTGGACCACAGTATTAGATCTAAAGGTTGCAAGTTTCCACACTCATTTTTTGAACAAGAATTACTAAAGGGAACTTACTGAAGTGTTCTCATTTACCTTTCTACTCTTCATGTAGTTGTGGAATCTCAACATTAGCTGACACAGCATTATACCATACATGTACCCAGTAACAGTGATTATAAACAGTCATGCTCTGGTTTAGTCAGCCATCTTCTCTCCCCAGTTTATACACACACACTGTCCTGAACTGTGGCCTTGAGGGTGACAGTAAGACATGATGAGCATTTCGTAATCTTGAGAAAGCTTCAGGCAGTAACCTCTGTTACTCAATGTTTAAGACTGGTATTTTCTGTCCTTTAAAGTTATTCATTTATAGCTATTCTGTACTTCACACACACTTTTAAGATCCCAGAAGAATCTGAAAAGGGAGGTGGTTGTCCATAAAGCAAAAAACCAACAGGAATAGACAGGGCCAGTAAGCAGCAGCTGCCAAGGTAGGCAGACATCCTGCAGCACCTCATTGACATAAGGAAGGAGTATAAATCAATTACGCATTTGTAATGGAAATTTTTATTTAAAAGGTATGATTGATAACCCATTGCCTCTCATCAGCCCCAGTCCTCTTTCATAAGCTCCCTCTCATGCCAACTATATTTCCTGTGTGTTCTTTAGCAGTCATGGAATGAAAGGATTGATAAACCAAACAAAAAAAAAATATGTAGCACTTCTCTGCATAGTCAACACTAACCAGAGAAGCAAAACAGTGAAAGTTAACAATTATAACATTAAAATAATAATGTAGAAATATTTCAAGATCTGTAATCTAGACAAGTAGTTGGGAGACATTTCAATAACTCTTTGTGAAAAGATGTTTCTGCAGAGTAAAGATTTTCTTCACAAGTTTTCCTCTGAAGAGGCTGATACTTCTTTTCCTTCTCTCCCGAGGAAGCCAGAGATAGCATTTCAGTTCCCATACCATAAGTAGTCTCCTAAACTGTCTAGAATATGAAAGGTGCAGAACATTAACATTTTATCTTCAGCAGCTTCAAGTTTGAAAGTTCAACATTTGTGTAACAGATAAGAGTACAATTAGCATATGTACTCATAATGCTTGAAATACCACCGAACTTCTGCAGGAGTATTAAAGTCTAGGATTAAAAAAAAAATCAGAAAGAACAAGACCATTATAGGGAACAAGTATTTAACGTTTTCCCCTAGAAAAGAGATAGCTCCCCTCTGTCCCCACAGATGACTAATTGAGGCTCCACAATCTGTTTCATATAATAACAATTAGATCAACAGCAAAATTAAGTTTATCATTCCAAGTTTCCCCTTAAAAGGGAGACATACTGTTTCTGCATGTGCCCCATCGCTGAGATGAGCGCAGATTCAGGCTGAGGGGAGAAGGGCTGGTATCAGCAGTTCTCACTCCTAATCGTTCTCCCTGTGTAATCCATAGAATCCCTGTTAACCTGAAACAAAGGAGGGCAGGTGTTGAACAGACACAGGAACACCACACCCCAGAATAATTAATGCTCTTTTATGAGCACTTGCTCCATCACAGCAGGATAGTCCTAACTGGCATATGAAGGTGGTGAGGGCTTAGAGTTTTGAAATACAGACATTAAGCAAAAGTCTGATAAAATTACAGAAATACTGTTCTTCATTAAAGATTTTTTTTGTTCTTCAAAAAGCAATTATTTGAACAATTGTTTTGCTGCTTAGAACTAGAGATAATTAAGCCTAAAGTTTCCCACCTATCAAGAGGTGCTTTTATTACATTAGCAAGCTCTGAAAAACCTAATTCAAAAATCAAAGCTACTAAATCTCGGAGAAAAAAATACAATACTTCCGAGTTCATGTGTCATTTGAGATCAAAGTGCGTGCTCTTCTCGCTGTCTTCAATTCTTATTGGGCTACAAAGTCAACAAAGATCTGATAAATCAATGGCAGGAAAGATAGTAAGAACACATTGAAATAAAGTCTTTCCTCCAATATTGCTGTTGGGATAGGTATTTACAACTTGCTATCTCTTTTCTTTGCTATTAACTTCAGACCAAGACATTATGGAACTGTTATGAGTGATACCAATAAAGCTATCACTGTTCAGTGTGCAAGCATGGAAAAAGGTTACGTTGTGGGCTGAAGAATCATGCAAAGTGCAGCTGCCACGCTGCATTTGGATCACTGCAGAAATAGCTGTGTCTTCCAGGCATAAGAGGTAACACATTTTCTTTAACTGAAGTTGTCAGTAAAGAGTGATCCCCCATAAATACTAAGGGAAAGTAGAATAGAGCATGCAGTCCAATATGCCTGTTCCTGTAGGTGTAAGATAAGCTTACCTAGACCAAGATGATAAAGGTATATCAGCCCTGCTAATACATGTTCCAAAGGCTGTGGTAATTCCCCTTTTACAGGGTCAAACTAAAAGTTCTCAAGAACAATGTCCACACCCTCAGAACATCAAACAACTACCCAGTATTTTGTGATGTTCAAAGTAACTTGTAAGAATTCTCTGGACTACAGCAGCAAGGTGTATCAGCTTAAGTAAGCCTCCAGAAGCAAGAATGACCAGTTTTTATCCCCACAGACAGCTGACCTAATTGACCTCCCAGATGGCACACAGATGACAGAAGTGCTATGAACATGCACTTCCACCACAGAGGCAGAAAGAATTTCCAAGCACTTGATTTGTGCTCCAGTACTTAGATGCATAAATCATACTTCTGTCAGCTAGTAAAACCTGGCAGTTTAAACAAGACTACCTCCCTTCTTCAGAGGCTTTATGGAGACTTCACATTACTGCTGCAGGTTCAGGTTAACAGGTAACAAGCAGTACCATGCTACTCAGATTTTTGATCCTCTAAATCTTTCAAGTCATTGAAATGAAAGCTACAGAAATCAACTGGTAGTAAAACATCAGTGAAACCTAATGTTCCAAGATCAAGAAGAAAACAACTAAACCTTGGGAACGCAGGCAATCTGATGAAAAAGTACTCAGGAGAGAGGGAAAAGTGAATATTTAAATATACGCCTGCAACGAAAGACAAACCTCCCTCAACTTAGGCCTTTGCGAAGCATTACTTATGACATCTTTTCCCAATATGAGTTATCCAAACTTAAACATGAAATACAAAGGCTATCAAAGACTTAAATACTTCAATGCTCTTCTGAAGCTAAGAAAACAAGAACTCAGTAACCTAACAAGCAGAAATTGCCAAGGAAAACTTCCTTAGTGCTGACCAACTTTTTTTCATCACTGATCAAGAAGTACAGCTTACTATTAATTCATGCAGATAAACAAGGAAAAGAGTCACTTTAATAATGAAGTTGAGATCTTTATATGCAGGGCTGTTATGAAGGAAAGGCAAAACAGGCTAATTCAAAATGCTTGATCAAGATAGAGAGCTGACAAGCTCCACATTTTAGAAGGTATCCAAGGACAACATGGCAGCTGTCATGAAAATGAAGACAAGATTTTTTTTTCAATTTAGAATTATTAGATATCATTTTAACATGTACCAGAAATGTAACTCAGTTAAAACAAAACTTGATCAATCCACTAAATCATGTAAAAAAAAATCAGCCCTGCTACATTCAGCGCATTAAGGAATACTTATTATTAATGCTTTTAAAAATCCAAGTTAGAGATTTCTGACCATCAGTCTTGATGGGTTTTCTATTATTTTGAAAATTCAAAAGCATATTGGATTTATAGCAGCATTTTTAATAGAACAAAAGCCATTTTATTCATTTAACTCTTCACGACAGTACTGATGCTTCCATCATGTCACTTAACAACAGGAACAGCTCCAAAACCGGGTGACATTTACATGTATCTACCAGTATTGTAAATGATGGCTTATATAAACAGAGTGCTTATTTCCTTAGCTATGATCAAAACTGGACACAAGAGTTGGCAAAGGACAGAACAGCATAATACTCTGTCTTCATGTCATAGGAAATATTTCAAGAGATATTTGCATGTTTTTCCATGTACACCAATTGGCATCTTAGGAACTTTTTGGTTTAGCTTCAGAGGGATAAAAGAGCTTGAAGATTCTCATACAAGTTTTTGTACTCCAAACACTGTAGTTCTCTTAAGTAACAAAGATCATAATCACCAACTACCAGTTTTCATTATTCAACCCAAGTTGCACGCAAAGAGTGAAATAGTCCACAGCGAAAAGCATTCAATTAAATTCTTTTTAATGATCTGCAAGCATTATCAGAAAACAAAGAACATTTTAAAACGTGAACTTTATGCTGAGTGTCCTTTTAAAAAGCTAGCAGCACAAAACATTTTTTGAACAGACCAGACACCTCTGTTGCATCCTGAACAGTAGTACATCATTTTGTGGTCCATGATTTTTGACTCCCAAGTTTTGCAAATGCTGATACATCAAGACTTTTACCACTGTTGCACTGTTCATATAAAGTCTGAAAGTTAATAAAAACACAGGTATTCAGGTGAACACAGTTGTATTGCACATGAATTCAAACTATATCTTTATAACAAATATTACCCACTTGAAATAAGCTGTCACATACTGAAATATTCTAAACTTCACACTAAAATCTCTCTCTCAAATCAGAAAATAAAGATACACTTCAGACAGCATAGTTGTACCAGTTGTAATGCAATGTAGTGTCAAAATGAAAACACAGTGACTTAGCAGCATGAGCAAAAGCATAGAGCTTCACAAGTTGGCAGAGAACAAGCTAATTACCAAGATTTAAAATTAACTTTACTCCAGTAATTGTCTCTGATGTAGAAACATCAGCATGGAAGACAGAATTATTTGCGTAATCAGGGTGAGCAGGCTTTATTGAGATACGAAAAATCAGTGGCCGCAAACAGACACATCACAATATTGGCAAAAGGATAATCTCTTGTTCAACCCCATATTTTAAAAAAAAAATCAGGTATGACTAGCAGTACAAGTGTAAATATACTTCTTTGGATACACTTTATGCATACTGATTGCTTTCCTCCCCATAAAAGCAGCTTTGCATTCCATCTCAACTTATTACATATTTGACCACCATCACCTTTTCTGAGAGACAGATGGAAAGAACCAAGCCAGTGAAGAGTTACCAAGCTTCTCTTTCAGGCAGTAAACCGAGAGGCTAAAATCATAATACCTCAACATACAGGAACTAGTTTACACATTGAGTAGCCTGGTCTAGAGGCGTCCCTGCCCATGACAGGGAGGTTGGATTAGATGATCTCTGAGGTCCCTTCCAGCCTATGCCATTCTATGACTCTATGATTCCAGGAAGTAAGAACAGTTGCAGTACAGAAGCCTGCACACTTGAAAAATCGAGTTAGATCATTTCTCCATAATGATGGTTCTTAAATTAGAAGACCTACTACAGTTTTGGGGCAGCTTGAAAGTAAAGTAACACAGTTAAGAACCAGTTTAGAGAGGATATGCTGAGGCAGTGCGGGATTTGGAAATAACAGATATACTGGGAGGTGAAAAGGAAAGAAAAAGCTAAAAATCAAGATTACCATCATCCTTTCAAGCCTCGCCATTCAGAAGGATGTGGAGAGATTCTGCATGCTCGCAAACAAAAGAACTACAGTGTGCAATGTTTTTCCAGCCGTGGTTAAAGCTTTGACATATGTATCCTTTAAGCTTTCACTAACAAACATTCTAACCTTTGTTTACATGAACACGTACTAACATACAAAATAGAAAAGAAGATTTCCTTACCCTAGCAGCTCTAGAAATAGAGTTGGGAGAATTCAAGCCAACAAGCTGGCCGAGGATACGCTTCATTTCCTCTGTTGTTCCTTTTGCATTTTGAACACCTGCAGTTAATTTATAATTATGCTATAGTTGTACACAACTATGTACACGTTACCAGTGCAGTTTTTATAAGGTATACAAGAAGTCAGTTTTGAAATGAAGAGTTTAAGAAGTAAAATATGGAAGTCTTTTCTGAAACATATATAGGCACTAAACACAATAGATTGTTACGCCAGCAAGTGGAAAGTTCACTTAACAGTATTTTGTTTTCTTAAACAGAACTATAAATACTATTTAATAAAAATGTATTTTAAAATAAATGTACCTGTTTGACAATGACTTTGAATTTGAACATAGGGATGTATCAGTAACTCCGAAACAGATATTCTTTGTTTAGGATTTCTTATCAAACAGCGCTGCAAATGAAAAAAGAAGAGAAAAAATGCTTGAAGAATTAAGAATTTCCCTAAGAATTAACAGTAAGGATAATTAAAAGGCCCTGTAAATTCATGTCAGAACTTCTTACTGCCAAACTATGTACTTGGAAAGATTCAACTCAAAATACAATAAATAACAGATTAACCTAATTGCCTTCATTAGCAATTATCCTCAGAGTAAAGTTCGGTATCTTGTTTTACTCAAGCAACAACGTTGAAAGAGGTGAAGACCAGAACCTACAATATCCTTTTATTCTGAATGACACAAAATGACACTGAGATTTGAAAGTTAAGGGGATAAGCGTTTCTGGATTTCAGTTTGTTACCCGCCGAGCAACACAATCAGGGCTCGAGCAAAAGCACAGGCCAAGTTTCAAAAGCAAGCAAATATGTAGGGCGAGGGAAAGGGATGGCGAGTACAAAAGCTTCTGTATTTACTGTGGGTTGTTCAGCCAAAAGAGTTAAGCCAGATTGCTTTAAACATTTACTTGTTTATCTGCTGCTGAGCTGAAAACAGACTTTTACTATGGAAACTATATGAAGCAGTTCTAGTTTCATTAAGTCTTCTTTTGCAATAAGACCTGTTACTACAGGTAGCAGTGAGCATTTATTTGTGAAAAAAATGTTTCTTAAGCATAACTCATTCAGTTTAAGACAGTATACTTTATCTAAAGAAGTTGCCATTATTTGAATCAAAATTAATCTTAAGGGACAGTTACCTTTAGCACATCTTGAAGATCCTTCTCAGCAATATCTGGAAACTCTATTTCATAACTAGGATCAACGATAGCGTGCAGTTTATTAATTGGATTTGTTATATGTTGAAATGGAGTCCTTCCATATGTCATACAGTACAAAATGCATCCCAATGACCACACATCACTTTTGGGGCTTATCTAATATAAAACCAAAAAAATTAAGATTACTCCTCACTTAAGGAAATGTCTCTTCAGTCAACTTATCATATAATTGTACAGTCATTTCACTTAACAGTATATCTATTTTACATAAGATAATAGATCTTAGTAACTATCACACAAAAATCACCAAGACAGCATACCATTATCTAAGACAGTGATGTGGCTTCATTCAGTAATATTCCGTAAGAAAGCTATTTTTGCTAATTATCTTTTCAAATCAACTAGCTTGAATAACTAACTTAAAATAAAATTAAAGGTAGTCCTTAAGAAGTTTAATGGTAGGACTATCATTTCAGATTTATGAGTAAACACAAATAAAAGCACACTAAATCAATTCAAACCAGAAACCAGTAAGACATCACAGCTATGTCCTCAAACTGGGAAGTCATAGTTCAGTTCCTCTGGGTTTAAAGGATTCAGACTTCAACCACCACACCTGGGCTGCTCCTTACAGGAGGAGTTTCCACTGCTCCTGTTGAAGCTGAAGCACTTTTATAAGGTTGAGGGAGAAAAAGGAGGTGGGGAAAGAGGCACATGGAGAGCCTGACTCTCAGCACAATGGTTAGATTTTTGCTTAGATGAGCTAAGCTCTGGAACAAGTCTGCATTTTGCATGAAATTTTTAAAAACGTAAAGGTAAAACTTTTAAAAGAAGTATCATCCCTAACAAAAGAAATCCATCTATAAAACATTCTATTCTGTTTAGAAAGATAAGATTGTGTTTCAGTACACTGTAACACTTCCATTCCACTGTTACAAAGTCACAATCTTTGAGTGTGTATACGCACGTACATATGAATATGGATCTTTTTAAAAAAAAATATCTTTCCACAAAACTATGTAGCCCTTAACTGAAGTTTGATAGTCAATATGAAATAGCTTTCCTGCATGCATTTCACTATACTCTATATCGTTGTTCAATTTGCATTCACACTGATTACATAGGGGAATACTGTTTTATATTGCTCCATAAAAATGGATTTTAAGTTACTTTTACATTTATTATCAGTTTAGATATTGTTATATTATTATTATCAGCTCTTCCAATGCTCAAGCCTGTACATCTGTTTTGCTTTCAATTTTATTCATTAATTCAGCACTACATTTTTCTAAACACCATCTGCAAAACGCTTTTAGGCAGTTGAGAGGAATAAACTTAGCCTTCAATGTCTGCCTGGCATCATGGCAACATGAATTTCCTTGTGTTCTAGTTTTAGTGGAAGACATTGACAAAACTAAGCCTTAAGATATATGCCTGAATTATTTTCTTCTTGACATGAAAGGAAGAAGAGAAAAAAAGATGTTACCTTAGATCGAGATTTCCCGTTTTCTCCATAGGAAGACATATCTTTTATTGCTTCTGGTGGCATATAATTCATTGTGCCAACCTAGTCATAAAAAAGTAAAAATATTGCTTTAAGTGAAGCATACATTAACTCACTCAACAAAGTTAAGATTTTTGTCTCAAAGCACTGAAAAGCATCTTGAAAATTTGTTTCTATTAAGGCCAAAGGCCATTATTATTCCATTCAACAAAAGCATTTAAAAAATCATGTATATGAATATTTTTTATATATATATATAAAAAACCATTCAGCATAAAATTTCAGTACTCATTGAAGTTACTGCAATAATCAACATAATCAGTAAGTATTATAGCACTTTTCTATAAAGTGTACATCAATTTTCCAGAAGTATTTCACCTGAGAATCTTTAATGATGCTTGTCACATCTGGCTGCATTTGGTTTGCAATGCCAAAGTCAATTAGTTTTAACATTCCATCAACTATCAGAAAGTTTGCTGGTTTCAGATCACTGTGAATAATGCCTGTAAAATAGAGTTTAAAGTCAATCCAGGTTTAGTCAATCCAAGTTAATACTGAATTATGGGGGGTTTTATTGCTCAATTCCCATAACCCTTGCAGAGAGAAAGTGCAGATCAGCTTCACCTGGCCAAAAACCAAATTATTCTTGGCAGATTTCTAAAAGTGTTTCCATTTCTTTTAAACAGTTAAGACTTGTACATGTTTACAGTTTGAATTATTACTTATTCAAAATCTGCTGGCACCCCGAAATAGCTCCAAGAGACTTGAGTGGCATAGTTTCTCTCAGTTAGGGTCAGCCCCTCTAGCTGTACGTGCACACTACCTTACTGAACTGATGTTCTGGATCATTTCAATGGCCTGTCCACTCCTGTAGCTTTCTCTTAAATAAAATTAGCTAAGCAGGCACTTAAAAGAATTATATTGCTTAGTCTGATGTTTTCTGCTTCCTAATCTCAAAGGTACCATTCATGGAGGATTACATATGACTGACCTCTCACAAACCCTACTTACATGATTTGTTATGCATTTTGGTTATTATCCGTACAATCAGCCAACCTGTCTTTATATTTTGCAAAACTGTCTGTTTCAAGGACACATCAAGTACCATGTAGCCTATGGTTTTAGCAGGTTTTGCTGTCTTCCTATGTTATTGAATGTTCCAGTGTTCTTGTGCTATGAAGAGGTAATACTCTCTGCTCTAGGTACAGGTCTCCACTTTTTTTTCTTTTATAGGAACACGATCTAAATCTGCTCTCTCCTTCATGTCATACAGCCAAACAGACTACAGATGCATGCACTTCAGTTACATAGGTAAACATGAAAGGAAGGCCTGATTAGAGATAAGAAAAAGCTGAAACATTATGTCAAAGTAAAGAAGATAGAGCTGTGTAAAAGCTGTCATTAATGTCAAAGCTTCTTTGGAGAGGACAAGCAGCTGAAATTTGAGCCTAATGGAGAACAGGAAGCATTGGGAGTATACAACAGAGTCTAATACAGAAAAGATGATTTTCTGGCTGTTGCAAGGAAATAGGGAGCATTATACAACAGTGATACTTGGAGATCCCTTTGAGTTAGCAAAGTAAGTCTACCTCTGCATCAAGATTTACTCGTCTTTGTTTCACTGAAAGTTTTTTTTTTCCACAATACAGTAAATACCCATCTTTGAAGATCACTAAGCTTGTACCAAAACTAAAACCAGTACCACCTCCAAAATTTAAACATGTCCGTATTATCTCTGCCATAGAACCTATACAAATACTTATAATTATTTAAGAATACCATATTCATGGATTGTGTGAACAGCTTCCAGCATATTTTTCCAATAGCTCTTTCGTTCCAATGGATCGATGTTTTTTTTTCTTTTTGAGCCAGCTATTGAGATCAATATTTCCACACTCCATTACCATGTAGATATGATGATCAGTGATTTCACTAAAAATAAATAAATACACTTACGTTAAAATTTAAGGCAGCTTCTTTATATCAAAAGATACTGGTTTAATAAAATTAGTGTTTACTTACTAGCAATAAAGGCGGATGATTTTATCACTATGTTGCTGCAGTTTACTCAAATGAGCAATTTCATTCTTATAGCTCTCAACAGTCTGTTGATCAGCTTCCTCTAGATTCACATATTTGACAGCATACAGCTGCTTCTTTTCATTCAGTACTTGAAACACCTGCAAAACAGTATCAGTTAATAATTTCCTTCAATCCTAATTCTGATTTACTGTGGTCCTTCATCTCACCACAGTCAGAATTTCCAAGAAAAAGTGTGCCATTTCAAAAGGAAGATGCAACACTAAATTTACAAAGAAGTTCAGCATGAAGAAAAAAATAAGTCACTAGTTACAACAGAAGCAATCCTCTATCAGAAACCATCTTGGTACCACATTATATTTCACCAGATGTATTTGATCACAAGCCTGAACTGTTCTTAAGATAAAGAATGTACAATAACATCTCCCACAGATACAAGGGTTTGACCTGCCACTGCACATCCATTTCATCACACCAAGATGATTTGGAAGTTAGACCGCATGGCACACAAGAAGAGGCTGAGAGCACCGAGTCTTTTTAGTCTTAAGATGAGAAGACTACAGAGAATCTTACTACTGTCTTCAGCTATTTAAAGGAAAGGTACGAAAAAGACAGACCCCTTTTGAACCAAAGTAGGAAACGCAACAGGCACAGCTAACAAGGAAAACTCCAATTAGATATCAGAAAAGCTTTTTCATCATCATGTAGTCAAACAGGGGAACAGGGTGTCCAGAGAGGCTGTGAAATCTCCATCCTTGGTGATAACTCAAAACTTGACTGCAAGAGACCATGAGCAACCTGCTCTGTTTTGGCCTTGCTTTAAGCAGACCATTGGACCAAGTGACATGTAGAACACTTTTTCCATCCTACCTCGTTCTACGTCTGTATGCTGCCAACATAAATCTTTCTTCCTGGAGGTCCCTGCTGATGGGAGGCTAGCCAATGTTATTCCAATTTACAAGAAGGATATGAGGGAAGACCCAGGAAACTACAGACTTGTTAGTCTCATGTCAGTTCCTGGAAAAATTATGGAGAAGTTCTTACTGAGTACTACTGAAAGGCATTTAAAGGACAATGCAATCATCAGGCATAGTCAACATGAGTTCACAAAGGGAAAGCACTGTTTAACCAATGTGATATCCTTCTATAAGGTCACCTGCCTAGTGGATGAAGGGAAAGCAGAGAATGTAGTTTTTCTGGATTTTAGTAAGGCTTTTGATACTGTCCCTCACAGCATCCTTCTGGACAAGTTGTCCAACTGTGACATGAGCAGGTTCCCTGTGTGCTGGATGAAGAACTGGCTGAAGGGCAGAGCTCAAAGGGTTATGGTGAATGGGGCTACACCTGGCTGGCAACTAGTCACCAGTGGCATTCCTCAGAGTTCAAATCTAGGGCCAGTTCTGTTCAAGATATTTATCAGTGATCTAGATGTAGGAGTTGAACACACCATAAGCAAGTTTGCTGGTGATACCAAACCAGGAGGTGCTGTTGACTCTCTCAATAGACAAGAGGCTTTGCAGAGGGATCTAGATGGATAGGAGCATTGGGAAATCATCAATGGCATGAAATTTAACAAGTCCAAATGCTGGAGTCTGCACCTGGAATGGAGTAACACCAGGCGCAAGTATAAATTGGGAGAGAAGTGTCTGGAGAACAGCCCTGCAGAAAAGGATCTGAGGGTGCTGGTTGGCAGCAGACTCAATATGAATCTGCAGTGTGCCCTGGCAGCCAAGAGGGCAAACCACATCCTGAGATGCAAACAGTATAACCAAACACTCAAAAAAGGCAATTATCCCACCATATTCAGCATTGGTGCAGCCTCACCTTGAGTACTGTGTGCAGTTCTGGGCCCCACAATTTAAGAAGGATGTCAAGACACTCGAATGCAAGGAGGGCAACATAGCTGGTGACAGGGCTGGAAGGAAAGTACTATGAAGAGTGGCTAAGGACATTGGGCTTGCCTAGTTTGGAGAAAAGGAGGCTGAGGGGCGACCTCACTGCTCTCTACAGCTTCCTGAGGAGGGGAAGCAAAGACAAAGATGCTGAGGTCTTCTCCTTGGTATTCAGTGACAGGACACGTGGAAATGGTTCAAAGTCACCTGGACATTAGGAAGAGTTTCTTCACAGAGAAGGTGATCAAACACTGAAACAGGCTTCATAGAGAAGTGGTCGATTCCCCAAACCTGTCAGTGTTTAAGACGCATTTGGACAATGACCTTAACATGCTTTAACTTTAGGTCAAGCCCTGAAGTGGTCAGGCAGTTGGACTAGATGATCATTGCAGGTCCCTTCCAACTGAAATATTCTATTCTTATGCTATTCTGTTATTCTATTCAATTTATTACTCTCTGAATTAACAGAATCAGATAAGATGTGCGACATTTAAAACCAATTTCCCATCTCTTATGACACACCTGGACTATTTCTTCTATCACTAGAAGAGATAGTTTGATTGCTTAGTACCACTTTGGTTCTGTCACATGCAAATATGAAACCAAAATAAAAAGTAGGCATAAAGGGTCATAAATATAAGCCAAGTCTAAACAAATATGATTAAATAAATGTGTTCACAATTTTGCAATCTAGACATACGGCGATTTTTTGAGCAAAATTCTAGTCTTATTTCCTTTGACTATTCACTGAATTGTAAGACACCCAAAAACCAATAAAGTATACATGCTGTTGATAATACTTGTCACTTTAAGATGGCACCTCTGCACTCCTCAGTTTTGCAGAGAAGGAAGCCTATTTTAAGTGAGCACAGAAGTTGCAACATGAGAGCTTGAGCATATTCCATTCAATTAAGCTACTGATGAAATGACAACTATCAAATATTTTTGATTACAAAAATTGAAAAGCTATAAAACAAGGTGAAACTTAATTACCATCTCAGGCACTTTAAGCCAGTTCAGGAAAATCCCTGCATTTAAAACAAAACACTAGAGGATTTAGTGGACTGAACTTAAGGATAAGATTAGAGATACTCAGTCCTAAAACTAGCTCTAAGCTTTCTGGGCAATTTTTGACAAGTCAAAAGGATTCTTAAAAAAAAACTTTTAAATAGTAATGCTATCATTTAACTTAAGCATCCAATTTGTATTTCACTGCATGCCTCAGATTAACTAAAAGTAGCCATTTCACTTTCCGTGTGCTGCACACTAAGTACTACATAGGCTGTTACTAAGGATTAACCCTGTGCACGTGTCAAGTTTCCCTTACACAAATTCTTCGGTTGTCCCTGTGACTAGTAACATGGTCCTCACAGACGGAAGCATACAGGTGAAGCAGAAGCGTTGTAGACAGAAGAAAAGATAGAAATTTAACTCACACAAAACTGCCTATGTTGTTTTTGTTATAATTTATCTTCTGAGCAAGAGATTTTGCCAAAACTGTTTCTCAAGCTCCTGTGACCCCAGTTTTCCTTATGAAAACCTGCTGGCTCACCACTGCAGTCACTTCTCACACAAGTTACAGAAGACTTCAGTGATAAGGGATGGTCTGCCCACTTCAGGAACTTTCAACCAACCTTACAAGCCACGCATTTCCCAACAATGTAACCACATTGACCTAAACAACAGTGTCTCCATTTAAGACGTACAGTAATACTGCAGCACATCTCTTATAGCAGAACTACTAATTTTATTAGGAATTTTAATACTCACTCCACAACAGAAATTTTCATCTTCAAGGGCATACACAATCTACCTTCAGGCCTTCAAACAGAAACCAAAAGGAACTAGGCTCTTACCACTGTTTACTGATTTAAGTGACGTTTTTAGATGCTCACGAGAGTTGGGTGATCACTTTTTCCAATTTTGTAACTTCTGTTCAGTGTTCTGACCACATCTGTTCAGAATTTCCATTCACTATTATTTACCTCAGCACAGATCCCCTTATTTACCCACTGTTTTAACTTTATTTCTCCACTAAAATAAATAGTACTGAGGCTTAACATCCTGTAATAATTGAAGCATCATTTTCATAATAAGACATTAATTAAGTTGTTATTGCTGCCTATCTGAAGGCTCAGATAAAACAGCATTGTACCAAATATAATCTGTGCACTATGTTTCTTCTGTATCCATGAGGGATTAAAACAATAAATTTCTAGATTCTCTATGTCACTCAAACACTTTGTACATGTCAGTACTAGGTACTCGTTAGATGACTTCATCACATCTGTTTACAATACAACTACTACTGTGTAAATAAGTGACTGTCTAAAAGGACAAAAGAGCATCTTACCTTACTTGAGCCTCCACTACCTATTTGCTTCAGTATTGTATAAACTTTTCCTTTGATGGCAAGACATTCATGTGAAGGTATAGGAGCTGGAACCTGTGTACATACAGAAAAAGTTAGGAAAATAACTACTGGGATATATGCAGCAGAACATGGTAGAGCTCTACTTTTTATTAAGTTAATATGCTTTAAATTGTCTTGGTCTTTCTGAAAAAGATAAAGTGCAGTAAAGATGGACTTTAAATATATTTGTCTTGAAAGTTAAAAATCCCCATAGCAAAAGTATTTGTATAATGATCATCACTCGGCATGAAACATCATTGAAATCTTACAAAAGACACCAATGCTCTTCACATTGGAAATCAAGAGCAGGGCGTTCGTTGATAAGGCTTCTCAGATCATTAGAGACATCTCCCTCTTTACAGATAATGTTGGAAACCAGACTAATACTTTCAGTCACAGCATGCAACTAGCTTAGAGCTGTACTACGCAAATCACCTACTATTTTATTTGAAGGTAACTGCTAGCTAGTAGACTTCAGTGTTGTGAAGATGAAACAGCCTGTATTGTCTGTACCTGTTACACCAAGCTGTAGAAGAGCCACAAATTTTAAATATTAATCCTCTGGCAGGAAGCTTAAACCTATCCTCCAATTGGGAAGATTCCTACTTGAATATGCAACCTCTCTAAGGTAATCCATTTTTACACTATATCAGGCCACTAGAAATGCAGCAAGATTTGTGAAATTTAACAAAAATGGAGAAGGAATGTAATTCCTCATTCTTTTACCTCCCTCAGACCTTTATGGTTTCTAATACTGCTTCTCTCTCTCTAGGTACTCCACTGTAGTGGGTAGTACCACTATAAAAGCACAGCAGAACAAAAATAGTGACTCTAGTTCTTGCCTCTAATGAAGTAGGATCTGAAAAGGCTTAGATTTCAAACATAAAGGCTTCAGGATTTTGACACGACTGAACGATTTTTCAAGAGTTGACTTATTTTACCTAAGTTCAGACATACATATGAAGAAATAGTTATTTTAAGACACAACAGACTATTTTCCATTACTCATCAAAAAAGACGAACAGTAACTTTAGATTAAAATATATATATACACACATACATGCATATATTATGTTATATTATTAATACATATTTAAGTAGGCTCCAATGAAAACACGTACTGAAAAAAGACAGAAGACAGCCTAAAATTGTTACCTGTAAGCCAACTTGATTTTGAAATGGAGTTGCTGGAGTATGTGGTAGGAAATATGGGGCCTGACTGTAGGGAGTAGAAATTTGACATACTGGTGGAAAGTCGTTCCTTACGACTGGCGTTCTGAAACTAAAGGAAATTATGAACAATATCTGCATTTAGTTTTATTTCTAAGGTTATTCTAACAAAGTTGAAAACTTCTTGAAAGTTAAACCCCATTGACTAGCAAAAGCCCAAGTCTCTCCTACATTCAATAATTAGCATTAAGATCACATCAACTTCTTGACTCGGAAGTCCTTTACAAGTACACTTAAACTATAACACACTTAGAAAATATTTAAGATATTAATTAATTAAATCCCCATCTTCAAATACTAGCTGGCACTCCCCACAAACTGGAAAACACAAGCACCATATAACTAGAAGAGCTGACCATAAGACAGCAAGTTAGTCTGAGCCACAGTTAGTTTTCTTTAGTTTATTGTTCTTTACTCAAAATCTTTTAGATGGAGATACTTTTTTTTTTTTAAGTGATCATATTGAGACAAAAAACATCAAGACAATAATGAAAGGGTTTTTTTGAGAGCTTTATCTACATTGTATGAGTGGAAAGATCATGCATTTAAGAAAGCTACAAATTGAAAGAAATCCTTTATGTTTTTTGATTAGTTCCCTTGATGTGTATACCATATATTTAGTTATATTACCAAACATACTTTTTTCCCCTCACAGTATTTACAGAAATGGATTTACAGAACTGGAAAAGAATTTCTATACCTAGGACTTTTCTGTAGAGAATAAAAGGACAAAAGTTTTAAAAAAGGTTTTTTTAAAAAGCGTTTTTTTTTTAAAAAAAAACAACCAGTCAAAACCACAGTTCTTAATGAACACAAAAGCACTCAACAATACTCAAATTTGGGCAGTCTTGGCTCACTGGGGAAGTTCCACTGGACTGGAGGCTGGCGGATGTTACCCCCATTTACAAAAAAGGGCGGAAGGAGGATCCGGGGAACTACAGGCCTGTCAGTCTGACCTCGGTGACGGGCAAAGTCATGGAACAGGTTATCTTGAGTGCTATTAATGAGCACATACAGGTTAACTGGGTGATCAGGCCCAGTCAACATGGGTTTATGAAAGGCAGGTCTTGCCAATCAAACCTGATCACCTTCTATGACAGGGTGACGCGCCTAGTTGACGAGGGAAGGGCTGTGGATGTAGTTTTCCTTGACCTCAGTAAAGCCTTTGATACAGTTTCTCATAGTGTTCTGGTTGAGAAACTGATAACTGCTGGCCTGGATAGGCACACCCTCCTTTGGGTTAAAAACTGGCTGGATGGCCGGGCCCAAAGAGTGGTGGTAAATGGGGCTAAATCCGGCTGGAGGCCGGTCACCAGTGGGGTTCCCCAGGGCTCAGTGCTGGGTCCGGTTCTGTTTAACATCTTTATCAATGACCTGGATGAGGGGATTGAATGTACCCTCAGTAAATTTGCGGACGACACCAAGCTGGGAGGCTGTGTCGATCTGCTCGAGGGTAGGGAGGCCCTTCAGAGGGATTTGAACAGACTGGATCGTTGGGCTGAGGCCAATGGCATGAGCTTTAATAAGGCCAAGTGCAGAGTCCTTCACTTGGGGTATAAAAACCCCAAGCATCGCTATAGGCTCGGGGAGGAGTGGCTGGAGAGCTGCCTGGCGGAGAAGGACTTGGGGGTGTTGGTTGACTACCGGCTTGACATGAGCCAGCAGTGTGCCCAGGTGGCCAAAAAGGCCAATGGGATACTGGCGTGTATCAATAGTGTAACCAGCAGAAGCAGGGAAATGATCCTGCCACTGTACTCGGCACTGGTGAGGTGGCACCTGGAATATTGTGTCCAGTTTTGGGCCCCTCGCTTTGAGATATTGAGCTCCTGGAGCGAGTCCAAAGAAAGGCGACTAAACTGGTCAAGGGGCTGGAAAATAAAACTTATGAGGAGCGGCTGAGGGAGTTGGGGCTGTTTAGCCTGGAGAAGAGGAGGCTGAGGGGAGACCTGATTACAGCCTACAAATACTTGAGAAGGGATGGTGGGGAGGTGGGCAAGGGCTCTTTACATTAGTGATGGGTGATAGAACAAGAGGAAATGGGTATAAGCTTAGTCAGGGGAGATTCAGGTTGGATGTTAGGAACTATTTCTTCTCTGAAAGGGCTGCCAGCCACTGGAATAGGCTGCCCAGGGAGGTGGTTGAGTCCCCATCCCTGGATGTGTTTAAGAAACGGGTGGATGATCTACTGAGGGATATGGTTTAATGGGGATTAGGGACGGTTGGACTCAATGATCTCTAAGGTCTTTTCCAACCTAGAAATCTATACTGCACATCTACTATGTGCTGTACATACTGTGCGTAATGAGAATTTAATTTTTTTAAACTTCCACACTATCAAAGTTTGATAGAAGCAAGAACAAAATCTATTGAGGATCACTTCTATCAAGTTCCATCACAAGATGATGTGCTTCATTCACTACATATATTCTAAATTCTACAGCTACAGAGGTCCTAACAACAGGAACAGTGCTTACTCATCATACAGCTTGACCTATATGATTCATCCTCGAGACTTATGAAAATAGTAAGTAATCATATAATTAGAAAGATTTATCAACATATGCACAGAGGTTTATACCTAATTTAAGATTGCATGGATAAACAAATGCTAGCATTTCTTAATGTGAATGCTCGATTCTGCAAGCCTCTAGATTCTTTACCCTTTGTGTTTTTTTTCTTAAAACCCAGACACTTGCATTATGGGAACCAGACTGATCTACGGTTATCAATCTAAAAAGCCTGTCAGCCACAAAAAACAAGGCATTTGAAAGAAAGTGTCATGTAGCAGAGATCAAAGAAGTAAATGTTGTAATAAGGACTTATTGGTCTGGTGGTGCACTTCCAAATGCTGAAAAGCTGACAGAGAAGGCAGTTCCCTAAATGCAATCTGAATCTTCAAGTCAGACATTTGGGATCAATTGTTGGAAGCAGTCAGAAATCTTGCTTGCTATCTGAACAGAAAAGCCTAAGAAACTGTTAAAAACTGCTGAAGTCTTTCCAGAGATCAACTACCCTTCATAAGTGTGCAGCTCAAAGTGGCTTACCAGTTCATATAGTCATTACATGTGGTGCTTGGTGTTCCACAAACATGCGATGGATCACTTTTCTTAGAAACAGCATCTGGTGGTGATAATCCTCTTGAAACAGGATGATCAGATTGTTCAAGGCTCGATTGTTTTCCCTACAGAGGGCAAAACAAGATATTATTGCACACAAGAAGCCACAACTAAGAACACGGAAATCACTTTTTCAATGTGTGATAGCTGCTGCAGCTAGAGAACCACTACATATTCCTGTTTTTTTACCTCTCTATAGCAGCTTTTGTGGGTTACTTCTTGAATTGGCCATTTTCTTCTGGCGCTGACACAGTTTAGTCTAATCTGATCCAACTGCTTTCTATAGCTTTCACTAGATTGTTCCTGTTGACTTTCCAGACCCTGTCGCTCTGGTATCTTCAGTTCCTGATGCTGGACTTTATTTTCTGAAAAAAAAAAATCAGATTATTAAAATACAATACTTGAAACAGTTTGACAGATATATCCCACAATTTCTAGAAGAATTCTGCTTTATTTTCCATATCAGAATAAATCAACACAGTTGACTTACTGAAATCAGGCATTAAAAAGCATTAATGTAATCTGATTTCTACTCAGTTCAGTGTAGTAATGGCAACTTTTTTAAAAATCTTAGGATACTAATATAACAATAACAGACAATTGTTTCCTTCGTCAACACACAGAACAAGATTATATTCAGAACTTGTACTACAACATCCTGGGACACTGAGCAGGTTGAAGATAAGCTTATTGCGATACTTCAAATTAGAAATCTGTTGTCTGTGGCAATAGGCAACTTTTAACCTGGTGCAATGACTGAAGCCAGAGTCATAGAGGGACTAAGCATGCTCCATCTCATGGTTCCTTTTGCAGAGGTCATAGGACACTGAATTGGTCCAAGATTGCAAGGCAGGCTGTAAATAGCACAGACTAGGAGTGTTCCTTCACCTGTTCATTCACTTTTCTTCTCACATGACTAGAAAGCAATATCCCATGCTCAGCAGGGGTTGTGTGCAATTCAGCTACCAAAGGACTGAGCTACTACAACCACCATCTCGTCTGGAAGGCTGAATGAAGCACAAACAGGGAAAGTATGACCTCAAACTAAAACTTCTACCCATGCAAGTCAATAGGAAAGTTTTCACTGGAGGGTTGGGGGGGACACTGAAGTTGAAAAATCATCATTTTCCAAATTAAATATTTCTCTTTCCTACAATAGGTAGGTATGTATATAATTCTAAATCTAACTCTTGCAATATTATTAGACATTTTCACCTAATTTCTTCAGCAGGATCAGAAACCAGAAAGTCATCTAGAGAACTAGATTCTGATGAAACAGAAGCAGCATGTAACTGTAAAAGATTAGTATAAATATTTCATATCCCACAGTGTTGGTGGTGTCATTAGTAGTATCCTAAATTTTACCAGCCCTGAAATACTTACTATAAAAATCTAAGTTGTTTATAACATTTATCTTTATAACAGAAAGATGACTATGTAAGGTGGTCTCATGCCACCCCTATTTCTGTGTTGTGAGGTGACTTCACACAATAGTCAAACTCCATTCATTAGATAAAAACTTAAATAGAGCTTAGGTTATTTCCGGAATACACCAAAAATGTCTGTTTCTAAAATAAGTTAAAAATCATTCCCCAAAAGTATGCTAATAATCCACTAAGAATCTCAGCCATTCAAATGACAGCAAAGCCTAGATTCCTTTAAAAATATAAAATTTCTAAAAATTACACAGAAGTATCATCACGTGCTATCTTTATAGATAATCAAGGAGTACAAGGAACAGTACAGTTAAGGCTGAAACACCATGTTTAAAGCAAGAGCATTTACAGTAATCAAAAGCGTAACAGTGCATTCAATTGACACTGAAATTTAACAAGCCTCTGCAGAATATACATTTATTTTGTACAAGTGTCATTCACACGAACAAAGGATTCCTGCAGTACAAGTTCATAAACTGGATTACACTGAGCATATGGAAAGAATGGTGAAAATAATTCTTTTTTTTTCAGGATACAGGAAAAAAAGGCAAACAATTTGCCTTTTGTCAAAGTGTTTTCATACTTTTGGGAAACCTCATAAGAAAGCAACCGCGACATTAAAGAAACTTATGTATTCTGTACTTTACCCAAAGATTAAGATGCATGTGTATGCTGCAGTAAAACTCATGTGAGGAAAATACTATATTACAAGCTAAGAAATGCCCAAAGTGCCATAAATGTAACATTTAAAAGCAAACATGCATGAGGCAGTGAAGCTGACCAAAGACAACAGATACTTAACAGATGAAACAAGGAAAAAGACAAGAGGAGCCTGACCAAAGCAGAAGCAAATAATTAAGATATGTGAACAATCCTAATATAAGAAAGAGCATCCAGTAGAAAAAGCTGTCTAGAGTTTTAGGGACTAATGGGTAAACAGGATAGAAAGCAACAGATGATGTCAGTGTTCTGAATTCAGAGAACTGCAGGAGCTTTGCACTTTTGTCAAATGAAAGACGATGTCATGGTCTCACCTTTTTAAGATTACTTCAGCCAAAACAATCTCAGATTAAACTTCAACAGAAGAAATTAGAGCTATGGCACCTATAAGGTCAGCTAGAAGCATGTACAAGGAAAGTCACAGGAGAAGTAAACTACTATAATTTGAGTCTGTCAAAAAAAAAATCTTAACAGACTATCCCTCACGAACATTATAATCCTTAGTTTCAATGTCTCTCAGCCAACATCCACTTTTTTTTGGTATGAACTACCACTGTTATCTGATACATTGGCAGCATTTTTCTACACTCAGGCTGACAAGACTTAATTTGAAACCTTGCATTGTTGCTATTTCAATGCCTATTTATGTTATGTGCATTGTAAGGACACATAATGAATTAGAACCATACACTGGCATTTTAGCTCATGCCCAGAACTCCACACTGTCAGACAGTATTGCAGAAGGGGTTTTTTTGAGCTTTGTTTTGTTTTTTTTTTTTTTTGACTACTTTCACAAGTACTACTGAAAATGCAAATTTTAATTAAACACTCAATTCCAAGCAGACCAACTTTTTCACTTTTTGAAGAATATTTTATTTAGCAATGCATTTTTTTTGATACAGAACAGCAAATTTTCAATGCTTATTTTATTTCAAATGCTAAAACATTACATATTAATAGTTACCTTCTCTTTTCATTGCAAGACTTGTATCCATTTTGTTTTTGAGAGTTACGGTTGAATCGGTAGCTGTTTCTAAGCTGTTCTCATCCAATATCTGGAACTGTAAAGAATTTTTTTCTAGTAAGGACTAAAGAAACAAAAGCATCTTAAAAAGAATCAAAGGAGATACTAAGCACAGTGACCAAAGACATCTCCTTACGATAATTAATAACTGATGCACCACAAAAAAAAATATGCTTTAGAAAACAGCACAGCGTACACAGACAAGTGTTACTGATTCTATTTTTAAATCCATCAATATTCTGAATTTCCATCATACAGTTTCTATAATAAAGACCTTATTTTTTAATTTTCTTTCAGAGGACAGGGGCACAAGACATCAAAATGCAAGGCATAGCTTGAAATTAATCTCTATCAAAAGCCATAATTTACAGCTCCATAGAGCACTTACTGAACTCAATTAAATGGGCTTCATTGAATAGAGTACTTCCCACGATAAAACTCATGACTACAGCTAAAAGAGCTCCTGTAGTCAAGATGAAATTTGATTATCCCCTCTTAATAAATCATATGACAGATTTTAACACCCCCATTTCTCCCATCAGATGTACTGTTCAGAGAAAGCTCGCTCTTAATGCCTGATTATGCATAACAGTTTTCAAATTTAAAACCCATAATGAATGCTTCCATTCACAACTGGTTACTTAATATACAGTAAAATTCTACCTTCTTTCTTGAATTGAAAATAATGTTATTATTTTCCTTTACCTGACTGTCCTATGGTATTAGAGAGTTCCTCGTATTGATTTTAAAAAGATTAAGTTACCTGTAAGTCTCCCAGGTCGTACGAATCACCCCCACTAGATTTTGGTTCTGATGGTGGAAAACGTGCAATGAAGGATGTACATTTGGAGCTGGATATTTGCCTATTGAAATAATATTGTTCATTACATCACATGGCAACATATATAATGTAATGATTGCCTTTTGTGAACCAAACAAAAGTCTTCACACAACTCCCTTTTTATTTTCAGCTACAAGTTTCAAATATACAGAAAAGCAGGTCCACTCTGACAGCCAAGTGAGAAACAACACAAGAATCTGTAACAATGCCACCATCATCCTATGAAGTGACAGATGACTTAATTGGTTGTCTTCCACAGAAAACAGTAATTAGCTACAGCAATGATGCCAAATCCTAATAGTGTGTTCCAAAGTAAATTTTGAAATACTTAAAGAACAATACTATTATGTGAAACACCTTATCTCACAACTTTCACAGATTCAGAATATTAGGATTTAGCTAACTTCTAAAGAGGTTAAGTATGCAGTTTTTACTCTGGTTACATATTTCTCCCTAAAGTTCCCATTTCTACATGAATCTAATCACGCAGCAATAAGACAGGAAGAAAGTTAACATAACAGATTTGATTGAATGGCAGCGGGGGAAAAAAGCTTTTTCTGCCCTGTTTACTTCCAAGCTATGCTACAGTCAGGTAACACGTAGCGAAGTGCTACTTTAGTCGGCATATTCTTCTACTGCTGAACGGTTATTCGCAATAGAATGAACAGGACCACTTTCTTAATATAATCATTATCATACGGGTTATGTTAAAAATGAGGATTTTAAAAATCATTCAGAAGTTACAAGACTGCCTTCTACCTAATTTTAGGAACTTGAATATATTTTCAAAAAAGCTTATTTTTGCATTAGTCTCCATTTATTTTGAGGCTACGGATTAGCCAGAACAAGAAACTGATCTTTGCATGCTCTCATAGAAAGAACCTGACTAGTAAAATGGGAAGTGGGTTATTGCAATACCTAGTGCCTTTAGAATGACTATTTGTCAATAATCCTTAGATTAATTTTAATCTTCTTAACTGATATTTCCACTGTTCAACAAAAACATCTGATTGAGAAGGAGAATTAAAATCTGTTGTGCTGCAGAAAACCAAACAACCATACCTCCTCCTAACACTAGCTGTAAGTGGAACATCCGTCATCTTCACATCATCACCAACATCAGTTACCAGTTTAACAGGAACTCTCCCAAAGGGACAGGCCTAAGAGCAAATTGGAAGTTACAGTTGTGTAAAGCAGAATGAAAAGTTTCTGGTTTTGAAGGAAAACGTTACATGTTCTACCTGGTTAGATTTGTTTAGTGGTCTTAATGGATTGTGGCAATTAACTGGAGCACTGAATTCCTGTGATTTCTCGTCCCTGAAGGCAAGGAAAAAACAAACACAAGAAACCATCACTGTAGTGTGTGCTTGCTTTTGTTTAAATGGTGTTTTAAGAAATTAAGTAATAAATCAAGCCATTACCCAAGCAAAAGTCTGTTAACAGTAGAATTTTCACCAGAATCATTCCTTTTTATGCTTCTGTGATTTCCAGCTGTGCTCTGAAGTCCGGACTCTTGTGTACTTGATACTGTAGGTAAATTAGTTAGAAGTATTCAGATAACACTGTAGACTGTAGTTATTTCAAAAGAAAAGCGTTCCTTTATAATAAGGGCAATTTAAAAATACATACATTTGCAGTAATCTAGTATCAATGACATATCACCATTTTCTACTGATCTAGACAGACATTTTATATAACTATATAAAGAAAGAAGGAAAAACCTAAACACAGACTTACAATCAGGAGCTTTCTGCAAAAAATGGCCGGTAGTAATTGTTAAATATATTAGCTACTTGTTTCTATACAGTTAGAGTTGCAAACTATGTTTAAACACACAAAAGAGATTCAAGATTTTCAAAGACTACCCAAGCAATTTAACTTTTAACTCAGCAACTTGACTTACCTTAACCTATATGCAGGATGAGGAATATAAGCACCAAAAACATTGGTTTAAATAGTATCTTTGGGGAGTGAGGGAGAAACCCACACTTTCAGACTAAGCTGATTTTCCAAATCTACATTCTTCCAATACACCTCCACTCCAAAACAGCATCATCCAAAAGATGCTTCTGAAGATTGCTCCACAAGGACTCCTCAGGAGATTTAAAACTGCTTACATTTGTATTTTTTCTCTACTGATACCACTTATTTATCAGCTCACATGATGATGACACCCACACTTGAATAACTATAGTAAATCCTAAATTAAGTGTCAAAACCCAGCTTGTTTCAGAAGTAGTATCTCAAAAGTAAAACTGTCTAGATGATCCTAACATCTAGGATCTCTGCTACTGCAGAGACCCAAGATACTGATAATATCCTTGACCTGTCCTGTTCTCCTCCTATCAAACAGTAGCTTTTGGGCTCTGACCTCATTTATGTGATATTTAATTTTGATACAACATTTTTGTACTACCTCAGTTGTGGTTGAGTAAATCTATCTGGATTTAAAGCATTTAACCTGTGAATGCAATTGCAAAAGCATGCAGCCTTTTCCATTCTAGTAAAAACTATAAAAAGCAGCAATCCCAACATAAACAGGTAAATCTTTCACAGGTAGACCTTCTCCTTTACAGTGTTCAGTATAACCTCCAGAAGGCTGCATAGTAAATCCCTAGAACTACCTACTGTGACAGAGGTAGAAGACAGGAATTGGAACATCAGAATTACCAATCATCAATTAAACAGATTATCTTAAAAAGAGAGGCACTTTAAATAGTGTTTTACTCATCAAAACCCTAAGAAGCTTCCCAATTTCAGTTACGGAACATGCTTTTCATACTAACAAATCCTAGGCTCAAAGAAACTTCAGAATCGCCTCCAAACTTCCTGACACATTCCCTTCTAGGGTCCATTACTAAGCAGTTGAAGAATTTACTAGCCCAGTGACTTGTTACCAAACCCCTTTTGCTGATCCCTCCACCTCACTGTCCTGCCAACACAGTGCTTGAGAGCAATTGCTGATTGATATCAGGTAAATTCAACTGAATTAGTGTAAGCAATTAGTTGGGTTAAATTAAAACACAATTTCACTGCTGGCAAATTTTGAGTGTGCTCGTCAGCTGTGCTCTACTGCCAGGTCAGGGAAGATCAAGGCAGGCAACAGCAAAGAGCTCATTCACTATCCCATCTCAGTCCAGCAGAGAATCTTGCTTAGTTACCGAAGATTTGGCAAAAGGTATATGAAGTTGCACATTAATGTTAGAATGAAACGTCAATTCAACTCCTAGTCACAGTATTACCGAGCCTTGTGAAAATAAAACATGGTCATCATCCAAACCTTTGTTTGCCTAGAGGTTAAGAAAAGAAAGTCATTTCTCAGAGGTAATCAACAAGAAGTCAGGATGCAACAATGCAAATACATTGGCACTTTAGTAACTGCCCATGAACGAGTTGTGTTCACGAGTTACGATGTAGAGAGGGTAGGTTAATGCTTCGTTTAGTGAATGTTGTGAAGTACAAGCTCTTTTAAGAGCCTTGAGATATACAGTGAACTCTTCATTTCAGTTATTTTCCTGACAAACCCTTTTTAAAATTGAAATTAATATCTAATTATTCAAATAGATTTTTTCCACAACACGAGATTTATTTTTTTTGAAAGACAATCAGACACTACAAGATATATTAAAAAAATATAATCAAAGACAACTAAGATATAATATGATCTTCTACATCTTGTAGGCAGTTTTCTCATCAATACAGGAAATTATTTCTACCTTCAGCCAGCAGAAGACAGACTTCTGTCAGATGAACACTGCAGTATTATCTATTTCTAGTCCATTTTTTTAATAAACTACTTATGCCAATAGATCAAATTACTCAGTTAAATGAATTAAAAACATAAGTGCCTCAACATATAATGTAGTTCTATAATGTAGTTCTAAGTTTGTATAACATAACACTGAACATAATTTTGAATTAGCAGTTTACCAATCCAGTAAAATCACCGTTAACATCCCCCTCACATCCTGTAGTTCTTTTTTTCCATATACACAAGATTTTTTGAAAATCTTACTGCTAGACTCTCACATTCAGTTGATGATACTTTATTCCTTCACAGTCCGAGACAGCCTAGCTTCTAGACTTGCTGCACAGTTTTTATAGTTGCATCGCTACACTCTAACCGCATATAACTTGTCAAAAGTTTTCTGAACAATCTTTTGAAGCTGTGGAAAAACACGTTTACATAGACATCATTCCTGTTTTCAAGTAAAAATCTTTCGAAACAGACATATGAAAGATCCAGGACAAACTCAGGGATGTACACAACTTAACTCATTGAACTTGGCTTTAAGGGAATTTGTATTATGCTACAAGCTCATTTAAATTAAAAAAAAAAAAAAAAAAAAATCAATGAAGTACTTATCCCCCAAAGTTCACTGCTTCCTAACTGGCAGACGGGCCTTTGACATGTATTCTTTCACAGGTATTCCCTTAGCTTTGCAGCAAGTAAAGCCAATAATATCATATAAAAATTGTACAATCCATGACGGAAATGAACTTCAGTGGCATAGTACATCAGCTGTGACACTAAAGATGTTTATATGCAATTACGGTGAACAGAATAGGGCCAAAAAATAAAGTTTATTAAAAAATTAATACTATAACTGGATATTACTGCAAGTGTTGCAGAACGTTTTTTTCTCCTCATCCAACTAGTGTTTCACACTGAGGTTGATTTAACAGGAGACAGTCAAACTTCAAATAACATTCCTGAAGATATATCCCTAAGGAAACGAAATCAGCTCTATTTCGCACTAATTCTGACCTTTTACAAAGCGAAAAATATGGAAGTGTTAGACACCACTCTTGCAAGAATTAGTTAAGTGCACTTCCAATATTCAAGTTGAATCATGTTTTTCACTCCAAAAAAATTTGAAAACTTTGAGTTAACTGTTCTGTTATTGAAGTTATACCCAGCAACCAGTATCAGTCATATTTTGTGATATAGTCAAGCACTTTAATTTTGCATTGATAAATACATAGGGTTTGCCCATTTGTAAAATAAATATAAAGTTGAAATGGATTCTTTTTCCTAGATTTGTCTTTATTGAAACATGCTGGTAAAGCTCTGGCAGCTAAATGTCACAAGAAGATACACTTCAAATAAGCTGTATAGCTTACTCTATATGTTTCAGTTCTAATTCTTCTCTACCACCAGTAGCTCTTACTTCACACTTTCAGCAGGAAGTCTCCATCACAAAGTATAAATACCTAATGAGTCAAAGGAAGACCCTTTGCAGAATTAGAGTCTACCATCCTATGGCTCCTGCAAACTAAAATTACTGCATCAAAGATGGAACTGAGTATTGAAAGAATAAGATAGAGAATATAGATAAAAATGAGTGGTTATTAGACAACAACAGATTTTGAGTTTGTATCTAGAAAGGATAAGCATTACAGAATAGTTTTTTCAATTGAGCATTACAACATGCAAAACCTCAACCAACTACTTAGGAAATTTCAGTTACCTGCAAAGTTCTCCTTCTCCTCATCTGAAAGCAACTGCTTTTTTTGTGAATGAAAGTTTTGTAGAGCAGTTTCCAACATTTCTAGAGGAACAGCTGAGCACTCCACAGCTTTCTGAAGCAGCTGCTTACACTTCTTCATATTTCCTAAGTAGTAAGTAACACAGAAACAGAAATCAAGGAAATAAAGTTACACTGGGGAAACATGGTATTTTTTTTAAAGACATGATTACACTTACGCTGTCTTATATTCACATTGAATCGTTCTGCAAAGCCATTGGTAATTAGACTCTTCCTCCCCTTAAAGACCAGGATACTGCCTGGAACTAGTTACAAGTGAATCATGTAAGTCAATTTTTGACATGAAGTTGAAAACCAGGTCAAAATATGCTTGTATTGGGTTTGTGTGGCAAGGTTTTGATAGCAGACGGGCTACAAAGGTGTCTTCTGTGAGAAGATGCTAGAAGCTTCCCCTGTGTCCAATAGAGCCGATGCCAGCCAGCTCCAAGATGGACCTGCCACTGGCCAAGACCATCAGCAACAGTGCTAGCACCTCTGTGATAACATATTTAAGAAGGGGGGAAAAAAAACTGCTGTGGAAACAGCAGTGGACAGAGGAGTGAGAACATGTGAAAGAAACAACTCTGCAGATATCAAGGTCAGGGAAGAAGGAGGGGGAGGTGGTGCTCCACATGCCAGAACAGAGATTCCCCTGCAGCCCCTGGTGAAGATCATGGTGAGGCAGGCTGCCTCCGTACAGCCCGTGAAGGTTAACGGTGGAGCAGAGATCCACCTGCAGCCTGTGGAGGACCCCACACCGGAGCAGGTGGATGCTCAAAGGCAGCTATGACCCCATGGGAAGCCCATGCTGCAGCAGGCTCCTGGCAGGACCTGTGGACCCCTGGAGAGAGAGAAGTCCACGCTGGAGCAGGTTTCCTGGAAGGATTTGTGACCCCATGGGGGATCCATGCTGGAACAGTCTGTTCCAGAAGGACTGCACCCTCTGGAAGGGACCCATTCTGGAGCAGTTGATGAAGAACTGTAGCCTGTGGGAAGTTCATGGAGAACTGTCTCCCATGGGAGGGATCCCGTGCTGCAGCAGGGGAAGAGTGTGAGAAGTCCTTCCCCAATGAGGAAGAAGCAGCAGAAACATGGGATGAACTGACCACAACCCCTATTCCCTGTCCCCTGTGCCACTGGCTCGGGAGGAGGCAGAGAACTCAGGAGTAAACTTAAGCCCAGGAAGATGAGAGGAGTGGGGGGGAAGGTGTTTAAGATTTAGTTTTTATTTCTCACTATCCTACTTTGATTTCATTGGTAATAAATCATTTTTTTTCCTCAAGTCAGGTCTGTTTTGCCCATGATGGTAATTGGAGGAGATTGACTGGATCTCTCCCTGTCCTTATCTTGGCCCACAAGCCTTTTGATATATTTTATCTCCCCTGTCCAGTTGAGGAGGGAAGTGAGAGAGCAGCTTTGATGGGCACCTGGCAAGCAGCCAGGGCTAACCCACCACAATGCTTTATGAAGTTACAAAACTGCATTCTCAACATTTGTTTAGTGTTATAAGAACTGTAAGAAAGTACAAAACAAATTCTAAAATTCAGGGTTTTTTCTGTAGTATCAGCAATGACAGAAGAGCTTTATAGACTTTCATTTAGATCTGACCAGATACAAACTTTATTATGCATGCATTATGAAACATCTTTAATGCACTTAATAGAAATCAAAGATCAAAGCAGCTGTTAAATCAAACATCACTACTGCAGAAAGCACTACAGTTAAGAGGAGTGAAAAGGAAGAATATCGTTTCACTACAGTTTTACACATTACTAAATGCCATAAACAGGGATTGAAGAGAACTGGGGGGGAAGAGGATGTGTTTTAACAAAACATATTGGAAGCAATCAGTTTACATATACAAGCACATACACATACAGCTATTAAAAATAACCATAAGAGTCAAATACAGAAAGAAGTTTACTGCAACCAAAACCTTTTCCTTGGTTTACAGAGCATCAGGGCAAAATGATGCAGTGTTTTGTTACAGCCGTTAATGCCCTTGAAGTCCTAAATGCCCTTGTTCCTCTGTTGCAAAGCAGCAAAACGTAAACCACTTTGTTTTTATAGGTGCCACATATATATATATAATTATTTCTTACAGTATATAATAGATTTCATAGATTTTCTAGGTTGGAAAAGACCTTAGAGATCATCCAGTCCAACCGTCCCTAATCTCCCATTAAACCATTCCCTAAGTAGTTCATTCACCCTTTTCTTAAATACATCCAGGGATGGGGACTCAACCACCTCTCTGGGCAGCCTAAATAGTATCTTTCAGAGCTCCATGATGTTTCTCCACTGACAACTGAAGTTAGAGGTCAGTGTCACCTGCAGTTCAGACTAGGGGGGAGTGGGGTATATATATTAGGAACTTATGTGTAAGTAATCTATTTTAAGAATATTAAATGGGCGATGTTGGACACTGAAGGAAGGAAATACCAAAATAAGATTGGCTGTGATTTCATTTAAATCTGTTTTGTGAATATTTGTTGTGCCTTGTTTTTTAACCATATAATCAAACACTTTTTTTCTCCCAAACCCTTAGCAAGTGGGTAGGCTTAGTATTTTTAAGACTCATTAACGAGCATTCTGCCTTTGGCTATATTTAGTAACCACACATTGCTTCAACAAGACCTGCTACTCAAAACGAAAGTTCAAAACGAAAGTAATTCCTCATAGCATTATGTGCCTCATTGAACAAGAAATAACATGACACCAAAACACCTATGTGAAAAATGAACTGCTCCATCCCCCTTAACAAATGAGGAACCAAGGCACTAAAGTAAAGCCAGAAGTATCTGCAAGTTTCAGTCAGTCCACTCCATCACATACAAAAAGCCTGAATGATCCACCTAAGCATAGCATTTTATGTAGCCAAAAGTAGAGTTTTATTTATAGTCATGAGTTCCAAACAATTCACAGCAAATCTTGCTTCAAGCACACTACCTAAGGCACACCAAAAGTAAGGGACAGCTTCTTATCTGACCTATTTAAATTAAGCTGTATTTAGCATTTAAATGAAACCAAAACAGAATGTTACCTTTTTTGCCTCACTCCATTTTCAGGTCACGAATATTCAATTTATAATGAAATCAATATCAATTTGCCAACTGTAATTTCAGAATTTTGACTTGAGCTTTAGCTCACAATTTTGCTCAAGACAGGGAAGTGAGTGTATAATTAACTTTTTCTTCTTAATGCAAAGGGAAAGACAGATTAATCCAAAAGCAATTGGCAGGTGTGCCAAAGCACTGCTGAAATCACTGGGATGAGGAGGTAACAAAGCACTACCCTCCTCCTTTCCCTCTGGCCTAAGCTGGACACAATGAAAGTCACAGATACGCACATTTTTGTTCTCTCCTCCTCACTCCGCAAAGGAATTACATTCAGTATCGTTCCTCCCATCAATTATTTTACGTAGCATGTATTTCTGAGGGGGATTATCACAGCCTTTCCTGCTCCATTACAAATAAACTTATTAGTTAAGAAAAATTGGAAAATCTGAGAAGACAAATGAGTATTTACTTCTTGATTTTAACAAAATGACTCTGCTTCATGAGACACACTTTGAGTATCTAAACTATATCCTAAAATACAGTAAAACCACAAGTTTTTTCTGGACTGAAAGTTTTTTCCACAGGCAGTGGTTTTGTCTATAAACAATGGAAGTAAGCATAAAGAGGAATATCTAGTAACCTTATTCAGAATCCAGAATGTAGAACAGAGTTTAATCTTGTTTAATTACTTATTGTAGTTAATTTTGGGGAGAATTTCTTGTACTAGGCAGATTGCATGATACTGACAAAAACCATGAAAAAAAACAAACCACAAAAAAACTCAAAATATATCCACCAAAGATTTTTTTTTCAAATAAGAAAATAGTTTTAACACAACCTCCTTGTCCTTCTGGGAGCAAGCTGCTAAAGGGAGGAGACAAACAGGGTGATAGAAATCACTGCTCAAGTCACCCACAGAAAAAAGACTTAAAGACGACTCAAAAATACGAGTCTATGGGTAGGCAGCACAAACCTGCTACTAAGTACCAGGGCCACCTCCCCTAAACACACAACAGGAATGAAGTGACATGACAAGTCAAGATGAACTTAGTGGATTAACTGCCCTAAATACTGAGGACCTATTGTTCTAGACATATTACAGCATAATTTATATAGTCTCAAATAGTCTAGAGGGAGAACTGGAAGAGTAAAAGCAAAAAAACCCACTCATAGATAAAGAGTATAATAAGTGAAAGAAAAAGAAAAAAAGAACAACCTAAGCAGTACAAAGGCAATTGTGCATCACTTCCTACCAGAAGACTGATGCCCAGCCAGTTTCCAAGCAAATGCTACTATGGAAAGACTATCCCTCAGTTTTTTATTACTGAGTATGCTATATGGCATGGAATATCCCTTTGGTCAATTGGGATCAGCTGTCCCAGCTGCACCCCCTGCCAATCTCTTGCCCACCCCCAACCTTTGGTCAGAGGAGAGGCCAAACAAGAAAGAAATCCTTGACGCTGCACAAGCACTGTTCAGCAACAGCTAAAATATTGGTGTGTTACCAACACTGTTTCAGTCACAAATCTAAAATGCAGCAACATATGAGCTGCTAAGAAAACTAACTCCACCCAAGCCAGATCCAGTACACCAAGGAAGGGGATAAATTAATTCAGAAATTTTGCTCTCAGTGCAACTATCCCTACTAGGGACAGACAATTCAGGCATTCCTTAAAGAAGGGGACCAGACTTTTAAAAAAAAAGACATTATCACTCTCATCAGAATGGATTATCTAAAACACTTCAGTATGGTACCATATCACAAAGATTACCACTGCATTTAGAATACCAACAAAACTCTTCCCTCCTCCCCTCCCCATCTGACTGGAACATGGCATCTATGATACCAAAAAAAACAGTCCATGGCAATTATGAAGCAATAGAAGATTGCTGAGCAACCTGATCTAGTTGGAGATATCCCTGTTCCTTGCAGGGGGGTTGGACTAGATGACCTTTGAAGGTCCCTTCCAGCCCTAACGATTCTATGATTCTATGATTCTATAAGATACCATCCATCTCCACTGTTCCAACATGAACACTCAACAGTGGAACAAGAAACAGAAGAATCAATGAAAACCCAATTGCTAGCTACTTAAAAACCTGAGCAGCAAGGGGGAAACTTAATTGGACCAAATTCCCCATTTACAGTGTATTTTGGTTTAATGAAAAACCACACAAAGAATCTACAGTTGTTTTTTGGAAGGAGCTAGAATTTCTTTCACAAGTAAGTTGAAAGTATCCAAAAGGAAATTACCACCCAAATTTGAGCAGCATTTGTCAACCCAGCAAGAGCCTTACTCGTATCTGCCACTGTAAGATCTCAGCATAAAAAAAACAACCAACAGAAATCACTCCCAATTTTCGTCTTGTTTGAAAGTTATTTCTAAAAAGGAAAAAACTTATTAACTGTGCACATATTTTTATTTAAAAAATGACCACTTACATTTTTGATAAACTTCAATCTAAAAAGAAAATCCAGAATTTTCTTTTTCCTGATTTAATACTTACCAGTTTCCTTGCAAATTATGTAACAGAGCAGAAGCTTAAAACAACAAAATCTAGAACACAGAACAGCAACAGTAAGTTTTTCTACACACCTTGTGATAGCTCAAACTGTGCAAAAGCCACATGCACAAAAGCAAATTTCTTGCAGTTCAGTTTGGCCAGATGAAATTGGTCCCGTGCCTCCTCTGGATCTTGAAGACTGTAAAGATAGCATAACAATAGTTACATTGTGGAAGCGAAGAATCTAACAAGGATCAAGTTTCATGTGCTTGGTGATGGCTTCAGATAATTCTGGAAAAGCAATCCATCTAAAGGCAAAGTTCTTCCTCTTCCTTAGAGCCATTAATAAAGCACAAATAACCAGAAAATCTTGAAAAGCTTATAATGAAAGATATCAAGCTGACCCTTTCCAAGAACCAGAATGTGCTCAAACCTGAAAAGAAAGATTGAGGACTCACTCTTTGTCACTACTCATATTATTCCTCAAAATATGTACGTATTTCCCCCACCTCAGAACACCAACTAACACCTTTCAGGCTATATGTTGACACCATCCAGAGAAAAATCTCCATTCTTTTAGATGCATCCACTCCTATACCATGGAGGTTGCAAGGCAAGGGGACAGGGAGGAGATTGCTTTAGAAATACCAAAAGTGGAAAAACATATCGTACTAATCAAGACAGAAGAAATATTCTATACAGTGTTAGTTATATCCTGCAGCAATACAGACACAAAGTTTCCAATCCATTACATTTAAGCAATACCGAACTCCAATATTGTGCTAGAGGTTCTGGGCTTTTCTACATTGAACAGCTTCAGCAGCTGCACTCGAATCGTCAGATTCCCTTAGCAGACATGCAGGTCACCAAAGAAAGTCGTTTCTGTTGGTACATCTGTAATACCATATCTGTAGAAAACTAGGACTTAAGAAGAGCATTTACCCAATAGGTACCTCTATCAAGAGTTCTATGGGAACATCAACTACTCACAAGATGTAGGGAATTCAGTCTGTTTTCCCCATACTCCTAGGCAACACAGTCTTATCAGTTAAACTTGGCAGCACAAGGTGGATTTAAGTCCATTTTCTGCAGCCACACTAGAAGCAGCAATGGCAAACATGGTATACTTCAAAAACGTAGATTGTGCCACAAAGTCTAGACATGGTACTTCATATTTAATAGTTTCTTTACTTTTACTAAATTTTAATCCTAGTTTTACATTCAGCCACAGATTGCTAAGTAGGACAACCAAGACGCTTGCGCACAGTACATCAATATTTAAACATTACACAGGATCTACAGCTTAAGTAAATACTTGCCAAGATAGAAAAGACCCAAATCTATAATACTATGAAATAATAAGCTAGTATCATGTTTCAATGGACTCTCTCCCCATTTTTAATGTTTAAAAAAAGAGTTCATAGAATCACAGAATAGTTTGGGTTGGAAGACCCAAGGTCATCTAGATGGACTAGATGACCTTTAAAGGTCATCTAGTCCAACTCCCAAAGTTCTTTTAAACACTTCTATTAGCAAAATCCACAATCAAAACTCAAAGTAATTTCATAGAATGGTTTGGGTTGGAAGGGACCTCAAAGATCATCTAGTTCCAATCCCCCTGCCATGGGCAGGGACATCCTCCACTACACCAGGTTGCTCAAAGTCTCATCCAACCTGGCCTTGAATGCTTCCAGGGATGGGAAGATTTCTTCCAGAATTCCACCCTGTTTCAACAGGTAAGCAAAGGTAGTACTTAAACGTGGGAATGGTAAAACATTTATGACAAAGGCTTAAAAAAATAACTACAGAAAATTACAACACAATGCTGAAGAGAACACACTTCCAGTAGAATTCTGTGGAATTAAGAATGAGAAAAGTCTCTATCATAGTTTAGACATGTTACTGGACTCAAGTAAATTTAATAAGCTCAGCTCTAATCATCCAAAGCAATAGGGCAGGCACAGAATAACCCGTCTGCAGGCAAAGTCAGACTAACACAAATTAAGCTGTAACACTTGAATTACATTAGCTTTCAAAAAGCATGTTGAAATTTAAGTTCCTGTAGAAAGCAGCAACAACTTGTACAGCAATACGCAGAACAAGACCTAACGTTAGCAACAGGCATCCAGTGCCACACACTTGGTGGCACTGTGCTACAGCCAGCAGTGATACATGGAAGCAGGCCTGGGACGTTAATGTGCAATACAGATGCAGCTGGCTGTTCACCTTTGCCTGTTTCAGAGTACAGTCAAGGGTTCTTCAAACAACCTCAATATCATAATAGGTCAAAAGGTTTTGGCATGGTCAGACTGCAATTAGAGAAGAATGCCAGGACAAGATAAATTCAGTGCCAAGAATGACATAATCCAGCTTTGATCATAAGAAAACAGTGTTGATGCCAATAGACACTAAAATCTCAAACTGTTGTCCCTGCTTCTGAAGCATGTGATGATCTGACTTGCTTCTCCTGTTAGGTAGAACGTTTGAGAGAACACCAAACAGATCTCTACTGAAAAGCACCTTTCCTCTCCCATCAAAGGCAGTATCATCAGAACACCTATGTATCAAAGTGTTACTTCACTTGCAATTGCTACGAAAAAATAAATCAGAAGCACTGTAGGAAATTATGAGATGAGAGGATTTTCTTCAACAGAAGCTAAAACTGAGCAGAGACAAAATATAGCACTAGACAAACTGACAACCAGGAACAGAAAAGGTGAGTATGAAACACCAGGGAAATCTCAAACATCAAGAAACTTATGAGTAATGAATGAACATGCCAAACAATAACCACTCACTGATTAATTAAATAATATTAATCTCTAAAAACTAAAGACAAGCAACATTACTGTTTTTAAAATGTGATCAGTGAAAAGTAATTTCATGTTCATGTATACAGTGATTACACCTGTAATTCATAAATGTAGTTTCATGCAAATGATTGACTTAATGTTATATGTCACTCAATGCAAAACCATTAACTTATAATAAATGATTAAGAACTGGCTAATCTCAGAGTAATTTTCAAATGGGGGAACATCATTTCAGGAGATATTTAGAGCAAAGTTCCATTAGGACTGATGTTATGTCCAATTTTGGTGGGTGTATTTAAGAGACATTTGGGAATGGGTTCTTCATAGTTTTTAAAAATAATTTTCATCAGCAAGTCAGGTAACATGACCGATGGTATTTGCCAATTAAAAACAAGGCAGAAAAAAAAAGAGCAGATCTGAACTACCAGTGAGCTAGGTAGATTCTACAGTAATGCTGGCTACCAAAGCAGAAGGTATTTTGGTATAGCTATAGAGCACATTTTAACCGTGAAACAGGATCGACTACCCTCCCAAGAAGGTCTCTAAAGGCTCTATTAACAGTGAAGCAACTAAAGATTCATGCATTCTAGCATTAACAGGCTACTGACGGGGCCTTCGGTTTTGCTCTCTGCAATACAATACAAAGAATAGTGAACACAGCTCTAGCATGCATTAAAAAGTACCCAACTTTAAAATCATGTTTTAAAGATCAAGTGGAAAGAGCTCCAAGAGTTTTCAAGTGATAAGGGAAGTACAAAATAATATTTCTAAATTTAAACTCCTACTGTATGTAATGAGATAACAGATGTGACTTGGTAACAGCATCCAATCACCATTTCAGAAAAGAATTTGCAAAAAGTATGAGCTAGAAGCCTGTGTTACACAATTTCTGCTCTGAGAAAAAGCAACTAACAAGCAACTTTGAACAAGAATGCCATCTCTCAGTATCTTTAAAGACAGGAGGTCTTTCTGGAAGATATGCTTTACTCCACTTATACAAAAACACCTTACCTCTTCAAGATACTAAGGATTCACAGCAGGTAATTATTCCCTCCTGCATGTTTCTCAACAGCAGATTCAACAGATTACTTCCATTGCATGCTTTTAGCAAACAGTGATGCAGCAAGTTCCAGGCAAATGACAGTACAGACAAAGAAGCAGACCACATCATAATGCAAGATCAAACCACCTGCCAAAAAGCCAAATGGGAGGACATACAAGAAACAAAAAAAGACTAGCTATATTCACGAGTAGACCACCTGCTCAATGAACTGTTAAGGCTTGCTGCAATGTTAAAATACAGCTCTTCATCAAAATATTCGCGGTCAAGAATGTTTCAAGTGACAAAAGAACTCCTTAAGAAAAAAAATATCAAATTATAACCCTGTCCCAATTATGTCTGAAAACATCTGAACAACCACACTGTTCGAATCCGGATTGAATAAAGCAATAAATGACCACAATCAAAACTAATTTCATAAGTATGAAAGTATAGAATTATGTTCTGAGACATTCTTCCTATCATAAGGCAGCTATTTAATGTAGCTGGGATGTATCTTTCCTAGCAAGGGAGAAAGCAGACAAGACAAGGATAGACCACTATGGTTTGACTAGATGGATTAGGTAATAGCGAATTGCCTACCTAGTGGTCAAATCAGTTATAGAAGTCCACAGGAAATTAATCCTAATTTACAGCATACACAGTTGAATACACAGCTTATAGTTACCCAAAGTTACATTAGATTTTACCTATGCAACTTCTTTTGAGCTGAAATATAAACCTGAAGGAAAAAAAACAAGTCTCATGCTATTTCCCCGTGTACCTTACACACAGAACCCAGAAAAAAAGTGTCAATGTCTCTAAATCAAATAGCTCTGAACAGTCATGTTTATGAACATCTACAAAAGAATGCAAGTACTGTGCAGACAACAAACAAGCTCACTAGTCAAAGCCACTCAGTTTCAAGGAGACGACATGAAAATTCTGAATGATAAGTTTTATATTGAAAATTGAAAATTTATACTTACGCTTTCAACTCAGCAAATCTCACAAGGATGCGAGCATAGCTCTCATCTTGACTATGCTTTTCCGCAGGTAATGCAGTCACTGCTTGACTGTAACGACCAATCAGTCTATTCAGGTGGCTAACATCCATCTGAGGAATACCCTTTTTCTCTAGCCTAAGCAAAAAACACAGCCAATCTTCTGGATTATTTGTTGTCATCATTATTTGATTAACAGTTCCAGAGTTATCTGACAGAAAAACAACAAATGAGATTGATTAAAATTGCAGCAAACATGAACAGAAGAAACACTTTTGATAAGCTTCCATGTAAGAAGACCAGTGATTTATTTATTTTTTTAACACAAGATCAGAGCAACGCAGTTAACTAAAGAAACAAGGAGAGATAAAATGTATTTTGTGGTCATTAATACTGCAGAAATGCTAAATCTTAAATCCTTTCAGTTAATGGTTCTTTCACTTTTAGCCTAGATTAAGATCAGTTGCATAAGTGGCAATAGGGTAACAAAACCATATACCTGTTGTATCAGCTGAGATTTTTGTACAGTTAAGTTCATCTGTGATATTGTCTTCATTTCTGTATTTGTTTTTCAAGTCTCTAACTCTATTCATGATTGAAGCAATTTGTGGCAATCCTCTTTCACTTAGGTCCTCCTCCTCCATCTGCAGACACAAGGTTGAAAGCCAGTGAAGTTACTGAAGAACCCTGTTGTAGCTCACCTTATAATCAGAATTACTATAGGAAAGTCCCTCATGTATATTTTGCAGATTAGTTTATTCTCAACCACGTTATGTAACATAAATATTCTATTAAGCCTTTGCCAATGTAGTTATACAAGTAAACTTCTTAGCAGAAGCCAAATTAATGAGTAAAAGGAATCGGTACTTAACTGACTGCCCAAATACTACTCCGTGCTTCACAGTAGCTCTCTCCAATAGAGTATATCCAGTGTTTGAATAAAACGGGATGGGATACGTTGCCTGAAAAGCTACGAGTGCATTATACTAAATCACATCCTGAACCCGTAGATTCGGATGGCTAAGAGGCAGTCCTCCTCCTAGTCCTCCTCCTGCCACTTCTCTTGAATAAAGAGTAATGGAACAGGCATTTGTCAGCCTTCATGGTGACCTGCCTCAGGGGCAAACCCCAACAGAAAACTACATAAGAGGGGCTGAGCTTTTATGTTTTTGCTTGACGTTTTTCCTGCTCTCTTAACTGCATCACCACATGGACAAGAGAAAGGAAAGGCAGGAAGGAAAGACTTTCACTTGATGACACCTGTAAGGCTAGGTTAGACAACCTTAGATGCATCATACCACACACAGCTCCTGTAAACATAAACATTTTTAATATGGAAAGAAAACTTGATATTATGCACTTGAAGTTTTAACAATATTATTTTTTCCATCACAGGTATAACTTACAGTAGACATAGTAAGTTTCAAGACATGAGATACCTACAATCCATCTTTTAGCAATACTTCCTTGCAATGGGCATAATATGTTTATTAAACATAATACATGTTTAGTTGGACAGTGAGATGTGCTCTAAAAAATATCAGTTTATTCTTGTTACGCCTCAATTTTAACATTATCCTTCTCTAAAGCAGCACTTAACTGAAATGTGTTGCACTTATTTATACCACTGAGATTCTAAATCAAACATTTTGAAATAGTTCCTTGTCCTAATTCTCATTTAGTTTTCCTGTTGCAAAATTTTACCACCTAGATGCCTATCCAAAAGGATTAATTCTAAGAGATTACACAAATAAAGACAAACCACTGAGTACAGGTGAATCAGTAAGGAATATGTAACAAATCACTACACTACATTGCTTGTAGTATATTCAGCTTTTGTATTAATAATGTTCAATAATAATTAAATAATATTCGACTTTTGTATTAATCCCCATCTGGAATGTCTGCTTTATTAAGGAATACAATCCAACACTGAAATTAAAACCTGATGGTGGAAGGGAGAGCTAGCCAGGAGACACTAATCAGAAGATGAGGAAAGTTCACTCATGAAACACCAAAGGCATACCTGCACAGAGTTCACGGCCTATGTGCAGGCTGGGAGAACCTCAAAACAAATTAGCATCCTCTGTCAGCTACTAAGAATTATGTCCACATAACTAGAGTAATCTCAGGCTTGCAAAAGTAAATATTAGGAACAATAAGACAACACTATGTACGTTTAACCTTCAATAGTCTCTCTGTTCAGGAAGGGCAAACTCTTGTGCATGTTTCCAAAGAATAAACCATATTACTTTTTCAAAAGGTGAGATGCATCACTGATGTGAGTGGCAGCTTACTAAAAAAAGATACAGTTTTGTTTACTCAGAGGTGTACTATACAAACCTCTCTCTGTATGCCTACATTTGATTCTAATACCTTGCAAATTCATTCACTACAATTCAATCTGAAAACTAAATTCTAAAGCTTCATCGCAACTAACACTGTGTTGGAGAAGCATGAACAAAATTGTCTGGAAGCGAGCAAAGTCATAGATAAATAACTCCAAACCTCTGCTCTCATGGTTAGCAGTGAAGACAGGGAAATATTTGAAAATTACCATGGCTTTTACATATAAACTAGAACAAAAAATTAGTTAATTCTGGGTAAACCTTAGCAGAATTAAGGCTGTGATGACACAGGGATGAACTATGCATCTCTGCCTGAAAAGATTTCAGGGGAAATAATATCAGTAAGAAAACAAATATATGCCTCAAAAGACACACTACGCATCTACAGCATTATTTTACACATTTTGTGACAGTAAGAGGACCCAGGGATCTTCTCATCACAAGGAGAGATAGCCACGATCTTGCAAGTTTAATAGACACACACAAGTGTAAAAAGATATTATGGGTGAAAACAAAAGTCCAGCAGTGGCAGGATTCTTTTTGAAGAACAAGTTAATTAGGTGAGAGCTTGCAAGTTCCTACCTAAGTACAAGTCAAGGCAGAGCACACACAGGTTTGTTAGAGTGCGTTGAAAGAGAAGAAAGAATGAATGCAGGGAAAAATGTAAAAACAAAGTTAAGGTAAAAGTGAACATCCCTGAACCTGGTATTTTGGAAAAGACAAAAGATTTTTTAATCTTTCGTAACAGTAGCTTAGCAAACAAACACTATATGTAAGTGTTTGCAGTAATTTATTTAGCTGGTAATTTAAATCTAGGTTTGCAGTTGATCAATGAAAGAAGTGTTATACCCCTCACCCTCAAGTCTCAGCGCAGTGGTACTCAAGACTGATCTGTTGACTATAAGGGCCTAACCTTCACATCAACACAGACTAGCAAAGACACAGCATATTAAACCATACTGAAATTGTAACTGTCCAACACTTCTTCAGAAGACTTAAGAGCTCCACCAGCCAATAAATGCTAAAAACCATTGCTATAGTAAAGTGTCTGTTCAGGATACACAGAAAGCCTGGAGGTTTTTTCCAGCAGAGCTAGTGAAAGAGCACACAAACACACTCAGAATTTCAACAGATGCAGCACAGGCAAGCTCTTACTTGATACTTTCACATTTCAGCCACCTTCCCAGCTCACATCCCCTTCCCATTACAATAACCTATTAATATTCTAAAAACCATTAACACAAGTTTCCATATTCCTTACTGTATATGCACATCTGGCTATCTATTACAGACATGTAGTTACCTCCCTACATTACATAGCCAAATCTGTACACGGAAAGCCAAAAAACTTCTAAATCTTCTCTGCTTAGCACAAGCTTCTCACATCCTGATGACTCCCTTCCTCCAGGAGACTCCTCTACTGTTTTCACAAATGATACATGCCCAACATACAGCAAGTAGCCAAAGTTCAGACTACAACAATAGCCAGGGACTCAAATTCTAACAGCTCCGGGACAAAAAGCCTCACAGAGAGAGGTCCTCACAGGCTTTATTTCACACGAAGTTAGTCTTCTCTTCCTCTTCACAGCCCCTGTTGCCCCACAGGAGTTGCTAGAGACAATTCACAAAAAGGGGAAAGACCTAAAACCAGAAGCCAACATGAGCTATGATCCCCTTATCGTCCTTCTTTTATTCTGTCTAAAAGTTTAGCACACAATGTTAGTCTAAGCTGCTCACCACAGGTTACAGCAATTAGTTTTCACAGTGGGTAAGAAAAGAATTCACATGCTCCTTTGTTGAAAGTTTCTAGAAGGATATGGATATAGAAGTTTAAAGACTTTTTTTTCCCCAGGAACTTCTGCCAAATTCTCAATGCCGTATCAATTTATCAACTGAAAAACACGGATACAGCTGAGAGAAGAATCTGGACAATCCGAGCAGAGCAAGCATGCCAAAATAAACTGAAAAAAGCCTGATGATTTCTTTTTTTGCCTACTACAAAAATGTTTTACATTTTCATGAAACACATTGATCACAGCTTTTCCCATGTTAATGCATGTTCCATTCATCTAATGAACAGGAGAACTTTAATATTAAAAACTTCGATGAATTAAGTGCATATCCAGGGGACTTGACTTCCTGATATTGTGAAGTTGGGCCCAGGAACAGGGAAAGTAACGCACCCTGGACAGATTAAATAGGTTCAAAGAAAGATTAAGTTTATTTTTACAGTGAATTCTTGGTCTTTGTTCGTTTTGTACTCAGGTATAACACGTCAGTGAAAAGTTGCTGGAAGACCCAGAGAAGTTAGATCTATTTTGGATGAATTATTGATTATTATCCAATTATTATAATTGGATGGGAGTAAGTAAGTAAAGTAAGTTCATCCACCTCTAATTTCATTATCTACAAAACAAACCTGGGACTGCTTTCAGGAAGCCTTACAATTAATTTTTGGAGCACTAGTTGTCACAAGTTTGCACCTCTTTAAAAGCAGCAGAACAGGTTGCCCAGAGCAGCTGTAGATGCCCCATCCCTGGAAGTGTTCAAGGCCAGGCTGGATGAGGCTTTGGGCAACCTGGTGTTGTGGAGATTTCCCTGCCCATGGCAGGGGAGTTGGAACTAGATGATCTTTGAGGTCCCTTCCAACCCAAACCATTCTATGACTCTCAGCTTTCCCCATGTAGGTTTCATAAGAAAAAAAAACAAACATGACTTTCATGTTTACAGAGTTTGCTTATATAGCAGAAGTTGGCATATCATGGAATGGTTAGAGTTGGAAGGGATCTCAAAGATCATCTAGTTCCAACTCCCCTGCCATGGGAAATCTCCACAAAACCAGGTTGCCCAAAGCCTCATCCAACCTGGCCTTGAACACTTCCAGGGATGTTCTTCCTGTATTAGAAATAATCCACAAAGAATGTTAAGTCTGCTTTTGTCTATATAGAAGCATTGTTTTAGTAGGTTCAGACTAGGTGGTTTTTGTGTAAACTCCAAGATTTCATCTGGCAAAAGCACAATGTACACTACCACTATCAAAAGATCTTAGCATCACTTTAACAACTCTTGGGAGTCTGGCGAGACATTCAACACATGACTTCATAGTATTTTTGCAGAAAAGAAAAGCACTAAGTTCTGAAAATGGTTCCTTTCCTTCATTGACAAAATTAAATATTTTCAGTGGTTTAAGAAAAGTAGAGGCAAGCATCCACCAAATAGGGCTGTAAGCAAGACCTATAAAGAAGAAAAACTGAGCTGAGACTACATTAAAAAGAACCCTCCCTTCATCTTTCTTAAAAAAGAAGTACATTGACTAAATTATAATTTCAGTGCTTGTTTGGAACTTCCTTTAATATCTGCTTCTCCCTGAAGCACATAAGGAAAAATATTAGGCTGTTCTGAGACTGGCTCTGTAAACCATCCCATCTTCTGGAGATCATGTTGCTAAAAATTACATAGGTGATTACTGTAGCAAAGAGTGTTCAAATGCTATTCTAAATATGATACTTATTTATGTCATAGGGAAAAAAAAACACAAACATTTGTCTCTTCATAAAGAAGATTTTGGTACAAACGGCAGTTTTGCCTTTGATAAATACAGTAGAGGAGTCTACAGGAACTCAATACTCCAAATCTCCTCTTTGTGGATGAGAATATCCTTAAAAAATCTGTCCTTGAACTGGACCCATTCCTTCAAAGTATGATTGAAGTCGGCTTTTCCAAAACCTGAAGCACCAAGATCAAAAGAAAATTACCTCAAGTTTAGTAATACCATGATCTCTCATTACAGTTATAATTGCTAACAACTCCCAGACAGATTTTTTCTTTTTAACACAATATTTGTATTTTCCTCACAATGTAAAAGGTTTATTTTTTTTACAGTGATAGCTTGCCAAATGTAGTAGATAAACAAAAAAATAAAATCATTTTCTGCATAAATTTGATCTTAACTTTCATCAGTACATGTCAAGCTTACATTTCTGGTGTGCCGCTTAACTGTCCAAGGTCGCACGTGTACTATTGGATAAAACCTCTCCTGAAGAAAGGATATGCCTTGTCAAAAAGATGATGGCCAGACTATCTCAGACAATCCCTAGAATCCAGCAGAAGCCAAAAACGTAGATCTCCATTCTGATGAAGTTCCTGTGTATCAAAAATGGAATGTTAGACACTGAAAAGCAAATGAATGGCAGTATACCCTGTAAGCTTGTCTCATCTTCATGACATCCCAGAAACAGTTTTCGTTAAATCAATAAAACCATTCCTAGTTAGTAATAAAACAGTACAAAAAAAACCCTCAAAGTTTGCTTTTGGGCTAAGGTAAATCACTTCCGAATATATCAGCTTGGTATGACATTTACAGATTAAAAAATACATTAAGGGCATAATCACCTGTGTATTGCCACGATTGGCAACTAATCTTTCTACTCATGCCAAGGGTCAACCATAAGCAAGTATTCACAGTCTCATTTTAGCTTAATGTGCTGCATGAATAGCAATATGTTGTTATATGTTCACTCAATAGGAACTGAGCTTTTAAATGGAATGGCTACATAACAGCATATTTAAGATCTAGAAAAGCCATAAAGGAGAAGAGGTTAGAGACAGGGAAGCAAAGAACAGGGAGAACATGTATGCAGAGATCAGAAAGACACAGAATAACCTTTAAAAAAAGCATAGCAAAGGAACTTCAACTCCTCATACAGAAGCACTAAATCAGGAGTCAAGGAACAGAGACTAAAAGAGCACGATATGTTGTAAATGGATGAAGTGGTAGTACTGGTTATTCATGGATTTCACATGTAATACACCCAACAATATTTACTGATACGAAAGAGAAATAACAGCATCCAGTCTTGACATACTGGATTTGCTGTGTTACACTATTTTTTCAGTTTCTGAATGGAGCCAGATGTAGATTTTCCTCAAATACAAACTTTGAGAAAGTACGAAAATACTTTTTAACTATTGAACAAAAAGGTACATTCTTCCTACCCCTGGTATCTACCGAAATACTGCATTCTGTTTATCTACGGAGGTGCAGAGGACAGCAAAAAATTTAATCAAGTCCCCAAGGGCTTGCTTGGCTTTTTTTTTCCCCTCCAAGTAAATTGATCAGTCTAGTAGAATATATTTAAGTTATCCTATTACCTATATTTTCCTTATACCCTCAGACCATTGTGGCTACAATTGTTATGTTAAATATTTGTTTGGCTCTGTTCCTATGGTCTGACTAAAGCATATTCTAGTGTCAAAAGACTATATGTTCAACTAAACAGTTGAAAGACAATTAACTTTGAGTTAAGTCCTCTATTCTGTGTAGAAGAGGCAAAAATGCCACCTCAAAACCAGGAACTTTACCCATGCACATGTTTTCTGGCACCTTCCTTTCCTATGCAGAAAGATCACACACTAACAAGAGGGGAAAACTAACCATAGCCTTCATCATCTACAGTATTTGCATTATTCTGTTGATGTATTGAGTTCATTATTTAATAATGCTCACCATTTAAGCAAAGACGCACATGCTTGCTGGTAGTACAGCAAATGCTGTCAGTTACAGGAGATAGAACTATCAGGAAGTACAGTTACACCAACATTGCCAAAACACACTACTGTTCTACCAGAGACCCTTCCTGAACATCGGGATCTACTACACAGACATTTAAGTGTTTAAAAGGTCCTGCCTTCAAGATCTTGTCACCTTGGTTCAAGGCAAGAAAGAATGGAAACACGTGGTAACAAATCACAATCATCTTTGGAAACACGTAGCATTATCCAGTTCCAGCATTATACATGTTTGGAAACACGTAGCATTCATCCAGTTATCAGTTATTGCTCTGCAGATATACAGCAGAAGCTAGTCTTTGTTACTCCTTTGAAGGAACAGATATCAGCTTTCCTAGAATAATTTAGGTTGGAAAAGACCTTTAAGATTGCGTCCAATCGTAAACCTAACACTGCGACGTCCATCAGTAAACTATGTCTCATGAGCTGCCTTAAAACCCATGGGAAAGGAGATCTGCTTGCTAAATGATATAAGCTTCTAGGTTAAAGTCTAAATAGCAAATTGCAATAGTAGGAATATGAAAAAATCATAGAATGGTTTGGGTTGGAAGGGACCTCAAAGATCATCTAGTTCCAACCCCCCTGCCATGGGCAGGGAAACCCTCTACTACATCAGGTTGCCCAAAGCCTCATCCAACCCGGCCTTGAACACTTCCAGGGATGGGGCAGCCACAACTTCTCTGGGCAACCTGTTCCAGTGCCTCACCACTCTCTGAGTGGAAAATTTCTTCCTTATATCTAATCTAAATCTCCCCTCTTTCAGTTTAAAGCCATTGCCCTTGTCCTATCACTACATGCCCTTGGAAAAAGTCCCTCTCCAGCTTTTCCGTAGGCCCCCTTTAAGTACTGGAAGGCTGCAATAAAATCACCCCGGAGCCTTCTCTTCTCCAGGCTGAACAGCCCCAACTCTCTCAGCCTGTCTTCACAGCAGAGGTGTTCCAGCCCTCGGATCATCTTCGTGGCCCTCCTCTGGACCTGCTCCAGCAGCTCCATGTCCTTCTCATGTTAAGGACTCCAGAGCTGAACACAGTATTCTAGGTGGGATCTCACGAGAGCTGAGTAGAGGGGCAGAATCACCTCCCTCGACCTGCTGGCCACACTTCTTTTGATACAGCCCAGGATACGATTAGCTTTCTGGGCTGCCAGTGCACATTGCCAGCTCATGTTGAGCTTCTCATCCACCAGCACTCCCAAGTCCTTTTCCTCAGGGCTGCTCTCAATCCATTCTCTGCTCAACCTATACTTGTGCTTGGGATTGCCCTGACTGACGTGCAGGACCTTGCACTGCGACTTCTGCTTATGCAAAATGCTGCTCCTAGAAAGCATCGAGCTATGTTGTTCCATAAGCAGTCATCAAAACCTGAATTCACGAGTGGCAAAGCACTCCAAACACTCTCCAACTTCAGCTTCCTTCACGTCCCATACGATACCCTGATTACAAGACTGAATTAAAAGGTTATTAATTAGCTATCCAACTAACTTTTTCTAAAAACTCACTTCTAACTTTTTAGCTCACTTCTAACCTGTTCCCTAGTGCAGCCACTAGTAGAAATTTCTCCTTTACCTAAGCCACTGTTTCCAAAAGTACATAGAAACTTGGTGGGTTTTAGAAAAAAAAAAGTATGTGTGCATAATTTTTGCTTGGTTTTGCTTGCAAGTCCTAAAGCCTAAATAAGGATTTTCTTAAAGGGAAACAAAAACACTCCACTTTAAAAAAAAGGTAAAACATCATTAAAAAAAATTAGCAACATGAACTATGAAAAGAAATAGGAAAAATCGGAATTGTAGTGCTAGCTACAAAAAAAGATAAGCCTTAAAGATACAAAACACGGCTAATGAGAAAGAGGCTCAACAGCAGAGAAGCAGGTGAGCTACTGTAGCACAAGCAAAGCTAAGGCTGTATGGCAGGTAAGAGTTTCCAAGAGGCAGCGGAGAACCGAGCAGCACACAAAGCCAGAGACACAATTTTTAGTTCTGAAGACCGAATGATGTAGTCAACTAATAACAAGGGACATCACTGAGAGCAGTTTTAATTTAGGGCATCATTTCAGGCTATTGCTTTACCACCTGCGCTAGCCAGAACCGAACGGGTGCACATTCCGAGATTTTTCTCTCTTTTTCCACCCTCTCCTTCACCACATGCACCTTCCCGTTTCCAAAATAATTTAGGTAAATTAACACCAACCACAGCCCTGCTTTATATTTCAAAATAAAGTGTTACTCAGCCTAACTGCAGACGACTTGTAAGACGGATTGATATCCTCACCCAGTCTGCAAACAGCCATATTATCCAGAATTTCTTTCTCGTTTAATGTCATAAGCTTCCAAATTTAAAAAAGAAAAAACAAACAAACAAACAAAAACCCACAAAAACAAAGACACCATCACTCTTGGAACCTCTCATTAAATTCACGGGGGAAAAAAAGGAAGGCGGTGAGGAAGACGAGGGGAGAGAGACACACACCAGATCTCCTCTCCCGCAGGGGCGGCAGCCCGGCGGCGCCGCAGGCCCCGTTCTCCACCGCGCGCCCCGCCACAGCCCACCCGGCAGGGCCGGGACAGCCGAGCAGCCCGCCCCACGCACTACCGTTCCCCGCAGGCGTGCGCCGGGGCGCGGGGTAGCGGGGGCCGCCCGGCCGCGGCGGGGAGCGGAGGGCGGAGCCGGCGGGAGGCGAGGCGAGGCGAGCCCGAGCGCCGCGGGCGCCACCGCCGCACACAGCCCCAGGTGCGCGGGCTCTGCTACTGCCGCCGCCGCCGCTTAGCAGCTTCGCCGCCGCTTAGCAGCTTCGTCGCCGCCAGCAGCGCACCCCGCTGCCCCCGGCCCAGCCGCACTCACCCCCACCGGCCGCTGCTGCTCCGGAGCGAGACGAAGACGCGGCCGGGCAAGAGCTCCCGCGCCGCTCCCGGTTTGAATATCACCGCCGCCCTAAGAACCCGCTTCCCATTGGCCAGAAAGGCTCACGCGGCGGGGAAGGAAGCGAGTGCTGATTGGTCAGGAAAGGGAAAAACAGCGGAGCCCGCCCGCCTATTGGAGGGGAGTCGCGGCAGCAGCGCCCTAACAGCAGCACGCGTAACAGTCGCGGCGCCTTCCCGGCGCCCAGTAGGGGCTCCCGAGGCTCGTGCCGCACCCCGCCCTCCTGCTCTGCAGCGGCAGTGGGGCTTGTGCGCAGGCGCGGAGCGCGCGGCGGAGCCGTTAGCCGCCCCCGGCGCTGAGGGGGCGGTCGGACTTCTGCGTTCCCCCCTCTGCCCCGGGGGGCCCTGCCCCTGCCGCTGAGAGCGGAGGGTCGGACGCGCTGCTCCGCAGGGCGGAGACAGCCTCTCGCTGTCTGGCTAGAGCGATGGGAGAGCGGAAAAACCTTCACTGAGCGGCGGTGGCGGGTGTTTCCCGGCGGGCTGGCTCGCCGCAGGCCTCTCTTCCCTGACGGGTTTTGCGGAGTGAGAAGGAGAGGCTCACGCCCGAACGCTGGTCACGGGCGGCCGAAGCAGCTTCTGGTTCCCCGTCGCCCGGGGCGCTGGCATGACTCCAGTCGTTATTCCTGATGCCCGCAGAGAGGGAAAGGGAAGCTGGAGCTGCCCGGGTCGAGTTGTTGATTACAAAACACAGAGCGCCAAACCGAGATAATGCAAACTTAAAATGGATCTGAAAATATTTTCCTCTTGAAGTGATAACTGGTGATTTTTTTTGAAACTTTGTTTAGCTGTAAATAGAACTGTGGGACTGTATCCTCACCAGCTCCTTAAGATTATGTCTTTACTCCACCTTTTTCTCAGATGAATTCTTTGTAAACTGATGCCCTATCTGCAGTATGCCTAGGGCTGCTTAAAGCAGCTCTTTGAGCTGCCCCTTTCTTCCTGGAGTTGGATTATAATAATGGCTGCCCCATCCCTGGAAGTGTTCAAGGCCAAGTTGGTTGAGGCTTTGAACAACCTGGTGTAGTGGCAGGTGTCCCTGCCCGTGGCAGGGGGGTTGGAACTAGATGATCTTTAAGGTCCCTTCCAACTCAAACCATTCTATGATAATGCAAATGCACCAAGTAGAACAGCCTCTATCAGTTTATGTTCTGACTGTATTTAATTAATGTTCTTTATAGCAGGTATGGTTCTGTTGCTTAGAATATTTTCAAGAATATTAACACACTATAAAAAAAATGAGACATCTATACATGCCTTACTAAATTGATTAGTTACTAATAATTAGTTTTCCGTAGACACCACGCATGATGTATCAGTAATATGATACCTAAACTGGCCTTTCATTGAAATTTATCTTACTCATCTTTATTAATCTAGAATTTAAGTATCTTGTCTAATCTAGTGATACAAGCTCACTCTATAGTCAAGGAGAAGAGACATTTCAAGAGATAAATTCAGTCCAAACACTTGACTTAGAATGTAATGGATCATCCCATGGAGGTCTCCGTGTTTCTCTACTAAGTATACAGCAATTGTAACTTTTAGCTATGTAAGATTAAGTGAGATGGTATTTTTTTCTACATCACCTTACTCCTCCTTGCATATACCCATTTTTTGTGGCTTTGGTGGTTTTGTTGTTGTTTTGGAGCTCTCGTGTTCCTCCAGAATCCAAGCCTGGGGAAAATTCAAAGGTGCAGCACAAGTTGCGTGAATCTTCTCTGCATCTATCTCCACTTGAGGGACATAGTCATAGATTATTTTATTAGCTGGAGTTTTGATGGGGTCAAAGAAGAAGAGAGTTATGTTGTTCTAGTGAGTGAAAAACGCTGTAAGGAGTTGTCATTTGATTTCTGTAGCTGTGACAAGAAATCAGGATACTGTACAGGATCCTGGCAAAACCAAAATGACTGGAGAAAGAAGGCAGGGTAGACCTCTGAAAACAGCGGCAAAGAGAGAAAAGGGTCAAAGAAAGAAAGGCTCTAATACCCTTAGAAAAAATAAAAGCCTCCTTTTAGTATTCCTCAACAAAATACAAAATATATGTGGTGGTTGGAATGTAGGTAGAACCATCATTTATTTGCTTAAAAATGTTTATGCATGTTGTTTGTTATAAAGTCACAGATCTATAGGAAATTTAAGGAGTATGACAACTCCTAAAGGTGTTGTATCCAGCTAAAGGTGATTCTGGTTCGAATGACAAAAGTGATGCGTGAATCACAAAATCAAGAACAAGACTGCATGACAAACAAAAGAGATGTCAGTCAACATGAGCCGGCAATGGGCACTCACGGTTGGGAAAGCCAACTGTATCCTGGGCTGCATCAAAAGAAGCGTGGCCAGCAGGTCGAGGGAGGTGATTTTGCCCCTCCACTCTGCTCTCGTGAGACCCCACCTGGAATACTGCGTTCAGCTCTGGAGTCCCCAGCACAAGAAGGACATGGAGCTGCTGGAGCAGGTCCAGAAGAGGGCCACAAAGATGATCCGAGGGCTGGAACACCTCTGCTATGAAGACAGGCTGAGAGAGTTGGGACTGTTCAGCCTGGAGAAGAGAAGGCTCCGGAGTGATCTTATAGCAGCCGTCCAGTACCTAAAGGGGGCCTACAGGAAAGCTGGAGAGGGACTTTTTACAAGGGCGTGTAGTGATAGGACAAGGGCAATGGCTTTAAACTGAAAGAGGGGAGATGTTGTGGGTGCCCCATCCCTGGAAGTGTTCAAGGCCAGGTGAATGAGGCTTTGAGCAACCTGGTCTAGTGAAAGGTGTCACTGCCCATGGCAGGGGGGTTGGAACTAGATGATCTTTAAGGTCCCTTCTAACCCAAACTGCAGAAAAGGCTTTGACTCTGTGTAAGCATTGCTCAGCAGTAACAAACACATCCCTATGGTATTAACAGTTTCCAGCACAAATCCAAAACACAGCCCCATACTAGCTACTATGAAGAAAATTAACTCTACCCCAGTCAAAACCCACACATTCTTATAGTAAAATATGTTATGTTTAGCATAACTTAACTCTGATCAATAGTAGGACTACTATATGTAAACTTCTTAAGCTATGTTAAGATGAGATCAGGCTGGATAATCCAGTGGTCCTTTCCACCTTGAACTCCATGAATCCACGAGACTTGGAAGAGACATATCCTTGGTGTTAAAGAATCAATCAGCATTCTTTACCCCTTGGAAAGTATGGGCTTCATCTTACAAAGTTTCTTTCCTTCCGATCTGTTTCTTTGCAGCATCTGCTTCCTGAGGAATCAGAGAAATAATTTCTGATCAATCTTCTTACCCCTCGTATAAATCTATGTTCCTTGTTCTCCCACTTGCTACTCTTCTTTCTTTGTTCTTCTCTTTCTGCTTTGCTGCTTAAGGAATACTGGTCTCAAATAATACTCAAAATCTGTCAAACAAGCCTTGCATAGTCTGGATATAAACCTCTGCTATTTGTCAAAAAACAACTAGCAGTTGCACAAGAGAAGAACGTAGAAGACAGGATTAATTATACTTCTTTTGAAAACACATCTTTCCTCATGTGGTGGTGCAATGTCTGATTGTTCGTTATTAGAATTTGAGATAACTGCTAGCATTAAGCTTTTGGCTACTATTACAAAAAAATCAAACCAGGAGGGTAGTGTTAATTTTACTTCCTCTGAGCTATCTGAAAGGTAGCTAGCCAGACAAAGCTGGTGATCCTTTGCAGCCAGCGCAGGGAAGACTGTCTAACCCTCCATCCTTCCAGTCCGCAGATGAGGTAAGGTACTCTGGAGGTGTCTTTTGTCCTCCTAGTTGACTGTTGAGGGAATGCCTGCTGCTGTCTTAGTCCAAATGCACTCGATTAAATAAAGTGAAGTGAATTCTTTCTAAACTGCTTCCTTCCACAAGCAATAACATTTCATCCTGTCGTCCGCTGTATCCCATAACCTGATTTGTTACAAGCTTCCTGCCTTCATGGATATGCTTTTTCACTGGATGATCTGTATTTTGTTTTTAAGTTAAAAACTCAATGGCTTTAGTTCAGCTGATCGCGTGCTTTCCAGATTTTAACTTACTCCACTTGGAAGTAACAAGGCAGCCTGTGTATCTCAATGAGGAATTGCTGCACAGTCCAAACATCCATTTTCATCCTGTCGGTGCCTTTTCATTTTCAGATTATTTTCTGTGCATCGCCATCTCACATGAGTACTTTGAAAATATCTAAGAATTTTGTTTTCAGCACCTATGTAAGACTGAGAAGTATTATTCACATGTTATATTGGAAAACTAAGGCACGGGAAAGTGAGTGGCATACCTTAAGTCATATAGGATGCCCAAAACAGATCTAGGGATCGACCCTAGAGATCCTGATAACAGTTCCAGCACATTAAGAACTTTCTCATTTGAGGATTTCTTTGGCACTCACTAGCCGCAGTAATCTTTGAGGAAAAGTATATTATTATATATACCCACTTTAAATGGTGATAATTGTAGACTCATTATAGTGTCAGCCTCTACAGGTTGGCACTGAGTACAACAAATAGTAGGTGGTTGTTCAGCTGCATGCTGGATAATTACTAATTTGCTGTGGATGACTTTTCGACTGGAGTTCTCCTGTGTTTTGTTCTGTTATCTGGCTCTCCTGTGTTTTGTTCTGTTATCTGGCCGGTACAGTGTATGTATGAGGCCACACAGGAAATCCATGATGATATGAGATTTGTGGTACCTTCAGTAGGAGGATAATACCCATATTATCCACAATGTACATATTGATTTCATCAGATCCAGCTTGTGCTGTTCAGCAGCTTACTTCATATATGGCCAAACAGAGTTACAGATTCGCGTGGGCTGGGGATAACTAGAAAAGAACAGAGTTGAGAAATCATGTGAACAGTCTGTTGTGCAGGTTCACAACTTTGGGTCGTGATGGATCCATAAGTTCTGTTGGGTGTCCATGTAAAAAAAACAGAAGAAAATGTATATACATCTGTCAGAAATTTCCCTTTGAGTTTCCATCTTATAGCAGCTGAGCATGGTACAGTCGCCATGTTTGCTGCAGTACATTTTCTATAAGTGCATTCTTGAATGTTTTAAAATGTCAGGTCATATATATTAGCTGCAATAAAGCCTTTCAAACTTGTTACACTGTCTGCTAATCAGTTCCGTAGTGAAGTCTGAAATCTGAGTTTTGACCTGTAAAACTGTAGATAATACTGACTAGTACTTCTGTGATTAAAGCTTTGGCAGATGTGGTCAGTTAAGGGCAATTAGTCAGATAGCTACAAGCTACAATCTTTTCTGCCCACATTCTGGTCCAGTTGGACATGGACCAGGCCCAGTTCAGAAGAGACACAATTGTACTGGAGTGGTCCTCTGAAACCTGCTTGAGAGGCATCACATGATAATTTGTGCATAGCATCCTTCTATATAGCCCTTGGACTGCACGTGGTTTCTGTGTGACTATCTTAAGTTTGGCCAGAGAAACTTGACTCTGTTTTCACCTCTCCCTTAGAAAGCCCTGAGAGATTGCAATTTACTTTTTAATGAAAATAAGGGGTGTGGGCAGAGGGACATTATCTGTGAATGCCTTCCGGTTTAAGAAATCCGAAACTTGAGTTTACTCAACATCTATTCTCGACATCTTTCCTCATAAACGACTGACGTGAGACTTTGGTATTGTCAGGTTTTGGAGAAAATATGTAGACTGTCAGAAAGAACTGAGTAAAAGTAGTTTTACTTGCGCAGCTCAAAGTAGTAAATTTAAGAATGTGCATGGGTGAAAGATGCATTTGTTCACAATGCTAGATGAAGGCCTGAAGGTATTTCAACATGTTGCTGTTGTTCACTGCGTTATTAGAGTGTTTCAAAGAGTACGTAGCCATCAGACAATAATGTGCATCAGTCATTTTAACGTATACCTCTCAAAAGAGGTGTAACAGACATCTAAACAGCAATCACCGTTACAGCAGTGATATGACATGCAGCTGTGGTATCAGACAATTCTTCTTTCAATGTCTTAAAAAAAAGATAAATACTAAGCCACGTACGTTTATTATCAGATCGTAGGATCCTGCAGAAAAAATACAGTACAGATTTGTTTCTGCTAATCCACCAGTCCATGTGACTGCGTGGGGTCTTTAGAAGATTGGAAGAGCTAGAAAATGTTGGGCATGCCGCTTCATAGCCTGTATAGCTGTTGAGACCATTGCAATTGTTAAAAGTCTTCTTTGATGATTCCTTTACTGCAACCAGTGAGAGCAAGAAAAGATATCTCATGTAATCGTGCCTTCGGTCCTGAAAAAGTGATGTCAAGATCTAGATTTGGGTATTCTAAATGATACTCAACCAGAAGAATGTGACGTGACACCTAAATATTTAACGAAGAAGTCAGTTCTTATCAGGCTGGTTTCTTACGCATCTTCTATAGGCCTGTGTGACTATGGTATTTAGTAACAGAAAAAAAATAACCCAACAGATGGATTGATTTTCCAGAAATCGTCTGCTGGGAAAAAGAGTAGACCTAGAGAGACAGAAGGTCTTCGAGGATGACTACGTCCAAGAAGGCACAATCAAGGTCGAACAAGCCTAGACAGAGTCAGGCCATCAGACACTAAGTCCAACAGATGGGAACACTTCTTCTGCCCCTCAGGAGGAAGTATGACCCATATCTGCACCACCTCTTACTTGCTACCTTCTTATTTTCCCAGCATCCCCTTTCAATAATGTTATAAAAACTGAGCTGACGGAAAGCTAATAGGGAAAAGACTTGCCTTTTCTTCATGATTCTTCCACCATCTTACTGACATTTAGCAAAGGCTTAGGGCTTTGCTTTTTGTCTTCTTATCTGTGAAAAGTGATGATAATAATGGATTTGTAATCATTGCAGTTCCTTGTGTGGAAGGTACTATGATAAGTATGTACATGCAGTTATTGTTGTTATTGCATAAATAATAACATATTTGTACTGGAATTAAATGTCCCCTCTTGACTAGAAGACATAGGGTTCAAAATTTATTTAAGAAGCCAATCATTAACGCTCCACCCTCTGAATTATCAGTGCATCCAAACGATGTATTATTATGCCACAGAGATTGCACTTCTTTATTAAGCTTTATTAATGACCTTAAGAAGGAAGTAAATAAAATATTAGTGAAATTGATATCCAAATGGGAGGAGTAGGAATAGAAGTGAGTAACATGTAACAACCTTAGGAGAATGCAAAATAAGCCAGAACAGAAAATAAAATTATAAAAAAAACCCACAAGCATTCAAAGAGAATGCCTAAGTGGGCAATCAGTAACGCTGCAAGGGAAGTATAGATGTCATGCAAGGACATAAGTATGTCATAAAGCAATTGCCATTTTAAGTAATTAGGGATTCTGACAGAGCTCTCATGAATCTTGCTTTTCACCCCTTACCTTTCTCCCTTTTTTTTTGGAGGTCACTATTTCCGTACTGCAGATGCCGAACACAGTGTACGTTTTAAATCCCAGTGAAAGTGGGATGCTCGACTGAAATGGCGCTGCTCAGATACATGTTTCTTCTGATGCACTCTGCTACAGGGAAAATAACCTCTGGCAGCGGGGTAGAGGAAGTCTCTCAAACTGGTTCACCTCTTTTCTCAGCAGTATGATCAAAACATTCAGGCCAATTACTCTCAAAATCATCTGCTACCTCTGAAAATGGATAAATTCGTTTCTGCCTTGAAAGTTCTCACTGTTTTTGCTGATAATAATGAGAAAACAACTCAAATGTTAACGACATGCAATGTTTGACAGTTGTCTCACACGTAGCGTTAGTGGAAGACTCCAGCGATGCTAAGAATTCATCTGATCGTTTCAACAGGAGATTTTGATGTGGCAGATGAACTGTGAGCACACATAAACCCCAACTATACAACAAATTAATGATCTGCTAACAAGGAAGCCTGGCATTTCAGCCAGCCAGAATGGCAGGAACATGAATTCAAACATCTTTGCTGCCAAAATTTGCAGAGAGATCAGATTCAAACCTTCCTGTCTTCTTTTTCTTAACAGCCCTGGACAGACTGCATCGAAAGTATCACTGCGGCTCCCAGTTACCCCATTATCACAGAGTTATTTACAAATTGGAAAGAGTCTGGAAAAACGTCAGAAAATTCAGACAGTTGGTAAAAAATGACATGGGGAAAAGTTGAATGAGTTTTATTTGTGAAGTTGGACAAGAAGTAACAGTGTATCATACTATAATATGCAGTTGGACTGATAATTAAACTTACATGCAGAGGCAACAGATTCTAGTACCATGCAGACAGGTCAGCTTTGTGTTGCATCATCTTGATGTTAATGTCTTGAGCACTTTGGAGGTAAATCGTAATTACTACTCATCAGTATTGTTGAGAAAGTGGACCCTGTTATTTCTAATCATATAGGAAATAGGGATTAATCAGACCTTGCCAGAGAGGAAGATAGAACCTGAGATAAAAACTGTTTGTTGCAGTCTCAGAAAAATACCTGCTTGTGGATACTGCTTAAGCCGAAGTTCCGTAGAATGTTTTTTAATTACCAATACAGCCAAATAATCCCATCAACACTCTCCACAAAATGCACAGAGTGTAGAAACCGTTTTCTTTCATTTTCTCTGCTGTGAAATTATTTTTCTCAATTTGTTTTCTTCAAAATAATCTGTAGTTCCCTTAAGTTCAAGTTCGTGGTTTGATTTTTACTGTATGAAGAAAATTAATAAATATTTTCTCCTCGAGTTTTTAAAGTGTGATAAATTTTAAATTAAGGCTTATTTTCCTACGTCTTTTTAATGAAAAAAGAAAACTTTGGTCAACTGAAGAATAAGCATGTAAGGGAATGGAATGTTTCTTTGGCTATTTTTGGAATACCTCTCAGTAAACAGAAATAAAGAGCTCTTTTGCTTTCATAATATTAGACCATAAGACCAGTGAAGAATTGTAAGATTTGAAATATCAGGGATTGTTACCATTGCTGGAATTAAAAAATAGATTTTAAACTTCAGCAGAAGAGAAGCGTACTGAAATTTTATAATAGACGCAAAATTGATTGAAATGCTGTTTCTGTAAAGCATGAAGGAAATGAAAATTGAAGCTGAAGGAAAAAGTCTGGTCCCCAATACTAAGTTATTAAAAAGAGCTGAAATAATGATACTGGATTACATTCTCTCACAAGAAGAACTGACTTTTCCAGCTGAAAATGTGATTCAAGATGACTCAATGAAGGAAAGTTAGTGGAAGCTGCTACTAGGCAGATTGCCCAGAAAGGAGCCTCAGGAGATACTTAGAAGAAAAAATTGATCTAAGCCTGCCAAACATGAGGTGCATTTTAAGATCTTATTACTAGGAATAAATATGTAACTGATTTTTATCACAGCTGTAAATAGCAGCATAAGAGCCAAAATATCCACCTCAGGACATCCTCGTTAGAGCTCTTAATTTTAGCTCATCGTAAATGAGCTAACCTGGTTATTGAAAGCAGTCCAAGGGCAGCAACAGAGAGCAATGTGGGCTCCCGTTCGCTGCTGAGAACTGTCTTGCTGAGAGGCCATGCGCTATCCTGCATGGTTCTCCCCACTGTCAGTGTCGCTTCTGGTACTCATTTTTTAAGGAATACCTATAATATATAGCAGAGTACAGCCTGATCGAAAGTATTGTTTGCTCCACAAGATTTTGGCTGTAACGTAAAGAGATGATTGTGATTTTGTACAGAGCCAGTTCCTCTATTCTGTCCTGACAGGTTTGCCAGAAGGTTGATAAAGAAAAATGAGGTTATTTCATTTCCTTGGGAACCAGATCCTGCATGCCAAGCTGCACACTTCTCTAAATGATGGGGTATGAAAGCAGCAGAAAAGTAGGAAAGGAACGCTGGCTTGGGTAGCAGACTGTACTTGTGTTAACTCACTGCAGCAACACCTCCTCCCAAGGTTTCTCAAGGAAGGAGGTTACTCAAAAAGGAACCCATAGATTAACGGCATGAAGGAATCAACCACCAAGAGTGATTTAATCAAAGGTATGAGAGTTGAAATTAGCAATTAGCAAATGTCCAGACACATGATACTGGCAAAAAGAGATTAGAAGGATTTATCCACCCTGCACACATTGGGTGTGTGAGCAGCATGAATAGACATGCCCAAGTTAGCTTTAACCCAGCGAGCAGAGGTAACGCAGCAGTGAGGACACGGCACCACGGAGTAGGCCAGTAACCAATGTCTTCTGTATTCATGATATAGCCCTGGCTGCTGCTGATGTTGCGATTATCAACGCTGCGGGTAACTGAGCTAGCCAGATTACAGCCCACATAGTGATACTTACCAGTGCTGCTGCTGTGCATCCCACTTGTAGGTGAACATGTGTAGGTGAAACACTGGAACAGGTTGCCCAGAGAAGCTGTGGATGTCCCATCCCTGGAAGTGTTCAAGGCCGGGTTGGATGAGGCTTTGAGCAACCTGGTGTAGTGGAAGGGGGTTCCATGGCAGGGAGTTGGAACTAGATGATCTTTAAGGTCCTTTCCAACCCAAAGCATTCTATGATTCCGTGTGGAGAGGCCAGTGGAGTACACTACTCGGAGGGCCAAACTTGCCAAGGCAATGGCAGGCTCATTGGAAGGGCTGATATACTTGCCGTAGTCTTGCAGTAACTTGTGGTTTTCTGCAGTTTTTTCCTGCGTTTTTTTTTCTTGCAGTTTTCACTGTGTGTCAAATGGGTACCCAGAGGTAAGACCAAACAAAACTTATTTTTAAAAGCAAACACATGAGAAGTAACCAGTTATTCGATACTTAGAGGGCATCACAAGAAGACTTGTCCCCAGGGAGAAAAATACAAGAACAAAGGAAGCGGAGTCATCATGGCAGTGCACATTTCTGATGCTGTCTAGGGGAAACCACTCCAGTTGTCTAGTTTATTACCTTATGCCCTGGGAAAGTTGACATTCAGAGTATGACAGTTTAGAGGACCTTAAGACCATTGTCTTAAGTGAGCAAATGATCTTAAAACTGCTGATATTAAATCCTTCAAAACCGAAGTACAGTCACAGGTAGGTAAAGTTGTTGACATTTTGACCCTACCTACGCTGGCCAGTTCATACGTACCAGGAGAATGTGATTGTTTGCTGCAGTAATCCCTAGGTAGGACACTGGCACTTAGCCTCATTCTCAGTGAACAGTTCTTTATGCTGATGTAGCCAAAGGGTGCTCCAGTGTATGCTTGTGTAGACTCTGCATGAAAACTACTTTGAAAAGTTTGTGCCTGTTTGCAGTAGCGAGAAGGGAGTTTAATTACAACCAAATGAAATATCTTGATTGACAAAAAGGACAATCCTGTATGACCAAGAAATCACTGCAAGAACTGCCTTCCAAATAGAGAAACCTGTCAGGAACTCTTCAAGTTTAACACCATTCGACGAATTGTGTTGGAAACTTTGAGCCATTAATATCTGAAATCACAGTGAATGTTTAGAAAGTCCTGAACCTGCTGAAGATGGCCTGAGTGTAGAACAAGGTGGCAGCAAAGATCAAGAACAGAGCTAGCGTAGAGGAAAAGTGTGCAGAGGAGATGACTGGGGTATGTTTGAATTAGCAATTAATCTGACCTATCAATGAGTGATGTAAAGGAAAACTGCCCCACAGATGTTGAAAGTGGTTTCGGCAGATGATCTCTATCATTTCTGTAAAAAGAACAGAAATAAAGCCTACATCCTGAGTGTTTACAGGTACTCCTCCTTACCTGGTCACTAACCAGTACAGGTATGTTTTGTGCCTCAGTACCAACTCTTTCATATAGAAATGTAAACTAATACTTTCAAGATGCCTTAGCAAAACAGATTACAAATAAAAGCTGTCTCATTCACCAGTGTTATTCCTTCCAAAAATAAGTGATAACATAACATAATAGAAGTTAAATTTTAAAAACTTATCAGAGCAGGAATAGTGAATTATTCACTGTAGTGTAATCTAAGTGGATATGGAGGAAGGTTTTTATTCTCCATGTTAAACTGAAAGAATCAAGGATTCATGATTGAACAAATCCAATGCCTTAAAGCTTATGCTGTTCTGTGAGTGCTCTATGAAATACTGAATTCTGTTTTGTCCAAAAAAGGTGCCTGCTGTCTTTCTGAAGTGCATGACAGCTAGGTGCCTGATTTATTGCATTTCTTCACAGAAACCAAGGAGCACCTCAAAAAAATCTGCTTTCTCACCCAACAGTAGACAGATGTAGCAAAATTTTCTCACATACCAAACCATTATGCTCCACATTGACTGTTTGATTGGAGTTGGAATTCCCATGTCTAAAAATCCCACAATGTTTTAAACTAACGGGCCAGAAGACTGCCAGAGCAACCAATAACATCACATCTGGTTTTGCCCGGTGTCGTGGTTTAACCCCAGCCAGCAACCAAGCACCACCCAGCCGCTTGCTCGCTCTCCCTCAGTGGAATGGAGGAGAGAATCGGAAGAGTGAAAGTGAGAAAACTCGTGGGTTGAGATAAAAACAGTTTAATAGGTAAAGCAAAAGCTGCACACACAAGTGAAGCAAAACAAGGAATTCATTCACCACTTCCATTGGCCAGCAGGTGTTCAGCCATCTTCAGGAAAGCCAGGCTCCATCATGCGTAACGGTTACTACGGAAGACAAATGCCATCACTCAGAACGTCCACACCTTCCTTATTCTTCCCCCAGCTTTATATGCTGAGCATGACATCATATGATATGGAGTATCCCTTTGGTCAGCTGGGGTCAGCTGTCCCAGCTGTGTCCCCTCCCAACTTCTTGTGCACCCCCAGCCTACTCGCTGGTGGGATGGGGTGGGGTGAGAAGCAGAAAAGATTGCTTTTTTTGCAGTCACTGTCAGGGACAGTGATTGCACTCAAGAAGAGCGATTTCATTCAGGAAACTCGCAGTATCGAGCTTGAAATAGGAGGGTGTATTTCAAGACTCCTGCATGATGCAAAGTCCTTCCCTGTTTCTTTACAGAGATAGCATATTAACCTGTGATTTTGTTGAGTGCCGCTGCATATTAAAGATTGCAGGATGAGGTGACTTTAAATTAAATACTTCCTAATACTATCTATGGAAAGATTTTCAGGTTAACTTTTTATATAAAGTACACATTTTCTGAGAAAACACATTACAGAATACTCTGGAAAAGGCAGCAAAGACATTTTCTTGGAGTGCTTGGAATTTTGAAAAGCTAACCGTTCCATTTTCTCTTTTTTTGGCAATGCAAAACTTCTTTAACGCATCAAATCTACCAGACAGCCTATTCCATAAGTAGTTTTACAACTCGGAAGAAGGATTAAGATTTTGCCATTTTTTTTCACTGCCAAGCCAGGGACATACATGTAAAAACCAAGAGCATACAGGAGTCTTTCTTAAGATTTCTGCCCTGACTTGGCCAAGCTATTGATTTGTTCTGGATAAAAATAGAGAACCAAGCCAAGACACTAAATGACAGTATAGGGAGAAAATCTAAAAGCAAGTATTTAAAGCTACTGAAGGTTGTGGCATACCTAGGAACAGAGAAAATAATGAGATTCATGAGATACTTGCTTCACCAGACCCCAGGGAGCACTGCTTTGTTGCATTGCAGAGGGGCACCCATGCTAACTTGGAGCTGTGCTAATGAACACGACAGCAGCAGAACCACTTGACCCTGGCACCATTCGTATCCCCCTTTACAACCCAGTTACGGTGCATCACTTTTACTAGTTTGCCCACAGCTTCCCACCGGCAAGTCAGACAAGTCTGAAATCTCAGGATCTTTCACATTTTTGTTTTAAAATCTGGTTCTCTGCGAATTTTAGATATAACCGAGGCGTGCTGTTTATAATAGCATATCTAATGCCTCACAGCATTATTCTGAAGATGCAATGTCTCAATGAAATGTCAACAACAATCTGCTGTCCTCAATAGGGCAAAGGACAAGAAGAATGGCTAAAACAGTCTTTACTGGATACACTTTCCTAAGTGATTCAAACAGGAAAATTTCTTTAATTAAAAATAAGATTAAAGTTTCAAAGCCTTCATCTGTAAATGGAGCTACAGGATTGTTGGTCATATTTATTTGAAAGTTTACCACGTTTTCCCATCACCATGCCATTTTTAAAGGTATGAAATTGGAATGAAAGGCCTATTAACATTAAACAAAGAAATGACAGCAAGAAAAAGAAATTTGCACACTAACATCAGGATGTTCTCTGCATAATGTGTGAAAAGGGCAGTTGCAAGGCTGGGATGTCGCTGGGGTCACAGAGACATGGTGGGCAGCTCACAGGACTGGAGTGCTGCCGTGGATGGATGCAGGCTCTTCAGGAGGGGCAGACCAGGATGGCAAGAAATGGGAGTCACCTGTTATGTGACAGAGCAGCAGAAGTGCATGGAGCTCTGCCTGGGGACAGCTGAGAGCTCATGGGTGAGCTAAAGGGCAGACCAACTTGGGTGACATTGGGGTGGGTGTCTGCTACAAGCTGCCTGGTGAGAAGAAGTAGATGAGGTCTTCTTTGAACAGCTGGAAGAAGCTTCACATTCACAAGCCCTTATCTTCATGGGGGATTTGAACTACCACAATACCTGCTGGAGGAGAAACACAGCAGGGTGTGAGCGATCCAGGAGGCTTCTGGAGTGCACCGATGTTGACTTCTTGGCACAGATGATTGAAGAGCCAACAAAGGGAAATGCCGGATCTGATAGTTACAAACAAGGAAAAACTGTTTGGGCATGTGGAAGTTGAGGGCAGGCTTGACTGCAGTGATGATGAGATGGTGGAGTTCAGGACCTTATGATGAGGGAACAAGGCAAAAAGCAGGATCACAACCCTGGAGGCAGACTTTGGGCTATTCAGGGACACCTGCTTGGAGGAACCCCATGGGATACAGCCCTGGAAAGAAGAGAGGTCCAGGAGACCTATTTGAAATTCGAGGACCAAGGACGAAGGACCACCTCCTACAAGCTCAAGAGCAATTAATCCTGACAGGCAGGAAGTCAAGCAAAGGTGGCAGGAGACCTCCATGGGTGAACAAGGAGCTCCTGACAAAACTCAGACATGAAAAGGAAGTGTACTAGAGGTAGAAGCAAAGATCGGTGACTCAGGAGGAGCATAGAGACATGACCTGAGAATGCAGGTACAGAATTAGGAAAGCCAAAGCCCATTAGGAGCTGCATCTGCAGTCCTTCATCAGCTTCTCCAACACAGGTCCTTACCATGGGGTACAGTCCTTCAGGAAGAGATTAGTCCAGCATAGGTCCCCCACAGGCCACAGTTCCTGCCAGAAAACCTCCTCCTGTGTGGAATTCTCTCCATAGGCCTCAGCTCCTGCCAGGAACCTGATGCTACATGGGCTCACCATGGGCTGCAGCTTCCCTCAAGGCATATCTACTTACTGCATCATGAGGTCCTCCACGGGCTGCAGTGTGGATATCTGCTCCACCGTGGACCTCTATGAGCTAAAAGAAGACAGTCTGCCTCACCATAGTCTCACCAGGGGCTGCGGGGGAATCTCTGCTGTGGTGCCTGGAGCACCTCCTCCCCCTCCTTCTTCACTGACCTTGGAGTCTGCAGAGTTGTTTCTCTCACATATTCTCACTCCTCTTGCACAGCTGCTGCTGCTGCTGCACGGTGTTGTTTATCCTTCTTAAATATGTTATCAGAGAGGTCCCAACAGTGTCACTAATTTTTATACAGGAGGATTGAATTATTTTCTTTTGCAATAGCATCATAGGTTTGAGTTTCCTGCCCTTAACATCCATATAAATCTCAGTTTTGAGAGAGTTTCCTGCCCTTAACATCCATATAAATCTACAGTATGTCTGTATCTCTCCTGTACTTGGGAGCCCAGAACTGGACTCAGCATTCCAGATGGTTCTCACCATAGGACTGAGTAGAGGATAAGAATCACCCTCCACCTGCAAGCAACGCTTTTCCTCATGCAGCCTGGGATGCTGTTGGCCTTTGTTGCAAGGGCACATTGCTGGCTCATGGTCAGATTGTCCAGCAGGACCTCCAGGTCCTTTCCTGGAAAGGTGCTTTCCAGCTGGTTGGTCCTTAGTGTGTATTGGTGCATGGGGTTATTCCTCTCCAGGGCAGGACTCTGCATTTCCCTTTGTTGAATTTCAGGACATTCCTGTTGGCTCATTTCTGTAGCCTGTCAGTGTCTCTCTGAATGGCAGCAAAACCATCTGGTGTATCAATTACTCCTCCCAGTTTTGCACTGCCTGCAAACTCGCTGAGGGTACACTCTTCCCACCATCCAGGTCATTAATGAAGATGTTAAACACTATTGACCGCAATATCGACCCCTCCAGTACCATTAGTGACTGGCCTCAGCTCTGCGTTTCATGCTGCTGATCACAACCCTCTGAGCCCCAGTAGCTCAGATCACTTTCAATCCTCCTCACTTCGTTGGTTGATCAATGAGGGTATTAGGCAAGATGCTGTTGAAAGCCTTACTAAATTCAAGATAAACAACATCCACTGCTCTCCCTTCATCTACCAAGACACTCATCTTATTGTAGAAGGTTATCAGGTTGGTCAGGCATGCTTTCCTCTTTCGTGGTAACTGCTTCCAACACCTTCTTGTCCTTCTTATGCTTTGAAATAGTATCAGTGAGGATTTGCCCCATCACATTCCCAGGAATCAAGGTGAGGCTGACCAGCCTATAGTTTCATGGATCCTCCTTCTCGTCCTGCTTGAAGACAAGATTGTCATTTGCTTTCTTACAGTCCTCAGTTACCTGCCTCGGTTTCTATGATCTTCCAAAGATAATTGGCCTTGCAATTACATTGCAGTACCCTCAGTGCTTGTGGGTGCATCCCATCAGGTCCCATGGACTTCTGTGTGTTCAGTTTATTTAAATTGCCCCTAACATGATCCTTCTCCACCATGGGAGAGTTTTCCTTGCTCCAGAACCTTCATATATCTGGGAAAACTCTGAGATTTATATGGATTTTAAAGACAGCAAATGCAAAACTATGATGCTATTGCAAAAGGAAATTATTCAATCCTCATGTATAAAAATCAGATGATTAGTGAGTAGGAGTTGAGAGCCGATTTTATTTTCATATACGATACTGGTGAGTCTCAGACAACAGCAAAGAATCCTCATTTCATAAAATGAGTCATTAAAATGCTTAAAAGAGCCACAAAAGTACCTCAGAGCTGAAGAAAATGTCATCTTAGTTATTTAAAGAGCAAAAAAAAGTGAGAGATAACTTGATTACTGTGTTCATCTTTGCTGGGATCAAAAAGTAGGTATTACAGTGGTCTCTAATTTGGTGGAGAAAAAGTGCAAAGGAACTAGTGTCTGGAAGATGAAACTGAACACATCTGAACTGGAGACAAAGCACAGCACTGAGCAAAACCACTGAAATAAAGCTTTCAATGAGATTTGTTAATAATCATCTTTGAATCAAATTTATTTTTTCTGAAAGAATGTTTTTGTCAAAAATATATTTGGCTCAATACCAGGGTAATATAATGAAATGCAGTGAGTTGTGGTGTATCAGCACAGATGTTCATTTCATATTCCTGTCTGACCTAAAACTCTATGAAAGAATTATTTTCAGGGGTCCTGGCAGAGAGTTTGAAGACCAAAACCAACGTTGGACGGCAAAAAATACTGCCTGTGCCAGTCAGTATGGTTGGTGCTGAAGAATACACCTGAAGAATACACCTGAAGAATACCAGTCAGGCTGAAGTATCTGTGGTCGCTCTCAAGGCATGAACACCAAAATTAGATGGGAATTAAAAATATGTAGTGCATGAAAGATAGATCAGAAAAAAACAATCTAGTAAAACATGAGTCCATTTAACAGAAGGAGATGAGATCCCACTGAACACTGAACATTTTGGAACTCCTACTCAACAGTATTTCAATCTAATTTTGTAAGAATGAATTTAACATGGAATTATGTCCATTTTTTTCATCATCGGCTAGTTATAATGCAATATGGAGTCAATTTTGTTCTAAATAAATTTTCCAGAACTATAAAATGCATTGTCATGTTTATTAGTTACTTTTTGTTTTCTAAATGACTTGCCATATGCTGAGTGTCTGAGTTGTATAGGAGGTGTAATTCATATGACATGAATATTTTTGGGAACTTGTTTTTGCATCACAGTTCTGTTTCCACAACTATGCACCTTAGTCCCCTCTCTTCTCTAGTCCATCTGTTGAAATGGTGAATTTGCTAGATAACTTTAAAATGATACTTCCTAGAGGTAGTTTTCTCAGAAGTGTGTGTTCTGTTGAACAGTGAATACGTAATTGTTGCAAGACTTACACAACTTTTTGTAGAATAATGTATTCATCAAAATTTTGTATCATAAGGAACAAAAAGAAAGAAAGTAAACTGCATTACAGAATTACTCAAAGAGCTTGAAGAACTCCAGAACAGTTCCAAAGGAATAAACTGAATATTCAGTTACAGTCCCTTTTTAACACACTTCTAAGAACGGTGGTTGTATTGCACTCGTAAGAGAAGCTACAGTTAGATATGCCTGTGCCCTACCTCTTTGATGACGGAACAGCTCAGAAGGGCACAGCTCTGGTGACAGGTGAATAAATGCCAAGGAGACTCAACATCAGTGAGACGCCCATATGCACATGGGTTTTGGTTGTTTAACAAGATTCTGAAAGTAATCGTAACAGAAGTGTAATAGCATAGCTTTTGGCTTCCTTCAGGAAAACAACATGAACGTGTCTATAATGATGCTTGTAATCCTGGAGTCTGGTCCAATAACTTCACCACTAGTTCACCTTTTTTCCTTTTTCCACACTGAACTCTCATCAGCTTTCCGTGCAGAGTCTTATCTGATGCCTCTATCACTTGGCATTATTTCGGCAATACTGTATTCGTATGTCTTGTCAAACAATATCATCCTCTTTGGGACAATGTCTTCCCAGTTCCACATCACAAAATTATACTCATACTCATACTCTCTCTGTCTTCACATCATTTTTCCCAAACAGAAAGGTCCACCCTTTTCCTCATCTGCATCTGTCTTCGTATTTGCACCAAGATGTAGCTCTACTGCCACATGCTTCACTCCTGTTCCCTTTTCTAATGGATTTGTTAGAGTAGCATCGTACAAAGTCAGGCATTGAAACACCTCTGGGTTACAGGACAATTCTTCAAATATCCCTGAAATAGCCGCCATCTGGAATTGGACTTACCAAGTGTCAGTAAAGTCATCAGTGGTACTCAAATGTACGTTATTTGCCCATTCAATGAACATGTGGAAAGTGAATTACTGAGGCTGCTATTCCATCATTCTCAAGTGGTACTCAACATCTGTATGTCTATGTGTATGTGGATGTGGACATGTAAAAAGTATAGGCAAAGGTATATATTGTCACACTGCTGAAGAGATAGAACATTTCCCTTTTGGGACAACAGAGACTTTACTCTCTTACTGATAAGGTAATATCAATACAGCGTGTGATGTCACTGTTGCTGCAAGGAATCCCGTTGACCTGCTCCTACCTCGATGCCTAGTGACTGCAGGATGATGGAAGAACATGCAGGCTGCAGTGAAAATGTTGCTGTGTAGGGAAACACTTGGATGCGGTCCTGGCCATGTCTTTGCAGTATGCTGCAGCTTACATAGCAAACACTTACATACTTCTTATGTTATCTTCTCATTATCTGAGAAGATAATGGCAGGCTCTGGTCACATGCATTACCCTAAGACACGCTCAGGTTGTAAATCTGGCACACGCAGTCAGAAATCCTGTCTCCTCCCTCTGAGGCTAAGGGGAGGCAACCAGGGAAAATGAGGGATGCCTCTTGCTCCCACATCCCTTACTGCAGGGTGACGTGGCTTAGGAATGAAGGAATGCCAGGCGACTGTGGGTTGTGTTGTGTTGTGCACTGCTGTGGTATGCATATCCACTCTCCTGTTATGGACTGATTGATGTTGTATGTCGGACACTTTTGGTATTACAGAATTTCAAGAGACTCTACCTACAATAAAAGTTTTGGGTGCAACAACATGTTTCGCCTTTGTTTTCCAAGCACATAACCCCATTTTTAGGGCACTCAGCCAATATATCAACAAAATCAACTGTATGTGCAAAACCAAAAAGTATGTGCAGAACAACTGAAAATATTTTTAAGAGAAGAGTGAAAAAACGTCCTCCTCTTATCTAGGCAAAAACTAAAGCCTGGTTAGAATTTGTTATCAACATGACATACATTTATTCCCATTTGAAATAGTGCGCATTTGGAAGTCTTTAAATCCGAAGCAGTCTAGGCCAAAATAAACAAACATGTTGTCTAGGCCAAAATAAACAAAATACGTTAAGAATTTATTTTTATTTATTAACTAGTAAAAACTTCTAATAACTGGGAAAATGAAAGGAGGATTTGCTTGGCAAAATAATAATATAACATAGTATGGCACCATGATCTTGTTACCAGAAATGGTTTCACTATTGTTTCATACTCAGTAGGTCCTGGAATGCGTTAGTATTGGAAATTGAAAAAAAGGAAAACTGTGAAAAGATAAGTGTAAGTGTAATTCCACCTGTTAATGCAAAGGAAATTTCTTCATTACCTGGTGACTCAACACTGTATTACGGACTGTAATGTGTTAGTTATGGAGTTTGCCACTGAAAACGTGTACTCACTAGCATCTCATTGACCACCTGCTATTCCACCCGTATGAAGTGTTCTGTGGCGTCACTTGTCAGCTAAACGGATAATTTAGGAAAGCATGAAAAGAAGCCAAACTATGAGAGGAATTCCGAAAAGCAAATTGTTTCATGCACCTTTCCCCATCCCTCTCAATCAGAAAAAGCTTGCTAAGAAATGACACAAGGCAAAGACTGTAACAGTGCTGGGTTCCACAGTCATAGAATCATAGAATCATAGAATCATAGAATGGTTAGGGTTGGAAGGGACCTCAGAGATCATCTAGTTCCAACCCCCCTGCCATGGGCAGGGACACCCTCCACTACAACAGGTTGCCCAAAGCCTCATCCAACCTGGCCTTGAACACTTCCAGGGATGGGGCATCTCCAACTTCTCTGGGCAACCTGTTCCAGTGCCTCACCACTCTCTGAGTGAAAAATTTCTTTCTTATATCTAATCTAAATCTGCCCTCTTTCAGTTTAAATCCATTGCCCCTTGTCCTATCACTACACGCCCTTGTAAAAAGTCCCTCTCCAGCTTTCCTGTAGGCCCCCTTGAAGTACTGGAAGGCTGCTATAAGATCACTCCAGAGCCTTCTCTTCTCCAGGCTGAACAGCCCCAACTCTCTCAGCCTGTCTTCATAGCAGAGGTGTTCCAGCCCTCGGATCATCTTTGTGGCCTTCCTCTGGACCTGCTCCAGTAGCTCCATGTCCTTCTTGTGTTGGGGACTCCAGAGCTGAACACAGTATTCCAGGTGGGGTCTCACGAGAGCAGAGTAGAGGGGCAGAATCACCTCCCTCGACCTGCTGGCCACGCTTCTTTTGATGCAGCCCAGGATACGGTTGGCTTTTTGGGCTGCCAGTGCACATTGCCAGCTCATGTTGAGCTTCTCATCCACCAGCACTCCCAAGTCCTTTTCCTCAGGGCTGCTCTCAATCCATTCTCCGCCCAGCCTGTACTTGTGCTTGGGATTGCCCCGACCCACGTGCAGGACCTTGCACTTGGCCTTGTTGAACTTCATGAGGTTCTCACAGGCCCACCTCTCCAACCTCATCATAGACGGCCACCAAATTAGTCAGGCAAGATTTGCCCTTAGTGAAGCCATGTTGGCTGTCATCAATCACCTCCTTATTTTCTATGTGCCTTAGCATAGTCGCCAGGAGGAAATGCTCCATGATCTTGACGGGCACAGAGGTGAGACTGACTGGCCTGTAGTTACCTGAGTCTTCTTTTTTCCCCTTTTTAAAAATGGGAGCTATGTTTCCCCTTTTCCAGTCATTGGGAACTTCACCAGATTGCCACAACCTCTGAAATATGATGGATAGTGGCTTAGCAACTTCATCTGCCAGTTCCCTCAGGACCCGCGGATGCACCTCATCAGATCCCATAGACTTGTCCACCTTCAGGTTCTTTAGATGGTCTTGAACCTGACCTTCTCCTACAGTGGGTGGTTCTTCATTCTCCCAGTCTCTGCCTTTGCTTTCTGTGACTTGGGCTGTGCATCTGGAGCTCTTGCCAGTGAAGGCTGAGGCAAAGAAGTCATTGAGAACCTCAGCCTTCTCCATATCCCAGGTAGCCAGGTCCCCCGTTTCCTTCTGGAGAGGGCCTACGTTTTCCCTAGATCTCCATCGGTTTGGGACAATTTTTCAGTGTTAGGTAATCTGCCTCAATCTACTGCTAGACTAGAGCTACAAAAATATCGGAAGAGATGGGTACTATTCCTTACTATACCAATATCTCTTGTATTTCTGCCAATTGCAAAGACAGTTTAAAAGAGGCCCTAGCTGTATGTTTAAATCTCTTCTCTTTCATCCTCCATAGATTATCAGATAAAGGAAAAAAATGAAGTGGTGCAAAACAAATGCTATTTCTCTCATCTTTACACAAAGCCAAATACAATCCATAGCTGTGATGCAGTAATAAATCCAGTGCATAAAGCTGCATACTGCGGTGAAATTCAGAAGACTCTTCCTGTTCTGTTACAACTCACCCATGGCAACAGTAAAAGGACCAGTAGACCCTTTTCTGGCCATAGACCATTCACTATCACATGTCCACAGCTTTTACTTAGTCCAGCGCTTGTAGCATTCAGCAGAACACCTTCCAGTGCACCCACTTCCTGGGCTGACCTTGAGGCTCTTGGTCATCGTGGTGTCTTCTTCCTCTTTGTCATTAACATGCAACCTCTCAGTTACTTTCACCTGTATCCTCCAGGAAAAGGATGAGATAGCTTCTGTTCGAAGTTGTGTCATAGCAGGTTATGGTGGCTGAAGGAGCTGGTAGTTGGTTGCTCACACCAGCAGTTAACCCAAACCATACCATGACCCAGATAGAAGCAGGAAAGATGACTTGGGATTTTGTTGGCTGGCATAATTGTGATTAACTGTGTAGCAAATGGAGAGGGCCACATGGAAACGTAGAGTGAAACATTGCACAAATGTCAACACAGCAGGAAGTTATCCAGTACATGGAAGAGTGACAACAGAAAAGTAGGGAGAATAAAAACATGAAGGGAATTGTGTGAATAATACTTTGAGACTTCTTCAGCGGCATTTGAAGTACTCACATGTTTGCTGCTTTCATATGGCAAAGCACAGAAGTAACCTCACCACACGATCTGTCCTTCAGCTCTGGCAATGCACATGCTGATGGTGGTGGGTTTAGACAGGCACATAAGAGATGATGGGCAAGAATGGAAGTAGGGGAATGAATCCAGGAGGGGAGAGGAGTAGTGTGGGGAAAAATAAGAAGCAAATTTTTATGGAAGATAACCTCGGAAGTAGTAACCTGAAGCCTACTGAAGGTGTGAACAAAACCGGGCATCAGTAGATGTCTATGTCCCCACTAATAAATTGGCATAGAGAATGTTCCATGATTCTGAACTGAAATCATCCAAGCTAGCAAGCTGCTATAATGCTCCCTGTCCTGCTTTCAGCCTGAATCAACTACTCTTCTCCTCAGCTGTTCCTAAGCCTTGTCCAGGGGGTAGGACCCCAACACCCTCAGCATTTCCTCACAGGAGAGGTGCTCCAGCACCTTGGGTCATCGTCATGGCCCTCCTCTGGACCTGCACCAGGGAGGTCCATGTCCTTCTTATGTTGAGGGCCCCGGAGCTGAATGCAGTACTACTGCAGGTGGGGTCTCACAAGAGCAGAGTAGAGGGGCAGAATCACCTCCCTCGACCTGTTGGCCACACTTCTTTGCATGCAGCCCAGGAAACAGTTGGCTTTCTGGGCTGCAAGCACACATTGCCGGCTCACGTTGAGCTTCTCATCCACCAGCACCCACAAGTCGTTCTCTAAAGGGCTACTTTCAAATTGTTTCTTTGCTGAAAGGTTGGATTCTGCAGAACCAAAATACACGAATTGTGCAGACACACAAATGTCTCAAGTATGAGGAATACGTGTTTGACCCTTGCCCTGCCGTTCTGTCCTTTGTCAGTTTGGCTACATCTGTATCAAGTTTAATGTATGACTAATGTGAACACAGCAGGAATTACCCTGTGCACACCACGCCTCAACCTATTTACCTTGAATGGGGTGGAAGCAAGCACCATATTACACTGTTTGTATTGATTTGGGAGCCACACCTTATGATTACCTTATCTTTGGGCTATGATTGTCAGGCATCCTCTGGTATTTACATTTATGCCACTGGTTTTCTGTGCAACCTGGGACAACTTATTTAAACATGCTATGGCTGCATTTCTTCATCTCTAAATTGGGGGCAATTCTTTCCTCATGAGATCGCTATGAAGCCACATTAATTAATGTTTATAAAACACACCGAGGATATCCTGGGGTGAATGAGATAGATACATGAAAAGTATTCTTATTATTCATAATAGGACAGCACATTCTGCTTGTATGTATAAAATAGAGAATACACACCCTGGCTCAAAATGGGTGAAGTTTACCCGAACTATGTATAAGGGTGAGATTAATTTCTTTAGCCATCTAAAACTTAGTTATCTCACCTTAGTCACCATTCTTGGCTTTTTATATTATTGGTAGAGACAGAAAACTTCAGGCAATGGCTTGTTTTGTCTCAAGGTGGCAGATGCGTCTTCCTCTGCAAGTGTCTATTTCTCCCCATTGGCTGTGAAACCTAGAGTAGGACCTACAAGATACCCAACTCCCAGGCACACAAAGTAAAGTGAGATGAATCACAGACTTATCATTTTGCTCGATCAACTGCTGCTATGTATTATTTATTCATAGGAATAATATGGCTAAAATATCGCCTATATAAAATGATAATACGCATTCTACTCACAATATCCTTTAAGTCAAGTTGGACAGCCACATAACAAAAATTATACAAGCGTGTACCCATGCCTATTATTGCACATGTGGGTTGGTATCACACTCTGTTAGTGTACAGACATGACACAGGAGAATCACCTGGAAACGCCAAGTCCTGCAGGCATGAGCTCAGGTTTCTTCGTTGAATGCACTGCAAGCCCTAATCACAGAAATCGAATACACAGCAAGAATCTATTTAAACTTAACAGGAAAGCTGAGCTCATGTTTGGAAAAAAGAAAGGAGAAGTAGGAAGAGGTGGAGAGGGTAGAATCACCTCAGGTACCTTTTTAACAGCAGCAAGATCAGTGAATCATTATTACAGATCACTACACCAATATAGGAATATTTTCTTGGCAGTATCTACCCATAACATGGACCAGATGCCATTTTCCCTGGCCTCCACTTCTATGGCCAAAGCATTTTTCATGCAAGCACGTCAGAGTGTTTTGAAACTGCTAATATCCAACTTGCCTATAAGATATTTTTATCCAAGCCTATGTTGCAAGGTCTTTATGGTAAGGGCTGTGTCCTTGCTGTAGGTGTAAGTGATTTCTAGCATACAAGTTCCAGAGTTTTTCGTTGCTATGGCATTATAGATAAACTATTATTATTTGCAATTAATAGCATATTTTTAAACCTCCTATAATCCATAGTTGTGATATACTGGATGTATTCCATTCATGGATCAAATTCCATTCATACATGTACTGGACATACAGAATATTCACATTTTAGGATATACTGGAAAGCTATTCTGACATGTTTAATATTGTAATGCAAGAAAAAGCTCTATACATTCACCGTGAATCTGAACCCAAGTGGCAATAAAAGTTGCTATATATGCTATATATGGTTTAGTGTTTGATACTCTAAATAAAGCAGTGTTGCATACACTCCTGTGATGACCATGAGGGATATTCTGACTGTATTGTTACTACTGCTGTTATTATAATTACTCATAGTATAGCAATTCCTATACAGTAGCATATTTGTGATTATTATCACACCTGTACACTCACAAATATTCCCTTATAGTATGTCTTATCTGTATCATTCATTAACGTGAGTGAATTTGGAGTTACTAACATTAACAGAGCATAAATCCAATGTGAGATACAGTGAGACAGCAAATATGTGGTATACTGGAAGTATAGCTCAGGACACGTTACATTGTAACCTGTGTTCTAGGATACTTTTGCACATATCAGAAAAAAAAAAAAGATAAAATACAGCTAGGAATGGATTGCATTTTTAGTTGCTATACAAAAACTTTTCTGTCATTTCTGACACATCTAATACAATATATGTGGAACAGAATAAAATTTGCATCCCACCTAGCCACTTCACAAGTCACTAAATAAAGCTATCACACTTGAAACACTGGAAATAATATTATAATTAACTGGACACAAATCTTTAATTATATTGGTAATATTTTTTAAAAAAAAAACAAAAACAGGAATGTAGAACTCATTGTCCAAGAGTATTAAAATATTAAAATAGTTAGTCAAATAACTCTCTTAAAGTTGATTTTTCTCTAATCTTAAAACACTCATGAGTTTCAAGTGCATTGGAGAAAACGTGTCCAAATGTTAAATTGATTGATTTCACAAACCTGTAACTCATTAACATTACATGGATTCAGGACTCAATTAAAATGGCAGAAATAGGATGCCATCAGAAAGAAAATAAAATGTGTAAGCAATTAATGTCCATCAACCTGGTTTTATGAAATACAGATTTTGGCAGATAGGCTTGCTCTTTGAAGATCAGAAGTCTGACCGAAAAAGTAATAGTAGTAGTATATAAGATAAAGCTTCTGTAGGCACCTGAATTGCATGAGTTTGTGAAAATAATTAGAGATGCAAAAATTACTGAATTTAAATTATATGGATTAACAAGTAGCTAAGTGACAGACAGAAAGGGTAACTGCAAGTGGAACCATCAGCTGTAAGTACTAAGACCATTTCTGAGATACGATGGACAGATCTGGCATTCACATTTCTAAAAAAATACTGAAAACTTGCAAAAACTTTGGTGAATTATATAACATCTGGAATATATGCCTAACAATAACAGTCAAAATAAGACTAATCTGGTTTGCAATCCAATAAAAAATCAAGAGGTTTCTACATGAAGACATATTCATATCTACATAAAGAAGAGAGTACTGACAGAAGACTGATCTATACAATAGGGCAGAGAAAGTGTAACAGGTAGTTAAAAGCTGCAAGGGGACATTCAGACAAGAAAAAGTGATGATGAAAAACATTTTGTAAGTACTTAATTCAAAATAGAAGAGAAATGGAAACTCTGGTATGCCACAGAGATAGAAGATACGACTTTCCTTTTGCTTTGCTTCAGAAAGTTGAATGGAGGTTATTTGACAGGCAGCCAGTCTGGGCTGAAAAGAGAGCAGAGATGGTGACAGCAACCAAGATGGATGTTTCAGCTGCTTCTTGGCACAATAACCAGCAGGAAGTGTCTTCTGTTCTGCAGCCACTGACCAGTTCTGGGCTGGCACTGGGTTATGCATGGACTTGCACCTTGGCAGTTATCTGGTGTGCTCCCTTACCCCTGCGTCAGCAAAAGAGAGGAGATAGAGCCTCTTATAGTGAGATACTGTCCTACGGGCCATTGTTCTTTAGGTATCAGTATTGTACTGTGTAAAATTGTAAAAAATTCAAGTATGATTTCCTTTCTGTAGACAAATAGTCTCTGTGGAGTTTGAATACACCCCTGGAGCTAGCCCTGTACCTACAGATACCCTTTCTAGAGCATGCTGGTATAATGAATGCTACTGTATACCATATGTACATCTATTAACTTTTGGCTGTATGATAGCCATTTTCATGTTCAGAGTTAACTGTTCATTATTACTTTTTTTTGCATTACCCAGTGTCTGGTGTATGTTGTTATACTGCATTAAAGCAACTTTTTTTTTTTTTAATACACTTTCACAACAGATCTTTTTAAAGGATTGTGGAAAATACAGATAAATTGAGTCATCCATAGTTTCTCTGACATACTAAAAATTTTCTTACAATAGCAAAGAAACTGTTTGCCTTGCCCAGAAGCCAACTAGCTACAGTCTTAACATATCCCATGCTTTTTAAAATTCCCTTTTTAATGTTTCAGACAGGGTTCTTTGGTGCTGAAATAAGGCTGATTCTTCTGTCATTTAAGGATGTCCATAAAACTAATTTCAAAGATAGATCAAATAGTCACAGATTGCTAGTAGCTGGGGAAGTCTACTGGAGAATGACCATTCATTGGCTTCTCCCATTGTTACCGTTTATTCTGCTGTTGGCTTTTACCAGAAACAGCCTACTTTGCTTGGACATTTTTACATTCTTATCATAAGTACAACGTTTTCTCTTATTCCAGGAGCTACAGATTCCAGTCCCTTTCATTAGCTGTCAACTTAAAAGGGACATACAGACAGCTTATTCTGAATAGAATAGAATAGAATAGAATAGAATAGAATAGAATAGAATAGAATAGAATAGAATAGAATAGAATAGAATAGAATAGAATAGAATAGAATATTTCAGTTGGAAGGGACCTACAATGATTATCTAGTCCAATTGCTGAATTCCTATTCAGCATGAACAGCCCCATGGTTGTAATCATTTCAGCTGCTGCCACGTAGAGTGTGGAAACTCAGCAATTTAAAGTGAAATCAATGTGGCACAGACAAAAAGAACAAAATGAAGCTGCTACATGCTGGCAAGGGTGTACTTACATTTCCTTCATAGCATCACCTAGCACTTCCTTAGGCTATGTCCTTAAGAACAAGTTTAAAAGTATTGACAATATATACAGAAAGTTGAACAAGTCTATGCAAGGGATGATGTGAGAAATAGTACCCACCTCAGCTCACCATCAGTCTGCTCAGATTGAAGTTTACTAAAAGTGATGAAAATAGACATACGGAGTTAAGGGAGTGAAGATTTAACTTCTGGAGTTGAAGGCGAATCCCAGAAGGATTTAGGTTGGAAGGGATCTCAAGATTATTTAGTCCCATCTTTTCCTCAAACCTTGAACAACTTGGAAATCAGAACAAATTGCTCAGGCCCTTTAGCTGGGTTCTCAATATCTTTTTCTAAGCTGCAACTTCTGCTCATTGCCTCTAATCCTTCCTCTTTGCATCTCTGAGCAGCATCTGGCTCTGTCTTCTCTGCATCTTCCCAGGAGGTAGCTATGGACAGCACTAAGTTCTTCCTGAAGCCATCTCTTCTCTGGGCTGAGCAAACCCAGCTCCCTCAGTCTTTTCTTCCACATCACATGCTCCAGCCCCTGACCATCTCGGTGGTCCTCCAATGGGCCAAATCTTTCTTGTAATGAGGAGCCCAAAACTGCATACATCATTTCAGATGCTGTCTCACAAGTGCCAAACAGAGGAAAGAAGCACCTCCCTTTTCCTGCTGGCTACACTCTTGCTGTTGCAGCCTCGTATGTGTTTGATCACCTTTGCTGCAAAGGCAGGCTGCTGACTCATGTTCAGCTTGTTGTCCAGAAGGATACCCACGTCTTTTTTTGCAAAGTTGCTCTCTGGTTCAGTCCCCAGCCTGTGCTGTTGCATGGTGTTATTCCATCCCAGATGCAGGACTGCATTTTCCCATGTTGAATTTCATAAAATATTTTTCAGCCCATTTCTCCAGCTTGTCAAGGTACCTCCAATGGCAGCCGTATCATCCAGCACAATGACTGCTCCCCCCAGTTGGATATCATCTGTGAACTTGTGGAGGGCACATGCTGTTCCACTGTCAAAGCCATGAATGCAGATGTTAAACCATATTGGTCCCATTATGAATGCCCAAGGAATACCACTTATAAACAGCCACCATGACACTTCCAGCCTGTTGCTCTAGCCTTTTTTTAACTCACTTTGTAATTTACCCAGCTAGTCCTTATCTCTCTAGTTTAGCTTCAAAGGTGCTGCAAGAGACAGAGTCAAAAGCTTGCCAAAGTGAAGGCAGATGACATCCACTGCTCTGCCCTCATCTTCAAATCCAGTCATTACATTGTAGAAAGCAATTAGTTTGGTCAAGCACAATTTGCACTTGGTAAATCCATGCTGTTTTTTCCTAGTCACTTTCTTCTCCCTTGTGTGCCTGGAGGACATGGCTTCCAGAAGGATTTGCTCCATAATCTTTGCAAGGACTGAAGAAAAGCCAATTGGCCTGTATTTCCCCAGCACTTCCTTCCTGGCCTTCTAGAAGATGACTGTGACGTTTGCTTCTGCAGTCATTGGGGACTTCTGGTCACTGCAGCCTTCCGAAGAGATAGAGAACAGCCTTGCAGTGATATCAGCCATGCATCCTGCTTGGCTCTGTGTTCAGGTGGCTTGGGTAATCCCCAGCTCGGTCTTCCTCTAACATTGGTTGCACTCCACCAAACACATGGAAAAGCTGAGAACAGACCTTGCCAGTAAAGACTTGGGCACAGAAACCTCAGCCTTTCTATCTCCTTTATCACTACATCACCTGTCCACTTGGCCTCAGTCTTCCTCTTGCTGTTTTTGTTCCTATAGAAGCCCTTCTTGTAACCCTTCATGTGCTTCCCCAGTTTTCACTCTGGCTAAGCTTTGGCTTTCCCAATTCAATCTCTGCATGCTTGGGCACTTCTTCTTTACTCCTCCTGAGCAGCCCATCCCTGCTTCCATCTTCTGTAGGCTTTCTTTTTCCATCTAAGCCCCGTCAGGAGTTCCCCACTCAGCTAGTCTGGCCTCCTCACACCTGCACCATGTCCTGCAGACAGAAGGGGATGCTTCTTGTGCTTTGAGGAGGTTGTCGCTGAATATCAACTCACTCTCCTGGACTCCTTTGTCTTTCAAAGCAGCAGGTCCCGTGAACTGGCACACCAGGAATTTCTCTGAAGCCCTCTCTACTGAAGTTCAGAGTCGTCATTGCTACTTGCCTCTTTTTCTTTCCATCTTCAAATCCTATGACTTACTAGGAGTAGACAAAACAAGCACAGTTCCTTTTTCATTAGAATCAGCTAGGAAGAAATAAAAATAAATTTTATTATTCAACAGGTTTATTTAAAAAAAAAAAACCAAAACACCAACTTCATGTTGACATGTATTAATAAATTGATCCTTAGAGTATGTTAATATAAACATTTTATTGTGCTGGTTTAGTGCAGCATCTTTGGCTTCCCTCACATTTTCAGTTGCCACTTTCTCAATGAAAAGGCAAGTATTATATTTCTGTTGACGTTTCTGCCTGTAAATGACATAAAATAGGTGTCCATGAAGACTCTACTGAAGTCCACAGAGTCCTGTTCATTTATACAAGCTAACGATCTGTTCCAACTGTTGCTTTATGAATTCTTGAGGTAATTCAGATACAGAGATATTATTCTGTGTCCAGGAGCACCTCCATTCCTATGATTTTCGCACAGGTGTTACAGTATCTGATTGGTCTTTGTCATCTGGGCATAGTTTAATATTGCCTCTAACAGATAGATCCTCTTCCAGTGTCAGGCTTCCCAGGTTTCGTTTTGGTTTTAAGCATTCTGCTCCATTACATAGATAAGACCTAAAATTTTGAGACAAGACCTGAGGCAAAATAAATATTTGTGGCTAGATGTGGGGTTGATGAATTGTGCACAGCAGGTAAAATGTGCATATTTTGTGCACCTGCTCATGTGCAATAGCTGTCTCTTAAAAAGTACAACAGTTTAGGGTGTTGCCGTCCCTTCTCTGCCATGTAGAGTTGTGACTCTTACCTTGGCGACAGCTGACTTTATTCTCACCAGCGCTTTGTAATCCTGGTCAAATGTTCCTGAGTATTAATTGCTTCTTGCGCTAAGAATGGATGGCTCACAGGCTAACACCAAGCCCAGCACCGCAGCACCTTGCAACGGGCAGGGCAAACCCCAGCAGGAAGCACGGCGTGCCTGCACAGCAGCCTTCCCTGGGGATTCCCCTGCCTATCCCCGGGCCGGAGAGATGGACGTATGGCAACCTGGGCTGAGTGCAGAGAGGGCTTGTAGAAGACAGTTTCAAGGTCCTTTACAAGGTAATGGCTGTCTTTCTGATTTCAGCAACTAAATATTCTTATATTACCTTTTCTGCCCTTGTTTTGTTCCCTTAAAACACCATCATGTTATACACACAAACACAACTACTGCAAAATTTTCTGTTGAGAAGTCTGCCAATTAAAAAGCTTTAGAGCAGCCACTGCATGAAAACATACGAGAAGACTCCCATACGCTTTGTGAGAAATTTGGGATTCCACTATACAGCATAGGAAATACTGTTTTATATGTGTCTGTCTTGCCTACAACTACCTAGTGGATCTTCAGGCTTTTTCCAAGTAGGGTCCTGAGGCTCATGCCCTGAATATGGCTCTGGAAAGACCAGTGAACTGCAGGTTTATACCAGCAAGTGGACGAGACTTAGCTAACTTAAGGGAGATCCCAACATTTTTGCTCTATTCCATTCCAAAGGGCTGGAACTGGAATTGCTTTTCCCTAGGCTTGATTTCACCATACTTAAAATGATGTTAATAATACCTGCTTATCTCGGTAAGGTGTTATATGGCTGACCTGCTGTTTATAAAATGTATAACCCTGTGGCAAATACTTCCGCATGATCTTCTGAGGATAGGACAATGCGCACAGACTGGCATCCAGGCTGTCCATCAAGAGCGTACGAATCTACAGAATATCCCCCTGGTAGGGTGGAAAGCGGAGCGTGTGTCAGGTCGCACCGGTTCAGAGGCCCAGAGGCTGCCACAGCCTTTATGTAACTCCTTTACCACAATTTTGTCCTCCACACATCACACAGATAAAGGGGTATGCCCAGCACCATCATCACCACCCATACTCACTCCAGTTACAGCTGGAGACAGCGTAATAGCACACAGCTTGCATAATCAACACCCTTCCACCTAACTCTGTTGCCATAAGCTGCTTCTGCAGGGGACCATGCCCTACATTTCAGGCCATTACTCGCGCAGAAGCAAAGGTGCAAAATCATCCCTACAAACAGCCACACGCCTTCGGAGGCTGACACACCCAGCCAAGTGGGTGCAGTAGCAGTGACACACACCTATGGAAAAGGCTGGATTTGGTAGTTAGCGACGTGCTGCAGATCTGACTATACATGTTGGTGTCGTTTCAACATAGTGCCCTCAAAACATCAGCTGATAGTTTGGCATAGCCGTTCTCCAGCATGTACACATATGAAGCCCTCGTTGCAAAAGCGTGCTCGCCACACCTCACAAATGATAGATGCTGCAGATAAAAATCTGAGCTGTGTAGAAGTATGAGAAACCATGTAAGAAAAGCATCAGGAAGGCACAATGAGATAGTACGCATACAGGTTTTTCTCATCCTTGTGTCTGTGAAACACTCATTTTTAAAAGGAAGCTGAAACACCGGTAAAGCTATGAACGTGTACCCGCTGAGTATAATCTCTCAGAACGGGGCTGGGAACCACTGGATTAATGGCTCCTCTTCTGGACCAGTGCAGAACAGCAGCATTTTATGTTGGATGCAGCTCAGAGCTGCAGGCCGACGCTTCCAGTCACCGTCCAGATTTGCAGTAAGCAGGGTTAGTTCTACAGTTTAAAACCTGTAAACATAATGATCTGGAGTCAAACCATAGTTATATTTACTTGGAAATATACCTGGCTATAGCCTGGGAGAAAGATGTCCACCACTTCCCTGGTCTTCTTCTTGGGACCAAATTTTTGAGTAGAAAGATGGAGAAGAAATGTCAATATGTATATAGAGTCCTGTGGAAACAAAAGTTGTATTTATTTCACTAGGAATTCTCTCCATTGGATCTGGCCCTTGAGCATTTAAACCAGGATATTAAATAATAAATAATTAAATAAATTTTAAATCTGATATTTCAGATAGAACCACAGCAAAAATGGCTGATGTTCAAAATAGGAAGTTGGTACAGACCAGAAATCAAATTCAGTGCTGGTGCTGGCAGATGCAAGTGAGGTGGAACCTGGTAGGAAGTGAAATCCGAAGTAAGTCTTGGCCAAATCCTGCACTGAGTATTAACATCTCTGGATACTTTCTGATGTATCATTCCAATATATTTTGTTTGGAAAAAACCTGTTTTGATGCAGTTGAATGTATGAAAGGACAGATGGCATCTAGCAGTCAGTTTAGAAAACAAAAGAGCTGGATCTGTTTCAGATCCTACAGAAGACTCTCTGTGCAAAAGCTGTGTAATCCCTGTGTGCCTGTGTTACCCCACCTCAAATTATGGAGTTAACAACATGTTACGTAATAAACAAAAAAAATTACTTAGTGCTGAAAGACACAATGTTGGGTTTAATGTTATTATTTTAAAAAATTATGGTTGGTTGAAACTGCTTCTTTTAAGAAAGAAGCATGTATAGTATAAAGCTACCTTAAACCACCACCTGTATTGAAGCAGATAGCAGATGTGCTAATTTATTTCATCATTTTCTCTCTTTAAACATTGATGGAATCAAATGAAAAAAATGTTAGTTCAATAGTTTAAGCAATCAAAGCACATTTCTAAAGTTAAGGACTTTTCAACGATTTAAATTTGGTCATGCTTAATGCATAGAATACCTTGTGTGCCTTCTTTACTGGTAAGTGAACAGGTTGTCCCTTACCACATGATGTAACAAGTAGATCTTCTGTCAAATGCATTGATTCAAGCACTTTTCTAGTTTCCTAACAGGAAAGTTCCTAGTTGTTGTGATTCGCTTTGTAGCACGGCAAAGCTCTTTTACTGCAGTTTTTGTCTTTTGGTGAGCTGCCTGGAGGGGTCACGGGTGGCAACATACAAAGCTCTGACTGCTTTCTTCCTATCACGCTTTATAAATATTATCCCACATACCTCTGTTTCACTTTCCCTTTATAACAATCTCGTTGCTAACCTGAAGTAAAACGTCAGTGGGAATACTTGCAATTAGTGCAGTAGCATCAAACAATACTGTAGAATATCCTTCACTGAAATTAATGAATAAATGCTTTTTCACATGCATTACTAAATGCACTGATCATCTGGACTTTGTAACATTTCTATTTCTATTTATTTGTGTCATGAAGAAGCAGAAAATGGCTTGAAATAGTTCTGAAATGAGAGATCTCACTGTTTTGGGTTTTTTTTTTATGAAAAGGTCTGGAAGGAATACAAACAGTTTGTATCTCGAATGGGAACTGGGAGGAGACTTTCCTTGGGGCAGGCTGTCCCACAACTTCCTATTACCTTCTGCACCCTTCCTGAAGCACACAGACTTGCCTGCTGCCAGCACAAGCACCCTGGAGCACTGGACAAATGGATGGAGCACAGCTGGGAATTTGTATGTTCCTCTGGGGTCAGCTGCCACAGGCCTGCCTTTTCTGAGCAGAAATTTGCCCATCTGAGATGTCCAGGTTTTAGGAACACATGGACTACCAAGTAGAAGATGACGACACTGGCTAATGAATGATATTAAAAAATAATCTTTTTCTGGCTACCGTGCTGCAGATTTCCTTGGAGGCTGCTTCTGTGCTATGCCTTTGGATGCCTTCCACCTTCTCCTCTCTTTAAGTAGAAGACATGGGTCTCAGCTCTCTTAGAACCAGCACATCCTGCTGGGTGCGCAAATGTAGGAAACTAGCTGGGATGTGTTTGGAAGCCCTCAGACTCAGACCTAATTTTAAAAGCATGTCCGCGTACTTGCAAGGTGAAAGTTAAACTAATGAGAATCTTTTGTCATAAACTTCATCACCTTTTTTAAAGCCAATGTCAAAGCACAGAGGAAGTTACTCTGCTTAGATTGTTCATCTTCTGCAGCTCTGTTGCAGAGCTTTTCTCAAGGCTTAATTGCTCTTTAAAATTATCTATGTGCAATCATATTGCCAATATAAAGGAATTAATTGCAGTCAAGAAAAGTTATCTAATCTGAAATAGATGAAACAGTAAACTGGATCGTATAAATATTTTATAAGCAATAATTATTGGTGTCGATCGTGCCAAAAAAGGCTGCCATCAAATAAAAAAAATAATCAATTCAATAAAGAAGTAAGCATATATAGGCTATAATATAGAAAATTACTGTTATGAATACGTATTAATATTGCTAATATGTCTTGTTCCTTTTTGTTCTTTGGTAGACTGTGGATCTTTACTCTTTGTGTTGGTGGCACTCTGCTTAGTCCACATCTTGCCTGGCATCAGGGATGGCAGGGGCATGCGATCCTTTGCCATGTTGATTCATTCAGTAGCCCATTCTGTTTCAAACACGTGGCCAAGGCAAATGGCCATATACCAATCTGAGGATTATGACTCATTCTTCTGGTTTCCTTTTGATTGATTTTCTGATTTCTTTTTTGATGATAATGTTAAAAAAAGTTCTGAAGCTTTGCTTTAGACAATGCCAACCACGTGTCAAATTTCTAACTGTCCAACGATACGCTGCAGTGGTTTCACCTGAAGGAGGCACAGGAACCACAGCTACCACTACGCTGTCTTGCCTGCAACTTGGGAAGCAGGTTAGTGTTCACCTTGCCCTACCCAGTGACAGATCCATTTTAGAGCTCTCACTGGACCTCCTGCCATGATCAGTGCCATCAAAATAAAACGTAATTCAGGTCAGTGCAACTCCTGCAGAGTTTTGACTGACCCTTCTCATGTGAGAGAAGTAGCAGCTGTCCATACATCAGCATGCAGTAACCTTGCTTTGGCTCTAACTTTCAGGCAGCATTGGGTAAATCGGACTTCCCTGTCCATCCAGGCCTCCAGGGTTTGACATAGCTCCTCTTCCTTTTCCCACTGCAGGTAATCCCTACTCCCAAACACCTGCTGGTTTCCAAGCTCCAGGCGCAACAGCTCTGCTCGTGGTAGAGTAACTAGCCATGGCCAGTGTGCTTCTCCCATCTGTAGGGCTGGGATTGCAGCAGTCAGGGTGGTCCGGGAGCTGAGCAGAGGGTGACTCACTGAAGAGGAGTGCGAGCTGTGCTCACCAAGACCAAGTGACAAGGAGTGACACAGTTGCTGGTACGCTGGGGGAGGAAGAGGTAGATACCATCTGATCTGCTATCTGCCAGGAGGAGAGCTCGCAGCTCAAGTGTAGCCACTCCCCTCCTGTCCCTCAGTGGGGAAACCGATCCGGAGGCTGTCGTGCCGCCATCCACTCTATGTGGATCGTGGGAGAGGGAGGGCAAGAGACAAGCTGGCAGGAGGAGATAAGAAGCAAAGGGTGTGAGGAGCAGCTTGTGCACCCACACCAGGCAGAGGGTTTGTTGGGGTTGAAACTTAAGGTGCAGAATGGAACTGAGGCTGCACCCACTGACCTGCCGGCCTTGGCCACGGAGGCTCCTCCTCCTGCAGCGTGCAGCAATGGTCCAGGCAGGCGAACCTCTCTGCGCCATGAAGTGACCATCAAGGCTTCGGTCCAGGAGATGGAGGGGACAATGTGCAAAAGGCATCTCGATGGCACCTGAAGGAAGCTGGGCAAGTTGCCGGTCAGGGAAATGCCACCAACCACTGCCGGTGCGGCAGGGAGACAGCGAGATCCCGTTGGGATTGCTGGTTTTAGCAGTGCTGGGAGGGGATGGGGTTTTAGTGGACGCTTCTCGGGGCAGTCAGCCGAAAAATGGACACCTGAGCATGAACAGCTTGAGGCAAAGCGAGCACCGCTCACGCCAAAGCCTTGACCTCTCCGTCAAGGGGGAGTGAGAGGGGAAGGAGACGAGAAAAATCCAAACTGCTCAAAAGAGAAAAGGAATAAAGGAAATAAAAGTCGACTGAAATATTTATTCCACCGCCTGGTAAAAACACACCTGTTTGAAAATAAAAGGCAAATTAAGATAATAAGCACCTCTTTTCCACCCCGGACACCCACTGAGGGAGGACAGGAGTGCCCGAGGGAGCGCCACGGACCACCGAGCCGCCCGACACCTGCTCCCGCCGCGCTTCCCTCCGCCGGGAGGCGGTTCGGCGCCCGCACTGCGCCTGCGCGGCCGGGCCGGGCCGGGCCGCCGCGCACCCCGCGGGCCGCCGCCGGCGGGCAGCCAGCCGGCGGTCACGTGACACGAGCGCATCGCACCGCACCGCGCCGCGCCGCGCCGCGCCGGGGACGGTGCTGCGGCCGCCGCACCGCCCCCCCCCCCCTCCCACCCCGCCCGTCCCGCCCGCCTCCGCCTCTTCGCCCTCCTCCCTGCCCGCGGGGCACGGGAGCCGGTGACGGGAGCGAGGCGGAGTCTGGAGGGAAGATACCGAGAGATAGAGATTTAAATCACATCCCCGGCTGTAGAAGGGCAGCAGCAGCAGCAGCCCCGGCGCAGAGGCACGGACGCACGCGCCGAGACAGGTCTGCCGGCTCCGCCGCTGCTGCTGCTGCTCATCATGGGTGCCGCCGCCGCCGAGCCCCCGCGCGCCATGGGCCTGGTGTCCAGCGTGGTGAATGACACCCTCGAGTTCTACCGCTGGACCTGGAGCATCCGAGGTAACGCGCCAAGGCGGCCCCGCCGGCATCCCCGGCGCCGCCATCGCCATCGCCGCGCCCGGCGCCCCCCGCCCGCTGTCACCGGGGCGCTGCGGTTCAAAATGGCTCCGTCTCCCGGGAGACGCGGCGCGCGCCGAGGGGGCCGAGGTGGCGGGCGAGCCTGGGCCGGACTCCCCCGGCCCGGGACCGCGGCGGGGGTCCAGGTTGCTTCGCACCCGCCTCTCCTCCTCGTCCTCCTGGGTGTGCCGGGGTGCTTTGTTTGTTTATCTGTCTTAATCCCGTGTAACGGCGCGGGTCGCGCGGGGCATCTCTCCGTGGCAAGGTGAGGGTGTCCCCCGGGCGCCTGCGGGTTGGACGTGGCGAAATCCGCTTCCCAGAGCCGTCGTTCCTCTGGTTCCCTCTCACCGCAGCGTGCCGTGGGGCGGTCCGACGGGAATCTCGTGTCGGAGGTAAGCGAGGCCCTCTGGTAATTCCTGCCGGAGCTCGGGCGGCCTTTGGCTTCTGCGGCAGGTGGGAGTCCTGCGACAGCATCGCGTGGAGTTCTGCAGACTAAATGAGGAAATGGTCGTTACCGTCAGTGCAGAAGCTTTTCGTTTTATATTAAGTGCGTTTGAGTCGGTTCTGCCGTTTTCCGCTTTCAATGTGCTCCGTTTTTGTATTGGCACCCCATGACTGCAATATGGAAGATGCTGAAGGAAGAGAAAATGGCTGGGAATATGGAGAAATGTGAAAAAGCAGCTTTCAGTGCTGGGACAGCACGTGAGATGGTAACTGGCTACGATGACTGGTAGCTCTGGAAGTATTGGTCAACCTGAATGGCTCCCTCTCCTTAGTCAAGTGAAATGAGCGAGGCAGAACCGCAGCTTCCATAGCTGGTGTTGTGAGTAGCCTTGACAGTTGGCAGAAGAATCACTTCTCTTGATGTTTTTTGCATTTTTTAGCTGTCCACACAGCAATGAGGTCTGGGCTGTTTTGATTTAAACCTAGAAATACATGGAGCAAAACTCCGGAGTGAATGCAACTGTGGATGTGTTTTGTAGCAGTGCCATAAGTGAGAACGTGGGGCCTTCGTTACAGACGGGAAGCTCACCGCATCAGCAGTCTTTTCGTTTCTGCCCCCCTCCCTCCTGCCATCTGTCAGATAATAAATTAATCTTATGTTATAGATCGAGGGAGCTCGCTTTTTTCCACAACTTGCCTTCTCAGCCTATCTTCTAGGGTTTTTGCCGTACTTTAAAAATTAAGCTTGTGTGCGTATTTTTTTCTTCTGTATTTAAAACCTGCCAGAATATCAGATCAAATAAAAATGCTTGCAGCAGCACTGCATTGTAATCTACCAGTGTTTGCTCTCTTTCTCTGCCTCTCGCAACATACGGTTGTTCGTAGACTGCCAGGTAGCACATGAAAGAGATGCTGTTCTAGCTCATCAATAGTATTTCAGATGCATATAAAAATAGATGTAGGTACAAAGTTGATATCCTTATGGATTACTTGATTTGTTTGCAAAAAGACTTCAAGTTCTGATGTATTTCCTGAGCTTCAAGCATGTTCTTTAAGTCTGTATATGGACCGTGTTTGTAGTAAGCAAAAATGATTGGAGGCAAAAAAAAAGGGGGATGAAAAAGCAAGTTTATGTAAGGAATGTAAAGATAAGTAATTTACATTGATACTACATATAAAGCAAGCTTTTATTTCTTCCTCTTGCTTCTTTGGAGGATGTTAAGCAGTAGTTGGATGACATGGTGATAGCATCTACAATATGCTTAAGTCTCTTACTAATTTACTAATGCAAAATTTTAAATTTTTGCTTTAAGTTCACTAGTGTTTCTGTTAACACAGGATTCCACTGTAATGAAGTTGCATTTTGCGTAAGAGTTGGAGAGTTTCTTGTTCAGGTTCTGGATTACAGTTTTGGATAGAACCTAAGTCACATCAAAAGCGTGTTGCTGTTCTTGTTTATATCCAGTAGCACGTAAAACAAGGTCCTCCTGTAGTTTTTACAGTCAGGTATGGATGTGCGAAACTGTATGTAATATGGCACTATGTAGTTACAAGACATCTCTGGATGGGAAAGTGTAGTTTATGAGGCAATGCTGTGTTGCTATTTAATGAAATCATATCCTAATGCCCTCAGTTCTGCTGAAGCACCTGCTGTCTCTGCTGCTTTTCTGCATGTGTCTTTGTTCAGAAAAAAATAATTGTCTCCATCTGCCATCTCTGAGTGAATATATGTTAAAATCATGAATTCAGCACTGTTATGTGAATTCATGCAATTCACCTTTGTGTCAAGAACTATGGCAGTGATGTTGCTCAACAGAAAACAAAAATTATGGCATGCAAGACCATTGCCTAATGTTCAATATCATTAAACGAAAAACTATACCACGCAGCAAAGTTGCTCAACTAATGATGCCATGCAATAGCGTTACACAATAAATCATACTGAAACAGTACTACACAGCAAAATTACACAATGAAATGTGAAGAAATTTTATTCCCACTACTACTCCTACACAAAAACTTCTCATTCATATAAAACCAAATTTTCTTCTTCTGTCCAGTTCTCGCTTCTGTTTTTTATTGGACGCCCACGTCTGTCTTTAGCCCTGTTCTCAGTATTCAGCAGGATTGTCCTGCCAGCAGGTGTTTTCTGACGCTGTCCTGGGCTCCTGTGATGAGACTTGTGCAGAACTGTGCCAGAACGTCCCACTGAGTCTTGTGCTGCTTTATTTTGGTGCTATAAAGATTTGGTCTTTTTCCTCCCTTGCTTTGTGCTAGAATGCTATCTAAAGCTGCTTTGTTTATGGGTTCGTTTCTTTTAAATCTTACATTTGAGAATAATAACAGTATTCTTTTACTTTTTCCCCATATAATTATCAGATACATTTTCAGCCTTAGCTTAATGTTTTTGCTTGTTAATTTGTTGAAAAAGTACTCTTTTTTTTTTCTCTTCTTCCATCATTATCTTTTTAGACCCCTTTCATGAAAGCCTAAAATCCATTGTGGCCGTATATTCACCTGAAATAGCTGATGAAGATCATTTAGGAAGCCATAAACATCAAGGAGAGGTAGAACGGACAAAAACATGGTCTTAGCAGTCATCAGGAGGAGAAAAGGTGGTCGGTGGAACAATTACTATCAGGAAAGATGATCTAGGAATTCCGTGCCATTATTTCTGTAAGGGCATGGGACCGGTTACATGTAATGGGTAGGGCAGGGCTTCCTTCTTTCTCTCGGCTCGGATAGCTGATTGGGGTTAGATCTGCCAGGAAGGATTAAGGGTATGATTAGATGACTGAGCAAGTGACTTACAGGGAGGTTCCAGGCTGAGTCCAGGGGAACTATTAAGATGAATAATTCGGGACACAATCCAGGAAAGGAGAATGTGGAAATCTCAAAACGTGGGTGAAGAGACCATTGGCAGTTGGGGAGGGAGAGTGGGAGGCTGTGGCTCAGAAAGGAGATTTGTGAAACCCTGTACCAAAAGATTTATTTTAGAGGAACTAGTTAATTTTAGTGTATTGAGCTAAGGAACAGAAGGCTTTATCGACTTTGGGTGACAATAATTGTTCTTGGAGCTCAAAGTTAAAAGGAGGTAGGGCCATCGCAGGCCACGTGGGACTGCTTTGGAACAGCAACTATTTACAGCTGTTGCAGTTAATAAGATTACAGACTTTTTCCATCAGGAGGAAAGGAGAGAGGAGAAGGATGCAAACTTTCACTTTAGTGGTAGGTTAGTTTTCTAAGTAGCATCTTGTTCAGGAGCAATATCAGTCGTAGGTTTTATCGGTTGGGTCAGAAGTGTAAGGCAATGAGGACGGGGAACATGAGAAACTTACAGCTGCCTGCCTTAAAAGTGAAACAGTGTAGCAGCTTTCATGGGAACTCATGTTGCTGTAAAAACTTTTACCGGGAAGATCTTGGGACTAAGCTAAGAACGCTCAGAAAGTTCAGGTTCAGTTTCGATTTCAGGGAACAGAACTGGAAGAAAACACGTTTCTTCTTTTTCTTCCTTCATTCTTTTCCCCATGCAGAAACCAGGTGTGGCCAAAGGATCCTGAATGTTTGTGTTTGAGGAAAGTTCGTTGGGGTGGTTAGCAGAACAGTCTGAGTGCAACTAGTACCTTGCATTTGAGGATTTGTGCCAGAGCTGGAGGCAAGTAGAATCCCGATGGAGGTTCTTCAGAGATGGGGACAGAGAATGAAGGGTGAGATGAAGGTTCATGAAGCTCATTTCACAGAAATAAAACAGAATGTGTTCCTAAGCTTTCAGAGGACTGACTGAGCATCAGATTTGGTGATCTGGCACAACACTCATCTTGCAGATACAATTTTCTTCTCAAGGGAACGTTTCTTTCGATATATGACCATGACTGGGCAAAGCACAAGGATTAGACAGGAAGAAACACACTAGAAACTGGAGAAGCTAGTGTAATTGGGTTTGGCTATCTTGTGGCAGAAACAAAGAAAAACCTGTGGCTGAAGCAGCACTTGGAGAAACTGATTAGAGAAGTAAAGAATGTTAAAGGCTGCATTATGTGAGTCTACTGTCAACCAAATTGAGCAACAGGAGCATCCCAGTTTACTTGATTCATTTCATTAAGCATCACGTTTAGCTGCCTGTCAGTGAAGGAAGGGACTTTATTAATGAAGAAAAAAAACCTGTTGATATTAAAGACAATTTTTGGCTGTTTGAAGGAAATTCCACCCACGTTTCATCACCAGGAGATTTTATCGGATTGCAGAACTCAAAAGACAGATAATCAGAACAGAACAGACACCGAGTGCCTTTGGACATGGAAACATCATTCAGAAAAGTACATTACTGAAGTGGAAGTGTCTGGTTAGAGATTTTGGATCTCCAAGCTTCAAGAACTTGAGCCTGAGGGAGTAGCCTAAAGCAAAGCTAACACTGTGGATGAGGAGCTGAGTTGTGAGTGGAAGACTTCTGTTTCCTAAAATGAAGGAGGAAGAGTTGTAGGTGATCACCTGCAACTCTCAGTTCCAGCAAAGAGATGAAACAGAGAAAAGCCTTCAAAAAACACCAGCAAGATTGTAATATGAACTTCTGTTTGAACACTCGTCAGTGTATTCCAGAAGCAAAAGGAAATGTTTGGACAAAACGGCAATAACATAACCGAACTTCTGAAAATTCCTTTCAAGGTTTTGTAGATAACATGTCTTGAAATCTTTCAAGAAAATAAGATGTTTTGAATACTCTTAAAGCAGATTCCATAGAAAAAAACAGGGAAACTGCTTTATATGGAATTTAACTAAGCTGATTGCATGACCTTGCCTACTGTAAGTTCTTACTGCAGAAGGCCAAATGAATAGATGTGTAAAATTGCAACACACCATAAAATACTTTTGCGGAGTTCTTGATCGATCATGTTTCTTAGCTAAGGCTACATGCCATTAGCTCTGGAGTTCCCAACATAAGAAGGACATGGAGCTGCTGGACTGAGTCCAGAGGAGGGACACAAAGATGATCCGAGGGCTGAAGCACCTCTGCTATGAAGACAGGCTGAGAGAGTTGGGGCTGTTCAGCCTGGAGAAGAGAAGGCTCCAGGGTGATCTTATTACAGCCTTCCAGTACTTAAAGGAGGGCTACAGGAAAGCTGAAGAGGGACTTTTTACAAGGGCATGTTGTGATAGGACAAGGGGCAATGGCTTTAAACTGAAAGAGGGGAGATTTAGATTAGATCTAAGGAAGAAATTCTTCCCTCTGAGGGTGGTGAGGCACTGGAACAGGTTGCCCAGAGATATTGTGGCTGCCCCATCCCTGGAAGTGTTCAAGGCCAGGTTGGGTGAGGCTTTGAGCAATCTAGTGTAGTGCAGGGTTTCCCTGCCCAGGGCAGGGGGATTGGAACTAGATGATCTTTGAGGTCCCTTCCAACCCAAACCATTCTATGGTTCTATGATTAGTGAGACATAAATCGGCGTGTGGTCCTGGAGCCGCATACTGCAACCAGAGGTGAAGAATTCTTGACCAGTTGAAATATCTGTGTCATGGAGTAGATGCGTTCATCCTGGGGACTGCACTGGTTATGTAAATTGTTTGAGCATAGTGGTTGAACTATAGTTTGTTAATAGCTGTCTCCAGTTGGAGAAAGTTGACTAGAAGCTGATTGTCGTAGTCATTCGGTATTTATGCTGTGCTCAGGTGAAGAGGCATGTAGCAGGGCTATGGCTATAGCTATGGAAGACCAGAAGAGGTTATACTGAAGCTATATATGCTATACTATCCTGTGCAACCAGGAAAGATTGTCAAAGGCTGCATAAGGACTATTAGTAGAGGAAGGTGCAAGAAACATAGGATGTAGTTTCTTTTAAGGTCTTGTAGATGAGGAGCCATGAGGAGTGGGTAAGGCAAGACTCCGCTTTTTCCTCTGCCTGTCCAGACAGATTTTTGGAGTTACTCAATTCATACAAAAAAGATTAAGGGAACACTTAGATGAAAGGTGAATGAATGAAAAGGCTCCAAGCGGACATGGAGAGAACTTTGGGAGGAAGAATTTGCTAGGATGCAAAACTACTGAGGGGGAAGGGTTACGGTGTGTTTTGAAGAGTTTTTTGAGGTAAGGCAAATGGTGCTAAACATGAATGGCCTGAGAAAACTGAGCTAAACGAGAGTTCATTTAGCTAAAAAGAATTAGGCATAAAAAGAATGAGCGCTTTCGCTTTTAAAGAGTGTTGGTATGAGTGTAGTGTGCCTGGAACATAGAAGTTGGGACAGTGTGCTTTTAAGGGCAGATCTGATCCATGAGGTAGGACTTCTCAGTGTAGTAAACTATTATATGACAGGGTTTTGCTTTCTCAGGCTGTATCTGAAAACAAAGTTGAAGCTACCATTGCATTTCATAAGAAACTCTTGTTTGTGGAACTGTCTGAATGACATCTCCTTTAGGAAAATGTAGATGGAGGGTACATAGTTTCTGGATCTTGTTTAGGTGGCAAGCGGGTATAACCGCGCTCAGTTTTGTCAAGAATCAATTGCTTCTGAGCGTAGAGACTTCAAGGCCTTGTGGCATTTTAAGGACATAAATGAAGGCAGCTCTGAAATCCAGGCCTGCCAAGACTTAGGTGCCTGCCCTGTGGGGATTTTCAGGACTGCACCCTAGACGGTAGGTAAAGCAATAAGTAGCTCCAAGGCAAGCCTGGCGATGAATGGAGTGCAACATGTTTTGTATTAACTCCCACTGTGTGTGCTTGGATCTCAAGATAAACATGAGCTCGTTTACCTTTCTGTCATGGAAGGTGAGGGGGAATAACCTACCTCAATTTGGCTTGCATTAGGTGCCAGATAATAGCATGCCTGTGGACATTAACTGCTCTTGGTTGTGTCAGGTTAACTCACCTAACATGCCTGCAGCTTAACTCCTTTCTTTATGTACTTGAATAATTTCAGTGGTTTGATCCTGAACTCCTCCCCCAGAGTTTTTTCTCTCTCTCTCTCTCTCTCTCTCCCTCCATGGCATTGAGTTGGCTTGTACCATGAGATTCTTCTTGGTTTCATGCCATCCATCCACCTCCCACATCTACTCCTCTGGTGCAGCATAATCATGAACTCTTGACTGTTTGATTTGTTTCTGTCATATTTTCCTATTCCTCTTAATCTCTTTCTACAGTATCTCGAAAGTGTCTTCTTCCAGCTCTTGTATATGTTATGCTTCAGTTTGCATGCTTGACCATGGTGGTTTTCTGGTTTTGTTTTTGTTTTCTATCTGTGTATAGATATCATCTCCTTGTTTCCCTCTCCCAGTTATAGCAAATATGAGAGATTGTTTTATTACTTTCTAAATGCTTACTGAATGTTGCTGGAAGAAGGGAATTTATAACCCATGTCTTTCACTTTTTCTGTTGAACTAGTGAATCTTAATCTCTATAGAGAAGATACTATGTACTTCTATTTCTAGAGCATCATTGTAACAGCTTGTTTTTAAATGGTTTAAGATACTTTAAAGAAAAAAAAAAGAAATACAGGTGCTAAATTGAGTAACTAGACTGTATAGGAGACTTTATAACCATATTTTCTGAGTTTGCATTTAATGTTTAGTGGTTTACCAGGAAAAAATATGCTCAGTAGAAATACTTACACATAGATTACCCCAAAATACTTTCATATTTCATTTCATAGATTTCATAGATTTCTAGGTTGGAAAAGACCTTAGAGATCATCCAGTCCAACCATCTCTAATCCCCCATTAAACCATATCCCTAAGTAGTTCATCCACCCTTTTCTTAAACACTTTCAGGGATGGGGACTCAACCACCTCCCTGGGCAGCCTATTCCAGTGGCTGACAACCCTTTCAGAGAAGAAATACTTTCTAACATCCAAACTGTACCTCCCCTGACTAAGTTTATACCCATTTCCTCTTGTTCTATCACCCATCACTAATGTAAAGAGCCCTTCCCCTACCTCCCCACCATCCCTTCTCAAGTATTTGTAGGCTGTAATCAGGTCTCCCCTCAGCCTCCTCTTCTTTAGGCTAAACAGCCCCAACTCCCTCAGCCGCTCCTCATAAGTTTTATTTTCCAGCCCCTTGACCAGTTTAGTTGCCCTTCTTTGGACCTGCTCCAGGATTTCGGTCAGATTTTCTTCTACTCTGTCTAATCTCAGTTTCAGTGATCCACGAATTTTTGATCAAGAGTGAGAAACTGTATTGCAGAAGCCATTACAGAAGGTTAAATTTGGGGACCATATGGTACTGTGAAAGGTAACACGACTGTACAGGCAAAGAGACTTAGTTGTAGCGGCCATGTGGGTATGGCATTATCTAGCTGCCAAACTGATGGTTTTGCTACTGTATACTGTGAGAGTGAAAGTTCAGACACTGATCATTCTTTTGGTTATCTTCGGTTCTAAGACTGTTTTCTCATTAAGTTCATGTTTTGAAAATCAGCATTTCAAAATTAGTCTCTTTTCTGCCTTTGTGGTGGTTTTTTGGTTGTGGTGGTTTGGTTTTTTTTTTTTCCCTTCCCACCCCCTGTATTTGTTATTTTTGCTGATGTCAAAGGCATTTTGAGGAAATAAGTTCTAAATATTTTGCGGTGTTACTTTTCTTTGGAGGCTTTGATTGATGAACTTGTCTTAGCCTAACAGAAGACCTAATGTACCTCACAACTGTAAATTTTACTTCTGCCCCTGAACTTTGGAGATAGGAGCTAATATATTTCAATAAGTCCCTTTGTAGTTTTTACTCAAAACAGAATTCCCACCTCATTCATCCTTCTGTAAAACCAAATTGGTGACTAGCACCCTCGTGCTGATGCAAACAGTAAAAATGGGTAGTTTATCGGAGAGGTTTCTGTGCAGCTCCTTGCAAACATTCACCTATAGCTTTCTAGTATTATTTTTAGGTAGTTTTCTCTTACCATTGCTGGTTTTCATACGTGTTCCATCACTGCATCTAGGAATCTCTAAATGTTCATCTGCAACCCCAAATCATTCTGTGTACGAGAGCAGCACCGTAAGTGGTTTGCATTTGCTGTGTAGCATCATATCCTTCCACTGTGTTAGCACATTAGCAAGACAAATATCCACGCGGAACTGACTGTCCCGTGTGCGCTGAGTACGTAATGCATGTCTCTCTGCAGTGGGTAAGGCCTCGCAGAGTTGTTATTAAACTGTTCTTAATAATCCTTCAGTTTTTGCAAGGATGTTAGCTTCTAACTGAGGGAATCTAATAAAGCAATCTGTCAATGGAAAAGGTTTATTCTATGATCATCCCCTTCAGCGTTATAAAACTCTGAATTATACTAGATGGGCCAATAGTCTAATCTGTTATTGCAACATTGAATGTGCCTAGATCCTGTGTTTGTCTTACTGCTTAGTGATACCCCTACAACTATTTACATAGTACGAAACCCCACCACTTTTGCGTGAAGTAATGCAACCTCATGTCCGAGCTCTCAGAAATACAGTTTTGGCTAAGACCAGAGAAGTTTGAAGAAAAGTTTCAACGAAGAAAACACTGTGGAAAGAAAACTTGTTGAAGTGTGTTTTATGCAGCACTTTTATTTCTTTTGAAATACAGAGCCATGAGCTGGATCATAGAGTTCTGAAACCAGTTCATAAAATTGCACCGTATGGGTTAGTTGTGTTTTCTGTTTGTTTTTTGTTGTTTGTTTGTTTTAATCTATTTTCTTCATCTGTTTGCTCTGTAACTTGTAACATTTGAGAAAAGACATGCAGGTATTACTGCACTGGGAATGCATCTTGCTTTCGTGATGTTTGGAAAAGTAAAATTTGACAAATGGAAGAATGGTATGTACACGCCTCAAGGGCTTACTATCTTACAAATCTTGTGTAAGCTTCAATGAGGATTATATTTTTACTGTTCCTTGAAGCAAAGAATTTGCACTGCCCTCACAAATAAGCATAATCAACAGAGGAGGTAAATCAAAAGTAATTTGAACAAGGCAATCTCTTAGACTTGAAAATCCTGAGACTTGATGGTGAATTGATATGGCTCCTGAACTTCGTAATAGTTCCATTATTATCCTTGTTTCAAAAAAGTGTATGCTGTGATTGCTGTGTACGGGCACAGTGACAATGCGGTATTAGTGATTGAATGATGGGAGTCCCAAGAAGATTAGAATGCTAGTTAGAACAACGGGAATACTAGTTACTGTCATGGAATTATAGAGTCGTTTAGGTTGGAAGAGACCTTGAAGGCCATCGAGTCCACCATCTATCTGACCTTTTAACAACAAATTGGGATTTGGCATTCCTGTTACTTTAATGGGAGTTTATGAAATACATGCATATTACACAGCTGTTCATTAGCTGCAGGAGATGTTCCTCTTAGCTTTGTGGTATTTTCATTTTATGTTCTTATATATATAGCTTTAAAGAAGACTAAACAGTCAATTACAAAGTTTTGAAATTTGAAACAAAGCCACAACTGATTATAGGAAGTAAGCGTTAGTCTTGTCTGTCGTCCTTTTGGTTTTGGGGCAAGCGTCTCTCGTTTTTGAGTGCAGCACAATTTGTACAGCTTCATCTGCAAACTTTTAAAATGTGGGTTTTCTTGTTCTGTTTTTCAGAGTATATGCTTTCATTATTCATTGTGTTTGAGACAGAATGTTTTTATTCTTGCATCTTAGTTTGGTGTTTCATAGCTTGTTAAAACAGCAATGCTTTGCCGTAAAATTTTGATGTCTCTTGTTCTCAAGTTTGTTCTTGGCTAGTTAAAGCTTGCGGATAGACAAAATAGACAAAATGCTTAACTCTGACATTTCTGTTCATTCGAAAATCAAAGTAAACATGTTTTCTCTGCGCTGTTCTGTATTTTAAAAAAATTATTTAAATCAGGCCAGCTGATGTGTTTTTTTGTGCCAGGTTTTGAGAACCTTTGTTCATATAGATGATGTGCACATCATTCCTTAGCTTTACCAGTAACATACTCACCTCTTTGTTTTCGTGCCAATCATAACCACTATGATGATCATAATGCTATGACGTTATTGTCATAATGATCATAATGCTATGATGTTATTGTGATAATACAGAATTCTTCTGTGAGGGAAAGTGGAAGGGACTTAATTGGTATAGTTCATTTTCTCTGTCAAACAGGGATTTAAATGTTTGTAGACTACCCAGAGAAGAGTCATAAAAATTATTAAAGAATTGGAAAATATGCCTTCAGATGAATGAAATAAAGTGTTTCTTTAAATAAAATAAAATAAAAAAGCATCTATTGAGTGACCTGATAGCTTCTTATAACTACCCAAAAGAGGAGGGGGAAAAAAAAATTATAAAAGATGGATCTTCAGTCTAGCTGAGAAAATTACCACTAATTGGTTAAAATTTAATCCTAATTCCTTTGGATTTAGGGACCAAATTTATGCAGTGGGTCTAGTTAACGTTTTACAGCAAGCTGTTACATATTCTACTGGGTTCTCTGCCTCTGGAAAGATGTATCCTATAGTAAAATGAGAGATTCTTGTAAGGACGATCTCTCAGCTAAAACATGCATTAAGGAAAGTTTCATGGCCTTTATTTTGTGGGTTATACTAGATTGTAATGTTCCTGAGTTAGGTACAGGTATCTTTGACCCTGTTAGACTCCTAAGAAATACTCATAGTGCCCGGAGACTGCAGACATTGCCAAGTATGATAGGTGAGATGAAGGTGAGAAACAAGCTATGTCTAGTTTACGCTTCTGTCCCAATCTTTTTGCTTTCCTGCAGCAATCTGTCTGCACAATCCCTCCTAGGAGGACATAGACTTTTTTGTTAATTAAATAGGAGTGAGGCAGTAGGCATGTTATTTTAGTTCATGCACTCGCTTCAATCCTCTATCATAGGATTTATCATAAAGAAACTTGATAAACTGAGATAAACGAGGATTAAAGTGTAATATGTGCAATGAATAATCAATATCAAAGCAGACAAATTAATTCAAGTGCTGGAGATCTTTAAAATAGTCATTCATTTTAGACCTCTTTATAAACTGCCCTATTAAAATTGTAATAAACTAATAGAAAAATTTAACTTCTATAGGTATTCAATCTAAAGATATATATAATTTTGAGTCTGCAGTGGGACTTCTCTAACAGTCTTCAGTCTCAAGTTGTGCAGCCCGTGTAAGTAGTCATGTACTGTTTTAAAGACTAAGTTTGAAGCTTCAGCTGTTGTTCCATTTGTACATTCTGAGGTTTTAGTTAGTCAAAGACTGAGCTTTTTTTCTTAGCATCTCTACAAACTGGTAGCAGTAAATGCTCATTTAAATGATTCTGATGCATCACTTAATTCATTTAGTTTAAATGTCTAATCATTAAAGGGTCTAATCATGTAGATGCTTGTTTGAGTTTACTTTCAACTGAGCCAGTCTGCAATGATTGTATAGCCACAGTGAACCTTATATTCACTTCTAAATATTTACAAGACTGACATGTATTTACAATACAATAATTTGTATTTATAATACAAATTCAGGAGTAGTATGTTGCATAGAATATTAATCCGTAACCAGAAAGAAAAGGAGGAGAGGAGGGCACTGAAATACTGCAGATGAATTTAATGTGAAAGCTTTGTAAACGTTTTAAGGTGCATGCAGTTGTGTTTCTCACGTGTTTTCTTACATAGTACGTGTTTTCATTTTGCAATGTCCTTCAATTACAGTGCTAGTGCAGCTACGAAGATGTGTGAAATGCTTAGATAATTAAAACAGTGTCGTTTATAGAATAATACTCCAGTTAGATAATACCGGTTTACCTTCCTTATGTTGTGGAATTAAAATTTCTCTCGCTGACGGAAATCTTTCTTAAACTTGAGATTGGGCTTTGAGAGGACTTCTTGTTGAAATACATGGTGTGGTCTGCAGAGAGCTCTCCCTGTTGAGAACAGTCACCATCATTTCTGCAGTGTCTTTAGAAATGTAATTGGACAGATGGATGTGCTGGATTGGCACTGTAAGTGTCTTTGCGCTGAGAATAGTATCGATAGCTATTAATAACTTTGAAAGGCTCTCCAGATAAATTAGTGAGGAGCGACTTTAACAACATAGGTATTCCTTAGCTATAAAGTAAAAATACTTGCTAAGTATTGCTTTTGAATCTAATATGACTGCGGGGAATTTCAAAAGTGATGTATGTTAGTTATGTAATATTTTCCTCTAAAGCTAATATTAAAAGCAGGGACAGTCACCATTGTACTGTTTCAGGATTTCTCCTGATGAATGTAGGAACGACTGTGCTATGCATTTGTTTGCTTCTTTTTGAAGTTTTTACTTCTTGAAGAAAGAAAAAAAAAATTGATCCTCGGCTCAGAAATACGCAGGAGATTTAACCATGTAAAATTCTCTCTGTTGGAAAGGCAGTGCTGAACCACATTTAACAGAAGCATTTGCGTATTAAAACACAGTACGTTTCACAGAAGTTTCTTGTGATTTTTAACTAGATCACCATCAGTTCAGCTGTACTTAACTGAAATTCATCTTCATTTGCCTTCCATATTTCAATATAGGTTAATTATGTCCTCTTTGGACATTACTGGGTAGGATATGTAGTCTTTTTCGCTGATCCTGCTCTTGTTTTTGCTGTGGAGGAAGAAATCGGAAGGGTGCATGTGTGTATTTCCTGTTAGTTGCCCCACGTAAAGAATTAAATCTTGCAAGGGTAGGTGTCTCGGGGTGATTTAAATTATTTTAATATATTTATATATTAATACATTATATATTTATATGTTTTAAAAATATATATGTTCTTCTATTTCTTGTCTTGTCCTTGCAATGTAAAACTTTAAAATGTGTATATACACAAAATGACAGGAAAACCTTGTGTATGTAGACATTTCATATTCTTTCCTTAAATAACGGTAGTTTTCTATCAGGAACATGTTAGCAGATGCCTTATTCTTCTCTGGATTCACTTTTATGATTGTGTGCAACTTTAAATGTTTGTTCTAAAACTTCTCTCACCTTACAAAAAAAGCGCTATACTACAGGCTATGCCATCACAACAGACATTTTCTTTGTGATCAAATTAGAATCTGGGTCTTAGGATTTGAAAGACAAACGCATTAATCCCCTGAAAGATTCAGTCAGTCTCTGTCAATTCTAATCAGGTAAAGGCATTGGTCATTTTGCTTCAAAGCAGTTGGAGGAATTGTTTAATTCAGGGAGCTGGCCTTTTTATTTCAATCTTATTTCATCTTTCAGGTAGTAATGTACCTATCATGTGTGAAGTACTGAAGGATTTAACACACTCATATGTCCCCTTAAGCTATCGCAGTTCTCTGTAATTTGCAGAAATCATTTGTGGGCATCAGCACCAGCTAGTAAGTAGGACACAAAATTATGCTATTTTTGCTAAAATGGGGTGGGAGGGTGGGAAGGAGGAAGGTGTTGGAGTAGCTTGGGAGGTTTGTCACTTAAGCACATGACTTAAGAGAGTGAATTTTTCTTGGTTTGAAAGAGGGTATCTGAAAAGTTTAGAACAAGGGTCTGTATGTAACTGTGTTTTTTGTGCAGAACACAGACAAGCCGGCTCGCCTGGTTAACTGAAATGAAACTGGTTTTGTAACACCTTCTGGGCAACAAGAATGGTGCGTGGAGCTGATTTAAAACTGAACAGATTACTTTGCATTATCCAGGCCAGATCTTGTGATGAACAAGTTACTAAATCTAGCAAGTTCTGGGATGAATAGTAGCATGTTTTCTGATGCCACAGTATTAGTAAAAAAAAAAAAAATATCGTATGCAGAGTCTCCTAAATGCCCCCAAAATAAATCCAAGCTGTTTGACTGTTAGTATGCTTCTGTTTTGTCCAGCATGTACTTCAGAACTGAATTGCCTACGGTATTTCCTCTCATACATTTTGTGTTCAAACTGTAATTCATTGTCCTAGGAGAGGTCAGGCCCTCAAAATCCCAATCAGATAGATTCCCTGGGCACTGTGTTATGCGGTCTGTATCAGTAACCTATGCTTTTCTTGCAAATACTTTAAGAGTTTTCTCTGAGATGTGGTGGTCACTGTCCAGAAACCCTGTGGAGAGGGAAAGTAACAGGCTGAAACCATGATGTAGGTATGGAAGTGTAATGGCAGCTGCCCAGGTGCTCTTACGTTGTTGTCAGAGTTAATTAAAGATATCTTTTGGTTTTTTTTTTCCTGTTAAGTTCTTCCATTTGTGGTATTTGTGGAAAGTAAGTGAAAGAATTGTTTACAGCACTGATGAAGCATGAGGCAAAGTTCACTTGCAGCTGGGCTTTCATAAAAGCTGTCCCTTTGTCTTTCCTTTCACCCTCTAGTGAATCCTCATTCTTCCCTCTAGAAATCTTTTTCTCCTGCCACAAACAGAAATCTGGAATAGGTCATGGTTTCCTATTTTCAGCAGCGGGTGGTGGTGTTTAACTCCTGGGTAAAATTCAAATCTTCTTCCTTTTTCATGTTTTTCGTATTGTCACTTTAGTGTTCAGGATACCATGAAACTCTAGGTTAGAAAATAGAAGACAAGTTCTCTGGTATGTCCTTGCCTCTTTATATTGCTTAGTGCAAGAAGGCTGGGAAAGCAACCGAGTCCCTTGCCTCACCTGCTTTTAGCTCTTTACATGCTACAGAGCCTGAAGTGAGATGCGGATTTGATTAGAGCTTGTCAGACATTGGCTATTCCCAGAGCTGTCTCTTAATTAAGAAGTGACACCTTTCTTCTTGCTTGGTGGAGATGCATCTTTGCCCGTTACTTCGTATCAGGTGGACGATGACGTTCTCCATTTCTCTCGTCTATTAAATGGCGTTATCTTTTATTTTTAAGTTGAGATTGGTAGAGCAATCGCTAAAAGCAAGCAGGAAGTAAAGCGTGAGGGAGATATCGGTGTAATAATCGCAACACAGCAGTGTGATTTCAACTTCAATAGGTAGCATTCTGTGAGGTCTGGAAATGAAACTGTTCCTTTCCATCCCAAGACACTATACTGTAATATAAAGCAATGGTTCTCATGTTTTACAGAGAGTACATTATATTGTAATAGAAGTGTCTGTTCCAGGGACTTGCTGAAAAGTAAGAGGTAACTACCTGTCTTCTCTCGCCTTCTTCAGTTCTGTTTCACTGCCTGTGTTTCTCCAGCCAATCTATCTGAATTTTTTGCCACTCCTTGCCCTGTCTTGCCCTTGGCTCCTGTTGGTGGCTGTGGCTGCAAGGCTGACTCATGTCGTTCTGGCAGCGTCAGGTTTGCTGGAGGTTTCCATGCATAAGGATGACTTTTATCTTCTGATATTAACAGCCATAGTGAAAGCAGCTAGGCTGGTTTCTCTTTCTTTTCCACTTCTTTTTAGACCTCCTAGCATCTTACTTGCAGTGTGCAGATCGAGTATTGTTAAATCAGCTGGAAGCAAGAAGAGCCAGTGCTATGCACGCTGTCTTTCTGTAGATCACAGTATGTGTCGTTTATTAGAAATAGAGAGTCTCATGAAATCTGCTCCTAAAATGAGGTTCTTATTTATGATGTTAAGGGCAAGCAAAGAAACAAGAAAGAAGTTGAGGAGAAGTAGTGGCAGTGCTCTTCTGTATCATAGAATCATAGAATGGCATAGGCTGGAAGGGACCTCAGAGATCATCTAATCCAACCTCCCTGTCATGGGCAGGGACGCCTCTCAACTAGACCAGGCTACTCAAGGCTCCATCCAACCTGGCCTTGAACACCTCCAGGGAGGGGGCATCCACAACCTCTCTGGGCAATTTATTCCAAAGTCTCTTACCACCCTCGTACTGAAGAACTTCTTCTTAAGATCTAATCTAAATCTGTTCTCCTTCAATTTAAACCCATTTTCCCTTGTCCTATCAGTAAAAAGTCCCTCCCCAGCCTTCCTGTAGGTTCCCTTCAGGTATTGGAAGGCAGCTATTAGGTCCCCCCGAAGTCTTCTCTTTTCAAGGCTGAACAATCCCAGCTCCCGCAACCTGTCCTCATAGCAGAGGTGCTCCAGCCCCTGGATCATCTTTGTGGCCCTCTTCTGAACACACTCTGTACTTTCCTCATTGAATCGGAGTTCCTCATTTTCTAGATAAGAAGAGTTTTCTAACTTCCCTGTTAGTATACCTGGGATCAGGAATTAATTTTATGTTATAGGCTTTTTTTTCACTGTCTTTGGATTGCCATGAAGAAAAACAGTTCTCCAGAAGAAACTTGTCCTCTGCATTACTATTTCCATTACTATTTCCCTGCCCATGGCAGGGGGGTTGGAACTAGATGATCTTTGAGATCTCTTCCAACCCTAACCATTCTATGATTTTATGATTTGTGAGTTTGCCCACAAATTACTAAAGGCAGGTGTTTTAGATGTCTGAGCATCCCAAGGAGCCCTGTGGTTTGATTTCCATCTGAACTCCCAACTGGCATAAGCATGTGGAAAATAATCCAGTTAGTATCATAGAACTGTGTGGTGTATTGATAGTTATGGAATAGTTACCTTTTATCTCTTGCTCTAACTAGAGATTAGCCTTCATGTGGGGGGAAGGAAGCACTGAGCAAGGAGGTGTCACTGTCATCTCTCCCTTCCCTCCTCTGTAGCAGAGCCATCTTCTAATCCTAGATGTCACTGGTTCATCAGGGTAAGAGTGCTTTTTTGATACAGATCCAGAACTTAATATAGCATATTCTGGACCCTAGAGTATGTGTAACTCTGGATCCCGTGAGTGACTGAAGGAGACTGTAAATAAAACCTTTATCTCCCATATGGCACAACAGATTAGTCTAACTAGAACCATCCCTTTAAACTCTTTTATTTAGTTGTTTACCAGTAACATTGTTAGTATTCTGTCTGAAACAGGAGACTGACCTACATCAAATAGCAAAGGTACTTGGTTAGCATCATGTAACCTGTGTAAAACTAGTTGGAGGCTTTCTAGTCCCTGATTTTAAACTGATAAAAGCTATTAATTCTATCAGTGTTTTGCCAAATTTGTGTATCTTTCATTTGCAGTGGTGTTGAATATTTGGTTGTGTTGCTGCTGCAGTCACTATTCATCACAAGCAAAACTGTTTTTTGGGGGATTAGTGGGTTGGGTTGGGTTTGGGCTCATGTGATTCTATTTGCTTTATTGTTGTCAATTGTAGAACTGGACAATAGAACTTGCGTGACATAACGAACCTCTGTGTAAGGTAATGTGATATGGTGGGGGTTTTTTAAACTATTTTCTTTAACCTTTCTAGAAAGAATGAGCGTATTGTGTTTCTACTATCTGATGCAGCTATTCCAAGAGAGAATAATACTTAACAAATGCAATGCTTAAAATGGTGATGAAATATATTTTGTTCAGACCTGTTGACGCCTTCTGTTTGCTTCACCCCCCCTAGACAAACGTGTTGATGATTGGCCCTTGATGCAGTCTCCATTTCCAACACTGACTATAAGCACTATTTATCTCCTCACTGTCTGGCTGGGCCCCAAATGGATGAAGACAAGAGAGCCCTTCCAGTTACGTTTCCTGTTGGTTGTTTACAACTTTGGAATGGTTCTACTCAACTTCTTCATTTTTAAAGAGGTGTGTATGCCCTCTCGCAGGAGGGAATTCCTATTTAAGTCTGAGGGTCTCTACAGATTGCAAAATGAAAATAATCTTAAATATTCATGATGTCTATGGAGGGTTAATGTTTTGCATAGACTTTTAAAGCTGAGTTTGCCTTTGATGTGAGTGTTTCTGTAGCTAGATATGTTCTGTTTGAGAATAAATGCACTAAATGAATCTATAGAGAGAATTTGTGCACTAGCTATTCCAAGTTCTTCTTAGATTTATGTCAGTGCTAATACTGAACAGATTAACTAAAAATCTGTAGAAATTTAACACTTGTAAGTGATTTTTGTTTTGTTTTGTTTTTCTTTTTAATAATCCTAAAGGGTGTCAGAGTGTATCTTGTTAGAAATTGAGCTGTTTGTTGGTGCCTTCAGTGTGTTTATCATTTTTAGAAATTCAGATGTCCATTGTTTGTAGTGAGGAAAAGTATCATGTCTGTAAGTTATCTTTTAGAATAAGAATAAAAATAAAATGAACTGTATCTTTAAATAAAAATAAAAGGATACAATCTTCTAATATTTGGTTTGCAACATTCTGAGTGTGTTAATTTCAATACATTTCAAGGTTGCTGCATTTCTCCTTTGTTAGGTTTTCTTTACAGAGGAAATGACTAGTAACAATGCAGTGGTTCAGCTCATTAGCAGTAGCTAAACGGCTGATGCTTATGAGTAGCTTATGCTGCTGTGACTTTGCTCATGTGGATTGTAAGTCGTCTTCCTGGAAGACTTTGGATCATAAATTTGCAAAATCCATTTCCAGAAGTAAGCAAATGAACAGAACAGTTAAAATTACAGCATTGCAGAACTCTTTTTCTGGCTGGTCTGTTCTGTACTTTTGCCAGGAAAGCATGGCGTATCTGATGATCACCTGCATATTGACCCTTCCCCAGAGCTTCTATAATAAAATCGTTAACTGATTTCAGCCTTTTAAGACATGGTTCAGTAAAATTTTAGTCATCACACCTCAGTTGTCACTTTGTCTAAATTGTTTCCTTGCACTATGAAGCTAAGTAACAAAATACTACAGGTACAACAGAATTTAATGCTGACACCCAACGATAGTTGTGAGAATGGATGAAATCAAGTCATCTTGGCAAGTTAAAACTGAAACTCCTCTGAAATTAATTCTGCAGTGTTTTTGCCATGTCTGTCTTTTTCACTTGTTCTTTTAAATTGGTTTGGTTTATCCACAAGATGAATTATACAGGCTTGTGGTCGATTAATGTTCAAACCTATGTTGCTTATGGGATAACACATGTGTTTGTATGGCATTTCCAAATCACTAAATTAACATAAAAATGAATGGGACTGCAAATACACATTTGCTTCTGATAGGCTCACAATTTTAAACACAGAGATTCTAGTTTCTTGCAATTTCAAATGGCGGGTTGTTACTCCGTGGATGTTAAGGCTATGGATACAGCATTTACAGGAAGTGTCTTTTCTTGATCTTAGACACTGATAGGAGGAATGTATTCAAGTTTCAATTGTTCCCTTTAACAAGGCAACTTCTGCTTCAATCCTCCTTAGGTTTTCAATACCAGTGTGCCACTGTTGTAATTTGCATAAGTAATGTAATTGTTATGAGTAAAATGATACACAGTTTGTATTTTGTGAATGACGCTAAAGTTTCCAGGTGTTGCTGGGAACAGAATTTGAATGTGAAATGCCTTTAAATGTTATTTAAATAATCATCCTGATGGCAAACTGTATTGTTCATCTGTGATGATAATTCATGTTAAAATGATAAGTCCATAAAACACTGCTAGGTTGTCTAGTCCAAGACTCCCATATGTTGGACTCGAATTCAGATTCAAATTAGGAGCAAATTTTGCTTAGAACATGCAGACATCCTGGATGCGTAACCCCTATTTTGTCATAAAATCTTGAATTTCTTATTTACTTTGAGGCAGTCTGGTGAAGTCAATTTACTGCCTTTTGCCAAGTGAACCTTGCTCAAGTTACCCAGTAAGCAGCAGTAGAGATTGGTTAGTTTCTATAATAGCACGGACTAAACTGTTCTCTGCCCTTCTCTGAAATTGTCACATGTGCTCATGCCTGTGTGGGACCGCACTGGAGAGTAGTGGTGTTACAGCAGTTTGTAAATGGACTTGGATGATGCAGAAGTAGTTCAGTTTGTTTCTTAGGATCATCTCTGGATAGTTCTTTCACTTCCCTACTTCGACAGACGTGCAGCAAATAAGACCAGAGTTTCACAAGCTTTTGTGTATTGGTTTTATCTGGATAACGCTTGTCTTTGCGTCTGTTTGCACTCGTAGTGCTGTGTGCAAGATGAGATACCAAAGTAAACTCGAGTTCAGTCTAAATAAGATGGAAGTCAGGTCAGCGATAAGAATAGTCAGTGCCTACTCATGTTTATTTTGGACATCTTTTTGTATCACCCTTCTTTGCTTTTACATCTCACAATTTGCAGGTCATGTCTGCTCCACTGCTCTCTGGTTTTGATCCTTAACAGGGTGGGATTACCTGACTTTAAACAATCTTGGATCATAATGTTTATGAATGTCAAGATTAGAAGTGCTACTTGAACCTTGTACAGGTCTAGGCAGGTGTTCTTCTTTCCAATGGGAACTTGCACAAATGTCAAGTTTGTCTTCTCCTGTTCAGGTTATTGCAACTTGCTTTATTTAGAGTGGTCCTACAGGAGCATTTCATATGCTTTATGCCATTTCTTTTGGCAAAAAATGAGGAATTTGTCTTGTCTCAAACATATTGAGTTTCTCTCAATATGTTTTATGGGGGCTTAGCATTGGCTGTAGAGGGTTTTTTTCTGGGTTTTGATTGGCGTACTGTTTTAAGAATAGTAGATCCGAATTATCTAATCCCTGTCATTCATAGTGAAAGTGTTTTTGTCATTCATAGTGAAAGCAATTAGGTATTTTCTGTCTCTGAAGCTAGAGCCGTCAGAGGGAATACTCGTGTTTGAATATCTTAAGATCATACTGGAATTCTTACAAAGTTATGCAGGGCTCTAATTATCTGGGCAGATACATGCAGGAAAAAAAAATATTTTCTCTTTAATTTACAAAAAAAAAGGTACTGTGTAACAACAGATCTTTAGAACTAAATATTGGCTTTCTTCAATAGTATTCTCAGGACTGATAAGGACATATTAAATACTTCTGTTCAGGTAAGTTTGATGTAGCAAGAAATTTGCTGATAATTGTTATGAACTTGTTTTATGTAGCATCTTTCCCCTCATGTATGACTTTAATATTTTCAGCTGTTTTTGTCATCAAGAGCTCGAGGGTACAGCTATGTCTGCCAGACTGTGGATTATTCAGATAATGTTTATGAAGTTAGGGTGAGTATTTCTTTTTTGTATCTTTATATGAATGTGTGTAATAGATAGCACTACATGATGGTTTAAGTCTTGTCTGAAAATAGCCTTTCCAAAGTTCTACTGTCAGCCATGACTGTATCCCGTTATATTCTCATAGACCACTACAGGTTTGACTACATTGCACATAGCAGGTTTGATCAAAGTGCATCAGTGTATTGACTTTAACTTTCATCTGACTGCTACAAGTAAGGGAAGTCTTAAAGATAGCATCCTTGTCTTCATCCGTGATTGTACAACCCAAGATAAACTTTGCACACGTACTTTGGTTCCTAGACCTTGCTGAAGTTTATGATACCAAGGTAACCGCAGTAAAGGTGTAGTGTTCTAGCTAGATCAAAGCAAGTTAAGATTTGTCAGCATGTACTGTGGTTGCACTTTGCTCATACTGATGAGGCAACTTTTTGTCTCCTTTACCCATGTTAGGTTTCATGAGGTCTTGCTGGCTTCTGGCAAATGTATTATCAGTACATTTCATTGTAGAAGCTTAGATTTCAAATGTGTGGTTTTTGGAAAGCATTCAAATTAAAATCAAAGTGCAGATGCTTGTAAATTTCCGTAATGCTGTTGATTAGCTCATGTACTAAACCTTATCTTCTGACACTTGAGTCTCTCAGCTGTTCTTGCAAGTTTCACCTGCAGATTAGAACATGTTCCTGAAAATGTAATTGAAGTGTGTTACAGTCTAAATACATTTATTATTTATAACATATTTTGAAAAATGTGTCTGCAATGTGCCTGTTCATCGGTAGTATTACTCAAAAGCTTCTTCACATGGCAGGGCTGGTGGTGAGAAGGATAGTTTTGAGTCTTGCACATTATGTGTAATGACTGACATTGCAGAACAAATCCGTGTGTAGATTTTTATTGGCTTTAAGGTAGTCGCCTGTCTTTCACCTTACACTGCCAGTACTGTGCAGTCACTATTTCAGTCACTAGAATACTTCTGTTAATAATTTTGTTTAAAACCAAAATCTAGCCAAGTATAACAAATGCTTGACAGATTTTTTTTTTTCAATAGATAAGCAAAATAGAATGCCCTTGTACTCAGCTGGATGCAATTGAGGACTGGCATGGCATATATTGAAGGAATTTGTGTGTTAGCTAAGTACAAGAGGTAATGACTTTTGGTATGCAAAAATTCTGTTTCATGGCCTCACTTTTAGGTGCACTTGTTTGTGCGAGGCTGAGGAGGGGTCAGACCTGCTCAAAAGAATTATTTTCTGTTTTTTTCATTGTGGCAAACAAAACATTATTATGCAATTAAATAAAGGCAAAATGACCTGCACAATGTATTTATTGTACATGAGATGTCGGGAAAGGAAAGGTTGCTCTAGCAATATCTACTCTTTGGATTTCCTGACTTTTAATTTTTTTTTTTTTTTAAATTTGTGGATTTGCATAACCTTTATTGCTGAAGTTTTAAATTGTAATGTGTTCAGTTTACAACTGAGACAGTTGAGGAAGCAGGGAAAATTTAGTTCTCTCAAACTGTTATGGCAAGTATATAGTGTGTTATCAGTGAAGAGCCTTATCTTGATCATTATCTGGTAGTTCTTTTAAATGAATTCTCAATTAAGGTAAATAAGTCACAGGTAGAAAACTACACTTTCCACAAGTTTACTTTGTCTAACTAAAGAGTCTGGGTTACATTTCTGGCCTGCTTTACAGTGTATCATGTTCCACATTTAGAAAGTACATTGTTGGGTTTTGATACTGTAGGGCAGCAAAAACTCCAAAACCTCCTCAGAATTCCTTTCACCATCATTTTTCATAATATAAACCTGTAATATAAGATGTAAGTAAATGTAGACTTCTTTTTGCAGTTTTGAGTTTAGAATTGATAAACCTTGTAGCACGTTTCACACTCTTTTAATAGATCTAGATACTAAATGTCTGGTATCTATTGGCCTGGGGGTTTTCTGTGAAGAGGAATGCTGCGCTGCAGCAGTAAAATTAGTAAAATTCTTGTAAAAGAATGAGTGAATAAATCCTGTATTAATCAGATAAAGAGACCAGGACTAACTCAAATGGAAACAGCGCTGAGCCCAGAAAGCATTATGGAACATGGTCTGGAAAGTAACAGCCTCATGTATGACTTTATTGTGGGGCTTAGAAAGCTGGAACAAATACTGAGAAATGTGAAGCTAATTGCATATGGTGGTCTAAATGGCAACATAGAAGCCCTGATATGACCTCTGTTTCTGTCTTTTGGGGAATGTGCCACTATGATGTTGCCATGTAGTGGCCCCTTTTGACCAAAGCTCTTGCTTAAAATGAGGGGTCAAGAAACCTTCCTTTGTTCCTCAAGGGAGTACAGAGAGCTGGCAAATAGTTCAGAAAAAAAAAAAAAAAATTGCTATCCTGGGTGCCAGAGAAGAATGTCTTTCATCTCCTCTCCAACCCTCATCATGTGTCAAAACAGTAAGCCCATGGTGATTTCAAGGGAACGGTGTAAGGGCATGTGGTGGCACTTCCCCTGTATAGTCTAGCAACACCAGCAATCGGTAGCTCACACACCTCTTGTTAGACATAGACTCCTTGTTTTGCCAGTTTTTAAGGGAATGTTCTTCCATGAATTTGTCTGTATGTCTCAACTTTGTCAAGATTCTGGCTTATACTGACGACTAATTCTGTAGGTAGTTTACACATAGTATGGAGAAGTTGGTCCTTCTGCTTATGTTTTGAACCTATCTACACCTGTAAGTGTCATCCAGGCTGCCTTGGCTGTTGTTCTACAAGAGGTAATAACTAACTGGAGCAAGCAGGGATGGAAATTAGATTCCACAGTTGCAGAAATGTTTGCAGAAATAAACTCCTTTCTAAAGGAATTATCTTCTGGGTGTAGTAGGTAGCGATCTTACTGACTGCTGGCAGGAAGTTAAGGAGTGCATTTTGTAACTGGTTATACAAAAAATTAAAATGTTCATAGACAAGAAAGAAAAGGGGGGAAAAAATCCCTGAGAAAGGATTTTGAAGGAGCTGCAGATGCATCTTGGAAGAACATTTTTTCTTATAGCTTAAGAGTCAAAAAAATAAATGCAAAAGGCAGAGGTATTAAATCCATGCTTTGTGGTACTCCTTTGAAACCTCCAGTATTTGGAGTGAACGATTTCCTAACACTAACTTAAAGCATGTTAGTGTCTGTGAGTAGTCACTCTCTCCCTCTGCTTACGTTTGTGTGTCCTTGTTTCCCAGGTCAAGATTCATCTATTTCATTGGCATTCCTGAACAGCTAAGAATTAGGAATCTGAGACTGTGTGACTTAGTTCCTGGTTTCAAGTGTGCTGATTGTAATCATAAAGTTGAGCTATGGTTGTGTTCTGTATTCTAATAGTAATCTACATTGTTTGTATTTATGTCTAGAGCTTGAGTAGTTTCCTCTTATGAAATAAATATAATAATAATTTATTTTAAACTTCTGTGAAAAGGGAACTTGACTTAACAAAATAGACTTCATGGTCTTGTGAACAAAATTCCATAATTGAAGCAGGGAAAAGAGTTCACTTTAAAAACCACTCTAGTTTTTCATGTTGCTGTTACCTTCTAAGAAGTACCTGTCCCTTCACACCCCTTAATGGATAATTGTCTCCAAACTGAAATGAGGAAGGAGGATGCAGGAAGAGAGTCCCGTGTTAAAACAGCCCTCTGTTCAAAAACCCTGCAGCAGGCAGAGGTCATGGGATTGGACCTCTTGTTGACCTCCTTAATCCAAGGCTGTAATGTAATCTTTCTGTGCCATCTGGTGTTTTAACAGACTTAGATTGGCGCGTATAAAAATTGCCAGAAACGGCATAGTTGTGACTAGTGTGAATCATTTCAAGAATATGTCTTTTCAATGCATATTTTCTTTTAAACTAAATCTTTCTTTTATGCTATGTCCAAAGAAAGGCTACAGTTAGGTCCTAACTTCTGATGCTTTGCAGAAGTTTAATAGTAGCCATCTGCTGCTGACATAGGTTACACCTTGGGGTATTGTTCTTCTTTATTTCTGCCCTCTGTCACTGATTGCATGCATGGCCTCGGGCAAATGACTTAACATCTGTTTCGTTTTTTTTCTGCATCTATAAGCTAATGATTAAAACATCTGCATAAGTCACTGGACGCACTGAAATAGATCATCAGTACATGAAACCTATCAGGTTTGTGAATAAATGGTAGTAAAATTTGATGATAGGAAGACAGCAAAAGAGCTGTCAGGCAAAAAAAAATCTCCAGGAGTACAAAAATCAGCAGGTATAATCCTGCAAAGAAATGGAGGTTGGTTTTGTTCTTAAGTGATGGGAAGCATTTTGATCACAAGTTTAGCTGATTTTGATTCACAGGCTGTAATTACCTTCTGTGCAAGGCAGGCGGAATTCAAAAGAAGAGGAATGAGGTGTGTTAAATGACTTGTCCAGGAGCATGTAGTGAACCTGTGGCATCTTGGGCATAAATCAAGGGGGTTTTGTTGGATTTTACTCTGTTTTGCTCTCTGCCATGCAGTAAATTGGCTATTTGCTTCTTGGCTATTTGGTGTGGTGTTCCACTGTTTCTTTAACAAAATGCACATCGGCTTTATAAGAGTTTTTATGGCAGTTTGCTTGCAACTGACCTATTGATTCTTTAGAAGTTTCTCGAAAGGAAGGACTTCCGAAGAGCTTGAGTATTGTAGTGCGGGCTTGTCATTTTATGGATACAGTCCAAAGTGTTTATTGTTAACTCATGAGAGAAAAGATGCTTATCTTAATTTATTTAAGAGATGCAGCTTTAGCAAAGATCTGTAAAAGATGCTGGACTGTTATGCTTATCCATGGGTGTGAGACAAAGCCTTGATGCGGGTGTTATTAAACACCCAACTACCTGTCCCAGAGGCAGAACTGTACTCAATATTGAGCAATATATATATATATGGTTCTTGCAGCTAGCCTGTGTGCCTGAGAACTCCGAGATCTGTGGGAGTCACTTTTCTCTCATTAAGCCTCTCTCCAACTTTGACAGATATTAGTATCTTTTTATATAAAAAATTGACAAAATCTGCTTCCTCTTCCTGAGACCTGAAGTAGGCTAGATCATGTCCGGAGAGTGAGAAGGGTATTCATTAACGGATACATAGAAGTCTGCAGTTTGGCAACAGTAAGTTGTGCAGTCAGTCCCTTTGGGAAACTGCAGAGTCTGCAATGCAGATCTGCGGCACTCTTCTGCTCCCGTGCTGCTTTCTTGCTTCTGCTGCAATCTCTTCTAAAACGTTCACCACTCCAATTATGACTGTGACAGACTTGGTCTGAAGAGACATGCGTTTCTTTCCCACTGGTTTGGAGAGGCAGAAGAATACACCATGCTGGGGTGTAGCATTGCTCTGTACTGCTCATTCTCCTGATTCCCCTTTCTCTCACTTGTCTAACAGTACGTGTGTATTTGGGAAGGGAAGCTACTGCTGTCTTAACTTCTGTCTCCTCTGGGGACTGACAGGGTGGTGGGGTTATTTCATACCATGTTAAGGTAAGAAAGTCTGATTTGCTGTCAGAGGAGCCCTGAAAGACCAGATGAACTTCTTACAAATAAGTGTGTTGTGACATTGCCTACTCTCCTTCCTGGTGGTTCCATTTCCAACTCTCTTTTTTTTTTTTCATTCTCTATGTGAGTCACTATCTGGGATATGTTCTGGTCCCACCCTTGCATAACAAGCTAGATGACTTACAATGCCAGGAACTAAACTTGTTGCTATGCTTTGGGATCTGGAAGGGAGTCCCCACCAGTACCATACCCCCATATCATAGTATTAGCAAATTGCTACACAGAGCTTCTGGGCTTTACCTGGTACAACAATATCCTGATTTCAGCAGGAAGACATGTTTATGTTGCATCTTGGGCAAGATTCACTGTGATGGGTGGATTAGAAGAATTTTGGGTGTGTAGCACTTCCCTGTTGGATAGATGGGTTATATCTCTGCAGATTGTGTGGCTTCCGTGGTCTCAGTTCTTCTATTCCCTGAATGGCAGAGAGCCACTGAGGGAATGCTGCTTTCCAGAGGGGTGTTACTGAGCAGGCCAGAAGAAGCTGAGGGGAATATTGCTCTAAGGGATGCGAAATCTGTACTGCATGTAGCTTGTAAGAGTGATCTGGTATCTTCCTACTCATACGCCTGTGGTACTGGAAGAATTTTATATAAGGTTTCAACCTTTGCAACTGCATTTTATCATAATGTTTCTGCCTCATTGTTCTCACCACATCAAAGTGTTGCCTCATTAGTACAGGAAGCCCTGTGGTAGTCTTCTCCCGCAAAGCTTTGGATAGAAAATAAGGACACAAACTCCCTATGTTTAACTGGTAAACTGTTCAGAGATGGCAAAGCTTTTAATTATGTTAGCTCTTTTTTACCATTGTGATTTGTGAGCAGTAGACTCAGAATAATACTTCCATCTCCAGGACAGATGAATGGAGTATTGTTTTTGTTGTTATTCTCATACCGTCAGACATTTGATGACTCCACCTCAAGATTTACCAGGATTTGGGAAAGAGTTACCCTTTTCTTGCAGCAGATAGGTGGAGAAAACTTTATTCCATTCAGCTTGGAATCACTAAAATTTCTGTGTTGTCTTTTTTTGTTGCAGATAGCTGCTGCTTTATGGTGGTATTATGTCTCTAAAGGAATTGAATATTTGGATACAGTATTCTTCATCCTGAGGAAGAAATTTAACCAAATTAGTTTCCTTCATGTCTATCACCATTTCACCATGTTCACCTTGTGGTGGATTGGTATTAAGTGGGTTGCAGGAGGACAAGGTGAGTTCCCTTCCTCTCATACCCGTTTGACTGGACACAAGGGAGAACTGTTATTGTTTGGGAGCAATGGAAAAAAGTTTTTGTAGACTTAACGTTATAATAGACAAGACTTTAAATAGCGCTGAAGCAGTGCAGTAGCTTTAATGCATACAGTCTTCCTCTGTGGGAAACATGGGGGAGGAAAAGATAACAGAGCAATAATCTAATGAATTGCAAAACTTTTTTTTTTCCTCATAGATATCAATTGCAAGCCTAAAGTTCTGTCTTCAAAATTATCCTTGTTCCATATGAAATAGAAAGATAAATGTGTCTTGCCTAACTTTAATTTTTGCAGATACAGAGAACTGCAAAATCTAATTATAGGCCACAGTTTGTGTGCAAATGTAATGAAGTTAGTGGAGACATTATTTTGGCATTGTATCTGAGTTTGAGGTTTGCTTTCTTTTTTATAAAGAGGCATGTATAAAATTCTGAAGCTTTCCCTTGAAGGTGAGCCAATTAATCTGTCAATTAACTTTTAAAACCAATTAATCTGTCAATTAACTTTTAAAACCTATTCATAATGACACAAGTCTATAATTCATGATCAGCCTTTTTTTTTTTTGCTTGCTTGCTTGCTTTCTAAAGCCCCCATCAAAGAACTTTATTCTGTTTTTTACTTGCTGCCTTCTCCCTTGCCTGCATTGGACCCTTGTTCCTGTTGTTTTCCCTTGTCTCTCTCAAATTATAAGCTCTACAGAGCTGAGGATTCAGGGAAAATACCTTGTTTTGTTTGTAATGAGCTTTGTAGGCTTAAGACACTGAAAATAACAAATAGCAAACACCACAACAAACTAAGAGTTTTGGAATTTTTTTTTGTCAAACCACGTTAATACGTAATGCATGGGGGGTTTATGCCCTCATTTACTATAGATATCTTGTACTGAGTGGTTGCTTATATTATAAGAAGAAATACTTAAAATGAGTATCTGTGACTATCCTTGAGTTTCTCCCAAGTAGTCTGCAGGATGCAGGTACTCAACCAGATGTTTCATGACCTTTATTGGCTGCCGCACCCATAAACTAAGTTTGTTGGAGACTAGATGCTTACGTGTAGTCTTACTTAGAAATTCCCTGGATATCTCAAAATGCCCTCTCCCTTGTTGCCTCTTCAGACTTTTCATGCTGAATACCTGCAATTTTCAATACAACAGTTGCAACTATTTCCAAATTTATTTCAAGTTTTGGTATTCTTGTGCTGCCTCTTTGTTTCTATCCCCTGCAAAAGGGAAAACAACAGTTGGTCTTCTGCATTTGTGTAGCACTACTGTATAAATGTGGATAGATCTATGGTCTTCTGCTTTCTAGTTGATAGCCCATCACTTACACAGACAGATCTATTATAAACTAGACCCTATTATAACTAACTGGGTCTAGACCACATGGGCATCTGAGCTGTTTGATGTCAGCAGCTATTGTCTGTATTGCCCTGATCTTATACATTAGAGCCTTTTTGAGCCTCTCTGGCAGTGTAAGAATACCTTAACAAGATATAATTTGTTTCTGTTAAATGGCTGCTAATCTTGACAGAGCAAGAAGATCATAATGCAGATGACAACTGTTGTCTTTGTTTCCAGCACAGCACTATACATTTACATATTTAAGAATGCTGGATATCTTAACTCATAAATAATGAAACTGAAGATGAGCAATTTAGACAAACTCACTTGGCAATGCCCTTAAACGTCTTACAACCACAAGTGAAGTTTTGCTTTGTGTGATTTTTTTAGCCTCTTTAGTCAGACTTCTGCCTGAGTTTCTTGATTTCTTGCCGAGAAGTGAACCTTCTGTATTTAAATATAGTTTAAAAGATTTAAGTTCAGAACTTGATACTTCATAAGTTACATTGTCAAATACCGCTTTTAATAATCCTTTAGCAAAACAATTGTACTTACACTACAGTAACTGATGTGGAGTCTGTGCGATTTATGTCTGTTCAAGAAAAATCTTACGAAAAGCTTTTGCATAAATAGTTCCATGAAAGATGTGACATACTACTTGCATGAAAAGCTCTTTGTGTCAGCACATGTTGGCAGTCAGGTCTATACTATACTATTGGATACTTCAAAGATGGAAGCCTGGTGTGTCCTGTACTTTATAAATTCTACTGTCACTTGAAAAATACTATAAAAGACTTCTTCCTTTTTTCAAAATTACATTACAATCTTCCCTTCTGTTCCTGGACAGCTTTTTTTGGAGCTCAGATGAATGCATTTATTCATGTCATTATGTACATGTATTATGGATTAGCTGCCTGTGGACCTAAATTTCAGAAGTACCTGTGGTGGAAGCGATACTTGACCATATTGCAATTGGTAAGTAAAATTTCTCCCTTTCTTTCAGAAGGTATTGCCTCTGAGTGGATTTGCATTTGCAGAGCTTTGGAACAAATGCTGCTCATTCCAGAAGTTTTTCCCTGTCTGATACTCGCAGCTCAAGTTAGAATACTTCCTGGAGATGGAAGTACTTATTTCATTTCTGAAAAAATATGCAGCGTAGATAAGAGTTGTGTGAGTGAAGTCTAAATACTACTTTACTGGTTGTTTCAACTGAGTTGTAAAAACCTGTTCAAAAGGGTTTTTTTCAAAATCCAGATCTCTTAATGTCTTCTCATTTGCCAATTTCTGAAAACCAGTGCCATAAATTTGATGTTCCTGGTTAAGCATATGTGCGCATGCGTGATGTGACAGCCAAATACAGCTTCCCTACCGTCTCCCACTTTAGCAGTTTTCGTAACTTAATGCATTGGTATACATTGATGCAGTCAGACCTACAGAATATATCCAGACCTTTTTGATTCTATGTTTTCTGTCTTTCAGGTGCAGTTCCATGTGACTATTGGCCACACAGCCTTGTCTATTTATATTGATTGTCCTTTCCCTAAATGGATGCACTGGGGTGTAATTTTCTATGCTGTCACCTTCATTTTCCTGTTTGGTAATTTCTACTATCGGACATATAAGCTGCCCAAGGAACCTGTAAAGAATGGCAAAATAGCAAATGGTGCTGTTGCAAATGGAGTAAACAAACCAGAAAATAATGCAGTGGTGGAAAATGGAAAAAAGCAGAAAAAGGGAAAAGCAAAAGGAGAGTAACTTGATCCAGGCCTTAACCATTGTTGGCAGTGAGGAACCTCCGGTTTGGTTTATAAAAGGAAGAAAAAACCACTATCTGTACCAATTAACCTTAGGTTACTGAAGAGCTAGAACACAGATATTTTCATTATTTATGAAGATTGTTTTAAGAACAACACTAAAGTTGAATTTCTATTGTAATTATGTAATTATCATGCATATGGTCTCTGTGTAAACTTGTAGACTGCTGGTGTTGGTGAATGTAAGGAAGAATTGCAGTTGATTCCATGTTTAGCAGTCCAAAGTTAATACTACCATTGATACAGGCAGTTTTGTTGGCACCCACATTTCTTTGGGGGGTGGGGGGGGAGGGAAGGAAAGGAAGTAGCATTTGGATACTTGTGTTTTCTTTCCAGAAAATTATTAAATTTCAAATTATGACATATTATCTAATCAGAATGTGCAACTTTTCTTGTCCTCCTTGAAGAGTATCTTCAGACGCATTATGTTTATGTGCTGTCAGAACAGTGTTTGACTTTTCAGACATTACTTGATTTAACTCAGTGTCTGTTACAGTTTTTGGTTTGGTTTTTTGGTTTGTTTTTTTTTTTTTTTTTCCTCGTGTGGAAATATACCTACCTCTTCATCTGCTGGAAAGAATATTGAGCATTAAATAACTGGTTTCTGAAATACGGAGTCCTCTAATGTAAATATCTGTTAGCACTAATTCAGGAGAAAATATGATTTCTTGTGGGAGTAAAAGATATTTTGCAGGATATTTTTTGGTCAAATCATCAATAACATTTTTCAATGTAGACTTATATTTTGGAGTGGTACTTTTAATATGGCTAATTGAAGAAAACATTTTAAGAATGTATAAATGTGAAACAATATATTGTTTGAAGCAAGCAGTAAAAGTCGGCCTGCTGCTTGATGTCCGTGACCTGCATTAAACCTGTGGTGCTGACTGATACTGAAAATGGTAAGATAATATTATGGTGGAGAGAAAATGACAATGTGTAATTCCATTTAGAAATGCTGTGTGTATGGATAGTCATGCTAACTACAAGACAGTCACTTTATTGGGAGAGAGAATTCTGTTAAAAAGTACTAAATACAGCAAACAAAATGTTGAAAATGCTGCTACTGCTTGATACCCATCAATACTCTATTTGTTTAAACACTTGCAGATGAAGAATTGCTAGTAGTCAGGCCACTGTTCTAATGTGAATGTCAGAGATGGGCTTCTGAAACTCTATTCCCCGAGTATTTTCGACTCTTTTCGACCTAATTGACAAGTTGATTCTCTTAATTATTTTTCAGTTGTGGTGGGTTGACCCTGGCTGGATGCCAAGTGCCCACCAAAGCTGCTCCATCACTCCCCTCCTCAGCTGGTCAGGGGAGAGAAAATATAACAGAAGGCTGGTGGGTCGAGATAAGGACAGGGAGAGATCACTCACCAATTATCGCCGTGGGCAAAACAAACTTCACTTGGGGAAATTAGTTTAATTTATTACCAATCAAATCAGAGTAGGATAATGAGAAATAAAACCAAATCCTAAAACACCTTCGCCCTACGCCTCCCTTCTTCCCAGGCTCAACTTAACTCCCAATTTCTCTTCCTCCTACCCCACAGCAGCACAGGAGCATGGGGAATGGAGGTTGCGGTCAGTTCATCACATGTTGTCTCTGCCACTCCTTCCTCCTCATGTCCTTCCCCTGCTCCAGTGAGGGTTCCTTCCCACAGGAGACAGTTCTCCACGACCTTCTCTAAAGTGAGTCCTTCCCACAGGCTGCAGTTCTTTACGAGCTCCTCTAACGTGGGTCCTTTCCATGGGGTGCAGCCCTTCATGAACAGACTGCTCCAGCGTGGGTCCTCCATGAGGTCACAAATCCTGCCAGCAAACCTGCTCCAGCATGGGCTCCTCTCTCCACAGGTCCATAGGTCCTTCCAGGAGTCTGCTCCAGTGTAGGCTCTCCATGGGGTCACAGCCTCCTTCTGGCACATCCACCTGCTCTGGCATGGGGTCCTCCACAGTCTGCAGGTGGATCTCTGCTCCACTATTAACCTCCATGGGCTGCAGTGGGACAGCCTGCCTCACCATAGTCTTCACCAGGGGCTGCAGGGGAATCTCTGCTGTGGTGCCTGGAGCACCTCCTCCCCCTCCTTCTTCCCTGACCTTGGTGTCTGCAGAGTTGTTTCTCTCACATATTCTCACTCCTCCCTCCGGCTGCAGTTGCGCAGGCTGTTTTTTTATCTCGTTCTTAATATGTTATCCCAGAGGTGCCACCACTGTCACTTGATAGGCTCAGCCATGGCCAGTGGAGGGTCTAACTTGGAACAGGCTGGCATTGTCTCCATCAGACATTGGGGAAGATTCTAGCAGCTTCTCACAGAAGCCATCCCTATAGCCCCCATGCTATCAAAACCTTGCCAGCAAACCCAATACATGTGTCAAAACTGCTAAAATAAGTAGAAGCCTTTTAGACAACTTTCCATCTTAATTGATGCATTAATGGACTTCTTACTGCTCCTTTTGTGAAGAAAATATGGGAAAAGTTATTCTCCTTCCAAATAATGTGCTTACTAAGATGTTTTGAGCTCCTCAGCACACAATGGGTATAAGACAAGGTGGAATTAGAAACTGTATCCTGAGCTCCCATGTTCCTTGCTCATCACTGCAAGAGCTGCCCTGTTGCTGTCTAAATGCATTCCTCCCAGCTCTGGTCAGAAACGTATTCGTAGTTAGGGACAAACTTACGTCTGGGAAGTAAAGTATGTGAGATGTTTAATAGTTTTTATATCTAAATTATCCGTTTGTCTGTTTATAATATGCAAACGGATCATATCTGTGTCTCAGGTTTGTCTCATCGATATACTAGAAACCGTCTAAACCCAAAACACGGGTCCTAGGAAGAAAAGGGTTGGCTATAGTCTGTTGTATTCAGAAATAATTCCTGATGCTGAAATTGATTCAACTGGAAGGTAATTCATAATAATTCATCCATAATCTCCACCACAGTGGATTTTATGGCAGAATGTAGGATTGTGAAAGAACATCTCTGCTGAACTATAATGTGTGTGACCATTAAGTTTCCGATCTGCTGTTTCTTGTGATTCTTCCACCCTTTGTACTGCTGCTTTTTGCATTTGCATAACTCTGTATTTACGTAGGGTGGCATGGGGAAGAAGGATAGTGGTCTACCCTTCCTTCTTGGACAAAGGCCACTTTACTTAACCAAGCCAAAATTCTGGCTGACTGGGTAACTATGGAATGGCTAAAAGAGCAAATAACGACAAAGCAAGCTGGCAGATTTACAGCACACCTACTACTCCAAGGCAATGGCTGGTGTGAGTACACCTACCCTACTGTAAATTCAAGGTAGTTTACCCCATTTTGATTAAACGGTAGCTTCTTTCTGTTTGCCATGGGATGTGGGCAGGTAGTGTGTAAATCTGTATCATTCCTTGTGTTGCATTAAATTGTTTTGCTCTGTCTTTCTTTCTGTAAGCCAGATCAGATAAACTGATACTCTTAACGTGACCTAGCTCTGAAAGACCATACTGAGAAGTATTCCAGTATGGGTTCAATTATGTCTTTGCTATACTTTTTAAAGTAAGAATTATGTCTTGCATGTTGACAAATATTTAAGTAACTGAAAGTCAAATCTTCTCTCCCCTGATCATGCATGGAAGCTGCTTAAAGTTGATAACAACTTGAGCCTTACTGACAGAACTTGAGTAAAATCCTACCCTCAAACTCTGGGACACTTAGTAACTTTTAAGAAAAAATGCAACAATGCATTGTGAGAATGCGTGGTGCATTCATATACATCGTGTTGTCTGGCTCTGTGGGTAAAAACAGTTTGAGACCGACGTTTCATGGGAAAAAAAATCAGTTATTAAATTGATGGGACACTGCTGTTTTGAGTCCAAATAGACCCAGGCTTTCCTGTGTCTATTTATGATCTATTTGGTTGTTCATTTGACTTGAGTCCCGTTATGATCTTTGAATATAATGGCCTTATTAAATGTGCATTTTTGTAGGCATGGTCTTGAGTGCAATATTTCTGTTTCTGACTGTGCAGCCAGACTCACAGAATACAGGCCTGAACTTGTACAGCTTTTTCTTTTTCAAAATTTGAGACAATGATGCACATGTGGGATACTGCCAGATTGATTAACTCATCATTGAATCCAAGGCACCTCAGAATTTTGCCATATAAGTAGTAGAATATATGTATAAATGTGTGTGTTTGCTATACACAGACCAGAAATTTAAATTATAAAATCTACTTTGCATGGTATTTTTTTTTCCTAAATGCTTCCAATTTATTTAAAAGTGAAATTCAAACCATTTGGAACTTTTCTTTTTTGCCAATGAAAGACACTTTTTTGCTAACAGTTCTGAAGCTCTTGGACCAGAGTCTCATAACTATTTGATGCCATATTAAGTGATACCATTTCATTTAGCCTCATCTCTAGCAGTGATATTTGTTGGATTATTTTAGCACTTTTGTCAGTGTAAAATAAATGCAAATTATCTGCCTATGTGTATGTATATATATGTGTACACATACATAGTGTATGTATGTGTGTATATATATATGGATTCTTAGCAGGTTCTTTCAGTATGTGAAGTAAATTGTATTTCCTTAATGTGAAGTTGGCAGGAACTAATGGAACAGTTCCTACAGCTCAAGCAGTAAAACAAAGCAGATTTCATTGATCCATAGATCCAATCTTAGTCTTGCAGACAAAACAGTATTTGTCCATGATTTTAGATATAGCATGGCAGACAAGCCAGAGCCATTTCTCCCAGTGTAATAAATATTTTGAGGCATCAGTTGTAAATTCTGAGGGGAGAGACATCAACTCAGAGGAGCTGAGGAATTATGCTGGTTTATAGTAGGGATTGTTCTAAGAAACAGTATGAGTAGTTGGCTCCAGGTAAGTCTTTGAAGTCATTGCAATCAAATTCTCTGTTTAACAGAACACTTTTAAAATAAATAAACATTTCTCTGTAGGTTCAAAAGCATGACCTATTTGATTATATGACTGTTAACTACTTCCAGCTCCAGATCAGGAGAAAAAGATGAAGGCAAAATAAAAATAATGCACGTTTTTTTTCAGGTTAACCTTAGGGCACGTTTCTTCAGAGTAAGCACTTGACCTCCATGCGCTGGGGAGGCAGGTAAGAAAGGAGTCAACAGCTATTGTGCTTAAAGGTCTTGCTCCTAAAATAGCTTATAAGAACACTTGCTATCTCTTAAAAACTTGAGTAAAATTGTTCGTGGTGCATAAAGTTAAACTTTGCATGAAGTTAGTGTGAGATGAGAGCCATAATGTTTAAACAGATATTTAAAATTAGATCTGTTTCAGTTAAAATTGAAGAGAATGGAGCGCTTCTTAAGTATCTGGATAGTGTATTCATCTTGGTTAGAAGCACAGACTAAGCCAATTTGGCACCTAGAGCAAGTAACCCAAATGCCATCTCATTGCGTTGCGGTCTGATGAGTTGGCCTCTTTGCTAACGTAAGCGCAGTCGGAGCTCCAAGGAAGTCGGTGGAGTGGTTCCCGTTTACCTCAGCAGAGTATGTTTAACCCTAAAGAACAGAGAAAATACTTGCTTTCTGCCAATATCCCAGGAGGATGAGGGAAATGTATGGTTCAGGATGCTGCTTTTGTGTAAGGTGTTCATGCTTTTGTAAACAATAAAAAATAAAAATTACTTTTTTCATGCTGTTTGAGTTTGGTTTTATGCATTCCGTAGAATGTACTTCTGTGTCTCATATTGCTTCGAAATGGTTGCTAATTTTACAGTGTTGCACAGCTCGTGTTGATGTAATCTGTTATGTAGCCCAGAAGTTTGAGAGAAACACTTTTGTGGCATATCCTCCCATTTTAAGGTTTAGGTGACTTTTTAGTTTGAGATATTGCCCCAAAATGGTAGTCTAGTGGCTTCAAAGTCACCCTTAGGGAACTGACTGAAAATAGGATGTCCACTTAAAAAACAAGTCTTCTGGAATGTATTCTGACTGTTCAGCACACGGATCAGCATCACATTTGGTTCAAATGTCATCTTAAGGCTCAGATAAACTAAACATTTCAGATGGAGTTGGCCTTTGCTACTGCCCCAGTATGGCTTGTGCCTTGGATATGCAGGAGAGGGAGGTAAAGATCAGCAAAGTGAAAAATGAATGTAATGCCTGAATGTAATGGTTCTAGCTAAGAAATCTCCTCAATCAATCTGTTTTGAGAAGGTGAGGGTAAAAGAATCTGCACGCTGTACTCAAGGCTCCAGATTGTTTGCTCTTGGAATTATTAACAATTAGGAATACAATTAGCCATGTGGTTTAGATTTTACTGGATGCCACATTGTGTTAACGTGACGTCTCTCATCCCAGAGAATCTGGAGCACTCTTGGCAGTAGGTGTAATTCACGATTACATGTTGCTGCGTACGATAAGTTCCTTCGTAGCTGGTCCACCAAGTACGCTCTCTGTAATCAACCTTACAATACGGAGTTGCGCCCATGTTGCACTCTTAGTGCCTGCGTGCAAGTAGCTACTCCAGGTGCCAGGTAGCAGAGAATCAAGTCTGACATCATAGCAAAATATGGTGTGGTCAATTACCTCTTGCATAATTGGCAGCTGTTGCTTTAATTCATTGCTTACCTCCTCCCTGAAATCAGAAAATACACAAAGTGTTCAGAGCAGGATTTGTCCCTTAAATGATTACGATGTGCTAGTGGTAGGTACTCTGTCCAGGCATCTTTTCCATTATACTTACTCTCCACCAGTGATTGAAAATAAGCACACGTGGTCCGGTTACATTCATCAGGTGATGGGATAGAATAGACTGGATCCTTTGTTTTTCATGTTTGATTTTCTTTTTTGCTATCACTTGCTTCTTAACATCCAGAAAATTGGGGTTGGGGGAAGGGTTTTATTACCTGTTTGCTTGCTCAGCTCAAAGCTCTGGAGTTACCGTCACAGGCTGGGTGAACACGCACTGTAGTTTTAGGCACAAATGAATCATGTACTCGAAGACAGTTTTGAAGGCAGTACTTTCTTTTTATGGACTAGGGCCTTTCCGTGTCTTTTTATGCTTGAGACTTCTAGGTAGCCTAGTGAACGCGCACACGCTTTTCTGTCGATTGCCTGATGCGTCAGTGACATAGCATTTGACTTAATTGCAAAGATGCTTATTGATAGGCAAGATTATGGCTCTTTTGATCATCGCGGTGCCAGTCGTCTGGGGCCTGATTAGTGCATCCTGGTCTGATAGTGTCAAAGCAGTGCCAGTAGTTTCTGCCAGAGCACCATCCAGTCAGTACAGCTTTGAGGAGAAAAAGCTATTTGCAGTTTGATTCAGTATGTGGGAACAGACAGGAGCTCGTATGGCATCACTGCTATCTGTCAAATCAGTATCAGGTAGGTTTTAGTCTGCTAAACGAGAATCAATCTTTGGTTCTTGAAACAATTCAAAGGTAAACATGTCTGTCCTTATCTTTAGATTGAGAACTGTTATTCTTGCAGAGATATCATCTTAGCTTGTTTCACGAGAAAACTGCCTTTATGCTGGTATCATTTGGAGTGTGTTTATGAGAGAAAGCTAGAGAAATACAAGAAATAACTTGAGTCAAAAGCTAGAGAATGTGGAGTAGTTGCTCTTCTAGATTTTACCCCTGCCTTTATATGTTGCAGGAGCTAAATGCCTACAACTGTTACTGCTGTGTATTTGCTATTTATAATTGCTGTAACAGTATGCAAGTACTTGTGTATATGTACATAAACATTGCTTTGTTTGAAATTACAGTGAAGAGAGCTATTTATCTAACCACAAATGCTTGTAGTGGAAGTGATGACAAACATTGTAGTCCTGTATTGGCCGGACTCACAAATAATTAATATTTACTCTGTATTTTTTTATTAATCGTCATCTTCAGAGCTTCTGAGGAGCTTCTTGCAATAACACAAAGCTCTGCAAAGATGGAAATTGCTCTGTAACTGCTAAAAACCTACTTTGCAGAGCTCCTATTGTTGCTTTGTTTCTTTTTTGTAAGTGTGTCATCAGGTCAGGTGCTCGCATACTAAATTATTCCAGAGCGCAATGTACTTCATAAAAAGATCTTGTAGTAGATGCAATTGAGTAAAATGTTACAATTGACTCCAGGGTGTTGTGCGATAAAGGGTTTCAAGTCCATGGCATTGCCTGGTGCACTGGCTTCGCCTCAAATGCTGCTCTTGGGCACAGGGAACAGCAATCTGGGCCCATCCAGAATTTTCTTTACTGGACAGCAGATTCTCACCTGGGATTTGGTGTCTGAGCTGGTTTCCACACAGTTGGCAGAAGGGGCAGGAGAAGCCCTTGAGCCAAAGAGAAATTTGTTTTGCAGTTTTGCCTACTGTCAAAACACCAAACATGGTGGGGAGTGTTTGGTCATTTTCCACTGACAGCTTGAGGTACAGAGTTTGGAGGAAATGTGGCTCTGGATTCAGTATTCGTACAGAGCCCAGCATGCTTTTCAGTTCTTCTTAGTTGCTTGACATAAACCAAACGTGCTGGAAATACTCCAGTTAAACAGGAGAAAAAAAAAAAAACAACACCTAACACACACCTTTCAGGATTTATTCAGAAAATGAGGCTCTATGTAGAAGCTAGTTTTGTACTGAAAATTTCCCCCTTTTTCCCCTTTGCTGTCTTTAACCCCTGTACATGCCTTTCTACTCTGCTACGGTGGCTTCTTGGATGAAGATTGCTGTGTGCATCCAAGAAATAATTTACTGCTGTGGTTTGTCACTGGGCCATTTGAAGTGACTTCTCTTACAGCCTGAAACGCTGAATAGCAGCTGCACAGCCTGAGCAGGTTGAGTAGTAACAATATTTTGTGTATAATGGTCTCAAAGCATCACTACAGAACTGTGTGTTCTGGATATGATAAACTAGAAAAAGGAACAGCTTTTCTTAAATTTTGTCTTCCTGCTTAACAAATACGGGGCTACAAGGACAAACTCCCGTTTTGTATTCTGTGATATGAGCACGTACTGTATGCTTATAACCAGAGCTTATGGCTGTGAGAGATGGAGAGTTTACTGCGCTATGAAATCACTTCGTTAGAGATTTTATACTGAGCTATCCTCTTCTGTGATCAGAGTTTAATAAAAAGTGAATTTTTATATAAATCTGACTTTTGTTTTTTTTCATTTCAAAGTCAGGTAAGTAGTACAAATATTTTCTTCCACAGGCTAAAATTATCATCCTGACTTTTTGTTGCTTTTTGATGCTCTCTAGGTGAAGTTTCACTTATTTCAGTGAGAATTTTCACCAACTAAGGACACTCTGTGCTAACAGAACTTATAAGAGCTCACTTACCATCTAGACCTCACTTCACATTGCGTGCCAAGAAATTCAGATAATAGAAAAATAAGTACAAAACCTTTTTTTTTTTCTATTTAGATTTCTTTTAAAGACTTTACAACGATGGTAAGGGCTCAGATATGAGATTGTATGTGCAACACTTGTAGCTCAAACTCTCTTGAATGCCTCTGGTCACAGCAGAACAACAGAGTACACCTGTAGTACCGTAGAGATGAGCAGCCAGCATAACTTGCCGGTCTTGCAGGTCTATAAATCTCTTGGATCTGGAAGGCATTGTCTAAAGCCCGTTGAAAGCTACAGAGGTACTGATTTACTAAAATCCTCGAACTGAACCATTAGGACAAGAGTTTGAAATACAAATTGTGCAAGTCCTGTATTTTTTCATACATACACGTTAGCTTGCAAAAGTATGGTTTAGCTCATTTTTGGCGCCTGTTTGAGGCAATTTGTCATTCTTTCAACACCTTGAGGCTTTGACTTTATGAGCCTCTGATCCTGCCACCAGCTACCAGGGAGCAGCACTGGGCCCGCAGCGGCTCGTTGCAAGTATTAGAAGATGGCTGCTCAGCAACTTTAGTAGATGATGCACTAAATAGAAGAAATTAATTGATGCATTAAATAGAAGGAATTCATTTACTCATCTGTAATGTGTTTTGTTTGAAATTTTAACAACTGTTAATGTAGGTATATAATGTAGGTCTACGTAGGTATTTTAGTCTGACCAAAAGGATCTTGGTATTTTCTTCACATCATGTCTCGATGCATGTTTTTCATGGGGTGTAGGGAAGTAATGTGCTGGGTTACAAACAGATGCACAAAGTGTTAGTGGTTTGCTTGCTTTCGAATTGCAAGGATGCTGAAAATAGTGCCTTGTTTTAGCTGGACAAGTGTTATTGGTGTTCTCTGTTCTCAATTTAAATTTTGGTGTCGCAATTTTGGCAGCATAACATCTTGAGGCAATGTGGTTCTTTTTTTGTTTGTTAGAACAGGTGCAGAACACTGTACAGTACCTCCTTCACTGAGCAAACCTCCCATTGTAAGCATAATGCTAGACACCAAGATTAGCTATCAACATTGTTATGACTTGGTGAGCCATGTATTCTGGATCTGAATTATAAATAATCTGCCAGAAGGTAGATATCGTCAGCAGCTTTTTTTCCAGCACTGTGACTAGGCTAGGACATAGAGATATTAGCTGCAAAAGCTATGTTTAGGAGCCAGGAGTTCAGAAAAAAACACAGCTTTTTTTGTGTGTCCTAAATCCTTGATTTAAACTAATTAATTAATTAATTTTAAAAGTCATTACATTCAATGAAACTTGGTTACCTCTTTCTTCAGCATTGAGGAATAAAACAAAGAAGAAAAATCCCTGAAACGTGCTCACTGAGGTTGTTACTTACTGTTCTTTTTGTGCCCTCTGCTATCTTAGTAGCAGAAGCAACCAAATTAAGACATTTCCTCATTATCGTTTACTAATACTACTTATTTTAAGAAAATCGGTATCTCAGGTTTTAGAGCCCCAGCTGGAACTCGTTTCTCTTTGTCGCTTAGGTAAAATAGCCTTTCCAGTGATGAAGAAAAGAGATTAATGATATACTCAATCAGAGATAGAGGGGTGGGCCAATTGTATTTCTTGACTTCTTTCTTCAGTTGTTATAATGCAATCTGAACATTTCAGCCAGCGTTTCAGTTCCTGAAGGTGGAAATTCTAGAGCAGAAGAAGCATTTTATGTTAGCAAGGAGGAATCCATATACGCCCAGCAAGATAGCCTTGGCTTACTGTGGAAAGTGAAAGAATTAGAAATCATAGGAATATTTGACCCTGACCCCCTTTTAAAATCACAATATTCTCATCACTCATCATTCTTATTTCTTGGGACTAGTTTACCTTTGGGGACTTAACTGGATTGACTGAACAGCAATTTAAATAAGTAAATAAATAAAAATAGCAGGTGCTGAATTTCTGCTCCAGACGATTTAGTGGGGAAGGTGAAAATTCCTATAGCTGGAAACCGTAGAACACTTGCAGAACATTTTCCAGGCGACGCTTGGATTTAGCAGGTTTCGCACAGCCCACAAACTGTTGCCGATGACGCTGCACAGGGACGGATACAGGTGCGAGGTGGTGAAGGCACAGCCAGCTGGGTGATGAGTTTTCACTACAGTGTTTCCTTAGGAAAACTTGGAGCCTTTCCTAACTGCTGGTGTTCTCTAAGGAAGAGCTAAATAATGTTCTGGCATCAATAGGTAGGGCGTTTCTGTAGCTCCACCTCCTTGCCTTTAAAAATTTAACTGATGGGCAATCTTAAAGTAGCTTTTCTGGTGTCTACCTATCACCGAAAGCAAAAGCTTCTCTTTCAGGAGCTTTTCAACGTCAGTAAAAGACCTTTCTCAGGTGTTCAGCTTCTGGGTATTTTTTACTTTAACGCGGAAAGGAGACCAAAAGAGAAGACCTACCTGGAATGGGTACTGTACGGTTTATCTGCAGGAGGTTTCATTTCATAGATTTCTAGGTTGGAAAAGACATTAGAGATCATCGAGTCCAACCATTCCTAATCCCCATTAAACCATATCGCTAAGTAGATCATTCACCCTATTCTTAAACACATCCAGGGATGGGGACTCAACCACCTCCCTGGGCAGCCTATTCCAGCGGCTGACAACCCTTTCAGAGAAGAAATACTTCCTAACATCCAACCTGAATCTCCCCTGACTAAGCTTATACCCATTTCCTCTTGTTCTATCACCCATCACTAATATAAAGAGCCCTTCCCCCACCTCCCCACCATCCCTTCTCAAGTATTTGTAGGCTGTAATCAGGTCTCCCCAAGTTTGTATGTTTTCCAGCGGCTACAGGCCAGGATGAGAGAGGACTGAACAAGTTTTGAGCAGACACCCTTTCTGCGGTGTGGTGTCATGCCTTAACAATAGTGTTATCCCTCCTGGCAGCGCTATAAAGTAAGGAGATTATTTATTCAACAATAAAAAGCGAGGGAGGTAATTTGTGTTAGTGCTAGCTCTTTGTTAATGTTTTTTTTTTCCAATTAAAAAAAGGCATTTACAAAGTGGTTGGAATACTTTGGAAAACAACCAGAAACAAGACTTGCAAGAACTTGGGTAAGGATGACGCTCTCCTTTGATCCTGTTCTTTCCACAGCCACGGCAGGTTAATGCAAGGCTGCTGCTGTGTCTCTGAGCTCTGTACGGGGCTCGTTGTGCCGAGGGGCTGGAAATAAGGTCTCCCTGCCACTGCTGCCACCCTGGGCACCGTGGTACGGAGAAACACTGAGAACTGGCAGAGCTTTTGCTCTCCTGCCCGTCCCCTGAGCAGGCTGAGTCTTCTCATGCAATGATCGTCACCACTTTTGCAGTTTCTGGTCTGCGATAAGAAAACAAATTAGTTTGTGCAGCGTTAAATAGGAATTTTGCTGAATGCTGAAAGCAAACGCCAAATCCCAGTATCTTATTAGTAGTAAAATCTTTTTGATTTGAGATGTAATTAGCTTACATCATTAAAGTTTTCTAGATAAGCATTTTCTAACAAGCAGCTGAAGAGCAGTCATATGGAAATATTCGTAATTGCTTGAAACAGAGCTAAAATGATTTTGCTTAAAAAGCTTCTAACGCAACTGCCGTTATGTTAAGCATAAAATCAAAAATATTTACTTTTGCTACATGTGTCTAGATATACACACCCAGACGCCCATGTTATTGAAATTATGATGTTGCACTTTTCACTTTTCTTTTGAAGGTGTGTCTATCTTATGTTGAGGCTGTACAGGCTATTTTCTGGCTTTCTAATGTTAAAACGAAACTATTTTCTGCAACTCTTTCAAAGTAAATTATAAACCCTCCTCACCATCTTCCTGGTGTTACTAATGAGCAATCCCAGACACGTCATTTTAGCTGTTTGTATGCAGCCCCTAAAGCCTGCGTCAGCCACACAAGGATGACTCTTCGTTAGCTTTGATGATCTCCGAGCCGCAAGAGGGAGATTTTTATAATGCCACGGACCTGCTTTGTCTTCCAACTCCAGAGCACATAAAGTACAGAGCTGCTGATCAGCTGGTTGTACAGGGGTTTTATGTGTGTATTTTACCGCCCTTTAATGAAGACTAACGATGGGACTGTATCACAGCCAGCAACCAAAAAAAATGCTACAAACAGATATCAGCCCAATGTTTGAAAATCCAGCAACAGCTCAGGGACGAGGCTAGTGGTTCTCTCCAAAAGGCTCATCGTATCAGTGGGGTCTGACCTCACCTCATCATCCCAAGGGCAGGTGTCCCCATGGAGGTGGCAGCCCCTCCCCACTCCCCTTCTTCGGTTTGTTTCCCAGTTCCCAGCCTAACCCTCCGCTCGTGCCCATGGCTTATGGAAAGGATTGACCAATCTGGCTCCCACCGAAGTAGCACTGGGTAAGGCAGGAAAACGTGCCAAAACCTTGCCAAGCAACGAGGAAACATGAGCGGGTTTGGTGTTGGTGTCGCCCTGGCTGCCACTGCAGAGCCCCAGCTGCGCAAGGCAGGCTTCACCTCGCCTGCTGACAGCCCTGCGTTATCTCCTCCGCCATCCTTCCCACCGGTTAATTTTGTTTGACTTCACCGGTGACTCAGTCTATTAAATGGGCGTCATATTTTATTACAAACCTGAGCGATTAATTACATGCTGTTAGGCAAAAAAAAATGCAGGGCGGCTCTTTGGGGGGTGGTGTGATGCAACGGAGGTGCAAACAGAAAAGTTGTCACTTCTGGAAAGGGAGAGAAAAGGGATTAGGGAGCTGAACATAACCAGAAGAGCCGCCTTGCCAAGTGGATCAGTCACTGGCGGCGCTGGGAGAGCGTGGCCGCCCAGGTCCACCACCATGGGAAGCTCTGCCCACCCACCATGCCAGCTCCCTATGGCTCCCCTGGCAAGACCGGAGAGATGCGGAGCAATTTGTTCCTCTTAAAAGTAGTCATTGCCAACTGTGCTAATAAAAAAAAAAAAAAAAGTGATGCTTTTTAGGAATGATTTTGAAGGTTCTTTGAAATGGTGAACGGCAGGGCTGGCACGGGGGCAGCCAACACCAAAAAGAGGAGGGAGGGTATGGAAGTGTGGTGCTTCCTTCACTACCCAGTAGTAAAACAGGGAGAGGAGGTGCCTGCATGTCCTGGCTTTCCGTTTGGGTCATCATCACAACTTTGTAGCCTAATCAGAAAATGGCAAGGCACCCCTTTCCAGGGAGAGCCAGAGTTCCTGGTGAAAGGCTCGGTGTCTCAACTCTTGCCTATGGGGAGGGAGGACACGAGTCCATCCCTTTGCGGGGAGCAGTCATGGGGAAAAGCAAGCGTGAGCAAGGCAGGGGAGGAAGGCGAGTTCCCACTGCCAACCCTGCCTCTCGGGGCGCAGGCTGGGAACACCTGTCTTGCAAAAGAAGGCTCCATGAACAAAAAACATAAGCAACCCAACTCTTTTAAAAATCTTTTGGAAACTTTGGGTCCAAGGCAAAGAGCAAGCGGTGCAGTTTTAAGGAACTGGGAACATCGGTAGATGAGAGTGTGAGTCACTCGAGTGGCCTTTTGCAAAAGGGAAGGCGACAGGTATCACATTGAAATTACCATGGGTGGCAGCTCACGCCCTTGGAAGCGCTGGCTAAGCCTATTTATTTTTTACCGTACGTGTTTGTTGCTTGTGCTTGAAATCACGTGTGAGCAAACACTTCTGCTTGCTCTGTAAAACAGATTGTCTCTTCGGTGCTTGAGCTGACAAGTCCCTGTGTGGTGAGCTGACCTTGGCTGGACACCAGGTAGCCACCAAGCCACTTTATCACTCCTCTTCCTCAATTGAATGGACAGGAGGAAATACAACAAAAGGCTCATGGGTCAAGATAAGGACTGGGAGATCACTCACCCATTACCGTCATGGGTGAAACAGACCCAACTCAAGGAAATGAAATTAATTTATTCCTGACTAACAATGAGTAAGATAATGAGAAATAAGAACAACGCTAAAAAACACCTTCCCTCCACTCCACCCTTCTTCCCAAGCTCAACTTAACTCCTGATTTTTCTATGTCCGCCCTCACGGCAGCACAGGGGGATGGGGAACAGGGGTTGAGGTCAGTTCATCACACATTGTCTCTGCCACTCCTTTCTCCTCACACTCTTCCTCTGCTCCAGCATGGGGTCCCTCCCATGGGAGACAGACTTACAAACATCTCCAAAGTGGGTCCTTCCCATGGGCTATGGTTCTTCATGAACTGCTCCAGCATGGGTCCCCCACAGGGTCATAAGTTCTGCCAGGAGCCTGCTCCAGCGTGGGCTCCTCTACATGGGTTCACAGCCCCTTCAGAAACCTCAACCAACCCAAAGATGGGGCAGAGGGAGGCTGGAGGCGTCTCAACTGTTAGTGGAGAGAGTGGACTATGGAGGATCGAAAGCAGAAGGTTAGAGAAAGGGTTCAGGGCTCAACTGGCCTGTCTTTTACCTATGTGTATATAGAGAGAGCCTGGTTTACTGTTAAGTCATGACAAATGGACAGACAAATACTTACTGAAAATGATGGTGATTCTCAGCAAAAGCAAAACTCCACCCATGAGGGTGGTTCAGAAATTGAAGCTTCAAAGGTGACCAACATTTGGCATAAGAGCAATGCATGAGTCAGCTTAAGGAGCCAAGACCAAAAGCTCTACAAGGAAAGATGGTGTTAAAAAAGGAGGTGAACAACCAATATACAACCAGGAGAGGTCCAGAAGTCTTTTAAGCTGGCAGAGGTACTGTATTTTTGTGAAATATGCAGCAGACCAGCATGCAGCCTGTGTTCCTGGAGAGAAATGAGAGGCAAAGGGCAAAGCCTGACAGATGTCCCTGAAAAACAGCGGGCAGCAGCCACAGCAGCTCCCGTCTAAGGAATGGGGAGAAAGGGTAAAGACAGATAAATATTTGTTATGCATTTAGAAAGCAGCAGGATGGTATAGTCAAGCAAAATGAGAGAAGTCGTATTTTTTAGCTTCTAAGATATAAGTGAGGACATAAAAAAATCAGTATTAGACATAAACAGGTATATCTTGCTACATACTCAGGAGGCCTGGAAGATCTGCCTAGGAGATGATTGGGCCACACATCTTCATTTTAATTCATCCTGGTGTACCAGGGAAATTCCTGAAGCCTTATAGAGTATTAGCATTAAGCCACTGTTAAAAAGACATAAAGACGAGCCTGGTAATTGTACGCCATTTAGTCTGGCATCAACTCAAGGTGACCCGATGAGACTGCTGACAGAGGGCTTGGACTGATAGATGACAGGAACAGAAACTAATGCTGCTCACTGCAATGAAGAGGAGAAAGGCATGGAGGGCTTTTCTGCATGGAGACTATTTGTCTGCACTCTGTGTAGGCAGGTATTTGGTTTTCTGTGAATCTTTTGGTTCGATACCATACAATACCTTAGCGAAAACATTATTGGTAAGTTGTATCAGAAAGGGCAGAAAATGCTGGACGGGCAGAAGAGGAGGAGAAAAGTGGGAAACAGCAGAGGGGACACCAAGGTCAGAGGAGGAGATGTGGAGCAGATATCCACCATGCTGTTGAGGACTCCATGTTGGAGTGGGATTATTCTGAAGAACTGCAGCCCATGCAGGACTCCACACTGCAGCAGGGGAAAAGCATGAGGAGGAAGGAGTGGCAGAGAGGAGCTGTGTTGCTCACCAGCCTGGGCTGCGGCACCAGGGACGCTGTTGCATCCTCCGCAGCCAGGAGGAAATGGCCTGCCTCTTGTGGGCAGGATAGGTACCTTGAGTTGAGTAGTTAATTAGTAGTTCATTAGCTCAACTCAGTCCAGCTGGATAAGAATGATTGGTGCCATAGAGCTGTTATGGACTGACCCCAGCTTTCATTCCCAATTCTCCTGTGCAACCTGGAGGGAGGAGGAGGTAGAGGAGTTGGGAATGAAGCTGAGCCTTTGTCACTGCCTGAATCTTGTTTTAATTGGTAACAAATTAAAATATTTTTCCCCAGTCAAGTCTGGTTTGCCTGTGATGGTAATTGGCAAGTGAGCTCCCTGTCCTTACCTTGACACAAGACCTTTTCAACCCATTTTCTGAGGAAGGGGAGGGAGGAAGCTGCTGGGTGGGAGTTTGGTTGTTTGCGAAGACTAACTTGCCACCTACAGTTCACAGGAAGCCGAGCAAATGCATTAGCAAGTTTTTAAAAAATAGATGATTACTAAAGCTAATAAAGAAAGGGTGAGGAGGCCAATCATGAGGATATATCCTTGCTCCTCCCAGGAGCTCTCTGCTATAATTTCCAGCCTGTCCTTGGATGCCGTAAATCAGGAGCCCGATGCCATCCTAGGCTATTTCAAAAACTGAAAATGAATACTATTGACAGATTGATTTTTGCTAACAGGTATTTTTGGCTTTGTACACATCTACTAGTTCAAAAAAACTCAAACCGTTTCTCTCCAAAGTATTGATTTTTAATCTTGTTTGCCCTTCATGTCTGATCCAACTAAAGAGAAGGAGCTCTTGTAAGAGTTTGCAACTGTTCGCATGTGCTGTACTTACTGTAATCCATCCCCTGTGGGTCTTAGCGAGAAACACAAGGCTTGCCAAAGAGCTACTGCTGCTTCGTCTCCGGAGGCCAATGAAGAGCTGAGCTATATTTTCCAAAAATATCCACTAGAGGGTACTCGATGACCTTCCAGTAAAGGCAGGCTTGCAGTCGAGCGAGTGGGAGAGGAAAGACGAAAACGTCACTGAGAGTCGCTTTAACAATAGCAGAGGACAATACAGGACCAGAAAGCACAGTGAGGAGGATTTTAGGGGAAAGGAATGTTGAACTAACTTAAATCCAGCTGGTACGTGCTTGTTGCATAGCTCCAGCGACCTCAAGCCGCCAGATGGAAACGGGGCAATGGGAAATGGGGGTTTGATGGCCCTTCCCCAGGGGGCAGAGCAGGGAATGTGAGCCCACATCCAGCCCCACTGTGAGACAGGGTGCAAGGCTAGCCAGGAGCCCAATTTGCACCCCCATGACAGCACGCCACTGGGTTTTCTTCCTTTTTTTCCTGCTTTTGTTGCCCGACTTTTAAGGAGAGAAGCTTTGGGGGTGACCTCCATGCTAGCTGGTTTGACACAGATGAGGTTTTCTGAAAACCATGCTCTTTTTTTTTATACTGCTGACCATTGAGAGAATTCATCTTAGATATTGGGGTATAAAAAAAAAAAATCCATCTCTTAAACCAACAGTGATTGCTGTTCCGAAGTGATTTAATTTTATTGTGCTGATCACTCGTGATCATTTTACACGGGCAGCCGACGACTGTCTTTTGTAGGCAGGCTAGAAAATGAGATGATTTTACCATGTAGATAAGTCACAAACAGTCATGGAGGCTTTATAAACCCAGGGAATCCCCTAGTCGCAAATTTCTGTTTGTATTTTTATTCCAGGCTTTTATTTCCCCATTAAATGCTGCAAAGGGCATGTAAAATGCTAGGCATGGTCTCAGAGAGGCTGGACCTGCAAGGATATGCCATTCATCTTTTGCCTTCTGCTTCCTAAAAATCAATAATAAGCATCTTATTTCAGGGCTGAAAGAGAAGATTTTTACTATCCAGCAGGACATCTGAGTTATTGACCTTGAACGCTAATCAGTATGTTTGAATGTTCTCACCAGGTTCAGAGAGGAGGCTACAAAAAAAAAAAAAATCTAATTAAATCAGCAGGGGGCACGATTTCTTCAGAATATCACAGGATTACCCAGGCGTGTGCCAGGTTTTCTTTCTCTTACACAGTGCAGGGCTGCCGACCAATACTGTTTTTAAAGATCTAATGTGTTTTTTCCCATTTAACCTGTTCATCCCTTGAGCTACCCCATGAGGAAACCTCAGGTGTTCTCAAGGTAGCTTGAGGTCCTGCAACCCTCCAACCCAGTAGTGGGTCAGTCCTGCAGGTCATCACTTTAGTCATTCTGGAGTCCTTTTTTCTTCTTTTCCTGGATGTCTCAACTTCCTGGGGGCAGCCCGAGCCTCGACTTCCTTGCCATTAACCTGCAGTAGACCAAAGAAGTGCTGTATCACATCTGCCCATGGCTATGGGTTATGGGCAGCATAAGGTCCTTGTTTATGGCAGGAGGCTTGCCTGTACCCCTGAAATCCTTCATAGCAATAAGCAAACAAGAAGGCAAAACTGAGACGAACGTAGACCAACATGCAACATTTAGGAGAGCAGGTGCCACTTTTGGAGGCAGCAAGAAGAAAATCTGGGAGCTGCTACAGCCACACCAGAAGGGATCCTAGAAAAGACCAGAGAAAGGTCCGCCTAGCTCAGTGCCCAGGCTCTGTCATGTTTCTTATAACCACAAGTGGCTTTAGTCATGGAAAGGCTGTAATGGGAAGGCAAGCAAATGTTTTGGGTCGCTGTCCTCCCATTTGAGTCTAGCTATGGTTTTCTATTTTGTACCAGATCTTGAATCTTGAAAAGCTCAGGTTTTTGGTCCTGGTTTTGTCTCTAAAAGCTTGTCTTTAAAGGCTAGGCTTTACAAACTCAAGTTGTCTAGCTTTACAAATGAAAAAGAGGGAAGAATTCCTGAAAAAATTGACTTTCTCATTTTTAATTAGTAAAACCTGGTTAATAGCTATGAGTAGCTTTAGGTGTGTATTTTGTTTCTTGCACAGACATACTCATGAAACATCTTTACCCATTTTCAGTACATGTGCTACATCTCTGTCAGAGAGGAATACACCCATGGGGAGAATATCTCAGAGGACTGGAGATAATGGTGGCAAAAATAACCAGTGCTGATTATGAGCATGGATGGGGGAGCACTGTAAGGACTTGCTGCCAGAAAACGTGATGGAGATCATAAGGAAAGCTTTAAATGCTAAAATGCTGACTGTGAAGAACCTCCAGTAGCTTCTCTGAGAATTTTTTTCCCCCATATTTAGCTTGTACCCAATTATGTCGTATCAAGAACGCTCTGCTTAAATATGCCTGCAAACTGGATTCAAAACTCAAGGACAAAGCAAAGGTATAGTCAAGGGTAACTGTAGATTAATGGATTTTTATCCACTTTTAGTTCAGGATAATGCAATTTTCCCACTTGTCTAGCACACCGGCTGGGTGAACTTGCCATTTCTTTACTAGTTACACCACAGGCTGGTTTTCAGGGTTTTAGAATAGGCAGGACAAAAGCAGCAAATGTGCAGAAGGGGGCCAGTGGGATGGTGCACTGAGGTGGAAAGTGGTCAGGTCTGAGTGCCGACAGCGGTATGGACAGATGACAAAAGAAGGGGAGATACAGTCCTTTATTTTTAGTATGTCATCTTGGATACCTGATCCAAAGGCTCATGCCATTTTCATTACAAATTCTTATTGAAGCTCCACCTCAGGTTCCTGGAAAGTTCAAGTTCACCTTTAGCCTTTGATCATCAGAGAGGGAGACTTTTTCCTTGGCATCAATGATAGAACGTAGATTTAGGGGCTCAGATTGACTGTGTTTGTTTTGTCTTGCTGTAAAAGTTGGCAATTAAGATATAACTGTGAGTAAATTAAAGTTCAGAATACAGCATAACCCTAAATCTGTGGTTCATCATGGTTCATAAAGCAACATGTTAGTTATTTTAGTAATTACACGGTGTCTTTTTGTTTCATCCAAATTCCTTGCCTTCACTTCAGTGCACTTATCTAGGACTCTAATTAGGTCCCTTTGCTTCAGCCGCTGGTAACCTTTCACATGCATCTCCCATGTCCTGGCTTTTTGATACTTCATAAAATAAAATGGGGCTGGTCAAGAGGCTTGTTTGGGCTTCGTTTCACAAGTCCGAGTGACAATATGATATTCCACCCACCTTGTTCCGATGTCTGGGATAAATCATGCACTCTGAAGTGGGCGCCTGTTACTATGACTGCCAGTTGCTAGAAAACCTTGGTGATGCATTTAAAAAGAGCTATTGAATATTGAGGAAAAAAAATAAACAAAATATACAAACACCTGTTTTCCACTTAAGAAATATTTTCCAACAGTATTTAATGAAAAGGCAGAGGTGATGGAAGCCAGGCTGCAAAAACTCTGCTCTTTCTTTCTCCCCCAATCCCCCCAACAAAGGCATAGGCAACTTCTGTTCTACACACACATGTGCCGAGGACTTCCTTGATCTGGACAGGTAGGTCTCTGTTTCCTGCCTCATCAAGACCTGCAGACCAGGCAGAGGGATGCTTATGCCTGCCCACGGCCCCTCTGACACTTCACTGTAGCCATATATACTAAATGGACTGACTGGGCTGGATTGCAGCCCAGAAAGCCAATCGTCTTCTGGGCTGCATCAAAAGCAGTGTGGCCAGCAGGTTGAGGGAGGTGATTCTGCCCTTCTACTCTGCTCACATGAGACCTCACCTGGAGTACTACATTCAGTTTTGGGGCCCCCAACATAAAAAGGACATGACCTGTTGGAGTAGGTCCAGAGGAGGACCACAAAGATGATCCGAGGGCTGGAGCACCTCTCCTATGAAGACAGACTAAGAGAGTTGGAGTTGTTCAACCTGGAGAAGAGAAGGCTCTAGGGACACCTTCTAGCAGGTTTCCAGGACCTGAAGGAGGCCTACAAGAAAGCCAGAGAGGGACTTTTCACAAAGGCATGTAGTGATAGGACAAGGTGCAACGGCTTTAAACTGAAAGAGGGGAGATTTCAGTTAGATATAAGGAAGAAATTTTTTACAATGAGGGTGGTGAGGCACTGGAACAGGTTGCCCAGAGAAGTTGTGGATGCCCCATCACTGGAGGTGTTCAAGGCCAGGTTGGATGAGGCTTTGAGCAACCTGATCTAGTGGAAGGTGTCCCTGCCCATGGCAGGGCAGGTTGGAACTAGATGATCTTTGAGATCCTTTCCAATCCAAACCATTCTATGATTCTGTGATTGCTCAGTAACTGAGCCAACTGAAGAAGCAGTGTCTGCTGGAAGAGTCCATCAGCCAACATAGGCAACTTACTGTCTTGGTATACCCAAGAGGGGAAAAAGAAAGAGGACATACACAAATAAAACCTGATTTTGTAGCTTCATGGTTAAGGAGAGGAGCAAATATTCCACATTTGTTCACCATAAATCCACACATCTCAACCAATGGACATAAAATAATAAATATTTAGGTGTTCTTGGTAGCTTTTGGACATTTCTTTATGTCCAGTTTCTTCTCTGAGCTGATTTCTACCAGTGCACAACCTTGCCAAAGGCCACACAAGCAAACCCTTTGCTGTCCCAGGCTGTGGCAGCTGGCTGATCTGCATTGCTGTCTCTCTTAGGAGGCTGCTCAGGGGAGGACATCCTTCTGCAACGGTGGGTGGGAGGTTTGGGATTTGCAGCCATCCATGATGTAGAACAAGTGTCAAAAGCTGAATCGTTCTTTTGAGACAAATGGAAAGTCTTCAGTTACCTCTACCTGGAAGTGAAAGTAAGAAGGGCTTTTCCCCGAGTTCACTTGTGTGCTGACCCCTCTCTGGAACCCATCAGTTTGAGCCTCACATGTAATAAGATGAGGTGACCAAAACTGGCTAAAGCATTGGAAATGCAGGAGGGCCACTGACTTGTTAAGTGGCATTTTCTCACGTCTCTATCCCAGTCCTTTCTGTGTTTTGCTGCCTAGATCAGAGCCTGCTGTTGGATTCTAGCCCCAAAGACTGTCCACATCTTCTCCAAAATGGTCAGATTTAACTGAGGAATGAACAAGGGAACAGGACAGCGCAACTTATTTCTGTTAAGGCTCATTATCTCATACTGACAACAGCCAATTTCCTCTGTCATCCTGCTTCCTGAGTGCCTTTCATTTGCCGCTTTTCCCTGGAGTTTCCCTAGTCCAGGAAAGACTGATTTAGCTAAAAAAATACTGTCCTCTGTAAATTGTTACCTCAGTGGTCTGTAATTTTACGGTCTGTAAATGTGTTTTAAAATGGTTGCTAGGTTTGCTTTTTTCCAGTCTCTCATTTCAGTTTCTGCTTTTACTGAGAGTTTGACCTTTTTTGGTTTGGTTTGGTTTGGTTTTCCCCTTGTAAAGAGCTGAAGAAATCTCTTCTATGTAGCTCCTGCTCCTTAGCCGAAATCATAACTGCTGTGTGATGTGTGGGTGGAGATACACACTCTTGAAAGTCTCTGTGACTTGTATCATGTGAACCGCTTCCCATTTTACTATTTATTTAGCAAAATTTAGTGGCATTGTTTGTTCCTCAGTGTGTCAATGTGTTTCCAAGCAAATGCTATGTACAAGATGATCATCACGTAAAATATTCACAGACTGAGGGACTGGGAGAGAAAGGCAACACCTATGCTTGCAAACCTGCCCAGTACCAGTCTTTGGCATAAATATATATATATATATTTATATTTACAAATACACACATATATATACTGTATAACCCAGGTACCTTCCAAAAGAGGGGTGCTGCATCCAAGCTGTCCATGAGAGCAGTGCTGCTGGGAGCAGCAGGGATTAGCCAGGACACTTCCCAACAGTATCTGTCCTTGTTGGGGAGAGCACGCACTGGCCTGGGCACCAACAAGTTTATTGAGCTGGAGCAAACCCCAGGTTTTACATCTCGGGGCTCACGCCTCTCATACCCCTCGTAGGCAGCACCTGCGATTGCTGCATCTGAGCCACCAACAATTTGGCAGCTCAGGGCAAGAGCTCTGGGAGCTGGAAACCAAAAGGAGAAGCAGCACGATGGGGAGGGGAGCTCTGTGGGCTGAGTCTCGTGGGGATTTGGAGCCCTGTGCGAGAACCCCATCCCCTTAGATATATTTTGTCTCATTTTTAAGAACTGAGGCTCTTCAGCTGGCACTCAACTTATCATATGCACCCGTTGGGCTAAATTTCTGAAGCAAAACGAGTGATATTACAGCAGAGATGGGTTTCTCACTTTACTAGATTATGTCGTCATATTGATGTATGGACGCCCAGGAACGCATCTGTCTTGATTTACTCATTGCAAGTGGGCAATACTTTCTTTGTTTCCCAACTTCTCAGCAATGCAAGCCATTAATTAAAATGTATGGCTCTCTCAAGTGCCATTTTAATTGAATTTCAATTCCAACTTAAAGGGCTGTCAAATAATAAACCTGGATATTGCGTAGTCTTTGAAATTCTGAGAAATGTAGGGCGAACAGACAACTCCTGCAATCAGTTTGCTCTGCCACACTCCCCAATCCCTGAGCGTGCCATTTGTTTGATTAATGAGTGTTATTTTTTTCTGTAAAAATCAACAATTTTAATATTGTTTTCCATCAGAAACTGTTTGTGCCTTGCTTGTGGGTTAAGGAGAAATTTCTTCAACATCTCTCCCACATACTGATGAAATCATTAATCAGAGCAGCCTCTCCTGGCCTGGAAGGACAGGAGCTGTACTGAGCACACCACACACATGTGGCTCAGTCGCTCCACCGGCTCATTCATCTCCATATTACTCCATTGTCTGCCCTCCACCTCCTCTCAATGAACCTTTCCTGGCCTTTTCTTCTCACCCTCCTTTCTCCCTTCACTTTTCCTCCTCCCACCCATTTGGGTGGGTGGGCTGTGTGGGAAGCCTGTGTGCCCAGCCAGAGCATCCAGCTGTGTTGCAGGGCAGCTCAGCCAGCCAGTGGGCAGCAAAGACTCAGTGTCACTTTGGCTACAGTAACAGGGTAGATGTTCACACTTCAAGCTCCCAAACCTGGTAGGACCATTAATACCTTCACTTTCTTATTCAGCTCACTGACATCAAAACTCACATTGGCTATGGTCCTTCTGCCACCACCTCCTGCTCCGCAGATCCTAGGACCCATCGCGGAGGTGACATCTCTGCAGGGGGATGAGAAACCCCAGAGATGAACAGTAAGACTTGGATGTCACTGTCATCTCATGCACCCTCCTCCACGCGGATGTCCTGTCCAAGTAGCTGGTCTCATTCCCACTCAATGTTTATCAGCAGAGCGTTAGATTTTCCCTCCTTGGTCAATACTGTCTTATCAGGGTTTTCTCTTGATGGAGAGATTAATTAAGTTGTGGTCAAGCAGCTGCATCCTGCTCCTGGACATCACTGACTCCATCAGAAACGCCTCCCATCAGCATTTCTTCCCGCACGCTACTTTTTTTCTTAGCAGAAAAAGAAGAAGATAGAGGAAAATTGTAGGATTTAAAGCTCTTATTAAACTTCCCAGTATCTAACTAGGGGTACTGAAACCATGTATTTTTAAAAAAATACAAGAACTTTCAAATAAGAAAGACTACTTCTTGTTTTCTATAATGATATCTTCTCCATCCTCACTTCTTTTGACTTGGCCAGTGCAGAGGGGCTGGAGCCCACCCTCTTGCCTCAGCCCACCCTCCCACATGGGTTTCCTGGGCTGGGGCAAAGCCATACTGTTTGCTTGCAGGAGTAGCAAAGGAAGGCTTGCCAAAAAGTTTGCATTCTGCCAAGGAGGTGCTTTTGCCTTCAGGAGGCTCCTGGTCATTGCTCAGCTTTGTTGGAGACTTGATGTGTAACGCCATGTAACTCGGCATGACACGGGTGCCACTGACATGGACATCGGTTGTGTTTCAGCTCCAGCTTGCATCTGTGAACTCAGTCCTCAGCCTCCCTCTTCCTTGCTTCCAAAACATTGCTAAGAGTATTTCGCAGCTTCACGAAGAGACAGTGGTTCACAGTGAGTTTCAAGAGGCTGAAGGTTGTGGAGGATGCAGAGGCACACACATTCAAAGGTAGTTTAAAGTCAGTATATGGATATATATTTGCAGGAGCCGTACTTGTTACAAAAGTCACTGTTCCTTTCTCTATATTCGTTCCTTCCAAAACATACTTGCTCACATGTGCTGAGCATCGCACACGTCTGCTCATTGATTTCATGTCCATATATATGAAAATCAGGATTCCTAAATCATCGTTGTAGAAGAAATGTTTTTCTTTATTAACTATTAGCCTCAGAGCGGCCCATTCGGATGCAGTTCACTCAGCACTCTCATAAATTTTATACGTCTCTTAGGAATATATAGATTAGTCCTGTATTTAAGAGTGCAGCTGGTATCAAAAACGATGAGCAGATGAAGAGAGACCATTGACTTTGACAAGAAGAATCTGTGTGATTCACATAGGAGCAGCTGAAATGAACAGCACCTGATGCCTGCCGTAACACCCCATTACCGAACGTCAGACGTGCTTATCATCTATAAATAATAAGGTTAACAGATTTCATACAAAGACCCCTAAATTCTCACACTGAGACTTCTCATTTTCCACTGGAAAAAAAAAAATTCCACAGACTACTACCGTTTTGGCAGACCCAATTATTATTTTTTTTTAAATCCAGTTGCAACATATGCTTCTTTAACTTACACGGTATAATAATTTGCTGCTTATTTCACTGCTTGTTTTTATATGTTTGTTCCAATCTGACACCTATCCGCCATGTATCAATGCTCTTCTCCTTCCATGGAGGAGACCATTCCTGGCTTAGATGGTAGCAGACTTCTGATTTATTGAGCTGTCCGCTCCCTCTTTTATCAAGATGAGCAAGAGTCAGCTAATACAGAGAAGAGCATGTCTAGTACTTACCAGACAATCTGGATTTGCTAGTATTCCTTTAAATATTTTAATCAGATGAGTGGGAGGGGGAAGCTTGGTCTCATTAATCGGTACACTGAAAATGTTCATGGACAAGCTCCTGAGGGAAGAATTGCAGGATGTGGGTTATTTTAAGAGGCATTTGCCTGTCTATGCAGAACTGAAAATGCTTGTGATTTACAACAGTTGCCAAATAAGAATTTGAGCAATTACACGATGCCAAGGAAGCCTATTCTGTGCTAAATTACAAATCACGCTACATGAGCAGGTCCGAGGGAGCAATTGCATTGGCTAGTGAAAGTCCAAACAAGTCAAATTACACAACAATGGCATCAAACCCAACTATATATCTCCCCTCAGACTCACATCAATGCGAGAAAGGGAAAGTCTTGGAATGTTTAATTTGTCATCATGCATTTAAAATATATTAAACACCCTGGGAGCCTTAAGAACTTAAAACCTGTGCTATTTTGACCAAATTATAGTTGACTCTGAATAAATGTTAGTTGCCCTTTCACATGTAGCCTCTTAACTCAGTAACGTGTCATCCCAAATCCTTTCCCAGTGCAGTGTGCACCAGTCAGATACCGATATGGGGTACAGTTAAGTTGCTTGAGCCTATACTAAACAGATGTATAAGCTTACTGAAAGCACATTTTAGGTCAGTGATTACCTGTAACTTAGCAGCTGACTTACTGAAGACACCAGCTATACTGCCTGCCAGGCTGCCATTTGACAAATGTTCCCTTTGATGGCTCCTGTCCTGCCCTGTCTCTCAGGGCTCCCAGCCTCATGTCACCTCCTCGGTTCTGTCGGCACAGGTTTTGTGGGACCATAACATGACCCTGGTGGCCTTCACCCACCCTGGTGGCCTTCACCCACTGGGTCAACTTGTGTAAACCTGCTTAGGTTTGCCTGATTTACATCTTTTGAGATCCCAAACCCTCCCTACCTCACCGCACACAAACACGGGACGTGTAGATAACATCTGAAAAGAGGTGTCTATGATCTTAGCACTCATAAATCAATTAAGTTGATGTTAGTTATGCAACAGAGCCTCTTACTGCTGTAGTACCTCTGCTCACTTACATGTTTCACCCAGACAAGACTACCAGGAGATAAAGAAGTATCTTCACAGAAAGCAGCACTAAAATTTTTATTCTACTTACAAAAACACACATTGGCATCCAAAGATGAAAGGTTACTTCTTAAATTTGCAAAAACACCTACCATGCTGAACTACCACTGAAATAAACCTATCCATATCCAAGTACATTGTCTAAAAACCACACAGGACATCCTCACTGGCATCCAATGATAGGACAAGGGGAAATGGATATAAGCTGGAACATAGGAGGTTCCACTTAAACATGAGGAAGAACTTCTTCCCAGTAAGGGTAACAGAACACTGGAACAGGCTTCCCAGAGAGGTTGTGGAGTCTCCTTCTCTGGAGATGTTCAAGACCCGCCTGGACGCGTTCTTGTGTGATCTGATCTAGGTGGTCTTGCTCAGGCAGGGGATTGGACTAGATGATCCTTTGAGGTCCCTTCCAGTCCCTAACATTCTGTGATTCTGTGATGTTTACGGTGGGAGTGACCACAAACGGGCCAGCTCCCCAGCCCCAGCCATAGGGATGCACTGAGAATTACTAGTTTGGACTTGGTGGTCATATTTTTGTTAGTAAGTGAAAAGGACCAGAGGTCACTTTTCGGCCTTGTACTCAAGTGTTTGCAGAGGGCTAAATTCCCTCTCCCCCTGCCCGCGTTTAAATGTGGTGGATGATCTTGTGCCAGAATTCGATCCAGTACCCCGGCTCTAATTTATCTGGTCTGACAGACATGTCCTTTGAATATCTGAGAGAAATAAATAATGAATTACTTAAAGTAGTTGAACAGAAGATTGAAAGTACAATTAAGGTCTGAGACACAAGACAAAAATATTGTAATTATCTCTATACATGCAAAACTGCAAACCGATTTGTTGGTGGGAAAAAATAAAAAACAACATCTGGAGCCCAGACCCTATCTAAGGGCACCCAGGCTGTTGCCTGGCGTCCTGCAGGTTGATCCTCTGGCACCCTCTCATTTCCACCAGTGCGTTTGGGCTGGTCCTCACCACTTCAGCCGCTCCCACGTCATCTGAGTCATCCTGGCCATCAGTCACAACCCAGGAGAGTCCACACCAGAGGTTTTCGCAGCTGTGACTTGAAGTCTGATTTAGAGCAACTCAGAAAAGGCTGTTTGGGATGTGTCTTTAAAGGGACAAGCTTTGGACCAGCTTCTCCTGACCGAGGTCAGGACGGTCTCCGTTAGTGAATTGGAGAACACCACAGGTCTCAGACAACTCCCCGTAACCTTCATCCCACAGACCTGATGGCAGGCTGGGCTGATGGAGAGGAGCCACTGGATCTGAGATTCTCTGGAAAACACTCCTTCTTTCCCACAAGAGTGGTCTGAAAACATGCACACCTGCTGTCTCCCACCTGCATGTCCACAACGGCAATGGCAAACTCACGTCGGCTTCAAAGTTAAGGGAGGGAGACTGGAAGACCCTTTTTTAACATGGCAGTGCTGTATTTTACCTGTTTGTTTCTTTTGAACACCCATAGGCCATCAAAACGTACCGCTGCGGAAACGAGCTCCTCCAGGAGCTCTCTTGAAATAGCATCAAGGAATGGCACTATTTCGAAAGAATTGATTAGGTCTTATGACAAAAGATGACATTACCTATCTCTAGTCCCAAAAGTCTTTGAGAATCTTATTTTTTAAAATTCTAAAGCTTACTGGGCGGCGATAAAATGGACAACGAAACCACAGCTGAAATATTTGGACAGATGAGCTTCTGGGAATTACAGTTTTAATGATAGATAATGGCGGTTGGCAATAAGGTTAAAATTCATGAATTTCAGCAAAGTACTAGATTTCTACTTAAACCTCAAGGATTTATTATAAAGAAGTACTTGCAACCTCCAATAACCTCTTCAAAAATCTCTGTCATAGCCTGACTGCATGCAAGGGTATTTTATTAATGATGATGCATGGTACCTTAGTGTTTAGGGGTACCAGATTCATGAGAGACATTGTACATATTAGAGAAAAGATCCCTGCCCCAAAGATTTTGGATGAACTGTGGGCACTGAGGAGCTGAAGGTAATGGTGAGACAGTGTAAAGTGACACAAAAGTAGAAGCCGTGTTCTGCAGTTGCAAAAAAATATTGAACTGTTTCTTTGGAGACATCTTGATACTGCAGTTGTGACTGTGAAATCAAGATGAGGTTTTGGAAGAGAATAACATGGTAGAAGGATGAGATGATTTTGTGGGCTGTGATTTATTTATTTGAACTTTTCATTGCTCAGAACTTAACCTCAAAACTATCTGATATCCAATGGAACAATGGCCCACGTATACTCATTTCAGCTCCATTAAATAATATGATTTAGAGAACAAAGACAACATCTTAAAGGGTATTTTGTTACTGTTGCTCTAATGGAGCTAAAAAAAAAAACGACGACATGAAAGTGGCTAGAGATGCTGCTTCCTGATATAATTGTCCAAGTTTACTTTAGCAGCAGTACAAATCATGTTAGTGATGTAATTACAAAAGCCAGCAAGTTTGATTCAGTGCTAAAATAATGACAATATTTATTCAGAAAAAATAACCCTAAACCACATTTTGTCAAGGTATTTATTATGAAATGCATGTCGGTTGTATATAAACTATATTAAGGGATATATTTTGAAACATCTGGAAGGGACAAAGCTGTGATTATCTCTAGTGGCAGCTAATGCATACCCTAAGAGAAGACAGAAAAAGTGAAATGGGACACTTTGTGCTATTGCATGTCTCTTTTTCTCGGCATAACAAACCAATAGCTATAAATAAGCAGCTGGTCTCCTTCCTCCCCCTCAAAAAGTAAACAGATTTTTTCCATCTAGCAGGAAGATGATGTGAAATAATTATGATGTCTGAAATCTAGGAATGAGCAAATCCACCAATTACCATAGCAAGACACTTCAAATGTCATCTTTTGGGAAATCTTACAATTCTAAATAATGCTGTCTAATTAGAATCTGACTTTCATTGTACGTCTATGCACATAAAACTAAATATTAAAAGCAATGAAGTGTCTGGAGTCCACATGTGAGAGGACCCATAAAGTGAAGATGCGGATGTTTCTGGTAAGCAAAGCGTTACCAAGCAGTGGTTTCAAAGTTTCTGCTTTCCATTTGCAGTGTCCTTCCCCTTATCCCTCATGCATATTCTCTTCACAGAGAGATGCCAATTTTCTCCGTTTCTCTCATAATGCCACATCATAGTCAAATCTCCTGCTATGGCACAAAGGTAAGTTTTTGTATCTCCCACCCTAGAAAGCATCAGGTTATTCAGACTTCCAGAAAACTTGTGGTGGCCACACTTTGCTCTCTGCAGTCCAGGAATACAAGGGCCATATTCACACAGCTCATGCCTAAGTGTCTAACCCAACTTGCTCAACTGCCTCCGCCAGCCATAGGGTTAGAATACAGCAGTAGAGAGTCTACATCAGTCAGTGCTGTCTTCAACTCTGCCCCTATTGCAGATAGTCGGAACACATCCCTTTGTGACTACCAGCTGTTTACTATTTATTTCTCTACTAGTTAATAAAGCAAGATCCTTGAAAACAGAAAGTTAGGATTTCAGCTATCCATTGTTTTGCTTTTGCTCAGTTGCTTGAGGTCTTATTCCAGGTGATGGAAATGCCATGCCCTGACACCGGGAATCTCATTTGCTGCTCTGATGCTTGTGATGAGCAAGCTGCAGGAGTTACAAGGAGGATAGAGATGTCCCCATTTGTTTCACTACCTGTTTCTGGTACCCTGGGATCACCAGGGTACCAGAAGCCATCGTTCCAGCCCAGAGCCCTGGCACATCAGAAAGAACGGACAGCAATGCCCAGCTAGAGCTTCTCCTTCTGACTTCGGGCAGGGCAGGATTTTGTCAATCCTGCACTACCTAAGGAATGTAGGAGGGGCTCTTAACTACATACATGCTTGAGCAAAGTTCACCAAAGTTTCCTTCTCGCTCCTCCTGCCCGCAGTGTGAGCTTTCCTTGGACCAGCCCTCAGTAGCAGCTGTTTGTGTTGGTCGCACTGTGCCTCAGAAGGGCTGGAAGCGTGGCCAGAGGCACCTCCCTGCTGCTGCAGGCATGTTGTGAAGGTAAGTTAATTAACGGTTGTGAAGCAGTCACATTATGGGGTAATGAATGCCATGGGGAAAAAAAGTATTAGGAAATTAGTACTTGAGAGCAGGGTTTGGTGAGCACGCAGTAAACAAGTCCTGGGGCCACGTGCGCAACAGCGAGGAAAACCAAAACACTGAACAGCTGGTTTCTGGAGGAGGAACTTGGGTTGCCCAGCTCCAGACTGGGCAGCAGCCCCATGGGAAAAGCCAAGCAGGGGCCGGTGACGGCCGTGCAGCCAGGGCCAGGCATGACCACTGCCTCTCCTTGCTGTGCTTCCAATGCAGCTCCGTGTGCGCGTGGCTCTGTGTGCGATGCGTGCGTGCCACGTTATTACCCAAGGAGAAGGAAAGCAAGGCATGCTGAGCTGAAGCTCGCAGTCTCTGACTCCGCACAAGCCGGCGGATGGTGCCAGACGGTGCTGGAGATCCACAGCAAGGTCCAGCACTGGGATGTTCTGTACCAGGGCTGTCACACGGCCTTAAGCACTGTCAGAAACTGATATGAGAGAGGGAAATTTCATCCTTCTTCCTTTTGTTTGCTGAAGGGGTTGAGCGTAGAAGTGTATTTCAGCACAGGAATGTGTTCCTGTGACGAAGAGAGCTTGCGGTGAGTTAATCACACTCGCAGCGTGCTTCGCCCCTAACTACCGTAGCATCTCGTTAGACTCGGCGCTCTTCCCAGGAAACGCCATTCGTACGGAGAAGCAGGGAAAGGAGGAGTGTTGTGACTGCAGCGAGGCGGATGTCTGGATTTACCTTTCACGGAAATTTGGGTATAGATACGGTGAAAGGAATGTAATACAGGTGCCTCCAAGCTTTATTCACAAGATTAATGTGAAAAGCGCATTTCAAATCAGCAAGGGGAGGGGGGGAGAAATAGTCTAATTTAAGTTGTGAAAGATCACTGATTTGTTTCCATGTGAAGCTAACATGCAGGGAGAACATGCCTTGCCCTTGGCACCCCAACGCCGACGTGGAGGGGAGTGTTAACAGCACACAAACACCTTCTTGGGCAAACACTCCAGCTGGATTTAAATCTAATGAAGCCAGCTTTCATGAGTGCTGAGAGAGCAATAACAAATGATTCTATTAGTATTAATGCAGTCAGCTTGTGCTATTTATAACGTAAATATCATCTGAGTATAAAAATTACCTCGTTGGCTGAACAGAGGTAAAATTTCCATTCATCATGTTTTAAAATGACCTAATCGCACAATATGTACTCGGTAACCATAAATGAAAGGTTTTCTTAACATAAAGATGATTAATAATGGGCAGGTATGCGTTATGTATTTTCCTACTGATGGAAAACATCAATATTTTGGCCCAAACATAAAAGCTCTGGTTGTATAATGAAGTGTTTACATTAATCTACCAAATAATTTATTTTCACTCCTGCAGGGATTAAGGGCCTTTAAAAGCGTGTAAAGGAAAAGTGATTCTATCTTATTTGACTGAAGAATGAAACATAGTGCAAGAGTGATACCTGTACTTAGGCTTTCATGCTGTTATGGCCCACAGCCCCGGGGGTTTGAACTGCACCACTCCGAGGTGGGACACCTGACCACCAGCTCCAGACCTCAAACACTGGCACCGTTTTGGTCGGGGATGCTTGGCTGATTTTATTAGATGATGCTCTTCCAATGTAGTCAGCAGAGCAGCAACCAGAAGGTGAAGGAAAGACCTTTTTGAGGTGCAAGACCTTGGAAATACCTGGAACATGAAGTAAGTTGGAAATAATAAAAGTATCTCCCTCCCCTAGGCTTTGTGGGTGTTTGGATGTAGGACTGGGCAGCCGATATAGCCCCCAAAGCAGAGAAGCCTGATGGCCTGTGCCAGACCCACATTCCACTGCTCCCCGCTCCCCATGATGGCTACCTTTCCTCTGGGGAGTGTGTGTGCAGCCAGAAAGAGCTGCTAAGCTGCTCAGAGCCTTATCTCCCATCTCAGCCACAGGAGGATGTTCAAACCAGGCATTTCCCCACCCGCCTTGTCTGCAAGGTTCTACTGACCCAAAAGCTTTTCTCAGAGCCTATCGACTGATCCAAGCAGAAGACACAGGTGCTCACCTGACACACAGAAGTATGGTTTAAAAACCCTGGCTTCCTCAGTTCCATCTGAAACACTCATCCTTGAAAAACAGTCAGTTCCCCTGGCTACTGGCTAGGGTGGTCCTTCCCACCTGGGTGCATACTGCCATGCATTAGGGACTGCTGGTGCAGAAAGTCTGATGGGAAACTAGCACTGTGCCCCATCATGATTCAGACAATCCCATGAAAAATAAATTCTAGCACATTAGCCATTGCAAGCAAGGAAACTTGTGTGCTTGCTTACCTTATCTCAGCCCTCCCATACATTGTTTAAAGCCTGCTTTGAAAGCAGATGTGCTTTCTGCATTTAGCTGGAAGTCATTCCAGAATTTATATCACACATGGTTAGAAATCTTTTATTTCCCAGTGTGAGTTTATTCATGGTCAGTTTACACCACTTGTTCTTGTGCCATGGTGTCTATAGCAAAAATAGCTTCACCCTTTCTGCTTATCCCCTCCATCCTTGCAGCGTCTGAATGCAGTGAAAACATCACCTCTCTGACTTATTTTTGCTACGTAAAACATGCCAAGCTGCTCTGATGGTGTGCAATAAGAAGCCCACGAGGGAAAAAAAGAGCCTTTTCTGCTCCTGCTCCAGTTTAACTTAGTCTTTGATGAACATGGAAGACCAGGGCTATGCACAGCATGCCAAACAAAGCCTATTTACTCACTTGTTGGTGCTTCCTCTCTGTTGCTTTGAGCGATTTTCAGTTTGACTGGCTGGCTCTGAGGTGCTCTCGAGTGGCCATCTCACCCCAAGGAGTCCAGGCGTGTGACGGGTGCAGCATGTCCCTGAGGGGCTGGATGCCAAAGAGTGCATGCCACAACCCTGGCATCTCACTGTAGGTTTCGCCCTTAGCTCTAGAAGCTGCCACTGGTTTCAGAAACAGAGAAGGTACCTGGCAGAAGTGGATAGTTTGGAGGTTCAGCTGAAGGCATCATTTACATTTTCAGATGCATGTTTCTGGCTAGAAATATTGCCCCAAAGTAGGCAGCAGATGACAAAGCCTGGATGGGATTTTGACACAGTAGACGGGGGAAAAATCAGCTAAGTCAGAGACTCTTTTTCTCCCATTTTAACTGATTATTCTCATAAATGGGGAAAATTTTGGCAGAAGCCATGAGTATCTCCCAAACCCAGATCGCTCACACAAATCACTTGGAATTATTTAAAATCCAAATAATGCCCAGGAACAGTGAATTACTGTTCCAAAAACCATGTTAGAATAAAACAGCCCTTAACAATGCTGTACTGCTCTGGCAGCTGGATGTGAGCGCAGTACCATCCTTAGCCTATTTGGCAGTGACGCTTATGGGTGCTTCCTCCTAAGAAGTGCTGTGACTCGTAATTCCTCCTTCTGCACTACCAAGTCTCCTGTGAATTCAAAGGACTCAGCATAACTCAGCAGGACAAGCAAGGCAGGCTGGCAATGAGGCAAGTAAAAATAGCAGTGAGCAGTGCCTACGCTCCATTTCGAGCACTCCCTTGTTCCCCTGCTTGGTTCTCAGCAGAGGTAGGAGGCTGTGATGAAAAACACCCACTACCAGGCACCACATCTGCATCTTAAAAATGCAGCACCTTATATTCCCCTTACAGTAACAGGGCTGTGCCAAGCCCCTAAACCCAACGTCGCCCTCCAGGCATCACAAGGATGCGCCTGGTGATGCTGCCATGTCCCTGAAGAGAGGACAGGACTCTGGGGGCACCTGAGCTTTGCTCTGCTGCATCAGCCCCCATGCTGGTGTGCAGAAGAACATAGGAATCCTTGCAGGGACAGAAGTGGAGTTTGGCAGGGATCTGACCTGCAATTCCCAACCCAAAGATTTTTGAAATCTATTTTATCATGTGGCTTACCATTATGGAAACAAAAAATAGTTCCACATTAGTTGCTTTTTTTTATGTGATCAAGTCGTCCAACACTTCAAATTTTCTATAAGAAGAAGGACATCTGGGTTTATTTTTCTTTGCTAAGTTTATATTATATTTATTGTGTAACAAACCTACTTAATGAAGAGCTTCATATAAAATTTCCATGTGCAAAGGGATCCTGTTAACCAAGTCCAAAAAAGCTGGTGACAGAAAGTAAAAAAATGACATTATATTGTTTTAAAAAGACAGAATTGTGACTGTCAATGCTTTGCAGGAGTATGAGGATGTATAGCCAAAGCCTTACTCTTCAAAATCTTTCAGAAATACAGAAATAGTTTTTTCCCTCTAATCTGTTGGGTAGCCTGGAAAATATTAACTATTTTGTTGATGTGATCTGTGGAGACACTGAAAGGACCACCCTCCCATGCCCAGGGATTCCTCAGCTCTTTATAGGTGTCTATGCCTGTAACACCTACTGTAGGAATGAGGACGGCAGGAAAAAGGTTTTGAAGGCTCAGATAAACTCATTTGTGGATAGGCTTTTTTGAGACCTCTATTCCTCACATCCTTGCAACCATAGTCATAAGGGATAAAATTTTCAACAGAACATGAATGAGTATGGTACGAAAAATACCCTTTGCTTTGGCATATAAACTTGTTCCATATAAGGACTTACATAGACACTGTCTAACTTCCAGTAGATGCAGCTTAATTATAAATATTTTGCTCCTCAGACACTTGTTTACACACCTCTACCACGTGCTTTTGGGATACTCTGACGTCCGTGGCATTGTCTCTGCTAATAACTCTTACCAGCACCTCAGGTGAGTTCCTGACTGAGGCTGGAGCAGCTCATGGACACCCCCCACCTTGGCAGATGGTGACTTCATGTGCTGTTTCACCTGCCAGACCTGGCCCAGAAGCATTTCAGAGCACACCTGCCTGATTTCACAGGCTGCTTTGAGCCTCTGTGAAACCCCACTGCAGAAGTAGCCAGTGTCCCGGAGGAGACCATTCTTCCTTCGGTTCCCTCCACTGACAGAAAAGGACCTGGCGTGTATTGCCTCTTTGGTAAAGGCTCAAACCAGGAGGTGACACCAGCACTGGGGTACCCCAGACTGTCTCCCTGGATGAATATTGCATGCAGAGGCATGGTTTCCAGTGTTATAGCCAGTGATTACTGAATATGATTTGCTAATCTTCATTTAAGAAGCAAAGCAGCTAATGGCTATCATGCAAATAAAATTGTGCATGTTATTTCCATGCTTTCCAAAGGCACTCCTAGAGGTACCATGATTAACTCTGTTTCTCTGTAATACGAAAATTTATCCAAATTTTGAATTTATCCAAAAGAAAGATAAAAAACTCTGGGTTCTGTACTGAGGCTATACTATTATTATAGCTAAAGTGGGAAAAAAACCTTGGTTTCATTGGGTTGGGAATCATAGAATCATAGAATCATAGAATCATAGAATGGTTAGGGCTGGAAGGGACCTTCAAAGGTCATCTAGTCCAACCCCCCTGCAAGGAACAGGGATATCTCCAACTAGATCAGGTTGCTCAGGGCCTCGTCCAACCTGGCCTTGAACATCTCCAGGGATGGAGCATCCACCACCTCTCTGGGCAACCTGTTCCAGTGTTCTACAACTCTCATGGTAAAAAATTTTTTCCTAATATCCAATATGAATCTACCTCCCTCTATTTTAAAACCATTACCCCTTGTCCTATCACAACAGGCCCTCCTGAATAGCCTCTCCCCATCTTTCCTGTAGGCCCCCTTGAGGTACTGGAAGACCGCTATAAGGTCACCCCGGAGCCTCCTCTTCTCCAGGCTGAACAGCCCCAACTCTTTCAGCCTGTCCTCATAGGAAAGGTGCTCCAGCCCTCTTATCATCTTCGTGGCCCTCCTCTGGACCCTCTCCAACTGGTCCATGTCCTTCTTGTGTTGGGGGCTCCAGAACTGGACGCAGTACTCCAGGTGAGGTCTCACGAGGGCAGAGTAGAGGGGAAGAATCACTTCTCTCGACCTGCTGGCCACGCTACTCTTGATGTAGCCCAGGACGTGGTTGGCCTTCTGGGCCGCAAGAGCACATTGCCGGCTCATATTGAGCTTCTCGTCCACCAGTACTCCCAAGTCCTTCTCCTCAGGGCTGCTCTCGATCCATTCTCCGCCCAGTCTGTATTTGTGCCTGGGATTGCCACGACCCAGATGTAGGACCTTGCATTTGGCCTGGTTGAACTTCATGAGGTTGGTACGGGCCCACCTCTCCAGCCTGTCGAGGTCCCTCTGGATGGCATCCCTCCCTTCCAGCGTGTCGACAGCACCACACAGCTTGGTGTCATCGGCGAACTTGCTGAGGGTGCACTCCATGCCACTGTCCACGTCACCGACAAAGATGTTGAAGAGGGCTGGGCCCAACACGGACCCCTGAGGGACGCCACTCGTGACCGGTCTCCACTTGGACATCGAGCCATTGACCACTACTCTCTGAGTGCGGCCATTGAGCCAATTCCTTATCCACCGAGTGGTCCATCCATCAAACCCATGCCTCTCTAGTTTAGAGAGAAGAATGTTGTGCGGGACAGTGTCAAAAGCTTTGCACAAGTCCAGGTAGATGATATCCATTGGTCGACCCTTGTCCACCGATGCTGTCACCCCATCGTAAAAGGCCACCAAGTTGGTCAGGCACGATCTGCCTTTGGTGAAGCCATGTTGGCTGTCACCAACGACCTCCTTGCTCTCCATGTGCCTTAGCATGGTTCCCAGGAGAATCTGCTCCATGACCTTGCCAGGCACAGAGGTGAGGCTGACCGGCCTGTAGTTGCCCGGGTCCTCCTTGTTCCCCTTTTTAAAAATGGGGGTTATGTTCCCTCTCTTCCAGTCATCGGGGACCTCGCCAGACCGCCACGACTTCTCAAATACAATAGCCAGAGGCTTGGCAACTTCATCGGCCAGTTCCTTCAGGACCCGCAGATGGATCTCATCAGGTCCCATGGACTTGTGCACCTTCAAGTTCCTCAGATGTTCCCGAACCTGCTCTTCAAGTACAGTGGGCGGTGGTTCATCCTCACAGTCCCTGCTAGTTCTTTCCACAGCTTGGGCAGTAAGACAAGAGGCTTTATCAGTGAAAACTGAGGCGAAAAAGTCATTGAGTACCTCAGCCTTCTCTATGTCCCAGGTAACCAGAGCACCAGTATCCTTCCGGAGGGGGCCTACATTCTCTTTGGACTTCCTTTTGTCCCCTACATACCTATAGAAGCTTTTCTTATTGCTTTTTATATCCCTTGCCAAATTTAATTCCTTCAGGGCTTTAGCCTTCCTCACTTGATCCCTGGTCACTCGTACAGCTTCTCTGTATTCCTCCCAGGCTATCTGTTTCCGCTTCCACCCTCTATAGGCTAACCTCTTCATTTTCAGTTGGTCCAGGAGCTCCTTGCTCATCCACGCGGGCTTCCTGGTCTTTTTGCCCGACTTGTTCTTCATCGGGATGCACCTCTGCTGAGCTTGGAGGAGGTGCTCCTTGAATGTGGACCAACTTTCCTGGGCCCCTCGTCCCTCCAGGGCCGCCTCCCACGGCACTTTGCCCATCAGGTCCTTGAAGAGGCCAAAGTCCGCCTTCCTGAAGTCTAGGGCACAGAGCTTGCTGTATAGTTTCCTTGCTGCCCCATGGATCTTGAACTCCACCGTGTCGTGGTCACTGCAGCCAAGGCTATCCTTAAGTGTCACATCGCCCACCAGTCCCTCCCTGTTGGTGAGCACAAGGTCGAGCATGGCACCCCTCCTTGTCGGCTCCTCTATCACCTGCAGGAGGAAGTTGTCATCCACGCATTCCAGGAACCTCCTGGACTGCCTGTGCCCTGCCGTATTGTCTCTCCAACAGATGTCAGGGTGGTTGAAGTCCCCCATGAGGACCAGGGCTTGTGACCGCGAGGCTGCTTCTATCTGGCTATAAAGCGCCTCATCTGCTCTGTCCTCCTGGCCAGGTGGCCTGTAACAGACCCCTACTGTAACATCGCCTATCCGTCCCTGTCCTCTAATCTTGACCCATAAACTCTCTGTCAGCTTGTCCTCCGACCCCAGGCGAAGCTCCACGCACTCCAGCCGGTTGCTGACGTAGAGAGCGACACCCCCTCCTCGTCTCCCCTTCCTGTCCTTTCTAAAAAGCTTATATCCCTCCATGTTGACACTCCAGTCATAGGAGTCGTCCCACCACGTCTCCGTGATGCCAATAAGGTCATAGCCCTGCTCATGTGCACGCATCTCCAGCTCATCCTGTTTATTTCCCATGCTGCGTGCGTTGGTGTACATACACTTCAGCTGGGCCTCCGACAAAGCCGACTCGCTGGCTGGAGCGACAGGGGTTCTCTTGGACGGCAGTGTAAGATCGTTTGAACATACCTGCGATCCTTCCTCAGCTTCTGGACCCTCGATGCTGGCACTGGGAAGGACAGCAAGATTTGGCTACAAGTTTTCCAGGCAAAAGAAGGCCAACGCTACTCTAAAATTCTCTGATTTTTCTTTTGCTTCTCTCACTAGAAAAGAAAAGCAAAAGAAAACACAGAAATTCAAAAAGTGCATCTAAAATCACAGTGAAATGAGATACAGAATTGCCTCACATTGTAGAGTTGATCACTGGAATATGACTGAAATTACAGTATTTGGATTAAAAATTGGTATCGAATTACACTATGGGGTAAACTTTCCCTTTTTTCTACCTGCCTCAGAAATAAGATACTTTACAAGACAGGTGTTGTTTTTCAAGGAACACCAGGCTCCAGCATTGCCATTCCTTTGTGACTTAGCAGTGAGAAACCCTCACAGGAGCAAATCACCCGGAGAAGCAATCCAACTGTTTTCCAGCAGAGATAACGCAAGCTAAGAGTGAAATGCTGAGAGCAGGCTGCATCCCCTGCTTTTATGAAAGATACCTTTCAACCACACACATTTGCTTCCATGCTGCTCGATCCACAGCAGTCAACTAAAAATCGTGCAAAATGGATTAGAAGAATAGAGCAGCATGGAGTCAGCCTGAGAAGTAACTTTTCAAGTTGTTTGGCAAGAAGTGGAAGATAGACAGAACTATAAATGAAAACTGGACTTAAGATTTCAAATTGTAATTATATATGATGATTGCACTTGGAAAATGGAGAAGAGTTTTGGGGAATGATCTCCCAGAGGAGGTAGAGAAGAACCCAGCAAGACTGCAGGTCAGAGAGGGTTACCCAAAGATGAAGATGAGTACAGAAGGATACAAACAACAAACGTCTAAGTGTCTCTCACAAAGAGAAAGGGAGTTACCCATTGTCATGTCTACTGTGAGAAGGATGAAGAACATGAGCCTTAGCCAAAGAGAGCTGAGAAGACATAGCTGAAATTCTAGGAGGAGCTTTCCAGACGTGAGGATAACAAAACCCTGGCGTGGAACACCTGGAGAGCAAGAGGAATTTCTGACACTGGAAGGCTTTTAGGTTACTTAGACCTCTGTTGAGGATGGTTGAGTGTCGTGGGTTTTTTGGACTGAGGGTCGAGACAAGAACCGAGAGGGAGCACCCACCAACCATGGTCTCGGGCAAAACATGACTCAGGCTTTCTTCTTAAAACGAAATAATTTATTAACAGTTACAAGAGACACAAGGGAACAAGAAAACCGGTTACTTGAGAGGAAGAAGAGAAAACAAGGCCAGATCTTAAAACAACACCTCCCCACCCCCTATTTTCCTTTCGTTCCTGGCTCTGCCTTCCCCCCCAGCGGCGCAGGGAGACAGGGAATGGGGAAGTACAGGTCAGTTCATCCATGTTGTTCACTGCCGCTCCTTTCTTAAAGGAGGAGGAGTCTTTACACCATTTTTCCCTTGCTTCGGTGGATCCCCTACTCACAAAGAAAAAGTCCCCAAACTTTTCCAAAGTAAGTCCTGCCCGCAGGATTGCAATCCTCCCCATGGATCGCACCAGTTTGGGCTTTACCAGTCTCGGCCTCTTAGGGAGCTGCTGCCACTCGCGTCGGCGTGGGTCGTCCCACGGTCTCCAGATGCCTCCACAACCTCGTCGTGCATTCCATGCCCCATTATCAACAGTACCTGGTCGCGCATCCCCTGCTCCACGACCTCTCCTGGGCTCAGGCATCTCCTTCCCGACGTGGGTCTCTCCACAGGCCACGAGTGGGTCGCTGCTCCGCCGAGCACACCCTGGCTGCAGGGGGGCCGCCTGCCATCTCACACCGATTTGCAAGGGAAGCCTCAGCTCCAGTACACCTCCTCCTGCTCCATCTTTGCTGACCCGGTCGTTGTGGTTGTCTTCTCTTAGATATTAATCCTCTCTGGGGAAGCTCGGCCCGGTGGGCACCCCGGGAGTGGGGCGCTTACCGAGTCCCCCATGCGGCTCCCCCGGCGCCATCTTGAGCACATGGCGCCGGCCCGGGCCCGGGCAGCCGCCCGGCCGGGAGCCGGGAGCGAGGGCAGCGCCCTCCTGCTCTCTCCTCGCTCCTGAGCAAAAAGCCCCTTTCCCGCCCCTTTGTCTCAACTTAAATAGGGCAATTCGCAGAGGCGCCGATTTGGCTCAACCTCCCCCGGGGGGGATGGGACTCAGGTCTGGTGGCACAGGGAGCAAATCCCCTCCCCTGCCACCAGAACACCCCCCCACACATCAAACTATCACATTGAGGTATACCTTAGCCACTCTGGAGCTGGAGGGTGGATTCAAAGGGCTCCTGAGAGTATATTCCTATAGCTGTATATTCATAATCTTCCCCAGCTGCAATAAAATCTTAAAATGCCACCAGAATTAAAAAGGCACAAAATTTAATTATTTTTAGCCATCTAGGAGCTGGTACCTGGTCATTTAGGATCCCTTGGTAGTCAAGTGTGAGAGATGGGACCAAGCCAAAGTTTGTCAGATTTCCATTGCAGAAGACTCGCAGTAACAATTGTCAGCAGCAGCCTGCATGGTCCTGGAAACCGAGCTGCCCAGTACTACTGGAGACATAACCGTATCCTGCCTCCAACTGGAGTTTAAATCTGTCATTTAACCTCTGTGCTTTCTGAATGTAAGGTGCTCAAATATAAGCCATGAATAATATTGAAACAATTCTTAAACACAGCCGCCCCGATGCACGCTGTGTGGAGCATGAAGCGTCTGTCCCAAGCTGATGCTGGCAGACTGAGCTCACAGTTCTCACTCCCATCCAGCTATTTTCTTTTCAAAATGAGAGTTTCGGATTTAAATCATAGAATCATAGAATCACAGAATCATAGAATGGTTTGGGTTGGAAGGGACTTTAAAGATCATCTAGTTCCAACCCCCTGCCATGGGCAGGGACACCTTTCACTAGACCAGGTTGCTCAAAGCCTCATTCACCTGGCCTTGAACACTTCCAGGGATGGGGCATCCACAACTGCTCTAGGCAACCTGTTCCAGTGCCTCACCACCCTCATTGTAAAAATTTTCCTCCTTATATCTAATCTAAATCTCCCCTCTTTCAGTTTAAATCCATTGCCCCTTGTCCTATCACTACACACCCTTGTAAAAAGTCCCTCTCCAGCTTTCCTGTAGGCCCCCTTTAAGTACTGGAAGGCTGCTATAAGATCACCCCGGAGCCTTCTCTTCTCCAGGCTGAACAGCCCCAACTCTCTCAGCCTGTCTTCATAGCAGAGGTGCTCCAGCCCTCGGATCATCTTTGTGACCCTCCTCTGGACCTGCTCCAGCAGCTCCATGTCCTTCTTGTGCTGGGGACTCCAGAGCTGAACGCAGTATTCCAGGTGGGGTCTCACAAGAGCAGAGTAGAGGCCCTCAGATCATCTTTGTGGTCCTCCTCTGGACTCAATCGTTTACATAATTTTCACTATTTTGCATCTTGTAATAAATTGCTGGATTTTCTTAGTGAATTGAATAAATCAGTCAAAAGTAACTAAATTCCAGCATTTTCTAAAGATATCCAATTTGGTTGTTCTGTATCTAGTTTGAAGTAATTAGTCATTCACACTGTGCTATTAGCAGTGAATTCTTATCTTGATATGGAAAATCAATCCTACTCTAAAGTAACGAGTTCGTTTAATTTATAACTTGAAGTGAACACCTCTTTTCTAGAAAAAAAAACATATGATTGTATCTATTTTGTACAGAAACTCCTTTATGGTTTGGAAAAATGGTGTTAGAGAGACTTTTATACAGCATTGTCCAATTTGTAATGCAGTCAGAAACTGGTGTTCCCTTTTGGGGTTTACCAGAACCCCCATTTTTAACCCTTTTTCTCATAAGGCTATTTCAGTCACTGCCCAGGAGAGAAGGAGACAGCCTGGATGCCTGAACTGCTTCTCCTAGGTAACCTTCTTCTCCTCTGTACCTTTGAACTCATTGATTAACAATTCAAGCTACTTTGAGAAGAAAAACAGAAGTGTTGGTTTCTAAAATTTTGTGAAAACTGCATGATTTAAAGGCAAGAGAGCAGCAATACCCTTGCTGAAGGGAGAGAGATCCCATTTCATTCTTTATCCTCTGTATCTGAGACTTGGTGGGGGAAAGGCTTGAGCATAGGTGGGCAGCACAGAGGAACTGGGAAGATTGCATTAGCTCTGCTACCATGAGATTGTGTACATACACTGCAAAGTTCTCCTTGCCTTGTCTTCTAAAACCATGGCTAATGTAGAGATTTTATGTTCAACCTTGCACATAGTTTTAATATGAAGAAGTGGTTTCTACAACAAGGAGGAGAGGAACCTGGAAGTGTATTTCAAAAAGTTAAAACCAACTGCAATAGTGACCAGCATTATCAAATGCAACCTGCTATAGCAATTATAGAGGAAGTGCTTGAAATGCCTACTTTGGCTATAAGTCCCTTATTATCTTATAATCTAGAAATTAAAAATCTGTTTAGGAACAAGACAATGTTATATGAAGGAGAGACACAAGAGTCCCACGATGTACAACGACTCCATGCACACTTCTCATCCAACAAACATTCTTGTGGCCACACTGGTGAAAGCAACGTCACCCCACACATGAACAGAAAGCCCCTTCTGTTACATTAGGAACTGTAAATCTGTACATTAATGAACATTTTCTTCATAAATTCATCCAAGGTGGGAATACTTTCCCAACTTTCCTGTCTTGCAGAAACTGTTTTGGGCATTGCCAGTACATCGCCTTGTGCCACTGCAGTTTTGCTCCGTTTTAATAAGTGATTTGAATGCTAATGGAGACCCAAAGGCTGCTTCTTCTACCACTGGAGAAAAGTTGTCTCACCAAATTTTAGCTATCAGATTTTGAAATGAGCTTTACTAGATAAGAAACAGAGCAACTATCTGATATTTTTTTACTGTTGAATTTCCTCTTGATGCCAGGAAATTGAAGCACAGGAGTACAAAGATTAGTGAAATCAAGCTGGAAATGCAAATCTGACAAGTAGTGTGATGAAAGTTAGGAGAGAAGTGAAAATACAAACATTAGTTGAGAAAGTATATAAAAAAATAGACAGCAATGTGCACCTTTGGTCATTAAATTAGAAATTAGAAATAATAAATTATTGAAATGAAGCTGTTATCAGAATTCAAATGAACTAGACTTGTGGATGTATAATGTTTTCTTCCCAGTGGATATTTAGGAAGAACATCACTAAACAAGTCAAAACCATGAGCTGTCTGCAAGCAAAGTAGTATTTATCACGTCAGGACTTAGAAACCAGAATATCAGTGGAAACCTCTAGAGAAAGTTAAAAATAAATTAACAAATAGAATTAATACATATGCTTCTGTCCAAGTGTGAATCTTGCAGTTTTAAACTAACAGGGTCAGTATACAGTTGGTAAAAATCAGCGATTCCCATCACACTGGGTTTTTTAGAGGAAATCTGTGTTGGTTCTTGATGGAGACCTTCAAGGGACTGCAAGGAGCACACGCTAGCACAGTCTGGTCCATCACACATAATACTAAAGTCCTGGAAAGGGAGGACTAAGGACCCTTGAGAAGAAGTTGGAGAAGAGCAGGCTGTGAGGGAGCAGAGATGGCAGTGGGAAGACAATTTTGGAACGGCCAGAGGTCTGTTTAAGCATCAGGAGTCATAGCAAATGGCTGCTCCTGCCTGCTGAGAAATGCTGAACCTCCCCAATGGATGCATGTATAGTTTTTCCCCAGGGGGACCTGTAAGAAGCTGTGCTCTGTAGTGATGACTAGGCAAGTGGCAAAAGGGGAAGTGTTGAAGTTTGCTACTGGCACAAACAATTCAGTCTCTTTCCGAAGGTGAAGTGGATAAGACACAGCAATGTTTTTGAATTAGGAAAGGAGTTGTAATTTCAGTAAAACAGTGAATAACTCTTGCCCAAATCTTTACCAAATCCAGCTTAAAAACAAATTTAAGTATTCCTGGCACCCAACATATGGAAATCTGTCCTCATTCTCCACTTCCCACACATGCTGGTTTCTCATTTCTGTTGAAAATGAGAAACAGAGTATGACTTCATTTCACAAGAGCATGATTTTTTTCCTTAGGATAAACCGAGAGATTTGGTAGGATAAAGACTTAACAACAATCCTTCAAAGCATCATGGACTTTGTGGCTATTTCATCACCCTCTGAAGAAGTAGCTGACCTCCAAACTCATAATTGAGTAATAGACTGGCTTCATACAAAGCTGGATTAAGTCAGTCCTCCTCAAGCCAGAAGTCTGCGCCACTATTCCCTTTCTCCAGTTCATTTTCTGTCCCTTGTTCTGCTGTTGTTCACTGAGGTCCACACTGCAAACAGAATCAGGGAGATGAGGAACAGCAATACTGCTGAAGTGGCAACAAACTGCAGTGCGTGGGGATGGAGAAGCCAAGAAGGGGAAAAAGTGGTCACAGGCAAAGACATTTGGGGTGGGAATTTCTCAAGCTAGCATCACAGCAAAGAGAAATACCTTCTTTAGGAAACACTATGAGATGGCAATAAGCTCCAGAAGGTCTTTCAAGGGCCACAGTAGTGTGGTGGTCATCCGTGCATGGTCAGGGCAACACACGGCAACAGACATAGCTGATGGTCTCATTCCACTCATCTCCCACAAGTGTGAATTTCAGACCTCTGTAATAATGTGTGTTCCCTGCAGAAAATTACGACAAATATAAATGTAAAAATGTTTTGTTTTGTTTTGTTTTTTACTTTATTTACAGGGAAAAAACCACTTCAAAGCCAGAAGAAAAGAGTCTAAATTGAGAAATACTTCTGCAGATAAATTCTAATCCATTTTGATCGACTTCACAAAAAAAGAGAAAGTACATATGAAGAAAGAAATTCCTACTATCCTCTAGTTCCTTCCTTTCATCCTAGAAAATGTATGCTAAGCATAAATGATGGAACAGAAAACAGAACCTTTAACATGATAACAGTTTACTGCTTCTGCAAGATCTTCCAAAGGAGTGAGGAGTTATCTCAAAAACTCACATACAAGTATCTGCCCATAGTATGTTGCCAATTTGAAATAAACTCAATGTGGAGTATATCACTAATATAAAATGATTATAGAAAATCATACAGAATTACTGGGGGGGGGTGGGGGGGTGGGGCGGGGAAGAAAAAGAAGGTTCTGTTAAGGTTAAATGCAGATGGTCCCTATGGGAATACAGCACAGATGGAAAGAGAGGTGGTCAGTTAAACCCCTCCAGAGCTGAATCCTGTGAGGGACATAAAGAGAATGGCTTCTCCAAGTGTATCAGCAGCAAAAGAAAGATGGGGTAAATGTGGGCCTGCTGCTGAACCTGACGGGAGACCTGATGACAGAGGACATGGACAAAGTCAAAGTCAGTGCCTTCTTTCCTTGGTCTTCAGTGGTAATACCAGCCTTCAGGAATTATAGGTCCCTGTAGCCTTCCTGGAGCAAGGAAGACTTACCGTCCTCTGTGAAGGGGGATCAGGTTAGGGATCATTTAAATAAACTGGACATACAAAGTCCATGGGACCTGATGGGACAAATTCAGGAGTGCTGAGGGCACTGGCCAATGTCATTGCAAGGCCAGTCTTGACCATCTTTGGAAGGTCATGGCAACTGGCAGACGTTCCTGAGGACTGGAAGAAAACAAATGACAATAATGGCAGGTTTTCAGTGATAATTTGAACAAGTGTGCAATGGTATCATATCACACTGCATTTTCAAGATAGAGACATAACTCTATCCCCTGCGTTACCCAAGCCAGCCCCTTTGATTGGATTGCACTCATATTTATGTACGTTTTTAAAATCTAAACATAATATAATGCATAGGAGTCTTTGGGCTTCATGGAATTCAACAAGAGCCTTGGAAAAGTCGTCCTTGCTCTTTGCTTGAATTCAGTGTTATTAGTACTGCTGGAAAATGCATCTTTTCTTCCTGTGACACTTATTCGCTTTCATCTATTTTGTCAGCCTCTCCAAATTAGCAGCAGATTATCGTCATCACCACACACGCTCATGCAGGCGAGAGAACAACACATCTCTGATGCTGTTGCAGTCATTTTGAGCGGGGACAGCACACCACCTTTGCACAATCTGAGACCCTCCAAAACTTGCGTGGACTGAGATGACCCCCTGGGCAAGGTCAGCAGGATCTCAGCTGTTTGCTTGCCAACCAGCTTAACCAGTAAGGAGATTATGGGTGCACTTGGAGAGTTTCTGATTGCTTAACCCAATGAGAGCATTTCCGTATTTTGCACTCCCAGCCCCCTGTTGATGTGCAAGACCGCAGAGACTGTTGCATTCTTGATAAGATGGTGCTCAGCACTCAACCATTATCTGCCAGAACAGATGGTTAATAGGGAATAGTCCCACATTAGTAGTTCACTGGCCAGCTCATAAATGATGAACACTACCCTGTCACTTTCTAAATGCATACATGTTTCATCATCATTCATCGTAAAGAGGAAAAGCCAAGTTGACTATGCGTCTGTCAGCAAATGTTTCACCTTAACTGCGCGTGCATTAAGAAACGCCTGTTGAATGCAAAGATGTTTTTTCAGCAACAAGAATGTTGTTCAAAACACCATGCAAAATATCTCCATTTTTTTAGAGTAGGTGATATTGATTTTTTAATTATATTTATTTTTTAGCATGGGTGATAGCACTATGGTATTCCTAGCGATTGAATGCAGTTTTATCTATCTGCTTATGAGACTGAAAGCTGTAGTGGGAAACGGTAACAGTCTGGCAGATCACATCTTGGTAATTTCCAAAGGGTCCCAGCTGTGCTCTGTGTCCCTCTCCGTGCCCTTCCATGCCAAGTGTTACTGCAGTGCAGTTCCACCTCTCTCTGCTCTACCCTCCCACACATCTTTTGGACATAGACCTGATGGAGACTCTTGCAGGTTGTCCAAGGAGTTTCCTCCATCATCTGGTAGGTTTGGGATGTGTCCATCAGCTTTAGTGCTCCCCATGGGCATCCACACTCCTGCCATCAAACATCCCACCTCCTGCCGTTCAACTGACTGATTTTATGCCTTGTTCTCCATTTTTTTCCACTTCTGCTCTCCTTTTCACCATCTTTCCCTCTCTTTCTCCACTTGGTCTCCTCCCAGACAAACCACCCTGTTATCCTTATTTTGCTACACCCGTTTCCAAATTTGATATTTCTGCCACCATTACATATGCAATCTCAGTGTTACATGGCATTAAAGATATAGTGGAAACTACAGGTTTCAATAGGTACAGCTGCCCTTGCAAGGCTCCATTCCCCAAAGAGCTTCCAAACTCACCTTAAACTATCTGGTTCATACTGGTTTCAGTTTGCTTACCTTAAATGCTTTCTGAGACATGCCATCCTGTTCATGTCTTGATTGCTCTCCTCGGATCCAGGTAACTTCAAACATTGTCTTTTCTCATATGCAAACCAGCTGCATGTCAAAGCTCACCTTGTAACACGTTTTCCTCACTCTGTTTTTGTGCTCACAGCACATCCTGCTCTCCATTTACTGCTCAGTCACAAATCATTGACCTGGACGTCCACCCCACCTCCCACAGAGGCACCATCTTGATCCTCTGCAACTCAATGCCCTACAGCAATGCTTTCCCAGAGTCGGAGGGGCACTCAGGTTGAGTGTAGCATCAGTCCGTATTTTCCTCGGAGGTGATAAATCATTTATTGTAGCAATTTTAATAGGAACACAAGCTTCAAGTGACCTCTCTTGTCCCTGCACCTGGTCGGTTACCTTCTCAGGCACTGACAGCAAATTCGAGACAAGCAATTACTTGAAGCTGAAAATAGGATGTTATGATCAGGACAGTCAATGAAAGGGTAGAGGAAGTTACAGAAGAAACTTGGGCTTCCTTTGAAACAAAAGTGCACTGAGATAAAACAGGCAGTGATGTTTCGCTTCCCAAGCATGGATGAACAAGACTGTTTCTATTTATATTATTTATAAAACACTTTATGAAGGGAGTTGGTCAGTGGGAAAGGAGTCACTTGCTCCATTGCTTGATCTTCCTTCCCAACACCTAAACCAGATGAAATGCCCTTTGTGTAGAAAATTTTCAGTGAGTGAATGTTGTCCATGTAAGATTATTTTTTCTGTGATCTGATATCAATAAAGACCTGATTATGTTCTTACCTGATCTCCATATCATAGGAAACTTTTTTAAAGGTTATCATTGCTCATGTCAGTGATATTTCTGCTGAACACTGTGCCCCTCCTGCTGCTGCATCCCCCAGTAATCTTATCAAAAAGGTCATTCTGTATTGTTTCTAGTTCAGTAATTTACTGTGGTAACAAGCCATGGACAACAGTAGTATTTACAGAGGTAGTTAGAAGGAGATTAATTAAAGGTCATTTTGAATAGAAGATGGTCCCATTGCTTTGAAAAATAAAATCAAGACTATGCAGCTGTAATCACTTTGGAAGGTTTGTTTCCACTTTTAAAGCAGATGTCTCTAATGTCATTTAATTATGAATAAACCAGAATAGCTAGATGTTATGGGAAATCTGCTATAAAGGCAGATGTCAGCCAAATTGTTTTAGTTTGTACAAAGTACTTGTAAGGCCCAGAGGGTTATGGCCTCTTTCAGTTAAACTACAGAGTCTGTAACATATACTGCTTACTGTTCATCAGATGCCTTTCGTTAAAAGCAACTTCTTAGGGAATGTTGACATCATCCCATTCCCTTCCTCTCTGGTCCTTCCCTCAAGAACAATTCAAAGATGTTCTGCTCTTTTTTAATACATAAAATCAGACACAACTATGTTGATACTTTATTATCAATGTGTATATTATCAGTAAAAAAGAAATCCAGCCCTTAACAGAGGGAAGCACATTCATGATATATTTTTGGGGTTCCATATTAGCTCTCAAAAGGTGGGACCTTTGTTGCCCACAGATGACGCCATGACCTGTGTTTCACTCGTGGTGATGCATTGCTCGTTCTGCTGTTAAGAGGGCAGGAGGCGCACCACTGCGTGGTGAGGATCTGTGATTCCAGGTGCTATGGGGAGATACTTCTGCCTCTGGCAAGAGTTGATTTTGCTGCCAAATACCCTTCCTTAGGTCACTTTTGTTTTTTAAAGATGTCTATTTGAAGAAGATAATGATACATGGGGCCTATTTATGAACCATCTTTGAGATGTAGGTACTCCAGTTAAAATAAATATTGAATATTTTCTGAACTTACATTTATTGTGATCAATGCCATGTAAACCTAAAGGTTTGGAGAAAATCTGGAGCACAGCTAAGACTTTCAAGTTTCTTGTAAGACCAAATTTGGCTTCGATTGGTCTTTCATTTCACACTGAAATAAGTTTTTTTGTCTAAAAGATAACCACTGCTAAATGACCTCAAGCAGACTTCTCATTTTGCTTCATCCCTGAAACCTTGCCTCACAGTGAATGTATTAAAGTTTTGGGCAACTGTAGTAGAACAAGCAGGAAGAAAATGCATCCATGGAGGTCTGGGAGCTGTGACAGCTGTTGCATTGGAGATGAGCATGGGATAAAATATGGAAATTAGTTACCTTTTCCACAGAAGACAGGATTCGGGTCCAGGCTTAGATACCCAAATGGCTGCATTTAGGCAGCTGAACAGAGCCTTCCCTAGATGTTCATTTGCAGTAATGGGAACTTTGATACCACATAAAAATATGCATTTAGATATCTTAAATGGAGCTAAATCACATCCCACTCTTTGTATGTTTTCTAAACTGGATAAAATAACACAAAGCCAAAGGATGCATTCAGTTGTTGGACTGTAATTAGCATCAACAGAACGATGACGTATTTATTCAGTGATAAAGCCAACTGCTGAGGTAGGGGCATTGAGAAGGTATTTGTAGAGTTACTGTGATCTTGATGACATCATTAATATTGAAGGTTTGTAACCAATACTGAAATGGTGTTACTTATGTCTTGTGGCTACAATGACCATGATTTGCTTTAGCAGAACTTGTACTTTAGGTGGCTTGGGTTGTAAGAAAGCACATAGCTGCTTTCAAAATGTACCTGTAACATCTGGTGGTCACTTTGACTGTCCAGCCAAGTGAGCGTGCAGGGACACCATTGCCAGCAGGCTTCTGCTTTCGGTGAGTGCTCCTCTGAACCCAGCAATAAGGAGAGCTAGCTTTACCCCACGAATTTGATGAGCTTGTGTCACCCTATAATTTTGGTCTGACTGCTCAGAAACGCATCTAGCAGAAGCAAAACAGGGGCCTATCTAATCTCAGCCTAATTTTCTCTCTGACAACAGCAGCTCTGAAATTCTCTGAGGGTTTTTTCCCATTTCTGTGTGACTGTGCAAGGACAGGCATTTCACTCCAGCTCTCCCCAGCAATGCAGAGCTCCTGTCTGCCTCAGTGAAACAGCTGCTTCCCTGGAGAAACCACTCCTAGGTAGGCAGATACTGCTGTGGAGAATCAGCTCTTGTAAAACTGGTTCAAAATTGCTTTTTTTTATTTAAAAAATGCATGTGGTAAATATTTCTCTCTGCCTATCATTGTTAACCTGTATTTCATCTTTTCTTTAATCTATTTCTAGGCAAAGCAGGGAAGAAAATAGGACTTTATGTAACCCTGATGAAAGCATCTGTCAAGTAATGGGAAAGAAATAAGTACAAGAGACTTGTTAATAAAACAGTAAAAATATCTAGAGACAGAGCATTACAACGAGGGAGTCTGATGCTCTAATTCAACCATCTGCTTTTAAACTTGATTTCCTGTAGCAACCGGCTTAAGCTTAAGCGCTGGAGCATCCCTGTGAGGCACTGAGCTGAGCCCCCCAGACCCGCCTTGGTCAGCCTTCCCCAGGGCACGCAGGTACCATCATCTGTGCCAGCTGTCTCAGGTGGTGCAAAACGGCCCCCAAAGTCATCATCTTTGTGCAGGAGCACTCCAGAGAGGTGGCCCCAATGCCAGGGGAGCGTTGCCCTTTAATTTCTGCCTCATCTGTAGTCTCCTTCGTCAGAGTCCATGCTGAAACCATACCTGACAGCCCCATCTTTGGGGGAGTAGGGAGGAGGACTACGGTAACCTTTCTCGTTCCATCCACTGCCAAAATTTCCCTTGGTGTAGGGACAGCAGCTGGTTTGTAAAGTGAAACTGCTAAGATTTGGGGGTTTTGTCCCAAGGCACAACTGGAAGAACTTTGCAATCTTAAAGCTTCATGAAGAAGTCAATCCCTGTGTCATTCAGCTCTACTGAAAAACCACTGGATGTCCACTGCCCAATTTATTTTCCACACACAACATGCTTTCATTGCAGATGAAGTTTCTCCCCCTTTTTTTCCCAGTTGTGCTTGACTGCTGTTCCCAGCATGGTGTGCTGTGTCAGTGGAAGGACCATCTGTAACACCACAGGCATGAGGACCATGATGACCTCTCTCTACTGGAGATCCTTCATCACTCCAATAGAATAAAATAAGCCCCTGGAAATGTAAGCCACTGGGTTCCACTGCTTGAGAAAGCAAAGGGATAGGAGCCTTCCCAGCTCCAAAGTAGGCAGCAACGGAGGTGGCTGATGGGAGCACTGCTCAGCTGACATGCAGAGCTGCTGGGAAGAGGTGGCACAGGTTACACCTACTGTGTTACCTGCCCTCACTGACCTCAGCCCTGTAAATCCAGAGGGCAAAGCTGAAAGCGTGGGAAAAGCTAATTAAATATAGTGCTCAATTAAGATTCTGCTAAAAAAAAATTATTAGCTTTGCGCAAAACAGTTTACTCATCCTTTTACTATTCTGCTCAGGCTCTTTTTATGAGGATAACCTCTTCATGAGTGCTGAAACCCAAGGTGTGGGGTAATCTGCTGATTCTGGGAAATTGCCCCATTAAGTGCCAATTTGGCATGGTCTAAGCAGGGCGATGAGCTGCAGCCACCCTGAGCAGAAGAAGCGCTACTTGGCTTGAAGTGATTACTGATTGCCTCCTGGGGCAAAAGAAACCAGCCCAGCCCAAAAGTCTGCAAACAGTTAAAAATAATCTAAAACTAAAGCTTTCTGGAAATGGTATGAAGTGTTATTTCAGCCTCTTCAGTTGTTTCTTACATCTGCAAAAGCTTGGTGCCGGCAGTAACACACCAAGAAGGTGGCCTGTCTGTAATAACTTTCTAACTTTGTCCTCTTTAGCTGTGCCAGGAAGAGGAACCTACTGTGAAAATATGTCTCTGAAATTGAAACTAATTTCCCAGGAGCCTCCCTACTTATTTTCTTTAATTTAAAAAGCTGGCTTACCTCGCATTAATAGGGATTTGAACAACGTATTCAGGTGTAAAATATACCTAATACAAATGGATGATGACAGGATCTCGTCATCGTCATCTCTTGACATTCCTGGCCACTCTTCCGACCTGAAGGACCTCATCCACCCCCAGCCCTGGCACAGCAAGGTGGCAGGTGCGCCTTGCACAGGGCTCATGCCATACAGCACCCAGAAGCACTCCACGGCCTCTGGCCGACACCGGGCTCAGGGCAGGGTGGCAAGCAGGCACCCATGGACCCCAGCAACTTTGCTGGTGCATGGCCTCCTTCACCCAGTTGGGCAAAGCCCGTGGGCTTCACAGACACGGTGGGTGACAGCAGCTGCCTGCACGTTCCCTGTTAGGAAACATCCATCACTGCGAGTTGGTTTGGTTGGTCTCAAATTTTGTGTGTTTGCTGGGGAGAGGAAGACGAGAAGGCCCTTACAGAAGACAGCAGTGCTGGTGTCCCACCGACAACAGAAAATGCAATGTCAGTGTCCAGGCTGGGGAAAATGCTTAAGGACAGCACGAGCACCAGTTTGGAAAGCCAGCGAGTTTCATCTGAGAGCGCTGCTATGCCCGTGAGCAGCACCAGGGCAAAGGAAGACTCATTATGCCCCAGGTTTGGTTACTTTATAATGCTTCACAAGATATACACTGTCTGCGCTGTCCTCTAGATGACAGTGACAGACAGCACATCCCAAATCCCCGCTCCCACCCATGCCCCATCATGGCTGGGCCAGGCTTTTCCCTCCTTCCTCTTCCCTGGCTTCATTATCTCTGTGATACAGAACCGACCCTTCGTGGCAGTACCAAAGGAGATGAACCTCCAAACCAAGCTGAGATGCAAACCTGTGATCTACTTATTTGAAAAGGTCAGTTTCCCATTTTCCTGTGGGTTACCAATTTCTGGTAATAATGATTTCTCGCTATGCGCTGGTAGGACCAGAGCATCCAGATCACCAAGCTAGCACAAAGCCAGCACACTCTCTCCTCAGAGGTGTGCGGAGGAGGATCGCTGCAGTCCCCTGGTCAGGATGGGGAACGCCATGCCGGTGTGTGCTGATGGTGTTACAGGAGGATCTTCAACAACGGATAGATAAGGAGGTGCAGGAGAAACAAAAGGCTATTTAACAACTTGCTATGCTAATTTGTATGAAGGTGAACTTATTATTAACGGAGCTGCTGGTAAAAGAATTTTCCATCAAAGTCTTTCTCAGTGAAAAATGAGGTGGATGAAAGTGCACAAAAAAAAATCAACATATCTAGTTTCTTTGGGGCTTCTATGTTTTAAGGAGGATGTGAAAAATAATTCATTCATTTATTGCGTGGGCTCGTTTTCCATCATTTTATTCTACAAGGGAAGTGGACAACATTTTTCAAAATATCTCTAATGTGAAGATCTTCAGTCAGCACAATGTGAAGACCATATTCACTAGAGACATCATTGTCTAACTTCACCCTCTTTTCATCTCCTCTTTTTATTCCCCCAGGATGTCAAAAAGGTCTTCAAGAAGGTGCAACCATCATTTAGTCTACCTTTACTGATTTCCTACAGTGTTAAGGATCTATAACAGGATCTTTTATAAGGACTGTTGTTTCTGGTCGGTTGAAGACATTGCTAAGAAACAGATGTCGTGATGCACAGTTGGGTGGGATAGAGAAAGCTAAGAAAACCTGGAATGTATTTCTAGTTTCAACCTTCACCATCCCTGAAGACAGATTAATTTAAACTTTAGGTCGTATGTAACCCTGATAGGATGTTGAGCAGGTCTTAATGGTAACGAAGATCCTGTAAAGTTACAGTGATCAAAACTCTCCTCAGTCTTTAGCTGGGAAAAGCTGCTGAAGTAGTCACCATGTTGTGTTTTATTCTCAGCGATTTCAGGACATGTGAAACACTGTTTTTCATATTATTATGAACCCTGAGGGCATTTGTCTCACTGGGGTTTGGAGAGCAGAAACTCCACAGCACTCCGTGGGGCAGTGATGCATCTGCTCCTTGGTGTTTCAGCTAACACAGTGAGAGGTGTTTTCTGATGGGTGGTGCTTTGTAACGGCAATTGTTTATCCTGGGAAGAAGATAATCAAGATGTTTGTTACATTTCCCCTTATCAAATATCCTAAAATACTCACGTATCTTCATAACTTCTCAGCTGGTGACGCAAGGCAGGGAGACTGGCATGAAGTCGGGGAGGGTGGCAAAGGGAAGAGGCCACCAGAGATTGTATCTGAAGACATGACAAGGTGTAAAGTGAGGAGAGAAGACTGGAAAAGTGATAAATGTGCTGGAAGTCCAGCTAGGATGGTACGACAAGGGGAGAGGATTCGGTTGTGGGAGCCTGCTGAGGGATGTGTGCAGGGACCAGGTTGGAGCAAACACCACAAGAGTGATTTTTTGGGGCAAACACAGTGATTTTGGCTCGATGTGTAGGAAAGCCAGGCAGCAGGACTGAGCTGCAAGGTGATGGAGAGGCAGCAGTAAGAGCTGGCAGAGGAGCGGGAAGGGAGACCCCGAGCCCCATGCAGCAACAGGAGGCAGCATGTGGCTGCTGAAAGGCAGGAGGCAGGTTGTGTACATGCTTGGGGAAAAGTGGCCGTTGCCCTCATGCCACTCACCACACACACAAATAATGCCACCACTGCAACAGGTCTCAGGTCCTTCACGTACAGGTTTTTATGCCAGGGTAACTGCTGTCTGTCATGGAGAGTCATGTTCCTTGTTCACATTAGTGGGAAATTAGGATCTACCTTTATCAACATTTTTAATGTATATGTCTATATATTAAACTGAAATAAATTTTTAAAAGATGGCTGGCTACTCATGGTCTTTCCAAGATCTCTATTTCACTCCTGCAGCCGGTGTAAGTTCGAGGAGCACATCCCTGGCTATCGATTTTTCTGACACCTTTGAACTAATCAAAGGTTAAAGCCTGTCAAGAGAACGTTTAATTCCTGTATTTAGCAAACGCAGTTCTTTCATCTGCCCACACAATATGCCCAGGAAATATGCTAAATTGGAGCAATCGCACGTTCAGGGCTAAAATGAGAAACTGTTAAATGGCAAGACTTCTGCCAAGAAGCTGAAAGCAAGTATCAGGATTATCTCTGTCTTCATTACATCTCTAAATTATGAATTCTGCTGGCTGAAGTAATTAAGAGCTCTTTCTGGACTTGCTTTATGGATTTACTGCATGCTATTGTATAGGGGACACCTCCTTATCCCAGGGATCTCAGTTGTCCCTGGACGTCAGCAGCAGCGGCAGCAGAACCAGACTCTGCACCAGCTCAGTTGTTTCTTCCACCTGACAAATCGTAGCTAAGGCAGGAGAGGAAACCACTATGGAAGTAGACAACAGGTAATTCCTGCATGGGAGACTTATTTAAATGAAAAGACAAGGACAATGGTGATAAGCTGGTCATGAATAAACTTCAGCTGGAATTAGGAAGAAAGTTTCGTTTCTGGTGCAAGAGAAGAGAGATTTTGAAACAACCATCCAACCAGCATAGTGGAGTCAAAAAAAAAGAGGAAAAAAATATCAACCCAGACCCAGATTGCTGCTTTTAGCTGGAATTTGGTTGTTTTGTGAAACAGACTCTGTGACGACAGAAACGGCAGAGGATTTGGCTCTGTAACCCAAGAGATCTCCTCCAGTTTGACTAGTTAATACTGACTGTGAAATTTTGTGCCACTGAAATGCCATCACCTCTGCAGGTTTCTGCAGGTGTAAGTGGGCTTGATGGACACCCACACTTTGCTCAGACCGAGAATGCTCCAAAGGACATGAAATGACCACTTAGGGCTTAAGTATTATAGCCCAGCTGGAGCAGTACTGATGCTGTGGCAATTTACCTTAATGACTCAAGAGCATATTTCACAGCAATGCTGTGTAGCTGTCCTGACCTAAAAGCTCTCTCATGGCTTAAACTGAAATTTATGCCGCTCACAGAAGATACCTAAAAGAAAAAGCATATCCAACAAAGCCGGGAAGAAAAACAGGAAGAACTTAAAGCTGTGAAAACCCTGAAAAGGAAACATATTGAAGGAAAATTATACCAATGGTGTCAACGATTATAGAAGTCTCATAGTAGGAAGACCATTAGCTCGAGGATCAGCGGTGAAAGCCATCGTCAGCCGTTATGGGGTGCAGCATGGTGGGACGGCGGCAGGACACCCAGCCTCCATGGGTCACAGCACCGGCCAGGGCAGTGCTCAGGGGGCTACAGCCAGCTCAGCAAGCAGCTCTCCCATCCTCCAGGGACGACATATGGCCATGTCATTGCTGCAGACGGGTGACATCACTGAAAGGCTCACTGCAAGCGCTGTTCCCAGCAGAGTCATTCGTTAGGTAATAGCTGAAAGAAGACAATATGGGTATGTTGGCAAAAGAAGCTGAGGCCGGAAGAACTGGACTCCTCTCCAGATACAGTTTTAATTAGGAAATTTATAATTAAATTACAAAAATTATGTATTTGAACACGTTAGTACACTGCTCATATCACGCTTAAGAGTGACTCAGCTTTATTAGTTCTCCCATCTGAAAGGCTGGTCAGTACACCATCCATCTCTGCCTCTTCACACCTACATTCTTCCCTTCCTGTCCCCATTAAGCACATAAACACATGAAATTAAGAGAAGTCAAAGGAAAAAGAAGAAGGGAAGAGCTGTCACCGTGGCTTCACCCCTGGCTGCAGGCTCCGTGGGACAGATTTTGCAGATGGAGGGAGGACAGGCTGGTGTTTATGTGCCGTGCGGCCAAGAGCCCTGCAGCGGCTGCGCCCACGTCGTCTCCAGCACCGTGTGGGCTTTGCAGCTTTGCCCTGTGGAAGAGAAGTTGACACACGAATTAGCAGGGAAGAAAGAAAATTGGCTGAAGTTATCTGGGACACCCATGCAAAAGCCATCAAATCTGATAATTATCCTTTTCCTAGCACGAAAGCGTGAGCTGGAAGTATTTAATGAAGAGGAGAGATGGACTAGCAGTGGCTGGAGAAGCAGGCTGGGACAGACACGAGCTGTTTTCTTCAGCAAACCTCACCCATTACAGCCCCATGTTCTTCACCTGAGCTTGCCCACGGGCACCTGATTACCCTCAGTAGGTTTCTCTCCCTGCCAGCGCTGATCTGCGTCTTACTCCTCTCATACATCGGGGAAACGAATCCCTCGTGTGTAGGTGGCCTGGTCCCTTTGGGAGGCATAGGGAAAAGCAGCCGTGGCTCTAGTTTGGCAGCCGGGGCTGGAAGCCCTGCTATGGTCTTCGGAGTGAGGTGTTTGCAAAACCTCACTGATCCTTGAAGCATCTCACACAAAGAAAGGAGGCTAAAAACCAAGCTACTACCAGTTATTATTTTTCTGTTGGTTCCCAGCAGAATAACTGATTCTGCTGAGTTTATTTATGGAAGGTGCTGTAATGCTGAGACGTGTAGGTTAAATTCTTGTTCTACACATCTTAGTGTTCATTGATTTAAGTGGAATTGCTCTTGATCTCCAAAGAGGTGCAAAGAAAGGTAAGCACACTTTGCTGAGCAGCAATTATGGGAGATAGAACCTGGATCTGGAAGAGGTGTATGACCTTTGGGACTCGAGGGGCATCAAAATGCTGTGCTGTTTATTCCCGTTACGTGAAAAATATCTTCTCTCTCAAGCATCAGTGAGCAGGAAGCATCCTTAGGTGGATGCAGGGCCTGCGTGATGTGAGGTGTCTTCTGAGGATGGCAGTAGCACAACGTAAGGGTTCTTTCCCTTACAACTTGAGCCCATTGTCACCATCCTGGAGTACAGGGAGAGGGATAGGTTGTTCAGGGATCTGCCTGCTTCCCCAGACACAAAGGAATTAATTTCTCCTACTATGCCTACCTACACTGGCTTTGCATCTGAGCTCCTCTAGAGGGGAGAGGTGGCGTTATTTTTAAGACGAAAATCACTTGACTTCTGAATACTGAATCCAGTGATTCTGCCCCCTCTACTCTGCTCTTGTGAGACCCTACCTGGAGTACTGCGTTCAGTTCTGGGGTCCTCAACACAAGGACATGGAACTGCTGAAGCGGGTCCAGAGGAGGGCCACAAACATGATCTGAGGGCTGGAGCACTTCTCCTGTGAAGACAGGCTGAGAGAGTTGGGGCTGTTCAGCCTGAAGAAGAGAAAGCTCCAGGGAGATCTTCTAGCAGCCTTCCAGTACTTAAAGGGGGCCTACAGGAAAGCTGGAGAGGGACTTTTTACAAGGACGTGTAGTGATAGGAAAAGGGGCAATGGCTTTAAACTGAAAGAGGGGAGATTTAGATTAGATATAAGGAAGAAATTTTTCACTCTGAGGGTGGTGAGGCAGTGGAACAGGTTGCCCAGAGATGTGGGTGCCCCATCCCCAGAGGTATTCAAGGCCAGGTTGGATTGGGCTTTGGGCAACCTGATCTAGCGGAAGGTGTCCCTGCCCATGGCAGGGGGGGTTGGAACTAGATGATCTTTAAGGTCCTTTCCAACTCAAACCAGTGTATGGTTCTACGATTCTATTGCCCTGGGATGAAATGAGTGATGGCCAGAAGTGTGTGCTTTCCCTGGAGAATGTGAGGTGCTTGTCCTGAGTGTAGCTGTACGTACTGTGGACAGCTAAAGTGGATGGGGCAATTTAGCAGCTAGGGATTGGCACACATTTCTCAAGGACTCTGCTTCTGAACTCCCTTTTTTCATGTCAGAATCTAACAATTTCTTTCTTGCCTTCCAAACACAATTTTTCAAGGCTGCAGCTGACCTTTTGTTTAGGGTGCTAGTTCCCTAATCTTATAATTTACCACTGTATCCCAGATTCATCAGGGGAATGAATTTTGTGCAACGATCATCTTTAAAGTAATTTAGGGAGGACGTACCCCCAGAACCACATTTGCCTGTGCCGCACCGTGCAGCCTGAGGGACGTTTCTTCAGATGAGAGCGTGAAGGCACCTTTAGCAACAGCTCAGTTGAAGTCTATGGAATGAACATGGAAAGTCCTTCTGGCGCCTAAAAAGCAAATCAAGTGAATGTGCCAGTTCAGGAGAACTTTCTCACAGCCCAGATGGACTGCTCTGGGGTAGGCACGAGGTGATGTAGACAGACCGACAGACACACGCAAACACGTCTGTGTGCAAACGCAGAGGTGACTTCTCAGTGCTTTCACCCACTGATGCTCCCCTGGCACAAAGAGCACACGCAGAGCTGGGGACACACAGGAGGATGACTAGTGCCAAAGCATCCCGTGCGGTGTGACCTCTGCCTGCTGACTGCCCTCAGCGTATTCTCTGGCAGCCATGCAGGAGGAATGTCAGTGCCATGCGTTTACACACAGAGTGCAGGCAGTGATGCGACATGAGCGAAGCGATACAGAACATCTCTCTTCATTGTCCTCTCTGGCAATCAAGTCTCCACCCACCCCTGCAGCAAAATCTGGCTGCTCCTACCCACCGTGACACAACAGCTGAGCTGCTACAGCTCCGCTCGCTTCAGAGAGGTACTACTGATCCTGCGTTTCAGGCATTTCAGGCTTCCCTTCCCCATCCGTATCTCTTTTACTCATCCTGTCTTAGAGCAGGTGGCACAGAACCTCACTCCAGGGTGCAGAAGCTGCCACAAACAGGTAGAGTTTTCCTAGCAGTGTTCACACTGGAAATAACGGGCAAGTTTCAGAGAGGAATGATAAGTATTAAAAACTACATCTTAGACTGATAACCAAGGGAAGACTGCGATGATGCAAAGCTGTACCTTTGGCAGTCACGTAACTGCATAAAACATATTTAAGTACAGACTGGCAAAGCGGATAGGCAAAACAGGAACTCACATTCCTTTCAGAGAAGAAAAAGCAGCGCTCCTGAATGCTTTAGCCCCAGAAGCAAAACTTCAGCACGTGAAAATTTCCTGGCCCCACTGCCCAAGCCACCCCAGAGGATGTGTCCTTTATTTCCGTAGTATTTATCAACCAACCCAGGTGGAAAAATGGAAGAGAAGAAGTCATCCTTTTTTTTTTTTTCCATTACTGCTGTTTTCCTGGGGAGGACCTAGGCCCCGACCCAGCAGGTATTCGACACGTTGCAATTCCCACTGAGTCAACAGGGATCAAAGCCACTTACCGTCTTACAGAACGAGGCTCACCCGTCCCACGGGAAGAGCCCTGCAGTGCTTTTCCATCTGCAGGGGCTGCCCGAGCCAAAGCACGGGCTGTCACCAGAGGGAGCTCCGGTAAGGATCAAGATTCCTATTTTTCCCTTGTCGCCTTGGGCACATAGGACACAGTTCGAATGTCTTCTCTGAATTATGTTTTTTATTAGATGAACACGACTTTAATACATAATTTAAAACTCCATGTGTACACAGCCTAGGATGCAATGTGCTCCCTCCCTCACTGTGTTACGAAACACTGACGCCGTGAAGGTGAACATCAACTCTGAGTTTGCCACCACAGGGATGTTACAAACAGTCAGGAGTGGAAGCTTTGCACGCAGGTAGGTCTACACAGGACAGGACAAAGCACATTAGGAAGAGGTAAAGAATAGGAAGAAGGGAGTAAGCCGGATCTGCCTTGGCTGAAGGACTGCTCTCAAGAAGCTGTTCTCCATTTCCTCTCCCAAATTCCTTAGGGAGCAAGAGGGTGAAGGATAGGCCTTCATGATGCAGGTGGAGTCCCGTGGAGAGCGGCACTGTGTGGTTTCACACACGGCACTGCCAGCCAAGGGCGTCCATGAGAACCACTGCTCAGGGTGTCATCCACAAGCCGTGGGCCATCCTGCACCACATCTTCCACTCCTGCTCTCTGTGCAGGGCGAATACACGAGGCTCCCTCCTCCTCCCACTGCTCGTGCCAAGATCTAGTGAAATCAGTGGACAAGTCACTGAAAACTAACAGGATTTGGCACTTCCCTGGTGATGATCCTACTCTTGCACTCCTGTGAAGTGCCACAAGGCACTGCTTAAAATCTCAGGGTCCTACTTCTGAATCATGGTGTTCCCAGAATTGGACTCCCTAAATAAATAGCCTGACAGAGGGACAGGGCAGGGAAGGACAAATGGGAAATCCACTGAGAGCTTGGCAGCTCCTCTTCATTTCAGTGATCGTACTTGGGCTGCTCAACACTTGAATCAGAGTTATTTTAAAGTGTAAACATGGATTTAGGGGCTTTACTCCAGTCCACTTCCCTTGGAAGGTTTGATTCTAGATAGTCCACAAAAAGGAAAAAGGAAAAGAAAAAAAAAGGGAAAGTGACACTACGAAAAATCAAGAGTTTAGAAGACTCATCAAAAATTGTTTCAACCCTACAAAGCATGTGTCTTTTGATTCAGGCCTCAAAATCGATCTACTGCATTATTACAAAAATAGCAATATAGAAACTATCCCTTTCTCAGTTCTGTTTAAGTGTATCTAAGAAGACGCAACGTAACAGTCCTCTTTCCGGCAAGGCACTATCCAGTAGTGTGTGGCACAAACAAAACCGCCTCCGTCAAAGCCGCCGACGGACACAGTGAAAGCGCGCGTGCGCGGCAGCCCGCACAGCAGCTTCAGCGCCGTGCAAAGACTCTCGGTTTAATTCACTCCGCTCTCCCTTTTAAAAAGCGGGGTAGTTACAAGCATCAGCTACAAATCGGGACCGTTTGGTTCTCGAGCACACCTTTGTACACAAGTATTTTAAACGGAATTAAGAATTCGCTATTTCTTTCAATAAACGGCTCCAGTTTCCACAGACCTTTTCAGTTACCTGATAGTTACAGTTTGTTATTACAAAACCAGTTAAAAAAATTCCAGGTCATCTGGTGTAACAAACTAGAACTCTACCTGCTTTAGTTACAAAAATAAGGCTGTCACACAAAAGACCAAATGCACGTTCAAGCAACGTAGATACTTTTTTTTTTCTTCCCCAAACTAGCCACTCGTAATTCCAAAGCGAATATTCTAAGGGATTTACACTGCCAATCCATGCAAGCAAGCAAGATATCTTTGGAGCTAGTGCTGTCCCCCACATAACTGATTATGCCCACGTGTGCTCTGAAATAGTTTTACCTACCAGCTGTAACAGGACTAGCTCCTCACTAAACGGGAGGCTTCTATTCTACAGTTACCAAAATTCAAGAGGATTTTTGCGAAACTAATTTCATCCCTGGAGAAATCAGTGTGGTTTTGCCTTTGACATCAGTAAGTCTGGGATTTCGCCTAGGATTACTCATGTGTATATACTTACACACTCAGGTAATTTTTTCGAAACTGGGACTTCAGGCAGTTCTCAAAGTTTACAACATATCAAGTACATGATAAATCCAGGATGGCTTCTCTGTAATCAACTGCGTAATTACATAAATTTGTATCTGTATTCATTTGCAAAGTTAAGTATTTTTCTTCAACAATCTTTTACAAAGTTATATTGAACTTGGTGAAGTTTACAACGTACAGCTCCACCACATGCCACATTCCCTTCCTATAGTGACATTCAAGTCTCATGAAAATATGGGATTAGTGACAAGAACTTACCACAGACAACATAAATCTTAAAAATGAAGTTATCAACTGCCATTCAGGATTCCTCTAGAGAAAGTGCTGTAGCTAAAGTTTTGACCAGTAAATACAACCATGGACTCGAAATCTGTGTGCGCTCTTGCTCTATCTCGCCCTTTAACTCAGCTGAGGAGGCACCAGAGCATCCAAGGAGAAACTGATTTATGGATGGAACTCCTTTAACATCTCCTTTTTTAAAGCTTTCTTGCCTTTGTACTAGAGGGAAAAGCCACACAGCTGTAAGCAGTTTGGAGCTGAGACAACAGGAACAGGAAGGTAACCTGTTCTTTACTCCAGCTAACGGGTCGTCATGAACATTGCACATGTCAGACCTCTGTAGCCATATGTCCTTGTCCAAAATCTGAGAAGTTACAGACCTCCCATCACTCGGTGTCTTCAGCAGAGACTTGGATGATGACCTAGCATGCACCCTCAGCAAATATGTGAATGACACCTGAACCTGGTTCGGTGGTTGGTAACAGCTGGCAGAGCTTCAGCCCAGAGGCATCTCAATAACCTTGAGAACTGGGCAAACAGAAACCTCATGAAATTTGATAAACACAAGTAGAAAGTTCTGCCCTTGTGGGGTGGTGAGGTGTAAGTATGGGCTGGGAATCCACTAACGGAGTAATACCCCTGCTGAAGGGACCTGGGCATTTTGGTGAATACCAGGTTGATCATAAGCCAGCAATACACTCACTGCAGGTAGGGGAAAATGCACAGTGCGCTACCTCAGGAGGAGTGTGGCCTGGAGTTTGAGGAAAGCTATTATTCCCCTCTACTCAGCACCAGTGAGCCCACATCCAAAATATTGTTTTGGGACCTTCTCCCAGTTCAAGAGGGATGTGAACAAACTGGAATCATAGAATCATAGAATCATAGAATGGTTAGGGCTGGAAGGGACCTTCAAAGGTCATCTAGTCCAACCCCCCTGCAAGGAACAGGGATATCTCCAACTAGATCAGGTTGCTCAGGGCCTCGTCCAACCTGGCCTTGAATGTCTCCAGGGATGGAGCATCCACCACCTCTCTGGGCAACCTGTTCCAGTGTTCTACCACTCTCATGGTAAAAAATGTTTTCCTAATATCCAATCTGAATCTACCTCCCTCTATTTTAAAACCATTACCCCTTGTCCTATCACAACAGGCCCTCCTGAACAGCCTCTCCCCATCTTTCTTGGAAAGAGTAGCACTCCACCAAAGCAAAGCAGCCAGCAGCCTAAAGCACAGAGCTTGTGAAGACAGGTTGAGAAAGCCCAGGTGCGTTTAGTTGGTCAAAAGAAGGCGAAGAGGTGATCTAATGGTAGCCTACAACGATCCTGAGGGCAGTTACAAAGAGGATGGTGCCTGTCTCTTCCTGTGAGTGCCAGAAAACACAGCAAAGGCAACAGCCACAAACGGCAGCCTGGGAATTGAGGCTGGACATTAAAATAAAGTTTTCACTAGGAGACTCCTGAAGCACTAGCACAGGCTACGTAGAGGGTTATAAGATCTTTATCTTTGGATATTTTTAACACTCTGCTAGACAAATCCATATCTGACCCTAGCTAGTGTTGGTGTTAGCCCTGATTTTGTCCGTGCTGGACCAGATGGCCACCAGCTGTCCCTTCCAACTAACATGTCTCGGATGCCATGGTTACTGATCTGTTGCACAGTGTTGCTTTATAGACACTTTCTACAAGTTTGGCTTCCTTCAAGCCACAGTCTGAGTGATGCTGTGATTGCAAAGAAGCTTTCCCACATAATGGTTCTCTTTTGTTTACCCAAAGACATAAGGATGTTTACAGGAATGGCACTACCCTGTCATTATGAAATCACTTGAGCAAAAGCTACATTACAGCATAGCTGTTATTTTCACAGCCAGACTTGATTCAGAATGCATAATGCAATTTGACTTCTGTCTTGAATGCATTTTGTAAAGGTTATTAGGGACGGTTGGACTCAATGATCTCTAAGGTCTTTTCCAACCTAGAAATCTATGAATCTATGAATTTGCAAGTCATGGGCCTGAGTTCTGCTACGTGCGCCAATGCAGTCCCACTGGAACAATCTCCACTTCATTTGTTTGCCTCCTGTTCCTCAGCTGAGTTGACCATTGTGGCCTCATCCAGCAAAGACCACACTCAGCTTCTTCCCTATCTTTGAGGCACCTCCGCATTTCCACACCTGGGGATATAACCAGGACAACAGCTGGACGAGTTAGGTATGCTCTTGGACCATAGCGGAGTGTTTAACCATCCATGGGACTGAGCCCTGGCTCTCAAAGTATCCCTCTGACTCTCTTGTGACTAATGATGGAGCTGTGTGTAACTGAAGGTAAACTCAAGGTTTTGGCAAAATTTCATTTTAAGACAGTCCAACTATAGAGCTCCAACTTTGGGTATTAAGTCTTCCTCAGTTAAGAGATAACTTAATATTATCATTAGCTATGAGACCTTTTCTTCTGAACTACCAAATATTTTCCACCAGTGTTTTCCTGCACATTTCACCTGCATTTGGAACAGGAATCATGTCAAAATATTTCACTTTGGCACCTCCTCCATGGTAACAACTGGTTCTAAACAGTCAGTTGCAATGTGCATCATGAGACAAATCAAGTTGTCATGAACAAGGTTAGCAGCCCATGTCTCTTGTAACAAACATGACCTAGCATAAACATCACAATAAATAAACGTAGAGCAAAAATACGGCAGTTATTGGCTTAGACTGAGATCTTATGATTGGATCAGAGCCAGCACAAACATTCTAAGGACCATCAGCACTTCAACTATCATGATGAGCTAATTTCAGCTACAGTAGTTGGAAGAATTAAAAAAGGTAAGGAATTTGACTACATAAGCCCTACACTTCCACTCCTTATTCTCAAACATACGTGTCTGTTAGAATATCAGTGCCAATCGCGAAAGCAATCCAAAGACGAAAGTGAAACATTAACAATGACTGCTTTTAACAAGGAAGATGAGTAGCCCAGCCTTAATCCTGTTTCATATACATGTTATTAACTCCGTATTATCGGAGAGCACCGTCTCATGGCAAGCAGACTACTACTAATGATGCATGTTTGCTCTATCACAGTGATCCATTAGGGAAGCTGTTGTGTGCTGAAGAACAGGGTCATTCATCCAGGAGATGTGCTTGTCGATACTTCAGATAGGCTTTCTAGGGTTCTGACTCCTATTTAAAAGACAAGAGAAAAGAAAGATACTTAATGCTATGAACAAATTCTCATCTCCTGTGTCTGTAACTTTTGCATACAAGGTGTTCCTAACACTGGTCCACACAATGGCTGAGGATGCATCACTCTGAAGTACTACCATGCTGAAGCAGTCATCTGGCCAAATTTATAGAGACGCTCCTCCAGGCCTACAAAGGGTAATTTCCCAGGAACAGAACTGCATAGAAGTTGCTATTTCTGGCTGCAGCCGGACATCATCTTTTTCCTAGGAATAGTTCTTCAAGCTATGAAGCAAGGCAAGCTGCCAAAGTAACCTGCTTCTGCGGTTCCCTGCTGAGGTTCCCTCCAACCCCTGTCCCTCATGGGGTGGAGAAATAAATGAATTCTTGGCAGAAGAGAAACTCTATAGATACTCAAGAGCTACCATCCAGGTCTGAAATGATACTACTACCAAACACAGCTGTATCTACAGTTGCCAAGGGAAGAAAAGTCCTCTCCTATGTGTCTGATCTACTGCCCAAAAGTGCACCATACAGTCTCTTTGAACAAGTGTCCAGGCTTCCATATGGCAATAAAATCTCTCTTATACTGTCCTCAACAAAAAGATGTTATCTGGCTTTGTGTTCTGACCTGTATATATGTATTCATTAAAATTCAATTCTTAACCAAAAAGTTGCTGTAACTCCTGACTGCTCCAGCATTTTAGCATTTAAAAAATAAAGAAATTAATGCCTAATGAATAAATGCTGTCCTGGTTGAGCCATTATGCCAGGCTGGCCCAGTAAGGTGATGTTTTGGTGACATAAACTGGAGATATTCCAGTGATTAAGATCCTAGTTCTGCCTCCTATTATAATTAAGTCAGTTGCTTTCAATTTACATTGATAATGTGAAGGAGAATGTATTCTTTAAACTTCATTTATCTGCTGTCTCAAATTAACTTCCATGAATATGCTTGGTTTCATTTAAAACACTTTGCTTCTCATGGCAACAGTTTCAATTACCTCATTAGCGTGCAGTTGACATGGACAAGGTATGGATAAAGGCAGTGGTGTATCCAAACACATAGAGTTCTTTGGATTCAAAGAAAACTCAATCTCACTATTTCAAGAATTCTATGAAAACTCTGCAATACTACACTGACCTTTGATGCCAAAGTAGGTTTCAGTCCAAGAAAGGAGAAGACAGTGTTGCTCTCCTTTGATTCAAAAAAGCCATCATAATCCTAGAGAGAAAAAAAAAATAAACATGAGTCAACATTTGTATTCATGTTTTCCTCATTGATCTTACCACACTATGGTAATAATGCTCAGGAAAATACTGATACCCATATTCTCCTATGCAAACCTAAAACCTAAGCTATTCTAAACTGTAATGATATCACCAACTAAAATGGCAAAGAAAAACACACACATTCTGCAACTACAACACCTTTCACTACTTTATTTGACAGGAAAATACAAACATGGACTTGCATTCAAATGAAATCTATTGTGGGTATACTTTATACTTATACTTTATACTTTTTTTTATACTTATACTTTAAAGGTATTTAAGTGCCTAACAACGCAAATAAGTTTCTGACTGGGTTACCAATTAGCCAACAAAATACTTCCTAACATGGAAACCTCCAAGAAGTCTTAAGGTAGCTGAACTCCTTATTTCTTCTGTGGTGGAACAGAGACTTCATCATCATTGTATCCTTTGAAATCAGCAATCGTATCTCAGCCTTGGACAACCACATAGTCATATATAAAACGCTACCATGAAGACACTCGTATAGAAAGATAAAAAGTAAGCTTCGTTATCATGATTAAGTTCCTTTTAAGTTTCAGCTGCTTAAGATCAAGTTCTCATCTCAAAGTGTTACTACTACTTTTACTGATTTGTTTATTGCATTGTAGACCTGCTACTCTTCTATCATCAGATGAGCTGACAATATTCAGTTTCCAAGGGAAAAAGAGGAAAACAGAGCACAGTTTAGTGAATGGATTTGGCACGTGGCAAGAAGTCAGCAAGTTTCAGGTTCTCTTAGTGGTTTGGCAAACATTTCCTCTATGACCACTAGCAAACAATAAAGCATCCAGTTCAGGCTCATTTCCTCCTCCACGTAACTGCAAATCAGAAATATTAATCCTTACGTAACAACTTCTGACATGTAAAACACTCTGTAAATGTCGGGAAATTTCAGGTATATGCTCATCACTACATAGCAATTATCTCCAAATATCTAAGATTAGTAGTTACACCTAACTTGAAAGCATTCAACAAGAGAAATTCCTTTAAATATTGACCATGCACATACATGCTTTCAACAGAGAATAGTAACAGGCAGTCTCTGTGCCTTCACATACTTCCCATCTGTGTAACAGTCATTCCCAATGCACTTGACCCCCAAAGTTAGCACTTCTTTGGCTCCTGACGTCTAACCTTATTATTTTTTGAGAGCTGATCTCTCATTGATACAGTTCCAGGCGCTTTTCCTGAAATTGGACCTCAATTTTTCCCCAGCAACAGCTGCTTTGCCCACCTGTCTCCTTCCGCTCCTGCCTTCTCTCAAACCTGTAACCTCACAAAACACTCCACAGTCACAGGTGACTGCGTAAGATAAACAGAAGAATCTCTAATTGAAAAGCAGAAATATTTTCTCTCACCTGGCTATTCTTGGAAGGCTGTCATAGGATATGCAAAGATTAGGAACCTTCTTTTATGTTTTAACCAGAGTTTACTCAGTGCCTAGCCAATATCCACTTATGCTTACATTTTGGCTTCTCAGATCCAAAGCAGGAAGCAAAAACGGCCCAGGCAAGCATTCTGCTTCCCAGTATTTCTCTGGGTCTTGACAATGCAGTGTGAATCTCTGAATAGACCTTCATCCCACCTGCCAGACCCAATTATAAGATATACCAAATTATATCCTTGCAGAAGGATGGTTGCTTTTTTGTGAAATAACTTTGGAAGATAAGTGTGTGCTTGTAGATGAAGATTTTACGTCTCTTTGTTGTCTTTTTTCTCTCCACCAATGTGAAATAAAAGATTATTTGGACAGAAAATACATAGTCACCATAGCAAGGATAACACACCTCCCACGAGACCCATAATCATCCTGCAGATGTGCAGAATTTCTCTTAAAACCTTCGTGGTGCACTAGACAAAGACGCTTTACTAGCATTTCCATAATGATATACTGCTATACCAATGTGAACACGACTGTCCTAGCAAAGTGTTACTTTGCGGTTGCATAATCATTGGAATACCTTCAGCCCAGAAAAAAACACAGCTGCACAGAGGCAGTTTCCCAGCCTAACCCTCTATACTAAAAGCATTGGCCCTGAAAGACGCGGAGAGGGCAGCAGGAGTGTATGATGGTCATCAAGCCTCAGACGCATTGGCTGACACAACTAGAAAGTGTAAGCCTTCTTAAGATGGCTTCTTGTTGTCGTCTTCTTAAAACATGGCATACTGCTGTGCTATAGACTAGGGCAATAAGTCAGTATTCCAGGACAAAGCTTTATGTCTACCGATCCTTTCAGCTTTCATACACATCTGTGTATCTATGTATATACAGCAAGAGCGTGCGCACACGCATTTCTTCTATCTGGTTTTCAGTTCCATGGTTTTCTCTACGTGCAATACATGATTTCCAATGAATGCAATCTACTCACTTCACTCTATGGGAAGAGGCAAGTTGATTTGCTTTCACTGCCAGGGGAATGAAACGCTTCAAGGAATAAAGCAGTTCTAGAGCACAAAAAGCTAGAATCTCCTGCAGTGATCAGTGTCATAGGCTGGAAAACAGACTTTGCAGACAGATGCTGCTTATCATTATGAGCACAGAACTACTACCATTACTGTTTAAAATGCTAACGTATGAAGATATTAGACAGTTTTAAGTTTCCTCACTGTTAATTTTAGGTATGATCTGTTCTATCTAACTTTGAAATTAAACACATAATTAAACAGAGGAAAAAGACACTTTTACATCAATTTAAAGAATTGTTAAAGCTGATGAACTGATGCTAATTTCTGAATAAACATAAATTTACAATTAATAGCTAGAAAGTAAATCCAAATAGACAGATCTCTCAACTAAGCCATGGCATAAGCTGAAACAGTATTGAAAGCAACCCTAACAATGCCATGGATTAAAAAGGGACAACGTAATAATTGAATACCTAGAGGAGCAATAAGTAATACTGAAGCTCTGCAGAAGGATGTTTGATTAAGCCCTTGATCTCTACGAATGAGACTTGAAAAACTGCATGGACGCAGTTAAACCTGAAAAAGGTCCAGCCTGACTCTGCTAAAGCAGATAAAAAGCCATGAGGGACACAAGCTAAATAAGCAACCACATACGAAGATAGTGCCTGATCTAACTGAGACATAACCTTAGTTTTCTCCCCTGGGTTCATCTACAAATGAGTCACGCTATCTCTGGAGCTGAAGGTAGGGGAGCAGTGGATGAGTACAACCCACAGTGAGAAGAACAAGGGCACCTCCTCTTTAATATCAAGGCAGGTTTAAATTACCTTAAGCTACTCATTACAACCCTGTAAACTAGAAGCAGCCAACCTGTGGGCAGGCAGCTGTATTGTGACAGTTTCTGCAGCAGCATGGCTCAAGGCAGACATCATTTTCACTCCCTGCCAGGAGCACCCTTTCCTTCTAAGCACACTGGCAGTTTCCATGAATGCTCAGACACTTGTTTGACTCAATAGTTTGTCCAAGGAAGGGTTTTTGTTCCGGCAAGTCATCATCTCTCATCAGTGTTTTCAAATTCTGAGGTTCTCCTGAAGTATCTTAATCCTAGTACTTCAACTAGCTCTAAAACCATCACTGCTCTAAGGCCATGGGTTTTTCACTCTTTGATAATAAACTGGAAAGAAAACCAGGGTAGCATTCACAGGATTCACAGCCAGAAAATAGTGCCATAAGAAATAAGGCTGCACTCCTGCGTTTGACAACAACTTTGTGACTTCACAATTATTTATGTTTATCTGTGAACAACTGTTTATCTTAATCTCTGCAAAGTAATTTAAGACTTAATCATAAAAACCTTTCTGCAAGTGCTAGTTAACAATTTTTACTTCCAGAAGTAACCAGGCCTGATTTCGTATGTTTTTCCACATTTTTACAGGCTATCAAAACTGGATTTGCTTACTGCAAAAATCATGAAACAATAAACTAAACTGAGTAAGTGTATGTTTGAAAGAGCACAAAACCCAGTGGACTGATTAACTTTAAAAGGAGCAGAATATTTAACAACAGCAAGAGATTATCCACCAGAAGCAATGTTTTGAAATACCTGCATTGCAAAACATATTAAAATGCTAGTGACACTTTCTTACTTTCATGGGAGATGTGGGTAGAAGCATCATGCTTTTAGATAAAGTAGCAGTAAAATTTTAAATAGGAGAATTTTCCTACTAATCTCTGCAATGAAAATATATGATCCCAAAATATTCAAATGTGAAAAAGATGTTATAAAAATGCATAATAGTCCTATAAAAGTTGAAAGAAATCACTTTAATATGGCCGTTTCTTAAGAGATTTTTGAGAAACATGATCTCAAGGAACATGATCTCAAGGACTCACTGGTTTTGCTTCAGCATGTGGTAGGAGTTCACAGTGGGCATCCCTGGCTTTCCCTGTAATACAGGCGAGCTGAGAGATGTTCCAAAACATCCTGCCTTTGACCTTACCTTTATAAGGAGAGAAAGTCTGTGCAGATTTAAGCCACATGCAAAGACACTAAAATCAATGGGTAGGGACATGAAAATTCTTGTCTCACATAAAGAACATCCCACTGCTACCAGCAGTAGATGCAGAGGCTGAAGAAGAAAAATGGTGCCACGCTCAGCAGAAGCTAAGAACTTCATACTCAGGCAAGAGACCAACTTGCTTGTGAGCCAACAGGTTCCATTTGGAAGAATTCTGTGGGACTCTCTGTCTTCCTCAAAGGAAGGACACCACCATCTGCTGGTTTTGGCAAGGCAGTGGTTCCCTGTTTCTGCAGCAGGCTTCGCCACTGCTAGCAAGTTACTACAAACCCCTTGCCACTGTTCCAAACCACTCCACCAAGCCAGCCAGCACTGTGGCTTTGCTGGGATCAGCTGAGCAGCGCTGTCTTGCCCCTGTGCAAGGAAGTGGCTCCCACTGACACCCTGGAGGCATTCAGAAAGCAGCTGTTAACCTAAAAATATACGAGCACGGCAAACTGCTACCCACTGCCCCACTTCAAAAGGCAACTATATATAATTTTGACTGTATTGCTTTAAATCACGAACCCTGGTGCTTTCCAGAGCTGCTAATTACACATTATTAATGTATAAAATTCTGGCAACATTAGCAGCTGATTACAGCTACGAAAACTAAGAGGACATAGAGACAGCAGACATGAATCATCAGTGATGCACAGACACTCAGTTCCTCTGGAAAAGTTGAAAAGCTCCAAAAACGCAGGTGACAAATCACAGAGACAAGGGTATGAAACACGGCAGAGAACAACAAATAGGAGAAAAAAATATATCTCAGGAAAGTCTGAGGGGACGGAGAAGTGACAGGAGTATAAAGGCAAGTATTTAAGGCAAGTAGAAAGCTATTTCAACTCAAAAAGGTTTCTTAACAGGGTAACAGCCATCTGACTGCTTTAGGCCTGGCTCCTCACCTTTAAAGTCACCTTTGCAGCTTTATCACCAAGTAGTCTGAGCAAGACACAGCCCCTCTGCTTTACCACCAGAATGCTTTGTTGAAAATAAGCAAAGCTAACTGTACTGAAGTTTCAACAGCTCACCTACAGAGACAAGGAAAATCTTGCTGGCCTTGCATGGCATAAAGCTCTTCTTTGCTTTCTCTGCTTCCGTTGAGTGACTCTAAACCAGGATAGAGGGGTAGGCTGTGGCTGCAAAGGTCTCAAAGGTCTTCAGGAGCAAAGTTACCCCAGGTGGTAACGGGAAGAAGCTGTTAAGCTCACTGTGGTGGCAGGATGATCGGTACTAGATGCAGAGCTCAGTGGACCCATGGTGCACATTGCCAAAGCACACTAAGGATCCTAAATGGCTCACCAGAAGGCTGAAGTTCATGAAAGAGGAATGCAACAAGAATTACTAAATGCATTAAAGTTATATTTGTTTCAGAAAAATAGCTAGAGACAGAGAGAATACTCAGTTGAAGTATTTTATATGCTTGATTTACCTGTAGTCTTTCCCAAGTATATTCTTATGGCCACTGTTGACACAAAATTGAGCTAGATGGACCTTCAGCCTCATACAATTAAGGCCACTTGCGTTATCTTAAGTTGTATCTTACACAACTTTTTTCTTACACAACAATTTTAAAACTTACATAAAGTCTTAAAATAATCAGCAAAGTCAAGTGATATTGTCCACTTAGTATGCTGGTAAAAGGAAAAAAAAAACCTCAAACCCAAGCCTCACACTTAGATAGCTTTGTTTTAAAAATCTCAGTCCTTGCAGTTTATCCTGAAACCAAAAGTTACTTTGCACTTTTTTAAAACCAGATTCATCAAAGGCAGGAGAACTCTCTTGGTGTCTAGATTATGCAGAAATCCCAACAGCCATCCACTGCTCAAATTCTGAAGGAAGAGTAACTTAGTCTTTGAGAGAGTGGACAAGCATTCAGGAAATCTGGATTTAACTCCTCATTATGACACAAATGCTTTATGTCCTTTTGACATTCATGTGAGTTTTATGCCAATTTACTCCAGTAGTAAAACTGTTGGTCCTTGGGAATTCTCTTCTCAGAAATCCCACTTGCAGGGTAGCTTAAACTGAAAGAGGGGAGATTTAGATTGGATATAAGGAAGAAATTTTTCACTCCGAGGGTGGTGAGGCACTGGAACAGATTACCCAGAGAAGTTGTAGATGCCCCATCCCTGGAAGTGTTCAAGGCCAGGTTGGATGAGGCTTTGGGCAGCCTGGTGTAGTGGAGGGTTTCCCTGCCCATGGCAGGGGGGTTGGAACTAGATGATCTTTGAGGTCCCTGCCAACTCAAACCATTCTACGATTCTGTGATTCTCCTTCTCTCAACAGTAACTGCCACGTTCACAAAGCTCAACTTGGCTACAGCAGCAGCTGTATCCCAACTGTGATGTGGAGGCCTTAAGTATGTCGTATTCCTGGTGCTGGGAAACCAGATCACTGTAGTGATGTGATTACAGACACTGCTGTAATTAATTTGGCTCAGCATTTTGTTAAGCAGGTACACTGAGGCTTGTTTAAATAAACACTGTCACTGCTGGGCGAAACTATTTACTGCACACCAAAGTTAAAATTGGCACTACTGCAGATCAGTGTAAACAATTATTTGTACTTCAAGGAACATAACACAAGCCTGATGGCACTGGGTCAAATTAAAACATTAACACAAAGTAGATTTCATTTACAATTAGCAATTATACAGACACCATGTATCCATTACTGCAACTGAGATTAGGAGAATTTTATATTTAATGAAATTTCAAACACAGTAACTGTGAATAAAATTCCTCCCAGTAAGTTTTATTTAGAAGACCAAGTTGGCTTTGTCGCTGTTTGCTTTTAGTTCGCAAAAAAAGAAAGAGTGGGCTTGGTAAACAGACAAATCCTTATTGCTCACCACACCAAGAAGCAGAAAAACAAGGAACCTGCCCAAATGTATGTTACTCTGCTTTTTATACAGATTTTTTTAAAAACACTAATTATTGGACAGCATTTAAAGATAAGTCTATTGGCACTGCTGTTTGCATGTTTCTCTTAATATGATTATTATGTCTCCATTCTTATAAAAGGGGCAAGGTAATTGCTCTAACAAGTAATAAAGGGGAACTCAAATGCATTAAACCAGCACACTGCCACTGACTGAGTTAATGCTGTATGCCATAGAGAATGAGCTGTTAGCATCCTTCCTGGAAAGGGCAGTCCAGTTCTCTAAGACGGATGACAGTCATTTACTGATCTGATTAGGATTACAATGGAAAGCTCTTACTCAGCACAGCCCTCCTTGGAGAAGGAGTGTGTGTGCATGTGTGAGTCTTTTTTAATATTATATCAACACACAAAAATAAGATCTTGTCTGCCCAACCCAGAACAGTGTAAACATGATAGCTTTCAATTAGCTAATCTTCTGATAAGATCTCTGGACAGGATTTTTGAAGAGCTTGTACAATTGACTCTACAAAGCAACCTGTTACTCCTCTCCTAAGGGCCAGATGTTTATTTCAGCAATCTCTTGGTGCAGGCTTCCAAAAACTAAGGCTTTAAAAAAAGGGAGCAGATGTCAACTATGGCTCTATTGTTTGGACAGTACATGACAAACTCAGGCTGATGTGATGTTTGCCATTCATTCAGCAACTGCGACAGGGTACACAGACATCAACCATCTAAGAATCAATATCCCTCACCTCTAAGACAGGGAGTCTGAGTTCAGAAGGGCTTCCCCCATCCACGCACTGAGGACCTCAAACTGGCATAGTGCCCACCTGAGGTAGGGCAATATTCAGGAGTAGTCAGTGGCAGAATCATTAAGTACTATGGATGATAACAGGTGCCACTTCTCCCTTTTGTGCATCTTCCTGCTCATCACATAATTTTACAAGTTGTTTGGATAAGAATCTTATAAAATGAAACCATGACAGGAGTTTGAGAGAGGGAGGGACTGAAATGTCAGGGAGTTAACTGTAGTAGACATCCTTTTACATGAAATCATGGCTGATAGACACGAATTGTCCTTGCTGCAGGGAAGCTCTGCATGCACATGTTTTAACTTGGACATATTTTAAGGTAGCTGTAACTTTACAAGGGTCATGACCACCACATGGGTTGTTTATCCTTTTAGAACATTTTACTCATATCAATATTAGGTGACATCTCAGAGCACTAAATGAAATATGGATTTCCCACTTCCATTTGTTTATTTTAGGAATCGGACACCGGCAGATTCATCTTTCAACCTTTCCTTTGTTTTCTGTGGTTCCTTCAGGGAAGACAGAAATGTGAATCTACTAAAGAAAGAAGGAAGCCACACTAATTGTAATGGCACTGCAATGTATTAACAGCGTTTTTACTTATAAATGGATTATAACTTTGCTGTCTCTTCAAAGTGTGTCTTAGAATATAATCATATTAGCACAATTACAAGTGGGACAGTGACGCACTAAATTTCTAATTTCATCCTGCATCCATATCCCATGCTGTACTATGTGCCCTCAAAGTATTACTGTCACCTAGTAAGCTTGTTTTATCCTTTCCTCAGTATATTTGAATATAATAGACCAGACCCTTTATAAAAGAATGACCAGACCCTTTATAAAAGAATTTAACCAAAGTAGTCATGACTCCTTCAAGAATAAACCCCTTCTCCCCAAGAAAGTATGGCACAATAGGAAGTTTCCATTCCATGCAAAGGAAAATCAGGAACCCAAACAAAATTGTTAGTAGCTTCTGTCACACTTACTGACTATCCATAAGTTCTGCAGAACATCAATGTAATATATATAAAAATCTAAAAGAAAAAAAAAATTGCAGTATTTTCAACTATCTCCTGTAAAGATGACAATTCTAATTTTATATTGGTCACCTTTAAATGTTTTAAAATACATAAACACCCTATATCAGTATATTTAGCAAACAGAGTGGCTGAAATAGAGTAAGTTATCTCCAGAAGTGTCAAATCTTGACAGCTATCATCTTTATGTGGTGGGAGGGTTTACAAGAAAATACCTGCTACTTCACCTTGAAGCAGCTATTCATGAAGTTCAGAAAGCAGAGAGGAAAGACCATTTTATTTTTACTAAGTTGTGACTTTTCTATTTTTTAAGCTTTAACACTGGTCAGGCTGGCTACTCTACACCTTGCCTCTGGTATCACACTTCCTTTTATTAAGTACATGTCACAGCGAAATAAAGCTCTGTGCCTCGGGACACAGAAAAGCAGTGGAGAAGTGGCCAGCAAAAGCATAGGCATAGCCTGTAAGATACAACCACACAGACCTTGTGGATGGTCTCAGCAGTATTTTGCCAGCGTGCAGAAGACACATGGGCAGGGGTTGCTTTCCAATGCCAGCTTGGCCTTCTACAGTCCTTGCTTGAGAAAAGACCTTAATCAGGAAGATAAGCAGTGCGGTGTCACCGGCCCCAAGTCACTCACGTTCAGCCTAGGGTCTGCGGATGCCTGTGAGCCACAAACTACTCCAATGCAACTGCAAAAGGCAACTAAGAAGGGTTTCAAACAAACAGCTTAAACTGGTCATACAGAAAACTCTACCTCTGACAGAAAAAATAATTTCTCAAGAAAGTTTCAGCACTATCAATCATTAACAGCTGTTACATGATTTCTGAGCAATTCACATTAACTTCTATCTAGCGAGATTATCCCTCTTCTAAGGACAGATCCAGACGACCAAGACGCTAAGTGAGTCAAATAAGACATCTCCAAGGGTGCAGGGAACTGAATGTAGACTTGCTGAATACCAAATTGGCCTCACAACTGCTCTAGCTCCTGAAGTAAACACACCACAGCAGGTATGCTAAGGTGAATTCTGCCATGTTGTTTGAGGATCTAGAGAGACAGAGTTCAAGCTCTCTGTATCCGTAGGAACAAGAATGACAAATTCCCTAACAACAGGCCAGGGCAGAAACTCTGAGGTGGCCTCTAGCCAGTTTTCTTAAATCCTCTCTATCCTCTTCTTTCTCTTATCAGTAAGTAGTTACTGATTTATCATTTGACACATATAAGAAAAGGAAAAAAAAATGTGTATGAATCTTTCCAGGATCTTCAAAAAAAAAAAAACAGAAGAGACTGATACATAAGAGTGCAAAGAAATCAGTGCCACAGTAATTGCCTGTGCGCTGAATAGTTTCTCGAGAACACGGCACCTCTTTCAGCAGTCTATTTTATTTTGTTCTTGTGTATAGGCCTTCACTGTTTTGATGGAATTGATACCCATATATTACATTTCAGGGAAGGACAATAAATATCACATATCACCGTCTCTACTGCTGCCCACTAGGCACTCTATCAGGACCTACCCTAACACTCTAAACCACAAGAGCAGCTTCCAAGAAAAAAAAAACAAAAACAACAGCAAACAAAAAACAGAAGGGAAAAAAAGAGTCAGTCTGCAATATAAATCTTTTCCCTTCAGCTCAAACTCACACCTGGAAACAGATTTCCTTTTAATTTTGGTTGGCCTAAATCTCAGGCAATCTCATATCAATGGCAGATCTCTGCATATAAAACTGTCACTGTTTCAAAGTGGTAACTTGCAGTTTTGTGAGGTTAGAAGTAGAGTGCAGTTTCACTGGGAAGTGGAGATTTCCAACCTTCTGAAAGATCCAGGAGTTACTTCTAGTCTAAGAAGGGTTATGTATTCAATTGTGGAGATTTCCGAAAAAGCAGAAGAGGAAAGTATGAGGCACAGGCCTAACTTCAGATATCACTTTTCCAGCGTTTTCGGTTGCTACTTTTAAGAGCTTTGCATGTCCAGAGTCCTGGCTACTGCAGATCCTGTTTGGATACATGTATCTATGGTTCCTCACCCATCATGTGAAGAAGCTAGCACTCTAGCTGGGGCTGCAAATTCCATCCGGAAGCCATATGCCCAAAATTTAGGCATTTCAGTGCTTAGCATCATGCTATAGTCACTTTGTGAATCTGGCCATAATGCACCAATCTGCAGTGATCTCTCCATCCGTCTGGACTTTACACAGTCTGTGTAAAAAAGGTAACAGTAATAAGTAAGTAAGGATAAAGGTATATAGTGATAAGACAAGGGGCAATGGCTTTAAACTGAAAGAGGGCAGATTCAGATTAGATATAAGGAAGAAATTTTTCACTCTGAGGGTGGTGAGGCACTGGAACAGGTTGTCCAGGGAGGATGCGGCTGCCCCATCCCTGGAAGTGTTCAAGGCCAGGTTGGATGAGGCTTTGAGCAACCTGGTGTAGCAGAGGGTGTCCTTGCCTGTGGAACTAGATGATCTTTGAGGTCCCTTCCAACCTAACCATTCTGTGATTCTGTAAGTAATTATTTGATCATTCTTTTAAATAGTGTTTTTAACCTGCAGGATACTGAATAGTTATCAGTATGTTGGATCCTACCAGCAGTACTTTAGAAAAATCTGGACAACTCACATGCAAAATCACTGATCTGGCTGTGTAAAATAAATTCATAATGGAAGGTAGAGCATTTAGAACTTTTTCTGTAACCTGGAAAGCAAAGGATTTAGTTAGTGAAAACAGAAAATTAACTACAGTCTTCATCTTCTCGTTTTTACTGAGTATGGCTGGGATGGAGTTAACTTTCTTCACAGCAACCCCAATGGCTGCTGTGTTTTGGATCTGTAGCTAAAACAGCCTTGAAACTGCATGAGCTTCAACAAGTCAAAATGCAAGGTCCTTCACCTGGGTCGGCCCAATCCTAGACACAAATACAAACTGGGCACAGAGTGGGTTGAGAGTAGCCCTGAAGAGAAGGATTTGGGGGTGTTTATAGATGAGAAGCTCAACATGAGCCGGCAGTGCACTCGTGCGGCCCAGAAGGCCAACCGCATCCTGGGATGTATCAAGAGAAGCGTGGTCAGCAGGTCAAGAGAGGTGATTCTCCCCCTCTGCTCTTGTGAGACCCCACCTCGAATACTGTGTCCAGTTCTGGTGTCCCCACCGTAAGAGAGACATAGATTTGTTGGAGCGTGTTCAGAGGAGGGCCACAAAGATGATCCAGGGGCTGGAGCACCTCTGCTACGAGGACAGGTTGCAGGAGCTGGGATTGTACAGCCTTGAAAAGAGAAGACTTCGGGGGGACCTAATAGCTGCCTTCCAATACCTGAAGGGAACCTACAGGAAGGCTGGGGAGGGACTTTTTACAAGAGTGTCCACTGATAGGACAAGGGGAAATGGGTTTAAGTTGAAGAAGAACAGATTTAGATTAGATCTTAGAAAGAAATTCTTCAGTACAAGGGTGGTAAGACTTTGGAATAAATTGCCCAGAGAAGTTGTGGATGCCCCCTCTCTGGAGGTGTTCAAGGCCAGGTTGGACGGAGCCTTGAGTAGCCTGGTCCAGTTGAGAGGTGTCCCTGCCCATGACAGGGAGGTTGGATTAGATGATCTCTGAGGTCCCTTCCAGCCTATGCCATTCTATGATTCTATTATGATAACACACCAACGTTTTGGCTATTGCCAAGCAGAGCTTGCACAGCATCAAGGCCTTCTCTGTTTCTCACTCTGCTCCAACCTGCAGCCCCCAGAGAGTAGGCTGGGAGCGGGCAAGAGGACAGGAGGAGACGCAGTTGGGAGAGCTGACCCCTATCAGCCAAAGGGATATTCCATATCATACGATATCATGCTTGTAAAACACTAGAGTGTTTGTGTTCCAAGGTGGCCATTGCTCAGAGACTAGCTGGGCATCGGTCTGCTTTTGGGAGAAGGTGAGTGACTGCACTTGCATCATTTGGCTTTCTTTCTGTTTCCTTCACTATTAAACTGTCTTTATCTCAACTCATGAGTTCTCTTGCTTTTGCTCTTCCTATTTTCTCCCCCATCCTGTTAGGGGAGCCAAGGGGAGCAAGCAGCTGTATGGATGCTGGCTGGAGTCAACCCACAACAGTCCTTTTTGGCTCCTGAACAGACTCACTGAAGTTTGAGATAATGACAGATTTGATCAGAGTGTGCTAGACTGAATTTACAGCTGTTACACCTGTTTCGCTGTTACGTGGCATGCTGTTACTTCATGTTGCTGGTCATGATGTTGACTTGCTTGTTCTTGATGCTGATTTGTTTTTTCCCACAGTTGCTCTGTTGCTGACTCCCCTTCTTCCTGTACATCAAACTCGACACGTTGTTACTGGCTGTTTTCAGCTTTTGCTGTTTGCTGCTTTATCACTTTCCTTTGCATTGCCTGGGAGAGCCATGATAAAAGCAACGGCCTTGAGCCTAATCTGGTATTCAGCCTCTGCATTGTTGCCATCCCAGTACTCTGGGAACCATCTCATGGATACAATTAGCAATTACACCTTTCTCCTATTCTCCACGAGCCACTTTGTGGAGGAAATGAAGAATGGCATCTTCCTCTTCTCCAGGACAGAGGTTTCCACGCCTGTTGCAATGGCCCTTCAGTTTCTTGAACATCCCAATGTAACCAGAAGGTTGTACAAGTGTGTGCGGTGACATTGATTTTGGCTTTTCATAAGGTTAACCAGCCAGTTGGGAATGCCACATAGGAATGTGCCCTGAGGCAACCAATACCCAGGTGGCAAGGTGTATGGGGGAATTGGGGCAGGTGCCTAGGGCAGTTTTCACCTCCTGTGGTTTGGGACTTCATTCCTGAACAGATGTGGAATCCTGTTGAATTGACAGACCATTTGAAGGAAAGATGCCTTCCACAAAGACACAACTCCCAGCACTGCACTGGGGCCTGGAGTAGACCTATGCCTATGCTCAAAGGAACAAGAGGGTCTCTGGATCTGAGGACATACAAACTGACACTGTAAGGGTCTTTGGATCTGAGGAGATACAAACAGATATCGTGGCTAAATTGGAAATCCAACCCTCAACTACAACAGTTGTTCCTGCAGCCAAGAAGAAACAACGAAAGCAAAGGTCGAGGCACTTAGTAAAGGAGATAGACACTCCTCCTAAGGGAGAGCAGGAAGCAGAGATCACGGACTGGCCAGAAGGCAGACATTTTGAAGCATTGCCCAAGGAAGTGACTCATGCCAAAGAGGCCCCTGTATAATAAATTACCAGCAAATGAAAAACAATATGCTCTATTTACTGATGGGTCCTGTCATATTGAGTCCCACAAGACAAGTCACAGAAACTGTCACAGGCAAAGGCGAATCAAGTCAGTTTGCAGAAATGAAAGCCATCCACCTGCCTCTAGACATTTCCGAAGGAGAAAAGTGGCCAGTACTCTATCTCTACGCTGACTCATGGATGGCAGCAAATGCCCTGTGGGGATGGCTACAGCAACAGAAGCTGATTAACTGGCAGCACAGAGATAAGCCCATCTAGGCTACTGCATTGTGGCAAGACATTGCTGCTGGGTAGAGAACCTCATTGTAAAAGTATGTTACGTAGATACTCATATGCCCAAGAGCCGTGCCACCAAAGAACATGGAAGCAAGGAGCAGGTAGACCAGGCTGCCAGAACTGAAATAGCTAAGATAAACCTGGACTTGGAACATAAAGGCGAGCTACGCATAGCTCAGAGGGCCCATGACACATCAGGAAGAGATGCAATGTATAGATGGGCTTGTGATCGAGGGGTGGATCTGACCATTGATCATTGACCATTGACCAATCTGATCATTGAAGTCACTGAACAGGTCATCCACGAATGCGAAACATGCGCCATGATTAAACAGGCCAAGTGAATAAAGCATCTCTGCTGTGGAGAACAGTGGCTGGAAAGACAGTGTGGGTTGATCCTCCTTCAGGAAAAGGCAAACCCGTTCATGAAGTTCCTTTTGCTCAAGGGCCAGGGTGCACTTGGTGGCTAACAGAGGAGGATGGGGAAACTTTATGTGTACCTCAAGGAGATTTAACCTTGGAGGAAAATATTGCATGATTTGAGTTGCATGTCATAGCTGTACGTCAAACCACTACAGCAAGAGACACTAAAACTAACTGAGGGTGAATCTTTTAAGGAACTGGGCAAGGCGCAACTGGTTTCAATGCCCAACAACCCAACCCAACACACCAGCTCCTATTAAGGCTCTACTTGCTCTTTTTTTTTTTTATCTCTTCCAAATTATCTCCACCTTATTCTTAATGCAAAGTGCACAAGTTCTCCCTTGGAACGTGCGCTAGGCGCTAACATTTCCTTACACTTACATAGCACTAACTAGAGCAAGGTAATGGTAGTAATTTCAGATTTCCACTACTGTAAATTAGAACAGCAGGTCGATGTGTTTGATTTGTCTGAAATGTAGTCTCTCTTCTCACACATTACTATGTTATAGCAAAGTCACTAAGATGAAACAACAGATTGTAAAGTCATAAAAACATGTAAATTATCATAGCATCGGTGCTATGACATAACACTGGATTATCAGTAAAATAATTTGTGTTATTGTGTGCTCACAGCTCTTATCTTGTTCGCAGGAAATAAAAATGGTTCTTGCTGAGTACTTTATTTCAAAATCCATTAGCAGAATTCGTTACTGAAAAATTGGGAAGTGATCTCAGAAGACCGAGAAAAGGACAAGATAGATTAATGATCATATTTGTGATTACATCAACTCAGAAAAATTTCAAGGTCTTGCTCACAATTCAAAACATGGAATTTGCCTGTTGGCACCGGAAGGATCCCTCCCCCTGTGGTACAAGATGTTTTGTGAACCACTAAGAACTGGTCATCTTTTTGTACCCTTCTCCCCTTTTACATCAGCTCTCACATGTTCGAATGGCTGACACCAACCCATTATGGATACTTACTGAAAACACTGAAGACAAACTTCGTCTACACTGCAGTTACATTCTGAAAATGTAACTATTTCAAACGGTAATGTCCTAGCCAGAAAAATCTACTCTGAGATCCTTGTGTGCATTGCTGAGGTTTTCTACTTAAGAGAAAATGAGGAAAAAAAATACCTATTAATGCTTTTACTAACACAGAAAAAAACAGTATGGCTATGAACATGACATTGAGTCATGGCTCATACACCATATGCTTGTGAACCTCCATTGAAGAAACACAAATAAAATAAAAAGCGTACGTATTTTGCTTTGCCTTGTCTAGCCCTCATACATTTAGAAGAACAGCAAGGGATCTTACCAGTTTGTATCATAATTAAGTCTGTATTGTCAGTAACAATGTATAAGTCAGAGTAAGTACACAGGCAGTTTCCTGGTGAGGCTGTAGAACTGGCAGGCAGAAAAACAGACAGTGTTTGTTAATAAAGCAAATTGGATTAGAAATTGCCTGGACACAAATCAAGGTACATAAGCTAAAAGAGACAAGATGTGCAACGTCTGCTGACTTCATCTAATTGTGATATTTTAACTCCCTTTCCAGCACTGACCTCCTTTGCCTCCTGCCTAATGTTTTGCCTCCGCTCTGTTATCAATGAATGCTAGAGATCCTTCACACACTTCTTCCTTCATCCCAGAAAATACAGTTTCTTTCAAAGCATGTTTCCTCTTTAAAGATGTTCATGCAGACAGTGAGGTCTAGTAATAAGATTAACTCTGCTCAACCAAAACAGCTATCAGCTGAGCAGACAGATTAATGAGCTCATCTCACATGTTGCATGACATCTTCTTCCTTGCTAATTCCAAACCGCAATTTCTAAGACTAGGTTAAAACACGCTATAAAGACAAGCTGAAAGGGTAAGAAACAACAGCTTAAAACATTGTGTTTCCCAGGGAAACTAAAATCACATGGAACAATGTAAATGTTGCTATTTGTAAATGAGGGGCTGCTCCACAAGTGAGGGTCAAAATCTCTTCCATGTCTCAGATATGTTTCTTTAACTGAAGTTTCTTACCTGGAAGTAGGAAGATAGGAGCTATACTGCTGAGGTAAACAAGTAAGGCCAATAAAAAGCATGTGGGAGGGATGTTAAATATGTCACTTCAAGGAGCCAGTTAGCTGCTGCATCATACTCAATCTGTTTGTTGCAGAGGATCCTAAATCACTTCTTCTGCACTTCCTACATTAAGCTAACAATTGCACTGCAGTTGACAGGTTCTCAGCAGATCTGAACAATTCATCAGCCTGAAGCAGCTTTGTTACAGCACTGTTGAGTCTGGCAGGGACTAAGTTAGAACAACCTTGGATGTATCTTCACCGCACTGTAGCCAAAAACCCACACAATATCCATTAGAACCATAAAGACCCATTTCATTCCCCCATTTCATTCACAGACAAACCTTATCCGATAACTTCCTGATGCAGTCAGGCTGGCATATCAAACCTCCCTTTCTCCCACCAGCCAGTCCTCAAACCTGCCTCCTAAACGATGTACAAGTCACATGGTTAAAGTATGAAAAGATGCAGCAAAGCGAAGAGGGCCCAGCTATGGTCTTTACAACATTTTGTTCAAAGATGAGTCCAAGTTCTGGGAAGATTCTCCCAGACTACAACAGTGCCCAAGACTCAGGGCTGCAGCGTGCCATGGTGACCAAGCAGGAGAGTAAAACATTCATATGGTGCCATTCTCAACATACTGGTCAAAGGCTACCCCTTCAGCTTGCACTAGCGGTGGAGAAGTTACTGCAGCTTACACTATCAAAGAAACCAGCCCACCCATCGATCTGTTGTCAGATTCACAGGCTCTCATGCTTAGCAGTCTTTCAGCAGAGGAAGCCACAAGTTGCTTCACTTTAGGGAAAAATAAAACTGTTCTACAGTGCAAATAGTTTTCATTTATCCTAGAGACTCTGATTGCATAAAGGCTCTCTAAGCATAAATGAAATTTACGCTATGACAGCAGCATAGAAGGAGCTTAATTAAAATGACAATATAACTCAATATAGCCAATGTTCTCATTTACTGTGCCAAAGATTTCCTTCTGAATTTTTATGCTTGGACTAGACCCAAGTAGCAAGAAAACTATAAATCCCCAGCTTATAGTGGTCTCACAAGGGACTTCACTATCAACAGGTTTAACATGAAGCATGTGACATTACGAATTCTTACAATCATGGAGAGGAATCCACCTGCTGAAGACAACCTTAAGATTTACAGAGGAATGATATGAATTTTCACTGTATGATCATTACCTACTCCTATCGCCCCAAACTGCCACCATTAATTCAGACATTACTAGAGAAAGTCCAACAGCAACTCCCAGTTTTTTAAACTGCCAACAGGGTATACTAATATACCACCCGTTGACAACCATAACAGCTACTTACTCCACAGTATCGATCATCACTGAATATCTGTGGTGGCAGTGGATTGCCTTGCGCAGGCTGCCTATCCTCAGGAATATTTTTATACATCCATTGTCTTTTCTCCTCTGACATTGTGATATCCACTTCTTCAAACTCTATGCGATTGGCTTCCAGAAACCTCACCACATCTTGTTGCCTCTTCTTTATCTACGTGAAAGAAAGGGAAAAAAAAAAACAATACTCAGAGCAAGTCCATCATAACCCAGACATACTTACAAAGCTAAGAACATACGGGAAGTCGCAAACTCAGGAAGACAAAGGAGAAAATATTTTTTTCAGTTCATAAAAGTTAAACACTGTTGTTTCTTTACAAGTTAGCAAAGGTTAGACTTCCTTACCTCATTTCTAGAACGCTGTCTCTTTAATTTAACTGTGGGAATTTCAGCCTTTACTCTCTAAAGATGATTTTTTTTTAAATTATCTGCTCTTCAGAAGTAGGAGTTAGAAGAGGTAGCTCATTTTCAAAGCCATTAGGGCCTATATTTTTAAAGTATATAGGCACCTAGAAATGCCAGGTAAGCAACCTGGCAAGCCCCAGAAGAATCTACTCCTACAAGTGTTTATTGAGATAAACATGCTGGTACGTCTGAAAAAACAAAAAAAAACACCCCAGCTACACACATTTTTGCTTTCCTATACACCTACACATCTTAAAAATGCAGCTTGATGGTTCCCTGAACAAAGCGTGTTGAATCTTTAATTAAGAGTGTCTGCCTGCATAATACACATGCTTAAAAATAAGCATGATCTCATCTCTTGAAAATTAACTTCATTGCAAAAAAAAAAAGCATGGGGTTTGTACTAAACCTCTCAAAGAGACTATCATATTTATACAAAAGGCTAACAGAGGCAGAACACTGGCAGCTTTTAGTTCATTGTAGCTAAGATCAACCCTTAACAGCTAGCTGGGCTTCAAGCAGATACACTCAGGTGAAGACTACTTCTGCCTCAAACAGGGCTTCATATCAAGACAGTAACCTCTGAAATGAAAGTCTGTAGGGCAAAGCTCATTCAGTTAGTTCCGCTCTGCATCCTCTTCAGTCCATACTGTATTTCTTGCATCTACTTAATGAAGTGAATTTTTTCAGAAAGGAACTATAAATTATATGCTGTATTTCTTACAGTTATAATCAACAGCATTATTTGAAGAAAAAAAATCCAGCGTTAATGATTTTATGGTATTCCTGGAGTTCAGATCCACTCAGTTGCTGACTGGCATAAAGCCCAGGTAGATGAATCATGCCTGTGGGTATCATATGACCTAGATACTATCTGGAAATCAGACAATTTTTAAAGTGCATGTGCTAGTTGTTCTCATCACACTATCCATTCTATCTACCTGAACACACGAAAAAAATACATAACTTTTAGAAGTAATGGTGATGGAATCATTGTTTCCTTGAAATAAGAGGGTAGCCATCCCAAGAAACTGCAAAGACAATTATGATTGTCTTTTAATGATAACTGTCTTTCTTAAGAAATGGGCTGCATAGTAAGTTTGTGTCTCAGAGTCTTACTCTTTTTCCTTTTCTTACATATATTGGCGGGGATTTTTTTAGGCATATGTGGAATGATCACTCTTTCATGCAGAAGGCAGCTCCTAAAATTGTGTGCAAGTAATGTATTATCAACCACAGCAAAATTACTGCATCATCATCACTGCTGCTACCGAAGACAACATCCCTTTTACTATCTCCTTAAAAATTCCAAAGACAAATTCTGTTGTCAATGTAGGATTGAAAGACAAAAACATTTTCCTCTGTCTTTGACCAAAAAAAAGCTGCAAGAGAGGCCCAAAAGAGACAGAGACTGAGATTTTATTAACATGAATATTACATATTTGTTCAAACAGAAGAGAGATATTTAAAATGATGCGTGCGAGAGGTCATTTCCTTATAGCGGAGTACAGCTAACACCAAGACGAATTCCCTCCTACAGCATTGACCAGCTGCACTGGTCAGAGCAACCAGTAAACTCAGAGTGCCTGGGCCAGCCCTCTGGCCCTGAGGTCAAATGGCATCATCTGGCCAAGTTTATTAAACCTGCACCCTCTCAAAGTGGCTGCATGCAAACTGTACATCGGGAATGATCCTTGGCATGCTGTAACATCTAAATCATGGCCACAAACTGCCTGCAAGGCTGAAAGTTAGTCTTGGCCAAAGCTGTCCGTGCCAGCGACAGTAACAGCTTCACAGGACAGACAAGAGGGCTCCATTGCTCAGGCCGAGGCCACGTACTGGTACACACCTATCTACATTACCCATTTTCATTTGCTGTCTTCCAGTAGCCTGTACACTGGGCACAAGTTTCACTGCAACTCAGATTTAATCAGATCCCTCATATTTTACTGTTCACACCATGAGAATGCTCTCACAAACCCACATTTCCTAATCTTTCCTTTTTATTTTTATAAAACTAATTAAGATGTTGAAGTGAAATAAATTGTGGGGTTTTTTTAGTCAGAAGCCTTGCAATTCTCCACATGACATCTGCTTGAGTTATCAGCTGTGGATGTGCCAGCTGCATAAATTAAACAAAATGCCCTGAAAACTCTTAGCCAAAAAAGTAGCGTCTTCTTCTACTACCCCAAGTGATTTGATTCAAGTCTGTAAACTGAAACAAGCGCATTAGTTACATTAAAAATCCTATTAAATTATGCCTTGTTTAACATTGATGCTCAGAGCATCTGCCACAACAGATGCCATCTGATTATTCCCAAGAAAACCACGGGACCTTTGTCTTCCTCTACAACTGGATCTGTGCCGCAGGAGTGCGTCAGCCTCGCAATCCTGCCTGCAGCTCTCTGTGGTTACTCTGAGATATAAAAACTTCCAGCGTTCGACCAGATGAAACACTGAGCAAGGACAACATGACACAAAGAGCACTGTCAGTTCTTCCCTCCTCACTAGCCTATGCAGAGGACCTGAGCTCCCATCAAGAGCCCAGTGGAGAAAAATTCATCCTCATTTGACAAACTCCGGAGGTGGATACTTCAGTCCTCTCTGTGAAACTTAGCCTTGTACTTTCCCGCTTCTGAGGTTTCCAGAGAGTGATGCAATCAAAAGGGATCTGAAGAGAGTATTCATATAATCAGAGGTACCATGTTCAGAAAAACTTGGTTCATGGCTATTCATACATCACTTTGGGAAAGCATCTGTATTCTTACAGGATAGGCTGCTTTAGCATCAAAATATTTTGGTTTTAATATGTTTCAGCACACCAGAAGACACTGTGAGATACACCATCAAAATACATATCCATTGTGAAGTTTCAGAGGAAAACATATCCCTCATTTAATTTTGTATTCTATTAAGAGACTGCAGCTTTAATATGCATCCTATTTATCTCATCTTAAACAGGCAGTTTGACGTAGATTTTTTTTTTTTAATTTCCTTGTAGTCATGACAGAGTATTAGCCATAAATACAACCAGGAACAGGCAATATCATCTCCTTTGATTAAGCAGTGACACTGACTTTGAAATAAAAGCCGTGTCTCTCTACATAATATGAATCTAATTTATCTCTAACATGGTGAAGAAAACTCTGATAGGGCTAATAGTCTACTTTCATAATATGATGTTTGTCTCCCATATTTTTAGCAGGCTGTTTTCTGAACATCATTCCTCTGGGTTTGGTTTTACTGTTCATCTATGTTTTACTCACAAGACAGGAAAAAACTCCCAGAGACATCTCCATTTTATCCCAGTATTTGGAGCTGGATTTTAATTAGGATTAAAAACCAGAAAAACAGGATGTCCACTTCGACATACAGAACTGCTAAAAGGAGCTAATCACTTGTTCAGTAGCCCTAGCCCAATTTACAAAAAAAAAAGTCCATCTCAGCTAAAGTATCCTGGCTTTCTCCCCTAGTTTTTATTTCTTTATACTGACTTGTAACAGGTAACAGGAGGATGCGATTTCAGACTGCTGTGGAGAAATACTTTAAAGATATCCTCAGGCCAGGCCAGGTGGGACCACTGGGATCATCTGTTCTGACCTTCAGCATCCCTGAATTAATTCCTCTTGGGAGTAAAGAGTTTCTTCAGATTTTTTCCCTCCTAAGATCCACTCCTGAACTAACAGAGAATCTGCTGGCCTTTGTAAATTGTTCCCATAGTTAATTAACTGCCTTCATTTAAAATATTTGTTTGCTTCTGTTCAGAATTCACCTCACTTCCAGCTTTTAGCCACTTTACTCTTTACATCTTTGGCAGATCTGTAAGATGTGTTTCCCACACAACTAATATAAGGGGGAAGCAGATCACCCAGCTAACCTGAGCAGTGATCTCTGGTAAAAACTCTATCACCTATTTAATAGCAAAATAAGGATGTTACCATCATAAATAATGTCTAGACTGAACCGGAAGTTTAGCAAAATCAGATCACATTCTGTATCCAAAATTCCCTGGAAGCTTCTCATCACTTCCAAGAGGTCACAATTTCCTTCTTTTTTTCCCTCTCTGCCTCCTGAACCTGTTTTTAGTAGTTCTCCTGTACTAGAAAGGCTTGGCTACTGCCAGCTGCTGAACCAGAGGAGCATATCATGTGGTCTCTCCATTACTCAATGGCAGCAGTATTTCTTTATTCTATACTATTTTAACCAAAATATTGAATACACTGCAAAAATCTTCCTTGTCCAGGATTTATCTAACTCAGGACAAAGGAATGTTACTTCTACTATACTATAGGCAAGATGATTCAAGCAGCAGTATTAATAGGAACTATGAAATAGCCATGATTAAAGAGAACTTCTCTGCCTTATTTCGTTAGCCCAGTTAATATAAATCATACAAAAGAGACACGTTCTCAGTTTCCAATCTCTTCGCAGTGTCAGCAGGCATGCTGCTGAGTGTCTGGTGCCCACAAAGCGGATACAGGAGGTTGGTCTTCTGCTCTGGACTCTTAACTCCCACCTTCTGGAGAAAAGGCATTCCCTGGGCTTCAGTCCTCCTGCCTGCAAGTGGAGAGAACGAGAGCAGGTACCATCCAGTGCACTAGCTGGTGAGTGAGATGTCCTACAGCCTCTTCATCCTGCAACTGAAGGGACTAAAAGCCTAATCTGAACGGTCCACTCATCGCAGACAGATCCCAAGAACAACTAGCATCCTTTCTAACACAAAATCTCACCCCAAAAAATACTCAGATCACACACACTGAGAACAAGGCCTTACAATTAATATCTTCCAAGCAGACTTGTCAGACCACAAACACAATTTAGAAGTCTGACACATAAAAAAACAAAACAGAATGCATGTCTAAGTCCACCTTAAAGACTTGTTTCACAGACTGACACACATCTAGACCTGTGCCTCTAAAGACAGAGATGGTCCTGCTGGTTCCTTTCCTTCTATTTCAATCTTGTTACGCTTACCTGACCTCTGCCCTTACTCCAGAACTGCAGCAGCCACGTTATCCACCCACTGACTCAGCTTAAATCTGAATGTATTGCATTTGTCAGGGGCACCTTTACAGTGCAGTTTGATGATATAGCGAAGCGGATCTCACCACTGCCTGTCAGTGAGACAACGCAATGTTCCTCCTTCCTGGCAAGCAGCTCCTGCAGCTTTCCTTCCACAAGCATAATGCAGAAACCAGGGGAACGGGGGAAGGAGCATCAATAATGTCAACACCACAATCTCATCGGTTTATACCAGTAGCAAAACTGCATCCTAAGAAAATGGCTCAGCAGAAGCTCACGCATGACCAGCTACAGGTATTTGAAATATGAACTGCATAAACAGCATCTGTGTTACATAAACACAAGGTCCAGCTCACTCCCACAGCTGAAAATAGCAAATGGAAGCTTCTGCCTTTACAAGTCATGCAAACATAACCAAAGGGATTGCTGCAGTACAAAATGCAGATGTAGTATAGCTGCTGCAGAGGATTACTAATCTTCACTTCTCATACAGATGAGGCTTAATGCATACTCCCAGATAATAAGGAGATACTATGCTCTACAGAGATGCAAGCCCTAACCACATCAAATGAACAGAACTCTAAACAGCATTAACTGCAAACCTACACGTACCTTCCTTAGAAAAGCAAGGAGGAGGCAATGCCTCTCACAAACACACTAAGTCACATCTGCATTCTCTTCTTCTGTTTCCGCTGTGTTTCTTCTTTCACAGAGAAGCAATAAAAACAATCTCACACATTCACCCCAAGGCTGATACGCATAACCTCATGGTCTTGTTACATTTTGCAAACTGTAGCAATAGAGACTTCCTGCCACATTTCTCTTTCTTTGCCTGGCTGAGGAAAGGAAAGCACAACTGACCCCTGGAAATTTTTATCGCAGAGAGATGGTAGTGCTGTGACAGACCTTTACAAAGGTTCATATAATTAATTCATTGTTCTTGGCACACAAAAATACAACTCAGCAATGTACACAGGGAAAAAGGAGATGAGAAGCTGTGGTGAGGTTTAGGAGGGTAATAAAGAAGAAATTTAAAAAACAAAGATTTAAAAAAAAATAGCATTACATAACTATTCCAAAAGTAAAGTAAGTGGCTACCTGCCGTAGCAAATACAGCCTTACATGTGACAGAAGGAAAATACAGTCCTCTCAGAACAGAGCTCCAAATAGCTAAAATCACCTTCAACACTTCATCCTCAAGAAAAACTATATGTTAATGTTTCAACATCCTAAAAATTGACCACGGAACTTTTCAATCTGAAAAGAAACAGAACAGTCCCTGTACAGTGGCCACATGCAGCCTGCAGTGCCCTGGTCTCCTGCTAGCAGCACTCTTCCGCTTCCATACAGAGCCATAATTAAGGACACACCATATGAAACACTGTATTGAACCAGGAGGGCGATCTGTTCAGCTGTATGCAAAATAAGTTTAGGTCCCTGTGAGCTGCTGAGACACTGCTTAGCCAGGCAACCTGCACACCTTTTTACCTCTGAGCAATGCGTACAGTGTCTTTGGAAGAGCCCACTATTTAAGAAATGCAATTAAAATCTGAGCCAGGTTTGGTTTTTAAAAGACTCCTAATCACAAGCAGACAGCTAAGGAAAACATATTATTTTCTTATGTTATGTTTTATTATGTTGCACTATGATAAACGGCATTTAAATCTATTTCTGTGTATGTATGTTTACTACAAGCTGAAGAGGAAAGTTTCTTACTTAAGACTTTTTTTTTTATTAAGAAACTATTGTTCTCTGTGCAAGTAACAAGGTGACACTCAGAAACATGAAGGAGTCTAGCAATTACAAATACGTTTATTACTGAGCAAAACAAGAGATGATGAGAGTTTGCTCAGAGGTTTAGTTAGTATTATTTAAGTGAGCATGTAAGAGAAAAGGAGAGACAGATATGGACCAAACAGAAAAAGGGGAAAGACCAAGAAAGGAAAAAGAGAAGATTCTACAGAAATATCAGCTACAGGCGTTGCCATGCAGGGCACCTCTGAGCCGTGTGCAGCTAAGAAAGCCTCTCACGGAATCATGGAATGTTAGGGATTGGAAGGGACCTCAAAGGATCACCTAGTCCAATCCCCCTACCGGAGCAGGACCACCTAGATCAGATCACACAAGAACGTATCCAGGCGGGTTTTGAACATCTCCAGAGAAAGAGACTCCACAACGTCTCTGGGCAGCCTGTTCCAGTGTTCTGTTACCCTTACTGGGAAGAAGTTCTTCCTCTCCAGTCACTCCCAAATCTACCTCTCTTTATTTCTTCTGTTCCAGGAAACAAGATTTGCCAATGATGTACACAAATGGAGTAAGTGATTCTATCATTGTTTTCTTCTTGCAGCAGTTAACAATGTGTTCCTACAGTGCTGAAAATCCACTTACATATAAGTCTCTGATGGACTGGAAGAAACCAGATGCTATGAGACCCAAATTTTGGTTATTACTTTCCATCAAAAGAATAAGAATGCCACAGAAGCTGGATCTTCGAGTTAATGATGTGAATTTGTATTCCATTGCATCAAGGTGAAACAAAAAAAAAAACACATCATTGCTTGTGGAAATGAAAAATGGCTAAAACAAAGTGAAACCTGAAGACTTTGCAACAAGGACTGAACCAGAACTTGGAAGTCCCACTGAGTGTACAGGCAGGCAGCACCGAACCAGAGAGACCTTGACAAACTAGCAGGCAGAGGACTCCATGCAGCCTGAGGAATGTAACGAGAGAATTTGCAGCCTAGGCTGGCAAGCAGCAGGTGACTGCCAGATTGAAGGTCAGGATGCACTGCTGGTTGTTCTAGCAGGGAAGCTGGCAAAACCTGCTGTCGGTTTGGATCGTAACCGACAGCAGGAGCTCCATTCTATGGAATTACACTATCCTGAAAACTTTTACATTTCTATTTAACAAAATGCACACTGGAAATTATACTTGTGCTGCAGATACAGGATCTTTCCTAGTCATAGCTATTTTCTTGTGAGTAACCTGGGAAGGCATACTGGTTCTCCTTCGGCTGGGCCTCTAGCTAAAACAGAGGGCAGATTACCAGAGCATGCTGGTAACTTGGTCTGGTTTTAATAATGTCTCAGTCAACAACAAGCCAACTTTCAAAATTATTAGAATTATGTGTTAGGAATTTATCTCTTAAAAAAACCCCAAAAAACCAAAAAACCACAAGGTTGGAGATTCTAGTGTCCAGCACAAAAGACAAGAGAAACTTTGAGCAGTCTGGAAGATTTCAGGGATTCATGAAGCGTATTTTCGGCTATCAAAAACTTCTCCTGATGGAACCATCTTGCAGGACTAGAATAATTCATTTCAAAAGACTAACAATTCAAACCTTAGCTGGCAGCTAACTTCTTTCAATAGATCGATGTTTTTGTTTGTACTTTACCATATGTTTCAGTGATTCAAGAGAGTGGTTAAAAAGAAAGTGTTATTTTCATGCATTTTTTCAACAGAAACCTCTCAAAGTTGCCAGAGAATAATTTAAATCTCCTGTTTAGCATTCTACATTTAACTCCTCCTTATACTATTCTCTTTTGTCAAAGTGGCATATTTATAGCAAGTATTTTGCATCATGAAAGAAACCCTTCCAGTGAGCAACGTCTATCTTCCTTTTCAAAACATATACTACACATAAATACAAGTATGATAACTGCAACTCTTATTAACTCAGCTACTCTTTAGTACCTCCTAATTAAATGTAAGTTGTTCTCTGATCTCAATGCTATATTACTTTTATACATACGTTTATTTCTTTTGATTTCTGTAAGTTATTTGATTCTGAAGAATATCCTTTGCTTCCCAGTGAAGTCCCAGTTCAGCTAGGTAGTCAAGAACCGTAAAGTTCTGAACTATTGGAATCTCAGTCCTTATCCTGCAGTGATGAAAACAAAATTGACCTTGAATCTCACAGTTCCTCCTGCAGACTTAGGAGAGTGGGGAAGTTTGGTGTCTTGCACATGAAAGTCCAATACTGCTGTAGCTGAAAATCTGCAGAGGTTAAGAGGTATCACTTTGTTACTATGAATCAAGGTTGCTTGGTAGAATTACAATTTTGTGGAGGGAAGAATCACAGAATCATAGAATGGCATAGGCTGGAAGGGACCTTAGAGATCATCTAATCCAACCTCCCTGTCATGGGCAGGGACGCCTCTCAACTAGATCAGGCTACTCAAGGCTCTGTCCAACTTGGCCTTGAACACCTCCAGAGAGGGGGCATCCACAACTTCTCTGGGCAATCTACTCCAAAGTCTTACCACCCTCGTACTGAAAGAACGAGGAAAGAAAAAGACCATAACTATGTTTTGTTTCTTTATATTCTTAAAATATGTTAAATATTTGGTAATTGTTTAGAGTTCACTGAAATAGCACTGAAGAGAGCAGTTTTATAAGCAGGTTTTGGAAAGTAAGCAAACGCCATAATACTCGTATGAGTCAGCAGTGTGCCCTGGCAGCCAAAAGGGCAAACAGCATCCTGAGGTGCACTAAACACAGTGCAACCAGCCAGTCGAAAGGGGTGATTATGCTACTGTATTCAGTGTCAGAGCGGCCTCACCTTGAGTACTGTGTGCAGTTCTGCACCCCACAATTTAAGAAGGATGTTAAGGTACTTGAATGTGTCCAGAGGAGGTCAACAAAGCTGGTGACAGGGCTGGAAGTAATGTACTATGAGGAGTGGCTAAAGACTTTGTCTAGTTTGGAGAAAAGGAGGCTGAAGGGCAACCTTATTGCTCTCTACAGCTTCCTGAGGAGGGGAAGTGGAGAGGGAGCTGCTGAGCTCTTCTCCCTGGAACACAGTGACAGGACGTGTGGGAATGGTTCAAAGCTGTGCCAGGGGAGGTTTAGACTGGAAACTAGGAAGCATTTCTTTACCAAGAGAGTGGTCAAACCCTGGAAGAGGCATTCTAGAGAGGTGGTCGATGCCCCAAACCTGTCAGTGTTTAAGAGGCATTTGGACAATGCCCTTAATAACATGCTTTAACTTTTGGTCAGCCCTGAATTGGTCAGGCAGTTGGACTAGATGATCTAGACGAGTTCTAACTGTTCTATTCTATTCTAAATTCTGCAAAGAAAAATAAAAGTTTAAAACCAAAAAATCTCTCTAACAAGAAATTCACACACACTTCCTATTATGTAACATGTTTATCACCTAGACTTTTAAGATGAGAACACACAACTGTCTTTTTTTTGTGATGTGGTGAGTCAGCAGAGCACTGAAAGTGTTGTGAACTAGTTCTATGTATTTATCAGTCACATTGTTTTGTAACAATGAATAAAGCATCCCCAGCTGTATTTTCTGTACTTACTGCAAATGAGATATAAGCAAATTTCTTGGCACTCAAAAAATAGGTCATGTTTCTTCCTTCTCATTAGCTTCAAGCATCAAAACCCAGTGGCACAGGAATATTTATCTCTTAGAAGAGATAAAACCACCTAGCAGCCCATGAGACATAATAAGTAACTAGCCTTGTTTCATCTGGGTGAGGTCTCAGTTAGCTCAAGATTTAAGTCCTGCTGGCCAACTCCTACCTCACCTGTAAGGCTGCACCCTCTATATTTTGTCACTCAGGACCCATAGCTCAACATCTAGTTACAGCCAACTGCAGCTCCAGCTATTTCTGAAACAAGAGCTAGTTGATGAAGAATGTGAAGCCATAAGATGCCACATGCAGCAGTCTCCTGACAGTATGGTAGAGTTTCAAGGAGAAACTAAGGCAAGCTCCAAGACTACAGTATCGCCTAGGCCCAGCAGTGGCATACTGGGTTTCATACAGAACCCTATTCCCACATAAACACAAGGTCATATCCATATTTCTCCCACACAGCTACTAATCCCTCTCCATGCATTTGAGAGAATGATCAGACACTTGTAAAAACATCTAGCCTTTCCCTAAGAAGGACTATGTTTGCATTTATTTGTCTTCTCATCCTGAAGGATCAGAGATATTATAACTCCAAAATGCTCCAAAGAATTTGAAAAACAAGTTTGCACAATAAAGCTGTCAATACTTTCACTGTTTTCTCCTGACAGCTACTATCCGCACAGCACAGATGTGTCAATCTGCCAACTACAGATATACACACCCTTGATAGCACACTTTAAAATTACAGCAGTAACAAAAGTGCAAGTCATCCAGAATTTGTTCTGCTAAGTTTTTATGGATATTTACAGGTTTTCCCAGCGGTATATGAAACAGCAAGAGAAAAACACATTTGTGGCTCTAGACAAATGTCAGATTTCAGATAACATTGGAATGTATTACTGCAAAGTTCTATCAGTATGTTTTTGTAAGGCTAGGATGATGGATTTTGTTGATATCATTCTCTAAACTAGGGCTGACTGCCACTGCTGTTACTCAGATCAATAACAGAATTACCTTTGACTCAACTGAGAGCAGAAGGAGGCTTCTGACTTTATTAACAAATGTCAACATTATTTCTCTTTCACCAAATGCAACTATATCCACATAACTCATGTTCTTGCAGCTCTGTATGTGCAAATCACTTTTTCTGTTGTACTTCTGCAGCCCCATTTCTTAATGACTAGCGGCATTTCCAAACACTGCAGCCATCTGATTATTACCCCAAAACCTGCAGACACATCTCCTGCAAGGTCAACAGGAGCCATCTTCACATAGCCAAAGGCATTGCTGAATACCATGCTGAATAAACCCACAGAATTTTAGACTCCCCTGGGGCCTGATGCTGGGAACCTTTGCCAGAAAGCAGATCTTGCTGCAGGTAAGCCAGTCTCACTTAGTAGGAAGGGGCTACTTGTACATCAGGGCCTTCAAGGCAGCTGTCTTCTCTGATCAAAGACTAGTTTTGTATCTTCTTTCTAACTAATTTTAGCTTCCTAGAAGAATTTGATGCTATCTAAATCCTTCAAATGCCACTCCTGTATCTGCTTCTATATAAATATATCAGATCGCTCAATTAGAGATGCTGCAGGAAGATTGTCTGACCTGAGCAGATGCAGATCCAGATCAAAGGTTTAATGCATACTTGAATTGTGTTTCTTTAGATTAGACAGGGATGAGAATTCCACTAACCCTACAGCAAAGTAATGACAGGTTTCAGTTGCTGATGCTCTATTGTTCAACAGATCAAAGGAAGCTTTCTTCAAAATGAAGACACACAAAAATTCACTTGCCTTTCTCTGAAAGACACAGACCCCAATTCCATGATTAAGAAACTAGTCTTCAATTGATTTGTAATGTTACTATCAAATTGTTCCAAATAATCACTCATTAAGGTTTTAATAGCACAGATAATACTCAATATCATCCTCTGTAGCAGGAAATAAAACAAATTTGTGAAAGTTGTGATGGAATTTCCACAATTAAATTCTGATAATTTTTTTTCTGAGTCATGTTCTCTTGCTTCAACTGGGTGAATTCAGTGGATTCAGAGGACCCGTGTTACACTGGTGAAAAGGATCACAATGGGCCATAACTCCTAGCATGGGAACGTAAATAAAATTTGTGTCTTTTTGTAAAAACATAAAAAGCCAAAAGCCAACAGAAAAAACTTACCAGCATGTGTGAAGGAAACATACACAATCACGTGCTTTCATTTGTATTTAATACAGAGTACAAGTTTGTGGTTTCAGGGCTCTGCCCACAAACAAAAGCTCTGAGGTTAGCCCTGCTGGCAGAGCATGCAGTAGAACAATCCCATGAAATGGGATGTTCAGAAAGCCAGAAACTGTGGCTGTTTAAGGCTTTGTCGCAAGCAGAGGTTTACTATCCTCCTCTTGCCAAAAGTTATCATCTCCCCTGCAACAACGGCAAAACTGGACGTGTCGTGGTCCAATGTATTACTAGCCCACCTTTCGCACCCATGAAGGCAAGCACACAAGGCTGCAACCAAAGAGGCTAGAATGCAGGCACGTGTTCTGTCTCAGAGCCCTGCAACAGGCAGAAGAGCAACTTTGAAGTTATGAGCAGTAAGGTCTTAAAGGGCCACCACTAGCCCTGTCAGAACTCTCAGATGAAAATCTTCCTAACATTGTTTATGCTGATGTTATATTTTTCCGGGGTAGGAAGGGAAACAGTTATGCCACTGTATGTCCCCAATAGCCAACACAGTTATACTGGATCTCTTACATTGGCATAACTATTTTGATGCTTTGTAAGCACCTCAGTATCTGAAATAAGTTACATCAGTAAAGCTCTTAAGTATAGGCCAGACTCATGGAATAACAGAGATGGAGAACGGTGGGGATTAGTTACCCAGAGGTAAAAAAGCAAGACCAAACGGACACATCCTGGAACTCTTAACTGTCAAGACAAGCTCTATCCTACCCAAGGGAGACGGGCAACAACAGAAGGGCATGCTGCTATTGATGATTAACATGAGTTACTGAACCTGCATCTCCTAAGAGCTTCTCTTCATAAATCAGTTAGTGAGACAGTTACTCCCCTTCCTTCATGCCAAATTCAATTACTTTATTCTGAAGTACAATATTAAATTTAGACTAAATAAGCTTGTTTACTGTTGTAAAATCCAGTTGTTTTTCTCTTCTCACACTAACAAGATGGAAATAACTTGTTTTAAGAAAAGTTCCTCATCACTGTAGCTCTTATCACCCCAAAAGAAGGATATCCACATGCTTTACACTCAGCTGCTTCAGAGTGGTGATAAATAACTCTTCAGTAAAGTAGCACACCTGAATGGAAGGATTGCCACAGCCTTCACCAGAAGAATCAAAATACTTCACTCCAAAATACTTCACAGATGGAGGCCTAAGGTCCAAGAAAGACAAGAAAGCAGGCTTTGCATCTGTGCTCCATTGCTATGAGACACGCTATGTTAAATGAGTTGCCTGCACTATGTTTGTATCTCGGTCACCCCTTCCTCTCAGTCAAAGCACCCGAAGTTCACCAATGTCTTTCAGTCATTCCTTCAAAGATCAGGTCACACTTTGTTCACCTACATGAGTCCCACTGAAATTAATCTGATCTTTATTTTTTAAAATGAGAGTCAACAATGACTTAGGTTTCTGAATTGACTCCATCTGCCCATCTAAGCGGTGCTGACTAAACAACATACCAACCCAGGAGAGAAGATTAAGGAAACAATCTCATGGACACCGGGGAACTCAGAAGCTCTTCCAAGCTATTGCAGCTAACTGCAGACTGTTTCCATCGACAGTCACCACCTCTACATTTCTCCTCACCTTGCAGAGAAGGAAATCCACCAATTTAAGAGACCTACAAAATGTTAATTATCTTCTGTAAACTTATCAAAACATTAAGCTGGTAAAAACCACAGACATACTGGAACATGATCACAGTTCTGGATACAGTAGATTTCAACTAAGAATAGACTCCAAGGACTACAGCATTTCTGTGTTCATTACTCTCTTATCAAGCTTTCACACTGCAAGCGAAACAAAGATTGTAGTACCTCATTCTGGATAGGCTCCCTTAGGAGGCCAGCACTTGAGGCTACAGGTGAGGAAACTGTTGCCCTTAGTGCATTTGCTCGTAAAACGATACAGTCCAGGCTACCAGCTTGGTGATCATTCTTTATCTCCTAATTGCATTCAGATTGCTAAAGACAAAAGTGATCCCAATTTTATACAATAAGGAACTTCCTTAAATGCTGACTACTTTTCCACCAATCCTAATTTCTTCTACATTTCCCTCTTTGGATAAATAGAAATGTTTGAAATAATTAAATTGGAAGACGCATTGTACAGAAGAGTACCACATATAATCTAACATATGTCAACTGTAACATGTTGCATTCTAGATTTAATCTTTGCTTTGATTTTAATTAAAATCAATAAGTAGTAGAGCAATTCCAAGTTGGAGCCAGCAGCATTATATGGCTTGTGTGCATAAATAAAAACATTTAGAACAATACACATCACTTAAGTCTTGAACTTTTCACGCATATGAGTCACCCCTTAGGTTTAATGGTAACTATGGAAGCCACCTGGCTCAGATGAAAGCCCAGTGAGTCAATTAAGATGTTTTCACTAATTTCAACAAGCTTTGAATCACTTCTTACAAGAATTTACTACACTAGACACCACATCCCAGAAAATTACTGCTGGACTAATGTGAATCCTGTGATCTGCAGTGACTTGAATTCAACAGCCTTTTGTAACACTTTGTAAAAAGATATTTAGTTCCAAAAGAAAAAAAAAAAAAACAAAAAACCAAAAAAACCCAAAAAAACACTGATGCTCTGGTGCTTAGCATATTTTGCACAAACAAGACTTGTTGGGGGGGAAAAAAATCTAGAAAGGAAGTGAATATCTGACCTAGGTTTACAGAAGAATAGCTGAACAAATATTGGGAAAGCAGTCTGTGATGCCCAAATGTAACAGAATTCAGTTCATCATCCCTTGGCTGAGAGACCTTTGTAGTGACAAGAAAGCAGACAACAAGCCTGCAGTGGTTTGCATATGGAAAACATGCCGCTTTCAATTTGAATTCACCAGACTAAAATTGCTGCTACCAACAGCTCCACTTCAGCAGCACTGAAGCAGGCAGTTGCAGTGATCCAATGCTACAGCATGAGAGCTGCCTGCCTGCCCCTCTGCTGGAGTTTCTCTCTTCAGGAGCAATGTCGGCAGAGAATAACTTGACAATGACAGCTATAAATGTGGCAGTTTATATATTGATGTACTGGTGCCAGACATCAAAATGGGGATGACCAAGGAATGGCATATGCTTCATTCCCTGCCCTTCCTCTTGGGTTGTACTCTCTAGAAAACAGACAGGTGAGTTACCTGCCCAAATTTATTTTCACGTCTCAAAACAATGTGGAAAATAAATGTAATTCAGAAGTCATTTGTACCAATAAATTGCATGCAAGTTAATTACTACTCCATGGTTTTTTTCATTAACGGAATCGATTCAGTTTTATGTGACCTCCCATGATCACTGACACTATAACTAGACTTAGTAAAATTAATTTCTAGGCTTTGATGATATGGGTCAATGATTAAGGAGAATAGGTCACCATCTGTGAAGTATGTCCATTCAGGGACTTGCACTTTGACACTGCTGTACTCTCTAGAAAAATAGAGGGTAAAAAACATCCTTAAAACATTTTTAAAATGACCAAGCTGTCTTTTATTACTCATTTTATTCTTTCCAACCCATGTGAATATATTCAAAACGAAGGGCTAAATCTTTAATGAAAACGTCACTATATAGTTGTCAGAGACGTTGAACCATATGCCTGTATAAAGCAGATCAGTAAACGGAGAGTCAAAACACACACTCCAAACGTTCTTCAGAAACTCAGTTAGAACAATACCTCCTTTGAAGTTTTATTACAGCTACAATCGTAATCAAAGTTCAGTAAAGGTCCTACTGCTCATGACACTATGTAGTCTAAAGCATGTTTTTCAAGGCAACATTACTTCTGACATAATCTATCTGCCAAGAAGAAACGTAAATATTTGAAAAGCACTAGAGCACACAAGAATGGTGCAACAGTTAGGTACTGAATATCATACACAGATGATCTAAATTCCACCTGTATCCTTGTGTATAGGGTTCTCACTCGGCTCCCTCCTGAACACGTTCCTTAAGCTATCTGAACCGCTGTTCAGAGGCTCCTAGTTCTCTCCATCAGAGGCAGGAGTATGTAACTAAAATTTAGACTTCTCTGGACTACAGACTTGAGAGCTAGATCCACAGAGGATACTTAGGGCGAAAAATAGTCGAAGCCTTTCAGCACTGACCTTCCTGCCTCACAGAATTCACAATCGTGAGCAAGGTTCTCAGGCTCCCTCTGCCACGTGAACCCTGCAAAATAGAACTGACAGAAGCCAGCAAAGATGAATATGAGCCACCTGGCCTGACAATAGGAAACCTGAGGAAGGATGAGGGAACTAATTCCGTCCATCAAAGAGGCTAGATCCAGAAAGTCCCTAGATCTCTCCCATGGGCATGATATAATCGCTAAGGTCCAAGACACGGATGCGCATGACATGTCCTGTGACTGAGCAAGGATCCAACTTTTATTCCAGTCTTGCTGCTGTTCCTACAGCACTACTCTGTAGGTGCACAATCAAAAGCACCACCATTTTGGCCAAGTGAAGTGACACAGTATGATGTTCACGTGAGATTCATAAAGCAGGCTTTGAGGATCCAATCCAACAGGTGTATCCTCAGCGTGCTGACAGACGTTAGACAATACTATGGTTATGCCTTTAAAATGCTGCTATTTCCCATGCAAATGCTGCAGGATCACCTCTAATTGTAAAGGTTATTGTCTAATTTCTGAAAAGCTAACTTACCTGCTGCTCTGATCTGATTTTACAAACTTCTAACATTAAAAAATCATGATGTTTATAATTTGCAAAGCTTAATATTTTGTATCACAGGTAGTTGAATTTCCATAAATCACATGCAACAAGTTGTAAATCCCTCCAGATGACCACTGTAACTAAAACAGATTTCACAAAAGGCACTTGCATCACTCAACCAAATCACTTTCAGTTTTGACTGTTGTGCTTTTGGGGTGCAGAGAGGCAAAAACCCTGTTAGATGGTGGATATTCTAGAAGTGACATATTCTAAGCTAATTTATTCCACACCTCTCAATAAGAAGCACATTCTTCCTGAGAGGTGCTATGAGAAATTTGAGTTACAATGACTTTGTACAAACAAGGGTGCGGTTGAATTTCATTATTACCGCTAGGAGACAAGCTTAGCCTTAAGAATGTTAGCACTGTATTTGTCTTCATTACATTATCCAACAACACGTGAACCAAACAAACAGGACTGTAATTATTCTGACATTCTGATGTTTTATACCATGATTTAAAGTCATTCCAGGAAACAAAAACTCCAATTTGTTTGACCGCCATAACATGCTTAAACAAAAGCAGAGTTTTAGTCTCATAAAACCAATATTTGCTATAGAAACAATTTAACTGTAACTGCACCTATCTTATCAAGCTTCCTAGTAAAAAATCTGTAATCCTCTTCAGTAGCAAAAGTCAAAGTCCAAGTTTTGGTCATTTAAAAAGTCTCCTCTTTTTGGGTTGGTGCAGTTCCTCCCCAAACCCTCCTGTCCACCTAAACATGTTCTCATGGAGAATATTGCTGAGGAGCACTTGCCCTTGTACACTAAATGGAATTCATTGCAGTGATGTGTTTTTCATGTCTCGTGAACACACAAAAATTTCAATCAGAAAGTGTAGTAGTCAGAGTAGATTCTACCTGCTGTTCCATTATTTCAGTAACTCCCTATATTATCTGTTCAGCTCAACAGATGAAGCTCCAAGGCAATAAATTACTATCACAGAGGAGAAAGTGCAAGCGAGCCAGTTGTTTGAAGTTTCTCCACTATCTGAAAGCCCTTCAATGACATTCTCCTTCGCCGATCTTCAGTCATCTGACTGCAAGAGGACTGAAGTCTCCTCTGGTTTGCCATTTCTAGATAACTGTAGGAATTCCAGGCATAGAGTTACTTAGCTCATACGACCAGCTTCCTGTCAAAGGTAGAGCTGCTTTAAAACACTGAAAACCATTTAACTGAGTCAATATACAGTCCGGTAGCACAAGTGTAAATTTTATTTATAAACTGAAAAATGTGAAACATTCCAAGTCACCTTGGAATGATTTGGTGAAAAACAAAGGCATAAAATATTTCCTGAAAACACTGAAGCACTGCTGAGGGAGAAAAGTAAACGCTAATTTTAAAGTAGCCATTCTCCTAAGCACAAAAGAACATTGATCAACCTTATCAGGGAGAAGTAGCAAAGCTTGCCTCCCCAGTCCTACAAAGAAGTGCTTGGAATTCGAGACACAGCTTACCAACAACAAGTAGAAATTCAGGTCAGAAAAGTAGGAGATGGTAAGGCTTGTAGAAACATGCCTGCCTGTCTATTCAGAGGCTTCCCATTGTAATTCATTTGGATCTGCCTAATGCACGCTTAAAACAACACGAGGTTATTTAGAAATTTACACATACACACAACGACTCTCTCCTCCCTTCCCACAAGAAGGTCTCGGCAACTTGTCTACAGCATCTCTACAGGGTAAACTCACAGTCCAGCTTCCCTAAACACTGAAGATGAATGGTTTCCATGCAAGCAACAACTAGGTTTTGGGATTTGTGGGCTCTTTTAAGCTCATGAGGCACTTATATTCACAAGTTTTATTTTTAAAAAAGAATAAGAAAAAATAGTTACTAGTATTAACCTCTCAGGAGTCTAAAGAACCTTCAGATGCAAGGAAGATGTTGCAGGAAGAAGTCCAAAACCAAATGGAGAAAAGGTTCACATTGGTTTTGATTTCTTCTCATCCACACCAATTACCTTCTTTTCTCATTCTCCGAAACGATCCCCAAAACATTTTATGCGCCAAACTATTAGTATTATGTATGACTATTATGTATTTTTATCTTCTTTGCAACAAAATGTATTACACCAAGCATCAGGATTAATAAACATTTCAAAAGTTTCCAGGGAACATTATATTTACACAAACTGAAGCCTTTGCTTACTACACAACCAGTATATTTCTCAGGAATGTTTCAGCCAAATGCCTATCATTTGACATGGGTATTCTGAAAATTTCAAAAGGAGCGATAAGCAAAGAGTTTAGCTCATTGTATTTGCTAGGTAATATCATCTCTTTCACCAGTTAACATAAGGAAATTGCTGCATTATTTCTATTGAAGTAAATCACTGTCTTCACTCCTCCCTCCCTGCAAACTCAAACCAGTCTTATTCCAGGCAGAAAGACGAAAGAGGACTGAGAAGTGTCCCTGCTTTAACAGCACACTGCTGGTGAGGTTACAAACGAAACCAAAAGCTTACTCTAGAGGCTAAATGGACCTTTCATTTTAAAATAAAGAGTAACTTAAAATATCTCTAGTGAGATTAAGACATTGAATTGTGTCACTATGACATCGCTTAGTTTATCAGCAAATATTACATATAGAAGTTTTTGGTCAATTACAGCAGGACAGACACTCATCACAGCCACATCCACTCTCACAAGCAGCTAACCTACAATTTGACTCAAGCTGATCTACCGGTGAAAATTAAACCATGGATTCTGACCCTGTTTTTAGCAGGAAACAGAGTAGGATCTATAAGGGGCACCCATTTCTCTAGACAGGGAAATCATCCTGTCTTATGCATTGCACAGGATCCCAAAAAGCAGCTGACGTAGTTGTGCTGAAGGCTGGAGGAGACAAGGAATTACCTGACTCAAAACACTTTTTGTTTCCTTTCACTAAAGTTTAGCTCCAGGACAATGAAAATAAGTCTAAAACTTCCCTGTTTAGAGACATGCAATACAGTAAACACTCTTTTCTCCAGATGCAGATTCCCACGTATCCAGCTGATAATTTTTTTCTTTGTCATTTCCCTCAATCACTTAGCCATGATCTATGGACACCCCCTGCAAAGCCCACACTAAAAAGCCTCAGTGGTGTGACAGTGAGCACAGCAGGAACTTAGCCCATAACAAAGGTTCCTAAATGCTGTGACAACACAGAGGAAGAAAAACTGACAGAAAGGAGATGTCACAGTTCTGGTCCTGTGTAACAGTACCTTCAATCATTAATCTAGCTACTCTTCTGTGGCAAGGCTGTACTCAAACATACTGCTGTCTAGATGGAAGAAAGCTATCACCAGTATGCAAACTGTTATCCATACTATATGTCATCTGCTTGTTGTTCAACCCAGAAAAAAGTCAGCAAATCAAACTGATGTGCAAATTAAATTGCACGTCAACCTCAGATTTTGTTTGCTGGGTTAATAGATAGTGAAGAGTGTTACATTGCTGCTGCTACCGGGCTATGTACCTTGCAGGCAGGGGAAGGAGAGGGCAGAATCAAAAACTCCCATCAATAGCCTGTTTGCAGACCGGTCAGAACAGGAGATAGGGGTGAGCTAATTATGTGGCCCATTTTTTCCTCCCTTCAACAAAAACAAAATATAAAACTATGGATTATTGTTCAAGCTATGAGGCATGAAACAGAAACTAAACCCAGCAATACTGAGCTACCACAGCATGAACCAATTGCCCGTGCAGGGAAGGACATATTTCTGTTATGGATGCTTGATGAACATGGATTATAGAGTTCTGAAGATGCTCTGTGTTTACTTAGTTGGCTACTGAAATGGATAATTAGTTTTTATTAGCTGTAATGCAGTCACTAAGCATTTTGAACACTTCATGCCAAAACATATCAGAACACATACATGCCACCATGCCACTGAACTGAAAACAAGTATCGCACAGTAAAAGACTGAAGGAAGTGAACACACAATAAACCTTCAGATGGGAAAATACAGTGCTACATCCTTCCACAATGCAAAACCGCCACTGCCTTCACTACTGAAGCATAAAGAATAGCAATTATATCTAAATCCTTCTGAAGTTTCTCATTAAAGAACAAATTCAGTAGAACGCTTACGCTCAGATTGCCTTAACGGATATCAGAGCTATCATTTTATATGAAAATATGGCAATTCATAGGCCACATGCATAATTAATTCAACAAGAGAAAGCTATAAGAGCTTCAATTAAGCAAAGGACACAGTGATGTCTTTCAAAGCTGAGTTCGAAAGGAGTTGTATTCCAGAGTATTTGTTAATGCAGAGAGGTGCTGCTGGCCTGAAGTTTGTCTCTAGGCTCTCTTTTTATTTATTTTTTAACCCTGCAGTAGTTGGCAGGCACCGAGGCACCACACCTCAGCCGGTTCAGCGCGCCTGAGGGCGGTCTCCCCCGGCACCAGGGCGCTGAACCCCCTTCCCAAGCGGGAAAGTTTAGCCCACTTTAATCACCTTTAAGACCCTTTAAACACACCCAATATTTGTACCCTACAAAGAGGTTTCAGGGGGGCTTGGTTTGCCAAAGGCAATTTACGAAAAAGTTAAGCTTGGGCAGCCTTTCGGGGGTGGGGAGGGGGAAGGGAAAGCAGTTGTCATTCTTTTCCCCCACTGCACACGCAACCCCGGCAAATTCAGACCCGCGTTTCACAACAGCCTGCTGACCCGCAGGTCCATGCCGGCGTGCGGGGCGAGGTCTCGGACCCGAGGGCGGGCTCGGCAACCGCGGGATGGCGAGCGGCGCCTGACAACACCGGCCAGCTTCGCCCCGCGCTGTCCCCGGCTCCGGAGGCTGAGCCCTGGCCGCAGCGGCCCCGCTCCTCTCCCTTCTCCCCGCCGCTCGCCCTGACTCACCGCCACCGAGCCCGAGGAGGAGGCGACGAAGACGCGGATCACCATCTTCACCTCATGAGCCGCGGCGACGGGACCGGACGGGACAGGGCAGCAAGGCAGCGAGGCTGCGGGGACGCCGCTTCTCCGCACGGCAGGGGACGGGGCCGCCCCGCTCCACCCCGCCGCCGCCCCCTGAGAGCGGCCGCCGCCCGCAGCACCCCGCTCCCCCGCGGCAGCAGCCCCTCTCAGCCGAGCCGGGTCCGGCTGCTCGCTGACAGGCGGCAACGGCGAGAGGCGGGAAAGGTGGGGGCGGCGCGCAGGGGCCGACGGGCGCTGTAGTTCTCCCTGGGCGGGGCACCGCGCTCCCTGGGCCGTTCCTCGGCAGCAAAGCCGAGCCGAGCCGGCAGCCCGCCCGCTTCAGGCAGCTTCGCCCCCAGCGCCCGGGGCTGCCAAGTGCCGCCCTTCGCGTTTGAGGGGCCGAGAAGGGGTTTGTGCCACCTTCCAGGTGCGCTCCCTGCAAGTCAAGGTGTCCCCAGCACATGATGAACTACAAACGCGCTTCAATTCGTCCCCTCTGCCATTAACGCTGTGCCTCCCTGACAGCTCAGCCTGCCTAGGCACTCCACGCACTCCTGTCTCATGTGGAGCCACCACCTCCACTCCGACGGGCCCGGGTCTGGCCCTGCTGACCACCATTTACAGCAGTGAAGGGGTGGGAAATGGCGCTGCTGTGGACAGGACACAAGGGCATTCCTGTCAGGGCAGGCAAAGGGACAAGGCAAGGGAGGTGGGCTGCTGGGCGAGAAGATTCTCCTAGACCAAACATCTCAAAGGAGTTAAACAGCGCTGTCCATTTTCACTTGCTGGTATAGATGTAGAGTTCGCAATATTGTCAGCGGTGGAACAGATGTTGCAAATCAACGGGATAAGCAGATCACCCCAAATAACCCTTCATCAGTCAGTTCATCTGCAAGCGACTGAGGGGAATCCCTACAGCCCTCATCAGCTTTTGGGTCTGCGAGGACGCGGCCTGTCTTTATAATTAAAGACTCAGAAACAAGTAGCTGACAGCCTTATATGTGTTACCGAAGTCGTAACTCTCATCCTTCTTACTTCCCTACACGCAGCCAGACAGTTACTCATTACCTCGGACCAAACTCTCCCTTCCCACCATTTCACCCCAACAGTGAAGTGCGTGGTGTCAGCCTCCTTCATACCCTTCCATCGCCACCACCTTCAGTGAACTTCCACCATCCAGACTAAGTGCAGACCTCAACTCGCTGCCAAATACGTCCTTAAAGCCTTCTTTACATTTTAATATTAACAATTTATTTTGAAATGCTGCAGGTCTCGTCGAAGGTACCTAGCAAGAGCCATAAAAAATAATCAGGACGTTCAGTGCTCATTCTGAGCTTGATTTATATCTTGTGGAAGTCATTGGGAGACTTTCCACTGACTTCATGATCCTTTGGAGTGGAGCTCAATATCAGCAGTATAAAGTCCAATCCTGTAATGGGAATTCAGGAACCAATCTTGCAAAGATTTATAACTATGCGTTACTTTGCTTTCACGACAGTGCTTACTGAAAACAGAGGTACAAAGGTCAAGGTTTTCTGGCTTCAGTGCTCCTGGCTTCATTTGAGCGCAACTCTTACTATGGGAACCACAAACCAGTGACCAATAAGTATTTACTGGTTAATTGCTGCTGCACGACCAGCAAAAGGACCAAAGGAGACAAACTTTTTTTATGTTGGTTTGTAATGTAACTCCAAGCAACTTGTTAAAACTCTGTGATAGGTGAGTAATTATAGGAATTCACTGGAAAATCCTCTTTACCTTACTCAGTGAATTTCCTTCAAAATGAAGCATTATTTCTGATGACATATTTTCCTGTCTTTCTCTAAGTTTTCTTAAAAGCCAGAGATGTTTACTTCCCCCCTTACTTCCCTATTTACTCCCTACTAGAAAGTACTGGTTTTAATATTATACTTTGGCCATACTGTTATTGCATGAAACAAATAGAATCAGGGCAACTCACTACAGCTGGTTGTATTTGATTCTCTCATAACATTAATATATACCTTTAAATTATAATTATAACTCCTGCCTTCTACTGCATTTCTTACATACAGCAAAACAGAAAAAAAGGTAGTGAAGTCTAATTCTGAAGGGTGCTGCACATCTTTCCCTCTCATTAGGCAAAAGAGGATGCTCCTACCTCTCAGAGACAACCTTGATACATTACCAATAACTGTGGCACAGTCTGAAATAGAGTACAATAGCACTAACTGGAAAAAAGCATGAGATGTAAGTAAGAAAATAAAGAAATTCTAATGGGACTGGAAAAACTCTAAATAAGGTACTTTTAAAGTTGTTTCCTCTCCTTGTAGGAGTTCTGTACTTTGTCAGCTCCAAAAGCCACAAATCTAGTCTCCTTTCCCATCTGGAAAAGAAACAACTTTCATTTCAGTCCTCTTGAAAGTATTACTGAGCTGCATAAATTCTCAAAAGCTGTGGGGAAAAAACGGCTGGTAGGAAAGGTAAAACCAGCACTCGTTAAAAGAATCCAAACCCACTATTCCATTTTGAATGCCCCAGACTGATCCCCAGCCAGCCAAGCCAATGTATGTTTTTCTTCTGATTGTTTTTAGAGTCTCCCTTTTGTTCCTGTAGCCCTTGGGTCAGTAGGTTCCTATAGCTTCAACTTCAATATAGAGTCTGAGCAGCCAAACTTCTGGCCAGAGTTGGTAGACTCAAATTGAGCTAAAGTGCCAGGGCTCATGAAGAAATTCCATCCATCACACTTGACACAGCTTCTAGCCAACACTTCAGCATCCTTATTCCACACATATTTAGAGACACCATCAAAGACACGGCCAGGGGCATCCTGCCTGCATTCTACTACTTGACTATGAATGCAGCAACTTAACTAAAGTGTCCTTTCAAACATCTTTGAAACAAATTTTGAACAACCTCAAGCTGTATTTCAATTACTTTTCTTGTAATTATAAGTAAATTTATAATATTTTGAGTGAAAAATCTTGCACCTATAACTTCTCAGTATCAACTTTGACGTAGCATGGGCATTGAGAATCCAGACAGTTTTTCCACTTCTCTCTTTTCTAGTGTTTTCATACACACAAAGAAGCTAGTTCTGTTGTGGAAGTAGTCCAGAAAGTTAGGACAAAGAAACATTACACTCAGAAGTTGATAATTTTAAAGATTGTAGAGCGGCCTCTTACTTTACATGGCTCCTAAGCAGAAAACTATTACTCTGTGGAGGGTAAAACCTACTGGAGATCGCCACGTGACATTTTGCACTTTCAGATGGTGTACAGGTTAAGACTGGCCATCATCCTCTGTCCTGCAGCCGCTGCTGCTAAAGGTCCTGAGGCCATACCTTTAACTCCATTTCTCCATTTCTACTCTGCAGTTCTAGAGGCTTGAAGATCAAATGGTGCAAACACTTTAGTTATATAGAAGAAATACCATAAATTAAAAACATTGTTAAAATGATTTATGAAGAGTTTTCCGTGTTTACAGGAGGTGCAGACTGGAGCTGAAAATGTGAATTTACGGGGGGCAGGGGTTAGTTTCTAAGGATTTCATGGTAAGAATGATTCATTGTTATGCCAGATCTTCATGGAAGATTAAACAGAACTCTACTGCTGCTAAGGTAACAAAGAACACACAAAACCAAGGCTTGCAAACACGTGAAAACAAAAGTATAAAAGTACAACCTCGAACAAAGAAGATTCGAATTATGATAAAAGATTATTTGTATAGCAAGATGCAACAGGCACAGGAGAAAAATCCTGGAGAAATGGAATATTATACTCAGAACTGAAAAAGTGGTTAAGATGGCTTCACCTCCCACCTGAAAGGAGCAGTCTGACGCATTTTCGAAGTTTCTGGTCTGTGGGCTGTCAGTACCCATCAATTATTTCTCTGGGTTCTATGAAAGGTTGCTAAGAAGTAGTAAATTCACGTAGACTTTGCAATAATCCACATTCTTGACATTTCTAAAGGGGTATTTAGCACTTTTTAAAAATTCTAAGTATCAAAACATGTTGAAAATTACTGGTTTAGAGTGTCATTAAAAGCTCTGACAATCCTGAGCCATCCTCCTTGGTAGAAACGTGGCCATCATGCCAGGAAGCAGCAAAAGGAGGAGATAAATAGTAGAGAAAACAGAATACTCCAGCTGCAATAGAGCTACAGAGTTATCATCAGCTGATATCACACTGCAGACCCCAAGAGAAAGTAGATAAAGGCTCTAAAACATATAAAATGGCCAAAGTAATGTGATGTAAGTACAGGATTGTTCCGCTTGTTGAGTGATGGCACTCAGTGTGGTGGCTGATAGCCTGTAAATGTCTTGGCTAGACATAGCCTGAAAGCGTAGGAGATAATGCTGTTTGGAGCTGACTCTGCACATACATCCTAGAAGCCACTGTATTTTTTAAGGCATCAATTTAATCACAGAAGGAACCTCCAGGGTACCCTCTCTCAGTTGTGCATTAATGCCTGCAGTCATGAGTTGTGCTGTGCATAGTGCTACGATTTCTCCTCTACACGCACAACAGGTCAAGCAGCTCCTAGTCAAGATCGCCCTATCCTTTGCAAAAAATGGCTTTGGAGGTTTTGTAAATCACACTGTAGTGTCTCAATAAGAAACTCCGTTTCATGCAGGACTCCCTTTTTTCCAGAACCTTGACTGTGGCCAGAAGTTTACATTCAGAGCATTTCTCAGCTTTCCCCACAGTCAGGTTTTTGAGATAACATCAACAGAATTAAATGCTGTCCCAAGATAAAGCTTTTTCTCTTTTGCCTTGAGTTACTCTGAAGCTACTACGAAGTGCAGGTGTTAAAGCAGGCTCTTGGGAAGAGACAGAGCTGGAATAATAATAATTTTGAGAAAGGTTTTGATTTGTGCATTCACAATTTTGTGGCATGTTGAGGAAAGCAGAAAGGTACAGCTGTTCTTGATTTCAGAATAATTTCTGTATCATCTCTTTATAACCAACAGCAAAATAAACCCCAAACCACAGAGAGCTGAGTAAACCTTCCTTCACGCCATTTAAATCTAAATATACCTAGAGAATTCCAAAGGTAAATAAGGGTCCATTCTTCTCAGCTGCTGCCTTTCAGTTGAAGTCACAATCTGCTGCCCTTTAGTTGAAGAATGACTAGTTGTTAGTATCTGCGGCTGCTTTGATTCCCTCCATGGATTCCTAATACTAAGGACCTTTGAAAAGAAAAACATTTTCCTGTGAAATTCATCATATGATGTAGCTCAGTCGTCTGACATGCAATAACTGTACCTGGAGGTAAGAATGTCTGTATTAAATCTTCCATCATTCCTTAAACTCACAGCTGCATGGTGTAAGAAGTGCCAGAGTTCATTCTGCAGTCGTGCCTTTAAATATCCCACCATTGCTGAAGCCAGTGGCTCTGGATGAGGAGCAGGAATCCATCCAGGGTTCAGTCAGTGCCTTTCTGCCTCACCTGCCCTTTCAGCCCAAGATATCGCAAAAAAATCAGGCTCAACGATGTGAAGCCGGGTAGGCTTGTGTTTCTTGGTGAAACCAAACTTCTGAGCAGCTTTCTCCAATTTTTTTTTTTTTTTTTTTTTCAATTTAGGGAAAGGACTCGTCCTTATTTCTGCTAATTTGAACAACCTTTAGTAATCTACATTACTGCAGAGGGATGAGGGAAGAAAGCCCCCACAAATCTCATTTCCCCATCTGCAGTTACATCGAAACTTAACTAGCAAGCACTCAAGATGCGAAGTGCACTCAGGGAGCGGTCATAGAGCATTACATTTCTGCCAGCCCTTTTCTGGGGGACCTTCTGCCAAGCCCTTAGAAAAGCAATCTACCACCACGCTTATTCTGGCTGTTTTCCAGCTGTTTTTCCATGTCTGCCCAGTTCCATTCTGACAAGGCACTTCAGAAGGTTCATTTCTTGCAGGATACAGGAGAAGTGGGTCAGCAATAATATTTATATATACAAGGACAAAGAGTGAGTAGTCTTGTGGAGAATAAGAAGCAGCTGAGTACATGAATACTGGTGACTTGCCTAAAGCATTCGCACCAAATAAAATAAGAATAGTTATTATTTCTATAGTACTTAGGAGTTTTTCAGATGTTTCACTGAACAGAGAGGAGGGGAAAAAAAAATCTCAAACTTGGAAAGCTGACATAAACTTGAGGATAAAGATTACATGTGCACTGCGTTTCAAGCAAGGGTTCAAGCCCACAAATGGAGGCCACATTCACATTGCAGGGACAGATGATTGTACCTGGGCATAGTTTTGAGGTGACCTTTAGGAGACCACAGGGAACAGTCTTTGACCCGCACTCATCCTCAGCTCAGAGCCAAAGGTGTGTCCCCATGTGCCGTGTGGGTGGCCCAGGCGTGTTGTGCTGGCCCCTGCCCTGTCGCAAGTGTATCCCCTTTCTCTGGAGATGATGTAGGTGACTGGCAGAGCCCTTCTCTGCAGACAGGATACGTAAATGGTGTGAATTTAACTCCATAAAAGCAGCTCAGATGGCTGCAGACAACCTACCAGCATTCTTCTAGACCAGGAGTGTGGTACCCTATCAGCATTCCAGGTGTTGTGGGCAGGGGCCAAGGAGAATGAGGGGGTGGGGAAAGCATGTGGGTCCTGCGTCCCAAACTGGAGAGTGGACTAGCAAATTGGAGCCAGAGCTGGTGCAGGGAGAAGGCAGAAAAGGAAAACGTGGCAGCAGCGATTAGGGATGTGCTGCAGGCGGATCATATTGACCTACATGGGAAGTGATTGCAATTTCATGAGCTGGTTTGAACAGAGAGGACTCTCTCCTGCCTGGACAGAAGCGAAAGAGACGTGGATTCAGAGCAGGAGCACACTGGATGGAAATGAGCTGCCCGGCCTGGCACCATCAGTCAAGCTTAGGCACAGCTTGTGCAACTAACACACTGAGCAAAGGAGCATGTAGGAGGCCACGTGAGCCAGGCTAAACAGCAGCTAAATAAATGAGAAACCATACAACGTCTCAAGCAATGGGTGGGCAAATCATTGCCCTTCCATGCATCATCTTACCAGTCTCAACCCAGGCTTTTTTTGTGCGAAGCATGGACCTGCCTGTCAAAGCAGATACAGTTTTTGTATTCTTTGGTAAAGTAACGCTGCAAAATTTGCCAACATTTATTTATTCCTTTCAGATTTGTAGCATAAAGTTTGTTACATTTTGCATTTCCATGTCCTGTTTTTGCACCACGTTTTCCCAGATCAGATACTCAGCGCAGCTGTTACTCTGCCTCAGAGCTACCTGAGATTTATTTTCTACTGCCATAAAGGTAGTGGGGAGGTAGTGGTTGGGAAGTAGTATTTTCCATAGAGGACTAATTAACCTATAACTGGTGTTCAGTTTTAAAATGTGAAGTGATAAAAATGCTAAGTGGCATTTTTAGCACTTCCCAAAAGTTGGCTGCAAAACTCAGTACTGTTACCCTGGTCACATTTGACCTTAACAGCTCTGCTTTGCAGAAAAAATGACGTGCTTTGTGTCCATGTTTTGCCATTGGAAGAACTGCCGGTTGACACAATAAGTATGTATCACTTTTGTCAGTGAAGGCACAGCTTAGGACAGCTCTTCCAGACTATTCAGAGCATGACTTGGATGGTAAGAACAAAAAGTAATTCAACACTTTTTTTTTTTCTTAATTAATTGGAAAAAGATGGTGAAAGGAACACAACTGGTCTTCATCACAAATCTGTAAAACAAACATGACAAGTCAAACGAGAAGTTAAGAGAGGTTAGCAAAATTAATCTTGCTGCAAGAAATATTGTTTGCTCAAGTCATCAAAATCATTTTCTAGAGATACATACTTTCTGTTTCACTAAGCAACAGACATATGCAGTCAGCAGGGTCAAGTCTGCTGTTGCACTAATGGCATGGCAAGGGTAAGCGTGTCACAGCTGCTATTGATCTTTCCTAAACGCAGTTGGACTGAACTAGAATTACGTTCGGAAGAGCACATAGAAAATCACTAATGAAGGTATGGCCAAGCAACTATGTCACTAAACCTAACAGCAACCTTTCGCTCTCAGATGCTTTTGGGGAAGAATTTGAGTGCACAATATGACCCTGGGCTGTGTAAAAATGCTAAAGATTGGACTATAATTTAAAAGATAAAATGATTAAGGAGGCTGTTTAGCAAGTAGAAAAACACCTTAAATCTTAAGGTTTACAAGAGCAATGCATGCAAACTATCCTATTTTAGATAGCATACCTGTCTCAATGATAACCTATTGTTTTAGCCATGAATTGGTCAGCACAGGCTGCTCTTAGATAACTCCTGAAAAAGAAGCTGCAGTTTTTAAAAACCTACGTTTTACTTCCTTACTTGTATACAGAAAGTTGTCTTTTGATCATAAACAAACATATGATATCACAGCTATTTCAAACCCTAAATGGATAAATATCTGTGATGCTCAGTCTACTTTCTACACTTAAAAAAAAAAAAAAGTTCAATTTAAAGAGATAACTGACTCAATATTAACTTTTTAATGTTGATGAATGCAGTCTGGGAAAATCTGAGAAATATTGAACTTAGCGCAATGCATACTTTGGTATCACAAGTGGACGCAGCATTTCTTAGTGGAATCTAGATAACAGGACATACAACTGACCCTTTCTCAGAGTTTCTGGACTATAGAATAGACTGCACTGGAGGCCAGTGTCAGGGGTTCCTCCTGAGATCCCTCCCATCATCAGTAGGTCAAGAGGAGCAAGGGTCCAGCAAAGACCTCATGGAAGACTTCCCAGAAAGGAAAATATTGCTTCATATGCCCACAGAGCCAGTTGAGCTTCGTCATTTCGATCCACTTGCCTGCCTCCCCATCTAATCATAAAGCCTGTATCTGCAGTCCTCACTCTCGTTCGGCAGACCTCGTTCAGACAAGTAGCATTCCATAAAATAAATGGGAGTATTTGTGTGAATGGATGATACTCAGCAAACTGGGTGGCAGATTCAGGCTGTGAGATAGCAACTGTGAATCAATGTGAACTCAAACAGCAGACTTCTCTCTGGCATATGGCTACTGAGGGCCTCACAAAGTGGGGAGACACTGGCCTACAGGCCAGGAAACCTGACTTCATTCTGAATTTTGCACTTGACTGACTGTGCATCAGGTACATCTTTTTTAAAGCAATTTCTAACAGTCTCTCTCTTTTGATACTTCTTTTAGGATCTTTCCATTTTGTCACTCACTGGGATGCAGCCATTAAGCATGACAAGCAGTAGATACTTGTTAGTCACGGTTTTCACACCTACAGACATCTCCATCTTGCTCAGATTCAGCTTAACCTGTGACATCTTCACGCTGTTTCCACGTTGCTGTCACTTCCAAGCCTGGATTGTCTCACCTCTTTATCTGAAAGCTGCATCTAGATGTGGAATCAAATGAGACTGATTGTTATGAAACTTGGATTTAATGAAGATCACAGTTGAAGTTGTAGTTTCTCTCATAGGTTGGAATAATAAACCCCTTAGGGATTGAGAGCAAATTTCTTGTGATGCTGATCAAAAATAGTGCCGTGAAATTCCCCAGGAACTAAGGGCTATTTATACTTCTTGGTACAAGTTACACTAGCAAATAAACAAAATCAAGTGAACTGGTTTATAATATTTCTTCTATGTTTGGAGCTCGCTGAATTCCAACAGAGATAGGAACCTTTGTCAGTGAAGTCAATCTTTTTGCCTGTCACATGGAAATTCATGCCTTGCACTAATATGGGAAATGAAAGACTGTTCCCAAATGGGTTTAGTGCCACAGAGCTGGTTCTCACACAGAAGCAGCTCTCTAATCTACAAAATATTAGTATGGACTTATTAAATTGCAATTGCATCTGCCTACATAACACATTTTATGGTATTTACATTCTTCAGGAGAAGAGAAAACAAAAAAACCTGCATACAGTCTTAATGTCGGCTTCCCACTCTCTGGTTCCTTCTCTGACCTTGGAGTTTTTTATAGAATTGATTTGTAGCATTTCCCAAAATATTAGTTCTTTTCTAAAGGTTTTGCTGTCCTGATATTTTGGAAACTATTTTGTATTTGTTTATTTTAATGAAAAAGAAAAGATAGATAGTTTGTTTTAGTTATAATGAATGATTCATAGCTCCTGCGGATCATCCAGGGACGCCATTCATAGTTAATGATTAAAATGCAGTAATAAAACAGGAAATGTTTGAAAGTCAACAGTAATGCCTCTGAAGGTAGATCTTTGTCAGAAATTGCTGACAGCATCAGAAACTCTCCTCCTATAAATATATATTCAAACATATAATAATTTCTCTATTTATATTTTCCCTTTCGCCTTCTCTCCTTTGTAGGTATCTTCTACATGTGCAGTTTCAGGTCAATATTCTAGCAAGATGACAGTTTATCTATAATTTAATTTAACATTTTTCTTTCTTAATTTGCATTTTTACTCATTTTCAGCCTGCAGCTATTATTTGCATGGAAAGAAATTGTCTTCAAAGGCTATATTTAGCCTTATATATCGGATTAGAAATGTAAGCCAATCATGCAATGAGGTTAATTTTAAATCCTGTGGAAATTGTACCACTCTATTCAGTTTTCTCAGCACTGGCACCCATCTTGTTTGAGGTCATATGACCTTTAACTCCAATGTCAAATGTAATTTCCCACCAAAAGGAGTACAAGCAATCCCCTTAAAATAGGCATTTTAGAATTTATAAGGAGAAGAAGCCTGAGCATATATTTTTTTAAGCTGATGATCTGAGGACTGTGATTGTGTTTAAAAATATGCAAAAAATGAATAGACAAGTCAAGCAAAAAAAAAAAAAAAAAAAAAGAGTCAGAAACTTGTGCTTGTTCTCCTTTTCCTACCACAAGCAGTATTCACCAATTCTTACTTCAGGGTCACCCACCAATACTGGTAGATCTGTGTTTTAGTCAGTGCTTTATTTACTATATTTAGTTGATGTTAATATCAGTTAATACTATTTCTGAGTTCTACAGTTGCCTTAACTGCTTCCTTCCACCTTAGTTTGTCCTCATTTTCAAAAAAAAAAGCCAAAAGCCAAACATTTAGGATTTTTTTTTTCTTAAATAACATAACTGTTTTCTTGGCAGTGACTGTCTAGGGATGACTATCACATTCATCATCCCCACCAAATCTATTTATATCTATTGGTTAAAATTCAGCTTGTGATCACTGAGCTGCAGATGGAGCTCCCCGAACAGCAAAAGGAGTCTCCACATCCATGCCAGGAACAGTTGGAGCCGCAGTGGAGAGGGGGCTGAAAGGATCTGTCATTACACAGTCTTCATCCCTTTGACCTCAGAGAGGTGTCAAAAAGAGGCAAAGAATGCTACCGCACCTGTGCAAAAAATACTAAAAAGATATATTTTTAAAGTATGGAAAATGCAGGGTAGGAGTTCTTTTTAAAATGTGTTTTTTTCCAGCAGTGCTCATTAAACAAGAGATCAAGACAGTTCCATCCTAACCTATAAACTTCTGGATGATCTGCTACAGGGATATTTTTGTTTTCTAGGGCATGGACTCACTTGAATATTTCATTTCTTAAGTACATGAACAGGAGCTGAAGAAAGGGTTTTAGAAAAGGAGGAAGGGCCAGACATTCAGAAAGTATATTCTCCTCCAGGGCCAAGAGCCATGCCAGAGGGTCCTCATCCCCACGCAGAGTTGCACTGACTTCAAAAGGGCTCCAGATGGACATCAGGGTGTCTCCTCATGGAGCTCTGCAGAATTAGGCTAGACCAAACATATTTAATATGATCTCGGACAGCTAAGCTGCTTATCACTGTGTGTCAGATAATACATTATACAGCTGAGTGGCTAATAGATTAAACAGAGAAAGGCTGATGGCAGGGCATTTTCAGTTGCTTTGGATTATATTTCTCCCCCCCCCAGGAATGACACTGTGAACTTGGAAGGTGCAGAAAAAATTCTCAGCTTCCTGTTTTACCAGAAAACATGCTTAAATGTACGTATAAAGCAAATACTGTCTTCTGCATGCAAAAAATTGAGCAATCCTAAAAGTCATCACATTTTATGAATGAATCTTAACCAGGAATAAGGAATTAACAATTAGATATATGTATTATTACAGAAAATCAGTCAAACATTAAGAACTCTTTAGTTTGGTCTTGAAATGTCAGTTTTCATTTTCAAAAAGAGTTTTCAATCCACAAAAAAGCAAATGGTGCTAAATTATAGAACTCCGGCAACAAGTATGAGAGCACATAAAACAACATTTCGGCCAGCGATATCCAAGAAAACATAATGAACAATTACAGCAAATTTATTTTAACACATTCCGGTCAAATCTGTCATTATCTCAACCCTTCGAGCCCCACGTTGGGCACCACAAAGGACTGTCATTGTTTAGGCCACTCCTGCGACTAAACTCCACACAGCCGCTCACTCACCCTCCCCTACCTCTGGGGATGGGGAAGGGAATTAAAGGAGAAAAGGGAAAGAGAACCGTGGGTTGAGATAAGAACAATTTAATACTACTACTACTAATATACGAATATATACATATGTACAATGATAAATATATACAAACAAGTGATGTACGGTGTAATTGCTCACCACCCCTTGACCGAGGCCTGTCTCGTCCCGAACTAACGATCCCGAAACAGATAAATCCCGATACTGCAATCTTGGATGAGTGAGAGGCCCGAAAATAGAGAGCAAGACAGAGAGAGCACTGAGAGTCCGAGAGTGAGAGTCCCAGAAGAGCAAAGTCCCCTCTTTCTGGCTGACTGTCATTTTTATACTGGGCATGACGCTGCATGATATGGAATACTAATTGGCCAGTTTGGCCCTCAATCCTAAGTCTAAGCACAAATCATAAGGGGAGTTGTGGAGCCCCCATCCCGGCTGTGCTCCCCCCTATCCTGTTGTGCTCCTGCACACTGGCAAGAACATGGCACGCTGAAAACAGTCCTTGAGACCTCAGTGCCAACTATAAACATCAGTGCACTATCAGCGTTCTTCTCATAACAAATCCCAGAGTAAAACCAAAACACAGAGCTCTTCCAGCTGCTAAAAAGGACTAACTCTGGCCCAGCTGAAACCAGGACAAATATCACTGCTAATGAAAAGATATTTGCACATAGGCGTAATGGTGCGCACCAGCCTTTGGTGATACCTGTCCAGTATGCAGCCTGAGAAGGATCAGGATTTCACACATGTAATATTGTCATAAATGAGATGAATGGAATGAATAAGCTAATAGCATCTGCATCAAAGTAAAGCAATAAAGCAGAGTTTTTATTTTCCATATTTATATTTTATTTATTTACTCAAGCCATTCCAGACACTGGAACTCGCTCTCCTTCACCGCTAAATTGTGACCATGGCCAGTGCCATGGCTTTGTCCCTAGTCGCTAGCACTCTCCCCAGTGATCCCCAAACACAGTTTGGGAGGCAGCACAAGCCAAGGAGCACAGCTGGTTTGGATATGGCTACACAATTTCAGGATCACAGACTCACAGACTAATATAGCTTGGAAGGGACTTCTGGAGGCCATCAGTCAGACAATTTCCTCAAAGTAGGGGCAACTGGATTGGCTTGCTTGAGGCTGCGTCCAGTCAAGTTTTGAGTATCTCCAAGGACAGAGACTCCATAACCTCTCTGGACAGCCTACTCCAGTGTTTCACCACCCTTGTGGTGAACAATTTTCTTCTAACGTTGGGTCAGAATTCCTCATGTTGCAATGTGTGCCCAGCTGCCTCTCATCCTTCCACCAGGCATCTCGGGGAAGAGTCTGGATCAATATTCTCCACACCCTCCCAGCAGGTAACTGTAGATAGCAGTAAGTTCTCCCCAAAGTGTCTCTTCTCCAGGCTGAGCAAACCTAGTGGCCTCAGCCTCTCCTTGAACATCCTGCGCTCCAGCCTCTCACTAGCTTGGTGGTTCTTTACAGGACTCATTCCAGGTTTTCAGTGTTTTCTTGTACTGAGGGTCCCAGGGTGCATCACTGACTCATGTTCAACCTCTTGTCCACCAGGATCCCAGGGCTTTTTCTGAAAAGCTGCTTCCTGGCCCGTGCTTGCCCAGCATGCACTGCTGCATGGGGTTACTCCATCCCTGAGGGTGACAGTGGGGCCCTGAGGGTCTCACTGGCTGGGGCTAGCCCCACAGCACCTGCAAGGTGAGCAGGGCCAGGCTGAGGAGGTGACAGGGTCAGCTCAGACCCTGCAGTCGCCAGGCTGGTCCACAACCACAGGGCCGTCTATGGATGAGCTGAGAGGTCTCATCTGCTGGTCAGTGCCCTTGGCACAAGACACGCAGCTGAAAGCAGCTCCCGATGGCAAGGGTTGGTCCTGGCTGCAGGCTCTCTGCAACACATTTGGGAGCCTCCCAAGACCCAGAGGTACAGGATCACTCTCGGCAGCAGCTAGCCCTGAGCTCCAGCAGCTAAACCCCAGGAGTGGGAGTACATATCCAAAGTCCTGACAAACTCTATACAGGGAGTCTGGTGGTTTCCACCCACCTTATTGAGCTTCCCTCTCACCAGGCTTTAAGCATCCTGTGGAGGCTAAGAGAGTTAAAGGTGTGGAAGTAGGCAGACCACAGCAAGGAGCAGCCGAGTCACCAAGAGGCTCCCAGCATGGTTTGGTCCACTGCTGCAGACACAGAGTCCCAGCCTATAGCCCAGACCACAAATTGCATGCTGGGCCAGCTCTCCTTTAGCCTGCAGAGACCTCGGTGCCAGATCAAGGCAACACCATTCCCTACTAGTAGAGTAAGATGGAAGGTTGAGATGTTAAAAACAGTTTAGAGGACTTGTGGATGTACTTTCTACTAACGAGATGACATCCTTGCACTGCTGTGAAAACGACCTCCACGCACACTGGCTACTTGCCACATGTATACAAATTTTAAGGGAAGATCAGCCTGGAGAAGAGAAGGCTCCGGGGAGACCTTCTAGCAGTCTTCCAGTACTTAAAGGGGGCCTACATGAAAGCTGGAGAGGGACTTTTTACAAGGGTATATAGTGATAGGACAAGGGGAAATGGCTTTAAACTGAAAGAGGGCAGATTTAGATGAGATATAAGGAAGAAATGCTTTACAATGAGGGTGGTGAGGCACTGGAACAGGTTGCCCAGAGAAGTTGTAGACGCCTCATCCCTGGAGGTATTCAAGGCCAGGTTGGATGAGGCTTTGTGCAACCTGGTGTAGTGGAAGGTGTCCCTGCCTGTGGCAGGAAAGTTGGAACTAGATGGCCTTTAAAGGTCCCTTCCAACCCAACCCATTCTATGATTCCATGAAAATAAAGAGGACCAGACAAAAAGGTTTTCTCGTTAAGCACGATGAGAAGAAAACAGCCCAGCAAGCCAGCCAGTGCAGAAAGGCAGCTGGATGAAAGGAACAGGGACGACTTTAAAGACGGGCCAAAGCTCTTTCAGACCCTTCCATAGCCTTTACAGCGCTGGGTTTACCCTCACAGCGCTGGCCGGGCCCGCTCGCTGCCTCGGCCGGTGCTGAAGCCCCACCTAGAGCATCGCAGCGCCATTGCGCCCGCCGCCCCGCCCCGCCCCCTCAGCCTCCCTCCGCTCCGCCCCGCCCCGCCCCGCCCGCTGGGACCGACGAGGCGGCGTTGCGGGGGGAAGCGACAAAACCCCCGTCCATCGCCTTTAGGGAACCAGAGGACGGTTAAGAAACTGAAGACAAAACGGTCCGCGCGGCGATCCTGTGCTTCTGCCGTCAATTTTTCGAACTTCAGACTTCATGGAGAGAGAGAAAAGTTCATGTCGAGCCAATGTTTTCAAACAATATAATCGCCTGGGTAAGCACAGGCAGCTTTAGCTAGCAAGCGTCATCAAGCAAACTAACGGAAACGCTGATATGGGGTACTAATGAAAGAATTAATGGATTACGGATTTATTAATGTCAGTCAGCACGGTTTCCCAGGAACTCAGACTGTCAAACAAATTCGATAGTGTTTTAATGAGATTAAGCATCAGACCGATAATGAAGATTGTGGTTGAAAGAGTGTCTTTACCAAACATATGACATAATCTCTCATTAAGAAATAAGCCTAAACAAAATCAGTGTTACACATATTGAGTGGTAATTTTTAAAACTAGTTAACAACCAGGTCACAAAACTACAGAATCACAGAATCATAGAATAGCTTGGGTTGGAAGGGACCTTTCAAGGTCACCTAGTCCTACACCCCTGCAATAAGCAGGGACATCTTCAACTAGATCAGGTTGCTCAGAGCCCTGTCCAACCTGACTGTGAAGGTTTCCAGGGATGGGGCACCTACCACCGCTCTGGGCAACCCGTTGCAGTGTTTCACCACCCTCATCATAAAAACTTTCCTCCTTACATCTAGTCTGATCTACCTTTTTTTAGTTTAAAACCATCACCCCTTGTCTTATTGCAACAGGCCCTGCTAAAAAGTCCCTCTCCAGCTTTCTTGTAAGCCTCCTTTAGGTACTGAAAGGCCACAATAAGGTCTTCCTGGAGCCTTCTCTTCTCCAGGCTGAACAGCCCCAACTCTCTCAGCCTTTCTTCATAGGAGAGGTATTCCAGCCCTCCAATCATTTTTATGGCTCTCCTCTGGACCTGCTCCAACAGGTCCATGTCTTTCTTGCACTGAGGGTTCCAGAGCTGGATGCAGTACTCCAGGTGAGGTCTCACCAGAGTGGAGTATAGCTGAAGTGTCTTCATTCCAAGGGACTGCATGTTTTGTGGGCTTATACAAGGATCTGTTTTAGCCATCTTTGTGGCCCTTCACTGGACCCACTCCAGTTATGTCCATGCCTTTTTTGCACTGGGGAGCCGAGAACTGGTCCCAGCACTCCTGATGTGCCCCATCAGTGCTGAGCAGAGGAGAAGGGTCGCCTCCCTCCACTTTCCCCTCCTGCAGCCCCAGGTGCCACTGGCTGCCGCATGGGTGCACTGCTGGCTCATGTTCATGCTCATATATTACAGAGGATATATCCTAGCACACGCTTAGTTATATGTTACGTTCCGTAAGTAATCTTCAGTACCTAATTGTCTTCCAGGCATAGGTACCCAACTCTCCATGTCACACAGAGGATAGCTTGTCACACTTCTTGTCCAGACTGGAAATGACCTCGGAGCTAGGATCCAGTTAAAACCACGAGGTTAGCTAATTTCAGCATCCTGTGTTTGAGAACTACTCCAGCCTGCTTCGTCACAGTTATTTCCCCAAGTGACACATAGTCAGAGTCAACCAGGCCTTTCATACTGTTCTCACGGTGTAACGATGGCACAACCCACCAGTTCTGGCAAACACTGCTATGGTAATTTAGCATGATACCATTCCCCCTTCCCCAGAACTGCAGCTTCAGTCACCAGCGAAGGCGAGTTTGACTAAAAAATACCAAATTTACTCTGAAGTACCTGAGACACAGCCCCTCACCTTCTTCTGTAGGCTCTTGTAAGAGCAGTCACCTGCAGCAGTGGGGCAGAGCAGACAGCTGGGGGTGTTCTCTGCTTAGTTCATCTGGGTAAAAGCTCTTCCTTTCACTGATAAAAATGTGCACTTTCTTGCTTTCAGCTAACTCCATCTTCTAACCACTGAGCTTCATTGCACCTTTTTACTACTAGACTAAAAGCCATTTACCAACATAACTCGCCATCGAATGGTCCTTCAACCTTTTTTTTTGTATTGAATCTTCCCTCGGGTGTCTCTCCCTGTAACATCGGGTTTTATGGACCCCCAGTGATTCTGGAAATGTGTTTGTGAAGCCTTGTTAGTTTTTCAACACCTTTCTTGATGTGCGGACACCAGAAAAGTCTACAGTATTTCAGTTCACAGGTTTCACTTGTGGCACAGAAAGATGTGATGCCACTTTCGTCTCCAAACTGGTATTTCCTGGTAGTAGTCATGGAATGAACTCCACTAAACTCTCAACAATCAATACCTCTTATCATTTTTTTTATTACTTTAACTAAAATGGACTTAAAGCCCCAGTTACGAACTGATCCCTTCTCCAGCTCTAGAACTGCAGTAAACTCATGAGCCTGAAAGTAGCCGGACAAAAAACCGAGGAGCAGAATCTGCTCTGTGGTACAGGTGAAACCTGCAGTCCTAGATCCCACAATTTTTTGAGGAAGCATTCCCCTCCACCGCCTTCTCCCATCTTCTAGTAGCTGGCTCACCACGTTTCAGATGGTGCATCCAGCAGGGAGGCAGTTCGTGTCACTTGTGTTGGGCTACTAGAAAGTTCCCTGAGTGATAACCAGAAAGAGATACAGCAAATGAGAGTAAAGTCTACTTCACCCACTTTGTTTGGATGGGTGTCTCTCCCTTTTTATTGATGATATGGGTTGTCCAGAGGACTAGCCCCTTGAACTAACGTTAGCCTTTGTAAGAATCCCTTTGTGCAGTCCTTCAATCTGCCTGAGCAGGCCAGGATTTTATCACAGAATCACAGAATCATAGAATGGTTTGGATTGGAAGGGACCTTTAAAGGTCATCTAGTTCCAACCCCCCTGCCATGGACAGGGACACCTTCCACTACACCAAGTTGCTCAAAGCCTCATCCTACCTGGCCTTGAATACCTCTGGGGATGGGGCATCCGCAACTCCTCTGGGCAACCTGTTCCAGTGTTTCACCACCCTCATTGTAAAACATTTCTTCCTTATCTCTAATCGAAATCTGCCCTCTTTCAGTTTAAAGCCATTTCCCCTTGTCCTATCACTACACGCCCTTGTAAAAAGTCCCTCTCCAGCTTTTTGTAGACCCCCTTTAGGTACTGGAAGGCTGCTAGGTCTCTCCGGAGCCTTCTCTTCTCCAGGCTGAACAGCCCCAACTCTCTCAGCCTGTCTTCATGGGAGAGGTGTTCCAGCCCTCACATCATCTTCACGGCCCTCCTCTGGACTCACTCCAACAGCTCCACGTCCTTCTTTTGCTTTAAGTATCTGAAATATCTCCCCCCTTCTTCTTCACCCACAGTCTGAGGTTGGCTCAGTCACTGTCCTTGCTTTTCTGCTGACTGCACAGTGATTGATCTCATTATTTACTAGGTCTTAGAAGAGGATTTGTGTTATAAAAACAGAAAGGGAAAAAAGCAGTCTTCATCGATCAAGGCATCCTTGAAGCACAGTATGGAGGCACAACATGAATAATAGAATATTCTAGCTTTTTTATTGCCAAAAAATGTCAAGCTACTGCAAATCCCGAGAAGATGAAAAGGATGTTGGTTTAACGTTATTTAATTCCAATAAAGAGAATTCCAGTAAGCAGATGTATACATTGCAGGAATTTATATATTTTAAGCTGTAAAGGCTCAGACTTACCCTAAACAGGATATTTACAAATCATGCTAATTAAGCCAAGAATGCTGCCTCCAAGTTGCTGTCCTAAACAGTGGTGCCCAAAGTTCTGAAGGCTCTTGTTCTGCTCAGAGGCACCTCAGACTTTGCTGTCACAGGCAGCTAGGGACGTATTTCATGGATAACTTCAGTCTGCCTATATTCCCTTAACAAGGCTGACTTGGGAGCCGTATCCAGAAATCTGAGGACCCAAGTTTCAACTCCTACCTCTGAGTGGGCATAAATCTCCACCTCCTGCTTGCCCCAAGTCTGTGATACGTAACACCGTGGGTTGAGATGTTGGCACTTCCCCCTCAATGCAAGTGTTCCATTTTGCATTAAAAAAAAAAAATTTTCATGACACCATCAGGTGCCTAGAAGTGGTATGACTTGCCTTGGTCTCTTTCTGAGTCTAGCACTAATAGTCAAGATGTGTTTATATTTTGAATTAAGACTTTTTTTTTTTTTAAGAGGACAATTTTTCTTCGTCCCTGTATGATGCTTGTGTAACTGGGACTCTAAAAATGTTTTCAAAGTAGTTGCATTCAACACTGAGGCCAAATTTATTTTGATATAATATCCTTTGTCTTTACTGGTTTCAAAGACACACTTGACCCTATTTCTCTACAACAGAGTTTATATCACCAAACTCTACAGGGACAGAACAAAATTCATTTGCTATCCTAACAATAGAAATGAATTTTAAAGCCAAAAGAGATGGATGTTCAGAAGCAACACACGTTACTTTTGATTAAAGAATATGTTGAAATTATTTGGTCACTGCATTCTTTTTTTTTTTTGGTCAAACACTAATACACATATTGTGAATATGAAATTGTAGATGATGTAAAAGCAGCAGAAACAAGTCCACAGATACCACGTTTCTCCTTCAAAAAGTAGTTTTCTGGAAAAAGGTTACTAAAACATACTAAGAACAAACATTGCATTTAACATAAAACTGCCAAATTCTGAATGATCTGCATGAAATTTTCCTCTCAAAAGCACGTCTTCTGCAGAAAGATGTCCTTAACTGAAATATTTTTTCTAATGAAACATTCAATATTTGTTTCCTCAGAATCTTCTCCACCTTCTCAGGCTTTACTGGGCTTTTTTGTTATTTAAATTGTTTATAAAATATTTGTTGCTAGCCCGTAAGCAATAATTACCTTGTTTTAATTTGGAACCTTGTTAAAACACACCTATATCCACAACACGAACAGTTTAAGCCTCATTTGTAGTAATGGAGCATTTTATTTTATTATGTAGTTAATTCACCAGATTGTAAATTATATTCCTGTGATTCACCAGCAACCACTTGTATTATTCACCTAGTATCTCTCCACAAGACAGCTGTGAGCTCAAAATCCAAGCAGGTATACTAAACCAAGGATTTTCAACAAATTTGTAAAATCTCTGAAATCAACTAGTGGTGTGAGGCATACATAAATGCTTCTTTCATTGCACCCTGCTTTCCCTTTAATGTTTCAGTATTTCACAGCCTTGCAAAATCATATTGTGGAAAACAATTCCCCACGAACAAAGCCCAACGTGCTTCTTTCATACCGCTCCAAGTTCAGCTGAGTTCACGGAAGCCCATTCTCCGTGGCGTCTCAGAGACTCAAAAGGGGTGTCAGTAACGCCGTGGCAGCTCCAACACCAGCGCCGTCAGAGAATGCTCAAGGAAACCCCCTTGAAGGGGCTGCAAGTGGTCATAGTATGAGAAGTGACAGCAGCAGACATTCTTTCAAAGAACCGCAACACTAAATGGTGAAAGGTGAGTGGTCACTTTTCAGCAGATGACTTGGGAGCACTTGAGAAAAGAAACAGTGAAAAGATTTCAGGTCACTTTAGAGTCCAGGGCATGGGAGACAAGCTTTGAAAGTGATCTTGGGCTTCTTGTTTCTCAAGGTAGGTGAGCATACAGTAAGAAAAGCAGCCGGCCTCCAACAAAAACATAGCTTATTTTGACAAATGTATAAAAAAATACAAGGAGATTATGAATATTTATAGCATTGAAACAGACTGACAATTTTATTTGCATTAGAATTTAAAATATTTTGATGGTATTATTGGTGATAATTGAAAGCAAAGGCAAGTATGTGCTGATAGGCAACGTATCTTGTATGCAGAATATTCCAACATATGTTAAGTAGAAAATCTTCAGCTGGACCATAACTACGTTCATACTCATGTTTTGAAACAGATCTTCAGTCACATCAGTGGAGAGAGGGAACAAATATCTACCTTGCTACTGGGAACGGCAGCCTGAACTCTTGGCTACCCAGATGTATGGAACTGGTTTGAGCCAAAATCTCTTTAGTATAAATTCCTGCATTTTGAACAAAGCTTTTCCACAAGCGTGCATGCAAGTTACTACCTCTGGTGTATACGTAGACAGACATGTATAAATGCTTATGCATCTGTTCCAATGTGCAAGGCAGTATCATATACCCTATTCTGAGGGAAAGCTTCAGAAAATGGGAAGGCTGAAGGAGCCAAAAGAGATCTTCTTTGGTATTTCACGCTCCATCTGATTGATGGTTTTCACCAGCCTTTGATCTTTTGCAGAAATTGAGTGCCTAAGTCTGAATCTCACAGCGAAGTTTCACATCATGCCACACTCCTGGTTAAAGCAAGCAGCACGCCACTTCGGCTCCCTCATATCACCATGTGTTCTTTAAGTCCCCACTTCTTCAAGAAGTTATGGTACTGAAAGCAATACCACCAAGATTTTCCCTTTCCAAATTTGAACGCCATCTTTGTTCTGGCAATTCAGAGAATCTGTTCTATCCATCACATTAGAAACAGTCATTGTAATACTTCCTGCCTCATATGCCACAGCCATTGCTACGGTGCAGTGGAAATCAATAGCATTTTTTCTGTGCATCAGGGATTTCCCATCGATATTCATGTGTAACAATTAGGAGCACAGGTTCCACTCCTCTGGATAAGCCCGGGAGCTTTATTCCTTTTGATGCTTCTGGGAATATCAAACTGGGTGACACTATGACCTGATTCAGTTTTTGAAGGTTTCCACCCTCCTTCCTGGAGCCACTCTCCCCTCAGTTAAGCTCTGAAGCCAGGGCCTTCTACTTCCCTATCCAGCTCTGGAATGAAATACTCTGTTTCAGTGACCTTCCCATCCAAGCAAGCAGTTAAGACATCAGACATGCTTTACACAGACAGACGAAAACTGTAAAAAACTATTTCTTGCTCAGGTGATTCATGTATTTGTCCTGTCCAAGGCAATATGCAATATCACAGCATTTATCTGCACTCTATCAACTGTTACGTAGAGGACACTACCTTAAATACATTCTTTGAGGGTTTTAGATTAACAAATTTCCATGGATTAATCCCTGTGCCGATATTGTGTGATATCTGAATTTATCCCACTTCAGCAGCTGATTCAAGCACATTAGCATTATTCTGGATGGAGCAGTTGATGGAAAAGTCTGGCGAGATGTTGTTTGTTCTGAACAAGATGCGTGTATTCAGTGTAATTCAATACCTGTATTAAATATAGATACTGCCTAAATTCATGATCATAAAATAGTTTGGGTTGGAAGGGATCTTAAAAGATCATCTAGTTCCAACCCCCCTGCTACAGGCAGGGACACATTCCCCTAAATCAGGTTGCTCAAAGCCTCATCCAACCTGGCCTTGAACACTTCCAGCGATGGGGCATCCACAACTTCTCTGAGCAACCTGTTAAAGTGTTTCTCTACCCTCATTGTAAAAAATTTCTTCCTTATATCTAATCTAAATCTGCCCTCTTTCAGTTTAAAGCCATTGCTCCTTGTCCTATCACTACATGCCCTTGTAAAAAGTCCCTCTCCAGCTTTCCTGTAGGCCCCCTTTAAGTACTGGAAGGCTGCTGCAAGATGACCCTGGAGCTTTCTCTTCTCCAGGCTGAATAACCCCAACTCTCTCAGCCTGTCTTCAGAGGAGAGGTGCTCCAGCCCTCGGATCATCTTCGTGGCCCTCCTCTGGACGTGCTCCAACAGCTCCTCAATAACTATATTACCTATATTCAATAACTAATAATTAGTTAGCTGCTAACAAAGCCCCAAATGGTTAGTCATGACAATTAGTCTATAAATTATCCATACTAAAAAAGTCTCTTCCACATTTTTAATGCTTTCTCTTGGTTTCTTTTAGTTGCTTTTTCTGCTTATAATTTTCCTAGCTACAGTGGTCATGGAGATGGATTATGAATCCCTTTCATCCTATTTACAGCAGTAATGGCATTTCAGATTCTGGCCTGGCCTGCTGCCAGATACAAGCAATACATTTCCTCCAGTTGCAAGCAATAAAATTATTCCATCTCTGTTATTCTGCATTTCCCTAGATCTTTTTGAAGGACATCAGTGATTCTCTGCCAGCATTGCTGTGATGAATTATATGCTTTAGCTGCTTAGCACAAGGGTGAGCTACACAAAGCCACAGTAGGATGAATTTAAAAAATTATCCACATGAGTTTTTATTGTTTTTAAACCAATTTCATAATAGGAATGCAAATATAGCAAAAATATTAAGTGCAATTAGGGACACAATCAAAATTATTAAATTCATGGACTGGTGGTTGGGTTTTTTTTTCACATGCTTCATGCCTGTTTTCTGGGATTTCAGGATAAAAAAAATTAAAAGCTCCATTCACCTTGGGAGACTCCATGTCAGGTCTATGCCTCCCAGTTGCTTTTGTGCTTTTGAAATACCTGTTCCTGTCTCTTCTTTTACAGGAGTTTACGCTAACATGTTTATGACTGCATTCTAGCCTATTCATTAAAGAACACTTTAAAGAAATTTAATTAACCATATCCAGAGGTTTTTTGCACAATGCCTAAGACAGTTTTGAGAATCTCTCAGTTCCAACCTTGATAATCATGAATTAATTTTTTTTCTTTTTCCATTGAAATGGATAAAATTTTTCCTCCTGGAAAAATCTATTCTGAGGGGATGGCAATATTTTAATTTCAAGTGCCTTAAACCAGTATTTTCTCACATATTTCCATATATTTTATTGTGAAGAAGGTGACGGTTTTTTGCCTGAAAATATTACCCTGGTTAACAAAACTGGTACCTTGTTTCATCCGGTTTTTTTACTTTCATTTAGTGGTCAACGAGTGTTAAATTTTGAACATTCAGAACTGCAGAGACACTTCCGTCAAGTGCAAATCTGTCTTCCTCTCCTGAATGTCTCACTTATGCCTTTCCATACAGGCAGGTTATAGTAACTTTCATACAAAGTGTTCTGTTTTATTCTACTCCATCCAAATTCTTCTATCACTTTCATCACTGTGCTATCATAACAAGTAAGCAAGATCTTCTATTTTTTTTTCCTTCCTCTCTCCAGAATGCAGTTTGCTTGACTATATTCATTATTGATGTTAACATTAAGGCGGGGAAGAAGAATCTTGGGAGTAATAAAAGCGAAGGTTTAGAAACCCTCTTCCTTCTTTATGGAATAAAACATGAAAGCCTTGTTAAATTTGGCCTGCCCTTGAATTCAAGCTTATTCGCTAGCTTTACACAGTATTTTTATCCTTTTGTCAGTATAATCCGTTTTGCTTTAAACTCTGGGGTATTTTACACCATTCCTCTTTTTTTTCTCCTTCTGGTTTAAGGGAGTTTTGCTTTTAAATTACATTACACACACACAGAGACATATGCATAAAACCTGTCATATATTGGTTATTCATCCAGCTTCCCATCCTACTTAAATATTAAAGCAGAGTATTTTTATCCGTTTTGCCGTCTTCTCTGATCAGTCCTCACTCCCAGATGTCGCTCTGACCCAAGGCCTCCTTTTCGAACCCCAGATGATGCCCAGTGCCTGAGGCCACCCATGGTTTCCATTGACCCCTCTCCTCGGAGGGGCCGTAAGGGGGGTGGCCCAGTACCACTAGCAGCAGGGGCTGGCTCAAAGACGGACTGCTGCCTGCACCTTCCCTGCTCCTGGGAACATCTCTGATCTTGCACTTGACGCTGTCGTGGGTTAGGCCGCTCCGGCAACCAACCCCCCCCCTCCCCCCCCCCCAGTCAGTCACTCACCCTCCCCCAGCCCCAGGGATGAGGGAGAGAATTAAAGGATAAACAGGAAACCCGTGGGTTGAGATAAGAACAACTTAATACAGATGATTTAATACACAGTGTAGATGCTCACCACCCCCTCGTATGCGAAACCTGTCTCATCCCGAAGCTGCAATCCCGGACGAACGCGAGGCCCCGAAATAGAGAGGGGCAGAGAGAGAGAGAGAGTACTCCAAGAGTGGGAGTACTGGGAGAGAGAGAGAGAAAAAAAGGCAATAGAACAAAAGCACAGCAAGTACAAAAGAGCAAAAGCGGCGAAAGAGCCAAAGTGCAAAAGCCCTTCTTTTCGGCTGACCCTCACTTTTATACTGGGCATGACGCTGCATGATATGGAATACTAATTGGCCAGTTTGGCCCTCAATCTTAAGTTCCACCACAAGGGGAATTGTGGCCCCCTTGTCCCGCTATGCTCCCCCAGTATCCCGCCGTGCTTCTGCACTCCGGCACACTGAAAAGTCCTTGGAGTCTCACATCCAACCACAAACATCGGCTTGCCATCAACATTCTTCTCAGAGCGAGCCTCTGAGTAAAACCAAAACACGGAGCTCTTCTAGCGGCTAAAAAGAAGAGCTAACTCTGTCCCAGCTACAACCAGGACCTTCGGTCACACACACCCGCGTCACCACACACCCAAGATGGCGCCATCGGCGCAGCGCCTCAGACCGGCCGCTCCGCCGGAGGCGCCCCGCGGGGCGGGAGCGCGGCGGTACCAGGCCCACCTCGCCTCTGCAGTGCCTCAACCAATCAGCAGCCGGAATGTAGCCTCCCACCAATGGGGAGAGACGTTGCCTCTCGGCCGCCGACAGCTGCCCGTACCAATGAGCCGCCTGGATCCGCCGCGCGCGGTCGAGCTGCCGGGGCGGGCAGCCAATGGCTGACGAGGAGAGCCCGCCCCCTCCCCCGCCCCGTTGCTCGGGCAGCCGCTGTCACAGAGCCCGCGGGCCGCGGCGGCCCCTTTAAGCGTAGCGTGGCAACCGGCGGCGCGTCCGCCGGGCGGGCAGGTACCGGCGGTGGCGGGGCCGCGCTGGGGCCGACTGGAGCGACGGCGGTACCGCTACCGCGGGGCGGAGGGAAGAACCGTGGGGGAGACGGTGTTTGTGGGGGCTGAGAGCGGGCCCAGGCCCGGGCCCGGGCCTAGGCTTGGCCTCCGGGGGGGTGCTCAGGTCGGACCCGCAGCTTTTGATCTCATCCCGGCGTGTTGTGTAGGCCGGCTGACCGGCTCAGTCCCCGGGCAGGCAGCGGGGACAGCGGCTGCGCCCCGGGGCTCCCGGCGGCGGAGTCCGGGCGCGGAGGAGAGGCTTCGTCCCTAGCGCCGGCGGGTTTCAGGCAGCAGACCTTCCGAAAAGCGGAGTACGGCAGGCCGCAAACGGTCAGTCGCTTTCCTCAGAAGTCATCTGTTGTAGCGTTAAATGGCTGCACTTAAAACTTACTCTCATGTGTAGTCATTAGTTGGTTTAAAATCTGTTAATTAAAAGTAGTATTCGATATGTTCTTTAAGAACTTCTCCCCAGCGAAGGAAAATTGTTTTGCTTGACCTTTGGGAACTGGAGAACTGCTTTCAGGAGTGGCAGAGTTGAACTAGGTAAGTCTACGCACACGGGAGGTATAGGTGGGGATACGAATGATGGCGTGGGCCTCCTTGGTAGAGGATTTAGAAACATAATCTTTTATATTGGTTGCAGGACTGGCCTGTGTATTACCTGTTTGGACTGCTGTTTTCTTATCTGTGACCTGGGACTTACTGCAACTTTTTTATTTTGAGATCTGTCAGTGGAAGTAACACTAAGTATTGACTGTCACAGAGTCAGATAAATTTAACATGGGCTTTTAAAACTATATAGTGTTTTCATTCTCAAAAAGCTGATAAACCTATAAGAAAAGCGCACAGTTAAGTTAGCAGCTGCAGAAAGCTTGCCTAATGAAATATTTGCTCATCACTAGAGCCTCATCAGTGAGTATGTTTTGATGTGATACAAGTTAGTTCTTTTGGTCCTCTCTTTTCTAGAAAAACTGTAGTATTTAGATATGAAAAAGATGGAGGAAGAGGAAGGAGACAAATTTCTTCTGAAGTTATTATTTGTTCTGAATTCAGGACTTTAATAATTTGGATTGATGCTTTGTACTCGTCTGAAGCTGGCTCTTTCTTGCTCTGTCCCTCTCTCAGAATAGGTGAAAAAAGTGAGTGGACCGTTAGAGGTCAGCATTTGTATTCAGGAAGCATCATATGGTGTCCACTAAAAGCATCTAGCTTCTTCTGGTCTTTGAAGGGTATTAAGATTGAAAAGGACTTAAAAAGTTTTATGAGTGTTGTGTTACAGAACTAAGCTGTGGGTACACTGTGAGAAAAGAATTACTGAGTAGTTTTTTCTTTCTCTCCATTGCTTAATATGTGTAATACAGTAGTTCAGTTTCTGTGATTTACTTAGGAGTGTTAGGGAGACAGTATTCCACCATTGCAGTTGTTTTGTGTTCTCTATTTTGTCTATTGCATCCTTTACAGTGACCTGGAGCTTGACTGGTTTTTGTATTAATGAGCATGTTTTCAATACAAAATATGTAAATAATAGCAATAGATAGAAGTTGCTGAAGTGAAGGCACATGAAATTCTGGAAAAAAAAACCTGTTTCTGAACTTTGTACAGGTCTCAGATTTACTTCAGCCATTCTATACTGATATGATCTTGATGCATTAGGCTTCTGAAAGCATGCATGAAGCTTTTGGAGGGGGGGTCGGGGTTTTTGGAGGTGTGCTAACCCACAATGTTTCACTTCTCATAAACTTATTAAATGTACCAGGGGAAAACAGACACCTTTGTGGATCTTTCTTACATGAGTAGAACTTATTTTATAATCGACTCAAACTATTTGGCAACAATTGAAAAGTCAGTGAACCAAAGCATTTCTTAATTAGACAGTCCTTAGGCTAACTGAAGTAAATCTCAAATATCCTAGTGATTCATTTGTTCTCAAAATAAACTGTACCTTCTTTATGTTAATCAAATTACATTATAAACTGGTGGAAAACCGATCTTGGCAAGACTTGAGAGACTAAGGTTTCTTGTTTTGTATGGAAAATATGTTAATATTACTGATTTGTAAAACTGAAGACCATTTGAAGATTCAGAAAATATTTTTGGTGATTCCTCAAGGGAGCTTTTATTGGTTCACCTTTTTCAATTTGTTTTCAGCCCATTGCTTTTCAAAGTACTTCCAGAAGGCATCAAAAATAACTGTTCATTTATGTTGCTGTATGTCAAAATTATACTTAGAAAAATATTCTCAAAAGTGGGGAATATCCAGTGCAGAAGTGATGGATAATTCTAGTCCTCCAGTTCTTACAATTTGCCTGTTTTAAATACCCTGAGTATTCTTCAAAAAGATTATTACCTCTTCAGTGAACGCTTGTGGGACTATAAAATAACTGATCAGCTTTAAGTCAGTAAGTGAAAGTGAATGTTCTTGTTTGGTAGATATGATATAATCAGACATCTTGATGATTGAACTATAGGCATTTATGATTTCCCTAAATGCAGTTCCCATTTGTTTTCATTCATATTTGTTTTCTTCTCAAGAAAAAGTCTGTGCATGATGATTTCTTTCAGTCCTTCTGTGTCCCGAAGGCAGAGAAAATTCAGGTGTATCTTGCCTATATCTACATTGTTGAAGATATTTGCCCCATAGAGCAATCCCTGCCTCCACACAGGGCTAGGTCAGTGCCTCTGGATGTGGTGGTGCCTGTAACACTGATGTGCCTGCTCCAGCAGTCCAGGACTCCTCTGGATGCCACGTGTGGCCCTGGGACAGACTTGCATCCAGGAGACGGACTAGGTTGCTTGAATTCCTGCCAGTTTGTTTTGTTCGGCGTTTTGTTATGAGCAAAACAGGGAACACATCTTAGATACAGAGCCAACAATTGATTGTTAGTCTAATTAAAATGTTAGCAGTCTAATCAAAGATGTAGTTAGTCCAGATACTAACACAGTTCGAGCTGTATATGGTTACAGTGCTTTAGGCACAAACTCTAGTACCAAACCCTTTCTCTGATGTTATCTTCACCTACCTACTCTCCCTCTGAGACTTGACTGACTTCAGCTGGGAGAGAGAATTCTTTACAGCAAGTCATCAGCATCCTAAATCTTTCCCTGGCAGGAGGATGGTGATGGTTTTTTCCTCCTTGCTTTGGGTCCGTTTGGGGTCATTTTTCTGTGCTTAAGACACTGTGCAGCTTGCTCTCTATTCCATTCTATTCCATTAATTGATTCGTGGTTCCACATTACATCTGAATTTACTGCATGTTGTGTGTTTTACATTTGTTGAATACTTGTTCTTTGTTCCATATGTTGCCTATAAAACTGATTTTACCCAGGTTCCAAGACTGCATCCCGTTGATGTCCAGTCATTAAACACAGGTGAAGTGGTGTAGCTTAGGGCCCCAGTGTTGTCCTGTGTTTGTGCTTTCAGGCTCCTGCAGTCACCTCGTGCCTGTACTCCTCTGTGCTGTGTTTTTGCAAGAGTTCACGCTGCACAGAATAACTACTGTTATTGCTGTCTGTTATTTATAGACATAAATGTAACAGTAGGTGCTAGACAATTGTACAAACCTAAGCAAAAAGCTAAACCAAATAAGTTCCCTGGTTGTTAATTAATTTTCTTGCAGCTAAATAAGCTATAGCAAAGCTCCAGGCACCCAAGATGAGTTCGGACAAAATCTGACAAGTTTTGTGGCCCGTGTTGTTAGCTGGAAATGAAGCCATTGGCTTCACTGACAACACCATGCTTTGTCTGAGTTACAAACACAACTACTGTTTTTAATGTTTTTTTCAGTCAGGATGACTGTAATATTATGAGATCTCCAGAGCACTAGTTTTATATTAATAACATTAATTAAAATCTATTTTAATGTATATTTTATTGTTGGGTTGTTGGGTTTTTTTTGCTTTGCCTGAGATTCTGTCCTGTGGAGGCAGAACTGATGCAATCTTGCCTGTGCACCTTCTAGAGAACAGGTTGTCTACAAAATTCTGCCTCTTTCAGTTTGGGCTTGGTTTGCTTTTCAGGGAGCAAAATAACATACATTCTGTGCAGGTGTTTGTGAGGCCAGGACTTATAAGTGGAGCTGTTTGGGAGTAGGGATGCACCTTGATATGTTCTAATACTCTTACATGATCTTAGTTTTGCACTCATGAACATATCTGAGGGTCCTCATTACACTTAAAGATGATACAATTATGGTTAGATATTTACTTTTGAAATGTCTTTCTTAACTGCATTATTTCAGAAGAAAAAAGAACAGTTGTTACTGATCATTTGAATGTTCGCAATAACTGATACTTTCCAGCTCATGTTGAGCAATCTCTAGGACAAGCGATCTCAAGCATAGTTTGTCTTCTTTCTGGGTTTTGCAGTGCAACTTTGGTTTTCGTCAGAATCCTCTCTGACATAAGTTTTAGACATGTAATTTATTTGGACCACTTTGAAGATATTTAGGTGCTTAAAAAACATTATTTTGAAAAGTTACTCCCTAAGTAAAGAAAGACACTCTCTTCCAAATAATTCAGTATTAATTTCCCAACAGCTTCTCAGTTTAGAAATCTATTGGGATATTTATTCCTCTGATTCCTTCTATACAGATTATGAGGGCAAATGGATTCCAGTCAGTGGAGACAGAGTTGTGCTAACAGTGAACTGGGCCAGAAAGCTTGAATTTGTAATGAGAACTGTCTTGGCAGCTGACGTTTCTGTTCTGCTCAGCTGTGCAGCTCTGCATGTATAGACAGTGCAACAGAAGGCCAAGAAGCATGCTAAGTGTATTTTATTGGGAAATAATATAGTGAAAAATTTTCAGCTCGATGACAGGTATGTTGTATGCCCTGCAATGTAGAAGAGTTTTGATTGAAAGCTGCTCGGGTTTTTTTGTGTGTTAGTTTGCTTTACCATTTAGAAATGGGCTAGGAGCATATGTCATTTAACAGGCAGAACTGATGGGCTCTGATGCAAGTCCTATTTGTTCACCCATTAAAGGCTTGATGTCTTGAAGTTGGATTGAAGGGAGATAGATGGTGAAATAAGCTTGAGAGCTGTGAAGAGTGGTAAGACAGACGAAGGACATGGGAGGCTGAGCATAGTCAGTAAAATGCTTCCTAAACTGATGAAAAAATTCTTCTAACTGAGGAAGTGAGGAAAATTGTGAGTATATTTACTCCATTATATTCTCAGGAAGTGTCTCCAAAAATGCAAAAATAAGGTGATTTTACCTTGAGATGAGGGGATTTTCCAGTTTACATCGAAAGACAGGCTGCAGGAGCAGCCCTTCTCATGTTATACCTGCTGCAGATGTAATGTTTACCATATACCAGCAGTGTGGTCTCTCTTATCAGATATAAAGACCCCAAAAGGCTTTATTTGCATTTTCCTATAAAGCACATGACACAAATGTGTGTGCTCCTGCCAGTTCTTGCAGGCACGAAACACTAGATGCTGTAGGGTATGAGAGTACTTTCTGGGCAAAGACTGCGATGTGTAGGTATGACCTCATTAGCAGGTAGAGACAGAATATCCCCCAGACAAATGGGACAGCTGATTTTCAAGCCCTCTGTTTAACATCATTAGGGTATCAGAAATTGAGATATGGAAGATTTAGTCAAATTCTACAAATATCTTCATTCTAGTCGAACGAATAAATTGTTAATTCATTTGGTTAAAAAGTTTTAAAATATGTTTAGTTTCCTGAATAGCATCCAGCTTTCACTTGTCTTCTGTTTTGTTTTCAAAATGCTTCTTTTCCCCTCTCTCTAACCTGAGAATAATTTTTTATTTTAGATTTAGCTGTGTTGATTTTCTGATTTCTCTTTTGGAGGTGAATGCCTCAAACTACTTGGTGTAATACTAGTAGCATTCCTAGAGTGATGTCTGTCACATTTAATATAAATAATAGGGCTAATGCAGCACAGCACGTGGCATAAGGTTATAGGAATCCTGAATAATTACATGGTTTTTTAACCTTTCTTTCTTAACTAAAGAGCAAAACCATTCTCAATTTTTTTTTTCTCTCTCTAAATTGTTCCAGAAAAATGCATTCTGCATGATAACTACTGCTTGCTGAACTGAACTGCTAAGATTTCATGCTTTGGAGATGAAGATGATAAACCCAAGGAAATAATCCTGCTGCTGCCATTGTGACAACTGAAAGGTCCTTTGTGTCAAATTGAACAGTCTTTGAGAAAAATCTGGAAAGCAGTTAAATCTGAAAAATGGGAGAAAGAGTAAGGAGCCCAGATTCTGAACATGACAGGAAATCGGATGGGGATAAAAATAGTGACTCGTATTATTCAGATGAAGATAATGCATCTCATTCATCTGGCCAGTCACCAACACTAAGCTACCCATCTACAAGCCAAGAAAAAAGAGATCACAAAACAGAAACTTCAAACAGCCTTGTGCACTACCAAGGTAGGTGGATAGCAAAAATTGCTGCTTTGTAACTACTCCAAAGAGTTAGTTAGCTCTGAAAGCTGAAATAAAAGCGGGAAACTACCATTATGGGAATCTACAAATAAGGTTCATGTGAATCACGCTACAGATGACAGGTAGGGTAGACTGTAACTGCTCTGTTGAAAACTGAAATTAACCTGTTCCTGCATAAGGAGGATTTTTGGTGATTTTCAGAATTATTCATAGTTTTCTTAACAAGTGAACATGGCCCTTCTACTAGCTTTTTGTTGAGTCATGCTGATGCTCTCTTTTTATCTTTGGCAAAAAGACTCAAGGCCAAGGACCTAAGGCAAGTCTTTCACTATGCAGTCAGTAAGAGAGAGACAATTGTTAAAATTTCTCTGACAAAATACCCCTAAAGATACCTCTCTTGTGGAAGTCTAGTTGACTAGGCCTTACAGTGTAATACTAGGTACTTCCAAAAACAAACAAATGGAAGACCAGTAATGTAGCAAGAGAGAGAAAATGTGTTTGGGAAAGTTAGGTACATGTGGACATTCAAAAGAAAGTTTTTCCTGGCCCTTCCTTGAAAGTAAAATATCTCCAATTTGGGATGAAACAGCTCCACTTTGAGCTCCCTCACACACACCTCACCTACATAAGCTGCTTTCTTGATTGAGACTGTGGGAATGTGAACATCCCTGCAAAAAGGGAGACAATGGTTATACAGGTCCTGGGCTGAAGTAGGGATGTGAATCCTCTCTGCCACACTTTGACAACTTGTTCTAAATAATTGCACACGTTTTCTGGTGAAGTCAGAGCATATCTTGCCTTTCTCAAGCAAGTGCTCTGTTTTATTCATAAGTGCTTGATACTGTGTGAATCGTTTGGTCAACATTATGATCTAGAGTGTGCCAGAATATCTAACTGTAAATATTGAAGTTGCCCAGGGAGGATACCTCTTCAGATCCCTGACAGTGTTGGTGTCCTGGTGCAACTAGTGTTTTGCTGAGCTTCTCTGTTGAGAAGTGGCATCTTCTCCACAGCAGCCATGGGTTAGCTTTCTAGGAAGCAAAACCTGCAGTTCCTCTGTGGTATTTAATTTGGAGAGGGCAAATGAGTGACTAGTTCTTTGATTACATAGCCAGAATTGAACATAATTATTAATGAAGGTATTGTGAATGTCATGTTGTTCTTGAAAGACGCTATTCCCCAATTTAACTATAGGTAAAAAGCACAAACTTGATGTTGGAATTTTCTGTTCTGCCTTAAATGTGGAGAAGTTCTTGAAGGGGCTGGAATTCTAGGGTTAATGGGAATTTCCTTAGTTGGTGATAGGAGTGGCATCATTCCTGCAGTGCATGTATTAGATAATCTTTTTGCACTTGAATATGACATAAGCGTTCTTTGTAACGGCAGAAAAAACACCTGCTTTTGTGTGCCCAAGCTGTGGAAAAATGAGCATCAAGCAGAAAATGAAGGTGTATTTGTGCAAAATGTTTAGAGGAAATTACAAGAAAATATTTTGGAGCTGTTATTTTTGCTGTAAAATATTCTCTGTAGAATAGAAACATGGTGAGCACCAAAGAGGAGGAGGAATTTGCTGTCACACACACTCACTGTCTGTGTGTAGGTAGCTGCACTATCGCTGTATCGCAGCTTTAAAGCCTGAATTATAAACTGCTGCTCAGTGTGTTTCTTCGGAACACGGATGTGCCTTAATGAATTATGCTCTTTCTATATGTTCAGTTATTTTAAGAGATATTTTTAATGGATTATACGCTTCGTTCCTTGAGCATGGCTTGAGAGGCAAATAAGATAGAAACAAAGTGTTTAGCTTTTATCTATGGGGATGATAATAAAATAATAATATCAAATAGGAATGTGAGTGATGCATACTAGTAATCAAATAAGGATACTGTGTGGAAAATAACTTGTGATACAAGAATAAATTATTCAGGGGAGAGCTGAATTTTCATGGGCTGTATAATTTTGCTTCGGAGGCTTTTTGCATTGAGCCTTTGAAATCTGCTGTTTTGTCTGTAAGCATGGCAGCTGGATTTGAAAATACTACTGCATTTGTCTGAGAGAATTACATCTTGCATAATACATAACTAGCTAACCCTCAGCTAATTTTTGCCATTTTAAAAGGTTTTGATAATATCGTATGCATGAGTACAGTATTTCTAGAACATTTTAATAAACATCATCAAATATTAATAAAATATGACTGTTATTTCTGATTCAATTTGCAGATTATTACTTTACAATGGTCCTATATTGATGGCTGCAAATATTACCTCTTACAGTAGATCACAAACATAAGTCTCCATTTTTTTGTCTATCAAAAGGAGCACAAGTCTATCAAATATATGCCTTTTATTGCCTGGTTTGAAAGCTGCAATCTCTGCTAAGTATTGTAAAATTGTGTCAGGCAGAGCTTTATTCCAAGAAGGATGTCTGAATAGACAAATTGCATTGTCTTATAGTAAACATGCTTTTTTATTTTTCCTCTCTTAGCCACAAAGAAATTGAATTCCAAATATGCACCAAGCAAAAGAGGGACGCGGTGGGGTGTCCGTTCTCAGAGCCTCACTAGGGATTCTCCTGCAAAAGATATAGATCTTGTCACGAAAAGAGTTCTTTCTGCTAGGCTGCTGAAAATCAATGAGCTCCGAAATGAACTGACTGAACTCCACATCAAACTAGATGAGCTGCAGAAGGAAAACAGGGCACTGAAGAGGCTTCAGCACAGGCAGGAGAAAGCCTTGAATAAGTTTGAAGATACGGAAAACGAAATCTCTCAGCTCCTTGCTCGGCACAACAATGAGATTAGAATATTAAGGGAGCGCCTACGAAAATCTCAAGAGAAAGAGCGTGCAAGTGAGAGACGGCTGAAAGAATCGGAAGATGAACTGTACAGAACAAAAACTGTCTTGCAGAAGCTGAAAAAGCTGTCTGCAGATAAGCACCTTGCCGAAAGAGATGACCTGGCAAAGAAACTAGCCTATGCAGAGAGCAGGCTAGAGGACAGTGAAAAAAGAATTAAGGTGAGATGGCTTTCTTTTCCTAAGAACTCTGGTACAGGTATTTCTTGCCATCATGAGCTTCATGAATTTTATTTTTTCACAGTTGTGGAGCAAATAGAAAATCATTCTTTTCTTTACACATAAGTAACATCAAGTAAATTATTTCCAATGTGATTATATAGTTACATACTTGGCAGTTGTGCAATCAAATTTCTATTTACAAATGAAGTATATATCATCAGAATATGTACTGTGGACTTGTTCTTTCAAGTGTTTTTATAACTAGTGATAACGTTTCAGAAATGCATGCAGCTATAATACAACTTTATGTGATCTAATTTATCCTTTTGGAAGCTAAGCATTTGTTAAAAATTTTCTGGGTATTTAGGGAACTATATAATAAAATTCTAAAAAACATATATGTAGTAATTCTTTCTCAATTTTGTGAACTATATTCATGCAATGTTTTATTGTCCACTCTTCTGCACGTCCAAGAGCTGAGCTGAACAAAATTACAGCATTTTTTTAATACCAAAATGAGCTTTAAAACATTTTACAGGTATCCATTTTAAGAATTTTATGCAATACATTCTAATTTTGTTCAGCAAAAATTTTTACATTTTTGTAAACCTGTCTAAACATGTCTACATTGTAAACAAGTCTAAAAACTCATCTTATTTAAAAATAATTGTATTAACACTATTAAACTGTTGGTAGTTGTTTGCAATAGTATTTTTAACTGAAATTATGTTGGTCATTAAAATGGTGTTAAAGCATGGTGTCTGTATCAGTAATTAAACCTAAATTACATTACAGAGATAATAGATCTGGAAATCCAATGGATTAAACTAGAAACTAAGCTTTCATAAAATAAATCCCAAAATACCAAGTTATAAACTGCTGAGTTACCGAAATCACCTCACCCTGTAGTGTCACCATCTGGCATCTGTAGTTTTATGATCAGGTATTTCAGCATTTATAGTACTGGATAATGTTAAAATGAATCATGCTCTAAAAAGTAAGGGATTTCCTTCTACTTTTTTTCCTTCTTTCATCATCACAGGTTCACTTAAAACAGCTCTTGCAAGGCAAGGATACATAAATGAAATCACAACAAATGTGTTTCTAGTAGAAAGGTTAAAAATTATTTCTTCTTCTTCCTTCTAACCCTGCACGTTCAGGGAAATATTCTGTTTCTTAACCATCAGTTTGAGATTTCTCTTAGGGATCTAGAGGTCCACTGTGCCACGAGCCTTGCAGAAAGTAGTGTACGTTCCCGTTATGGCCTCAAATCACCTCTCAGTACTCAGGAAGGATGAGCTGCAGCATCTGCAGGTGCTCTGTCCGCCCCCTTAAAGTTAGGATTAAGGGTTTAAATGTATTCAGTGTTACAGCAGTGGTGGAGCTGATATCTGAATTCAGGATGCTGGTTTATTGTCATTTTATTTAAGTAATTTGACTATAAAAAAATACTTCAGTTATTAAAAAAATATTACTTTGTTTTAAATTGAAGGATTTGGAAAAAAATCTTGAATTAAGTAGTAGCAGTTTTCAACGAGAGTTACATTCAAAGAAAAAAAAGATGCATGAGGCTCAAGAAGAAAACAGAGTTCTCCAGGAAGAGCTTCATCAACTAAATCAGAAGCTGAAGGTAAAATGTGAATCAATACAAGTTGCTAACCGTGTTCTGGTATTTTATCTTTGGAAGTATCTCTAATCAGGTTTGAATAGTTTACCAGTGACTGCGCTCTCTGATGTGTACTTAATTATATACCACATGTGAGTTCTTTTCCTGCCTTAAATTGAAATGTTCTGTGCTCTGACCCTGCAGTGTTTATAACAGGAATGTCTCTATGTTAATCGTTATTGTTAGCTCTAGTTAAGAACAGCAAGATCAAGTACATAGCCAAGCATTGTCATTAAACCACAAGATCTACTGGAAAATCAGGTTTTGAAGGCTTGATTTTTAAAATTAAATCTGCAGGTATATACAGTACTTTATGTTACTCATGTACTTGCATTACAGTAGGTTTGTGTAAAGATTAATTTCGGTATTTGTGATATCCATGTGTCTTGCTAAATTTGTGCAAGGGTTTATTTGCATCCCTCCACCACGTTGTTGCCCAAATTCTAAATTTAAAGACTGAAGACATTGTTATGTTCTACCTAGTCAGTTTATCTTTAGGAATCAAAAAACCACCCCAAGTCTCCAACATACTTATATAATGGCGATGCACCAGTTTACCACTTGACTAGCTATCAGGCAAGTAGCAGTGCAAGAGCATTAATAACTCAGAAACTTACTGGTTTAGAGTGTTTTATGCCTGATTTGTTAGTGGAGAGTTTGATGTTTTGAAAACATTTTCATTATCAGATGATTTATGATAGTTCACTGTTCATTTCTGTATTTTATTCAATAAATGTCATGAGGGAAGAATATATCTCTACCTCTGCGATGCAGTGGACCTCTGCCCCATGGTGCTGGCGTGTCCTGTGGCGAGTCACGTTGCTAGCATTGAAATGTTTAACACTTGACAATAGATTGCACAACTGAATTTGCAGTTTACGTGCATTGTAAGCCTTACTCGAGTTTATGAAAACATTGCCATTTAGTTTTATTTTCACTGCAGAGATAGTTTTTCTTTCCCCCAGACTATCTTGCTAATGAGGTTTTTGGGACGAAAGTTCGATCTGCTTTCTTACAGCAGGAAAAAAGTTAGGAATGTGATTGTTCTCCTTAAAACATTGGTGTAACTATTGATTACTCTGTTTCTACTTACAATATGTATTTTTCATTTAATTTACAGCTTAGTAACTCATTCTGTTATACCCACCTCTTTCACACACAGGAAAAAGAGAGAGAACTTGAAGCAAAAAATATATATGCTAATCGTATGTTGAAGCTATCACCAAGAAAAGACGTGGATATTATACAAAGAAAAAAAGGTAACTTATAAAGCAGTAAAGGCAGAAAAATTAATAGCAAAGCTTTTAAATTGCTCTGCTACGTTGTGTTGCTCGTGCCGTTCAGTGTTTGACCCCACGCTGCTTGTTGGAGAACATAGACTTTTTTGCACTGCTTTCAACACAGCACAGGTTAGGAAGGGCACATTTCTGAGTGTTCTGTAACTGCAGCAGAACCAAAACCCAGAACTTCATCAAACAGTGTTCTTAGCTCCTTTCATACCAGATGTTTGTGAGTGAAGGAGTAAGGGAAGATTTCATAGATTTCATAGATTTCTAGGTTGAAAAGGACCTTAGAGATCATCCAGTCCAACCGTCCCTAATCCCCCATTAAACCATATCCCTAAGTAGTTCATCCACCCTTTTCTTATGGTTTAGTAAATTCTCTCATAGTTCCTAGATAATGTCTACATGACAATAAATTACACAGGCTTTAAAAATATGTAACTTCACTTTTTATTTGTTTTTGCTGATTCAAGTTTTCTTTCTGTCAGATGAGCTGCACTCTTGTTTTTTCCTCAAAGAGTGCATTTGTCCCAAAACATAATCTTCTAAAAGTATCAGTGCAGTGATTTCTTCTGGTGTGACAAGGCAGCTTCAAGCCTTATGCTACCCATGTAAATATGTGTGTGTACATCTGTGTATCTTTGTGTGTACTTAGACTATTTTCACTGGATCATTAAAATCTGCTTGTCAGAAGAAGCAGGAATTTATGGGACTGTTTTAAATATTTAATGCCAGCATTTCAAACAGTTTGTCTGCTGCTCATTTGTGCATAGACACTGCTATTGTTCCATTTTAGGTTCAAATTTTTAAAAATGTCATTCCATAGAAGTGTATGTGATTCAAAGATGCAAATAAGTGAATTTTAATTTTGGGAGTTTGCTTCTCTACATGTAGCTTCTGTGACAAGCAGTAAGATGAGCAAGATATTTTATGGGGATTTTTAAACAAATATTTAGTATATTGTAATGAATTTATAAGTAGCTTTAAGGTGGGGAGGGTTTTTTTTTTTGGTAGAAGTTTTGCATATATTTTTTTTTTAACTAGCTTTTACAGATGCTGAAAACAACTATGTGAAACTTGTCAATACTTTCCACTTCCATTGGCTACAATAGTGTCTTTTATGTTTGCTGCAAATCATTAAAAATGAGAGGTGGCTATATAGTAGGATTTTTTCAAGTGAAAACATGCTTCGACTAATTTGTGTTTTCTACAGCCAACAACCAAAACACTAAAAAAGGAGCACAGCTTACAAAAGGCGTACAGACCAGTGGATACTTCTCACCGGTAGAATTTCTTCCAGAATCAGAACTTGTCTTTGGTGACACAGTAAACAAGAAAGAAGAGATTCTTCCTAAAATAGTGAGTTCCATAAAAATTTGAGACTTGCTCCAGGTAACTCCCCTATCAGACTGAGTGTTTACTGCAGGGCTTATATTTTAGACAATATGTCTAAATGTAAGTATATAGAAAAAAATAATTTAGAAAACATTCTGATCTTTAAGAGAAACTACTTTTCCAGAAATACCATACTCCATTTTTGTGACACTTAGTTCATCATATTCTATGTCTTACTGATAACCATTAGCTCAGTTTGTTTCTTTTTCTGCCACTGGCATTTCTTTGAAGTTTTTAAGACTTAATTTTGCTTTTCTCCCCTTTTCTTTATTTCTAATGCTTATTTGAGAAATCTGTTGTAACAGTACTGGCTGCCTTGTGTCTCTCTTTTTGCTTTGGTGTTAATTATGGTTTCTTTTACTTTCCAGATTTATTTCACAATGCATAAGTCTAACACTTCCTCTTATTGTCTGGTGTTTTGTCTATTGTTTTTCCAGCTTTGTGAATATGGTTGGATTTTTTTGTTTTTCCATTTCCCTTTTTATTATAAAATAGTACCATTAGAAGTATTGCTAATATTTCTGTGACCTAAAGCTAAAATCAGAGATGCGTAAGGTATTACAAATCAGAATGACACAGTTTCTGGTACAAATTGTACAAACTCTGATTACAGAAGGCTAGGACTATTTGTCAGAAATAATACTCTGATGATGGTCTTGAGTGGCTGCCTGACGGGACTGAAGCTTTTTCATGACTGTTTCGTTCATATGTTCTCTCTTGCAAAATCCTTTCTGTAAGTATGGATGTAGTTTAATGTATGCGTTCTTCCAGCACATATTTCCGTGTCTGAGTTACAGAACCGCACATTCGGTATAAGTGCAGCTCATGGAGTCCAACTATATGTCATCTTACAAACCTCTCTAGTTCGTATATGTCTGTTGCTCTGTGTAATGTAAATTAGATTTGGGTAGCCTGTGCTTTCATCAGTTTTCTAAGTCAAGCGTTTTAAATACTAGGCCACCATCTCTTTATGAAGTTTTTGGGTTTTTTAAAATATGGTAACGATAATCTCGTACATGAACGGAAAATACTTGAAGTTGTATTGGCTAAGTCATATTTTCTTTGTTCATTAAGTAGTAACTGTTTCTCTTATTTCTTTTAGAAGTGTATTTTAATCTAGAAGCTTATTTTACTCTAAAATAAGGACAAGCTACAGATTTAGCATCCATGTGTTGGATTATGCAGACTTTTACTTCATTGCCACTACTTTTCTGTATTAATGATTTTTACTGCTGACATTAATATCTTTTCTGCAATTTTTTGCTTTTAAATGTATATGTTTCCTCACTAACTGTATTTTTCAGCCAAGATTCAACCTTTCTCTTTCAGTGCTTGTTACTTAATACTCCATAACTATAAGTACCACCATGAAACTGTCTGAATCTACAACTCACTTGTTGAGTAAAAAGATCAAATTGTGGAAATGAAGGGCAACTAATTGGTTACTTGTTAAAAGAATAAGGTGGTGAGGTCTGACCTTCTATTAAAGTCCTTGAAAAAGACAGCTTCTGACTTCTAAAAAGAACTACCCTAACACTGTCATAATTTTCCTTTATGACATTGGAGCTTCAACTTTCCTGAAATGTGTAATACAAAATAGAGTTGATTGTCTATTCATTTTGTTTCGGGTGCATAAAACTATGTTAGAGGTGATAAGATTTTAGGGCCAAACCCCTGGGTTGTCAAAGCTGGTTTAGTTTAGATGACTTGCTCATTTTTTGTGTGTTTTTTTAATGTGATTTCAGAATGACCTAGAAGTTCATACGATTTTGTTTGGTTTATTGATTATTTTTCCCCATCAATTTCAGTTTTGTATTAATTTATTTCAGGAAAAAGAAACTCAAGACAAAGGTTGGAAAGAGCAAGCAGACCTCCTAAGACAAGACCAAGACAAGGAAAGGGAAGAGAAACTGAAACGTCTTCAGGAAATACAGGCTTTAGAGGAGAGGGTTCAAAAACTACATGATGGTAAGGAAACAGGCAACTGAAGGCTGGAAAATATGCCACAGAATGCTAATCAAGTGAGGCTGCTAGTTTCTTGTGAGAAGAGCAAAATGATTTTGTGGAGATCACTACAGTGGAAAATTATTTTCAGTTCTATTATGCAAAGAGAATCAGAAATGTGGAGAATCAGGGATATAGAATAATCTGTGCCCTGTACTCAGCTGTGATTAAGTATGCAGCAGCAAAAAATGCTGTCCACAAGAAAGTATTGAAACCTGAGAGATCTTGCTTTACAAAACAAGGATGACATAGCAGGTAAATGCTGATGTTATCTCCAGCTTGCTAGATGTTGTTGAGGTAGGCAGTAGATTTTTACTATTGTAGAACAAATCTGCTTTCCTTAATATGGCCTGTTTTTTCAGTATGTATCTACTTCTCCTGTGTCATTTGAAGTTGCGGTATAATTTCGCTTGTGGTTATCTGAATCATTTGATGTAGCTATTTGAGAAATGTCAGTTTCTATCATTATATTTCAATATTGCTTTTTTATTCAGTTGGTTTTCACAACACGTTAATGACTTACATTCATAAGTCTTTTAATCTAAAGTATTTTAGACGGACTGCATCCTGTCATGTTAAAATACTCTTTCAGTTATTATAGTTAATGAACAATAACACTTCTTCTAGATGACAAGGAAAAATTCTAAAAATCTATAGCTGCTTTTAGAGGTAAATTCTGTGTAAAACCTTCTACCTCCACTGGCATCAGTGCACAACTTACATAAGCCAAGAATCTGCTCTGTTTATGTCTCTTAAGTAAGATGATTTGACCGCCTTACCCGTCTTACAGTATAAGCTGATATTTTCCTCCCCTTACATACAGAAAGGCAGCTGCTCTACTTAACTTGGCATAATTATATGCTGTTGAAAAAACATATATATTAAATATATTGACTGAACTGCTGCAGTTGTTTCTGTAAGCTTGATCTGAAGTACAATAGATAATGTGGAACTTTATGAAAACAGCAGTCAGGCATTTGAATAAAGTGTTCAAAGGCAAATGCCAGTATGTTGAAGGGGCCAAGTAGTCATACTCAACTTTTGACCAAACACACATCTGTTGTCTTGATAGAAAAATATTTTGAAGAGAGAAATATTTGAGAAGCTTCCTTTTTCTTGTACACATAAGTATTTGCAGATTGCATCTAGAAGTTTATTACTGTTTTGCACCTTTGGTGTCCCTTTATAGCTGTGCAAACTGACATTTGGTATTTGCACACTCTCATTGAGTTCACATGGTGATACACAGAACACTCGTGTAAAGGTATTTTCTGTATGCAGCAGATGCAGTGTATTTGAAATTATTCACTACTTGAAACTGGTAATAACTTCTATGACTTTGTGGTCTGATATCTTCAAAGGAGTAGTTCCCTTTATGAAAAAAAAAAAAAAACAACCAAAAACAAACGTACATCCCAGAACCATCCTAATGTCAGTGGTGCTGACAAAGAAAAATAAAGTACTGTGCAAGTTGGACTATTAAAATCAGTGATCTTGTATTCATTTTCATTCAAACCCAGGAAACAGGAAAGCAATTGGCAGAAATTACATTCCTCTGAAAATTCTAAAACAGGGATAATGGCCTGATCCCTTTGGAAGATGACAGTAAACTTTTATCTCTTAGCAGAGAACCTGGTGTGAATTTAGTTGTAATTTTGGAAGAATTTATTTTTGCAGTAGGAAAACCACGTTATGCGTAGAGGAGCATGTTAAAAATTCAATGGCTTTTGCTTGCATTATATTAAAAATATTCTTTTAAAGGGATTTTAAAAGTAAAACATTTTAAATTATTTTTAAACATTTCCTGCAGACTGGGAAAGGGAAGAATATGACAAAATGAAAAAAGACGGCAGCGTTTTATTGGATAAAGACGAGAAAATAAAGATGGAGATAGAAATCCACAAACCTGAAGTAGAGAGAGAAAGCACTGAGACGCTGGAAGAGCGGCGAAAAAGAGAGCTCCTGCTTGCTAAAATGCAAGAAATTGATAGAGAAACTCAAAACGTAACAAACATGAAACCTGCTTCCCAAGCACCACTCATAAATACAGCAAGAAAATCTGATTCCCTGGAGAAAAAAGAAAAACCTAATCAATTCTTTGAGATTCCCGGGAAGGTTGCTAATGGATTTCCTGTAGCTGACAGCCAGGACGATGCCACAAGAGCACAAAGGCAGAAGCAACAAAATGTAAGGACCGTAGATTTAAGTAGTAAGTTAACATTTGGTAGCTATGCACCTTCCTTTGGGAAAGGATCAAGGAGACCGAGTTGGCTTACTCAAAAAAGTGACAACTTAGAAGAAAACGTTAAGGAAAATGCAGATTTCAATAGTAAGAAAGAAAAGAAGTCCAATTTAATGGAACAACTCTTTGGAAGTAGTAGCAGTACCATCCTTCATTCTAAAAATAACAGTACAAGACCTTTTGACATAGATTGGGACTCTAGTAATACTCCTCTTGTCGATAAAAACAGTAAAGCCAAAGTAAAAGAAGACAATGAGCTTTTCGGTGAAGTAAGAGACCTAAGCAGACACCGTTTGCAAAACACTACAATCAAGCCACAAGTTAAGACCCTTGGTTCTTTAGAAGATGAAATTGAAGAAGTAATCTTACGATGACCATCTTTTTATGTGCTGCATATGTAAATAGTGAAAAATATTTTCGTGTAATATTTATTAGATACAGATTTGAAACATTTCAGGTATATTGTAAAGCCTTATGAAGGAATAATTTACATAAATGGTTATATGTATAGAGGAAAGATGCACTTTGATAGAATAGCCTAACCTATATGCAGGAAATGTCTTCTAAAATGTAATAACCAAATACAGACCGTGGAGATTTGGCAGAAAGACATGGAAGGTGTCCTGAGAGACTTTGGGAGATGAGATAGGCACTGGCTGGCTGCTTCAGTCGATCAGAGAAGACACTTTTGCCCCAACGTGGGCTCCAGACCGACTGTCACTGTTTCCATGTGGCACCATCTGACTTGTGCAGCTGTGGCTCGGGCTCTGAGAGGCTCAGTAGCACAGAGCTGGGAGGGATGCGATAGGAATGGGAGGATTTGCAGAGGATTCGCCCTCAACGCCCTTCGCTCACGCTCTCTCACACACCCCTCATGCTCCCTCTCACTCTTGCTCTCTTGTGTGCTCACTGTCTTTCCCCCTCATCCTTCTCTCTCTCCCTCCCACCCCCTTCCTTGCTCTCACTCTCCTCTCTTGCCATCACTCTCTAAATTTCTGAGTCTTACTGATGCGTAATGGTATGTTAAGTAAAATTATACTTCTCACAAGGGAAGGTTATTGCTTACTGCAGAATGAGTTGGCTAAGAAGGTGGGAAGCTTTTATGTGGCAACACTGGCATTCAGGGCAGCGACTAGATTAGCATCTCTGGCTAGCCAGCCTAGGAAATGTTGGGTGTTTTTTTTTTTTACCTGTAGGCTGCTCAGTACACTGCTTTTCGTTTGGAGTACTTTTAGGCCTCAGATATTTTCTTTCTCAGGCATTCGGAGAGCCTCTTCACTGTGTCAGGAGAAGGCATGTGTAACATCAGTGTCATGAAATGGATGGAAGAGACGTGCCTAGCACAAAGGCTGTGGTAGAAAGAGAATATTCTACACTGCAATCATGTTATCTCAGAAGAACATCAACAGAAACCCAATTAACTCAGGAGCAGCTGATCTTCCTTCTGCATACGTTTTCTGTAGACCTTACTAATAAATTTTTCTAACTCTTCTCACATATTCAGGTTATATTTATTATATAATGCCATTTTTTTTGTAATTTCTGAATTTTCTATGTAAATTTCGAATCATCACTAAGTCAATTTTTAACAAAATGGTTTTATTAAATGGCTTGAGTAAAATTTTTGTGTGTAGATCATCTTTAACAGGAAGTTCTGACTTTTTATATGATGTTATTGATACGGGGGGGAAGGGTTGGTAGCCACATTGCTAGTGATGTTATTCACTGCATGGTGCCATGTACACAAATTAAAAAGGTAGGCAATGAAGGATTTAGCAGAGGCATTCCAGAAAATAAGCTAAAGGTCATTCCTTACTAGCACAACAGATTTTGAAATGCCTCTCTGATATGCTCCCTATGAGCCTGATTCAAGACATACTAAAATATAAAGAAGGATTCTCATGATTTCAAGATGCTTTGAGCCAAGATTTCTCTGAACACAATGGCTCTTCAGAAAAGAAAGGCTGGTGTCTGCATCATGCAATAACTTTGTTTGCTCCCTCATTCAGAAAGGAAATTAGTCACAGATCCAGACCCAGTGTGTGGGACTGTTCTCACTAGGCACCCTGTAGTGAAGAGCAACTTGTGTTCACCTGCTTGCTTACAGTCCCAATTATATTGATTATAATATTAGAGAATTGAGCAGGTTCGTTTTGCTTGCAGATGTTCAGGATATTAGGATAATTCTGAGCAGTAAGAGTGAATTTAACTGTCTGTGTTACTCTTCCACAATGATGACTTTGGGGGAATACTGTGGTGTAAGAGGTAGAAGTCTGTGGGTAAACACTGTGGGTGTTTGGGAGTGGATGGTTATTTGTCTTAATGTTCTTGTCCTAATTGTGGGTGACTGCTGCCCTTCTACAAGAAGGTGCTTTGCTCCTGGAGACACTGCTGGAGTGGGTTGTTTATTTTTCTTTCCTGTGATTGAGGATTCTAAGGCATAAAGCGATGATGAGGCTGCTGCGGTTATTAAGGATCATGCAGTGTATGGAGGGTTGTTTTTAGTTTCTTTGCAAGTCAACCCATTAACATCTGGCAAATTCTAAGTATCGTGCTGAACCGATGTGCCCTGCTGTTTCAATTACAAATGTATAATTTCTAAGCTGTTTCGTATTATCAGCCCCTTCTTAAGTTCCCAAATGTTCACATCCAGTACCAGACTCTTGCTCAAGCAACCACTGTGGTGACTTGCACACAAAAAAAAAAAAAATATGTACCTGCGTTAGGTGAAAATAAAATCTTCTGGGAATAGTATCAGAAGTATAGTTTCCCTTCTCCCCTCATTACTCCCTGTCTCTACAGCTTATTCTTTTTTCTTTGTACACTTTCCAGTTTCGGAGTTACTTGTATGCAAATACTGTTACAGCTAAAATGTATAGAGCCAGCGCTTTGAGAGGGAACCTTCTGTTTGTGGGAAGGAAACCTTTGGGTCCTTCTAACATCTGTGAGCAGTATTTCTGCTCCTGAGTAACGGTTTTCTACGGACTGGAAGTGACTTTTGCAAGATCTTAAAAGGGTCTATGGACCTTACAATTGGGCACATCAATCCTCTGTGTTCCTCTTGACCCCTGGTCTCAACTACGGTATCCAGATAGTCTGCATGTTGCTTTTAGTGGTGGCAGCTTTTAACATTACTTCATCGACTACAGAAGAATCCATCTTTTGCAACAAAAAGTAGGTCACAAATGCTTTGGTGATTTGTGTACGATTTGATGTCTATGTCCAGTTATGGGTTCTGTTTGTTAGGTGTTCAGATCGTGTGGCTGTTACATCTGTTGTGTTTTGCTTTCCTTCTGAACCACCAAAGGTGATGGGAGAAATTCCTTCATTCTGACGAGAAAAGATCATTAAAGCTTGATTAACTGTTTTAGTGGAATATTCAGGGAGATGGTTACCACCTCAGGCAAACTGGTCTTCCAGTTCTGATCCCCAGGAGAGTGGTCTTCTCTTTGAGAAAGATGAACAGTGAAGGGCGGGGGTAGTGTAGCAGATCTGTAATCTGGGAGATGTGAGCTGTAGGAGGAGAACTGGGGTTGCCCTTCACAACTCTGAACTGAAGCCTGAAGAGCACTGAAGTAGTAAGAAAAGTGAACTGGGTAGTGCTTAAACGTATTGAATATTTTTCTCAGATCTGTGGTATCTCTGGGCTAGGTAAAAAAAAAGAAGTTATTTTTCAGAACCCTAATAAATTCTGTTTCTTTTTTTGCTTCGCCTGTCGTATATAGGCCTGAAGAGGTGAATTGCAAATCTATAATGCTTCCAAAATGGGGACGCTTGGAGAGAATGTGCTTAGGCTACTTGGTAGCCTCAGGTTTATTGCTAGTCCTGAGACAGAAGGTCTAATCCAGCTAGCCCAGAGCCTGTTTGCACTATCGGGAGATGCGAAAGAATATCTGATGTGGCGTGTTAGGAGTAGGAATTTGTTTAGGGAAACATCTTGGGGCAAATGGCTACAAGAGCACTAGCAGGCCTTTTGCTGACACTTGTGCTCTAGAAAGGGCCTCAGGGGAGCCTTCGCTATTCAAGAAAATAGTAATAAATCATAGAATCATAGAATGGTTAGGGCTGGAAGGGACCTTCAAAGGTCATCTAGTCCAACCCCCCTGCAAGGAACAGGGATATCTCCAACTAGATCAGGTTGCTCAGGGCCTTGTCCAACCTGGCCTTGAACGTCTCCAGGGATGGAGCCTCCACCACCTCTCTGGGCAACCTGTTCCAGTGTTCTACCACTCTCATAGTAAAAAATTTTTTCCTAATATCCAACCTGAACCTACCTCCCTCTATTTTAAAACCATTACCCCTTGTCCTATCATAACTGGCCCTCCTGAACAGCCTCTCCCCATCTTTCCTGTAGGCCCCCTTGAGGTACTGGAAGACCGCTATAAGGTCACCCCGGAGCCTCCTCTTCTCCAGGCTGAACAGCCCCAACTCTTTCAGCCTGTCCTCATAGGAAAGGTGCTCCAGCCCTCTTATCATCTTCGTGGCCCTCCTCTGGACCCTCTCCAACTGGTCCATGTCCTTCTTATGTTGGGGGCTCCAGAACTGGACGCAGTACTCCAAGTGAGGTCTCACAAGGGCAGAGTAGAGGGGGAGAATCACCTCCCTCGACCTGCTGGCCACACTCCTCTTGATGCAGCCCAGGACGCGGTTGGCCTTCTGGGCCGCAAGAGCACATTGCCGGCTCATATTGAGCTTCTCGTCCACCAGTACTCCCAAGTCCTTCTCCTCAGGGCTGCTCTCGATCCAATCACCACCCAGTCTGTATTTATGCCTGGGATTGCCACGACCCAGATGTAGGACCTTGCATTTGGCCTGGTTAAACTTCATGAGGTTGGTACGGGCCCACCTCTCCAGCCTGTCAAGGTCCCTCTGGATGGCATCCCTCCCTTCCAGCGTGTCAACGGCACCACACAGCTTGGTGTCATCGGCGAACTTGCTGAGGGTGCACTCCATGCCACTGTCCACGTCACCGACAAAGATGTTGAAGAGGGTCGGGCCCAACACGGACCCCTGAGGGACGCCACTCGTGACCGGTCTCCACTTGGACATTGAGCCGTTGACCACGACTCTCTGAGTGCGGCCATTGAGCCAATTCCTTATCCACCGAGTGGTCCATCCATCAAACCCATGACTCTCTAATTTAGAGAGAAGAATGTCGTGCGGGACAGTGTCAAAAGCTTTGCACAAGTCCAGGTAGATGACATCCATTGGTCGACCCTTGTCCACCGATGCTGTCACCCCATCGTAAAAGGCCACCAAGTTGGTCAGGCACGATCTGCCTTTGGTGAAGCCATGTTGGCTGTCACCCACCACCTCCTTGCTCTCCATGTGCCTTAGCATGGTTCCCAGGAGAATCTGCTCCATGACCTTGCCAGGCACAGAGGTGAGGCTGACCGGTCTGTAGTTGCCCGGGTCCTCCTTGTTCCCCTTTTTAAAAATGGTTCATAGTGCTCTAAAGCAGACACCAGCAAAAACCCACCCAGCAGAAGCGAGCGCCTTCAGGAGAGCTGCGCTGCCAATTGTTGGGAGGGAGGTTTTGTTCCCAGGGTTGCATGGCTTCGCTAAGCCTGACCTACTCTTGTTCCGAGATGACAACTTTAAGCATAAGAGATGCCCCGGGTGACATTGCTCATTTATAAAATTCCCTTTTGTTGGATCAAACTTAACGTGGTCTCCTGTTTCGAATTATCTCTTTGATTAGCTGCAAAGTTTTGATGTCTGCAGGAGGAGAACAATTGCGTCAGTGTGCACTGTCAGCCGGGACTTGTGGCTGCTGGGGAGTTGCTAGGATACCTCTCTAAAAGGTACGATTCACTTGATTAACCACCAACCCGGTTTGCATGAGAAATATTTTCCCTGTCTTTGTTTTGCGCTGGCATCAACTGTGGATCAGATGTGCATGTGTGTTTAGAGCAAGCTAAAGGTTGCTTGTCATGTGTGCGTTTTGCCTGCTTTTGATATGCAAAAAAAAAACCAAAACCCTCTGCTCCGTAGAAAAGAATCCAGAGCAATTATAGTAGCAATTCCAGTAATCTGTAAAATGAGTGTTGCTTCCAGAGGGGAACATCAACCATGGAGAACCAAGGAAAGATTTGGCTTTGGATATGCATTTCTGGTATGTAGCTAAGGCTTAACTTTCTATCTGCGAAGATGCAAGGGAATTTTTCATCTCTGATGTATTATTTTCTTTCCCTGCTCTGAGCAGGAGGTTGGACCAGGTGATCCACTGGGGTCCCAACCAAAGCTATTCCATGATTCTGTTATCCTTGTCACGTCCCACTGGTATTGATGCTGCCTTTCAGCAGAAATCCTTTGCACAAAGCTCCTCCGTACTACTTGCACAAAGTTACTTCGGACACCTCCTGTGTGTCCATCTGTTCTTATATGTGACAGCATTGTGTTCAGGACACAAATCCTAACTCAACGCTCTCTCTCCACAATAGATGCTTTGTGCATGCTCATCCTTCCAGTACCCTTTTTTCTCCATCTTCCTGTTTCCTGAAACATTTTGTTCAAACTTTGTCTTCAGGACCTTTTGCAGTCATTTCTGTGAATCTTCCCTTGTCCCACAACCCTCTTTCTTCTCTTTCCTTCTAACTTTCATAAACTTCTCTTACTACTTCCACTGTATCTTTCCTCTTGATGGACCATCATTCATTCGTTCATTCTGTCTGAACAGTCTTCTGCTATTTATCCCTTAAGCACCACAGTTACCTTTTCCCTAAGTTCCCTTTACCTCCTCTCCCACAGTTTCTTTCCACAGTCTGGAGCTCCCTACCAGCCATGTTGTGCTGTGTTTCTTCTCACCTGTGGGTGGAAGTAATGTTGCAAGAGGATAGAAAAGGCCTCGCAGGAAGGGGAGGTGACCTTATTTTGAAACTGCTTTTAATCGTGCTCACACACCCACACATAAGCACTAAGGTGCATGTACTTGAGTGGTCTGGCCAGTGACCAAGCACCAAGATACTTGTACCCAGTTGGCCTGGATAGGGGTCCTTATGGCGACCCAGAGAACAAGGCTTGCCTGCTCTGAGGTCCTCCTCACATCTCCTGGTCACTGCTTTGAGTGAGAAGGGTGGCTGGCTTTGGAAGTGCCCTTTGTGCCCTTTAGGAGCTACCCATGATTTTTGTACCTGTCCTGTCCCACCTCTGTGAGTCATTAGGATTTCCTCACTGTCCTTTCTCACCTCCTCTGAGCTGCCAAGGGCTCCAGCCTGTTCTTTATCCTCCCATCATCTCCTCTCAATGGCCTAAGTCTTTGTTTTCGTCTGGGTATAGGCCACCCCTTCTATTCCAAATAATCTGAAAAGGTGCACATTGCTGTGGTAGGATCTTGATAACCTGCTAATCTGGGTGCCTCTTACAGCCCTTCTGTCCATCCTCCTGCTGCTCCCACATCCTAGACCTTCCCAGTCGTTCTCCCTTTACACCAGTCGTCTCGTTTCTGTTGCTGTTCTCTATGCTGCGATATATTGGGAATCTGTGGGACTCGGGCTATGTGCTGCTGTGTTTTGCAAAGCTTCTAACGAGCTGTTAGCTTCACAGTTTGCTGCTTAGTAACTCTTATGGTAGCAAGGATGGATAACCCAGGTGCTATAATTCACTAGAGATCGGTTAATTACTAGTACTCAGCATGAAGAAACCGTGTTTGGATTGACAAAGGGCACAAGCTGAACTCCCACACCTGAGCTTGCTCTTGCTGTACAGCTAACTCCAGCTTTGAGTTCCCAGTCGAAGCAAGCGCAAAACTAAGCCTTAAAAACCGCCTGTGTGAACCAAGCGCCTGAATCCTGGGGAATGATTCTTCTTTAAGGACCAAGCGTTTGTTTGCTTGGCACGCGGTTTTCCTTCTCTCGTAACCCGTCGTATAGAACAACAGTAACCACACTTGAGTTTCAGAGACATTCTTGTCTTAACATGCCCTTTAAACCTATTGGCCTCACGCCACTCATGTGGAAACCCTGAGGAAATGAGAGGTATGAAAGGCCTTCTCCAAGTCTCACTGGTCGATGATGGAAGTTAGACTAAAAATTTCTGCGTTGTCACGCATTATAAGTCACTGCCCCCGTTTTCGTATGTGTCTAAGCATCCTCTATCCAAATCACAGATTTTCTAATGGAAAGGGCATTCAACCAACCTTCAGACCTAGAATGAACTGCAATATCTTGTATTGAAGAAATGCGTTAATCTAGGATGAAAATGTTCCCGAGAATATTCTAGTATCTTCTAAAAATCATGTGTCTTTGATTTTTGTGGGGTTTTTTTTTTGTTTGTTTCTAGTGAATACACCACGTGTGCTGGCACATGGATGTAACTTTTGTAAGCAAAGGATGTAACTTTGCTTTAACTGATAAATAACGGCATCCTTGTGATACTATGCTTGCAATCCAGAGAAAAAAAGCACAGTTAAAACACGAGCGACATTTATAACATTCACTAGAAATATTTATTCTAAGCAATGTTAATGCTTTTGTGTTTTCCTCTGTTATAAATTACACTCTGAGATCTAGAGTTCCCCCAAAACGTAATCAAGTTAAGTCCTCATTTTAATGAGTGGCAATCACAAAACCTGGGAATAATTGTCCTGACTTTCTGAGCAGCAAAACATTGCAGTGCCTATTGAATTCAACGCAAGATTAATCTTCCTGGGCAGCAGACTCTTGTCCTGAAATAATGTGTACCCTTGTATAAGATGTGCACCATCAGTGCACTGGAGATCAATAGCTCATTCTCTGATTTGGCCAAACGACGTTCTTTGGCTGGTGCAATCAGTCAGAGCTCAGCTGAAAGCCTGAAACAAAGCGTGTGTTATTGTTCAGGGCACTTCATATTTCTTGAAACAGAATATGTTGAATTTTATAAGCAGATCGCAGAGTAATTGCAGGCTCTTCTTGGCTAAGGCTGAGACAAAACACAGCTTAAAGAGCCCTAACTCCTCTGTGGTGCTTGTTTATTCACACACTTCATTCCTGAGTAGCTCTTGTAATCACCCTCTACGTGCCTGCTGCTGTTTTGTGCTATTTAGCTCAGGATAAAGTTTTGTGAAATATATCATGGGCTACTTCCACTTGTGCATGCTGTCTTGCTAGTTTTATAGAATCGTAGAATGGCATAGGCTGGAAGGGACCTCAGAGATCATCTAATCCAACCTCTCTGTCATGGGCAGGGACGCCTCTCAACTAGATCAGGCTACTCAAGGCTCCGTCCAGCCTGGCCTTGAACACCTCCAGAGAGGGGGCATCCACAACCTCTCTGGGCAATCTATTCCAAAGTCTCACCACCCTCGTACTAGTTTGATGGAGCTTTCTCTTCTGAGCCATGTTCTTGAGATCTTGCTCCCAATAATATTTATGTATGTTTTGGGGCAGGGATGCCTTCCTAGCCTAGACAATAAATATTTGAAAAAAAAAACGAATTTTAAGCAGGATAATTGTGTAAAAATTGCACAGGCTGTCTTTCCCAAATTCAAAAGGAATATTAAGGACTCCGTATCTTATCAGCTTATTGATTATTTAAATTATTGCTCAGAAATGAGTGCCTGTGTGGGCAGTGGGTATAACAGCTGTCCAGAGCTCCTGTGCATCACATGAGTTTCCTTTAGAGGGCACCATTGACTTCCCTGAAGTCTACGTAAATGTCTGTCTGTACTTGCTGTTATTGAGGTTTATTATCCACATCTGGACATCTGAGGTCCATGTCTTGAATATATTTTGCTCTAAATATTTGGGATGCCGTGGGCTCGTGCACATTATCTACTGTATGCAAATATTTGACATAAAATACACCTTGCAATAGACTTCTTAGGCCTTGGCTATGATGATTTTCTTAATCACCAAACGTAGTGTTGGAAGGAACACACACTCCAGGATGCCAAACTGTATCTTTTAGCCAAGAGGACTGGAAGGCTCAGCTTCAAGCCATAGAGGCCAGCATACAAGTGAGCCTCCACTTCCACTGTGTGGTCTCAGAGATGCACGTTCTCCCATCCTGTGTGACGAGTCACTGGGTCTGCAGAGATACATTGGATTCTCCTTCCCTACAACTTTATCTGTTTTCCACCAGAAGTGATGTTTCTACAGGCATACCTATCACTCCATCTCTTTCTTTTTTTGTGTGCTGTACCCAAGCTGCGCAGGATGCGGCTGTGTGGTCATCTTGCTTGATAAACTGATGCCAAAAGGGTGCAGCTTTAGGAGGTCGATGGGTGACATGAGCTATTTTCTAGAATGAAGAAAGTTCCTTTTAGATTTCTTAAGCTATTTTTTTGCTTCTTATTTTTCAGTGAAGAAGCAGAGAGAAGAGGGAAGTATAGCAAGTGCCTACAATAGTCTCCCAGCTTGAGGCAATGCACGGTTCAAGGGAAGTCCACAGTGATATAAGCAGGATAATTGTGTAAATAAATGTCTGCTCACAACAAAAAATGAACTTAATTTTAGAATTGAACCCTCAAAAGGACGTATCTCGTTTGTCCAGATAATTACTGTAATTTCATGGAGATGAAGGAACATCCAACAAAATGGTCATTCAGATGCTTACCTTCTCTCTAACTCCTTATTATCATTGTTTATACACTGTTCTGTGCAATTGCATCAGCATAGTCCTGATAATGTGGGTTTATCTTTTATACTTACGTGGTTAATTAACTGCAGAGCTGCAGCGAGCCCATCTCTAACGTTGCTGATGACTGGGGACTGTCCAGTGCGTTCGCAGCCCCTGAACCCAATCTTCGATCATGCTCATAATGTTGTCTTCTTTCATTGGCTTAAAAGGTACCTACAGCCTACAGTAGGAGCAGGCAGACTGGCACAGGCAGAGTAGGAGGACTGGGCTGAAGACAGACAAAAAAAAGCTCAGATAAGTGTGGAAAAAGCCATCCTTTGATGGCTTGCAGAGGATTTTTATGAGCACCGTGAAGCACTCATAGGGCAGCAGCAAGAGCTGGCAGGCAGCCCAGCAGAAGTCCCTACGTATGTAATCCTATGAATCTCACCAACCAGTCACTTAACTCTTCTTCCATCTCTGCCACAGTAGATTAAACCTCCTGGAGGGACCTGGTATTCAGGAAACGCAACATAAACTTATCATGTGTTAGTGGGATTCACTGTTATGCATTGATCTCCAAAAGCTTGCAACCTCATTATTATAGCACACTGAAAACGTGAAATCTCTTCTACAATGTTATGTCTCTTTTTTTCCCCCCTAGTTATATCAGCAGAACCAAGTTGGAAGAAAATTTAGTTCTCCCAAACTTCTCGTTTATTTGGGAAGTCCTCTATGGCAGGCATGTTTACATTTCTGTGATCCTAAACCTCAGGGAACTGTATTTCATTTCAGGGCTGCTGAGTCTTTGCAAATCCCATGAGATTTTTAGCTTTGATTTTAAAAATTCAGGGTGCTTTTTTCCTATGGTTGTGGAGAAAACCTTGAAAGTTAGAAGCTAGAGGCCTCAAAAGATAAAAGAAAGTACATTTAAGAAATAAAAATATGTTATAAAATAGACGTTCCCAATGCATATTTCATCTTGCACTCTAAAAAAAAAAAAAAATTAAATCTTGTTTTTCATGACAGAAGACAACAATTTTTCATTTTGGATTTGCTCAGAAAAATAGTTCTTCAAGTCACCATTAAGATGACCATGAGTTTCAGGCTGGTTTGTGCCGTTACACTGAATGCTGTCTTCTTCTGTAAATAAGAAAGGAATTATCCAATTAAATCAAATCCAGTTAAATAATTGTATATTGTCAGCATCTCCACCTTACAGGAGGGGAACAAGTATGCAGAATCTGACTTTTCCAGAGCTGCTGAGAACGTCTGGCTCCCAGGTACCTGAAGAGAGGCTTAGCTGCTCAGTAACCATACCTGCTTGGTTCAGTTCCAGACTTGAGGAGTGCTGTGTTTTAATCTCAGTTCATATGAGAGCCAGTGGGGCTGGTGACAACCTCTCTATAACCACAAGTTCCTTGCACCTTTGTTCCTCCCTCTTCTGAAAGATGAGAACAGCGATGTGTCTGAGAGAGATACTAGTTAACTTACAACTATTTGTAACTCTTTCTGCAATCTTCTTCCTCTCAAAGCTCAAGGGTCTGAGGTGACTCAGAGTTAAGATCATTCCAGTGAAGTACAACCCAAATTTGGAGGAAATCAGTTACCTATTGATCTAAGATGTTCTCACCTGCTCTGTTTCAAAACCGTTTATAAAACACTTGACTCTTAAACCAATTTTAAGAGCACTCAGGCACCTAATCTGCAGGGAAAGCAGTGAACAGCAGGTCCTGAAATACTCCTGAACATCCAGACAAGTCTGGAGCACCTCTGAGTGCAATTAGCCTGGCAGGCTGCAGCAAGGTGGAGTGGACCGGGGTTGCTGTGTGTGATATCTCACGTTTATCTCACTAGCTTGCTGCTCATAATGACTCTTCATGAGATCAGTGGGCTCCTTGCTGTCAAAAAGCAAAACTAGCAATGGAGAAGATGGCCACAGACTAAACCTGAGCCTGAAGTTGGTTCCTGTGCTGACTCACTGCTCATGGCATAGGACATCTTCCTCTTTCTGTGCAGCTGCCTGCTGTGGGCTCAGCTATAGCATAAAGAAGGAAAGTACTTGAGACCCCGGATACCTTGTAGGCTCCAAATTCACCTTTCTACTGCAAAGGAGCATAGGTAATTCTAGTGCTGAAGAGAGGTCAAGGCCAGGGCTGCATCCTCTTGGCAGGTGTGAGAGAGGCTTTCAGCAGCAGAGGAGGTTACTTGTCTTCTTACAAGTATGCTTTTGACTGTCTTCTTTCTGGAGGCTTGTCTCAAATACAGCAGCGCTTCATCTGCTTAAACCTGAGAGGTTTTCCTCAAAAAGGCATGTGCTGCTAACCTTCCTCTTCTGCAGACCAGTCACTGTCAGTGCTGCCACTGGATAGTCTGCAGTCATTGATGCAAAATTATGAAATTTCTTCCTCTGTCACTATGTCTGTGATGAGTTCTGCTTAAATTTTAAGCTAGATTTATCTTTCCAAAACACAATCAATTCTCTCCCTGGAAAGTCAGAACTCAACTGTATTTTCTTTATTTAAAGGGAGACTGTAATTAATACAGCAATAGTTATGTCTTACATCAAAGACGATTTACTCCTTGACTCTGAGTATTGTCTCACAACTGCTCTGTTGGTCAGAAGCCCTCATAAAAATGTCCAAGATGGAGTGGGGGTACCACAGAAGTTATAAAACAGTAAAAGACACAATGGGTGGTGACAGTATTATCAGGATTGAGGCAATGACAGTAGAGCAACATCTTTAAATCAAATGAAAGGAAGTGCTTTTTTATGCAATGTTTAATTAAATTCTAGAATTTTTACTAAAGGATGTTGGGTAAGCCAGAGGTATAAATGTCATTATAGCAGAATTAAATACATCCAAGGAGGAGGATCGATCCATGCAAATGATTGGAAAGGCCCTCAAATGCAAAACGTTTGGCATGAGGTGCCATTGGAAAGATCACACCACAGGCAGGCACAAAGCTCATCCTGTTCCTTGTGGCCCTTCCTGAAGGGTTTGGACAGTGATGAATCCCAGCTATTGCTCTCGATCCCTGATGTCACTGTGGTACTTGGTTTCCGTTCATGTTAGCATTTGTTTGGCTGGGCTCAGAACCAGGGCTTGCTGGGATTTTTTGCGTGCCCATAGTTTGTATGGAGTCACTAGTGTGAACTTTTGTTCTTCTTATAATGTAAAATCATCTTACTTTTGAGAAATAAAGTTGACTTCTCTTTTTCCACTGCACTGCCAGTAGCATCCTGTCTACCTGGCACACGGCTTCCTCCCCTCGCCCTGTTTCCAATGGCACACCATCAAACCCCTCCATTTGCTCAAACCACTGGCTTTCCCATCATTTGTAAAAGTGATGGTCAAGAGACTTCTGTTGCAGCCACTCCCAGTTACTCTGAAAGATTTAGCTATTGTCTGAATGGAAACATTGGAGTATATTTTGTAGGCTATTGTGAGGGTTCAACTTCCTTCAGACTTCATTGTAGTGTTAGGGTGACTTCTGACTTTCATAATGGAAAATAAGTGACTGGTTGGTATGGCTGTAACTTCAGGAAGCCCTGCTTTAAAGCAGTGCCAGTGTCATATCTTTTTTTAATCTTTTCAAGCCTTCTGTTTTTTTCTCTCTCTGATTTTGGACATTCTCCAATTCACCTCGATCCTGACACTGTGCCCCGCTGCAGCCATTCAAAACCCCATAGCACTCCAGCCTCCTAAACCTCTTTCACTTTTTTCCAAATGTTTTCTTTTTATTCCATTTTATGACCTTCATATAACTTTCTTACAAAGTTGGGATGCACCCATTCCTAATGCCCGGCCTCTGTTTCAGTGTAGCAGCAGAGGAGCAGAAGGGACTTCAACATGAAACCCAGTCCCACACTCAGACAAGAAACCGTGTCATATAATCCTTGACTTAACTAGTTTAGCTCAGTGTTGACCTAAGTTGACTTTTGTCCCCTGTGCTTCCTTCTAGAAAGCTGTTCTCACTGCTTTAGTGACAAGAAAGCCTTTGATTTTCGAAATTACCCTGATGGTTCTCTCTTGGTTCTCCACTAGCTCCAGGGTATTTCTGAAAGGAGCTACTCTCGCTTTGCTTCTTGATGCTGAACAGGTCAGGCTCCTCTTATCTCCTCTGGAAATATAGGCTCTGTAGCCCTTTACTCTCCTTACACTCTCCAAGTTTGTATGGAGCCCTCTGCTTAGGAGCTTGTCAGGCAAAAGTAGATTTGTGCAGGTGTCTGCCAGAGTCATTATTAGATATTATTTTGAGTTGAAATCGATATGTGGATGTGAGCAGCTTCAAAGCTAAGAGAGCTAGGACTCAAGCATATGGTCTGTGCCTCATCTCTTAGTAATTATTATTTAATATTAATTATAGTAGTTTGCTCAAAACAAGAGTAAATATGTGGCTGCAGCTCCAAATAGCTGATAGCTTCATTAGGAGCTATATTAAAATTTTAAAAAATTACTCAAATATATCATAATGAAATTTGTCATACAATGTATTGCTGATAACTAATGGAACCTATAGATAAAAGTATACATCCAACATACAGCCACAGTCCCTGGTATTTTTCAGCTTCACAGGCTACCTGCCTTTCACACCTAGCTACCATGAGGGCAAACGACGGATATGATGAGGGACAATTTCCCATTGTTTATGTTGAGGCCAGAAACATTATTTTTCAAGTTACTGGTGTCGAATACAGCGCTCACAGAAGCCCCTGCTCCTACTCAGTGTGCCATCCCATATGTATTTAAAGATCATGTTAACCCTTTAAGCCATCAACTTGTGCTGAAGCTTCATGATTATTTCACCATCCGCAGTGAATCCTCAACTTCTGTTCTTTTCCCCGAGACATAATCTCTGCTCTCATAAGCACAAATTATGTTCTTTTTCCAAGTATTTAACCATTTGGCTTCACTGTAAGTGAATTCTGTTTGCTTCTTTGTGCTCAGACTATTGCATCTGCTGCTGGGAAGACCAGTCCTTTTTGTCATTTAATAATCCTCCAATTTTTGCTTTATCTGCAAACCTTGATCAACAGTATTATATTTCCTTCCAGTTCACTGATAAAAGTTAAATCATGTGAAGAGATCCAGCAGCACACTAAAAATGTACTTCCTTAGTGAGGATTCCCTAGATATGCTTATGTTTGAAATCAGTCAGTTAACTGGTTTTATCATCTACCATTTTACTGATGATTCAGCAGAAATACAGTCTATAATAATTTACATTAGATCAGATCCTCCTGGCGACTCTGCTAAGGCACATAGAAAACAAGGAGGCGATTGGTGACAGCCAACATGGCTTCACTAAGGGCAAATCCTGCCTGACTAATTTGGTGGCCTTCTATGATGAGGTTACACCATTGATGGATAGGGGAAGAGCAACTGACATTGTCTACCTGGACTTATCCAAAGCATTTGATACTGTCCCACACCACATCCTTATCTCTAAACTGGAAAGACGTGGTTTTGATGGATGGACCACTCGGTGGATAAGGAATTGGCTGGATGGTGGCACTCAAAGAGTTGTGGTCAACGGTTCAATGTCCACGTGGAGGCCAGTGACGAGTGGTGTTCCTCAGGGGTCGGTACTGGGACCAGTGCTATTTAACATCTTTGTTGGTGACATGGACAGTGGGATTGAGTGCACCCTCAGCAAGTTTGCAGATGACACCAAGTTGTGTGGTGTTGTGGACATGCTGGAGGGAAGGGATGCCATCCAGAGGCACCTTGACATGCTGGAGAGGTGGGCCTGTGAGAACCTCATGAAGTTCAACAAGGCCAAGTGCAAGGTCTTGCACGTGGGTCAGGGCAATCCCAAGCACAAGTACAGGCTGGGTGGAGAATGGATTGAGAGCAGCCCTGAGGAAAAGGACTTGGGAGTGCTGGTGGATGAGAAGCTCAACATGAGCCGGCAATGTGCGCTGGCAGCCCAGAAAGCCAACTATATCCTGGGCTGTATCAAAAGGAGCGTGGCCAGCAGGTCGAGGGGAGTGATTCTGCCCCTCTACTCTGCTCTCGTGAGACCCCACCTGGAATACTGTGTTCAGCTCTGGAGTCCCCAACACAAGAAGGACATGGAGCTACTGGAACGAGTCCAGAGGAGGGCCACGAAGATGATTTGAGGGCTGGAGCACCTCTGCTATGAAGACAGGCTGAGAGAGTTGGGGCTGTTCAGCCTGGAGAAGAGGAGGCTCTGGGGTGATCTTATAGCAGCCTTCCAGTACCTAAAGGGGGCCTACAGGAAAGCTGGAGAGGGACTTTTTACAAGGGTGTGTAGTGATAGGACAAGGGGCAATGGCTTTAAACTGAAAGAGGGGAGATTTAGGTTAGATATAAGAAAGAAATTCTTTACATTGAGGGTGGTGAGGTACTGGAACAGGTTGCCCAGAGAAGTTGTGGCTGCCCCATCCCTGGAGGTGTTCAAGGCCAGGTTGGATGAGGCTTTGGGCAACCTGGTGTAGTGGAGGATTTCCCTGCCCATGGCAGGGGGGTTGGAACTAGATGATCTTTGAGGTCCCTTCCAACCCTAACCATTCTATGATTCTATGATTAAATTTCCTAGATATACATATATTTCATATATTGGATAGGCATTTATGTATTTAGCAACCAAATGTACAACATGACCAAAAAGGTACTGAGTTGCTTTGGAAAAGATCTGTTTTTCTTATATTCTTATTGGTATTGATTGTACATCTCTACTTACATTTGTTTAATAATGAAACCCCATAGCCACTCTTTTATTATATTTACTGGAACTGATACTAGGTTGACAGAAGAATGGTTAATGTTCTAATCTTTTCAATGTCTTTTACATTCTTGTACAGAGCTACGTATTTTTTCTTCCTGTTCCTCTTATTAAAGACACTTTTAAACTCTAAAACTATGGGTATGCATCCAGCTGGTATGAATTTGTAATTACATAATTAATTAAGGTTTAAGCCCTTCCTACAAAAGGTGGGCCATTTCCCCTGGTTGTGGGAGATGCAACAGTCTGCTTTGGAGCTGCAGCCTTCTTCTGGTGAGCAACACAAAACCTGTATGACAAATGATAGTTGCCATTGGTGTAAACAGCATATTGCCACCTTTTCAGTTTGTGACAAGATGAGACTATCAAAGTGTTTTCCTATGATCAGTCACGAAAATGTGAGTGAAGCCTCCAGAACTGACAGAATGATATGTGTTTGTATACTGAGTCCATCTATTTCTAGGGAGCATCCTTTAATGGTGAGAGAATTTCCTTTGCTTCTCTTCATCTTGCAGGTATGGTCACTGCTGCTGTGCTTTTACACTGATGCTTCTCCACCTTGATGTACTCTTCTTTCTTCATTAATTTGAGGTGACTGCTGCTCTTGCCTCTGTTCTTGGCATCCTTTGTGGCTATTTACAGATTAGGAAGGTTGGTTTGCTCTCTTCAGACTTACTTTGTTAATCCTGGCAAGACTCCATTTGTTTATCTGAGAAAAGGGTTGGGATCTCATTGCTTTTCTCATCAACCTGTAGTGAGGTTTTCCTTTCACATATAAATGTGTCAGACACCTGATAAGATTGGAGCTAGCGATGGCTAGGAAACAGTTTCCCCTTGCTGCAAAATTATTTCAGATTTCAAAAGCTCTCCTATAATGTTCTGGGACAAACCCAGGACTTTTCCAGGTATTTTATGTTAGCACACAGGCTGAGAGAGCTGGAAGTGGTTCAGTGTATGACACATTCATTTGGACTCTGCAAGCCTCAGCCAGGATGGGAATTTGGTCAGTCCTCTGCAATGCCTACGTGGCATCTCTGTGGAGAAGGAGCACAGGGCAGGTGCAGATGAAGAAAGCTAAATTTAGGTATCTGGCTGTAGGTTACAGAAGCATATCAGATATCTGAGCTTCTTTACTTGATGGATACCAATGGTGCCAGTTCAATTCACTCTGAAGAAGGTGCTTCATGCCAGGTCAGCTGAGGCTGTTCAGGAGGGCCTGTTGTGATAGGACAAGGGGTAATGGTTTTAAAATAGAGGGAGGTAGATTCAGGTTGGATATTAGGAAAAAATTTTTTACCATGAGAGTTGTAGAACACTGGAACAGGTTGCCCAGAGAGGTGGTGGATGCTCCATCCCTGGAGATGTTCAAGGCCAGGTTTGACGAGGCCCTGAGCAACCTGATCAAGTTGGAGATATCCCTGTTACTTGCAGGGGGGTTGGACTAGATGACCTTTGAAGGTCCCTTCCAGCCCTAACGATTCTATGATTCTAAGGCCAGTTTGGATGAGGCTTTGAGCAAACTGGTGTAGTGGAGGGTGTCCCTGCCCATGGTAGGGGGGTAGGAACTGGATGATCTTTGAGGTCCCTTCCAACCCAAACCATTGTATGATTCTATATGTCATTTATACAACATGGAACAGCCTGAATGGCTGAGGAGAATTTGTTAACGAGTGACAGAAGGAGGATCAGAGCGAGCAACTCCTGCATCCCAAAAGTTGTTGAATATTGCTGGGGAGGCATTGCTGAAATTTTGATAAGAACTTCATGACAAAATTGTTGTTAAATCAGAATATTTCTGAAAAAAAAACCCACTGAATCTCTGAAAGCTGACACCTTCCGACAAAAAAAACCCATGGAAAATTCATGACTTAAACATAATCAACACATTTGGTGCACAGCTCATGCTCAGAGCAGTGCTGAGAGTCTTGTTTCCTTTCAGTGTTGTGGTTTATCACAGCTGGCACCTAAACCACACAAAGCCACTTGCTCACCCTCCCCCACCACCAAGGAATGGGGGAGAGAATTAAAGGGGAAAGGGAAGGAGACTCATGGGTTGAGATACGAACAATTTAATAATGATAATATAAAATTTAAAGTAATAATGACAATATAATACATATGAAATAGATATCATGATAATAATATATACAAGCAATTCATGTGCAACGTAATTGCTCTCACCACCTGGTGACCAACGCCTATTCTGTCCCAGTAAACAATTTCAAAACAGTTAAGTCCTGACACTGCAATCCCAGATGAGCAAGACGCCTGAAAGGGAGTGAGAGAGAGAGAGAACTCTTAGAGGCTGAGAGTCCAAGAGAGCCCTTGGAAGAGCAACAACTTGTCCCTGGTCAACCCTCCTCTATATACTGGGCATGATGTTGCATGATATGGAATACTCTTGGCCCTCAATCTTTGATCTAAGTTTTAATCATAAAAAGGTTTGTGGGTCCTTTGTCCTGGCCTTGCTCCCTGCCCAGTCTGTTGTGCTCCTGCACACTGGCAAAAACATGGGAAGCTGAAAGGTCGTTACTGTCTCAATGCCAACTATAAACATCAGTGCATTATCAATATTCTTCTCATAACAAATTCCAGACAAAATCCAAAACACAGAGCTCTTCTAGCTGCTAAGAAGAAAAACTCTCTCTGTCCCAGTCAAAACCAGGACACACACTTTATGTATTATCATCCTAAGAACTGTTGGCTTTTTTTTTCTGGCTTAATTCCACTACAAAGTGAATGAAACCACTTCTCCTGACACCACTTCTTACCCAAGTCTTTTTATTCCAATGGGCGAGGAGCAAATGCAAACCCTTTGCTTGGGCTGACAGGGTGTTCAAGTGATCTCAGATTTCGTCCATGGCAATGTCCTAACTTAGCTGTTGTGATTCTTCTTTAATTAAGCAAAGATTTCTGCGTGTTTCCTTAAGTTCAGCATTATTCTTCATCCCCTGTTGAAACTATGCTGCTTTTGAGGTTCCTGAGTCCAAAATGGCCTTGGTGCTGCAGGTTAGGATAGGTATACTTTCTTTCTTTCCCCCTCCCCACCCTCCCTTTCCTTGCTATCTGGGATGACAAGCTTTGGATAAAAATGTCTAGGAATTTATCAGCCGAAATATACTGCTATTATATATCCACCTACACCAGTGCAAGTCCTTTCAGTGCTACTGCCTGGCCACAGTTCTCTGTTAACCATCAGGACAGCTTCGTTTTCCTGTTTTAGAAGGTTGAATAAATTCATCACCTTCCTATATCTACAAGCCAGAAAATCTGCAGTTTCCACTTTCAGAAATACTTCTGAGAGGTCTCTGTTCAGAAAACTGCTTAATTTCTGATTCTGTTAACATTTACAGAATTCCACATCTTTTTTGAGGTCCTTCATTCAGGTTCTTCTTTAATATTGGGGCTCAGGAGGTTGTATGTGCTCCTGGTCACCCAGTGTTCAGAGTAATTGACAGCCTTTGGAAACTAGAGATTGAGGAGCTGCTGGTCAGTGTTTCTAACAGAAGTATAAGCATCTCTTTTGCGCACATACAGTGCTTCTTAAAATGACTCCATTTAAGAAGTATGCTGTATATATGTAGCCTAAGGACATAGCCTCTGTGCTGAAATGAGTTGAATTTTTTCCCACTGTTTTGTTCTTCCCTTACCACGTTCCATATATGCTTTGTCCTAAGGGCAGTTACCATCTGGAATGTGCTCTGCTGGCGGAGCCAGTCCGTAAGGACAAGGACAAACCAGCACTCCTCCAGATCCACTGGGAAAAGGGAGAGTCGTATACTCGGATCAGTCACAAATACTAGGAAGCTGATTTAGCAGCTGCAGCACCCAAATGAGACAACTCTCATTGCAGAACAAATACTTCCTTCTACAGAGAGATTCCTTTCTTGTTCTTCCCTAGCTTCCAGACCTCTTCCTTCCTGCTGCTTCTTCTATTTCTCAAAAACATTAACATGATTTTTAGGCCATGCTTCTCACACACTTCTCTTTTTGGAATGCTCCCATTGAGCTCTGCTCTTACTACATGTAGCTGCTGGCTGATCCCATACACAGCAAATATCTCTATGCAGGTGATAGAGCTTGTTTAACTTCTGGACCTCTTTCCTCTGTTCAGTCCAGGCCTATCATCTTGCTGACATGTCTTGAATAATTCTCATCTCCCAGAGTGACTAACATGGATGTCAACCAAGCTTTTTCCCAGGCTTCTTGCTTTGTGGGGGAAGATTGTGCTGGCCATCCTATGCTGCTGGCAGTCAGGGCCCTAGAAGCATGTCAGGGGATATGCTTCAAGTCATCCCTCTTATCTTCAGACTTTTCCTGTAACTTGTAAAAATATAGATGTAGACATATCAAACATCCTATGCATCAAATATATTTATTTGCGGCTTAACTTTCCAGGAGATGCAGTTTCGTTATCCACTACTTACCCAGAACTCCTGCACAGGCTCACGCTGACTCCTGCAGCATCCTTTTCTCTGGCCTCCAGTTAGCTATGCCCTGGCAATGCTACTTGGAGGGTGTCTTTTGCGTTAATCCTGCCTCCTAGTATCTACTTCAGACCATGGAGGATCAGTAGCATCCTTTTGTCCCAGAACAGCCATCTGATGTGAGTGGAAGGGCTCTCAGACCCTCCATAGCAAAGCCATGAGCCTTCTTCACAAGCAGGTGACAAATGTGACTGCCTTTTCTTCCTGATGCAGTTATATACAACAAGATATCTCGACATTTTCATAGATTTCTAGGTTGGAAAAGACCTTAGAGATCATCCAGTCCAACCATCCCTAATCTCCCATTAAACCATATCCCTAAGTAGTTCATCCACCCTTTTCTTAAACACATCCAGGGATGGGGACTCAACCACCTCCCTGGGCAGCTTGTTCCAGTGGCTGACAACCCTTTCAGAGAAGAAATACTTCCTAACATCCAACCTGAATCTCCCCTAACTAAGCTTATACCCATTTCCTCTTGTTCTATCACCCATCACTAATGTAAAGAGCCCTTCCCCCACCTCCCCACCATCCCTTCTCAGGTATTTGTAGGCTGTAATCAGGTCTCCCCTCAGCCTCCTCTTCTCCAGGCTAAACAGCCCCAACTCCCTCAGCCGCTCCCCATAAGTTTTATTTTCCAGCCCCTTGACCAGTTTAGTCGCCCTTCTTTGGACTCGCTCCAGGAGCTCAATATCTCTCTTAAAGCGAGGGGCCCAAAACTGGACACAATATTCCAGGTGCAGCCTCACCAGTGCCGAGTACAGGGGCAGGATCACTTCCCTGTTCCTGCTGGTTACACTATTCTTGATACATGCCAGTATCCCATTGGCCTTTTTGGCCACCTGGGCATACTGCTGGCTCACATCAAGCCGGTAGTCAGCCAACACCCCCAGGTCCTTCTCCACCAGGCAGCTCTCCAGCCACTCTTCCCCGAGCCTATAGCGATGCTTGGGGTTTTTATACCCCAAGTGAAGGACTCTGCACTTGGCCTTATCAAAGCTCATGCCGTTGGCCTCAGCCCAACGATCCAGTCTGTTCAAATCCCTCTGAAGGGCCTCCCTACCCTCGAGCAGATCGACACAGCCTCCCAGCTTGGTGTCGTCCGCAAACTTACTGAGGGTACATTCAATCCCCTCATCCAGGTCATTGATAAAGATGTTAAACAGATTTTCTTACCACTTACAAAAAATCTTGGTGCCAGTTCTGTGTGAGGAACTGGCAATGGCATAGACCAGGCAGGACAGTGGAATGCTCATCACTTTTTGGGACTGGGGAGGCTATGGGAGACCAGGAAGAGGAGCACCAGGGGACGATGGTGCTGTAAGTAATGGGAGTTCCTCGGCCTGAGGATTTTCTCTGGGGTCAGCTGAGTGAGGATGGCCGCTCATGCAGCACTGACTCACAACAGATGTTGCAAAGGCGGTTTGAACACTTATCTGACAAGTCAATTGACTCTTCGGATAACATTGCCTGGGTTTTGGAAAGGTGAAAATTCAAATCCAGGCTCTTAAACCAAGCAGTGCCACTAAAGATCTCAGATCTGTAACAATTAAGGGAGTAATGGCCTTTCTGTTCTGCTTTGAGCATCATGCAATGAGGTCTTGATCCGTGACTGCAACTCCTAAGCAATAAAGTAATACAAATAATTAATAATAATAATGAGTTGAGTTTCATTATGTGTCTTGCACTGCATAAAATCCCCTGTGAGCAGTTACCGCCTGTGAGAATACTTAATGTCTTCCTGCAATTTGAAAACGTAGTACAAATGACAGTGTAATAAACCAAAGAACTTCATCAACTTCTGATTGAAATTAATGAGAACTGAACTACTGCATTGTGCATAAAAGAAGACTTCTTCCCCAGCCAGTGGTTGGCTCCAGGGGTTGTGTGGCACGGTTTGAATTCACAGAATCACCTTCTTCTTCTACCCCAAACATTGTTTTATTGCAGAAAACTAGACTTATTTTAGATGGCAAACGAGTTTCACATAGAGTAAAAAGTTAGACTTTTCTCTCTATTCCTGCAGAAGTGTTTTCCCTATATTTGTATCAAATACATAAGAAATTATGTCCATCTGTATTTGGGAGGCTAGGAGCTGAAAACACATTCCTTACCCACAAGACCATTTTCTACAACACCATTTCAGAAATTTATGCACAGTCCAAATCTTAACAAAAAAGACTTTGTTACTTCAAGGTCATTTTATACCTCTGTGACAGAGGTACAAAGGTTAGAAATGGCATCGGGCAAAAGCGCAGCGCACTGAGGCATGCCAGTGGTTTGTCAAAATGGCTGTGGAAGCCCTTTTCCCATCCCCTGGCAGCAGGAGTGAATAACGGAGATGGTTGGTACTGGTCATTGCATTTTATTACCATGCCATAACACAGGCAAATACGATTCTCCACGCTAACATTTGGCACCAGTACGATTTCACGGACGCCTAACGGTTGCAGTGGGGCACAGGCCAAGCCACTCCGCTCCAGGTAACTGAAATATTCCTTGTCTTCAAAGTTACCTGTAATATTTACTTTCCTAATAACTTTTTGTTATAAAACCTACTAAACCAGGAATTAATCTTTTTTTATTATTTTTTTTACTAGTTTGCACAGCTTTGCAGATCTTTAAGAATGTCCAACTTGCTGTAAGCTTTAGCACAGCCATTTAGATCCTTCCACATTACTCTACTGCAGCTCTTTGCATTACATCTTGTGGGTCACTTGCGAAGAGAAGAGTTGTCATGATGTATTGTACTTGCCGACAGCAGGCATGAATCAGAAAAATTGTACTCGGAGGCATATCATTAAATTTCAACAAACAGGTTTACTGGAGAAGTCATTCTTCCTATGAGATTACTAAAGCTGCCATTGTCCATAAACTATTTAAAAGATCGGAATAAAGGGCTGCTTAATGTCTTCAGCTGTTAAGGCTTAATGCTGTGTATTCTTGTTCCTTTGTTTTCTTGTTCTCCTACTTAATAGTTATTTTTTTCTCAGTGCCAGAAAAAATTCTGTTCATGGGCACCTACTTTCAGGATTGATGGAGAAATAGGATATTTAAATGCTAGCTCTGTCCAATACCTACAGAGAGACCTAAAGGTCTCTAAGTTTGTCGATGACTGCAACATAAATGAATGGTTAGCTTGTGACAAAAGCATGCCACACCTGCCTCTAAGAATCTGAGTTCAAGTGAGTGTGAGTCTTTACCCTCAGGTGCTATTGTTTTATTTCTTTTCATAGCAGTTATGTACACTGCTTCTAAAAAGAATCATTTTTCGTATACCATGAGCCTGCGCCCTGGGTCTAATTCAAAGACCATGAAGTCAATGGAGATTATTCTAAGCAAAGATAAAAAGCATTCTCTAGAAATAGGATAGAACTTGTGATATTTTGTTCTATTTTGCTTTATCCAAATGCAAAGACATAAACCCTACAATTTGTTTTCTAAAAATGTGATTAGTCTTCACCTTCCAGGCACTTAGAAAGCAGTGCCCAGAGTCCACATACTCTTCTCCAAAATGTTTACCCTCTTGCAACTAGAAACACCTTGTCAAAATCCCATCTTTCATAATGGAATTTACTGCTTCTTGGTGAACAAGGGTGCTTTCTGCAGCAGTATTATGCACTTACAAGGCATGAATCAATTTACATTTTAATCACAGGGGAGCCAATACCATCAATTGGTGAGAGTGCTTTTACTTTACCTGAACTCACAGTCGTTGGACTGATCCCAGCAGATTTGCCTTTATGGCGACATTTGCTTTTACCATGACATCCCTTGAGTGTTCAGCCTCCATAAAAATAAATAAATTCTTCTGCAACTGTGCTAAATTCATTACCAATGAATCTTCTTTCACTATATGAAATTCTAAATAAAAAAAGACAGGTTTATTTTAAGCTGTTAACAGACTGTTGTAGTTAATCGTGTATATAGAATCATAGAATCGTGTATATCAGGCAAGAGGCTTGGTTGCTAAGAAAATCCTTGGCATGTTTCCATGGGATTTGTGAGTTATTGACAGAAAAAAGTACCAAATGATAGGAAGTGCATCTGTTAATTTAAATAATGAAACAAAAAAAACCAAAAACAAAAAAATTTCTGCCCAACTTTTGAGTTAATGCAAGCCTAGGCCAAAAATAACATCCTTTACATCAATTTACAGAGTAGATATTTGGCTTTAAAGACTCGATTAAGATAAAAAATAAATAAATAAATCTCCATTTATCTATCCATTTATTTATCCATGTGGATAGAACATATGGACCTCTGGTTGTCAGTGGTTGCCCCTACACTGCTGCTGCACAGAAGCTCCTAGGATGAGCTCAAAGGTAAAATACATTAATTATTTGCAGAAACACCCAGTGTTCTTGTTACTTCCGGAAGAAATCTCAGTTACGTTTACATTTAATGTTCTCCAGTGTGCAGTTGTCTGCCATGTGATCAGGCAGAGCTTTCTGCATAGTTTTTCCAGCTGTGCCAATTGCCACGGTCCAGAAGAGAGGGAGAAAAGATGGCCTGAGCTGGGGGAAGGAGATGGGAAAAGAAGAGAGAGTGTGACCTCCTTTAAAAAGCCCTGATACTGCTTGCCTCAGGAACAGACACAGCAGTAGGCATCCAGGGCTTTAGCTGAATTAAGTCTGCCTAGAGGAACAGATGCCCAGCACTAGGTCATAGCCTGGAGCTCAAAATGCTGCCAGGGAATTTCTGCCAGGTATGAGGTGGACGCAGCCACTGGCAGAGACAGCCAGGATCCTGGCACGGACATCCAGCCCTACACAGTCCAGGGTTTAAAGACTGGCTGACTGTCTTTAACCATATCTAGTCCAATTTGATTTTTTTTTATTTATTTAAATATAGACTAGAGTCACTTGGCAATCAAGAATCAAGCAATGGGATTAGATCCTATTGATATGTTTTCAGAAACTGTAGTTTTAATTGCTCTGTATTTAGACCCTTGGCTATGGTCCATAATCAGTACATGAGCCTATAACTTATGATTTTGGAAAAGGAATGAGTCCCACAGGTCTACAGGCCAAATAAAACAGTGGATGTATTGTTGGAGGATATATTATTTAGCAGGATAGCAGAGTTCAATAAAGTAGCATGGTGGCCAAGGAGCCTATTCAGAGAACAAAGTTTCCAGGCACACTGAGAACATTGATCTACAGTTCAAGCTTCAGAAAATCCTGAGGAAAGTGAATTATTCTGCAAGATTATAATTTTATTTTGACTTCTTTCATTCATGTTACTTTTAAGTATATTTTTTATGTCCAGATAAGGAAAATCAACCCTACAGATGAAGCCGACATCCATACATGGCGCATGTGTTGCTCAGTAATTGCTTCCTACAGTGTTTGTTTTCCTGTTGAGTGAAATCTTGATTTTTGGTTCTCTCTCATTCAATGATTCTTTCTTATTTCAATCTAAACACAGGAGGATTTTATAGGCTGAAGAACGGGTTCCTGCCTCTGATTACCATTGAGCTAATTAAGCAGCAAAACATTACTGGACAGTGAGGGAATCCTATTGGAGGTAAGCAAATTGAGAATATAAGCCTCTCTGTTATAATTTAATAATAGCACTGGAGAGAATTATTCATTTGCTGTGGAAGATAAGCAGTCAGGTTTTTTCTGTTTTCTTTCTGCTTCTATTATTTTACTCACTCGTGACTTTGGGCAAGTCTTCCTAACTTCTTGGTCCCTCAGTCTTCCCTGTCTGCAGAACAACAAATCAAACTGCCTTGCTGGAATGCTGGAGGAATGGATGTAGTACTTTATAAATATGTTACAAGCTCTATTTTTTGCTACAAAGCAGAATGGACTAATAAAAAAAAAAAAATATATATATATAATGTTTGCCAATGTTCTTGGTATTTTTTCAAGACATGGCAATAAGAGAGTAAACTCAAAAGCTACTATGACATATCTCATTGAGTGTCAGAGGTTTCTACCAAATATTCGATTCAAGGTTCCCTATGAGTCTGCTTTTAAAGCAGCACTGGGTCAAGGCACATTTGCTTAGCTTGCATATCCCTAGAAAGAAATGAGATATACATTTTTTTAAAACATCTTCATTTACTTATGAAAAGAATGCCTATCTGCAATATTTCATGCATAAAATGTTTCATGTCTGCATAACATATGCACAGAGCATATGTTTTAATTTTAGTTCAGTACAATATTTCAAATTTAAACAAATTAGCCCAAGGCATAAAGTACTATCAACCATTTTTTTTCTGTTTTTAAATACATGCCAGATTGTAGAGAAGCATTACTAATGGAAAGGGCAATCATACACCTGAGAGTATTTTATTTACTACTCATTAAGTTCACAATATACCTATTTGTCTGATTTAGAATCATAGTACCATAGAATGGTTTGGGTTGGAAGGGACCTTAAAGATCATGCCATCTTTAGGGATGCCATCCAGAGGGACCTTGACAGGCTGGAGAGATGGGCCTGTGAGAACCTCATGAAGTTCAACAAGGCCAAGTGCAAGGTCCTGCACATGGGTCGGGGCAATCCCATGCACAAGTACAGGCTGGGTGGAGAATGGATTGAGAGCAGCCCTGAGGAAAAGGACTTGGGAGTGCTGGTGGATGAGAAGCTCAACATGAGCCGGCAATGTGCACTAGCAGCCCAGAAAGCCAACTGTATCCTGGGCTATATCAAAAGGAGCGTGGCCAGCAGGTCGAGGGAAGTGATTCTGCCCCTCTACTCTGCTCTCATGAGACCCCACCTGGAATACTGTGTTCAGCTCTGCTGTCCGCAACACAAGAAGGACATGGAGCTACTGGAACGAGTCCAGAGGAGGGCCACGAAGATGATTTGAGGGCTGGAACACCTCTGCTATGAAGACAGGCTGAGAGAGTTGGGGCTGTTCAGCCTGGAGAAGAGAAGGCTCCGGGGTGATCTTATAGCAGCTTTCCAGTACTGAAAGGGGGCCTACAGGAAAGCTGGAGAGGGACTTTTTACAAGGGAATGTAGTGATAGGACAAGGGGCAATGGATTCAAACTGAAAGAGGGGAGATTTAGGTTAGATATAAGAAAGAAATTCTTTACATTGAGGGTGGCGAGGCACTGGAACAGGTTGCCCGGAGAAGTCATAGACGCCCCATCCCTGGAGGTGTTCAAGGCCAGGTTAGATGAGGCTTTGGGCAACCTGGTGTAGTGGAGGATTTCCCTGCCCATGGCAGGGGGATTGGAACTAGATGATCTTTGAGCTCCCTTCCAACCCGAACCATTCTATGATTCTATGATCATCCAGTTCCAATATAGGGAAAGAAAAATCAATATAGTGAAAGAAAACTCATTGGTAATGATCTTATCTTGTTATTTCTTCACAGATTTTTGTAATCACTGTTTTAAGGGCTTTCTAAGTTGGAGATGCCATTCAAGCTTTGTTATTCAGGGCTATTTTCTTTAAACTTGTTCAATTTCCATGCTCTATAACCAGGGAAGATGGACACCATGGTCTCTGAGCTGCTTCTAAGATAGCTGTGAAACCAGGAAAAGCAAGTCAGAAGGCTTAAATTTACTGTTCAGGAGTCCATATTTTTAATCCGGTGAAATGGTATCTATTACGCTTATAGAACATGTACTCCAGTAAACCCTCTTTCTCCCACAGAAAGCTTAGCTTAACATGGGATGCAGTTTTTCCAGTTATAAATATTCTACGGCAATGCAACCACCAAAGGTGATTGCATCGCTAGTAATAGAAAACTTGATGATGAAGCCCCTTTAACTTAATTCAGAAGTCTCCTCCTGAAAATCCTCTCACTGAAGGGAAATTCAATAGTTAACATTCGTGCGTATTATTGAATACTCAGCTATTGCAAACAATTGTGTAAGTCATTTGAATAGAAATAATGAACAGATTGGTTTTGGTTTGGTTTGTGTTTTTTTTTTCTGTACAGCAAAATGGCTATTGCTAGGAAGAACATAAAAGACAATGGACAAAAGTCCAGGTTTAATGTCCATTTGAAGCAATACCTTTAAGTCTCCTACCAAAATTCACTTGGATGTTCCTTCCTCTGTCCACAAGGACTTATAAGCAGCTCAGCTGGCATGCTGAGGAGGAGGGAAACCTCTGGTGCAAAGAGGTGGGGAAAGGGAGAGAAAGGGAGGTGTACCTGTACTGAGGGGGAATGCAAAGGGGAATGAAGGTGGAAGAAGCTAGCTGAGGAGTGAAACCTCTCCAACCGGCTCAGCTGGAACTGAAGGAAGATATGTCCATGGCAAGGTAGCTCAGAAAGAGATCCAAAGGATAAACTTGGTGGAACTTGCTTTCAGACACTTACCTAAAGTTGTGACATTCAGGACAGCACCAGGTAGCACTAAATACGGGAGACGATGAGCACATGAGATGATGTGGCTGCAATCCCATCCTTTCCCTGATTCCCATGCCTCATGCAGAGATGTGGGCACCCACAGCTCACTATCTGCAGGCACATTCCTACCCTCCTTTCACTCAAAGAACATCCCTCTCCCTCCCTGTTTCCCATCCGAAGAGAAAGCCATGTGACTCCCCTTTTACAATCATCTAACAGCGAGAAACCTAAACCAAGTGCTGGTTCTAGATCTCTCTCCAGCTTGAGAGAGTTTCAGCTCTAATCACTTCTCTCAGGAGCTTTCAGCCCTGCAAGGATAAAGAAATATTTGAACTTGATGTACCATTTTCTGGAAATCTTCTTTTTCTTTCCCTATAGTAGCATCTGAGTACCCTCCGGTGGGGTTTATGTTTTGATAATGAGTGCAGCAGGGTTCTGTAGGGAGCCAATCTTGTCAGCGTGCCTTCAGGACGTGCTGGCAGTGCCTGCCAGAATATCCTCTGCCCCTCCTTGGACAAACACTGCCTCTGCCCTGGATGGTCTTATGGTTGGGCAGACCCCATGCTGCTCAGCCTTGTTCGAAGAAGGGCCACTTTCAAAATAAGCAGGAGTGTGTTTTAGGCATATAAGGAACTGAAAAGTGTAACAGGGTTGAGGCGCTCCTGGGACTCGGATCCTAAATTCTGTTTGAATCTTGATTTAATTTCCTTTTTTTTTTTTCCTTTTTGAGATCTGGTCTTAAAAGTCTTGCCTGGCATCACATAAAGATGCTGCGATGGAGTAAAGAGCTAGAATTCTGCATCCAGCTCTCAGACTACTTGACTATCCAACTGTGTTTCAGAACAACTGCCAGTCCTCATTTTTTTATTGAGAGATGCATCAGTACAGCAAAATAAACTTTTCATGCAGGCTCCCACAGACCTATTCTTGATTTATGGCATTATACTAGAAGCTGAGACAAGCTAATATTGTTCATGAGATATCAGGGGAACAAATTTTAAATGCAGTGTTGAAGCGTTTGTCTATTTTGAATTTTATGTCAAAACCAACAGAGGGTACTTCTACTTATTCCAGTGCAGATCAGAAGATAGACTACTGCAACTATGGTAGATCAAAAGTGGCCTCCATTTTAAATAGTTATTTCTTCACACAGTAATCACTTTCTCATTTCTCTTTGTTTCTGGGTTATAATTAATCTTAAAAAGAAGAATGGTGTAAAATTTAAATGAACTATAAAATCTATAAAAACACAAAATGAAGTATCTGAAACCAGGCACTTGACAATTACATTTATTACTGCACACTGACTGAACAAGATACTGCATTAGATACAGAAAGACAATTGACGTCAAACAGGCCTTCTACATAAAGTGCAACAATACATATTAGAGGGGAAAGGCATTTGGGGGGCATTTGATTAATGTACTTTTAATTGGACTTTCCTGCCTCATTGGTTTTATTCTCTCAATTTAGCTCAAGCTGTTCAAATACATAAATAGCCAAAGCACCTACTGTAATTGACAAAATACACTGTTTGCAAATTACCAGATTTGTCAGATTGTGTACAAACAAATAGTATATTATGCAAATGTTGTTCAACTCTTCCAGAAATATAAACAGGCAAAGTCCAATATTCACTAAAAAACCCCAAACAATCAACAACCTCTTCTTTGAAAGCTATTTGGGACACTTGATCTTTGTGGTTTGTTTTCAACTGAATTTTAACTTAAGTTCTATATTTCAATAAAAATTTGTAGGATGCTCTGCCAATGTCACTCAAGCTGGAATTTGAGTGTACCAAGTTATATCCCCCATGTGATGTTCTCTGATCATACAAAGAATGTGTGAGACCATATTTGTATCTCAAAATTCAAGCAACGAAACTGAAAAGCAAACATATATTGAATGAAGAATGCCTATCAGCAAAGAAACCCAACGGAAAATGATAGCTCGTGTTGTTACTTATAACTTTGAAAAGATTTTAGGATTTTTAAGAAGCCCATGCTATGTGCTCTATATCTAGGATGTGATTCCAAAAGAAGATTTAAAGTGCACAATTGCTAACACAACAGATTAAACATTCAACAACTGAGAAAAACGTATAGGTAATTTGGACTTGACACTTAGATTCTCAGCAGGTGTGGATGACACCTGGGCAATAAAGCACATGGACAGAAATTCCGTAGTTGGGGTATAAGTTGAGTGAACAATTTGTTGCATGAATATCTGGAAGAACAGACTGAAAAATGCACATCTTCCATGTTTGTTTGAGTGGTCATGTAGTTGCACAGGATTTAAAAATTGGTATAATATTTCATATCTTTTTAGAGATTTTGCATTGCACTTTAAATACCCTTCAGTTACCATATTAAAAATCCCAAAGAGCTCTCCTTCCTCAGTAAACCCTCTTTAATTTGCATTTTAGACTATGTACATTTCTACCCTGGGAGCACCACCTACTGTTGAACATCTACACGTACAGCATGCAGGGGGAACTCCTACCAAGTTGATGGGGTTTTTCCCCATTTAGATTAGAAAAATCTAAGCTTTTCATTTAAAACAAACATGGAAAACTAGATATACATTCCACAAGTCACCTATATATTATATGAGCCAAGAGGGAAAGATATCCTTTTCCTCTCACAAATTAGGTAAACATTATTCAGGAGGAATGAAATACTGGATTTATTACATATTTACTACTCTCCACACCTTCTTCACTACACTTTCCCACAGAAAAACATCAAATGATTATTTGCTTTTTCATTATGTGTTTCCATTTAATCTCAAATTCCACCAAATAGGCTTGAATAATTAGTAAAATGAATATAGTTTCTCTCATTAAACACTCATAAATCATTTTACAAACATCATTGGAGTCCTTGAGTTTTCTTTACTTCACAGTTATGCAAAGCTAATAGTATCTAAGATGTTATCATTTTCTTATTGGGAAGGAGGATTTTTGAACTGATGCTCGGATTGTGATGCTGATCACCCAATTTGTGATGCTATTTCTGGGGAATACCTAGGTGACTTGCAGACTGACAGGGCACTCATGCCCCAAAGCAAAAGGTTCTGTAACATGCATGCTTAGCTACAGAATTAATTGTATAGGGGAAGGAATTTAAATTGAATCTCCCTAGCTATCTTGCTGAGGAAAACAGTAGTAAAGCAAAGTAAATGTCCAATGGGAGGTAATAGCTGGAGTGTGCTCCACCACTGCTGCTTCTGCACCGATTATGTAAAACAGCTGTCAGTCAGGAAATTCCTTTGGGAAAACTGCTCTTCCTTCTTTCCAAATTAGTAACATTAAATGTGGTGAATTACATTAAGGAATGGGAGCATGGAGGAATGGTTGTAGGAAGTGTACTTCCATGCTAACAAAAAGTTTCAATCAGCTGTATTCATGGAGATGCACAGTGTAACTGAACCTCCCATACTAGTTTCTTGTCCAGCTGGGATAAACATGGAAAAGACTTGGAGTTTTCATTTTAAATGCATGCAATGTTGTTTTATTTTGAAGAAAAAATCCTCACCTGCTTCCTTCTCATGAGCTATGAAATGATACATACTCCTGAACAATTGCCTGTAATCGGCTTTCAATACACATGCCAGCATTGATGTTCCTCATATTCATATTTATAACCTTTTCAGACTCAGTCTTTCGATAACATTGCCTCCACACATCTAAGACAGATGTTCCTCAATGGTCCAACATCCATTAAGCTTAGCATAGAACAACAAGCTGACAAAACTATTCACGATATATTTAAAAATCTAAATGCTGCTGCATGGCCTGTTATCTTGACATCTAGCTATCTCCTTCAGAACGAAAAAAATAAAAGCTTTTCTTCAGTATTCTCTTTAGTTCCACGTCTTGTGTCCAAGGAAGATGGTATAAGCTGGCTTTACTTGTGCCTACAAAATTTTCCAAACAGATTCTAAAGGCCTTCTGAAAAAAACATCATTCTGCTTGCTGAGGTTTGTGGATTTTTTTCAGTGTACATGTTGTTTGTCTTGAATTCAGATTGCCATAGCTATTTCCTATGACCAATAATCACTTTTATCACTAAACTCTCCCATTAATTTACTCGCTGCTTCACTTTGTGGTACAAGTAGTTCAACATGCTGAATAACTCTGATTGTATTTATTTTTTAAGTTAGCCATTACTTTTCTGATCCCTGAATGGCAGGAGGCTGGATCTAAAGGCATCATTGAAATGTATGTCGCTGTAGTTATTTAACATTTATCAGTATCATTGTAGCATAGTCTCTACATGGCGGCCGAATTAACTCAGTCAAGTTTGAGGCCAAAATGAGCAGAATTTCACAATATTTATCACTATATGTATGTTAAGGTTTGCCATTTTACCAGTCAGTCGTTCCAAGCTATAGGTATCCTAAAGTTATGGCATTAATCTTATGGTACGAATTTTTCTTCTGAAGCTAATGAATATTCAGGAAGCTCTATAAATATTCCATTGCAAGAGATCTCCAGTGTCTCTACACAGAGGTCCCACCCTACATGCACAGGCAAGTATTACTACTGTGTTCAGTGTAATTATTCAATGTTCATAAAAATCAGAAGTAGTGGACAGAGTGGATGAAAATCCACCTCCACTGAAGACAAGGTATTGATGTCAACAAGACAGGATTTCACTCAAAGTACAAGAAAGATGGTCTCTTATTATATGGTCTATGCATCTGGAGTATACCTGAGGAAAAGCAATACTCTAACCATAGAGATAATTTATGTCATCAGAAATATTTAAAGAAAATCACTGTTTTAGTTAGTGAGTTATAATAACTACATCCAGCTGTTGAAATTGCTTATGATGCACCAAAACCAAACTCACAAAACATCTGTGATTGAGAGACCAATCATTTCCTGATATTTAACTGAAATGTAGCCCATTAGAACAACAAACAGGATCACACAGATTTTCACATTGTATCAGCAATTTATCTTTCACGATACATAGCTTTGATTATAACCAATTTTTTTTCACTGAATTCTGTCTAAACGTTCTCTTGGCTTCTCAGTTCAAAACTCCTTTAATGCATTTTTTAAAATGTTCTAATTTACCTGTTTCTGCTGCTGAACTCACTTGAGCTCTTGAAAATAATTTGCAGAGTATTAGTTTCTGTAACACATTATCTTTGCCCTTCATGTCATATGGCGGGTGCTTGTGGTACAAAGTATATTAATTTCAATATTGTAAGTTCCTTTGGTCTGAAGGATCATAGACAGCTCCAGGGAACACAGACAACCACTTCAAACCATTTTAACAAGTATTGTCATTTTATCTCGACTAGAAAGAAAGTTTAATCAACTTCAGTGCCAGATAGTCTGATCACCATTCACACTCAAAAGGATTTGTGGTCTCCAAGTATGTCTAAAATTCTGGTTATCAGGCAGGATTCATTTTATTCAATTTTAGCTCTCTAAAAGGAAGGGGCTTAGTGTAAGCCAGTTTCTAGATTTTGTCTTCTCTCAGTGAAGAGAGACAGGCACCTCCAAAATGTGTTTCATCCTGTCTGTCCTAGAAACTCGTGCTGTGTTCCTCCAGAAAGGGTCCAGCACTGATGAGGCTGTGAATGGTAAAAGAATGAGAAGATGAAAGTACATTATAGGAAAGCTATTTCTATGGAAGCAAAAGCAAGAAATCAAGAAATTGAGACTAAGCAGTGCAGCAATGCTACTCGAGCTCTCTCACCAGCTTGCCCCACATATTATGACTGGCCACAGATTTCATAGTCAACGTCTTCACAACTCTCACCCACCGCTGCTCTTCACAGCCACTGCTCAACAGGACGGATTCCTCCGTTCTCGAGCGTTGCCTACATGTTCTGTCCCACAGATGTACAGTTTCCCTCAGACTGTCCTGAAGTGCATGTTCAACACACTTGAGGAGCAACCCATGCTGCTGTGTGCCTTAGTCTCTTTGTTACTCATGGCTTTCACACCTTCTTGTGTGATCTTCAAATATCCTTAGTATCAAAATTTTGTTGCAAGTCCCCCAGCTAAACCCTGTTGCACCTGTAAGAAGCACCAGGTCACTAGTGATTTCAAATTTATGACTACATTTGGACACTGTCAGTTAAACAGTTTATCCTTCTTTTATTACATACCACATACATATCAGTACACTTTAGATGTGTACGATTCTCAGTCAAAGTGTTATGACATAACAAGTCATGTATTTTTTATTTATTCTATTACCTTTATAGATTAAACATGAAATCTCATTTTTTTTAAATCAACATAGTAGTATTCAATTCATTATCAGTAAACCCCTGTTAGCTGGTATTAATTATATTCCCCTCTTTTAATTCTTGATGAATCAGGTCCTGTATCAGTCATTCCATTAATTTGCCCAGGATTGATATCAGGCTGTCAGAACTATAATTAGCTGGGTCATCCTGTTTGGCTTTAGTGTAAAAACTGGTCACGCTCTTCTAAAGTTCTTATAACTAGATTATGCTCATTCTCTTTAATTAAAAAAAAAATCCATTAGCTATGTGATTAGTTGCTGTAAATCTGAATTGCTTCAAAGCAATCCTACAAAGCAGAGCTGTATAGTATTAAAGTATCACATTAACTCACAGTTTTCTTGAGGCCAAGAGAAGCATTCAGGAAGGATGTTCTCCATACTTAGGCTGACAAGGACTTGGCTGTAGCTTCCCTTCACAGCCTTTGTAAACATAATCATTTGTGGCTGTTTGTGTGGCTGTTAAGGCAACCTCATCAAGCACAGAGACTAGTCTTCTCAGTCTAATGAGAGCGGGGCTGGTCCCCGCAGGCACATTTCCAAACTACAATCCAGCTGCTGCCACAGCTGTGCTTGGCTGCCAAGCAGAAATCAGAAGTTATCTCAGACTCCTGGTCTTGAACGGACAAAGCTCACAGTATCATAGAATCACAGAATCATTTAGGTTGGAAAAGACCCATAAGATCATCAAGTCCAACAGTTAACACTGCCAAGACCACCACTAAACATTAAGCACCACATCTACATGTCTTTTAAATACCTCCAGGGATAAGGACTCAACCACTTCCCTGGGCGACATGTTCCAATGCTTGACAACTCTTTCAGTGAAGAAGTTTTTCTTAATATCCAATCTAAACGTCCCGTGGCACAACTTGAGGCCATTTCCTCTCATCTTACCTCTTGCTACCTGGGAGAAGAGACTGACCCCCACCTCACTACAGCCTCCTTTCAGGTAGTTGTAGAGAGTGATCAGGTCTCCTCTCAGCCTCCTTTTCTCCGTACTAAGCAACCCCAGTTTCTTCAGCTGCTCCTCATAAGACTTATGCTCTAGACCCTTCACCAGCTTCGTAGCCCTTCTTTGGACACTCTCCAGCACCTCAATGTCTTTCTTGTAGTGAGGGGCTCAAAACTGAGCACAGTATTTGAGGTGCAGCCTCACCAGTGCCGAGTACAGGGAGACAATCACTTCCCTCATGCTGCTGGCCACACTATTTCTGATACAAGCCAGGATGCTATTGGCCTTCTTAGCCACCTGGGCACACTGCTGCCTTATATTCAGCTGGCTGTTGAGCAACATCTTTTTCCACAGGGCAGCTTTCCAGCCACTCTGTAGTGTTACCTCCTGTAAGCGTTGCATGGGGTTGTTGTGACCCAAGTGCAGGACCTGGCACTTAGCCATGTTGAATTTCAACAACATGGTGTGAGATATATTCTGAAAACTGTATCTCATACCAGTACTTTGCAAGTGTGGGACATGGCTTTCGAGTTCTTCCATTGCTACTATCCTTCTAGGTACGAACATAAGAAATGGATCGCACCAGTGGTCCACCTAGCCCTGTGCTCTGTCGCCAAGCGCAGCAGTAGCAGAGGCTGTTTAGAGTGCACACAGGGGCCTTGCCACCTTCTGAGTTCATTTCCTCACACATCTCCGTAAGTCACCCTCATTGTGTCACAGGGTACATCCTTGCTTGATTTCTTTAGTATCTGGCTATCAGCCCCTTGGCCATTAATTTGTCCAGCCCCTTACAGAAGTTCACGGTCCACTACATAAAGATGTACTTTCTTATATGTGCTTTAAAATGCTCTATCACTCATTTCAGTGAATTTCCCTAGTTCAAATATTGCAGGTTTCAGTGAATAACAGTTCCATTTATCTACTATCTAGATGATTTTTTTTAATCCCCATTAGCTTTCTCCTCTTCAGACTGAAGAGTCCTGTATTTTTGCAGTATCTCTAGCCTCTGGAAAGGAAAGAACAGAAGGTTTTATACCTGTCACCCTCTGTTTTATCCCGTTTCTCACTCCAGAATGGCCATCCTTTCCTCTCATTCCAAGTCTGACAGAAACACAGATAGCACCGATGCTACTGGATGGGAGTGGGATGCAGAGGTTGCAAAGAGGTTTGACTTTTCCTATGGTTGTGGCACAGCCCTGTGGTTCACAAGACTCTTCCATATATCCCAGCTCTGTACCTAATCCCTGCAAACAGCTGTCCCCACAGGACTGCTATTCTCACAGGATTTGTGACTAGGCAGTTCATTAAACCCATAATGTTGACATACATATGAGTGAGAGGCTCAGTGCACTCTTTCCCCATCCATGCTCTGACTGAGGGGCTGGAAGCTACTCATGATGGTGCTGGTGTAAAGCAGTTTCTTCAAGGGTGACACTGAGTGCTAGTGAGACTCCTCAGCAATAGATCATCTTTTGAAAGTCCATCAGTTGAAGACGGATGTGCCTCTTTGTCTTTACAATTTTTTAAACTGCTAGTGCTTAACACTGTCTAACATGTGCTTAGTAATATATATTTGGCCAATTTTCTGCTTGTCAGTCTGGAAAATCAGCATGGAGGCATCTTTCAGTATTGAGCTTCGTACACAGCTAATGTTAAGGGAAAACACGGGACTATTAACAAAGACAAAGAGCATGAGCTGACATTATTTCCTTCAAGCCTCATTCAGCAGCAATGCCCTGTCAAGTGGAGAACATTATTCCCAAAAGCATTTTGGAAAAGAATGGGTGAACATCCTCTGTCATTCTGTAACACTTGTCAAATATCAACAATGCTGTTGGGAGGGATGTGCAGCACCGAGGGTGTAGCTAGAGGGCTGACATTCCCAAGCAAAGAGCAATACAACTCTTGCAATTTTTAGTTATGTTCTTTGTAAAATAAATAAAGAACAGTTTAAATTGGTGAAAGATTGAATATAGCCTGGCCCAAGTTTACGGCTGGAAGGTATGGACATGGAAAATAGAGGACAGAGCCCTCTCCAAGCGAAATAATCTGCCTGTATGTCAATGAATCTGTAGTACATCATTTACAAAAGCAAGAGTCTTACAAACGTTTCTTTAATGGTTTCCTTAATTATTCTAATTAATGAGTGTCTAGCAGGTTGCTTCAGTCATTGGTGAATTCATGTGCTGTGTTTCTATGCCTGCCTTGTCTTCAGGAATCCTGTAAGACAAGTCGTCAAGAATACAAAACAGTGATGAGGAAGTGGCCAGTGACTGGAGCTTGAAGGAAAATAATTTTTAAAATAATTATCATGATTTAAAATGTAGATACAGTGCTGGAAAAAGGCACTGCTCCCAAGAACAGAGGAAAGACGGTTTACTGTCTTACTGCATGGCACGATTAGTTGTGTTGTGGATTTCTTTGCTTTTTTGTTGGTCCTAGTGAAAAGAGAACATACACTTGATAGAGCCTTTTTATTCAGTATATGTTTAGCTGTAACCTCGCATTTTGAAAACCATAGAGAATAATGTATTACTAGGCAATCTAATATCAAATGATGAGCAAACAATTCAGGAATAAATTAAAGTCCCACTGAACCCAAATTGCTGCTTAAGCTGAACAAGCTATGAAAACATAATTATATTTTCAGAGTTCATCTTGTCTTTCTGAACAGCTCTAAATATTTATTTCACAAATCTGTTCATAGGTTGGTTTATTTAAAACTTTCCTAAGTCACTTAATGCAGTATAACATGAGAGTATTCACAGTGTAACAGTGCCATAACACTAGAGATGCACGTTCATGTTTCTTTCACTCATGTGGCTCTAGAAAGAATACTCTAACATGTTATAGACTACTAGGGCATCATTGCTTTGCAATGAAATCCTGGTTGTCTGAGTCAGCTAGGTGACATCAAGGATTTGCAGCTAATTGCAAATCAATACAAAAGTGGAAGATAATAGTGAAAGAAGTACCTCGTTAGAGGGCGAAGTTTTGGTCACAGCTTTTCAAATACTGGGGTTCTGTTGTGTAATTAATCTTTGTCTTCCCAAGGTAAAGCAGATATCTGCTGTAAAATAATACTACTCATTTTTTCTTTAGGAAGTATTCATGGTGGGAGCCAAAAGAAGCAGGAAAGTCATTAAGGGATGCCAAAAAGGTGGTTCAACGGGCTTTATTCAGAACACACGAGCAGAATTCTTTTTGCTTGAAGAAATAAATCCTTTTTCCTACTAACAATGTCTGAGTCCCTAAAAATCATAAACCCTGACTGTACAATCTGATCCTTATGAGCACAGTGTTATATGCATGAAAAATGCTCCCGAAATCCATGCTGCTGACAGGGGTCCATTACACTGATCACCTTAGAAAACCTGCCCACCACGGTTCATTTCTAGTTGATTAACTTAGTCATGGAAGAGAGACATGATTCTGCAGTCAGCCCAAAAACATTAGCAGCTCTGATGCTGTTAGTTCAAAAAGAAATTATTTGTAAACAGAAGTAGAGCCTCTATGATCTGATCACTAATGTCGAGAGAACACAGTGAGCATAGCTGCAATTTTAGAGCAGGCAATAGCGCTCTACAGCTCACTAGCTGAATTATTTTCCTTTTAATGTCAGACCGAATGTGCTGCTAGAGGACATTCAACATAGTAACACAGAGCATTGCGTTAACTCTTTGCTTAGCAAAGGCTGAGCTTCCCAAGAAAGGATGATAGCAATAGCCAAGAGCTAGAAATCCATCCCAGTGAACTCTCTCTGTCTGTATCTCTCCACTTCAATGAGAGCTTTTGAATTTTAATTTCTTGGTCTCCATTTTACATACTTTTTTTCAGAGTATAGAATTATCACAGGAAATGTAGCATTTTTTTCCTCATAGTCTGTCTAATGATGGGCTGCACACGGCTCATTCTGGACCCCAGATGTAATACATTGTCTTAGAGACCCATGTCAGTTTTCGTTCCTCTCTTTTCCTTTCATAATTACCGGTGACAATATAAAGTGATCTCAGGAGTGAACAGAATAAACCACTTCATTTCTGCATGAGGACAGGAGGAAACATTCAGCAATCTTTTCTCCTCTTCTCAGTGTACAGTACTGCCAAAGTTAGAATCATAGAATCATAGAATCATAAAATCATAGAATGGTTCGGGTTGGAAGGGACCTCAAAGATCATCTAGTTCCAACCCCCCTGCTATGGGCAGGGAAACCCTCCACTACACCAGGTTGCCCAAAGCCTCATCCAACCTGGCCTTGAACACTGCCAGGGATGGGGTATCTACAACTTCTCTGGGCAACCTGTTCCATTACCTCACCACCCTCTGAGTGAAGAATTTCTTTCTTATATCTAACCTAAATCTGCCCTCTTTCAGTTTAAAGCCATTGCCCCTTGTCCAATCACTACATGCTCCTTGTAAAAAGTCCCTCTCCAGCTTTCCTGTAGGCCCCCTTTCAGTACTGGAAGGCTGCTATAAGATCACCCCAGAGCCTTCTCTTCTCCAGGCTGAACAGCCCCAACTCTCTCAGCCTGTCTTCATAGCAGAGGTGTTCCAGCCCTCGGATCATCTTTGTGGCCTTCCTCTGGAGCCACTCCAGCAGCTCCATGTCCTTCTTGTGTTGGGGACTCCAGAGCTGAACACAGTATTCCAGGTGGGGTCTCACGAGAGCAGAGTAGAAGGGCAGAATCACTCCCCTCGACCTGCTGGCCACGCTCCTTTTGATGCAGCCCAGGACACGGTTGGCTTTCTGGGCTGCCAGCGCACATTGCCGGCTCATGTTGAGCTTCTCATCCACCAGCACTGCCAAGTCCTTTTCCTCAGGGCTGCTCTCAATCCATTCTCCACCCAGCCTGTACTTGTGCTTGGGATTGCCCCGACCCACGTGCAGGACCTTGCACTTCGCCTTGTTGAACTTCACGAGGTTCTCACAGGCCCACCTCTCTAGCCTGTCAAGGTGCCTCTGGATGGCATCCCTTCCCTCCAGCGTGTCCACAACATCACACAACTTGGTGTCATCTGCAAACTTGCTGAGGGTGCACTCAATCCCACTGTCCATGTCACCAACAAAGATGTTAAATAGCACTGGTCCCAGTACCGACCCCTGAGGAACACCACTCGTCACTGGCCTCCACGTGGACATTGAACTGTTGACCACAACTCTTTGAGTGCGACCATCCAGCCAATTCCTTATCCACCGAGTGGTCCATCCATCAAAATCATGTCTTTTCAGTTTAGAGACAAGGATGTCATGTGGAACAGTATCAAATGCTTTGGATAAGTCCAGGTAGATGATGTCAGTTGCTCTTCCCCTATCCATCAATGCTGTAACCTCATCAGAAGGCCACCAAATTAGTCAGGCAGGATTTGCCCTTAGTGAAGCCATGTTGGCTGTCACCAATCACCTTGTTTTCTATGTGCCTTAGCAGAGTCACCAGGAGGATCTACTCCATGATCTTGCCAGGCACAGAGGTGAGACTGACTGGCCTGTAGTTCCCTGGGTCTTCTTTTTTTCCCTTTTTAAAGATGGGGGTTATGTTTCCCCTTTTCCAATCAGTGGCAACTTCACCAGATTGCCACAACTTCTGAAATATGATGGATAGTGGCTTAGCAACTTCATCTGCCAGTTCCCTCAGGACCCGTGGATGCACCTCGTCTGGTCCCATGGACTTGTCCACCTTCAGGTTCTTTAGATGGTCTCGAACCCGATCTTCTCCTACAGTGGGCGGTTCTTCATTCTCCCAGTCCCTGCCTTTGCCTTCTGTGACTTGGGCTGTGCCGCTGGAGCTCTTGCCAGTGAAGACTGAGGCAAAGAAGTCATTGAGAATCTCAGCCTTCTCCATATCCTGGGTAGCCAGGTCCCCCGTTTCCTTCTGGAGAGGGCCTACATTTTCCCTAGATCTCTTTTTATCACTGACATATCCATAGAAGTTTTTCTTGTTGCCCTTGATGTCCCTGGCCAGATTTAACTCTATCAGGGCTTTAGCTTTCCTAACCTGATCTCTGTTTGCTCGGACAATTGCTCTGCATTCTTCCCAGGCTACCTGTCCTGTTGGAGACTTTCTGTGAGGCATCAGCTTCTAGAACTGAACTGAGATGTTACAGTTGTCCTTTTTTTCTTTTCCTGTAATGTATATTTCTTATACTCTTGTTTGCACAGAGAAGTCTTGAAAGCAAGACCTGAATGCATCCAGCAGTCTTAGAAGCCATAATTTCTTTATTTTTTAATTTATCTTTGAATGCCACAAATTGGGGGACTTTTACATGTGATTGGTTAGAATTACTTGCAGCTAAAATATATGATTCTTTTTCCAAATAATGATTTCACAAATGTTCCCTACACCTTCAGACCTCTTCTGTCCACAGCAGTGAGGTCACTGTGGACAGCAACTGGTTAAGATAGTATGGGAAAATTTTGCCTTAGCCAAAAATGGTAAAACTGATTCTACAAAAATCAAAACAGAGGAGAGAAAGGGACATCCTGTATCCTCAAGTTCAACATGGAGTGCATGATATATGAGGACAGGCTGAGATATGAAAAAGCCAGAAAAAGAAGGCTTAGGGGACTACTAGGACCTATAGAGAAGATAGAATCAGAGCCTTCTTCAAAGTAGTCAGAAAAAAAGATGAGAGGTAACAGGAACAAATTGTTACCAAAAAATTCTGACTGGATAAAAGAAGAAAAAAAAATTAATTCACAGGAGAATGGCCAAGCACTGGACCAGGTTGCCTAGAGTGGCTGTGAAATCAGTTCCTGGAAATACTCTAAATTCAACTGGACAAAAACCTGAGCAACCTAATCTAACTTTGAATTTAGGTCTGCCTTTGAGAAAGAAGTTGAACTGAGTGACCTCTAGAGATCCCTTCCAACTTGAATTATCCTACAGTTCTCTTTGTGTCAATTCTCATTTTGCTAAGCTACCCAAGACAAAGTTTTGTCTCCTCTCATAAAAAAGGAGAACCTCAAACTCATTTTCATCCAAAGTGGTAGATTATCATCTTTTCCTGTGTTAGTCAAGAATCTATAATGAATAGGGTGTACTAAACTCATGTAAATGTTTGTAAGAAGTACATTATCCTATTTACAGGTTGAAATAAAATAGAAGTTCAGTAGATGAAGACACGTCACACTGAAATGTAAACACAGCGTCATGACAAAGAAAGATGTTTTACTCCATGCAAAGTCAAGGTCAGTGAAGTACAGATGACACCTGCTCTGGCAATGCAACATTTCTGTCCTTGAAAAGATGAGTCTATTCCTAAATCAACAGCAGGAAAATGATCTCTCAAATAACTAAGTGCAAGTAATTTTTTGGGCAGGATGTCTGAAGCTGAATGGGTCTAAAACATCATCATAATAATAACTCTGGTGTGTGGGTGTGTATGTCATAGGATGAGGTTCAGTTCAAAGTGAATGTAAGGACTGTGCTGGATGGAGCCACCAGAGTGCTGCTTTCATATCATGATGGTGAAAGTAAATATTGCTTACTCTGGGGGCTGGCATCAGCCCAGTGGAGTTCAAGTGTGTCTTAAGCCTTCTGGGCTAGTGTTGGAGGAACATGAAGGCCCAAGGAAGCAAGATCTAGCAACTAGAAGCCATCTCTGGCTGCAGGGAACAATCCCTGGGACAAATGATTGCCAGAACTGCACAAGAGAATAGTAGTCCATCCAAAAGAGTCCATGGACAGCTTTGCTCATGGTGCTGAGCATTCCTGACACATCCTGGAATCACATTTGTCTCTTTCACAGTCATAGTCTCTGGGATCTGGGCACCACATAGTTCTCCTGTGGTCATCTGATGACAACCTATGTAATAGCAGAGATTCCTGTTCTTTGTTCCTAAGTCTATTGCTTTGCACTTAGCATTGTTAAATGCCATTCCATCCTCAAAATCTTCTCCAATCCTCTTTTATACCCTCTGATCCTGTTTCATACCCTCGATATTCAAATCATAGAATCATAGAATCATAGAATGGCATAGGCTGGAAGGGACCTCAGAGATCATCTAATCCAACCTCCCTGTCATGGGCAGGGACGCCTCTCAACTAGATCAGGCTACTCAAGGCTCCGTCCAACCTGGCCTTGAACACCTCCAGGGAGGGGGCATCCACAACTTCTCTGGGCAATTTATTCCAAAGTCTCACCACCCTCACCACCACTTCTTCCTAAGATCTAATCTAAATCTGTTCTTCTTCAACTTAAACCCATTTCCCCTTGTCCTATCAGTGGACACTCTTGTAAAAAGTCCCTCCCCAGCCTTCCTGTAGGTTCCCTTCAGGTATTGGAAGGCAGCTATTAGGTCCCCCCGAAGTCTTCTCTTTTTCAAGGCTAAACAATCCCAGCTCCCGCAACCTGTCCTCGTAGCAGAGGTGCTCCAGCCCCTGGATCATCTTTGTGGCCCTCCTCTGAACACGCTCCAACAGATCTATGTCTCTCTTATGGTGGGAACCCCAGAACTGGACACAGTATTCAAGGTGGGGTCTCACAAGAGCAAAGTAAAGGGGGAGAATCACCTCTCTTGACCTGCTGACCACGCTTCTCTTGATACATCCCAGGATGCGGTTGGCCTTCTGGGCCACATGAGCGCACTGCCGGCTCATGTGAGCTTCTCATCTATAAACACCCCCAAATCCTTCTCTTCAGGGCTGCTCTCAACCCACTCTGTGCCCGGTTTGTATTGGTGCCTAGGATTGGCCCGACCCAGATGAAGGACCTTGCATTTTGACTGTTGAAGCTCATGGAGTTGGCACTGGCCCAATTCTCAAGCCTATCAAGGTCCCTCTGGATGGCATCTCTTCCTCAAGTGAGGTCCACAGCACCACACAACTTGGTGTCATCGGCAAACTTACTGAGGGTGCACTCAATGCTGTCATCCATGTCACTGACAAAGATGTTGAACAGCACTGGACCCAGAACAGACCCCTGAGGAACGGGGCTTGGACACTGGTTTCCATGTAGACATCACATCATTGACCACAACTCTTTGAGTGCGACCATCCAGCCAGTTCTTTATCCACCGAGTGGTCCATCTGTCAAACCCTTGTCTCTCCATTTTAGAGACAAGGATATCATGTGGACAGTGTCAAACGCCTTGCACAAGTCCAGGAAATGACATCCATTGCTTTATTCCACGTCAACCAGTGCTGTAGCTTTGTCGTAGAAGGCCACTAAATTAGTCAGGCACGACTTGCCCCTAGTGAAGCCATGTTGGCTGTCACCAACCACTTGGTTATTTTTTATGTGCCTTAGTACAGCTACCAGGAGAATCTGTTCCATGATTTTACCTGGCACAGAGTATTGCCTCTCAATTTCGCATCATCATCAGATTTCATTAAGATATGCACATTTTCCTGTGACAATATATACTACGTGAAAACATTAAATTAGAGATCAAGACAGAGAAAAACTGTTCCTGGAGGAATTTTGCTACATACTTCCCTCTAGTATTATAAGTGTGTTTTCAGCACAAACTCCTGTCATCTGCATTCTAACTATCCTCTTTTCATTTCTTATATATATCATTTTCTTCATAAATTGATGATTCTCTGTGTGGAATAGAAAGTGAGTAAGCAACATCCAAGTTGATTAAAGCTATTGCCTTTCAAGAGGAAGAAAACACAGATAAAATATTTTTGTCTTAAAAAATATTGTAGTGTTATTCTATAATCTACTTCTACTGAACACAAAACAGATTTTGTTCCATTTATCCCAGACATACTGGCAAAAAGCAAGTAAACTCAACTTCGCTACATAAGACCCTCTCTTCTTCTTTTCTAGTTTTTTTTTCTTGATACAGCTGAAATGAAATTCTACTATTTTAATTACCTTTCCAAGATCTAATTCATCTTAATTTTCAGCAATTCTTAAATTAGCTCTACACTCTTGTCCTCCAGGAAACTGTTCAGTCTCTTTTGGTATTTCTCTAAGGATGTCTACTTATTTCTAATATCCCTTTGAGGTGGTTAATCGTCCAGCTTGATTCTGAACCTTTTCATACTAGTTTCTAGATGAAAATTCCATACCAATTTTTGCAGTTTTGACTACAGAAAAATCCCGTTCAAGCATTCCCTTCCCTAAGCACTTCAGTCCAGCCTGCTTCACTATATGGTTTTCCCAGCTTATCAAAGTTTGCCCATTTAAAATCCTCACTGTGGCTACAGATCACTTCTGTTAATTCTACCATTTTATTGCCATTCTTCCCCAGACAACAACGAGCTCCGTGGTGAATTCTCTTAGTCTAAAAGATTATGACAGCATCGGTGGACAAGGGTCGACCAACGGATATCATCTACCTGGACTTGTGCAAAGCTTTTGACACTGTCCCACACGACATTCTTCTCTCTAAACTAGAGAGGCATGGGTTTGATGGATGGACCACTCGGTGGATAAGAATTGGCTCAATGGCCGCACTCAGACAGTGGTGGTCAACGGCTCGATGTCCAAGTGGAGACCGGTCACGAGTGGCGTCCCTCAGGGGTAGGTGTTGGGCCCGGCCCTCTTCAACATCTTTGTCGGTGACGTGGACAGTGGCATGGAGTGCACCCTCAGCAAGTTCGCTGATGACACCAAGCTGTGTGGTGCCGTCAACACGCTGGAAGGGAGGGATGCCATCCAGAGGGACCTCGACAGGCTGGAGAGGTGGACCCGTGCCAACCTCATGAAGTTCAACCAGGCCAAGTGCAAGGTCCTACATCTGGGTCGTGGCAATCCCAGGCACAAATACAGACTGGGCAGAGAATGGATCGAGAGCAGCCCTGAGGAGAAGGACTTGGGAGTACTGGTGGACGAGAAGCTCAATATGAGCCGGCAATGTGCTCTTGGTTTACACGTCCAGATGAATGAGTTTGAATGAAGTTGGTTTACCTGAGGCATTTCCCTTGCATTGACTTGCAGAGAAGATGAATGTAGTGCCCCTGGCTTTCCTGTCCTACCTGCATGTATAAACATTTGAGTGCTTTAAAACATAAGGTCTTGTGGAGGAAGTCCTGTAAACACTATGTTTAAGACAGTCACTGCAGGTCCTCTTACAGTCCCTGAAGAGAAGCAGACATTTTAAGGTTGCAAATCAGAAATGAATAATTCTAGTCCTTCCAGTGACTAATTTTCAATAGGGAGGCCAAACAGTTAGCTCAGATGTAGGCATCTATGCTGGAGATAACTACTGTTAAAGAAGGGTGAATCAAACTCCTGCTATGATTTAACCAGTTGTTTCTGAAACAAACTATTGCACCCATTTCAGTGCTAATGAGGTTGTGCATTCTCTCTGCTACCTATCACCACTGCTGGGGACAGGATACTGAGTTACTAGGACCTTTGATATGATACAGTGTGCCATGTTCTTATTGCAGACATTTTTCAAGATAATTATGTCAGATTTTAGTTCACTGATAATTAATAGTAGTGAGATTCACTTGCTAGATAATAATTAGTATTATCTCTCAATAGTCTTGTATATATTAAGTACAAAAGACAATGCTTGCTTAAAATGAAGTACTGATCTGAATATCTGCATTAAATTATATATTAGGTTTCATACAGAATACTATAGTTTCTGGAGACCTCTACATTAGATGGTGCATGTAAATTGGTATATATTCATACAAGTTTATCTACTAAAGATAGCTACTCAGTTGTCACACACTGCAAAAATGATGTCTAATAAACATACAAATATTTGTCTAAAACTCTATAGTTCACTTAAATTTGCATGGCCATGAAAAAAAAGCACGCAATCACTTCCTTCACACCAAGTCATCCTGATTAACCTTGCTTTCCTTACTTAAGCAGTCAATAAAAGATTAGAAATTTACCTTCAAGCCAGTAATTGTTTTTCCTCTGTTTGTCCATACAAAATTTACTACTGAAAATACTGTTCTAACAGCAAATAAGCAATTAGGTATTTCCCTTTGTTTGGTTATTTAATTGTTAAGTCCAACATACCTTTTCTGTAAACATATGTCTTGGTGTGTTATTATGTCAATCATATATGTATAGTAAATAATTCTAAAGAAATATGTCAACTTTTACTGTAAGGCTAAGGAGAACAGAGAAAATTGCACTATTACAGAATAATGAAATACCTTGACATCTAGACCACTTTATGATACTATTATGTCTTCAGGCTGACATACAAAAGAACAAGAATACTGATACTAAGCAGTATAAAAATATCTAGTACTACCGACATTTTGGCATAAGAAAGCTTAAGGTGATATACAGATACTCAGTGCCAAAAGATTACCTGATTTCCAGAAGCTCAGCTGTGGCGATAGTCTAGTGAGGTGGAGGTGAATTTCCCCTAGAAGGTGGTGTGCAGTGATGGAAGGAAAGAGTACCACTTCCATTTCAGGAACAGGAAGTTCTGCATTAGGAAAGTTGCTCATGGACTATTGAGCTGTATAGTCATGATGTTTTCCAGGTAAACACGTTTCATCAGTTTAAGCCCTTCTTGTAGTTGTGAATGTTTCAGCAACATTCATGACAGTATTTAGGTTTGTAATATTTGCAAAGGTCACTTATTTTAAAACACTTATTGATGATTTTTTTTCACATCAAAATTGTGTCTGGGCTTTTCCACAATATTAAAAGCAAGTTATTCTCTGGTTTCACTTGTGATGAGTAACACTTCATGTCTTTTCTACTTATGGATCAGACAGCAAATTCTTAAAACAGTTAGGTAGTAAATGATGAATGGCAAGAACTATTTGTGGAACAGTCTTTCTTTTTACAAACACACAGCTACATCAGTGAAGAATAATCTAATGGTTGTGGTGAGCATTTAAAACCCATTACACAAGAAAGGCAGTTGGGGCATTGTTGTACGAGGTAGTTCTTCGGAATTTGAAAGATACATGCCTCTTACTGTAGTTTTTCATGTAAAACTGGCACAAATTTGAATATTACATGGGATGGAGGCAGTCAAAACAGATCAGATTTATACTTGGTTATATCAAAAGAGTCTAGCCTGAATTACCTTGTATTAACAAACAAAACTCAGAAGTTATCTAACATATATGTGCAGCAATACTATTACAGACATACACGGTATTTGCCAGTAAGTGATCTTTGAACATTAGCAGCTAGGGAACTCAACAATCAGATGCATTAAATTTAGCTGTCAAGTCATACAGTGACTCATGAGAATTTAGAATGCATTTAGGAGTAAAAAACTACAAGTAATTCCAGCTCAGTACTTGTGTGAGACAGAGTGGACTCCCCGCTCATTGTGGCTATGATCTCAAGAGCTAGTCTGAAAACCAAGTTATTTTACGAAGCTCCTGATGAGGAACACAGGAGGTTGAAAGGAAGGAAAAATAAATTACTTCATTATTTTTTCCCTCTTTCTTTGTTTTTCCTTTGGCTTAAAACATAGCAGAAGTGCCCCAGGGCTCTGAGCACCCCGTCAATTATATTGAAATTTAACTAAACCACAATCAGTACAATGAGATCATGCTGTACTACCAGGTAGCTGTATGCATACTCCTCTATTCACCTGCCTGCATGTTACTCCTCCAACCACTCCTCAAAATGCAGCTAACACAAATAGGTGCTGGACAGGGGGAAGGAAGCAGCATCCCAGAGTCTTCATAGAGAATAAGTTCCCAACCCACTCTTTTCAATTCTGTTGCACTGGATCTAGCAACAGCATGCCTGCAGACTACAGCCTAGTCTCTCTTAGATATTGCATGTAAAGATCTCCTAGGATGCACTTGGCTCACGCTACTTTTAATTTGTCTTACTATGCTAGTTCAGGAGACCTTTACTGAAGCAGACTCACGTGGATTTACCCCCAGCTGTTTAAGGATAGAAAATAATAATGGAATTTGTAATTAGGCAAATGACAGTTTCATTACTTCTGACCTCCATATCGCAGTTTGAGAGAAAAGAACAACTTCTCCATACTCCTAGATGAAAAAACCATTTAGATCAAGGCTTGGCAAGAAGCCTTGGACAAACCTGATATATCTGTTTTAGAGCCATGACAGAGAAGAGCAATTTATCAACATCAGTAAATCCTGATGAATGCCAAGACACACAGGCCTCCTAAATCAAATAAGGGCCTCAACCAGGTTTTGTCTAGTAATTGCTTGCTGAAAGCTGAATGCGAGGTAGGACATAATTAATTGGATTCTCCCTCCTCATAGCATAGCATAACCCTAGAGCGCAGGCTGCGAAGGTTTCGGATGTCAAGCAGGAACAGGAAATTAACTTGCAGAAGATACAGGAACAGAATTCTTACCTTCTCCAGCAGGTAGGATCATGTGAAACTGGATGGGTTTTTTGATTGACCTTTCCAAGCCCCAAAATCTGTTCTGAAAGTGAGGAGCTCTGCACTCCATCTGCTATCCCTGGCTGTCCAATTTAGCACAAATACTGTGAAGTTTCTGTATATACTTGGCAGATAGGAGAAACCTGTTTATGGTTTAGGTACTAAACGATACTTAATCCCATCATAACAAGGTACTGATCTAGAGATGAAAGAGTTAAGGCAATCTTTTGGGCTTGTGAAACAAATAAGGCCTTGCTCTGCCAGGGAACAAATGTGATTTTCCATGACTATGAATATATGTAATGTTGGGCAAGTCATTTACCCCTTTCTTTTTTCTCTTTTTTTTTTTTTTTTTTTTAAATGGGAATACCAGTGCTAGTTTGAGTGCAATGGATGTACAGAAAATATATATGTTAAAATGCTGTAATAGTGGAGCTATGTAAGTATCTTCCAATCAGAACAGTGACACTAATATTCCTCCCACATTCAAATGAGGTACAGAGCATGTCGATGAACCTGCAGGACCTGTGGCATCCAGCAAGTAGCAGGAATAAGTGACAGAGGGGGAGCTTTATTTATCTAGCTTCCCGATGTTTCCTTGAGATGTAGATAATATGAGAAAAGAAAATGCTAGGGTCTGCACGCGATGCGTTTGGGTTTTGCCACTGGGATAAAAATATCACACAAAAACACACGCATATACATAGAGGAAGAATTCACAGGAATAAGCGAGCTTCCTTTTTTAATTATCAGTGTCTCCTGTGCAGGGGGAAATAGGATCCCGAAAAACTCCGTCTTCTTTAATTTGCCAGAAGACAGCTCTCCCTGAGAAACAAGCTTTCAAGCTAGAAGGCAGACCAGCTCTAATAGCCACCCATCAGTAATCTCATGTAAGGATTACACATTTTGAAAAGAGAAAAGGACATGTTCTGTGAGGAACCTTATACTTCTCAGCATTTTACATAGTTGTTCTGTCAAAAAGTACTGCTTCTTTGAGAACACAGTCCTCATGCAAGTGTGTAGATGACTAAGATTGTTTACGTTATTCAAAACCTACTGGTAAAAATCCCCAAATCTCAGAAAAACTAAATCCCAGGCATCAAGGCAACGATTGCTAAGATGCAGCTTATGTAGCTTTGCTGTCTAACATGGAGGCTTCCTGTTGCAAAATTAAGTAAAATATTAGCCTCATTCTCAAAAGTGATCATCTTAGGGAAAAAAAAAAAAAAGTCAGAGGAGATACACAGGAAATAGAGTCTAACCTTAAATGTTGAATTTCCACTGACTTGTGCCAGCATGCTGCTTGTGCCAGAAAAATTGCAGATGATGTACAACATAATTAGTACCTAGCTAGTGGAAGAAAAGGTAGATTAAAAGAAAATTTAGGGAAAGTGTAACCTGTTTCTTAACCTGCCCATGAGAAAACCCCATGGAACCTGAATCTTGTAGGTCCATGAAAAGTCACTCAAAATTCCTATGTCATTGGCTCCCACTGCCAACAACGAAGCAGGGCTGCTATCAACATTTATGTAGCCAGAGCCAGTGCTGTGAGCTGCAGGGCACTGACATCCTGCCATAGTGGATTTAGGGAAACTTAGGATGGTTGGGATAGTCCTTAGAGTTAACTGGAGACTGGAAAGTGTTCCTGTTTTATGAAGGGACTTTCCACAAATAATGACATTCTGGAGACAAAAGAGAGGGTGATGATACGGTGAGTCTGTCCCCTGAGAATGGGGAACTCCCCAAAAAGTGTTTTGAGCTCAGCATAGTGGCTTCCCCCACCGCGATCTATGTTGCCCTTTTCTGAGTTCAGTCAGCTGTAGCAGGTAAAAATGAACACTTCGCAGGTTGAGTAAAACCTTGCTGAAACGGATGGATACAACAACTGCTCTTTGTTCAAGTCCATTGTAAGGAACCGTGCAAGGGGCCTCATACCAAAACACAGCCATTTGTTACCACTCTAAACAAACGCATGCCCTGTGAGATCCCACTCAGGAATTTGAACTATCTGGGTGGAGGGCTTAGATAGGTGGAGTTTCTGTGAGTGCTCTTGTGGATGTGTGTGGGTGGGACAGAGACCAAGAAAAAGGGAGAGACAAAGGCAGGGAGAGGACGCAGGAAAAGAACAGAGAGGATATGTTTACACTTTTTTTCTTTTTTTTTTGCAAGCAGATGTGAGCTTGCTTTGGTTGTGCTCCAAGCAGACACAACTTGTTGTGCCCACGCTATCAGCTTAGTAGCTCAGGCTTGCTAACCATGGCTACACTGTTTACGGTTTGGAGCTGACTCATGCCCATCCAGAGTGAAGGCTCTCAACTGTACAGTTAAAACCAGCAGAGACCAGAAAAAAATTCCAGGCACAGGAAGAAAAAGCAAGTTATGTCTCCTCAGAAAAGTATATAGGTCTTAGACTTGCAGCAGGGCACTGTCCATAAAAGTCTAAATTAATATTAGCACTGAGCCATGGGAATTTATCTGGCAGTTCTTGTGCTCCAATCCAGTAATTTAGCACTGAGATACACATACTTTCTGGAAAAACTTCTGTTCTTGATTTTGAAACTCAAGGACACTCTTCAGTTACCTGCTCCATAAGTGAGCTAGCTAATCCTTATTGCTATTAAAAGTTTTGCTGACTTCATCTTTCAGCTGCAAGATTGTGTTTGTCTCATTTCTCTGTTCTCTGCCATCTCTCCCATATTGTGTGACATTGACTAAATCCATAGAATCATAGAATGGTTAGGGTTGGAAGGGACCTCAAAGATCATCTAGTCCCAACTCCCCTGCCATGGGCAGAGACACCCTTCACTACACCAAGTTGCTCAAAGCCTCATCCAACCTGGCCTTGAACACTTCCAGGGATGGGGCATCCACAACTTCTCTGGGCAACCTGTTCCAGTGCCTCACCACCCTCAATGTAAAAATTTTCTTCCTTATATCTAATCAAAATCTATCCTCTTTCAGTTTAAATCCAGCTGATATGTATCAAATCAAATACTGATATGCACATAAAAAGAGAAATCAATTATTTCAGTTCCCAAACCTGGATAAGAAATGCCCAATCTGAAAACCTCTGCTCATTCTGAACATATCGCTACAAATCTCTCAGCTTTCTTCTGAAGGTGTGTGTGAAGCATCTCAGCATCTATCTCCCACCCACACCGGCTGAGGAAGCAAAACCATGCTGCTTCTCTATTCCCCTGAGAAGAAAGAGGGAATATAGTCAGGAAGCCTGGTTGGCCGAGCCCTAAGGCTGAGAAGCCTAGGATCACACCCTCTTTTCCACTGGGTGCAACTCAAAGACTTTTTTCATTCCTCTGGCACTGATAAATTATTGGCAGTTGCAGCTCCAACAGGCTGCAGATGTCCGGAAATCCTAGCCAAAAGACCACTGATCTCAAGTTTGTAGAGCTGTTCTTCTGCTTAAAAAGACATTGCTGCCATGTGCCCTGATGAGAGGAGAGATCCTTCTTATAATGTTGAATGCCTAAGTCCCAGAACAGAGCTGGAATTACAGTGAGCATTGGCTAGGTATAGGCAAGCCAAGACCTTAGGAGTGCGCTGACCATAAACGCTCTCTTAGTGCTGCCTTCCGCTGACCACACGCAGTGCAGGAACCTGAGCTGAATCTATACAAAAATTTCAAAAATCCTGCATGAGATCAAAGAGATTGCAACTTTCAGCACTGTGATACTCACTTTTAAACATAGATGCAAGCACCCAAGAAAGACACTGATTTCTCACCTATGGTGGTGTATTGCATTTATCTTGAGAATATGTATCCTTTCAAGGGCAATCACTCCAGGTCTCTTCATGTCTTGATATGTCCTATGAATATGTCTGAACTCCACACTGCAACAATCTTCTCCAAGGACAATAGGATGATGATTTCATATCTTGTGTTTTGAAATTTTGACCCTAAGCAATTCAATGGAAGGTTATGGGTGGTTTTTTCCCTTAGTTTCAGTAAGGATAAGACTTCATTCTTCACGCACATCTCTTCTCTGTGTCTCACAGCATGATGGTCAAGCCTGGCAATGTTTTCAGTCAGTGGTGGAGAGCGTATCCATAATAAATAACAAAGGGTGTTACAGAGGGCTACCAAACAGAGCTGACTGAAGCTGGTTGCTTCATGCTGAAGCATGCAGTACATGCAGTGCGTTACAGCGCCATTCAGGCACACTGGTTCCAGAATAGATATTACCTCTGCATTACGAGGTAACAGTAATTCTGACAAATTTCTTTCTCATATGCTGCATACATAGTTTTTGATAAGCTATGTAAAGGGAAAGAAAGAAGCAGATGAACAGCAGATGTATGAAGCTGCAGAGGTGGGCTGGAGGCTGTGACCCCATTCATTTCCTCTCTAAGGACCAAAACAAACTTCCAGTGAAGAAGCAAGAGAAACCTTAAATCAACAATGTAACTTTTTAATGTATATCTTATTCTATATGTAAATATAACGTCATATGTAACATAAATTACAGTAATATATAATTATATATAATACATGAGTTAATGTACATTGTCTTATATTTTCTATTACATGCCAATTTATACATTTTACATATGCGTGTATACATATAATTATATGTATAAATATAAAATTGAGTTTACTTCTTAATTTAAGGAAAGATTTTAACATAAATGGCCCTCAGTATAGCAGAAAAACCTCACATCTCCTCTCTTTCAAAGACGTGTCTTAGTATGTCTCTGGCATACAGAGAAACTGCAGCAGAGAATACTGTAGCAAAACACCGGGGCAGTTTAACTTTACAAAGTACAATGTAGAAGTGCTTTCAGAGTACATTAGCATACTGTGCTTCAGCAGCTTTGATTTCTTCCTACAGAAGTTAAGAAGAAATTCACTTAATCAGTACAGCTAGGCTCAGCTTACCAACTTCTTTTAATACTTTAATGTCTTTGTTGGAGATAGTACTGTGAACCCTCAAAAATCAATCATCACAACTGCTGGCAATTAGGATGAAGAAAATTAAACCCAGGAGACACACTAGTTGTATATACAAAGCTGATCCCCATGAGGGTGATTGCCTCACCTACTAGAGCATGCTGAAAACATCTCTTAAGGCTTTGACATAATCACCACACTGGAAAAAAATTACTCTATAAAATGGCAGTATGTTTAATATATGTTGTAGATGTCTGAAGTTTTCAGTTAAAATACTCTGACTTTGGCATTGCTACATCAGTAAAGACCATATCAGGTATACAGCCTCAGCTATGGATACCAGTTTGTTAAACAAAACCAAACAGAGACCTTCAGTCAACTTCAGCTAACCCTCTTCCAACTGAAGTTCTCCTCTGTTTAAATTCCAAATGCCTAAATTAGCAACTATGGGATCCATTCAGCTCCCCACCAAAAAGATTTGTTACTGTATTTGCTGACTTCCACTGTTCACCCAACTGTACAGGTTGCCCTAAGACAACAATGACTGCAATAGCTAATTGTTTATCACTTGGGGATTAGAACCAGCAATGTGAGTTTGCAGGAAGATTGGTTTCTTTTAAGCTCAGTTTGTGATATGGAGTCTACAGAGTTAGCCATACAGGCTTATAAACATTGTGAGTACAATACATATTTTCAAATTATTTTCATCTTTGCAGTTGACAGGGAAAGGACTTGTAGAAGTGCTCAGCTTTGCCTAACTTTGCTTCCATCAAAGACAGTGGCAGCAGATAGTTGCCTTTGGGAAATCCCACCAGTGATGTCACCTTGGTTTGAGGAGGATGCATGATATAAAGTTTTGTGGGTTTGGGGGTAGTGGTGCTTGTTTTATTTTTGTTTGGTTTTACTTAGGGTGTTAGGAGACAACTTGTAGCAGAAATGGGTGGACTAGTTATATTCTCATACCTGTTTTTACTAGAGGGGATAATTTTAAGTTAATTCAGAGAAAAATAAAAGGTCTGCTTATGAAAAAAGAAAAGAGTGAAAGTATGCTGTAAAGAAAAAAAAAGAGTTTTGCAAATACAGCCAAATTTAACACACCAAACTTTTTACAAAGATATCTTTGTAAAAAGATATATTAGAATATACCATACCTGCATGCATATACAGGTTTTGTTTGGTTTCTTTTTAATAGTGACAAAATTTCACCAACAAATGCTGCTTCAGTACAATGACTATATACTGTTTACTGTACAGAACCAAGAACCCTTCCAACGACAGTCCTATCATGCATTCCTGAACTTTAAGCATTCTTTGAGCATTAATGCCTCTAAATCTCCTAAGTGGTTAGGTCTAATTGAGAACAAAATATATTTTTCAAGGATGAAGCTAAAGCAGCACTCTGGAAACATTTTTTTAAAGAAGTGTTTTTAGAAGTTGTAATTTATAAAGTCTATAAAATTATATACTATCTCTATTTCCTGAGTTTCACTAACTGTTCCTGTCTTTGTTGACTGCTATGACTAGAGTTTGATATATCAACAAGCATAATTCATGACTTTGTGGCTGGTTAATATGTTTACATACTTAATGGCTAATATGTTTTCTTACTATATTATCTAGTAGTTGATTTAGGATTTCTCATTTAAATTACTCTGGATATTTAAAAGCCTTACTTGACAAGGTTTCCATTGCTTTGTCTTTTTCTTCCTGTCAGCTCAATCAATTATTTATTGACATATTTATCATTAAATACCCACAAAAAGGGAGAAGCACAGTTAGCCCAGGAAAACATATGCAAGGAAGATGGAAAGACTTAATTAATATATATTTACACTACTTCCTTGCTACAAAATAGCTGATAAACTAACCTCTACATCCCTAGTGCAAACTTACAGAAGACTGATTCATAATTAACATCTAACAGCAGACTCTTACCCAGTAGCAGATGCAGCCTCAGTGTAAAGGAGAGACAAGAACAATCTCATTGCTGTAATCTCAGGAACTCTGTGCCAGACCACTGCAGCTACAGTTTGCGTTCTCCTGTACGCTTGCTACCTTTCCAGTTTGAGGAAAATGAATTGATTGCAGAGAAACTAAGCAAAGATTGAAAAGAGCTAGTAACAGGGCATGCAGAGGAAGTGCTTGTTTTGTTTGGCTGGCCCAGAATATTTCAACAAAACACTAAAAGCATTGGCTTGAGCTGTTCAAAGTGTTACTAAATGACGAGCTCAGAAATATTACTGGTCCTGTGTTGTAGCAGCATTTTGTCTTTAGTCAAGGTAGACTCATCACACCTTAACTAAGATGAATTTTATACAGTATCTGCACCAAAAACTCACTTACCTTCTGCCAAAGTAAATAAATGTATATGAAGCACAATTAGAGAATTTTTAAACAACATTAAATTTTAGCTGATCCAATTAGGCCCTTATAATATTCCCTACAGTTAAATTCTTACTGATTATTGACAGCAGCTAGGTTTAATGCTGTGGAACAGAACGAGGTCAGTAGGTTTTTGTTCGGTTTGTGTTTGTCCTCTCACTTACTTAAACTTGCTTTAAAATTAAACTTGACTTCAAATTTCAAACGAAACTCTTCCTTAGTTTTGTCAATCAGCTGTAGCATTTCAGAGAAGCACGATTGTGACGAAATGCTACTCTATACTATGAGGAAGACATGACGCTAGATTTATGAATCTCCTCCCACTATTTCTGTGGTCTTTGCAATTTCAAAGGGTGATTCAGACCCTTAGTGGGATAAAGTACCTGCTATAGCTGCCCAGCTCTCTCCATCAATTAAAGAGGATGCTCAGGGTAGCTGGTTTTCTGTGTTCACACAGCTAGTGCTGGCTGTGTAGCTACGCTGAGCGGAGAACACTTGAGGCACCCTCAGCTGCTTATTACCACCCCACCATAGACTGCCACCTCCCAGGTTCTGCCAGTGTAACTTGTCTGATTGCTCACCAGTCTGTGTTGAAATGATCCAAGCCCACTCACTTTCAATGACAGGTCTTTGCAGATCCACTTTGGTTCTCCCAAACTGAAATAGGGAGCGACCGTTTGAAAGACTGGGCAGCAGAATTGAGGGCAGCAGCTTTCAGAGGATTTTTATGGTCAAAGAGGTGGAGGGGTCCTTTGACCTAGCAAAGCTGCTACTGAAACAGGACATCACCACAGTTAACTGTCTGAAGGCTAGAAGGCAGGACAAATTTAGCAGCAGCTAAATGAAGCCTCTTGCCTCCAGCTACAGACTACTGCCCTGCCTCATTAACTGGAGGTTAGCGTTTGCCCAGACCCCACGCTGTATCTTTGATTGCGCTCAGACTCAGGTCTATTAAATGATTTCATTAATTAAATAGTTGTGTTTCTAACCCAGTCTCTTTGATAAGTAGTGAACTAGGGTGTGGCTACATAAATTGGTATATCGACAGAGCTGAGAGGAATCTCAAGCTTCGCCTTGTTCAGTCATAGATGGAGCAACATGTAAGACCTTTGTTAAAGCCCTCTGAAGAGGAGTCAGGTCTACTTTTGTCTGCTTAATGTACACCGCAACGTGGAAAGCACTTTAGGGTGCTTTCTGTTCTCATTTATTAGATGCTTCCTCCTAGAAGGGCTTTAGACATGCTAAGCATAAATGTGGAAATAATCAGTGGAAAGGAATGTATTCAAGGTAAGACTCCTGCATTCAGAAAACAAATATTAACATCACACTGGAAGTAGAATGAGTGTATACTTACAGGTATGTGTTTGTGGGTGCTTTTAGAAAGGGCTGGTGTAGAATTAAAGACAGTCCTGAAGACAGAGCTACTGCAAGTAGAATCACTAAGGAGAAGGCTTAAGACGATAGAATCACTTCTCTGGAATTCTTGTCTAACTGAGATCAGAAAGGCTATTCCCCTGGCTCTGTAGATTAATTCAAGATTTACTTTTAATACTACTTTATCTCAAAAGATGGTATCTTACTTGGTCCAGCTTTTGTACAAAAGGAGATTAGAAGGTAAGAAGCTGAGAAAAGAGAAAGAAAATATTTTCGAAGAATGTTGTTAGTTGTGGCAATTTAGTGTCTATGTGAGTATTTAGAAGGCATCACAGCTGGAGGTGTTGCTGAACCTGAGACAGATGAAGGCCTTTGCTCTTGCCTCAGCGAGACATGCAAAACAACACGATTGTACAAATAGGCTGGAAGTTGCCCTGCGGATTTATGTAATAGAGTAAGAAAGCGAGAATGGCAGGCGGTTGCCTTACTTTGACAATGGGATGGATAACCATGTGGTCTGCTACTCACGTAACTTCAACATGCAGTTTCCTCTCCAGGGTGAGTGTTTCTACTGTACTACTGCATCAAGGCTTAACAGACTTGTTAGCCATGGAGCCCTGATTCTCCTCAGCTTTTTATGATTTATATTCCTGCTTTTTTTTTTTTTATAAGTCACAGTGAATGTTGGGGATATCTAACTGATAGGGCTTTTCTCACAGCAATCTCTGGTATCTGAAAAGAGTTGTTTTACATGCTCAATAAGCCCTCAAGAATTATCTCCTTAAAAGCTTCATTTTTTCATTTGTTCTTGATTGTCTGGAATCAAAGCGGTTCCAGAAGATTCCAAAGAAGTTTCCAAACAGACTTGCTTTGCTTGGATATTTTGAGAACTCACATGATTGGAATACTGCTGTGGATAGATGCAGGCTCTTCAGGAGGGGCAGGCAAGGATGACAAGAGTGGGAGTTGCCCTTTATGTGAGAGAGCTGCGGGAATGCATGGAGCTCTGCCTGGGGACAGCTGAGAGCTCCTGGGTGGGTTAAAGGGCAGACCAACGTGGGTGCCATTGGGGTGGGTGTCTGCTACAGGCTGTCTGATCAGGAAGAAGTAGATGAAGTAGTCTTCGGACAATGAGAAGCCTGACATTCATAGGGCCAGGTCCTCCTGGCAGACTTGAACTGCCTCGGTATCTGCTAGAGGGATGACATGGCAGCATGCATGCAATCCAGGAGGCTTCTGCTGTGCTTCCTAGCTCAGTCCATTAGGGAGCTGACAACAATAGGTGCTCAGCTGGATCTGACAGTTCCTGTACTGTGTCTGGCTAGGATAGAGTTAACTTTCTTTATAGCAGCTCATATAGTGCTGTGTTTTAGACCTGTGAGCAAAACAAAGCTGATAACACACAAATGTTTTAGCTATTGCTGAACAGTGTTTGTACAGCGTCAAGGCCTTCTCTGTTTCTTACTCTCCTTTTCATCCCCCAAAATAGATTGGGAGGGGACAGAACCAGGCAGATGACCTGAACTAACCAAACAGCTATTCCATGGTATGTAATGTCATGCTTAGCAATAACAAGGGAGAGAAGGAGGTGTAGGGAGGTTGGCTAGTTCCCATCTTTTGTTTGGTAACTGACTAGGCATCAGCCTGCCTGTGGGAAGTGATAAGTAATTGCCTTCGCATCACTTGTTTTCTTTCTCTCTTCTTCCACTTCTCTCTTGCTTATTAAACAATTTGCATCTCAACCCACAAGCTTTCTTGCTTTTACTCTTCCTTTCCTCTTCCCCCATCTCACTGGGGTTGAGGGGAGAGTGAGCGAGCAGCTGTGTGGTGCTTAGCTGCCTACCAGGGTTAACTCACAACACCTGCAAACAGTGAAGAACTGCTTGGGGTTGTGAAGGTCAGGGGCAGTCTTGGCTGCAGTGACCATGAGATGATGGGATTCAGAATCCTGTGAGGGTAAACAAGGCAAAAAGCAGGATCACAACCCTGGCCTTCAGAGGAGCAGATTTTGACCTGTCTGGGGTCCTTCTTGGAAGAATCCTGTGGGATATGGTCTAGGGCAGAGAGGAGGGGTCCAGGACAGCTGGCTGTTTTTTAAGGATCACCCCTTTCTAAACTGAAGGATGGTCCATCCTGATGTGCGGGAAGGCAAACAAAGGTGGCAGGAGGCCTGCATGGATGACCGAGGAGCTCCTGATGAAACTCATAAAAAGGAAACATGGAAGAGGTAGAAGCAGGGACAGATGACATGGGAGAAATACAAAGCCACTCTCTAAAAGTTCAGTGATGGGTTAGGAAAGCTGAAGACAGCCTGGAGTTGAATCTGGCAAGGGATGTGAAAAGCAACAGGAATGGCTTCTTGAAGTCTTAGCAGCAGCAAAGGGAAGACTATGGAAAATGTGGGCCTGCTGATGAATGGGGCAGGAGACCTGGTGACGGAGAACACAGAAAAAGATGAGGTGCTTGGCTGTGTTCTTTGCCTCAGTCTTTAGTGGTAAGTCTTGTCTTAAGGAGTCTCAAGTTCTTGAGACTAGAGGGAAAGTCTGGAGCAAGGAAGACTTCCCCTTGGTGGTGGAGGAGCATTGGGCTAGGGAATGTTTAAATGAGCTGACCTTACACAAATCTATGGGATCCGATGGGAGACATTGGCAAGTGCCGAGGGCATTGGCCAGTGACACTGTGAGGCCATTCTCTATTCCCTTTGAAAGGCCATGATGATCAGGAGAGGTTTCTGAGGGCTGGAAGAGAGCAAATGTCACTCCTGTCTTCAAGAAGGAAGAATTACAGATTGGTCAGCCGTGCCTTGATCCCTAGGAATGTGATGGAGAAAATAATCCTGGGAATGTTTCCAAATGTATTAGAGACAAGAAGGTGATTTGGAGTAGTCAGCATGAATTTATGAAGGTGAAACCATTCCTGTCCGACTTGATAGCCTGCTATGATGAGATGACTGGTGGGGAGAGTAGGGGATGTTTTTTATCCTGACTTTAGCGAGGCTTTTGACACTCTCCCATGACTGTCTGATTGACAAACTGATGAAGTACAGGCTAGATAAGTGAACAGTAAGATGGGGTGAAAACTGGCTGAACTACCAGGCTGAAGCCTGGCAATGTATTTTCACAGGGATGTGATTAATGGCATGAAGTCCTTGTGGAGGCTAGTCACTGGTGATGTACCCCAAGGGTTGATAGTGAGGCAACTAATGTTTAACATCTTCATTTATGACCTAGATGAGGTAACAGAGTGTTTTTTCAGGAGGTTTGCAGGAGATGCAAAACTGGGATCTCCGGCTCATATACCAGATGTGTGTGCTACTGCCTCTGAAGGACCGACCTTGACAGCTGAAGAAATTCCACAAAGGGAAATGCCAAGTCCTGCCTCTGAGGAGGAACAACCCGGTGCATCAGTAGACACTGGGGGCTGACAGGCTGGAAAGCAGCTTGGCAGAAAAAGTTCTTGGAATACTGTTGTTCAATGAGTTGGACACAAGCAGTATTGTGTCCTTGTGGACAGTAGTGTCTGGGGCTGCGTTAGGAAGAGTGTTGCCAATGGGTCAAGGGAGGTGATTCTTCTCTACTCAGCCCTGGTGAAACATACCTGGAAAGTCATGTCCATTTCTGGGCTACCCAGTACAAGACAGACATGGATATACCAGAGAGTCTAGCAAAAGGCCATGAAGATGACGAAGGCATTGGAGCATCTGATGTACAAGGTGAGGCTGAAACAGCTGGGACTGTTTGGTCTGCAGAAGAAAAGGCTCAAGGGGGATCTTATCCATGTGCATAAGTACCTGATGCGAGGGAGTAAAGAAGCTGGACCCAGGGTCTTTTCAGTGACATTCAGTGACAGGACAAGAGGCAATGGCACAAAGTGAACTACATGAAATTCCATCTGATGGTAAAAAAAACACCTACTGTGAGGGGTGGTCTGATACTGGAACAGGGAGGTTGTGGAGTCTCCATCCTTAAAGATATCCAAAACCCAATTGGACACAGCTCTAAGCAACCTGCTGCTTTGAGCAGAGGGTTGGATTAGACAATCTGCGGAGGTCCTTTCCCACTTTCAATCATTCTGTGATTCTGACCTTAAATGTTAACATAGGCTGACCATAGCATGGAAGTGTCCAAAACAGTCCAAGTTTTCTGGGTTTTATGGTGTTAGCAAAACTCTGCCAAACTTAATTGGTGTGGTTCATGGTGACTTCTATGGAAACTGTATATACCACCTGCTCTATTTTTGCAAATAATTAGGAGAAACTTAGGGGGAAAAAAAAAGGGAATTATTAGACTTTCAAATTCAACTGCTGTTCTGATATGTGTGTGGAATGATTGAACTTTTCTCAGTTACTGTGGTAGAAAAGTTGGCATTGTTCTGTTTTGTAGCAGACAGCTACTATGTGTCCCTGTTCTGCAATTCCTTGTGGTATTTGTGCAGAGCACTATTGAAAGAAAGTTGTGTTCCTTATAGGAGAGGGTTAAAGTGTGGTTGTACTGGTTCAAGGTGGTAGAGATATTCATGAATCAATAGTAGAAGTAGCTTTGCTGAGAACTGCGATGTGTTCCAAAAGCTTGATAGCTTGGGAACCATCGTGATAATACTGTGGTGAACGTGAAGTACTTGAACGCTTTTCCTCTTCAGAGATAAACCATAAGGCTGTTCTGAAACTAATTTTAAATGGTTTATGGGAATTCCTTGAACTGCTTGACACCTTTCTTTTCAAAGGTAACTGCCATAGATTACCAATAATCTGGTGCTGTTGAGAAATTTGTTACTTCAGAATTGTTACTTGTGAGGAAAAATAATGATAATAAAAGAAAATAATTGCCAGACTTCAGGGTGCCTATGTTTGTAAGAGTGGAACTAGCTAGAAGTGTGTTGATTGCTTAGTTTGTATATCCGTAACCCCTTACCTCCGTCACTTTGAATTACTGGCCTACAGCCACATGTTCATTTATGAGGATCTGATCATAATAATGTCTCTTTTGACAGTTCCAAGGCTATTTCTCTGGGTGGCTCTGTATTACAAGTGTCATCCTTCGGACATGAAAGGTGATGTAGAGCTACGTTACTTTGATCTGTGTACTTCTTAAATGTTACTGTAGAAAAGTGGTACTATGTTACGGTTGCATCCTCTATTTACTTATAAATAGAAAAAGTTGTGAAGTTAAAATAAGCTACAAACTAATTTCTATGACAACCAAAAATATGGTCAAAATATGGCTTTTCTAGCATGGCCTACAACTGTGGTACAGAAGTTTTCACCACGTATTGGAAGACAGCGTTTTTGCATTTTCCCTTTTAAAACCTACAGATCATCGTTTTTCTTGTTGTCAGCGGCAGGGTTTTTCAGTCAAGAGGCATCTTTCAACACTAGCAGGTCAGGTCTGATGGAAAAAGACAACAGCTGCAGAAAGAAGAAACTACCAGACAATTCCCATGCTTTTTAACTGGAGGCTGCAGCAGCAGGCCAGCCAGTCTGAACATGAATTCTGTTACCGACACAGGAGGGCCGAGTACATGAGTAGCAGAACAACAACTTGATGCTATTCTCACATCTCAGTGAATTTACCCTACAACCTGCCACTGTCCAGAGACCTGATAGGACTTGCAGTGACAGAAAGTGACTAGAAATGATTCTGTACTGATCCAGAAAATACCGAGGGAGTGAAGGAGGAGACCAACTGGACTGTTTTACTGAGCAACAACTGTCCTGAGTGATGTCATCCTGAGGTGCAATGTTTCCATTGAACATGAGTTTGGCTCAGTGGAGGAAAGAAGGTATCTGCAAATAAATTATCAACTCCACCAGTTCTTTCTCTCACTATCTTGCTGCTAAAATTTTGCTTTTCCTTCACACTGCTCATTAGTTTTAGCTAATTATAATTGAAGTGTCAACAGGATAGCTTCTCCCCTTCCCATAAAGCCAGGAAAAATTACCTGTTCAAGTCTACTGGCCTTTCTCTCTACCTATTCCCAGGCTCCTACTGCTCTCATGGAACTGTTGTCATCATCTTCTAGCTGAAAGTTTAAAGAAACTGGAAGAAGTGACTGGAAAGAAGGTGAGGACAGTTTTACAACTGAACTTATGCATAAGCAGGGAAAGAACCGAAAAGTTAGCGTAAGGGGCCTGGAGAGATCATGGAATCTGTTTGCAGAGATATTGTGAACTTGACGAGGTCCTCAGCTGCCTGCTCTAACTGAGCAAAGGGTTGTATTTACTGACTTCCTGATGTCCCTCTCAACCTGAATTATCCTATGAGTTTAAGAGTAGAGGGACAAGATGAAACAGCAATATAACAGAATGAGGAGGAAGAAGCTGTAGCTCACAAAGCTAATCAGAACTCTTAATATTTGTCCCTCCTCAAAGTAATTTCAGTTTTAAATTAGATGTGGGCTTAATCTAAATTTTTGGATGGCATAGGAAGAAACATTATGGTTATGCTCATCACTGCAGTTGTGGCAGTTCTCATCTCAATAGTATTTATCTGTATTAATGGAGGCCTAGCTCCGGTTTCTCTTCCTGAATGCACAGCCCACAGTGAAGCTGTAGAGCTTGCTCCCATAATCTGTAAACAATTAAGGACATGTGGCAAAAATGCCAGGGAGAGGACAAGAAAGAGACGGGGACAGGTTAAGCTACAGAGCCATTCTGACTTGTTTCCTTCCCACGTTAATCGATATCTAGGCATTTCTCTATGTACAGCTGGACTACAGCTTTGACTAGCACAGGCATCTCCTGCAGAAGGGGGTGTTTCTCAGTCTTTCCATATGTACTATGTACGAACTACTTAAACGTACGGAAGTAGCATGCAAACAAGCGGGGACTCCCCCCTAGTTTGGTGGTTTACACACTTAACTGGGAGCAAACCCAGCTGGGTTCTTGCCCTGGTGAATTATTAGTACAAATTAATTAATTTAATTTCAACAAAGCTGTTGATACGGTATCAGCAGGATAATCTAAGCTCTCCTACTTCAGAGGTGCTGTAGTCTGTTGTCAAAATAATGTTGCGGGAGAACAAGAGGTATGAGTTCAAGTGCCCTCAGGTAAAGAGGAAAGTCAGGCCTACGGCTGCCACATCCCCGTGCGCATCCTAACCACTTAGCTCTCGGCTAAAGGCAGGTAGCCAACGCCTTGGCAAACCTCTGGTTTCAGTCCTGCTGCTTCCGCAGGTGCTCGAGAGGGCTCGTTCGATTTCAAGCCAGTAAAAAGTCAATCGCTTATATTTTTCTTGTTAAGTTTTTTAAAAAGCGTTTGAATTTCACTGAAGAATTGATTACACCACCTGGTAATGTGGTGTTTCTCTCGACAGCACTGCTGAAAGGAGACGTGAAAAAAAACCCCACAACTTCCTTACGCTTGAAGGACTGGAGGATGAATGGATTCACACGGCAACACAGACCCCAGGCTTTAGGAAGGCAGAACGGTCACGAGGCGGAAAGACCGCAGCGGATTTCAGCCGAGGCGGAGAAACCGGAACCAGTGGGCGGCGAAAACGAAGGGAAATTTAAACGGGTCGGAGCAATTCGACTAGCACGACGAGCGCTGTACTTTCTTTGGGCGGGTGCCGCTCGCAACTTGCCCGACGCACCCAGACCTCCGCTTCGCTTCGCCCTCCCGACCGTTCGCGAAGCACCGCGGCACCTGCCGGGGCCGCCCCCCGGCCGCAGGCAGTCATCCCCCCCTCCCCGGGGGCGCCTGGCCGCCCGCTCCCCGCGGGGCCCGGCGCCGGCCCCAACGGGCCCCGCGCGCCCGGCCTCTGACCCGCGCGGGCTGCCCCTGATTAGCCCGCTCCCGCCGGAGAGCGGGGCGCGACGCAACCGGGGAGCCAATCAGCAGCCGCGGCTGCCCCGCTCTGCCCGCCCCGTCGGCGAGGCGGGCGCTGGCGGTGGGGGCTGCCGGGGCGCCGGGGCGGCGCGGCGGGCACCGGGCGCGGGCAGAGCTGCGGGCACCAGCGACGCCGGTGTCGCCGCCGCCGCCGCTACTACCACCACCACCACCGGGCGGATCCGCGCTTCTGCCGGAGCTTCTTTCGTCGCTTTACTTTCGCGGCCCGGAGCAGGGACATTATGCCGAAGAGAAAGGTAAGGCGCCCCGGGCGTGCGGCGGGTCGTGCCTCTGCGCCTCCCCCGGCCAGGGGCGGGGGGCTGGTGGGTGAAACGCGCGTTCGGAGGCGGGGGTGCCTGCTGCTCCCCCGCCGCCGTTGCGTGCCGGATTGCTCCCGCGGATTGCTCCCGCGCCCGGGTATTTTGCTGCCTGTTGCAAGCCCCCTCCACCCCTCCCTGCGCCGCCGTCGCCTCCTGTTTACTTTCCCGGTGCCGCGCGGGGCGGTGTCGCCCTCGTCCCCGGGAGGTGAAGTCGCTATCACAACTCCGGTTCCTCCCTCCTCCTCCTCCCGCCCGCGCCGGGGAGAAGCGCTGCAGCAGCTGCGGCTTCGCCCCTGGCCCCCGCCGGGAGGAGTTTCCTGCTTGCAAACTCCGGCGCCGCCGCGGGGGGAGCGGCGGGCAGGGGCAGCCCCCACCCGGGGCGGCCGGATCCCGCCGCCGCCTCCCGCCGTGCGCGGGTGATGGCTCCGAGGCAGAAGGAGGAGGGGAGAGGCAAGCCATGTTTTAAAACAAACTACACCCTTCTCCTCGCCTCCCGCGGCAGACCCGTATGTACCAACTCGGGCGCCCATCCGGGCAGGGCCCCTCGGGGGCGGCGGGAGGCGCCTCCCGAGGGAGCGCGCGCGGCCCCCGCCGCCCCCCGCCGGGACGGGGAAGCCATGGCGGGGGCGAGGGGGCCCGGCCCGCCCCCGCCGCCGTCTGCGTTTTTGGCTTTCGGGGCGGGCAGCCTCCGCGGGAGGGAGCCGCCGGCGGGGACCGGTTGTGAGACCGCGTTCCCGAAGGGGGAGAAACTTGGGCGGCCCTTCAGCGGCCGGGCCCGGTGCTGCGGGGTTTTTTCCATCCCTCTTTTTTTCCTGCTTGAACCCGGAGCCTTCGCTGCGCGGCGTCCTGGCCCCGGGGAGCGCTTGCGGTGCTGGCAGGAGGCGGGCCGAGCGCGGACGGGGGCAGCCGGCCCCCTCCCTGGCAAGATGAGGGGCGGAGGAGGCGCCCGCCCGGCCGGTCGGCCCCGGGGGTGGGCGGCCGAGGGCGGCCCCGGCGGAGGTCCTCGGCGGGGACTCGCTGCCTGCCTCCTGCGGGCGCTCGTAACGGGAGGCTTGACGCTGACAACGCGCGATGACAAAAAACGCTAGCTGCAATCCTTTAATTTTAACTAGGTCAACCGAGGCAAAGCGATTTGTGGTTTTGGGGGTGTCCCAAACGTCACCTGTGACCTCCCGATACACCGCATCTGGGCTGGGGCTTGGATCTGTTGTAATAAAGTTACAGGTAGATGGTGGCTTACAGGTAGCTCAGTGTTAGTTCTCCTCCTTCCCTTATTCCTGTGGAATGTATCAAGATGTCAAGTTGTCAAATGGGCTACTGGATTATTTAATTCATAGCAAAGAACCTGATTCCAGTTCTGGAAATGGATACAACTGCGGGGTCAGTGAATGGTGGGCAGTTTTTCCTCTTGCTCTTCTGTCATTGCACCCTCACGTAGGCCTCATGCTCTTCTTGAGCTGTTGCTTGTCATCAGGAAAAAGTTGAAAATTAGCCTGTGCCCGTAGCACTCTCCATGACTTTGAAAACCTTGCAGACTTCCTACTCTGTTTCTTTCGCCCTTGTGTGTTCTTACACAGTGGATAATGTTTCAGGCTGTCCTTCCTAAGAGGGGGGGTAGAGTTAAAGTCACTTGTGTAGGTTTTTGTGGTCTGTTGTGAAATGTTTATTAAGAGAAAACTATCTTTGAGTAGTAAGTCCACGAGAACGTGTCTTTTTTCTAGAAGATTGTAAAAAAGTAATAGAAATACTACATATGGAATCAGAGCGATGTAGATAAATTTTAACAGTGAATTTTAATTTCCATAGTGTTGTATGGGTAGACATTTAAATTTTAAGATTATATATGAAGTATAGATTTTAGGAAGCATTGGTTCTAGGAAGAGTGTGTGATTAATGGCTTCGCTTTTTGAGAAAAGTGTGATTGCCATAAGTATTCTACAATAGCAATTTTTTTTTTCCTGAATAACATCCTGTGAGAAGTTAGTGATAGAGCAGTAGCTGAATAATTACACCAGTCAGCTTCCACATGGAGACAAAACCATCATGTGCAGCTAGTAGTCAATTCTTCTATTAAAATTTCTAACTTATAAAAAGGCTGCTAACACGGAAAGTTTTATAAGGAAATAAACATCTCAAGTCAAAATGAGAAATTTTCGCAGTTATGGGGGTAAGTAAATAATTGTTGCAGAAAGGGCATGAATCTGCCTGCACTTGGTTTTGTGTATGCCTTAGTTGTCTAAACTAGCTTGTCTTTTTTGTTTGCTTTTCTTTTCATCTCTGATTTTTTTCATCTCTACGTAAACTGAAGTCAGTTGGTGAGTCCCTGGCCTTGTGTTCATTATGAATATTATGGGCAAAAAAAACGTAGGCTGTCTCCCCTTCTCTAGAGAGCTGCGGCCTAAGGTATTAAGGTGTCATTAGTTGAGGGTCAGGGGGAAAATGAAAACTTAACGTGTGTTGCAGTGGCGTTAAATACTGCGCTAAAAGAAGAAGAGGTTGAACTCTGGGCTGCTTCTGTCAGATTTCTGCGCCCTTTGTCTGTTGTAATAACGTGTTGTGGTGTGAACATTGCCTTTCACAAGAAGAATGGCATGCCAGTGTGGGATAAACCAGAACACTTGTTGTGGTATTGGTAGCAACGAATGCCTTGAAATGGATTGGAGTGTTTTTGTTTTGTGGCTTGTCTTGCTGGAATTAGCTCTTGGGTCATACTGGAAAACTCCTTGACCTTGAAACATCCCCAGTAAAAATGTCTCAATGTTAGCCATAAAAGGATGAAGAACCGTTCTGCACCTGACGACAAGGAGAGTCATGGTATGGTCATATACACCCACGTGCATAAGCATACATACATAAGCTTTAATGTGAGCGTCATCAAGATGAACAGTACTTGCACCTTTGTGTAGAACCTGCACCATCTCTGAGGGATATTAATAGATCAAGCGGTGACTTGTCCAGTATTGAATGGAGAACTTGTCAGTTATTTGGGGTTGCACTCCAAAACGACCCAACTCATTCTTTAATCTGACTCAGTGCAACACGACCTGGACCTTGCACGCTGTTTTGAAAATGCTTGGAGTTGGATCAGATGTGAGGACTAGATGCAACTTTTTCGTCTTAAGGGTTTGAGGTTGTTTTTTTTTAATATAACCTTTTCGTATATTGCTGTTGTTTCATAGCAAATAAAAAATATTGTGGCCTGATTGTCCACTTCAGTGGACTATTTGCTGCCTCCTTGTAGTCAGGAATGTTAGTTTCTGCAGTACAGTTGATGCTGTGAAAATGTAATAGAGAACATCTGTGGCAGGTTCCTGTTCCATTACGCAAACTCGCTTTCTTTAAAGTCAGATAGACTAGTTGGTTGTATTTACTACAGAAAAACAAACCCTCTGAATGTTTTGCTTGGAATGCTGCTGCTTCAGTGGAAGTTGGAAGGTGCCATATTCCAGATTTGTCCTATCGTAGTTCATTTAGTTACATGATAAGTTTTTTGTGAGACTCTTACCTTACTAGTTGTTTTGTCAACCAGATATCAAACAATGTATTTTCTAACCCTTAGGGTTAAATGCACGTTCTTAAATGTACTAACTAGAGCTGTCAAATTCTACTTAGACTTTTTTGTCTGGACCTAAACTCAATTCTGTTTGTGAAATCTTTCTGTTTGAGTTTGCATTTCTGAAGTGTCATGAATATTAAAAGAGAAATATTATTTCTCATTCACTGGTAGGGAAATGGGGCACAAGTAAATGGCTGAGTTGATGGAATGATCCGTTCCTCTTGGATTCTCAGGTTAAGATGTCTATCCTGATTTTTTTTATTCCTCCTGATAAGCACCTCCTGCACTCTGAGTGGTGCATTTGTTGTTGTTACTTCTCCAAATTTGTCGTCTGAGTTTGTGTATATAGAAACTGAGGAACTGGCAATAGTAACCAGTTCCTGAAAATTTGGTTGGAGAAACTTGTATGTGATCAAACACCAATTAGCTAATGAAGCTGAGGGCCTTGCAGGTGACGGCTCTGTTTGCTGTGGCTCTGAATGATCCTGCTGTCGCTGTTTGGTCCGTGGAATGAAGTGTATGTAGATCTTGTGCAAAGACTAGCAGGTGAGTTGTACACTCCAAGTGCTGTTCAGCTCCACTTTGTGCCCCTTTTTGTGTCCACTTCGTGCCCCTTTCCATGTTTTGATGCTTCAGCTGTGTATCAGTCCAGGTCAATTCAACATAGCAGCATCAATGTAACATAGAGTTTTTTCTGCTAATAATATCTTTGTTTCAAAGCTGCTTGTCAGTAAAGAAGCTGCAGTGATGTTGTGGGGACTCGCACGTTGCCAAAAACTTGTTTCATCACTGGAGTTGGAATCTCTTGGTCTGCGGCAGAGGCACTTGTCAGATTATAATGGACTACAATCAACAGGACACACTGTTAGCAGTGGGATGTAGAAATGGGGAAAGTTCTGTATTTTATTTCATGCTCTGAATGTGATTATAGTTTAGAAGGGGAAAGGGGGTCAATACCAGATCCAAATGTCTTGGCTGCTGCCCTCTCCCCACTTCCATCTGTCCCGCTTTTCTCTCCAGACTTTTGCTTGAACTCCTGTGTTTCATGCTGACTCTTCTTTCCTTTCTCCCTGTGCTACGTGAGGACTAAGAGCAGAAATCGGAGCTCTGAAAAAATGGTTTCTCTTTCCACTGTTCTGGTTAGATCAATCCTAAATCATGCATTAACTACTGGGAAACAGGCTAGGCAACAGCAGGAGGCAACCCTCTTTGCACCTGTGTCACTCAGGTACCCTTGACTTCGACAAACTCCGCCTAATGTGCCAGCAGAGTCCTCAGGTGGACTTCTCCCTTTGGCGTCCTTTGCAGGGACAGGTTAAATGATTGCTGTGCAGACATGCACTTAACATTCAACCAAGGCAAACAGCATAGAGATGTTGGAGCATCTTAAAAGATTGCAGGAGTCTTCAAATATAAGAGGAAAGGACGTTTTGTAACTTAGCAATTTTAGGAATTGTACTGTTTGTACTAAACTTGTAACTACTGAGAATTTTAAACCTTGATGTATTTAAAGCAATTGAAAACTGCTTAGTTGGCCTACTCCAAGTATCTGTTAACCAGGCTGACTCAAAGGATCTACATCTTTCTTGGAAAAATTAAGCAGAAAAGATCACAAAGTTTTATCTGCCTATGGTACACTTAGATATAATACAGTGTAGCAGTGTTGAGTGGCACTGAAGAAAAAAACGTGGTGGAGTAATGCTGCTATGCCATGTTGCAATAAATTATGTTTACAGGGCAACAATTATTTGTCCACGTTTTATAGTCAAGATACTTTTTAAAATAACTTAGAGCTAATTATATAGTTTTAGCTATGACTGTTTTTTAGAGTTATGGAGATTAAAAAGCTCATTGACCAAGAATTTATGGATCCAAAATGTTTCTGATTGTTTTATATGTCTGTAAAAATCTGACACGTTTATCAGCAATTGATAACGTATATAAATTTTCTTCTTGGACCACATTGAAATATAATTGGACTTAATGAATGCGCAACCTAAAAATTCCTGGATTTTCACCGAATTGTCAATTAAAAATGATTCTTAATGCTCCTTGGGGGTATTAGAGCATGGTATCTGATGAGGTGTAGCTGCTAGTACAGTCTACTCTTTAAGTCATCACCAGAGTTCAGAACTAACCAGGTGCAGATAATCTTTTTATATATAGATAAATAGAGACATAGATTTGTTGGAGCATGTTCAGAGGAGGGCCACAAAGATGATCCAGGGGCTGGAGCACCTCTGCTACTAGGACAGGTTGTGGGAGCTGGGATTGTTCAGCCTTGAAAAGAGAAGACTTCGGGGGGACCTAATAGCTGCCTTCCAATACCTGAAGGGAACCTACAGGAAGGCTGGGGAGGGACTTTTTACAAGAGTGTCCACTGATAGGACAAGGGGAAATGGGTTTAAGTTGGAGGAGAACAGATTTAGATTGGATCTTAGGAAGAAATTTTTCAGTACGAGAGTGGTAAGACTTTGGAATAAATTGCCCAGAGAAGTTGTGGATGCCCCCTCCCTGGAGGTGTTCATGGCCAGGTTGGACGGAGCCTTGAGTAGCCTGATCTAGTTGAGAGGCGTCCCTGCCCATGACAGGGAGGTTGGATTAGATGATCTCTGAGGTCCCTTCCAGCCTATGCCATTCTATGATATACAGTAGGTCAGCACGCCACGGGAGGTAATATTATTTTGTATTGTAGAGTATCGGTATTGTTTTAAAAATAAAAAAATCCTGTGTGTAAATGGAATGTAGCAGGCATATTCTATTTAGTTTAAGGCTGCTTTTCTTCTGTCTTACTTGGTAAACTTCACTTTCTCTGCGGTTCGATACCCAAGCAGTAGCTGTGTATAGGCCTGGTATGTTCCAAGGTGTATCCTTGTTGTTTCGTAGAAATTGTATGAAGCTGACTTTTTCTTGACATGATTGTGATACTGTCTTTCGTGTAGAGTGTAAGTAAACCAGATCTAGAGATTTCTCTTGCAAATTAGCGCTTCGTAGAATCATAATGGCCATCATCTCTTTTCTGTTCTTTAACTGCACTAAGCTAGCACAGTGTCTCATGATCCAGTAGCCAAAATGATGTCTTCAGGTGCTGGACTTATATTTCAGGCCATGATCCTCTTCAAACCTGTTAAGTAAGTAAGTAAGTATTAACATGCTTTTGAGGTTTTTTTTTTTTAATTCTGAATCATTTTACTGATCCAATTTAGAGATGCTGCACAGTGGCACAATGAATGTGTGGTAACCTGTTAGAAGGGAGCAGGGCTGGGAATGAGCAACTGGCTGCATGCAGAAGTAAGATGCCCTTAACTAATTTTATTGTCAACAAAATTAATGATATGAGACTTTATAGTTCGGACTATAGTTCAACAGATATTTCAAGCTGACATGTACAGGCCAAAAGAAGCAATTCGAGTTGCTCATTCCTGCCCTTACTCTGATTTAACCTGTGGGATATCATGTGTGTTTGAGGTGGTTTTTGACCAGACCTGTTGCCCATCTATTTTCCCATACCTTGGCACAAAGAGTTAAGCTGGCTTAATGGCAGGAATGATTAGGTGGTAAAGGGAAGAACTGTTCTTAGCAGCAGCCAGGGGTTAATCAGATGGCAGCCTTAGAGTGCATAGAGGAGTATTCTGTAGTTCATTAGAATCATCAGAACAACTCAGGGTCAAATTGTGTCCTTGAACAGTTGTGTGGGGGTAGAGGGGTGAGGCACAGGGGGAAGGCAGGCATTTGGCTTGTTTTTTGTTTTGTTTTGGGTTTTTTTTCCCCTTAGTGTCTTTGGAAATTACCAATTTTCAATTAATTACTCCCGTAACTTGGAGATACAACTCCTGTATTCCCATAGTAAAAAGTGAGTATACTTGGTAACAGTGCAAGCTGCAAATATAAAACGTGGTGTTTCCCAAGAATGTTGGGATCAGTCTGCACAGAAAAATTGCATGTGTTCCCATCAACACCGACTGTGTTGAGACTGTTGAGTGTGTTGGCTCATCCCACCTAGCTTTCTTCATTGTCCTAATGCTACCCAAGTTAGCAGTTACAGAAAGTGCTTCCATAGTTGAAAATTGAGTGTCTAATGAGATTTTTACCTCTGCAGTGTTTTGTTCCTCTGGAGCTGAGATGTCCGTGCTCTATCTGTAGTAGGAAAATATCCGTTATCTTTGCTGCATCCTTTCTTATCCCAGCTGTACCTTCTTGGAGACTTTTTTTTTCTTGAAACTGCATTTAGGTTGTCTGTCAAGTTCTCCATTCTGACTGTTATAGTAGAGCAATACTGTTAACCCCAGCTGGAATTATTACTGGGATGCAAGAGTTCAGTGTATCGAAGGCATTGTACCAGTTGTGCCTTTGGTACCTACCTCTTACTTGTGGACCTGCTATTATCATCTTGAAGGTGTGATGTTCTGTGGCACTAGTTAGTTGAAACAACAAAAAAGGTTCTTTTCTAGATTATTGTGGTTTTATCATAGTTATGTCCTTTGGGAAGGAAGGAATTATACACTTTTTTCAGTCATTCGGAGTATTTTTCTTGGCCAGAGGTGTCTATTTTCCAGAATCATTTGTTACTGAAAGTATTTATCTAAATTTAATCTTTAAGTAGATAATGTTTTTTTGTTGTTGTTGCTTTTTGTGTGGGTTTTTTTTTCCCCAAAAGTACTTTGTACAGGTTTTGCTTTGCAGATATGATCATTTCTATTTAGATACAGATTTCAGAACTTAATCCTTAAGGTTTTAAAAACTCTGGCTCTGTGTATAAACTTGCATGAGTCGATCAGCTTCATCTCACTAGCAGAACTGGCATCAGCCTTGAAAAGTCGGAGAAATAGTATTAGGGATTTAATTTCATCCATCGTATTCTTTGAATCTTGCCTTTTTATTTTATGGTGGCAGTAAAATGGTTAAACAAATATTGAGACAGGAATTTACATATTACCTAGCTGAATTCTCGTATTTGGTGTTCAGGGGAAACTGAACAATTTCAAATGCACTGTGCTCATTGCTCCCATGTCTGATCTGTATTTTTCAAAATGCAGCTGATTACTTCACTGTCTGAAAAAGGAACTGTCTGTCTGATTTTAAATTACAATGCTGTTTTTTTAAATCTGAGCCTCTAGAAACTGCTCTTACGTCTTCACTCTGCTATAGGTAGATAGGAAGATGTCATATTCAAAAAACTGACTATAGGGAAGACAAACTTGGAAGGAAAAATAAAAGCCAAACCAGTTGTGAGACTTTTAAAATGTCCCATCAAATTTAAATGCATTTTAAATTATATTGGTCAATCATTGACCTCTTTTCAGTGAGAACAGCAAAGCCTCAATCTACAGCGAAGGGCTTTCCTCTTTTGGAAAAGCATTTATTCTGACTGGTTTGGGATATTTAGAAATACCCCAGGCCTAACTTGTTTTTTGTCTCTTCTGTCTTGCCTGCATGAGCATAAAGCTCACAGAAGTTACCTGTTAAGGATGAAGAAATTTAAAAAAATATGTTTTCTGAACCTACTGATTTTGTTTATAACCAGGCTGTTTGTGTTCTTATTTTCTCATATATTCTTTGAAAATGCAATGGATGTTAACCAGTCACTGTTTGCCTTGACTCTCTAAGCCAGAATGGAGGCTTTGGTCAGGAGGTGTTTTCCCTGTTTTTTCCCCCACCTCCTCTGAATGCATGTAAATACCAGGGGATATTAATGGTGATCTTTATAGTTAAACTTTTAAGTACTGTTTGTCTTTTCAGAACTTTATGATCTTGATGTTCTCCTCCAAAGAATTAGAAAATTAAATATTCTGCTCCTAGTATCTATTAAGATGGAGGGATTTAAATTCTAAAAATGAAATACTGTATAATATTTCGTTATAATACTTCTTAACAGAAAAGATTAAAATATTATGTACTTAAAGAATAAATATTTAAGCAGAGTAGGTTTTTTCTAGTTTTTGTTTTGATTTTTTTTTTAGTGAAGAATTTATGTACATATATATACAGTGTGTGTGTGTATATATATATATAAAAAAACCCTCAGATTTTTTGGAAGAGAGTAAGGCAGATATCATTTTGAATGTTTAAAAAGTCTAGTCACTAACCAGATTTATTTTGTACTTCACTTGTGGTTCTGGCAGAATTACTTGCATTTTAAATTAGTGGGATGCAACTTCCCCCCCTTTCTGGGATCAGGCTCTTGATAGAAAAAAGAAATGAAGGGATGTAGTAGGAAGAATACCTGATTTCTTAAAGCATTTATTAGGGAGAATTAATTTTATTTGCAGAGTTCATTCACATTGTCTTGGCAGTGAACACTGTTCTACTGTTGAAAACAGATCAAAGAACTAGCTATAAACAAAGGTTAACAATAACTGGAGGAGCTAAATGAGGAAACAATGATTAGAAGGGTGTTGCAGGAGTTGGTAGGTGTTACATTAGTCAACACATGGTCTTCATTAATCTAAACCAAGAAATAAGCAGCATTTTAATTACGTTTATGAACTGGCACAAAATTCGGAACTCTGAAGGCATAATTAGAAAATCTCAACATATATGGGGAAACAATTCATTGAATGAAGTTTAGTTTAATGCAGAGTTCTACTCAGGGAAATGAGAGGAGGAAAAAATTTAGGAAAACAGTGCGGTAAACCCTGAAAAAGGCTTAAGACTTGATATGTCTGTCTTCTTTTCTTGCACTGGGGTTTTGTTGCAAGCTTTTATTGTATTTTGGTTGGTGAAAAAAATTATTGGAGAAATGACCAAAGCATTACATCATGGAAATTGCAGCTAAAACAGTGAGCCAGGGAAGTATCTACAGGCAAATCCCGTTGCAGACAGTGTATTGAGATGTGGCCGAACAAAACAGCTTCCAAAGATGGGAGGAGACGCTGTAGAGAATACTCAAGTGCTAGGATGGTTACAGCTTTCTGCCTTTCTAACTTCTTAACATGGTAGTTAGAATGAAATTGACATCTGCTTTTTGTTTTGTTGTTTGTTTTTGGTTTTTTTTTTTTTTTTTTCAGGTGGATATGAAAGGACTCATTTCTGTCCCATCAGAGCTGAGGTGTTGAGTTTCAGCTAGTAATAAGATCCTTCAGAGAATGAACAATCTATTTCGTTTTATAAGCAAGCTTCTGTACTGACTGTTACTTCTGGCATACTTGTGTTCTCATTCTTCATGCTTTTTAATGTACCCCTTTATAATATTTATCCAGAAGCTGGTCACTGCAAGTTCAAACATGTACTTTTGGATCTCTCAAACAGACATCAATAACTTCTCTACTTTGTGTTACTGTACTCTCATTACATCCTGCTTATATTGCAGGGTTTGGTTTTGATTAGAAAAATTGAAGCTTTCTGTTTCTTTTGTGGTGCATCTCTGCCAGGTAACCCCGCTTTAAGAACAATTGAAAAAAAGGAAGTTTGCCTGTATGTTCTATTAAATGTTTCCTTAAAACAGTTATCTAGTTTTCTGTTTTCAACTTGACAGTTCTGTAACGGTGTTGACATTGCAGATACCACAGTATCGTCTTGGTGTGTGGAAACACCGGTCCTTGTGTATGCTTCACAGCTGGTGAAATGCAAGAACTGTGTATTCAAACAAGCTCAATTTTAATATTCCATTCATTTTATTCATGTTCTCTATTATATTCGTGTTTTTTTTTCCAGTTGTATGTCTCAAAATAATTTTCTAGGTTGTTCTTAAAAAGGGGTAGGGGAAAAGCAAATTAAAAAAAGCAAATTGCTGATAGACGCAGGGAATCTTCCATGCAGCCTTCCAGGTTAATCTTGTGGTATGAGTTACACAGCTCTGACAGATCTTACAAAGCTTAGCTACAGCTTAATTTACCATCTTATTTTATTATTGTATGTTATACCAACATATAGTCCTAACTGAGGTATGACACAATGTGTGGTTATCTGAACTTAACACTTGCTATTGGTTTAAATGACAAAAGCATATTTAGAGTTAGCCAGTCAGCTTCTTTCCTTCTGTGTACCTGTTATTGGGAAAAAAAAAAAAATCATTATTATCTGTGTCCATATTTGCTTTTTTCGTTTATCTGTCTTGTCTCTTGTAGGTGTCCATACAGTATCAGGCACAGCAGGCCCACAGGGGCTACTGTATTAGTGTAATACAGGCATACGACAGAGTACAGCTGAAGAATTACTGAGGGTGGAGTACTGCCCTTGTCAAGTGATTCAGTGCTCACATTGGTCTTTGATTTTGCTGCACAAAACTTGCAGTGTGGACAGTCCCGTTGCCGACTGGTTTACGATGTAAGGCACAGTATTCAGGGTGCGTTTTTATGTCGCTGGGGTGTCATGTGAAATACAGTGAGCCAGAGCATTACGTCATGTGGAAAAACGTGCCAAGGGGATGGGTTCCTGAGTACGTTTGGTTGCTTTGAAGCCAGAGTTCCTTCAGTAGTTCGTCACCAGTGCAAAAGATGGGGAAGGGTTCCTGTGGAAGAGTTAGGGGCAAGGACTTCAACATTTTGGTGGTATCTACATAGGAGTCCTGTGACTTCCAGATACTAGTGCAGACAGTCACTGCGTGTGGCATGCCAAGTTTTTTGGGAACTGTGCTTGGCCCAAATCCATTCGTGTACAAATCTCTCTGGTCCTTAGGGAGAGGAGAAAGTACTGCAGAAACTAGCATGAAGATCCATATCAGCTGGAACTCACAGGAATGTCTAAGCAATACTCGTAGAGGGGAAAATAAGTAAATAGGTTTCTGTTCCTCTTTTAACACACATACTGTAGCTGTATCTTAACTTGTGGGTTTTTTTTTGTTGTCTTTGTCAGCTTAAAAAGTCCCAGGCTGCTTGCTACTGCCCTGTGAGACTTCATTCTTGCCTGTTCTACTGGCTCAATTGTTTGTGCAGCTGTGCAGTAAAATGATTCTGCTGGAGCAAGGAAGACTATATATTTATAATTTGTATGTATATTATGGTATTTATAAATTTGTTTAAGCAGCATGCTATTTTTCAGCTGGATCAATTGCCTTATTCATGACATGGCCTCCCACGCGGCTCTGCCAGCGTACTGGGGAGCCAAGGCCCTGGGAGGGTGCACACAGCCTCCGAATGCCTGGACTTGCAGAGAGGAGGGAGCAGATCTGAAATGGAAGCAAGTGTGTCAGAACCCCTTGCTGCTTATTTACACCTCTGAGATTATTACCGTGCATGTCCCACCATGGAGAAAGTTACGTGGACTTCAGAATTGCTGTTGGATTTTCTAACTTGAGAGGGAATGCTGGACTAATTAGCTAACTTTATTGAAGTATGTTATGTAATATATCATAGTAGTATATGCTGGTTGCATTAAGAGTATTTTAATATTTTTCCCCCCCTGCGGTTAGCTTCATGAGTAGTTTTTAAAATCTGTTGGCAAGCAATAATATTGGCATCTAAAATCAGGCTGTCCTGTCTATCAGGAATATGAGAGACATTCACTAGTGCTAAAGAGAATGGGGTAAATTACTGTGTGTTAATTGTGCAGTATTGCAGGGTGAGAGTTTGCTCCTGGGCAATTACTGCAAGGCTGTTGGCATGTGGCAGTGCCGGCTTGTGATGATTTAGCCCTGTTCCAAAGCTTTGTGGTTCCTAAAAGTGAAGAAGGGTAAACCAGCCCGATTGCGGAGTGTCAGTCAGATTCATTTCGTTTACAGTGAGTTTTTTAGCCTGGCTTCCAAAGGAAATGCATCGTGCCGTCTTGCTGTCCCTACCCCCGTAAATCTTGAGCCTTTTGGCCGCTATGAGGAAAAGATCATGAAATCTGAGACAACTTCCATATAAATAGGTGCTCAGGACAGGAAGGATGCGATTCGAGTTCCCTCCCAGGGAAAGGGTGCAGTGCAAATTTGTTAGACTTGAGAAAATTCATATAGGAGAAACAGACGTTATGAATTCATGGACTACAGAAAAGCTGTACCCAGAGCTTGTACCATGTCATGAACTGAAGAGGGAAGTTGTAGGAAATAAGACTTTGGTACTGGCAGCGACCATGGAACTACTTGTTCCTGTTTTCCTCATGGCTTTTGATGCTCCCAGCATCGCACCATCGAGCTGTAGCAACTCTTCAGCAAGCACACTGACAGGCTTTTCGCACTGCAAACCTGGAACAGCCCTACAGGCGGCTGGCGAGGCTGCCGTAGCGCAGGGAACCGTCAGGCTCCATTTTGGATGCCTGACTGTTGCTATTCCGAGCTGCTCTACGCTGCGCGGTGCTGCTCTACTTCCTGCTGTTTTCTGGCTACTTAGATGATCAGTCCTCGGCTTTTTTTTTTAAGCCAGCTGCTTTTGTGGCGTGAGCTCTTTCTGTCAGGAGGGTGCTCGGTAACAAAGCCACGTTTTATTCCCTGGTGGGGGGGTGTCTTTCTGTAAGGATGTTAGAGCCCAGTGCCAGGAGCAGGCAGTGGCCAACTGCTGCAGGCTAGCTGGTCTTTTTCTGTGCTCCAGGATAACTGTAGAACTCCGAGATGCTCAGTGTCACATCTGGGGGGAGGTTTGAGTTAGGACTGAAATGGAAAGACAGAGGAACAGATAACTAGCCTGCTCCCTTACTGATGGAAAAACAAAACAGCAACCAAATTGCCTTCTCCGCTGCCGGTTAAATGCCTTTTTGAAACACATGCCGTTCAGGTAGTTCTCCTCTAACTGCTGCTGCTCACTGTTTTTCCATGAATCGCTTGCATCTGGGTGGAAACTCAGTAATTTTCAAAATGTGGTGTAATACGTCTAGAGTTGTAAACAAAAGACAAGCTTTTTTTTTTTTTTTTTGCTTCCCCCCTTCCCCCTCCCCTGTGGTTTAACTAATGTTTCTCTAGTACCTCTGGAAGACCAGCCTTAGAATGGTCAGGCTGATACTTTGTTCTTGTGAAGAAACATGTTTGTCCCTAGCTTTCTTGTCAATGTCTTGGTGTTTTACTGTTTTTTTTTCTGTTCTGATGGAGGAGATGAGATAAGGGAAAGATACTGTTAAAGCTTCCAACTGAGTGAGCCTGAGGCACAAAAGGAGTAAATGAGGTAAAGAAATCACTCATTTCAGTAATGCTGTGCTTTTTTGGTTCATCTCATCACATCCCATTACTAGTTAAGTTCATGTTTTGGAAGAAATGTGTTAAATTTCCCAGGGATTTCAAAAGCCCTAGTAGAGCAAACCTCAGATTTCCAGTTCATACTGTTGCGCTACCAACTGCTGATTAGATGAAGCTCCCACTGGAGCCTGTGGATACTTTAGTTAATTGACTAGAGGGACTGCTGAGGGATGCTGTGTGATATGATATGTATGTACCAGGTGATAATCAGTCCTTGTGTTCCTGCTTGGAAAGTCTAGAATGGTCTTGGTACAGTGCTGCTTGTAAATGCTAACGTAAATTTGCCAGGCTTCTTTAAGTTGTTGCAATGTATACAAAGAAGAATCTTCACCATGATGTTTCTTTTGCTGTTGTGTGGGTGCTTTTAAGTCTGTAATAAAAACACTGGCTTAATATTTTCTTTCAGTCTCCAGAGGGTGCTGAAGGCAAGGATGCAGCAAAAGTAACTAAACAAGAGGCAAGTATATTTCTTTTTTTCTTTTTTATTTATTTATTATGGTATGTAATTATTTAACTGGAGATCTGCAGTCTTGTGTATCAGAAGACCATGTGTTGCTCTGGCACATCTAGTGAGGTGTTTCCAGTGGGAATAATGATGGTAAACTACATTTGTAGCTTATCTGGCATAATTTGGTTTTGGTGCACTGAGGATTCATACAACTTATTAGTACACAAAATAAATTTAGAAACACTTAGGGCTTTGATAAACAAGCTCTGGTGGATCTTGTGGCAGCAGTGTAGGATGCTACTGCCTGGAACTGTTGCTCTGTCTCTTGCAGGTTGTAAGAAGAGGGTTAATGCACACACCTCAGCCAGTCTACTTCAAAACTATTCTTAGCTTAAGTGACTGATGGAAGGGTGTCTTGAATTAAGATACCAGGCTCTAAACTGGAAGCGCACCTGACACATTTGTGGGTTTTCTTTGTCTGAATTTGTTTTAAAGGCACAGTAACTCCTGTCAGCAAGGGCAAGGAGACAGCCAGTGATACCTTGACCTTTACAGTAAAGTTTGCTAGTTTGTTTGTCACAGCACTTAATGTGAATTTAAAAAAACAGGTAGAGAATTATAAGGATTAATTTTCTTAGGTTGTCATCTTTTGTGGCAGACAAAGTTAAATCAGGACCTTGAAAAGAAAAGGTGAATATTCAAATGAATTAACAATAAATTGTTCTTCTTGTAGATCTTTGAGCATATTTGAACAGGAAAAATAGACTAATGAAGTTTTACACTTCCTGAATTGAGAAGCTGGTCGTTGCTCAGTCCAGCAGAAAAAGATGGTACAGTGGAAATGTCAAAATATTTCAAACAATAGTAATGTTTACAGTAATCCCCTGAAAAAAACAGGGGGACTAAAAAGGAGCTCTGAGAGGAATAGATTTTGATACCTGAGTATCTTCCAATCCTAGAAGATAAATCAGTTTATTTTTCATAAAGTATGAAAAGGCTGACTAAGTTGTAGTAAAAATATCATCTCCTTTGCTCTAGTGAATGTTTTTCTCTGTCCAAGTTTAGATATTCCTCCTCCAAGAGCCAGAAAAGTGAAAGTTCCTTCCCCTAAAAATTTGAGACCAGACTGCTAGAATAAAGACTGAAAAGCTTACAGAAATACACAGGCTCTCTTGAGCTGACTCTGAAATATGAGAGCTCTTAGAGTAGGCTTTGGTCAAGGTGAGATGATAGTGGCTGTTGCTACAGAAATTAAAAAAAACCTCGAAACCAACAAACCAAACAAATCAAGATAGTCTCAGTAGATACACCTGTAGCTCTTAGTGTGGACTGTAGGAGCTAATCTTGTAGGATTAGATTAGAAACTGTGGGAGCTCTTGGAGTAGGTAGAATTTACACAGGGAACATGGCTTCAGTCTGAACCAAGAGAGACCTATATGAATGGCACTGAGAAGATCTCCTGAATTATTTTAAACTAAACATCTGAGAGGAGTCTGGCCAGTTCTTGAGAGCACCTAAGGTGAAGTCAGAGCTCCATATCGAGGTGGAGAGTGAGGGCTAGCACAGAAGCTATAAAAGTTTGCATCTGAACAGGTAATCTTAAGAAATAAAGCCCTGTTTAATTCATGCCTATGAAAACATGCAGTCAAACCAAAATACAAAAGCTGCAAATCTAAGTCTGGGCAACTTGGACTATCTGGCCTTAAATGAGGGCATTGATATAATGGGCAACTCAGAAACTTGTTGGGACACCGTGACACCAAGGCACAAGTTATACAGAGTTGAGAGCTAAGTTGCATTAGTGGCAGAATGGCTTTCTGTTAAGTGTCTTTAAGTTTCTCTAGATTAATTGTATCAATAAGAACAGCAGAATCCTTTATGGATTGCTAAGACGTGTAAATGGGAAGTATATAGTGTAGAAATTGTCAGGTATCATCTGACCACAACAATAAAAGTGGCAATAGGATGTTAAGGGAGATCAGAGAGGCTCTGAGGACAGTAGCAGTCAGATGGAGATTTCAGTTACCCTTCAGATATTTGGGAAAAGGCACAGAATGGCATTACAAAGACAAAACAGTTGAAACTCTAAATGGTTGCTTCCTGGTGGAACAAATCAAAGAACCAATAAAAGGATAATCAGCTCTTCATTTGGTCCTCAGTAGTTTGTAGGAGCTAGTTAAAAAGACACTTGTCAGAGAACTATTCTGTAGTTATGACCATGATATATTCAGGTTCATCATCCTTGCAAGAATGCAAGTGCAAATAAACTCTTCTATGGTAAGGTTTGATATCAAGAAAGGGAATTTTATTAAAAACAAAAGCCTATTAAAAAGAGCAGCTAAAAAGTTTAATGATTTCAGGTGGCAGAGAGGCTTTGTGGTGTGCCATGCTAGAGCCGTGCAGAAATGCGTATTATTTTTCAAAAGCCCCCGCTCCACCTCAAAAACCCAGGATGGCTTAATAGAAAAATAAGGGAAATTTATTGTTTTGGAAAGATGTTTTTTGTATTGATGGAAAATAATGAGGAAAAGAGCAAACCCTGCCTCCAGCATGGCAAATGTGAAGCTGAAAACCAATAATGAAACTTCTGCTATGGAGAATTCTTTGGGAGGTTCTTACAGTGGAGCCATTTCTCATGGGTGTAGGGTTGGAGGACATTCTATAATTGAGTGTGAGCAAGAGCTAGACAGTACTCCCCAGCAATTGCCAAACTGTTAAGTGCAGTATGTAATTTACTGCTTGCCTTGGCCTCAGTACCAGAGTAACTGAAAGTGATGAAATGCTCCCAGGATATTAGATAAGGGATTCTGGAAAATAAAACCTGTGAGTCTAACTTGCAAAACTAGTTTTTTAAAAAAAGTGTATGTGGACAAATGTATAATGGGAGAGTTGACAAGAATTTTGCAGAAACAAATCATTCTTCAGGCAGTCGAGTTCTTTGTAGAAGTCAACAGGTACAAAGATGATAGCATGCTGCTTGGTATAGTTTATTTGCATGTAAAGAACACTTGGATAAGGATCCCCAAGCAGGTTCTTAAAGAAACTAAGCTAGCATGGATTAAAAGAAAGATCTTCCTAAGAATTGGTAACAGATAAAGATATGAGAAGAGAGGAGGGAAGAAGTAGTTAATTTTCATAATGGAGGAGAGTTACCAATGGAGTATTGGAAGGATTTGTGTTTGGGCTTGTGCTGCTGAAGATATTCATTAATGATTTAGGAGAAGGAGTGCTGGAGAAATGATAAAGTTTGCTGAAGCTTACAAAGAATTATCAGGGTAGTCAGAAGCGAGAGCGACTGAGAAGGCTGTTACGTTACTGATAACTAGGTGATAAAATATCAATAGAAATTCAATATGGAGAAATGCAAATGAATACACAAGGGGAGGGGAGGTAACTAGAATATAGGAAAAAATACTAGAGGATAGAGTGTGAAACATCAGTGTATCACAAGATTAATTTGTGTTCCCAGATGTGAGACTACTAAATGAAGTTGTCCTGACTCTTCCTCAGAAAGGCCATGATAGAATGAAAAGTATACCAAGTATAGTGGGACAAACAGAGAATGCAGAGCAGCTTGATTAGAAAAAATCCAACAAACCACAGCCCAGATTTTCTAGGATTCTCGACTTTTTATATAACAGAAGTGTCATAAAATCGTCAGTAACACAGAGAAAGGCGGTTAGGGAATTATATAACCCGAAAACAAGAGGAATCTAGTGAAAGTAAGAGGCAAGAGGTTTAAAGGAAGGACAACAGAGGGGGAAGGTTTAGGTTTAGCTTTTTCTTTTCCACACAGTGCATAATCCTATTATGGAACTTAATGCCAGAGGATGTTATGGAAACCGAAGGTATAAACAGGTTCACTAGGTTGTTAGGCAAATTTATGGAGAAAATGACCCTTGCAGACTATTAAACACATGATGTGGATATAATATCCAGGTTGGAAGGTTCACAACTGTAGATTACCAGAAGCTGGCACAGTAGGAAAGTGCGAAGTGTTGTTCTGTGTCTGCTCCGTTTCATAGACTCTTTCCGTAGGTATTCGCTAGTGGGCCAGTGTCAAATAGACTGTTGGATGAGCTGCTAGTTCCTGGCTTAGTACAGCTGTTTGGAGAGCGACAAGGGTTCCAAAAGCACATTAAATATGACCTTTGCTGACTTGTCTGCAGTTCCCTCCTTATAATCAGATAACACGATATACCTACAAACTCTGTAAAATTACTTGCCTGTCAGGCATTTTTAAAGAAGCGAGGGTTTATGCCGACTTTATGGCAATACAAGCTGCCTATGAAACCAGTCATGGAACAGGAACCGTTGAGGAATATGGGAGAGAATTATAATTTATCTAAACCAGTATATTATCCTTTAAAGAGTAGATGCTAACGTAACATTCCAATGCCCAAATGCTGAGAGACAGAAATCATCAGTTAAGAAAATTGATTTGTGAAAGAAGATGCCTTGAGGTGGGAGTTCTTTGCTTACCTGACCAAGTGAAATGCTTCATTTAACCTGTTGTAAAATAATGTTGGGCTGCTTAACAAGCAGTTGATACTCTGAATTGCCAAGGAAAGAGAAGCTTACTTTTTTGTTGTTGCTAATGATGCATAAATATTTGATAGCTGAAAATATCTGTAGGTGTTTTTTGACAAGACTTCTATTTTGCTGGATGCAGATCTGAGCTATTCACTGCTGCTTTCCAGTAAGAATACTTACGTGGCTCCAATGAATGCCAATTACTGCATTTTTCAGATATTAACAACAGCTCTTTCCTGTTGTAAGATGTGTGGAGCCATATTTTTTCAGCTCAAACTTAAATGCCTAATGTAATTAAGAAGATATTTTTGATTCACTTTTTAAGCTCTGTTACATTGGATATTTGTTGCGATTTAATTGTCCCTTTATTTTGGCTACAAGTGTGATTCTAGTTTTATGGCATAGACCAGACTTCAACTCTGTTTGATAACCATGCTGTGTGACATCTATCATGGCTTCATCTGTTTTAATGCATTCAAAAATATTGTGAACAAACTAATAAGTTTACAACTATTTCTAAGACTTAACTCATCTTCAGTAACAAATTTATGACAAAGAACAGTGAAGTAAAATTCAATAAGGAATGCGTGTTGAAGTGATAAAGAAAGGTGGAGGAAAGCAAAATATCTGACTTTCTTCTTTCCTTTTGAGAATTATGTTTAAATTGAAGAAATAAGTTCTCCCTCTCATGCTGCAGCTGTCTTTGTGCACCTGGACTCTCAGATGGAGCATGTGGGGAACTGAGGAAGTGGAAGGATCTAGTTTCGTGTTTTGAAATTTTAGCACTCTGATATCCTCTAGGGAAGGATGTTAACTTTATTCTGCTGTTAATCAGATGGTATTTTTACCTGCTATTACAAGTAGCATCTGCTAGATTATAGAAACATAATTCTACGTATTTATGAGAAGGGTTCAGTGTCTTGTGCCAGTGTCAAGCTTGCTGTATTTGTGAACCTTTCATAGAGCAGCAAGGGACTCAGAAGTACTTGTAAAATAGGGAGGGGGAAGTATTTAGCCATATGGAGATTTAGACGTCGTAATTCCTGAACAATTTTTACTACTAATTTTCACATCACTTTGTCTCTTTAAAATTTAGGTCGTCCAAGGTGAGGAAGATGTGAATTGTGTTCGGCAACAGAGACGTATTTTGCTTGGGGCATATTTTATGCTGTCACCATGAGATGACTGATATTATGTTGCTTTGGATACTGTTTGCTGTAAGCCTATACAAATATTTTCTCTCTTTTTTTCTTTTTCTTTTTCTGTAGCCCACAAGACGATCAGCAAGATTGTCAGCTGTAAGTATGTATAACACCTCTTGGTATATACTTTTCTAGGCATATGGTTTCTCAGACCAAATGGGTTGTATTCATATTTTACGTGTTATATTTTGCTTGATTCAATTTTTATTCTTACCAAGGCATATTTAAGAACTCTAGATCTAAAGTTATCTGTGTTTTCTTGGTTTCAAGTTTTCAGGTTTCAGGTTATTCTAACAAAAGTTGTATTTCCCCACTTCAGTGCAACACTGTCTTGTTATGTGCAGTATTGACTTCGTATCGTTTTGCAGGCTGATCTTAGTTGTGGAAACGCAACTACTTGTCTGGGAAGAAGAAAGAGCTGTCCTTCAAGGACTTCATTTGATGCCACCACTAGTATTTGGTTTTAGTTTGTCTTCTCTGTTAGAATGTATCTTCTTTTTTTTTTTTTTTTAATAGTTACTACTAATCTCCACCATTTTACTCTTAGAATGACCTCCAAATTGCTTTGGCCGCTAGATGAATGAGCTAGTGAAAAGGAGTGTGTACAGTGATAAGGTGCATTTGTGTGTTAAGGTTTTTCAGTGTTTTTCTAGATACATACTAATGAGCAGGAAGTAAGGGAAGGCGTGGGGTGGAGGTGGCTGGCTGCCTTCTGGTACTGTGTCTAACACATTGCGCAACTGAAAATGTTTTATAGAAACCTGCTCCACCAAAACCTGAACCCAAACCAAGGAAAACCACGAAGGTAAATACTCTTCTTTTTAGTTGTCATCATTGCAACCAATAGTAAGCAAATATACTCCTCCTTTGCATTGCAAACAGTTCTAATTCATGGTGGTTTTGTGAGGCATCGGCTCCCCTGCTCTCCCCGAAGCTCCCTGCCACCCCCCACGTCCCCCCCACTCCGGGAGAAAAAAAAACAAATTAGATCATTCTTTTCTTTCTGTTCCACCCCTTCCTGGCCTCCTTACTGGCCCAAACAAAATGTCTTGCCTGTTTGATATGCAAAGCATGTTAGTTTGTAGTGAATTCCTAGTTTAAGAAGAATCTTTACCTTTCCTACGCTTTTCCTGAAATGTACAGGTTTGGTTGATTAAGCTGTACCCAAGACCTAGCAATTTCTACAATAGGATTTGAGATTACTCTGTGCTGTTCCGTTTCCTTGTCTAGAGGGGCAGTACTTAATTTCATAGTGAGAAACTCTTATCTGTTCTTGAAGCCTGGCTGTTGCTGAGAATGCACAATTATAATTAAAGGTGAAATTCAATATATTTAAATTGAATGGTTTGGGGTTTCTAGGCCAGTTACAGTCAAATTAAAATCTTATTAGTGTCTGAAAGATCTTTTCAGGATTTCTGCATATAAACCGTGTACTTCAGAAACTGTAGATTTATTTGTGCCCAAGGGGAATGTTAAGTAAGAGCAATTGCTTTATCGGAAAAAAAAACCCAAAACCATACTGGAAACTGAGTCTAGCACTCCTCACACTTATATTATTTCAATTCTTTTTGTTAGTATCTCATTTGGGCAAGTATCAGGATACAAAGTCCATGTGTGAAAGTAAAACTCTGACTTTTAACACTTCATGATTTATCAAATGAAATTATCAATAAAGTCTTGCTGAGTCCATCCTGCTCCCTTCTTAAAAAGAGTATTAATGAAGAGGGGAATATGGTGGCTTCTGCAGCTTCTTCATGTACATGTTGTGAGATGAGCTTGGTGTTACGGAGTCAGTCTAAGCTGCATGAGAGACATATGAAGCTCATTTTAGGCGACTCAAATCCTTTACAACATTACTCTAAGTAACTTTTTTAATACAGTAATCTGCTTTTTTCCAAACTCTGTCTGGATCACATTTTAAGGAGTATATTGATCTTGGTCTCCTAAACAGAAATCAGCAAATGTGTACTCTGAGCCTGCTAGTAAGCAACTGAAGATGGTACAAATTTGAGATCACTTTTAGTGGTAAAAGCTTGCAAATTACAGATTTACTAAGTCAAGCCCTTAGCTCGTGTTTTTGTAGGTGAAGAGTTAGGCCTGTACTCACAGCACCAAGAAGCTTCTCAGTGTGTAAGGCTGAAGGGTGAAAGGAGTAATTCAGGCTGCCCTGGAACTAGGGTTACCGGCACTCACTTCTTACCACCCAACTCCTGTATGGAGATTGCTGGGGAAGGGTAGTTAATGAAGGGAGGCTGACCTTAATATCCCTGTTCACAGCTACTGTTGACATTTTGCATGGAGAATCTGGAGCAAATGGTCACATGGAAGATCGCCACAGTGTTTATTGGAACTACTTTATATACTAATGTGAAACATTCAGTGAATTATCATTTCAATTTTTATCCCATTGCCCTTAAAATCCTTAACCTATGTCTCTACTAGCCTTAGATCACAAATATAAATATGTACATAGAGTAAGGATTAAAAAGCACTAGACGTCAACATACGAATTGTTTGTTTAAGAGCAAATCTCCAAATGAAACTGTAGCTGCTAGAATAGTTCCTTTTGATAAATTCTCTGCTTTGTGTGGCTGCAGATGGAATTTTATCAGTGTTTGCCTCCCTAGTGTGTTGGTTGGTTCTTTCATTGACATGGAATGAACATCACAGATGTTATCAAACTAACAAAAGGACAGCCAACAAAAATGCTTAATTTTTAAAATCTAATTTAATATTTCATATTAATCGAACGTGTAGTGCTGTTACACAAGCAGTGTGTTGTTTGTGCTTGGCTGAATAAGCTTTCAGTATACTGTAATTGGGTTTGTTCATACGGATACCTTGTATGTACCTCTGTATGTACAGCTCAGTTGTACCAAGATAGTTTGAGGGGTTTTTGTATCCCTGTAAATTAGTAGAAACAACAAAGAAGCAGACATCAGCATTTTCTAGAAATTTTGGAAGTCTCCATATAACTGTTTTGGATATAAATTTTCCAGATAGTCTTTAGCTGGCTTTCTGCTCCAGTCTAGCTCATGCAGCTTGCCAAGATTTGCTTTTTAGTTCATGCAAAGGTTTTTTGATAAAGATGTAGGGTGCTGGTTGCTAATACGATGTCTATGCCCATGTTTTTAATCTTCTGTCAGAAGGAACCTGGAACAAAGGCCAACAAAGGTGCTAAAGGGAAGAAGGATGAAAAGCAAGAAGCTGCAAAGGAAGGTACTACACCATCTGAAAATGGTGAAAATAAAGCTGAAGAGGTACTTTCCAAACATACCTCCTGCTGATTGAATCAGTGTTTTTTAATTATTCAGCCTTTCAGACATTGATAGCATGTTCATAATGTTTCTTTTTATTGCCCATAATGTTATTGCAGATTCGCATCTCTCGCTCAGCTGTTAGTGTTTCAACATCCAGAGGTGCCCCAGCCAGCACACTGTCAGTAAAAGGGCAGATTGAAACAGTGAAAGTTAAGGGTACGGTAGAGCATTCAGCATGTGTGCAGTGAATAGAAACAGATAGTAGTGTGGTGCTTTTCAGTATGAACAATGGAAGCTGACAGGTAAGGCTCCTATTGCTTTTGAAAAGCTGGGACAAATGGAAGAAAAGTGTGTGAATGTACCTGTTTTGTTGCTGTATTTGTAATATGGACATAGGTTTGAAACTGAGCTGTTGCAAATAAGAAGTCGAAGGAGTAAGGGTAGTTTGGGTATTTAGGTATGTAATGGCAATTTACTATAGTGATTCATTTCTTTCTTTCTTCTCCACAGGCTCAGAAAACTGAATCTGTAGGTGACAAGAATGAATGAAATATGAAAATTTTGGGTTGATTTTATGTACCTCTTGGACAACTTTTAAAAGATATTTTTATCAAGTATTTTGTAAATGCTAATTTTTTTAGGACTATGATAGTTGACATATTAAACTGTATATGAACGTTTCCCTTCTCATAACAGTGCTTTTAGGAATTCCCATTGTTGCCAAGTAATAGAAATATCAACTTAATATTGCAAGGTATGTGTAAGATTGGATCACCATTCCATACACTTGCTTTAAGAAATTAAGTCTTGTGCATATGGTGATGTTTTTACTGTGCGTATTTGAATTTTTCATGCAGTTTTTCTAGAGCAATAATCAGTGGTGCTTTTGTACTTAGGGTTTATGTGATTTTAATGAAACATGGATAGATGTGGCCACCTGCTGACTATTTTGGGTTCTTTTAATGGATTAAAATAAAAGGTCTCCTTGCCTGCAAAACTACAGCCTCCTAATGTTTTCTCTAAATCTGAGGGATGCCTTACTCCTGCTTTCAGCTGTTACAAGGACGACTAAATGATTTAGCAACAATTGTTTTGCATGCAGTCTTTGCCTTTTTGCCGATGCCTGATTGAAAAATACCCACACAGGAGTAGCAGGCTGGGATTTTCAGTGGCCCACAACTTAAGGGACTTACAGATACGTTCTTCAGATATGCTGTCACAGGGTGAGTAGAGTTGCCATACTCTATCAGCATCTTGTGTCTGTAATGACCTCTCAATACAGAATGAATTGCTTGATTGATGGAGATGTACAGTAACTTAAAAGTAGTTTTTTTTTCTCCCCTACTCTCTTTTCATTAACTAGAGAAGACTTGCATCATACTCTGTGGAAACCTTTCTTCCTATCTGCAGCCTGCCTCAAATTTAATATAAATAGTAATTGCTGTTCTGCTTCAGCTGAGGACAGTTGTTAAAACATTGAAATTGCTGTTAAACAGCACTATATATTTGGTACCTGGTAGAAACGGAACAATGAAAGTTATTTTTGAGGTGATTGTGGTGATATGGTGGATTAGCTAATGATTTTTTTTTTTTTTAGCGTCCATGTTTCAACTCTCCAGCTCATTCTAAGCGTGTTTTATAATTTTTCTCCTTCTCTTTTCTCTAGGGGCCCTGGTATTTCTATTGTTACTTCTGGGATGGGAGGGGTGAGAGAAAAGATGTTCCCTGTTCTTCAGTAGCATTGATTTGTATTGTTCAAGTGGTGGCCATTATGTCTGAGGATACCTATTGCTTGTTTAAGTCAATAAATAAATTACTGTTGCCTGACCTAGCATTCTATTTATTCTTTGGGAAGAAATCTCCAGTTGCCTTTTTTAATTAAAACAGAAAAGAAGCCAAGCCTCTATCTACTTAAAAATTGAAGATTGATTACCAAAACTCTGTATGCTAACTAGAATAGTAGTTAAGACCTGTGTTGAGGTAAATGCCACTGCTGCTCTTGTGATAGGCTTGCTACAGCCAAATAAGAGGAGGCTGTCCTCTGCATCATGAACTTAGTTTTGGAAGAAAATTTAAACTAAATCTCTGCTTTTGGTGATGGAAGGGAGAGGGCTGTAACAAAACTTGTAGCTGAATGAGAAGGAAAGACCGTATTGTTACTCAGTGACATGTACTTGGTAGTCTTGCACAGAACTTCTGATTTGTTTTCTGATGGACCCTGTTGAAAGTCTGTTAATTTAGACACTACAGTCGTGGGAAGTTTAAGCACCTGAACTTTTTCACAGAATCATCAAAGTTCTATTTCTAAGCATTTGTCAATGTATGGGTTTATCATTCTGATGAAGAAAGGGTTTGTGTACTCTAATCATTTTGTGTGGATAACTGAGATTATGTGCTTAATCCTATATAGACAGTTGGAGTTCTTGAAATGACCCTTTTAATTTAGATTTAACTTAGGCATAAGCATCACAAGACACTGACGCATCTCTGGACAGGCTTATTTTAGCAGAGCTCCTTTTACTAAGTGCCTAAAAGGTAGGCAGAAGTTGGATCCTCAAACGAATCACGCAATATCCTAACCTAATAATCTTGGCACAAAATTTTTGTGTCATCTTGACCAGATTAGGAGATTCAGCTCAGTGCCAAAATTCTGTTAGAAGCATTTAACAACAGAAAATCTGCTTGGGTGAAGTTTAATGAAACACACTATCCTGCTGATTCACTTGACATTTCTGTTTTTCCAAAAGTGCTTTGTAAATATGATGCTTTCCTGTGTTTTTCCTCCGTGTCAGGTTTTCAGAGAAACTTTCAAAGCACTGTGTCAAGTTCTAGAACACATTTTTAAAAATTAGAATGGTCACACATTCAAATGTACGTAGCTAGAGTCTTCGTGGGCAGCTGGTGATCTGCAGAGCACCTTCAGGAAGTGTGTATTTCAGTTTTGAGGTGGCACTTGAAAGTGCCAGGTGCTGCATCTCAGCCATGAAGAAACTTGCATCATCAGTGTTTAATGACTGGCTGCTTCACACTCGAACAAAAGGTTTGGAGGGATCCCTGAAAGTGGCATTTGTCCTTTGTGGGATGTAACAGATGGGTAGTTCAAGGTACATTTAGAAAAAAAAAAATTAATTAGGAAAGATGGATTTTTTTAAGTTTAAAGAAGGCAGGTACATCAGAAAAAAGACTTAATGTAACAATCAAAAAAAAAATTCACTCTTAAGTAGTTAAAGGTCCACCTTCCATTAGCTTTATATAATTCCTCTCGGGTTGTTACTTTCTGCTGTTTCCCTGTCCTTGACTGACCTTGGGCTAATTGCATATGTCAGCACAAGGTTACACTTGGTATTCTGCCTCTTCAAATGGCAAAGGCAGCTTTTTCTGACTGGAGTACCGTGCAGATGAGATGCAAGCATTTAAGGAGAAAGGTAATGGAAAATTAATCCTTATGCTAAACAGCAGTGAAAAATAAGTTGTTTTGTTACCTTTCGCTCAACTCTTGAAAGTTTGAGTTACTTGGGCTGTTCATAAGTGCAAAAATTAGAAGAAGGGAAAGGGAGAAGGAATAGCAAGAAAATAAATATCCTTTACATATGTAGGAGTTAAATTTCTAGTGAAATAGGAAAAGTTTGTTGGGTTTTCTTTTCTATGCTCAGTTCTGTTTTGTTTGGTTGGGTTTTTTTTGTTTGTTGTTTTGGGTTTTTTTTAATGTAGTTTTAGAAGGGGAGAATAAGATGACTTAAATGTTGAAGGGAAAACATGGTTTAAAATCAAAGCAGTTCTGCAGTCTTAAGGTATACATCGTATAATACCAAGCCTCAACAGCCACAATGTTGATTAAATTTCTACTGAAATTACCTAGAATTTATATAACCCTGAAGAGATTATACAGCTGCAAAAATAGTGTCCGTCCCGTATTCTGTAAAGGTAAGGTGTCATCTAATGAGAAAGGGTGAAATAATCTGAAACATGAAGGAGTCTGTTCTGAATAAATTTCTTTTGACCTGGCTGCCTTGCTGGACCTGGATTGTCACTTGTATCATTGTATCTGGAACACTGCCCGGCAGCTGGCGGGTATTAGATTTAAATTGACAGTTTAGCCCACTGTGTCAATTTCTATTTAATTAGTCAGTAAACTTCTATTCTTGAATCAGAGCACAAAAAGATACCGGAGGCTGTCTGTAAATGAGTTCAGTGGCAAGAACTCTTGTCATCCTCCTAGCTTAAGGTTTATTGTTTTATTTGTAGGAAAACTTGCATACTTTCACTGCTGGTTAAATTGCTGCATGCATAGGTCAGGAGATGCACTAGATTGTTCAGTGTCGTTATTTTTTTTTGTAAAGGCAAGAATTTTCTACTACTGTTCTTTGTAATAAGTGCATTTTTTGCTTTATTTAGAAACTGTGAACTTACTGTGAAGTTGTTACTTGGCTAGATATAGCCAAATTGCCTTGCCAAATTGCCACCAATTGCCTTCTATAATGTCCAATTCTGTACTTATAATAAATCAGAGTGAAATAATTATGGCTTTACTGTAGAAAATGGACAAGATGAGAAGTAAACTGTTTTTATATATTACTCCTTTTGTGATGAACCATGGTATTAGCAACACAGTAGTTCATATGTAACAAGCAGAGACTAACAAATGTTTGACTAATACAGCAAAATGCTCTCTTCTTGTAAGCACCTTCAAAGTGGTTATAAATGAGTTCTGGTGAAAAATGACTTAACACTACCTTTCAGATTTGTCTATTGATACTAATTAGTCTCACTTTTTTCCAAATGTGAATGGAAAAGCATATTTGCATACCTGCTAAGGATAAAGCTAGTAATTTAAATTTGTGCTCAGAAAAGAAACTTGAGTGCATGAGGCCGTTGTGCTTAATTTTAGTACTGCATTTAACTTACAGTAGTATAACTTGTAGGAATTGGTTTATCACTGTTTTTATTTTCATTCAGAAACAAATTTCAGACTTGAGGCTTATAAAAACTGAATTTGTATTGGACGATTTCACATACTAAGCTGTCTGATATGAATCTTGTAATAACGAACAATTTAATGGAAAGCAATATAATTTAAGATGACAATACAGTGACTGTAAGTAGTGATCTTGTCACAGTCCTCAGTCTATTTCTAAAATGAATATAAAATGTTACTGTAGTTCCTCACAAAATAAAGGTTTTGGAACAAGAACTTTTGCCTTATTCTGGGACTAAGCTGGAAAGCCCTTCTAAGCTTTCTTTAGAAGAATCAGAATAAAATATCTTAAGAATCTAATTTCTTAAAACCAAACCAAAACCCTCCTCGTTTCTGATGTTACAGATATCAGGAGCATTCTGTAAGAAGATGGAAGATGTGAACCCTTAACATAAAGGGACTCGTAACCATTGGAAATTAAGAAACTGATGTATGTACGTCAGTTGCATCTAGAATAATGAAAAATTAAGAAAAGCAATTAAAAAAAAATAAGGAGAAAATTAAGAAAGGAGTGGGGAGTCTGGAGAATTTTTGTGATTCTGTTCACAGTCATTTTAAAGATGGCTGGGCATTATTGCCAAGGGAGAAGAGTGCTACTGCATGGCAGCTGCGGGTTGTTCCAGGATGAGGTTGGAAGAAAGTTCCCTCATGATTGGATGTGGGAGAGGAGACGTGTGAATACTCTGCAGTGATTGCAAAGCAACGTTCTTCTGTGGAAGACAAGCTGGGAGGGGAGACGTCTGACTCTGTAATTTGGGGGGGTGTGTGTGGAGGAAGAGATCTCATGCAACACAGAAAAAAAACATTTTTCTAGGGATAGGTACAAGAGAGAAACAGCAGAATTCTTTGCATGTGTGAGTAAGCCTTGAATGTCACTAGATTTATTTTTTCCCCTTAGGTCTTTTGTCAACAGTCCAGTTACTGAAGGTACTTTATTTTTTTTTGTTCCCTCTGGGATACACTTCTGGTAAATCTTGTAACTTGATTTTTTTTTTTTCCTCCTACTTCATTGAGGGCATTTTTGCACTCTTGCCAAATTTCTACCTGTAGGATAATAGTTGTTGTTGATGAACTTCTGGAGTCTTTCAGGAAGCCAAGGAATCTAGGTATGTGAAAGTTTATAAGGTAATTCTGTGAGACAGCATCCAGAATCTGTTTATTAAAGTTTACCACGTCACATTATACTGTTTTATAAATTTATTCTATTCCATTTTTAAATATTTTTTTGTGAGTCGTCAGCCAAGCATGGCATTCATGGTGAAGAGGGTTCAGTGAGCTCTGACCCCCTGCTAAAGCCAGCAGGACAGCATCCTCCATGATGTGAATGAAAATCTACATTGATGTTTCAGCTCATCTTAAAATGAGGGTAGGAGATTAAAAATTCCAATGCCCTTTTTTGACATGGAGGTGGTCATATAGGATAAGCAGTCCGGCATCAAGATGCTACTGAAAAGTCTTCTCTCCACATTGGTGGCAATAGACACCAGCCTTTGAGGTGAGGTGGAAGGTTCCAAATGAAGATAGCGAGCCTTGTGAACTTGGCACCTCTGCTGCTACTTTGAGGCTTCTTTATAGAATGGCCATGCACCAGGTGAGGACTGCTTGGCCTCAGCAGCCAGAGGCAAGGTATGGGCCGTGAATTCACAACATGGGCATAGTGGTAGTTAATCTAAGAGAACGGCGTGACTGCTGCAGATTATTCTGAAACCGAGTAGCAGGGAAAGGGCATGCTTCCAACAGGTTGCCTAAGGATAGGTTTGGTTGTGACTTTTTTGGTGGCTGATTCTGTTAAACAATCACAGCAAGTCAGAAAGCTGGCAATAATTATTTGAAGATAGTGGATGTGGATAATGTTAGTATGAATTAATTACAAGAGACCGTTAGCGCTCTGGTAGTAGAGATGCCATTAGGACTATGGGAAGCACCTGAAACTGAGTTTAAATGTTGAGCAGCAGTTGAATATAGTTGTAAAGGTATCTCAAAGGCCAATAAAAAATAAAATTGTATTTCTAAGTACATGTCACCCTCAGTGATGAAACGGCGAAGGGGATCACTGCCATGCAAGTTTTAAGTAACTGATATTAGGACACTTTTCTTTGGCTCTATCAAGCCACTGTCCTCTTCACACTTGCGTGATAACAGAGGTGTCTTAACTAATTTTTGAAGTGCTGAATCTTTTAAGTGAAAATAACAATAATGCTCCTTATCTGATGAATGTTTCAGTATTAGCACTAGGTTCACTCTTTCATGGTGGGGTGGTGCTTTCCATCTATACATCCCAAAACACATCAAATAATATGTAGGAAGCAGCCTGCAGTGCAAATACTGCATTCTTACAAAATTCAATAACTGATTCAATTTATCACTAATAACAATAGCCTTGTTTTATATCAACAAGCATGGAAGATACTGTCCTCTTTGTTTCATGAAGCAATTAGCCAATCCATTTTTTACCGTGTATCTCTTTACAACAGTGCATATGTCATGTTTAGCAGATCGATACCTTTCATGTTACTGTTGGACTGTGAATAAAAGGTTCTGTTACATATTACTTTTTTTTCAAAACTGGGCATTCTCCCTTCCCCCCAGTAGTCCTGTTTTCACTGGGTAAGAAGAAGATAGCAAGAAGCTGTAAGCCCAAATCCCACTTAAGGATTCTTTTCAGTGCTTTTCATGCACTAGCCTTCCCATTCCTAGTAAGGTCTGGCAAAGTCTTTGATCACTGTAGCATCTCCTTTGCAATATCCCTCCAGCACTTTTAAATAGATTCGTTGCAAACAACTGCAACCAGCTCTTGACTACCTCTAACTATAGGTGGTTATCAGTTCAGAACACTGTAAATGTTTGAGACATACTGTGAGTCTCCCTGACAGCTGTTAATTTATGTTTACCTCCATTTAATGTTACATTGTTTTCTTGCAACTTCTCGGCAGCTTTATACTCTCTATCTTCCAGATTTGTTTCCCACATCAGCTCTTTCTTCAGTGATCTCTGGTGTGGCCCTGAGGAGCTTTTATGATCATTTTAAGCACTTCAGAATTTTCTCATTCTTTGCTGGACAGAATGAAGAATCAAATAATTCAGAGGCTGAGCAAAATGGACTGAGATGTATTAGGGTTTTGTTACAAACCATCAGGGATTTAGCTCAGCCTCTAGAACTTTTTAACCAAGCACATGTGTTGGACAGATTCCATGTTTTATAGACTACACCTCACTAATAAGACATCAGATTTTTTTTTAGAAGTAAAACACAATGGCACTCTGTGGTTTTGTTTGTTGTGAAGGCTGTGACTACGCTAGCAAATTAAGAGGTGCCAGGGTGCAGAGCTGGAGGCTTAAAGCCCACTGCTTACACTGTTAAATGTCATCAGCAGAGACCCTTGGCATGGTTGAGGGATTAGCTCAGCCTCAGCTGCCAATGCAGATGCAGCCATCCTGTTTTGGTGGTTAAGAGAGTTTAATAATAGGGATACGGCCACTGGCATGAGGCAATCAGCCTCAGAAATAGAGCAGGCACTGGTACTCTTCTGTTTACTAGTGTGGGTAAATTTCAAATTGAGGAATACAGCAACAAGTACTCCTTACCTTCTGCATACTGGAATTCAAAGTGTTAATGTCTGTATATATGCCATGACCTGCCCTCCTACAGAGAGTCCTGTGCTATTAGGAACATCCAACAGTGAATGAACTGAGAAGTACATGCACTGCACCCCTGGAGGGAGGAGAAAAATCTAAGGATGCTGGCTGCTGAAAAACTTCAGATTGAAAATCAGAGCTGGGAGCATACGTGAACGACACATTTCAGAGTTACACTTAAACCAATGAAATCTTGGATGCATAGTGGTGGACCATAAATCAAAAAGTCAATTTCAGTTGAGGGGTTTTCTAATTTTACTTGGACGTCAATTATTTAGTTTACATTAAAAGACCTAAAGAAAGGGGATTTAAGACTTGTAATTTGAACTGTTCTTGTCAGGACTTGCAAAGAACTTCAAAAGAAAAAGACTTTGGAAAAATAGAGCAGAGATGCTGCTCTATTGTTAGAATTTAAGCAGCATGTAGTGTTTTGTTTTTAAATGGGATTAGGTAGGTGAATATGTCTTCCTGATTTTTTTTTTTTTTAAAGAAGGTTTAATACTTTGAAAATAAGTTTTAAATGATAACTTGAACAGCCTTGGGGCTTGGGTCTGAACACTAGAAGTCAGCTGCCCATTTTGTTAAAGTGGTCAGCAACTGCTATGCAGGGTCTGAGAAAAAGGAATGTCCTGCTGGGGTTTGAGAACCTACTGTAGTGTTTAACTCTTAGTAACCAGAAATGTTGGTATTAGAACTTCAGTGGGAACCTCTGTAATGAAGTTACTGACTGAACTCTGGCATAAATCAATTCTTCCTTTACTCAGGCATTTACCTGAAGGATGGAAAGCTGATGTAGCCTTTTTCTAAGGGACTGTCCAATATTGTTTTTTTTCCCAATCTTTAAATGGCTTTCCATCTTGCTATAGCACAGGTGACTTACCTCTGACTTCTGCTGGTCCATCTGCTACTTTCTCTCTACACTCCTTGTTCATCTCTTAAAAGCAGCAACACCGAAACTAGAAAAACCTGACAACTAGCAGGCTCTGCAGGAAATATTTTTGGTAGTTTTAGGCAACTTCTCTTTTCTGTTTGTACAAAACAAGTTTTCCAGAATTCCCTGAAACTTAACTATGTCTTGAAATTTAAGCTTTAATTTGAGACATAAAGATCAGGTTCTGATGAAACTGTAATCAACAGCATCCATGTGATCTTTTCTTTAAAAAGTCAGTATATTATTGTCAGTGTTACCTAGACTTCATATGGGTAATTCCTCTTGCAGCTCAACAGAACACCCCACCTTGTTCTTCTCAAACCCTAATGATTTTTATGAATTGTATTAGACTACGTGGGAGAAATTGTTTTCTATTTTTATTTCTCAAATCATTATTTTACTTTATTGCTCACATCTAAAAGAAAGTAAACTGTGAAAACTTCAGCTTTCAATTCTAATAAATGTCTAACAGATAAAACTTAAAACATGGCCCAACTGTGTCCTTACCTAAAAATTCTGAGGTTTTTTGTTTGCATGCAACGTATTTTTGTTCTTAAGGATTTGGGAGGGTCCCAACTCCTCAAATGCTGACATGCAGGTTTGGCATGACTATATTTTAACTGCATGATTCTGACTTTAGTTGTATTTAGGTGGAAAGGTCAATGAATCCTACACAGTCATTTCTCTTTTAAAGCACTTCCAAACAAGCCAAAAAACCTGATACATGGACTACATAAACATAGCTTTATTATAACCAGCATAACCAACTCCAAAATTAGAACTATGTTAAAAATAAATAGCTGTGTATTTCTTTAAATGTAAGACATCATGTTTCTTTACAGCAGTTGATTGAGTTTTAGTGTTATTCAGTGCTTTACTTGTAAGAGTCTGCCAAAAAGCAATTAGTAGTCAGACTTGACACTGAAGGATCAAGTTCAATTCCTTTTTTATTTGATCTTGGATGTCTGAGCTTTAGTAAAATGCACATTTGCAGAAACTAGTAGTGTGCTAATGCTCCAGAGCTTGCTGCAGGAACACTTGTAAGTGATGAGCTGACCCAAAGCTGGGTGAGAATGTGTATAACAGTGTAACAATAAAATAATCTCTAGCTACCCCAATTCAAAATGCAGATACTTACATTTCCAATAGCAAAAGCTTCTGGGTGTCCAAAAGACTTCTGAGCATGGCCAAATCTGCCTCTTCTGATTACCTCAGGATCCACAAATCTTCTGCTTGTCTCACTTGTGCATCCCATTCATGGAGCATTTCCAGAGCACACTTACCAAACTAGGTCCCAACCATAGTGGCAGTTGTGCCTTTCATTCAATGACTTTGTAGTTTTGATCCACTCTGGTGCCCAGGGGGATCCAACTTCAGTTCAAATACTTCCACAGGGACAAGAAAACAGTATTTTGTACTTCCAAAGAGAATGAGCTAGCCACCTAGGTAGGTATCCTTTAAAGGGGGTTGTACTCAGCCTCTGTTAAATAAGCTGCTCCACTTTGCATGGGAAAACTAGAAATTAGTTCAGCTAGAGTAAGCGCAATCTTTTAATCTTGTGGTAGGTCCTCACCTAGGAAAAGGGAGGCACATGTGCCAATCTCCACCTTATATTAGCGTTAGGTTAAAAACAAGGAAAACCAAAAAACTTCACCCACGTCACACGTATGGGAGGGTCATTTGTGGTCTACTCTAAAGCTTATAAAATAAGAGAGATGGATTCAATGATATTAAACCAGCAGTTACCTTACACAAGTTATATGTCAATTAGTACATCATGCCTACCTGGCACACTGAAACTCTTATGCAGTTTACCCGAGCAAGCTGGAAAAATTTTAAAAAATTATTTCAAGGCACCAAGTAGATGCTATAGAGGAATACAAAATACTGAGAAACCTGGATCAGCAGCCCAGTATTTTCTCGAAAGGCTGAACAATAAATAGAGATCAGAATCTCAGTGATGTGTATTTCATGGATGATTGACAAATCACATATGCTACACAAAGCAGGCACTGTCAGCCAAATGGTTCAATGCTAACAGCACTAAAACCTTCACTGTAAGTGCAGGTACTGGTAGGACTCGCACTACATCATTACTATTTTGGGGAAAACGGATATTTCAACGACATCGAAATAAAAATACTTCGCCACTCTAAATGCCATCCAATAACACTAGAATGACACGCTCAGGAAAAACTAAGGATTGTCTTAAAGCTAGCAACACAGCAAGGCTGTGTTGGATCAGACTAATGATCCTTCTAATTATGTATGTGTACTCTCACTGGATGTTCTTGTCTATAGAAGCATCAGTTCTTCTGAAGACTTGCTAAAATCCTTGCTCTAGCAATTTCTGAGGCAAAAGTAAAGCCGGGATGGCTATATTTTGTGATGAAGAAAATAATTTTTAATTTGAAATCTTTCAACTATTTCAGTTCTTGAACTATGTCCTAGAACTTACAGGAGATCCTGCTTTATCCTGTCTGAAAGGGAGAAATTTTGTATGCCATACTTAAATGCTACCTTTTCCAAATACTTTATACCATTTCCTTGGTCTTTAATATTTTTGTCTTGATCCTAACCATTTTCCTCATATATCTCTGAACTAATTCTTTAGAGATAAGGTGAAAGACTCAAATGCAGTATTGCAAGAGATGTGTCATTGGTTTGTTTCACTGGTTTCATATTGGAGTTCTAAAAAAAGATTAACCATTTTCTCAATGTTGAGTATGTAATAAATAGAACGATCTTGTCAGAAGATCTACTACTGGCTATTGAATAGAGCTTTTTTCCTTACATTGGTTAAGGAGCCCACAAGGAGTATGACTGACTCATACTATTTCTTCCAATAGGTAAAATTTCATGATGTTACATTCAAAATAATCTGCATTGTTCTGGTCATCTCTTCTCTAGGTAGATCTCTCTGATATTGCTTATGGCCTCCTCTGGTTTTATCTAAATTGCACAATGAGCATCTGTAAACACTGAAATATTTTTCCTTCAGCTTTTCCTCTAATTATATATTAACTAGTATATCAGACTGTATCTCTGATAACAATATGACAGAATCTTTCAAGTTATTACATAGATGTAAATTTTTACTAGTCTACTGTATTAACTTCAAGGAAATTCCAAGTCTATACCAAAGCTACTGATAACCAGTCCCATTCTGAAGAGTCAGACAAGTAACCCCTCATCTGTATTTTGAAAAGTTGCATTTCTAACAGGCTACTACTGTAATCGAAAAAATCAAATCCAAACCCCTAATCACAAATGGCCCTCGAACTTGCTTAGAAAGAAATCTAGATTTTCATTCAGAGAAATGGAAAGATAAATAGTCACTAAAGGACACTATTAAATTGTGTCTTAATAAGCTTTATCATTTATCAATATGAATAAAATTTGTCACTTAAGATTTAAAATAAGTCCTCTTAGACTTAGAACTCTAATATGAGACCAGTGGGAAGAAAAAAAAAAAAATCAATGATACATTTTATTTTGAGAATCTTCTGCTCAACAAAAATAGCCTTAGCATATTGAAATACCTTACTAGAAAGTATAGTAACAGGAAACGTTTTCAAGAGCTTCCTAGAAGTTGTAATAATGTAAGAAAATAATTGCCAATATACAAAGCAACATAGTAAAATTTTTTTTTTCTGCTCCTGTATTCATTATGGATTAGCTCTCCTCTAAAATACACCCTGTATATTAATTTTTTGAAAGCTCCACTTAAAAAAACCCACAAATAATTCTCAGAAAAATTTGGAGACATCAAATGGTGTCACAGAGCCTTACAAAAATCAAACTAGACTGGAGATAAACTCAAAATAAACTTTATTCTAACCAAAAGTGTTCAGCAGAGAACCAACTAGAAAAAAGGTTTATCAAAACTATTCAACACTCCAACAACATTAGTAAACAACAGGTTCAGGATGTGTGAGGAATCAATACTGTGCAACTGACTGAAGAATTCTTAAAATTGACAAAGGAGGACCCCAAACATGGGCAATTGTTCACCTGTAAGATGAGGGCTCTCCACCTGCAGGAGCTTCCTTGGGCAACATCCCAACCTGAGGGGAGAGTCCCTGACTGCAGACTCACTGCTCCCAGGAGGACCAACTCAAAATGACTGGGGTATAAAGGGAACCCCACTGGAGAGCCAAATCTCATCTGTGGTCATACATGGTCACGCCAGTGCTGACTGGCTGAGGGCCCCATCTGACAACAGTCACCATAAAGGCAGGAAAAGCGATGGTGCAACAGTCGTAAAGCCCCAGTCTTTACCATCCACCCCATGACCACAGTCACAGTTGGACTGGTTTCCTTGGAGTGGTTGTACAGTTACATCTTGCACCCAAAGTTAAAAGGGAGCTCAGTCTGGGTGAGCTTGATGCTCACTGTGAGTTGTCATTTCTTCAGTTGCTTAAGGTCGTACTGGAGCAGCAATGACACGGACAGACTTCGAGGGAGTGCGCTCCACGGTTAACACGGGTCTTGTCGTTGTGCGCCTAACACTGTTTATAACAACGCAAATCACAACAATCACAACTACAACTGTTAGCAGAGACAGCAGAAGACTCATTAGCCATCCCGACCAAGAAAAACCCAATGTATTGAAAACTTTCCCCAACCAATTAGTCCTCAGTTCAGCAGCTACTTCCTCCATTTTGTTGATCTGATCCTGAAGAGACATTGACGCGTTTGGGATGTGGACGCAGCACACATCAGCTGACTGGTTCAGGACTCCACGTTTGGTCACTATCACCACTGCCAGCACGAGCACCAAGGTGGTCCGCTTTTCCATTGTCCTGTAAGAACACACCGCGCTGGGCTTAGGCTTTGAAATGGGGCTTCAGGGTTCGAAGTCAGGGATTATCCACTGAGCACTAATACAGTAGGGTTTTCTGATCTCATCCACGGCTTCCCAAGCATATAAGCCTCTGGGTTTTGCCAAGGTCATGGGTACAATGCCAGTGGAGGGTAGCCTCACCATTACAGGTTGGCCCACATAGATCCACAGTGGAAACTGGTCCCTTTTATCATCTGGTGTGGGGTCGTCGCCTGTTAACAGTCCCGTAGCACAAAACACTTGAGTTTTGGAGTTTCCCTAACTTCCCCACTGGTTGTTAGCAATAAAAAACACTTGTGGTAACTGTACGTCCCAGTTACGGAGTGAGATGTCAGCATGTCTTTTCATCAGACAATTGGTTTGTTCGACTATACAGTTGGCCTGAGGATATGGTGTATGGAACACCCACTTGATGCCTTCCCCTCAAGCCCAGTCTTGCACCACTGTGGCCGTAAAACATGGCCCATTATCACTTTGAATGCACTCAGGAGTGGGTAAAAATCACTTTCTCAATGCTTGGGCCGTCTGATCTCTGGTGGCAGTGCCAACAGCTGTAGCTGTAGTCAGTCCTGACACCACTTCCACTCCTGCCAAAATATATCTTTTCCCATAGAATGGCTTCCAAGGACCAATATAATCAATTTTCCAGGTGGTCCAAAGAGTCTTACCTTGTTTGGCATGCTGGGCTGGTGCTTGATTTGGGTGGCTGGCCTTAAGCCTTACCCAAAATTGTGGGCAAGCCATAAGAACCGTTTCACTTATTCTTATGGACACTGGCCATCCCTGGGACTGACGCTCATAATAGAGGTCTGTTTTCGCTGAGTGGCCTCCCTTAATGTGCAGCCACTCGGCCAACCACCCCCAGTCTTCCTCTTCACTATCTACTACTCTAATTTGGCCTAGATCTACCTGTTGATTCCATTTCATGGCAGGGGTTCCATTTCTTGCACGGCCTTTTACCCATCCCACCTTTAGGGCTTGTGATCTGCCTATTTCTAACAATCGCTGCCAGTCTCCAACTCTCTAGAGAATCTCACCACCGATGGGATTCCCGCTGGCATATCCACTCTGTGGCGCCCTTATAGATTGTATAATAATCAGTGTAAATTACGGTGGTGCCATCTTCTGCTGCCAGCAGAAGGTCACGCAAGTCCCCCACCTGTGCGATACCTTCCCCCTCCTCTGTAATCATTCTCCCGGTACTAATTTCCAATGCTGCTGCTTTATATTGCCATTGGGATCCCACATGACAGGCAGATGCATCTGTGAACCATTCTCCTTGCACATCAGAGCCTGTGATCAGTTTGGGCACCTCTTTGATCAGGGAAGGTTTACAGGGTTGGACCAGCAAAAACAGATCCGGATTCACAGGTTGTTGGAGCTTAGAGGCTTTGACCAGGCTCTCTCTTAATGGCAGTAGCTGACTAACTCCTTCAAGATAGACACACCACTCATATTGTGGCGTCCTGGACCACTTCCCCAGGAGGGGGTGATCCCTTGAGGATCGAATTTAGCAGAGGGAAAGGGCCTTTGCACTATAATCCTGCAAAGTATGCAGCCTCTCCGCTTCCTTAACTGCCCTGGTAAGTGAGGACCCTTCTCCCACTCTTGAGTATCATCGTTCGCTTTCCTTAAATGAGGTAGAAAAGAATAATAAAGGTCTGGTCGGCCCTCTTGATGCTCTTTGGAATACACCACAATGGGGGGCATGGTCTGCAAACTCCCACTCTACTCTCATTGAGTGTTGTGGGTGCAGTGAGCCTAGCCTCTGATACGTCTTAAGTTCATCCTTTAGGGCATTAAGGGTCTCTGTATGTTCTGGAGTCCAGTCCTGTTCCTTATTCTTTCAGAGCAAGACATATAATGCGCAGGCAATCACCAAGAACCTCAGTATATGCTTTCTCCAGTAGCCCAAGGTACCTAGCAGCCTCTGCAATTCCATCTTGTTGCCTGGAGTCTGGCCTTTCTCAACAGCTGATAGAGTGTCAACAGGTACCACAACTGCTCCAGCTATCCACCAAGCTCCTAGGAATTCAGTTTCTTGTCCAGGATCTTGACATTTGGAAGGAGGAATGTCTAGCCCATTTTTAGTCAACAGGTTCCAGATGGCTTCAGCCACCTCCCCTACCTGTTCTTTATTATCTCCACCAACTAGAATATTGACTATGTACTGATACATGTGGACGTCTGACGGCACCTCCACTGCATCAAAGAGTTTTGCCAAGGCATCTTGGCCAACAGTGGGGGAGTATTTGTATCCTTGTGGGAGTTGATTAAATGTATATTGTGTCCCTTCCCAAGTAAAAGCAAACGGAGGCTTATCCTCTTCCCTTTATGGGATCATGAGAAACATATCCTTGACTTCTAGGGTGACCATCCACAGATGGGAGCCTGCCTGTTTTGCTGTTACTATTGAGGTTATACACAGAACGGCAGCCGTCAGTGGCGGGGTATTATCGTTTAATCTTCAACAGTCAATTGTTAAGCGCCACTGCCCATCAGGCTAACAAACTGGCCAAACTGGAGAATTATAAGGTGCCACTTGTTATCTGTCTCTTCAAGGTCATTATTTCTGTAATACCCCATTTAGCTGCAGTGGTAGCACAGATGCAAGCTGCAAGGTCCTAACATGGACAGCCTCTGCTCCTCTGCTTCCAAACTCTGCACCTTGCCATTAGGTAGATACCACCGCTTGCTTGCTGATACATCAAATCCCAATATATTTCCCTTACAGGGGCTTAGAGTCACCTCCATGGCCATCATCCACTTTTCCCCAGGTAGCCAAAGTTGAGTTTGAGCTATGGGACATTTTCTTGCTACACCCATCACAGCTATTATGTTTATAGTCTTTCTTGATGGTTCAATTCCTAACTGATCAGCTTGTTCCTTATTTAAAACACTAATTTGGGCCTCTATATCCATTAAGAACTCTAAACTTATTAACTTTGGGCCCACAGGGTTGTGTATATAAGGTTCCTTGTTGGTGGACCATTAGCAGGAATTAACCCCGCAGAATGGGCAGCCCAAACCCCAAACCACCACTTCTAGTTTTTTAACTCGTTCAGTTGCTCTCGCAGGGAAGTGAAAGCATTAGTTGCATCTGGGCTACTGTAAGGAAGGGTGGTTGCAGGTGTTTCCACTTGGTCTTCGGTTTTCCCCTCAGTCTTTGGTTTTCCCCTCTAGCAATTCCACCAGTTTCCAGATATGGTTGATGGATTGCACATTCAGCACTGCCCGGGGTACTCTCAACACTAATGTCTTCCACCAAAGGTCATTCCTTCCTGGATTGTGGGCTTGATCCAGCCTATCTCAAGAGGATGCAGGCTCCCTGCAGGGAGGCCATCCATGGTGAGGGTTTCAGCTGGCTTGTCAAACCCTCCTATTCCCATCTGCACCACTGCCCGGATCAGTCCATCCCATCTTGCACCCATGAGTGACTATATTGTGTAATGTTTCCAATCAAGTCAATATAGGCACAAGTGGGTTCTGAGAGTTTTGCTGAATATGCTCTACTGCCCTCTGAATTCTCTAAGGGATTGGATATGTGTTTTCAAAGTGTCCAGTAGTCCCCTAATAAGCCATCTAAGGTGGCTGGGGTCTCATCAGTATCCCTTGCTGCCCTCTTTCGTACATCACCTGGATACAAGCAGCCTTTGTACTCCTTCGGCTAGCTCCAACAATCCCTTTACCCAGACAGTAATAGGCTACCCTCACTCCTTCAAATCCACACTCCCAGCCCAATACACCACTAGGGACATTATCTACTGGTCACCTGCTGGCCCATCGATCAGAAACACTCCTGGGCCCCAAAATCCCCTAGCCTTGTCATCACTCAATGGTATCTGATCACTCCCAGTTAAAGAAACTCTCCACAGATACCCAGTGTCTGTTTTGCCCAGCTTGCACGAGAACTTCGCTTGTAACTCACTGAGCTGGAGTCCTGTCCAGGGGTGGTGTGGACAGTGGTTCAGGGGTTCAGCCTTGCAGGTCCACATGTCTCTCCATTTTAATAAGAAGTTGCATGTCCTTTTCCTCCAACTCCTCCGTCTCCTCAGAACCATATTCATCAGGGTCTCCCCAAATGTCTCCATCCCAATCTTTGGGATCTGCACCCACAATCAATTTTCAGATTTGGACAATACTGGGTGATCTCTCCACTCATGCTAGCATGATCTCAATTTTTGGTTCAAATAGACACATCTGCTCTTGTTCTCTTTTCAGTTCTTTTAAACAATCTAACTGCTTCTTCAAATTATCCTTCTTTAACATTACAGAATAATTACAGTGATCTTGTGCTTGAAATAAACAGGCACCCAGGATGGCACACATAGTGCCTTTATCTTCCCTATCTTGGTTATTTCTGTGGCATTGTTCTACTCCTACAACCACTGCTGGGTCAAACCACTTCTCCTTCATCCATTTTATACCTGGGGTAGAAGGGCGACCGCTACACCTCTGTAGTAATCCCTCTATTAACATCATCCTGCCATCTACACCAATTTAACATCACAGAGCCTTACAAAATCAAATCAGACCAGTGGTAAACTCAAAACAAACTTTATTCTAACCAAAAAGAGCTCAACAGAGAACCAGCTAGAAACGAGGTTTAGCAAAATCCTTCCACACTCCAAGAACATTAACAAACCACAGGTTCAGGACACACAAGGAATTAATACCACACAACTGACTCAAGAATTCTTAAAATTGACAAACGAGGACCCCAAACGCGGGCAATTGCTTACCTGCAAGATGAAGGCTCTCCACCTGCGGTAGCTTCCTCGGGCAATGTCAGCCCTGAGGAAAAGGACTTGGGAGTGCTGGTGGATGAGAAGCTCAACATGAGCCGGCAATGTGCGCTGGCAGCCCAGAAAGCCAACCGTGTCCTGGGCTGCATCAAAGGAAGCGTGGCCAGCAGGTCGAGGGAAGTGATTCTGCCCCTCTACTCTGCTCTCATGAGACCCCACCAGGAATACTGCGTTCAGCTCTGGAGTTCCCAGCATAAGAAGGGCATGGAGCTACTGGAGCAGGTCCAGATGAGGGCCACGAAGATGATCTGAGGGCTGGAACACCTCTGCTATGAAGACAGGCTGACAGAGTTGGGGCTGTTCAGCCTGGAGAAGAGAAGGCTCTGGGGTGATCTTATAGGAGCTTTCCAGTACCTAAAGGGGACCTACAGGAAAGCCGGAGAGAGACTTTTTACAAGGGAATGTAGTGCTAGGACAAGGGGCAATGGCTTTAAACTGAAAGAGGGCAGATTTAGATTCAATATAAGGAAGAAGTTTTTCACTGTGAGGATGGTGAGGCACTGGAACAGGTTGCCCAGAGAAGTTGTAGACGCCCCATCCCTGGCAGTGTTCAAGGCCAGGCTGGATGAGGCTTTGGGCAACCTGGTGTAGTGGAGGGTGTCCCTGCCCATGGCAGGGAGGTTGGAACTAGGTGATCTTTGGGGTCCCTTCCAACTCGAACCATTCTATGACTCTAACGTCCCGACCCGCGGGGAGCGTCCCCGACCGCAGACCCGCGGCCCCCAGAAGCACCATCCCGGCGGGGCGCCCTTCATACCCCGCCGCGAGCTGCTCTGCGGCCGGGTGCGGCCACGCCGGCTCTGATTGGCTGCGGGCCCCACCTCCCGGCCGGCGCGCACCGTAAAGGCGCGAACAGCGCGGGCGCGGCGGTCCTAAAGCCCCGGTCTGTGCCAGGGCGGGCGCACCCGCCGCCAACGGGCGTGAAACCGGAGGTGGCGAACCCCCCAAATTCCATGTGAAGGGCAGCTCAATAGCGAACCATGAAGTACAGCCGTTTAAAAATTTTCTCCAAACAATCTGGGTAATTGGGGAACGTATTCGGCAGAGAAAGTTGTACCGTCCAAGCGACCCAGTTAAAACCTTAATCGAAGGACTTTCACAAAACACAGGAGCACAAATTGAATTGCTTTAAAACAAATCAGAAAACCCCAAACGAAAACCCGCCACAAAACGGTAGAATTCCTTTATTCAGTAGGAATTACATAGGTATCTTTCCTAGTTTTTCTTTATAAGGGAAGTTTTTTGTATTCAAAGGTCTAATAGCGAAACCGAAAGAACGTCACAGCTGGTACAATTCATATTTATTTGGGTGACGTCGGACTAAGGAGGTTTTTAGGGTCGTTGCATGAATGTCAACCATCCTCATTTACTGCTCAGAATATAAATGGCATATAGACCTAATTTCAGAAGCTTGATAGTCGATTCACGGTTTATTATTTATTTTTACACAAAAATGAGCTATGTTTTCATACGTGACATGATTTTGCTTTGCTCTTCTGGTCGCACATGAGAAGAACACCCAGAAAGACACTTGTCAAAGGTTAATCTATTTGTGTGCTTTTACAAAATGTTGATTTGTCAATGCTACCGGTGGTTTGTGTAGCGCAGATACTCAATTCTACGCTACTTTTCACCAACAGAGAGAAGGCAGCACAAGGTGAAACAGTGCGGTTTGGTTGGCATGGGAAGACGTCCGAGTTCTACGGTAACGGGTGCAGTGGAAAAGGAAATAAAGAACAGAAGCATATAGTTCACTATTTAGTATCTGATACGGGCAGAATACACAGCAGCTAAGCACTCCATAGGGAAGGAACTCCATAGCTGAAAGTCCAGGCGGGTTACCGATGCAGGGTGAGGAAATTACATATTCTTAGGACGAGGCATGAACAAGCGAGTATCTGAAAGAATTTTGATGTGAAGCAACTTAGTTAAGTTGTAGGTGATTGCTTAAAACTGCGGAAGGAATTTATGCATGCCAGTATAGTATTTTGGCACACAGTTCTTTCTGCAAATATTTAACATACACAATAATAATAAAAAAAGTTGGCTGGCCTCCTAAGTACCATCACTCACTTCTTGCCCTTGGAAGATTAATGGTTGGTTGCAAGAGTAAGAATCAACAGTCACAAAAAGTCAAGCAACTAGTGGCAATAATTCTCATTAGAGGTGAAAAAAACCCACCAAAAAAAAAACCCAAACCAACAGCCAACCAACCCAACCTGAGGAAAGCTTAGTCAATGCTTGTGTTGCTCTCAACCAACCTCCTCCCGCCCCCAAATACTGTGCTTCAAATGTTTAGCTACATTGTTCAGCTTGACAATCTACAAACCCAAAATACTTTGCTTTGTCTATAAAGAAAAGAGCAAATTTCACAAGACATAGAAAGGATTTTTATATCAAGAACTGCCACCATTAAGTTCCAAGTACAGCACTTTCTGGTTGCAAGCTATTAAATCATACTGATAACTGATATAAACAATTGTGGGGGGAAAAACAGCAGTAAAAAAACCACAACAAAACTATCAAGATACAGAAAAATCAAGAAGAAACTAAAGATACTACATTATTATCTGTCAAAAGTAACCAGTAATTCAAGAGATTTCTCACATATCTGTATTTTGATACTCATAGTGCTTACAGCACTTCTTGGGGAAGGGGGCAGAGAAGGGGAAAGGAAAAAAATATAAAGCCAAATTAGGGGAAATAAAAAAAAGAAACAAACCTCGAGATCAGTCCATAACGGGGACTATAAATTTTACACATCAACTTTATTAACAGCAAAATCTAAAAAACTTTATTCTTGCTTTTTTGTAAAATTATTTTAGTGAACATGTGTGAATATTCACATTTGAAAGGAAAAAAATAAAATAACAGGACACAACATTTGCAAAAAGAACACGTAAAGCTATCAGATGTTAAAACAATCCAATTCCTAGACTAAAACAATCTGAGATTTTCTTTTTAACTGTAACAATCATTATAGCTGAAAAAGGAAAATAATTCCATTACTACCACTTCTTTTTTTTTTAATTGTAGACCTTTCCAGGTAGAAATATGTCCTAAAAAATATTAAATTTCACTGACAAAACACAGCTGATGTATTTTTATTTAATAATGTGACAAGATCATGCAAAGGAAAAGGAATTATTTGAAAGCAAAACAATCAAGACAGTAAAAATTCAGAGACGAGGATATTTTTCTCCACTTGCCTACGTAACAAAAACATCCTCAATTTAACTACAAAAAAGAAAAAAAACTTTTAAGATCTCTCTGAAATATTAGTAGAGTATTTATTACTGCCACAGGAATTCTTAAAATTCATTCTAACATGCATCACCAAACAATAATAATTCCGCATCTTCTCTCGTGGCCCGTGTAACTTCCACGTTAAGCCACAAATAAACAAAACACCCCATCAGATTTCATCTGTAAAAAGAAGTGGAACGTATGTTTGTAGAAGCTGTTTATTAAATATTATTTGTACTGCTGTGGTGCTCAGGCTCAAGTCAGGGCCTGGGATTCCATTTTGCCTGGTGCTCTACAAAAATTAGATAAAAGACACAATCCTTATTTTACTGTCAAAACACCAAGAACACTTTGATTCTGTGGGCTGTTTTTTAAACTGCACCAGGAAAAGTTACAAGTTGCCAAAAGAATGGGGAAGTTCAATGTTTCAGGATAGTTTTCCTCTACTGCCAGACTCCTTAACTGTGAAAACTTCTCTGCTCTTCGTTTTATAATTTTAGTGGTGTCATACATACATACTTTCTTTCACATAAACATCAAGGGAAATTAAAATGTTAATCGCATTAATCATGCAGCCCTTTGTTGTGAGAATCACCTATGAGATAATACAATACATATTTTACATCGCTAAGAAAAGACTCAAGTCACTTCATTTTTTAAATCTTTATTAGATGGGTAAATACGATTTCATTGCCATTTCAATTATTTGAGGTGTGGATTTAAAATAAAGGTGAAACGGAGTGGTTATTGTTGTAAAAACTGGGAAAAGGGAGACACCCGTACATTTTAAAATATATAAAATGAGCGTAGCTACAGATCAAGAGATCAAATATAGTATGCATGAATTAACTACTCAAGAAAAAAATCATCTGCACTACAAAATACATTTACTCTGACGATTACAGACCACAAGCTAGATTATGATTTTAATGATTTTTAGAAGATTTGATAATCGTATGTCAAAATGCATGGCAACTAGGCATCTGCTACATAAATCTAATTTTTATCACTTTTTATAATATGACTTAATGGAAATAGGTGACATTTTAGCCTCCTTTCTCTAACCTTTCACAGCTACTTTTGTGCAATAAAGCAGAGGGGTGGCTGCAGCAGGCTTTCTCACCACGCCAAGCACAAAGCTCAAGCAGTGGGCTCGTAAACTGAGCTCGCAGGCCTTGGAAACATACACGGAAAAACGCTCAACTCAGCCTCCCCTCAGTCGCATGGAAACACGGTTTAAATCGAATTTCGTGAAAAGTTATGTAGCTGAGAGCTTCAGCGTCTTTACACACAAAATATTTTCTGCCTAATTTCTATATAATTTCAAACATACTTTTGGCTCTGCTTCGCAAGTTACATTAGTTATTTTTTTTTTAATCCCCGTTATTTAAAAACGACAGCTTTCCCTGCTTACATCGACCCCTGCTAAATTCATTCTTACTGTCCACAAACACGTTCGTTCTTGCAAGGCCCCGACTCGACCTGAAAAAGCACTGATGCGTTGCAGCCATAAAGACAAATAACCGTGCTCCTTAAACCCCTTCCTCATCGGATACAGATGTTTTTTAAAAGGTAATTAATTATCAGTGGACATTTGCTTTGGTTTTATTTTCTTTCCCTTTTTGACAGTAAGCAGCAAATAAACAGTTACAGCACGAATCAGAACGTTTATTCGGTATCGTCCAGCTAGCAAAGCACTAAATAAATAAATGATTTAATCGCTACTCGGGCTCGGTACAATGTTGCAGCCTTTCAGGAACCTCCGGCACGTTATTGATCCGCTAGCGAATTACCTCCAGTTCAGCCATAGGTTGCAGGCACCGCCATCCCTCGCTCGTCCTCGCGTTGGCAACACTCCTCCTCCTCCTCCTCTTGCCATCGCTCCTACAAGCCAGAAGATTCGTCAGTTCCGCGCATGGGATTTGGTTGGTGGCAAGAACAAAGAATAAAATCGTTATTAGCTATTAGGATTTGGGTATTTTTGGTTTTTTTAAGGAAAGTTCTCAAACCGAGCACCCTCCGAGCCCTTCACCCTCCGTCCCCGCGGCGACGGCCACCAGCAGGCACCCGGCCCGGGGCAGCCCCGCCAAACACCGACGAAAAGCGCCGTTTCGGGCCGTCTGGGGCTTGCCGAGGTTCCCCCCCAACCCCCGAGCCCACGGCACGAACCCGGCCGCGGGCACAATGTCGCAAGAACGCTAAACAGCAACGCGCGACACCGGCACTTACGCGCAGATGCCGAAGCCGCGGCGCCCCGAGGGCCCCCGGCGGCCTCCGAGGGAGCCCGCGGCCGCCGAAGCCCCGCGCCCGGGAGGGGCCTGGCTACGGGGGATGGGGGAGCCGCGGCGAGCGGGGGGAGGGAGGGCGGGGGGGAGGGCCCAGCTTCCTCAGCCCGCCTCCCCAGCGGGGCCGCGCTCCCCGGGGGCATTTTGGCTTCGCTCGCTTCCCATTTCTGCGACACTGAAACTCGGTAACTTCCACCCTCCGCGCCGCCGCCGCCGCGAATAGCCGCTGCCCCGCCACGGCCCCTCCTCCCCGTGCGTCGTATCCCTCCGCGCTCCGGCCTCCCGCACCTCGCAGAGAAAGCGCCTTTCAGCCGCCAGCCCGCCGCCTTCCCGCCCACCCCGCCTCTGCCGCTCCGACATCTTCTGCCTGAGTCCGCCCGCCCGCTAATAAACACGTAGCGCTCGCCCTCGCCCCTTCTCCCCTCAGCCGGGCAGCGCCGCGGGAAGCCGCCGCGGCGGCGGCGGCGGCGGCGGGGCGGGAGAGGGGGGCGGGAGAACCGAGCTCCCCTCGTCCCCGCCGGGCCGCCCCCGCCGCCGGGGACTGAGGGGCTCGGAGTGCGGAGGGGGGCGGGGGAGGGGCGCCGCGCGCGGCGCGGCTCGAGGGGCCGCGAGGGCTGAGGAGGGGGGCGCGGAGGAGGAGGAGGAGGGGACTCTTTCCCCGGGCGGAGGGATCGCGCTCGCTCGCGCTGGCTGGCGGCGGCGGCGGCAGTAGCGGCGGCGTTGGCGGCGGGTTGCTGTGAGTTGTTGTTTCCTTCTCCTGCCCGTGGGTTGAATGGTGGAGCCGAGACTCTTCCTGGTGAACGAACAGTGACAGCTACCGGGCGGGCGGACGCGTTTCGCTGGGCCCCGACGCTGCCGCGGGAGCGCGGCCCGAGCTTCCCTCCCCCCCACCCCCCCGCCCTCCTCTTTCCCCCCTCCCCTCCCCGGTTTTCGCCTCGCCATGTCCGGGGACGGCGGCAGCAGGCACACGGCGGAGCTGCGAGCGGGTGAGTGCCGGGGGAGCCGCTGTGCGGGGCGGCGGGAACCGAGCGGGAGCCGGAGAGGGGCGGCGGGGAGGGAGAAGAAAGGGAAGCCCGCGGGGAAAGGGCGAGCTCCAGCCCTCTCACCGCCTCTCCTCTCCCCTCAGAGCTCTACTTCCTCATCGCTCGCTTTTTGGAGGACGGACCCTGCCAGCAAGCGGCTCAGGTAGGGGATGGATGGATGGATGGCGCCGCCGGGCCTGGCGGGGAGGGGGCGGCCGGGCAGGGCGGCGGATCGGGCGGCGCGCTCGCAGCCTCGTCCTCTTTTCCCTTTTTTTTTTTTTTTTTTTTTAAACCGAGCCCCTTTTCTTATACCGCCCCCCTCCTTTTGTTGTTGCTGCAGGTCCTGATCCGAGAAGTGGCGGAGAAAGAGGTAAGCGGCGCCGCGCACCCGGCGCTCGCCCCGCCTGCGGCCTCCCTCCCCCTTCCCTCGCTCTCTCCCGCTTCCCCCGCCCCATCCCGGGCACTGCTGGGGGGCTCCTCGGGGGAGGGGAGCCGCTCACGGGGTGTCCTCTCTTCCCTCCCCTAGCTGCTGCCCAAGCGCACGGACTGGACGGGCAAAGAGCATCCCCGGAGCTACGAGAACCTGGTAAGAAGAGCGGCCGGGGCCGACCGCGGTGCGGCGGGCAAAGTTGATGTGGGCTTTTTTTTTTTCCCCTCACTCTCCCTGAGCAGCCCGATAAAAAAATTGAATTTCCCGCAAAAAAAAAAAAAAAAAAAACTTAAAAAAAAAAAAAAGTTGGGAGTCTTTAAAAAAAAAAAAAAGAAACTAACAGCAGCCTCGGCCTCTTCCTCCCCTTCCTCCCTGTGGGCTGCGAGGGGGGACGCGGGGGACCCGCCGGAGCGGAGCGGTGCGGGCGGCGCGGGGTAAATAACAACAAGCGCCCGCAGCGCGAGAGCCGCGGCCCGCGTCACGGACGTGGCGCGGGCGGGAGGGCGCGCGCGAGCCGCGCGGGGCGGGGCCGGGCCGGGCTGGGCCGGCGCGCGGCGGCGGCGGCAGCCGGGCGGGGGCGCTCTCCGCCGCGCCGCCCGCGCGCGCACACAATGGCTCCCTCCTTCCCTCCCTCCCTCCCGCCACCCGAGCGGTCGCGGTGGCCCCGCCGGTGGCCGGGTGTCGGGGCAGCGGGAGCTCGGGGGCCGGGTCGCTGCGCTTCAGCCGGTTTTGGTTTTTTTTTTTTTTTTTTTTTTTTTTTTTCCTCGCCGTCGGGTCGAGCGATGCGTTTTCTCGCCGCGTGATGGGCTGGGCGCACGTCGAGGGGCGGGGCCGGTTTGAGGTGTCCGTCCCGGTTCGGTGTGTGCCCGCCCGCCCGCGCCGGTAAGTTGCGTGATGCGGCTTTGCGTTTTTATATACAACGCATCTGGTGAGTAGGAGTAACCGGAACTTGACGGGTTCACATCGCAAATTTGACTGAGGTGGGGTTTTGTTTTTTTCTTTTTTCTTTTTTTTTTTTTTCTCCAGTCTCCTAGTCTGTGCTTTTCATCTTCGGTGTAGATCCGTGATTAAAAGAAGTATTAGTGACAATAGTGTAGCTCTTGGCAGCAGAGAGGGGCCTGGGTATTTTTCTGTCAAATATGTTGTGAACTACGGTAGTTGGGAAAACAGCGGTTAAGATGTCTGAATTGTGTCTGCTAGTAACTTGTTGCTAGTGTTGGTTTCGTTACAGGTGCGCTGTTGTGCAATTTAGCCTCTGAATTTCTCAGTAGGATTTCGGAGGAAGACTGAGCCCTGCTTGTAACGTTTGTCAGAGCAAGATTTCCCCTCAGGCTTTCTGGTTGGTGATAGTAGTTCTGAACTCGAGTACTTCTGAGGTTTAGCCGTGTGGAGAACTTTTGAGCTGATACAAAAGGAGATGGGATAGTTCCCATCTGTAACATGTCTGATACTGTTGGCATATACGTTATTTTAGTTACGTTACAAATGTTGCAGTATGACTGCCACAGATTTTTATCGTAGTTGGAAGAGGCTTGCTTACTGCATTGATTTTCTCTGGAGCAAGAGATGGATTGGCTCAGGCTTTTGAATATACATAGTGTGGAAGAAGTGATAGCAGTTGACTTGTTGGAGACATATACATACCAATAGCTTTCAATTTCCCTGAAATCAAAGATCATAAAGAGATTCAACAGGGAATGTCAAAGTGATGATGCTTTTACGTGATACATTATGTTATTCTCATTTATTTATTTATTTGTAAGGTCGTATTATCCATTTTCAAACAATGGTCAGAAGTTGCTTGACCATGAATCTTTCTCTTTTATCCTATAAATTACAAAGAATTGGAGGGGCAGTCTTAGTCTAGAATGGATTTGGATTTCTTCTGAATAGTCAGAACATAAAAGGACGTGAAGAAAGAGAAAGTGAGGAAAAAGGTATTTTAAAGGTTGAAGACTTGTTGACGAATAAGTTCCTTCAGACCCTTCTTTCCAAGAAACATCTTTTGTTTCTTGGAATGCAGGTAAATACTAGATTAGTCAAGATAGGTATGTAATGACAGAAGATATACTTCCTCAAAATTTGCACTTGGTCCTGGACTCATGTATTAGGAGACGTGATGCTGACTAGGTCCTTCCTGTTTTCCTGGTCTTCTTTTCCTAACAAAGTTTTCTTAGACCTCGTGATAAAGATTTATATGCGCTTTTCCGCCTTGTCCCTACCTAGATGTTGAGAGAGAAGGGGAGAGAAATTCATAACTTTATTCTTGATGCTTCTCTCCATCCTCTCTGTCTGCTCTTGCTTCATTTGTCAAAGATGTGTGAGCTTTTGTATTACTTGACATTTTAGGCTTGTGAAAGCTGGCACGGAAGTGTATTTGCAGGGTGACAGTTACATTTCAGACAAAAGAAGTGTTTTTCACAATGTCTGGTTTCATTACAAAAACCCTTGTTTATCTCAAACCGAAAGACCTTTAGCTTTTAAGGTAGAGGCTGATTTTGAGCCTAACCTTTTTGTTTCTTCTTCTTTTCTTTTTTCATTTAAAGATTTTTTTCTAGCTTTAAGAGACTGACTCTGCTTTCTGAAGAAGGCATGTTTTGTCATGTGTTGGTACCACTTCTCGTACTTGAATGCCTTGAGCTTTCACTAAACTTGGCAGATGGGGCTGAAAGGAGAAAAGCTAAGAAACAAAAATACTAGTAAATATAGTGTTAGATGTCTGACTTTTACTCTAGGAGGGAATAAAGGCTCTGTATAACAGAGGGTAGAACTTAATTCCAGGCCTCTGTTTTGTCATTAGCAAAATAATGCCTTTTGGTATATGTCTGTTTAGGTGGATGTCTCTTTTCAAGAGTTGATGATGTTCCTGGTTTTGTCCTCATTTTGAAAGTATTTATTTAGGAATTCTGATTAGAGATAACTTTCTGTTATTAGACTGAAATTCACAGCCCTAGATATTTTATTTCTGTAACTTAATTTGTGCAAATAACGTTAAATCCGATGCAATTACCATCTTGTAAATTACTTTCATTTTTCTGTTTGGTCAGTAAATGTTTCATTTTCTTATAAGCTGACACCACGCTGTGCAGGCTTGTAATGCTGCAAGAAAATACATGAGTTCAGAAATGCCATTATACCGTGTTTTGTATTCTTAAATGATGTTTCTTGAATTCAAATATTTGTGTGTTATATTTTTATGCAGTCACCGTTTGTGGTATAAACCACTTGAATCTTGCTTTGAGAGCGTAGTTTCTTATTTCAGAGTGCCAACCTTGTTTTTATATTGTCAATGTTAAGATTTCTATTTGTACTATAACCAGAGACTTTCTGAGAATGGAGGAGTCCCTGGTAGGCCACTTTCAACCTACGTGTACCAAGGATGGTGGGACTCCTCAGTAACAAATCTTGTAAAATTTGTATTCTCTTGCGTAAGTTGTGAAAACTTACTAGCTGTAAGCCAGCTATTTTTCTCTTCTTTTTGAAAGACTGAGGGTTTGTCATTATGTGGGACAGAAACCGAGGAGCTTTAAGAGTTAACAGCTCAGTTTAGCAGAAGCAGCCTTGAGAATTGTTTATAGATTGTGGTTAAAGATGTTGTTCAAGTGTTGCATAGTTAGGCTTTAAAACAGGTTTGTTAGGGCCTTGACACATGAACAAGCTATGGTGTGTTAGCTGGCTCCAGGGTAATTGTTTTTTTCATGTTGTAGGTTCACTGTGGGTGTAGCTGCTCTAATGGTATGCTGTGGGTGAAAGCTGCGCCTTTCCGCTGCGTCCTTTGTGTGGGCACGAGTGCTCATCCAAATGTGCGGGCAGTCGGATAAGGCAGCTGAACTGTCTGAAAAAAGAACAGTGCAAAAATCGTTTTCAGATGGTTCAGCTCTCCTTTTGCAGCAACGTGGGTCCTACCACCACTGCGAGGGAGGTGGTAGGAACACTCGAGGAAGGCCTGGGGAATGTGTTGGGGTTGCTCCTTGCGGGAGCAAAGCGGACTTCAGTGGAATGAAGCCAATTGTTAAGATTCACTGTAACAATTTAGAGCTACCATAGAGGGTGGTTGGGATTGGTTTGTTTTGGTTTTGTTTGTTTTTGGCAGGGAGGTGTGGTGTTCTGTTGTTTGGTTGTTTGGGGTTTTTTTAAGTCTTCTAGGGTACAAGCATCATAGTGCGTATGGTCAGAACCATGCATTAACTTCCTTTTTCTTACATGAAATATTCATGTAATTGTAATTTTCTCTGTTGAATTAGTGTTTCATTCATGTCGGTGATGATTGAGGAGGGAGAAGCAGGGAATTCACATCAAATAGGAAGACGGTGTGATGGATTTAGTAGGTGGTATGCCTTGTTGTTCTCAGGAGCTGTTTTTTACTATTTTACAGACATTCGTCCCTGCCTCTTGCCCTGCCCACAGTTATTAAATATCATTTAAAGTGACAAAACTCTGTGTTCAGGCCATTCCACTGTTCTTTCTTTTTGGTTTGGTTTGTACCTTTCACACGCAAAGGTACGTGAAGTAACAAAGAGTATCTGTGAGATTGGGAGCTCAGTATGTTGACACTGTATTTCGTTGTTTGTGTAATATGTAACGTAGTAAAGTCTTTAAGGCAGCGTTGCAGTTACTGTTCAATAATTCTGTTTCTTAATAACCAACTAGATAATGAGTGGTTTGTTGAAAGAAACAGGGAGCAAAAATAAAATTTACATTGAATCGGGGAGCTGCGTCATCATTTAGTTTTCATTATTAATGTTATTTTGGAGAGAGTCTATACAGAAACATCTGAAATGATGGTGAGCCTTAGCAATGTTTTTGGTCTCGTTATCAGTGCTTCTGTTGGACGTACCTCAACTTAAGTCATTTCCTCTTAGTCCTAAAAGACAAACACTTCTGTTCTACGGATTATTCCCATAGCTGGAAATTTAGGTGATGCTAGAGCCTCTCTGTTCGAACATGTTCAAATATGTTGATGAGGAGGAACTCTTGTTCCTTGTGCAAAGTATCACAGGTTGGTTTGTTCCACAGACAATCAAGAGGGTTGGCTAAGTCAACGGTTTTGTGCTAGTTCTTTCAAACTGAGACTAAGAAACACTGATGAGAGATGGGCTAAAGAGGAATATCAAGTTTCTAAGGTGTACCTTTTACTTAAAACCAAAGCCAGAACCCTGTAAAAACCCACAAAACACTATGAATGAGTTTAAGATGGGCAAGTAGGTACAGGTAATCTAACAGTAATAGATATAGTTGAACATCTTAGTCTGTAGGGCTGAAAATGCTACCACCGTTCATACCTTCTCATGTGGTAAGTAGCAAGCTGGCAGCAGTCTCTTTATACTAAGGTTTGAGTTTCTCTCCTCTGGCCTCACACCTATAAAAAGCATTAAGTAGTTGAAAAACTGGTATGTTCTTGAGATGACTGGTTTCACGTAGTTCTGTTTCATTAGAGAAAAAGTAATGTCACATCAAAGTCATAGGCATTCCTATAGAAAATAGTGGCTAAGTATCCATATGCTTTTAGCTCAAGCATAATTAGAAAGTACGTGAGAACATGCTTCGGGGAAAATAGTTTCTTCTCCAATTTGCCGCTCCCTGTTGTCCGTCACCTCCCACTTTCCGCCCGCCCGCCCCCCCTACCCCCCAAAAAAAAAAAAAAAAAAAAAAAATTTGAATGCTCCAGAAAAAAGTAATTGCAATTCCTAATTTTAAATTGATGAGGCAGTGGCTGGTGGTACAGGATACACGATCAGATTGATGGTCTGATAGGGTACAACAATTACTGTAATTCAATTTGGAGCTTGTTTTGGGTAGTATGTTCTATAGCAGAGTAGTTAAAGCTGGGATAGCTGCTGGTATGAGTAAGATTGAGCTCTCGCACGTTGAAATATAGATAGCTGACTGTCTCAGACTTTGTTGTTTAATTCCTTTGTGTGGAAATGTCTTTTTCTGAACGATGTTTACAGTCAAACCTGCAGTTAAGCGTGTTAACTGTTAGCATGGGGGGGTGGGAGGGGGGTGGACCCGACGATGACAAGGCTTCACAGAACGTTTTGGTGTGCATGGTGCTTACAGTGGAATCCGGAATAGGGTCCTACTTTACTTGATGTCTAAAACACTGGCAACGAGTAACTGCATTATGTATTACAAATTTAGCTAAAGAGACTGGGTCGAATAATGATTCCGTTGATGCATTCATTGTGATTCTGATGCTGAATTATTCTGCAGAGTCATGCAGAATGAAAATGTAAGCACTGAGGTCTATTTTGAAGGTAATAGAGATTTGAACGTTAGTCCAGATCGCTGTGTAGCTGCGTTTTGTGTATTCCCATGCTGTTTGTTTGGAATAAGTAAAGTTGGGGGTAGTAGGTAAAGGGTGAAGTTGAGGGTAACGCTGCTTCTTATTTTCTAGAAAGTATTATTTGTGCTTAAGATACAAAAATTTTATGCTTACTAAAAGAGCTCTGATTTTTATTACAGCAATATTTAAGAAATATTATTAACTTGTCTTATGTGAAAAGTCTATTCAAACAAAAAGAGAGTTCATTATTATACTTGTAAAAGCATGTCTTCTGTGCATTAATGTTGGATGAAAAGAGCAGAATTAAATGTTGCAGGAAGCCCAATCGGAGAGGGAAAGAAACCAGCTAGTATTTCAGCTAGGTGGGACCGGCACAGAAGATAATCTGTACTGTTTATATACTGTTTGACTTCACAATTTTGGCATAAAATTTTAAAATTCCTGTTCGTCAAGTCCAATTTTCGCTTTTCATTTAGAGCTGTATGAATTTTAAATACATGTGCATCTGTTATTTTTTTTTCCTTTCACTTTTGCTTTCTCCCGTTGGAGTCAGAGATTGATATCAAGACAAATTCCTGTCGTCTCATTGAGTTGTCATGAGGTCTTCTGTTTCTGATAAAGCTTGTGAAGTGTCCTTTTAAAAAATAATTTTATTGCTCTTTGTCTCTTAAATCTGACTTGAAAGTGCTCTTGACAGGGTTTTTTGTTATTATTTGTTTTAAGAGGAGGACACAGGGTGGTAGATAGGTTTTATGTGGGTTCTAGCTTCTTTTCACAGTTTGTCAGTGCCAGAATTTTCTCCTGTCAAGGCTGCACCTTAGAACAATCCGAATAATTATCCGAATAATTTTAGCTTTCAAGCCGTTCTTTGTTGTTTAGTGGTGTATTAAATAAACTTCCTTACCTTGTACTTTCTTGAGTTGTTGCTACCACATTGTGGTTCTCTTTTCTGCCTTTTTTTTTTTTCCTTTTTCAAAAAGGAGGAATCAGGACTAAGTTGAATTTTTGTTACGCGCTTTTTTTCATTTGTGACTGCTACTGTGATGCTAACAGTAACACACATGAATTGATGCTGGAAAAGGCTTCCTAGAGAGGTGGTCGATGCCCCAAGCCTGTCATTTTTTAAGAGGCATTTGGACAATGCCCTTAAAAACATGTTTTTAACTTTTGGTCAGTCCTGAAGTGGTCAGGCAGTTGGACTAAATAATCATTGTAGTTGCCTTTCAACTGAACTATTCTATTAATAGTGTTAAAAGAAGATAAAGTACTTCACCTGGAGAAAACTTACTTAATAGATTATTGATAGATAATAAATAATAAATAAATAATAAATAAAACTTACTTAATAGATTATTTAAGTTCCACCATTTCCTTCTTTATAGAAGAAGAAGAAGGGAAAGAAATGAGTCCAAATAAAACCTGTAATGAAATAAGAGGGTGTTTCCCTAGCAGGTTTTGCAGTGAAATGAAGCTTACTTTTTTATTTTTAAAAGTTTCTTGCGTGTGCTTTAGTCTTACGTAGGAAAATGAGAGCCAGATGTTGACTGTGTATGGTTCATGAAACAGTTTTACAAACTTTCGAGGACCAACAAGTGTCTAGATGGCCAGTGTCACTTTTTTTTCCATGTACGGCTCACTTAGTGTTGTTGAATCAGTTTGTTAATCAGCTGGTTGTGAACGCTGTTTAGTAGCATCACAAAACTACTGTGTAACTTGGCATAAATAGCTGTTTTCACACGAATGCACTTAAATGAGGAGAGACTGTAGTGTGTAAGGGATATATTAAGACCTTTGATTGGTACGATCAAGAATAATATGAATAGGTCTCTAGTTTCAAACGTTGGCTTTAAAAACTGCGCGAGGAGGTGAGCCTACCTAGTTTCTGCTAAAACAAAAAAGTGAACACATGGCTTATGACAAATCATGAGAAGTATGACTCAAGATGTCAGCTGGCTGTAGTTTTGGAATGTGTCAAAGCTGATTTGCTTGATTTACTTTAGATTTTTTGTGCATTTGTGAGCATATATAAAACTGAAGGGTCTTGAGCAGCATAGAATGACAACTGGATTGCATATGTAGTTCTAATATTTGTGGTCAAACCAAAAAATGACTAATTATTAATCTTTGAGACGCAAGTTCAGATTCTGCAGATGTGAAGTCTGGTTTCAGATAGAGTTGTACAAAGGGCAGTATTTGTGCAGTTTTTGTGCTCCTTTTGAGGAGAGCGAAGGACTGCAAAAACTAAGGAGCTGGATCAGGGCTGTTGATGGCAGAAACTGTACGTGGCTTTGTTGCTACTTGTGGCTGTTCTGATGTTTAGGGCTCTCAAGCATGTGTTTTGACCGATTCCTCCTTGAGGTAGAAAAAAGCAGGTTTTACTTGCGTGTTACTGATAAGAAAAATGAATGAGAATAGGAAGTTCTGAATTCAGGGGATTAATTTTTACCACTCTTCTAGCAGGGTGCCTGTCTGATGACATTAGATTTAGTAATTTTAGATGAATTGATCTGTACAATCAACTGTAACTTTTTTTTTTAAAAAAAATGAAATGTAATTTCTGATATTTTCTAAAGAGAAGCCTTTCTTTAACTTGTGTGAATTTTTTAAGTCATTTAGCTTTTAGGCAGTCAAATTCAGACAGCTTGCAAGGCCCTTCTACAGATGTAACGTAACTCACAGAAGGAAAGCCCCGCTTTCCTGGAAACAGCTAGACATTTGCCTGCTGATGGGAAGCAGTGAATGAATTCCTTATTTTGCTTCGCTTGCCGTGCAGCTTTTGCTTTACCTATTAAACTGTCGTTATTGCAACCCACAAGTTTTTGCTTTTCTACCCTTCTGATTTTGTCATCCGTCCCACTGAGGGGGAGCGGCTGTGTGGGGCTGAGCCAGGGTTAAACCATGACGGGAGCAAGAGAGAACACTCTTCCTCCTTGCCTAGAAAGTTGCATTGTTGGTGATGGGAATTACTGGTGTAAGCAGGGCTTTTCCAGAGCCTCGATTCAGACATCAGCACTCTTCATGTATTCTGGCAGTTTGTTAACATGAAGTGATTACGGTGTGTCAGCAAGATAGGAGCACGTTTAATGAAGAATGAGGTATATTCCTGTTAATTGGGTGTAATACAGAAGCATTAGTCTGTCTAAAACGTCAGTCACGGCCTTCTCTAGTTGCAGAATAACAAAACATCACAAGCTTTTAATGCAGTAACTTTTGTGGTTTGTTTTTTTTTTTTTTCCTTCTGCAAAGTAAAACCGTGAAGACATATTTCAGGCTGTATGATGGATGAAACTACTACATGCCAAATCCTATATCAGATCTGAAGAAAACTTGAGTTTCTATTCTCCCTCTTAATTTTATTATTTTAAATTTTCTTTGTTATAATTAAGCTGAGAATAGCTTATGCATTTTAAAAATGCTTTTTCTTAACCAAAACCTTTGTGTTAATAGGATTTTAGTGTTGTCATACACATTTTGAAGCTTTTTTCCTTGTTACATAATATGGTCGTCTGATCTGGAATTATAGTAGTTCAGAAGAATGAACTGGTTTTGTCTGAGCAGTCATTAATACTGGTTCAGCACTATTAATCGAGTAGTGAGAAGATCTACTGCCAATACTAGGAGCTTGTTTTGGTACTGGGCAGTTGAAAACTATGAGCAGTTACAAAAACTGGTCATGTTTGTAGCCTAATAGAGGACCACATACACCAATTTTAAAGTTTAATTACTTAAGCCAACATTTTCATTTGAAAGCTTTACATGTAGAAAAAAAAAATCTAGTTTTGGGTCTTGTAACTTAGGTGAGTTGAGGCGGAATGCTTTTGCATTGTCTTCTACAAAGCTACGTTATTTATTTGGTGTATGTGAATCTTTCAAGAATTCTGTAAATGTTGCTGTCCTTACAGTCTTTGTCTCATCTTTATCTTTAGAGTAACTTAAGTTGACCAGACCCCTATTTAAATAACATATTGAATGTATACTTCACATTTTTCACTATGCTGGTAGAGGAGCTTATTAGTCTATGACCAACTGTGCCTTAAAGTCAGAAAGTAGTAAACACCAACAGTTCTCTGTACAAAATGGCATGTGCTGGATAGAAGAATTAATTAGGACCAGCTGGAATGAATTGTTGTACTTAAAGGTCATTATTTGTTTTTATTCTTAATACACTATAATCTTCTTACAAATTTGTGTAACGATCTGGAAAAAAAAATTAAACCAGCAATTCTTAAAAAATATTATGTTCTTTATCAAATGTTTTCTTTGCTCTTTCATATAATAGGTGAAATATTACAGACACTTGGCACCTGATCACTTGCTTCAAATATGCCATCGACTTGGACCGCTTCTAGAGCAAGAAATTCCCCAAAGTGTCCCTGGAGTGCAGACGTTATTAGGAGCTGGCAGACAGTCTTTGCTTCGTACAAACAAAAGTATGAAAATTCCATGAGAATTCTGAGAGTTCTTGCTGTTTTGTGCCTTTTCTGCGTCTCCGTGTGAAAAAACGCCTATGTTTTTTGTGTAATTTTTTTAAAACAGGTTGCAAACATGTTGTATGGAAGGGATCTGCTCTTGCTGCACTACATTGTGGGAGGCCTCCAGAGTCCCCTGTAAATTACGGCAGTCCACCTAGTATAGGTAAGTCAATTTTATTCTGGCATTGCCATTGTAATACCTGACTCTGAGGAGGTTGATTATTGCGATATTGTGATGATGAGAGCTAAGTACTAGTTCTGTTTATGTATATTTGTCCTTGTTTGTGTCATATACCTTACCTTTAGTATTATTTTTATTAAGATGTGTTGTTGTATTTACCAGTTTGTATGTGGGGAAAAAATGTGTTTTGTAAATTCATGTACTGGTTCTGCTCTGAAGCCGATTTTGTCTTTCAAGTATGAAATGGAATAAAATATATTTCAATAGCGAGTACGTAGAAATAAAAGTCTTATTCTTAAAGATGTAATAAAGCTGTCAGTAGATAAATAATTAGTACTATATAACAACTTAAAACCAGGACAACAATGGGTTCAGGCTATGCTGGGGAGAATAAGTCATGCAGACTGGTAATGGCTTTCTTTGGAAAGATTTGAGTGTCTTGTAGAAGTTATTCTTTCTGTTCTTTGGCCCATTCTGTAGTTTTGTAGCTGTGCTTTAGTTTACTGTGCTATATCATGAAGCATGCATGTGCTGTCTATACCGTTGAAAAAAACCAAGAAGCTGAAGGTAAAGGGTATTCTTTTTCTTTTTTAGTTATTTTTAAGCTCTCACGTGGTCACTAAAACATGTTTGTTAGCTTTCAACTAGAAGATAAATGTTTTTTTAATTGCTAGATGAGTCAGGACATATGATATTTAGGAGATTCTTTAAGGAGCATCCTTTTGTCATGGCTAGGAAGACATGCAAAATCACTTGTGTCTTTTCATGTTTCCCTGCTGATATCCAGGGAAGGGAGAATGGGTAAGACCAAATTGCCAGATTATACCAAAACCAGTAGTGGTTTATGCCAAAACAGTAGTTGCAGGTAGATGGGCATTGTTGGATGAGAGTGGGCAGAGAATGTCTGATTAATTGGCTTCTGATCAGGTGCAGCTACTGCAAAGACAAAGGCTTCTGTCTTGCCAAAACCAAGAACACTAAAGACCTGTTGTGGGAACTAATGAGTAACAATGTACAAATGTATAGCCAGGTGCTTTTTGGAACAGAGGCATTTTTAGTGTGGTAGTTTGCCATTACAGTTTTTCAATCTCTAAAATACTTTTGGAGGCTGTTGGTAGCCTGTAAATTTTCCATGAATTGAGGGGGAGAGATATTAAAAAATACATAAAAATAATCAAAGTAGCTTAATTTGGGCTATTGGCATTATTTCTAATGTTGAAGAAACTCAAAATCAAATCTCTAAATGCATACCATTACACTTTACCGAGAGAATTACAGTTCTCTCAACAGCTGAAGCACAAGCATGCTGCAGCTAAGAAGCACTTAGGCTGAGCACAGCCAATTTTGACTTGGTCAGATGGCAAAGTATTTGATGTCCTAGTAGCTCTTTCATTTCAAAGCACAAGTTGCATGCTTTCCATGATATTTCCGTAGATGCTTGGAATACAGAAAGAGAACATGATTTTGTTGAATGTTTAGAGCTAAGTTTCAGAGCCTCCTCATCTAGTATGTGTATTGGTCAGAAGTGGTTCACTTAAATCCTCATGTAGCACCTGCATTCAATGTGGTTTTGTTTAGAGCTGCTGTTTTGGTATTCAGGTAGAGTTGTTTCTGTGTTGTGCTCTAGATGTGGGGGAAAAATGCTTGTTGCCAAGTAGAATAATTCCCCTCTTGAGTGTCTGTGCATTGGCTTGGGAGATTGTAAATTCCAAAAATCTTGGGCTAGATTAGCAGCTATTTCTGCAAGGTGACTGGATGACTGAGCTTTCTAATAGCTCAGATTTCTTTAGTGGTTACCGTACCTTTTGCTTTACTTGGGAACACATTTTAAAACATGTTGGAGAAATCAGTGCGGAAGAGGACTGTTTTGCATGGTGCTGCGTCTTGCTCCGTGGTATATGGTTATTAAAAGGAGGAAGACTGTTTTATGGAAGCCATGGCAGCCGGAGTTCAAAGAAAGTTGTAGACTTGCCGTGATAGTGGAATTAAGTGTTAAGAAAAGTAACTTTGAAACTCTTTTAGGGATGAACAAGTGAGGCTTTCTAAATAAATGTTATTTTTATTGAACCTTCTGCAGAGCTCTGGATATTTCCAAAATTGCAGTTATTTCAACATAGCACTTTTTTCATGCCCAATAATTTCCTTTTCCAAACATTGAGAATAAGTACTGGTAACTGAATGTTTTCAGCTGTGGAGTGTATTTGGATTTTTTGGATGTCTGGTTTAGAGCTGTGTGTTAAAAGTTGGGGGTTTTTTTGCTTCTTTTTTTTTTTTTTAATTTATCCTGTTCTAGTCTAATCTTCTCAGTGAAATCATGAACTGGAATGACACTTCTTTTATAAATGGAACTGTACAATTTTGTTCTAGTTCCTTAAATAACTTCTCCATTTTCCTCTGAGAAGTCTGTATTTTATGTATTTGCCCAACAAAAAAAAAAAGGGATCTATTATTCTTCAGGCTGTATGTATTTCAGGTGGAGAACCCACTAATGGTTGAGGAACAGAAAAGATTCTAAAGTCTTTCTATCTTGTGCAGGAAAACTTGATTTACATTTCACTGAATGTACGAAAACATTCATTTTCTAGCCTGATGAACCAATGCATTTATGATGCTGATGGGATATTCTTTAGAATTAAATTTTTGTGTACGTTGTGCCAGCTGCCTTGTAGGTAGCTGGCTTATATGCAATTAAAGTACATCTGTACAAATATGTACTTCTCCAGAAAACTACAGAATATCTGTAGATCATAATAAAGAGAAACAAAACTTGAATGCGGAAAAATCTTTGTCCAGTTGCTGTCATTTGTGCAACATACCTTATAAAAAGTTGCTGAAATGCTTAATTAAGAACAAAAAGAGCCTTGTCATATGCTAATTTGTTTCATTAAAGGTCATGTCATCTTGGATGAAGAAACAGAAAAATAACTCTTTTTCAGTAATTTTCAGGAACCGCTGAAAAAGCACAGAACCAAAGCATAAAGCTTTGGGCTCTTGGGGAAGCTGGTCACTCAGGTGTGAAGACCTGAATGAGACTGATTGTTTGCCCCAGAGAATGAACAATGATTTACCTGACCAGTGAATATATCTGCCTTTCAAAAATAGTATTTCATACTCTTGCTGAATAGTCCACTTCAAGAAAAGTTCTGAGGCATTTTGCACTTTTCTCACAGTTTCTTTATTACATGATGCTGCTGTTTTGGCTGTAAAGAGAATGTGAAGTTCTGAAAGTGGTATAGATGTCTGTTTCTAAAAATAAATACTTCAGGCCTAAAAACTAACCTGAGTACTTCATGCAACTATATTATTAGGATAAATATAGCAGAAAAACTAAAAGAAAAGACCACCTTGTGTTAAAGTAACATCTTGTTACACATGCTTATTCAAGCCTGAAGTGAATTATACTAAAGTAAATGGCTTCTTGTTATGCAAGAAATAATGAGCTTTAGAAGTCTTGTGATACTTATACTTTGAGTAAAATACAAACCGAGTAAGTATATATGGAAGACAAGTGGCCTTGCATTGAAGTCAGGGAACAGTTTGGAAGTAACTTTCATTTGTTTTTACCTTCTGCCTTTCCAAATATCTTGCCTCCCACCTCTCTGAATTAGTAAAGGTTGGCAGTTACTTTCCTTGAGCAAATTCATAGTATATGTGAAGTTTTAGATGTGTATAGAATTCTTATATTTTCAGAAATGCTCCAGTGAGGAGTCAGTATACTTTTACTTTCATGAAATGCCCAGAGACAAGTTCTGACTTCATCACATTGCTAAGTTAACCACTTTACTTGGTTGCCAGTCATCTATAACCCAAGAGATTTGGAGTACTGCATAGAGTTTAGAAGTTAAACAGAAAAATGATAGGAAGGTAGAAGTCAATTCAAGCTGCTTTTTTGATCTTGGACATCTTGACAGAAGGGGGGGAAAAAACCAACAACCCAAAACTGGGTTCTTGATACATTTAGTCTTACCAGCTTGGAGAGCAAAAGGAGTCATCTAGTAGTCTCTTTTTTATTATTAACAACTCTGAATGTCTTGGTATTCGTTAGAGGTGTGTCTAGCCTCTCAAGTTATGAAACTTGATTCAATATGGGTAAGAGTTGTAAGTGAAGTGTATTCTTCAGATGTCCTTCCAGATTTCTTTTGAATCTGGTTCTATTTTTGTGCAAATGCAAGGGAAATGAAGTTAGATTCTGTTTTTCAGAATAGAATTTCATTGGTTAAATACAACTCCAGAAAGGAAGAAAATGAAAGATAAGCCATAATGATTTTTGTGTGTGCTTTTTTGAAATGTAACTTATACTTGGTACAAAATTAAATTGGGTTTATCACTGACTAGTGGATAAAGCAGATTACTATCCCTATCTTTAAGGCATATTTTACATTCCAGTGTAAGACCATGTCAATAAGGTGATGGAATTGGTCACTTTGATAAAAGTAAAATAAGAAAGCCAAGGGGAAAAAAAAAAATCAGTGTAGCTAGTACTGCCATATCTTTCAGACCCTCAAATTATCTTCTTTTAGAGATGGCTGTTTTTCTGTGAGCTTGGGCAGGGACTGAGTTAGAGACATTCTAAAACTTTGAAGGCATTCAGTTCGTGCCAGTTGCATGCCTTTTGACTGGAAGAAAATTTATACTCTTTCCTAAGTTCCACCTAAAACTCCCACCGCTTTACCTTCATCTGCTTGATGTTTGATTTTTAAATTGTTCTGAGGGAAACGAAGCAAATAAGGTGATCTTGATTTTTGAGATGCATCATTCTCAGATTAAGGTTGTTTACAGCAGTGAATTTCAACAGTGAGATTTTAAAAAACAAAGTTCCATTTTACTGAGTTGTTTTAAGAGCCCAGCTCTTAAACCTCACAGTTTAGGTTCTTGAGTGGCCCTTATAAGAAATGAATTTAAACTCTTACCGTTAGAGCCTTTGGGTAAAGAATCTCATGTTTCTCACTCTACCCCGCTTTCTTATTTTTTTGACTCTAGTAAAAGGTCCTGAGCAACTTGTTGTATTTGACTGTGCTCTCAATGGAGGATTAGACTAGATAGATGATTTTCAGAGGTCCCTTCCAATTTCAACCATTCTGTGATGCTGCAGTAACAAAACTCAGAAGTTCTTCCAGCATTAAATCTGGTGAGAGACACGAAGGAACAAGAAAAGGACTTTCACGTGTCTATCAGCAGCAGAAGGAACAGTAGGGCCTGCTGCTGAATGGGGCAGAGGACCTAGGGACAAAAGACCTGGAAGAGCTGAGGTATTCAATGCCCCCTTGGCCTGTGTCTCCACTGGTAATACCAGCCTTCAGAAATATCAGGTGCTGGAGACCAAGGGGGCCCGGCAGAATTTTTTCCTTGGTGGAGGAGAATCAGATTAGGGAATGTTTGAACAAACTACGCATGTAAGTCCATGGGCCCTGATAGGATACGCCCTGGGGTGCTGAGGATGCTGACTGATGTCATTGCAAGGCCACTCTTGGTTATCTTTGAAATGTTCACGGTGGTCAGGGGAGGTTCCTGAGGACTAGAAGAGAAGAAATGTTCTTCTGTGTCTCAAGACACTCCTGTCTGGAAGTAGTACAAGGAGACTGCAGAACTAGACATGTGTCCTCCTCACCTCAGTCCTTGGGCAAGTGATGAAGCAAATACTCCTGGAAACCAACATACTAAGGACAGGAATGTGGTTGAGAGTAGTTGAGGATGATCTATGAAGGAGAAGTCTTGCCTAAGTAGCCTAATAGCCTTTTAAATGAGAAGAGTGGCTTGGAAGATAAGGGGACAATAGTGAACATTGTTCATCCTGGCTTCGCAAGGCTTTCTAAACTGATTCCCATAATGTTCTCACTAGCAAACTGATAAGATAGTGGCAGAAGTGTGGGGCTCAAAGGGTTGTGATCAGCAGAATGAATTCCAGTGACTGGCAGGAGGGCCGGTCACTGATAGTGCACTCCAGGGGTTGATACTAGAGCCAGTATTGTTCTGCATCTTCATTAATAACTTGGATGATGAAGCACTGAATTTTGCAGACAATGCCAAACTAGGAGGAGTGATTGAAGGATCAAATGGTCTGTGCTGCCATTCAGGAGGGCCTCAGCAGGCTGGAGAAATGGGTCAACAGGAATCTAATGAAGTTCCACAAAGAGAAGTGCAAAAATCCTGCCCCTGAGGAGGAATAACCTTATGCACTCATGAATTCTGGGGGCTGACTGGATGAAAAGCAGCTTTGTAGAAAATGAGCTGGCTGTTCTGGTGTTGAACATGTCAGACATTGAGTCCACAATGTGCCCTTGCATAAAAAAAACAATAGCATCCTGGGCTGCTGGAGACAGTGCATTGCCGTTAGATCAAATACGTTCATTCCCCTCTACTCAGCACAGGTGAGATCACACCTGGAGTGTTAGGTTCAGCTCTGGAGTCCTTAAAACCAGGCAGACATGGATGGACTGGAGCTAGTCTAGCAAAAGACTGAGAAGGTGATGATGGAATTGAAATGTCTGTCATACGAGGAGAAGCAAAGGGAGCTGAATCGTTTAGCCTTGAGAAGAGAAAGCATGGAGGGGGTGTTATCGACGGGTATAAATGCCTGAATAGGAGGGTGTGATGAAGGAGGAGCCAGGCTCTTCTCATTGATGCCTCCTGACAGGACAGAGGCCATGGACACAAACCGAAGTAGAGGTACTTCAATTTGAACGTAAGAAAACACCTTTTAGGGGTGGTCAAAGCTCTGGCACAGGTTGCCCAGAGAGGTTTCAAGGTCTCCATCCCCAGAGATATTCAAAACCTGACAACACAGCCCTGAGCAGCAGGCTCTGCCTGACCCTGCTTGAGCAGGGGTAGTTGGACTAGATGGTCTCTAGAGGTTCCTTCTCACCTCAGCCGTTCTGCAGTTCTGTGATAGCAGACAGTTTCAGTCTTTGAGGCTGGTCATGTGTGAAGATGAGCTCAGTTACCTAAAAACTAGAAGCTGATTCATTTTATATGGAACCAATTGGTAAACAATTAATAGCAAGTTCAAAGATAAAATTTGTGGGAAGGTGTTTTTTACATACTCAAAATGTCAACAAAATATGTGTGGCTTTTTCAGGCATTGGTTTCTACTGATCAGTTAGCTGTATTACTAAATACGAAAATCCTGATTTCGAAACCAAAATGTCATTTGAAAGTAAGTGGTATATTGTCATCCTGTGTTGTACATCATCCTGTTATGCAACAACCACGTAGTAACATGTGCTTTTTTTAATTTTGTTTTGTTTTTTTAAATTTTATTTATGTATTTTTAAAGCAGGATCTTATATGTGAGTAGTAGACAGGTATGGAAAGCGAAGTTGATATTAATTTATTAGTTGGCCAGGCATTGGATGGGAGTTCTTTCTGTGCAGTATCCACTTCACAGTGCCCTTCCAGCAAGAAGCAGGAAATTTCTGTTCTGTTTTCTTCTTTCTTCCTTACAACCCTTCTCTTCATGTTGGTTGACTTGCTGTAAGGCCCAACCAGTGCTCTCTAACCCTTCCTGGGATAAAATCTCATCCTCTTTCCCTCCCTTATTACATACGGTTTCTGGTTCCCACTGCAGCTGTTAACTGCTTATACCTTATCACTCTTCCAGTGATGAACACCTTTGTTCATACTGACTCATTTGTGTGAGGCCAAGCAAAATTTAAGCCAAGACAGAACACTGCTAAAACAAGAGAGATATTCATATTAGACTTATTATCTCAGGGGTTTCTAAAATAACTTTTTTCCAAATACAGTTAAAGATCAAGCTAAAAGAGATTAGTGACCACATGCGGCCTGACAAGTGTAGATGCTAGTTATAGGTAACAATCATTATAAAAGCAAAGGCCTATAATTAGTACAAAGTCATTATTATTATTAACAGTTGGTAGCGTTTCTCACCTTGGCTTGCACTAGAAAAATCAATTTTATTGTTCAGCTGTAGGAATTTATTTTTGAGGCACAACTATTTTTAATTTTTACCTGTTCTCTGGAGGAAAAAAAAAAACTACTGTGCTAGCAAAGTATGTGGGTGACACATTGGAGTTGTCGATGCTTGGAATAAAAAGGGGGAATAAGTCAGAGAAATCAAATTGGATCACTTGGCAAAGTCAATGAGTAAATATAAACAAAGTTAAATCAAAGGGCATATTGAAGAACAATGGTAGTGTGATTTAAAAAAAAAAAATAAAATAAAAAAAAACAAACCAAAAATGTGAGAAGTCTTTTAAAAAGGAAACGTGTATGGACATTGTTCAAACATGCAGGAGATTGATTCTTCCCCTCCCCCCACCAATTGCATGATTTTGATAAAAAATTTTCTTCCCATAGAATGTAAGTTTGTAATACTGGTTTTCTTCCATGTAAAATCACTTCTTAATTCACTTAATTTTATCTTGAACGAGATTTGGGTTTTTTGTATGTTTTAAGGTATGATGAAGACCAAAGAGTGAGATAGATAGATCTCAGTTTTCCTGTTTCCAGTATCACAGCATTGCCTCTTATTTCCACCAGTAGGTTGGTTGTTCCTGAACAAGGGGCGTTTCACCTGTTGAGTTTCCTGGGGATATGTGAAGTAGTAGCAAGTTGCCCATTCCCACTTCACATCAGTGAAAATACCAGAAATACTGGCTTAGATTCTGTTAAACTTAATCTTCTTTAGTGACTTAAAAAAACCCAAAGCACAACCAAACTTGAAATTTCTCTCAAGTACTTAAAAATTTTTTTCGTAAGTTCAGATATATATTAAAAATTACATGATTATGTGAAGTCCTTGGTTGTTTTATCCTAAGGAGTCTGCTTACAGTTTCAGTTTATGGACAGAACATCTTTGTAAACTAAACCTTTAATTAAGCTTTTTTTGCTTTTTGTGAGCTATGGTTTTATTTGAAGGTGTTGCTAGAAGCTGATTTCCAACAACCGTCTCCCATCTTACATTAAGAGCAATCGAAAAGTAACTTCTGAATAGAGCAGGATTATTGTGTAAGCTGACTTTATTGTTGTGACAAAGACCTTCCTTATGCTTTTGTGTATGTGTTTATTTGGGGTTATTTGTTTGGGGTTTGTGTGTGGTTTTTTTGTTGTGTTTGGTTTTTTAGTTTTTTGTTTTTTTTTTTTTTTACTATAGGATGATTTGTCAGAAACCGAAACTAGATTTATCTTGTGACTGAACTAATCTTGGTTTCCTGCTGTTCTAAAGCAGGCTGTTGACAAGGAAAAGCTTTGTCATAAAGCAGATGCAACTGCATCTTTTTCTTGTATAAGGAGGGGGTGAAGAGGATCTAGACTTAAGGCAGTGATGGTGCATTGGCTAAAAGTGCCTCACTCCACAGCTAATGATCCTGCTCCTTCACAAAGCATCTTGAACTAGGAAAACTTCCTTGAATCCTTGGGCTATGCAGACAGTTAAGGGAAATGTTTCAGGGCTGTTCTTATGGCCTGAGGCCAGTGGGCTTGGCAGTTGTCCATACCACTAAGTGCTTTTGCTCCTTATAGAGTAGCTACAATCCAGTTTGCATTTTTAATGTAGTTTGCCCTGTGCTGACTCATGAACCTGGTTGGTCTGGGACAAAACCAAGCACTGGGAGAGGTTTGTAGCTGTTTGACAGTTGGTGGTAGGGGAGTGAATGGGATTCGGTGCCCAGACCCCTGCCCTGGCCCTGCTCAGTTCACTTGGTCACCTGTAAAGGATGGCTAACCGGAGTAGTAACGGAAGTATGGGCTACCTCTCTTGGCACTGAGGGATCTTGTTTTCCATGGGCGTGTAGCGCTGTGGGCATCGTCAGGCGTTTATGGGTTTACTTTTCGCGTATTCAGAAGCTGGAGACCCGAATACATTACCTGCTTTATCACGGTTCTGTGGAATATAAAACGTATCGCCATTACCATTCCTTGGTCTCATGATGATGCGGGGAGCCGTTTGACTAATGTCTGTGTATCCATGCGTATAAACGTTATAGGCCATTGCTGCATCATTGCATGAGGAGCGGTTTAAAAGAAGTAGCACTGAGCTTTGTTTTCTTTACTGAAATTCTTGATTGAAGGTTTGCATTTTGTTAGAACGAAGTAGATTCCTGCTCCTGGATCTTCTTAGCTTTTAAACTTGCAAAAAATCCCCCAAACTCTTCGAACAAGGTTCTATTAGTTAAAATCAGAATTTTCTGTAAGGTTTTGGTAAATTTGTATGTAAATTTTTGCTCGGTGTTTTTTTGTTTCTTTCGCTGTAGTGAGGAACAATGTTAAAATAAATTGATTGTCTTGGAAGTAGTGGATAAACGTTTGATTGTGTAGACCTGAAAAACCAGGTTGCCTTCCAGAAGATTTGAATGTTTGCTGATCTTCAGTTAATAGCTATGTGGAAGCTCTTATTCTTGTTAAATTTGAGGTAGTTTACTCCTCCATGGAAGCTGCCTCAGTCCCCCTGAATTTCTCACAGTAGGTATAAAGTGAGAAGCGTAAGTTTGGACACTTAAAGTTTAAAGTTGTATTGCACCTTTATGTTCTGCCTTGCAGTTTGATGCTTTTTTGCCCATTTGTATCCTAGGCTACTTTTGTATGTATTTTTCCCTAACTATAGCCAAATGAGAGAATTACTGTCGTAAGCTGTTCATGTGGCAAGTGGTCCGGTGAAATAAACTTTCTATCCTGGAGAAGCATTTTAGTTTTTGAACCCAGTATAAATGGTATCTCTTCTTTTTTCTTTCCCCACTTGGTAGTGGATACCCTGTTTTCAAGAAAACTAAATGGAAAGTACAGACTTGAACGCCTTGTTCCAACTGCAGTCTATCAACATATGAAGATGCACAAACGAATTTTAGGACACTTATCGTCTGTGTACTGTGTAACTTTTGATCGGACTGGCAGGCGAATATTTACTGTAAGTACAAAATCTTTTATTTTCTGTTTTTTAAAGTACAGATAGCATGTCACCTAATTTTTGCCAAAAACTAAATGTACTGATGTTGTGTATCAAGAGCAGATAAATGCCTTACTACTGTTACTTTCCTACATGCTTTGTCATAACCATGCTGGTTTGTATGTTAAGATGGTTTTGACGCACATGTCTTGAAGCAAGATGTGATGGTGATTGCTGCTCTGTGTAGTTCAGTCAGAAAACTCAGGTTATTTTCAGAGGAAAGGAATTACCCTACATAGATTCCCTCCTCCTCCACCCCCCTCAACTTGTTATCTCTAGTAAAAACATAAGCAAGAGAACAGACCATCACCACCACCGAATTTGATTAGGAAGTCAGAGAGGGCAATAAATATTTAGTTAAAGATAATTTAATTTTGACTCTTTTCTATAACTTTCATTAAATTTAAAGCATAACTATTAAGTTTAACAGTCTGGTGATGCACTTAGGTTTGATACAGCATGTTGATGGAAACTAGAAAGATGAAAATTCACATGGTATGTTCTAACAACTGTGTGTTCACAAGGAATTGTGAGATCCTGCAGACTTTCGTGGGTTTTTTGTGCCAGTGTTCTCAGTGTTTTTAACTATTTTTATCTTTTTGTTGTTGTTTTTTTTTAAAAAAAAATAATTACTGGACAGAAGTCTGAAATCAGTACTGAAATTACGAGTTTCCCAAGTAATGGGAATTATAAAAACAAATAGGCGTGAGTCTAATTTGGATTTCTTGACAAGTTGTCAATTTTAGTAGAGCCAAAGATCTCATGAATACACATCTCATGCCAGTCTGGGACACTTTGGCTACATTTATTGCCTTCCCATAGACACTGGATGTAATTCATACCTTTGTGGATCCAAGAGCTTCATTGTGTCCCTGTGGCAGATAACTTGGACAATGCAGGTGTACAGTTCAGTTCTACATTATGTATTGCAGTCTTAACTTCTAAAATTCTTTCAAGGTGATTGTAAATGTAATTCACCTTTTTTGCCCATGTACATTTTGCTTTGTTGAATGAAGGGATGTGTATTTGCAGAGATGAGACACTGAACAGTGTTTTGAACAGAATTCTGTTTGTTCACTTGTTACTTCAGGCATAGCAAAGACTTTTTCCGTGTTTCTTTAGTTTTCATTGTCAAGCTAAGGCCCTCACCAGTCACAGCTGTTACATTCTTATGTCCTGGACTTAATGCGTGATTACCCTGTCAGGAAAAGGGCGCTCTGTTGTGGGTTTGTTTTATGTGGGGCGTGGGAGAACGGATTAGAGATTTTATGTGTACCAAGTATAAAAATCACCTCTGTTCACCTCTAAATAAAACTTCTGTCTGTGCTTCCTGGATGACGTGCATAAAACTCCTTGTTAAGGTCTTCTGATTCTTCATTTTCCTAAAACTTTCACGTGTTCTGAAAATCTTTCCTCTTCCAGATACGTACTAACCTTCCTCTTGTGTGCATCTGCAATGATCATTCCTTGTTGCACATTCCCTTGATTTTTGCAGTCTGATTTAAAAGGGGTTAAAGAGGGAGAATTCTCTTGACTGTAACAGCAATTTGTTTCCAAAAGTGAAGTAAAAGAACCTGAAATAAAATGGAGGGAGCAGTATCGCTTCTGCAACACCAGAGCTTTGCTAGTAGTCCTTTGCTGACAGATACACTGATGTCCTGGTACGACTGCTTGAAAAAGATCTCAGTTTAGATCATCATGACTTCAATCTAGTGTTAAATAAAATGTCCATAGAAAGTAATTGTGGCTGGTGAGTTTTTGTTTTGGAGGGCCTGGGACAGAAATTCTTTCCTTGTTCTTCTCGGGTAAATCCAGTGGGTTTTATGTAGATGTTTAAGTGATTGTTGGCAAATGGAAAACCAGTGGGTTGTGTTCCACATTCCAGTAAAATCCAAGTTGCTGTAGCTGGTGTGATGTAGTCAGTAGATACAATCATGAAGTGTCTTGTAATTGCGTCTGTATAATGAAATGGTGCCAGTTCTTTTCAATCTAGAGCACTACAATTTCTAAAGTCTCTAGTGTAGTAAGTAGAAATAGGAGTTTATAATAAAAGGAAGGCAAACTTCATTACAGACACGTCGGTTGCCAGCATGTAAATTTGCATGCATCAATAGGGAATTACAGAATCATAGCACGGTTTGAGCTGGAAGGGACCTCAAAGATCATCTAGTTCAACCCACCTGCCAAGGACAGGGACACCTTCCTCTAGATCAGGTTGCTCAAAGCCTCATCCAACTTGGCCTTGAACGTTTCCAGGGATGGGGCATCCACAACTTCTCTGGGCAGCCTGTTCCAGTGCCTCACCACCCTCAATGTAAAAAAATTTCTTCGTATATCTAATGGAAATCTGCCCTCTTTCAGTATAAATTCATTGCCCCTTGTCTTATCACTACACGCCCTTGTAAAAAGTCCCTCTCCAGCTTTCCTGTAGGTCCCCTTCAGTGAGGAGCAATTGTTCTTGCTTTACATTTTTAGTCTACCACCTCCAGCATTCACTGTGACATTAGGTAGAGTAGAGGTTGTTTTAGATTTATAATTAGTTCTAGAAGATGCATCATAACTGGTTTCTTCCTGACCTCTGAAGGATTGAAAGCCTCTAAATTCAAGTTCTGTTCATGTTCTGCTTCAAATTTAAAGGAAAAGAAAGTGATCTCAGCACATTTTTGAGTCATACTTTTCTGGGAGATGTTACCTTTACTAGGAAGAAGATGCTCTTAGTTTGCCTAAAGGAGGCGAAAACAGGACATTATGCAGTTTTCCTTCTAGCTAGTAGGTCGTGCAATGATTCTTTCTATTTATATTTCAGATTTCACAAGAGATTTCTGAAGATCAACCTCTTACCTATTTTTTTCTGAATATACAAAAGTATTCTTTATATACAAACTATGTTGTCTTCGTAACTTAAGGTGTTTTTTTTTTTTTATTAACTGCAATTAAGGCATCCTTTTTACTTGGAAAGACATAACTAAAAGACTTATCAGTCATCAGGGAAGAAAACTTAATTATTTCTGAGACTGTGTATTCTGGATCTCTCAAAGCGTGACTTGCGGAACCCACACAGGGTAACAGAAACAGGCATTGTCTTTTCTGGTTCTTGCACTATTTAACTTTCTGACTGCAAAGAAGGATGGCCATGTCCTTTTTTTCCCACCTTTTGTCTTCCTGTTTCCTCTGAGATAACTCTTTCTAGGGAATAAAAAACAATGTTGTATAATAGTCGTGTAAGGTTTCCAACCCGAGATTAATTTGTACGTTTCTTGGCAGTTTTGCTTCAGCCCACAAGTCTGTGTAATGGTACGAAAGTGAACCAGTTTTACTCCATACCTCATCAGTGCTGTCATCAGTTGTCTCTTGGTGCTGAACTTGTTCTAGGATTCACTTTTGACAAATGGTTTTTAATAGGCACATAATTCGTAGCAGTTGTAGACATCACCCTGGGAACATGAGCAGTGGAGTAAGCCAATGCCCTTGCTAGTAGAACTGCATCAGTATTTTTAGACTTGTGAACTGTCCCATTCAGTTTAGGCAGAATCCCCTGAATTTATTTGAACTCTAATATTGTTATCTTGCCAAGATACTACAGAATTTACGATTTTACCTTTACTCTTTTTGTTTTCCTTTTTTTTATTGTCATTGAGACTTGCTAACAGTCATTTAATTTTTCTCTGCAATGGAGATGTACAACAGATGCCTCTATAGCTATTCTAGAGCCAGCTGGTAGGGAGCAGACTGGTTTTATGCTGCTCTTCTTTCCTTGGCTTGCTGTTATTTAATAGACCTCTGAGGGCCCTCCAGGTGTCATTAGGTCCCAGAACTAGCTTTTCTTTTCTTGCTGACCATTTTACATCATTAAGTTGTCTGTGTGCACGTTGCTCTCCATCAGGTACATTCTGCAAGCAGCATTTTAGGAGCCGTATAATGAATGCAGGGTTTGGTTTACTGGTTTGTATTTTTTTTTTTTTTTTTTTTAGCTGTGCTTTGAACAATCTGTTCATCCAGTAAAATGACCGCAGTCTGTAAGCTTACTGTAAAGTCAGTAGCTTATTCATAATATCGATCTGTACCATGTGAGAATTGCAGAAGCATGTTTTATGTAATATATATTAATCCTGTAGACAGAGTATTTATTAATTATTTTTTTTAATTTGTGCATCTCCAAGAAAAACGGGACCAGCGTTTGAGATTTCTAGACTATGATACAGTTAATACTAATGGCTTGGTTCTGTTTTCATGCATGTACTGCTTTGAGAAAGAGATTAATTCACATGTGAGTGGTTTCCACCCCCTAGAATATTTTGGGAGTTTTGGGTTCCTCATTCCCTTCTACGTTCAGATCTCTCTTTTGAGTAGTGAGGCTATTATCTGTAAGCATCAGTTTTACACACACGCATCCCCTTTTGTCTCCTCTGCTTCTTGGGATTTTTTGGTGGTGATTGCGTGTTCGAGATGAATACAGAAGCTTCTTCGTAGTCTTAAATCTCACATCATGATAGCAGTAGAACAGAATGAGCTGATAATATTTTTCAGATAATCGTTGCATCACATAGGTGTAGAGTTAGAAACTTTTTGAAGTTTTCGATACAGAAGTACAAATTTGGATCTAGAAACACAGAAACAGTTGTGGAAACTTAATAATTGAGTAGCATGGCGGGGGGGAAAAACAAACCTGAGTGCATTATGGAGTGCTCATATGTTTGTTTTACAGAAGGAAAGGGATTAAAACAATCTGCTTAGAGCTTTATAAGCAGAGCTAGATGAAAAAAGGGGCCCTTTTTTCATTAAACCGCTTATAAAGCTCTAAACAGCAAATCTGCTAGTTCTGTTGTAAACCTGTGTTAACTTTTTCATTGCAATTCATTTGGAAGTGTGAATTGCTGAGCTTGTTTACCAACTTATTTCCTCTTTTGTTTTCCTTCTCATTAGCTTCTCAGCAACTTAGTAAAAGTAAATAAATCAAGCTATAAGTGAAATTAGCCTGTGTGTATACGATTGTCAAAAATATTCTGTGACTGAAGTAATGATACAAACTTAATACCTCTGTGCGTCTCCTTCAAGGTACTCAATATGAGTAAGATTTGGAGCCTTTTCAAAAGCATTAAATGCTAACAACTACATTTAAATGCAGTTAAACAACTGTAAATTTAAGAGATCCTTGAATCTTGTAGAAGTTCTGGGTAGGTGGGCATCTTACTGGGAGGTCCCAAGTTCTACCTGTTAATTAAAATCTATTCCTGAAGGTGGCTTACTTTAGTTTCATACAATTATTTGAGCTGAGCTATATGTAGCAATAAAGTTGCATAGTAGGTTCATTTATTGAGTTTTAGTTCAATGTGTCTGAATAAAAAAAAAGTCAGTGATCTAGAAAGAAATAGTCATTTCAAGGGTTTGTTACAGATTTTGAGAGAAAAAGAGAAAAAAAGTATTGAGCACTTGGTTTTCATATTCGTACAGTCTAACATGATGGGGTAGAGAGCAAAGACTGCAAATGTTTGTTAGAGTTTGTGAGGATACAATTTCAAGTAGTTCTGAGGTAATTCAGAAGAACTTTTGAAGTTCACGCCAAATAATTGGTTTAATACCTACTTATGTTGCTGTGTTGTGGTTAAAATTATTGCTTGCTTAGGTGAAATTAAGAGAAATCACAGAATTTGTATTGTACTTGCTGCTAGACTGCTCTGATATTTTTTTTTTATGATAGCACCCTAAGGATATTGGAAAAATTGAAGATTAATTTTCAGAAGAGAGTTGTGGCACTGTCATTGGAAAATGATGCCTGTTACTAAGATGTTCTAGCATGCTTGAGGTTTAGAACTTCTAGTATAAAAGAAAAGAGGTAGTTTGATTATTGTGCAGTTTTATCTGTGGGCTACTTTTTTTCTTTGAATCCTGTTGTAACTGCATTAACACAGTAACTTCCCATTAGAACAACTTTAACAAGGGCGTTGGTGATTTCTCCTTTGTGGAGGAGCTGAAAGTATGCAGGGGAGAGGAAGGGTTTTTTATGGATACTGAGGAATGTGAAAAGGGGAGAGTACGAGGCAAATACAGAGGTAAAGCATCTTTCTAAACAGGGTGGCCAACCTGGTGAGGAGTTAGTTACAAACAGTGAAGAACTGTTTGTGGATGTGAAGGTCGGGGGCAGTCTTGGCTGCAGTGACCGTGAGATGATGGAATTCAGGATCCTGTGAGGAGGAAGCAAGGTAAAACACAGGATCATAACCCTGGCCTTCAGAGGAGCAGATTTTGACCTGTCTGGGGTCCTTCTTTGAAAGAATCCTGTGGGATATGGTCCAGGGGAGAGGCGAAGTGTCCAGGAGAGCTGTCTGTTTTTTAAGGATCTCCCATTTCTAAACTAAAGGATGATGCATCCTGATGTGCAGGAAGGCAAACAAAGGTGGCAGGAGGCCTGCATGGGTGACCGAAGAGCTTCTGATGAAACTCAGATGTAAAAAAGAAGATGGGAAGAGGTGGAAACAGGGACAGATGACATGGGAGAAATACAGAGCCACTCTCTGAAGTCGTTCAGTGATGGGGTTAGGAAAGCTGAAGACAGCCTGGAGTTGAATCCGGCAAGGGATGTGAAGAGCAATAAGAATGGCTTCTTGAAGTCTATTGGCAGCAAAGGGAAGACTATGGAAAATGTGGACCTGCTGATGAATGGGGCAGGAGACCTAGTGATGGAGAACACAGAAAAAGATGCGGTGCTTGACCGTCTTCTTTGCCTCACTCTTAAGTGGTAAGTCTTGTCTTAAGGAGTCTCAAATCCTTGAGACCAGAGGAAAAGCCTAGAGCAAGAAACACTGTCTTTAAGAAGGCTGTTCCAGGGAACTACAGACCATTCATCTTCGTCTTAATCACCTGAGAATGTGATGGAGCAAATCTTCCTGAAAGCCATTTCCAAACATATTAACAAGAAGGTGATCAGCATAAGTCTGTGAGGGGGAAATCATTCCTGTCCAACTTGATGGCCTTCTACACTGAAATGACTAAGTTGGATGAGGGACAGTAGTAGATGATTTTCCTGAATTAATGAGGCTTTCAGTGCTGACTCCCATAGCATTCTTACTGACAAACTGATGAAGTACAGACTAGATAAATGGACAGTGAGATTGAAAACAGCCTGAACTGCCAGATTTGAAGGGTTGTGATTTGCGGCACGAAGTCCAGACAGTTACTAGGGGTGTAACACAGGGTTTGATACTGAGGCCAGTACTTTTTAACATTTTCTTTAAGGACCTGAGTAATGGGACAGAGTAATGTGCAGTAAATGTGCAGAAGATAGCAAAACAGGAATGGCTGATATATCATCCTGGGTGACCTGCTCTAGCTAAGGGCAGAGGGGTTGGACTAGATGATCTCTATAGAGGTCCCTTCCCACATCAGGACCAGCGCATCCCAACAGGTAGGAAGTCAAGAAAGGGTACCAAGAGACCTGCATGGTTAAATGGGGAACTGTTGGGCAAACTCAAATGGAAAAAGAGAGTGTACAGATCATGGAAGGAGGGGCAGGCCACTTGGGAGGAATATAGGTCTGCTGTCAGAGGATGTAGGGAGGCAACTAGGAAAGCTAAGACCTCCTTGCAATTAAACCTTGCAAGAAAGGTCAAGAACAACAGAAAGGGCTTCTTCAAATACATTGCAGATAAAACTAACACTAGAGGCAATGTCGGCCCACTGGTGAAAGAGGAGGGTGCCCTGGTGACAGAGGATAAGAAGAAGGCAGAGTTACTGAATGCCTTCTTTGCCTCAGTCTATACTGCTGGAGGCTCTCCTGATGAGCCCCGGAACCCTGAGGCTCCTGAGGAGGTCAGGATAGAGGAAGAGTCTACCCTGGTTGATGAGGACTTGGTTAGGGACCAGTTAAGCAACCTGGCCATCCATAAGTCCATGGGTCCTGATGGGATGCACCCACGGGTGCTGAGGGAGCTGGCGAATGTCATTGCCAGGCCACTCGCCATCATCTTTGTTAAATTGTGGGGAACGGGAGAGGTGCCTGAGGACTGGACGAAAGCAAATGTCACTCTGGTCTTCAAAAAGGGCAAGAAGGAAGACCCAGGTAACTATAGACCGGTCAGCCTCACCTCCATCCCTGGAAAGATAGTGGAACAACTTATCCTTGGTGCTGTCTGTAGGCATATCAAAGATAAGAGGGTCATTAGGGGCAGTAAACATGGCTTCACTAAGGGGAAGTCGTGCTTGACAAACCTGACAGCCTTTTATGAGGACATCACCCAGTGGGTGCATGATGGCAGAGCGGTGGATGTGGTCTATCTTGACTTCAGTAAAGCATTTGACACAGTCTCCCACAGCATCCTCACAGCTAAACTGAAGAAGTGTGGTCTGGATGATCGGGTAGTGAGGTGGATTGTGAAGTGGCTGAAGGATAGAAGCGAGAGAGTAGTGGTCAATGGGACAGAGTCCAGTTGGAGGCCTGTATTCAGTGGAGTCCCTCAAGGTTCAGTACTGGGACCAGTATTGTTCAACATATTCATCAATGACTTGTATGAGGAGATAGAGTGCATGGTCAGCAAGCTTGCTGATGACACTAAACTGGGAGGAGTGGCTGACACACCTGAAGGCTGTGCTGCCATTCAGAGAGACCTGGACAGGCTGGAGAGTTGGGCAGGGAGAAATTTAATGAAATACAACAAGGGCAAGTGTAGGGTCTTGCATCTGGGTAAGAACAACCCCATGTACCAGTACAAGTTGGGGACTGAACTGTTGGGGAGCAGCACAAGGGAAAAGGACCTGGGGGTCCTGGTGGACAGCAGGATGACCGTGAGCCAGCAATGTGCCCTTGTGGCCAAGAAGGCCAATGGCATCCTGGGGTATATTAGAAGAGGTGTGGTTAGTAGGTCAAGAGAGGTTCTCCTCCCCCTCTACTCTGCCCTGGTGAGGCCGCATCTGGAATATTGTGTCCAGTTCTGGGCCCCTCAGTTCAAGAAGGACAAGGAACTGCTTGAGAGAGTCCAGCGCAGGGTCACAAATATGATTAAGGGAGTGGAGCATCTCCCTTATGAGGAAAGGCTGAGGGAGCTGGGTCTCTTTAGCTTGGAGGAGACTGAGGGGGGACCTCATTAATGTTTATAGATATGTAAAGGGTGACTGTCATGAGGATGGAGCCAGGCTCTTCTCAGTGGTATCCAATGACAGGACAAGGGGAAATGGATATAAGCTGGAACATAGGAGGTTTCGCTTAAACATGAGGAAGAACTTCTTCCCAGTAAGGGTAACAGAACACTGGAACAGGCTGCCCAGAGATGTTGTGGAGTCGCCTTCTCTGGAGATGTTCTAAACCCGCCTGGACGCGTTCTTGTGTGATCTGATCTAGGTGGTCCTGCTCAGGCAGGGGTATTGGACTAGATGATCCTTTGAGGTCCCTTCCAATCCCTAACATTCTGTGATTCTGTCTGTCTATTGCTGTTCGACTCTATTGACTCTGGTTGTGTTCCCTGGGCTGGCACTGTAGCTGTCTAGCAGATAGTTAAGGCAAATGTGTTCTGTAGAATCTCAGCATGGAAGTTTTAAGCACAAGTAGAAATACAGTATAGGCTGTATCATTGCTCTCCTTACCCAAGAGACAGAAAGTGTAATTACTAACAAGCTTCCCTTATTATCTCCTCTGTCAAATAGACACATCGCTGCAACAGTTCCTCTCATGCCAAAGTTTTTAGAAGTAGAAACTGGCTGTTGCTTGCGGTAACTAACCAAGACTGCACAAGGAAGAATTCCTTGTTTGAGCATTGAGGTTAAACATTCAGAGCGCTTCTGCTCTTTAATGCTGATTGCTGCTTGACCTCTGCGTCCTCAGAGGACCAAAGAGAAATCTGAAATCTCAAATTGTACTTTTCTGTTTGAGGGAAGAGGGACCTTCTCTTATTAGAAGTACTTCTTTAAAATTAGTATGCAGTGACATAGAATTTGTTTGACAACCTTAGTTGGGGGCTCAGATGTTTGTGCCAAAAATGACTAGAGCAGAGATGTGGAAGTTGTCCTGCCCACATCTCTGCATTCATGAGTGCACCTGTTGAAGAGCTGGGAAGAAAGAAGAGTCATGCTCACTTGAGGGAAAGTAGAAGCATGGCAGCTGGTAAATCAAAATTACCTACCAAGGTAGTCCGGAAATGAAATAAACAGTGAAGTCTTAAATTATCTTGGTTTTGCATGCCTAGAATCCCCCTGCAAAATGTTTTGCTGGCTTGAAATGTCACTAATGCTCCAAAGTAGCCTTTTTGCTGATGTTGATGACCTTCTGTAGAGAAGCAACCTGTATTTGTGATCTGCAGAAAAATGTGCTCTCTTGATGTACCTAAATACAATCAGCTTGCTTTTTACAGTTTCAAAAATTGGGGCTGTGGTTGTATCTCTCTGTGCTAAGAGATACGTGTCTTGTGTGAATCGCTGTAAATAAAATAGGAAGAGAGAAATGGCTGTGGATACCTGCCTGTAAGCCAGAAACAACTTCTTTTTCACTAAACAAAAAGTAAGCCTGAGGAAGTTACCTGGTTTGCAAGGTATTTCTACAAATGAGAATGGCTATATAATTGTTAGGTAACTGCGGGTATGCTGTTCCCTTCCTTATCCCAAATACTAGTTTTTAATCTGAACTCATGTAATGAGTAAACTTTAGCTATCCTTTCAAGTAGAGAACTGCATGTTTGTGTTTTTTTTGTTGTTTTGTTTTTTTTTTTTAATAGTAACTACATAAAAAAATTAAGGAAATAAGGGGAAATAAATTGTCTGTTCATCAGCATTAATGTAATGTAAACAGGCTAGTCAGTATTTATTAAAAAAAAGGTCAAAAAAGAAAAAGCGCTTTCTAAATCCTCTTATGCTTTCTAATATCTGCAGGATGTATCTGGGTTCCTTTTGAAAGCATTTCCTGGAGCATTTCCCTGGTTCTCTGGCGGGACAGCTCTATTCACACATAGTGGCTGTGTCAGTGAGAATTTAGGAAGTTGGGTGGTGTTGTCCTGGGATTGGGCTGTCCAGAAGAGCAGCTAAATTGAGCCATGGCAGTGTGAGATTTCTGTAGTTACATGAATGGAGACTAAAGAGTGTACTAAGTAAGGAAAATATTTACCTGTTGATGAAAGCTGTAATGTTAAAATATTGAAAATAGTACCAGTAGCCTCTAAATATTTTTTGAGACTTTTGGTCATTAGACCCTTACGGTCTAACCAGTGCTTACCAGTGCTTTAAAAATCATAGAATCATTTGGATTGGAGAAGACCTTACAGATTGAGTCCACCCGTTAACGTAACACTGCCAGGTCCACCACTAAGCCATATCTCTAAGCACCACATCTACATGCCTTTTGAATACCTCCAGCGATGGTGGCTCGACCCCTTCCCTGGGCAGCCTGTTCCAATGCTCGACAGCCCTTTCAGTGAAGAAATTTTTCCTGATATCCAGTGTAAACCTCCCCTGGTGCAACTTGAGACCATTTTCTCTTGTCTTACCGCTTGTTACCTGGGAGAAGAGACTGACCCCCACCTTGTCTACAACCTCCTTTCAGGTAGTTGTAGAGAGCGATAAGGTCTCCCTTCAGCCTCCCTTTCTCCGAACTAAACAACCCCAGTTCCCTCAGCTGTTGATCTCTGTACTTTGGATACTTTTTATAAAAAGTAGGTGGTAGTATTGCCCTGCCTTCTTTAAATCCTAGAAGAAATTGTGCAGAGGCACTGTGTAGATGGAAGAGGAAAAACCCAGGTGAAATTTTGTAACAGCAGCGTCACCTTGTAACTTGCTGCGGCCGCTGTGTCTGTCCAGTAGCAGATCAGTGCTGCTGTTGTTAAACCCAACGCCAGCTTTGTGTTGCTTCTGAACGTAAGCGAATGAATGAAATGTGTGCAGTGTCTCTGCGGAATGTTCAAATGCCCTTGTGTTGGGTGAGGTGCAAAGATATTCAGACTTGAAAAGAGGTGCAGGAATGCAATGAAAAATAAAGGGCTGAGTTCTGAAATTTTTGGTAGGGCCTTGAATTTGTTGTATACAGGCAAATAGCTGTTAACAGTGATGTGGGAAGACCACTAAAATGTAATTTAAGTATGAACAGGTAGATGAGCCTCTGAAGTTTGTTGAGAAAGAGTGCTCATTTCTGTATTTGTTAATGTGAATATCAAAGCAGATTTATAGTACTTCAACTTAATAATGGAATAGCTGTTCATACAGGCTCTTTAACTCTTACTGTGGTAAGTACACTGCTAATGCTGGTAGGGCAGGAAAATTAAACTAGTAAGATAAGGAGCATGAGTGGGTATGTGCTAAATGACAAACACAAAACCAATTCATCATTCATTTTTACGTTTAATGTAAATTTTCATTTTAGTGTATTGCAGCAGCTTCTTCAGTTTGTGCTGGAGTTTTGAAAAAAACGTCTTGCTGAAGAGTATAAATCCAAGTTGCTGTAGGATTTGTGATCTGTATTAAAACCGCATCATGCTTTGTAAATGCTGTTGAGAATAAATGTAATCCGATGTTGCGTTTTGAATGCAGTGTTGAAAACTGTTAAAAGTAGGGGGAGAATATTTATTTATATATGCCACTAGTTCTGTTGCTGAGTTCATTGTGTTAGTTAACTGTAACATCGAAACAGGTACTGGTATGGTTGAAATTATTTCTGCCTTACTTCCAGGGATCAGATGATTGCCTTGTAAAAATCTGGGCAACAGATGATGGAAGGTTGTTGGCTACCCTGAGAGGGCACGCAGCTGAAATATCTGATATGGCAGTGAACTATGAAAACACCATGATAGCTGCTGGAAGCTGTGACAAAATGATCAGAGTTTGGTGCCTTCGAACTTGTGCACCCTTAGCAGTTCTGCAGGGCCACAGTGCATCTATAACGTCATTGCAGGTAGGTTTTTGCTTTGCAAACTCACCTGAGCAATAAAACGCGTCATTTGGCTGAAAAAGGGATCACCCAAGAATGTTCCATGTCATAAAAACGCGTGCCTGGCAACTAAGCCGTGAAGTGAGAAGGAATTTCCATGGTTCACGTTGTGAAATAACACGTGTTTATTGTCAAAATGCCTGACACTTGAAAAATGCCAGACATAATCCTTGTTAAAAAAAAATTGCATGACGCACGTGGGCAGTGCTGTTTTGAAGTATGATTCCATTGCAGGCTGTGGCTCTGCGCACAGGTACATGGAGTAAGAACTGCCGTCACTGCTGAATAGTTTGGTTTGTTTCTGTTTAGGGTTGCATGCCGTTGCACGATTTGGGTTGTGGGAAGGCAGAACCCAGAACGCTTTGGCAAGAAACCCAGGATTGCTCTGAAGGAAGAGAATGACTCTGAGAAGCATTGTGTTACTTTGGTGTTCATTGCAATTTATTGGGGTGTTTTTTCCTTAAGTATAGTTTGATACATGATTTTTTTTGTGAGAAGTCAATGACTTGAGGAACTTAATTAGCACATCTGGAACAGATTAACAGGAGACCTTTTCTTTTTTCTTCCCTCACTTCCCCCAGTTCTCTCCACTGTGCAGTGGCTCAAAGAGGTACTTATCTTCAACCGGGGCAGATGGAACAATATGCTTTTGGCTGTGGGATGCTGGCACCCTTAAAATAAAGTTAGTTGCTATTTTATTTGTTGCTATTTCTTTGTTTGTAATTAAGAATGTTGTACAAATGTTGGATAAAAATTTGACTGAAACAAAACTTGTCACTGGCTGGTTCACTGTGAGATTGTTGGGTGTGATCTGATGTAGCTGTAGCTTGCTTACTTATCTTTTAAGGACTAAGTTGATAATATAACTAACTGTTGAGCATTTTGTGGAGTGAAACAAGTAACTATATACCCAGTTTTGCTGTATCTCTGCTAATTTAGTAAAAAATGTCTAATGATTTTTTTTTTTAAATTTGATGTCAAAGTTGGCACTTTTTGGTTCTGTTCTCGTTTCTTAATCCCAAATGAAATGAAAATTATGTTGATAAAATGATTGCAGTTTAGACTTGAAAATCCAAATTTTTTTTAGAAGGTAATGTCCTAGGGATAACTTTGGATGCAGCCCGCCCTTTCTTAAATAAAGTTTGACTCTACGGAATTGAATTTTGAAACAAATTCTGTCATTAGAGAATAAGGGGATTCATGAGACTTAATTGGATTGTACTATATGAGCTGGAGGGTGAATGTTAGGAAGTCATGAATATTTGGATGAATCATGGAGTTGGATGTGATTTGTCTTGAGGTAAAACTTACGGAGAAAGCTGGCATCAGTTATGGTAGGAGATTCTCTACTAATTCCTATCCGTGGTGATACGTAAATGTACAATACAAATTTTCAGTGAGATGCACTTGGCAAATATTAAAAGGAATAAAAGATTTTTTTTTTTGAGTAATGCTTTCATGTAGCAGATGTGATCAGATAGCAGCGCAGAGAAAACAGATTAGTTCAGCTGTCTCGTGCAGCACAGCAAGGAAGTGGTCTGGTAATCCAAGTCATGCCAGTGATTCACGTTGCTTAATGACAGAGCACAGAGTAAATTTTGAGACTGGAACTTGTACCATCCTTACCTTCTGTTCTGGAAATATTTTCTATGTTGTGTTTGAGAAGATGGAGGAACCTTTTAAGCAGTGTTTCTTCAGTCTGGGAAAAGGTGGGTGCATGAAGATGAGAACGCGTGCAGTCATGTGTGTCTTGAGGGCATGTAAGGAGTCATTGCTTGTTGGACCTTACTGTACTATATGGTAGCAAGTGAAGCTAGCCAATTCCAAACTGGAAGGAGGTCATTCTTATAAAGAATGAAGTTAAGCTATGAAACTCTGTGCCACAGGATATTATTATGCATTGTATGAAGATATTAAAAGGTATCACTATGTATGTTTTTTCTGCTCTCACACACTCATTTTTGGCTACTTTCGAGGCAGGATAGTGGTCTTAGATCTTTGTTGAACTTAGTAGAGCTGTTCATGTATTTGAAGTAATTGATGCTTTTTGGTCGAAGCTAAAACTTGATAAAAATGTAGTAAAGTATAAATAAGAAATAGACGTGGGTTTTGGGACTGCAATGTAACTGTGTGTCACTTAGGATATCAAAATATGATCCAGAAAAGTCTTAATGTAGCTCTTCCTGAATTTAACACTATACTAGTTCAGGAGAATTTGTTAGTTACAGGAAGTTTTACTTGATTTGCTAAACTGTAAACTTTTCTAACTGTGATTGTGTTTATTCCAGTAAATCATATTAAATTATATTGGGAAACTAAGGGTCAGTACAGCTTTTCACAAGGAGGCTGCACTGTATGGACAGTGCATCTCAGTAATGGGTGTAGGTTGTCACATAGTTTTCAGTGACGTGATTGCACTTCTGTACACCTTTGGATCCGGATCTGCTTCCAGAATTGCAGAAACATGACGGATTCCCTCCACATCCATTCAGTAATGTTCTTTGGGAATACAGTGCCAACGGTATAAAACCATCAAAGGAAAGAGAGATTCCTGTTAATTTTTTTTTCATAAGGCCCTTTGTGGAGTTATTTTTTAACAAACATGATGTGTAGGCCATCTGGAAGAGAGAATAACTGTTGGGGTGGGAATCTTGTTCTTACTTTTATCGCTATAGTAGAAAAATACAGTCTTACTTCTCTTCTTTATCTCTAAAAAGGAGGAAAGCTGGCAGAGAAAATAAGATCTCTTACCACAGTTACTCTGATTCTGGACTTGCTGCCCTGTATCTCAGTTCCAGTGGCCCTCCCACCCCAGACAAGAAAAATGGGAGCTTTCAGGCAAGGCTGAAAGATCTGAGTAGTACAGGTGAAGGTTGCTGTCACATGCTTAAGTCAGAACTTGATTTCATGCTCCTCTTGAGCTTGACTGCAGCCTGTCCTTCAAGAATATAATTGCTATCAGTGATGAAAGTGTGTTACTAACTGGTCCAGTACTTTACATTGGCACTGGTGGTGGAGTCTTGAAATTTCAGCTGCTCAAAAAAACCCCAAAACCAAAACAAAAAAAAAACTAATATACACTCCACCTCCTACTTTTTATACTCAGCACTGCTTGAATCATCTGGCAGTGAGCTAAGATTATAAGCTCATGATGGTCATGTGGCTGATTGTAGTTCAAAGATGGTTTGCTGAAATTTTTAATAAAATATGGAAAAGGCAGCATTTGGATATGCTACTGTGTTCAGTGTGCTCTTGAATTAAAAATAGTCAATTTTGTTCTTAACTATGCTGAAAACTATTTCAGTGAGACCCGCTTGGATGGTTAAGTGTATTGGGGCAACTCCCTATCTTTAGCTGAAAACTGGACTTAGTCTCTCCTGGGAAAAATTCCCCTGAAGGCAATCTTTCTTTGTCACCTTCTTCAGGAGATGAGGAAGCTGGAAATTGTTCTTCATTCTCCACTTATAAAATCAGATCAAAATACTGTGGAACAATTATTTTATCTCAACAAATCATGAAGAACTGGAAAACTCAGTATCTCAAAAACTCTGATATTTGCCATTAAAAGGGACTTTAATATCCTTTCAGCCTTCTAATGTCTAGTGCCCTGTCCAGTTCTGTTTTCTCTATTATCTTTTTAATCTCTGCAAATGATTATTCTGTTTCATTTTAGATTGCAGAAATCCTTGTATTCAGCTTTGCCAGCAGCTCTGCTGCAGTATTAATAGTATCTCTGAAATTATAGGCTTCCCATGTTGGTCTCTCAATTTTTTGATAACCCTGTTAACGGAGACATGTTCAGTATCTAGGTCACACATACGGCCCGGACAAAAGATGCTTGTTGACAGACCTCTGTTTTGATAAACTGCAGAAGGACACCTTACAGTAGATTAGGTGCCATAGGATGAAAAACAGACATTGACATGGCTGACCACAAAATTCTCATGTTGCTCAAGGGAGAGTAATCGGCTTTGTTTACATGCTTCTGTGAACCACATATGCCTAAAAGCAGTAACATTCCAGGTAGATTAATTGGGTTTCCAAATAGAAGAACAGTAAGGTTGGTGGTTGCTGCAGGAAGGGAAGTCAAGGAATGTGACCCAAACAAGTTGGGAAAACAATTTAAAAAATTAGACAATCAAGACTCTCCCTGTATTTAGTCTCTTGTTACTATTCTGGATGGCGATAGAAAACACAAGAGTCAGATCCTATTTCAGTTGAAAGTAGGGAGAAGAGAGAAAATCAACCTTGAGAAATTGAAGAATAATCTGTGTGAAGTTTAAGGGAGAATTATTGAAACTGGTCAGTGCGTCAAAGTTAAATTAATTGCACTGTGAAATACATCTTCTCTGAGAAAGATGCCGAGTTTTTCTTGTTGTTCTTCTGCCACCTGTTTGGATCACAAGTTTCCAGTATTAGTCTGTTACTGGCAGACCATATGAACAAGGCAGCAGAACTGTCTCACAGATTTGAATAGAGGAACTTGCTATACTGCTCTTCTATTTCTTTCCCCCTGTAATTTTAAAAAGAGGATAAACTGCATTGATGATGTTGATGTTTCTGTTTTGGACAAGATGTTGATTTCTCAGTTGTCATCAGTGTGGTGTGTTACCTCCCATCTGCTTTCTTTAGCAGAAGACACTTGGTGTTAAAGGGGCTGTTCATGAGGCAGAATTCAGATATGCTGGGCCTTGTTCGTTAGCTTGTGAGCAAAGACTGAAGTTGAAGAGGTTATATCACACATCTCTTTTCTGGGAAGAACTTACTAGAAGCCACTGCATGTCCAGAGTGAGGGTAGTTTGCAGGGATTGGATTAGTTAGACCATTCCTGCATTATTGATATGTTCGAAGAGGATGAACTCGTGAGATGTTTGTATGGGTGAGTGTGTCCTTTAGTTGAGGCACACAGACTAAATTGCTTCTCTATCTGCTGCTCTGAGTGCAGGCTGTTTTTTGACTGCAGCCCCTCTCATTGTTGGATCTGTGTTGAACTTAAAACAGATCTCCTCCAGGAGGAAAATGATTTACTAGGGCTTTTCTGGACCTCTCTGTGAGATGTTTATGAAAGTATCTTAGTGCTGTTTGGCCACTTAATAATTGGATTCAAAACCATTTGTAAAGCAAAACAATAAGCTTGGTTTCTGCATGTTGCAAGAAATTATGCTTTTGTCCACTTTCTTACTTCCCAAAAATGCCGATTGCCCAGCTCATTTTGCAAAGACCCCAGTCTGCCCTAGTGTAATATAGCACACATTAGAGAGACATAAATTGGAGACTTTAACTTGCTTATCCAAACTAGAACGTAAGTGCATACTTGCTCTATTTTGCAGCTGTCCTAACTCCAAAGGCAGAGTTCACAAACCACAGTGGAAGAATACAGCAGCCTATTTATCTATTTACACTTGCTCCAAATTATGTAAGCTGCATATTGAATCATCTGATGGGTTTTTTTATGTTAGTATCTCAGTTAAGAAGGGTTTCAACTATTTTGTAGAATGAATCTTTGTCTCGTTTAGTTTATCATATTGTGAAGTTTCCTTGTCACGAGTCTGCAGGGAGTTACCTTAAAACTCAAACAGGAAATTTCACAGAAATAGCCTGTACTGAATGGACAATTTGGAGAAAGGTTTCTTGACTGGTAGTCCTGGTGTTGATTACTTAGTCATGTCTATGCATAATACAAAGGTTTAATGCTTACTACTTTGTTTGAGATAGCAGTAGCTGATTAGAGGAGAAAGATGTCTTATGCATCTGCTTTCAGCTGAAATGAATTATATGGACCATTTTGTTTTTAAAAGAGAAAATTTTGGATGACTTATGAATATGCATTTTTTCATGTTAAAACAAATCTTTAGTGATGACACTTGTGGGTGTAATGCTGCTGTTCTCTAGTAAGTTTATTCTTTGAGAGAAGATTGCAGATGGCATACTATGCAAGACCACCTACTGATTTGAGGTTGCTGCAGTGCAGGAGCAGAATTGAAGTAATGATTGAAGAACCAGATCTGATTTGTTTTGTTTTTATACACTCTTAAAGTGCCAAATCCATTGAAGCTTTAGTTCTGCTTGCGCATCAGATTCTGAAATGCCTAAAAGGCCATACAGTAAAATTCCTTAAAAACTTCTAGCCATTATCCTGACATTCTTTGGGCACTATTTGAAACTAGCCCACAAAGAGTATATGCCCTCTAAAGAAACTTACATTCTAATACTGTGAAAAACTGAATTTATTTTAATTTCTTTTGTATCCTTTTCTATAAAGAGCACCAAGCTCTGTTTCCCTCTTGTAAAAACAGCCATGTGCTGCAGGGGAAAACCAGGCTTCCAGCACACCCAGTGGTTTAAAACTGAAAACGATGGGCAGCTGGCTCTAGCGCCTTCTGTTCCGCTTTACCGGTGCTAAGGAGAGTGTTTTGTATAGCAATATTAGAGGGGAGAGGGGAATGAGATTTAAGTTGTGATACAGCTCTCCTTGATACGCAGATTACTTAGTCCATCTGGATGTCTTAGTTTCCTAAAGTTTATCAGATCATGAAGCATAGTCACACGAGATTGTTTATAGATGGGCAGCCATCTGTTCCTTCATATTTAACTTTGTCCTTCTGTGCTTTATTTCTAAGATGCTGGCTTATTGTTTGAAGACCTATTAGGAAATTATTTAACTGTTTCTTTATTTGTAGTCCAAGGCCAACAAAGTTTACAGAACGCCCTCGGCCCGGAGTCCAGATGATCTGTTCTTCTTTCAGTGCTGGTAAAAGACTTTTTTTTTTTTCTTTTCTTTTTCTCCCTTGTATCAGTAGAAGTAGTCATTTGGACAGGGAAATAAAGTATAATACAGTTACTGTAGTGTATTCCTTGTTAATAAGATGGAGTTGAGTTAAAGTAGCTATTAAAATTCCTCAAATATTTAAAATAGGAATTCAGAACGTATGCATTAACTCTTGGTGATACGGAAATTCTTGAAAACAGTTAAATATAGAATGTTGAAAGTAAGTCTCTTGGTACTGCAAGTCTTTTAAAACATGATGTATGGCTTTTTCTCAGAGCGATTCTGAGAGTTGGCTTTATCTGAAATGGAATTTATAGGGATTGGGACAAGATGATGTTGATTACCAGGTTCTCATGATCTGAATTTCATTGTTTCCAGAGTTGGCAATTGAAGAATGCAACATAAATAATTGGATAAAATATCAGAACAACAGAAACTTATTTTCAGAAAGCGTACTGAAGCTCTAGTTCCATTCGATTTTTGTTAAGATTGAGGCTTCTAAGGGCTTAGTTGCAAGCAAATTACTGTAGTTAGCTAATCCTTCAGATACGTCTGCGGATGCATGTTTATCTGACAGCAAATGTGAGGTAATTCAACTCCAGTTAAATTTTTGAGTCTCTAAGTCTTGTTTTTATTTAAAGATCAGTTACAGGCATAGGTGAAATGAGATACAGCTGTAAATTTTAAGAGAAATAAATTTAAGTATTTGAGATTTGAAAATATTGTAATAATATTCGACTGCCCCTTTTTCTTAAAACTTATCTGTTTGTTTTTCTCAGGTGGAATGTTTTTGGCCACTGGAAGTACAGATCACATCATTAGGGTTTATTTCTTTGGATCAGGTCAGCCAGAGAAGATATCAGAGTTGGAGTTTCATACTGTAAATACTTTTAAAAAATTACATATGGATTTGTTTAAAATCATAATTTGAATGAATTTGGGTGACTTAGAATAATTTAATATTTTTTTACTCTTTCTTTTAACCAGGACAAAGTTGACAGCATTCAGTTTTCTAATAGTAGTAGCAGGTAAGCGCACAATTAATTTATTCAGAGCTAGTTTTTGACCTTGTGGACATTTGCAAATATCAGTTTCTGGAAGTAGTCATTAAAAAAAAAAAAAATGCTTTCTGTTTTAAGTTTTATCCAGTAAAATCATCTATGTAGTGGAGAGTGTCGTGCCCATGGCAGGGGGGTTGGAACTAGCTGATCTTTAAGGTCCCTTCCAACCCAAACCATTCTATGATCTATAATTACTGGATTCTCACTGTTTTATTTTAATAATACTCTTTCAATTTTACAGTTATAATACTCCTTCAATTTTTACTGTAATGAACGATTGAAGTATTTTGAACTTGCCAAAATTAAGGAGTATAAAAATACTTGAAATTTACTCTTAAGAAATGTATGTGTATGTATATTCACATATGAAATACATACATTTTTATATATTTAAATATTGAAACCTTTTTTCAGTTAAGTGACTGCTAGATACAGGAAAACTATTAAACTAGATCTAACAATGTTTTGCTTAGCTATCCTAAAATATTTTAATGTTTCACTTTAAGTTCTGGATGTTGGATGTGAAGGATGCTAAAGAAAATGGTTCGGTTTATTATGAAGTTTCTGACACTTCATTTAATTGAAGTTCGAATGTACACTTTTATTATGATACAAATAGTTGTAACCCAAGCTTCATTGTGCTCCACGCTCCTCCTTCTACCCCTGCAGCCCAAAAAGGGGGAAGAAGGTGGGGGAAAAACTCAAGCTGGGAAACACTTATTTGCATAACTATCATGATACTTACTCAACATACAGTGCTAGCTTATTTGGGGTAGACTTTGTTTGGTTTTAATCATGTCTGTACTTCTGCTTGCAGGGCTCTCCTGGCCCTTCGTCTATTTTTACCCTTTAAATTTCTTCCTTAGCTTTACCTGGCGTGATAGGGTCAGTTTCTTAGGATGTTCATTGTGTTATGGTGTGCTGTGCCAGAGCAGTGTCATAACTCAAAAAGGTGCACCAAAGGTCAAAGTACAGCTACTTTGGAAGGGGCTCAGGATGGGGAGCAGGTTCCACTTTTTGCAGGCCTTCAATTTTTTTACTGGTATGGGAAGTGTTACTCACCTCAAACCAGTTGTACAGCATTCTGACACTGTTTGGACTTCTTACTTGTAGCTTCCTTTTTTGAGTTCTGAATTCTGGAACTTCAATTTTCAGGTATATTTTCTGTACGGATCTGCCTTTGATCTCCAAGTAACTTTTTTCCCCTTTTGTTAGATTTGTGAGTGGAAGCCGTGATGGAACAGCACGAATCTGGCAATTTAAGCGAAGGGAATGGAAAAGCATTTTGTTAGATATGGCTACTCGCCCAGCAGGGTAAGTGATGTAAAATTTGCTGCTATCAATAGATACTTGAAGGCCGTTGATATCATTTGCTGGCTTTTTTTTTTAAGAGGGAATAAAAGAAAAGGGAGAGAGAGAAAGGAAAAAAGGAGGTGAGGGAAGGCCATCTTAAATTATAATTGCTTAAATGCACAATATACTTGTCTAGCTCTTGAAGTCCAATGAAAACAAGTATTTGACTTAGTATTCAGCTGTGGAAAATAGCTTGTCCTGATAATAGCTCTACTAGTATTTTGATTAGATTAAAACAATAAAAGATACTCAAAACCCATTAAAGGTCAAATTTATATGGCTTTTTACATAGGTTTTTACTTCTGGAGCAAGAAAACCAGGTCAGATCTGTCATTGAGACTGCTTGCATTTAGTAATACTTCAAGATATTGTGGAATCCGCATGCCCAGAAAGTAGTATTGGGTTTTTATACCACATGCCAGAGCAAATAAATCACTCGCTCTGTAATGGATTCTCATTTGTTAAAACAATCTGAGACTTTACAATGCTTTGTAGGTATGGGAAACTTCTGTGCACTAGAACAAGCAACAAAAAAGGCTCGAAGATGACAAATGACTTAATCAGAATTATGGCTTACGCTTTTTGATTTTTGCATGGAGGAGATGTTTTCCAACTGACATACATTGGAAAGATTTAGAATGGGTTTAAGGGGTAAACCTTCTTCTCATTACTGACCATACTGAGTGGTTGGAAGGCTGATCTTAAATAGGAAAAAAAAAAGAAAAAAGAAAAGAAATGGTTTCAGGAGTAATCTTGTGGAAAGATTTCTGAAAGACAAAGAGGGATGGAAGAGAAGTATAAATAAGCTATAATTTAGTTAGATGTTTAGATCAGAGGGGCTCTTGTTAGTTATGGGCAGATGCAACAAAACTTGAATAAATATTAAAAAGTGTATAAAACACTGGTACTTTGAGAACAGACTGAGTTACTCTCTTGAAAGTATAGCCTGTCAAAATTCTTAGTTTCAACTGATCCAGGGAAAAATAGGGATGAGTTTTTATTCGTTGTGGTCACAAACGCTGAACTACTTTGAGAAACTGAACTGCTCATTTCAGTAAAGTACCTTTAGCTGAATTCTGGTTTATCCTTTTGACTGGAGGGATAAGTGCAGTTCCAAATTTGATCTTTTCTGCACAAGCACAATTCTATCGAAGAAAATGAAATCGTTGCACTGAAAGGAAAGAGTGAATTCAGCTTATAAAGCCTCCTGGGTTCTGCATTGAATCTAGAAAGGAATTTGACTGTAACTACATTTCCTGTTATTGAGTTGTACAATATATACTATTGTGTAATATATTGTACTGCTTATTATAAAGAAGATTCTATATTTTGTCTGCCTACTTGGTGGTAACATGCTATTGTTACATTTGGTTGATGTTTTCCCAGAAAATAATGTGCTAGAGAATTCAGTGGTGATTTGTCTTTAAACCACACTGACAAAAATGTAATTTTGGAGAATTCTGATACATTATATTAGAGGGTGGCTAGTGTTTGGTTTTCACAGGGATGAAAATAAAATACGTGCACCGTTAAGTGCCATTATTACTGATAGTAAAGTGACGTAAGGGTAGTGGTATAGTACTAAATATAGCCTGAGAATTTAACTCATTTAAAGGTGTAAGAATACTTCTCTCCATACTTATAACTACTTATTACAAATATACTCCAGGACAAATTACTGTTCACTGGTTGTTTGGGTTTTTGCTCTTCAGATGTCACAACAAATACTGTAGCTATCAGATTTAGTTGGGTTAGGTCATGTATCAGAGGGAATTTTCTGGAAAAAACAGATCAATGTATTCTTTAAGATATTAAGAGGACCCTAGGTTAATTGTTTAAGTATCTACAGTTCTTTTGTGGTTGTATGCGCTACATAATGGAAAAAAAATCTTTCATTTTTCCAGTTTCTTGAAGAAGTAATGCTTCCATTCTTAATAATAAAGCAAAATACAGAAGTATTTTCACTTACTGGGGACATAAAAATGTTTTGGCAAAGTAGAATTGCTTTGAAACTGTTTGCTCTTTGTTTTAGACAAAATTTACAAGGAGTTGAAGATAAAATCACAAAGCTGAAAGTGACCATGGTGGCTTGGGACCGCCATGACAACTCTGTTATAACTGCAGTTAATAACATGACTCTGAAAGTTTGGAATTCTTTCACTGGCCAGCTCATTCATATTCTCATGGTAAGGTGTTCCATCTTGATTTATCAATCCTGAATGCAAAATTTACGTATATGTAATCAGAATTCTTCCGTATGTGTGTTTTTTTCTATCTGAAAACTACCTTAACAAGTGTTTCTAGATAGCTCAAGTGTAGTAGAGTTGTCTGTCAGCAGCTTATTAGAAAGTAAAGCTTTAAAATCAGAAATAACCGTTGCTATTCAAGATGTTGGAAGCTAATTTTGCACTTTTTTTCACTGAAGTGCTGTCGTGAAGGAGAGAAGGAAACAGTTGTTTCTTTTTACCTTTGCTTAATGTGACAAATGTTTTGAAATACTGTTAATGGCTAAATTTTCCCTGTTTAAGCAGAGACATTTCTGCAACGTAATCATTCTATGCATAGAAAAAAAATAGTCTTCTAGCTAGAACAAATCAAACTACATTTTTACCGATGTCTGATAATTTTTTTTAACTGAGAAAATAGGTAACTCTAGGTAACTTGATGCTCTGTTAGACATAGGAATATTTCATGCAAAGCTTTAAAATTTAATGTTAATCTTGGAGTTGTTATCTAACTTTTAGTTATATATTTGATTCTTTATGAGTCTAAATTAGATTTTTAACTGCTTCACTGCCTAAACAAATTAAAATCTGTGGAGAATTAAGACCAAAAATACTGAACATTGTGGACTCCACGTCTTTTAAAATCATGGCAAAAGTATTGGGATATACTTTTTGTGAAAGTGACATACTTGATATACTTCTTAGAAGCTAAAATTGCGACTGGAAAGAGAAGAGTATAATACCCTGCTATGAGAAAAAGAAACGTGGTCAAAGTAGTTGTTTTTTACTGGGCACTTTCATGAGATTAATGTTGCAGTTGCTGGTGTTATCATATTGAGCTTCTGAGTATTTGAGACAACCTTCTTGTTCATCTTGCTGTGTCTTTAATTTCAGGGACACGAAGATGAAGTGTTTGTACTTGAACCTCATCCATTTGATCCAAGAGTTCTCTTCTCTGCTGGACATGATGGAAATGTCATAGTTTGGGATTTGGCAAGAGGGGTCAAAATCCGGTCCTACTTCAACATGGTAATTGTTGTGCTTTATGCAGATATGCCACAGCAACCTTTCTAAACTTTTTGCTTTTATTACATTCTTATGTAGGCCATCTTGAAGCATGCATTTGTGTATAGGGCAAGATCCTGCATCCAGTGAAGTCAGGAGAAATCCCCATTCAGTTTAGTGGGGCAAAGATTAAATCTGTAAAATGTAAAAAGTTGTTTCTTTGGCTGCATTTCATAGTCTTATCTTTCTATATGCTTCATCCACATGAAATTTGGAGTATTAGTTTACATTGTCAGAGATCATGCATAAGAAACACAGTGACAGAGACCCTCCTATAGTGCTCTGTTTCCTGCCTGAGGAACCAAGGTGGAATTTAGTTTGTTTTCGCATTACTAGTTCTTAATCTGGCTAAAGCTCTTCAGGAGTCACCTGATCTCATACAGTGTTGTTGTATGCTGCCTTGGCCCATTGGACTGAATATTGTCAGCCTTTCTATGTGGAGCTCCTCCACGTGCAGATTTCAAATTTGGTCTGTTCTGCACTAAGCTAATTCTTCTGGAAGATGGATGCAACAGGTATTTCCATCTGTTTCTTGATATTAAGTGGGTCTTTGTACAAATCTTTTTTTCTCAGAAAGGTAATGATGTGTTGTGCAATTCAGACTTTGTCTCCTGAACAAAATTACAAAAGTCTTTGTAGAATATGAAGAATCACTGAGAACGTAGAATATGAAGAATCATTGAGAATGCTGAGAGTAGGTTAATAGGCTTCATCCAGCCTTCAGCCATAGTGGAATGGCAGTCTTGGAGACCAGCATGAGGAAGATCCTGTGAAGAAGAGACCTGCTATAGATATACTCACAAAAAAAAGGCATTTAGAAATGAAGTCAAGCCAGGAAGGTCACACTGAACCTAAAGAAAGATTTTGAGATGTACAGTACAGTTCATAAAGTCTCTGAGGAAATTCTGCCAAGCTTAATGGGAGAGGAAGCAGCCTAGACTCCATCAGCACTGACCTAGGTTCAGTGTTGTTCCCTCTGCATTGATTTCTGCAACTGAACTTATGAAGGGTCTGAGACAATCGTCTTGGAGCTATGAGTACAGATCTTTGTTACTCAGTGCGATTTATTGGTACCAGTTGAGGTGTATGTTTGCATTGCATGGTTAGGTTGCCTTTACACTACTACTTATGAGGCATATATGATAGTTTTAATGGAATTTAAGGTCAGAAGAGGCTGAGTTCCTCTGCTCTTTATAAGACAAGTCCATTTAAGAGCTATTGGAATATAAATTACAGATGCCGGTGATGCTAGGCAGTCCCCTGAGAGACTGAAATATTAATTTCAAGGGTGCTGTGCAACACAAATACCCAAAAAGGGTAAAAATTGCATAAATGTTAAGATCTTTGGAGTTAGAGAAATATGTAGACAATCAGAAGATCTCAGCAGCCAGTAATCTGAGCTTCATGCTAGAAATGAATGTGAGAAACTGTCTGCTGTGTGAGGTGAGGTGAATTTTAAATCTGGCAGTTTGTCTCAAGCCAATGAGTAAGTCATATGAGACAAGTATGCGAGAGAGGCATCTTTCTGCAGTCTCTGGCTGTTTCACCAGCAGGTCTTCCACATCTGATGCTTCAAAAGACATGGGTAGAAATATGAGGTTTTCTTAGGTGGCTGGTCGAGGGGAGATGCTTCTAGACCATGAGACTTGATTGCATAGTCACCTTTGCAGAGCTGCAAATGTTAAGTGTTCTGGTTTACTAAGGAAGGACATGAGTACATACAGAGCTGCCAGTCTTCCCTCAGTTTCCTAACCGGCATAATGTCTAAGAACATCATTAGATTAGCCACTATTAAATTGTTCTGGTAACTTCTGTTACCTTCACTGACTTGCTGTCAAATGCCAAATGCAGTTTTTGGTTTGTATTTAACTTAAATGGGGGAATCAAACTTTATTTGTGCCTTGCTGATTACAGATAGGTGCCACTAAGAGACTCTTGTGGTCCTGTAGAACGTTTCTCCCAGGTTTTTGAACTTAAGATTTGCTACTAAATCAATTATCACAGTCATAGTTAATTTGAAGCATCTTTGGACTGTTTGCCAGATTTTAGTCTTTATAATTAATAGTAAACTCAGTCCCGTATGTGACTGTCTACTCGTGAGTTTGCTCTTAGTAGGTATGTATATGATTTTTTTATATTCCACGTTTTGACTCATAGTGTTCACTTCATTTGACCTAGTTCTGTAAGTATCACATCACTCAGTGTTAGAGTTCTTGGGCATTCAGAACAGGCTGAATTCTGTGACTTGGGTCAGCTGGACTCAGGAAATGTATTCGCTACCCCAGAGAGTGAAATTTGCCATAGAAATGTCAAGAGTGTGAGAGGTTTAAAGCTTTTTAGGCAATTTTGAGATGCAGCAAATAAGTCCTGGGTGGTTTTAAACTGCATACAGGTACTTGTTTTGTGGCCTGTGCAATATCCCTGCCAGTCCTGACTTAATACAGCTGCTGATGAAAAATGCATTCTCAGTGTATTTTTGTCATTCATTTTTCCAAGGAATCAATGAGGTTGTGGCTTTGGTGGTGTAATATTAGGGCAGTTTCACATCCTGTATTTCCTAGGTAAAAATAAGCATTTAGCAGACTTCTGAAGAAAAAGGGTAATAAACCTTAAGTGGTTGCTGCCCCCAACTGTTTCAGAGCTTACGTATTTCACAAAAATATTGGGTTTGTTGCAGAAGGACAGCACAAACCCTTGTAAGTGTTTAAATTGTGGCTCATTACCCAGGGCCTAGATTCACTGAAGGACTCGACTGTTGTGGTACTTAAGTTATTTGGGACCAAGGTTCTTAATCTCCAAAGTGGAATGTGGTATCCTACCAAATCCTCAGTTTACTGAGCAGTAGATGAGATTTCGGTGTCTTGGTGGGTGAACCAGGAAAAAAAGTGCACTGAATAGCAGGCTGTCTGGTGAAAGCCACTGCATGATAATGTACATAGAGGTATATTTGAAATGCAGTTTCTTACTCAAAGCTGCAATGAGGCATCTGGATCCCTTGTGTGATAAGGCAACTTTCCAGTAACTGAGGAAGGTCCTTGCTGTGCTGAAAGGAGGGCACAGGAGCAGGTGGCACTGATCTTTTGGGATTGCCTTAACTAATGTTAAGCTGTTGAGCTGGTAAAGGGAAGACCTAGGTTCTCTTCTCTCCTCAGTGGCACAATGTTCAATTCAACATCTGCCACTTACCCAGGAGGGCATCTCAGCTATAAATGTCTAGACAGGACTTTTCCTCAACTTTCTCTTGAAGTTGCGCCACTGTGGAGAGGTGTGAATCTGTAGCCTGTGGGTTTAGGCACTTGTGCTAGGCTTATTTTCTTGGGTATGGAAATCATGTTCTAGGTAAATTAGAAGGTGATAGAAATGGCCTTTGGCCTCAGACTTCCAGCAAGCTCTTGGACTTGCAGGATTAGTGCTCTGTTAGGTCATAAATAAAAGCTATACCACGGAGTTGTTGTCAGAGGATCTGTTTTCTTTCAGTTGTTCTAAGTTACTTCTTAATAGAGCTGATTCTGTTGGTTTGTTAGGAATGCCAGAGTTGGCACTTGGTTGGTATGTGCTGCATCTTAGCCTTACGCTTGTAGGTCCTGAAGGCTTTAAGCAGAATTTTGTTAATTCTGAGAATGTATGACAGGACAAAAAAAACTACAGGGGCTTAACCTTCCAGATCAAAAAAGGAGGTGCCTAGTAACGTTAAGTGAATGCATGGGTTTTTGTTTGGTGTGGTGATTGGGTTTTTGTTGGTGTTGCAGTTTGGACATTAAGTACCTGGTGTTCCTCAACCCCAAATAGGTTTGTGGTGTTACCGTCCTGCCCTTGATTTTCATTTTTTGAACTTACATGGTTTCCTTCAAGCATGCTTTCCTTTAAGCAGTACCTCTCAGGGCTCAGCTCTGCTGATTCAGACTGCTTGCATAAGGCATTCTGCCTGGAGCCTTAGAGCACTCCTGTGGTAAAGCTGATAGTTTTTGTCCTGTGAGTTGGCTGCCCTTGTAGAAGAATATTTTTTAAAGTTTCCTAAAAGATTTCAGGATAAGTACAGGCCTGTAGCTCTGTTCTTTTTACCTCTCTCTTTTTTTGTTGTTTTGTTTTTAATCATTTGGTTTACAGCCTAGCTTTATGAAGAGTTGCGGGAACATATGTTGACTGCAGTTACCTAAAAGTATGTCATTGAAAGTATGAAGACTGTACTACAATAGCAAGAATGAAAGACTAGGGGAGAACAGGCATTTTTACAAGCTTTGTAGAATATTGAGGTTTTGTACTGTATCTTTGTATGTAATTGCTTTGCCTGAATCGACACCTGACTCAGCAGATTTTGTAAGTAGACATTGCAATTACTACACCAGGAAGTTTGCCTATTAGTTGATAAAGACTAGCCTTGCAGCATTTGAGAAATCCTTTTGTAATGTAAAAATTAATCAAGTAGCAATACTGATGCCTTTAAATAAAAAATGGTTCTCCTGGTCAACAGATTTCCAAAAGAAACCCCAAACAGCACCAACAAGAAAAGGTCGTTCATGACTAGGTGTTGCTCCTCTGTCTTCCTGGATTGACTCACTGAGAGTTGTGTCTTTGAGAAGTCAGGCTTTGGTGTAGCTAGTAGTAGACTTCCCTATGTCTGACGTGCTTCAGGGGCCTTCTGTGTGCCTGAACGCCTGTTAAGGTCAGACTTACGTGTAATTTTAACGTGTTCCTCCTGGTGATTGTGAAGAGTTTATTTGGGCTGATTCTTTTTACCTTACCTTAGGGCTAAGACAGTCTTTCTGAGCACTGTCACGTATTACGGTGTTCTTTGCAACACGCTCTGGGTGGGTGGTAGTTCTGGAACCCACTTTGAATTCTGTGCAAAGGTGGCCTTAGTCCTTTCGTTTTATTCTGAAGAATGCTTTGAAATACTGATACAAAAAGTGTTTTTATGATCTTGTATTAAATTTGCAGGTCCGAATACTTCAAAATCCTTCTACCTTTGTGACTTTGACTTGCTGAAAGGCTGAGTCACCTTAGCCTTTGATACTTAAAGGTCACAATATATATCTCTAGATCTTTCAAATTTGGTGATGAGTCTTTTCCTAAATGCCACAGCACATTTCATCAGAGCATATAGAAATACCATGAGTATATTTCAGAAATGCATTACAACTCGGGCTCTGTAAGCTAATGATTTAAAGCAACCTCTGATTCTTTTTGAGGAAGAGGAAGAAATAAATTCCTCACTGAACCTGTTCTGCCCCTCTCCCCCCTTCACCTTCCTTTGAAATTACAACTAACTCTGTTACATTTTTGAAAGAAAAGCTTTAATCTCTCAAAGAAACACCGTTGTTCTCCTCTGTGTCACTGAGTAAATGTTACTTGCCCTGGAAACCAGATTGGTAATTCAAGAATAGTGGATGATTTCTTACGGCAGTGTGACTGTTAGTGCATGAATTGGTGTTTGTCATTCTTGCACCCTCTGCCTCGCTTTTATGGAAACCATCAGGAAAAAACCCACCACAAACCTTGAAAATTGCAAAGTCTGAGGGCAAGGCTGACCTGTTGCATTAGTTTTGGAGAAGATACAGGGTACAGTTGCATTTCTTAGTTGTTTTTTTAAAAACTCTGATCCTGGGGCTAAGACATGCTTTTTCATTGAAACCTAGAAGGACAGCAACATCTTTGATAGCTGTAGTTGTTGTAAGGTAGGATGAGGCTTCTTACTGGTTTTCAGGTGTCCTAGAAAAAAATTGTGATTGTTTTTGTTTGATTGCTTGCCTTTTTTTTGGGGGGGGCGGGGGGGGGGGGGTTCATTCTTGGAGTTCAGAGATGAAAGGGCATCTTACTGTAAACTTATGTAAATAGTTATGGATCCTTTCAGCTAGATAAAGTTATTTAGACTTTGTATTATATTGTCACATCAAAACTTAAACGTAATTGCACCCCTTCACAGGTACATTAATGGGGAGCAGCAACTCTAAAGTTCTTACTACTGAAAAACTTTCCAAAGTGCTTAAATATAAGCTGTTGTTGAACGTAAAGTGCCAACAGATGTAAGCTGCTTCATCAGTGGAGCTAACAAACCTGTGGGCTGATCTTTTGCTTATGTTCTTGGCTGGAGTTAGGAAAATACTGCAGAAGTTAATAACCTTTGAAAGAAAAAAAAAGCTTGTAGCAAGGTAAAAATGTTAATGAAGCTGTGAAATTTTTAGCTATCGAGTTGTTTGGATTAGGACTTCTTTTTCACAGCATTAAATGTCTTATACTGTCTTACCAAGTAGAAGCTTGGATTGGCTTCTGCAATGAACTCTCAAATTTGGTGGGACAGTGCTTGTTACCTGAAATACAAAAATGCAGAACTGTACTTGAGAAAGCTGGTCAGGATTTCTTAGCAAGACTTAAGACCAGCTACTTAGCATGACCAACTTAATGTTATTTGGGTTTTTTTACTACAGATTAAAACAAAAATATCTGAAAAAAGAGAAAAATACCACAACTTGTTTATGTAGTTTTCAAGCAAACATGCATACATAATAGCTTTTTCAGTGTTATTTATTTTTAGAGAAAGGACTGTATTTTGTTACTTTAAAATTCATGTATGAATTTATTTAAAATTTTCTTTTTAATATTTATACATCTGTGTCTGGTACATGAAGCAAGACAATCATGTAAATAAAGCTTGATAGACATTTTTTAAAAGCTGTAGTGGTTATGTCTGGGTATTCCTGAAGTAATAGTTGTAAAGAGTAAAAGTTCTACTTCACTAGGAGATCTCTGTCTATACTTGAGACGATAAGACTCCAGCATCTGTTTTTCACGCTTAGAAATATGGCCATGTTGTAATCCTTTAACAGGTAGCACTAGAAAGTGTGTTGAAATGATCCTTGTGATGATGCAGGACTGCTCATTAAAACCTTATTTTCTTATTACTCTACTGCAGTAGCTTTCATTAGACTATGTTCTAGCTTCTTACGCAGTGAAGTACGTAATGCTTTCGTATGATCAAAAGAATAGAGCTTGTTTGTGAATGCTCACAAACTTACTTTTAGGTACCTTGATTTCCTGATCAGTCTTAGAAGTTTAGACCCAAGCTCTTAACCACTGTGTTGTGTAAAGAAAAAAAACGTGACACTCCTTAGTCCTTAGTTTTTGTTTTCAGGTTGCCTCTTTCTTGAGAAGCCTTGGGCTGAGGAAACAAAAAATGGATTAGATAAGTTTGTTTTGAAGGTCATCTCTGAAATTCCTTTGTTTCGTTTGATTGCCTTTGAACACAGCTGGAATAGTAGAATCAGCAAGCAGATCCTAACCTACCTTGAAAGGCTACCCTCTTCTGATTACGTGATGATTATAGTTGTGTAGCTCTTAAGTACTGCTGCTATTTCAAATGCTGTCTTAATGAAACAGGTTATGCTGCTTAGAAATGCTGGCACAAAATCAGGAAATGTAGTGATACATGTTATAACAAAGCAATAGGTGTATTCAAAACAAGCTTAATGTTTCCAAATTGAAAATGTGTACTGTCCCACAGCCAGGGAGAAAGCTTGAAGCAAGTAGATATATTTATACTAGATTTGCATTACATTCACTATGTGAAGTTACCATGGTGAATATATGTCTTTTCATAGCCAGGTACTAGTTAATCTGTGTAAATTCAGGTAAATGTTTTGTATTTAAAAAAAAAAAAACCAAACCCAAAACCAAACAACTCACATGTCGATGTTAAGTTTGAAAGTTCTGGCCACATAGATACTAAGGACAAGATTACTGAAGCTAATGTCTGAGGTTTTTGTCCCCCAGTCTGTAGCTAGCTGGTTGTCTAATTAATGTCAATTTGTCTGGTACTATTCCTGGTTCCATGCGTTTCTTTCCAAGTGGGTCCTTAATTAGTTTTATAGGATGTATGATAGTTGCATTGCATGGTCCCTTTTCAAGCTTATACATCTTCCCCAGCTTTCTGACATGAAATGTTATCTTTTGAAAATTTTTAATGGAAACACTTTCTTAGCTTTATGAGCTTTGGATACCTTGTAGATTCATTTGAAGCTACTAGCATAAGCAATGACTGAAATTGTTATATACAAAACTTGATCATAAAAAGGTCGAGTTCAAGCAGCCCGTAAGAATTTTCCTGATTCTACAATGGAAATTGCAGAGGGTGTAGTTTTGAGCCTACCTGAAGTTAACGGAGAGGCTGCACTACGGCTGCAGAAATCAGACCATCTCGATGCAGTGATTTGTTGGTTGTTTCCCCCCCCCCCCCCCCCCCCTCAGTCTGTCTGCCCTCTTCCCACATGTCTTACATTTTTCCATAAATCAGTGAGAAAAATTGGGAACCCCCTGGAAGTGAGAGTAGTAATGTATTTCATAATGGCGAGGATGTCTAGTTTTTGCGGATTTAGATACACACATCTCCTGTTAATGACTGTTTGAACACTGCCAGTGTTATGACGTCAACTGATTCAGTCAAAAGAGTTTCTTCCTGCAAATTGTCAATCAAGCAGAGGCTACTAAGTTGCAATCATTTTTCTGTGTGCTCCTGCTCCTTCAGAGAGCTGGTTGTTGACTTTGTCCTTTATTTTTAGCTTTGGGTGGACACTTTGTTACAGGCAATTCCTGTGCTATACCTCCTTATGTCTGTGTATCTTAATGTTTTTCCTGCCCCATCTTCTGAGGTCTGATCTTTCACTGATCTGTGCAATGCAATTCCTTAATTTCTAAAGCTACTTCTACTTTCAGTGCAACCTGATAAACTCTGAAGCCTGAACAGCATTATCATATCGTATACCGTTTACAGCATTGTTTCCTTTTTGTTAATCAGTAAACCTTGATGGCCTACCTAGATCTTTGTTGGCAGCTACTTGGTTGGTTTTAACCTAAATGATATACCAAAAACTTGGAGTGCCTATCAGAACAACAGCATGGAAAATGAGGTTCCATCTAGGACAGCTGAGCAGAATGTTTTGTTCATGGATTTTCTGCCATAGGAGATGATTTTATGGACTAATGTCCAAAAGGCATACAGGTGCTCATATGGACAATGTATGGTAATCTCCTGTAAGATTCAAAACTAGAGATTTAAAAATGTTTATTTCTTATGTTGTGGTCCTCATAAAGTCTGAAGAGACTTCCAATTTTGCAGGGATTTTATGGGATTGTATTTTTAGATCAGGTTTTGTAGTTGTCTGCAATTCAGAAAGAATAAGACTATGGATGCGTTGATTTTGAATCAATCAGCGTGTAGTTACGCTGAAATGGTTTTGAGATTTTTGAGAGGTTTGATCTTTGAATAGTATGTAGGAGCAGATCTTGAAGAGCAACGCCAGCGTAATGCTCTAGTAGCCCAAGTAGAAGCCAGTACTGAGTTTGCGGGATGTTTATCAAGAAAAATTTTCTTTAATGAAAAAAAAGAAACTGCAAATACTTTGTATAGCCTTTATATAACTTCAGGCGTCCATAGGGTGGGTGATCTGTCAGATCTTTTCATTGATACGTTTATCTTTTAAGACAGATACAGCATTACTGAATGGATAACTGACTTGGGTGGTAGGAAGATAGCAACATTTTTAGTAAACATTTTATTCTTTAATTTAATTACGTCTTGTTCTCTTCCTACCATTTGATCCTTTGTTACTGTTCTGGAAGCAGTGTAGAAGCCCTGTTGATTTTTATTTGTTTATAAACTGGCTTAAAAATTAAGTGTTCTTTCCACTCCTCCAAATCCGCAGCAACCTTTTCTAACTTTGCAGAAAGTCTGTAGTTGTTTTTTGGCTTACTGTGGAAGCGTGCTGTGACTGGAGGTTGTTCCTTAAAGCAAAGAAGAACATAAACCTGCAAAGGAACTTCACATTAGACCCAGAGACTCATTTGATGTGAGCAGCTATGATGTAGTTTCATCTCTTATGAAAGAGGTTATATGTTTTAGTAACAATTAGTGAACTCCGTTTTTTTGCTAGTTTTAGAAAGTATTTGTAGCATACCATTGTTGTGATCATTAGAACCTAAATTTCAGTTTTCATATTTGAATGTTGCTTGTATCTAATTTTTATTTGTTCCATCCATTTAAGCAGAGTAGTTCTCTTCCTGCTAAAGGTCTTTTTGTATGGGCATACGAGATAGTCCTCTTTCGTTAGTGTCCATGTGAGGAAGCTGAGCAGTTAGGTTCTCCATTATCATGATGAGTGGAAACATTTCTCTGTAGCAGTTCCGCTTAGAATTTACTTACCTTGAATGTGAGAAGCAAAAATTATGTGTATTGCTTTGAAAGAGTTTGTTCTTATCGTTGTCTGTTTGTCTAGCATGTATGTGGTTTCTCTTTCTCTTCTGGATATACTTCTGGTGTATTTGAGGATTATAGTTTTCTTTTTGTTGTTGCATTATATCTGATGCATTGCAATTAATACGCAGTGATCTTTCTCCCCGTGTTTCCAACTAATTGCCTCAGTCCCTTAATCGGAAGGACGGGAGAGAATGTTGTCTACCTCAGGCTAGTAAAGGCTTAGTTCGCTGACTTTTTAAACAGTGCTGATGACTTCTGTTGGACAGTGTGATAGAAGTGCATAGTATTATTGTGTGTAGACTGAGTTTCATTATTTTTCCTGGCAGTGTGTTAGTAAGTTAGTTCTAATAATTTTACTAGATTCATGGCCTATTGCATTTAGTCCTGTTGGCTTTTAATTGCTTCAGTTGATATCATTTGTGCTGTATCCCAAATCTGTTCTCAGTGGATGATTTCCTATTGATCATTTCATCAATGGGCTCTTATTTTTTCTGTACTCACTAACAGAAAGGCCTGGCTTGAAGACCTTCACTGAATAGCATCCTTTTAGCTCTGTGTGCCTTTCCAAAACCAATAACTGTTATCCTTTCCATAGCCAGTTTACCTACTCTACATTTCTTCTACTAACCACAATCAGTTCCATTTGAGCTAAGGTTTCAGTGCCATATCATGGCTGTGAAATCTTGCTAGGTTGAATGAATTATATTTTCTTGATATTAAAAAAATGAGTTATTTTACTGAAAAAAGTCTAAGTTTGTCTGATACTCTCTACTCTATTAATTTTCATTTTACTTGTGGGTTCTTTTTTTCCTCTCATGTCTTTTATTTAAAAACTACATTTTAAGTCTTTCATACTATCTAATGGTAACAGGTCAGAAAGGCTTATTTCTGAGCTCACTCTCTCTGTAGGTGGTACTACTTGCATACAACAAATTATTTTTCTGGATCTTAAGACGTGTTCCTTTGTGTGCTACTTTCACAGCTCTGTTCTCCCTGGTTTGGGGGAGAACAACAAGCTCTCTTCAAAACGGAGAGTAAAAGAGTAGCTTCCCTTTTTCATTCTCTTATTTCATCAACATTCTTTTGGGATGTACCAGTGTCCATCTGTTTTCTTGCTAGTGTGAATATGGGCAAATAGAGTAATTCTTAGGGTTGAGACTAAAAGTAATCTTAACTTAGTCCTCATTGTGTAGCATCACTGGTTCTTCCCTGTTTGTGGCAGAAGAATCCTTGCTACTTGCTTTGCTAGCAGCGGTGTCTTAACATGTTCAGTCTTAGCAGCCCTTTTTTGGGACGCCTCTTAATTGACCAGTACTTTTTCTGTTCTCATGAGCGATCTCTTCCCTTCGCCGTTGGTATCCTTTTATTCAGCAGGGGAAGGTTTCAGACAGAGTAAACGCTTCATCTTCTTTGGGATACAGTCTTAATATAGTTCTTGCATCTTTGAATTAAAAGGGATGGAGTGGGGAGAAAGCAGCTTCCTTCTTGCTGGAGTCCTTTATCTACTTGCTGAAGCTTACAGCTTCACTGATTTGCTACAGGTTTCCCCTTTTTAACATCTAGTTTTCTGTTCCAAATGACCAACTCCTCTATGTTTACTTTATTACTGAAGAAATTTCATTGTAATGTCCTTTATTAATCCCAAAGTATTTTAGTTTAAAAGAATTCTACTGGGTGGCACAGTCTGGCAGGCTTTGCTTTTCAATTTGTAGAAGTAATTATATCTTGGAAGCTTATCCCCAACAGTAATTTTTGTTCTTATATGAAGAATCTTTATTTCCAAGTAATTGTACATCAGATTTGAGGGATTGTACTAAAAGGTCTTACTGCTGTCCTTTCCAAAGCACTTTTTAAACCAGATTCTGGCCACATTTAGAGTAAAAAACTATTTGCACTGTCTTTTCCTTTTCTTAAGAAGGGAATGTCTTCCAGCTAACACTCTAATTCCAGGGAATTTCTTGAAAATGGTCCATCCAATCCATTTCTTGCTGACAAGGATTAAAAAAAACCCCATCATTTTAGTAGTCTGTTTTTTTTTTTTTTCTCTTCTGTATCTTATTTTTCCTCTCACCATGGTTAGCAAATAGTTCTGCCCACAACATGCCTTGTTTTCCTTGTAAGACAAAGTCTTAGGCTCTAGGAGAACCCTGAAATTCTATTTTTCAAGGACTTGAATGTTAGGAAACTTGGTACTTTGATGTTTCCTTTGTTGGAGGAAGAGAGAGGAAACAAGAATCTCTTAAGTTTTCCTTTTCCAGGTTTTTGCTATACATCTACAAGGCTTATTCTTGGGCCAAAGTTCTTTATTCTTTCCACCTACTTCCCCAAACTGTCTGCCTTTAATCTGGTGAGCTTTCTATATACAAAAAGCAGCACAAAGTTGTAGTTTTGCTTTGATTGTTGCATCTTGCTTAGCCTAAATTAATTCTGTATTCCTAGCTGTTGTGATGTCAGTGTCACTCGCTTGAAGCTCTGTTTTTATTTTCCATCTCTTTCTGTAGGATACTTCCATTCATCTCTTCTGGAAGAATGAGCAAAATAGAACATAAAACGTGCATTGGTTTATGTTCCTCTTTTGTTAATCCGGAAACACATTTGACTTTTACGGAAAGTACTTGTAGTAAGAAAGACCTTTATCAAATACCTGAAAGCACCAGTAATAGTTGTAGCAGCCTTTACCATCGGGGGTGCGTGCAGGGATGTGGGTATGGATGTGTCCTGAGACCATGGGCAAAAGATTTAGACTTCTTGCCCTTGTCTCAGCCTGTAAGATAGCGAGAACAGTATGTACCTCACAGGTTTTCAATGCTTGGTTCCTTAACTTTTTAAAATCATGCTGATGGCCTCTGGAAGGTGCTACAGAAGTGCATAGTGTTACTGCCTGCAGGCTGAATAATACTGTTTTTTCTGGCAGTATATAGGCCTGCCATAGTTAGGGAAAGAATTTTGTTTGGTGTCTCTTTAAAGAAAATGCAAAAGTGCTTTGCTGGGGAGAATAGAAAGGGGCTTTCTGAAGAGGTGCTGAAGACATGAAAATTCAGAGTGGTGATTGGTCACCTCTGCTTGATTGACAGGTTGCAGGGAAAAACAAAAACCCATTTGTTCTGGCTTAATGGAACTGGAAAACAGAAAATGAGTATCAGGTAAAAATTCCTTTTTTAAAATCTTTGCAGTTCTCCTTTAAAAAGTGGAGTTTTTACACAAATCTATACCTCCCCCACTCCAATAAATTAGGAGTAGGAATTACAGAAACAGGCAGTTGCTAAGTTGTGTAATGTGGGTTGTCCATGTCAGTGCGTTTTCTAGCAGGCAGGTGTTCCGAAACACCACAGCAGCCAATGCTACTGGGCTAGCTTAGCAGAAAGGCAGAGGATGGAAAGGGTGTAGTGACTAAGCCCTGAACTGGACCCAGCTCTCTGGTTAGGCTCATTAGCAGGACATTCAAGGGGAAGCTTTTATTTTCACTTCCTATGCTGTGCCTGCTTTGTGGATAAACTCTGTCAGTTTCTACTGCTATCAATTTGGCATCTTTCACGAGCATTATTACAAAATTCACTGAAAAGTGAATAGCTAAAAAGTAAAGTATGTTTTAAAGTAACTTCCATCTAGTGGTATACTGTCTTACAGATTTTATAATAAATTTCAACAACAGCACCACAGTTTTGAGAATCATAATTGAACAATTATTTATTTCTGGTAACTTAATTATTGTGTATGTTGATGTATTTCAGATTGAAGGACAAGGACATGGTGCAGTTTTTGACTGCAAGTGCTCTCCTGATGGACAGCATTTTGCATGTACTGATTCACACGGTCACCTTCTGATTTTTGGCTTTGGTTCCAGTAGCAAATATGACAAGGTACAGTGCAAGATGAAAATCAAAATGTTTGTCTGTGTTAAATGCATTCATGCAAACTTTCCTTCAGAGCTTCATTTCAAGAGGGTGTATCTAAATGCAATTTTGAGCCATTAATATGGAATGTTTCAGATTCCTCTTGACATTGAGCTTTCTTTCATTGTCTTTCTTTAAACTATGGAAGCATGCTATTAAGCTACTGCTTACATGGGAAGTTAAAAATAATTAAAAAAAAAATAAATATTACCAAGTCACTGTCTACTCTAAGTGACGAGGTTACAGGTGTCTACTAGTGGGTCCACATGGATAATGTGAATAAACTCAGTGGAATTGATAACAGTTAAACATTTTGCTTTAAATATTTTTCTGGTTCCTAACAAAGACCCCAAAAAAATCGGGGGGGAGGTATAATAGAACTAATTCCTGCTTTCTGTGTTTAAATGTTGCATAGCCTGGGAGACAGTTATTTTTAATAAACTATATGTTCCAGTGATACAATTTCATGTGTGCTAATGAAGTTCTGCTGTTGTGGATTCCTTGATGCTTACACAGCGATGTTCCACTGTTACTGTGTGGTTAAAATATTACATCTTTATTCTAATGTCACAGTCTACATTGTGTATTCTAAGTGTGGGTGTCTTGCCACAGACCCTCATGACTGTAAAGATATGTGGTGTTTGTTTTTTTTTTTTTCTCTGTGGATGAACATGCACTATGAACCATACAGGTTACCTAGTTTGAAGTGCTTACAAGGTCCTAGTTCTTCCTTTACCACCCGAGGAAGAGATGAGGTGTGTCTCTTCTCCTTCTCTCCTTCTTTCTAAGACTTAAGGAAACGTATCTGCTCCAGGATTTTCATTTCTGCTTCTGGTAGCTGATACTTGAAGGTTGTTGGTGGAGTGCTGGCTTCTGGATCTCACCTCCTGCTTTGGACCTTTGGACTCAGGCTGTGCTTGAGAACATTTTGGCAAACAGCTACGCAGAGAGATCCGAAGGAGGGAGAGCAAAAGGCATTTTAATCTCTGTCTTGTAAGGCACTACATTCTTTCTGTAGTCATCCAGTTCTTATTTTGATGCTAATTACAGCAACATTTGCATATTGGGGATTTTTTTTTTCTCCTTGTCTCTCAACTGTGATTTGGAGTACTCAGTACTTGGATGCTGTTGCTGTCTCAGCGATTATTAGCTGTGCATTTCACCTTCCATTCCAAAGAAGACAAAAGAGCAGAGACACCACAAGCAAGGAAAACCAGGATTAACAGATCATTTTCAAGGTCTTTGCCTTTCAGAGTTCTTACTCTTCCAAATTTTAAAGCCTGTTGTAATAGAAACATTTTTCTCACGTTGTCCATGGTTTATTTTTCCCTCCAGTCATTTTGGAGCTGTATAGTCCTCTGCTACTCAGAAGTGTTGGAAATGAAATTGAAACCGAGAGCCTTTGTCTTTGCTGTGATAAACCAGGAGTTTCCTTTACACTGCCATTTGAGAACTTACCTCGTGAGGAATTAGATCTCTTTGAAGAATGAAAACAATTGCTTTTCACTTCTTGAATTCTACAGGCCCTTTGTTCTCTTGGGGGTTTTTGCTGCAGCCTCTGAGAAAAGATTATGTATAAAATTTTTCATTTATTGAGTGATTTAAAACGATCCTCCCCAGCTGTTACTGTGCCGGTAGTAATCTTGGCATTCTTGACCGTAGAAGAAATGGGAGCAAATAGCACTTACATTTGTTACGTCTTTAATCTTAGTCTTCAACTCTCAGAAGACTTGGCTTGGAAGTTTCCAATCTCTTTCTTGTCTGGTTCCATATCCTTTCATTTTTGTCTGACCCGAGTTATGGAAAAATGCAGCTACAAATAGGTAGGTGCTGGAGATTAGGTGTTGTTCTTTCTGTCCTATCTGTCCCTCAGATACTGGGAGAGGGTTCAGACATCTTGTGAGAATATGCTCTGGTAGGACCTGCATTTTTTTGACTTTAAAGTGGTTTCCATCCATCTTGGAGAATGATTTTTACAGAAGGAAGGAGTGTGGTAACCTGTCCTACACTTCTGAATTGTGCTCAGGATGATGATTATAGCTGAGGGGTAGTATTAGCTCTGCTGAGAGAGCAAGGTCTTGGTTTTCCACATGTATGTCTTTTCATACTATGTTCAGGAAGTATCTGTGTTTCTTAGTTGACTGGAACCACTGTCCAGACCATTTTTTGTCCCAGTGTGATCTTGGCCATGATGAAGGCGATGGGGTGTTTTTTGGTTTTGTTTTTTTTTGGGGATTTTTTTTGGGGGGGTGGATTTTTTTGGATGATACATGTTTTTGCGGAGTAAGGGGAGAATACATTTGCTGCTTTTTGGGGCTCCTTTGTTATTTGATCCAGTTAAGGGAACCTTGAGCCAATCTCAACTGAGATTTCTGAGTGTGTGAAGATCGTTGGAGATGAGCTGACCTCACTGTCACCAGGGCACGTGTGGGTCAGAAGTTCTTGCTTAGGTGGAAACTTCTCCCGGAATGCCTAACTGTCCTAAAGCATAAAGTGCCTTTCTGTTGATTTTATGTCTTGGATTGGACGAGATCTCGGAGCTTTCTAAGGCTTTTGTTCCTGTGGACTGCCCAGACAACAGTTCTTTGTTGCAAGTTGACAGCTCCTGTTCATGGATTGGTGCAGTAGTGGGGAAAATCTCTTTGCATTTGTATAGGTGCCCATTTGGAGAATTGAGCGTTCTGAATGTGTAGGGTAGTTACTGAAGGAAAGTCTATTTGTGGAGCTCTGGCCTTGTGGAAAGCTTCTGTGCTCAAACCCAAGCTGGGTTTGTGAAGTCATATGCACAGGAGACTCACATGTCCTAATGGTGATGTAGTATTCTTACTGTCATGAATTTGATCTCTAAGAGTAAGTCAAGAAATAGATCTGATATTAGTACTTTTAACTGATTGTCTGCAGAACGTAGCCATTTAAGATTCTCTGAAACATCTAATTCTTCTGATTTTTCTCAGGACTTGGAATAGGCTGAGGATAAGATTGTTGCTGTGGGTTCCAGTGTTCTACCTGTGAGTTGGTCTAAGCCTGGATTCTCCATGAAATGCCATTCTTATCACATGGAGTAGAAAATTATTGTTTACTCTCTCTACCATACTCTATTGTTTACTCTCTGTACCATACAGAGTAAACAGAAGGGTAGTTGCAAGGAAGTCTCTCATGGTTTTGCACCAGAGACTATTCTGGTAGAGGTCACTGAATCTAAGGAAGGATTTTCAGATCTTCCCTTTGCCTGCAAAACCTGGGATGCAGACAACACAGTACAGCCAAGTCACAGCACACTAAAACTCACAGTCTGTATGGTCATGCCACTGGAATCTCTTATTTCCCAGTGAGGGAACTACTTGATAGGAAAACTTCCACTAGGTGCAAGTACTGGATACTCTGACGATTCTAGAGAAAATTGTAAGTCCTCCTAGAGGACCTATATTTTTATCAGATTGAGCTATTAGACCTGAAGGAACAAAGTTGTTAAGCAGGCCTTGATTCTGTCAGTCAGACACATGAAAGTACTTGGATCTGTCTCATTTAGCCTCTGTTAAATTAACACATAATCTGGCAACAAGACTTTATCCAGGCAGGGCCGCTTACTGCAGCGGGATGTTACCTTGTCCATATGCACTTTGTAATGGTAACCTTTTGTGAATCCCTGAGGTAAATTCTTTGCTGTTGCATCTTTCCATACATCTTTCCAATTTCTTCCTATTGTTACTTTTCTGAATTTTTGTGGGATCCAGATCTCATGATCCCTATGATTTTTTTGATTATTATTATTTTTTTTAATCCACCTCATGTGGATGCATGTAGGCACTTTCTGATATTGTAATTGAAAGATGTTTGTCATTGTCCTTCCTTGTCTTCTCACTTTAAGGACAGGAGACATTTCTCATTGAGAGTCCAGACCTCTGAGTAGATGTTATAACCTCTGCCTTACTGATTTCTACATAATAAGTTACTGGAATCTATGTTATGAGTTGGTCATGATAGAGCATGCTCTTCAGAAAACAGAGTATATTCTATGACAACTTAGGCATTCCTCTGTCTGTGGTCAAATATCTGTCACACCTAAGACAAGAGTTTTTTTGGAGATCTCTCTGCCTAGAGTCAATTGTTTAATCATTTCTGTACTGTACTGGAAATCTGATTTGTGTGAATGATGATTTTATGATTTTATTTTTACTTGATCGAAGTTTAAACTGCCTAGGTGAACTGCCAAGGGGTTTTCTTGCCAGTAGTTAGTGTTGGGATGTGTGCTACACACATCAACTTGTCTTCTGTTCTCTCTTCCCCTTGCCATTCGATATCTTTCTGATTGCACGACACTGAGATGCATGTGCGAGTGAGGGATGGAGCATAAGCCTTTTTATGTACTACTTGAACAAAAGAATTCCTCAGTCTTGAGTGTCTGTGGAAAGTCATCTAGAATAAATTGCAAGCAGGTGGACTGAAATAAAAAAGAAAACTTTGAGCCTGAAGAATTCAAGTTTAGATCAGCTTTATTTTATCTACTGGAACTTTTTCACTTATCTAGCATTATAATAGGAATATATATGTTTGGCTGCTGGTGTTAAAATATTTGGCAATGACGTGATATGTTAAATATTTTCATATTCCTCCTCTTCCTACACCATAGCTCATAAGTCTGTGACGCAGTTTTCAGTATCAGGATATATATTCATATATTCAAGAGTATAGAAGAAAATTTGTGAACTATTTAATATGTCCATGCTGTGTTTGGTCAAATGTGTTCAAGTTGTTAAATATTGCCCCATTCCCCTGTTCTTTAAATGCTCTTCACCCTCAAATATGTGGATTAGTCTCCTTGCACTATAATACAGAAAAGGAGTACTGGGGGGGAAAAAAAATCATGGAGTCATTAAATTTTCCCCCTTTAAACTGAGATAAACAGATCAGCTTATAAGCTTGGTTTTGCAAAAGTGACCATGAGTAATATTGTTAAAAATACTTTTGGCAGTTATCTTCTGTATGCTTTTTTTAATAGGTTCTTTAAAAAAAATTACGCAATGACTTTGTTTACAGATAGCAGATCAGATGTTCTTTCATAGTGATTATCGGCCCCTTATCCGTGATGCCAACAACTTTGTCCTGGATGAACAGACACAGCAGGCTCCACATCTTATGCCTCCCCCATTTTTGGTTGATGTGGATGGCAACCCTCATCCTGCAAGGTATCAAAGACTAGTTCCCGGTCGTGAGAACTGCAGGGAGGAACAGCTTATTCCTCAGATGGGAGTAACATCTTCAGGTATGGAAAATTTCACTTCACTACACAGTAGCCTATCTAGTTACCTCCAGGTGTTCTATTCTTTCCCTTTCACTTCGTCCTCTTTCTTCATTTCTGGGCATAGTAGTTCACATAGTGTGGAATAATTGCAGTGTCCTTGGCATGGATTGCTTGTGACAATTTCACTTACGGTATTGCCATCGATCAAGTCAATACTAGTTGATGGTATGATGCCAGTTAGCTTGGAACAGTGCATGATGCTGAGTAAGCTTGCAGTGTTCATCTCTTCGGGGTAAGATTTCCTACTTCAGAAAACCTAGGAAATAGACTCATCTTCCACAGATCGGTTGGAACAGTTAACGCCTACAAGAAGAGAAAAATGAGAGGATACCTGAAACACGCAAAATCCTCGCCCTCTTTAGATGAAGACAGTCATTCAACTTAAGCTTTGATGGTTTGGTTAGAGAATTCTCAAGGCTCAATGAGGATACAAAATCTAGGAGTTCTTCAAAAGTTGTATTGTCCATGGACACATCATGGGAGGAACGTGCATATTTTGGGCCAATGGCTGGCTGTTGGAAACTGCCTAAATGTGGTCCACATGGGTAGGAATATAAAAATGATGCCTGCTCGTTAAGTGTCACTAATTGGGTATTGGTATGAATGAGCAGTGACTGGTGAAAGTAGCTTTACATGTTTTCAAGATAAGCATTGTTAAGTATGTGGATATTCTTGGAAATACAGGAAAACTGACTGCCTGTAAATAGTGGCTTATATGTACTTCATACTTAAGCCTGTGGTGTGTCAGACATTCCAGAAAGGTTAACTGACAGTCTTGTTACCAAAAGATCTCTTTATCCTCATTTGTAGACCTGAGGATTATAAGCTGCTGAATACTTGAATAATAATTTTTAAGGATCATTTCCATCTTTCTTCCAAAATTATAGGAAGAAATGGTACCTGAGAAGCAACTGTAAGAAGGAAAAAAATCCTTTCTGGTGAATGTATGCCATGTTTTATCTTGTAACTTTTTAGCTAGTGGCTTTGAAGCTAAATTGTATTTCCGAGGAAGGATGTGATTTTACTTCGTTGTTACAGTTACAGCATGGATCTATGATGTTCTGAAATTCTCCAAATTTGAAAATGTCCGAGCACATTCTCCAATATAATGCTTTGAAACGAGTCAGACTCTGCACACAGACCCATCAATATTAAATTTAATGGTGTGGCTGCATGACCCATGAATCATGCCTATAGGAAGATGATGTCCATAGCGTTTTGTCTAATAGCCAGAAGCCGTCAACCAGGCTGATAGAGAGCCAGAGAGATTATGGAGAGACAGAAGACATTTTTCTACCACTTTACAGTTTAGCCACAATATATGCAGTCTTAGGCAGAGCTAAACTGTGTTTGGTTTTTTTTATGTGTTCCCTTCCACTAAGGAAGCAGCATTTCTTTCTGAAACTTTATTGTGGGTTTTGATGGATCTCCCTCAGAGCACTGATAATTTATTTTATGTCAAGTTTTCTGTAGGGGCTTGTAAGAGTAGGGTGAATTCAGATAGTCATGCTTGATTTACTGCTCAGATGTATGTGAAGCTCATTTAAACCAGATGTTTCGAAAAAATCAAATATACATCAGTGTCTTTATTATTTCATTTAAAAAAAACCCACCCCTTGCTGTTACTTCCAAAGGCAAAGTCTCACAAGCTAGATACATAAAAAACATTAATTCTGTTTAGGTAGCAGTTTCCTTACTTCAGATCGTTCTTGGATTATTAGTAGTATTTCCCATTGTTTTCAGTAGACAGTATGTCTGCTCATGAGATCACCAAATAAATCTGTCTCACTACATGAGTCAGAAAACATCCAGCTGTGGTTATGCCAGAGCTCATTCCATGATTTCAAGCTTCTGCTGCCTTAGGGAAGTTGACTTCAGCTACAATAAACTTGAAACCCTGAGAGCACTATCTTAAATATTTATGTTCTTTCTGCGTACCATCATCTCCTAAGAGATGGCTGCTTCTACCTAGCCACATAATCAAAGCTTTTCATTTCATGGCACAGTTACTGTAATATCTTGTCTTTGGTCTTGCAAAGTGCGGTTTATACTACGATATCTCTTTGGAATCATGATGGAAAAATAATTTCTGTAGCTTGTTTCTTTGAACGTTGTCATCCCTCATTACAAAGTTTTGCAAATTCTGCTTCTCTTGACCGGAGCTTCCCATCCAACTATTCCGTGTGGGGGTATCTGACTTCCTCTTCAAATCAGTACTGTAATCCTTGCCTTTTTATCTGTACCTCTCTTTATTTTTTGTGACTATTGTATGAAAAGACTTTGTGTTGTTTATGCTTACATGGTGTGAATTTTGCTTGCTACACAGAAACAGTATTATCACCTTGTAATCACTTCTGTGAGAGCTCTCATGTCTTCTAATCAAGAGACCTACCCAAAAGAAAGTTTCTTGGCTGTTTTACATACCAAAGAAAATGAGCATTACTTAACCTGTGTCATCATTATGTCTATATGGAGCTCAATCAAGCGTTTTTTACCACTTGGTGTTCTCCAGTATAGATAATTCTTTGTAATTCAGTTAGACCTTGATGTAGTTCTTGAAGCTTACACTAGTGTTTTGTAATGCATTTGGGGGAGGCTGAGCATGCTCATTGACTGAGCTGACACACAGTTGTATTAAGGTTCTGTGACTTGCTGGCACTGGATCAAATTTAAGCTTTTATTACGAGTGGCATGTGATCATCTTGACCCTGCTCCAGAAAATACAAGGCTCTTAATATATTAGAAAAACAGTTGTCTTGTTTAAAAAGTGGCTGTTACAAAAATATACATTAGCCCATAGTTACCTGTGTGATTACATACTGTACTTGTAAGTTTCAAAGCTAACACTTCGGTAATCTGTTTGTAGGATTTGATTCTTCCAGTCAACATTTGAATGTTTTTCTCTTGTATATTTTACTTCACAGGATTGAATCAAGTTCTTAGTCAACAAGCAAATCAAGAAGTTAGTCCGTTGGATAGCATGATTCAAAGACTTCAGCAAGAGCAGGACCAGAGACGTTCTGGAGAGGCAGGAACCAGTAGCACCAGCCGGATAAGCAGAGGTAGATTACTGCAGATGGGTGTTGTGGCTTTTCTGCTGAAAGAGCTGAGAGCTGGAAAATGTAAATCACATTATTGTGCATGATTTGTTCATTTTGATGAACTACTAGAAAGGAGGTATGGAGCCATAGAAAATAATACAGCCTTGCCATCTTTTTTTACCTTTCTGCAAAATCTCAGGATTCTTAACTCTACAAATTTATCTTTGTTAAAAGCTATAGTCTGCTCACTCAGGGCGTTTGCTGCAGCTGCATTCCCTTAGAAGTAGCTACCCTGCTGTTTAATCTGGAATTTGCTGTCTGCTTGATTGAAATCTGAATTATCTCAAATAGGGAAACAGGAAGAAAAGGAAGAAGCTGCTTGTTTCTCAGTTCAGCTGTTCCATGTTTGTGTTTTGCACTAGATTACAGTTGTTTTCAACACTTAAAAAAAAAATCATGGTTCGTGATCCACCTGAGTAAGAAAGAATAGCTTTGTGGAAAGATGTGAAACAATGTTGAAATTTTGCTACAATGTAGATGTTTGAAGAATCTTGCGTGTGTGCGGTTTTGGGTTTTTTGGGGCGGGGGGAGGGCTGTTTTGTTAGGGTTTTTTTGGTTTTAATCTTTTCACCATTTCAGTTTCTTGTCTGTCAATTTTACAGCTTGAATTCCTAATAATTTCCAGTGTTGTGGCTTCATTTTTTTTGAAGGTAGAAGACTGTTTAAGGAATACACTGATTCAGTGAGATAGATCACCGTTTTATAATACGGATCTAGAGCACAGTAGCAATAGTGAGCTTCGTGTAAATGTTTTCAAAAGCGTTTTTAAAGAAAATCAAACCACTGAATCATTTGCTTCACTTCAGACTGTTGATACATCTGCTTCTTCGAAAAGGAGCATGTTGAAATGTGAATTTTTAAACTGCAGCCCAGTAACTGTTTAAGCAGGTGTGTTGTAGTGTCGTTGTTTAGGCCACTCCAGCAGCTAAACTCCACACAGCCGCTCACTCACCCTCCCCCACCCCCCGAGGATGAGGAAGGGAATTAAAGGAGAAAAGGAAAAGAGACCCGTGGGTTGAGATAAGAACAATTTAATCCTATTACTAATATGAGCAAGAGGCCCGAAAAGAGAGCGAGACAGAGCACTCTCAGAGTCCGAAAGTGAGAGTCTAGGAAGAGCAAAAGCCCTTCTTTCCGTCTGTCCCTCACTTTTATACTGGCCATGATGCTGCCTGATATGGAATACTAATAGGCCAATTTGGCCCTCAATCCTAAGTCTAAGTTCAAATCATAAGGAGAGTCGTGGACCCCCCCTCCCGGCTGTGCTCCCCCCTATCCTGTTGTGCTCCTGCACACTGGCAAGAACACGGCAGCTGAAGAGTCCTTGAGACCTCAGTGCCAACTACAAACATCAGTGCGCTCTCAGCGTTCTTCTCAGAGCAAGTCTCGGACTAAAACCAAAACACGGAGCTCTTCTAGCTGCTAAAAAGAAGAGCTAACTCTGTCCCAGCTGAAACCAGAACATAGTGGTTATAGAAATTGCTGAAATAGTTATATTCAGTTAATATTTGATTTATTTTGAAGTAATAGATTAAGTAAAATTCTTTTTTTCCTTCCATTATCAGTTTTTCTTTTTAAATGCTTCCCTTAGAATTTCAGATCAAGTGCAACTCTCACTTTTTGACTTTTTAGGATCTGTAAGTTCTACCTCAGAAGTACATTCACCACCAAATATAGGATTAAGACGTAGTGGACAAATTGAAGGTGTGCGTCAGATGCATAGCAACGCACCAAGAAGTGAAATAGCCACAGAGCGGGACCTTGTGGCTTGGAGTCGAAGGGTTGTAGTGCCTGAACTGTCTTCTGGTGTGGCCAGGTAAACACAGGCCAAGTTTGCAACGAATTTTAGTTTGGTGAACTTAATTAAGTTGAACCGTTTGGGAATTCACATTGTCATAGAACTATTTGTGTGGTATTTACCTGTTCTGTGGTCTCATATTTCTTATAAAATCAATTTCAGTTTGAAATCAGTTGTTGTTTGCATATCACTTGAAAAATCTTGGGATTATAAAAGTATGGTGAATAAAAATTGACCATTTAACAAATGATGCAGTCATTTAACTTGTATATACAATGGGATCTAGTTACTTCAGTGTTTTCTGACTTGTAGCATAGGATTATGGTATGTTTTAACTCCTTTTATTCCCGCCATTATATGGCATTTTATGACCAGGACACTGACTTAATCTATTAGGTGGCTGAGATGAATTTTAATTTCCAAACTGGAACTTTATTTCATTCAGTAATTAACGCCCATGATGAATACTTATATTAATAAGTCAAACAATCAGTAGCAGCCACAATCAAACATTAACTGCTCTAGCCTTTTTGAAATAAGGTTGAAATCTTACTTTATTCAGAAAGGGTAATTTTGAAGCCGTGTTGTGATTGTAAAGAGAAGAACTACTTTTCAAAGAATGTTGTAAATGTTGAACATTTATACCTTGATTTGGAGTAGATCGTCTCAGTAGTAGTATTTTGCTTTAAATTTAACATCTCGATTTTCTTTTTCAGTAGGCAGGAAGAATGGAGAACAGCAAAAGGAGAAGAGGAAATAAGAGTGTATCGATCAGAAGAGAAAAGAAAACACGTAACTAGTCACATTCAAAGAGAAAACAAAATACCTACTTTCTCTAAGGTAAATAGTCACTTGTACCTTATCGCAGTAAGAAGTGTAAAATTTAACTCAATGCATTTAGGCCACATAAAGCTACATTCCTCTTGTCAGTTTCAAATTTAAAAACCAGGAGTACAGGAATTTTTTTACCTCCCCAGAATGAGGAAGCATGTCTGTCTGTACTGATGTTTCACTATGTTCTGAATAAACAACAGGGACTGCTGTGGGAAGCCATGCGAATCTGCTGTTAGGGACATGATTTGCTGTGGGGAGTCTGTCACTGTTAATCAATACATCCTGCTACTGTTGGCTACTGTTTGACTTTTCTGTGGAAAGGTTTGATTAAAACTCAAGTCACAGTTCTTAACCTTAACACATTTAAATACATCTCCAAATACAGAATTTGGTATTTTCTCTCATGGTATCCTAATAATCATATTGTGGTTTTGTATGGGTTATTTCTAATCATGCTTTTTGCTAGAACTGGAGTACATTTTTCAGGAAAGAGGAAAACAAGATAGATGAAACAGAAGGGAATGGATTGTGTTAAAAATGAAATTGTCATAACCGACTTGATGTTTTCATGTAACTAGCAAAAAAGTCATTCTTGTGCCTTTATGCTGTTAAGAAAATGTGAAGGATGTATATTCTATATTTACAAAAATCACTTTATGTCTTGTTTGTTAGAAACTATTTTTATGTGTGCACCTTACATGCTTATCTATGCTTTTCTAGCTAAATAACCATCTATATTTTGTAATAAAGTAAATTTTGAGTGACTGTAAAGGATTTTTAGGTTTTGTGGTATGCTTATTCTAGATGAGACTGTTTTACACTTAATCAAAAGCCTAGTAAAATACAGGCTTTCAAGAACGCCTGCAAATTGTCCATTGAAAAATAAAAATCACTTACGGGGTTCAAGGTGGAAAAATGAAGAAATGAAATATTAAGAACAAGTATACAAAAGACCGCGCATCTCTTAACTTTATCAGAGTACCATACTTAGTGCCTGTGCTGTTTATTATTCACTTTCTTGGGAAGGAAGGGACCGAGATTGAAAGCAATCTGAAAATTAAGTACATTTCAGATGCTTGGTCATTCTTCTGCGTTTTTTTAGTAATGATGAATTGATTTTATATGCAGTTGCAAGAGTAAATTTGAGATGGACAAATTTCTACTTGATACTAAATTTGAGTGTTCAGTTTTACTTCTTTCATACTCAACCAAAGTTTTTCAAAAGAAGTGAGATGAACAATTCTCCATGCCCAAATGATCCTCTAATCATTTTCAGTTTCTTTACTAAATTTCTTAAATTTTTCTTCAGTTTCTTTCTTGTATTAAAATGGCGTGCACTGCTATCTTAAGAAATAGTACAGATATGCTGATTTCAACACTGCAGTCACAAACTTTAAGTGTGTTTGCCCAAGATACACTGAAAAAGTATTTGTTCACTTTATCTCCAGTTTTTGTACGTAGAGGGAAGAAGCTCTATGCCACTTACGGTTTTGGAGTTGGCTATGGCAGGGCTCATTAATGAAATACCAGGCCATCAGAAATCTTGGAAACAACTATTTTTCTGTCAGGATTAATAGAAAATGGGCCTCACAAATACAGATTTTAACAAAGTTGTTTCTTGTCTTGAGGGGATATATTTTGGTTCTGAATTATAGACTTTCTTTTAGAATCATAGAATGGTTAGGGTTGGAAGGGACCTCAAAGATCGTCTAGTCCCAACCCCCCTGCCATGGACAGGGACACCCTCCACTACACCAGGTTGCCCAAAGCCTCATCCAACCTGGCCTTGAACACTTCCAGGGACGGGGCATCTACAACTTCTCTGGGCAACCTGTTCCAGTGCCTCACCACCCTCTGAGTGAAAAATTTCTTCCTTATATCTGATCTAAATCTACCCTCTTTCAGTTTGAATCCATTGCCCCTTGTCCTATCACTACACGCCCTTGTAAAAAGTCCCTCTCCAGCTTTCCTGTAGGCCCCCTTTAAGTACTGGAGGCTGCTTAGTGTAATTAAACGATTGCACTGCTCAAGAGGTTTTTTTCCCCCTTTTTCTTCAGCTACAGCCTAGTCAAAAAATCTTGATAATGTGAATTTCTACCAGCTTACCCTTAAATTTCTAACTGGGTTAGTTTTCCTAAAATATCACTGGGACACAAAAATAGCAGAGTAGGATAAGTTGGTCCTGCATTTTGGTTTCAGCAATTACTTTTATTACATCTTTGAAACAAAGAAACTTAATATGGGTATTTTTGAAAATCTTTTCTCAGAGGAGAAATTTTTTAGTCTCCAAACTTCAAAAGTTGTACTAGATCCTTTTGAGCCCCGTATTTTCATTGTGGATATTTACGCCCTTAAAATCTTTCAAATCAAAAGCTAGCTTAAGAAAACCTGTCTTCAGTTTTGTGTATTTACCCAGAGAATAACGTGTCCTTCATTTATCAAGGTCCCTGGAGGGTCCATGATCTGGATTCTGATGCTCAGAATGTGAAGGAAAGATAACTTGGTAAATCCTTTAGTCACTTCCCATTCTTCGTCCTGAGGAAATAGAGCAAAAAGCAGACACACATGGTCTCTACACTTGAGCATGTCAGTAAATTTTTCCATGTAGAAATTATTGCTGAATTCAGTAACGCTTTCAAAACATTTAAATAAGTCTTTCTTAAACCTTACAGGATACTTTTTAATGGCATCTTAGGACAAAAAACTCATATTCTTCCATAGTTTATTTTTCATTAGATGTGTCTTTTTTTGAGGACTCGGGTTGTTGAGAAGTACACTAATTCCCATCCCTTGGGATAAATCTTGAGGGGATTCAGAAATGAGTAGGTATCAAATGGGCTTTAAATAAGCAAATTTGCAAGAAGAAAAGGGGACATGATCGGAAACAATAGTGTGTCCCAGTTAAATAAACTGCTCAGATCTTAGCAATTTTCATTGTTGCTTATGGTTAGCATGAGCAACACTTCTGCTCAGTAGCATCTGAACAGTAGGAGTGGTAAATTGGAATTGTCATCTATGTAGTGTCCATAACAAAATCTAATAAACGCCTGGGAAGAGAAGCGAGACTGACTACACTCCAGAAGGTGTTGTCTGATATTTTTAGGGTTTTTTTAAGAAAAAATAGTAACTTAATTATAGCAGCTCTTCTGTTACTGTTCTTTACAGTGACTATATGGCTTTAAAATACAAGCTGTGTTAGGTTGAAGACAGAACTGGAAAGTACTATGTAACTCTTCCTTGAGTGCATGCAGTAGGTTTTGATACTGATACCTTGTAATTTAAATTTAAAATTGTATTTAAAATTAATTATATTAGTTATATCTATATATCTACAGATATATATATTGTAATTTATATAGTGTTGTGAGACTACAGTGCTTTCGTGTAGCATAGTGAATTCTCAAGGATAATGAGGGAGTTTATGATCTAGAGATGGGGAACACCTCAAACAAAATACAGGGGAAAACATTATCTTCTAGTAATCTGTAGACTTAAGAATTACAGTGTCAAGAATTCTAGAAAGTGTGTTATTGTGTAGTACTGCCAGCTGGTCTGGGAACAGAGTAAACAGGACTTGTGTTAAAACATTGTCCTCATACGCAAATTCAGTTCTATTCATACCAGTAGGAAATACTAATTTTTATATCGACTTTTGAAATTTGTCAGTTCTGTTCATGTAATAATGATGATAAAATAATATTTTCTTCTGTTCCCTTCTAACTTGAAAGGAGTCAAAAATATGGAAGTAAAATGAAAAAAAAGAACAGAAACATTTTGGATTCCAAGCTAAAGAATAGGTCAGTAAGGAAGAACAGAGAGCAGCTGTAATTACTTTGAGGAGACTCCAAAGTCTTATTACTAATTTTTTTGTCCAGGGTCATTACAGGGTATGTTAAAAGTAGTACAGAATTATAGCTCAGTCTTTCTTCTTTAACAATATTTGCAACTTAGATGGAAGTCACATAAACATTCTGGTATTTAAAGTTAAAACCCCTACATTTCTTTGACACAGGTCATACTGAGAAGTGTTTGTACGTGATTGCTAGAGGGACTAATGGAGTTGTGGGGCAGATCCTAAAAGCTTGGGTATTTTGACCTGAATAGTATTCAGTATCACTGATCTGCATGTTGAATGAAGAACTCAGTTTGACTTTCAAAGTCATTGGTAGGAATAAGGTTTTCTCTGATTATTATTGAATAAAAATACTTTTTTTTAAAAAAAAGAAAAAAAAGACAACCAAAACCAAACCCAAAAAACCTTAATGACAGAGGATAGAATGTGGCATTGGAATTTTTGCGTTTTCAAAGTGTATTTCAAATTACATTTTTTTCAGGAGCATGCCAAAGATGAGACGTGAGATAAATAAGATGCTTAGGCAAATGTCCTCAGTCCCAGTAATTAGAGTATTAATCTATTAAGCTACTAGGATTACAGAGCATTATTAAAGACTGTGAAATTTCTGTACACTAGAAGGTCGATCTGGTGTGTGTCCCAGTAAAAAAAAAATTACAAAAATGGAAATATTTCTACTTACCTTTAAGTGGAAATTATAAGCAGAAATTTCAGAGAATTAAGATTGGAGATTGTTACAGATGGACAGAAGTAAGCATAGGCCTCTGTCATGACAGGTGCGAATGACCATATTGTAAACCAACAGAAACCAGTGAGGAGAAATGTTTGTGGTGTTTTGCTGAAGGAAGCTTGGTTGCATTCCTCAAAAGTAGTAATTTTTCCACTTACGTGTTATTTAAACACTGCTTCCAGGTAAATCGGCAAGATGTTCAGAGGAAAATAATCTAAAACCCAAGAGACTAGCACTTAATGTCCGTTATCTTCACTGCTTTTGGAGCAGCTCTCACTATTTTTTTACATGTATGTGGTGGTGTAAGAGTAAAATCTTAAGTAGTTACAAGCACTCACTCAGACTTGAGGAGAATATGGAATGATACTCTCTAGCCAAAGAGAAAATGACTGGGCAAGAGGCGGTCTGCACAAACTGCTGAAACAAAAGGGGTTTTGCCTGAACATGAGGAATCACTTCACGATGAGGATGACTGAGCACTGGCACAGGCTGCTCAGAGAGGCTGCAGAGTCTCCAACCAAGTTTTCTTTTGTCTTGAAGAGGCTCTGAGCATCTGTTTAATGTTGAGGTTCTAATACTGGACATATGCTTGTGCCCTGACCCTGTTTAACTTTCTAGCAGGGGCTAATTCCTGTTGCCTTAAGGAAGGAGGAACCATTTTCAGATAAAGAATAGATAACTGCTGGTGAAGAAATACTATGAAATTTCTACAGCCAAAGCTTTCCAAAATTGCTGCCGCCGTGTGTGAAAGCACAGCGAAGCTGTGCTTCCCTATGGAGCCAGGGTCGGAAGGACAGTAGAGTGCAGTGGTCTGAGTTGTCAGGACACCACTGAGCTTCCACTTAATCTTTCACAAATGGTGTTGCAAAGACCCTCAGCAGTGTCCAGATGACATGTTTGTATCTATCCCTCTCAAATACAGGAAATGCCATCATTTATATTTCACAGAAAACTGTTCTGACAGCCCCTGTAATTTCTGATGTATCTGTAGGTGTGCTCTGATATTGACTGGAAGCCTTGGATATGATACAAGGTACTTTTCAGCATATATGACTGTTCATCAAAGTGTATTGAGAGAGAAAGTGATGATTGAACCTCAAATCATATGTTATCTGGGCTTTATTTCCAAGCTTCCCATTAGAGTTGAGAGTCCAATTTCAAGCTCTCTCTTTAGGATATATATTGAGGGGAGTGGGAGGGGAAGACCATCAGCTGTGTTTCTTCAGTCATTGTTGAATGTGTTGGTGATAGATTCCAGTTTGTCAGAAAAAGCCTATAATACTTTATCTTCTTAGTCAAACCTTCACACTCGACACCCCCCCACCCCCACCCCCCCCGAAATAAATAAAGATCTGCCTGACCTGCAATTCCTCATCAGATTTTGGCAAAGCTGTGTTGAATAGGAGTGGTGTTAAAATACATTTTTTTGGCAAGATGTGGAAGATGCGTAGGTTAAGGTCCCTTTTCTGGTCCCTGCTTGAGCAGTGGGATTGGATGAAGTGATATCCAGAGGTCCCTTCTGACTTTGATCATTCTGTCATTTATGGATAAGTACTTGTTGGTTTGGGTTTTTTTTTCTCCATTCTTGTTTTGGTATTGCATCTTTCCCAAAACAGTTTGTTACCCTTTGGTGTCACTATGGCCCAATATTTATACAGTGATGTTACTTGCTTCCATGAAGGAATGAATATGGGGGAGGGGGTTTGGGTGATTTTTTTTCCCCTCAAGCTTTGAACTGCTGAAAGAGAAGAACTCTTTCAAAAACCAGAGAGTAATGCAAAGTGCTTCAGTTTTCCAAGGATCTGTAGTTCTAGCATAAGTAGGGAAAAGCTGTATTTATAATAACCATTTGAGAAATCTCAGCTCTGAATGGAAATGGGGATGTAAATTTTTAGGACTTTTGTTTCTAGAGAGAAGATATGAGCATTACAGTTGGGCTGTTATGTAGCTTCTGCAAAATACGTCCTCGTTATTGTAAGGGATACTTGACTAATTTGTGTCACTGGGCTTACACGACTCCATTCCGTTGTCCGTGCTTCCTCATGCTGTGTTTCATGATGCTAAGAGGCAGATGGGCTTTATAAAACAAGTCATAATTCAGTAGCAGAACCGAGTTGCTGTAACGCTGGCTTTTGCGACCATTGCTTCAGCAATGGAGCTTGCGAGCTTGACAGGAAGTGAGCAGCCCCAGAAGGCTGTGTGATGGGCTCAGCCAGTAGTCAGGGCTGCCTTGAAGCTGTTCTCGATCAGGTCAGAGCACCTTGAGGAGATCTGGTATGCACTGCCAGTTTGAATCCAGAAGAATGAATGCCCCAGGTACCAAAGTCTTGGGCAATGTTAAAACGCTGATTGCTGAACAGTCCCATTAGAAGTGTCTCTGGTAGCTGTGCTGTCAATGGTACCCTCCCCAGCTTGAATTCACTGGACAGAACGATAGAAACACAGTGCTCATGGAATAGAGCGTAGAGCAGTTTGGTCCTGTGTGCTTTGATGAAAACTGTGGTGCAATCATACAGATCAGTGTGCTGGCCTACCCTACTGAACTGTGGCAGTCACACCTGAAAAAGGCATCTCTCTTCCGACAGGGAGGGTGGAGGAAAAGCTCTAGCTGCCAGAGTTCTGCATTTTAGGGAAAATTGTTGTGGCTAAGGAAAACCAAATCTTAGCTACTGCTGCTTAGCCAAGTTTTAGTACAGTTTTCACCAAAAAGTAGGCATGGGTGTTTTTTATTTCCTCAACAAGAAAATGTAACATTATGAACCAGCTTTCATCATATGTGACAGGAAGGATCTTCCATTTCTTAGAAAAGAAAAAATCCAAGAGGAATAGGTACAAGCGGTCTGCTCTGCTAGAAGGCTCTGATAATATTAGTACCTTTCTATGATTTGCTTCCGTTCTGCTTTCATCTCCAAGACTGTTTTTTCAACCATATCAGTGCCTAATAGGTATCTGAGGTTTCCTTCATGGAAGAGAGAGAGTACTGGTGCAGTGTACCTCCTTTTGTAGCATGTGTCCAGAAACTATTTCATTGGGTCCAAGCGAGACCGAAGTTTAAATATACTTGCCAAAAAAATTAGCACAAAACTTTCAGAATTGAGATTGTAGCTCTGGAATTTTTGCCAGGGGTTTGGGGCTAATACAATATTTCAGACTTCATGTTGAGAGCAAGTGTTTTCATTATGTATAGTCTACAGGAGAAGCAAGATCTCTTTATGCTGGCATGCGAGGTGTTTCTTCATTATAGCTTTATTTCATTCTTCTAAGATTCATAAGAACTCAGATTCTTTCCAACTGACTCATTCACTCAAACTCTTCCCTGCATCGTTGTACCATTTAAACGCTGTTACTTGCCAACAGTCATCACTGCATGCTAAGGGATGTATTAGTGTAGGGATCTCTCTTCTAACAGATCTGACCCCTCAGTTGCAAAATAACACACTCTGGAGTTCTGTCTAAGAGTCTCCTTTCCTCCGACCATTTTTAGTGTACTTTTGAGCTGTTAGAAGCTCTTAACAGCCTATCGGTAATTAACTGATAGGTACCTTGTAGAGAATGAAGAGTTTTAATAATTAAAGATAAAATTGTTCTGTTATGTCTAGGAAGAAATTTTAGTTATTTCTAACTAAATTTCTATTTAGTTTTGGACTTGTGGCCCATTTTGAATTTTGTGATGTTGAGACTTGTGTCTTTTTGTGACTGCGCAAGTTGCTTCCTGGAACACTGTTATTAAAGAAAATGCTATAGATGAGTAAAACGTATGCTAAAAAATACGTATTTCAACTTTTACGTCTTCACAGAACCATTCTCATGATCATTTGCTAGACGCTAACGACTCAAGAAAACAGCAGGCTAATCAGCACAACTACCGTACAAGATACGCAGTAGAAGAAACAGCAAGGCCTGCTGAAGAGTTAGAAAATGGACACAGTTCCTCAGATGTAAGATCCTTATTCATGAAGCAATCTTGTACATTCTATTTCTACTTCTTAAGCTCCTGCTTCAGCTAACTAAACATCGTTTCTAGTGGAAACTCGGGTTGTGTTTTTCATTGAGAGTTTTCATGCACCTCTCTAAAAAATTATGTTGAATTGGGTTTTCACATGCTGTTGTATATGTTTAGTTTTGACTAAAAAGTAATTGACAATAGGGAGAAATGCTTATTTGTAAGGGCGTTTTGCAAAGTATATGCATGCAATGTTAAATATTCCCTGTGTTTGTAAGCGTAACAGTATGGTCATTGGCTCTAGGTGGCCCTACTTGAACGGGGACGTTGGATAATATATCCTTCAGAGGCCCCTTCCAGCCTCAACCATTCTGTGCTTCTGTAGCTAGAGAAATAAGAGTATATAAAGTCTTTGTTTGATGTTAATTGAGAAGATATGAAAATAGTACATTAAAAGGACTGAAAATAACTTTCAGAAGGGTAAGCTAGCCTTTTTAAATGGAGATTGAGAAGCATTCAAGTCTCCACTGACTATATGTTAAAAAAAAAATGTTGTCCTACACTGTGCATCTGTCCAGGCATAGATATTTTCTTACTTCTTTTCATTTAATTAAAGTCCATTAAAGCAATGTAGCTATCGGCAAACTAAAATGCCTTTTTAACAACATAAAGCTTTTATAATGCTGTATAGCACATATAAAGCCTACAAGAGTCTTAGTCGTGTTTTCATGTATTATAATTTTTTTGAGTTCCCAAGAAAATACTTTCTTTCTCCCTGCCTCTCCCTCTGTGCCTCCCTCGCCCCTTGTTAGGAAGGGGAAGTAGTTGTTGCCAGTGGTGGAACGTCAGAAGATGATGAAAGAGCATGGCACAGTGATGGCAGTTCTAGGTAAGTGACAGTATACCTTACAGAGAAAAGTCCTGCTAATTAATTTTAAATAGTTGTCTCTGCAAACAGTTAATGAGTATTAACTAAGCCTTGTGCACATTTAGAAGAAAAAATGAAAAAACTTAAAATTTTTAGGATTTATTTTCAGCTATATTAGTAACTAAAATTTAGAGAAGGCTTCATCCTTATTTGCTAGAAGCAGAATTGTTTCCAGTTGGTTTTGCAGGAGAGTAATTCTTTGCAGGCACACACACGCTTCATGCACATGGTAGCAGTTTCCTGTGACTGTCAGTCTGAGCTGTGTGACTGCCTCTGCTGACCCTTGGGTTGAAATTAGAGAGCAAAGATTGGAGTAGCTTCATCCCATCCTTTACTGCTTCTTTAGCAGATTATTCTTTTTACAAGGGCGTGTAGTGATAGGACAAGGGGCAATGGATTCAAACTGAAAGAGGGCAGATTTAGATTAGATATAAGGAAGAAATTTTTCACTCAGAGAGTGGTGAGGCACTGGAACAGGTTGCCCAGAGAAGCTGTGGATGCCCCATCCCTGGAAGTGTTCGAGGCCAGGTTGGATGAGGCTTTGGGCAACCTGGTGTAGTGGAGGATTTCCCTGCCCACGGCAGGGGGGTTGGAACTAGATGATCTTTGAGGTCCCTTCCAACCCGAACCATTCTATGATTCTTCTTGTTAACTTTTTTTCTAGCTCATTGGGGAAATCCATTTTACTTTGGCTTGCAGTGATGATTCTTTGCAAAATTAAGTTAATAGCTAATCTCATTTTGACATTCTGACCTGGTCATCAGTTATAACACAAATCATTTGATGTCTAATTAGTCTGTCTGTTAACTGCTCCAGTTAAATGACTTCGTTCCATTAAAAACATGATGCAAAACATTAAAGTTTTGAAGCTCCATTGCAAGGTTTCTGAACTCATTTACTATCCTTTCTTTGCAATATGTGGCATGAAGCCCTCTATGTGAGCCTACCACAGATGGGTGGACATCACCTTGATGAACAAGCACATGTGGTCTACTTACCATTTCTCTATTTCAGACCCCTAAGCTGGTTATAACTATTAAAATATTATAGTTATCTAGACTGCTAACTATAATCTTGTATTGGGTTCTGTTATATAATGCAATGCACTCTGAATTGCTTTTTAACTTTCTTTTTTTAATTTCTTTTTTCTTTGGTATGTCATACATAGTGACTACTCCAGTGATTATTCTGACTGGACAGCAGATGCAGGAATCAATTTGCAACCACCAAAGAAAATCCCTAAAATTAAAACAAAGAAAGCAGAAAGTAGTTCAGAGGATGAAGAAGGACCTGAAAAACAAAAGAAGCAAATTAAAAAGGAAAGGAAAAAAGGGATCGAGGAGAAAGATGGACCGTCAACATCACCAAAGAAGAGGAAACCCAAAGAGAGAAAACAAAAGGTTAGATGTTCTTTGTATATTACAGGATGGTCACTCCTGCTGTTTAGAATTAGATGAATGATCCAGTTGTGTATAGAACTTAATATTGTCTAACTTGAAAACACATCATGACTTTTACTCATAGTAAATGATAATTACTGACTCTTCTAAGTCCAATGATAGATTGCTGTAATGATACACTTTCTAAATGGGATGCATTTCACTTAAGGAATGCTTTTAATTGTTACCATCTTTTCTCAGACCAGAAACTTCCATTCTATGGATGTGTTGAGTATTGGTATAACATGTGCCTGTATTTTTTCAGCTACACTGACTGTCTCCCTGCTTAATTGCAGTTTCTTTTAGATCTGCACAAACGTGTCTCTTTTTTTTTTTCCCCTATCAATTCCACCATATATGATATTTGCATTGTGCTTGCCACTATACTTCCATCAAGGGGAATCTCCCATGATCAGGGTTTTGTTGTTGTCTGTTTGTTTTGTTTGCTTTCTAATATAACTGTATCATTCCAGTTTAGATAAGTACATGGAAATTTTCAGTGGCTTTTGTTGTTTTCAGTGTGTTGTGGTTTTTGGGGAGTTTGTTTTGGTTTTGATTAAGTGTTAGATCAGGAAACTTTGTTTCTTCATTCTTTCTTTACAGAGACTAGAAGCGATCTATCTGGTAGATAATTGCTTTCATAAACTCGTAGCTTCTATTTTTGCAATACTCAGGGAAACCAACTGTATCATCTAAGTAACTAAACAACTGCATTTTGTTTATTTATAACATTAGGAGTTCTCAGCATTTCTTAATATTATTATTTCAGCATTTTGGCCCTCATTAGAAGGTAGACTGGCAAAACAGCTGTTTTGATATGCAGGTTGGCATAGTATCAGCTTTACTGTGAATCTTTGGTAGAACATGCAGGTTGTTAGGTGGTGGTCTTTACTCTTTGATTAGGCTGCTTTGTTGTACGCAGCCATTGATTGTAGTGTCGTTACTAAGAGTGTCTTGGTATTTACACAGTCTGATTTCAGAAGAACATATGAGATCAGGAAAATAGATGGTGGTTTTTGGGGTTATTTTAAATGCTTGAAATCTCTTGTTTAGCTTTTTATTACAAAATATAAGACATCTTACAGCCCAGTATTTCTACTTAGAGTAAAGCTGAACTGAGGGTTTTGGGAATCTTGCATCCATTGTGGTCTCAGTTATCAAGATGCAGGAGGTCTTTGGTTCCAAAAATATCAGACATTTCAGATTTTTATAGATGACCTGCTCCTTTCTTGAATCACAAGAAAATACAAGGCTGGAAGGAACATTAGAGTCATCACTCTTCGCTCTGCCCCTAGGTAGAATTAGTTATACCTGTCATTCCTGACAGGTGTTTCTCTTTGAAGTGTCTTATGGTGGAGATTGTAACCCCTTGCTAAACAGAGAGCTCACAGTCCTTACTGGTAGCAAGTTCTTCCTGATTCCTGAACCTGAATCAAAAGTATGGCTTTCTTTTGAGGAAAGAAGTTTTGACCATCTTTGTAGCCAGGCGCAGAATCTTGGGAATTAAGAAAGAAATAGAGAAAGTATGTCATTCTTCTCTATTAATGCATGGGCTGTCAAGATCTTGAATGGTGCTTACATTTCTAATCTGCCTCCACCAAAAATGAATCTAAAAAATGATACAGCAGTGAAGAAGGGCAAGAAAGGAGCACCCAGGAAGTTGAAAAGGTACAGAATATTTTTTCTTTGGGGCAGACACAAAGAGGCTGAATCTTAAAAGGGAGAGAGTTTGGAGGAGATAGGATTAAAAAAGCTTTTATAAAACTGTGACTGGTTTAGAAACAAATAAATGCAGAATGATTTCCTTCCTTATTTTGTTACAGTGAGATGTAATACCCAGACATAGACCTGAAGCTCAAAAAAGAGCTCTTTCCCCATTGCACCTCCACTGCTTGAAAGCAAACAAAAACCCCAAACCACCAGAGCATGTAATCAGGTTGTGGAACTAATTAATAAAGGATTTAGTAGAGTTTCAGAAATGATTAGGCAAATTCACTGGGACTAGTCAGGCTTGGCTTCCAGAGGGTGTTAAACTGATGTTTAATGTGTGAAGGGAAGATTTTTCTCTTTAAAGGCTATTTCTTACTACCTTCCCATAACTCAGCAGTGAGCTAGATGGACGTTGCTCTGATGCAGTGCATTAGTTTTTTCACAAGACAGACCCACTCGAACCTCAAAATCCACAAGGTGCTTCTATGTTAATGATGTATTGCAATGGAGGGCTTCTGTTTTGATTTTATTTGGTTTGGTTCTAACTATGCGTTAACGCTTTTTCTGATGGGACCCACCAGTGCTCCAGTGGTGCGCTCAACACGCTTCCCATCGTGATGAAACCACATTTGAATTTGTGCAACAGAGTTACACTTGGAGTATCCCAATTGTAGTCTGGAGATGCGAAGTCTTCCATCAGTGGCTATATGAAGTGGATTTCTGTACAACCATCTAAGGTTGTTTGCTGTAGGTGGACAAGATTCTGTTAATAATTCCAGAGCAACCTGGCTTGAATGGTTGCACAAAAACCTGCTTTATCTGCCCTGTTAGATACAGACATGCAGTGTGCACGTAGGACCAGCAGCTGCAGCGAGCTTCCTTACTTACAAACACATGATGTGGACGTGCAATCTGAAAATGTAGTTCCACAGCACGTTATAGTAAATATGCTAGTAGGTAATGTAGATGTACCCAGTCCAAGTCATTTCCACAGGCTTTCCTCTGTTTATGTTCATTAATCTGTTCTTCCTCATTTTTTGGGGTTCCTTAATTGAAGGCAGCTGTATAGTTGTAGTATCTTACAGGTCAAGGCTGCTGTGTGAATCTGGTTAGAGAATGGTGTATTTCAGTTTTATCTTTCTGGGCATGAGATGTAGTTACTGGAGTGTTAATAAATTCAGTCTTTGTTAGAAGAGCCCCGCCACCACTACCACCATCCCCTCAAAACCAGCAAACTAAAAAAAAAAAATACACCTTAAAAACTCATTTTGTTTTTCAGATGATTAATGTTTTTAGTCTTGGTGTTACTGTAAGCAGTTAAGTAAGATTTATCTTCACGCTGGCAATAATTTTCTTTTTACATTAAATGCATTTAAAGACATGGGTGACAGTTGATTTTAATAAAACGTGTCCCTAAATACAGGGCTTCCCAAATGTTAGTTTATTCCTATTAATCTTCTCTGTACATTTTCTTCAGAGGCTGGCTGTAGGAGTTCTGGCAGAAAATGGTTTGACACTGGAAGAATGGCTGCCTTCAGCATGGATTACAGACACTGTTCCTCGTCGGTGCCCATTTGTGCCACAGATGGGGGATGAGGTATTGTCATTTTTCCCTCTGTGTTCTTGCTTCTTTCAGCTTGTTTTTGCCTTTTATATTCATCTGTGCATTTTTTCCACAGATTTATAATCAGAATATTTTGGGTTGTCATCAAAACATTCTTTGATCTGGCTAAAATCTGCTTTCACTTCCTTTAGTCTTTCCCATACTTAGTGTTCTGCACAGTGTTGCTTTGACTTTTTTTCCCTATTCTGTTGCAGTAATGTTCCTTCTTGTATTGTTCAGTGTATTAATTTCCTTGTGACACACGTGTCACAAAGCTATATGAGATGCTTTGTCTAGTCCTTAGTTGTAGAGCATCTTGTATGCTGAAGAATAAGTAAGAAATGAAATATGAATTTAAGTTGGTTGAAAAACTTCAGTTTGGGACTTGAAGTAAAAACCAGAAATTAAACCTTGGAGGGGGAGGGTGATTTTTTTTGTCATGGGTCTTTTTTGGTGGTGGTGGTTTTTTTAATTTCATTTATTCTGAAGAAAAACTCCGGTATTGTCCTTTTCACTTGTGTTTCTGATACCAGAAAGCTTCTGCTGGTCTCTTACAACAGCAAACCACAAGAGAATTTTTGTATAAATGTATTTTATATGAACTAGACTCTAAACACTTTGTAAACATGGCCCAGGTGTCTCAAAATACAGTAGTGAAAGGACACTTAGCAGTTTCTACTTTGGAATATATAGCGTGTGCACATTACAGTGAAATGTATGAATAAGTGGTATCAGATAGAAGGCAATCTTGAAAACCAGAGTCTGTGCATGTTTCCTGAAATCCCCTCAGGCTAAAATAAGAGGAAATAGCTGGCTTATGCTGTAATGTGTAGTCTGTTGGCTCTTCAGGGAGCGGCGCGTTTCTGAGGTGCTGAAGAGAGTTCTTGTGTGGCTCACACCTTCAGAATGCCATTGGAGGAACGCTTGACATGGTGGCAGAGTTGATGAACTTTGGTCCTGAGCTAGAGCTGTTTGTAGGCACCGCCTTAGAAACTGAATCAGGAGCAGAGGTTGCGTGTGCAAGCGGTTTTGTTTTTACTGGATCACTTCACTGATGCAGTACACCGCACAGCTATGCAAAATTTACATTGGCGTTGCTAGTGAGGGAGGGAAGGAGCACTTCAGCTTGAGAGTTGCAACTGGAGAAAATGCTTGTGCATTTATACCCTCCAGCAAGCATGTTTTGGAGACTGTGCTGTTCAAAAGATCAAGTCCAAATAAATATATTTGATGGCTGATACCATCTGGATACAGTGCAGCAGCCAAGGATTTAGCTGTACCCTTTTACTCAGGAGACTTTTAACATCGTTTCAGTTTAGTAAGATAAACTGGTATGTTTGGTTTGGCACGTGCTGAATAGCGTGTGCAGTGTGTACCAGGAATATCTAAGTAGGCTGCATCCTTTTGCTGAAAAATGCTTTGTATTGGTGAACAGGGAATTTCCTGTCCTGTGCCTAGAAGGTAGGAGTAGTTGCACCAATAGAGAGTATGTTTGTAATCAAGCTGCTCTGCCTAAAATTCCATCTCTGATACTTGCCCTCCTCAGGTTTGCTTAAGATGTGAAAAGAAGCTCTTCATCTAGAAAGTTGCTTTTGAGATCCACAGAAATAAAAGATGGGTTTAATTAGAGAAATAAGATGAAAAGAGGTCTCGAGGTCTCGTGTCGCCTTCAAACGTTTTGGCGGATGGTTGGTATGTTTTATAAGATTTGGGAGGAGAGATATTTCAAATTTGTTCTCTTACAGCTGTACAAACAAATAAGAAAAACCAGTGGTGCTATATTTAGTTATACTCGAGGCATAAGAATAGTGTATACCATCTCTTTTCCCTTTCTGAATGCTGCCATTTGCAGACCTTTGTCATGGTTCTTGAGGAACAGTGGAAACACACCAGAGAGATGGGACAGCAATTTTCCTGTCTGATTATCGAAATATAATGCATATTCCTTGGAGTATTCTGCCATTAACACAATAAAGAACAGTTTTGTCTGGGTACTACAACAAACATGCAGAAGCAGGAATTTATCAAGATTAAAAACACAATTTCCTGGAAAAAAGCATAAATTCTTTTTTCCACAGATATCTTTCTAATTTGTCTTCTGAGAGAAGACGCAATGTGTAGAGCCATTTACTAAATAAAAATGCTTCACTTCTGTAAACAGTGGGTTGAATTTATATAGAGGTTTAGCAGAAAGAGTAAGTGTAGGAGGAATTGTTTGTAGCCTGTGCCACTAAGTGGAATCTTTTTTTGTTTTGATTTGCTGGAAGGTACAGGAAACAATTGTCACAATGTTGAAAGTGTAATTTAAATTGATGTTATTTTAGATCTGTCTCTCGGTAGCCTCTGTTCCTTTTCCTGCCAGTTAGATTCTGACAGTGCATACAAGATTCCCACTGCTTTCATGCCTTCTGTAACTACTGTGCATTTTTTCCCCACAAGGATACTGTACATGTCAAATACTCTGAAAAACAAGAGTTTAAAAAAATTGTGGTGCTGAGTCCTTCTCCATTTAAAAAAAAAATAAATAAATAAATTGTCTTGTGACATGAAGAAAGTTCAGTAACTGTTAATGTAGAAACTTGACAGGCTTTTTTATAATGTGTTATGATACAACAGTTTTGGAAAGCATGTGAAAATACAAAATTAGTGTGTTTATTTATATAAATGTATTTTAAAAACTTATGAGGGCTTTTCACTCTGCTTTTCTGGTTGTTTTAGACCTTTAAATTTAAGCTATTGTTCCCTCATCCTACTTGATGGAAATCTCATGTTTATTGCTTGGGGCACTTTTAGAGGATTTTTTTATTATTATTATTTGGAATGCATCATACCTGGAATAGAGCTATTCATCAGGTCTTTGTAATAATTAGTTTGAGGAACCTCTGCTTTGCATTTCAGGATATGTTCCTTAAATACATGTTTAAGGTTTTCAGCTTACTACTTCATTAAAGTGGTGGTTTATAACAAAAATATTAATCCACATGGTATCATATACAACAGGATCAAATTAAAACTTATAGGCTCTGGATGTCTGAACCATGGAAATCTATAATGAAAGGATTTGACAATTTTGAATAAGCACTTGAAATGTCTGTTTTCAGTTTGTTCATATCTTTGTTCAGTGGTATGGAAGACCACAACAGTAACAAACAGATGAATTTTCCTTCTAGAACATATTTCTCGTTCAAAACCGATACGATTAGCCAGATACAGTCATGAATAATCGAGTGGATTAGTGAAATTCGGATTACTGTCATTGAATTGTTCTGTAGTGCGATGATAAACAGGTGGTTTTGTTACTGATTTCGTTTTGGTCTCACATGTGTTATTTAGGATATTTTACGCTCATAGTGAAAATGGCATTCTAAATCTTTCCTACTTTTTCTGTAAATGTTTCTGATACCTGCTTTAATTGTTCACCTCTTAATTTTTTGAGAACTTGAAACTTTTGCAGGAAAACACAGTGGAAAATTGTTGATGATAAAATAGAAAGTACACACATTGTATGGCAGTGATAGCTAGCATTTCAGCTCGTCAAAGTCTTTGTTAGATAACTGTCACATTTGACTTTTAGGTCTACTACTTCCGACAAGGTCATGAAGCATATGTTGTCATGGCTAAGAAGAACAAAATATATAGTATTAATCCCAAGAAACAACCGTGGCATAAAATGGAGTTACGGGTATGACTTCTTTTTAATTTTTGTTTGTATCTTAGTATTAAAAACAAAGCTTGGAAACTAACTGAAAGAAGATTCTTGATAACAGATGTTTAACATTATTCTCTTAACTTCTTCCCCTTATCTTAATATTTTAACTTGATAAATAGTCAAATGAAATCAGAGCTTAAACTGTACTTTTTGCATCTGCTTGAGCAGATGAGGTGGTTAGACTTGATAGCAAAATATTTTTCAAACGAGTGACATTGTGAAATAATAGCTTGTTTTGAAAGACTAAATTTCAGATGCTTGATTTTGACATGTTCTGGCAGAAACCCAGCCTTTTCAGTATACTCATTTTTTCATGCTTCAGAAAGATATTGTAGTCATCTTAACTTCAATGGTGATAATGTTTCATTTATTCCAGGAGCAAGAGCTGATGAAAATAGTTGGGATTAAGTATGAAGTAGGATTGCCTACACTCTGCTGTCTTAAACTAGCTTTTCTTGACCCTGATACGGGTAAACTAACTGGAGGATCATTCACTATGAAGTAAGGAAAGGAATGTTATATTCAAATTGTGGGCTTTCTTGGGGCAGGGGGTGAGGTTGAGGGTTAAGAGATACCATTAATATGGTGACCTGAGCTTTTGCTTTTCAAGTGTTGAATTCAAAGTGTTATTTTTTTGTGTGAGTGCTTTACTTTTATGCTTTTGCTGTTTTATCGCTTAATAGTTGTGTGTTCTGTTGTAATTAGGTACCATGATATGCCAGATGTCATAGATTTCCTAGTTTTGAGGCAGCAGTTTGATGATGCAAAACATAGGCGATGGAATATAGGTGAGTTGCGTGGGGAGTTTTTTTGGTGTGCTTTTTTTGTTTGTTTTTCTAAATGTCTACCTATTTCCATGATAACTTATTAAAAAGTAGATTTTGGTAAATAAATCCTAATACTGCACTGAAATCAGAGAATAAACTCTGTCCACATTTGCGTGTGGAGTCCTATTTTGTCCTTGACTGAAGCTACAGCAAGCAAAATATTGAAAGTGATCTGTAAGAGAAAGTGCAAAGATGATCTCAGTTCTGTGTTTGCAGAGAGGAATTAAGAATACTTTTTAGAAATACGGTGTTTATTGGTAACTGATAACTTACTGTAACCTATATATTGCCTGTCTCTCATTTTTTTGATGGAAGGTCCTTTTACAACTACACTGCTACTAGAATTTTTTAATTTTATTTTTAATTTCTGGCATTTCTGCTGGAAATATGGAAGGATCTTCTCCACTATTTCTAACCTAGATGTCTAGACTGTACAAAGAGAATGCCCTTCCCATCTCTGTATACTTGTTCGAATTCTGTTCTAAATCCCATGTGGTTTAGCTTCATTGAAGCATATATAGGTACAATTCGCTGTCGTGTGACATGGGAATATTTTTGATTAATTTTACTTTGCCTGTACTTAGTTATTTCAAAGTGTTGGATATTGGAGAATGTCCATGACAGGCATGTCCTCCAATCAGATCTATTTCCTAGTCATCTTCTCCATATGATAACAAAGATCACCTTTCATCAATGAAATCTATCCTAGGAGGAGTGAAAACTATGCATTATGACAGAATGGTCCTCTAAGGTGTTGGGTTTTTTCAGGAGGTCAGGAAACACATATGTTCTCACTCATAAGAACAGCCTTAGATTGTCTCTGAAACTTAAAAGATTAAGCAAGTATTACTGATTCTTCAGAGTTCAGGATGAACTCTGTTCCCCTGAGAGAGAAATTTGTCTATGATACTGTGCTTACAGAATTATAGGCACTATGAAGTCCTTTCCAGTATCTCAGTATGTTCTGTGAAGTGACATGCTCCTGAAAGTGAAGTATTGATAGCCTATTTATTTGTTTATTTATTTTTAAGCAGGTCTCAATGCTAAATACATTTTCTGTAAAGTAACAGTGATTCCTGTACCAACTCAGTTCCTGTGGTTCTTCCATTCAGGAGCTGTGGCTAGTATGTACACAACTAGCATTTCTTGCTGCTTCAGGCAAAGCATCATATAGGAGAATGGATGATTCTAATGCAAAAAGATGGTGGTGTATCTGATTGCCTGTGTGGAAACAACTGATAGAACATACATTCTGCAAATATGCTGCCTCCTTAGTCTGTTGCTGTTTTCAAAGTGCTGTCCTCTCTTAAGTTCCTTGTAGCTAAGGAAGCTGAAGAAGTGGTACAGCCGGATGTTAAAAGCACCTTTTTTTTTTTTTTTTTTTTAAATATTTTCTTACCTGACTTTTCTGCCAGAAAGAATGAATTCATCTCATGTTCTTTGATATACATCATGATATCCTTTCTTAGGATGTGTGCCTTAACAGTAGATGTGTAAATTACATGATGCCATCTTAATAAATTCCGTATCATCTCATACTTTACATTATGTTGTCCTAAAGACAGCTAGTCTAGTCTTAAATTCTGTGGGAAATTTGGTGAAAACTTGGCTTCTGATTCAATAGGAAATGTAAACCTCAACAACTTCTTTAAAGATCATTTCACTGCAAAGATCTCTTGAGACAGACTGGTCAACATCTACTAGTAGGTCAGCAAGCTTTGCTCTTTCCTGATGATTATGGATCTGTGGTCTTGTCCTCCTCTGCCATGCTATATGTGTTTTCTCACAAGATCATGGCAGCAGAAGAAGAATGACTGGCATAGCTTTTATGTGAACAGCCTAGCCAGAAGTCATCTGTCAGCTGTCATGATAGAAATCCAGTAGAGGAGGGACTTTAAAATGTAACCCTTGCTGCTTTTAAGACTGAGTGCAGGTAGCATCTCCTTTCTGGGCTGGCAACTGTATTTCTGAGAACTGACAGTGTGGAAAGAATTGGAGCTACACAAAAAGTATTGAAAGTGCTAGAACCTTTTATCAAGCCTTCTGTGTAAATAATGTGAGTTTCGGGCCAGTAGTGTCTAATACCAGCTTGTACCTCTGACAAGTGTTAGATTTCATTCTTCAGTTCCTTTTTTGGGTGGTAAAAATAGTGGTAAAATAGTCTCCTTCTTTGAGACCGTATGAAATGGTAGGGCAGAGATAGCAAAGACACTGCTGTTGAAAAACTTTACAGCTTTTCCACGAGCCTTCCAGAGCGCACTACCCTGCTCTTTCTGTTGACTCTTCGGATATTCTACTAGCACATGCTTATGTGCTTGGAACAAAGCTTGCACTGTTTTCTTGCAGTGTGGAACACATTATAAAAATGTTCCTTCAAAGTGGATCATGTTTTCTACCAGCATACGGAGAAATGCCTTAGAACTGTACATGAAACTGTTCCTGACTATTTAACCACTATTTAATCCCCCAGATTTAACTGACATGCTCAAGTCTTCTGAAATTTCACCATAGCTCTTCATTAACAAACCGGGCTTTTTTTCCTGTCATGCAGTGCTAGTTTGTCTTTTCAGGACTACTGTTACTATCGTTTCTTATTCCTCTATGATTTCTGGCACTTAGCTTACAAATCCTTATTTTTATAGCTACTGTTTGGAGAGTCACTGGATATTAAATTTTCTGACTCCACTTTAAGTCATTAAAACATTGTTCTTTTAATCAATAACAATCCTTGATGTGTTGGTGGGGTTTTTTGGTGAGATTTTTTGTGTTGTGTTTTTATTGTTTGGGTTTCATTTGGTTTAGGGAAGAATATTTGCTTATTTATGTAATTTATATTTTTAATATTAAATGTATATTTATGAATCTTTTCAGAAAGAGCAAACTTACAAAGTTTAAGAAGTGACATGTTCTTGTTTCTACTCAGATTCTATTTATTGCATATCTTTGTCTTCTTATAGTTTAACTACAGGATTAATACTTCGGCTAAAAGCTATTCCAATAGTATTCCTGCAGCTTTAGCTGTATGTCTTAGACAGGTGTGAATACCTTCTGTTACATAGTAGCCACTTTAATTTCAATATACGTTTTATTTTTTCATCATTCTAATGTTATCTGGTGATAACATAGTTCTGGAAAATTATGCTAAATCCTTCTTCTAAAAAGAATCTTTGGTCTGCTGTCCTCATAGATGAGGTAACACAGAGGACATTGGAAAAATAGTGATTCAAGAGATTGTTCTGTGGGCTTTTTCAGTCATATTTTCTGCTTTAGCATTCTGTCCATAGGAATGCTGTGGCTCTTGAGAAATTGGAACACTCTTTTAAGTGTTTTTGATCTTCTTAATGTTCAGCCCCATGAAGGCACTCACAGTTGCACCTACACATGTTCCTTTGTAAAACTGATCACTAGGGAATGCCATGTTGGGAGACTGCACTTTTAAGAGCTCTTCAGAATAATTTATTCCTTTAAAATAAAGCATCAGCCCTTATTTATGTTTTTGATCTTCCATTTCAGATATTTCTGGTATACTCGGTTCTATTACGTTCAGCACAATTAGGACTATTGATGGAAGCTTTGTAATTGTCCTAGAATTACTTGCAATCTATTAAATTAAAAAAAAAAAGTGCAGTAAAGAAAGCAGAACATTTTTGAGAGTGTATTTACTTCCCATTAATTCAAACAATTGCACCAAGCATTTGGGCAGAGTGTGGGTGTATTGAAATAGAACAAACATTGCAGTAGTTGAGAAAGCCTGTGTATATTCAAATCCCATGAAAATGAAAATATGCAGTTCTTGGAATCTCAGACTTAAATTACATTTGTTCTTCTATTGAACGAACTGAATACTTAACTAAAAATTGTTTCTAAATTCTGTGGCGTGTGTTATAGAAAATGTTAGAATTTATGGTGGCGTGTAATACACGTATTCTCATGTGTAATTTTTTTAATAACGTTTCTGACCTTTTTTCTCAGACGAATGCTTGCAGTAGTGAAACCATTGAATTCATAGTAAATTACTTTGCTAACCTTTTGAAGAAGCTTTAATAAATTTTATTCTGTTGTCAGTTAGATCATCTGCATAGTAAAGGGAATGAACCTTTTAAGTTACATTTGGGTAGCTGAAAAAGTATTTGAGAAACTAAGGAGAAGGAGCTCAGTAGCATGTAAAATATTCCCTACACAAAAGTGTCACAGTGCTTAGTTATTTTAAGATAGCATGTAGTGTTTAATGCAGGTAGATTTGAGTCTTACAGTTATAGCATTGAAATGTCTTACTGTCATGGTTTTTGGACCGAGGGTCGAGACAAGAACCGAGAGGGAGCACCCACCAACCATGGTCCCGGGCAAAACATGACTCAGGCTTTCTTCTTAAAACAAAACAATTTATTAACAGTTACTTAACAGGAGACATAAGGGAACGAAACCGGTTACTTGAGAGGAGAAAAGAGAAAACAAGGCCAGATCTTAAAACAACACCTCCCCACCCCGTTTCCTTTCGTTCCTGGCTCAACCTCCCCCCGGCGGCGCAGGGGGACAGGGAATGGGGAGTGCAGGTCAGTTCATCCATGTTGTTACTGCTGCTCCTTTCTTAAAGGAGGAGGAGTCTTTACACCATTTTTCCCTTGCTTCGGTGGATCCCCTACTCATGAAGAAAAAAAGTCCCCAAACTTTTCCAACGTGAGTCCTGCCCGCAGGATTGCAATCCTTCCCCATGGATTGCACCAGTTTGGGCTTTACCAGTCTCGGCCTCTTAGGGAGCTGCTGCCACTCGCGTCGGCGTGGGTCGTCCCACGGATTCCAGATGCCTCCACGACCTCGTCGTGCATTCCATGCCCCATTATTAACAGTACCTGGTCGCGCATCCCCTGCTCCATGACCTCTCCTGGGCTCAGGCATCTCTTTTCCGACGTGGGTTTCTCCACGGGCCACGAGTGGGTCTCTGCTCCGCCAAGTACACCCTGGCTGCAGGGGGGCCGCCTGCCATCTTCACACTGATTTGCAAGGGAAACCTCAGCTCCAGCACACCTCCTCCTGCTCCATCTTGACTGACCCGGTCGTTGTGGTTGTTTTCTCTTAGCTCTTAATCCTCTCTGGGGAAGCTCGGCCCGGCGGGCACCCCGGGAGTGGGGCGCTTCCCGAGCCCCCCATGCGGCTCCCCCGGCGCCATCTTGAGCACGTGGCGCCGGCCCGGGCCCGGGCAGCCGCCCGGCCGGGAGCCGGGAGCGAGGGCAGCGCCCTCCTGCTCGCTCCTGAGCAAAAAGCCCTTTCCCGCCCCTTTGTCCCAACTTAAATAGGGCAATTCGCAGAGGCGCCAATTTGGCTCAACCCCCCGGGGGGGATGGGACTCAGATCTGGTGGCACAGGGAGCAAATCCCCTCCCCTGCCACCAGAACACCCCACACACATCAAACTATCACACTTACCTTTTATATTAAATAAAGAAATAAATTCATATGTAAAGAATATGTGGATAGTTTTGCAAATCATTAATTTTTAAAATATCATATTAACTTTCATTTTGGTTTAAAAGCAGTGTTCAGAAAGAATTTAAGATTTTTTTAAAAAAAAATGAGTATGACTCATGTTTGCCTGTTGATGCTACGAGAGTTCAAAAGGATTTTTATATTCAAGATCAAGCCAAAGGTATCTAAAAACTGCTTTTCTTAGGAGGAGTAAGGTGCCTTGTATTGATGGAATTGTTTTGCGTTCTTACCTAGGTGATCGTTTCAGGTCAGTGATCGATGATGCTTGGTGGTTTGGAACAATTGAAAGCCAGGAACCTCTACAGCCTGATTATCCTGATAGCTTATTTCAGTGCTACAATGTCTGGTTAGCAAATTTATCTTCAATCTTTTATTTCAATTGGTTATTTAATTTGAAGTACTGACCGAGCAACTTGCTTTTATTAAATTCAGTCTTGCATCTCACTGTACCAGTTTATTATAATACTCTGTGGTATATAAATAAGTTATGTTACAAACATTATTTAATTACATTGTTGAAGCAATATTAGTAGATAATTTAAATGTGGTTATTTTTAAGCTGGGACAATGGTGATACTGAGAAGATGAGCCCTTGGGACATGGAGCTGATACCAAGTAATGGTATGGCACATTAATAATATAATTTGCTTTAAGAGTGTATTTAAAGAACAAAAAAAAAAATGAATGGTTTTACTGAAATAATCCTGTTTCTCTTGAGGAGTGGAGAGAAGGCCCACAAACCAGTTGCATTTGGAGAACATCCTTAAATCAATCAAACTAAAAGTGGATCAAGATAAAAAAACTGTGAAAAAACATACAGCCATACTTAGACAAACTAAGTATATATTGGAAATAGACAGAAATGTTACAAAAAGTTGTCACAGATGATGTACAGTTAACTTTAACTTTTTGTACAGTTGGGGAGAATTGAAGATAAACCTGTGCCCTATGTCAGCTTTGAGGAAGCTGACTGCTCAAGACCCGTCAGCGTGCCTGCAGGCTTTCAGTGCATTGAAGATGAGATGCGCCTGTGAGATAGTTTGATAGTAGGATTTGCTCCCTGTCTGGCCCAGCATATGTGGCAGATGGGCATGCTGCAGTGGACAGCATAGCGTGGGCACTGATCGCAGACAAGAACATAGTATTTCCTCTTTCCTCACTTAGGTTTTTTTTAAGATTTCATAAAAGTCTGGTTAAAAAACAAAGTAGAATCAGCATTTTTTCCTTGTCTTTTCTATGGAAAGTTTGATGATATTGTCACTCATAATGAACCACAAATAATTCTTCATTCTTTTAAGTTGTAAATACGTTCTTTTCAACTTTTAATTCCAGTTCAACCATTCTTTCAGTGGGTACCACTTTGTCATAAGTAAAATAAAGAAGTTAGAGTGGTAACGTGACTGAAATAATTGATTAAAATAGGCAGATAACCAAACCTGAACCTCATTTTGTTGCAGTATCCACATATACTGACTTTTGTTGCATCTTCCTTCAAAAAAAAAGAAAAATTGTTGAAGAGTAGCACTTTGCACCGTACTCTGAAAATCTGCTGTTACATTATGAATTGTTAAAGTTGGTAGGTCCTCAAGAATGCTAGGGTGATGGCACTTTTAATTTGCTTGCTCAGGAGCTCTGGTTTTAGCATTTGACCTTGGAAAACTGTGCATGGTGGAACCACTGTCTGGAGAATGTTTTAGCGTCAACATAAAAGTTGTCATCTTAAACTCCATCTGAAAATCATTGACCATTCATTACCAAAATCATTTATTACCAAGAATTTTACATTAAAAAACAAAAACAAAAAAAAAACCACAAGCTTTAACTGTGATGAAGGAGTGTCTTAGTTGGTTCTGAAATAAATTCTACGGTTAACTATTCAGAAGAGAATAAATCTTGTTTCATGGAGGACTTGTACACCAAACTGCATTGTAAGGATTTAAATTTAACATAGAACAATACATAGAAAGGATACTGGATGTATCCAAAATGTCTTTGAGCAAATCAAGAATGTTTTGTTTGGTTAGTAAAGTGCTGTTATATATGTTTGAATTACAAGTATATGTATTACACAAGATACAAAGATTTATGTTTTATTTAGTTTTCATGTTACGTTTTAGCTGTATTTCCGGAAGAACTGGGAACTAGTGTTCCTTTAACAGATGATGAACGTAGAACGCTGCTCTATAAACCTCTGGATGGAGAGTGGGGTTCCAGGACCCGAGATGAGGAGTGCGACAGAATTATTGCAGGGATAAACCAACTCATGACTCTAGGTAAATCCTGAATAGTATGGGACACGTTTTTGTGTTATGTTTTTCAGACTGTGCTCATGTGTACTTCTGAAACTACAAAAATGAATGTGATGATCAAGAGGTAAAAGGTATATTTTAACCGGAACAAAACTTTTTCACTGTATATTTTTAAATTTTTCTTCTAGTGAGTACATAAAAACCCCCTAAATTTTCTCCTGTTCTCAAAGGTAACTGTTGCTTTTTGGTACATAATTTGACATAGGCTAGGAGTTTGGTTTTTACATGCTAAGAATAAGTACATGAGTTTTTTACTTCACCTCTCAGAATCTCTTGTTGGGGTTAAAATTTCAAACTTTATGACAAAAAAAAATCAACTGTATTACAGCCAGATAGAGGAGGAAAAAAAATCTTACATACTTAGAGAATGGAGATTTCCCCTGTATTAGCCTTTTCCAGTTCCCATTTTCTCCTCCACGTTGCCTTAGTTGTGCAATGTTGAGGAAAAAGGAATTGATTAATTTATGAAAAGCTGCTTGCTCTTTGATTGCAGACCAATTACTCTTTACAGGCAGCTTCTGAAACGGTAATGGTTAAAACGTTTAACAAATCCACTGCAACACTTAGATGATCAAAGATGGGTGTCTGAGATGGAGATCCCTCCGTGAAATACAGGCTGAATCATAAGTCTTTTGTATGTTTTGTGATGAGCAGACTGTGTTGTGTCAGCAGGCTTGGGTTTGAGGCAAACAATGGTCATAAATTAAATATATAAGTTGTCACAGATACTGGGTTTTTTTAACTGTCTTTTTAAAGTATTTGAAGCAAGTACTTGAACTTGAGAACCCTCATGTTTCAAAAAAGCCAGAAAACTCAACTCTCTGAATATTTCTGATACCTAAATGTCCCGTATTATGGCTTCTTTGGTGACATACTACATAAGAAGATTCTCTTTGCTTCCAAAAGAAAGGAAATTTCCATACAGTATAGTAATCCAAATTACAAATTACATTAAAAAAAACTTGTAAGGAAATTAAATTTTAGGTGTTTTCTCTGTGTCATCTAAGAGTAATGGGTTTACATTACGTTGTAGGGCGTACTGCTTAGTTTGGATTTAACTATAGCATATGTGGTGCATGTCGGTACAAAGTAGCAGTCGCTAAAACATTCATAAGAGTAAGCGAACAGCTTTTGGAAGAAGAGCCGTCTGTTTAGCAACAACATGTTTTCTGTTTTTAAAGACTTTCAAGAGAGACTTTAAAGGGAATTTTTTTTATGTTTTTGTATTACGGTATTTTCCCTTGAGGTGTAAAATGTTAGAATGATGCATCTAAGCGCTCATGATGCTTCTAAGCGCAGGAGGAAAAGAACAAGTTTGTATAGGTGCACAGACTTCAGTTGCTCAGCAGTCTTCTAGTGTTATGGTGGATTGGTTTTAGGAGGCTTCTTTGCAGTTAGGTAGGGACAGGAGATTGTGTTTCGGGTTTGAGTGTGGGTTTTCCCCATATCTTAATGAGATGGAAACAGTACTGTAACTGGTATGATAAGAATTTAGTGCATTGCTTTGTTTGAAGATGGGAGAGTGGCAATATAAAACCAAATGAAATAAGCCTGTATTGTAAATAACAATACTGAATTGTACGTCTTCATATATGTATAATGTATACATTTAAATCTACTTTCCAAATGTGTGTGTTTTGCATGCAGTTGCCATGTCTCTGGGGAGCATGGTGCTTCATGCACAACAGAATGGGTGGTCGCTGCAGTGACTGTACTTGTAGCATACTCCTTAGCAAGCACTTTTATATGTAGAATATTACCAGTTGTTCAGAATATCTACAGTTGTTATTATTTTGGAGAAAATGCTGTGCTTTTCAGACATGAAGAAATAGCATATGTTGCGGGGGGGTGAATCTTGAAAGTGCTAAAGTACTTTTGTGGGGTATAACTTTGAGGTTTTTGGGTTTTTTTCATTTTATCTAGATATTGCTTCAGCATTTGTGGCACCCGTGGATCTTCAAGCTTACCCAATGTATTGCACTGTTGTGGCATATCCCACAGACCTCAGCACCATTAAACAAAGACTGGAAAGCAGATTTTACAGGTTGGATCCAAGTCTCAGTTCCTGCTGTGAAATACTGTCAGCCATATTTTTGGTAGCTCTTTGTCTTGTAATACCAAACTAAGAGATGGGTACAATGTGCGATTTCCATTTCTCCCATGTTCTATCCTTCATCTAGGTTTCCATTTTATAAAACTTTAAAAAGGATTGAACATCTCTTCTCCAAAATGTATTTTAGAATTATGTGGCATTCAGATTCCTGCTTATGCAAATGTCTTGTTCTGTGTGAGATTCAAATTGCAGGACCAGAGACTAGGTCAGCAAAATGATTTTTAGTCGAAAGGATTAAGTTTCCACTTTATAATTTAAAAAAAAAAATCCCTTTTTTTAAATAAGAGAAACCTTAGAAATATGTCAAGTGTTTTTGTTCTAATGCACTTAAAAAAAAAAAAAAGAATCTTGCATTATGACTTAAGATGATACATGGAAAATAGCTTCCAAAATTATTGACCTTGAAATTCTAAATTGCTGGACAGCAACAAAAATTAGTTTTAACTTTTTGAAACTGTTTTGACATTTTGCTAAACTACGAAGCAATAGCTGTATTTTTTTTCTCAGTAAATATTATCTATGGAGGATTGTGCTCCTTTAGATTATTTGTATATCCTTTGGTTCTTGGGATATTTCTGGTTTGAAAGTCAGTGCCCCTCTAATACTTGTTTTGAAGAAACATGGATAGTGTTTTGTTTTTGCACAAATTTTGAAGTTAATTTGTAGTACTTTGTGTACTAACTGAAGATTGAACTGTAAATTAAAATAACTTTTTAAGAAATTTAAAAAAAATCGCTAGGTTTTATACCTTATAATGCAATAGTGCACATTTTTTGTTCCATGCTTATTGCATGATATAAGGTAATCCAGCTTTCACTTCTGTAATGTACTGCTTTGCATCAGAAATGGCAAGGACTTTTTGCTGGATTTTTTCTCTTATCAAAAGAGCAAGCAGTTATTTTTGGCAATTGGCATACCTTCTTCAGTAAGTCTGGTTTTATGAGCTTGTAGCATTGCCAACCCTGGTTAGGTAATAAACAACCACCTTGTGTTGTGCTTTCCAGTGGAATTTTTTTTCTTTACCTACTGCAGAAGGGTTTATTCAGATCACTTGTGATTTTGGTAGCTTTTCAGGAGACTTATCCTAACACATTTTTTCTTTTCCAAACCAGGAGTCTTAGAATGCCTGTATGTTCCAAAAAAATGCAAAACACACCAGAAGAAATACAATCTTTTGGAGAAACTACTGGCATTGTATAGAACTAAATGCTCAACCCATAAACATGATAAAATTGCATCTAAACGCTTACGCTATGCTAAATGTGTTTAAATGATCCCCCAATTCACTCTACAAAACACTTGTGCAGCATTCCTTTTCATCATGTTTTGCTATATAAAAATAGAACATTGTATATACTTGTAACTTCTGTGCTATTGGAGTTTTTGTTTGTAGTAGTATGTATTTTTTTTTCAGATTTGGATTGCATTTTTCCAGTTATTTTTGCTTTTATGCGTATTTTTTCCATAATGGGGCTATTCTATAGTTAGATGATTAAATCAGAACTATGTGAAATTCTGATTGCCAATCTGTCAGAAAAACGTACATTTTTAATAATTTTTTATCACTATTTTTCTAATCCTGAGCTGTGACTGAAGAGTTGATATAGAGTGGTTTATGTGTGTCTTGAAGGAATAGTAAAAGCTGACGCATCACAGCTGAGTTTTCCGGAGGAGAGTCAGCTATATGTTCTTAAAGCCATTTGTATAAATTATACCGCAGGATGTAACAGGAGAGCAGGAAGCCTGAGGAAGGTGCCTTCTGCTGGTCACATAGGGCAACATGTTGAAGTGTTCGTGTTTTCTGATGTAGTGTAAAAAAAATGATGAATGGGGTGATACACTGGAAAAAGGATGTGAGCCTTTTTCTCCTGTTTCATATACATTGCTAGAAATTAAGTCTGTCTTTCCCCCCCCCTCCCCTCGTCCCCTTCCACTTTTCCTTTCCTCTTCCTTCCTTTCATATGCAGGCGCCTTTCTTCGTTGATGTGGGAAGTCCGGTACATAGAACATAATACTCGCACGTTTAATGAACCCGGAAGTCCTATTGTCAAATCTGCCAAATTTGTCACAGATCTTCTGCTACACTTCATAAAGTGAGTTGCTTAGTAGGTCTTTTGCTATTCCTGTCTCAGCGAGGTATTTAGCCTTTTCAGATATGAATTTTAAAGTGAGGTGGTTCTGCGGCTTGAATAAGCCTGTTGGCTGCTGTTGGGGCAGAAGAGAAGAAAGCTTACCTTGACAAAGAAATACGTAAGTTTGCGAAACAAGATGAAGTTCTATAATACGTTGATTGGCATAGATTGGCATTTTGTTTCAAGAGACTTTCTGCTAAATGGTAAAAATGGGTCTGAGTTTCTTCATGGAGTGATAGATAAATTTATAGGTAAGTTAGGAGTTCTAGTTTTGAGTTTGAATGCTGCCTGTTTTAACGTAATTGTGGGCATTTAATTCTGAAGTCTTTACAATTTATAATGTGATTGAAAATGATGTTTGATATGCAAAATAAAAATTGGAGGCTTTCTAGGCGACAGAAATAGTAGTTGTCTTTCAAATGCTCTTTTTTATTGTCGTCTATAGAAAAGCTCAATGACAAGTGTTTAAGATTTCTCGCAGTCAGTTGACATATCTGCAGACCTAAAGTTTGCAAAAAGAGTTTACTGAGGGTGTCCACAGCCCTGATTTGCTTGTACGCAGTGAATGCTGCCATTCTCACCTTGTAGAAACAGCAAGATACATTAATTTAACGAAAATCATGACATTTTTAGTGATTTCGTTTCTCTGTGTTAAATTGAGTCTTGTTCTTTTTTATTTTGTGTGTTCTTAAAAGCATTAGCATTGCATGATGTATTTTGAAATCTAAGACTTTGACTCAATACATAAATCTTCAGTGCCTGTGATTTCTGATATTGGCTGGAGAGTGAAAAATACTTAACTGCTTCAGATGTTAAAAGTTTTAATGAAATACACTTTTAGGAACAGATATGTATCTGAAGGACTTCTCTTACTAGTTTTGGTCTTTAACATCTTTGTCCTACATGGTTTGGGGTTTTTTTTCTGATTAATTAAGCAGCTCAGGATTTTTCACTGTGTGTGGTTTTAATTGACTTAGCTAAATTAGTGCAACACATTGATATTCTTATTTAATAATGGCCTATAGCTTGTATCTATTAATATACTTATTTAAGAGAACTAGCATATGAAGTCCAGACTTTTTTGACGGGATTCTAGCTGTAGGGTGGAAGGCCTAGACCATGGAAGGCAAACCCCATGGTTCTAATGACAGTGAAATGTCTAGATGCCTCTGAGAACCTAAGACTTAGTCTCTAAGTGACCCAAGTCTTTTAAAAAGCAGAAAAGGGTTGGGGAGTGTTGCTTGGTTGTTTCTTTTTGTTTTTTGGGGGTTTTTTTTCATCTTCTCCCCCAGCTGCTTTAGTGATGATTGCACTAGCCTGTGTCTGTATTAGGGATTACAATTCCAGTGTAGAGTCACTGAGTGTTTACTCCTTTTTTTTCTGGTGGTTTGTATTGCTACACAGTAGAACACCTTGGGGCTTTGTTTTGTGTAGGAGTTTGCTATGTTATACAAGAATCGATGTTTGTTTTGCTGATTTAATTATGCAGGTTTATACAATAATAATAATAATATTAGTCCTAAACAAATAAACATTAAATTTCAAATGTTTTGCATCGTGGATGCTAATGTATTAAATTGCGCTTTTGTACACTAAATCCACTGTAGCATTTCTTACAAAGTTAGATGGGCCCTAAAGCCCTTTATGTGGTATAGTATTAGGTTTTCTCAATGCTAATAAATTCATGGTAAAGGATGATGATTTTTAATTTTAAAACATGGACACACTTAAGTGATCTATCTTTTACAGAGTGCAGATAATATTTTACAGCTTTTAGAGCAGAAGATTATCTTTTCTTATTACTGCAGTCCTTTTAGTATTCATATAGTACTAAGCACTTTACTGTTTTATTTGGGAATGGCTTCATAAACATTTTCCTTATCTTAGGCAAAATACAGTTGATTCCGTAGGTGAAGATGAAAAATGAACGTTGGTGTGTATTTCTTTTTACACAGAGACCAGAGTTGCTATGACATAATTCCATTATACAATGCAATGAAGAAGAAAGTGTTATCTGACTCTGATGAGGTGAGTGGGTGTGTCTTAGACATTGACATTGATAGACTGGAGGAACAGGACCACTGTCTCTGTCCCTACTGGATACGAAAGTACTGTTTTCAGTAACTTAGGGGGTGGGGTGTACTTTTCTGTCAAGTAAGTGTTTCTTTTTGTCAACTGGAAAACTGGATAAAAATCCAGCCTCCTGTCCTCCTTTAGTGCATAGAGATTTCCTGGAGCTTTACTGGGGAATTTAGATGCTTCTTAGATTTCTGAGGTTCTCAAAACTGACAGTCATGTGACATGCTTCACAGAAGGACGGGAATAGAACTGTAAAGACTTAAATTATAAGTGAAGTATAAAAGAACTCACCTATTCATATATTCTTATATTTTTTTAACCTTTTTATGCAACTCATTATCTTGCTCAAAGGAAGAAGAGAAAGATACAAATGTGCCAGGAACTTCCACTAGAAAAAGAAAGGTAAATTTTTTTTTTAAATGATTTATAGTGCTATAAATAATTAGAAATGCATTTTTACACAAGGGAATGTGAAACTGAAAATGTTTTTATTATCACGTAATCTCAGCTTTTGGAAAGTTTTGAACTTTTAAGTGACGTGTTGTTCTACTGAGCTGTTCAATATAAAAGCATTTCTGCCTGTGCTGCTGTGTGTTACGAATTCATTAATTAGAATTTATGTCTTGCAGGGCACCTTTTCTATTAGATTTTGTAAAAGCAGCTAATTTATTTAATATGTACCAGACAATATTGTTGTTTCTATGATTCTATGATTCAGGATCATCAGCCAAAGCGGCGGCTGCGTAATAGAGCTCAATCATATGACATTCAGTCATGGAAGAAGCAATGCCAGGAGCTGCTTAATCTCATTTTTCAGTGCGAAGACTCTGAACCATTTAGACAACCAGTGGATCTCCTTGAATATCCAGTGAGTATTTTAGAACAAGGCGGCTGGTTGTAATCCAGTTGTTAGGTGTTTTTTGATGTGTTTGTTTTTCTTCTTACAACTGTGACCATTTTTCCCGCTCTTTTAATTGAAGCTTCAGGCAGCTCTGCTGACAGAAATTTTTTTCAGTACTTGGTTGTCACCTTATAATAATGCTTATTGGGTTTTTAAAGTAATGCCAAAAGAAATTGTACTTCTCTGCTCTCTTAAATACTTTAGTTGCAAAATGTTTTATATTCAAGGATGCTTATGTTGTTAAGTAAATGACAGCTTTTGCCATTAAGATACGTCTTTCCTTTTTTGGGTGAAAAATGATTGTATATGAAGTGCATATGTTTGGTTGTTGCATGTGACAAATGTTGTCACAGACGACTTTTTGTTTTCATTTCACAAGTAAAAAAACTAAAAGTAATTGTCATGTCACAGTCGTCTGGGCTTGATACAGAAGAAGTACCCACTGAAAAACTGTAGTGAACCATTAACTGTAGTAAAAATTACTTTCCCAAATTTCCCTTTCTGCCTGGGTGATTACACTGGAGTTCAGATAGTCAGGAGCAGCCGTTTGTAGCTATAAAATATTTTAACACAAACGTCTTGTTACCTTGGATCTCTTTTAGCCTTTTAGGCTAGTTTTACTTTAAGTAAAAGTTTTTGCATGCTTTCCTTCTAGCATATTTTAAGTTTCTCTTTAAAATACCACTCTAAGATGATTAACTTGGAGGAAAGTAATCATCCAAATTAAAGAAAAGAAATGCTTCTCTTTGAGTAGTCAGTAGTAGGTCTGTCTTGACACTTCTGCAGCCATTGGGCACCATGATTTTTGAGGTGACCTAAACTTTATGCTGTGGCCAACTACAAGTGGCCTTTCATGTTTGAGATCCTCAAATGACCTGATAGAAAGCACCTTACTGGGCTTGAGCATGAAACACTGCTGCCTAGTGTCACAAACCTGTTCAACGTTCAGAGGCACTCACACAGGTTCTTTTTGCTGTGGTGGATTAAGTTAGCTTTTCACTTTATCTTGGTATTTAAGGTTTTTATCGTATGGATATTCCTCTGTTTCTTTCATAGCCTGGAAATTCATTGGCTTGAACAGGCTCCTATTTAAGCCTGTGGAGTTTTCATTATCGTAATACTACTTTCCTGAATTGTCGGGTCTTCATTTGGGAAACTGCTCAGGTTTCAGCAGGGATGTGCTAAGCCTCTGATGAGGTTAAAATATTCAAACTTTGTATTTTAAAGCTAATATGTAAATCAGCTCAAACTGGGTACTAAGTATTAAGATTAGTACCAAGTTTGAGCTGTTAAGCCACCTGGAGAGCTTGTGGTCACACTTTCCTGTCACAGTGATCTTCATGACAGTGTGTCAACAATATAACCCTAAGGAACCAGAATTTTGTAAATCTGTTCACAAAATGAACTAAATCTTGTATCAGTTATCTTCTAACCTGGATCCTGTCAAGTGTGTCTGTGAGCAGTTATGTTGTGTATGAGTAGAAAGGAGCAAAATGTCTTTAGCAGTCTTCTGTACCTATTTAAATAGGACATTTGGTTTAAACAGGTTTGTCAAATGCGTCCTGGTGAAAATGATACATTAAGACTTGAGGAAAAAAAATACAATACATTGCTTTGCTATTTCTTAACAGGATTATAGAGATATTATTGACACTCCTATGGATTTTGCTACTGTTAGAGAAACGCTGGAAGCTGGAAACTATGAGTCACCAATGGAGTTATGTAAAGATGTGAGACTTATTTTCAGCAATTCCAAGGCCTATACACCAAGTAAAAGATCAAGGGTAAGACGTTTGTTTGTTTGAAAGAATACTTAGCTGAAAAATACAGGACAGAAAAAATAGAGAGGTAGTGTAATTGATTACTTTAAAAACAAGTTTAATTATTTCTGATCTTCAGACATGAATGTTTCTGAGAAAGTAGTATAGCTTTGTATTTTAAAGGAAAGGAATTGTTTAAATGCCTAAAGTTCTGATGTTCTGCAAGTGTGTTTCAAAAGTAAATATTTGAAAGCGGCTCTAAAGGGAGAGCTAACTTGAAGGAAAAAGCTGTAGAAACATGATTGTGGGTACAATAGTGGAATTTAGCTGGTATTTTGGTGAAGAAACTAGATTTTCAGAACACCACCCCCCCCCCCACACACACACACACACAAACTCCTTCACTTTGGAGATTGCCCCAAACCAAAATACCCAGGTATAGAGTAGAGGATAATTAAATTCTATGCTGTTCCACCAGTATGCAGTGAGATTGTCACAGAGCACTTAGGATTTCTGGGAGACAGAACTGTTTACATAGGCATGAGCCTACAAAGCCATTCTTACAGAGCTGTTACTGAAATACTGTGCCAGTGACAGAGTTAAAAATATTTTCTATCAGATTGACTTGTAGGTGCAGTATCTATTAGCAATGAAAGTTTTATAAATGTATACTTGCACATGTTTAAGGCTTCTGTGTAGCTTTTCTTCTACTAATATGCTTTAGGTGTTAGACTAGAATTATTAATAGCTTTCATGTTTGGCTGTTCTAAATAGCAAATTAATCAGGACTTTATTGGTTTAAAATGCAGGAACAAATTCCTTAGTAAGTGACTGGCAAGAAGGACTGATCAGTGACTGATGTCTCTTCAGTCAGTAACAGACAATGTTGCTCACTGTTCTGGCTGCCTAGGAATCCGTCTTTTGTCTTTTACATGCATTGAAGGGCAGGGCTTTTGGGGCAGGTCTGGATTCTTTTGTTTTTTCTTTCTCTTCTTGAGCTCCTCAAATCAAGATGGTTCCGGTGTGGTTTCACAGATTCTTCTGATTCTTTTGTGTTTTTTTCATGTTTCTTCCAAACAAACTGGTATAGTAGTAAACTTGTAGCTCTTTTATTTTACTTAGAAGTAGAAGGGGAATGTTCTGATATCAAGAATTTTAAAATTCCAAAACCTTTATGCTTTCAGTGCATGCAACACGTAGTTGTTGAATGGTGATGTTTTCACTGTGACTTGTCATTCAGTGATATTTTCAGCATGTTACTTTACGTCACTGATATTTACTTGAATAGTAAACCTAAACCTGTCAACTGCTTCTTTCTTGGCATATTAAACATATATTTTAAATACAGAGTTTTACGTATTTTCTTAGGAAATTTCTTTGGTTGTCCTCTCTGGTAATGCATTCAGAATCTGTCACATTTATTGTTTCGTCTGGCACTCAGTTTATCTGGAGTGTCATTAGGTAGGCAACTGTTTAATATTGTCTTTGTGTTTCATATTCTAAGAAGGTGCTACGTCCCCTGTTAAAATATCTAGACAGTTCACTTCCATGTTTTTATTTCCAGAATTAATAGCATCTGTGCTCACGTAATTAGTCACGATCGAAACTGAGTTTGATTGAGTTGCCCTAAATCATCCAAGGCTAGAGAAAAAAAAAAAAAAGGAAGCAGAAAAAGTGCACCTACATAATTCTAATAAATTTCTTGTACCTGTTGCCCCCAACAGGCAATCATAAGATCAATTCATCCGTAAGAGAAATAGAATGATATAAAGATGCAACTTAATACAGAAGAAAATTAGATTTCTTGACCTTAGGTATGATAGAGTAGAATTCCATTAAGGATCTCTCTTTGTGGTTTCTGCTGAAGCTAGAAAGGGATACATTCTGGAAAGGCAGCTGAAAAGGGACAGTTGGAAAGGTGGCTTTTCTAATTTTTCCTTTTGTGTGTGATCTTCAGTTGTAATACACTTTTCAAAACCATTAAAATAGTTAAAGCAAACCTATGCATGGATTAGTGTAAATTTGTTGAGACAGACTGTAAATTTCCTTAAAACATTTCCATATTAATCCGTTTACTTTTCTAGCTATTGCTCAATGATAAATAAAATGATACTTTGGAAAAGTCCAAGACTTGCTTGTTTACTGGCTTTTCTTTTTTAGATCTACAGCATGAGTTTGCGCCTTTCTGCTTTCTTTGAAGAACACATAAGTTCTGTTTTATCAGATTATAAATCTGCCCTACGCTTTCATAAAAGAAACACAATAAAGAAACGAAGGAAAAAAAGAAGTAGAAGCAGCTCAGTTTCCAGTAGTGTTGCATCCAGGTACATTAATTCCTTTACAGTGTTCATTAAATGCTATGCAAGTTTGAGATATCTAAACAGTAGAAATGAGTGTGTGTAGTTTTTTTTTCTTAATACTTCCTTTACTATTCCCTATATTGCAGAATGATAGCTTTGACATGCAAGTCCCTATGATGTGGAAGAGTTTTAAACTTTACTTAGAGCTATCCTAGTGTAAGTGTTTAAAATTCAAATAACTGCTAAACATGTACAGTAAAACAGCATCGTTAGGATAGTAGTGGCATCATGCTTTGTCATATAACTATAGCATTTATGGTAAAGATTCACTTTTCCAGAGGCTCACAACTACATGAATTTCCACAGTAAACGTTGTATTTTTAACATACTTCATGCAGAGATGACAGTTTTACTCCCACAATCTCAGACACTAGCATTTAATTGTATATATTCCTCTAAAATAAAAAAGTGGTCATCCGGGATACAAATTGTTACTCCTGTTGCAGCCCTGAAAGGAAGAGGAGATTAATAAAACCTCAAATGAAGGCAGAAACTTCTGCCACCTCTTCATCTTCTGCACCTGCACGGTCAACAGCACTGAGACATGCTTCACCTCAGATGAATGGAAAAGCAGCTGAAACGTCTTCCCTTGTGCGGACTCGAAGCAATAGGGGGATAACAGATGTGGCTGTTACAGAGCAACCATCTACTTCTTCAGGAGCAAAGCCTTTAACAATAAAGCCTTTAATTACAAAGCCTAATACTACTGCAGGGTCAGGAAAGTCAGGCAAGTTGGTTTTTGTGGCGGTTTTTTTGTTGTTTTTTTTTAAGCTGGGACTATTTTTAAACATAAAACTTGCTTTTTGGAATTCTAATGTATTTGTAGTGGTTAAGACTGGTTCTGTTTTCAAGCTGCTGGGCCTTTGAGGTTCTTCAGAGGAAAACTGAACAAGTTAGGCTATGTTGTTTTATCCAGGAAGCTTTCTCCTCTCTAGATCATCGATTCAAATTGTTGGGTTTTTTTGTAGTAGAACATGATTTCCTTTTTAGCCAGATAAGATTGAATGAGGTAAAAGTAATTCTTTTTTCTTTTGATCCTTCTAGTACTGGAGAATTCAACCAAACATTCCAAGAACCAGAATATTGTGTCAATCCCTAGTCAATCTGATTACAGTCATAACACTAGGAACAACTCCACAAGAGAAAATCCTGAGAAGGAGAAGCAAATCAAGCGCAAAGTAAAATCTTCTGCTGTTAATCAACAAGGTATGGAGTTTCTTTGGAATGTGTGTCCATTCCCCCTCCCCAGTTATTGTTGTAGTGGCTGTAGTGTTATACTTTACTTGTGATCATTTTAGGGGTGGGGAAATTACGATTTAGCAGAATAGGAAAGTCTAATGGAACAGCTCAGTCACATTTAGTTTCCTTCTTCATAAATTAGCACAGTTTTTACTACTCTTAACACCATTTCCATGGTGAGATAACTGTGTTGTCTAGCCAGTTTTGATATGTTAACATATCCGTACCTTCATTTAAATTATTATAAGGTCTGTGTTATGAGTTCTCATTCCAAAGCAGACTCCTTACAGGATTGCACTTTAAGCCCCATAGGTTTTACCTAAAAGAACGTACATAGGTTATATTTGGGTCAGTAACGCCGAGTGTGATGACACTCTCTGCAACCACAAGCATGAAGATCAGAGCATCCCAGCAGCAACTTTGTTCTTGCACTTTTTGCAGCAGCAAAATAGAACTATGCAGTGATTAGTGCTTTTGTTTAGTATATTAGGATGGATTGATCGGACCTAGTTTCATGAAATCTTCTGACTGAACTTGCTTGGTCTTTTGATGTCTGGATACCTTAAAACTCAAACCTTCTCTGGAGACTGAAATGAGATCTCCTAGTCATAAAAGCTTTCCTGTTCATGAAAGAGCTTTGGACTGTTTAACCTGCTGTGAAAGCAACTAGATCTACAAGCGTCTTTTCTCTGAAAATGGAGAAAAAGTAGTCTGCAAATTGGTCCCCTCCTAATTAATCTTGTTACTCCTTGTAGTCCCCCTCTCCTCGAGGATTGTCTGTCCTTTCTTACTCTTCCACATTTCTGAAAAAGCAGTTTGTGATTTGATAAGTTAAAAATCATCTGACGGTTCCTTGCAAGCTTTCTCACCAAGGCCTCAGTTGTTACCGTGTTGCATGACTAAATGTGCACCCATTGTACAGCTGGATGCTTGGTCATGTCGGAGGTATCTGAATGTCGTTGACATGATCCTTTCTCTCCTGTGCATCCACACATATGACAGTGGAGGCATGATGGGGCACATTTGAACACAGCAGGAGTTGTGCATGGATGTTCTGTGAAAGGACTGGATTAATTGTCATGCTATGAGTCTGTTACTGGTCACGTTTTAAGCAAGGGCTGTGGTGTCAGAACATCTCCTTATGAAGTCCTGTGACATGCCCCACTGAGGAGTTTGAGTACCACTCACCTAAGGAAAACTCATAGCCCATAAAAGTCTCCCAGAAAATGCATTCTACTGTGTGTCTGTTAATGTGAGAAATCTGCAAATTACATACTCTTTTGTTGTTGTTGTTGTTAATCTCTCACATTTCTAGCCTTTTCCTCAGTTACTGTTGAAGTAACCCTGGTCTGCTGAACCAGCACTAAAGGATACTACCTCAGGCTGAAAAACTCTTTCATTTCTCCAGAGATGACGTTTTATGAAGCAGTCCTGATACTTGCAGGAATGCTTCTTGAGCAACTTGCTGCTTTTGCAGATACCAGATAGGAGTTTTTGTCCATTGGTGTTTTATCAGCCAAGAAAAACACTTGAGCTGTTTCCTTCTTTCCCTCCCTCCCTCCCTCCCTTGCCCTCCCTCCCTCCCTTTTCCCCCTCCCTCTTTCCCCCGCCCCTCCTTCCCTCCCTCTTTTTTTCCTCCCTCCTTCTTCCTCCCTCAAGCTACCTTGAGCTAAACCCAGCTAGAAGTTAGACGTCATTGCATAAAGGCACGACACCTTTTGTGCTCAATTTTAGCAGATTGGCAACCACTGTGAATCCGTTCAGATATTTTAGTAAGAGTTTTATTAAGGCAGAGTGAAAATGAATGTAAATGCAGATCTGTTACATGATAAGTACTCTCGTTTCTTTACAGCAGATTGCAAGAATAATGCTTTGGCATCGGGAAGCATTCAGGTAAACGGACACGGAGGACAGCCTTCGAAACCTCCAGTTAAAAGAGGTCCCGGACGAAAACCGAAGGTGGAGACTAATAACAATACCTGTGAAGTGGTGCACAAGAAAAGAGGCAGAAAACCAAAAAAGCTACAAATTGTTGAACAGCAAAAGGTTGCAGAGCAGAATACAATCCAGACTGCAAGGGAAATACCAGAAGAAGCCTCTGCTTCTACCGCATGCAATTCTCTTTCTGAAAATAATATGAAGGAAGACTTGTTACAGAAAAAAGGCCGTGGGGGTAGAAAGCCAAAAAGGAAGATAAAGACCCATCAGCCAGGCTCAGACCACTTAGTTCCTGCAAATGTTAAAATGCAAACAAGGAGCAGGAGGAAAAAGATAGATGAGCCTATGGAGGAGGGGTCTGAAGAGCTTAAGGATTCTGAACCTCACATGAGAACTAGAAACCAGGGTAGGAGGACAGCCTTTTACAATGAAGATGACTCTGAGGAAGAGCAAAGGCAGCTACTGTTTGAAGACACCTCCTTAACGTTTGGAACATCTAGCAGAGGCAGAGTCCGAAAGTTGACTGAAAAAGCAAAAGCTAATTTAATTGGTTGGTAATTTTTACCAAGGGTTTTACTTCAGAATGCTACGAAGCAGGTACAGTTAAGGAACAGCAGAACAGACTTCTGCTTCCCTGCTGCTATTATGGGTTAGAAGAATATGTTCTGATTTGGGGAGAAAAATTTAGCAAAAAATAAACTGAAAGAACATTCTTTGAAAGAAATATATATTTTAAACGTTTGCTATTTATTGCCCTCCAAATAGGTTATGCATTTCAACAGTCATTTTGTTCACAGTTGAGAATAATTGAAGCAATTTCTGACTGACGTACAGAGTTGAGAACTACTCTGCTCGAGCAGTGCGTAGTATCTCTACGCAATTAAAAAAGGCGATAGAACTTTTAATGCCACAAACTGAAAACAGAAGTCTATTTTTGACCAAGCAAGGTACACTTTGATTGTGAAGTCAAGCTGCCTAGGAAAGCAGATTTTGGCAAAAAGTGGCAGTAAATTCACTTACGTTTCTATTAAATACAAAAATACCAAACTTTGCTAATCTGAAAATGCTCAATTTCAGTTGTGATGGAACCTTCAACTGCAAAAGAAGCCTAACACAGGCTGTTGGTTTATCCAAGTTCTGCCAAACATAGCAAAAATGTAATCACAAATATATATATATATATATCCACATTGGAAAAAGTTTGACTAATGTCTAATTTTTCAGACCTTGATTCTTGTATCAATCACTAAATCTCTGTTTATTGTGCCAAAGACTGAGAATCAGTGCAGTGGAAAGCCTTTTTTTTTTTTTCTTTTTGAGTGTCAGTACAGCATACCATTTGCAGTGATAAAAGCTGTGTATTGTTTTAAATAGTAAGTTGTTAACATTGTTCTGAAATGTATCCTTTTTGGTACTTTTGGTAGAAAATAATGCACTGGTGGGGTCCTTTGACAGAGATGTTTTAGACAAAATGTATAATTGGTTAAAGGATTCAAGGAAATTACAGGACAGGTGTGGAATTATGATGTTTACTTTCTGATCCAGATTGATTGTTGTTTCTACAACTTTAGACATGCTTAAGAGGGTAAAATGACCTACAAAGAAGAGTGTATGTGTATATATTAATATATACATAAACACATACATATAAAATATTACCCAGGTATAAATTTTTTTCAGGATTTTTTAGATAGCACTAGAATTGAAAATAAATTTTAAAATGTCATACTTTATAGTTTAATTTTAAGGGGAAGATTGGTTATTTTCAATTATTGAGGTTAAAAGGCCAAATCACTTTTTATGCAATCATGTTTTATACAGTGGTCTCATTGCACATTGTGTTTTTCTGCACTTTTTATGGTATATCACGCTGACATAAGTCAATATACACCCTAAAGAAAAATTCCATTTAATGATTGTGCCTTGTATTCTATTATTTCTTGCATCCTTAGAAAAATTAATTTGTCTATTGTAAATGATAACTATATGACTTAGGGGAATGTATTGTTATATGTACTGCTCTGGAAAAGAAAAGCAGTTATTTATTTGTTTATGGTACATTTAGTTATTTTATACCTTTACAAACAAACTTTAATACCATTTTCTATCACTTAAAAAAGTATTGTCCAGTTTTAAGGAAAAAAATGCAGTAGTCATATTTTCTGAGATCTGGTATGGTACAAAAATGTAACCAAAATTTTCTGGTTATACATTATTTTGGACGTTTGGGTAGTGTGAAAGATTTTCTTTGTGTGACTCTAACTTAGTTGAAAAAATAAACCTGAAATGAAACCTCAATTCTGTACACCCTTACTTAATTAATAATTCTTTCTTTCTTTTTTTTAACAAACATCATCTGCAATATCTGGAAGGGAGGGCATACAGAATTAAGACCTTAAATTTGCACAGATTCTTTATATGGATATGAGGCCTGGTTCTTCACTCTTTATTTTCTGTTACAAAAAAAAAAGCTTAAATGTTTGAGCAAAGAACATTGGTTTCTGGCACCAAGAGGGATAGAAATACGCTACTATGGATAACAAATTAGTATCACCATACCTAGTTTTATGTAGTTCATTATGCATTTTGCTACAGAAAATGACTAAAATATTTTCTGAATCCTCTTTGAATTGTTAGGGATATGAATTTGGAGAGCAGGGATTAGTTTGCGTTTCATTTGTTGGTATATTTATTTTTTCTAACAAGTATTTCTTTATCATTCAGTTAAAATGGAGTCACTAAACGTGATAAGATAACAAGCTATGGCTGTACAGTTGCAATACAACTTCACAATTCAGAGCTAATTGATTCTACTTGTTAATTTTGTCAAATCTCACTGATGAAGGCAATCATTTGAAAATGTGTAATTTCCTGATGTTATCTGCATTGTAATATATGAAAAAGATTATATCTAAAATTCAACTTCTGTGTTTACTCCATTTGTAATAATGTTTTATATGGCATGTTTATGTATATATTTATATATTGAAAACAGCTTGTATGTAAGTTTCGGAGACTGAAATAATATGTGTTCCCTTAACAGTAGGTAGAAGACTGTACATCTTAATTTCACGAAAATAGAAGGCCTTACCTGCAGAACATGGGTACTGCTTCCCACCCAGTAGTATCGGTGACTTTAGCTAGTAATTTTTTAATTCGTATTAGACACATTAATGTTTTTCCTTTAAAAACAAGTTGTGGATAATTTGGATCAATTTTTTTATAGAAGCAACACTAAAAATTTAGTAGAAATTAATACCAGATTTATTTAAAAGTTATATTTTTATAATTTAATTCCACTAAGTCACAAACTTTATTTATGAGACTTTCATCACCATCAGACTGTGCATTTTGGTTGGGGAAAAAATGCATTATTTGAGGTTGTTGTGACATACTGTACCAACACAGAAGAAGAGCTTTTGATTACAAAGAAGATCTTAAGTTTTTTAAATGTGAGCAATAAATTATTGGTCAATGTTCTGAAATAATTTAAGGACTATAGTTATATGCATGTTTTTTAATGCCATCTCAAGTACCTAACAACTGGTTCAGAAAATGGAGTATGGAAATCTCGTGTGCTCGTTTCACATTTGCATTGTAAATAACATAGGTTCATAGCCATATCCATGCAAACGATCTTACAGACCTGGCAGCAATTAATGCAGTTTTATTCATTACATTCATTTATATTTCACATGGATGTGAGGATACTGTTCTGATATTTCTGCTCTATACTGGGAAACGTTAAAACTTGCTATTTACCACTGAGTGGTATCTTACTAATGGTGTGTTCTCTAAGTACCGGTGAGGAAATAACTTCTGTTTCTGTGATACCAGCGTGCTCTAAATGTTTAACAGATATCATTGTACCTTCGCCTGCATACTTAACCTTTTGGCCATTTTCCGTTGTTGCTGTGTTCTCTGGGAACTGAACTTAAATTCTACCACTGTAGTGTTCATTATTGTCAATATTGAACTAGAGCTCTTTGTCACTCGGCAGTGACCAGTGGTACAACTTGACACAAAAATGTCTTCCTCCAGTGATGAGACTGCTGTGATATATATTTGCATATGTTTATTTGTACAGTGTCCGGTTTGTACCTGTGATCAGTTTGTTGATAGACTTGTAAGATTGAGTTGGTTGAGTTAAATATTATTATGGCTTAATATTTGTAAAACTATTAATTGATAAAGGACCCTGATGCAGCACGTAGGATATATTAATATCTATAAAAAAATAAATTGTAGTGTAGAGACAACTTATTCACTGTATTGCTGTACAAATATTTTTCAAGTACCAATTCTGATTCTGTGCCAGAGGCTTTTGTTTTACCAAAAAAAGACTGCATACAAAACAAAAAACAGTCTGTCCATTCAGTAACTTCAAGCTTGTTACAAGTTTTACACCACATTGTTAAATCTTTTGCTCACGTTTGCTGGATCAAAGACTACAAGTAAATGCTTTAGCGTGTAATTTGAATTTAGGCACATGTTAAATGGTTGACTGGTTCTATAAAAGCGATAGGCTCAACTGTATGGGACCCTTTCACCCTGTAGTTACGTAGTAGATCAGAGGTTAGAGGTTTTTAAGCTCACTTTCATCAACATTTGCATTTAATTTGAAGCATATGAATCTTGCTGAGGTAATTTTAACATATTGCTGGTCAAGCAAGATACAACCAGACCACAATAATTACATAGTGTCCTGAGTCCTTACCTTACTCTAAAGTAGTATGTTTTGTCCAAAGTAGTTTTTCAGAGGTTTTTCTTTTTACCTTTTTTTTTCTTTTTGAGTTGAATGTTTAACAATTTAAATACAACTCTGCAACAGTGCTGTGATACAGAAGGTGGAGGTCTTTAAAAACTCGCCTAGAAACAGCAAAAGCTCATTTTCTGTTTACTACCTAGTGAAGACAAATTAACTATGTAAAATTACTATATAATATATTTTATTTTATCCCTGAAGTCCTCGTAACAGATTGGTTTCCAAGGGGACCTAGATATTCACCTGATAAAAGGGCTGTTAGTTTTCTGCTGTAAATTATTGTACATACGTGCTTGTTCGTATGCAGAGCAAAGTGCATTAAATTCCATAAAATTGGCCAAGACTTGACAATGTGTTTCCAATAACAAAATCCGGTACTGACAGCTTACGTAGTTTCCTCTTTTTGAATCGGGGAGTACAGCTTGTACGCCTTCTCCTGCGTCTGGGGGAAATAACAGGTAGCTTTTAAACTAGAACTGACCTCTAGGTGCTCTTGCGTTCGTGCTAATTTTAATGTGGGAATTCACCGTGTCATTTTTACGGTGTGTTAGAGGAGGGAACGCGCTGGGAAAGCTAGATTAAAAGGCATCGTAAATCGCAGAAAAAAAGGGCAGTTTATAGGTTGGGTTGGGTTTTTTTTCTTTCCCCTTTTCCCAAGGTTCTAACGTCCTCAAGGCACGCTAGAGAGAAGCCTTATATGCTGCAATAAAATAAAGGTGAATAAATTTAGCTTTTAGGAGGTGTAGGTAGTGAGACAAGTAGTCGTTTGGATCCTTTTTAATGCAGATAAATACATCAGGAAATTCACTTCAAATAATGCAAACAATACATTTTAGGGAGGGAAGAGAGTACTATACTATAAATTTCTGCCGTGAAAGAACAAAGAATGAGGTCATACAAATTAGGAAGAAATACAAGTACCTATCATGTACATGTGCCTGTATAATGTACTATTTTGTGCTTAAAACTGCTTGCATTGGTTTGCTAATGCATTGAGACCGTACAGAAGTTACATTTTTGGACCATACTAAAACTGCAGAAGTGTGGCAGACAACTGGATAATGACCTTGTGTGAATTAAATTCTGTCATAACGTCTAAATATGTACAGAACGGAGCTCAACTTCAAGGAAATGACCTAGAAAGGTTAATTTTAAACTGACACATTTTCAGATTAAAAATTACGCTTATTTTGTACAGAATTATGTAAAACACAAATCTGTTGTATGTAATGAGTAACAGTTTTGGGAAACTATAATTCTTTAGCTTTATCAAGGGTTTTTTCCTTCCAGAAATCTAGATTATCATGTTATAACCTGAAATATCTCACCAGGATAACAGTGCCCTTTCTTTTTGTACATACGGATTGGAAATTTCTTTACTGTTATGTGGACACTTTCTATGTTAGTTTTGATGCATAATACTTTGAATCCTTTTATACAAACTAGAATGTATGTGTAAGAATTACTGTCACTGCAATGTAGTAACTACAAACTTATTTTTAAATAAATAGAAAACATGTTTTTCTAAGCTGTCCAACAGTGTGTCTTTCTATCCAGTGATTTACCGTGTTAAGGGACAATTGCCTATGTGTTCTTCAAAACAGCCTAAAATCAGTTTGGTTTGATTCCTCATGGAATATGGTATAGCAGTGTATGGTACTGTGGTATATTATGTGGGAACAGAAAAAAATTACAACCAAAGCACTCTCTGATAGAGATGAAAATTTGCTCTTTTGTGGTTTTTTTTCACTAAACCCCACGGTTCTGGAGGCGATATAAAGGCCCTGAAGACTCCACGCTGGCAGTCCTCTTAACTCACTTTCACATGTGCAGCAGGGTACCCCTCATCCTCCAAGAAGCCCTCCCCGTTCAGGTGACAGCTGTTGGTACAGAGCTACGTCCAATCCATGTGGATATTTCTGCTTCCCAACAACTCTAGAAGAAGCCAAAAACAATTAAGTAGAGGGAAGTCCCCTGCCTCCCTGCATGTAGAGTCCTGGTCTCCAGCCTAGTTGCCCTGAACAGGTGTTGCATAGAAAAGTCAGTGCTGGGTGTGTTTTCACAACGCTGTGGGGTCGGTTTGTTTATATCTAGATGTTTCTGCTCAATAGAAAAAAAAGACAAAAGACATTTTTGGTATTTCAGATACCAAATGTGGATTCTGTTTAATTTTACGTGTTATTTGCTTCATCAGATGATCTTTAACACTGTATGCACCTTACCTGAAATTACAAGGAGGCGATAGAAGAAACCCTTATCGCGGTGCAGGTGTGTGTGCTGCCGAGCAGCAGGATTGCGGAATGGTCATAGCAGAAGGAATTGAGCTCCCTGGAGCTTTCCAGGCATGTCTGCCATGGAGTCTGGCAAAAGCAAGACTTGTTTTAGCATATGAGGAAAAATCTTTCTTGCGTCAAGTGTTTGTGAGTTTTAGTAATTGGCATGTTCTGCTTGGAGAGAAATTATTTTAGAATACTGAAAATGCAACAGACTTCCTTCCATGTTGCTCTTACGTACTGGAGGTGGTAGCTCTATCGTATATGCATCTTCAGTATTGATAGTATTATAATAATAGTGGCATGCTCTTCCAAAAACGCCACCTCAAGTCCAGGGGTTTAATTCTGTTACTAAAATAGTCTTAAGCAGTTCATGATTTCTTTGTTTTGAAAAGATCTTTTTCTGTGTAACTTTGTACAGAGTCCTTAAAATACTGTTGTTCGCTCCTCGTTTGTGTGACCGGTGTCCTTTTGAAACCCTCTGTGGTTATCTTACTTTGAGTAGGAATCAAGACTTTGCGTAGGATGAACGGATGCTGTGCAATGTGGGTATCTGACAGGTGCTGACTGTGCCAGGACTAATGCTTTATTACCCTGTTAACACCATTTACTCCTGTTAGATCATGATGCTCATTAAATGAAGGAAACGATGTATGATGATTGAAGTTGACCATTCTGTTTTCCGACTGAAAAGTTCTTGTACCAAAGCCTGTGTTCTTTTCTGCTCTAGCAATCCACGTGAGGTTCACAAAATCAGAATCATAGAATGGTTAGGGTTGGAAGGGACCTTAAAGATCATCTAGTTCCACCCCCCCTGCCATGGGCAGGGAAATCCTCCACTACAACAGGTTGCCCAAAGCCTCATCCAACCTGGCCTTGAACACTTCCAGGGATGGGGCATCCACAACTTCTCTGGGCAACCTGTACCAGTGCCTCACCACCCTCAGTGAAAAATTTCTTCCTTATATCTAATCAAAATCTCCCCTCTTTCAGTTTGAATCCACTGTCCCTTGTCCTATCACTACATGCCCTTGTAAAAAGTCCCTCCCCAGCTTTCCTGTAGGCCCCCTTTAGGTACTGGAAAGCTGCTATAAGATCACTGTGGAGCCTTCTCTTCTCCAGGCTGAACAGCCCCAACTCTGTCAGCCTGTCTTCATAGCAGAGGTGCTCCAGCCCTTGGATCATCTTCATGGCCCTCCTCTGGACCTGCTTCAGTAGCTCCATGTCCTTATGTTGGGGACTCCAGAGCTGAACACAGTATTCCAGGTGGGGTCTCACGAGAGCTGAGTAGAGGGGCAGAATCACTTCCCTCGACCTGCTGGCATGTGGTTGTCATTTTTTTCACCAGAGACAAAAGAGCAAAGCATAATGGCTTTAAAAATTAATCAGTGTTTCTGTTTGAAGCGCATGTGAAGTACCAGAGAACTAAGACCAGCAAGCAATGTAGAAGGTGACTGGAATTTAAATAGTATGTAATTGAGTTACTGTACACAAAATTAGCATGCAAAATACAATTTTTGTGAGTTTTACTAATGTGGACAGAAACTCAAAGCCCCAAATGTCAGGTCTTTTTTCTAGCTCAGAGAAACCTTGTGTTAGGTATCTTCACAACAGGATTAATTGACTCTTTTTCAGGAGCCTGGTGAGAATTTATGAATTCTCTGTCGTACTTTGAAATCTGTGTGTGTGCTGAAGGGAGGACAGGGTAGAGAATTCAGGAATGCTGTTTTTAATCTGGTAACAGCCATACAAATTTCCTTCATGCCTCCTTTTCTTGTCTCAGAAGTGGGGAGCTTTTACCTAAACTTGGTCCCATCTGCCCCTCGTTTTACTTTAGCTTGTAGGCACATCAGTGAAAAAAAAACAAAGAGAAAGAGGAAACAAGAGCAGAGGCAGGTAATCAATTCATTCAGCATCAAATTTCTGCAGAGGTGTTCCTGAAGATACCGAGTTGGAACTAAGTGTTAGTATTCAAGGGCCAGAAAGTCTTATCTGTTAACTTGTGCTTTGTCTCAGGTCTCTGAATTTGACTTTGAACAAGGATATTCAAAATAATAAAGACTGTAACTTAAAATGTGAAGCTATTTAGAGTATGACTAAAACATTAGAAAGAATTACTTTATTTACATTCTACACTAGAGGAATTTAGTGGGGTTATTTTTTTCATATTCGAGCACCCTAATTCAAAATTGAAATTCTCTTTATTATTGAGGAGGGTGGTGTAAGCTTCTGGGAACTGCAAAGAAAGGGAATACAGCTGTCAAAAACTTCCCATTCACCATGGTTTTAATGTTGAGGACATTTACAGAACAAAATTACTTAAAATCATGCCAGTGTATTTCAATACACTGCATATTTTTTACCCAACTAGGATCTCAACATGAAGAGCTGGGTGTATGTGCACTCTGCACTAGTGCTGTCTTTAATTCAGATTCGGTTAATCTGAATGCGCAGGTACATTGAGAGGATTAAAAATCTAATACTGGAAACTTTTAGTCTGTTTAATGGTTGTAAAGGGTTTGAGGTGTAAAATGTATGTTAACACTAAACTTTTCTGATACATCAAGCTGTAAGGGAAATGAGAGGTTAAATTATTTAGGAAAATAATTAGAAAATTCATATAAGCTTTGCCTTAAGAAAGGTAGATAATCTGAAATCGTCTTACGGATGGTGGTGGTTGTTTTTTTTTCTTACATATTCTTCCTAATTTATCAAGTTGTAATTTTCCTCTGGCTTTGGAAATGTTCCAAGAAAATGTTTCAGTCTGTGTAGCATAGTCTCTAGCCTTTTTACAAAACTTTCATTCTTATAAAACTTCTTGTGTGCTTTAGACCTTATTTTTATACTGGTCTTGGTGCCCTTCACTCCCTGTTAAGCTTCCTCTCCCCTCCTTGGGGGCTTGTTACTGTCAGGGAAGACTATGGCAGAAAGGCAGTTCGCTGAGTAACAGTTCCCTTACCCAGGTTTCACGGACCCATTGAGAATTCCAGTTTCCCTCTGGGCATGTGATTTGATTCTATCAGGTTTATGGAGAACTCTGTTTTCATGAAAGAGGCTGTTTTGAACTTTTACAGGACAGAAAACAGTTTTCCTAATTTTCTACAGCTTGGTAATTGCTGCTGTTTCACAGCTCTGCGACAATATGCCTGTCTTATCAAGGAAGAGAAATTTGGTTGGTTGATACATCTGGAAGTTCTTGCTTCTGCATGGAGAAAAAGAATGGTTGAAACAGTGAGAATTTAACGCATGCAAGAAAATCTATGCAACTATTTAAGAAACAGTTTCCTAAACTTGGGATCTTCTCCTAATTCAGAGCACCCCAAATGGAGGGTAGCTCTTGACATGTGTCATTATCTCCTCAGGTGTCTGAAACATCCAAAAACCATCTGCTTTCTGAACATTTGGGCTGAGGTTCCCTTGACACATCAGGAAAACTTTTCTGTTTTATTTTGTTTTGTTTTTCCTCTAGTATTCTAATAAATCAAAACCTTTAAGAACTAAAAGTCCTTTAAGGAATTTTACTACTTAAAGAGATCCCAGTAAAGCGGTGTTGTAGCTGGTCCCATCCAAGTCCAGGACTCTGGGAGCCAAAATGTCAGCAGGGGATGGGGCTCAAGCGTTTTTATAATTGTTTCTTATGCCCCTGACATGCCCTGCTTTGGCAGAGACTGAAGCAGCCCTCACTTTTAGGGCCTTTACAGCCCCGCTTTTGTGGTCTTCCACGGAAGACCGAGAGCTCACTTTGAGTCTGCTCAAGCCAGAAGCAGCTTTGACTGCTGCTGCCTTCCTCTCCTTGTAGCGGGGGGGGGGGGTGTGTGTGTGTGTGTTGTGTGTGCCTCTATTTTGGGGGAGAGAAGAGTCCGTTTCAGTAACTGCAAACTGTCCGGTGCTGCTATGTGCTGTCATATGCAAATATATCTGGCTAAACTTGCGTGAAATTCAGCTGCACGCAACTGTAAAGTTCTTCACGGACATAGTGATAGTGAAAACCCTGGGCTTGAAAAACATCCAGCATTATCTTTGGAAAGATCTAATATGGACTGGACTGTGCAGGCTTCTTCACCTTGAATTTGTAAGAACAAACATTCCCAGGGAAAACGAGACACGTTTGATATTTAACCACTGCAGCTCTCAGAGGTGCCTGAGTTACCAGTTAGTGACTGGTAGACTTGGTGCTCAAAACTTCCTTTAAGCATTTTGTGCTGGCTTCTCTGGATTGTAACAGAAGTGATTTGGGAAGAGGTCTCCCCTTCCGAACAACTGCACTAATCACAGGGTTGCAGTTGGGCTGCCCCTTTGTCTGTGCTTGCTCTGTCTGAGGCTTTTGCACACCTGGCTGCATGGTCGCCCAGCTGCAGGGGGAAAGTTGGGGAGCAGTCCTGCTGTGGTAACCGCTGCCTGGTAAGAAAGTGCAGAATCCCAGTGCAATCGGACCATGAAGATCCTTTTAGTCAGACCAGTACCAAGGCCTCACATTTCCCTAGGGAACAGGGAGTAGCTTGGTGTTTTCTCTCACCGCTGAGTCGTGACAGAGAACACAGGGTTGTTTTCTGTCTGGCTGTTGCACCACAAACCTCTGCTCAAGCACATGGGGAGCAACCTGCTTCGTAACAGAAGCATCTTGCAATTTGGTTTACTTGGTATTTCTGGAAGGTGTCTTAATGTTTGGGGATAAGTTACTTGAGTCATACTTTGAGACTTTCAGCCTCCCTGAGGTGGGATCAGGTGTTCATGTGGCTCCTGAGGTTTTGCCCAAGGGAGTCATTAGGTCCCTCTATTTACAGAGGTCTGGGCTGGTGAGATGCAAACACTACCAGGATGGCTCCAAAGAACCTGCTCTCCTTGGGGTGGGCTGTGTGGGGCAAATAGGAAACTGCTGTGGACCACAAGACATCTAGAAAGGTTCCTTGCTTTGCGTATCTTAGGCTAACAGAGATCCAGCTCCAGTCTGAAAGCTCTCTGGTGCTGAGGGTCATTTTTCTAAGTGGTCACAATTCCTCATATCCACTCTGGTGCCACAGAAGTCCAGACCATTGTGGTTTAAGGTTATATCCGAGTTTTAAATCTGAGCTAATAATTTTTGAGATGCAAACCCTAGAAGCGAGGAAGAAACAGAAGACACAGGGTGCAGGAATATTTTTATCTTGCAGTTGATGGATGACCACATGGTGACTAAATTACGGCATTGCATCTGAGAACGGTTGCAAGTCGCCTCAGTAGACAAGTATGTCAGACAGCCCCTACCTGCTACAGGGCAAAAGGGGGGAAAGTGACAGATTCATAGATTTCTAGGTTGGAAAAGACCTTAGAGATCATTGAGTCCAACCATCCCTAATCCCCATTAAACCATATCCCTAAGTAGATCATCCACCCTATTCTTAAACACATCCAGGGATGGGGACTCAACCACCTCCCTGGGCAGCCTATTCCAGTGGCTGACAACCCTTTCAGAGAAGAAATACTTTCTAACATCCAACCTGAATCTCTCCTGACTAAGCTTATGCCCATTTCCTCTTGTCCTATCACCCATCACTAATGTAAAGAGCCCTTCCCCCACCTCCCCACCATCTTTTCTCAAGTATTTATAGGCCGTAATCAGGTCTCCCCTCAGCCTCCTCTTCTCCAGGCTAAACAGCCCCAACTCCCTCAGCCGCTCCTCATAAGTTTTATTTTCCAGCCCCTTGACCAGTAGGTAGGGATGGCACTGGCTGAAGAAAAGATGAAGAGCAAGTGCATCAGGCTTGTGCCTCGTGTTACTGTAATGACAATCTAGTAAACTGCCAACACCTTGGGATGCAGCTGAGGTCTTGTTTGTTTTGGTTTGTTTGGTTTTTTGTTTTTTGTTTTTTTTTTTTGCCAGGCCCACTAGCAATTACATTACTCAGACATTCTGGCACATGTAATTTCCATTCTACTAATGCAAAGAGGACCCTTAAGCCTCTGCTCCTTTATCACCTGGCTTGCATCTTGCTATGGGTGCAAATTACATGAAGTAATGCTGAAAGGAGGCACTCGAGGTGAGACAGCAGCCAAGCCTAATGGCTCATCTCCGGTTGGAACCGCAGCTCTGTCCATCCGCTCCCACTTAGCTTCCCTATGTGCTGCAGCTGGAGCATTGTCAGACAACTGTTGTTCTACTGGGGCTTAAGCCTGTGTGGAATATGTACTTTAAATATCTCTTCCTGCTTTTGGAACTTGATCTTCCATCAGAAAAGCTTTAGCTCTGTATTAATGGAAATTGGTTTGCTGCTCAATTGGTATCATCCTTAAATCTGTAGAACTTGGCCGGCAATTACAACTGTGAACTGCAGTCGGCAGAGAAGCGAGACTGGAGGGATGGTAAATGCAATACTGGCTTGGCTTCTGGTGCCTCTCAAATGATAAGGCTGGATTTGCTGTCACTGAGACACAAGTTTGGTTTTTTTTTTTTACTTGATTGACTTCTATTATAGCAAATTATTCTCATTTTGTTTTCCTCAGTCTTTCTGCATACAAGAACTCAGCAAAACAGCATCCGATCTTTATGACAGTACAGGACATGTTTTGTTCCCATGCTGGTAAAATAATAAAAGGAAGAAAATGTTTTCTAATTTTTGAAAAGATAGATATTGTCCAGGACAATAAAAAGGTTGACTTTAGCAATCTTAACTTGAAATCAGACCATGGCCAAGAACAGATAAAGACTGCTGCTGAGAGAGAAAAAACCTAGTTCAGCACCTCTTCACCACTTTACGTATCTTTCACAAAAAGGCATGTGGATTTACGTTTCTTTCCAACCACCTGACACGTCACGATGCTGTCAAGTCATAGCTGTTCTTTCACCAGAAGCCAATAAAACATAATTCAGCCCATTACAGGAGGTAATATGCCTGTTCCTTAAAGGGAAAATGTACATAAGCATGTACAATATAATAAGCATATCTCTAGAATATATATTAGCACTATGTAATATAGTGAAAGCCTTGCTCCTTCCGAGCTGGACGGACCCTTGTTGCCCAGAAGCTGGCTACAGAGAACTCTAACACGAGCCAGAGAGACGTGCAAAAGGATCATAAACATTCCTTTTTGAGGAACTTCCTCACCAGCTCACTGATAACTTTTTTTCATGTCAAGAATGTATGGAGAGACTTTCCCACTGCACAGATAACCTTTCTACCACCAGGTAGGAATATGCTGTTTTGGAGAAAATTGTTTCTATTCAAGTAATGGCAAAAGTATCACCTCAAGCTCTTACCATTTCTTTCTCAAAGAGTTGTTACCTTCAAATCCCGCTAGCCCGTTTAAACGCTAGAAACATTATTCACTGCAGTCTGAGCACCAAGCATCCACTTGGAGAAAGGCTTTCCAGACACCAAGTGTGCATTTCTGTCCCTGTTTCTTTCTTCCCATTATTCAAAGTTGTTTTGCCTTTTGATGCTGACTGGGCTGGAAGGAAAGTGGGGCTCCTAGAAGAAATAAATTCTTTAAACTTTTCCTATTTAGTATTTCCTGGACTCGTTCTTCTGTTACTGCAACGGTAACGCAGGAGATAAACAGGCACCTTCTCTTGTGTTTATGTGGCCCTGATCTGTGACACCTTTGTAATAAGCTGTTCCTAAATACCTTCAGAAAACTTAACCTGTTATGTTACCCCTATAATGAAATTTTGATTGGGTTGAAGAATAATGGTTGAATTATCCAACTGAAGCGATTTCCACTATATTTTATCTATAGAGTAACAAATTGATTGGTTATGTTTTAAAAACATCTTTTTCTTAGGTTAAATTTGTATTTCTAGTCCAGGTCAGTACTTGTGTGAGTTTTTAATTTGGCATACTTGCCATCTTGCACAGGTTTAAACCCGTCAACAAACAAAACCCTAAGACTGCCTACTCAGTTCCCATGTGATGTATTTTCCACCAATGCTATTTTGAAATCACTATTGTTAATTTTTGCTAACCTCTCACCATCTCGTACAACCTTACAAGTGACAAACACAGGCAGTCCCCTAAGCAAGGGGAGTCTCTGGGGAGACCTTGAGACAGCAGGAGAAAGGAAGAAAAACAAGTGGCAACACAAGCAGTGGAGAGGGGAAAGCAGCAGTGCCAAATCCTGATGCTTTTTTTTTTCCTTAGCTTCCTGCCTAGCCAAGGCACAGGAATTCAAAGTACTTTATGCACTAGAAAAATGGATTATCCTTGTTTGACCGTGTGCCCCAGGGTGCTGCATGTAAGCCTCCTGATGTTATGCTTGCTTTTCTTAATTATCTTTCATGGGCCCCAGGCTCAAAACCACTGCCCAAGACAACTCAGTTCAGCCCAAGTAACAAGTCAAACTGTTCCAGCCAGCCATGTGCTCTACTTAAAAGCTGACACCATTCCTCTGCTCTGTCCAACACAGAGTAAGAGATGCTACACAATTTTCCTCATCTATAGTATCATAGAATGGTTTGAGTTGGAAGGAACCTATAAAGATTATCCATAGTCCAACCCCTGCTGTGGGCAGAGACATCTTCAACTAGATCAGGCTGCTCAGAGCCCCATCCAACCTGACCTTGAATGTTTCCAGGGATGGGGCATTTACCCCCTCTCTGGGTGACCTGTTTGCAGTGTTTCAACAGCCTCATTGTAAAAAATTTCTTCCTTATTTCTAGTCTGAATCTACCCTCTTTTAGTCTAAAATCATTATCCCTTGTTCTGTCACTTCAGCCTCTATTAATGAAGAAGAGATATAATGACTTGTTAGGTGTCTAATAATGTCATGTATTGAGCCACTGCTTGTACTATACATTGTTGATTTTATCTACAACAGAAAGCAGGAGGTATTTCAGTCTGTATTATCATTCACTGTAGTTGCTACATTTTTCAAATTATTTCTGAGGCCGTTTGTGCTTTTAGCCTGTGCTCACAGGAAAAAGTTCTTTCGGAAGTTTTTAGTTTGAAAAGTGCAACTATCGATACCTGGAATATTGTGTCCAGTTTTGGGCCCCTCGCTTTAAGAGAGATATTGAGCTCCTGGAGCGAGTCCAAAGAAGGGCGACTAAACTGGTCAAGGGGCTGGAAAATAAAACTTATGGGGAGCGGCTGAGGGAGTTGGGGCAGTTTAGCCTGGAGAAGAGGAGGCTGAGGGGAGACCTGATTACAGCCTACAAATACTTGAGAAGGGATGGTGGGGAGGTGGGGGAAGGGCTCTTTACATTAGTGTTGGGTGATAGAACAAGAGGAAATGGTTATAAGCTTAGTCAGGGGAGATTCAGGTTGGATGTTAGGAAGTATTTCTTCTCTGAAAGGGTTGTCAGCTACTGGAATAGGCTGCCCAGGGAGGTGGTTGAGTCCCCATCCCTGGATGTGTTTAAGAATAGGGTGGATGATCTACTTAGGGATATGGTTTAATGGGGATTAGGGATGGTTGGACTTTTCCAACCTAGAAATCTATGAATCTATGATATGTTACTGAAGAAACAATGAAAAATAAGCTACGTTATTGAACTAGGTGCGGCTCAATAACATTTTCCCTTTTTTTCATGGTACCACCCTTTACAGAGATGTGCTCAGTAGGTGAGAAGCGACGGCTAGAACATTTCCTGTCCCTCGGTAAGACTCAACATTTGCTTCTGCTGAATTTCCCCTGTTATCTGTAATGTTCCCTTTGCTCTCACCTCTCTGAGTCATTTACAGTTTGAGTCTATCCTCTTCTGTTTGCTCCCACTCTGATTTGGGCGGCATCAACAAATTTGATGGCTGTTGAATTTACACCAAAGGAATCCCTGACAAAGAGGAGATGCCTTCACAGGCTTCAGCCCCCGGTGCTGCGGCTCAGCAGGCACAAGCCCAGAGCCAGGCTCCGCTTGGCGCCCGACACGTACTATTGGAACCATGTGAGAGACACTTGTTTCAGCTGCGCCTTCGTCCCTGTGTGACAAAACCAGGCCCAGGGACCACCACCAAGCGCTCCGTGAAATGCCAACAGTGTGGTTAGAGGCACACCGCGAGGCTGAGTTAAAAGTTTATGTTAAAACACGATGCCTTTTGCATACGCTTCACACTAGAGAACTTCCTCCTGACTTCTGTTCATAGCAGGTTAAAGGCACTTCTCCACCTTCATGGAAAAAAACAACTTAACTATGGGAGTTGTAAATATATTTACTTAAAATTAACCTGCAAAAATAAATAAATCCTTTCTTTCTTTCTTTCTTTCTCTTTCTTTCTTTCTTTCTTTCTTTCTTTCTTTCTTTCTTTCTTTCTTTCTTTCTTTCTTTCTTTCTTTCTTTCTTTCTTTCTTTCTTTCTTTCTTTCTTTCTTTCTTTCTTTCTTTCTTTCTTTCTTTCTTTCTTTCTTTCTTTCTAATTTCCATAAAAATGAAGTCCACCAAGGTGTTCATTTTGTTGGGTTTTGAGAATGAGAAATCCCGATCCGATTCACCCCGGGAGCCTTTCCATAAAAAGGGAAGACGACCACCAGTCTGGGAGAAGGAGGATAACCCCCCCCGGCCTCAAAACCTGACCCGGGCCATCACCCCTCTGGCTTCATCTTAAGAACTAAACCGTTTATACTGGGAAGGGCGCGAAGCCGAGAGCGGCCCCGTCCTGCCCCAGCTCCACCTGGGAGATCCGCCCCTCGCCGGCGAGCGGAGCGGAGCGGGGCGATCCCGGCACTTGCCGCCCGGAGCTGCGGGGCGGAGCGGGGCGATCCCGGCACCTGCCGCCCGGAGCTGCGGGGGTGCGGGGCGATCCCAGTACCTGCCGCCCGGAGCTGCGGGGCGGAGCGGGGCGATCCCGGTACCTGCCGCCCGGAGCTGCGGGGTGCGCTGCGCTGCGGCCGCCGTCGGGTGAGGGGCTGCCGGCGCGGCGCGGTGCGGTGAAGCGCCCTGCGGGGGGCCGGGAGGGAAGGGGGGGGTGGCGGGTCGGTGCGGCCACCCGCCGCCGTGCAGCGCCGGGCCTGAGGCGGAGGCTCAGCCGGCGGGGCGGGGGCTGAGGGCCGGTGGTCCGCAGGAGGAGGGCTGCGGGGCTGTCTGTCGGAGCGGGCAGCCCGCGTTCGTGCCCTTGGCCCCCGGGCTTGCGGCGGAAATACCGGCCGGGGGTCGGTGGCTTCCCCCGGCTGCGGTGGGCGCTGCCGGCACCGGGGTGCTGCGGCGCGGCCGTGCGCTCGGCTCCGCGCCGGGTCCGCGCAGGCGGCTGTCAGCTGGGGTAAAGGCACAGCTCGGGTCTGAGAGGCTTTCAGGTACTCCGGAATACGCGCAAGGATATTTCCATTCTGTGGGGTTCCGGCTTTGGTGCGGGATATCCCTCCGTCTGCTACCGCATCCTTTCTGTCTGGTGGATCCAACTGCCCCAAAAGGTGCTTTTAGAAACAGGAGAAAGACCTCCAGGGGCAGAAGCTGTATGGTCGTGTTGGGTAAACCCTGGGGGCACAGCGGTGGTGTTCCCCGGGAGGTCCTGTCCGGCTCTCTTGCCTGGCAGGGTGCTGATGGTTGTGTTGTTGAGCCCATACGGGACTCTTCTTCTCTCCACCCTATAAATGAGCAGACACATACTCTCGATGTACCGCTACTGATAACGTCTAAAATTAGGAGATGTTTTTTCTTTGCTGCCAGCTCTAAAGCAGGTAACGCAGAAGTGAAAACCGCGGTTTCTGGTAACTGTTCATCACACGCGCAGATGTTTCCATGTTCCTTACAATATTCTTCGTGTCTCCTTCAGCAGTATTTTGTGATCTTGGCTACCTTTGCTAGGTGGTTTTCATAAACCTAGCTTCCCATGTACACGTGTGCTGGATAGATTACAGTAGCCCAAGTTACTGTGTAAATGACATAAATTAGGGTAGCAGGGACTAGAAGCAACTTGGAAACAGCTGAAACAATTTGCTTGTGCTTGCAAGCTGAGTAGCCTACTACAGAGCAGTAGCTGTAACAGCCACTACTGGAGACAAATGAGACGGAACGGAGAGTGTAATTGACTCTTTGAAGGGTGCAGTAAACCTGTGCACTCTGAGAATGCCTCTGTAAAAAAGACAAATCTCGAATTTCAGCAAGTTCTAGTTCTGGTTCGAAAAATCCTCACAGATGTAAAAAGGCAGTAAATGTGCGCCTCATCTGAAGGTGAACATCTTGATTTGAAGAGTCAGGAATGTCTTAACGCATTGGTAAGGTGTGGCAGGTGCCTGTGGAATGAATGGTGATGTCAAATGCTTTTCTAGTCTAATGGTGGGACTGTGGCACATGTTGATCATGGTATAATGCTGTGCATGCGTTTGATCTGAAAGAAGAATGTCATAGTTCTGTCATAGGCGCAATAACCACTGCATCTAAATAGATTTTTTTCCTAAGGCCATCAATCTGATATGTCAGACATGTTTAATACACTTAATTAGATGATAAAGCACTGCAATTCATTTTGTTCATGGAGAGCAGCTTTTTATTGCAAGTTGAACAACCTTCCCAGTTCATTTTTATTTCTATTTCCAGATGAAAGAGATGTTTGTATAACTCTTAACTAGGTTTTCGTTTTCCTTGTGAAGCTGTCTACTTTGGTCTTTTATTAGATTTTATAAGTACCCTCAAATTTAATGCAGTTTGATCTAATTTAGGTGTGCTCTGGATGTAACTGAAATGCATGTATACAGGTTGTATATTATTTTGTGAACCCACAAAACAATCTGAAGGAAACTTTTAAGTACTATGCAGCTAGCGAAGCTGACAGCTGTATTTTCTCTCTCTCTCTCTCTCTCTTTTGTAATTTTTTTTTCTTCCTCATTTCAGGGTAGAGAGCAGGGAAGTGCCTTTGAAGAAATTTCCTGTTGGAATGCCTCACATCAATGCAGCTGCAGCTCTGCAGATTTGCGTGCTGCTGTCTGCTCTTCCTGCACAATATTTCATATCCCAGTGGTATGGAACGGACTCTGCTCAGCGCATCCAAATAACAGAAAGGTTGTAAGTCTCTCCTTCCCCTCTGTGTTTATTTATAAGAGAGTTCTCTTTCTCATCCCCAATGACACTTTGTCCTGGAAAGTTGGAGTGTGAGTGGAACACACTGGCCATTGCTACAGGAAAACAACATTCAGATCATACCTCAGACATTTTTGTGGCTTAATGTGACTGTATTTAGTTGTTTAAACATGTCCTTCAAAATTTGAGTAGCAACCGTGGTTTTCTTCACGTGAAAATCTGTGAATAATCTGCGTGAGTGAACGACTGTGCCTTAATCTCATTCTGCTTTTGGACATTCCAGTCTATGTTACTATGGGTTATGCCCCTTTAAAAAGGGGGAAGTAAAGTGTTTGATTAGTAAGACTATTTCTAACTTTCCATTACCTTTTCACATTTACTGTTAAAATAGATCTTGCATAGTATGACTCGTTACAGAGTCTTAACCAACAAAAATTCATTCATAGTGAATTACTTGAGGCAGTCATAATGATAGAGTTAAGTAAGTGGTGCCGTTTTGTCCATGAATTAAGAAGTTATGTATTGACAAGGTCGCACGCATCTATCTCCAAATGTAAAGTGAAGAATACTATGTCAGCTCTAAATATTTGGTAGCGGTAACCACTGGCAGGTGTTGGTATCTTGAAGATGAACCATGCAAAGAGAGACTTTTGTGACTTAATTTTAACAGTGCAGGCCGTGTAGGGCATTGGTTGTGTGGCTCATCTGTAGAATTCAAATACATGAAGTAATGAGAGCAAAAGATTGGCCTGATGAAAAAAGAACTAAGTCTGGTTTTGTGCGTAAAGACTCAGATTTAAATAATTTCAGGTTTCATGACATTTGTCAACTACTAACCATTTAGATTTATGCAAAAACTTTTCGGCTGTTTTTTAACAGTCTTTCCGATCACGTGCACCATTTTTGAAATGTCTCATGCTCACTATTCTCAAGTAACAGTTGAAACTGCAGAATCTGATGCAATTTAACAATTCCTATTCTGAGTGCAGAGAGCAAACAACCTTGTAATGGAAAATGGCATTTTCCAAAATTTACATGCGGTTTACTGGTACAGGTGATGATTGAAAGAATATTCATTTGCAGTCTTGATGTTAATCTTGAGGAGAACTTGTTCCTGTCACTGACTTTTTCTTCCTGTTTGCTACAGAACTGAAGCCTTAAAGTTTAAATATTAGAAAAAAATATAAAAACACTAGAGAAGGTTTTTAAAACAATGTGATAATCATTTTTACTACTAAAGGATAATTGCCTCTTGGAGCAGCTTTACAAAATCTTACTTGAGTCTGGACGCATGGGCAGATCGTTTAAAGCTGTGGATATCAAAGACAAGGTAAGATGTTCCATACTGTCTACACTTAAGAACAAATTTCAAACATGGCCTCTTCTTAACAGGAAGGTATGCTGTAGGGGTGAAATAAGTAAAAAAGAGGAAATGTCTCATTTGCTTGTTGAGACTGATTTGGGACTTTCCACCAGTTTTAAGAAAACCTTGTACTTATATTATACACAAGCATGCAATTTGAACTCCATGCCAAACTAAACACAAATCATGGCAGTAATTCTATACATGTTGTCCTCTAAATTTATCTGATCGTGAAATTGGGATGATTAACCATATTAATGATTGTAAGCAGCTACATGTTTGTAGGATCAGATCCTACAACATGGGATGGACATCTTATGTTGTATACGGTAGTTCAAGAAAACTTGAAACTGAATTAGAAAACGTGGATGGGAAATCTGTGGGTTTAGGAAGAAGGGGAAGCTTGATTATTGGACTTGTGACAGTAAGTTGGTCTAGAAAAAGTAACATCAATTTGTATATACACCATTTTAAGACGACTGTTGCTTGGATCTGTTTGAGGAGGTTAAAGGGCTTGTTTGTGAGATTTAATTCATGTACAGTAGAAATACTCCAAAGGTTTTACCATGTCTGGACCTTCAAAGATCCTTTAATATTGATCCATGTACAATAATCAAGGTTGTCAAGTCCTCTGAACTGTGGAAGATTCAGACTTAGTTTTGCCCCCAGGAAAACCTAGGGGAATAGTGTATGAATAGAAACAGAAACTGTGCTTTTCTTAGGCTCACCATAAATTGCTTTGCAAATTTGTGGAAAGCTCCAGGCATACCTAAAGATAAAGCCTTCAAAGACCAAATGATCCTTTGATTATTTGAATATAGTTGGAGCTGCTTGTGTCTTCTGAATATCTTAGAATCTAAAGAATTGGTTATCCTAAAATTATGGTGACGTTTGAGTCCTTCCAATCCTACTATATTAGCTGCTGTTTTCAACAATGCCATCTGACAAGACAGGATATTTGCCTGTTCCTGTTTCTGTTAAAAGGTATTTGTCAGCCTTAAGTCTTCCTATAGATATGAGATAAACCAAGACTTTTTTAAAAAAGCATTGTTTGCACAGTTGTGGAACCTGCTCTCACTTTCTTCCAGGCAGGGTGAAGGGAGTAAGACTGAAAGAGGGAAGGTGGTGAACACCACAAAAGAGGAAGGAGACTAGGACAACTTATAGTTCTTTGGCACCAACAGGTTGCTGACTGGTATGGATGGAGAATGTTAACCCAAATACATTTGTTCATAGACTGCTCCTGTTACATTGCCACCAGAAGCAACATCTGAAAGCTCCCCCTCACTAAATGTTCAGTTTGCTCATTGTTTCTTCGTGCTTTCTCTTCTTCACAATTGCAATGAAAAACATAAGCCATTTGCCCTTTCTAAAGATGTCCCTCCTCTAGCCCCCACCCTTTAAGTTCAATGAAATTCAGCCTAGTGCAGAAGGAAAAGCTATGCTTCCTGTAGCCTTAAGCTGGGAGACTCATTGCCAGACACCACCATCTTTAAAGATTTTACTTTGATGTAAGATACAGGAGAAACACTCTGTTAGAGTTCAGAATAATATTTGCTCACCTACATAAAATAAATTGGTTTCCTCTGATACAAAAATTATAATGTAACTGTAGATGTACATATCCAAAGAAGTTAGATTCATACTCTTTTTTTTCCTGTTGGAACAAATTCCTTTGTCTTGTTTATTCTTTAAATAAGACAAAGAAATTTTTAGTGTAAAATTAGACAAAGGAAGTTATAGTGTAAAATTCTCACCTGGGCTTCAAGTTGTGAAGACTTTCATACCAAAGCCTTTGCAGTATCCCTCTATTCAGACAAATACTATAATAGTAATCAGAAGGCAAATTATTCTAAAACTCAGATTCTAAAGAACTTGTCTGAATGCTGGGTTATCAATTTTACATTTTAGGAATTGGTACTATGGAGAAAAGAAAACTAAAATTGACGCCAGTGAAGCAGATGCCCGTACATATTTTGCAGGTATTGGAATCTTTGCGATCCTTTTGGATTTTGCTTGTGATACCATCGTCTATAAGGTCCTCTATAGAAGATTTCTGTACTTGCTTTGTAAATCGTAGTCTTTCTTTTTTTTTTCCTCTAAACTTTATTGATATTGTTCAGTAAGCAAAACAGAAATGTAAAATCCGAGGCCTTTTCACCCTGTGTTGTGTAACAGTATCAGTATGATATACTATATGTACGTATCTATTTTATTGAATAGATCTGTGCGTGCCTCTTTTGTACTGACATATGAAACAGTGGTATAGCTTCCACTTGATTCAAATGAGCTGATTTAGATCAACTTCATAAAAGGGAAAAGAAACAATTGATCAGTCTGCTCCTGGAAAAAAATTCCCTGCAGTCAGACTGAGTAGAAGAATTCTGTGACCTAAACTGGAAAAAAAATACTAATGGCGAGATCAGTTAGCATGTGTAAGCACTGTAAAATATTGTATATAAGGCTTAAGTAATTGTTAATATACACGTGTTTATGCTTTCCAAAACTCTAAGGCCCCTATGTAATACGAAAGGCATACAAATAGAAAAATGCCTTCCTTAGGGGATGCTGCTTGGTCAAATATCATAGTAATATTCTGTGAGAAAAAACAAAGTACCTGTTCCCTTGTTTCCTTCACCTATTAATCTAATTGTCAGTTCTCTTCTGGTAGAAGTCATAAGAACATCTGCTTAAACGTTTAATATACTTGGTCAAACACTTATCCTTGCTCAGTGTCTCTCTATGTTTACTTAGAATCAACTCATGTTCGCAGTCCAAAGCCTGAATATATCAGGTTCAGTGTGGGACAGGTAATAGTTCACAAAAGACTTGGCTATTCAGGAGTCATCGTTGGTTGGGATGTAAAAGCTAACGCTCCGGAAGAATGGCTACAACACAAATATCCTCCAGCAAAACAGGTTTGAATGTAACAAACTCTTGCTTTATTAATACATACGCAGAATAACACAGGTTAAAAAAAACTCCTCAGAAACACTGTTGCTGACAGGCTTCCTGCTAAACTAATGGAAAACAGAGAGTCCCATACCACCCATGCAGCTGAGCGACACCTCTGTGTCTTCTGCGCTGTTGTCCCAGTAGAGCTTTGCTTTTGCACCACTGATTGGTTACGCTTTGCTGGCCAGGGTTGTACTGGACATGTCTCCAGTTAAAATTACTCACTTTTAACACACAGCGTTGCATTTAAAGCAGCAGTGTCAACCTGTAATGTCTGAATGGGTTTCTCGTGGTGCGTTACCCAAGTTGAGAGGCTGTTAAATCTTTCATACGATCTTCCAGTGTAGGTATAATTGGTCACATCTTCATTGCACCTAAGAAATGCAAGTAATCCTTTGTGTTTAATCAATTTCAGTTAGAAAGCGGTGTTTTTGGGGACCTGGACACTTGGAATGTAAATCTATTTAACAACGTATTTTTGTTAGAATCCTTGAAGCTTTTGAAGTTCTCTAGCCTGAGTCCTTGTTGTATTTGAAAATCTGATGCTAAATCTTTGTTGACGGTGCTGGTCTGACAAGGCAGTGCTGCATGCTCTGTGGGTTGGCCACTGACATGCCACTTAAGCAGTGGGAAGGAACTAATCATGAAGTCAAAGAGAACTGAAAATAAGAAAAAATGAGAAACCGCCTGTAGCAGAGAATTCACGTTCAGCTGGGAGCAGACATTCTGTCCTGTTTTGTGCTTTTTGTTCCTTCCCTGCTGTAATTTTGTCCACCTGCCATCACCTTTGGCTTCTAAACACCTGCATCCTTGCTTTCTTTTCTCTTCTCCTTTTCTCCTCTCAGTACTGTTGTCACCAGCTGAACACCCAGGAATTTCCCATCAGGCATTCTGATTCTTTTTATGTACCGTACATCGTTCTGTTCTCCCAGTGACCTTGTGTTCATCTGTATTGTTTTACGTTCAGCAGTAATGACGTGTGGTGTAAGTGTGTGTCTTTTGGGGGTTTTTAACTTGTCTTTGCCTTTCCACGTTACACGCATCAGCTATGCGAAATGCCTCCCGACCTTTACGAGGCAACTACCAAGCCTGGTCCTTGCAAGTCCCCTCTAAACATTAGCCAGGCTTTCAGCCCAACCTTTCCTTGCCTTTCTTTGACTTTCGGTTCTTTACTACTGTGTGGAGCAGAGGCCACTGCCTGTCACATTGATCGATACCGACTGCTTCACAAACTCCAGTTATCGCTCTGTATTCGTCCCTCACTTTTTTGTGTTTAGATCGCGGGTTACTTTGGCCAGGAATGTTTATGGATAGTAGGGAGCATGGTATGACCCTGGCCCATGATTCGTTTTCATAGGCACTCTAAAAATAACAGTAAGCCACACTTTTCCTTTCCTGGCTGTAAGGTTTTATATAGACGTAGGAGTTGCTTTAGCTCTGTCCAGAATCGGGACCGAGATTGTCAGCGCTGGAATGATGTTCTGAATTTGCATCTTTCTCTCTGGTGCTCTCTGTTGCCGCTTATGAAGGAAGAAGGGTTGCTAACAAATTGTTACGGGACCTATATACAAAAAGCAGGGATATTCTAAGTGATGTTTCTTGCAAGATCTATGGGAGAAAAGGTTGATTAAAATCTTGACTCTCAAAAAATATTTCAGACACGCCAAGAACTTCACGCGTTACAGTTTTGATTGCTTTATATTTGATTTTCCACATCGACATTGGTAAGATCATAAAAATGAACGTGCTGTATGTACGTACATATTGAGTGGGTTTGAGTTCTGCGAGCCTAGTGAGAGTTAACTGGTTATATAATGTAATCTTTAGTCATCATCTCCTTTTGAGGCTGTTTATTTTCCTTCTATTTTTACAGGATCTAAAAGATACTCCTCACTATCGAATTCTAATTAACAAAGCAAACGGATTGGAGAAATCTACAGCTTACATTGCTGAGGAAGATATAACAATTATTATGGGATTAGAGGTAGTATTTATTTTTTACTCAGTTGCAACTTGTTATCCTGTACATTTAAAAGTCGGCCGACCTTGGGCTTAATAGATACTATCTATTTTGCAAAGTTAGTGAAAACTAACAGAGAAAGAAAGTAAACAAATTACTGCTGTGCTTCTGTGTTTTTGGAAGGTGAAAGTGACCACACCCAGGTCCTGCCTACTTCAAAGTATCCAACTGCCTAGTTTTTAAGTGCTGTAGCAACTTGACTTCTGTTATGTACAGGCTGTTGCAGACAGTGGACTTTCGTTTTAGGATCTCACTGACCTATCAAAGTTGGACAAGTCATTTGATCTCTTTCTACTGGATCTGGCCAAGTATATTGTTTTCTCAGTCCCACTCTGAAAAGCCTGCATTTCATACAGCTTCTGCTCAGCTGCTGCTCAGACTGAATTATGTCTCCCTTAACTGCAAAACTCTCTGGAAGCAAAAAATTCTGGTTTGTGTATCACGGCCTTGGTAGCTTCTGATTTCTAGCTTATGCAAGGTGCACCTGATTCTTAAACTCATCAGAGACTGATCCAGAGAACAGCCTTCAGGCGTGCATGCCACATACAAACAGCTTTTTGCAAGGGATCCAGTGCTATTGTGAATGCCTTAAATTGTGGATAGTGGCAGTATCTCTGTTGAAAACACCAGCAAGTAGCTGAACCATTCATCTAACAGGAGATGCTTGGTCTAGTCAAACAGAGGAGATTCAAATGGGCATCTTTCACCTTTCAGAAGAACCACCCAAAGGAATTGTGTAATTAAGTTAGGCTGGCCTGCAGACTCTCTGTGCTCTCTTTTGAAACCAAACCCTGCCACTGCATGTAAAGGACCCCCCTCAATCAGTGGGGCCAAACAGTGTGACACCGTGACCTCTTTTATTTGGGAGAGGCCATAGTTCCAGTCCTTGTTTCTGTTTTAGCCACTGACTGTAATATAAAACGTGCTAACATGCCTGAACTTAGGAGCGGGAACTATGCTATCCCAGATAAGTGCCATAAGTATTTAAAATTGGGTTCTGACCACTCTAGCTTACATGTCTAAAAACGCATCATTATGTTCATCAGCTGGCTACATTCAGTTACCTTTATAATGGTCCACGGGGAGAAACAGTTAACCTCACCTTAAACATTTACCTTGCGTAAACTAGCATTTGAAGTGTCAGATTCACCTGCATGACAGGCTAATTCTCCCCACAGATTATTTGGGAAACTGATGGTAACAAGCTCACAAAATCAGATATCTGAAAGTTGTCTAGTTGAGATCCCAAAGAAGGTCTGTGGATTGCCCTCACTCAGCCTTTCCTACAGCCTAACAGGCAGAGTAATATCCTGAAAAGTAGAGACTGATGAGAAAATGCTTAGACTTGTCCTAACCCTTTCCTAGTTGACAGCTCCAACATGCTAACTGCAGGCTTTCTGCATCATGACAAGGCATGTAACTTGGATTGCCCTCTGTGGATTTGCATCTTCAAGTTGGACGTTGGGGTACCTGAGGCCATCAACTTTGTGCGTCTTCACCATTTCCCTGCCTGCTTCTTTTACTGTTCCTGCTGCCTAATTGGATTAGATAACTGACCCAGCTGAAAAAGAAACCAAACAGCTCTAACGGCAACAAATGAGTGGCACCTACTTCAGTAAGAAAGTGCTGATTTTAAAACAAACATCAATGCCGGTGTAGACCTAGCACATAATATCTCATAAGATATGTTCAACATTTGTAGAGTAGTGTGACAGTTTGAGAAAGCCACTGCTCTGATGACATGGAAAATCCCACTGAAAGTTTCTCTATGTACATTATATATTTAAAAACTAATTAGGAGTTTGCAAAAAGTTAACTGTAATGATTCTTTTAAGTATCAATTTGTATTTCTTGCTAATGCTGGTGCTTATTCAACTTGAAATACTGTTTTCTCAGGTACATCACCCTGATATGAAAGCCTATTTCAGTGGATATGATGGATCAAAATACATTATGCAGCCATGGTTGAAAAAAATCTATCCTCATGACTGAAGTACTGAAGTGTTTGTACATGTGATGTACATCCAGACAATGTATTTCCTTTTTAAACTTGAGCACACGGACACCAGGGTGAAACTCATGTATATTTTTTCCTACGAGAAAATAAAACATTCCTAAGCATGTTTTTATGCTGAACAATCCATTTCATTAGAAGCGAACACACTGTATGTTCAGTTTACCATGACTCGAGACAGGGATTAATTTCCTTCCAAATTTGGGAGGAAAGGTTTAAATATAGCCAGGTTTCAGCTAGGAGTACCAAAGGTTTTGCACATCAAATATCTTGCCCTTTTACGAGGGGCAGAGGAAGAAACTGGACAGTTAAGAACTGTACTTTCAGAATTAATCATCACCTAGGCAGCAGAGCTAAATAAAGGCCAACCGCAACTGAAATGTTTCTGGGGAGAGCTGTACTAAGTACATCCTGCAAGACTTTGACTGCTCTTTTCACAAAAGCAGGCATTATGCTGCTTTCAAATGGTGCATGCAAAGGAAGAGTTAAATCTACTTCTTTGCACCTGGAGAGATGTTAAGAAGCCATAGATGTTGGCTCACTACACAACCCACATTCTTAATCTCCTCTCTTAGCTCTACTTGCTACCATAAGAATGAAGTAAAAAACAACAACAAAAAAACTCAAGAAAGTATAAAAACTTTATTAAGAAAACGTGTAGGATTTGAAAGTTTCTAGAGCAACTTGCTTCTTCTGTTTTCTTTTCCTTTTATCTCAAACACCGCAAACACTCTACAAGAAGCATACGCAGTAGCATTCTGGATTCTTTCCTGCAGAGTCAGTGAATCTGGGGAGTTCGACAGATGACTGTCTACGTGGCCTCCCCATTCTTTTGTTTCTTCTTCTCTTATTAATAAAGGTTTTCCCAAAGACTGGCCAAACAGTCGACAGACTTCGTGAGCTTTCCGCCGTGTGTTTCCAACAGCAGCAACACATACTTGACGGCTGGGAGGTAGAAAAAGCAGCACAGTAACAAGCAGAGGCAACTGACGTACAAGTATTCCTGCCAAGCATCTTTTTTTTTTCAAATGCTTCCGCCTTTGTAACGGCATAGATGTAAGGCACATCACCTTCCCACAGGTTCTGGGTGATAGCTGGGGGGAGTCTGAAAGGGGAGCGTGCGTGGAGAAAATGTCAGCATCCTCATCAGCTACGATCAAGCAGGCATCCGTGGTGTGTGGTGCAGAGCAAGAGTTCAGCCCTTGCTCCAGGCATTTGGGTGGCCCAGCTGTAAGGCACACCAGCACTTACTTAACCTCACTGGCCTGATCTCCAGACTGCTGTGTAGATACTTTTGAGAGACTTCTGACATCTCCAGAACTGTTCGCAGCAGCTAGTTGAGCTTGCTTCTTAGACCGGGCGTAATTCTTTTCTTTAAAGAGGCAAAACCCAAACCAAGATTAAACTTCCCTCTGCCTCCCCAATGTCAGTGGGTGCAGCAGGACTTTGAACAGTTTTAATGCCTAAAATACCAAGACTGTGAGCTTTAAAGTAGCGTGTGTCTATGCTGAGCAAGCACCGTACATGGATCTTTTCAGATCACGTCAGCAGCTAAGAGTGATGGGAAGGGGCAAGAGTAATTAGAATCATCAACATCTGGTAACACACTTGTACCTTCATGAATAAATACAAATTAAATCTTCACATGCTGATGTAACCAAAGTAAAATTCTGTTGACCTAATAGTCACAGTAGATTATACTTCCAGTGGAAATCAGTGGGAAAATATTTTTTAGTACGTTTCTGCTTTTGCACAGGGACACTGTAGAAAGAACAAGCTGTACCTTCTAGGCTTTAATGGCATTAATTTATATTAATATATAAAGCAAACATGGCTTCACCAAGGGCAAATGGTGCCTGACAAATTTGGTGGCCTTCTATGATGGGGCTACAACATTAGTGGATAAGAGAAGAGCAACTGACATCATCTATATGGACTTGTCCAAAGCATTTGACACTGTCCTGCATGACATCCCTGTCTTTAAATTGGAGAGACAAGGATTTGATGGATGGACCACTCGGTGGATAAGGAATTGGCTGGATGGTCGCACTCAAAGAGTGGCGGTCAATAGCTCTGTGCCCAAGTGGATGCCAGCGACGAGTGGTGTTCCTCAGGGGTTGGTATTGGGACCAGTGCTATTTAACATTTTGTTGATGACATGGACAGTGGGATCGAGTGCACCCACAGTGTTTGCAGATGACACCAAGTTGTGTGGTGTTGTGGACATGCTGGAGGGAAGGGATGACCTCCAGAGGGACCTTGACAGGCTGGAGAGATGGGCCTGTGAGAACCTCACGAAGTTCAACAAGGCCAAGTGCAAGGTCCTGCACGTGGGTTGGGGCAATCCCAAGCACAAATACAAGCTGGGTGGAGAATGCATTGAGAGCAGCACGGAGGAAAAGGATTTAGGGGTGTCGGTTGATGAGAAGCTCAACATGAGCCGGCAATGTGCACTGGCAGCCCAGAAAGCCAATCGTATCCTGCGCTGCATCCAAACAAGTGTGGCCAGCAGGTCAAGGGAGGTGATTCTGCCCCTCTACCCTGCTCTCGTGAGACCCCACCTGGAATACTGCGTTCAGCTCTGGAGTCTCCAACACACGAAGGATATGAACCTCTGGAGCAGGTCCAGAGGAGGGCCATGAAGATGATACATGCACTGGAGCTCCTCTCCTATAAAGACAGGCTGAGAGAGTTGGGGCTGTTCAGCCTGGAGAAGAGAACGCTCCGGGCAGACCTTCTAGCAGTCTTCCAGTACCTAAAGGGGGCCTACAAGAAAGCTGGAGAAGGACTTTTTACAAGGACGTGTAGTGATAAGACAAGGGGCAATGGCTTTAAACTGAAAGAGGGGAGATTTTGATTAGACATAAAGAAGAAATTATTCAATCTGAGGGTAGTGAGGCACTGGAACAGGCTGCCCAGATAAGTTATGGGTGCCCCATCCCTGGGCATGTTCAAGGCCAGGTTGGATGAGGCTTTGGGCAACCTGATATAGTGGCAGGTGTCCCTGCCCTTGCCACGGGGGTTGGAACTAGATGATCTTTAAGGTCTCTTTCAACCCAAACCATTCTATGATTCTATATTTAAAACAAATACTGAAATCTTTGAACATAAATTTTAATAAGTATGGAGGAAACTATTTGCTCCCATTACAAACAGTATAAATTATGTATTCGTATTAACTGTTATCTGAGGCTGTAACATTTGTGGCATGAGAGAGAACTTACCGAAGGGTGTCTACAGCTTCTGGTGTATGATAGAAATGAGGTGGACTGATGGTAACAGAGGTTCCTAACTTTTCAATGAGTAGATTGCAAACATTCTGCATTTTTCCAAAATCGCTGAATACAATACAGACCTGGGAGGTAACACAGACATGACACAAGTAATTTTTTTTCATTTTTCCCCTTTGATTCAACACTTGTATTTAAATCAGTATAAAGACAGATATGTACAAACTAACTAAACATACTAGTTCTATATATAATGCCAACATTTAGTTACTTAGAACACTTTTATATAGCCCTAGAGACTATCATTAGGTTTGCAACAGAAAGAAGTTCATAAAATGGTTTAAAATTGAGGATTAAGAAATGTTTGGGTTTTTTTTTTTTTTTGTGAGGAAGTATGGCATTCTTGGTATGTAAACAATTTGAAGAATGAACATGCTTTTTGGGACACACGACTAGATACATCCTGGTTCTTCCCTTTTTAGATTACTAGATGTTAATTATGCAGAAGCCCAAGCAAAATGATGTGGAAAATATTGTGCCGGAAGGAAAATGACATTTTAATTCCAAGCATTATGTTCAAGAAAGCTAAACTGTGAGATTAAACTAAGCCTAGCCCAGTCCAGCTTGCAGTGGGCTCAATACTCTGTGTTGGCTGAACAGACTCACTCCGGTGCCTACAGAGAACCTGCCACTTCAGACTTGGACTAAAAACTCTTTAAACTTCTAGCTATCTGTGGCTTTGGCAACAAGAAACATCAAATACAGATGCACCAGGAATTCGGGTGCCTTCCCAAGAGCTACAAAGCAGGCACTGCTATCAGCCCTGGATCCAGACCCCTATAGCCTTCCTTGTGGGGAAGTGCCAGGCAGGTGGCCACTTCCCAGGCATGAGCCAGCCTTTTTCGGTGGCAGAGCACAGTTGCCAGGAGTGAAGCAATGATGCTGAGCTGCTACAGCATTCAGGACTCAGAAATCCTGGGTCCCAAACTCTTCTTTTGAAAGAACTAAACCCTCATCTTCACTTCCCAGTACAGTGCTCTCACCACCACATCCAGCTCACCTTCTCTCTTATCCTTGACGCTTTCCTTTCTTTTTGTACAGTAACACAGCTTCAGTAGGTGGGGAAGAAAAAAAGCGGTGGTAAAGAAAATTCCACTGCCAACCCCTGTGACATACAGTCACCCCCGTGATTGCTGCGGTCCATGCAGCAATCCATCCCAGTGAAGGTATATGGGACAGAAATCCAAGTTATGGCATGTCAGCTGCACTGCAGTGGCTTCTTGTGTGCATACCATAGATTTACCTTGTGGAAAATGAGATAATTCAAGGAACTGGAATCTCTCCATGAGAGAGGAGTGGGCTACTTCATCTACAGGATAAGGTAAAAAATGGATATTGGCAATTTTCACAAAGTCATTAATGCACACATCTTGTTACCCTTGGTAGCCTCTGGGTGCAGCACATGTACCTCATCCTGGCTTGAATCCTTGCACTGGCTCAGCAGCAATTCACCCAACAGAGCCAAAGCTGGGCTTAGGGCCTTAAAAACTGACCAAGATGGAGTGGCAGGGCAATTCCATCTTCTACGTGGACAAAAGGTCACGCCTGCTGTGCAAAACTGCACCAAGTCTGCATCTTCATCTCAGCTGCACCCCCTTTATCTGCAACCTGGGGGCTGGATCACTTTCTGGAAGGTGCAGTATCAGTTTGAACAAAGACTGAAGATAAGACTAAACCTAGATTTCTTTCTTCAGTGGGAGTTCTTGCCATATATAAAAAGCATACATCCTCTTGTGTTCTTCTGCCAGAAAACTGTCATAGTTGTATTTTGTGGAAAGTTGAAAGTCTCACTATAAGGACTGTCATAGTGTTTTCCAGATTGCTATCAGTGTTTACAAGATTTAGTTCCCTCAAGGGGATGAAATAAAAGAACGATCAAACAAAAGAACTGTGGGTCTTAAGCAAGAGATAAACTGCTCAGACTGGGGCAGTTCTGGGCACTTAGGAACTTTATTGTTAAAAAAGAAGCAAAAGTAATCAGGCATCCTCAGAGGCAGAAAACAACTGTGCAATATCTGTGAATTTTGTTGCTTTTCCCCCCTAAAAAATCACAGTTTTCATTTAGAGCCAGATCAAATAAATTCCACTTACATTTACAGAGGATACCTGAGCATTAAAATGCAAAGCAGCGTTTCAATTTCTTCAGTTATGATTAAGGTTAAAAAGTAATATGAGGGTATGCAAAACCATTACAGACATTATGAGGTTTGGACAAGGCTGCACAGGACAAGAAGTTACGGTTTATAAGGAGGCAAGTAGATTGAGAAATGCACAAAACCAACATAATCTTCATCCCATGAGATCATCATGCAATAAATTAACTATTATGATTAAGATATTATAAACCTCTGTGATCTCACACAAAACTTCATTCTTCTGCATATTTTCCTTTGTTATAGCATGAATTAAAATTTATCTCCTTACAGTGGAAAGCATGTCTTGAATTCTTAATTGTACCTTAAAATAGCTATTTGTCTAGGAGTTTCTTCAGTCTTCTAAAAACCCTTACAGTAGACAAATGGTAAAAAGAGTTTATAGAATGAAATAATGCATCACTTCCATGATTTTACATATAACACAAATATATGGCAAACTCTTCAGAAAAGAGGCTAGTGGAAGTTAATTTAAAACACATTTATATGGCTAAAGTATGCAAACATGCTTGTCTGTGGAACGTCATTGCTTCATGAAGCTGCACTAATGAAACACGTACACACATAAAGGGGGAAGCAAGGAGAAACGTATCTCTGCATAAAGAGTGACCATACTGCTACCTAAGCGAGCAGGGCAGCCAAACCAGCAGTACCGTGGCTAGATTTTTCAAGTCCTGACACCCAGGTCCTAGGCAACCACACAACTTTTGAACAGCAATTACAGCTGGTCCAAGCTGCCCACAAATGGACACCAAATCCATGAAATTAGCTTTCCACGTAGAGTCTTTGTGGTATAAAAATTAATAGCAGAAGGGAGACGATTGGTTAAGCTACCACTTAAGACTGAAGTCGTAAGCCTAAGTTTGTCTGTAGCCTAAATAAAAATTAACAAAACTACATTGAATTATTAAGTACAGCTCATTAAAAACCATGATGATTTAAGCTCTCATGGTAGCAGGTGTCTACATTATGAAGCTAAAAGTCATTCAGAACATGACATAACATTTAAGTATGTCAAGACTAATTTTAAAATTTGAATTCTGTTCTCCAAATTCTTGATTATTGCTGTATTTATTACTGTTATTTAGATTAGAATATGCCTTAAAGTAAGCAAACTAAAGAGGCTGAACCTTGTTTCAGGGGATTGTAAACAACAGCTCTATAAAACAGCTATCATTTTATTGCAGGCTTCCAGGTTTACATCATAACAATCTGTAAATTTGCTGGGTAGTGATTAAAGTTTGATGCTCTAAAAAGATCTATTGACCGAAAACACATCATTTGCCTCAGTGAATGTTTCCAGCACAGCACTTATTTCTTACTATAGCACGAACGTGTAAAAATATACTCCCTTGAGGTGCTTCTGAAGTAAACAGGATTATTCCCATAATATTTATCTTTCACACAGCACTTTTTACCTACAGAATTCCAAGTCAATTACCTAGGAAACAATTAGCTTTGCTTTACTTGCAGAAAGCTGATGGCAGAGTCATGTAGAATAGACCAAAGTCCAGGTGCTGTTCAACTGTGGCTTAAACAGATCTAGATTAGGGCTGTCACGCCACTGTTGTCCCCCATCCATTCTTGTCCTCTGCCTTGCATTGCCTCCAGTTCAGGGAACTAAAATAATGGAAAAAATAAAAGCTAACCTGGAAAAAAGAGAGTTATTAACTCGAACAGCTTTCTGAACTGATCTATCACTTGATCACCTAAGTACAACTCCTTGCAAGAAGCAGAGGAAGGAAAGGCTAGGGGTGAAGGAGAGCGCGGAATTGTGGGTTTGCTTACGTTGCCACAGAACGACAACTGTAAATTCTCAGAACCAAATATTCCCTTCGGTAGCATCACGTAATATTTAAAAAGCACACATTCATCTGAGAAGAAAATATTTCTTTCTGTATTACACAAGTTCTGCACACAACAGAAGACTGCAGCTAAACTCTACTTTAAGCTGCAGTCCTTCAATTGTTTCTTTGGACTATGCTGCCTTTACTGTAGTGAACATCTACTCCTTGGTACGGGGAAAGACAGTCTGCAAATTTTCATTGGTCCTTGCGACAGTTCCTAATCCTTTTTTATTATTATTTTTGGTTAGGTTGAATACGTACCTCTGCTTCCATTTGGTAAGTATTTTCTACTCTACTAAAATCCTCTGTTACAGTCATATTTTCTTCCTAAAACAAAGTACAAGAACATAATCTTAAAAGAAATAAAGCATCCGTTGAAAATGTACGTACATTGTGTCTTGTAAAAGTTGAACTGTTTTGGCTTATTACTTATGACTTAGTAAGAGAAATTTGGAATTTTCCATGCAAATCTCTTCAGTTAAGTAGCTGGATGTTAAAGACTTCTTGATATTATTTAAACTAAATTACACAGTAGCTTTATGATGTCATTTTGCTGCTATTCATTTGAAGAGAACAATTTGGTCTTAAAAGTGACTGCTAGCTACAGGCTGTGTGTATCAGTGTGTGACTGTAAATTCACCTAGCTCAAAAAACTAGAAGCTTCAATTGTTTTCAGAAAGTCAGCATGAGAAAAGTGGTTTTCAGGCCCTTATTTTAAAATATTTTAACAGTAGTGGCTTGTAGCAAGGTGACATGAACAATGACTGAGCATTGGTTATTCTGGCAGAATGGCAACCCTTAAAAAAGGCTATTCCACCAGGGACACTTTTGCATTAACAGCAGCTACCTTATTCAACATAACGGCTGCACAGAGCACTAGCAAATCCTGTAAGACTTAAAATAAGGAACTGAACAAGAAACAGAATAACTCCAGTCACATCTGAATATTTGACCAGCTTGCTAGCGGTCTAATAGTCACATTTCTTTCACCCACTTCCTTCTTCAGTAAGCAGTTTGGATGAACAATTCATTGTAAAATTACTCTAACACAACTAAAGGCACACTTTACAATTTAATTGTAAATATAGCTTTGTAGGAACCGCAGGGAAGCAGATACTAAGCCTTCCAATTACTGAAAAAGTTTTACTTACTAAATTTATTTGCATAGGAAAACAATATTTGCTTTCAGTGTTGACACATTTCAAAAAGATGCTTTGTGTCAGAGTATTTCCTACAGAGGCTCAAATCTTCAAGTTTATCATGTAGCATGCATGCATAAGTTTATATTAATTAATCTTGAGCAGCATTTTCCTTTTAAAATATCATATGGAAATTAGATCCATAATTAACATTGCACAGCAGCCTACAAGAAACAAATTTTGACATTTCAAATTCAAGCACGACAGTCCTATTTTTGCATAATCTCTCCTAGTAAGGGCAAGGACCAGGGCCAGTTAGTGCCTAAAAAAACCAAACGTGTTTCCCCTTTTGCAGTCGTAGGTTTGAGGTACTTTGGTAGTGTGGCTGGCTGTGGTTTGCCAAGAGTGCTCAAAGCCAGTCCAGCACCAACAACTCATTTAATTTACAAAATGGAGCAAATCTTACAGTTTATGACAGAATCTAACTACAATTGACAAGATAGGTTTTTTCTAGAGATCTTGCATATCTTCTAGAAATAACTACATGGAAAAGCTTTCTTCTACAACTCATATTTTACAGAAATAACTATACTGTAAAAAGACTTTAGAGTAAACATAGAAAAAGTGCATTTGATTTTCCTTGTCCCCGCTCCTTAATCCTTTTTACAAAAAGTTCTCTTTTCTGCTGAACCGATTAAAGTCTTCCGATTTGGTTTTGCCCTCCGCGAGGTTCCTCTGTATTTAAGGACAGTGCCATCCTGTGGCTCCAGGCACTATTGCAAGATCAATACAATCAGAGTGAAAGATCATTTTGTGCCATCTACTATAAAATTTCCCTCACAGCTAATTTTTATCCCACCAGATTTGACAGTAGGTGTATGTGGTATTGAAGATAAATGGACGAAATAATTGCTGAAGTCATAACAAAGTGGCTTCCTGTAAAACATCTTCTGTTAGACAACTTCGTTCCTGTTTGGGAGTGTGTTTGGACAAAGATACGGGAAAGACAGGTAGGTGATGACAGAGCTTTAAACTGGAATCAAGACTTCGACTACATCAAAAGCATAAGGCTTTTTTTTCCTACTGCTTACGTCTACTGTTCATGTTTTGGCTGAGGAACTATCCATTTGATTGCAAGAGCCACAGGAAAAAAAGTTTTCACTGTGACTTAGGGAAAGCTTCACTTCTGATGTGTCAGGTATTCTGGACTTTTGGAATAACTGTCTCCATTTTCAAAATCTGTGGGCCAAAAATCACAGTAGAAAAATTAAGTGAATATAACATTATTGTTATGTGGTAACCTGATTATCCCGGAAGCCACTGAACAATTTTTAAGAGAATCGCACTTGCATTCCCCTTATGTAGCCTATCTTTTGAGCTAGCCATGACATAAACCATCACCGTTGAAGGTACTGTAAACACAAAAATGAAGACGACAGTCAATATCCCATTGAGCTTACAATATCAAGTCTACAACTGTGCTTTGCCTTATATTTTCCTTCAACTGGAAAAAAAAGATATATAGCCCTTCCTCCTACCTATCTGCTACTTCTGAACAATTTCTTCTTCACAGGACCATCGTGTCCACCCTCATGACACTGTTGCTGTTTACAGGAATGACTGCTCCTTTCCCCAGAAGAGGACAGGGAAAAAATTAAATAGATAATCAGCGAAAGCATACTTCAAGGAGATAGCTATATAAGAATAGAGTATAAGAAAAGCCTACCTGCAGATAAAGTTATGTGTTCTGCTCCTGGGTACTGAGTTAAAAAAACCTGTGAGGCCGTTTTATGAAACACAAAACCAGTCTCAGTAAAGGAAAATGTTTCTAGTTTGGAAACGTATGCTAACGCAGCCTTGCAGTAATCTACACTGATATGTGTAGTTATAAATAAAAAAAAAATCTGGAGACACCTGGAAACGTCTCTTAAAATTTACTCGTACCTTTGCACTGATATAGCCAATATAACTTCACATTATGAAAATTAAAGACATTTAAACAACAAAAAGAGTTAGCTTCTTCCACCTGAACATAGCATTTTTGTTCTTAGTACTAAAGAAACAGGTAATGAGAGTCCTGATGTATGCTCATATCTCTCTCCTAACAGTCTGCTCATCACAGCGTCCCCGGACAGTTAAGGATGATAAGCACCTACAGTCCGCGCGTACCCCAGCTTGGCATCTCCTACCTGTGCTCCAGCCTCTCATCCCCTCACCTGTCTGGTCTACTTGCCATTAGATGGACAGAATGACAACCTAAAATCTACAGCAAAGAAGTTTCTGCTGCTTAATGTCCGTTCAAGAAATTATAGAAGTATACGTAACAGTTATTTTAAGAAAGGTAAAAAGCAGATCTGTACTCAGCATACGCCAGGATACTTGGGGGGTATTTCTTAAAATACGCAGTAGTCTAAAAAAGGTGATGCCTTACACAGGTTTTTACATTTCTTATTCAAGGGCACATTGAAATTGGAAGATGCTGTAACTGAGTGAGCTTCATTTTTTTTTTCCCCCCACTGACAGTATGGATGTGCATCCATAACCGTGACTCCTAAATAACAGGTTCAAAATATGGAGAACATTGCACATATATCCGAGGATATATCCCAGTACAAACTCTAAGCCAGAGCCCACTTACAGTTTGTGAGCTGGTTTGTTTTGTTTTGTTAAATAACACTCCAACCAGTGCAACAAATTTTATCACTGTTATTTTTAAACCACACAGCCAACCCCAATTATTAGATCCAGTGATTAAAGAAAACAAGTGATATCTCCACAACACTCCCCAAATAAATCATTGGTGCTAAACATAAAGTCAGTTTGCTTCTAGAGAAAGAGAAAAAAATGTTACTTTTGAGCAGCTGGGCTGAGTATGAGAGATTGGTTTCCCCATTGATTTTACTTTCCCTGCAGCCTTCAAAGCAGATTCTGTGCTCTGAAGTGCTGCATATACTTACAGCACTCTATAAATAAATGCTACTATGTGCATCTATTTCTGATTAAAATCCTGTGTAAATATATATGGAAATTAGGTGCTGCCCCCAGGCATCCTGACAAGCTGCTAATGCAAGCTCCTGCTGCTGCAAAGGTTATGCACTTCTGATCTAGCAGACTTCCTACGATAGCAACAACAACAGTTAAGGAAATTGTTCTATGGATTAATTAAAAATAAATATATAGAACAGCCAGCTGATTTCTAAAGAGGCCTTACATAAGCTTGCAACAACTACAACCGTATGGTGGTTGTGAAGAGATATTAATTTTACAGTGGGCTAGAACGGTATTAGGTACAAGTGATTTAGCAAATGCAGTTAAGAACAAATTGCCAACAGTGAGAGTTGTTAGTAGAAAAGCTGCAAGGCAAATAAAAGCTTCAGCAGTGGAGTGATTTAAAATTGGATGGAGCAAAGCACTAAAAATTATACCACAGGGAACTACTCTGCAAAAAAAAAAAAAAACAAACAAACTAAACTTTATGTTGTTTTTCTCAGAGTTCCCTAGAGCTAACACTTTGCTAACACTGAGAAACCCACAACTTAAACAGCATTTCACAGTCCCTCAAGTAAGTAGAAAGAATTAACATTTCCATTTTCCAACACATGGTATCTCTGAAACAGCGAAAGACTACTGTGAAATTATTATACCGATAGTAAGACACTGAATGCTCCCACATTGTAAAAACGGTCCACTCTCCACCTAGGTTACACCACCACTGCTTACCTGCTCCCCTTACACTTCTGCATCTGACTGCAGACACCCAAATATAACCATTTGTTTATCCAGGTCATACTTCATTTTGGAGCTATTTTTTCTAGTTTGCAGTAGTGTGCACAACCCCTCTAAAGCACACTGACTTACTTAACATCCTGCCTAGTCTTTTGTGTGCCATCCGCCACATGCCGAATGCTCCAATGCTATCCTAATTCAATCAGGCTCACGGCAAAACTGGGAGTCGGGTTTGAGATTCACTGTAGGGTAAATATCTGCAACTATCTCTTCTAATCTACCCACACGCTGAGGAGCTATTTAATTGCAGCCTGGATGAAAAATAAGCCATGATCTGATAGCTCACCACAGCGGTGTGTACAAAGCACATAATTTTCTCTACTAATAAAAATGAACACATGATGAGTTGCCTTGTCTTCTCCCATTCCTCTGAAAATCCACCAGACTTTAAACTCCTATGAACTAACTCACTTAACAGAAACTGAACACGTTCAAACTGTAATCCCACACAAAAGTGCACTGCTTCTGACTGAACAAGTCACGCCAATGGCAACAGAATCGTACTCCCTGTGACAGATAAGCACCCAGTGGTGTGTAGGGGAAAAACATAGGGAGCAGGATCACATAGGCAAAAACACAGGGAGCAGCCCGCAGCAGCCTCCATGTCTCCTTGCCCTCTAGTCCCATAGCTGCAACATAACCTTTACCTAAAACAGAGGTTAAGGGGTTGTTTTTATTGTCGTCTTTATTCCTGAACAAATGCTTCATTTAGGTACTATGGAAAAAGAGGCAGCATCACTATCAGTTTTAAAAGAAAACAGTAAATCCTATTTTTTTTTTAGGGAAAAAAAAAAAATTGGAGTCCATGCTTATCTTCAAATGCATGCAGCATTTGAGATGTGGGCATGCCATTTGACTGTAAGCACATCACTGTTTAAGCTGAGTAACTTACCCTCTTACTTTGCTGAATTCCACTGTAACATCATACAGTATTATGAAACCCTTCTGCAATCCTTTTTTTTTACTGCATTGAATAATTTGGTGTTGACAGCAAGCTCAGTCATCTCCCTTTTCCATAGTTCATTGGTGAGCACTAAAAAGACATTTTCTAAATTTCCTAGGGGAATTCAATAGTAACTTTCAAAGAAAACCACTTATCCCATCAAAGATCAGCTTTGTTCTAAGAGTCCTAAGTGTGGAATACTGTCCAAAATTGTTTTATAAAATCCAAAAGCATCAGCATCATGATCGCTAGGACAAAAATCGCCCTTACAGTGTGGACAAAGCTTTAAAGGCAAGACTATGCCTTTCTTATTGTCAGAAAATGACTTCCTGAGACAAAAAAAACTCTTATGGTAAAGGAACTTTTTGAGTCCACAAGGGGATTCTGTCCCTTCAGCTATCTTGATCATGTCTCACGTTTTTTCATTCCTCTCTACTTATCCGGAACAAGAAAAAGAGAGGAAGAAAGCTCTGTAGGCATTCCTCACTAAGCTGTAGTGATCCCGTAGTTAAACTACAGGTGTGTGCAAGCTTCTGTGTAAGCTACACTGCTTTAATCCCTTTACCAGTTTCATCCGTACGCTCGTGAGGACGCTGTATCACATGAGCAGATGAAGCAGCCGAAGCAGGGCGATTTTCACACGCAAAACGCGCAACCCGTCGGAGAGCCCGAGTAGCGATATTCCACGTTTTTCGCGGAAGCTGACACAGCCGCAGCCTCCCAAGGACAGCCAGGCTTTCGCAGCAGTGCCCCGGCGGCCGCTGCGTTCTCTGGGCAGAGAGCCCAGAGCCCCACGCACCGGGCCTGGGGCCCCTCGGCGGGCGGCTGGCGCCTCGGGGCTGCCGCGGCCCGGCCGCCCCTGCTCCCGCCACCGGCAGGAAGGCACCTTAACCCGCAGGATGCCGAGCAGAGTGGGGCAGACCGCGGAGACCGGGAGGTGTCAGCTGGCCCCCACAGCTGAAGGGAACCGCCCGCTCCCTCCCTCCCTCGCCCTCCCCCGGGGGCACCGCCCGTCTCTCTCAGAGCCCGGCGGGAGGGAGGGAGGGAGGCCCCCCCACTCCGCCCCCGACGGTGCGGGAGGCGGAGGCCGAGCGGCCGCTCTCACCGGGACGCCGCGCTGGCGGGCGCTCTGGGCGATGTACTCCAGCCGGCGGGCCACGCTGCTCCGCGCCGCCCCGGCCGCTCCCTTCCGGCTGCCCAGCCGCAGCGACACCCGCGCCCGGTCCGGGCCGGCGCTCAGCTCCGCGCTGCCGCTGACGTGCACCTCCCGCCCGGCAGGCGCCGGCGGATCGCCGCGTCCCGCCGGGGCCGCGGTTGGGATCGGGGCCGGGGCCGGGGCCGGGGCCGGGACGAGCTCGGCGAAGACGCGGGCGGGAGGCGGCGCGGGCAGCGCCATGGCGGCGGGCCCCTCACGGCACCATAGCAACGAACGCCAGCGCGCCCGCTGCACCCTGGGAGGCGCCAGCGTGACACCCGAGCGCCATCAGGCGGCCGCGGCGCCATCGTCAGGCGGGCGCCAGATCCCGCCATGACCGCTACCGAGGCGGAAGTTCATCCGTCGGGCGCCGACGGGGGCCTGCCATGGGCGCTACCGAGGTGGGGCCCCTCCAGCGGGTGTTGAGGCGGGCAGCTGTTAGGTAGGCCGTGGCACGGGAGGTGTAGGTGCACATCCTGTGAGGAAAAGCCGTCCCGTTTCTGCCGTTTTTGACCTGTGGCCGTGTTTTTCCAGCATGACGAGGTCTGGCGCAACCTGAGGGTGTGAGGAGGATTGCTGGAGGAAGGGCCGTAGTCCCTGTCTGTGTGGGGAAGAGGGGGCTTTATGGCACCGCAGCGCGTCCTCCGCTGGGGGCAGGGCCTCGGCAGGGGGGATTAAAATCCATTTTAGTGCCAGTGCTGCCGGTTCTCTGCGGAGGGGTCTGGCAGCACAGAACTTGGCTGTGCTAGTGTCTGCTGGCAGGTTCTGCTAATGCCGCCCGCTCCTGAGGACAGACAGAGGGGTGCAGTTCGGCTTCTGAGGGAATCGCAGGATGCATGACGAGGGAAGAGACCTCCTGAGAGGGTGTCCAGCCCCTGGCCCGAGCACGGTCAGCCAGAGCAGACTGCCCAGGGCCATGGCCGGTTGGGTTTTGAATATTTCAAAGGATGGAGAGTCCAGAACCTCACTGGGCAGCCCATGTCAGTATTTGACCACACTTACAGTAAAAATAAAGGGTTTTGTTATGTTTACATGGAGTTTTCCTGTGTTTTAATCCATGTCCATTGTGTCCTGTCTTGTCACTGGGCACCACTGAAAAGAGCCTGGCTCCTTTGTCTTCCCTCCCATCAGGCATTTATATACATTAGCTGAAATCCCCCCGAGCCTTCTCTTCTGCAGGCTATACAGTCCTAGCTCTTTCAGCCCTTCCTGATAGGAGAGATGCTCCAGTCCCTTCATCATCTTTGTGGGCTTTCGTTGGACTCTCTCCAGTATGTCCCTATCTCCTTTGTAGTGGGGAGCCCAGAACGGGACAGAGGTGTGTCTCCAGATGTGTCTCACCAGTGCTGAGCAAAGGGGAAAGATCACCTCCCTTAACCTGCTGGCAACACTTCTTCTCATCCAGCCCAGGATGCTCTTGGCCTACTTTACCACGTGAGTGCGTGATCTGCTTGTCCACCAGGACCCCCAAGTCCTTTTCTTCTTTCCAGTCAGTCACGCCTCAGTGTGCACTGATGCATGGGGTTGTTCCTCCCTAGATGCAGGATTTTGTGTTTCCTTATGCTGAACTTCATGAGATGCCTCAGCTTAGTTCACCAGCCTGTCCCAACTGACTATGAAATGACTAGCTCAGTGACTAGCTCTGTATGTCTGGTCTTGTTTGTATGAGGATTTTTGGGAAGGACTCTGGATATATCATTGCTGTTTAGAGTTGTGGTACGTTGTGTTTTCATTACCTGAAATCTGGAATCTGGCACAGAGGCTGGAAGCTGATGGTACTGTATGTTTATACAAGGTCTTGCACCCTTCAGAATTCACGTTGTAAACGTTGGTGTACTGGTTTTGTGTGGCAAGGTTTTGGTAGCAGGGGGGCTACAGAAGCTGGAAGCTTCTAGCTGCAAGCTCCTTCTGTGTCTGATTAAGCCAATGCCAGCCGGCTCCAAGGTGGACCTGCCACTGGCCAAGGCTGAGCCCATCAGCAATGGTGATAGTGCTTCTGGGATAACATATTTAAGAAGGGGGAAAAAAAACCTGTACACTGCAGCTGGAGAGAGAAGTAAGAATATGTGAAAGGAACAGTTATGCAGACAGCAAGGTCAGGGAAGAAGGAGGGTAATGAGGTGCTCCAGGTGCTGGAGCAGAGATTCCCCTGCAGCCCCTGGTGAAGATCAAGGTGAGGCAGGCTGTCCCTGCAGCCCATGGAGGTTAATGGTGGAACAGAGATCCACCTGCAGCCAGTGGAGCACCCCACACCGGAGCAGGTGGATGCTCAAAGGAGGCTGTGACCCCGTGGGAAGCCCACGCTGGAGGAGGCTCCTGGCAGGACCTGTGGACCTATGGGGAGAGGAGCCCATGCTGGAGTGGGTTTGCTGACAGGACTTGTGACCTCATGGGGGATCCACCCTGGAGCAGTCTGGTCTTGAAGGACTGCACCCTGTGGAAGTGACCCACACTGGAGCAGTTTGTGAAGAACTGCAGCCCATGGGAAGGGCTTCCATTGGAGAAGTTTGTGGAGGACTGTCTCCCATGGGAGGGACTCCATGCTGGAGCAGAGGAAGAGTGTGAGGAGTCTTCCCCCTGAGGAAGAAGGAGCAGCAGAAACAACGTGTGATGAACTGACTGTAACCCCCATTTCCCATCCCTCTGTGCCGCTGTGGGGGAGGAGATGGAGAAAATCAGGAGTAAAGCTGAGTCCAGGAGGAAGGGAGGGATGGGGAGAAGGTGTTTTTTTAAGATTTGATTTTATTTCTCATTACCCTACTCTGATTTGATTGATAATAAAATAAACTAATTTCCCCAAGTTGAGTCTGTTTTGCTGATGATGGTAACTGGTGAGTGATCTCTCCCTGTCCTTACCTTGACTCACGAGCTTTTTGTTATATTCTTTCTCCCCTGTCCAGCTGAGGGAGTGATGGAGTGGCTTTGGTGGGCATCTGGTGTCCAGCCAGGGTCAGCTCACCACAGTTAGAAAGTCTTCATGGCATGATACAGATAAATATTGCTATACTCTCCTTCTAGATAAAAACATGTCATGTAAAGACGTCAAGACCTGATTTTACAAGTCAGATCCAGATTCCTTGGAGGTGGCAGGAAAGAGAAATATTAGGGGAATTGAAGCCCTGTCTTTTTTCCTCTCATTAATCTGCCTGGTGTGGTGTGTTCTTCATGTCCCATCATTAGGAAGGTTCTGTACAAGCTTCCTTTCCCATCATTAATATCTCATCTGACTTAAGAGGTGTCAATGACTTTTGCATGCCTCATGATTTTTTGAGTCTTCTGCCTTTGAATCTGGTTTGGCTTTCCAGATTTGCTGAACACTTAAAGCTTCAAGTGAAAAAGATTGAACCTGTTGGGTATTCACTACCTCTGGAGATGACACTCCATGTTTCTCAGCATGAGTAACCAAAAATAGAGACACCTAAAATTTTGAGTGTAACTGACTTTGATGAATGTTATATGAAAAGGAAGGAGCTTGTGACAGAATCCAGAAATATTGGTGCCTGGTCGCTTGGCATAAACCAATTCGAGAGCTTACATGAATAAATTCTGAGCACTGCTGACTTTAAGAAATAAAATGAGTACAGAGGAAATTATAAATGTATATTCCTCAGAAATAAATCCTTTCATTAAACAGGGAGTTAAAAATGCTTTTTAAAGTAGTCTGTCATGGCAGTACTTTATTATTTATTTTTTTTCTCAGCCAAGGTGTTTGTAGAGGATTTACTTAAGTATGTAACAGTATCAATAGACACAGTCTAAGTATTGAATGCTGCTTATCAAGAAATCATCAGTAAAGCTTTTTTAAAGAAGTGCTGGATAATGTGATGAAGCCAAATTGTCTACTTTCCAAGTTGGTTTTGGGTCTTCAAGACAATTCTGCTTTAACTGTTGATTAGAAGTGATTTGCCTTTTTCTGTAAGGCAGCCTGGATCAGACAAAATCCGTTGGAGTAGTTACACGCCTATGTGTAGGTGTGCAATGAAATCTCATACTTGTTACGCACTTCATGATTCAATGCTGTAGGATCTTTAACCTCCTGGGAACACAGTGTGTCTTGTAGAAATATTGCAAGAAGGTATCATAATGAAGAGCTTAATTGGATGAATCCTGGAAGACCTTTTCTAAGGCCAGTTATAAAATTACTTTGGATGCAAATTAATCTACGGAAAAACACTTCTCTGTGGAACAAGGTCAAGCATCATTGAGTAGTTAGATTGCGTTGTAAGAACATCACACACTAAGGATAATTTAATAAACTATAGCCACATTTTTGCTTTGCACTCTTTAAGGGTACTTTGAAGAGCTCTAGTTTAAGTATATTGCGAGTCTGTCACTCAGAATTTGAATATAAAGCCAAATCTATGGATAATAAGATTTTCTGGCTTACAGTTTGAGTCACGGGCCTTTTTGAAAGTGATGGATTAAACTGTTGGTTCAGAGCTGGAAAAGCTAGTTTAATTGTGAATATCGTTCTGCTAACATATAGTTGAATTAAAAAATTGAATACTTAGCTAGAGACTATGAAGAGATGGAAAAGGTGCCAAATTGCGTGTGGGATTTGTTTTTTTCCTTTTCCTTCGGAAACAGATGGTTTTATGTTTGGATCTATTTCTGTATGGTAGCAATGAAGTGCCGCATCGCTTGTGACTTTTAGCAATGGAGCTGGATTTATTTAGCGAGGTAAGATTTTTGCAGTTTGGAATGTGTGTGACAAGGAACTCTCTCTTAAAGCTGCTGCCAAATGCTTTTTTGTGGAAGGACAATTTGCAGTAGCCATGTTGACCGATGTCTTTCTGTCTTGTGTCTCACATGCTGACTTACTGTACTGTAAAACATTTAGTGAATGGAGGCCCAATGTCATGTCTGTGTGTTACTTGATTATTCCTTACAATGTTTTTATGGAAAGTCAGTCGGTCACCCACTTCTTACATGGCGTTGACAGTCACTCTGTAGGGCAAATAAATACCCACTGTAAGCCAGATTTATTACCTTTTCTAAACCACATGAGACTCAAAGTTGAGCAGGTTAGATATGAGAAAACAAAAAATTCTTCAAAATTTAAAATTAATTCACCATAGTTCTAAATTACTGAATTCTTAATAACGATCACCAAGGAGTTCCAAACTTTTACTTGAGCATTTTTTATTTTTAAGAAGAAACATGCATGGACGAGAGAGAGAGAACAAAATTAGTAGCCCCACCCCTGCTGGTGTTTATTTCCAAGATCAAAATTTACTGAATAAGCTGGAGCCAATGTAGAACTTGCTGAGGCTTGGGGGAACGTACTAGGGCTCACAAGAGATGAGGCTGGTGAGAACTTTAAAGCGAAACAAAGGTCTATAGAGAAAGAGAAACGCCTCCAGTCTTCTCTCTCTGACCTTGCCTCTGTCAAGTGAGACTCTGTCTCACTCTGACCTACAGAATTTCCAAGGGCTGTTAACAATTTCTGGAGCTCAGAAGGTTGTTCCATGAGTCTCTGCTCTAGATGTTGCTTGCTGGAAGAGACACTCCTTTGACTAGAATTTGCAGCCCAAGTACAGGTCCAAGGATGGGAAGTGGCAGTATTGCTGGAAAATATGAATGGCTTCATCACATTTTTTACTTTCTTTTTCATGGAGTCAGAAAAGACATCCGTCATTTCTTTCCTCTCAGGCTTCCTCCTAAATAGTGATTTGACAAGATAAAGTGATTTTAGAGGTGATCTGACTTTCTAGATTTAAATTGATCCTGTTAATAAAAGTGGAGATTTCTTTACTTACTCTGTTTTTCTAAGTCAACTTTGACATATACTGTGAGCAATGAAATGATTCTCTGGCTAGCTACTTGTTGATGAAGTGAGCTGATAGATTTAATCTACTGGTCGAAAGCCCACAGTACAGAAAAACATTGGAACATCATTATTGACCATTTCTGTAAAACTGTAAGGAACTTAATGCAGTTGTTACTGAGATCACTTAAGAGACTGTGGTTGTCTTTGGTCAGAATGGAATGAAGCCTTAAATCATGGAACATGCTGATATTAATAATGCTATTAGAGAGAAGGTTAAAATAAGACTGGTAGAAATAAGACTTTGGTCTCTATGGTAGATGTCACTGAAACTTCTTGTGTTCTGTGCTCAGCAGCATCTAAATGTGAAAAAAGTCATAGTCTCTGTTCAAGGGTATGAACATTTGGGGTGCTGGAGCGTGTTCAGAGAAAGGCAGCTAAGCTGTTGAAGGGTCTGGAGCACAAATCTTATGAGGAATGGCCGAGGGAACTGGGCTTGTTTCACCTGGAGAAAAGGAGGCTCAGTGGAGACCATATCACTCTCTACAACTACCTGAAAGGAAGTTGTAGCGAGGTCAGTGTTGGTCTTTTCTCCCAGGCAGCTAGTGATAGGATGAGAGGAAATGGCCTCAGGTTGTGCTGGGGGAGGTTTAGATTAGATATTAGGAAAATTTTTTTACTGAAAGAATGGTCAAACATTGGATCAGGTTGCCCCAGGAAGTGGTGGAGTCACCATGCCTGCAAGTGTTCAAAAAACATGTAGATGTAGCACTTCAGGACATGATTTAGTGGGCATGCTAGTATTGGGTTGATGGTTGGACTTGATGATCTTAGAGGTCGTTTTCAACCTTAATGATTCTATGATTACTGAAAGGCTGAATGACTCCTTGACCTGGACTTCAGTATTGCACTTGTGAGGAAATGGTCTGGAATTATTCTCTGTAAGCAATAAATCTTTGCCAAAAATTTATGTGTCAAAAGAAGTAATATTTAAAAAATAAACTGTAAATAAATTCATAACTTAAAGATACTAGTCCTGCAGAATCTGATAATTAAAGTGTAATTTAAGATACTATAAGCAACTCTTAATTAAAGTGTACACACTTAAAAATTTTAATACTAAGTCTCAGTTTGTTGTTTTTTAAAGTGTCATCTGAGCATTTGTGAGTTATGAAGGAAATAATATATATTTTCTCCAGTCTATAATTTTATATTTTCCTAGATGTTTACAATACCTGTAAATGAACATACATGTATACTTCTCATATGTAAGTACTGCTAAACATCTTAATGTTAACTGCCCACAAATCCTCCTTTTGAGCAAGTCAATATACCTCAGTAAATTCACCACTGGGAACGTGGCAGTTATAGCCATTATGTGTTCAGCTGGAACACTTTAGAGGAACTTTGTGGAAGCAACCATACAATTGGGGAGAATTACAGAATGCTGGATTTTAAGACCAAAAGAAATCTCTGTGCCCTGACCTCTGTAAGAGATTGTACAACTTTCAGAGGTTTAGAAGTGAGTTGGCTGCACTTTTAGAAGATTGTGTTTTCTTGATGAAAAGAATTTGTACTATGGAGAGCCTCTTGCTGTTCTTGGGCAGATATTTATTAATTAATTATTCTGATTGCTGAAAAAAGATGAAATTATATACTACTAACAGAAAATGCAGATCAGCAGAGGCTAGAAATTAACAAGTCTTTTCTTTTGCAAGTAGCCCTTGGCAGATTTAGGCTACCCACTTCTAAAAAGACTATCTGATATTAGAGATTTTTTTTTCACTTTCCAGTACTTTAGGTGTCCTCACTGTCTCTTGTTTGCTTGTATCCTTTTTGTCAGGAGATTCAAGGAATGCACTGACTCAGCACTTAGTTATAATCAGCAACAAAGAAGAAGCACTACTTTAAGAGACCGTAGTCTCCCTGTTTCCACAAGCACATTTCCATAATTTTAGATGAGGTTCCCCATGCATCATCTCTTTGACTTCTTTCTCTCGCAACTGATTGCAGAGACCTTTGTCCAGCTTCAAAATGCAAAGGAGAGGAGTTTTTATCCCAAGTGGATTTCTTTCGTAGGGTTCTTAGACCCTGTTCTTTGCTCATGGGTATGGCCTGATTTGTCAACAAGCCTTAAACTCTTAAGTCTGGGGGCCAGGGCTGTTTTGTCCCCAGGGCAGCTTTTATTCATCCTATTCCTGGAATTTGTCTGCTTGTTCACATTTCTGTTAATGTAATGGAAATTACACAGTGGAAAATACAAGACTTTTAAAACTCAATACTTCAAATTGTCTATCTAACTTTGAATTAGAAAATACTTTTTTAAAAAATTAAATAATACTCTTTTCCTTACCTGTTATTTATTTATTTAACTCTACTGTACCTATCCAAATGTCACAACACCATGACATGGAGAAAAAACAGCTTCTTTTTCAGCAGGGCAAGTTGCAGTTTAATGTTTTGAAGCACAAGATTAATTGGGTACGCAATGCAACAAATGTTAGCTTTCATAAAATTACCCAGACAGTCACTATTAGACTTGACTCTGTAATTTGAATCTCCTGCGTCAAGGAAATCCATAGTTTGACTATACACAGACTGAAGCTTTCCTTTCCTTAGTCTTTCATTCCCAAGCTATCAGTTCAGATGAGATCTTGCTGGGGGAAAAGGTAAAGCACAGATCACTTTAAATCTCAGCTGGTCATTGGATAATCTTCATCTTTTTTTAAAAAAAAAATTTTTCAGTACATGGCATCACAACTTTTAAATATTTGCAGCAAGGTGTAACTTTGGTTTTGTTATGGATCTTCTTAATGACTTTAAGATTATTGTTAATTATGCCCATTGATCTGAAATGATAAATATATGAAACAACTGTAAAGATATATGTAACAGATACATCCAAAGATTAAGCTGTGGATGCTGGAAGCAAGAAATGTAAGAATAGCTGTGGGAGAGTGTGCCAATTCAGAAATTAGCTGAAATACGACGTGCAAGAATTTGGATGAGAAGAGGAAGCAGAGGCGGGAGGCTGAGATCAGGGGAGGTGACGGCAGGAGACTGCATGTGCTTTCGTGTACTCAAGGAAATGAAAGTTAGAAAGAAGCAGTTAGTGACACAGTGACAACCTCAAAAGGGTGAGTAAGTGAAACAGTGTTAGAAATGTCTCCCCAGCTTTTCATAGAATCATAGAATGGTTTGGGTTGGAAAGGAACTCAAAGATCATCTAGTTCCAACCCCCCTGCCATGGGCAGGGAAACCCTCCACTACACCAGGTTGCCCAAAGCCTCTTTTTGTGCCAAGACTTTTTTCATGCATAAGAGTTACTGGAAAAGGCAAGAGAAGTTGATGTTTTCTCTCTATTTTTGGCAAGCTTTTGTTTGTTACCTCTCAGATTTTCCGTGATGAGAGTTCACATTCTTGCCTTTGAAGTCCCTGGGATTTGGCTGTATCCTATGGGTTTTGCTTCCCTCCTTTTCCCAGCTCACTCTGCTCAATCCAATTGATGTGTTTTTCGCCTTCTTCTCTACCTTTTACATATTCCCCCACATTTCTAGAATTCCTTAGAGTACTAAATTTACTGTATTACCACTCTCTTCTTCATGTCCTTCCTCAGGAAAGGTTTCCCTAGAAACCCTGACCCTGTTCCCTATGAAAAGTTAGGCCTAGTATTAAAGACTTAGAACAAGGCTCAGACTGTACCCAGTAGTGCTGTTGGGAGTGAAACCCTGTAGAGTGATAACACCGGTGTTCACTGCCTAATGTTCATCTTCCTGAGTATTTTTTGTACATGTTTTTAGAGGCAATTTCTCTGGCAGAAAAGACAGTTCAGCATGGTTTCTAAATGCAAGGGAAAGGTAGGTGCCTGCCACCGAATGCTTTTCTCCCTGAACCCGTAGGTTCTCTGCTAGGGAGCACCACTCCTGTCCTGAGCATCTGCCTCAAGTGCCACCCTACATGACACAAATGAAGAGGTGATGTTCCATATTGTCAAAGGGCGTCTAAGGCATCTTTATGCTCCTGAGTCTGGAGCAGACTCTTGGCACAGCAGTGCGGTTGCTTCCCAGTACAAATGCTTGTTACAGCAGTTACCTGTCACTGGGGCACCTTGATCAGGCAGCCTATGGACTCGTCCTCAAACCGTGCGACTGCCAATGGGTGGAAGAGTTGGGAACTATGTCTTCTGATCTTATTTTGGTTCATGGAGAAGATTTTCTAGGGTCTGAAATGAAATAGTGTAATGTGACTTGGGAATGAGTAACTAAACACAGCAAGTAGATCACTTAGTAACTGAGATCTGAAGAAATGATATCTCAATAATTTTGCAGGGATGTCTGAGATAGATAGTTTTAGAATTGCCACTGCAATTGCAACAGTGACTGGGTTAGTGAAAATGAAAGTGATACAGCAGGAGAAAAGCCAAATCACAGTTCAAAGATCAGCCAAGAGAAAATGTTCACAGGAAAAATTGCCTATAAAAATGTCTTTGAAGAGCTCTGGAAGCTCCCTAATCAAAAATGGCTAAGTGCCAGAAAGAGAAAATGGAACAGGTAGGACCTGCAGAGACAATAGGACAATGTATAGCAAATGCTGGAGAAAGGGATGAGAGAAGAGCTGCCAAAGCAGATGGTATCAGGGCAATAGTTCTAGCAAGGTGGAGAGGTCATATTATCTGAAAGCTGTATCTCAAGAGAATGTTTGTGAGCATGCTTGGACTATGAATCTGGAGATTTGCAATACTGCTATTAAGCGTAAAACTAATTCAGAAGTAGATGTGACTGATTTGTAAAGAAACTTTAAGCAGTTGTGAAGTGGCTGTGAAGCGAAGCAGACTGACGTAGTTAGTAACTCTGAAGGACTAACATTTTTAAACATGTGAAATAAGAAATTATCAAGATCGGTTCAAAAGCCTTGCAGGATACATAAAAACACTTGAGTGTTTTTTCTGTGTGTTTTGTTTTGTTTGTTTTTTTTTTTTTTTTCCAAACAATAAATTGTATTTTTTAAAGTGCAACAGAGAGACTTCTTTATTTTTCCTCTGTACTATGAATTTTTTTTTTTACCTGAAATTTCTATGAGCACTTTACACCTGCCTAAGAATGTGTAGAATACTCTTCAGCCTTACAAATGTATCATTTTTAGTTTAGAGTATGTTTGGTTGCTATTGAAGTTAAGCTGGCATGTTATTGTATTGTAGGTCTCTGTACTATAATGTCTATGGACTTAGCTTGGAGTTGAATTCCCCTCTGAACAATCTCTGTCTCCTGAGCACATAAAAATTTATCATATATATCATATCAGGCTGAGAGAGTTGGAGTTGTGTAGCCTGGAGAAGAGAAGCCTCCAGGGAGACCTTATTGCAGCTTTTCAGTACTTAAAGGGGACTTGTAAGAAAGATGAGGACAGACTTTTTAGCAGGCCTGTAGCAACAGGATAAGGAGAGATAGTGGTTTTAAACTAAACGACTGTAGATTCAGAATAGATATAAGTAAGAAATTATTTACAATGAGGATGATGAAACATTGGAACAGGTTGCCCAGAGAGGTGGTAGATGTTCCATCCCTGGAAATATTCAAGGTCATGTTGGATGGGGCTCTGAGCAACCTGATCTAGTTGAAGATGTCTCTGACCACAGCAGGGGAGTTGGACTAGATGACCTTAAAAGTCCCTTCCAACCCAAACTATTCTATGATTCAATGATATTACATTTTGTTTTTAAAAAATAAGTATTTTTGGCTATTTTAGTATTAGCTGAACTTCATATCTGCTGTCTGTACTTCCCTGCAGTTTTCAGGAGACCAGTGTTATCAATAAGAAATAGGCCAGCCTGGTTAATCCACATCACTTTTATCTATATTCACTCTTCCTCTTTTTGTAGTAATAAGATCTTTAATTAACTAGGTTTAGATTTGAGAGGGAAAAAAAATTGCACCAATATTTTTAATGACCTTGAGTATGACTCTAATATCCTTTTTTTTACAGTAGGGATCCTGTTTTGCACCTGAAGTGGTGAATTAGGTTTCTTATGTTTAAAAATACAGACCACAGGGAGTTAGACAAATACTAAGGAAAATAGATAATTGCAAGATTAACCATATGGTTCAGTTTATACCAATCTGGCATGCTTTGGGAGTTTTCAAGGTTAGGTTCTGCTGTCTATCTCCTTGCAAGCAAGCAGAAAGTGGCAACTTATAACTAACTGTTTAGATTTCCCCACGCTGGAGTATGTTACAGAGCAGAGGGTTGTGAAAAGGGCCAAGTGACGTCTAAGAGTGGGAAACATCGCATCAATTTGTCCTTTTTTGGGTAATATTAGTCTCTTGGGAAACTGAGCACAGAAGAAGGTAATTTTACTTTTAGATGGTAGAGTCCGACTGCATTAGTCAATTCTCCTGTGAATATATTATTAAGTGAGATACAGGAGTTGCTCCAGCGTTAGGGAAAGCCAAACGATGAAATACTTTGCAGCTCTCATTTGATTGCATTGTCATTGACAGTGATCACTGAAGTGTGTTTAAAAGGATTTATTGTAGCACATATCGAAAAATCAATACAAATGTTAGTTGTCTTGCAAACATTGTGCTTTGGGATTACAATAGCTGGGAATGGTTGAAGTCAAATGCGTTTTATGAAATGGAGCTTATGTGGCATGAAATGTGATTGCGGAATTTGCTGTGAATTGGAAGGTTTGTTTACATTGGCTTGTACTGAGAAGCAGAGCTCTATGTTAATTTTCATCAGTGCAGCAACAAGAAGAACAAAACTACAACTGAGTGGGAGAAGGGAACGGGAGAGAAATGACTCTATTTGCTCTAGTAATCAGCACAAGATACTTTCTTTACTAAACTCTAATCATCAATGTCTAGAGAATTAAAATAGAGTGTTTTTTACAGATAATGCTGGGAAATATCTTGGCTAGTGGAAAATTTGTTAGAGTTGATACAACCAAGAAAAGGAGAAAATCCACTTTAACTCTTAGAGTTCAGGTTGAATTTTCCTGCTTTACTGGTAACGTGCCCAGCAGTATTCCAGTATCCATAAACTGGAAATCTGATGTGGAATTCAAGAAAGAAGACACCCATAAAAGTCCAAAATGTCATTTAGAGTAGTTTTTGAGAGGAAAAAAAGCCTGTTTTAGAAGTAAGGCTCATTATAGGCCACCATTTTTTTCTTGTGCCTCTCTCACTTTGGTGTTCCATCATTTAATGCTGTTTAAATCAACAATTTTTTCAAATTATTTTTGTGTGAATACTATATACCGTGAATCTGTTTTCATAATTTATAGGCATCTGTTTACAGAAGGAAAACTACAGGCCTATCTTCATTTACTTTGTAGTCCCTGTGCAGTACTGGAATGGAAATGTGGCGTCAATCAGCGCAAGTGAGATCAAGCTGCATATTTAAAAAGCAAATGAGCAACTCAAGAACAGTTTTGAAGGGGAAAGCTTATTGTTAGCCTTTCTAATATGATCCTCAAAGGTGCTGGGGGTTCTCAGTTCTTATCAACTTCAAAGAGAATTCAGCATTCAATATTTTCTTGCAGAACTGGGATTGCAGAAATGAGGGCCAGATGATAATGAGCTGATAGGATGACAAACGCTTATGAAGGGAAATGCTATGTGTGAGGAGGCATTTCTGTGACAATTTTTACATCGGTGGTGCAGTGACAAAAAATGGCATAAGGTGGCAGTAAGCGATTGCAAATATAGTGTTTTGGAGTGACACATTCTAGTGAGCCAAACCCGCTGGCTCACAATAAACATGATTGTATCACAAATGACAAAATGAGGGTTGGTGAGCTCCATCTAGGCACTGGTTTCTAACTTTTTTGCATTTTTCTTTTCCTCAGAGGAAAATCTCCAATTTATTTGACGTTTATACGTTCTTATCGGAGTGTGGGAAAAATGGAATAGTATTTTGCACTGCATTGCTGTCTGCGTGAAAGCGCTTGAAATTTGCTACTCATACTTTTTTATCGGTGCTGTATGAAAATGACTCCAAATTTAGAGTCATATTAAATATGGTGTCATGTGCTGATAGGAACAAAGTAGGTTCGAAACACCAACATCGGTAATGCGCGCACAGCTTTACAGCCTTCCTAGTGAAGCATAGACGACGTCAACAAGAGGCTGTTAAGATCCTCCGCTGCTAAACTCTGGTGTGGAGGTCAGGTTATTGTGGGCCTAGACCTGTGTTGGCAGATCTAGCCAAAGCCCAGGGGCTGTGCTTGGCCCGAGGAGAGTAGGGCTGGTCAGCCCTGGGGAGAGTTTTGCTAAGTACTCTAGTGGCACCTGGGCTCTAGGGTCTTCTCGTAACCTTTCAGTCCAGAGTTATGACCTAGAGACACACGACTGCCTTTCTTGGCTAGAGAAATGAGTTCTGAATACGAATAGAATTACTGTTTGTGATAATAATATTAAAAGAAGCTGGAGAAAAAGAGGGCTGTATTTCTGGAAACTGATTCCAGCAGGGTTTCTCCAATTCAAGCATTGCTAAAAAAGAGAACATATGGGTTACTTGCAAAATATGGGTGTGTATTTTCTCAGTGCAAATGATTTCATTAGATCTCTGTTGAAATTTTCAGTAACAACTTCACATTAGTATTTAAAGCTACGTTCTGTAGCCCTGGTGCATATTCCTCTCAAAGAAAAAGATTCACATTTTCTGAATCCTTTGCAGTAGGAATGATGATAGCGTTTTTAGTTAGCGCTTTTCATCCTTAGATCTGAAAGTGCTTTATAAATGCACATATCACTTAGCAAGAAGGGCTTTATTTGATCAAACAAAGTAAAATTAACATAAAGCAACAATGAGCAATAAGCGTTTTTGAAAGTGACTAGCAACATATTGCTGAAGCGTTGTTTTAGCAGGGAAAGAGATTGTGGAAAAATTTTATGTTTGCCTAAGTTCTTGATGACTTTCACTCAACAAAATGATTCTTTTCAGCATCTGCATTAATGTAATCGCTAGGGAGTTATGTGGTTATATGTGATTTTTATCTGATATCTAAGCCAGAGGTCAAAACACAAAACTGGCATTTAGAAAGATGATATGGATTTGTCCCGCTCCCTGAAGGCCTTGGTCTGTAAGCCAGGAGATGGATTACCATGTGACAGGAATATTGTGAAGTATAAGGTCTTCTTTCACTGTAGTTCATATGTACTTGATTATTTCCAATCAAATTTTAACATTTCAGGAAATAAAGAGCAAAAGTAAATTGATATTATTGATGTTATTTCAGCATTTTTTTAGTAATGATGCTTCTGGGAAGGTCAAGTGAGCACTTTATCGTATGTCTTTTCGTCTCATGCTGCATCATGGTCTACAATACAGTGTTTGAAGGCTGGTCCTGGCTTCTAAGCATAGTTTCAGTCAGCTCAGAGGCAGGTTGCAGCACACAGTCTGTACAGCCCTATCTGGTTACTCTGTCACCTTTGAGGACTGGCTGTGCCAGCCTCTGCTCCGCTGAGGATTTTTTTCAGGCTACATCTTCATAGGCAAGTAGTGAGAGCCACTAGCTTCATTTCTGCAGCAGAGCAGTTGCTGCTGAGGACCCACTGCCCACACTACACATAGGGTACTTTAAGTCTGATGTCCTGTAGATGGAATGCTCCTTTGAGACTGGGACTTAAAGTCCTGAGGGTATCTTCCAATGTATTGTTGTCCAAAAGGGATCAGTTAATATGCTCAGAGAATACTCCCATGATGTGAACCAAAGCACCCAAGTGCTGACAAGTGGAAGATTTCTTCAAAAGCCACACTCCTGTCCTGACCTGACACCCTAACATAGACTTGCCCTTAGTCTTCCTACTGTGCTGGAGGCTCCCCTCACTGAGCATTCTGGCAGTTCGTTCTCTTGTTGTTGTTCCTTCTTGGTCTTGGACTTATTCTCTTTCTTCTTTCTTCTTCTTTCTTCTTCTTTCTTCTTCTTCTTTCTTCTTTCTCTTCTTTCCTTCTTCTTCTTTCTTTCTTCTTTCTTCTTCTCGTTTCTTTCCTTCTTTCTTTCCTTCTTTTCTTCTTTCTTTCTTCTTTTATTCTTCTTTTCTTCTTCTTCTTTCTCTTCTTCTTCTTCTTTCTCTTTCTTCTTCTTTCTTCTCTCTTTCTTCTTCTCTCTTCTCACTTCTCTCTTCTTTCATGTTCTTCTCCGTGCTGCAGTCTCCTCTTCCTCAGTGGTTGGAGCAGTTTACCCCTCCAAAAAAGTTCACTTGAGCTGTTCATTTTCTAGAGATGTGATATATTGACATGAATTGAGCAGCAAATTTTGAACAAAACATACAGAATCCATCACACCTGTTGTCTATATTTACACTAGGATAAATGGATTCATAAATGGGTTAATAACTCCTTTTATGATAAATTAATGGAGGACAGGGTATGGATATGACCTTCTACAGAGGAGATCTATAGACCCTATTGATTGCTTAGGAGGTATAACCTGGAGAAATGACTCTATTTCATGCCTGTATTTGTTTTTTTCTCTCAACAATTGCTATGAGACACTGTTGGAGACAGGGATTTAGCTAGATGAACTGTCTTGGGGGTGACAATATCTACTGGAAACGACATGGACTAATCTGTTGGCAGAAGTTGTGCAAGACTTTTTTAACGCATAGAGTGACACAATATTGCACTAACATAACTGGACTTCATACTAAAAAGTGCATCTGAGCAATGTAACAGTTATATGTATGTAGGAGAGCAAGGTAAAAATACATCATAAGAAGTACTTCACGGTTATTTGACTAGGTTTAAACCTTAAATATTCATTAAAAGAGTACTAGTAGAAAAAATGGAGTCCAGTTTGAGATTTTGAATCATCCATTTAGTCTACATTTGTGAGAAAGACAGAGTAACTTTAGAAATAGCTTACTGCTTGCTGTTCCTTTTGATAGTATTTTTTATTTGATGTTAATAATCCACATTGAACCAAGAGATTTGAACATTATTTTGAAACACGTGGCACGGCATATATGAAATTCTAATAATGGTACATTTACTGTGGCTGTACATGTAATTCTGATGAGAAGGTGATAAAGATTCCCTGGGTTTTGATTGAATTATGTAAAGAACATCAAAGTTTGATTTAATGAAGTTCATATTGGGATTGTTTAACTCACATAGATTTAGATAGATAGATAGATAGATAGAAGCATGCATTGGTAGATATATCTGAACTAAAAGTATGATTTTTTTCCTTCAATCTGCTTAGAAATGATTTTAAACTGTGGATGGGTTTTGTACACAAACTTATTATTATTTGTATGGTAGATTTTTGCTAATTCAAGTGCGATGGTGCTTTATATTCCTATTCTTAGCCTTTGAATCTGCAGAGTTGGAGGCTCTCAAGTAGGCTTCCATAGTTTTTGATTTTGTTGTTTACCCAGCTTTGTACATTCACTTCAGGTGTCGGTCATTTTGACCATAACTTACAAACAAGCTCCAGATGTCAAGTTCCTGTTCTGATAAAACTGCTTTTCAATGAGAACACTGTTAATATAAAGAAATCAGTAAATTATCTTTATAACAGCTTTCTTTTCCTCATATATACAGAAAGAATGGATGCTCTCAAGTCAGGGTCCATTTTTTTGCCATTTTTGTAACGTACAGTGCAGTACCATGATTGACAGTTTCTGTTTGGTGATAACATGTTTTCCAGATTGTTTCAATCTTCTGGCTACCCTTCCCCTCAATTCTGAATCATACAAGCTATTTTCATGCAGAGCACAAACTATTTTTGATTTCAATAAGAAATCTGTAACATTAATCTTAAGGTGGAAAAATTGGAAAAATTTTCATAGTCACTGAATGCAACCTCTGCTATAATTGCTTTCTTATGATGTTACTGTGTGATACTAGAAATATCTAAAAACAGCTCACTGTTCATGTGCTCAACTGATCCTCTTGTCAGGTGAAGGAAAAAATCATGTGATTTTCCCTCAATGACAAGGCTTGACCCATTTAAACAACAATATTTTAACATATTGCTGAAATCTAATAAAATTCTGACTAGCTCCACAGTAGAGGAAATAGAATCATAGAATCATAGAATCATAGAATCATAGAATCATAGAATGGTTAGGGTTGGAAGGGACCTCACAGATCATCTAGTTCCAACCCCTCTGCCATGGGCAGAGAAACACTCCACTACACCAGATTGCCAAGCCTCATCCAACCCGGCCTTGAACACTTCCAGGGATGGGGCATCTACAGCTTCTCTGGGCAACCTGTTCCAGTGCCTCACCACCCTCACAGTGAAAATTTCTTTCTTATATCCAATCTAAATCTGCCCTCTTTCAGTTTTAAAGCCATTTCCCTTGTCCTATCACTACATACCCTTGTAAAAAGTCCCTCTCCAGCGTTCCTGTAGGCCCCCTTTAGGTACTGGAAAGCTGCAATAAGATCACCCCGGAGCCTTCTCTTCTCCAGGCTGAACAGTCCCAACTCTCTCAGCCTGTCTTCATAGGAGAGGTGCTCCAGCCCTTGGATCATCTTCGTGGCCCTCCTCTGGACTCGCTCCAGCAGCTCCATGTCCTTCTTGTGTTGGGGACTCCAGAGCTGAACGCAGTATTCCAGGTAGGGTCTCACGAGAGCAGAGTAGAGGGGCAGAATCACCTCCCTCGACCTGGTGGCCACACCAGAATTCAGGCTGAAAGTTCATCTTTCATCAGTCTGTTGCAGAAAGACTTTTGCAATACAGATTTCTGAGACAGTCTTACATCTCTCATTGGTGGCCAGAAGTGAATGACAACCATATGGAGAAACTTTGATGCAGTGTATCAAGTTATGTATGACAGCACAAGGTATGAGGTCAAAAGCTGCTAACCCTTCTGGATCAAAGTGGGCTAATCAATACATTGGCCCTGTCTTAAAGATTAAAGGGAGAACTTTTCCTGCAGAGACTGGAGGTAAAACCAATTTGCTGTTCTGTAATAATCTTGATGAGTGCCTTTGCCCTTGTACTGCTTTTCCCTTAAGTCTGATCCAAAGATCGTTCACAGCAAAGAGGATCTTCCAGTGTTGTTTGGCTCAGGTCAGTGAGTGAGGTCAGCTCAGGCATCATGAAGCTTGGCAGCAGTGGCAAGAAAGGGAAGCAAGACCCAGAGACTGCAAAGGTGAAGAAAATCCCGAAGTGAAGTTTCACAATGGAGTGAAAAATGACACTAGGGCAGGATTCATCTTACTAAACTCAAGCATCTAAAAGTTACTTGTCACATTCCCTTCATAGCCATAGGATAAGAAAGAAATGAGATAGTGATTCATTGAACCTGTCTTAGATATCTACTGTAAGATGAGATGAATTTCCTTCTGGAGGTGCCTCTTTCTCTCCTTCAGCTATAAAGGAGCCCAGGGGACTAGCTGACATTTAGGCAGCTGACTTTTAGGTGATAAAGTTAGAAAATCCCCGCCAAGGGAATCTGAAGAAGTAGCTGCTGCTACTCCTCTCCCTTGCTTTCTCCCCTTTCCTCCTCCTAGCCATTAAGACAGTATTGCAGGTAGGTCTGATGGCTTGAAAAAGGCACCCTTCTGATACGCTGCTAGCTCTGCACTATTCTTCAGCAAATCTAAACTAGGAAACAGATACCTAAGAATTTTACCTGAATAATTTCTCCTTTTTCTGGAAAATCAGAATTTTCTGTTTCAAGAGTAGTAATTCCAGTTGAATAAACTGCTTAGTCGGTTTATTGTAGTGAGAACACAGCTCAAAGTTCAACTGCACCTCTGATTTTCTCCTGAATAGTTTAATTGTCTTCTATTATTCCTTCCACCCCTTCTAACAATAAGATAGTGTGAATTCAATTATGGTTTTCCTATGTCCCACCTGCTACTCTTTAAGACGGGATTAAAGAAGATGTCTAGGTAACACATTCTTGTTGAAATCAGAGACTGACAAAGTTGACTCGGATTTACTGCAAATCTTGAGAAATCTGACCCAACATTTATTCAGGAGACTAGGTACAGAAATAACTTCATTGCTTTCCTCACATTATTATAAATAAAGAGTATAGTTGTGTCCTTCGTGTTCCCCTTTCCTTCATACATAGAAAGCACTTCAAACAAAAGGGACCTTCTGTTTCCTGCCATGGAGAAGATAAACTGGCACCTAATTTGTTCAAACAGCTTGGTTACTGAGTTGATCTGGGTTCATTTTTCTCACATTTTCAAAGGAGATTTTTTCACTAGTAGCTGGATTCTAAAGGTATTTGACTTCTAAAAATGTGTATGGTTACATAGTGGGGTTTTCTGTAATACTGCATTTTAAAGACCAAAATCTTCCTGCTGGACCCTCAATCTCATTGATAGTCAAGGACATTTAAACTTCGAAATTTAATTTGAAACATATTTGGGCTACTCAGGTAATTAATATTTAAATATTTTTGAAAATTTAAACTTAGATATTGAATTAATTTATGATTTTGTACTCAGTTTTGAAATAAAATTATTTGATTAGAATACAAATTCTGTTATTTTTAGTGGACCGTATCTCTTTGTTCAAGTGCTATGTTTTGGTTCGTTGCAAACAAAATTCTCAAGAAATCAGTAACCCAAATGGAGGCATCTCTGATAAAACACACATGATCTCCTTTGGAAATGATCATCACTTGAGATATAGACTTCAGCTTCTCTACCTCTCTACCTCTTTCCCTTTTTTTTTTTCTACTGAGAGAGAACAAAGTGTTTGTTACAGCAAGGCAAGAAAAGAGAAGAAATAACTGCAAATAAAATAAATCTGCTCATGAAATACTGTGAACATTATGGTGAGATATAGCATAGATTGAAGTTGACATGTTGTTTAAATACATATGGAGCCAGATTCTTCTCTAGAATTAGATAAAGTAAATTAAAGTCACTTTTGTTGTAGCAAGTGGAGTTGAATCCTACCTATACTGTTGTGCTGTGTTTATGTGGTGGGGTTTTGGTAGCAGGGCAGGGGCTACAGAGATAGCCCCTGTAAGGAGCTGCGGGAAGCTTCCCCGGCTCCAAGTGGGACCTGCCCCTGGCCAGTCAGCATCTCTGTGAGTAAACATATTAAAGAGAGGACAAAGAAACCCATGCCATGTGGGACCTGGAGTGAAGAGAGCAAGAGATGGGGAGATGGTGGGGCTGGGCTGCCGTTACCCGACTGGATATGGCCACAGCAGTGAGGCTTGGAGAGCTCTGAAGGGCTCCGCTCCCAGGACGCTACTGGGTGGAATTCATTCATTTTGTTAATTAGTTAAAATGCTTGTTATTAAAAACATTTGCCAAATATAAAAACCAAGTTAGTTTCTTTTCAGTGCAGTTCTCTGTTGAGTTAGCCAGAATTTTAAGCACTTGTGGGAATGCTTTTTTGTTAAAATCTATGAAGGTAAATTTTTCTTTATCTATCTGTTTCACTGTCTTGAGAAAATGCCTAGATTTCTGGTCTCCAGAAATATTTTGACAGGTTCTCATCAAAATGGTCTTTCATCATCCTTTCTGAGTCCTGGCACTAATTCCTCCAAAGCTTTAGGATTAGCTGGACTAATAAACTCGGTTCTGAATAAACTTACATTGTTCTTTGTTGCTTATAAACAGATCTGGTACAACAATGAATCAGCCAAAGCAAGAATGCCAGAGAAAAATTAAAATCCTGGTTATATGTGTTTTCAAGAAGAAATAATCCTTTCCCTTCTCCCTTAAGTCCGTTTGAGGCTAGTGCTTGAGAAAGCGCTAACGATTCTCTTTGGTGAGCAGGCTCTTCCCCATAATCTGTGCAATTTCTGAGTATTACGGAGGAAAGAACATGTTTCAGAAATTTAACTCTGCCAATTACACTCATCCTTAGATTTAAACAGGAAGCTATAAATATGTTTATGTAAAACAGTCGTACCCCTTCCTGGGTTGATGTGACCACACTTTACCATTGGTATAGCCGCAGCCTGTAGTTCGGGTGCCAAATGGAAGGATTTTAAAGAGGTACAGGAAACATGGCTGTGGTTGCTTGTCTTGTGTCTGTGTCTTCACAGATTTGGACCTGAACTACAAACATGTAATTCAAACATAGACCTGGCACATATCCCCTGCGCAAATGAAAATACAGTTGATCAGTTTATTAATAACGTGAATACACAAAATAGACCTGATCCTAAATGGTTTTGTAAACTCTAGTAATTCAGCAAACATGTTAAGTAAAGTGTACTGGTCGTTAATCTAGTAGATGAACTAAGTTATTAAACATGAATATATAAGTAAAAAGATCTATTGTATGTTTAATTTTGATCTGTGCAGGATTTTAGGCCCACTCGTATGCTGAGCCATTATTTTTATGCAAGTGCAATGTTCTGGCTGGGTGGATGTAAGACTGACTCTGCTGACTCGGTTTTGGATCTCAGGCTGATACAAACAACCCCGCTTCGTAAGGGGTTAATAACTGGGAGTAAAAGTTGCAAAACAAGATATTTCAATATTAAAGTTATAAACTCTCCCAAAACACACCGTTTTTCTTGATGTTACGAAAGCCGGGAGCGCGCTTCCCGGGTACAATTTGCATGAGCAAACGTGGTCACCCAGATATTGAATGGGGGGTTCACGTGCTTTTGAGTCCTTAGTCAAACGCTTTATATAACTCCAGCAGCGGGCTTCACAGATGCAAGGTTTCCACATAAATGAATGCTTCTCTTTCTGAAGGTGAGAGGAGCTGTGTTCCCTTGTGCTAGGGGCACATTCAGGCCTTTGAAATGCGATTCTCGTCTTTTGAATGCATAATATGAGAAGCGTCTCTTTTATTTTGGTGATACATATTTTTACCTTTCATAGACTGTTGGTTGAGGAATGCTGCCCTGTGGGGATTCCTGGATGCCAATGTAGGTGCCTGATTTCATCTACTTTACACTGTTCATTTGTAGATTGCCAAACTCAGATGTCTGAATAAGGATTCATGTGTTTGTTCTATTTTATTGATCACTCTCGAGCTGTGTCCTGGGTCAATAAAACTGATGTTATATCAAGTTTCCAGGAGCAAAAGAAAATTCAAGTAAGGAGAACTTGGTAAGGGACTGAGTCATTTATAGTAAGCGATCCTGGCTGGTTCTGCCCTTGCCAGTCCAGAAGATACCTCCAGGAAGATTTCCCCCTGTTTGTTCAGCCTTCCTTCTGTAATTGCGCATGTGTGAAAATTAAATGATTATGTATGTGTGGAAGAGTTACACATCAAAATAGCCTGAACAACGTGGTAAGCATTAACTCTTTTTTGTGTGTAGATGGAAGCTGCAACTGAAAGCATAAGTGACTTTTGGAGATTGGAGAGTATTCTGAAACGTTAGCCCTTTATGCAAATTCAGTTTGTATATTTGAGGTGAAAAAACATTATGGATGTTTATTTATATTTCTCTTCTGCAGAAAAGTAGCAGAATTTTAGGAAATAGGACATGCTCTGCCCACAGGCGAAGTCTTCTTGTAGATATGTCCTGTACAGGCAAGGACAGAGCAAGTCATCTGGCAGGCCTACTGTGTATGTGCCTTGCTCTGTGGAAAACTGCAAGTTTAATTGTTTTTTCCTCCTGCTGTTTTTTAACAATACTGAACCTGTCACTATACAGGGAACTTTGTATATGAAAAATGTCACAAAAAGATTAAGATAAGTAGCATCCCAGTGAGTATTTTAATGGTCAAGGCACAGATGCCAAATCTCAAAAAGACTATGGCAACAATAGAAATAATACGGAAGAAAATAAAGCAAAAATTACTGCACAATATAGTTTAGTTATATGCAATCAGGGAGCATTTAATGCCAGTATCCTAATATCTTTTAAGAAAGAAAAACACCAGCTTTCACAAAGAATGTTAAACTGCCTGGCCCCAGTCTGACATAAATCCTTTTAATCCCCATGTGGCACCACCAGCAGTAATGTAGGTTCCTGTACACTCTACTCATCGTGTGTCAATGCCAACTTGAGGGATTCTCCAGGAGACATAATGCAGTGACATGAGCCGAGGTCCACCCACAGATTTAGAATCATAGAATCATAGAATGGTAAGGTGCTGGAGAGTTGTCTATAGTCTAGCTTTAAGGTTCCTACTGCTACACAGGATTGTACAGCAGAGGACCTTACAGTGCCTGTCCTCTGCCCTCCAAGGGATGGATGCCTTGCAAGGATTCATGGTGAGTGCCAGAGGGGAATGTTGTCTCAAATCGCTCCAAGGAATAACTGGGAATAAGATTCCATCTCACATCCTCATCCTTGCCTGGACTCATAGTCATCCGTCTTGTGTCTCCAGGAAGGTACTTCCCTCTGGACAGGCTGAAGCAAGTTTTTGCCCCAGAAATTTTTTTCAGAAGTGGAACAGCAGTCATCTCCTGTAAGACATAACCAGAGAAAGTAATAGTGTCTTCTTTATGTAATCTTGATCGTGTAATTCTGAGTGGGTAGAGTATTCTATGTGGGATGCCATTTGTTCCCTTCTCCACCCAAACCACCTCCCACCATCTAGGTGAGTGTCCCAGCAACACATAGATGCTCTGCGCACACATGAAAGGGAAGAGAAGGAAGAGGCGCTATTTACATCTCTCTTGAAGGTTGCCTAAAATTGAATGGGAACAACTTAGTGATTAAGATATTTCTGTAGGGCGGGAGTCCTGGGAAAAAGCAAAGCAGCTTGCCCACCCTGGGGTGTCCAGCCCAGGGCCAGCCAGGAGTGTCACTTTACGTGGAAGACAGAATTCCTTCATGCTGTAGTTTCATCTGCTCAAATTATCTGAAAAACTTGTGAAACACATCCGCTACCTCACAGCTAGAGGACTGTCAGAATTAAACCTCTCCTTTGACAATCCTCTGGCACGTGTTACTTGGAAGTACATGCTGTTTAAGTCTCTTCCACATCCTTTCTCTCCCGTTTTTCAGAGTGTCTCTGCTGAATCTTTTAGCTATTCTTCCTTTCGTGGTGCTGTCTTTGTTTCTCTTTATTACTGGTACCATGTAGTGTCACATAATCGGATCTGCGATAGTGTCACGAATAAATCCTTCCTTCCAAGCAGCAAATCCATCATGCATTGGACCTGAATAAAGATTATACTCTCTTTTGCAGGACCATATTTCCAATGTCATGTCTGGGCAGCTAATCCCATAAGGTAAGTTCCAGCCACCACAGTAGTCATGGAAATAGCCCCCAGATAATTTTTTTCTGAAGTGGCAACACCCTTTGAAAAAAGATAATTTGCAAGTCTAACACTGAACTAAAGAAGAGGTGCTAGAGACAAAAGTAAAGTTTTACCGAAATGGTTTGTCAATTTTTTTTATCTGTCAAAAAGTGACTGTTCCTTTTTGCTTTTGTCTTTATATTTTTAACTGATGAGTATGAAATTTTCTTATTTAACATTTGAATAGGTGCTACGGATCTCTGATGACTTCATGACTTTGACTTATCCACAGACCAGGGCTTAGTGGTATAAATGATAGAAAATGTCACGAGCAACCTCAAGTGTGTTTTGCTTCAGAATACTGTTAACTAATGCCTAAGAAATAACACCATGTTTTTGACCACACATTCTGCACCGAATTAAGAATGTATTTTGTGAGTTATCTGCAAAGTATGTATGTACTTGGAAGGCTCTATCATTCCACAAAGTGCTCTGCTGTGAGAGAATGTGGGCACAAACATGCAAGAGATGGATATATAGATATGATATAAATTTTGTATGAAATTCACTTCTGTGTAGCAGCCTCATGAAAAGCCTAAACACCACTACTTGTCTTATTTTAAGGAGAACTTGAGCTTCAGGTTGCTATCTGTTTGCAATTTTAAGGTTAGCCAAGTTAATACACCTACTGCATGCAATATCACAGTAATGTTAAAATGCCAACAATTTTCTTATGCTGATATCCCTCAGCGTCTGACTGTGTTTATACTTGTATGGTTCAGTTATCTGATTGATCTGCTTACCCCTGCTTTTTGTTTTGTAGGCAACTTAGATAAAGTTTGGAATTTTACTTCCTTCTCCATGTCCTGCTGTTTTCAGACGATGAGGCTGGCAGCACATGCATCCTATTTCAAATGTTCCTGCACAAATGTAACCACGCTTTGGTTTAGGAGGTCAAACCACCTGGTTGACCTGCTATTTCTTTATATATGATCCCATGAAACAGGATGCTAATGAATGGATTTTTTTTCTTATTATTGCTTTCCTGTGTATTTTGTCCACTTGCTCTCTTATATATCAGCTACAATCTTTGTAAGGCAGGCACTTGTCATTTCTTAGGCTGCGTACGTCTTGAGGTCTTTATCTGTGACTGTATTTTTGTAACTCTCAAAATAGTAAGCATAATTAATCGTGCTTTCCTGTTTTGTAATGTTGGTGATTCCACCAGATCTCAATGTAAAAAGTCGCTTCAAGAGAAGCTACTGGGTATGAACACAGAAAGTCATCAACTTGCGAAGTAGTTTAACTCCTGAAGAGAACATTCCTGCTTAAAAATACTTGTTTCATAGTAGCTTTTGATTTTATGTTGAAGATTTTAAATTGGTTTTCAGGCTTATGTTCTGCATATTATAGAGGTGAATTAATTGTGAGCTTTATGGGGTTCTTTTCTTGAAAGATTGTTCAGTTTTCTTTTCTCCTTAGAAAAATGTCCTATGAGGCTTCTGTGAACCCACAAGAGAAAATGAAAGCTTACAGTTAATAAAATCCATTTGCCTGTGTGTAAGCTGTGACTGGCTGTACTGAACTTCCCCTAGCACTGCTGTTATTACATACCGTATGTTTCCCACAGATATACAAGACTCAAGGTCAGTGGGGAACAAAGTTTTTTGTATAAATGCTGGTATGCAAGACTCCTTCATCTTCTGAAGCTGCTGTGCCCATAGAAGTGTGAAATAGCAATGGGAAAATTTCCTCAAAGAACTATTGTTTGCCTTTTCACTCAGCTACTTCTCCCAGATCAACACTTGCAGCTGCAAAGGGTTTCTCTGAACAGATGCACAGTGGCTGCGGAGCAGCCCACAGAGATTTTATAGCAGAGGGAAGTAGAGGAAGGAAGGAAGGAAGGAAGGAAGGAAGGAAGGAAGGAAGGAAGGAAGGAAGGAAGGAAGGAAGGAAGGAAGGAAGGAAGAAGGAAGGAAGGAAGGAAGGAAGGAAGGAAGGAAGGAAGGAAGGAAGGAGAAAAGAAAAGGAAAGAGAGAAGGAAAAGAAAGAATGAAAGAAAGGAAGGAAGGAGGGAAGGAAAAGAGAGAAGAAAAGAAGAAAGAAAGAAGAAAGAAAAGAAGAAAAGAAAGAAGGAAAGAAAGAAGGACATAAAGGAAGGAAGAAAGAAAGAAAGAAACTCAAGCGTCCTCATGTGCTGAGAAGGAATGCAAAACGAACGCTGTTCTCTCCATTGCACTTCAGGACTGTTGTGTGCTGTGACCCATTTCATCTTCTGGCAGCTCCTACACAAGGGCTGATTTGAAACAAGCGCCTATAGCTTATAGCTTTGCTTCTCTTTTCTAGCTCAGGCTGCCTGAAGAGCTTGGTGGCAATGCTGAGAGTTCTCTCCTGGAGAACACTGGCAAGACTCAACAATAGTCTCAGTTGTGGGTGTCCCGGTGGTGGGCTGTGGTAGCTCTAATGATGTATTGGGATGTAGCAGTCAGTTTTATCATATTTTTGAGCCAAACTAAGCCAACTTTTTCTGGAGTTCTATCTCTCATAAGAGAGGAGGATGCCAGTTGCTGGAAGAAGGGAAAAGACCGAAGCAAATGAAGGGAGTTGAAAACACTGTTACAATGCGCCCCAACATAAATACAATAAACTGAAACTTTCAGTGGCCAATCCATGTGGTGGAGTTGTCACCTCCGAATTAATCATCAAGGTTATATTTGGTGTATAAATATCTGCAGAACAGGTGTCATCATGACAGTAGTCTTGTTGTGTTGCACAGACACAGAGTTTGTTAAAAAATATCTCTAATTTCCTAGGATCTTGCATTAGGGTAATGGTTGGTCATAGAGAATGATGTCTCTCAAACAGGAGTTAGTTGCTGCCCAGTGGTGACAGGATTCTTCATTGAAAATATCTTTGCAGCAGTGCCTTGAGCGGATGGCGTGAGACTCTCCAGATTGCAGTATCTACCTCCATTTTTCTAACCTACCTGGCTCATGGTCTTACGTGATCACTCCAGCACATACATGACCCCTCACTATTATCTTAATAATGTACAAGAAACTGTCTTATGTGACCCTTTCTGCATCTGCAGGAGCAGTTGTTACTAATTACTTACCATGTGGACAGTGCGATTCCCTCTGCAGCTGGAACTGCCTCGTAGTTGCTGATGCACCCCATCCAGGAGATGAGCAACACTTTCAAGTAGCCAGAAGGGGACTAAGCAGAGCAGGAGCTGCTTGGGACTTGCAGTTCTGCTTCTAGAAGGTTCAAAGCCCCCAGCTGGAGGGCTTCTGCAGCAGTCAGTTGAACACCTAGCTGTGAGGGGCACTGGGGATTCAGTCAGTCACCCAGTTTCAAGTTGGTCTCCTTGTCTAAATCCAGTCCAGTACCTTGTCTATGTGGATGACTAGCTGGGAAGTTCATGGACCATGCAGGGAGTAATGACTAAATGCATACTGCTGGGCGGACTGGGTGGGCATATAGGCACAGCTGATCTCCACATATAGGACAGTTATAAAAAAAAGGAGAAACTTGGGGTTTCATACTTATAAGTCATGTATAACTCAAGTTCTGTAGCTTTTCCCACAATTGCTTATCCATGAAATGTCCAGTACTGACTCTGGCAGTTACTTTTGGGACAGCTTTTGGGGCCTCCTGTATCTTCAGTCTGAGGACCTGTCTGGAAAGTACCAGGACTTCCTTCTGACCCAGGCACCTGGGTTCCCTTGTGTGGAAATCAGCTTGTGAGGAGGCATCACCATGCGCTGCAATCGCTCTGTCACTGGACCCATTTCTGATTCTGCAGCTCAGATACTTCCCTGCGAATTCATCCCTCTGCTGCTTGCTGGCGGAGTACCGCTGCAGAGACATAACCTATCAGAATAAATACCTAGGTAGCAGTTGTGTGTTAAAAAGTAAATCAAGCCAAGACGGCAGTGTCATAGCATCACAGAACAGTTTGGGTTGGAAGCGATGTTAAAGATCACCTAGTTCCAACCCCTCTGCCATGGGCAGGGACACCTGCCACCAGATCAGATTTCTCAAAGCCCATCAACCTGGCCTTGAACATTTCAAGGGATGGGGCATCTACAGCTTCTCTGGGCAACCTGTTCCAGTGCCTCACCACCCTCTGAGTGAAAAATTTCTTCCTTATATCTAATCTAAACCTATCCTCTTCAATTTAAAAACCATTGCCCCTTGTCCTGTCACTCAGGCCCTGGTGAAAAGTCTTTCTCTGTCTTTCCTTTAAGCCCCTCTAAGTATTAAAAGATTGTAATAAAGCCTCCCCAGAGCCTTTTCTTCCCCAGGCTGAATAACCCCAACTCTTCAGTCTTTCCTCATAGATGAGGTGTTCCAGTGTTGACTCATGCTTAGCAATGATCACACAAGCATGTTTTCTGTGAAAGCAGATGGGCTTCTCTCACTTTTCAGCTGAGGCTCATTTTAAATTGCTCAAGCTGCTCTTCAGGTGTATAAGGACAGGACAACTAGCGGCAGTTCTTTATCTTACTAAGAGGAGGTGTTCCAGTGTCCCTTTGTCTTAGAAATGTTAACTATCTGCTTCTGTACTTAAATAATTTTTAGTTCCTCAAACCTCCTTCAGACTTGATGCATCTTAACATTTTTGTGCCATCCAAATAGACTCCCAGCAAATCATCTCCTGATTGTTTAGTAATAACTTAAGCATATTAAATAATACTGCCCCCCTACAGCTACTTTTAAATTCTTGTAATTTGCATGCCTAAATTCTCTACCTTGTATCTTTAATCAGTTTCAAATCCCAGGACAGAGGTTTGACATTTAGCCCATGACTAGTTTCCTTAATAGCCTTGAAAAGAACTTAATGAAAATCCAAATAAATTATACCTTACCAGCCTACATTACTTATTAGTCTGCTGGCAACAATTCTAATATATTAGTAGAGACATAGTTTTCTCCTACAACATCTCTTTGTCTCTATTACCTTCCCTCTAAAACACACAAATAGTAGGAGCCAGACCTTCAGCATCACTTAACTAATTTCTTTGAAGCTGTGCTAATTTACAGCAGTGGATGACTTGACCAGAAACATGCACCTCTAAGAACCTCATTAAGCAATCCCTTCTCATGCAATTAGTCCTTGATTGTGTAAGTAGTCCCACTGAGGTCAGTAGTGAGAAAAGGATCATGGATTTTGGCAACTAGAGGCTTTTGTGCTGAGGTAAGTCACAAGAAGGTGCTCATACCTGCAGGAGCATTTAGTTAGGTGTGACATCTCAGTATTGTTGCTCGCCCAGCGCTGGTCAGTGTGGTAGCTCTGTGGCCTCTCAAAACTTTGCAAACTCAGTTGTTGTCTGCCCACGATGCTGAGGGATGAGATCTGGAGAACGGGTTGCCCTTCTCCTCCCCGCCTCTGGCCTTTCTCCTGGAGGTTTATCTTAGTCATGCAGTTATGCCAATGTTCTTTATAAAGAAAATGAGATTCCCCTTCCCAAAAAACAGCAGCTGGGTAGCAGAGGTACCTTCTCAGTATGCGTACAGCCTGTGCTAAGTCTCTGACCCACATCAGGTGAAGTGGACACTTGAACTGTGATGCCAAGTGCGTGCACTCTTTCTGTATAAACTTGCTGACATTCGCGTTGTGCTGCTGTTCTGTGGTTTTCCTGTGAGCTGCCTGAGAAACATGCAGGCACGTGGTAGTTATTAGTGGTGGCCAGATTGTGATTGCTTTCAAGATAGCTTTTTTTTGGTAATAATTGAGAAAATCTCCTTCAGGGCTTCAACTCGGGCCAAACCTGCAAGCAGCATGTTAGTTGTTGGGCTGTAAGACTGATATGCATATACCTGTGTATATATGTGTATCTATACATGCTTTTTTTTCCCCCCACTGCCATTGTCAAAAACTTGGGTTGTGGACAGTAAGAAATGAGCAAGCAGTAGTTTTGAGTTGTTGATAGCTGGGTGGTGGCCCAGGTGGTTGAGCAGCTTGGTGGTTGTGTGCCTGAGGCAGGGGAGGCAGATTCTGTGCCAGGCAGCTCAGAATCAACACAACCCCCCAGGGGACTTCTTGAAGGGGACTCCAATTAAAATGCTTTATATTTGATATACAACAATATATCAAACAAAATATCAATGTAAGACTGTTGAGAGCTCTTGCAAAACTCTAGTATAATATTTAATCAAGTAGAAGAGTTAAGAAAAAGAATTATAAAATATAAGTTAGGATTGTTTTTAAACCAAGGACCATAAAGGCCTCACCAGCCAGCTGCTGAATTTCTATATGTATTGTTTTAAGCCAGAGAACCATAGAGTTCTCACCAGCTAACCATTGGAGTTTTTTTTAAATGAAGTGGTCACAGACACCAGTTCTGCTGCTTGAAAGCCCCCTCCTCCTTACCCCTTCCCATTTTGATTTAAATATAAAGGACCCCAATTAAAAGAGTTAAGTAAAAGTACTAATAATTGTTATAGGTAAGAATATTGATGAGGTTATATAACTAGTGAAACGAATCACTTAAAGGTCAAATTTAAGAGCGAGAATAATATGTAATTTTATGTAAAAGATCTTATGTGATGATGATTCAACAAAATAAGTGTATAAAAACATGTGGATCTTGATGCTAAGGTGGACGTGTTTGGACGGAGCTATCCGCTGTGTTCCCTCGCACTGGAATAAAGAAGTGCCTGTTTACCTACTTTGTGTAGATGAATTTTTTCCCGACTACTAACGTTTTTGCTAACAGAGCCAGAACTTTCTCAATAGATACTCCTAAATATGTCTGAAAAGCTTGCCATCATATTTAAAAGGCCTGGATAAGATTGCCATTAGAGTAATATGTCTAGACTAATGCTGCTAGAAAATATTTACTTAAAAGTAACAAGGCGTAAATGCTGCTGACAAATATTTGGGATGCTGAATTGTGAATGGAAATAATGTCAGCTTCATCATCAAAGCATATCCTATGTTGATATCTTGTGAAAGAAGTATCATTGGAGAGAGATAACGCAATGCTTCCTTTTTGTAAGTGAGCACTGAAGTGGTGGTGTTAATTTCAGCCAGGGTATTTTGTGTGGGTTTAGGAGGATGGTTTAGTGCTTTCATTCCCTTCTACTGGTTCGCTGGACAAATGGCAGCTTAAATACTTTCACAACTGCAGATGAGCAGAGGGTATATTCCTTGGAGTCTGTCAGGCAGGAAAAATCACAGCATGTGGCAGTATAAATATGACATTGAACATTTGCTCTGTGTTCAGAGATCTATGATAAACCCAGAGCAGAAATATAAATCTTCCTTTCACATTTATGACTGTGTCTAATAATATAGCCTAGCCTTCTAATTTAAATACAGTTAATTTTTTTTTTGAGGGAACAACTAATTTACATAAAAGTAAAGTGCTAGCTGTCTTCAATTTATTCTTTGTGCTTTTATCTTCCATCGTTGGGGTTGTTAGATCTTCTGAGATGGAGTGTTTCCCACAGCTTAGGTATAGGATGCTATAAAACATGAGACTATATAACTGAGCATGTATGGGTAAATAAGGTCCCTGTTTTCACTGCTCATTCTTAAAAAAATTAAAATCTGTTCAAGCATGAGCCATAGAATAGGCAGCTTGATCAAGTTTATATGTACTGGAAAAACTCATATGAATATGACTACTTTTCTACCAGTAATGGAGTCTAAAATGAAGAGCTAAGAACTAAAGTAGCTGATTTTAAGTGAAGATACTGACATCTCAAACTCAGCAGAAGGAAACTGTAGGGAGCCCAGAGAAGCAGAGAACTAAGCTTAAAATGAATTCTTTTCTTTGACATTCATTGAGGAAGATGTCCTGCCGTAAAAACCTTCCTTTACAGGTGGTGAGTCTGAGGAACGAACTCTTTCAATATGAAATGTCACCAGAAGAGGATTAGAAAAGTCAATGGAAAGAGAAGAATCTAACTGATGATGTCAGACAGCATAAGCCCAGTATGTACCTGTTGACTTCAGGGCTGAATTTGCTGAACAGCTAATTGTAGATTCCAACCTATTGTTTTGAAATGTTTTTTTCCTTTTAGGAGGATGGAAGTGGCAAATGTAACACCATTTTTTATCAAAGTTCTGCAGAGAGAATTTGAGGAACCACAGAACAGTGCCTCTGACTTTTGTGTTTGGCAAATGAGTAAAAGCTGTAACAAATGACAGAAAATAATAGAGAGGTGAAATATGACATAAGGGAGAAGAAGGAAAGAAGGTTTTGTAGGCTAAAGTAGTTCCTCACAAACCTTTCTAGTTCTTTGAAGAATATGTGGGTAAGAGTGATGCAATTAATAACAAATTTCCAAAAAAAACTTTCAACAATGTCATTTATCAAAGGCTTTTGATGAGATTAAGATATCATGGATTAATAATTGTTCAGAACATGAAAGGAGCCACAGGGTAGGAGTAAATGGTCTCTATTTCATGATAGAGAGGAGCATCTCAGACTCTGTGCTGTTTGGTGCAGTTGTAAATGGTCTGAGGAAAAGTGATGAGTGATGTGGTGAAAACTGCTGCTTGACCAGACAGAGTATTTCAGAATAGCCAAAACTCAAACCAACTGCCAAGGAGTGTCAGAAGGATTTCTTGTTATTAATTGACTGTAAAGTTGTGAGTTAGGCCGCTCTGGCAACCAAAACCCTACACAGTTGCTCACTTACTCTCCCCCACCCCAGGGATGAGGGAAAGAATTAAAGGAGAAAAAGGGAAACCCGTGGGTTGAATAAGAACAATTTAATACAGATAAGTATTATACACAGTGTAGATGCTCACCACCCCCCTTTTATCCAAAGCCCGTCTCGTCCTGAAGCTGCAATCCTAGACAAACGCAGGCCCTGAAATAGAGAGCGAGAGAGAGAGAGAAAGCACTCTGAGAGTCCAAAAGTGAGAGTCCTGTAAGGGCAAAAGCCCTTCTTTCCGGCTGACCCTCACTTTTATACTGGCCATGACGCTGCATGATATGGAATACTAATGGCCAGTTTGGCCCTCAATCTGAAGTTCCACCACAAATCACAAGGGGAATCGTGTCCCCCCTTGTCCCGGCCAGGCTCCTCCTTATCCTGTTGTGCTCTTGCACACTGGCAAGAACACAGCAAGCTGAAAAGTCCTTGAGACCTCAGTGCCAACTACAAACATCAGTGCACTGTCAACCATTCTTTTCAGAGCGAGCCTCTGAGTAAAACCAAAACACGGAGCTTTTCTAGCTGCTAAAAAGAAAGCTAACTCTGTCCCAGCTAAAACCAGGACAAAGTAAAAATGGCAGATGAAATCCAGGGCATGTATACTTTTAAGTAATGCACCTGGGAAAACCTCCCAACTATATGTAGAAAATGACAATTTTCCTATTAGCTATAGCAATTGAGTTATTCTGCATAATTTTCTGAAAAAAAAAAATCAGTATAATGACAATGATAATGGAAAGGCAAATGGAATGTTAGAAGTTATAAGGAAAGGAATGGAGGATAAAATGGCACTTTGTCCCTATACACATATGCAGGGCGTTGAACAGGGAGATAATTTCTGATCTCTTAATTTCAAAAAGATACAATAGAGCTAGAAAAGATCCAGGGAAGGACAATAAGGTTAATCAGAAATCTGAAAACGGCTTCTGCACTTGGAGAGATTAAATGAGTTATGGCTTTTAGCCTGAGAAGAGACTACTGAGATGTATGTGGTGAAGTTCAGCTGGGGATGATTGTTCCCTGTATCTCACAGCTTGTGCAGTGTGATGGTGCTATTAGACATCTGCCTTAAAACAACCAAGAGGAAGTACTCTTCCACACAGCCTGTAATACAGATCAGGAACTCATTGCCATATGATGTGTCAGATGTAAAAGTAGGAACCGCGTTGACGAATCGAATGGATTTGGAGAAGAAAGGCCATCAAGAACAAACTCTGGCACAGAGCAGCCTCAAACACCTGCTTGCTGGGAAGATTAGCTGTGGTCAACAGGGCTCTCTGCATGCCATGTTTTCCTGGCAGTATCATCTGCTGAGAACCACTGCCAGAGACTGGCTACAGGAACAATGGACCTTTAGACTGACCAAAGTGTCTTAAAATATTTATGCTTATATCCCTTCTGTCAGTTACGTGGAGTTAACTCTGTTCTTCACTATGGACTGAGGGAACAAAGGCTGGGCCTGTGCCAGAGGACTCAGGTGGCTGTCATGACTCAGATCTTCTGCCAGTGGGAGGTTGTGGCTCTGCTGAGCTGTCAGCCAGCCCTGCTTTCAAGTTTCACCAGTGCTTCTGCTTTTGCCACTGTCCTGGACTTTCTTTTTGCCTCCCAAGTCTTAATTTCTTGAAAGCTGGGTTTTAACTTCTATTCTTTTTAAGGAGCTTAAATACAAGGTAGTGCCTTGAGGAGACCCATGGATACAATTCCAGCACATCTGTGTGTTGGTCTCATAGCAGAGTCTTGTTGTGTTATTACCCAGCATGCATAACCAGTACGAGCTCTGCTGTCAGGATCTTCCTCCGCTTGCTTGGTGTGGAGAAAAGAAAGGTGTCCACTAATGAGGCAGATGATTAATTACGGTATGAAACAGACTGAATGTGACTCCTTTGTAAATAACTTCTGGCTGTGTTTCCCAGCAGACAGGTAGAAGCTCCTATTCATTTGCATTAATGACACATGCTTATCAGAGTGATCATGCAGTTGACAACAAATGGCATTTCCAGTATATGGAATTAATATGTAAATTACATGCTAGGAAGAAAGGATCAAGGACTCCTGAAATACAGCAGTAAGCACTAATTGCATGCCTTGCCCTTCAGTATACTGTGCACTGTAGGCAGCACTTTTCCTTAAATGAACATTTTAAAGCTTTCATTTTGTCTGCTTTCTCATGCTCAAATATTTCAGATACATTTTTTCCCAAGTATGTTGCACTGTTTTCCATATAATGCTTTATTATACCTCATAGGAGGCTGACGTGACTAACAGTTTGCTTGAACAGCCCTCGGGTGCTCTGATTCCCTAGAAATGTTTATGGGTTATTCCTAGCTTGGGAAGAGTAAAATATAATGCTGAGGTGGATTTCCTTGTGAGAAACCATGCCAAATAATCCCCTTTTGCAAACACATCCAGCTCTATCTTGAAAACTGATTTGGGGTTTTATTTGTTGCTAGTATTTTTTTTTTCTGGATATCTGTTCCAGAGTTCAGTCTCCAGATGGCTGGAAATCTCATTTCTTAGTAACCATTTTTCTTCATATGCCAACACTGTCTGTGAGCTTGGAAAGTTCTTCTCTTGTGTTTTTCCCTGAGTATTTGTAGCATAATTGTACTCTGTCTCAGGACGTTGCATCTTTGCGTTTTTTTTTGGAGTTGATAAGTAATTTTATAAGAGTATCCCCTTATTAAGATGCATCTCCATTTCTCCAGTCCTCTAATCATATTCCCTGAACGTGTGCCAGTGTGGGTTCCTCTTTCTTTAACAAAAGTTAGTTAGGGAAGGTAGGTGCTATGTGAGCTGAGGCCTTCCTTATCAGAACGATGTTGCTCCTCTGCTGTCTACATAGGAAGTAGAATGACTATGGAGACTGTGGAGATTATGGAGACTTGTACAAAATATTCTTCCAGATCTAGCATTTCTGAGTGGAAAAGATCCTGGTAGAATAGAAAGAATACCTCAATATTAAAAATAAGCTGCATGAAGAATTACTAGAGTGGTGCGTGATGCACCCCAGGAACTTGTGTAAGACACTTCAGGTTCATCCTTGCTCCTATCCAAGGGAATTCTGCAAGCGCAGCTCATGGCCACCTGGCATAGTGCTTTTTTGGGTGACTTATGTCTGGGAATGTGCAATATTTAGGATTCATTTCCTTGCTGGAGCTATGCAGAAGGATTACAACGGAGGGAAGGTCTCCCATTCAAATACTCTCTTAGCAGCTGCTTTTGTTAGCTGAAGGAGTAAGTTGCAAACGATTTCCCAGCTCCAGTTCTCCTTTGCCTATTTATTTGAGTTTACTAAGAAGAACTAATAGGCACTGGCGAAGGAAGTGCCTGGTGGGCAAGACTCATCAGGAATCTCTCCTATTCCAGAGAGGGGAGACTTGTATTGAATCCTTTGAAATTGCCTTTATTTAAGTTTTGGATGATAGTCTGCTGTACCTAGCATTGAAGAAGTGTAAGCTAGTCTTAGGAGAGGATTCCTACTTGCATGACACCTGAAATGTTATGACAGCCTTCACTTTCTGAAATGGGAGGTACTATTTGTTCTCTCTTGCAGCATGCATGGTGGTGCTATGGAGTAATAGCTGTTCGGCAAAGGCGATTGTGTACACTTGGTTTATGATACTTTAACTTTTAAAGGTGTCTAAAGCTTAGTCAACAAACTCATCTCTACTCAATACACTTATGTTTATTCTCTTAATTTTTAAGATGTCCTTTAGACCGAGACACAAATAATTCCCTTGGCTTTAAAGTCCCACATCTGAGTGTAGCAGCGAGATGCTGGAAAGGGCTGGGGAGGGTGTTTTATTCATCCAGAAGCTAAAGGGAGACTTGAGGTGATCTCTTTGCTTCTGATGAAATTCAGTCCTTTATCTGTAAGCTCTTAAATCATTCCTGGCAGAGGTGACATTATAAAAATAATTCTGAAGAACAAAAGTTCTTGCCCTTGGAATACACTGCATTGCACCAAATGGTAGGCATTTATTACATTTTTTTGTCTTAGGGAGGCTACAAGAGTTGAGACACACAGGGAAACTTTGGTTTCCTTTAGATTTCTTTAATCACTTCTTGCAAGTTGATAGATTTATTTTTATTTCCCCCTCAAACAACACCTTGTGAAATGAGCTACACAAAGGATAACCAGAGTGGTGTCTGGTGAACCCCGGGACTTGCACAGGACACTCCAGGTTCATCCCTGTCCCAATTTAAGGGACGTTGGTGAACCCAGCCCCTTGCTGTTCACCACCTCTGTGGTGGTGCCCATGGAGCACTGCGCAGCTCTTCCCACGTACTTGGTTGCAGCAGAGTGTGGCACATATTTATTTAATCATATACGAGTATTTAAATAGATCCTTTTCCTATGGCTTACTCCTTTGGCAGTTAGATGTGCTCTGGGAACATAGACTTTACTGGAAGGTAGCAGAGAGAGTATTTTGTGGGATTCTGTGTGACTCATGAGTGCTTAACACCCTCAAATTCCCCTCTAACAAGGGAGAATCTGTGGGGTTTGTTTACCTTCTGAGTGACCAGGAGGTGGTTCTGCCCTCCTTCTGATGATGTAAAGAGGTGGAAACTGGCACACTCTCAGGTGAATTTGTTCTTAGAACAGGGATGATTTATTCGTTTTTTGTTGACAGTAAAAGCAATACATAAGCAGTGCTGAAGCTGAATTATGGGCATAAGGACGTATGGAAAGCCTACTAGTTACAAGGACTCTACCGTCCCTTTCTGTAGATTATTAAAAAAAGAAAGAAAAATCTAACTCTAGGAGATAACAAATAAAGGATAAAGGTGATGAGTCTACACCATTATATTCAATGGGAACCTAGTTCAGTCTGAATAGTGTTACAACCTAAATGCACAGATAATGTAATTTTGAAGTAATTTCTGATGGTCATAGTGATTTTTCAGGACGTATTTTGGAATACGACTTAGCTTATATTGGTCTGGAGGAATGCCAAATCTGGTTTAATAAGCTTGTTTAAATTCTGGTCAGAAGCTTTTCTACTATCATAACAGAGTATTTGAACTCTCCTATTATGTAAAATATTTAGCACATGCATGAAAACTTGGAGTTGCTATGAAGTTCAGCAACAGTGGTAAGTACATACTTTGCTGGATAGCATCTAATTTCTGTGTCAATAGAGATGGAAAAGGGTGTTTGGGTGGCTTACAGCTCCAGAATTCCAAAGTGCCAGCTCAGATTTTAGTGAGGGAGATGAGACACTCCATAGAGAAAATCCACAGCTTGCCAGGAGATTCAGCCACAAACACACCATGTGGTCCAAGAAGCAAGTAGACAATTAGAATAAAGGCAGATGGAAAGAGGTGAGCTTTGACCTTTCTCTATGCAGCTTTTGCAAGCTTCTCTCCAGACTTAACTCCCTAACACTTGATTTCTATAGCTTTTTATATTTTAAATCATCAACTTGATACAGCTGTTCTAGTTTTTATTTATCTTTGAGTTTATTGCAATGATATCTGCAATGTACTTTTGATACTATTTTCCAGGATGCCACAAATGGCTTGAAATGGGAGCTCAGAAGGACAATGTCTCAGCCACAGCAGCCGCTACCGTCCTCTGAGCAGCTGCTTGAACTACATGACAACTGAGGGTTTCTAATAAAAAAGCCATTTTACCGTGTACACCTGATTTGCTAGCCTGATTTACAGAAGGTGTTGAGTAATCCTCATCTTCAGATCAGTTCTGAGACATAGTGAGATGTCTGGAGGCTTTCCAACAGCAAAGATTTTAGCACAATATTCAAATTTGTGTTATAGTATTCTGTTTAGCATAACTCAGCTTTACAATTTGGCTATCTCTGACCTTGATATTCTCTCATATGTACCGTGATAACGGTGAATTTCGAGAATGCTCTTTGTTACCTGATAAGGAAAACTCTATTTGGGAATCTGAAGGGCAGCACAGAACAGAAGCACCTCATCTAGGAGACAGCTTCATGCTGTCTGGGCAGTCTAAAACTAACTTGTGGGTTTTTTGGTTTTTTTTTTAGCATTAGGGAATTCAGCTTTGTTGAAGAAACTTCCACATAGTATAAAACCACTGCATCAGCTTTTACCTCCCTCCTGGTTCTGGTGTGTGGCTGACAGTCCTATAGTGGGCAAAGTCCCTGGGTGCCAGGGTGGCTTTGGAAATGGTGGGCAGTAAGGCTGCTCTACTGTGTGCAAGGTTGTGAGCAACCAGTTCCAAAGACTTTCTAAACTTTGTAACCTCTCTGACCATACTTTTTTCAGCTCCACTCCACTGCTTTTATAAATATTCTGCCACTAATGTAGCATTCAGCTGAATGTGAGAGCTTTAAAGAGCTTTCAGATGTGGAAGGAAAGTGGTGCTATGTTCAAAGCTGGGACCAGGAGGCTATTGAGCAGCCACCTGAAGTCCTAATGGGACTAGGACTGGGATTGTGCTGCTCTGTCCTTTCTGTTCGTGGCCAATCCTGAATCTCAGCTGATGTTATTCAGCACTGGAGAAAAGTCACTGAAAGCCTCTTAAAGAAGCAAGGTTGGCCATCCAAACGGAGAAGTTTGTAGTCTCGACTGCAACAGGCTGTATGTAGGGAATGGCCAGTGGAATGGCAAGTTGCACTCATGAGTGAACTGGGAGACTGCTGCACAAGTAAAGCTGCTCCCAGATACACCAGTGACTTTATTGGGGTCACCTGTATAAACGAGTCCAGAATCCATTGTACCTGCTCATGTGAACTTGCCAAGATACTGAAAGATTTGTGTCCCAAATGTGATAATGAACTGATATTTCATTATTGCTTAATTTTCCCACGCACCAGTGTTACTGGTTGAAGGAGTCAAGCCAGGTAATCAAACTGAGACCCTGATGTGTGTCCCAGCGCAGTGGCCTGGATGAAGTCACGGTGGTAAAGCTCTAACTGATTTCAAAGAGGGCTGGCTGTCAGCCATAGCAATAAACAACCCCTGTCCCTAGCGCTAATAGCCTAAAAGCATTTTCAGCTTAGCTTGTCATGCTTTACCTACCACTTTATTGGCAAAGATCTTTCATATTGTAAGCAATTCTACAACATAGATAGAGGCAGTAAAACAAGCAGTGATTCTGTACCTCTTAAAATTCACTTAGAATGATGACATGTTTGGTTTTATCTTGTATGACTTCCAAGGGAAAAAAGTATTAAAAGTTTTGTGTCGATCATTTTCCTTAAAGATGGTTCTTCTGACAGAAGTAGTCTCTTATTTGATCCTGCTAAATATATTTAATTCCTTAAGTGATGTAATTAAACGTATTAAAGGGAAATAGTTCGTATCCCTTAAAAACAAATATTCTTCCCATCAGATACTAAAATTTACTTAAGAGGATTTTGGCTTGTTTACTTTTGATTTTTAAGGTTTTTAAACGTAGATAAAGAATGAACCATTTCACGTTTGGAAGCTCTGCTGTAGGGAGCTCCAGGTAATTTTTCTGAGAACGAAGAGGATATGTGTGGAGATTATGTGTGTATATGCGTATATGCAGACACGTTTGCCTGTGAGCATTTATACATGTGTATAAATTGGTATACATAGACACACAGAAACATCAGTGCAGAGCTTCAGTTGCAGGATTAGTGCCCTCTGACTAGCATCTTGTGCTGCCCCAACACCAGCAGACAGGGTCTTGTAAAAAGATGTAAGAAATAAGTTCAAAGAGGAAGGAGGTAGTAAGGAAGGAAAGAAGATGAGGATGATCACAAGATTATATAAGTTGTCTATGGGCCCAGCATGGTGTTTCTAAATCATTAGAAAACACATTTAATAAGAAATGTGGATTGTCCCTGCCAACATGTAAGGATCCTTATTTGGCTCATGGATGTCACAGCAGTAGCAGATCTTGAGGAGTGATTTGAAAGAAGATTCCCATCAGATCTTTTTTCAAAGGGTACATTTTCTTCTTTAAATTAATTGGAGTTCCCAGATCTGAATCATTAATAAGCACCTTTTCTGATGAAGTTGAGAGACTCACAGCACTGGGAATGGGATGAAATTGCAGTTTGAGAGATTTGCTGTAAACTCAACCATAAAAAGGCTCGCACTTCCCAGAAGTTGCCTCATGTTTTCTGGCAAGCTGTTGTGTGTAAATGACACATGACTGTGTGATATAATTTCCCTGCTCAGCATTTCATGGGAATGATTTTCAGGATTACACGGGGTGAGCTGCAGTCAGGGGAGTGACCTGAGGAGGTGGGTGCTGCCAGTCCCAGCAAGCAGAGCACTAAGGAGGTGCAAGTCCTGCAGCAACTCGCAGAGCCTCCATCCGGTGCAACGCTTTTGAAGCACTTTAAGAGGGGAAAGACTGTGTTGCTAAGCCTGATTTCTCAGCTCTGTAAAAAAACCTTTCAGAGGACACATATGCTGCACAGAACCAAATGACACTGTTCTTACTGGATTATGCCTTGCGAAGAAATTAATTCAGTTCAATCTTCAAATCCCTTGACCTTAAGGTCACGGTAGTAAATCTTAGTTAAAGATAGATGCAACAGGGTTTACTTATTTTTTTTAAATGGGTCTGTAGCTTTATCTAATTTTAAATCCAGAGTCTAAATCAATTTAGTTTTCACTGGGGGACAGTGATCTCATCTGTATAGCTTTAGGGATTAGAGTCTCAAAGGTGAATATCTGCATAGCTTCTGCTGAGTGTGATCCAAGGCAGGTGCCTCCCTATTGTTGAGGACACAGATGTAAGTATCACCTTCATTCCTTTCTGTGGGCAAAGCCAGGAGATCTGCTTGGGCTCACATCTAGCCCTTTGTATCTTCACTCATGTCTGCTGAGGCTGCTGAAGGAATCACACAGCAAAAGTGGCGGCTTTTTCTTACACTCCCCCCATGGGAGGAGAGGCTGAATTCAACATCTCTGTTGATGTGGAAATGAGGCTCCTACGGATGTGTGGCTTACCAGGACTCACTGCAGAAGAGAATTACTCATCTGCTGCTGCAAAGTATCAATGAGGCCAGTCTGGATTTGTGCTTCAAAATTCAACCTGCTGAAAACTTGATGTCATACCAGAATTTGGCACTAGTTTGGCCCATTTCTAGCTAGTCTGGTGCTCTGATTTACGTTATTCAAACACCCAGCTAGATGAGATTGAGTTTAATTATTAAAGAGATAATGAAATGTTATGGAGATAATTAATTTGTTTTAGGCCAGCAGTCAGACACTAACAGAAGCTAGATTTGAGTTAGTCACTTATCAGTCCTCCACAACCTTCCCCTTTGCTGTGATTCAAGTGCAACAAAGACAGGTAAGCAGAGTATGGTAGCCAGAGAGAAACTCTGGAGCATCACAGCGTGGGGAGGCAGGGCTTCTATCTACTCTGTGAGCAGTGGGAGCACTCAAACACACTTATATCCTGTATATAAAGTCTATTACCCCAAATGAATGCACGTTCATAAAAACTGTTACTTTATTCACTCGTTAGTAAGTGAAAGCAGGCAGCTTGCTCTGTCTCCTCTGTCTCTCCTTTCATGGAACAGCTCAAAGAAAGAGAGGTGTTATTTAAATGGTAGATGCCATTGCCTCTTTTCATTTTTTTTTTTCTTCATGAGCTTCAGAAGTTTTCTGAGAATCATTCAGATGAAAATTGTACCGACAGATGAGTCATAGAAGAGATCGGGGGTAGGCAGCACCTATTGTAACTGCAATTCTTTTTTTCACTCTCTGCAAATGTGATTCAGGCCATTTCTGGGGTGGACGTGGCAGAGTTTTGCCTTCAGGCTGTCCGAAAGCAGACTCTTGCTGTCATTTCCAGGGAACTGGTTTTCTCATGGCAGTCATTTTTCCTATTAGATGTAGGGCTTTTCCACTTTTCCATCACTCAGGTGTAGAGCAAGAGGTTGCCTCCCTGTTGTCTGGCCATCCCCTCTCAGTATCCTCCCATGCCATGTCATGGCACCTCTCCTGCTCTCTGCATCCACAGGCAGGATGAGAGCAGTGCTTTTCCTCTGTAATTTTTAGGAAAGTGGATCATTTCCCTCCCTTGTCTCTTTCTCTGCCATGTAAATCATTCCCTGTCCCACAATATATTGAAAGCAGCATAAGTTGGAAGATGCAGGTAGGAACAACAGGAAAACAAACAAATAAATAACCCCTCCAGCCTCTTCCCAAATTTCCTTGATTTTGAGCTTAGTTCTGTTCTTGGGCAATTTTCTGATCTGCATTAGGCTTGCTATATTGACATCTGTGAGCTGCATTTTCTGGTTGTTAACACATTGGCAGCCTTTATGTAGCACTGAAGTCAAAATCAGAAGAAAGGTGAGGTGACAGAGGCTGTGACAACGATGGCCTGACAGTCCTGAGCTTCTTACCTCATCAGCCAGCTCACCTTCCTCATCACTCTCTCCCACTGAAACCTTTGTCTTCTCAGCATTTACTTCCCTTTTTCCATATCTGCATTTAATCTCTATTGAATCTCTATCCATCTCTGAGTTCCTTCTTTAATTCCATGTGTAGTGCCTTTTCATTGTTTCTCTCTTTACCCCCGCTTCCCATCTCCATTTAACCTTGTAAATAACAGTTGTGTTCAACTTTAGGTTCAAGGATTGGTTTTTATTTTAGCGTGGGTTTTGTTTTTTTTTTTTTTCCTGAGCAAATGATACTTATGAAAACATGCTGCATTTGTCTGTCTGGCTGTTGGTTAGTTGTCCACCGTTGTGCCCTTGCTGGCCTCAAACTTTTGGACATATGAGCTGGTTTCATCCAAACTTGTCAGAAATGTAAAAGTATTAAAAAAACCCCAAACCCTAGAAGCTTTGCGAAAATAGTTGGTCAGGTGGAGGAGGTGGCAGGTTCATGCCCCATTAGAGGAGAAGCTGGTGTGGAGTGATGTTGCTTAGACATCAGAGAGTCGAGAGTCCAGTCTTGAGACACAGATCTGCAGGAAAACAAGTTTCATCATCACTGCTGCTCATAGAGCTAGGCATTTAATTTCTCTCTCCTGGGAGAAAAGAGAGAAACACTAAACTGTTCTTTACTCCTAGATTGTCATTGTTGTGTTCGAACCATTTTATTTATTATTTACTTATTGAATTGCGCTGTCAGTTGTGATTAATTTAGTTTGCTGATGCTGCTTATTGCATAGAAGACTTCTAACTACGACCTGTGCAATGTGGAATCTGTTATCTGAGTTTTCTTCGCTGCCTGTTTTTTGTCTGTTCATGTATCAGAGGGGAAATAATGGCTGTAGCCCTAAGTAGCGAAATAGCTACTAATGGATTAGGTTGTATCAAATGTATTGTGAGCTGAGATAACCAGTCGTAACAGGGCTGAGGTTCCCAGCTGTAACTACAATAAACCTGAAATTTATTGGTGGTAGAACTGAAAGTCATAACCCAGAGAGGAAGGTAACGGTTAGATAGACTCAGATTGACTAAGAAATAGTAGTCCCATTCTTTTTTATTTTTTTCCTCTCTCAGCTATGAAATAAACCTTTAACATCGCATCTTTTTCCGGACATCATTTGAAGATAAAAATGAGTGATTTCGTTGACATAAAGTTATTTCCACTGAGAGATGTGTTAAAAGAGATCAAGTAGATATCTTCTTTCTGGAAAACCCAGATTAAAATCCACTGGCTTCCAGCATCCTTCCAAATGGCAGAACATGTTACAGAATAAGACTTGTTTTACTCCTTTATAAGTAAGTGAAGTAAGCTATGAATTTATGTTCCTACCTTTAATTAAGTCCCCAACTTGTGTTTTGGAAAAAGGTGGCAGTAAAGCTGTACTATATCAGAGTTATTGGGACACCTCTCTGGTTCTCACTGGAAAAACTTTTAGCCTGCATGATCTCAGATTTAGTAGAACCAATAACATTTAATATCTACAATTTTCTTGAAGTTTTGTGGCTTTAAAATGCTACCATAGTTACATTCTTCTGTCTCGAGATATTCATGGTAAGTTTGCAAATCATTGCCCATGGAAATGTTTCAGCAAGAGGAGCATAGTGACCTCTCCTGCACAGCAACTTATTCATGAACTGGGTTTATCTTTTACTCAGATATTTGACTTTGCTCATGTAGTATTTTTGTAGCCAAGTTTTTTAGCAATTTGGAGATATCATAGAATCATAGAATGGTTTGGGTTGGAAAGGACCTCAAAGATCATCTAGTTCCAACCCCCCTGCCATGGGCAGGGAAACTCCACTACACCAGGTTGCCCAAAGCCTCATCCAGCCTGGCCTTGAACACTTCCAGGGATGGGGCAGCCACAACTTCTCTGGGCAACATGTTCCAGTGCCTCACCACCCTCTGAGTGAAAAATTTCTTTGTATTTTTTTTTTTTTTTAATATGAAGAAATCTATCATGGCTAGGTCTTTTCCGCAAAAATTTTTAACAAGTCAAGATTTACCACTGGGTAGGTGGGAACCATTAATTGAAAAATTTCTCACCTCCTCTACAAAGAAGTCTTGATGTCTTTGATTGCAATTAGGAAGAGCATTCTCTGAAATGAGTGAATTGTGCTCCCTGCTCCTCCTTTCGTCTTGATCAGAGTGGTTACTGCATGCTCAGAGCTTCAAACAGCCACTGCTGTTGGTTTTAAGAAAATATGACCAAATTAACTGCATAGTTTATCAAGACGTTATAAAAATTTCAATAGTAAATTTTTGAAGAACACTTTGACATATGGCCTCTCTATTATGAGCTAAGTTTAATATATTATTGAATACATGTTAAACTATTTGGTGACAAGGTAATCAAAAGGTATGGATTACTTGGGACTCTGCATGGCTGGACATTTTTCCCTCTTAGATAACTCTTGACAGTTTCATTATCAACTGATAATTGCCAGCTCTGCTGTAATATATCCATCTATTTATTGGTTATTTCGCATCATTGCGAGCCAACCCCCCACTGTCCTACTGCTGCCCAAAGGTGGAACAGAAAGGCGGACACACTCTTTTTGTGTTCTGCTTGGAAAAACCACAAAATTATCTTTAGAAGAGAAGGGAAAGGATCAAGCAATATTGTAATGGTTGCAGTCAAAGTGGAATCACTGAATGTGTCATTTTGTCAGTGTACACTGTCTGAAATTTGTCTAGCTCTGGAGTTAAAATAAATCCACCAGCAAAATACTATTTTTTACCTTAAAAACCTTCTGGCTGTTAGTAGCCCAGAGGACATTTTTCATCTCTACTTTAGCAATCAAATCAAGCTGATATAAAAGTTTACCAACTAATGTGAGTGCTTACTACAGATACTGTTTATTCAGAAGGTTTCCCTCTACTCAGTGATTGTGAGAGAAGTAGAAATGTATTTAAATCTGTATAGCCACTATTTTGATGTATTACACACAACTTGAAGAGTATTACTCAGCCAGAAGAGAGGCTGTTCAGCCTGGAGAAGAGAAGGCTCCAGGTGATCTTATTGCAGCCTTCCAGTACTTAACGGGGGCCTACAGGAAAGCTGGAGAGAGACTTTTTACAAGGGCGTTTAGTGACAGACAAGGGGAAATGGCTTTAAACTGAAAGAGGGGAGATTTAGATTAGATACAAGGAAGACATTTTTCACTCTGAGAGTGGTGAGGCACTGGAACAGGTTGCCCAGAGAAGTTGTAGATGCCCATCCCTGGAAGTGTTCAAGGCCAGGTTGGATGAGGCTTTGGGCAACCTGGTGTAGTGGACGGTTTCCCTGCCCATGGCAGGGGGATTGGAACTAGATGATCTCTGAGGTCCCTTCCAACCCTAACCATTCTATGATTAGTTGATATCACCTATAAATATTTTCACGTTTATATTGGTATAACTCGTCTGCCTGAGCAGGCTGCAGTAATGTAGTTAAATCAGTTTTGCTATCAAGGCAGCTGAACTAAGAGGGGAAAGTAAATGCTAGATACAGAGAAGGGCAAGTAATTTCTGTTGTTACTTTGAAAACTGCTGGCTTTTCCAATCAACAGCATATTTCTGTGAACAGAATAGGCATTCTTACAAAAACAGCAGTAAATGAAATGTCATTTTTATTGATAATGATGCTATTTGCTCTAGAAAACTCTTTACTGTTACAAGAGCTGGTTCAGAACTTGCCAATCCTGTTTCTATCAGCCTTAACGTTTCTCTGCAGCAAAGACGTTAGCTGAGTCCTATAGAGTTAATATTTAAGGATCTTGGGGATCATTCCTTTGAAATTTTGCATGAGCTTTTATAAGTAAAAACATTTTTGTCAAGATGTGCTTGCAGTACAAGGCAGGGATGATTTTTCCCATTGGAAGCAAGGAATCCTTAATTTTTTTTTATTCTGCCCTTGATAAAACACAATATTGTCTAGGCTTTGTGCATGCTCCATTTTCACCCCCTGAGAGCTCCTAGACCTGCAAAAAGAGAAAGTATGACACTAATTGAGTTTTCTTGTTTCCTTTTAAGTTTCAGCATCGTGACTCTGCTTGGGCATCTGGATGTGATTGTTTGCTCTCATTCCTGCCAGGGGACCAACTTCCGCACGTCTTTCCGCCCCCCCCACTTCTTCTTCACCTCCCTCTCAGAAGTTGTTTTTCGAGACATGGGAAAGCCATCAGCACGTCCTGCTGCTCCGAGGGCTGTTTGCCAGCTGTCTTTGCCCTGGGAGGTGGGTGACATCTGCTTTCTTTCACAGGCTGGTCAGAAAGCAGCAGGCAGAACGGGCATCTTCCAGCCAGAGAGGCAAGAGAAAAGATGTCCTCACGCCTTGTAGGTAGCATACGCGCATAGCCAAGGAGGAGAAAGGACTGATGAGAGGTGGTGGATGATGGAGCAGTTGGGGCAGAGCCGAGGGCCACCCTGAACCAGCCTGTTCAGCTGAGACGGGCATTGATGGGCTGTAACTCTCGCACCATTGGTGAACGCTGGCAGGGAAGGGGAAAGACATCCAACTGACATGGCTGTTCTCTCCCACAAGAAAAGCTATAAATTATGGTTATGCTTTGTGAATAACTTATTGTTACCCTGTTTATCTCTCTGTTAGAGGCATTTTATTTTTCTGCCTTTAATAAAAATATGCTTGCTAAGCCATTTGTTTTGTATTTGCCAGTGGGGACAGTTTGCTCAGAGTCATTTGCACAGCTCATTACATCAGGATAATTTTCCCTGGTTTCTGAGTGAGGACTTGAACGGTGCTTTAGCATGATTTACCCTTAAATGTGAACCCACCTATTACTGTTCCCACTCAGGTCCTGGTAGAAGGGTTACAAAATGGCTCATACCAGTGACAGTCTGGCCTGCAGTGTTTATCCGCTACCTGCTCAAGAGGCGTTGGCCACTACTGACCACCAAATTCAAAGTGAAAACTGGAAGGAGAAAGACTCTGTACCCTACTACTAAACTGAGGATGCCAGCCCTTGCTGGGAGAAGGTGTTTGGGAGACAACCAGACTCAATACCTTGGAAAATGTACTTCCTCTTGTGGTTAGCCTTGCTTTATCTGCAGAAAGGCTTTCAATGAAATGGCTACGAAGTGTTAGTGTCCTTGCACAGTATGACAGAGATTTAAATCACAGATGATTATTCTTTTTATTAAATAAACAAAAGGTTTGAATTTCTACCAGAACTTTAAACCTGCTTAGAATTTCAAAGCCAGTTTTAGATTGAAGAAAACAAATCTAACAATGAAGGAAAATATGCAAAATCCTCCCCCACCCCCTCAAATAAAGGGAGAGGAAAAAAAGTGATAAGTCACACTAATATTAAAGTTAAAAGGCTTTGATGGTGAGGAGAACTTTGTAGAAGAGAAAATGATGGGGGTGACAAATCTTTAAAGAAGGGAAAATGGAGTGCTATTTTTAAAATTCTTTTATTCTTTTCAGATTGTGGTATTTTACAGAGCCTTACAGATGACAAAGCAGCCGCTTCCCCTGTGCTTAACTGAATGCTTTCTCCACACACCACTGGGTTGGGTTTTTTTTCTTTTTGTGTCACATTGATCTTCTCTTGTTGTGCTGCCTTTAACAGGCCATTAGGTGCCTCTGGCTGCCACTAGTGAGGGATAAGATCAGGTTCTAGTGGGTAAACCACCATTAGGCTCTTCCTGACATGACTTATAATATTACGATCTGTGTCTGCTCTTTGAAGATATTTTGAGAAGTAGAATAATCTTATTCTTGTTTTTATTACTTGTACTGAAGGAGTTTCTAGGGGCCCTGTCCAGATCTGATGTACAGGTGTCACACAAATGGATATCAAAAGGCAACACTTGCCTCCCAGAGCTTGCCTTCAAACAGATGAGACAGAAAAAAGACAATTATTATCCCCTATTTGCAGCAGATACCTAAAACTCTCCAGTCCTGTACAGAAAAATCTAAGCAAGCTCTGAATAGAAGTAATCTGGGCAAAGGAGAATGATACTACATCTATCCTAAAATAACCACCTTCTCCGCAACCTCTAAGGTGAAGTGGCATGTTAAAGCAGTAATACAAGCTACCCACAGTGGCTAACACCTGAAAACAGAGTTAATCAGTCATATTAGCCAGCCTGGCATCTCTCATTCATGCTAAAGATGTTGGTCACTGCCCCTAGTCACTCCAGAAAATCCAGATTACCTGCTCACCAGTTTTCAGGGTTACAGCAATAAAGCTCATGCGTCCCAATGCACTGCAGAACAACTTCTGCAAACATACACAAACCAGCTTTATTGTTCCCCCTTGGATTTCCCCTTTAGCTTTCTGTGTCTGTAATTTCTGTCAGGACATGGCGATGATGCCGCCGCCGGCATGTGGATGCTGTTGTCTATCACATCAATCAATACCATCTGATGAGTTCTTTTCTGCCTGTAATGATCTGTTGTGTTTTCACTAAGGCTGTGGGTGGGTAGGGCAGTATTTCCAATCTGTAGAGCACTTCACACAGCTGAAACTTAGTAAATGTTGGATTTCTTAGTCCTGCAATAATACATCTATAAATAAATAATAATAAGCAACAAGAAATCTTCCTCCGACTGTGTATCTACACTCGCATGCTCAAATACCCTCCCGCCGCCTCCTGCTTTCTACCAGCCCCAAACACACTCAGCACAGCTTGCAAAACGTGGGAGCAATTTGCAGCCATCGATATTAAGGATGCCTGTCTTTAGTAACTGAAAAGAATTAGCATAATGCTGGACTCATTGAGTTTCTGTGGGGAAACAGTAACCTCCAGTGGTCATTTGGAGTCCAGTCGTGTTCTAACAGACTTCAGTGAGAGCAGTATTAAGCCCTTAATTTATACCTGGCTTTAAAATTTTCCTTGAAGCCCTAAATTATACATTCGTAACAATTTCTTACAACACATAGCTGCTAGAACTGCGCTCCTTCAAAGGTTTGTTTTGAAGTTATTTACCTTTGCCAATGGCCTTGAGATCGAGAAATAAAAAATCCCCTTGAAAATGAAAAGTAATACCAATTTTTAGCAAAAAGCACCAGTGCTATAACTCTTTTAAGGAAACAGTGCAGTTGGTGTATTGTCTGAACTTGGCTTAGGAATGTCATCTAAGTGCCAAGTGAATAGATTCTTTTTTTTTTAAAGTGGGGACATCCTTCAATTAGAGGGAAGGCTAGACCATTTTCTTATCTATTTTAAATTAATTTGACTGTTTTGTTTGGTTTTTTTTTAAGTTTAAGAGTCTGACATTAGACATGCATTTAGGAGTTGCTCTCCTTGCCCAGTCACAGGGAATGGGGATGGAAGGGACCTTGGGAGGACTCCCAGCCTGTCTCCTTCAAGGCCAGGCCAGCTCTAGTTAAACTGTTTCACCCCTCAGCTTCCTTCAGTCCACAGTCCCACAACACAGAGGGACAGGGAAGGCTGACAAAGTCTTATGTCCCTTTGTGGTTCCTGTTTATATTAAAGACCCCGACTGGATCTGGTGTGGTACTGGAGCTGCTGTATATTGCTGATAGTGGAAGGATTGCTGAGAGCAGCGTGACTTCTCCCTTTCCTTCAGGGGACTGATGATTCCTGCCTGACAGCTCAGAGGCTGAATCTTCAGACTGCTAACCTGGGGTTGCGACACATCGATCGGGACAAGCATAGCGCAATTAGCCTTTCGGTCATCAGGTTTGCCGGGGGGTTGAGGGTACGCCGCTGAATATGGCTTGGGGGATCCCAAGTCCTCCCCCGAGGTTTTTAATTTTTATTGTCCTCTGGGTGAGGTAAATTATTACCTCCATTTGATTACCGAGTGCTGTGCCAGTGTGTCTGTTTATATTTATGCTCCTGGGTGGTTACTGTCAACACAGCTACTGCAGACTGCTCAGAGCTGTGAGTGAGCCCAATATGTCAAACTGGGAATCAAATGTATTAAGCCCATCTCCTCCTCCCTCGGTAATTTTCTGAGAATGTGCCACTGACAATGTTGGAGCTGGGAGAAGGTTATGGCTGGGTGTGGAAAAGTTTGATTTAGAGCTAAAGTGGCTGTGAGACATCGAAAAGAGAAGGGGGAAAACCCCTGATGTGCCTCAGGGCACGGGGGCATCCCATTCTCCTGTGAAATGGCCAGCCAAGCCGGCTGTGCTGCCTCCTCAGGTGCCTAGTTAGTCCTGAGATGGCATGAAGACTGACGATATACTTCCTCCTGTATCTTATTTACCCCAGGGTGGGCTGGTTTGGGGCCCAAGGTGGTGCCCCACATGGCCATGAGTGCGGGAAATGGGGAGCAAAGCTCAGAGTGGCACTGGACAACTGTGATGAGGGAGCGAGTAATGTCCTTGTTGACCCTACTGGACAGACTCAGCTGGAGGTGCACGTTCAGCGGGCTGGAAAGGCAAAGGGAGAGCAAGCAGAAAGAGAAGATCTCATCTCCTGGTAGACAGGCAAGATGCCTGCTCCGTCTATGCCTTTCTAGGTAGGACTAACCCTGTTAGCTTATTCCCACCTCCTGCTCAGACAGTCATCCACTCCTGCTTTTTGAGGGATGTCAAGCTCTCATCTGAGAGCCCACAGGCTCATCCTTGTTCCTGACATCTCCCCTTCCTCCACCACAGCGAATCTGGTCTGCATCTGCTGTGAAACCAAAATCTGCTTGTGCTGGAGAGACCACTTGGACTGAGGGCAGCGTAAGAGCTCATACTGAATGAAGTGGTGCTTAGCCAAAGCAGGAAAAAGAAAACACTAGCAAAATCAAATTAAAGAAGAGATAGCAGATAAAAGTGGAAAAAAAATGTGGTAAGCTGTGATTAATACAGGAAAATAGATAATGAAAAGAAGAAAGTTAAATATGAGTAATTACAGAAGGCTATAGGCAACGGTTAGACCATGAAAGATGGCCATACCCAACACAAGCCATCATTAATTATGCTGCAGCTAGCTTTGCTCAGGGAGAAAGCAGAGTCAAAGCAGATGAACTGTAAGTGTTGGTCTCTGAGTCTTGCTTTCTTTCAATTAAGGATTACTTCTTATCTTTGTTTCTTCTAATGAGGACTGCAAAACTCAGTTGGGAATTTACAGACCGTTTCCATTGATTTTTGTTGTTTCTCTTGTCTTTTTTTCCTCTATGACTTTGTGATAGTTATCTTTGGATCTCCTTAAATGGGTCATTTGCAGGAAAAATACAGTATACAGTATGTCTGTCTAAGATGCCAGCTAATTGAACACTCAGAAGACAATCAGTGATGCTCTCCTCTTTGGACTGCCAAGGGAGTTCTAAAGGTTTCTCAAGGCTCCCTCATTTTAATTTTAATTTTAATTTTTATTTTAATTTTAATTTTTATTTTAATTTTTATTTTATTTTTTAAAATTATTGACTTCAGATTTTAATTTCTGTAAATTAATGGACTGTGTGGAATTGATGGAAATCGATATAGTATTATTTGTACAGGAACATACATAAATACGACTTTCTCCATGATTAGGAAAGATTTACATCTTTTCAGTCTCTCTTTCATCTTTCTCTCTCTGCACAGTCCAATGGTAACATAAATAATATAAAACAACGCACTGACTCACTTTTGTCCATGTTTCTGGTTAGTTAAATTATTAATAAATGCTTGGTGCAAGACTGATTTCAGCTAACTTTAGCAGTCTGCTGTGCATACATTTATATCCGATTGAGCTTTTTAGGGCTCTTTTATAGTCAATGTGGGAAAAACAATCCCAAGGAGTGATGCACATCATGAGTTTTAGGTACATTCCTTAAAAGAGATGAATTATGCCTTTAAAATACTCATCTTTCTTCTACTAGCTCCTATGCAGGTGTCTTCGTTGGAAGAGATGAATTTTACCCTTTGTTCAGTTTGTGTAATTTCTGTGTGCACCAGGATCATTACTTAGGATCATGTTTAGCATCAGATAGCTGAGGACACTATTCTCCTTTGGCTTGAGATGCCACAGGGAGCGATGTCCCTTCATGAGCACCAGCTGACTGCTGAAATGGCCTCTGTTTTTTGTGAGTGTCCTTGGCTATTTTTTGCAAAGGCATCTAGTTCTGTTCACGCTATGTTAAATAACTATCAGATCCAGTCTTTCCAAAAACGTGGCAAAAGGATGCTTAATTTCATGTGTCCGATTTCCCTCATGTGGGAAAAGGGATCGAGAAGCTCTGACAGCTCCTGTTGAGCAGAAGCCAAAGCAGCACCTCTGGCACCAAATGGACTAGAGTGAGATAGCAAGGTGCTTCGGGATTGTGAATGTGCCCAGGGTTAAGCAATAGCTGGGAGGCAATTTTTATTTTATTTTTTTTTTAATAATGATCTATTAGTTCTGCCTCAGCCTCATGCCAGTGGCCCAAGTCCTTTACTAGATGTAGCTGTTAATAATATTTGCAACACAAGGATTTATGGACGCGTTTATTCTGGAAAAATCTAATCACTGCATCGCTTTCGCAAATGTAGCCGTATCAGAAGCAAACAGTGCATGAATTATATGTCTTGGCAGGATTGATCGTGCCCTTAGGAGCTATCAGCAGCACCCAGAGAACAATTACATTCTCCTGCTCCCAATAATGAAGTACTATTTAGAAACAGAAAATCATTATGTAAAACTTTGAGAAATGATACAATTACATTACATTACACGTACTTTTGTCATACGCCTTGCTTATTACACAAAATTTAAATGTCTTCTGAGAGGGAATTCGTAGTGCTGGTTTCCTGCTCTTGCACTCCAAGGCACTTTGTCTTTCTGTTAAATGATGAGAGCAAGCTGTTTAGGGTTGGAAATGTCATATGCTCTGAAAATTCACAAAATTGCGTGTAAAAAGAAGTTGGGTCTGAAAGCAAGCAGTTACTGCATTAATTATCACTTAATTAATATTAAATAACCTGTTAATTTGCTAGTATCTATTTCATACTTAGGTTTATTCAGTCATACTTCTGAGGTTATTCATCCTGTGTAGTCAGTCTGATTTCTTTGTAATTGTTTACAGATTTAAATTTAAGCCTTTTATTTACTTACTTTCTTTTGCATAACAGTTGGTCTTTGTTTTGCACTGGTTTCAACCGATGCATGACCAAAGCTGTGGGATGGAAAGGAAAACAAGTGTGTCTGTCTAGTTTGTGCAGTGCTCAGTGCAAAAAGTCCCAAGGCAGTGCTCTGGGAAGTGGCCGAAACGTGGGGCCGGGCCAGGTGCCACCCCTGCATGAAGGCAGAACTGGGCAGCAGGTAGCACCACAAATGGTCTAAGATAGATCTGCTCTTACACAATCTCTCCTGCTTTATCTATTGCGAGTGAGACTAGGGGAGACAATCTGACAGGAACGCTAACACGGCATTTCCAAAAAACTCATAAACACTCCTAAATCTTAAGGACTTTTACCTGAGGCTGGAACTGCAGCAAACATGAGTTAGTGCCCGAGCAATCTGGCACTGTCTGCGTGCGTCTCATTGCTCCCACTCGCAGTTCTCAGTTAAACAAGCTTTTCCTAGAAGGGGAGATGTTAGGCATACTTCGTATCAATCCTTCTATACCTTAAAGACCTTTATTTAACCAGGACTCTGACACAGTGTGAAAAGTGATCAATGATGATTCTTAAAGAAGCCCCCAGGACCCCATAGGATATAGGGAGCTAATTGTATATAAACCACTTGAAAAGGCTCTGTCCCATGGAAAGAAAAGTAAGGAACAGTTTTAAGTGCATAAACAGTCTGTTATTTAACGGCAGTTGCTTTCCGCTCCTATTTCTATCTCAGTAACTGATTGTGGATGGTTTCAGCAAATGTGTTGCATCAAGAACTGATGTTTAAAACATGAGTGGTTTAAACTAGGGTTGATTTTTCCCCCCATCGTCTCCTAGTACTTTCTAATAGGCTGTGTTGCATGTTGCTTCTTAAAATCAATTCGGTGGCAACTATGTTATGCTAGCAGTGTGTGTGTATGTGTGCATTTGTACACTGGGAGAGTGGGGATCCATACGAAAACCAGGAGAAGCCTGGTTCAAGGAGAGCTGATGAGACCTGGATAATCATTTATGTTTCAGATTTTGCACTTAAGTCTTATGGCACAGAAGCAGTTCCCACAGACTTTCCAGTGCTGTGGGCATTTAGCATCTTCCTGAAGTAATTAATTATGATTTTGATTTGACTGGAATCAGGACTCTCTAGATGTCATTTGTTCAGCTCATGCATCACGCGAGACAAAATTGTATCTCCATTTAGACAATTCCATATTACAACTTTCTTTCCAGTATTGTTCTTTTTATAACAGAAGATTTGAAAAGCTTAAAGAAAGAGACAATTCATTTTAATTGAATTTTGAGGCAGATAATTTTATAAGTACAGAGATATTAGGCTAGGAAGTCTGCATTTTTGATGTTGGTCTTACATATGACAATGTAAAAGGATCCTCTTCTTTCTAGGTGCCCTGGCATGGCACAGACCCATGGTAGAAGCTGACTTACAAACAGCAAATGATGCTAGAGAGAATGAGGAGCTAAATGCCCGTTGTTGTCCGGTCCACCTTTTCCTCAGCAATTGTCATTGCACTGTTGTATCATTCATGAACTTATCCCTACGCAGTCTCCAGCCTTGTGGGTTAGCTGATGGTGGGTTTTCCTCTTAAGCTATATTTGTTCAACATCTGGATGATGCTGAATCCATCCTTGCAGTCCCATCTGCCTCAGTTTAGTGTCTTCTGCATGGGAGCGAGCTCTGTGGCTGCCTGGTAGATGTGTGTGAGGATGGCTCAGATCTCCTTCTCTATCTGCTGGGAAAGTTTTGGGGTCCTCAACTGGAGCAAGCTCCTGCATGCTCAGGGATCAGACTTCTCTGGGAGCAAGGAGCTGTCTGAGATGTGGAAAGCTCACTCCTGTGAAATACTCAAACCTTTCCACGTGAAAATGGCTCAGATCTAGAGAAGCGTGAAGGTTTTTAGTACTGGTGGCCAAAAACATTTTGCAAGAACCCTCTTGCAGGCTCCCTAGTGCCCTACCTTCTGTTCATACTGGAGATCACTTTAAGCCTATAACTGTCTAGCAAGAACCATTGCTGTGCAGTGCTTTGTGTATATATCCAGTAGATTTTCTTTTTAAATATGCTTTGTTTACAGAACAGGATTAAGTCCTGATGTAAATTGTAGTGGATAAGGACGAGTAGTAGCCCTGTATCTGCAAACTGCATCCCGTGATGGGAATAAGTGCTACTATGCGTGAAGGAGAGATAGCTCTCAGTTGTTTTTTTCCCACTTTGTCACCTTGCCCCTTTTATGTCCTAGGAGCCATTTTCCAACATTTTAGTCACTAGCACTGCTGAGAGCTCTAAAAAAGTACTAAAATTTTAAGTAGGTGGAAGCCTCCGCAGATTGGTCATGAAAACAGCATGGTTGCATTTTGATGGTATTTCCTCTTTATTTCAGTATATTCTCATGAATAAAATGCCTTATGCCCTACTAGATTCTATCCAAACTAATAAATTGTTGTTGAAAACACTGAATTGCAGAAGCCTGTCATTAGCATCTCACACAAGCTGCGTTTTGATGTGTCAGTCAAAATGAATTAAACTCCAGCGTGCACAGACGCAATGTATTAGCTCAGTGACTGCCCTCTTCCTAGTCATCCCAGGTGGTGACCTTTTACAACTCAGTGCTATAGAGCTGCTGGGAGGTGACAATCATACAGCCCCCTCCATGCTTATGCACTACACCCCATCCAGTAGCTTCAGTTAAACCCCATGTTCCATTTAGGTTGTAGAAGAAAGGTGTTAGTAAAACTTTTTAGAAACTATGGATAATATAAAGACAATTAGGTTAGGTCATGACTTGTTTTTTAAAGAGTGTGATCATGTAGCTAGTGTGTAGAGAGCCAACTAAATGTCTTCTTTTTAAAGCTTTGAAATTCTGTATGTCTCAGCAGGAGCTCCTGAAGTCTTCCTATTTGTTTTTAATTCAACCCTTTCTGCCTTCCCTAGGTATAGAGATGAGAGCTTAACATACTTTTTGAGATGTTTGCTCTCTCTGTCCATATCTTTGTTCCTGAATTTCTGAGGGCCAGATTATCTGAAATTACATCAGATTCAGCACTGCTGGTGAATAACTGTGACAGTCGGAACAGCTCTGGACACTGGACAGCCCTGAAACTCAGGAATCCTAACCCTAACCACCTGCCAAGTGACGCCTGCTCTCCTCTGCGCCTGCTAACAAGTGTGAGACGGGTTTTGTTTTCTTTCATGCTACCTGATAATACGCCTATGTAGTTCCAGCTTCCCACTTATATCTGGAAAGCTGCATGCGTTTGAAAATTGCCAGCTCTTTTGTGAGGAATAATAGTCTTCACATTATGCAGTGGTTTGTTTTTCAGTCAAAGCCTTCGCTCCTGGAAACAAGTCATTACAGGAGATTATTCCCTTATTTTTGAAAAGAAAGAAAGAAAAAAGACAAACAGTTTTTCGAAAGAAAAAAAACCACAAACAGTTATCAGTTTTAGTAGTTGCAGTGAAAAACTCAAAGTCATGACTCAAATTTACTCCAAAGGCAAATTAGAAGGTATGTGAAAACAATCCAGCATTTATCATTTTTAAATCCAAATTCTAACACAATGTTAAAATAAAAGGTCCTTTGTCTGCCCCAGTCTTTGAACATTTGTAAATGTAAATGGTAAAGCTGATGTCAATAGCGCTACACAGAGACACATACTCCCTGTGGATTGTGGTCCTCATTTTTACCCACTCATCCGTTTGTTTCTCCCAGGGAAGTACACAGTGTCTGGTGTAACCCTGTGGCTTCATTTCATGTTGCTGAAGCTCCAGATTCAAGAAAAAAAAGTGGACAGATTGAAAAGATTCTTGAAGCAAGTAGTGGGGATATCTGATCTTGTAGAAAAGATTGAGAAAGCCTGGATAGAAAGGTTGTGGAAGATCTGAAGGAATCTCTGTAATGAAAGGTTTTAAGAACAAGTTTGACAGGCCTCTTTCATGAAAGAGAAAGACGTTGGGATAATGAAGCATTTTGGCAGGGGATGGACTAAATAACCTCTTAAAATATTTTTCAGTTCTATCTTTCTTTATTTTCTACTCTTGGACTTTGTGAATGGGTTGTGAGTGACCCCCTGAATCTGTTTGTTCCCCGCCCGCCCCCCTCCGGCCCCCCCGCCGAAGATAGTATTACATCAGAGACAATAATAAATAATATATTATGTCTATGGTCTATGTAATTACTTTTGTCTGCTAATCATGTAAGTCATTAGAGATGTAAAACTGTTTTGATGATGAGCTGTCTTCAATAAAACCATCTTGATGGGCATTACTGCTACTTCTGGTTTTAGATTGTTTAATTCCTTCCTAAATGATCTCATCTTTTTGCTGAGCATCACATTATTCCTGTATTTCTGGTTACCTTTTGGGATAATGGTGTACAGTTAGTGGTATCTTCTGGAAAGTCCCAAATTATATGAAATCCATATCTACATACCAGCTTCATGTTAGAAGCATTTGTTAGAAGGCAACAGTCCCAGTCTAAGCAAACCTAATGAAATCCATAGAAATCCTGGGGTTAACTTTGGAACAAGAAGGTTGTGTACGTGGAAGATAGGGCTGTTTCTATGCACACAAATGAGCTGCCATGTTCAGAAGTATCTTAAACTCGGTGGTAACACAGGAACTTAAACAGGCAGTGAATTGTGTGCTAATTTACCAGTTCAACAGAAAAGGCAGCTTGGAACTTTGTATTTCCTGTGACATTGGTTTTACAACAAGAGTTAACGCTGATTCAAAAAGCAACACATGAAAATATTTCTGGTTTATTTTACAGAAGCGATGGTCTTCCAATTTAGGTGTGGAAATACCAGAGAAATAGTTTTCATTTTTGATATTGCTGAAAGGGATGGCAGCAGTGAAATCACGGAGATCAGTTACAACAGTTGTTTTTATTAAAATGGTATTTACCTTGCTGCTCTTTCATCCATCTTCAATCTTAACTGGATTAAAACCAATATCCAGTGGCAAGGATTCATTATTAAAGTGATTGTACAAGTATGTTTATCAAGATGAGCAATCCTATGTGTACCATGCCTTCTTTGACAGTAAAAATGATATAAGAACACACATAATCGTTAATTACTTTCCTTTTACTAGTGAGCTAGTATTAAAGGGAAAAATGTCATTTTGTCTGTCCTGCATGAAGACTATAAGACGTCTATTTTTCAAGAGGAATCATCACGGTGTTGTAACAAAGGAGCCGTTTGACAAAAAGAAAGTTTCAAGATAGACCAATTTTCCATCTGCAAATCCTCAGGTTGGTTTTCCTCATCTAAGGGGCTGAAGTTGCATATGTTTTTATAGCCATATTGATGCATTTTTATAAGTGAGTGTCCTGGTTTTAGCTGGGACAGTGTTGGCTCTTCTTTTAGCAGCTAGAAGAGCTCCGTGTTTTGGTTTTACTCAGAGGCTCGCTCTGAGAAGAATGCTGATAGCAAGTGATGTTTGTGGTTGGATGTGAGACTCCAAGGACGTTTCAGTGTGCCGGAGTGCAGAAGCATGGTGGGATAAGGGGGAGCATAGCTGGGACAAGGGGGCCACGATTCCCCTTGTGATTTGTGGTGGAACTTAAGATTGAGGGCCAAACTGGCCAATTAGTATTCCATATCATGCAGCGTCATGCCCAGTATAAAAGTGAGGGTCAGCCGGACAGAAGGGCTTTTACGCTTTGGCTCTTTTGCCACTTTTGCTCTTTTGAGCTTGCTGTGCTTTTGCTCAATTGCCTTTTTTTTTTCCCCTCTCTCTCCCAGTACTCCCACTCTCGGAGTACTCTCTCTCTCTGCCCCTCTCTATTTTGGGCCTCGCATTCGTCCGGGATTGCAGCTTCGGGACGAGATGGGCTTTGCATGTGAGGGGGTGGTGAGCACCTACACAGTGTATTAAATCATCTGTATTAAATTGTTCTTATCTCAACCCACAGGTTTCCCGTTTCTCCTTTAATTCTCTCCCTCATTCCTGGGGGTGGGGAGGGTGAGTGACCAGCTGCGTGTGCGGTTCGGTTGCTGGAGCGGCCTAACCCACGACAGTGAGTGTATTTTATGCACTCTGAAAATCCACAAACATCCAGTGAACGTGAAATTTTCTCGCTCAGCTCTGTGAAAAGTGCAGAGAAATTAACCTTCTGTCCTGTGCGGTTTGTGTAGCTAAAGCAATACCATGAACATATGAATTTGGATTAGAAAAGAAACTGTGCGAAAATACTAGGATATTAATACAAGTTGGGATTATTTGTAAAGTTTTTCATGTTTATATTCTTATCTTCTTTGTTTAAAATGGTGAAAAGACCTAAACAGTGAAAGTTCTAAAAGTGACGAGCTGAAAGAGCAGCCACATGTTTGCAGCTGGTATATAGAGAAGAATGGTGGCAAATACTGGATTTAGACATCACAAAGATAGCATCCCCTTCTGCTCCCAGCAGGAATTTTGTGATTGATCTCAGTGCTAATAGGATCAAACAGAAAGACAAAATGCATGTAGAAGTGGATGAAAGCAAAGAGGTAAAAACACCAGGATGGCAAAATGCTGACTGCACTGATGCAAAGGGATGGCAGTCCTTAGAATTAGGCCTTGTATTGAAAAATTCAACACCTCTGTTCAAAATGTATACATTACTTGCAAAAGGATTGATATGCATAATTGTTCTACCTGCTTCATGAATGTATTAATAACTGCGTTCTGTAGATATGTATATGGCTATAGTTTGCTTGGTATTCTGCATAAAATAATTGTTTATCGGTAGCCTTTCTAGCAAATAAAAAGAAAATTTGAATTATTTTGCAATAAAATAGACCAAGCCATATCTAATCCAGCAAAATCTGTCCTAGGCTCAATGTGAAACAAGAAGTTCCACTCATGAGATGTTTTTTAATTTATCCTTTGGTTGCACACAAACACATCATTAACATTATTCAGTGTTACAAGAGCAATAGTACCAACAATAAAAGATAATGCAATAGGATTTTTATTTAAATTTAGATTTGATTAATGGCCTTGTAAAATTTTACCAAGAGGAATAGAAATCAGGTGGAAGCAAACGCGAAAAAAAATCTTTGTTCAGTCCACTTCTTGAGAGAAGACTGACTGAAGGATGTGCCAGTGAAATGATTTTTAATAAGAATTGATTTTTTTCTGGGTGTGATGCTTTCTGGTGCAGAAGAGAACCTGTAGGCAGATTTTTTTCTGTTTTGAGTCCTAGAGGAAAACCCATGTGGTAGGATCTGAAACATGTGGCAGTCCTTACCAGGGAAGAATCCCTCTGTATGTCCATCTTGTGTAACTCCATGCCCCTAGACATCTGCTGCCAGCTCCAGTAGTTTCCAGGCTCTTTCTGTAGCTGATGTAGACATGGACAGTGATTAATTCAGTTTACTTTAGAAACTTACTTTGAGATGAGCATTAGGCTCTATGCAACCCAATTGTCTTCATGGAAGAGGGAGCTTCCTAGCTTAGACTAAATGTTAGCCTTAAACTTTCAGCTGGCTAAAGTTAGTGTTTCTCAATACAATTTAATGTTATTCACTCTAGTGTTAATTTATGCCTCACAGTCACATTTCCTTCTTGCAGCACAGCTCCAAGTATTGTGTCACTGCCTGGCTCCCTCATCCGAGCCTCTAAATGTGGAAAGGGAAGAAACTTTCAACACATTAGGGCATAGAGACACCAGGTACCACATTTAACTGGAGGCTGTTTCCATGGGATTTGTACTCACTACTTTCTCTAAATGAATATCGACCTAATATTTTTTTCCAGAATACTGGTAGCTCCCTCTTTTTTTGTCTTTGTGCAAGAAAAATATATTGCTTTGAAATCTAGAGGGAGAAGGTATGTAGGCAGCATGTTTTAATGCATTAGCTACTTTGCAAACCAGAGCCAGAGTGACAGCCCTAGTGCGGAATGGTGAGGACATTTGCAAGGCTGGATATCTTAGTCTTGAGCAAAGAACAAGCTAACACAGCTTCACATGCTTCCTGGTTTCTTTGGAACTGGTTTGGGCTTCAAGCCCAACATGAAAGCTCAACATGAGGGCAGTGTGCACTGGCAGCCCAGAAGGCAAACCGTATCCTGGGCTGTATCAAAAGAAGTGTGGCCAGCAGGTCGAGGGAGGTGATTCTGCCCCTCTACTCAGCTCTTGTGAGACCCCACCTAGAATACTGTGTTCAGCTCTGGAGTCCCCAACATAAGAAGGACATGGAGCTACTGGAGCGGGTCCAGAGGAGGGCCACAAAGATGATCCAAGGGCTGGAGCACCTCTGCTATGAACAGGCTGAGAGAGTTGGGGCTGTTCAGCCTGGAGAAGAGGAGGCTCCGGGGTGATCTTATTGCAGCCTTCCAGTACCTAAAGGGGGCCTACAGGAAAGCTGGGGAGGGACTTTTTACAAGGGAATGTAGTGATAGGACAAGGGGCAATGGCTTTATACTGAAAGAGGGGAGATTTAGGTTAGATATAAGGAAGAAATTTTTTACATTGAGGGTGGTGAGGCAGTGGAACAGGTTGCCCAGAGAAGCTGTGGCTGCCCCATCCCTGGAAGTGTTCAAGGCCAGGTTGGATGAGGCTTTGGTCAACCTGGTGTAGTGGAGGATTTCTCCCCATGGCAGGGGAGGGTGAAACTAGATGATCTTTAAGTTCCCTTCCAACTCTAACTATTCTGTGATTCTAAGATTCTATGATTCTCTGTGTGACACTGCATTGTTTCATGCAGACATATTGGTAAAGTTAATGTGTGCCCAGTAAGCACATATGCCAAGTGAAGGAAGGTTGGATAATTTTATGTAGAGAAGTTTCTCAGAAGCTGAGGAGCTTGTGACAGAGAAACAGTTAGCTGGCTGAAAAATTCTATCTAAAAAGGCACAGCATGTGTTTGGAAAGGAATGTTCAAACTGTGTTATTTAATCAGGCACTGTGAAATGATTATTTTTGAAAATATTTTGGCAAGATCTCCTGATGTGATGATCCAGATGATTTGCAATTCCCATTGTGTACATTCCAGTAATAGTTCTGAAAAAATATTCTGGATTAATTAATGGAGTTCAATTTCTTTGGACACCCACTTTTTCCTGGGTGGCAAGAGAGATGAACAGCATTGAAATAAATGGGTCCAAATTACTAAACCAGAGAATAGTTTCCTCCCCCATATTAGGGAACGGACTACTGTCTGTAGGCTGGCCACAGACCCAAGGAAAGTACCTGTGAAGATTGACTGGAACTACTGGAGATGTTTGCAACTATCAAAATTAAGGGCCATGCCTAGGTGTGAGATTTGGGAGGTTATTCTCCCAAAACTCCAGCTGTGATTGGTGGAGAAATGAGAACCCTTTGAAGGTAATTCAGAGCTGGAGCCTAATTTACGTTCTCTGAATCACCATCCAGAAGATTCTGTAGAAGAAACAGCCTAAGCCTTACCTTGGCTTGCCTTTTAACCTCGGTGGGAAGCCACAGGTAGGAACTGTGCCTATTCCTTTCTCCTGTTCATGTCAACATGCTTTTTCCATGGGTAGACTATCTTCTAGATCTGCTGCTAATGCAGTGATCCTTGGCCTTATCATTCATAATTCAGATACTAAATTAATTTTCTAAGCCTAAATCCAGATTTACTGCTGAGAAAAACCTGTTTAAAAGGCTGGCTTGAAAAGATAGGAATTAGAGGGAGTGAGTTACTGGAAGTAATTTTGTGTACCTTCCAAGAGCTGCTGAATAAGTAATGATGCCAAAGCAGCAAACTCAGTATGCAGGGTCTCTCCTGCATCTTTTTCTTATATAATGACAGGAATGCGAAAATCAGGATGAGTCCTGTATGCTTCTGAGCCTGCGGCTTGTGCTGTTGCAAGCAGTTCTGCAACTCCGTTTGTACTGGTAAGCATAGGAATCACTATGCAGCTGAGTAGAACAATGCAAGATAACCGGTAAACCAAACTCTTCTGTAGTTAGGCACCCAAAGGACAGAGAAGTCCTCTAGTCTTGAAAAAGATATTTAATTTTTACTTATGTTAAGTGAATCTTACAGAACTAACTTAAATTTCCTTTCCATTCTGCAATGCAGAACTCCTCCCTGATGTGTCTATGTACTTGAGTCCTTCTAAGGCCTAAAATACACACTGTTTGCTTTCATCTCCTTCCTCCACTTCTTCCTTCTCCAAAGTCCAGTAGACAGAAGTTTGGAATTTATATGTTGCTCCTTGCATAGCCACATATTATGGATGTCAAAACTGTATGCACTCCATATTCTGTTTTAAAAGTATTACCAGCATGTTCTGAACAACACCTGAGTATTAATACCGTAATAGTGTTTGCAAGTTTGGGTTGAAAGAGACTTCCAGAAGTTTCTGTGGCACTGCCAGAACTGAAATACAAATAAACATTTAAACTATATTGAAGATGGAAGGTTATGGACTCTTGGGCATGATCTCATTAGCGTAGTCCAATCAGTGGCAGGCTAGGTGAGAGATGAAGTCTTCCTTTGAGAAGCCTAAATCTTCCTCAAACTTACGTTTTCCTCTAAATGATACCTTTCAAGGACTGCCCAGATGCTGGTCTTCCAATAGTTCCGGAATTAATTTTGATTCAAGTTGGTCGTTGCATATGTTTGTACAGGTCTCAAAGAGAACAAGAAAAAGGCAACAAGAAAAACTTCTATAGATATGTCAGTGATAAAAAGAGATCTAGGGAAAATGTAGGCCCTCTCTGGAAGGAAACAGGAGACCTGGCTACCCAGGATATGGAGAAGGCTGAGGTTCTCAATGATTTCTTTGCCTCAGTCTTCACTCGCAAGAGCTCCAGCTGCACAGCCCAGGTCACAGAAGGGAAAGGCAGGGACTGGGAGAATGAAGAACTGCCCACTGTAGGAGAATATCAGGTTCGAGACCATCTAAAGAACCTGAAGGTGGACAAGTCCATGGGACCTGATGAGGTGCATCCGCGGGTCCTGAGGGAACTGGCAGATGAAGTTGCTAAGCCACTATCCATCATATTTCAGAAGTCGTGGCAGTCCAGTGAAGTTCCCACTGATTGGAAAAGGGGAAACATAGCCCCCATCTTTAAAAAGGGAAAAAAAGAAGACCCAGGGAACTACAGGCCAGTCAGTCTCATCTCTGTGCCCGGCAAGATCATGGAGCAGATCCTCCTGGCGACTATGCTAAGGCACATAGAAAACAAGGAGGTGATTGGTGACAGCCAACATGGCTTCACTACGAGCAAATCCTGCCTGACTAATTTGGTGGCCTTCTGTGATGAGGTTACAGCATTGATGGATAGGGGAAGAGCAACTGACATCGTCTACCTGGACTTATCCAAAGCATTTGATACTGTCCCACACCACATCCTTGTCTCTAAACTGGAAAGACATGGTTTTGATGGATGGACCACTCGGTGGATAAGGAATTGGCTGGATGGTTGCACTCAAAGAGTTGTGATCAATGGTTCAGTATCCAAGTGGAGGCCAGTGACGAGTGGTGTTCCTCAGGGGTCAGTACTGGGACCAGTATTATTTAACATCTTTGTTGGAGACATGGACAGTGGGATCAAGTGGACCCTCAGCAAGTTTGCAGATGACACCAAGTTGTGTGGTCTTGTGGACACGCTGGAGGGAAGGGATGCCATCCAGAGGGACCTCGACGGGCTGGAGAGGTGGGCCTGTGAGAACCTCATGAAGTTCAACAAGGCGAAGTGCAAGGTCCTGCACGTGGGTCGGGGCAATCCCAAGCACAAGTACAGACTGGGTGGAGAATGGATTGAGAGCAGCCCTGAGGAAAAGGACTTGGGAGTGCTGATGGATGAGAAGCTCAACATGAGCTGGCAATGTGCATTGGCAGCCCAGAAAGCCAACCGTATCCTGGGCTGCATCAAAAGAAGCGTGGCCAGCAGGTTGAGGGAGGTGATTCTGCCTCTCTACTCTGCTCTCGTGAGACCCCACCTGGAATACTGTGTTCAGCTCTGGAGTCCCCAACACAAGAAGGGGACTGGAGCTGCTGGAGTCCGGAGGAGGGCCACGAAGTTGATCCGAGGGCTGGAGCACCTCTGCTATGAAGACAGGCTGAGAGTTGGGGCTGTTCAGCCTGGAGAAGAGAAGGCTCCGGGGTGATCTTATTGCAGCTTTCCAGTACCTAAAGGGGGCCTACAGGAAAGCTGGGGAGGGACTTTTTACAAGGGAATGTAGTGATAGGGCAAGGGGAAATGGCTTTAAATGGAAAGAGAGTAGATTTTTACTAGATACAAGGAAAGAAATTCTTCCCTCTGAGGGTGGTGAGGCAGTGGAACAGGTTGCCCAGAGAAGCTGTGGCTGCCCCATCCCTGGAAGTGTTCAAGGTGAGGTTGGATGAGGCTTTGGGCAATCTGGTGTAGTGGAGGGTTTCCCTGCCCATGGCAGGGGAGTTGGAACTAGATGATCTTTGAGGTCCCTTCCAACCCTAACCATTCTATGATTCTATGAGAAGTGAGAAGAATTTGAACAGAGCTTTTAATTTTTTCTCTTTCTCCTATGTTGCTACTAAATTATTTATGCTCCTTCTCCCATGAGTTCTTAATTTTAAAAGAAACATTCCTACTAGACATTAGCTTGTTTAATTTGAAACCTAGCTTGTACCTCTCTGAGATAAGAAAGTGATCTAAGGATAGAGAGCTGAAATGCCCAGAAGTGTTCATCATCATTAGATTTTATATTCATACAAGTCTTCTGAAAACTTCTGTTCAACTCCTGCATAGCTTGGAGATGTTGAAAATTCTGACAGTTGATCAAGGGCAAATCTGCTTCCGTTTGATCTCTCCTCTGCTCTATCATCTTGTGAGGAGCACAGAGTCCTACCTCTGGTCAAAGCCCAGAAAACTCTGAGAAGACTCTCCAGAGAAGTCTCACCGTCTCCTGCCTTTGCAGTGGCCTTGCAAAACTGGTCCCTTGGGAACATACCAGGATGGATCCACAGTCACATCATGGGATATAAGATATTGTGATCCAGAGTAAGAATCTGGGTTGGCCCCAGAAGGACTGACCTGGGTGAGCAGTGTGAAGTTTGCTCATCTGTTAGAAGGAAGACATGAACTACTGCAGATGTTCCCATCCTGAATGAAACTGATTGTAGGTCTGCCCATTTCATGGTGTCAGAGAAGGTGAAGCTGCCCAGGGAGTTTGCAAAGCATGCTAATGGAGCAACCAGCCCACCACACGCTTCTGGTGCAAATGGACATGTGGAGGAGACGAGGACTGGGGCGTTCTTCACAGTAGCTTAATAAGAGCCCAGCAAGGAGGTAGTCAACCAAGCCTGCAACACATGGTAACTGATGCTAAATCAGAACATAGAGAGTGTATGCTTTTCCACCCATCAAAGGCAATTTTCTTCTGTGAGGGAATACATAAATTTCCTGTATTGCGTGTTGGAAGGAAAGCTTGAAGATAACCTGACCTAAGCTATTAATTTCTGATCAAGTTCACCTGGCCTTTTCGGTGTCTTTGTCTATTTGTATTCCCTTAGTGAAGGCAGCTGTAGAACGTGCACCGTCTTGGGAAACAGACCGTGCTGTATCGTGAGGGCCAAGGCAAGCTGTGACCGTGCTGAGCTATCTGTTGTGCAACTGAAGAATGGCTTGTTAATTGACTAAGGTTGTGTTTAGCAACTCTTTCACAAGAATTCAGAAACTACTTGTTCAGCTGGCATGTTTGCTTCCCCCAATGCAGATTTCAGTTTATCATCAATTTGCCTCTGATTTTTTTCAGCATTCTTCTTGGTTTTTCCAGACTAGCCAAAGCTGACAGCTGTTTTAAGCAGGTGGGAATCCAACTTCATTACTTCTATGCTGTCAGCACTGGAATCTATGTGTTTAAAAGTAGATGCATACATATATTTATTTATATACACACATATTTCATTTTACAGCATGAAATTACAAGGCAGGAACTGTTCACTTAATATATCAAAGTGCTATGCACAACTATTGCACTATATCATAAAAGCAATACACAGTAAATCACCTATATTTGCTTGTGTATGACAGAATATTTAAAGCTGGACTCTAACCTACTTCAGTTTCAAACTAATTGAAAGTTATCATTTAAAACTGAACTTGTATTTTGGCTCTGTAGTAAATCAGACTTTCAAGGTCCTGTGATTTTGACTAGCGTAGACCATGAAGTCTTTCAGAACTTGCAAACAGAAAGAAAAGCAGAAATGTTCCGTAATAATTCCGTTATCCTTCACAGCCCTCTTGTCTTCCCTCACACTTCAATGTTTTCTGGAGTCCATGATACACTTCTAGACTCCAGCTTTAGTTCCTGCCCCTCTTTGCAAATAAATGCTTCCATAGCGTGGACCAAATTGCAGATTCCCTTTTCACTGGCAAAGGAAGGGACAAGCTGTGCTCTGAGCCCCTGATGTGCTGTGATTGCTTCTCAGCACTCATCCTGCAGCAAGGAAAGGAGAAGAAGGGCTGCAGGAGACCCTGCAGCTAATCCCCATGATGTGTTGGCTAGTGACCAAGTATGGCATCCAATTATTATTACCCAGCTGGTTTGAATTGAATATAATTAACTAATTAACTAAGGTATAGACCCTGCCTACAAGAGGCAGGCCATTTCCTCCTGGCTGTGGAAGATGCAACAGCATCCTTAGAGCTGCAGCCCAGGCTGGTGAGCAACAACTGGTGACCCTGATGTGATACATCCAAAGAGACCCTGAGGACCCTGACTCCCAAGCTGAGAGCCAAAAGAGCCAGAGCTGGAGTGAGAGTCCTTTGGTGAAGAAGGTAAAGCTGCAAGCCCTGATGTGATATTTGTGGGAGGGAAGTGTGCTGGAGTTGGAATGAATGGACTGGGTCTCTGCTCACTGCAAAGCCTTCTTGCCTTTGAAAACAAAAAAATAGTAAAACAAAAAGGGGGAATTATGGCATCCAATTATCACCCAGCTGGTTTGAATGAATATTAACTAAGGTATAGACCCTGCCTACAAAAGGTGGACCATTTCCTCCTGGCTGTGGAAGATGCAACAGTATTTTTGGAGCTGCAGCCCAGGCTGATGAGCAACAAGTGCCAAGAAGTGCTCTCTGTGCCTTTCCAGGACTTCTCCTTATTACGTCTTCTTCACCTGATGAATAGGTGGTGCTTTATTGCCACCATTTTGGTGTATTGTTGAGTCTGCTTGTTGCATTTTCTCTACCGATGACAGAGGGGTCATTCACAGCACCAGGCTGTCCTCTTCCAGCTTTTGACTGAGTGCTAATACCAAGTCCACAGCAACAGGTTGAGTGAGTCCATCTAGTGGTCTCACTTTGCTGCTGGGATGCCAAATGTGATTAATACCGAGCCTTTGACTCTTTTGGTAGGCTTGTTTCAATTGGTTTATTTTCATCTCTGCTTTTCAGACACGTTTGTTATGTTTTGACAATGCATAATTGCCCCAAATATCTCCCTTTAACTTTACGTTCATCAAAAGCATTTGACACATATGGTGATACCTTCATTTTTTATACTCCGATAGTCATGGTCAGTTATGTTTCTTCTATGAATTAGACAGATTGGTGATTTGAGATAGTTCCCATCTAAGAGATAAAGGTCAGAGGATGGAGCGAAGGTGTTTTCTGATGGGCTTCTGATAAAATATTTTGGTTCGACTGGACTCAGGCATGTGCTCTTTGCTGCTGCCCTGGCTGACTTTCAAAGCTCTCGGAAAGTGTACCTGTGCCTCTGAGTTTCTGTGTCAATTCTTCAGCCATTCTGCAGGTCAGAAGGGTGAGTTTCCAATGTTCTACTCCCCATGTGCAGAGTTGTAATTTGTAGTGCAAGCTAAGTTAATAACCTGACTAATTTATTTATACCTGGCCTTCAACCACAGAATGCAGAACAAGAATCCTGAAGCAAGTGTCAGTGCATTTGTTTATGAAACAAAGGCACAAACTGGCAATTTTTTTTACTTAAATTCAACATCAGTATTGATGAGGGGAATGCTCAGTGCCTGCGTATATTTAATACTCAGTGTAGCACTACAGAGGCAGTATCAAGGGACAAGCCATCATGGCTTAACTAATTTCTTGAAAAATTAGATAGGAATAGAAATGTGTATTGTGGGTTTTAATGCCTGGTTCTCCAATTATGGTGAAATCTGAAGGAAATAAAAAAACCTCACCTTTGAAGATTTTGTACCTCAAATGCTAGCTTAACTGTTTCCTTTGCTTGAGAATAATTTTGTTTTCCTTCAGGGCTGATCCTTTGTTGGTCCTAGGCCTCTTATTACTACTGTGACTTTCAATGATGTGTCCTTTAAGACCTGTAAACAAAAATATTTCTTCTGCCAGAAAAACAAGATCTTAAATCCTCATTATCAAAGTTTTGCACCCCCTTCAATTTGCATATGTATGCCTATATGCATACATAGACACCTCTAAATCCTTTTTGACATGCTTTTATTGTTCTTCTTGAATTTTTCTTTCTGTGCAACAAACATTTTAAAGACATTGGCTAGAAATACTTTTTCAGTAGGTCTTGGGTTTAGCTCAAAGAAATCTGAACATTTTAGAGCCAAAAATACAAGAGTTTATTGCTTCTGTGAGCAATGGGCTATGCATAAAGCATAGCAAGAGGCTAATTCTTTTCTCTGTCACTGGCAAACTCTCTAAATGTGGACAGGTTTGGAGCCAGAGGGACTGGGTTGCTGAGGCATGCTGAGCTACCACCTGTCTGCTCCACCAGGTCTCTTAGCTCATTTAATTTGCAAAGTCAAGCATATTAGCCTAATGTTTTGCCTCAAACACGGTAAAAACACAGGACAAGAAGACAGGCTTCTTTTCCAAACTTCAGCTTGCTGTTTGATTCAGGACCATGGGGGCTCAGAAGCTCCTCAGAAAATTATAAGCAGGATAGATTCCTGTAAAGTGGCAACAGATACTGCTAAAAGACACTGTGCCCTGTGTGCTTCCAGATCATGAAATACATGTAAAAATATCATAGAATGAGTAATTAAGACTTACAGAGATGTTTTCAAGCTTTCTGTTGTAGGTCTGAAGATGGGATAAGGATCCTTCCTGTCTTACCCTAAAGCATAGTGTGTCATCAGGTATTGACTACAAAAGGAAAAAGATTTTGCAGCTATGCAGAACTTTAAGCATTCATAACTTGATTACCGTGGGCAGTGTTCACGTTTGCATTTCAAAAACAGAGTGGACTTCAAAAAAAGTACAAGGAAAGTCAGTAAAATAACTAACGGGATGAAGGAGCTGCAGACTAGTTTGGGACTTTAGTTTGGGGAGGCTTTGGGGCATATGGCTGAGGTTTACAAAATCATGGAGATAGCGGTTAAGGTGAATGCAGAACTGTTATTCTCCTTCAATACAAGAACTTGGGGAAGCCATTGAAACTGGTGAGAAACTAGTTTAGAGCATATAAGAGAAATTCTGACTTTATGTAGTGGGTAGTGACCTGGAACTATTGCCATAGGAGTTAATGGAGGCAGAAGGTATTAACAGCTTCAAAAGGAACTGAAGCAAAAAGGGATATGGTTGCAGGTCCAGGAACAGATACTAAAGGGAATGGGGCAGGTTTGATACTGCAATTGATGTTGGTGGAGAAGGAATATGAAAGGCTCCTTATTCCTCATTTCCTCATTTCTCATATTCCCCCTTCAGAAAGGATGTTTTCAAGAAATTAGTTAAGCTCAATGATGGCTTTCCACTTGACACTGATGTAGTGAGTACATTGATTATTAAACATACTTATTTTAGATGTTGTATATAAAATTGAAAGGATACATCGGTCATGGTTTGATTGCGGGGGGGGGGGGGGGGGGTGGTTCTGGTGGCAGGAGAGGGGCTTTGCTCCCTGTTTTTGGAACCGGGTCAGACCTGGTTCTGGCCACCAGATTGGACTGCCATCCCCCTCGGGGTTGAGCCAATAGGGCGCCTCTGCAAATTGCCCTATTTAAGTCGGGACAAAGGAACTGGAAAAGGTGCTTTTGCCCAGGAGCGAGGAGAGAAGGGAGGAGGGCACTGCCCCTGCTCCCTGGCTCCCGGCTGGGCAGCTGCCTGTATTGGGCCAGCATCACCCACTGAGGATGGCGGCGGCGGAGCTGGCTGGGGAACTCGGGGAGCACCCCACTCCCGGGGTGTCCACTGGGCTGAGTTCACCCGGAGAGGACTGAGATCTGAGAGAAACAGCTGCATTGACGCCAGGTCAGTGAGGATGGAGCGGGAGGAGGTGTGCCGGAGCCGAGTTTCCCCTGCAGCTGGTGGTGAGATGGCAGGTGGCCCCCCTGCAACCAGGACGGCCTCAGTAGAGACCCACTTGCAGCCCGTGGAGAGAAGATGCCTGAGCCTGAGGACGGTCGTGTTGGGACGCACGACAAGGCAGAGAGGCATCTGGAGTCTGCGTGATGACCCACGCCAGAGCGAGTGGCTACAGCTCCCTAAGAATCTGAGACTGTGGTAAAGCCCACACTGGGGCAATCCATGGGGAAGGATTGTTTCCAGTGGGCTGGACTCACGGGGGAGAAATTTGTGGATTTTTCCTCGTGGGTAGGGGATTCACTGGAGCAGGGGAAAAGGGTGTAAGGACTCCTCCTCCTTTAAGAAAGAAGCAGCAGTAACAGCACGGAATGAACTGACCCTGCACTAGCCCCAGTCCCTGCCCCTGTGCTGCTGGGGGGAGGAGGTAGAGCCGGAGGAAAAGGAAAGGGGCGGGGGGAAGGAAGGTGTCGGTTTTAAGATCTGGCTTTGTTTCTTTTTATCCTCTCAAGTAACAGGTTTTGTTTCCCTTTGTCCTTTTAAGTAACCGCCAATAAATTCTTTTGCTTTTAAGAAAGCCAAGTCTGTTTTGCCCGGGACCATGGTTGGTGGGTGCTCCCTCTGTTCTTGTCTCAACCCTCAGTCCCTTTATTAAAGTTTTCTCCTCTCCATTTTACTGGAGAAGGAGAGACTGTGTGAGTTTTAGTTGCTGGATCGGCCTAAAACCACGACAACATCCTTCATAAATGTGTGTCTGCCAGGCTGGTCCTACTGTCTTTTCAGACTCAAATTCAAATAACTCCTGTGGAAATGATGTCATGCTAATGGCTCTTTGGTCAAGCTCAAATTTACTGTTTTGTGGAAAGGCTGTTATTTCTTTCCTTGATTCTTTTTTTGCATGGGTGTTAATTGTCCTCGGTTAGCTTAAGCTGCGCAGATGTCATTAGGTGACTGTGACTGACACCCAGATGGAGGGACCCAAAGGGTCCTGGTGACCTGCTGCCAGGGCTGGTCATGCTCAGGGCAGATACAGCAATGTCAGAACTGTCCCAGTAGTGGGGCCACATCCCTGCCACTTGCTGTGGGACAGGTTAGTTTTACCAGGTGGCAGCTGTATGTGAGCGTGTGGAGGAGAGACAGTCTGTTATCTGCATCTACCCTGATTTAAGTTGCTCGTTGGTTTGCACCACAAAACCGGGAGAAGAAAGTGAGCTGGGAAGTCAGACCAGGAGCCGAGCAGGTGGCCATGGGCACTGGACATACCTAGGATTCCAGGTGATGAGCTGGACCCGCTTCCAAAGCTCAATTTTTCTCTGTCTTCCTGATGGGAAACTGCTCCTCCCTTTGAGAATTTATGAAGGGGAAAAACAATTTTTCTGTTCAGCTTTTGTTTTCCCTTGGCTCATATTTCTTACACTCACAGGTGTTTTTTGAATAGGCTTAAATACAGGCTTGCTGACAACCTGCAGAGCACCAGCATCTCACCAAATTTGTGCAATGTTGGAAGCACTGTGCAAGATGTCTAAAATTTGAATCCGGAGAACAAAATACAAATTCTTCCCCCAACTGCCTTCTGGCTGCAGGGGATGTGTGCCAGCACAGCATCCTTGCACTGGGTACCCCTGGGCAGCCTCATCCCTGTCACAAGGAAGGTCCGTTTACAGCACAGGATGAAAGCCAGCAGCAGGAGAAACACTTAGAAGCTGTGACAACTTACGTAAGGATGATCTGCAGCCTCCAGGGAAATGAAACAGGATTTCACTCACTTGATCTCCTGTAATCACATAACATCTGTAATACAGTCTAGAAACGAAAGACAAATGACAGCTCCCATCTCATGCTGCGTCTCTCATAGTGAAGGCAACACTGAGGAGCGGCTGAAATTTGATGGACATATTTCCCAGAAATAAGAGGATAGGAAACCAAACTAATAGCTGCTTTTTTTTTTTCCAGTTGTATTGGATTAAGACATGGCTGTAAGTGTTTTGTCATCTGAGCTCAACTTTCTGTGGGTGAGTACAATTATTCCAAGCTTGGAGGCTCATATCATTCATACTAGCAGCGGGCTGAAATCAAGTGGCTCATTGGTGTGGTCAGGCAGAATAGAGCAAATAATTCTAGGTTAACAGCTGATGGCTGTCTCTTCCTCATATTCCCATAGGAATAAAAAAGGAAAAAAAAAAAAACCTATGAAACTTTCCACTGTATTTGTCAAAGATTATTTGTGAATCTCCACTGGGCCTGAAATATTTGAAGAGTGCTTATAAGGTATTGTCAAAATGAAATGTACTGTTTCGTTTTATTCTGCAAATCACATAGCATTATTTCTGATGCCCAGCTGACTGATTTGTAGAATTAACTTGCATCAAAAGCGCCAATGGTAAACCGCAGATATAAGGTTGTTTGGTTTATTTTTAACAATTTAGGTTGATGTGAGCTTAGATGTTACTTTTTTTGTATTTAGTTTTTTGCAATATGCAAGTTGAGCTATATTTAGAGGGACTACCACAAAATTAAAGTGCATTCATATAGTAAGTAAGTGTATACATATGGGGGAATTTGGCATGTTTACCTAAGGCCTGACAGTAGTGACTGATACTTTGTAGTGTAAACACCCCACGGAGAAGACCAGCGACAACACATTTCGCGACTGCTCTTAAAAACATTGATTTGCTGACCCCTTATTTCTATGAGGTGTTTTTTTTCCCCCTCCTTTCTCCCCTCCTCTGTTCTAAGGTGTCAGAATCTTCTTTGAGACGATGGCTGGTGGATAGGTGCAGACGGATTGGTGCAGATTGGGGTATATTGAATTTGCTCGGCATAGCTGCAGAGAGCAGAGGTGGTGGCACACCTGGTGCCAGCAGGCTCTGAGGACTCCCCATCCAGTGTGTGGAGGATGGACGCAGGTGGATATGAAACCTGGAACTGACTGCGTGTGTCACAGCTCTTGGGAGCCACTTCTTGGTGCAACAGGGAAGGAGCTGTTCTACCAAAATAGCCCCAGTGCCAAAGAGCACAGTGATTTATTCCTTCCTTCCAACGATGCTCGCACACCATGCAGCAGTGTGTACTACCAGCTGCTCGCTGTGTGCTCTGTCCCACCTCTCTTCTCTTCATCCCATCAATTTGATGTGATAGTTCATGCACATGAAAAAAGCCCTGAGGTAGGACGGTTAATGCCAAAGCCTGTGACAGATGGAGTAGCTGTTGAACACCATCTACACCCTGAACCTGGCAAACCTGCAGATCCTGACTTGTATCTCTCTGTGAACGTTGATGTTATTCTTGAGGGTAGATTTAGATTAGATCTAAGGAAGAAACTTTTCACTCTGAGGGTGGTGAGGCACTGGAACTGGTTGCCCAGAGAAGTTGTAGATGCCCCATCCCTGGAGGTGTTCAAGGCCAGGTTGGATGAGGCTTTGGGCAACCTGGTGTAGTGGAGGGTTTCCCTGCCCATGGCAGGGGAGTTGGAACTAGATGATCTTTGAGGTCCCTTCCAATCCTAACTATTCTATGACTGACAGAAGCCAGTGTCCTATTGACATCATGCCTAACCGCCACCAAACTATGTGCTATATTGCAGTAGTTTTGCCACCAGTCATTTGCACAGCATTCTCAGTCATACTCCATAATCTGCCAATCAAACCTGCATGACGGCATCAAATCCACAGCTTTGCCAGTCTGATGAGGCAGTCACCGACAGTGTGGTCACAACTGCCATAGCCATCACTTCCAGGTGGAAAAGGGGACACCTTAATATCTCAGCTTACTTTTGGAGCAAACACACCACCAGCAGGTATTGAAGCCTGCAGTTTTGAACGCAAAATCACACCTTTACTCTTCCTTGCTGAGATTGGAGAAGAGACTTTGCCGAAACTCTGAAATCTGATTGTCTTTTCTGTTCCTGAGAATAAGTAAAGGTATTTTTCCTAAATGATGGCCTGTAGTTTGGCCCGTAGTTGTTGCAATTCTTGGCTCTGATGCTGACAAATTTTTTCCCAAATTTTTCTGTCTTGATATAAGACCTCTTGCACCAAAGATGAGAGAAGGGCAAGGAACGTGTTGGTGAGCTGGGACATGTGCTGTGAGAAGACAATAGCACAGGCTGAGAGACATCTCTGTTCAAATCTCCAATGGTTACAACCAGTCTAGGAGGTATTTTCAGAGGGAAGTTTTTGAAGGTGAGGTATTTTGGACTCCTTTTCAAGGCATCAGCCTCTCCAATTTGTGCAGTTTATTTCTGCCATGATTCCATCTCTTCCTCATCCATCTTCTGGAGCTTAGGCCCAGAGCTTCTTCTCACCTCTTACAATAAACAGATGAGTAAGTGAAATCATGTTCAGCTGCCAATAACTCTTCTTGGTAGTTCCAGACAGTGCAACAAGGGGTAATAACCACAGATTGTGGTTTAGAGGTTCAGGCTCTAAAGAAAAGAAAAATGAAGTCACCAGAAACATAGGGAAGTGGCTCATAGAGGCTGTCACATCTCCAACCTTGGATCTTTTCAAGATGTGGCTGAATGAAGACATGACAGACCTGAACTACTGATGGTGATGGTCCAGTTTCAAGTAGAAAGTTGGATTAAGTCATCTTCAAACAATATTTCTATGATTTTGTGATTGTCTATGTTCTTAAATTGTCAGAATGTTCCTTTTAATGGGTTTGGCCTGAAGCAAGTACCGGTCTCCTGAACTATCACCACGCATCACCTGGGAATTAGCCTAAGCCATTCGCAGTAGGCGGTTTGGATGGTGCCACCTTGTTATAAGGGTGAAAGAATTTTATAGCATGGTAATGAGGCATTCTGTACCAGTTGGCCTCAGTATTAGAGCGTCCAGAAAACATATAACTAATTAAATTTCCTAGGATAGATGTGTTCCTTCATGGAAGGTAAAATGACAACCAGTTGTGTTTCCTGTTTGGCTGTGTCTCTGGTAAAGGCAATCACAGTGTTAGTTTTGAGAGGGCTAACAAAATGCACACTTATTTACTGGAGCACTTGGTTCACTAGTTTATTGCTTTAAAAGTTCTTTAAAGGCTGAAAATGACAACCATTTATCACTGCTGTCAAGAGGGTAATCTAGTTGTGATCTTGCAGATACGTTTCTGAGCATTCTGTGGCAAGATAAAATTTGTCATTGTCTTTCTCTATCAAGATGTAGTGTGATGCTAAATTCAATTAGGATATATAATAAGAGGGGGTGCTGTCACAAAATAACTTTATTTCTAAGACCCGAAGTTTTGTATTGAATTCTTGGAGAAGGCTTTCCAGTCAAATAAATGTGAGACTCTAGTAGTCTTTGTTCATGGGTAGTCTAGTTCATAGGCTCCAAGATACGTGTGTCTGTAAGCAAGATGGTAATTCAGTGCTTTGCGCTTACAAATTTAGATATTGTTATCATTTTACTTCAAGGTGGGGTTACAAGAACTCTCTTTCTGGATCAGACCAGGAGGAATGTGGTCCAATGTTTTGTCACAGGCACTGACTGGGCTCACTGTCAGCAGGACATTCTGGAAACCAGTGGACAGAACGGTTGATACCAGATGATGAAGAAAAAAACCTGCAAATAGCCCTGCAGCAAGTGGCCTGGAGTGAGAGATCAGGGAAATTCACAATAACCATATTTAGGCCTTGTTTTTCTGACCTTTACCAGTGGGTTTACACTGCATCCAAAAAGATTTCTCTCTTTTTTGTTGATTAGCAGATGCCGAACGCGGATGAGCTCTGTCTGTAGGATGCTGTCATGGTTTGATGTGGAGCGGGGGGTGGTTCTGGTGGCAGGAGAGGGGTTTTGCTCACTGCGACCTCCCCGGTTTTGGAACCGGGTTAGGCTTAGTTCTGGCCACCAGATCAGACTGCCATCCCCCTCGGGGTTGAGCCAATAGGGCGCCTCTGTGAATTGCCCTGTTTAAGTCAGGACAAAGGAGCCAGAAAAGGTGCTTTGCCCAGGAGCGAGGAGAGAAGGGAGGAGGGCACTGCCCCCGCTCCCTGGCTCCTGGCCGGGTGGCTGCCTGCGTTGGGCTGGCGCCGCCCACGGAGAATGGCGGCGGTGGAGCCAGCTGGGAAACTCGGGGGCACCCCACTCCCGGGGTGCCCACTGGGCTGAGATCACCTGGAGAGGACTGAGATCTGAGAGAAACAGCTGCATTGACGCCAGGTCAGTGAGGATGGAGCGGGAGGAGGTGTGCCGGAGCCGAGTTTCCCCTGCAGCTGATAGTGAGATAGCAGGCAGCCCCCCTGCAACCAGGACGGCCTCGGTGGAGCAGAGACCCACTCACAGCCCGTGGGGAGAAGATGCTTGAGCCTGAGGATGGTCGTGTTGGGACGCACGACAAGGCAGAGAGGCATCTGGAGTCTGTGTGACGACCCACGCCGGAGCGAGTGGCTACAACTCCCTAAGTATCCGAGACTGCTCCGATGTGGGCTTTACCACAATCTGTGGGGAAGGATTGTTTCCTGTGGGCTGGACTCATGCTGGAGAAGTTTGTGGATTTTTCCTCGTGAGTAGGGGATCCATTGGAGTGGGGGAAAAGGGTGTAAGGACTCCTCCTCCTTTGAGAGAGAAGCAGCAGTAACAGCACGGAATGAACTGACCTGCACTCCCCCAGTCCCTGCCCCCTGTGCTGCTGGGGTGAGGAAGTAGAGCCGGGAGGAAAAGGAAAGGGGGGGGAAGGTGTCAGTTTTAAGATCTGGCTTTGTTTCTTTCTGTCCTCTCGAGTAACTGTTTTTGTTTCCCTTTGTCCTTCTAAGTAATCATTAATAAACTGTTTTGCTTTGAGAAAGCCCTGTCTGTTTTGCCCGGAACCATGGTTGGTGGGTGCTCCCTCTGTTCTTGTCTCAACCCTCAGTCCCTTTGGTTTTTTTCTCTACTTTACTGGAGAAGGAGAGACTGTGTGAGTTTTAGTTGCTGGATCAGCCTAAAACCACGACAGATGCTGTGCTCAGGCCCAAGAGGAAGGAGAGCACAGTGCCTTTGGGCACTGCTGGACTGCGTCACCATCGGGGGAAAGGAGGCCAAGCAAGCCTGGCCCTGGGCAAAAGGTCATGCAAACAGGCTGGTGCTCAAACCTATGGGTAAAGTCTGCAGGCAAGCCCGCCTCAAATGATTCACAAATTACCATTTGGGACTGCAACTGGGAAAAGTGAGCATCTGTGCAAACACAGGATTAGCCAGCGCTTCCTCCTAACGCCCTTCTGAAGAAAAAACTTTTATTTCCACTCTGTAACTGGTGAAGTTGGAGCAGTGAGGTTTCATTTTCTCTAAAGGCACATGGGGAGTTGGTGAGAGGGTTTGAATTACAACCTGTTTTTTCTATCTCCAGCCCTGAGCTTAGCCCTGCAGAGTGTGCTGCCTCTCTCTTCGTTTCTAGTTTTCTTTGTCTCACCACATCCTCTCGGAGAATGGTCAAAACTGATCATCGTGTCCCCTAAGTTCAGTCCCATAGATCTTCTATATCGGCCACATTTGTCATCCTGTATGCTCATTTGAATAGAGACAGACTTACTTTCGATTACAATGCAGCATTCAGCTCAGCAGGGCATTTTTTTTTTTTTTTTGAGATGTTTTAGTCTTTTTAAAATAAAAAAAAAATTCTGTAGTGGCACTTTGCAAAAGAAACATTTTTGAATAACATATAATTATACTTTACAGTTGTCAAACAGAACAGTGGTTAAGTGGCTGTTCAATAACATGCAGCAGCAACGCTATATCAGGTACTAACACTGCTTACCTTTTAGCTACAGTGTAATTATTGGTATTTTAGGCAAAGTACTGCATTTATTCCCACATGAAAGTGCTGCTGTAACGTAGGAAAGTATTCTTATATCATAACACTTATCAAAGTTCATATGCATGCGAGTGAAAATGAACATGTCAATCACCTTAAAAAGAAAAAGGAGAATTGCTCATCCTTTCTAAAGTCAGTAGTTTTAAGAAAAGTACAAGTGTGTTAGAGGCACCTGACTCTTGTGTGTTCTGAAAATGCTCTGAAAACACTGTCTTTCCCTACCTTATGGAGTAATAGGAGGACTATAAAAGAAGATGATGCTTGAACATAGAGGGCAGCAGAACATAATGAAGGCCATTCACATTACTCAAACTGGTAAGTGGCTGATAGTATTCAGTTCAGCAAGTTTTTCATAGCACCTTAAGCTAAACATCCAAAATTTTTAGAAGACTGTGTTTGAGCTTATAAAAAAATGCACTGGAAGAGCTAAATCATGTCTTAAATTCTTGAGATCAAGGTGCATTTTGAAAGCTGGACACAATGAGAAGGCTTATCAAAAAAAGCTCCATGTGTAAATGTTTTGGGCATTTTAAGTATATGTTTCTATAGGTGTTAACCTCTTTTATGGTTCAACAGGATGAGAGTGTAGGAATTTGGGGAGTGCAGCACTCCTCAGACACTGCACATGCTCTCACCCTTGTCACTTCTCAGCACCAGCAGCCTGCTAACCTGTAATAGGCAAGACTGAAAAGACATCTGACACTCTGTCCTACCTTGTTACACAGGAGCAGAGATGCAAACGCATAGGCTAACAATGATAGCAATTTAAAATGCTCAGTACTGGAAGTATAGGAAAAACACCATGAAAGTTTATTAGAATCTTGAATGGGTGCTCATACCCAGTATTTCTTTACTAAGCACTTGAGTGAAAGCCTGTTTGCAAAACAATGTTTTCTATGTCTGAATACTCATATTCATGTCAAAAAAGTCACAGCTGCAGAGGAACAAGAATACTGGCTGGTTTTAGATGGTTGCTATTTATCCACTGTGGTTGTGTTCGAATGGCTAAAAAGATCTGTCTGGGGAGAAGAAACAGTATTGTGTGAAATGTAGCCAGTCACATGCCAAACAGATCAGCTACCTATTTATGGATTACCTGAAATGGACATGTCTATGTATTAAGTTTGTCCTTTTATTCTTAAGCATAACTGACACTTTCATACAAGACAGGATTGTTTGCAAAGAGGATAATGGCTAAATGTGTCAGGTTTATTCACAGGGAATTGTTCAAAACAACTTTATTCAGATTATTTTTTTTCTTATAGAATGAAGAGATGTTAATAGATGGAAAGGAAGGTTTATTGTCCAAAACACGGAGCACCATATACTGACTGGAAACATAGCTGAATTTTGTTGTATGTACATAGCTGCAGTAAATGTGCACAAGTTTTATTTGGTACATAAATCTTTCAGAGGCACAGCATCAGATGGCAGCTGCCTGCCTTGCTAACCTGTATCCTGAAATTAATAATATTATCTGTGAACCTCAATTGTGACCTGTGTATTCCTAACAAAACAGGTACTTTTTCATAGCTTTAGTAAAACGTGGTGAATATTCCAGACCAGAAAGTGAGTTGCTAACTTCCTGGACAGGTGCAAGCAAACCTTCTTTGGTGTTAATTCATCTAACTCCAAACATTAGATAAAATCAGAAGCTGACTAAACTACAAAAAAGTGCGTTCACTTACCGAGTCAGCTGGTAGCTGGTGACAGAACTATCTCTGTATGGGATGAGACAACTCTTTCTCCCATGTTACAGTTTGAATCATTATGTTGGATACCACAAACAACGTAGCATCTGCAGTCTGACACTTGTCCTGTCAAAGGTGGAGGAATAAGAGATTTGAGAATCAGAGACAATTAACAGGAAATTTCCTGGCTGATTCTTCATCCCCTTGCAGCTCACAAGGTAATTGCTGAAGGAGCTCCTGCAGCCTTGCACTGGACATTAAGTAAGTGCGAACATCCCACCAGTTTTTCCACACCTATGACCTATGCACAGCAACACTCCCTGATAAGAATCACCTGTAACTTCAGCTCAGGTTTTCTTTTCCCCTGAGGAGTGTTTAAAACTTCCAAATTACCCGAGGCTTTCTGGGAGGTCTTCTTGCAGAAGGAGAAGAGAGTCACTCTTAACCCTTTGCCATCAATTCCCTCTTCCTTTCCTCCACTCCTGGAACTCTGATCATTTAATATTTTGCTCCTCAGCTAGGAAGAAGAGAGCATTTGGCACCAGAATGGCTCAGTGCTCCCGAGGTGCCATCAGTCAGCTCTGAGGCTGATGGACAACAGAAGACCGAATGCCTTGGGGTAGACCCTGGGGAAAGAGATTTTTCTGCTCTGCAGCTCTGATCTGAGGCTGGCTCAGTTCTGTAGGGACAGAAGCTGACATAGCAATGTGCAGACTTGTCTCTGGCAGAGTCACCCCTGAAGTATTAAGTGCAATCAAACATAAGTCAGCAGGGGTCTATAGTTCATTTCTCAGTGGTATTCTACTCAATCATGTCCTTAATTTTTTGATATGTTTCAGAAGCATGGTAATAAAGAGATATATCTGTGCAATACCCTCTTTCACTTCTTTGAATACAGTCCTTCCAGGCAAAATTCAGTAGCATCTGTCCAAAGTGAAGCATAAAGTAAAATCAGACACCTCAAAAATGGAAAGATAAATCATTTATTTAAACACTAACTGAGGCATAATTCTGAGTTTGGACTGATAAGCGCCCATACCTGGCACATCAGTTACTTCAAAAGGTGACTCAAAGATGAAGAAGGCCATGACCTGAGGCTGTTTAAAAATCAATGATGAAGCAGTTTAGCAAACATGCTATTTAGTTCTTGATTTTCATGTAATGAATAATTAATTTAAAAAAGTAATAAAATAATAATTTTAAATTATTTTATCTTAATGGCTGATCTGTATTTTTTCTTTTCCTAAGGATCGTTTATCAGCCTCACTTGATTTTTGTTCACTGAGGTTTGATAATGACCTCCTTATATTGGTTCTGCTAAGAATTTCCTCTGTGATGAGGTCCAAAACTTCCCCCATTAAATACAGTGTTGAACCTCCTAGGTATTTCAATAATCAGGGCTTTGAGGTAATTGTCAATGCAGTGACAATGGTCTCAAGTGCCGCATGCTAATGTCCTGTAATGGCTGTAGATTCAGGCCTTGGAGGAACAGCTATACCACAGTTATCAAAACAAGAAAAACATGCATTGTTTATCAGCTTGAGTGGAACTGGAAGGAGTTATAATAAGGCTGGATAGTGCCTGAAATATATCCTTAGTGCCTAATTTTTATCTAAATTGTACTTGCTTCTGTCCCATTTGAGGAGCCAAATCTGAACCACGATTTGACAGCAGAAAAAATGTTTCTATTGACCTGAATAAACCTTTTTTCTTTCCTGCAGACTGTGGACTCGAGGCCTCTTGCTGTAGCAATTTAACAAACGTACTGGCTTAGCACAGACATTGTGGGGATGTCTGATATCTTCGCTGTGACTTCCTTCTTCCGTGTACTGAATCTTGGTCAAAATCTTGGGCCTTATTTCTAAAACACCCCTCAGAAGTTTGGATTTAAGCTGATCTGAAAGATTGTCTGAACGTAAAAGATGCAGCGTGGTTGAGGACCCTGTTCTTTAGTACTTTAGTTTCTGTGGAGGGGGCAGCTCCTTTGCTAGCTTTTCCCATGTCCTCCTGTAAGGTCCATTATGTGCCCTACATGCACAGCTAATTATTGTATTAGGCACACAGTTTTGCCTTCTGCCTGGAGCAGGGATGAGCAAACACCAACCAATGTGTTGCTTAATGCAGTAGCAGAAGGGACGCTGACATTCTGAGAACGAGAAAGCTGCAAGGATTTCTGCAGAAGAGAATGAGCGGCTGATCACTGCTCTCAAATCCCTCTGAGCTTCGTGCATCCAGCTGCTGAGGTTATGATGATGAGGCTGGTCTATTAAGAAAGGTTTTCAGAAATGTCAGTCAGCTTTGTTCAACAAACAGAGCTTCTTGGCAAGTCTCATGGCATAATAGAATGGGAGGAGACTGAATATGACCTACGTTAAAGGTTTTTGGTCTGAAAACTAGGGTAAACAACAGCGACGCAGAGAGTGTTCGTGTGATTGAGAAGTCACTCAGCTCCAAACCATACAACCAACTTACTTGGCACTACTTTCACAACAGAAAATGACCAGGCAAGCAGTGATAGCCCAGCTGGTGTTTGGAGCTCAGATGCCCCTAAGACTGATCCCAGAAGCAGCAGCCAAGAGATCTGACCTATTTGAAAGTGCTAGCAAGTGCTTGGGCTTGGCTGGCTTCAAACAGAGCTTTCAGCTGGAGACGGACAGACTCTGCACATTTTATATACTAAAATTGCCATGTTGTGTCCTGGGATTTTTGGATGCATACCCACAGGTGGATTTAGCTTTTTCTGCAGCTTTTCAAGCAATAGATATTTCAAGTTTGTGACTGGTCTTTCACCAAGAAGGGAGTAAGATCCTCTAGCTCTTACTTTAGCACCAGCAGCAGAGACCTGTTTGCATCATTTGTCGCTCTGTGTAGCAAGCTCTCTGGTGGATGTTGCCTGGCTGGTTTCGTCCAGCTGACTCGATGTGTGACACTTGATGTGTGTCCGAGGGATAAATACAGAAGCCTGATGGAAAGCAGAAAGAGAGAAGGAAGCCCTCTCTGTTCTCCTTTCTGCTTGGATGGAGTAAGGAGAAAAAGGGGTAGGTAAAAACATATATCACAGAGGTGAGAATCAGCTTGTGTCACCATTGACCTTCTGCTCTGGTCCAGTGCAAGCTTCCTTCCCATTACTCACTGCTAGGATGGCAGAACAAAATGCCAATTTTATTATGGCTAGGCAGAGGTCAGGCCAAAATTTGTGACTTGATTGTGAGGTCTGGGTGGAGACTGCACAGAGGTCCTCATGCCTGCTCAAATTAGTGCTTACACCTGCTTTACACATGACTTTATAGACAGCAGTACAGAGGGGAGAAGAGAAGACCACTGCTTGGTAAGACCCGCTCTGGGAAGTGGCAGAGCTGTACCCCAATGTTTGTGATGAGCTAGGTGGGGCAGAAGGTGGAAGCTAAACTTCTCACAACTTGAGTGCTTTTGCTATTGGCCTACTGGTGTTGATAGGAAGGCAAATGCCCACTGCTGTTTTACTGTGAGTGGTCCCTATGTACGCCGCTGCAGCTGTCTGCAGCCTGCTGTGGAGTTAGCTTGCATAGCTTGCCCTCAGGGACCTAAATACTTGAAGTAGATGATGGCACGTGTCAACGTAGTTCCCTTCTTCTTGGGAGAGTGGACCAACTCCCGCAGAGCTCTGCGTTGCTGAAACCAGGCTGGTTCTGGTCTGAGGCTCTCTCTGTAGTCTCTGTACTACCTGGCAGCCTGCACAGAAGTGCTGCTTTTTAGTTCACTATGATTACTTCAGAGAAAATAATTCCTAATTAGAAAACTGACTAGTTGCCAAATGTGGCTTATACTCACACACAGGTGCATACCTTTGGGGCTGGATTTTCTTTTTATAAACACAGATAAACCCATGCTGAACTGTTTTTCCCTCTTATTCATGCTAACAATGCGGCATTGTTATTTTCTTTTACTCCTCGGCCATCCATTACCTCTCTGTTGTTTGACAGTCTCAACATACACAATAAATGAAAAGAGTGGGACCAATAGGCAGAGAGGCAGCCGTCTGTGGTAACAGGCTGTAAGCGGTGGTGAAATGGCGATGGTGAAGGAAAGCCAGCATCCTGCTGCTGACTTTTCCAGGCCTGGAGCCTGGGAGAACCAGGCTTGCCCTTGAAGGAGACATGAGGGTTAAGGAGGCAGAAGCACTTGCTAGGAAAAAGGAATTTGTACCCTAGATGAAATTTTTCAGCTGATGAGGAGAGAGATCCTTGCCCTCTACCTGCCTTACTCCCAAAATGTCCTGAGTCCCCTCCTCCAACCTGGCCCAGCTCTGTTGTTCTGTGCCAATTAATTTCGTCCTGAGAAGCATGGGCCAACTTTGAGAAATAACAAGAAAAATAACAAGATCAGCTAACTATATTCCTTGTTATGTTTTTTTGATCTTAAATAAAAATACCTCAACATTAAGAGCTCAGTGCTGTTTATCTTGAGTCTGTGGTGAGAGGAGCCTGGCATTGCTCTCGGGATGTGGTCTGCATCTCAGATGTCTGAGAGCATATCTATTAAGAACAGGGGAAAAAATGTTCAACTCACCACCACACTGTATTAACAAGCTATTAAAGACTGTGTTTTCTTTGACTTTCATCAGTAGCATTAACATGATGCAAGTATGACTTAATGGAAAGAAGATCAAATCCTATGGATTCTCAAAGTCATTGTCGACACCGGCTTTGCTGGTGAAGAGTTACTCCTATCTATGGCTTCATAGTTGTTTTTCTGGCTCCTGCAGTACAGGATGCATTTTAAATTTCTACCACAAATCCATAAAGAAAAATATTTATAGTGCCTGTGGTAGGTAATAATTTCAGATATTTATTAAAAAACAAAACCCCATGCAATTATTCTTGTAAAATAAATAAATTCCAACCCTCTATTTTTTAAAAAGTAAGCAGCATCACAGGGAATTTTGGTGTTTAATATTCTATGTTCATAGCACTCTGAAATCAGCTAACATTTAAAAAAATGTCACTGCACAACCAAGCACCAATGAATATTTTTAAGGCTGCTTAGATTTTTGATGTGATAAATCAGTTTGATTTTGAGAGCTTTTTATAGTGATAGGACAGTTTCCACAGAGCTTGAAGAGTTTGTTCCACCTTGGTGTTTAGCTGGAACGTCATCTCAAAACATAAATTTACAAAGGTTTTTCTGAGTCTGGAAGTTTTCAGACTCAGGATGGGAGTCTGAAAGGGTGGGAGCACCCACATGTTTATCTGAGAAAAATATAGACAGTTGGAATCTCAGAAGAAATATGTACAGTTGTACACTGCAGATAGTTTGAGAGATCTGAAACTTTATATTTTCTGTGGGTTATTTTTGCACCTTTGATTATCAACATGGAAACATTTCCTGAATTTTACCCATTGTGGCAGAAGTATCTGTGGAACGATAGAACATGAATAAACTGTTAAATTAACATTATAATGGCTATATATATATTTATAGGCTTGGTATGGTTGTAATCTCGAGGAAATGGATCTAAAAGACAATTCTTATTTCTTAATGCATAGCTCCGCTTTGAAAGAACATGGGTTTAAGTTCCAGTTCAGATTAATTTTACCCTGGCTGAAACTGGAGTTATAAGACCTAAAACTATACAAAATGGCTGGACTGGTCTATAGTAGAGAGGGGGGAATGGGAGGTGCGCAGGTCTGTGTGCACCCCAGTCCCTGTGCAGAAGATGGTTCCTTGCCTGGAGATGCTGTGGATAAGCAGTATTTTGCTGTGTGGAAGCTGAATTGCCATTTTTTAACTCTACCACTGTCCCTGAGAGGACCAAGTGTGGGTGCTGGACTGATCATGGACCTGCTGTCATTGCACTGTCATTAGCATCGCCACCTTCAGACGTTGCCAGTTTGGGGCTCACAACCTCCAGACTTTGCTCTCTCTGTTGGTCCCTGGGCATTGTATCACTACTGGGTAATCACGGTGGAAATGTAATTCCAAAGATTTCTTGGGACTGAATAGCTCACTGCGTTTGGGCCTTTTCATATAACCAAAACGTTATTGCTAATCGTTTATTTTGGCCTTGATGGGACAAATATTGCCACATTATCAATGAAACTCTGACGCTTGAGGGGACAAAAGCGAAACTTTATTTTCTACAGGTAACATTCATTACAAGAAACACATAACTTATAAAGTCTCTTTTCATCATCAACTTCTTCTCTTTTTAAATATCTGTTAACAAATTAAAAAAAAAAAACACACCAAAAATGCCAGCAGAAAATACCTATAAGAATTCCTAAGCCTGGCCATGACTATGGCGACTCCATCTGGGTAACTGAATTAATCAGAAAATACGCCCTCCTCAAACCCCACAATTACCTATCTTGCCACTGAGCATTTTTGAGTTCATATGCTCAATTTTGGGTGACAGTGACTGACTACGTAGTGCCATGAGGAGAAGTCGGTGCAGAAATGCCTCAAGGTACTGAAGTGACTAGGGAAGTGGAAGAGCCCAAACACTTGCTACACTGTACCTACATTACTTCCAATAAAAACGTATTACAAATGGGTTTTCTGAGGTATGAAATGTTTCGGGCAAGCGGAGACTGTGTGAGATCCTTCACAGCTGGAAACGTTCTCATAACCTTTGGCATAAACAGTAGCTTCTATGTAGGTGTTTCACTCTTAAAAAGCAAATACTGTTCATGTAGATGAATAATAAGAACTATCTTTCTAGTCCTTTAAAATTTCCTCTCTGCCTTGATAACTTTCATGAAAGCAAGTGAATCTCTGAAATTACTGCCAGTGTTGTGGGGTGACTAGGTTGACTGGGAAAACAACAGCTACCAACGTACTTTATTTTTCTCTGAGTCTTTTGGAGGCTCAGCTGGATAACAAGAGTGGGGTTTGACATGAGCTGTACCTACTTATGTTATTTTGTGGGAATTATATAGTTATTTTTGAAAGCACGTCCTTCAAAAGAAGAGGATAAACCAGGCTGGGCTGGGACATGCATAGATCAGAGTAGCTCCCTCTCCATTTGCCTTTGTGTAGCCGTGTTATAGCTCTGACCTAGGTTTAATGAAAAGGGAGTTTAAAGTCTACAGAATTTAAATTATTTCTGTAATTAAATTTAAATTCTTCAGGATTTAATTTGCATAGAGAGTAGATCAAATATGCTTAATCCCTCTGTGGTCTCTGATGCTGAGACTTGTGGCCAAATAAGTAATGCTGAAGAATGAACCCACTTTCTCTGCCTGTCACAAGGCAGGGATGTGCATGAAGAAGCACATGAGAAGGAAGGGGACAAGGTGTGGACAGCAGTCATAAGGTCTGTGAGAGCCATCACACTCCCTCCGCAGACCCTCAGAAATTTTGTTGAGGTGAGCTCCAAGAGCACGGAAACAGTTTGCACGATCCACAGGACTCTCTTTCTTCCAAAATCTGCTGCAAAAACAAGCCCTGATGCTTCAGCATATTTTGAATGTCAGATGTGATTTATGAAATGAGACTTCAAGTCTTATTTCCTTTTATTACTGAATAAAAGTTTTTCAAATGCTTATTAAGATAACCTGAGAAGCAAGGAGGAAAACAATGAATCACTCAGAATCACAAAGAAGGAATGAATCTTTAAGTGAATCCTAAAAAAAGAAGCATTTATCATTCACGCTTCTTCATTTGTCTCCCCAGGCTGAGTTACAGTCCCGTCTGTGTGACAGACACTGCCTCTAAACAACCTTTTTTCCCCCCACATCTTTCCTTACCTTTCCTGGGTAACTCAAATCATCCTCGTGGAGGAGTCGAGTAACTGGAGCTCCTTCAACATTATGCGACGGAGTTTCTCTCTTTCCCCATTACCATTCATATTGCAGCCAGTTGAAAGAGTGAATGCAAATCAATACTCTCAGCTGCTGAAACCAAGTAAACCTTATAGCCTGTTCCTGTATGGTGTTCTTTCATGATTAAGTCATTTTCCAATAGTGGTTTCTTGGGCTGCCATTGCAACAAGAGGAATTTCTCCAGGTGATGAGCTGAAAGACAAAACCCAGTGATGTTGAGTTTGATCTTGGTCTTCACCCAGAAACAGCTGAATGTAATGGCTGCAAGCTAAAAAGTATTAAGATCACCTTAGGCAGTGTAATTTGCATGCTATGGTCAGGTTAGGTGTAGGGTTATTCCTGTCACCCAGGTACCCCCTCATGAACGACCACCATCTGCTCGATCTATTTAGTCTTTTCTCTAGTTTAAAATTATTTTGTTGCTATGAACCTTCTGTCTCTCATTACAAAAGCACTATAGAAAAATGAATTGTTTGCTGTGCTCATCTGTGTGTTAGCTCAGAGGCTGATTTTTTCAGTAATAAACTGAAAAGTTTGGAAGCGTTTCTGCAATGCAGTATTTGATAAGCTTGTGCTCTTCATCCCACTCAGCACAAGACTTGACTAGCATTGCTGGTAATTTATCTAGAGCTATGTTCAAAAAAGTCAAGAAGAGAAGTGGAGCTCTAAAAAGTTATCTGCTCACCTTCAAAAATGTTAGCTTAAGTTTCTGTAAGTAATAGTGGCTCCATCACTGGACTCGCTTCATTTAGTAAGGCACTTGAGAAAGAGCTGTCTAAGGTAACTGGAGCTCCTCCTCTGCGCTGAAAGTGGAAGATGTTTGTAAGACTCCATGTTTATTCTCAATTCTTCAATTCCTCAATTCATTCTTCATTAACAATGGAAACCTGCAGAAAAGAAAAAGGACCCCTATAATGTGTCTCAGGTGTGATGCAAGCTGGCTGCTTATTTACTGATGATTTTGGGCACAAGGATCTGTATGGTCAGGAAGGCGTTGGGACCCTGGGGTTGCTGTGAATGCTCTTTGGAGAGGAGAGGCTTCTTAGGTGTTCCACTGAGTTTGCAAAATGTAATCGACAATAAAATTGCATTAAATCTGAAAATAATAGTTAAACCCCAGGCTCAGGAAGTATTGGTTTGGGGAAGAGCAATTCAGCACTTAGCTGGGTGTCTGTCTGAGAATTAGAGCTTAGTTGTCTAAAAATGGCTTGGTGGAGATTTTGAGACTGATCATCTACCAACCAGCGCTGGTTATTCTTTCTTCAGCAAAAGCTTTGATATCAAACATTGGCACATACATCCTGTGTGGTGTAGACACACAAACACACACAGAGGTGAGCCTCTTTTGTTTCCATAATATAATGAAGATATCTCCCAGTTTTTTACCAAGGTTGCTCTGAGCTTCTTGTTTCACCTCTCAAGCCATCTATCTTGAATAACTCCTGTACCTTGGCCTGGCTTCTGCTGTCAATATGTAACTTCCCATTGAAAAATGTGTCTTTTTAGATTTGTCAGAAAGAACAACAGAGCCAAGATCCACATCTTTGCCCAAGGCCATAGGTGAAATACTGAAGAGATGCCAAAATTTACCATAAGAGTTCTTGAAAGCTGAAGAAATATTCCTATGAAAAAGCCCAACAACTGACTTCATTGCTGAAATTGAAACTCATTTTTTATTACCTATACTCCTTTTAAACCTCAGCCTTGAAGTAACGTTATGCCAAACTTACCACTGACACTAGTGGTGACTTCGACGTGTAAAACTACAACACCGTAGCAGCTAGCAAGATTCCAGTGCAGCAGTATACATTCTTCCTCTTGTGATTTTGGATATTATTGACAGTGCTACTACGAATTCAAATCTCATGAGGCTGGATCCAAGCTCTGCTGCAGACCTATTCTATGGCCCACTTCACAATGCTTTTAGAGATCCCGCATACAGAGGCAGTGGAACAGAAACTCTTACGCAGTATGCACAGATTATTTGGAGCTACGTTCTATCGCCATTAAGTTAGTAATAAAACTGCTGGTGATTTACTGGTACAGGAGTGAGACCTCAGGAATTTCTTGTTTTAATGTTTTATACAAATAAGAAATATTTTTATTATATCACTATAAATTCAGTTGAAAAGTCAGGCTAAATGTCATGCTACCACAATTATTCATAAAAAACCTCAAACAGTAAGTAAATAGCCAAATAGTAAATCGTATTTGAAAGTTTATTGACTATACTGATTGGACAGAAATGGTCAGGATGGGAGAAACTCCATGCCTTCAAATGGAAGAAAACCAAATTATGTCAGTTTTCACTGCGTACTCTGCAAAGGACCAGCTGTACTTTAATCTAATTAGTTTTTGCCGTATTTTAAAAATACTGAAACATGTATAAAGGCTTGGGGAGATGATCTGAGTTTAGACTATGTCCATATAGATTTCATACATATACTGTGGCCATTATACAATGCAACACAACAAAATACAACACAACACAGTGCCATACAATACAATAATACAATATTGCGTCCCAAACAAGGACATGGGTAAGATCTTCTTCCTTATATTACAACATCATTTCCCCGCTAAAATGAAATGACAGAAAAAAGCAGTTGATTTCTTAGAATCAATGAAGCTGTCTTGTTTACTTGCCCAGCACCACCATGTCCATTTGTGTGTATGTGTGTTTATGTGACACATTACCAGAAAGGAGCCGTCAGAAGGCAACATTTACAAGAGCAAAGAAGAGAGGGTTTAGGGATGTGAAATCACAGCAGATGTTCCAGTTATCCCAGTAAGACAAGATGTGACCTTTAAATGGAAGAGTGATACTTTGGAGTTTGACATTAGATCTCCCAGTGTGCTCCCAGCATGTTGTAATTTGCTACAGAACAATGAGTAGCATTCATCTGAGGCTAAAAGTTTCTTTTGGAAGTGCACAATATACTGTGAAAACAGCAATTGCATTTTATGACTTGCCAGGCAGTCTTTCAACGTGCTGGTGAAATTACAAGAAAAGGAATGAGAACGGGTTTATAAATATTGCATGAGAGGAGCTGTATAAATAAACAAAAGAAATCTATGGTTACAGACATATTACCCCTTTTATTAAAGCAATATTTATTCATACATTAAAAAATCACATTGCAATATTTAAGAGTTTGGTCTAAGCTGGGAAAACTGGAAAAGAATAGCTATTTCAGTCTCTATTTTCAGTGTCCTTTCACTCATCACTCTACAGTTCATACACTGCTGTGAGCATAACTCTCTCTCTGGACGTGGCTTTTCGTGTTATGAGAAATGTTTATAAGCACTCTGCCCAGTCTCAGCTCAGGAAAGGAGCTGTTAACTTGCAAGGCATGTCGGTTCCTAGGACTGATGGGTGCTCAAAGCTTAAAAGAAAGATGAGAAAAGTCCCAGGGACAAGAGTTCTGTCACTCTTGGAGGTGAGCAGAGGTCACGTTTTTGCTGCTTCCCACTCAGCGGACTTTTGTCTTGCACTTCCAGTGCCTCTTCTCTTGCACTTTCTGGGAAGAAAATGGTATTTCCCTGCAGGGATGCTGCTGTTTGGATATGCGCATCGCCAATGCGTGTATCAATTTTTTCACCTGGTTTCGGTGAGGCTCTGTTCGCAGATGACCACCGTATTTTACCTGTTACCTCACCAGGGAGCAGCCTATCCCCAGTGATTCCCACTGTGCCAGCGCCCTACAAGCATGGCAGCTCTTTCCCTGGGCTCACAGCATCCAGGGTCTCGCCTTCACAAGGTTATCCTTTGCCACTCTGAGACACTGATCTTACTATGAGGTACTCACCATCCCAAAAGAAGTCAGTAGCTTCTTTTTAGAAATTCAAAACAGAGGATTAAAAGTTTTGCCCCATTTTTTTCTTGTTTGTTTTTTTTTTTTTTGATAGAGCAAACTCTACAAGAGCCAAATTGTCTCACCTGAGAAACAGGACAGGCTCTGTTTTCACCTCGTATTCCTGTGATCATCAGTGGGGACTGCAAGGTGATGTTCCTTGGCTCAACGTTTGTGTCTTCAGCTCCTCTCCTGAAATAAGCCATTTACACTATAGCTCTCCCCCAGTGAAGGTGGAGCTGATGTCCTGTTCAGTACTTTCTTTACCTGGGAGGTGAGTTATTAGGAACTGGCAAATGCTCAGTGGTGGACAGAGGGGAGCTGGTAGAAGCTATTCCATCTGGGGTTCAGTGCTGCTTGTGCCCCCAGAGAGCAACTGCGGAGACCACAGGCTCTGGCCTGTCCCCTGTCTTTGGGCAGGAGCTGGGGGAATAAAACTAACAGGATATGGCCACTGAGGGCAGGTAAAAGGAAAGAGTGCGGGAGAGGTGCTCTATGCACACCTCACGCTGGGAGTGCTGCAGGCAGATCCAGGGAGAAACACAGGTTACTGGGACCATGGGTAAATCCACACTGGGATTGGAAAGGAGCTGATGACCGTCGGTGTCTGTGACAGCTGTAGGGACTACAGGAATAAAGAAAGGATTTCACTGAATTCTATACAGAGTTTCAGGTTTTGTATCTTTTTTTTCCTTTTTTTTTTTTCCCCCCTCTTTTGGACTTGTTTCAGGAACATTTGGGGAAGCCAGAAAACTGGCAGGTTTCAGAGGAGAAATGTAAATGTTCATCACTAGTATTTTGCATCTTTGTCTTGCGGGGTGCTAAACAGGTGGCGAAACTGTCAGCTGCAGAACGATGGGTTTGTTGTTTGCAGTTACTGGCTTGAATGGGTTTTTCCAGCTTTATCCACTGAGACCTTGAAAATGTAGCAGGTCTAACAATACCGAGTGAACTAGCATGTCACACCTTCTCAAGCCATTAGTACCTCTGGGCTTTTGGCAGCCAGAATTGTTCTGTAATTATTTTCCATCTCTACATAGTTGTTAAATGTTGTTATTCAATACAAAATGTTTCTCAAAATGTTTCTGGACTGTTTCATTAGTAGTAATAGATTATTTTCCCAAACAAGCAAAGCAGTAGTGAGCTTCAATGTCTCTGAAATTATTACAAAGGTAATTATATTAGTTCCACTAGTGCCAAATAGCACTTATAATTATTTTTTTCTGTCCAATCCAGTTATTCATTTTCTTTAATAATTTACAATTTGACTGTCGTCATGGTACCACTTTGCTTTGTATCTAGCAATAATGGTACTGTAGACAGGAAGTCAGCCAGGGAATGAACAATAACACCTAAAATATGAAGTTATGACTAAGAAGAGAATTTTGAATGAAAAAACCCAAGCTCTGCCAGGCCAGACTGCCAGGAGAGTGAGACTGGATGCTAGAGTCAGGGCTTCCCCTCACTGCAACTTTCTGCTGACTCCAAACATAATGTGTTTAGGGAATGCAAAAAACAACTGAATCGTCCAAGCTTTAAATGTGCTAAGTAGAAAAAAGTACATGTTAACCTTTGTAATATTGTTTAGCCTTTAAAAATTAATTTTAGACAGAAGATTGACAACTCATAGCGTATCTCTTCTATTCTGTTTGTACTCTGAGACTATGGAAGAAGTTGAAGATGCGCTCAATTGACCTCTCACGTTTTTTTTAAACTGAAAAGAAAATAGTTCCACTGTCTTCTCTGAAGAAAATATTTAATGATCTGCTATTAACTACTTGCCCTACTCTTTATTATTATGTCCAGTCTTAACTCTTTTGTACCATTAAATATTTTACTCTGGTTTTAATAATTAAAAGAATGATTACAGACTCAATCTATTAAAGTATCTTCTCTGTAGAAGTGAAATACTGTGTTATTTGCACTATAATTGGAAAAGGAAAAGAAAGAAAAAGAAAAAAAGAGGAAAAAGGGAAAGAAAAAGAAAAAGAAAAAGAAAAAGAAAAAGAAAAAGAAAAAGAAAAAGAAAAAGAAAAAGAAAAAGAAAAAGAAAAAGAAAAAGAAAAAGAAAAAGAAAAGAAAAGAAAGAAGAAAAAGAAAATGTTAAAAGTCTTAACTTCCAATCTAGACAAATTTGCATGACATCAAGGCTATTTCTTGATTATGATTTTACTGACGGGTACACAAAACTCTTTAACGTTCTTTAAATTTTTAAGTAAAAACGATTGCACACCTTATACAATGTCAGTAGAGGATTAGTGTGCTGCCCGTGGGAAAGACATGATGCAGGACGTTGATTTTTTTTCCGGTAGAGGGCACTGAAGAAATATAACCAAATCACTGCTCATTACCATGGCACTCTGAATTGGAAGCACGAAGGGCTGGTCGTTTCACAGCAACGCTTATTCTCTGAGGCTTTATAATCCGAATACATATCAGAGAAGACTGTATGGGCTGTTAATAAACATCCAAACATTTTTATCTAGATGTAATGTTACATTCCTCTTTTGTAAGGTTTTAGCTAAGCTCTGCAGGCTTGCAACTGTTGAGTACCCTTGCTGTTATCTGAGTGCTAAACTACATCTTCCTTTTTCTTTCTCCAGTCCCATCTTTAGTGAATACTTTTATCACAGAGGGACACTGCGCAGGAAAGCACTAATTTAGATGTGCCTTGTTCACAGGGACTTTAGCTTGTCTCTGATTGTTAAATGAACCAGTTTATAATGCTTTTCTGTAAAAGTAACTGCAATAAAAATTTGCTTGAAATTATTAGGGGAAAATGTTGTGTTACCTAAAATAAACTGACTATTAATTTTACTCTGGAACTAATTAAACAAATATGCATTACAAAGTTCAGCATCTTTCTTCAAAACAAAAGAACAGTCAGAGACAAAGTGAGATGGAAAAGTGCTGTGAAAATTATCCAGCCTGTGACTACAACAAGCCTTAGTTTTATCTGTTAGGTGTGTTATTACCTTGCTTAGCTGTTGCCTTTTAGCAGTTGTATTAAGGGTAGTTTCTGATACCAAATTTCAAATTCTGGTGAGATTTGACTACAATTTCAGTTTAATCTTCTGTCATTTATTTGCTGGTGTCATTTGTGTATTATTTTGGTATTAGAACCAGAAACAAAGCTTTTTTAATTTTAAATGCTTTGTTTCTGGTTGGTGGTATGCCCCTTACATGTTTAACTTTAGATGCAACTTTTGGTGAACTCCTTCCTATTTGTGAAAGACGGTGTTTTGCAAGTTGGTTTTAGGCCGGATCTTCATTCCACAACTCCTGGCCCATGGAGGACTGAGTCTAACCTTGTACCTGGAGTCTAATGTGAGATCCTTGCTTAGCCCCCACGGCTACAGGGCAACAGAATAACAACTACTGAGGTATGTGTTTCACTCATTTTGCAAACTGAAGATTGATCTGGTTAAGCACAAACGAGTTCCTCTTGCTGAGCTAACACAGAAGGTGGTCATTCAAGGTAAACACAATTTCTCTTCCATCCATTTCCTTTTCCAGGGGGTAGGTAACAAACATAATTAATTAGGCATTTCTTTCCTTGCTTTGCAAAAGCAGCCAATGCTATGGGCATAAACAAACAGCTTCTCTTTTGAAAGAGCTTGCTAGTTTGGAAACATTTTCTATAGTGTGAAGAATGTCACTGAGACCAGCAGCGTAGCTTACTTTTAATCAAGACCAGTGTTTATATTTTACTGATCCACTCGTAACTCAATAAAAGAGGAGTTTGGATTTCAAATGAACATGGATGCCAGGAAAAGTACCTTACTGCATCTTCCTCCTACCCTCCCACTGCCCATGGAAATATCCTCAGTTTCCCATGTTGCCCATCACAGAACTCTTTGCCTCTCAGAACTTTTTTCTGCCTCCATACTTCTTGTACCTTCCATGCATCCTGTTGCCATCAACACTACACTTTCAACACTCCCATGTCCAAAGCAGACTTCATCATCATGCCACGACGGTCCTCTTCACGGTTGTTCCAATCCCTCTTGTAACGTCTTCCAGTAAAATTGCTGTGTTTTCCCTTGTCATTTCTTATTCATTCTGCAAGAACCCAGCCTACCCTGTGGTCCTTCCCATTCCTCACCTCCAGCCCCTGGCTCTTCCGTGCTCCCTATATGGTGTGACAAATTTCCCCATTCTTTATTGACCACTGTTGGCTGTTGGTCAAGAAGAGCTAGCTCTTAGTAATTAGTGACTCTCCAGAGAACACACATATGTTATTTGAACTGCCAGCCAGCTGGCTGACAATACAGAAGCGAAGCACGTTTTTATTAGCTCGCTGGCCAGGAAACCCTGCATTCTGGCTGGGAATTACTGGTGCTCTGCCCGACACCCTGACAGAGCAGACAGCATGCACGTGCAAGGTTTTCTTCAGGGCTTGCTCAGCAGCGCCAAGGGATGAATTCAGGTTGAAGGGGTTCACCACAAAAATATCATCTCAATGCTCACCAGAAATGTGGGAAGATTACACTAACAGTCTGGCTATGAGTCAACAAGTGTGCCTTGGTGTGACACTCGTTGCCTTTGCTGCCTGCATTCTCTAAAAACACTTTAAGGGAGGAAATGGGCCCTTTTTCCTTCTTTTTTTTTGTCATGGGTTAGGCTGAACCGCACACACAGCCGGTCATTCACCATCCCACCCCCAGGAATGAGGGAGAGAATTAAACGGGAAACGGGAAACCCGTGGGTTGAGATAAGAACAATTTAATACAGATGATTTAATACACAGTGTAGGTGCTCACCACCCCCTCGTATGCGAAGCCCGTCTCGTCCCGAAGCTGCAATCCTGGACGAACGTGAGGCCCCGAAATAGAGAGGGGCAGAGAGAGAGAGAGAGAGTACTCTGAGAGTGGGAGTGCGGGGAGAGAGAGGGGAAAAAAAAGGCAATAGAGCAAAAGCGCAGCAAGCGCAAAAGAGCAAAAGCGGCGAAAGAGCCAAAGCGCAAAAGCCCTTCTGTCCGGCTGACCCTCACTTTTATACTGGGCATGACGCTGCATGATATGGAATACTAATTGGCCAGTTTGGCCCTCAATCTTAAGTTCCACCACAAATCACAAGGGGAATCGTGTCCCCTTGTCCCGGCTATGCTCCCCCCTTATCCCGCCGTGCTTCTGCACTCCGGCACACTGAAAAGTCCTTGGAGTCTCAAACATCATCTTGCTATCAGCATTCTTCTCAGAGCGAGCCTCTGAGTAAAACCAAAACACGGAGCTCTTCTAGCTGCTAAAAAGAAGAGCTAACACTGTCCCAGCTAAAACTAGGACTTTTTTTTTTTTTTGAATCTGCACTGTTGCAGAAAAAAAATATTTAAGCTGAGACATAACTGAAGGTGCAAAAGGACGAGCATTTTGAATTAACTCTGTCGAGCAGCCCCATTTCAATGAAACACCAACCTGCATTATTGTTCTCTCTTCAGTCCTAAGAGCTCTCCCTGGCATTTAAATGACAGATCAATCACTTCAGCTGCAGGCTAAGAAATCCTTCCTGCAATATTACAGGGCAGGTAGACTTTGAGCTCAACATTCTTTTCAGCACAATGATTGCAACTTGCAATTATGAATTTAATCGTGCCTTATCAAACTGTAAGAGCCTATTCTGATGTGGAGATCTGCATGCTACAAATTTGCACGTTCTTATGAAATACATGAATTCCTAAGCAACGTAGCACTTTATTGATATGCAAAACCATTCTGGTGAAACACGATTAATTTCATAGCTGGAATAGAATGACTTATCTGCAAAAAAATAACATATGCAACACATGTCCTTCTTTTATGCTCATGGAGTATAATTCTGAGCATATCCTAATTTCTTTGTCTTGATTTGTTATTCCAAACAGTTCAATCATATACTTAGTTCTGTTGATATGCCTGGAATCTTTGCCTAGATCTGAGAGGCTTTGGAGCGATGCTGCTGCCAGGGATACGCTAATGACTTATGACTAGCAAGTGAACTGAATGGAGCTTTCTCTGACTCTCACGAGATCCATACAAGCACTTCCAGCAGGAGGACTTGCAATTGACAATCTATATCCTTGTGCGCCTGACTGGTCATGAAACATATTGCTTTGGATTGCACTATTAGAAGGATTTGTGTTTTTAAAGTTCTGTTATACTGGCACTCTTTGTGACTCCTGTGAATAGCCAGTGTCTAGGGATTGTGGGCAGCTCCCTCTTGCAGGAGGAAAAGCTTAGCCCTCTTTCTTGAGAAAGCATATTCACAAAGACTTACCTGAAAAGGGAAGAAATAAAAGTGAAATAATTTATTTATTCAAACTTCCTTAGAAGCAACCTGTATCAAGATGCCTCTTTTGTTTCGGGGAACATTTCCTTTTCTTGGTTTTTTGAAAGATTTTCTGTTGCTGTTTCTATTTGCAGATGCACACACGGCTCTCTAACAGGGTCCAGCTCCTGCAGCTCAGTCTCTGAGCAGCTGCATGCAGGCTTGTTTTGGATTGCTGTCTCCTGCTGCAAGTGAAATCATAGCTTCTATCTACTCCTGCATGAACGAGAGGTGTCCAACATTTCTCTCTCACTCCCCAAGTGAATAAAGCAAATGTTTTTGGAAAACTAAAAGAAAACAGTTCAGACCATGACCAAAAAAATTTAATTCAGTCTTTGCCAGCTAATTCGTTCAGTATTCAGATGGTGCCATTGCTACTGTTAGAGAAGATAACTTACATGTTATTCGTGCAACGCTGAATAAAAATAAAACTGAAAAACAAATGAAAACAATAAAAAGAAATTATTCTGCAAATGTAATGATACTGAATAGAAGAAGGAAAATGAAAAACAAATAAAAACAATGAAAAGCAAATATTTAGAAAATGTAGAGCATGTTCATCTGCTTATGAAGCCTATAATCCAGCTCAAACCAATGCAATCCAAACTATTCACATAGTGAGGCTACGCTCTGCAGAAGGTAGTTCTGCACTCCACGTAGACCAATGTTTCCGTGTTGATTAAAGACAATAGCAGAATGCTTAGGAAACTCAGAAAGCCCTGCTTACAGCATTTTGTCTAAATGTGTCCAATTTAGGAGAAAATTGATATTTTTAGAAGAAGGAATTAAAGAAATAATTAAAAAAAGGCAAGGATTCAAGTTAAATTGATTGTTTTTCTCCTGCTTTCATCAGCTCTGTAGGACTCAAAAGACCCACTGCAGTATTAAGTTGAACACTTCTATAAATTTGCTTTTGTGCATATTTGTGATCCTCCTTTTGATAATGAAATCTTGCAGATGTATTGTTTGTGCAAACTTCACATTGGCTACTCTGGCATCATGGCAGAATGTTTTGCTTTAGATTTGAGAAAAGCTATTCATGAAGAAACATAATCCCACCTATCCCAGATGTGTGTGCATGTATCTCTCATCAAGAGATCCTTCTACAGTCAATGGCCAGTAAGAACACTTTGCCCTACACAATAGAGGCTTAAACAGTAAACAAAGAAATTGCAGATTTTAGAAGAAGAGCAACTAAATACTGAACTCCCCTTTTAACGTTAGGTTTCATGTCTGATATTCTTTCTCAAGGCAATTTCCAAGATTATTTTAAGCAGGTCTTCAAGCAAATCAGGAAGGAGAGGGTGGAGCTATGGCTTAGTTTTTAGTCCAAAGGCCCTAATCTGATATACTTTCCAGTTAAACTTTGCAAGCCACTTGCCTTTTTTTGTGTCTCAATTATCTTTTGAATAACTCTTCTTCTCATCTAGTGTGATGATAAAGATTGAAGAGAGAGAAAGAGACCATTAAGTGTTTGTTCCATGTTAAATGTCATATAGATGGAATTGCATAGTAACTCTCTCACAGCTAAAACCTTGTCTACTGTGAAAATCAAGCCTTTTTCTGAGGATGGACAGCACACTGCTGTGAAGCTAGAGGTCTTCCAACTATATTTTTTTTTCGGTGAGAAAAAGGCCTTGGCTTCCTATCCACTTACTGATGAAGATAGGGAAGAATTACTATAGAATCTTTTTTGTCTTCAATTATTACTACTGGAGGTCTTGGGCTGGGAATTTAAAACATGAATATGAATTCTCAGAACAATTGTTTAGTCTCAGGTTTTTGCCTGTACTGCTTGTTTTGTTGGGTTTTGTCCGTGAAAATTTTTAACAATGAAGACATCAGTTCCTTAGCTCTAAGAGAGAGCTTAAACTAATCCATATAGAAAGGGACATCAGTAATACCAAGCCGTAAGCTATACTAATTAAAGATTACTATAGGCAATGCATTCATGAAGCAGCACAGGCTAAATTCAAGGAGCATCTGGGCTAAGAGGTGTGTCCACACGCATGGTCTCAGCGGTGGGAGATGAGATGGAGTCCCCAGCAAGTGCACATGTGCATCCATGTGAGAAGAGAAAGGTCAGGAAGGACTTAAGAAGACGTTTCCTTTTTGTAAGTCAGAAGCCTTTACCCTGAGCATTTAAATTTTAGAGGCTGATAATACTGGGACGAGACAGGCATATGGTACAGCTTCCCCTGGAGACTCTTCCTCTCTCCTCATGCAAGCCAAGTACTGCCCTACTTAGAAAAACATCTGTTGTGTTGTAAAAGGCAGATTACAATTGATGGTTCCTGCAACTTCACCTGTGGCTTGATCCTGGTTAAGGACCACCCGAAAATGATTTTGGCAAATGTCCTAAACAATTTTGAGTCAGTTGAGCCCACAACTTGCTGTGGCCATATGAGGGACAAGGAGTCAAGAGACAAAGATGGGACACCCAAATCTCTTAGGGGGCACAATGGTTGTTGAAGTTAAGCATGCTGGATATGTGACAGAAGACCAGTGGGATAGAGATGAGCAGCAATGTGTGAAGGCCATATCAGGACTAGCTGCATTTGCAGCAGAAGTGGTTGGGAAGGGAAGACAGCAGCATGGCTGTTCCCCATTTGTGTCTCAAGGTGTTTGTCAGACTGTGTCAGCAAGTTATCCTTCAAATTACCTTTCTCAGCCTGGAGAAGAAAAGGCTCCAGGGACACATCCTAGCAGCCTTCCAGTACCTAAAGGGCGCCTACAAGAAAACTGGAGAGGGGCTTTTTACAAGGGTGTGTGGTAACAAGACAAGAGGTAATGGCTTTAAACTGAAAGAGGGGAGATTTAGATTAGATATAAGGAAGAAATTTTTTATGAGGGTGGTGAAACACTGGAACAGGTTGCCCAGAAGAGTTCTGGATGTCTCATCCCTGGAAGTGTTCAAGGCCAGGTTAGATGAGGCTTTGAGCAACCTGATCTAGGGGAAGGTGTCCCTACCTGTGGCAGGAGGGTTGGAACTAGATGATCTTTAAGGTCCCTTCCAACCCAAACTATTCTATGATTCTATGATTTTATGATATGTCCTGTAAATCTGACCTTACTTTTCACTGCCTTTATCTTTTAAAACTGGGTTCCTTGCATTTGATATAACTATAGAGTGTTGAAAGTAAACCATAAAAATCTCTAGGAATAACCTCATGTAGCTCTTCTAGACCTAAAAATTTTTACTTTTTAGTCTGATATCTCAAGAGATTTTAAGTCCAACATTCTTGCTATGAATAAAATTTCTGCTCTTGGGACCAGCTTGGATAAGAAGTAGAGCAAAGCCTGAAGTTTTTTTGATGTTATGGAAACTTACAACAAGACCCAAAAACACGGATCAGGTGGAGGGAGGAATTTAAGTGATACTAGTGTTGGTTATTACAAGGTTCTGCAGTTCAGTCTGACAGGGACGGAAAGCTATCAGCAGATGTCTCCGGAGAAAACAGCGTGTTTGTTGCCCTTTTATCTCCAGGCTTCACTAAAAAGGCCAGCTGAGATCAAGCAGCTAATACAATTATCACTAAACCACAGGGTAAGGTTTCAGCTTAGAAAAAGATAGAAAGTGTATGGATAAATTTGAAGTTTGCTGTTCATCTGAGCCTGATGATCTGCACACTGTAGCTTTTTGAAGCTAGATGAGATGCATCTGACCAACTCCAAATGTGAGTTACAATCAAACTAGCATTGCTTATGCCCATATGTGCATGTACACTTACATGTGTGCATTTGGGGCCGATGAAGGACCAGAATAAGGAACACGGATGAAGGAGAAATGCTGAAAACTAGGAAGTAGTGACAGATTGAATATGGAGTGATGGTGGTGGGTTCCTTAAAAACCAATAAGGAAAAAAAGAGAATTATTCAGGATATTTAAAATCAAAACATCCAATATTGATATTGACTTGACTGCTCTTTACAGAAATAGCTCATTTTCAGTGTTTCTATTTTTGATTGCTATTTCTGTCTTCTGAGGGCAATAGTTCAGAGCTACTACTCTTATCAAAGGATCATTATACAAAGACAGACCACAAAAGAAAGGATTTTTTTTTTTAATTTATAAACCAATGAGAAAGTTAAGTCAAGCGGTTTCCACTGAAAAGCCAACATTTGCCAGCATCTTCTGTTTCACATGTTTCAGATGTGGCAGGATAAGAGCTGTCAGTAAGTACCGACTTATAAAAATAATGACCACTGTAAAATGATTTTCTGCTTCACTTGACTCTATAAAGCCAGTAATGTGTTGCTAATGAAACACCAAAGATGCATAGCACTGTCTTTTCTGGGACTCTGAGAAACAACCAGCCATATGTACAGCAAATGTCTTTGGCAACTCTGTGTGGCCTTAACTGGGTTTTCTGTGCTGTCGTAGTTTTATGACTCAATCCTAATGTATTTAAACATCATTTTTCTGTGTTTAATTTATTTATTGTCTCTAGTGGTAGACACAGAGACTGGTGACCTAGCCTGTATTAACAATTCAGAGTAATAATAGAAGAAAGCAATTATCTTTGCGCATAAAAATCATTTTAATTAGACAGTAAAGTGGGAATGGACAGACAATGATGAATCATCATACTGTGGTTTAATCAGACAGCCCGAGAGCTGGTCTGCAAAAGCAGCTCAAGAAAGTGTTTTGGCTGATTGAGTGAAATGTGGACAACAAGGAGAAATAGTTAACTTCCTTTAGTCTCTTTATATTACCGATAAAATATATACATTAGCCCACCATTTCTTTGAAGTCATGGGAAGACTCAGAGCTTGCTAAAAGTTAATGGAAACATTTTGTTTCCTCTGTCTTAAGACCCTATCAAATGAACAGTAACTTAATACCTGTGGGCCATTCCTCTGAGCCTTTGCTGGAATCTTCTTCCTCAAGCCACCATATACCAGCCTTTTTCTGCCACATGAGAAAATTTGGATGGAAGTCCCCCTCTATAGCAGTCTCATCTGACACTGCTTCCAGGTAAACTTGGTGCACAATGCTAGATATTGGCAGTGGCCTTCTTGGTACTCACTGTTTTCCAGACCTGAAGATGAGAAAAGAGATTTATGTCTGAAACTGACTTGTCTCACATGAGCAAGTAGAGCTTTTTACCACTGTGCGCTGCAGCCGTGGCCCTACTTTATTCCTGTGCCAATTTTCGGGTCAAATATAACAAAGTGATCTCCTAATGTAATGAAAGATGAAACCAGATGGTATTGCAAACTCTGTGTAATTTGGGTGCTGCGTTACAGACTATCTATCATATGATAAACAAGATCCATTTGCGTATTGAGACTCTTGATAGCTCTGCGCAGAGCCAAAATGGACTGGATAATCCATCATGATTTTTTATTAGCATACAGAAAGATGTGGGCTAATGCAACTCCAGTACATAAGTGCCACGTAGTCTGACAAGGCAAAACTGCAGCTCAATGGTAGCTCTTGGACACTGGCACATTGAGGCTGTGTGCCAGGGTGCATTGGGGCTGGGGGCTCCCCAGGGACTGGGAGCAGCAGGGGCAGAGCAGAGCAATTCCTGATTTTTAGATGTGCTGACACCTACTGAAATGCGTTTACTTCTCTGCATGAGGCACCTGGGGACCTTGCCATAGTACAAGATAAAGCTAGGTACCTAAAAATGGGATTCCGAAAAGTAAGGAGGCCAAGTTGACAATCTCCTCAGTCAATCAATAAGAAGCCCTGAGCAGAGTGGTTGGGGAATATCTGCATCTCACAGTGGTTTGCAATCCGAAACTCCCTCCAAAACCAATCATCTGAATGACACCTTTCTGAAAATTGGTGGTTCTTTCTTCAGTTTCTTTTCCAGAGAAAATCTAGGCATCTGCCTTGAAAGCCAGTTCTAGGAGCTTCTAGATGACAGTGATAGCACCAGAGCAGTAAATATTTTTGGACTGGTATTCTCCATCTCACTGGGCAACGCCATTTCAGTTTCCAGTCAATTTTCAGTGAGCTAAAGACAGAGTGAGAGATGAAGCCTGACACATTCTGCAATGTGATTGCCAGGGCAGCTGGAGTGGAGATGTCAGCCCCATTGGAGGGGAATGGTTGCTTCCTTGTGGTGTGACATGCAGGGTGAAAGTGTTAGGAGTCAACAGGGGATGGAAATGACCACCAGGAGATGCTCACTGGTCTCTGTTCTTGATGGCACAAGTAGTCCTTAATGCTGTAGAGATCAAGACTCTCCTAATGACACCATCGTGGCAGCTTTCCCCTCTCGTGTTCTGGAAATTAAATCCCCAGGAGAAACTCTTGGAGGCAGAGAAGGGCAGGGTGGCAGCTGACAGAATGGGCGTCTGAAGGCATGTGGTGAGATCACCGAGGGCAGCTCTGAGAGACAAAAATTGTCTCCCAAAGCAGAGGAGACATCAAGCATGGAAACAAGAGTGTAATTATGCAGCTGAGAAAGAGACTGATCGGTGTATTAGTCATTAACTCCTAGAGCACGTGTGGGAATTTGAAGGGAAACTGAACTCCCTTTTCAGCGGTGTAAAGCAGCATAGATATAATCAATGCTATTCGGGACACTGAAAGAAGTTAACTAATGGCTGACTTTGAGAGAAAGTAGATAGACATACTCTGGTTCATTCAATTTGGGGAAACACTTTATTAAGATGGAAAATTAACTAGGATCTTTGACACATACTACAGACGTGAGTTAGAAATGTTTGGACTATTCTGATCAAAGACAGCTCTTCTCAAGAGACTCCAAAGAGGGCCATTGGTAACCCTCAAAGTCCAGCTCACCTGGGAATAGCAAGAAGATCATGCTGGCCAAGTCTCCAGCAGAGCTAAATAGCACAAATTAATTTTAGCTGTGTTTCTCAATGAGTTTGTGAGAAATCTACAAATCAATGGCTTACACCCTGTGACTGTGGACCAATATGGTAGCCATGGGATTTAGGCTAACCCCATTACAATCCCAGCCTGGCCCTGTTGGCCTCATGGGGGTTCTTGAGATGGGCTCTGCCAGTCCCGCTGTCACCGGCATTCCCTACGGGGCAGCTGGCCTCCACTGCCTGTCCATGGTTACTATTGGGATCTGATGGCTGTTGAAGAGCTCCTCAGGGACATAACAGTAGCCATGGCAAGGTCTCTGGAGGTAGTGGGAGACTCAGTTAATGTGTTTGAAACAGACACCAGCCAATCTGAGGTCAGAACTTCTAGGGAGATCTGATGACTAATGAGTCATTGAATTCTACTTTCTGTTCATTAATTATCTGATTTCTTTTAATTTATTCCTTATGCATTGAATAATTTCTGCAAGTTCTTAGTCTATAGCTTGTCTGAGCATTTGCTGTTTCAGCAAATGCTCCTACATAAACCTGCTGGCTAGGCAGACACAGAAAATGAAGGCAAAATAGGTATGAAAATACCAGCAGAGGAGAAAAAATATTTTCTCAGACGACATTTGTGTTTGTTTGGCCCTCCCAGGCCCATCTGTGAGGACCTAAGACAAGGCCTGGGAAACTGGGAGAGCAGTGCTGAGCTGCTGCAAGGCTGCTGGGTAGACTTTGCGGAGGCAGCCCAGCACAGGCTATAATCTCCTGGAATAGCAAAAATGCTGCCTTGCACATGGACCTGGACAGCTGACTGCCTAATATTGGCAAATACTAGCCCCTTGCTTACTTCTGGTCTCACGTTATTCTGGATTCATCTCCAATATGGTCATGTTTGAGTGACCTGCTAGTTCTGTCATACAGACAGCATCTGAAATTCCTCACTCACGTTCAATGGCGCGTCTGTCTCTCACCCTGAGCAGCTCACATTGGACGTGCCCTCCTCCCACTCCACTGCAGGACTCAGCACGGAGGCTGCACATATTGGACTATATTGCCCACCACTTTTTTTTCCCTCTCTCTGCCTTTTCTTGCTCCGTCATTGGGCTTCACTGACCAGGCACTAAGCAAACACTGAGTATTCAGCACCAACCTTCGGTTTCTGCACTTAGAGCACATAACTGCCTGTGGGATCAAGCCCTAATTGAAAGAGTAATCAGGCATGACTTCTTGGTGATTGCTTTTAATGACCTCATCTTAAGCCCCTCTAGAAGACAAAGGCAGCTGAGGACATTAAGCGTCAAGGATGGTGCTCTGTGTCTCACGGATTTGGAGCTTACGTGACTAGGCTTTCTGAGAGTTGATGTTTAAACCAAGTGACAAAACCATCTTGGAAATTAAACAGTGATTAACTCTCTGCTCCCATACCTGAGGAAGCCAAAGAACTCAGTCAAAAAGTGTTGTAAAATGAATGTAACTTTAGTTTCTGCACAGAGTGGAAGATGAAAAGCAGGGAATGCATTTTGGAGAGGATATTTACCATATTTTCACACTTACAGCTAGCAGGATAGCTGGCAGACAAAAATACCCTTTTATTCATCCATTCAGTTATAAATGAGTGTGAGTAATACAGAGGGAATTGACTGAAGCATCCTCTCCTCTCCCTCAGGCCGTGGGGCTGCTCTCTACCGTATTGTCCTTCCTCCCTTTCGTTTGCCTCTGTCTCTTATTCCAGTCTTGATTATTGCTTGCCTTATTCCTTTCTACCCCGATTTTGTGTGCATATGTAAGCTGTGAGTTGTGTGTATAAATCCTAATTTATGGCACTCAGATGATGTAAGTTGTGCACAAGGCAAAGCAGTAGAGAAGGTGTACAGTGCTGCATACTTAACGTACAGGAGCGGACTGGTACATGCAGATTGGAAGTCAACTTTAATTCTCACAGCTGACTATAAAATACTGGTATTTACTGTGGCTACAGGGTTTTAAAAACATAAATAAAGAGTAATGAACCTTAAAAAGAGCTCTGCCTGACAGGGGACTGGTAATAGCAGTGCAAAATTCTCCATGGCCATGTAGCTTAGACAACCCCATCACAGTTAACAAAACCGAAATGTTTGAAGTACTGAGGACACAATGACTTTAATCACAGAAGTTAGTCAGCACTGTACCTGTTGCTTGGGCTTCTCAGAACATTTAAGTGTAGATAGTTTTGGACAGAATAGAACGGTATTATTTATTGTGTCACATCCACTTGCTTCTAAGAACAATTTAGCTGGACATATGCAATGATGTATGCACACTCCAAAGCCAAAATAATACTAACTGGTGCTCTGCCCAGTCACTCTCAGCTAATGAATCTCTTAAAGTTGCTTTTCTGAAAGCCCCTAACTACTGCCCAGCAAAGAGAATGGCCTTCCCAGCAACATATATGTATGAATTTCAGCAGGGATGGAAAGAGATTTCTATTACAGTCACAGAAAAAATGTTAAAAGTGAAATTCTGTAATAGGCAAATGATAATGTTCTTTTTGCCAAAAGAAGCCATGCTTCATTTTTCGCTTCATTTAATTTCTGTTAAAAAACAATTCCTCACAATTTTATGAGCTAACTTTACAAACCAACAAAAAACTGTGACTGTATTTTATGCTAGGCTTTGAGGATTAATTTTCCTGAAGCGTGCAGATACCTCTGACTCTAACAACATACCTTTTCTATAGTGTCTAGTGGTGAAAGTATGCATTTGAGGAGTGGGAGCCAGGGATTTTCTTCTTTAGCCAAGGCTTTTTGACCACTTCCCACATCTCTGTGGGATCGACTCTTTTGAAGAGCATCTTGACTCTCTCACTCCCAAATTGACAGCTGTGTAAAGTAGAAAAAACGAGAGAGTAGAAAAAGAAATAAGCAAAAGAAAGAGAAGAAAGGAGACCTGCATTCTCCTGAAGCATATGAACTAAACGGGCTCTTTTGCTCCTTTCTGTATTTTTCCTGAGCAGTAAAAATTCTTATTGGTTCTACACATTGTTCCCCTCTTCCCTGCTGTCTTAAGAAGAAAGTGATGCTGATTGACAATTCTTTCCCCATGATTTGCCATGAGATAAATCTGACAGTTTTTAAGCTATCAGAATATGCCCAGATTTCTTTTTGCTGCAGTTGTCTTATCATCTTCTCATGATTCTTCAGCTTTTTCTGTCTGTTTTTTTTCTATGGTGGTGAAATGTATGAAAAAGTCAGATTTACTGCTCATTAAAGGGAATCCCCCCTGTTTCTATTGGATAGTTAGTGTGGAGAAGTGCTGGTGAAACAGATTTGGGGAGCATATGGGGCTGTTTGCATTTCTGGACATAATTAGCTGCTGTGTGACTGAGCTATATAACCAGAATTAGTGGCCAGTGCTGTCTTGGAAGGCAAAATCCCCAGAAGCATCATAGAGGCCTTCAAATTCTCCTATTTTAAGCAACAGTGAATCTGACCGGCAGTCGTCCCTCATTATAATTACACTATCCAGAGGGTGTCATTGTTTCTCCAAGGGGAAAGGAAGGGCTGCCTTCTACAGCTGATGGGAAATGCCCAAGTTAAGGCAGGTACTGAGAGAAGAGCTGTGGGTGTCCAACTGGTATCCTTTGTCTATTGACTGATAAAATATAAGGTATTACTTCTATTACCACTACACCTGGGAGATCCAGTCCAGCAACCCTAGCTGAGAGCATGTACAATGGTTGCTCTGAAGTGCAGGACTAGTAAGGAGAGTGAGAGTGCTCCCTGCTGCTGACCTTAACATCGGCAAGGCAGGCTCTGCTTTGCTATGGTGGCAGCCTGTCTGTTGCTCAAGATGTCCGCGGTTTTGTGGCAGAGAAGAACTTGCTGGAGGAAATCTGTGCAGTGGTACAACCTGGTTGACTTGGGCACCTTTGCTGAGTGGAACGAGTTCTGGGAATTTGTGTTCCATTGCCTCTTCCTCCTGTCCCAGTGCCAGTGCTCTGCCAGCCGGTGGGCTGTGGGGCAGCGGCGTTGCTTTCTCACCTGCTGCAGCAGTCTCAGCCTTGGGGAAAAAAGTCAGTTCGCAGTTGCTGATGGGAGGCAGTTGCTAACGGGAGACTGTTGCTGTCTGTGTTCTCTGCCTTTCACTCCTCCTGCTCTCCCCTCCTACCCCATCTACAGTATAATTTTCCATCTTTTACTTTCCATGCACATGAAAACCATTTTCTTTTCACTCAGTCAGAGCAGAGCAGAGATAACAATTTAGCTCTACCTTAGGTATGTGCTCCTCAAGCATGCATGTCCTGAAATCTCTCCTTTAGGGTATTGTGATTTTAAACGACGGCTAAACAGTGGCACTTTTCAATTTAAACCATAGCCATCGTGCATGGAACATCTGTGCTCTCCCATTAAAAAGCTGTTCCTCATAGCCACACTTCATTATACGAATCTGTGTTGGGTTTTTTTTCACAGCCCGAGTATTTTAAAGGGACATTTGCAACTTAAACAATTGAAAGCAGAGGAGCAAGGCCAGCTTTCTAGGTACACCGATACATTGATACACAGACTGAATTTCCCAGACTGGCATAGTCTGAAGCTTTTTGTCAGAAGGACATATAGCTCCTATCCAATTCATGTGTCACTGGATCACATCTTTGCATTTATAGATTACAACTATTTCCTGATTTTTCTATTTGTCTTTGAAAGTTTCAATATCCTCATTAATTTTAACTAGTTTCAGCTCAGCTCTCTGTTGTCAGCTTGAAGATAGTTTTTTGAAAGAGTATGCCTGGTCTTTGACCCACTTCCTCGATGAAATTAATCTCCTCCAACATTATTTACAGCTTCCCCTTTTGTGAGTTAGGTTTAGACAGGAACCTTTTCAATAGCTGTTCCTGGAAGAAGAACATTTTAAAGGTGAAAATGTCTAACCAGCAGAGTGTGGGATGTTTCCAGGTCAAATTTTTGTGGTTCTTTTTTCACACTTGAATCCACCCCTCTCTTTGGCTTTATTGAAATAATAGTAATCCCAAAAGAATACAAATTCAATTGTTCACAGTGTTCTTGCAGCAGCTTGTCTTCAACCAGGCTTGTAAAACTGAAGGAAGCGGAAAGCTCTGAGGTGGGAAGGGAAAGAGGGAGTTTGTTTCAGCTTCAGCAGGTCTGATTGTTTGATCTTTATCTTTTAGATCTGCTAAAAGAAAAAATTTTCTGTGTCTACCAAACGTCTGTGTAGAATGAAATCCCCATGCATAAAACACCTGCTACCAAAGGGTACCGTTACGCTGCACCTAGACTTTATACGTAGTATGTGTGTATTTAAAGGTCTCTACAGTTCTTGGGTTTATAGATGTTGGTGAATCTGGGTAAATGATCTTGACCAGGAATCCCACTGCTCAGAGCACCTTTTTTTCCTCCTGACTATTTAACTGCAACATGCTGGACAGCAATATTTGCAAAGCTCTGTTAAATGGATTCCAGTTTGAAGAAAGAAATGGTGAAAGGAATACTTTCCCAGGAAGCCCAAAGATAAAACTCAGTAAGAATTTCAAATGTTACAGGAACAAAACTTTTTAAAAGGATTTAATTCAGTGCAATAGACTGAAAAATATTGAATAATGCAATGAAGCTCCGCATGGATAACTGAAAAAGGATTGAAATGATTAGCATAATACATTTTTTCTCATTCAGAGAGCCTTGTGTTCTTGATGAGATTTTACCAATTGGGAGTAACACAGTCTGCAGTGCTCTGCGGCTACTTGTTTGTCCAGGTAACAGACACCCTCATCACCGCCATGTCCTATGCCCCATCTTATCTCTCCCAGCAAAAAAGCAGATTGCTTCTACCTGGTGAAGAATGAGTGTGCTTATAAAGGTTCATTTGGCAGAAGGGAGGAGGCTATCATGAATCCAACAAGCTCTGAATGTGGCAGAAGTCGGGGTGGGCTGACCAACCCTTCCCTCCCTGCCACGTGATACAGTGTGGTCTGGACTCCGGGTTTTCTTTGAATGTTAAAGGTCTTTATGAAAGTTCCCAGAAAAGGGAATAAGTTGCTGTCAACTGTTCTTTTAATGTGGGACTTCAGAAGACGATTTCAAACTTATTAAAATTTCAGTCTCTAATAAGCTTACTGTAAAATACTGGAGCTTATTAGTCTTCTCAGCTTCTGTGCTGAATAGACTAGGAAAGAAACACATTCTACAGATGGAATCTAGCATTTTTTACTCTGAAGGAACCTTATCCTTTTGGGAACAGTTATGTCTTTAAGCATGCCAAATCAAGAAAAAAGCACCACCAACAATATAATTGCTTCTTTTACAGGGTATTTTCATTTGAAAATAAATTAGTATTTTCTAGGTAAAAGAAAGGAGCAGTTAAAGAAATAGACTATTAACACATCAGTGATCGAATATGTATGAATATTGTCACAGAACTTCCTACTAGCTATTTTTATTTAGCCTTTTCCTGACAATTAATCATATGTTCTGTGGGAGTTTTATCAGCTGGTTGAATGTTGCAGAAGTGTTCCCAGATGCAGGATGTACAGGAACTCTTGGGTAAACTCAGCTAGCAGTAGAACTTAGTCTTTAAGATCTCTGTGCATTTTGTAGTAATTAATCATGATTTTAAATCTCTGTGGGCATTTCACAGTAATTAATCATGGTGAGATAAGCATCTCATTGACAGCAAGCAGCCCCTCTGCTTCTGAGAAGCCAGCTATCCACAGTCAGTATACAATCTTTCTCATGCATAGGTGGCGTAAAATGAATCTACGGATCTGAAATAGACTTGGGCAGCAGGGAGCAGTAGTGTGACATACAGCAGAAAAAAGTGTACTGCAGTATTTGGAGACTAAAATAAATAAATGACAGTGACCTTACATACAGCTGGAAATATTCAGTACCTAGAGTGTATCTGAAGTGAGACAAGTTGGAGTGCTAATTCCTTGGATGATTCTGAAGACACTCCAAGTTTTGTAGCTGAGACTACTGCAGCTGAACTCCTGGGTTACACTAGCTCAAATCTTTGCCTTTGCCTATTGTATAATATCACTAATAAGGGGAAAAAGCTGAATGGAATGAAGAGGAGCACATTCATTTATTTAAATTAGCCATCAAAGTGGCAAGTATGTCTTGATGCCAAAATGAAGCTGTGCAAACCATCCTCCTGCAAGGAGGCGTATGCAGAGGCAGTGCCTGGAGCATTGGACCATGTGAAAGAGGATGGACAATACAGGAGGCTGTGGCATGCTGGGAACTGTGCCGCCTTGTAAGTCCTTTTTGACTGCAATGCTCTGGTGAGCGGCTCACCTCTCAGTGCCTCGGGCAGTCCTCGCATCAGCCCCTTCAGGCCACCAAACAAGAGAGCATGGACACAAAGTGAGTCTGTGGTGACATGCTCTAGAGACATGTGAAACCTGGCACTGGACATGGAGCATCTTGAAGGGAAAGAGAGATCTGTGATTATCAGTCTCAGCGCAGATTAACCACTCTGCAGTCTACACACCGCTTCCTCCTACAGACAGAAGATGGGAGATAGGCAGTGCTTGAGGAAGCCTTATTTGCATTGGAAAACTCACTAGTACTAGCAGTTGCTTCTTAGGGCAATTACAAAATTCTCAGTTATTTCAGAAGAAGCAAGACTATGCACTGACAAGGATGACAACATTTCTTCTTCTTTTCCTCCCTCTCTTCTCTCCTTCTTTCCTCTCTCCCTTCCTTCATGCTACCTTCCTTCCTCTTTCCCTTGATACCCTGTGTGAATTTCCACTATTTCCAAAACACCCTTAAGAGGTTTCTGGCTGTTGTATCGTTTGTCTCCTTCCTTATCACCTCCAAATCATTAAGTCCTCTTGAAGGCCAAATATTCATACAACGATGCACAACACTTAGTCTTCCAGCCCAAATGCCCTATATGCATTAACAATACTGTCACTGCCCTTTATAATTTCTTACAACATCCAGATTATTAAGTGGAGCCCCATACTTGGGCACCCAGAGATAGATGCCCAGGCTGACTGACAAAAGCAGCTCACCAGGAAATCAGTGGCACTTTTCAGTGCTTAACCTGATACGATCATCTACAAAATTCACAAGGTTTTCAGAGACAGCAATGAGAGCCTGGTTAAGTAGAGAATCTCTCTTCTCCTTATCTTAAAAGCCAGGAGATATACATGTATATTTAAACAAACACTAGGAAGAGTATGGGAAGAAATTGATAAGCAGTCTAAAGGGAGGAAAGTCATTCAGTATTGAGGGAATGGTGCTACTGATTGGATGTGGGTTGGCTGGAGCAAAATCAACTTCAAATAGTCTGAAAGTGAACTGAAGCAGAAAGACCAAGGGAAAGTTACTGTACTGCTGCTGTTTCTAGTGAAACTACTCTGAAGATAAACTCTCAAACTCCTCAGAGTCTCCTACGAGCACAGTAGCTTGGCTGGACCACCTGTCTACCAGCTGTTGCACAATGCTAACACCCCCCATGCCTGGGATAGACAGTCAGCAGTCTGAAACATCCCAGTGACTGGGAAGCAGATTAGCTTGACGTATGACGCAGAGTAAATCTTTGCCCATTTTGAACTCAACTTATGCTTGGACTGCAGGATTGTCTTCGTTTGTCTGGATTGCCTACAGTTATTATCTCTGAAAAATGGTTGCATTTCTGGTTTTGAATGTCTCAGCTGCTTCCTCCTGGGTAAGGAGGCTTTTTGTAACCTCAAGTTCATTATTATAAATGTGTTATAATTACCGTACATATTTCTAAGGCAACTATTATGAATCTGTATACTATTACTTTGAGTGTGAACGACACAACAAAAGTTTTAAAACAGTAGTCACTGGCAGAGGATACAACAAATTAAGACTCTTGGCAATCATAGTTTGTGAGTCAAGTTATCTTCACCAAGTTAACTTTACCAATGTGTGTCAGAACTTATAAATCAGTCTAGAGATATGTTTGCAGGTGCGAAGAAAAGAGACAGCGTTCAGTGTGGAAATGGCCCTGCATCGTCCTGCTAACCAGTGAAATCCCAGTCCCAGTCAGGGCGACTTGAAGCATCCCATCCCAAGGAGACACGTCTTGGAAAATGAATCTTGATTGTCATGCTCCCTTGCTGAAGTTACTCAGAAGGAAAAGTTAAGGTGAAGGTGTAGCATAGGCTCTGTCCCTCAGAAGACAGTGTCTAATTACACTTCAACTTCACAGCCGTAAATATCGTGGAGTTGTGTCTCAGCCAGATCAGATCTCTCTCATATCAAACACAGCAAAGAGCAGGGGAGGCATTTAGCATACAGCTCAGGGGGGCTGTTCCAAGTAAAAGAAACTCAGTTCATCCCCTTAGAGAAAAATGTTTATAAAAATTTGCCAAAGACAGAAGAAATGAATTAATCTAATAAATCAAAGGTTTTTAGATATGTCACAAGTGTGGCAACGCTGAGATCATACTTGTAAGTAGAAGATGTAGGAGCACAGAAACTGATGACCTGATGACCACTTAAAACTAAGGTCAATTAGTGGACAAAATAATGAGCAGATAGTTATTCTGAATAACCACAATTTGATTTGGATACTGGTAAGATATGAAGCTAAGACAAATGAGTTTCACTGTTGTGCCCGGGACCCCAGAGCCCACCGCATTAGTACCACTGTGCCACTATCATCCTGACTCAGAGAGATGCTGTGGCCAGACAGTCCCAGAAAGAGACAGCAGATGATAACAGGATCACCATCAGCTCTCTCTGGCTGCCAGATGCCTTTTGAAAGGTACAAGTTCTGCAGCTGCCCTCATCTACTACTGTTTTTCACCAGGCTTTCCTACTCTTTTCCTTCTCATTCCAGTCTTACCATTTGCCATCTGTTTAAGGAGTCTTTGGTTTAGCTGGCTGAGACTGAGTCTTATAAACACCTACAAAATCGCAGCTAAAAGCAGTATATGATGAAAATTAGCACTGGTGTCAGATTGGCAGTTTTTGAGGTGGTGGACAGAGGCAAGTGTTGTGCCTAAATTTCTCTATCAATGAGACTACAAGCAAAACTCAGAAACCAAAGTTAGGCTTTGTGGTTTTGCCGTGGTTTCTTTTCCTCTATTGTATATGCTTCACTTGTTTCTCTTCAAGAAAACAGGATCAGCTCACAGTAATGTCTCCAGGCCATCTTAATAAGCTTTTCTCTTTTTCAAAATCTTGCCAGCACGTTCTGAAAATGTCACACAATTTATAGAAGTTTCAACATACGTATTCATAGGACTCCTCAGTGATGCATTCGTGCTGGGTATGGTTTAATAAAACACCTTATTTACTTCTTCAAGATGCATAATAACATCAGAGATGACAGGTTTTACCTCTGCGTTTTAGCAACCAGCTAAAAAAAACTAATGGAAAAATCAAAATTTCAGTCACCTGTCATTTCAAAATAGCAAAGACTGGATTGCTGTAGCTGGTAATTGCTATTGCTGTCACGGTAAGCAAGAGGAGTTTTCCTTACTCTATATTTCTTTAAACTTGGATATTTGGGTGCTGAACATAGTGATTAATATAAATACAATTTTGTATGGAAAATTCATGCAATTCTAAATATTCTAGACCAAAGATTCTGGTTTATGCTTTGCTGAAATTTACTTTTTTGGTAAGAGCCAGTCAATCCATTTCTTGTTGAGCTATTCCATACTCAATACGTATTCAACAAACTAAGATGTTTATGGAATAACTTTGTGCAAGGCAGGGTGGACAGAATGGCACCTCAATAAATGTTTAGACAGATGTCCCCAATGTCAAAGGATGTCACATATAAGATATTATTAAAATAAAAATCTAGGAAAACATGTTTTAAGAGCTTCTCTGTGTGAACTGTGAAGAAAAATTACAATGCAGTCACACCAAGCTATCTGGGCAAATTTTGTCTTTGCTTCTTGGTTTAGATCCTGCACATTGCTAACACCTGAATAACAAAAAGCAACAAAGAGGGGTCATAAATACTACAACGTACTACAGTTTTGCTATAACAGGAACTCAAATTTGGGTATTGTGACTACCAGCATCTGCCATACCCATAAGTTGTGTACAGTCATCAAAGACCTTACAGAGTCTGAAAGACCTTACTTCAGACATTGTCCTTTGATGTTGTGAACTGACCTACTTCAAAACTCTTCTGCTTCAGAGTTAAAGACATGTAGGAGCCAGCTGTCACGATGTCAGAACACTATCCCTAACAAATAGGAATACCATTATCAGCTAGTGGAAAAGTTTAACAGAGCCAATTGAAGGCTTTTCTTTAGCCCTTTTTGCAAGGAATCCGCTTCATTTTCATAAATTCTCCATAAACAGGCTCCTTGCAGGTGGGTGTAGAGGGTCCATTTAATAGAAAACAACCCTGACCAGAGAACTGGAACAACATCTCCAGTCCTTCTGCGCTAACTATAGGAGATGCTCAGATGCTTGCACAAACGAAATGTGGATCCTCGGTTACTCTCATTGCTTTTCATGCCAGCCTATGGCAGGCTAATGCCTGCAGCCCTTTAGTATCTATGTGTCACTGCCTTGAAGGCATTGACATCTAGCATACTGACCAGATCTGACACTAAAAAATCTAGGGGGTCATGTATTGGCCCCTTCTCAGAGTGGCAAATTAAGTTCCTGGTGACTTTTGGATATTAGTAGTAGCTATTTCTTATTATCTTTGTTTTTTAAAATGAATGTCCATATACGCTACAGCAGTTGGGGAAGAATACCAAAACTTCAGAGGAGAAATATCGGCTCAGTACATGCAGACTGAGATGTATACACCCCATAGATAACAGGGTTATGTGTCATCAATTACTTTAACTGCACAGTGTTGAAAATTCACACTTTTGGCAAATGAATAACAACTCCAGTGGAAGAGAAGTCATTTAAGTCTTTGATCCTTCAAATCTAGCCTTAACTTTACTTTCATTCTCCAGACTATGAGCTGGCAATATTTTAAGTCCTTTCATATTACTCTTTTGGCTCTGGTACCCTAACAGGGAAAACAGACTAATCTGGCTTTCTGAATTGAAGTTTCCTTGTTTTCTATCATCTCTGTAAAATCATTTTTCACAGCTCTCTGTTCCTCATGTCATCCATCTGAGCCCTTTGCTCTTCGTATCATTAATCTGAATAGTGTACCTATTCAAAAGTTAATACAGTCCCAAAAAGAAAAGGGTACCTTCAGATCCGTTGCATGCTCAGCATCTTGGAGGATTGCCTTTATGTTGAAAGGAGAATTTAAATTTTCCCAGGATGAAAGAGATCTATCCATCTGTGAGAAATTCTAAGCTCCATGTGCTAAATTTTGTTAGTGTTTCTCTCTTCTGGGGCAAGTCAAGGTTTGGAACGTGTCAGTGATTTAGTGCTTTCATTAACATGATGGAACACAACAAGTAGAGTGCTAGCTACTGTTGAGTTTACTGCACCTGTCCTGTAATGCAATACCCAGCCATTACCAGATGTAATTAGCACGGTTGAGGCAATATATTAGTCCACCACAAATGCTTTTTAAAAGGAAGAAGGCAGTTATATTGAGTGCTTTTTGACTTTCTTGAAGAGTTTAAAAGCTTTTTAAAGGAGTAAAAAAATGTTCACACTAGAACAGCTGAATCAGGACTCTTCAGGAAAACATTGTTATGGATGGAAAATTAGCAGAACAGTGACAACCAAATGACATAAATTTTAAAATGATGATACCAACAGCATAAGAAAAAATTCCGGTAGCATCACTCATCCACAGAGCCTCTACACATTATAGCATGTACAGAAAGATCAATGATGTGGCAAAAGTTGATGAAGGGCTGCACCCTGAACAATCTAGCATTTTGGATCTAGTGTATCATTGGGTAGTGAAAAAAAGAGACAATTAGAGTGGATGGAGGACAAACACATACTATATTTTCTCTTTTATGTGTACGACAAAGAAAAAGGGAAGGTTTTCTCTTATTTGTCAAAGGTATTGTGGTACAAACCAATGACTGAGAAAAGCTGTGAGACTTGCTCACAGAGGTATCCAACTTAAGAATTTGCAATTATAGAAAGCAGATCTAGGTGCAAGTTTGAAAGCAGCCCGAGATGATCTGCCACCTGCAATCTTGGGCCTGATGCAGTTCAAGTGATTTTGTGCACGACCTTGGCAGAGTTTAGCTGCTCACAATAGCTTGTTGTACTTAAATGGGAGGGAAAGTGAGCACTGACTATGTCTTTTCTGTATCATCTCCTGCCTATGATACTCTCAGATTCTATTGTAATTCTGTGGAAAATATGTCTGCTTTTTCAATCAGTGATGAGATGAGACTTTCTAATGTTGTAAGCACTTCTGTTTCCCTTTCCAGTGCTAAGAGAAGACGCCATATATGAACACACTGTACAACTTATGAGTGATAAACAATGAAGGGAGCAAGTCCTTGTCCAGTTTTCCTAGTCCTCAGCCACTGTCCTCTCACTATCCAGCTCAGAGACCTCGTCAGGGTGCTCAGGAATTCCTGCCTGCCCTGCAGTTCTGTTTTGGGCTCCCACCTTAAGCAAGGGAGGATGGAGGAATAAAAAAGCAGAAAGGGTCTCAAAGCTTACTTGAGTCCCACCTTGACATGGAGTTAGTAGATGTCCAGGGTGTGCACTCCATCCAGGTGCTCTGAAGTGCTCCAGGAGATTGTTGTTAGCTTTAGCCATCAGGTCACCTGGGGAAATTGCAGACCTTGGGATATGCAGCGATACAGACAAGTCAGTCCATTCCAGTGGCAGGTTGTGTGTCTGGGAACAAAGATGAGAAGCTGTAATGAGAGCATGGGCTAGTCTGCCCTGGATAGCTGTGTCTCTGGAGGAGACAGGAGGCTCATCGCTGATCCTCACCTGGACCTGAGTTTCCCAGACAACACTGCAGTCAAAGTGCTAATGGGATCTTTGGGCATCTGCTAAAGGGAATGCTGAATAACAGGAAAGTGACTCTATCATCTATTTGATATTAATGTGAACACAGCAGAAGACAGTTTTGGTGCTAATGGTTTGAGAAAGTTGTTGAAAACCTGTAGTGTTCAGGGAAGACTTATTAAAACACTGGAAGAATCAGAGAAAAAAGCCTAAGAATCAATGGTTTGAGGAGGTGACTCTGTTGAGCATACCAAAGGAATGACTGAAGAAGTATTTGTCCATGAACACCTATGTGGGAAACGGCTATTTTACTAGAGGGCTCTTCAAGCCAGCAGGACAGTGGAACACTATCATGCAGTAGCTGACAGTTGACAAAATTAAAAGTCAGGACAATGAGCAGATTTTTTTTCCATAGTCAGATCAAATATCTTTTGGAGCAATTTTTAGGAGGTTGCAATAGGTTTCCTTTCCCTTGAAGTGTTTTTGAAACAAGGTAGTGACCTGAAAAGGTGCTCCACAGCCGCCGAGTTTGAAGTGGCATCCAATGGCCTTTTCTTGTCAGCCTAAAGAGAGAGGAGCACAGTGGTGCCTTGGAATCTACTAAATTTTCGCAGCCATTTCAGATTTGAAAAATGCAAAAGGTGGAATACAAGCATGCTAATAGTTAAACATCAACCAAATCTGGCCACTGACACAAATGCCTGAATGTTGATGATAGCACCGACTAGATATCGACACTGCACTGTGCCCAGAACAAAGGAGCCTGTGCCGCCTGCTTGGATCTCTTTTGTCCACACACACACTGTAATGGAAATTTCTCATCCAGCGCCATCAGTTGCCTCACAGTGTTTGGTGACAATGTTGTGCTGAGGAGAAAAGTTCTAGAGAATATTACTTTTGTTCTTTCTTGTTTTTAGAAGACATTCTCATCCTGACTGATAGCTTATTATTTTGATAGCACAAAGTGTAGCAGCTGGTACGGAGAATTCATCTGAAGACAGAAAACAAAAGGTGGTTTTGTGTGTGTTATGTCCTCCAATATCAGAGTAACAAACATGGCAAGAAGGCCAACACTGAAGAGAATCCAGAAGAATTTATTTTATTATGGAAAACAACTGGCAAAGCTGTAACTATGCTTGGCTGTGCCACATAAGCAAAACTATAATAGTTGTCATTTATACACTGATTTGAAAATAGACTGTTGTGCCATTTCCCTGTAGGCTGATGTTGTGTGTTTTCCATTAAAGATTACTTTTCCCTCCACGTGTCGCCTCCCTGGAATCAATCAAAGAAATTATTCCAAAGTGACCTTGTTGTAATAGTATGTATATTAAATTTATACATAATCTCAAATAAGGCATAGGTTTGCATTATCGAATATACGAGTAGAGCAAGCAGTAGCAGTATTAATTTTAGTTAATGCTATGCCTACTATATTGAGTTAAAAGATAGGAAGATTTACTATCCATTTTAAGGGAAGTTTTTGCAGTTTGATACTAACATTCTCAGCAGTTTATTTATTTATTTTTTTTAATCCGTAGTATAATAATGGAGAAATAACATAACAAAGCACATTTCACAGGCTGTTGTAATACAACTGTCAGGGAGCTGTCTGCCCTGTGGAGGCTCAGGATGACAGTGGGGCTGGATGAAGGTGGTAATGGGGTTAACCCAGACCCCATGTCTCAAGGCTGATCCTGCTGTGGCGGGGCGGGTGAGGATCAGAAGCAGTGGGCTGTGCTGGTGGGGATCTGGCCCTGAGCCCTGGTAGCTGAACCCCAGGAGGGGGGATGATCTCAGGACCTTTATAACAACGAGGAGAAATGGGCAATGCACAGACATGCCTATAGAGAGACAACGTAGTGATCTTTGGGACATACATTTCCCAGTGTGTATTTAAGGCATCGGTTTGCATTACTGAATGTATGAATAAAGCAAGCAGTAGCAGTATTAATTGTATTTAATGTGGTCCGTTCCTTACAGCCCACTGCTCTGTGAAGCTACGTAAATACCTACTGGGTAGCTCCTCTGTTGTACCATGCTTCTTTTGACTATTTTAGCACAGAAATTTAGACAACAATTTTCTCTTCTGCTACAGATGTCCACCTTTTCTTTGGTGTTTTCGTCGTTTTGTCTGAGAGGAACTTTGGGTAATGAGTCTAAGCAGTGCATTTAGTTTCTACATGTCTGTCTGAAACCGAGGGTGATGAGAAATGATAGCTTTTTTAGCTGGTCACCTTCTTGAGATGCAAACTGCTCCCAAAACCGGGTTATCCACTTCCTAGCTCGTTTGTGGTTGCACATTCTTGGCTAGAGAAGCCCACACAAATGCAGGCGGGGGATGGAGCAGTGACTGGCCATCCCAGACGCCCACTGGCATCACAGTGGAGACTGACACACATAAAATCCTTGTTCCAGTGCCACTGGGTTAGTCTTGCTCCCTAGAGAGCTCTGCTCCCTCTCCTCCTGCCCAGGGACACACTTCTTCCCTCCTCATGGCTCCCTCACTTTAAGGTGCTCCTCAGCCCTCTGCCTGGGGTGAATGAGTGCCAGGGAGATGTGGCTTTGAGAAAAGATATGGGCATGCATTTTTGAAGTCCCCGGTCAGGATCCACAGATGATAATGCACTCGGTATGTTTGGATACAGGGCATTTCACTCCCTGAGCTTTGATTCCCCGTGCGAAACAGAATCCTATTTTCACAGATTTAAACTTGCAATGCCAGTGAAAAAGCAATTACATAGCAAAACACATATAAAAATGATGACAGTCATCTATCTTTCTGAAGCTTTTTGCAGTTTTATTCAGATTTATCCAAGGCTTTTCCCCCAAATGACATCTTTCTGCAAATCCACTTCATCTGCCAGAATATCAAGTCATCAGAATGTCCTCAATGATGAATCATTGGAACGTCATTAAAACATGGTCCTTAGTATCAGTCGCGGTCACGGGAACACAATAATCTGTGGCTCAGCAGCACACTTAGAGATATCTAAACGTTTTTTGAAAGCTAATACACTTTTCATTTAATTACATTTTCAAATTATACAGCCACTTTGCAGTGATTCATTGTAATTATCATCTGTATTTAATTTAAAGTTAAAAAAACATTCATAATCATCTTTGGCATAAACACACTTTAGTCAGTGGGTCTGTGGCAGGGTGGAATTAACCCTGCAAAAAGACCTTTTCATGACTGAGCTTTCCTGTACAAAATATTTGTTAAAATACTCCTAATACTGCTACAAAAATGTGAATAATTGTAACCATACATAGCTGTGTACAAAATCCCTTTAAATTTACCAGAAAGAATGCCCACATGTAATGATTTCGGGCCAGAAGAAACAATGTGACTTAAACTTTCAGCTTATAGGTATCTATGTTAGCAAAAGCATTTTAGACAGCTTCTCCAGGAGCAGCCTGCATCTTTACATTGAGTCGTCACCTGCAAAGTGAAGCACATCCACTAAGTGTTCCGAAGCCTGGACTGTTGTGTAGATGGTTAGTAAGGACAATCAGCATAAAGTAGCTGAGCATACAGGAAAGTAAGCAGGAGCCAAAGGCAACTCCGACAAAATCATATATGCCAAATTCAACTTAAGTGTAAGATGAGATTGCATGTGGTGAGGCTGATCATGCAATATAGTTTTGGAAAAATTCCACTGATTTTGATAGAACTTGATAGACTGTATCCCATCTGACAGAGTTTGGTCAGATCTAAAACATATACTACCTCTTCATCCCTGCTGTTTACTACACTGATTTCTAAAGCCTGAAAAAAACCAAATCTACACCCAACATAAAGATGCCTGAGGTGAAGATCAGTGACCTTTCTCTGTTTACTTTTCGTGAAGGAGTTCCACTGAGTTTCTTCGGTTTCAGTTATCTCAAAAAAGTACCAAGTTATCAAAAATCTATGGCTGATTTCCAAACAGCGTCTAGCCTAACAATGATTCAAGGTGGATCACTCTGTGCTGATAAAAATAGGAATTACTTTAGTCCTGTATATCGTGACAGTGAATCTAATGCTACTGTTTCAGCTTTTTGTCTAGTGGTTTTATCTGCTAACACTTGAAGGGAATTATTAACCCATATTATCTGCAGCTGAACACTTTTAAATCAATGGAGTAACAGAAGCAAGAAATTTGACTTGTTATTATTATAGTTATTTGCGCTATCATAACACCTGAGAAAAGACTGGAGCTTCATTACAATGGGTAATATCTGACATTGAGGAAGAAATTCCCTTGTGAGAATTTTACAGTTATATGTAAAATGAGATATAAAAACTTGTTAAAAGCAATAGGAAAAAAGGAGGACATTCTAAGAAGTTGATATGATTCTAGGGTTGGTTGGACATGTAACTTAATGGTCCTGAATGAATTGACTTTATTAAAAATGAAATAAATAAATAAATACCTGCAGTCCCCTGTTGATCCTCATTTCTTTATTGCAGTAAATGGACCATTTCCAGAGAACTGAATGGCTCATAGCTCTGTGCATTTAACGTCCTGCTATTTGCCAGGACATTCGCAATCGAATCAGACCGACTGAGCAGTTTCTCTGTGACTGAAGTTGCTTTGATGGTGTCAAAACTCAATGCTTTGTTAAACACTTGCTGTTCTCTGAGCACAACATTGTCCTCAGTCACACGTCGACAAAATTCTCTTATGCTTTACCATTTCAAGGCTGAAGAGCGTAACCTCCTGAATCCTAGTGTTTTAGAAGCTGTTTTGGAAGTGAGTTAAGCTAGACCACTTCACAGCATCCTGAGGATGAAGTAAAACTTGCCCATGAGAAGCCAGTGCAGAGGAGCCGCTGCAGTTTGAAGTCCTGCTGTGGCTCCTTTCCCCTACTGCTCACTCGCAAACACCCTTCCACAGGCACTTCTGAGAATGCTGCCCACCATCCATAACGTGCTCGGAGCACTTTGCTGGAGAGTTATCTTGCACTTCATGTCCCCAGGGAGAATGATGGCTACGTTCACGACTTGCATGATAAACCCCCTGTTCAGATATTTCCACCGCAGTGCCGTCCTCCCAGAAAATTAGGAGCCTGGGCCTGTGTGAGGTTCCTTTCAGGAGCAGAGCCTAACATAGCAATGAAAAAGATGAAAAACCTCTCCACTCCTGAAATATAGATACTAGTCACTGGGATGACAGTTGTCAAGACAAAGCATAGACAGAATACAACATTTAGTTTAACAGATGAGTAGCTATGAAATACAACAGGGAGTAGCTATGAAATACAGCAGTCATTAGCTAGGAAGGAGGTGTCAGACAGAAGTTCAGTTTTGGCTGAAGTGCTTTGTGAGTATGAAAGACCTCCTTCTGTCTGTGTTTGTGCCATCTCTCTGCGGCACTGCTGGACAGTGCAGGTGACCATGCAGCACCAGGGCCCCAGGAGCATACTCCCTCCTGGAGGTCAGAGTGCCAGCTCCAAGGTAGCGCTGACAGATATGCTCTTCTCAGTGGCATCCAATGATAGAACAAGGGGAAATGGATATAAGCTGGAACATAGGAGGTTCCGCTTAAACATGAGGAAGAACTTCTTCCCAGTAAGGGTAACAGAACACTGGAACAGGCTGCCCAGAGAGGTTGTGGAGTCTCCTTCTCTGGAGATGTTCAAAACCCGCCTGGATGCTTTCTTGTGTGATCTGATCTAGGTGGTCCTGCTCAGGCAGGGGGATTGGACTAGGTGATCCTTTGAGGTCCCTTCTAATCCCTAATGTTCTGTGATTCTGTGATATCATTGGGAAGAAAATGACAAGGCTTGTATCTAGCAACCTGTTCCTGTCTGTTATAGCATCTGAAGGATTATTTTAGTTTTTTAAAGAAAAAAGGTGATTATCTTTTCCATAAACTGCAAGGGAGAAACTGCACTCAAGCTTGTTTTCATATAAGTCCTGATATCATGCTGGTATGCTTCAGCTTGCAGAAATGCTGAACTACTGGACAGCACTATTTATAATATCACCTGATGTTTTCTACCAGCTAGTTTTACACAGAGAAGAAAAGCTTTTCAGAAGAATCTTGGGAATTAAGGTCCTTTACATTTTTTTAGATTCCTTACTCAGTGCAAATTCATATGAAACCACAGTGCTCTTTGTCTTCAACTGCAGCTGACACATAATGTCAGGAGCAGAGTTTGTGAGAGACACTAAAGTAGCTTCTCATAACTTGCATTTCTGTAGTCTCTCAGTATGTTGAATGCCCACAGTTGCTCCAAAAGCAGAGCACTTGGCTTTTCTAGACCGAGGAGAGGACAAGCTCAGATCCAAGGGCCTTGATTTTCCTTCATAGCATACAAATCCTTTTCAGGGCTGAAAAACTGGCAAGAAAATAGCCTTGTGATGTTAATGGGTCTGGGTAGCAACTAGATACATACGAAATGACCACCTATTCACTGTATTTAGGCAGTTCAGAGGCCAGGACCTCATTCAAGACTATGAAGAGCAAGTAGGCTCTGATAAGTATGCTCTGCTGCTTTTGTTGCACAGAAAACCTAGAAAGGTCACAGCTAATGCACAACTCATGTTTCTGGAAAGAAACGTGGAAGCGGCAGCAGAGATAAATACAGGTCTCAGATCAGCTAAAAATCACTGAAGAAGAGAAGTTGAACTATAACAATTCTATTCTCTGAGGTATTAAAGACCCTTAAACCAGAAAGATCTGGTCATACTTCTGTCAGCCCTGGAATGATCTTTTTGAGAAGAAAAGAGTTAAATTTATACCAGCCCACATTTCAGTAAATAAGCAAAGACCCTAGGTAACCTTCTAAAGCTGCTCGAAGGCTTTTTTTTTTTTTTTTTTTTTTTCTTTTCCCTGTGGGAAAAGTTTACTGTTGTTGAGACAAGTTTTCTTCCTATCTAGTATTGACCAGTGTGGAAAAGAAGGTTTACTCCATGTCTGCATTTAGATACAGCTTCGTAGCATTTTACTTCACATTCTCAGTATGCAGTTTAAAGATGCTGGTGCTGTGTGTGCTTGGGGCATTTTTTGTTCCATTTGATAGCCTTTGTAGAACTTGAAGCAAGTAAATTCCCAGAGAAAGGAAAATATTGTTTCTGCCTAGGATTAGTTGTTCATTTTCGGGAATTTCTAAGTGCTACACTGGAGCAGGAGGGTATAGATAGCAATGGGCATGTACAAATGCTTCTAGATATACCAAGGGTGCAGTCTGCTCTCAGTGTCTATAAAGTTAAGGGAAAAAGACTAAAGTATAAACAAGGAATTTACATAAACACTGGATTAAAATAACAACAACAAAGAATTAAGGAAATATTAAATTCCTAATTTGGAGTAGCCACTTGTTATATTTGAGGGACTAAGGAAATAATTTTTCAGTAGTCATATGCTTTAGCCAGATGAAATTCTAGCCATATTTGAAGAGAGAATTCCTGGGGATAGTTTGAATATGTGCATTGGGTCTGGCTGGGATGGAGTTAACTTTCCCTGTAGCAGCCCTCATGGTGCTGTGCTTTGTATTGGTAGCTAGGAGGGTGTTGGCAAGACACCCATGTTTCGGCCCCTGTTGAGCAGTGCTCACACAGCATCAAGACTGACTCTCCAACCTCCTCCCACTCACCAAACGCCGGTGGGCTGGTGGTGGGCAAGAAGTTGGAAGGGGACACAGCCGGGACAGCTGACTCAAACAGACCAAAGGCGTATCCCACACCACATGGCGTCATGCTCAGCAATAAAAGCTATAAGAAAGAAGGAGGGGGACATTAGTTATTAAGGTATTAGTCTTCTGATGCAACTGCTGTGCATACTGAGGCCCTACTTCTCAGGAAGTATCTGGACATCTCTTGTTCATAGGAAGTAGAGAATAAAGCTTTTTGTTTTCCTTTGCTTCTGCACACTGCCTTTGCTTTTCTTTTATTAAACTGTCTTTATCTCAGCCCATGAGTTTTTCATCTTATTTTCTCCCCCCATCTTGCTGAGAAGGGGGAGTGATAGAGCAGCTTGGTGGGCACCAGGTAGCCAGTCAAGGTCAACCCACCACAACATGTTGCAAAATGTTTTTATTTTCAGCTTAAAGTGCTGTGAGACATAACTAGGTAAGTGAGATGTCTTCAAGTAGTTCCAGATAGGAAGGTAATCTGAACTCCTTGTTGTTCTATAGAGTCACTCAAAACATGTATTTAGGAAAACACTTTTCCTTCTTTGCATGCTTGAAATGTCTTTCTAAATTGCTGGAACATTTGGCAGAGCAAGAGATTGAGCCTAGAAACTTAAACACTTATCGCAAGGAAAGGTCTTTCATAAGGTTATTTTAAAATTCCTAAGGGTTCTCATTCTGAAGCTGTTCACCTGCATATATAAAAGGAATTTATGAAAATATTTGATCAAAGTAGTATAAAGCAAATAGTTATTTTCCTAAGATTAAAGTGTGTTTTTCATTACTCAACTAGAAATGAAAATTGGCTCTATCAAACATTTTCATTAGCACATTAAGCTTCAGAAAGCAAATTTATATAGATCACAATTTTCCAGACACTGTTATGTTATGTTATGTTATTATGTTATGTTAATGTTAATGTTATATTATATTTAGAACAATTTAAGTTTTCTATCAATTTTTAATTTGTAAACATACCTCTTAGTTTTTGAAAATATTTACACATCTCTAAGGTTTGCTGATGTAAGTAAAGAGAATAAAATAAATTATTCTTAAATTATTTGAGTGTGGGGGACAGATGCTGTGGGCCCTAAGAACACAGATAAAATTTGAAAAGACAGTCTAAGGTCCAGGTTGGTGTTTAGTGAGATTCCGAAGATGACCTAAACTATTGTTTTGTGGTATATAAAATTCACTGGCTATAGGGTATTTTTTAAAACTGTACTTCTAGAGACACGTATCAGAAATACTTTGGCATTTTGCTGTGTGCAGTACAGTGTTAGTTAACACATCGTAACCAAAATAAGTTATAATCTGATGTAGATTTTTTTTTTTAAACTTTAGGAAAATTATAGATACCTCCATCTTGGAGATGGCTCTTGAAAAGAAATAGGCTGTCATTGTTTCAGCTTTTTTATTGTGATTTAATAACACTAGGATAACCAGAGGTGCCATTTTTAGATTAATAGATAACATAAATAAGGAAGATTAATTATAAATAATTTTAAAAATGAAAGCAATCATTTAGTGCATCAGTAGCTGTCAAGGTAAATTGATTATTACTCCTTTTCATAATTCATTAAGTATATGTTAGTTTTGCCAAGGGGAAGAGAGTTATTTCAGATTCTAGCAGCCAAATCTATCTGAACAACGTTTGTCAAGCCTGCTTGATGGACAGCAGAGTCCTTCAGAGTGGTTTACAGATAGGATATGCCTTTGCTTCCACTTCTCCTTCTGCTTCTTTCTGGACCATGGGAACTGCCCCAGAACCACTGGGAGGATGAGGAGGCTGGCACTAATTTACTGCATTGGTTTTCACTCTGGAGCAGGGCCAAGCTGAGCCCTGCCCACCTGGGATGTCTCCCCAGTTGTCCTCCGGCATTTCCCAGCAGGAAATATTGTGCCTGAATCAGTTCTGAGAGAGATTCGCCCAAACACTTTTCAAAACCCATCAGTTAAAAAGAGCTTGTCATATCCCCACGTGAGCTATTCCAATGCTGGGCCACTTGTACTGTTAAGAAATTATTCTTGCCCCATCTCCCGAATTTCTAATGTAGATCTGTTATGCTTATTTCTTTCACCAGTTGACCTGGAGAATAATTTATTTATTCTCTTCCTTTTAGTAGGAACTTTTGAAGTGTTTTGAAAACCGTTATTGTGTTTTCCTTTCGTTTTCTCTAATTGAGACTAATGCACTCCATTTATTTCAGGGTAGCAGATAATTCAGACTTGGCACATTACAACGTGCACTAACAGATGTCCTCATAGTTGTGTTGCGTATCCCTTATGCTTAGAAGTCTCAATACTATGTAATGTATTAGCATCTTACTATTCCCATAATACAAAGCAAACAAACGTCTTTCTAATTGTCTGTTTATGCAATTTATTTATGCCAAATTGTTTATTTGCAAAACATAGCTCCAGAGTCTTGTATACTAACTTCTGATCACACCTAAAATGCTCTTTGTGCTACATGTGAATAGAAATTGAAAGGACAAGACGAAACAGTTGGTTCCATTGCAATCCACGAGTCTTGTTATTTCATAATGAACTTTTGCTTTGTTAAATCATAGAAACTACTTTAGAAAATGTTGATGGACATTTATGCTTTATGTTGCATATGATCTTAATTGTTGTGCTTAATTGTCATCTTTGGTTCATCTAGCTGAGGTTAGTTCTGTGGTCTATGAGAAAAACCTAATTGCCCACAAAGACCACCAAGGGGTCAAGAAATGCAGCACTAAGCCGTGAGTTAAGAAGGACAAATGTGCATTTGTAGGTATGACTGAGAAAGAAAATCAGACTTTTTTTCTGTTTTTAAAGTTATTATTCCATTTCAGTGTAATGAGTTGTTTAATAATCTCTTCAGTGCAAAGGTGGTATGATATATAAGTATATAAATGTGCCTCTGCACAGTCAGGTCATAAGATCCTAAAGCCAATAAGGCAAGCTGAAAGCAAATGAACAGCCAGGCACCCTCCTCTCTTCGCAGATACAAGATCTTCCTGATCAGAGCAAATGTATTTTCACAAAACAGTGTCTTAGACTTGCGCTTCTTCATCTACTTTCTGTGATTCTTGTAGCTGTATTTTTAACTGGATGTATTTAAGCGCAGGAGGAGTAGACGAGGTAGCTAGTGACAACCAAAAAAGGCTGAGAAATGACCATTAATTACGCAGCTTTTCATCCCCTGAAATAGCATTTCAAAGGTAACTCTTCCCTGCTTATGCCTCCTTTCCTCTCTCCCCTAAAAAATACCAGGTGTGTCTAACAGGATATTACTATATAAAGAGATTAGTTAGAACAAATACAAATCCAATTGTCTTTGTAAGTCACTTAGTCATTGCCTCAAACAACGGAAAACACGAGATCATAATTAAGGCTTCCAGCTCATGGCAAGATAAAATGCACACCATGATAGCAGAGCAAGTGGTTGAATGGGTGCAGCATGTCCTTATCACCTCCGAGAGAGTCTATTGTTGCCTTCTGAGCCTGTGAGCTGCTCTCTAATTGACAAGGAAATTAAGAACAGATGACAATTTTGGAGGCAAATCTGCTTTTCTTCTGGAACTGTCCCATTTATCTCATGCAACAACATCAGTTTAGCAGAGGAGAGCACATGTGAACAAAGGGCTGAAGCTCGAGGTGTGACCGCGTCACCCTGGGTCTCGCCAAGGCCAAGCGAACCTGAAAGCTGAGACCCTCATGGCTCCAAAGCATTTAGTTCTTGACATAGTCACTTCTTATGATGTGAAGTCTGGGCAAGCAGGCGTGGGGTTACTGAGTGAGTGAGAAAGAAATGTGTGATATGTATATTTTTAATTCTGTTAATACTGCCTGGAGGTATTCTCTGGATTGAAAAAGCAGGGCTTAGCCATGTGGCTAGGTAATTAGGTGACCAGCAGCCTGATCTCAGCAGCTGTCACTGCGCATGCAGGGACCAGCGATACAGCCTGGGTGCAGCATGTCCTGGGCAGAGACAGCAGAGACCTGGCATAGGACAGGCTGCCCCTCCATGGCCCAGTGCCGCCGTATTTGCACCAGAGCAGAATCGGCCTCTGGCAAGGCAGGCGGCCAGGCTGACCCTGTGAGGTGTGGGCTTTCCCACCCTAGCCTTCCCCTAGGATTTTGAAATCATTCGATGTACCCAAGTTCTGTGTGTTTTGGCTTTTTATCTCCTGCAGAGAAGCAAAGCTATTGATTGCCTTAGCAGAGGAGCTCAGTAACTGCCGCAATCCTTGAGATGCCTCAGAGTCAGAAATCTCTGTAAACACAATACATTCCCCATCTAATTTCACTCCATTAAAGGATTTATCTGGGAGAGCAGAACCTTTCCTGGTTGAAACAGCAGAGTGGAGTTCATGAGAGTATCTCAGCTGTCAGGTACATGTACCAACCATCAGACTACAGCCTATTTAGAAATGGGGTCACTTCAGACTGCGGTTTTGCATGACGAAGCCATGCATTGCAACACTCTTTTGAAGTATTCTTGTCCTATTCTTTCTCTTATCCTCCCTCCAGACTCTCCCCCCATCCTCATCCCTGCGCACTCTGCTTCCTGTGGCCACACTATGAACTGGATCAGGAGATTGACCTGGCTTTAAAATAACGCCACCTTTTCTTTAATGACCAGCTTATGTTTTGAGTGGGGCAGTTCCCTGAGTCAGTTCACAGTGCAGCCACACCAGCAGCTGTTCTGGCCCTGCAGAAGAGCAATGACACACAGCACAAGGTAGGAGTGAGCTGTAGGGCACGCATACCTTAAAACGCCTGGATGCTTCATCTTGTGAAACCTCAGCTTAAGTCTTTCCTATTAAAATAACTCTTCTGGGCATAAACTGCTTTTACAGTAGAAAACAGAATAAAGGCATGTTAAAATGACACTTTTGTCTACTGTTTTGGACACTCACTAGATGATGATGGATTTCCATGCTTGATTTACAACTACTGGAACTGTTGGCTGAAAACAAGGAGAGTCCTTCTCAATACATCACATCTGCAAATGGGAAATTACACATTCAAGTTCTCAAAAGCAGCAGAAGAAAACAAATCTGTATTGCAGTAAGTCCAAAAACAATGTAAAAAAGACAGCCTTTTCTTTTTCTGGCATTGGTGGGAATACAGCCTTTCCTTTTTCCTAGACTTTCTTGAAACGATTTGTCAAGTTTTAGAACAAAGGGAAGCTTGTGGGTGGGATTGAGTTCAAAAAGAAGATTTCCAAATTAAGGTTTCTACAAGTAGGCATTTGCCAGGAGTTTAAGCTCCTGTCAGTCAATGCAGTCAGCTCATGCTTGGAGAGCAGTTCATCTCACCCCAGAGAAGTCACTCGGAGTGGGACTCAGTTGCCTGAACACAGGCTGCTTGTGGTGCTTGAGATGCCCAGGAGATCTACCCAGGGCAGGTAGATATGACAGGCACAGCAGACCTCTACCCTTTTGTGGCAGCAACTGAAGACAGGAAAGATAATTCACAGCACATAATTACATTAGACACCTGTATTTAGTCTACTGAATCTTACCATAGCAGCTAGTCAGTTAAATAACTTTACAATCTCAATACATGGTTGATGGCACTAAGTTGGTGTCCACAGACTTTAGTAGGAGCTCAGATGTGCGTATTTGAACCTCTATATATAGATATATAGATTTAGATATCTTACTCTTGATTCAAATCTCATTCTATTTGTCAAATCAAACAAACAACTGGTTGCCTTTTTTATTTTAAAGAAAAATCAAATGTGGTTTTTATAATCCTTTTCATATATATATCTGAAAGCTCTGCTGATAAACTGAGAAATCAGTCCGTTGTGGCAGTTCTGGGAATGTGCAGATTTGGCAGTGGCTCTGTGAGTCTATGGTCTTAAATATTGACATCTCAGACTTTGGCACTTACACAGGGTGCTATGCAAGGCTCAGCTCTTATTTTGCGTGTCTAGCTGAAATGAGTAATAAGTCATAAATGGTCAAACCCAGAAAATATTCACGTTCACATGAATGCCTGTGGTCTTACGATACTCTTCCAAAGACCTTTCTGAACAAAATCTCTTTGCCTATGTGAATAATGATGAGGAGAAAAGTTTAAGGGAGAAGCTTCCCTAGTCCATTCAGACAGCAGGTAGCAACTGCAGGATGTTATATTTAATTGAGTATTTCAATATTTCGGTCTTTCATCCAGATGTCGCAAAATCATCCAAAGTTTGAATATTTAATTTTTGGTATGAAAACCATTTTCCCATGCTTTGTAAGAGTAGCTAAAACCTCCTGTGTTTGTAACACAGGGCAAATTCCCTGTCTGACAGCTAACTGGGCAAAAAATGAAACAACTAGTGTTCTGAGGAAATTTTCTCAATTTGGTAAATATAGTATTCCTCCATCATTTATTTCACTTTCTTTGTTTGTCACTACTTACCATCAGAATAATTCAAGAACTTTTTTTTTTCCGGTATAGCCCCAGAAAAGTATTTATGTCAAAGCACTCTGACTTATTCCTGTAAAAGATTGAGACTGACTAGAGGAAATGTGTTTAAAACATGATGAAACACCAGATGTCTAGTCATAAATAGAATAAATGATGGTGACATTTTTATGCTGGACATTAGCAAACTAGTGCAGAATTCCTTCTGTTTAAATTTGGTAATTTTTTAAGTAGATAAGTATGTTATTTGGTTGCCTAGACACATTTTTTTTTTTTTTTAATGAGAAATCAATTATACTGTTCCTTTTATTTTATTTGGATGGTGACAGGTTTTGGCATCTTAAGTGAATATTTTCTTGAGTTTTAGGTTTGCATCTGACATGCTACCTCATTGGGAAGAAAAAAGCTACTGGGCTACTCATGAAAAACTATTGGCAAAAGCAACAAATGCTGATTTCTTTCCCCTTCTGATATGGATCAATGTTGCCAATGAAGAGGTGCCTTATTTTATTGCTCTTAGAGTTTGAGATTATCCCCATCCTCCTCTACTCCTCAGATTTCCTTTAATCTATCTATAGCCACAGAGAATATTTCTGGTTTGGTGAAGAAAAACACTTTCAGGGTTGCGCTGCAAATAAGTTTTGGGGGAATTCAGGTCCTCAGACACTCTAATCAGACTGATGTTTCAGGACAGGCTAGAAGTTAAAAAAGAGGAAAGAAATAAACTGCTCCAGAGCTGAGGAAATTACCAGCGCAATACAGAAGCACTTGAAGCAAGAGAAATACATATGCTTTTGATCTATTATTGTTAGCATGCAGGCCTGAATAAAATGGATAGATTAATTGGAAAATAGCCCATAGCTCATTCATAGATAATGAACTAGTTATGAAATCTTTAAACAAGATGCCCTTGCAGATTAGATAACTACAGTTCTTACTGAAGCGCTGCTGCTTCTGGTTTGGAGATAAATAAATCTTGTTTGCAGTAAACTGACAGACTCCTCATGCTGCCACATGGCTTTCAAGTAGCCTGCAGATCTTAAAGCAAGTTAAATGTCTGCATAAAAAACAAATGCATTCTGTAGTACTGCTTGCTGTGGCTTAAGCAGAAATGGAAACGAGGAGCAGGTGTGTTTGTGTAGCCAACTGGCATGCAGAGCCAGCACGCTTCTGCCATCTCTGAAAAGGACAGGAGGGACCTGTTCACTGTTATCATTTGTTTTCACAAGTTTAAATCCACAGTCAGTCCACAAAGCATCTCTTGCAAGCAGCTTCGGAGAGAAGTGGAGTACCATCATGCTGGCCACCGTGCCGTTGGGCGTGCAGAGGGCACGGTACCATTCGGCACTGGGTCTTCTGATCCTGCTGTGCACAGGGGACCGGCAGGAAAAGAAATAAACTCTGCCACAGGCAGTGACAGAGTGATAGCAGCATTGTAAGGCCAAAATAGGCCATTAGCTCAGCATATATTACTGAATTTTAGATATTCTTATATTGAGAGTGGTAACTTGCACCTGACTAAAACACAGCTGCAATGCTTCCTTAACTTCTTCAAACTAACAGGAGCGCTCCAGTTCCCAATTGAATTCTTGGAGGTCTTAAAACCTAATTTCTGGTGTAAGTATTTTATGGAAAGTGAATCCTGATGTTGGACTCCAACACTGATTTAAAAATAGCTGATTCTTTAGTTCTGCCAGCTGTGAAACCCACACATTGGACTATTGCTGGACACAGATGAAGAGAGTTCATTAAAAAATATTAAACCAATAATTCACTGATATTTCTTGCTTTATTTGCCTAGCTCTATTAGTTTCTAAATCTCTAAGACCTTTTTAAACATGTGGAGTGAGACTGAGAAAATAAAATGAATCTGTTCTAATGGAGACATTTGTCACGAAGGCAGATCAGCAAGCTTGAAGTTAAAGAATAGACACTGGGAAATTGAGAACATTGCTGGAATTAGGTTAAAACCTATGACCATGAGAATTCATAAGCTGAACCAGTCAAGAGCAGCTGATGCCCCAGATCTCATCCAACTCCGTTTGTCTGATCAGTGAACTGGAGCAATGATGATAGCTGAAATGTTGGTAGTCTGAAATACAGCAATGCTGAACATCAGTAGTAATTCTTTCTTGAATAAATGCCATGGAAATGGTTTAAAAACTGTGTGGCTACTTAAAATACTGATCAGCTACCTGAAGGTCAGAAGAAAGTATACTGAGGTAACTACATCAGTCAAGCATTCTGTGACCTTCAAACTTCAACAGATACTTGGAAAAACAGAAAAAAAATGATATAAGCAGAAATTATGAACTTGAATGATGAAGGACAAATTTTCTGTTGGTGTAAATGAGCCAGTGTTCTTAATTGTTCTATGCGATACATACATTTTTAGACTTCTGTTAATTACAGTTAAAGTTGCACCTAGAGAAGCTGTTACTTATTCCAAAATCAACAATGCTATCTGTCATTGTAGTAATATAGACTATATGTTAAGTGTAAACCAGTACTGAATATTTACGCATAGTTGTATATATGGACAAAATAATTTTCTCCTCTGCTTCATGTCTCTACTTCTATTTCTACTTATTATTTTTGGTCTTTTCAAGTATATATGAAATAAGATCCCAGTGGAGGTTGAGGCATCTGTACTTACACCTGCTTTTCAGGCAAAGTGTCTCTCATTTAATAGATTGCCAACTTCTTTATCATGAAATATTTTTTGTATCCTAAAAAAACATAGATGATAATTTCTAGTAGTGTACAAATGGTTCATTGTGAACTTCAGAGCAATAACAGTGTGATATGTTTTCATTCCAAGGGAAAAATGTAGATATGCAAATTAAAACAGTATTACTGGCTGTACAGAATATAGAACTGTTTAGGAAATATTCATTCTACAGGGCCCAGTGCTTCTGCTTTCACTGCCAGAGGACAGTAGCAATATATATTCATAGCTGTACTCAGAATTGCTGCATTGGGCTGCTGCCATCCACATTGGCAGATAAGCATTTTTTCTCTAAGTTCATAATTTTTACATCTGAAGGAGCAGAAGCAACAGAAATCTATCCATGAAGGATGGAAAAAGCCCCCCAAAATATGTCTGCTAGTAGTGTGCAAACACTGCCATATTGTTCTAGTGATATCAGGATAAAATGAATGTGCGCATTTGAGTTTTGTAGAATCATAGAATCATAGAATGGTTTGGGTTGGAAGGGACCTCAAAGATCATCTAGTTCCAACCCCCCTGCCACGGGCAGGGAAACCCTCCACTACACCAGGTTGCCCAAGGCCTTATCCAACCTGGCCTTGAACACTTCCAGGGATGGGGCATCTACAGCTTCTCTGGGCAACCTGTTCCAGTGCCTCACCACCCTCTGAGTGAAGAATTTCTTCCTTATATCTAATCTAAATCTCCCCTCTTTCAGTTTAAAGCCCTTACCCCTTGTCCTATCACTACATGCCCTTGTAAAAAGTCCCTCTCCAGCTTTCTCGTAGGCCCCCTTTAAGTATTGGAAGGCAGGCTGCAATAAGATCACCCCAGAGCCTTCTCTTCTCCAAGAGAACAGCTCCAACTCTCTCAGCCTGTCTTCAGAGGAGAGGTGCTCCAGCCCTCGGATCATCTTTGTGGCCCTCCTCTGGACCCACTCCAGCAGCTCCATGTCCTTCTTGTGTTGGGGACTCCAGAGATGAACACAGTATTCCAGGTGGGGTCTCACGAGAGCTGAGTAGAGGGGCAGAATCACCTGCCTCAACCTGCTGGCCGCGCTTCTTTGGATGCAGCCCAAGATACGGTTGGCTTTCTGGGCTGCAAGTGCACATTGCTGGGCTCATGTTAAGCTTCTCATCCACCAGCACTCCCAAGTCCTTTTCCTCCAGGCTGCTCTCAATCCCTTCTCCGCTCAGCCTGTACTTGTGCTTGGGATTGCCCCGACCCACATGAAGGACCTTGCACTTGGCCTTGTTGAACTTCATGAGTTTCTCACATCCCTCTGGACGGCATCCCTTCCTTCCAGTGTGTCCACAACACCACACAGCTTGGTGTCATCAGCAAACTTATTGAGGGTGCACTGGAGAAATTAAATTAGAGAAAAGAAGCAATGGGATAAAGTTTTCATGAGATAAGGCAGTGGGTGATAATAAATTTGAGCAGGAGGTGAAACAGGTAAAAAAACCCTAATTGTTGATTTTGAAACAAAAAAGGAGCACAGATGTTGTGATTAGAAATGGCAAGAGGAAGAATATCAAGTCCAATTTGTTAAGTAGGGAATGAGAAATAATGTTAGCAAGATAATAGGCTGTGAGGAACCATAATTTCTAATCATGGATTATGCAAGAGGTTGCGGGGTTTGCCGGTTAAGTCTAATAGTATTTTTAAAATTGGCATTTATTTGTGTATTAAAAAAAAAAAAAAGGTGCTTCTCCAGAATTGTAGATGATGTTCCTTTTCTGTATGGTCTTATGACCGAAAGTGATTACACCCAACATTCACTTGAATGCAGGGTCAGAAGCACAGAACCCTGTTAACAAACCCTCATTTCAGGAACTTCATCCATGGACTTTCTTCACCTGACTCGACGAGAGATGTGTTTCTCTGCAGTGGCAACAGGTGGGTCTACACAGAGCGAACAGAGACCCAGAGCACCCCCTGACACTTCATTTTCCATACTCTTTCCACGAATAGCTTGCTAGCCTAGTCCTTGAAGCAAAGGACCCCAGATTTTCTCCCATCTATTAAAATCTTCACCATGCTTTTAAATGTTCTTCTCATGACCAGTCCCAGACTTAAACCAAAACACAGAGATGCTAAAAAGAAGAACTAACTCTATCCCAGCTGAAACCAGGACAAACAGATCCTGCCTTCTCTTCAGAGCTAATAGAAAATTAATCTATCCCGGCTCTGTCAAATGACTATAAAAAAACAGGAAAAAGAAAAGGTAATGGTAAGAGATGAAAATGTGATAGTCTGGAAGACAGGACACAGCAGCCATCCTTGCTGTCTGCTACTCCTGGGCACTTGCTGCTGCAGCTGACTGGAGAGTTAGGTAAGTAGGAGATTTGGGAAATGTCATGTAAACTTCTTCCTTGATGAGCATAAATGATGTCTTTATCTTTCTCTCAAAGGTTACATATCTGATGAGTTAGAACATCCTTCAAACACCGACCAGTGGCTATTTCTCAGCTCTTATTTCTTCTCAACTTTCATATCTCTTTTGAGGGTAAAATTTATTTTTTGCAAGAACATAAGAAACTTTGCAATTGAGAAATGCCATTTAGAGAACTGTATCTTTATGTCCAGAATGTAGTCCTTGTCCTTTCTTTTGACTATTCATTCATCTAGGAGCTCATCTCACTGTCTTTTCAAAGAAGTAAATCCCTCTGTTTCAGTGAGTCACTTTTAGTTTATTCCATGTTTACTCTGACGTGTATGAAAAAATGATTAAGTTACTTTAAACTGTGGGTTAGATGAATAGTTAAAAATTCTTACTTTGAATTTAATGTTGTAAAGCCGAATTTTCTCTGTACAATATATCCCCTATTCCCTTGTAACATGTTTGGTCAGCTTCTAGGATAGAGTTTGGAGACTGTGTATGTTCACCTGGAGCTACTTAGCCTTCACAGTGATCAGAAGAAAAGGACACATAGAAGCTGTGTTTCAATGTACCTATTTTATACAAATATTTTAGCCTCTGGAATGGATTGTTCTCTAGAAGGTCCTATTTTTCTTCATTGACTATGAATGAATAACAATGTCTATGTGGAGATGTCTATGTGGTAAACATCTACATTCAACAGATAAATCTTGTCTTGGTACCTAAATATGAGAAAAGAATTATGTTCCTGTTCTGATAATCTCAGATGCACTTAAAATACCTTGTGGCCTTTTAGTATATAAAGGGCTCTTACAAGAAAGACAGAGAGACTTTTTACCAAGGCCTGTAGTGACAAGGGGAAATGGTTTTAAACTGAAAAAAAAGGTAGATTTAGATCGGATATGAGAAAGAAACTTTTTAAAATTAAGGTGGAGAGGTACCAGAACAGGTTGCCCACAGTTGTGGATGCCCCATCCCCGGAAGTGTTCAAGGCCAGGTTGGATGAGGCTTTGAGTAACCTGATCTAGTGAAAGGTGTTCTTGTCCATTGCAGGGGGGTCAGAAGTAGATGATCTTTAAGGTTCCTTCCAACGCAAAGCATTCTGTGATTCTATGATCATGTAGATGTTCCGTTTTTTCCCATAGGTTTTCCCAGACCCCTGGGAAGAACTGAAGGTGCCTGTGGAGAGGTGCCATGTGGGGACCTGAGCTCTACTGTGGTGCTGGAAGCAGTAAGGGGACATCTGGTGACACAGTATCTCCAGAAGTAAACACACCCATTCCTCCAGCTGCACACCTTGAAGGGTCACCCCTCCCACACCGCCCTCTGCTAGGGAAGACCTTCCAGGATGAGGTGACTCTGCTTCTTCTACTGAAGCCAGGCCACATGCAAGATTCATGGGATTTGTGAGAGGAAGAAGAAAACCAGAGCCTGCCTATAACCCAGTGGGGAGCAGAAACATGTTTTCGGCAAGGGTACCTGATCCCAAGACTGCATGCTTCCAGCTGAAGCAGCCTTTCTGATCTTCATAATCCATAGTCCCTCTTGCTCCACTGATGAGAGAGTCAGTGATCCCAGCTGTGCTAAAATGATATTTCCCAGGCAGCTCCATCCCCTCAACCCGACCAGAGTGTCCAGCTGTATGAGTACCAAAGTGGTCTCCAGAGGTCTTTTGGGCGGTCATGTTAGAATCCAGATACCTGCATTATCTGTAGGTGCCTATGTGCTTTTCTGACCTTGAGTGTGTTATTGCCCCTGGAGACAGCAAAACCAAGGCAAGCAAGCAGCACTGTTCAAGAAGGAAAGGCTGGATGTTTCAGGAGAGAGTCTTATTACTTCAGAGATGTTGGCTGGGATCTAAGAAAAGAAACAACCAGAAAAGGAAAATATAGCAGTAGTCTCCAAATAGAACATGAGTGCAATTGTAAATCATCTTGCAACACAGTACGTGGTTAAATAAATCAGATATACTGTCATTGTGAGAACCCTTCCATGTTTTAAGTAGTCAGTAGTACAATTTGTGTATGAGGAATAGGAATGGTGATACTACCTATCCATCCACGCCCTTTTCAGTTTGTGACAGGTTGTTTTAGTTACAAACACAAATATTAAGAAATCTATTTCAGAAGCTAAATTTTTCGTATATGTTCACTTGAGAGCTTTTAACAGTTTAGCAAATGAAATCTGCAACACCTGATGGAGGTGTATTTAATATGATGTAGTGTATGAGCTCTGAAATAAATTTAATATAATCACCAAATACTGAATACAGCTGTAAAATGATATATTGGAGCAACAGGGAGTTATATAGCAGATCTTATGTGGAAAATAAAATAAAAAAATATTAACGAAATAAGCATTTAAAACTGGAGTCATAGTGTATAATTTATTCAATTATTAAAGTATTAAATTATTTTTGTACAATAAACTAGGATAAATGTGAGGCCAATAATTATGATGATGACAAGCAGGGAAAGTGAATTAGTACGTGTTGCCATGGTGTAGAATCAAATGGATACAAATGCAGCTATATAGATGCAAAACCAAAATTTCCTCTGTAGTATCACATATAACAAAACTCATCAAAAGAGCAGAAGTTGCATCAGATACCATGAGCATTTTGAGATTTTGTAAAATTTTCTTGCCACAAAACACAATGAAAACAAAGTCTGAACAATTTAATGAAAATTATCTAGATTTTTTTTTCCCAAATAATTTCAAAAGGAATACCGTTTCAATATTTTATTTCTAATTTCTGTCATTTTAAATTAATGTCAGGAAGAAGTAATTTTGAATCAGGAAAGGCTTTTCAGCTAAACTGCATTGAATTAGTATGCTTTAAGTTACAGAATCTTTTTTTTTAACCATAAATTTATTTCAATGATGTGTCTTCCAGTGGAAAAGAAGTATCTGAAAAATCCTGAACAGAACTGCTTAAAACTTTGATAAACCAGCTGCAATTGCAGCCTTTCTTACTGATTGAGCTTACCAGCCTTCTGAATTAGGCTGCTGTATCTCTTAACAAAAAGAGAGAGGTGAGAAAATGCAACAGTCATTGACATGAAATTTTGTTACCCATCAACAATAATTGTTTGCCGTTCAAAATGCTAAATCGGTCAGACTGAGGAATAATACAGTATTTTATGGGAGTTAGGAAATGGAACAATCAATAATTATTTGCCTGCACTACAGGAAATTGACCATAGCAGTTTTGGGACCAGGAAGGGGAATGAGAAGGAAGGTGATTTTGGGGCAGTGGTGTTGGTGTGTGTCTTCAGCATCCCAAAGCCTGGGTAAGAATCTCTTGACCATGACTTTGTCATTCACACTGTCTCTTCTGAAGGAGTTCAAGCAAGTGGAGTTTAGAGACTTCCTAAACTAGCTTCCAGCCAGGAGCCATCCCATTCCAGAGAATTCCAGAGGATTCCAGAGCCAAGCAGCTGAGACCATGGTTCAAATCTTGTCAGTACCGCTGAAGCGGAAAACACAATCTCAGAGCCAAAAAGAGGAAAAAAAAATGGCTTGAAAAGAGAGAGACAATTGAAGAACACGGTAGGAAAGAATAGATAACAGGTTAACAGGTTGCCCAGAGAAGTTGTAGATGGCCCATCCCTGGAAGTGTTCAAGGCCAGGTTGGATAAGGCCTTGGGCAACCTGGTGTAGTGGAGGGTTTTGCTGCCCATGGCAGGGGGGCTGGAACTAGGTGATCTTTGAGGTCCCTTCCAACTCTAACCATTCTATGATTCTATGATTCTATGATAACTAATAATAACAAAAGTAAAGAATTATTCAGGGAAGGAAATGGGTAGGAGACATGATTATAACCAGAAGCATTAGAAAGAGTGTGATAAAGAGGAGGTAGACAAGAGAGATGGCAGAAACCAGGGCTGAAATAAAACAAAATAAGTTAGAACATAATTAGGCAAAGTTCTTGGTCATGTCTTAAATCTTTCTGGAGACAAAAAATCACTTAAATGATGGTGGGGGAGGGAAAAATAGCTGCTAAACTGCCTTTCCTTTCTTAGAACTGCGGGTTTTTCTACAAAGAAACAAAGAGAAAGTCTTAAGAAAAGTGGAAGCTGACAGAAGTGAAAGGAACTAAAAGAAGGAAGGGAAATTGAAGGAAGAAAAGGCAAAATGCACTCAGCTTTAGCACAGAAGCGTCCGGTGTAATTTATTCATATTCATTTCAGCCTGTGATTTAGGGGTTGTCAGGAGGTGACTTATTACAAGCAAGGCCTCTCACAGCCAGGGGATTTGCTGTCAAATTCACATCCTCAAGAGAAACTGTGCTGTCGAATCTATATTTTCATTTTACAAAAAAATTACGTTGCACTCCTTTCACAGTGCATTACAGAACTAACACAAGCTCAAGAGACTGCCAAAGTAGAGGTGCCTTGTTATGTTCACAAAATAGCCTGATACAATCGCTCTAAAACTTAACTTGTCCAACTTAACATTGGCAAAATTCAGTCCTCTAGCTGTCCATATTTGTAACTGTATCACCATGCAATATGTTTATTGATTTTCCAGTGCAAATATCTAATCACCCTTTAGTTATTGCTAGATGAAACTATCTTCTGATATAATATTTCTGAAGCCAGCTGAAACTGAAATTAGTAAACATGAAATATATAGAATTTCCCGGGAAAATAAGTGGCATGGAAAAATCTATATCAACATATTTTATTTACATATTTATTCAATTAAAATCCACACAATACAAAATGAAGCAACATATTAATCAGCTTTCTCAAATTATCTGACCAACATAGAGAGGGAAAATCAGAAAATCAGGGGGCCTTCTGCACATTTTAACAGAAGGGTGTGAATCATTTCACAGACTTCTACTTTCGACGTTAGACATCTCATCTAACTACTCAAAGCTCCCCGAATGGTCAAAAGAGAGAAACAGACTCTTCAGCAGCCTTTTTTTAAGTTCCATGGTAATCCATTGGGATTTTTCTGTGAACAGGTGAGTGTACTGACGAGACGCACTGAAGATATTATCATTGTAGGACTGGACATAATCTAGAAAAGAGCTGCAAGTGCAATCCATATACTTGAAGATGAGGTTTTCCTCATTCTTTTTCTGTTATTGAAAAAGCAATTAAGGAGGAACATCACTGAAGAAGAACAGCTGGATATTAATGGCCCCTTTAGCCGACTGGTGGAAGGCGTAGTGGAAACCAGTGGTTGGAAGTGGAAGTCAGACAGAATTGAATTAAAAATAAGGAATAGCTGTAACAAGATCTTACAGACAGTCTTTCTCCCCGAAGGAGAAGCATTGAGTTGTTTGGATACCTGTACGTCTCCAAAGGCTCAAAGAAATTGGAGTATAGGGTTTAAATGGCTAAATGTTCTGGGGTTTGGTTTGCGGGTATCTGAGTGAAAGCTAACATCTTTTGAGATACAGAAGTTCAGACTTTATAATCCAATAATATCCCACCTTAATCTTCAGAAATGCAGAAATTGTTTAAAATATTTAATTATCATGGTACGTAGAGGGGACCGAAAAACCTGCTGCACAGCTTTTTTTGAAAAATATTAACTTCTTTAAGTGTTTTTATTGCTTTAAAATATGCATGTGAACATTTAGAACACTGTAGAGAATGAGAATCTGAGATTCTGAGAAATATGTTACATTTCTGCACTCTAAAGAGTTGGAAGCACATTAGTCGGTTTTAATTTCCTTAGGAAAATTCTTAGATATTGGAGAATTTTCTGAGTGTGACCACTGTTTGCAAGACTGATAGCATGATCCAGGGAGCTTTGAACTCCTGTGCTTACTTTATACCTAGTAAGTTTTAAATATGAAAAATTGCTAACAGTAAATTCTGCAAGAAAGTTAAGATGGCTGAAAAAAAATATCTGAAAATGATCTCAAAACACATGGTGTGAAAGTGAGGCTTTCCTTTTTTACTTCCTCTGTCAGTGTTTGATTTATCTCAATAAAATAGTTGCTGTACGAGTGACCATTGCCTGCTATTTTTGAAAGCGTGAACTACATTATAGTAAAGCAATTACGCTGGAGAATGCTATTATTTGGAAGTCTAATTCACATGCTCTCAAATGAAATGTATTTTTATTTTATAAAGCCCATATTCAAGATCTGTGCAATTTGAGTCTTACTGTTTTTTTTTTCCCCAACGGCACCACCTACCTTTCTTCATGTTGTCCAGAACGCTTTTAAGAACAAAATGATATACTGTGCTTCTAAAACTGTTCAAATTTGTGCAACCACTTCTGTTTTATGGTAATAAATTGGAGTGCATCCTTTAAAAGGGGAAGAAAAACACTCATCACTCTCTACTTTAAATTAAAATATGAAACATAAAAATCTGATTACATTGCCTATTTTTATTAAATTCAGGTGGAAACTTTCCCTGGTGGGCAGACAGGTTCCTAATGACCTTGTTTATCAAGTTCTGTTGGTATGCTTAAAATTAGAACAGGACCAAAATGAACCCTTTCTTCTGTGCTTGGCACATGCTTTATTATAGGAATGACAGGTTCAGGTGACTGACCAAGCAGATGACCGTAACAGCGCTGAACTGGTATTTAATGGTGATAATAAATGACAAATATAAAGGCAACAATGAGGTTTGGTGCAAATCATTGATAAGAAATTTATCAAGCAAGCTGAACTCCATTCAGCTGCTTAGTGCAAGGCAGCTGACAGCTTTGGTTATTGACGTATCCTTCACAACACCAGTTGTTAGTGTGAAAGCAAAGTCAAGTAATCTTCACAGACTACACAACACTATGCACAGCCTTCACTTATGCTGAGCATCTGCTTGATTTTATTATAATTTCCCTGCTTCTTCTGCTTCTCTTTTTCTTGTCCTTTTTTAGATTTTTCTAAGGCATCCCCTTTTCACTTGCAAAATTCTAAGGGAAGAAATGGGGTTTGTTTGGCTCCTTGCTGCCTGCACCTTGTTTCTGGGAGATTTTGGGGGAAACTGCTTTTCCATTTTCAGCCACCATTCCAATTTTACCATAGACTATTCCTGTATGAAACTCAATCATGATATCCATGGTCTTTACTTGGAATGAAGTTAGACACAAACAGCCTCCATCAGAACGGAGGCAAATTGCCTTTTTCTGGCCCATCGTGTACTATGGGACTTGCAGGACAATCTTTAGTGTAACATATTGGCTTGAGATAATTGGTTCCTTGAAAATAGCCATTGAACTACCTACAACATTAGGACAATACCTTCAATGGGATGTTTTGCAATAATTCATCTCAGCAGCAACTATGATACCTAACTGAGGGGCTGCCTGCTCTCCAGTGAACTCTGATGGTCTCTCTTCTAATGCATTACATCTCTCTTGAACGTTCAAAGTACGGTGCCCTGTGGCAGCTGCTCTTTCATAAAGATTTCAGAGAAGAATTATTCTGTAATGTACACTTGAACTGCTTGTGGGTTAGAGGAGAGTTAATGTATTCTCTTCTGAGCTTATTTTCACATGGTTTTGAGAAGGTCAGTGTTCTACCTTACCTAATGGCAAAGCCATCAGTATGCTTGTCAAAGCAAATCCCGCAGTCACTACAATCTAAAATACATGTGAAATGGTGACTTTAGGTAAAAGGCCACATATTGGTTTGAGTGGAATGTCAGTGGAGGGTAGATGATACAACTTAAAAAATTACATCTGCTTGCTCTGAAAATCTGATTTGCTAAAAGAGAAATTCTAAATCTGCTGCCCTTTGCAAGCAGAATTCATATAAAACTTTGCAGCATGGTTAATGATGAGTTACAGCACCATTATCACTCATCAGTTATTTGCCCAAAGGTCCATTTTTCACATGAGAAGCTTAGTTTGAAATGTGTGGCCACCTTTTCACTTGGTTAGATTTTATGGCTTATGAGGTAAGTGGCTGAGGTCCAAGGAGAAGTTTCCTTATGGAAGAAGAAAAGCTGGTTGTAAACTCTCAGCTGCCTGTGCAGGAGATACAGGACAAGTCATTTCAATGTCACTTATGATCTGAGGTTTTGCAAGTGTCTGGTTAAAAGAACTGGTGGGTTGTATTTGGCCTCTGGACAACAGACTGGCTTTCTTGAGCTTGAGGGTAAGGAAATGTTAAATCTTAACCTTCAGGCTACAAGCAAGTATCTAGTGAGTAAGATGTGTTGCCTTTCCTTAGCTTTCTGATGTTTCTTCCAGGGGACTTTGTATTTACCCATTATTTACCACCAGCAACAAAAGATCAGTGGCTGAGACACAAGGCAAAGCTATTTACAATTATGTAAAAAAACCTGATTTTTGGAATTCTTTTTTTTAAAGGATTTTTTTTGGTCAGGAATGTAACATTTGGGAATGACTTTCCTTTGAAGAGAATTTTCGTGTCCAGGAAAGGGATTTTAGCAAACGGAGAATCCAAGAGTGAGAAACCTGAATTTCCCATAGTGAGTGCCACGGAGGTAGAACATCTCCAACATTTCATTCTCAGCCATTAGGGTACCTCTGTGGGATAAGACAATGCCATGTTTTTCCTACAGGAGGAAATCTGTTAAATTCTAACTTGAAAGTAAAAGACACCCTTCCGTGTTATTTTCTTATGCTGTTTGATTTTAGTGCATGATAAGGTACTTAGGAAACATTTACTTGTCCAGAAAATATACATTTGTCTCTTTAGTATTGAAGGCATTTATTGAAAAAGTAATATACAGTTTCCAATACTTACATATATATATATATTTCTAATTTGGGATTTGCTGCTGCAGGTAAAAATTACAATCCTTTCACCTACATGAGATTAAAAAGAAAAAAGCAGATTTTTTGCATCATATTATCACTCTTTTAATTGCTTCTTGACTTTCATGTTACCGTTATTTCTCTTCTTTCTAATTCATTCATTCACTGCTACCTTGTTTGGAAGCCTTTGTTCCCACTTTTCCTCATGCTCTATCCACATCCTTGAAACCATATGGTTGCTAGGAAGTACCTTCACTTGAATGAATTCTCTTAAATAATGCAAGGACTGGGACTTTTCTCTGCACAAATAAATAAAATTTGCTGTCTAAGATGGTACAGACAGCAAACCTGTTATTCACCTTGGGATATGACAACTGTAACTATGTTTTCAAGGCTGATTTTGAAAAGTTGCTTTCTTGAGAGACACTAATATAAATCTGCATCTGAAATTTTAAAAAAGTCCATGCTTACTATGAGAAAATGTTTGCAACCCTTTCCTTGTGGCTTTAAAACCTATTTCTATGTTTATTAAATTTCAAAAAACCCTTATGCTTCCCAGCACTACCACTAATACAGTGTCACAAAACTCATGCTAAATGAATGGATACAAGCAGTTGCAGGAATACACAATTCATGGTGTGTGTTCCAGCTCACACTCAGCAGTTGGAAATTTCTGTTATTGTCGGAAGGATTTCTACAATAAACCATTGTCAGGGAAAAAAAGAAGTACATCTAACCTGCTAAGATAAGTTTTTAAAAAGTGAAAAAAAAAAAAAAAGGGTGTTTATTTTTGTGTTATCTAGCACAGTATTACCATTGTCTATTTGAAAAACAATGAATTGTCAATTCCTCAGAAATAAACACAGGCTTTTAAAATATTATATTATAATTCAGCATACAGCTAGATATTTCTGCTGTATTAAATTTTCCTTTAATTTAATTCAGTTTAAACCTTCCCTTTTAAACAGAAAAGGTTAAAACTGAAATACAAAATTTAATTAACAGAAGTCAGTCTTATTTACAGATTTTAGAGCAGAATATAGAAGTCTCTTCTTTTTGAAGATATATGGTTCTAGTGACAGGAATAGCTTATTTTCCCACAAGACAGTACCTGCAGGTTTATATAATACAACGAAATCTGGATTAAAGTTCTGGATAAAATAAATGCGAAATATTGCTGTAACAAGAACTATTACTTTAGTTAACCTATGAAAACGGTCAGTGAATCAACTACAGCCTAGTCATTTAAATGGCAAGGAAGTTGTATTTTTCAAGGACTGTCCTTCAAGGAAATAATTAATCATGAAAATTAATATTAAAAATGCTTTTCTGTATAGTTTGAGAAGATACCTTCTAATAGTGATGGGTTGTAAATCTTATTATGAATCCTAAGGAGCATATAAATAGGGCAATATCTTTCTCAATTTAATGAGCCAGTGATATTATTACTAGAGATACAAAAAAATATACTTCAGAAATATTTTTCAGAATATTTTTATGCATAATGACAGTTTGCTTCTATTAGTTGGTACTGCAGATGTTCGCGCAAGCAAATTTTTGAATTAAAATTTATAATGGAATTTGCCCTGTGGTTATTTGCAAGCCTTTCTAAGGTCATGGAATAAGAAGAAGACAAATAACTCAAGCAGCACAAAGAAATGATGTTAGAAATACTGAAGTTGATAGTAGAGAGAAAAGCTATTATCAACAACATGACACATTTTCATATTTATATCAACTGCAACATTGGCCTCAGCACCCATGAACTGGCACTAAAGTTATCAGCCTCTCTGGCATGCTCTGAAGACCCGAATAACAAAATCTGCAATCCCAGACTTGATGTGCGGAAAAATCTGTCAAACTGGCAGCCCAGTGTGCTTGATTTGCACGATATCTTTTTCTATACGGTTTCAGAAGGGTCCACATTACGCCGAAGACATAAGCACAGCTTCATTCACAGTGCTATTTCAGCAGGAGGGCACCACACAAGGTCTGGTTATAACTTTTACAAACAGATAGGTGCACAAGGGTGCCTCTGCTTAGACAGCGTTGGTGTGACAATAAAAAACTGAGTGCAACATCTACTGAATGCCTGGTAAGTTTGGCTTCAGTCACAGTCGTTCCATGGTTTAGAAGAAAGACAGCTATTCTGAAATAGGAAAGAAAGAACAATTGCACAGAGAAATTAAATTTAATTTCTAATGTAAATCTGAACAAACACTGGAAGTTCTGAGAACCTGAGCGAGCTGCTTATTCCGTTACTATTTTCTGTGCACCTCAAGAAAAGTGTTTTCTTTTCTTTTTCCCTATTTTTTTTTTTTTTACCCCCAATGAAATTGAAAATCGCACTAAACACTTTTCCAGTTTCTTGTTCTTCAAAAGGCTAGGAAACACTACTCTGGGATGCAGGGCAACCCATTGCATAAATGACTCCTATATGGCAAATAATCATGTGGTCTCATACAAAGGCTAGAAACAGCTTACAAAAATAATTCAGGAGATGGAGAGGATAATTCATCACACATAACTTTAGCTATTTGAAAATAAAACTGCCAGTCTAGAGTTGCCATCTAGGCTGGTCATAAAGATTGCTCAGGTAACTGATAGGAGCTAGAAATTTGATTTTGATGATTAGAGGCAGGTGCAATGAATTCTAACCTAAATTATTATATATTGCATGGTTTTGCAGATATTTTGTGAACAGAAAAGAGTAGATCCTGTAAGCCATTAGGAATAAATTGATTGACTCTGGTTATTGCACAACGGCAGTAGGTATTAGAGACTGTTCTAATGATCTAAAAGTGCAGGCAACTGGGAGCCAAAATGCCTGGGTCTATACCTTTGTACTGTTTAATTTACTTTTAGTGTTGCCTCAGTGAGGAAAACATCTCTTTAACCAAATATTGGTGCCTGGTCAAACTGTGTCACAAACAGAAGAAGAGCGTTACTGTACCCCAAGACACACACAAGGCAGATACTGAAAAAGACAAAGTGTCTCGCTCCAGGATACAAGTTAGCAGTACATCAGTGTTACTCAGAGCAGGCACTGGCTTCTCAGAGAAGAGCCCTGGTCCATAGTTGCACACTCCTCGGCACGCAAGTGAACCTCTAGATTGGCTGAGTTCCAGTAATTGCCTTTCTTCCCTACAAGAACCTGTGGCCACAGCCCCACGCTGATCAAAAAGACTTCTTAAGATACGCTCACTTAGCAGCTGAAGCAAAGCATTCTGTAAAAATGAGTTTGACACCCTGTAGTTAAAAACCACATCCATTGTACTCATGCACTCACCGTGCTTTGCTGGGAACCTCTTCAGAGCCTGCAGGTGAGTGCTGGGTGTCACCTTCATGTGGGTGGAATGACATTCCCTCCAAATGAAGTTGTGTTCCCCAGCTCTGAATGCAAGGTTGAAAAGGTGAAAATCATAAATTTGTGTGTCATGGTTTGATGTGGAGGGGGGGTGGTTCTGGTGGCAGGAGAGGGGTTTTGCTCACTGCGACCTCCCTGGTTTTGGAACCGGGTTAGGCTTAGTTCTGGCCACCAGATCAGACTGCCATCCCCCTCGGGGTTGAGCCAATAGGGCGCCTCTGCGAATTGCCCTATTTAAGTCGGGACAAAGGAACTGGAAAAAAAAAAAAAGCTACTTCGCCCAGGATCGAGCAGAGAAGGGAGGAGGGCACTGCCCCCGCTCCCTGGCTCCCGGCCGGGTGGCTGCCTGCGTCGGGCCGGCACCGCCCACGGAGAATGGCGGCAGCGGAGCCAGCGGGGGAACTCGGGGGCACCCCACTCCCGGGGTGCCCACTGGGCTGAGTTCACCTGGAGAGGACTGAGATCTGAGAGAAACAGCCGCATCGACAGCAGGTCAGTGAGGATGGAGCGGGGGGAGGTGTGCCGGAGCCGAGTTTCCCCTGTGGCTGATGGTGAGATGGCAGGCGGCCCTCCTGCAACCAGGACAGCCTCGGTGGAGCAGAGACCCACTCACAGCCCGTGGGGAGAAGATGCCTGAGCCTGAGGATGGTCATGTTGGGGTGCACGACAAGGCAGAGAGGCATCTGGAGTCTGCGTGATGACCCACGCCGGAGCGAGTGGCTACAGCTCCCTAAGTACCCGAGACTGTGGTAAAGCCCACACCGGAGCAATCTGTGGGGAAGGATTGTTTCCAGTGGGCTGGACTCACGCTGGAGAAGTTTGTGGATTTTTCCTTGTGAATAGGGGATCCATTGGAGCGGGGGAAAAGGGTGTAAGGACTCCTTCTCCTTTAAGAGAGAAGCAGCAGTAACAGCACAGAATGAACTGACCTGCACTCCCCCGGTCCCTGCCCCCTGTGCTGCTGGGGGGAGGAGGTAGAGCCGGGAGGAAAAGGAAGGGGGGGGAAGGTGTCGGTTTTAAGATCTGGTTTTGTTTCTCTCTGTCCTCTCAAGTAATCATTTTTTGTTTCCCTTTGTCCTTCTAAGTAATCATTAATAAACTGTTTTGCTTTGAGAAAAGCTCTGCCTGTTTTGCCCAGGACCATGGTTGGTGGGTGCTCCCTCTGTTCTTGTCTCAACCCTCAGTCCTCAGTTTTTTTTCTCTCCTCTCTACTTTACTGGAGGAGAGACTGTGTGAGTTTTAGTTGCTGGATCAGCCTAAAACCACGACATTGTGATACAAAAGCCAACAGGTATGATGTTGTCTCAACAACTTTCCAGGGTCTGCCGAGTAGTATTTTGTTTCTGAGTTGTTCTTCTTCCTCCCTGGTCCTCCAAGCATCTGCCAAGCTATAAATAAATTAATGAACATTACATCTAAGTTTAAAAAAATATATACTTAAAAAACTAAACAGAGCAGGGGACATGGACCTGTGTGATCATCCTTACTGTTAGTTTCTTAATACAGTTCTTGGTGCAAATTTGGTGTGGAACATCTGCCGCTCACCCAGATAATGCCCAAGCAGAATATTTGAGTACATATGTGCTGGGAGTTATTATGCTGCTGTGAGAGGTGCGACCTCTCCGTTTTGGAGGGTAAGAGAGTTTAACTGTATGGATCTGAGCCCTGCGATACCATTTGGCCTCAAGGCTGGAGACCTGCCCTGCTTAGTACAAAGCCACAGGGAGCACCCACTTAGCTGGGATGATTGATGCCCAAGCATGGTCTGTGCGCCCAGGATTCATCCTTCTCCGGGCCAGAGGTTTAGCATGGTTAGGAAGGACTTTAATGCAAAAAATCAAAATGGATCCCCTCACTTGAACTTTCCTGTCTTTGCTTCTCTGTAGCTCAACCTCGAGACGACGCGTTGTCTTTGCACTTGGCAGGCTCACTGCTGTACTAGGTGGACGGGACTATGAATGGCTCGCTGCCAGAGCCAAGCTTATATTGCTATGCTTAAAAATGTAGTGGGTAAAAGACCATCTCTAGTGATTTACACTTATCTTCTAACCATTTTTTATTAGGAAAGTCTTTGAACGATATAGCACAGAAATATTACTGTGCTTTCAGCGCAGCTCTGATGCCAGAAGTACACTATGCCTTATTAACAAGTAACGTTAAACTCTAGGTTATACAAACCACTTAACACATTTAGGAATATTATTAAAGTATCTAATTAGATATTGTATGCAGACTATAAAAGGTATCCATTAAATTAGGGGGCATTTATAAAAGTTCTAGTTATCTTAATGATTACTAGACACAGCAACATTTTAATGGCTTGTTTAACTGATATTGTGTAGTTTAAGGCCAGAAGGGACCATTCGATCACCTAAACTGACCTCATGTATTTCACAGGTAATTAAATTTCACCCAGGTGTTCTACACCAGCTTCACTGGCTTGAATTAAAATAAAGCATTTCAGTCTTCATCAGACTATAGTGTGTAATAGATACAGAGAATAAGATAGAACAGAGCCTTGAGACTCTTAAACGGCAGCAGCTAATTTGTTCAGATGATCTTAGAAAGCCTGCCCCATGCTGCAAGGGAAATGCTTTGTCAGACTGAACTTCAGGAAAGGATGCAAATCTGGCAATTGTTTGAACACATAATGTAAGATATGCTGGTTGTCCTAAATGGATGGAGATATCCTTAAGTATGTTTTAGATTTGTTTTTCATTCTTTTATTCTTCATTGAAGTAGTAAGTAAAAAAGTATTAAAAATATGAGGGTTTTTTCCTTCCTTTCTTCTTTACTTTCTCCCTTCCTTTTTCCTCTTCTGCTTTCCTAAATAACAGAAACTTATGTAAAACACTGAAACATCTCTAGCCATGCAACTGCATGCTGTGACTTCAGAGCAGGTCTACAGGGCTTCTGCAGTTCTGCTTTCGTGGCACTGGCAACATGTCAAATATGCTGTGAGCACACTGCATGGATAGCCATAACACGTTTGATTCCTGGATGGAACTGGGCACTTGGGCCGTGGCCATTTTTTCAGGATTTCTGGGCATCCTGAAGACAGTTGGAGGTGCTAGTCTGCTCGGGTCATTCGGCATCCAGTTGTTCTGGACAGATGTGCAGCCTTGCTGGTGTAAGTGTGACATTTTCTGCATAATCTGTCTCTTGAGACTTGAATGCCAGCAGTAGAGAAAGTAAAACACTAGCATCTGATAATGCAATCTTTGCCTCTGTTTACAGAGTAAGACAGGTGAAGTCCTGTGTTGTAGAACTATATAAAGCCATTTATAAGGGTTTAAAACAGTGGAATTATATTTGGGCTAAAGGACCCAGCCAGGAACACATGAAAATTCAGAATGTCCTCTGAGAATGAAGACTATAAGACACCAATGAGAAATTTAGAAACTGGTTAGAAAGTCAAGTGAGAGCAACCTGTTTTTCTGGCCAAGTGAACCACGGGAGTAAGTTTTTAATGTTAAGGTAGTGCTAGAAAGCAGCAGGAATAATCAGGTAGGCTAACAGAAATTTGGTGCTTTACATTTATATCAACTTCCAGCCTGCTGAAGTCTTGAAGCTGTAGATTTGACATAACAGATTCAGGAGATACTCTCCACTCATTAATAAGCCCCTACAGTTGGCCACTAAAGCTGGGAACTGTCCTCAAATACTGGAGGGGTGACTAGTACACATTGGGTGAAAAACAGTAGCCATAAAGATAACTCATAAAATCCAGTGTTCTGGTTTTGATCAGTCAGACACTGTGAAACAAAAGACATTCAACCGTTTCCTTACAACTATAATATTATCAACTCTGTATTTTTCAGTTTGGGCTTTCAAATTCTTCGTGTTCATTACGACACTTACTCAAAAGAGATTACAATTTATCCACTGGCTTCTTGCTGGAAAATGCAATTTACAATGCTTAGATTATGTTTTATACAGAAACGAATTTTTTTCCTCCTTTTTTTTTTTTCCCCAAGGAAAAACAAATTTGAGTTAGAAGTAGCCTGAAACCTATTGAAACATTGTCCTTTGATGATATCTGTTGTGAAGGACAAGGAAAAGCGATGTTTAGGAAACCAAGATCCTCCTCCACAAGCTGCTTTGCAACTGCTTTTCAATGACTAATCCAGTCTTCACACTTGGTGAAGATAAACAGCATAAAAACTTCCCAATCAGAGAAGGGTTGGGAAACATCCAAGGTGCTGTCAGCTTCACATCCCCAGGGCACGTGAACCAGCTGGGACATTTAGGCCTAACAGTTGTCATGTAATAAGGCCATTTCTTCACTAATTCTGCAGTGTTTCTCATTTAACATGACAATTTAGGCTGTGGCTGACTTTGCTGAAACTCTTGTTCCTGTGGTTCTTGCTCCAAAGATTTTCTATATAGTATGGTTATTTTACAGATTTAAAAAAATCTTTATATAAATGGAGGACAAAAATGATCTTCTATTTACTATTTTCTTTAAGCTTAGGGATGGGAAGCACCCTATTTTCTAAGTTACTTGTTTTCTAAGCTACCCTGTTTTGTAAGCTGTCACATTTGACTCTCTGGAGACTTTCCTGTTTTAAACAAAGAAATTAATCCATCACAAATCTAGCTCAGAGATTTATTTGTCCATTAAATCAGTTTCCCTCTTTCAGCTCTTCCCTGTTTCTTCTCTTAACTAGGCAATCTATTTCAGACATTGTATTGTCAGGCAGATCAAATAAGACCAGGATTGTTTTGCAAAGTCTTGCATCATTTGAGCTCTCTTAGAGTCAAGTCGACTTCAGTATGTCTGCCTGACTGTTATCTGCTTTTTTTAAGGTGAGTTTGGAGCAGTGTAAGTAAAGTGCTTCTCTTTCACTCTTAAACTATGCACATGCCAGTATCATCTGCTGTCTTACAGTGCTCATTTGCTGAGACACCCGAGATTTCACTCTGGAGAGCTGAGAACTGTGGTTTTCTTCCCTCTGCGGTGGTGTTGGTTTTACTTCTCTCAGGGAAAAATTTTCTCTCAGAAGCAGATGTGTCACTTATTAAAACCTCATTTGCTGCTTGCTGTTCACCTTACCGATTCACTTTGACTGTCTGCAAGTAAAAATGCTGTGATACATTTAGGCTCCTTTCTTTGACAATGTTTCATGACAGTGACTGCCTTTATGCAAAGCAGCCTGCTTTACAAAGGTGTGTTCTTGAGGTAAGAGATGAAAATCCTCATTTATAGCACACAGTAAAACCGTGCAGGTCTTCATCTTAGTTCCTCCAGTCTGTAGCTGCCATACTGAAGCCTACTTGCAAGGGTAAGAGTTCAGGCAGTGTAGGAATTCACCCTCACAACACGGACATCAGTATAGCTAGGACTGACTCTGACAACGTTTCTGCCTTTCAGCAGCAGCCAGCAGCCAGCATCTAGCTACTCTGGTCGCCTGGGAGCGGAATATCGTGTGAACACAGGCAGAATAACTGGTATCTTAGTCCTTGCTCATCTTCAACCATGGCATTGACAAAACTTGTTGTTGATGGAAGGGATGAAGAAGCTAAACAAGACTGTTTTCTTCTTTCCTTTTCCTGCTTTCTTCCTTCTTCTCTAAAATGATGTCACGCAGGTAAATGATGTTTGTTTATTTGTACTGAGGTATTACAGGTGGACTCTGAATTATGGATCCTGATGGATTTTTTTGGATGGACTTTCATAAGTTACACCACCTGAGGCAACTCAGGTTGGTCATCTCTTTCCCCTGTGCACTGTCTAGAAGAGATATCTTGATACTCAGGATTGTGTATGTGAGAACTGGACAGTACGCAGAGCCTGGCAATCTGTGCAATTAAAGGAACCTTTGTAGGTAAATGTTGGTGCTGCTCTGCATCTCTAGAGTGTGGACTTCTTGATTAGCTCCTGTGTTTAAGACATGTAAGGATTAAAGTTGGCATTTTTTCCATTTGGTTGTAGTATTTGATTGCAGAAGTGAAAAATACATCAGGTAAGGCTTTAGGGGTAGATGAGTAGCACCTTAGCTTTGTGAAACACAACAAAAAGTCTCCTGTGGCAGCAGAAGTCACTCACATACACACAGTAAAAGCTTTGACTCCCAGGAAGACAGTTTTAGCAGATATGTAAAACCACACCAAATTCTGACTAAATTGAGATGCCTAATAGAAAACGATCTTTTTCAGGTGGCTGTATTTTGAAAACCCCTTTAATAGTTTCTTGGCTGTATCAAGTTCGAAGAGAGATTTAATATCACTGGTGCTCAGAAGGAGATGCAGGATGGGCTTTAAAAATATGAGTAGAGAGCTCTGAATGTTTTAATTGAGTTCAGTCACCTGGCATGAACTGAATGGGTCCTGACAGTGGTGGTTTCACTTCATCATGGATCAGCTTAACAAATCTGGTTCATTTGACATCACAGCACTCTGCATTTGACTGTCCTATTGAATTACTGGTTTATTGCATTGGATAATACTGGTTGCATCTCTAGAGCACAAGAACTTTGTGTGGCCTATTAGAGTCTTGCAGCTCATGTTGTCAGATCCAGCAGGAGCAGCCTAGATGAGCCTACCAGCTCATCCTCTGGTACAGCAAATTGGACAACACTTCATCTGTAAAGCTCAATGAAGGGAAAGGGGAAGAGGAAAAGGGAAAAGTTACGAATGTGTCCTGACTTGGAAGAAGCAAATTTCATGACTACACATCCTCGTATCTCCCACAACCCTGCGATAAAGTCAAATTCTCTGACATTATATGACTTTATCTGATCAGAGATGCCTTGGCAAACTCAAGCCAGAGAAAGTGCAAGCTGAGGCCATCACCATCCATCCTGGCTTCGATGAAGTCCTAGATATGAGACTGGGGCACCTGTTATCACTTTCTCCCTTCTGTGTCCTTTTGCTTCCCTATATGATTTCTTCTTTCCCTATCTCTGCTTTTTTTTTGCCTTCTATGTAGCAAGTTTGATTTAGCTAGTCAAAGCTGCATCTTTTTCAGTGCAACTGTGAGTCTGGTGCCAGAGATGCTGATAAAACTCTGGCCTAACCTGACTTGGGTACAAATATGTCAGGTTCTGAGGCTGCTGATAAGATGATGCTGTGATCGGCAGCTGGAGATTTTGCTGTGCCGTTATTTCTTTCCTTCTCTTCCTTCTCCTCTCCCTCCCTTCTCTGTTTTCTCCCTCCCTTCCTTCTTCTTTCTCACTTTTTGTCTGTTTCATCTTATAGGAAGCAGACTGGATTTTGAAAGTAGCAGCAATCTCCATAGCATATTCAGATTAATAAAGTTTTCTTGGACAGAGGTAGCTAAAGATCATTTCAGCCTACGACAGATTGCCACTCAAAGGTTTTCTGTCCTTACATGGAAAGTGAAAATATGTTAAAACTATGGTTAAAATAAATTATTTTATACCTTACATTTTAAATGCTTTAACTCTGCTATTTTTCCTTTGTATTTAAAAAAGAAAAAAACCTGTAAAGACTTTTTATGGTTGTCACCATTAGACAAGACATGCTGAAATCTCTGAACTTGCAACCCAGTGCCCCTCTGTTTACTATTGCACAGTGACAGAATAATTTACAGTCATGTTATCCATCGAAACCTGTGTCACACCTCGCACTTTCTTGCTCTGCTAAAGAATAAAGGCCTTCCTGCCCACTCACTCTTCCTCTACTTCTGATATATCACTGTACCAACGTAATGTGGCTGCTTTAATCTCTATGAGCTTGTGGCTGGGAGACAGGAAGCACTCGGGAGCCAGAAGCAATCATAGAACGTTGAATGATTTCTTTTGTGCAACATATACAAGAAGAACATACACAAGGAAGGCTGAGATCTGGAGTATTAGTATGCAAACGCTTTTCTTCTTGTGACCTTGAACTGCGATGTTGCTGAGATGCGCCCCCTGCTCCTGGCTGGAAGCATCTGATATGGAAACAGCAGCTACTGCCCCTTCCACTTCACAAGAGCTGAGATCTGAGAACGGCAATTTGCAGGAGCGTTTTTTCTCCTCCTCCTCCTTTTTAGCTGGAGTCTCATGACTCTGTCACACAACCACCGGGCTGCAAAACTGCCAGATCTAGAGCAGTTCCTGGAACATCTGTTCTCTTTAAGTGAAACACTGGAGATTGATGTTATTTGAATTATTTGAATCCTGTCCATCTACTATACGTCATGTACAAGTACGATGCATTATATGAAACGATTCAGAGCATAACAGAGAAAATAAATGCAACTACTAGACTAAAATTTCTGAAGAAAGGTCCAGCCATTTGTCCTACACCCTGGTGGCTCCCCACAAGTGTGTCACTGATATCCTCATTCTAGTAAACCGAGCAATACTCCTAATTGTCCTCCTTAAGGCATCTGATCAACTTCCACAGAGCAGGGTTGGGCCAATGCTGAGGACTCTTTGGAAATCCCACTCACTCTCCTTTAGGGCACTACAAATTTATAAAAAAACATTTTATACCAAGCAAAAGTGTTTAGTCAACTTAAAGTCACTCCTGTGAACAGAGAAAAATGAAGCAGAGAGGCCGTTACATGGCTGTCAGAGAAGTGTGCTTCCATGAGTCAGTCTAATAACCTGTCTCCACATCTGCAGCTCTTTCAGATTTATTTGTATTACTCTTACAGTCTCACCACACAATTCATTTTTTAATGAATTTCTAGTATACAAATACCAGTAGTCCCTTCATCACTGATGAAGAAAAGGTAAAAACGAGATTTACAGTCCTTTTGGTTTTTAGAGGTAAAAGTTCCTCTTTTCCACTGCAATATAAAAGATACAATGATATAAAACAATGTGACATTTTATTGGGGCACAAAAAATCATAGAATCATAGAATCATAGAATCACAGAATCACAGATTGGGTTGGAAAGGACCTTAAAGACCACCTAGTTCCAACCCCCTTGCCATAGGCAGGGACATCTTCCACTAGATCGGGTTGCTCAAGACTTCATCCAACCTGGCCTTGAACACTTCCAGGGATGGGGCATCCAAAACTTCTCTGGGCAACCTGTTCCGCTGTCTCATCATCCTCAGAGGGAGGAATTTCTTCCTTAGATCTAATCTAAATCTACTCTTTCTCAGTTTAAAGCTGTTATCCCTTGTCCTATCGCTACATGTCCTTGTAAAAAATGATAGCATTTGTCCAATAAGACAACATCAATTAAAAAGGAAAAAGTATTGTGGATATTTTTGTAAAGGTCTAGAAGAAACTGAGGCATTTGTGTCCTTTCCGCTCTTACACAGACCTCCTCTGCTGAACTGTAGCCTTGTTTCCTTTATTTGTGATAATACTCCTGTGATTCTGGTGTGTCTCCTGCTCAGGCAAAACCAAATCTGGAGGGTTGCTTTGATGCATCTTCCAGTGAAAGTTGGAAGATGGCAAATCTTTATGATTATTTGAAGAAAGCTCTAGGGTAAATCTGTGCTCAAGCACTGGAGAGCATCAGAACCATGGCAGGCCAGTCTATATCTGCACAACGTATTTTAAATAGGTAAAATGCTTGTTGGTTTGAGTAATCTAGGGGTCTGGCAGACACTTGTCATATGAAAGGCTAATGAGACGGAGATGTGTGAAACTTGATTTATACTAGATAACCAAACATGATATCAGGCTTCTCAATCTAAGCATCCTCTTATTAGATTTTGAAAATAACTCCTCAGAAGTTAATCTCTCTTACAACTTTAAGTGCTGTGAGTGGTTGTGTATTTTAGGAAACCACAGGATTTTCTCTCCTTTGGTGTTTAACGCACGTACCTCATCTGTATGACTCACTATTATGCTACCACAAAATACCACCTGATTTCTTGACAATACTTTAGTATTCTTGATACATGCAACCACTCTGCAAAGCAACTTTAGCAGTAGCTGTTGCTCCATCAAATAAAATCTTGTGTTTATTCCTTCTTCAGCGTTGATAATACTCCTAATTAGCATTAAGCATTCTTGTATTGTCATATAAATACTGAAACTATCAGTGGCCTTTGAAAATAATATGAACTGATTTATGAGACCTGAGAGTTTTCACTCAAGAGTTCTGAGGGATCCTGTGTATGCAACTGCCAATTAACCATGACTTGCTAATAGTTTAAGTAATCCAAGGTACCTGAGAAATGTCAATTGGCAAATATGACACCCATTAAAACACCAAACTGTTGTGAGATTTAGGAAACAACAATAAGTTTGACTGCTATATTGAGGAAACTGATGCAAACTATGATAAAGAACAGAATTGGGAGACATATGGCTGAAAATGATACAATGGGGAAAAAGAGCATTTTCTTGCCGCAGACAGTCATGCCTTACGTGTCTGTATGGCTCTTTAATAGAGTCAGTGAACATGTTGATAACAGTGAACTATTTGATACATTTTACATGGAATTTCCAAAAGAGTTTGAATAGGCCTGTTACGAAAGACTGATAGAAAATAAGCTGTCATAGCATAAGAAGAAAGTTCCATGCATGGATTAACATCGATGAAAAGACAGAGAAGAAAAGATAAGAATAACAAGACATTTTACAATAGAGGTGGGATGATTTTGCTGTTCAGCACATTTGTTAGTGGTCTGGAAAGGGAGTGGACAGGGATGTTTTCTGATCTTACAGAGCTAGAATAGTCAAAACCAGAGTTACCAAAAAGTGCTGCAGGAACTTACCTCGGCACAGGCGGGTGCAGTGAGCTGAGATCTGATGTGATTCAGTGTTGATAAACACAAAGTAGTGACACAATGGCAAAAATAATCCCTGCTATAACACACAGCAGTGAGCTCAAAGGAAATTATTACTACTCAGGAAGTCACCACTATAGACAGTATTGGATGGATTAGCTTGTTACTCAATGGCAGTCAAAAGACAAATGCAATTATGGAATCAGATTGGAGAACAAAACAAAAAAAGTATCATTACTATAGCAGCCAAAGTACAAATACATAACTCCTGCCACTGCTTGAATATTGCATGCATGTCATCTTTCTTTTAAAGGAAGTTTTAGAACTAGAAAATCTGCAGAGAAGGACAAGCACATGAAGGACAGACATGTGAAATCATTCCCATATGAGAAAAGATTAGACAGGTTTAGGATTCTTGAGCTTGAAAAAAAAGGTGCTGAATGAAGAGGGTATGACAGAAATGAATAAAATCAAAACAAGTATTAGAGAGACATGAATACAAAAAAATGCTGTCACATGTTGGTCCTACCCACCATCTGGGCTGACAGGATACAAGCTAGGTTTGATATGGAAGCCTGACAGACAAGTTAATGTGCTGTTAGATTAAGACAATAAATCCCATTTAAGATGATAAATTCAGCTTGTGTCCCCTATCATTTTTTGCAGACAACAGCCTTACTCTGCGCTTGCATTGTGGTGTCTGTTTGTATTTCCACTGCATATTCACACAGTCTCCTCTCTCTGCTCTTTGTAGAAATGCAACAACCCTAAAATTTCAATATCATTCCCTAAATCATCTGCGAAACACTGATACCTCTTCTGAGAGTTAGCTTGAAAGTAGTTCTTGGCTCTTCACACTGAGACGTGGGATTGACTGTTCCTCTCTGAGTCAGCTCTCAGCTGTGGAAACACCTTGGAGATGAAATCACCTGCAGAACAGGAGGTACATGTACAAAAGCCTGAGCCTGGGCATTAGGCAGGTGCCTCCATGCACTTGGCATTAAGAGTTCAGAGTCTTCCCATGATCAAGGAAAGCACCTGAAGCATCTCTTCTCTTTGACAGAGCTAAACAAGGTTCACAATTGCCTTTTAAAATGAAGCTGGAATTGGGGGAACTACTGCTCTTCCCTGAATTTTCAAAAGAAGTGGTTCCATATATGCTGTGAGGACTTGATCTAACACCTTCATGACTGAGACGGAAAGTCACTTTGTGTCCATAGCGCTGTCAGTTATAGGTGTGGAGTAAATGCTCAGAGTGGAAGGTCCAAAAAGCAGGACTCTGGAGAATATATAAAGAAAAGGTATACTCAAGGGTTTAGGCACTTCCAGGATTCGGCAGACACTATTGATATCAGACATAAACATCTAAGGTCATGCTGGATCTGTTTAGACTTTTACTTGAATTTAATCCTTTGCTTTGTCTTGTGCCTCCTTTACATTTCAAACCTTTAGAAATAAAAAACTCGAAAACCTTATTTTTCCTCTCCATTGTACACTGCTCTTTTCTTGGCTTCAGCTGGACACTGCTCAGTTTCCCTTGCAGTAAATATTAAGTAGAGTCAATTCCTTTGCTAGCAGCATCACTACTTTCAGCAAGGACTCTGTCACTGGTTTTGAGTTTGTTCCTTCCTCTTATTTCTGAGAAGACCGGGGCCAATTCATTTAGGGCTTGGTTCACATTGTAGCGGGGGTCTCAATAAAGCAAAGTGAGTGGAGTGCCTGCACGTTAAATGCCCATATCTTTGAAAGAGACTGTTGCTTTGAGCATAAGATAAATCAATCACCATATCCCTGTTTCCATACAAACCTCTGTTATGCAAAGAAGTTGTTGCTGGCCTACAAACCCCATTTTTATACCATTATTTTCATTGCTGAACATGCCAACTCTAAAAGACTAAGTTATTAAATATGTGAAGCTAATTGATACTTCACCACTGAATTAATGTTAGCACTGACAACAAATTGAAAACATATGTCTTACAGAGCAGGATGCACATCATTCATCTGTGGATAAGGAAAGAAATCCCTATCAGATGCAGGAGTAGCAGGATGGGACACACAGATCAGTACAGTGACATTCACATACCAGTGATCTTCACTTGCATGCAAACTGTCTGTTATGACTCTGAGAACAGCTGTGGCATTCCCCGCAGCATGGTGAGTGTGAAGGATCTTCTCCTGACATGTGCCACCCGAGGAGCTCCCATCCACCATCCTACCGTACAGAGGGAGCAGCCTTGCAGAGAGACTCCTACAGTTTGAAAGAAGAGTGGCCCATGTTGGGCTCCTGGGCATGTGAGGCAGCATGCTCTGCTCTGGATCACCGTTCCCTGGAAACTCTATTCTGCTGCGTTTCCTGAAATCACTCCTAACTCTTACCAGACCTTAAAGGAAAAGGCACCGCAAACATGTTACTATATTTAAAAGCAGATGACTATAGTTTTGCTTCTAGGTGTCTCACAGGTAGCAGACTGTCTAACTATCTTCCAGGGCATTATAAACAGTTCTCCAGAGCTGAAATACAGTCATTGACAAGACCTGTCCTCAGGCTTGCCAACAAAAAAATGGGAATTTATTGGAAGTGAAATCTCACCTTAATTTCCCAAATTCAGCTGTATTTTCCTGTTAAGACAGCTTTGATAGTAATGCCAGTTTAAGGCTTTCTGCCCATCTCTTTGTCCCAGCCAGTCTTCTCACACCTGCCTTTTCACAACAGCATGATACCCCCACCAAGCACCACTGCTCTTAGGATTGAGCTGAAATGGATCATTAACTGGCTAAAAGATGAACCACCCAAAACGCATGAAATATTTTGGTGAAAAAACAAGAATTAGTGGCCAGAGACAGAAAGAGAAATTTCTTAAGCCAGTGTGGCCGCCAGAACTACTGTTTCACAAAACTATGGTTTCAGATAGCTCATGAGTATAGATCCATACACAGGGCTCTGTAATCTTGTATCCTGGAAATTGACTTTTAAAGTTGCTTCTTGTGTCATGTGAAATTTTGGTTAACTCAGCTTGTCTTTAATCACATACTATTGCTTTTGCAGCATACTACCAGCCAGCCAGTGCTAGCCTTAATGCTTTGTCAGCGGTAAACAAATTATTTACATTATTAGGTACAATGATATCTCTTCTTGTCAGACAAACAGGAGATGCTGAGCCATCCCACCTCTGTGGACATACACATTGAGTAAAGCACCTTTTTAGGTCTCTCTCACTGTGTCAATGTACAAGTGAAGAAAATAAATGAGAGCCATCATTAGCTTATGGTAAAGCCAGTCTCTATTACACATTAAGAAAAATGAGCCGGTGTAATGGCATTTCTGTTTCAGTTGAGCCCCTTCCAGGCTTCCTATCATTTTCAGCTCTGTTTTCTCTTCAGCATTGTCCTTATCCAGGCAATACCAGGAGCAGCCAGAGAAGTTTCCCGGTAATCGCACAAGAAAGTGCCTGATAGATTTTTGAAACTGTAGACGAAGATCCTCGGCTACTTGCACAGCATTTTTTAAACTAGCCAGAGAGCGACTCCTTACAAAGTCAAAATTAATGTTCACCTCTCTTGAAGAAATCAGCAGTTCAATTCTTAATCGCTGAACTAAAAGCTGACAGCAGAGTTTTTGAAAAGAGAAGAGATATTATAATAGGGAGAGCAAGAAGATTTCTGAAAGTTGCAGAAGCTTCAGCATACTTTTACATTAACTCTCTGTGGGCTGCAGCCAATGCCCATTTTGACTACTTAGAGATGACACATGAGAATCAGAGTGTTACAGGAAAGCTTTAATATAGATTTTCTTGACAGTAAGTGATAGAGAATGCCTCTGCATCGCTGCTTTAAAACAATTGTGAACACCATCCATGTGCATCAAATACAAATTGCCATTGTTACAGATAACAGCAAATTTAAGTCTGTCTTTGGAGTCAGCAAAACACTGTTTCAACAAAAGGAAAAAGAAGTATTTGTGCTATAGTGGCTATGGAAGAGCCGTGATAATCTGTAATAACCTCATCCTCCATTACCTGTAGGATTAAATTACAGTAATCAACCCAAAATAACACATTTTTCTTAAATAGAGACAACTAACCCTAACTATGAGATTTTCTTGGAACCAAAGCACAGTTATGCGGATCCAAACCCATAATAGCTCAGCAGGTCACCTGGCACTACCAATTTGGCAGCTATGCAGTGGCATCACAGCAAACAGACTTAAACAAGTACACAAAAAAGGGCAAACAGTTCTGGTTTGTCTGAAGCAAAACTATGTGTTATGAAAGTTCAAAGGGAAGCTTTGCTCTCTCCAGTGTGCAGAGATAATGGGGCCCATGTGGACTGTGGTTTGAAAAGAGTCAAGGCAGATGATTGTTGGTTGTCTAGAATAATTCAGGTTTAGGATTTCTGAAAGCAATTCAAGCTTAGACAGTGATATTTTAAAAAATAGATTTTATAATCCTACTGAGAGAAAACCCAAAATGAGTCCAAGCTGCTTGTTAAAATTGTGATGCTATAAGTAATTTTAAAACATTTCACAACATTTACATGGTTGGAGTCTGTTCTCAGGAATCCATTAGTTAAAGCTGACAGAAGAATAGAAAACAGTCAATATGTCTTGCATTTCAGGATGTTGCTCATCTGTTTCTACTCAGAGTAGCTATTTCCAAATTCTCAAAGAGACAGCAACAACTCATCTCTAGAATGAAAGGCTCATCCAGCCGACTTGCAGCAGGAGTTTAAACCTGCTGGATCAGGCTACATTGATACCTCTGAACATGTCAGGCACCATTTTCTAGCCTTCTGGCCTTGGGCTTCCCCTGAACAGTGCCCAGACTTTGTCTGGAGATCTGGCATGGGCCCAGGCTGTGCCAGAAACAGAGTCAACTGTTTGGATCATTGCAAGCCAGTGCTTCTGTCTCTGCTTTGGCCTTGTTTAGTGTTTTCACAAAGATTATTGGCTCTGGGATTCAAGTATGCTGCCTCCTTCATATCTTGAGCCATTCCAGGCAATGGAAAATAGTTCTCCCTCTCCAACCACATTAGCTCTCCATTTGGCTTAGTCAGCTTTCACAGACGCTCCTCTGCTACCGTTCGAGTACCATAAAGGACAGATGATGTGAAGCTAGGACACTTAGCAGGGAATCCTGGAACCAGCTGTATAGATCTACACCACCAGCAATATTCCTAGTGACAAGGTGCCTTGCCTTGTCCAGCTACCTCAAAATCGCTCCTTACTCAAGTCAGCTACAATATTATTTTGCAATTTACACCACTCAAAACTCACAACAATCATGAATGCTTAAAAAAGACACAGATAAAGAAATGGAAGAAAAATCTGCCTGAATTTACTTATAGTAAGACTAAATCAGAGTGATGTCGATCTTTCTTATCCAGCTGACCTATTGTAGGATCTCTCTGGTGAGCTCTGAGAGGCTCTTTTTTTTGCACATGCAAATGTTTCAAATTGCACTCATTAGTGAGGACTCCATACCATCGAGCTTGTTAGCTAACGTCACCCCTGAAGTCTTTTGCCAGTTCTGGACAGATTTCCTCTTTCTTCCAGAAGTAAATTTTATTTCTTCCTCACCTGGTGATAATCTAGAGTTTCCCCTGAAGCAGGATAAATATTTTTCCTCTTTCTTGAGATGCAAATATCTCTTTGCTAAACCAGATGTCATCCTCTGTTCTGGACTTGTTAATTAGTAACTATTTGCATCAACAGTGGATAAAGGAATTCTGAGAGACTTTTTTGTGACCCAGGACACGTGCCTCCACATGAAACCTCTGGTGAATATTATATTACAACTCAATTTTGAGCACTGATGCAAACATTAAAATTGGCTAAATCCATATAGGTCATAACTGCCTCTTTACTGAAATGAAGGTCTTTGAGGTCATTCAGGGTCTGACGGGACTAACCCCTAACATCTTTCTTCTAAATGCCCAAGACCATGTGGTTAGTTCTGGTATGATCACTGAAGTGAACAAGCACAGCCTGACTTTCGTGAACAGCTGTGTCATCAGGCTCTTAAACTGGTGTCTGTGACTGAGTCATGGGAGGACGGGTAGACAGTCATCCCCTCTGAAGTTCAGACTATGAAAAAAGTAGTCTTCCGTAATCTCCAACTCTGCTCCACTTTGTACACAATAGGTAAGTGATGGAGAAGAAGTATCTTAGACTCAAGGTGATAGCTGAGTGTTCACACACCTGTGTGTTTTCAGTCTCTAGTTCCTTCTTTCAAGGAGATGCACAGACATGAATTTTGTTAAAAGTCCAGTGAAACTTCAAAGGGACTATGATGTACTTAATATTATTTAAAAGACATTATCAGGTAAAAGTCTAGTGTGGGCAAAGTTGGTGTGAAAATGTGCCAGTGGTTCAGTCATTCTTTTGAATGACACAAGAAATCAACTGTTTTTTCCCCAGGCTGAATCCTCATCACTGTGTACTCCATCCTTTTACATTACTGCTCTAGTCTCAAGGTGTGAATCACATCAGCAGGAGGTGAGTAACAGGACAGGTCCTTGCCTGGAGCCTCTTTTGCTGTTGGTTACACAAACGCATTTGTAAGAACCCAGCTCCTGACAGGTGAGTGCTCTGTCCCAGTGAGCTGAGCTGCTGAAACTCCAAATCCCACCTCCATTCAGGCTTTGCAAATGTGATAGCATTTATCCTTGTCTGAAAACTAAGATGCAGAATCGTAAACCTGATGGTGATTATGTAAGTTTAAAGAAAGTAAAAAAAAAAATTCCAGATAATGTTGCTTTTTTTACCCCAAAGCTTGCATTGGCTAAGAACAGAAGAATCAAAAAGAAATCTTCCTCCCCAGAATGAACTTACTAGACATCTTTTCAGAAGTAAAAATAATCATTAAAACGCAGGAGATTTCCACTTGCATTAAATGAAAGTCATTGCTGTTTAGGACAGTAAGCATGACAGAATGGGATTTTTGTGGAGTAACGTGTATTTGGACACCAAGACCTTTGTCTTATATCTTCACAGCTGGCTCAGAGTACGATTGGTTGACAGTGATTTCTTTTGATATTCAGTCTTGTGTTGAGCACCAAACACTGGAGGATAATTAACAGGCAGTTGCACAAAGTGCTGTCTCTGGCTATGAGCTGCTATAGAGGAACTACCTTTGGGCTCCTCTCCAGAGAGCGGAATAGCATAACTGTTGAACATAACTTCTGAGACATTATAAGGTTGGTTATAAATGAATATGTTGCTGTCATGGAAGAAGGACTGGTTAGATTTCAGCTAGCATGTCCATCAAATTTTTGCCCTTCTTATTCACTCAGCAATTAGGGGCTTAATGCATTATATTCATAGTTTTACATTTTCCCGTATCATTAATGGCCCAGAGGAGCAGCTTTATGTTTTGAACAGTATAAGGCACATGCTGCCAGAAGAGATAAAGGAACATACACCGTCACAAGTTAGGCTCTGCCTTGCTGTATTTTCAAATGTTGCAAGCAGGCAGACCTGGGCAATCCCAACTGTCCCCACCCAGACTGCGGAGCTTCTGCACATGCCGAACAGCAGGACTTTCTGGTGCTCAGGAAATTCCATTGTCACAAAATGCTTGTCTGAGGATGCGTGAGCAACAGAAAGTAGCCAGGTGTGCAAATTTGGCAAGTCAATCCTACGTACGTGCCTTCCCTCTTGGATCTAGTCCTGGTGTCAAGAATGATGTATCATAGAATCATAGAATCATAGAATGGCATAGGCTGGAAGGGACCTCAGAGATCATCTAATCCAACCTCCCTGTCATGGGCAGGGACGCCTCTCAACTAGATCAGGCTACTCAAGGCTCCGTCCAACCTGGCCTTGAACACCTCCAGGGAGGGGGCATCCACAACTTCTCTGGGCAATTTATTCCAAGTCTTACCACCCTCGTACTGAAGAATTTCTTCCTAAGATCCAATCTAAATCTGTTCTCCTTCAACTTAAACCCATTTCCCCTTGTCCTATCAGTGGACACTCTTGTAAAAAGTCCCTCCCCAGCCTCCCTGTAAGTTCCCTTCAGGTATTGGAAGGCAGCTATTAGGTCCCCCCGAAGTCTTCTCTTTTCTAGGCTGTACAATCCCAGCTCCTGCAACCTGTCCTCGTAGCAGAGGTGCTCCAGCCCCTGGATCATCTTTGTGGCCCTCCTCTGAACACGCTCCAACAAATCTATGTCTCTCTTATGGTGGGGACACCAGAACTGGACACAGTATTCGAGGTGGGGTCTCACAAGAGCAGAGTAGAGGGGAGAATCACCTCTCTTGACCTGCTGACCACGCTTCCCTTGTTACATCCCAGGATGCGGTTGGCCTTCTGGGCCACATGAGCGCACTGCTGGCTCATGTTGAGCTTCTCATCTATAAACACCCCCAAATCCTTCTCTTCAGGGCTACTCTCAACCCACTCTGTGCTCAGTTTGTATTTGTGCCTAGGATTGGCCTGACCCAGGTGAAGGACCTTGCATTTTGACTTGTTGAAGCTCATGCAGTTTGCACTGCCTCAATTCTCAAGCCTATCAAGGTCCCTCTGGATGGCATCTCTTCCCTCAAGTGAGTCCACGGCACCACACAACTTGGTGTCATCGACAAACTTACTGAGGGTGCACTCAATGCTGTCATCCATGTCACTGACAAAGATGTTGAACAGCACTGGACCCAGAACAGACCCCTGAGGGACATCGCTTGACACTGGTCTCCATGTAGACATCACACCATGGACCACAACTCTTTGAGTGCGACCATCCAGCCAGTTCTTTATCCACCGAGTGGTCCATCCGTCAAATCCGTGTCTCTCCATTTTAGAGACAAGAATGTCGTGTGGGACAGTGTCAAACGCCTTGCACAAGTCCAGAAAAATGACATCCGTTGCTTTACCCACATCAACCAGTGCTGTAGTTTGCCGTAGAAGGACACTAAATTAGTCAGGCACGACTTGCCCCTAGTGAAGCCATGTTGGCTGTCACCAACCCCTTGGTTGTTTTTTATGTGCCTTGGTACAGCTACCAGGAGAATCTGTTCCATGATTTTACCTGGCACAGAGGTAAGGCTGACTGGTCTGTAGTTTCCTGGGTTGTCCTTGGTCCCTTTTTTAAAGATGGGTGTTACGTTTGCCCTTTTCCAATCTGTAGGAACCTCACCAGACTGCCAGGACCTCTCAAATATGATGGCTAGTGGCCTAGCAACTTCAGCCGCCAGTTCCTTCAGGACCTGTGGATGTATCTCATCAGGTGCCATGGACTTGTGCACCTTCAGGTTCTCTAGGTGTTCCCGGACCTGATCTACTCCTACCCTGGGTGGTTCTTCACTCTCCCAGACCCAGCCAACTTCCTCTGTGATTTGGGTGGTGTGGTTCGCGTGGTTGCCAGTGAAGACTGAGGCAAAAAAGTTGTTGAAGATTTCAGCCTTCTCCATGTCCTGAGCAACCAGGTCACCCGTATCCTACCAGAAAGGCCCCACATTCTCTCTCGTTTTTCTTTTTTCTCTCACATACGTATAAAATCCTTTTCTCTTATTTCTAATATCTCTGGCCAGATTTGACTCTGTCAGGGCCTTAGCTTTTCTAACCTGGTCTCTGAGTACACGAGCAACTTCCTTGTACTCATCCCAGGTTACCAGTCCCTGCTTCCATGCTTTGTGTAATCCCCTTTTGTATTTGATTTTAGCCAGGAGTTCTTTGTTTATCCATATAGGTCTCCTGGTGTTTTTTCCTGATTTTTTCCTTTTAGGGATGCAATGCCTTTGAACGTGGAGGAGATGATCCTTGAAAGTCAACCAGCAATCTTGGGCTCCCAGTCCTTCCAGGGCTTTATCCCATGGCACACTACCAAGGAGGTTCCTGAAGCGGCAAAAGTCAGCTTTTCTGAAATTGAGGGTTTCAAGCTTGCTGAGCTTCCCCCTCTTAGCTGCCCTTAGGCTCTCAAACTCCATCATTGCATGGTCACTGCAGCCAAGGCTACCCACGAGTTCAACATTACCTACCAGCCCTTCCCTATTGACGAGAACGAGGTCTAACATGGCACCTCTCCTGGTTGGTTCCTCTATCACTTGGATAAGGAAGTTATCGTTAATGCATTCCAGGAATCCTCTGGATTGCTTGTTCCCCACTGTGTTGTTTTTCCAACTGATATCAGAGTGGTTAAAATCCCCCATGAGGACCAGGGCTTGTGAACGAGCAGCAACTCCTATCTGCCTATGTAGGGCCTCATCCACTTGGTCCTCCTGATTGGGTGGTCTGTAGCACACTCCCACTGTAAAGTCTCCTGCCCTTTCTTTCACCCTGGCCCACAGGCACTGGGTTCTATCGTCATCACTTGCCAGGTGGAGCTCCATGCATTCTAGCCGTTTGTTGACATAGAGGGCAACACTCCCTCCTTGTCTCCCCTGCCTGTCCTTCCTAACAGTTTATACCCCTCTAGTCCAACACACCAATCGCAGGAGTCATTCCACCATGTCTCTGTGATGCCAATCAGGTCATAGTGCTGCAGGCTCACAAGCATCTCCAGCTCCTCTTGTTTATTGCCCAAGCTGCAGGCATTCATATAGAGGCATTTGAGTTGGGTCCCTGATGAGGTACCTGGAGCCCCCTGATGATGCTCAGATGTTTCCACAGTAACCAACCCCTCAACAACCCTTGTGCTCTGTCCGCAACCCGGCATGACACCTTGATCCCTTGCTAATTTACAAGACTGCATGATCTTGCTAACGCATTCCTCCCCCACAAGCACTGGCATACTGCATCCTGGCTCCCTTCCTTTATTCTGGCTCCCTTCATGAACTACTGGACTAGCCCAGGGAACAGACCTTTTTAGGAGACGAGAAAAATCTAGTGTGGAAAAGGGCTTCAGAGAGCAGCTTAGTAAACACTCTGACCCCATCTATTTTGGGATTAAGAAGCTCATGCACAATTAGGTAGGACTTAAGTGTTTGAATCCGCTAGTGGGTTGTACTTGATGTTGTTGTGGTTTAACCCTGCTGGCAACTAAACGCCACACAGCCACTCTCTCACCCTCCCCCACCCCTGGAGAACGGGGAAGAGAATTAAAAGGGAAAAGGGAAGGAGACTTTGGGGATGAGATAAGAACAATTTGATAATATCAATAATTAAAAATTTCAAGTAATGCTGATAAAATAATAATATTATATGAATGTATATATAATAATGTATACAAACAAATGATGCACAGCGTAATTGTTCACCACTTGGTGACCAACACCCATTCCGTCCCTCCTGACACCACAATCCTGGTCAAGTGAGAGGCCTGAAAAGAGTCTTGAGAGAGAGAGAACTCTGAGAGACTGAGAGTCTGAGTGAGAGCCCTTGAAAGAGCGTAAGAGAGAACCTCTTCCCAGTGAACTCTCCTCTATATACCTGGCATGACGTTGCATGATATGGAACTCTCCTTTGACCAATTTAGCCTTCAATCCTAAATCTCAGTTCAAATCACAAGGGGAGTTGTGGGACCTCTGTCCTGGTCCTGCTCCCCCCAGCTTGTTGTGCTCCTGCACACTGGCAAAAACACAGCAAGCTGAAAAGTTCCTTGATGTTTCAGCACCGACTATAAACACCAGTGTGCTATCAACATTCTTATAACAAATCTCAGACTAAATCCAAAACTTAGAGCTCTTCCAGCTGCTAAAAAGAAAGACTAACTTTGTCCCAATCAAAATCAGGAAAGATGTTAACAGCACTTTTACAATAATTACTTACTCTCTTTCCTTTCCATTGAAAGAAGAACTGCCTGATCTTGTCATCACCTGCCACTGTCTTTTCAAAGTCAGGGACTAATCTTTGCCTGGCCTCTTTCTTCATCTGCCATTGCATGGAGTGGGGCTTTCTCGCAGATCAACAGCCTCCTACAAAGGCAGGAAATTCTCCAAGTGACAACACATGCAACTTATCTATTCCACTTTAGATATTAAGGAGGTATTGAACATAAGCACCAGGACAGCCTAGATCTTTCAACAGCTTTAAGGCAGTGAATCAGAGTCTTTCTGTCAGTCAGGAGGAGGGTTGCACAGTGCTGGTATTCCGGCCCTCACCCTCATGCTCGTTATCTAGATGCACTGCAGTTGAAGATTATCAGGTTTTTCACTGAGCCATAAACCCTTACTTGTTCAGAATTTATTGACTTCAAAACAAATAACTCTTTTATAGAGGAATAATGGGACTATCTTCCTCTGAATTTAGGATTTAGTTGCAGGTTAACTATTTCTTCTACTAGTTTCAGCTCTTGTATCAAGTTTTCTCCAAAATGTCTGCTCTTATTAGTAGGAACACTATCCTTGCACCCTTGTTTGACATTCCAGTTGACCTTCATCATTGGATATTTGCAGATCAAAGCAAAGAGGAGGTATAAACCAACTGCAGCCATAGGTTAACATTCACGATATCAGAACTTACTGGGAAATAAGCAGTAAGTCATTGGTAAATCATACTGTTAATATTTTCAACTACAATGTAAGGTAGATACTTATGACTAGAAGTTATAGGATTAATCCCAGGCTTATTTTATATGTCAGAAGTTAAAATTGAGCTCAATCAAGCATCTCAGTTTTATTTTGTATATTCTGGTAAATATTCTAGATAGTGTTGCTTTTTTTCATTTGGCGAGAGCATAAAACAAGAGAAGTTATTGTTTTTGTTATGGCATGAAAGTATATGCAATTGCTTCAGGAATATCTAATGTACAATTATCAAACCATGAATTAGAGCACAGTTACAGAAACAAAAATGTTACTCACCAGCTATCCATCATACTAACAAGACTACTGTCATTATTTGTAGGAAGCTAAATATCGTGCAACTGATCTGTATCCTCATGAACTTTTGATTTTACACTTTAGGATTTGTTTTTTGACTTTTATTAATATTATTTTGCACTGCTCTAACACAATAATTTCATGTCTTCAGAAATCAGTATGCTTTTAATTTGAATGACAATCAGATGCTAAGTTTGGGAAATATAATTAAAAAACTCAAAGGTCTTACTTTGTTCAAGTGTATTTTCCAAAGCCAGAGACTTGTCAGCAGTTGCTGCATAGGTGAGGGCAAACACCTGGGAGACTACCAGTTATCCTCAAACTGAATTTAGCTCAGAGTCATTAGAGCACAACATCCTCTCACTTGGGAGAGAGTAGATAGTCCTCATATAGGTTTGGGCATACCATCTGCCTTGCTTTCTTCTGGAAGGGTTGGGTTTTTCCAATGAATATTCAATACAGTGGTATCTTGAAAGAAAAATTTGCACAGTGAATGAGTTAAATACCAGCAGTGGAATATCCAAAAGTGCATGGAGTGCTTAATCCATCACCCATACGACATGGCAGATTCAGAGCACTTCAACATCTTTTTATGGCATGCACTCTGTTCTATTGAAGTGTTTTTCCTGCCCTGCTCAGCTTTGCTTTCTTTCCATAGAGTATTCAAAATAGATCTTTTCTTCCATCTTTTCAATGTGTTTTCTTGTAGTGAGATTTGTTTATTTCTGTTTTATTTTTTTTGATCTGCTTCTTTTTTCCTTAGATCAATTCCTTTTTTTTTTTTTAAATCTCTGTCTTATATATGGTCCTTTTTTGCTTCTTCTTAGTCTCTTTTGTTTTCTCCCCCACTGCCTTTTCCTATATTCCTTGCTATCTGTCCTCATGGCTGCGTTAAAATTAGCATCAAACAAGGAAGTTCTCCCAACTTTCTTCTCCCTATACGTAGTTCATTCCTCTCCCCAGGATTTTCATACTTCCATAAAAGAGAATAAGCAATAAAGCCTTTTGTCTTCCTATCCGCTGTTCTTCTAGATCATGAAGGTGAAGGCTAGGGGAGATATTCTGACAGTCGCATAACCTGCACAAAAGAATGGACTAGGTGTTTTTTAGGGTATCATTGAAGACAAAGTGGAGATGTGCCTAGTCAGGAGCAGTTGTCCCAGAACAGTGCCTGGCACAGAACTCAGACCAAGGGATTTCTGGCCACTGAGACCACTTTTTCAATGCCCCTAGTGAGCTGTTGATAAGGAGAAAGGTGGGAGGCATGGATGAGAGAGAAACCACCCATGGTACAGTGTCTCCAAAGCCACACATGGAGGGAAGGGCAACTGCACAGAACGGCACCAGCAAATTAGCAGTGCCTGATTATCCCGGCCTTGACTGCCTCACTGGAGTTTGGGAGTCCTTCTGTCCTTGGAAGTTCCCATTTATCTGCATGGCCTTGACACTAGGTATGGTTATTTGTGTTCAGCCCAAGCCAGGACAGGCCTATGGGTTTACTGTGTGAGATCCTTTCCTGACAGGTCTCCCTGTGGTTCCATTACTCATGGCTGGAAGTTGAGAAACATTTTACTCCTCTGTCAAAGGGACCTGCTACTTTTTTGAAATATTTTCTTCTGCCTTTCTACACTTGAAGAAGAGTCTGGTTTCCTGGGTTTCTAACAAAACTAACTCAGCAAAGGAAATCATGCTGAGTTATAGATAGCGTTGGTGGAAATAGGCATTTTTATAGGAAAATAAATAATTCCATCTATGTAAGAGCTGTACTGAGAAAGATAAAGACCTTATTCAAACACAAGCATCGCAAATAAGAATGGGAGTTCAAAAGATTACTGGCAAAGGAAATTGCTTTTTCATACAACGATATTCGCACCCCTCCTTTCCCCCCCACAGTTTTCCATGGCAAAGAGTTTATATTGATCTAGTTAAAATTTAGATGGTTTAGAATGCTGCAGGTTCCCAAATGTGCTGGCCCAGGAGAATACCTGCAGAGGACATGGCACATTGCATGTTTTAAAGACAGGGATTTTTATGAATGTAATGGAATAAATATTGCAGAGATAACATGACTATATAAAACAATCTTCCAATATGATTTCCCAGTAGAGGTGTTCCTCAGTTATTGTTTTTCAATTTGCAAAACTCAGATTCTTGCATCTCTGCAAAATGCAGCTTTCACAGAAACACTGCTGAAGAGAGGCAAAGCCACAATGAAGCTCATATTCCCCACATTAAAACTGTGTATAATTATATTCCTTTCCAGCAACCTTTATGCAGAGGCACCAGTTCAATTCAGTTATTAACAGGGACTTGACCTTTTCTTCAAATTAATTAGCATAAGCCCTCACACTTCGTAAGAGTTAAAGCCTCCATCTGAAGCACACACAACAAAGACTCCGTGATACACTAGGGATAGGAAACTAACTTTTCCCACAGTTTCTTCTGGCAAAATAATAGTCTAACTTAAAGGTTTCCTGCTAATTAATTCTTCTGCTTGACATTCCAGAACAAGGAGGACAGAAAACCCTGACCTAATGAGCCGTTTGTAGAAAGCCGTGTCTCTAAAATATCCCAGAGTTTTGAGTTACAGCTAAAACACATGGCACAGCTCCACAGTAATTTAGACCCAAGCCATCCTACACTTGGTCTCTTTTATCAGCCATACGACCCCCTGTGGTGTCTCAGCTGACCTGTGGAGAAGCAGTATTCTTTCATTAAAGTGATAGTTAATTTGTCCTGTAGGTCTGCTCCTGAAATCTCTTATCCTTAGTCCGTATCAATAAGCACGTATATATCCATACATATTTGCATACCAACACCATGTGTTGGTAAACAATCAGCCTAGACATTTCACTACAAGACTCTACCCCCAGCCTTTTCCCTTAAGAAAGCTTCTACATCCTCTAATGTCCAAGAGAAAGCACGATCTTGGAATATGTCTGGAATAGTAACACATGTTTTTTATGACAGACCAAGAATACCTCTTTGTCCATACCCCCCCCCCTCCCCTCCAAAAAACCTCAAACTGAATCTTTGCTTTCTCTGTGGGTAACTAAATTAATTGAAAAAATGTTACTTCAAAATAGAAGAAAATAATACTTTCAAAATTCTCCCAGGCCCTTCCTGATTTAATACTTTGTCCAGCTATTGGAAAGGCATAAGCTGAGTCTGTGATTTATCAGAGCAGGTGGAGTGCAGCACGGACATTTCAGTTGCCGTTATGAAGCACATTGCATTTTACCCAAGGACATTAGACTTTCAATTCATTTATAATTCCTCTTTCCTTATGAGATTTTGTTTTAAGATATTGTATCTCCTGCTTCCAGTGGTCAGAACCTCCACTTCTTTCTCACAATAACATTCTGAAGTTTTCTTTGGGCTGAATTTTAGCTGATACATGTGGGCACACATCGCTATAAGAAGGGAGATCTTTATGCTGCTTAGGCAAGGTTGGGGAATTTAAAATCAAATCACTGTTGCTGTTCCTTATAGCCAGAGGTCACAGAAACATGTGTAATTTCATTTTCCCTACTAGAAGGAAGTTGTATGAATATTTGTAAGATTATTTTTTCTGTTTTGACATCTGGAGTGCATACAGCAGCATATAAATTAGATACCACATCGAAATACATAATTATGTCATGAAAGCTGAATAGTTTGCACTCAATAGTTTGCAGTTTTCTCAGATACTCATTTATTTTGGTTTTTCATATATTTAAGCTTTTTCTTATTTTAAACATTTTCTGTTCTTTTACCAAACTTTACTGAAAGCTTTTCAACTTCTTTTAGAAGAAAAAAATAATCATGGGTCAACACAAAGGCCAGTCTTGTTTTTTCGCTCTTAAAGCTCACTGTTCTTGGCAGCATTTGTTTAAAGCTTACAATTGCATGTATCACAGTAAAGCAACCAAGTTCACTCATAACTTCAGTGAAATTTCGGGCATGTTTTGTTCAATTTCAGCTTACAGAAAAAATCTAGAGTGTCCAGATAATTTTCCAAAAGTCCTACATAGTTTAGTGCAATAGATCTGTTAGTGATTTAATCAGTTTGGTTTGTTCCTCAAGAAACATGCCTATTACGGCTAATTTGGAGAGACAAAAAGATGAAATTAGTACTCTTGAGCAACAGTTACATGCTAATCTCTCAGGAGGAACCTTCTCTTGTAACCAGACCAAATTTTCCATTGATTAATTTCATTCCATTAAATCTACTTACTGCTTACTCTGCTTCCATTACTGAAACATTACTTAGTCATGATACATACATCTTCTTAATGTAGAGCCATTTACTAAAGAAAAGCTTTTGCACTGTAGAGATGTCAAGAGAGGTTCTGTGCAGTCTGAGTTCCATCTCAAATTTCTTACATTCTGTGCTCTGCTGGAATTTGCATAGCAGAATTATTTGTTGGATAAATAATGCACTGAAATTATTATTATTATTATAATTACTATTATACCAAAAGCATATTTTTCTCTCTACTTACTAGTTAACATCTCTCATCTTTCTAGAATATTCTATACCTTTTTTAGCCATACATTTTTTTCTTGTATGATTCTATATCTATATCATAAATGGTTTCAATTTCAGCACTCTTAGATTTCTCCAGTAGCTAAACAATTGTTTCCACTTTGGACCTATGTAACTCTCCTAGATCTCTGGAAAAATCTGAATTCTCTGCATTGTGCATACACTCGGTTGCCTATTGTTCCCTCTAGTACATTCCAGATAACGAATAGTTTGCTAATCTTTCTGTTCTGCCAAAATGTACTTATTTGTTTTTTAAATGACGCCTGATTTTTTTTGCTGTTAGCATTAATGGACAACTTCATTAGGCATGACTTAAAAAAATCCCTCATGCTTTCCCAGACTCCAACTAGTGCTTCCTATAAAAACCATAACATAACTAAATCAATTCATCTCAGACTTACTGCTAATTAACCAACACCCCAGCATTAGGATCGCAGCACATGAAATCTCCATAAATTGCAAACTTTCACTTAAGTCTGTGTGTTGAAATTCTTGACATTTGATGAATGAGAAGTCAGGTTTCAGCACTGCTGCATCCAGCTTCTGGACTACATTAAATCAGAATCTATGATTTGAGCTTTTCCAAAGGAGTACCTGCCAGATGTGACAAAATGTTTTGTGCATTAATTTGACTATTGGGGAATGTTATTGTTCATTACCCATTATGCTTTATTTATTATATAAGGCCTTGCTTTAACTTCTGTAGTATGGTAACAATAACCAGGAAAAAGTGCATGTGAACACACATATCACAATGAAAACTCAATGAGGATTTCTAGGAACATATCACAAAAGAGCTATACTGTGTTTTAATTTTTTTTTTTAGAATAGATTTGTTACAAAAAAGGGATATGTTTCTGTCATTGACAGCGAACTCAGCAGACAGAGGATATCAGATTATATTCCTGAAGTTCCACTCAGTTCTGTCCTCAAACTGTTAAATTCCAGCATCCATAAAGTTTATGCTTAGAACTAAATTCTACTTTTCTTCTTCCCCAGTATAACATGAATAAATTTTAACAGGAATTGAGAGAAACGTCCATTATGCTGGAACCAGTTTTTGCAACTCAATACATAATTACGAGAAGTTGATTTTGTTATAAATTGTATCTTAAATCTTATGCTGCATTTGCTTTTATATGTTTCAAACAGTAAAAACAAAGTATGCGCAAAATCTGAAGACTGGCAGTTTACAGTAAGTTCTTTGCAGAACATGGTGAGCCCTCAAATGGAATAATTCATCAGGACAGCCTTCTATATTTGTATTTCTTCCTTGTAAGAAAAAACGATCTGTTTTATCGTGTCACAATAGAGTTACACTGTTACAAATCGTTTTCCTAATGATAACATCCGTAATATTACTTACAAGGTCATTGTTATTTAACATGACAATTGTATCAGTCAAAATGTAGGAGTTGATGCAGCAGTGCTATAGCTATTCTAGCCTTCGTTGCAACAGATGAAACTATTCCTATTACCCTCTTGTTATGAGATAATATTACTTGTGTGTGGATGTTTGCATAACACTCACATGCAAAACTGTACTGGCCGCTGAGTAATTAGCCTTTTGGTGTGTTTATCTACAATGTCATAATACCGTTTTAAATGTGAGTAACTACTTGCTAGGCAGCCAGTGCTGCTCAAGGGCTGCTGCTGCACATGTGTGCACATACATAGTGTGGAGAGATGCTGCTCAGCTTCTTGCTATGGGTTCCCTGATGTTGCAGGCAAAGAGGGAAGGGCCACTGGCTATTACACAGTAACTAAGTGAAAGGCATTCAACTAAATTTCCACTTTCCATGGTGTATTAAAACAGCCATACCAAAGCTATAAAGCTTGATTTAAATTTAAAAATAAAATACAGTAATACATTGAAACTGGTTTGCTCAGAAAAGCTATCTCCAGAGAAAAAAGAGTAAGCACTCTGTAGCTGGGACTGGATCTACCTGTGAGCCTCTATAGTGCCTGTCAGAGCCTTGGCTGAGGTCTGTGTGCTCTCCTGTACTCCTGATTCAGAAGCGAAGTTCTGCACCGATACATCACTCATTCAGCAGCACAATGATTATATTTCCGTTTCTGTCATAAACTCTGTCTGAATTACTGATCAGAAGTAGAGCTGCTTGTCTCTTCCCAGAAAATCTTTTTCATGACATTTGCTCTCAGCATTGCACCTGAGTGTGTTTCAGTTACTTACTAAGGAAACTGCATTGGCTTAAAAGGATCTCTCTGCACAGGAAACATGGCCCCAATCGAAATGACAAACCTTTCTGTCAGGTTTGTCTCTAGCAGGGAGTAAGTGCTCTCTCCTACTTCATTAAAACTCTTCTATCTAAAGATTTGGTGTCCTGCCATATCAGGAGAATGTAACAACAATCAGCAATATGCCCTATGGAAAGACAATGCTTTAAACTATCCTAACATTTCCTACTGACATTTATTTTGACAGTAAAGGATCTTGGAAAATAAATTCCTAGGTTAAACACAAAGGCATTAAACAAATGATCAGCAATTTGATGAAAAAGCTGACTTTTCTCTGACTAAATAAAAAACATTTGCAATACCATAGCAATTTCTGTACATAGTGATCTCAGGTCAGATACATCTTTCTTTCCTGCCCTTGCTTTATTTTTTGTTGAGGTCTTGGTTTTTTTCCTCCGATATTAGCCATTGTTTGCTTAGAAAACTATCACACAGTGTAATAAGTGACTGGACCTTTGGAGTGATGGATTGAAAATTTAAGACCCGCTGGGATTATTCAGCTGTTTTATCTACTTGTAAGTACAAGTCCTGTTTTCTTCTAAATAACTGTCGCAGAATGAGTGATGTCCTTCACTCGCAAGAGAGAAGCAGCAATATATTTCACTGATATAAGACAGTGAGTTAGCAAAGTTCAATGGTAAATGCGACAGTGGTTTAACAAGATTCGACGACAAGGTACACCTGATTATTTACCACGTAGAAGACAGGGTCAGGCAAAGCTGTCAGGGAGACTCTCCCGTTGAGTCATGAGGTTCAGAGAGCGCTCCCTTGCATTCTAAATTCCTTCTCAGAGAGGAGTCTAGATGCGACTGGATCCAGACTTAGTTCCAGACTTGGTCAACAGTTTATATCTAAAGGATTATATATGCCCAGTCAATCTAAGCAATCACTTAGCTAAGATTACAAAGTTTCAGAGCGCTTATTCCCAGTTCACTTACTGAATATCTAATGTGATAAAGATTCTCTCAGCCTCGAGAAGTAACCTTGAGAGGTGTCCCTACTCAAGGGGAGATCCTGGCATGCAGCTCACTGTCATGTAGGAGAGCTCAAAGGGCTCTTGGGCTGTTACTACTGATGGGGTAAGATGATTGACTCATAGTCATATTTTCATACTGACTGCAGATGTTGGTTTCTTCCAAATTTGGCTGGAGTTGGACATCGACCCGCACTGTGGTTAAGTGGGCACATTGCCATAAATTAGTCCTTGGCTATTATGTTGTCATTTGTCTCTCCCAAATCCACTTTGAGCCAGATGCAGCCATCACAACCAGACACATCCATTACAACTGCCACTGGTGGTTACCGGAAAAGGTCAGGTCAAGGTGGGATGGGAAGCAAACTGTCAAACCCGCCACTTCTTGAGTCTGAGTTGGTAATGGATGGACAATGTGTTTGAGTCATTACTCTGTCAGAGTGATGAGATATTTGATCACCATGGGGACAAATATGGCTTCACATGGTCAAGTGTCCAGTTCATTGATTCATGCAGTACAAAAAGAAAAGCACTGGAACAATCTCCAGGAGTGCTTTTAAGGAGAGGAGTATGAACAATATTAAATAAATGCATTCAAAGGAGAGACACAGGTGTCTTGTGTCATAGCTCTTGGAAAATAGGATGGCTGGAAGTAAAGCCAAATCTTTGAAAGAGGTGATGGTTTGGTTCAATCCAATCATCCAAGTTTCTCAAGTCAGCAACCATGCAGATTAATTCCTTTGTCAAATGCTTCTGTGCTTCTGAAATTCGACCTTTCAGCAGCACTTGAGGGAAAGCAAGGTCAGGAGACTTTCACAGTTAAGAGTTGGTGAAGGAGGACACCTGTGATGCAGCTTTGGCTGTGACACCAGCTCTTCCTAGAGTGGCGAGCGAGAGCTCCGCTGACAGATAGACTGACCCCACACATTGTATTTTAAAGGTATGGCTGGCTGTGGACCAACAAGCTATAGCGCTTGCATCAATGAGTGTTTAAGTAGTAAGTGACAAAAGCTGGGTGCCCAGCAGTTTTTTAAGCCTTTAAAGGCATTTATTTCCTGAGCCAGTTAACAGTTTTCAGCCAGAACAGTCAGTGTATTCCTCTATGGCAGACACACACTCTGCAGTGAGAGATGGGTAATGAGTGTTTATAATCAGGATCATCCTAGTCTGCTATATACTATAGAGAAAGTGGAGAATTCAGGTAGTTTTCAAAATTTCTGTATAATTTTGCCGTATAAAACAATGCATTTGATTGTATTTCAACTGCCAATAGCCATCTGATTGCATTGTACAATCTGCAGAACGCAAGACATCTTTCAGCATGCGTGCTAGTGTCTCAACTGACTAGGTGAAGCAGAAGAAAGTTTCTCTGAGTCTTAAAGAGTTAATGTAATGTAACGATAACCAGACACTTGTGAATGGCATTATCCTTTAGGAAACAACCTCTCCTTCCCAACTCTATTGTCTTTCTGAGCAGGCAATAAAGTGGCTGCAAGAGGTGTTTCTTTTTTCTGGTTCAGAAAGATCGAATAGTTTCTCTCCAAACATCTCCACACCATCTTCTGGTGAGGGGAAGAAGGTCCAAGGAGATTAAGTGTCCCATTGGGGAACATTTCTTTCCACCTTAAAGAGAATTTTGGCCACGTTTCTTTCTGTTCAGGAAGAGAAGACCCTATGCTGATCCAAAAAGATCACAGTGGCTCTAGCTTGAAGGAAAGGAGATCACCAGGAGTTTAGGAGCTTAACCACATTAAAATAGCACAATCGTTACTCACACAGGCTAATTTTAATCTTCATAATTTAGCCCTATCTGACTGAGATGGAAGGGCAGTGCTTTTTTTCTGTTTCTCTTGAGCAGAACCAGAATACAGTAATATACACATAGAAAGTCTGGTGTCATACGAAAATGGTAAGAAAGGTTTTTTTAATCTTTAATTCAATTTTGAAACACAACTTCTTGTTTATACATAGTGCCAATCAACATCCGCTAAAACTCTCGTGACTACACTGTTAATATTTGCTAATGTTACTGTTAAAAATGTGTAATAATAATATTGCAGCACACTTCCTGGAACACAAAGTGGGCAAGAAGATTTGGTTCACGTTACAAATATAGGTGAATATTTTAACCTTATTATGACATCGCACTGTTTTCTGGTACAAATGGAATTACATTAAAAAGATGATTTGGTGGTAGAATACTTGAGCAGTAAAATTATAGCAAAGGCTGGGTAGGACTGAGACTTATGTAAGAGTTCCAGGAAAAATATACTGTGGAAGAAAAGCAAGAAAAGTCAAACAAAGAAAATCAAGATTTAAAGTATGGAAAATCTGGCTAAGAAAATCTTTGTTCAATAGATTAGAAGGCATGGGAGAAAGGATTGATGAACACTCTTGCTCTTGAGAAGCAAGAGTTAAAAAGAAGTGTCTGGGACACAATAAGAAGGAAGAGCAGGAGGAAAACAGCATCAAATTGACTTGTTCATCTCTTTGTGTTAGGTCTCGCTTTCCTCTGATGTTTACTCCTTGCCTCATGCTTCCCCACCTCCACCATACAGCAGTATCTTTCCTAATCTGCAGTTCCTGGTGCTGGGCCTTTCTGGATCACCATCTCTTCTTGAGCAGAAGAGGAGAGAGGTGCTGATGTGCTGTGTTCCGTCTCCCCTGGCACGGGATCTGAGGCGGAAGGTGGTCCCCAGAGCACGAGAGAACATGGTAATTCTAAATGTGCTGGAAAAGAGGAATTTGGCAAATGGAAACTACAAAGAAATTGCTTTGCTGAATTATTTGACACCAAAGATTAATTCTACCCTCAAAAACTATGAAGTGAGCTGTATAGTCTTCAGTATTAAGAACCTTTAAAATTAGCCATTTAAAGTCATTTTGAGCCACCATAATTTTAATCATTTAACACATCCAAGAATTTTCTAACATGAGGCTGTTTCTCAGTATCTTCTGCTTCCAAAATCTATCAGTGACAAGTATCTCTCATACTCCACAAAAGTATAATTTCCATTCTATTGTTGAGCTGCAGAGAAAGGAAAGAAATATTCTCTGTGCTGACTCTTAGTAACAGAAACACTTGAGTGACCATCAGACTGTATTACATCAATACCTACTGCTTACATCATGCATTTTATTCATACTCTTATTGAATTTATTTTTCGTAGTCTTCATGAGGTTGCTGAGCACACGAATAGTTTATCTACATCAGCGTTTAAATGCAATGTTCCCATGTAAATTTCTAAATACAAAAGAACACGTGGAGGCAAATGAGTTCAGGCTTTTGAAATGGATGTATGAGTTTCTACTATTCAACTGAGTTTTTCTCTTCCTAGCAAAGTAGATTTTATCACCTTTAGGGCTGGTGTTAAACCAGGCTCAGATATAATCCTTAGATCCTGGCTTGCTACTAAACATGGAGAGAAGAAGTAGAATTTTAGGCAGATCTGATAAAATCAGAGCTGTAATATTTCTGCAAAAAGAGCCACTATATCCATGGCTTAAACTTTTTATTTAATTAGAAAGATACAGCTCATTTGTTTTGTTAATTATGAACACCAATCTTTTCCCTCTTAAAAGCATTATTAGAGATGTTTTGAAACATTAAAAAGTGGGAGTGGAAAAGAAGTATGAATTGTACAGGGTTGGCAGCCAGCTTGGGAAGCCTAAGGAAAACAATGTACTTGACTGTCCTTTTTCTCTCCTATCTGTTGACTCTGATACTAGAAGGAAGAAAAACATTTCTGCTTTGAACAGAAAATATCATCTAATCATTAATGTTTGTGGTGTGCTCCATTGCGTTTCAGTCACCCAAACGTCAGTTGAAGACTATCTGAAGTTGACAAGTCTGCTGCAATCTATATAAATGATGAAAAGTGCTTTATAACCATACATGGCTCAAGCTGAGGTTGTCCTCCCGACATCCCCCATTGCAGAACATGGCTTTCAAACACATTGATGATCCTTCATCTTTCAAATTTAGCAACTTAAACCTAATGATGATAGTATTGCCCTAACTGTGGAAGCCCAGTATCACCCTTACATATTTCATATTGTCTACAGACACAGTAAGGTAAAGAACAGAAAAATGTATACAAAAGGAGTGATATTTCTCTTTTATGTGAAGGCTATATGATGCTTCTTGCTAGTGTTCAAAGCAACAGTCTGAAAATTAAGACTACGGGGAGTACTAAAGTCAGCTGTTTTTTTTTTTAAATATATATATGTACATATATTTGTTTCAATATCAGATGGATAGAGAGTTAGGGTTCTTGCTGTGCTGACTTTCTGTGCTAATGAAAACTGTTGATAAAGGATTTGTGCTGGTTTTGTGACAACTTGTGCAGGAAGATTTAGCAGCTTTAATTTCTTTTAGATTAAAGAAACATTCCTCAGAATAAATATTTTCATCGAAACAATGTAGGAAAGGATGCTTTCTTTTACGAGATGTTTTTTCAGCAATTTGCCTGTTGAGAATTTGCTTCTGAAAGATGCCAAATATGCAGCAATGGAAATCAGTGTCTTCTCTTTGCAGACTAGGAAGAGTGTGGGGGCTTTGCTGTCAGCTTCCACATGGGGTCAACAAAGTCATTCCCCTGCTGTGCAGTTCATTGTACCACTTTATCCCATCTATAATGCTACTTCTCAACAGAAATGAGGCATCTAGTGCTGACAAACTCCCTAGTTGCTCATGTTCCCATCCTCTTCCTACCATGTAAGGAGTCAGAATTGAAATTCACTAGAGAAATATGCTATGCTTTCTCTCTCCCCACCAATTCACAAGCATACTCATATTCATGTATCCCTCAAACATCAGCACAGACCTTAAATTTGCCTAATATATCCCTTACATACTCCCCTTATAGTGGCTATACCCAGCCATAGGTATATGGCTGCTTATGTGTCAGCTGCCCCATCTTCCCTCTCTTCCCTTGGCTTGTTCCTCCCTGGTACACTATGATCCTTCCTTTTCCCTTCCTTTGGCCATTTTCCTAAACATCTCATAGTAAGTTTTACATAATCCAACAAGAACCTTCCATCAGAAGCCCATCAGAAGTTTCACAGAAGTCCCCATAAATATCCTTCAACAGTCACAATCATTGTGTTTCCCCTCCTTATCAGTTACACAGTTCGGGCAATCCTCTGCAAGCCTGTGCCTGAGTAGTTACCTTAATGACCATCAATCAGTGGCCAAAGAACTCTGGTTTTCGTTATGGTCACTTTTCCTTTTACTTTCCATGTATCACTTTCCTTGATATTTTTTGTTTTGTACTGAATAGTCCTTAACCCAATAACTGAACGAACCAGATCCTCACTTCCATCTGCACTTACAAAATGTATTGTGTGTGTATGTCCATATTGTAGGTCCTGCTCTCTAAGGACAAAGCCTCCCCAAAGCCCCACTCTGTGATTAAAGGCACTTGCAGTGGATAGGTGGTCAGTAGTGGCTCTTAAGGGAGAAGTCCAATGCTTGGATTCATTCGTAAGGGGATGGATCCTTTCCACTGCCTTGGGAACTGAGCAGTGTGAGAACCACACCAGACTAAGTGTTCAGCATTTTGATTCCAGAAAGCACACTTTGCTCAAATATTTAACACGTAGCTGGATTTCTGACCTTAAACTTTAGCTTTCTCAAGCTGCTTAAGCACAGCACTAGCAACACCGGTTTTCTAACTAATCAGTCAAGCTGATGGGTAAAGGTAATTTAAAATACAATATTATTTAAGCCCGGTTTGTAGATCAGTCCTTTGGACTTAGCGCTCAAAATGTACTACTAAATGTTAGTGCAAAGGTTAAAGTTATAATAAAAAGTTGACAGAATCTATTCAGGCATTAACATTTATATAGCCTCTGTCTGAGGTTCTGGGATAAAGAAAGTTTTGTACCAGAAAGTTGCTTGGTAGTGAGAAACGGATCATGCCTACTTTTTGAACCAAACATAGGTGACGATGTTACTCTGATACCTGTAGGAAGTCTCTCCTAGACAGACAAGCCCATATTTTTCATATGTGAATTCATAAAATAGTGGCATTTAATATACCTGCGTGTAAAAACACATGTTGAGCCATAGTGTCAGCATAAAAGCCTGTGAAGCGTAAAAGCTGTAACCATAAAGCTTACAATTGTCCAAAAAGTGATAAACTCAGATCTAGCAGCTTCGTTGCAACATTCATTCAAGAAGGCTTGTCAACTCACTCCTGGATTAACTGGCGTTTGAGGGGATTTCTTAGGTTGTTCCTTATGCCGCCCTAGTTTCAATTTGCATATGATCAACTTTGTAGAATGATAGGTCTTCTATTAACATGTACAACAAGAATAATTGTGTTTTCTCAAAGGAAAAAGCTAGAGTTTCCTGGAAAACAAGGGACTTTATTTATTTATTTTCATTTCAGTGAGTAATTGAGTTGACAATCCTCTGGTACAAAAGAAGGCATATTTTCATTCATTGTGCAGGTCACCAAGGGATGATTCAGATTGCACGCTGCATTGCTGTGCTCAGAGCTTCCTGATGGAACTCTCATTCCTTTGGTTCATCCTTTTCAGTCCAGTTTCAGGACTCCAAGTCCCAGGTTTTAACCCTTTTTTTTTGGCCAAATAACTGTTCATAGGACGAATAGGAAGAGATCTCTTCATTATATCTGCCTTGGTTTCATAATAATCTCATAACAACGAGTAGCAAGTTATATATGTATATGCTGTCTTGTGACTGCATAGGCTTTAAACTACTTGACCTTTCATAGAAGAATATTTTGTGCTTCACTTTCTCATGACATTTAATGATGTTTACCATATCTTGATTTTAACATCCAAGATTTAAAAATTGGACATTTGAGTTCTAAACGTCCATTTCAGCAGATGGTGGTGCTGAATTCAAAGATGATGCCTTCATTTAGCAGTGTGAATTTAAATTTGAAACTAAATTTGACTCAAAAGTCTTAAAGCATACTTTCAACAGTTTTTGATACAATTCGCCAAAATCCACAGCAGTTTCTGGGTACCTGGGTGTCAAGAAGTGTTCTTAAAATCCTACTTATTTTAAGAACTTTTAAACATATAGCATATTTCAATCCATTATCAGTTCTTATACCCAGCTGGTGTTCTGTACTTGACAAATACAACTTTCTGATAAGAAATTGCATGCTCAAAAGACGTATTCTTTAGCAATGTTAGTTCTGCATAGTTGGTAGAATAGTCCAATACTGACATATAATCTTTTTTGGAATGACAAATGAAGCTGTACAGTCTTTTTCTTTCTGCAAGGGTAGTTTATTTTATTAACCATAAATTTACTTACTGTTTAATGAATTTTAATTCCTCATCACAAGTCATTCACAGTTATTTTGGAGTCTGTATGTTTATCTATTTTCACATCATATGGTCTCATCAGCTGTATGAACTGTAATAACTTCAATATCTTCAAATAAAAGTCATATATTTTTCCAAAATATTTTAGGACCTGAACATAATATGGAGGATAACCTAATAAAAACTTTTTTCTAGGGAAACAGAATCAGGTTGCAACAACTGGCTACTTAATAAAAAGCTCATCACTGAGCATATAGGAGAATGTTCCTTTCTTACACATTATCTAATAGCTGTCTTCCAATACCTGAAGGGAACCTACAGGAAGGCTGGGGAGGGACTTTTTACAAGAGTGTTCACTGATAGGACAAGGGGAAATAGGTTTAAGTTGAAGGAGAACAGATTTAGATTAGATTTTAGGAAGAAATTCTTCAGTACGAGGGTGGTAAGACTGTGGAATAGATTGCCCAGAGAAGTTGTGGATGCCCCCTCTCTGGAAGTGTTCAAGGCCAGGTTGGACGGAGCCTTGAGTAGCCTGGTCTAGTTGAGAGGCGTCCCTGCTCATGACAGGGAGGTTGGATTAGATGATCTCTGAGGTCCCTTCCAGCCTATGCCATTCTATGATTCTATGATTCTATGATTATTAGCTCCTTAGAACTGATGCACAGAGAAAGGATCCTATCCTTCTTTTCTATAATTATCAGAGAATTAAGCTGTCCCATAGGGTCTTCAATTTTATTGATTTTCTTATGTCCTGACTTCATCCTGTTTTTCTAATTCCTGTTCTAATTTTTTGTCTGATCACTGCAGAGATAATTCAAGTCATAAGGACGATAAAAATATTGGGTTCTGTCAACATTATTTCATATTCACTTGACAGCTTTTCAATGTCCCCTGAGTCATCAGGGAATTTCTCTTCATGGGCTCCCTTTCTTTTGCAGTAAGCCATCCCTTAAGGAGACCTTGTATATGATGTACGTTCAGTCCTCAAATAGACATCCTGTCTCCTGAAGTATCTATAAATTTCACGTTTCCAAGATTAAGTTTTAACTTTAAGTCTAGCTTAAATGCACCCAAAGCAGGAATGCTTTGCCTGTCATATGATGTGAGGTTGGCCTGTCTGAATTCAGTCTAAGTTTCCTCCTTAGGCTAGTTACCCCAATTAGCACACATGAACTGGTGTGCCAGTGTCCCGTTTCCAAAGGAAAAAATTCCACTCAGGTTTCAGATGATAAAACCTGCAAAAGTTATAGCTATTCTAGTCAGTTACCAAGGTTGATGACTTTTTTTGTGAAAGACGTGTATACTTTGTCCTTTCAGAGCTGTGTAAAATTCTGTTCCGCAGGCTTCCGCAAAATATTTTGACACCTCTGTCCAAAGGTGGAGCATGTTGCTTCTCAACTCTGAAATCCTCCACAATGCTGCTAGTGATCTCATGGTCCTTGATCGTTTTTCTGCTGAGGTTTTTCTTTATACCCAACATTTTATGCGAGTCTGAGGTAACCCAGGTGTAGTATTGCTTTCTTGATTTCAGGATCTGCTTCCTGGCCCAGTTCTGTCCCACGCACTTTGTTATTGTAAATCTAACTCAGGACTCTATCCTGTTTCTCATTGTAAGATTTCTATGTTCCCATTACAATCTAGTCTTAATGTCATGGTTTAGGCCGATCTGGCAACTAAACTCCACACAGCCGCTCTCTCACTCCTTCCCCAGTGAAGTGGAGAGGAGAAAAATGTAATAAAAAGGACCGAGGGTTGCGACAAGAACAGAGGGAGCACCCACCAACCATGGTCCCAGGCAAAACAGACTTGGCTTGGGAATAATGCAAAACAATTTTATTAACAGTTACTTGAAAGGATAAAGAGAAACAAAACCAGTTACTTGAGAGGTTAAAAAGAAAACAAAGCCAGATCTTAAAAACAACACCTCCCCCCCACTCCTTTCCTTTTCTTCCTGGCTCTACTTCCTCCCCCAGCAGCGCAGGGGGACAGGGAACGGGAGAGTGCAGGTCAGTTCATCCCATGTTGTTACTGCCGCTCCTTTCTTAAAGGAGGAGGACTCCTTACACCCTTTTTCCCTTGCTCCAGTGGATCCCCTACTCACGAAGAAAATCCACAAACTTCTCCAGCGTGAGTCCTACCCGCAGGATGCAATCCTTCCCCATCGGATTGCTCCAGTGCGGGCTTTTACCACAATCACGGATTCTTAGGGAGTTGTGGCCACTCGCTCCGGCGTGCGTCATTACACGGACTCTAGATGCCTCTCTACCTTGTCATGTGTCCCATGCTCCACGACTGTCCTCAGGCTCAGGCATCTCTTCTCCAACGCGGGCTTCTCCACGGGCTGCAAGTGGGTCTCTGCTGCACTGAGTCTGTCCTGGCTGCAAGGGGGCCGCCTGACGTCTCGCCATTGGTTGCAGGGGAAACTTAGCTCCGGCAAACCTCTTCCCAGTCCATCTTCACTGACCAGGTGTCTGTGTGGCCATTTCTCTCAGATCTCAGTCCTTTCTCGGTGAACTCGGCCCAGGTGGGCTTTTGCGAACCTCATGAAATGCAACAAGGTCAAGTTCAAGGTCCTGCACGTGGGTCGGGGCAATCCCAAGCACAAGTACAGGTTGGGCGGAGAATGGATTGAGAGCAGCCATGAGGAGAAGCACTTGGGGGTGTTGGTTGATGAGAAGTTCAATATGAGCCGGCAATGTGCGCTTGCAGCCCAGGAAGTCAACCGTGTCCTGGACTGCATCCAAAGCTGCGTGGCCAGCAGGTCGAGGGAGGTGATTCTGCCCCTCTGCTCTGCTCTTGTGAGACCCCACCTGCAGTACTGCATTCAGCTCTGGAGCCCCAACATTTTTCCTATAATATTGTATGAGTGAGAGAGAACTTCATGGGATTACATGGGTTAAGTTGCAGCTTTCCTACTAGCACTGTGATTCTATTATAAAATGCTGCTTTCTAGTGAAGCCAACACAGATAGTATATTCTACTCTTTTCTTTTTTGGCAACAGAGAAGGCAGTGATAGTATAAGATGGCTAAAAGAAGTGAATAGTATTATACAAAATAATGTATGAGTAGGTTTGTGTATATGTTTGTTTTGCCATTTGTGTTGAACAGCTGCCAAGTAAAACCATGTAACCACCCTTAGGCACTCGATATCTTCCCCCAAGTCACAAGGAAAAATATACAATCCTCTCACAAGCTAAAATATACAACCCTCTCAGAAGAAAGACGATAACAGGCAGGATGCTCGTGAAATTACTGAGCAACATATCTCATTCTGAGTGAAAATGAATTACACTGAAGATACGGCAAATATGACCCCTGGTAGAAAAGCTGAATGAAATATTGTTACCGTACTGCATGTGAGGGTGGAAAGGATGCAGATACTGAAAAGAAATGGAAGGACAAAAAATGCCAGAATATATTTAAAATAAATATTTTTTTGAAATAAAGGTCCTGTAAGTCACAACTCTCAAGAAAAATGTAGAGAATACATGTTTAAACTCTTGCAGGATTTACTCTAAAAAGCAAACTGTCTTATAATTACAGTGAGGGACGATGAAATGACTGTTCATGGACTGTGATATCTTAGATCAGAAGAAGTAAACACAACTTTAATTAAAGATGATCCTTTTACATCTATATGTGACCACTAAAAGGGCAGATAGTGATACAAATTTTCCCAAGAGAAAAACAGTGGAGTTTGCTGATTAGTCAAGTTCAGCTGACACATTTAAAAAGATTTTAATTGATGTTGAAGTGCTCTGGAATCATGGATTTTACAATGTCTGATGCCCACAGACAGGTGCTTTTCAGACTATTTTCGGGATCTGAACAGGTGTTTTTGCACTATTTGGAACTCCCACAACATTCCCAGATCTGACTCAAATGTGGGTCTGAGATTTACTTCCTAGTCAAGAAAAGCCAAACCTGAGAGCTTGTGAAAAGCAGCTGCAGAAGAAATGGCATCAAGACAGCTCAGGCAGAGATGAATATTAAGAATGTTTTCACGTTTCTGTTTCTTTGTACTCTTTTTTTTTTAACAAATATAAGCTTTCATGAACAGTCTTGGCATATCACTAAATGAATTCATTTTAAACAAGAGACAAAACCAGGCTTGTGTTCAAACTTGCTGTTTCATTTGCCTATTGAAGCTATGCTTTAGAAGGGGCTGAAGTGGAAGCAAACAGTTCTGGCATCCTTTTATCCAGTTTCTTCTGCTCTCTCCACCAGACAATTGCCTCACATTATGAGCTGAGGAAGAAAAAGACATGTTTAGCGACACATTACTTCGTGAAGGTCTGAAGCTCATTGTTTTCCTTGTCAGAAGCTACCTCACAGAAGGGTCATGGTATTTAATTTGGTACTTACACCTACAGGAGGTAGGTAGCTGGTAACTAGGTCTTGATTTGTTCCCTGCTGACAATTCAGGGAGCTGCATGACAAAATAAAGTATGGGATTTTTCCTTGATTTCCGGACAAGAAAAATTGGCCAATACTGTGGCTTAGAAGTACTTAATTTGTCTCCAGATGAACATATAGGAGAGGCTGCATGATAGATTAAGTTGAAGAGTTTGAAGCCTTTTCTAGTAAAAGGATGGCTTGGGAGATACTGTTTGTTGTTGTTTTATTTGCAGGAAAGAAATACAATTCTTATTAGTTCTTTATAAACCCAGATGCCAGTTAATTAGCAGTCTAATAACACAAATTGCCACAGAAATCAAGTGATTAAGCCATTCTCAGAGAAAGACCTCGTCATACCTAAGTATGAAATCCCGAGTGCGGAGGTGGAAATGCAAACATAGAGTGACAGTCTAGAGGTAAAAAGAGGAAAACAAAATTCCTGAAGGACATCCTACTTGTCTGATATTCAGAGGGAAAATAAATGCTTTTAACATCTGGAGAAAAGAAGGTATAGCATACACCTGTCCATTTGATTTCTTCTATGGTGGGAAAATACACTTTAAGAAGCAGAAAGACTTGCCTCTCCCCTGGCCCAGTAGCAGTAAAGTCTGATGGTTGTTGCTTCCTACCATCCCAACCAAAAAGGGAAAGCCCATCTTCTTTAACCAGGAGAGGTCACTCGGGGTCTGAGGTTGGCTTATTTTTCTTTCTCTGTGGTAAGTGGGAAACCTCACAGAAGAGTCACACTATAAACTAGTGTAAAAGAAAGGGACAAAAGGACTGAAAAATCGAGAATGTGGAAGATAGAGCAAATACCTCAGCATTAAAAGCTAAAAAGGTGAGACAAAGTCTTCTGAATGCCATCATAAACTGAAAACAAACTGTTAAGGAAGTTCCTGGCTGCTACATGGGAAGCACCTGTGCCTTGTCGAGACAGGTGCTGTGAATCACGTTGGTCAGCCAGAGACCACGTGACCTATGGGAGGTTTAAAGGCAGGGCACTCCCACGAGGGAGTGGGACAGTTCCCTCCTGGAGACTGGAGTGGTAGGAGCCCCTGGAGAGCAGTGTCTTGAAGATCTTTGTTAGAAGCCTTTGATTGCGGTATAGACCTTTGGAGCGAAATAAGACCTTCTGATATACGAGGGGAATCACAACAACTTTCTGGGTTGTGATTCCTGAAGAATGTGAGACCAGCGGTCTGCGACATCTGGTGACCCCGATGTGATCTGTTGGAACGGGAACTACTTGGACTGCAGAATGAAGTGTGGTAGAGCCCAGTGAAGCTTGAGAGCAGCAGGAGAGCTGTGAATTGATCAGCTTTGACTTAGGCATCTGGAATGAGGTGAGCTGCTGGGAACGGAAAATGGGACAAAACTTTGTAAAGGAAAATCAGACCTTCACTTTCCTTAAATCTGCAGGAATGGCTGTGGGGGCCAATATAAGTAATGAAGATTTATATAATTTACTTAACTGGGCAGCGGGACACGAAGACCTGGTTAGCCTTACTTTCACCTTTAACCTAGAACTTTGGAAAAGGTTGGGATATAAGCTACTTTGTGAAGTAGTCCTTGGAAAAAAGGACTTAACTGATACTGACCTGCTGTGTATGTGGAGGGCCCTGGATAATATAATTCAAAAGGGGGTGGCAGAAAAGGAGGAAGATGAATTAACAGACTACGCATCAGCGAGCGAAGGGTATGAAGGAAACAATGAACTGTCTGAAGGAGGACTGGCCCCAGACAGTGTGGACAGCGAATTAGATGTATCCTTGCTGTTCACGGAGATCAATAAAGTTGTGGAGACTATGCAGGAACTCTGCCCCACCCTGCAGGAGATATTGGAGTGTCCCCCACCCTTTGCCCCAGCAGCCCCCCCTTCCTCCTCAGGAAGTGTCACGCCTACGGCTCCGCCGCTTGATCTAATGGCCCCTCCCCTGGCAACTTCATATCCAGCAACATATATGACACAGGTATGAGCTATGCAGCCAGCACTAGTGCGCCAGGCTGTGACAATGCTGCAAGGAGTATCCCAGCAGTTAGCAGCTGTAGTGGAGATATTGCAGCAGGCCATGATCCCCCCTGCAGCAAAAGAGATTTTAGGAGAAACTTCCAAAGCAAGTGACAGGTCAGCTGGGGAGTTACCACCAGTTTCTCCACCAAGGGAAAAGTCGCTAGAATCTGCCTGTTTATTGGAACCAGACCCCTTGGGAACCCCTACAGTGACAGTTCAACCTCGTGACCCAGTCCATTTCTGGAACGAGGTAAAAATGAAAGCAATAGAGGCTGGGGACTGGGACTTGGTTCAAGTCTTGGGGTTACCAGTCAGTAATAAAAAATTATCCATGATGGAAATGGGGGGAAGGCCGAGTGTATTCCCTGTGGAACTGGCCCTCCCGGGTTCTAACCAGCCCAATCAACACTTGGGCTGGTCATGGAAAGTCATACAGGATACACAAAAGGCAGTAGCACAATATGGGCCAAATTCCCCAGCAGTGACACAATTATTGCGATTGCTAAACCTAGAGATATTGGTGCTGTATGACTTTCAACATCTGGCTCAGGTTATGTTCCAGCCAGTTCAACGCTCCATTTTTATGAGCACTTGGAGGCAGTTGGCCGATCATCAGGCACTACACAATATACAATTACCTCAAGGTGACCCATGCTATGCCGTTGGTACAGATGTCCTGATGGGAACGGGTCAAGTATTTAGCAATCCGGCAATACAAGCCCAATGGCATCCCCAAATTCTTGAGCAGGTCAAACAAATAGGGATGCAGGCCCTCATGCGCACCACAGAAATGGCGGAGCCCCAAGCGAGATACTCTACGATTAAACAAGGGAACAAGGAACCTTTTCTACAGTTTGTAGAAAGGTTGCAAGGGGCAATAGAAAAACAAATATATGACAGCAATCTACGGGCCCTATTGACAAAACAGCTGGCAAGGGATAATGCCAACACTGATTGCCGAAGAGTTATTGAAGTACTGCCAGGAGACCCCTCTTTAGAGGAAATGGTCATTGCGTGTGCTAAGGTCAGGTCTGTAGAGCATGAAATGACTGTACTAGCCACCACCTTGATGGCCTCATATAATAAGAAACAGAAGTGTTATAAATGTGGAAAGATGGGCCATTTTGCAAAAAACTGTAGATCAAGGATTTACACCAGCGGCCGGTCAAAAAATGACAAAAGAAGAACTAAGAAATACGTGACATACAGCCCTAGCAAGCTCTTTGCGGGAGCAACGCAGGAGCCGCAGACCAATCCGGCAAAGACCCCTGAGGGAATGTTACGGCAGCCGCAGGTTAAGCAGCCAGAACAGCCGGGGTGGATGTATCCAACTTCATCAGAACAGTGGATATATCCACCGCCGACCTGGTATGACAAAAAAATATAAGAATGACTCCCCCATGTTTTTTGCCCCAAGGTATCTGACAAACGGCGACGAAAAAACGGAATCAGAATGATGGAATCCCTAAAGCTATGAGATGCCTTTTTTTTTCAAAAAAAAAAAAAAAGGGGAATTGTTAAGGAAGTTCCTGGCTGCTACATGGGAAGCACCTGTGCCTTGTTGAGACAGGTGCTGTGAATCACGTTGGTCAGCCAGAGACCACGTGACCTATGGGAGGTTTAAAGGCGGGGCACTCCCAAGAGGGAGTGGGACAGTTCCCTCCTGGAGACTGGAGTGGTAGGAGCCCCTGGAGAGCAGTGTCTTGAAGATCTTTGTTAGAAGCCTTTGATTGCGGTATAGACCTCTGGAGCGAAATAAGACCTTCTGATATACGAGGGGAATCACAACAACCTTCTGGGTTGTGATTCCTGAAGAACGTGAGACCAGCGGTCTGTGACAACAAACAAAAAAAAGAGGCAGTCAATATCAAACAGATTTTTTTCAGGTACAAATTTTTGAAGGATTATATTGCTAACCCGAATCTTTCACAAATCACTCAATGCAATTGTTCAATTTTTTCTGTGGAGTCTGAGAAATCTTTACCTCATGGTACCACCAGATCATTTCAGAAGCAGCTGCCCCTGAATTTCTGGTGCTCTTTGTAACAGAAATTGGTATTTCACACATCTCTGAGTACTGAATTTATTATTGTTTCCTTAGGACTCAAAATGGACTGCCCAACATATGTGCACCCACATCCCTTCACAGAAGCCTTTGCAGTCAAATCTCATAGGTAAGAGAAATGAATGAAGAATAAAAAGTAGGGAAGCAGAAGAACGCTTAAAGCAGCTCTTTGCTTGACAGGCCTATTATTTTGAGTTATAGATGGAAACAAACCTAAAATGTAGTTTCTCTGTCTCCTTATGAACGGAAATAATTTTTTGGATTTTGAAGTTTTGACAGCAGACAACAGTGAAGATGACATGTCACAGCAATGATTTCCTTAGCTCAAACTTCCTTGTCAAAGGCAGGATTTTATTTTTACTTATGTTCAATTTTTATTCAGTTGCAGCTGAATTTCTCTCCTTAACTTTTTTCTCTTCTGACTCCTCTTCTTCTCCATTTCTCCTGAGGTTCTTTATTTTTCCCTAGCACCAAGCTGAAGTTCTTCAACTATGATAGAATGGCACAGTTCTCAATTCTGACAATGCAGTCTGCCTTGTTGTTTGTTTGCATAGCATGTGAGCAGGTGATGGTGTTTCTAAGAGCAGAGTTTCTTCACTTTGTTCTTTTGAGGTTGGTGGAGACAGTTTTTGGGTGGAAGCAGAAGAATTTGAATGAATCTGGCAACCACTCTTGCCCTCCTATCACCAAGATTGTAATTAATTTCTGTTCCAAGCCTGAAAGTGACTTTGGGAGAGAGGAAATGGCAGAAGCTAGGAAATGTGGGAGCACTAAAATACATGACACTGCTAGAAACCATAACTTTATTAAACTATTACTCACCAGAGCCCTGGGGATCAGTGGCCACGATTCCCACATCAGGGCAAGAACTGTGCTCCGCTCTTTGCTGGGAGCGAGAGGCTCAGCCTGCTCACCCAAGCCATCTGGTAGGTAGGAGACCTGAGGAGAAACACTTGCTGCATGCAAATGTAGACATGCATTGACATGTAAGGACATAGAAGAGACTTGAGCACAAGGAGCCTTTTGAATTTCCCTTCCCAAACCATTCCCACCTTGGACTTTCCTACAGGAGCTGGCATCGAGCAGTAAAAGGGTGGCCGAATCCTGCCATGGAGCTGGACACAGCTGTCCCCAATGCTTAAAGAAATGCCAATGAAGTATAAAACCTTAAATGGGGCAAAAAGGCACTTTCACCTTCAGATCTCTCAAGCATACTTAATTCTCCATGCCAAAGTACAACTTTCCATATCAGTTTTTTTGTCTCACTATATAGTCCTGAGCGTTTCTCTCTAGGTTTTTTTGATAAGTGCAGAGTTTGTAAAAACTAGTTTGGGGATGACTCTGAACGGATCACCATAGTACTGAAGAGCAGCACAGAAGTTTTACTGATTCTACCTGTCTTGTTATAATTTTTTTTTGCACTGCCTGCATCATTCACATGGGCAAAAAATTCTAACTGTGGAGAATAGGAGATATTACATAAAGAGATAGGAAGGCAGATTTTTAAAATTGTCTTATAGTAATGGTTACATTTAAACCAACTTGCACACTCAGGCAAACTTCTTCAGCTTTGCAATAATAAAACTAATAAAAAAAGAGAAAACAATAAAATGACACCAGAAATTCTGATGCATCAGGTGCCCACTGAGGCTGAAATGCTCTTCTCTGCATCAGGCGTTAGTAGCTTTACAGCTTCATAAAAAGAAATTGAAATATAATCTTAAGCAGGAGAGAGTCTGACACAGACCCACTTTAATGGCTTCTAAAATCGGAAAGGGCTTGCTTTTCTCATGTCTAGCACTGTATTTGTATTTGCAAAATCAGATTTGCCTGGCTTATGGTTCAGCTATGTCAGATAAATATTCCCCAGTCTGTATTCAGTGAACCACTGTGAATCCACGCAGTACTGGGGAGTGGCCCATGGAATGACTGCAAAAAAACCAACACACAGATTTCTACGAATCTAACAAAAATACCAAATGGCATGAAAAAAAATATTCAAATCTTAACCTAATTTGTATAAAGGACAGACATCAACCAAAAGCACTGCTAAAATTTTCTGGTGTTTTTTTTTTTTTCCAAAGATGTGGTGGTTCTTGAATAAAAATACTATGAAACATTGCTTAGAATACAGTTTATACTGCACATAAAAGATACAAACATTCAGTGCTCAGACTGAGAAGCTGGAATGCTGTAATTCCGAAACTCAATCTTAAATAATGAACAGTGGCAGTAACAGCAAAGTAAGAACACCCAACTGCTGGAAGCCTCACAGTGAAAGAAAGGCTTGTGTGACTCCAGCATCTGAGACTGGACATAGCTGGATAAAAAGCTGGCTGGTTTTGTTAATCTGCAGGTGGAAATGCATGTGTTTTAATTGTTCCTTTAAAAGGCTGCAAGCATCCTTTAATGAAAGCATCTACAGCAAGCATTAGTAGAATTCAATTAGCCACAACAGGTGTATGTTAGACATCTTTAAACCACGGAGCACAACCCAGTCCTTCAGAGAAACCAGCAAATTACCTGCTAATGAATACTGTCAGGAGAGCCCAGTTGGCAGGAATGCCCTGGAAGAGCTGACATTGCTGAGGGTCTGTCAGCAGGAAAATAAGGGCAGATGTAAATGTTAAGATTGATGGAGGGTAATGAAGGAGCCAGCAGCAATGGATCAAATTGCCTTTCTTCCCCAGGTAACCTCAGGGAATTCGGTGCAATTCCTGAACAATGTTCACTGGCAGCCTTGCAGGAGAACCTGAGCTGGACCTGAATGCTGTTGTTCACTGGAAAAAGTCTTGAGGATGGCAGTTATGAAGTCCCATTGCATCTCTGCCTAGGAGAGAATCACATTCATGATGTTTTTGGCTGTAAATGAAGAGCTAGGATCTGCATTTCGAAACAATTTCTTCTCCAGGTGGGGAAAAAAATTGGAATGGAATGTTGTCTTATGAAAACTCATAGTCTGCAACTTCTAATACTTTCTCACCTAGAGGAAAGAAGAATGATGGAAAGCCAACAGCATAGCAGATTAGAGAGGTTCTCAAAATTGTGCGACACCGTATTTTCACTTCTTACAATTTCCATAGAATTTTTTATGGTATTTGTTATTCTAAAATTTCAGATTCTGGATTTTTACTGAGATAAAGATCAGAATTTTTTTTAAACAACCAGTTTTTCAGTTTGTGAAAAAAAATCTTAGATATGTCAATCCAAATTGTTCTTACACCAAAAGACAGGTACAAAGAATCTAAAAAATGTTCTAGAAAAATCTGATCTTTAAGCTACTCTCAGGACTCCTTAACCTGCCTAAATAATTTCAATTTCTGGAGCTTGGCCATTACAAATATGCCTACCTAGAGATAAAAGGAAGGACATGACTTTTAGAGACAAAATTAAATATGTCATGTGTTAAATATGTAATATATGCCCATTTCCCATATGTTCTGATTCTCACATAATGTTCATCTTAAAGACAATGCTATGTCAGACTGAAAGTTTTGGGCTATATCTAATGACAAAAGAGTTATCAAAATACTTTGACTTCTTTTCGGCAGAGATTTTGCTTTTTGCAGTAGCAGGCACTGAAGCAGAAATTGTTGAGGTATCAAAACTGCAGACCGCTCAAAATACTGTTTAAATGGATAATGGAAATGTTCATACTGTCATATTTCACTGAATTCTACAGTTCTTGGAGAAATTTGGGAAATAATCTGAAAGCCTTTTTGAGAGGATATGAACACTTCTGTATGGAAAGGAAATGACTATAAGCTTCAGAGTTCTGGATATTGAAATGACCCAGGTCATCGTATGATGATGCTCTTTAACCATTAACCTTGGCTGTAAAGCACAGAGACTAGGACTTCTAAAATGGCTTTTTGAGCTCACTGAAATCAGTGACAGAAGCCAATAGATTTCGGTGAGGACAAAGAGGGAACTGCTGCTGAGTGTTTTTAAAAACCCAGCCTCCACTCTTGTTTGAAGTAAATAAGTGTTGATTAATCTTAAACTTAACAGATTGATGAGCTGCAGTCAGTTTTATTAAAGATCAGGTGACACATTTCATTTCTGTGTAGAAAAGCCAACGTGAAGCAAAAATTTTTCAAGTGAAACTGATGCCAAGTATGTCATGTTGTTTGCTGCTTGATTAAGAGTACACAGAGCAATGGTTTTAACTCAAAAGAAAAGAAAGAATAAAAGGGTGACAAAGGGATGGTAATGCAGAGATTAAAGACTCATACGGCTTTTTCATCCTAATGGTGTTCAGCCACGCTTAGAGTGTTTGAGAAAGACAGCTGAAGTGACTTTATGTTCTGGATAATGGACTGATGAAATAATGTTGTAAAGATCATTGAAGAATGCAAAGAGATTTTACTGCACGATGGACAGAAAAAGGTATTATTTCTGAAATAGCAATGAGCCTGGTCTTTGCAAATCTTTACAAATCCCACTAAGCAGTGAGGAAAACTTTGCAAGGAATGTATGAAGCTGTATGGGTCAAACTAGAAAGGCAAGATAAACAAGAGAGAAAATAGGAGTGTGCTTGGGAGTGTAGACAACTAACAAGTCTCCATCTGCAAAAATGACAGTTCACGCTGTCATTTTGAGCTTATTACCGTGCTTGCCATCTTCCTAGGGTTTCTTTGAAAATGCTTATTTTCTAGTAATTTCATCATTAATTGACATCTTTGTTGCTGCCTTGTCTCCAGAAAGGTGTAATTCAGGTGGCCATTGGAGACTCTATCTCTGCTGGTGTGTCCGCAGCTACACGACTCGCAGGATGTGCGGTACTGCTAGATCAGAGGTAAGACTGTGCTGGGTTTTCTAAGTCAGAGGGAATGCCAAAAAGTGCCTTGAGGAAATGCAGCATCAAAAGCAAATGCAGATTCACAGTCAAGTGATTTAAAATTTATGATTCCAATTTATTTATTCTAGTGAAAATATCAGAAAGTTCGAGCAGCACCAATGGTAAAACCAAATCTAACAGAAAATTCCTGACCAACCATACTGTCAAGCCACTGTATGATTGAGATATTTGAGGATACCAGATTGTTTTTCACTAGCTGTGATTTAAATTTTTGTTACTAGGTTGGTAACAACTGAGTCAGCTTCATTTCAGGTCCTCCGTGGTGTACAGTGTTGCTTTCTAATCACAGCACACCAAGTGTTTATTGGTTTAAGTGAAGGTTTAGACCTGCTGCATTAAATTTTTTTGGTGAAAATGTAGAGATATTTGATTGGGTATTATTTCCACTAAAATTTCCAAAGTACAAATTTCCCTAATTTAAGCTAGAGGTGCCTCAGTAGATGCATCATAAAAGCTCAGCTGTGTTACTCCATAGTAGCTAGATTTACTCTAGCAATTACATTGGCCTGGTTCCTTTTTTTATTAAACTCAAATGGAAAGGAAATAATTAGATTTGATAGCTATCATACAAGAGAGTATGCTGAGGGTGAAGTAATTAAACTGTAATTGTGGTAAATTATGTTTTTCATTAAAATTGTAAGAAATTTCATAAATGATTAGCTAAAATGTTTAGAGTCTTTGAAGTCCATTCATCTTTTTGATTCTGCAGACAGATCAGGGGGATTTACAGTCTGTGAATGTATGTTTGGATACTGCACTATCTCATGCTATCAATATTAATTCTTTTCTCAGCTTGTTTGATTTTACCAAGCATTGTTCACTATTGATAGTGCTACCAAATGTGTAGGATACTTTTCTAAAGATCAAATGGAGCCACTGTGAGACACTCTACAATCTAAAAACTATCTGTATATTTACAAAAAATCTGAATAGCTCATTTACTGAGAGGAATATTTTATTTTTTTTTTATAAAGTTAATCCCTTTATTTTATCTGTCCTGTTTTCAGAGCTATCTCCTGCAGAAGTGCTGCTGCGAAGAGGTGTTTTCTAGAGAAATATGTTTGTTTGCTTAGAGTGGGGATGAAACTACCATGTGGAAAGAAAGATGGAAATGCGTTAGATGAGCATTAGCCTTGGAAAAGAAGTAAAGATTACCTCTGTCTCAAGGAAGACATTCTAGACAAATTGACAACAGACATATCTTAAAGGCAAGCTGAAAGTAGTCAAAAATTACTGCAGCTTCAAGGCATGGACATCCACATAGACATTCACCTTCAGAACATCTTAAGGAGCTATAAGAAGAGCCATCGCACACACAGGTGATGCTTAGAGAGAGGGTTAAGCCTAATGTACTTAAAAGTTAGGTGCAGGTCAAAGGAACGAAGAGATGTTCTAATATTCAAAGTTCATGGACTAGTTAAGGGGCTGCAGATGTGGGCTGCCTTACTGGAAAAAGTCAATCTTGTGTCTTCTCCAGCTAGCTAGAAAAAAATCAACTAACTAGTGAGGTGCTGAACAAGGGGTACTCTAATGGCACATCTCCAGAGGTTCCTTATTTGAACTTAGAGCTACCGGCCCCTTACCTTCTTCTATATTCTTCCAGCAATAAAGTTGCTTCATACATCATGAACCAAATCACTACCTGAGGAATGGTAAAATTTCCAGATTTGTCTTTTGGATACTATGTCTTTTAGACACTGTATATCTTAAACCACAATTTCAACGCCATTTTTGCTTTTCTAAGGTAGAAAAATGCGTGGCATTGCAATCCTGTAAAAGCATTGGGCTTTGGGTCATAGAGAGCCTAGTTTTTCCCCTAAGATTTTCAGGAAGTGAATCTCTTTGTGTGCAACCTCCTAAAAGCTGAATAAAGATGCTTTGCAAAAAGCGAAGCAGCATAGTACCCTGTCAGATACAGGGTACCGAATTACATGGACTGTTGTTCTGGTCAGGACTGGTTGTTTTGGGGGCCTGAAGAATAGAACTGATCTAGGCACAAAGCATAATAAACACTGTAAATAACAGAAGAGGCTAGGGACCAGGAGCCACAGATGGAGAAAACCCAAAGTAGTGAAATTAGGTTAATTTTCACTTTCCTTTTGCTTAAAATAGTACTGTGAAAAGAATACTGTGGTAATTAATGAGGCCCTGGTTATTGGAGGAGACAACTAAAATGACTGAATGCAAAGATAATAAAGATCACATTTTGCATATATGCAGCATTGCTGACTGGACTCGTGAACAAGAACTTTGTCATGGTTTGATGTGGGGGGGTGATTCTGGTGGCAGGAGAGGGGCTTTGTTCCCTGTGACCTCCCTGGTTTTGGAACCAGGTCAGACCCAGTTCTGGCCACCAGATCGGACTGCCATTCGCCTCGGGGTTGAGCCAATCAGTGCCTCTGCAAATTGCCCTATTTAAGTCGAGACAAAGGAACTGGAAAAAAAAAAAAAGCTGCTTCGCCCAGGAGTGAGGAGAGAAGGGAGGAGGGCACTGCCCCCACTCCCTGACTCCCGGCCAGGCAGCTGCCTGCGTCGGGCCAGTGCCACCCACGGAGAATGGCAGCAGCGGAGCTGGCTGAGGAACTCAGGGGCAGCCCCACTCCCGGGGTGCCCACTGGGCTGAGTTCATCCCGAGAGCACTGAGAACTGAGAGAAACGGCCGCATCAACACCAGGTCAATGAGGATGGAGTGGGAGGAGGTGTGCCGGAGCTGAGTTTCCCCTGCAGCCAGTGGCGAGACGGCAGGTGGCCCCCCTGCAGCCAGGACGGCCTCGGTGGAGCAGAGACTCACTCGCAGCCAGTGGAGATGAGCTGCCGGAGCTGTTTCCCCTGCAGCCAGTGGCGAGACGGCAGGTGGCCCCCCTGCAGCCAGGACGGCCTCGGTGGAGCAGAGACTCACTCGCAGCCAGTGGAGATGAGCTGCCTGAGCCTGAGGACAGTCGTGTTGGGGTGCACGACAAGGTAGAGAGGCATCTGGAGTCTGCGTGATGACCCACGCCAGACCGTGTGGCAACAACTCCCTAAGAATCCGAGACTGTGGTAAAGCCCACACTGGGGCAATCAGATGGGGAAGGATTGCATCCTGTGGGTAGGACTCACGTTGGAGAAGTTTGTGGATTTTTCCTCGTGAGTAGGGGATCCACTGGAGCAGGGGAAAAGGGTGTAAGGACTCCTCCTCCTTTAAGAGAGAAGTGGTAGTAACAGCATGGGATGAACTGACCTGCACTCCCCCAGTCCCTGCCCCCCTGCGCCACTGGGGGGAGGAGGTAGAGCCGGGAGGAAAAGGAAAGAGAGGGGGGAGGGAAGGTGTCGGTTTTAAGATCTGGCTTTGTTTCTTTTTACCCTCTCAAGTAACGGGTTTTGTTTCCCTTTGTCCTTTTGAGTAACAGTCAATAGATTGTTTTGCTTTTAAGAAAGCCAAGTCTGTTTTGCCTGGGACCATGGTTGGTGGGTGCTCCCTCTGTTCTTGTCTCGACCCTCAGTCCTTCTATTATATTTTTCTCCCCTCCACTTTACTGGAGTGAGAGACTGGCTGCCTGGAGTTTAATTGACGAATCGGCCTAAAACCATGACAAACTTATACGAGGAAGAGGTGTGCCAGAGATGACAGTGAAGACAATGGAGGAATTTGGAGGTATAACAGAGAAAATTAACAGAAGAAGATGACAGCAAAGACCTTCATCTGTCGAGCAAGACAACTGGAAAGACAGATCCCTCACTGCATGAAGAGAAGGACCATGGAAATGGACTGTATGACTCTGAGAGCAGGAGAATGAAGACGAAGAGGCTGACTTACAGCAGGAAAACAGTATTGAATAATAAAGAATTTTCAGTGGAGAAGGAAGAGGAGAAGTAGGAAAAAATAAAAAAAAATTCACAGGAATGGTTATCAGTTCTATAAAAAGGTTAATATAATGAAAGGGACCATGGACAGAAAAAGTAACATATTGGAGAGTGCAAAAGATAACAGAGGTAGACTGATCTGATGGTAGATGGATAAGCAGAAAAGAGGGACTGAAGAGTCATATCAACAGTGGAAACTACAGCAAAATCTGCGTGAGACAAATGATACTGTCATCTTGCTGCTGGAATGATACAGGGATGACATGACTAGCCTGAATAAAGTTTTTGAGGAAGGGCAGATCTAGATCTTCAGTTAAAATTATTGAAACTGGAGAGAAAAAGGATCAAATCATGACAAGTCCGGGCAGTTGGACTAGATGATTGTTGTGCGCCCCTTCCAACTGTTCTATTCTGTTCTGTTCTATTCTATTTTAAATGGAGGACTAGTGTTATGAAGGAGTCACAGAGATTCTGAATAACCTAGGAGACATTTCTAAAATGAAGGAAGCTGATGCTGGGTTCTGCTATTTTTTAATGGTTGCGCACTGGGATTACTTGATGTTTATATCAGTGAGTGTAAAGTAAAAAGTCAGCTGTGACTACAGTATCAGAATTAATGAATCAGCTTGATTATGTTTAGAAATATTTGTAATGTTATATTTATATATATGTATTAATAATAAAGACTTCAACAATGGTGATGATAAGTGACTTAAAACTAGGGCCGAACCAAAATGGGAAAAACTGTTGATAAAATGTAAGATCCACTGTCATTCAGGAAAAAATGAATGAGAAAAAAAAAAGTCTACTCTGTCAAGCGAGTATTTTTCAGGCAAAGATAGCAATTTACTTCTAAATGTTACATTTAATGTATTTCTACATATTCATTTATCCTAAAACTGTAGAACTTTATTCTCATTGGCAAACAAAGCTGAAAGCATTAGATGATGATGATAACAATTCTCTTCACAGTGTAGAAGTTTGAAGGGCAAAAGAAAACATTTACTAGCAGAACCGGGCCCAATTATGGCAGAGAGAGATGAAAGAGTAGAAGTAGAACACAGAATGTCTGATATTTACGGTGACAGCCTTTGCCCTTTGGGTCTGGCATCGTTCTGCAGAAAGTTTAGAATTGTGTTTCTCCCAGTTTTTTAAACTCTATTCTGCTGTGATCAAAGACTTTTCAAACTACTAGCCCTCCTAATTTGAAAGCCACCGCAAACGGGAGACAGAGAAATGGCAGTCTCACATTCTTATAGTTCTCTCTGTTGTTGCTGTTCCTTGGTAAAAAACGAAAATCCTTCATGATAAATAGTTTTAAGCAATTGAAATTAGATCAAGCTTATTAAATTAGTATCTCACTGTGTGGTAACTTAGTCACAAATGCATTCCTTTTGAAGAAGCAGGAATTTAAATATTAACAGATATTATTTTATTGAGGTCTGCATATATTGTGTTGCTGTCCAAAAAATGAATTCTAATTCTCTTTTTTTTTTTTTCTAAACACATCTGTAAAGCAGCACTAAAGCTTTTAAAAAAACCCAGAAAATTGGAAGCATTGAGCAATGGAAAATTGGATTTTTTAGGTTTTCCCTGTATAGTAACTAGGATTTCATGCTTGGTCTGATGAATAATTCCATGGCTTTTTAACACGTTTTGGGAAGATTTGCCACTCTGGAGAGCTAGATACTCTGGAATAGGGTTTCTTAAATTTATTTAAATTATTAGTTGAAACTTTTAAGTATATTTAAAGAAACACTAACACAAAGCGTTCACATTTTTCATATTGATGAAATGTTTAATAAGATTGTATATTATTGTTTTTTCTCAATTTTAAAGTTTCAGTTTCTTCTGGTTTTATATGACATTTTCAGTGCCAACAAAATCCAATGTTACCCATTCAAGGATGCTTATAATCTTGTACAAGCCACAGAGAGGATCTTTCTGAATAATAAAGAAAGAGTTTTTATTTTTATATCAGTGTCAAAATTCACCCTGACTTCAATAGTCTTAGGATTTTACTGAATGAATCTAACTATCTGTTTACTATGTAGTTTAGTGTGTTCACTGAAAAGTGGCACATTGTTTTAATTTTTCCAAAAAATGCTATTTCATTGAGATGGAACTCATAGAATGATCTGAGTGTGTTGCTTTTCTAAATGCAATAAGTGTCTATATTTCTACAGCTGTTAAGACAAAAGTTTACCGCTGAGAAATACTCCAGTAGATGTTCATTAGTTATAATTTTTATTAAATTGTGTTACAGATATTACTATTATATGTTGCTAGATGTTAGTTCATCTATTTCCATTTCTAACTGCCAAAGCATTTTGCATAAGAAGATTGCTTTCCACATTCCAATTTTCTGAAAGGAAAGACTCAGAGTAAGAAATGTATCATAAATTCAAAATGGCCATATGAAGTGATGTGTAGTATGCAGAACCGGTGTTTCTGAGTGCAAAACACTGTCAGTCCAAGACTACACACAAAATACACTTTTAACACATTTGAAAGTTCAAGGGATTTCATTATATAGCAGGGGAAGACATGATTCTATGCAGTGGTTGTCCCTGAATGACACTTTTTATTCTCAGAATCCAATCCTGTAGTCTTAAGCGGTAACGAAAGAGACTTTCTCAAGAAGTAACCTTATTAACTTCTCATCTGTGCTCTTCAAGTTGAGAAAGGATAATTGATTCAGGTGATCGGGTTTACAAATATCCTACGCTGGAAACAGGAGTTTGGGGAAAACTTGTCAATAATCCTTACTGGTGTTTAAATAAATGACATTTCTCAAGGATGCCTTACTATAACTCTAAATGCCTTTGAATATTTGAAGCCTAACATGTAAGAAAATTTCTGCTTTTTTTTTTTTCCTATTGAAACGGGATAAAGAAACCTAACAGCACATATTTAGCATGTTCCATATATTATTTTTTCCTGGAAGATGTGTCTGTGTCCTCCCCGTATATTTAAAGATCAAGAGGATTTCTAAGGATTTGGGATGAAAGTATCATTGCTTCATTTTCAAAATCTTTTCAAAACAAAGATTTTGAGCACCTTTGAGATACTTAAACTTCTGGAGACCTTATGAAGTTCTTTCCTATCACATCAGAGTGTCCTTGCTGTCTTAAGAACATATGTTTCTTTCATCAGTTACTTTCACACAGATTTTGCTGTCTTTGTTTGTAGTCTGGGTCTATGACTTTTAGCATTCTTTTTCCCTTGGCTTGGGAGTCGCCTTAACTGCCTCAAAATGAGGGCTTCAATGAGCATTTCATAACTGGAAACCATCTTCCTGAAAGTCTTAGGGAGGTGAGAGGAAATATCAAAGCTTACTATTCTCTCGTGAGTGCATTTTGCTTCCCAAAACTGCAGAAGTCGGGAGCTCTGTCTATGTAAACTATCATGAGTAAACATCTGTCTTATGCACGAATATTGCTGTGCTGATATATGTGACAGAACAAATAAAGTGTCCCCAAAGCTCTGAAGTGATTATTTACAACGCTCATTTAACAGTAAGCTAATTCTTAAGACAAGAGTGTAGTGAATGTAGGGAGCAGCTGGTGCTTACGGTATTTACCGAAGAACTTCAGAATACCATGTTCTGTCAAGAGGAATCTAATATATATAAATGCATAGGGGTTCATTTATATGTCAGATTATAAGACAGACAACCCCCTGGAGAGCACTGCTCACCTATAAGTCAGCTTAAGGCTGTCAGTGAATAAATTTTTTGTGGTGGAAATTTGAAAGGATGGCTGTGCAGGAGTTCTGGATTATTAAGGGCTTGGAACCTAAACAGATCTCATTAAATCAGGAGCTTTAATAAATTAGACAAGCAAAATGCATAGAAAGCAGTCTACTCAGCTCTCCCAGGTGTTATAAGCAGTGGCTTGATGTGCTCTTCAGACCTAGTGCTGTAAGTCAGACAGCTGAAAAGGCTCCTCTTCCAGATGTGCAGGATGGCCTGACACCTTGCCCTCATACACTGGTGTTTGTAAGCCATGTACCTGACAGCCAGGTTAATGCAGAGTGCCATGATGGTACCAGTAGGCAAGGCTGAGCCCCCAGGTCAACCTCCGCATACAGCATCCTTTTCTCTTCCACTGGAAGAGTCTTTGTAAAGACCTGTTTCTATACATGCAGTTATGTCAGCTGTAGAAGAATTATTGCCTGGATTCACCTCCACAAAACTGATGATCAAATCAGTTAGTTGGCTCCCCAAATTGGCTGGCAGCCTTTCACTGTCTAGCAACTCCCCAAGCCCAAGGACTTATTCACATATGCAAACGGCTGGTAGGTAGAAGGCTTGGGCTTTTAGGCTGTTATCTTCCTATTAGCATGACCTGGACATCTAGGAAATATCTGTTCTGTAAAATGCAATCAGACCATGATCAGTACGCTTTAGTCTCTCCAACAACCTTGACGCCATTTTCCAATGTCTGCACAATACCTTATTCTTGCTTCACAGTAGTTGTAACTCTCTCTTGCAAAGAAATCATGGGTGTGCAGTTACTCTTCTTGCTTCTTCCAACTCCTATATACAACAAGGCCCAGGAAAAACGTGGGTCACTTAGAAGAGACAGAATAGGAAAAGCCAAGATATAGCGTATAACTGCCAAAATGCTGCATCAAAACTTCTGGAGCTGGCAGGCCAGCTCCTCCTATCTCCAGCTTATCTCAGCAGATCTGGCACTGGAGAGGGCAGGTGTTTCAGTACTTGCCCGTCTTGCACTGAACAACAGACCACAACACAAGTTTAAAGTTGAGTATCACACTCTGGCGCTTCCACACCTGCCTGAAGCTGTGCTCTGTTATGCAATAGCCTGAGATAGAGAAAGGCTTAAAAGCAGAACCCCATGGATCTTAGGACAGCAGAGATGCCCAGCTCCAAATACATCACTTCGGTATGTGTAGGTCATAGAATGATCCTAGGAACCCCACCAAAAGCCAGGGCCATGAATTCATTGCTTTTTGAATAGAAGTGGAATGGGTTGCCAGGCAAAGCAAGGTCATCATGGAACTATTTCTCCCGCTTACTGGTAAAGCTCTTGAGCTAATACTGACACATTCTGCATGGAAATAAAACTTCTTTGGTCAAGAGGTAAGATTTCTTCTTAGCTTAAAGGTAAACCCTGTCTCATCATCTGTCTTCCACATGCTGACACAATTTGCATGTCTAAACCTGTTCCGTCATTTGTGGTCAGTGATGTCCTAATTTGTTTACAAAATACCTTTCCTACTCCTACTGAGCCCGGATTTCGAAGGTCATTTCTCCAGGCTAAGATGGAAAGCCAAGGGCACATAAAAGAAACCAGCAAATAGTACATGAGGTGTACAGCAGGAGCCAGGATCCTCCCTGACCACTGAGAGCAGAAGGCCTGGAATGACCTTCCCTGCTGGTCCTCCCTCCCCACAGCCAGGGGAGATTGAATTCAGTAAACCCAGACAAGGCACGGTAACCACAGCAAGCTGGAAGAAAGCTCTAACAATTAGAATCAGTTAGCTGTTGAAGAACTTAGGTTCTTCAGGGGGTAGAAACTAGGCTGTGCTTTTATATTCTTGAATGTAACTGGATTTGTAGGCTCTGGGTTAGATGTAACTTCTACCTGAATAGGGTCTGTGTGTTTCTACACATTTGTGGTAGGGTTTTCCGCTTCCCACTTGTACTTAGATGTGTCACGGGGCAGGAAACTTCAAATAAGCCAGGATATACATTGCCTTGTTCTTCCACAGCTGGCTTCTTGCATCTTGTACATGGGGCAGAAAACCCAGAGCAAAACTGATGTTACACTGGACTGGTTTTCTGTGATGGGACGTGAGAACAAGGGAGCAGTGCTAACAGAGGGGATGATACTCTGCTAACCTACCATCCATTTATGTTTTCTGCAAAAACACTACTTAAAAAAACTCCACCCTCTACTGAACAGAATGGTTTGGAAACACAGACTGATTTGATTTCTGGCTAAATACCATCCAGACAGCTTCTCACTGGACACTAATGCTCTTGGTACCTATAAATGAAGCTCTGCGGAATGAGAAAGATAATCTCAGTGAACAAGCTTCAGACTTATTTCTCATCTAGAGCCAAGACTGAGTGACTGAAAGGCTCATTTTCCAGTTCAGATGTTTTCAATCTCTAGTGAGCAATTCTGACTTTAAGTAAATCAAAAGGCATATTAGTAGGTTAAGTAAAAGCAGAACTCTATATAGCCTGTGGTATAATATCATAAATGATGTCATTTTAAAGAATTAAATATTCTGTACCCTTTAACTGACAGTAAAATCTTCTTTATCTGTCTCAATAGAAGACAATTAAAGCAACTGTCTCCTGTTGCAGAAAATAACTCACTCAGAAGAAATGACACCATTTATAGGTTCTTTAATTGTTTTTAATGCTTTCATACTTTATAGTTCTCCTGCGTCTGAGGCAGCTTTGCTGGAAAGGACATGAGGATCCTGGTGAACAGCTGGTTGACCATGAGCCAGCAATGCACCCTTGTGACAAAGGTGGCCAACAGCATCCTGAGTAGCAGGAAGGGGATAATTTCTAGCAGGTCGAAGGAGGTGTTCATTCCCCTCTACTCAGCACTGGTGAGATGCACCTGGGGTGCAAGGTCCAGTTATGGACTCCCCAGTACAAGGGAGATATGAATATACAAGAGTCAGTCCAGTGAGTGGCCAAGAATATAATGAAGGGCTTGGAGCATCTAACATAGGAGGAGAGACTGAAAGAGCTGGTGCTGTTCAACCTGGAGAAGAGAAGGCTCATGTAGATACCTGATGTGAGGAGCAAAGAAGATGGAGCCAGGCTCTTGTCAGTAGTATTCAGTGATGGAACGAGAGGCAATGGGCGCAAATTGAAACACAGGAGGTTCTGTCTGAACACACCAAAATATATTTTTACTATGAGGATGGTTGAAAACTGGATCAAGTTGCCCAGAGAGGTAGTGGATTCTCTGTCCATGAAGAGATTTAAAACCCAACTGGACACTGTCCTGGGCAACCTGCTCTAGCTGAGCCTGCTTAAGCTGAAGGAGTGAACTAGCTGATCTCAAGATGTCCCTTCCAACCTCAATGATTCTGTGATTCTGTGATTCCTTTTGTATGGAAGATTCGGGTTTTTTTCTTTTTAGAAGGAGATACGGATATATCTAGATTAATCCAGGATCTAAATAAATATCATATAACTTTTCTTGTTAACTCAAGAATATAACAATTGTATCATTAAGTTCTAAAAGCCTTCACTGGCTTTTGTTTTTAAAATATTGGTTATTATTATCCTTTAATGCTTGGGAAGCTAAACTGCTGGAAACAATATATAATGGCTTGGGTTGGACAGGTTGTTAAGTAGCTTTAATGTAACAGTCCTGTGAACAACATCCTTTTGAAGTGAGGGAGAACATTTCAGGAAAGGAAAATTCATCAGAGTGACATTACTTTTAGAAGCCCCATGTCCTTTAGTATCCTAAAGCTAGCTGAAGGATTTAGAACCCAATACTCCAGCTTGCAGTATGCACTGGAAAGGAAGGAGGTAACTTGAAAAAAATGGAGATGGAAGAGTGAGAGGCATGCCTCTTGCATCTGGTTTTCTCAGACTGTTCTCTTAACAAGAGGCATATCGATGCCATTTAGATATGCTTTTATTTTGAAAAACAGTGTCACTTTTCTTCTTCTGTAGCTTACACCAGTCAAATCTGGTTTCTCTTGATTAACTCCAGAGCATATTAATAGAGTCTTCTCCTGTTAACATCAGTAAGAGCTTTATTTTAGAGAGTGTTGAAACACATTCACGTTTATTGGGAAGACGAGATACAGACTAGGTAAAATGGGTTATATTCAGTGATACAGTGCAGCATTTCAGCCTGATATGAACATACTGACAAGTGCTGCAATAGGCCACAGGCACAATCAGGAAAGCCTCCAACACTTTGGTCACTGACATTTTTCTTGACATCCAATCATACCACTCTAGCTTCCCTATAAACCATGAGACCTGAGAAAAAGAACTTGCTAGATTACTATGAGCATCACATATATTATTTAGTAACTAGTGTAACCAGGCAGCCAGGATCTAAAAGTCTTAAATCATAATACAGCCTGATGGACACTTATTTGGAAAAATATTTGGTTCAACTCTGAGACTATCAGATCTTTAGTAGGAATTATGTGTTTTACAAAAATGAAAAGTTATGAGAAATAGCAACAATAGATTAATTATAACCTCTAAGAACAATCAATCTGTTATGAAGCCTTGCCATGCTTCTACTTCATTATTCATCTGCTCTTCTCAGCTCAGGTACCATAGAGCTTTCACCAAGCTGCTGTAATCAATATGTTGTTAAGGATAAATAAAGAATAGGGTGTAACAATAATGTGCAGTGCCAGTACTTGCAGATTCTTTTAAACTTACTGAATTTCATTACAACAGTTTTTATTTTCAGGTGACAGTACTTTCAGAGTGAATGGTGAACATCTTGACTCAATAATTTCAAATGAAGTATTCTGTTAACACAGTAAGTCCATGCGGGAGCTCCATTCATTCATGGCCTTGATAAGTTGAACTTTGACTACTTCAAGTTTGTTTCCAAAATGGGGAGAAAGCCAGCAAAACAATGATGATCCTCCCTTGCTTCTAAACTTGCAATAAAGCTCATTAGAAAACTAAAGATCACTATAAAGCTTGTGTAGTCATTGATTTTTGTAAGGATTCCTAAGATCATATGTTCATGTCAACATGTTTTCAAAGGTTTTGGCCAGAGTACTCAAATTGGTACAGAAGGTTATAAGTCTTCAGAAGAAGATGATTAAATCATTTTCCTTCACTCAAAGAGCAGCACAACAATGGATCCTTAAACACCTGCAGCTTGTTGATCATGCATCCAGGACACTGGGATCCTGAGACAGCATTATTTATCATGATGTGTGATTCTGGGGATGACCACTCAAGCCGCCTTATCTTCTGTCTTTTGGATCACAAGTTTCATTAGGTTAATTTACATGGAAACATGTTAAATGGCACCAAGCTTTCTGTATGTTTATCATAAAATAAATTGTGACCACTAAGCTGTAAGTTTCTATGAAAAAGGTCTTTTAGGAGCCATCTGCTGCAAATGTGTCCCTATCAGAAACATAATGCTTGAAAACACAACTCTGAGGAAGCTGTTTTGCACATACCATTATTAACTGAAAGTACAGTTACATGACTGACTTGTTTTCTCCGGAAATCATAAGTATCAAATCATGCACAATTCCTGAAAAACTGCTGACTGTGCATTCACCTCATTAAATCTGCCTGCTATTTTACTGCCTAGTAGATTTGGTATAAACCACCTTGGCCGTGATAGAGACATTTTGCTGTAATTTACTGGTACGCTTGGTGCTACAGAAGAGACTTCCGTTAATTTGCCCTTTAAGTGAAGACTGTTGTTTGTGGAGAAAAGCAGAAGGCCACAGTAAACTCACCATTTATGTCAATGGGAAAATCTTTATTCCATTCAAGAGGGTCAGTATTTTTCCAACAGAGTACACAGGATCATTCTGAGCATTTGCACTCAAACTGTGTTCTTATCCTCTGCCTTGCACCTGGTATTTCACGAGTGAATCAGGCATTTTTCTTCTTGTACAGATTATACAGATGTTATTTCTAACATTATTCCTCTGGGACTCATCCAGCCTTTGTGAAATCAGTGATATTACTTGTGATGTGAGCTGGGGCAGGATTTGTCCCAGCATGTGTAACAGGTTATGAAGCATTTTACAGTCCTTTTGTCCACGTACTGCTACACTAAAAATCAATGGTATTGCCTTCTGTAACCATGTGAATTATTGACTGAAAACAAATGACAGCCACTGAAATCTAGGAAAACCTATTAAAATGTCATCAGTCACTTTTAACCTTTTTTCACAGTACATGGACTGCAGCAAGACCTTGTGCGTGAATAGAATAGGAAATTTATTCCTTAGCTCTCTCATTTGTTTCCTTTGACCTCTAATATAGTCATCATACGTGAACGAAAAACAGAAGATGTTTATAGTACACAGAAAAATATAGTTTTTTGGGCATTTGATGCAGGAGGATTGGCTCATCATACAAAATTAGAGCTAAAACAACATCTTCATTCTCAATGTCTAGGGGATCTTGAAGCCCTGCTTTAGTGTCACTGTTTAAGGAGTGGAAGAGAAAAATTATTTAATGTCATACTGGAAGTAGGGAAAAATAGTACAGCTTAGTTTGTATAGAAGGTCTTTTCTGAGATTTCTATCTAAATGCATATTTTCAGTTTTCAGTTCTGTACAGTCTACATAAGAAATCCCTCAAGGCAAAGATGCTAAGAAGAAATAAATATTTAAATTGAAAGGTTTTTTTTCTAGAAGGAAGGCAAATTTCTCAAGTATGTTTTGGGTCACTTCTCAGTGAGTTGAGCTTTCTTTATCTCCATGAGAATGTGCAAAAGATGAAACTGAAGGAGAAAAAGGCAAGCCTAGAACTGTGTTTGAAATGTGATCTTCCATCTTTCTTGTTTGGTCTTCTGCAAGCACAAAAGCAGAGAGCTCCTTCCAGCATTTAAACAACTTAGAGTCATTTTCCAGCCCTGAGGCTGGTGTTTCTTCCAGCTACTGGGTAGGTAGTATCAATAACTCTGTTTAAATTTCTGTCCATTTGTGTAAGGATTTTGGGAGGTGGTTTTACTTTCCTACAAGAGGAGAAATGAAATTCTCACTGCAGAAGTCAATCCATACTCCAATGAAGAAATGAAAAAACAAAAAAAACCAAACAAACAGCCTAGCAATTTAGAAGGTAAGGGGAGACTTCTGATTGAATGTCAGTGCTGTCAAACTCTTGACAATGACAAGTGAAAACAGTATGGCAGCCCATTTCATCGCAGGAGGACTGTGAGGTGGACAAACTTGTTCCATTTCTTATGGATAACTGTGTATGGGAAAAAGCTTAAAGCGCTCAAATCCTGTCAGGTTGTAAATCGATATCAACATTTTGTTTCTGATTGCTCTTAGAATCATAGAATCCATTCTCTGCCCAGCCTGTATTTGTGCTTGGGATTGCCCCGACCCACGTGCAGAACCTTGCACTTGGCCTTGTTGAACTTCATGAGGTTCTCACAGGCCCACCTCTCCAGCCTGTCAAGGTCCCTCTGGATGGCATCCCTTCCCTCCAGTGTGTCCACAACACCACACAACTTGGTGTCATCTGCAAACTTGCTGAGGGTGCACTCAATCCCACTGTCCATGTCTCCAACAAAGATGTTAAATAGCACTGGTCCCAGTACTGACCCCTGAGGAACACCACTCGTCACAGGCCTCCTCGTGGACATTGAACCGTTGACCACAACTCTTTGAGTGCGACCATCCAGCCAATTCCTTATCCACCGAGTGGTCCATCCATCAAAACCATGTCTTTTCAGTTTAGAGACAAGGATGTCGTGTGGGATGTCTTCTTTGAAGATGTTTGTTTCTAGTGATCTAGCTGACATTGGAGTTATTCTTTACTGTGACACCAAGGAGATGAGAGTAGTGGAAGACCCTTAACATTAAGATTGGATAGCTCAGGGAGGAGGCAGCTGCAAGCTGGAGGGGTTAGAATAACACAAGCAGAGAGGTGGTTGAATTCCTTGGGATAAGCACATGGCATAAGGATCTTGAAAGTAAGACTAAAATCTCCATCATCAATGTCCACATCTCCAATAATATACAGTAGAAGGCAAGGCAAGATGCAAGACAGGATCTGTGAACAGTTAACATGAACTGAAATTTGAAGCCATGTGAATAGATATAGCAAGCCACTTGTAGAGTGTATAGGACCCAAGCAGGAAGAATATGTTTCCAAAATAGTGGACTTGACTTAAGTGTTCAGGATGTTTGGAGTTGTGCTTTATGTCAGACTTTGGTGAAAGGAAGCTTCCCCCAAGGAAAAAAAAAGCCATTAGTTAAGTAGAGAATTATTTTACGGCTGTAGTGTGTTAACCCTGCCTGGATGCCAGGTACCCACCAAAGCCACTCTATCATTCCCTTCCTCAGCTGGACAGGGGACGGCTCATAGATAGTGGTAAGGACAAGGAGCAGTGACTCACTGATTACTGTTATGGGCAAAACAGACTCCACTTGGGAAAAAAAAATAAAATATTACTAATCAAATCAGAGTAGGATAATGAAAAATAAAACCAAATCTTAAAAGCACCTTCTCCCTACCTCTTCCTTCTTCTTGGGCTTAACTTCACTCCCAATTTTTTCTGCTTCCTCCACCACAGCAGCACAGGAGGATGGGCAATGAGGGTTGTGGTTAGTTCATCACGTGTTATTTCTGCTTCTCCTTCCTCCTCATAGGAGGAAAACTCCTTAAACTCTTTCCCTTCTCCAGTGTTGGGTTCCTCCCACCAGAGACAGTCCTCCATGACCTTCTCCAACATGAGTTCTTCCCAGGAGCTGCAGTTCTTCATGAACTGTTCCAGCAGGGATCCCTTCCACGAGTTGCAGTCCTTCAGGAACAGACTGCTCCAGTGTGGGTCCCCCACAGGGTCACAAGTCCTGCCAGCAAACCTGCCCCAGCACGGGCTCCTCTCTCCATGGGTCCACAGATCCTGCCAGAAACCTGCTCCAGCATAGGATCTCCACAGGGTCACAGCCTCCTTTGGGCACATCCCCCTGCTCCGGCGTTGGGTCCTCCACAGGCTGCGGGTGGATCTCTGCTCCACCGTTAACCTCCATGGGCTGCAGTGGGACAGCCTGCCTCACCATGATCTTCACCAGGGGCTGCAGGGGAATCTCTGCTGTGGTGCCTGGAGCACCTTCTCCCCCTCCTTCTTCACTGACCTTGGTGTGTGCAGAGTTGTTTCTGTCATATATTCTCACTCCTCTCTCTGGCTGCAGTTGCACAGGTTTTTTTCCCTTTCTTAAATATGTTATCCCAGAGGTGCCACCACTGTTGCTGATGGGCTTAGCCTTGGCCAGCGGTGGGTCTGTCTTGGAGCCTGTGGTATTGGCTCTATAGGACATAGGGGAAGCTTCTACCAGGTTCTCACAGAAGACACCCCTGCAAAGAAACTCCAAAACATTGCCATGCAAACCAAATACAATTGCAGAGACAAAAAAGAAATGAACAGTCTTCTGAGCAGGAATTAAGAAGAATTAGTAATAACAATACAAACATTTCTGGGTTATTTTAGGATTTCCCACAACTGTGCTGTAAAATGATTGCAGCCCCATAGAAGAGCTGTTCAGTTGGCTACTGTGCAGTGCCAAGGCCTGAGATCTGGTCAGCATCTCAGGCAGTACCTGTTGAAACAGCCAAAAGCAGCTCCACATCCTGCATGGATGCAGAGCTCTAATCTGGAGGGAAGGACCTCTGTCAAGCAGGTATGGTTATGGGAAGATGGAAGTTCTGCTTTGCTTGCAAAGGCAGAATATTTTTCCTTGAAAAAACAGCAAATTACTCAAGGGTAAAGTAATTCAGTGACATGTGCAGTACTGAGATCCACAGATGGTGCAAAATGACAGCTAAAGCTATTACCACTCTTTTGTGATTTATTTTGGTGTTTGTAACTCTAGATTTTCCTCTCGGTACTTGGGAACTCAGAGAACACAACAACAAATATTAAAAGCTTAAGATGAGACACCAAGTTATTATTTCATCTAAGCTTCTTAGATTTAATTTCCAAGCTAAAATCAAATTTATTGTTTTGACATCAAGGTGAGGTATTTAAAGTTTTCTATGTGAAATCTGCAAGCATTGCTTTCATATATCCTAAATGGTTCATAAGAACTTAATACTCAGAATTTTTTTTCTTTCTGTTTAAAATACATCCAGCCTCAGTTTACCTAAAAGACAAACAGTTCCTCATAGTTGTGCAGTGTTTTCTTGTTTGCTACTGATATCTTTGCTTTGGATACTGACCTGAGAACGATGGCAAAACCTTCTTTCAAATAATATCATTGCATTTCTTAGGCCTACAAGTACCTGGTTTTTTTAAGACTAAGGAAAGCCACAAAACATTAAGTGACAAAAATAGAGTCCCTGAGACAGAAGAAGATTCAGCTCTTTCCTTCAACATGTGACATCAGTTGTATTCTTGATTGCATGGTCACTTTCTCTGAAGAGAGTCAAATTTTAAAGAATTAAAGATGCAATATCCTTAACACAGTAATACGTATATTTTCCCCTTTATCTCAGAAAAGATTAATTTTCCATGTTGATTCTGTATCTATTATAACTAGTATTCAATTGTCAATAAAAGTTGTGGCAGCGGTAATTAAAATGTTACTTGTATTTCTATTATGAAAATCGGATCCTTATTTGTATATGATGTGTCATGTGTTACCAAGTGCTCACTGCCTACCTTGTGGTCATTGCACAAATCCCTAAACTACTCACTTTGCCTTACAAGTAGGATATTTGCAAACAAATATTTGAAGACGGTGTAAGGTAAATAAACAGATATATGATCAACAGGTAATCTTTTCCTAGTATCAAAGAAACAGTATGTACATTTGTAAAAATTGTAATATGCTCAAGTAATAGTACATGAAATATCATAGAGTATCAAAATTGGGAAAGAATTAGTGAGAAGTGAAAGCATATTAGCATGTTTTGTGCGCAAAAAAAATGTTTTAAATAGCAGATAGCTGCAGAATTAAATGAAGTCACATTAAACAGGCCACTTTGTTTTTCCCTTTAAAGACAGATTTCCTTTAAAAAGCTCTTTTCCTTTCCAACAAAAAGGCTGTGCAATATATATCAAGTAATGAGACACGCACACCATGACTCAAGGCTCGAGCAGCCAGCCTGTCCTGCAGTTCACATTGCTCTAATGATAGGTGTCTGACCTACAATGAAGCATGTGCAGCTCAAGACTGTGGGTTGGACCCAAGCAGAAAAACACCTAACATTTTGCTGCAGGGCTGATAATTGCAATATCTCCATTTTTTTGATAGCTGTAGCCCCATGTAACTTGTGGAACCATGAAATAAAACAGATATTGCCCACATAAGTTCATTGTAACTACAAGTTTTAGATGACCAGTGAGTCAAAGGTGATTATGACATTCAGCAGGCAGTGCAAGACTGCACTAAATTTCTGTAGCTACTGTTTGACAGCAGAGCTCTGCAAAAGACAGTTCATCAGCCTTATGATGCAAACTATATGCTTAAACACTAGTTGTGAGAAGAAATTGAGATAAGCAGATCTTCCACCAACTACCTTCTGAAATTACTCTTAGATTTCTTTTGAAGAAAGTATTCTATTTGTCTTGCAAATGTATCTTGGCTAAATGAGAATCTTTCTTAAACTGACAAAAAAAATATTTAAGCACAGTACAATGGTATAAAAGGCTGAAAATCAGTATTAATTTTTTGAGCCTATAAGCAACAGGAAAGAGTCAGGGGAGCAACATTGCCTATGGTCTTCAGGTTATTACATCATGTCAAGACACTCAGATTTCAATCTCAAAACTGACATGCTGGTTGCAAGTGTAACAAGATCTATAGTGGAAAGGTTGTTTTGTTACTGTTTTTTTGCGGTGTGATTTCTCAATACTGTAGTTGTATGCTAGAAATCTGCTTGATTTGTTTTTTCCCTTGAGGACTTGCTTTGCTAGAATTAAGAGGGAGAAAGCTAAAATATAGAAAACAAAGCAATCCTTTAGTAGTGCAAATGTTAACAGTTCAACAGAGTACTTAGATCTTTTCCTCCTTACAGGGTGTTGTTGAGGCTGGAAAGTATACAGGCACATTTCTCTTAAAAGCCTGGCTACAGAGAGGGGAACTTTTGCCCTGTTATTTTTCAATGGATTAGTAGAAGTAGCATGCACTTAAACCAAGTTGCTTCTGAAGGTATCCATTTAATGATTAAAATAAGGAGAGAGTGAAAATAATGCATTCGCTAACTTGAGAAATCATTAGGTACTGCTTAAAAATAATTAAGCTGAAAGTTCCTGGTTTGTAGCTGTCATATTAATACCTCAGGCTGAATAGTTTATTTAAAAAAAATATATATATGAGTAAGAATACATTGCAGACTGCTCTCCTGAATGCTTAAGTCACAATGACTCAATGCTTGCAGAGAGGCAGGAGTATGATGACTATACACTTATGGCAGGTATAATGTACATAAAAAGATTCAACATAAGATGAACACTATTTGACACATTTGTGTTATGAAGCTGTCTTCAGTTACTCTAAACCACACAGATTTTCCTCATCTTAATCCTCTCTCACTGCACAGACTTCACTCTGTTAAAAAAAAAAAAAAAAAGAGAAAATTGAGCTCTGAGTATCTGAAAATTGTCTCTTAAAGGATCTAGACTGTGCAACTGTTATCTGTCAGATGTTTCCAGGTCCAGTCGTAACTGCTCCACTAGGGTTTCTGTGAAGAGATTGAAGCCAATGATTTAGAAGCCTAATAAAAATGCAGTCTTCAGAAATTGTCTTCTGCTGTTCATAATTATGGAGTTTCTTAGGCTCTGTAACCTTCTCAGTATTTGACATCTTGATGCCTGAGCACCTTCATTTCACAGCTGCACATGCACAGATTATTATAAATTTTGAACAACTTGAAATCAGCCTTACACTTTAGCTGGCTGTGGATTCAAGGGAGTGGGTGCTCTTTCCCTGCAGGCAGTGGGCTGGCAGGCTTCCTTGTGTCTGTCTCCCAGAGAGAGCCTTGCAGCAGTCACCATGGCAGTCACGCTGCCCTGTAAAACTGTATTCCTGCTGCCTTTGTCACTCTTCCATGTGACAGCTCAATGGGAGAGCTTATGTCTGCACTGGAGGCATTCGCAGTCATGCTTATCTCCGTTTGGGGGAATGTCTTCACTCATTCTTGGACTCTGCACCAGACCCCTCCCTGTCCCTCATACTCTCTCCCTCCTTTCCATTAGCAAGTTCTGCTCAGAAGAAATCAGATTTCATACTAGAAACATGAAGCAAGAATGGGACAAGATTATAGTTGGTGCTTGCACTGAGGAGAGCAGACCTGTGAAGTCTTAGCAGAAGAAGCTATCTCAGCAAGCACCGAATTACACATTAAGGTCCCAAAGCAGAGGAGGATTTAAAATACAACATTGTGTTCAGCATCTCCCCCTTATTTAATGAGATTCTGCAACGCCTTCCAAGAGGGCTGTGATTTCTGCTGTGTGTGCCTCGGCAGGCACAGGGAAAGCATAGGCAGCCTGCTCGGATGTCACGACGCCAGCATTTGAACACGACGTTGTACCCAAAGATGGCAACAGCAAAAATGCCGTTGTTTATCCGAGCCTAGCTTTGGCCGTGAACAGTGCTAGTAATGATAAAAATAAGACCAAGGTAGTGTTTGGTTTGTTGTTTGTTGTTTTTTATTTTGTTTTTTAAAAAAGAACAGTGTTTTATTCATTATTCACCTAAGATCCAGCAATGAGTGACAGAATCATTCTTTAACAGATGGCAGCACGTAGTGTCAGAGACAAATATGTGGAACTGGAATACCGTTGTGTTTTACAGAGACGTTTACATTGTAGTGTTAAAGTTCATGTTTCACATTAGGACATTCTCAGAATGATATTATCTTCTGCTGCTAGAAAGAACTACATAACCTCCCTTGCAAAGGGACATTTAGATGTAATCTTTTGATGTGATCACGTGAAATGGATCATAAGAATTCTGAACTACCACTTGGAAGTCCCAAAGCAGAACATAAGGATCACAGAATTTCGCTATAGAAGGAGTATAATCACTATCACCATATAACTTAAATGCATTCTTTGTTCTTCCTGTGTTCTCCACAGATTCCTTATGTCAATAACTTCCGGTGCTGTAATATTAGCATGCAGCTGTCCTAAAAATAATGAATGTACTGATTCCAGTGTGCCTGAGGTACAGAAACTATCCTTTATTCTATGACACTTTTAACTTTGCCCCCAGTATCTGTAGCAAAACCATTTCTACATGAGATTCCTCTTCAAAATTGAGTGTCATGCTGAAATACCAATAGAGCCATAAATATGACCTTTGTAGCATATCAGCATTTATTTCATGAAAAAACCCACGAAGCAGCAGATGGCATTTGGATATAAACAGATTTTAAAGTAAAATGCTTTTGCTTCCTCTGATATACTTAATATATGTAAAACAATTTTCTTGAGCCAGCACAGTATGGTTGAGAACAACTTGATATTTTAGAAATTTCCAAGTCATAAGCCTCAAATAGCTCCCTCATGAATAAGAGACAGGGTCTTCACAGAAACCTTGCAGACATCCTGAGCCACAAGATGCAGTGAAGAAGGGACAGCTGGAGGGTTGAACGAGCAGTTGCTGGACACTTCCAAGATCAGGAAAGCTGGAGATTTGTGACTTCTGACAGCAGAAGCAATGCTGCTTCTTTTTCCTCAGATTTGAATTTGTAGTATTAGTAGAGTGCCCTAATAGACAATGGAGAGGATCAAGCTCCATTAAGAGAAACTCCAGGAACCAGCTGGGCCTGAAGGAAAAGTCAGCATCAGGAGGAAGTGGTTGGTGAGGATGGATGCAAGGAGACATCATCAGCTGCACAGGCATGTTATCACTGTAGGTTTGATGCTTTCTGGAGGACAGGATCTGTGATGTTGCAAAGACTGCCAAGGCTTGTCTAGCCATCGATCTCATGTTGCTCATTAACGTGGGCACCAATGACACTACCACAGAACAGCGGTTAATGGGTTATACTTAACCTGGATGGCTGTGGCAAGTAGAGTGACACAGGGAGTAATTCTAGGGTATGTCCTCTTTACCATCTTCGGGTATTTCCAAGATCTGATCAGATAAAACCCTGAGCAACCTGGTCTGAATTCATGATCCTGATTTTTGAGCAGGAGATGGAAGTAGAGATTTCCTGAGGTTCCTTGCAGCTTGCATGGATCTGTAGTGCTGTGAATCTATGAAAATACCTTATTGAAAAAAAGGAAATATGCTACACAATTTGCCTTGTCTTAAAAAACTTTTAGTCTGAGATTATTATGTATACCAGCAGGCAGAATTTAACAGGGCAGCATGCTCAAATCTAAGGACAAACAGTTCTTTGCGTTGAAAAAGCAGGACTTAGAAAAAGCAGGTTTCTCTACTGTCCTGGCTTCGTCTGGGATGGAGTTAATTTTCTTCTTAGTAGCTAGAATAGCACTGTGTTTTGGATTTAGTATGGAATTTGGTATGAGGAGAATGTTAATAGCACACTGATGCTTTAAGTTGTTGCTAAGAAATCAAGGACTTTTCAAATTCCCATGTTTTGCCAATATGAAGGTGCACAGCAAGCTGGGAGGGAGCAGAGCTGGAGCAACAGACCCACAATCCCTGGCTTAGGGTGTGGGCTTAGGCCCAAACGTCATTCTTGGTATATAGATGAGGATTGGCTGGGAAGCTCGGTCTTTTTTTTCTGGGATTGAAGTTTAGGGATTTCTCTCCTCTGGGATCGCTAGCCAGGTACAGGTCAGGTGTTGATCAGCAGGTGGTAACTACACTTTGCATCACTTACTTGTATATTCTGTTATTTTTATTACTATTATTGTCATTATTACTTTAATTTTATTTTATTTCAATTATTAAATTGTTCTTTTCTCAACCCATGACTCTTCTCCCCTTCAATTCTCTTCCCCATCCCCCAGGGCAGGAGAGAGTGAGCAAGCAGCTGTGTGGTGTTTGGTTGCTGGCTGGGTTAAAACCACGACATCTATGTATACTCATGAGCCTTAGATCAGACAGAAGAAGAGAAATGGCAAACTAACCGTTAGAGATTAAAGGAAGAAGGGAAAGTGAAGGACAAGGTATTTTGTCATGGATGGTTAAACAATAACCAGGGAAATACAGTATAATCTAGTAGTGGATAGCAGGTTAATAATACAGAGTGGTCCAAATTACCCCTTTGTTGACTGTTGCATTTGTTTGGAATATCATCATAAAAATCAAACAAGCAATGGAATTGCTCTAAAATTACCCAGCAGAAAACTATCTAGCTGAAAACCAACATTTATATACAGCATGCTCAAAGCAACAAAATCACCCCAAAATTGTGAAGAAAAGTCCTACGCTGTGCTTTGAGTGCAAAGACTCTCAATGTTTTGACACTACCCTCAATGGCCCAAGCCTTCATTGTAGAGAAATACTCCATGGTGTCAGGTTTTCTACTGAATTGGCTCGTGACAGCTGAAACTGAAAGCAGCCATCAAATAAATTTTGAAGAGGAATTACTTTTATGTACATTCTTTTTTACACTTCACACATTTTGGAAAATCTGCCCCAGGGCAAAAATGATCTTTCGTGCGCACTTCATGGTTTTTTGCCTGTTATTCTGTTCCAGGCCATATGGGCTATTAGGAGTGAAATAACTGATGTACTGAAACAAAGAAAAAGAAAATAATTTACTGATTTTGATCCAAGACTGACTATGACATCACTCCTTCCAACAATATATCCTTAAGAGGATTAAATAAAGTGTGTGGTCTATTAGATACTGTTGTCACTCAGGGAAAGAGTAATAAAGTAGAGCTGCTAGTGACATTCTCCAATTACAAGTCATGGTAAGTCATAGTAAGCATCTCCATTCTCATATGGAGAAGTCACAGTAAGCATCAGCTTTATCCTAAGCGTCATAGTTTAACTCCAGCTGGCAACTAAGCACCACTCAGCTGCCTGCCCACTCCCCCTTGGTGGGATGGCAGAGAGAATCAGAAGAGTAAATGTGAGAAAACTCATGGGTTGAGATAAAAACAGTTTAATAGGTAAAGGAAAAGCTGTGCAAGCAAGCAAAGCAAAACAAGGAATTAATTCACTACTTCCCATTGACTGGCAGGTGTTCAGCCATCTCCAGGAAAGCAGGGCTCCATCACACCTTATGGTTACTTGGGAAGACAAACACCATCACTCTGAATGTCCCCCATCTCCTCCTTCTTCCCGCAGCCTTATATGCTGAGCATGCCATCATATGGTATGGAATGTCCCTTTGGTCAGTTGGGGTCAGCTCTCCGGGCTGTGTCCCCTCCCAGCTTCTTGTGCTCCCCCAGCCTATTCGCTGGTGGGGAGGGGTGAGAAGCAGAGTAGACCTTGGCTCTGTGTAAATACTGCTCAGCAGTAATGAAAACACCTCTGTGTTATCAACACTGTTTCCAGCACAGATCCAAAGCACAGCCCCGCACTAGCTGCTATGGAGAAAATTAACTCTATCTCAGCCAAAATCAGCACACTAGATTAGAAATTACATTGTTTGTTAGAAACAATTGTAAAGAAAACAACATCAATGCCGCACTTAGGTTAATAAATTCTTCTTCATTCATCTCCCAAAGAGGGCAGGTAAAGAAAAGGCTCTTTCCTAGTGTGAATTGTCGTGTTCTTAAGATTAGTATGCACAGCTCCATCTTTTGGCCCTTATATTCAAAGATCATTATATTTTTGTCTGTAGGGGAAAAGCAGGAAGACTTGCAAATCATACGTGTTCATGGACTCAGGATCTTCCTCCTGTCAGGAATGGCAAGTTTTACAAGCTATTTTAAAGGCATGTCAAGTCAATCAAATAACTAGTGGTTTTAATTAGCACTCCTGCAAGCTGCAATGCTCTCTACCTGAAGCTGAGTGACATCAAAGAGATATGAAATTCTTTCTTGCCTTTGATGTTTTTTCCACAGAACACTTCTCCTCTCATCCATGCAATTTTTATGCCCATTTCATAAAGCAATTGAAGGACATCAACGGGAACTAATCCTTGGCAATGATGTACCTAAATAGTCATGAACTGAATTAATGTTAAGAAGAATATTTAAATATAGTAAGTAATCATATTGTCCACAGGGCTCTGAGATGATTAATTCTCAGATAATCTGTCATGAGGAGAACACATTTTCAATGTACACAATTCAAAATGGTTTACAATTAAGTACAAGAAAGGACACAAATATACACAATTATTTGTTGTATTTTTTGAGGACACAGCCTCCTGTGTGTGGAGGGGTGGAGCGGGAAGGGAGCTTACCTCTAAGTGCCACTTCAATAAAATTTGTTGGGGTTGTCAAGGAAAAAAAATCAGAGTTCAGAATGCCACATATAGGACTGGTTTTTTACTATCTTATGACTAATGAATATCTATCTTAAAAGGTGAGAAAAATAATCAAATGAAAAGTTCTTCCAGTCCTGTCCTGTGCTGAAGGAGTCAGGATGTTAGAAACAATGTCTATGAAGCCCATGTTTTGCCATATCTTCCTTAGTTTCTTCTGCTACTACTCTCCCAGTCTTGTCCAGATTAAATCCCAGTGAATGAAGTCTCACTCCAGGACCCATCTCACTTATATTTCGCAGTACTGGACACCTCTAGTCTGAAGGCCAGGGATTTCTTCCTGCTGGGGCTGTAGCCTTCCTGGGGCTATCAAGGTGATTTGTAACATTACTGCCCCATCTGTCTCCTGTCTCACTCATGCTGGTGTTGACCATCCTATAGAAAGGGTAGTCAACTTCACCTCGTGATTTGATAGCACAATTTGAACACCTGAAAGTTTATTTACTGACTGTTCAAGATAATCAGTTAGATGACTGAAAGTTGGGGCAGCTGTAACCAGGCAAGCATCCTGTTTTGTTTTCTCTGTTACAAAGGAGTAACTTGTAGCAGATGAGCGTAGCTCTTGTCCACCATATCCTGCAACAATTGACCTAAGGGAGTATTCAAAGACTCTCATTTCTATGATTTAAAATTAGTTTAAATCAGTCAGAAAAATAGAATCATAGAATCATAGAATCATAGAATGGTTAGGGTTGGAAGGGACCTTAAAGATCATCTAGTTTCAACCCCCCTGCATGGACAGAGATATCCTCCACTACACTAGGTTGCCCAAAGCCTCATCTAACCTGGCCTTGAACACTTCCAGGGATGAGGCATCCACAACTTTTCTGGGAAACCTGTTCCAGTGCCTCACCACCCTCAATGTAAAAAATTTCTTCCTTAATACTAAGGAAAGAGTCCAGATGTGTGAAGAGCAGCATGGAAATGCCCCTCGGCCTCCCACCTCCTCCCAGAGCAAGCCAACCTGCTCCTCTCCTCCACCACGGGACATTTACCGGGCAGGTACTGCCCAGGAGTAGGCTGTGCCAGATCTCTGGGGCATCAGACGGACAGCAGAGACACAGAGGAGGTTGTGGGCCGGAGCTGCCCCCTCCTTGTCATGGGGAGCTTGTGGGGGTTAGTCTTTGCAAGCTTTAAGGAGTCTTTTAAGCAGCTGTTTTGTTTGTATCTTTCCCTTAAGTAAAGATAGTTACCTCTACTTAAGATTCTTTTTTTATAGTTTTTTATTAATCCATTATCTTACTCACTTACTTCATGGTCTTATGAAGTTGAAGTCCTTTCTCACTTATTCAGTGCAAAATACTAATGAATTTATGATTCTTGAATAAATGCAGGATTTTCTCAGAGAAGTCTAAAAAGGCGAATGGGGTTATTCTTTACTCAAAATTGTATGTTAATTTGCTCTCTTTGCAAACGTGTTGCAAATATATATAGTATATATTTTACTTACGCAAAATTTCTGGCAATTCTGAAAAACAATTAACTGTTGCTTTGAGTTATTCTAGAATTACTAGTACAAACTGCTATTCATTCAGTTCAGCTGAGTTAATTATTTAACAACATACTTTTTTGCAGACAAGCTGCAATACTTTGTTTCTTGAGTATTGCTTGCACTCAAGATAATTTAAAATATTAATCTAATGAGAAATGAAAGCATCTTAGTGTCCAGTTATTCATAATCTCCTTTATTATTTAATGGATACTTTATGGCAATTATCTTGAAACTCAATGCGCTTGACCTTGCTTTCATTGAAATCAATGACACATCTCTCACAGAGTTCAATGGCTTATGACTAGCCTCACGATGTAATGAGTTATTATTAATGCCTGGTTTTGCTATCTTAATTAGGCCCTGACACTAAGCACATAGTTGCTTACTTACAAAACAAAAAGCAGAAAAAAAAGTGCAGCTAAATACTACAGTAAAATATAAATGCAAAATCAGAAATTTTACCTTTCCCATAAGCATTTTTCCTGCACTGTTAATATTTATATGGCATATTTAATAAGATAGAACACATAGGCTACCAAACAGGTAACAGGATTAATTACTTTCCATGGATGATCTGTATTTATGCAAACTCTTTAATGAACTCCATGAGTTATGGAAACTACACCACAAGGGACAGGAAGACTTAATAACTTGCCACAAGTTATTTAGGTATTTTACCCATGAACAGAATTAATTCACAGTCTCGCTGGAACTTATGCATCCAATTGATACCGTTTACATTTGGATTTAATTTGTTAATTCTTATCTTTCTTGTTATCTGCTGCTGGTTGAGAAGGAGAATAGTAAGTGTGTTTAAATGAAACTTTTAATACAATTTAAAAGTGGGCCTACTTAGAGCTTTGTTTCTTTGTGTCTACAATAGGAAACTACAGGACATATATAAAAGTAAAATGTTAACGGACACTATTCACATATAAAATATTAACTCAGAGCACAAGGAGCTGATACAAGTTGGGCACAACCTTTGCACAGATAGATCTATCGTTTTTGGGACTCCTCAAGCTCTAATATCCTTGTTATATTTCTTTACATTTTAAAAGCGTTAGGGGCCAAACTTATTAAGTTACAAACATCTTGTTTTACAAGTGATCCTTGGGGAATGTAGGCAATTCAGCCAGAATTTTGATTATTCTTAAAAATTTTCAAAGTGCCAAGGATGTCTGTGGTGCAATATCAGGATGGCTGCAGTATATTATTTCCTCTCTGTTTCAATGAAGTTGGGCAATCTTTTAATTGCACATTTATTCTAAAACATAAGTGTAAAGGGATGATGTGTCCATGTAAAAATAAATAAGTAAATAAATGACTTCCTCAAATCCTAGTTTATACAAATTCAGTGTGATTTGGTATGAAGCAGATGTGTTCTCGCTGCAAACCTTAGGATGTTTATGGCTATGAATTTCATGCTGACTAGCAGGATAGAGGGCTTGTAACTCCCTTGTGTGCTCTGCTCTGGCTCAGAAGTACCATGCAGCCTCCTCCCCCCTGCAACCACCAACATGGATCATCCTTTTCTGATTACAGTCTTGCTTTGGCTGAAATTTTGTCTACTGTTGCTTTTCAGGCGCCTGGCATGTGGATCTTAAAAATTTCAATGCAGGTTAAAAGTAGACTCTTCTATTATTTGTGAAGAACAAAAGCACTGAAGAAGAATAATGGCAAGTTACTTTATTTTTCAGGGGATCCAAAGTAGGATTTTACATCCTTGGCCCAACTTGAAACCTGAATTGCCAAACAAAGCCTCCTTGGAACACCCAGTATCTAATACGCAGTTGACTATAAAGGCAGAAAACTACCTCCAGGAAAGTAAACTTTTAATTGGTGACCTGTAGCAAATCAGTTATATATTTCAAGATGAGCCACATTTTAAATACTCATTTGTTCAAGTCAACAGAGAACGGATGTGCTTTGTGTCTGGAATTTACTAAATAAGGCCATAATAAAGAAATAATGATAACTAATAATTCTAAAACAAACAAACAAAAAACCCCAGCCCAATATAATCCACACATCCTAAACTGAAAAGCATGGTCATCTGAAAAACGAGTATTTTGGAGATCCCTGTCTCCACAGAACTCTGACTGGGAAACTGTATTGTGTTAATTTAGGTAGTTGCCTACTCTTCCCTCTGGTCTGTGCAATATAAATTTTAAAAGGTATTGAAATATATACAGATATATGCAAAAGGCATAAGCAATTACTGCAAACTCTTAATTTTTAATTTTAAAAGTTTTGATATATTTGTTTGCATATTAGCTTTTACAAACATGGGACTGGGATTCTAGTTTTGTAAAATGAAAAATGTGTAAAATTGAAAAATGTTTTTAAGCTGCTTTCTTGACATTGTTTCTCAATTCTTTAAATACTGCTCTTTCGGGAATTTTTGAGAATTTAGCTTTTATTTTCCTCAGGTTACTTGGAAAATGTTCAGATGAAATCTTACATGCAAACAATTCTGCCTGGGACTATGATAGCAGTTGGGTCTGCTGTCTGGCTCTGAGGCCATCTGGCATGGTCAGCCCATATCCATATTATTTTGACTCTCTTAACCTCCGAAACTGGGTATATGCATCCAAATTTCTTATTGGGAATGATTCTTTGACCATGACAAACCCTGTGATTGGTCTGGGAATGGCTGGTGAGAATGTCAGTTGGTCCAGGCTAAAATCATGCCAGGAACCTATTCTTAACACTATAGCTTTATCCTATTTAATGAACTGGTTTTAACATGACCATGCTGTCTTCTACACAAGTGTATAGTGATTTGACACCAACAAAAAGCAAAAACAAAGTGTTTTCCTTACATTTTCATGCCCTTCATTGTGATCTTATTTTCTGAGACATATTATATAAATAATTTCCAATTCACTTTATTCACATAAAATTTTCATTAGAGTCATAGAATTTTAGAATCATAGAATAGTTTGGGTTGGAAGAGACCTTTAAAGATCGTCTAGTCCAACACCCCTGCAATAAACAGAGACATCTTCAACTAGATCAGGTTACTCAGAGCCTCGTCCAACCTAACTGTGAAGGTTTAGAGGGATGGGGCGTCTACCATCTCTCTGGACAACCTGTTCCAATGTTTCACCATTCTGATTTAAAAAAATTTCTTCCTTATATCTATTCTGAAGCTACTCTCCTTTAGCTTAAAACCGTTATCCCTTGTCCTATCCCTACAGGCCTTACTAAAAAGTTTGTCCCTATCTTTCTTTTAAGCTCCCTTTAAGTACTGAAAAGCTGCAACAACATCTCCCTGGAGCCTTCTCTTCTCCAGGTTGAAAAACGCCAGTGTGCTGATTTTGTCTGGGATAGAGTTGATTTTCTTCAAAATAGCTAGTATGGGGCTGTGTTTTGGATTTGTTCTGGAAACAGGTTTAGAAATACAAGGATATTTTTATTACTGCTGGGCAGTGATTACACAGAGTCAAGATCTTTTTTGCTTCTCACCCCACCCCACCAGCGAGTAGACTGGAGGTGCACAAGAAGTTGGGAGGAGACACAGCTGGGACAGGTGACCCAAACTGACTAAAAGGATATTCCATACCATATGATGTCATGCTCAGTATATAAGGCTGCGGGAAGAAGGAGGAGGTGGGGGACATTCAGAGTGATGGTGTTTTGTCTTCCCAAGTAACCATTATGCTTGATGGAGCTCTGCTTTCCTGAAGATGGCTGAACACCTGCCTGCCGATGGGAAGTGGTGAATGAATTCATTGTTTTGCTTTACTTGTGTGTGCAGCTTTTCCTTTACTTATGAAACTGTTTTTATCCCAGCCCATGAGTTTTCTCACTTTTACTCTTCCCATTCTCTCTCTTATCCCACCAAGGGGGACTGAGTGAGCAGCTGCATGGTGCTTAGTTGCCAGCTGGGGTTAAACCATGATACTCAACTGTCTCAGCCTTTCCTCACAGGAGAGATGTTCCATCCCTCTGATCATTTTTGCGGCCCTCCTCTGGACCTGCTCCAACAGGTCCATATTTTTCCTGTATTGAGAATGGCTTCTTCCTCCAATGATCTGTTCCTTTCACTGTGACTCTTTATTGATTAAATCCTTAAAAAAATAACCTTAACTACTCAAATGCTGAAGCCAAACATTAGATATGAAACTGAAGTGTTCCCTAGATGCTGTTGTCAGGTAGTTACATTAGTGAGTAACAGAATAGCAACTCCTTTATGATGTATTGCAGTGGTTCAACTCTCTGATGATGGATTAGAGCAATACATAATCCAAAAAGAGGCATTTTGAAGATCAATTACTCAAGAGACAGAAGAGGCTGGAAGTAGAGGATCCAGGGTAGCCAATAAATAGTAATTATAAAACTTAATGGAATTTTTGAGAAGTAATTTTGCTAACTATTAGATGGAAGAAAGACACTATAAACAAATGAACTGGTAAATTGCTCATTAGCCATTCAAATTCTTCAGTGAGATGGTCTGTGAAGGTCTAAGCTTCAATTATTTTGATCCTTGTTTCTCTGGAATTTGCACTAAAGATCCTTAAAAGAAGTGGTTCCAAGACTAACTGAGTGGATGAACACTGAAATTTCTTGCTTTGTACACTGCAACACATTCCTCCTTTATGTCACCAGAGAAGATAAACAACAACCTTCCACTACTTTGCAATGTTTCTTTCCACTTGTTTTCCTGCCAATCTTTTTGTAGGCATTGCAGTCTGGGTTTTGGAGACCTGGGTACCTCCTTGCTTGGTCAATGACTATCCCCATGACTGAACTAATAACTTGTCCACACTTCAGTTTCCTTTTTTGCAAAATGAGGGGTGAAAATACCTTTTTCTCCTTTGTCAGGTCACAGCTTGGTATATATTGAGATACCTACAGAAGTAGTAAATGCTTAGAATAATTTTTAGAATAATGTAGCTCTGTTCAGCAAGATCAATAGGCACTTGATTATTAAAATGAAGACCTGTAAAGATTGTTCTGTTAAGTATTGGCTGCAATAAGAATTGCAGAGCGAACAGATTTGGTGCTGTTAAAAGAACATGAGCAAGTGACAAACACAGAAATAATACCAGCACTGTCTCAGCATGCTGGTTTGTTAACTAAGGATTGTTCAATAAGTGGAATTGTGAGCATGGCAGTCATTGTCAAGGCAATCAATCTCTTATTCAATGTGCTGCACCACTCAGTCATATTTGGACACATGCAAGCCTGTCGAGATATGAGCAGGGATGAAGATTGTTGTAGGGACAAGTCCAGCTAAAAATCAGATAGGAAGAGATGCTAGAAGATCAAGGCATGATTATTTCTTAGAGTTGATGCACAAAACTGGATAATTCAATTCCATATTGGTCTACCCTCTCTGCACCCTATGCTTTCTCCCCACCTTGTGCTGCAGACCGGACATCTGCACTTGAAGGACTGGATATTGGATTATGGTGAGGCTTATGCCCTTGTAAGTCAGTGTCTGTAGGTGAGTGGAAAGAGCTACTTTAAATGGGTTTCTGGTACCAACAAAACAAACATAGAAACCACCTCGTGGAAAACTACTGAAAACCTCTGAGATAAGCAGCAGCTCAGATGAGTACTTCCCATATTCCTTTCAGCTCATAGTCACAGCTCATAGTTATTGTTTAGGTAACAGATCCGTGTTCTGATCAACAGAACCATTGAAAAGAAGCTACCATAGTCTAAGAGAAAAAGGTTATGGAAAAGTCAGTTAAGTCTCGAAGTCTTGACAGAGTTTCTCACAGGAAAGAATAAATAACATTTTTACTGCTCTAACTCTTTGGGTGGAAAGAAAAAGAGGATCTTCTTCCATAGCTTTGCTTGTCATGGTTTGCCTTCTCTTGCAGCAGCACACACAGGCTGTCTCCTGGACACCAGCAAAAGCACAACTGAATGCTTTCTTTGGGACACAGTTTGGCTACACCCAGGATTAAAAGCAACACATACTTTTGAAGAAAGAAGATTTCTAAACTGAGACTTAGGCAGAATGTAGAAGTCTGAAGCGATCCTGAATAAAGCTCAGAAGACACGAGCCTGGCTCTGGAGATACCTAAACCCTCTGGCAATAAACCTGGGAATAGGGACGATTGTCTTGAACTTTCTGCTTTCACCCAAGTGCTCTAACTTCTAGGCTATAGCTCCCACATCCTTCAGACAGCCTCTCCTTGCACATCACCACCAGGTCAACGTTGCTTTCGCCCACCGTGCTGGTGTGGATTCAATAGGAAAAACAGGAGTTCCTCCACATCCTAGCCATGGTGGTGACAATGCACTTCTGGGAGATGCGGGTTTGAACTTCTGCAGGTGGAGAAGAGCCACAGCCTGTAGCTACCCAAGCCTTCATTACAAGTAAAGCAGTAGAACAGGTTTCCCAGAGAAGCTGTGGATGCCCCATGCTGGAATTTTTCAAGGCCAGGTTGGATGAGGCTTTGAGCAACCTGATCTAGTGGAGGGTGTCCCTGCCCATGGCAGGGGTTTTGGAACTAGATGATCTTTAAGGTCCCTTCCAACCCAAACCATTCTATGATTCTATGATTCTATAATTCTATAATTCGGAGCTTGGGGACTGGGAACAAAGGGAGACAGAAAAGGATTTGCTCCGAAGATGCTAACTTGTAGAGGATAGGAGTGCAGAATGCCAGTTTGAGACTCTACTTGAAAGGGAAAAGGAAATAAGCCAGGTTGACACATCTAACTTGTAAACCTATACTGGCTCCGTAACTTCTCAGCATATTCCTCTTCATGAGTCATGGAGATACACAAGAAGTATTGTTCATAGATAGTACACTGAACGAATTCCACTTTATTGAGCATGCGTTTTTTGTTGTAGTTTTCCCAATTAATGACATGTTCAGAGAGTGCAAGAAGCATGGTCTGCTTCAGAGAAAGAGGGTAGAGGTAGTTATACTGTTGGAGGTAGAAAACTGCCTGAGTTGGAATTGTAACTCTGGATTAGTTTTTGAAAAAGGTAGGTGATGTGTGTGCATTCTTATGAAACTTCACTATTTACATTACAAAAGTCTCTGAGAAGCATGGAAATGACATTAATGGACCCTGCCAACACTTTGAACATCTTAATGAAGGGATAACAAGACATTAGTGCTTCCATTTGTTTGGCAAAGTTTAAGCAAGATGCAAACTGTTCATATAAATACCTCTGCTATGAAAGAAGCCAGCTTACTTCATAGGTTTCTAGGTCAATGGCAGATAAACATATTTATTGCCTAAAGAGCAAAACAAACAACCTCTTTAAAGTAGTGGTGAACTAATAAGATGCTAACAGCGACAAAATGAGCACATGACTTTGCTAGTTTGGGAATTCCTAAATAATACTCAATAATTTTGCTTCAAGGTACATGCACTTCATCAATAACATTATCTATAAAAAGTGACATGGTGTAAATTGTATTTCTTTCACAACGTTGACTGCTTAATTGCCCACATCCATTGTGACAGTGCTGCCCTGTCAGCATGCTAAGTAATTGAAAAATTGTTGTGTGATGGAAGATCAATACAACTCTAACAAGAAACAAATATGGTACAGTACTGAAAGCAAATAAATAACCAAATTTAGCAATTATGATTATCTCCTGAAGACACACAGGCATTGATTGGTGTTTCAGGGGTTCATTTCTTTGTTAGTAATGGTAATCATGGGGTTTTCAATTGTTCATATTTTGAAAGTACTATTTCTTCCGGCAGGACCAGTCTGGGGAGATAAGTGAAGTTGTTGAATTTTTTACTTGAAAGCCATCTAATGACCATTTTTAATTAAAACAACTAATGGTCTTTATTGATTCCTTAAACGTGCTATTCTAGATATACCTTTTGTACTTACCCTTAGTTATTTATGTTTAAGCATTTTAGGCCTTTACTAAATGCTCTCACGGAGAATATTTGGGGGGTGGGAGATCAGTAGCAATATAATAAATTGCCTAGCTTCTCCAAATATTTCAAGTGTACATTCAAATACACAGAGAGGTAGGCTTAAGACCAGCCATTCAGTATTTTTACTTGCAAAACACAGGAAGGCATAACATCCTTCTAAGAAGTCAGACCTGCATAAGAAAAGGTAAATTCAAATAGCTTTTAAAGTAATTTTATGCCATTACGTCCCCTAGGTTTTGAACTTTACCTCAGATTCACTGTGTTATGAGTTTAGAAGAACATTGAATGGAGATTTTTTTTTTTTCATTTGCCAGGGATTTACATTATTTTATACCTTTGAAACATCATAACCTTGTGTGATGCATTCAGATAGTGGCCAACAATTACATTTCTTGGTGAGGTAAGGCTGAGGAATTAAAAAGCCTTCTGCCCCTCTGGAAGTAGAATGTAGGTGCTGACACCTATACAGGGAAAGTACGATCACAGGCCAGAGTTCATTTCTGAGAATGCCACTTTTACATTAAACGCAATCTTCTGTTTTATTTAATTCCAAGATACTTAACAATCATGTAAATTGCATTATGGCAGATATATTCAGAGAAAATATAAAAGCAAGCCCTACCAGAAATTGCTACAAATATTAACACTTTCCATTCTGCTATTTTTCCAAAAAGATTTATTATATCAGTTTAATAGTCTCGCAGAGTATGTTCTGTTTAGTTTTGTTTTCCTTTGAGAATAGTCATACTAGGGTATATATTATATGATAGTTTTCCCAGAGATAAATAAAATAATCTGATTTGGCAAAGAAAACACAATATAAGAAAACAAATTCAATATGTGATTATTAAAAACAATCCATGGGAAAAAAAACAGATGTGTAACTCTATTTTTTCTTCACAACAGTATACTCACTCCTGTAGTCATTAAATTGTATCTATTCTTAATCCAACAAGAAAGACTAGTCTCTTCATTTAAACTTCCAATTCTTCATAGTTATTGCTACATACAAATTCCATTTTTCTCTTATGTCAAAACAAATCCTTCATCTTTCCAATAGCAAAAACAAATGAGGGTCCATGTAGTTACAAAGACCACTAGAAGGATTTATTCTAGCACAGCTTTTTTTCAGACTCCTGGTTCTGAGGATGCACTGGAAAATAAAATTACCGAAGTCAGCATAAATAGATTTGCTAAATAATTGTTCTATGATCACTCATGTCTAGATCAGATTAAGTCAATAGAGTCAGAGCAGAAATAAACTGTTCTTGTCTACCTGGGTCTGGAGCAGATATGGCAGAATGTGATGTTCCTGTTGCCTGAACCTAAATGTCACTTAGATTATCTCTTATTTCCTAGCCAAAAAGAAGGCTCCAGAAATCCAAATGACTGCAAAGAACCGGTTCTTGTGGGCAACTGCTCAAGTATTACAGTGATTATTTACATCGATTGTAGAAGTGTGGCATGTCAGGTAACCACGCTTCCACATTTCACAGAGAGTGAGCTACAGGACAGACTTAAAAGATACAAAGAAGGAAAAAGCCTATTCTTGTATGTCTTCACTGTAATTGTACTGACATTTATTTCAGTTGTTGTAGAGCCACAGACAAAGAGATTCTTCTACCTGCAGCTGAAGAAGGCCTTGGGGTGGGAGAGGAGGTCAACTGAGAGCATCTCTGCTTCTTCTACCATGCAGCAAGGACTGCTTGGGGTGAGTCACTTACCATTTGTCCCATGTGAAAGTCATGGCCTCATTCTGCATTAGCCTGCAAGTCACCATCCTTGCTGATCTGTCTTGTCTTTGATCCAGAAGGCGCTATACCCATGGCAGGCACAGTTGTGGGTTTGTTGTGACATGACTGCATTTTCTGCTGCCGTCAGTAGCACAATTTAGCACAGGACATTGTGAAGCTGAAGACCCCTTCCCTTCCCTTCCCTTCCCTTCCCTTCCCTTCCCTTCCCTTCCCTTCCCTTCCCTTCCCTTCCCTTCCCTTCCCTTCCCTTCCCTTCCCTTCCCTTCCCTTCCCTTCCCTTCCCTTCCCTTCCCTTCCCTTCCCTTCCCTTCCCTTCCCTTCCCTTCCCTTCCCTTCCCTTCCCTTCCCTTCCCTTCCCTTCCCTTCCCTTCCCTTCCCTTCCCTTCCCTTCCCTTCCCTTCCCTTCCCTTCCCTTCCCTTCCCTTCCCTTCCCTTCCCTTCCCTTCCCTTCCCTTCCCTTCCCTTCCCTTCCCTTCCCTTCCCTTCCCTTCCCTTCCCTTCCCTTCCCTTCCCTTCCCTTCCCTTCCCTTCCCTTCCCTTCCCTTCCCTTCCCTTCCCTTCCCTTCCCTTCCCTTCCCTTCCCTTCCCTTCCCTTCCCTTCCCTTCCCTTCCCTTCCCTTCCCTTCCCTTCATCACAATATGTGTTTCACTTGCAAATTTACAAATAACATAAACACATGGATGAAACAGTGATTATCATTAACTAGTTGTCTTCAACTCCTGGTGTGTGGACTGCAAGGAGAAGGAGCCAGAAAGATGGACAACAAAAAGTTCCACAGAGGAAAGTTAAGACATGGAGAATAAAAAGATTGAAAGGCTGACAAAGGAAAGCACTATTAAAAGCCTGGGATAGTCTCAACATCCTACTCAGTGGAAAGTTTCTTCTAAGACATGCCTTTCCTTCAGAAGTCACAAACTATTCCCACTTTTCATAACAGAGATCCTCACTCAGGTCCTCAGCAGTGACAGGAACTTCAGGAAAGATGCCAGGAAACCTGGGCTACAGCAGGACATTTCTCAGGCAGGTGGAAGATGATAAAAACTTCTGCTACACAAATCTGTCCTTTCTCTTGCAGAAGGCTGTGCTGAGGATTAAGGAAGTACCAAAAATTAAATTCTAGCCGCAGTATTCCTTCATCCCAGGTAGTCACCCAGTGATTTGGCTCACATTTTTGTAATATATTCTAGAGATTTATCCCATATCTGCAGAGTGCGTGTTTATGCAAATCTGTGAATTACTTCTAAGGAGTAAAATAACCAAGAAAAATAAGTCTGTTATCAGTAGTCTTATATCCATTAGATGTTCATATTTCCTTGAGGAAGGCTTAAGGATCTGTGATCAAAAAGAGGTTAGAAGCTGCAAGGCTGTAGCACTTTTTAGCACCTCTATAAATGCTGTAATGCATCTCGTTGTGGCTCCTTGTGCTGCAAAACTATGCCCTAAGCCAACTGAGCAGCAGCGTGTACTCACTCTTCCATCAAGGTTTAGCAGAAGGTTTCTGTGTCAAATCTGTGTCACATGGTTAATTTTCAAGTAAGGAGGAAGAAGAACATGCAAATAATGATCTACAAAATCTTGTGAGGCAAGATACATCTCATTTTACACTTACTTTTGTTGAATAAAACATTTATTTAACACTTCAAGGTCCTCCAAGGAACTGATAGAACTATCTGAAATGTGTTTTTCTTATTGTTCATTAAACCTAATCAACATGAGCTCACGATGTTCCAACTACAAAGAGGTTGTACTGATTAAAATAGAAATTTTGCAATGTATTTTTCTAAGAAAAGGGTAAATATCATCATTTTGATTAGGCTGATGACCTTTTGTCATATTTTGAACTGAAACACCGACCAAAAACTTATCTGCCATTTTTCATTTGATGACCACTGTAACTTAGTGTGCATTAACTGATTTTTTCCATTCCCCTATTTCTAAATCGCTTAGCGAATACAGTATTTCGGAGTTAGTCTTACTATGTCAGATTTTAAAATGTTCTGTCAAACAGTCTGATAGAGAATTTCAGGAGACAAATAGAAATATATATTTCTCCTATTTAAATATTATAGAAGGGATTAGTATGGCTATATCTTATCCACTAAAAATTGCTTCAAGTCATTGGCATTTCACTTTTTTGAGTACGTATTTTCTGGATAAAGATCAGACAGTCTTCTTTCTCTATGCTTTCTTTACATTTTCCAAGGTTTTATCTGAGCATTTTTAATCTTAGTTTCAGCTGTTTGAAGTAGGGTGCTTTGTCAATACAGAAGGCAAATATACGTTGTATGAAGAGCTTTTAAAAAGTTAGATGATAGTTGATGGGAATTTCAGATAAAGGTCTAAAAGTATTTTTAATACTGAATGGTTGAGAAAGGATACATTGAGCTTTCTTTTGCAGAATAATTAACTATTTGGGAATTATTTAATGAAATATTTTTTACCCACTTTCTCTGTAAAATGAATTATAAAACTTTGGAACATGAATTTGGTTTGCTGGACTGTATTTATGTGAAAAAAATAGAATATTTAAGAAGTTGTAGTAATAATAAACATGAATGCAATGCACATGATATAAATCACTATGACAGTCACTTTGGGTAACTTTATCAAGCAAGGGAATATGCAGACAGCAACCTACTGTTGAACTTCTCCATTGCATAGCACCAACTTTAAGCACTGCAATCAAAGGCTGGCTATTGACACTTGATTTTAGTCATAACATTAAAATGCAATTTTTCTTGCAGCTTTGAAGATGTTTTCTTAGCTCAAAACAACTCAATCATTTATTCTTACAACTTCACCATTGTCTTTCCTATCCTTAATGCAATCTTTTCTCTGTGTTATCTCCCTTCCAGAGATATTTCTGAGTTTCACCAAGGATTGCACTTTTTTGCTGGTTGCTTATCTGGCATGCATACATATGAAATGCCACACTAAGTAACATCCAAGAAGCCACACAGCTCAAGTCAAAACATAAGCAAGTATCCCATGACTGGATTTAAAAGTTACAGATATTGCAGAACAGACCTGGGGCTGACAGGAGAGGAAGAACTTCTGCAGAGAGCTCCAAGCTTTTTTTCAGCAAGCTGTTCATCAGAGACCAAGCGCAGTGTTTTAGGTAGCTGAGAAAGCTGCGAAGAAGCATTGCGAGAGGTGTCCCAGTCCCCAACAGGGCCTTTCTTTTTGTCTGAGACCAATTCCAGGAAAGTTCATGATGACTTGCGGAGAAGTGTATTGCAGTTTTTTCTCTTATAGAGATCTTCAGCCAAAAAGTCTCAATAAAGTAATCCACTAATTAGGGATTCAGGAACTTACAGCAAGATCTATTGAATTTTCCCAAGCAAAACATCCTGCATGTGCATTAAATCCATAAACATCACTGAGGTAATGATGTTTGGCAACGCTTCAAAAGTTCATCGATAATCTCTATTATTTGAGATTTTCAAGTTCTTTGTAACATATTCTTTATGACCTTTTTTATATCTATCTACTCTTTTAATAACTGGCATGAAAAACTAGTTTCAAAATATGTAACATTAATATCTTGACTACACAAATAGATAAAGGAGTTAGGTGAACTAGTCTAGTTAGTAAATGAAAACAAAAGATCTTAATAATCTCATATTTAATTAAAAAAATTCAAAGTTCTAATTCAGATGAGACCTCATTCCACTGTGTTCTTCCGTGACCTTTTCGTTTTCACATAAAAATTATTTTCCTCTCATCTGTCAGTATTTATAATGGTCACGAAGATGACAGACCTTCTTACAGACCTTCACAGTAAAAACCCCTTCTTGCAGATACCTGACAATGGTAAGAAGCCTCTTTTTCTCTTTAAACAGCACCTATGTTGCTGTCATAGTAAAGCAGCAAGTGCTCCCACAAATCACTTGCCCATTAATTCCCACCCTTTTTCAGCAGTAATGGGAAAGGTAATGAAAATTATAACTAAAATTGTTTCCCTCAACAAATCTGAGGTTTTCAGAACTTTCTTCAGCTTCAGAAAAGCAGATGGTGGACATCTAATAAACATTATTGCTGATGTTACTTCACTTCAGCAAATAACTTTTAAGAATAATGTGGTTTCCAGCATTACCACTCACAAGTCTCTTACAAATATTTATTTTCAGGCACCAGATAAAGACTGTTCTTTCTGAAAAAAACATATGACTTAAAAGTCAGTGGGCAGGGACACAAGACACTTTAACAGTACAAAACAAATGTAACAAAAGTAGATGCACTACAATAAATTTAATAAAAGGATTAAATGTAAATTCATTTTTTCATCCTTGAAATGGATTTTTGAGCAGAGAGACCTGTTGCCAAATATGTGTTCCTGTTTGTGGACCTGTGTCATATAAGTCTGACAAATTCTTTTTGAGAAACCTTAGTGGGCCCATCGAACGGCACCAGATTCTTACCTTAGAGCCTGAACCAGCTCCCACAACATGGCATTTACGTTCAGGAGGAGATGAACTGATGCCCTAGATTGTACTGGGACAAAATATAATCCTAAAGCTGATAATGTTTTAAGGCAACTGTAGCATGCCCCAGAGTAAAGCAATGCAGTGTGATACAATGGTTATTCAAAACCATTTATGCTGCTAGCTCTGACTCATTTACATTTCTGTAACTCTATCAAACAAAAGCAAACTTTTTAATCAAAATCAAAAAGAGTATGTTTCTCTATACAACCAATCATCTTTACGAATTTCAGCAAGCTAACCCAGCCTAACACACTGAGATTATTCAAAGGAAAACTAGTGCAGTGGAGAAAGCACATTTTTCTGTCCCGCTCTTAAAGGCAGATCCTCTACTTTTACTGCCGTTTTCCTGAAAATTCACCAGATAAGATCAGTCTGTGAATGTCAAAGGCAGTGAAAAATTTTCCACTCTTCATCTAACAGATTTCTCTTTGAAAAAGAAATTTAGAGATGTGCTAGATTTTGAGTGCAGGGAATCAAGAAGCTGATGTGAAGACATAAAACAGAATGTCTTTTCAAAAGATCAAGCACATGTCAGTGGGCTTGATGTGTGAAACACTGTATGAAGTTCTATCACTTGTGTTCTGCCATAAGTCACACCAGATGATCATGAGGGTCCCTTTCATTCCCAAACAACTGTCGATTTATTGTCACTATAACAAGGCCTCTTCACACTTCTCAGGCAGTGTAAAGTGCCTTTTAAGTGTGCATAAATTACATTTACTCTCACTTAAAGGACACTTTATCCTGTCACAACTCTGTTAAAGACCTATGATTTAAGTTAAAACCAGCCCCTTAAATATTGTAAATCTAGGTTCATAGATTTAGGTCCAGGAGGGACAGATAAAGTTCTCCTGTCAGATGTCCTACACAACACAGACCATTGACCTCCATTCAAATAATTCCTTCTTCAGCTTTGGTTGGGTAAATCATTTATACTTCAAAGAAACATCCTAAGTTGCGACTTATTGAGATCAAGAGAGTTCATCATACTTCTTATGGAGTTTCTGCAGCAGCTACTTGCCTACAAACCTAAACTTTAATTTACAAACCTGAACCTTAATTTCAAGCTGAATTTATACATCATCGACTCATAACCAGAGAATTTTATTGTAACATTGTCTGCTAGATGAAAAAGCCCTCAAAAACCTGTCTGTGCAGATAACTACTGACTCCGTTCTTCACTGTCTTTATGGTAAGTTGAATGGATTGTTCTGCTTTAGGATCTTGATATAGTGCAAATTCCCGAGGCTTTGAATAATTTTTTTAAACATTTCCCAATTTTCGTCATCTATTTATAAGATGAAAACAGCAGAAATGAATACACACAATAATATGAAAATAATCTCTTCTACATAATCATAGAACCATAGAATGCTTTGGGTTGGAAGGGACCTCAAAGATCATCTAGTTCCAACCTCTCTGCCACTAGATGACATGGCTCAAAGCCTCATCCAACCTGGCCTTGAACACTTCCAGGGATGGGGCAGTCACAACTTCTCCATGAAACCTACTCCAGTGCTTCACCATCCTCAGAGGGAAGAATTTCTTCCTTAGATCTCATTGAAATCTCCCCTCTTTCATTTTAAAGCCATTGCTCCTCGACCTATCACTACACGCCCCACTAAAATGTCCCTCTCCAGCTTTCTTGTAGGCCCTCTTCAAGTACTGGAAGGCTGCAATAAGATATGCCCTGAGTCTTCTCTTCTCAAGGCTGAACAACTCCAACTCTCTCAGTCTGTCTTCATAGGAGAGGTTCTCCAGCCCTCAGATTATCTTCGTGGCCCTCCTCTGGACCCACTCCAACAGCCATGTCTTTGTAATGTTGGAATCCCCAGAGCTGAATGCAGTATTACAGGTGAGGTCTCACGAGAGCAGAGAAGAGATGCAGAATCACCTCCCTCGACCTGCTGGCCACACTTCTTTGGATGCAGCCCAGGATATGGTTGGCTTTCTGGGCTGCAAGTGCACATTACCGGCTCATGGTGAGCTTTTCATCCACCAGCACTCCCAAGTCCTTCTCCTCCAGGATGCTCTCAATCCATTCTCTGCTCAGCCTGTATTTATGCTTGGTATTGCCCCTACCCAGGTGTGCAGGTCCTTGCACTTAGCCTTGTTGGACTTCATGAGGTTTGCATGATCTCACCTCTCCAGCCTGTTAAGATTCCTCTGGATGGTAATGTTATCTCCCATTTCCTCTGCCTAACTCCCCCAACTTTTGTATTCTATCACTGTTATAACCAGTATCTAACCAAAATCCAAACTTTAAAGCACAAGAAAATGAAAAAAAAAAATGCATTATTCTATGTTCAAAGTACCCTGCTCTTTATTGTAATATCCTTGATAAAACCAGAAAAGATCATCCTGCAGGACATATTCCAAGTGTTTAATTCCACTTCCAGGGGACCCATCTGGTGCTCTTTAAAGAGCAGATTGAGTAAATACTCTTCATTGTTATTTATTTTTATTTGTATTTTGGATGACATAACTATTACCCAATACAGTTAAATTACTGTCATAAAAACATCAGAAGGTAACCTATTTTTAACATATCGAGAACTGAAAAAATGCTTAGTAAGTAAGCGTGATTCCCTATCCTGGACAGCTGATTAGTCTTGACATCTTAGATCACATTTCAGAAATGCTGGAAAAATTCTTCTGCCTTATACCACTGGGAGTGTTAGAAATGTCCTTGAAGGATTCATTATTGCTGAAACTAAGTGAAAAAGACAGTGTGGCACCAGATAGGGCAATTGAAACAGCCAAGGTGAAAGAAGCAATTAAGTAAGTAAAATTTCATAAATTCCTTGGCAAGGCAGCAAAATTCTGCTGGCACAGCTTTTTGGGTTTTTTTAAAGAAATTTGTTCTCTGTTTCCATATCCTGCATATATCTTTAAGAACAATACTAGTATCACATCTCCAGCCTATGCTGGAGACGTCAGCCACTCCAACACATCACTGAAAGAAAGAATCTGATGAATTACATCTCACAAAGACCAACTGTACTATTACAGCATAAATCTACATGTTTTTACTGGAGTGCTGGTGGCAAATCAGGCAGTAAAGATCCTTAATTTTAAAATGTTTTTGGGAAACACTGATTTCACATTGTTCATCACCATCTGTCAGAGTTGCAATGGATATCATCAAAAGCAGCTGCTGTCTTTTCCATTTCAGGCTCAGAGTATATTAAGTCTAGAGATGTTCATTGTCTTGGCTCTGAAAATGGAGAATGTAACTTGTGTGTTTGATACTTAAGTTTCTGAACCATTCCATACACAATGTTAATGTACAAGTGCTGTCTACTCCAAGTTACACCACCAATGAAAATTTATGATTACACACAGAGGAGCTCAGAAAAAAGGGAACATTTTCAAATGAAAACATATGCCTGTATTTGCTGACACATTCTGATGATTCGAAATATTCTGAGTGCTGCTGATAACTTGCTCTATTTTTCCTTATTGCTGTTTAAATCTATAAAGCAACATCTAGATATGGCTATTCTCCTTCCACCTCTTTGTCCTCATTTTCGTTACACAGCCAATGTTTGAAGGAATGCTTTGAAATACAAGGAGAAATTGTATATCATAGTTCTGATGGGAGGATCACAACATGATTTTCCAGTTTTACTAGAGGAAAGCAAAAGGGGAAGAAGAGAGTCAGTATTCATTAAGAAAGTCAGTATTCATTAAGAACTGCTGATGGATGTTGCAATCTCAACTTTCCAAGATTAACTCCATCTCCACACAACGTTTCTGGGCAAAATACACTGGGACACTGCCCCAAACTGATCCAATTCGAGTTCTGAAGTACCCTTCCTTAGATACCACTGTGATGGCCACAGCATAAGGCTTTTGGTAAATATTGAGAAAAAAATGGCAAAAATAAGGACAAGGCTCAGGTAGACTGCCTGCATTTAGGCCAGAAACCAAATGTGAAGAAAAAAATAGAAATAAAAAGCTACTGAACAAAAGTAGAAACTCTGTCATTCACTTGCAGTAATATTTTAACTATAATATTTTTACCAGTATGCTAGGCCTATCTTGAGCATAAACCCTTGTAGTGTTTTAACCAAGCCAGCAATTAAACGCTATGAAGCTGCTCACTCACCCTCCTCCATGCCCAGGGAATGGGGAAGTGAATTAAAGGGGAAAAGGGAAGGGGGCTCATGGGTTGAAATAAAAACAATTTAACAATAATAACAGTTAAAAGTAATAATTATAAATAACAATACAATAAAAATATATTTTATGTATAATGATAATAATATATACAAACAAGAGATTCACAGTATAATTGCTCACTCCTCAGTGACCAATGCCTGTCCTGTCCTGGCAAGTGATCCCAGAAGGATAAGTCCTGACACCGCAATCCTGGAGGAGTGAAAAGCCTGAAATAGAGTGAGAGAGGTAGAACTATGACAGACAGAGATTCCTCAGAAGAGCAAGGGAGTTCCAAAATTTTCAATCCAGTGTCATCTATATACTGGGCATGATGTTGCATGATATGGAATACTCCACTGGCCAATTTAGCCCTCAATCCTGAGTCTAAGTTCCAATCATAAGGGGATTTGTGGGCCCTTTGTCCTGGACATGCTCCCCCTGATTCTGTTGTGTTCTCACTGGCAAGAACACGGCAAGCTGAAAGGTCCTTGATGTCTCAGCACCAACCATAAACATCAGTGTGTTATCAACATTCTTCTCATAACAAACCTCAGACAAAAACCAAAACTCAGAGCTCTTCCAGCTGCTAAAAAGAAAAACTAACTCTGTCCCATTCAAAACCAGGACAACCCTGCTGAGACACACAGCTCCGGGGTGGCTACAGATATGCTACTGCACACCAGGCACATCAGCATCCCTACATGGTCAACATCCCACACATTTTCATAGCTAGAAGATTGTGCTTTGACCAGGTGGTGTTAGTTAAATGATGCTTTTCTAACAACCACAAGCATTTTGGAAAGTGATAGACAAAGTGGGGACTATAAAAAAAGTTTTATTATTTCTTTCTCCAGGGAAATTGCATTTGTAGCAGAAAGTTCATAAGGGAATCCTGTTATAGACCATTATTTTTAAATATTGCAGTTTCTTCAGTTTGTACAACTCAGTGAATATATACAGTGCAGCCTAATTGAAATTTACACTTAAGGAACAGGCAGGATCATTTTCTTTTCTTTGGTGGTTTGTACTAGTCACAAAGAACTCTACAGTAACCCAGGTAAAACTGACATAAGGCATTTAGAAGCTAAGAAAACAATCTGATCCTCTGACATAGGTGATTGATGAACTTTTAATCTGTTTTACACTGAAGAAAAAAGCATTGTCATGCACAAAAAAGGCAAATAATCCTCACTGACTCGGGTGAACTCGACAGTCATATTTCTGAATAAACTGAAGTGACCACTGACCTGGGACCCAAGATAGAACAACGATGAGAAAAAATGATGCAAACAAGTATGCAGGTATTACTTTTTACTCTGTAGGGCTATGTTCTCACATCCTTTCATAGTTGTCAGGCTAATGATTTACAAATTTGGTTAGATACAGATGTTAATTTACCTGTCTTTAAATCATTGTATAGACAAAGTAGCTTAACATTATTTGGATTTTGTAAGCAAATGGCTAACGCTCATGCAGCAATGGATTCTTACAGACACGGGGTCTCTGACTTCGCAGGGCCTACGACCACCTGTTAATCCGTGGGCCAGAACTGCATCTAGCTTTCTCTCACTGACTTCTCATGTTACACTAGAGAAGCACTTATAGTTGTCCACCCACCATGTCTGAGCTGGTTTTGATGAGACAAGAGCACAGAAAAGCAACGTATCACTCCAGGAATGCAAGTCCTAAATATTAACTGTTAAAAGAAAGTCATAAAGATTTCCACCATCACACATTTGAAATATTCTGTTGAACTATTTTATCTTCCCACTCATCTAGTTGATCTCATCAAAGTGGATTTTGTCAGAGTTCCTGTGACACAAATAGCCTCAAAAAGACTTTGTATTACAGAGTCAGAGAAATGAAGAAAAAAGTATAAGCAGCAGGTAAAGTCAAGGGAGACTGCCATTAGAACTGAATATGGGAAACTGCTTTCTGTAGTACGTCCTTTTTCCAGCTTCATGATAGTATCAGCAACACACAGGATAAAGAGATTCAAATTATGCAGAGAAGATGGGACTCAATTGCAGAGTATCTGCAAAGGCAGCAGGAAACACAAAGCAAATTGCTTTATCCTTTCACTCTCAAATTGCTGAGCAGGCATATTATCAAATCTATTTTATACTAGTTTCAAATTATACAGTAAAAGTATTATTATTATGGATGGAGATGATGGTGAAAATAAAAATAATAATAATAAAAATACTACTAATAATAGTAGTGATATAAATATAGAGAAAAAAAAAGAGGAAAATACAAGGTAGACTTTTAGCTCAGCTCATCACTTGCCTGAAGGCTCTCATCTAGCTTACTGGAAAACACAACACTTTTTCAGGGATTATGGTATTCCCGTTGCAATTGTAAGCACCCACACATGATAGTCTTATATTAATAGCAGAGTAAGTGCATAAAAATGTATATACCCTTTAAAATTCCTGAGTATTTTGATAATAAATATCTGAAGTGAAACAACAGTGACAGTTCAGTTAGAATCTGGATGTTTCTTCTGTGAATATAAACACATGTTTAAATACAGAGACAACAGCACAGCATTTTTCATGACCTTCCCCAAAGTGTAAGGATGGGTTTTAATTCGCCAGTTTTTCCCAAACCTTTTTAGCTATTCGAAGGTCTCAAGAATTGTATTTTTTTCCAAAACCTGCCTTGTACATGCCTACCCCTTCCAATACATGTCTAATTAACTCTCTCAAGTGCTTTGTTACAGCGAAAATACTTTGTATGTTGTAGAAAACTAATAAGGCCCATCAGGAAATAAAAAGCCACCAACAGTTTGAATAAAGCTGAGTATTAGGTTGAAAATTTTTATGTCAACCTGTTTATTATATTAATAGCTTTCTCTGTAAATGTGTTCTCCTGTCCTTTTAAAACACTATCATGTGTTCCACATTATTGATGTGTCTGTCTGCTGGGAGGTGCTGATGTATTCTAGGAAGCTGCAAGACCCCAAGGTTAAAAAAAGAGATCTAGAAAACAGGAAATGTTATCATAACAGGGTTTTTTATGAGAGAGAAGGTCTTTTCCCGATCCAACCTCCTGGCATCCGTTAGTCACTGTCTTAGGGGCTGTCTGGTCTGTAGAGTAGACAGATTGCTCCTTCATCAGCATTCTTAATCCCTTTTTGAGTCCATTTGTAGTTCAGTTTTCTGTTGCATTGTGTTGGGTTTTCATGTCAAGGTTTTGGTAGCGGGGGGAGGGCTACAGGAGTGGCTTCTGTGAGAAGCCAGTGCCATCAAGCTCCAAGATGAACCTGTCACTGGCCTAGGCTGAGCCCACAGCAATGATGGTAGTTATCACAGACAACTTTTTAGAGATCTTAAGGAGCACCAAAGAAAGCTGAGTGGAATTAAGTCATACAATTTCACCCTTTAGGTAAACTAGTATATGATTTGTACAGTAAGGATATTCGCAATCACCGTGCAACAATTTTAAAAGATGTAATTCTATCCTGTGTAAAATAGGCATTTACTTGATTATTGTACTTCACAGAGTCCAAAAATATTCAGATGATAGCCTAAGCACAAGATATTTTTTTAAATTTGTGTAAAAAAGTAACTTGAACTTCATTGTTCCCCATAGCTGTATCACACTTCATCTGCACAGCTAGGCAGAACTCGTCAGGGAGGATCAACAGGGAGAACCTCATCCACATTTAGCCATCAAGAAGACACAAACACTGACTCCAGAATGAAGACCTAGGTGAGTCAGTCTCATATTGTCTACTTCTGGGGAGTTCTTCTTCAAAAACATCCCTTCTCTGGTCTTTTTTTATGCAACACATGAAAGCAAAAAATAATTGGAATTTTATTGTTTTTAAATCTCAAGAACATAATGGAAATTGTCTTTTTTGTGTCATAAAGAGACAGGTGTGTATGGAAGATACTGTTCTAAACACAGCTTTTGAAGCTGCATAAGTCTTATTTCCTGCTTCGGGTTAAATTAAGTGAAGCATGTCTTGAACAAAAATAAAAATGTCTACATATTTATGAAACACATTAGCTTGTATTCAAGGCAACACCAAAACAAACTAGAAAGGTAACAGGTGAGATGTTCAGGGTTATGCCTCAGGCCTAGGTGCATGAGGTTTCCCGGGAGTTGCTGGAACAGCTGTCCCAGGCCCATGCCACCACGTAGGTAAAGTCAAAAAGGGCATAGAGGACCAGGGAGAACACAGATGTAGGAACCGCGCTTGCCCTAAACCGACAGTGGATTGAATGTCACCTGGGCAAACACTTGAAAAATGCAGGGATCAGCAATCTATCATGTTTTGTGAGTCACTGGCACACACTGTGAAAGATGTTAATATGCATTTGCTTCACCCTGTACCATTTCTGGGTCATCAGTGTTGTCATACACCTTTGCAATGAGGGCAACTTCTGCATATAGGTACCCCACGGGTGCCCTAAATATCTGTAGAAGGTGCTGAGCATGTGTTTGGAGGATGCTGGGGTCATTCACACTCAGGGACTGCCACTCAGCTCTCTGCCAACAGGGCACACAAACCCTGCGACATGCAGCAAGAAGAGGAAGAGCTTGGGCATGAGCCCTGCTGCTGGCTGGAGCCACAGACAAACTGGACATTGTTGCTCCTCTCCCTGGGGCCTCACTAGGAGTCCATGAATTTGCCTTGATGGTTCACAAGATCCATGAATTTTCCCAAACTGCCCTGGTCTGGGGAAGTTCACTGGAGAATGGCTCCCATGCACAGTGCCCATACAGTGCAGAAATTCCTGAAGATCAGTGCCTCAGGGAATCTCGTTGGTATCTCCTTTAAGCCATCACAGAGGATATAGAGTAGGTGAAGGATCCTCCACACCAAATGTCTCGTATTCTGATCCACTCCTACTGCACTGTACCACTTGCTAAGGTAAATGTAGCCTAACTTAAGGAACTAATCACTTCCCCTCAGAGGGGAGAGATTAGATGCTGGAATATTCAGCCCTTTTAAGCTTCAAATGGTCCTCTGTGGAGGCCATGGCATCAACTGTGCTCCCAAAACAGGTACCACAGTTTGGTCTTTGTTAGGTGCTACAAAACTAGGGCTTGCTAGGAAAATTCACAGTCGAAAGAATATTAAGGTTCTCAGCTTGAAGGGTGATGGGGTACTCCAAAGATGTTTTTATTTATTTTTTGAAGACTGAAGTCTGTCCTTTTTGAATTGCAATGAAGACACGTTTGTCAGGACTGAAGCCAAAAGGTGGTAAAAACAGCTTAACTCTCCCTACAACTCAGTAATGGACATTTTAAGAGCTCCCCTGCAGTCCATTTTCTGATTAACAGCTCCGCCAACACATGAGATATGGATCAGGTCTCGCTCTGATTTTGAAGACACAAAAAGCTGGAGCTCAGTCTACTCTGTAAGCACTGCCAGTTGAAAATGTGGCTTACTTCTTTTTAAAAAAATGTATTTTTATTACATAGCAGTCAGGACTGAGGCAGTTTGATCCTGTGCAGTTGAAACCCATCCCCAGCAAGAGTTTTGCATCCCACTGCTATGATCCAGGAGTTGTGTTCCCCTTGCTCAGGGGACAACCTTGCTTCCCTCAGCCAAGGAGCCTCCATCTGTCACTGTTCCTGAGCTCCCTCACTCTGCTCCCAAATCTGCCAGCGTGTTTCACAAATAAAGCAATGCAGGGGAAAATATCTCTTTTCTTCTTTTTTTTTTTTTTTTTCCCCCATAAGAGAAGTTTCCTGTGTATTTGTAGTACTTCTTGAGCTCCCTTTTGTGGAGCTGAGATACTGCCAATGGGGAGAGGAAGTTTTATTTATGTCAGATCACAAATCTTCGCTATGACTGATTTATTCCCGCAGGTGCTTGGAGACCACTGGATCTCTGAACCACAGGTCAGAACAGAATTGATGTGCAGCTGTCAGAAAACTCTCAGGAGTTCTCAAATTATTGCATGGAGGATTATGTGGTTTCACTTCTGCACTCAGTGCAGCTGAGCTGGCAAAACCTTCTCTAAAACCCAAACTTTGAAGCAAGACTGTAAGCATTGGTTTTGTGCCAGCTAACCCAAGCTTACCTTGCAAGTAAGAATCTGGCACATGGAACAGTTCCTTAGGAAATTAGAACTCCATAATCCAGCAATTAGATAGGCTCAGAGATTAATAAACATAATATCATGCAATATATAAAGCAGTGTGTACAGCTAAGGACATATCATAGACCCATAATAAGACAGAGATGGCAGGGAATTAGAGATGCTAACAAATTCTATCTGTTCCATCCCAAACCAGGACTAACTGCACCTCAGCTAATACTGGTGGGAGATGTTTGTTTAATTTACTCTTTAAGAACTTTATAGGTGGATTCAAGAAACTGCTGACAACCTCAGTTATGGAGAAAAGTATGCATTTGCACTGATACCTGTTTCACAGTTTCCTGGTTTTGGCTGGGACAGAGTTAGGTTTTTTAGCAGCTAGAAGAGCTCTGAGTTTTTGGTTTTAGCCTGGGATTTGTTATAAGAAGAATGTTGATAATGCACTGATGTTTATAGTTGGTGCTGAGACATCAAGGACTTTTCAGCTGCTGTGTTATTGCCAGTGTGCAGGAGCACAACAGGCTGGGGCGAGCATGGCCGAGACAAAGCATCCACAACTCCCCTTATGATTTGGACTTAGATTTAGGATTGAGGGCTAAATTGACCAATGGATTGTTTCATATCATGAAACATCATATCTAGGATATAGATGAGGGCTGATCGGAAAGAAGGGCCTTTGCTCTTCTGGGGGCTCTCACCCTCGGACTCTCAGAGTGCTCTCTCTCTCTCTCTCTCTCTCGTTCTCTTTTCTGGCCGCTCACTCATCTGGGATAGTGGTGCTGGGACTTTCTGTTTTGAGAGTGTTTACTGGGACAGGATGGGTCTCGGTGACCGGCTGGTGAGCAATTATATACAATATATATATGAGCAATATACAAACTGTGCATCACTTGTTTGTATATATTACTATATATACAACTATATATATATATATTATATAATATATATAATGATATATTACTATCATTATACATACATATATATTCACATTTCATTATTATTATTAAATTGTTCTATCTCAACCCGTGGTTCTCCTTCCCTTTCCCCCTTTAATTCTCTTCCCCATCCTCTGGGGATGAGAGGGTGAGGAAGCGGCTGTGTGGCATTTAGTTGCTGGCTGGGCTAAACCACAACACACAGGTAGACAAAAAGTAATCCACAGATATCCTTTCTTTGAACTGTGTAAAGGACTGATTGAACTAACTGAAGATATTGGCAAAGGAGCTAAAGTATTTTAAAGATTAGTATGAGTGTGTATTTTAGAGAAGAGACTGTCCAGATAAATAACTGCTGTACCCCAGCAGACAGTCTTTCAGGGGAAAGAAGTGCAACAGGGAAATTTCAACCCCCTAGTCCAACACTCCACACTTATAACTGTATCATGCTGGAAAGATTCTGCAAGTATAAAAATTTCCTTCATATTTTTAAGTAATCCATATTTCCATGCATTGGCACTGAAGTTTTGAGAATTTGAGTTTTGAGAATTTTTCTAAAACTCTGCAGAGACTTTTCAGAGACTTCTAACTTTTATGGATATTGTTATTGTTATAAGTATTCCTTCTGAAATGCTTAGAAGAGGAGAGAATCTTCTCTTGAGAACACTCTGACTAATAGTTTGAGATTCGATACATATTTTAGTTAGGACTGTGGGCACTAGGGCAGCTTAAACAAACACTAGAGAAGAATAAAACCCAGAGGGCTTTGCTAAAATATCTTGGAAAATCTTAAACATTAAAAATCTTCCACAATAAATTGCAGGAAAGACTGAATCTCAAATATGAATCAAAAGTTCTTCATGAGAAAATTACATAGGCTACTACTGAAAGAGCAATGAATTAATTTGTGCACTATTTATCCTAATTAGAACATTTCTCACTTTGTTTACTGGGTTTTATGAAAATATTTACCTAAGCAAGCAAAGATTTATATCAGTTATTCTTAAAAACATAGGAATTATCATAGAAAATAAAATCTGTACATTGTAACACCTGAGATAGATACAAGAGGCATATAGTTGGCAGGTCTAACTAGAAAGTTTATGATTCTAGAAAGTGCATGAAGGTATTTCATTTCCATAGATTACAGTTAGTCATCGAAATTCCACCATCAGTTGCACCTATTTCTATATTAGTGAACTATCGGCATAACAGATTTATACAGGCGGAACTGAATTTTATTATTGGTTTAATTGAGAGTAGAACATGACTTGTCAATATTCATAAATCAAAAAAAAACTGCCTTTAATATAACTGCTGCTCAGCACAAATAAAGACAAAAGTCTATGTGGAAACCAATCTATTACCTAAATAGAAATCACTAATTGACCTCAATGAGTAACAATAAAATCAATTTGATATATTGTAGCAGGCTAATTCCAGGTTGTCAGCCCTCTGGTTTCTATATGCTACCAGGCTCAGCTTTTCTATTCTTCTCTCCCAGGTCTGAATTTGCAACCAATCTTTCCTAAGCTAGCTATCAGAAATTCTCAGATTTCTGTGTTGGCAATGCTGAAGTTGAGAAAGGACAAACTGTGATCTGCATACCTGAAGTCACAGCTATGCTTGTTTTGACATTTCTCATTATAAGCAGTCAATAAATTAAGTTTAATAAATTTAATAAGTTGACTTTTTAATGACACTAGGATTTTTTTTCTCCCTTTGCTACTGCATACAGAAGAATTCAATTAGCAGCTTTTTGCCTCTTGCAAAGAGATAAAGTTTGGGAGTACAGATACCTTCTCCTGTACATCTTGGTTTTCTTGCTTCTCCGTGTGACTTGTTCTAGAAGGAGAAGTAAACCAAGCTGTAGCTTGTTCAGCTTTGGCCTTTAGTCTCTTACTATTTTTGATCTCCCCATCATTTTGTTGTAGGAAAAGGGTATTGTTTTACCAGATTGAAGGGTGGACAATTTGACTTCTAACTTCTTCTGACTACCTTGTGAAAAATCCCAAGTGAGGGACCACTTTAAAAATAGAAAGCCCAAGTTATGCTTGTAGTTCATGTAGACTGAGATGTGTTCCTCTATTCCTACTGGAGAAAGCAGGGACAGTTCTAGTACCAAAGAGGAAAATAGCAGTTGGTGTTTTCACAGGTTTATCAATATTCAAAGAAGAACATTAAACTTCTCGAAAATAATGTGTTACTAGAGTGTAGTGATTCCTGTGGCATCCTAACGAAACTTCAAGCTGTAGAAATGTGCTGACAAATACTGTTTCACATTGCTTGTTTAAATCCTGGATGTTGTTAGATTACCATTCCCTTAAAATAGGTACAGTGAATTCCTAAGGTAACACTATACATTCACCTTTTGATGTGCCTGAATCTTTACCTTCGCTTGAAAAATATTCAGAACCACAGGTTGAAAACACAAATTTGTTCATAGCAGAAACTTTCCTAATGCCTTTTGTGCAGTGTAACAAAATGTCCTAGTTTTAACCAGCATTGTCTTGCGGTTAATTTATGAACAAATCTACGAATATTCTTAGTCAATTCAAGCATTTAAACACATTACAATGATTATTAACACATTGCATTAAATATGCCTTTGGGAAATGTGATTTCTAGTATCTGTAATGAATAAGCAAGATGATGACCCCTCCTCTTTACTGCACAAAGAGGAAAAAAACCCAAGCAAAACAGTCACATGTATAACAAATTGATTAGTTCCATTACCTTTCTCTTATTATGAAGTGTTTTGATACAACCAACTTATAATTCAATTGGATTGTTTGCACTGAGGCCCTCTGCCTGAAAGCAACAACGATGTGAAAACACTTTTGAAGCTTCATTAAACTGGGATATAGCATAGTATTTTCACACTTTCCTCTTAATATGTGTGGGAAACAAGACAAATAGATGAACTTGAGAAAAAATGATGGTCAATTATTTTGGTAGCTATAATAAAATATCTAATGTTCAAGATTAACCTAAAAATAAATTATGCCTATATTGCTTTTCAAATGATACCATCAACTTTGCATATAGATTAAAATACATATGCTATGAAAGTATTGATCTAAGAAAGAAATCAATATATTTCAAATTAATATTTATGTGACTTGATCATACAACCATATTCCTCCTTCAGATTGCAGTGAATATAGACACCAGTTGAAATATAACAGTAAGTTATCTTTATAACTTTCCATTCACCCAAGGAAATATTTTAGGCCAGAACTGTATCTAATGTTATTTTGGAAAAGGAGAATTTAATACCATATTTTTAGTGTGTGCTATAGTTGGATCATATTGGAAGAAGTATGAACTCGTCACAACAGTGTATTAAAGAAGGAAAGCACAATCAATGTAGAGTTTTTTACTGAAGAACTTACTAGAAAAAAAGTTTCTTTAATCTACCCAGTGAAGTCCCTCAAAAAAAAATATTCAAATTGACAAATGTTCAGAACTGAAAACGATAAAATCATGAATTAATTTGGCATAATAGAACAGCGTAGACTAGAAAATGTGGGGGGAAAAATCACATATTTCTTGAAAGATAATGGAATATGCTTAGAGCTTTACAGTTGGTATATTAGAAGGGTTATGTGTAATTCTTTTTAGAAATACTGTATTGCTCTTTTTTTATTTTAATGTGTAGTATGCTGGAGCTTCTTGGTACTCCTGTGATTTCTGACGTCCATTTCTGTCATTTACAGCGGATGAATAGGTAAGACACAAGCCCTTTGGAATACAAGTTATGTGTGTCTTTGGTTCTTGTGATAGTTTGATGGGGGGGCGGTGTTCTGGTGGCAGGAGAGGGGATTTGCCACCAGATCGGAGTCCCATTCCCCTCGTGGGGTTGAGCCAAATCGGTGCCTCTGCGAATTGCCCTATTTAAGTTGGGACAAAGGGACGGGAGGGGCTTTTTGTCTTTTGCCCAGGAGCGAGGGGAGGAGGGCGCTGCCCTTGCTCCCGGCTCCCGGCCGGGTGGCTGCCCGGGCTGGGCCGGTGCCACGTGCTTACGATGGCGCTTGAGGAGCTGCATGGGGGACTCGGGGAGCACCCCGCTCCTGGGGTGCCCGCCGGGCCGAGTTCACCCAGAGAGGACTGAGATCTGAGAGAAACGGCCACACCGACACCAGGTCAGTGCAGATGGAGCAGGAGGAGGTGTGCTGGAGCTGAGGTTTCCCTTGCAATCGGTGGTGAGCTGGCAGGCGGTCCTCCTGCAGCCAAGATAGACTTGGCGGAGCAGAGACCCACTTGCAGTCTGTGGAGAAGCCCACGTCGGAGAAAGAGATGCCTGAGCCCAGGAGAGGTCGTGGAGCAGGGGATGCACGACCAGGTACTGTTAATAATGGGGAATGGGATGCACGACGAGGTCGTGAGGCATCTAGAGTCCGTGGGACAACCCACGCCGAAGCGAGTGGCAACAGCTCCCTAAGAATCCGAGACGGTAGTGAAGCCCGCATTGGAGTAACCGATGGGGAAGGATTGCATCCTGCGGGTAGGACTCAACCTGAGAGAAGTTTGTGGATTTTTCTCATGAGTAGGGGATCCACTGGAGCAAGGGAAAAGTGGTGTAAGGACACCTCCTCCTTTAAGAAAGGAGCGGCAGTAACAAGGATGAGCTGACTTGCACTCCCCCATTCCCTGTCCCCCTGTGCCACTGAGGGGGGAGGTAGAGCCAGGAACCAAAGGAAAGAAAAGGGTGGGGAGGTGTTGTTTTAAGATCTGGCCTTGTTTACTCTTTATCCTCTCAAGTAACTGGTTTTGTTTCCTTTTGTCTTTGTTCAAGCAACTGTTAATAAATTGTTTTGTTTTAAGAAAAAGCCTGAGTCATGTTTTGCCCAGGACCATGGTTGGTGGGTGCTCCCTCTCGGTTCTTGTCTCGACCCTCAGTTCCTTTTATTATAAAACCACGACAGTTCTATAACATAATTTCCAGAATGTAAGCCTGTTTTCTGCTCTATTTGCAGTTTAAAAAAGAACTAAAAAATCCTGTAGGAATGGATAGTAATTGATCTAACGTTTTATTCTTAGAAAATAAAATATATGTACAAAAGAATCGAAACAAATCTGAGTTTAAAAGTCTTTCTCTAAATTTTTTACATCGTTTAAATTACCCTTTGCTAGGAAGCATCTTATTTCAAGAGTCTATTCCTAATGTTTTGTTTCAATGTGCCATGGCATTGAAAAGAACTGGGTGTATGGAGAGTGATTTTCTCAGATAAGTCTTACCTATGTAAGGCTGGATTCAGATGTTGTTGCAAGACAGTTTTGTATAGGAGCATCCCAATTTTTGGGGCCTGAAATCTTTGATCAGTTGTTCCCTCCTGTCATACTGCTATAAAAATTATACCAACATACAGAGTTCTTTTTGAAATGAGGAAGAATCTGAAAATCTACATGCAGAATTTTATATAGCCAGCTATGGTTATGCATTCATTGCCCTACGTGGAGCCTAGGGCCTTTAAAGCCAATAGCAGAGGTTAGTTAGGCTAGATGTGATGTGTGAACAGAAGTCACCTACAAAGGTGCCTTTTATTTCTCTCTTTGAGCTGTGAGAGTCTTAAGGGGGTCTAACACTCTGCTGTATTAGAGAAGGAGCTCACTCACATATGTAAGTTCTAGACTCTCAGATGTGCAGAAAAAGGAGTTCAACTTAGTTAAGTACTCTTCTTAGGAATGATTTATAAACTTAAAATAAAGGATTTGTTATGCAAGAGGTGTAATAGAAACAATGTAAAGCATTCCCAATGAAGACTGATGAAAAGACTTAGTTCAAATAAGGAAACCAATGTTATTCTTGAAGCTTCTATTGGTTCATGGATCAGCTTTAGCCCAGAGTCATTACCAGACTTCTAATGCTCAGATTTCTGCTCTAAAACAGACTGTGCTCCTACTCCTTCTCGGTAAGAATAAAACTCAGCTGCCAGCCTGGAACAAAAAGATAAGAACTTTCCACTTTTCTCAGCATTTTGACAAAACACTGGTGTAGTTTTGTGCTGACCATTTGGCATTTCTGATAGGCAGCTTAAGGAGGCCCTGTCTCAGACTTTTGAGCAATGCTAGCAAATACCAATAGCTAAAGCATACTTGAAAACGGCTTACAGACGTTCAGGGACTTAAAGTAATTTGTTTTTTAAAACTGAGAGAAGAATAAAGTTTTATTTATGTGCCTTCTGACATGAACAAGAACTCACAAAGTCCCTGCTCCATTAGCCTCCTATGATCAATTATCAAACTGTTGGGTTTTGTTTGTATCTTAATTACATCCATGGGCAATAATCAGACCTGCACTCTTCTTGTGTTGAGAACAATGTCAACAGGTAGGAAGAAATCTCCTGTGGATAATTAGTTTAGTCTAATCTAGTTACAATGCAGCTCTGTACTATAGCTCACACAGTAGATGCAGGGTAGGTATAGTTTCCTGGCTGTGCTGTCCAAACTCCTCAAGTGAATATTGTGGACTGTAGCCACACAGTTAAGTCCTGTACACTAAAGGGAGGCACCTAAATGCAGTAGGGTCTTTCTCTGAAGGGCTAAAGTGACTTCTCTCCATAAGCACTTAAGACATCTGTTTTAGAAGAGCCTCATTTAGATCTTAAGAGCTAGGATTAGTGACATGCTTAAGTAAGGTGAACTGACTTCCAGTGCATGTTTCCGATGTATAGATGCATTCATGTGTCTTAATGAACCACAGTTTATTCCATCTTTGCACTGAAGAAAAATTCTCTGTCCACATGGGATGAATACATCGCAGCTGGTGCCCTGTGAATCCACATTGCTGTGGCTAAGTACTTATTACTGCCCAAGAAAGAAAATTCTTATGGTAACAAAGAATGGGAATGAAAGAATGGAAAAAATAATTCAGATTACTATCTGTGTGAGCAGGATAGCACAGCCTAGGAGAGCAAGATTCAGTTCAAGATTAACACATCTAGTCCACATCTAGGTGTTTACAGGCGCTTGAACTCCCATGTTGGTGAATGGAGATCCATCCAATACAAAAGTGCTTCTGCTAGCTCCAAACCAGATGGTGGGCCAGTCGAATTCCTCTCTAGGCTGACCAAACCTCCACTGTCACAGAGACTTATGCACACAACGTGTCATCATCTCAGTTCAAATGCTGTAGTTCTGAACTGAATCCCACTTGGAGGATCATCACGTTACTGTTAAAATTGTTCAGGTGAAATCTGAAAAATAGGTTCATGGAGGACCCGGGATCTTTCAGGTGCACACTTGTGCCTGGAATTTACATTCAGATTAAAAAGATAAATCAGTACAGTACTTGTCAGTATTTGAACTTTTTTTCCTGCTTCCTCCTCCCACTGCTAGAAGAGGAGTGGTTGACTTTGTCTTTGCTTCCAGAACCACACCTGCCCCATTTTCCAGTTTTCTCTCTGGGGACATATTTGTGTAATCATAATAGATGCACAAAAATTGAGAAACTGATAATTCTTCTTCCCATCACGATTGATCCCTAAAGGAGTAACTTGTCAGCTATTAAAATCATTGAGTAAAACAGAGGCAGATGCCCAGTTCCTGAAGATGGAGAGGACATGGGTTCTTTCATATTATTTCCATTTATTCATGACATTAATTAAAAATGTTTTGTGAATCAGAGAAAAATTTTACCAGTGGGAGCAGACCTTCTTTCTGTTTGGTTTGGTTGTTTTTTTTCCCCTCCCATTGGTAGGGGAAATAGCCATTACGAGACCAGCAAGACAAAGGATTCTAAGGATGGTCCCCTCCTTTTTCCTGGAGTGCTTGGAGAGAAACCTAGAATTATGGCCATAGTAAGTGCCCCAACCACATAATGTGATGGACATCCACACCCTTGCTCATTTAAACCAAAGTATCTAGCTGGAGTAATGGCCTGCTTCCAGTTCTAGTTTCTGAAGACTTTTTTCATCAGGCATTCAGACATTCTTCAACCAGCAAGTTTTGCGGTTAGGGAAAGAAAGACGGAAAGGGAAAGACAAAACAAAGTCTTCTCACTGTGAAGACAAAATTGTTTAAATGTGTGATATTAAAGTAATTTAAAGTTTCAAAATGTCAGTTCCCTGGAGCCACGTTTTTATCTAGTCTTATCTGTTAATGCTGTTTCAAATGTTAAAATAAGTCACTGTCTCCTCACATCTGACTAGGTACTGCTGTACTGTTATGCTGTTGAGTATCTGAAATATTTCACATGATGTAGTCAGGATAAGTTGTAAGCTGCTGTTTAGAACTAGGTATTAAGCACTGGACTGCTTTCTTATTTGCTGCTTTATGAGCGTCATTTCCAATATTAGGACACGCTGAACAATTCTCAAATACATACATGTTAGTAGAGAAAGACCATACCACTCTGGAGGTAGCACAATCCAAGAAGGATGTGACAAAGGGAACAGGATTTTCTAAATAATAGTAATTCCAAAAGTTGGATTTTTACTATTTCCTTTTAAATTGCTCTCTTACCTTTGAATTAGTACCTAGGACTCATCCAGAGTTTTGCTTGCACTTTCCAGGAGACGTCAGTGTTCCTGACAAAGATACTTGACTTTTGGATTACCTTTAGGTCTTTCGTATCTCTTGATGCTGTTTCTCTCTGCTGTTCACACTCCTAACACATACTATTTTGAGAATTAGGGCTTATAACAAAGTTGAAAAATCCCTAGATAGGAGTATATTTAGGACCCAGTGATGGGTTTCATGGAGTAAGCACAGGTAAATGGAGTTTATTGACTTCCAATTCAGGTAATATAGAATTCACCTGTTTCTAATAGGCTGTCCTGGGAATATGAAACAAGCATATTTCCCAACCCTTTTACCTGCCTCTGTCAGGAACTTATCCTGAAATGGAAGGAATAAAACAGCACCTATTTTATTTAGCTGACAGTGGCTTTCTCTTTTATTCTGTAAATAACTTCTTCCAAATCTCCTGTTTTGCAGGCATCTTTTTCCTTACCAATTTCATCCCGTATTTACCATCCATTTCTAATGGCACCTGTATTCATTGTCTGTTTTTTGATCCCAAATCTTTTGTGCTCTTTAATCTCTACTCTATTTGATTTCCTGCACCATTCTTCTTCTCCTAAAAGTCCTTTTTTATTTGCTTCAGTAATCATTGCCTCTCACATGTACCCTCTTATGATCCCAAACTACATTTCATTGCTCATGCCTTTCCCAAGGGCCTTCCTCTCCTCCATGCTCTGCCCTCATTTATGCTGTCTACACTGAAACAATGCTCAGACTAACATCCAGGAGATCTCATTCTCTAGTAATGTGATGGATGGTGGACTCTTTTCTCCAAAGCAAAAATCAGATAAGAATCTTTCCTCCTAAGAGACTGTTTAAGTAGTGAACAATACCAGCAGAAATGAATTTACAGTACATTTTCTACTTTGACTAACACCCACCTGTGTCAGATACTTATCTTTGGAGGAGATGAATCATTCCCTGGAGAGTCTCTTTGCTCTCTGCTGTCTGTAGGTGGGAAATCAGATGATTAGCTTAGAATAGCTGTCTCACAGAAGAAAAGGAAAAACTAGTAGTCAAACCTCAACCAACACCAGAGGTTAGAAGATCCTTCCCAAGTTGAAGCTTATCACTCCCAACTTTGTTCTTAAGGTGAATAGGCAATTCCAGAGAGGTACGGTTCATCTCATTTATCATAACTACCATCTGAGAATGAGAGGGATTGCATTGTGAAGCAGTGTTGTATTTGGCTGCAGAGGGAGGCTATGGTGCTTAACTTAGGTCCATAAGACTAACTTTTGAACACCTGGGTTGGTCTGGGTATAAACGTTGAAATAGGTATGTCAACACATAGTATGTGTGATGGTGAAAATACAAATGAGTAACAATTCTGCATTATATTGTCCACCCAAAGTGCTAATAAATTGGAGTACTGAGAGTTCCCTTGAGGGTTTGAGTGACAGCACAGTGACTTCATTTCAGGACTAGCATCTGGCCAGTTTTCATCACAGGCCAGATGTCAGGATGATCTCCTTGGAGCTCTCAACCAGTTTACTATTGCTTGCATTATTTACATTCAAGATTCAGGAGCTATCAAAATTCAGACAATGACGACACACAACCAATCCATTAATGAAGTTTATTCCTTTTTTCAAATACATGATTTTAAGGGCAAGAATTATTTATGGCCAACATGCATGCAAATCGGTAAGGAAGCATTCATTTCCCTCATGAGTGACTGAAGTGACAAAGATGCACTTTGAAATATGTTCAAAATGTTGTATGCTGTTACTGCACATTTTCACCATGCTCAGAATAAGAGGTTAATTGCAGACAGGCCAGAAAATAATGAGATAGCATCGCCATTTACAAACATAGTGCACAACATGAACTTCTGACTGCCTTTCACTGACAGCTGTAACATGGTAAATGAGTATGACAACTGAATCAATAATATGCTATTTCACTCTGAATCCTGTACAAGGTCTTTCTCTTACAGTTTATGATCATTTTCTACTCTCTATTATAGAATATGGAGTCTTCATCCAAAGGAAGCTTTATAATATATGCCAATAAGTAGCAATCAGTATTAGAGTGTCAGAAAGCAGACTTCTGTTTTCTTTAAACATGGATATGTTTGGGACTCAGGGCAACAAATTGCCCTTGTAAATGCCATCGTTATTTCAAAAGCAATGACTTACTCTGTGACACAAGGTACAGAAGAGGCTGAAAAGAAGCCCCAGATTCAAGCATCATTTTTACATCTTACCCTTATTTCTGAATGATGCACTGCTTTTTTATTGGATAGCAGTTTATAGACAGAGTTCTCCCACCATTTTCATAGATTCATAGATTCATAGATTTCTAGCTTGGAAAAGACCTTAGAGATCATCGAGTCCAACCATCCCTAATCCCCATTAAACCATATCCTCAAGCAGATCATCATTTTGATTAGAGACAGTCTCTTCAAACATGATAGATCGTGCTTATAATTTACTGCAACAGACCGCTAAACCCCAATAATTTTCTATTTTCACTGAGGAAGAAGGCACAAAACAGTTGGTTACAGTTAATTTATCATTTGTATAATGCGAATGTTTACATCAACCTAGCAATAGCCACAACAACCAAAACATGCCTGATTTAAAAGTCAGTTCCTGTTTTTCAAATCCAACATATTATGAAGAAAACTAGAGGTGAAAAAAGAGAATTGTTATTATGTCATCCAAATGACAAAAATCCCTCAAACAGAGTATCTGTTATCAGATACAGTTTTTACTATCTGCTTAAACATGACCTTGATTAAATAAGCACAGCATGGTACATACCGTGTGAGGTGTCTAAACACAAGGTGGCTATCCAGTAAGTGTTTAATGTTGCTTAAATTTTGGCAAAGACAACCTCTTCAAATCTGTTTAAAGAATGAGACAGTGAGACAAATCCTAACAGCAAAAAGCGCAAAATTCTTCTCCTTTATTCAAGTATATAAATAGTTTTGCTTTTGCACATGACCCACAACAAAAACAAGACAGCTTTTTGGTGAATATCTGTTGGTATTGCAATAGCACTCAGATTCCTAAATCATCACTGTGGCCTTTCAAAAACAAAAATGCTTATAGTCATTGTTGTATAAAAAGGTAAAAGTCCCCAGAAGGGATTCAAGGCATATTTTCTCTTATTCTACATAGGATAAGCAAGGCAAAGAGGAAATAAGTTACTCAAGCAAGTCAGTAAGTGTTGCAAATACAACCCATTAATGGAAGCTTCATCTCTTCCTAACTCTGACCCAGAACCCATCTCCAGGAGAACAAACGTGCCCCTGAAGGCCTTCAAAACACTTAACCGCATTTCACTGACTGTTTAAGGAAGCAGTTTCAGCCAAAGGAAGAGTATTTCACCACAAAACCAAAAGTACAGCTCTAAGGTAGGTGTCTCGGCAAACTAAATCTACCCCGTGGTATTTTAATGAATAGGCTGATGAAATGCCTCATTGCTAGATGTGAGCAGGAGGGATGTGATTGTCTCTATTGATAGGAAGATGATCTAGGCCGTCCTGTCAAGGCAACCTGCATCCTTTGTCATAGTAGGGCATGTTGCAGTACACAAATCTTCCCTTTACCTTCTGCTGGACACGTATGCACAGATGGCTCAGCAGAGAGATGTGCCTGTGCCCCGTGCCACTGGGGACTCTTCTCCCTGAATCAGGGCTTGTTCCACTTGGCCAATAGATGTCCTGAGCACCTTCCCTCATATTCTGCAGAATAATCTATTCCGCAGTATGGTTTAAAATACTTCCTGAAATACAGACACATTACAACTTTCACTCAGGCTGATTTCTTTTGTAACACATACAAAAATATTCAAGTGAATTTCTGAAGCTTGGGCTTCCAGTGATAGATCTATGCTGACTAGCTTTTATTAAATTATCTATTTTTTGAGCTCTTCTACCAGATGACTGAAATCAGACTTTCAGCGTTATATTCAACGGCAATTTGGGATTTTGTTGTTCTCTTCTGTCTTACACTTGGGAATTTGCAGTTTTCTTCCCTATTGTACTGTCCTTCACGTTTAATGAGTTATCAAAACCCTCCTCAGTGATATTTGAATTCCCTTAGTGCTTCTTTCTATGTAACCACTGAGATTCACAAATTTGCAAAAGTATATTATTTTCTACTAATTGATTGTGATGTCTTTGGACTTCAGTGTTTATTCAATCTTAAATTGCAGCACTATGCTTTGCTGCAAATTAGGAAAACCAAATTTATGTTGCAATATAGTAGCTCATTTGTGTTTTGTTATGCTCAGTTACTAAGTAAAGGAAAAGAACAGTACTCTCAACCTAGGAAACTGAATCATGAATTTCAAAATATAAAATGCAAAAAAAACATTTCACTGTATGAAGAGGTTGAGCCTATGGGATTTGTTACTGTTTAACAACTTTGTGTCTGCCCTACTTGTGGTAGCTAGAAATGCTTTTCATATCATGGTGCCCTGTACTCCTTCCTCTCTTTCTACTGTCAAAAAATAAGCATGACAAAATTGATTTGAAACAATCACTTTAGAAGATAATCTGAAATGTGACCTTTATCTACCATCATCTCTACCAGGCTGGAGAGAGTGGAAGCGGAAAGACAAGAGTGCCAGAGAAGAAGTATACGTAACTGAGCTCCAGACACAGGTGTAGAGGCATCATATGTGGCAATTCACAGAGTCTCAACTTTCTTTCTGGGCTTGGGGAGATCTTTCCCCCAATACTCACTTCTCTCCCAGTCTATTAGCAGGGCTGTGCCAACGCTGCTTGGCTGCACAGCCCACCGCATGGCAACAGGAAGAGTTCAAGCCATATCAGCTCATACCAAGGACGTTTCAGTAGGATGTAAAACAGTTGTTTACTTTAAATTTGTAAGGACGTGGTATTAATTGTAAGATCAATTTCCTTTTAAAGCAGCTAAGCAGACTATTACCTCTTATCTCAAGAACTCTATCCAGATAAAAAGGATCTATAAGTTTTACACAGCAAATTTTTTTTCTTCTCTTTGTTATAGTATTCTCCTATTTTCTGTCATCTATCTTTTTATTCAACTAAATGGCATGGAATTATTTGCACTTACTACCAGACAAAGAATGAGTTCTCTGTACAAAGAAAAAGCCTCTAATGTTTCCTTTGAGCAGCACTAGCTTTTTGTCATGCTGAAGTGGATACAGAAAGTTTCTTTAGTCAATTACTCACTCACCATCAGCAACCACCACAATCGTGCTCTTTCAGAAACACATGAAGCTAACATCTTCTGGGTAATAGAAAATGGATTTCCTTGTTCTGAAAAATGACCATAATGAATTTAAAATCTTAGTAGAATGGATAGCCTGTGGGACAGCACTTTCAGCTAACCACTGGAAAAGGTATTATAAAAACAATAGTAATCAGAGATCATTTCTACAGGAACCAATCAAACCTGTCGCTTAAAGACATATGTACCAGACTACCAAATGCACAGGATAACAAATTACTTTTCCAGGCTGTGCCTTTATACACCACTGAAAGATTTTTTATGACCTCTTTCTAGTGAACCCCCTTTTCTTCAGTATTTATTTCAATAACTTTTTCTGCAATTGCATTTATTATGATACCCTGGAGGACACATAGTGTACGAGGGTGATTCAGGAGCTCCATCATCTCAGGAAAATCCACTGCTCAGAGCTCCCAGAATCCATATGCTGCTTGAAGTTGCTCACAATTATTAGTGAGCTCCAAAGGCTATGCTTCCACCAGGATACATCAGTGGTATCCTTTGCTTCTGCTCACTATTTCTTGAATTTTCCCCAAAGATCCCAATAAAAAGAATCATAGAATCATAGAATGGTTTGGGTTGAAAAGGATCTTAAAGATCATCTAGTTCCAAACTCCCTGCCATGGGCAGGGACACCTTCCACTACATCACATTGCTCAAAGCCTCATCCATCTTTGCATATATGTGAGTAGCAAGACATGTATCTAACTGTTGAACTAAGATCAGCAAAGGGGCTGCAAGGACAACCTTGTGCATTGGCAGTGACATGCTTGAGCATTTTCGTTGTTCATGCCTCTGTGATGTGAGTTTAGCATCTGTAAAATAATATATGCTACTACCTCAAAACAGAGGTTCAAAGCTTAATCTTTCTGGGAAATCCTTACAATACTTTTTATGAAAAGAGTAAAGGGAGTTTGAGATGTTATAACTAGGATAATAAGTTAGAAATATATGTGTGACTTTACTTAGAAATGCCTGTACTAGGATAACCTTTTAAAAGGAGTGTTCCTTTTTTAAGGTATTAATGTTTTTTTAAACATTGTTTACATTGAAACAGTTGCCAGTCATGTTCATATGGCATAGTGTGATTCTTCAAGTGTGGCAGAGTGTGGGAAAGCTGAAAAGAATATGATAAAGATAATGATTCAGGAAGCCTAACATAATTTAAAAAAAAAGAAGCTAGACATTTGAACTGATGTGAATCACTTCGGTGAACTGCTGATAAGACATTAGACAGGCTAATTGTTGGATTTACAAGCTAATAAACTTCATAACAAATATGATATACAGAACCATAAACAGAGTGTTTATATCAAAACTTGAATTACCAGATTCTAGAGACTCAAGTGAAAAGTGACATAAATCATAAAGTTAAGACCTTTTATGTGAATGTATAATTTTAATAAAATTCTCATATATGCACACACTCTGAAATTATTAACAAAATAAAAACAAGTCTGAAAGCTCAGTGGAGAAAAAGTGTTTTATCCTTTAATGTCAACACCCCACACAAAAATAGTGCACTCTAACTTCCCATTTTACTAGAGGTATAGCTGGGGAAAAACACGTCTTTGCTCTTGGCAAATAAAGAAAGACGTTGAGGAAGAAAATTTAAAGGGAGAATGAAAAAAAAATGGACTTATAAAGTGCTCAAAAAGAGGTTTTGAAAGGCATATCTGCTTGGTGGATGATGCCAAACAAAGGGATTTGGCAGGTCAGTCAGCTGCCAGGCTGGTCAGCCTGCCAAGAGCTGGCAGGACGTATTAGTCATTGCTGTTCTCTCATTCAGCAGAAATTACTCTCCTGAACAAATAATCAGATACATTATTTTGTAGCTTCCTCTGTGTGCTTAGTATGGTAAATGACACATAGAACACACTGAGGACCATGACAAACGGTTTATAAAGCAATGACCATGACAGCCAAGCTTGTTAAATCTACAGCAATGTACATAGCAATTAACGCCAAAGGAAGAGCTATCTAGCAGGCAGACCAGCTGCAGGATTCCCCGCACAGAAAGGTAAGGGCTCAGGCGGGATACCTGGGGAGATGAACAAAAACATGACTTCATATTCTTTCCTAGAAACTGACTGCAGCAAGAACATGGAGACCAGCTCAAAGAAATGGAAGGAGCAGAAAACACTGCAACCCTGGTTAAGCCTCAAGATTCTAATAAGCAGGTGTGAAACTCAGCAATTCACAGCCCCTCTTTGTGCCATGACAAAGTGTATCAAAGATGGAGGAAGTAATCAATTGGTTTTACTTACAGAGTAAGTGATGAACCTCTTCATGGCACAGCATGGGCTGACCTTCCCATGCAACTCCCAAGGGAGAGATCTGCTTTGAGATAGCTGACTTTATAGAGATACAAGAGAGTGTTTTGGCTCATTGGTTTAATTGAGTGATACTAATTATTGTTTTGCCTAGGCCTATGATATGGCACATTTAGACTTTAAACATGAAAAAGAAGTCTTTTTCTTGCCATTCAAGTTATGCATGATAGCATCATGCTGGAAATTGAGTAAAAGAGGTATGAGATGGATATGAAAAACAGCAAAACCAATTTATAAGAGCAATTCTTAGAGACATGAAACACCATCTTATAACCATGGTGATCTAATTCACAAATATTTGTCATTCATGTGACCTACCTATTTTATTCCCAGAACAGTTGGGAACCCAGCTGATGAGTAATAATGATTGACACAAAGGGACTGGGCACTGCTGTAGGCATCGAGTAGGAAAGAACATAAATAGCAGAAAATTTTGAGAGTTCGGTTGTAACTAAACCATTATTTTGCTATAGAATCAGAGAATCATACAATGGTTAGGGTTGGAAGGGATCTTAAAGATCATCTAGTTCCAAACTCCCTGCCATGGACAGGGACACCTGCCACTACACCAGCTTGCTCAAAGCCCTGTCCAACCTGGCCTTCAACACTTCTAGGGGTGGGGCAGCCACAGCATCTCTGGGCAACCTGTTACCTCACCACTCGCAGAGGGAAGAAGTTCTTCCTTATAGCTAATTGAACTCTACTCTCTTTCAGTTTAAAGTCATTGCCCCTTGTCCTATCACTACAAGCCCTTGTAAAAAGCCCTTCTCCAGCTTTCTTGTAGGCCCCCTTTAGGAACTGGAAGGCTGCTAGAAGGTGTCCCTGGAGCCTTCTCTTCTCCAGGCTGAATAACCCCAACTCTCTCAGCCTGTCTTCAGAGGACAGGTGCTCCAGCCCTCAGATCATCTTCGTGTCGTTCCTCTGGACTCATTCCAACAGCTCCATGTCCTTCTTGCGTTGGAATCCCCAGAGCTGGACGCAGTACTCCAGGTGGGGTCTCACAAGAGCAGAGTAGAGGGGCAGAATCACCTCCCTTGACCTGCTGGCCATGCTTCCATTATAGTGGAGTAGTTACTTGGAAAATGTATAATGGACTTCAAGAAGATATATTTCGTCAAAGTCAAAGAACCTGTAAGCAAAAACTTATGGGAAGGAAATTAAGAGGAAAAACTGTGTCCAGTTTTGGGCCCCTCGCTTTAAGAGAGATATTGAGCTCCTGGAGCGAGTCCAAAGAAGGGCGACTAAACTGGTCAAGGGGCTGGAAAATAAAACTTAGGAGGAGCGGCTGAGGGAGTCGGAGCTGTTTAGCCTGGAGAAGAGGAGGCTGAGGGGAGACCTGATTACAGCCTACAAATACTTGAGAAAAGATGGTGGGGAGGTGGGGGAAGGGCTCTTTACATTAGTGATGGGTGATAGAACAAGAGGAAATGGGTATAAGCTTACTCAGGGGAGATTCAGGTTGGATGTTAGAAAGTATTTCTTCTCTGAAAGGGTTGTCAGCCACTGGAATAGGCTGCCCAAGGAGGTGGTTGAGTCCCCATCCCTGGATGTGTTTAAGAATAGAGTGTTTAAGAAAAGGGTGGATGAACTACTTAGGGATATGGTTTAATGGGGATTAGGGACGGTTGGACTGGATGATCTCTAAGGTCTTTTCCAACCTAGAAATCTATGAAATCTATGAAAAGGAGAGTGAAGGTTGAGGGCTGCCAATTCCTTTATGTAATGACATTAAGGGTGCAAGCACAAATTATCCTAATGTAGGATACTATGTATAGTAAGAGGCTAATTTGACTAAGCCGTAAGCACTATTACATTAGTAGCAAGGGACTATGGGGAGTAAGACATGAAGGGGGAAAGATAACAAAAGGTTGCTGAGAAGTCTGAAGTGGTTAACACTTTTTTTGCATTTATCTTGACTAAAAAGGTCATTTTCAACAGACAGCTACCATCATAAATACCAAAGAGTAAAATCTCCACGTACTTTAGAGATCTACGTAAGCTATATATTTTGAAATTGTCTAGTTGTAAAGCATTTAGAGATCTGACTGAAACAATCTCAAACAAAACTACTGACAATTTTCAGAGTTCATGGAGAACAGATGCGGTCTAAAAGACTGAAAACAAGCAAACATATTGCAAGTTTTAAAAAAAGAGTAAAGGAAGTGCTGCGGAGTTAGACATCAGCAAGAATGGAGTTTCTGGAAAAAAATAGTAGCAAAAGAAAAACTGTAATTTATGGACACCTAGATGACAACAATAAGATATGAAACAGTAAGTTTAGAGTTTGTAAATTTGATTTAAGGACTCTGTGAGAGAATAATAGTCTTTGTGGATAAAGGAGAAGTAGAAGTTGTCATATTCTCACATTAGCAAAGTTTGACACTTTTATGTGACATTCCTGAAAACAAGTTAGGAAAAACCCTGTCAGACTCAGATTTTGATGACAGAGTATAAAGCTAGAGTATTTGCAAATCACTAAAAGTATTAATTAATGGTTCTTTGTTGAAATGGAAAATGTGCCAGTGGAATTTTGTAGAGGTCTCTCTTGAGATGAGTACTACTCAACGTTTCGGTCCAGAGCTTGTACAGCAGAATACACCTATGAATTTTGCAGATGACACTGAACCAAGAGGGAGGGGATGAAAGAATACAGCAGAACAGGGTTAGAATTTAACGTGATCACGTGAACTTAAGAAATGGTACACTGCATACTCCTCAATAAAGACATGTGAAAGGTGTTATAGAGAGGCAGGCTGCACGTGCAGGAGGAGGTCAGGTAATAGTTCTGAAGGAAAGGATTTGAGTTTGAGAAGAAGATTTGATCTTGAGTAACATTAATGAATCTAGTCACACTGTTGGGAAAAACAGACAAGTACTCTATTAGAATAGACACACACACACATATGCATACACACAAGAATATAACCTACCAAATAGAGCAGGCTGTTCTCTGTGGTTTTTGTGTTTTTTTTTTTTTTCCTGCCTCAGCCTTCATTGAGTATTACATCCAGTTTCAGGCAATAACAAATATGCTCCAAAAAAAATGTGGATCAACTGTGAAGAGTTTAAAGTGAAATAATGTGACCTGTGGAGAAATGTTGAGTAATTTAAGATAGCTTAGTCTAGAGCAAAAAAATCTAAACAACATATATCAAACCACAACAACAAATAAAATAATCAGTTCTCCATATCTTTGAGTGAGTATGATATGAGGTAAGGAGCTTAAGCTGAAGTGTGATGAAGAAAATCTCATGGAATGGATAATGAAGCATAGGAATATGCTTCGGAAAGGTTATGAGATAGATATCTCTGAGAATCTTTAAGAAGAATAAGCTAAACAAATACTGAGCAAGAATAATACAGGCATGACAATCACTTTAGGGGAGGAAATGGATGGGGTGACATCCAAAGGCATCATGCCACCTAGTTTTGCCATAACGACAGAGGAAACGAGAAATTAATGAGGCATCTCTCATGCTCAAAGTATTTCAGGCTGTTAAATATTACTTTTCTGAAGTTTATTACGTTGTTACTCCTCAATGTTTATTACATGGAGGTAACAGAATAAGGTACCAGTAAATAAAGACCTAAGTCTGGTTTCACCCTGCTCAGACAGAGAGCGCAGACAGGCAGGACACTGTAATCAGGTGGTTTGAACTTCTCTCTCAATCCTGGGTGACAATTCTTTGTAAAATAGACTACTGGGCAAAAGAGGAATGCAAGACATCTTCTGTTTCTCATTTTATCTCCCTTTGTGGTGTTTTGGAGTAGCTAGGGTGCACCAACCAGAGAAAACACATGGCTGGAAAAGTCTCTTGTTTCTATACTCCTTTAAGGGTGTCTATAAGCTAGATGGCAGGCCGCAGTCAACACCAGGTGGGCAGAGGTGCTTCTGAGTGTGTCCAGAGACAAACTCGGGGCAATTAAGTTTTTACGTGAGATTTCAGGCACATTCAGAGCCCAAAAGATCAGCTTAGTGACAGTACTGAGGACTCAAATTTCACTTTATATCTGCTGAAATACTTTGGTGGCTTTAGCTTTTGGTTGATTTTTCCAACTCCAGTTGTACTATGATATATTTTATTCTCCTTTAAGTAACTATCCTGCAAGGATATTTCAATATCACTGAATCAGTGCAGGTTCTGAAAAATACCATAAATGATTTAAAAAAGGAATACTTTATATTCTGCACAATTTTATTGGTTGATATTCGTTGACCTTTAGGTACAACCTCATTCAAACTTCTTTAAATAACTGCGCTTTAGATATTATTAAATGAAAATAAAACCCATCCCTCTTCAAGTGAAAATAATGCTATAAAGACCGAAAAGTGTTAGAGAATGACAAGATTAAGGCTGCCTTTATGTATGAATTATGATATAGCAAATAAATACAAGATCACATTTTCTTTACAGGGGACACCTTCCCACTTCAGCTCAAGACATTATTTGTATTTGCTGGATTGTCACATTATGACACAAGGTCAGGTCAACAGAGATCAGGGAGCAATTTGACCAGTCTACCGGCTTCCCAAGAAAGACTAGACCCTTGTACCCGACCCGCCTGCCCCCTCTGGGCAGCCCGCTAGGTCGAAGGGTGTTCACCTAACCTATTCAGGGACCTCACAGGCAGACCAATGGGCCAAACCCCTTATACTCTCTGTATGAATTATGAAATTTCTGGGAATTTATATTTTTTTATATATATATAATAAATTTTATTACATATGCGACAAGATACAGATTCAAAGGTAGCCGGTGATAGGGACTGAACTGCGAAAACAGATTTGATTTAGAACAATGTAAACTAGAACTGATCAGTGATAATACTAAATAGCATAGCTATCAAGATGTTAGTAAGTAAATGCACATAACACAGAGCTCTTACCCAATAGGCATCCCTATGGGGGGGAAAAGAGAGGTTCAGCCCGTCGACTGATCCCGGACGTTTTGATGGAGGGCTTCTCCCTAACATCCCCCTTGTCTTTCACCATTTCATACTATTTCTTTACTTTTAGGTGGAGCTCAAGTGACTTAAGTCATACATGCTTTTGCGCAGCCCAGAGGTGGGTAGCTTTTGAGGTGGAGGTGTATTTTGGTATTATATTGACGTTATAATGAGCAAAGTTCAGCTTCAGAACATGATTTCACCATCATTGCTGAGGCAGTAGTTGCGATCCATCTTCCTTGATAGTAAATATGTGGTTATCTTCACCAGACGTTCTTTATCCATGATAACAGGGATGAGCTGTGGTACCTCCGTACCACTCTGTTCCCCACATCACGGATGCTACACATTCCGACCAACTAGGTGCAGGCCTTGTCTCTTCCAAGTGCGTTCGGTTCCTGCGAGCAGCAACTGTGTCTTATCTCAAGGCTGCTCTAATATCACAGCTCATTTTAAGACATAAGCTGAACTTCGGGGGATAACATTCTCCCATTCTCCCCCAATTTCTGTTATTTTCCACACTGATGTACAGAATTTCAGTATTTTATGGTGTCTTTTCTGTCCAGTAGGTGTTCCCACATTGTGTGTTCCATAGAGTATTCAAACCTTTCTCTGAAGGCAGAGTTATTTGTCTTATGGGTTTTTCTGTGGTGCTTGTTTCATTGTCTGGGGCCTTCATAGATTTTAGTCTTCTAAGAAGTCTCTGGCATGAGCACAAGTTAGTAGCAAGACCAGAAATGAGGCACAAATTAAAAATACCAATATATCCTCTAGCCATGGATATTATTGCAATAAGTTGGTCTCATTGTAACATCATTTTTCAGAGACCTCATTAAATAAAATCTCCTTTGTTCAAAGTCAGTCATCTGGGTCCAGCGTGTTTCAGCTCTTTCATGGAGTTCCCAGCACTTCTGCAAAAGAGACCACGAGTTTTCAACAAAGAAATAAGACAAAGAATAAGACAACCAGATAAAAGTTGTTAAAAAAATTATGATATTAACTCCTGATACTCTTGAGAACTGTGTTTATAGGCATGGACAGTAAATACTGCTTTAACCACAACAGCATCCTTCCAATCTCTATTAATTCTATCTTCCATGTCCTGCAAGACATGGGGTAGTAGTTCTGCATCTCAGCTATTTCCCTCTCTTGTTTCATACTGCCAAAGACTTAATTTGTGCAATGAAAAACAGCCATCCTGCAAGCCAGTATCCTGATCTTTTAGCCTCTGTTTAGCAGTCTTTTTTCTGATACCCATGGCAGGCTTGTAGACATACACTCATGGATCAGCCTTTCACAGATCCCAGTACCATTCCTCCTCCCTAAGGCTCATTGTTTCAACTTTCCTGGTATCTGGCTTTTGCTTCCCATGCCTTTGAGGATGTCTCTCTACTCCTCTGCATGGCCATTACTGCACAGGCTGAGCAACGACTGCCTAGGAAGCCACTCTGAAGAGAAGGTCCTGGGGCTGTATGTGAGCCAGTAGTGTGCCCTTGCAGCAATGAAGGTCAACCACATACTGGGTTGCATTAGCAAGAGCATAGTCAGAGGGTTGAGGGAAAAGGTTATTCCCATCTATTCAGCAGTTGTAAGGCACATCGGGAGTATTATGTCCTGGCTTGAACCCTCCAGAACAAGAGGGAGGCTGGCTAACAGCGTGAGGCCAGTGAAGGGCTACTAAAATTATTAGGGATTGGAGCACATGCTATGTTAGGAGAGGCTGAGGTGACTAATTTTCTATAGTCTGGAGAAGAGAAGGTTAAGGTGAGGGCAGATCTAATGGCTGTCTTCATTCAGCGAGTCTGTCTTGCATTAGGAAGAGTGTCACCAGCAGGTCAAGGGAGATCTTCCTTTGCTTCTGTGCTAGGCAGAAACCAGAAAAGAAAATTTCAGTCCAAGTGTTTGTCATTAGCCAGAAGAAGCTGAAAAAAGGTGACTGGTTTGGGTTGGAAGGGACCTTAAAAATCATCTTGTTCCAACCCATGTGCCATGAGCAGGGAAACCTTCCACTACATCACATTGCTCAAAGCCTCATCCGACCTGGCCTTGAACACTTCCAGGGATGGAGCATCCACAACTCCTGTGGACAACCTCTTCCAGTCCCTCACCTTCCTCAGATGGAAGAATTTCTTCCTTATATCTCATTGAAATCTGCCCTCTTTCAGTTTAAAACCATTTCCCCTTGTCCTATTACTACAAGCCCCACTAAAAAGTCCCTCTCCAGCTTTCCCATAGGCTCCCTTTAGGTACTAGAAGGCTGCAATAAGATCACCCCGGAGCCTTCTCTTCTCCAGGCTGAATAGCCCCAACTTTCTCAGCCTGTCTGCATAGCAGAGGTGCTCCAGCCCTTGGATCATCTTTGTGGCCCTCCTCTGGACCTGCTCCAACAGCTCCATGTCCTTCTTGTGTTGGGGACTCCAGAGCTGAACGCAGTACTCCAGGTGGGGTCTCACGAGAGCTGAGTAGAGAGGCAGAATCACCTCCCTCAACCTGCTGGCCACACTTCTTTGGATGTAGCCCATGGTACGGTTGACTTTCTGGGCTGCAAGAGAACCTTGCTGGCTCACGTTGAGCTTCTCATTGATCAACAGCCCCCAATCCTTCTCCTCCAGGATGCTCTCAATCCATTCTTCACCCAGCCTGTACTTGTGCATGGGATTGCCCCGACCCATGTGCAAGATCTTGCATCCAGCCTTGTCGAACTTCACGAGGTTTGCACGGGCAAATGAAAAAACACTGAATTTTCTCCAAACAAAGAAATGGCATGTGTAGTCACACTTCTGAATCTAGCAATTCCTCAGCCCAAGTCACAAGCACTGGTAGTGACAAGCTGCAGAATGCATAAAACCCTCCTGAACTTCAAACTTTCAGTGAGGAATCCGTGAGTCCTTAGACATCCTTGTATCTTCATTGAGGGATTTTTTCCATGCAATAACTAGAGGAAAAAGTACTGTTCAGCCCTTGGGATGCTAGAAAACTCTGAGTGCCCTATGTGCACTGGCATTGAAAACTCTAAAGTGCATGTGTGGAAAGCCTGGATGCTACCTGTGAACAAACCAACACATTGCAGCCCATTTTTTCTCCCAGGGTCTATTTTCCTTCCACTAATGGAGGAGGGAACTATAACCCATACTATCAATGAGAGAAGCACATGAATTTTGTGCCATATCCTCGAAAATTTCTCTTCCATCCACCATCCTAAATGATCCTGTTGTATTCAAAAGCATTTCTCCTCTTAAGAGACTTGTGCTGTATAATTGTGTAGTAAATCTTGTGCAGGATATTTGTAGCTGTGCCTCAGGCAAAATTCCTGGAATACTGAGATTACTTAACCTAGACTCCTAGATAGAAATGTCTTATTGACAGTACTGCAGTATTAGCACTTTATATGGATTAATGAGCTCCAGATTGATTTACACTCCTCAGAGTGTTGTTCTGAGTTGTTTATAGACAGCATCAGTAACGTTTGTTCCACTCCTGCAAGACAGTTCTCACAATCTCATAGTCTAGGAAACAATGGAGATTTTGCAAACCTGGATTGCACATAAATCAAATAAATGTTGCAGTGAGCAGAGGCCATGGCTGTACACTACACATTATTTCTTTGCACAAGCTCAAAACTGATGCTTCAACACTTCTGAAATTTCTGTTCAAGGAAGAGTATTTACGACAAGCAAACGGTGAAGCCTCCGTAAAATTGATATCTCCTGAAAGTACAAGGTACAATCCCACTAGGAACTGAAAAAAGGAGCCTACAACACAGACTTTAAGCCACTAGCAAGTATAACATTATGTATTCTCAGTGGTCTATTTTGTTTAGAGGTAGGATACCAAACCTAACATAGTCCAGAGTTTCCAAGCACCATTATACGCAAGCCAGAAGTAAGTGATCAAAAATATAGATATAACACTTGAATGGAAATTTTGAGTCTTTGCTTGACTCTTTCTTCTCAGAGGAAAGTCAATATTCCTTGCACTATTGTGCCTTGTTCTTCCCAGGATGGCTAGTGCAGTGGCAATGCATGGCTATTACTACTTTGGTTGTCAGGAGTTTGCGAAACAAGTGATGGGTCTCATGGTAAAACCTACACAGAAAGCTAGAGTCAATGGATCAACCAGAAATATCTAGAGATAGCTTATGTAAGTGGATATCTCTATTATTTCATCTTTAAGTTACTATCCTGAATTGAAAATATTGGAAAAAGGCAGTAAGAACATATAGCTTTAAAATCAATGAATGAATCAGTAAATTATTACAATTACAGTACATATTACTATGTCTCAACTAAAGGCTAACAAAAGATTTTCCATTACATTCCAGCATACTAAAAGAGGAATTCCTCAGGGTACTATCAGAGAAGAGGTTCATTTTATCATTCCAATGGATAAGGACTTCTCATTTTAAAAAATTCTTTCTTATACACTGGCAATAAAGATGTATATGAAACTGTTACCATTATTACAGCCTTGTTGCTCACCAGCCTAAGCTGCAGCTCCAAGGATATCATTGCATCTCCCACAGCCAGGAGGAAATGGCCCACCTTTTGTAGGCAGGGCCTAAACCTTAATTAGATAATTACCAATTCAAGCCAGCTGGGTGATATTCATAATTCCACCTTTTTGTTTTACAGTTTTTTTGGTTTTCAAGAAGGGTTTACAGTGAGCAGAGACCCAGTTCATTCATTCCAGCTCCAGCACACTTCCCTCTTTTGGGGTAGCAGCTTTACCTTCTTTATCAAAGGACTTCTCACTCCAGCTCCAGCTCTTTTGGCTCTGGCTCCAGCAAGGGAGCCGGGGTCGTGGTCTTCAGGGTCTCTCATGAGGGTATCACATCGGGGTCACCAGCTGTTTCTCACCAGCCTAGGCTGCAGCTCCAAGAATGTCATTGCATCTCCCACAGCCAGAAGGAAATGGCCCACCTTTTGTAGCCAGGGCCTAAACCTTAATTAGATAATTACAAGCCAGCTGGGTGATAGCCATACAGCCTTTAAAGCACACTTATTGGAAACTGACTATCTAATAAAGAGATGTCAAGACTTTTGTGAGAATTACCTCAATATAGAAAAATAGTATTAGCAGAATAAAAAGTATTTAAGCAGATTGTGCAGTGTTTGAACAACACAGTTAACAATCTAGTTATTAAACTTTTATTCAGAATAATGAAAATTCACTGTGCATTGTTTCTGCGATTAAATTTCTCTTTGACTGACAGTACAGAACTTGGCTCATGCAGTAAAGAACAGGCTCAAATTATGTAAAGTTTACAAATGGCAGGTGTAAATATAGGGTGCAAAAATATCAATGTAAAATGAATTCCTGGACAAGGATTATGTTACAAAATTATAAAACAAAAAGCACAATTCAAAGATATGTTTTAGTTATCACAGACACAGAGCAGTAACAATATGATACCAAGTATAATTTCACAGCTTTTTCATACTGTCAGATTTTCTCTTTCTTTCCCATGTATTGTACTAACAGAAATACAAACAACTTTAGTGTTGGTCTTGAGATGCCATACTATGATATTTTTAAATGTCTTTAAATTTGAAAGCTTAGCTCTGAATTTTGTAGGTTTAGAATACTTGCTTTGGGGATGTTGTTGTGACTGTGCAGTTATCTGCCCTAAATTACACTAAAGTTGCACTTGGCAATAATGTACTTTTAAACTACGCATAGTTTAGCTATGTAAAAATCAAGCTAATCAAGAGAAATTGTTATTTCCTAGATGAACAGTAAACAATGAACCAAAAAGAACCATTACCATGAAATTTTTCTTATTCTTTAAAGACATGAGGTCTTAAGCTTAATTTTGGTTGTGAATTTTCTCCCACAGACTGCTTCCTGCTCTTGTGTTTTTTCAACTTTGTGGACAGAAGTTCTGGCTTCTGCCTGAAACAACAACCAGCGTAAGACAGAAAGATCATATTGCTGAGGATGAAAGACCCTACTGTCTGGCCATGTACACCAGATTCTCCTTGCCACCTGCACTTAGTAACATTTTCTTGAATGTATAACTCAAGTCCTCTTCTTCTACACATTTAATTTCCCTCTGTTTATAAACACACATACAGATAACTCAAAGTCTCATCCAACCTGGCCTTGAACATTTCCAGGGATGGGGCATCTACAACTTCTCTAGGCAACTTGTTCCAGTGCCTCACCACCCTCTGAGTGAAGAATTTCTTCCTTATATCTAATCTAAATCTGCCCTCTTTCAGTTTAAAGCCATTGTCCCTTGTCTTATCACTACATACCCTTGTAAAAAGTCCCTCTCCAGCTTTCCTGTAGGTCCCCTTTAGGTACTGGAAAGCTGCTATAAGATCACCCCGGACACTTCTCTTTTCCAGACTGAACAGCCCCAACTCTCTCAACCTGTCTTCATAGCAGAGGTGCTCCAGCCCTCAAATCATCTTCATGGCCCTCCTCTGGACTCGTTCCAGTAGCTCCATGTTCTTCTTATGTTGGGGACTCCAGAGCTGAACACAGTATTCCAGGTGGGGTCTCACGGGAGCAGAGAAGAGGGGCAGAATCACTTCCCTTGACCTGCTGGCCACACTTCTTTTGGTGCAGCCCAGGACATGGCTGGCTTTCTGGGCTACCAGCACACATTGCCAGCTCATGCTGAGCTTCTCATCCACCAGCACTCCCAAGTCCTTTTCCTCAGGGCTGCTCCCAATCCATTCTCCACCCAGCCTGTACTTGTGCTTGGGATTGCCCCTACCCATGTGTGCAGGACCTTGCACTTGGCCTTGTTGAACTTCACGAGATTCTCACAAGCCTATCTCTCCAGCCTGTCAAGGTCCCTCTGGATAGCATCCCTTCTCTCCAGCGTGTCCACAACACCACACAGCTTGGTGTCATCTGCAAAGTTGCTGAGGGTGCACTTGATTCCCCTGTCCGTGTCTCCAACAAAGATGTTTAATAGCACCGGCCCCAGTACTGACCCCTGAGGAACACCACTCGTCACTGGCCTCCACGTGGACTTTGAACCGTTGACCACAACTCTTTGAGTGCGACCATCCAGCCAATTCCTTATCCACCGAGTAGTCCATCCATCAAAACCATGTCTTTCCAGTTTAGAGACAAGGATGTCATGTGGGACAGTATCAAATTCTTTGGATAAGTCCAGGTAGATGATGTCAGTTGCTCTTCCCTTATCCATCAATGCTGTAACCTCATCATAGAAGGCCACCAAATTAGTCAGGCAGGATTTGCCCCTAGTGAAGCCATGTTGGCTGTCACCAATCACCTCCTTATTTTCTATGTGCCTTAGCATAGTTGCCAGGAGGATCTGCTCCATGATCTTGCCGGGCACAGAGGTGAGACTGACTGGCCTGTAGTTCCCTGGGTCTTCTTTTTTCCCTTTTTAAAGATGGGGGCTATATTTCTCCTTTTCCAGTCAGTGGGAACTTCATCAGACTGCCACGACTTCTGAAATATGATGGATAGTGGCTTAGCAACTTCATCCGCCAGCTCCCTCAGGATCCATTGATGTACTTCATCAGATCCCACGGACTTGTCCACCTTCAGGTTATTTAGATGGTCTCGAACCTGGTCTTCTCCTACCGTGGGCGGGTCTTCATTCTCCCAGTCCCTGCCTTTGCCTTCTGTGACTTGGGCTGTGCAGCTGGAGCTCTCGCCAGTGAAGACTGAGGCAAAGAAGTCATTGAGAACCTCAGCCTTCTCCATATCCCGGGTAGCCAGGTCCCTGAACAAAACTTTTCTTTCATTTTAAATACATTTGCAATAAACAACCAAATAAAGGTCCAGAAATTTGCCTGTAGTCCCCTTCCCCAACACACAGGCACTGTTCCTAGGGCTGAGTTACGTACCCTATTCAGAAGGCAGAGGCTGAACCTCTGCTCTGATTCAGATAGAGTGGACTGAAATCAGCAGGCACCTACCAGCATTGTCCATGAGGACGTGGAATCCATCTCTCATTTTCTCACATTTGGTCACTGTTTCATTTGGTAAAACAAGAGAAGGTGCCGACTTCTCCTCCCAGCCTTTATCATCCTGCAGGTAGCACTGTTCTCTCCATACCAAGCCACATGCAACCAAGCATGGAAAGGATCTGAAAAGGATCCTAATGCCCCTGAGAGCCTGGTTTGGGTGCAGGGGGTTGACACGCACTGACTCTGGAGCTTCATATCCTTGACCTTTTTCATAAGTGGGAATAATTAAACTTTTCATAAGGGAAAAGCTTTAAAAAGAAAATCAAACAGCTCAAATAATTTTCATTTTTGATTTCAGCTGGAATACTTGTTAAATTCAGGATAGATTTGAAACTGGGTTTAGTTGCAAAATTAGGGAAGGAGAACAAAATATTCCCCAGTATGTATCAAGTCATGTGACTTCACCTTCTCTTCAGCATTGTGAGACACGCCTGAGTGCATTTCTGGGGTTTGTTGATTTCCGAGATACAGAATGAGAAGCTTTAATGGCCAAGATAGAGGCAGCAACCACAGACTCAGCCTGGGGAGACCACTCCCAGGATGGCACAGCTGGGGACAACTGATGACACCCCAACCACTGGACCTGCAGTGAGGCATGTTGTTACTCTGTTGTCAGCCCTGGCATATAGTTCTGGGATTTATGTCAAATAGCCACACGTAGACCTTTTCTACTTTACATAACTGTTTTCCATGTATTACTCGCGGGACGCAGATGTGAAGGGCTTGCTCTGCACCTTCAAACTCACACACTGCCAGACACTGCTACTGGGCAGCACAGGTGGGCTAACATCTAGAAAACTATTTTAAAGTGTGATAAATTCCTATATGGTACTTGCAATGCTGAGTCTGCCTCCTGGAAAAAGCGGCATCAGAAGAAAAAAAGATGTCAGAGACATGTTTTTGCAGGAGTAAAGATTCTGGCCCAAGGTCTTCAGAAGTAGAAAAAGCAAATCCACTCACACAATCAAGGGTTTTCATATTAAACGACCAAGGGACCTCTCCATCTAAACAGACACTACTCATTAATTTTCATCTAGAAAATGAGAATTTGTTAACTGCTGCTCCTTGTTCAAAAGGAAAATGTGTATTTCCTCTCATTATAAAATGAGAATATGCTTTAAACTCAGGCAGTTTCCTGAGGTGGTCTAGATTTTTTAAAGAAACTTAAGACAGCTCTGCTGTTCTCCAAGAGTATCTGGAAGTGCATTAAAGCATTGCAAAAGGTATTTTTAACAGAAAATAATGTGGATGTTTAAACTGCATGAAACAGAATAACATTGTTCCTTACGAAATCATAGAAAATAATTATCTGAGACTGTCTAGTATGCAATAAAAATGCTTCTCAGCACACTTTCACTTATATTGGCACTGCTGAGATGTTTACATACACAGTAGTTTATCTTTATAGGAGTCCTCAAATATCCAGTGCCTATTGGTTCATACATATTATTTTGCTTTCTGAAACATTGACAAAGATAACCACCTGGAAAGTTGAAAATAAATTTCAAATACAGGATGATTTGCTTAAAGAGGTAGATGTTTTTTAAATTTTACCTCTAGTTGAATAACTGCAATTTTGAATGCAATTATTTTTCCCTGAGATCAGAATTGCAGATATGAGCTACAAAGAGCCTCTTTTAAAAGTCTTGTTTTGAATATAGATGAGTGAGAATTGTTTATACAACATGTATCTGAAGGTCATTCAATTTTTTTCAGAATTAACCCATAACTCCTGGGAAATGACACTGCATTTTAAATTAATGTCAAACACCCCACAGTACTACCCAGAGAAGATTCAGATCTGGCCATAGAGGCTGTATGGTATTATTACGTTTCAGAAATCATTTTCTGTTATAGCACAGGAACATGGCAGGAAGAAATACTAGCAGAGTAGCTGTAAGTATGTAAATGTATATGGGAATTACACCGGTTAAAACCAAGACACTCCGTCTGAATACTTTTTTAGTAACAAGATTTTAATTTTGCTAAACTAGTGAGCCTACTTGATTTGTTTAACTCACGGACTCTTGAAAGTTTGAGATGATTTTCCTTTATGTATCAACGTTATACTTACAAAAAATCCCTAATGAGTCAGGCTACAGCTTCTGCTCTTTGAGTTCTTTTTGGATAGCTAAACATGCATACCAGTTATGCACTGCAGTGCATTTTTTTATGGCTGGGAAAACTTAGAAAAAACTATATTAATCTCTGCCTGAAAATTATCAACAACAAAAGCAAACAGCTCTAAAAACCTTGCAGAGATGCATCCATCTGCTTGGGGTAAGAATAATCATGGAAAATATCGAACCGAAGCTATTTTGCAGAATCACTGTAACATGTAACAGAACAAAGATGTGAATGAAGTAGCTCATCAAATCCAGATGTTTTCTGCTTCCTCTCACTATATATATTCATTGCAGCTTAATATTTCTCTTGAGGTGTTCTTCATTTCAAATTGTTAACAACTTGAATTATTTTGCAAAGGCAGATGCTGAATGATACATTCTGAATTATTAGGAATCACAAGGACAGATGAGATTGGATCTCAGCTTTCATTTCACTTCATAATAATGCTGGGCGGCAGCAGTGAGGACATGGGTCATTGAAGAGCTTTGTTGAGTATTTTCGAGGACTGTAACAGAAACATTAAGATTGACATGAACTGTATGGGGAGATCTGGATGTGGGAGCACCAGAAGGAACAGGAGAAGGGCCATAAGAGAGGCAGGTGTTGATGGCACCCAGACTAGCAGATCATGGATGTCCCAGCACAGCTATGTGCGGTTTCTCAGGGCAGCTAGAGATCCAGGGACAGTCTACACCCCAGACTTAAACTAGCAAGGGTTCCCGTCTGAGTGGGAAGATAAAGAACAAACTGGAGCCCTTGGCTGCCCAGGGAATGTAAGAAAGAACAGCAAGGAAATCCTACGGACTCATAGAATTGGGATGGGAGAGAGAGGCAAAAAACCGTTGGCAGTTCCTAAAGGGCACAGAGGACACTTATGAGATCAACCACCCTCCCTAGCCCAAGCAAAGCCCAGGCAACATGGCGAGGACTCGGAGCTGGTGTCTTGTCTTCCCCATCACTCCCAGGAGATACCTGGAGACATCTGTCTTGGTACTTATGAGAAGCAGGGTAGGAAAATGTGAGTGAAGTCCAATTTCTTTTAAAATAAAATTACATTTTCCTCTTATAAGGGTTCACAGGGAGCTTGTAGCAACAGTGCAGCAGCCTGATTTCCTACAGCATAGACAAGGTGATCCTCCAGGTCCCCAGAGCAATAAGATGAGCTCTCTCATGGAAACAACAGCAACAGCAACAACTGTCATTGAAACTGTTCATGTTTATAGGATGAAGAGATGTGTAAAGATACCAAGTGGTTACCTGAAGATTTCTCTCCCTGAGAAGAACACACAGCTTTCAAAATGTTGCACTCTTCTAGGAAAAAAAAAAAAAAATTCAATGTTCAGCTATGCACAACCCAGTTAATGTTGTTATGGACTTAGCTGGGAGAACAGCTGATGCAGAGTACTCTTCTCCATAACTTCCAGGAGTTTAAGTCCCTAGAGCACTGCTGCACTGCAGAAGAGCTGAACCGCCTGCACCCTTGCCATACTTTGCCTTACTCTTGCTTCACGTTCAACAACCTTTGTAAACTGATTAACTTAATTTTGGATGCTATAGAAATACCTTCCTCTCTTTAGTGCATTTATTTGTCAGGTATCGTTATGGTATTCAAGCTGCTTCCTCAGAAAGGACTTTCTTCTACTATTTGCCTATGGAGTGCTACACACAAGTCTATACCAGTAAGCAGAAACGCCCTTTACTTGGCGATGGTTTGAGATTTAAGCCAAGCAGGGAGGTACCTACTGCAGTAGCAGTGAAAGAGCCCCAAGAAAGATTTTTTTGCCAGGCAGCCTTGGACCTACCACACTGTCCTATTGCCGGTGTGCTTAACAACAGTTTATCTTCCCAAGCTGCCGATGTTGCCTGTTGTGGGAGCAACACGCAGTGGTGCCGTCAGTGACTTTGGAGTGAGAGGTGACACCTCCTCGTTGCAGCCTGCCACCCCCCATAGCACCTCCTCCCCTCCCATCAACTCTCTGCCTGCTGGGGCAGTGTGGGCACTTATACAGCACCCCTACAAAGCAACTTAAGGGCAAACTGGTTGTTAATGGGCTTGACTGCACTGTATGAAGGTCCCATTTCTTTTCAATCAAAACATTTTACTCCCTCAGGGAATAAAACATCATAGAGAGCTCAGTTACTCTGCAACTAATAACTGTGTACTACTACTCACTCTTGTACTGAAGAAATATACTTTGGTTGTTTTACATTTCAAGGCACACAGCTTGCTTAAATTCACCAGCTCTTATTTTCCCAAGCCTGTTCTATATTCATTACATACTTACATGTCCCCTGCTTCTCTGCATTATAGTGATGCTTGCCATAAAATATATTTCCTTGGATTCCAGTATCTTCAAAACACCTCAGGTATTTTCACAGAACCCATTTTATTTTCTTCCTAGTGAAGTTTATTAAACTATCCACTGCTACAGGCTGTAGTACGTGCAATGAAGCCATAACTCATACTTAACTACCTTTTTCCAGTCATGCTGCTGATAGCTGAATAAATTTAAACTCTCTTTTTGATTCTGCTGATTTTTTGGACGTGATGTTTCCCTTACTAACTGGGGTCATTTCTTTAATGGCCATCAGTGTTCTTACAGGACAGGTAATTGAGGATCACTTTTAGCTTCTCACAATCATTTAATTATTAGTGCCTGTTAGGTAGCAACAATCATGCTTCTGAAATACACAGTACTTTCCTATTAAATTCTTCAACAATTTATCTTAATTACTCCCACTTTGCCTATTCTATTTTCCCATTACTTACCAATGTAGCAAAGCAAGACCTAAGGTACTTGGCAACTACCATATGGAATTCCATCCAAGGTGAGTTAATCTGTAACTCTGGGCATCACCTCCAAGCTACACTTCTTGCCTCTTCTGCAGTGAAAGAGCTGTGAACCAAACACCGCACACGTACCTCGCAGGGATACAGTCAGTCATTTTTCTGTTTCCCACAGCCCATGATCAACCCGTCCGGGTTTTGTGACCTCTTCCCTCCACCCCCTACTCCACATCCGCGCACCATATGGTTGCCACTCTATTTCCACCCACATTCTCAATGTTGAATATGCACTGAATACCTCTATGTCAGTTTCATGCTTTGCATTTCACCCCTTGGTCGTGCTTCAGAGGGCAGGCTGTTCAGTCCATAACAGAGAAAGATGAGAGACAACTTGATTACCATCACACAAATGAAATAATACTATATTAAAGATTAAAATATCTGAGGAGAGGAGAGAAAAAAACAATACCTGAAGTAGAAAAATTTCAACCAAAATCTCTGTATGTTCTTAAACAGAAAGGGTAATTTACAGAACAAGTGGTTTCTCCATCTCTAGATGCCTCCACATCAGAAGTGCATGCCTTTTGAAAGACTGCTTTAAATCAGACTATAAATGTGTGGCTCATTACGAGGCAGTATGTGAAATGTTCTGACATCTCCAGTGAGGAAGGTAATCCAGGATAATGGCCACTTCTTTCTTTAAAACCTTGAAACTACATAAATTATCTACAGTCCTAGCCTTTTTTTTTCAGAATCATTGATCACACTTCTGGTTATCATGAGTCCTCCATTCTGCACATCTCATGGCCAAGCAAATTAATTTTGTGTAAAAGCAATAGGTAGCAACAACCACAAGGAAACAAAATTGTGAATTTCTTACCTGATTGCTGATTGTGAGGACTTGATGAGAGCAGACTGAAGAACCTGCATAACTGGAAAGGCTGAGCAATGCTTTTCCCTTGTTATATTTGAAAATATTTATCGAAATTATTTTGAGGACAGTGTTGAAATAGCTAAGAAACAGAAGGGAAATTAAGGACATGGTTTAAGCATCTCAAATTGTGCTTTTGCTTTGTTTCTGTTTTCTGTTATTTGTATTGACTATAGTTTTCGTTAATGTGAGAAAGCAGTAGCTAGGACACTTGAAGACTGTTCAGGGGATCTTTTAATTTCTGTTTACAAGGACAGCAGATTGAAGCAAATGAAAAATGATTTGTATGAGACACAGCCTGGATGGAAATAAACACATATTGTACTTCCAGTACCTGTGTGACTTGTTTACCTTACAAGATACAGCGGAAAGAGATCCATAATGCAAGGAAATAAGAAACAGAAGCCAAAGGGAAAAACAGGAAAAAGAAATAACCTCAAAATCTGTTATTGTTCCATGCCTACCATCAGTTTGTTTAGCTTTGTAAATTATAATTTTGACCTGATTGTTAACTTTACCAAACAATTTGAAATTTTCTTCTGTAGTTGTATAAACTGCCGATGAATCAAGAAACTATGTCAAGGCAAATCACTGCCTTTGTATTAGGCAGTTTATTTCACTTGCTTTAGTCCAAATAACACTGGAGTATACTGACATCCAATATTCAAACATGCAATATAAATTTAATTTACATTTCTAATGCATGGGAAATTTTAAACAGAGTGCAATGATTTTAAATATTTATAAAGACTCATAGGATTGTAAAGTTATTGAATATTATAATTTCCTTCATACATAAACATAACTTAGTAAAAAGATAGGGGAAAAAAGTTAAAGAGTTCTACCTCATGGCTTTATTATTAAAGGTTGTCTGAAAGCAGTTTTAAGATTAAACAAAAAAGAGTTTATTACAAAGGCACCTGGAATTTCTCTGCAGGGGGAACGTGCAGGCAATAGAGGATCTACAGTCACAGGTTCTCTGCAGGGACTCCATATTACAGCTAACAGCTGGGTGGCTGAGGGTCTCCTCATGAGGACGAGTGAGCTCTAGGTTCTCTTCAGAGAGTAGTGATTTGAGACATGAAGTTGCACCTCAGGGGCTCCTCATTGCCAAAAGCAGGGCAACAAAAGCGGCCGTATTTTGTTCGTGCCCTACAAAACCTGACCACTCCCAAATGTCCCCCTGGAATTGTGCTAGAGATTTCCCCAGACAGAGGGAGTCAGGATGATGGGTGGATGACCATGGCTATCCTCCTTGGCTTTGACTAACTTCTCTTTGAGCTTTGCCAAGTATCATTAAAAAGGTCAGCCTTCAGCCTGATTTAATATATATTGGATAGTTTTATATCAGCTGTGCTATAAGTGGTTTCTACTTGTAATCACCACTCTGGAGTGGGTGTGTTGCCTTGTTCTCTTCTTCTGACTTCAGTTATGTAGATACAAAGTATGCTTATGTGTATATTTTTATACAAGAATTTGCATGTGTGCATAGTTAATAACTTCTGGATAGCTTTGCCATGAAACCATCTTTAAGCATCTTACTTCCAAACACCTGGTGAAGACCTGCTTCTGCTGAGGTGGGCTCTTTGGAAAATGGCGTTGGGTTTTGATCTCAGCAAACTCCTGGGATTCAAACTAGGTAAAAAGTCAAATTAAAGAATAGAAAACTGCAGTGAACCACACAAGTGGAGAGATTTTGCTTTCTCCTGGCCTGAGTTAGAATAGGCACAGGTGGAAATGGGCACTGTCCTCAGGAGCCAGTACTGCTGGGGTCTCAGGAGCAGACCTGTTCCCTGAGGTCCCAGGGAAACACTAAAGCTGAAGGATGCTATCTGTTTTTTTCTCCCTTTGTGCTGGAATCTGCAGACAGCAAGGTTTTCTACCCTAAACAGTACATTCTTAGGGAAAATAAGCTATTTCGATTTGAAATTAAATATACCTTCAAAATCTGAGCTTAGTCAATTCACATAGGCTGATTACCATTTGTTTTATTTTTTTCCCCTTGGTATTACAGGCCCTGAGACAATCCCAGGCTTTTAAGTACACTCACTCTGTCATTAATTTGAGTAGTAATACCATTTTCTCCAGTTTTAGGGTGATCCTATCAGGGGAATGTTGGAGAAGCAGGATACCTGACATCCACCCTGATCTTTTCAGTGGAAAGCAGTTCTTGCTTCCTTTAAATCTTTTGAAATAACTACTTGGCAATGCCCCTGGCTCCCTTCTTTGAGAGATGAGAAGCAGATTAGGGCACTGAGGGGTGAAATGACATCTTAATGCAGTCTAATAGGAATGGGAAGAGGAACAGGGTGTGTTTGGGTCCTTTTTCAGCATTTAACACAGAGGCTGACCAGTAAGAGCCTCATGGATCCCAACTAACTCCTGGCAATTTGCCTGGTTCCTGTGCTCAGTCTAATGCTTTGTGATTTCAGGAGCTAGTGAAGAACAACAAAAATAAAATAGATAATTTTAAAAAAAGAGAGTTCACACTTTTACTCTTAGCAATAATAACACAAGAGTGACTGCACTGAGTCAGGTCAATGGTTCATCTAGTCCAGTACCCAACAATAAATGTCACTTTAACTATATAAGATCAGAACAGGAATACAATCATAACTTCTTTACATACCAGGGTACTGCAATGAAATTTAACAAAAAGAGTGGCTAAAGATGATCCAGTCTTCTGTTATGCATCTCATCTCAAATTGCAATGTTGCTAATGTGCAAGTGCAGTGAGGCTACAGTCAAAAAACCCAAGTAATGGAAATGGATTGAAACAGACATAAGAAATAGTCTGTTAATCAGAGATAAAAAGCAAATCAGTGCTTCCCCCTGAAAAATCCTCAACAAAACAGAAAAGATCATTTATATAATAAATCCAGATGAAAGTTGGGATTTCTTAAGAACAGCATTACCATCATTATTTTACTGCTAGGACAGGAGTTCCCTAGTCTTCTTGCCAAAATGAACAGCAAGAGAAGAAAAAAGTATTAAGGGAATGCTTTCTCCTCCATGAGAAAATTATACACTGTTTTATTCAGTTCTTAGAATCATAGAATCGTCTGGTTGGAAGAGACTGTCAAGATCATCGAGTCCAACCATTCACCCTGCACTGTCAGGGTCCCTAAACCATATTGCTCAACACCAAATCCACACAGTTTTTAAACACCTCCAGGGATGGGGACTCCACCACCTCCCCGGGCAGCCTGTTCCAATACTTTACAACCCTCTCTGTAAAGAAATTTTTCCTGATATCCAAACTAAATTTCCCCTGGCGCAACTTGAGGCCATTCCCTCTCGTCCTGTCATTCATAACATGGGAGAAGAGACCGACCCCCATCTCCCTACAACTTCCTTTCAGGTAATTGTAGAGAGCAATAAGGTCCCCCCTGAGCCTCCTCTTCTCCAGACTAAACAGTCCCAGCTCCCTCAGCCGCTCCTCATAGGACAAGTTCTCTAAACCCTTCACTAGTTTCGTTGCCCTTCTCTGAACCTGCTCCAGCACCTCAACGTCCTTCTTGAAGTGAGGGGCCCAAAACTGGACACAATACTCCAGGTGTGGCCTCACCAGTGCTGAGTATAGGAGGACAATCACTCCCCTGCTCCTGCTGGCCACACTGTTTTTGATACATGCCAGGATTCCATTGGCTTTCTTGGCTGCTTGGGCACACTGCTGGCTCATGTTCAATCGGCTGTCAACCAGCACCCCCAGGTCCTTCTCTGCTGTGCAGCTTTCCAGCCACACTTCCCCAAGCCTGTAACGCTGCAGGGGGTTGTTGTGGCCCAAGTGCAGGACCCGGCACTCGGTCTTGTTGAATTTCATACAGTTGGCCTCGGCCCATCGATTCAGTCTGTCCAGGTCCCTCTGGAGAGCCTCCCGACCCTCAGGCAGATCAACACTACCCCACAATTTAGTGTCATCTGCAAACTTACTGAGGTTACACTCAGTCCCCTCATCCAGATCATTGATAAAGATCTTAAAGAGAACAGACCCCAACACTGAGCCCTGTGGAACACCACTGGTGACTGGCCGCCAGCTGGATTTAACTCCATCCACCACCACTCTCTGGGCCCGGCCGTCCAGCCAATTTTTGATCCAGCGAAGCGTACACCCTTTCAAGCCATAGGCAGCCAGCTTCTGCAGACGAATGTTATGGGAAACAGTGTCAAAGGCCTTGCTAAAATCAAAGTAAACAACATCCACAGTTCTTCCCTCATCCACTAAATGGGTCATTTCATCATAGAAGGAGATCAGGTTGGTCTTAAATTACCTAATACAGTTAAACATGATGTAAAAGTACACAGATATTGCATTACCCAGCAAAGTGTCTCAGGATGAGGAGGAGGAAAGAGGGGAAGCACTTAGAACTACGTTTTTGCTCTAGCAGACTTTGTTGTAGTTCAATTACAACTGGGAATCCATGTTTTATAACATTACTTGTGGGCTAAGAAGAAAAATAGTAAAAGGTAAGGTCGTGTTTACCACTACTCCATCAGTGAGCTGCAGCATCGGTTACACACTGCCTGACTGTGCCCAGGGCAACAGAAAAATAATTAACTGCTTTGTTCAAAACCAGGTCACGGTTGATGCAGGCTGGGGACAGGGGTCTTTACAGGGTATGGATGAAACACTCAAAATCACTCCAGGGGAGCTCTAGATCCCAGAGTTTCCACCTCATTCAGGAAGGCTTTGGGGAATTTGTTAAGCCTTTGCTAGCCGTAAATACAATTCCTAAAAAAATGAAGGCAAGCCTATATTTTATTTTGTCCTGGCAGTTGTATGGCAACTGACCCAGCAGTTCCATAAAAAGTCAGCTAAATAAACTGAAATGCTGCTTCCAGTCTAACATGTTCGGAAATTTTAATTGCAAGTGAAGAAAACACAATACAAACCATTACATGAGCAGTAGAGTTTGGCTGACAGAAATAAAAGGAAAACTTATTACCTGGCAAAACATTTAAAGGAGGACATACACAACAAAGTGTCTTTCCTTGTATCCTTTACCACCACATCATTGATCTCCTCCAAAAATACAGAACAATATGAATCTTTTACAATATCATTGCAGTGGCTTTTTGCTCAGTGGTAATTCAACACGAAGTTTGTGAGAAGAAGCCAATATATGACCTGAAGCGGTCCTGTGCTTTGCCATTTTTATCAGTCTTCACAAGCAGACCTTTTAAATTTCAGCAATGGGAAGTATTGCTCAGATACTCAATTTAGCCCTCAACAAATATAAATGACACAGGCAAACACAATGCAATACTCAAAAAGTCTACATCTCAAAATGGAATCAATATAGTCCTCCACAATATAAAACCATTCTGGAATGATCGGAAATAACTATAAATTGATTATATCTGGAAAGCAGAGGCAGAGACTTTACCACCCCATTTTCCACCTTGGCAGAAAAATGGGTAAGATTAAAAATATATGCAGGAAGTTTAGAGATATTTCCATAGACTCATCGTTGGTTGTTTTGGGTTTTTTTTGATACAATCTTCTCACATTTGTTTCAAAAATACGTAATGGTTAGTTGAAAAATACATGATTAAGAAGAAGTAAGAAATGCAATAGAGACCACTGCCTTATGATACTAGCTATCATATATGAGACAAAGATGTTTCACAAACTGGAAAATCAAGGTCCTAAAACCATGAGCAAGCCTCCAGTTGAATAATTTTGTTTGCGTTTATAATCATTTCTCCTTCATTTGCTCCATCTGTCCATGGGATGGGATTTTTGGCTGGTCCGTATGGAGAATAGCAACACTGAGATACTTGTTAAAAAATGATTGAGAGAAATCAAGTTTGAGTTAATAAAATAAAAACTTTGAATTTATAAAGTTCACTTCTACTTAAATAGAAACTATCTACCACACTTTTCAGTCTCTGAAGTCGCTGCAAGGCCTATTTCTGAACCTTTGGCTATGGCAGTCCAGCCAAATTTAAACAAACGCAGCGAGCGCAGCAGTCCTCAGGTTACCTCGCTGAGCACCCCTGTGTTTTCCTGCCAAGGAAAACCTCACTTGTGAGGGCCGTGTAGTTTGGCACTGTTCAAATTTGCGTAGCTGCTGATAGGCAGCAGGATGAAGTCAGTAATGCGTTTTTCTTGGAAAAGTAATGTGTTTCCTGGGACACATCAACTCATAAAACACAACTGTTATGAGCCCTGGCTTTTCATCACTTCTCGATGAGCGGCATCTCACCACTGCAGACCTACTAGCCAAGGGAAACGTGACTTCTAAGCAACTTGGTGCCTCGTACAGTTTGTATGATGTTTGAGTGCCTTGCATGCTGCAAGACCTGGTCAGAGATTTTTTGCAATTTGAGCAGATCAGTTTGGCTACAAAGTCACTAAAGCTGCTTTCTCTTCACACGGATCTATTTCCTTTTTAACACATGATGCCTTGGGAAATAGGCAAGCTCATATTTGGAGTCTTTTCCATACTTCCTCCAGCAGAATGATTATTTTCAGTTCCTTTTGCATTTTTCATTCTCATCTGTCTCCCATTTTTCCCTCTGAAGGTTTTGTAGGCATATGTAACTACAGAAGGAGAAGTCAGTAGCTGATTTTTTAAGGAAGACTGAAGTCATCCATAAGCCAATACTGATGAAGTATATGTTTTTTCATTTATTCCCTTTACTGGTCATTCAAAGTTTCCTTTGGAAACAAGTGCTTGGCTGTGACCTGATAAAGTCTCCTGGGCTTCTGGAGCACTGTGGTGTCTCTGTCATTGACAGACGTGTCCTTCAGTGCTTCCTCACCAGGTTTCTTTCCCATTCTTCAATGCAAATCAGCACAGTTCCATTCAATTTTGAACAGAGAAACTGGTTAACATCAGAGGAGAATCTCCCATCCTCCGTTTTCACTTCCTGCAAAACAGCTAGTAATTCAAATCTTTCCTGCCTAGCAATCAGCAGAGACAGTCATATGAGCACTTCTATCAAAAGTTAAAATTCCATCGAAAAAAACAACTACGAGAGCAGACTTCAGAATGATAATCCTTATGCTAAAGCATGCAATGCTGCTGAAACATGTATTCAAAGACTATTCCTGCATAAGAACAATAGCTATTCAAATTCCCAGCGTAGAAAATTAATTCTACAAGATTTTGTTATGGGCCAGTACCAATTCTTTTTTTTTCTTTTTTTGCTTTTATCTCTTAAATAGCAGTATACTGGCTATCACCATCATTAAAAACATGCATTTTTAAAAACCCTGAAGTCACTGTTTCTAGTTACTCTCCTTGAAGTTGTACTAGCTGGTAACATGGGAACTTTCATCATATATCAATTAGTAAGTGAAAGAGAACTGCACATGCTAATTTACTGTTTTCATTAAATGGAGCTGAACAGCATTAACACTGATGAGCCTAATGAAATGAATATTACATCTCAGTGGATACTCTGACTCAAAGGCAGAAAAGTACCTGCAGCTACAGGAATTTTCCACACTGAACCTCAAAAGGAGAAGTTCATACAGCTCATGCACTCACATATGCAAATCCACATAAAATTTCTGTTAAAAAAAATATTTAGTTTCTTAAAAGAATTTATGTTTGGGAGGGATATAATTTGCTTTACTGAACAGAATAAAAATGCTGTGTTTCTGCTAAATATTTCATTGACTACTTTATATTGCTTGTCCCAGAGCCTTGCAGTCACGGGGCTTCAACGTCTCGGTTCCCACTGCCCCCGGCTGTCAGGCTGTTGGTTATGCAGGCAGCCATGGGAACACAAAATAACATCACAAGACATGAAAACTGTATGAACTCCCCAGCGAAGGGAAACAGGAAGGACAAATACACTTCTCTTTGGTTACTGTCACTTTTGCTTCCAGTTTGCATGAATTAAACAGCAATGTCTTTAAAAGGACTTAAGAGCTTCTGCCGGTATTTAAGTGGGACTTGCATTCATGTGAGCCAAAAGCTGGATCCCCAGTGCTGTAGACTCACCTTGTGGGATCCTGAAGGCCAATGGCTGTCTTTGTTTTTATAATAATAAAACAATAAAGAATCCCTTCAACTTTTATTGCTTACTCAAAATTCAAATTATTGAAATTTATTCTCTTTTGCCACTTAAAAAGGCAGAGTGATATCAGCTGGAAATATATGCTGATAAGGCAGATGATACCTGACTCCTTCTTAGCGGGTGGCCTTACAAGAATATTTGAGTCAAGTGAGTGTTAAAAGAGACAGAAAAGTTAAGAAAAACCTCCTCGCTGCCTAACAATCAAGAGGCAAGAGGAGACAGAGAAGAGGTGAATATCAGAGTGTATGGGGTGAGTCCCCAGCTAGATTTGGAGTAACGCATGATTCTTAACTGCACATGAAAAATTCCAAGCAGTCATGAAAAATGCAAACCTCTTGTCCTAAACAAAAAGGTAAGATGGAGCAGCTTTGCCTAAGAGTACCAAAAGCCAGTCCAGGGAAAAGAATAAGAGTTCAACCTTCTACTTACAACTAATTCTTGCCTATCAGTGATCTTCAGTGGAGCACGATTCAGCCTGTTTCTGACCTATCCAAGTCATGTGCTGAAAGCTATCAGGGCTGCACCTCATCACTGGTGTTTCTCCTTATCTGCATGAAGGAGATCCGCAAAGGAGTCTGTATGAGACAGCAGCTCTGCTTCTTAACTAGTGTAAATTAGTATAGCTTCATTATCTTTACAGAGCTGTGGCAAATGTGTATCAGCTGAAGATCTGGCTTATTCTGTCTTGTTCTGCTTCAAGCAAACACACTGTTTGTCTCCATTTTAATGCAAAACACCCTATTAAAGCCTTCATTTTGACACAAGTGGGCTGCATGAGTGAGAGAGAAAGCTGATAAGGTTTCCAACAGTTGGCAACAAGATCCTCAACTAATGAGTAAAAAAATCTGAATCAGGGTCCTACTCTTCTGATGACGAATATTTCTAGTCATTGATGTCAGTAATGCAGGTCTCAGAGTGGGGCTGGTTTGGGTAGGAGGTGTTATTCCGTAGGAAGGAGTTACAGACTGTGAGCCCGTCTCTGAACGTCCATACAAAGAGACTCAAGCGTTTATGTCAAAGCTTTGACCTGGAGTGACATGAGCTGTGCAGCGACGCCAGTTTAATATGGTGCTGTTCATTGCTGCATAGCCACAATATCAGTCCATCCTCCTCCTGACCCACACATCTCTTCCCGAAAAGCAAGATGCCCTACCATGAGCTAAACTAAGAGGGTGAACTTGGGCAACGTGCTCCCAAGTGGGGCCCATGTGGCCTCATGGCAACCATTAGAAAGTTTCAAACTGACAATTTAACACATCAAGATGAGTCCCCTGGAAATCCAATGAGAAGAGCTGTGTGGTAAGGGGTCTGTCGAGGCAGCTAATTTTCCCATGAGTCATATAAAACACGCAGATGTCTCATCCCACATCCAGTGTTTCTTTGTAGGGGTCAGGCTGGGCTATCAGGCACCCAACTAATGTCCCAGGTGCCCTGGGTACACCACCAAATGTTTCCTTATATCTTCAGATACCTAAATACCTTTCAAACCTAGGCTCCAAATCCTCTTTGCTTTTGAAGGAAAGACTTCCTAAATTTTTCTCTCAGAGCTGGTCTCAGCTCTTTCTCCACAGGAGAGGCAATCTGTTGCACTGACAGTACACCTTGCAGTCTGTCCTGGGCATGAGGAAATATTTGCTGAGCCTAGAGCACCAACACACTAATTGCAACCAATGGTATGGTGAAAACAAAGCAGATCTAAGAGACAGGCTTCCCCCTTTTCAGTCTCAACAAACATTTATTATCCAGAGTGTGGTACAATGTAAAAAAAAAAAAAAAACACAACAAAAAAAACGGAAATACTTTGCAGCAAGAGTCACTTCAGATTTACATTTTTGTCCAGAATATTGTCAGGGAGGGTATTCCCAACGGGATACAAGTAAATGTTCATCTGTCTCAGGTGGTCCTAAACACCCAGTGCAACCCCTCTTGTCAAGTCAGCCCTGACTCCTAGCATGAGCCCTGGCAAAGCACGGGAGGCCACCAGCTCTTTCCCCATTGCAGAAAGCCAGGCAGCAATTGCTAAAGCAGAGGTGACACTGACTGAAGACTGCATAAGCTTTCAGATGAGTAAAGTCTATGTTAGAATTTCAAGCGTCCCACACCATAGAAGGATCCAGGAATCCTGCAAACACGACACCACCCAGCTGATTTTTTTTCAGCTATTTTTGAACTCCCTTCCTTATCACCATTTTAAAGGCCGATTTCCTTGTTAACATGTAAAAGAGTATTTGCAAAGGTCTTACATCTATATCCTATATGAGAAAACAGCTAGTGGTTTGCATGACTGATTCAGAGGTTTCTGTCATCTGTAATATTCTAAATACCATGTCTCATTTCAGAAGAGATATAAGAAGAGTCATAAATATGTGACTAAGCGACGTGAGAAATTTGACACCTAAGGAGTAGCATTTTTCTGCATGATTTCAAACTTGATAGAAATAAAGCATATATTTTTAGTGTTAAAAGAGATTATTTGCAACATTACGCAGAAATGGGGCCCATTGAAATTTACCTGAGAGAAATTTACAAACAAATTTCATGTGTGGACAAAATAAATACATATTCATTTCAGAAATTATCAATGATCTAAAATTAGGCTGGAAACTATTTGATTTAGAATTGGAACTAGAAAATACTTTCAGTAAAATCAAACTATTTTTGAGGTAGTCAATATGTGCAATAGGAATTTTCCTTCCAAGAAATAGATTAGTAGAAAAAATGCAGGAGAAATTTTCACAACAAATCTTTTTAAACAGAGGAAAACGATAATTTGCTGTCCTACAGCAAAAGGGAGTCCTACGAGACAGAAGATTATCCTCAAATCTGTTGGAATCCAGAATTCTTTGTTTTGACCCCCCAAAATGGATGACTATGTCATTAAGAATATATCTGCATTTACTGAAGAAATCACAACAACAACAACAAAGCAGAAATAACAGTAAGCATAGCCAACATACATATATATATTTGATTTCCCTGTTCACTAACACCATCTGGAAAAGCCTCATCCACAAAAATGAAAGAATGGGAAAGTAAGTGTTTTCTTCCCTGTATTGCATTAACATCTGAACTTCATAAGCAGACAGGTCAAACTGAATGGCAAGTTAAATTTTACAGCAGTAACACAAAGCATAAACACAAACAAAATTAATCATGTGCACATATCTTATATCATCTCATGTGCTTTGGTCTCATTCAGAAGAACCTGGAGAATTATGGCTGGATGGGAACTCAAATGGACATCTGTCTGCCCTATGGTTGCTCTGGAGAGATGCTTTTCCAGCCTGTTCAGGAACACTTCCACTCAATGAGACCTGCAGCCCTTCAGGCAGCTTGTTCCAGTGTTTCGCTATGTCCATAGCCTGTTCACCACCTTGGCCTCAGAGAACATGTTATTGTCTTTCTTGAAGCAGCCTTACATACTTGGAGACCATTATCACATGTCCTACAGCCCTTGCCTCCTTGAACTAAACAGTCGTTGGTTCTTCTGATCTGTCCTTACGGATGCATTCCCTAAATTTCGCATTGTTCCTGCTGCTCTTCTTTGAAAATTGGTTAGTCCAAATCCTTTATAGAAGTACTTCTGAAAACCTGACCGAAGACTGCAGCAGGGGCCTTGGCACTGCTAAGCAGAATCAAAGGACTGTTTTGCTTGCTGGTTGCACTCGCAGATTTATAAATCCCAGAAAGGTATTTTCCCTTTTTCAGTACCATGGGCAGCTCCAAAGCCATGACAGTGCCTGTATACTCCCTGGAAAGCTGCTCTGTACAATAGGATAAAATATTTCAGTTGGAAGGGACCTACAATGGTCATTTAGTCCAACTGACTAACTAATTCAGGGCTGACCGAAAGTTAAAGCATGTTATCAAGGGCATTGTCCAAATGCCTCTGAAACACTGACAGGTTTGGGGCATCAATCACCTCTCTAGGATGTCTGTTCCAGTGTTTGATCACTCTCTTGGTAAAGAAATGCTTCCTAGTGTCCAATTTAAACCTCCCCTGACAGAATTTTAAACCATTCCCACGTGTCCTGTCACTGAGTACCAGGGAGAAGAGCTCAGCAGCTCCCTCTCCACTACCCCTCCTCATGAAGCTGTAGAGAGTAATGAGGTCACCCCTCAGCCTCCTTTTCTCCAAGCTAGGCAAGCCCAGTGTCCTTAGCTGACCCTCATAGTACATTCTTTCCAGCCTTGTCACCAGCTTTGTTACCCTCCTCTGGACTCATTTGAGATTCTTCACATCCTTCTTAAATTATGGGGCCCAGAACTGCGCACAGTACTCAAAGCGAGGCTACACCAGTGTTGAATACAGAAGGATAACCACCTCTTTTGACCAGCTGGTTACGCTGTGTTTGATGCACCGCAGGATGTGGTTTGCCCCCTTGGCTGCCAGGGCACACTGCTGACTCGTATTTTCTTCTGCTGTCAACCAGCATCCTCAGATCCCTTTTCACAAAGCTGCTCTCCACCTGCTCCTCTGCCAATTTATACTTGTGCCTAGTATTAGTCCATCCCGGGTGCAGAATCCAGCATTTGTTCTTGTTAAATTTTGTGCCGCTGATGATAACCCCATGCTCCAGTCTATCTAGATTAGAGACTGGAGTGTGGTGGCCCCCATTCCCTATTAGTTCACTTGATTATTCCTGTCTATGTGTAGCACTTTGCAGTTGTCCCTATTGTATGTGTAAGGGGTTTTTTTTATTATTATTATTTCTCCATCTTTGAGTCTTTTCTACCTTGCAGCATAACTGTAGTACTTCTGTCTTTTTTAGTATAAGCACCCTATCTGTTCCTTCACCCAGTCCACTAGTGAAAACAGACTAGAATAGAATGAAGACAAAGCCCTGCAGAGCTGCATAAATATATTTCCCCCTTTTGTCTAGAAATTGCTAAAAGGTATTTCTTGAGCACGATTTTCCTTGTAGGTTAGGGTTCTCTCATCTAAACTACGATTCTGTAGCTGGCTTGCAAGTATTGTGTCAGATATTGTGAAAAGCCTTACTGAGAACCAAGGTATAAAATATTCACAGTTCACATTCTACCCACAAACACCGTTATCCCACTGTAAAGAGAGTTACTTGGATTTGCCAAGAACGAGTTACATGAGAAGAGAGTTGGTGGCAACTCATGTCATTACATTTTCACTGGAAAAATTTTCACTTGTTTCTAGAGTTAAAATTTTCCTCTAGACCCACAAGCAAGGATCTTGGTAAAATATAGGGAAGCAGGGTACCGTCGCTTAAAATATTAAAGAAAATGGCATTTTCAACTTGCATAGTTCTGAAAGTGCATTTTAATTTAGTCTGGGAGTGTTAGTTCTTTCAAAAATAAGTCTTAAAAAAGCAATTACTTTTTCAGTTAATCGTCTACTGTATTTATTTAATATGTGAGTCAGATCAAGTGCAAATTGCCTGTTAAAAGTTCCCAGATCAAAAAGCTGGTTTTATCTAGGGCTAACTTTTCTCCTCAGGTTTAATAACTTTCTGTTTGCCAAAAAGTGTCAAAGTTCCCCTGTTCCAGTGCAACTATGGCAAGAAAAGCCATCATTTTTTCTTTCTTATGTTCATTGCCACTGAAATAGTACCTACATAGCAGTATTTTCAGTCTTAGATATAATTAATAATGATTTATATAACATTTAATAACAGCATATTTAATAACAGTTTAAGAAGATGAAAGTACATGACCATTATTGAATTAATCTCCTGCTTTCAAGTTCTGTATCAACAACTGAAGTGTTGATTTTAACATGCAAGCTGCATCCTCAGCAACATTTTTCAGTCAATTTATATCGATATTCTGAGGTTACTCTCATTCTACTTGTCTCTGCTTTTATTCTAATTTAGAAGCAGCAAGAGGTTAACCAGGATTTAAAGGAAACACAATAGATAATTATACATTCCATTGCATGCCTGAACCATTTGCAATTATGAGTGGTATTGAATTTTTGTAAACTGAGTTTCTAATTGAACTTCAGGAAATATTTGCTATCACTACATTTTATAAAAGATAAAAAGTTTTGTAGAAGGTTCGATTTTTTTAATTAAATACTAAGCAAAGTAGATAGTGTTACCTTTCAATTTTCAGCAAGAAGGAGAGATTAGTGAAGTTAATACCAGCAATAAACCCTCTGCTTCATTCAGAGGTAAATAAGATACTTACATAAATAAGATATTTTTAGCTCTTCCAGACCTGATGAACTGCATTCTTTGACAGAAAAAGCACTTACTGAAAAGGTCTTGGAGCCAGCCATCTCTGGGAATTTCATAGATTTCATAGATTTCTAGGTTGGGAAAGACCTTAGAGATCATCGAGTCCAACCATCTCTAATCCCCATTAAACCATATCGCTAAGTAGATCATCCACCCTATTCTTAAACACATCCAGGGATGGGGACTCAACCACCTCCCTGGGCAGCCTATTCCAGTGGCTGACAACCCTTTCAGAGAAGAAATACTTCCTAACATCCAACCTGAATCTCCCCTGACTAAGCTTATACCCATTTCCTCTTGTTCTATCACCCAACACTAATGTAAAGAGCCCTTCCCCCACCTCCCCACCATCTTTTCTCAAGTATTTGTAGGCTGTAATCAGGTCTCCCCTCAGCCTCCTCTTCTCCAGGCTAAACAGCCCCAACTCCCTCAGCTGCTCCTCATAAGTTTTATTTTCCAGACCCTTGGCCAGTTTAGTCGCCCTTCTTTGGACTCGCTCCAGGAGCTCAATATCTCTCTTAAAGCGAGGGGCCCAAAACTGGACACAATATTCCAGGTGCGGCCTCACCAGTGCTGAGTACAGGGGCAGGATCACTTCCCTGCTCCTGCTGGTCACACTATTCTTGATACACGCCAGTATCCCATTGGCCTTTTTGGCCACCTGGGCACACTGCTGGCTCATATCAAGCCGGTAGTCAACCAACACCCCCAGGTCCTTCTCCGCCAGGCAGCTCTCCAGCCACTCTTCCCCGAGCCTATAGTGATGCTTGGGGTTTTTATACCCCAAGTGAAGGACTCTGCACTTGGCCTTATTAAAGCTCATGCCATTGGCCTTAGCCCAACGATCCAGTCTGTTCAAATCCCTCTGAAGGGCCTCCCTACCCTCGAGCAGATCGACACAGCCTCCCAGCTTGGTGTCGTCCGCAAATTTACTGAGGGTACATTCAATCCCCTCATCCAGGTCATTGATAAAGATGTTAAACAGAACTGGACCCAGCACTGAGCCCTGGGGAACCCCACTGGTGACCGGCCTCCAGCCGGATTTAGCCCCATTTACCACCACTCTTTGGGCCCGGCCATCCAGCCAGTTTTTAACCCAAAGGAGGGTGTGCCTATCCAGGCCAGCAGTTATCAGTTTCTCAACCAGAACACTATGAGAAACTGTATCAAAGGCTTTACTGAGGTCAAGGAAAACTACATCCACAGCCCTTCCCTCGTCAACCAGGTGGGTCACCCTGTCATAGAAGGTGATCAGGTTTGATTGGCAAGACCTGCCTTTCATAAACCCATGTTGACTGGGCCTGATCACCCGGTTAACCTGTATGTGCTCATTAATAGCACTCAAGATAACCTGTTCCATGACTTTGCCCGTCACCGAGGTCAGACTGACAGGCCTGTAGTTCCCCGGATCCTCCTTCCGCCCTTTTTTGTAAATGGGGGTAACGTCCGCCAGCCTCCAGTCCAGCGGAACTTCCCCAGTGAGCCAAGACTGTCCAAAGATAATGGACAGGGGTTTGGCAATGACATCCGCCAGCTCTCTCAGGACTCTCGGGTGGATACCATCAGGCCCCATAGACTTGTGGGCATCCAGCCGAAGGAGCAGATCCTTGACCCGTTCCTCTTGGATCACAGGAGCTTCGATTTGCTCTCCCTCCCTGCACTCAGACATCGAAGGCCAGCTCACCTGGGAACTACTGACCTTATTATTAAAGACTGAGGCAAAGAAGGCATTAAGGACCTCAGCCTTGTCCTCATCCCTAGTGACTAACGTACCCCCTGAGTCCAGTAGGGGCTGGAGGTGATCTTTAGCCCTCCTTTTGTTATTAATATATTTATAGAAAGACTTTTTGTTGTCCCTTACGGAGCAGGCTAGTCTAAGTTCCAATTGGGCTTTTGCTCCCGTGATTATCTCCTTACATGTCCTAACTTCCTCCCTGTATTGATTCCTGGATGCCTGCCCATTCTTCCAAGACTTATAGACATCCCTTTTTCTTTTGAGATGTTCCCAAATCTCCTTTGTCATCCAAGCTGGTTTTCTACCCCGGCAGCTCGACTTCCGGCACACAGGAACAGCTCGCTCCTGTGCCTCCAGAATTTCCTTTTTGAATAGTAACCATCCCTCCTGCGCCCCCTTACCCTTGAGAGCTGTCTCCCATTGGACTTTGTTAACCAGACTTCTAAACAGCCCAAAGTCAGCTCTCCCAAAGTCCAGCTTGGCCGTTTTAGTGTTCTCCCTCCTAACTTCCCCTAGAATTGAGAATTCTATTATCTCGTGGTCACTATGCCCCAGGCGTCCTCCAACCTTCACATCTCCCACAAGACCTTCTCTGTTCACAAACAGCAGGTCTAGGGGAGCACCTTCTCTAGTCGGTTCACTGACCCATTGTGATAGGAAGTTGTCCTCCACACTCTTCAGGAACCACCTAGACTGTTTCCTGACTGCCATGTTATACTTCCAACAGACATCAGGTAGGTTAAAGTCACCCATAAGGACAAGGGCTAGTGAGCGCGAGACTTCCCCCAGTTGTTTAAAGAATAGCTCATCAGTCTCACTGTCCTGATAGGGTGGCCTGTAGCAGATTCCCACTACAATATCCGCCTTCATAGACCCCCCTTTGATTTTCACCCACAGACATTCTACCAAGTCATCTCCAACATTTAACTCTAAACAGTTTAGACCTTCCCTTACATACAGGGCAACCCCACCACCCCTTCTACCTCTCCTGTCCCTCCTGAAGAGCTTTTAGCCATCCATGGTAGTGCTCCAGTTATACGAGCCATCCCACCATGTTTCAGTGATGGCAACTATGTCATAGTTTCCCCGGATAACAAGAGCTTCCAGTTCCTCTTGTTTATTGCCCATACTGCGTGCGTTCATATAGAAGCACGTAAGTTGGGCTTTCGACCCCACTGCACCCCTAGGGGGGGAAGTTTTATTACCTGAGCTGTTATTTTTGGGATTCTCTTTTACCTCTAGGGAACTTGTGTGTTGCTCCTGACTACACATATCACCCCCTACTATCACTGAGGCAGCAGGCCGAAGGCACCTGCCTACACTCCTTTCATCAGACAATGGAGGGCCGTCCTTGGCTGTTAATCCTCTAAGTCTGACAATACCCCCCACCTCCTTCACATCTAGTTTAAAGCCCTGTTGATGATCCCAGCTAGTTCTGTAGCAAGCAGCCTTTTCCCCCCCGTGGAGACAAACCCGCCCCATCCCTAGATAGAAGATCTGCAATTAAGGTCAGCCCGTGGTTAAAGAAGCCTAGGTTGTTTTCCTCACACCACTTTTGTAGCCAATTATTTAAATCCTCGATCTTTGTTTTCCATCCCGTGTCATGTCCCAGAGTCGGTATGATAGAAGAGAATATTACTTGGGCCCCCGATCCCTTCAACATTCTTCCCAAAACCCTGAGATCCTTCTTAATAGTCCGGATGTTTCTTTTCCTAATGTCATCCATACCAACTTGGAAAATAAGAAGAGGGTAGTAATCGGTGGGCCTGACTATAGATGGGAGTTTTTTTATCACATCCCTAATTGTTGCCCCAGGAAGGGAGCAGACCTTCCTATGTAAAGGGTCAGGTCTACAAATCTGGCCCTCCACACCCCTCAAAAGGGAGTCTCCTAAAACAATCACCCGCCTTTTCTTCATAGCTTGTAAGGGATGGATGAGGTGCCATAAATTTGACAACATCATTGTTGCTTTCCCCCTTTCTTTAGGGGGAACAAGGGTGAGAAGAGAAGCAAGGGAGCTACGTACTACTCTGTGTGACTTTAATACCCAGAAATACTCTGGAGCAAATAATTCAGCAACCTATTCATAGGTAACATTACGTTAGTCCCCCACTTCAAGAGGCAGAACATCAAGAGGCAAAAACAGTAAGGCATGACAAAGTGCAGCACTTTAAGGGGAGTTGCAGTAGGAGGAGATATTGACAGTCAAGGTTAGGAAAGTAGCATAAAAACTTTTAAGGACACTTCACGTATTCATTGAAGCTGGAAGGCTGGGGCTGCTCTACTTTCAGCTCTTGTCAAAGCTTACACTGACTGCAGTGAGCTCAGAATTGGAGCTGAAGGCCCCAGTTGAGGAGAGCACTCAGCCAAATCCTTAAGTGTTTTGTTGACGAGGGCTAGACTGAAGGATGTGCTTAATGTGCAGGTGTCAGTGCTCATAGAAACTGAATTGAAAATGCATATCCCGCAAGGACTGCAGTGCAAAGTTTCACATTTGCTTTCTGACAACGGTTCTGCTGGTAGAACCTTCCTGCATGTGGTTTGCAGAAAGGCAACGCAAGCAGGGGTGTGACGATGACAGGAACAACAGTGTATCATTTAAATAAATACATAAAGCTACTTATCATTTGCTGTGCCTGCAACCCCAATCAAGAGATATTCAATGGAATACTGGCATCATGTGGCAAGATGCAAACGCTATAAGTTGACTCATCCTTTTTTATCCTTGGGCTAATACAGAACGTTCTGTAGGGCAAGAAAGTAGTCATTGTCCTCAGTTTAAAAACAGACTTTGAGGAACAGATAGATAGTTACAAATGGTCCGGTTGGACATAAGAGACCTGCAAGGAAAATTGATGTTAACTATGACATAGAAGTACAAAAGCACATGGACCACCTTAGCATATGTAAGGCTGTTTCAGATTCCTTACCTTCTGTATGACATAAACTCACCAAAAGACATAACCAAGGAGATGTGTCCTTAGGATGCTTAACATGCACAAAGAAGAGTAAGCAGTGCCCACCTTCTTAATAAGGTAACATTTAAACTAAGGCTTTTAAATAGTCACTTCTCAGTAGTCATTGGCTACTGCCGTTTGAATACCTACATTACTGTGCTACAGTCAGCCACCTGTTGTATTGCTTCTCTTCTCTCTCTCTTACACACACACAAAGACAGAGTGAATCTTGCTCTCAGCATTGGCCCAGCTTCAGCAAGAGAGGTGCTCTCACCCAAGAGCTGGTGCTGCTCAAAGTGTCAAGGCAAACTCCTGGAAAGAAGGGAATTGTCTAGGACTGGAAAAGTCAAATCAAATGGAGTCCGACCTTTTCCAGAAGTGAGAACTCCACTCGTTAGTTTGTTATGCAAAATAGTGGCATTACACTATACTTGTTCCAGCACTACATATGTGAAGACTGAAAAGGACTTTTGTAATGGAAATGTAACATTAAGAGGCAATTTTTAGCCTCTTGATTTGCAATATGAAGCTTTTTCAACTAAGTACCAGGATTATCAAGTTCCTTGAAGGAATTATTTTCAAGAAAACAGCTGCCAGTAGAAGAAATCTAATAGGATAGTGCCTTAACTTGGAAGATACATGATGCCTTTCTACACCTTAAGGGCAGTACAAGTGTTTTGAATTCATATTTTTGTACTCATTAATCTATCTTAGATCAAAGAAGTCAGCTAGTAATATGCTCTTTGGTGTTATGTAATCACTTCTGTATCTTTTTACTATTAGATATGATGCTATACTTAGAAAAAATACATTACATACCCTACCGACGCTATGAACCTGGTGAGCCCTGATAAGAGGTATTCTTGTTTCCTATTTTGTCTTGGAAAGAATAAAAAGCAATTTCACATTCCTTTCTTGAAGGAACATATTTACTTTAAATCTTGGAAATATCTACCAATTCAGAAAGAAATACATCCACTTCTGGCTACCTTCTTTAGATCTGTGATGAAGTGATAAGGCAGAGACATACAAGTTAATGTATTATTTGATTGCAGCTAAGTCAGCACTAATTTTTCGACACTCTTGTTTAGTGAGAGTACAGCTTCAATCATCACAGCATGATGACAGTAAGGCAGTGATACAAACTCCCAGCAACTTATCTTTCAAGGATTACTTATGAGAAACTAAGCTGAGGCAAAAGATCAGTATATAGTTCCAAGTTTCATCTCTCAGCTTTCAAATGTAGGTTGGGCATGGTTCTATTATTTCTATAGCTCAGCAGATCTTCACAGTAATCTCCAAAGAGCAAGCACACCAAATCACACAGTATTACCTGGCAGTGCTGCTGAGCTAAAGGTACATGAACAATAAGGGTGCAAAATAAAGTTGCTAAAGAGGTGCGAACTTGTTAGTTGTCACCATGTTATCAGTCTCCTACACAACAAATATAAATCGGCCTCAAAAAAGTATGCCTTAGTGCCCCTTATGAGGTGGAAGTGTTTTTCATTTTCCCCTTGCATTTTGTGATCTGATAAGCTCAATTCGAGTCACCTGAGTTAGAGTAAAAGCAGACATTATTCTGTTAGGGGCTGACAGCCTCTTTCTTACATTCCCAGGAAATGTATCCTCATAGTGTCCAATCTTACTTCTTCCAAACGAAAGGTTTTTCGAGCTTTGCTTTTTAATATAAAGCCAATTCCAGTTTCATGGAAAGGTTTTAAAAGCCTTAAATGGAACAAAACCCATGTGTGAAACTTCATTACTGCTACAAAACTGAACAGCTCTGAGACGGACTGTTGCTTGCAGTTACTATATTGAATCAAGCCAGTCTCATCTGAGAAAATGAGGGTAAGTCTTGCCAAGAAAAAGGAAACGTGAACTGTGCTTTAGCTGTTTGGTCCATGTTTAAAAGCTATCGACACTATTTGGGGTAAGGTACAATAGAAAAGCAGTACGGGTCGCTATAAAACATAGTTCAAAAAGATACATCTTCAACAACCTCAAGCATCTTCAAAAGAAGATATAGAAGTCAAAACATCAAATTAGATGCTTATTTTTGTATTTGTCTAGGTGTTCACTAGACTGGGGTACTTCTGTAGTTGGTTCAGGTTTGCCTCAGCTGTTGTTGTCACTAGCACTAATTACAGACATGTTCATTTCGCTCCTACTCAGCAAACCCACAATGAAGTGTAGTGTGAGATATGTCTCCGCAACTGCAGTTGCTCATGTTTTGCTACAGTGAAATTAACAGTGTGCTTCAACTGCCGTGAGCTATAAGATGCCACAATAGGTTTCTGATTAGAAGGTCTTGCGTGATTAGCAAGGGTAAAGTCTGAAATATCGGACAGAGAAGGCAGAGCAGACACTTCCTTGGGATGTGTGTTTGTGACACTTTGTGTTAATAATTATACTCTCAGTATTTACACACCTAGTTTATCTCTACAGCTTTTATCAAACTTCATCTCAGTACTACTTGTTTTCCAGCCTAACCCATACTTCTGCCTCTCTGGAAGTTCAAATGAGGACAAGGATGCTGCAAGGCAACTACTTGATTTGCTTATGGCAGTGTCCTCAAAGCCATCATCTGAGACACAGCCTGGTTCTTTATGTACCAAATGTAGGTTTTTTTGCCTCTTGTGTTTGGAGGATCTGGAGATGGGCCAAAGATTTGTAGAGATGCTGCTATAAGGTGGCACGACTCTGCGGGCTGTTATCAGAAGAGCAGCTTCCTGCAGCTGTAACAAAAAATGTCCTTGCCTTCAGCTAAACCATACAGCATTGTATATGGAGAGTAAAGACAAGCCTGAGGGACCTGTGTAGAAGAAGAAAAACAAGAAGAAAAAATGGAAAGAGTATGTATAGAGGATGATTAAACTTGTTTTTCTTCTAAATACAAGAAAATAAGACAAACCTATCTTTTTGGTAGAGCTACGTCAGGGGACAATTCAAACACTTCTCCTTGCTCAGCCTGCACTAGCATGCCGAGCTCTGGGCTGAGTTAATCAGGGCTTCAGCAGGAAGGATGGAGCTTGATTGCTGCTCATGTAGCAGGATGTGGCTCCTTGTGCCACTAACCCCACTGCACGAATCTTCATTAAGATACTCTCATGTAGGCAAAGCTCAACCTGTTTATACCCAGGTTAACTCTATGGCCAGAGCTAACGTAAGTGGTAATGGGGTGAGGCATTGCTATAGATAAGAAACAGTCAATGGAAACGAGGAAACACAGTAGGAGCAAGCGGACAGTATTCAGTGTAGAAATGATTGGGAGTAAGAGATGGGTACTGTTGTTGAATAGGCCTGTTCCCCCAAGTCATCAAATTAACAGGGTACACAAGTCTTGGGGAATTTCAAAGGAGTAGAAAAGGTGGCATGTCCTTGCTAGAAAACCAACAAGAGACAGATGTGCTTTTTGAACATAAAAACCCCTAGTGAAACTGGTGGTAATTTTTCCCTTTCCCCACAAGGCTGAAATTTTAGAGAATGTAAGCAGCATGCAAACTTACACACAGTTAAGCTACAGACAATTTTTTTATCAGTTCCAGCTCTAGCAGAAACATTTCAAAACACATCCACAAGGAAATGCTCTGAGAGGTAAGAACTGAGGCTGTCATTCAAAAAAATCTGTCACTGCCAACTCTGCTGAGTGTCTTCACGAGACAGGGAAAAAACACCATGGGAGCTGCTAAGGACAGAGCATTAGGAAAGACAAAGACCTTATTGAGAAGGTAGCAGATGGATAGACTTTAAAACATTCTTCCTCTCCCACTGCTGAGAAATATTACAACTTAAAAATAACTTCTCCCCCCAGCCTCAAGGTTTTACTTTTTTATTATTTTTATAAAATAAATAAATCTTACTGATTTCTGTACTTACTTTTTGTCTGCAGTAGGTTAAAGGGATCTCCCAACTTAACTTCTCCCTGTCACATCTGTCTGACATCAATTGAGAAGAGGAGTCTGCAAGGTCTAACACCTCTGTTTTGTACCGCAGCTACAGCAGACACTGGTCTGGACATTTGCCTTGCCATCCAGAAAAGGAAACTTTTGTCACAATAGTTTTGTTGAAGACAAAAAGAGTGGTAGAGGAGCATTAGTGAAAAATGATTAGGATGAATATTTTGAATCCTGACAGCTCTGAGATAGATAGAAACCTGTCAGCTCCTTTTGGGCACCTTATAAAAATCATCATAATTCTTCAGGTTGGAAGGGATCCTCAGAGGCATCTGGTGCAGCTCCCAACTGAAAGCAAGGCTAACTTCAGGGTTAGATGAGGTTGTTCAAGACCTTGTCGAGTTTGGAAAATTTCTGGGGGTGGAGGCAACACAAACTCCCTGAGCAATGTGCTCCAGTGTTTAGCCAACCTCTCTGTGAATTTTTTTTCCCTATGTTTAGTTGGAATTCAGCTGTCTTCCGCCCTTTCTTTGTAAACCTCTGAATAAGGAAGGCCTGGATCTCCAGCCCTTTTCTGCAGAACTTCTCCCCAACAAGCTACTTCCCAGTCTGTATTTTTGCATGGGGTTGTTCAGTCCCAAGAGGAGGACTTTACATCTGTCTTTGCTGAGCATTGTGATGTTCCCATTGAACGTTCCTTTCTCTTGTTCAGATCCCTCTGAATGACAGCTGTCCTTCAGCATGTTGAACTCTCCTCTGAGTAGCACACTCTGGTGTCATGCATCAAACGGATGAGAGTAAGCTCCCTGCTGTTGTTCGGGTCACTAATAAAGATGTTTAACAGTGCAACCTCCAGAATTGACCCTTAAGGAATACTACTCCTATTTGCTATCCGTCAGGTTTCAATCCCTTGATCACTATTCTTTGAGCCCAATGGTCTGAGAAGTTTTTCACGCAACTTGTAGTTCACATGTCCAGTCCACATCTCCTCAGTTTGGCTGCAAAGAAGCTATGGGAGACTATCAAAGTCTTGCTAAAGTACAGTAAAATGACATTCACTGCTCTCTCCTCATCTACTGTACTGGTCATTTCATTGCTGATGGCAATGAGGTTGGTTACATATAAACCGCCCTTGGTAGATCTGATCTGGTTGTTCCCAGTTGTCCTATCTTTCATTTGCCCACAAGTGGCTTTCAAAAGGATTTGCTCCATAATCTTCTGTCGTGGTTTAGCTCAGTCAGCGGCTGAGTTACCACACTGCCGCTCGCTCAACTCCTCCCTCCGGCGGGATGGGAGGAGAAAAATCAGAATGAGAGGGGCGAGACCAGTAGGTTGGGATAAGGATGATTTAATAGAACAATATCAGGAAAAGGAAAAAAAAACAGGGTAAACAACTATGAACGTACAAACGTGAAAACAATACGAACCGACCGCAGGCGAAACGCGACGCACCGCCCGCTCCCGATCACCGAAGCGAACCCCTCCCCCGGCTGCTCCCCCAATATACTCCCTGAGCATGACGCCACATGGTATAGAATAGCCATTGGCCAGGCTGGGTCAGCTGCCTGAACCATGTCCCTTTCAGCTTCCCTCGAAAACGAAAAAAAAGGAAAAAAAAAAAATTAACCCTTTCCCGGCCCAACCCAGAACATCTTCCCATGGTTTAATGTGAGGCTGAATGTTCTGTAGTTCCCTAGACTCCCACTTTCCTTTTTTGAAGATGGACATGATATTTACCTTTTTTTGAGACGCTAAGGACATCTTCTGATTGCTGTGGTAGAAAGTGATCTCTTGACGGCCGCTCCATCAGCACCTATGGATGCATTCTAACCAGTCTTCTTCTCTTGACTAAAAGAAGTGATTTGTCTAAAAGTACTGTTGTCACACTTATAGTTTTTCCTGACTTCACTGAACTTTCACAAGCATTTTCAGGATCTGGTACAGAAACTTCTAAAATCTGTCACTATAGGAATGAAAAAAATTTCTGACTGGAATGTCAGATACCGAACTGACAATTATTTTACACATTCAGAGCAAGCTCAAGTATGGATTACCATCAGCTGCTCCTGAAGAAATACTGAATACTAGTCTTTAGTCTGCTGTTTTCCTTTCACATGTCATAAATATCAAATTTAAGAAACCTAGTTCATGGAGGTGGGACAAAAATGACAACAAGACTTGCTGTAGAGACATACAGCAGGGACACAAGCTAGAAACGTGAGTCAAAAAGCAAAGGTAGCAGGGAAGTGATTTAATCATCTACCGAGACTTTACAGTGAGCGAGGAACATGCAGCGGTGACAAATAAACAAAAAGCAGGACTTTACGGGGCAAAGTACTGGTAAAGAACTATCAACTTGGAAACAAGTGATCTGCTTCTCCTTAAACAGAACTGAGTGCAAAGGCGAAGCGGGAAATCTGTCCTCACTATACTTTAAGTCTTTCTTTTCGAAGAACATATTTAATCTTTTAGACATAATATTTACAAAATTATTGCAGTAACCTCACACAAATTCTGAAGAAAACAGCAAGCAAAGCAAAAAGAAAACATTCTTATTTTGTCAAGTGACATTGAATTTTTGTCCAATTTGCCATCTTAGCAACTTGTTGGACTCCGGAGTGAACTGTGATAGGAAATTTTTTTGAGCTATGTAGTCTCTGCATCTAATTTCTACTTTTGGTACTGGTTTGTTCATTTTCTTTTTTTTTTGGGGGGAAGGGGGTGTTCCTATTTAAAAAAAAACAAGAGAGTCATATAGAGACTTAACATTGCCATAGGTGATAACTTAAGACCTACTAAGTAAAATATCTGTTTTCCTCATTGCACAAAGAAATAGTTCAATTTCTTGAGAGGTCTGTGGAAGGGTTATGGCGGACTGTACCTTTTGTTGGCTGAGGGGAAATTTTCCTGTTTGTGATGGGATTTTCCAAATACACTAGAGTCTTGCAGGTCAAGAAAAGGCCTCCCCACGCCTGTGTATGAGCCAGTAAGGCTGCTGCTAGCACATACAACCTTCCTGAGGACGAGATTGGGAAGAACCTGTCTCAGCAGACCAGCCCAGAGACGCAAGCTAAGCTCAGACACAAGGTTTGAAGAGACAGCTATCAGGCACTGAAGAACAACCTCAGACTTTCTGTTCTGTGTTGGTCAAACATCCTTACCCAGTAACACAGGCTAATTAATCTGCCTGACCCTTATAGCCATTCAGATTCCCTTTTCTTTCAAAGCAGGATGATGTCAGCACAGTCTAAATAATTCAGTTCTTAAAATTTTCCTGAAACAGAAGCAGAATTCAGCTCTTGTGGAAACAATAACTCATAAATTAGAGAAGACAATGAGCTTGATAGAAGGGAAGCCCAAATGCAATCAACACTCTGTTCAATCTTGTGAAAAGACAAATGTATCATTGAGCAAAGCAGATCCAAGGTTAACAGAGGTCATTCTTCTGCCTCTGATGGGAATTGCATACTCACGGGTCTGACTTGGGTCCAGAGTGTCTGTCAAACAAGAGTGCAACAAACATAGTGGGTATTGAATGACTGAGTCACAGAGCTGACAGCACAACACACCTCGGTCACCTCAGCACTTTGATGTCATGCACAAAAGGGCATTCAGCACTTATTCCTCTATTTTATGGCTTGCTACGGAATAACAAAAATTGCTTTATAACATAGCACACTAAATAGCTTTGGAGGATGATGAAATGCTTTATTATTGCATCAGTTATTCTTTATCTCAGGGTTTCTCATGGCCTTATATGTTTCAAATTAATAGAGATTATCTCTTAAATAACCTTTAAGGAGAAGAGCAAGCAATGCAGCACTTAAGTGAATGGTGTACATAAACCTCCCAGCAAACAGTCTTATCTCTTACTAACCTAGCAAAATCAAGACAGGCTTTCAAGGTATGCAGGGGTGAGCTTTTCAAATCAGAAAGGGAGCATTGATTATCTGTGGATATTTTATTATCAGCAACACAGTGATATCTAACACCACTCCAGGACTTCAAGAAAGGACACAGAAAATGAACATCACAGAAGCAAAGCACTCTTCTCCCTCCATCAAGAAGCAAAGCACTCTTCTGCCTCCAAAAACGTACTCTTCTCCCTCCACCTCCACCACCCAACATTTGCACTTTGTGCAGAGCCTTTCATGCAAAAACAGACTTAGAGATCAGTCATGGAGGTCTGGGGAAAGAAAAGGCACAGAAAAGGAAGCCACTTCTGAACTGGGTCTACTCAGGATAAAGAAAATTTTGCAAGGAAATGGAAAGGAAGGAAGGGTTCCAAGGGTCTGTCTGTCTTGTAGCCTTTGTGGTGCCTGCACAGGATATCTGAAACTGTTGCTCAGGTAATGAAAGAGTCTTGCAAGATCAATCAGCTAATACACAACTATCACACTTCCTTCCTTCCAAAAAAGCCCAGCTATGGCTGTTTAAAAAAATGTAACTCCAAGAAGAAAATAAGCCAGAGTAATTATTATACTTTTATGATAGTATGTAATATGTACAATTCCAAAATTTTCTGTACTTCTGTTGTGCTCCCATGATGCTAGTGCTGCACAGTTTTACAAGGGAGTTGCAGACAAGAAGTTATTTTAATACAATGATATGTAAGAGAACCTGTTTTCTCATCCTCCTCATCCTTTTCCACTTAGATCTGCTCTTGGCTTCTCATTCTCTGCTTTAAACTCCCATAATGTCTACATTAAACCACAGGATAATAGTTACAAGTTCTGATTTTTGGAAGGAAGTAACAAAAAAAACTAAAAACCAAACCAACCCAAACCAAGTGATCTTGACCAACTAGCAAAAAGGGCTGGAAAAAATGGGTTAAATTCTACAGGAATAGTTTTTTTAGATGAAAAAAATCAACTATATGAACATGACTGGCAAGTAAAATATATGGGAAGACTCTAAGGTTGTTTTACTACAGGATAAAAGATCAAGGTGGGACAGTTTTTGAAGGCTGTGGGAAGTACAAAGGAACAGTTTGAACCTTCTGTCCATGGTGGCCAGACAAGGAGTAATGGCTTAATGGGCAGCAATAACCATTGGAGTTAAATGTTAGGATGAACTTTAAATTGCTAAGGAGAGTGAAATCTTGTAGCAGATAACCTGAGGGGCTGGTGAAGCCTCCATCTTTCTGTGGTTTTAAGAACAGAAATAAGAAAAGACCTGCTTTGGGCAGTGGCATAGGCTGGGTAACCTCCCCCTCCTGCCCTGGCCCATTCCAGACTACTTACTTTGTTACTCCAGAGACACCCTAGCTACCCAAAAGGACAAATTTCTACTTAGGACTACCGTGCAGAAGTGGAAAATGAAAAAAGCCCCCCAAAAGCAGAGTATTCTGAAAGCATCTGTCAAGCAATTGAATTAGGGATAGAAGAGTGAAATAATAATTTTAAAAAAAAAGGAGCTTTTCCATCTTTACCTAAACAATTGACAGGTTTGAGGGATTTCTGCTTCGAGAGCCAGTATTTCTGAAAGCAGTGAAGCAGCACATTTGTCATAACTGTGATTTCCTCCACAGAATACCAAGAGAGAACGTGGAGAATACAAAGGCCTTAATGAAAGATCCCAATTAATTTTTGTTTTCGTTGTTAAAGATGCCTCAGACAGGTTCAGCTTTCTAAATTTCAAAATCTGTTTATACCCAATTTGGACACAAAGTCACACTATCAGAAAGAGCATGAGACAAGGAGCAGCCTGAATCAATGAGATAACGGCCAAAAATCACAGGAGTGACAATTTAGGAGTGTTCAGTGAGAGAAGTATGTCGGGCTGCTAGATAGACCTGCTGTGTCCCGTCCTCTGCACATGCACGTGCGTCCGAACGTGAGGCCGGGTGTGCACAGGGAAAGTCTTTCCTCTAACAATTGCTTTTTTATTGTGTGTTAATATAATAGCTAAGACACTTAGAGAGCAGCCTGTGAATGATTCATCTTGTTTCTAATTACTGACAACTTCTGTCAAATATTTTGCTATTATTTAACACAGTATTTGCTAATAGTGCCCAGTTCTTGTTTCATTTTCTGAGCATGGGCAATATCATGTACTTCAGCTCCGCAGCGCATCAGAGCAGTCAGTCTGATGCTTTTCACCCCAGATGCTTATGAGTACACCCAGAATATCAATACCTCATTATAAACATTCATTCTTAATTAGAAGGACAAAGATTGTCAAGGTCAAAAGCACTAGATGGAGACAGGAAGATTTAGGCCCCCCCTCTTTTAATTAGGAACCACTTAAAGGAAAGAGGACTCTAAGTGCTCAGACTTAACTACATCTATATAAGCAGAGCTTAAAGAGAGACAGAAGCCGTAGGACCACTGTGCTAGGATTTGGTCAAGGTTATGGTTTATTTCCTCAAAGTAACTCTTCCTGTAACAGTGTACGGCAAGGGGATGACTGAAAAAAAAACCCCACTGTCAGTATGAATTTCTGCAGATTTAATTATTAAATCAAAACAATTTTAGATTTCTGACCCTGAATTAAATTTGGTGATGGTTAGAATACCATTTATTAGATTAATCATGCTGCTTTAATACACCAGCCTTTGGTTGCAACACACAGGAAAATAATTTTCAGTGTTGAACCATCCCTGGTATTTCCCAGGTGTGCAGCCTCCTTGCTATTTCATTAACATTGACCACTCAAAACCTTTTAGGAAGAAGAAATTTAGTGCTGTGTTGATTTCCTCTGAGCGTATTTGCAGTCTGAGACTGACATTTCAGCTCTCAGAGTCTGCAGAGAACACCTGAGGTAGACCGCATTTATCTGCTCAGGTATTTCTCATGAGTAGACCGCTTACTTTTTGTCAAACTGAATAGTTGTACTTGAGTCAAAATATCCTTTTCAAATGAAGCTTTACATAATAGAAACAGTAGACAACCTTGAGCTGAACACCTTTCTTTCCCACACCACTTAGTCATTCTCTCCTGGCATGGAGGTACTAGCAGATGTGCTCAATTGCACTGGCCCACGTGATGTTAATGTTTCAAGGCAAGAACTGAAGACAACGTGCCTGGAAAAGAGATGGAGCTGTGACTGTTAAGGACTTCTGAAAATGAAATTTGCTACACAGGCTTTTGCTGGTATGAAGCAGTGTCTGGCATTGACTTTGGATTGTTTGCTGGTTGTGAAGGAAGCAATTGCATATGTTCTAAGGTATTAGAACAGGCATTGCTGATGTTATTTACACTAGTGAGCACAATTTGCTGATTTTTTTATAGCTATAGATGGATAACAAAATGCAAGAGTTTCTGTACTCCTGAATCACTTTCTTATAGTCATGTTATATAGCTACCACATCCCATGAAAGATACAGTTCCCTCTCATACAGCTATACACACGAAGGCTAAGAAACTGCAGCTTAGGGGCTTGATCAGGAGTCTATACAGGAGTCTCTGCTCTTACACATACATTCACTAGATGTGGACACAGGAGCCAGTGAAATGAACCTGCTGAATGTCTTACTGCGGTGTGCCAAAGCAGTAAAATGAGAAGTGCAGCTGCAGGCCTTCAGCACAAACCACAACAGCAGTAAAGACAAGATGGCAATGGACTTCAACACGGAGATGAATATACAGAGGGTACTAAACCAGGCACCTGGCCGGTACTCACCCCAGAGCTCTGGAGGGTTTCAAATGTGGAATGTCAGAGCCAATGTGCAACCTGTCACGCAAATGACTATGGTGCCAGAGGACTAATGATACAACTCATATCTATGGAAAGGACTGTGCACCACAGGCTCTTGAGACTGACTTTCGGCTCTGGTCGGACAGTATAACCTGTAATGAAGAACAAGAACAAGGAGAAATGGATAGAGACAGTCTGCTGGGAAGGTGTCAGTGTGGTGCCTGTACCTGCTTCACTAACAAGGTGGTGCTTCGATAAAGTATCAATGAGTGTGTAGATAAAGGTGATCCAGCACATGCAATGTATTTTGATTTCTCTAAAACTCTCTGACAAAGCTCTTAAAGAAATTTTTTTATAGGAGCTAACAGGACTGAAGGAAAGGTCCTTTTGTGGATTTTATGTTCCTATTGTTTTAGCAATCAAGCTTCCTACAAAGCGCTGAAAACCTGTCCCCACAAATCTGCTGCTCTCTACAACTCAGTGGAGACAAAGACGACTACTCACCTTTAGATCATCTAGAAAACAGCCCTAAAAGAAACATATGTCTTTTATCAGGAAAACTAAGGATTTGCAAAGTAAAGAAACACCAGCTGGAATCTCCACTCTGAATTTCTGCAAAATCTAAATACCTTCACTGCGTCATGTTCTCACATTGCCATTTCTGTAAAACGTGAGGCTACAAGAGAACTCAGCATCCACTTGGGGAAAATAAGGTGTTACTCTAAATGGTAAAATCAAATTTTCCTCTTGTTAATGCTGACAGTAAGTAGTCTACCTCTCCACTTCACCACCTAGATTTAAATGTACTTGATAAGCAAATAATCTTTTACTGTACATTTTACTTCCTTCTTTCCAATCCACATCCCATTCACCCACAGCTTTGGTGGTGGTGAGTATTACCCTACCTGCCTTGTTTTGCATTTCTCCTGAGAAGCTACCTGATCTTATTACTTCATTAATTCAGTTGTAGAAACCTCAGTTCACATGAAGTTCATATGACATTCATATGAACTTCATATGTTCATGAAATTCAACAAGGCAACATGAAGTTCAACCAGGTCAAGTACAAGGTCCTGCACGTGGGTCAGGACAATCCCAAGAAGCTTGGTGCAGAATGGATAGAGAGGAGCCCCGAGGGAAAGGACTTGGTGGTGTTGGTTGATGAGAAGCTCAACTTGAGCCGGCAATGTGTGCTTGCAGCCCAGAAAGCCAACCGTATCCTGGGCTGTGCCAAAAGAAGCGTGGCCAGCAGGTCGAGGGAGGTGATTCTGCCCCTCTACTCTGCTCTTGTGAGACCCCACCTGGAATACTGCATTCAGCTCTGGAGTCCCCAACATCAGAAGGACATGAAGCTGTTAGAGTGAGTCCAGAGGAGGGCTACGAGGATGATCCAAGGGCTGGAGCACCTCTGCTATGAAGACAGGCTGAGAGAGTTGAAGTTGTGCAGGCTGGAGGAGAGAAGGCTTCAGGGACACCTTCTAGCAGTCTTCCAGTAACCAAAGGCGGTCCACAAGAAAGCCAGAGAGGGACTTTTTACAAAGGGATGGAGTCATAGGACAAGGGGCAATGGCTTTAAATCGAAAGAGAGTAGATTTAGATTAGAGATAAGGAAGAAATTCTTCAGTCTGAGGGCAGTGATGTACTGAAACAGGTTGCCCAGAGAAGTGTGGATGCCCTATCCCTGGAAGTGTTCAAGACCAGGTTGGATGGGACTTTGAGCAACTTGAGCTAGTGGAAGGTGTCCCTGCCTGTGGCAGGTGGGTTAGAACTAGATGACCTTTAAGGTCTCTTCCAATCAAAATCATTCTATAATTCTATGATATAGCTGCTTAGTAAACAGATGTTCACTATGACTCAGCCCTGCTGATGTCACCTACAACTTTAACAAGCCTTATTCACCACTCTGGGATCTTTTGTGAGTATTTGGCTCTAGACATAGCCCTATAACTACTACCTTTTCAAACTCCTTGTAGAAGCATAGTGAAAGATATGAACAGGAGCATATAGGAGTCTTGAGCTTCCTTCTCAGTCCCTGACCCTGGCTTCAAATGATTGGTAGGAAAAAAAAATTAAATAATCCTTGTAATATCTGCTGTTCAGCAATAGATGGTGCCACAGAGCTCTTTCTATGCTCAGCCTGGTCGTCTCCAGTCCCACAGTGGCCTCCCTATGCTAAGAGCCAAGAGAAGAGCTTACAGCAAGGAGGATGTGTAATTTCCTCTCTCTTCCCAGAAACCTGGCACCGTTCACTGAGGAGGAAGCAAGAACCAGAGGTGCAGGATCAGCCCCAGATCTCAGGCTTAGTTTCCTCCATTCACAGCCTGTCCATTGACAACAGCACCTCTCCTCTGCTCTCATTCACTCTTTTTTCAGCCATTCTCAGGCCTAATATGACTGAGAGTGCACTGCTCAGTGGTTGTCTTCTCGTTCATGGTTGAGATTCATAGCTTGAGACAACAACATTTAGCTTTCTGGTCAACTTGGGATTGACTGACTAAGATAGTGGCAGCCAGGGCAGGGGCTCGGGCTATGAAAGGCACACAAGAGCACATGGAGAGCAAGGGCAGAGCTGGTTTGGGAAGTGGGAGGACCCAGAGACACATGAGGGTCTGTCAGCACTGACATAGCAGTTGCAGAGATGGATTCTTTGTGGAGCAAGAGGAACGATTTCCAACGGTAGGTGATAGTTAGTATGCAAAAATTTAGGATGGTGGAAGAGCCTGAACACTAAACAAAGTGAAGTATTGGAATGAAAATTTTCAGTGGCATAGAATCAAAAAGTTATGTGCAGAAGGAACTATTTTGATTTTCCCTGCTTATCTGAGAAACAAATTCGAGGAGTCTGCTACTGTTCCAGCATGAGAGCTCTGGCAGCCTTCAATACTTTGAGAAAACTGTTTGGCAGCATGACTAATATTTACTTTCTTCTGCCCTTCACAAGTAAATACATGCCATTTTCCACTTATTACTCTCTTCGTTGCTCTTCTAAAATCTATTTTCAAATAAAAATGTGTCATTTTTTTCTTAGTGAATTAAGAACTCAAATATGCAAGTTATTTCAGCAAAAAGAAACCTGCCACAAAAACCTTATTTGCAAGAGTTATAGCTCTGAGATACTAACAGTGAATCTTGCCACATCAAATTTTTATGAGAAGTGAATGTTCAGTTATCACAAGGCCATTGCGATGTGCCAGAAATCTACCGACAAATAAAGGATAGCCTGGGTTCCCATCCACACAGGCATAAATCCCTTATAAATAACAGAAACCAGGCAAGGATCTCAGGTGGAATCCATTTTACCTGATTTAGACATTTAAATTAACAGTTATATAAGACTATGCCAGCAGTTCCATCCTTTGCAGTCAGTGGAAAGAAATAACAAGTGAAAACACACTTAAAACACACCAGACAAATCGCCCTTTAGCGGTGCTCGTTACCTAGTCATCTAGAAATCCCAAGTTGACCAGAAAGCTAAATGTTGTTGTCTCAAGCTATGAATCTCAACCATGAACGAGAAGACAACCACTGAGCAGTGCACTCTCAATTAAGGAGATCTTGTCTCTATTTATTGTGTACTTGAGACTGCATTTCATCTTTGTATTTGTGAGAGCTGAGCTGCAAAGGGAAAGAGTTTCAACATCCTCTGTGGTTAGGATCTTGGAGGATATGTGGGACTGCAATGGAAATTAAGGTTATTTCAGACAATCAGAGATCTATTCTAGAGCTATCAGCGCTCAGTGATGTTATTTTTTTGCAGATGAATGGCAAAATTGGGCCTTCACTGTTGCACAGAAGCAAGCACATTCCCTTGCTTACAGCTTGCTGTCTGTACATAGAATCATAGACTGATTTGGGTTGGAAGACACCTTAAAGGTCATCTATTCCAACGCCCCTGCCACAGAGAGGGACACCTTCCAATAGATCAGGTTGCTCAAAGCCTCATCCAACCCGGCCTTGGACACTTCCAGGGATGGGGCATCCAAAGCTCCACTAGGCAACCTGTTCCAGTGTTTCACCACTCTCATTGTGAAAAATTTCTTCCTTATCTCCAATTGAAATCTACCCTCTTCTAGTTTGAAGTCGTTACCCCTTGTCCTATCACAACACATCCTTGCAAAAAGTCCCTCTCCAGCTTTCTTGTAGGCCCCCTTTAGATACTGGAAGGCTGCTAGAAGGTCTTCCTGAAGCCTTCTCTTCTCCAGCCCCTCCAGGACAGGGGATACAGCTCTCTGATCATCTTCATGGCCCTCCTCTAGAACCGCTCCCATAGCTCCATGTCCTCCTTATGTTGAAGGAAGCTCCTCTGAAGCTCCTCAGAGCTGAATGAAGTACTCCAGGTGGGGTTTCACAAGAGTATGTTTATATGCTTGTCAAGCAACAGACATTAAAAAAAAGCATCCCCTGAAGACAATGAATTTGTGCCAAAAGACAAGAAATGTCACTTATTGAGACACCTTTATGAGACAGAGCAGGGACAGAGTAGCTGAGAGTCCCAAGAAGTCTGCCTAGGGCATTGCTCATACCAAGAGACAGCAGTCACCTCTCCAGGGCAGCACGATGGTCGTACTGAGCTCCATCAGAAATGTGGAGGGGACTTTTCTCACCGATACTCCCTTTCTGACACAGGAGACAAGATGTTCAGCAGGGAGAAGACACTTTTAACCAGCTCATTCCTCCTCCTAATCTTCAAAAAGGTCTGGACAAGATAAGGAAGATCATCCTCTGAAGTAAGCCAGCCTCTGAAGTCAGTGTGCTTCCAGCTCCCTCCAGGCTGGTGAGGGCAGAAGTTTAGGAGCAATTGCTTCTACGCACCACATAGCCTTAGAGAGCCAAAATATTCTTCAGACTGAGCCTTGAATGACAGCTATTTACTGTCCTGCAAGGAGACATAGGCTTTTCCACTGTGACCTAAACACTGGTAAGCACTAACAATTGTATGCACTTCACGTCCAGAACCCACTGACAGCTAAGCTACATCCCATCACCAGAATTAACACACGAAAGACAAATGATGCTCGATCCCAGGGATGCCTCTCAAAATACTACACAAAGTAATCCTCCAGTCGTACAGCAGCTTCAGCACCTGCTGTTACAGTACTCGTGATCCCAGACTCTGCAGTTTCCTTCCGCCTCTCCTGACTCCCGGCTTGCCTTGGCCATTATTTCCCTCTGCAGAAGGCTGACAAGCAGTAACAAGATCAGTGCTGTTTGATTAGAGTGTAACTACAGAGATGAAGGATCATTTCACTCATCGGTGGGCTGTAATTTAGAAACAAAGCTAGTAACGTGGTCCACACCAAAAAGAACCCACTGAAAATAAAAAATTCTTAATATGCAGTGCTAACACATTCTTCTCATACACTCTTTTGATATTAAGCACATTAATTTATTATAAATTTACCATTTGAGAGCTGGGCTTTCACACAGATCAAATTACATTCAAAATAAATAAATTAGCCCAGGGGAAAGATACCACACACTTATATCGAAATTATTGGTATGGTTTTAATGGCACCTAAGATACAAAATTTGCAAAGAAAGGATAAGAAAAAAATTATTTTTTTAAAGCCTCAAAGTAAATCCTTAAGCTTTACACACACATTATTTTACAGGAACAGACCCTGCTATTAAATTTTGAATTTGAGCAAGTGCCACTTCTGTGTCTAGATGACATCAGCAAGATGTTTACAATACTTGCTTTAGAGTGAATGTTTTAACCGGTATTCAGAGTAGACGAAAAATGTCCTAAAGTTTGGGATTAAGTTTCCGTCAGAAGTTATAAGGTTTGTTTCTTTTGCTCTGTTTTGCAGAAATCACATTCTCTCCTCATCTCTTGCTTCCTATTAAAAACATTGAGTACTTCCAGATTGTTACTTATTTTTTAACAAAACGTGAAAAAATCCACTGGTATCACCATAAAAATAGCAGGAAAGGAATTTCCCTGGTTGCTACAGGCAATGCACACTGAAATCAGAAGCCAAAGTCTAAAACAAAACTGTAAAGCGTTTTGAACAATAAGAATACCAAACTGCTGCAGTTCTAAGCCAATATACAAATTATGTTGGCCATCTAACACAACCGTGCCTCTGATGTAGAAGCTCAGCTACAAGACCAGTTGGTTATAAAACCCAACAGTTGTAATGTAGAGCAATTTCAGGAAATATCAGGCAATTTCTTTCCAGCCAAGAAGCCCATCACATGTCCCACCTCGAGCTATGCTTATGAGATCCCTGCAAACAGAATTTAGCCTGGGGCACATCTGCATCCAAAGGACCTCGCAGACACCTGAAGCTTAGTGGTACAGGTGTGCTGTCCCAGAGGGGTTCAGCTGTTGTACAGACTAAAATGGGATTGTTAAGCCTGCCTGTCATGTGCAGTGAAACGACTTCAGTAAGACACAGGTACTTTTTGAGTGCTACAACTCTGAGCAAACACTGATTTATATTACTTTTTCTCAAGGATAGAGAATAGTTGTAAGTTCTTCAGCTCAAAGTAGTTGCTGTCATCTAGGAAGACATTCATTACCAACAAGATCAAATAATTTCCTAAATATCTGCTAAAAATTCTTTTTTTTTTTTTTTTTACCCAGGGATTTCATCCATTTGATTTATTAATTCATTATACAGAAGTAAGCACTTGTTTAGAGTGAACAAAGATGACAGAATACAACTTTTATCTAATAAGCTAGAGTGAAAGGACTTAAACATGTTTTTGAAGCTGAAATGGCTACTAAAAAATTTATAGTGAAAAAAAATCTCATTAATTGAACGTAGGTTTTTTCGCACATTATTTATTTTTTTTTAAGAAAGAATAGGTCCACATAGTAAAGCTCAGAAGAGTTTAGGAACCCGTTAGAGAAATGCTCAACATGAGGTATCTGCTGAGCTTGCACCAGTGGGATCAGATGACTCTTGGGGAATCCTTTCAATGCTACATCTTTTTTATGAATGTACTTCAGAATTTGGCAAATTGCAAGAAATTCTTCTAGCCCTTACAAAGGATGTAGTAAGATGACTATGATCAATCAGACTGTATTAAAGCAACGTAGACCAGAATATTACAAGAGAATGAGACCAAGAAACATGGTCTATTAAAAAAGTAGAATTGGACTAACAGCATAAAGAGACACTTAAATTAGTAAAATTATTTTGTTTTTCCTTCCAGAAATAGTAGAATGATTGAGATGGTATAAATTCCTTAAATATGTCAGTAAGCAAGAGGGAAAAAAAAAAGAAAAGCAAACAAATCCCACAGATTTTCTAGGAAGTACTACAACCTTCATAATTTAAATGTAGAGTGCAGTCTTGCAGTTCTTTTTTGTACACAGCTGGTCACACTATGTTTCTTTTCAGTTGTGCTTTAGTTCACCACTACTTTGTGGATGCATCCTTCTAAGGACTCAGACTACTTTAGTGCATTTCCCCGGATCCCTGCCAGATCTTCTTAACCTCATCTCAGGTCTTCAGGTCAAAAATCCCATACATCAGTACTACTTCTGGTCCACATCCCGATCACATCTATAATGCAAGTTTCAATTAGATGAATTACGAATTAACCTTTAGTTAGCTTCTCCTTGTTCAGGAATCAGAGCTTTGATCTTGGACACTAGATAACCGAAACCAAGAACTCCAATCCTGATTTCTATTTTTAGATGTGTGCACTCTTACTGGAGGAAAAAGATACACTTTAAAATAACACATTGGCTACATATTTCAGCAGGGACACCAGATGTCTTGCAAATCTTCTACGATCCAAGATGGTTCAGAATCACAAGCCTTAGGTCATGATTTTTAAAATTTTATTTAGAGCTTCTTGATGAACAATGTTAAATCTGATGCACTAGTCACTACTCTGGTGACAAATATAAATAATCTTCATGTTTAGATACAGCTAGAAAAGATGTGTCCACTGTATGATCTTGCAATAGTTGAGCACAACTTGCAACATGAAAACAACTCTTTGTTGCCATTTATTTCCTGTTGCATGTGTCAAATTAACAGTAACATGCTTTAAAATAGTTCCCAAATAATCAGTTGACAGGGACTTAAGTGAAAGACTCCAATTGTCCCTTTTGATCAAAGTCAGAATAAAACACCTCACCTGTAATTTCTTATGTAAGAAAATTGAGATAAGGATGAGTAACTGATAATCATTAATAAAACAATAAATAGGCTAACCAAACTGACAGAAAAAGATTATGAGGGAGGGAAAGTGGAAACATATCTCAGTGACAGTCCTTCACATAAACACTAGCTGGTTTGGTCAAGACCCTCTGGGATGCTCTCTGCCATGTGTAAGGCCAATTATCCTAACATCTCCCTAATCATTACTTCATTCCTCTTCATGTCAGAACACTAAATATGTGTGTAAGCCTCATGTTTTTCAAGTCTTCTTAGATGATTTTTGGTCCACAGAATCCTTTGTAGCTTGTATATACTTTGTATAAGCTTTAACAGTCCTGATAACATCAGCACTAGCAGAAACTGGAGTCAACCTGCTGCCATGCAATATATGCTCATCTTCTTCCTTACAAACAGACAGTCAGAACTATCTGCTCTTTGTACCATAGGTCCTTTGATGAATTTGGATGAGAAACACCACCAAATGTTGCATTTCAATATTACATTGATTGCGTTACTTAAAAGGATATTGAATAGGCCTATCACCTGGTACAAGTCACAGTACCATCTGGCCCACGGATAACAAGACCTAGAATATAATGTACAAATCTCTACAACAATATAAACAAACAGTGCATGTGTAAAAAGTGTACACAACTGACTTTTTAATGTACTATTTTTAATAAGCAGCATTCTTTTTTACTAGGTCACTCCAGCTGAAAACTCTAACAATGAGAAAGCACTTCTAATACTTTTGTATGTATCTATGACAAAGGTTGACACCCAATATTAAACACATTCCTTGCTGCTATTTTATTTTATTCTCTTTTTCCTCTTGATAATATATATGCTAGAGGGAAAATGATCTATAGCTCTGCTGCCCAGAAGTTCCCACCTCTACCACGTGTCTCCTTTTTATTAAATATTCTTTCATTCCTCTTTTAAAAGATTTTAACTGCTGATATTATTCTAGCTTGATTATACTGTGTTTGAAAATGCCAATTTGTATGTTAGACTGAACTGTCAGAAACAGGGTATAGCTGGTGTTTGATCACTTTAATCAAGGAGGTGCCTACTCCATTTCAAAAGCAAAGACTTATGTCCCAAAAAATTGAAGCACTTGCATTTTTAATTAGCACCATGTAACACTTATATAGTATTCACAACATGATCATTCTGAATTCATCAAGCAAATTAATCTTTTTGATAGCGTCCATTCCTACCATGTAAATATTGACTTGCCTGTTAGCTGATCTTATTTTTTATAGAAAGTCTTTTACAAATAATATAATAACTTTCTTCTATCAATCCATCTCTACTAAAGTAAATAACCAATGACAACTGATCATACTCAGTATAGGAAACATGAATTGTATTTCATTTGCCCGGACTCCTTGTAGCAGCACAGTGCAGGTGCTCCTTTAGGGTTACCCAGCTGTGGCTGTTAGATGGTCAGATGCTGCTTGTTTGGTACCATCAGTATTAACACACAGCTGGTATCCCTCCTATTCTGTAATGCTTTTTTTTTTTTTTTTTTAACATACACCATATGCCAATTAGCATCTCATAAATTACCTTGTTGTCATCAACCTGTTTTCACCATTTAGACTTAATTTTTTAATATAGTACATTCCCAGCAAAGGAGGTTTGGGTCAGCAGAGCTGCTCTGCTGCGATTGCACCTGATGGATCCTGCAGAATGGTGCTGCTCCCAGAAAAGGATGACTACTTTGGCCACCATGGTAACCATTGTGGTGCCAGGCAATGAATTTCCTACTCCTTTCAGTTTTAAAAAGTTTAAAAGGTGTCCCTCGGACCTGTCTACTGTAACCTCTAAATTGGTGGTTAAGATAATCTTTTGAAGGACTACAGCTAGGAATATAGGGGCTAAGAGGAATATTGAACCCAAGACTTCTTTCTTTGAATATTCAACTTTTTGAATGTACATAAGAAGTAGGTAATACCACCAAATTGCTATCCTTTAAAAGAAAAGGCTTAACCTTGCCCTGCTGTTAATGGACAATCATGGACACATGCCCTGAGGAGATGGCTACACACAGAGAAACCAGACCAGAAAGAAGGGCCTCTGCATAGGTATTTGGAGCCTGCTCTGGGACATTAAGTCAAGACTTCAACAGACAGCCCTCTTCACAGCCTTTCTGGATAGTCAGTTTTAAACAACCTCTTGCTTAGTGCTTTAGCCATTTGGATCTCATTCTGACATGCCAGGCAGTCCTCACACGATGATTATTACAATTGTGTACCTAACTGTGCTTTGGGTTCCTTCAGGAACAAAATCCAAATTAAAGCATTACAGTATCTCGATACAGTATATCAATATTTTTTATGGTGTCTGTTCCTAATTTAGAGACATCTGGCTTAAAGGGAGCTGATTCTACTTCTGGTATAATGCGCTCGGCTTCTACAGAGAGCAGCTGTTCCATTTTATTCCAGTCATCTCCAAATTTTTGCTAAATAGCTGTCTAATTCCTAGATCCTTTTGTCATCTCATCTCAGATGTTCAGGAATGAAGAAACAGCTGTGATAACTGTGTGCCTTTGCATTTAGCACCTACTCCAGATGTGAAGCAATCATTCTAACGTGCAAAGGCAAAAGATAATACAAATTACTAGTGTTGCTGAGGCTGCAAAAACTCTTAGTGACTAGTACACTGGAGAGTGGTGGTAAAAGGGGTAGAACAAAATAAACATCCTGGGGGAAAATCTGGATTCCTGTTCTGCTCCAGTTTTTCTGCATGAAAACTCAGAGAGAAGAAAAAGGAACCTTCAAACTCCACAACCAGTTGAGACAGTTACCTGGTATGGCAAAAGGCTGCCTGGTGTCTTGCAATCGCTGGTGCAGAACAGCTGTCATACACCTGAGGGGTCCGTTCTCAGTTCTTGAAAAAATAGGAATATAGGTTCAAGACAGTGTTCAAACTGTGGGTCCCAAAGCGATAAAAGAGCCTGGAGGGCTGGGCTTTTTATCTGCACCATTTCCCTGCTCATTTTATGCAGCCGCTCTCTCTTCCAACTCTTGGTGACTTCACAGCAAACCTGCCTCAATTTTAAAAGAAGCGTGATTCTGCCCCTCTACTCTGCTCTCATAAGAACCCACCTGGAATACTGCGTTCAACTCTTGAGTCCCCAACACAAAAAGGATGTGGAGCTGCTGGAGCGGGTCCAGAGGAGGGCAATGAAGATGATGCGAGGGCTGGAGCACCTCTGCTATGAAGACAGGCTGAGAGAGTTGGGACTGTTCAGCCTGGAGAAGAGAAGGCTCCGGGGTGATCTTATTGCAGCTTTCCAGTACTTAAAGGGGGCCTACAGGAAAGCTGGAGAGGGACTTTTTACAAAGGCGTGTAGTGATAAGACAAGGGGTAATGGCTTTAAACTAGAAGAGGGGAGATTTAGATTGGATATAAGGAAGAAATTCTTCCCTCTGGGGGTGGTGAGACACTGGAACAGGTTGCCCAGAGAAGTTGTGGCTGCCCCATCCCTGGAAGTGTTCAAGGCCAGGTTGGATGAGGCTTTGAGCAACCTGGTGTAGTGGAAGGTGTCCCTGCCCATGGCAGGGGGGTTGGAACTAGATGATCTTTGAGGTCCCTTCCAACCCTAACCATTCTATGATTCTATGATATTTCTGCAGAAAAAAAAAAAACCAGCAAACCCTGCAGTATTTTCAGACCAGAAAAATGTATTTCTCTGCAGCAACCCTTCAATTTTACAGAAATGCAAGCTCTGTTTATTTTATTAGACTTCCATGATACGTTACATGGTGTTCCCAATATTATTTAAAGACTCACTAGAGAGCCAATGCAAAAGTCCTTTGGGTCCAATGGTTATTTCTTAACCCATTTCCCCTTTTACTGAGAGTTTTAGTGGATATGCAATAAACAGAAAGTGGGTATTTTACGGCACAGTGATTTGGGACCTTAAAAATCTGACAGTAAACTCCTAAACATAATTAGGTGAGCTCTTGTGCATGTACATGTCATTGTACCTTGCATGCATGCTTCATTATTGAATTTCAGAATTTTCATTACCACATAGGACAATATTTCTGCTATTAAAGTATGACTTTTTATGATTTAGAGTAACAAATAAGCCTCGTTTATATATTTATTGACTTCTGTGCAGACGCAATTAGAATAAAAAGCAAAGAAAATACTATCCAAGGAAAATGAGTTGTAAAATAATCCTGGTGGGGAAAATATTCCAGTTTTAAGATCTGTGTTTTAAAAGGACAATTAGATTTTAGCAACATTTTTAAAAATACAATTGTTTATGCTGTGGGAAAGGAAAGTTCTTTTTTTTTTGTTTCTTCTTTGATTTTGTTTTAAGGACAAAATAGAAATTGTGAGAGAGAATTACTGACCAATAGCTCTGCTTTTGTGAAATTATTATCTGATTGCATTTCTGTCTCTGGAGTCGATTCACTAGTGTGTCATGTAGGGACAAAATGCCCCGGCTCAAAGAAACATTGGACTCATTTAGGCAACATACAACTGAACTACCTCCTGTGGCTAACTAGTGGGCTTTGGAGTTGCTTTCCAGAGCAGTCTGGAACATCCCAATCTGTTGCAAAGCCTGTGTAATCACAGATTAGAAAAATGGACATCACCCTTCTTGGCAGAATTCAAGGGGCACTGGCAGACCAGCTCTTGCTGACTCAGCAGCAGGGGTTCAAGACAAAGCTGGCAGGCTGAGCTGCCCACTGTCCTCCTCTGCCAGAGGCAACTCAGCTCATAGCAGGGGCAGCAGAAGGGTGCATGCAGGGTCCATCACATTAGTGCACAGTAGCCTGTGACCTCTTTTTCTCCACCATTGATAAACAGCTGGTTCTTTACATCTTCTTCCTGATTCAGAAGATGGTTACTAGCTGTAATGATTTGTTGTGGTTTCTGGTGCTTGACAAGGTGTGGAAGAGGAGTTTGTAGTCAGATGCTAGAGCTGCTGCCAATTCAAGTTCACTATAGGCCATAACAATCTCCATTATTTTTTTTTCCCCTACAAATTTGTTCCAGCACTGCCGTCTCCACTACTTCCAAAATTGTCTTTTCACCTTAATTTTTAAACCACAGCTTCCACAGAGGCATTAATGGTAGCAGAGAAATAGAAAAGGAAGCACATACTGACACGTGGCACTAAGTCACAGACAAAACACAGACTTAGCTAAATGGTAGTATCTAAAATTTGACAATACAGTCACTAGAAAACTAAGACTATTAAATTAAGGTTTCAATAATTATGAATTCTTAAAGAATCCTACTAAAAGTTTTGAAACAAAGACATAATGCTTATTTGTTTGCCTTTGTAAGGCTGATCATATTTTATCTTTGTAATTTTATATTAGATATCTTATACCAAAAAAGCAAAATGATACAGTTTCCTGTGATGAGGCAGAAAGGGTAAATGAAATTAAATGAATAAATTAGTTTCCTTATTGAATATCCCATGATTAACTTAACGGAAATAATGAAGTACATGGATTTTTTCAATTATAGCACACGGTTGGAATGTAATAAAGGCAGGGATATACAGGAGTAATGTTGAGATTCTGCATTGTATGGAAAGGTTTGGAGTTTGGGTTTTTTGATTGTATTTTTGTTGTTTGTTTTTAATACCTAGCCCTCTTCCCATAGTATTCAACGTATTTACTCAACAGCAAGACAGTTTTCCAGGTGACAGCTGTAGTAGGTGCACACTATAAGAGCGCAGATGGTATTGTCATTAGTTGAGAATTCATTTCTGAAGTGATAAAACTTATTAAGCTACTCGTCTGATATGAGTCTGTCCAATTCTTAACTCCTGGGTTACTGCAGTTTACAATCTCAGTCAAAAAAATCCATGTGGCTCTTGCAGGGGACCTGAATAAAAGCTTTGTCAATAGTTTTGTTTTGCAATGTTTCCTACCATTCACATTTACATGAAGTGTAATTTAAGGGTTTGGGGTTTTTTGTCTCTTATTTCAATGCATTCACTAACAGAATGGTTTCCCTGTAAATGCTAACACCAGTTTGGACACCATTCTAAAGCACTTCATGCATAACATTGTATAGAACAATTAGAAAAGCCTATTTGTTCTACTACAAAACCTTTTTACTGCAGAAAGAAGGCAAATTAGTTAAGCTTTTGTGATTTCTGCCATTAAACTTGTCCCCATCAAAGTTGGCCAAATAAAATATGTCAGTCTTTCAATGCAAATGAGTTATGCTCCAACAATCACAAAACATCCCAGGTGGCACAGGCTGGAAACGTTTGGAACCAAAAAATTACCCAAACCTTTTGAAGATTACTACTTTCCCTAGGTTTACAGAAAAAAGATTGAGAAGCAAGATGTTATTGGTAGGTGTATTTTTCTAAGACTAGGAAAAAAAGTTTCTAAGAGAAAGAAATTTCTCTTACTTTAGAGCAAATTTTCTGAACCTATTTCAATATTATGAAGAAAAAAACACCACTGCTTATCTAGTGCACGATCTGTTCCCCAGCAATGACAAGAGGACAGATTTGGAATTTAGAAATGGGCGCATGGGTTGATTACCACTGCTACATCAATAATCTTTAAAAATTACATTTAGATCCTATTTTTAAATTCAGATGTTAGTTTTGCGACCTGAAGGGAAAATTTAAATTATCTTTGGTTTGTGAGTTCAACCACATAAAGTTATTTCAAACACAGTCTAGTAGGAGAAAATTTATGCAACTTAAATACAGTTTAAACCACATAATCTATTGCAAGCTTTTGAAGCAATATTGTATGTTTATGTAAGAATTATTCCAAATCCCTCAACTATCACACTATTAGAGAAACTTAAGGCCTTACAATGTCTCCAGGCAACACTTAATTATTCCCTTCAAGTAAATAACCATACTTATTCTTCCAGAACATCTTATACCAGAACACTCCTTCCTTTCTCAGGGCATGATCAGCCTACTGCAGATCTTTGTCTTCAATCAAATGGGCATTTATGGTCTTTACTTTTTTTTTTTTTTTTTTTTTTTTTTTTTTTGTATTTTCTGAGGCCTTTGAGGAGTTGCAGTTTCCTCTGTATGCACATCCAGCTGACCGGCAGTGAGAAAGGCAGGGTTGTCCCTTCTTAACGCTAATGATCAGAGCTCTGCTTAAAATACATCATCACGAGATGAAATTAAAAGGAGACAAGATGTATCTCTCATTTCTTATTTCCTATAGAACATGAAATACATTGTTAATACATTTTTAATTGCGTGCCCTCCTATTACGACCCAGCAAATGTAACACCCACAAAAAGTCCCAGTACTTTAAATTCTCACATTTTTTCATAAATACATTGGAGCATGATTGAAATATTAACAAGAAAATACCAGGGCTGGAAAAAAATATACAATTGATACAAGACTGAAGGATCAAAGAACACATTAAAATTAAATTAAAATTGTGATCTCTTGCTCATACCAAAACTCTATTGCATGTATAATTTCATGAAAATCTTATTTAACTTCACTGCATTTTTATGCATTCAGTAAATCTACCATGGAAAGGCAATAAATCAGAACATTTTACCTGAAAGTTTCCAATGAACTTGTCATATAAAGTCAGGAATAATATGCCTGGAGAATGTCACAGAATAGTTTCTATGCTTGATATTGTGTCAGGCCAGGTCTCCAGATTTATTTGTTTTCTCAGAGGAAAAAATATATATAATTCAGGATTTCTAAAAAAGTATGCACAAGCAATTGTGCTTGCATAATAATAAGAAAAATGTAGTTTGTGTATTAATCAATTTGGGCTCCCATGACATTTCTTTAAAGTAAAACCACATCTACTGACAATTTTGCAAATTAAAACTGTTGCAAAAAGGATAATTAGGAGCAGTGTTATCTTTTTGAATCATATGTAGTAAAAGAAGTATAGTTATGTCCAATCCAAATAAGCCATCAACAGCAGGGTAGAAGAAAATTATAGCAGGTTGGACTAAAAGGACAGAGGAAGATTTCCACTGAAGCTTGCTTTCTGGACCAATCTTATTTAAGAATATAAGTTATTTTCCATAGATAATGGAAGATGATAATGCAATAAGTGGACAACAGACAGAAAGTTGGGAAGCATTGTCAAAACAGAACGTACAAAATAAGTAGAACAAAGGATGCTATCCATTTTGGAACACTGTGTTAAAATGCAGCTAACCAGCTGAAAACCACAGAGGATCAGTATGTTAAAGGAGTTTGAATCCATCACAGGATAAATGAACCACTAATGGGAGGCTGTTGTGAAAAAGCAAACATGTATGAGGGGAAAGTATTGCTAATAGAATATAGCAATATACATTTCCAAGAAGAATCTGATGAAACCATATTTGGAGTCCTATGTACATATCAGACTATATAAGTTCAAGAAAGATGAGCTCCAGATACATAAGTAAAAATATAGGCTGTTACAGTGACAGGAAGGGAGAGAGCTTTCCTGCAACAGCTCAACATTTATGCTCTCCTAGGTATCTCAAGGATATCACATCTCAAGGTATCACAAAAAAAAAAAAGGCACACACCACATCATCTCAAGGTATCACCAAAAAAAAAAGGCACATTTTGCATCTGCATCAAAGGGTAGTGATGTTTTCCGATGGTCACTAGCTCTACTGAGTGACTTGATCTTGAATTAACCTCTGAGAAAGCCCTGTTTCTGGCACACAGAGAGCTCCTTGCTGCCCAAGCTAAGTTGTGGGGTTGCTCAGAGGCTTAGGATGATGTTTAGATAGGTTAAGCCCAGGACATTCATAGGTGATGGCTTTCATGCTAAATTTGGAGGACAGTCCAAATGTTGAGCATGTTACTTCCACAGCTTCCTCAAGAGACCCCACACATTATCCCATGCCACTCAGAAGGCACTAGTGGACCCTGATTGACACCGAGCCATGTTCACTCTACTTTGTATTTAACCATGCTACATCTACTCCTCAAAACACAGGGCTCTTTCTTATTTGCTTTTCAATACTGACTTTACAGTTCACTTTGGAGGGACAAAAGTATTAAATTGAGAAAAATGGCTTAAATAACTGAAGTTATTTGCTAAGTTATTGACAACCTTGGAGTTAATGATGTAATTTGAAAGATCAATTCTCTGTGCAAGGGTTATGATTAAAGGAAGAAGTGAATAACAATGACAGGGGCTAAATTACTGTAAATTGTTCAGCTAATTAAAAATAAACAATGAATATATCAAATCAAAGACTGAGTGAATCAACCAATGAATCAACAATAATTTGCTCCTGAATTTTGAAATTATCAAGTCACTGAATTAATATGGAGAATAAATCATGAGACTGACATAAGGAAAAAATACCTTTTTTAAAAAATAAACAAACACAACCCTAACAACTCATGCATAGAGATACTGCTGGAAGATGTATTACATCCGTTACTTCAAAAAACACAAAAGTCAAAAAACTATCCATCCATCTCCTTTCTACTCAATAACTAATGCCTTGTCTGCCACTATGGCCTTGATTTAACAACTCAAAAATATGAATGTCCATTTTTAATGTAAATCTTTGACTCAGGAAGTTCACCCAAAAGGGCAGTGAGATAAATTTTGCTAATTGCAGAGAAACAATGAGACGAAAATAATTTCCCTTCATTCAAATTCTAAAATCTCGCTGTGGCTAAAATGAGATTTTCCTCCTCTTCTCTCACAGAAATCAACAGATGACTTGAAAATAGAGGTAACTATTGAAAAATTAACAACTCCAGCGACATTTCTTTCATCTTAACTAAAATTTTTCAGATAATTGTCTACTTTTTTTTTTTTTATTTTAAAGAGAGGGGAGTAGTTAAGGACAAGCAGATATTTAAGGTCTGAGATTCTGCTTGAACAGCGTTGTTCTCGATGGGGTTTTTTAGGCACAAATGGGAGGAAGACTTTGAGGCCAAGACAGAAGCGGAGTCAGAAGAGGCTGCGAACACAGGAGCTGCATGGTCAAGCACAAGACAAAGCCAAGACAGTGAGAGAAGAAGGCTTAAAGACCAAGACAAGAGAAGATTCAGAAGCTGAGATGAGGATTGGCCGACTTTCTACTAGTCTATATGCTACTGAGAAAGAGGCTGGGCCAAAAAAGAGACATGAGTGCTGGAACAGGACCCAGGGATACACCATCTAAAATAGCATCACACAGCTTCACAGATGTGGGTAGTAAATTTCCTGAGCAATTTACTGTGATTACTGCTTAGGGGTTGGCAATGCAAAATATAACCTCTCTTGGACTGTCTTCTATTAGTCCATCAAAATCGTTGCTCCCTTAAATCACACTCAAGAAATATGTTACTAGGGGAGCAGCCTATAAAGATGCATGTGCCTGTGGCCCCACTGTGAGTGCACTAATGCTCACTCAAGTGCAATTCAGTTTTTAATTTTAAAGTGTCTATAAGGAAAAGCACCAAAGTGTATATGAGCATGAATGTGCTGAATAACTTTTTTGTTATACCTTTGAGTCATTGTCTGTAGGCACACACACACTGGATGACTCAAAACTTGTCCCTGACATATAGGGCTCAGAGTCAAACCAGAAAGTACAGGCAGAAACTAGCCAGCGCTTATTGGTTACCGAAGGCACTGAGATACTATAACGCTTGATAAATTACATTTGGGTGTAGGCAGTAGCTTGATACGTGTCAGTAATGGAAACACTACAGATGCCTCCTGTATCATTATCACCCATAGCCATCTCTTGATGGAGACAGAGCTTGTACTGAATTCCACAGAGTGATGAGGACAGTCTCCATCCTGGTAGTCTCGTACTGGACCTTGACACAAATTTATCCAGTTCAGGAGTCTCTAGCAGCAAATAATCGTACATTTAGCTTTCCCAGTCAGCAGTGGAAACAACCTTGGTGACTGTTTCTTGAGGTGAAAGGCAATACCTTTTTGACAAAGGAAGTACTGAAGAATGCGTCCACTTTCAGGATATGAAGTTCTTGGTAGAACACAGGTAGACTAGTTGTCTGAATTAGATAAATCTCAGAAACTGCAGGGAACCTACACATACTGTGTCTTTGCAGAGTACAAATGATAGAAATCGAGTCTTTCCTCCTTTCCTGGTGATCCTGTCAAAAGCAGAAAAGACACTTAAAAACCAGATGCAATGTTGACATTGCCAAGGGCTTGAAAAATGGACTCTCACACCACCTTATGTCTTGAGAAAAATCCCCAGAAAGGAGCAGGCTGTGAGACAGCAAAACCAAAACATACATAATGCAGCTCGAGGCCATGGGATTTATGAATTCATGGGAGCATGTAGAAAAAGCTCTTACTACTGGGCTACCCAGAGAAATCGAATGTGCTGGGACCTCCTGATGCAAGGTCATTAAAGAAATGACCTCTCAGGGGCTTTCAGGACTTGGAACTTCGCTGGTACCCAAAGGTATGACACATTCCAGACAAGGAGCTGAAGACTTCCAGCCACTAGCAATTTTCAGTCAGAGAACAACTCCAGGATCTACTTGTGCAGCAATATTTTTGACTTTAGTCTCACTTTCCTGAGATGGTCTTTGGCAAAACAGACACATAATATGGTGACTATGTTCAGCTACTATAGATGGAGACTGATGGCTGATGACAAAAAGATGCACAAAAAAAAAGAAGACAATCAATGAGACTTTCACGGCTAAAGCAAACCAGCAAGTGATGAAAGGGAAGCTATACCGACAAGAACAGACGTGCTAGATAGATATAAAACGTTGCATCTATCTTGAGCTACTGCCGACAAAAGGAAATGAGAATCACCGTACATTTCTGCATGATGGTCTTCCACAGAGCATTAAAGACAGGAATATTTGAGAAAAACTATAAATACCACAAATGCGAATAAGCTTTTCAAGCACAAGAACAGGCTGGGCGGAGAATGGATCAAGAGTAGCCCTGAGGAAAAGGACTTGGGAGTGCTGGTGGATGAGAAGCTCAACATGAGTTGGCAATGTGTGCTTGCAGCCCAGAAAGCCAACCGTATCCTGGGCTGTGCCAAAAGAAGTGTGGCCAGCAGGTCGAGGGAGGTGATTCTGCCCCTCTACTCAGCTCTCATGAGACCCCACCTGGAATACTGTGTTCAGCTCTGGAGTCCCCAACATAAGAAGGACATGGAGCTGCTGGAACGGGTCCAGAAGAGGGCCACAAAGATGATCCGAGGACTGGAACACCTCTGCTATGAAGACAGGCTGAGAGAGTTGGGGCTGTTCAGCCTGGAGAAAAGAAGGCTCCAGGGTGATCTTATAGCAGCTTTCCAGTACCTAAAGGGGGCCTACAGGAAAGCTGGAGAGGGACTTTTTACAAGGGCGTGTAGTGATAGGACAAGGAGTAATGGATTCAAACTGAAAGAGGGCAGATTTCGATTAGATATAAGGAAGAAATTTTTACATTGAGGCAGTGGAACAGGTTGCCCAGAGAAGTTGTGGATGCCCCATCCCTGGAAGTGTTCAAGGCCAGGTTGGATGAGGCTTTGGGCAACCTGGTGTAGTGGACGATTTCTCTGCCCATGGCAGGGGGGTTGGAACTAGATGATCTTTAAGGTCCCTTCCAACCCTAACCATTCTATGATTCCATGATTCAGTCTGGAACTGTTTGGCATATGCATATCCCGCAAATCAATGAGTGTGGAAGGTCCACTTTGCAGAACTTAAAATGCCACTTTATATAATATTAATATCAAAAAACTCCATATAATTTTAATATCAGAAAACTTATATTTATTTTTTTTTATTCTGAACATGGATTAATCCATCATATTTGCCCTCTGGACATTAACTCCTAAACTCAAAGCATTTTTAAGTTTAAAAATCTGCAACAAAAAAATATTTTGTTATTCTGACAGCTGCTGTTATAACTGCTTTTCTAACTCTGGCTTACTGCTGTGTTAAATTTCATTTAAATTCAGAATTATTTATGGCAGAAACTTAACTTTTTATTATTCTGTAAATTCCATGTTCACCTGTAATGCAGTCTAGTTAGAGATAACGATACAATTGAGAAGAATGAATGGGCATTACAAGTAAAGTTGCGTAGCACTCTATGACTCAAGTTATTAAGTATTTACTGCTCTGCTTTTTCCTATTCTACTTCTATTCTGTCTGCAGAGCTTAAAGCAGGAAGGTTTCACCCCAAAAGGAAAGCAGTATCAGCCAAAATAGTAAACTTTTCAGTTTAAGTCTGAAATGAGAAATTAAGTACACCTTCAACATGGATACCTGGGAATCCAGGTACGCTACTGCAGAGATGAATTACTTCTGTTTCCTTCCTGGAGTGCTAGCAAGAAAAAAAAAAAAAGACACAAATACTACCACTTTTTAACAGCCTATCAAGTAAACAAAGAGGCTTCCACTTCCTTCCTTCACTTTCTCCCTAAAACATGAAGATGGTTTATGTGAATAAGTGGTTTGGACATTTCCTCTTTGCTAAACAGACCTTATTCAATTTTCATCTGTTCTCACACCAGTGGGTTAAATAGAATGAATACTTCAAACTTATTTGTGATTTCTTGTTTTTTATTTCAGCTGAAAGCTCAAGTTTCTGACTGAGAGCACAGCATGACTTAGTTCTCCCTGTACTTTAAATCAATTCTTTTTGAGCAGTGGTTCAGCTCAAACTGCAGTGTTGCATACGAATCAGAAATTCAGAATCAAATACAATATTTAAATACACGTTTTGTGAACTTGAAAACCACTATTAATGGCTCCCCTAAGTCTTCCCTTCAATAGCAGATGACACCAAGTTGTGTGGTGGTGTGGACACGCTGGAGGGAAGGGATGCCATCCAGAGGGACCTTGACAGGCTGGAGAGGTGGGCCTGCGAGAACCTCATGAAGTTCAACAAGGCCAAGTGCAAGGTCCTGCACATGGGTTGGGGCAATCCCAAGCACAAGTACAGGCTGGGCGGAGAATGGGTTGAGAGCAGCCCTGAGGAAAAGGACTTGGGAGTGCTGGTGGATGAGAAGCTCAACATGAGTTGGCAATGTGTGCTTGCAGCCCAGAAAGCCAACCGTATCCTGGGCTGTGCCAAAAGAAGCGTGGCCAGCAGGTCGAGGGAGGTGATTCTGCCCCTCTACTCAGCTCTCATGAGACCCCACCTGGAATACTGTGTTCAGCTCTGGAGTCCCCAACATAAGAAGGACATGGAGCTACTGGAACGGGTCCAGAGGAGGGCCACAAAGATGATCCGAGGGCTGAAGCACCTCTGCTATGAAGATAGGCTGAGAGAGTTGGGGCTGTTCAGTCTGGAGAAGAGAAGGCTCTGGGGTAATCTTATAGCAGCTTTCCAGTACCTAAAGGGGGCCTACAGGAAAGCTGGAGAGGGACTTTTTACAAGGGCGTGTAGTGATAGGACAAGGGGCAATGGCTTTAAACTGAAAGAGGGTAGATTTCGATTAGATATAAGGAAGAAATTTTTTACTCAGAGGGTGGTGAGGCACTGGAACAGGTTGACCAGAGAAGTTGTGGATGCCCCATCCCTGGAGGTGTTCAAGGCCAGGTTGGATGAGGCTTTGGGCAACCTGGTGTAGTGGAGGATTTCCCTGCCCATGGCAGGGGGTTGGAACTAGATGATCTTTAAGGTCCCTTCCAACCCTAACCATTCTATGATTCTATGATTCTAATTCTAATTTTCCAGTGTTCCCCCAAAAGTCATGGTTAGATGTGTAATCATGAAGAAGTTCAAAAAAACCCACCACCTATTCTCTGCTGTTAGTCCTTATTCTTCTTGTGGCTTTATCAGTATCAGGAAGTAGAGAAGGATGATTTCATGTTTTGAACGCTCGCTCCTCTTATGCATTCCAGTCTGATGTTTATCAGCTCAGCAGCAGTGTAGTGTTATGTCCCACTCATTTTTCTGAAAAAGTGCACAAACTCCCAACGAATTCAGTTTTTATTTAGCACATACACTACTCTGAGTATACTTATTAAACATTGTTTAAATAAGGATTACTGCTGAATTGGGGTAGAATTACTCAGGCATATACGCTTTCAGCTATGCATGTATTTGTATGCTTTATTCAGGCAGCTCCCTGATGCACATGACAAAACAAAATTTCATTTAAGAAATAAAACATATAAGAAATGTTAGAGTTGATCATGTGAATAGTCAACTGTTCAGAAGGACCTAAACAGAGAGACAGGCTTTTCACAGTGACGCATGGAAAGAAGAAAAGAGACAGGAGGCATAAATGGAAACAAAAGAGATTAAGACTGGGTAAGCAGAAACGTTTTCACCACAAGGCCAACCAAACAGCAGAGCGTGCTGCCCAGAGAGGTCATGCAATCTCTGTCCTTGGAAGTTTTCAAAACTCAACTAGACACATCACTGAGCAACCTGGTTTGTCCTTCCAGTTGATGCTGCTTTGAGCAGGTGGTTGGACTAGACCTTTTGAGGTCCTTCCCGACCTGATTTTTCCTACAGTTCTAAAAACCACACAGGCGCTTTTTGGAGATTGACTAAAACTCTGAAAAAAACAGAGGAATCTCACAACACAGTGTTGAGTACACAAGTTCAGCATGCACTGCTCTTTTACTTAACTATAACCTACTATATTTACTATTCGTGCATGAAGTTGCATACAAAACTGTCAGCCAACTACATGGGCTTCAATAGGTATTCTGAGCTCTTATTCCAAGGAAAGCTAGAAAAACAAAAGCTGGGCACACAAAACACGCTCATAAAGAACTCCTTGGACATCTTATTTGTCCCTTAATCTGCCATTTATTGCTTGCCAGTTGCATTTTTCTTTACGTTTAACAAGCTCTACTTGCAAGCGTAAACAAGTTTCCTCCTAATGATGTTCTGATGGAAGAAACATAATTGCACATCATAAAATCTCAGTAGCTATTTTAATTGCTCCACAAATTATCTGTAAATGCTCTCCATGATTTATAGCAGCAAACTGTTCTCCTCCAGCAGCTAAATAGAGCTGACTGGGAACTTTCAAGAGAATTTTTTTTTTTTCTTTGTAGAAAAATATCCACCTGAAAGACAAGTCTTTTTTCAGGGAAGTTTTAACTAAAGAAATCATTTTTGCTGGGAAAGATTTCTTAAATTTGTTCAGAAGGACCTAAACAGACAGAGACAGGCTTTTCACAGTGACGCATAGAAAGAAGAAAAGAGACAGGAGGCATAAGTGGAAACAAAAGAGATTAAGACTGGATAAGCAGAAATGTTTTCACCACAAGGCCAACCAAACAGCAAAGCGTGCTGCCCAGAGAGGTATTTTAATCAGATTTAAAATACCAAGTTAATTAGATCTTAATCACAGCAAGAATACCTGAGTTACCTAAGGCTGTCAAGGTGATAGAAAAAGGTTCAAGATCTTGCCTCATCCAGATTGCAAAAGAGTAGAAAGCTTCAACTTGGGTCTAGGTGAGAGATCTATCCTGATTGAAGCTTTATCTTTTCTACTGTATTGGAAGGAATTTAAAGTAAAAGATTTTCAAAAATTCAGTCAATGTAATTTTTGTTTGCTGATGAGCCCTATCTTTAAGTAATATTTAGGCAGCTGTGAGACAATAAACATACACTTGCATAAGTACAGCAATTTCCACACCCCTCATCACCTCAGCATTTTGTAACAGTAAATGAAGTGGCAACTTAGATGTAGAACAGTATCATTTTTAGACAGATTACTGCTGCAAGTAGAAATATGAAAAGATTAACATTATAGAAAGTGAAAGCTGTTTCTCTACAAAGCTCTACACTAATTAGGCCATAATTTATCGAGTAGGAAATAGAAATCAGTGAGGCATTAGGAAAAGCTTGTAGAAAGAGACAAATTTTGTAGCTGTTCCATCAGAGGATTATATTCTGATATAATTACAGCTTATTTATTCAGAGAGTCATATATTAATGAGTTCCAGCTCATTAATGAATAACATTTGTTTCTATAGAATTAACTGTTGACATGTTTAAGCAACTTTGAGCTGTACTTAATGGAATCTGATCTGCTGAATGAAATTCTTAATTATTAGAACTTTATTGAACCTCTTTAGTCTGAAGCTTTTTTAAATATAAAGTACTGAAACAATCTTGATCTGTATTTATGTTGGATATAATCATTTTCTGAATGAGACAAGTTGACTGGGATGTAAAAAACACCTGCAGAGTTTAAGTTAGAAACACACAGAAATGCTAAAACCAAACAGACCTAAGAGATAACAGATAACAGGAAGCCTAGTAATTCAAGTACTTATGCAAACTTTGTGAGTATAAACTATATGTGAGAATAAAGATCCATGGACATAAGATCAGTAGTAAGTACTACTCAAAAATCAAACTTGGAGACAGACACATTTTTGCTGTTCTGTATCACAGACACCACTTAGGAGAAAGTGATTTGAGAAACCCCCTAGATTTCAAACCAGATGCACCAAAGACAAAGCGACAACACATTTTAAGCAGAACTGAACAACAGCTGCTTGTAAGATTTAAAATAAAGTAACAATCCAAATAATAGAAGTTTCAGTTGCTGTGACATATCAATAGCAAAGTATATTTACATAATTTATCTAGCAAATTATGGCATGTAAAAGAAATGTCTAAAATAAAAGTAAATATACAAGTAAGACATAAATGAAAATATAAAGTATATATATTAATATATATGCATATCTATTTAAAAATAGAAATAAAGCAAATATGCTATATAAAAGTGAAATTCTGAGGTAAAATTCCAATGGGGGAAAAAGAGAAAATACAAAATTGCAGAGATTATATTTCATGCAAAATAAGTATTATCAGAATTTCATTACAGCTCTGAATTAAAGCAAATTTTGATATGCCAGCACTTTCAATTCACTCCATATTAATCTTTACCTATTTTCTTTGAAATTATTCACAAGTTAAGTTTGTGTGTTGATGCTTTTTGCCTTTATAAGTTACAGAGTTTCAGTGCTAGAGGAGGTTTGTCCCTAAACTTCTAGGCAATCTGAAGCCTTTAATGTGTAAAAGTTGATACTGGGTACAGCTGGCCTGAATTTTTAGAAATTAAAACATGAGTTTCCAAATCTGCTTGCTTCTTAGTGTTAAAAATCTTAAGAAATTAGTGGGTTTTGAGAAGAAAAAATCTTATAAAAAACAGATAAAAATAGAAATTGAATGACTGATAAAGAAGTGCTAATAAAAGTAGCTAAAGAAAAAAATAGCTTAATTACAAAAACTATAGACTAACACTATTGTACCAACCTTTCTCTCAACATCTATAAATGAGAATTTCCCTCTCCTCATTTCATGCTAAGATATCAGCACTGTAAATGTTAATTTTTAAAGTGCTGTAAACAGAAATCTCCAATAACATAAAACTCACAATAACCACAGTTTCAACATAATTGCTAATCAGCTCATTAAAGCTGAAGAAGTCAATATTACTTACTACTTATATTACTTAGTACTTACATACTATTTTTGGGGGGGTATTATTTTTATTTACCTTCTGGATTTCTTGCACACTACTGAGTGAATCAATCTTCACTTTCAGCTTTTCCCTTCTTTAGTGTTTCAGCTGCAGCTATTTCAGGAGACAGTCTTTATTGAAAAATAAGTATCTTCTATGTAACTCTTAAAATTATCACAGATGTTTATAAAAGTTTCTTTTTCCTGTAGTATACTGTGAGGTCTTATTCCCACTAAAGCTGTCGTTTTGAAGGTCAAAACAAGATTCTCTCCTTTTTTCTGAGTGATTTCCCTTCCCCTGAGTCTTAATTCCTCTAGTGTCAGCTGCTCCCATTTACAGTTACTATTTCCTTCAGGATGATAAACACCAGAATTGATGTAAGGATAAGATCATTGGTGCTATCAAAGATTTAAACAGGTGCTGGAGATGAAATCTGAAGGTATAGCAGGACCTCTAGCTTTGATGATCCCTTCTCCAAGCCTGGCTTATTCTCCTCTGCCTTGGGGACCTTATGCTGACTGTCATTTAAGTTTCCCCTGGGCTCATATCTGCTACAACTTGAGTAAATTAAAAACTGACAAAAGCAGCGTTAGCAAAAAGTAATGATAAATGTTGGTGAATTGACTGCAGACAGCTATTCTGGTGTGTTTTGCAGAAGATGGTGTTAAGACTGACCATGTTTGATACTGTCATAAGTGATCTGTAAGAAGGAATAAAGATTGTATTAGTGACACTCTCAAACATATGAAGGGCATAGGGAGAGAACTTAGAAATCATAAACAAGGCAAATAAATCAACAGCAAAGATTAAACAGAGGAATAAATAAACCAGAGAATTTTTCAGTTAACAACAACAAAAAAAGTAAAATTAATACCTCCAGGAAGAAAAGAATCTTGAATATACTTGAGGTTTCAGACTGGAATGATCTCCTGCCTCCAGCTGCTGATTTGTGGTCTAGCTTTCACAGGCTATGTTCTTTGGAAGCACAAGCACAAGCTCTACTTTTCATGAATCCTTTTACTCTGAGTTCCCTTTACTCTCTTTCCTGGGAGCTCAGGCCCTGTGGCTTGTCACTCATCTAAAGCTCTGCTCCCCTGCTTCCTCTAGGACTTTCCCTGACACCCTCTCCACATCTTCTGATAACCTCTGGTGACATTTCCTTCTGGGTAGGATGACATTTAAAGACAGGGGCACAAACCTTGTGATGGAATTCACAAACACACAGATAACTAGATGTTAGGCAAAGCCTGACACATACACAACTTCCTGGCAACAGGAGTGTCTGTGCAAAAACCTGTTTCAACCTCTGCATGACCTTAGAAGGTCTTTGAGGACTTTGCTTGCACCAGTGAATTAGAGAGTATCAGGACAGAGAAGTTAAATCACCTGTCGCTGAAATTCCAGAACGGTCCTTGGTACCCTTTTGGCACTGATCATGCGGCAAGGTCCTGCCCAGGGTTAGTCACTGGGAGAGTAAGGAGGCGGATGTGTCTTAAATGTAACCCTTTACGCAAAACGATAGGAAAGTACTTGGGAGCCACAGATTATATTTTTTTCTGAAAATAGTTGTCCAGAAGCCTATCTTTGAAAGATTGAGTAGGGATCACTGATTTTCCACACTTGGGTGAGTGACCCACCTGGATACTGCATAAGAAGAAAGAATGAACGTCCTTGCTACTGCCTTCTGCGGCCGTCTTTTGAAACAAGGTACCCACAAATGCATTTTGCGAGAAGCCCTACAGATCGTATTGCCTTAGGATAATTCTTTGCATCCATGTGGTAAGTAGAGCAAATAATACAGGTATCTACCACAAGAAGAAGACGAGGAAGGGGAAAAGGGGAAGAGAGAGTGGAATCAAGTGCACAAACAGGAAAGGAGAACTCAGGAAACAGTGAGGCTGCAGGTACACTTTTTTTTTTTTCCCTGATTGTAGCTGAACTGACTGAAAAGGTCGCTTCTCAAAAGTATTTCCAGCTGCTCATGACTACCATTTCCTGAGATCGTGATAGCCTACTGAACTGCTCTTGCACACACCCAAACCCCATCTCAGTTGAAATGAGCTACTATAAAAAGCATATTTAGAATCATAGAATCATAGAATGGCATAGGCTGGAAGGGACCTTAGAGATCATCTAATCCAACCTCCCTGTCATGGGCAGGGATGCCTCTCAACTAGACCAGGCTACTCAAGGCTCCGTCCAACCTGGCCTTGAACACCTCCAGAGAGGGGGCATCCACAACTTCTCTGGGCAATCTATTCCAAAGTCTCACCACCCTCGTACTGAAGAATTTCTTCCTAAAATCTAATCTAAATCTGTTCTCCTTCAACTTAAACCCATTTCCCCTTGTCCTATTGGTGGACACTCTTGTAAAAAGTCCCTCCCCAGCCTTCCTGTAATTTGTGCCAGACTGACTCATTTTAGCTGGAACACCTATTTCAGTGTGATCAGAGACTGGCTAGAAGAGATTAGTCACTTCTTTCACTAGAAAAAAAAAAAAAGGATGGTTGTCTAAATCTTAACGTGCAAAAACCCCCAGTAGAGCTAGTGGACTTAAGTGCCTAATGTATCCAGCACAACGTACAGTGTTTTTGTACAAGCAGCTGCAACATGCACAAGGAAGGCTGCAATCATACAAAGCAGAACAGGTACAGTCACAGCTAGAATTACTACTTTCCAAGCATAATAATGTTATCAGAAAGTTATTATCAAATCACCTCCCAGGATATCGACACAAATAATGTTGCATGGAAAGACTGAATCATAGGGGACAGTCAAGAGAGTTAAATGAAAGCAAAAGAATATAAGATCTGACCAGGGACAAGGAATATTAAATGGATACCAGTTTATCAACACTTGGTAGCACATTACTAAGACAACATGTAAAATGATCTGTTGTTCATCAGTCTGGAAATTAGTAAGATATTTGTTCTCTTACTTATAATTTCTAATCTTCCTTTAAAGTGCTGCTGATATGAATTTTGTGGCTGAGTCTAGAAGTGAATTTGATGGTTTGGTTATGGTAAGCACTTTTCTTCAAAATGTTTTTGAAAATAATCCATCCAGAAGAAATATAGAAAAAAAAAAAGGAAAACTACAAAGGCTTCTTCATCAGTGTCATCTATAAGTTTTTTATCTTTTCTGCTTGTTAGGGCAGGAGCGGTATGGGAGTTTAGAACACATGCCTCTGCTTTTCTATTAATTCTGGCATCACGTGTGCATCTCAAAGTTAAAATAAATTTTAATAAACCAGAAATAGGAACAAAAATACCCGCCCTGTTACCTTGAGTAAGGAAAGTAAAAACTAATCCTCAATTACGTCTGTGTGCTTGCAGTAACCAAAATAAAGGTGAAACATCCTGCAAAAATAAAATAGATAAGCAAACCTCAGGAATGTTTCATTTTAAAGGTGATCACACAATTTCAGTACTTCACCCTTCTCGCTAATTGCCAAACAGGTGCAGATAAACTCTCACTGTGTGGTCTGCCTAACCAAAGCTGAAGATACGAGGGAAGGTGTTAACAGTAAGGGTAGATGTGGTATCTGTGTGCCATCTAGTCACAGAATGCAACAAAGCCTTTCAGGCGTCAATGTTTTCCCCTGCTAAAAATGAAAACCCTTAGTTTATTTCAAAATAACCAGAAGGGCACTTTGTGTAGTACAAGATCATTAACTTAGCAGTGAAATGACTTGAGTGTAACCCGCCTCTAGTACCCTTTTCAACTTTACTAGAAACTAATGAGTGAAAAAACAGAAAGCGACAAAAATCATTCCAGTGATAGACATGGCTGGTATGTGTTTCTTTAACTTATTTGTTTCAATTATTGCCTTAAGTGATTTTCATACTACAGCATAAATTATATTAAGCAGATTCTCTTTCTCATTTGGAGCAAAAAACTAGAAATGCCAAATAGAATCCTAAAGTTCATAGTCAGTTTACTTCTTTCAGTTTTGGACGTCAATGTTGGTTTATATAATCATTAGGAAGAAAAAAAGCAGAGTAGAGTATGCTGCTCAAGAGCATATGCTAATATTACAGAGATTACAAACGATACCTTAGTGCAACAAGGAATCTGGAGTCAAGTGGTATCCATGTGGATATCAGGCTCCCTTTGCGCTTCTATTAGCTGCTAATATATCAGTAGATTTTTAAAGGGTCAAATCACACAATCTGTTTTTTGAATAATAGAACAAGTTGTTACACCAAAAACCTGCAAAAGAATCTGTTCCATTATATTCTAATGGTGGCAGACTAACATTCAAAGCGTTGCGTAATTTCTTATAAATTCTCTGTACTCAAAAGAGCCTTTTGTACAAACACAAAAACAGAAAAGCAAGGTCGTCTGAAATAAAGGGTTTGGTTTTTTGTCTTATAAAGTAAGTGATAATTAACAGGAAAAATTAAAATCAAACGGGATTTTAGCAATCTTCATTGCCCCATTAGGAGGGGTTCCTTTAATTTTTTTTACAAAAACATACGAAAAACTGCAACTGGCTCTGTATTTAGGAAGCAGACTATGCTTAGTTCTTTTAAAACCAGTAGTGAACTGCCATGCTAAGTGTCCAGGTGCATGCCCTGGCAATCCAAACCAGTTAGTCCTGCAGATCCCAGAGGTACACAGTGCTGAGGACACTGCACTAGGTTACGGGAACATTTTTCCCACTGCCTGTCCTAGCTCTAGCCTAATGGCAGGGAACCTGCAAGGCTTCATTAGTTGATTTGGTCATGCTGCTTGGACTCTTAAAAGGATGACACGCTGCCGAAGGCTCTTTCAGGAAGGTCTCATCAGGGTTTGGTTTTTTTCTTTCTTTGATTTTCTCATCTGTCTTTCTTTTCCTTGTATTGTGAGGACAAGACAGCCTCAGAGTAAGGTCAATGTGGAATTGGAACCATTTTTATGAATGGAAACTAAAATAAATCTAAAGTTTAGCTGAAAGGCTCTCCATTATTTGTAAGGCCTGAGGAACCTTGATCTTGACAGGGCTCATTACCAGATGAGAAACGAGTACCAGTGAGGTACCAGTGGGGCATCCTGATTTCCTATAAAACTCAGAGCCCAAAAACAGGTACTGAGAGTCCCCCTGTAGAAGGAGTTATTTTCCTTCTCCTCCCCTCCCCCGCCAAAAAAAGCATTCAAAGTAGTCAGTCACTAAGAAAGATACAAGAAAGTAGGCTACAAGATTAATCTTTCATTCTTTCTTTTTCTGGTTCAAGACATATTTCCTCATTGCTGGTACAAAAGATGAAGCCCAGAATACCCAATAGACAAAAGTAACAACTTTCCAGAGGAAGACACAGTGAAGGGCTGTGAAGGTCAGAGATGCCTCAAGTATCTTCCTCAGGTAACAAAGGGAGTAGTATATAAGCGTGTTCAAAGCCTTTCGTGGATGTAAACCCTTCTTGTTAGTTGTATGTGTCGAAAAAATAATAGAGAATTAGGCTGATGGAGATTTACTTGCATTCAGCAGAAACATGAAGTAAATGCTTCACTAAATCAATGGAGCTCATTTATGTTAAATGAAAACAGATTACGCTCTGTATTTCCCTTGTAAAAATACCTTTGCTTTCAATGTTTTATCTTCTTTCAGTATATAATAGTCATTTAAAGGAGTTTCAATTTCTGCTGGTTTATCCAGAGTTTTTATTTCATAATATTCCTCTGGCTATACAAACTTGGCTGAATGTATCAGAGAGCATACTTATGAAATTTGTAGGTGTCATCATGCCGAGGTCAGGGGAGGACAGAGTTGAATTTCATAGGCTGGAAAGAAGGTCTTCAACTAAACTCAGTAATGGTAACTGCAAAAAGCTGTGTTTTGTCAGAAGAGAGACCAGAAACAGCAGCTAACAGGAGGAGGCAAGAAATCACCAAAACTTCTTGGAGGAATAACCAACATCAATGCAAAAATCTGCAGTGTACAGTTTCTCATGCTGCTGTGATGAAGAAGATGCTGATGAATGCACACACACTGCCTTTCAAGCCTCACATACTGAAGAGCTGTATTCTGTAAGGTGCCAGGATTGGCCTTGACCAAGTCTTGAGAATCTCTGGCAAAAATAGAAAAGAAAGACAACTGCCCTTTTGAACAACCCTGAAGACAGATCTTGGTTTTAAACTATCTCTTATTTACTGGAGGATTTTCCTGGCTGGCAGAGACTATTTCATAGAACAATAGAATCATAGAATGGTTTGGGTTGGAAGGGACCTCAAAGATCATCTAGTTCCAACTCCCCTGCCATGGGCAGCAACACCCTCCACTACACCAGCTTGCTCAAAACCTCATCCAACCTGGCCTTGAACACTTCCAGGGATGGTGCAGCCACAACTTCTCTGTAGGCCCCCTTTAAGTACTGGAAGGCTGCTATAACATCACCCCGGAGCCTTCTCTTCTCCAGGCTGAACAGCCCCAACTCTCTCAGCCTGTCTTCATAGCAGAGGTGCTTCAGCCCTCGGATCATTTTCATGGCCCTCCTCTGGACTTGCTCCAGCAGGTCCATGTCCTTCTTGTGTTGGGGACTCCAGAGCTGAACACAGTATTCCAGGTGGGGTCTCACGAGAGCAGAGTAGAGGGGCAGAATCACCTCCCTCGACCTGCTGGCCACACTTCTTTTGGCACAGCCCAGGATACGGTTGGCTTTCTGGGCTGCCAGCGCACATTGCCGGCTCATGTTGAGCTTCTCATCCACCAGCACTCCCAAGTCCTTTTCCTCAGGGCTGCTCTCAACCCATTCTCAGCCCAGCCTGTACTTGTGCTTGGGATTGCCCCAACTCACGTGCAGGACCTTGCACTTGGCCTTGTTGAACTTCATTAGGTTCGCACAGGCCCACCTCTCCAGTGTGTCAAGGACCCTCTGGATGGCATCCCTTCCCTCCAGCGTGTCCACACCACCACACAACTTGGTGTCATCAAGTATAATTTGAAAGAGCTGTCTCAAACATGAACTCAAGCCTGGTAAGCAGGTGATAAACAGTGCTCTTCTCAAGGATGATCCTCTCTTTAGTGTAACTATGTTAATGGTGGGCATAAGCCCAAAGAATTTGGGATAAATTTGAAATCAGCAAGTTTAGAAGAAACCATGTTGAAGGAATGGCTTCACTAACTTTGCTTGTTCAGTTAAAGAAGCAGGTGTAAGTAGGCTAAGTAAATATACTTCTAAGAACAAAAGGAAAACTAAAGGGAAACACAATTAAGGAGGGTAAAACAATTTATATAAGGGGGAGGCGATTTAAAGATGGTCTAAGTGAGGTACACCGTTTGGATGAAGTTGCAGAAACTCAAATCAAGGCAATTAAGAACTGGAGAACAGAAAAAGACCCTTTCTGGCAAATGACAGAAGAAAAAGCACAAACCAGGAAAGCTATAAGCATGCAGCTGGGCAAAACTTCTCTGAGCTTTAATGGGAAACATACATCTACAGACACCTGCTCAGAGAATGAAAACAAACACTGAAGAAAAACCTCTAAAACTTTGTGCTTTTCCTGGTTTTGTGCTTAGTATTATGAATAATTAAAAATATTTTAAAACTTGACCTTTTTTCACTATTAAGCTGAAGCAGAGTAAGATGCTAATATTAATGTAGTCTTTTGGTTATTAGCTGACTGTAGTTCTTTACTTCTCTCTAAAGGTGATCACCGAAATTGTGCAGGGTCACTAAGGTACAGAAGAGAGGTTTTTAAGGGTCAAGAATTGAAGCAGCTGAAATTGAAGTCGGATTTGTGTCTGTGAGGGAGTGAGATGACAATGCTTTAGCTTAAAAAGTCTAATTTTGCCTTTGTCTTTTCCCCCTCCTCTGTGAATAGGTTAAATGACCTTTTTTTTACCGTACTGATCTCTCTGCAGTGTCTCATTTTGTCACCCAGCCATCCGATATTCCCATACTCCTGATCTCACCTAACAGCCCCAACGGTGTCAAAGGTTCCTGCTCATCTGCACCTCCTCACTCTTCTCCCCAGTCTATTTTTTAGGTTGAGCTGCTTCTCCTCATGTTGCAGGATGCTGCAGATAGCTAAAGGAATTGCTACTGTGCAAGAGCTACAAAAATGTTCTGTACGTAAATGCTGTGCATTTAATACCCTTACTCAGAAGTCACTACTATTTCACATTGCAGACAAGGAGCACTGCAGCCTTCCCTTGCAGTCAGGACTTTTGGAGAATGCCCTGGACTTCTGAGGTGTAAAACAAGTTATGAGTAGGGCTTTCCACCTTTGAGAAGTAAACTTTGATTTAGTCCGCTTAATTGTCCCTGCAGGCCACACATGCTCATGGGTTCTGGAACTAATAAAAAAGCAGAAGCTTTAAGATTTTTTTGGCTTGATGAAACGGTTGTTCTGAGTTCTCTGTTCCCAGACCAGCAAGAGATCTAAAGACTAAATTCCCTTGTCTAGATCAATAAAATATGAACATGTATTAATCACTCCAAACCCGTGGCTTTTTAAAAAAGGCTAAGCTGAACTGAATTTAAGATTAAATAATTTTATACAAATCTAATGTTAATTCTAAAATTTCAAAGCTAGATCCTTTGGAATTGCAAAGATAAACTTAATTACATTTCTGATGATTTTCAAAGTGATTTATATCATGGTATTTCACAGATGGCTTTCAATCAAATTAACAATTTACAAAGGATGAAGCTTTTAGTGATGGCAGACACGAATAAGGCTGAGGAACTTGACGCTTTCTTTTCTTCAGTCTTCAGCAAAGTCTCCTAGGCCTTTCTGCTTAGTGAAAGTGTTCAAGGAGAGAAACTATTAGAAGCAGCTGAAGATCAAGTTATGAGTTTTTCTTTGCAAGGTTTCAGCCCATATATGTCCATGGAATCAGGTGGTCATGTCCATGGGTGCTGACAGAACTGGCCAATATCCTTGCAAGGCAAGGATAGAATGTGTCTGGATGCGTGAAAAAACAGGGGCATAAAAAAAATGATGTGCTGGTCAAGCACACATCATAGTGGTTAATGGTCTGTACTTTACCTGGATACCTGTCACAAGTGGAGTATCACAGGGAGCTGTCCTGGGATGTGTCTTGTTTCATGTCCTTATCAGTGACCTGGAGGATGTCATGGAGTGCACCCGTATCAAATTCGCAGATGACACCAAAGTAGGGGTCCTGGTTGATATGCTTGAGGGCAAGGCTGTCATTATAGGACAAATGCAGGCTGGAAGAATGGGCTGAGAGAGACTGTGAAATTCAGGAAGGATAAGTAAAGCGTCCAATCTGGGAAGGAAGACCTTCTTGCCGTGGTACAAGCTGGGAGAGCCTGGCTGGGGAGTGGCTCTGCAGGCAAAGCCCTTGAGGGACCTGATAGGCAGTGAGCTCAATGTGAGCCTGCAGTAGCCCTGGCAGCAATGAGGGCCAACAGCATCCTGGGCTGTGTCAGCAGGAGCACAGATTTAGGGAAGGGATTACTCCCCTCTACTCCTAGAATCATAGAATGGTTTGAGTTGGAAAGCATCTTAAAGATCATCCAGTTCCAACGCCCCCACCATGGGCAGGGACACCAGTCCTTTTTATTCTGCATCTAGGCTACTGCTGCCCATTTTGGCCGCCCAGTAAAAAGATGTTGATAAACTGAAATGTGTTCAATGGAGGGCCACCGAGACGGATTGGGTTGGAGCATCTATGCTGTGAGCTGTGTTAAGGGAGCTGGGCTTGTTCAGCCTGGGAAAAAGGTGGTTTCAGGGGAACCTAACAGGAGCCTCTGGTGCCTATGGGGAAGGTATCAAGGGGACAGAGCCAGGCTCTGAGTGGTGAGAAAGCTAGGGACATTGAGCATAAAATGAAACAACAGACTCTATATAAGGAAGAAAAATTTCACTATGAAGATGATCAAGCAGAAGGGTAGGTTACCCAGAGAAGTTGTGCAGTGTCTGTTCTTGAAGGTTTTCAGTATCTGACTGAATACTGAACCAGCAACAGATAACTTGGCTTGACCTCCACAGCTAACCTTGCTTCGAGTAGGAGGTTGGACTGGAGACCTCTTGAGGTTCCCTCCAACCCAAATTCTCCTATGACCATGTGAATGTCAGCTGAATGTTGCACTACAGTAAACTACAAAGTGTTACTCTGTATCAGCTAGTAATGCATAGATAACTGAAAGACAAAAATTAAAAGATCATTACAGGATGAAATTAAGGTACCATTTCATTTGCACTATTACCAATATATACAAGCAATAGCTACCTCAAAAAATCAATAAATCACAAACAGATTATAAAAAGGTTACAAATTAAGTGTACAAAAGTATCATGAGAGAGTTCACTTCAAAATCCCACCCACTGCTGTCATTACTAGGCATGTAAAATTCTTTAGTGAAGAGAACAGTCAACGGAGCAGCACTACAAAAAAAATTTATTATTTTCCTTTCCTCATAATTTTTTCACTCTTATAAAAAGAGACACTCTACCATAAAATTCTTTTTAAAACAGATACAGACAGGTAAAAAACATTGTCATCTGGGAAGCTAAGAATGTGGCAAAGTAACAAATTACAAAATCATAAACTGCTATTAGGCTACTAATGAATAAGACCTGCTACTTCAACCATATAAATATATAATTTAATTGTGTATGTGTGTGTATACATATATATATCTACCTATATAAAAGCCTGAACAATTTGCACTTGCAGAACATTAGCATTTTGCCAAATTCTAAAGTACCTATATTTAAAAAAGGCAATCAGCAAGACAAAAGAAATACCCTGAAACTGTGAATTCTAAAACTGTAAGGGTAACTCAGGTGGAACACCCCAGGGAGTGATGACAGGTCAGACCAAGTTCTTTTTCTCGTGTTTCATATTCTTCAGGTCTACGACATGTTATGCTCAGCACATGGGACTTTGAGATTATTCTTTTGAGACTTCTAATAGGCTCCACTCAGCAAAGACCATAGGCACCTTCTCTGTATTTTGGGTTCCTCTTTGGAGGCCAGATATGTAAAAATCAGATGTCGACATACCTACCTAGTAAATACTTTAAGACTTAGTTAAAGTTCAAGCTGCAGGAAGGTTTCTTCCAACCGGGTCACAAATCCTCATCCTGTTCTATTTCAAAACTAAAGACAGTGATGTTTACTCAAGTTATATCTTAATTCTGCTCTGGACAAGAGCAGAAATTGTCTGAAGAGCACAGACTTAAGCCTAGGATTTCCTACTCCTAAAACCAGATACCACGAGTGTGATTTAGTTCTCACATGAAGACACTTAAATGCAAGTTCGTGTCAGTGAGCTACATATATAAGTTCATGCTGTCATCACTGCTCAATTCAACTGCCTAAGACACATCTAGCAACAGTGCCACTGAAGATGCTCCAGGCTATCAGAGGCATCTACATAGAGAGAGAAAATGTGACACAGGACTTACAGAAGATCTGCAATCCTTTCAGGTAGCAGCTGGAGACTCAGCCCAAACACTATGGTACTTTGTAAGTGTTGATAGCTTAGACATCTCAACCACATATAGACATCTAAATGCACGTCTACCTTTGTGCACCTTCATCTTGAGGCGAGTCCCATCTTGGTGAAAAACTTCCTCAAGAAATATGAGACAAAATTCTGTCTAATATGTATTCTGGATGAAGAGGTTATTACTCCCACCAAAGCTGAGATATGCTCACTAACATGGTGAGTTTAATTAATTTTGCATTGAAACAGATAAGGAGAGCCCAGGTGACCAGTTAATAGCACTTCTGTAGAGAGACCAGCAGGTGTCCAAGTTGCTACAATGGCATTACAAGGGGAACCTTCACTGTTCCAGTACTTTCAAAGCTGCACAACAAACTGTTTCAAATCTTTGTTGGACTGTAAGTGCCATATAGTTATTCCATCTCTGGACACAAAACCCGCTTTCTCTGTATGCTGTGAAAAAGATTTGAAAAATCAAGTCTCAAGTCAGCAGTTACTTCAAAACTTATCAAGGATGCATATGTTTCCCAAAATATCCATTGCTCTTCCAGTGGCCTAGAGAGAGCTTGCTGGTGAGGAAATGCTACCATCTGCAAAGAAGAAAATATATGTCCCTTTGTGCCCGAGTTGCTTTTTGTTGCAACAAAAATATTTTTTGCCAATAGATCAGCAAACATGCAATCTAGTGTTGAATCCTGTTCTTTAGAACAGGAGTCTTGAAACAATACACATTTTGCTATATACAGATACCAGTATCCTGCTGTGTTGTGTGTCTTTTGTCTACAAAACACTTCTGAATTAAGCTTTTTTAAAACACGAAAATGAAAATTATTATATCAATTATATACCAATTCTTTTTTATTCCTTTCCTTGCTCTTTTTGTAATCACACTTTCAGTGCTATCGAGGAAGGTGGAAGAACCGATTCTCTACCTTAACAAAATAAACAAACAAATAAGTAAAGCAGTAACAAAAAGAGTACCATAGTTCCTGAGTGGCTACCAAACTTACATACTTATTTAACTTTATTTTCTTTAATTTGGTTAAACTTATCTGTTTTTCTAATGTGAATATTCAGGAACACTTGTTTTGCAAACCAAACATTTCTGTTGAAAGAAAGTTTGCTAAAAATAAGAAACAGAACAGAAGCCAGTGTTTAAACAAACACAAGAATCTCTTTGAGGAGTGGATTCAATGTCAAAGTAATTTGTTTTGTAAATCTGAAATAAATGCACTCAAATGAACAAGATAAATTATTTTCAGTATTAAAAAAAGTAGTGTTTCAGATAATTTTTCTGACATAAAACGGATCTGATGAAATAAGTACAAGTGGAAGGATAAGGAGTAATGCTAAAAATGTTTTATATTTATGGAGAATACACATTACTAGGAGAGATAATAAAAGTAAAATGTTGTTTATGTATTAGAAAAAAAATGCCATTCATCATAACAGTTTACTCTCTAAATTCACCAAAGACTCTGGATCAGTTAAGGCATTGTTCAACTCATATTTTAAAAGCCTTTTTATGTTTAAGATTATTTCTGTTAAGGTATGTTACTTTAATTAGTACTATGAATATGATTCCATCACACAGAAATAAAAATTTAAAAATCAAGTAATACATAAGGGGATTTTATCAATATTCATTAATTTTGAACAAGGTTTAAAGCAATCATTAAAGGAGCTAAATTTATTCAGAATAAATTTTTGAAATCATTAGTCAACTTGGAATAAATTAGGAGTACATAAATAAAAGCCAAGCAGTACACAATGAATGTAAGAAAGTTGTAAAACTGAGCACCAGATTTTATTTTGCTCAGGTAATGACTCTTTTGATTAAATCAGAAACTAAGCCTGTCCTATGAGAATTTGTAGTGGTAAGTTACCAAGTTTAAAAATAAACATTTTGATTTCTGCCAACCAGCCATTGTCTCTAAAGCACACAGAAGCTATACAACTCTTAAAAGACAGGCATTAGTTTCCTAACTTGGAAGCTCTACACATATGTTATGTCTTGACTTTACAATTCATAGCACTTACTTTAAACATCACCTGAAACAAGGCTCTTTGTTGCCATTTTCACTGTGTATGCAAACAACAACATACTGTTTTCTGTTACAAGAAACGGCATTTATTCAAAATGACACCTGGATTATTACATTTTTTTCTGTCTTTAAAACTGGAAATAAAATGTATTATCTCTGAAACTGCTGGATAGCATAGTGGTTTAAAGTAAATGTTTTCCAATAACAACAATTTTCCTATCTGGCTCAAAAATTTTCCAATGCAATTCTACAACAAATGCACTACTAAAAAGTACGCTGCTTGTTTTAATCAATTTGCATTTGAGCTGAGTTCAAAAGAACACTCACTCTCCATAAATATAAAGAAAACAGAGGGAATTCATCTGAGAGGTGAAGAATAATTTGATCAAGGTTCTTCATAAATTTGATTTTTTCTTCTCCATCATAGTCTGAGCTTGAAATGTTACTTTCTCCTGTTCCATTTTCAAGAAGCTGTTCCAGAATCATGCACAAAGGAAAAATATTCTCATACTGGGTAATGTCATACATGGCCTGGATCTGGAAATAAAGAAAAATTGATACATAAGCACAGAGTGAAAATGCTTCTGCAGCCCACCATCTCAGTTGATAGTTTAAGGAATAATGTCAAAATTTGCAGTAGTATTTATATAATCAGAACAGCTATATGCTCAGTATGATTACTTCTAAGAAACGTTTTCCTTTTTGAGATAACAGACAAACAACAAACTCTCCATCATCCTATCAAATGAAAAGTGAACATAACCTCCTATTCATGAGTCAAAGAGAGTTTTCTCTACCTAATTATCCATAGGCTGTGATACAACAATCTACAGATAAACAACAGCAGCAGCAGCTTGATTTGGTTTAGGTATATAATTAAAATCGGTGGATTTCTGTTTTCTGAGAAATAAAATAACAAGTAAAAAAAGAAATTATTTTACTCTCAAACATAGACAATCATCTATTCAAGTGACATGTCTAGAAAGGAAATATAAAGTCCAATTTCTCAATCTCAACAGAAAATACACAAGCCAGTACTACACATCTGAGTCAGTTACAAAGTGAAAGTTTCAATTTGTCAAATAAGCTCACTGACCAAATTACAAATTCATTAAAAGCCTTACAGCTTTAATATAAATTTAGCTGTCCTGTGTTTGGAAACTCCCATTTCAAACTGAAGCTTTCAGAATCTCTGCTGTACCTAGGGAATAACTGGTAAGATCCAAACTTCAACCTTGGGGAGTTGTATCTCTGGAATGAAATACTGTGTCTTTTCAAAGTGTGAAATTTATTACACACCAGTTGTTTTTACAAAAAATGAAAGTCATTTTTGATTCCACTAGAATCTAACAAAAAGACAGCACTTTATCTTCCTCAGGTAAGGCTGCTACAATCTACCTCTGCAGTAGATGGTGGCTCAGGGATTTCTCGCTTTGTCTTTCTGAGTTTTTAAACCTAAAATCTGTTTGAAGCTCCTTAGAGTAATGTCTTTCAGGTAACCTCCCACCTCAGAGACAACACTAAGACATGATAGCCATCCTATTGCAAAGCCTCAATGTAGCAAAGTAATTATGCTGAGTTTTCTAGACATTTTGAAGATCAGGCTAATTGCTGAGAATTATTATGCCTAGCCTTGCATGCTCCAGTTCTGTCTTCCTGGAACCTGGTAAGAAAAATCTGCAGTTCAAAAGCTGCTATCAAGAATTCGACATTGACATTCTTATCACAACAAACAGCAAAAAATATAAAAGCACAATATTAAGTAATCAAATACTTGTAAAGTCCAATTAAAGCAAATTGTATAATTAGGGAAAACCTCCTCTAAAAAGACGTAACAAGACAATCTGTTTCTTCGAATACCAGACATCTGACTCTGGGACAACAATACGTATACACTGATTGTTTTGACTATTAACTAATAAAGGTGAGATAAATGTATTTATTTTGCTTATTCAACTAAATTAAAGCTAAATTGAGAAAATAACCAGTATTAATGATATCATGAATTTCTAGGGAAGAGATTACACTAAAGGCCTATAAAGTTTTCTCTAAAGACTTTCTGTGTAGGAGTCATCTGACCAAACACAGCTATCAACAAGCTGAGATAGTTATCCTTGGTTCCTGTTTTAGTCAACAGAGAGAAGCAGGGGGGGGACTCAGTTGCCTGAATGTAGGTATCTATTGCCATATTGGATCTCCAAGGGCATCCGAGGCATGTGCATGAGTAGAGCTTTACGTAAGAGTCAGCAGCTATAAGCCAGGAGTACCACAGTACCACCTTAGGGTATTCGGTGCGGTGTCAGATGTCTGAGTTTGGCAACTGAGTCTTTCAGGATGTAATTCATTCCATTCTAAACTAGATCCTCAGATGTACCATGTCCTGAAACTTTTTATAGTGACAAAATATGACTGTGCCCAGAAAAATGATGTAGAAACATAAATTGAAGTTCTATGCTTTTAGTTCCTGTAATTTGGATATTAGAAGTTCAATGTTCCAAGCAAAAACTTTTGTTCGATTCTCAAGTGTTAGCCTTGTAAATTTACTCAGATCTTCCTTTTGCATGAGGAATCAATAGAAAATGTTTTAGAAAGGCTAATTATGTCACTTCACTTATCTCAGTAACCTCGGGCTCTTCCAAGCAGGTAAGCAATTGTGTTACTTGCAGTGGGTCTTGAAAAGTGCAGCTAATTGCAACTTAGTAAACTATCCAATTGATTATGGATAATAGAAACCACAAGCTAACTAATTCCCTTTCCTCTGCAAATACTACTGCACTAAAGGAAAATGGATTTAGCCACACAGAATTGACTTTGAACAGAAAGGGTAAGTCTGATGGCAAGGAGGAAGTATTTTTCTGAGGTAATTGCTTTTCAGGGGACAAATGCACCTTGAAATACTGTTTATAAAACCAGGAAAAAGGAAAATCAGTCTAGAACATTTTCTGTCTCAAGGCTTATTAACCTTTCCAGCCCATTTAATAATCTGAACAAAACCTGTCTCCATTTCTTTTGTTAGAAGTCTTTTGCAGCACTAATTGATGCAATTACTACCAACACAAATTTGTGCCACAGAATTTGTAGAGGAATATCTTTACTGTTACCTAATGGTGCAGTCAGATAACAGACCTATTAATCTTGCTCACCAGTGTGTGTGAGCATGTAGCCGCATATGTATGGGTACACACCTATACACAAGAAAGTTCAGAAGGTATATCTGTAAAGCAAATCTTACATATAGGCTATAATTCCAGAATCTATGAATAACAACTTTAAGTAACTTTAATACTAACTCTGTGTTTCAGAAAGAATTTTAAGATAATCACTCTTTTTACAGATCAGATGGGTGTGCAATACGGGTTTTGGGCACTATTTTTTGGTGAGATCAGTCCTTTTCAATTTTTCCTCACAGGGTATTTGCGAATATGTTTCTGAGCAGTAAGATGCATTTTGCATGCACCTCAGTTCTGAATTTAAGTTTTGAAATTATTTTATTATGATTTCCCAATCCAAACAGACTTTTTAAACTTGAATTTTTTTTAAAAAAAAATCAATTATATAAGATTGAACTTTACATAAAATGGAAACAAGGGGTACAAGGACCTCCTGGCTGGATTTGATGATCTGCTAATCAGAATTCATATATTTACATCACCAAGTTCAGAATGCAGGAAGCATCAAAGCTTTTGGCTGGAATTAATTCTCCAAGCTTCTCCTATACTACAGGGTGACTACCTGAAATAGCACACACATTTACTACTTAATCTGAAAGCAGGGAAGAAGTTCTCTAACCTTTCTTCTTCACAATGCCATCATAAAAACCAGTTCTAATACGTTAGAGGAAACTGCTCAAAAACGTATGCAGCAGCATACAGTCGGAATGCTAAAAAGCCATCTCTATTCCATGTCCCTGGGCCTTTACTATGCTTCCTCTTTGCAAAGCAACAGATTAGGTGGCCCGTGATCAAATTCCAAGCCACTGCTCTCTTATTAGACAGATTTGGAGTTGGGGTCTTTGGGCAAAATTTTGGGCAAGAAGCAGGGATCTGAAAGCACAGAATTAATTGAAGTAACCTTCAGAGTATCAGAGAATGGTGGATATAATTGCTGAAGGTTATTCAACCAGATTCAGACAAAATCCCAAGTGATATTCTACATGCAATTTTTCACTTAGAATATTTTTATGTCTTAATGGTTCATGCACATTTATATCATTTATTCAAAAGCTCTCAATAGCAGCAATATAAAACAAGAACAAAAGAATAAATATTAGCTTTGAATAAATTCTCTACAATTCTTAAGCCATTTACCAGCCGCAATTCATTTGTAGTGATACAGTCTGTTGAGGCTGGAATTTTCACATGCAGAAGACTGACGCTACCTTCTGATTATAGGCAAACAACTTTTATTTCTTTTATGTCTCAAAGGACCTAAAGAATGGAGACAATACTTTACCAGTGCAAATACGAATTAGATGAAAAGAAAGATATGTTCATGGCAACTAGCATTTGCTTCCATGCAACTCAGATACTTATGCAGGCTAAGGACAAAGCATCAGCAATACCTGCATGCTTTCTGGAATAAGCCAAAATCAGCTCTAACTCAGGAAATCTTCTTTTTGGTTTAGAATGGAACATTGAAATGCTGTTTTAATTTTGTCAGAAATTACAATTAGAATTCATCTAGAAGCACCATTATGTTTGATTAATGACAAAAGCTTTCCTCCTTTTCTATCCCTTTAATTTAGTTAACACCTTTTCAGGCTTTTTTAATCCTCTGAAGATATTAAGTTTAAACGTATATTGCAACAAATAATTATACACAACATAATGCTATATAAAATACTGACATACTGATACAAATTTGAATCAAACTGGAAAGACGAGTGTTTATACACCTCTGCTATTTAGAAAGTGATAAAATTGACACTTCTAGAAGAGGTCTATTTCTATTTTAGCAGAAAAATATTCTGCCCACATCTCCTCAATCCATCATATTCTAACAGTTTTGCTCCTTGCAAATTTTTTCTTCCAACTTTTACCACTTCCATTTCTTAGCATTTACTATTCAGCAGGGATTTAACTTTTATGCTAGCAAGGTGTCTTTTCTATGTCCCAATAAATTACATTTCAAATCTCACTGAAATATCAAGCGTCAAAAGTTAGTATTTCTATTCTTTTACATGCGTGTTTTTCAGAGAAGCATAAAGGGAAGACCAAAATAAACAACAGGAACTTCTAAAGCCTGGCTAATGTTGCCTTTCCATGGAAGCAAGGGCAGTAGGAACTGCAGCACCACCAGCTGCTGGGCTATGATCACTATAGTTACGGAGGATAGAGGACAGAATAGAACCAAATCTGCCATCTAGCAATTTCCAGCAAAAATCCCTTATGGCCCATCCCCTCCCTAGGGAAGCAAAAGGAGCCAAAGCTCCTAGAAATTCTCTAGAGCGGGTAGAAGCAGGCATAGAGTATATGTCTACCTTGAAATAGTCTATCACCAAGCAAGTCATCATCTCAGCAAACAGTCCCAGTTCCCCTTGCTTCCTTGCAGAAGGTTGCTGGTACAGGCAGGTACATATGTGGACTGAATTCTTGGCAAGAAAACTAAGATTCATGGGCTAGGAGGCCACAGAGCGAGCGTAAGCTGATGTGCCATGTAACAGAACATGGACTTACCCAAACTACTTCAAACTGTTTGAAGTGGATCATGCCTGCTAGAAAATGTTGAAACTTGATTTGCACGTTTCTAGAGACGTACAATCCTGGGTATGCTCTTTTATGGTCAATTATCCCAACTCTTTTTCTTTTTTTTTTTTTTTAAAAAAAAACCCCACATATTTTATTTGCTGCTTTGGCTTTCTGGAAGTAGAAGCAGCTGCTCCACCTAGAACTAAGAGGAAGGTGGATCTGGGACAACAAGGCAGTGACAAACTATATACAGCTATTGATGTGTACAGATATGAATAAATTATTTCTCTGCTTACTATGCCTGCATATAGGAGGTATGCTTCTCTGAAACCGTTTTCAGTATTTTAACACTACAGTTGTCCTAAAAAGTATATAATTATAAAAACAAGTCCCTAAATGGAGAGATACTGACAACATCACTTTTTAGAAAAAAAGTTTCTAAATCACGATAATGAAAAATAAGGAAGAAATGACTGGCTGGAAATGCTATCAACAAGTGATCAGCATTTAGTAAACTTTGTGTTTGCTAAGGTAATGCTGACAGACCTAAGTTTTCAGTAAAATCGACACCATTTTACTCTACTTGCCCAGTCTGAGTCAGAGGTTAATGGAGATACATGTCAAGAATGACTGAATTTTTTCCTCAAGTGGCAACACATTCTCACTTTATGAACAAAGAATTCAGGGAATTCTGTTCTTGACCCTTCCTTTTTCCTTTGAGAAATCCCTATCGACGCTACTCATTGGTGTGTTCAAGTCGTAAACAAAAGATAAACATTTTTTGGAGGGCAGCAGGTACGTTTTGATAACAGGCATTTTACTTCAAAACAAGGAAAGTCTTTTAACTGGATGTTCCACAAGTATGTAAGTATTCTCTATGTGGATCATTAAAATTTACAAAACCAGCAATATCCATCGTATAAGAAAGCACACAGTAGATAAAAGAGGTTATCTCTAATTGCTGTTTAATGTTTAAATAACATACTGACAAGCATCTCTAAAACGTTTAAGGCAGGTACGCATGAAAGACTTTACCAGAAATCTTTTTGTTCTGATTTTAATACTATTATATTTGGTTTAAAGGAAATTACCTTACAAATTGCCATGACTCAGGATTCAGTTTTTAGCTGATTAGCATTTCTCACTAATTGCTTTTTGTTTTGTGATTTTGAAATGCATATTTCCCTAACATCCCTCCCAGTAATTATAATCCTCGTTAACCAGGTCAATATTCACCTGCCAAGAAAGTTCACACAGATTTACACCTTCTTTCAGTATCTAAAGCAAAATTCAGAACACCTGCAATTCCTTATGTAAATTTATACAACCCCCCCCTCAAACTTTCAAAGTATTTTCATCTTTTATTCAATGGGATCTGAAATTCTAGTTGTGCCACCTTTATTCATGCTATTACTTTCTTCTCAAGTAGCTCCCTAAGATTCAACAATTCTGCTTATAGATCAAGACTAAATGTGCCTGCAGAAAGGGGTCAAGGAATTACTGACATTTGTGAAAGTTAAATTCCAGAGTAGAGACCATCGGCTAAACTCTCAGAGCAAACGAATCTGCAGCTACCATGTGTGTAGTGACTACAGTCCTGAGCAACATTTTGCCAACAACACTTCAGACGCCTCAGCCAGCCTCACACTAGAGAGGTTTTGGGAGCAACAGAAAGAATCTTGCGAAAATTATGTCTGCCCAGACACAATAATTTGGCATACCCTGGAAAATACTTTTGATAGCAGAGGGAACAAGCACTTTAAATTCTGTCACCCAAGGGGAAGGTGCTTATCCCTGAGACATCTATGCATCGTGCCTCCTCCACATATCATTGGGCAGGGTCATCTGTTACTAGCCCTTAATATGACACACTGAATAACAAGAAATTCCCAAGCCAGCTTAAGCAATATTATTCTTATCTAGTAATATGATTTCCACAACATAGTGTAAGAAATTAAATATACTAGCAGTAGAGCATTCAAGCTTCCATTTTGGAATAAGAGTTGTAACAATTGCCTTGAATGTAACATAAAAAAGACACAGAAAGCTTTAAAAAAGTAAATTCCAATCCCTATTATCTTGTTAAAGAAAGCTAAAATATGAGCCACTAAGAAATCTCATTTAGAGAGAACCAAAAAACGAATGTATAAACCTTCTTGGGATAATGGGAATTTATAAACCTATTTCACTCCAATCTACAAAGCATAAACTGTCACTTCTATCATGTTATTTTTGAAATCTATTCTAGAATAAAAACATCCAATTCTTCACAAGTTGAAATACGAAATATGTAGGTTTTTTATTATTTTTTTTCAGAAAAGAATCTAAAATAAAGATTATGACAGTATCTATCATAGTATGGGTCCTTCCAAATCAAACAAGCTACTTAAGCATATTTCTAATTAAAAAAAAACCAACAAAACAACTAAAGTTCTAGACCAGACAGTTGCATGCAAAGTCGCTATCAGGGAAAAAGGAGAAAGAAACTAACAAAAATAATTAAATAATTTAACATGGCTACTACAAAGAGGCACAACTTAATTGCACTGTGCTGAGCCCTGGCCAGCATCTACCAAATACTGCTTGGTATTAAGCAGCACTCTCAGGGAGAAGAGTGGGAAAACATACCAACAGATACTATGGCTAAACTAGACACTATATTAGTGAGCCCCATAACTAAAAAGAAACAATGGAAGTGGAAGTCAGCTTGTTTAGTAAGAGATGAAGAAGCTTCTTCTAAGAGGGAGCAGGAGAAAGAATTAGAAGAGGCAACCTGTTCTGCAGCAGAGCAGTCACAAGAACAGGAGGAGGAAGAGACTGAAATCATAAATGAGACATTAACCACCTGATCCCTATCCCTAAGTGAGCTGCAAGATATGCAAGAAGATTTTAGCCATCAACCAGGTGAGCTAATTCTCATCTGGTTACTCTGATGCTGGGATATTGGGGCCAGTAGTCAGGAATTAGACAGTAAGGAAGCCTGGCACATCAGCCCCATGGGAGTATGAAGCTCTAGAGGACACCGGTGGACAGTGTACTCCAATACCATCAGATTATAAAGGGGACGAATCCCTGTGTGTGTCCAGAGTGACAGGAGAACTGTCTGTGTTGGAGGCTGAGGTAAGCCTAACTTAAGAAAGCTCCTCCTGACCAGAAACCCTATGGCGCTTTGGTTGCAGCTGATGTCTGAATAGGCCTCCCCAGACAGAACTGGGTTCTGTTCACGGGCACACTTGTCTGTCCTTCAAGACTGCCACTCAGTTCCCTGGGTCAGCCTTATACATATCGAGCTTCTGTTTCTAGCAAAAAGGCGAGAGGTAACACGTTCATAACGTCACTTCATTGTCTGATGTGCATTTCTTTCATTTACCACAAGCAACTGTAGCAGTACCATAGGCAATAACCGTATCATTAAAATAATAGACATTGTTTGTTGACATAAGAAATTATATTCTCATCCTATAGGAAATGTCATAAAGTATACAGTAATGCTAGTAATCTAAGCAAGCCTTGAAAGTAAACATCATACATATAACATTTTTATAGGTGAAGAATGACACTAAGGTAATAAAATTAAGTTTTTAATAACAACAGCAATAAAAAGTCCTCTATTAATTAAAATCACATCAGAAAACAATGGATGCTGAAAAGTATAGCTATGTTAGTTTCAAAAGATTTATTGACAGAAGTTTACGTATCTTTAGAAAACACACAAAAGTACTGAAAATAAACACCAATCACATTGCTTTAATGGTTCTAACAAACACAGTCCTAACAGTAATGCAAGACACATGTTTATTACTACTTAATCATAATTCATTCATTTTTGAAACTGCTTTTGAAACATGCTTTTCACCTCATAAGGCTTTTTTTTGATTTTCTAAAAGCATGATAACCTTGCCTCACATTCACCTTGCTTACTAAAATCATCTCTTCCAATACTAGGGATGGAAAGTATCAAACGAAACCAGCAAGTGGCAGATGGCTGGTCCGAAAACAAATCAAAGCAGTAGGTTATCACACAACGTGCATTTAAATTGCTTGCCACAGGATACTGTGAATGCCAAAAGCTTGCATGGGGTAAAAGGAAAGTAAACAGCTGTATGATAGTGAAATCCACTGATACACATGTAAAAACAGTCACCCTCCACCTTACATAGCCCAAATTGCTCGACACTGGTGGAATGTTTCTGGAAACATCTCCAAACTCTTCCCTGATGTCTACTATAACCACTGTCAGACGCAGAATATTTGACCTCTGGTCTGACAGCATGGCCATTCCTGTGTTCACCTATCTCCCAGTCTACTTTGCTGCCCTACTCGCTACCAGCATTAAGAGTAGTTAGCTTCTCTTCTTCAGAGAAGAAAATCCCCTTCTCCTTTTCAGGCAAAGTAAAGCCTGTTTTCAGCCCAGGAAGCCTGCAATCCATGGCTCTATACGCACCACAAACTACTTCAGTTTCAGAGAGTTCAGTCCTTCCTCCAAAGCCAGAGAGAGAATCCACAGCTCCAGGTTCAAAATCACACAGAAAAAAAGCCTGAACAGAAGTAAATCCAGGGGGTTTTGGACTAACTGAAAATGCAATATGTACTCAAAGCTTGTATTTATCTGCTGCGAAAGAAAATAGAAAAGCCATGAAAAACAAGAAAAAAGAAAACATCTAACAAAGAGCAAGAAGAGTGATTCTAGGCACTGCCCTATGTGAGGAAAAGGACGGAGCTGGTTGGAATACAAGCCTAACATTTGTAAGAAAAAAGTGACATCTGCTTTCTGAATCACTTTCATCCAATGAATCAAAGTATCTGTATAATTTTCATGAATAAAAAATGCTGAAGAAGATACGTTTCCTTCTAATTATGCCATTATTTTTCCTCTTCCATAGTTAGAGGCTGAATACTAGATGTCTGTTCAAGGCAATTGTCAACTAAACCAACCTTAGTCTTTGATTTAGGAAGAGGTGTTTTATTTATCTACTTATCCTTCCCCTTGTTTTGGAAAAAATCTTACATTTTACTGTACCAAAAAAAAAAATCTTTAGGAAAATATTTGCATTTCATACAAATACAACGTTTTTACAAATTAGTTGCCTAAAATGGATGAATATTTCCCTTAGATATGACTATGAAAACAAGACAACAATATATGGTGTTTCAATGATTCTAGCATCTGCCTAAACACCAGCTTTCCACTACAATTATATCACCAAATCCCATAATCTCCTCCCAACTTTCAGAGAATACCATCAGTCTTCCAAATTTTAACAGGAAGACTCAAGAGGCATGGCAGGATCTATCTAATTATTGTAATAGACAAGCAGTGCTACTTTCTTATTTAATGTATTTAAAAGTGTGTGGAATGTGTATGCAGAATAAATCTTGAATGGATTTATAGAATTTAACAATATAAAAATAATTTTGCTTATTCAGCTTAAATATGTGAGAAATTACAGAAGCAAAATATTTAATTGAAAAGCATGCAAAATAGAAAATATCATTAAATCACGAGTACACCACAGTGTATCTGAAAGTTTATATATATGCTATAAAGATTAATTTTAGAGGCAATTACTCCTTTGACTGAAACATGACAAAACAGAAAATGGAACAGATTGTGTCCTACAATCTTTTTAGTCTTTACAGAAAATGAATGGGTATGATTGTAAGCAAATATGGTTTCTCTTTCAAATTTTACTTTTCCTTTAATTTTCCATTATACTGTTCTGGAAAATCTCACCAGTAGTTTTCTAGACATGTTCATATTTTTAATTTGTTTGTTTGTTGTTTTTTTTTTTTCAAATGCTAGAGCAGCATAGTAGTGCAAAACGACAGGTTTTTAAGAGCTTCAGAGCACCAGTTTATAACTTGTGAATGTCACAGTGTAACCAGTGCTGGAAAGCAGTGATAGGCAGTTCAAGATTGGCCTTCCAAAATTCAGCATGCCAGGAGTAACTCTTGAGACAGTTACATTTAGAAAGATCCTTTTGAAACCGAAATATTCTACAGCTTGTGTGAAAATTGCAGAATCCTGACAGAACACAAGAAAGCAAAGCAAATTCAAAAGGGATTAAACTGTAAACTGACCATCAGAAGCCAACTAGTTTTTCTTTCCATTTTTGAAGCAGAAAAGAATGTAAAAAATATACAGGAAGGATTATGTACAGGAAAATGCTTATAATTCTAAAAGTTATGAGATCATCTGAAACAAATAATGGAAAAATTATTGAAGAAACTGCTGTAGTCTGATTATTATTATTATAATTATAATTATTATTCAGTGAAATAGATGAGGTCATATCAAGCCAACTCAACTTCAAGGGCTTCCTATATCTAAATCTAGAATAGCTTGACTCCATTCAAGGTAGTTTGGGGAAAGTTCTCTGCTATGCAAGTCACAGCATGTGCATGGCTGAACCTGTCATACAGATTGTTCTGAAAATCTTAAATGTGTCAGTTGGCAATGGCACAACTGGCCTTAAGTAATGGAAAAGATTCTGGAGAGTGCAAAGTTAAGCCAAAATTTGAATGTATAGCACCACCATTTTCAGCAGGCACACAATCATTTACTAGCACATTACTTGTGCTAGCAGGATGCCATCAAGGAATTATGAATCTGGGAATGCCAGGATTTGAAATGACCTGGAAGAAAGCTTAAGAAAATTTAGGAAGATTTACATATGGCAAGAGAAGCATGTGATTTTTCACTCTTTGGTATCATTTCTTATGCCAAAGCTTCAACATAGCTCAGTAAGACTACACAGAATTGACAAGTAATGGAGAGGTATAGACTTATTTAACCTTCATAGAATCTGTTTGAAGGATAATGTTCCGCCGTTGAATTGGATTATCTAAGAGCTGAGCACTTCAGCAAAAGTACAGATCATTTTGTCAATTGGCTGTGCTAAAGTCAAAGACCTAAGAAGAATAAAGCTAAAAATGACCAGAAGTGCGCTCTGTTGCACTGAGTCCCCCAAAAAGAGGCTAGTGCATCCAAACCATGAAGATATCACAGAAGCTTAAAGCATTTAAGTTTAAAGCAGTCATAGAATCATAGAATCATAGAATGGTTAGGGCTGGAAGTAGAAGCACCAATTCAAGAATAGGAACAGCAGCCCAACTGGAGCTCAAAGCATGTTCAAAGTCACAAAAGACCTGAACAAAGCCCAATTAAACAGCATTTGCATTGAGAAACCGAAAAGATAGTGTTTTAGGCAAATGACTGAGGTTTCTAGTGGACCTGTTACAGAACGGAGACATAAATGTACCTGTAGGGGCCCATATGGGATGCTGATAACAGTTAGTAAGCTAAAGTTTCCAGAAACAGATTGTCATTCATTTGAACATGGTATGACAGCTGCATAAAAGAAATGTCATGGTATCAAAAAAAAAAACCAACCAAACAAAAAAACAGCCAGAGAATAACATAAGTAACTGCAGCAATAGAATGGTGTCTCAGTCTGTGACACCACTGGAAGTCAAGAACACACTTGCACCTGGTGAACTGAATTTTGTAGAAAAAGAGTTCAAGTCTACCTTTCAGCCAAGGTCATGATGTCCTCTAATGGCCTGAACCAGCCACAATATCAGGCGAATTACATCTGAAAACCTCTCCCCAGTCTTCTTTAGCAACTACAACCTGTCCTGCCATTCCCTTCCCTGCTGTATCCACATCTCCATCCTTTTGTCTCTCCTCTATTTTTTCCCTTCCTCATCTCAGCAAAAGAGAAGGTAAGAAAAAGTGTCCCACGGGCATGACCATGTTCTGGGCCATAAGTGGAACCACATGAATCTGAAATACACAGGAGGCTGTATTTCATCAATCACCACAAACTCTTTTGCTCTTAATGTCTATGAATTCTGAATCAGAACAAAGAATTATTTTTTTTTATTTGATTGAACTTCCCACAAGAACACAGTGTTGGGGGAAAAAATTAAAAAAGAGTAGAAAATAATGAAATCTGAAGAAAAAGATACAAATCTCTTTACATTCACTTCAAAACTATGGTTGTTTTGAAGGAGATTGGACTACTAGAATAATTAGCACTATTTAAAACACTGCATGCTGCTTCTATAGAAAGAACAGTTTAAAAATGCAATCAGAATATGGTACTCACCTAAACAATTTCAGAGCTTAATACAGTTTCAAGAAGGTTACAGAAAACAGTCCCTAATCCTCACCACCATTAAGATAGCACATGACCTTTTGTGTAAAACAAGCAGCAGCGCCGTAGGTAACTGGCATTCAAAGCAGATTCTCAGAGACGATTTTGTTCCTTCTTGCAGGTGCCACAGTACTTGCCAATTACTAAATGAGCACACAGTAGGCGAAATGCAATGTTAATGTCAGATTTACTGAGCAATCAGTAAGCAACATTAGCTATAGCATGGTATTTATTAAAAATTTGTCCTGAAAAGACTAGAAAAATTCCAATATTTCAGAGGATGACTAGCCTTTCAAAAGGATAACTAGGCTTCAGTTTGAGATAGATTTTTTAAAAATTTAATGGTCTGGAACAAGAAATAAAGCGTCTTCCTAACGGTGGACCAGATATAATAATTCAAAATGTCTGCTACTTCACTTTACACACAAAGCTATTTACAATCAACTAACTCTATTTAATAATCACCAGTAGGCAATCCATACAAGGACGTAGTCATGCTTCTTTAAGTGCCTTTAGTAACACAATAGCATTCTTCTTTCCTCTTTGCTGCTTCAAATAAATATAACTCTGTAAATTTAATGCAATTTAAAATAATTGCTTAATTTATTAGGCAGGATTAAAACCACTGTGAAAGAGATTAAAAGATCACATTAACAAATCATACTAAATACACAGGCCACCTAGCTCTTCAAAATGATTTCAGATGACTACAGGGAATATATTAACAAAAATAGGACAGGAAATCATTAAGGATTGACTCATTAAAAGAAGAGAGAAGAAACAAAATCAAATCATATCAAAATTAAGGTGCACAGATCATCTTTGTTATGCTGTAACTGATTCCTATCAAATTTCTAGTCATTAGAAGGTCTAGCCTACCTGGCACAGTAATCATAATATTACTAACCAGTAAAAGACACCAGCTGCAATATAAAGAAAACCTCCTATTTTCATGCTCAAGCTTACTTTATTAGAAGAAAGTCACTATCCTGAATCTGAGCTTTTGTACATTCCAACGCTATCAGAATTCTTGTCGAGAATATGTATGCTATAGCAGAGGGAAAACTTCTGCAACAATACAGCAATCTGCAGACTGTGAACAAATCAGAAAGAGACTACTGCTACATTTTAATGGCTTTAAGGTAGCCATGCAATACATTCCTTCAAGTTTCCCTGATGACAGCAAATTAGCCAACAAGGAACTCGTGCTGTGACTGTTTCTGCTACCAAACTTAACTCATTTAAATCAAATTCAGGTTCTCCTATACTATACCAACACACAGCCATTGATTTAGAAAAGCTTCTAAGCTTTCCAGTCTGTTAACTCTTAAAAATTTCTCATTTAGTTTTGTCAGAGGTCGATCTCTCTTCCTTAATACTGTGAATTTTATATTCCCTACTGGAGATGGAGAAGATGGGATTATCACCATGTGGAACTATGGTTCATTTAATGTTTTTTTCGGTTCTCAATCCTCCGGTCAATAAGAATTGAAAGACTTTGACTTCCTTTATCCTGAAGAATTAAGTTGGAAATTGTCATAGTTTGGCAAAAACCTTTTTAATTTCATAGCTCTATTTGTTCATACTGCCTGACTTAAGATACAACCTTATTGTCAAGTAAAAGTGTACAGCAGCAAAAAAGATGAAATGTATTCAACTATTAGCAGGATTGTAATAATAAGGAGAATAGAACATTCTTCCTGAACCAATGCTGCTTCTTACATTTGTACCAGAAAAAAAGCTTAACAGATCAGGTGGGCAGCACTTAAAATATTTTTATGGAAGTAATCCACATGCATTGTTCCTAAAAGTAACCATGCATTTGAAGGTGGGAGACTACTATGACAAGGAAATAGTTATTCCACTCATATCTGGTCTTCCCATCCTTGCCAACAGGCACCCATTTTCCTTCTGAAAAATACAAACAACTTTGGAAACATTCAGAAACACTAAGTGGGGGTTTTCAAGGAGCAATTTCGAGTTTTGAATTCTTTAGCATGCTTAGGACTTCTTGTATAAATTGCAGCATGTTCTAACAACATTTTCCAAGAATAAGATAAAGGTTAGAAGCACAATGCTTCTTGAATCTACTCTTCTTACTCACCCTTTAGGATCCGTTAGATGTGGATCCTCAGAGAAGCATGAAGTATTGGCTGAAAATTACTGCCTTAGAAACATAACAATAGTCCAAAAATAAAAGGTAAAGCAGAGAAGAAAAAAAAGATTACAGAGAATTAGCTCATATGAGAAGAATTTTCATGGAATATTCACATAGCGAAAGCAGCTATAAAGTTCTCATGTAGGATCTGAAGATTGGGAAAGAAAATATACTACATATGACCTTTGAACAAAGGTGTCTCTTTCTCAGATTAAAGTTTTTTTTTTACCTCCAAATTTCAATGCCATCTAGTTCTTTCATAATGAAAAAGAACAGAAAAATATTCAGTTTATCTTCTTTATATTATACACTGGTTTATACTCTTCTCTTGTAATCCTCATTTGTTTCGTCTTTAAATCATAATCTTTTTTTCTCTCAGAATAGATGACTTTTCAAGTCTCTAAATCTGTTGGTTTTATCCAAACCCCTTGCATTCTGTTACATATTTTCTGAGAAGACATTATCACATGACCAAGTTTGCTACAATTCAGCATCTATATCTCTACCAGTTTATCTCATAATCCTAGTAATATTTTAGAACAGTTGCTCTGCATGGAAATAAAAGCTAAGAACCAATTTTCTGTACTTGGTACATGATATGAAATTAAAGAACTCACTCTGAAGGGTTAAATAAAATAATCATTCATTACAGTTATGAGTAAAAATTACACTAACTGCAATCTTCAAAATTTAGATCTACAATAGCAACCACCACCTTGCTACAGTAACTGATGAAAGAGTAATGACAAAATACTCGGAGCGGTTTTTAATTTGCTGTTCTTGCATGCAGTATGATTTATCTTAGGATTTAAAACTGTGCTTAATTGCATATTAAGAGATGGCAATATGTGCAACAAGATTTTATTAATACCACTGCATGTCACATTCTATGATACTGTATTTCATATTGAAAACAATCTACACTGGCTCACCTATAAAATGAACTCATAACAAAGGCCCACTTCATGCAAAGTAGCACATTAATATTCTACACAGACTGTAATTGCCATTCTACTGGTTTTTATAATATTCATGTTTGTAAGCAGTTTTGAATAGCAGTCAATTACTTGTTCTTTTGGAATGCTCCCCTTGCATTTATATTGCAAGCCTTTGAGAAGACAGTCACTGACTAGTGGGAATAATTTTGCAGGAACACAGGTACGTTTTTAGGTTCATTTTGACTTTGCGCAAGTGTGAAAGTATTTCTTTTGTCTTTGCTTTTGAAAAAGTTAACTAATTCAAGTACAGCGATTATGCCAGTAGCTGCAGTATTCACTACACAGACAGACAACAGGGTTCTGAATTGCTTTAGGAAGATGCAGCAGGATAGTAACACCATTCGAACATACTGACACAGATGCCTGCAAGACTAATGCAAATTTGATAGCCCACTTTCAGAAGGAACTCTGAATGTTAACAGCCTATGTAAGTAAATAAAAGGAAAGAGATGTAAATGCAATACAAATATGAATGATCTACAAGAAGATTAGCATAAAGGTAATAAGTAATAGTAGTTTTGATGTGAAATCGTGAGTTAGCAAGACTGAAAAATGTAATGTGTCAGACAAGAGTTGTCCTGTGCTGCTTTACTTGTATGTTGTCCAAGTGTTGTGGCAAGTGACGCAAGAAACAAGTGTTTTCTCTGAATTTTACATTCTCTGTTTAGTCCCAGATGCGTTTTGCTGTGCTTGTTAATCAAATGTGAGTATTATATAACTGGTATTTCAAGTAGTATGGTAGAGAATTTAGTAAGCTGTGAAGAGCAGCACAATCTGTTAGTCTAAATCACTGATTAAGCTGCATATTTCTATCATTTCCTAAGAAAATAATTCTCTAAGAAAACAGGACATCAGAAGCATCGGTACATATTGACTTCATTTAAAAGGACATACGCAAATCTCTTCCTTCTCATTTCTGACTTGAAATAAAAGATTCAGGTGCATCAACTAAGAAAAACTTTGGGTTTATTAAACTGCAACCCTACAGGTGAGCAGCACAGAGAAAAAAAAATTAAGAAACATCAATTTCTTTAACTTTCCTAATTCTTAGAATAGCTGTCTCCCACTCATTGCATCTACTGCTGTCAAGGCTATTCTGAAATATTCCCCTCTCTCCCAGCACTATACCAGGAGCTTACCAAAAATTTCACACTGGGAACTAGGCACATACAAGTTTAAGCACTGTGGTGTTTTTTCAGTTATGTCCCTCTGTGATATAGCACTGTCTTACAGTAAAAAGAATTTCTGTTGTTTATTGAAGTCAAGAAACACACAAGATAAAAATATAAATATTTAATAAAAATAAGACCAATAGCAGTTTAGCATTAAATGTAGTCAAATAAAACTGACACGTCATGAAACTAGGAAGATCAACAGCCTTAGAGCAAATTGTGCAGCGAAATGACAGGCAACAATCATTAAAAATGCAAAGCTGACTAAGTTGCAAAAAGCTGTGAGAAAGGCAGCAAAACTTGGCTGACAGCAAAAAGCCAAAAGCACAGTGACAGTGACTAGCCCACTCTGAGAAGTACACCCTAACTAGAAAATCACTTCTATCACTCAGTCTCAAATATTAACTACATGCAGGCACACAAATTAAGAATCAGGAGCAACAGTAAGATGATAAGAAATCAGTTATGTTAGAATTTATAACTAGATAGTCCTTTTTGTATATTACGTGTAGCATTTCCTCAAGTTTGTGACAGGCATTATTATTTGTCTTTTCTGTGTGTGTAATAGACCGCAGAAGGCTGAAATTCTACACAGTCCATAAAAACAATCCAAAAAAGTCCTCCTTCGCTGCTGCTTTGCTCAGAAATCAATTCTCAAAGGTTTTTCTCTTTGCCGCTGTTGTTCTCGCATCTCATGACATGGTTACTTTACCCTTCCTAATTTCAAATTTATGAAATTAATGGATAATTCAGTGGCATATCTACAGCACAACTGCCCTTGAAGGGAGGGGAAGAGCATGTAAAAACAAACTAAATAAACAAGCTCGTATTTTTCAGAACAAATATTTTGACTTAAAGTTCTTACAGCAAAGAAACATAGACAAAAGCAGAGTAGTAATTCTGCCTCTTTTTGAAAATAGTTCTTGGTGATCATGTATTGGAAAATATTTAATAAAGTAGTATGATGTTTTCTCCTAGCCTTCAATTTTAAATCTAGAAGGGACCACAAAGACCACACTGCTTGATCTGAAAGTTCAAGGAAAACATCACATCGTTTTTCCCAGAACGAATTCAATCATCTTTCAAAGAGACATATAGCTTTATCTTAAAGATGATAAACTGTGGAATTTACTATTTTTCCTTTCAAGCTGCCAGTATTTCAGCTGAATTTTCCAAGTATCAACATTACAAAGTATGCTGACATAAAAATGAACCCATTAAAAGAAAATGTGAAAGCACTGATAAAACATTAAATAATCTATATGTAGGAAATAAAAGAGGAGGCAATTAATGATTAGCACTGAAGGTAAAGTAAAAATTTATAATGCAAGTAACTGATGAGAGAAGCTAAAAGGATCACACAATATCAATATGAAGTACAGTTAAAAAAAAAACAAAAACACCTAAACAAAATAAAAAACCCAACCCAAAACCAAACCCAGAAGTAAGAACTATAAAGCGTGTTAGGAATAAAAACAAAACCACAGAAAAAACCCTAAAAAGTGACCCCATTAAATGTAAGTCAGAAAATTTTAAGTAGTTATACCAAAAAAACCCAAAAACCACCAGAAATAGTCAAGAGTGGTTTCTCCTCCAATTCTGAAGTGGAAGAAGAAAAGGACATTTCTATTCCGTATGATATGGTGGACAGAACTGGAAAAGAAGGGATATGAAACATCATCTGCAGCAGCCTACCACTTTATTAAGAGACACTCTCAAGTTCTTTCCAGAGCCCCTTTGTAGTATTTCTCACAATGAATTTTTGTCAAGTCACACATTAGAACATCAAATATGTATGTGTATCACTGCTTGGAAGATCTATTTCAACAGGATATTGCATTTGCCAAAAAGGCAGTGGGGTCTGTCTTAGTACAGTTATGAATTAACTGTTCTGTTCCCTGTGTTGACACTGGATATTACAAAAATTCAAAGTTTTCTGTGCAAAAAGTGTTATGTTCAATACAAACATAGTATTTTGTGGTTTGCACTGCAAATAAGGAGCATCAAAGTGACCTTTCTTCTACCCCAGCAAGATCTTGGCACTAGCAGATATTTGATTAAATCACAAAATCATAGCTTACTTTTATATAGTTAATTAATTTTAAAATAGTATGAAGAAGTAGAAAAGTAAAACTTATTATTATGGCTAATCATTTCAGGGACTATAATTATTTCTCAAATAATATTTGTAAGATGCTAATTTATTTTAAGTATCACGGTTCATTGCTTGTGTTCCTGGATACAATTGGCAGCTAATAAAACCTATCTATGTTTTATTTATTAACTTAGCAGACAGACGTGCACTTACTAGATTTCACATTAATTGCTAGTATTTCCCTACTGCAACAAAGCCCTGAAGGTCTTGTTAGAAATACGTCAATTGCAACTGGATGCCTATATTTGAGTTTGTTTTTCAGTTGCAAATCTGAAAATTATTCAGGCTTCTGAAAATAAAAAAAAGAAAAAAAGAAAAAGGTTTTTCATTTGCCAATGATAGAAACAGTTATAATCTGGTAAGAGAACTGTTCATTGCTCCTGTACTACTCCTGCAGACCCTTAGTGTACCTCAAGGGCAATTAAATCAATATGCCTCAATTTCAACATAATTATAAAAAAAATCCATAGACTGCACTGTCAACCTAGTTTTATAACTACATGGATAGCTAAAAATTCTTGAAAATCTTGTTAACTTTCACATGATGCATTTGACTGCAAATCTCAACTCTCCTTAGACTTTACTGAAGGAAACAGCTTCCTTAGAAATAAGTTGGTCTTTTAGACTTCTAGCTTTGTATTATTTTTTTTTTAAATCTTCTTTGGAATTTGAACTTAGCACAGACTGATATTTATAAAAAAGATATTACTGATCAATTATCAGGCATCTCACCTTTGTGAGCAAAATTCTAGAAAACTGTCTTCTGCCATGTCAAATGCAATAAAAAGAAGTATCAGTGCCTTGTGCACAGGTTACAATAAAATTTGCCATGTTGACGTTATACCAGTTCCTGCGTGTGCAGAAATTCATTGGGAGCCATCACTTCTGCACACATAAACCACCCTCAGCTACTCACAGTGAATTCAGATCTGTATACTGGTACTGACTGAGGAGGAAAAAAAACCACACTATCCAGTCATCTTCTTTCCTAATACTGCACTGCTTATTAGAAGAAAGAAACAAGCATGAGGAATGCATCTTTAAAGACGATGCAACAAATGAAAAATTGAGATCTTCTGGGTGGAGGGCTGGTGGTGGTGTTGTACGCAGAGCTAAAAGCAATGTTGTACGCTATCTGCTATTCTCATAGAATTTCTCATACCTGCAACAGTTACAGTAAAGTGTCTTTCAGGCTGTCAGCAAGGGTGTTTAAAATGCCCTCCTTTGGTTCCTCTGCCCTCACTTTTCAGGAGAAGAATCAATCAGCAAGCACCTCAGGGTGACCAAAAAATGTGCAGAAGTGCTGAGTCAGCAAGTTGTCCTTTGGCTCTAAAGGGAGAACTGCTACTTGCAGGCTTGGCGGCACGCTGTCTGGGGTGCTACCCCACAGGACCTGAGGCTGAAGGGGTACCAAAGTCATATGGAAAAGCAAGAGCCTTCCCAGATGCTTTGCCTGTCACCAGAAAGAAGAAAAGCTTTGCCATGGCAACTATGCTACGTGTTTTTCATCTTTGCTATGTTTAATACAGCTCATTTGGGCTATATCTTTTGGGGGTTTGCGTTAAACACATAATATTTCTTCCCCGTTTCGACTCTGTTAAGAAATAAGACCGAAATGCTAGAGCAATCTCAAATGCCTTATTTTCTGTACCCTGATATTGCCTCAAAATCTCCACTCAGTTTCTTCTTTGAATATCTTAACGCTGCCACTTAAAACTGTGCAAATAAGAGGAAGAAGAGAAAGAAAATGTGGATGACATGAAAACAATCAGAAACTAGTACACACAGCTTACACTATTGAGGTTTGTTCTTCTCTCTTTAAGCTAGACATTTCCATTTGTTACTGAATATGTATTACTGCAACTGTTTTGTTCTTACAGGAATCATAACAGAAGTGACTGGTAAGAAGTTTGAAAATGCAAATACAGTACTTCAGGTTTGCTAAACATGGTACACCCTGTGAATAAGGAGACAGATCTAGAGAATCCTGTTACAGAGCATCAGTTAGGAGAGACAATCAAGGTAAGCATCACTGGTTAGTGCAGGTTGCATTATTTAAGAGTTTATGTTTCATAAACAACAAAAAATGATTAAATCATGCCTTTTGTAGGGTCACAATAAAAATTACTGATTCAAAGTAAGGGTTATGTGAAGTAGAAGAAAAAATTATAAATTCCTAGATAAAAGGAAACTCAATTATACTTACATAAACAAATTCTCAACTTTTGTTTTAAACAATTATTCTTTTATTTTAAAAGTACCTGAACTCAGCAACTGTATAATGCTATTATATTATAATTCCGAATGTTTGATGCAATTTGACCGAAAAATGGATTCCTCGAGTGATTTCAACAGGCTCTGGATCTGGTCTTTAACTTTTGAATTAACAGGACTAGCAGCATACAGAATGTGATTAAAATACAACATAGCCAGGACTGGATCATTCCCAACTATTTTAACTGATACTGAAAACGCTAAAATATTCTAAGCATTTGTAATGCTTCTTTCAAATTAGTTCTAATAAAAATTTTGTTTCCTCCAACTGGATTTCTTCCTCAAATAAATATTTTAATACATAATAAGTAACAAAACAAATCGGTATTTAGGTAATACTATTGACTCAAGTTCATTCAACATAAAACTAATTGTTTAGACAACTGCTTATACTTCATTCATAATTTATCTAGCTTACTATATAGCTTTATATATATAGTACTATATAACTTCATGCGGATGTAATACTATTTCAGCATATTCTATCAATCTTAATCAGAGTGGGGGTTTTTGTTGTGTATTTTGTTGGGTTTTTTAACTATTACTTAATTCAAGGGAATAAAATTCTTACAGAGAAAGCCAAAACTCATAAGTTATTATTACAGAATAAGGAGAATAATAATTGTAAGCAATGAAAAGAATCAATAGCAGCTTTCAGATTAGATGTACTAATAACACATTCTTAAATTCAGCTTCTGGAAAAATCTATTGCCAGTATAGAAAGGAGATTGGACTAAATTACTCCCTCTGACCTCAGAATCCATTAATCAATAATATAATTTAACTTTCAAATGCATTTAAAATTGTTTGCAAGGAAGTTAAGACATATGTTCTGAAATTGAAATGTATGCTAAAATACATTTTGAAGAACAGCTCTTATGATAAATAGAAATATTTTAAAATGAGCAAAAAGGCTCTTGAATATTATTAATTTTGTCATTAGCATAAACCAACCCAGAACAGTACATATTATTTGAAACGCTATTCAAGTGAACACAGCTGTAAGCTACTCATTATTCAGATCCTTATACGTACATATAGCATCACTGTAACTGAGGACAACTCTGTAAGGTCTCAGTCAAGGCTGCAGTCCAGTCTTCAGCTACATTTTTCTCCCAGTTTCCAAGACCTCTCTTAAAATTAGCATTTTCTCCATCTCTATAGATAAAATATATTTACACAGGTGTTACAGTGAATACTGAATATGAGCAGGAACATCAGAAGTAATCTGCCTGAGAAATACAGAATTCACAGGACTCCAAACACGAAAACCCCAAGAGGCTTCCTCTGACGCAAATCAGTCACTTCTGCACAAAAATCACGTGTTTAAAATCCCTGCCAGGATACATCTAATCTACATCCTGAATTTTTATTACTGCCTGAAGAAGAGAGTTTTAACCTCCCGCACTTTGAAATCCTAATTGTGGGACATGTTAGTAATTTTCTAAAGTGAGTCAAATTTTGCAAATTTTCTGTAAAACCTCTTTCCTGACCCAATAGCATTAATTATTAAATCTTCATTATACTAACCCTCCTCAAAACTAGGAGCTGCACATTTAATTAGAATAGTACTTCAATTTCTCCTAAAATTTAGGAGCAGAGGAAATCCGCAGTGGAGTTTTGCCTCCTTCCCCCTCCCTTCCAGCTGATTCAAATTTTGGCCATAATTAACAGTGATAACAGACAAATAGGAGTGCAGAGTCCAAATTTATGGTTGAAAGGGTCCTCAAGTGTTCTAGTCCCAATCTTCACCCTGAGACATGTTCGAATATACTTAGGTCACTCCCAAAAGATGCTGATCATGAACATACTTGAAGACCTTCAGTAAAAGAAGCTTGATATCTAATCTTAATCACCAAGTACGTTTCTTCTTGTTCACTCCAGAAGTTAAAAGGACTACTCCTTGTGTAGCAACTTTTCACGTTCTTGATGAGTATTACAACCGCTCTTTCCCCTCAGACCTCTCTTTTCTATATTATTTTATGGAAACTCATATTTGACATTTTAATCAACTGGTTCTTTGGATCATAACTTGCCTAGTTATATACTAACACAATTGTAATGAATGTTGGGCAACATTCTACACTCCTCATCATAAAGCACCTTTTACGGTTTGGCCTATTTAACAACACTGTATGGAAAGTAGATTAATTTTGAGAAAAATATTAGTCAGTCTTCCATAATTTCAAAAGTTACACTTTAAAGGGTGACTAGTAATACCATAGACCAAATAACACAATAATATTACATAAAAAAAGAGAATTATGGAAGCAGACTAATCTCCATGTGCCTCTTCTAAAACCACTATGTGAGCAGAAACTCTCTCCCTTTTCCTTAGAATTAATTCATGCATAAAGAAAGCCTCAGTAGGTTTGCACTTTCCCTGGAAGTTAACTTCCTCTACTTTTTCTGCAATGGTATCTACACTCAAAAAACACAGACAGGCATAGTTTAGAAGGAGCTGTCTTTCACATGATAATTAATTAATTTTAAGACTCTGTGATCATGGAAAACTATCATAAAAAACCCACAAACTCAATGCTCCTATGTTAAAGATAGAAAACATAGGTATAAACTACTAATTTATTAAACTCAGACACTAATCAAGGCATACCTTCCTTTAAGTTAGGTAGAGATGAGTGATTCTTGAGCAATCTCCGTGTAGAATGAACTAGCAGGACCTATTTCAAAGGCTGGTCAAAGAACTCATTAGCAGAATCATGAAACATTGAGGAAGTTAAGGTCTATGATTCAGACTATGTTCTTTAATGTTGCATATTAATTCTCTCATTTATTTTATATAGTTTCTTAATGTACTACTAGCTACCTGTTTTTTATTACGAATGGCAATTTTAAACCAATATAATGACACTGTGAGCCTAATTTCACTCTCTTATGCCTACAGTTTTAATTACATGATCACTAACTGTTTGGCTGTTTGCTTGTGGTTTGGTTTTGTGTGGTTTTTTTCTTTTTTTACAATGATACTTGCCTCTGTTACTACAGAGGATGGATGATGCTCAATTAGAAGAAATACTATTCAGTACTTTTTCTGTCCTTGTTATATGCATAGGCATAAAATGTGTAGCATTCAGTCTCTGCTCTGAATATAAAATTAACTCTTTTTTTTTTTAAATGACAATCATTGCTAGAATTGCACACATACCACAAATATTACTTTAACTTCACAACTGCTTCTAGAGAGGTAATGCTTTTGTACTTTTAGGAAAGAATCTTTTAAATACTCAAGTAGCTGCTAACGCCAATCTTGGCTGACTAGGACCGATTTTACAGTGCCTGCCATTACGCTGTAGTGCATGAGTTCAAAGCAAAGTGCATACTGGCTTCTGCGAAAGCTGTGGACACTTATGCTTTCCTCTTTAAACTTGTAGCATGCACTCACAGAAACAGAAACAAAGTAAAAAGCACATACAAAAATGGCCTGAGACAGACATCTATAGAAAAAAGTTTCAGTCTGAATGGTTAACATTTGCCAAAAATTTACAAAATGAAAACAAGCTCTTCTGATAGAAAACACTATCATTAACCTAATCTACAGTGTGGGTAAATTTTGTAGTGTGAGTTGTTTCTTTTGTCTTGTTACTGAGAGAGAAAAGTATTCTTTTCACATGTTATACCTGAAAATTTATTCTGTTTTCAGCAGATGGTACAATAACATCTTTCTAGCATACAGCATTTATCTGACTTACTACTCTGATTCTGCTATCCATTTTGTAAATACCAAATAGAATCCTATACCATTTACTTTTGAGAAAAACCTTAGTCAATATCTAGAATTACTTCTTATTTTAATAAGAAAGCCTTTTCAAGCTTAAAAGCTCCTTTTTCTCTTTAGCCCCAGACCTCTAGTGCTACCTCCTCCTGACTACTTTGGAGCCAAGAGTCTATGGAAGACAGACAAGGATTGGTGTGCAACCAGGGCTGACAGAAGAAAAAGGAAGATAACTGTGATGGGGTTTAGGTGACTGGAAAGAAGGTGTGATAACATCAATGACTGAGCAGTAATACAATGGTACAAGACAGAAATGACCAATGAGAATTCAAGATATCTGGATGGACACAGAATTAATCACAGTGAAGGAACCACCATGTTGATGACACTTGCTAGTGGCAAGCACTGCTCTAGATGTAATACGAGTTCCCAGTAATCCTTGGTGGTTTCCCCATTTCTTGTGCATTGCTAAAACAGCAGGAGTATACCTTCACTAGAAGCAGAAAAAAAATGTACGCTGTCTGACACGAGTGGACACAAAGAAGGTTTGTCAAGCTTACAATTTAAGCTGCTAGCTTCTCAACTAATCTACATATCCTAATGAAAAACAAAACAGCTCCTAAAAGATCCAAGTGCTAAGGCTTATAGAGAAATAATTTTGCTCTCTTGCTCACTCAAGTTATTCAAGACTCTTCTTAAAATCAGACAAGTTCTAAATTATAACAAATAGTTTTTAGGAAAGCAACACATTAGCTTCTCTGTTTCCTTCATTAAAATAATAATAATAAAAAAAACAACAGTAAAGATATGGAATATACTTGAATATACTTTGTTCTAGCTGTTATTTAAGGTCCCTCTGAAATATCTTTTAGCCCTGGAAGACTCAGGACTAACTTAGTGGGTAATGTGCTGTCCTCCAGAACAGATCCCAGCCTCTGTTTCACCTTCTTAGGTAGACACAAAGGTTTTCTAGAAGACATTCACTAGTGGTGCACCCCAGATGTTGACACTGGCACCAGTACTGTTGAACATCTTCATGAATGACCAGGACAGCGGGACTTTTGTATCTCAGGAAGTTCGGAGAAGACACAAAAGCAGGAGGAGTGATGGACGCACTAGAGAGTTGTGCTATCATTCAGAGGGACCTGGACAGGCTGGAGAAGCTGGCCCCCAAAAACCTGGGGGCCCTGGCAGCCAAGAAGTTGAACGTGAGCCAACACTGTGTCCTTGTGGCAAAGGTGGCCAACTGTGTCCTGGGCTGCATGAGGGGAAGTGTTGCCAGCAAGGTGAGGGAAGTGATCCCTCTCATCTGATCAGCACTGTTGAGACACACCTGGAGTGCTGTGTCCAGTTCTGGGCTCCTCAGCACAAAGGGGACCAGGATATACTGGAGTGGGACCAGTGAAGAGTTACAAAGATGATGAAGGGACAAAAACATACAAGGAGAGACAGAAAGAGCTGGAACTGTTCCACCTGGAGAAAAGAAGGCTTAACGGGGTTCTCATCAATGTGTATAAATACCTGGTGGGGTGGGGCATAAGGAACACAGAGTCAGACTCTTCTCACTGGTATTCAGTGACAGGACAGTAGTCAATGGGCAAAAACTGAAATACAGGAAATTCCATTTAAACATAAGAAACAATTTTTTTCTGTGATAAAGTGATGAACACTGGAACAGGCTGCCCAGAGAGGCCTGGAAAAATTCAAAACTTGGTTAGACACAGCCTTGAACAACCTGCTCTAGCTGAGCCTACTTTGAGCAGGGTGGTTGTACTAGATCATCTCCAGAGGTTGTTTCCAACCTTATCCATTCTGTAATTCTACGATCATTCAGTGAATTCATTCTGTTTCAGTTAGTCAACAGGATTGAATTATAGTTCACATAATCAAATTGTGTAGGAAGAACTCAAAATGAGTAACTGAAAAACTTAACCTAAACTAAGCTCTGTTTATAATGTATTCCTATAGGAAGAACTACTACTCAGATTTTTATCTCTATTACCACATTGCCTCTCATATTTATCATACACAATTCCCTGTAGTATTCTGTATTAAATGTAGTAGCTAGGCTTAGTAAAATAGCTTTGATTAAATGATAACACTACACGAAACAGAGCTCTTTAAAACAGCAGCTTCAGCTAGAAGTTTAATATGCTGAAAACTCCGAGACTAGGAGTAACTTTTAATGAAAGAATTAATTATAAGGATGAAATAGAGCCAACACTATCTTGTTTCAAGATAATACACCTAGACGTTTAATTGTGCTTTGTAAACTCAATTCAGGGACTGACAGATGCCAGGAAATTCAAAACATGCAAGCTAAATCTTCAAAGGCTGCACTGTAGTCATGCAGCCTGGGATGCAATCATTTACAAAAAAAAAGACAAATGCAAACACATAATTTTTTTCTCCTATCTTCCTCATTTTCTTGCTCTATGTATTTGACTCCATTTATTTCTCTCCTTGTTACTGTAATCAAGTGAAAATAAACCATTCTTATATAATAGGAAGTTAAACTGGAGTGGATCCAAGACCGCTGTTTCCTAAAACTAGCTTTAATTCTGTACTGTTAGTGCTACATGCATTTCAAATGTATACTTCATCAGGAAAGAAATCATTCTAGAAGATATGCAATACAGATTGTGCTGCTACAAATTATTCTGTGACTGTATGTGTGTGAGCACACTGTGTTAACAACTGCAGTTCAGCCCAACATGTATTTCATCCAAGTCCAAGACTGCCACCAACAATATCTTAATCCCAAATCTAATCAAGCCATATAAATCATATCCTGCCCAAGCATATTTCAACTTCTCTCTCCGAAATACCTCCAACTTGAGCAAAGCATCCTCTGCTGCACAAATCTTGGCCATCTAAGCCTTGCTCTCTATCTTAACATCAATCAAGCAACTAATGTCACGAACACTCAGATCTAAAACACACTCAGCTGTTGCTCCCTTTCTCCCTTTGCACAAACCCAGCCCAACATCCCATTCCTGTATCTCCAAAGCCCCTACGAGTCCCAAAGGCATTAATAAGTTCACTTCTCAATTCGTACATTTTGTCAAATCTTACACAAAGCAAGACTTTTCAAGGCGTTTCCCTCTGTGGTGAGGATCTTATTTTGCCATCCTGAACCTAAATCCTGTTCTAAGCCTAAACCTAACTCTAGACACACTACAGCCATCCCTCCCAAATAACAACCTAAGCTAAACCATATGGTCCCTTGAAAACCCAGAGTTCAATCCAAGCACAAGCAGAACGTAAACCAAAACCGTTGCTCATCAAAAAAACCCATGCAAAGAACAGAAGCAGTTTTTCTATGCTTGATGGCATACCACAGCATACTGCAGAAGACATGCCACTGTGCACGTGCTTACTGGTTATAACATCTCACAGTGAGCCGCATAATGAGTTTTTAAAAGCACTTTAACATTTCAGAAAGCACTGAACAAACATCAGTTAATCTTCCTGGTATTGTGATTTAAAGTAGTCATGGTTATGCATAAGCTCTATAGTAGATAAACACAGCTTCAAAGGTATTTTTAGCAAAAAACCCCAAACCAATAAATGAGGTCCCAAAGGGGCAAGCTGATGTTCTAAGTCATTATGTACAGGACTGTCTCACATGTTTAGAGAGAGGCAAGTGTGCACAAAGCTAAGAAATCCAAAGATATTAATGTGTCCTGTAAAAGAAAGATGAAGCGATGAATTCAGTAGTATCCACTATCATTCCATAGTTTATAATCCCAAATCTATATTACTATATATATAGTATATACTATAGGCTCTTTAATTTAAAGACAGTTTTAATTATCAATGTAATTACTCTTCCAAACAAAAATCCATTATATCAGTAATTTCTAGTTAAAAATTCTAGGGCTACAATGCTTCCCTTTCCCATTTCATGGCAATACAAAATACTAACACAGCAAATAAACTGCAAAGCCACTGACACAAGAGCTGTGCATTCATATTGTATCCCGAAAAAAATCTAGGGAAGCTGTGTTAAAAGTACATTGTAATGAAGACTTTAAACAATTCTCCAAAAGAAAAAATAAAGTCAGAAGGTAAATCTGTAACAAAATGTTACCTTGCCTGTAAATAGAACTTTTAAGAGCACATATGGTGTATACGCTAATTCACATAGACAATTCCAATATCCAAAAGCCTTAAGGAAGCGGTGCTTAATTTTCTGTAACATCATTCCATTTTGCAAATCACTGTCAGTAAGCAAGAATGCTCCATGAGGAAAGGAGGTTAACAGCAGCATTAAAACTCCTGTTTGGAGACACAGACTAAGTAATAATCAAATGGTCTTCCAGACTAGCGGATACATCACTTATGCCACAAAAGTGAGGTGCTTCTTTCTTATTCATATTCTGCTTTCAAGCATGCAAAAGGATTAATTGAGCAGTAAAGAAAGGAATAGGAAAAGGACAGAATAAACACTGAGGAGAAGGAAGCAAAAGCAGCATCAACCAGATAAGCTTTCATTGCACTTTTTTTTTTACTGTATCAAATAGGTAATTTTAATTTATAATCATGTTATTTTTTTGTTTGTTTGTTTTTAAAGTCTGGATTTTGTGTACAATTTGAGATTTCCAGGAATAGTAATTATTTACTTATTGAGGTATGATATATTCCGATCTCTGTAATTAATCATTTTTCCTTTTCTGGTATTATGTTTCTATGAATGAGATGATTCACCAACATTAAGAGTAATATTGTCTAGTCGACAATAATACAGAGCTCTCCTCAAGTAATCGATATTTGCTGCTTCTATTCCCAAACACACCTGAGGTTTTCTGATTACACATCATCCTCAATTTTGCCAAGCACCTAAGTGCAGTCAAAGCCCTGCTACCTCCTAGCTCTTTAAGAATTCTTCTAAATTTCTTTCTCCTTAGCGCTACCATTTGATGGTAGTATGAGAGGGAAGAGAGAAATCGCATGAACCATTTGTCATTTTCCATTCTGTCTGACACATATGCATCTTAAAATCTAATCTGTAATAGAGGACGACATATGCAGCAAAAGCAGGTATATAGCTCAAAGCTGCATGGCACTCTTCCAACATACACTGAGTCTCGACTGACTCTTTCACTCCTGTCTTTCAGGGGAGAGATTTATGATCTCACGAGTCTCTATCTCCAAACTAGGTATACATCTATGAAACAAGATGCAGATCCACTGATTATTCTATCCAGCTGTTACTTCCTTTGTTATCAGTAGCATCAGCAGTCACGTGAAATAAAAAGTAATCCTACATTTACCCAGAGCACTATTTTGCAGCATCTTTAACCACTCACATTTTGAAATATGTTACAATCTGTGTTTACCAGCATAAGGAAAGAAATGACATCTTAAAAAGGATGAACAGATGTCCAGATGCGAGTTCAATTATTTCCACCAGGTCTACACAACATCAATCTCTTTTCTTTTACCTGGGTGAAGCGTTAGTAATCTGATGCATTAGTAAAAGTCAAAAACTCAAATATGCTGGATAGCCATTTTAGTACCTCGAACAACAACGGACTTGCTAAATGCAAAAAGCATTTTGTTTTTCTAGTTGCATAATATTCTCAGCTATTTTTTTCTAACTAATCATATTAGCTATTTTCTACCATCTTTGGGAAAAATAGTATAGCTTTTTTTCTAACCCATATAAAAGCTCTATTACAACGTATATAAACTTATGGCTGAAGAGATTCGGCATATTGCATAAATGAAGTAGACTTCTTGGAAAAAGGAGCTTTTCTGATGAAGAATTCTCTACATCACATCAGACACACTGGCATTCACAATAAAGCATGTGGTGGGTACGATACCTGCCCAGAGAATCTACTGGATATAGAATAGCTGCATGAAGAAAGGCTTATGAAGACAAGCCCTGACATTAATAGCTCAGTTCTTAGCACTTCAAACCATTCCGTTATCTAGCTGAACACAGCTCCAGGCAAACTCCATTTTCCCCGATGGATTGATTACCAACTGAGCTAGTCCATCTTGACATTCACAATGACTCTAATTTGCAGGCCTACTAGAAAAAAACAGCTTTCCAGTCACAGGAATATTTCAGCCCTTCATTCACTTCCACATAGATCTGCTGTCATTAGCATGGCATTTCAGTGACATGACTGTTTGCTACGCAGTGCTGAATGGCAACAAAAATCTCAGAAAATGCTCAAAATCACACTGTCTCCTTGCTCCTCCTTGTTCTTCTTCCTAAATACATTGTCTGCATAGACTGTTAGTTTAACAGAGCTTCCTATTTAGGGGCATATACACCAAACACATAGTTGAATGCATCTTACAAGCTCTGCTATACGTATCCTGCACCCTAGTTCATCATCAATCTCTTCCAATGATGTGTACACTTGAAGAATTTGAATACCTGGGAACTAAGTTAACTTATTAATCATCCTAATTGAAATATAACTTGTTCAAACATCTAATAAGTTTACTTCAGACAGAAGTACACTTCGCATGACTACCTGTTACAACAGTTCTTTAGGATCAGGCTTTTCCTTGCATAACAGCTCTGGTCCAGGTCATCCAAAAGAGATCTTCAGAGAGGTATGATGGGATTTTCCTCCCTTAACTTTAGAGACAACATAAATATCTACATTTCAGCTGATTAACTTACATTTCCTTCCTCATAGCCAGAAAAGAGAAGCAGACAATGCTAGAGCCAATTACCATAATTAGGTACATCCAAAATAGGTTGGACAAGAAATGCCTCTTTCCCTCCTTGGCTATGAAGGAAAACTTAAGTAAGCAAATCAGATGGAAATATCATGGAAATCTGAAGTTAGTGAGACAAATCCCATTGTATGCCTAACTCCTCTGGCTCATTTGAGTCAAAGCTAGTCTCTTGTAATGAGCCCAATTCTCAACGATTTACGTAACATTCAACAAAGCCCTGCACGACCATCTATCTTCACACTGGCAATTTTTTTAGTTAACCTTAGCTGCTTGGTTGACTTCTATGAGAAGCAGACAGCAGTGTCTACTATATACACCTAAATTAAACAGGATGAATCCCACCCTGTATCCTGTGTCAAAGTCTAACTGCACCATTCATTTCAGGAGAAAAGTTAGCACCCATATTTGGACTTGGACTTCATGCTTACATATAACAAGAAGAATTACATATAACTTGGTGTTTTGATTTTAAAAAAACCCAAACTATTCAGTGCACAGTTTTTGTGATATAAATATTTTAAAGTTTTAAAAATGGAAAAATAGCGTACAGAAAATTATGTGATATAAAAATGCAATGCTAGACAAGCCCTGTATCAGCAATTATCAACTAACAGGGCTTTCCAAAACATCACAGTATGTCTTCCTTTTTCAATTTTAAATCTATTTTCTGGTTTTTAATTTTCAGAGTTCTTGGAATTAACACCTAGGGGGCTGGAAATGGGCAGCGAACCATTTCTTGTCCTCTGTCTTTGAAACAGTTATCATAAAGGAAGATCCGCTACCATGGTGAGGAGCTCAACATTTGAAAAATAATCCATCTTCCACAGTATCATTCTGAAATCTTAGTATCTTAAAATTGTATCTCCTCTGCAGTAGGAATCCAATTGGGGATCAGAAGATTTCTATTCCATAGGAAGATAAGGCTCAGTTACTGTATTCTTATAAACCATATTTATGAAGCATGAAAGGTTCCTATTACAGCTAAAAATGAAAACTACATATCCAACATAAAGAAAAATTAAGGGATAGAATTGAGTTTATATTAATATGCTTTTGCCTAGAAGTCAGTGCCCTGATATCAGCAAAGCACTGAAGTAGGAGCTTCACTTTAAGCCCATGATGAAATACTTAAATGAGTTAAAACAAACTACTACTTTGTTTGAGAGTTTACTACCATAAAATTCACTTTAACTGGGGGAAAACTCAGGATAACTACACCGCTTTATATGCTCCTTAGTTACTTCTATTTTCTGTTAACATGTGGGAAAATTGGTCAAAAATATTAAAAAATTTCTATTATTCATATACTTCACATTAATTTGTCATATTCTAAGATTAATGGATTTAGCCAATTAGGTAACAATAAAATAATATGCAGAGTAATCTCTGTACTTTTCTGGTGTAGTTTATTAGATACACTCTCCTACAGTCAACCTATTTTTTTAATTTGTAATGCTAGGGGCATAGATAGCTCTTCAAAACTGTGGGTCATAGACTCATAAGCTTGTTCCACGAGAATACAGATAGAAACTCACTAAAACCAGTTAGAATTTAAAGTGAAAATTTTTCAATATTTATCAAAGAACATATCCACAAACTTACATAATCTGAGCTGAGCACACTTCCTATTGAGGAAATGATTGAATATAAACCTGTATATTCTGGAATGCAATCATTTTACAAATTATTTGTAGCTTAGCTCACATCTTAATAAGGAAGTTAAAATAAAAATGTTGAGATATCTAGATGATTCATTAAGAAAAATTAAAAGGAATTTTGTTTTCAATCCAAGTCAGTGTCGGAAAACATCTTCAACTTAAAACAAATAAATCATAATTATACAAAAATAAAGCACAGAAATTTGCTTGGACGAATAAGCTATTTTTTCAATTTCTGTTTTTCACAAAATGTTTAAAAGTTAATTGCAAGCTAACCTGAATACATGCCTCAGAGGATTTCTTTATTTCTCCTATCTGCCAATAGCAACAAAAAAAGAAACAAACAACAAAACAGGTATTTGCACACTTTCAATCATAACTGAAATCCAGAGTTCCTAATTTGATTGTCTTAAGTAGAAGACATGAAACGCCTTTGTAATTAACAGCAGTTTTGCTTAAGTAACAAAACAGGATTAGCATACTTGTCAGCTAATGAAGTTTGATTATGTAAAGTATTATCCTTCTGCAAATCCTAATTTCAGCATTTAAGAAGAAGGTTTTTTTTCAAGCTATCAATCGGTATATTTCAAACTGATAAGTGTATTGTTAGTTTTGATTATAAAACAAGAAAAAAATATTTTAACCCTTTTTAGAATCATGCCTACCAAAACCGATGCTACACAAAGTCGGAAGCATTCACAAGCAGCTCTGTAAATCCGGCTGTCAGAAATACTACAGTTTAGTGACCTATTGCGATAAGTAGAAGCGTTTTTGTTAAGCAGTATTTCCAGAAATAATTATCACATACAGAACATATAAGGGTTTGTAAATCATAGAATGGTTAGGGCTGGAAGGGACCTCAAAGATCATCTAGTTCCAACTCCCCTGCCATGGGCAAAGAAACTCTCCACTACACCACGTTCCTCAAAGCCTCATCCAACCTGGCCTTGAACACTTTCAGGGATAGGGCAGCCACAACTTCTCTGGGTAACCTGTTCCAGTGCCTCACCACCCTCAGAGGGAAGAATTTCTTCCTTATATCTAATCTAAATCTCCCCTCTTTCAGTTTAAAGCCATAATCCTTGTCTTATCACTACATGCTAGTGATAGGATGGACTAGATCTTGGACTAGATGACCTTTGAAGGTCCCTTCCAGCCCTAACGATTCTATGATTCTATGATTCTATGCCTTTGTAAAATGTCCCTCTCCAGCTTTTCTGTAGGCCCCCTTTAAGTACTGGAAGGCTGCAATAACATCACCCTGGAGCCTTCTCTTCTCCAGGCTGAACAGCCCCAACTCTCTCAGCCTGTCTTCATAGCAGAGGTGCTCCAGCCCTCGGATCATCTTCGTGGCCCTCCTCTGGACTCGCTTCAGCAGCTCCATGTCCTTGTGCTGGGGACTCCAGAGCTGAATGCAGTATTCCAGGTGGGGTCTCATGAGAGCAGAGTAGAGAGGCAGAAATCACCTCCCTCGACCTGCTGGCCACGCTTCTTTGGATGCAGCCCAGGATACGGTTGGCTTTCTGGGCAGCAAGCGCACATATGAACAAATGAACACAAAAGATCTATTTGGAGTAAACGCGAGAATGCATAAACTTTAAAACATTGACTTCACACAGCAAGCAAAGCTAATCAGAACTTTAGTTACTTTCCCTACATGAACTTCAGCTTTTCAAAGTTTTATAGTTCTACAAATTGCCAGCTACAGATAGACACACAGCTCCTGCAGCTTCAAATTCAGCCATCTTGAACCTTCTGCTATTGCCAGAAAAATTCCAAAACTGTGTTGAGGGGTCAACGTTTCAAAACTACTTTGTCATCATAAAATTATTCACTGGAGTCTCAACCTAAGTGCCTGAAGCTCACTCATTCTCCTGATGGTCACTTAAATGCAAAGTGTTTTAAAAGGACCCAAAAGACAGCCCCATAACTTTGGTAAGATTATATGAAACTCCTATTCCAGGCCACAGTTTGTTGTTTGATCAAGATGCATTAATCTTCCAAGAAACACTTATAATGCTGGATGAGTAAAATATAAATAAATAAATTACTGTATCAGTTTAAAAAAAAAAAAATAAGTCTACCACATTTCAGTAGCAGAAGGCAGACTGACAATTTAGTGGGAGGAAGCAGAAGCAGAGCACAGAATTCTCCTTATGTAAACATGACTCTAAATTCTTGAATATGAGAGATTTAAATTATTTCTCTAGGTGAACAGAAAGGATTGTTTAAAAAAGAAAGGATGAAAGGGATTCTTATTAAGTGTTTTGTCAGAAAATCTTTCTATGTTTCCTGTTGTACAATAATCATCATACATTTCCACACTTGTAAAGGTGAGAGGCATTTCAAGGCTCTAATAGTAGAAAGTCTGAAAATTGGTATTGCGGACTGATAATGGCTAAGATTTCTAGCAAGCACAAAAGCAAGGTAATTAAAATGAGACAGACGGAAGGCTGCAGGTAGCAAAGACATCACCTGAAAAAGGATTTGGTCCTGAAGCTGAAAAGGTCAAGAAACAAATGCATTTTACTGTCTTTAATTTCAATCCACATATACTAAGTATGAAGAAGGAGAATAAATTTACAAGATCAAAATCCGCTTTATTTTTGTTTTTCAATAAATAAGTACATGTCTCTGTCCCCCTGGAAATGTCCAATGGAAATGGAACGGAAATGTCTAATGTCCTGGAAATGTCTGTCCCAACACAAGAAGGACATGGAGCTGCTGAAGCGAGTCCAGAGGAGGGCCACAAAGATGATCTGAGGGCTGGAGCACCTCTGCTATGAAGACAGGCTGAGAGAGTTGGGGCTGATCAGCCTGGAGAAGAGAAGGCTCCGGGGTGATCTTATTGCAGCCTTCCAGTACTTAAAGGGGGCCTACAGGAAAGCTGGAGAGGGACTTTTTACAAGGACATGTAGTGATAGGACAAGGGGCAATGGATTTAAACTGAAAGAGGGCAGATTTAGATTGGATATAAGAAAGAAATTTTTCACTCAGGGGGTGGTGAGGCACTGGAACAGGTTACCCAGAGAAGTTGTAGATGCCCCATCCCTGGAAGTGTTCAAGGCCAGGCTGGATGAGGCTTTGAAGAACGTGGTGTAGTGGAGGGTTCCCTGCTCATGGCAGGGGGGTTGGAACTAGATGATCTTTGAGGTCCCTTCCAGCCCTAACCATTCTATGATTCTATGAAAATGTCTCCCTCTCCCCAGGCACCTTCCCTTCAGTGCTAATACAACTTTCTTCAGTTGCTCCAGGAAGTACAATTAAAAGGTTTCAGTTTCATGATGGAGGAGAGGGCACAGGGTGGGTTGGGGAAAGCGGGGGCAGAGAGGAATCAAGCAAGGTGATGGCTTTCACAGATTTTTAAAAAAAAAAAAAAAAAAAGGAAAACTGCTGCACCATCAACTAGGGGTAGGGGTATCAAGCCACTCTCATGAGACTGGCATTTAAGCAATTTATTATACCAGCTACAATATAAGAATTGCTCAGGTATTACATTACCAACTTCTCTATATTTATATATAAATCAAATCTTCCACTATATTCCTATAAATAAAGAAATTACACTGCCAGTAATAAAATAATTTGCCATTAGAAAAATCAGAATCACTTGTGTAGCTGAAGAGAATCTTTTACATTTAAAAGAACAAGATACTAACTTAAATTCATTTTCTCAACTACAAGATTTCAAAATCAAACATATGCTTTTTTCCAACAGAAAAAGCCAAAGAGGAGTTTCTTTTAGAAACTCTTAGAAATAAATTCTATGTACCAAATATGAAAGCAATACTTAAAATAACTACAGTATGGGCAGGGTTAAGAAGTACCACAGTAACTAACTCAGCAAAGTGCAATGCTCAATGTAAGCTTTCCACCAGTGTGGAGCACTGGAGAGTTCTGTGTTGCCACTGGCTAAAACTCTGCTGAAAGGTGGGATGACTACTTCTGTTAATCAGGTGAGATTTAATAATGTTAAAAATGCACAACTTGTCTAAACTTGAAAACCAATACTTTTTTTTTTTTTCATTACACACTTCCCTGTCCTTACATTTGTTTAAAGTTCATTTGCTTTTGGCTGCCATCAATAACTCTGGTATGCTACTAGTGACTTGAAATAAGACACAGCTCACTGTTTAATTCTTTCAAAGCTGGCCTTTCCAAAGCCTTTTCAGAATATAATTCAAGTATACTAGAAATTTGGGTTGGAAATTACAAGTTCCCTCTTCGGAAGTCAGAGCTTACTCCATATAATATCCTAGAGAGAAAACGAATAAAGTTAAGACTGCTTGAGCAACACTTAAACTGGACCACCATGAGATATATCTATGATATTCTACATGTATATATATCAATAACTCTATTTGCCACCAAACAAAAAGCGTCATGTTTTCTCGTTATTATTGAGCCTTCTAGAAGAGCATACAATCAAGTCATAATCCCAAGTGAAACTGAACAGTTTGCATTAAATAAATACCACCACACACAAATACATGAAAAATCTATGAAAACTGAATTTATTTCATACGTCTATTCTCCAAATGTTAAAGGAACATCCATTACTGTCTCTCTCTCTTTTTTTTAAACGCTATAGTTCACTGGAAAAAAATTTAACCTAAGAACAAATTTTACCAAAAACATTATCCCCATTCTATTCTATTCTTCATCTCCTACTCATTGCAACAAACTAATTAAAATTTTAAGTGTTGGGTAACTTTTGCATCATGAAAATTAATAGTATAATGTGAAACACAAAATCTAATTCTGAAATAAAATAATGCAACTTTCTTTTCAGTTTTACACAAGCTAGAGATAGACATAATTCTTTGTGGGTCTAGCCTGGATACCTAGGTTGTATTGCCTGCATAGTCAACGATTTACACATTGCAATAAATGTTTCAACTAGTTATTTCAAGTATTTTCCAAATTATATAGCATGATCTTAAAAGCTATACAGTCTATTTATTATATAGCCTGGTAATTTTAATTTTGTCCATAAGGAAATTTTCTTTTACTTTCTATCTCTTTTTTTGAATTTACTGTTAGGTGCTAGCATCTTCCAGGATCTTAAACCTGCATATTCTACAGAACGATTCGTTTATTACATTTTATGAAGCAAACAGATGCAGACAAAACATTCCCCAACACCACGCTTCGGCCCTTCTCCAAAAACACAAGATGATAGTACCTGGTGAGCTTGCAACAGCTGTTCAGCAAACTGACGTACTTCTGATAGTAGAAGAGATATTAAAGTCTTTCTTAGTATGTTGTTCCTTCCTAGCAAAACCAGCGTGTGTGATACAGCATGCTGTGCCTGAAACTAAAGAGAAGTAACAGTAATTGTAACCTTTCAAAATACATCTCTTGTCTTTTTACCCCAAACAACTACCTTAAATAGAAACAAGATTTACATACTACAATTTTAAAGAAAAAAAAGTCAAAGTTTTAGAGAGTTTAAAACTCTACATACATATGAGACCTATGAGAAATCCACATCCATTACCTAGAAACTCTCCTTTCTCCAAAGGTTAGCACTACAGGAAACTGTCATATGAACAAACTCCTCCAAAAGCGTGAATTCCCCAGGAGGCAGCTTTTCAGCACTAGTTGTCATCACGCCCATCTGCTGTCATAGAAAGTTGGTGACTACCCTGCACATACAGTAATTCTGTTTGTCACAGGTAGACAAATGAACAAAAGAATTCTTTGAAATTCAAACACATGTGCAAGCTAAGAGCTATACTGGAGTTTTCTGTCAATAGAGTTACCAGAAATAAACTTGATTAAATGCTAACTGGTAGACGATACACTACTTTTTTCAAATTCAAACAATCCACTTTCATATTGCTGTAGTCAAGGCACTTCTCCTGAACCACAAGAGGAGTGATGTGAACTTACATAAGAATTACATTAGTAATTTTTATTTTTGTTTATTCATAGTCATTTCTATTAAAAATAAAAATTGTTTTCTTCGTTCCCTGAAATGGACGTGTACAGATATTCTGTAAAGATACATACTACTCTACAAAGCAAACACGACATTATTTTGTAAAACGCTACTAGAAGAAATTACTATTTCTATATATATAAATGTATTGGAGTTCTTTCAAATAAAAAAGTAATACATATTAAGGCTGAGAGAGTTGGGGCTGTTCAGCCTGGAGAAGGCTCCAGGGAGATCTTATTGCAGCCTTCCAGTACCTGAAGGGGGCCTACAAGAAAGCTGGAGAAGGACTTTTTGCAAGGGCGTTTAGTGATAGGACAAAGGGCAATGGCTTTAAACTGAAAGAGGTTAGATCTAAGGGAGAAATTCTTCCCTCTGAGGGTGTTGAGGCACTGGAACAGGTTGCCCAGAGAAGCTGTGGATGCCCCATCCCTGGAAGTGTTCAAGGCCAGGTTGGATGAGACTTTGAGCAATCTGGTGTAGTGGAGGGTGTCCCTGCCCATGGCAGGGGAGCTGGAACTAGATGATCTTTGAGGTCCCTTCCAACCCAAACCATTCTATGATTCTATATATGGATAAAAATACTTGCCCAGCATTTACATGTTTGCATAGGATGAATCCTCCCTGAAATCATTTCCAAACACAATAGTCAGGAAGGCAATCCAGTAGTAGTCAGCATGGATTTATTAAAAGGAAACTGAACTGAACCCTGATAGCCACCTACAGTGAGATGATTGGCTGAGTGGATGAGGGGAAAGCAGCTGAGTATCATCTACCTTGACTTTACCGTGGTTTTCAACACTCTCCTGTAAAATAGTTACTGACACAATTTTGGGTGAGGGTGAGGTAGGTGGACAGCGAGGTGGACTGAAAACTTTCGCTGTAAAAACCGTTAATTAGGCAGCTTCCTATTTACAGTTACTGCTTGTCTGCCTGATCAGATGGTCAAACTGAGCTGACAGTTGATGCAACGCCTGTTTACCAGCCCCTTACAGCTGAGGAGTCTGATCAGCTTGGTTCTCATCTGCCCATAATGAGACACTCTCCTATTCACAGTCATAACAATCAAACTTTAATAAATCTTTGCTGTTAATCATCTCACTTTAGCATGTAATCCCAAAACAATTATAAAAAGAAAACTATGAAAGACAGACAAGTCTTATGTTCAGAATCAAATCTGCAGTCAGAGATACAAAGTAAACTCCTTACATTAAAGAGAATTCATAAATTGTAGACATATAGCTTTCCAAATCTGTGAGATTAAAGTCATTCATAAAAGTATAAAGATGAAATGTGAATGAAACTGAGATAAAAAACAGGTTTTTGAACAATTAAAATTATATGAAAGGTTAATGTAATGCAAGCAACTACATGTGCTTTGAGGATATATGAATTCAAATCAGACTCCCATATACTAGAAATGTACTCCCTTCCAAACAAAAACAATGACTCTTCTTCCTAAAAATAATTTAGACATTTACAGTTTTGAAAGATTTTCTACAGTATCTACTAAAACCGTACGACAGAAACAAAATTTGCAACATCTGGACACTTCTGCCTTGACAGCACCCATGTTCCAAAAGAAGGGTACAACAACTGCTTCAAATAATTACCCGAGGTTTAAATAATGCTAAAAAATAGCACATTTTTCATTAAAGTCACCAGTCATTTTTACTTCTTTTGATAAATTAAGGATGGATACATATTTTATAGTTCTGTATTTTCAGAGGGTAACACTGAGTATACTTGATAATTTGCCTTTGGCAAGCAAGTGAACTAGACAATCCAGAGTAGTTTTTCAATGCTACCTCTCCCAAAGAACACACTAAATGTATATATTTACAGACAATTATGATTGTTGTTTTTTTAAGCCCTCTTCTATTTGATTACAAGATTTTTAGGCAGATAGTGAAACAATGAAAAATATTATTTTTTTATAATTATTAATGCTGGCAGCTGAGTTTTAATTAAAATAGAATCTTTCACAAAATTTCTGTACCTCTTCTGTTTTGGCAAGAGTTACCACTTTCTAGTTGGAATTTTGTAGGACTACATAACAGGAGATCTTCAGATTTAAAGCCTGAGACTCTACTAAGGGAAATAAACAGGGATTTTGCAATGATGGTACTTGAGATGTAGGTACTGATGCCACTGAATAATTTCACCTGCTAACTGATTTAGAGGTGGATTTAGAGTATGGATTTAGTATTGTTACTTTGGTGGATCTCTCAGTACATTTTAAGAAAATAAGGAGACAACAAAGAATTAAGGTTAAAATAACACTCAAAAACTTTAATGCATACAGAACAAATTTATAGCATATACGCAAAAAATCTGTAAATAGTGAACAGAAGACCTTCAGAGCAATGCTCATGCATTGCTAATTAAACTCTGGAAACATTCAAACTGATAATAGTTCAAATAGCATGCAGTTTCATTAAAGATAAAAGCAAACCTTCAGCTCTCAAATCTATCAAACACAAAAAAAGGAACAGAAATCTTTTAATCCCTTGGGCTTGCCTAATGGTATAGATGAAATAAACCTATGCTCTTCAGGGATTTTCAGGTAAAAGCAGTCAGAAAAATCAGTGTCATGGTTTAGCCCAGCTGGCAACTATCCCTCCCAGTGGGATGGGGAGAAGATATAACAAAAGGCTCAAGAGACAAGGACAGGGAGGGATCATTCACCAATTACTGTCATAGGCAAAACAGACTCGACTTGGGGAAAAATCAATTTAATGCGTTACCAATCAAATCAGAGTCGGATCATGAGAAAAAAACTCAAATCTTAAAAACACCTTCCCCCACTCCCACCCTTCTTCTCAGGCTTAACTTCACTCCCGATTTTCTCACCTCCTACCTGCCAGCAGCACAGGAAAAATGGGAATGGAGGGGGATTGCGGTCAGTTCATCACACGTTGTTTCTGCCACTCCTACCTCCTCAGGGGGAGGAGTCCTCACACTCTTTCTCTGCTTGAGTGTGGGGACCCTTCCCATGGGAGACAGCTCTCCACAAAGTTCTCCGACGTGAGTCCTTCCCATAGGCTGCAATTCTTCACAAACTGCTGCAGCATAGATCTCTCCGCAGAGTGTAGTTATAGAATCATAGAATGGTTTGGGCTGGAAAGGACCTTGAAGATCATCTAGTTCCAACCCTCTGCCATGGGCAGGGACATCTTCCACTAGATCAGGTTGCTCAAAGCCTCCTTCACCAGACTGCTCCAGCACGGGCTTCCCACGGAATCTCAGCTCTGGCACCTAGAGTGCCTTCTCCCCTTCCCTCTTCCCTGACCTTGGCAACTGCAGCATTGTTTCTCTCACATCTCACTCCTCTCTCTGCTGCAGCCGTGTCAGACCCAATGGACTCTAGTGGTCCCGGCAGGATGAATTCCACCCAGTGGGCGCTCCAGGAGTGGGAAGCTTCGCAGCACTCCCAGCCACTCCAAGCCATGGCTGCCACCCCCCCGCCAGGCAGGGGAGGGGGGAGCGGCCCATTGCAAACAGCTGGCCGTGCCTTCCCCCTCTCTCCACCGCAGGTCCCGCACGGCGCAGGTTTCTTTGTCCCGTCACAAATATGTCGTTCACAGAGGCACAGATCAGCTTGGCCCTGGCCAGAGGTGGGTCTGACTTGGAGCTAGGGAAGTGTCTAGCGTCTTCTCACGGGAGCCATCCCTGTAGCCCCTATTTTGCTACCAAAAACCCACCACACAAACCCAATGCAATTAGATTGTAAAAAACTTACGATCGGAAACAAGAAAATAACAGAGCCTGGTTCACTGCTCAGGAGCTGCATCACCTGTCCCCAACCCTCCTCCACACCCTGGTTTCTGCTCTCTTCCCGTGTTCCTCAGGATGCAGAGCAAGAGGGAGCAATGTTGTGCCAGTAGCTGGGAAGGATGTACGGATTGTCAATCTGGCTGACACCAAAATGAATATATAATGTCAATGTTCTGCTTGCCGATTGCCTCAAGCATACCAATTTGGTCTCTCCTCCACCCAGCCACTGATTTTAAAGTCTATTGGAAGGTATTTTTGACCTTCCGCTTCCTTTCAAGTGATTTCAAACTGGTAATCAGTTTCCAAATTTACTACTAGAGGAAAAGACTGATGAACAAAACAAACAGCACACTCTTATGAGCCTTGTTTCCCCAGGAAACCAGGATAAAAATCTTTACTTATGAATTATTTGTTTAGAGTTCATTTATCAGAATATGTTATGCTTTTTGTTAATAACGGTTATCCAAAACCTGTGAGTTTAATTCCTTTATGAGTTGTGTGACTGACTACACCCTGTAACTATAAAAACTGCACCTTAGTTTCTGTTTCAGCCGTTAACAGCTTTCATGCCAAGTAACAGCTCTCTTTCCCAAGCGACTGGCATACTTGGCAATACAGGACTAAGGCAAATAATTACTACAGGTATCTTCAAACTGTGAGGTGTTAAAAACAAAACAGTATTTTTACCTTTGAATTCACATCACCTTTGCCCATTAAGTCCAACCTGACTTCCACTCCTAACTCAATGTCAACTCAATAAAAAAGTTTCACTTTAATACCGAGAGCCTTGGTACCCTTTTCTTATCCTACTGTTATTTTCTTTCCTTTGTTAATTCAATGGTTGTCATTTATCTCTCCTCCTGTTTATGCTGCACTATTTCTCTTATCTTCAAATCTTGGGATTTGATTCATATTATTCCAATTCTTTGCTCTGCAAGTCTCATCTCAAGCCCTTGCTCTACCTTTACCCCTTCATAATTTTGCTCATGCTTCTCTCCACTCTTCTAAACCTGATGTTCTCTGCTAGGACCATCAGTTAGCTTCACTGCTGCAAGCTGCCTTTTATATTACAGTATTTCGGTACTTTTTTGTAGAGCTATAGCTGAAAAACATTCTGACAGTGTGACATAACAAAGGCAGGTCTATTTGCAACATGTTCGACTGTCTGCTCCAAAACTATTTAGAAAAACAAAAGTAAAATGGAAAAAGGGATGAACAATTTTTCATTTTTTTTAAAGAAAATATTCAGAAAAAGAAAAAAAAAGAAATTTAACCAAGATATTTCAATATCTGGGAAAGAATTACTGTAATATAGCACCTGCATGCTATGAAGAGGATGGAGAAGGAAAAACAAATAACCTGCAGTCAGTCTACTAAGTATTTGGAAAACAAGAACACTTTGGTGAATGATGCTGGAAAAGTCAGAAATGCCAGCAGTAGGTATCATGGTACTCACTGAAAGAAATGTGCAACCTACTGGCTTAAGACAAACTTCGTTGAATTTGCGGAGTGAGGAGGAAAGATCTCCAAAGAAGTACACCACATGAACTCCTCCCAGTCATCCTGGCTCATCATGAAGCTTCCATGTCATGGAATCACAGAATGGTTAGGGTTGGAAGACTGGGAGTGTGAAGGCGCAATTTTTTCCACTCATGGATTGAAAATATCTTTCTTAGGTTTATTTCTTCACAGCTGCCTGAGGCACTCTTTGATTCACTGATCAGTAGGGTGCCTCTGGCTCCATATATGTTTTTATCCAACCCAATACCAGTTCCCTAGTGAAACAGGCAGGAATTAGTGCATCTGCTTGCTCCTGTCCACAGGCTAAACTAAGCCAAGTTGGCTGCTGCTGTCACATCAGCAAGGAGAGGGAGAGATGAGAGACCACACAAACCACTGTGAAGGAGAGATGTACTTGCAGCCACCTTCCTATTCCCCGCCTCCCTTACTGCTTCTTAACACCACGAAGCTCTCTGGCAGAAGCAAACTTTCCAGACTATCTCCTAGGTGTCTACCCTCTTCTTTCCTGCAAAGGGAATGCTGTTACTGCTGAAGTAAGGAGGACAGACTCAGACCAGACCCAGTGCATCTGCAGAGACTGGACTACCCTTATATAGTATGTCCTCCGATCGACTGACATACACAAACCTTTCCCCTCTTCCGGTCAAGTATAAACACCCAGTACACAGCACAACTTGCCGCCACTTCTCTAGCTGTTTTCTTATCCAGTTACAAAAGGTTAAAGCATTAAAGAACATCTTTTTCAGTTTCATTATTATTTTTCTAGTATAAGTTCCAGAATCATAGAATCATAGAATGGTTAGGGTTGGAAGGGATCTCAAAGATCATCTAGTTCCAATTCCCCTGCCATGGGCAGGGACACCTTCCACTACACCAGGTTGCCCAAAGCCTCATCCAACCTGGCCTTCAACACTTCCAGGGATGGGGCATCTACAACTTCTCTGGGCAACCTGTTCCAGTGCCTCACCACCCCCTGAGTGAAAAATTTCTTCCTTAGATCTAATCTAAATCTCCCCTCTTTCAGTTTAAAGCCATTGCCCCTTGTCCTGTCAGTACATTCCCTTGGAAATAGTCCCTCTCCAGCTTTCCTGTAGGCCCCCTTTAAGTACTGGAAGGCTGCAATAACATCACCCTGGAGCCTTCTCTTCTTCAGGCTGAACAGCCCCAACTCTCTCAGCCTGTCTTCAGAGGAGTTGTGCTCCAGCCCTCAGATCATCTTCACACCTTCCTCTGGACTCGTTCCAGCAGCTCCATGTCCTTCTTGTGTTGGGGACTCCAGAGCTGAATGCAGTATTCCAGGTGGGGTGTCACGAGAGCAGAGGGGCAGAAATCACCTCCCTTGACCTGCTGGCCATGCTCCTTTGGATGCAGCCCAGGATACAGTTGGCTTTCTGGGCTGCAAGCGCACATTGCCGGCTCATGTTGAGTTTCTCATCAACCAGCACTCCCAAATCGTTTTCCTCAGGGCTGCTCTCAATCCATTCTCGGTCCAGCCTGTACTTATGCTTGGGATTGCCCCAACGCAGGTGCAGGACCTTGCACCTGGGTTTGTTGAACTTCATGAGGTTCTCACAGGCCCACCTCTCAAGCCTATCAAGGTCCCTCTGGATGGCATCCCTTCCCTCCAGCCTGTCCACAACATCACACAACTTGGTGTCATCTGCAAACTTGCTGAGGGTGCACTCTATCCCACTGTCCATGTCTCCAACAAAGATGTTAAATAGCACTGGCCCCAGTACTGACCTCTGAGGAACACCACTCGTCACTGGCCTCCACTTGGACATTGAACCATTGACCACAATTCTTTGAGTGCGACCATCCAGCCAATTCCTTATCCACCGAGTGGTCCATCCATCAAAACCATGTCTTTCCAGTTTAGAGACAAGGATGTCATGTGGGACAGTATGGCACTAATCATTCTTATCCAGCTGGACTGAGTTGAGATAATGAACTACTACTAATTACTACTCAACTCAAGGTACCTATCCTACCCACAAGAGGCAGGCCATTTCCTCCTGGCTGCGGAGGATGCAACAGCGTCCCTGGTGCCGCAGCCCAGGCTGGTGAGCGACAACTGGTGACCCCAACGTGATACATCGATGAGACCCTGGAAAGCCCTGGGAAGCCCCGACTCCCTCGCCGAGCCGAGAGCCTGAGCCTAAGGAGCCCGAGCCAAAAGAGCCGGAGCCAGCGCCGGAGCCGGGAGCTCGAGCAAGAGTCCTTCGGAGAAGAAGGTAAAGCCGCAAGCCCCGACGTGGTATTCGCCGGAGGGAAGCGTGCTGAAGTTGGATGAATGGGCCGGGTCTCTGCTCACCCATAAAGCCTTTGTGAAAACAAAAAACGGTAAAACAAAAAGGGGGAATTATGGCACTAATCATTCTTATCCAGCTGGACTGAGTTGAGATAATGAACTACTACTAATTACTACTCAACTCAAGGTACCTATCCTGCTCACAAGAGGCAGGCCATTTCCTCCTGGCTGCGGAGGATGCAACAGCGTCCCTGGTGCTGCAGCCCAGGCTGGTGAGCGACAGGACAGCATCAAATGCTTTGGACAAGTCCAGGTAGATGATGTCAGTTGCTCTTCCCTTATCCATCAATGCTGTCACCTCATCATAGGTCACCAAATTAGGCAGGATTTGCCCTTAGTAAAGCCATGCTGGCTGTCACCAATCATCTCCTAATCTTCCATGTGCCTTAGCATAGTCGCCAGGAGGATCTGCTCCATGATCTTGCCAGGCACGGAGGTGAGACTGACTGGCCTGTAGTTCCCTGAGTCTTCCTTTTTTCCCTTTTTAAAGATGGGGGCTATATTTCCCCTTTTCCAGTTGGTGGGAACTTCACCAGATTGCCACGACTTCTGAAATATGATGGATAGTGGCTTTGCAACTTCATCTGCCAGTTCCCTCAGGACCCGCGGATGCACCTCATCAGATCCCATGGACTTGTCCACCTTCAGGTTCTTTAGATGGTCTCAAACCTGATCTTCTCCTACAGTGGGCGGTTCTTCATTCTCCCAGTCCCTGCCTTTGCCTTCTGTGACTTGGACTGTGCAGCTGGAGCTCTCACCAGTGAAGACTGAGGCAAAGAAGTCATTGAGAATCTCAGCCTTCTCCATATCCTGGGTGGTCAAGTCCCTCGTTTCCTTCCGGAGAGGGCCTACATTTTCCCTAGATTTCTTTCTATCAGTGACATATCTATAGAAGTTTTTCTTGTTGCCCTTGATGTCCCTGGCCAGATTTAACTCTATCAGGGCTTTAGCTTTCCTAACCTATCTCTGGTTGTTTGGACAATTGCTCTGTATTTTTCCCAAGCTACCTGTCCTTGTTTCCACCTCTGTAGGCCTTCTTTTTCTGTCTGTGTTGGTCCAGGAGCTCCTTGTTTATCCATGCAGGCCTCCTGACTTTCTCTTTGTTGGGATGCACCGCTCCTGAGCTTGGAGGAGGTGATCCTTGAATATTAACCAGCTTTCTTGGGCCCCTCTTCCCCCCAGGGCTTCATCCCATTGTACTCTACCAAGGAGATCCCTGAAGAGGCCGACGTCTGCTCTCCTGAAATCCAGGGTAGTGAGCCTGCTGTGCACCCTCCTTGCTTCCCTAAGAATGTTGAATTCCACCACTTCACGATCACTGCAGCCAAGGCTGCCCTTGAGCGTCATGTTCCCCACCAGCCCTTCTTTGTTGATGAGAACGAGGTCCAGCAAAGCACCTCTCCTCATTGGTTCCTCTACCACTTGGAGAAGGAAGTTATCATCCATACGTTCCAGGAACCTCCTGGATTGTCTATGCCCTGCTGTGTTGTCCTTCCAACAGATATCGGGGTGGTTGAAGTCCCCCATGAGGACAAGGGCTCGTGAAGGTCAGGCTGCTCCTATCTGTCTGTAGAGGGCCTCATCCACTTGGTCCTCCTGGTCAGGTGGTCTGTAGCAGATGCTCACTACTATGTCCCCCGTCCCTGCCCTCCTTTTAATCCTGACCCATAAGCTCTCAGTTGGCTCCTCATCTGTCCCCAGGCGCAGCTCCATGCACTCCAGCTGGTCTTTGACATAGAGGGCAACCTCTCCTCCTCTTCTCTGCCTATCCTTCCTAAAGAGCCTGTATTGAACACCAGACAGATAAAAGCTACCAAATCTCCCATCTGTAAACATGGTTTATTTTCCAAAGAATGCTCTGACGTTGCTCTGCCACAATTTACCTCTGGTAAACTCATGTTTCATTTTATATAATTTATCTCTAAATCTTTAATTATTCTTTTCTTTTAACTTTGTTATAAAGCTTTGTATGTTATCAAGACAAACTGCTACCCTGGTAACTTTCTCTTAACCTTCACTTTCAAACATAGTTCATGCTATATTAGATATTATACTGTTACAATAATACAATTTCTAAGTCATTTTAAACTTATTTCACTTTTTATCTCAGTTTCATAAGATAAAGACTTATCTTGTCGTTCCTATTTTGAGCACCTTACATTCCCTTGAGTTGGATAATATATATAAAACAACAACACCTAGTTGATTGGATAAAATACATATAACAGACCCTGTTGTGTTTCTGTGGTCGTTTTTTTTTTTTAAAAAACAAACACAAACAACAAACAAACAAAAATCTCCAACCCAAAACTTAAGCACAACCTGGATGTCCTTGGAGGAATTCAGGGCTGCAAATCACTGTCATGTTTAATTTAGTGTCTACCTCAAAATGGCAATATCCATTTCCATACACTACAACCAGGTATCTTGCTTATATCACGTCACCTCAGTCACCTTTACAGAAAAGGTAACGCTTTCCTTGAGGGCATGCAAACACCCAAGTCAGTCAGTTCATCTGAAGACTAAGTACAAGAAAGTGATGTACAAAGAAATCCAGCTAACTAGCGAAGACACTTGGGATCCTGCTGGCATCAAGATTTTCACTAATAAATTTCCTTTAAGCAATGCTATCTTGGCAGAGATCAAGAACGTCTGCATCTTCTTGGGATTCATGAATTAGCCATCTAAATATCCAATTCATTCAAGAGGCTGGATTCAGTAAATATTGTCAACAGGAAGACCGTATCAATTGAGTTAAACAGCATTCACAACAGCTGCCACTCAGACAACTCTGATGTTACTGCTGCCCATTTTTTAAATACCTACTGTAAGTATTCTATTACCTATGATGAAGCAGCTCTAGATACAAAGTCCTCCCTGTCTGAGAGATTAAAATTTGTATTAGTCTTCATTCCTCCTTAACCAGTCCTGATCAGAAGCCTAGAGTGCAGAACTGCCCATCTGCCTGCTGATGCTGAGTTGCCAAGCCATCTTAATGGATGCATGTCATGGTTTGATGGGGGGGGGAGGTTCTGGTGGCAGGAGCTGCCCATCAGAACCGGACTCCCATCCCCCTCAGGGCTTGAGCCAATCAGCACCTCTGCGAATTGCCCTATTTACGTTGGGACAAAGGAACCGGAAAGGTGTGCCTTTGCCCAGGAGCGAGGAGAAGGGAGGGGGGCGCTGCCCCCGCTCCCAGCGCCCGGCCAGGCAGCGGCCCGGGCTGGGCCGGTGCCACCCGCTGAGGATGGCCACGGCGGAGCCGCTTGGGGAACTCGGGGAAAGCCCCGCTCCCAGGGTGCCCACCGGGCCGAGTTCACCCAGAGAGGACTGAGATCTGAGAGAAACAGTCACACCGACACCAGGTCAGTGAAGATGGAACGGGATGAGGTGCCCCAGAGCTAAGTTTCCCCTTGCAACCAGCGATGAGATGGTGAGTGCTCCCCCTCGCAGTTAAAGGCGGTCCTCGGGGGAGCAGAGACCCACTCGCAGCCCGTGGAAAACCCACATCGGGAAGAGATGCCAGAGCCTGAGTACGGTACGCATCTAGAGTCCGTGGGACAATCCCCGTCGATGGGGAGGTGTTTTGTTCAGAGGAGATGCCTGAGCCTGAGACTATTGTGAATCATGGGCACAGGTTGAGGCGCATTTACGCATCTAAAGTCTGTATGACAACCCAGACCAGAGCAAGTGGCAACAACTCCCTAAGAATCCGAGACTGTGGTAAAGCCCGCACCGGAGCAATCTGATGGGGAAGGATTGCATTCTGTGGGTAGGACTCACGCTGGAGAAGTGTTTGGATTTTTCCTTGTGAGTAGGGGATCCACTGGAGCAAGGGACAATGGTGTAAGGACTCCTTCTCCTTTAGGAGAAGCAGCAGCAACAGCATGGAATGAACTGACCTGCACTCCCCCATTCCCTGCCCCCGTGCGCCGCTGAGGGGAGGAGGTAGAGCCGGGAAGAAAAGGAAGGGGGGGTGGAGAGGTGTTGATTTTAAGATCTGGCCTTGTTTTCTTTTTATCCTTTTAAGTAACTGGGTTTGCTTGTCTTTATTCTTTAAGTAACTGTTAATAAATAGTTTTGCTTTAAGAGAGCTGAGTCTATTTTGCCCAGGACCATGGTTGGTGGGTGCTCCCTCTGTTCTTGTCTCAACCCTCAGTCCTTTTATTATATTTTTCTCCTCTCCATTTTACTGGAGTGGGAGACCAGCTGCGTGGAGTTTAGTTGCCGGAGCGGCCTAAACCACGACAATGCAGAAGACACTAAGCAACAAGTGTGAGCTCAGTCAGAGCAGAAGAGTTATGGATTCAAAATGTTAATCTGAGGACTGCTTAGAAAAAGTCACTGGATAAATTACAGAAAACAAGTATTCTTTAGCTTTTAGGTTTTTAAACTAAAGAGTGAGCTGGTAATCCTTAAAGAAATTCAGGAATGTAAATCAATGTCTCATTTAACTGTCTACAATTACAGACAGTCCCTGCAAACGAAAATGGATTTCAGACATTTATTTCCCAATCCTTCACTCTTCTTTCCTCTGCCTACAATGTGTCAGCTACTTTGAATACCACTTAAAGATGTCAAGTATCTGGCATGCACACCTAGGAAGAACAGAGGTACCTTGTTTAGCATTGTGGATTTCACTGCAGGAGTTGAGCACTAAGAAGTTAGGCATGGAATACTCAACTGTCTTTGTAACTGGCTGTAGATAACAGGGTCTACAGAGCTTACTTTTCATTTCTATCCTATCGCTCTAACACAAACAGACACCCTATTTGGACACACAAAAATATTTCCTAGAGAAGCATGACAAATTTAAGCTATGAGAAAAGTTAAACAGGCAAAAAAGAAAGAGAAATCCCGAGATTCTCATTATTAAAGTATGCATGCACATTTTAAGCAATAGTTGAGGACTACTACCAAAATCCCCTTGGGATATACAGGCACCTTCAAAAACTACAGGATGTAAGAGGTAATTTTCCTTCAAGAGAAAAAAAAAAACAAGCCACCATCTCTATTTAAAGCAACAAACTGAATTTTTCTGTGAAGAGACAGACAATCCTTATAGCACGAACAGCCCCAGTCCTCCCTCTGTGACCAGAATGGAACTAAAGAGCTGGGATAAGTAATGATGTGATGGAGCTATGGTGGTCATATCATCCTTTTGATTGACCACCTGCTACGGTACACCTGAGACAAAAAAAAAAATACATCAATTTTAGGTCCTTTTCTTCAATAACATGGCTAGAGTAACAGAAAAGGCAGCCTAGATAGAATCCAAATGCTTTTACACAGGCATGATAAGTGAAGGAGTGAGGGATGGGCTTTGATGTTACTGTTCCACACAGTCTCAGCAGCAAATAACAGAGATGACAAAGAAGCAAAATGAGACTGCTAATGCGATGCTACAGGAAGTTAAGAGAGCTTTGACAGAAAGCATTCACTGGAGAGAGACTGGGGGCAGAGGACAGAAACAAACAGCTTTTGATATGTATTTCCTACCACATTCAACAAAACCAAGAACTTTCTGTATTGTGTTAAGGGCCCCTATACATTCTATTTGTAAATCAAGAGAACAGAAAAGGCCTATTTCATCCCTTTTTTCTCCTCCTAGTGGAAATAATCTGTAATACCCTGAATACTAGTTAATTACTTGGATAAAAACAGGCAATGACAGTATTAGCTACTAGGAAAAGAGATGGTCCTGACAAAACAGCATTACAGGCAGGTTGGAAACCATGAAAAAAAAATTTTTTTGCCCTAATGGTAAAAAAAAAATAAAAATCCTGCTAATTTCATCCTGTAACTCTTCAATAATTGCAGCTTTAGTGCATGATGTGTATCAGCTGAGGCTGGCTGAGGAGGGAAGGCGAACAAAAGTCTAAGAGGCAGACAAAATTTTCTTTCATTCATTCCTGTCTAGTTACTCCTATGATACACTTTACTGAAGTAAATGAGAGTCAGTCAGTTTGGTGATTGCTTTAGACTGTAGTGATTTACAGGACAATGGATTTTGATTACCATTTGACTTAAATAGCTCTCTACATAGGACAACAGATTGCTGAGAAAATTTAATTCAACAATCAAGAGATTCAAACATTGACTCTTACTAGACCATATAATCCTGGCAACACATTTTAGTATTCATATGAATGAACTGCTCTTCTGCTAGACAAGCAAAATTCTTTGGCTGATGAAAATGCACCATGTCTCAAGAGCCATGACGTTCCCTTTGGGACTCAATTAATTTAGGAAGACTGAAGCCCACTAGTTTTATACTTGGGAACCACCAGTGACATGAATAACTATTTTTAAATCTTATCTGCTTCTGAACAGGCAAAAGTCTTTTAAACTGATGAGTTAAGTAGTGTCCTGGCAGTTGCTGACAAAAGATATCGCAAACTATACACAGCTGGGAGAATTTATTGTCACCCACAACCAGTTGGAGCATGTATTAAATACATATTGTTGCATGTATTAAAACCATCAGAATAAATTTATGATTCCTCTCTTCCAGGCAATTTCAGTCATTAATGAATCATAAAAATTGTATCCTAGATAAGATTCAAAACCATAGTTCTGATTAACGTGTACTTTTTCAATTGCACAAGCACAATTCCATACATTTCACTATATAATTTCCAATGAGATTCAAACACTTCTCTTTCTGCTTTTCACTGTACCCTACTTCAACTTGTTATTTTCATGAAAAATTTGTGAACCCTTTCTCACACAAACATCTGGTAAAGGCATTAAACTACTACTCAGAATTCTTGCATTTGCTTTTCTGCAAAATATATCAACAGTAATATTTGAGCACTTGCAAAATTCTACATACTTTTAGATGGAACATGAGAGAGAAAAATGAAAACAGGCAGTAAAGTCTCAAATAGGATAAGAAAAGTTCCTAGAGACTATGTTCTTATCTCAGTATCCATTCAGATACTGTAACCACAAAACAACTTCAAAACAACTACCCTAAAGATGAGGTAGCCAACTTCCAAAGGGGACAAGAGTTACAAATATAAGAAGGAAACAGCACATAACCTGTTGAATAGGAACAAGGCACCAGAAAGCAGTCTCTTCTGAGAACCCTACACAGCTTAACTTTACGGTAGAATCCTGAGGGCAATGTACCATTGTCTTCTATTTTAGTGGTTTGATTAACTCCTTTAAACAAGAGGTCCAAGAAACAGATGCAGGTCTCTATATAGAACCCAGGGTGAAGGCCAGGATCTTCTGGCACATAGTGGATGCATTAGCCATGCTCCAAATTACAGCATCAGCTGCACCTAAAAGAAATACAACCAGTGCACTGAACTTCTGTCAACAACGTTGATAAACTAGTGTGACAGCACTAGGGATCACATCACATAAATCCTAGGTAATGGAGCACCCTGTGACTGTGTTTGGTCATGACAGCTTTGAATACAGCTGAGCTGCACTGAAAGAAGCCAGATGTAAAAGTGGTGTTCTTCTGTCTCCAAAGTAACAAATAAGACTCTGAATTCCTTAACAATAATTGTTTTAAAGTTTTACACAGCTGTACATACAAGAGATGTAAATAAGACATGTATGAAGTAACTTAATTTCTGTTACAGGGATTTGACTTCTAAAGCTAATCCTGAATACTATGAATTATAAAAACATAGAATGGTTCAGGTTGGAAGGGACCTCAAAGATCATCTAGTTCCAACCTCCCTGTCATGGACAGGGACACCTTCCACTAGATCAGGTTGCTCAAAGTCTCATCCAATCTGTCATTGAACACCTCCAGGGATGGGGCAGCCACAACTTCTCTGGGCAACATGTTCCAGTGTTTCACCACCCTCATTGTAAAAAATTTCTTCCATATATCTGTAAGGAAGGACATACTTATACCTACATAGTATGAAACTACTGCCAGCCCAAGCTCACTACAGAAGGCTTTGAGGCAGGCTCCAGGATGCTGCCCATGTAAAAAGAATTTAGCGTCCTCTCTGAAGTGCCCTACTGCAACGAGGTGTGCAAAACTTTCACCAGAAACTTAAAAAACACACATGCTATTCTGAACAGCACAGAGTTGAGAATCCCCAGTGCCTCCCAACTGTTGCATTCTCCTGATACAGAAGAAACAGTCCCTTGTTCCAACACAGGGACAACAGAGACAACCCTCAACAGAACAGGTACATCTCAGAGCCAGTGAGCAAGTGTTGCATCTAGGAGCAGGAGAGATGCACATTCACTACGGCCCTGTGGAGGAGGATGGAGACAGCTGTTGTCAAACCCCAAAGGATTAAGGAAAAAAATCCTGTGCTTCCTTTCTGAAGAAGAGACAAAGTTTCTACTCCACCGGAGCTGTAATTACATGCCATAGCTCCCATGGAAGTTTTCCATGGAAATGTTTTCCCATATTTTGCCAGGTAATAGAGAACAGTCCATTTCAAAAGTAGAGCCAGCAGCCCCACAAACTGAAGCAGAGTTTTCTTATAATACAATTCTGTCTGCTTGAAAGCAGGACCTGCAAAGAACCTGCATAAATAGGACAGTGGCTCTGCGGACAGCAGAGTGACTCAACAGGAAAGAGCAATTTGCACACCAGAGGGCAATGCACCAACAGCAACACACCCATACAAACCTCCGAAAGTCTCAGTGCTGAGGACTCAAAAATTGGTGAGAAGCAAAGTGCTTGCTCCATAGATCAGCAGCGACTATCACAGATTTTGCTACCTGAGAGCAACAGCTCATCTGTACCAGAATTAGACACAGGATCCTCAGAAGCTTTTCTGTGGCAGCCATACAGGGATGCAACACCATGCCAGTAGAAGAAGGTGCAGAGCCAGGCCTTTGAGCAGATGCTTTAACCTCAGAGCATTCATGCTTCACCCTTAGCAGCTGTGACTTGAGGCTCCTTCCAAATATTTTCAGAAGGCTACTTCCAAAAGATTGTGAGTCTGACAGCTATGTGCAGACTTACAAGCTGGTCTCCAAACATAGAGGGAGAGGAGAAAAATTTAAAAAGGAAATTCAAGAGGTTACTTTTATCTGTAGTTCTTTGATTTAAATGATTTTATATTTTAAGTAATATTTCCTTTTATTTTACCTCATCTCTTAAATGATAGATTTTTTTTTTTCCTTTTGATACTCATTCAATTTGGAGTTTCAGGTCAAAAATTCTATCCAAACAGCACAGCTTTAGGCAACTGAATCCAGAGAGAAAAGCTCTGAGTGCATGTCTTTGCTGGTTCCTATAGCTTCCAGTGCTTTATAATTAGAAACATCTCAAACAATAGGACTCAACAGTTACAGCAAGTAATTCTGCTGCTGTTTTTCTTCCTTTACCTGTAATGCAGAGATAATGATCTCTTTTCCAATTCTCAAAGCTTTTTTAAGTTATTTCATTTGCTCTGCAAAACGCTGTGATTGCTTTTGAAGATGAGGCATTAAGTGCAATCCACAGCCATTTCTCTCTTTGTTCACTTTTTGAAGGTATTTCTCAAAGCCCTTTGTCTTCCTTGACAGCTCCTGACAGTTTTATAGGTGAGGATGGCAAAGGGAAAGTTGTGTCAAATACTAGAGCTGCATTGGTGGCAGTCTGTAGAAATGCTTTTTGACAGTTAGTAAGGTTAGATACAACAAAATTCCTAATGTTTTTATACTGGAGGGATTTAAGCATCCTCCTGGAACCAAAATGCATGCAGTTCGTCACTCTTTTTGGATGACAGCCTTGTAATTAATGGTAATTTTATTTTAAACCTATAATCTTGATATTTCAATCACTACTTGAGTAAACAGTGATGATTAAACTGAAGCATAAAGTGTCCCGGGGAGATATCTAGTACACAGCACATTAAGAATTAGTTATACAACTTCAACTACTAATTCTGAATTCTACATATTCATTTTCATATTCAACTCATTTTAAAGAAAACCAAACCTCTAAAAAGGATTTTTCAATAAATCTTTATAAACATTGCAATTACTACATTTTTTCCCTAGAAATCTGGAAACTACCACAATTATCCCTTAATAATTGGTTTATACAATTTTTGAACTCTTCGAATCGGTCTGATTGAATGGTTGCCGATAGGAATGACAGTTAAGTCAAAATTTTGGTGGAAGCAAGATATAAAACATCTCATAAAAAGCCATCTGTTTCAGTGGAGTTACTCAGAGAAAAGATGTGCCTTGCAAATTATGTGGACATACTTCACCCTTCTCAAATGAATTATAAAAGCAGTTTGCAGACTTGAAACATCCCTGATCTATCAGGATATTTTCTCTCATTTAAGATGTGACACCTCTTACTTAAGCTTTGCCAGGTTCCTCCAATCAACAGTAATCTCTCTCTGGATAACCTCTTGGTTGCTCTCCTGTAATTAGCATTATTTTAATTAATTATTAACTTCCCATTCAGGTAGAGGAGAGGAACAGGTGGAAACACTGGACATCATCAACTATGAAGAAGTCCTTAATGAATGCCTGCTCAAGTTCTTTGTTCCGTATCCCGTAATCACATACAAAATAAAATAAAATAAAATAAAATAAAATAAAATAAATAAAATAAAATAAATAATAATAATAATAAAATAAAATAAAATAAAATAAAATAAAATAAAATAAAATAAAATAAAATAAAATAAAATAAAATGAGTCATACTTTCATGACTCTATTCCTGATACCATATAAATACTATCTAAGCTCATATCCTTTCAAAACACTGACCAGGGACACCTCTAATTAAAAACTAAGTATCACACCATGGCGAACTTGAAATAGAAAGCACTCTGGTATTAGAGACACAAGGCTCTAGTCCTGGGAAAGCTTCAGTATATGAATATTTCCTTCTGAATGCTTTCTAACCAAAATACGGGCATATCAGCTTGATAATAATATTTGTTTGATATTTACATTCTGGGGTAAATACTTAATACACAGTAAACAGGATTCATTTTAAATTAAAACAAATGGGTGCATCTGTCTACAGGTGTAGCAGATGTCTTAAAGATCATTCTAAAACAGAGACCTAGTACCTGGTCAGCATTCTTTAGGCTCCGTGGATTACAGGGATACGACCTTCACTTACTATAACGGTAGTATAGTCATATACATGTGGACACTAAACTGATATGTCTAAGCCTCAAACAATTCCACCATCATGTCTCTCCCAAGTTACTCCAAGAGACAGAATGAAAACTAAAAATCCTAAAACAGACAATAGAATTCATTACTTATGGGAAGTCTTGTAAAGACAGACTAGGGATATTTCAGTTGAATGAGGAAACTAACAAGATGATGCATAGAACAATGCAAAATGATGAATACAGACAAAACGCAGCTCAGAACTATTTGCTGTTTGTGCCAGGGACATGCTATTTCTAAATTCTTTACTCATTTGCTGATTTATTTTTAAGACACGAATTTGCAAATGTTTGGAGAGTAAGAGAGATCTGAAGCAAACCAATGTATTTAATCTAGGTGCACAAGAAAGAATTAAAAAAATTGTATAGTCATTACTTTGTGAATATCTACACTACACCTTCATATAGCAAGAGAAACAATGTGTTTCTCTCATATTTTCTATAAAGTTGTTTTAATCTCCCTTTTAACAGTTTTTAGAAGACCTATACTCTGGAATGGACTAGAAGAACTTGTATGCATAGGCAAGAACTTTTTCAAATACTTTAGAGCATTTTTTGTCCACATCACACACATAAAAAAAAATTATCACAAAAATCTCTGAGAAGTACTCTTCAAAATATAATAAGACAAACTAATATTTTTAAAAGTGTATCAAAACAGGAGAATATTACAGTATACTGAAATAGTGCGGGAAAGATGAAAGATGTTTTAAACTTACCCTATTCACGCTGCTGTTTCTTAAAATAATCTGAATAAGATTTTTCTTAAACTCTTCCAGCTTCTTGAAACACTTCTTCAAAACATGATTAGATAATTTAGTATCAGTTATTAAACTGATCAAAACACAAACCGCTTCAGTAAGAAAATTCGAAACTGGAAATTTAGGACTCTTGTAAAAAACAGTCAGTCCATCGAGCAACTGAGACACTGAATTGCACACAGTGAAAGAATCATTCTCAAGCTCTGTGAAGTCTGCTTGAAGAATTCCTCCTTCTGACAGTTTTCTTATTTCAAGCAGATTTTGCAAAAACTGCACTGGAGCTGTCAGAGGTTCCTCCTTGCTAGAACAGCAAAGATTCAATGGAGGAGCTCTTTCCAACCAACATTTAGAAGTGTTGGCATTACGCTCAGATAGGTGAAAATCAGAAGCTATGCCTAAAGAATCGAATGCATAGTCATTAGAGACATCACATCCAGAGTCTTCTAGCTGGCTTGAGAAACTCATGGGGTTTACACATTCCTGATCCAGAAGAGTCTCAGTAGAGGCATCTGGTTTTCCTGAAACACAAATGTGAAAGTTACGTTTGTGTAAGTAATACTTAAATCATGCTTATGAAAAGTGTCGTATATCCTTTCTCCTTTTATTTCCACGCAAAAATCACATAATACATATGTATGTTTGCTCCCCAAGAACTTCCCATGGCTGGAATTCAGTTGTGGAAAAAGGTGACATTTTTTAAATTATCATCACTTTCAGAAGGTAGTGTTTATTTGCCAACAAGATGTTTTATGCTTATAGTAATATAAACAGTAATTTTGAGTTTAAAATTCCTGATGGTTTTAAGTTTTCACCTATGTAATTTAAGTGGACATCACATGAACAATTTAAGTGGACATTTTACTCCCATTGATTCCCAGGGAAGGAAATGTATGTAGATTTCTGGCCCCCCAAACATTCTCAATACCTCAGACTGCTTTTAAAAGACAGTGAAGGTCTGTTACTATCACTACATCAAATAAGATCTCCTTTACATGTACGCTTTCTCCTCAGGTCAGGTAAGGAGTTCTAACAGAGCCAAAGTTGAACCAAACATTACACTTGAGTTTTTTATTATTTAACAAAGAAAAACATTCAGAATCAAAAATTTCTCCAGTCACCACCTATCTCACACCGTCTTCTTTAAAGACACATAAACTACATTACAGAATGTATGCACTGCATTCACACTACTACATTATTTTCGTACACCATTGTAGAATCTCTTTCATCCTATTTCACACATTAGGCACACTTAAGTCAGTGCCTCTGGGCACAAACTCAGTACTAGGTGACAACAGACTCCCTCTAAGCTACACACTACCTACACCAAAAGATTACAGTCAAAACAAGCAAGAGACATTAGAGCAGTGAAGTGGAAGACCAATACACGTAAACATCCCAGTGCCACAAGGCAAGGCTAGAACCCACAAACTGCTTCTCTGCTCACTCTTAAAAAACATGCATATACTGTTCATATTTTCCACAAGGATCCAAAGCAATACCATACCCCTCTGTGTTTGTATTCTTAAAGGAATAAAGAGATTTTATAGATGGTTTGGCCTGACGAGAAATAAATGTTATATTTCATGGCAAGTTAAAACCAGCATTTTTAGCACAGAAAACATCACTAGGCAGCACTCTACAGTATCTTGCCTACTAACAAAACACTACTCAAAAAAGTTTACACAAATTGAATTACATATACAGTTTCAAATTGAATTGTGATCATTACTTCAGTCTCTGAAAATGTACCAGATCATCCAATGAGGGTACTACTACTGAGATCAAAACTGGAAATGTGGTTTATTTATTTATTATCAAGTTTCATGCTTTTAACATTCAGATGTACTCAAAAGTGAACAGGATTGGTACCAACTGACTCACAATGAAAGGGCTAACTGTAGGGAAATCAACCGACATCTCCAGGAGGTAGAAAAATCAAGGTTTGTAAGGCCAGCCTAGCATTGTATATATTAACACTGTTCCCAAATGCCCTGCGTACCCAAAGTTGGAAAGCAAGCACAGAAGCAAAGCGCACTTCCCACAGTATGATGAACAAAAACAGACATCAGTCTTTCATGTCTTCTCTCCCTAGGGTTTTGAGCAAAAGACAATGCAGAAGAAAAAAAAAAAGTTGTTTTTGGTGTTGTTTAAGGCAAATAAGCCCTTCTAGGGAATCCACCTACTGTAAGTTTCACTATGTGGGTATTTTGTACCTGTTCTTAATCTCACGGGGCAAAATGAAAATTGCTCATGAAGACGTAGTGTTAGGAGTCAAAAGAAGTGAAGCCACAACTATGTGCAAAAAAAATATAGATATGTTTGCTGATTCGCTTGTTGAAAGAAAAAAAATAGCAGAGGTGAAAGAAAGGAGAAGAGAAGAAAAAGAGAAGAGAGTAATACAGAAATATCCATAGGAACCAAATTCAAGACTGTCCTCAAATACAAGAGAGAACATATTCAATGAAACACTCATACCAGTAGGAGACAATGCCCCATTTACACTTTGGTTCCTACTCACTGAGATATCAAACTCCTGTTCCATGATTAGCTTGCAGAAAGCCCTGTTATAGTAAGTCCCCAATAGCAGCATATTTCCAGTTCAATGACTAGTACAAAATGCTTTAAAAATGTTCAGTTATTTATATGTTCTAGTCATTTGGGGAGGAGGTGAAAGTTATCTTTAAAAAAAATTAATCACCCACCGGGAAATACTCATTATTTCCCTCAAAATGTCTTGAAACAGTTTATCATTTACTTCTTGAAAGAAGGTAAACTAATCACTTTGTACTTACCTACTATATAAATGAGAAAGCAGTCTTGATGTTCACACCATGTGTTTATCAGGTACAAAAAAAAAAAAAAAGAAAAAAAAAGGACACAGCATTGAGCCTGCCTCACACTAACAATAATCTTTAAACAGTAATTTCAAGAACATTTGACTATAAATATACTGGAACAAGAACTATGAAAATTTAGTGTGCATGATAAACTAACCACAAGATTTTACAATGCCATTATATAGCTAATGAAATAGCTGGTCATGAGGAATTTTACAGCCTCCTTAAATATGTCACATCAGATTCAGGAAATATTTAAACTCTTAATTTCTATTTAGGACTTTAGCTCCTTACTACATTAAGATCTTGAGCTGAAAATCAGAATTGTGTGCTCTCCAAACAAAGCAAGATAAGGTGACGAGAACAGCCTTGGGGTGCAAAGGCTGAAGAACTGACATCCCTCTACATGTATCCACCACTGACTGCAGAAAGTGTCCAGGCTCAAAACCAGCAGCTGTTCAAGGGACAAGGCAGTGACTTGCATACTGTGTATCGTATATAAGGAAGGTTTCCAGGCACTTCTGTGTAGCATGAGAAGTCAAATGCACGCACTGCTGTGGGACCATAGAACACAAGAGGCTTTTATCAGGGGACTCAGATGCCAGTAAGTCTTACGATTAGAGAGTGTGGTGTCTTCAGCTAGTTCTGAGGAAGCAGTCTGGCAAACACCGAAGTCCACCCCATCTCCCAGGTGAATTCTGTCACTTCTGAATAGCCAGCTTAATACAGACACCAAAACGCAGTTCAGGGACAAAAAAAAAGGGAGAAGAAGGAGCCAGCTGCATTATCAGGACAGATACACACTTTTTGTCTCCTGAGTGCCTGTTGCCAGCAGTATGGTCATTAGGATTCTCAGAGCTATGAAGAGACAAGAGAATGACCCAGCCCCTGGTCCTACCCAACGCGGAGCATTGGAGAGAGGCAGCATTTGTGACATCCATATAGAGGGAGCAGGGGTGGTGGAAGATGCTTTCTCAGGTATCTGAGCTACTGACTGTCCAGATCATACAGTCTGAGGAAGGCTACGTACTGTATGTAGTTCAAAATTTAAAAACTGAAGAAGAGTCCTCAATTGATGAAATTGCTGTGGAATCATAAAATGGCCTTCAAGTATTTTGAAAAAATTAATATACCTGCAGTTACATCATCAAAAGGGATTGTAGAACAGAAAATGGGCACATGTAAGAAACAGAGATGAATAGAATTCTGCAAAGAAAGAATTACTTCAGTTTCAAGCATTAGGCATTGTTTATATTCTCTCACTTTGTGAGCACATGCACGGATTATCACTTGAAAATCAAAAACAATGATGTTAGACATGTAAAGCTCTCTTAAAACTCAGTTACAATTGACTGGATCAGTTCCCCCTCTGAAAAAAAAAAAAAAGGACAATTAAAAATGAGACAATCTTAGAAACGTCTTTGATGATACTGCACTCTGCTTTCCAAGTAGATGTTCAGTCAATAATTTCTAAAAGGAAATAAAACTATATGTGAAATTATTAATATTTTTTCCCTATTGCGTTCACTTCACTTCTACATTTTTCAGGACACTTCGTTATTCTTCATTTGATCTTCATTGATTGGTGTGTTACAAGTGCAATTTCCATGAACGATGAATCAAATTTATTCTCTTCTTAAAAAAAAAAAAAAAAAAAGTCAAATCTCCTCACACATATTAACTGCTTCCTTTATCTTTTCCTCACCCATCTCTATTCTGCTGTTTTCATTACTAACCAAGCTGGCTGGTTGAGAAAAAATATGTCTCTCCTCCCTCATAAACTTCTATGTGTTTAGCCCACCATTGTTGCCCTGATCTGGAGCCAAGCCAAACTTCTGTATATATCAATGCAAAGAAATATTACCTCACATATTCAAACATTTTGAAATAATAACCAAAAAAAAAAAAACAAACAACCAAACAAAAAGCTTTCAGGATTCTCCAAATGAAGAAATTTTAGAAGCTGTGTATCCCACACTGTGCTTCTGCATTTCCATGTTTTTTATAACCAGCTTGGAAAAGGAAAATTTTCTTGTTTAAAGCTAAGGCATTTCATGCTGACATACTTTGTCTCATTTCGGAATAATATCACAGAAATGAATATAGGACTGAGTATCTAAAATTCTCAAATTAATTGTGCAACACCAGGATTTAAATGTTTCTTGTAAGGCTTAGAAGCATACACTTCAATTTATTAGGGATTTTGTTTATATAAAACATCTAAATATTCAGAATTCAGTAAGAACTAAGAAGGACTTTGAGGACATAAACTTTCATTTTTAGGGGATTTCTGTAGAAGACAGCACAAATCTTTTGCAGTTCAAGTCAAAGAATACTTGCAGCAAAGATACAGCAGGATTGATGATCAGGTGATGAACACACAGACTTGGGTCAGTTAATGCTCATCAAGCAGTTTTCATGACAAAAGATCTAACATATGCTTTACAATATGGACCATATCAATGAGATGACTGAAATTTGAGTTTAAAGCTAGATAGGGGATATTTCAAGATATTAAGTGAATTAATGTTACCTATGAAGACTCCTTGCCTGAACTGGTAGTACTGAACTGGAAGTACTATGTTTTATTAAAAATGCTTTGCATCTTCAACCAAACTGAGCTTTGCTAAGGGACAAGAAGTATCAGTCAATGCTGACAGCAATGATCTGAGTGCAATTGTAATGAGTTGAAGACTAAAATGAGCTCGACTCCCTCACAAATCAGCTAGGGTGTGCATTGCTAAAAACGTCTCTTTCCTTGAATACAACATGGTACAAATGTTTGGCTTTCATGTTTATACACCCAGAAGCCCACAAAGATCTGCTTAAGAAACTGAAATCTAAGTTTGAATTAGGTTAAGGTTGCCCAAAGAGGTTGTGGAATCTCCATTCTTAGAGATACACAGAAGCTGTCTGGACATGGTCTTGCACAACTGGCTCTAGGTGGCCCTGCTTGACAAGGGGGCTGGACAAGATGATCTCCAGTGGTCCCTTCCAACCTCAACCATTCTGTGATTCTGTATTTCCAGAGAAAAATTTGACTGGTCCTTAGCTTCCCACAGTAGACTTACAGGCAAGAGGATCCTAATTGCCATGGCCACACTTCTTAAATAGTTTTTACCATACATATTCAGTTCCTCCCAATGCTATCATTCTGTTATGCAGAAGAAAGGAAGTGAATCTACACTAAACTATGAATCCCACTTGCTTTTATGAACCTTATTCCTAAAAAATCACTATGCATCTTATCATAGATTCATAGATTCATAGATTTCTAGGTTGGAAAAGACCTTAGAGATCATCGAGTCCAACCATCCCTAATCCCCATTAAACCATATCCTCAAGTAGATCATCCACCCTATTCTTAAACACATCCATAGGCTGCTCCCTGGGCAGCCTATTCCAGTGGCTGACAACCCTTTCAGAGAAGAAATACTCCCTAACATCCAACCTGAATCTCCCCTGACTAAGCTTATACCCATTTCCTCTTGTTCTATCACCCAACACTAATGTAAAGAGCCCTTACCCACCTCCCCACCGTCTTTTCTCAAGTATTTGCAGGCTGTAATCAGGTCTCCCCTCAGCCTCCTCTTCTCCAGGCTAAACAGGACCTTGACAGGCTGGAGAGGTGGGCCCGTACCAACCTCATGAAGTTTAACCAGGCCAAGTGCAAGGTCCTACATCTGGGTCATGGCAATCCCAGGCACAAATACAGACTGGGCGGAGAATGGATTGTGAGCAGCCCTGAGGAGAAGGACTTGGGAGTACTGGTGGACGAGAAGCTCAATATGAGCCGGCAATGTGCTCTGTGGCCCAGAAGGCCAACCGCATCCTGGGCTGCATTAAGAGGAGCGTGGCCAGCAGGTCAAGGGAGGTGATTCTCCCCCTCTACTCTGCCCTCGTGAGACCTCACTTGGAGTATTGCGTCCAGTTCTGGAGTCCCCAACATAAGAAGGACATGGACCAGTTGGAGAGGGTCCAGAGGAGAGCCACGAAGATGATAAGAGGGCTGGAGCACCTTTCCTATGAGGACAGGCTGAAAGAGTTGGGGCTGTTCAGCCTGGAGAAGAGGAGGCTCCGGGGTGACCTTATAGCGGTCTTCCAGTACCTCAAGGGGGCCTACAAGAAAGATGGGGAGAGGCTGTTCAGGAGGGCCAGTTGTGATAGGACAAGGGGTAATGGTTTTAAAATAGAGGGAGGTAGATTCAGGTTGGATATTAGGAAAAAATTTTTTACCATGAGAGTTGTAGAACACTGGAACAGGTTGCCCAGAGAGGTGGTGGATGCTCCATCCCTGGAGACGTTCAAGGCCCGGTTGGATGAGGCCCTGAGCAACCTGATCTAGTTGGAGATATCCCTGTTCCTTGCAGGGGGGTTGGACTAGATGACCTTTGAAGGTCCCTTCCAGCCCTAACGATTCTATGATTCTATGATTCTATGAAACAGCCCCAACTCCCTCAGCTGCTCCTCATAAGTTTTATTTTCCAGCCCCTTGACCAGTTTAGTTGCCCTTCTTTGGACTCGTTCCAGGAGCTCAATATCTCTCTTAAAGCGAGGGGCCCAAAACTGGACACAATATTCCAGGTGCGGCCTCACCAGTGCCGAGTACAGGGGCAGGATCACTTCCCTGCTCCTGCTGGTCACACTATTCTTGATACACGCCAGTATCCCATTGGCCTTTTTGGCCACCTGGGCACACTGCTGGCTCATATCAAGCTGGTAGTCAACCAGGAACTATACAGGAACTATACAGGAAATTAAAATAATAACAAACCCTTTCTCTTGCTGGGACAATTAGGTTGTTTTTGCCTCTGAAGGGTTCCTTAGACTGAAAACTGGAAAGAAAAGGATGCTTCTTGGGTCCCTTTGACCCAAGTATGTGCTTAGAACAGCTGTAGCAATGCCATCTAACAATACGGACAGCATTGGCTTTCAAAGGGAGAAAGTTTCCACAACCAAAACAGACCTGTTATAAATGGAAGGCGCAGTACTCTGAGATGTCAATGAATCATTACACTCCAGCTGGTGCTTTTTCCAGATTGCAAATTAACTTATTTAATTATCATGGAAAGGCCTCAGCTTTCATAAAGTTCCCCATTGTGTCACTACAATTACGGGGAACAGATTTATCTCATCATCATATTCCAAGAGCCATATTCCCATAAATCTGTGCTAAATACATTTTAACTCCATTTTTTGTCATCTCACATATCTGTTCTCAATTCTCAAAAATAAAACACTTTTTAGGCTGTGAGAAATTACTTGCAATGCTGCCTACTTGCATTAGTACCACTGGTGGAAGCATGGAAGTACACCAGTACACTTAAGATGTCAAACGACAGTTCATTTTTGAAGTACTGTCTGTCTGACACTGTCATGCCTTAGAGAAAAAGTTGAGATGACACTTAGACTGGGCTGTATTTACAGATCTGTATGGAGAGAAGGCCACTTTTTTGTGGGCAGGGGGAGAAGAGAGAGGGAGAAAGAATCTCTTCCTGCAGAAACATCGCATCTCGAAGCATCAGACAAAAATAATCAGATCTGTTTTCCATGGCAACATCAAACTAAGTGTTGACTGCTGCCCAATGGGGAATCCTCTCACCTTGGAAAAATGAAGCTAGAAAAAGAAAGCAGCCAAAGATACCCCACAGAGACTAACAATTCCTCTGAAACTGTTGTTCTTTTGCATTCTTTGCTTCATGCCAAATACCAAAGGGGAAAAAGTGGTGACAGGACACAGCAATCTGTAACAGCAGCTCATTTAAACATACTGACCTGAAGAAACAGCTTTTACATAAACATAGCATGATAACTTGCAAAGTCTAGTCTACATTCCTCTACCTTACTACCATGCCATAGGAACTAAAATCTTTGCTAAGTCCTATTCACGGCAGCTGTAAACATTTCACACCTTCTAGGGAGGGAAGTAATTTCTCCTAATAGACTAATATGTTCTTAATGTTATTATTCAGTCTGATTTGGACTGCTGCTCCCTCCAATAAGGAGGAAGATTCCTTTATAAGACTCCAGATAACATATTCACTGAGAAATCTGCATATGTTTTGGTCTGATCTTTCTGAATGTATCTGAATGGTGTCTCTTTGAAAATGAGCTTAGAAAAACATAATCTATTATCAATTATCTTCTCCCACCGCTCTTTTTAACGTAAGCAGGCAGAGGAAACATCACGATTTAAGTCACAGTGGAAAGTTTTGCCCTTTCAGAGGTTTGAAATCAAATTATTCAGAAAATATTTTGACTGGCTATCACTCTTCCTGCTCTCATCAAAGCAGGACTTATCTGATTCCTCTTTTGCCTACCAAGGAAATGCTGGGGCTTTAAGCTGAGCACACAGAGTTTCTTCCTTTCCCTACTGAACAAGAAACACCCAAGCCATGACTTACAGGGAAGTGGAAAGGGAAGAGGTGGCTGAATTTTGTGGCCCAAAACAAGGCTGCTGGTAAATCAGAGTTGTGTATTGTTCATAATCAGTTTTACTTCAGCTGATGAGATGCTTGGTTCCAATTCTATATGTTTCTGCTTTAGCAGCAAGTTTAAGCTTCCAGCAAGAAGAAAGGAGACTGAAGTATCTTCATGCATACTAATCTACAAAGGAAATCGCTTCCTTTTTTCACATATACAACTAAATGCCTCAAGAAATGCACTAAATTAAGGAGCGAAGCAGGAGATACAAAATTCTTTTTGTTGCTGGCTCTTATTCCCTAAAGAGATATAAGCTGCTTCAAGTGTCTTGACACAGGAAGCAGAATTTAGGGGACAGTATCCTAAAAAGTCAATCACAGCCTCAGGACACAGTTAAAAAAAAACAGACATTCATGTTAATCACATTCTGACTCAGAGTTCAGCATTTCCCTAAACACACAGACACATTACGGTAGGGTGGGCTGGCAGCCATATGCTACTGCGGAGGATAAGAACACAGGAGGCAACTTCAGGGCATGGCAGATGAAGTTTTATTGTAAATGACCTATAAAAGGAAGAATAAACTAATTCTAAAAAAGGGGGGGTAAAGAATCTGATTTTATTTTTTTTTTAATTAGAGAAGCAAACAGTTCGGTAAATTCCTATCCACTGTGTAAGAAAGGAATAAGATGAACCAAGATTGAAGGTGATGCTAAGGAAGAGAGAATACATACTCAATACAAGTTTTGCTAAAAATGTACTCTGGATAACTGATTTGGAACCCTTCAAGAGTATCAGTCTAAAGCAACCGAGGCAATAAACATCCATCCTCTAAATTGTCATTCCTAAAATACATGCCTGGCAAAAAAGAGTAGAGTATTGCATTTATGCCTTCTTAGGTTGGAGTAACAGCTGCAGGCTTTTTAGATCTCTTTAACAGAGGCTGCCAAGAAACAATATGATTGTTGATTTGATGAGCTGATAACAGCTAAGGAATTTGTCTTAGAGGACAGGTGCTTCAATCTATGAATCTGTCAATTCATCAATGCTTTGTAAAATGCTTTGTCTTTTCATATAGCTCCAAAGCAAAGTGACAGAATGCTCAAATATCTTCTATTCTTAGTCTTGGAATAACACCAATGAGTTTCTCTCTTCCTCTCTGTGAAATCTCATTCTGAATCAAAGAAAGGCAAGAAACTTTGATTAATATGAAATTTGATTTTTTTTCTACTCAGGGGCATAGTTGTCAGGACAATATTGGCAAGGTGAAAAATAATGAACAGGCAGTTACAAAAAGATATGCTTCTCCTCCTCCTCCTCAGATGGCTGATGTACAGCCAAAAGCACCACCATGTAAAAGGAACACCAGTGTCCTTGTATTAGAAAGACAGCTGGACATTAAGTCAAATAAGGAACTTCCAGATACAGCATCATCAGTGAATATAGACGACAGCAACTTTATAAACAGCACATTAAACAGTAACAATCCATACTACCAAACAGTTTACCTGTGCTTCTCCTCAGCAAGGAACCCTCAACTTTTTTAGGGTCTTTGAGGACAAAGAACTAGTCAAGTGGGACAAAAATAATTTGGATAGCATATCTTTAAAAATGGATACTTTGTTCTTTTTCCTTCATACGCTTGTGCATCCATACTGTGTGCAACTTGACATGGATTAGGAAAACGGGCATCATAGCTTCAAAGAGCTCACAAATTTCTCACATCAGGGAAATAAAACTCCATGGGCAGTCTCTAATCATTCCTGAAGCCTCTGAAAGACCTACTATTATTATTACAAACAGCAGGTGGGAGAGGAAAGCTCTCACACTCAGAAAGCAGAGCAGGGAAGATACAGCTGCAAAGTGAACCTTGGTAGAAGGACTCGAACTCTTCAGCTCCCAATAGGCAGCAGCAGACACAAACGGAGTGTCTGATCCTTACTGCATGAGGTTTTCTGGTGCTGGATTTTGTGACATCCTGGTATTCTTGCATCTATAGAATTTTAAGTGGAACACAAGAAAGTTAAAGAAAAGCTGAGAGTTTGAATTCTTTTAAGAGATTGCATTGTTTTAGGCAGAACATCAACTTCAGAAACAAGGCTGAAGAAATGAGAGGAAGAGGAAAAGGATCCATGATATCTGTATATTACTTGGCCCTAAGAACAAGCCCAGTCATCCCTGGCCCTAAAGAGAACTTTGGTGTGACAATAGGTAGCAAACTTAGGTAACATACCATCAACAACAAACCATAACAATGGCGTGATGGATCTATAATAGCCTTCAGGTGAACAGGATGAAACACCACTTATACCACTTTTCCTCTCAACTTAGATTCGAGCTCCTTGAGCCCTTCTATCTCAGCAGTAGCCAATCTTTACCTTCTAATCCCCATGGGCTTGAAAAATTTCAAAACTGGTACAATATATGAGAGAGGAAATTTTTTCTCCCAAAGCAGATCATGTCAATTGTAGAGTGGCCCCTATTTCAGGTAGCCTTTGCCTCTACTGTCTTCCTTTAAATGTCAACCACAGGTGTTCTGCTATTAATATACATCATCAATTGGATCACCAGAAGAGTGCACAGGTCTCACCAACGGATATCCTGTCAGGTATCAGTAACAAACTGTCATGGTTTTATGGGGGTGGGGGTTCTGGTGGCAGGAGAGGGGCTTTGCTCCCTGTGACCTCCCTGGTTTTGGAACCAGGTTAGACTTGGTTCTGGCCACCAGATCGGACTCCCATTCCCCTCGGGGTTGAGCCAATCAGTGCCTTTGCAAATTGCCCTATTTAACTCGAGACAAAGGAACCGGAAAAGGTGCTTTGCCCAGGAGCAAGGAGAGAAGGGAGGAGGGCACTGCCCCCACTCCCTGGCTCCTGGCCGGGCAGCTGCCTGCATCGGGCCAGCGCCGCCCACTGAGGATGGCGGCAGCAAAGCTAGCTGGGGAACTCGGGGAGCACCCCACTCCCGGGGTGCCCACTGGGCTGAGTTCACCCGGAGAGGACTGAGATCTGAGAGAAACAGCCGCATCGACACCAGGTCAGTGAGGATGGAGCGGTTGGAGGTATGCCAGAGCTGAGTTTCCCCTGCAGCTGGTGGCGAGATGGCAGGCGGCCCCCCTGCAACCAGGACGGCCTCGGTGGAGTAGAGACCCACTCTCAGCCCGTGGAGAGAAGATGCCTGAGCCTGCCGTGTTGGGACGCACGACAAGGTAGAGAGGCATCTGGAGTCTGTGTGACAACCCACACCAGAGCGAGTGGCTACAACTCCCTAAGAATCTGAGACTGTGGTAAAGCCCACACTGGGGCAATCCATGGGGAAGGATTGTTTCCTGTGGGCTGGACTCACGCTGGAGAAGTTTGTGGATTTTTCCTCGTGAGTAGGGGATCCACTGGAGCAGAAGAAAAGGGTGTAAGGACTCCTCCTCCTTTAAGAAAGAAGCAGCAGTAACAGCACGGAATGAACTGACCTGCACTCCCCCAGTCCCTGCCCCCTGCGCCGCTGGGGGGAGGGGGCAGAGCCAGGAGGAAAAGGAAAGGGGGGGGGGGGGGGAAGGAAGGTGTCGGTTTTAAGATCTGGCTTTGTTTCTTTTTATCCTCTCAAGTAAGCGGTTTTGTTTCCCTTTGTCCTTTTAAGTAACCATTAATAAATTGTTTTGCTTTTAAGAAAGCCAAGTCTGTTTTGCCCGGAACCATGGTTGGTGGGTGCTCCTTCTGTTCTTGTCTCAGCTCTCAGTCCCTTTATTATATTTTTCTCCTCTCCACTTTACTGGAGAAGGAGAGACTGTGTGAGTTTTAGTTGCTGGATCAGCCACGACACAAACTTTATTTGCTCAAAAGCAAGAGACTGAGTATTTGACAAACCCAAAACTCCAGATACAGTCAAAAGAGAGAAATATCACAAAAAAATGGCTGTCTCAAAGTTAGACTCCAAAAGCTTGAAAGCATCCTTTCAATGTTAAGGAAAACCTGTTTGAAGAATTAGAAATTATGATACCGTTCAGATTTTCCACATATTTCTGCTCTCTTACACTCAAGGGGTTCAGAGAAACTGAAGGGGAAGACTATGTCCTACTCCTCTTGGACAGCATGTGATGCAGGTGGAACTGATGTGAACTCCCACAGATATTTCAAAAGTCAAAAGGTTTTCTGGCCAACAAGTTTATCAACAGTCAAATCATAAACAAACATTTGAAGGGAAAAGCAGCTACACATTAATCCTCCCAATTAGTAGGGTGTTGATTTTGTACCTCTGAGAAACTGAAAGAATATAGAAGGATTACAGATACCACATACTCATCTCTACTACTTATGATTCCATTAGCTAAACATAGACTGAAGTTAACATTTGGCTTCACTGAAAACTGAGACTTGGTCAGCTACCCAAGGTATGTTTGAACAGGCTGCTGACTATGAATTGCAGCTTACTGAAGTGATTTAGGAATCATGGGACTTCTTCTAACTCAGTCAGCCTATTGCTAGCAGAAGGGAGAGGGATGTCTTTTGCAGACAATTCACTACATCCATATTAGTCAATACCACAACAGGTCAAGTAAACCATAAACTGTAGAGCAAGCATGCTATTTCCCTGTACAGATAATGAAGAAAGCACAGAAAATTTAGTGCAGCTGTAGACATCTAAAATTATTCAAGATTTAACACATTTTAGGTCTGTGAACAAACTTCACATCCTTTGGAAGAGACGTTATTTGCCAAGTACAGGTGCTTTCCTCTGCCTGTCTTGCAACTAGAAGACCTTACTTTGGCAAGTGAGATGTAAGTATTGTTCAGTCCAATAGCTTGGAGTAAAGAATCTTTAAAAAGTTAGACTTGGAACACAGAAGTTGAAGATTAATTGATTTCATTTCTAGTGTTCGATACGTTCTGCTTAATCCACAATTAGAATACTCTCTCCAAATATCAGATGTCAATAAATCTCTCCTGATCATATGCATCGTATGCAATCAGTTCTTTAAAACATTAAGACACCTGTTGCAAACTGCAGCTTGAAAGTTACTTTTACTTCTAAATTAACTTTGTGTTTGGAATAGGTAGCAGAGAACAGACACATAAACGATAACTATGTATGAACAGTCATTAAATCACATTTCTAGAGAGAAAAGTCTATAATAATAATAAAAAATAATTAGAGCTCCAAGCTAAAGTCTAATACATGCCTGCTCTCAAAGTTAGAATCTAGAAATATTTTCACACAGCAATAAAGAAGCTACCGTTTCAGTACAAAAGCATTCCAGTAAAGTCTCATCAAGTTTTCTATCAGAGAACCTTCTAAAAATATCAAGTCATAAAGCAACTAGCTAGACATTTTGATTTTAGAGATTCCCTCAACAGTGAACTGTCTCACTCCTTCAGCGCAGAGCATTTTGACCTCCATCTCCCGGGGGAATATCTCGCCAGAGTCTGAAGACATCCTCCACTGCCTGATTTCCAGGCTCATTCTGTGCCATTAATCTCTCAGAGTGAGAATGCCTCACTCCACACGCACAAGTCCGGGAAATAGTGCTGTTGGAGCTTCCCTGCCAACCCCCCCACCCTCTTCATATTCTTTAACTAACAGCTTTCCTGAATCCTACAATATCAGACTCAAAATATCTCATCAAAGGTCATAATAAACATTCACAGTATTCACAGTCTAAATACATTAACAGAGATGGCAGACATATAGTCCTTTGCCTGACCAACCTTCCCAGTATACATATTAGGGGTTCATGCTTTCAACACATTAGGCTTAGCTTCTGATCTTAAGCATCTTTAAAGTGGTAAAAAAATACACAATATGTTTTTAAGACGTGTTCCAAATGTAAAAAGGGTACATCAATAGTCTTACAAACTAGTAAGGTTTTACTAACTCTGAGGTTAGAGAGTAACACTTTGTATTGACAATTTGGCTGGAATTATTCTGTATGATACATATTGATTCTGAAGGTTAAAAATATAAGTTCTGAGCAAGCATCAAATTCTCAAGCTCCAACACATTACAAATGAATTGTGTTCTACTACTTCAGGGCTTTGTGAAAAATAGAAAGCTGTACACTGAAAACTCTCGTATCTACGTACAAGAAATGGTGCAGGCAACATGAAAGCTGTTTGTTTCCTTGCTACTGCAACATAGTCAGAAATTATTTCAGAAACTTACCATTTTCCAAGCAGAATCTTGGACAGATCTTGTTCAAAAGTAGTTCCTGACGTAATCTAAGAACTTCAGCTTCCAGCGCTTCAACTTTCGATTTCCATCTAAAATCTTTTTCAGATACAGTTTTGGCAAGGTGCTCAGTATATTCTTTGCAACTCTTCCCTGATGGTTTTGAGTGGATAATTGCAAAAGCCAATGCTAGTTTTGATATTTTCAAATACCAAGCTTGATTTTCTCTTCCACGTTGGATTTCTATTACATTAGAAAAACAGAAAACAAAAAAATAACTTCACTATGACTCTAACTAAACAAATTATGAACAGTATTTTCCTGGCTTTGAAAACTCTTCAACACTGAGACCAATTATTTTATTTCTAGTGTATTCCTAAATCATCAAGAAAAAGAGTAGAAATATAAGCATCTGTGCACAGTGTGAGAACAAAACATACATGAGCTGCACTCCAGCTATAACGATAAAATTCAGGCAGTGTTTGGAAATAATTGTGGAACTAGCAAGCACTTCAAATAGGATTATTCTATCAAAATTTTAAATGCAAATGTTATCGTCACTAAAACAAAGATGAAAACTGACACACAACCTCCCCATCAAAAAAAAATTCCTACACTCATGACTGAAGAAAGCATATGGCGTTATTTACACTTAGCTTAAACACAATATATACACTTTCTTGAGAGTATACCAAAAACTCCCAGTGAAGAATAGATAAAACTACTGAGTTTGTTGTTAGTGTCTGTTTTGGACATCTGGTATTGCTACACCTGCAGTTCTAAGACTACATTAAGCCTCAAGCCTGCATAAAGGTCTATGCAGACAGCTTCAAAGCCATGCAAGTGGCTAGTAAGATAAGTGAAGAAAACAAGTTTTTATCAGCTCTGTTACAAACAATGAGGACGGGGCAAAAGGCATTATAAGCATCAGAAAAATAAAAGTTTTATCTAGAGGAATATATCATGGGCAACAGCACAGGACCTAGGAACAGAAAAAGAAAAAATGAAATTAAAAATTAATAATATCCAGCCTATCTAATTAGCAAAGTTATTTTTTTCTTAATTCCATAGTTCACTATATTTTTTTCACTTGAAAACACATTATTTCCAGAATAATTAAAAAAAAAAAAAAAAATCACTTCCTACATTTTCATCTTGGCCTTGACATCTAAAAATTGCTCATAATGCTATTTTTCTCGTTATCCAAGAAAACTGCAAGGTAAAAACTATAAGTTGTATCTCTGAAACAGTCACAGCACAGGCTTTAATAAGGTATTTTATGTCATCCCATCCTTTCCTCAGATCACCTGCTATCACTAAGCTGATTTCTTCTTTTGGTTCTCCTCAATTTTGGACAGTAAGTCACAAATCATCACATAGCTATTTATCCATCAGGGGTACTCACAGAAAGAGCTGACTTTTAAATATTTCTTTCACCTTTCAAAGACTTCTGAAATGCACAAACAATTCCTGTTCATTCCTTGCATGCTGTCCAGTCAGACACACCAGTCAGTTACACTTTGAAATGCACAGAGCACAAGGGATAAGATTGCAAAAATTCCTTGGCACCTATCTACCTGCAGCGATGTTTTATGCTACTGTTCTCCACTTAAAGCACTACATTCCTGCCCTATCTCAAGGCAAAACCACCTAGTCTAAGCCACCAAAGCATTCTTAAAGCTAATGAGTGAGTAAGACCTTAGAAACCGAACTATACCTTCTATACCCACTGCTTAAAGTAGTTAGGCACTACATAAACGATACTTTTTGCAAAATTTCTTACTTGTAAAAATCTATTACACACAACTTTTCCATTCATATCTAAGAATTCTAGTGAAAAAGCGGAAGTTAATTCTCTCAGCCTCAAAAGATCTGCATCTCTGCGGGATGACAAACTAATGTAAGGCTCTTGTTTGCCTTATACATCAAAGGAAATGTTTTACAAATACAGAACCATGCAAGTAATTGAACTGCCTTCAAAGCTGTGAATAAGATGAAACACATGGAACCACACTGAAAAAAGAGTAAGTAGTAACAGTAAGGTATCCAAAATCATTGGCTTTGAACCTGAAAGGTGCTCCCCAGATTATCTCGTCTTCTTAATAAGAAGTTTCATCCAGATACTGCTCAAACAGTGTCTGCCAAGCGTCATTCTTACAAAGCTCCTTTGCAGAGCAAAGCCACAAATTAAAGCAGGCAGAATAATGTCTTACAAATGGTGTCACGTTTTGAGGTCAAAAGACCAGTCTATCAGCTCCTAAGTCAGGTGAGACCCTTGGGTCCGACTCCCCCTGCCCTCTCTTGGCAGCTCAGTGAGTTGGAGGGTGATTCGTCTGGCTTATCGTGGGATCCGTCACTAATAGGCGAACAGGAGGTAATTTGGCCAGTATACCAGCTCCCATGTCAGGCGAGACCCTTGGGTCCGACTCCCCCTGCCTTCCCTTGGCAGCTCAGTGAATGGGAGGGTGATTCGCCCACTTATTAGGGGTCGTCACTAGTAGTACTATGGGCCAGCTCCTTATAATAATTCAAAAGTTTCCAGAAACATGCATATATATATTTTATTTGTGACAGAATACAGGTTCGAGGATAGCCGGTGATGGTGACTGACTACAAAAACAACTTTAATTGAAATACTGCAGTGATAATATAAAACGATTACTGATCAGTGATAATATTAAATAGCTAGCAAGATGTCAGTAAGTAATTAAGTAAGTGCGCATAACTCAGTGTTCTTACCCAATAGGCGTCCCTATGGGGGGAGAAGAGAGGTTCAGCCCGTCGACTGATCCCAGACGTTCCGATGGGGGGGCTTCTCCCTAACATCCCCTTTGTTTGCTGCCATTTTTATACCTTTTTGTATCTTTTAGGTGGAGCTCGAGTGACTCTAGTCATACACAACTTTTATTAGGATTGGTGTAAATTTCTCTCGTGAGGGGTGTTCACTAATTAGGATTGGTGTAAATTGCTCGTTTGATGGGTGGTCGCAGCTCAGAGATGGGTGGGGGTGTGATTTAGTAGCTGAAGGGCACAATTTCGCCATCACTGCTGAGACAGCGGTTGTGATTCACTTCCCTCAATGGCATTTTTATGGTTATCTTTACCAGGCGCCTCTCATCCCTGATAACAGGGATGAGCCGTGATACCTCCGTACCACTCTACTCCCCATTTCAAGGGTATTGCGTGGGCCTTGTTTGTTGTTTCTTGTCCCCGATAACAGGGATGAGCCATGATACCTTCGTATCACTCTCCTCCCCATCTCAAGGATATTGAGGCCTTGTTCGTTCCTCGGAGTAGCAGCTGTGTTTCATGTCAGAGCTGCTCTAATATTAGCTGAATTCTAAGGAACAATGTTCTCCCATTCCCCATCGATTTCAGTCATTTTCCCACATAATCCACCCCGTGACTATAGTCACTCGAGTTTCACAATGCCTAAATAGGTTTGGGGATGCCCATAGTGTGTGGGACATTAACTGTGTTATGCGCACTAGATATGGATTCTAAATAGGTTAAGCTCTTCATCATTGTCCAAATTCTCACGTACACCACTGCCAGTAGAACAAAACAAAACATAATCAGGACTAAAAGAACAACAACAGGGTGCAGCATTCTGTCGAGAACTCCTGTAGCAGTGGGTGACCATCCAAAGAGGGTATCCCACCATCGGTGTTCTGCATCTCTTTTAACCCGTTCCAGGACACGGTGTATTGCATCGGTGTCATGATGTATGGTAATTAGAGTTCTTTTACCATTGTCCTGGACTCGCGTCAGCAGTTCCTTTAGATCCTGGTGTTGTAGTAGCTTTCTCATCAAGGTAAGATTCATTCCAATAGGCACTGGTGACAGTTCCCGAATTAGGGCGAGATTTGCTTGCAGCAATTAAGAAGATATGACTGGTGCTGAGTAGGTAAAATCGCATCCTACAATTTCAACAAAATTACACACACAAAGATTTGAGTAGTTTTTCATATCTACAACAACATTGTCGACTGATACGGAATTACACAAAGATCTAAGGCACACACAGCCCTTGCTGATATATATGAGTATTGTCTCGGTGCTTTCATTGGGACGGATTTCAAAATGACAGATATTCTGTTCTGTGTCAAGACAGGTGTCTTGGGCCTGGATGGTATTACCTTCACAAATGAATCCTTGTTGTTCTCGCACAATACATGTGTCAATATCAATTGTTTGCCATTTGTTTCCATTTTTCCGGGCCCATGCTCTATGCTCTAGAGCATAGAGTATGGTTCCGTTGTGATTCAATCCTAATGCAATGATGGGGTGTACTGTGAATACTGAAGCATTGTATATAGTCAGTACGAAAGCTGTGGCTGTGTTGGTGGTGGAGTCATAAGTGAAATTTACTAAGTACCACCAAGATTGAAATTTTCTTTCAAAGTCAATTGCATTGTCCCAAATCACTTTTCTAATTTCAGTGGGTAAGGTACCTTCTTCACCTTCCCTTATAAAACTATTGATTAGTTCCCAAAGCCAATAGGGAAAATCATAAAGGATGCTCCAATTTATTCAAGTCACTGATTGTGGTGACTAGTTTGTTCATCAATACTTCAGAATCTATGATATTTAGATGCCTTGTATACAGTCAATGTTTGTGTAGGTGTATCTACTTGTTCACGTGCAGATCATTCAAAGTACCTGTAAAAGAAAAAGAAAAACACGCGCTCGGTTGCTAATACAACCGGCAAATGTAGTTAAAATGTTCTGAGCAATGCCAGCAGGTAGTGGTGTGCCTTTGTGGCTACCCACTTCTCTGCTTGCACTAGAGACAACGGGTCTTTGTGGCAATGGGAACCATGTTCACTGAACTCTCATTCTACACAGATAGGATCCATCAGGTGGATGAGACCGAGTTGTTGAAATAATCTCAGTCCTTTTATCAGGACCTCTAATGCATCTCCATGCTGGTTGGTCCAGTCCCATGATCTGCCTTTTTTGAGCAAATCATACAAGGGACGAGCAACAATGGAAAACTTGGGGATGCGTTTACGCCAGTAACTTAAAGTTCCTAGGACTTGTTGTAACTCCTTTTTGTTGGAAGGGTTTTGTCCATGCTCTATTTTTTCCAGGGTGTCTGTGGGAACAGAGGCAGCTCCTTTGATCCACCAGACTCCCAGGAATTTGGCCTCTTGGGCTGGCCCCTGACATTTAGATGGGGGTGTTTCCAGGCCCAAAGCTGTTAACTTTTCTTTTATGACATCCATTGTCCGCTTGACTGCTTCTGGGTCCTCACCTCCAATCAGTATATCATCAATGTACTGATAAACAGTGACGCTTGGAGGGATAGGAATCTTTGTTAAAACTTTTGCTAATGCATTATGTGCAATAGTAGGAGAATGTTTATATCCTTGAGGCAGTCTGTTAAAAGTATACTGTGTTCCCTTCCAAGTGAAAGCAAATTGGGCTTTATCTCTTTCTTCCAGAGGGATCATGAAAAACATGTCTTTTACATCTAAAGCTGCCATTCAGGCATGAGCTGCCCCTTGAATTTGGGTTACTAATTCTGCAATGTTTGGTACAGCTGCTGTTAAAGGTGCAGTGTTAGCATTTAACTGCCTGTAATCAATAGTGAGTCTCCACTGCCCGTTTGGCTTTTTAACTGGCCAAACTGGAGAATTATAGGGTGAGTGAGTGCGTGTAATTATACCTCGCTCCTCTAGATCTTTTACCACCCCGTCAATCCCTGCCTGCACTGCAGCTGGCAAAGGGTATTGTTTTGTGTTTGTGACTCGGGATGGAGGCAGGGGAATAGACACTTCTAACAGTTTCAGGCTTACAAAGTCAGAGCTGACCTGCGCCTGATTCTTGTCACTTCGTCCTGCAAAGCTCCACAACGAGCCATCAGGTAATTTCCATGTCCTTCCATATAAGAGATCAAAGCCTAAAATGTTAATGTTGGCAGCCCCGACTAGTACCTTAGCATGGGTTAATTTCTCCTCCCCCGGCAGCCATAAAGTTACGTTGGCTGTCGGCCACTCGTTTACAACTCCTCCAATTCCTACAACTTTAACTTTGCGGCGGCTGGGCTTTATGTTTAAATCCTCGGCTGTTTCCTCAGTTATTACAGACATTTGAGCGCCTGTATCAACGAGGAAATCTGCATAAATTTTTCTCAGTCCAATTGGAATAGATATGATTGGGTCAGAGAGATTGTTATTGAGCCATTGTGTAACTAGTATCTGCCGGAGAGGGTGGCTCATTGTCCTCCCCGGGGATACATGTTTTTTGGCTGGGATTCTGATAGATCAATTAGGTCTTGTTGCGGTGCAGAAGGAGCGCGTATATTTTGGGGTGGAGGCTTATCGTGCGGTTGTCTTTTGCTGCTATCACTATTTCTTGCCGCAGTTAGAGATTGAACTAATTTGCGGAGATCCTCCATGCTCATGCCTCGCAGTAAATGCTGAGGCACTCCTAACTTCCGAGCTTGGCTCCACAAATGAAATCGGTCTCTATTATTTTGGAATTTTTTCTCAAATTTAGCATTTGGGGTAGTAAGTTGGTGGACTCCTCGCACACGATCTGCAGGTTTCTCTGGGGTCGTATTGACCCAGCCTATTCGGCGCCCATAATTGATTACATCCTGTACAATTTCATTCCAGGTCATTACAGGAGTTGGCTGTTGTCTGCGCCGTGAATTTGCATTTCTTTCAGTGCTGACTTGTAAACGGTCCTGTATGGCCACTACATATGCTTTCAGGCCATCAGGGAGACCGCGAATTAGGGGTCCCAATCGTATTGGATCAATGGGAGCCGACATTGGGGATTTCATTGCCAGATCTCTGTTATATATTGCTTGTATACATGCTGCCTTTTGCACCGACGAGGCCAAATCTGAGAACCCTTTAGTGGTAATTGTTAGCGGATCGCCTCTCTCTCGAGGATCTATACCTCCTGCCCAGTGTGCCGCTCGTGCAGTTAAAGAGTAGACATGATCTCCAGGTGTAGTGGTTAGAAATACGCCAGAGCCCCAGTATCCTTCTGCCTCCCCCTCACTTAATAAAATTCGATCTCCCCCGGTAAGGGAGACTCGACACACATATTCAGTTTCTGACTCACCCGGGCGTCTAGAGTATTTCTCTTGTAATTTCGTTAACTCAGTAGGGGACCAGGGTGCTGTTCGCATTTTAGTGTGAGTTTCATTGTTGTCAACGTAAGTTTCGGTCTTAATTATTGGTTTTAAAGGAAGTGGTTGAGAGTTGGGATCGGGGGTCTCCGTGAATTCGTCATCCTCGCTATCACTCCAGATGTCCCCGTCCCAATTCTCAGCATCTGTATACTGTGCTGATTTACTGATGTGTCTGACCGAAACAGAGGACTGTTTATCCAGCAACTCTCTCTCTCTGCGCTGTGCTTCAGCGAGCAGAGTTTTGAGGTGGTCCACTTCTGATTTAAGGTGGTCCACTTCTGATCTAAAGTGATCATTTTCTACTCTCATCAGAGTTTTAGTATAGTCCAATTCGGTTTTAAGTTCACCAATTTGGTTTTCCAGTTTTTCTTTCGTCTCCCTCTCGAAAGCCAATGATGATTTTAGTACCTCGTTTTCTGATTTCATGGTATCGTATTCTACATTGGCAATCTGTTTAGAGGGGGCCGAAGAATCTTTAGCTTCCTGTTGTGCGCAAGACAAACAGGCTCCAAGCACAGCACAGATGACTCCCTTTCCACTTTTTCCTTTCCCTATTTTAAATCGCTGTTCAGCCTGGCATTGTTCAATGCGTTCTATTATTTTCTCCTCATCTCTCCAATGTTTCTGAGCCCACTCTTTCCCAGCTGGGGAAGGGGCGCATTTATGTTTTTGTAGCAGTTTATCCATGGCTATCCTGTCCATGACGCCAATTTTACTGTCACGTTTTGAGGTCAAAAGACCAGTCTATCAGCTCCCAAGTCAGGCGAGACCCTTGGGTCCGACTTCCCTTGCCTTCCCTTGGCAGCTCAGTGAATGGGAGGGTGATTCGCCCACTTATTAGGGATCGTCACTAGTAGTACTATGGGCCAGCTCCTTATAATAATTCAAAAGTTTCCGGAAACATGCATATATATTTTATTTGTGACAGAATACAGGTTCGAGGATAGCCGGTGATAGTGACTGACTACAAAAACAACTTTAATTGAAATACTGCAGTGATAATACAAAACGATTACTGATCAGTGATAATACTAAATAGCTAGCAAGATGTCAGTAAGTAATTAAGTAAGTGCGCATAACTCAGAGTTCTTACCCAATAGGCGTCCCTATGGGGGGGAGAAGAGAGGTTCAGCCCGTCGACTGATCCCAGACGTTCCGATGGGGGGGCTTCTCCCTAACATCCCCTTTGTTTGCTGCCATTTTTATACCTTTTCGTATCTTTTAGGTGGAGCTCGAGTGACTCTAGTCATACACAACTTTTATTAGGATTGGTGTAAATTTCTCTCCTGAGGGGTGTTCACTAATTAGAAATGGTGTAAATTGCTCGTTTAAGGGGTGGTCGCAGCTCAGAGACGGGTGGGGGTGTGATTTAGTAGCTGAAGGGCGCAATTTCGCCATCACTGCTGAGACAGCGGTTGTGGTTCACTTCCTCGATGGCATTTTTATGGTTATCTTTACCAGGCGCCTCTCATCCCTGATAACAGGGATGAGCCGTGATACCTCCGTGTCACTCTACTCCCCATTTCAAGGGTATTGCGTGGGCCTTGTTTGTTGTTTCTTGTCCCCGATAACAGGGATGAGCCATGATACCTTCGTATCACTCTCCTCCCCATCTCAAGGATATTGAGGCCTTGTTCGTTCCTGGGAGTAGCAGCTGTGTTTCATGTCAGAGCTGCTCTAATATTAGCTGAATTCTAAGGAACAATGTTCTCCCATTCCCCATCGATTTCAGTCATTTTCCCACAAATGGCTTTCACTGCTGGTTGATCGTTTTGATATCTCCAGAGACTACTTTGCAAAAGTTTTCTGATTCACCTCCTCAAAAAGGACAACTAAAGATTTGCTTTGTGCTTTTTAACATGCTTTGTCAGTACTAGCATTTTCCTTTAAATTACATTGACAGAAGTTGCAGAAGGACCAACATTTCAGAATGGGTCAGGAGATGGTATCTAATTTCACCTTTTTACGAATGTTCAGGTGTTTTTAGCATTAGAGAGTCGCCATCGATACCTTCTTTTCTATCATGTTCTGTTTATTTCTACTCACATGACATAGTATTACTAAGAAAAGTCAAAGTTAATTGTTTGACCACTGATACTTTACCACTATGCACTTTACACATCTCAGCCCACAACTCTAAATCAAGTGATTTAGAGTAAAAAAAATCCCCAATAAAAATAAACTGGTAAGTAGACAAGTATTACAAGGAACTGAAATAGGAATAGTTCAGACTGAATTTCTGCAGCTCAAGGAAATTTAGAAATGTGAAATGCTACTGTAGCAGTATTTTTTCACCACTTATTACCAAAGAGAGTTACTTTCCTGTTTTGTTTTAAAGGGGACTAACACATTTTAAGCAGAGCAAAAACCTTACTGCACGTGCTAATAATACAACACAGATAAGCAAAAGGTACTTTCACCCTCAACATGCCAAAATGCTGTTTCCTAAAGGAGATGTATCTCTAATAAATCACATAAACCATGGTATCTTACCTAATTTTCCCTTAATTCACAATCAGTAAAAACCTTAAATAGCATTCCACCTTAACACCTAGGACATACAGTTAAGTAATGAAATGTGGATTTTGAGGGAGGCTTTTTTCTCTTTAACATCTTGTACAGACTCACTTCTACAGTAGTAGTGCCTTACAGTGAATGAGTTTAATGAGGTGCTCTTACTCTGCAGAAAAAGAATCACTCCTTTTCTGGAATAATTACTTGTAGAGATGCTGTTTAAAAAAAAAAAAAAAAAAAAAAGCAGCACAGATCACCAAGTCGGTTCTTAGGAACAAGACACAAAGCAGTTTTTGGAGAAGAAATTCTGTCGAAATCTGAAAATCTCCTGTTTAAAACCACATAATTAATGGTGATATAACTGCATGTATGCACAGGAACAGTGGATTTCATAAAGATTTTATAGAGAATATACAGCCCTCTCACCTCCTTTCTGTTACTGTCACTACCACCATCTCTCTTCTCTTTTCTTCTTTTATGATCATGAGAAGAGAAGTTTGTGGAACAAAAAGAATGAGTTGTAAGAGTTGATTCAAGCTTTTCACACTTCCCTAAAGGGACAACTACTCTCTCAGAAACCACTGTAAAAAATCTCCTAGAAAATAAGACACTGGATGACATTGTTAGAAATACGGGATGCTGGCCAACTGTGCATTAGCAAAAATTGCACAGCAATCTGTTGCTCCCAGGAAGTGCTGCACTGAAGACCACCAAATGCGAATGCATCCCACTAAAAGCATATTGGCAGCTACAAGAGTTTTATCAATAATATTTTTGCTCATATCAGCACACAAATGACACCGATGGTTAGGTAGAAAAAAGGTTTAGAACTAAACCAGAAATTTTCCTTGATTGGGAAGAGTACCAGGACAAGAGCAGCAAGAAGTCACCAGTCTAACCCTAGCGGCTAATGCCAAAACTATGTCTGACACCAACTGGAAGGATGAAAAATTATCCACCAAAACACATCTGGCACCCAAGCTACTCAGCAAGAATAACTACTTGCTAACAAAGCTCCATTTGTGCGTTTACTCAGTGTTAAGGGAATCAGTAACCCCTCGCAAGGTCTGCTAGAAGCAGAGTGCAGCACCCTAACAACAGACACTGTCCGGTGACAAATTTCCTACGCAGACCCCTCAATCCATAGTCTGACACTGGAAGTGTGCTCAGAGGACAGGATCGGCTAAAATCGCTGTCAAACAGGACTGGCTCTCCAGATTTCCAACACAAGAAAGAGAGACCCCCTGACTCTCTCCAGCCTTCCAACTCTCATGCAGGGAGAGGGTACTGAGGACTCACAGTTCTGCCGAGGTCCTAGCTGTGGGAGGCTGCTGAATAATCATTCAGTTGTTGAAAAAACTACAAAAGAAGTCATCAAGTGTCCTGTACAGCTCTGTGTTAGATAACCAAGGGGAACTAAGAGGTGGTGTAAGATCCTTTGAGGACTTTAGACATAAACAGAAAGAACCAGAGTAAATCTGATTCATAAACACTGCCCTACTCCACCAACCTGCCAGTCCAGCTGGTTTGCAACTGCATTTGATGCAGCAGCTCATATTACACCATCAACTACAACAAGATACCTTTCTGGTAAGTCTCACCTTGGTTTTGACACTGTCTGCAACACGTGGAGAGGAAATAATTCCCAATAATTAGAAAAAAAAAACCACACTATTTTCATATTATCACCTTTTTAGTTCGTTCTCTTCTCACTTGGAAACTTCTTATATTTAACTCCACTCCAAAGGTCAAAGGTTTCACATTATTGTTTAAAAAAACTGAACAATTCAAATCATTCATTGATATTAAAAAACTAAAAACATACATTAAAGCCATAAAACTTGTATCTAAACTTGAACCATTCATTGAAGTCATTTTAACAAGTTATAAAATCTATTTCCAAAAAACCCACAAGCCCATAAAAGTGCTGTTTATGCAGTTTCTACTTAGTGGTCCCCACTTTCATACTGATAGTATTTTGTCAAAGTCTGGAAGCTGAGGTCCAACATGTGACATCTTCAACAAAGACAATTCCCCGAGCCCACTACTGGCACAAAAGCATCTCTTCCTCCCCTAGCACTCTCTTAGCTGTCAGAAGATGCTGTTCCGCCTCTAACCTCTTCACTGTTTCTTTTTCCACTGTTAACTACACACAACTGAACAGCCCAGCCCCTGAATGCACAGCAGCTGCCTTCACTGCTGCACATACCTCAAGAGGAAAAAGAAATACTCCTGGATGCTATGTGGGTTTTTCTACCTCATGCCAGAATTGCATTAGTGTCAACAAGAGGCTGACAGGGATAAAAATAATTTTCTGTCTTTAACAGAAGTGCAGGGATGATCTCTTTATTATTCTTTGCAGTAGTACACATGAACTAGAGGAATCAGCCTCCCAAACAGGATTAACCTGGAAAGGGGTAGAGTTAAGACTGCAGTCAGACCAAAATGGACTGCTCCCTGAGGAAAAAAAACAGAGATCTTGAGACAAGCCTCCCCCAGCTCCTGGGCCCGTGTCCGTCCGTCCGTCTCTCTCACCCAGCTCTGGGTTCCTCCACCCAGAGGGACAGTAGCGTGTGCCGCACCCAGCCATCAAGGGATGAATTTTGCACAGGTGAAGCCTCCACTCTAGAGCTTTTAAGAAGTATTTCAGGGGTGTTTATGGATAAGGGAGGCGAGTAATTTTTGATAATTTACCTTTCTGAGTGCTACATACAGTTTTCTAACTGACCTTGAAAAAGGGGAAGTCACAGAGTGATGGAGGGAAGGAGGCTAAGTTATACTGCAATTTAAAATTATAAGGCACCTCAAAATAAAACCAAAACCTAAACTTGTCTGAAATAATTCAACATTTGAGTAATATTTATGTCACAGGCTTGCACACTTTAGGCATGATCTCTAAGTTTGCCCATGAGATTCATGGCTAATAACGGAAGAAACTTCTGCAAATGTCATAGACAAAACTTTATTGGTTACAAAAGGACATTTATTTGCTATTCAGATCATTATCATCTAAGATTGAACATTTTAAAAATTAATAGAGTAAGACACAAAATAGACTGTAACTCAATTTAACCTCCATTCAAGGCCATTCAAGGGCTTAGTCTTCTTAACTTTTGAAATTGATGGGACATACAAAAGGATTTGTCAGGACAGAAACAAATTGCCATTCACCACCACTACACGGCTAAAATCTTCAGACAGTCCTAAATAATAGTATGTAACAAATGTCCAAAAAAATGTTTTCTTTCTAGATTTGAGTGTACGGTTTGTCTTTAAAGGCATAAACATAATAGGAAAAACGATTTTGTTGCCATGATTTTTACTTTAACAAGTCTGTCAGTTACACACCAGTGAAAAAATTACCCACCTCTTTGTAACCTCATCGTGCATTATACAATAGCAACCAAGGTAATTGACTCACTATAACAGAGCACAAAACAGAGCACAAAGCGCTGCGAGTGCTCTAGCAGAACTGGGCTGAGCTGCAGACACATAAGGCCATAACATTAAGCAACAATAAAATAAACTTGATTTAATTGGTATGCCTAACATAACACTGTCTTTCGTGTATATAATAAATAATGATAATGGGACTGCTGCATAATGAAGACGAACTAAAGCACACCTTGTGTTCCAATTAAGCAGCTTGTATTGTAAAAAATGTATATTAAACCAAGGCTACTCCACGGTGTCATGTTTAAACAACCTACACTCATAATACACAAAGATATGTAATGTGGACATACTCACTGATGGAAAAACTTGGGTTTACTACCACAAGCCTAAACAATACCTCCAGTATTTTTTTTAACGGACTCAAGATGCTAAAAGGATACTGAAAATAATAAAGACTTAAAATACATTATGTCAAAAGCACAAAGAAACTTGATTAAAATGTAATGTGATTGATTTCTTCAAACAATTTAACTTTTAAATAATTTTAGCTTCTAATATCAAGTCATATAAATTCTCCAAAACCAAGTAACATGAATGAATTGAAAAAATATTTTAGAGCTTTTTAACATTCCCCAATTCTAGCACTGAAGAACATACACAAGCAGAATCTCTCAGGATTTCAGTAACATTATAAAGGTAGGATTTATATGCTCTTAATTACAGAAATCTTCAGTTTAGAAGGCTACAGTTGAGCTAGCTGACTTCCTTTAGGATCAATAGGCAGAAATGGAGATTTCTAATGTTAAAAATAAGCCAAGTGATTTGTACATCTGCTTTGTGATGAAGTTAAGTCATGACCCAGAAACACTTGTTTCCCTCCCCAGACTACGAAGAGAGTTAAGATGACCAGATCAGATGCACATATATGTATTGTGGACAGCCAACTTCGGTGAGATGAGTTGGTGAACCACAAGCAGCTGAAGCTGAGACCTTCAAAAAACTACCTAAGCGCTGAACTAAGACGAGAAATTTTGCAAGGCTAAAATAAGCACCTTTTAAAAGAAGTTTAGAATCCTAGATCTTTTGAGTATCTCTGAAAAAAAAAAAAAACACCAAGCTTTCTAGAAGAAAATCCAAAAATCATGGAAAAATTTTGTGAGCATAACCTTGTGAACACTTAAACGTTGTCCAAGCACAAACATAATAGCATACAGGTACGAAGTAAAACACATGGGAAGCATCGAGTATACCCATAATTAAATTAGCAGAAAACAATCAATTTGGCACCTCACAAAGTTACTCTGCCTCACTTTTCAGCAAGATCACATGAGGAAATTATTTTCTCCCATTTGAAAATGTATAAACTCCCAATTTAAGATACAATAATTATATCAGTACTCCCGTAACTATATGCTTAGATTAACTCTTTCCAGATTTGGACTTTTCTGGCATTTCGCTTTCTGAAGAGTCACTTGACAGGTTTTTTTAACTGTCTTTTTTCTAACATGCTGTTGTAGTGACATGTCTAGAAGAGAAATACCATATCAGATTTAACATACAAGAACCCCAAGTCACTCAAGAGTTCAACTCTGTCAATCTTCTTACAGAAATGTTACAAAGTACTGACAGCAAGGGAAGCTTATGCACCATAGGAGCCTTAAAGAGATAAAAGGATTCACTTCTGCTCTATTCCCATTAGAATACACCAAGTAAAACACTCTAATGTAAGTCTGATATCTCTGATCATTTAAAATTATGTTTATGTTCTCCTACAAGCTGTGAATTCTTCCTTTCGCACTTTTTTCTCCAATAGCTGAGGTTTTTTTTGCTATGTCATTTAACAATATCTAATGAATCTGGCACACAGTACTGTTACCACTACCATGTTTTCCTTTACTATTCTCAGTACTAGACTTGCACATATTTGCACAAAAGGGAATTTATTCTATAATGCCTGCTGTTCAGAAATTAAAACATAAATCAATGGTGTAAATTTATCTATTCTTATGTTGGTACAGATTTCTTCCCCTACCAAAACAAAACTGCAGTCACTTTATCGGCTGGGTGTAAATCCATTTGGTTTAGAAATTAAGGATATACTTTTCATTACAGCTTTATGAGATAGACCATGAAAGTAAGACCCTTAGTCATTTACAAAGTTTCACATGTGCTAATAATATTTAATTACATAAAGTATAAATTTACAGTTGGACTGCGGAAAATAACCCACCAAGTTACAAAAAGAAAGCAGCCGTATCTCCTAAGTTTTACCTACTGCAATGACTGCATTACTTCTTGAATGCAGAATTTCAAAGCAGAGTTCAAAAAAAGGCAATCATGAACAGTTGGAGGATTATACAGGGATTATTTTGCATCTCTTCTCATGTTAAAATACATCAACTCAAATACCACCATACTTTTCCTTTTTAATCTCACATTTTCAGCCTTCACCTGAATAGTTCTATTTCCATAAGTTTTATGATCTACAAGATCAGTATCTTTCAGGGCACAGGTTTCCTTCAGGTAAGTTATCAGAAAGCATCTGCTGTATTTTAGAAACCTTGTTCTTTGTTTTCTTACACAAATTTTATACTGGCAGAGTGAAAGATAAGATTGTTCAAAAGAAAGTAAATGTTTGTAACACAAGACAAGGAAAAGAGAGAATAGCAGAAACACTAGGAATCTAGTACTCTATACAGTACGCAATGAAAAACAAAGTCTTTCATATATATATATATACACACACACTATAGATACTAACATAACTATAACCACAATTAAATACGTAGTGCCTGAATATTAGTCTATGAAGCACTGAAAGCTGTAAAAGGCAATGGACTATGAAAGTGACTTGTCAAGCATTGGCAGCCAAGTCCATTGAAAAGTATTTTTTACACTTTAATCCAGCTCAATGACTAGTTTATTCAAATGAAGAAAACAAACGGGAAATAAAAGAAATTAACTGCTACTTGGTCACTGACAAAAGCCTAGGAGACTGAGCACTATGATTTCTAAACTCCTAAGGACGGGGTGATCAGAAACAATCATTTAAATTCATTGACATTAGTAATAATCAGTTTCAGGTAAAAATATCGATAATTCCTTGATAATTCTTTTGTATTGTATCGGCATATTTAACGGAACTTTGTTTTATCAAGCAGAGCACTGACAACACTAATTGCATTTCAGCATCCATCCAATACAACTTAGCAACAACACAGCATTTTTAGTCGTGACCTGGATGAAATAAGCAAGAAAAAAACTTCAGATTTGTAGCATATTAGAAAAGAAGATCAAGACTCTGAATACATGTCGACAAAAGTCATTCATAGCTTATCATCTTCTTCACTAACAATAAAAAGTAAGAGGTGCAACTTTCATACAAAGGCTGACATTTCCTTCCAGATAAATCAATTACACCGAGCCTTTATTCAGGAAATTTCTCCTTCTCCCCCTCTACTCTGCTCTGGTGAGGCCGCATCTGGAATATTGTGTCCAGTTCTGGGTCCCTCAGTTCAAGAAGGACAAGGAACTGCTTGAGAGAGTCCAGTGCAGGGTCACAAAGATGATTAAGGGAGTGGAGCATCTCACTTATGAGGAAAGGCTGAGAGCTGGGGCTCTTTAGCTTGGAGGAGACTGAGGGGGGACCTCATTAATGTTTATAAATATGTAAAGGGTGACTGTCATGAGGATGGAGCCAAGCTCTTCTCACTGGCATCTAATGATAGGACAAGGGGAAATGGATATAAGCTGGAACATAGGAGGTTCCGCTTAAACATGAGGAAGAACTTCTTCCCAGTAAGGGTAACAGAACACTGGCTGCCCAGAGAGGTTGTGAAGTCTCCTTCTCTGGAGATGTTCAAAACCTGCCTGGACGCGTTCTTGTGTGATCTGATCTAGGTGGTCTTGCTCCGGCAGGGGGATTGGACTAGATGATCCTTTGAGGTCCCTTCCAATCCCTAACATTCTGTGATTCTGTGAAACCACTCCCGACGCACCGGACACTGCCCGCCCGAGGCCTCCCTCCCGCTGCCCCCAGGAGACTCCTCCGCGGCGGCCGGGCCCAGGGAGGCGGCCCCGGGAAAGCGCTCGCTTCCCTCACCGGATCCACCTCCGCCGACCCAGGCAACCCCCGCGCCGCCGCCCCACGACGCGGGGTTCACCCAGAAGGACGCGCCCAAACGGAGCGGCAGCCGCGGCCGGCGGAGGCCGCCGCGATGGCGGCGGGGCAGGGGCACCTCCTCAGGCCGCTGCCCGCCGCCCGGAGCCCTCACCCGGCCTCCCTTACCGCCTCCCCGGCCGCGGGGAAGCCCAGGCCCCCGCGAAGCGCTGACGGCCTCGGGCCGCCACCCACCTGCAGCGGCAGCCCCGCCGCGGGGGCCGCTCCCCGGCTCCATGGCGAGGGGTAGCGGGCGGCGGCCGGGAGAGAAGGGTCTGGCCGGGTGGGCGGGACGCGGGCTGAGCGCCGCGGCGGGGCCCTGCCAGTCCCTCCGCCGCCGGGCACTTGGGTGGGTGTCCTTCGGCACCAGCCTGTTCGTCCTGCCCGTGGTTATCCCGGCCACATACAGGTGTTCCCTGCGGGTCTCGCCAGAGACTGCTGGCTCATGCCGTGGGCCTTTCCTCCCACTCGTGGGGCTTGGACAGGTTGAGGGATGAGAGGGAAGGACGAAGGCTGCCGTGCTGCAAAGGCAAAGGCCACCTTAGCCGGGAAGGTGAGGGAAGGAGAAGCAGAGGAGCCCTGTAAGAGGTGTCTGAAGGCCCCTGTGCTGACTTGCTGTCCATGCAGCCTGCTGAGGGTCAGGGTGACGGAGCTCACCATCGCCTCAGTCACCTGAAAGGACCCTCCCATGCTTCCACGCTGATCTATGTACGGTCTCAAATCCGCAGTGTTTTCACGGCTATAAGTTGTGTGAAGGTCTCTTGAGCTATTTTGTTGGTTAATCTAGGTCTCTTTTAACCTTTCTTGTGTTCAAGTGAGAGCAATGAGATCGTGAAACTTTAGTATGTCTTTAACAGTACACTGGAAAAAGAAGCTGCCTTTTAGCTGAAACAGTGATCAAAGCTCACCAGTTAAGAAATTATTTTTGTATGTAAAATTATATTCTTTACACAAACTGTGCTGAAAAGGCTGTGTTAAGACTTCTTAGCCAGAAATGGAATCTCCTCAGTTGAGCCCAGTGAGGAGGGAGGACAAGACGAGAGGTAAAATATTGGTAATGAAGTCAAATGCATTAGGTGCAGTTAGGCTTATCACAATGCATCGAGTTCTTAAGTAGAGGGGGATTGATCTTTCTAAACACAGAAGTATTCAGATGTGATGAACAAAATATACTTTTAAAATTCTCATCCCCATTTCTTGTTCTTGGATAATCTAAACAGCTTTACTTTTAATACATTCAATTAATCTATTAAAAAAAAACCCACCTTTTTTATCAATATACATAGTGGTAGACTTCTGAGCTAATGTACTTATTTTTTTTTAATTTGAAAAATAAATTTACCATCCCAACTACAGAAAACTGTTAACACATTGCAACTTTCATTTTAGACTTCAAATTATAAAAGTAAATTAGACTGAATAATTTAGAGACTATTTTCATGCTGACAGCACTACTTATTTTTCAGTAAAACCCAAGGGAAAAAATAGCAAAACATTCTCCAGCCTTTTATTACCGTGACATATCAGCATCTACACTTTGTTTATCATTTTCTGTGTATCTTTTATGCATGTAAGTGATGCAGATGCTTTGCAAAGTGGACAGTCATTATGCAGATCGGAACATAATCTTTTCAACTGAAAAGATTCAGATACATCCATGCTTTCACCTGCAAACTTGGGATTTATATACAGAGAGCTGAAAATTCTAAAAAGCAGAATTAGGCAGAGGCAACTATTACTGTTCTAAAAAAGAAAGTGGCTCTGCTTTTTGTGAGAGTACCAGTCCTACTCGCAATTGTGGGCTTACTAAGAGGCACCTAACAGTCCTGAGACCTTCTACCACTCAACAGCTGCCTGGCGGGATGTTTTTCACTGATTGTTTTATACGTAAACATCTATAAGCTGCATAAATTTAGTTTTAGATGCACAGCCCCCTCTTTTTATGATTTGGACCTAGTAGTACTTAAAAAGAACGTGTCTTAAACTTACATGCTTATTGTATGCAGCTTTCAGAATACTAGCCAAGGTACGCCTTTTTAGTTTTCAGATTTGCCTTTAAAGTGGATTGAAGCATCTCAGTATTTTCAGGGTGGAATAAAAGATTATTTCCCCTCCGCCTCCATTAACAGAGCATCTCTAAGGACTTTTTTGTTCATCCAAAAGCAGACAAATCTGGACACAATGAACACAGATTCACTGAGATGTGTGATGCTGTTCTGTTGAAGAACACTTAAAAATAACGTATGGAACTTTTATTAACTTTATACACTCAATATTCCTAGTGATTACATAATCTGACATTACTTTTTCATAAATGAACAATGTGTGTGTGTGCACATGCATTCGTGCACATATGCAAATAAATGTTATAGTCAATAAATAAAAAATAAGATACATTTCCCATTTTGATATTCAAATGTGGGATGATTAGCACTGTATGTAATCTCAAGTGAACCAACAGTAAAATCAATCTTTGGTTTGAAATAAGCAGTTTGTAGATCATCAAGGAAGCTGATTCTACTAGTTGCAGATAAATTCTTTTGCTCTCTGTTTCTGAAGATGCCTTTTGATCTGAAGAACTGTCAAAAGATATATTTGTGGCAAAAGGTCATACAAAATAATTAGCTGCTTTTATTAATAATTAAACATAAAAGCAGTGCAGTTGTTTAATCACATTAGAGGTCATGAATTCTCAGTATTTAACCAATCTGCATGCTGAATAATTACAGATAAGTCAGTGGTCAACTGAGAACAAACTCCAAAAACGCAGGCTTCAATCAGTTGTTAAAAGTAAATGGATTACATTACTGTCAGACATGCAGGCCCTGCTCTTACTGAATGTCTACAGTATCAACAACAATTTGAGCAAACATGAAAGAATAGCTTTTCATTTGGAGAGCTACAATCTGTCAGGATTCATCAGACATCTTTGTATTTTAACGCATCTCAATTTACCTGGGAGCTGGAAGTGTCCAAAGACACATGTGAATATGCTGTCTCAACTGTTGTAGTTTGAAATTTTGTTTAGCTGATGTGGGGAAGAGATAGATACACCATCTTGAGAAGAGCGTGTGAAAATCATGAGCAGGAACATCAGTGTCTTCTCATTTGAGCCTTCATTTGAGCGTTACAATGCTATATTTAATTAAAAATACAAATTTTGGCGTCATGATTCTTCATTACTCAACATCATGCTCTTTTCAATCTGGATTATAATGTGTTTGAGATGGCTCTCTTTTATATGTAATTCTGATGACAGAAATATGGCTCAAGTAGTCCCTTTTACCATAATCTGCAATTCTAAACAAATCATCTGATTTAGGATTTTCAGGGAGTTATGCAATGACTTCTTTCTTACTGTTCAGAAATAAAGCATTACCATCAGGAAAAAAAAGATAACACTTCAGCATCTGATACAATGAAAACCTCGTTCTACAAAAGCAATATAAAAAGTTAGACATAATATGAGGAGAACAGGGAAACAAACGAAACTTGCTACCATTAAGAGGCAACGTACCATCAGTTATGTCAGTATGCTCTCTTATGAATAGGTGCTTTACAGTGCTTTATTTAAATGTTATCACTTACATAAAGGTAATGACAGCAGGTTCCATTCTTTTCTGTACAGTATATACTAAAGAAAGAGAAAACCTTTCCCTCAAAGAATTTCACCATCTGGAAATCAATACTAAAAGATTCCCACACCACCAAAAAAAAAGGGTAAAAGCCCATTAGCAAGTAATCAGAATGATGGTCATACTTCTGTGTAGAGATGTTTAAAAATGAATGTGACAATATAGCAGGCAATTTTCTGCATTTACATTTCATCATTGATCTAAGACTAACAAAATGCTGTTGTGAGAGCTTTTTGTCCATTTTTCCTATATAGGACAACAGACATGGGAAGAAAGAAAAATTAAAGTAAGGAGATATGAAAAGAGTTTTCATTTAATTTAATACTTTAATTGTAATTCCACAAAGTTTTCCTTTTGAAGTTTATAAAAAAGCTAGAGAGTAAGAGGTAATTGCTATCAAATAGCTTAGGATTTACAAAATTCAGATTACACTTCTACACATGGGGCTAGAATCAAAGAACGTCTGAGCGGTCCTCCTTAACTGCCTCATAATATAAAAAATGGAGTGCTTTAAAATGTCCACATTACTCTGATTTAATCCTGAGGCATTTTGATTGACATTCCCCTGTGCAAACGTTGGGTGTCAGCCGAATCATGGGTTACAATTTCCATCTCTTTCTGTTGACTCGAATGGATCTGGCATAAGTTTTGACGAAAGGAGTTTCACCCCTTAGAACGTAATCACTTCATCATACTTCACACAAAAATATGCCGGATGCTGACCTGCTCAAGACGCAGTGGTTATGCTAGTGCTCCTAGCCTCTCACTGTCTAGCCAGTAACTAACTTACTGTTCAGAGCTTGAAGGATTCAGAGTCAATTCCTTTCTTCTGGGGGGAATTTGCACCTTCTTTCCTGCAGGAGCATGGCACTCAGCAATCACAGTGGTGGTCTACAAGAGATTTGTCTCAAATCCTTTTGCCAGAAATGCTCTGCTTTGGATAGAATTAAATATTCTTTAGGCTACGGGGAGCTTTAATGTGGTGAAAGAGCAATTACCTGGCAGGAAGATGAGGGCTCCAGTTTTGATCACTGCTCCAGGTAATGTGTATTTTTCTGCAGTGAGAACTGGAATTCACTCTATTTTCAGGTGAGAAAGCAAATTACCTTTATGTGGGGGATCATATATAATACCATGTAATGTGCCGTATTGGCCAAGGATTCATTCCTTTGATGGAAGAGCTGTAATAGCAATGTCAGTCTTGGTGATAGTCCTACTTGAAGTGGGACATAGGACTGACTAGACAAGCTCCGGAAGTTCCTTCAGACTGAACTAAACCAAGCCAAAAGCAAAACAGAGGGCTCTGTCCCTACCATCTCCCTGACCACCTGAAGATAGCCTATAATCTGGTGAATAGGGCTGCAAGGTGAGAGAGGTGGACTTGAACACCAACCCAGAAGTGAGTAGAGTATGTGCCACATTGCAGGTGAGCGCTCTGGCCACTGAGTTACTGGGCAGAAACTGGTTAATGTAGCTACTATCTGTATTTTGTAAAAATTTGACTGTTCCAGACCTAAAATCAGGAGAGGTTTTGGAGGCTGTGACCTGTATGTGGGCATAAATGCTCTGATCTACACTGAAGGAAACTGCATACAGTCTGGCAGTCTTACACATGGGTAAGAATTTTGACTCTCTCCGGAAGCTCCTCGCTTGGCGCCTGCCGTTGTCAGTTTCATTCTTCTCAGGATCCTTGATAGTAGTGCTGAGAAGTCTCCTACTGCTATATCAGTCCAGCTGAGCCACACAGCTGGTGTCAAGCACAAGGGAGCCCTGTGTGTTAGGAAATCCACACCGACTGAACAGGCACCAAAGTACTCTTCCTCCTTCTGTCCACAAAGGACAATATAGACATTTTCTCATGTTGTGGAAGCCTCTGTTGTTTGCGCACACCCACTTGCACACGGGCACACACATAACTAGTGATTAACAGACCTGTGCTTATGGACTAAGTCCGGTTTAGTCTTCAAAATTAGAGTAACTTCTCCCTTCGAAAGAACTGTACTGTACTGCTCTTGTAGGTGGGCGAGGGAGGACCATCTGCTCAGCCATGTAAATTGTCATCGTTTCATTCACTTAAAAGGAGTTTTGTCAGTTTGCTCTAATTGTAAATGTGTCCCACTTGTCTAACAAGCTTAAACCATTAATTCATTCATTTTTCCTGGTGTGAAATGTAGGCTTCAGGTTTAATTATTAAAAATGTAGATTCTTGAAGCCTAGAATTTCTTGTATCTAGCAACTACAGAAAGGAGATCGGAGAAAGAAAAAACACTCCTCAGAAAACCTTGAGTATTTCAGTCTAATAAAATGAATTTCTAGTGCAATATGTAGTGTAAATAGAATAGGCCATGTATAGAGGTATACACACATAAATACATATATACACATTTACACGGATAAATAGGTAGACAGACAGACAGACACATAGCTAGATACAAATGAGGAAATGAAACAGGTTGTGGTAAAGAGGCAGAGAAAGTAATTTTTTGTTATCTGATTAATATGTTTCAACTATAGCAATTGGCTTCCAAAGACAAAACACTTTGTCTCCTCCACAGGCAACTATCCTTCCCTCAGAAAAAATCCCATCATATGTCCTAGTTCAGTGGTTACTGAGCTTTACGGCTGAAAGGTTGAACATAATTTTAATAGATCAAGGGAGCTGCAATCAATACTATATCTGCTTTGAAACCCTTATCCTGTGCTTCCTGGGGCTCCTGGAGCCCATCAGGGAAAGGCAGTGGACCTGACCTAAATCCTTTCTTCCAGCAGCTGGGCTGTTGCTGCAAAGAAGAGCATCTGCTTACAGCATGAGAGGGTCACATTACCGTGGTTCCTATGCCTGAAATAAAATAGCGGTGATATACGAATGTGAGCATCAGTAGGTAGAACTGAAGATGCCATTTAAAACTCGCATGACGTGACTCAAGTGACACAATTTCAAATTCAAATAAAATCTGTACAAGTTATTTCCTGATGCCGCTGTCCAGAAATCTGAAGGCCCGTACGTGGGTCTCAGGCCATGGATTAGAACCACAAAGGCTGGGCTGTGCATATTTTAAGGGGAGAAAATTGCACATGCCCATAAGTCTCCACAAATATCCATTCCATAGGAGGATTTAAGAGGCAATCACCCATCTGCCAAAATGTGTGTGCTGTCTTTAATCATGTTTCTGCTGAATGAGTAGAAAGCATAGGAAGAAAATTTAAAAAAAACTAACAAGATTGCCAACTGTGTAATTGTTAAGAAAACAATTGGCTGCAATGAAGGTGAACCTGAATTTTATGATATGTGTAATTTTGGAACTAGACCGAATTGTCATGACTTACAACATCACTAAAACCCTCATTAGTGGGAAGTACGCTTCATTTAAATCCATGAAAACTACTGTTTAAGTATCGTTCATAAAATGAACTAAATTCAGTTCTAACTAACTAAATTATATTTACTTTAGCTCTGACTAAATTCTAGACTTTTGTTGAAATAATTCACTATTTGATTTTTCAGTTTTAATGTGTAAAATCAAGGCACAGTTTTTCATTTCACCTGTAACATTTGGTTGCTCTTTACTATAAACTTGATTGGTTGTGTAACTCAAGGTCTTGAGAATTTGAGGAACAATGAAAGAAAAAGCAGCAAGTCAGCAGAGTAAAATTCTTATGTAGGTTACTTGGATAATTCATATCTGAGCATAAAGAAATGTGAGTTCTGTGGAGTGCATGTGATACTTGATATATGTGCTATATATATAATTTCCTTAAGGCCTGTAAGAAAGTTAAACTGAAGTTTAATCAGAAGTTTTGCTCTGCACTCATCTGTGAGTACCTAAGGTGAAATTGAACCAGGAAATGTATTTATGGAGATAATCCTCTTGTATTCTTGTGCACCTTGCATTTGGAGGGGAGTTAATGTCCAATAGCTTTTATAATTTTCATTCCTTCTCCAAATCTACTATTTTATTTATGCTTTATTGCCATATTCCACAAACAGGTATGTGCATGACTTCATTGAGAGTCATGCAGATATACACGTATTTCTCTCAAGGGAAAATGTGGCCTTTAATAAATATGCAATGTGGCACAGTTGTGATTGAGTTAGGCATTTTAAGATGCATAACTTGATTATTTCAAAAACAGATTTCTTCAAACATGCCAAAGGCAGGTATATGTCAAGCTAAAAGTTACGTGAATTGGAGTGTAAAAGGGCAACCTAAACGTTTTTCAAATTATGCAGAAGTCTGTGTGCTCAAATTCCATAACTGAGAACCAGCCAAAACTGGATTTTTACTACACTTTCATAATAATTCATATTTGGGTAGTGAGCAAACATGAGCAATATTAGCACAACAGATCATGTTCTTAAACCTCTAAATGTCATAATAGAAATAACTTCTCAATCATAATTATGGCCATTGCAAGTGAGATGCTATAAAAAGTAAAAAAAGATGTTTTCCTCTTTGTTTCCTCATTTGAAATGTTTGTTTAGATAGCACTCAGAACACTATTCCTTGCTATTAAAAGTCTTTGAGGAATAATACATTAACTGCTTCAGACTGCTCAGAGTTTTTGAAGTACTGTCAAAGTTCAAAGAAACCTGTGTTACCACAGATGTTTCTTCATGTGCTAAGAATCCCTCTCTTCCTCAGAAGTAATTACTTCTACACTTGTTTTCAGGGCTAGAAATTGTTCTGCCAATATTCATGAAGGCCAGCTTGTCCTCACTACTTTTATTTTATTTGTGGAAAACAGACCAGATAGACTATCTGAATGTTGTGGGAGTTTAGTTCAGTTTAAAGTCGATACTGAGCCAAAGAGATGATCCCAATGTCCCACAGACAGCTCCTTAGACTGTCAGTCAATATGATTTCACCTGGGTCTCCCTATCTGGCAAGTCCAGAAGCAAGTAACACCAAGGATGGAAGCACACATCGGTTGAAAACATAAGAAATGCCGCAGTGGGTGAAACCAAGGGTCCATCTAGCCCACTTTGTCTCTCCTACAGCAGCAGTGGGGAAGGCTGTTAGAGTATTATTTAGACATTGTTTGCTGGCATCTGTTTTCTCCACTGTGTGTTGTTTCAGCTCATAGACTTCAGTACTGCCATAGCTGAGCATCCGTCTATTTTCCTCAGCATCTTTGTGGTAAGAAAGTGCCATTGCTTAAATTTTATTGAACCGAGTGACACAGGGAATCAACCACAAAATGAGAAATTAAAATTTTGTCTCTTGTCCTATTTACTAGCACCCTATCTAATAAAGTCAGTTATCCTATTTGACCTATGTGGTTAACAAAGACATTAATTAGCAACTGTTATGGTTTGAAGTGGGGGGGGGAGGTCCGGGTGGCAGAAGCTGCCCATCACACCGGACTCCCGTCCCCCTCGGGGCTTGAGCCAATCGGCGCCTCTGCGAATTGCCCTATTTACGTCGGACAAAGGAACCGGAAAGGGGTGCCGGTGCCCAGGAGCAAGGAGACGAGAGGGGGGCACGGCCCCCGCTCCCGGCTCCCGGCCGGGCCGGCGGCCTGGGCCGGGCCGGGCCGGGCCCGCTCCGTCGAGGATGGCGGCGGCGGAGCCGCTTGGGGAACTCGGGGAGAGCCCCGCTGCCGGGGTGCCCACCGGACCGAGTTCACCCAGAAAGGACTGAAATCTAAGAGAAACGGCCACACAGATAAGAGGTCAGTGAAGATGGAACGGAACAACGTGTGCCGCGGCTGAGTCCCCCTTGCCAGCAGCCCCTTTGCAAACAGTCCTCGGTGGAGCAAGCAGAGACCCACTCGCAACCAGTGGATGACCCACGTCAGGAAGAGATGCCTGAGCCTGAGACTATTGTGAATCATGGGCACAGGTAGAGACACATTTACGCATTTCACATTTACACATTTATGCATTTAAAGTCTGTACGGAGACGCATTTAAGGTCGGTATGACGACCCACGCTGGAGCACATTTAAAGTTTGTTGATGACCCACGCCAGAGCGAGTGGCTACGGCTCCTTAAAGGTCCAGGACTGGTAAAGCCCGCACTTGGGGCAAATCCGATGGGGTAAGGATTTGCCCCCCAGCGGGTAGGATTCACGCTTTCGCCGTGAGTAGGGGATCCACTGGAGCAAGGGACAATGGTGTAAGGACTCCTTTTCCTTTAAGAGAAGCGGCAGTAACAACTTGGAATGAACTGACCTGCACTCCCCCATTCCCTGCCCCCTGCGCCGCTGGGGGGAGGAGGTAGAGCCGGGAAGAAGAAGCAAAGGGGGGGGGGAGTGGTGTTGTTTTTAAGACCTGGCCTTGTTTTCTTGTTATTCTCTCAAGTAACCGTTTTTGTGTGCTTTTCTCTTTTTGTAGGTAGCTGTTAATAAATAGTTTTGCATTAAGAAAAAGCCTCTTTTGCCCGGGACCGTGGTTGGTGGGTGTTCCTCTGTTCCTGTCTCGATCCTCAGCTCTTTTATTACATTTTTCTCTCCTCTCCATTTTACTGGACTGGGAGAGCTGCGTGGGTTTGGTTGCCGGACTCAGCCTAACCCATGACAGCAACTAACTTAGAAGTCTTGCCAACTCTGTTTAACCTAACTGCTTTCATAATTGTTCATTTGTTTAGCCTTCTTCAATGCATATTTGTTTGTTTCCAAGATTGTCCATTAGGTTTTCTTATCTGTTACGTTCAAAGCAAAAATGCAAATTATACAGATAGTATTTACTATTCTAGGTAATGGTTTTTAACCAGACCTCCTTTCAGTGAGTGTTAGTGATCATATTCAAGATGACTTCAGCTAATCTTCCGTAAGAAGTAGGTCACCTGTTAGCTGTTAGACACTCTATTAGCAGTTGAAATAGGTCAATAGGAGAAAATAGCAAACCCCTTTAAATTTAGGTACTAAGATGAAGAAATGGTCTTCAATAAAGCATAAGGGAGGAGTTTAGCAAAGCTGACAGAGAACTTGAAGCAACAAAGAATTTGGAGGCATCAATAGGAAGCTGGTCCACTAAATTGCCTTTCTGTCTCAAAAGTGGCTCTTTTCCAGTTATGTTTCCCTCAAAGCTCATTAGCTTTAGTCTAAATTTTACAGGGCCTTACTTCACTCTTTTCCTGAAGGACTTATTTCAATGGGTTGAAATTACACAGTGGTTTGTTCTCCTTTGGTGAAATAACAGCTGTAAGTCATTCTGTGGCCATATAGAACATCACTAGTTATATTTTCCAAAGACAACCGATGCAACAGAGATGTTAACTCAGTTTTCAAAAACTAGGTGCTTGCATAAATTGAGTGGCGTCCCTCAGGGGTCCGTGTTGGGCCCGGCCCTCTTTAACATCTTTGTCGGTGACGTGGACAGTGGCATGGAGTGCACCCTCAGCAAGTTCGCTGATGACACCAAGCTGTGTGGTGCCGTCGACACGCTGGAAGGGAGGGATGCCATCCAGAGGGACCTCGACAGGCCGGAGAGGTGGGCCCGTGCCAACCTCATGAAGTTCAACCAGGCCAAGTGCAAGGTCCTACATCTGGGTCGTGGCAATCCCAGGCACAAATACAGACTGGGTGGTGAATGGATCGAGAGCAGCCCTGAGGAGAAGGACTTGGGAGTACTGGTGGACGAGAAGCTCAATATGAGCCGGCAGTGTGCTCTTGCGGCCCAGAAGGCCAACCGCATCTTGGGCTGCATCAAGAGGAGCGTGGCCAGCAGGTCGAGAGAGGTGATTCTCCCCCTCTACTCTGCCCTCATGAGACCTCACCTGGAGTACTGCGTCCAGTTCTGGAGCCCCCAACACAAGAAGGACATGGACCAGCTGGAGAGGGTCCAGAGGAGGGCCACGAAGATGATAACAGGGCTGGAGCACCTTTCCTATGAGGACAGGCTGAAAGAGTTGCGGCTGTTCAGCCTGGAGAAGAGGAGGCTCCGGGGTGACCTTATAGCGGTCTTCCAGTACCTCAAGGGGGCCTACAAGAAAGATGGGGAGAGGCTGTTCAGGAGGGCCTGTTGTGATAGGACAAGGGGTAATGGTTTTAAAATAGAGGGAGGTAGATTCAGATTGGATATTAGGAAAAAAATTTTTACCATGAGAGTGGTAGAACACTGGAACAGGTTGCCCAGAGAGGTGGTGGATGCTCCATCCCTGGAGACATTCAAGGCCAGGTTGGACGAGGCCCTGAGCAACCTGATCTAGTTGGAGATATCCCTGTTTGTTGCAGGGGGGTTGGACTAGATGACCTTTGAAGGTCCCTTCCAGCCCTAACCATTCTATGATTCTATGATTCTATGATTATAAATTAAATAGAATGGGTTTTAACATGTGTCCCAACCACTGTTCCATTATCCTAAATTCTCTGCACATTTGCAGGACAGAGTATTTACAGACTATTTATGTTTTTCTAAGAGAAATCCCAAACAAAGATACCACACTATTTGTAACTTTAAAAAATTGCAACTGAGTACTGTGTCAAATGTCATCCCATACTGATTTGCTATGCCTAAATTACAGTTTCATGAGTTGTATGCAGTAAGCTTGCACCACAGGGCTAAGAAAGCTCCTGTGAAAATCTAAGTAGCTCACAGAAACCTTGCAAAATCCTGTCAAATATAGGAAACCTTAAAAGGATCATTCAAATGTCCCTGAAGGAATTCAAAGATGATGTAAATGTCCTTGAAAATAAAACTTTATAATTGAAAATCTGACAGGTCTTTCACTATAAAATCATTAATGCACCTCAAACCAGACTTTTACAAGGGCTTAGACAGCAAGTTTTCAAAGCAAATCCTTGAAAAGAAATATTGGGTTATTAATATCAGAAAATCGTGAACAATGGATTGTTAGGTGACTAAAACAGCTCAAACTAAATAGAAAAAATGACAAAAATGTGGATTTGTATTTTTAGTTTAAAACAATGAAGTAAGAAGATCTTAAAATAGTTTTGAGTCTCCACAAAACTCACAGAGAAAACTTGTGCATTGGAAATTTCTCCATCTTCTTCATTATTGTTCTCCATACGATAAAAGTAGTGTCGGTTTTTAATTTCTAGGATCACTTAGAAGCTAAAGTGCATGGTGATTAGATGTTACTTTTTGGTCAGAATATATTGAATGATCCCCTAACAGTTTCTAAGAGAGAAAAAAGTTGAGCAGTTCTCTGCTTAGTAGCTGACGCTCCAATACCCCAGTTGTAAATAACACAAAAGCTATGTTGTTACAAAAATTATAAAGGTAAATGCACCTTTGATTCTGAAAGATGTTAAAAATATTTGGTGGCTGTGATGGGTTGGTTGACCTTGACTGGACGCCAGGTGCCCACCAAGCCACTGTATTGCTCCCCTCCTCAGCAGGATGAGGGGGAGAGAATATAAGATGGAAAAAAAACTTGTGTGTCAAGATAAAGGCCATTTAACAAAGCAAAAGCAAAGGCCATGCACAGAAGCAAAGGAAAACCAAAAGATTTATTCTCTATTTCCCACCAGCATGCGATGTCCAGCCACTTCCCGGGAAGCAAGGCTTCAGTAACTGTGGTGGTTGCTCCAGAAGACAAACATCATAATAACTAATTCCTCCCCCCTGCCCCCCTCCCTTCTCCTAGCTTTTGTTGCTAAGCAGGCATCATATGGTACAGAATATCTCTTTGGTCAGTTTGGGTCAGCTGTCCTGGCTGTGTCCCTTCCCAAGCTCTTGCCCAACCCCACTCTACTGAGTGAGGTGGGGGAATGTTGGAGAGATAGCCTTGATGTTGTTCGAGCAGTGCTCAGCAGTAGCCAAAATGCTGGTGTGTTATCGACACCCTTCTAGCTACCAATACACAGAGCTATGAGGGCTGCTATGGGGAAAATTAACTCCATCTCAGTCAGACCCAATACAGTAGTATCTCATTGTAAAGTACGTTTTTAGATCTTCTCGAACAAATCGTCTTCTTCTGATATCTAAAAAGAAAAAAGACCCCAAAGCCTCATAAAGAATTGTCTTCTTGTTTAAATAGTCACTAATAATAATAACAACTGAAATTAACAACCAAGACTCAGAAACTGGATAGAAGGAACTGTAGAAACTTTCTGCATAGAAACTGGAAACAAGAACCAAGAACTGTTACAATTCATTTTATTGATTTTCTTGATGCAAGTCTCTGCACAGCCTGTTTAAGCAGAAATATGTGCTTCTCAGGTATTATTGAACTGGTTAAAAAAAATACTGACATATTTTTTTTAAGATTAAAGCAAAGGTCCTTTTTTTCCAAAAATAAAAATGCTGCTGCAAAGATATACACCTAAATAACCAGTGAGATGAAAAACAGCTGAACCCACTTTTTTGATACCATCTTCTGGGAAGGGGATCTTCAATCATTTCAATCATGGGTCAATGAATGAAAAGTAAGTAATTTCACTGTTGATCAGTACTTGAAGTAGGAAGAATATAGAATTCTGAAAAGTAGTATGAAAATTGGGATTTTTGGAGGCAAGCCAGACTTCTCATTTGTATTCTTATTTGCACAGTTTAGTTGGTCAGTCTTCCTTTTACATTCTGTGAGATGAGAGATTATCAGGAAAAACAAGGACACAGTTATAAAAGTTATAAAAGGGTTATATAAGAGTGATAAAAGGGCTTAAGCTGACCATTCGAGTGTCATACAGGTCAACTCCCCCAGGCAGTAACTCCCTGCTCCTGCAGTGGACAGGCCTCTCTGCCTCCAAAGAGCTTGAGGAGAGCCATGGGATGCTTTGGATCCAGCAGGATCTGTTTCATAGCTTTCTCTGCTAGAAGAGGGCAGTAATATGCATTAAAGGCAACCTTTCTTGGTGAATTGGATAAATTTTACTAGTGAAATAAACTGCATTTAGATGTACATGCAAGTACTGTGCCTGGGTTTAATAGGTGGAGGTAAGAGCTTCACAGAAAAATACAGCAGGCCAAATTCTGGGGTTCCTGAAGTGCTAAAGCTTCTGCCAGGTTTGGTTAGAGTTTTGTGTAAGCTGTAAAACACAAACTGAAGAAAGTCTTCAAGATGTGATTCATTGTACCTGTTGATATCCCACACCTTTTCCTTCTGCACTGCTCTCCCCGTGAAGGAAAACTTGCAAATCGAAGTCAAGTTTTCTGGCAAATACCTTTCTGAGGACAAAGGAGCAAACAAAAGAACCATCAACGAGCCGTGCAGAGGCTTTCAGAAACTCATTAAGGAGCTTGAAATTCCGCCTGAAAGGAGTTTTCCCTTTCTCATTGAACTGATTGCCTCCTCCTTTGGTATCTCCTCCTCTGCCCTGCAAATGAAACATCCAGTCATGTCTTGCTGGAGAGAGCTGATGGATGAAACAGTTTCATACTGGAAATGATTTCTACACTGCTAGTCAAGCTCTTTTTGTCCCAAATGGATTCTGCATATGGCTGATTTTCCCCATACAGAGTAAGAAGTAAATAGAGACTGATAGATATTGGCTTTCCATCATCTGAACTGTCAGCTGCTGTACATTAAGAAGTTATCTATGCCTTTAATTGCGAGTAGGAGAGGGATTTAGAGCTTGCAGGAGCGTAATTGTTTCACAATAAATTTACAGATAAGCCCCTCTTCCTTACTGCCCACACACAGTTCCACTGACTTTAAAATATTAAATTGTCCCTTTCCCTTCAAACGGGGGTGCCTAAAGCAAGATCTATTATCCTGAAGCCTTCTTTGTAGCTTAGGCTCTAATGAGATGCCGATATTGCAAACCAATAACCAAAATGAGAAAAAACTAAAATGAAGCATAAGGCTGCCTTTATTACTGCCATATTTCTTTACTGCATTAATTTTGAAACATGTTTCCACGTTCTGTCTAATCCCTGTCTTAGTGTTAAAAGTTTTGACAATTGACAAGTTTCTTTCTCATGTGACACATTCCTGGAGACAAGGTGTAAGCATGTGGAGGAGAGCAAGGGAGGGGAAGATTTTTATCTTTTAATGTGCCAGACTGTGAGTTTTTCCTTCCAGTTTACTTAATCAGATAAAATAGGCTTATTTGATGTCTAAATCTCCAAGTTTGGTGAATTGCTTATTCCTTGGGTGGGTTTGAATTCAGGTGAGCAAATAGCTTAAGAAAATCAGGTAAATCGTCCTGTGATTAAAGAAATACCTGCAGTCCTCTCGGGCTTGTCTTTGTTTCTTTTGAGCTCCAGCAATCTTGTCTTGTTCGTGGGGTGAGGATTCAAGAATATGTGCCTATTTAGCAAAAAGTACTTGTGTAAGTGAGCTAATGAACAGTCGCAGTTGCTTGTATTCCCCAGCCTGCCTAAGAAGACAAGAGATTTTGCTTATTGATATTATTAATAAAAGAACACACACCAGAAAAACGTTTATCTGTTCTCTGTTCACTGACAGTAATTTACACTACAATAGCATTTCTCACGGATGTAATATAAAGTGATTTCTCATTTAGGACAAGTCTAATTGCATTCTTTGAATCAGTGGGTGATGCAAGGGAATCATGATGTAAAAGAGACAAACACTGCTTGCACCAGCCCCAGGTAGGACATGCTGTACCTGTCCTACCTCTCTGAACGAGCAGGACAAGTCACATCATGCTAGTCACATCTGCAGAGATTTCATGTGACAAGGGTGACCAGATCAGGAGCTACAGAGATGTGGACGGAACTGCAGCTCATCTCCAGGTGGGCTTCCTGCTGCAAGGACTCTGTAAGCCTGGGTATCACCAATGAAAGTTGGTAGTTTCCAAGTGAGCTAATGCCTCCCCTATACCCTTTGTCACACAAAGCAGCCAATTATCCCAGTACCAAGGATATTTGGCATTTTTACAGAGAGATACATGACTATATATAGTTTATTTTTGCCTTGACTTCCATATTTTATTCCTACTGTCCTCTTTCTTTCCATTCGCTTCATGAAAACAAATCTCTTAACACATACAAAGAGGCACGCTGAAAAATAAAATGTCAGATAAATTATAGGAATAAAACATTTTGACATTGTGCAACTTCTTTTGAAATGAGAGGGTACAGTAATAGCATTGCTTGATATTTCCTCCAACAAAGAGGTAATCTACTTTCACGGCTACCTTATAGAACAGGATGATGTTAAAGGACTGTTTAATAACTTGTGGGGATTTTTGTGCTTGACATCTGTCTTTCCATTTTAATTGAGTTAATAGAATTCTTCTTTGTGTTCTGTGTACATTTCAATAATAATTTAGTGCTAAAATTTTCAGATAGAACTTCAAATAGCTCAAAGTAGCATTTTGTATGCTGAACAATGATGAATAGAAAATACAATTATCTTTCTTTTGCCTTCCTGTTTTTCTAAGATGATGAAGTGGAGTGTATACTGTTGCAAAACCAGCAGGAATAGCAAAGTCAGGATGTGATCCCAGTATTCTTTGTGAACGATGCAATCATATAACTCAATGAATGTACAAATCTAAGTAGAAAAATGAGAAGACTTTGACAAAAGCTCTTGAGATTGGCATGACTCCATATTTACTGGCCTCTGAATCCAAGCAGTTTTTGTGTGCTTAAGCAAGTATTGATAATGACACCACATTTTAAAGAGAATAGTATTCATATTATTCTATGGATACTTGGCTGCAGAGAACAGAAATATATCTACCTAGTGAGAAAACAGGCAAATGGAAGTTCAATAAAGCGTTAAGTGACACTGCTAATGACAACCACAAAATAAGATGGTGGAAAAAGAAGGGAACTGACCACTAGTATTGTTCAACAGCCATAACAGTATAACATTAATCTTGAAACAATGACTTGTGGACTAGCCAGTAAATTGCATAAATTACTTAAGGGAATTTAACTTTAAAGTGTTTAATGATTTATGTAATTTGCAATATGCAGCATGTCACATTCTATTGCAATACTCAGTATGTTATGTGTAGCCATCTATCCAGGCTGTTGTTGCTAAATTTTCCAAGCTCTTGGTTGGTATGTGAGAGAATAAAATTCCATCTTCTTATACAATTTAAGGAAACAAAATGAAAATGTAAAGCTACACAGAAACGAGTTGTTATTTTGGTGCTTAGATATAAGGAAGAAATTTTTTACAATGAAAGTGGTGAAACACTGGAACAAGTTGCCCAGAGAAGTTGTGGCTGCCCCATCCTTGGTAGTATTCAATACCAGGTTGGATGAGGCTTTGAGTAACCTGATCTAGTGGAAGGTGTCCCTGCCTGTGGCAGGGGGGTCGGAATGAGATGATCTTTGAGGTACCTTCCAATCCTAACCATTCTCTGATTCTATGTTGGAATTTCTCCTCTAGCAATCTGCTTAGAGCCAAGAGTTTTCCCAATCAGACACCAGAGCTGTTGGTTACAACTGGTTGTCAAGAAGCTAACAGAAAAGCAGATAGTTTCTGATAGTTATTAACTTTATTCACTTAGCTTATTATTAACATTGCTTAATAGCTTTTCAGTTGTATTGAGCACTGCCAAGTCAGTTAATTGAGAACAATGTCTTTTAGAAGAAATCTATTTTTCTAAGACTTTTGGGAGTTTTGAACATTTCAATTACTTTCTTCATTGATGCTTAATTTGTTTGTATCGATCAGTAGTATTGCTCTATCTTGATCCTTGCCTCTGATCTCAAAATGTTTATAAGCAGATCAAAGAAAATCTTCAGATTCTTTGATGTTTTCCTCATAAGTAAATGAAATCTGAACTGATGAAGCTGGCTCTTTACTGAAGTGGTATGTAACTATGGGTATTGATGCCTCCAAGACATTGGTTTAAATCTAGTTTTCACCTACAGCAAATAAAAAATTAGTTGATGATAAATAGGAGATCTATGGCAGTTATGTTGGTGGTTGCAGTAAGAGGAACATTTTAAAAAAAGATACTCCACCTTGTCAGTTCAGTATGGGCAATTATATGTTCTTATGTCAAATAGTCTCTGTTTTTAATTTTCAGTGTAGATATTAGGGATCTGACTGATGTTGTGTACGTATTAGAGAACATGTGTATGAATATGTGTGTATGTGTGTATATACACAGTCACACTGAGGCAATTCATTTTGCATCGTCTGGGATGGAAGCAGTGTAAGAAAGGAATTTTGTATCAACTAACAATAACTTTCTACAATAAAAAAAACCCAGAAATTTACTGGAACAGAAACAACTAGGGATGAGTTTTGCAACATGCTGAAAACCTTTATTCTGATACATGGGACTAAGGTCTGCTTAGAGTTGTGTATGTCTGGTCAGAGTTTGCTGAGCTACAGCTGGAAGCTGCATTTTGCAGGATCAAGCAAATCCCAGTGAGACTTTGCCAATAAAGATTTGGCTCTTATACAAATTGGTAATATATACTCAGAAATCTTTGTCAGTTGAACATTTTTACAGTGATGATCTTCTTACAACATAGTCATGTTTTCTCAGAAGACAGTACTGATTAACCACTGGAAAAATGAAAGATGTGGAAATATTTGACTTGGAGAGCTATTTTTCCTCATTTCAATAGATGATCCTTATGCTAACCCACCTCTGTCACCAATCGGCTCAAATCCCTCCATCCACAAAACACAAAGCGGGAGGCAGAGTTGGTCTTCTAAGGATTTTAAGGAGAAACTATGGGGGTTTTTATTCTTTTTTTTCCCCTGTCTTTCTCTCCTGTCCCAGAGAAAGCCCTCATCTTCTCCCTCTGCTCCTGAGTTCTTTGTTCATGAGCAGAAGAAAAGGTTGATCTAAATGTACTAAGAGACATGCTTCTATATTTATTTCAGCTTTATGAAGAAAAAGCAATGCCTGATCAAGGCTTCGACTTCAGTGAAACAGAAGTTTTTCATTGACTTTTAAAACTATGAGATCAGACAAAACAGCTCCATCACAAAAAAAAAATAAGGTACAGAAAGTGTATTTGTAAAAAAATGCTAGAAAGCGAGTAAGTTTTTTTTCTCCCCAAAAAGAGAGCTTAAAAGTCATCCACTATACTGAAGGGCTTCCAAATCACACCCTGGTATGAGACATGCCATTTGATGTCAAGTATTTAATCAAATTTCAAATTGTTTCGTATTTGCTAATGAAATGTATGACTGGCTTTCTATTCAGATACGTCTTTAACATAAAGAATCAGAATAGTGACATGAGAAAAAAAGTGAGGAAGTTTAATTTGGCTCTAAACAAGAACTTCATATTGAACACTGACAGATTTAGCTGATGGTTTTTGTCCCACTGATTATTACCTTTATCTTCTTCTGTGCAGCTTATGAATGAGATGATAGATTTACTCAGTGGTTCACTTATTTATTAAGAAGCACTTCAGGTAACAAGAGCACTGTTCTTCTATGCTATATGGCTTTTAAGTGGATCAATACTCAATGAAATTACTTATCTAATATTACTTTAAATGTGCTGATTTATGAATAATATCAGTTTCAATCTCCCCCTTGTACTTACAGACGTAAATATACTTCCAGTAATAATCTTTGAGAAATGCAAATGATCTGCTTCTACTTTTTTTTGTTCCACCTTTATTTTTGCTCAGATAATGTTAGTGTGTTTTTATTTATTTTATTAACTTTCAAAAATCAGTGTTTATAGCCCTTTTGAGTTAGCTCAGCCTGGGCTTGGGCTGTTGGCAAACCAATGTAAAATGGTTTAGAAAGTTATTTCATTAGCTCCTAATGACAATATTTCTTCAGTATTGGGAACACCTGTTGGTGTTACTGCTCTTGCACCTTATAACCTGCAAAAGAAATTTGAAATATTAAGACCAGATGCCGGGAGGGCCATATGCAGATCTTTCCTTATTTAGAGCAATTCGCTTGCCAAGGAAGGTTCTGTTAACGCTGAAATGGTTTTGGTGCGCATTAGGGTCAAGCTCTGTCTCCGCAAACTCTCGAGACCCAGCAGTGCCACAAGCAGTTAGTGTTATCCAACTGATGCCCCTGTAAGGTGGAGGACAGACACCTTTGAAGAGCAGTGAGGTCCTCCCGGAGCTTCAGCTCTAAGCACAGCTGTTTCTGTCTCCTTCCATTAGCTGGGAAGGGAACAGACCAGTATCTAGATCTCCAGCCTTTAGAATGTTGGGGTTAGGTGGGAGGAATTGCAGCCTCAGCAGCTTAACGTGTTACTGTGGACCTCGCCCCACTGGGGTACAGGTATGGTGGGCAGTACAGCAGTACCTTGCAGCAGCAGCTGCTTTTTGGTGCTGACCTGAGCGTTTGGATGGAGGGGATGAGTGGTCATTAGTGAAGGTGGCTCACTGCTGTGCACCGTGGCAGCCGTGGGCACCCCAGACTGTCCTGACACCAGCCCCTGTGCCAAGGTGTTACAGCGTGGGAGGACGGGCACTTCCAGCATGCACCACCAGCAGCCTGTGTCCACATTTTCCAGATTGCTGGCTGAGCACCGGGGCTGCCGTGATGGCAAAAAAAAGGCTTGGGGTGATCACGGCAGGTGGTTGAGTAGGTGCAGCTGGGTTACAGTTAGTGATGCTGGGGAGGGAGCTGCAGAGATGGATTATGTCTCAGTATGAGTGAATGTAGCTAGTGCGTGGGGAAGAAAAGAACAGTGACACGTTTTTTCCTGCAAACGTGCACGGTCTGATGGAGAACTGGGAATTGCTGTTATCAGCACTCAAGCTACCTTCAAAGACAACTCAGCAAATTAAGTTTGAAATGCCCTGCTATAATATTTTCCAAGTGCCTCTCGCTCTCAGAGCACACATTAGGACTAAAGTTCATTTCTCACACTGAAAAATCCTGACACATATGGTATAAAGCGCTGCTCACTAGGATTTCATTAAATTACTAAGAATTCACTGACAGAGTTAAAGTTATTATCCAAGAGTTGTGTTCTCATGAAAAGGCTTTTTTCTCATCTTTAAATCTCTTTTTAATGCTGTGGTTTTCATTCAGTTTGTAATAAGGAAATTACTTGAGTTGTCTCAATAAAAGTTTAAGCAGTCTTTATTCTGTATCTAAAAGGATGCACAAGAATAAATTATTCTGAAGATATATATCAAGTGTATGTAAACGCTACGGAGTCATCTCTTTTGAAGCAATTTTGAAAAACCACTTAAAAACATACAGTGAGACATAAGTCTAAAAGAAATAGATAAAATGAATTTAAAATGTGCAGAATGAACTTCTTAATTTATGCTTATTTGTGAACATTTACTACTAAGAGATGTTAAAATAGAATGAGTAATGTTTGCAAACAGTTTACTCACTCTCCTCTTACTACTTCCAGCACTTCTGTAATGGAGACAAATTTCTGAAAAAATATTATTGTTTTGTAAAGAGTCATTTTGGACTAAATTCAGGCGTGAGATAAGTGGTAATTTTAAGATGTTAAAATTGCAAGTGTGTATAACTCTTGTGAGGGTTCTGGTCCTGGGTTGAATTAAAAATTTATAATTCCTGTTTCATTTCAATAAAAAAGTGAGAAGTCACATTCAGCAAACCTCCTAATGGTCCATGTGTTGCATCTGGCTTCTAGTACTAAAACGGTTGTGATAAGACATAAACCATGTTCAGGGAAAAGAATCATAGAATCATAGAATGGTTCGGGTTGGAAGGGACCTTAAAGATCACCTAGTTCCAACTCCCCTGCCATGGGCAGAGAAATCCTCCACTACACCAGGTTGCCCAAAGCCTCATCCAACCTGACCTTGAACACTTAATGACATGTAAGAAATCCTGTTGTTCCTTACCTTGTCTTCAAGAAAAACAGTTTTTCTGAAGTCAGTGCAAGAAGCCGTAAATCATAGCATCATAGAATGGTTAGGGTTGGAAGGGACCTCAAAGATCATCTAGTTCCAACTCCCATGCCATGGGCAGGGAAACCCTCCACTACACCAGGTTGCCCAAAGCCTCATCCAGCCTGGCCTTCAACACTTCCAGGGATGGGGCATCCACAACTTCTCTGGGCAACCTGTTCCAGGGACTCCAGAGCTGAACACAGTATTCCAGGTGAGGTCTCATGAGAGCTGAGTAGAGGGGCAGAATCACCTCCCTCGACCTGCTGGCCACACTTCTTTTGGCACAGCCCAGGATACGGTTGGCTTTCTGGGCTGCAAGCACACATTGCCGACTCATGTTGAGCTTCTCATCCACCAGCACTCCCAAGTCCTTTTCCTCAGGGCTGCTCTCAACCCATTCTCTGAGTAAAAAATTTCTTCCTTAGATCTAATCGAAATCTGCCCTCTTTCAGTTTAAAGCCATTTCCCCTTGTCCTAGCACTGCATGCCCTTGTAAATAGTCCCTCTCCAGCTTTCCTGTAGGCCCCCTTTAAGTACTGGAAGGCTGCAATAAGATCACCCCGGAGCCTTCTCTTCTCCAGGCTGATCAGCCCCAACTCTCTCAGCCTGTCTTCATAGCAGAGGTGTTCCAGCCCTCGGATCATCTTCGTGGCCCTCTTCTGGACCCGCTCCAGCAGCTCCATGTCCTTCTTGTGTTGGGGACTCCAGAGCTGAACACAGTATTCCAGGTGGGGTCTCACAAGAGCAGAGTAGAGGGGCAGAATCACCTCCCTTGACCTGCTGGCCACGCTTCTTTTGATGCAGCCCAGGATACGGTTGGCTTTCTGGGCTGCCAGCGCATGTTGCTGGCTCATGTTGAGCTTCTCATCCACCAGCACTCCCAAGTCCTTTTCCTCAGGGAAATGGTGACACAAGGAAAGGGAAGATCTTAACCAAGTGTATAGAGGGAAAAGTGGCTGCACTGTTCACGGGGTTGTAGCATGGAGAGCAGGGTGGCCATCTCTACATGGGTTCCTGTACCTTACCAAGGCCTCATGGAGGAATCTTGGCCAGCATTATAGCTAGGGATGTAGTTCCTGAAATAAGCTCATGCATACGTGCCGTTCAATGTGGCTCTGAGGAGATGGTCAGAGTTCCCTGCTGAGGAGGAAGATCTTCACACAAACTCAGAATAATCCATCTCAGGCAAAGTCCAAGTAAGTGATTTAGAGGCTCACAGTTCACTGGAATAGACAAAGAAGAGACGTCGCCACTTTTTATTGCTTAATAGAGCTTAGCTTGTTCGGCTTAGCCCAATGTATAGCACAAACCATAATGCCTTGTGTTAAATGCTATGCTAAAGCATGAAGGCTTTGGTAGGACTGAAGTGTGAGTGTTCGCAGGAAATTAAACTGTGCACCACGCAGAAAACAGAATGAACCAGAAGTGTCAGCAGCGTACAGACCCATGTAGTAGGCATAGGCAAGAAGTGAGTACCTGTGCTGGGCAGCACCCTTCCTCTGCATCTGCTCTCCAGGTGGGTAATAGGCAGTCCAGTGTCCAGTGCAGTTTAATCTCTTTGTATTGAAAAATTAGGACAGGCATAGGTGATCTCTTAGGTGCTACCAGAAAGCGAACAAATTAAAATGTAAGAGTCATGACCGTGTCAGACTTTCTAGTGTAATTCTTGCCTTGAGCCAACATGCAATAATTATACTCTCTGGTGAGCTGCTCTATGGACATGAGTAATTGTAATCCCTGATATACAAAAAAAAAAAATCTTTGATTATAATGAAGCACAGAAGTAAACAAAAATAAAAAGACTAGAACTAAATGTTAAGAATGTAATTTATATGCTCGGCTTTAGTCAGTCAGCTAAAGTTTTACATAATGAGGAAGTCTGCATGTGGAAATCTGGTCTTATAAGTGGAGTTTGTGTGAAGAGTAGTCATTAGAGACCTTTGTCCATTACCTGAAAAGAAAATGGTTATTCAGATCAAATATTTTGTTAGGTAGCAATCAAAGTGAGAAGTTTGCAGAGATATACGGCTTCTAGAGTTAAAATACAATCCTGAGCTCACATTTCTGTGGTAACTAGCTGAGTAACATTAAATAATTCAATATTCTTGCCCTATTTCATTAAAATCCTAAAGTGCTTACCAAAAAATAAGTATAAAATTCACATAACTAAGTGTTGCTAGTTACTGTAGGCTCCTCTTAGAGCCAGGGAAGATCTAGGGAGCAACTCAGTTCATCCTAAAGGAGATATCTTAATATACTGTAGATATGTGCATTTAATCAAAAGAATTTACCCTAGCAATATAAAAAGTTTAGACTTAGAAACCTGATCTTCATTCATTCAGATGTAATTAAAATAAATCTGATACCAAACTTTCTAGGTATCCACAAAATGTATAAAGCTTACCAAGCAAAAAGCTGCAGTGGAAACCTATGCTGGCCACCCAACTGTCAAGACAGATTTAGAGATCAGTCAGTTCGATTCAGTCTGATTTTTCTATTTTTGTAGGGAAATTGGCTACATGACTACATAAATTCACATCATTTCCAGCATTGTACATTTCCTTACCTGAAGGAACATGGCACTGAAATGTAGACTCATAGAATCATAGAATGGTTTGGGTTGGAAAGGACCTCAAAGGTCGTCTAGTTCCAACCCCCCTGCCACGGGCAGGGACACCCTCCACTACACCAGGTTGCTCAAAGCCTCATCTAAACTGGTCTTGAACACTTCCAGGGATGGGAGATCCACAGATTCTCTGGGCAACCCGTTCCAGTGCCTCACAACCCTCAGAGGGAAGGATTTCTTCCTTAGATCTAATCTAAGTCTACTCTCTTTCAGTTTAAAGCCATTACCCCTTGTCTTATCTCTACATGCCCTTGTAAATAGTCCCTCTCCAGCTTTCCTGTAGGTCCCCTTTAGGTACTGGAAGGCTGCAATAAGATTTCCCCAGAGCCTTCTCTTCTCCAGGCTGAACAACCTCAACTCTCTCAGCCTGTTTTCATAGGAGAGGTGTTCCAGCTCTGGTTTCACTGAAGTCAATCATAACTTTTCCTTGATTTCAGAAATGCCAGAATTTCACCCAGGGATAAGACTGGTTGTTCCGTGTCACCACAGATCTGAACAGGGAATGAAGATAATCTCCCAAACCTCAAAACAAAATCAAACAAACCCCCATTATCTGGTGGGTTCCTCATTTCACGTTCCATCAAGGCATCTGCAGGCAACTCTGTCATAGGGAACACGGTGTCTTGTGCTTGAAACACGAACAAAGAAAGGAGTGCTTGAGTTCAGCAATGACTCACATCTGGCAGCGCATATTCCTGTCACTTCTGAACCGCACTGCCCTGCTCTGCTCCACAGAAACATTTTAAATTATGTGGGAGATTTTTTAGATGGAGAAGCAAAGCACTCTGTATGTGACTCACAAAGATGTTGTTATTATTTTATTCCTTATTCAAATTACTCTTTAGATCAAGATTGTATTAATACTCATAATTAATTTGGCCTTACTTTATGCTTTCAACGCAAGTATCTCACAACACTTCTTGAGCATTATCTAATTAAGCTAGTCACAATATCTCTGTGATGTAGTCAAGGAGTCTATGATGTGGCTCGTTTCATCTGCCATCAAGAAGCAGTCACCTCTGGGGTCAAGTAAGGCAGCTCTTCAATAATGCATAACGGCATTGCATCACACTTTGGGAGAGGAACTGAGAAATAGCATCGCTGATTGGAACTACAGGGGGATTAAGGGGGAAAATGTAATTATGTGTAATTTCAGATTTAAAGGTGATAACTTGTCTTTTCCCCTCAAGATTGTCAAAGGCTCTTTAATGTCCAATTGTTTTTTTAGCTTGTGGTACAGATGTCTCATAAAATACCACAGATCCTCTGGTACTCTGGGGCCAGAGTTTGAGAGGAGTGCCTTACCATGTCATGATTTCATGACCTATTTTACTTTGAAATTCTGTACCTACACGTGTAATTTACTTGCCCCAAATAAATAGCTAGTGTGGCTCTTTGCTCAAAACCTGTAAGCAACTGCCAATATTTAACATTTCTCCCCACAAGGCTTATTTCGAGTACTGTCATTATCCCCACTGTACATAAAGATACTCAAGAACTGGGAAAATAAATTATCTTCCTCTACATACCGAGACAGACAGTGATTTAAAGGTCAGCAAATCTTATTTTCCAGGCCTATATTAGTTTGCTAAGCTCTCATTCATCCTTCTTTCTGCCTGTTAAAATATCCCTAACATTCAGCCTGTATGACAAACTCTCTGTATTTTTGATACCCTTGATTAAAGCACAGCTCAAACACAGAGTCTAAAATATTCTACCAAATGGGAGAGCTTTCACATATCCATTCTCATTCGTTTCACTACTAAAACAAGATTTAAACAAAAAAAAAGCTACTGCCCCCACTGATGCAGAAGCTCCCCAAGTGTCTTTTAGACAATGGCTCCCCAAAGCCAGAGCAGCCCGTTTGTGCCCATGTTGCTTCAGCCCAGACCCCTCATGGGGAAACACAATGGCCACTGGCCCCCAAGGCTGTTCAGGGCTTCACAGGCTGAGGCATATGGGACGCGGGGATCAGGGTGTCTGCCACAGGGGACAAATGACCTCACATGCAGTTCCCTCTTCTTGAGAAGGGGCAGGAGAAGCAATCCCATGGACAAGATAGTCACTGAAAACACCTCTAAACTTTTCACAGCGTCTCACAGCCAGATCAGGTGGTGGTGATCTCCTGTAACCTCCTCTGGAGCAAGGAAAACAGCAGATATCACCTGGGAATTTTTGTGAAAGATAATAACCTGATCTTAATTTAGATGCTGAGACAAAGGATCCACTGTGTCTTTAGGTAAATTATTCGAATGGAAAATTACACTCACCACTGAATAGCAAAGACTTTACTGAATCTCTGGCTACTAATCTCAATTATAAGCAAACATGTCCTTTGTAGGTATTCATAAATCTACTGAGAGTAGGGAGGAGCCTGAGGAGCCTAGATACGTTACTTTTGTCAAGGCCTAGAAGAGCCAAGAGGGCTGGAGAATTCACTTCTCTCCATTCTGCTCGTCGCATAGCCATTTTTCAGGCCTTGTCTTTCATGTGCACATCTTTTTTTTCAGTTCCTGTGTAATAGAATGTGTATTCTTATGAAGCAAGAAAACGGAGAAAAAAGAGAAGGAACATGCTAGTGATTCCTGATAATTATTAGATTTTGAGAAAGCACGACTTCTACCGGAGCGCCTGGAAGATATAGGTCTTAAAACACATAGAGAATTATATATTGTATAAAACCACCCATAAACCCAGTATTATTTTATTATCTAGTAATGATATAATCTGCAGTGACTTACACCATCCTCCATTTTATGAAAATGGTGAGAACTGAGGTACATTATTATCATCAAGGGAGCACATAGCAGACATGATCATTCCCAAGGTGAAAAAACCTTTGCAAGATGACCCTTTAAGTAGAGCACCTATAAGGATGAAAATTTCAGCTCTTGGATGATTTAATTTCTCCACAAATTTTGATGCTTTTAGGTATTTTATAAAAGAAATATTCCAGAAAAAAAAAATCCATCAAAGTTCATTTTTCTAGTTTTCTGATTATAGAAAAACTACAATTTTGAAACAAAGTAATTCCTGAAGGCAAAAAATGCAAAGAAATATTTCAGTCTGCAAAAGCACTATAACAAAAAGTTCTGACATGCTCAATTTATCTCTATGTTATTTGGGTTAAAATTAACACACTTTCACATTTCTCCAGAGCAGAACATCTGTCAAAGTTTTAATAGCTTTTGTTGTGTTCTTTAAGAAACTTCACTCACTTTAAATAAAAAATGGAACTCTTTATTTCAGGGAGAAATCTTTAAAAGGAGGTTAAATTCTCTTTCCAATTACACTCAAAAGCATCTACATCTCCTTTGCACTAGATAATAATTTGCAGATGACTGTATTAATTGTGTTCACTATGGTGTGCATCAAGAACAGCTGTAGCTTCATAGTCACACTCGCTGCACTTACATTTTCTTTGTAGGAAAATGCATGCCCTTTCTCCTCAAGAGAGAAGAACACCTCTAGAGTCAGCTGAAATAGCTGAAAAATGCTGAGTTCATCACATTGCAGGCCAGGGAACGACACATTAGAGGGGAGATTAAGTTAACTTCAGGGGGCTAAAAGTTAGAGAAGTCAAGGTTGAGCTCTTCTTCATGACGAAGGATGTGGACTCCTCGAGGATTCATCTCACTCCAAATGAGGTACCTAATTACCCATCTTCCCTACGTCAGGGAAAATAATTGCAAATTGGAAATTCCTGTTGTTCTCTGCCGGCACTAAAAGGAGCGAAAGGTAACTAACTCATTCCTTGATAACTAAATTTGTCTAAATTTTGGTGAGATGATCGTACCCTAAGTGCCTACAATTATCTTCAAATACTATTTTTAAACTGCTTATGGATTTTGATAACCATTCCTAAAACTGACAGGAAGCCATCCAGCCTGGGCAAGTGCCAGGGATTACATGCCTAAGGGTGATGCTAGAGCAGTGACATTAGCAGTGCTAAATGTACAGCAACAGTGTATTATAAACTCATGTTTCACGTTTAGTTCTTCATACAATATTGCATTTGAGTGAATGAATGAATAAATGTGTTGTTTGAATATTGCTGTAATTATACCTGCTGCTGTACATAAAATGGATGAGACATCCAATGAAACCCAGTGCCGTAACCGAAGCAGAATGACCAGATGTCTTGGCTTGGCACAGATTTGTGAATACTTTGCTGTATGCAGAGCATATGAGACCTTTGATCTTATTTGCATGAATTTATGCGAGAAGTGAAAATACTATTTAGATCTAGGTTTAGGTTTTAAATGCATGTGTGCTGGTGCAAAAATCTAGCTGAAGCCATCAGTTGCTGTTAGAAATGTTAAACGAAAGTATTGCTGTGTGTCATTACTCTGTTCGGATTTAGAAGCACTTAGGGGGTAAAGTGTAAACAGCCAGCTGCACTGATACAAAGGGGTTGAACTCTCCTCTTAATGGTACTGACACTTCACGGCTGGCAGAATAGCAGAAATACCTAAATTAAAAGTTAATTTGGGTATCTCCACGTTGTGCGGCAATCTGGCATATTCTAAGTTGCCTTCAGTGGGACCGCACAGATGTTACAGAGGAGACGGTAAGCCAGTTCTCATAACTTTACAACATATGTTTTGCTCTACTGCTCAGGTCTGCTTGGCTTTACTAGCCAAATTCAAAATGCATGAAATGTCAGTGATTTCTCCCTAGTTGTAACCATTTACTCCATGGCAAAATTGGATCACTGGCAGAAAAGGAAAAAAAAAAAAAGAGATGGGGGAATGTAAGCAAGGGGAAAAACAATGAGGATTCTCCTCGAAAAATGTTCAAGAGAGTTATTTGCTCTGAAACAATAAAGGGCATCTCAAATGCTAAACAGTGCTACCCGATAAACCATACTTAACTGAGTATACAAATTAAGACCATTATAAAAAAATTCAGCTCCCGCCCTCCAGCATTAATCAAATATAGAATCAAGACAGACGGAACCCCAAGTACAAAAGGAAACATCTCGTTTCTTAGTTATACTCAGTCAACCAGGAGAACAGATGGGCTTTAATAGCATGCCCTGAAATGTCTAATTACATGAGAAACTTTGTATAATTTTTCTGAACTTTTAATTGGTCCCTCAACTGTGTGTGAAGAGAGCCAAATGTTTTAATAGATGAAATAATAAATATCAAGATAGATTGTGTTACAGCATGTACAAGACCTTGCTGAGTTATTGTTGATGTGGATTTAAAAAACATGGCAGTATAGGGAGGGATTCAGCCCTGTGAGTCTGGACTGTCCTGCAGACAAGCTATACTCATTTCTTTGGAAGTCTTCCTCATAACAAGTTGGGTACCTTGCCGTGCCACAAAATAGAAACAGCAAGATGTGTATGATAACAGATTTAGGGTCACTAAGAATTTAGCTTACATAAATGACATGAGAGGAGCAATGGCAAGTAACTATAGCAACCAATAGAACCCTGAGAGGAGAGGGGAATGGACACTACACATCAGCATGCCAAACTGAAATGTAACAATATAACTAAAAGCTTAACAATATATTGTGAATATCTAATATACCAAAATAAGAAAATTTTATTTATGTTGTTAAAAGAATTAATGTATATTTGATGACTGAGATGTAGTTAGGTACCTAAACAGCAGCAAAACAACATATAATCAAGTTCTCAAACTCTTATTAGCAAACAACAGACTCGGAAACTAAGCATTAAGTGAGGCAAGGAAAAATCAACAACAAGCAAATGAGTTTTTCAGTGTGCACTGAATTCAGAAACTTATCTAGAGATATAGGATCTCTATATCTTGATATATCTCTACATAGATATATCTCTATATCTATATCCAAACCTTGTATAATGTTTCCCTATAGTAATACAAGATGTAGGAAGGCATTGGAGTTCTGCTATTTTGGTCAATCACATCATTTAGTCCAGGTTGTGATCATGCTGTTTAACCACATTAAATTTTGTGCTGCAATTAGAAAAGCCATTCCAAAATGTTGTTGCTCTGATGCTTAGAAACCTTCTTTTCAGGATAAATGTATTAATGGCCAGTTTATATCCATTTGTTCTTGTGCCAGCAGTGGCTATTAGTTCAAATAGCTTTTCTCTGGTGTATTAACACGCGATATCATAGACACACAGCATTCTGTTAGGCTGTTGTTGTGGTTTAACCCCAGCCAGTAACTAAACCCCACCCAGCCACTAGCTCACTCCCCCTCGGTCGGATGCAGGGGAGATGGGAAGAGAAAGTGAGAAAACTCGTGGGTTGAGATAAAGACAGTTCAATAGGTAAAGCAAAAGCTGCACACGCAAGCAAAGCAGAACCAGGAATTCATTCACCACTTCCATTGGCCGGCAGGCGTTCAGCCATCTCCAGGGAAGCAGGGCTCCATCATGTGTAACGGTGACTTGGGAAGACAAACGCCATCACTCCGAACATCCCTCCCTTCCTTCCTCTTCCCGCAGCTTTATATGCTGAGCATGACATCATACGGTGTGGAATGTCCCTTTGGTCAGTTGGGGTCAGCTATCCCAGCTGTGTCCCCTCCCAACTTCTTGTGCCTCCCCAGTCTACTCACTGGTGGGGTGGAGTGAGAAGTGGAAAAGGCCTTGACTCTGTGTAAGCACTGCTCAGCGATAATGAAAACATCTCTGCACTATCAACACTGTTTTCAGCACAAATGCAAAACATAGCCCTGTAGAAGCTACTAGGAAGAAAATTCTTTCCCAGCTAAAACCAGCACAGCTGTGAAAGCCAAGTTCCGCTTAGAATCACAGAATGGTTTGGGTAGGAAGGGACACTTAAAAGTCATCTAGTCCAACCCCCTCTTCCATGCGCAGGGACATCTTTCACTAGATCAGGTTGCTCAAAGCCTCATCCAACCTGGCCTTGAACACCTCCAGGGATGAGGCATCCACAACCTCTCTGAGCAACCTGTTCCACTGCCTCACCACCCTCATTGTAAAGAATTTCTTCCTTATATCTAATCTAAATCTACCCTCTTTTGGTTTAAAACAGTTACCCCTTGTCTTGTCACTGATAAAGTCTCTATCTTACTTACAAGCCGCCTCTAAGAACTGGAAGGCTGCAATAAGGTCTCCCCAGAGCCTTCTCTTCTCCAGGCTGAACAAGCCCAACTCTTTCAACTCCATTGTTCCAACAGGTGAGCTAATTTACTGCAGAAACTCTAGAAACTACTCCTTAATCCTTGGCCTTGTGTTTTGTGCTACTGAATATTGTCCCTTTTCTATTAACTCAGTCATCAACTCAGCTCATCATGGTTCAGAAACCTATATCCCAGTTATAGTTGTTATTCCATTATGCTTATTATTCCTGTACATATGGTTATGTAGTAATAACAGAACCTTATCATTATTATGTATACATGTCCCTCAGCATATACCTGGAAAATTGTAACCCCAGTAATAAGAATTTATTAGAAATATAGAGATCTCTATTCACCTCTCTTCAGGATCTGTGGCAGTACTTCAAGGACTTCTAACCTTTATTTCACTGTTGGTTACTACCACAGTGATTCTCAGCCCCACCAATTTAATCTTATCTTTCCTAGACAGCACACACCTATTTTCCATTGATGACTGTAATTTCTTTATGCTTCTTGTTGCTGTACAGGAAAGAATCAGGTGATTTAAAAAGATCTAGACTGATAAGCAGTATTTTACATGTATTTCCAAGAATGCAGAAGGATACGAGAAATGAAAGATAACAAGTGATCGTGGCCATGAAGTCTGTTGTGCTAAACTGAAAGCAAATCTGCAAATCCTGTTCTGCACAGATGCAAAGTGTTACAGATGTGAAATAACCATGTAGAAAGTAAAATGCCTAAAATGATAGCGCTTCCCTTCTTGGTTTGTATAGTTATCCAGTATGACACGCCTTGCTAATATCTTTGCTATCTCCTTATCTATGTTTGCAGGGGAATCTGGTTGAATCTCTGTTTACTGTGGTCCATAAAGGTTCTTTTTTTTCTCTTAGAAAGAGTAAAAGTCTCATGGAGAAAATTTGCAGTGCTAGACCTGTTACCAGCCAGTCCTTAACCCAAGAACTCCTTACCTGGGTAGCATGACAGATGTTTTCTGAATCATCTGTGCTGGTTTGTGTCTGAGGTTGCTAGTGCTCATTGCCCATATACTGGGATCTCTGTAAGATAGAAAGTCCACTTGCTGCCCTTTCATGCAGATCCTAGTTTCTACCCTTATATGGACTGTAATTTTGGAAAAAGTCTGGCTTTCAAGCACTGCCCCCTCATGCCCATTTCAGGCATTTCTACCAGGAAAGAGCTAAATTGCATTTGATGAGGTTGTCACACCCCACTCCCCCACCCCTCCCTGGGGATTTTGTCCAGCTGCAGTTCTGCAATGTGTACCCCAGCACTCAGTAGAGAAGATGATTATGTCTATATCAGTAAACGTACCAGTCCCAAGGTCCTTTCACTAGTCCCCAGGCCAGTTGGCTTTGACTGGCTGTGCTCATAGTGTTCATTTTTCTCAACCTCCAAAATGGGACGGCCACTTCCACACTGCCTGTTGCGAATGGATCCTGGCATGTCCAGCCTGTGCTGTGGAGCTGCTCAGGAGGGTACTCGTTTGCTCAGATCAAAATGTGCCAGGGACAGGGTTAACAATTCATACATTTGATCGCATCAGTTTAAATTACCATTGAAGGTAATTGAGCACGATAATGCTCACACTCTTACCTTGCAGTTGGAGCACCCATATGCATGTATTTTCCTTTGTGCTGCTAAGAATTACCCCTTCTCAGGGTTGGATATCAGAAATAGTGCCAAAACCTTTATTTACAGCTATCAGAAGATCTGGGAGTTCAAGAACTTCTGAGATTATACCTCCTGAAGTACAGAGATTTATGCCTAGCAATTAGCATTTCTGTGTCCCCAGATCTCGCCTTTCACTGGCATACAGGCAGCCTGCTTGTGGTGCAGAGGCCTCTGGGATCTATCCTTTTGTGTAATGGTTTCCAGAACCTGGAAAAGTTTCCTTATATTTAAAAAAAATCTACAAAGAAGAACAACAAAGATAGTCTTGTTTAAAAGTGTAAAGAGCTTAAAAGCAATTTCTCTGCTCTTTAAGTATCATGACAACTGCACTGCTAGAGGCAGAGCTATACAATTGGAAGTCTTCCAGGGTGGAGAAATAGGATAAGAGAAGTAGCGTTAGAGAACCACAAAACCCCCTATTACTAACAGGATGCTTGCTCTGCAAGATGTCCAAAGGAAATATTGCTGAAGTGATGACAAAAGGGGGAGCTAGAGGAAAGCTGAGGTTGGAGGAAAGAAAACTAGTATCAGCAATTCCACGGCTTCAAAATACTTAGACATATTGTCCAAGTTGTCCTGTTCTTATGCTGAAGAGAGAGTCAGACCATGGGAATTCAAATAAGGAAATTTTGAAGCAGTCAGAAAGGGCCATAAGAAAGCAAATTATAGATAAGAAAAGAAGGAAGTTATTTGGAAATACTGTTTTGCATGATAATGAACAAGCCAAATAACATTCTGGATGAAACCACCTTACACAAATAGGGACGGTGAAACACAACAGCCCTATAATTGAATACAGTCCTAACTAAGATGACTACTTCTGATAAGTATTCAGCACACATGATTGCAAATTCTTAAAAAAAAAACCAAACAAACAAACAAGAGAAAGCACATCCCAGAGACACCTATATGTGTGACCACTGTTTAACCAATCAAGGAGATGAATAAATCAAGTTAATATTAAGTATATTAACATTCTTAGCAATAGATTTGACAAAGAACAGAAAAAACCTGTTTGTAAGAATCACAGAATCACAGAATGTTAGGGATTGGAAGGGACCTCAAAGGATCATCTAGTCCAATCCGCCTGCCGGAACAGGACCACCTAGATTAGATCACACAAGAACACGTCCAGGCGGGTTTTGAACACATCCAGAGAAGGAGACTCCACAACCTCTCTGGGCATCCTGTTCCAGTGTTCTGTTACCCTTACTGGGAAGAAGTTCTTCCTCATGTTTAAGCGGAACCTCCTATGTTGCCCATAATAAGAGACTAGATCTATTCCTTTGGAATAAGAAATATGAAGGAGCTTTCTTTGTAAAACTGTGAAAACAGTTGTTAACTAGCAATACACAGTGTAGTTCTGCAGGTAGTTATTCTGCATTTAAATTAGGTGTATGCAGCAGTTAGGAATTACTATCAAAACAGTGTAAGCCATCTGCCTAGTGTAACAACTTGTTTGCTATTTCCTATCTGGTTGTGTATTTGCTTTACTATTTTTTAGTTTTTGATCCATATCTCCACAACTCTTGCCTGCTTCAAAATAAAAATAGGTAGATTGAGGCAGAGATGTTGTTTGCTGGGTGTTTATTACAGGGCAGCTGTTAAACACACAGATTAGGGTTTTAGAAACCATAACACAAATAATCTAGACCAATGCACAAAGTCACATAGTCAAATTAAGCCTCGTTTCCTGTCGTTTTCAATGGTTACTCTGGACTTTCAAATTAGACTAGACAAGGCATCCAGTTACTGCAAGCCTGTCACATTACAGATAGATACTACTTTAATTGAAGTACCTGTCCACTGAAAGGCACTTCATGCATTAGCATAGTTTCCAGACCTTCACATTCTGAAAGATACCATTTCTTCTCTATAGGAAGATGGAAAATGTATTATTTCAGTCTGAAATCTTGGTAACAGAGGTTTCAATAAACTGGTTTTATATGCAATAAATTCAAGTCCAGCATAACTTGATATTGTGAAAGCAGAATATAACATAAAAAGTCTAAACTCAAATTGTAAACACAATGAAACAAAGGGTCATAGCAAAAGGTTTTTTAGCTGTTTGTCTGCATTTCCCCAGGTCTAAGCAGAGTTATTATGGGCAACATAGTGCTCACAACATTTTATACATGAATAATAATATGATTATGTAACGCATATAGAGTTCTAGATACTTTAAATGGAAAATGTTGCCGATGACTATTTGACATATTATCAGTGTAAAAATGCATTATTTAATAGCCTCAGAGTATCATGGCTGTGGAACAGTTATGAAATCCTCTGCTCTGGACTTAGGATGGAGATATATATACATATGTGTATATATGTCTATCTATCTGTGTACAGACACACAGTTATAATGAGGAAATGGGATGTTCTTTTGGATGTTCTTATTTACCTTTTAATCAGAAGTAAACAGTAACATATGAGTCATGTAGCACCTTATAGAGGCTATTAGTTGTTTGAAGAAAACAGTAAACATAATAAAAAGGTAGTATAGCAGTAATGAAATTATCAAGTAGAAAATATGTATGGATATGATAGAATTTCATTGTAATTATGAAAACAAAAGAAAATTAGTATAAAAGTAAAACAGTCCTAAAGCAAAAAATTTACTCTTCAATATTCAGTTTTTTAAAAAAGGCAGAAAGAAAATAAACAGAAAAATATTTAATTTAAGAATTTCCTGTATATCCTTCATTATAAATTCAAATTTTCTTTTTTAAAAAAGAAAAAGAGTGAACACAAAAAATATTCCCTTGTACTTGGATTAGGAAGCTGTTAACATCCCAGACATAGCTCTCTTAAGTATTTGACCCTGGTTAAAACCGGAGAAACACAAATTATAAATCATCTCAACTGCCTGGCCAAAATGAGTATGACCTTTAGCTCACTTTGAATCAATTCAGAATAAAGAATTAGGATCTCAACCTGAAAATAAATAAACAAGTAACAAAATGTGATGATCCAAGATTATTTGTGCCTTTCCCACGGTACTAAGGAGCCTTTTTGGATGACCCTGCCCAGCTCTCAAGAGTGGTATTTGTGGTAAGTGGAAGCGATCATATAAAGCTAGTGGGAGAGAAAGGAAATGCTGCGAAGGAGGAGATAAGGAGAGAGTACCAACAGGGAAACAGGGAGTCAGAATCCAAAAATAGCACAGTTTTTCCAGGAATTAAAGTAGGTCTCCAGCTTCAGAAGGGTACTCAAAATAGTAGTGTAGTATTGAACTCTAAGGTCTCCATTAGATGCCAAAAAGCAGACCCATGTCCATAACTTAGTACTTTACAAAAAAAGCCTATTATAGTGAAGCAGGGGAAAAAAAAAAGCATTTCTGTTCAGTCAAAAACACTTTCTTAGGATGTTTGGAGATTTTTCCCAAGCTTCTGGATGATCTAAGACTAAGTGCAAATCGGGAAAGTAGCCTGTGGGAGAAGACATAAATCAGTGTCAACCATAGTGCCCCATAGTGTCAGGATAAAAAAATGTAGTGACTATTAAATAACTTGAGCTTTTTATTCCTTGGGAACTTCTTGCTTAAACTAAGCCCAGTATTTTTATAAATGATGTGTAGAGTTGATTGGGAATTTTTCAAAATTAAAACCCACAACCTCTAAACCCAAAAGCAGAGGTTGAAATATTTCATCTTGCCATTGGGAGATGAAATACTTAGTTTGGGGCTGGATTACACAGCTCTGAAATGGTTAAGTTTCATAAACTGAGTTAAAATAGAAAGGAGGCACAAAGACGAGCTCTTCAGGAGTTAGTGCAGCAGCTGAGAATCCAGAGTAAATTGGGGAAGATGAAACTAAAGACTTCAGTTAAGCTCACAGTGAACCCAGTATCTGGAAATGTCAAGAAGTGTTGTTTAGTTTAGAATGACAAAATGAAACAAAAGAATGGGATGTTGTGAAATTTTACTGCCGTGTAAAAAAAGTGTTGATATTTCTTTTGTCTGACACAGCAAAAATTTTGAAATCCTGGCATTTTCACAGCATGTAAGTATTAATTTGCAGCCAATTCTGATAAATTCAAATGCTGCATACTATTAAGCAAAGGATGTGTGTGCAATGGTGTGAGAGGAAAGCCAGGTAAGATGCATGTGTTGACCCCTGCCTTAGGATGGAGATTAGAAGACCAAAAAGCTCTTTCAACTCAAAGTCAGATTTTATTAAATATAAACCACAGTAATTAACCTATTAAAAGAGAAAACTTAGAGTAACTAAATAAGACAGAGCAGAAATCAAATTGTATATAAACAAATCTCCTCTGTCCATCATATACTTACAGGCAAGTTCTTGCTTCTCCGCTTGGTTGCTGTGATCACAGTGGGTCTTGATTTGCAGCCAGCTCCTTCTGATCCTTAAAAAGTTTCTCTCTGCCACTGTGGAGGTTGAGTTATGGGTGAGTCAGGTCCCTTCTCCTTTCAGTACTATCTCCATGGGCTACAGCTCCTGCCTTCTTGCCATGACTCGCTCACTCACAGACACTTTTTCCCCCGCTGGGGCTGGTGACCATCTCCCAGCCCTATGGAGGCACCACCTGAGCCCACCACTCTCTCCTGAAAGGCACATCACGTTATAGGCAATCTGAGAACAAACTGTCCAGCACATGTGCCACAATCTGTTTTTATTTAGTTTTAGAATCTGGTATTTGGACCACAGAGCTATACTGTTTGGCAAGATGACAGCTTTCTGATTTAGTGAGTAGAAAAGTATCATTTATTTGACTATATGAGAGGAATGTTGCTTCCTCTTTGTGAATCCCTTGCCAATATTAATTAGCTTTTTCTCTGTGTTAGTTTTTTTCCCTCTCTCTAAGAAACACTTCTGATAAAGTCTTTCGGAAGTTTAAAGACTTTATTTAAACTGTGTTCAAAGTATTTAACAGCTTTTACGTCAGCATGATAAAGTTTGACTTTTTAGTGGATACCATTTTTATAGCAGCAAATTAAGGAAAAAGTTTAAAAGCTGCCACCTCCAAAGGAAAAAAAAATGATTTTACTCAAAATAGCACAAATAAAATTGCCTGAACCAAGAAAAATAATGTAGATTTATACTGATGATCGTACTGGCAGCTTGGAGGTTATGAGATCAATGATGAGCACCAATATTCTGCTCATGGGAGGAGACACTGAACAAAAGACTCAAAGACAGAGAGATCTCCCTGAAGTAAAGACTCACCACATGTGACATCCAGATAGATGTGTTGGATCAATGTGATATAGGCCCAGCTCAGGCCACCTAACTACAAATAGGTAATTACAATAAAAGCTGCAATTTTTGCTGAAGAAGTTGGTTACACATATTAAAAATGTTTTCTTGCTATTGTAGATTACTGCAGCAATTATCTGTAACTCTTGTTCAGTACACAGACTAGAGCCAATATCATTATGTATAGACATCCTTAGTGAGATGTTGCACATGCAGTATGTTTAAATTTACAGAAAAAAAGGAAGAATGTTTCCATGACGTTATTCACATCAGTAAATGTAAACATCTGAGTGGAAAATACAGTCCCAATTGGGAAAATATTTGTGCAGTCACCAAAATTACTTGCAAAATTAAGTGTTCATTCACATAGATTTCCATTATAAAGGAAAATGATGGCATTTCTTTATGGAAATGGCAATGAGCCGGCAATGTGTGCTTGCAGCCCAGAAAGCCAACCGTATCCTGGGCTGCATCAAAAGAAGCGTGGCCGGCAGGTTGAGGGAGGTGATTCTGCCCCTCTACTCTGCTCTCGTGAGACTCCACCTGGAATACTACGTTCAGCTCTGGAGTCCCCAACACAAGAAGGACATGGAGCTGCTGGAGTGGGTCCAGAGGAGGGCCATGAAGATGATCCGAGGGCTGGAGCACCTCTGCTATGAAGACAGACTGAGAGAGTTGGGACTGTTCAGCTTGGAGAAGAGAAGGCTCCGGGGTGATGTTATAGCAGCTTTCCAGTACCTAAAGGGGGCCTACAGGAAAGCTGGAGAGGGACTTTTTACAAGGGTGTGTAGTGATAGGACAAGGGGCAATGGCTTTAAACTGAAAGAGGGTAGATTTAGATTAGATATAAGGAAGAAATTAGGAAATTAGAAATTAGATCTAAGGAAGAAATTGCCCCATCCCTGGAAGTGTTCAAGGCCAGGTTGGATGAGGCTTTGGTCAATCTGGTGTAGTGGACGGTTTCCCTGCTCATGGCAGGGGATTGGAACTAGATGATCTTCGAGGTCCCTTCCATCTCTAACCATTCTATGACTCTATTACTCTATGAAAGAAGCTCACTTATATTTGCCATCTGATGATGAGATTTGCATATCTAAAAGCAGGAATGTGATAGAAGGAGAACTCAGTCGACATTAAAATCTTGTTCAATGAATGGAGAAACCTTTTGTGTTTTCTGATAACATCTCTGGAATATCTCAGAGGATGCAACATTAGTTGGATAAGATACCAGAATTACTTTTAAATAGATTATGAAAAAAGACATTAGAGTATGAAAACAACCATGAATAGTAACAATTTGGTTATTTCACTGTTTTGTGGAGTCATTCAAAAAGAAAATATTATGTAGCAAGTCCAAGTAGTTAAAAGGTATATAAAATCATAGAATCATATAATCGCTTAGATTAGAAGAGACCTTGAAGCTCATAGAGTCGAACTGCAAAGCTCATAGAGTCAAACTGCTAACCTAACACTGAGAAGTCCACCACTAAACCCTAAGCATCACATCTACATGCCTTTTAAATACCTCCAGGGATGGGGGCTCAACCACTTCCCTGGGCAGCCTGTTCCAATGCTTGACAACTCTTTCAGTGAAGACATTTTTCCTAACATCCAACTTAAAACTTCCCTGGCACAACTTGAGGCCATTTCCTCTCATCCTTTTGCTTGGAGTTACTTGCAAGAAGACACTGACACCCACCTCCATACAACCTCCTTTCAGGTAGCTGTAGAGAGTGATAAGGTCTCCCCTCAGCCCCCTTTTCTCCAGGCTAAACAACTCCAGTTCCCTCAGTTGCTCCTCATAAAACTTGTGCTCTAGACCCTTCACCAGCTTCGTAGCCCTTCTTTGGACACGCTCCAGCACCTCAATATCTTTCTTGTAGTGCGGGGCCTGAAACTGAGCACAGAATTCAAGGTGTGGCCTCACCTGAGTACAGGGGGACGATCACTTACCTAGTCCTGCTGGCCACACTATTTCTGATACAAGTCAGGATGCTATTGGCCATATAGTGCTAAAACCTCAAGATAAATATAGATAAGAGATCCAGGAAGAAAATATTGAAAAAAATAATTGAAAAAGAGCTATCTGTACAGCCATCTGGTTAAAACCATTAGTCATGTTTAGACTGCATCCAGTATTGACTTGAGCAAATAGCTAACCTATGCTCTAGAGAGAAAACAAGGCAAGCATGTTGTAATTGAATTGAATAAAATGGCACATGGGGATAGATTAGAGAAGCTTCCACTTTTGTTGCACCTAATCCTGTCAAGAGATTCATGAAAATAACATTCATAAACAAGTAGCAGTCTTAACTTACTAGAAGTCATGTTATTTACTGGATTTTCTTCTAGTGGCCTTCCATCATTAAAATCTATTTTTCTTCAGGAAGTCTTCTGAATAGATGAAATATTTATTCTGAATAAATGAAATATTTATTCAGAGCGGTACTCTGTTAGAATAAAAAATGAAAGTTGATTTAAATTGTCTTTCTATACGTACAGAGAAAATCTACACATTCAAGTGGAAAGGATTTCATTAAGAAAAGAGGGAAATGAAGCCACAGATGTAAAAAAATAAAAAAATCTGTACAATCAGTTAAAACCTCAAAATCCTTAAATTGCTAGAGAAATTTTATTCTTGCTTTGATTTTCTGTTCTAATAATTCTAAAGCCAGATTTCCTTTAGGCTTTCTAGCATCAGCATATTACCTCAGACTTTATACAAGACCCTGATGTTTCTGTAGGTGGTATCTAAACCAAAATACATCCACATTGCTGGCTGCTTCTGAGCCTGGACTTGCCATCTGCATCTGACATTTGCCTATGCCTTTATGGCACATCTACTCAATGCAATGCAGTATATTGCCGTAGAAAGATCACCAGGCACTTCTGAATACCAGTGTCAAGCAGAGGTGTTTGATCAGATCCTGCCATCAGCCACATGATTCTTTTTCAGAAGGACTAATTCATGAGTGTAGAGTGGCCACTGTGCTTCTGCTTCTAGACTATGCTCAGGTATCTGTTCATAGCACAGCACTGGGCAATGTAGATGTATTGTTTACTTTCCACAGCCAATGGGGGGAGAGAGGTGCTTCCCAAAGGCAATGCATGTTATCTGCCTTCATGCTTATCTCAAGATGGGTTGAATGCCCTCTCAAAGACTATGCTTCAGTTTGGGTCCTCCAGGACATTTCCAAAGCTTAGGAAAGCTTATCCTGTTTGAAAGGAAGGCAAATGATGTGCAGAAAATTATTCATTGCTTAGAATAAGTTGAAGTAGAGCTCTTTGTAGTAAGATGCTCTGGCAATTCAAAATGGGAAAAAATGGTAATTGGACAGGAACACAGCAGAGATCTATAGAGATCAGCATATTGGGGTGACACGTTTTTTTACCAGCTAAACAAAGAATATGGACAATTGTTAACCCTTGTAAAAATGACATAGGATTCTAGAGGTAAACTGAAGGAAAAGGGTGATCTAGTGTTTTAATTTGTGACTTAACAGTTTGATTTTTATTTAATCTGGCAACCCATTCTGAAACTGATGGCTTATGATCGTTATTGAAACTTTGTTTAAATGAATAAATATGTCGAAGTACTGTTATGCCAAATCAACACTAAAGCATAAAGAGTCACTGCTTTACAGAGTGTTTGAAATATACCAGTGTGCTTTAAATGTTCTCCAACAAATGAAGAAAAATGAGACTCCCATGTAACAATTGAGGGGTCCCGAAGAAAATCTCACCTAAGTGTCAGAAGTATTTTTCTGCCAAACACGATTGCTGTAACTGAACACATCAGTAGTACTGAGATCTCTCACATGGATATCTTGTTCTAAAAGATCAACATAACACCGTGTGTGGCCTCCCTTCTAATGACTATACAAATGACTTGCAGGGGGGAAGCTTATCCTCTGAATGTGGTAAGCTTCCACAATGTCTACATTTTTTGCTATTGAGAAATGAATAAAAAGCACTTATTCAAATACAATGATAATGCCTGATAAATATGAATTTTTACTAGAATAATTCTAATCTTTTGAATTTGTACTTTGTGAAAGGGTTATGGAGATAATTATAACCATAATTATATGTCCTCTAAAGCCTTATGACTATAGGGCTCATTGAAGGTGAGTATGCTAGAAGGGAGATCATGTCTCCTTAACTATTTAGCAGTCTTTCACTATGCCAGGAAAAATTTTTATAGAAACAGGAAAATTAATTGACATTATTTATTCAGATTTTGAAACTGTCTTTGACAAAATCCTTCACATCAAGTGAATCTAGAAATTCAGCAGGATCAAGGTGAGAAGCAATTTGTTGCCATGGACTACAAAATGGCTAAGAGTCAAAAAAGGTGACTGCTAAAGTACAGTTTGTGCAGTTTTATATGTGTAGCAGTGTTCTAGAGAGGATGATAAATAGCAAGATAGCAAAATTACATAGATCAAGCAAACTCAGCCAAAACTAAAAGGACTAACATGGGGAAATAGTGTAGTGAGGTGGCAATATGAAATTCAATGCTACGATAAATTTGGATGCAGTCCTAAATTACTAATCAAAGCTGTCTAAGGATCACTGCTCAACAGAGATGAAACTCAGAAAGTAAATATTAGACTACAAAAAGCTGGTGTGAAGAATAAAAAGAGAAAGATCATAAGCCAAATGATACATCTGCTGTGCTAGGAATACTGTCCTCAAGTTAGCCTATCTCAAAATATAGTCTTTCTAAGGGTGCAGATGGGAGTAATAAGAAAGATTAGGAGACTGAAAAGGCTGTACTAAGAAAGATGAGTACTGGAACTCTATGCTTTACAGACACCTCCTAACTTACCTTGTCTTATTGAAGCGAAGACTGCTGGTGCGGAAGACAAAAGGAATTTAATCTTATAAATAAGTGTGCTTCTCCCCTTCACGCTTCTGACAGATTGTGGAGGAGGAGCAGGAATATGCTTTCTAAACAAGACAAACAATATGAGGATCTATAAATATTAAATCCAGGCTCATAAGGAGATTGGAATTTTTTATATAGAAGGTGGCGTTTTTCTTTCTGAAGAACACTTAATCATTGTCCATATAGTAGTAAGCACCATGCAGAAGCAGCATCAAGTGTAAAATACGATGAGTACCCATTAGGACTTGCTTATGAAGTAGCTGCCTATTTGGGAAATTCTCTGAAGATGAAGAGGGTGAAGAAATCAAACTTGGACCAGGCAGAAGTATCACGGCAGGGACCCACAGATAATCATGAAAGGTTGCATTCTGCCACTTTTACACAGAGTTGATCTTGTATATTTTGGCTAGATCTTGTGTCCCCCATGAGCTTCCTAATACTGGTGTACACACTATTTTCTGCCCCTAGGTCATGTCTTTGCCAGCATCCCATAGAGAGTGTGACTAGCTGACAAACTCTTGAAGAAACATATAGGGCTGAGTTCCTTTTTAATCTTTCTCCCTAAAACCTGCTGATGTCTTCCAGTCCACTTCAGTTTAGTTTATCCTCACACTTGCCCATTAAAAAAACACCCTCAATGTTTATTTCACTCAACCCCTTCTTGCTTGTTCCCTGCCCAGCTAGCACAAAGGTCAGGATGAGGTGAGTCTTTTCATACAGATGGTCATATTCCTCACATGAGGAGGAATCAATCAAATGCAAGAGATCTTGAGGAAGGCAGGTGGGGTCAGGGTCCGTACTCTGGATATCGTGAGCTGGAAAGGCACACCAGTGGCTGAAAATCTCTTTAATTGCTATGGTATCTTGACACCTAACTCCTCAATTTAGGAGGAACAAATCCAGGCTTTAGTCCTTATTTTCTGACCCAAGCATCAGATAATTCTTCAGTGAAAAATGAAGCTTCCCCTAAAAACAAACTCAGCTGCATTTGTGAAGAGCTTTGGGATCATTTTAAACTAAATCTGCTTACCCAAATCGTGTTCATTTTACACTCATTTTATGGTGTAAGGAAAGTCAAATTAAACATATTCCTTTTCCCAGACAAAATTTCCCAGCCTTCCCTCTCCCTGTTTCCACTATTTCTGCTTTAATTCTCAAATAGTTAGAACGGCCTCCCCTTTTCCAGAAGAGTAGTTCTCCTCCCCAGCCTGAGTCCTCAGATTCAGATTACAAAATTAGCTGGGAAGAGGATGGTGTAAATGACATGGAAAATACAATAAGTTCATTAATGCCAGGACTGGCTGGAAAACTAGTGATATCTTTATGATACATCCTTTCTATGCTTCATTTTCCACTGCTGCGTTCTGCTGCTAACCTTTGTCCTGTGCTGCTCAGAAAGTGCCCATATTATGTGAGTAAGGCACTGAGCCTTAATAATTTAGCTTACTGGTTTGAGCTGGCACAAAAGTGGCAGAACTGATGGCAGAAAATAAGACTAAAATAGATTTGATGGAATTAATGGAGCACTTGTGGGCAGAAGTTGGCTTAACGCATTACGGATTTTTTTCCTTGCTTGACAGGGAAAGGCAGGACTGTATCTACAGGGGATGGAGTTAACAGGGGCTGATAAATCAGTGTAATGCTATAGCTAAAACCACAGCTACAAGGAGAAGAGCCTGGAGAGAGCCAGGGCTGAATAACACTTGGGTAGTGCTGCTGGAGGTGCTCTGCTTAGGGAGGGTGATGAAATGGGCAGAGGCAAGAGTGCCCATAAGCAGCCACTTGCTGCAAGTCACTAAAAACTTGCTCTCTTACTCCCACCAGAGCACAGGACAGAGCAGGACTGAGCTATCCATCCCCTGTCCCATAGGTGTGGTGCAACGCAGCATTTGCCTTTCTGCGAGCCACAGACGCAAGGGGCTTGGAGACAAGGGTGAACCTTGGGCTTCTGAAGCTCCCAGGTGGAATCAGTGATCTCAGGCATCATATGGCCTCATGCATATGTAGGGAAGGCCTCCGGATCTGTCAGATTTTGCTTGTGATCGAGGCAGGAGCAACATATGAGTCTGTTCTCTTTGGGAGATTTTTTTTTTGAGAGGGAGAGGGCCGTCTTCATTTCTGAGGGAAGTGCCAGGTTATCTTGTGGGAACTCCTAAACACAAGGTTGCCCTGTTTGAGTACAGCTTGATGTCCAGGTTGCAAGTTGACCTGAGTAAAACCAAACATTTTCTGTCACAACATGATTTTATAGGTGAACCTGTCCCACATGCAGATTACCATGCAGAGAGAATTCCCTCTTACCTTCTTCCCCTAGGGAGTAGAAGCAAGAAATAGTATTTCCAGCTGTAAGGACCTGCAACGCATTTCACTAGTTTCAACTGCAACTCCCTAAGCTGCTGCTACAGGATGTCCAGTACTCAGCCTCCAGCTCCTAGGTGATTCTGTGCAGATTTGGAGCAATAGCAAAGAGACTCAGGAATGTTTTTCAGGGAACAGTGAATTCCTCCTGCATGCAAGCAGTGAGCTAAGAGAAGAAAGGTGGGCTTTGAAGGAGGGAGTTCTGTAGGTCTACCTCTTCATAAATCATGCTATCAGCATCTTTTATTCATCATAACTGCCAAGGTAAAAAGGAAAGAGAATCCTATAACAATCTGGCCTTCAGACTGAGAATCTTTAACAAATTCACCTTGGTAAAATACCCTGTCTGTGCTGTGGCACGACACATCAGCAGGCTGGATGCAAAATCTGGCCAGTATGGCTGAATGGTCAGTATGAAACCCAGAACATCAAGTGCCCTCTGTTTTGCTGCTCTTGAGTACCCTCATCTTATTTTCCTCACTAAGCAACAGTTATGCAGCTCTGACTAAACACCATGGAAACTATTTTCCTGAGGTTTCCCTCAGTGTTTGGAACAGTTTATTGTACAACATGCTATCTCTAATTGCTGGCAAGCAAAATTACTTTGAGAAACAAAAAAAAAACCCTAAATCAAATTTGAGAGAGTAATTAAAAGAGTCAGAATACTCAGGAGAAAACCTTCCTTTTTAATTTTGGTGGAGATAGAAAGTAGGGAGAAAATTCTTCTATCTATTTTAATTATGAAATAGTGTTAGAAATGAGACCTTGAAGGATGCTGATGGCAGGAGCAGGAAAAAAAAAAGAGATTTTAAAAGTAATGACTTTTTGTTAGCAGAAGTGAAAACTACAAAATGCAAAGCTTCCACTGTAGAAAAGCTGGACTGATGGAGTGATGATACCTGAAGGAATCAATGGTATTATTGCTTCATTTTGACAATGAAGGTAGATATTTTTCATATTTACCTAGACATACTGAGAAAATGTTGTCCATCAAAACCTACAATTTCATATAGATCAAAACATGGCATTAACATGAGAGGTGTGTAAGGGATCAAGATTTGTTTTGTGAGGAGAGGGTGAATGTGAAGAGGTCCTGCTTCTCAAAGAGAATGCAGGTCATCACCTGCGCAGAAGAAAAACAAGTAGGAATGGGGTGCTAGAAAAAAGCTGGTAGTACTGATTCATCCATTTTATTCCTTTCCCTTTCCACAAGAGCCTGTATTTACATTTTGTACCTGATGTTAAAAGTGTGCCTAGCAGTTGTGGCAAACTACTACTGATGATGTAAATATCTTCCAGTGGAGTCAAGGAACACCAAAGATGGACACAAGCATTTATTGAACAAGAGCATAGATCAGAAAACAAAAACATCACTCTCCACACACATCCCTCCACCCTCCCAAAATGAGAAGAATTATAGGACCTGTGCCTAGGACAGAACACTTTTCTTTTGCTGGCTAAGCCTTCTGGCTATTTGAGTAAGTTTCACTGTTGGGTAACGCTCCCCGATTTCATTGCCCCTCTATTTCTTATGAAGAGAGTCCAGAGGTAACAAAAGGGAATTCCCCTCCTCAAGTCTATGACAAGGTTCTTTATGATTCATTGCGCTGTGCTTCACACAGGTCACCGCTGTGAGGTCACAGGCTGAGTCTGTACATGCAAAACCAAGGAAGATTAATTTTACTGCATAAGAAACTCAAGGGCCAGTGTGATTCAGCTAAACTGAGGAAGTGTGGTCTGGATGATCGGATAGTGAGGTGGATTGTGAACTGGCTGAAGGATAGAAGCCAGAGAGTAGTGGTCAATGGGACAGAGTCCAGTTGGAGGCCTGTATCCAGTGGAGTCCCTCAAGGGTGGGTACTGGGACCTCTATTGTTTAACATATTCATCGATGACTTGTATGAGGAGATAGAGTGCATGGTCAGCAAGCTTGCTGATGACACTAAACTGGGAGGAGTGGCTGACACACCTGAAGGCTGTGCTGCCATTCAGAGAGACCTGGACAGGCTGGAGAGTTGGGCAGGGAGAAATTTAATGAAATACAACAAGGGCAAGTGTAGGGTCTTGCATCTGGGTAAGAACAACCCCATGTACCAGTACAAGTTAGGGAGTGAACTGTTGGGGAATAGCACAGGGGAAAGGGACCTGGGGGTCCTGGTGGACAGCAATGTGCCCTTGTGGCCAAGAAGGCCAATGGCATCCTGGGGTGTATCAGAAGGGGTGTGGTTAGTAGGTAGAGAGAGGTTCTCCTCCCCCTCTACTCTGCCCTGGTGAGGCCGCGTCTGGAATATTGTGTCCAGTTCTGGGCCCCCCAGTTCAAGAAGGACAAGGAACTGCTTGAGAGAGTCCAGCACAGGGCCACAAAGATGATTAAGGGAGTGGAGCATCTCCCTTATGAGGAAAGGCTGAGGGAGCTGGGTCTCTTTAGCTTGGAGAAGAGGAGACTGAGGAGGGACCTCATTAATGTTTATAAATATGTTAAAGGTGACTGTCATGAGGATGGAGCCAGGCTCTTCTCACTGGCATCTAATGATAGGACAAGGGGAAATGGATATAAGCTGGAACATAGGAGGTTCCGCTTAAACATGAGGAAGAACTTCTTCCCAGCAAGGGTAACAGAACACTGGAACAGGCTGCCCAGAGAGGTTGTGGAGTCTCCTTCTCTGGAGGTGTTCAAAATCCGCCTAGACGTGTTCTTGTGTGATCTAATCTAGGTGGTCCTGCTCCGGCAGGGGGATTGGACTAGATGATCCTTTGAGGTCCCTTCCAATCCCTAACATTCTGTGATTCTGTGTGATTCATCATTGATCACTATTGGTTCCTCTTTACACCAGAGTTTTAAAGAAACTTAGCAACAAACAAGATATGATGTAGGATGAGTTCCTGGTCCCTGACAGTGAAATAAAAGATTCTGGGAAGTTAAAAGACTTCAAAGAAAGAGGTTGATCCTCTGAGAAACCACTTGCAAAGTGACTTACGTAGTGTCCTCACTTTGGCTAGAGAAGTGTTTTTGGCAGAAAGGTAGGACATGTTCAGAGAAAATATGTGGTCTTAAGAATATGGCAATAACAACTGTATTTGTTAACCAACAATTTCAAGTATATTTTGATGCCAAAATTGTTGAATGCTGCCTAAATCAAGGCATTCCGAGGATCAAAAATGTCCATGGCAAATGATGTTCATGTAAGTGAACATGAAGTAATGACATGAAGTAATTTGCCTGTGCAAATTAAAATACTTTTTCAGCAACTGAATACCTAAATATATATTTAAATACATATGCTTAGAAAAGCTCACCAGTCTACATTTATGTAGAACCTAATTCTGCCACTCTTAGTGATGAGAGGTAGTAGATGAATACAGGAGATCTTATTAAATAAAATTTGCTTTCAGTAAGAGTTATGTTCTCAGGATCAGGTCCAAAGATATTACAAAAGAAATATCAACAAATATTTATTAAAACAGAAAAGCATACAGAGGAGCATCCAAAGCTTGTTGTGTATTTGTAAACTGACATGCAAGGCAAATGAAAATAAATCTAATCCAAGCCCAAAGGCAAAACTGGCTTTCTTATTGATACAACAAAAGCAATGACTAACAAGCCACTACTCTGGTCGTGCATTTCTAGAACATACCGTTCTGAAAGCTTGGCATCACTGGATTGCTCTTAAAACACTGAAAAACAGAACTTACCAAGCAACAGTTTGCTGGAGTGGGTTTGAGTTTGGTTTATTGGTCTGTTTTTTTCCTTTTCTGTGTTACTGATGAAATAAGCCTACATAAATGACCCTGCTATCTTGTAATCCTAGATGTGTTACCAGGCAACCACTATATGCAACAGCACCTAACTTGTCTCCCTCTAAAAATAACTCAAACCTCCCAAATCCTTCCACTCCATGCACTAATAAAAGTGGCATCTTTGTACTGCTAAATGCTTACTCAGGTATTTTCCTTAAAAATTTCAGAGTGACAAAATGCTGGTTAACCTTTCCTAAACATGCTGCTCTTCAGTTCACAATGTGATCAGTTAACAGGCTCTAGCTGCGTATACTTATATTTTCATTCAACTATATACTTCAAATGAGGCTATAATTGGAAATTAAAGTCAGTTATTTAGAAGCTAGTAACAATGTCAACAAATGTAGTATGAGTCAAAAATGTATGAGACCTGGATGACTATACCAAAAAATTTATCGTAAACCAAATATACTTTTGTATCTTCAATGCTACACAACTCTAAACCAGTAAATTAGAATCGTAGAATCATACAATGTTTTGGGTTGTAAGGCACCTTTAAAGGTCATCTAGTCCAATCCCTCTGCCATGGACAGGGACATCTTTCACTGGATCAGGTTGCTCAAAGCCTCATCCAGCCTGGCCTTGAACACTTCCAGGGATGGGGCATCCACAGCTTCTCTGGGCAGCCTGTTCCAGTGCCTCACCACCCTCATTATAAAAAATTTCTTCCTTATTTCTAGATCTACCTCCTTTTATTTTAAACCATTACCCTTTGTCTTATCACTCCTGACTCTGGTAAAAAGTCTCCATCTTTCTTATAAGCCCCTTCTAAGAACTGAAAGGCTGCAATAAGGTGTCCACGGAGCCTTCCCCTCTCTAGGCTGAAAAACCTCATTCTCTCAGCCTTTCTTCACAGGAGAGGTGTTCCAGCCCTTGGATCATTAGAGTGCCTGTAATTTGTATGTAGCTTTTCTGAGGTTTCACCAAAATATGCATGTTTAGCATTTAGATAGTTAAAAAATGTCAGAGTACTGTTTTCTGTACATTTTCTTAAGGCAGATGTCATGTACCAATGAACTCTTGAATTTGATGGATTGAGACCAAGAATAAGCTGAAGAAACTACAAAAGTGTAACTAATGATGCTAGAAGAAATGGCGACTAAATGGTAATCAACATCCTCTTGCCAATGGAGGGGGTCCTACATAAATGGAGAACTTTGCAACAAAATCAAAGTCCTGCTGTTAATCACACATCGTCCTAAGTTTCTCTAGATAAGTTCTAAAATTTAATGCAGAGAACACAAAACCCATTCCAACCAGGCTTGACTGTACGACTTCAGTCAGATTGGAAGTGTAAGAGACTTCTGTGTACACTATCTATCAAAACCTGACAACCTGAAACCACTGTGCAATTAACAGCTACCAGCATAGTCTTTCTGATGGATTCTCAGCTAGCGATAAATCCAGCACTAGCAGAGAAACTGCTACCTATGCTGGGCAAAAAATTTTATAAGAGGAGAGCAGCACTGCCATACATCATGTCTTTTGCACCCTGAGTTGAGCTTTTTCCAGGGAGGACTGTCTGATTTCTGTGCCACTAGAAACTCTTTACCAGCTTAATTTAGCATTAACAACCAGGAGTTTTTAAATTAAGTATGAATATGGATCTTTACACACTTCTGCAAGCCTGAACAGGGCGTCCTATCACATACAGAATGATTTCAATGCTTGATCAGTCACTCTTCTTGAGTGTCCCCCTGATCTATGCCTGGAAGGGTCAGTGGAATTTTACAAAGCCAAAGACATTCAAAGCAACAAATGTCCAGCAGCAGCAGCAGCTAGAGAACGAAAACACACTCTGGAGCAAGGAACAGCAATGCAATAAGCACAGTACTTCTACAAGCTTAAAAAAAGTCTTCAAGAGAGCTAGCAATGAGACTTCAGAGGCAGGTAAACATGCCAGTGGAATGGCAAGAGGGAGATAAATGACTGACATTGTACACTTGGAAGCCAATCTGCTTTACGGTATGTTTAAACTCCAAGGTAGATTAACCAACAAAGAACAAAACTTTGGTTCTCTGAAGAAATTACACAGAAAAACTAAGAGGAATCACTAAGCACTCAAACCTGCCATTTTTTAACTAGTCAACACAGTTCCATTTTTTTACCTCATTAGCACATCTGTTAAGTGGAAGGGCTCCTCACATGGGCATAGATATGAGCAAAACAGGATGTTCACGGGCTGGATTCAGCTTGGGGGGATAAAAGAATGCTCTGAGAAGCAGAGCTCTGCTGTGACTCTGAGGTACCCTGAAAAACTACAGCTGGCTAGAAGGGAAAAACAGTTTGGACGGGAACAACCTGGCATCTGGAAAAACACTGCATCCACTATGTAGCCCAGGAATGGGAAAAAATGAACAAAGGGAAAAGATGTGCTTCTCTATAATAATAATAATAATAAAAAAAATCAGACAAAATCATATTTAAAATTAGTAATTTTTCAATACCAGGAGTTCCTGATCACAAGCGGTGCTCCCTAGGGCTCCATATTTGAGCTAGTTCTATTTAATAACTTTATCAGCAATCTGGATGAGGGAATCAAGTGCACCCTCAGTAAGGTTGGAGATGACACCAAGTTGTACCGGACAAGTAGAAGGACTCTATATAAAAGGGATCTGGACAGGCTCAATTGATGGGTCAAGGCCAACTGTATGAGGTTCAACAAGGCTAAGTGCCGGGTCCTGCACTTGGATCACAAGAACCTCATGCACCTCCTGGGAATGGTGGTCAACAGCCAGCTGAATATGAGCCAGCAGTGTGCCCAGGTGGCGAAGAAGGCCAATAGCATCCTGGCTTGTATCAGAAATAGTGTGGCCAGCAGCATGAGGGAAGTGATTGTCCCCCTGTACTCAACACTGGTGAAGCCGCACGGCAAATATTGTGTTCAGTTTTGGGGCTCCTCACTACAAGAAAGATATTGAGGTGCTGGAGCATGTCCAAAGAAGGGCTATGAAGCTGATGAAGGGTCTAGAGCACAAGTCTTATGAGGAGTGGCTGAAGAAACCAGTGTTGTTTAGCCTGGAGAAAAGGAGACTCAAGGGACACCACAACTACCTGACAGGAGGCTGTAGTGAGATGTGTCAGTCTCTTCTCCCAAGTAACAAGTGTTAGAAAAAGAGGAAATGGCCTCAAGTTGCACCAGGGGAGGTTTAGATTGGATATTAGGAAAAATGTCTTCACTGAAAAGGTTGTCAAGCATTGGAACAGGCTGCCCAGGGAAGTAGTTGAGTCCCCATCGCTGGAGGTGTTTAAAAAGCATGTAGATGTGGTGCTTAGGGACATGGTTTAGTGGTGGACTTGTCAGACATGTTAGGTTAGCGGTTGGACTCAATGATCTTCCAGGTCTCTTCCAACCTAAATGATTCTATGATGCTATTTCCTAAGATGTGATTTGTAGTCGCTGAATTCAATGACAGCTCCCGATTCTGTTTAGATAACTAAATGACCCCATGAAGGACTTTCCTGCTCTGATTTTGTATGAATCTATGGTGATATTTGTGGCAACTAGCAAGGCAGTTGTAAGCATTTTGAAATTGTTTAGACTTTCTATCAGCTTAAAATCTCTTCAGTCAAGACCTTTTGTCCTGAATTTAATAAATCACTGAAATTACAGAATCATGAAGACAACAGCAGGGAGATATGTTCCTGATGGGTTTTATTCATGGTATTCCCCTCCTAAAAAATTGAGTTAATGTATGCCAATTGTTATTAATGCAATCTGTTACAAACCAGAATTATTTAATTGGTTAACAGTAATATATTTCTAAGATCTAATTGAGACAATGATAGAACAGTTCACGGTGACATTTTAATCTGTGATAAAACACAGAAACTTAATTTTAAGTGCATTTGTGGCTGAACTGGATTCATGGAATTATATGAACCAGGGGCATAAAATATAGTATGCAATTATCTGTTAAATTTGTCCATGGTAACACACAGAAAATAAGGCATTTGCAATACTATCACAGATTATGTCAGACAACACTAACAGTTATCATATTGCAATTTAAGTAGTGTAGCTGAGAGAAGAGCTGTGTAATGAAGACACGTTGCATCAGGTTGAACTAAACTTTCTTAGTCTGTTACACATATATTTCACAGTAAACCCAGGAAGCACAATTTGATGGTAGTCTCATATAGCTAAATACCAAACTATATTCCAGCTGTATTCAAGACCAAGCAGTGACCTGCTTAGTGAGGTATGACCCAGTCAGTTCTAGAGCCTTGTATATTTTCTTGTACCATCGTGTGCCACAGTCTGGATTTCCCTCTGAGAGAGAAGAATCATAGAATGAATCATAGAATCATAGAATGGTTAGGGTTGGAAGGGACCTCAAAGATCATCTAGTTCCAACTCCCATGCCATGGGCAGGGACACCCTTCCCTACACCAGGTTGACCAAAGCCCCATCCAGCCTGGCCTTCAACACTTCCAGGGATGGGGCATCCACAACTTCTCTGGGCAACCTGTTCCTCTGCCTCACCACCCTCAATGTAAAAAATTTCTTCCTTATATCTAATCGAAATCTACCCTCTTTCAGTTTAAAGCCATTGCCCCTTGTCCTATCACTACACACCCTTGTAAAAAGTCCCTCTCCAGCTTTCCTGTAGGCCCCTTTTAGGTACTGGAAAGCTGCTATAAGATCACCCCGGATCCTTCTCTTCTCCAGGCTGAATAACCCCGACTCTCTCAGCCTGTCTTCATAGAAGAGGTGTTCCAGCCCTCGGATCATCTTCGTGGCCCTTCTCTGGACCCGCTCCAGTAGCTCCATGTCCTTCTTATGTTGGGGACTCCAGAGTTGAACACAGTATTCCAGGTGGGGTCTCACGAGAGCAGAGTAGAGGGGCAGAATCACTTCCTTCGACCTGCTGGCCACGCTTCTTCTGATACAGCCCAGGATACGGTTGGCTTTCTGGGCTACCAGTGCACATTGCCAGCTCATGTTGAGCTTCTCATCCACCAGCACTCCCAAGTCCTTTTTCTCAGGGCTGCTCTCAATCCATTCTCCACCCAGTCTGTACTTGTGCTTGGGATTGCCCCGATCATGTGCAGGACCTTGCATTTGGCCTTGTTGAACTTCATGAGGTTCTCACAGGCACACCTCTCCAGCCTGTCGAGGTCCCTCTGGATGGCATCCCTTCCCTCCAGCATGTCCACAACACCACACAACTTGGTGTCATCTGCAAACTTGCTGAGGGTGCACTCAATCCCATTGTCCATGTCTCCAACAAAGATGTTAAATAGCACTGGTCCCAGTACTGACCCCTGAGGAACACCACTCGTCACAGGCCTCCACGTGGACATTGAACTGTTGACCACAACTTTTTGAGTGGGACCATCCAGCCAATTCCTTATCCACCGAGTGGTCCATCCATCAAAACCATATCTTTCCAGTTTAGAGACAAGGATGTCGTGTGGAACAGTATCAAATGCTTTGGATAAGTCCAGGTAGATGATGTATGAGAAGTATAGATGATTTCTGTAATGGAAAAACTCTTGTACCCTTCATCAGACAATCTGATATACTGAGAACAGTAACTAATTTACAGTTTGAAGAAACTAAGTGCATGATATGTAAGAGTGCTTGAGTGTGCCCACACACATCCCCCCCAAAAAACATGTGCCACAGATACCTCTTTGATCATCTAATGTCTACCCAATTATCAGATTGAAGATCATCGGCATTGTTGCAAGGGTTAGTTAATCCACCAGCTAACTATAACAGTTTCTCTAACCTGTAAATTTATAATATTATTTAGATAAACTCAAATACTATATTGTACATATGACATGACAAAACTGTAATGTTTGGCTTGCTGAAAAGCAGTACTGCTTTGTCTCTGTCCAAGGTATTAAAAAAGAAATGTATGTGAGAATCTGCATGTTTTTTTAAAAGTCTCATCTCTCCCTAACACTACAGATCTGTGACTGGAATGTTAATTTCAGATATTGAAGTGAAGGAGTAATCTTTTTTTATCAGGCTTTGCATTACTTTTTCTTCTGTGATATTTTTTTTTTTCTTGTTGGCTCCTTGGGACTTTTTCTAATGCCAAAATTGTTCAGAGGGCTTTATATTTAACCATTATAAAATGCTTTTCCAGATGAGTGACAACCTGGATTCTTTCTTTCCTTCCAATGTGTTATCACCAGTGCTTGTCAAATTTCATTTTTGGATAAATCCCAGCCATCCTCTCTTATGCCTCAGTAGCTCTGTCTTACACAATCAACTCTTCTGTTTATGGTAAACAACAAAGAGAAGAATTCATTTCTCTCTCTTGTTTGGATTAAGTCCAAACTTGTTTAGATTAATTTATTTGGATTATTGCTCGAGCAACTGTTCTTTATATAGATATTATAGCAACTCTCTTTTCCTTCCTTCTGTCCTTCATTAATACTGAAACATAGGGCAGATTTTTGTCTCTACAAAACTCTTCCAAAAGCATTAGGTGCAGTCTGAGTCTCGACTTCTGCACAAAACACTGATAAATAGGTGTTAATAGTTTCCAGTCAACTTTCAGTGCTTACAGCAAATAGTGTAAATTGTAAAAAGCATATAAATGGAATCCTGTAAATCACTGTGAATGCTATGGAAGACTGTGGATAAATTTTAAATAAAAGCTATTATACAGTAAACCTACTGATGCTCCTTACACAGAATCTCTGCTTTGTTGCTGTGATACATGCTCAAATGCAAAAGTTTCAGTGTTTATGCCTTTATATCTAGAACACATACATAAACACATTCTTCTCTTGTCTTCTTGCAAATAAAACGGCTCAGTATTTATAACCCTATATAATACATAATGTGTGTTCATTTTGCATCTTTTTGTCACTGTAAATCCCACTTTTTTATGAAGATTTTGCTTTCTAGTGAAACACACAACTGGAGCTTGTTAAAACAAAGGCATGATTTAACTATGTCCAGCTACTCTGCAAAGACAGGGCAGATGCTGAGGAGAGACCAGGCTGGTTCAGAAGCAAAAGCCACACAGAAGTGTCACTACAATGTGTGGCCCTTGCTAACGAGTTTACATAGATTTGGAGACTGAGCTGCTGTCTCTACTAAATGTTCTTTGTGTTAGGTTGTATTGTTTGTCCTTAGGTAAAAGACAAAATAGTTCCATTAAGCAGAGGCCAACCCCCCATCCCCCCAAGGTACAAAAGATTGGAACTCCTCAGATCCATTACAAGTTTTGAACTTTCAGCGTGTAAGCCATCAACTAGCCCAAACAGACTGATAGTATGGTATTTGTTAGATACTCTGTATTCTTCTGAACAGAGAAATACCACAAGAGGTTGCAAAAATGTGCACTTCTGAAATACCACACAGACACTAGTCACATTTTGCCCTGGAGCAATCCCATTGGTTTTGCTAGCACAGAATTTGGTTCCCCAAATAATTCACCAGGTCTCTCTAGAAGAGACAATGCTAAACATACCTGTATGGTTTCCGGAGATGAGGGTATCTCTGGCACTGACATAGAAAGCAGCATCCATAAACGCAAAGGCACATCCTCCTCACTTCCAGGCCCATGCTCTGTGTGCCCTGTGTAAGGGCACACAGATTGATAAAGTTTAATTTATTAATGATAATTGTCCAAAAATAGATACAGGACAAACTTCTTAATCTGTAAAAACCATAATGCGCCATAAGCAGGACAAGAGGGAAATAAATAATAAAGAAAGTGAGGGCAAGGAACTGGGCATAAGGAGTGGGCAGGTTCAGTGTTTCTAAAAGATGAGACTGTAAATTGAGAAAAAAAAAGTAAGGATCCAATTAGTGGATCAAAGAACAAAAAGACTAGCAGTAAATTAAAGAGATGACAAAGCAGTAAAAAATGGCAGTGGTGTTAATCATGTGCAGCAGTGTGAGATTTTATGAACCTGAGTGAGTGAAAACCATTAGTGAAGTGAAAAAAACCTGAGAAGTCCTGCAGGACCCGTGGGAGGAACCTGGGGCTGGAATACCATACAAAAGAACAGGTTTTGCTGTTGTTTTAATACCTTTTATTGCACAGGTGTCGGTTACAAATGAATACAGTTGGCTCGTCAGTATAAAATCGATTATAAGTGCTTTGCTGATCTTTTCCTCTCTAAGCTCAGAGTTCGGCCGTACTTAAAAATTATGAACTACTGCTACATCCTGACTTCCTCCTCCTGGCAAAGTCCAAGTTAGATCAACTCATGCACCACGTTTAGCTTTGGTGTTGCAGAGCTCAAAACATTGTAATCAGAAGTGGGATAAATACCACAATGGGATAAAAATGGTCATCCTAAGAGGGGCACAATTTCAGGAGACCAGAGATCTGGCACTGGCTGTGGCTCTTACTTTGAAAAACAATTGAATATACAGATGGGACCTCTGCTATGTTAATAGCAGCCATCAATCTTCTGCAGAGCTGTCACACTGTTAAAAGCAGGGAGCATTCCACAAAGTAGCATATCAAGAGCCCTTAGAAATGCAGACGAAGTAGTTTAGGACAAACCACAGCGACGAAATTGCTTTTCGCTTTCAGACTAAATACAATCTTTCTAAACAGGCCCAGATTACCTAACAAACATTCAATTTCAAACCAATGCTTCTAATTTCAAAACATTTCATTACCTGTTGTCGCCCTTGAGTTTGTATTTTCCTCATTCCACTGGTCTTGTGAAATTATTTATGACTTTCATTAGTCTAAAATTGAATTAAGCCCTAACATCAAATCATGTTTTGAAGCACACGGATGGATCATGTAGGGGCTCCTCACTTCAGAATGAAAGCTTTGCAGTGAATGGAAGTCACATCTGACTGTTTATTGTCAAAATTATTTGCTGCTTACTTGCACAGCTAGTTGAGGAATCTGTGGTGACTTTCCTGAAGATACCCAGGTGTTCTGCATTTCTTCCTGTATGGACTAGTTTCTCTCTAACTGTTCGTGCACCAGCCTTCAACCTTGTAAGAATATAAAAAAAGACAACAAACACAAACTAAAAAAAACTCGATAAACAAGAAAACTTTTCCCTGACCCATTTCTCCTATTTTTCAAATGAAGTTTGAGCTTTCAGCAAATATGGAGAAGATTACTCTGAACATTGCACCGGCTATAGACACTGATAAGGAACAATACAGACAATTTTAAAAGAAGACATGAGCCAGGAAAACAGCAGTGAGAAAACTCCATGCAGCTGTTTTAGAGTAATTCCTAAACGTATTAAATCGACCAAGTTTATTTCAAGCAAGTTCAGCAAATTGCAGTCAGGCAAACATCAGAGAGTGCTTCTCAAAGCCTGGAGATTTGAAGGCCTCACGTGTACTAGAAAACAGCCTTGGTACAATGAATGTTACTCAATTGGGATGAGGTGACTCTGCCCCGTGCATTTCTCAGAGGGCACAAAGGGACCATGGTGTGGGTCCTCCGATCCCAGGTGCTGATGGCCTCATCAAGGAGCAGGGCCAGAGGAGCGCCCTGGGGAGTAGCCTGGGCAGGTGTTCAACACTGTCATTCTGAGAAACGATGAAAACAGATGTGCTTTCCTGGTTGTACCAAAGGGCATCATATGTGAGAAGATCAGCTTTCTATGAATCGTGTTGGAGAATTATCTGCATATTCTGGCCTTTTTTACTGCTCTACCTGACAGATATGAGGAAGAACTCGCAGCCTCTAAGAAAAAGTAGAAGAAAAAAATCATGCAGAAATGCACCAACCTTAGAGTCCTTCCCTTTTTCCAGTGGCTCTTGCCTCATTGCTTGTGCTGTTTGCCTTGACTTGGAAAGCACAGATTTCTCTCTCCAAGATGTCTGTGTCCTCCTCACACCCTTCCTCAACAAGGATACCACAGGGCTGATGTCTTTCCTCCTTCTCCAAGGTCTTCAGTATGTTTCCTGTCTTTCACAACATGGACATGTAGCCTTGCCCAGCCTGGCATCCAGTCTCAAACAGTACCACCAAATGTGGATAGACCCTCAGATCCTCTGAAGGTTTCCTGTGGTTGTGGCAAAGCTGCCTTAATTCTTTCCTTTTCTTTATCTCCTTTCAATGTTTTCACCCAGAGGCAATTCTGTTGATGAACTTTCTGAGAAATACAGGCAGATAGTGGATGCCTAGGAAACGTTTCCTAAATAAGGCAACCACTTAAGATTGCAGCAAGACGCCTCCATATTTGTATTTGTATTCTCATCAAGCTAGGGGAGGAATAGCTTGGAACAGGCCAGGGATGGAAATAAGTCACAGAAAAATAAGAGATGCCTTCCTGTTTCTGTTTCTGACAGTGGCAACAGGAAAGGTTGTCTAAGAAGAGCATGAGATCCTGACCTCCTTCTGCAGTCCATTTCTGTGTATGCCTAGGAGCACCTTCACATAGTCCTAATCCAAGTAACAGACAGCCTTGAAGTCACTGTTATCTCAAGGAAATGAAATTAAAAATTGTGAGCAAAGCACCATAGCACAGCTGTGGGCACAGGGGCCTGGTGGGGTTTCCAGCATCTCTGACACCAGAGCTCTATCATAAATTCCCACCTGACACTGTGATAGTGACATGTGCTGCCCTATCCCCAGCCCCTTATCAATAAACGCTTCTTCTAAATGCGCATAACCACTTCTGCAGAGGTGGAAAATATGGCATAAACCAGCTGTTGCCTCGTTTCCAACCATACAAACCTGGCAGGTGCCCTGAGAGATGTGCGCTGCCAGCAGGAACACACATTGCCCCTCCACCTTTGGAAGCAGACCTGTCCCAAGGAGCTTGGAGAGGACAACCAGGTGCCCACTACGCACTCTTTGGCTGTGCACAGCGGACATCTGTTTCTGCCTCCACGTGCAGTGTTACATGGTGCTTGTAAGCCATGGCTACTCAGCCATCAGTGTGACAAACATAAATACGGCTGTATTGCATCATGGCCATGTTCCAGTGGTTTCCCAGTGCAGCTGACTGGGAGAGCAGCGAGTAAAGAAGGAAAGCCATTTCTCTAGACACATGGACCTGTGCTATGAGGGCTGTCCCACCTCCTCTCATCTGTCAAGTCACGTGCATGTCCCTCACTTAGGCCACAACTCATGGATGCAGCTAACTAGCTACCCTGGCTGAGCTGGAGAGTGCTCAAGGGACCCGAATTTGGTTCAGGCTGCAAAGGGCCACATATCTCTACTACAACTAAGAGTCTGTTTCTTCTGAGCCAGAAATAAGACTGATGCTACCTGCATCCAGAAACTGCTGACACACCTTTGAGGAATCGCTACTGAGGAGTTAGCTGTAGCTTTCCAGCACTTTAGGTTTGCTTTATGCTGATGGGCATCACTTAAAGCCTTCTCAAAACCTGCTCAGCTTCCCTGTTCCTGGGGATAGTGAATACCCGGACTGCAATTACCCAGGAGTTTCCTTCTCATCTCCTGCATGGCAAGCACCTCTCTGTTGGTATTGAATACATCTGGCATACACTGGCAGAGTCTTTTCAGACCAAAGGACTGAAAAGTAGTATCACGTTTCTGACCTCTTGATACTGTCAAAATGGTGTAAAGGAGCAAGGTGGCAGAAGGTAAGTTTGGCTGCTGTTACTTATAAACACCCCTATGCCATGCCCTTGTAAAGCTGACTCCAGCACATTGACTTGTTAGATGGAAATAGGAACATTGCCTTCCCAAAGGACAACCACACACTCCTGGATTAATACAGGATTTCTTGTCCTTATCCTTCATCTGAAAAAAGATCAAAATTTCCTTTATCAGACAACTGCCTTTTATCATGTCTGTTTTGCTCTATGCCATAACAAATGCGCAACCCTCAAAGCTTACAACAATAGCTGTGTGTACAACTACCTCTGTTGGTTAAGAGACTGACCTGTGTTCTATTAATATTTATAGACTTAAATTTTTAATACTCAACAATTCTGCATTATTGAATAGGTGACTTCCTGCATTTTAATGGTCATGGAATAGGAGTGGGCTCTTTGTAGTTAACGTTGCAATAAATTTTTCATGATTAAATAAAAAGTTGTTACCTCTAACCTCCTCAAACAAAATCCCCTCAGACAATATGTTGGTGCAATGCTGAAGAATTCTCTCAAGAGATATATGATGTTATATTTGTTGCAAATTTGCTTAGGGGATTTAGATTTATGGTACATAAGGATTTTCCATAGCTCAAAATAATTAATAAGTTTCTTCTAAAAGTTGCTGAATTATTCAAACATCAATTTGGGATTACTTATTCAGTTTTGAAGACAACTGGATTACTATTTGCAAAATTGATCTTCATGTTTTAGAATGTGCATATTGACTAAGAGATACAAAATAAGAGATACAAAATAAGAGATTCAAAATGTTCACTTGAGTTGGCATCTTGAACTAGGACTGGGATGTAGATTCAGGCTTCCATTAATTTATTTTGAAATCAAGACCTTTGCTAAAGTCTTTAATAACAACTGCATTGTAAATAACTTGTATTTTGGAGGACAATGTGGGATTTCAAGATCTCTTAGGTGTTACATAAAAATATGAACCATTTGGCGCAAGATGAGGTCAGGTCATTTCTTAGGAAAAATCCATGCATTCAGTCACTAAATTTACGGACATTTTTCTTCTTGATCAACTGAATATTGTCAAGGTCTGGTTTGTGTGTTTATGTGGCAATAGCACCTTTAGCAGTGGCAGAATGCATGAACAGTGAAGAAGAGTTTCTCTGGAACAGCAAACCTGGTAATGTTTCATCTTCATGTGAGTCAGGATCTTCACAGTGTCACTCAGGTGGACTGTTATTGCATGAAGAAGTACTTTGCTCTTCAAATAACAGAGTGAATCAAATGAATTTTCTTTTAGAAAGAAAGAGATACTCCATGTGAATACAGGACTGACAATCTAGTCTAGTATCATCTAGTATCATTTTCTCAGATTGGCTTTTAATGTAAAATTTGTACTGCATAAGACTTAGTCATGTCAAGGTTTTTGGTCTAAAAAATATATTATTTGAATTAGGGTTATTTGGATAATTTTAATAGTGCAATAGTGAGCTTGAAAAAGCTGTACAAAATCCAAAACCCGTTTCCAGTATCTGCTTTCTTTTACATCTACTTTTTATTTGTAACTTTTGAGTAGAAATAAGTCCAGCTTATCTTATATTATTGTTGGAATACAGTTATGCCTGTGAGCCAAGGATTCGGCTGATGGATTTGCCACCATAATTCTTTATTTGCAGGATATCATGGCTCTGTTTACCCACAGTGAATGCAAAAAAAGATATAATTCTTGCAATCTGTGCAGAAGAGTTGGTGTTGCTTTGACAGCATCTCACACTAATTGAAGAAAATCTTACACATGTATCCTTATGAGGTATATTTTGATATTCAGAGCGGTCAAGAATTGTCAATAATTAATAATTGTATATTCTGAATTTGGATCATGGTACCATCACAGAAGGTCTCCAGTTTTATAGAAGAAATGTTTACTGAGGAATTTGGAAACAGGGCAACCCAAACAGTTTCATTATCTATCCTGTGGTGTATCTATATCCCAGTGACAGTCAGATGAATGTACTTACGCGCAGGGGCTGAAATAGCTAATAAACGTTTCATGGCACTCGATGAAAGGGATTGTATTATTTTAGATTCCTTGCTGATGCTATTCTCATGTTGACTTCATTGAAAGCAATGTTTATCAGTAGACAATCGGGAAATTAAATGTGTTCCTCAAGCAAAACAACAAATACCACTAGCCCAGTTATGCTATACTTAAAGCAATTATTAATAAAATATTTAAGATGCAATGTTTCCTTTTGAGCTGATTTCATAGCCCCTGAAATCCATCCCATTCTGTGAAGCTCAATTTAATTTCATTTTTTATCTTCACTTGCAAATAAATATTTTGTTTTGTGAGCATGAGTCAATTTAATAACCTAATCAAAGATCAGAGCTTTCTGTATACACGGAGGATAATTAACGTATGCTGTTTTCCTGAAAAAGTGTGCCAAATCAGAGTAACGCTAAAACAGGCACTGCTATATTTCATAACTGAGCACTGTATAAAATACCAAGACACCCACTCTCATTAGACAGTGCTGTAATACAAATACCAGGCAATAACATTATTTCCTTGCATCTTTGAAAATGCAAGCTGGCAAAGCTCTCCTGGGATGTGATTAACAGCCTGTCAGTTGGGGGTACTTACAAATGAAATTATTTCTTTAGCTATTAACCTTTGACGACATCAGTAATTCCCACATCAAGGACACAACAGGGTCTGGTAATGGACACGGAGGAGGAACGCGCATTGACTCACGCTGCAAGCAGCCACACCGAAACATGGACTTTTGGGTGGATGTAGCTTCCATGTCAACAGCTAAGCAGAGGCCAAGTTTTCAGCAGCAGTCAGTAGCTCGTGGCTCCTGCAGTCTGCTGTGAGGAGGTTTTCAGAAATATTCAGGCACCAGCTCCTCTGAAAAATCTACTTATTGCTTTAGGTGCAAGAAACAGCTGTGGTCTTCTAATGAGCTGCCCCTTACAGACGTTTTTCAGCCTCAGGGAATAGTGGCTCAAAGGCACTGTCTTACTCTGCTGTTCCTTTGCCCTTATTTTCACTCACTCCTTCCCTCACAAGCCTTTGCTGACTGCATTTTATTGCTGTCACAGCTTGTTCCTATTTCAATGGTAAGGGTGGACTATTTTACTTTGTGCCTGCCCAGCAGTGGCGTTCCCTTCCTGCTCGAAACCTCTGGGCACGACTCCAGTACAAGGAATGTCTGTTTGCAAATTATCCTAGTGCTGGGAGACAATGATACATGACCTTTCACGATATTGGGCGAGGTATTGATGAAAGTCATTGATCCCATTTTTGAGTGACTGTCTCACCCAGGAAGACAAGCGAAATAAAAAATCTGTCAGCGTCTGCAAAAGCCTGTGCCTGTTCGGAGACAGCAAAAGGATTTTTAGTGTTTTTGTTGACATTTTGGCCTCAACAGGGTTAACAGATATAATTTTTTTCATCTGTTTTTTTTTTTTTTTTAAAGAGCTGCCGTCTATGCAAATAACTTGCTTGTTTGCTTGTTTTGGTTTTGGATAGACAATAGACAATCGGATAGCACATGGCCCTTTACTTGTGTGAGCAGCCCTCAATGGCAGGGCCACTGGTCCCCCAGGTGAGAAATACTTTGCAGATGAGACAACTGGACCTGTGAGTACATTTTCGAGGGCTAGGTCTACACACTACAAATACAGTTTTCTGTTTTGGAAGAAGCTTTTCTAGTTTTTAAATGGGTAACCACCTATAGGAACCAGCTATTAGTTCTGTGTGTTATTTTACTGGGACATCGCTAGTGACTCATTTTCGTATCATTAACAGACAACTAAGACTGGCTCCCAAACAAGTGATAAAAACATATCACCTTGTCAGTCAGCTTTTCATACTTTCAGATGCAACTGTAACATATGATGTCACCTGAAAATAAATGTTCCATAAAAATGTTTTCATTTCTTTTCGAGCTGTGCTGCATACACATATCGATAGTATAGCTGGTTAGGTGAGGTTATGGAATGACAAGCTGTTTCTGAAGGAGCACTTGGCAAATCTCTGCTGATGACATACAGATAGTCATCGGTAGAAATTTGCCTATAAATAATGGATTTAGCATGCAAGCATGCTAAAGTGGGATAATGAAGACACTGGCCATGGCAGCTGAATTCATGTTAAAATGTAAAAATATCTCTGTATTTCATTCTTAGATCTGCAAAGGCAAAGAGATCTCTGGTATGTCAGAATAGGTTGTTGGGAGGATGCGACAGAGTTTAAATAGATATTTTCAGACAAAGAACACAGCAGTTAAAGAGATTGCTGAGAAATTTAAATATCAGTTCTATAAAAAATGAGAACATTAAGAAAATGTTTTCATACTGAAGCCAAACAAACCAACCAACACTGATTCTGTGCAAGAGGTTTCCCATGCAGGAGATGCTCAATTGCACAATACACTCCATCTCCCAAAGGATAATTCTGTTTTCCCTCTCATCCCTGATGTTTAATGACACTTGCTATTCTGCTTATGAGACATGCTGTGCAGCATTTCTCCATTAACAAATCAAAAGATACCACATTTCACTTTTTTTTTTTTCCCTTTAAAATTTAATATATGCATTTAGGATGATATAAGAAATTCTTCTTTTTTAAGGTCAGCAACTCCACAGTCAGCCTTCATAAAACACCTCCCTTAGCCTTCCTGGGCAACACCGTGCCTGGTTGTTCCCCTTGACAATACTTTAGACTGCAAACCATCGCTCAGGTTACCTGAGGCAAATCAGTCCCATCATTCTCTCCAGTCAGCACTTCCCTTTAGCCTCATCCTTAGGTTCCCTGTTCATGACTATTCTTGGTTAGCTGATAACAATTGACAAATGAAAACATTTTAAGGGCTGAAGTATGTCTCACTGGAGTCCTACTTCGTTTATAATCCTCCACCTTTAGAAGAAAACCAAGCAAATCTCCCACTGCAGTCCCATCGTTTAAATATTCACATGCCTAGAAGTAAGCCACAAGCAAGCCCAGCCAGGTCCGTATAGAAATGTCAGAATCTACATTCTCTCCCCTCTCCTGCTATTGCCCCCTAATGCTTGACAAAACAGGCACAGCAGAAATGAACAAAAAATTAATAAATTTCTCTGGTTCAGTAAGTGCAAAGTCACATTTTACTTATCACCTAGTTAGCAAAGTGTTAAACATTTGGGACTCCCATATCCCTGAAATCCCTGATTTTTAGCCTTGATAAAAAAAGAGCAACGTGGCACAAGGTATAGTTGAAGCTGAGCCTCCCCAGCCCAGACACCTCCTAGGTTTCTCATCCGAGACCCTGGGCTCAACCCATCCTGCCACCTGCAATGCTTGAGCAGCACCAGCCCATGCAACCTGGGGACTTTATAAAAACTGAGCAGACTGGCAATCCATCTTCCTCGGGAGCGACTGCAGGCTTCCACTCACCTCTGCCGAAGAAGAAGGGAAGAGATTCCCTGCGTAGACATCTCCACAGGCAATGAACTCATTTGGTCACCTCTCGCATCACTGTCAGGGAAAAATGCTGGCACCAAACACACAGGAGTGAAAGCAAAAGCCTTTCCTTGCTGGACCAATCAAGTCCAACAATTGTTTTGTGGCAGATGCCAGAGAGATTCTGAATATTTTGGCAGAAACGTCGGCTTTTCCTAGGTGAGAATCTGCCTACATAGGATTTATGCAAACGTTTCCTCACTTGGGCTGTGAGCACCCCTTCGCAGCTAAGCAGCTCCGTGTTATCGCCAATTCTTTACATAGTTCCGAGTTTAAAATACTACCACTGCCTAAAATAAGAGGAATTTCAAATGCAGTGCTCTCTGAAATGAAAGAGGTGGAAGCCAGTTTGACAATTTAAGCTGATAGCTGAGACACTGCCTCGCCGGCGTTTTTGGCACCTGGCCTAGGGAGGAAGTAATGAGAGGAAGGGAAGGGACAAAGAGAAAGAAGGAATAAAGGAGGGTGAGAATGATCCGGTTCACTTAATATAATGACATATATTCCCTATAAAGGGAGCTTTATAGTCAGTGGAAAGAGAGTCGTGCTTTTCAAACGCGACAGAGGGCATTCTCACCTGCCAAACAGGCACTTCTTCCCCTTCACTGACAGCATAGGGGACTCGGCTGTTTTCGGGGCGTGATGAAGCACTGAAATGAATTGCCTCCCTTCCTCAGAGAGTACAAAGAGAGAGTGGAAAATAGCAGATACTTTTACTCACAGGCAGTATGGCTCACCTCCTGATGCTCTTCTGAGAACAGGCACCCACTGTTGAGGGACCACAAAACTTGATTTGGGGAGGCAGGAGAAGAAATTGGGTCCTGGTCCAGAGTTGCAAGAAAGCCCTGGAGGGGACACAGATTTACACCTACTCAGATTAGGCACTTCAGAGCCAGTATTAATAACAGGCTACATTATTCAAAACAGCCAGTGTACAGGAGTGGTTGGCAGGTCAGAAATTGTGGGTAACGACAGTTGCAAATACGACTATGAGACCAGAAGGATGATACTCTGAAAAAAAAAAAAAAAAAAAAAAAGACAGATCAGAGCTGAGGAGTCCCAGGTTGCAGCCCTGAGCTTCTAGCTGAAGCCACAACGATGCCAGCCACTCTGGGAGGAGGCACCCAGTTGTACAACTGATACATCTGCTCAGAGGGAGAATGTGATCAAAAGAATTATATCTAGCATGATAAAAACAATCAAGCCTGCAGGTCAGAAATGTAATGAAGGGTAGTACCTGCTGAGCCAGAAGCCACTGCCTTGGCTGGCAGCCAATATAAAGGGTGAGTCATAAGGCTACGTGCAGGCAAGGTAGAAATCGGGTAGGAAACAGGTATTTCTGCATCCACACCTGAGCGGAAAGCTCCAGTGTGCAAAAACTGATTCACCATCCAGGCAGGTATACAAAATGCCTGAACAAAGGATTCCTGAGCTCTCTGCAAGCACGAGATCAGGCGCACAAGAGAACAACATTAGCACCCGCAAACCATCTCTTGTGGGTTCGGGTACAAATTGCTGAATAAGGCACGGGAGAGAACCATCTTGAGAAGCCCCAGAACAACATCTCAGACTGAAGCAGAAGGTGCACTCTCAGACTGAAAGAAGTATTCTGCTGCAGGGAGGTTGGGCAGGGGTATCAAGCATTCAGAAAGATACTAAGGCACAAAACTTGCAGGCATTGCTGGGCTGCCTCAGCATCACGTGAATGCAGCAGAAGCAAGAACAAGAGGCCGAGGTACACGGGAGCATATGAAAGCCAGCACACTTCAAAGCAGCATTTAGCTCATGGTTACACCAAATCTAGCAGCATGTTACGGAAAATCTAGAACGCCAGGCAGCACTACTGTTCACAGCAAAGAGGCTTGCTTTATTATACTGGATATGTCAAGCTCTTCCCTCAGTGCAAACAGCCCTGTGGAATCAAAGGGAAAGCAGCAAAATATTCCCAGGAAAAGGCGTGTTTGTAAATGCATTCAAGCAACGTCTGTCTGAAGCCGGGGGAAACATTTTGCCACAGAACCCAAACTGGCCAATATAAAGAACTATTAATAACTGCAAAACATGTCATTTAGAAAGCTAAATAAGAAGTCACTTATGGATTATACTGTCAAGACCAACATATTCAGGGCCAAGACAGCAAACAGGAATCATTTGCAACTGATCTGCAGGATGACGGGGCGGGGCAGAGCCCAGCAGTGGGTCCAGATTTATTATCCTCTGTTGACACAGACTTCTCATTTCCAATATGCAAGAATTAGAGATGGAACAGACGGCACTGAAGCTCCTTTGGCCAAGCTGTAAAGATTGTCAAGCACCAGCTGTGGTCTGGTCGGTCTTCCAGTTCTTTGAACAAATGGCTGTAGCTAACGCAGCAAGTCATCCTGGTATTCAGAGCTTTCACTGTGACCAAGAGGCGATGTGTCCCTTCTGGAATTGAAATGGCCTAAAAGAAAATGGCCTGTGGGAGAAAGGAGCATATGCAATCTCTAAGGAAAGAGGTTTTGCTTGTCAGCAACTTTAAATGTCATGTATTCAGACAAGTACATGATAACATAGAGAAAACATCTTTCAAACCATCCGTTTTCTCCAGTAATGTCCAGGTTTCCTTCTGTGATATCAGGCGTGCTGCAGTTCCTATGCAGGTGGTGTAATTGCACTTGATGGATAAATGCTTGATTCTTCTAGAACGGCCATGTCAGTCTCTCTCTCTGTTCTTCTCCCTCACATTTCTTGGGGATCAAAATCCTGGGAAAGATGCTGGTTAAAAAATAAATCTATATACATGTTATATACCATGCACATCCATGCCATGACAAAAAAAAAAACCAACTTCAAAATGTAAACTCAGTGAAGGCAAGCTGTCCACAGCAACATGCCATGCCACTGCAGACCTCGGGGTCTCTGTGGACTGGAGTAAACCATGCGGTTTGCAGTGACTCCCCCTTCTGCCCTTGTCATTACTATCTTTTCTGGTATTTTCTCTCTGACATTTTTGAAGAAGAATTAATCTCCCTGAGCACCTTCCCTTGTTTTCACAAATGCAGATCTTCAGATTCTGTTTAAGTAAGCTATCTGTGTACCCTGCAGAAGACAGTTGATAAGTTCTGCATTGTTACAGTAATTTGAATCACGGTAGACTAGTGATTTAAGATTTTAACGTAATCCTCTACACACCTACAATCAGCAAATGCACATTTAGAAATAAAAATTGTTTCAAAGTGCCACCAACTGTTGTATTTGCAAACTGCAATTCAAAGAATGCATTTTTTAAATGCTTCTACTGAATATTATAACATTTTCCGGTGTAGCACACAACTTACAAGAATAAGCCTACATTACCCTTTTCCCAAGCTAGTCAAGCAGCACATCCTGTTATAGTATCTCCCCTACAGCTACGTTTCAAAGGCAACATAATACAGTATACCAAGCACGCCTTTTCTATTGTTTGTAGAATCTATTTTTTCAGATTTATGTGATTTAATGACAAGTCAATCCTCAAAACTTTCAAGAAACCTTCAAAATTACCTGAGAGAACCAAGGACTAGAAGTTTGATTTGGATTTTAAATATGTCTCCTATTAATGACAGGTGACTTCCTAAGCATTAAGTATGTGCTGAAAGCACCATGCTCTGGTGCTCTGCATTCGCCTTCTCTAGACTTTAATTTTCACTCTTCTCCAACTTTGCTTTCCTCAGTTCCCTCACCCCTGCATTTTGATTTCTCCTGAATCAAGCTGGACTCCCCACAAGAAAAAATTCTTCTACAATCCACTGACAGTGAGCAAAGAAACAGCGATCATAAATTTTACCAGAAAGGCATAATGCCACTGATCTCTTGGTGCCACAAAGAGGGTAAATAATCACAGAAGTCTGTCAGTCTGCATTGCACATTAGTAATACAGCATGAGACAATCTTCCAGGAGACTGAATGGTTACCACTCCTGGTGAGCCGACCTCCATAAATAGCAGCTCTAAATCAATTCTGTTTGCTTGCTGTGATCATACGAAATGCATCAACTGTTGAATAAATCAATGTGACCCCAAAGATTCCTTGGCTTAACATCTTATTATTTCGTGGCTATATGCTGATTAGGCATTTAAATAATTTTCTGTGATAGCATCTGCATTATTTGAATATACCAGATTGTGAACACAAACCTTTAGATTTCTCCAGTGCTTTATTTGCCAGCAATAACAATAATTAAAATAACAACATCCCTCCCTTGCTTTTGTTCATACCATTTAGTTCTTTCCAGAGAAGACAAAGTAGGCATTTTACTGGTCTGAAATAAAATGTATTCTGCAAGGTCTGAGTTATTCAGCTATTGACTAGTGGGAGCATTCATTTTGGAGAACAGTAAGTTACCCCAACGTTCTCTGTCCAAATTGATCCGACAGAATGAGACCCCCTTTGAATTCTGAACTCCTCCACTATTTTTCTTTCAAAACTGCAGCTCTGCTCCCCGCCCCCTGGATGTAGTGGGTAATCAGTGCTGATTGATTTCTGAGTGCGTGGATGGCAGAATAGGGAGAGAAATGACAGTGACAGGAGAGGATGCAAAGTTCAAGAACATCACAGGCATGTGCCAAGGAGATGTTTCACAAAAGCAATAGAGTGACGGCAAAAAAACGGTGAGGAAAAAGAATGAAAGATACAGCTGAAAGGTGAAACAAGGAGATTGTAGCTCAAAGGAAATTGTTGGTGCAATGACTAGGGGAGGGAGGGGTTTTCAGCAAAACAGCACATGGTTAAACGGAGGAGATGAAGAAGAGGGTGCAGATTTGCGGAAGTTCCTAATCACATGGAAAAAAATCTGCTCAGTTTTCTGTTCTGAGAGACAAGGACCCCAAGGCAGCACATATTGACAAAACACTAGACGCCTGAGATGTGTGCCAGTTCCTTTTTCTTTAAAAAAGTTCCAAAAGGAACAAATTAATAGTTTGATTAAGGAAAACATTGACTTGTAATGCCCACAATTTTCCTTATAAGATGGATTCTGATTTTGAAGATTATCTCAAAGATTTGAAATATTTTCTGGCTGTTTCAAATGAACAGAAATATTCAGATCCTCAAAGCTGCCACTGCCTTATTGGTAGCTGGCTTTATCACTGAACTTCCTGGTAGAAGGAAACTAAACCAAACCAAACCAAAACACAGTAAGTAATGCCTTTATTTCCATTTTCCTTCCCAGTTTAGACCTAAGAAAACCTAATTATGATTCATTATATATTCTGCTGTGAACTTAGGTGACAACAAATGAAGAGTACATCCTTTTCCTTAATGAGGAGTAAATTTTAATTTTGTAGAGCTGCAGCCAAAGCCTACTGTTCATATTTAACATGAGTTTATAAAAACATACGTCTTTTCAATTTTCTTTGTTTCCTAATCAATTGCTTCAGCATCCTTTCCCCACAGTGCTTTCACGACGGATATGTCTCACCATTTCATTAACACAGTGTTAAATAGCAGTGCTTCCTTTTGTAACAAATTAGCATTACTGTAGTATGCAATATGGGTTTGAATCTCATTTACATTAGGCTCCTCTATACCATTCTGACAAAAGAGACATTTTTATAGGGAAAAATCTAATGTATGCTGCAAATATTTAGTTACAGAGGCAACTAGGCTAAGGCAGCCTCCTTGTTTTTTGCTGCAGCAGAGAGACACGTGTAGCATCAAATCCTCTATCCTGCCCTAGCACAGGCTGTACAGCTTTTAACAGCACTCATCAGCACTGACCAGGCTCTCCATGTGTTTCGATGGCTGGATGTTGACCCCCAAATTCCTCTTATCCGAGAGATATTGTGAGTCTTTCTCTCTCACTAATGAGAGACCAGACAAGGTGAACAGGTTTGGGACTTGGCTGAGACTCCGATACCACAAAAACGCATTTTGCACCATACAGTCACATCACCTGTCAGAGAGGTGGTTACCAGAGAGAAGCTGAGCTCGAATGTGTTACTACAGCCCAATTTCCAAGCTTAATGAAGACTTGAATTCTGACTTTGTCTGCAACCAATGAAGTAATTCCTTATTCTTTACTTCATCGCTCTGATTGTTACAAGCACACTTCTACTGAAGTGGTCGGGTGTCCTTTAAACCCAATATTAATCTCTAACTACAAATCTCTTCATTTAACATTCCTCATGGCTATTTCAGGAGTGAATAAATATCCTTCTGCTTCTCAGAAAAACACCTCTGCAATTGAACCTCTTTTAAAATCCTTAGATTAGTAAGAGCTGTCATGTCATACAAATACGCTATTAGCATGAAACAAAAGTTAGAAAAGAAGACACTGAGTGTTCCTGATAAATGAAAACTCTTACAAAGATCATAGGATTCACATGGTTTGCCTAGCACAAAAGCAATCTTTATCGAGTTGTCCTGGGTAACTGATAGGAAGAACAATAATAGTAAGAGAATTGCAACACTTTGCTTTTGTACGTGCTAAGGCAAAACTTTCCCTTGATCAATAATCGAAACAGATTTGCCTTAGTCCATCAATTTTGCTTTCTAGCACGTTGTATCCCCCCTTTAAGCACACTCAGACTGTTGAAATGCTACTGCTTCCTGTGCTCCACTGGGCTTGTCCACATTCCTGACAATCCCTCATATCTCTTACTTCAGTAGTCCATTCCCTATTTTCTCTAATTCTCGTGATTTTACAGCAATGCATTCTGAAAGCCTAACAGCACACTGCCAGAATCAGGTCACCCTTATTTTGTTAAGACATGATGCTGGCCGGTGGCAGGACAAGGCAGGATCCAAACCCTGCTTGGATTTTAACCCAAATGGTGATTCTCCCCACTCCCAACCATATGCAATACTTTAAGTAGTAAGCCTATACCGAAGCTTACAAAATCTTCATTGCCTTGATAGCTAAAGCTACCTTCCAAAATTCGGTCATTACTATTTATTAAGCCCTTGTGGCTACGCCCAGAAGTCCTGCTGCATTAATGCAAAGAAACACAGAAATGCTGGCTGGAGAAGGGTCCTCTAGAAGTCATCCAGCCTGACCTCTCCTGGGGAGAAGACCCATGCCAGCACTGGGTCAGGTCAGCCCATGGCTTTGCCTCACCAACACAGCAGATGTAGAGGCAGCTCCTCTTTCAAATTGCCCCCTACCTTGCCTCCACTGGTTAGTTTATTAAACAGCAGAGTACATCTGCAATTTACTAGTGAACAGCTATGTGACATATGTATATTTTAAAATAAAATGTGCAGCTCTGATTTTATACTAGTTCTGTTTCATGTTTCTCCTAGAAGTAAGGCAGCTTGAGAGCTTCACTATACTCAAGATAAACTGAAGAGTTTTCCAAATGTGTTGTAAGAAACTTCCCGACTGCACTTTCCCATTACTTCTTATACTAACCACCATAATCATGAACAATAGGTTCTTTCTTTCCTTTTGTGATTGCCTTTCACATATATTTATACATATCACACATACACATATACACATACATACATGTATAGATATTATGTCACATACAAAATTCTATTATATATGTATCAATATATATAAAATCTATATATAACGGTATATGTTTATATCATATATATCTGATATCTACCTATATCTGTATCTTTCAGTCTTCTTATACTAACTTCAAACAATGTAAGGCAAAAAATTTAGGAGAATGGTATAGGAAGAACTAATGAGACCACAAAATCAAATATCACAAAAACGAGGAATGGGGATGGATGTAAAGAGTTGAAGACAGCAAGTCTGTTTTACCTGTGAAAAGAGATTAAGAAGGAAGCTTGATTGCAGGCTATTTGATTGCAGGCTACAGATAACTGTACTGGCAGAAGTCATTTGATGCCAGGTACTCTTTAATTGAACAGACAAAACATGCAAGGACCAACTGCTCAACACTGAAGCCATTCGAGTTCATGTTAAAAAGAAGATGGAAATTTTTATCAGAGGAAGAAATTTACCAGTGGAGCAGATTAAAAAGGGGTGTGGGAGAATGAGTTGGATGGGTCAGCACCTCTCTCTTGTGTCCCTGAGGATTCGTCTGCTTTTCTTCCAGCTATATCTCAGCTAGACTGAAAAAATACAGTGTCTGTCCCCTTCTTCCATGGGCTGATTCTCACTCCAATCACAGACTCCTGAGTCAGAGTAGCATTGGTGAAATTGTGTGGCCTGTGGTTATGACAGAAACCCCTAATACTTCTTGGGGTCTTTAAAAATCTGTTACTTGACCATGGGTTGCAAGAAGCCTTAAACAGGTAGAAGTATTTCCCCAACTTTTATGTCATTTCTGTATATAGATGGCTCCTATTTCTTAGAGCAGGTTGTAGATACACTCAGTTTGCCAGTCTGTTATATCATCCCACTACATTAGCATTATATTGCTTTTCCCAGGACACTTTGCCACTATCATTGTTCACTTCTCAACAAATTACATTTAATGCTTACTTTATTATTATTGTCTCCATCGATCTCTGAATATTTTACAACCAAGAGAAGGATTCCCTCCTTGAGGAATTCTGTTTACTTATGCTTTTGATTTCTGCTGTTTAGTTATGACAACATCTAACTATGGTGATCTTTGTATTGTCAGAATGAAGGTACTTAGGTCCCTAGAAGTCCTCTACTCTCTCGTATTTACCGTGGATAAATAGGGAAGGATAGTATCACAGGAATATCTAACCATTTTCTTTCTCCTGTGTATGAATTATGGTTATAGAGAAATGTTAGATGTGTTGGTCATAGACTTTGTCTTTATCCAAACCTCTTCAAGCATAATTTCCACTAGCCTAGTTACGTATGACCTCCAGTATTAGACCTGGTTTTTTTTTTCCACATTGGTTATATCAGTTCCTAATAATCTCATCCCATGTCATGCCAAGCTCAATTTGACTGTAGCCTAAAAAAATTGTCTGTCAAGATATTGCCATTATCTCAAACTTTTTTCTGCTTGCAATAGGTGGATACTCAAATTCTTTAACAAGTTTCAGATATTCAGAAAACAGTATCCAGCATATAAGTAGTGTAGGTAAAATTTAACTGCAAATGTACATAGCTATATTACTTAAATGATAGCAGGCTTTGGTCCTTATTTTGTCAGAATTGGTTTTTGGTCCCTGAGATCATTTGCTGTTCATTTTCTATACTTTCACATTCCTGGCTTTCAGAGTAACCCAAACAAACTTTTCCCACAGAGATACATCCATTTGCAAATCACCTCTATCTGAATATTGTATAATTTAGTGAGGCTACTGGTTGCATAATCTATTATTGTCAAGATGCAGAGACTTAAATTATCTCAAACAGTTGAATAAATATACTCAAATTCCTCTATTGCTTTCCTCGCATCTGGCTGTGCTCACCAAGTGTTCTTTAAATTACAAAGAGTAAAATTGTGCCCTTTAGCTTCAAATAAATCAAAATGTAGAAACTTCACCAAAAGAGCCCTAGAACCATTTCATCCAGTTCTCCCTTTTCAAGGTCATGTTAAGCATGATTATGATTAGACATCCAAATAATTCGTTTCTTCATTTCTCTGGTCTTTAGTAAACCTGATAGACAATTAATGGGCACTGTTGATACATTAATGAAAGTTAGAGGGGTTGAAAATGGTTTACAGCTGGACTTGATCATCTCAAGGATCCAATCTAAATGATTCTAGGATTCTATGAAAAGCAGTAGCCTGAGTCTTTTAAATGAACCCAGGAAAAGGAGAGAAGTACTGAGAAGACAGCAGATGATTTTAAAGTATGCTTAAAATCTCCAAACAAAACTTAGTTTGTAGTACACTTAGCATATAGTGATAAGACAAGGGGCAATGGCTCTAAACTGAAAGAGGGTAGATGTAGATTAGATATAAGAAATTTTTTACAATGAGGATAGTGAAGCACTGGAACAGGTTACCCTGAGAAGTTGTGGATGCCCCATCCCTGGAAGTGTTCAAGGCCAGGCTGGATGAGGCTTTGAGCAACCTGATCTAGTGGAAGGTGTCCCTGCCCATGGCAGGGGGATTGGAACTAGATGATCTTTAAGGTCCCTTTCAACTCAAACCATTCTATGATTCTACGATTCTAAAGGACTTTCTCCATGAAGGAAAGGAGGATATCTAAACATGCTCTAATAATTTTCATGTAACAAATCCAAGAGAGCACACACTATCATCAGCTCCCAGATACATCTCTCCTCATACTGTTTCAGACACATAATATTAGGCCGTCAACTATATCTGACTGACCCATGTTTCACTGCTCCTCAGAAGACAATGTCTCAGAGGACTTTCTGTTCTTAAGGGCAACAAGAAAAACTTCTATAGACATGTCAGTTATAAAAAGAGATCTAGGGAAAATGCAGGTCCCCTCTGGAAGGAAATGGGGGACCTGGCTACCCAGGATACGGAGAAGGCTGAGGTTCTCAATGACTCCTTTGCCTCAGTCTTCACTCGCAAGAGCTCCAGCTGCACAGCCCAAGTCACAGAAGGCAAAGGCAGGGACTGGCAGAATGAAGACCCGCCCACTGTAGGAGAAGATCAGGTTTGAGACCATCTAAAGAGCCTGAAGGTGGAAAAGTCCATGGGACCTGATGAGTTGCATTCGCGGGTCCTGAGGGAACTGGCAAATGAAGTTGCTAAGCCACTATCCATCATATTTCAGAAGTCGTGGCAATCTGGTGAAGTTCCCAATGACTGGAAAAGGGGAAACATAGCCCCCATTTTTAAAAAGGGGAAAAAAGAAGATCCAGGGAACTACAGGCCAGTCAGTCTCACCTCTGTGCCTGGCAAGATCATAGAGCAGATCCTCCTAGAAACTATGCTAAGGCACACAGAAAATAAGGAGGTGATTGGTGACAGCCAACATGGCTTCACTAAGGGCAAATCCTGCCTGACTAATTTGGTGACCTTCTATGATGAGGTTACAGCATTGATGGCAAGGGGAAGAGCAACTGACATCGTCTACCTGGACTTATCCAAAGCATTTGATACTGTTCCACATGATATCCTTGTCTCTAAACTGGAAAGACACGTTTTTGATGGTTGGACCACTCGGTGGATAAGGAATTGGCTGGATGGTCGCACTCAAAGAGTTGTGGTCAACAGTTCAATGTCCAAGTGGAGGCCAGTGACGAGTGGTGTTCCTCAGGGGTTGGTACTGGGACCAGTGCTGTTTAACATCTTTGTTGGTGACATGGACAGTGGGATTGAGTGCACCCTCAGCAAGTTTGCAGATGACACCAAGCTGTGTGGTGTTGTGGACACGCTGGAGGGAAGGGATGCCATCCGGAGGGACCTTAACAGGCTTGAGAGGTGGGCCTGTGAGAACCTCATGAAGTTCAACAAGGCCAAATGCAAGGTCCTGCACATGGGTCGGGGCAAACCCAAGCACAAGTACAGGCTGGGTGGAGAATAGATTGGGAACAGCCCTGAGGAAAAGGACTTGGGAGTGCTGGTGGATGAGAAGCTCAACATGAGCTGGCAATGTGCACTGGCAGCCCAGAAAGCCAACCGTATCCTGGGCTGCATCAAAAGAAGCGTGGCCAGCAGGTCGAGGGAGGTGTATTTGTCCCTCTACTCTGCTCTCGTGAGACCCCACCTGGAATACTGCATTCAGCTCTGGAGTCCCCAACACAAGAAGGACATGGAGCTGCTGGAGCAGTCCAGAGGAGAGCCATGAAGATGATCAAGGGCTGGAACACCTCTGCTATGAAGACAGGCTGAGAGAGTTGGGGCTGTTCAACCTGGAGAAGAGAAGGCTCCGGGGTGATCTTATTGCAGCCTTCCAGTACTTAAAGAGGGCCTACAGGAAAGCTGGAGAGGGACTTTTTACAAGGGTGTGTAGTGCTAGGACAAGGGGAAATGGCTTTAAACTGAAAGAGGGGAGATTTAGATTAGATCTAAGGAAGTAATTTTTCACTCTGAGGGTGGTGGAATAGGTTGCCCAGAGAAGTTGTAGATGCCTCATCCCTGGAAGTGTTCAAGGCCAGGTTGGATAAGGCTTTGGTCAATCTGGTGTAGTGGAGGTTTTCTCTGCCCATGGCAGGGGGGTTGGAACTAGATGATCTCTGAGGTCCCTTCCAACCCTAACTATTCTATGATTCTATGATTCTATAATGGCAATGAAAAAGGCAAAGTCTGAACAATGCTACGAAAATGCTGGTTTTTGAAAAGGGAACTACTAAACTCTTACAGGTCTCTCTGAGAACATGAAAGTAAAAACTCTTTTTGCAGGGACTTACAAACTATCTCTGACATTGGAAATGAGAGCACTGCTGAGATCTTACCAGATTCATGTTGAATCAAGTAGAAAAGCAACCTATGTTACTGGGTTTGCCACCACTGGTCCAAAGGCCATTGACAGGCCAGCACAGTGGAAGACAAGTAAATTAACATCTGATGTTACATATAGTACTCAGCCAGTAAGAAAGCCTTCCTCGCTGAGGCAAGGAACATACCCCTAATGAAAGAGATTTTCTAGAACAAATGCAAGTATTTGCACCATAGCCAAAGGAGAGAGGAAGAGACCTGGAAGGTCACTGAGTTCAGAGATTCTGTCTGCCATGCCTAAGTGCCTGAAGTTTTATTTTAAGTGTATCCACCTTAGGCAGAGGTTAGGAAGGATCACTTAGGATGAAACCCCAGTTCTTATAATCAAACTTGAAGTGGGAAGTTCTCACCTGGGGATACTTCGGAGAACTGGATCTCTTAGAACAGGTAAGGAGCAGATAGATGCAGAAGGGAAGGGATAATCATGCTCTCTGCTTCCTAAACCCCTAGTCTTTGGGAATATCTTTTCTAGCAGGTTTGGTTTGGTTTGGTTTGGTTTTTTTCCCTTTCATCTCTGCAGCTCAGAGCTGCAACAGAAGCAAACAACGGGGTGCATATTCCATTTTAATAGTCTGGTCTTTTACTTTCTTTTATTTCTGGCTAGTTGCATAAGGGAAATCAGGGATAGTTCTTCTTATATTTTCCAAATAGCAAAACATTCCGGTTTTCCTCAAACAGAAAATGAGGAATTTTTACATTTTGTAGGTTCTGGCTGATCTTATTTTGAATTCTCTGCTGCACTGATCATGTCACTTTATGAGGATCCGTCATACCAGTCATTCGTTGCCACAGATATGCCTCGCATCATTCCTGGATCACTGACAGTGATTTCTGAACTGTACTGAAGAAAAACAACAAAAGATAAGATGTTGTTCATAGTTATTATTGATATAAAGGCAGTTTATAACAAGTCACTCAAAGACCAGGATCAGGACCCTCAAAGCTATTTTCAAGACTTTGAAAGCACCCAGAGTACATATGTAGTCTCCGTTCTACAGAATTGCAGTCTAAGATCAGTGCTAGCAGAGGCACACAGGTGGGAGAACATTGGCAAACAAAATACTACCAGGAAGAATAATAGGCAGCAGTCACAGCTTAATCAACAGCCTGACTCGTCAAGCGTGTTTTGTAGGCATCACGGCAAAGGAGGATTTTTATGTAAGATAATGAGAATATCTGTGCCAATTACAGGAAGGTTCTCTCAAGCCTGGGAAGGCATGAAGATGTCTGATTGAAATCAAATAAGACTTTGGGAGGGGCCAGCATCAGAGGCTAGTGGGAGGCAGTAATTGACCTGAATATGGGATGAGAAACGGATAAACTACCAGAGGCTTTGAAAGTCATGTAAAGGAAATTTGCTTGTTAGTGAGGTATTAGTGGAGGTGTGAGATAAGAGAAGGGATGCACAAAGAAGGGATGAAGAGAGAAGGGGGTCATGGCCACAACAGCAGGCTATGGAAATGTGTGGAAATGTAGCATTTGAGTACGTATAATGCAGCTACCAAGGCTACAAAAAAAGTAACTGAAACATGATAGAAACCAGGCTGGTAGTTTTAGCTACAAACCCTCCCTAGCTCCACTCTGGAGCAGAAGCAGCTTGGGCAGTGAACATAACTTCACCAGAGTTTTTCCAGCATCTTACATGGGGATTAGGGGTTTGGAGCGTACAAATTCAGCATAATTTAGTACTCTTTTTAAACATAAGAGAGGCTGTGACTATTGGAGAGATATGCAAGGACATTCTCTCTCATCCTTCCTAGTGACAGGAGCGTAGGCAGGGTGGGGGAAGGGAAGGTCAGGCTCCCGTGCAGATATATGTCCAGCTGCAGAAGCAAGCTGTGGAGAAGGCAGCTTGGAAGTGAGTGGGAGGAAGCTCTTGAATAGGATCAAAAGTCATGAACTAAGTGGACGTGGGGACAGATCTGGGCCAAGCCCAAAGAATGTTTGAGAGTGATAAGAATGCCAAGGAAAATTCAGAGAGAGCTGCAGATTGCTTTTTTTAAAAAAATAATAGATGCATATTTTTTGTACTTGGTAAGAAGAAGACTGCTTGGGTTTGGAAGCCTGGACTTGCTCTTAAAGAGGTGAACTGCACACTCAATGTGCCTTTGCAGATCTCCTGGTGTGTAGAGATGGGACTATGAGGACAGTAAGCATTGGGGAAAGGGTGTAACATGATTTTCCCAAGGAAGGAAAGGGGAACCCATGAAATTCACAACTGAAATATAAAAGCTCTAATTCTGGTTCCGCAAACAAAGACACAATCTTGCAAATGAGGACAAGACCACATCTCAATTTTTTAAAATCCGTTAACATTTTAAAGGGTACACCCAGAAGCAAGGTATTTTTTAAGATCAGCTCAATACCTATATCTATGCATGTTCTAACTGAGATCTGAATCCTTTAAGACTGACTTCTTCCTGTAATGAAAAATAAAATGTACCTTTCTAAATAGAGATCATATATATGTTTTACATTTAAGTATTCCCCTCCCCAATGAACACATATATACACTAGACATGGAGAAATGCAGTTTTACAGGCTTCTCTGAGACCTGGCAGTTAAACAATCTTTGGATAATGAAAAGATTGGAAAATAATAACAGGCCACATCCTTTCATGGCATTGGCTGCAGCTTCCGTAAATCATTGGGTTGACGCTGATCCAGGCTGCTGATCTGGCTCTGTAGTTTTACTTGGTTACTTGTCTCAAAGTGAGATGAGATACAGTTCTTCCAGCCAGCGGGACGTACCACTGGCTCATATTTGGCAGAAGCTTAAAGTGGCAGAAATTGATTTATCTACCTCTTCTGAGCATTTTGCTTCTCAGAGTCTTTGTTTTCTTCCTCAAAGAAAGAGCAACACGTAGAGCAGTGGTGGTACTGATGGCCTTTGCTGGCTCTATTATTCTTTAGTAAAGTGGATTTCACACTTTGCAGCATCTACACCAACAGTTTCATAACACCCTCACTCCAAGACCAGATTATGCTGTATTTAATTGGTTTACAGAAACTCTTACTTGTCACCAGAATGAGATCTTCAGCTGTGCACTACCTTGCAAAGTGCTGCTGAGAGTAACTTCACGTATCCCGATTCCCTCAAAGAGCCGCCCGACCTTGCAAAACTCTGGCATTTGGACAATGCCATAGCCCTTCGCTACTGCTTTAGCCTTGCTGCCCTACTCTGCTGACAAAAGTAGGCCTACAAGACCTTTGTGGCCTTCAGAATTTCTTCCTTTCTTGAATTTCGACATGTTGCAAGCATCTAAGCCTCTTGCTAAGCAGAACAGACAACTAAATTTTGCAATTGAGTCTCAGACTGCAGGGAAACTGTCAACTAGTAAACACTGACATCCTAAAAGGACTCAGATTAATGGATAATGCGTTTTATTAAATTAGCAGCCCGAATCTGCATGCTAGCAAAAGCTCCTAGCTTCTGATTACCTCCGGGAACAAAGAAGAGTAGAGTATGCTTATAAATAGTGGCAGTGGGCTTAGCATATGTTACCTTCTTTCCTAGATAAATATTAATTAGGCATGCAGAAGTATCAGATCCTTAGTAGGAAGAAATCTTTGTAGCTTCCCTTAAATCATTGTTGACGTGCTGATTTAACAAGGAAAAGTTTTGATTCTTATTTTTCAGCAATTTTACCTTTTTACTGTGATGCACTGCATTGCACAAGTTTCCATCAAGCTTTCTACATCAGTAGCTCGCTGCTTTAAAATGTTTGCAGATTTTTTTTTTTTTAAACACAGAATTAAGTGTTTCATTTCTGAAAACTTGGTATTTGGGACCCATTTGAAATCAACTCTGGATTCTGAAAGGAAATCCTTACAGATTTCATACTCTAAAGCAGAAAGAAAGATCTGAACATATCGAAGTGGGACAAAGCTTTAAATCTGATGTAAGTCCATATCTGAAAGTGGACGATTTATCTTCTTCCAGGTCTGAGCACAGAACATGAGACTTTTTTCTTTCGAATCCCTACCGAGTCTAAACACAGGGTCCTTTGCCTTCATGCTGAACAGGTGCTTTTTTTTTTTTTTTCCTTATATGACAGGCAGGAGTTAAAGGTTATGCCATCGACTTTCAGTCGTGGTAGACAGCTGTACCTTCGAGTCATACTCTCATGGCTTCTTCCTACGGTCCATTCCCCAGTGGATCTGCATGTATTTTCACACAGACAGATCCCAGTGGGTTAAAAACCCTTCAGGTGTATAACTGGAGACTGCCTGAACTTCAGCCAGACCCTCTGGCAGCAAAACAGGCATTTGCACTGATTTTAGTGTGAATTAGAGGCTCTAGCAGCCTCAGATGGAAACCGCAAAAACGAGGAGGCAACAGCCCTTTTCGCACAAGCAGTTGTTTCTTCTGCTTTGTAACGAAGCAGGAGAATAACGGGCAGTGTGGAAGCAGAGGAGACGAGGCAGGATTGAAGCGGTTTCCTGTGGAGCACGTCCAGGAGCATCATTAAAGAGCAAACCCTGTGGAGGTGAATGAGGAACAGTCACCAAGCTCAACTGCCACCTCCATGAACTGAAATGTCTCAGGATGGGTGCAGTGTCTGGAGATAAAATGGTAGAGACAGTGTAAGGGAGGACTGGAGTTTCTTTTTGCTTGACCTCAGTTGCCTACTTAAAGAGTAACCGAATACTCTTCGGAGGGTATCTGAGTGCATTTTTTGCTAACTGTGCCTGACTGGTATGAAAAATAAGGAGATAACTCAATCTGGCTTTATCCCCTTGGGCTGAGAAACTCTGTGTATATGTGTGCCTATTGAGCCCACGTGCCTGTTTCTTTTTCTGGGTCCTTAGAGTCAAAATCAAAACCAGCCCCAGCTGTTCCTTATAATTAAATTCCAGTAACTCAAGCTGAGTGTTTTTATTTTGACTAGTGACTTAAAAGTGTTGGCATTTAAATGGCCTCAGCTATATTTCAAAGTTAACATTGAGAAACTTCACACATATATTAGCGTTATTTGTCTGTTGGCAAACTCAACAAAATACCACTGTGTTGATTTACATAGTGAAGGTTATCTTTGCTAACAGAAGGACTCAGAATTTCATTATTTAAAATACGAGGATGAATCTCATCACAGTGCAGGAGGCTACAGATGGCATTACACACAACGTGCCACCTGAGTCAAGGGCAGAGGTGAAGTTTATATTGTGCACGGAGGCCTGTGGTCAAATATACCCAAAGGATCCAAAAGCCAAAACCCACGCAACATTATCTGCGGACAGAACAGATCTGACTGTAGGGTGAGGGCTTTTCCCTTCTGGTACTTAGGTTTGTTTCTATGTGTCTGTCTTCTCTCCCTATTTGTAAGTCACTGATGACATTTATGCCATACATGGGCAGTTTGTGATGCAATAAACCAGTAATAGGCTCAGTTTTCATTGCAGTTTCTATATTTGGGTGTTTTAGTACATCAAAATCTGGATATAAGAAGTATTAACAGTCTTATGCCAGCAGAAAGAAATTAATTTTATGCCTGCCTCTGCACAGAAGCCAAAAGATTCAGGAAATAGAATCTCTTCCCATAAGCATCTTTTCAGATCCAGTTAGGAGAGAGGAGGTAAACAATGAAATGCAAGCTTCAGGGTGGCAGCCCAGCAGTGAGATATGATTGTTCTTGTGATAACACATATGATTCACAATATGTTTCCGACTGGCACTCCAAGACTCCAGCACTTGTTGATGATCTAGGCAGAACCTTGTTCCTGCTTTCATCAAGCTTTGGTCCATAAGAGCCCAGCCATGACATGAGGCTGTGCGAAGCCTGGCTGGGTAGAGAGAAAGAGTAATTTTTTAAAACCTGAGCACCTCTTGCTCTGAGACAAATCCTGTGAACCAGCATGCACAGCCTAAAAAGAGCAGCAGCTCCACTGCCTGTGTGGGAACATGTCTTCCACACACCCCACCAGCAATGAGACACAGCACCGGGTCCATGACGCAGAACACTACTAGGAAGCTGCCTTTACTTTCTTGCTGCAGCTATTCCTAAGCCAAGACTGAAGCCCCAGTGAGAAGCATCAGGAATGCTTCCTGAACCTGTGCAGGAGGACCAGGTGATCCTTGTGGGAAGTCAAGTGAAGTTACCACAGCTAGACCTGGCATGCCCTGGGTGAATGTTTTCCTGACCACTGGCAGGAGTACCACATAACTTCACAAGAAACGAGTAAGCACAATAGAAGAAAACAAACAAGGGAGGAGAAAAGCATCTTCTTGCCAAGACAAAGAGGGTAGCAATGAATGATGATTACTGATGAATAATAACCCAGAATTAATGGAGAAGGGCAACAGCAAAAGCTGTGCACAGAACACAAACGTTTTATAATGAGGATAAACAATGACATTATTAGGGTGGCCAGACCTCATCACCCATTCACATAGTGCTTGTCTCCATTACATGACATGGCTGATGGCAGTGGCTAGGGCTAGAACATTAGCCTTGAAGGCTCCATAATTTTATCAGAAGAGCCTTTCCACAAGAGGAAAGTTTTTCCAAAGCTGAATGAAAAGACTAGGTTTTGCACTTGTTATTATTGGTGTTTAAAATCTAAATCAGTCTCAGATACATAGCCCTGTTTGGGAAAGATGTTGAGCTACAGAGGATTGAGGGCAGCTGTCAATTTAAGCACAACTAAATTCAACCAGAAATGTCAGGCACAAGTGGAAGCAATAGCACACTGTGTTAGAAACCAGGATTATAAAATCTCTGCCCATCAAAGAGACCAGAAGAATGTAGGTAGTTCTATCTTAATATTTTTAATGCAGTAAAGCCTAGAGGCTTCAACCAATTACCAGGCTCCATTGAGCACAAGGAGGCACCACAAAATAAAAACATGGAAACAGACCAAACCATATCGCCAGCTCTTTTGGGAAAACAGAAAGGCTTATTGACATCTTATCTTCCTATCAGTTCAGTAGATGTAGGCAAACCTTGACTATCATACTTTGGTTAATCCAAGGCAATCCTCTCCCTACCGCACTTTCTGAGAGAGTGCATCTGGGCTGATTTTACAAAATCTCAAGCACCATCACTGCTTTTTTGATCTCAGGGGACCTGTGGGTGCTTACCGCATCCCAAGATCTGGGCACCTTGCCCAGTACTGAAATAGAAAGGCAAAGGATTGTCCCTGCAGGGCTCTGGCTGTGCAGCCCTGGCTCTCCTTCAGTTCAGTGCTTCTCTTCCTAGAGTTTCCTCACCTCTCTGGGCCACAGTGGATCCTCTCCAGTCTCCTGTTGCTGTCCTGCCTTGATCTGCATCCTCTCAGCTGTGCCTGTCCCTCTTGCTCAAGGATGACCAACAAGACGCTGAGGTTTCTCATCCTGCCCGTAAGCTCAATGTCCCAGGCAGAACAACATAGTGCCTGTTCCTGCACAGTGCTGAGCATGGCCCAGCAAGGACACGGGTACAGGGGAACAATTTGTCTTCCCCCCACAGAGGAAACGAGCCGGGAGATGACATCCGAGAGGGGAGTGCTCAGAGTTGGCAGGGAGCTTAGGCAGGTGGCAGCATGTGCAGGTGTGCACAAACATGCCTGCAGACTTAAACCTTTGCCTCCTTTTTACTGGGTTTGTCGTGGCATCTTTGGGAGATCTACTCGAGGGCCAGAGTGCAGACATTTTACTGAGCTTGGAATTACCCCGACCCAACAAAAATCAAGCTCGCACCTCCCTTTGTGTGCAAAACTTTCCTGTGGTTGCAGAGGACAAACACCGGCAGGAGCTGCGGGACTTGGGCAAACGTGTGCTCCCGGTGCACCTCCTGCCTTCCGAGCACTGACCGAACCTGCACGGCACGTCCGGGCTGTTCAATCACGGATGTGCGTTTCCAAGCACACAAATACCCACCCCTCAAAAAAGAAAAAGGAGGGAAAAAAAAAAAGTAAGAAAGCCCGAGCCCCGGAGGCTCTGGATTGCTACAAGATTAAGTGTAAAGCAGGCGATGTGATCCGATGAGACGTGCAGCCCCCGCAGCAGCGGGAGCCGCCGCGCTGCGGTGCAGAGCCCCTTGCCCGCCGGGCAGGGCGGGCGGACCCGAGCCGCCTGCCCGCTCCCCCTGCGCCCCTGTCCTGCACCGTCCTGCTCGCCCCAGCCCTTCCCCGCACGCCCAGCTCCGGCACCTGCGAAGCCGTCGTGGGACGGGGCGGCGGGGCAGCCACCCCCGTGCGGCGGGCGGGCTCCGTGGGGAGCCGGCTATCGCCCAGCCCCGCGGCGCAGCGGGCACGGTGCGAGAAGGGATGTGGCCAAGCGAAGGGCCGCGGGGAAAACGCATCCCCCAGCGCCGCGGCACCCCTCGACGGGCTGCAGAGGTGGCGGGGGGGGTGCTCCCCATCAGCGCTGCGGAGACGCTCGGTCGAGGGGCGAGCCCGCGCTCCTCCCGCCGCCTGCGGGGGCAGGGGCGGGGGGACGGCGGTAGGGCGGTGCGAGGGGCCGGGGTGGGCCGGGCCCCCGCAGTCGGACGGCGGGTGGGTGCGGGAGGGAGGGCTGAGGGAGCCGGCGGCTCCTCCTCCGCGGGCAGGCAGGCAGGCAGGCTGCCCGAGAGCGGCACCGGTTGCTCGGTGCCGGCGGAGCCGCGCCGCCCGCTATATAAGGGGCGGCGGCGGCTCGCCGCTCCCTCACACCGGCCCCTGCCCGCGGCTGCCGGCGCTGGGCCGAGGCCGGGCCCCGACAGCATGGCCCGCGGCGGGGCGCCATGGGAGGTGGTTTCCCCCCCTGCCTCCCGCGGACCCTCCTCTTCCTCCTCCTCCTCCTCCTCCCGCTCCTCCCGCACCCGCGGCGGCGGCTGCAAACTTGCTGCGGCGGGCTGCGTGTGAAGGCAGGGCCCGGCGGGGCGGCTCCGCTGCCCTCGCAGCCCGCGCCGTCGCGCCCGCAGCCCGGGGGGCGAGGCCGCCGCCCGCGGGCATGCGGCGCCGCCGCTGCCGCTGCGCCCGTCGAGACGCGGTGCGGAGCCGCGGCCGGCGGGGCTGCGCCTAGGGGCGGCCGGGGCGGGAGCCCCATGCCCGGGGCTCGCCGCGCTCCGCGGGGAGGCGGCGGGGCAATGAGCTGGCGGGGCGAGCGGGCACGCCTGGCTCACGGTTTGCCCTGCTCCCTCGCCCGCGGGGTGTGAGGCTCCGCGGAGCCCGCTCGGTGCTCCCGGAAGGGCGGGCGGGCGGGCGGGAGGTGGTGCCGGCGCGGGGATGCTGCAGCCCTCCCCCGGCGCCGACGGGGTCCTGCCGGTGTAGCGGCCCCTCCGTGCCGCGCCGAGCCCCGCCGTCTGCGGGGCAGCGGCCGCGGAGGGATGGAGCCGGTCGGCCCCTGCCAGGCGTCGCTGCTCCCCGCCAACGACTCGTACCACGGCCGAAACTGCAGCGCTGAGGAAGGGACCTACCAAGACGCTACGCCCCTCTCCGGGAAGATCGTGCTCGCCGTCGTCCTGGCGCTCCTCACCCTGGCCACGGTGCTCTCCAACGCCTTTGTCATCGCCACGGTCTACCAAACGAGGAAACTCCACACTCCGGCCAACTATCTCATCGCCTCGCTGGCCGTCACCGACCTCCTCGTCTCCATCCTCGTCATGCCCATCAGCACCGTGTACACTGTGACCGGCAAGTGGACGCTGGGCCAGATCGTCTGCGATATCTGGCTGTCCTCGGACATCACCTGTTGCACGGCGTCCATCCTGCACCTCTGTGTCATCGCCCTGGACCGCTACTGGGCGATCACCGACGCCGTTGAGTACTCCACGAAACGGACTCCCAAGCGGGCAGCGGGCATGATCGCTCTGGTGTGGGTCTTCTCCATCTGCATCTCCATGCCCCCTTTGTTTTGGCGGCAGGCGAAGGCCGAGAAAGACTCTCACTGTGTGGTGAACACGGACCACGTCCTCTACACTGTGTATTCCACGGTGGGAGCCTTCTACTTCCCTACTCTGTTGCTGATAGCCCTCTACGGGAGGATCTACGTGGAAGCCAGGTCGCGGATTTTGAAGCAGACGCCAAAGAAAGCAGGTAAAAGACTAACGCGGGCTCAGTTAATCACAGACTCCCCGGGGTCGTCCTCCTCCGTCACCTCCATAAACTCCAAGGCCCCCGAGGGATCCAGCGAGACGGGCTCCCCCGTGTACATGAACCAGGTGAAGGTGAAGGTCTCGGATGCTCTGTTGGAGAAAAAGAAGCTCACGGCCGCTAGAGAGCGGAAAGCTACAAAGACTTTAGGGATTATTTTAGGAGCCTTCATCGTCTGTTGGCTGCCCTTTTTCATCATCAGCCTGGTGTTGCCTATTTGCAAGGGCGCTTGCTGGTTCCACATGGCCATCTTTGACTTTTTCACGTGGCTTGGATATCTCAACTCCCTCATCAACCCCGTCATCTATACTATGTCTAACGAAGACTTCAAACAAGCTTTCCACAAACTCATACGTTTCCGATGCACAAGCTGAACATTTTGAATGCGATGTGTCCTCCGGGGCCGCCCCCATGCAACCCCCCTGCCCGACGCCACAGGTAGGTGCGCTCCTCCCGCCCCCGCGGCGATGCTCGGGGCGGGAAGGCATTGAGGGCGGGGGAGGAGGGGGATCGGGAATAGGGGAGGAGGTATAACCCCACAAATGGCTTTTCCATCCCGTCTCGGACAGGACGGGCTGCTTTCTAGCCGGCTCAGAGGGATGGGGGGCGAGTCCCGCGGGAGGGAAGCGGGAGCACCGTGCAAGGCGCTCCCCTGGCTGGTGTCCAGCCCCTTCGCAAGTGGCGGCGGACAGCGGCGACACCGCACGCTCCTGACATTTCAGTCTGTCTGTGTGTGTGTGTCGTGTCGTGTGTCGTGTCGTGTGTCGTAGTCGTCCCCCCGTCCCCACCCCCCCCCCCCCAGCTCTCACGGGAGTGACTCACGGCAATCTGCTCTTTATTCCACTTCTTAAACCAATCTGCCTCCATTTAGTATGCTAATGCCCGTCTTTAGACTAATTAGTGCTAAACGGCACTTGCTTTCCAACTGGGATACGGAGCTCCGCGGGGAGCGGCGGGCCGGGGCAGGGCAGGGCAGCCCCCTCCCCACCCCGCCGCGGCGGCGTTCCCCGGTGCCGCCTCCCGGCCCCCACCGGCAGCTGGAGGCATCGCTGAGGCACCCGGGGATGCGAAACCCCCTTGGCCGGGAGTCGGATGCTGCCACAGTGCCAGCGTTGGGTTGTTTTTTTTGTTTGTTTGTTTGTTTTTGTGTGGAGCGTTTTTGGGGGGGGTTATTTTGGAAAGGAAGGAAGGTAGAACAGGCCCCAGATTACGGCTGCTTGTAAAGTTCAGCCTACTTTCTGTCCTCCTTACGACTCCGGCTGCTCCTGCTGGGAGCAGAGCTGGCTGGGAATTGGCTTTCCTTAGAAGAAAGCTGCCTTTCAGCCGTTGTGAAAGGCTGGACACCTTTATGTTTCTCTTCACACGCGGAAAAGCTGTGCCTTTCTGCACTTCTGACAAAAGCGGCTGCCAGCTAACAGCCAAACTCAGCACCGCGTTCTGCAGAATACATACTTGCCTTTATTGTGATACTTTAATAATTCTGCCAATCTTTTGCTTTTTGTCTGCAGAATCAAGTTGCTATTGTAAAGACCCACTGCTTGAAACTTCCCCAAGCCCAGTTGCCAGACTCATGATGCTGCAAAAAACGTCAATACATACTGCCACCAAACTGCTCAGCTCTGCATTTCAGTGTAATGACTCTGGCAGAGATGCTGTTCCAATAGTCACGCAGATCAGTTGCAAAAAAAAAAAAGAGGGCAGCCTCGAATCAAGGTCTATAATTCATCTGGACTGAAGAAAAAGTTTCAGAGTAAACTCCATTTATTTTGCAGGCTTAACTTCTTAATTTGTTCTCCGGCCGGTTGTAGGGGTGTGCACAAGAGCACAGTTGTCTCTGTCTGTGTTGGTAGCATAGTTGTACTTCTGCACACCTGTAATTTCTTTCTTTCAGTGGAAAGAGTTGCTGCCTTCACTTACGAGGCCAAGAGGAGAAAAAAGCAGCGTTTAAAATAGGAGCGTTGCAGTAAATTCTGTAAATGACTCCTTCAGCTGAATGTGTGTGAGAAGTGACAGTGTGCAAAAGTTGTATTTGTATTTCAAAACAATAGCAAATGCTGTAGAAACAAGAGTTGTAGACCTGTTCAACTGCACTGCATATCTATAGTCTGTCCTCATAGTTGCCTTCATAAAGTAAATACTTCTTGCTTCTACTCCATGACTCCAGAGCAGAAAACAAGAAGTCCAATGACCTTTTCCGTAAACTAGTTGGGAATAGAAGTAGCAGTTTGATGTTGTAACCATGTTTTCCATTTTGTGTCAGTTGCACACCCTTACCGCATGAACCACTGCGAAATTTAGAATTCTTGAAGTAATTACATTATTTAGTGTATTTTGTAAAGAAGTGAAGCAGTGTGCTCTTTCAGAAGAGCTTTATCACCTGCAAAACAAGTACCCATGAATCATGAATTAACTGATGTTAGTTGAAATTACTCTTCTCCCTACTTCCCCCCTATTTTCTTTTTTATTCTTTTTCTGATCAGACCTTAAGACAGGTCTACGCATATTCAGCAGTCAAAGTGAGAGTTTCAGGATATGGTCCACCTGCTGTGATAGAACTGCATTGATTGTTCCTCCTATGTGTAAATGAAAATGAGCATAAACAATAAAATGCTTTACCGTGTTCTCAAGAGTGTTCGGTAGCAATTGTGTGACTGAAAGGAGTATTTATTGGTTTACCTGGTTTCTCAATATTGACTTTTAGGTAACGCTGATTTGATGAGTCACTCAAGAAAGCAATTGATGAAGGCTGAAATTGCAAGCTTCAATCAGTGGTCAGATTTTTAACAGGCAGCTTTGCTTTCATCCTAACCAGTACTGTTAGGTATAATTCTTACTATTTTCATATAATCCCAGATTAAATTTTTAGACCAATATTTTTCTTACTCCATTAAAAGTGAACAATACTTATTTTAGCACACGGTGGATACTGTAATCAATGTTCTTTTAAAACAGTAGGTATGTATTCTAGATGGGGGCTGTTAGCAAGACTGGAAAAATCTTACGTGATTTATCTCCCTGTTCTTCAGAGAGTCATTCAAGTAATAAGGATTTATTCACCTAATTGAATAGCAAAGAAAGAACCCAACCCTCTGTGCCTCTGAAACTCCCATTAACAGTAAAGAGGAACATGTGGTCATGGACAGGAAAGAAGTCTGCAAGACACAAATTAAAGTAGTGGAAAATAAACATTTTTGGTAATTTGAAGAAATCCAGAAGACTAGCCGCAAAATCGCATACCTCTAAAAAAGAGAATTATTATCCTGTGTTTCTAGAAAGTACCATCTTAATTAAAGACATGTGATTAGAAGAATTTTGTAAAATATTAGCTTATTTGATTGAAGTGCTCGTATTGCTTTTACAGTTTGTTTTTTTTTGCATACATGAGGTGAAAAAAGCAAGGAAGATAGCATCAAACCTGTTCTCGTTTGTCATTTTCTGGTCTTGTATAATGAGTTTTGTTTACCCCAAATTCTCAGTGAAATCACTAGACTTTTTATATGTCAAAAAAATGGAAAATGAGGCTGTAAAATGAATATTTTCAGCATTTCCACAGAGAACTGAGTCTTCTGTCAGTTTTACAAAGTTATGTGACTCGAAGAGCATGAGGTTCAGGGGTTGGACTTTCCTGGTCCTCACACTGCTGGAGTATACCGTCATCTTCAGCAACTGGCAGCAAATACTCCTGGCTTCCTGTTGTGATGTGAGGCTTTTGCTGAGAAGCGGTGAAGCTAATTCATATAGAAAGAATTCTTCCAAGTTTATGCTGAGGCTCTGAACTTTCTGCCCAAACAAACATTTCAGATAACCACGCTCACTGTTGAGAAGACGGTATGAAAGCTGCATTGAGTGACTTGGGGCGAGAGAAGAGAAGAGAAAGCTAACTGGAGTCCTGCTGAGCTTCCTGCTAGTTGAAGACCTTGTGCTAGCTGAGCAGCCTCGTCTAGTTCAGAAAACCATTCCCACAGGGAGATGGGTAGAGTGAGGACATGCATCTATTCGCAGTGAAAGAGGGGAAATGTAGGGCAAACATCACTCAGTGCTGGCAAATCTAAATACAGGAAGCACGTTCCAAGATTATTAGTGTATTTTAGGGCAGGAAGGGTGACCCATGTGAGCTTTGCTTCTTTGTGACTGGAGGAGTGTCCTGGCTGAATCTGGGTTTTATTTGGTTGTTGCCCTCCTGCCTCTCCCCTCTCCTTCTGTGCCTGGTCACTTGTGCTCAGCCTCTGGAAGGATGGAGCATCTGAAATTTTCAGTAGCAGAGGCTGTCCTGTCTGTCCACCCTATCTCTTCTGTACTCCTGTGGAAGGGGGTTGGAGGATCCTACCTCTTGACATTATTTTGTCATGGGAACCTCTTCATGACCATGCAGGTAAACTCCAAAGGTGCTTAAGCCTTTCGTTACAGAAGCAACACGCCTTCCTCTTATCTATTTCTTTGTTGTATTAGGTTCAAACATTGTCAGATGATGTTGTTGAGAGAAATCTCTGGTGAGCACTGAGGTTTAAAGTTGATCGCACATTTGCAAACTTCATGCTTCCCACGTTTCATGGTGAGGGACATGTGCGTAATAGTGTTGCTGACTGCAAGTGCTGTGAGACATACGACTGTTCAAGAGCAGCTGCAGTTGTGGCAGCAGCTGTTTGTAGCCCCATAGCTGCACTATTTTCCTAATATTCCTCAATTTTTCTTAAGAGGCATTTCTCAGTCTTCCAATTAATAAAACACAGATGCAGAATATAGAAATTGCAAGGGGAAGTCCCATACAATGAACCTTCATATAGCCATGAAACAGCCTAGAAAGTTCTACCTCTTCTGCGTACCTAAGAAAAAGAAAATGCCTTGACTAATGTGCCAATGCCCCATGGGACAAAAGAGATTTCAACTAATTCTCTGAACATTGATACTGTATTCACTGCCACAACATTTGAGACAGCTGGCCCGGCCTTCAGCCTCTGGCAGGACCATGGAGAGTAGGGATGATGGTTAACACTCCATTTGGAGCAGCCAATTTCCACCGTCCTCTACCCCTGCCTGCAAAAAGCCAGTTTGCCTTCTGTCAGCATAGCACTCTCATGGCTTTCTGATTCACGGTTGCTGCTCCCACGCTCTCTTGGCCAGAAAGGACTGGATATTGTCAGAAGTAAGCACTTTTGCCTGAAAATCCAGATCAGTCTAATCAGGGAATAAAGTGAAAAAAGTAGTAGTAACATTGGAGAACATGCATTGCGATTTGTAGCAGCAAATTTGTAGCAGACTGAGAAGCTGGCTGAAAGCAGTTCTGTATTCCAATAGTGGAATCCCATTCAAATGGAAATGAAGCAGAGATTGAAGAACAGGTTTCTCCAGCAAAGAGAACTTGTAGCAAAGAAAGAAGGCAAGGAAGTAATCCAAAATCTCTAAGCCTTGACCTGGATGTAAGGAAAAAACACTGGAATTACTACTTCTGGGTCTCAGGACCCCAGCAGACAGATGAGCAGTTTCAGAGAGAAGCAGCGTACCCAGAGACACGTAGCAAAATTACAGATGTGCGTTTATTCAGTGAAGTGGATGCCAACTTCTTTTGTGTGTTAGGAACATTTTTGTCTTTAAGGAAACCACACATATCTGAGACACATCCTTAAAAACCTGTCTACATCAGGACAGAAAGGTTTGTGATTTGTTTTTGGAGTTTTTTAATATTCCAACAATTAGTACCTAACCCAAAACATAGATGCAGCTTAAGTGAACTCTCCTACAGCAATGAGTCTGGCTGATAATAACGAGCTTGAAACATTTAAACTTAGAATGATCATATAGAAAAGCAAGAAGAAAATGAAGCTTTTTAATCACTCACATATTAAGCTTGAAAGATGTAATATAACAGGCAACTCAATAGGTGAGGTGAAGAGGAGATCCACAGGATATCAAATTTACAATATAGAGATCAAAATCTCTTACTGAGTCATTTTCAAGAGCTGGAGAAAGAAAGTCTTTGCTGTTCTTCTCAGAGATCAAACTCCTTGCAGTCATCCTTATAAAGGAACAAGGCTTTTTTATTGTCTTTATACAAATAATGCTTTGAAGGCTACAAACCAGAGAGAGTTCAGGGCTGCAGGGCTTTCACTGAGTAAATCATACGTTCTGTCTTTTAGGCTGAATGGTCATAGCAAAACAGAAAAGACAGGAATGATTATGTAAAATAATCCCTTTTTGACATTTCTTTCCTTATACAGAAAAGAGGAAAAAACCAGAATAACAGGAAGAAACAAGATCTGGAAAATTTTGGCATTCATGAGGTTGCATTAGGTTTCAGGATCATGTTTATGGTCGAATGAGGCAAAAATAATAAATACAGTTCCAGAATTCAGAGAAATGGAAATTAAATTAGGTATTTCCTTCCATCCAGATGCCTCAAGGGTCCCACTATCCTAATATTAGTTTCATAATATCATTTCTAAAAATCTTGATATTCCCAGATATGTTCAAATTAGCATTTATTAATGCATTCATACCTGCTTCTATATTAAGGTACACACTTTCCAAGCTCCTTCTCTCTTTTTCGTGTAGATTTCAAATATAAATTACTTTGTGCTCTTTTCTACCTGCACACTGTGTTCAGAACATGAATCTCATTTGGACCCAACCCTCTAAAATCCAGTCCCTGAAATGGTGAGAAACATTGTTTTCAAAAGCATACTAAGATCAGTACATTTAAGAGAATTAGTGCAAAAGCAAGCAAGGTTCCTGTTTCCCATCCACAGGAGAACCCTGTCCTTCCCTGTACTCAGTTCCTAGAAAAATTGGCTGTAGAATTGAAGGACACAGATGTGTGTATGTATACATACACAGATATGTATACGGCCACAAACCAGTGCAGATATACGAAACAGCCAGGTGTTTGGGCAGCAGAAGGAAAGCATCAGGCTAAGCTCATACTGGGATGGATCTCTCTGACCCGCAAGGGACATACCAAAAATCTGCGTTTAGTTGTCTCCTGAAAGATTCAAAGGATCTGGCAAGAAGCAAAGGGCAGGAAGAGCTTCAGGAGTAGTTTATAGATAAGAGATGGTGAAGGAACTTGCGTGCCCAGGGGCTCCATGGGCTACCTCTCTCCTGGGGCTGGTTGGCCCTGGCTCAGGGCAGCTCCGACACATCACAGCCGCGTGGCTGTGGATCCGGCTACTGAAGGGGCTGTGTTGGGGGAGCCAAATCCAGTAGCCTGGCAGAGGCGAGGCTGCATGGCTCCATGCCCCAGATCCAACCAATAGTGAGGCTTAGCGTATATTCCCAGGTACCTGCATACACATGTGCAATGTTATATATACACACTGCCATTGGCTCACCTCTCTGGATTCCTCCAGCAGCTGGGCTTGGACACACACACACACACACACACACACACACACACACACGTCCCACGGCATTTCCCCTCCTCTTTGGCTACTCCATCTTTGCGAGTGCCCACACACTCATTCACGCTAGCCCATCCAGTTTTTACGCTACAGACACATAGTCCTTCCCACCCACGATCCCTCTGCAATTACTGGCTCTTAGACCTCCAGCTGCACACAAAATAGACAACCTCATCCAAGAAAAGAATTCAAAACAGAGTTTAATAAGAAGACATGACTGACTGTACTGATCAGGCACAGGGTATGGCCAGGCAACCATACCAACCAGTCATTGTTTATACAGGCCCAGCTCCTTTTATCCCTTTATCTCTCCATCATGTCGTTTGTTCCTACACTTGTTCCTCCCCAAACGACCTTGAACCTTCCCTTTCCCCACCTTGGTTCCTCCACTAAACATCCCACTGTAAGTCTTGTTCTACCCCCAGATGTTCTTCCCTTGCATCTCATAATGTGTCCATACTCCTAGGTAATAATCTTCCCCAGTCTGAAAAGTGGTCCTGTTGGTTTCATGCCTGGACACAGGGCCTGAGGCTCCCCTGGGACAACTCTGGGAAGGAGCCAGACAGCCTGTACCTTCCTCTGAGTCCTTAATCTGTGTCCCCCAGAACTGCCTGCTGTTGTACCCCTGTACTCTTCTGGACTTATAGAAATGGGTCTTTGATGGCCCTTTGGCCTGTCCATGATGGCTCTGGGAGGAACTGAGGGAGGATATTTGGCTTCTCCCATCTGCCGTTGTCTCTGTGCTCCTTTGTAGGGGTGCAAATGAACTTTTTAACATGTAACCTAACATTTCATCTAGTTCAGGAAAAAATGAGAAGGGAAATAGCTAGCAGCCACTATTACAGATGTCAGAAGACTAAATATCTAATATGGTTTTATATATAATATAGGTTGAATTAATTAGAATGTCAGAAACTATCTACCAAAATAAAGCGAGAGCGTAAAAAAATCCGTTGTGATGGTTTTATGCTGAATCATGGAATCACAGAAAGGTTTGGGCTGGAAGGGACCTGAAAGATCATTTAATTCCAACCCCCGCGTGCCATGGAGGGCAGGGACATTTTCCACTACATCAGGTTGCCCAGAGCCTCATCCAACCTGGCCTTCAATGCTTCTAGGGATGGGGAATCCACAACTTCTCTGGGCATTCTTCATTCTGAGTGTTGTGAAGCACCAGGACACTGTTCCAGTGCTTCATTACACTCAGAATGAAGAATTTCTTCCTTTAATCAAAATCTACCCTCTTTCAGTTTAAAGCCACTACTTCTTTTTTGTGTGTATATATATACACACTACAGGCAAAGCATGACTATTTAGATGGCCCCTAAGCAATTTTCAAAATGAGTATTTCAGAACTATTCTCTGTTTTCAGACCTTGAAGAGTAATGGTCTTTTGTGTCAGGTCAAAGCCAGATCTTGCATGTCCCAAGTTTAGAGTATTGCGTCCAGTTCTGGAGTCCCCAACATAAGAAGGACATGGACCAGTTGGAGAGGGTCCAGAGGAGGGCCACGAAGATGATAAGAGGGCTGGAGCACCTTTCCTATGAGGACAGGCTGAAAGAGTTGCGGCTGTTCAGCCTGGAGAAGAGGAGGCTCCGGGGTGACCTTATAGCGGTCTTCCAGTACCTCAAGGGGGCCTACAAGAAAGATGGGGAGAGGCTGTTCAGGAGGGCCAGTTGTGATAGGACAAGGGGTAATGGTTTTAAAATAGAGGGAGGTAGATTCAAGTTGGATATTAGGAAAAAATTTTTTACCATGAGAGTTGTAGAACACTGGAACAGGTTGCCCAGAGAGGTGGTGGATGCTCCATCCCTGGAGACGTTCAAGGCCAGGTTGGATGAGGCCCTGAGCAACCTGATCTAGTTGGAGATATCCCTGTTTGTTGCAGGGGGGGTTGGACTAGATGGCCTTTGAAGGTCCCTTCCAGCCCTAACCATTCTATGATTCTATGATTCTATATCAGACAGCTAGATCTGAAGTGCCTTTGTGCAAGCTTTCTGCACTTTGATGAATTCCAGACTAATGGAAAAGATGATTGAAGGAGTCATTATGATAAGTTAATCAGTCTCTTTCATTTATATACTTGTGCTTTGGCTAAAATTTTAGCAGGAGCTACCATTAGTTCCTTCTGAGATTACCAGCAAGGCATTGAACAAATATTGGTGCTTGAGCAATGTAGTCACATACTTAAATATACTTCTGAGCAGTATATTTACGTACAACTAAACTCAGAGACCAATAGCTTCCTTGTTTTCAAATCAAAGTGAGAGGTGATCTCTAAAGTCCATGAATCGGGGCGTCCTAGAAATCTTGGGGAGAGCCACTGTCCTCCTCTTTGACAACAGTCAACTCCCACAGCTGTGTATGAGGCATACACTATTCAATATGTTCACTAGAGAGGCTGGAAAATCAGTGAGCAAAGAGCAGTGGTGCTGAGAAAGGCAAAATGATGCAACGTGAAAAAATAATCCTGTCTATGAATGCACAATAAAATCACAAAAATATTTCTTTTAGACACATGGGGGACACTCTTCTGTGAAAACAACCGCAGTCAAAAGAACAGACAAAAGATTGCGTATAGAAAACAAGGCAGAAGAGAGCATTGTTTCACCTTGTAAATTCCTATGTCCTGCATCCTGCATAATATGAGAAGGTCAAACCTGCCTCAGAAATGATATAGTAGAGCCAGAAAACATTCAGGAAAACAAAGAGTATATGTGAAGCCTCTTTTGAACACAAGCAATCCTGCACTCTAGCTACCAAGACAGTTGAGATGATGCTTGAAACTTCCTCTTTGTACCATGCAAGGACAACTCAACAGCAAGGCAAGGGAAAGCAGGCACATTCAGAGTACAACCATTGTTGTAGGAAACAACACATTTCTAAATGCAGTTCAGCTCAGTCTGATTGCACCATGCCTGAAAATCCCGAGGAAGCATTTCTGACACTTTTCTTGTCTCTAGCTGCACTGACGAATGCTGATTCCCCAGCCCATCCTGCACTGCTTCTTAGAAGGAGAGGAATTAAGACTATTTGGGTATTCTGCCAGTCTCCTGGCATGACTCCTCTATTAGGTGTTAAGTTGCAGCTAAAAATGGACACTGAGTGTTACAATAAAGACTACATTCAAAGGAAGCATCACCTTGGGTCTTCTTTGAGAGTGGACACCCAGTGAATGAGACTTCTGGAGCTGGTAGACTGCTTTGAAAATCTAGGGCCTAGATGCCAATGCTTTGGGTTATTAAGTGGATCTCTATGTGTACAGAAGAACTGAATACTTGAGAAAATAATCATCCTGCAATTTCCCAGAACTGGGGACTCCAGGGTATTATGAGGAAAGAAAGCTCACAGGCACTTCTCTGTATTCTTCCTCATCTGTACACAATTAAAGGGCATTAGCTTTCATTTATGAAGGAAGGATTTTATCTCTTCTGTCCTTAATTAAATCACAGACCTTCTCACTGGTTGATAAATTAGCAACGCTATAATTCAGCTCCCACAGAAAACAGCTGGACGTCAACACCCTATAGGATACTCTTGTCCAACTAGTCTTTTAAACTGCAGTGTTTATTTCAATTAAATAAGAGTTAGTGGTACTGGGGGTTTTACATTTTGCTGTAGGAACAGTGAATTGATTTCTGCCTGAATGACAGGTTTCAGTCACACTTCAGTTACAGTACACAAAATATTTGGAGTTTCGTCAGCAGATATAATTGAGTTCCTTCAATTAGGCCTGGGGTAAGGTCCTAAAGGGATTCCACCAGGCTTTTTCCAAGCTGCATGGTTACTAGTTCATTTAATAGAATGAAGTTCTTCACATTCTTTCAGCTTCCTTTACATAGGGGATTTTTGCCTGTGTAATGTGTGTGAATTAAATCCTTGAATTGGCTCGAGGCAGTACTCCTGCTTAAAGGATAAGAATTCAGACCTATCATTTAAAAAGACAGTAGAAAGAGCAACACAGTGTTTCCCATTGCATTTAATGGAGCAGTTGTTCCTAAACAGAGGAGAAACACTGGGGTTTGTATAGCTGCAAATTAGTTTTATAGGGAAAAAAACGAGATTTTTAATGCTTTTAAAATAATCCTAAATGTTCCCTTCAGTTGTTTGAGAAGTTGAAGTTTTTGAACCCACCTTTTTCAAACCCGAACTCTGTGCCCTTCCTTTTCCAAATATCTCATGTATTCCTATAAAAATGACTTAGGATACTGAAAATTGTGAGAAAGAAATATCAAAAAGGAGTGTCGATACTGGCAAGGAAAATGATATCTTCTCTAAAAGATTGCCTGAATGTGGCAGTAGCTCTTTATCTGAGCGACCTGCATTTATCAACAGGAGCGCTTCTAAATCCCAAGGAAAACTTTCAGGGCTAAAAGACTCATTTAGCTCAAGACTTCACATTCTCTGATCCACTAGATTAGTAAAGAAGTACAGTTGCGCAGTTCATGTTGGCAAGTATTGATTTCCTTTAATATCTGAGATTACTGCAATTTTACTTTCATGTTACGCATAAAAGGCTGCTGGTGCTGGAGGCAGTGGAGACGATACCACTCCCTTTGACTGAGGGAGCGCGTGCTCCATTGGTGACCAAGATTCACCATTTGGGAATGATTCTAGACCCCTGACTGCCAGTAGACAGCAATATTATGGCTGTACATCAGTCAGCTCTCTGGCCAGAAAGCTGTGGACCTCCAGGAGTAAACTCCATGTCAATCAGCTGTGCTTGGACTGCAAGTTACACTCCATGGAGGGGATGATGTGACTGCTGGCCAGCCAGCTCGCTTTGCTGAGACCACATGGCCTCGGGCTGGAGTTCAGGATCTGGCCCTCAGAGCCAGGCAGCCTCATGCGAGGCTGGGAGGGTCCTGTGAGCGCTAGTGGGGGCAGAAGGGGGGTGGAGGGGGTTGCTCTCCCTCCCCATGCCATGGCAGCCCATCTCAGATGGGTGGGAGTGCCTGAAGTGGCTCCCGTTGATGCCAGGGAAGAGGTGCACCCAGCTCCTGTTTCCCGAGGAGAGGCACAGGGATTTAGGAAAGGATTTGGTGAGCAGCCCAGGAATAAGGAAGATAGAGAAAAATGATTTTCCTTTGTTTAGTCAGCATCTGGCAGAGGCTGGTCTGAAGGACATCTTGAGTTTAGTACCAGTCCTGTGTTCAAGTGTCTGGACACTTATTTCATGATGTTTTGATCAAAAGAAACAATAAATAGATGAATACATTTTTATTGCCTGACCTCTGCAAGCAGCTTAGCAGCTTGTTTTCCCATTCTCACTCCATATGAGAAGATGTTTCATGAATTTCATTTTTCCTTGAAATGCTGAAATTCAGTGCGAGCTGATCTCTCAACATAACTGCTGAGACCTGCTGCCCCAGGAAAAGTAATTTTTGTTCCTCTTCCCATGTTTTACCACTCTTCATAAGGATACTCGAGGCTTTGCTGGCCACAGTGGTTGCACAAGCTGTATTTCCCAGTGCTTCTGCCCTGCACCAAGTTTGTGTCACCCACCAGTGCACTCTTCTTATGGGCACTGCCCCGTGCCTTGGATGCCCTGGGGCCCTGTAGCAGTGTGCTGCCCAAAAGGGACTATCAAGTAGATGTAGGGGAAGAAGAAAGGTGGGATGGGTTTTGACCTGCTAAGTGACCTTGAGGAACTCTATGCCTCAGATTCCCTCTGCTAAGGAAGACAATCGTATCAGTCATCCTCCTTTGGGGAAATAAGCATTATTATCATCCTATAGTTTTCAGAACATGTTAGCATCAGTCCTAGGAGAGCCAGTTTCCAAGGGAGTAGGAATTCATCAGAGTACTCACATGATTTAGCCCTTAGTGTTTAAGAGACAAAAATGATGACAGTTACAGCCTCCCACCCCATCCACAGTTGCAGAAAATGTGATATAGGATGACAAATAGGATTTTTAATCCTTTTGGTTTTCAGATGATGTTATTGTTTTCTGGCCTGTTGCAGGCCAAGTCTAAAAGCTCAGGACCCACAGTGCACTTTTCAATTCCCATCACATACCTCCTCTGTGTACCTCAAAGGGAATTCTGTGCTGTGAGCTTCCTTTTTCCATGTTTCAGGATACAATGAAAAATGGTGCTGTGAGCAGCTGATGATTTACCTGTAGTCTGAAAGAGAAAGCAGAATCAAACCAGTTGCTATCAGAACCTAAAACTCTGCAGAAATCTGTATCTTTACTGCACAAAGCGATGGAAAGTTCAGGCCTGCTTCATTACCAGGCAGAGCAGTCCTCTAGTCCTCTAGCTTGCGACACCATAGTGCTGCTACTGATCTTCCAGGTGTGAAGGCCACATGCTATCTCAGGACTTCTGGGGTCGATGCATGCTCTTCTCTACCTTGCTGTATGCTACAGAGCTTTCCTAGCTACGTTTTCTCTGTCGCCAGCTCTCAAGTCATCCCTGAAGTGCCCTAGGATCCTGATTTTGAGGAATGTCAAAGCTAGAGAGATAAAATGTGTTGCTGTTAAAAAGTTACCTTTAAAACTCTTTAAGTCAAGTCAAAATAAACAGAAGTATTGTTATACAAATGTCAACATTAGACAATAGAGTGGAAAAAGCTTATAAAAATGCAGGAGATAGCTCCACACTTGCCTGTCACTTAGATTAGCTTTAACACTCTCCTTTATCCCACACGGCTCAGCCAGGAGACTCAGTGTGGTCAGCAGGTCAAGAGAGGTGATTCTCCCCCTCTGCTCTGCTCTTGTGAGACCCCACCTTGAATACTGCGTCCAGTTCTGGTGTCCCCACCATAAGAGACATAGATCTGTTGGAGCGTGTTCAGAGGAGGGCCACAAAGATGATCCAGGGACTGGAGCACCTCTGCTACGAGGACAGGTTGCAGGAGCTGGGATTGTTCAGCCTTGAAAAGAGAAGACTTGGGGGGGGACCTAATAGCTGCCTTCCAATATCTGAAGGGAACCTACAGGAAGGCTGGGGAGGGACTTTTTACAAGAGTGTCCACTGATAGGACAAGGGGAAATGGGTTTAAGTTGAAGGAGAACAGATTTAGGTTAGATTTTGGGAAGATATTCTTCAGTACGAGGGCGGTAAGACTTTGGAATAGATTGCCCAGAGAAGTTGTGGATGCCCCCTCCCTGGAGGTGTTCAAGGCCAGGTTGAACGGAGCCTTGAGTAGCCTGATCTAGTTGAGAGACGTCCCTGCCCATGACAGGGAGGTTGGATTAGATGATCTCTGAGGTCCCTTCCAGCCTATGCCATTCTGTGATTCTATGATTCATAACCATCCTTGCTGAGGGCTAGGATCCGCTTGCCTTTTTCAAACTCTGGAAGCGTCAGGCCCGCTTTTTCTTTGTATTCCAGGCATGGATCTGGACTTTGCAGTCAAGACTACCTCTTCGGAGTTAGACAACCACCTGTCATTCTCAGCATTTGCTTCGTCCTCAACTCAGCCAGGAAAGAGTCCTGGCTCCCTTGTTACTCCTGACAAAACTGCTATCTATTCCCCCTAGCTTTGGAAATGCTTCTCTCCTTTGAGTGTTGAGCTGGTGTAGTTCTTTTTTTGGTCTAGATGATAAGTAAAGATAGACAGTTCACTGGGATTTCTGTGCTTGGCTAAACCATTAGTGAATCATGAATCCTTTTAAAGCACTTCTATTCAATAGGGTAGTCTAGAGAAGGAAACCTTTTCAGCCACTGATCTTTATTTTTGTTATATATAGATTAGCCACCATACTGTACACAGCAATACAAATGACAGTTGATATGGTAGAAGAAAATTCATGCAACCAAAAGCATGCAGCTAGATGACTAAGAGATCTAAAAAGAAGTTGTACCTATAATATTTTCTGTATTCATTGATTTACATATGCTTTTTAAATCTTCATCATGGAAGCTTAGGGAGGAGAGGTGGGAAGAGAGTAAAGTAATTCCTTGTTCCTCAGTGTTGTGTGGCATCACTCACCAACAATGAGGAGGAAAGCTTCCTTCCAGAGATGAGACGTTCTGCATTGAGATGAGTCAGAAAGAGGTTCTTGGCTTTTGTCCTGTGTGCTTCCATGCCCAAGTGGGTGTGAGTGTGGGGAAGGAAGGCCTGTGGCAGATGCAGAAGCCATCATGACAAAATCATCCCATCTTAACTCAATAGCAGCAGTAACTTTCCAAATATATCTAAAAGAAAATGAGGTAGGGCATAGCTGTTTTTTTAATTTAGTCAGGGAGACCATGTATTGTTAAGTGTAATCTTAATGATGTTGTTGTCATTCTATTTTTTGTAACTTTATTCCATGACAGAAAACCTACGTTTCTCAAGTGACTTTATTTTAACCTGTAATCTTATCTAGCAATAAATCTGGCTAGTCATCTGACGAAGCATTCCTTACCCCAGCTTGTTACAAATCTTAAAACTGTGGCAGTGAACACCTTGAAAAAGTGTTGAATTATCCAGTACATTACATTTCTTTTATCTAAAGAGCAGTAGGATAAATCCCCATAGATGTTGCATGGCAGTTTACCATGAGGTTAAGGAGAAGAAGAAATGTCTTCTTGTGACTGGTGATGACTAGTGAAATTCTCTGACTGGCAGTAAAAAGCTGGCAGTATGACTGGTGAGCTCCTTATTGGCTTTTAACTGAGACCAGACATGACAGTAACCTGTAACTTTGGGGTAATGGTGCATTTGAGGTTAACTGTGCACCCGATCTCATTTTTGAGGAATACTGCAAGAGTCATAATGTCACCTTTGATCTCTATATGTCTTCTTTCTCTCTAACGCTTTATTTATTATGACTGCAAAATCTTTTGATGTGTCCAGTCCTCCTCTGTACATTATCACAGAGATTAGCCCAGCTGGGGACCAAATTTCAAGTGGAGATTTTAAGGACCACAGTAGTATAAGGTCAAAGATCCATCCATTGAAATGTTGTTGATCTAGCGTGCCAGTTTCTGCAGTCAGTAGTGACGACAGAGTACTGTCCCAGAATCATATTTAGATCTCCTTGACTGCACAGCCTGCATGGCCACATATGTGTTGTCAGCTGGGTACCCAGTGTGCATTCTTCAGAAGATCCAAAATCATGAATCTGGAGACACAGAAAGAAGCCAAAAGGACTTTCCCTTCTCATTGATAGAAGAGCAGCGTTAGTAACAATCTGTGCAGAGAATGAGGGTTGAAAGAAATTTCTGTCTTTTGGTAAAGAAAAAAAGAATAAATGACAGCTTAAAGAATCATTCAGGATGTTATTTGAAAATAATTACTTGGACAACAACATATTGCAGCCCGGCTACAGACACACGCCAAAATCGAAAGAGGAAATATTTTATCAACGAGTAAAACATCTTGCTTTGGAATTCCTTGCTAGCATTCAGATTTTTCTAGGTGCTACACCTCCCTCAAAAACTAAGGTACAAGATCTATGGAAGATAAAAAATCTATAGTGAAGAATTCGTGTTCTGGAAGAGCATAATACAGACAGGAAAGGGTGACAGCATTTGCCTGAATGTACCTCTGCCCATGAATCAAACTCTGAGTAAGTGCAAGCAGCAGATGGCTTATACAATTTTGTTATTCTTTTTTTAGTATCAATACTTGTAGGTTTTTTTTCCTATTCTTTCTTTGATTGCATTTAGCCTTGGACAGTAATTTCTTTGTATCTTTGTACAGCTATTAAATTAAATCTTCCCTTATTTTAATGTTATTTAAAACTATGTTTATTAATTAAAAACCCTCTTTCAGTTGAACTCTTGCATTTTTATTTTCTTTCCATCAAATATAAGATTATTGTAACTTTTTGTCTCATGTTTGCATTCATCGTTTGGTTTTGCAATTATCAGCTAGAGGAACAGCTACTTCCACTGAGTCAATGGAAGGCTTGATTTGTATCACTGGAAAAACACCATGGAAAATACTGAAAACTGTTAGTTGATGGAGGTGACTGGACTTTTGATGTCTGGAATGAATTTGTTCCAACAAAGACAAATAATAAGAGAAGACTTAAAGTGTGGGACAATCTGATGGTTATTGGCTCTGGGAGAGGTCTGGACCTCTATACCCCAAGGAGCTGAGTGTCTTGGTTGTTGCGTTCATACAACAGAAAATGTCAGTAAAAGTGTGATCGAGAGAAGACTTGTCACTGTCAGGACGTCCTGTTTCCAGCAGAAGGACTGCCCCTTCTTGCACAGTGTTCTAGTGTATAGATTTTAATCCTAAACCAAGTTTTAAATATATAAATCCATCACAACCCTGTTGAGGTCAATGGTAAAACTCTCACTTGCTTGCATGGTATGAAGCAGGCTCCTCAGATAAGAATATGTCTGACTCTTCTGTGAGCAACAACAGGGAAATAATGTCAGGAATACGGAATTTTTTTTTTTGACAATAGATCAGCAAATTTATTCTATGACTGGCCTACTGAAGCATTCGTATCATTCATTAATAATCCTCACAACCTTCAGCTTGGGCAGTCTGATATTACATGGCTTGTAGTTGAGGTGGAAAAGATGATTCCATATTCAACTTGCAGAAAAGACCAAGAAAGCGAGCTGGATTTTAATGTTCAGTTGCTGCACATATCACTGGATATTTGAAGTTTATATATTTAGATGGCTGTGTGTGGAAGGCGGGGATCTGGGGTAAAGCTGTTTACTTGAATGTGGCCTTTAACTGTGAAAATTCAGTAAATGAGAGAGGATAGATCAGTCACAAAGCCTTGAAAGCACTCTGAGTAGCTTATGGTTGTTGTTACAGAATACAAGAAGAATGACATAGTCAAAACAATGAGCTAAGAAAACTAACTTTGCAGCTGACAGGCTAGAAGCAACGCAAGATGATATTTGTCAAAGCCAGAGAAAAGAATATTGAGGGAAGCAAGTAATGAGATAGTGAGTGATGTGGTTATAAGTTTCAGCTGTGAAGAAGTGTTGTGCAGAGAGAATTGCAAGGTCGACAAGGATAAGAAGGTCAAATCTAAGATGATTCATGATCGTAAGTCTTTGTGGCATTTCCCACAGTGGTAATGGGAAGAAAGACAGGGTTTTGCTTTGGACATGTTGCACTTAAGCTTAAAGTCTTAAGTCAGAGCACTAAAAGGAAATGTCAGCGCAACAGACTATTAGTTTGGTTCGAGTTAAATGAGAGACATCTTTGGATGGGTAATAAATCTGTTGGTCACTGACCTAGAGAGGATAGATGATTTTTTATTTAGTAGCATGGCTTATTTACAGGCAAAAAGCATAGAGGGAATAAGATTGCAAAATTTCTGCTGATTGCTGGGTCACGGAGAAGATGAATAAGCACCTTCAGAGATCTGCTACAGGAGAAATTGTGGAGAGAGGAGGTTAACAGGGAGAAGATCAAGTTACAGCCACCAAGTGAGAATACTGCTGCTGCTGCTGAGAAGACAATAATAGGATAGGTTAAATATTAGTTTTACTAGTTTTACCATTCAGTAAAGATATTGTAGACAGCACTGAAAGATGGACCACTAATGATGAAAATGTTGAAGTAAAAAGTGAGTGTCACTGAAACGAAAGACACTAAAGAATGGAGGCAACAGCACTTTATCTGTCTTGTCTCTGTTGCACATATGCTTGTTTGGCAAATGTTTCTTTCCTTATGCATGTATGTCTCTTAAATCGAGTGCACCCTCAGCAAGTTTGCAGATGACATCAAGTTGTGTGGTGTTGTGGACATGCTGGAGGGAAGGGATGCCATCCAGAGGGACCTTGACAGGCTGGAGAGGTGGGCCTGTGAGAACCTCATGAAGTTCAACAAGGCCAAGTGCAAGGTCCTGTACGTGGGTCGGGGAAATCCCAAGCGCAAGTACAGGCTGGGTGCAGAATGGATTGAGAGCAGCCCTGAGGTAAAGGGCTTGGGAGTGCTGGTGGATAAGAAGCTCAACATGAGCCGGCAATGTGCGCTTGCTGCCCAGAAAGCCAACCGTATCCTGGGCTGCATCCAAAGAAGTGTGGCCGGCAGGTCAAGGGAGGTGATTCTGCCCCTCTACTCTGCTCTCGTGAGACTCCACCTGGAATACTGCGTTCAGCTCCGGAGTCCCCAACAAAAGAAGGACATGGAGCTGCTGGAGCGGGTCCAGAGGAGAGCCATGAAGATGATCCAAGGGCTGGAGCACCTCTGCTATGAAGACAGGCTGAGAGAGTTGGGGCTGTTCAGCCTGGAGAAGAGAAGGCTCTGGGGTGATCTTATTGCAGCCTTCCAGTACTTAAAGAGAGCCTACAGGAAAGCTGGAGAGGGACTTTGTCCAAGGGAATGCAGTGCTAGGACAAGGGGCAATGGCTTTAAACTGAAAGAGCGTAGATTTAGATTAGAGATAGGAAGAAATTCACTCTGAGGGTGGCGAGGCACTCAGAGTGGTTCCACACAGACGAAACTTTTTCTCATCTTTGCCACTCTCCTGCCCTGTCAGAGCTAGGTCAACAATGTCTATAAGTCCCTGCTGTTCCACAGGGCTATGAGCAAGGGCTGCTAACTGGCCGTGCTTCCTGTGCTTCCTGTCTGACAGGGACCCTACCTCTCCTCTGTGGAGAGCCAGAGGCATGGCTGAGGAGCAGTTCACGAAGGGGAGCAGCTTGTGCTGGGTCAGGGAATCCTTTGGGAATGGGAAAGACTCAATGCTCCTGCTTATGACCTTCAGCAGAGAGTCAAACGCCTGTGGGGACAGTAGTTCCTCCTCCTTCCCCGGTGAGATCAGATTGGCAGGGAAGCTGTCTGAAACCCTATCGATCGCTTGTTCAGAAAGTTCAATAGTGTCGGGAAAGTTGCAATACTTTTTTTCTCTCTTTGTATTGAAGTTGTGAAAAAATGAAATGCTTTTCTGCCCTGGAAGGAGTCCTACCTCAGTGATTCTCAGCCTTTTTTTTTTTTTTTTTTGTATGGATGTGCTACAGATTTTGTGGTTTGTGTATATTGAGTGTAAACCTATTGGCAACAAGCTTGTCTTTCTTCAGTATTTTTTTTTTGTGAAACCCTTAGAAGTAATCACCACAGCTACAGGGATCTACAGCTTGAAGGCCGAATAGCGCTAGCCTGTACAAAAAGGTGATGTTCTTCTTGCAGCTCCTGCCTGTAGAGGAGGTGAACATACCATTACGCTTTCTCTTTGGGGTTGACATGCATTGCCTGACAACTGCATCTACTGGGACTGGAAGCACAGACCTACAGCATCATCACCTGAACCACAGCATCAGGGCACGCAAGCAAGGTGAAAAGAGCATCGCATGGTGCCTATTCCTGTAAAGTCCGTGGGCAGGACTGCGATCTGGACTGCTGTTGTGGCTGAGTGTTTACAGTGGTGAGAGTGGGATTCCTTATGCACCCTCTTCACCACCATTTCCAAACACAATCTGACATCCCATCTGACATCCAAATGTGCTGCGAGTGCATCGGGGTGGCAATGAAGTGAATTGGAAACTGGACGTCAGCTCCATATGCTACGTTAACTCTGACCCAAACTGAACTACAAAGAACAACTGGCGTCCTAAATCAATCTGTTTACCTTTTAATAACCAATTTCCTGCACATCTGTCCAGAAGCACTTCTGCAGAGACACAAATGGCCCAATTCTGTTTCTGATTTAAGTAGACAGTAGCTTTTGCGTGTCTGTTCCACCGGAACAAACCAAGTTTGTAGCTTAAGTTGATAATATTTAAAGCATCATTGACAAAGATGGTAGAGCTATAAACCAGATTTGGAGCGATTAAAATACTGCTTTTGAGGAACTCACCTTTATTACACAAATACAGATTTTGAATTACTAGATTGTCTGATCCTATGTGTGATTCTGGCCCTCAGGTCCTGTGTTTCTGGATCTAGATGCAAGATTTTCCAGTGAGGGTTTTTTATTTGCTTTTTTTTTTTTAAAAAAAAAAGACAAAACAAAACTTATTTTTTCATTTAAACAGTTGCTGATTGTGAAGAGGCTATGACTTGTGTCAAAGCACTCAGTGAGACATTTCTCTTGGGGATCTTTTTGAAGTACTGTGGGAAGTACTGTCCTCAGGTAAAGTTGACTCTCCTAAAGTCAAGATGCCAGGACAGATGATATGAGTGTTTATTTCAGCAGAAAGCCATCTGGGTCAGCTTAAAGTACCAAGGAAGGTTCGGCTTAAACCAATTCTGTAGGAGGACACCTGCCCAGGCCCCAGGGGTGTGTGCTTAGGCTCATTTTTAATTTAAATTGTTTTGAAGGAGAGCTAATCAGAATTTGAAAATATTTGATGATGATTAAATCTAAAATTCATGGATAATTAGCCTGAAGAAAAAAAAAAAAAGCTATCTGCAGATGCTGGAAGATGCTGAATGCAGCATGTGTCAGTAGCGCTCCAAAGGCACCTCATTCCTATAGTCCTCAGAACTGCTTTTCTGGAGTTGTCATGCAGTGTTTTGGGAAGACACTGCCTAAGCACAAAGTACAGTAAGTAAAGATAAGACAGAACATCAGGACTCTCCTTAGACATATCTCTCATTCCTTTGACCTTGTGAAGCCACCTTTACAGAGCTATTCAACTTTTCAGAAATTCATTCCCAGGTAGAAAAGAGCAGCTCCTACTGGGAGTTTTGCTGTGCTCCAAGAAACTTTTGTTGAGTTCCTGAATAGTGGGGAAGTCCCTAATTGCTTTTAACCATCTCTGTCCTCCCCCTTGCTTTGTTACCTTTTCTCTGCTTTTGACTCTGAGATATTCTGAAGAGCCTCTCACCTCTCAGAGGAAGCCCTGGAGCTGATAGAAAGATCTCCACAGACAGCACTGTTTGCAGTGTACATGCTTTATTGATCTTAACCCGAAGAACCAAGCTACATATTCTCAAGCTCTGCCTCCTGATATCTTCTTGCTTAGGTATTTATATAACTACAAATAAAAAGAATTTCTGTCACAGTTCCTATTTCTGCCCCCTCTATAAATGATTGTATTTTTTTTTGGATGGGATGCAATTCTGGTCATACTATAGTCAGCAAGCAGCACCTCAGTAGCTGAACTGCTGTTCTAATGGGCTTGGGAACAAACTCCATAGCAGGTATAGGTACTGTGGTGCTAACCAGCTCTACTTTGAAGCTGCAGAGCATTTACAGTGCTTTGGTCTTCCCTTTGCAAGATGATTTGTTTCTCTGATAGATGGGATCAGCAGCATTAGCTTCACCAGAAAAACAAAACAAATACAAAAGGCTTTTTAAATAGTATAGATTCATATCCCAGATTGAGGTGACACTTAAGAAACTGAGGTATCAATAAATTATCAAAATAAGCATGATTGCCCTGTCTGATACTGAACAAAAAGGTGAAGGCAAAGACATTTTAGTTATATGAGCAGACGAGGGACAGAGGGGCAGTACTGATCCTCTCTGCAGAATTAGTGCTGCTGCTACGGGAAGACCGCCTGGGCTTCAAAAGCAGGGTGGAGAACTGAAGAAAATTCAGACAAGAGCTGCATAAATGGTTTGAGATCTGCAAAAGTAGGCTTTTTAATGAGAAACTAGGGATGCTTGATACATTTTCAATCACCAGCTCAAGGCTCATTAGTCGAATAGGCAGACGTTAATTTTCACATCCCAAGGCTGAGCGAGCAGAGCCTGGTTTCTTCCACTGTGGAAGTTAGGTGGAGCCTGAACAGCAAAGGCAAGACAGCTCTGGGGTTCAGGCATGCTGCTCCTCCTGCTCCTGAGGGAAAGGAGGAATGGGGCTGATGGCTGCTGCTCTGGAAAGGGGCTTTTTCTCACCCCTACAGCATTTGTTATCTCACATGATTCCTTTTTCTCAGGAAAGGCAGAAATCTGGTGGTTTTACATGGTCCTTGACATGTAAATGTTAATGTCTTTGACGCTATTGCCTTTTTGGTGACCTTTTCTGCGCTGCCCTCAGAAACTACTTAATCTGTCTGAATCTAAGGGAACATTCCCACAGCTCCGAAGGGGACCAGAGTGGTACTTAGGTCTCCCACCACAGAGCTGGAACATGGCCAGGGCATACCCAGCAAAGCCGGCCTGCATCATACCCTGAGGAGTGAGCTAGTCCTATGGTATATACTTAATATTTCCTCCCTTGGGACAAAGCTTTATCTCTTATAAGAAATTTCTCCTTTGAAATCTTCTAGGGAGCCCTCCTGAAAAAATCTAATCTTTCTTGTGAAACTTATTCTTTTGCTTCATTATCTAAGAGACCATCTGATCATTCTTCTCAGTTAAAATAAGTGGTTTTACTTCAGCTCCTTGGAGATGCAAATGTCTCTTGCTAGAGCAAAGTCCTTGACTAGCTAATTAACAACTCTTTGCTTCTATGAGTGAGGAAAGCTCTCCCTATTCCTCCTCCTTTTTTGACTCTGACACGGTGAAACATATTTTAAATTTACTTTATATTCTCTAACACTAGGTATATGACAAATGGGTCTGATGCAAATACCTAACTTGACAAATACGCTCTTAACTGAAAGCAGATTAATCACTTTGGAGTCCCAACAAGCTTCTGCTAAGCATGTGTAGCAATGTTCCATTGCACTGTTGCATCCAAGGAGGACAGAAAGCAGTGATGGACTCACAAGATTTTGATGTTTCAGTGACTCTGTGAAGGCAGAAAATTAGCTGTTGTTGTCTTACCATAAACAAAGTGGAAAATTCAGAAATAAGATTATATCATTATGTAAACTATAACTGGTTCAGCAAATAGCATCACAGCGTCTTACCAAACTTTGTTAGCTGAGACAATTCCAGGCAAGTATAGCAGCAGCTACTCCTCTGTAAAAGCTTTGGTGTAAACTTTGTGTCATGTCTTTTATTCTTGTCTCATATGGAGGTGTTGTTCAGAAGTAGCAGACATGCAATTCAGTAAATGTGTTACTGGAACTATCACACTGAATAGTGCTTATTGTTAATAGAATTGCTGGGGTTTTTGGCTCTGGGAGTTTAGTGACATTCTTAAGAGCTTTGTATCATCACCTACGTGCTGTTTCTGTCTGCGTGATATTGTCATAGGGAAGTTCAGATTATTAAAGGAATATTAAGATTCTGTTTTTTTTCTCCGTATTTTTGTCTAACATCAATGGACAAAATAGATCTTGTCTTAACAAACTGTGCACCCTAAAGCATCAGTATTCACCCGTGCTAGTTTAGGGTAACAAATTACAGTCACTTCAGGTTTCTCTGGATCATTCCTGAGCTGAAGTTTCTAGGTTTATTTCTTTATAATCTCAACAACTTCTGCAATGTAAGCAGCACAATAATGGAAATCTTAAAGAAAGTGGAATATCCATCTTTGTTCTTCACAAAGTACTGAAGTGATTTCTGCATGAGCTAGGAGAACCCTTCAGCAATCTACCTGGAGCTCCCATTCGGTAGCAGAGACCACTTTGACTATAGGCAGAGCAGGCAGTGCCAAGGTAGCCCCACAGCCATGGTCCATCCACCCCTTTCACCTATCCTTAAACTTCGCAAAACCAACTGGCTGCTTCCACCAGGGAAGGTGGTGATTTCCTGGGATCTCCTTCCTGTGGCAGCGCTTAGTATCAAGCCTGGCTCCTCTCTCTCTGCTTCTTGCAGCAAGAGTAGCCTCCGTGCCCGGGCGTCAAATGGACCGGGTTCTGGGTGCTGACAAAGTAGAGAAGACACTGTCGTGGGTTAGGCCGATCCGGCAACTAAACCCCACGCAGCTCTCCCACTCCAGTAAAATGGAGAGGAGAAAAATGTAATAAAAGATCTGAGGATCGAGACAGGAACAGAGGAGCACCCAGCAACCACGGGCCCGGGCAAAAGAGGCTGTTTTCTTAAAAGCAAAACTATTTATTAACAGCTACCTAGAAAGAGAAAAGCAAACAAAAACGGTTACTTGAGAGGATAACAAGAAAACAAGGCAAGGTCTTAAAAACAACACCACTCCCCCCCCCTTTGCCTCTTCTTCCCGGCTCTACCTCCTCCCCCCAGCGGCGCAGGGGGCAGGGAATGGGGGAGTGCAGGTCAGTTCATTCCAAGTTGTTACTGCCGCTTCTCTTAAAGGAAAAGGAGTCTTTACACCACTGTCCCTTGCTCCAGTGGATCCCCTACTCACGGCAAAAGCGTTAATCCTACCCGCTGGGGGGCAAATCCTTACCCCATTGGATTTGCCTCAAGTGCGGGCTTTACCAGTCCTGGACTTTTAAGGAGCTGTAGCCACTCGCTCTGGCGTGGGTCATCATACAGACTTTAAATGCGCTCCAGCCTGGGTCGTCATATCGACCTCAAATGCATCTCCATACAGACTTGGATGCGTAAATGCGCCTCGACCTGTGCCCATGATTCACAACAGTCTCAGGCTCAGGCATCTCTCTTTAACAAAGCACCTCCCCATCGGCGGGGGTCATCCCACGAACTCTAGATGCGTACCGTGCTCAGGCTCTGGCATCTCTTCTCGACGTGGATCCTCCACGGGCTGCGAGTGGGTCTCTGCTTGCTCCACCGAGGGCTGGCTGCAAGGGGTTGCTCGCAAGGGGGACTCAGCCGCGGCACACGTTGTTCCGTTCCATCCTCACTGACCTCTTATCTGTGTGGCCGTTTCTCTTAGATTTCAGTCCTTTCTGGGTGAACTCGGCCCGGTGGGCACCCCGGCAGCGGGGCTCTCCCCGAGTTCCCCAAGCAGCTCCGCCGCCGCCATCCTCGACGGGGCGGGCATCGGCCCGCAGCGGGCACCGGCCCAGCCCGGCAGCCGGGAGCGGGGGCCGTGCCCCTCTCCCGTCTCCTTGCTCCTGGGCACAGGCACACCTTTCCGGTTCCTTTGTCCGACTTAAATAGGGCAATTCGCAGAGGCGCCGATTGGCTCAAGCCCCGAGGGGGATGGGAGTCCGGTGTGATGGGCAGCTTCTGCCACCCGGACCTCCCCCCCCACTTCAAACCATAACAGACACACAGAAAAATCATGCACACACAGACACTCTCAGATCAACTTCAAACCCCTTCATGCATGCCAGCATACAAACATATGCTATAGCTGCCTAATTATTAAGCAAGATGCATATTTTTAAAGGCTGAAGCTTCTGGAGGTATAAAAGTTCCATTGACTTTTTTTTGTCCTTTTTATTTGTAAAGAGCAGCTAAATTCTGTTGACCTTTTTAGAAGATTGAATTAAAAAGTTTTAAAGTTCCAGAATTTGTTTTCAAAGTCAATCAAAATTTTGGCATTTCAGTATATCTGGCATTTCAGTATCCTAATTTTCATTGCCATAAAGATCAATACTACCGTCCGTCTCTGTTTATGGTTTTCTATTTCCTCCAGAAGCTGAGTGTCAAAGGAGATCTCTGTCAAGCAAGATTTCAATAAGAAACAGCAGAAAATATTTGTTGTGACTGATTATTAGATAACACTGATTTTGGTGCAACATCCCGATTTCATTTCTCTTAAGCCTTTCACAGCAATAGATACAGGAGCTCATGGGTCTAATAGCAAACATAAATTCTGTAGCAGAGAAGTTACTTGAGTTATTGAGTTTTTAGATGACATAATTCTGAGAGATGGTTTTCTGAAATAAAATACCATCTGCTTCTACTTACTTTTCCTTGTTTCTTTCTCTGAGAAAACACCAAGAAAACATGCTTGTTCTGAAAGGTGATTCCTTTGAGGCCTGTTATTTTCCTCCATCTCTCTAAAAAGACGAGATATGAATTTGTTAGTGAGTTATCAGACAATTCAATATACAGCACATCCAAGAAGCCAAATAAGTGCACTTCCGTTTGACACATCTTGACTTAGTTGAAAGTTTGAATTGTGAAATCAGATTTACCAGAAGGCTTCTGGGGCCAAAGCCAGAAGCAACTAACAGCTGTATTCTCAAATGATCTTCCCTGTTTTCTCCAAGGGATACATATTCACATTTTGTAACACTGCAGTGTGCATTGCAGCCCTCTTATTAATGTGACAGGGCGTAAGACATGTCCTGAACAAAAAGAATCAGAATAAAACAAGGCTTTCAAAATTTTCCATCTTCATAGGAGAACTGGATCATTTCACAGCATTTTGACAATATCAGTTGGCAGCCAAATGATACATAGACCAAATCAGCATCAGGGCTTTAATAGCTTGTAATATTTCAATGTTTTTAACATATTAGATTATTATAAGGTTACTATAATATACTGATATTATTCTTAACTAATAGGTAAGAAAGATATTCCCTGCAATTTGCTCTTTCCATACTCAATAGAGTTTTCCACACTCTGCATTACTCTGAGGGGAAGACTTGATTTTCAAAGGGTCTTTGCTATGTGTACTTTTGGTTGAAAGAGAGCTGTAGTATCTGCTCAGACATCATTAGCTGCTGGGTAATTTTGTCACACAAGTACAAAGGGATCTGATTAGACAAGGGTTGCCTAATCTATGGTATAGTCCAAATTACAACTAATGTTATAGTGGCAATTTAAAAGATTTTGGTTCTATGTTAGGTTTGGATAATCATAGGAAATCTCATAAATTGAGTCTGGTTATGAATCTTAACTTACCTCTTGATTGCTGAAGTCTAATAATAATATAATAACAACAACAATAATTATAATTATTATTATTTGGAGTTTTTCCCAAGGACTGAAGGGTTTACCTTTTAAAAATATCATGATAAAATTGAAATGAGGTCCATTATTTCAGAATTCAGAGAACAATGACAGGAAATTTCCATATTCCATGAAGTTGTTAAGGTCCTTTGATATTCTAATTCAGGTTTGCTACAACCAAAATTAAGGGGCAGACTGTGTGTAAAATGCTAAGTGTGAGTAGGAATTTCATGTCCCTTACAATGGAGACACATGAGGTGCAAGCTTCGAATTATAGAAGAATGTGCCTGGGAAGAAAGGTAGAGTAAGATACTCTGCACTTGCTGCAATAAACTTATTTTAGGGAGGGACTATACTCGGTGGGACATTATGAGGCCCTCTCTGTGACAACAGACTTTCTAAGTCCTTGGCTGCAAAGAGTTTGCCACATGCCGGCTGTCCCTTCTGCCTGCAGCCCTCCCACAGTGGGTAGGAACTGAAACCAGAGAACACAGTGGGCATGCTGGGTGAGAAACTCAAGTGTTGCAAGGAGCCCCATGGCTGCAGAAATTGGGATTTAGGAAGTGGAAGCTCAGGCTGAGGAATTTCTGCCCACTTCAGGGTGGTGAGCTTGTGCCTACCCCTGCAGCCAAGTGGGGATGCCCAGGACTGCGGGTGGTTAGGCAGTCAGTGTCTCCAGACCTGGCTTGGCAGAGTCATTCCTTTTCTTAAGAACAACCAACACCTACTTGTTGGGGTCAAAGGACACTCTACAGTCTAACCGCTCAGGTGGCATGTGGGAACTCAAGATCCAAGTCCACGATGCTAAATATTTAATACCCACTGTCACATCTTGGCAATAATTCAAACCCTTGTTGCCAGGCTCAGCAGAAAGACTGACAGCTGAATCGACGTGGAAAAGGAAATGTCCTTTCACCTCTACAGACGGTCTGACTGGTTCAAGGACAAAGAAATTTAATGGGGTTGAAAAGTTTATGCTGTCTCTGCATCTACTCTGGATGTTTTGCAGATAAATAAAGAGTTCAGAATCCAGCTGCTGTCAATAGATTTTTCTAAGTAAGTGCTAGATCTACAGTGCTACACTTGGAGAAGTGCATTTATCATAGACAAAACTGAGTTTCTGAAAAACATTTATTGAAAAAGACTGACTACAGCTTTCAGCAGGTTTGACAAGATTTCATATTTCTCTTTTCATCTTTACCAAGCGCATTAATAGCTTTTAAAACTAAATGACATGAGTACTAGATATCTCAGCAGTGCATTAGAGATGGAGAATACAGAATTTTGTGGCTTTGTGTACATGCCTGGTGATCTGGAGAAAAAGCACAGTGAATAGGACTGTTTGAAAAATCAGGAGTTTTCCCCAGTCGAAATAGGTTCATAAAGAAGTTTGTGATTGAACAGTGTAAATTCAAATTAAATTTACATTGCTGAGCTGATATTTCTCACTATATACTAAATATTTGAATGGCTGAGTATTCCTGAAAACATCTTCAAATTCAAAACACCCAAGAAATCAATTCTCAGGTTGCATTTGTCACAACCACTTTCACCAGTTCACCAATTTTGCCATTTAGGAATTTTGATTGCCTGATGAGACACCAGAAACATACCATGTAGGCAAATATCCAGTAGTGAGCTGCAAAAGTGAACAATCTGTGAATAACTCAAGCTCCGAAAAATCATTTATTCTCCCTGGCTTATGAACACTTACAAACAGCAAAACTGAACTTGAATGACTAGATCTAAACCCCTCAAAAGACCCAAAAAACATGGGCAACACATCAAAGCAGTGAAGCAAGTGACAAAAAAACACGTTTCCCAAAATCTTTTCCAAATGTAATCACTATTCAAAATTGATTAATGTTTTATTAGGTGAATTTACCTAATTCTAAGCAACCACTCATGTCTTTTGCTGTGGCCGTATGATACAATATGGCTGGTTGCCTAACACAACTAAAAGAAACAAAAATAACTTCGAGTAAAATAATTTTTCTCATCTGAGCTCCACGTGAGCTCTGGCTGATCTTACTCTCACTAAAGTTAAGATTGTAATTTTCATACATGTTACATTTTTCATTCAGATGCAACAGACTTTTATGAGTTGCCCAAGATATAACATTTTTACTTTGAAGCAAATTAACCCACCTTCTGTAATGAGATGTGGAGTTATTTGCGTGTGTGTATGTGTGTGTGTTTTTACTTTAGTGCCATCATCACACTCTTTAGTGTATTTATCCTACTATGGGCTACTATTCCAGGTTCTGCACCAGCATAGCTATTGGTACAGGCCAGCAAGGGTGACTTACTTACTGTGGAGGCTGAGAACATGGGAATGTGCCTGTCTTTCCATATCATCCAGTTTAGGGCCAAGAAGCAGGAATTCTGGGATGAGCATTGGGTCTCCATACGCAGAAGATGAGAGATGTCTGGGAGTTGGGCAGCAGAGCTGTCTTCCAAACTGAGTACAAAAAGGTTGTTTCTGGGAGGGTGAGCAAGGTATATGGGTGAGACGGCTTCCAGGGAAGCAGGTAGCTGCTTCCTAGAGCAGATTGCACCTGAGGTGAGTTATAACAAATTATTTTAGCAGTTTGATTGACTGAACCAGAGGAGATTGCCTCCAGCATAGTCTTTAAATGCTAACTGACAGCCATTTGGTTTTGTGTTCTTCAGACCAAGTGTACCACCCCTGTAGAGAGGCAAGACTTTTCACTACTTGGGACTAAGGTCTGCTTTTGTCTGCTCTCTATAGGAATAAGGAAAATTTGCATCTGATTTTGACAGTGAGCTCTGCCTAAGGATATGCATAAAGATTACTGTGTTTTCATCAGTGTGCACAAAGCAGATAAATGAGTCTGTTCTCCACTGTGGCAGATCTGGTCTCAAACAGAGATAAAAGGAGTTTGGTGGACATCCCCCATAGGGCACACATTCATCTTTGCAGTGACATAATCATCAATCAGCCCACCAGTCACATCTGGTGAGTTGTTCACAGAAAGAACACAAAGGCATTTGCTGAATAGGACTAGAAATTGTTTACACTGTAAGAAACTAAAGTGACCAGTAAGGTTGTACTTGCATATTCCAAACACTCTCTCCCTGCCAACCAGGTACAATGTATTATGTCCTTCCTTTATTCTCAATAACGTTCTGAATGGCAGCTTTTGAGAAGGCAGGCGCTTTAGGGAAGCTTTGCAGATGTTTTTCCTTCCTTAAGTCTTGCTGAGATAGATTAGGAATACTCTCACATATGAGCAACTCTCTAAAATACCGGTCAAGCCAGCAGAAACTATTATTAAATTAACCTCATTCCTCTCTGTGGAGCCCCTCACTCCAACCAGTTGAGTGCATTTTATTTCTATTATATTAGAATTCGCTTTAAAGAATTATGTTAGAGTGATTTCATTTTTTCAACATACCTACTCACCATCTGCATTTGGCAAAACTCGTTGACATCAGTCTTTGTTGCTTAGCAATAAATACTTGTGCTGACTCCAGTCACAAAGAGTGTTCATTACTTTGTCATTCAGACATTTTACGCAGCCTTTATGGCCTCAGAAATCGTTTATTTACGCTGGCCTTCTTGGAAGAGAGGAGGAAGAGCTGAAAAACAAATGTGTAGAATGAGAGGAAAGGCACACAGATCTCAAAAGGCGTTGGACACAAATAGCGAAGAACCTGTAGTAGATCCACAAGCTCGATAAAGAGGAGAAAAACACCTAGAAGAAATCAATGCAATACTATTACCATAAAATATTAAAGCAGTTGTAGAGCTTGCCAGACATCAACAATCCTGAACGCTATTAAAGTATATGTTTTGTAATGGCATCAATGATCACATTCTATCAATATGTACTAATCAAGATGTACTAATCAGCAAGAATATCTGATATAAAAATGTGCTTTGTGCTTATATTCTGTGTCTGTATGTAATCAGAAGGTGTTCTAGTTGTGGGATGACTTGCACAATTGAAGTGCTGCGATGGATGGCTATAAGCTCTTCAGAAGGGACAGGCAAGGAAAGAGAGGAGGTGGTGTAGTCCTGTATGTTAGGGAGCACTTTGTCTAGAGCTCAATGATGGTGATTATAGGGTTGTGTATTTATGAGTAAGAATCAGGGGGAAGACCAACAAGGTAGATATCGTGGTGAGAATCTGTAACAGACCATCCAACCAGGACGAAGAGGCAGACAAAATATTCTATAAGCAGCTGAGTGAAGTCTCACAACCATAACCCTTGCTTTCATGAGGGATTTCAACTTACCAGATGTCTGCTGGAAATAAAACACAGCAGAGAGGAAACAGTCTAGGAGGTTCCTGAAGTATATGTAAGATAACTTCCTGACACTGCTAGTGAGTGAACCAACTAGGAAAGGTGCTCCAATGGACCTGTTGTTTGTGAACAAAGAAGAACTTGTGGACGATGTGATGGCTGGAGGCTGTCTTGGGCATAGCAATCACAAAATGATACAGTTTTAAATTCTTGGAGAAGTAAGAAGTGGGGTCAGTAGAACTGCTACCTTGGACTTTCAGAGGGCAGACTTAGGCCTGTTTAGGAGCCTGGTTGACAGAATTCCTTGGGAGGCAGTCCTGAAGGGCAAAGAAATCCAGAAAGGCTGGACATTCTTCAAGAAGGAAATCCTAAAGGCACAGGAACAGGCTGTCCCTATGTGCTGAAAGATGAGCTAGTGGGGAAGAAGAGGACAGTTTATTATCTTTGAGAGAAGGGGCATGCAACTCAGGAGGACTACAAGAGTGTTGTGAGGTTGTGCAGGGAGAAAATCAGAAAGGTCAAAGCTCAACTAGAACTTAATCTGGCTACTGCTGTAAAAGGCGATTAAAATTATTTCTATAAATACATTAGCAACAGCAGGAGGGGTAAGGAGAATCTCCATAATTTATTGGATGTGGAGAGAAACATAATGACAAAGGATGAGGAGAAGGCTGAGGTACTTCATGCCTTCTTTGCCTCAGTCTTTAATAGTAAGACCAGTTGTTCTCTGGGTACCAGCCCCTTGAGCTGGCAGACAGAGATGGGGAGCAGAATGAAACCCCCATAATTCAAAGGGAAATGGTTAGCGACTTGACACACACAAGTATATGGGGCCGGATGTGATCCACCCAAGGTTATTGAGGGAGCTGGCGGCAGTGCTCACCAAGCCACTTTCCATCATTTAACAGCAGTCCTGGCTAACTGGGGAGGTCCCAGTTTACTGGAAGTTAGGAAATGTGCCACCTATCTACAAGAAAGAACAGAAGGAAGATTTGAGGAACTAAAGGCCTCTCAGTCTGATCTTAGTGCTGGGAAAGGTTATGGAGCAGATCATCTTGAGTACCATCAAGTGGCATGTACAGGACAACCAGGTGATCAGGTTCGAGACCATCTAAAGAACCTGAAGGTGGACAAGACCACGGGACATGATGAGGTGCATCCGCGGCTCCTGAGGGAACTGGCAGACGAAGTTGGTAAGCTACTATCCATCATATTTCAGAAGTCGTGGCAGTCTGGTGAAGTTCCCAATGACTGGAAAAGGGGAAATAAAGCCCCCATTTTTAAAAAGGGAAAAAAAGAAGACCCAGGGAACTACAGGCCAATCAGTCTCACCTCTGTGCCCGGCAAGATCATGGAGCAGATCCTCCTGGCGACTATGCTAAGGCACATAGAAAACAAGGAGGTGATTGGTGACAGCCAACATGGCTTCACTAAGGGCAAATCCTGCCTGACTAATTTGGTGGCCTTCTATGATGAGGTTACAGCATTGATGTATAGGGGAAGAGCAACTGACATCGTCTACCTGGACTTATCCAAAGCATTTGATACTGTTCCACATGACATCCTTGTCTCTAAACTGGAAAGACGTGGTTTTGATGGATGGACCACTCAGTGGATAAGGAATTGGCTGGATGGTCACACTCAAAGAATTGTGGTCAACGGTTCAATGTCCACGTGGAGGCCAGTGATGAGTGGTGTGCCTCAGGGGTCAGTACTGGGACCAGTGCTATTTAACATCTTGGTTGGAGACATGGACAGTGGGATCGAGTGCACCCTCAGCAAGTTTGCAGATGACACCAAGTTGTGTGGTGTTGTGGACACGCTGGAGGGAAGGGATGCCATCCGGAGGGACCTTAACAGGCTTGAGAGGTGGGCCTGTGAGAACCTCATGAAGTTCAACAAGGCCAAGTGCAAGGTCCTGCATGTGAGTTGGGGCAATCCCAAGCACAAGTATAGGCTGGGTGGAGAATGGATTGGGAACAGCCCTGAGGAAAAGGACTTGGGAGTGCTGGTGGATGAGAAGCTCAACATGAGGCAGCAATGTGTGCTGGCAGCCCAGAAAGAAAATCGTATCCTGGGCTGCATCAAAAGAAGTGTCAAGGGAGGTGATTCTGTCCCTCTACTCTGCTCTCATGAGACCCCACCCAGAATACTGTGTTCAGCTCTGGAGTCCCCAACACAAGAAGGACATGGAGCTGCTGGAGCGGGTCCAGAGGAGGGCATGAAGATGATCTGAGGGCTGGAACACCTCTGCTATGAAGACAGGCTGAGAGAGCTGGGGCTGTTCAGCCTGGAGAAGAGAAGACTCCAGGGTGATCTTATTGCAGCCTTCCAGTACTTAAAGGGGGCCTACAGGAAAGTTGGAGAGGGACTTTTTACAAAGGCATGTAGTGATAGGACAAGAGGAAATGGCTTTAAACTGAAAGAGGGCAGATTTAGATTAGAGATAGGAAAAAATTTTTCACTCAGAGGGTTGTGAGACACTGAAACAGGTTGCCCACAGAAGTTGTAGATGCCCCATCCCTGAAAGTGTTGAAGGCCAGATTGGATGGGGCTTTGGGCAACCTTCCAACCCTAACTATTCTATGATTCTATCATGCCCAGTCAGCATGGGTGTATGAAAGGCAGGTCCTGCTTCACTAACCTGATCTCCTTCTATGACGAGGTGACTCATTTAGTGGATGAGAGAAAGGCTGTGGATGTTGTCTACCTAGACTTTAATAAAGCCTTTGACACCATTTCCCACAGCATTCTCCTGGGGAAACTGGCTGCTCATGGCTTGGAGGGGTGTACTCTTCACTGGGTAAAAAATTGGCTGGACAACTGAGCCCAAAGAGTTGTCATGAATGGAGTTAAATCCAATGATGGCCGGTCACAATTGATGTTCCCCAAGACTCGGTATTGGGGCAAGTTCTGTTTAATATCTTTATCGATAAGCTAGACGATAAGATCGAGTGCACCCTCAGTAAGTTTGCAGATAATACCAAGTTGGGCAGGAGTGTTGATCTGCTTGGGGGTAGAAGGGCTCTACTGAGGGATCTGGACAGCCTGGATCAATGGGCCAAGGCCAATTGTATGAAGTTCAACAAGGCTAAGTGCTGGGTCCTCCCATGCAATGCAACAGGCTTGGGGAAGAGTGCCTGGAAAGCTGCCTGGTGGAAAAGAACCTGGAGGTGGTGGCCCACAGCCAGCTGAATATGGACTGGCAGTGTGCCCAGGTGGCCAAGAAGGCCAATAGCATCCTGGCTTGTATCAGAAATAGTGTGGTCACCAGGACGAGGGAAGTGATTGTCCCCCTGTACTCAACACTGGTGAAGCCGCACCTCAAATACTGTGTTCAGTTTGGGCTTCTCACTACAAGAAAGACATTGAAGTGCTGGCTTGTGTCCAAAGAAGGGCTACGAAGCTGATGAAGGGTCTAGAGCAGAAGTCTTATGAGGAGCAGCTGAGGAAACTGGAGTTGTTTAGCCTGGAGAAAAAGGAGACTTAGGGAAGACCACAACTACTTGAAAGGAGGCTGTAGTGAGGTGGGTGTCAATCTCTTCTCCCAAGTAACAAGCATTAGGACAAGAGGAAATGGCTTCGAGTTGCACCAGGGGAGGTTTAGATTGAATATTAGGAAAGATTTCTTCACCAAAAGGGTTGTCAAACATTGAAACAAGCTGCCCAGGGAAGTGGTTGAGTTACCATCGCTGGAGGCATTTAAAAGGCATGTAGATGTGGTGCTTAGGGACATGGTTTAGTAGTGGACTTGGCAGTGTCAGGTTAACTGTTGGACTTCATGATCTCTAAGGTGTCTTGCAATCAAAACAATTCTATGATTCTATAATTTGAGCAAAATGCCTAAAAGTTTACATTTATATAGAGTTCTATGATAATTGTTTTGTTACTCATAACTTCAGAATCATTTAAATTTGGAAATAACTTTTATAGTTAGTATTAGCTCAGAATTCAAATATGTTGAAACTTTTGAGAAAACTTTTTGTTTATAGAAGGTTAGTAGAAGAAATGCTTAAAGTTGCACAATTATAATCTCCTTGCTCATTCAGCAGTCACTATGGCCCACTTCTGCTTAGATGTCTAATTGTAAGATATTAACCTTTGGCACTCAGACTAGAAAAAAATTCGACTAGGAGGCTCCAAAAAGGCAAAATTAGAATTGAAAATGAAATGGGTCACTTGTTATAAAGCATGTTACATTTAATAGATGAACAAGCTAACAAACGAATATGACAATGAGTCATCTGAAGTCAGTAAACAGCATACTGTTGGAATGTCAGATGATTTATGAAACGCTTAGTTTTTGCTTTTATTTGTGGACACGTTATGCAAAATAAGTTGATCATTTTACATAGGTAGCAGCAAAAATGCAGAAAAAATCAGAATATGTGATAACAAATCTGTCGTGGACAGAGTGTCCAATGCAGAACATACAAAATACTCGGCATATATTTCAGGAAACGGCAAAGAAAACTTCCCAAAGCTGAACTTCATTCAGGCATTGAATTTGTGATTAAAAATTTTTTTTTTGCTTTGAAAGTGGTGACTTTGATTCTGATCTGCCAATAGAATTTTTGACTTTCAGTCTTAAGCAAAAAAAATAATAAAAGTAGTCAAGAACTATGAACCAGGTATTTAGAGTTAGGCTGCTGGTGAAGTACAGTGACCTTAACAGATACTCCAGTCACATATAAGAGAGATTGTGCCTAAACAGCTGATCAGGCATGTTTAAAGATCACAGCTACTGTGCAGCCTTCAAAGACCAGAATGAGAGACTGGAGAGTGAACGTTGTTAGAAAAGTTGCGCTCTTTCCAAACGTGCAGCAAGCTGAGAAGGAAAAGTGCCTCTTCCACGTCAGCCTGAAGTCAAGACGTAATTCAAGTTCCCCGCTTGGAAGGGACAATGCTGCCGAGTCAGGGCAATACTGACCTGAATTGCTTTCGTAGGAGCAAGATCATGTTGCCCAGATACTCTAACACAGAAAATCTGATTTTGAGCCCCAAATGGCTGCTTCTGCTCGCCAGGATTTGCTTCAGGAATCTGTAAGGCAGCAATGCGTTGTGTTGCAGGGGTGTGCTGGGTCTGCTGAAGTGCTGTGAATCGGGGAGCCCTTATAGCTGTCCGAATGGATGTTCAGCTCAAACATACGCAGCCATTCAGTGCTGCAAACTTGAAAGCCTGACCCTCAGCCCTTTTGGAAATGTCTCCTATTAAATAAAGCACACTGCTGAAATAGAAAGCGAAGCGCAAAGGGAGCTGTGCTGAAACAAGAAGAGAAAACTCTTTGCTTCAATATGAAGGAGAAAAATTTAAAAGCAACTGGACAGAAGAGGAAAAAACGCCTAAACAAAAAGTCACATTCTGACAAAAAAAAATGATTTGAAAGATGTCAGATGACACTCTGAGGAGTCAGAGGCTGGGAATAGCAAGAAACCTGAGGCTCCTTTTGACAAAGCTGATTTTCTTCAATACCCAAGAGCATCTGTAAAAGTTTTCTTAAGGAAAATGCTGACTTTTCTAAAAATGCAGTCAATGCAGGAGGAACAGTGCATTTTCAGTGAAGGATGGGTTAGGCTCTGCGCTCTTGACAAATCCAAGATCAAGTTGAATGACCAAATGCCCTGATAGAGGCTTGGAACAGCTCCATCTCTGCAGTGCTGATTATATTGATGTTTCCCTTTCCTCCTCTGCTCCTTCCCTCTCTCTCTCTCCAGGATGTGTTCTCTTTTCCTATTTCTAGTTACTTTTCCACTATTTTTCTGTGGTAAAGGAAGGCTCAAGCAAAAACATTAAACACTCTTCTGAGGAAGAAATAAACTCCATGTCAAACTGTGAATCCTGTATTGCTTAGACTGCTCTGAAATCACATAGGATAATACCACCCAACTCATTCTGAGTGCCCGAAACCATTTTGTTTTCCTTTTTAGCCTGAGAAAGGTGAAATTAACAATAATCTAATGGCCTGGTCTGGATTTCAAGTCTGCAAATAAGATTAATGAAATGCTAGCGTGACCCCAGGTTGCGGAGACAGAGCTACCGCAGCCCCTTTGCAGCTACCTGGAGGAAGGGGCATCATGCAGGCCCAAGAGGAGGTCAGGGAGACAATGGTGCCATTTGGTATTCACCTTTCCCTGGTTCTCTGGCAAACACTAGCTGCAGTTGTGCCTCTCCCCCACCAGGGCTCCTTGGTGCAAACTCAAAGCACTAGGGAGAAGATTGGGTCCTGATATCCCCTCTTTTAACCATAAACTTGTCATCAGCAGGACCACCATTGAGCTCCTTGAGTAAGAGGCACTACCATAGACTAGTAGGGTGCTGTAGGGGTTTCAAGTAATGGCAAGAAAAACACTAAGAGGCATCTTTACATGTAAGTTATATCATCAGGGAACTGGACCTATAGCTTTTTTATGTTACTAAAAGACAAAGTATTCAGCAAATATTTGCAGCACTCAGTGGAATGAGTCCGTGAAATCAGGATACCTTAATAACCCCAAACTGGGCATCAGAAAGATAAAGTAAAAGAGGCTATTGGGATAATGGAGTTGATTAGCTGTCATTCCTTGACTCTTTCTTTTCCATTATGCATTTAAATTCATAATTTTTACAGTGGTTCACATTGTCAGGTGCAAAAATAGAGCTGCAGAAAAAGAATTTTACCCCAGCTGAGGGCAAAGCTCCCAATTCAACAGTTTATTTCCTCCTTGAGGGATACTTTTTCCATACTTTTATCAAGAAAATGGATCGATGACTCACTGCTTGCCAATACAACTCACACTACGTTTGTTCATTTCCCTAGAACTGAGACACTCAGAATAAAAATAAATGTCTGTTCTCACCACTTCCTGTCCTGCTCTCAAAAAGAAGTGTTTCAGAGATTTAATTTGTCATCCCTGGCTTTCCCAGTCTCTCTCTGTTTATTGATGGGAGTGTCCTACAACAGGAAATGGCCCTGTCATGTAAGCTGCAGTGTGTTAAGAACTTCTTCCAGCTAAAAATAGGTAGCAGAGATATCTTCTAGCTTGTTCCTGTTGTTTTGCATTAAATTCCAAATGTCAAACATAATATAGAGCTTAGAATAAAGTCAACCTTTTATGCCATTTAAATGCAACAAACTGCTTCTAACAGCCTGCTTTGCAAATGTACTTGAAACCTTATTAAGTATCTGCCATGTGGTTCACGATATGTCCACGCTTCAGAAAGAATTGGTACGTGATGCGTCTGCTGACTTGTTTTAGAAATGAATATTTGCGTTACAGAAGCACTTGGGTGACAATCAAGAATGAGGCCACGCTAGGATCAGTGTATGTACACATCGCCTTAGGTCTTCAGAGGGGAAATACCTTTGAGTTAATGGTTCACGGTTCCAAAACCTCAGTGGGTTACTAGAAAACATTGTTCATCATTAGTGTTGTTACCAGTGAAGTTCTAATCCAAAATGTATAATTGTACATCAAACCACTGTTAATCGCCATAACTTTCAACACCATATATCTGAGTTCAGATAGCACATATTCATCCTGTACATGAAAAATATGGTCTAATTAGCTTCTTCTAATAGAGATGTAAGATATGCCAACAAAGCACAATGCTTGCATTTATTGTGTAAAATATTGCATAATTAGATAACCCCCGATAGTGAATGGCTTGGGAAAAAGACTCAAAACTAAGAAAGTCATAGATTCTGATTTCAGCAGTGTCTAATTTTATTTAAACATACCTGTTACTGGACCTCTCTTCTCTATACATTAGTCAATATAACTGGAAAACTTATTAAAAACAGGGCTCTTCAGAATGGTTTGTTCAACTCAAAGACAAAAAGTTCTGGTTAAACACATTCAGTTGTGACACTGTGAAAAGAGTCTCTCTCTTCTTTCCGGCAGTTCTTTAGTCATCATAACTAAAGCTGTGAAAAAAATACCGCATGACACCAATGCCTTTTTTAAAAAATACCTATTAATAATTACAGCTTTAATTAATGGCGTGCTGAACATTTCAAATCTGAACTCAGTGGAGCAGCACTAACAGTTTACTCCTCCCACCACAACCATTAGCAGGTCAAGGCTGCGGAAAGGGAGAAAGGTTTTATTTTTGGAAGTGGGTGGGAGCAGAAATTCTGACTGTGTGGTCCTGCATGCCTGACACTCTCTAGTTTTCTCTGTGAGTACAACTGAGGAAGAGGAGCTGTTTCAGAGGATGGCTGTGGCAGTGATGAAAAGCAAAAGGAACGCTTAAGGGAGAAGGGAAAGTAAATTTGACAGACAGAGTGGGACGCCTTTGCCGGTTTCAACAACACCTGCCACAGCTGATGAGCATCAGCTGGCCAATACGACAGAAACTTCTACGGCAGCGTCTCAGTTCAAGCCATTCATTACCAGTACAGCTGCTGGAGTTGGCTTTGTAAAGAACAGCATGTTGAGCATGTCAATTTTGACAGGATTTTACTGGAAGTTTTCATTTTAACTTTTGATTTACTGTGGTTGAGCTCTGTGAATTTTTATGACGGTGTGTCTGAATCTGCCCCTCCCCATGTTGGAGGGCCTCCCAGCGTGCCCTCCAAACCACTTCTTTGTGTCTTGCTTATATTCTTGCCTCTCTTTCATCTGCCTAGCCCTTATTTTTAGACCTGCTCATTCAACTTTGCGTATTTGTCTATACCTTTCATTCAGCTTTTTCTATACAGTTCACTTCTGTCAAAAGTCTATAAATATAACAAAGACAGAAGACTACTATCCATTTTTTACTTCTAATTTTTACTTTCAATTTTTACTTTGGTGTGATTTTGATAATCCTACATGTAAGCTGCAAAAATAAAAATGGAAATAATTTTAAAAAGCATGATTTGCTAAATCGTAATGAGCACATTTTGATTTACAAGATGAGGAAAGTGATCTGAAGCTGTATTACAATTTCCAACCAATGTTAGACAAATTGCTTAATGACTTGCTTCTAGGAATATACAAATTTTATTGCATTAATGGGGGATTTTCACCTTCTTGACTTCGTGATATAGACACAAGTATGTCTCAGTCTGAAGATAATCAAATATGTGGTGGGGTGAAATTCACTTGCCTCCTGCTGTGCTATACCTAGTGATGTTAAATTCAGAATTAAGATGCATGTCTGTACAGGTCCTTTGCAGATATGAATGTTTTCTTTCCTTGAATGCTAAAATGGTTCTGTGGCATGAGGTAGAAAATTTGTGGTACAAAATATCTCGAGAAAATAATAGACTTGATGAATAATTTATTGAATTTACTGAAAATATTGACCTAGATTTAATGTTTCCACATTCAGAACATGGAAAATGAGTTAAATTGGTATGTTGAGTTAGCCTAGAGTGAGACTGTTGCAGCATGATTAATTTACAAGTGTGCGTTGTTATGCAAGAAAAGCCATTTAGCTATTAAACGTTCTGCTTGGGTTATGCTGACATTTTCTTCACACTAAGTTGATGACCTGTGGTCTGATCTTGCCAACCATTAGTGAAGACCAGAGTTGTGAAAAAAGAAATCTAGAGTGATTAGCAGGCTTGGGGATAGGTAATGATTGCAATTCTGGATCTTCTGACTCCACTTTTTCTCCATCACCTTTGAACAGATCTGATACCGGCTCCCAGCAGCCTGGTATCTCATCTTAACCACTTCTATATTAAAATTGAAGAGGCCATTAGAGAGTCTGGTACACTGAAGTTTAAAATACCTTAATTGAGTGCTAGCCTACTTCTCAGAAGAGTGGCTGCTAGACCTGCTTATAATTTTGACAAAAAAATCCAATAGCAGAGAAAGTGCAGAATGGAAAATGTTATTGAATGTTCAGCAAGGAATCCAAGAGCTGGAGATGGACAACAGGCCATTGGGTAATATAGAAAGAATACGAAATAAAAACTATTCTAAGATGCAGTTTTCTATTTGTTGTGTAAACTGATGTAGTTTCTTTTGACAGAAACCCTTTCCCTTAGTGGACATCAGCCAAGCTGGTACGATGTCAGGCCTTCCTAAGAAGCAGAATATATCAGCTAAAGTAAACAGCTTCCAGAGTAGAGATATACTGCACCTGTAGGCATCCGCTTCTCTAGACATACCCTTCCTCACCAGAAAGCATTTTACCCTGTCTGATTTACATGAATTGGGCAGTTCTTGGATATGTACAGCAGTCGTTGAGCCAGCCTTGCCCAGCCCCAGGCACTCGAGTGTGACTGTTGGCAAAAATCTCCAGAGAAAGAAGATACTCGCTGCAATCTGTCAGCTGGTCAAAGCTTTTAACAAATACTATTTTGCAGAAATGTTCTCTGCACTATTTTAAAGAAAAAGAAAAATTGTGTCAACACATGCTGGCTACAAGGGAAAGATTTTGAGGCATAAGCGATTCAGAGATAGGTTGTGGTACTCATGAAGGGAAGTATGGAAGCGCGTAAGATGAAGGAAGAAGTTAAAGGGACACAAATAGCAGAAAAGTGGTGGGGGAAGCAGTGAGGACCTCCAGGAATGTAGAGGGATGGGAGGCCAGGCTTGGATGCTTGCTGAAAAGGGGTCTGATTGGAGTTCAGGCTACATTACCACTGTGCTTTCCGTGACACTTGAAACTACTTGCAACACAAAAGCTTGTAAGCAGACAAGGAAAACCAACTCTGTATGTGCCAGTAGCATCAGAACGATAATGATTTAAAGAGAAAGAGAAAATGGCAGAAAGTGTTGTATGTGTTGTAACAGGATCATGGGAAAGAGAAAGGAAAAGACATTTTCACCTTCTTTGCTTCACAAGTAAGTAACCAGGACTGAGAAGAAGGATTTAGAATTCCCACAGCGTCCCCTACTTTGCACAATATTACTCCAAGTACTCATGTACAGCTCCAGTAACTCCTACAAAAGCAGATCCGTCTCAGGGCAATGATAACAGGAGATTGGTGTTCAATTTGCAATTGAAGGCAATCAGTCCTAGTTAACTACTTATAGGTGTTATTATTTCAGAGACAGATGTCTGAGCTCTTTTCAGAGTCAGTGGAGAGAGTGGGAGTGAGTCTCTATCTCAGGGTGAGCTGGTTCACTTACTAGACTCATTGGTTTTGTAGATTGGATCTCATTGACTATTATGGGAAGCTGGGCACCTAATTCTCTTGTACACATAAATTAAATTTTACATTAAGAATGATCTTAATCATTCTCAATGTAAAAAATACATTATCAAGTTAGACTCAAGATGTATAGTTCTTGGGGGATGTTGAAATCTGTTAGAACAACGTCTGCAAAACTTACCAAAAGCAGGAAAGCAAGAGTTAAGGTAGTCCAAACTCCTTTAACTCTGCCTTCTTTGTGCAGCACTGCCATGCACCAGCAATCTGCACGTTTTGTGTCTGAACTCTTCTGAATGGGAACTACCACCTACAGGCAAATACAGTCTCCTCCACAGACAGAACACCAATCTCTGCTGCAGACCTGCAGACCCTATTTCATCCTTACCTCTGTGACTAAACCTGTCACAAGCTGAATATTGTCATGGAGACAGACCCCACTCTCAGACTCTTGGCCCTTGTAACCAGCAACAGCTGCGAAAAGCAGTGCTGGAAATAAGCCTACTGGATCCTTTCAACGTCTAAGAGTCTTGTCTCTTTGATTGTACGTAGGGCAGTCAGATTGAGAGAATCTTTGCAGACCAAAGGGATCGACATGCCCAGACCTATCGTTTCCATAACCAGACCTCTCACATTTGGTGCCTTTCGTACCACAGAACTGCTGCTGGTGTGTCAGCCGAGTTGCAACACTTGCAAAATTTCAGGAATGGCTGAGGAACCTGTCACTGAGCACCAGCCACTGAATTTCTTTTGGAAAGCACATCCTTTTTCGTTCACAGGTGGCATGCAGAGAAAGAAGTGACTTGAAAATTACAGCAGTTCTGCAATTTCTTCAATTTGACATAAATCAAGGAATGACTACTTAAAATAACCAACTCCTTATTCCAGTATGTGATCAGAGCTAGAAAATGATGTTGAAACTGGGGAGATGAAGACATGTTTGGATATGCTGCAATCACAGTTTTCAGCTATGAGCATGGGATTGTGCACTCTGAAAATGGAGCAGATGCTTCCAGTTATCTTCAATAAGGAGAAGAAGGGACATTTGAAAATGTGACTGGTATTATGTGGCTGTCAGAAGACTCCTGGATAAGGAAGAAAAGCACGCAAAGTGTAACAAAGTCATTTTACTTTCATAGCACATTAATTTTAAGATACTGCTCTACAAGTTGAAAAACTTGTGTGTATTCCGATGATTGAAAGCAAAACAATCAAATTGGAAATCTTATTACAGAGGGTTTTTTCATTTTAAACCATGACAAACTTTACTCATGAAATATATTTCCTTTGATGTTCTAAAATGTTATTCAAATTTAAACAGATTTACATGCTTATCTGTGGTTACTTCTTGCTTATATAGTGCTTGTGCTAGAACTGAAAATAAGATTTCCATTGAAAGGGACAGCTTGTAAAACACAGAACCATACAACATAGAAGAGGAGACACATAAATGTAGCCCTTTTATTTAGCCTCTTGTAGTTAATGCATGCCATGTCCTGGGCTATGTTTCTGATTTGCTATGCGCTTAGCAGGGAGATGTTCAGGAAGTCTGAATGGCCTGCCCAAACCATGCATGTGGTCACCAGCAAATTAACATCTTGTCACTTTTTACTTAATCTATGCTACCTCAGGCTGCCTGCACTCTCTGCAAACAGCATGCCTATTTTTTTTCTCCTGAACTATGTGAAGAAGAGAACTGTAGACAGTCTTTCCAGTGAGCTAACTTGTGTTAAGTGTGTGTTCCAGTCAGACCTTCAGACTTTCCCACCACTCTGCTAGTTTGGCTATTGAGAGCTTGTCCGTGTGAGACACAAATGTGTGAGGTGCTATCACAAAACACAATGGTAAACGCAGACACACCAGTTTTGGATAAACGGGCCCTGTATGAGCCAGCACTGAGCTCTCAGGATCTGTCCATATCCATTCATGTAGCCAAACACTTCCACCATGTCAAGAGCATGTGTCAAATGAGCCAACAACGAAGTCACAGTTCTGAGTTTGTTCTCCGAAACAATCCCAAATGCATTTTCATCTGTTCGGTTCCAGTGATCTTGTTTGCTTCTTTAATTGCCTGTGGAAAAAAAACCCAAAAGTGTAAATAACTAGCTAGAAGTGAAAGCAGCAAGCCACATCTAATTCCTAGGAGTAGATCACAATTACCTGGCATAAACACATTGCAGCTTATCTGTCTTTGTCTTATTTTGCTACATCTAGGACATCTTGAAATGCATGATGGTCAATAAAACAGAAAAGAGCTTTCAGCAAAAGTTTCATGCTCCTTGTTTTTATTTAAAATGGATCTATCTCGGCTGTATGGAAGGAACACTTATTTCAACTTTCCTCTGCAAAAAGTAAGAGAAAAATACATCAAAGATAAAATTATCAGTAAACATATGAACTTATTGACAATTGAGATAACACTTTCCTGATAAAACAAATATCACTTTTCAAAAGGTCCTCTTTCACTCCTCTGTTTTTAGATGTGATTGCTAATTTATATGCGGTACCTGCACACACTAGAGCTTATTCACACTTCAGGGCAACTGAAAAATCCTGTAGAAAAGCTCTTTTCTTGGCAGCTTGTGCAAAACCTCAAATACTAATGACTGAAATTAATTTGAATATAATTATTTTGTGACTATATGTACTCAGTAGTACTACCTAAAATTCTGTCTACGGACAGGAGTGTTGAAATTGATTTAAGGTAGTACATTCTTCATTCAGCAAACTTCTTACTGATTACTCCAAGTCAGATAATTGTTCTCAGTCTCGGTGTTCTTTCGAGTTCCCAGATGATTCGACATTCACCTTTCCCAGCTAATTTGTAGTGGCCTGTAGAAAGAGTGGATAATGAATTCTACACTGCAATTAGATGCCTCATTTCATTCTTCCTCAAGAACCACAGGAAGCTGCTAAAAAATGATAGGGAATTAAAGGAATTCTGAGCAGCTGGATATCACCTTTTCCTCCAAACACTGATCCACTATGGGAAATTCAAGGAAAGGTAACTGCTTGCTGATTCGGATGGATGGACAGAAGTCTTGGGGTTTAATATTAAGACTTCACTATTTGGTAACAATGTCATTTTGTAAAGAAAGTGAATCCAAGTCAGTAGATTGAGTACATCATAAACAAGTTAGATCCTATGTCTTCATTTACCTGCTTGAGAAAAAAAGGCAAGTATTTCAATTCAAGGAAGTAAATGTGAAAGGATATGGTTAAAAATGTGTAAAACTTCTTGAAAAACTTTGCCATAGACCTTTTATAATATATCCTGATGTCTGAAGTTTGTTGAACAAAACAAATTTCAATATTGGTTACTGCAAGAGGCTAGGAATTCAAATGCATGATCTGCTGAAAGCACTGCCAGTATTACACCTTAGCTCTGTGGAGTTCACACACCAGTCTCTTCTGCCTCACCAGTGTACACAACGTACACATTAATCTTTTTTTTATTTTTCCCTAAATTCCTGTCTCTCAAGAAGCTTAAAATAACAAAATGACATGAGAAAATGAAGACAAAAATTAAAATATAACCAATGACATTATTTTATATTAAATTTCAATTGGAACTTAATTGTGTTGTGGTATAATATCAAGAGTACAAAGGACACTTGGAGTTGAATTCGTAGGCATTTATTGGCATTTTAGACATCCTGGAGTGTCTGAGACACCTGCACGTGGTTTAGCAGATAATACAGGACCTACAGGAGACTTCTGTCCTTCTGGAGCAAGGAGGTAGGAAGGATGACCTAGTATGTCTAAAATGATGCTAAATATAATTTTGGCTAGTACATCTCACGCCTTTTGTCTAGGATTACCTTCAAAAGGCAACTACAAATAAAACTCTTCTGTGTATAAGTTCATGTCTGCTTTCTACCATACATAGCTGCTAAGTAGCTTTACTAATATAGATTAGTAAAACAGTGGGAATAGAAGTATCAAATTTTCTTTTCATTTTCAGAATTGGCAGGAGGTACATTATCTTCTGAAATTCTGCATAAAGATATTGCATAGTTAATATTCTTTAATGACAATTCCGCATGTTAAATAGAGGTGCTGAGTGATTCACTATATAAGTAAAGGCAATTTTAATCTCAGCTGGACACTGTCCATGTCTACTGTCATGTGACAGACAAAATGAAAGGTCTAGAGTGGATCCAGCTGGGACTCCTCAACAAAAATGCCAGTTATGTGGAGATTGTAACCTCCTTGTTCTTTCAAGGCAAGGCTAAAGAAAACCAGGAGGAGGAGAAAAAAGTAACATTAATGTTTTTATATGTATTTGGTATATAGATTAAGGGAGTTCTCTGCTATTATGCATGTGCTTTCTTTAAAATGACATCATTAGTATGTCCCAGGTGGAGGGATACGGGAAAGAGCACCTTAACGTATATTTGCATATTTTGGAGAACATTGACATTTCAAAGGCCATTTCAATCTAGTGCAGACGTTTCACTGTGGTTTATCAATATGTTTGCATCGAATATACCTACCAGTTTGTTAAGAGAAAAATTATTCTACAAAGTTGACCACGATGAAGATATCATAAATCCGTATCCAAGCTAAGAAGTAAAGAGCCAAATTTAGATAGATTTATCAAAAGCAAGAAATAATAGGAAATTAAAAATTAGCAACTGAACAGATTTCCTCTGACTGGAGTGCAAGTGGGACACAGAGCAAGCTGACAGGTAACTGATTTTTGACCATGATACCTCATTGCCCTATTCAGTCACTCAGGCGAAAGAAGTGTTGAGACTTGTTTTCCCACGTTCTGGTTTGACTGCTAACTACTGCAAACATTCTGAATCAGATGTTCATATTCAGGTGGACAGACCATTTCAATCACACAGGACTCAATGTAAGGAGCAGTAAATACTGTTAAGCAGGGGCCTAGGATTTGTTGCCATAGACAACTTAGACCATAACACAGCTTGCTACATAAAATTGTCAAACTCAATAGAAATTAGACACACATGTAGTACTATCCAAATTTAACCTTTTTTTTTTTTTTTTTTTTAAGAGTCTTCTAGAGCCTTCTAGAAGACAGAGACTGCCTTCTGGCAGTGCCTGAGGACCAAGTTATATTTTGGATAAGATATGAAGAAACCAAAAGTAGTGTGAGAGGATCGACAGACAAACTGGAACCTAAAATAATGAGATGAAAATTTCCTTTGTTGCAGCAGCCATTTATATTAACAATTTTGTTAGTCTGTACACATCTTTAGTGTGCAGATTAATATCTTGGGTGGAGAATCTGGCCGTCCCAGAGACTCCCCAGGAGATAAGATACTTGACAATAGTTAGTAGAAACTGTTCCTTCAGGTATTGAAATGATTGTGCTTAAGGTACTTAATAGTGATGAATCATGCATATGCTGTAGTGGTCACCCAGGACCATGATTCAACTGGGTATAGGAACTGAACAAAACAGCAGTTTGGGAAGTGTCTCTTGATCCAGTCAAATGTGCTGCTGGAAGGACTTTTGCAAAAGAGACTGTCATTATCACCCAGACTGCAAACAACCTGCTTGTGAAATTTGTTTTTCTCACGTATTCACCCTATGCCAAAAGTTTTTCAACACTCAGTCCATGAGTGTCTGTGCTACACTTGTTCTTCTCCAACAGCAAGACAAAGTCAGTCAGCCTGGATTGTGTAATATATCATCTAGATGTGAACAGGCTAGCTCAGGCACTGGAGATATACAGTTGTATTAACAGAGCTAATGGCACTCCCTCAGCCAGATGAATAGACCTAGGAGAGTACCAGGCTAACACAATAAAAGGACTTCTAGAGTCCTGTGCTAGCTTAGGAGTAGCCTGGGATTTTTTTTTTTTTTTAATACAGATATTCTCTCTGAAACACTAGAAAAGATGGGCTACGTTTTCTTTCTTTGTAGATATTTTTTCTTTTCTTTTGTGTGTAGATTTTTATTGCTTTGGATTCAGAGAAACAGGACAGGACTACAAGAGCGAGAGACAACAGCAGCTTTAGTCTGTCTGAACTAACTTTATTCCTTTTTCTCCATAAAAGGGCAATTATTATCTTCCTAACACCATCTGAAAACCATCAAATGGTTTCTTTTGATAAACTTTTCTTTGCATAAAGGCATAAAGGAAGAGGAAATTAGCAATATTGGTGAAATGAAAGCCTTACATTTTAAATATTTTGATTGACATTTTTCTTCTAATTCTGTGTCTTGAACTACATGTTACTCCTGGTAGTAACTTGCCAAAGGAAGAAACAGGTGAAGATCTCAGTGTGTACAGCCAGGAATCTTGCTTAATTTAGTACAATGATAAGCTCACATAAGAACCATTTATTTTTCAGAGCCATCTTCTTCTTCCATCAAAATTAAGACTGCATGGTGCCATGGTAGGGGTTGGTTTTAAGGACCTCTGTGAACATCTGTCTGTGATACTATCGTTAATGTCAGTGCTGTGTTTAACTACCATGTAAACCTGCAACGAGTAAGAAGGGACAATCTTATTTTTCATTTTTTGTATAAAAAGTGACGAAACCCTAAACTCAGTTGGAGCCTCCAGATACTATTGTAATAGCCATAAAAAAAAAAGAATAAGGATGATAAAACTGCAGTAGTAATCACATCAAGTTAATATGCCACCCCTTAGGAAATCTTAGATCCCTGCCTCTGTTGCAGCATCTTTTTTCTGTATGTTACCTACCTTAGGCTATTTATCAAACATCTTTTTTTAACAAAGGGGAAAAAAATCCACATGATACAACTATATTCTAAGTGATCTCCAGTTCCACTGCAGTACTTTTTTAACGGAAGAAAGTAATTTTTGGTCTAGATTCACACAAGAACAAAACAGCCTGCCCATGTCTTATCTTTAGGCAGATTTTCCAAAAATAGCCTCCAGTTAGTTAGACCTGAGACTCTACCTTCCCTTTCTCACTAAACAAAGAGCACGAAACAAAAGAGAATGGCAAAAAAGACTCTGGCCTTATGGGAGAAAAAGAAGTTTTGCTATTAGGTAACAAAGTTGTTCCATCCAATTGGAAAGATGTGACCCAAATGGAGAATTGGAATTGGAGTGAAAGATATTGAAAGGCGAGTCCTTGACCTTGAGGAGTTGGTCTATATGGGAAATGCTGAACAGGGGGGGTTTTTGTCCTAAGAAATTTAACTTTATGCAACCTTTATGTAAAAGGAAAAGTCCTAAAAGGTTTCCCCCAAAAAAGATAGCACAAACTAGAAGCAGCCAATGGGTTCATGAACCAGAAACTTTATACTAAGAAAAGTTTCACATAGGAAAGGTGGGTGGTGAGGAGCTCCATTTATCCATGACTCTGGGGACTCTCCATCTCCTTATAAGACCGTGACAGGTACAGAGAGAGAGAATGGTGTGGAGCTCCCTTTGTCAAGGATTGCAAGGACTTTGCAAGTGCCTGTAGGACCGTGATAGAGTACAGACTAGGGCTATGTGTTCATCCAGCACGAGAAGGACATGGAGCTGCTGGAGCGGGTCCAGAGGAGGGCAACGAAGATGATCCGAGGGCTGGAGCACCTCTGCTATGAAGACAGACTGAGAGAGTTGGGGCTGTTCAGCATAGAGAAGAGAAGGCTCCAGAGTGATCTTATTGCAGCCTTCCAGTACTTAAAGGGGGCCTACAGGAAAGCTGGAGAGGGACTTCTTACAAGGGCATGTAGTGCTAGGACAAGGGGCAATGGCTTTAAACTGAAAGAGGGCAGATTTAGATTAGATCTAAGGAAGAAATTTTTCACTCAGAGGGTTGTGAGGCACTGGAACAGGTTGCCCAGAGAAGTTGTAGATGCCCCATCCCTGGAAGTGTTCAAGGCTAGGTTGGATGAGGTTTTGGTCAACCTGGTGTAGTGGAGGGTTTCCCTGCCCATGGCAGGGGTGTTGGAACTAGATGATCTTTGAGGTCCCTTCCAGCCCTAACCATTCTATGATTCTATGATCTGCATACTTGGGTCAATGTCCTTGCAGAAGGTTACAACATTCTCCATCTGAGTGGCAGAGGAGGGAGAGGACCATGCCATGGTCTGACCACATCCCTGTCCAGGTGTCCATCTCTGTAATAGGAGAAGCGACGAAGGAGGAGAAGGAACCCCCATTGCCATGGGCAATCCATCCTGAGCCTTCAATGTTATCAGCCCCCCTGTAACACAGCCACAACCAGAGTTCTACCTGCAGTGCCACATCTATGACATCAAGGGCCGGGTGCCTGGAGATAGTGCGGCATCGCTGTGACATAGATATTATCTTCCATTATTAGAATGAGAAGAAAAAAATGATGAATAATAATTATACTAAAACCTGAACAACTCATAATGCTGGGGAGGAAAATTAAGTACTTGTAGCAGCAACTTAAAGGACAGCAGCTCAGAAAAGGTTGAAAGAGAATTAAAAGCAGCAGGTTTCACCTACTGCCCAGTTTTAAAAATTTATGTGGTATTTGCTGCTGAGATTTGTGGGTTTGAAGGCTGAATGCTGGAAGAAAGATGCTTGTTGAGTTGACTGAAGGCAGTATTTCACACCTTTTGAATGAAAGACACGCCCAATGCCAAACCCTGCATCCATGAGTGGCTGACAGTGCTGAGGAGGTTTCATTGTGCAATTTCATTTCCTTTCCAGAAATGAACTGAAGATTTTTCCAGAGGCTCTCATGTGCTGCATACTTCAGTTGGATGGTAGAATGAAATATATGAAGTAGCTTCCATCTACTTGGTTCACTGCAGGCTATTACATCCTCTTTAATTGACAGAACAAGAGGCAATGGGCACAAACTGAAACACAGGAAAATTCATCTAAACTTCAGAGAACACTTTCTCACTGTGAGAGTGACTGAGCATTGGCACAGGTTGTCCAGGGAGGTTGCGGAGTCTCCATGCTTTCAAATATTCAAAAGTCATCTGCACATGTTCCTGTGAAACCTGCTCTAAGTGAGAGCAGGGGATTGGACCAAATGACCTCCAGAGGTCCCTTCTAACCTTAACCATCCAGTGATTTTGTCATCTTCGGTGCATGAAAGTAATTGCTTTCCCCATATTTAGTTTCTCATTATTTATTTTAGTTTGGCGGATATTAAAGTAAAAATGGAAGCCATGAAAACTGATTATGTGCAGAAGAGAAGTGACCTTTAAGTAATCAAGCACAACTACAAATGATAATAAACTTCTTCCAGTGAATTATTGCAGATCCTTCAAATACTTCAACTGCTGTGTGTGTCAACTTCACCAACTGTTGATTTACAGAGACAGGCAAGCAGGGAAGTGGTTGGAAATTACAGGATCCTGTTGGTTAGAGATAGGGTAGAGGAATATTTAAAACACACCCCATGACTTCCCCTAGGACACATATTCAGTTTACTCAGCTGGCATGGAGAAGATTGCTAGTTGGCCTCTATTCATTTCAACTGCACAGTACTTTGTACACTCTACAGTAGACAAGGCAGAATATTCATTAAGAAAATCACTTGTTGCTGTTGGCTACCACGTAATGGTTTCACCATAGATCCAGGGAGCTCATGTGATCAGGTGATGAAGCATGGTGCTTCACTTCCAATGGCTGTGATGATCAGTGTTTCCTCAGCCCATTGTCAGAGACAGCATGCAATAATCAGGTGCTTTATCTCCCAGCAAGTATCACACACTTTCATTTTCTGGTTTAGTGGGTTTTTATTGCCAGAATGGGACAGGACAACTTTTAAAAAAGCAAGCAAAAATAGAAATGAGAAAGCGAGCACCACCCAGTGCATTACCCCCATTCCTTAGCTGCCTCAGCTGCCTCAGCTGCCTAACATGTTAACTTTATCTGCTGCTGGCATACGCAAACAGTCTCTGGAAATGCGGTTACTGTTCAGGAAGCAAGGGTTGTGTAAAAATAGTCACCATAGTAATAAAGTATGGTAGATGTCATCCAAGAAAGAGAGAAACATGTGTCTGTTACCTAGAGAAACCTATAGTCCTACACAGTTGGTCCCCACAGAGTTATACTGATTTGAGAAAATTTTAAAACTCGCTTATCAGTGTGCCAAAAAAAAGAGAGAAATGACAACATCTCCAGAAGGGCAAGAGTGAGACAGGATATAAACAAGAACAAAACAAACCAGAAACCACAGAAACCTACTGAACAAACTATCGGTCTATTCTGTTTCATTTGGCTTTAATCGGATTCTCATTTTCCTCCCCATTTATGGATGATTTGGCTCTTGGGTCAGTTTGAGAGGACTGACATGGTGATGTCACCAAAGGCTGTGGTCTACTTCAATCCTTTCGCCTTCATTTCTTTTCAGAAACTGATATTCTTTCAAAAGGAAACACAAGAGAACTGGTTCTGTCAAGTTTTAATGATGCAGAAAACAATAAGGAAAACATGTTTTAATGTGATAGTCATTGTATTTTACACAGGAAATACAAAAAGGCAAAAATGAATTTAAAAGATCACCTTTAAGGCATTCAAGTCTAAGGTTTCAATAAATAAGTACACTGCTCACTGAAAAACAAGCTTTTTGATTATTTTTCTAGCCCCTAGAGAAGCAGCAGTAAAATCATGAGGACCATTATAAGATGTGAGAAAGAAGCAGCACCCAAGGAAATGAAAAAAATATTAGAATTGTTATTATCTATGCTTACAATAGAAGTATTGCATAGTAGATAAGAACAGTGGAAGGATGCTTTTTTCCTATCTTGCATTATATCTTTCTGAACAAAACCCCTGTGTAGACAACAGAAGCTTGTTCTAATAACTAAAATGTTGCCTGAAATGAAATTCTTGACATACCAATCATTTTCAGTAGCAAAGCCATTTTTCATATAAAACATGTTTTGGAGTAGGCTTTAATGAATGTCTCAAACCAACTCATCTAGCTTATTTTCTCAAGAATGGGAGTATTTAAATAAATTTAATAGAAAATCTACCACAGAGACACCACAAATGTGCCCTGCCAAATCAGATTATGTATTTTTCAAGGACGAAAGGGTGTACGCCTTCTTTAAAACTACTTGAACATACATATTTCTTAGCTAAAATGGATGATGGTTTTGATTAAAATGAATTACCCACTGTGAAAACTCCTCCCATTGCACCACAGCCAAGGAGAGAACTTCCAAAGTAAACATGCTTCAGACTAAACGCTGTGAGAGAAGAAACTTTTCTCTGCTATAGCTACAGCTTCTCTCTCACTCCGAAGGAACCCTTATAGACTAATATAACATAGTTGAATAACTCCTTATATAATCTGTTTTCTCAGTCTGTGAATTCATTTGCTATTGCAACTTAATGGAAAATTTAAAGTGATAACTTGGGAATGAATTTGCTAAGATCTGTGGTGGTCTTCATTTTAGCATTGCTAATAGTGAGTCTGGTGATACATCCCCAGGATATTGCTTTGCAACTGCGTAGTCCACTTATCCACGTTGTAGTTAAGTCAAGCCTTGTAATCCAGCAGTGGACAGCAAGGGTAAAAAATCATGTTAAGGATCTTAGGGTGAAAAATCACCAGTAGATTACGATGATTTTGTTCCACTTCTGTAAGTGCTATTTTAGGTGCACACACACCTGCATGCACATGTGTGTGCGCATACACACACACGTATTTGTTTGTTGGTCAACATGGCTGATACTCACTTCATGCCAAAATGGTCCATTCTGTGTTACTAGAATTATATGTGACAATGCCCTTTCTGTAATTTGTTCTGAAAGAGAGAAAAAAAACCAAACACATAAAAAATCTAGTTTGATTTTCACATGGGTAAACAGAATGCCAGATTATACCTCAGCCAGCTCCCAAAAATTCACAAGAAAAAGATATGGTATTTCACCTCACCAGAGAGGTTAACCTGTATGTACCAACCAGCCTGGAACAAACAAGCAGTAAAGAGTGATCTTTAAGTTCAGCTTCATTTTCTGTCGGTGAGTGCTTCACAAAACATTTGAAAACAGGAAAAGGAAAATAGAAAATAGAAGTGGAAGGCTTTTTGACTTTTCAGCTAGCTCGGTGGTTTTCAGAAAGACAGAAGTGAATTCCATTCATCCCGTTTTAGAAAGGAAATTCTATATCCTATAGAAAAGAAAGTAGAATTTTAGCTTGTGAGCTATAGCTTTGTTGTACTGTGTGTCTCTCAGACAAACGAATGCCTCCACACCGTCTTTCTTGACACTTCAGCATTCCTCAGGAGGGTGAGAAATCGGGAAAAATACGAAGAAAACTGCCCTATGACTTGAGGTTAGCAGAGGGCACCAGGAGACGGCACTGACTGGCGGCGCAGTACACGCAAGGGCAGCTACAGCCTCCTGACTCCGCAGCGTTCGGACGGCTGTTAGTTGGCTCGTAAAGCAACATTTAGCATGATCTTTCCTTGGCCTGTGTTACACTATAAAACCACCATTAAGATAAAGTAGTCGGCCTTTTAAAGGCAGGGAATCAATGCCAAATGCAATGATCAGACCAGCCTGACTAGTAGATCTGGGGCAAATAGGAAGGGCACCCGAAAAGGGTGGCAGAAGAAGCAGAGGTTTCTGTAGCAGAGGTCCAAAAAAAGGAACCTAAAAAAATCTAAGAATTTAAGAGAGGAAATTGCTTTGTGTCTCATTGCACTTAAATTTTATGTTGGAAAATAAAACAGGTCCCTGAAACACAGCAGTTGGCTGTAGCAGCAAGTTATTCCTGAGCTGAGGAAAAAAGCCAGATGTCTCATAGACAGGAAAGTAGCTGCTTTCCAGCCATTTAATTGCTATTTTATATCCAGTATCTACCTCAAATGTGCCACACAGCTATGATTTATTTATATCACATGGCTCTTACTTACAGGTTAGAATATGACTTATAAGTTACTGTTACAAATTTATGATCAAGCCCCTTTCACTTGCCCTATGCTACACTCCATATGTCCTCCTAAACCAGAGAATAAAATAATTACTCTATTTAATTTCTCTATTTAATAAAATGTGTAACCCAAGTTCTTATTTGTTTTTATCTAAAGGACAAAAATAGTCAGATCTCCCTTAATAAATGAAATTGTTATTATAACTTTTATCACCACTGGAATAACAACGTATTACTTTTTATTGGTTTTGGCTGTTGGCAACCTGTCTCAAAAATGTAAAAATATCTCAGTGTAGTTTTTTCCTTAAGTAAGTTAGTTCAGTCCCATACACCATGTCCAATTATTAATTATCCTTCTAGCTGTGGGTATGCATGGAAACACACTGGGGAAAAAAGTGAAAGGAAGATTTGAACCTGTTGCACAAATCTTTATGCTGGCCCTAGGCAGCAGGTTCATCACACATCAGCTTGGTAGGCTGACAAGGACTCCACCTCCAAGTGACCAGCCTGCTAAGCTGTAGATTCTTGGAGGTCACAAAAGTCTTGGTGGATGTGCTGCTTCCAAGCTCCTGCTGAAATAGCACATAGATTTTCACAGTCGTGACTAGAGTTCCTCAAAGACTTTCATACAGTTACTGAATGCTTCTGATTCCCCTTCTACAAGCAGAACATCAAAAGCAAGAGGAAAATGATATTAAATCATCTGCTTCCTTTAGAAATCCTGGTTTATAAATGTCTTTTAGATGTACTGACTACACAATTTGACATTATGTTAAATTTCAGTCACATGACAACAATTCATGATAGCACTTGATCTCATCTGCCCACTAATCCGTCATCTCTGATTAATTTAACACCCCAATCTCTTAAGTAGATTCCAAATGCTTCCAGATTTAAAATGATAATAATAAGACAAATGTAGAGGAGTAGTGTGCCAGAAAATATATTTCTTATTTTCTTATCAAATATACATTTTTTCCCAAAGACATGACATCAGCTTGAGGACTTGAAATGGAGGATTTAATGTGATTTATTCATGCAAAATCTATTTGTAAGGCCTTAGTTCCTCAGTATTAGAAACCAGATCCATTTCTGTAGTAGGCCTTAGCACTGACTTTTAAGGTCATAGATGGATAAGGTAATGAATTGTACAGTGGCTTGGTCATGTATCAGAAGTGCTTTCTATTGTTAGATACTGTCATATTTTCCCTTCTGAGGACTTTAGTTAAGCTGCAACCATCTTTTTGAGAGAAGGAAAGGAAAACCAAAATAATTCCAATGTAATTTATAAATATTTTTTTAAATTTCCTGATAATATTTACTGCACGTTGTGTTTCATAAACAGAACATGTGTCAGTGCAGTGGGGTGCGGTAACACTCCAGATATCAGCAGTACTGTGAAAGCTTATCTCATTTCTGTTACTATGATATAGATGGGAAATGACAGTGACAGAATCCTTCAAAATCTATCATATTTTTCAAGCGTACCTACCTGGTGAAAGGCTTTGCTGGAGTTTGCCCCAGTGACAGCTCAGCTATCTGTTATTGAATTGCTCTGTAACACTCTCTATTATCAGTTCTTCCACCCTCTCCATGAAAACAGCATTCAGCCACAGTGATGTTTTGGGGACTGAAATACCTGGGAACAGTCTTTGAGCCAGGAACTGCTTCCAGAAACTACTTAATGGGGAGTTTTGGATAATGAATATAGCTATGGGGAGTGAGGGTAATCAACTGCTCAAAAGAATGAACTCCCTCTGCAATATTTTAGGTAGTTCTAAAACTGCAATTATATGCTTTTTACAAATGCTGTGTGCTTTTCAGCAAATTTGAATCCAATGCTAAATCTCTCTTTGTCACACAGATGTTTTGTCACATGCACCGGTGGTGTTGCTACCCAGTAGGACAGTTACAGGATGCTACCACTCCTAGGCAGGTATAAGCATAAATATAGGATGGCATATTTTCTATTGAGTTAACAGTGTTGAAGAAAAAGATTCAGGCCTTTAGCAGATCAGAAAAAAAAGGAGCTAAATGTACAGGTTGCTCACGAGGATACCTACAGTGTGAGGTGTCACAAGAGCTCACTGATGCCCGATATCAAACTACAAGGTACAGTGGGAGGTTGGGTCATATCAGGGCAGGCAGGTGGCCCCATGATCTGGAAACCGATCTCTTTTTCTCCAGGATTATCACCACAATGCAGAACAGCAAGTGCTTTTTCACCGCTGCGCAGCCTTGCCAATTCCTGTTTGTCTTGTGATCTTCTATAAGGTCCTCGCTTCTTTTCTGAAAAAAAAAAAAAGAGCTGCATGGGCACTCGTGCCTGTGCTTGGGTAGATGGTTATTGCTGCCTAAGTACAGAGCCACACTCTTTCTTATTGAATTAGATCCTGGTTTCTCTCAGATCTTTTACCTAAATTATCATGAGTATTTTGAGTTTTAATCCTCTACCTGCATTTCCTCCTGATCAGATATCATTTGCAAATATAATAAACACCCTCTCTTTTTCATGAGCCAAGACATTGAAGAAAATAGCAACTAATTCTGGAACAAGGACATGTTTCTGAAAAAAAACCCCCACTCAATATATTGCCGTAGTTTGATTTCTTTGCCCTGCAGCATTTTCATCTAGATCATATGTTCCTAGCTTACTTACAGGAGTGTTCTAGGAGATCATGTCCAGAGCTTCACTGAAATCAAGATGTGACATCAACTGCTTTTCTATACCCACATGACATGTTATCCCATGACAGAATGGAATTATTTTGGCTTGACATGGTTTTTATTGACCTCTCCTTTCTCTTTATGTACTGTTTTCTAAATGTTCACAACCAGTATGTTAACTATTTTCCCCAGTATTTCTACAGGAATTGAAATTAAATGTCTGGCTTACAATTTTAACCCTCCTCTTCTACTTATTTTTGAAGATAGGCACTTTTTCTACCCTTTTCTAGACTTTTGGAATGTCATCTTGCACTAGCTGATCAGAAAATATCTTGTTTACTTGCATTACCTTGAATATCTTCTTTCCGCTTTCGAGTTCTTGCCCTTTTTGTTACAGGTGCCAGTTTTGTGATACCATCCGATCACAATTGACTTTTTGAGTGAAACAAAAAAGGAACTAAACTTATCAGCTTTCCAAACATTGTTTGCCAATACCATTCACTCTGCAGAGAAGTGGACCAGGTCTTTCCTTATCTTAGAAACACAGAATCATAGAATGGTTTGGGTTGGAAGGGACCTCAAAGATCATCTAGTTTCAACCCCCCTGCCATGGGCAGGGAAATCCTCCACTACACCAGGTTGCCCAAAGCCTCATCCAACCCGGCCTTGAACACTACCAGGGATAGGGCATCTACAACTTCTCTGGGCAACCTGTTCCAGTGCCGCACCACCCTCAACCAGTGCCCACCATCCTCAATCTTCCTCTACCTGTTGATGCACTAACATGCTGAGAAGGAAACGTCACCTATGCATCGCATGTTTACATTCTCACCTTTTGACTTTCTCTCTTTGTCCTCAAATGTTCATCTATTTACCTTTCTTAAAAGCCTTTTCCTTGGTGAGTAATCTACAGCTCCTATCCTATCCTTCCTCCGCACTGTCATAACTTGCAATTTCACATAGTTTCTTTTGCATAGTTTTGCATAAACTTGCATTTAAGATGGTTCCTTTAAAGAACTGCTTACTGTGCTTAACTCTCTCTCAGAATTGTCTCCCACAGGATCTCACTTGCTAGTTCTCTGAATTTCTATAATCTGCTCTGCCGAAGCACATTGCAGCTCCTCCTGTTTGTCATGAATTCTGCTGCTTCATGATCGCTCGTGAAGTGCCCAAGTTGTTTCTGTTACTTCTTCCTTTAGACTCTATCAAATTATGAGGATCAAATCTGGAAAATGTCATCTCTCTTTGCTTTCTCCAACATCTATATAAAAAAATTTCCACTGAAACTTTTCAAAAATTAGCCAGACTGCCTGGGAGCAGCTGTATTGCTTCCCCAACATGGAAATTTTTGTAATCAAAGTATGCTGATAGCACTGAGTACTGGGGTTTGGAAAATTCTGCTCGTGAAAGACTCATCACACGATTTCATTGATAGGTGGCCCACTATGGACTCTAATGAGACTGTCAGCACTTTTTCTCATTTAAATATTACTCAGGAGCTATGAGGCAGCCTATGTCCCTCTTTATTCTTAACCTCAGAGCAAGTGACTCCTGCATGAAAGGTAACACATAAGGTAACACCTACAACCTTTTCTATTGTCTACCTGTCCTGAACAAGTTATACAGTTTATATTAATGTTCCTGGTAGATGAATCATCCTATCAGGTCTTTATTGGGTCTATTAAGTTGTAACTTTGATATATATTTATACTGCTACTTCCTCTTGCTTGTTCCCCATGCAACTGGTGTTCAGACATGCCAGGGACAGAAAAATGAACCTGATTACAGAAGACAGACAAAGATTCGTAAAGAATAGCAGCCATCTGACTCTGAGACACACAGAAGAGCAAGAATGTCTGGTAGTACTCCCTTATATTCAACATTTATGGAAGAAACCACCATTCAGGCTCCTGGACAGTCTCCACGCATTCAGTCTAAGCAGCTGCAACCAGCCAGCAGCACTTGAAGCAGAACTTATTATAATCAGCTCCACATACAGATTCGATCCTTATGCCTAGTTTTGATGTCTGTTCAGATTGTCAACAGTGACCTAAAGCCATATATTAAATTCTCCTCCACTTGAGACTGATGGAATATTTTATGGCAAGAAAAATGTGAAACATCTTCTGGAGATAAACGTTATAAAACCAGCCCCAAATCCTTGAAAGTGTTGGACCACCTGGTAACCTAAGAAGATCTCTGGTGTTAATTTATAATAAATCCCAGAATAGCAGATAAAACTCAAAGATTCAGAAAGTATTAATATTGCACAAGAAAGACTAACAAAATGACAATGATACTTACAGGTTAACAGTTTGCAACTGGTATCAACATAATGATGGAAAACAAGCGGGATTAAAAACTGGACAGAAAATCAACTACAGCACCGACTGTTAGGTATCTCATATGTACATGTATGAAAAAGACACAGTAATGACCAAAACACTCTTGTAAATCAAAAGAGGGTTATACTGGATCAATCCTAGATTCACAACGCGATCATTGCAAGGAGAAGCTGACCGACCATTTGATTTCACTTACTGGCACAATCTGGTGTAATCTGGGAGTCAGTCCAGTGACATCAAGAGAGTGAAGAGATCCAACGGCACAAAACCACACTGAGACTCAAATCAGATCTAGACTGTGCAAATCAGACTTGCAGATCAGTATCGCAGTTAGAGCACTTAATGTCACATGATAATCCTTAGCACTGAGGGAAAGGGAGGTTATTGGCTTGACAAACAGCCAGTGACTCAGGGAGACAGAGATTTCATTTCCCATCCAGGATTTTTGGAAAGGAACTGCTCTGCAAAGCCCAGCCTCCAACAAACAAGAAGGGAGTTGCCTTCCATTCTGGAGTACTGGAATATCACCAATATATGTACCAAAAGAAACACGTTATATCTGTTTCCAGATGCTGAGTTTGCTTACGTTTGTCAGATTTTACATACTTTCTTAGAAATATTATTATTTTAAATATTGTGTATGAGAAACTGCTACTAATCACTTTCCCTTAAAGGTGAATTTGAGAATTCTTTTCATTCCTAAAGAGAAAAAGACGTGTACACAGAAAAACTTGCATTGTGCTTTCCAGTGACAGTTTGTAAAATTCTTCAGTGTTTTGAAAAGGAAATAAGTGCTCTGAGTTTTTCGACAGCACTGATTTAAAAATACATTTTAAAAAGTCTGTAATTCTGTGGTGTTGATAATAATTTAATATACCTGGCGAAATGTAAATATAGTCTTTTATAAACCAATGATTTTTCACAGCTTGAAATTGTTGCTTATGAATCTTATTGTGTCTTTCCAAACCATCTACCAGAAACAACCCAAAACCTAGCATACTGGATTGAATTATTTATTTTAGAGATAAAATTGAAATATAAGTATTACTAAAATAATCTCAGAAAATTCAGTGCACATTTTATTCACTGGATACTAGCAATTACATATGAAATATAGCAAGCGGAAAGAAATCAAATTGTTTGGAAGCAAACTGTATCTTTCCACACTCAAGACATTTGAAGTATCTGATTAGCTATAAAAGGCTTCCCGTGAAGCCAAGTTTCAGAGGGTGTTGTGGCTCCTTAATGCAATTTATAAGTTACAATGCATCACCTTCTTTGCGCTCTCTTAGTTATGTTGAACAGATAGTGAGCAAACATATGAAACAGGTATGTACTGCTGGCAGCGTCTCCCAGGAATTTTTTCCCAGCTTGCGGAGGTGGCCTTGCTCTTTGGATGGCTCTGATGCAGTGTTGGTGGATGCTTCTGTAGCAAAGTTACCAAAAATACACCAGCTTCCATCTTAGGCAAAACAGACAATAATGCTTTGTCCTATCAGACCTGGCCACAGTCTTTGTGTTTTTGTGATTTTTTATATACATATTTTTTAGCGCATCTGTTTTTTGATTTAGCATGTCTTCACTAACCTGCTCACACACACACAATTCACACAGACAGAAGGATACAAATCAACACTAAAAACATCACCACTTTGTGGAAGAACACTTGTCATGTTTTTATATGCAAATAAAATCAGCATTTTGCAGGCAGCTCTATGACAAAAATAAAAGTATTGTAGGGTTTTGTGCAACCCAACAGATGCGATGCCAGTTTGAGTAGTGTTGTCCTTCTCAATAGCTGAAGCTCAGCAATACAAAGAACTTTGTACGATAAACAACTCATAACATGTGCTCATGAGTAGGTGAATGTACTAGAAGATTTATTTCTATCCGTCAATCATATTTGGAATTGATGTAGGTAACAGAACAGGATCTTTTTGAAAGCTGTATGAAATTCATTGATGATCTCCATTCTTAGTAGATACAAATTAAAGTTGTTAAGACACTCAACATCAAAAGATGTTTGAACTTGTCTAATAAGGCAGTAATTCAATGAAAGCAATAGAAAGGGAATTTATCTCTGGGGCAATGCAAAGAAGTCTGAATGACCGCGTTCCATATATAAGTTTTCTTTGGGTAGTCAAACATGTCAGTCTATATTTCCTTCTGGCATAATGCACAAGCACCCACTACACTATCATGAAGAGGTCAAGACTTATTCTTTTACAGAAGCTCATGCCACTCTTGGATTCAATTTTGATCACCAGCAAATATTTGAACATATAAAGTCTTAAATAAACATGTAAACCCTTCAAGTGCTTTGATCTCTGTTTGTTTGTTTGTTTGTTTGTTTTTAAAAATAAAATAAATTGGACCAACTGAAAATGAAGAAGTTAGCCTACAGAGGGTGGAAGCGGAGACAGATAGCCTGGGAGGAATACAGAGAAGCTGTAAGAGTGACCAGGGATCAAGTGAGGAAGGCTAAAGCCCTGAAGGAATTGAATTTGGCAAGGGATATAAAAAGCAACAAGAAATGCTTCTATAGGTATGTAGGGGACAAAAGGAAGTCCAAAGAGAATGTAGGCCCCCTCCGGAAGGATACTGGTGCTCTGGTTACCCGGGACATAGAGAAGGCTGAGGTACTTAATGAATTTTTTGCCTCAGTCTTCAATGGTAAAGCCTCTTGTCTTACCACCCAAGCTGTGGAAAGAACTAGCAGGGACTGTGAGGATGAACCACCGCCCACTGTACTTGAAGACCAGGTTCGAGAACATCTGAGGAACTTGAAGGTGCACAAGTCCATGGGACCTGATGAGATCCATCCGCGGGTCCTGAAGGAACTGGCGGATGAAGTTGCCAAGCCACTGGCTATTGTATTCGAGAAGTCGTGGCGGTCTGGCGAGGTCCCCGATGACTGGAAGAGAGGGAACATAACCCCCATTTTTAAAAAGGGGAACAAGGAGGACCCGGGCAACTACAGACCGGTCAGCCTCACCTCTGTGCCTGGCAAGGTCATGGAGCAGATTCTCCTGGGAACCATGCTAAGGCACATGGAGAGCAAGGAGGTGGTGGGTGACAGCCAACATGGCTTCACCAAAGGCAGATCGTGCCTGACCAACTTGGTGGCCTTTTACGATGGGGTGACAGCATCGGTGGACAAGGGTCGACCAACGGATGTCATCTACCTGGACTTGTGCAAAGCTTTTGACACTGTCCCGCACGACATTCTTCTCTCTAAATTAGAGAGTCATGGGTTTGATGGATGGACCACTCGGTGGATAAGGAATTGGCTCAATGGCCGCACTCAGAGAGTAGTGGTCAACGGCTCAATGTCCAAGTGGAGACCAGTCACGAGTGGCGTCCCTCAGGGGTCCGTGTTGGGCCCGACCCTCTTCAACATCTTTGTCGATGACGTGGACAGTGGCATGGAGTGCACCCTCAGCAAGTTCGCCGATGACACCAAGCTGTGTGGTGCCGTTGACACGCTGGAAGGGAGGGATGCCATCCAGAGGGACCTTGACAGGCTGGAGAGGTGGGCCCGTACCAACCTCATGAAGTTTAACCAGGCCAAATGCAAGGTCCTACATCTGGGTCGTGGCAATCCCAGGCATAAATACAGACTGGGTGGTGATTGGATCGAGAGCAGCCCTGAGGAGAAGGACTTGGGAGTACTGGTGGACGAGAAGCTCAATATGAGCCGGCAATGTGCTCTTGCGGCCCAGAAGGCCAACCGCGTCCTGGGCTGCATCAAGAGGAGTGTGGCCAGCAGGTCGAGGGAGGTGATTCTCCCCCTCTACTCTGCCCTTGTGAGACCTCACTTGGAGTACTGCGTCCAGTTCTGGAGCCCCCAACATAAGAAGGACATGGACCAGTTGGAGAGGGTCCAGAGGAGGGCCACGAAGATGATAAGAGGGCTGGAGCACCTTTCCTATGAGGACAGGCTGAAAGAGTTGGGGCTGTTCAGCCTGGAGAAGAGGAGGCTCCGGGGTGACCTTATAGCGGTCTTCCAGTACCTCAAGGGGGCCTACAGGAAAGATGGGGAGAGGCTGTTCAGGAGGGCCAGTTATGATAGGACAAGGGGTAATGGTTTTAAAATAGAGGGAGGTAGGTTCAGGTTGGATATTAGGAAAAAATTTTTTACTATGAGAGTGGTAGAACACTGGAACAGGTTGCCCAGAGAGGTGGTGGATGCTCCATCCCTGGAGACGTTCAAGGCCAGGTTGGACAAGGCCCTGAGCAACCTGATCTAGTTGGAGATATCCCTGTTTGTTGCAGTGGGGTTGGTCTAGATGACCTTTGAAGGTCCCTTCCAGCCCTAACCATTCTATGATTCTATGATTCTAAATTGTTTCAGCAGTATAGATTCATTTCTTGTGCTGTGACAACAGAGGGCTTTTGGCTTTCACAAAATGCCTGCTTTTGAACTCTGCCCTTGTAACAATGTTGTAACCAAGTTCAGAAAGATCTGTAGAACTGCAAATACAACTTAACATTAGCTACTGTAAAAAAAAATTGTTCAATGTTTCTTAGGTTTGCTCTCAAGTATTCCATGCAGAACATCTGTTGTTTATTACAAAGACTGTTCAAATTCCTAAGTATCATGTGAGCTGGCCATTTTAATGTAACATCTCTGATTCACTCCCACTAAACCCCATAGGTGTTTGTTGGAGTGAAGATTTCAAGATATCATTTATAGATTGGTCTTTCCTCAGACTTTATAGTAATTTACAGTAATATATAGTAATATTATAATAAGGATGTAAAATTAAACTTGAAAAAACAACCTTTGGAGCAAAGGACACGTTTGAAACCGAGCACAACCTTGATCAAACCTTTCGTTTACCCTTAAGCTATCATAATTTGATATCTGTGAAGTACAGTAGGTTTTGAAAAATGATCCAACACAGCACTATCCTGTTGATAGATTGTATGTGGGTTGATGATTCACATATATTTGTATATCACTTTGCATTTAGAACGTATTTGCCAATTATGACCATATATCCCAATAGATATACAGCAGAAGCTGAGAAAGAAAATGCAGCAGTCACCTGAGACTTTAAATGTCATTAACACTTCAGAAAATCCATCATTCCCACTAAAAAGGAGAATACATCTGAACATTTGCAGTTTATCTACTTTTCTGAGGTTTCTTGAATAGCCACCTATGGTTTGAATCTGGTGTAGTGGAGGGTGTCCCTTGCCCATGGCAAGGGGGTTGGAACTAGATGATCTTTGAGGTCCCTTCCAAACCTAACCATTCTATGATTCTATGATTTTTTCAGATCTTAAATCTATGCCTAATCCACTGAACCTCAGTGTGGAAGTGTTTTATCCAGCCCAAACTTGAATTTATCCTCTGCCTTAGCTGCCCCTTCTACTGTCTGTACTTCTGCAGTTTCTAGGCATCTGCTCCACTGTAGCCTTTGGCTGAGTCTGTACCAATAAACAAACAGGATGAGGAGATCTGCCTGGGCATTGGCATGTAATTGTTCACACTGTGAATTTGTTAGCATGCTCCATGATTTTTCCCCAGGCCAGCGAGAGTTCCTCCCAGGCATGAATTTAGGTTTAGCATGAGCCAGAGACCATGTCCTGTAGAAGGTATGGATACTGTCACTTTGTTTTAGGATGTAAGAGAATTCAGTTCTGTGGGCAGGTTGTGCCAGGTGACTTCAGGGACAGAAAACAATCCTTGGCCTGCTTTATTTATTACTGGAGATATCGTCACATTTTGAGGCAGTTCTTATCCTTCCACAAATCTAGCAAAGTTCACTCCTTCCAGGAATTAGTGGAAACTTATGTAAACTGTCTTCCATCATCAGTCATAGATTCGTAGAATCATAGAATGCTTTGGGTTGGAAGGGACCTTAAAAATCACATAGTTCTAACCTCCCTGCCACAGACAGAGACACCTTTCCCTACACTGGGTTACTCAAAGCCTCATCCAACCTGGCCTTGACCACCTCCAGGGATGGGGCAGTCACAACTTCTCTGGGAAACCTCTTCCAGTGTTTCACCACCCTCATTGTAAAAAATTCCTTCCTTAGATCTAATCAAAATCTACCCTCTTTCAGTTTAAAGCCGTTGCCCCTTGTCCTATCACTACATGCCCTTGTAAAAAGTCCCTTGTCAGCTTTCTTGTAGGCCCCCTTTAGGTACTTGAACACTGCTATAAGATCACCCTGGAGTCTTCTCTTCTCCAGGCTGAACAGCCTATCTTCATAGGAGAGGTGCTCCAGCCCTTGGATCATCTTCATTGCCCTCCTCTGAACTCGCTTCAGCAGCTCCATGTCCTTCTCGTGTTGGGGACTCCAGAGCTGAACGCAGTACGCCGGGGTGAGGTCTCATGAGAGTAGAGTAGAGGGGCAGAATCACCTCCCCCGACCTGCTGGCCACACTTCTTTAAACCATAAGGCCCATAGATGGGGTGCTGGTGCCTGTTGCTTCTTTAATATTGATAATGCACCAGACTGTCAGAAAGTATCTGACAAGATGTACTAGTCCTGAGGTGTCCTTCCACAGTTACAAGTGACCTACCTCACTTCTGTGTTCGTTATGAAAGTCATTTTAAAATGAATGGGAAAAAAATGCCTAATGTTCAACTGTGGCGCTTGTCAAAATCTCCAGCCTCTAGTTTAAGCAAAGAAAACTGACAAACTCCAACCTCTTCAGGGTGATACAATGTGCCAAAACTATTGTGGCCAGAAGAGAATGTAATTTACATAAAACAGAGACTTAGAAATAATTTTTCAAACAGTTATAACCTGGTCTGTCAAACTCCTGTAATGTATAGACCGCGGAGTCAGAATTTCTGAAAGTGATTTTAAGATGCTGTAGTTACACTTCATTTCTAATATAATTCCATTTCTTTGTTCATTTCCTGCATGACATTTACCACACATAAAGTCATCGTGAGATGTATAGTTATAATTATGTATCTACTGGTGAATTACATGCAGTTAGACTCACAGAACTGTTTACCCAAAAGAAGTGACTGTTTTATAAAGGATGATTTTAAGTATTATTCACAGAATTGTTCTTTTTAAGGGACAGTGAATCTGGTGACTGTTCACTGGCTTCTTAAATAAGTGTTTTAAAGAGATCTTGTGTCTTCCTCATACCAAGCCCAGCACTGAAATTCTTGTCATCTTCAGCCTCTGCGTGAAATACCAGCCTGTACTTCGTAAAAGCAGATGAAGAAATAGCTAAAATTCAATGCCAGAGACATTCATTATATGATTAAGAGTAAATGTACTTCTGTGTGAAATGCACTGATGCTAATTATCCATACACAAGATACTATCCAATTTCTACTGACACTATCTGTATCTGGAATCCTCAAGGCATCTCTTTCAATTGCTATTTTTCCATTCTATTTTTTAGAAGGATATATAATTTATCTGTGCCACAAATGTTGTGTACACCGATGTATCCTATTTTCTTGCAATGATTTAATATTTCATTAGCATCTCCTTTACTCACACTTCAGAGCATCATTTTGCTTAATTTGCTGCCAAAGTAGGTCTTAACTAACCTCTATCACACTTTTTCCCCGTAAATAAGGATTTTTCTACAGACTGTCCTGCTCTACTGCGCCTTCATCCCCCAGATAATTTTCCTTCCAAACAGTTCAATTACACCTCAAGCTGTAGCTTAACAAGTATTGCTTTAAGCAGCAGTCTCATCTAAGCAGCTATTGTTCCGTCCCCTTCTTTCACTTACTCCTACTCCAGCTTTTTGTGCAGCCACAACGTGAAACAGTTCAGAAAATGCATTCAGTTTCCTGTGTTCTTTCCAACCCTGCTCAGGCCCTGACTTGACTCTCTCTGCAGCCTCTCAACAGCTAGGCCAGCACCAGCTGAAACAGTGTGTGAACAAGAGCTAGAGACCAAGGACCAAGGCTTTGTAAAAACTGTCTCTCCTACCAAAAGAAATTCCCATCAAAGTGCACCCTTCACTACTCGTATTTTACTCACATTTCAAATACTACCATATTGGAATACTCTAGTATTATTAGAGCATTTTCCTCAACAAACACGTTGTGAGATACATCTCCGATTCATGATATCTACTGTACAGGAGAAGAGAAATTCACAGGGAATAAAGATTTTTCCTACACATTTAGAAATCAAGGACTGGGAAGACATGAAGTCATGATGGTGGCAAGCTCCTCGTGGTGACGTCTGAGTTGCTACCCAGCATGAGACCAGGTTGAAGTCACAGGAAATATGTGTAATCTGGGATGGGGACAAGAATATCTTCAATCTTTGTCAGCAGTCTCCTAATTTGCCAAATTAATCTGGTCTTGTTGCACAAGATTACTATCTCTGTGTGTGCATTCACACTAGCAGCTACAGCTCAAGCTGGTTCTCACTGAATCCCACGGTGTGGCACTCGGACTGATAACCCTATTTTGCTAGAGAGGTGAAGAGTCATCACTCCTCGAGTAGGATGCCCTTAAACTTGACATGGCACAGAGAGAGGCCCAAGGAGAGATGTATGCACATATGCACAGACTTTGTTTTAGGCAGACTCAAATTGTCATTGATCTCAATAGTCCCTTTGGAGGTCTGCAGAGGCAAGACTGTGAATATACTTTTGAGTTGCGTGCCAAATCATGGCAGAGAGGGAAGACGAGGCTGGGGTGTATGTTGGAGATGTTGTGATATGACATGACTCCACCTGGACATTGCCAAGAGCAAAACTGGTGACAGGTATTTAAGGCACCGGTTTGCTGCTTCTGCTTCTCAGGAAGCTTTTAGTATTTAAGGCCATGAAAAACCCAAAGAAAAGACAGGATGCTTTAGGGGTTTAGTATCCCATAAGGTTTGGAGTCAATTTTTTTTTCCCTATGGCCCATCAATAATTCTGATAAACTAAGTAACTGCCTACTGTTGCCAGTGACTAAAGCCAGCTCTGCAGGCAACCACATTGCATAATCCCTTTCATAAACTGATCAAACTCTACTATAAAACTGGTTAGGCTTTTTGCCCAGCTTCTCCAAATGAAAGATTGCTCCTGCATCACAATACTCCAAAAATTAGGCACGCCAGTCAAACTTCTCACTGATGTTTATTCACAGATCATTTATAAATATATATGTACTTTTGCCAAAACTATCCTTAAGTTAAGCAGCTCTTTTCCTTCTCTGGTGTCTGTCTGTCCTCATCAGTGTGTTTATGGACAGAAAGTACATACTTTCAGTCTTTCTTTTTCTTGATTGAATAATCCAGGCTCTTCTGCTCTTCTCACTTAGCCTCCCTACCTACCCAAGCAACATAATAACTCATCTCTGTACCTGTCTTGGTCTGAATTCACCTTTCCTGAACACTGGCAGCTAGAGGTGTACAGATCTTGAAAAGGCAGACATGGTCAGGACTTTGTCAAGTTAGGCATTATCTGCCAGTCTGGCTATAACCCAGTGACTTAAACACAGTCACAAAGACAGTCTCTATGGGAGAGCAGCAAACAACAGCATAGAACCTGAAATCTCTCCCCTACTTCCCCCTAACTGCTTCTAAAGCAAGTATCACCTCTCTGAATCTCTTGAAAGAATCCAAGAAGTCTAGGACCCTTTTTTTTTTTTTTCACAAGAACTTTCAAGGATTTGAACTGTCTTCAGTACAAGTATTCGAACTGTCTTCAGTACAAGTATTCTTGATTCTCATCCTAACAATATAAATTATACTTCTTTACTAGACTGCTTGGTCCAGATCAGTATTTGAAGACTCAAACAATACCATGTAGGAAAACCTACCAGTATCTTTCTCTGAGTTAGGTTTTAATGAATATTAAATTTAGCAACAGTTTGTACAAGAAAAAAAAAGTCGAAAGGAAATTAAAACCTGTAGAATTCTTATCCTTTTTTCTTATCTGTTATTCCCTCACTCTTATCTGAACTCACCCCCTTTATACAACAACAGAAGTCTAGGATGTGATTTTACTGTAGGTGCTTTGACTGCTTGCCAGAGCTATAAGCAGAGGAGGATCATCTTCCAAGTTCAGTATTTGGACAGTCTGGCTAAGACCCAGCAGTCCCAGCTTTCCATTCCAGTCTTACCGCCGAGTGAGCAGATATATCTCTTTGCAAGAAAAGAAGATAACATTTACATACTGTAATGAGGTGATCACAGTTACGACTACCTGATTTCCAGTGCAAGGATTGATTTATTCGTAAGAAGGTACAGTCTGATGTTGCATTCCAAGAGCAGAGCTTTGTACCCAGGAGTATCAGAATATAGCCATAACTTTTTTACTAAAAATGTGGTCCGCTCATTTTGAAGTCATGACTAAGAGAGCCACAAATTTGGTCCTTTATGTTTCAAAATGAAGTTGTTATTGCAAATATAAACCATGAGATTTCTTAATTTCTTTCCTCTGTGAATTCTAAAAGAGCTAATCAACATGATAAAGCAATTTAGTTTAGCTAGGTGTACTAGCTAAATGCTTATTTTCCTTTCCTTTTTATTTAAATCAGTCTTGGTTGACAACTAATTTCTTCTTTTTTATCAGAGTAAATACATCAGATGACATTTCAAAATGTTATAAAGGAAATGAAAATGACTTGAAAAAAAATCAGAAGTAAAGCTTGTCCATCAAACAATGAACAACTAAATCTGCCCAGAGACAACAACTTGAAACAAAAATCTATAAAATAAGATGTGTGGACACGGTTTCAGGTTTTGGTCGAAAGTCAATCTATAAACTCAGTGGAGCAATTTAAAGAGGAAAATCAAATTCAGCTGAAATAAATACTGAGTACTGTCAGTACTCTTTAAATTAGAAATAGCTTGAGTCATTAATTTGGGGTTTAGATCTATGTTTTACTTTTTTGGTTTTGATACTTTGATTCAGATGTAAGTACTTTTCTGTGAATTATTTCCCAGCATTCCTGTGTATACTCCGTTATAAAACCTGTACTGATAAATGATGAAAGAAACAATTTTAACTGCAACAGCAGTCAACATCCACGCTCTACCTGGGCCACTGGAGTGCCACTAAAAAACAACCTGAGACTGTGTCAGTTTTCAGCTTGAATAGGAAATCATTCTGAAGGTCGTAAGACTTACATGTCATTCTCAAATCTGCAGGATCTTTAAGCAGCAAGAAAAATTGCTAGTCTCTTTTAATATAGGAGAACATTGAAAGAACTACTTTAAAAAAATTCCTTTTCCTCATACTGCAACATAAGCTCCATTTGTTGAGATCACTTGTATGCTGCCAATAAAAACAAGGCCAAGGAGAGAGTTTAGACACCAGATTACTGATTATCAAGAAGGATTTTTCTCCTGCAACCTGGAATTAGCGTAGGCTGACTAGAAATCTTCGGGCAATACTAGGCATAATTGGGGGACATAAAGGATCAGGAACGGTTTCCAGTAGGCACCAGAAGCTGCACTAGGTTTGGATTCCTGCACCCTACACAGTCCTCCAGCACTGCCCCAGGAAGCTTAGCACCACCAAACATCCATGCACACTTCAGCCATGGCCTGGGGGAATAAAACACCCAACTTTATTACAAAGGATTGTGACAGAATCCTAACATCATTTCAGTGACTGTGAGGTTAAAACAAAGTAAAACAAAATAGCTACCTTCCTATCTGAGAAAGTCAGATCTTGCATCTTAAGTCTGGAAGGATCCAAGAAGAGGCCTGGAGACAAATGTGACACATCTAGTCTATATAATCTGGCATCAGGGCTGGAGAACACAGACGATGTGTTCATTAAGCAGAAGTCAAAAGAAGTCCCATGTGATAAAGTATATAAATAAATCTCTGAAAGCTGGAAAGAATATCAGGGAATTTATGAGAGTATGGACACAGTGATAATTATATTCCATGTAAAAAAAAACATTTTCATGCCGGAAGAAGGCAGCTTCTTGTCCCAGAGAAGTGAATCAGAGATAATCTGTTCTTTAGATGCAATACTCAAGGAAGGACATGGAGCATCCCTGTTAAAATACTTCTTCCCCCACACTCATTAGTCTCTGTTGCTTCACTGAATATGATTCTATTTATGGAGAGATCAGAAAGGTGAAAAGAAAGGAGGGAAGACACGTGTAGAAAGAAGGATCAGTGTAAGGGCACATTCCCCTATTGCCCCCAAACAGATCCACTCTCAGTTCACCGAGTCACAGTATCACAGAAGTTGAATAGTTCCAGTGCTCTCAGCCTCCTCCTGCTCCAAACTCTTCATAATTCTAGTGGACCTTCACTAGATTTGCTCCAGGATGTTCATGTCTCTCTTTTACTGGAGAGCCCAGAACCGGACCCAGCACACCAGATGTCTTTCACCTGTGCTGAGGAGAGGGCAGGGATCACCTCCGTCAGTCTGCTGGCAACGCTTGCCCCCTCGTGCAAACCAAGATGCCCTTCTTTGCTGCAATGGCACACTGCTGGCTCGTGGTCAGTTTGTTACAGAAAAGGTCCCCTAGCTTTTTTTCTGCATAACTTTACCAGACTTAGAGCAAGACGAGAAAAGGATAGTTTGGGAAGTGAGTTAAGAGTATTTGCAAGTATTTCTCTGGCTTAGCCTTAAAATGATAAGCTTGCCACTGAACCAAATGTTAGAGCAAATAAGACACTCTGCTTTTTGACTGCTTTCAGCAAGTCATGTAGCCATGCAATGCATCATTATGCAATGACATAACATAGTTTGGAATCCAATTAGAAAGGGATTAGACAGACAAGGGAAAACTGTTGCACACCAGTTGTTCCTATTCCATGAAAAACACTTCCAGAAATATTACTCCATGAATTATATTCTTGTTCCATTAATAATATTAATGATAATAGCTAGAAACACTATAAACCAGACAGAAAAGATCTCACTTTATCTTAAGAAAAATCACTTTTTCCATTTCTGAGAGTTATTAAACTTACATAATTCTCCAGGTAAATATAGAGATCTTGAAAATTATTCTTCCATTTCATAATCAAAATAATTTAAAAAAACACACACATTGAATTTTCTGCATATTAATGAGAATATTTTCCTTTTTGTCTCCAAGTCCATTGATGATTGCAAGAAAAATGAAGCAAGCTCCAGATCTGATAATTTTTTATAAACCACTAAATCTGTGATGCATTGTAAAGGCTTCAGGAAAGTCACTTTGTGAGGCTTCAGTAAGTCAATATCTAATGCAAAATATCCGGTGATGATGTTGCAGTTAAAGGGCTGCAATTTTCATGATTATAATGTGAGCATTTAGAAAAAAGTATTTAGGGAAACAAAATCTGGTTGTTCTGGAAAAAATTCAACCTAAGGGATAGTACAGTGTCACTTGAAATATGCAAGTGCTTGTCTGTATATAAATTATAAAATTAAAGTAAAATCAATGTGTAGTTCAGGATACTAACTTAAATAAGTTAAAGAAGATTTTGACTGTAAAAAGTGGCAGCAGCAGCACAGCACCCATGTTCCTGCAGACTGGAGGCTAATAAGGCTGCTAGCTAGATATGTCTAAAGGCCTGTGGTCATCCTAAACTGCAAGTCCACCTTGCAGAAGCAGTGGGAGCCACAGCTATTCTTACAGCACTGAGAGCACTGATGACCGAGTAAGCTGGCAAACCTGTCCAGAGACCTATAAAAGAAGATACAGTAAGTGACATTTTAAATGAGATATGCTAAGCAGGTCCTATAGGTACAGAGAGAAGAACATGATAAAGCATTCATTTGGACAGCAAGTTGCCCTCAAGTCATACCAAGTGATTCTGGAGACTGGAATAGTTGGGGTAAAATTCATATTTTTGAAGTGGAGTGTTGCTTTATTTCCTAACTAAATTAATATTTTTCCAGACTTACATTTGTTATGTGTCATCATATTTATAAGACAACTGCTTATTTTTCTCTCACTTTAAGTCTTTTACAGTTTTACTCTGCCCCGTGTTTGCAGAATGCTTCTGCAAACTAAGCACTGCCACAATCTAAATAGTGAATCCGAGGAATAATAAACGAAACGTGACAAGCTGGTATGGTAATTGTACTCTGTATGCAAAACCACCAGTCCTGACTAGCTCACGTATATTCACACAGTCTTCAGGGATCTGATGTGTTGCAGATGAAAGTTTTTCTCAATAGGAACAGAATTATTTTTGTTTACTCCATTTCATTGATGTTCCATTTCACTCAGAGGGTGGTGATTTCACTCAGAGGGTGGTGAGACACTGGAACAGGTTGCCCAGAGAAGCTGTAGATGCCCCATCCCTGGAAGTGTTCAAGGCCAGGTTGGATGAGGGTTTGGGCAACCTGGTGTAGTGGAGGGTTTCCCTGCCCATGGCAGGGGGGTTGGAACTAGATGAGCTTTGAGGTCCCTTCCAACCCGAACCATTCTATGATTCTATGATTCTATGATTCTATGTTGCAGGTCTCACTAGTAACTTGGTAACATCATACAGTGCAAGTACAGAGTGGTCACACAGGCAATAGAATAAAAATGGAAAGAAAAAAAATCTGTATTAGGGTGTATATAGAAAGATCTGTGCTCACAAAGACATTTGAAATTATTAGCTTTCCTAATTAGGAAAGTCCTGGAAGCCATTTACTTGGGGGGGCAGGGGAAGGGGGTGTGACGGCAGACAATAAAAGGGAAAAAAAGGAGGAAGACAAAAGCTAATAGTTCAGAAGTTCATTATATAATGTGAAGATAATAATAATTATTAGTATTTCATTGATATAGCCCATTCCCAGAAAAAAAAATAGAGTCAACTGTTCCAGGGGGTTTTGTTTTCAGTCAACTATTTAGTGAATTCACCAGCATCAGACTTGCAATTACAATTAACTGTGTGTCTTCATATGAAAAGCAACACTTATACAGGATCTAGCAATTTGAAGCCTTTTACATCACCTGTAAAGAGGAGACACCTTCTAGGTCTCATAAAGGCATGTTAAACCAGTGACTGCCAAAAAGAGAAAAGGGATGGTTCACAAAGATTTGTTCCTATGTCCTTCACTAAACTCCTCTTAGTGTCTGGACATTGGGATGGATGAACCATTGGCTTAACCCAGTATGGCAGTTCTTAAATATTCCAATGTTCACAGCCATAATTAGGACAAAGGTGGCACTGTTACATGCACAAGTTTGTTCATCATTTCCTTCACTACTCCTCAGGCATATCTCCAAAATGTAAGGTCACCCTTTGACATGTCTTCTTTTCTTATCTTCTTCCTCTAGCATTTTGTCCATAACAGCCATTTTGAAGAAGTCCCTTAAATTTGAATAATTTACGTAATAAACAAACATGCTTTGTTCCATAATGTAAATACTACGAATAGTATTTTGAATTTGCTTTAATGCATGAAAAAGTTATCTCTCAGTATGTCCTCCATGTGCTTCAAAATATTATAGTCTTCTTCTATGTTAATGTACCATCAGACTTGTAAAAGTATACATTCTTTTCACAGGTGAGTAAGTTTGTTGTTTCTAATGACTAAAAGTAACTCCATTGGACTCTATGACAAATAACAAAATGTTTCTTAGATCTCAAGTAACAACAAAAATATGTGTTATGAATGCTTGGACAACGTAAGGTAGTTGAAACTTCATTTGCAAAGTATGTGAACCATCCTCAAAATAGGTATTCATTGTGTGTAAGAGGAGAGGCAAAATACCTTCTCTCATGAATCAATGGAAAAATGAAATTAACAGAAAAATTTTCCATGAACCCTTGTAGATTGAGTAAGAGACTGGATTTTCCCCAAGTAATTTCTACTAAGCTATGTCCTGTAAGATATGAAGCTACATGGGATGAGATTTCAGGGTCTGCATAAAGCAGAGGGTTACTTGGACAAAATTTCGTGCTACATTTAAGTCTTTGGAAGGATCCAAATTTTTAAAATGGGCATAATTTTTACAAATTTCTTGAGAGGCATTTCTGTTTAACTAAATCTATCATACAGAATTGTTAGGATTTGAAGCTAAGAGTGAGTTTAGCTCTGTCTTCAGCAGAGGCTAGGTGTTTTGTTTCAGTTTGCACACCTGAACAGAAGACAAATAGACTCTGCAATTGCATTTTAAGAGTTCTTAAGCAATTTAAAGCTCCTAGGAGAAGTGGTACTGACAGTTCCTGAGCATGTAGTGTCCCTCAATCAAGGCACAACATGGTCAGGGAGAACGTCAGCTTCTGCTAGCTGCCTACCTGCACTCCTAAGGAACATGAGGTTTTACTTCTGTTAAGGGAAATAATCTTTGCAAGATTTACTCAAAGGAGGCAGCTAGAGTATTGCCAGAAGATTGGAAGGAGAGCTGCAAAAGAGAGACTGAACAACCTCTCCTTTAAAAAGAATTGCCCTCATCCCTGGGGTGTGCCCATCCCTACTTGGCAAAGACCCTGTCAAGTCTTAACTTGATTTCATTGCCTTAAAATGATCCCCAAAGACAGCTCCTGTTAAAACACTTTTTGAAGAATAAAATTCTTACTTTGAAAGCAGTGTTACCTACATAGGCTTGAAATAAAGGGACCTAATGACTCTTCAGGGCTTGAGAATTTTTTTAACACCTTTCCTTCATGCAACAAAAGTCGTAATTTTTTCAGTACCCTTCTTAAACCTTTACTGGGAAAGGGAAACATTAAATAACAGTGTCAGTGATGCTATTGATGAATTTCAAGAGACAAATGAGTAGGTTGTTGTGATGTTAAATGTGTGATTCAGACAGTTTGTTCATTTATTTAGTGTGATATATGTCCAGACTACATCTTACAGTGTTTTGGAGAAAGTTGTAAACCCCAAGAAAAACATAGATCAAAAAGTCCCAGAAGTGAGACCAATAAGTTCTCCAAATGTTTTATCTTATTAATCTCAAATATATGAAGAAAAATTAGAAATAACCACATGCAAAAATAAAAGCAAATGGATCTTCATTAGAGAGAATATTATCAATTTTAAAAATAAACAGGACATAAAGGTTATAAAATCTGCCGTGTCAGTAAGGGAAACAAAATGAATATTTGTGGACATAAAACCAAAAGTGTTTTGAACACAAAATTAAGCTCATAAATCTTAGTCCTTACTAGTTCAATTCTCAACTGTCAACAAAAGTATATTTCAGTTCATTCAAACTTTGCAAAGAAAAAAGCTTTAAGAAAATGCTTGGTGTATTCTGAACAAAACTGAGCATTCAGCACAGCCATATGCAGTAAAAACCACACAGAAGCACGAATCTAAGACCATATGTGAAATCATGTTTCAACTTTATTTTAGCACCATTTTAAGCTTTTGCCCTAAACTACTCTTTTCTACTTACTAGCCTTGATCAACATCTCCCTGAAAATTCCCAGTGCTGTTCCTGTGTGTGCTGGTTCTGGCTGGGACAGAGTTAGTTTTCTTGGTAGCAGCCCATACAGTGCTGTGTTTTAGATTTGTGACCACATCAGTGTTAACAACACACATCAGTGTTTTAGCTGTTGTAGACTGGGAGTGCAGAAGTGGTTGGGAGGGGGCATGGCCAGGACAGCTGACCTGAACTGTCCAAAGAGATGTTCTATCCCATATAGCTTCATACTCAGCAATATAGCCCTGGAAAGTAGCTGCTGCTCCAAGACTGGCTGAGCATCGGTCACCTGGTGGGAGCTGGTGAGTAATTGCCTTTGAATCCTTAGGTTTTTTTACTTTTTTCTTCACTTATCAAACTGGTTTTGTCCCAATCCATGAGTTTTTTATCACTTTGGCCCTTTGATTGTCTACCTCATTCTGCTGTGGGAGAGCGAGTGAGCAAGTGGATAGACACTTAGCTGCCAGCTGGGGTCAACCCCACACACTATTTTTGTCTCCAATGAGGATGCTAGGTCTCTATCAGAGATGCCTATGGCTTCTCAAGAGTTCACAGAATTTGGAGCTGTGATGCTCCTCCTCGCACAGGAAAAGCAGACGTAGCCAGAGCAAGCAGGAGAGGCCTGAGAAATCCAGCTTGCTGCTCCTGTTCTTTCCATACACCTGCAGGGAGGTAGGTGCAGTGATTGCTGTTGAAAGGGTGTGTTCTCATCCTGTGTTCTCATCCTCCTCCAAGAACAACCTTTTTTGCACACAGTCTCACCCATGCCTTTGCGGGGTCAGCAGCAGCAGCCAGCCAGGCTTTCCAGGGTTCAGAGATGGGAGAAGTAGGCAGCAGTGCCTCTGCTATGTTCCTGCCCCAGCAGCCTGTTCTCCGGTGGAGCAGCGTGTTTTGCCTGGGCTCAGAGCCAGCCTTGAACTTCAGGATGTTTTCAGTAGATGCGGTGATCTTCCAGTGCCTTCAGGGTGCCGTTGCCCTGAGAGCAAAGATGATGCATCACTACCCGTTTTCTGTAAACACTGCAACAGAGATGACGCTACTGCTTCTTGCCATTCAGGGGTTCCCCTCTTCAGAGAGCATATTCTGTTATGAAAAATGAGTAAAAAACCCAAGTATAATCTTTGTAACCACATGAGTCCCTCCTGACATGTAACTCATTAGCAACAAGCAATCTGGCAATTTTATGAGCTCTTAAGGTTTTGAAATTGGTTTATATTTCACACTGGAACAACACCTGTATCTTTTTGGTTTCAAAAATGGCATGCTATCAAAACCATCTCTTTTAGATCAATAATACCAGGTTTTCATTTCAGATCTCTATTCGTGTCTGCCATCAGAAGTGACCAGAGTGCCCTGGATCTCATAAACCTTTCTATTGCAAAAACTTCCTCAAAATCAATATCTCATTGCAAAAATGTCTTTCCAGTCAGTGCTATATTCTCCTGGATGTTCTTAAAATAATAGGAAAAGCTTAAGAATTTCTTTTATTTGAACTGATAGATGACTATTTCAGCTCTGGTAATATGCTTTAATAGAGTTGTTCTGATATTTACCTGAGGTACTCATGAAACACTGCTTGGAGGGTTGAGTTTGTACTTCCAACTAACTTATTCCTGAAAATGTGAAGTTACTGGATGTTCCCCAAACTGGTGACGCAAAAGGGGAAAAAGCAGGACAATAATTCCCCAAAATTAGCAACAGGATGTGGAAATTTCACAGTGGTCTGGAAAGCCAGGGAGAAAAATGAAGCCAAAACCATCCAGGTGGCTGTCTTTAAAGTAAATCAGCTCACAATTTAGACTAACACACAACTGACACACAGAGAGAAGAGCTGAAGTACAGATAAAGTAACTCAGACAACAACGTTCCAATGCAATTTTAGCTGGAATGAGCAAGAGATTGCAAATGCCAGCATTTGATAAATCAATTCTTGAGACAGCCAGAAACACTCAGAAAGACTGAAGGAATTCAAAGGCAGAGTTACTAATGAGATTATTGGAGCAAGCAGGATAATGACGTTCAGCAACGTAGTTATATTCCTGGTGTTTGTAGTGGCAGACTTTGACCAACCAGGCATAGCTATATACAGTAACACAGAGGAACATTTCTTGTAATTTTTATACCACCACCTACAGATGATGCTCTGTATATTTATAATGAGATTCTGCAGCCCTTGCTGTTCTCTTTTTCGTCCTCCCACTTCTTTTATTCAAGTAAGAAGAGAGAGATGAGCTCAAAGATACATGAAAAGGATCACGAGTGTTTCAAGAATGCAAGAATTTAAAAGTGCCTCCTGTGCGTTTTGTAAATGTGACTGGCAGGCTATTCACCAATTAAGCCACTGGATTTTTAATGCCACGATGTTGATGTAGAAACTGCAGACAGAGGTGACCATAAATTCCTAACATACATTCACTTTGCCCCACACTTCAGAGCACAGGGTCAGATTGATACAGCCACCTTCAGAGTAAGAAGTGCTTGTTCACATTTGGACAGACCTTGTCAGTGGTCGTGTCTGCTCGGCGGGGCGCTGATCTGTGTCCTGCTGTCCTGGTCCCTGGCAATATGCCCTCAGTCATCACCTGACTCCAGACTAACATGAGATATAGGCCATTCCCTTAGTTGTCTCAGGAAGGAAGCCCAGGCGAGTGCAGAGGTGAGGAGGCGAGCTGCAGCATTGTGGGCAGCTGGGGTTCACCTCCTTCTATCCATGTGTCATGGTTTGATGTGGGGGGGGTGGGGGTTCTGGTGGCAGGAGAGGGGCTTTGCTCCCTGTGACCTCCCTGGTTTTGGAACCAGGTTAGACTTGGTTCTGGCCACCAGATCAGACTGCCATCCCCCTCGGGGTTGAGCCAATCGGTGCCTCTGCGAATTGCCCTATTTAAGTCAGGACAAAGGAACCAGAAAAGGTGCTTTGCCCAGGAGCGAGGGCAAGGGAGGAGGGCACTGCCCCTGCTCCCTGGCTCCCGGCCGAGCAGCTGCCTGCGCTGGGCCAGCACCATCCACTGAGGATGGCAGCAGCAGAGCTGGCTGGGGAACTCGGGGAGCACCCCACTCCCGGGGTGCCCACTAGGCTGAGTTCACCTGGAGCGGACTGAGATCTAAGAGAAACAGCCGCATCGACACCAGGTCAGTGAGGATGGAGCGGGAGGAGGTGTGCTGGAGCCGAGTTTCCCCTGCAGCTGGTGGTGAGATAGCAGGCGGCCCCCCCTGCAACCAGGACAGCCTCGGTGGAGTAGAGACCCACTCGCAGCCCGTGGAGAGGAGATGCCTGAGCCTGAGGATGGTCGTGTTGGGACGCACGACAAGGTAGAGAGGCATCTGGAGTCTATGTGACGACTCACGCTGGAGCGAGTGGCAACAAATCCCTAAGAATCCGAGACTGTGGTAAAGCCCACACTGGGGCAATCCGATGGGGAAGGATTGTTTCCAGTGGGCTGGACTCACTCTGGAGAAGTTTGTGGATTTTTCCTCGTGAGTAGGGGATCCACTGGAGCAGGGGAAAAGGGTGTAAGGACTCCTCCTCCTTTAAGAAAGAAGGAGCAGTAACAGCATGGAATGAACTGACCTGCACTCCCCTAGTCCCTGCCCCCTGTGCTGCTGGGGGAAGGAGGTAGAGCCGGGAGGAAAAGGAAAAGGGGAGGGGGAAAGGAAGGTGTCGGTTTTAAGATCTGGCTTTGTTTTTTTTTATCCTCTCAAGTAACCGGTTTTGTTTCCCTTTGTCCTTCTAAGTAACCGTCAATAAATTGTTTTGCTTTTAAGAAAGCCAAGTCTATTTTGCCCGGGACCATGGTTGGTGGGTGCTCCCTCTGTTCTTGTCTCATCCCTCAGTCCCTTTATTATATTTTTCTCCTCTCCACTTTACTGGAGAAGGAGAGACTGTGTGAGTTTTAGTTGCTGGATCAGCCTAAAACCATGACACCATGCCTCGGCCATGCTGGTAGAGGGGAACACAGCATCCTGGTGGAGTGGATTGAAGGAAGACAAGAGAACTTATGTTGGCATACAGGAGCTTCAGCTGCTCATCCTTTCCAGGCCCCCAGCCTTCCACCAGCCACAGGAGATGGTAAAATGAATGGTCCTTGCCCTCCACAGATTTGATGCATCTCTTGGTGCTTTGGTTTGATTTGGTTTGGTTTGTTTTTTTACCTGGCCCTCTCTTTCCTCGCTTAGTTTTGGTATGCCCAATTGCAGTGGCTTTAAGTGGCTCATGTGACTTGACCCACAAGTCTTTCGTCATAATTTCTCCCACCTTCCAGTTGAGGAAGGGCAGGGATAGAGCAGCTTGGTGGGTAACTGGCAATCAGTCAAGGTCAACCCAAAGCATAGATGTAGTTTTGTATTGCTGCAGATTTTGCTAGTCATCTGTTTAGAATTGCTTCAGTTTACATAAAGTCTAACACAAGCAAGACGAGTATTTCCACTCTTCTTAGATCCTCATGGAGGTGCAATTGGTTAAGAAAAATAGCATTTTGAATATTTTAACATTAGGGGAAAAAGAGTGAGACACTTAAGCTGACATCTGTGTCCTGAAGAATTGCATGCCTTCAGAAACATGCCTCCTCCAACATCTTTAGTGGCCTAAGCTATTTAGTCTCACATCTGTTCAGTATCCCCAGCTCCCTGCGTTCAGTACACAGAAAGCATAAGTGCCTGAGCCAGTGGTGCAAATGAAGCTCTATGCCCAGGGCTGGCACCAGGCCACCAACAGCTGTAGCACTGAGCATCACAACATGTAAATCTCCCTTTGGAACTTGCCCCTGGTCTCTTGGGATGATAATTCATCTCCTCTGAAACTGACCTCTTCTGAAAATTATTTTTTTTTTCTGAGGATCCTGGGGGACATCTAGCTCTAGACTGATGTATTTCCACAAAAGATTTTAGACTTGAAGAAACTATATTTTATGAGGTAAAACTGTTTTTCTGAAAAAATTACGCTCCACACAGGACAATGATGTATTCTTTCCTCCTACTTGCCTCATTGACTAGAAAAAATAGAAACCAATTGGAAAGAGCTGGATGTCTTTTTGTGAGAAAACCACTTGGGAGCTTCCTGCGAGCAGGAAGAGAAAGCATGAGCTTGAAGAAAGCGTGCTGCTTTTCACATCCTCCGTAATGCACAAGACTGAATTCATATTGCCACCTACCAGAGTAATTTGGAGATGATGTAGTTTATAGATTTCCATTTTGTTAATTCTATTTGTCTTACAAGCCCTGTGCTCTTGTCCGCTTATGGGAGGTGAGCCTGGACAAATCTCAAGCAGAGTGTAGGCATCGTTCTGTTTGCAGGTCAGGAGCCACATTACTTTTCCATCCTCTGAAAGACTCATTTGTATTATTTTCTTCTTCCTAGGCTATGAAATCCACACAGCTACTCATCTGCGACTTCTCATAGGTTATTTGAGCAGGTCTTCCTTTGTGCTTGGGACTTCAGCTTAAGTTGTTTAAATTTAGAAACAGAACATTCTACTGACAATAACTTTAGTTGAATTAAATAGTAGTTATTAGCAGCCACAGACTCATCAGGGAAGTTATTCTCTGTCATCAAGATGAATAACACTGGAGGATTATTGTAAAATTTCAAGACACATGTCTAGTCTTGTTAATTTCAATCAATTAATTAAGTCAGATCCTTGTTAACACTAGTTCTAATTGATTAATAACGGCAGCCTTGGGACTACAACAAAGGCTGTACCTATCCTTTATTTTTAAATTATTTGAATTAATTAATCTTCTACAGGTTATACAACTGCACCCCAAGGAATTCTCCAGTTGGACAGTTGGATGGCACATCTAACTTTCAGAGCTACTAAAATAATTCAGATTAGTTCCACCAGTATTTAGCTAGTCATCATAGTCAGCTGAGATGTAAAAAACTCTAAACATATACAAAGAAGACAGACAATAAAGAAAGCAGCCAAAAATATTAGATGTCTATTTTTCATATGCTAATGCACAATAGATACAAAGATTATTATAAATAGTACTGTTCATTCTTATTATTCCCACTAAGTATAGCATCATTATTTCCTGAACTTTCTTTAGAATAACTGTGAGGAAAAACTTTAATGAATCCTCCTTATAAGTAAGTTTTGGTGGCAGTTACTGTTTGAAAAACACAGCAGGATTTTTTTCCTCCAAAATAAAGACAAGGAATTGAATGATTTCTAAGAAAAAAGTCATAAATTTCCCTGTATTTCATGGAGACACTCTCTATATATTCTAGAGCCGTCATAGAGCACAGTCATCTCTTAAAATACACATAGTTGAGAACATTTACTCCTGCAGTTTGTGAAACAAACACACACTGCCCTCTCTCTGGATCTTCTTTAACAGTTTGCATAATTCTGTTAGGTGAGCTTTAATCATAAATGTTGATGTCTGTATACTTTATGGACAAATTAGTTAATTGCAACGGAAACTAATTTGCCAAAACTTTTTTAACATATTTTCTGAAATACAGAGAATAAAAAGCTATATTTTGATTTTGAAACCAGGATGTGCTTAAAATGGATAAATAAATGACATTTTAAAGAAATATGTTTGAATTTTGAAGACAAAACCAAAGAGCATCAGTAGCTAGCTCCAATATTTCATATCTCTGCTCAAGTATTTCTATACCTGTTGCAGTCTTACTTTTTGTGACAGATCTTATGCTGTTTCAATTATTAAAAAAAAGGGGCAAGACAAGAAAGGGAACATGGAGATGCTTGCACAATTTTTATTTGATGGCTAACCAGAGCCCCCAGTAAGAGGAAACATTCTTCTTTGTCTTAAGGTTGCAGTTATATCTCTACATAAATCTTATAGATAATCACATATGGCACTATCCTGCAAGATGGCAGGTGCTCTATGTGAGATGCTCTGTTTTTTGAATGTTGAGTGGGAGTTGAGAAGCCGTTTGGACTGTGTTATACTATGATGAGAAACTGAGCAAGAATTGTTTATTTTCATGTTTACAGTTTTGACTTAGTTAAAAAGTGGAAAAAAAAAGTAAAATAGGCAGGGAAGGCTAATTAAACTCAAATTCCTGCAATTATTTGACCCCTTTGGGAGCATACAATCAGTGTATCCCTCATAACAATTCAGAGTGCTTAAAAGAAGAGGCAGTTGGTATGCTTAGCCTTTCTTCAGAAATCCCCTTCCAGGAGGCTCTTACAGAAGTTGCAAGAGATTTAATAAGAAAAGTTCAGGACAGTTTGTCCAGCTGAGAAGATGAAGTACTTTGGGGAGAATTAGCTCCAGCAAGAGACAGAGGAGAAGAAGAAAAAAAAAAAAAACCACTGGCTAGGAAACATTTCCTCTTCTGTACTTTCCTAGTCTTTGATATCAAAGCAAGAATTACACTTTGAGTAAGATGAAAACACGTTCTTGATGTGCTGGTATCCCTGGCAGAATGGACCCCAGCTCAGAGACATCAGTCCAGGAATCTGATTGACTAAACTTGATGATGCTGAAGCAAGGTGCAGGTGCCAGCAGGTTGGAAAGATTCATGGGGGAATAATCCTTCCTTGTTCAGTCACCAAGAGAGAAATTATTGCTAACAAGCTAACAGTTGTTGTTTTATTTAAATTATCCTGGTAACATCATCTTTTCTGACACCTATTCCCTATACTACGTCTAAACAACACATGAGCAGGCAACGTGCCATCCAATAAGTTAAGCAAGACAGCTGTAAGTGCAGGCAGCTTGCAGATGATTCATTTTTATGATACGTGGTAATGAGTACTGCTCTTTCTAGAAGTGCAATGATTTCTGTTGACCTTGTTCAGTGGGCATTCATATAAGTCTGAAAATAAAAATCCTTATTAAAAACTTGTTCCATAAGGTACAGCACTGTAGCTGATGGAATATTTACATGGGATTTTATTGAGATTTTAACACACAATCTGCTATAATTTAGGCTCTGGCCATCAGTGGGGGATGTCAGATGTGCTCTGACTTACCAAGAAAGTTGAAGCGAAAGTGACAACTTCCACATACTTTGGATGATAAAAGTGTATGACAGCTTGAATCTGACAGCTGGTCCTAATTAAAACAGAGTTGTAGCCCACCCTTTATTTATTAGAGCAAGAAGCATTGCCGGCCATGATCTCTTTCCCACTCTTGCTCTAGGGCTGCTAGGACAGAGACAGCGACCATCTTTCATACAGGCACGGGGAGAAGGCAGGGGATCAAACAAGCGTGTCTCCTTGTGCACTCATGCAAGCCTAATTATAATCTGTCTAATAAAGTCTGCATCTGGTTTTGGTTATCCTCAAGCCTCTGACTCAAAAATCCCTAAAGAAGATTTTCCTAGCTTTTCCAATTCTCAGATCTCTCTTTACTGGCTTCACATTGCATTATCATGACAGTGATGAGAAGAAAGATGCACACTAAAAATGAAAAAAAATTATGTACCTGAAATTCTTTGTGAAAGTAAATCTCCTAGTAGGCTGCCTTTGTCCTTTAAAATCATAGAATCATGGAATCATAAAATGGTTTGGGTTGGAAGGCACCTTAAAGTGCATCTAGTTCCAAACCCTCTGCCATGGGCAGTTGCACCTGCCACTATATCAGGTTGCTAAAAGCCTCATCCAACCTGGCCTTGAATACTTCCAGGGATGGAGCATCCACAACTTCTCTAGGCAACCTGCTTCAGTGCCTCACCACCCTCAAAGAGAATAATTTCTTCCTTAGATCTAAACTAAATCTATCATTTTTCAGTTTAAATCCATTGCCCCTTGCTCTATGACTCCATGCCCTTGTAAAAAGTCCCTCTCCAGCTTTCCTGTAGGCCCCCTTTAAGTACTGAAAGACTGCTAGAAGGTCTCCTCAGAGCCTTCTCTTCTCCAGACTGAACAACCTCAACTGTCTCAGCCTGTCTTCAGAGAACAGGTGCTCCAACTCTCAGATCATCTTTGTGGTTCTCCTCTGGACTCGCTCCAATAGCTCCATGTCTTCTTATGCTGGGGACCCCAGAACTGGAAAAAGTACTCCAGATGAGGTCTCATGAGAGCAGAGTAGAGAGGCAGAATCACTTCCCTGGACCTGCTGGCCATGCTTCTTTGGATGCAGTCCAGGAGCAAAAGTGCCAAGGGCGCACTCAATTCTACTGTCCTTTCTGACAAAGATGTTAAACAGCACTGGCCCCAATACTGACCCCTGAGGAATGCCACTCATCACTGGTCTCCACTTGGACATCGAGTCATTGACCACAACTAATGGAGTGCAACCATCTAGCCAATTCCTTAACCACCGAGTGGTCCATCCGTCAAATCCGTATCTCTCCAGTTTAGAAACAAGGATGTCATGTGAGACAGTGCCAAATGCTTTGCACAAGTCCAGGTAGATGATGTCAGTTGCTCTTATCAACCAATGCTGTAACCTCATCATAGAAGGCCACTAAATTCGTCAGGCATGATTTGCCCTTAGTGAGGTCGTCTTGACTGTCAGCAATTACCCCTTTATTTTCCATGTACCTTAGCATAGTCGCCAGGAGGATCTGCTCCATGATCTTGTCAGGCATAGAGGCGAGACTGACTGGCCTGTAGTTATATGAGTCTTCCTTTTTTCTCTTTATAAAAATGGGGGTTATATTTCCCCCTTTCCAGTTGGTGGGAACTTCATCGGACTGCCATGACTTCTCAGATATGATGGATAATGGTTTAGCAACTTCATTTGCCAGTTCTCTCAGGACCAGTGGATGCACCTCATCAGATCCCACGGACTTGTGCAACTTCAGGTTCCTTAGATGGTCTTGAACCCAATATTCTCCTACAGTGGATGGTTCTTCATTCTCCTAGTCCCTGCCTTTGCCTTCTGCCACTTGGGCTGTGCAGCTGGAGCTCTTGCCAGTGAAGACTGAGGCAAAAAAGTAATTAACTACCTCATCCTTCTCCAAATCCTGGGTAATCAGCTCTCCTACTTCCCACCGGAGAGGGGTCACATTTTCCCTAGTCCTCCTTTGACCACTGATGTACCTATCAAAGCTTTTCTTGTTGCCCTTGATGTCCCTGGCCAGATTTAATTCTATGAGGGCTTTAGCTTTCCTAACCTGATCCCTGGTTGCTCAGACAATTTCTCTATATTCCTCCCAGACTACCTGTCCTTGCCTCCACCCTCTGGAGGCTTCTTTTTTGTGTTTGATTTTGTCCAGGAGCTCTTTGTTCATCCATGCAGGCCTCCTGGTGTTTTTGCCCGACTGCTTCTTTTTTGGGATGCACTGCTCCTGAGCTTGGAGGAGGTGATTCTTGAATATTAAGCAGCTTTCTTGGTCCCCTCTTCCCTCCAGGGCTTTATCCCATTGTACTCTATCAAGCAGATCCCTGAAGAGACCAAAATCTGCTCTCCTGAAAGCAGGGTAGTGAGCTTGCTGAGCGCCCTCCTCACTGTCCTAAGGATCTTGAACTATACCATTTCATGGTCACTACATCTAAGACTGCCTTTTAACTTCATATTCCCCATCAGCCTATCCTTGTTGGTGAGAAAGAGATCCAGCATAGCACCTCTCCTTGTTGGTTGCTCTATCACTTGGAAAAGGAAGTTATCATCAACGCATTCCAGGAACCTCCTGGGTTGCTTATGCCCTGCTCCAAGAGATATTGAGGTCCCCCTCAACAAGGACCTCCTCAACAAGGACCAGAGCTCATGAACATGAGGCTGCTCATATCTGTCTATAGAGGGCCTCATGTGCTTGGTCCTTCTGGTCAGGTGGCTTGTAGCAGACCTCCAGTACAATGTCACCTGTCATTGTCCTCCCTTTAATCTTGACCCATAAGCTCTCGGTTGGCTACTCATCCATGCCCAGGCAGAGCTCCATGCACTCCAGCTGGTCACTGACATAGAGGGCAACACCTCCTCCTGTCTCCCCTGCCATAGTCCTTCTTAAAGACCCTGTACTCTTCCATTCCAACTCTCCAGTCATAGGATTCATCTCACCACGTCTCCGTGATGCCAATAAGATCACAATCCTGCAGCCGTGCACACGTCTCTGTCTCCTCTTCTTTATTCCTCATGCTACGTGTGTTTGCATAGAAACATTTAAGTTGGGCCCCCGATGAAGCTGGCTTTCTGGCTGGAGTGGCTGGAATTCCTCTCTGCTGCTCTTCAGGTGCTCTCAGCTTGACACGGGCAAGCCTGGTGTTATCCCTCTCCTTCAAGTCTTGTTTAAAGCTCTGACAATGAGCCCTGCTAGCTCATGAGCAAAGTCCCTCGCCCCCCTTTCAGAAAGGTGAACCTCATCTGTCACCAGCAACCCTGGTGCCATGTAGGCCATCCTATTATCGAAAATCCCAAAACTGTGGCAGTGACACCAGCCACGGAGCCCTGTATTAATAGACTGGGCGCATCTGTTTCTCACAATGTCGCTGCTGCAACTGGAAGGAGAGAAGAAAAGATAACTCATGTCCTAGATTCCCTTACCAACCATCTCAGGGCCCTGAAGCCTCTTTTGATCACCCTTGGACTATGCATTGTGGCTTCATCGCCACCAACATGGATGAGCAGTAAAAGGTGATAGTCCGAGGGCTGTACCAGGCTAGGGAGCTTCCGAGCGATGTCCTTAACCTGGGCACCAGGGAGGCAGCAGATTTCCCTAAGAGGAGGGTCTATCTGGCACAGTGTACCCTCTGTTTCCTTCAGATAGGAGTTGCCTGTAACTGTTACCCATCTTTTCTTCCTCATGGCAGTGGTCGTGATGGGGCGTGGGAGGGCTGTATTAGGCCTTTCTGACCCTGGCAACACCTCTAGTGTAGATGGACAATCATCCACCTCATCCGTCGATGGACCTTACACATCCTGTTGTGTAGAGGCACCTGGGGAGGTGAGGTGGGCAAGAAGGGGATTTGCCTGCCTCCCCAAGCACAGACTTGCCTCCACTCATTCCTTTCCTTTAAGCTACTGTCTTCAGCCTGGTGGGAGGAGGATACACGATACCCTTGATCTTCATTTTTTTCTGGGGGCTGTTGCTGTTTCTGCCTCAGGTTGAGAAGAGCATGACACCACCAGTCTCTTTCTTTCTTGAGCTCGCTGATGCTCCTTAACCTTTCTACTTCCTCTCATAGCTCTGCCACCATGTTGAGCAGACCATCCACCTGGTCACACCTCACACAGCTGTTCTCACCACTGCTGTCCCCTTACCAGGGAATGGCTCTGGCACTCTCTGCAACCTGAGACCTGGGTAGCTGCATCTTTTTGTGGGAGCTCTGTCTGCGTTGCCACATCCATTCTGATGAGGACATAGCTTTCTGTCAAGTGAATACCAAAGCTAAACTCCTTCTGAGAGGGAGATGGCCACCAACGCGCATGATTTAGTAACATTTTCCATTGTTTAAGACAAGGACAATTCTTACTAATTTATTCATCAAGTGGTGACTGTATATTTGGCTAATTATTACAGTTATCAACCATAATAAAACAGACTTCTTTTAGAAGTTCACCTTGAAAAAGAGAAAAGAGAGATGAACAAAAATGAAACGCGTCATAAAACAAACTCCCCGACAAAAGAAAACAAGAATCTGCAATAACTAACAAGAATGTAGGCAAAGATATAATACTTAGAACATGAATAATTCAAGATAAAGAATTCTTTTAGCAGTGAATAAATGAATATAAGGGCTTTCTGATCTTAAAATACAGAATAATAGGGAGTCACTGTACAATAGAGACCCCACTAAAATATTCCTAAATTATGTGAAATTCTAAAGCATTTTCTCACATCCTTTTTGATCTTGACTTTGCACAAAGGCAGATTTAATAGAAAACCTATTCTTTAACCTAAACCAGTAATTTACAAAGGAGTTCCGAATCAATCAAAATTAAATTCTAATATTCTTTTAAATAGTGTGTGATGAAGTGTTTGCCTTTTCAACTTTGATGATAGGGCGGCATGAGCTCCATATAAATGGTTTTAACTGAGAATTGGAACATAGGAGCAAGACTGGGGTGTAGTTTTTGCACTGCATGGAGCCATTCAAAGTTTTAAAGCCTGTTTAAGGCACAGAGAGTACAAAAAATGCCAAGCCTTTGCTATTATCTAGAAATTCACATGTACTCAGAGGAGAGTTCTCTCTTTTTTCGCTCCTTCTTTTCTGACTTTTTAAAAATTGAGATCCAGGGATAAAAATCTCCATGCCTATTGGAAAAGAAAAATCTGATAACAGAAGCTGGCAAGCTATTAGTTTTTTTAGGTGTCATGCTAACTTAGGCAGGCATTTTAAGGGTGCAGATCCTACAAATGCTTATGTTTAGGTAATGCAGATTTCATAAGCACTCTACAGAAGTCAGATGTCATAGAAAAAACCTCACCAGCAGAATTCGTTGAGAGCATCCGGTAATCCTCACAGACCAGAGCTGCAGACAGGAGCCAGGAGGCCAAATCTCAATATAGCATAACTTTGAATAAGTATGAATCAGGAATGTGTCACCTCTTTGTTATCATAAAATGTTTTGAATCTTTTCGTTTAACTTGATTGAAGATTTGAAAGGCAACAGGAATTTATACAGTCTTCAGTTGAATTGATGTCTTACTCAAAAACGTGTTATGCTCAGAGAAAATTGTGTTCATAGGATTCGTGAGGTATGCACTTTTTTTAAGGATCAGTGGCATGGTATACAAAATTGGAGGCATGCAGACAAGAGAGGAAGAAGGACAGAAAGAGCAACTTCTCTTAATAACATAGATGTAGAAGAATGAGGGTGAATAAAACTCTTTTGGTGTCTGCTGGAGAGCACAGGACCTGATGCAGGCTAAAGGGTTTGTGCCAGGGTACACACACAAGTACGTAGGTTTTGTAACATTCTGGTGCATTTCTGTTGAAAATTATGTTTAAAGACAAAATTACAACTGAATTGAGGCAAACAAGTTTGTTTGCCTCAATTTGTTTTATGGTATATTTTTGCATTAAACAAATGTTTGAATCTACCTCACTGGAATGACTTTGCTCTGAGGAAAGAGGCTGCTTGAGGAGAAAGAAGTTATGTCACATACATCTTATTTCTGTGATGTGGGTTTTGTGTGGCCTGCTTTGTCACCAAACTGGATGAAAAATCCAGAACCACCCAAAGCAACTGCAGACTATCAGCAAGCCAGTGGCAAACAGAGCGATACACAGTGTCAGCAGGAACTGGTGCACCATAGGCATAAGCAGCTTAGCATTTGAACCCCAGTGTGACCTCTGCAAGAAAACTGATGCTAGCCATGCTAAGACAGATCATGTACCTCCGGAAGCAGAATGCACTAAGGGGTCAACAACTCAACAGTTGGACTCCTGTGACTACATTTATACAACTAAATAAAAAAAAACGTGGAGGAACCTTGCGCACAGCATTGTCATTCACCTTATTGCTTAACTGAGTGCATGCTCGCAGGCACAGGGTAGACTAGGCAATTAGCATACTCTGAGGCAATTTCTGGGCCTGATTTGGAGCACAGCGCATGCCAAGGACTGTTGCGAATGTGGTATAGTCAAGATTGATTTGTGTCCCTCCACAGTCCTCCAGTGTAATCCCAATACCTCCAGTTTCATGCTATGAAATAAACTTTCACAAAACTCTCTTGAAACCCTATCTGAAGTACTGTGTTCAGCTCTGGGGTCCCCAGCATAAGAAGACATGGAGCTGTTGGAGTGGGTCCAGAGGAGGTCCACGAAGATGATCCAAGGACTGGAACCCCTCTCCTCTGAAGACAGGCTGAGAGAGTTGAGGCTGTTTAGCCTGGAGAAGAGAAGACTGCGGGTAGATCTTATAGCAGCCTTCCAGTACTTAAAGGAGGCCTACAAGAAAGCTGGAGAGGAACTTTTTGCAAGCGCATGTAGTGATAGGACAAGGGGCATCGGCTTTAAACTGAAAGAGGGTAGATTTTGATTTGATCTAAGGAAGAAATTTTTTACATTGAGGGTTGTGAGGCAATGGAACAGGTTGCCCAGAGAAGTTGTGGATGCTCCATCCCTGGAAGTGTTCAAGGCCAGGTTAGATGAGGTTTTTAGCAATCTGGTGTAGTGGAAAATGTCCCTGCCCATGGCAGGAAGGTTGGATTTAAGGTGCCTTCCAACTCAAACCATTCTATGATTCTATGATTCTATGAAAACAGTTTAATATGCTACACATGGCTCCAGCACTATTTCAGAGACTTTGAACTGAAAAAAACAAAATATATATGCACACAGCAAGTAGTGTTTGGGTCTGTGGACCACAAGAACATCATACAAGGGCAATGCAGAGACTCAGGGCTGACTGCTGTGGAGTGTGGATGCAGTCAGTCTATGCTATTTCATTGAAGATCGTCTCTGCCACCGCTTTATTTAGTTGTATAAACATGGCCTTTGAGAGAGGAAGGGCAATAGTCAACTCTCTTTGGTAGCCACTCACAGTATGAGAAAGAGGACCATGCTGTTCCAGTTGCTGAGGTGGTCTGGAAAATGGAAGCTCTCTGCTCTCTGATAGCTCCACAAAAGGATGGGTGGAGCTCTGTGGTAGCTCTCTTCCACAACTCTGCTGAAGCTCTATTTATTTAAGCCCATTTGTTTAACTCATTACTTGAGAGTGGAAAATGCTTGTTTGCTACTGAGAGTCACTCAGTTTCCTGTGGGAAGCCTTAAGCCAAAGAATCCTAAAGACCGACTGCAGACTGGGTTGCTGCCATGTTCCTGGCAGATGGCTTACACAGGTCATCAGCTGACCCTTAGGGAAGGGCAGTAGGAAATTTGAGGTGAGTTTGGAAAAGACTTATTTTGAAGGACATACTTATTTTATATTAGATTTTCAGATTTTAAGATTTATCAGAGATAGCGGGTAAAATATGAATAGAAAGATACACAAATAATATATGGTAAAACAGGTAGCAGATGAGAACCCCTGGTAAGAAGCAGTGAGGAAGCAGTAGTTTAGTGCAATTGCCTGTCGTTTCTGGCTGTAAATTGATCGAGGTAAATTAGTTTGTTGGCCATATGCTATTTTCCAGTCATACACACCAAAAATGTATCAAACTTTCTGCACGCTCAGTAGACACCCAAGACTCAGTTAACAACCTCTGCTCAGTAGACACCCGAGACTGAAGTAATAGAGAGTATTATGGGTTAGGCTACAAATACAGTAGCAGTCATACAATCAAATTTACTGCACTGGGGTCAGTTCACTTTCCCAGTAAAATCACTTCCATATTTCATAGGAAATAAAAATAGTACAGTATAGTATGCCAAGTATTTTATAACTTCCTAGCTGGAAAACACCAAAACTGAAAAACATAAACATGGAGCAGATATTTACAGAACATGTTTTCTTTTGTATTGCAGCTCTCCCCTCTGGCATCAGGAATGTGCCCTCAGTGGACAAATAGCATAATAGACATCAGGGATAGATAGGGAAATTCTATCTTGTCGTAACTGTATAGATATATTTGTACTTCACTAAATAGTAGTTCTGGCTACAAGTGCAGTAATCCCACTAGTATCAGTGGCTGAGACAGAAACACAGAGGATTAAATATGAGACAAAAATTGGCTCTAAACCAGTACATTTAGCATATATCTTAGACCAGCATACCTTAAGAGAATTAGAAAAACGCTGTACCCGTCCACACTTTAAGGATGAAAGCAAACATAAAGGTAATCTTTAAATTTGTGATGTTTTAGGAATAGTCTTCATAGGCTCTTCATTTCAGCAGTATTCCAGTATGGAATTGAAAAAGATTAATACAATGGCAGTAAGCTGATCAATACCTCTTGTCCTAACCTAAAAAAAAAAAAAAAAAAGAAAAAAAAAAAAGAAAAGTTGGAAAGCTATTTTTCTTATACTATAAAATTGTGATCCCAAATTTGTAATATTCTGCAGCTTCACCAGGACATCTCGGGAAGGGACTAGCAGTATGAGGAGTCAGACATTTTTCCTGGTTCCATTCTCTGATGACCTCAAGACTATCAGTATGAAATATTGTCTAGGCAAGAAAGAAATATGTCTGCCACAGTCTGTCTGATACCCTGCCTCAAGGTCCAACCATGGACCTGTGCAAGCATAAAAAAAAAGATGATCCCTCCTCTGTTAAATGAGGCTGGAGCGCATGAGGGCTCAGACACTGCACTACAGCTTTAGAGTCCCCACGATATGACAAAGATTGCACGATACAGCAAGCCATCTGCATGTAGATGGATGAGATTTAAAAATGCAGTTAACAAGTGTGACATCTCAGTTTTCTTAAGTAGAAATGTTTTTTCAGGGTCCTGTTTCAGAAAATGGAGACCATCATCTTCTAGACTATGAATTCCACTGAGGGTTCTCAAAATTTCAGAGTATATCTCCCATGAGTCTACAGACAGGGAAACACTCACTGGTGATTCTATGATTATAATGCTCTAAAAGAATTTAGAAAAAAAATGCAGCCTGATTTAAAATAAAAGTTTAACTCAATCCAAATGATTTCCTGTTTCAAAAAAAATTGTATTTAAGTTACTGGAAATTTCATATAGCTAACTGATATTTGCTTCCATTCATCAATGATTAAAAATCCTATGACTTGGCAGCATGAAGTGAATATGAATATCAACTGGAAAACATGGCAAAAATTTCAATCTTCCTATGATGTCCTTAGTATACATGAAATTGAACTAGTATAAGCAATGTACAGGATGTGCAACATTAACCCATGATGTGAACCTTAGCAGTATTAGGTCTAAAAGATGCCTGATTCTCAAAAATGTCGCAGATGATCCATAGATCCTAAGCAACCACAGCAGAAATATCAGCGCTGCTATTGCTTTTGTTTATATATGGCTATGTTACACTATCTTGAAATTGCCAGAAGAGCTTTTGGAAATGAAGCTCATATTTAGTCGTAGACACTGAATGGCAGATGTTATTTGACTAACGTATGTGCTTTCTTGCAGTGATAGTTTGGACTAATTACACTGTAGCTGCTTTAAACTGCAGTCAAAATAGTACTTAAAGCTTTAGTTTCCACTTCTTCCCTTCCTGAGGGAGACAGGGGAGAAGTGTTATAGAGAGCAGCAGCAGTTACATTTCTTTATTTCGAAGACAAATTGTGTATCCTTTGGAACACAAGAAAGCGAGAAGAGATTCTTTCAAGACTGCGCTTTGTTCTCCTTCCGTGATCTCTTTCACGGCTTACAAAGGAGGTGACAGTGTGCCATAGCATGAGAGCAGCGAAGAACAAGATGAAGGACTTTCTTTTGACGTGTTGCTGTACAGTCTGTGGGTGGGGCATCACAACCAGGGCTCGCGTCTCGCATCGCCTGCAGCAACATTCGACTCCATAGGTATGTACAAGTGGAGAAATAACTCCCAGGTAAAGAAGAGAAAGTGGTAGTGTTTGATGCCTTTCTTACTTCATGTGCTTCCTTCTGAGAAAATAAATGTTTCTTCTCATGGCATGTTTTTTTCCCCCTCAGAACTATTAAGAAGAAACTAGAGATGGAGATAAGCTGAAAGAATCAATTTGAATAACGCTTTGGTGCAGAGAGAACAAAGAAAAGGTACAAGCACAAAATTAAACATTTTTGAGTTAGTGGCAACATTTTGAGTCATTTGTGTTCGTCAGCTGAGTCCATGCCTGTGTTCACCTAACATGCCCCAGCCTCAGGCAAAAAATAGGGTCTCCGAAAACTGATTAACTGTGGCATATGCTAATAATTAATACCTATCAATGAGTCAGTTTAAGACCACTCACACTCAATGATTACAGCAACTTAGCTCTCATCTTAACAAGGTGCTACCAAAACCTGAATGCACTTTGCTGTGTGCCAGTACAGAGATGTTCTGGAAGGACACTAACCTGTTTAGCTGCTGGGTTTGAGTCTGGTTATGGTTTAAATTTAGATCCCGAAAGTAGCCGAGTCTCAGGAATCCACAGATCCTTCTTATCAGAAACTGCCTTTCTCACCTGATCTGAGGTGTTAGAAATAGCCTCATTTAGGCAGCATTCAGTCAGTAAGGCTCAACTCAACTCAGACAAGCTCTGTAACTCTTAAAATAATGTTGCAACAGCGTCTTCTGTCTAGGCTGCTTTGAAGATCCCACTGATACATCAGCATTAGAGAGAAGGCATAGGTCTTCTGCTCTTACTATACACAGGGAGATGAGTCTTTGCCACGCAAGCAGAAATCCAAATCCCCGATCCACCCACTGCTGCTTTTAATATTATCATTTTCACAGTAGCAGCGATCTGAGTTTCAAATCCTGATTAGTCTAACAGGTAACAATGAACACAGCGGTACAACCATGTTACCCAGCTGAGTACCGCACACTGTTTAGTATCATTCAACAGCAGGACAAACGAACAGGCCTCGTTTGTCATTTCTTTTACAGGTGAGACAATGCAGTACTGCCTCTGAGGTGGTGCAGTGAAAAGAACTCTCCTATAAAATATGAGGTTATAAAGTAGGTTACTGTTACAAGCCATTATACATATGTACAACCTCTATTTGTTTATCATTTATATAAGAAACATTTCAGGTAATTGTTACATGTTTACCAAAACTACGTACTTTCTCTTAGACTATCCAATTTAGGAAACAACCCTATTAAAGTAATAATAACCATACGCCTTAATCTTGAAGACATTGTGATGAGATGTCAAAAGACAGTGTCAAAAGCACAAATGTTATTGTTTAAGTGTCTATCAAGCAACATAAAATAAGTTTTTTGCATTAGTATTGCCACTATTTAAGTAGCCTGGGATGAAAATAGTCTTGTACATACTCTATGTACTATGTATAAATTATTATAGCTGCAAATAGATGATGGCACAAACAGAGAAGAATTATTTCTTTAATAGTATGTCCCTGGTTCCTTGTGATTTAGGAAGCATAATTGTTTTGCATGGTCTGGAAGATAAACATAGAAGTACTAATGTATTATTCTAATTTAATTATTCTGCTATTCTTGTATTCAACACTCATTTTTCTCCTGGAAGCTAATAGATTAGTACAGGTAGGGAATTTATATGTGTGCTTTTTGCCCTGGAAACTGTATTTTAACAAGAGAAAGACCAACATAAGCCTGAAGTTATCTGTAGAAACTCAAAAAAAAAAAGAAAATAATAGGGGAGTGTATTAGGATAGTTTCAAAATTAAATTTTGCATTTTTTCTGTGTTAACTATCATTTGAAAAGTGGAAAAAGATTAAATGATGCCTCTGATGAAATTCAAAGAGAAAAGGTAAATAATGTGAAGAGTTGGAGGGAAAAAAAGAGTGATGAATGATACTATCCAAATGATTCAGGCTAGTAACTAAAAGGAAGTTTTAAAAGTATGTTATTCTGTGGCCACGTAAATTCAGCTGCAATTTTTCCACACATTATTAGGTATAGATGTTAATACTTGTAGAGAGACATTATCCTGATTAGGCAGCACAGTCAAGCAGTCAGAGAGCTAATTAACATTATTTATGTCTACAATTAAATGGAGTAAATGGACGCTCCTGTTATTGGTAAGGACAAAAGGAAAGGTAGGTTTAGAACCCAAGCTCCAATAGCCAAATTTCCTCTTGAAATCAGTGGAAATGTGACCTAAGCATCAAAGTCAGGTTTTGGCCTCAAGTGATACTAGGAATTTGGTGAGATTTACTGGGTAATGTGTCTTAGGGAACTGAGTCTTTCTGATGATAAAATGTTTACGAACTGGGAGAGCTGTGCATATGTAATGCCTTCATCACCTGGAGCCTTGTTTAGATATTTTTAATAACAGTTTTAGAAAGTATCTAATATATGTATGGATAGCCAAAAGGACTAAGGATTAACTTCTCATATCCTCAAAGGAGGCAGTTCGCATTCACTGCAACCCCTAAGTGTGAAGTATGAGATTGAAAGTGAGAACATAAACATCCTAATCCCTGTTCTCAAATATTTTTGCTACACTATATCACTGAAGTTCTAAAATGTGTGCATCTAAAGGTAAATACTTGAACCTCTACTTACGTATTTACAGATATTTAGATATGCCGTGAACACCTTATTAAGGAACAGGAGGTAAACATCCAAATAAATATTGAAGTAGCAAACATGATTATGCTTCCCCCCAGTGACCAAAAATACAGGTTTTAGGATTCGAAATTTTATTAAATCTACTCTCTTTCTTTTTGTGGTTGAAACTCACAATGGAACAAAGTTCTTTTTATCTCATTTTTTTTCATCAAAGCCACATAATTAGCCAAACAATCATATAGAAATGTGATGAGTTTATCCTGTAATTATTTCAAGATTCACTAAAAGTTCTTATCTCTTAAAAAGATTACTATTATTGATAACTCAGGAATAAACTGCACACATATTTTTTAAAGCACAAAACCATTGCCTGATTTAAAGGGATTAAGATATATGTGTGCAATTAGAGTTCTTAGGCCTTTTCTGCTAAAGGCAGTTGAATAAGACATACAGTACTACCTCAGCAGCACTCTACACTTACACTAAGCAGTGAAGTTCTGCTGCACTGTAAGTGAAATAAATCTGAAATTTCTCTACATACTTTTGCTTCCTCCCTATTAAAGTGCATTTATTCCTTTCTGCTTTGCAGGAAAATACATTTTGCACTGGAAGAATTCTTATGCTCCAGATAAAGAAATTGTTTTATGTAAAACACAATTACAGCTGACATTTGCCTCCTAGTTCTGCGTGCTGCTGTTCTTGTCCACACTAAGCAAGGACCTGAGTACTCCAGGAACAATGGTGTTTTCTTTGCTGGAGAGGTAAGTCAAGCCAGCACAAACAGGATCTATTCAGGGAGCATACTAGTCTCTCTTCCAGTGCTTTAGTTTTAAGAGGCCTCTGGGATTGCCAAGGCTATTAAGGAAAATAAACAGTAAGTATGTTAAAAAAGAAACATGTGGCCTCACAGTCTGAATCAGATACTGGCAGCTCTGGAGTTTTATTAACTATCTCTTGCTGTCTCTCTCAGGCAATATGCTCTACTTTTAGCTTCTTGAAGTTTCATGGATCTGCATGGATTACTGATTAGTACAGCATGACTTTTGCCTCTCATTTCATTTCTATGTCTAGCTTTGGCATTGCTCACACCCCTCCTTGCAATCCACACCCCCTCAAAAAATGTTCTGACTGAAGCCATAAGGCAGCAATCTCATTCTCAGGCAAGTTTCAGCATCTCCTTATGGTTCTTGGAGAATTTCACATTTCCTGCCAGGCCTAAGTATGGATGGGAGTGCGAGAGTAGGTGTGCAGGACTTTTCAGCCAACCCTGCCTTTAGGAAAAGCTGAGTTAGTCAGAGGTGCAAAGGAACCTCATGTGGGAGAGAGGGCTGAGGGAACAAGTCTATGTGCAGAGATTGGGTGTACTATCAAGAACCCAGCAAAGCAAGCTAGGAAATTATTTTTATACACATTGTTCAAAGCCCACAAAAATACAAAAGGCTTGATCAGGGTACATGAAAAAATCTCAGAGCTGTTATGAATCTGCTTCCGTCTGCTTCTAAAAATTCCCATTTCAGCTCTGTTTCACAAAAAGCACTGGCTAAATTTGCAGGTTGTTTTCTTGGTAGGTTAGTTTGGTATCTGTTGATTGATTTCAGAAGATTCACTGTTTTAGGTAAGAAAAGAGACAGACAAGAAAATAAACAAAACCAATATTAAATTAAGGACTGAATCATGGTAGCACGGCATAGTTCTTCCACCTTGAGCTGTGGGGACTTGTCTCAGTTTAGAAGGGACACTATACCAACTCTGAATTGCCCAAGAGCACATTACCTATGCTCCTGTTCTTCTCTTAAAAGAAGCTCTTATAGACTACAGTCCATACTATTTCTTCTGGGATCCTCTGCTGTCATGAGAGAGGGTGTAAGCTGGGCATGGTTTACTTTGACAATATAAGATTTATGATCCACGGGCATTGTGGAAAACACTTACATCATTGACTGTCATTTTAAATTGAGTACACGTTGAGCCCAGTTGGCATTTATCATTTCTGCTAGGTTCCTTCCTCACCTGTCACACTAAATCTGTTACAGAAAAATCTTTTTTTCGAATGGAAGTCAAGCAGGAATATTAACGTTGCTTATTAAGTGATCCAAAAAAGAGCTCTAACAAAGCAAAAACTTGCTAGCTCTTTGCCATCCCTTTCATCTTCATAATATTGGCTAGAAAAATTACGATGGCCAAGAGATGTTAAAGGCGTCAGCTTGCAGAAAGCAAGAAGTAATCACTTCTTACACGTGTCTTTTTGTAACCCAAGCCATTTAATTTACATATTCACTTACAGCTCAATTGGGTCGTAAATTCTTTTTACATGTGAAGTAATTTAGGCAATTGGTTAGAGAGTCATTTATTTGCATATTTTATTGCTTCTATATTTATGGTACCATTAAGATCACAGGGAATTTATAAATGATCAAAATACCTGCTGTAAGAACCAAACTTCACAAATCTCTTTTTAAAGCAAGCTGTTTTGAAAGGTGATGCTTTACCACTTTCCTGTATTCCCAAGCAAACACAGAAACAAGGCTTTAATCGATCTTTGCACTGCTTCCATCTCTGATATGCAGACCACCTCTTTCTCCAGGTGTATAGTCCCAGTCCTCTCTACTTCCAGCTCTGCAAGTGGAGTTTGCAGGAACATTCCTCATCTTCCCAAGCGTAACACAGTCAAGAGGTTCATCTGGCACTGAGCAGGCACCTCTCCAAGATCCAGAACTCAAACAATACAAAAGCACCACAAAACCCAGCCTTGGCCTTCCTTCTGACAGCCTGATGTTGCTTTAAAGAAAATTCCCTTAGTCTATAAAAACAAGCGATAATTTAGAAGTTGTCTTACAGACACTCATTTTCTATGATTTTCAAATGTATAAAGTACGTAGACGTGTTTTCAAATGGAGACATTGATATTTTCACTACAGTAAATGTTGAAAGGATTGGAGACATAAACGTGATAAAACTGCAAGTAGCATATTGTATTCAATGTACCTGGCTCCGCTGTCCAGCAAGCAAGAGCCTTCCTCTGGTGTTGTGTGATGCTAAGAGCACTTTCAACAGTTGAGTCCTGTTTTGTTCCTGGAAACTAAATTCCAGCAAGAGGTTTCTATTAATGTAAAAGTAAATAGAAATAGGGAACCATCAGGTTATGGGGAAGGGCATTACAGACTTAAACATTTTACTATTTGTTCAGCATTTAGCATATGAGTTGGGGATATTTCATTTGGGTTTTTTTTTTGTTTGGGAGAAAAGAGAAAGGAGGAAGACACAGTAAGGAAGTGACTAAAAAAGTTTCAGAGGTCCGTGAAAATAGAATGGCATATTCTTTTGCGGCACCTGTCAGCCTACAGCATGCAAAACCAACCTGTTTGAAAAAAACCCCACAACCCAACAGGCAGATAGAGTTCCTGCCCTTCTCTGAACAGAATCACCACTCCTCATGCAAAACCCCTTGACAGAGTTTGACTTTATATGTCACTCAAATAATAAAATTCCTATTGCAAAAGACAGTAGTGCCAAAACAGGAATTCTCTAACAGTTTAAGAGGGCCTCCTGTGCCTCTCATGAGCAGCATGAGGCCTGGGATGGGATGCGACTGCTGTACAGTTTAAACCCTCCACTGTGAGAAATTATGATTCATTAAGGTCTGGTGATGTTATTCCCTGGGGATTCAGCTTCATCCACTCCCATCCTACCCAATCCAAGAACCTCTGAAGAACAGCCATCTCCTGCCTGTGATTTAGTTACAGTCCCCCCCATTCCCTCAGCTCTCAGAAGTATGAGGTATGCTCCTAATGACTTTCGACCATGTGAAGATTTTAATACTTATTTTGCAGACTGGGAAGATGACAAAACCTTAGCCTAAAATTTCCCTGCCTTGTTCATTCAGCCAATCATAAATATCCTTTGCACAGAGGACTTCCACAGGGAGTCAGCAGAACTGGAATCGCTGTATTTCAATATCTGCTATGAAAGCCACAGATGCACAATGGTCCAGAAGTAAGTGTCTGACAAATAGGTGACTTAGCTGTCACGCAACTAATAATAATTTCCATTCTTCTGGAAATCTTCAGGCGAGAGGTCCATTTGGTTGCAAACCGATTTGACTAGACACATCTGTCTTTTGACTTTCAAGATATTCAGCTCTGAAATGATGACTTTGCCAGGAAGCATTTGCCATATGTTGCTTTTTCATATAAACATATAATCATAGGATAATTCAGATTGGAAGGGACTTTTGGAGGTCATCTATGCCAATGTCCTGCTCACAGTAAAACCAGTTCTGTGCTTAGACCTGGCTTAATGCTTTGGGTCTTGTAAATGTCTGAGAATAGAGACTGCACAATCTACACTGGCAACCTCTTTCACTGCTTGGCTGACCTCGTAGTGAAAAGATATCTCTTATATTCAATCTGAACCTCTGTTCTTTCAACTTATGCATGTGGTCTTTAATCCTCCTGTCATGCATCACTGTAAAAAGCCTGGCACTATCCCCTTGATGTCCTTCTTGTAGGCACCAGAGAATGCTGTTAAATACCTCCAAAGTCACATCTTCCGCAGGCTGACCAAGCCCAGCTACTCAAAGGGCAAGAGATCCTGCTGTGACAATCTCATTGGTCTCCACTAAAGTTGCTCCAGTTTATTGATTTTTTCCTATATTGGGGAGCCTCAAACAAACCTGCAGTAGGCTTGATGTGACAAGTGTGAGTAAAGGGTGGTATTCTTTTTTGTCTGTCAACAGGCTGTACTCCTGTTGATAGAGCCTAGGATGCTGTTGACACTCATTGCTGCCAGGGGCACCATATGCTTACACTTAGCTTGCTGTCCACCAGTGCCCTCAGGGCATTTCCTGAAGAGCTGCTCCCCAGCCAGGCATGCCCCGCCTGTCACTGCAAGAGGCTATTGCTTTCCAGGAGCAGGACTCGGCATTTGTCCTTGCTGAATTTTGTAAATTTGCTGTTGGCCCATTCTTCCAGGTTGTCGAGGCCTCTCTGAATGGCAAATCTGTCCTCAAACATATTGAGTGGAACCTCTAGTCAACCTTGATGAGAGGGCAATCCATCACCCCCTTATCACCCAATCTTTATCACTGATAAAGAAATCAAACAGTTCATGTCCCAGGACAGCCTCTCATGGTAGTACACCTGTTATCAGCCTCCAAGTAGCATGTGGTCCACTATTTTGTGAACCTAGACCCTCAACAGTTGGCCCAAAACTTGGGGTTCATTCACTCAGTGTGCAATACGCCAATCCATACACAGAGTGGAAGTATTTTCTTTTATTGCATATATATGGGTGCCTGTCCCAAGACAGCACACCAAATTTCCAAATCAACAATTATTTATACACTAAATATTAACATAGTCATTATTTTAATACATATACATTGTTATTCTATTAATGATTTGTTAAAAATTTCTTCTCCTAGGTTGTAAATTAGAATGCATACTCAGTTTCCTACTTCTATTGTTCTGAGTAGGTGGTATAATTTGCATAGGTGGTCAATGAATCGGTAGTCGTGATCTGGCCCTGCTAGAATTACCTTTCCTTTACCTTGGGAGTTCCAGGCTGTTCTTTCTGGTTTGCTGACCACACTTGGTATTTATCACTCATGGAAAATTTGTTTATTAAACAAATCACATTGTTTAGTACAAACCACATTGCCAGGTGCTCTGCTATTTGCTTTTCTATTCTACGTAAATCATTAACTTGCTCTAAAGGATGGGGCTTTACAGAGGTCACTGGTTATTAAGAGAATTTTTAACGATTTTACTCTCATTGTAACACAACCACCTAACCCATCTAGTTGTCCATCTATCCAGTCTGTAATGTCCTAACTTGGATACAAGCATATTCTGGGACACAGTGTTGAAAGTCTTCTTAATGTTGAGGATAATTACATCCACTGCTCTTCCCTCATCTATCTTTCTCCAGTCATTTTATCATACATAGAAGACAATCAGGTTTGTCAGGTATGGCTTACCTTTGGCAAATTAATTCTGCCTGATCCCAGACAACTTCTTCTTTTACATATGTCCACAAATGTGCCCTAAGACAACTCAATCCAAAGTTTTCCCAAGAACCTGTAGTTCCCCAGACTGGTCTGTCGGTCTCTTTTGAAGGCAGGTGCAACATCTGCCTTTCTTCAGTTATTGGAGATTTCCTTTGATCTCCATGATGCCCCTCAAAATGAATGAAGGGTATAAATTAAACAATAGTGAATCTGTGCTTACACTCCATTCTTACCCCTTCATACAAGTCTACTGACTCTCTATAAGGCATTTTGTCAAGTGACCAAATGTGTATCACAAAAGCAAAGGTGATGCCAAAAAAGCACTCTATAACATATGAAGATTTTTATTTCTCATTGAAACACTTGTAAGGGAAAAACATTTGAACAAAATCAAATACGTCCTTCAAAGAATCCAACTTCAAGGTTGCTTCAAGGTCCAAAACAGATCTAAATGTTTTTGTTGGTCAAATGAAATAAAGGTGTAGTTTCAAGAGAGCTTAAATTAAATTACATCAGTTTTTCCTGCTGCAGTGTTCAAAGAAAGTTCAGATAACTCATTCTCTCTAGTTTCCTTAAACTCGTCTCTCATAACGGACTACATTCTCGCTGGTGTGCAATGGGGTAAAGTGAAGTGTACACAGTACTTTCATTTGACGACCTCATGTCTTTCAATTTGAGAACTGAAAAATTATTTTCAATAAAAAATCAAAAGTAGATATAATTAGTGAAATATACCACATAGTAAAAAATCAGGTTTTCAATCAAAAGAGAAAGTCACTGGAGACAATTTGTCAGGGTGAAATTGCACTTCTATTTACATTTGAAACGGAATGTTTAAAATTAGAGTTAGAATACTAGAAAAATATTTTAGGAAGAGCGTCAAGGCCTCTTGCCAATTGATTTCACATAATTTCACCTTCCTGCCTTCTTGATATACCTTTCCATCCTTTCTTTTGCCAATTTGGTGCCAACTGGAATATATAACACAATGCTTATTTTATTGGGCTTCTCTCAGAGTATAATGTTTCCATTGGAATAGCTAACGCCTACAGATAAGGCTTGAGTCAGCAATGTAGTCAATTCTGAATATAAAATAGACAAAGGAGGTTTGATGTAAGTTGGGAAATACTAATCAAGCTGTGTGAATCAAGTATTAAACACCACCATTACTTTTAAACATATCAACACAAAGCACAAAATTACTGGTTTACAGGACTCAAGCAATGACTGCGTGACTTTGGAGGAGGTTTGGTTATGCGAGATTAGGAGGAGAAAATGCAGTTGTTGAAACTAAAATATACCATGAAGACAACATTTTTTTAAAAAAATCACTAACTTATCTTTGCCAGAATGGCTCTCAAGTCATATGCGTGCTGAGAGCTTTACAATCAATCAGAAGCAGATCTTGATGAAAAGAAGACAAAAAATCACCCATGATTTGCTTCAGATCTGTTGCAAACTCTTTCTTTTCTACTGAAGGAAAAGTCACACATGTCCTTAGGGGAGAATTCAAATTTTTCTCTGATATTGTTCAGCTGAGAAGAAAAATGAATATTGAAACACCTCGTTCCTAAGTTCTGGAAATGCCATGTGGACTTGAAATACATGGTTTGCATTTGTAAGTGCTGTCACATGGATGGTACCTCTCATCTGAACACCACAAAACCAGAAAAGCTCATGCCACCAAGGACTGCTGTTTGAAGAGAGAATGTAATTTGACATGATATCAAAATCTGAAAACACAGAGGAATTGAGAGAGTTCAATTTCCCATATCTTTTTGGCTTTAATGATTTACATGGTCTTAAAAGTTTCAGTGGCCGACCAACACATTAATTGGGAGTGGGGTTTTGGGTTCATCAGATATATTTCAACATAAGTTTTGGTTTATAGTTAAATAGATAGATTATAGTTAAGATTATAGACATAGTTAAATAAACAGATTTCCCCCCCCCAAAAAAATTTCTGGTGATTACCATTCTCAACAGCTGTGTTGTTAGAACCTGCAGCTGCTTACTAAAATTAAATTCCCGGCAGTCACATTGTTAGCATGATTAAGAAATCAACAAGAATCCAAAAGTATTGCAACCAGCTGCAGAGTATTTCAAGGTTCTCACCTTTCAGACAAATCAAATTGTAGGTTAAAATATTATTTGCAGGTAGTATGGAAGCTAATTAATGCCAGTAATGGAAGAAACACAAAGAAGCATCGATTCTGTGAAGTTAAATGTGAATTAACTGTTGTGCCTTCTTGTGATTTTAGACCTACTGCTAGGAAAAAACGACCTCAAAATCTCAAACAAAAGAGAAACTACCTAAAGATACATGATTTGGGCCAATAAATAATGAAGGCACAAAGGAAGGAAGGCAGGCGGGAAGGCAGGAAAGCAGGAAGGAAAGGAGGGCCCGTGTGTACCTTCTGGAGTCCTGCCAGACACAAAACCCAGTGGTAAAACCTGGCCTGACTCCTCGCTCCTACAGCCACTCCTTCAGCTTTTCAGACACCAATACAGCATGTATCTCTACCACCACTGGAAAATAAGAAAAAAAAAGCAAACCAGAAAGCATTTCTAGGCAGTGACTGATACTCCTTCAGTGACTGGAGGGTAGTCTTTTGAACATAAACTGTACACATCAGACATTTTAGTAGGAAAACGCCACATATTTGTCTAGCAGATTAAGTTTGTGTTTTTTGACTGGGACAGAGTTAGTTTCTCTTTTTAGCAGCTAGAAGAGCTCTGTGTTCTGGTTTTAGTCTGGGATTTGTTAGGAGAGGAATGTTGATAGCGCACTGATGTTTATAGTTGATGCTGAGACATCGAGGACATTTCAGCTTCCTGTGTTCTGCCAGTGTGCAGGAGCACAACAGGCTCGGGGGGAGCATGGCCGAGACAAAGCGTCCACAACTCCCCTTATGATTTGAACTTAGATTTAGGATTGAGGGTTAAATTGGCCAGTAAATCCATATCATGCAGCGTCATGCCCAGTATATAGATGAGGGAAAGATGACTAGAAAAATGACTGGAAAGAAGGGTTTTTGCTCTTCTGGAAACTCTCTTCTGAGGGCTCTCTCTGACTCTCAAAGTACTCTCTCTCTGTGTCTCTCTCTCTTTTCAGGCCTCTCACTTCTCCGGGATTGCGGTGTCAGGACTTATCTGTTTCAGGACTGTTTGTCAGGGGCCTTGGTCACTGGGTGGTGAGCAATTATACTGTGCATCACTTGTTCGCATATATTATTATCATTACACATGTATATATTTTTTATATATTGTTATTATCATTATTACTTTTAATTTTATACTATTGTTATTATTAAATTGTACTTATCTCAACCCATGAGTCTCCTTTCCTTTTCCCCTTTAATTCTCTTCCCCATTCCCTGGGGGTGGGGAAGGATGAGTGAGTTACTATCTGGCATTTAGTTGCCGGCCGGGCTAAACCGCGACAGGATGTAAAACTGCAGAAACCCAAAATTATTACACCGATATTTGCTGCATAGAAATTTGAAGAGGTCTTTCTTTTGTGAGTATGAGAAGTATTCTCAAGCTGAAGTATGAGAAGAAGAAATCTTGGAGAAAAGACAAAGTGCTTGGACAAGACTGTTCTGAAGGAATTCAAGTATGACATTGCTGAAATGTTAACTGTGATATGTAACCAGTGCCAAAGGATGGAAGGTGACAAATATACCATCAGACTTTAAAATGATCTTTTGGAGGTGTCCTGTGACTGAAAGGATATTTTGAGCTTTGAATTGGGAAAAAACACTGTAAGTAAAAAAATAATTGAATGTGTATACATGGGTACATATAATATACTTTAGAGGAGACAACAAAATGTTTGAAACAGGGTGTCATGCTCAAAAATCTGTTAAAGTTTTTTGAAGAAGTCCATAAAAGTGTAAATAAGGTTATTTAAGGAGCATAAAAGTGCATGTAACTTTGATTTCCAACAAGGTCCTTCCCCAAATTCTTTTCAAGAATCTACATGGGAATGGGAGAGAAAGTCTCTCAAATGTTCTCCTGCTGGTGGGAAGGCAGTTGACAAAGGGTAGACATATATACAGCAAATTGTCATCATTGTGGGCAGCTACCAACAGGATAACCAAGAGATTCATTCCAGAGCCTATACTGTTAAATGTACTTCCTAACAACCAGGAAGAAAGAGGATGAAATAGTGTCATGACCAAGTTTACTGGTAAAAGAAAATAATTCAGAATAATAAAAATTCAAACTGTCTATAAGATTTGCTCAATGATTTTATAATTCTGGCTGACTGGCAATATAATGGCAGATTAATTAAGTGCTGAAAATACACAAGATGAAACAAGTAGTGAAAAATAAGCCCTAAATAAATATACATCATAATCAATTGCCACTTTGGAGGAAAATCTAGAAATTTTTGTAGATATCTCTCTGAAAATGTCAGCTAAGTAATGAGAAAAACCATAGAAACAAAGTTAGGAATTATTAGGCAAAGAACAGAGAATGAAGCAGAAAGCTTCATTGTATCTCAGTTTACCTTTTTGGTGTAGACACCTCATGAGAACCTTACGATAGATCAAACCATCTGTCGTGGTTTTAGGCTGATCCAGCAACTAAAACTCACACAGTCTCTCCTTCTCCAGTAAAGTAGAGAGGAGAGAAAAAAAAAACCAAAGGGACTGAGGGTTGAGACAAGAACAGAGGGAGCACCCACCAACCATGGTCCCGGGCAAAACAGGCAGAGCTTTTCTCAAAGCAAAACAGTTTATTAATGATTACTTAGAAGGACAAAGGGAAACAAAAACCGATTACTCGAGAGGACAGAAAGAAACAAAACCAGATCTTAAAACCGACACCTTCCCCCCCCCCCTTCCTTTTCCTCCCGGCTCTACCTCCTCCCCCCAGCAGCACAGGGGCAGGGACTGGGGGAGTGCAGGTCAGTTCATTCCGTGCTGTTACTGCTGCTTCTTTCTGAAAGGAGAAGGAGTCCTTACACCCTTTTCCCCTGCTCCAATGGATCCCCTACCCACGAGGAAAAAATCCACAGACTTCTCCAGCGTGAGTCCAGCCCACTGGAAACAATCCTTCCCCACAGATTGCTCCGGTGTGGGCTTTACCACAGTCTCAGGTACTTAGGGAGCTGTAGCCACTCGCTCCGGCGTGGGTCGTCACGCAGACTCCAGGTGCCTCTCTGCCTTGCCGTGCACCCCAACACGACCATCCTCAGGCTCAGGCATCTTCTCCCCACGGGCTGCGAGTGGGTCGCTGCTCCACCGAGGCCGTCCTGGTTGCAGGGGGGCAGCCTGCTATCTCACCATCAGCCGCAGGGGAAACTCGGCTCCGGCACACCTCCTCCCGCTCCATCCTCACTGACCTGGTGTCAATGCGGCTGTTTCTCTCAGATCTCAGTCCTCTCCAGGTGATCTCAGCCCAGTGGGCACCCCGGGAGTGGGGTGCCCCCGAGTTCCCCAGCTGGCTCCGCCGCCGCCATTCTCCGTGGGCGGCGCCGGCCCGATGCAGGCAGCTGCCCGGCCGGGAGCCAGGGAGCGGGGGCAGTGCCCTCCTCCCTTCTCTGCTTGATCCTGGGTGAAGCACCTTTTCCGGTCCCTTTGTCCTGACTTAAATAGGGCAATTCGCAGAGGCGCCCTATTGGCTCAACCCCGAGGGGGATGGCAGTCTGATCTGGTGGCCAGAACTAAGCCTAACCCGGTTCCAAAACCGGGGAGGTCACAGGGACCAAAACCCCTCTCCTGCCACCAGAACCACCCCCCACTCCACATCAAACCATGACACCATCTGAATGGAGGCACACAGAGTAACTGGAATGATGAGTAGGAAGGCCTCACCAGAAATGTCCACAGGATGGAATAGGGTCCTTCAATTTGCAAAAGAGCTTTTAAATGAGGAACACTTCTCTCTTTCTCATGATACATGTGCTAAGAGGCACCTAATGAAATCAACAGACAAAAATCTTCAAAAGAACAAGAGAAGCAACATTTTCACATCGTAAATCCTACAATCAGATTGACTCAATCCCTCTCAAAAGAAAAACTAATCTATTAATGTCCAAAACAAATAACGTGGACCTGTAGTTCTGTGAATGTTCAAAATACCTTTTCAGTAGTTGTCAGCTTTGAACTAGAGTCATTGTCTTTTAGCACTATCCAGCATGAGCAAGGGATCGAAACCTTCCCACTAGGTGTTCCAAAATGTCACAGAAGCACAAATGAGGTTATTGTAATGCACTAAGATGTTTCATCCTACAAAAAGAGAAAAAAAAAAAACCAAAACAGCTCAAAGGAGCAAATAAATACAAAGAATGACAAATATCCATTTGTCCTGCAAACACAGTTGTTGAATAAAAAAAGACCTTGTGAAACGGTAGAAGTCAAAGTTAATGTCAGGTGAGGAGCTTCAAAACCTGTAATAGTCTCCAGAAAGGGAAATCAAAGGAAGTTACAGGTATATGTGATGAGTACTCTTTCAGATATACCTTGATGTGGGTTAGCCAAGTCAAATGTCTAAAATCTGCTTACATCAACTATTTTACAGTCAATATATGCATGATTTATACCTTCCAAGCTGAACTCATTGAAACATTGAGCTTTATCAGTCCAAGAATGAATCTTTGAAAATAAGAAAACCATATCATGCTTTATCTATCCTTTTCCCTGACAGAACAACATGGCCCTGGTACCATTACTCCATTATCTTCAGCCCTTTGTAATTCAGCAGAAGTTGTCCTGGGATTTTCAGATTACTGGCCTGATGGAAAGTGATTCCACTGCAGCACATTCTGGATGTACCTTGCTTTACATTTACACCTACATCTGTCGAACAGGCAATCTAACAACATTTAAATCATCTCACTCACAAATCTCACTTCAACTGTAGTATGTGGTATCTCAAGGAGCAACTTTTTCCTTAAATGTTCCCTCTCTTAAATGCTCCCTCTCATAAGAGATCTAAAAGCTTTTGTCTTCCTCTAATAACCATTATTTCTTTACAACAGTGAATAACTAGCAACAAAATAGCTGTTTTGCAGTCCCAAGCCAAACATTTGCTTTCATACAGAGAAAAAAACTGTGGCAGTATATGTGTGGTTCAACACAGCACTTGGAGGCATCTGCCACAGAGATCTGTTTTACCAGCTAAGATCACCAAGGACCAAATAAAAGCAGTAAGTTAGACATCAAGGCTAACTGTGAGACATAGCTCACTGGCGATGTAAACTCACAGCTAATTTAGGATATGACTTTTGAGGACTGATTGCAGTGAATAACTAAGGATTGTGATTGCTCTCAATTGATAATTTATTTTTGGCAACATACGTTGTTAATGAATGTCAAGTTTTGTTCTCAAGTGTTAACCTGGCCTGATTTACCAGTCTTCTGTACACTTGTGATGCCTCCTGCATTTCCAAATATCTCAATTAACATAACAATGTTGTTTCTTCTAGCAACATTGCCAGCTCTATGTTCCTGTATTCCTTTCACATTACTAAGCAAACATTTGACAATATCCATTCTTGCTCAGATATATCAAAGAACCCCATTACTCACCATCTTCTTACTTGACAAGTGACTATTTATTTCTATGATCCAGTTGTTCCCAGTTTCTGCCTCAAAGTGCGACTGTTCCTTTCAACCAAGCTCTTCCACACTGTGAATCTGTACCTTAATTCAGCTCTAATGTCTCTGAGATATTTTCCTGACAGGGATTTACTTAATATCCACAAAGGAAAAAAATCCCTAAATGTTGTAGAGCTGCATTTTCTACTTTTTTTTTGGTAGTCTGGCAGAATCTCTTAGGAACCCTACATAATTTACAACATAACCTCTTAAACTTCAGTTTTTATTTGTCCATGTTTTCATCACCCCAATGTTCTCTCTCAAATCTGAATACTACTTCAAGTATGCAATTTTCCACTCTTCTGCTATGTTCTTGGCAATTCTTGGGTTTGTGTTGTACTGTCAGCCTTAATGCTGAAAAGGCAGCAGAAGACCATCTTTGTCATAGACCACTAAAAGTGACCTGAAGTTTGATGTGTGGGATAAAAATGAAATTTGTTTTATCACCAGGTTGCATTGGAAAGTCCCTCCCTGAGCCTGCTATACTGTCTGATTCCTTCTGGTAGTTATGAGCCATTCCTTTGCTTTCAAAATGTCAGTCCATGCAGGAAACATTTCAATATTCCCAGCCAGAAAATGTCACTCCAAGCTGGATTTCTTTGTGAAATTATATAAACAAAAGGCAGTCATAGCTGGCGAAATTGAAAATTCAGTGAAATTAAACATGTTTCAGAGGCACATTTCCTGCCTTCTGGCGCTGATCCTAAGGAACATGAGTACTCTGTATATATCTTCTAATAGTGTACGCTAAAATTAGTCTATAGTAATAGTAGCAGGGAGAGGTGTGCTGGTGATAAGGTTAATTTGTTTTGAACACTGTGTTTCATTAAGATGTAAATATGTCAAGTGAAGGAAGAAATAGAAACAATAATCTCTGAAGAAAAGGAACCTTTCTCTTCGTCACACAGACTGCAGGGAGCATCCATGCAGCCAGGTTCCCTTCATATAGAAATAAATGCTCTTTTAAGCAAGCAAAATTCAGCCATAGCTAAGAGGAATCCTTCAGAAAGCAGAAGAATGAGCTACAAAATATTAAAACACAAAGAAATTAACAAAATGGTTGGATGTTTCCTTTATGATTACTTTTCCTAAACATACATAAGAAATAAATCCCTCCCTCAAAACTATATAGTGCAATGAGTTGGTATAGTGCAATGAGTAACTGATTTGCTTAATGATGTTTATATTTTTAGCGATTGGTTCTCCTTGCTTTGAATCTTAACAGGAACACTGAGATGGGGCACTCAGGAGGTTAGTGCCTTCTGAAGCAATCACCCATTTGGAAGGAGACTAATTAATAGGTTTCCTTCAAGACTGTGGTGTGGTAAAGGTCTGTGGGAAAAGGTATGAACTTACTGGTCTGTTTAGAAAATAATAGGCAAGCTTTGGGTTATGAATGCTCAGAAACTGCAAATATCAAAGCCAAATATAAGCTGAGAAAAAATGCTTTGAATTTGACTAGACAATGTTAGTTCAGCCACCAAAGGGAAAAGGTAGCTGTGAAATGCAGGGAGTAGGGCTGGGTGGAGAATAATAGCAGGGAAAGGTGGGAAAGAGATTATCTCCTGTAGATAAGAAAGTGAGACAGGTTATTTATCACCAGTGGCAAATGGAAGGGCTGTCAAGAGTAGAGAAGAAGATTACAATGTGCCTTAAGACTAATATTCCTCTCCAGTCTGGGATTTTTTAGTGTCTTGAATGGTTGAAGCTTTCCTATGCTTGTTTTTTTGAAGGTGTTTTCTAGCTCTCCCTCGACGATCAGGAGGAAGAGTGATTATTTCATTAAAAAAAAAAAACATAATTCCCTGTTTTGTATGCTTTATGAGCTCCTTGTAAGAGTTAATTCTGGTGGATGGCAATGACATCTCACAAGAGCATTTGGTAGTTTGCTGGAGTGCATGATGTTATGCCATGTGTGTGTTAGATCCATCTGTAGGTTTTTGGTAGTTCTGTTATAGGCGATACTGCTGCTGAGGACAATGTCACTCTACCTGTCACCTGTGAGACTTCACAAAGTCCTACATTTTCCTCCCTAAACAATCTCTTGGCAAGGAGAAAATAGGGGAATACAATAGGATACACGGGAACTTTAAAGAAAACGTTAAGATACCCTTTAATAAAAATAAGTTGGGAAGTGAAAGTCAACTCTGTTTCTATGCTAGTACTGTAGTCTCTATAGATAAATAATTTGCATGGGGAAGAAACAATCTTGATTTTGCACGCATAAAGACAGGCTTTGCACTGTTACTGATCAAGAATGGACTCTTGGGGCTAAAGTAGTTTGATGAAGAGGTCAAATCAGTGCTCATCAGCACTAAGCAGTACAAAAGAGATCTAGGAGTTGGGAAGAAAGGAGCAAAAAACGATCTTAAAACTGTATAAATCCCGAAACATCTTGAATACTCCGTGCAGTCCTTGTCTATTTGCATTGCAGAATGAGCACAGTACAGTTGTGAATGATAACAAGAATAGCAGCAAGGATAATACAGAAACAGTGAAATACTCAACAATGACTCTCTCTGCTGCGAGAGCCGGGGAGGAGCCAGCACACCCGCGGTAAGTTTAAAAGGGCTGTCATCGTGCCTAACGGTCATTTCTGCGGAGATCCACTTCAGAGCAGGTAAGACTGCGACTGGAGAGAGCTACTGCAGGAAAAAGCCGAAGAAAAGCTCTTTTCTAGGGCTTTTCTGGAAGCATTTTCTAGCCGGGACCAGATCTGCCGCTGTTGGGGGCGGTGCCGGCGTAGGCGGCTGCTGCGAGAGCCGGGGAGGAGCCAGCACAGCTGTGAGTCACGGGGCTATAAATAGCCTCAGGGAGGGCAACTTCAGCCGCTCCAGCCAAGAAGTCAGATTTATACCGCTGTCAGCATGGCACCAGTGCCAGCACCGAGGGTCCAGAAGCTGAGGAAGGATCGCAGGTATGTTCGAACGATCTTACACTGCCGTCCAAGAGAACCCCTGTCGCTCCAGCCAGCGAGTCGGCTTTGTCGGAGGCCCAGCTGAAGTGTATGTACACCAATGCACGCAGCATGGGAAATAAACAGGATGAGCTGGAGATGCGTGCACATGAGCAGGGCTACGACCTTATTGGCATCACGGAGACGTGGTGGGACGACTCCTATGACTGGAGTGTCAACATGGAGGGGTATAAGCTTTTTAGAAAGGACAGGAAGGGGAGACGAGGAGGGGGTGTCGCTCTCTACGTCAGCAACCGGCTGGAGTGCGTGGAGCTTCACCTGGAGTTGGAGGAGGAGCTGACAGAGAGCTTATGGGTCAAGATTAGAGGACAGGGACGGATAGGCGATGTTACAGTAGGGGTCTGTTACAGGCCACCTGGCCAGGAGGACAGAGCAGATGAGGCGCTTTATAGCCAGATAGAAGCAGCCTCGCGGTCACAAGCCCTGGCCCTCATGGGGGACTTCAACCACCCTGACATCTGTTGGAGAGACAATACGGCAGGGCACAGGCAGTCCAGGAGGTTCCTGGAATGCGTGGATGACAACTTCCTCCTGCAGGTGATAGAGGAGCCGACAAGGAGGGGTGCCATGCTCGACCTTGTGCTCACCAACAGGGAGGGACTGGTGGGCGATGTGACACTTAAGGATAGCCTTGGCTGCAGTGACCACGACACGGTGGAGTTCAAGATCCATGGGGCAGCAAGGAAACTATACAGCAAGCTCTGTGCCCTAGACTTCAGGAAGGCGGACTTTGGCCTCTTCAAGGATCTGATGGGCAAAGTGCCGTGGGAGGCGGCCCTGGAGGGACGAGGGGCCCAGGAAAGTTGGTCCACATTCAAGGAGCACCTCCTTCAAGCTCAGCAGAGGTGCATCCCGATGAAGAACAAGTCGGGCAAAAAGACCAGGAAGCCCGCGTGGATGAGCAAGGAGCTCCTGGACCAACTGAAAATGAAGAGGTTAGCCTATAGAGGGTGGAAGCGGAGACAGATAGCCTGGGAGGAATACAGAGAAGCTGTATGAGTGACCAGGGATCAAGTGAGGAAGGCTAAAGCCCTGAAGGAATTAAATTTGGCAAGGGATATAAAAAGCAATAAGAAAAGCTTCTATAGGTATGTAGGGGACAAAAGGAAGTCCAAAGAGAACGTAGGCCCCCTCCGGAAGGATACTGGTGCTCTGGTTACCCGGGACATAGAGAAGGCTGAGGTACTCAATGAATTTTTTGCCTCAGTTTTCACTGATAAAGCCTCTTGTCTTACTGCCCAAGCTGTGGAAAGAACTAGCAGGGACTGTGAGGATGAACCACCGCCCACTGTACTTGAAGAGCAGGTTCGGGAACATCTGAGGAACTTGAAGGTGCACAAGTCCATGGGACCTGATGAGATCCATCCGCGGGTCCTGAAGGAACTGGCGGATGAAATTGCCAAGCCACTGGCTATTGTATTTGAGAAGTCGTGGCGGTCTGGCGAGGTCCCCGATGACTGGAAGAGAGGGAACATAACCCCCATTTTTAAAAAGGGGAACAAGGAGGACCCGGGCAACTACAGGCCGGTCAGCCTCACCTCTGTGCCTGGCAAGGTCATGGAGCAGATTCTCCTGGGAACCATGCTAAGGCACATGGAGAGCAAGGAGGTGGTGGGTGACAGCCAACATGGCTTCACCAAAGGCAGATCGTGCCTGACCAACTTGGTGGCCTTTTATGATGGGGTGACAGCATCGGTGGACAAGGGTCGACCAACGGATATCATCTACCTGGACTTGTGCAAAGCTTTTGACACTGTCCCGCACGACATTCTTCTCTCTAAACTAGAGAGGCATGGGTTTGATGGACGGACCACTCGGTGGATAAGGAATTGGCTCAATGGCCGCACTCAGAGAGTAGTGGTCAACGGCTCGATGTCCAAGTGGAGACCGGTCACGAGTGGCGTCCCTCAGGGGTCCGTGTTGGGCCCGGCCCTCTTCAACATCTTTGTTGGTGACGTGGACAGTGGCATGGAGTGCACCCTCAGCAAGTTCGCCGATGACACCAAGCTGTGTGGTGCTGTCGACATGCTGGAAGGGAGGGATGCCATCCAGAGGGACCTCGACAGGCTGGAGAGGTGGGCCCATACCAACCTCATGAAGTTCAACCAGGCCAAATGCAAGGTCCTACATCTGGGTCGTGGCAATCCCAGGCACAAATACAGACTGGGCGGAGAATGGATTGAGAGCAGCCCTGAGGAGAAGGACTTGGGAGTACTGGTGGACGAGAAGCTCAATATGAGCCGGCAATGTGCTCTTGCAGCCCAGAAGGCCAACTGCGTCCTGGGCTGCATCAAGAGGAGTGTGGCCAGCAGGTCGAGAGAGGTGATTCTTCCCCTCTACTCTGCCCTCGTGAGACCTCACCTGGAGTACTGCGTCCAGTTCTGGAGCCCCCAACATAAGAAGGACATGGACCAGTTGGAGAGGGTCCAGAGGAGGGCCACGAAGATGATAAGAGGGCTGGAGCACCTTTCCTATGAGGACAGGCTGAAAGAGTTGCGGCTGTTCAGCCTGGAGAAGAGGAGGCTCCGGGGTGACCTTATAGCGGTCTTCCAGTACCTCAAGGGGGCCTACAAGAAAGATGGGGAGAGGCTGTTCAGGAGGGCCAGTTGTGATAGGACAAGGGGTAATGGTTTTAAAATAGAGGGAGGTAGATTCAGGTTGGATATTAGGAAAAAATTTTTACCATGAGAGTTGTAGAACACTGGAACAGGTTGCCCAGAGAGGTGGTGGATGCTCCATCCCTGGAGATGTTCAAGGCCAGGTTGGACGAGGCCCTGAGCAACCTGATCTAGTTGGAGATATCCCTGTTCCTTGCAGGGGGGTTGGACTAGATGACCTTTGAAGGTCCCTTCCAGCCCTAACCATTCTATGATTCTATGATTCTATGATTCTATGATTCTATGATTCTATGATTCTATGATTCTATGATTCTATGATTCTATGATTCTATGATTCTATGATTCTATGATTCTATGATTCTATGATTCTATGATTCTATGATTCTATGATTCTATGATTCTATGATTCTATGACTCTTCAGCATGGAAAGAGAGACAATGAAGGAGGATAAAACAGTCATGAGTGACATGAAGGCAGGCAATAAAGAACAGTTAGTTATTGTCTTCACAACCAGAACTAAAGTGTATGAAATATAATTAGTATTTGGCAAGCTTGAAAGGAACAAGAGGACATCTTTCTGATACTTATTGATAGTGCAGAGTTATGTGTGCTGGAGATGCTGCTAGTTAACAAGGGTTCCAAGAGCCTTTGAAGAATTCACAGAAGAAAAATATCTTAAAGATAAGAATGCTACATGATGCATGAAGTTCAGGAACTCCTTGGGCTTCAGACTACTAGAAATCATAAGACTGTCCCTGAATACTGAACTAAATTAGACTTCTGCCTCATTCAGTAAATCCATTTTTCCGTCAAGTTCTCTCTTATTCAATCAGGATGTCCACTGAATTATGTCAGGGGCCTCAACAAGTGCCTTGATTTCACTGATGATGGCACCTCTTAGGTATTTCCCTAGCAAAGACATTATGAATATCTATTAGGTGATATTATAGGAATGGTTTTAACAATGACAAAACATTATTGGGGTACTCAATCATAGTTACTCTAATATCACCGGTCTCCTTACCAGCTACTATGGTTATCTGTTTGCACAAGAAACTGAATGTAAACTAAGAAATTTTAATTTTGGTCAACTTTCTGTCCTTTTCTATAGCAGGAAGGCTCTTACAGGGAAAATAAATGTTTCTGGCTCTTGTAAATTTACAATGAGTCTTGAAAAAAGTAAATATTTCATGTGCAGTCCCTGCTCTGAAGTCACATGATTCCTTAAGAACCTCTGCTTTTATTCAATAAAAAATAAGTTTCTTGAAGCTTGAAAAATGTGCCAGATTATAAATATAAAGAACCTAGTAAAAAATACACATGACTTTAATTTTTAAAATTGTATGATGAAGAACAAAGAAATTGTGAATGTGATGGTTTGTGGTACTGAATAAAATGTCCTTGATCCACAACACATTATTGATATTACTGGTAGATGAATTTTTTCCATTTAATGAAAATTCTCAACAATGACAACAAAAACAAACCAACAAGAGTAGAAAAAAAAGAGAGTGCTCGGCAGTGGGTTATATCAGTGCTCTTTACATTACATAAAATTCCTTACATGACTGAAAAAGAGATACAGTAAGGACATATCAAAAAAATAATACTTATGTAGGTCTTATGAGTCACTGTATAAAATACATGGTCTTTTCATTGTCACTTGGCCAGAAATACAATGCGTAAGTACACTAAGATGATTTAATGTCCCTTCATGTGCCTCAAGGCTTAATAGAATGTTTTTAACATGCAGATTGCATTGCATTTTGTTATATGCCATGTAGAAATGCATAACACACAATATGGAAGTACGCCAAATACATAACTCCTACACCAAGCTGTATTCACACCAATAAAACATTTTCCTTTAATTTTGCATAAGGAAAGATACAGAAGCAAAATGCTATGAAACTTTTGTAGGAGAAATATGTCAGCTTTTGCTCCTCTCTATGGCCTGAAAGCAAAGTGATACCTAAGGCACATTGAAGCAAACACGGGTTTTGGCAAAAGCATCACACCTGCTCACAAGACTGCTGAATTAGTCAGAGATGCAAGATCTCACTCTTAGCTGTACAGCGTGGAGTAAAAATTCTGTAGCAACAGAGTTATGTTTTTGACATCTGCCTAAAATTCAAACGATAAGTAATGCATTGTTATAATTTCTCCACCCAGACGTACTCATAAATAAAGTGACTTGCCCATCAAGTTTGCTGCTATGTTTCACTCCACAGAATTATATTGCTCAACATCAGAAGGAAAAAAACGATATTCACTTGGTGAAGAAACTGGAATGAAACAGTATTAATGGTCAGTTCTGATATGTCCCATCTGATAGATTTCAAAATCAGCAGGAATGTTTATTGAAACAAATTTATTTCATTGAATTGAAAAGGGGAACTGGGACATAGACTGCATAAACACTTTGTTGAAAAACAAAGTTCCAACTCTGCCTTCAGATCCAGTCTTTTCTAGTTCATAATGCCAAGCAGACAGAAGGACAACAGGCTATGCCCATAGATTCTGTGAAGGTAGCTTTTTTGCAGTGGTACAACAGGCATGGGGTAGGACAAAAAGTGCCTCCTGTGGAGGGATCCTTGGAGACAGGTGAAACAGAAAAGGGAGTGAAGGATGCAAGAACCTACTGATCTGAGAAGGAAAGGAGCATGTTGAGACCTGTATGACATTTGTGGGAAGTTTTCAAACTAAAGAAAGTGAAAAAGGGGTACAAAGAGAGCTGTGAGATGGAGCTCCTGGTGCTTATCAGTCCTTTCAATGCCTAGCAGCTATGAAGTATGAGGTGCAATAAGTGTTAAAATGCTGTTAGCAGTAGCACCAATACAGTCATTGCACTGATTTGGCAGCTCTACCTGTGGGGTGAGACTTTGATGGTCATTTGTTCAAGCATTCAGTGACTTTCACTGTTTTATATTGGACAGCCAAGATTGTGGATGCAGAAATCAAGTTAGCCGTTCTGGCAAAACTAATTAAAGATTTGCAAGCCTCTTGGTGATTGCATTCATTTTTGATTTGGCAACAGCTGGAGAAAGTTTGTGTATCACAAATGTTTGCTACACACTAATTCACTAATCATTATTGAGCTGGGAAGATTGCCAATAAAAGAAAAAGCAGTAATTTCAACAGCTGAAAACAGACTTATGTAGTTCATGCCCCAGTTTTTTTTTTGTTGCAGCATTGAATGTCATACTAGTATGCTGGCTTTGTAAATGGCCTGATCAAAGAAATACAGTCAAGAATATCTTCCAGGGCCAACTCCCTGGAAACTTCATTAACCTCAAACACGGTCAACTGGTTAAGCTAGCAGTGACTCTTATTCTAGGAAAACTTAGGTCAGGCAGTTTTCTTGGTACCTTGTCTACACATTATTGGTACCTTGGCACCTTGTCCTTTTTCCTAAAAAAGAAGACAGAGATAAAACTACATGATTACTGGTTGCAACATTCAATGGCATGACTAAAAATGAAGAAGTTTATTTTTTGAAAAACAAAATAAAATAATTCATAAAAATGATAATGGAGTATTTTCAGCCCTGATATTTCTTGCTCGTAAGAGTCAAAGTGCCACATACTTGACTTGATGGCAAGACGTTGATTTCTTTGTTAAAAAAAAAAACATAGAAACAAAAACCAAAACCCCAAGAAGATCTCCTGCTCCTGCGATAGCTGAATGGAGTTGTCTGAACCTCCATAATCTATTTTGAGAAGGAAACTGTCTAATACAAAATCAGATTTTAAATCTAGTAATACTAAAGTAACTTTTAGTAGTTTGAATTCTATAGCAAATAACAACTTTGTTTATTGTATTAAAATCAGAACCATTCTTAAAATGTGACAAATTATAGACTCAAATTTCTTCCCAAAGAGCTTCCACTTTGCAAAAAGAAGTAGTAAAAGGAAGTAGGATTGAGTCTCTCATCTGCTCCTCTTTATGGCTAGTTTTCCTGCTATAACATCCTATGAGAAGTACATTTTTCTAGGAAACTGGGGAGCAGATGGTTCAGCCAGGCCAGTACCTCACATAAAGGGGAGTTTTCCGTCTGCAGAAAAACATCAAAGTCTGGGGACTTGAGACAGCTGTGAAAAATTCAGATTATCAATAAGACATTCACTAGAACTTAATGAGATCCTGGAGTGAGCAACAAAACAAGGGGATCAATGCAAGGATTCAGGGTGTGAAAACATTATGGCCAGATCAAGTGAATATTGATAGTTACATTTTGAATAGCTGGGAAAGGGAATTATATGTGCATTAGCAGAGAGAAGACACAATCTTATCAAATGCAACCATTGTAAAATATTTACTTGTTTTTTGTCCTCTTCTTACCCTGAACAATTTCATCATCTTTTCTTTAGCTTTCAGAAAAACTCTAGCCAAGACTGAAAGCAAAAACTAATTTCTGTGGGATCAACAGGGCCAAAATAGAATAATGAATGACTTGCACTTGCATCATTCAGGAAAATTAAAGAAAGAAAGGACAGTTTTCTTTATAACTCTCAAGAACAACTGTGGAATGAATGGTGAATTGTATCCTTGCCATAAAAGCCTGGGGAGTTCCAAACTTTTACAAAAGCAGAGTTTTTCTCTTAGTTCTGCAGGTTTTAGTGTAATTTCCATAGGCTTTTTTTTTTTTCTGAAGAATTATATTAATTTCTGTTTTATTTGGTGAGAGGTTCTTTTTGTTTTGTTTTGTAATACATAGGTATGAAAAATACCACTATGCATACAGGTGATACAATTATAATAGGGCTAAAGCCCTAAATGTCAGTTAGCAAATTGTAATGTCAGTGTTAATTACAAGACATTACAGAATAATGTATGTATTTACTTACTGGATTCTGAATATTGGCTGATACCAACAGTAATTAATTGATCAGCTGTAATGTTTGCAATAAAGAGATTAGTGCAAAAGAAAATATTTCTGTGACCATTTCATATACATGTGCTTATTCACAATAAACATAAATCTATATAGATAAGAATTCTGCATTAACAGACCAGATTTTGTCTTTTGGAGTTAAGATCCTCCCTTATGGATATCTAACCTAACAGCAACCCGATAAAACATCAAAGCCCTGCTTTGAGCAGGAGGCTGGAGAGATGACTTCGTGACATCCTAAATTATTCTGTGTTTCTGTGATTCTAACTGCCCTATATATACACATATTTTCAGAAAATCAGAGTCTCAACAAGCATGAACATTGATATAAGGTACCCCAAAAGATGTTGGTTTTTAGAGAGGTGATATTGCTTTGCTGATGAGTTCAACCAAACTATAAAGAGAGCCCAGGGGCCTTCAAGTAGGTCAGAATACTTGATTCTCTTCCCACTGGTCTCCTTCTGTGTCCTTCTGAAGTATAGCTACTTTGATCGTATCTTATGACTTTGATTTTTCTGAATAATAAACACAACTTTGAAAAACATCCTCTATAGAAAAGTTGATACTGTTGTACACAGTATTTCATCCCTCCCCAAATGATCAAATCTAGTTAATTTGAAACAATTAGTTCCAAATAATTAAGATGACTGTGACTGCTACAAAGACATTACTATTTGAAAAGTCTAGGTACAGTTAATGAATCTCAGTGTAAGGTTACGGAGTCTTTTCCATACATCATCACAAAACAAGCTTCACTTTACTTGTATGGCTCCATTTTGGGATGGCAGTGGTGCCACACAAAGTGTAGAAGGTCATTAGTCTCCTATGAAAACAGAAGCCCTCTTGGACAAAGAAGATGGCCAAATTCTCCAGTCTCAGTCTGTAGCCACTGGTGGCTTTTGTCTGTCTACTAAATGGAAGAAACTTCTGGAGCAGCTTTTCCCTTCCTATTTATAAGGCTTCTCAACTTTCTATCTAAAGGGCTTAAAGCACATATTCTAGTTCAGAGTCACTAGTTCAGTGACTCTTCTCTCAACTCTTTGCGCTATTTTACCAACATCCTTTAAAACTGGCATTTCTATAGGCACCAGCACCAGACTACAACATTTCAGCTGGGGCACCATCAGCACCAGTCTCAGAGACATATATGGTTCTTGTTGATCTTCCCTGGCAACTCCCTGGAAAATAGCTAGCCAAGATTAGACTAATTAAATTTTCAAATGATTTAATACTTAATTTCTACAAAAAATAATTTTTTGAAAAAAAAATTCTTTAATCCAAGTCTGTTTCTATGTGAGTCTCTGAGGCTACATGTTAAATTTGATGTTATTGCTCCATTTATCCTTAACTTTCAAGACCCACACATTTTACAGGCTTAGACTGACCACAGCTGTTAGTGCCTTGCTGGATAACAATACCCCTACATCATACAGCCAGTCCTCACCACAGAAAGAGAGATACTAGTGAACCAGCTTCCAGGTGTGAGTGCTGTCCTAGCAGAGAAGAGGGATCATCAATGTAGGGGAAAGAAAGGTCAAGAAAAACACACATAGAACCTCAAGGCGATGGTAGGAAGAAAGGATTTGAGGATGGAAATGCATGAACAGATGCTGGCTTTGAGGAAGCAGATAGAGTTTGTGGAGCCCTACAGTTGTTGGAAGAAGTCCGTTAGCCAGCTCAGGGATGAACAGGTGTCTTGGGGAGAGAGGGATGGAAAGGAGCAGATGGAGTGACTTCACTAGGTAAAAAAAATATCAAAAGAGATCTGAAAACAGTCATCTTATATTTGACATGCTGAAGTAGTCTTATCATAGAATCATAGATTCATAGAATGGTTTGGGTTGGAAGGGACCTCAAAGATCATCTAGTTCCAACCCCCTGCCATGGGCAGGGAAACCCTCCACTACACCAGGTTGCCCAAAGCCTCATCCAACCTGGCCTTGAACACTTCCAGGGATGGGGCATCTACAACTTCTCTGGGCAACCAGTTCCAGTGCCTCACCACCCTCAATGTAAAAAATTTCTTCCTTAGGTCTGATCTAAATCTGTCCTCTTTCAATTTAAAGCCATTGCCCCTTGTCCTATCACTACATGCCCTTGTAAAAAGTCCCTCTCCAGCTTTCCTGTAGGCCCCCTTTAAGTACTGGAAGACTGCAATAAGATCACCCTGGAGCCTTCTCTTCTCCAGGCTGAACAGTCCCAACTGTTCAGCCCCGACAGAGAGATATTGAGCTCCTGGAGCGAGTCCAAAGAAGGGCGACTAAACTGGTCAAGGGGCTGGAAAATAAAACTTATGAGGAACGGCTAAGGGAGTTGGGGCTGTTTAGCCTGGAGAAGAGGAGGCTGAGGGGAGATCTGATTACAGCCTACAAATACTTGAGAAGGGATGGTGGGGAGGTAGGGGAAGGGCTCTTTACTTTAGTGATGGGTGATAGGACAAGAGGAAATGGGCATAAGCTTAGTCAGGGGAGATTCAGGTTGGATGTTAGGAAGTATTTCTTCTCTGAAAGGGTTGTCAGCCACTGGAATAGGCTGCCCAGGGAGCTGGTTGAGTCCACATCCCTGGATGTGTTTAAGAATAGGGTGGATGATCTACTTAGGGATATGGTTTAATGGGGATTAGGGACGGTTGGACTCGACAATCTCTAAGGTCTTTTCCAACCTAGAAATCTATGAATCTATGAATCTATGAACTCTCTCAGCCTGTCTTCAGAGGAGAGGTGCTCCAGCCCTCGGATCATGTTCATGGCCTTCCTCTGGACCTGCTCCAGCAGCTCTATGTCCTTCTTGTGCTGGGGACTCCAGAGCTGAACGCAGTATTCCAGTTGGGTTCTCACAAGAGCAGAGTAGAGGGGCAGAACCACCTCCCTCGACCTGCTGGCCACGCTTCTTGGATGCAGCCCAGGATACGGTTGGCTTTCTGGGCTGACAGCGCACATTGCCGGCTCCTGTTGAGCTTCTCATCCACCAGCACTCCCAAGTCCTTTTCCTCAGGGCTGCTCTCAATCCATTCTCCGCCCAGCCTGTACTTGTGCTTGGGATTGCCCCGACCCACGTGCAGGACCTTGCACTTGGCCTTGTTGAACTTCATGAGGTTCTCACAGGCCCACCTCTCCAGCCTGTCAAGGTCCCTCTGGATGGCATCTCTTCCCTCCAGCGTGTCCACAACACCACACGACTTGGTGTCATCTGCAAACTTGCTGAGGGTGCGCTCGATCCCACTGTCCATGTCACCAACAAAGATGTTATCCTCTTGCATGAAATTTTCACAATAACACATACACTTGTCTATTACGTGTTGATCTTTTCCCTAATAGTCATCCTAAAAGACAAAACCCCACATAGCTATTTGAGCTGATACTTTAGATCTGGTCTAGTGAAAGGTGTCCCTGCCCACAGCAAGGGGATTGGAACTAGATGATCTTTAAGGTCCTTTCCAATACAAACCATCGTATGATTCTACGATGTTTACTTTTGGGATTGAAATTTTCAGTCAGCAATTTTAAAAATGTGCATTATGCAATGCTATGTAAATTAGCACACTTAATTGAAGATATATTCCACTTTTGCTGTACATTTTTACAAATTGCATTTACTGCAAAATCATATAGGTTTTATTCCTCTTTCTGAATTGTGATACAACACAGTGTATCTCTAAAGTATTCAGTGCACAGAGCAGTGGGTCACCATTCCTTAGTCTGTTTTATTCTCTCCAACATAATTTTCCAAGGAAGAGGAAAGAAATTTACTTTATTCACTCTCCTGACATTTAAAAAGCTCATGTCATGTTAGTTTTCATATATTTCCAAGTTCATTCGTACTGAGTGAGTCTTTTATCTTTTAAAAAGTTAGAGATGGAACATAGGGTGCATGAAGCCAAAGGAACAGCACTTGATGACTCCTAAATTGTTGATATTTAGAAGTTTCAGAGTAACATTCCAAGGTGTTTCCCGAATTTGCATAATAGTTTTCAATTACTACTGATGAATCTAATTTTCATCTCACACATGAGGAAGTTTGATACAGTAGGATAGAACTAAATCTCAAGAGGCCGAAGATTAAATCAGTTTTTTTTTTCCTATATAAGAAAAGCAGAACAGTAAAAGATGTAAATTAATTATCCATATTAATCCCATGCTATTTTCACCTGCTCTAAAGAACCTTCTACTTTCCTTTAAAACATCACAAAATTTTAAAGTGACATTGAATACATGAAACAAGTTGAAGTATATAACATTTCAGAATTAAACAAAAGATAATTTATTTTTTCTGCAGGAACCTCCTTTCTCCATCTCCCCCAATCCCTTCAGAATAGCTGTGGAAAACAATTTTTCTTTTTGATAACACTTTTATAAAGTAAGGTATTTAATGCTCCCACTGAGTTAGGCTTCAGCTTGTTTTCTCTTTCAAAGGGCCTCCCCATGTGCTTTCTCTTCATGCTGGAACATGTAGTCAGCACTGATTTAAAAGGTTAAAGTGTTGTTTGTGAATAATCAATGCCACCTCCAGCAAGTGGGAGAAAATGCTATTAGTCAGAAGTTACTCTCCCGTGAACCGTGATCCCAGCTGCCTGCCTTTCTCTGATCACCTCGGCAGTGGCATGTCCCATCCCTGCTCTACAGCAACCAGCCTAACGGCTTGCCACTTTCCTCTTCAGAAAGGTAAACTGGCATGAACAATTTTATGGTGGAGGTGTTCATGGCAGCTGTCTGGGCTCCCGGTAGCTAAAATAGGGAGTAAGGTAAGCCACCCTCCATGTGGGTTAAAGAAAAAAGAATCATAGAATGGTTTGGGTTGGAAAGGATCTTTAAAGATCATCTAGTCCAACCTCAGGGACACCTTCCACTAGATCAGGTTGCTCAAATTCTCGTCCAACCTGACTTTGAACATTTCCAGGGACAGGGCATCTACCACCTCTCTGGGCAACCTGTTCCAGTGTTTCACCGCTCTCATCATAAAAAATGTCTTCCTTATATCTAATCTGAATCTACTCTCATTTAGTTTAAAATCATCAACCCTTGTACTATCATTACAGGCCCTACTAAAAAGTCTGACCTCATCTTTCTTAGAAGCCCCCTTTAAGTATTGAAAGGCCAAAAGGAACTTTTATCCTCTCCTGCAGCTCCCTCATAGCCTAATGATGGTTTAATTGTTTTTAACATATGATCTGTTTCAAGCAGCAGAGGTCAAACCATCAAATGTAATAAAAAGGAGAACCTGCTGTCTCATTTATGTGACCAGAGAAAGGCAGTGAAAACAAAATTACATTTGACTGAGCAGAGATAATAAGATCTGTGGGTTACAAGTGGAGTGGGAATTCTCTATGCCCTGTCCTGATAAGGGCAATTAGAGAAGTGTTATCACAATAAAACCAAGTGTTCTCCAATAATCAGGTGAACTTCTAGTGAATGTGCTGGTGCTGACAGATCACAGTCCAAAGAAGGCAGAAGCAAATAAGGTGTTTTCTGAGCATCATCTGAACAAACATTTTCTTTAAAGAAAGAGAATTTGAACAAGAAAATACACCAATTAAATGAGGTAATTTAGAAAAAGAATTAGCCTCCAAGGACAAGGATAAACTGGACTAAATGTAGAAATAATGAACAATAACACAAAAAATAAACACAAATATAAAAATAAAAATAGAATAAAAGTCTTTGATTAAGCAGCATCTTTTACTATGAGACTGCCTACACTTCTGGGGTACTGTAGTGCACGGAGTGCCAAACACTTTGACCTACCTGAGAAATGGTTGCTTCCTGGTCAGAAAGTGCTCTTTCTGCATTCATTTTCAGTTTGAAAGAGTTTGTTACAACTTCTGTTTTTACAGTTTCTTGAAAAGAGGAATGAAATTAATCTTCGAAAAATTGTATATGGAAAAATAAAATTATTTAGGGAAGCCATAAGAAGACTGTAGCTAAAAGAGCATTTTCAGTATCAAGATACCAAAACTAGAGACATTTTTGCCATCTATGACAACTGCACAAAAATTGGCAGATGACTTTGCCAAAATTAGCATGCTAATAAGAGCAACACTAAATAATCTCTTTCATCAGGTACCTATTCATCTTCATAGCTGAAGTCAAATTATGGCTCTTGGGACACTGTTCTCTAGCACAGGGCACAAGTGTCTCTCAGGGCACAGGGGACTCATTTTCTCTATAAGGAAAAATAAGGCCGTAGGAATCCACACATTGTTTACACAAGCTCTGTGGTTGTTTGCCTCCTTTTGCTGGATTATAGCTTTACCATCCATGTGGTTTTCCAAGGCTCTGGAATTACTCCTTTAGTTGTGCAGTCATGTTTACAGCTCTCCTAGCCTTCTCTTTGGAGAAAATGAGACTCTTCCATGATTAAGAATTCCTCTCCCACCCCGACCCTGCAGCTCCTGGCATGAGAAAGAACAAGAGTAAAAACTCAAATCTCAGCTTCCTAGAGTTATCAATTTTCAGACTCAAGATTCAGCTTTAAATGTTATGTCATGAATATTCATGTGTCATACTTTTTGTAGTACTGAGGATACACAATCAAACCTATTCTCTTGAAAATTAATCACATAAGAGCTATGTGCATGGTGAAAGAACTAAGAGTAAATTTGAAACAAGAAGAGCATCTGAAGACAGGGTAACAACTGCTGCTGCAGCTATTCACATTGCAAAACATAATCAAATAGGTCAGTGCATAAAAAACATACCTCTCCTTTGCAAGGTGAAAAAGTTGAGTTCAAGTATTTAATAAAGCAATTTCTTTATTAATATTACTTTTAATCAGCAAACAGGAATAGATTCAAGGACTACTATACTAACGAACCCTGAACACAACAACTATCTTGAGGAATTATACCAAAATCTAACATAGAGACAGTAAGAAATGAAATAGGAAGATAAAAATTCAAAGGAAAATAAAAATCAGAATGAAGGGTGGTTTTCAAGTGGTTAGAAAGTCAAAAAGGGAGCTTCAGAAAACAGAATCCAACTCTTGTAAAGTGAAAAAAAAATCCCAAGATTAAGAAGAGTAAGAGGTGCAGATTCAAGCTATAAGATCAATAGGAATTAGAAAGGCAGTAACTAAGGACATCAAGAGAAAACAAGATAGACTTCACATTTCAGAAGCAGGAAGACTTTCAGCAAATAAATAATTCAGATAGGCTAGCAGGAAACAGAGATATTTCAGAGAAGCTAAAGCCTAACCTGAGAAATCTTTGCCTCTCCTGAGCAGTTCCTTACACTTTCGAAAACCCCATTGATTTCAATTACTGGTTTTCCTAAGGAACTCCAGTGGGAAGTATTGTATAAGGTGGTTATCATCAGCTAGCCCTAATAATTTGTTTACTTCAGTCCTTTGCATTTAACAGAAGAGAATGACAGGAGGACATTTGTATAGAGAACACGCAGTCATTGCTGGATTAAATATTTGTGTTTCTGAGAAGTAACACTTCTGCACCCAAATATTCAGTCATTATGCAATTAACATTCCTACTGGCTTTGCTAATCAGAAAATGAATGGGAAAACATAGGTGAGCATTCTCTTAAGCTCAGAAAGTCTTTTATTTGAGTGATGTCTAAAGGAATAAACCTATCACATCAAGGCTAATGATCAGCTCTGATCTTATTACTGAGCAGATTACTGAGTGACAGTTTATTGAGATGTGATTGATGTATATGAGTCAGATTTGAGGGAAATATTTAATGATATTTGTCTAAAATTCAGATTTTATTGACATCAACTTTAATCAAACTATTAAATTGAAAGTGTACTAAAGACAAGCTTTTACATCAGGACATAAATAATGGCATAACTATGAAATATTTTTCTTATTCAATGATTGGTCATTATTACTGTTGCTCTTAATAAACCCTCTTGAAGAGATTTTATTTTCTTTCCAGTAACACAAAATCACAAGCACGCCATATGCATCAAACTCTCTCCCCCTTTCTCCCCAGAATATAACAAAACCAAAATCACAGCACAACAATACATGAATAAAACTTCTGGGAGCATTTGGAAGAAGCTTCGTAAGTCTATTAAAGGCCCTTAGTCTGGAATCACTAATACTAAAATCTAATAACAGGTAATATCAAAAGAAAAAGGCGGAAACTAAAACAAGGAGAAGAGGCTATTACTGCAGTGCAAAGAAACAAGGGATGCATAGTGGTTTGTTATGCAAAGAGGTATTCTGAATGGAGGAAGAAAAAAATCGCATTTTATTCAAGGTGAAAAAGGTACAGCAGTAAGGGGCTGAGAACTATTGGAACAGTGGGAAAAGAGGAAGAACTGCTGTGAAATAAACTCAAAGCTCAAATTACGTGGATGCCAAAGTTTATTTTGTCAGTGTCACCCAGCTTCATCATTATTTTGTGACTGATATCAATATCCTTTAAAATCTGCCCAATAACAATAAAACCCCCCATCGCTAGCCATTTTAATTATCATTCTGGTGGTAATTTTGGGCTGCTCTTTCTTCCAAGTTCCTTCATCATTCAAACAATGTTCTTACTCTCTTACAGCAATTAATTTTAATCAGAAAATAGTGGAACATATTATAAATTTGTTTTACCTCATAAAGCTTTTACATAGTTTTTTAAAATTACAATTCCAGTCCCAGATCAAGTCATAGTCATATAGAACCACTTCAGTGGGTTATGTGAAATGGTTTCTCCTTCCAGTGTAGCTTGACATAAATAGCTGGCTTAGACAGGCATCATGAAAAACCTGTTAGAGTTCACAAAGGAGTGTCCTGTTACTAACACAAGTCTCAAGTCTCAGAATGTCTAGACAAGGATATGCCCAGCTGCCTTCAATGCAAAAATGTGGAGATATTTTTCAAATACATCCTCACTGTGCTGAGATTTGAGAGTAAATGAATTCAAATATCAACTTTGTCTGAAAATCCTAGGCTTGTGCTGTGATTTAACTACCTTTCTTCTTGCAAGAAGTAAATTCTGAGAATCAGAGAGTGAGAGAAAGAGTCCTTAATCAAGTGTGGCATAACCTTTAGTTATCATATCTTGGGAGTCACATTTCTTCTCCTTTCAGCTATCAAAGTCTATTTCTTAAGGTGTACAGATGACTTTCAACTGGTTTAACATTACAACTAGAAGATGGCTGACCCTCAAATATGTTATGCTCCTCTGCTTACTGTGAGGTGGTTAAACCTCTGTAACAGGAATCCTTGTACTGAAAAGTTTAATTTGTCTCAAGTCATAATCCAGTAAATCACAGTAAGACTGTTTACAGCATTAACTTTTAAATCATATAGTCACTGAATAAAAAGGTTGAATACCTGGTTTGTTGGAGGTCATCTGGTCTACCACTCAACTCAAAGCAAAAAAAATAACTTCAAAGTTAGATCCAACTTTGAATTTAGATCAGGTTGTTCAGGGCAGAAACTCAGTCTATACAAATAATTTTTGAGGCAGTGATTCATGACAAGAAGGTATTCTGCATCTTTGGCAATTTCTTTCTGTCATAAATGCCCTTAGCTGCTAGTCCAAAACACACGAAAAACAGGTAATGAATAATAATTACTCTGTATTTCTGAAGCGTAGGATGAACTCTTGCTGACTGCAATGTGGCATTTCAGGATATTACCTCATTTTAAACAAACTCCATCTAGATTCACAATGACATGTCCACAAAGTTAATTTCCAGCTGCCAGAGAGGAACTGTCTCTTTAATATTCTTCTTATATCTTAATTTGCTTTATAAGTGTCTTTCTTCAAGTTTCATACGTGCAATTAGAGATGTGATTTCTCTCTATTCCACGCAGGCAGAGAGCACCCATGAACACAGACACATGCGTTTTTGCAGTATGCACAGCATACAAGTCTTGTGTTGACTTAGTGCAAATATTGAAACACCTTCGAATGAAAAGACAAAAGCATCTCAGTGAGCAGCAGTGACTAAACTAGACGTGAACATATCCACAGTTGTCCCCCTCCAAATCTACATTCATTGCCTGGATCCCACTTTGCTTCTGAGATAAATCCTTTTAAACGCAGTTATCAGTAAACTAAGAGGGATAGATAGCCTCTAAATATCAAATGTTTTGTGATGAAAAATAACATCTGCATATTACTATGAACCTCTTGTGGTACAATAGAAAAGCTTGATTTGAGATTCTTTTGAGCTCCCCTTACGGCTTTTTTGTCAGCTGTATAATTACCAGTTTCTTAATGCATGCAATCAGCATTCATTGCTTTCCCTGAATTATGCCTCACATCATTGTACTGATCATGCTACTGCTGCCTCTGTTTTGTTCATATTGACCAGATTTGATAGGAAAACAACCTTATTTCACAAAGAGGTTCAATCTATTGCTGATTTATGTGGAAGATTGAAAGCACTCTTACTTTCGGGGCAACATCAATGTTTGGATGATATTGTTCATTTTTAGTGACAGAATGTCCAAAGCATGATTTTAATAAGGGCCAGTGAACAAACAATTCAATATGATAGTCAACAGTTTCCATACAACAGACACTTATATTATCACCAATAAGGCACACTTCATCACATACCACAAATCATCCGGTTTGCCTTTAACAGTCAGCATCCTCAGCTACTATTAACGCACATGATTTCACTGCATTTTAGAGAACAACTGAATTAAAGCAAATCCAGCTCAGAACTGAGCTGCTGAAACAATTTACAAGAAAATGACAGGCTATTAAATATTACTGAAGTTTTCCAAAGATATTTCAGTGGCAAGTTATAAGTTTCAAACAAAATTTAAGGTTCAGCATGTTAAAAATGTTGAACTTGGAAGAAAAAAAGCTTTTTCTCTACACTGGGTTAACAACTTTTACAGTTGTTACAACTTTTTACAGTTTTTACAATTTTAAAATTACATTTTAATTAAACATTGGGAAAATCCCAAGAAGGAAGTGCGATTTCCAAATTCTATATTCACTGTTAAGAGGGAAGTCCATGCATTCACAGAGTGTGCAAGGATGCAATTCTTGACAAAATGGTACGTCAAAAGCAGCATAGTTGAATATACAGCAAGAGGGATTCACAAGGGAGATTCATTTGGGATTTCATCTTTCTTGCTTAATAAGAAAATACAGCATGATTCTCTCCTCCTTTGGTCAGCTTGTCTTTGCATGCCTTTTTAATTGAATTAACTGTTTTGGATTTTGAAAAGGAATATATTTTTACTTTCTTCTAAATTCTCCAGGCCCAAGTTATGTACACTTTCCACACCCACAACTGTGGTGGTCTTGAATATTAAAGTGTTTGTACCACTCTGGAAAAGATCTATGCCAGTAACACATTGATCTTGATTACTAAGCAACTAACTTAACAGACGAGTTTGTTTGGAAGCTGCTAACAAGAGGTGTTTTTCAGTGTCAGTTTGGCCAAGTGAACCCTCATTTTCCACAGAATTGCATAAAATGGCTATAATAGGTTCAAGAAAATGTCAACCTGTCCCAGCATGATGTCTCCCAAAATAGTCGGCACCAGATGTAGGGAAAAGACTTGTCATGGTTTGATTGGGGGGGGGGGGGGTGTGGGGTGTGTGTTCTGGTGGCAGGAGAGGGGCTTTGCTCCCTGTGACCTCCCTGGTTTTGGAACCAGGTTAGACTTGGTTCTGGCCACCAGATCGGACTGCCATCCCCCTCGGGGTTGAGCCAATCAGTGCCTCTGTGAATTGCCCTATTTAAGTCGGGACAAAGGAACCGGAAAAGGTGCTTTGTCTAGGAGCAAGAAGAGAAGGGAGGAGGGTGCTGCCCCCGCTCCCTGGCTCCCAGCCGGGCAGCTGCCTGCGTCGGGCCAGCGCCGTCCACTGAGGATGGCGGCGGCAGAGCCGGCTGGGGAGCTCGAGGAGCACTCCTCTCCCGGGATGTCCACTGGGCTGAGTTCACCCAGAGAGGACTGAGATCTGAGAGAAACAGCCGCATCGACACCAGGTCAGTGAGGATGGAGCGGGAGGAGGTGTGCCGGAGCCGAGTTTCCCCTGTGGCTGGTGGTGAGATGGCAGGCGGCCCCCCTGCAACCAGGACAGCCTCGGTGGAGTAGAGACCCACTCTCAGCCCATGGAGAGAAGATGCCTGAGCCTGCCGTGTTGGGACGCATGACAAGGTAGAGAGGCATCTGGAGTCTGTGTGACGACCCACGCCGGAGCAATTCTCCCTAAGAATCCGAGACTGTGGTTAAAGCCCACACTGGGGCAATCCGATGGGGAAGGATTGTTTCCTGTGGGCTGGACTCACGCTGGAGAAGTTTGTGGATTTTTCCTCGTGAGTAGGGGATCCACTGGAGCAGGGGAAAAGGGTGTAAGGACTCCTCCTCCTTTAAGAAAGAAGCAGCAGTAACAGCACGGATTGAACTGACCTGCACTCCCCCAGTCCCTGCCCCTGTGCTGCTGGGGGGAGGAGGTAGAGCCGAGAGGAAAAGGAAAGGGTTGGGGGGGGGCGGGGAAGGAAGGTGTCGGTTTTAAGATCTGGCTTTGTTTCTTTTTATCCTCTCAAGTAACCGGTTTTGTTTCCCTTTGTCCTTTTAAGTAACCATTAATAAATTGTTTTGCTTTAAGAAAGCCAAGTCTGTTTTGCCTGGGACCATGGTTGGTGGGTGCTCCCTCTGTTCTTGTCTCAACCCTCAGTCCCTTTATTATATTTTTCTCCTCTCCACTTTACTGAGGAAGGAGAGACTGTGTGAGTTTTAGTTGCTGGATTGGCCTAAAACCACGACAGGACTGTAAGTGCAAGCATTTAGTGATACTTTTACTTATACATTGTAGCAGGATGGAAGGCTGTTCCTCTTCGCTTTTTATTCCACGATTTTGTCCAGCTGCTTTTTGAAGACATGCAAACTCTTTGCATTCCCAGTATATTGAAGCAATGAGTCTTACAGTTTAAGAGTGCATGGTATAAAGTAATACCTCCCTCTGCTCATCAAAATCTTTCATCCAGTAATTGTGTCCAGTTAATTAAGAGCAACCTCCTTATTTGACTTCTCTATCAGCTGGTTTACAATCTACAGAGTCCTGGCCTTCTCTCATACTGCCCCACAGACTTGCTTATCCCCGTTAATTTTCTATGTATCCTTTTCTTTTTGATAACCATGAACATCATTCGAGGCAATAGGTATGTTGTGAGTTCACAACGATATGATCCTTTACAATCCGCTCTCTTTGCCTTTCCTCGTCTGTCCTTGGTTTGGTTTTTAGATCACTGTTGGTTATTGAGCTGATGTTTGCATAGAATCATATGGGTGTGTGGAATGGGAGAGATCTGGTTGATTATCTGCTTAAAGACTATTCAGTATAAAAGAAAAAACGCACCACAAGTAAAGTGACAAATGAGGCAGAAAACCAACTACATGGGAACAGGCAACCGTGGGGACAGTAATGAAGACCAGATTGCTTTGGTCACCTGATTGATGGCCGCTAAGGGAACTGCTTGGGCACAGCCTTCAGAATTTCCCTAAACTGTGTAACTGATAAGGAGGAGAAACATGATTATTCTGAGTGTTAGAGGGTATTTCAGGGGACTTGTGCGAAATTTCTGATGGACTTGCGGAATGTTTTGTCTCATTTATGAGTTACTTATATACATAATGATCCTCTCTATCATCCCAATAGCACTTCAGTTTCTTTGAGAATATTCTTGAGTCATTACTCAGAGAAGCAGATATCAACTGAATTCTGCTTGCTCACATTGCCAGTGATTGCTCCAAATAACTGACAGATTTGTGAACTGCTTTGTAAGGGCCGTATTGACTCTTCCTCAACATATTTATCCATGTTTCCTTATTACAGTCTTTATCCTTCCTTCCTCCCTTCCCTCCTTCCTTCCTTCCCTGAATCCCCTTTTGAAGATTGTCATTTTATCCCTGCATTCCTTGACATCTTGGGCAGTTTTCTGTCACAGTTCATAGACTTTCTCATTCTCTGAGTGCACTCTAATTATTTTTAATACCTTCCTTTATTCCTCTGGAGCCCTCTCCTACAAACTCGTCTTGACTGAAGTAAAGATGCTCAGTAGTACAAGCACCTTCAACTTTGGGAAATGCTAGACCTTTTCTGCACCCAAATGCCAAGCCCTTTTAGATCTGTTTTCTTAAACTTTCCTCTTTCAACAAAATCCAGTCAGAACTAGTCCTCTAAATGAAACAATTGACTTGTGGTCAGTTGATCCAAACATTTTTGCTTAAGTTAGAATATTATAGACGAATCAGTTATCTAAAGCAAGTCTAAGACAAGGTCACCTGTTCTTAGTTTATGGCTCAATAAATGAAAAACTGAAAAACCTTGTGGCATCCAAAAGTGTTAGGCCTTAGTATTAGCAATAATGTGCATTGTCTAACAAGTGCTTTGGAAGTTAATATTTCTCATAAGGATAAAATTTCTAATAGCATTTCTCTCAGCAGAAAAATTAGCCTGTTCTATAGCCAGATCTGATGGAGGAGTTCAACAACAGACTCCTACTGCTTGCTAATGCAAGAGATTTTTTTTTTTTAATTCTTCCCCCAATTATTCCAGTTCAGAGGGTTTCTCTCTTAACCATGGAAATGCTTCCAGCTTTGTACTGTCAATTAAAGACAATAAAAGAGAATACGTAACCCACCATTTCATTCTTCATGAGCAGCACATAGTTTAATTTCAGTCATTGCTATCCAGTCCTGTTTCTGTAAGCCCACTCTGTACTGAATTTCACCTTGTACACCCCTCCTGTTAATTCTTCCATTCTGTTGCCAGTAGCCTTGCCATTACTTTACAAATACTTTATACACTGGTGTGTTAACTGACCACTGCCTGTCTTATCTTTGATTAGGCACTAATTGCACTGCAGCTCAGTTATTGTTAATATCAACATTAGCTCTGTCTTCCTCACTGATCTCTCATTTTCTGCTTAATGATATTGCTTCATCCACTGTCACCTTTAAATTACTCTTTGTTTTGGTGGAGGTTTTATGTCCCTTTTAAACTAAGCTCTGTGATCAGCTGTCATGTAGTCTGGCTTTACCATGCTCCATTCTCCCTCAATACTCCTTTGGCCACAATCAAAGGCAAATGATGCGAAGAAGTTTAACATAAATTTTAACGACCTAAGAAGCTTGAAAGAAGTGCTTTTGAAACCCAGGTACTGACTAAGCTAAACACTCTAAAAAGATGGCAGAGTGGTTTAGAAAAGTAAAAGGTCAACTTTAGCAATCGTTTAAAATTGTGAAATTGTTTGACCATTCTCAGATTAGAAAGAGACTGCTCCAAAAAAAGAATACTAAGGTTTTGCTCATTTGTTCTTTATTGCACAGTATGGGAAAGCTGGGTAATGAGGATTAACATGGGACATGTTATTCCATGTTAGATGTGCCAATGACATCCTGTAATTATGAGGTACTTGAATTAGGGTCTAGGCCAATTACCAGTAAATTTAGGAGAAATGTTTCTATTGATTTAAAAAAATATTTAGATTAGTCTGTAGTAGCCAGACTCTAGATTTTGATGCAACTCTTGGTGAAGTTAATGCTGCTATGAATACTGATTAAGGGGAATAGAAGCCAGTTTAAAATACATCTCAGTTAACCTTCTGTACAGCTTAGTGTTCTGTGGTCTCAAACATATGCATGTCTGAATATGGTTATGCAGAATATTAAAGACAGAGTTGCCTATTAGAGTTTCCTTAAAAATTGCAATAATCCTCTACAGGTTTTGACGCTTGAGAAATATATTATTTCAACAGTAAAGGTTCAAATCTGAATTTTCCTTTATTTTATTTCACATTCTCTTGAAAAACAGTTTTAAAGTGTTCGCTGTTTTTCTGAGGGATTGAATTGAAGAAAAACGTGATATAAATGATGAGAGTCCTAGAGAAGCACAGAGAGAGAGAAAAAAAAACCTACTTGAGAAATTATCTCTTTTCAGATTCTCCAAGAATACTACTCTGAAGTATGGGATCTGCTCTTGAAGCCTAAGCAGCAGTTCTGCCAGAAGTCCAGTTCTCAGTTCCTGTACTTATTTTGTTTTTTCTTATGCATACTGGATGATGCTGTGAAGTGTCCTCTTCCCACAGAAGGGGACTCCCTCAGTAAAGAAACTTTTTTTTTATGTTTAAAGTCTTCAGTCATTTTTTTCAGTATGAGTTGTACCCATCAGAGAGAGCTTCAGAAAGAAAGAAAATTTTACTTTGAATTGGAAGTAAAATAAGGTCATTATAAGTTTCTGTCAGGAGCTCAGTAGACACCTATTTATACCCTAACATAACTTTTGGGCTAACTCAATACTGAAAACTCTTAAAAAGAAGCTGTGAGAATTCCAATCAGTAAATGGCACAGTTAATTATTTTAAACATATTTTAACCCACTAAATTATAATCTTCATTAATTAATTCTGAAAGGTTATTTTCCTTTCACAAGTTTTAGTTGTGAAGGGAAATTACGGCCTGTAAAATAAGCTGACAGGAAAGAAAAGATATTTTAAAAAAAAAGGTAAAAATAAGAGAGTAAGAAATCTGATTTTTTGATTTGTGAAGTTATGTCTCGGGTCTAAAAGTTTCTGAAGATGACAGCACAAGGCAAATGATAATTTTCTGCCACAAAACCACGATTAAATCTGAGAAAATTGTTTTTAAAAAAATGCATTCCAACCCTGTTGCATATCAAGTGGACATCAAAAATTTATCTTACAGCCACAAGCTACACATATAAATTATCCAATACTCCTTTTAGAACAAGAAGCTGCACAATATAATGAAAGGACTCTTTATTGTGATCACGTCAAACATATTGTGGGATTTGTCGACATATTCATAGGTAGAATCCTGACTTTTTACAGTGTCTTGGTTTTAGCTGGGATCGGGTTAGCTCTTCTTTTTAGCAGCTAGAAGAGCTCCGTGTTTTGGTTTTACTCAGAGGCTCGCTCTGAGAAGAATGCTTATAGCAAGTTGATGTTTGTGGTTGGACGTGAAACTCCAAGGACGTTTCAGTGTGCCGGAGTGCAGAAGCACGGCGGGATAAGGGGGGAGCATAGCTGGGACAAGGGGGACACGATTCCCCTTGTGATTTGTGGTGGAACTTAAGATTGAGGGCCAAACTGGTCAATTAGTATTCCATATCATGCAGCGTCATGCCCAGTATAAAAGTGAGGGGCAGCCGGAGAGAAGGGCTTTGGCGCTTTGGCTCTTTCGCCGCTTTTGCTCTTTTGCGTTTGCTGCGCTCTTGCTCTATTGTTTTTCTTTCTTTCTTTTTCTCTCTCTCCCAGTACTCCCACTCTCGAGTACTCTCTCTCTCTCTCTCTGCCCCTCTCTATTTCGGGGCCTCACGTTCATCCGGGACTGCAGCTTCAGGATGAGACGGGCTTCGCATACGAGGGGGTGGTGAGCACCTACACTGTGTATTAAATCATCTGTATTAAACTGTTCTTATCTCAAACCACGGGTATCCCGTTTATCCTTTAATTCTCTCCCTCATTCCTGGGGTGGGGGAGGGGGAGTGACCAGCTGGGGGGGGGGCGGGGTTCAACCTAACCCACAACAACAGTAATATCTTGTTGTGACAATCTGAGTCAGACACTAGAGAAAAATGGTTTCCTCCAGGAGACCTCCTATGGTCCTCTAATCACTTCCAACCTGTCCCAGCTCAGAAATTTTAACATTTACTCTTGTGATCCCTGCCTCCTGAAGTACCTTCTCCCACTGTGTCCTAACCACCCTTTCTTTTCATCATCATTTAAATTATTCTAGCATCTTTAAGTTGCTGGATGGTGAAGAGGCATCTAATGTGGCTAGTTCTGAACCACTCAGATACTGATCAGTTTGTTGACATTGGCTCAAATTGAACAGGCTACAGCAGCTATTCTTCTGGTGGGTGAGGAAAAGGGGAGAAAGGAACAAACTGAACAGAGATCTCTCTCCTCCCTCTGTCTTCTATAAGAAACTAAAGGAGCACAAAAGCTTTGTGATCTCTACTGAACTATCATATACGGCTGAGATTATTCAGCATGTTCCCAAGTTCTCTGGGAAATGAGGGGAGAAGATGAAAGGGACAGACAAATAGTATGATTTTAAAAGTGTCGTTTTGTTACAAAACAGGGTTAAAAATAATCAATATTTATGTTCTCAGTGGTGACGCTTCTAACTAGATGTCAAATAGTACATCCAAGTTTGTTTTAAGCAGACTTTGCAGAATCTGGATAGTAAAAAGAGTATCCAAACATCAATGCCTAACTGTTCTCAAATGTAGTATCTTTTTATACTGTATTATTCTGGCATAGACTGACCTAAAACTGTGCATTTTATGCAAAACTGAGAAAAATGTTGGACACTAATGGGCTCTTTCATCTACTGGTGAAACACATAACAAGAATCAATGGCTGGAACTTGCAGCTAGACATATTGAAACTTGTAACGAAGCAATTTTTAATTGCAGTGGAGATTAACTATCAGAGCCATCAAGTAAAGTGATGGTATTTCTCCAGTTGTTGAAATACTCAAATCAAGACTGACGGCTGTTCTGGGACATAAGCTTGAGCCCGTTAGAACTTATTTGGCTTACTACAGAGCTTAACTAGGTGAAATTGTACTGCTGGTGTTATATTTAGCTCAGGCTAAGTGATCTACTGATCCCTGTTGGCCTTCAAATGTATGAACTGATGAAGTGAAGCTGACATAAAAAGTTGGAATTTGCAAACAGCCGGAGTTGAGGGAATACAAGATGCTTCAGTTTGGTGGTTGAATAGCAGAGAGAAGAGTGGCTTGTGCTGAACTGAAACATATTTTTATGCAGAATTTGGGTGGTGCTAAAAGGGGATGGGAGAGAAAAAATAGGTTAATTGAAAAGACTTATTTTAAAATCTTCTGTTGTAAGATTTTTTATTTTCTTTTCATAGTGGGCAACTATGAAAAGATTAAAATTTTCCTTCAAAACATTGAAATTAAATATTTTGAATTAAAAAAAGACAACAAAATTATGATGAATTTGATGCAAAATTACAATTAATCTCTGATTTCCATAATTCATTTTTTTCTGAATGCATAATTTTTTCCGGACAAAAGAAATATACACAGTCAAGTAAGCAGTTCAAAGTATATTGACAAGAAAGCTCAAAAGTGTAGCAATAAATATTCTCATGGCATGCCTTGATTGAGAAAGAAAGGGAGAAAGGGTGGATTGTCAGTTAGAGATTACTTTAGGGAAAACTATAAAAATGGTTAGTATGACCACTAAGAAAATATGTTCTATCATAGATTTAAACTGAAGTTACTTTTAAATAAAATCTTGATAATGTTTCCCACAGGTTTTCCATGCATATGAAATTAAAGACAGAAGTGAGAGATGGAGCAATTGATGCTTCTGTCAGACAAGGGTAATGGTTTATTCAGATGAGCATGTTTATACAAGTTAACGCAATGCAGCGCTTGGGTAAGTGCTACATTTATACAACTGAAATGCATCAAAACAATACTCATAAAATGCTTTAGTGTTTGTGAGGTTCTCATAATTTATCTATAACATGCTACTAATTTGTATTCAATAACTTTATACAAGAGAGGGCAGATTTACCTACTAACAAAAAAGGGTTTTCGACACTGTAGTAGTGAGTGGCTTTCTTTGGTGGCCTTTCTTCCGTGGCTCCCCTGTGGCAATGGTAGAATATACCACAGTCCTCCTCCTACCACTGACCTTCCTACATGAGCAGCTCCAGGTTTCTTCATGGAAAAATAGCCAATTTCTTGAGAGTAAATAAAGAACATTAAGGGCTACAAGGATGGACCCAAAACTTCCCGTTTAGTTACTTAACCTATAATAGTCTCTCAGGAAATTCACCAGAAACGATCCAATGTGCAGATTCACCAGCTCACTTGCGGTTGTCTTGAACCTTTGACACTGTGCTCATACAGCCATATCCTTTCTGTTGTCAAAGCCAATTTTATAACTGGTCCTGGTAACTCAACTTCCAAAACATCTTTATTTCAACTCAATAGCAACAAGAACTGTTCTCATGTTTTCACACATAAATGAATCCTAGACAAAAAAGCACCACTCCACATCAATAGGCAGAATCAAATGCTGTTAAGGTAGGACCAGTGTGACCACATCAGCCTTATTTTCTTCACAGATTTTGATTATGATGACCTGTGTGTTATACACACAAAACATCTAACGCTTTAAGTTCCTAATAGCTTTTAGGTCATCAGTGAAAGCAATTGCACATTAAAACACAGTAAAAATAGCAAGAAGAAAAATATTACAGCATAACAAAGAGAGGTAGTATATAAAGTAAAAAGGAAGATGAGAACACTAAAACAAAACATGTTCTAATAGCGTAGAATATTTTTTCCTACTCTATGTTTTCTATCTCTGACCTTTTCATCCCATAAATATCAAGGAAGAGATGATGTAATTAAAATTATAACAAATGCTTAGACTGATAAATTGCATTCTAGATTGCATTAATTTTTTCTCATATTCTTCTGAGAGCTATACATGCACAGACAGAAAGACACACATACATTCAAAATGAGCAGTAGAAATTTTTTTCTTCCCTTAAAATGAATCTCCTGTACATTTTGCATTTACAAAGGATAATGGGTGCTATTTTTCATTTTGTTTTGTTTTCACACAGGCAAGAAAGATAAAACTCATAAAGCTGGATTAAAAATCCCCACAATATTTGCTGTCTTCCGTGGTTACCCTCAAATCTCAACAAACATCATGGAAACACTTACTAAGCAGTCCTGATAACTTTAGACAAGTTTAGTTTTGTCTTCTTCTTTTACGTGATTTCAACTTCGAGCTTTACCTTTCTGGTTCCAAGTTTAGCACTGATACTGACTTTCTTCTGAGTACTTGGAGATGCTGTTGTCACTTGAGCCTTGAGACTGCTCCTTCACTCTTCAGGTCAACCTCAAATCAATTTTAAAGCAAAAAAATATCTTTTTTTTTCCTTTTTCCCCAGTCCTCAGAAAAAAACACAAGTAATGGTGACCTTACACTAAATGTAACCTTGAGAAGAAGTTCACTCAAAAACACTTGCAGATAGCTTTCATTTATTATTGGAGCTACTTATCGGCATTTTTTCATCAGTGAGATCTTTCAAATCATACTTAAAATTTTGACGTAAGTGGGGAGGGGAACATTTCAGAGGCTACAGAGCTGAAACTTTCTAAATGAAAAATGCAGTCTTCCGTGAGAACACTCAGAGAAAGACAACACTTTGACAATCATCAGATAATTCCTGCCAGTGAGTTTAATCTGACACATTGCAGAAATGAATTATTCTAGAGAAGAGTGGGAACCTTGTAAATGAAGATTTGAGATGCACGCAAACGTCCTGCTTTTGGAAGATGGTATTTAGCACTGCAGAGACAGAGATCTGCCTGTAATGAAACACATTGCCAAACAAACTGCAAGTCTAACTAGCAGCTAATCTTAAGCAACTTTTAAAAAACCGCCTTTCCTTAGGAAATGCACCACCAGGTTGTCCGATTAGAGGAAGACAGCACTTCTCCTTTCCCTAACACAAAGCATAGGTGTATACTCAAGTCATTTAAATACCACATCTTCTGCAACAGCAGGACTAACTTGCTTTAAGCTACTTGCTGCAGGAGATACTGCAAGCAGAGTTTCGGCAGGGTCTTCTCCAATGCATATCCTGACCTCAGCAGCTCGATGCACATGAAAACTGAGGGAGTCAAAATTTCGGCTCATTTCTCCTTCATCTCTCTTAAACAGATATCACCCAGCTTACTGAATGCCGAACAGATACAGTACACGTGAGAGACTCTGCTCTTTGCTCCATTCATCCTCTCGAACACTATGAAAATCACCCAGTGACATAAAGAAAAAGGTTGGCGTGCAACTCTGCTCCATGTGCTGATTCACTCTCCCTCCATAGCCCCATGCAGATCGTTTTCGTTCTCACATAGGCACAACTTGCAACAACTTGCCACAGCTCCATACAAAGAAAACCTGACATTTATATGCATCACTCACCACTTTCTGCTCATTCAGCTTCTATATTTCTGACTCCCTTTGACTTGCTTTTCAACTAAACTTTGGAGATGTTTTTAAAATTAGACTATGTCTTTTCCTCCTATAACACAGAGCACAGGTGTTGCCATACAGAACAAGAGAGCTCAAGGATCAATGTTAAATCTACACATCATGGTCAGCAGGATTCTTTGCTAAACATCTGAGATAATGAAGTCAAGCAGTTTGTCTGGGAAGACAAATTCAACAGCTTCACCTCTCCACTTGTTTGAAATTAGTTTCCAACAAGCACTGGAATTGGCCATGCCCTGCTGTACTCCACAAAGGCTGATGGGGAGGTGCCCGTATTTAAGCCCCTTCTAGCATTTGCAGAGCAAAACATGATGCCAGGCTGCGCTCCGCAGATGTGCCACTGGTGCTAAGGGCTTTGTCCCTGTGCCAAAAAGGCAGGAGGCACCCTCTGTTCTCCAGCTGAGGTACAGCAGGCTCTTTGGTGGCTCTTTGTTTTACAGGATCCCCCTTCACACACCAAGGGAAGGCAAGCTGAGGACACGTGTCAAGAGTTTCCTGTTCAACAGCTTTGCGTGTGCAGGTCAGCCCAGTAGCATCAGTTGACTCTGAAAGGTGGGTAGTAGACAGGGAAGAAGAAATCTCTACCACCCCATGTCCCACTGGCCACCCTTACAGTGTGAACTCCCCACATATAAACTATCAGAGCTATTGCTCACGGCAGTGTCTCAGCCATTTCATGACCGAATACGATGGCTTAGCATACACCAACACTTACCGGACCAGTCACCAGGTCAAGCTGGAATCAAACTGGGCAAGAAAAATTCCTTGTGTCATAACTTTGTGGAACATGTGGTCTTTGCAGGGTGCTCTGTATGTGTCAGCAGATTTGTGCACTCATTGAGATTAGGGTATCATAGTATCATAGAATAGTTTGGGTCGGAAGGAACCTTTAAAGGTCACCTAGTCCAATCCCATAGTATAGGGGTAAGAAGTATGTATCATGGGAATTTTCTCAAGAAGTACAGTTAGGACAACTGTCTTATTACAGACCAATTTGATGGTGATTTCACTCAACTGGAAAAAAAAAAACGGAATTTCAGTACCTAATTTAAAGTCAGAGTACATATGATGCTGCTGCATGATCACTTTATTTGGGTGGTAGGCTTCATAAAAACCTAAGTTTTATGGGGGTTTCTAACACATATATTTGATATTCTTTCAGTAGCTCACTTCAATTCCCCAACTATTCTTCTTTTAAGGCCAAAATAATTTCATGCTGTTTCAAATGTGGGTCCATCAGTGCATTATGAACCACACAAATTACTGTTTTAATTTTATACTTCATGTCAAATAGGCATAACACCAAATGTATATGATTGGTTGGCCAAAGTGTGATTTTAAACTATTTTCCACAAGCATTCTATGTTTTACTATTTTTCCAATCAGAGCTTTATACAACATCCAGTTTAGTTGATAATATCTCTCTGGTAACTTCCTTGCATTATTTCAAAATTTTAATCTCTTTTTTTTCAGATTACACTTCATTGTCTTTGGTTTTGTCTCTAAGTTCAGAAGGTGACACTATGTACTGTAAATATCGAATATAAATTCAGTGGCTGTGTTCTGTTCTTGAAAATCATATTCTCACTCTGTCTGTGGACTGCCTGTCTCACTCTTTATGAGTAACAGCCTTATATGTGTCAGTATCATTTATTTTAGTATTTCAATAATGGAGCAGCCTGTAATCAATATAGGGGATACTTTTATGATAATCATGGATCATTTTTCACAAAACTGCAACTCCTTAGCCTTCTGAGAGCACTCTCTCTATGATTTCTTGATGCATATGAACAAATGGAATGAAATAATTCCACGTACATCAAAATACACTAAAACCAGAAGATGAGCAGTAGAAAATTACAAGAGCATAAGAATGGAAGTAGCACAGTTTTTGCAAAAGGGAGAATGCAGTCATTTTCACTAGACAGTATATTTTCACTAGTAGATTCAGAAGCCATTTGAACAGCCTGAAGCAACATAAATCTGTAGATATACAAAACAAACAGAATGTCCTTTAATGAAGGTAAATAGTAATAGAAGCATAGAATAGTTTGGGTTGGAAGAGATCTTTAAAGGTCATCTAGTCCAACCCCTGTGCAGTGAGCAGGGACATCTTCAGCTACAACAGGTTACTAAGAACCCCATCCAATCTGACCTTGAATACTTCCAGGGATGGGACATCTATCATCTCTACGGGATAGCTGTTTCAGTGTGTCACCACTCTCATTGTAAAAAATGGCTTCCTCATATCTAGTCTAAATCTACGCCGTTTCAGTTTAAAACCATTACCCCTTGTTCTATTTCTACAGCGTCTACTAAAAAGTCTGCCCCTATCTTTCCTATAGGCCCCCTTTAAGTACTGGAAGGCTGCTAGAAGGTCTCCCTGGAGCCTTCTCTTCTCCAAGCTGAACAACCTCAACTCTCTCAGCCTGTATCCATAGGAGAGGTGCTTCAGCCCTCAGATCATCTTCGTGGCCCTCCTCTGTACCTGCTCCAACAGCTCCATGTCCTTCTTGTGTCGGGGACCCCATAGGTGAATGCAGTATTCCAGGTGGAGTCTCACAAGAGCAGAGTAGAGGGGAGAATCACCTCCATAGACCTGCTGACCATATTTCTTTAGATGCAGCCCAAGATACATTTGGCTTTCTGAGCTGCAAGTGCACATTGCTGGCTCATACAGAGCTTTTCATCCACCAGTACCTCCAAGTCCTTCTCTGCAGGGCTGCTCCCAATCCCTTCTTTCCCCAGCCTGTATTGATACTGGGGATTGCCACAACCCATGTGCATGACCTTGCAGTTGACCTCGTTGAATCTTATGATGTTCACATGGGTTCACTCTTTGAGCTCGTCCAGATCCCTCTGGATGGCATCCTGTCCCTCAGGCATGTCAACTGCACCTCTCATTAGTGTCATCTGCAAACTTGCTGAGGGTGCACTTGATCCCCCTGTCTATGTCACTGATGAAGATATTAAACAGTACTGGTCCCAGCATCGACCCTTGAGTAACACCACTTATCACTGATCTCCAACTGGACATTGAGCTGTTGATCACTACCCTCCATGCAACCATCCAAACAATTCCTCACCCACAAAAGAATTCACCCACCAAATCCACACCTCTCCAATTTAGAGAGAAGGATGTTGTGGGAGACTGTGTCAAAGGCCTTACAGAAGTCCAGATAGATGACATCCTTTGGTCTTCCCTTGTCTACTGATGTAGTCACTCTGTCACAGAAGACCACTAGGTCGGTCAGGAAGGACCTGACCTTAGTAAAGCCATGCTGGTTGTTTCAAATCACTTCCCTTCATGTGTCTTAGCATAGCTTTTAGGATGATCTATTCCATGATGTCCCCAGGTGCAGAGGTGAGGCTGGCAGGTTAACAGTTCCCAAGGTCCTTCCTTCTACCCTTTTTAAAATGCATTCAATGTTCCCCTTTTTCCAGTCATCAGTGACTTCACCTGACTGCCATGGCTTTTCAAATATCATGGAGAGAGGCTTGGCAACTACATCAGCAAATTCCCTCAGAACTTTGGAATGCATCTTGTGAGGTCCCATAGACTTATGTGTGTTCAGGTTCCTCAGATGGTCAGGAACCTGATCTTCTCTTACAGTGGGAGAGATTTTGCTCCACTAGTCCCTGCCTCGCAGTCCATGCACTTGAGAGGTGTGGGAAGAGAGGTTGTCAGTGAGGACTGAAGCGAAAAGATTGTTGAGTATCTCAGCCTTCTCCTCATCTGTTAATACCAGTTTGCCAGTCTTGCTCATCAGAGGAGGTACACTTTCTTTGACCTTCATTTCCTGGCTGACATACCTGAAGAAGCTTTTCTTATTCTTTGCATCCCTTAAGTTCAGCTCCGTCTGCACCTTGGCCTTCCTGACCCCATCCCTACACAACTAGACAATATCCCCATACTCTTCCCAGGATACCTGTCCCTGCTTCCACTGTCTGTGCATCTCCTTCTTGCCCTTTAGTTTAATCATCAGGTCTCGACTCAGCCATGCCAGTCTCTTGCCTTTCTTGCCTAATTTCTTACACCTGGGGATCAAGAGCTCTTGTGCTCTCTGGAAAGCATCCTTAAGATCTGTCAGCTGTGTTCTGCTCTCTTGTCCCTGAGGACAGTTTCCCAGGGGATCCTATTCGCTAACTCCTTGAAGAGCAGGAAGTTTGCTTTCCTAAAATTCAAGGTCCTGACTTTACTCTTTGCCTGACCTATATTCCTCAGGACTGTGAATTCCACCAGAGCGTGATCACTGCAGCCCAGGCTGCTTCTAAACTTAACACCACCAATTAGCTCACTTGCGTTGGTGACCATCAGGTCTAGTATCACATCCCCTCTGGTAGGGTTGTCTATCACCTGGCTTAACAAGTTATCCTCAATGCACTCCAGGAGCCTCCTGGATTGCCTACAGCTTGCCATGCTGATTTTCCAGTAGATGTCAGGGTGGTTGAAGTCCCCAAGCAGGACAAGAGCCTGTGTGCTGGATGCTTCCTGTAGCTGGAGTAAGAAGGCTTCACCCGTAGGCTCACCTTGATTGTGCAGCCTGTAGTAGACAACAACCACAAGGTTCCCTTTGTTGCCTTGGTCTCTAATTCTTACCCATAAGCTTTCAACCTGCTTGTGGCTATTCTTTAGAGACAGCCCTTCACACTATACCCATTTCTTAATGTAGAGGGCAACGCCTCTGTCCCTCCTTCTTTGCATGTCCCTTCTGAACAGCCTGTGGCCATCGATATTCACACTCCAGTCATGGGATTTGTCCCACTAAGTTTGAGTAATGACAACCAGGTCATAGCTTTCTAGCAGCACAGTGGCCTCCAGCTCCTCCTCTTTGCTGCCTATGTTGCATACATTGGTGTAGAGGCACTTCAGCCAGGCTGTCAACTGTGTCACTTTCTTAGAGGAGTGCCCCTTAATTCCTCTGAGGTATTTCACTGGTGTTTCTCTGTTGGCTCCTATTACCTCAGGAGCTTCTGGCTCATGTCCGTAAGACCTCAAGTGTCCTGCAGTGTATGCAGCATGTCTCAAAGCAACAGGTTGAGGGTCCTTGCTAGCACCCCATCCCTCTAACCTTGGTATGTCATCCCACAGCTTATCACAGGCAAGCTTGATATTACCTCCCTCCCCCTCTGGCAATGAGTCCCGCTAGCTCATGAGACCTTTTTCCCCTTTGAGAAAGGTGAATCCCATCTGACAACAGCAAGCCTGGTGCCAAATAGTGATGACGCACACTCCCCTAAGTACCAGGGTTTCCAAATTACAGGCACATGATTACTGGCACCAAACACAAAATCTCTGTTCAGTGAAAACACATCTCTTTGAAAGGTTCTTATTCCACGCTTAACAAGAGTTATTTTGTCTGCATTCAGAAAAAGAATAACTAGGATGAGAGGACAAGTATTGACTAAGGAAGAAAGACAGAAAGAAGGTCATCATGAAAGTTTCCAAACATGCTGTTAACAATTGTTACTCCAAAGGCTCATGCATTCGGTTTCCTGCTTTTGTGTGTGGCTAATTACAGAGAGAGAGATATGAAGCAGATAGAAGTATAGAGATATCATTCTGACAGTAAATACTTCCAGTAACACAGGGATTTCCTGAACCAGAAGGTCTATTCAGACACACCTTTTAATAGTCATCAGTGACCATATTATCAAAAATTTGGATAATACTAAATGTGAATCCCTTCACATTTTGGACATCTGCAATATCCTGTGATACTGCGATTACTTGTGTGTCAAGTTTGAGTTTATAAACCTGTTGCCAAAATACCTTTAGGCACCTCCTTATTCTTCTAGTGGGAGAAAAGCATTAGTTTCCTCTTTTCTGTGGCATCCATGCCAGAAAGACCTCATTTATCTTCTCTAAAGTGAACTTTAAACACAGAAGCCGAGGCAAAATAACAGAGCCTGGAAAGGCAAACTAAAAAGACAATACAAGAGACATGGGTTGTTTGGGATTCTTCTCCATTATCAACACCAAATCCCAGTATTCCTGGGATTCACTGTTTTGGGGCACTAGGACTAGCATGACTACGTTTTCCAAGAGCAAGCACAGGAGACAAAACTCATCCCATAAATGGCAGTTTTGAAGAGATTCTGAGAAAAATAACATCAGAAGAAAATGTATCTATCAGGAAAACAGATAAATGTCCTCCGTTCTTTGTGCGTGTGAAAGAAGAGGCTCAAATAACCCACAGGAGCTATACAGACACTATGTGCTAACCATAAAGCTGCAGCTTATTAACCATAATAAGCTTATAAGAACATTGTGTACTAACAAGTGCTATTACCATTGTCAATGCAAGGACACTGCATAAGAACAACAATGAGGAAAGAAGAAGATATATAATTATTTGTGGGAAAAAAATTAAGGACGTTCAGTTTCATTTCTCCTGCTCTGCTAAATCCTTTCAAAACTAATGATTGACTAAAATCTTTGCCCAGAGTAGTGACAGAAAAAACCCTGCATTAATTTTCTGGGAAAAAGGGAGAGCTAGTCTAAAATCAGAAGATATATAATTAGTAAAAGTTTTAGACATTTTGAAAAAGTAAGCAGTATCAACAGGTAGACTTACAATTAGAAAAAATATTATTTGAGCAAATGATAAAAAAGAAGTGACAAGAATTTCACCTATTACAGGTAAGAAAAACCTGCATACATTCCAAAATAGCTTTGCATACAAGAATTGGAGAAATTAATGAAGGAAAACTGAGGGATGAGGACAGAAGAGGAGAAGAAAATTATGAACCTTAATAATAGAACCTGTCAAGAGAGGAATGTAAGTCAAGGTGCAATACTTATGACCTTATGCTTATTGAAACAGCTTGCAGGCAATGCATCATGTTCATCTTTAAACTTGGCTGGTGCTAGGTGCTTGACAGGAAATCACAAGAAATCCTACAGTAAACAGCCAAAGAATAGCTTGATTTTTTTCCTCCACTCCATACATTTGGTAGGTAGTTTATTCTCTGAACATGAACTTATAGTCCTGAGCCATTCTCACTATTTAACTAGAAGATCAAACACCACATTCCTAATAAAAAAATAATAATAATCTTAGTCCAGTCTAATGGGAGTATGGATGTTCCCTCCATCCAAATAAATGCTTCATCATTTTTGATACCTAGTAAATTCTTGGCATCAGTGATACTTGTGACAGAGGGTTTAATGGATAAAAAAGTCCTGAAAGGAAACAGTGTTTTTCAAGACATGTAATTTAACTTTAAGCTATATTTACTGCATGGTAGTTGGCAAGATTATACTTTGCCTCGTCAGTCAGTATGATTAGTTGTCCAATGCTTCAGTGCTTTAGTGCATCTCTAATAGGTTATTACTAGGCAAAAAGAAAGAAAAAAAATCTTCAATGGTTTGGAAAAAATAATTATCTGCTTTGTTCTAAACCTTTGACACCATGCACTGTGCGTCTTCTGAATTTTGGTTGTTCACTTTCTGAAGCCTTCTGTCAATACCTATTTTGACAAGGATTCACTATTTTCAAAATAGTCACAGCTTCTGTTCAAATTGAAATCAATAACAAACATTGAAGAAGAGAGAGAAAAACAGCATTTTGCAATCTACCCTGCATTTCCCTTTAGAATAGAAACCCGTTCTATGCTGGATGTTGTCAACTAGGAAGATCTTATAGCAAACATCTGCTTTTAAAATTATTGATGTCCTCTTAGCTGCCAAGTACTCTGCATGGGTGACCAGTGAAGGATGTATCATTTTACTTTTGGTTTTTTTTTTTTTAGAGCATGGCTAGTCTGGGAGCATTGCAGCATGACACAGATGGCTTGAGGACTACAGCCTTTAAAAAGCCTTAGACAGAATGCACTTTTGATCTCTCAAGAAGCGAATTGTATCCTTAATAAGTAAAAAATAAAGAATACATCTTATCACTGGTGTGCTTTTAAGGTGCTTTAACAACACAGTGGAAAATTACATATTATTTTACTGCTTGTAGGGGTTTTATTTTGTCCTGTTTTCTGCACAAACATTCAGTGCAGGTAGGAACATATATTTCTCCAGACAGATAGTGTTTCAAAAGGAAGTAAGCCTCAGAGTGCCATGTAACTCGACTTGTTACTCTAATAGGTTTTTCAACCTATGTAAACCTTCTAGATTGGTTCCTCAGCATTTGTCATGGATGACGTTTGGTTAATCTGTTCATCATTTGTTATGTCCTTATACTGTGTCTTCTGCAAGGGTGCAGCTGGACAGCAGGGAGAAAGCCTTGTCCTGGAAGCTGTGCTTTGAATCAAGTTGATCCTCTTGGACAGAGTGCAAGAGTTTGCCTACCATGAAAACAACAGAGCATGCCAAGAGCAAAGCTTCCAGGGTACAGAGACAGGCAGAAGAAAAAGAGGTGCCAAGTAAACAGGGAGCTGGAGGCTGCTGGTAGGGAGGAAACCCAGAGCTAGCCCTCTAGAAATGATGGAAAGAAAGGCTCAGCCTCAGGATGCACAGGTGACTGTGCAGAGTTTACTGCACATGGGAAGTCCTTGGGAGTTGTTAAGAGCAGCCCTACAGAGAAAGAACTCCTCTGACAATTAACTGACGTACAAACTCTTATCTTTGCTTTACGCATTGCTCTGAGCACTGGTTTAATTAGTTCTGCATTGGTCTAGTTCATATTCAAATAAAACTTAGCTTCTGAGATTCAAAGTCAGTTTTCTACTTTTGTGCAATCTCCTCAGGGTAAAAACATTGTCAAAATTACCCTGGTCAACTCAGTATCTCTATATTCCTTGACTATTTTTAGTTAACTCTTTAGCCATTTGCCTAAGATAATTTTGGCAATAAAAAAGTAAGTGCATGGTAAGGAGACACAGAGAGAACCAACTTTCCTGGGTACTAATGGTCTAAGGCAAAGCTGATTTTTCACTGAGACAGAACAGTTTGATTTCATCAGTTTAGAACAATTAAAATATAGAAGATAAAGAAAGAATCCCTCAAAGGGCAAACAATTTCAAATATCATTCCTATGAGAACTATGGCACTAGACTATCAATTAGCTAAGACATTTTCAGGACAGAAGGCTGGTGAAGAAGCAGGATAGCAGCTGGTGAAGCGAGCTTTGCCAAGACCACACACATGACATTGCAACAATTTTCCAGATAAGCTGTAGACAGGACAGCAATCATATTGAACTGACTTATGACTATTCTCAACTTCTTGTTAAAAACAGATATTCCATGACTTTCTCCTTCCCACTGAGATCGAAGACCACACTGGAGTCCTGGGTACCATGAGCTTATGGTGAGATCTTTGCTAGAGTATCTATCTGGTGAAGGTAGATGACATATACCCAATAAGTGGATGCATTTCATTTCCTCTCATCACCTTCTCAGTTGTTGGACTAGAGCTCACGTGTTGGGAGAGGAGGGTGAGTCATCACAGTTGATGGACCATATCTGGCTTTGAAACTTGGGGTGAGCTTCCTGCTTGTGATAGCTGACCTGTCACTGTTGCCACAGAAAGTGTTGAGGAAACACAGAACTGCACCATGATAAACACTGGGAATTGATGAAGACAGAGTAACTGATAGAGAAGAAAGAATGAACAACAGCAGACAGGCCTAGTGTATCAGACCCCTGGGAAGGGCCAACTGCCTGTACCTTTGGATATAAGCTTCACTGAATCAGTCTTCCACTTCCAAATTTTCAGGATACTGTGAGTTTACCAGAATTACTTGATAAAGACCCTTCAAAAAAATATTTTTTTCAGTATGATTTCCCTCATCCATGATGGAAAACTACAGAAATTTTCCACCCTGTGAAATTCAGGTAGGAATTATTTCACCCTTGAATTTCAGCAATATAAGAAATCTGGCAAAGGGATAGAAATTAGTCTTCAAGTGTGTCAACTGACCACTGTAAGCTGAGTAGAGCTACAGAGAGAGTGAACTTTCCAGAAAGTTTTAACTCCTGTGATATGATGCAGGTAGAGGATACAGTTTCACTCAATCTATGCTGCATGAAGACCTTTTTACCTCTGATATAGATTTAGCTCTCAATGGAGGTAAGCTTAACTGAGATCTTTTAGTAATTCAAAACTCATTCCATCAAATGGCTTCTTCCTAGTGAAGGAAAAAAAAGTTCAGTACAGAAAAGTAAAGTACAAAGCTAAAGACTGTTAGCTGAAGGCACTAAAAAAACAAGGTTTTGTGGCTGTGGATGTCAGAGATGCTCCCAGCAGCTGAAAGGAAATGTCAAGAACTGATCATTGATAATTTTTAGTGGCCTTTGGCCTCATCCTGAGATATGATCTCTGCTTACTTTAAGAGAGTAGGATAGGGCTTGCCAAGGAAAACAGAAATACAGAGATACACAGTTGAGTAGAGTTGGCAGCATGTGTTTCTAGAAACAAACATTTTAATGAACACTTCAATACCATTCCTATACTCAAAGCTCTATGAAAGGCACAGCTAACTGTGTGTCACAAATGTGACAATAAAATGCAGCCAAATAGAAACAGAGTCAAATATCTGTTCTGTAAACAGTAAAACAAATAAAATATTTTTAGTCCTTTTTCTGAAGCACAAAGCAGACTGGAGATTCAGCTGATAAAAAGCACTAATTATCTTGACTCAAGTAATCCAAGGGTACCTCAGGAAATGCACATTGTAAAAAAGAAAGTCTGCCCATATGCATTCGGGAATGGTCTCACGTTTTTGTCTGACTTGAGTGAGGAATTGGCATAATTAGAACCCCTAAATAAAGTTAGGTAACATTAGGGGTAATATCTCATTCTTCAAATAGATAAAGAACTAGATTATATTGTAAGGACAAAGCAGCAAGCAAATGAGGACGCTGAGAAATATGATTGTGGGACAACTGGAAATTATTTAAACTCCAGAAAGAAAATCCTGTGATTTCAGCTATCTTGGACTCAAAAAGGATTTATAAATAAAGTAGACAAGCTTGCCGGCTGCAGGCTCCCGGGATATCAGGATGCAAGAGCACTGCCATGCTGGCGCAGAAAGGACATAACCATTGTGCAGAGGCACAAAACCCTCAATTCCTTTCAGACACATTTAGCTATTATCCATACTGAAGTACTAACCTTTCTCACCTTTGCGCTTCCTTGCAAAGCATGGCAGGAGGCCAGTGAAAGGATGTCTTTAATGATACCAGAGTCTGTGGCAAAACTCAAAGACTTTAGAGATTACAGCAGTCATAACTAGTTCCACACACAACATGTCCCAGAGGAGCGTGAAAAGTGGGGACAATAAAGGAGGAATGCAACGCAAACAGTGCTCAGGAAACGCCACAGTAAAGATATGGGAGTTTGAAGAGATAAAAATTTCCCTTCAGAGTCATGGATGACCTGCTTACCCTCAGCACAGTACTCAGAGTGCAGTACACAGCCATAGTACATTTCATAACTCCCCAAAATAATCACAATGAATCACATTGAGCTTTGTATCTATGTTTGTACTCAGGTTGTCTATCAGCTCTGTTTTACATCCCTGCTGTGTGCTAAATACAACATCCTAGAAATAGTACTGCCTGCTTCACCTGGTGCTATATAGAGAGACTATGAAGTCCCTTATACTTACAATGTTGAGTAGTGACCCACTAACTGGAATTGTCATGATAGGTGCAGGTCACACCCAGGTTTTCCTTCCTCTGGCTCTTCTAGGGATAAAATTAGCATCATTCCCTGAAACATCTATTTTAGTCGATGCTGGAGCAGATTATTACAGTGCAAGCTACCCACAGGGGCACCTTCTTCCTCATCCATCACTAGAAGAGTTGGCCATGTCCCAAGGAAAGCAGGATGATGCATTTTGCACCTGGAGTTCACAGGGAAGGATCAGATCTGAAGTGAATGGTTCTCCCTGAATCAGAAAATGCCCATTCACATACGGCAGCAGGAAGATTATCTCACAATCCTCCTTTCTGGAATATTTAAGGTTAATAACCTGCTGTAATAACTGAGTGATATCCTGGCTTCTATTGTACAACTGTTACATGGTACTATTCATCACTAAATATTGGTAGCTGGAGTCTAAAATCACCTATAAGAAAACAAAAGTCTTGCAAACATTCTGCCTCATTTTTCTAAAAAAGACACCCACTGATGTTGGATAAGGCGTTGAGCAACCTGTTGTAGTGCAGGGTGTCCCTGCCCATGGCAGGGGAGTTGGAACTAGATGATCTTTGAGGTCCCTTCCAACCCTAACCATTCTATGATTCTATGATTTTGTTCCCTGCTCTCTGAAAAAGGTTAGTCAGACTTGTTCACTGCACAAGCCAAAATTTTCTACAGACATGAGGGAGTCCGCTTTACTCTTGTAATCACCTTTCTCAGCCATTGACTAAATCCAGTTGTCACACATCTGAAACACTTACAATGCTAACCCTCATTGTTGGTATTTTCTGAGAAGGTTCAATGTCGTGGCATAGTCTTTGTCTTCCTAATAGTACCCGAAGCGTTACGCTGCACAATATTCCACTCAAGCACTTGACACAAAGCTCCTCCAGAGGTGTCGTGTGTGACTTGGCATACTAATTCCAGAGATAGCCAAGAGACACAGATATTTTCTCCTCCACTACCCTATCAGCGTGATCTAAATGAACCAATGACTGCGAGGAAGAAGGGTAATGAGAAAATGGTACCAGGGATTCTGTGAGTTCCAGTGACAGTACTGTGATGCTTAATTACACTCACTGATAATTTTCAGAGGCTGCAATCTCTCAAAACACATACACAAACATACACACACACAGAGGAAAATCTTACAAGTTTAATGGATTATTAAAGGACATTTTCTATGGGGTTTATTCACAAGGTCTTATCTCTGCCTCTGAAAACACTGCTAAAAAATTCAAGTTCTTAAGAAATAACATTAACTCCTACATGTTATGTTAAACTGGAAAGACATGGTTTTGATGGATGGACCACTCGGTGGATAAGGAATTGGCTGGATGGTCACACTCAGTTGTGGTCAACGGTTCAACGTCCACATGGAGGCCTGTGACGCGTGGTGTTCCTCAGGGGTCAGTACTGGGACCAGTGCTATTTAACATCTTTGTTGGAGACATGGACAGTGGGATCGAGCGCACCCTCAGCAAGTGTGCAGATGACACCAAGTTGTGTGGTGTTGTGGACACGCTGGAGGGAAGGGATGCCATCCAGAGAGACCTTGACAGGCTTGAGAGGTGGGCCTGTGTGAACCTCATGAAGTTCAACAAGGCCAAGTGCAAGGTCCTGCATGTGGGTCGGGGCAATCCCAAGCACAAGTACAGGCTGGGCGGAGAATGGATTGAGAGCAGCCCTGAGGAAAAGGACTTAGGAGTGCTGGTGGATGAGAAGCTCAACATGAGGCAGCAATGTGCACTGGCAGCCCAGAAAGCAAATCGTATCCTGGTCTGTATCAAAAGAAGTGTGGCCAGCAGGTTGAGGGAAGTGATTCTGCCCCTCTACTCAGCTCTCGTGAGACCCCACCTAGAATACTGTGTTCAGCTCTGGAGTCCCCAGCGTAAGAAGAACATGGAGCTACTGGACCAAGTCCAGAGGAGGGTCACGAAGATGATCAGAGGGCTGGAGCACCTCTCCTCTGAAGACAGGCTGAAAGAGTTGGGGCTGTTCAGCCTGGAGAAGAGAAGGCTCTGGGGTGATTTTATAGCAGCTTTCCAGTACCTAAGGGGGCCTACAGGAAAGGTGGAGAGGGACTTTTTACAAGGGCGTGTAGCAATAGGACAAGGGGCAATGGATTCAAACTGAAAGGAGGTGTAGATTAGATATAAGGAAGAAATTTTTTACATTGAGGGTGGTGAGGCACTAGAACAGGTTGCCCACAGAAGTTGTGGATGCCCCATCCTTGGAAGTGTTCAAGGCCAGGTTGGATGAGGCTTTGGGCAACCTGGTGTAGTGGAGGATTTCCCTGCCCATGGCAGGGGGGTTGAACTAGATGATCTTTGAGGTCCCTTCCAACCCTAACCATTCTATGATTCTGAGTTCACAATGGTCACGCAGGTCTTGAGAAGAAAGCTGTCTGCACTGTTCCCAGCTGCTTGTCCTTGCCACCAACACCATCCCACTCCACCATGTCCCTCTCCTTCCCTGTCTTCCTCTCCCTTGTCTCAAAAGCAAAACATAGGGTTGTGCAAAAAGGCATAGATCACCAGTTACCAATGGGTGACCTCTCGTGCTTCCTTCTCAACCATCATCTTGGTTTTACAGTGCCTAACATGACACACAGAGCCATACTTGACCTTTTTTTTTTGCCCCGAACAGCAGAGCTTCTTCTTATCCTGCCTGTAGATAAGGCACTGTCTCTCAGTGTTATTGTACTCACCGTCAGTAAAGCAATGACAACTCTTGTACTGAAACAAAGGCTTTTTTACAGCTTGTCATACAGATTTTGACAGAGGAGACAGCTGTTTACTCTGATATTGCTTCTTCTGATTATACTGAAAATATACTGAAAATTACTAATCGAGACAATTGACTACATCATAGTCGGAGTGTGGGTACTAACAAAACCAACTAGAAATCTCAGTCTTAAATAAGAACCATGACTTCACTTGAGATCAATGTAATTGGGTTACAATTATCTTAAAAGAAGCATGATGAATATCAGATCTTGCATTTTTCTGAAAATCCTGAATGTATCCAACCAGTAATTTTTTTTTCTATAGCCACATAGTCTTCTACAAACGTGAAAAAAGGAACAAAATATTTGTTTTCATCAAAGCTCCACAAGTGGTGAAAGAAACCATGAATTCTTCAGAAGAGAAGATGGCTGACTAACACAGTTTATAGCACAAACAATGTTGCTTCATCCTGTGTTCCTGCTGCTTCAGGGTTTTTCATCCATGGCACTGCAGTGAATGGTACTTCCCAGGGACTGAATCATTAGCTGGTATTCCTGCAGCTGTTCTAAGACAATGACTCTCATAACTGAGTTTTACAAAAATAATAAACTGCTGCTAACCTGCTGCTGAATACTCATAAAATATCATAAAAAAAACTGTCATTCAGTTTAAAAGGAAATACTCTTTAAAAACTTGCTAAAAAGTTATGCCCTTGTTTCAGGTGAAAAAATGTGTAAACCCCAAAGAATTTAGATTGTATATATCTGTAGCATATTCAAAATGCCTATTGCTTCAGGATTTAAATTATATATATAAAAATATATATGCATACGTGTATATATAAAATTTAGAACATACATATAAAATGTATAATTTAAATTTTATATATACATGTATATGAAATTTTAATCCTGAAGCAATAGGTATTTATTTTTCTTTCACTTTATAATGCTGTTTCATTATTAAACTTGACTAACATTAATCTTAAGAACCTGTTGTGGTTTAGCCCAGCTGGCAGCTAAGCTACCATGCTGCCACTCGCTCACTCCTCCCCTCGGTGGCATGGGAGAAGAAAATCAGGAGGAAAGGGTGAAACCAGTGGGTTGGGATAAGGCCAATTAAATAGAACAATACCAGGAAAAAAAAGGAAAGAAAAAGATAATCAAGCACAAATGAACAACATGAAACAACTGCTACAACTGCTCACCACACAGAACCTAAAGCTCAGCCTGCTCAGGACCCCTGAAGCAAACCCCCTCCCCCTGCTAGCTCCCCCAATATATACTCTGAGCATGACATCACATGGTATTGATTAGCCCACTGGCCAGGCTGAGTCAGCTGTCTTCCTGGTGTCCCATCTCAGCTTCCCGTGAAAAAGGTTAACTCTTTCCCAGCCAAACCCATTCCTACAAACACTAAAAGCTGTCAATTCAGTTCAAATCTTGATAATTTTTCATAACAAAATGGAAACTAAAACCAGAATTCATCCTCCTCCCAATGTCATCCTGGTTATGAGACTCAAGAAAAGCTTTGTTTTGCCATGCTGAGCATCTAGCTTTTCTTAGAATACACTCTCATAAACCACCCAATAACTCAGCTGATGAGTTCTAATTTAATAAGCCAAAGTGACTTCATTGCTTGCAAACAAGTATGTACCACATCATATTTATAAAGTAGGATGTTCATTGATATGGTCAATTTAGAAGTTCTTTTTTTTTTTAATCTGTCCTAATCTGAGTCATCATCCTTGAATATGATACTGCAAAATTCACAGGCTTTCCAAAACAAGTCCTACATAATGCTGTAACGGAAAGCAAAAAAGTAGATTAACTAATCTCTTTGATACCCACAAGAACTGGCTAAACTCTGATTTTGGGGAATATACAACCTCAAACAATATTCACCCTCAACTACAAAACATGTTTTATCACTGGTAACACATCTTAACATTTGCATTTTCCATGCCCACATTACATCGGTGGGTTGTGATCATCCTCTGACTAGTACATCCAGTGCTGCTGCTTTGTCATTTTCAATTAATAACACCTTGTGCTATAAAACAGAGGCTTCTTCTTCTTAAGCGTGTAAGCTTACACTTAATTCTACTACATTTCAGCCCACTTTGTTTGCTTCATTCTTCAAAGTCATTTGATGTTTCTGGCTTAAAATCCCAGGCTTCTCAGAACGGAGAGTATTTCCCAGCTACACATCATCAACAAATGTAATGAGCACAATTTTCTGTGTACAGGTCATGAAAGGAAGAAAGGAGGGGGGGAGAGAGGGAAGGAAGGAAGGAAGGAAGGAAGGAAGGAAGGAAGGAAGGAAGGAAGGAAGGAAGGAAGGAAGGAAAGAAGGAAGGAAGGAAGGAAGGAAGGAAGGAAGGAAGGAAGGAAGGAAGGAAGGAAGGAAGGAAGGAAGGAAGGAAGGAAGGAAGGAAGGAAGGAAGGAAGGAAGGAAGGAAGGAAAACCCAAGAAAAAGAGGTACATTATCTTTGCCTTTTTTTTTTTTTAATGCATTTGAGTGCATAGGATGAGTGGAGAAGATGAGGAATAAAAAGGTCATTTGACGTATTATAAAGCTGTTTACGTCCTTATTCAAACAAAGAACCCCTCTTTCTAATTGCAGTAGGGTATTCTGAGCTTATAGCAGATCTTTATAAAAAGTGGAAACATACTGTAGAATAATGCATCTACCATATTCTATCTCTGTTCAAAAATATACAATTGTTAAACAAAAGGCTGCTGTCAGTCATGACAGCTTGTGTGTTTCTTCAAAAGAGTCATGACTCCCAGAAACAAGAAAGCAACTCAGGGAAATGGAAAAAAAAATGTTTTGCACAGGGAAAAAACAGAAACTAAAAAAGAGACAGTGAAGAGGAAAAAAGGTGTTCTTCCACAATGAGAAAAGAACGTTCAAATGCAAGTGAAACAAATAACTTGTGTAAACTGTGCTGAATTTCAGTATAAGATATCAGTTTTAAATATTTAATTTGCTGAAAGGTATTTTCTCAGCCAAGGGAAAAGTAATAATTTACAAATTCCCTAGAAATTAATAAGAGGGTCACACAACCTTCCATCCATACTAAACCATGGTCAGAGGGCTGGCATGAATTCCTATCCAATCAACAGTGGCTAAAAATCAAAATTGTTAATATACAGATATAAACGCTAAAGTGTCAATAAAATGTAGATTTAAGAAGACTAATGTTTAACATTTCATCATTTTGCAATGAGTCGTTTACAATTTTGCTTGAAGAGAAAGTTCTGTGCACATCTTCATATGGGAAAAATTACAATAAAGAAAAAAGTATTAGAAAATAGTTTTTGCAGAACTCTCAAGGTTTTTTTTCCTTATATTGGTCAATTGCTTTTGGGCATAAAAGTAGACTATCTCGATTCGCCTGCATAACATTCCTGTTGTGTTGGCATAATGTATTTATCTTGAAAGATAAAAAAAAATAAAGGTCACTCATACATGCTCATTATCCAGTACTGCAAACCTGAGATGATCCTCCAAAAAAACTTTCACTACAAAACATTCAAGCATTGAAGGGATGCTTCAGAGTTTTCAGCTCCACGGGACAGGCCAAGCTTCTCATTAAGGTAAGTTTATTTCTTAGAAATTTCTTGATTTCTAGAATAAGAAATCAGTTTTTACCAATTCATTGATGAAATCAGCAACAGTTGGGTACTATATTTCACTTCAGAATACGACACAGGACTTCATTGCGTCTGTTTATAGTTTCCTTCATCTCCATCAGGACAGAGAACCCTTCTGTGGATCTATGTGCTTCCTATCTATTTCTTACAGTATTGGTTATAAAATCCATTTAGTTTCTGAAAGTTCTTTCGTACTGCTGAAGGCGCAACCACCAATCTTTAGGCTTTTTATATCTCTGGGTAGCTAGCCAAGTGTTCATAAGCCTTGGTGGGCCACTGTGCTTCTGTAACATGTCGATTAGACTGCTTGAACTGAAGCAACTGGACACTCTTAACACCTCCCAGAAGCCACAGTAACTGGTAGTGTGATGAAGTGACTTTTATCATGTGCAACAGTGTTGTGACACAGCAGAACTTTAATCTGCTTTTAAACACAGTTTGAAGTATGTTGGCTCTTCACTAGAAAATCTCATGCGATTAGCTACCTCAAAAAATTGCTCCCTAAAGGCTCTAACACAACAGCAGGGATCAACTGAAGCGCTTCCATGCATGGTCTACAACTCATCGCCTAGTCCATGGTCACCAGAGATGACCAGAGACTAATTCCTTTGGAAATTAAAGTCAGTTAGGAGTGTAAAGGGAAGCACCCCTCAGAAGTCGAAGGTAAGCCATTTCAGAGAAGCATTTTATACATATCCCACTAAACTTTCCAAGAGTACAAATTTCTGGGCTTATAGTGGATAGGACACAAGCCACCAGCTGATAAAATCCCTGTGCTCGGTTAATCACTACATTCATTGTTTACGGTTCATCTGGGCAATAAAAGGAAGTCTCTTACTGAGACAGGCACAGTGATGGGATTGCTCTGAAAATGACTAAAAAGGAGGTCAGGCTCCAACAGTCTGTCAACTTTGTTCACTACGAACACATGCAAAGTACCTCTATAATAGAAGTGCTAGAAAACAATTTCTAACATTTCCCCAAGCCAAAAACAATACTGTTTTATTCTTAAAATAAAGGGAGATACAATTCTGAAAACATAGTCAGCTTTCTATTATGTGTAGGTGACGTTTATAATGTGTGGACAAATGGTACATAGATGTCTAAGTCAGGTGGGTCCAGGCGAGCAAGACACATTGACTTAAACTCGCTTAGCTTAAACTCAGTGCCCAACAAATGTGATTATTCTGCTTCCAGATCAATCTTAGGTCCAGCAAGAATGTTGCCCTTGAGAGTCTAAATCCAAGCTAAAAGTACAGTGTTACTTCAGTTTTTTCCTTTAGTTGAACTATTTGACCTAGTCATTTTCCTGAGTGATAGAAAGTGTAGGAAATATATTAATTTCCACTATAAGTACAATAGAATTTTCCAATAATACTCTACTCCTGTCCACAGTAGAGCCACATTATTCATAGATTGAGAGAATCATAGAATGGTTAGGGTTGGAAAGGACCTCAAAGATCATCTAGTTCCAACCCCCCTGCCATGGGCAGGGAAACCCTCCACTACACCAGGTTGCCCAAAGCCTCATCCAACCTGGCCTTGAACACTTCCAGGGATGGGGCATCCACAACTGCTCTGGGCAACCTGTTCCAGTGCCTCATCACCCTCAGAGGGAAGAATTTCTTCCTTATATCTAACCTAAATCTACCCTCTTTCAGTTTAAAGCCATTGCCCCTTGTCCTATCACTACATGCGCTTGCAAAAAGTCCCTCTCCAGCTTTCCTGTAGGTCCCCTTTAAGTACTGGAAGGCAGCAGTAAGCTCTCCTTGGAGCCTTCTCTTCTCCAGGCTGAACAGCCCCAACTCTCTCAGTCTATATTCACAGGAGAGGTACTCCAGCTCTCAGATCATCTTTGTGGCCCTCCTCCGGACTTGGTCCAGCAGCTCCGTGACTTTGTGTTGGGGACTCCAGAGCTGAATGCAGATCTCCAGGTGGGGTCTCACAAGAGCAGATAAGAGGGGCAGAATCAACTTCTCTGACCTGCTGGCCACACTTCTTTAGATGCAGCCCAGGAATACGGTTGGCTTTCTGGGCTGCAAGCATACATTGCCTGCTCATATTGAGCTTCTCCTCAACCAGCATCACCAAGTCCTTTTCCTCAGGGCTGCTCTCGATCCATTCTCCGCCCAGCCTGTACTTGTGCTTGAGATTACCCTGATCCATGTGCAGGACCTTGCACAGGACCTTGCACTTGATGAACTTCATAAGATTCTCATAAGCCCACCTCTCCAGCCTGTCAAGGTCTGTCCGGATAGTGTTCCTTTCCTCTAGCGTGTCGACCGGATCACACAGCTTGGTGTCATCAGCAAACTTGCTGAGGGTGCACTCGATCTCACCGTCCATGTCGCCAACAAAGATATTAAACATCATGGGCCTGAATAGCGACCCCTGAGGAACACCACTCGTCACCGGTCTCCACTTGGACATCGAGCCATTGACCACAACTCTTTGAGTGTGACCATCCAGCCAATTCCTTACCCACCGAGTGGTCCATCCATCAAATCCATGTCTCTCCAATTTAGAGACAAGGATGTTGTGTGGGACAGTGTCAAATGCTTTGCACAAGTCCCGATAGATGATGTCAGTCGCTCTTTCCTTATCCACCAATGTTGTAAACCAGTCGTGGAAGGCCATCACATTTGTCAGGCACTGTTTGCTCTTAGTGAAGCCATGTTGGCTGTCATCATTCACCTCCTTGTTTTCCATGTGCCTTAGCATAGTTGCAAGGGGATCTGCTCCATGATCTTGTCAGGCACAGAGATGAGACTGACTGGCATGTAATTCTCATGAGTCTTCTTTTTTTTTCCTTTTTAAAAAATGGGAGCTATGTTTCCTGTTTTCCAGTCAGTGGGAACTTCACTGGACTGCCACAACTTCTCAAATATGATAGATGATGGTTTAGCAACTTCATCTGCCTCTTCCCTCAGGACCTGCAAATGCATCTCATCAGGTTCAATGGACTTGTGCAACTTCAGATTCCTTACATGGTCTCAAACCTGATCTTCTCCTACAGTGGGCGGTTCTTCATTCTCCTACTCCCTGCCTTTGCCTTCTGTCACTTGGGCAGTGCAGCTAGAGCACTTGCCAGTGAAGACTGAGGCAAAGAAGTCACTGAGTATCTCAGCCTTCTCCACATCCTGGGTAACCAGGTCTGCTACTTCCTTCCGCAGAGGGCTCACACTTTCCCTAGACCTCCTTTTATCAACATACCTATCAGAGCTTTTCTTGTTGCCCTTGTTGTCCCTGTGCAGATTTAATTCTATCAGGGCTTTAGCTTTCCTAACCTGATCCCTGGCTGCTCAGACAATGTTTCTGTATTCCTCCCAGGCTGCCTGTTCTTGCTTCTACCTCTGTAGGCTTCCTTTTAATGTTTGAGTTTTTCCAGGAGTAACTTGTACATCCATGCAGGCTTCCTGGTGTTTCTGTCCAACTTCCTCTTTGTTGGGATGCATCACTCCTGAGCCTTGAGGAGATGATCCTGATCTTAAGCAGCTTTCCTTGGCCCCTCTTCTCCCCAGGTCTTTATCCCATTGTACTCTACCAAGAAGATCCATGGAGAGGCCAAAGTCTGCTCTCCTGAAGCCCAGGGTAATGACCTTGCTGCGCTCCCTCTTTGCTATATCTTGAATTCTACCATTTCATGGTCACTACAGCCGAGGCTGCTGTTGAGCTTCATATTCCCCGTCAGCTCCTACTTGTTGGTGAGAACGAGGTCCAGTATACCACCTCCCCTTGTTGGTTGCTCTATCACTTGGAGAAAGAAGTTATCATCAACACATTCCAGGACCATCCTGGGTTACTTATGCCCTGCTTTGTCATCTCTCCAAGAGATATTGAGGTGCTTGAAGTCCCCCATGAGGACCAGGGCTCATGAACTCGAGTTTGCTCCTATCTGTCTATAGAGGGCCTCATCTGCTCAGTATTCCTAGTCAGGTGACCTGTAGCAGACCTCCACTACAATGTCACCTGTCCCTTCCCTCTCTTTAATCCTAATCCATAAACTCTTGGTTGGCTACTCATCCATGCCCAGGCAGAGCTCCATGCACTCCAACTGATCACTGATACAGAGGGCAACACCTCCTCCTCATCTCCCCTGCCTGTCCTTCCTGAAGAGCCTGCATTCTTCCATTCCAACACTCCAGTCATCAAATCTCCATGATGTCAATAAGATCATAAACCTCCAGCCCTGCACACATCTCTAATCTCTCTTGTTTATTCCCGACACTACATGTGTTTGCATAGAGGCATTTAAGTTGAGTCTTACTGTCAGTTGACTTACTGACTGGAGAGGCTGGAATTCCTTTCTGCTGCTCTTCGGGTGCTCTCAGCTTGTCATGGGCAATTCTGGCATTATCCCCCTCTAATAATTAGGTCTAGTTTAAACCTCTCTCAACAAGCCCCACTAGCTCATGAGCAACGACCCTCTTACCCCTTTGACAAAGGCGATTCCCATAGGGCGCCAGCAAGCCTGGTGCCATGTAGACTTTCCCATTATCAGAAACGCCAGAACTGTGGCAGTGACACCAGCCACGGAGTCCAGTATTAATAGACTGGGTGCAACCTTTTCTTCCAATGTCATTACTGCAACTGGAAGGAGAGAGGAAAAGATAACCTGTGTCCCAGATTCTCTTACCAACCATCCCAGGGCCCTGAAGTCTCTTTTGATCAGCCTTGCACTACACATTGTGTCGTCATTGTCACTCACATGGAAGACCAGTAACGGATATTAGTCCAAGGGCCGTACCAGGCTGAGCTTCCTAGTGATTTCCTTAACCCGGGCCCCTAGGAGGCAGCAGACTTCCCTTAAATAAGCATATTTGTCTGGCATATTGGACCCTCTGTTCCCCTGAGAATGGAGCTGCCTACAACTGTAACCTGTCTTTTCTTCCTCATGGAGATGGTTGTGATGTGGGGAGTAAGCCTTTCTGACCCTGGAAATATCAGTGGTGTAGATTGACCATCATCCATTGATTGACTAGCTTTCCACATCTGGAGCCTCATATCTGTTGTACAGAGTCACCTGGGAAGGTGAAGTGGGCAAGGAGGGGGTCGCCTGCTGCCTCGAGTACGGACTTGCCTCCATTCACTCCTTTCCTTTAAGTTACTGCCTTCAGCCTGGTGGCTATTCCTTAAAAATTATTTTTAAAATAGTGCTACACAGCTACCCTAAGGCTTTACAAATTAATTCAGAAGCTGTTCTACAAAGCAGTAGTGCGTTAAACCATGCTGGAGTTGACTGTGAGTAAGAAAAAAAGCTATCAAGCTATGGTTATAGCATCCTTCCTTTATTTAAAATCCTGTTTACAATCTAAGTCACTTGGAAGAATGGATACAATCAGAGAACACTGCATGAGGAAGGTGTTTTTTCTTTTAATACTCTACTTTACCTCAAAAACCTGCCTAAATGTTACTTTGGAAGCACATGCTATTAGCCTCAAGAGAGTTGTAGGTTTTGTGATCTAGTCAAGCAATTTTCAAAATAATTTCTGCAATTTATCCAGCGTGACATGCTTTTTTAAATGGGTAGCTGATCAGAGGTTGTTTTATGAAGTAATTAGACAATTTGTTCAACATTTGGAACCAGATTTTGATGAGTACTTTTAAAAATTTGATTAAGGCACACCACAAGAAGAATACAATTGAAGTTGTTGCTTCAGGTGAAAGACGTGGGTAATTGATATGACTCTGGAATTGACCTTCCTATTAATTAGCTCTAGATGCATTTACAGTTTTAAAGTACTAAAGATCAGCAACGTTTTCCCCCCACAGCTACCACTTGTTATGTTTCATTACAGCCATATATATCCTCCCCTTTGTCAATAACAGTGAATTTACAGATAATTAAGTGTTGACAGGAACAATTTCTCAATACCAGCATTAGTTCTGCAAGCTTCCATGAATCCACTGACAACAAGCAACACACTCAATATGAAAAGTTCTCAGATCAGGTGCTAAGATTTACCCAAAATTTGTTCCTTGAGCTAGCATATTTTTTCATAGTTTTTCTGAGCATACTATGTTTTATTATCTGGTTGTGAATGGTTGTTAAGATTAGCAAAACTGCTGAGTGACACTTAATTTCAAGGCCATAAAATTTTAGTGGTCCCTATGGTATGTAGCTCTGGCAACTCTAATTCATGAAAAGAAGTTTAACTTCTCTTCTAGAAATAAAACACAGCAGTGAAGATCCTACCGTTGCATGTCTCTGAACTGTCAGGTAAAGCTTATATATCTTATAGAGCTTATCAAATGGCAGGCTTCTGAGAAACAAAGCTTACAATTAAGTGAGTTTGAAGATTAGATGAGTAAAAATTCCAGAGTCACTGTCAATATACTGATTGCAATCAAAAAACTGAAAGTTGTTTGCTGTGTTAATATGAGAATACTCATATAAGGGCTGGGGTGTCAGTAGACCATAACAAGCAAAAATTTTCTGCTAATTAGAGGATGAAGAGTTCATCTCTCCATCTGCTGAAATCTTGTACTGCATGCAACCTGGAACTTGCCCTAGCACAAGGTCAGCTGAGCCACATGAGCAGTTTGGCAAGAGCCTGGGTTCCAAGTCTGTGCTTCTGTATCACAGAAAATTTCACCTGCATGAAGCCGTTTGTGAGCATCCAGATTCCACCTCTGCTAAGATCCCTGGCTAAATATAAAGAAGGGCTAGAAACTGTGTATTTATAAACTCTCAGGCACACACTTTTTTAACCTTCAATAATGGCATTAGTACACAGGTGTGTAAGGCAGAGTAGCAGCATTTCACAGAATCGCAGAATAGTTTGGGTTGGAAGGTACCTTAAAGATCATAGAATCATAGAACAGTTTGAGTTGGAATGGATCTTAAAGATCATCATCTAGTCCAACCCATTTGTGACAAGTACAGCTGGCATCCTCTGACACTTGTCTGGACAACTCTACTTCCCACTCCGTATCATTTTTCCAAACTTGAACCAACTATATCAAGTGTCTGCTCTAAGCAGGATTCCATAAAGAAGGTTTAAAGGGAAGAAAACATCTTCCATATCATAAAAAGAAGTATTGGTTTTTGAATTGAGAAATAATAGTTTATCCTTCTGAAAAAAAAGGCTGGTTAGTTTTCGAACACTAAAATGTTGCTCTCAGCATAGGTTTTGCTTCATCTTCAGCATCATAAGCCTAGTGCATCAGAGACTTTAATTATTTGAGTTTGATACTATCTCCAATTACCTGGTCTTATCTTTGCTTTACCCCCTAGGAGCTAAGGCCCAAAGAAGTAAAAGCCAAAACTGTCAAAAGCATTCACTAACATGAGGCACCTAATTTAGCAGCATTGGGCCACTTTCCTCCTGAACACTTAACATTTCATAGGACCTTGTATGTTCAAAGTACAACTTTGAGTGATTTCAGCTGCAGCTGCATGTTCAAGGCTTCCACAGATCTGCTCCTGGATATCTCATGCTGAGCACATAGAAATATAAAACTTACTCACAGTTAGTGCCCAACTGTGAAAGAGCTGGGTTTTTGCTCTTGGCTCTGTTTGAATTTGCTTCGCTTTTAAAAAGGACTAAACCAAAGCATCATACACTACACAAATCTGATTCATTTTTAAAGCATAGTTAATCTTCTAGGCTAACTGCTAGTAGAAGGAAGGACTAGAGGAGGCCAAAAAATATTAATGAGGTTTGGATTTGCTTGTCTATTTGTTTTAGAGGGATAAGGAATTCTGTGCAAAGGCAAAGGGCTGGAATATGTCAGTAGAGTTTGGGCCGTGAGGTAGAGAAAAAAGTATGAAAAGGAAAGAGGAGGAGGGAAGATTGGGTAAGATGTGAATGAGAGTATTCATTTCCCTCCTTCACATTTCTCATGAACCTTCAATGTTCCATTCCAGATGATCTGATCTTTGATGATCCACTGTCTCCACAGACTAACTTACCTGCTTGCGTCCCCCAGACTACTTCTGCCTCGGAAAGTACTGATTCCACAGCAGAGGGGCAGGATAGACCCTTCGATGGGATACAAAATGTGATGTTGAAAGAAATGGCAAATGCCACTGGGGGAACAATCTCCTCTCTCCCAGAAATGCACAGCACTGCTTTACGCTCCCTTCGTAGCAGCAGCAGCAAGCCTGGCTCTATGGGAGGCTGTGCAGGCAAGAGGCAGAGCCTGGCTGCTCGGCAGCAAGTGTTGCTCTGACAGCTGGTCCCAGATTCCTTGGAGAAGAGACAGAAATTACATTGGTAACAAAGCTAAAGACCCTTTATGGGGTCTTAATATAGCCTTTCCAAGGGATATTTCTCTGCAATTTTTCCACTGTGGGGAACCACGTACTTTGCCTGTGCACAGTGCTGACCTTGTCTCTAAATGCATATCCAGAAGGGAGAGCAGGCAGGTGGAAGAGTAGAAAAGATTTAGGTTGTGCAGAAAACATTCTTTCAGGCACTTCCTCATTACCAGCCAAGTGATTTTGCAGCTAAACATAGGTTTTTTAATGTAAATTATTTGAGATGCATAAACACCAAACACATCTAGCAAATATTAACAATCTCAAAAAAGCCTTGAAAAATGCTACATCCTAAAGTTTGGAAAAATTAAACTGGCAGTCAATCTGCTCTGCAGGATCTCTCCATCTATTTCTGACTAAAATTCACCAGAATCTGTAATACTCTTCACCCTGGATTCAAACAGGTAACACTTGCATACTAAAGATTCTCATTAAAAGGTGCCTTGATCATGTAAAGTGCACAGGAAAGAAGCACAACAGAAGAAGAATTACTGTCTCCTTTCTTGTGTACTTTGTAGTGAAGGTAACACCATATGTCACAAATGCTCAATAAACCTGATCGGTAACATCCTCTGCCTGCAAAGAAACATTCAAGGAGACACTTTAGAAGCCTCGAACTTATTTACATCTACTGATTCAGCTATGTTTTCGCTTTGGTGCTTTAAGAAAAGCAGAACTGTTCAAAATGAGAAAAGACTGTTGAGGAGATGGTACTGTATGAGCCCAAGTTCCAAACTCCTTCACTGGGTTTCTGCTGTTGCTGTACATCTGCCATTATTATCTCTTTCTATAGCGTTATCTACTGTGTTCTGTGTTGTTAATTTCCTATGCAGCAGAGCTTGGTAGCTTTGTGGATGCTGTGCTTTGTCAGAAGACATTTGGGACCAGAAGATGCTATGGAGTTTAAGCTTTTTAAACTGCCTATGACATGAATGAGAGCTGCTTGCAAAGATGAGAGACAGAGGATGACCTCAATGAATACAAAATAAAACAACTTTAAAAGAAGGTTTGCCTATAAGAAACTGCATCATTAGCTGGCTGTATAACTCGAAATTGTCTATGGGGACATACATATGCATATATAAAAAGAGAAGAATGCTTAACACATCTAGCCTTGAAACATCAGAAAAAGCTCAGGAAATGCTTGAATTTTAATTTTTTATTTATTCCCTTTGAGGAAATTCTAGATATCTTAAAAACGTTGATTTTTTAATAGAACAGAAATATTATATATTAAACAAATTCTTCCTCCTCATCATTCAGTCATCATTGATCTTTAAGGTCTCTTCCAACCCAAACTATTCTGTGATTCTATGATTCACCCATGACAAATTGCAATAACACCTTTATGGAGAAAATTTTCTCAGTTCAAAAACCAGTTGTCTTTTCTCTGTTCCACTTTCAGTGCATGCTCCTACAACCCAATTTATATGTGTTCATATTGCCTATGGTTTTTCTTTATCTGTTTTAGCTCCCCTCTGCATTCCTCTGAATAATTTATGGTTGCCTAAATGTATAGGGTATGATCACACATCTCTCCATAAAAACTGAATAAAAAGTCATTTTCAGAAGCACAGTTCTACCAGTTAGGATAAATTGTTCATTTTCTCCCGTCAGGTTCCAGTACATAATTGTTCCAGCATTTCTTTTACATGTTGAACACACTTATTTTACTAAGAATTGCAGTCGCTTCATACATCTCAATTCTTACTCTTGTTCTCCCTCTGATTATCTGCATTTTGCTGTTGCTTACAAGCTCTTGAATCAGAGCCTCATCTCTCTCAGCACTGTGTCAATGCTTAATATCCTACTTTTCTTGACAAACTCAGAATACAGTGTATCAGGATTTTATAGCATTAGTATTCATTTTACTCCTATTTCTAAACCCTTGTTTTCAGCTACTTAAAACTTAGCCAAACTTGAACTAGGGCAAAATTTCACCTGACAATTATATCTAGTTTAAGATGATTCTTTTTAAAATGTTTCAGTAGATTGTCCAAGTTACGGATTCAGTTCACGTCTCCCTCCTCCTTTTCATAAGTGCCAGCTGTCAGTGAAGGCTCTACGCAAATTTGTCACTCTGCAAACTAGGGCTCCTTGGGACTTTCTCTGTCATTACAGCTCTGTGATACTGTGGGGTGCTGCAGGCTTTACTGGAACAGAAGTTTGGGGACGTGACAGTTTGAACAAAAGTAATTTGTTTCCTTATATCTCCAGTCTAGCCTCAACCTACTGCATCCTTTTTCTTAAACTAGTTTATTAGATTATACCACCTAACTGGAAATGCAGGAGGAAAGAAAATTGAAAGGAGGAAAGGAAATTTTACCAGCAAGCTTTGGAAGAAGGAGGAAGAGTGAAAACAGAGATGATGATGGAACCAAAAAGGAAATGGTGTTTGCACTGAATGTGGGGAGGAAGTACGGGAAGCTGAGCTGATGAGGGGAAAGAGAGAAAGTAAGGCCCTTTGGTAAGAATGAGACTGAGCAAAACAGAAATCAGAAGCAGGGAGAGAGTCTATCACAGAAGAATAAAACAGATTAGGAAAGTGGAAATCTGTAAACGACTGAGTGAAAAAAATGGGACTGGAAGCCTGGTGAAGTAAGAACACAAATAGCTTAGCAAAAAGACTGGAGAAGGGATGAGACACTGCGATATGAGAAGACAGGTTGAGGAAAAGGAAAAGACCCAGCACATGAACTCTTGAGGAAGCAATGACCAAAGACCTTGTGGTACACTACAGGAGCTCCTGTACTCACCCATCCTCTGGCACCATCGGCAGCAGCTTTACCACCCCAGGAGGCAGCACCCTGCCCTGCTTGAGCACAGGTCCACATAGTTATAACAGTTTGTCACAGTCCGTTAGCCACATTGTTAATTCAAGTGAGAAAGATCTCTGCAGAGGATGAAGAAGTGTTGATCCCTGCTGGTGGCCTCCGTAGGTGTAGATACAATGCCATATGTCCTAATGAGTTGAGTGTTTGTCTTTTAAAAGCCATGCATAGCTTATAGAAGAGTAAACTATTTTTGAAAGACTGCAGAAGTTATTGTAGATCACAAACTCACCAGCCATTTATATATACAATGTTTGGCATCCTCCAACACTGCAACCATATATTACTTTTTTAAAGGATCCTGTCTCACTCACTGTGCTGGGGTACTAATATTCAAGGAACAGATGATATCTAGGTCCCAAAGAAGACCCGCATATACAATACCTGCTTCATTTATTGTAGAATGGTAACAGAGTAACAGAGCATGGCAGGGACATATAAAGAATTTCTTCTAGGAAATTGCCTCTGCCACAGACTATGTGTCCCACATAGCACAAGAGCTACCATATAGCAGAAGGGCACCATAATCTTCTCTGGTATCTTTCAATTGATGTCATTGAAATGACAGTCATACTATGCTCAGCATTTTTTCTGATGTACTTAAGAAAAGTATCCTGATAGAAAACTTGTAAAGTAGTCAGGAAGCAGACTGCAAATTAATTCATTAACGAGTATTAAAAGTTTTCAAAGAGGGCTCTCAGTTTAATTAGGATTCACCTTTTCCAATGATATAAAATCAAAGCAACCCAGTTTTGCTTTGACTTTTTATTCCAACATTCTATAAAGACACATTTAGCACCTCATAGGGCATCTGCAAATCTTTCAGTAAACTCTAAATAATATACTTCAGAGTGAATACTTAATATAGGCTAAAATTCACATTTTATATGTAACTGTGAAATTTTTAGTCATCTCTGCACTAACAGAATATAGATTATGTTCAACAGAATGAGGATCTCTACTCAGTGAGCAGTAAACAGAGCAGTGTCGTGGGTTTAGGCTGACCCGGCAACTAAACTCCACGCAGCCAGTCTCCCACTCCAGTAAAGTGGAGAGGAGAAAAATGCAATAAAGGGACTGAGGGTCCAGACAAGAACAGAGGGAGCACCCATCAACCACAGTCCCAGGCAAAACAGACTCAGCTCTCTTAAAGCAAAACAGTTTATTAACAACTACTTAAAAGAAAAAAGACAAGCAAAACCAGTTACTTAAAAGGACAAAAAGAAAACAAGACCAGATCTTAAAATCAACACCTCTCCACCCCCCTTTGCCTTTTCTTCCTGGCTCTACCTCGTCCCCCCAGCGGCGCAGGGGGGCAGGGAATGGGGGAGTGCAGGTCAGTTCATTCCATGTTGTTACTGTCCCTCCTCTCTCAAAGGAGAAGGAGTCCTGACACCATTGTCCCTTGCTCCAGCGGATCCCCTACTCACGAAGAAAAGCCACAAACCTCTCCAGTGTGAGTCCTACTCGCAGGATGCAATCCTTACCCCATTGGATTGCTCCAGTGCAGGCTTTACCACGGTCTCGGATTCTTCGGGAGTTGTAGCCACTCGCTCTGGTGTGGGTCATACAGACTTTAAATGTGTAAATGCGCCTCGACCTGTGCCCATGATTCACAATAGTCCTCGGGCTCAGGCATCTCCTTTAAACAAAACACCTCCCCATTGACAGGGGTTGTCCCACGGACTCTAGATGCGTACCGTACTCAGGCTCAGGCATCTCTTCTCGACGTGGGTTTTCCAGGGGCTGCAAATGGGTCTCTGCTGCACCGGAACTGCCTTTAGCTGCAAGGGGGCCGCTTGCCATCTTGCCACCGCTTGCACGGGAAACTCTGCTCCAGGACACCTCGTCCCGTTCCATCTTCACTGACCTGGTGTCGGTGTGGCCATTTCTCTCAGATCTCAGTCCTCTCTGAGTGAACTCGGCCCGGTGGGCGCCCTGGGAGCGGGGCTCTCCCCAAGTTCCCCAAGCGGCTCCGCCGCCACCATCCCCAGCAGATGGCCCCGGCATGGCACGGGCCGCCGCCTGGCCGGGCGCCGGGGAGTGGGGGCAGCGCCTCCCTCCTCCTCTCTCCTTGCTCCTGGGCAAAGGCACACCTTTCCGGTTCCTTTGTCCCGACGTAAATAGGGCAATTTGCAGAGGCGCCGATTGGCTCAAGCCCCGAGGGGGATGGGAGTCCAGTCTGATGGGCAGCTTCTGCCACGGGAACCTCTCCTCTCACATCAAACCATGACAAGCAGCTAACATCAAAGGAATACAAATCCTTTCTGTCAAGGCACAGAATAAACCTACATACACATCTCTCGTAAGTTTAATTTATTTACATGCAAAATCCACATATTTTCTTCTTTTTGATCCAGTTCATGGAAAGGCTATTTCTCAGGGATTTTGCTCTTCATCCTCTGATTAAGGACTTCACAGCATTTTGGTGTGAAAGGTAAGATGTAGGGAAGATCTCTCTACATTAATGTCATAGTTTGGAAGTCATTCACCAAACATCTAGGTATTCCTGTCTCACTATTAAAGTTCATTCTCTAAGAACTCTGTTCTTATTACAACAAGCCTGCTTGATTACACCTTTCTCTGTTACTTTCCCTCATTCTCTTTGATTTAAAAACCTAAAAGTCTGATCTAGACTGGAGCTACCTTCAAAGAAGAAAACCCAGTGTCAGTTTCTTTCATTCTTCACATCCCTTTATCAACATGTGCCAAAAGAATCTGGTCTTTATTTTCTTCTTAGTTCTTCTTATTTTATCTCAATACCCATTCCTGGCAGGGAGTGGCTTTCAGCTTTATACAGTCGACTAATGCATGTTGAAAATAAATTGTCAATATTGGTATGTCTGTAATAGCATCAAGAATTTTCTAAAGAGCCCAAAGTACTTCCTAAAGTGTTGAGCCAAAGTTCTGTATTGTATGTTTGGCAGAACAGTGCAGTAGAAACGCCCGTCATGCTTTGATCTCTAACTTTTAATAGCATTCAGTACAGCTTTTGAAATTAAGCAAACAATTCTAAGCTCCAAAACCACATTGTGATTGATGAGGCAGCTCTGCAAGTTTAGGTTTCTATCAAAGCAGTCAGATGGAATTCCACCTAAATAAAAGAACGAGAGAAAGTTGTTATGAACAGCACTACTAAACAAAAAGTTTTCAGGTTGTTTAACACAAACCTTTCTCTGATAGGAATACGTTGCACAAAGGATGGTAAGACAGGCTTACATGCACAAATATTTATTTATTGGACATTGTGCTGGGTTTATGTGGTGGGATTTTGGTAGCACACGAGGGGCTGCAGAGATAGCCCCTGTAAGGAGATGCAAGAAGCTTCCCCAGCTCCAAAACCAGTTGAATCAGTCTCTGGCCAGGTTGGAACTCTCTCCCCTTGGGCCAGAGCTGGGCCCAACAGTGCCTGTGCGAATTCCATGTTTAAGATAGGAACAAAGGAACCTGAACCAAGAGGGATCTGCAGTGAAGAGAGAGAGGGAGGCGGGAGGCTGGCTGCCACTTAACTGGAGATGGCCGCAGTGACACGGCTCGGAGGGCTCTGAAGAACTCCACTCTCGGGGCGCCTGCTGGGGGGAATGCATCCTGCCAGGACTGCCGAGGTTTGTCAGGTCGGTTGGGCCCAGCACATCTGCAGCAGAGAGAGGACAGAGACCTGAAGGTCGGTTGGGCCCAGCACATCTGCAGCAGAGAGAGGACAGAGACCTGAGAGAAACAGCTACACAGACACCAAGGCCAGTGAAGATGGAGCAGGAGAAGGTGTGCTGAAGCTGAGATTCCCCTGCAGCCCGTGGTGAGAGGGCAGGTGGCCTCCCTGAAGCCCATGAAAGACACGGTGGAGCAGAGATCCACCTGCAGCCTGTGAGAGAGGACTCCACACTGGAGCAGATATGTCTGCGCCTAAGGGAGTTCGTACAGGCTTGTCTCTGTGGGAAGGACCCCCCGACTCTGCTGGAGACTGACAGTGAAGCAGAGATGCATCTGCAGTCCATGGGAAGAGACTCCACGCTGGAGCGGGTGGCTGCACTCTAAGAAGCCATTACTCTGTGGGGCAAAGCCCACGCTGGAGTAATCTGATGGGTAAGGTTTGCATCCTGTGGGAAGAACTCATGTCAGAGAAGTTCATGAAGAACTATTTCCCATGAGGAGGGGCTCCATGTTGGACCAGGTGAAGAGTGTAAGGCATCCTCCCCCTTTAAGAAAGGAGCAGCAGAAACAGCGTGTGACAAACTGACCTGCAACTACCCATTCCCCATCCCTCTGCACTGCTAGGGGGAGGAGGTAGAACTGGGAAGAAGGGAGGGAAGGAGGGGAAGGTGTTTTTAAGATCTGGTTTTGTTTGTTGTTATCCTCTCTGAATGAACTGTTAATGAATCAAATTGGTTTATCCCCAGGCTGAGTCTGTTTTGCCCAGGGCCATGGTCAATGGGTTATCCCTCCTTGTTCTTATCCTGACCCTCAGGCCTTTTATTACACTTTTCTTTGCACCCTGTCGAGGGGTGAGGAGTGAACATCTGCCTGATAGCTGCTGGCTGGGCTAAACCACGAGAGCTGTGTATTTGATGGCCTCTCTTAACTATAACTGGGAAAGAAAAGAAGAAAATAAAACCACCATAAAGTAAGAGAGAAAGAAAAAGAGAAAGAAGGGAAAGGGAAAACTTTACCATGTGCAGCTGGGAAAAGACACAGTGATGTCACCATATGCGAGCATCCTTTTCTGAGTACGTTCTCCAGTGCAGTAGTTGTTCCTCTCAAATATGTTTTCAAAAGTAACTATATAGTTTCAAGACCTACTCAATCTATCTGTTGGTTGCTCTTGCACGTTATACTAGTAATGCTAATTGGAGCATGTTTTGATTACTTGGCTGTTGGTCCTTGTGTATGTGCATTATTGGAAAATGCTTACTGGCTATCTGAAGACTAATTTCTGCTAACGTTATCTACTAAGCTCTATTTCCTAGTGTGAGACTAGAAACTAAAAATTATGAAACTGGTGTGGAAAAGCAGGAAAGACAATTTACACATCACTGACAATTGCTTCCTGCAGAATGCAAGATAACACACTTAGCATTTTAAAAGTCTGCTAGCACAAAGCCATGAGCACTTTCAAATACATGGAGAAAAACCCACTGCCACAGCAGTCTTGAGCTGAAAGGCTATGAAGTGAAAGTCAGGCTGTAGTCATGCAACTTAAAGGCTGCACAGTTGTGAATGTCAGGCCCCTGACATTACTGCGGTCAAGACACTGTGCGGCCAGTAGGTATATAATTTTGCTTTTCACTAGTCCTGTCATTTTCTGCTCAGCAGTCTAAACTTCTAACAGTAATGTTCTTGCAGACAATATTAGTTGCAGATAGTACCATAAGTCCCTCTCAAATCTGTTTCAGGAGGTCTTCCCCAACACCACAGGCAGTGAATACAGTTGCAAGAAGTGGTGGAAGTAGATTAGTACCAATGCCAGCAAAAAGTTGTTTCTGCAAGCATAATTACTTTCTGAACTAATATTTTAAAAGTTCTCTTTTTGGCAGCATGAGTATTAGTATTTTGCTTTTTACTTCACTCAGGTGTAATTTTTGGGAAAACAGCATAAAGCTGCAGAACTCGTATCTTGGTCACTTGCACAAAAGTGACCTTTGTAGGATGGTCCAGATCAAGAATCAAGAAATGGAAAATTTTGTGCATCAACTGCAGTGGAAATGACTGGGTTTATGTTTCATGATATAAACCTGAAGTCTCTCTTTCACCCTGGTACTCTTGCTCGAGCATGCGAGGTAGCAATGAATGACTCATTAAATTCCAAATATATGCGGTAGTGCTTGGAATAGGTGAAGCCGGACTCATGTCATGTAGCCATCCTTTCTCCCTCCCTGTTTTCCATCAACCTCATCATACAATACTAGAAGGACAATAAAGCATAAGATCTTTGGATTGAAGCTTTAGGATTAAACAAGCTTTAGGATTAAGAAGAATGATAGCTGTTTGACCTTCCTTCACCTCTTCCCAGAAACAAAATCCAGGGAATTGGAAATCTTTGTACATAAGTTCATAGGAAAAAGAAGAGGGAAAGTTCAGACATTGCAGATGTACGGAAAAGTTTGTCACAGAAGTGCACAGAGCTCTCCATCACAAGAGAGAGCCTGAGCCCTTTCCTATCAAGGAAGGAAAAGGCCAACAGGACCATTAAAGGAGAGATTGTTAACGTGGTCCATGCAAGTACCTGTTGATGTCTTGGTAAAATGAGAAATTTTTAGGATTAGAGATCTACAGACTATACCTCCACAACGCTAAACGTGTAGAGGGAGGAACATTAAGATTAGTATAGATGAAGTCTGACAGGAAATGTTTCTGTGTAGAAGCACTAGGTTAGATGAACAGCTAGTATTGATAACAAGAGACATGACTGATTGCAATAAAACTAGTTCACACTGAGTAGTGTGTCATCTCCATCTTGCACTCTCATAACAAGAGGATGTCAACAGGGTTACAGCACATTGTATGTGCTATTGCTCTTCTTGCTATACGTGATGAGAACTGGTTGTAGCCAGAAAGATAACCAAAACAACAGAAAATTAGACAATGAGCAGCAACATTGTCTCAGATTTATGCAGGCTGAAGTGAGCAAGATTTGGAGCAAAAGATCACACTATTACACAGAATCATTGAGGTTGGATGGGATTTCCACTCCCCCCTTCTCAAAGTTCGGTCAGCTAGAGTAGATTGCCCAGAACTATGTCCTGGGTTTGGAATGCCTCCAAGGATGGAGACTCCACAACCTCTCTGGGCGGTGGAGTGCCAGTGCTCAGTCACACTCGCAGCAAAATAAAAAAGCTTTTTCTTATGTCCAAATGGAGTTTTCTATAACACAAATTGTACACATTGCCTCTGGTCCTGTCACTGGATACCACTGGGAAGAGTATGGCTTTGTTGTCTTTACTTCCCCCCCTATCAGGTATTTACACATATTGATGAGATCTGCCCTTCACTTCCCCAGGCTGATCAGTCTCAGCTCTCTCGGCCTCTCCTTATATGGCAATACTCCAGTCCTGTAATAATCTCAGTGGCTCTTTCCTGGACTTACTCCAGTATGTCCATGTCTCTGTCACACTGAGGAGTCCAGAATGGGACCCAGTGCTCTGGATATGACTCACTAGAGGGGAGGGATCAACTTCTCCAGCCCGTCAGCAACACTTGCGCTTGTGCAGCCCAGGATGATGTTGGCCTTCTTGGTGGCAAGGGCACATTGCTGGCTCATATTCAACTTTGTGTTCACCAGGACCCCCAAGGACTTTTTCTGCAAAGCTGATTTCCAGATGGTCAGCCCCCAACCTATATTGGTGCATCAGGTTGTTCTTCACAAGGGGCATGATTTTGCACTTCTCTTTAATGAATGTCACAAGTTTCATGTTGGTCCAATTTTCCAGCCTGTCAGGGCCTATCTGAACAGCAGCACAGCCCTCTGGTGTATGAACTGACAACCTTGCTGACTCTGCACTCTGTCCCGTCATGTTAAAATGATAAATAGTCTTGGTGCCAGTATTGAACCCTGGGGTACACCACTAAAGACTGACCTCCAGCTGGACTTTGCACTGCTGATCATAGCCCTTTGATAATTATCACTGTTGAGTCCTAAAGGATGTAAAAGACTTTCCAAAAAACCCAGTTTCTTATTAACAATTGAGAGAGACAGTGAGGATGAGCTGGCTGCGATCCCTCATCCTTCTGTGTCTCAGAAGTGGTCCTAGATAAACTGCTTGAATACACACATCCTAGTGCCTGTGAGCACATGGTGTGAGAGAGGGAGTAAAACCTGTCAAAGAATAAGCATGAACGAGATAAATAAGCTTTGTTTAAATTTCTCCTGCCCTCCCATAGGGTCTTACACTGAGTTTTATGACATTAGTGGCCTAAATCTTGATTGCATGAGTCCTCTGTGGGTAATCATCAAATTAAATGGTTTAAGAATTAAATGTTCTGCTAAACAACAGCTTAGATATTTTTTCAGTCAAAGAAATTTAAATAGAGACAAAAGTGACAGATGTATACCAAACACTGAAGAGAATAAATAGAAAACATCTATGAACAATGTGATATATTTAAGTCAAATTTCAATTGATTAGTCAATGCTGAAGTGGAAAATGAATACAAGTGGTAAAGTATTGATGTACACTTTCCAGTATTTGTGTGGGCAGCCACAAACAGATACACAAACATATAACTTCAGGAATACACACTCCTTTTGAAGATTTTCTTTTACACTTAAGTTTTTGTATTCAAAAAATACCAAGGATATGCTTTAAACAGGGTAGGAACTTCCTGTGCCATACATTAGATAGTTATAGTTGTATTCAAAGAAGCAATCTATATGGTTCAGTAGAAGTGAACATTTCAGATCACACTATGTACCTATAGTATTCTTCCCTCTGCACATGACTCAAGGCTGATTTCAAATTCCCACCTTGCTGCAGCAGAGATTTGCACTATGTACATAAGTGACATCTAGAATCTGTGACAAAATCCATTTACCCAGATATGAGATTATAAATTAAACTAAACATACCACTGCTCGATCTAAATTCAGATAATTTCCATAACTAGTTGTTCACAACAAAGAGGAAAAAATTCTGATTTTTTTTTTCAGTACATTACATTACAAGTATTAAAGACCTAGGGTAGCATAGTTTAGAGAGGACATTTTCAAGTGGTGTGAGAGTATATTAGATAATTTGACCTCTTTTTCACCTGTGCCTCACATTATCTCAGATATAATAATGTGATTACAAACATGACCATGCGCCTAACTGGACCACTCTGACCTTGTAAAACCATTAAAGTCATTTACAGTATATGTAATGTATTCAAATACAACCCTGCATGGCATTATCAAGGCTGAAAACTCGAAGTGAAATAAATGGAAACCTAAGATTTTGACATTAGGTTGTCTGATTTGCATACTGTAGCTAAACAAAATAAAAATGTTACATACATGCAGTGAAGCAGAATTGGTGATATTGCTACAATCTTCCATCTTTAAACTGTTGATTTTGGTGATTTGCTCTGAAAAGTTTTGAAGTCATATAAATGCAAGGTTTTGCACATAATTACTTACAAATATTTCTTTCAGGAAAACGTATTTACAACATCAAATGCTTAAATGCTTTCAGATTATGAATCATAATAACTGCTCTTATAAATAACTATTTAAAACCCTGGAAAAGGTTTGCAAATGGGCCATGGTCTCAAGGTCTGCAAGTCCCCAGAGTTTCATAGATGTCCAGTGCACATCAAAACTTAACCTTTTTGAGCAAGTTAAATAGTTTGAAAACAATGAATGAGACAAAATTAGCCTTCTAATGCCACAAGGTTTTACACTGATAGTCATGTAAGAATTGGAACCATTTTAAGTCGTGTTACAAGATCAGTCAATGTACATCAGTCATCATACATTGAATTCAATATATACAAAAAAGGAATACCAACGTAACTGACCTACTGCAGGTCTATAAATTTGTAAACATGTAAATTCAAGAAAGTTTATTTTTGCATCTTTATCCATTTCTACTTTTTAATTTTTGAAAAAAAATCTTATTAATTTCTACAATTTTGTCAAAAAAGAAATACTTACACTGCAGTTACTGAAATATGTCTACATGATGATTAAGCCACAGACTAATTTCAGCTCTCAAAATTTGGTATTGTTGAAAAAATTTCTGGAATTTAAAAATTATAGAGCAGCAGCATTTCCAGTGGAGAATATTCTATCTTCTTCAGAATTTATGTAAGGCTGAAGTATTGTTGAATACCAGCTTTTGGGTTCTTTGGCCAAAAAGAGATTCTGCCTCAGAAGTGTTTTTTGGCACTTCTCTTTAGCTAATGAAGTAGCAATTATGGATGCTTTCAAGCAATTAAAAATGAGAGCAGCCAGTTTAGCCAATTGCTAGACAGCTAGATGGAGTAATTATCATGCCGACCTGTATGCAACCATAACTACACATGAAGCGTGAAGATTATTTTAAAAAATCAGCTTAATAGAACATTTACATTTCTGTAAATTTCATTAACTGTTTAAGGAACACCTCAGGCAAAGACTTAAACTATAAAAATACTCTGCGTTCCTACTTCTATCCATCTTCGTAACAGCTAGAAAAAGTGATTACTCTGGTTTTAACTTCTCCAAAAGTCACTAAGACAGGTCAGACTGTCCTGTCCTGTTGAGTGCTTGTTTACTCACGTCTCTCAGCCAGATCCCAAGAGACTCAGGATGCCAGACCTGGGGATTAACGCTAGGAGTGGGACTGTGAAGAGACTACTGTACGGAAAGGTGGGAAGTCAGCAACAGAAAGGTATGTGCACTTCTGCTCCCATCCCCAAACAGACACAAAACTGAAACTCCTGAATCATCAGAACAGGGTCTTACAGAAAAGAAATACTGTGAAAGCATAAGAGGGAAAAGCACTGGCCCAATTTCTCTATGCCTTTTATCCCTCCACTCCCTGATGGAAACCACAGGAGTGAAGAACATGCAAACAGACTCTTTCAGAAGAGTCTAGATGGCTAGAGTATAGAAAGTGGTGAAAGGTACTCAGAGAAGGCATCCATGCCATCAGAAAATAGACACCAATTTGAGATAAGATTAACTGTTTCCTAGGTTTTCCTCCTCCTTGATCCTACCCTTGTACCCTGTCACTTTCCCTTGTCTACCTAAGTTACACTTAGGTAAGGCAAGTTCGGGTATGAAGTGTAGCCGAAATGTAATTTCCGTAGCATGAGAGAAAGAGAAGAAGAGACATAAAGAAGAAGAAAAAGAAAAGGAGCATGTAAACTAAGTGTTACATTATTCTTATACCCTCTTTTCCTTTTATTCCTTTCCATATCAAGGTACAATGTAGATTTGAAAAAAAAAACACACAATCAACAAACCCACGAAGCCAAAAAATTATTCCAGTGAAAGACTATGCTGAAGGATTTTTTGTTTCTTTTTCCACAATGTCATGAGGAAGAAACTTTTGGTCTTTAAAAACCAGTTTGTTCCAGGTTTGTTTCAAAAAGCAATTAAGGGAACAATTCATATTAAAATGACCAGCATTATTTTCATTTAATTTAAACAGCATAATTGTTCCCACTACAAATGTTTTGGTTCCTGACCTTTCCCGTAAGCGTAATAATGCAGTCAGTGATTAAATGCAAAATAAGATCCAGACTCCCAATTTAAATACAGCCATAAGAAAAACAATTGTGAAAATCACATATGTAGGCAATGAACTAACTCTGCTCACTGCTAGTGAGAACAAGCAGAAGATGTATTAAGTTAATAATACTTTGGGCCATAGGCTCATGCCAATTCACAGGTAGGCCAAACTTCTGAAATTCTGAACTCTTCATTCACACAAGTCTTCCAGTGAAAATTCATAGTAATCAGAGTTCCTAAATATTTGTTCCAGGAAACACTGATAGTCAGGCAAGTAGGTAGTGGCATATATCTCTAATAACCACTTTCTAGGTCAGTAAACTTGAACTATATAAATAAGAGATTTTTTCCGATTAGTGGCAAAAAAAAAAAAGGAAAGTAAGTTTGTTTAGAACTTATTAGTTAACATTAATCCCTTGTAACTTTTTTCCTATCCTTCTGGTACTGAAATTGAAAAAACCTTCTCATTTCTGTGAATTAGGAAAAAAGAGAAAACAAAAGATTAAAATGGCAAACTCAGCCAGGCTAGTGTAAAAAAAAAAAAGAAAAATTATAACAGCCCACAACTCAAGGAGAGCCCTTAGCCTAATGGAGTTCTAAGGCAATAAGTCTATTTTAACTTCACTGTTGGCGAAGTTTGTCTTACCGTAAAATACTTCTACCTTGTTTCATTTCACAAAAAATTGACAATCCACAACTCTCTGTACTGACCAGAAACTTTTGCAAACACTCTGAGCCTCAAGGAAATACTGAAATATTTTGTGGTTTATTACATTTAAGCACACCAAGCATTGTATGCTGTAAGAAAATTGGGTAAAATTACTTCAGTGTGAAAGATTATAGCAGGTCCAGCTAAAAGTAAGGTTCATCTAGAGTTGTGTTGGTCTGGGGTAGAGCTGATACAGGTTTAGGGACTTTGAACTGGCCTTCTGACATCCCATGTACCTACCTTTCCTACTAGTCTCTCTGAGAAGAGGAAAAGACACAATACAATCACCAACATTTAGTTAAACTAGCCTCATATAAGAGTTCAGTTTCTCTAGACTGTTCATGAAATTCCACCAAAGTGATGCTTCTCTATCATTAAACTATTAAAAGGAGAGGAAGAGAGAAAAACAAAGAAGGAAAACATGCACTCACTACTCAGTAGATGCTGTATGTTGGTAGGCAAATTCCATGATTTCCCGTCATCATGTTATGTGACAAACTTTCCAGTATACCTTCTTCGCAATGACCATCTCATGGATCTGATGATTTAGGCACAATACCCTTTTTTTCCATAACAGTCTGTCGTGGTTTAACCCACATACAGGCAAAACTACTTATTTCAACAAACAGAGGACCAGCTCTAGGGAACTTGCTTGTGTGAGACCAGACTCCTAAAATTTGTCATGCACTTTCTGAGAAGAACTTCGAATACGTTAACTGTGGAAATGCATTATAAATGCCTCAAACACTTAAACTTTAAAAATGATATGTAGATTTTATTTTTTAAAAAATGAAATTCAGTGCTAAGTTATTTCATTTGGGAAGAAGTTTAATTCAGAGTCAAACTCATCTCCTTCAAAAGTTCCATTCATCTGGCTGCTTTCAACAGGGAACTGCAAGAAATGGAGAAGAAAACGAATACAAAATTCAAGTAATTTATTTACTGGAAATGGTAATGTCTTTTGGGATATATTTTTAAGGCAATGGGATTTTTGGGCTGCAGCAGAGCTGACAGCACAGCGGTGGCTGCACAGACATTTCTACCATCCCAAAGGTCATTTACAAACTGCAATAACTCTAAAATGTCACCTAACTGACGATGAATGCAAGTGTCTCTGCATTTAACTTTGATATCTAGATTCTAAACTCTGTAAATTGCAACCTGGCTATAAAACGAAGGAAGTTCTACATCACAATGTGCATAAAGGGGTTATTGAAAAAAATACAAGTACTACATCTTGCCTGAGCTAATTGCTGATGTGGGCTAAAAAACTGCTACAAGCTGAGATTGTGTGCTTTTTGTTTCTTAACACAGGAAATCCTGGAGGGAAGGGCAGATATTGTTCTAATTTGGTTTAGAAAACAAAAGTATCTGTGAGAATAGAACAGAACATTTGTATGCGTCCTGTGAGTCGCCCCTGTGTGGGGAAAAATGGTGTGTGTAGAGGTTGTGCTCTGAGAAAACAACTACTTGTTTTCAGCTAACGGTTACTTGATCAATAGAGTCAAGCCCAAATTTGAAAATAGTTTTTGTAATGCATATATGCAAACTCATGGAAAATTCCCATAGATAAATAAATCGCAAAAAGCATGCTCCCTCCTTTCAGTCAAACCCCCTATAGAACACAGTAGAAATTAAATAAGTGGAGTTCTACAGAAGTGGTACGGATTTCTGAACAAATCACAGGAGAATCTACAGCATTTAAAGATAATTCAAGGTGTCTGGAATACATAAATTTATCCAGGGGCTCTCAGCTCATTGGGCCTTTAGGGGAAAGTCTCTCACTGACTTTAGTTTTAGTTACTTTATCTTAATGTGAAACAACCCATGTTCGACACCAATAAATTTGTGTTTTCTCTGGTTACAATGATTATAAATCCATTCCACTGTGTAGGCAAGGAATGAGTACAATTAGCTGAGTCCCAGGGGGCCTCAGAACTAGCATATAAATCTCTGCACATTCTTAAACAGACAGTACTTTGGCAATCACTTCTGAGAGGGCTCTAAGGAAAGCCAGAGCCTGCAAATCACTGTGCTGCAGGAGCACTGAGAGGAGGCCGAGCATGTTTGCTTTGTCTGAATCAGATTGGCCGCAAACTATGCACAGAAATACAGCCTGCATCTGTTGTTACAATACGATTTCGTAAAGAAATTGATTTGAGGAAGTGTTATTTTGTTAAGGAAAAGGAAATGAGGAGGACTCTGTACACCTAAGTTGCATTTCTCCAGAACATTTTTCTCTGCAAGTACCTTGTCACAAATGTCTTCATACACAGCGAAATATTATTTTCCAGTTTATTTTCAGCATCAGGACCCTGCGCATTCCATTGCTACAGGTACAGCACTCCAGCCCTTTGCCTTGTGAACAGCTGTCAACCAAGAACTTCTGAAACAAGTTTCGGAAGAGAAATTGAGATTCACAGTTGTAACCTGAATCAAGTTAGAAAAAAATTAGCGATGTTAAGGCTTTTTGCAAAAAGGTGTTATGCTGTCAGTCTCTTACAGTGTCCTAATCAAACCACGTCAATCAATTTCCACGATCTCTGAGACAATTTAATTAAGTAATATCAGTAACCTGAATGAAAACATAGGACTACCATTTAGAGTCACAACTAATGCAAATACTTTTTCCCTGTTTTCCAGTTGTTCAGTATTAGTCTGAGAATCTGACCTACATCCAAAGTCAAGGAAAATCAAGGATAAAGGAGATTAACTCATTCCATGACTGAGGTTTCCTTCTTTTTTTGCATTTTTCAGGTTTGTTATTTCATGGAGGGTTTAAGACTCCAATTTATTGAAATCAGGAGGAATAAAGCATTGGAACCACTAGATAGATACAGAAAATTAGCTTAAAAATAATTATTGCAGTTCTTCTACAAAAAATTTAAAAGGCAACTGCAGTAACAATAGAACAGAGAGCTGAACTATATCCCTACATACCTCTTTAAAAATGGAGGAAGCAAAACTTAAATCAGAGACTGCTTTATGCACGGGCCAAGTTATCCCCAGCTGAAAGCTTTTGTACAGAACAGCCATTGAAACGATCAGTCCTCAGAAGTGTCAAGTTGTACCTAGGAACAAATGTTTGCAGGCTTGGGATCTAAAACATCTGTTTCTGAAATAAGTCAAGGAACATTAGTCACACTAATCTTTTTCAGATTTCATTTGCACTTGAAGAGATATCTTAAAAGTATTCAACCAACAACAAGCCGGTTGTTACGAAATACGCTCTTCAAATCAAACTGCACTAAATACAGCAAAACAAATCCTAAACAGGGCAGAAGAGCAGACTATTATAGAATTTATGTTTTCCCCTGCAAGTTCTCCTCCTCTACAAATAATACAAATAACTTATTTGGTAATAAAAGTACTAGAAATATCTGCTTCCATGTCATCATCTTAACCTTCTCATGAAAGATCACCTTAATTTGTAAAACCACACAGCAAGGATTGTCCATTGAAGAACCTGAATCATTTGTCAGAATCACTTATCTGGGTCACATTTGGAGGAGTGCGTGCAGCAGGTTGAGAGAGTTGATCCTTCTGCTCTACTCAGTACTGGTGAGACAGATTTGGAGTAACATGTCCTGTTCTGGGCTGCCCAGTACAAAAGAGATATGGATAGGCTGGGAAGAGTCCAGGAAAGGGCCTGGAGAGCTGGGACTGTTCAGTCTTGAGGAGTGCAAGCTCAGGGGAGTCTTATCAATACATATAAATATGTGAAGGGAGGATTTACAGAAGATGGAGCCAGACTCTTCTCAGTGATATACAGTGACAGGACCAGTGGCAATGGGCACAAACTGAAATGCAGGAGGTCCTATCTGAACATCACTTTTTTACTGTGAGGGTGACTGATCACTGGCATCAGTTACCCATGGAGATTGTGGAGTCTCCATCGTTAGTGATATTCAAAAGCTGGACACGTCCGGCGCAACCTGTTCTAGGTGGCCCTGTTGGAGCACAGGGTTGGACAAAACGACCTCCAGAAATCCCTTACAACCTCAGTCATTCTATGATTCTGCAATTCTCTAAGTTTCCTGGTTGAGGGAATGTTTTTCACTATGCCATTTAATATTTAGACCTGGCTTCAGAAATACAGCTCATAAGCCTAGACTAAAACCCCAAGCTACTTTCAGAAAAACTGGGGAATATTAGATTTTTTTGGTCTGAAACTCACTACTGTGTGTTTCAGGGGAGACTACTTGCCATCATCACAGTTGAGGTTGAATGTCCTTTAAACAGAAATGTGAAGTTTGGGGGATAGGAAATGAAGCAAACCACACATTTTCTCTCAGTGTCTTGGACACCAGCAGTCTTAGAATCTCCTCTCTTCCCCTGCTGCTAAACATTTTGACTAAAGCATATTGAAAAAACCCTGCATAAAACAGTATGAGAGGCAGTGGTTGGAATTACATTGACTTCCCTGCCAGGAGAGCATCCTATTTCATAGAATCATGTTGTTTCTGGTTGAATTTGCCTCCTGTCCTTCAAACCCTATACTTCTCTCCTTAAAATGGGGCCAGTATGCCAAGATTAATTAAAGCATGAACCTGGACTATGTAGATCTAATTTCTAATAAGAGCTGAACAATGAGAAATAAGAGTTTGAATCCTTCCCTGTTGGAAACTGGAGTTTTATCTGCAGTGAATGATGAACAACTTACCTTCAATGGCCAAATATTTGAAAGACTACTGTGCTTCATACTCAGTGCATTGTTGCTGTGATGTGTTATATGTACTTGTAGCATCCTTTCCAGAAAAGGCCCCTTAAAGGATCTCTGTGGAGGGGTACCTTGTCTGTAAATCTTGAAGAGCAGACATCTGCTGAGACACTCAGATCTGCCAATAGGATGGAAATTTCACATGCATGACAGTAGGTTTTTAACCCTTTGTAAGTTTTCCTACAAAAAGGAAAGTGGAGTTTCTTATAAGTTAAATATGATTTTTGAGTAAGTCTGTCTGTTGATCTTATGTGAAGTGCCTGATATCTTAACTCCAATAGCCTCAGAATACACACCTATTTCTGAAAGCCACAGCATGTAGATGCAGCACCGTGGTCTGAGAAAAGCACAAAGTTAGCAGTATAGGGTTTTCCTATTTGCTATTCACAATTCAGCAACACATTTTATTTTTCACCAATATGTTCCTGCGCTGGAACAAATCATCCAGAAAGGTTGTGCAGTTTCCATCCTAGGAGATTTTCAAGACCTGACTAGATGAAGCACTGAGTAACTTCTGATCTCAGAACTGTCCCTGCTTTGAGCAGGAGGTTGGACTAGAGACCTTCTGAGGTCTCTTCCAGTCTCATTTTTCCTATGAACCTATGGAACGTTGCCTGCTTTATCTAATTTTTGCAGTTAAGTTTTGCTGTTGCTGGTGCAAATGTTGTAAGTAGAGAATAAAATCTGACTGTTCTAATGTTGAAACCATCACCAGGGCATCTGACTATAAGTGTAATTTTATTCTGATAGAAAATATCTGCTGACATGGTCCTTTATTTATGTATCCAATTAACTGTTTTTTTGACCTGGTTGGGCAGAATAAACTCAAGGCAAATTTTGTGATGGATATTTTGTCTGGACAAACATACACAAACAATGTACCATGGGCATTCACTAGCTGCTTCAAACTATCATTTGCATTTTGAGTTGTGCAAATGATATCTGAGTTGCATGAAGCAGCTCCTGGTTTTCTCATTAGATGGCACAGACTTAAAAAAGAAAGGTTCCAGTTTGATTTCAAGCTCCTTATGCTTTTGCTAAGAGAGCTGGAGAAATAGACTGGGAATTACCACATAAAAAAATAAATAAATCATTTATATTCCTATTTCTCTGAGTAAATTAGCCCAGCTGAAATGTGCTGTACGGAAGATCTCTTCCAACGCAGAAGATGAATACATGACAGAGCTCTTAGCTACTTACTATGCTCTATGGCCCATGTTCTTCTGTCACACTATGCTTTACCCATATAAACATGTCATATGGTGCTGCAACCATGTAGTTGCACTTGATGTCAAGAGATGGTACGCCTTGCCTTTTCATTTGATCAGTTGCATCAACGTTTCACATTTGGCCTTGTGACTGGAGATCCTCAGTCACGAGTTTTCTTAGCTCCATTCGGAAAGTCTTTCTCATGTCTTGCAAGAACAAGCCATCAACTGGGACTGCTACTGAGAAGGAAATTATTCTAAGAGAAACTATGTTTTAAAATACAATTTTGCATAAAACCCTGGCCTGACAAGCATGCTGATGATGTGTCCTTTGTCAGGGTAATATGATTTTATTCAGATACCAGTTATGCAGGATGATGAGGACCCTTCATGTGAGAGAGAAATGGGAATGAATGGCTATCGGGAGGGGTGATGAGCCAGCTGAGAGAACATGGGTGAGGGTTAGAGGTGAACAGTTCTGCATCAAGGGGAGGGAAGCAGGGGGTGAGAGAGAGGGAGGGCACAGGGCTCTTTCTGGATCTCCATAACAAAGTTTCAACAACAAATGGCTTAATAAAATAGGTATTTTAATGAGATATAGATTTAAGAAAAGGAATACAGATATTTCATGTAGTATCTTATGTCCCTTCAGATGCTGGGAACTCCATGTTTGTGCAGCATCAGCACAGCATGCTGTGGGAAAATCCATCTGGGATTCGTCTCTCACCTTGTCCTTGTTAGCCTTCCTACCCTGCTCAGTGCAGCGCATGGGTGATGCTGGTCAATGTTATACCCTTCTCCGCAGTGTCTCGCAAAAGGACAAAGACAACGAGCATAATCTGAATCACATGAAATTCCATTTAAATACAGTCAAAACCATTTTTTACTCTGAGTGCAGTCAAACACTGGAACAGGTTGTGGAGAGGGACTTCTGAGTCTCCCTGCCTGGAGATACTTGAAACCTCATTGGTTCTACACAACCTGCACAGGTTGAGCCTGTTTTGAGGAGTGGGGCTGGAGTAGACCATCTCCAGAGGTCACTTCCCATCACCCCTATTCATCGATTGCATGAACCAGATTAATATATAATTTATAGCCTTGGCAATCTAAGTCATTATCAAGAAAAAGTTTCTTGACATAAGCAAGACCTTTTACTATTCCAGCTAGTATGTTACCCAGAACATTAAAAATTAAAAGAATGTAGGATGTGCCTGAACCAAATTATTCAAAAGCTGAGAAATGTAAATTATGTGAGTGTCTTAGCAAACTTTTTTTACGCTTTCATGAAAGATGATTTCTAAAAGGTTCCCTGATCTCTACCCAATCTTTTTAACACTTTAATCAGCATTACATATTAGATCTGTGAGCTATTCTAATCATAGAGTGAATACAATATCATCTATCTCCTTGTGGGCATAGATTTTGATACAAAATGGAGATGGTTAAAGATTAAGTTTTATTATTCCCATTTTTACAGCTGGTGAACAAACAATGAGATTCTAGTTACTATAAGCTTTGAAGTAATAGGTTTGAATTACTTTGGTGTTTTTAAGTTACAGAAAAAAATCTTCAGAGCAGTTTATATATTCAAAGCACATCTCCACGCAACTCTGCCTGCAGCTGTGATTACTCAGCAATTATTTAAAAGAGGCTTCCGGTATCACAAGTTGGATCCCTAGATAATGCACTTTCAATGTCCAATTCTGAAGATTTTTCCTTAAGTAATTTGCCCTTCCTCATATACCAACTTTGTAGCAGAGGCAGGGATAGAAACCAATTTCCCCAAGCTTACATTTATCTTCCTTAACCTTCCAAGTCTTTTCTCTTTCTGTCGTCTCCCTTATTCTCTGCATAATGATCAACTTCCTTGTCAAATGAGGCAAGGACTCAGGTGCCTCTGCTACACAACCTTAATTCATCCCAGTGCACTGGACAGATGTACCCCGTGCAGTAAAAGACACATGCTGTCTTTGCAAAGAAGAACTGTGACCATTGAATAAAGAGATCATCAAGAAATGCACAGAGAGCACTAAATTATATTTGTGCTAACAACCCTGGTTTCCTGGGCTGTGATAACAATCCTGGCCATTACCAAATGCTTCCTTCCCTGTGTATATGTATGAAGAAATCCCGTGCCTCTCAACATTTAAAACCAGCATGAAAGGGAAGAAACTGAGTTCATTTCCCTTAAGTCTGCAAGGGTTTTTGATCCTCTACTTCCACCTTTTAAGCCAACATACAGCTGTAGCCCTAACACTCTTCCATATGGAGCAATCACTAGATGGGGAGAAACTTTGCTCTTTGCTACCAAGTTTCAGTGATTTGTTGACCCCAGAGAAATGGCAAGGCATCATCTCCTGAGCAGCTTTGCAGTTGCAGTTACATACTACTTTTTTCATTACCTCAGCCCTACTTATATGTTTTGGTTCTTCTCCTATCCTTGCTATTTCTTGTGGCTAGTGTTCTTAGATCTGAATGAATTTTCAGCGTAGTTTAATCTTTCCTATTGAGTGCTTTGAAACTGTCTTGATTTCCAGTAAACTCTGTGGCAATTTTGACATGGAGTTCAAGACAGTTAGAATTCCATCCAAGTACATAGCAACATTTTATTCACCCCTACTTTTAGACTGATCGTACTGGTCAATCACATTCTATATGCATAAATTAACATTCCTCTAGTGCTCCTCAAGGACCTCAAGTTGGTCCTCAAGAAGAGATTTTTCCTAGGATTTCAATTATGTGCTCAATAGAGAATGGGAGACAAAAACAAATGTAGGGGAGCTATGCTGACTCCCATGATGTATCCCTGTGTAAGTTTCACTTACACTGGAAGAAAGATGGTGCAGAGAAACACGCCAAAATAACCTCCACTTAGGATGAGATCCTTAGCAGACAAATTCCGTATGTATTTATAAGAACAGCTTGTGATGATACTTGGATTTCCCAAGTTTTTTCAGGGGCGTGGAAATATCTCCATGCACACAGAGTGCAAGCAAAAAGAACTGCTACAATCAGTTGTTCCATTCTCCTTCCTGTACAGGAGCAGTATTTATTTTAAACCCCATTTGACGTGATCACACTTCCAAACTGAAAATATCTTTATTACTTGTTACATGCGTGACTCAATCACTATTTACGGTTTCAGTTTAAAACTGTTCCTTTGACTTCACCAGTGAATTATCTATTTTTAACAATGTTGTCAAAATCTTCATTCTAGATATAAACTGAAAATGACTTTTTTTAAAAGAAATTTATCTCATCTGAATTGTATTGCCAGTATTTGCCTATTCTTTCAAGAATTCTGCAGGCCAGAATCACATCTGAGTTATGAAGATCTATATTAATTTGTTTAGTTTTTAAATAAAACGACTTAGAGTCATTTATAAAGATTGTAGAGAACTGGTGGGTGCAAGTTTCTGACAAAGTCAATCTCCTAGGAATGAAGTGAGTCCTCGCTAAAATAGCAGCAAGACTAGCAGCAATAAGAAAGGACTGTTTTGAAAGCACCAAAGCTGAGTTCCTGTTTGCAGCCAGTAGGAGTAAAACTAGAATAGCTTTCTGCTGCTGAGGAAAACCAGGAACTTTCAGTAACCGAGTAATTTTGAGTAGAGGCAGAAAATACACTTGATATGCCCAAGTTCTGTGATACCATTTACGATTTAGAGTCTGTTGTAAATGGTCTCCTGTTTGCTACTTTTGAGGTCACTGACAGCAACCACCAGGAATGCAAGCGAGTTCCTTTACAATAAGAGTGCGTTCCAATCAGCAATAACACAGCTCCAGATTAAGCTAATTGCTAGTAAAGAGCACGTCATCAGTCAAAAGCCTCACTGTCACCTAGGTAATCTTGAGCATTTTTGTTCTTTTGCAGGGGCCATTCTCCTTCACTCACTTTTGCTTCAAGGCCTTTATTTCTCTCTCTGCTGAAGGGTCTTTACAAGGGCAACAACTCTCATTCATACATGGAAAAGGTATAGCAAGGAGTGAAAAGTAATTTCTGTGCAGGTGAAGATTTTCAGGAGCATTTAAATGACTCAGGAAGCACAACTTTCACTAAAAATAACACAAGGGCTTTTGAAAATACGCATCTATTCTTTCTTTTTTCCCCTGAAAATAGAGGAATTTCAGTGGTTGGTTGTATAGAGACAAAATCAGTAATAAGTGGTTCAATGTTTCTTGAAGATGAAGGACTCTGATGAAACATGAAACAGTTGAAGTTATCGCAAGTCAATGAATATGAAAAATATTTCATTTCACAAAATAGGTTACATTTTCCTGCTGAAGTTCTAATTTTGCCTAAACAATCAGTATATGATTGAACAGAAACAGCTTGAAGTGAATATTTCATTACAAGGAATTTTTCCCTCAACTGTACTCAATAAAACAAAAATTGCTCCAAGTTGTTTGTAAAACTGAAACAAATTTGGTCTTTTACATTCCTGTTGTCTTCCAGTTCAACTATAAACATTCACTCCGAGCAACTAGCTACAGTTGCCAACTAACACATATCCCAAGTTTAAATGCATAACCTGACCAGTCTAAATAAATTTCAAGCACATGAAAATGACTGTTGTTATGTTATTATTTTTTCTTATAAATGTTTATAATTCCATCATAAATATAAGAAAAATAGCAACAGTACCCCCTGAGCAACCATTTCAAGTGTTGTTGTGTTACACAGTAGTTATAAAGGAACACATCCTCTTCAAATTATTACTTAGAAATAGTAATACACTTTCCCTGTTTCTTGTTTTACATTGTAGAACAAAACACCAATCACCTAAATTCCATAGATTTTTAAAAATATCTATATAGAACTTCCGAGAAAAAAAGGTTTCATTTCTGTCTCTGGTAAAAAAATGTGTGTCATCACATTCTTATTATAGAACCCTACATCACAGAAATCAACATGGAAGACAAATGCTATCATCTCTGCTGCAAGGCAGCATTTCTTGAATAAATATTTAAGAGCAGTAGATGTAACAGCACTGTGAGACCACTTATATTTCATATAAATAGGGATTTATTTGTCAGTTAATTCTCATACTAAGTATTGAAATAAGTGGCAGAAAGTATTGAAACAAATATTTTTATGGGGAAAATTATTTCCTTCTGTTATACAAAGTATGAAGAGAATAACTTGTGTTTATATAACATTAAACTTGAATACATTTTCAGTTTTGTTTAAGGAAAGCTTTTTTCAGTCTTATGTTAATTGTGCAGTTAGTAGTCTTAATCCCTTTTGGTAATATTTAACTTTAGGCAAATCTCAATAAATTGAGTTTCATATCTTAGCTCTTATGATGTCTTTTTCTTCAAACTATCAGTTAAGCTAGCTATATCAGTCAAGTGTTTCAATTACTTCCAGAATCTGTTGTTTATAGTAAATCTGTTGGCATAAAAGAGGGTCTGTCTTGTGTTTTAAATCTCATTTACACATATTTGTTCTTCCCACTCTCTTCCTTCCCATTTTCTTCAATATGGATGATTACCACTTTCATTTCAAAGGAAACACAGGGTGGGGAAAAAGGGCAGTTCTTAAAAGCTAGGTTGGAAATTAGCTAGCAGCTATTTTCACAGGATTTTTTTTCAACCTTTTTATGAGCACTCCTTCTCTAACTAACAGAAAACAAGGATTGTTTCGTAAAACAGGTTTATGAAAACAAACCAGAAAAAAATTCAGTAAGACGCTGTGGGGATTTCACGGTAAAGGAAATCTTCATATAATTTTTCTTTCACAAGAGGATCAATTGTGTAAAAGGCCGCTAACAAATCAGAAGGAAATAAGGTGCTTGTTTACTGAGGATAGGGCAAGCACTAATGTGTTACGTTACTGAAGCATGGGACATTTAGGGTACCCTACAGGATAATGAAGTTAAACTGCTGAAATTCTCTTCAATGGAGATTTTATTTATTTATTTATTTATTTTTATTATTATTATTTATGAAGACACCTGCCAAGTTGGTTTGTGAGGAAAAAGAAGAGTGGTGTTATGGTTTGAAGTGGGGGGGAGAGGTCCGGGTGGCAGAAGCTGCCCATCACACCGGACTCCCATCCCCCTCGGGGCTTGAGCCAATCGGCGCCTCTGCGAATTGCCCTATTTACGTCGGACAAAGGAACCGGAAAGGTGTGCCTGTGCCCAGGAGCAAGTAGATAGGAGGGGGGGCACGGCCCCCGCTCCCGGCCGGGCCGGTGCCCGCCCCGTGCCGGTGCCCGCCCCGTAGAGGATGGCGGAGGCGCTTGGGGAACTCGGGGAGAGCCCCGCTGCCGGGGCACCCACTGGGCCGAGTTCACCCAGAAAGGACTGAAATCTAAGAGAAACGGCCACACAGATAAGAGGTCAGTGAAGATGGAACGGAACAACGTGTGCCGCGGCTGAGTCCCCCTTGCCAGCAGCCCCTTTGCAAACAAGTCCTCGGTGGAGCAAGCAGCCCGTGGAGGACCCACGTCGAGAAGAGATGCCAGAGCCTGAGCACGGTACGCATCTAGAGTCCGTGGGATGACCCCCACCGATGGGGAGGTGTTTCGTTAAAGGAGATGCCTGAGCCTGAGCCTATTGTGAATCCTGGGCACAGGTCGAGGCGCATTTACGCATTTTGCATTTACGCATCTTAAGTCTGTACGGAGGCGCATTTAAGGTCGGTATGACGACCCACGCCGGAGCGCATTTAAAGTCTGTATGATGACCCACGCCAGAGCGAGTGGCTACGGCTCCTTAAAAGTCCAGGACTGGTAAAGCCCGCACTTGGGGCAAATCCAATGGGGTAAGGATTTGCCCCCCAGCGGGTAGGATTCACGCTTTCGCCGTGAGTAGGGGATCCACTGGTTCAAGGGACAAAGGTGTAAGGACTCCTTTTCCTTTAAGAGAAGCGGCAGTAACAACTTGGAATGAACTGACCTGCACTCCCCCATTCCCTGCCCCCATGCGCCGCTGCGGGGAGGAGGTAGAGCCGGGAAGAAGAGGCAAAGGGGGGGGGAGTGGTGTTGTTTTTAAGACCTGGCCTTGTTTTCTTGTTATTATCTTAAGTAACCGTTTTTGTTTGCTTTTCTCTTTGTAGGTAGCTGTTAATAAATAGTTTTGCATTAAGAAAAAGCCTCTTTTGCCCGGGACCGTGGTTGGTGGGTGCTCCTCTGTTCCTGTCTCGATCCTCAGCTCTTTTATTACATTTTTCTCTCCTCTCCATTTTACTGGGGTGGGAGAGCTGCGTGGGGTTTAGTTGCCGGATCGTCCCTAACCCACGACAAGTGGTCATGCTTTCATGAAAGGAGTAGAGGATTGGAAAGGATTTTGAAGCCCATTCCTCTTTAATCTGAATAAAAGCTTTTAGTCTGAAGTTTTTAGGTTTTTTCACAAGATACAGAAGAACCACATACTTAATTCTATGCCTTTAGGACACTATTCCCAGCTTGCTGAAGCCAAACAAACCAGCGTGACTCCTTCAGAAGCCCATTAGGCACCGCCCCTCCCCGCATGGCGCTGGAACTCAACAGTGAGCTCCCGCTTACCGGACACCCCTGTGACCACAGAAGCAGCTCCTGTTTCCAACAGGGCAAGAAAAATTATCCTGAAAAAAACCAGTGCATTTCAGGAGCGGCTGCCCACGAGAGCTTCTCATGTGTGGGGTCTGGGCTGACCCCGTCACTGCTTTGGCCCCACCCTCAGCCTCAGCTCCCCATCTCCCGTGGCTCCACACAGCACCCTGACACCGTCTCTTATCCACTATCTCAGACAGCTCACGTTGTTGCTGAAATAAAGACACAATCACCTCGACATTTGGGGGAACCCTCGCAGATGCCATTTGCAAATTCTTTTTTTTTTTAACCTGATATAATTTCTTTTGATAAAACTTTAAATGAAAATGGCAACTGTTTGGTATTTCTGCAAAAAGACCTTAGTGGTTGGAAAAAGTGATGGCAGCTACAGATTTTCATGCGTTGTTGAATCAGGTGAACACTGATCCATCACAGAGTAGCTGCCATCTCACCAGGGCTAGAGCAAAGATACTCTCATTTCCCTCTCAGCTCCACCCAGCTTCCTTTTACATTGCTTTTCTCATTGCAAAGCCCTGTTAACCATTGTTACACGTGATTTATATCATCCCCAAAGACGGCAACGAGCTGCCAGGAGGGCCTATTAGACCTGTTAAAAATAGTACATGGCTCCCAAGAGCCTGAAGTGGTAAGACATCTGCTTCATTAAATGCTTTACGATAATGAAAATCAAGTACGAATGTCGATTGAGAAGTCATTCTTGTGCTCAGAATGGACATTAGAAATATTTTCTTCCAATGCCACAAACCTCATTTTCAGGTTAAAGAGTAATTACTACACATCCATTAAAAGAGTGGGTTAACAGTTTTGATAAACTCTGTGGGTTGTGAGGAAAGACACACTGAACCGAGAAATGAGCAGTCACGCAGGAGTGACTGGGAGAATGATGGTAAGGTTGGGAGTTGCCACAGGGAAATCTCACCTCTGTGTCCTCCACACTTGCTCAGATGTAGCATCTTCAGAAGCTTCCTATCCTGAAATCCACTGCATGCAACAGTAAATTGACTGAGTGGATGGATGCCATCAGCTGTTTTTAAGTGATTAGGCTGTAGATGCCATGAAGAGGTTTTAAATAAACTCAAGATTATACCTGAAAGTTTGTTGCATGCAGTGAACACAACTAGAAGTCTATTGACGTGCAGCATATAGTTGTATTACACCTAGAAATCCCACCTATGTACAATTCTAGGTTTTCTAATGTAAATGAAGCCTTAAACACTATCAGTTTTGGCACCACAGCAGTGCTGTGGGAAAGTCCAGAGTCAACAAGGGAGGCAGGGGGTAAGTCGCCACATAAACCCACTTAAAATAATCATGTTGAGACTTAAAAAGATACTTGAAATGTATCTCTGAAGAAGAGGCATCAAACAATTTGAGATGAAGCTTGATGCTGTGTGTCCTTCCAGAGTTCATTGCAGCAGCACGAGATTGGTGCCAGCACAAGTGGGAGCAGCGTGGCTGCTGCCGTAGGATACACTAACTGGGCTGGTATACCACCCCTCAGCACAGGTTATCTGCCCAAGGAGAGCACCAAACTGCTGTTTACCCCCTCCAGCAAGCTAACACAGGTCCCCTTTCATCATTCCGAATGTTGTCACCTCCTCAATTTCACAGTAAGTCAAAAGAAAATATTGCCTCCGTGCTCTGTGCTCCGGCTCTGCACAGGCAGCTGCTACAAATTTAGGAGTCTGCATTAATTTCTGAACCTCTTAATTAAATATAAAAGTGTAAAATAAGCCAGTCACCATCAGATGTAGAACAAAGAGGTCAAATTGAGTATTAAACGGAAAGACTATAAGGTATGTAACTGTGTGGGCAGAACAAATTGAGATATAGAGTCTTTGACCTCTGTGGTTTCTGGTTAAAAATCTACATGCAGTTTTATAATCAGTTATAAAAAGTATCCTGCCATTTGACTCATCTCTGTATGCCAAACTTCTAAAGGAAATTTATTCATAGTTATATTTAAAGCACTGTCAATATGCCTTGACGCTTCAAATCAAAACACCAGAGGAATCGAATGATTTTATTTCTAATGATTTGAAAAAACCCAAACAACAAACGTCCAACAAACCCAAGAAATGGCACTTCTGTATGATTTTTCCACCAGGAAATCTCTCAGGATTCATTTCTAAGTCACAGTCTTCAAAACCTGGTGGAGTTTCTAACCTGAAAAGTTAGCTTCCTGCTCTGACAGACCAATATCTTTCTGGTGATTCCCTTAGCATTGTCCATCCAGCATTGATTTGCTTTTCTTCAGGCTCTAGGCTTTTTATTTTTCCCCTGAGGGCATGCATTTTCTTAAAAAGCAAAAATACAGTCAACATCCAACAGTCATAATATCCACACTACAATACAGAAGGTGCATGTATCACTTGGTAGACTTAAATAACCTTAAATTGATTTGCTCTTTTGTCCATAACAGAATATCTATGTAGTTCAGTGCAAGCTGAAATCCATCTAAGATTGTATGCAGAGCCAGTTTTACAGGGCAGTCATCCAATGTGCAAGTTTGAGGCCTCCATACATTAATTTCTCTTTTCCTCCCATACATAATGTTGTCTCTGAGCTCATCTCTGCATTTAGGTGGCTGCATCCAGGATGCCACAGGTGTGTCATCCTCAGTACCAGTTACAGTTAGCTCAAAGTCAGCCCATGTATATATATATATATAGGTTTTGGTTACAATATCAGCCAAAACAGTGGAATACTTCATGATGAAGTCTGAATTTCAAATGGAAACCTCCTTTTTACATCAATGAATTGTTACCATGCCAAGTACATTCAAAATTAGGAAAATCGAGACAGACGGAGAAAAATTACTTGCTGTTGCGGTGTGTGGACAGTCTCCGTGAGCTGCAAAAAGCTGCTTAAATTAGCATATTTACTAAAAGGATTTTCTGCTGTAACTTTCATCCCACACATCTAAATCCTTTTTCCTACAGTTCTTCTGTTCCTACCAGCACCATAGAGACCACACTGAGAGACACACTGATCATATATAAAAGGAAGTCTGAAGAAAGTGGAAAACAAAATGTAAGTGATGGAAAAGCACAGAAATTAAAATATTTGCATATGCAAATCTGCTTGCATATTTGGAAGGCAGAAATGCAGGACAAAAAGCTTCAAAATATCCAAGTTTTATGTTTGTTACATGTGCTCTGAAGTATAGACTTGTACTTTGCAGAAAAGCAGAAAAAAAGAAGTAGGCATCTCTAAAGGATCCAGTAAACATCCACTCTGTGCCTCAGCACAGTCTATAGCAAATATAAAGCCAATAGTAAAGCACAGTAACAGCAGCCATGATGGCAGCGTGGAAGAAGAGCATTGTCAGTGTCTTTTTTGCCTGCAATACTTGGAATCGGTCAGAGACCATTTTCAGATAGAAAACTACAACAAAACAAATATCTTCTCCCCAGAAGTATCTCTGCTAATCTTGTCAAGATAAAATTTCTTGAGTTAAATCTAGTCATCAGTTAAACTCTGGACCATATGTGAAAGACAGATCAGGTAAGCTACCAAAAGCATTAGTGCCCATAAATCCCCAAGGTATGCAACCAAAAGCCAGTGCTCAGCTGAAGCCATCTTTTAGTATCTGTTTGGCATTGCTCCAGAAACAAAATCAAAGACATGAGTTTAATCTGTCAGTGGAAAGAAGGAAAAACAGTCACCTAAGTGGAAACTACTTCATCTATATGCCCTGCACAGCTCCCACTTCTCTAAGGAGTTACAGTGCTGATGTCCAGTACCAGATGGTGTTGCACAGACTTTCTGAAGTTACAAAGAAAAGCAGAGACCTTCTAGTATGGCTGGCCTCCAAAACCATTTGCTCTTGAATTGTGCTGCTAACCTCTGAAGCTCTGCTGCGCTTGTATGGTCCTTTGACATTTATGGAATAAACTCATTAAAACTAGTACTAGCTGTTTCCATTTATTCCTGTAACACTCAAAGCCTGTTCACACAGCCTAAAACACAAAGTTCCTACTTGTCTAGCTTCAATCTTGTCACTGCTCTTCTCCAAAAAGAAAAGGGAAACAGTGCTCTGAAATGAACAGCTGGAACCTGCATCAGATGAGGACAACTCAGCAGGATTAGATGAATGCTTAAGCAGCAGAAACATGTTTCTTTTTTCATGTAAATATTCCTAGTGCTAGGTAAAAAATCAAAAAGCAGTGTTTGCAGGGGGCTTCTGAAATTTTGCTTGCAGCTTTTGAACTTATGTATCAGTTAAGCATATTTATCATTTTAGTACTGAATGCTACCGCAAAAAGCAGAAGTAAAAAGTTCATGCAAGTTCCCTTCTCAGCAGCCTTTCTTCCAGCCCACTAGAAGCAGAAGCAGTGCAGGGGCCGGAGGTGCAGATGCAGTTTTCATACATCCATCATCAGCACAGAGGAAAACAACCCCTTCTTATGACTTCTGCTGCTATCTATTGCTTCTGTAACTCACAACTGCAATATGAAGATTTCTCAGACTTAACAGCACTTTAGAGAGAGGCAAAGGCTAAGTTTTATTATTATTGGCTTAATTTCTACTCTTTTTCTTCACACAAACACATACTACTGAGCCCATGGGAAACATTAACAAAAATAGTCTAATTTCTTGTTCCTAATACTGACTTTAATTAAATATTGCTTTTTCCCTACTTAGCTATGTGGCATGGGACACAGAAATTATTTGAAAGGACTTGGGAGTGGACTCAAAGGCTGGTGAAGTGAAATTAATCATTTCCCTGCAAAAGGAAGGACTGATTTGCTGCCAACTCATTTTTAACTAGTCTCTGTGACTTGCTCCTGCAATGTGGCAGCCAAGATTTCCATCAGGTAAAGGAAGCATAATTGCACAAGTGCTCGTGTGCTTACAAAGTGCCCCTCCACAGGGCGCACGCAAAAATACTTCGGCTGCACTCACAGCGCTTTTTTGCGTGGAAAAAAAAAAGCGGTTTCAGATGTTCGTGACATGGTTAATGTCACTTGAAACCAAAATGCTGAGACTTTCCCCTTTTAACTTTATTAAGCTGCTACTGTTCCTGAAACGCTGGTCTGGAATTGGTGAACCCAAGAGAAGGAATAAAGACAGTTAATTCACTGCTGAAAGAACAGACTTATATTATAACTTGCTTCCCTTCTCAAATTTTAGATAATGTAAGTAGTGTAACTTCAACTAAGAAAAATAAAATTGAAAATACTTTTTTTCCCTCTCTTTCTTTTAAAATCTAGTTAATGGGCAAATCCCCAACTGTATGTTTCTAGTTTGCCTGTAAAGAATCAAAGCTAATGCTTATGCAAATTGGAATACTTTTTATTTAGCAAAACCTAATGGGAAAGGAGCAATGCATAACAGGAAAAAACCCTTCATTCCTGAGACAACGTGGAAGAAAGATGATAATGTTCTCTTTCCATTTAAAAAGGAAAAAAAGAACCAGAAAACCAAACACGAAACATAAAAATAAAATTCCTTTCAGAATAAATAACATGAAGTCTAGGTGCCTGAATTTCTGATCATTTATGGCAGCACTTTAATCCATGATTATTTTCATAAAGTACACTGAGGAAAATGCTTATATATTACAGGAATACCCTTTTTTTCTTTTTTTTTTTTTCCCCTTCTTAATTTATACTCCAAATCTTCCTACTGATTCTAACTAAACAGGAATGGATATAAAGAAGAGATTTGGATTTTAAGTTTGGTATGTTGGAAATCAGGAGACTGATTTAAACTTAGTAAACAACAGAAAAAACAAGACACTGTTTGGTCAACAGTTTTTGTGATTCATAGAGGTGCACGGATAACAGGCAATTATTGAAAAAACATATCTAATCAAAACTCCTGGCAGCACACTGTTTAATCTATTGCCTTTGTGCTAACTTTAATGGGTTGCTTCCAGCAGCTGCCTCAACCAGTTGCTTCAGTTACCACCATGCTATCCCAGTTCTGCATTGCTACTTTCATCACTGCAATATATATTATCCATTTGAAACGGGTTTTCTCTTCTTACAGGTTATTTTGTGGTACGAATACTATTGTGATAGTAGCTGTGACAAAGCATGTTCTTGGTATTTGAGAGCCCATAGGCCATGGATATGCATCTCAAAGCTGAGCAGTCAAGACTTGGCTGTGCATTAATGGGATACTGCCGAATTCCTGGGTTGAGTTGCAGACTTAAGTGCTAGAAAGCATCTCCAGAGGCCACCTAGACCAACCCCAATCCACATCCTAACAGCTGTTCTACCAACTTGCTCTTGAGATCCTCCAGCAACAGGGATTCTACACGTGCCTGCATAATCTTTCCCAGTGCTTTGCTGTCCTTTGAGGCAGGTTTGTGGGTTTTTTTCTGCCCTAAATCTCCACACTCATCTTTCTTTTTTACTACAGCTCAGACACATTCATTTTTGTCCTTTCTATCACAGAAAGGGAAACATATTCCTTCTTTGCAGTAGCTCTTAACATACGTGAAAATTTATCTTCCTCCTTCAACTTCTTTTCTTTGTGTTAAGCTTTTCCATTTATCCAGTATTTAGTTTTCCTTAGTTTTCTAGATCACAGAAAATTCTCAGTGCTCTCTCCAGGTTTCAGTTCAGGTGAATTCTTGAGTTCGAAGTTAGAAGAGAAGTTCTTCTTGAAATACAGTCTCTCTGACTGAACTTGTGAACAGAGGAAATCTTATCAATGCTATGAGGTAATACCTTTGCCATATCGAAGTCCTGCAAGCTATATTATTCTCTAAAACCTGCTGGCCTCAAATCTGATCTCTTTCTACAATATGTGTGTTTCATCTGCAATGGAAAATTTCTGTTTGTGCAACTGAATTATTGTTCCCTTAAGAAAATGTTAGTTCCCTTGATTCTTTTCCCTTAAACCAGTTTTCTGAGGAGTTTTATTTACTAGTTGATGATTAACTCTACTTGTGCAAAATCTAAATTTTTTGCTTTGCATGTTTAGTTCTGCTGTAGAACTACTACTTTTATTCTGCTGTTGCTGCTGAGGCTCACAATATCAGTAATTTCACCATTACTTTTACACAAGTGATCTTTTATCTTAACATCCTCAATGAACATCTTTCTTTTAGTTTGAGTCATGTCATTGAAAACGTCCTCTTACTTCTGTATCAAAATCCATTCCCAACATACCTAGAATTTGCAGGACTATATGCAACCAAATACATTAAATTGCTTAGTAAATATGAAGTTAAAATAGCAGGGATTCTATATCAGCAGTTAAATTTTGAACCAATAACCAAGAATTTTACCTGTAAAAAGTGAAGGGAAGTGAAAATGTGAAAGAAATGCTTGAAAAGTGCATGGTATAGTCCTTTGCATCACAGCTTCATGTGCATGTTAAAGTTCAACAAAAAGAATATCCAACTGTTTGCAATCCACATTAATTACAACACCAAGAACTTTTTTCTTTATCAAATGTTACTTCTAAATGTAAAGCTTTTCTTCTTTATTCTTTCATTTATTTATGAAAACAAAAAATCTTTGTGAAAAATTTAACAAGGTGCAAAATACTACTCAATATCACTTTAAAAAAAATCTGTTCATCTATCAGTGTGTTTTTCTCCTCTTGTGAAAACATGCAACCATCAGCAGGTGTGTCCCCATTTGCCCTCCTACTTCATACCCAGATCCTTGTGTGGTTTTGGAAACGGTGAACTAAATACTGCCCAAATGACACTATAGGACTATTGGTTTCTACCATCAACTGAATTTACTTACAAATTAAATTATCTCCCAACAAAAAATCTGTAGGGAGGAGAGGACATATCATCAGTCATTCCTCTGTTCTGCAGAAGGAAAATTAGACTGTAAAATGTTTTTTGAGGATCTTCATCAATTTATACATTTTCCCTTTTAAAGATATGGGATCTAAACTTTCCAAATCTAAGAATAAACATAGAAATTTTATGCATACCCAAACAGAACCAACAAGCCTATATGCTTTGTCATTACAGTACAGACCATTGCGTGTTTAGATGCTTTTTGTTGAGTTTTTCCTTTTGTTTTGTTAAAACCAACAACAACTGAAGCAAGTTTGATTCAGGCAAAGTGAATAAATAAAAGCTTTCATATAAACTGCAGTAAGTTTTTTACCTGTCTGATTAGTTTCTTCTCCAAGGACATCGTAGCATTGTCTCTTAAATTTGGAGTAAGAAATTAAATGTAACGTGATTGAGGCAGTTTAAGGACCTGTCACTAAAGGTGTCTGAGATGTTACAAAGTCGGAGACATCTGTTGCAGTAATGTGCAGGTGTAACAGTATAACCCAGATATTACACAGTGGTTTAATGTTGCTTAATAAAACTGCCATGTTTTAATCTTTTTTTTTTTAATTGGAGTTACATGTTGAAGGACATTCAACAATATATATGTCTTTCATTCGACTGTCACAAGTTGGACCATGCTCACTGGTCAGTGGTAGGCAGGATCTCCTGTTTGAAGGTGAATGTGCATGAACTGTGTATTTATAGCAATAGACAAAAATAGCTGACTTTGGGTCATAAAATACATCTCTGAACATTTATGTTTGCTGGAACAGCTTTTTAGGAATAAGTTAAAACAGATATTTTTTTTCCCTGATAATAGACATTGTTCTTCAATAACTAGAAATAGTTGACACTCTAAGACTCTTAGTAGTCTGTTACTGTGTGGTATGTATACAGTCCCATCAGAGCTCATTGCAAAACTCAGGACTCACATTTCTACACTAATTTCCCCTCACAGTGAACTAATTTTAATCCCCTCCGAACATGTTAAGCAAATTTCAAAAAACCCCGACAAATCAACAAAAAACACCAAACACAAAAAAAACAAAGCAAGTGATACTGAATACTTATTCAAAAAGGGCTAAGAGGCAACCTGGCCATACTGTAAGCAGATACCATTTACTTGTCTAGCTAGGGCTTGTATACCACACTGATAGATTGGGCAATGTTGTTTTTTCACCAACATCACGTACATTCAAACAAAAAATGAGGAAGGTAACAATGAAGTTGAAGAACATATTTTTCTTCTAAGTAACAGCATTTGTTTCAATATAGTAATCAGAAGGTTTTCAGTTATTTATTTTTCTCTGTGAAATTATGAAAGGTTTATTATAAGACTTGAGTAAAGTGCAGAACAGAGGGAGAAGATATGCTGTAAAAGCACAGCTCTGTATCTTACAGGAAATGTTTTAGAGGAAATGTTTCAGGAAAAAAGAAATTTTTCTGCAATGAGATGCAGTTCTGCTTGAATCTCTGAACGTGGCTTAATGTGTCCTTGGAAGGGCATACCATATCTGAATGCATGTTAAGATGGCATGGTGCCTCAGTGCAGCTGCCTTGGACGAGTGCTAAGGATGAAATTTTACCCAGGGAATAACATTAAAGAAGGTGTCTGGAAAACTCTTCCCTCTATCCGTGTCAGATTTCTAATATTCGGAAGTAGGTGGGTCAGCACTATGTGGTTTGCATGGCAGTAATTTCTGAAATAATCAAGTTTATTAATCAAGGAATAAGCAAGACACCTTGTTTTGCTGAGTTTCAACTGAGATCCTCTGTAGCAGATTCTAAATTTGTGATTGATTTTATTCCATACCTGAAAAGATTATAAAAATAATAAACATTTATGTTATTTAGGCATACAAGCTTTAGCATCTCTCAGAAGCAGTATAGAAGTCAGCATACTAAAATGTTTTGCCATACTAAGAGACCAGTGACTTCTGTGAAACACAGATTTCAATTGCACACTGTTTCTGATACAAGGGGACGTTTTGCTACCTGAATAATTGGAGTGAGAGTGTCACAAATAAGACAACGAAAGAAGATGAGGATAAAAGTAAATAAATACTCCATACCAGTTGTTGAATAGGTCCTTTACCATCATTGATAGAAACAGTTCCCTTATCATGAATATGTAACATTTTGAATCAGTCTCTTTTTACTCCCTAAGCTTTTCTCATTATAGTTTCTAGATTACATTTAAGACAGGCTGGTTGCACCAAAGTGCATACCCGGTGCAAGCTCTGTTACATCTTGGCTTAAAGAAAGGGACAAGCTTTGGGAAAATGTACACTAGATTTAAGAGCTGTCTGTGTTAGCCATTTGTCTGATCTAGCGCTTTTGTAAACTTGATAAACACAGCCTTCAGTTAGGGGTGGCACAAAGATATTTCTTACCAAAGCAGGGATGGAAAGGATCGTGATTTCATAGGTCTCCATTTTCTGCACATACTGTTGGGAAGATGAAATACCTCGAGCAACTTCTGTAGGTACCATAAAGAAACAAGTATTGGTAAGACAAAAGTGAAGAAAGTATCTTTCTGAATCAATGTCTAACTGGATATTGAGAAGTCTTTGTTTTAGGAAGAGCTCTCCTTCGGCACATATAGAAAAAAACTACATTTGTATTAAGAAAGTCCTGAATGATTTAGACTAGCCTCCTGACTTTTTTCATAATTTGTTTAAGGGTGTACTTAGATCCACAAAAATAGAGAGATGTAGCTCATCCACAGTTCTCTTTGTAAAAATGACACCTGTGAGGCTTTTGCTCATTGTACTTTCCTAGGTGAAATGCCAACAGCATTCTTAACTTCACCCAGTAATCACAGCTACTGGAATCCTTTATTATTGTTCTGGCTCAAAATCCCATCTACATTCGTAAAAATGGAACCAAACATAACAATATTCCCATTTGTTGGATGACAAATTTTATGAAACGAAGAAAAAAAACCCAACAATCTATTTTGAGGGAAATGTTACTGCTATGGGAAAGGTACTCATTACTGTATTGACCTTTGAAAAATAGTTCACATCTGTTACTTGCTAACAAAGACAGATTCCTGGCTTAAGTTTCTCCCTCTGAGGTTAAATGCAACTAAAGCACCTAGTGTGTGGGTTTGCTTATTTGTTTAGTCCAAACCACCAATCAAGAAGTTTTCTAGTCTAAAATATTTTGTCAATGGTATAGCTGTTGTTTTGAAACTTCAGTAGCATTAACTTCCTGCTTTCTACAGTCCAGTTACACAACTTACTAACTGATATCCTTGACTTTATTCACTGAAATATTTTTGTATTACTACCAGGGATAGGTACACAGATGTAAGTATTGTCAGCAGCAGAGCTTTATCTGGCACTTCCTTCCAGTATCTCCTCTTCTGACATTGCACTCTTAAAAATCTCCTTATTGCACCTGAAAGATCTCATTTTATTTAAAATAATGCACTATCATACCTCATGAAAAGAAAAAAAAATGCTAGTACTTACTTTTTTTTAATCTCAACTTTTAGGGCATTCCTCTGTACATGCACTTTTTATAATGTTAGCTTACATCTTTCATTGATGTGAGGATTTACCTCCACCAAAGTTGTTTATTATACTTTAATAGCTTCACAGAACAAAGTAAGGGCCATTTGCTTGATGTATTTGCTTCTAGAGTTCAAAACTTCAAAGGAGTTATGGCAAAATGATGGAGAAACTCAGGTGAAATTGAAAATCAGTAGTATAATGTTGTGATGCACTGACCCTCAGCATATAAATGCCATATACCTTTCCATCATCTTTTAGAAACTAGTTAGATCTGAAAAAGATGCCAACAGTTAAATTTTCTAAATTATGTCATTCAGCATCTTTTGATGCAGAAAAGAGACTGGTGAAATAAATCTGGATAACTCTTAACGATCTGTTGGTACTGAAACGGATATTTCAGCACAGTGGATATGTTACTTCTTGTTAAAGTATCTTGCCTGTAACAGCATTTGCTGTGAAGAACTGTAAGTTTTCCTGATGATGTCAGCGAAAAGGAGAGGGGTTTTCCTTCACTTTTTTTTTTAATTTTTTTACCATCACTATAAACAGAATTTATTTACAAAGTTTTTTTGTATATCACTTACAAACAAATATTCTGACATCACTCAAATTTAGAAATAAATATTTTTAAAAAAAATTTAGCCCTTCCCATACATATGTCTCATGTAGGCCGTGGTTCTTCACTGTACACAATGTCTTTTTGCTTAAAGCAAACCACGTACCACTCAAGATGTCTTCACTCGACACAGCACCACAGGCGTCAGCTTTTACTCAGGAAATACCCACCATGAAAAAGCCAGAAACAACCAGAGCAGCAGTGGAGCACACATCAAACATTACCAAAGTCACAAAAGAAACTCTGGTCGAGCAAGAAAGGTGGGACAGCCTCTGGTTCAGCCATCTCCAAATTTTCATCAGAGTAGAAGATGCAGTAAGACAGAACAGTGTGTTTCCATTCCATGGATGCCGATGGGACCCGAGTAGACCTACTGTTCGTCTAAGAGATTATCAGAGTAAAGAAGGATAACAAGTCTTCACCAGAGGTGCTACAGAAGTGGGAAACATAGCTGTGTGTAAAGAGAGCTGAAGGAGAAGTGGTCTCTCCACCCACTCAGCCCTGCCTTCACCCCAAAAAGCAGGACAAAAGAAGCGTCAGGAGCTGAGTTAGCAGACTGAGTTAGTGAACCTGTCAAGTGTAACTACGAGTATAACTACGAGTAACTGCTTCTTTAGCCCCTTTATTCTCTTATCAGTTGTAAAGAAAAAAAGGGAGACCTTTCAGACAAGTGGAGAAGGATTATCTCATAGCTGCTCAACACATGGCAAAGAAAACACTAGTTAAACTTTGTGTAACCCTTCCACAGCCCTTCTTCCTCCCTCTGCCTTTCACCGAAACTGCCCTGATGACCCTTAACTACAGACGAGGATTAATCCTGCAGAATACACAATGCACTTACGTATTTCACAGTTTATGGAAATGATATTTAATTGTTAGGAACACTTTTTTTTCCCCTCTGCTAATATCTTTGCTTCTTCCCAAATGACTCTTTTAATGCTACAAACATTTATAACAAAAATTACAGGACAGTTGTTTTTCTACTTTGGAAATAATTTCAGCATTAGCGTTCACTCCTTAGAAACATCAGGCAACCTGATTTAAATTATTTTTGTCTGGATGGAAAAGTGTGGTCCAGCTCTAGCAGTCTGTGCAATTCCATGAGATTAGAATACCTTTTAAAATATTAAAGCATTTAGAAACTTGGAAGCAGAAATACCTCCTGAAAGCAAGTTTCTCTACACAGTCCTACAGGCTGTTTGTGACAACCCAGCTGCAAGCTTTTCCTTTTTCTCTTGAAGCTTTAAAGAAAGTGAAATATAGATGAAGGTCACTTTTTATTATATTGTCCCCTCATTGTGAATGGGTTTATTTCTTTCTGCTTTTACTGCTAAGAAACTGCCAGTCTCAGCAGCAGAGATAGTAAAACACTTGTATTTCCTCCACTGTACTGTAAGAATTTAATAGATGGGCAAGAAAATCTTGAGGGCTTTTGATTTATACCTGGGATAGATTTAGGAAGTGATAGCAAAACGCAGCCTTCACTTATCCACTAATATTTCCTTAAGGATACACACCAATGGAAAGCAACTGAGAGCTGAGAGACAAGAGTGGCTGCAAAGAAGAAAAGTTCACCGCCCGGGAAAAGGAGCGTCCCACCTGTCTTTGCTTCAGTGCTATCCACACCTCCCCAGCAAGCTCTGACTGCGAATGAGCTGCACCTGCACATTTGTCTAGTAAGGCTAAAGCCAATTAGTAATACTGCCAACATGTCTCCCTTCCAGAGCAACAGGTGGTGCGTGCTTAACATAGGCATTCATTTTCTGGGGAAGTGTTTTCCCAGTGAAGTTTCATCTTCTCTTTCATGGGCTATTCTCCACGCCTGTGCATAGGTATGCTGAGAAGATACTCATGTTTGTGCCTTGGAGGGGTAAGCTAGACCCTGTTAAAGAGCTGTACTTTTTTTTTCAAATTCTACTTTGTTGTTGTTCCTGGTGACATTATGGAAACATTTCTCTCTTGAAGACACATTAAATAATACAAAAAAAAAAAAAAAAAAGGCAAGCAAACCTTTTTATCCTTCTGGATGATTAAATGATGGTTTTCTTCTCTCAAGCACAGAAAAGAATTGGAAAAAAATCAAAACTTATAACTAGAGCTGTAACAAGGAGAATGCCTACATGTAAGTAGGGTCAAACAGGAACAGAAAATGGATGCCTTCCTCTCTTCTGTCAGCTGCTGCTGTCGTAATTCAGGAAGAGGAAAAACAGCCCTGAAGTCGTAGCAACAACGTAAAGCACTGAAGGGCTAAAAATGTGTTATGCGTATATTTGTATGCAAATACCTCCGAGGCCCTAAATGCCTTGACATGGCATCTCTGATGGCAGTTGTTAGAAGAAGCTAATACTTTAACTGCATTTACCTATTATTATACATAGTGTGACATATATTAAATGTTTAAAATAACAATTAATTGAGTGCCCTTTCAACCTTTGAACTGCTTAATATATTATCATGAAAATCCCTAGGATGACTGCCAGAGATTTCAGCAACGCTGAAAATGGCTCTGAGTTTATAGCTCTGTCATTTAGGAATCCAGCTAAAATTTATAGAATGGAAAACAAATACACAGAACAGCATAGGAGAGCTCCTGTTGTGGGTCTGCTAACGACATCAGATGCTGAAGAGTGCAGCAACAGTCTGAGATAAAGAGAACCTAGAAGAGTTAGATTTAACAAAAAGTGACGGAAAATATCTAATAAGTATGCTTTCCATTTCCATAGCAACTTCCATCAAAGGAACAGAAAGCACTTTAAAACATCAATCAATTTACCCTCAACACTACTGTGTGGCAGGCAAAATATATATTAGAAGAAATGAGGTTGCTTCCTGGTGATTGCTGGGCTCTATTTTAGGAGTCCTTTTTGCTACCTCTGCACTAACTTTCTCGTTAACATTTAGACTTCCAATCAGTCTTTTTCATGTTCTCTCACATGAACTGTGGCATAAGAGGAGTGATCAGAGACCTCAGAATAAAGCATGAATATCTTAGGATGTAATGAATTTAGCTATTATGGAACACCAGATCAACCTAGCATAGTCTAAGCAGTCTTATCTACTGTAAGCTATAACTGCAAAAAACTCTTTACTATGGTACATGTCAAAACATCAGTAGCTTTCCACGATGGCCTCTTTCATTAAGCATTTTGCCAGTGTACCTGTGAAAAACACATATTTTGGCTATCTCTATTAGGCAGGTACAACATGCATGCTGTAATGCCCAGCAAGTAGGCACCATGACCCAGTATAAGGTACTTTGAGCCTACAAATTATGGGCGGCTTTAAAATATTTTAAAAATAACTTTATGAAGTCAGTATGCTTGAAAATAAAAGAGCAGATCTTAAATAGTATGTGTAACATGCCTGTCCCCAAGTTAACCTGATTCCTCCTGCTCTTGATTTTTAGGAGTTGGGGATCTAAAGCTTGAAAAAGTCAGTTTTATGCTCTGTACCCCACGCAGACAGAAATTCAAATGGTCGTCTCTTGACAAAAAGTTGTGCTAACTCTTCATATTTTCTTTTATTGTACAGATGGCTCTGCTGGCTGGAATGAAAGTGAAGATGACAGACAGGATTTCGGCCTCTGGAGAGAGAAGATCTCATTGTAAGGCTGGATGTTGCATGATCCCTGCCACTGAGGACAAAGTTAGAGTTGGTCATGGCCAATAAATTACCTCCCTTCCACTGTCTGGGTAGGTTTCTTGGCTTTAGAGAAGGTGAAGGTTAGGATTAGGTTAAAGCAGTCTAAAGATTGAAGAGACCATTTTCTTCTTATGTATTGAATGACTCCAACTGTTTTGAAGAATAGAAAGACTCTTTTTTCCAGTACTTCATATCCACTTTTCCAGAAGTGGGTCCTTTAGCTATAATCAAGCTGACAGCTAAGGGTAGCATCTGGGAACCAGTAATTGAAGGTTTTGGCTGAATGGTCTTTCAGAGTACAAAGGAAAGCAGATGTCTCTCATGACTAGTATTTTGTAATTTTTACTACTCACAATGGATCCCTGGGATACGATGAAGTTGAAAGTAAGACTCAGGGTTTGGATTTTTAAATCCAAATACTGAAGAGTTCCTTTCCTTGCAGGGGGTTAAATGGCTCTAAGTGATGGCAGGAAGGCAGGTGTCACTTTCATTATTCACTTTTCCAGAGGAGATGGATTCCCCTGGCTAGAATAGAAAGGTTAAAGTCAAGAATGGTGTCAGGATTTGCTAATCCAGAGATAGAAAAGTGTAGATGCTCAAAGTTAGGCAGAGGTTTTGTGTCAACTATGACCAGTATGTGATGAGCTCTTTCATTGCTGGGATAGCTCCCTTGCATTTAATTACACTAAGAATTTGGATGGGATAATATAAAACATAAAGTGCTCTCTTTGCTGTGTGCTAATGGGCCTGAGAGTAGGAAGAGGTAAGGTATCCTTTTAAGTCCCATGCCTTATATACATATTTTCTGAAGAAATGGAACCCTGGGCTATAATTAAGGTTAGAATTAACACTACTGGTTGTCTGTCAAAAGCAGAGATCCCAGCTTAATGCTCAGTGCTGCATGTCCCATGGAGTAAAGAACCGTGCTGCTGCTGTCATTTGTGGATGATTCTTTATGCTTTCTTTCACTTCTCAGGTAGTTCTGCTGGCTATAATGAAGGCAAGAGCTAGATAAAGATTCAAAACCATAGGCCAAGGAACTTACCTCCTTGAGCTCTATATGTCACAGAGGTTTTGTTACGTATTCTACAAAACTGCTATACTAAATTGAGATCTTGTTTCAGCAGGAGTCATCAAACCAAGTTAAGTCTGGTGCATTAAATCTGATACTTAAGACTGGATACATAGATACAATTCTAGAATTAGTTCAGAGTTTACATAACAACGTGGAGGTTAGAAATTGTCCTCAAAATAAGTAATGGAAGTCACCAGGCTTCTTTTTGGATTTGGGATACCTCTAAGCAACAGCAAGTGTTTGGAAAAAAAACGTTTCTCAAGATAGCACTGGACACCCTTGAGTATTGCTGATCCCTTGGGTTCCTTGCAAGTATTTAGGTCTTCTTTCTTGTAGGGGTTTCTTAGCTAAGTATATATATAGCCTTTATTTAAGGTTTTGATTTCAGAGAAAACAGAAAATGGTAGGTTCAGTGTCCGTACCAGGTTTTAGCCTCTGCTCAACATCAAGGATTAAGAATGAGCCATTCTCAAAGGCTAAGAGTATGCTGTAGGTTACAGATCTAATGAAATGCACTTTGATTTATTGTAATTTATAATAGCTTTGACTTCAAACTGATAACATTCCCATGTTTATTTGATTACCTTATATAACACATGAAAATACATTAACAAGAAATTAGGTTTTTATGGACAGAGATTTTAAAAATTATATTCAAATATACATTTCTTCAATAAGAATAAAAAAATCATCTTTTTAGAATTAAGGATTAACCATATTTGACCTGAGTGTAGATGGAAATGAACATACTCATGAAGGAATAACCAGAGCTACTAATCCTGTCTATGCTTTCTTCACTACTCTTCAGCCTAGAGCACACCAAACAAATCACAGAAAAAAAAAAGGAGGAAAAAAAGGGGGAAAAAGGAAGCATTCTTTAACAGCTTGTATAGGTTTTTGAACTGGAGTGTAAAAAACAATTACCATATACCTACCAAGTGCTTTTATAAACTATTTTTCTGATCCATCTACAGCACCAAAACAAATAGGTTTGTCATCTACCTTCTACTCACAGAAGAAACATTGTCCGAGTTACAGATTATCTGAATTTATGTGCTGTCCATAACAGGTATTTTTACAGGACAAAGATGAAGTGTTGATGTCAGGACAAGATGAAGTGTGATGTCACAAAGACACTGTCTCCCTTTTGTTTTTAGTGAGATACACATCCAACTTCTCTCCAAAAGATGAGTAAACTTTGGCATTTAAGTTTCTTCACAGTTTTTAACTGACTGTCAGCTGACTTTGTCCATTACCTTTTCATTAATATTCTTCTGTTTCTTTAGGACTAAAAGGAGTATGTCTTTGCCTCTAGCCAAATTCAAATGTTACATAAAAGTACTCTTGCAACATATAATCCCGTTGGCTACTGCAAGTGCTCATAATACAGGTGATATGGGTTTTTTTTAAGATGCATAATGGCAAACGTTACCAAATTGATGTAGAAAAAAGTAGCCATTCTGCATAGGATAGGAGAAAAAAATAATATTCACTTGAACTGCACTCCTTAGAGCCAAGTAATATACTACACTATTTAAGCGAAATTACCATTATCTTCCTTACAATAGAGTAGTGGTTTGGAAATCCAAACCATTTAAAACATTATTTTCAGCACTGCCAAGAAACCTCTACTGATTTGAGGACCCTGTTGTATAATAAACTCTTAGCCCAACCATGGATAGAAAGAGAGAGGGAGAGTTGAAGAGACTTGTCCAAATAACAGATCCAGATGATTAGTAGCTAGTCACGTTGGTTTCTGAATGGTAACTCCAGTGCTTAATAATTCAGTAATATTTCACTGAAAAGGAGATTGAGTATGAACTGTCTCTCTGAACATGAGCTTGAATATGAGTTTTGAACCGACCTCTACGAAGTCAATATCAAAATTATCATGTTACTTGGGCTGGCCAGCCAGTGTAGCATGCTTCCTCCTTTCCTAATGTTAAATCATATTTATTTTATATAATTAAGCTAATTGCCCCAGGGATATACTGTGATGATGATTAGAATGCAAAAATAGCCCATATAGTCTTACAAAGGGAGAGAGTGTCCTTAAAATGACTTGTGTTTCATCCTACAGAAAAGGTTTAAGAACTCTGCCTAGGTGAATGCATGTGAGCAGAGTAAATTCAGTTATATTTAAGTTACTTAATTCAACCTGTCTGTTCAGTGCTTAATCAACCGCATACAGAGGCTTATACCCACACCCCTGGGCGATCATCACTGAACATAACTGTTTAGAAACTGATATCCGAGTTGTTATGGAGAAGTTCCATCCCAAGCAACCTTTTTTAACTGATGATTTGAAATGACTATGTTTTGTTTGTTTGGTTTTTTAAACAAGAACGTGTGAGTCACTAGAAGACAGGATACAACCTGTTTAGATGCCACCAAGACAATTTTCTACAGAAGAAAATGTGCACAGATTGATATTAAATAAATGATAAAAAATTATATCAGAATACATTTTTGGTAAGAAGAGTCAGCCAAGTTTATTTCCTGATCTTACTGGTGAGAATTGAATCATGGACACACTACAGGAAATTCCAGTATTGGAACAGACTGCCTAGGGAGGTGGTGGAGTCCCCATTCCTGGAGGTGTTTAAAAAACGTGTAGATTTGGTGTTGAGCAACATGGTTTAGGGACCCTGACAGTGCAGGGTGAATGGTTGGACTCAATGATCTTGAGGGTCTCTTCCAATCAGATGATTCTATGATTCTATGAAAAGAATCAGCTTGTGTCATAGTTATGACTCTGATTTCAAACCCAAAGTGAACCAGGAAAGAAAACCTGCATAGTTCACACCAGACTTGATCACATTTCTACAGGCTTCAGATGACTGATTTCTGCATTCTCTAAACATACTGTTCTATTAGTGAAAGTGCACCACAGACAATAGGGAAGATTTGTGTTGCATTTGAAAGTGAAATGAATGGGCACAAAGCATGCTACACTTTAATCTTTGTAATTCATCATATTAAAAGTAATTATGACAGGCTTAATTATGTAAGCACTAAAAATAAATAGGTAAACAAATAAATAAATAGCTCTCAAACTTTTCTGAGCATCCTGCTTTTCCTAAGCATCATAAATCTATGAATTGGAGTACAGGATACAATCTTCCTTACAGCAGAAGACATTTTGAGAAGAAAATGCTAGTTAGAAAAACTGCTAAGACTCTCTTAACAACGAAAGAAAGAGAGGAGCCTACATGACATTACAGAGTCAGCAGTTTCCCAGTGTGTAATCATTTTCGACAGAATAAGCCATACCTCTGTAGTATCTTCCAAAATCGATTTTGTTCTTGGCAATTTGAGTGAACTCTATTCCACCTGCAAACATTGTGACAATAGAAAGTTATTTTCTAAACTGAGGCTGACTACTCCATGCTACAGTAGCAAACAGAGCAAAGTCTTCCGAACATCTCATTTAAATCTATGTCTATTTGGTACTGGCTTACGCACTGTGTTTACACTGTGTGCAAAATTAAACAGCATATCTTCATATAATCATTGAAGGACCTGGAACAGCATCTGCTTGGAGAGAAGTTCGTTTTCCTTCAGAAGAAGTGAAACAATATCTTCAAAGTGATAACACAGGCTCGCAACTTAAACTTTTTTCTTGTTGCAAAAGGACAATTATTTCAATACCCACATCAGACGGAAAAAGATATACATTTTAAATTAAACTTCATTTTCTTTCACCCCTTTGGGGTTAGGAGTCATGTATCTGAAAGAAACCACCAATGCTGCATAAGGAAAACAGTGTTTCAGACAACAGAGAGCCTGAGTGTTTTTTCTTTTAATTTGCCTGCCTTTAGGTATGAAGAATTTTCTTATAGTGTATGCCAAAGAATGTGCAAGGTTTTCTGCAAGCAGGGAGTCTGTAAACAGGGTGTTTCATTGCTTCTTTGCTCATTCATAGTATTGTACTGGATACAGAGGGCAAACTCTTTTTTCTCCTATCTGCTGGCTTTGCTAGAGCTCACTCAACTTTCATAGATGCAATGAGTGAAAAGGCTGAAACATGAAGTTACTTGCTGTAAATTTGCAGTGAGAAGAGAGATGCACAGTAGAAGTATTGATCACAGTCTTTCTAAAGTAAAGGTAGAGCAGTTTCAAGGAGTTCCTCTGGTAGCAGTATCACTGAGCAAAAATGGTCTGTGGTTTATCAGATAAAACGAGCAATGTTGTGTCAGGTCTGCATCAAGACTTCTTCTGCATGCATACAGAAAGCAAACACTGCTTTCATCACAACAAAGGTCACAAGAAGAAGCGATGTTTCCTCTGACTTCTAAAAGAAGAGCTCAGATGTAAGCTGTGATCCCTGAAATAGATTATATGGAATATAGAGAGAATGGATTGAGAGCAGCCCTGAGGAGAAGGACTTGGGGGTGTTGGCTGATGAGAAGCTCAACATGAGCTGGCAATGTGCGCTTGCAGCCCAGAAAGCCAACCATGTCCTGGGTTGCATCAAAAGAAGCATGGCCAGCAGGTCGAGGGAGGTGATTCTGCCCCTCTACTCTGCTCTTGTGAGACCCCACCTGGAATACTGCGTTCAGTTCTGGGACCCCAACATAAGAAGGACATGGAGCTGTTGGAGTGGGTCCAGAGGAGGGCTAAGATTAGGGGGCTTGTAACATGTAAATAGTACAGAAAGAGCTTTAGAGTCTCTGAATATTGGTAGCTGTACACCTGGACCTATAATTTTCCTGGTATATAAATTACTACACGCTCTTTGGAATAAAGATAGACCCTAGTGACTGATTGTAACTGCAAAATGTGCATGCAACCCAAAATCACAGTTACGGAACTCCATATGTTACCAGAAAACCCTTAAACAGATCAGTCCAAACTTTACAAAAAATATTGACATCTACTTAAAATACTAAATATTACCAGGCTGAGATCTTCAAAGTTCAAGAATCTGTCAGGTTTTTCATGCGTAGCAGTTATCAGCTACCACTGCAATCAGTAAGTTAAAAGCTTCAAAATACACTTTTCAATCAAATAAGTGGATGGTATACCGTCATTTCCTGTACCACTGATGCTACTTACAGATCTGTTCTGGATTTCTTAGAATATATATTTCCACAGTTCTTTCACAAGAAAAAGATCCAAATTGAGAATCAAAAGAATCAAACTTGAACTCTTTTAAGTCTTAAAGAAACTCAAGAATATTGCCTCTCTCCCTGTCAGAATTAAAATTTATTACTGTAAAACCTGAGGTTGGGCAGTGGTTTTCAAATCACTCATATTCACTTGTCAATACACCTAGCTGTTTTACAAAAGCAGCAAGTTTCATGTAGACATTATAAATAATTAGAGTGTTTTCAGTTCAGACTTTGATAACTTAAATTGCTTGATTTGAGTGCTAAATTCATAAAGATAGTGCTGATTCTTTGCTTTTGGATTTAACATTTCATTTCATACTGCGGATAATGACACTGAATATCGCACACTGGGGACCAGTTTAAAGTCGTGCCTGAATATCTACAGATGAAGGAATGTAGGAGAGAGATGCATGGCTTACTTATGGTAATCACCCAGGTTAACCATTAATCCATGGTATGCAAATTGCAGCATTAACTATCATCTGTACTGATCGTTATGCCTGAGGTTGTCTGAACTGAAATCAATGTGTGGTACGTTGTGACATATTAGTGTTCACTGTCAACTTATTTCAGAAGAGAACTATCACGACATGCTTTTGTCTCGAACAACCAGATAGTCCTGTCCATGCAATCCTCGCTTTTCTTAATTTTGCTCATTCTCTATGGTAATGTTACATTACTAAATAAGTAATGACTAAATCAGGACAAACCAAGGCTGGATTTTTATGAACTTTCTCATGCAGCATATATGCCCATTTGGGGTAGAACGATACCTTGTCTGACTACAGTGATGCTCAGAGCAGTTTTTTTAGACTATTAACTGATTCGATGATTGTCTTTAACTGTCCTTATCACTATTTTGCTCAAGTTCATTTTTAGAGATGCCCATACTGGAGTTTAGTTTGCATACACAATCCTCATGTTTATGCATATAACACAAAATATTTGTTTTGAAGTTCAAATACAAACTATTTACGCTTGTGACTTACACATTCATTTTTAAAGCCCCTGGAAAAAAAAGGTCAAAATATGATCTGTCATAATAATCTGATGATTAATTTTCAGTAGGAATTGCTGCATAGTAAAATAACCTCTGAATGTAGATTAGTTTGTCAGACAATCTCATGCTTACAGATTGCCCACAAAGAACTTTTTTGAGCACTACAAACATTTACACAAAAAAAATAACCACATTCCTAGGTTTATTTTAAATACGTTCTACCAAAGTGGCTTACATGTGCCATCATTTGCTTTAGGCAGTTACTAATAATGAATATTAGGCAGTTTTCATTAAACACCTGATAGAATACTGTGAGACTGGATGCCACTCCAACTAATTAATGATGCTAGCAGACAGCAACACCATAGCAGACAAAGGAAGAAATTAAACTTTAAAAAGAAACAATGTCAACAGAGACTCTGACATCTTAGATAATATACCTAAAAGTCATTATAATACCTAGTATTTGGCAGCTCTGCAATATCCTTTATGGTCCCATGACTTTTTTTTTTTATACGCTAGTATCCACAAGAAGAGTGTCCCATCTGTCCATTCATAACTCCCTCCTCACCTGCTGAGGCCAAAATGTATGGTGAGACTCAAAAAGCAGTAAATGCTCAATGTTGCTCTCAGGTCTTCCTGGGGAGGGAGAAGGCTTTTGGTAGGACTCCCGGTGGCTTCCTGAGGAGTGAGGGAAACCTTAGACGATTCCAGCTGGCCCATAAATCCTACATTGAATCAAAATCTAAACCTGTCTACTATGGCATACACAGCCTGTTCAGAAAAAATAAATTGAGCGTACAGAAACTTGTATAAAATCACCAAGAGATAAGCATATTCATAGTTATGCTTACATACTTCTACCTTATAAAGTCATCCTGATCAAACAAATTAATCAGGACACCACAGATTTTAAGGTGCAAGTGTTCAGCCTTCTTTCCCACATTGCACCGACTGGTCAGCAGGATGAGTGCGAGCTGGCAGGGAGCAGGGACATTAAGAAAGCTCAGAAAGAGGATTCCTGGAAAACGTGGGCCAAAGCTTCAACCTCCCCAGAGGATCTCCCCTGGAGCCTTTTCAGGCTCTGTCTTCTATGTATGACATCAGGGAGCTGCTGCACTGGCGTTTGGCCAGTGCCTGTGCCTTATGGCTTGGATTGCAAAGCACATGAGCACAGTTAGTGCTACTTAAGGGAACAATAACTAATCAGATTTAGGAGAGAGATGATATCGCTTTCTGTAAACGAACACGTTTGACTCTCCTACCTAATCATGCCCTCCTTTTTTCTCAAGAACGTGGAACACTTCACTGGAAACTGAATGGAGACGAAAATATAAAGAAGAACGAGAGCTGGATTTAAAGCTCATGTGTAATCAGGCTGTGTGAATGAGATGAAGGCTCACTTCAGTCTCTTCCTCTCTCTCTGCCCAGCAGGTACCGACACAGGAGCAGAATTTATCGCACAGTAACTATACCACAATCGCTATTTTTAGTCGTCTTTTTTCAACTTATCAAGAAGTAGTATTTCAGGGCCAGATGTGCTATTTAATCACTTCTCTCTATGCAGTTTTGTGAAAGATGTTACACAAATAGGTTGGTAAGTATGGAATTAACATAAGGCCCTGACTTGGATTTTGAGGGAGCAGTTGTTTTATTACCTGTCCTTCTCTGCTGTAATTTTCTCATCATTTCATGCTTCAGAAAGCATGAGTTCAGGAAACTTTGATTTAAGACCATTCATACTTCCAGCTAACATTCTGAACTTGCTTTACGAAATCTATTTCAGAGGCTAATATATAGCAGCCCTTTCACTATATACAGCAGGAGGAAGCTGTGTACTGGTTTTGACTTTGATGGTCACCCATGAGACTGTCCATCCTAGAGTCCATGTGCATGAAGAAAGCTCTTTTGAGATCTGAAAAGTGCAAATGAGGTATACTGCTATTTAGTAGCTTATTTTAAATCTAGTTTCCTTTGTTTCAACGATTGGAAGGATAGGATGGGTAGGTACATGATGCTTATCAGCCTGAAAATGCATTAAACACTAGCCAGAGTTGAGTCTGTTTTTTGTGCTGATTTTTTTTTTTTTAAACATATATGAAACTTTATTACTCTGTCAGTCGCAGTGAAGGAGGAATTCTTTCTCCAGTTCTCTGCAGAAGGACTTTTCTCTATAAATTAAGGGAGCTTTTGTCAAGTGAATCTAAAGCACTAATTGCTAACCCACAGCTCCTAAGCCCCTTCCTTGTGAACAATGTTTATACCAAAAAATACAGTGTTGTCAAAGATTTCCTCATCAGTTGGATCTTTGTGATTTTAGTTCAGGGCAGAAAGAATTGAAAAGGTCTGGGTGATTTCTGACACTACAAAAAGAAAGGGAGGAAAACATTCAATTTTAAGAAGAAGCAAAGAAAGGAACAAGAAGACACCTTTTCTTCAATGTTGCACACAGAAGAAACTCACCTGTGAACTGCCCTCTAAAGTACTGCAAAGATATAAACAACCAGCGGACATCAGTAGGAACAGAATGAGGTGTTCTCTTCTTATCTTCTTGTCAGGTAGTCTTTTCAATCAACTGCAGATGATCTGACACAATATCAGCTTCTGTGAGTTAAGGGCTTGATAAACAAACCAGAGCGTGCAGTGGCATCAGAGCAGTTCTTACCGCACAGTCCCTACAGTCAGCAGGTATACTTCTGAAGGTTAATGCGACATTTATCAGAGCACAGTAGACAAGTGGGAGCCAAAGATACTGCACCGAGAGAAGCATATGAAGAAGCCCAGAGAGAAAACACTAAAATAAATATTGTCTCATTATTATAATTATTATCATTTTAATATATTATTATAATCTTACTATTGTAATCATTATTATTATAATTAATACCATTATTATTTTATTTTCTTATTATTTTCTCAACCTGATCTAGTGGAAGGTATCCCTGCCTGTGGCAGAGGGGTTGGAACTTTAAGGTCCCTTCCAATCCAAACCATTTTATGATTCTATAATAATCTCACATTAAAGTAACAAACTTAAGAGAAAGATCTGTGATTGGCAGAATGTAGGATACCAGTTCAGAAAATCCTACTCTGATTCAGTTCAGAAGTTTATGATCCAAATTCCGTTGGCTCCTGAAGCATGGCAGAGAGATCATCCTGCTCCCATAACAGCATGGATCCCCTGATCCTTTAGGTCTTTTTCTTTATGCCCAGCTTCAGAGTCTCAGAATGAAAGGAGAGAGGCAAAGGATTTCCCTGTTTACAACCAATTTGTTCTCAGACTCATCTGTCCTTGGGAGGGTTAATAGCTTTGCAGGGCCTGATACCTCTTTCCACAGAATTAAATTACACAAAGAGGTTAAAATAAAGATGTGCCAGCACCATAGTGTACTTAAGACTTATTAGGCTGACTGATACTGGTTTAAAAGACAGAGCTATTTCTTTCTGTTGTTCTGATGTGCTACATCGTTCCCAGGACCCAATCACTCTACTACATTGTGAAATATATCGAAGAGCATGAAGATCGGAAATTCCAGTATAGACTGAAAACGTGTGACTGCAGCACCATCAAAACCATGCTAACCCACAGCACCTCACTCTTTGGAATGCCATTTCAGTCTAGGAGATGTGATCTGTAACTCAGTTCTGTCATTTATCCTCAGCCCTTGCTTTCTGAAAGGGATAATAACAAATCTATTGCTGTGATTTTGAGCTCTGCCTGAATAAAGATCAAGATCATATTTCATCCCTGTTTATGAATTATTTTTACAGTGGAATAAAAAAAAAATCTGCTTCTGTAGAGCAATGCATGTAAAGCAATAAATTCCCTTCTGGTTATAAAAGGAGCAGGGATGGACCCTACCCATGTGCAGAGGGAAGGCAGCAGAAGAAACTAAAGGATCTGAGCTCACAGGTAAAGATGCAAATACTGTGCAACGGACAGAGTGGCATTCTGGGCAGAGAATCCAGGGATTACGTAGAACGTAGAGGTGCTGCCAAGGGCTCTCTCCCACAGGCAGCCTGAGTGAGCACATGGGAGCCCTGCTCTGGACAGACTAGGAGCAGGAGACCATCTTCAGCATGCAGTGTTGCAATGTCCAGCTGAAGCAACAGCTGCATCTTCAGATGAGGTGAGTAGATACTAGGGCTAAAAGTGAATGCAAGTTTTCAGCTCTTAAAATTACACAGAAAAGTATCCAGGCATATGCGTGAAGATAGTTACCATCTTTACAAACATTCTTTTGTTCAGCCAAACATAAATGTTCACTCTCTCTTGTATGCCATGTGAGAAATTAACTAGAAAAAAATAGCAGTGAAGAGCATATTAATTCAGCAATGCTTTCATTTGGAGTTTGTAACCTCAAGCAGACTGAAGATGAAAGAAATGGATGGCAAAATAGAAACTAATGACAATTTTCTGTTCATGCTCAAAAACTTCTCAAGGAGAAAGGAAATGTCCTATGTCTGGACAAGTGTTCCCTGCCACTGTCTTATGGAAAAAACGTTCTGTGTTACAGGAAAAAAATAAAGTAAGTTTCATCTTTGTTCTGAGAACTGAACATGAAAAGAAACTTGCAATCCTCTATGGCATGGCCATGATATTGATTGATACTTGATCTAACGAAGAAATCTTCAAGGAGAAAATGGTATTTATTCATTGTGAGTCCAGACGTTTGAAGCAGCAGAACTGAGAGTAGAGGCAGCGCTATGTGAAATGCAGTGGCAGAGGCATGTCAGGACACAGTGGAATGTGCTGTCTGACTGGGTCCACAGAAACCCAGTGAGTGCAAAACCAAAATGAGGAATTGCAGTGTTGAGACTGGAAGCAGCGCTGGCTGTATTTGTCCTACAGAAACCTGCCAGCTGGACCCAAAACTGCATATGCTTATTGCCCAGAAATGCTTCTTCAAATCAAGTGATATGCTACCAAAGCCAAAATCTGGAAAGCTGCAAAAGCCTCTGACCTCTGCCAGGTGCCCCCTGTGCAACTGCCATGTGCTGGGAAGCCATCGCTCCATCCTACCGTGGAAACGCTAGCCAGGCATCTTGGACTGGAACCAGCATGTCTCCTGCTGCCCTCATGGTTGGTTTTCTTCCTCCTAACAGGGGAAAAAGCAGGCACAAAGAAACAACTGCCAGCCCAGAAACTGTGTCCAGGTCCAGAACTGAAAAAAACAAGAACTCTACCCAGCAGAGATACCAGGTGTAAAAGGATATCGTCCTAAATCGCCTCTTTCTATCTCACTTCCCTGTGGAAGCTAGCCTGTGGACTATCACATCACAACCAAATAGTCCAAAACCTAAATGTTCAGATAGACTGAACATTTGTCCTTTTCCTAGCCAAATGTGGCTCTGCTTCCACTACTTGAACGTAAACTCACAGAGCTTTCATGTACACCTGTAAAAGTAAGTCCATCTCTAAAACACCAACATAAGCCTCTTCAGCATTAATAGTAGCTTTACTTATCCATGCTTGGGAATCTGCTGGTTAAAAAAGGGCCTATAAACAGGGAAAGGCCATCTTAGGAGTACAAAACCAGGTCTTATGTTTGTTACAAGCTATTGTGAGCATCATCCCAAACAACTAATTTTATAAACAAATCAATTTTCGTCTTCAGGGACTCAGGGATTTTCTACATAAAAACCTGTTTTGCACTACTGAGTATTTTACTGCTTCAAGTCCCTCTCTTCTCAAGGTCACTCGTTTCCTCCTGAATTCTAGCCCAGTTTTCTTTTGAAGTGACAACACTTCTTAAGTTTGTGGCATCAGTAACTGCTATGAGCTCATCTGGTATTCTGTATGAAAACCTGAGTCTGCAATTATTCTGCTAACCTCCAGCTTCTCTTTCTTAAGAAAACCAGATAATTTTCCTTATAGCAAACGGATCAAGCATGTTACTGAGGCTGAAGCAAATTAGATTTAACTCATTTTCTTTTCCTAGAAAATGAATTTTTCTCTAATGTCTTAACTACTGATCAAAAACAAGTCTAGAGGAGCATCACTTCCTTGGATCAGGGTCTCTTTTTGTCAATAGATCTGTCACCTGTCATATCAAGGCTAAAGCAGGCCCTGTCTTCGTTTAAGCATCTGTTCTCCAGCGTGTAGCTTGAAGGTTAAAGTCTTTTGCAAAGATACGATTACCAACAGTATTTTTCTCCCTCTAATAATATTCCAGCACTGTCATTCCATCATAACAGCTATTTCATAGTTTACCTGGACTTTTTAAAGTTACGATAAGAATGTCCATCTCATGTTCTTTGCACCCAAAATGTTTGTGTGTGTATGCATTTACTTATTCACACACACACACAGACACACACATACAATTCTCCTCACTACCATAAAATTCAATGATCCAACAGTAGAATTAAAATGATTCAAAATCAGTGTTTTATACAAATCCTGAATTATTCACCACATCCAGCTCTAAGCAAAAACCATCTTCTCTTCAAAGGGACACAAAACAGTAAAACACAACTTTAAGAGGAATATATTCAGCCTGCCAGGGGAAAACTAATTTCAAAGTTAGGGCTCCAAAGCTGCAGCCCATTTCTGGATGTATCTCTTTATTTAAGTATCTTGTACGATAAAATAGTTTAATCAACCTATCTTTAGAAGGCAGGCAGAGAACAAGATTAAAGTTTGCTGTTCACATTTAGTTTTGAGATTTCATGGCCTTTGAATTTTTACATGAAAAGCTTTAGTTTGAATGTCTTACTAATGGTATTTTCCTGGCTATTACTCTCTCTCAAACATAAAAAAAGGGCTGGTGTTTCTGTCACCTGTATGTATGTGGTGGGTCAACCTTGGCTGGCCACGAGGTGCCCACCAAGACACTCTATTACTTCCTCTTATCAGCAGAATAATAATGACCAAAAGCTTGTGCACTGAGATAAGGACAAAGAGATCACATCATGGGCAAAATATTCAAAATTAATTTAATTTATTGCCAATTAATAACAGAGTAGGATAATGAGAAGTAAAAAATAAAATTAAAAACTTTCCTCCCACCTCCCCTTCTTCCCAGAATCAGCTTCACTCCTCACTCTTCTACCTCCTCACACTGAGTGGTGCAGGGGGATGGGGATTGGAGGTTATGGTCAGTCTGTAACATTTGATCTTTGCCAGTCCTTCCTCCTAACGCTCTTCCCCACTCCAGCATGAGGTCCCTCCCATGGAATACAGTCCTTCATTAATTTCTCCAATGTAGGTCCTTCCCCCATGCTGCAGTTCTTCAAGAACTGTTCCAGCATGGATTCATTCAACAGAGTACAGTCCTTCAGGAACAGACTGCTCTGGCTCGGGTCCCTCACAGGGTCACAGGTCCTGTCAGAAGATCTGCTCCTGTGGGGCTTTTCTCCATGGGCTGCAGCTCCTGCCAGGAACCTGCTCCTGCATAGGCCTTCCACAGGCTTCAGCATCCTTCAGGGCAAGTCTACCTGCTTCAGCATGGGGTCCTCCACAGGCTGCAGTGTGGATATCTGCTTCGCTGTGGTCCTTCATGAGCTGCAGGGGAACAACCTGTGTCACCGTAGTCTTCTTGATGGACTACAAGGGGAATCTCTACTCTGGTGCCTGGAGTATCTCCTCCCTCTCCTTCTCCACTGACCTTGGTGTCTACAGGGCTGTTTCTCCCACATTTTCTCACTCCTTTCCCTCACAGCTGCTGCACAGTGGTTTCTACTCTATCTTAAATATGTTATCACAGAAGCACCACCACTGTCACCAATGGGCTCAGCTTTGGCCAGCGATGGGTCTGTCTTGGAGCCAGCTGGAACTGCCTCTGTCTGACATGGAAGCAGCTCCCAGTGTCTTCTCAGAGAAGCCACCTCTGCAGCCCACCTCCACTACCAACACCTTGCCACATAAATGAAATACATTCTAACCCTTGCCTTTGTGAATCACATATTTAAGAATTGTCATTAAAATACACTTGCATCATAAAATCTTCATAAATTCACTTACATCAACAAAAAGAATTGCCCACACTAAAGTCAAAATAACATCATCACAACACCGACAAAAGTGGGTAATTTACACACAATCCACCCCTTGTCCCTTCACAACAAAAACTCCCCAAATTATTTCCCTCTCTGCCAATGTCCAGTCCATATTTTGCCTATTACCTCTCGCAATTACTGTCCTTATCTCAAATTCCTCTAGAGCCCCACTGCTGGGCACCAAAGAAGACTGTGGTGGGTTGACCTTGGCTGACTGCCAGGTGCCTACCAAGCTGCTCTCTCACTTCCCCTCCTCAGGTGGAAAAAATAAGATCAAATACTCATGGGTCAAGATAAAGGCAGTTTAATGAAGAAAAGCAAAGGCCATGTGCAGAAGCAAAGCACGATAAAAAGATTTATTCTCTACTTCCCCTTGGCAGGAGATGTTCAGCCACTTCCTGGGAAGTAGGACCCCAGTATACATAGTGGTTGCTTTGGAAGACAAATGTCTTAATAACGAATACATCCCGTCCTCCTTTCTCATAGTTTTATTGCTAAACACGACATTGTATGGCATGGGATATCTCTTTGGTTAGTTTGGATCAGCTGTCTCGGCTATGTCCCCTGGAAACCTCTTGTCAACCCTCAGCCCACTGGCCTTTGGAGGTTGGAAAGACAGCCTCGATGCTGTGCAAGCACTGCTTAGCAGTGGCCAAAACATTGGTGTGTTTTCAACACCCTTCTGGCTACAAATACAAAAGACAGCACTACGAGGGCTGCTATGGGGAGAGCTATCTCCATCCCAGCCAAACCCAGTACAATATAACAGGAAATCTTGTTCTTGTACAGTCTAAATGGCAGTTTTTGGCTTAGACCTAATTTAAAGTACATGTGGCTGGGAAAGAGTTACAGGAAGCTAAGGTGTGCAGTAGTGGATCAGACAAAAGCCATAGTAGCCTGGTTTCCTACCTCTTACTGTCGCTGAGAGCTGAGTTTTGTGGGAGGGGTGAAAGAATTGGGAGAAATATGAAGTGATCTTTTCCCTAGTATGAGGAAATCCATGAGTGCCTGAGGCAAACCAGTACATCTGGAGACTAACCAACAGACCTGTTCTCTCAGTTTGCCTGCTCCTTCTTGTATACGCTTTTACTTTTAGGGTCCTTAATATCTAGTGGCCCAAAACCTTAATAATCAGTTTCACAATGTGATGATGGATTTCTTGCAAGCTACTTCCTTTTCCTTAGCAATCTCAGCCCGTGCTCCCTAATTTGGATTACAAAAAACAGCTTTCATCATTCCAGATGCAGTATTTCCACACTTTATGATTTTATGGGCTGCTGTCATATTTTCATCCTCTTCCAAGCCAAGGACTCCAACTACGCTGAGTCTTTTCCTCTATGGAAGTGGTTCCAAGCCCATGCATCAGCTTTGTTGCCTTCACTGTTCCCTTCTTAGTTTGTCTGCATTATTTTAACAGTCTCAAGTATAATTCGATCCATTTTTTTTCCACAACCTCTCAGAGAATTGGTGTGGTAGTTCATAGGAAATTTACTCTATACTTTTCATGGTGGTGACTTCCACATAGTTTACATAGATTAAAGTGCCATGTCAGGCTGCATAGTTTTACAATACTTAAGACATGGAACTGCCTAATTTGAGGTGATGTATTTACTGTGTAAATATTTATCAGAAAATATGTTTGTAATATGTTTGTAATATTGTCTCTTGAGTATTTAATTGTGTATTCATGTCTTAGTTTAACCCCAGCCTGCAACTAAGGCCCACTCAGCCGCTCTCTCACTCCCCTTGGTGGGATGAGGGAGAGAATTGGAAGAGTGAAAGTGAGAACTCAAGAGTTGAGATAAAGACACTTTAATAGGTAAAAAACCCTGCGCACACAAGCAAAGCAAAAAAGGAATTCACTTACTACTTATTGTCAGGCAGGTGTTGAACCACACCCAGGAAAGCAGGGCTCCATCACACCTAACAGCTACTTGGGTATACAAACACCATCACTCTGAGCGTCCCTCCCTTCCTTCTTCTTCCCCCAGCTTTATATACTGAGCATGACTTTACATGGTATGTGCCGTGGTTTGGCCCAGCCAGTAGCTAAGCTACCAGACAGCCACTCACTCCTCCCCCTCTGCAAGGTGCAGAGAAGGAAAGTGTAACAAAAGGCCTGAGGGTCAAGATAAGAACAAAGAGGGATTATCCACCAACCATGGCCCCGGGCAAAACAGACTCAGCCTGGGGACAAATCAATTTAATTCATTAACAGTTCATTCAGAGAGGATAATGACAAACAAAACCAGATCTTGAAACGCCTTCTCCTCCATCTCTCCTTTCTTCCCAGTTCTACCTCTTCCCCGCAATGACGAAGGGGAATGAGGAATGGCAAGATTGCAAGCCCGTTCATCACACATTGGTTCTGCTGCTCCTTCCTTAAAGGGGAGGAATCCTTACACTCTTCTCCTACTCCAACATGAGGTCTTTCCTCAACGAAGACAATCCTCCACGAACTTACCTGGTGTGAGTCCTTCCTACATGATGCAATCCTTGTCCATCAGATTACTCCAGCGTGGGCTTTTCCCCACAGAGTTACGGCTTCTTAGGGAGCAACCACCTGCTCTGTCATGGAGTCCCTTCCCACAGACTGTAGATACATCCGTTTCATCATCAGTCTCCAGCAGCATGGGGGGTCCTTCCCACAGAGACAATCCTCTAAGAACTCCCTTTGGCACAGACATCTGTGATCCAGTGTGAGGTCCTCTCCCATGGGCTACAAGTGGATCTCTGCTCCACTATTAATCTCTATGGGTGGCAGGGGGGACCACCTGCCATCTCACCACGGGCTACAGAGAAATTTCAGCTCCTGCACACCTCCTCTCGCTCCATTTTCACTGGCCATTTCTCTCCCATCTCAGTCCTCTCTCCATTGCAGCCTCACAGGGCCCAATCAGCCCAACGAACCTCAGCAGCCCTGGCAGGACGAATTTTGCCCAGTGGGCACCCCAGGAGTGGGGTGCTTCAGAACTTTCCAAGCCACACCACTGCGGCCATCTGCAGTCGAGTGGCAGTGGCCCAGCGTGGGCAGCCACCTTCATTGGAGGCTGGCAGGGCTACCCACTGCCTCCCCCCTCTCTTCACTGCAGGTCCCACCTGGTTCAAGTTCTTTTGTCCTCTTCTTAAATAGGGCATTTGCAGAGGCGCTGATTGGATCAACTCTGACTAGAGGTGGGTCCAACCTGGCCAGGGACTGGTCCAACCTGTTTTTGGAGCTAGGGAAACTTCTCTGAGCTCTTTACAGAGGCCGTCTCTGCAGCCCCTTCTCTGCTACCAAAACCCCACCACACAAACTCAGCATGGTATGGAATATCCCATTAACCAGTTTCCATCAGTTGCTCTGGCTATGCTTTCTCCCAGCTTCTTGTGCACCTGCACGCTAGAAAAGCATGGGAAGTTGAAAAGTTCTTGATTCCTTAGCAACAACTGAAAACATCAGTATATTATCAACATTCTTCTTATACCAAATCCCATACTATATGCAAAACACAGCACTATTCTAACTACTAAGAATAAAATTAACTCTAATCCAGCCAAAACCAGGACAATTAATAACAATTTCATTTACAAGTTATTAGCTTTTAAAGGAATCCTACATAGTGTGCTAATTTCTAAATGCTGGCACAGGCATTTGGTGTCTAACTCGGACCCATGTCTTGTATTTATGGCAATGCTTCTGGCCTATTCAGGGACATTCTTGGAAGAATCTCGTGCATTGTGATCCCAGAGACAAGAGAGGTCCAGGGGAGCCGGTTGATTTTCAAAGATCACCTCCTCCAAGTTCAAGATTGTCCCATCCTGATGAGCAGGAAATCAAGCAAAGATAGCAAGAGGCCTGAAGGGATGAGCAAAGAGCTCCTGACAGTAGAAACAGAAGCAGGGAGAGGTGAGTCTAGAGTACTACAGACACACTGTTTGCATGTGCAAGTAGGAAAGCCAAAGCCCACCTAGAGTCAAATCTGGAGAAAGGGGCTTCTGTAGGTATAATAACAGCAAAAAAAAACCTAGGGGAGATGTGGATGTGATGCTGAATGGGGCAGGGAAACTAGTAACAAATGACATGGGCAAGGCTGAGGTACTCAATGGCTTCCTTGTCCCAGTCTTTACAGACATTTTAGAAGGTAGTACCAGATTTCAGTAATCCCAGGTCTCTGAGTACAGTGGGAAAGTTCACAAGGAAGATGGAGCAGGATCAGGTTAGTGAACATTTAAAAAAACTGCATGCAAGTCCACAGGACCTGAAGAGGTAGACCTGCAAATGCTGAAGAAGCTGCCTGGTTGCAATGCCACTACCAATTATCTTCAAAAGGTCATATCAATTTGGAGAGTTTCCTGGGGACGGGAAGAAAGTAATCACTCAAACATTCGAGAAAGGCAGGAAAGACAATCCAGGGAACTAGAGTCTAGTAAACCTCACCTTGATCACTGGAAAGGGGATGAAGCAAATAGTCTTGCAAATATTTCCAATTATTTGAAGAACAAGAAAGTAATTGGGAGTAGTCAGCATGGATTTGTGAAGGGGAAATCTTGTCTGACCAACCTGATAATCTTCTAAAATGAGATGATGAGCTCAATGGATGAGGTGAAAGCAATGGATGTTGTTTACCTTGATTTTAGGAAGCTTTTTGATACTATTCCCATGACATTCCCACTCATAAAATTATGAAATACAAACTATATATATAGACAGTAAGATGAATTGAAAATGGTGTGAATTGCAGGGTTTGTAAAAGAGCTGTGATCAGCAGCACAAAGTCCAACTGAAAGCCAGTCACTAATGGTACCCCAGGGGTCAATACCGGAGCCAATACTGTTCAATAGCTTCAATGACCTGGATAATGAGACAGCATGCACCCCACTTTGAACTTCAAACCACGACACTGATACATCAGAGTGTTGTGTTGCCATTCAGAGGGACCTCAAGAGTGTGGAGAAGTGAATTGACAGGAACCTCATGAAGTTCAACAAGTGAAGCACAAAATCCTGCACCTAGGGAGGAATATACCCATGCAGCAGTATACACTGGAGCCAGCTGGCTGGAAAGCAGATTGGCAAAACATATCCAAAGAGTCCTGGTGAACAAGAAGTTGACCACGAGCCAGCAATACGCTTTCTTAGCCAAGAAGGCCTAACAGTATCCTGGGCTGTGTGAGGGAAAGCATTGCCAGCTTTTTGTCCCTGTTTGGACCACAGACCATCAATCTGGTAATGACTGATCTGTTGTAACAAACATGAAGAATCAGAGAGTAAACACGGCAAGGCAGGAAGCTGAAAGACGTGAAGATATACTATCAAAAAATTCCAGGTGAGATCCAGTTTGGAATTACAGCATCTAAAATCAGTTTTCTATATGTGCACTAGCTGTCTAAGCACCTATTACTCTGAAAGGAAAGCTACTCAGTGCAGTTAACGGAGCCTGGAAACTGTTTAGCACACACTAAAGTAGATGTTTGTTGGATAGCCATTTGACTCTGTCCCCCTTGAAAATGAAAACAGATTAGGACCAAATGACAAGCTGTTATGGGTGTACATTGAGCAAAGAGAACTCCAGACTGCATAAAGGACACTAGCTCCCAAAAGTCCCTCCGGTGAAAGCAGCTGAAAATACGACTTTGTGTAAAAGATTAATTATTTTTCCATGGTCTTCTGCAGTCTCAAAATGAGAAACCCATGAATACAGTTAGTTCCTGTTAGGCAGCAAATGCAACTCACCACAGATGAGCTGAATGCAAATCCTCCTTGAGAAAGGAGGATTAGCTCTGGAAACAGGCAAACCATAGCTGTGACTGCACTCCCAGAAGACCTCCCCGTCTTTGCACAGGCCCTTTCCGCTTCAATGTCTCTGCAATGGAACTTGGCTGCATTCGTGGCTACTTGACTCCAAGCTCTGCCTGTTCTCCAGCACAGCTAGATGAGATAGGAAACCTGAAGCTGAAAGCTTCAAGAGAAAGTGTGGACACCAAATACTAGGACAGCTGCCATACGCTATATGCCAGAAATTCAGTAGACTCCTCCTTCTACTTTCATATCTGAGTCTCTTGGCACCTGCTGGGCCAGTTCATTTACTGCTAACCAGAAACCACTCAGTGAAGGGCATGCAGGCACACTTCTCATGCAATTTCTACCACATCTGGTCCAAGACTGTTCTATAAAGTTTAAAGTGTCCCAAGACCTGCACTATGCCAATCCCTGCTTTGATATGTCCAGGGAATAACACTGCATAAAGTACATTTCCAGCCGTATGACACCAGTGGTTTCACATGTCTCTTTAGCTTCCAGCGGCACAATCCGCCTGGCTGACAGTACAGGCTGGAAGATAACACAGGAGAAGGGCATCATTTGGTAGATATAGCAGACAGGCTGGCTCCTCTCCTTGACCATGGCTGCAGGCTCTAATTTCTAGGGAGGTATTGTGTGGTCAGGAAATCAGGTTTGTTGCCTACTAAAATCATCAGACATGAAAGTCTACTCAGACTGTCGTGCTCATCACAGTAGTGCTTGGTCAATGCATTAGCATTTAAGCACCAAAGCGTTTAATGGGGACATGAAGAGATGCCTTCTGCAGCAATTTCAGGTTGGATTTCTCCCTGAGTAGAGAGGCAACTTTTTCTTCCTGGACTTGTGATACAGCTCTGTGTATGAAGTAATTTCATATGTCTTCGGCAGCTTCTCCTGGTTATTTGCAAGTTAGATAATAAGTTCATTTTTCACGACTTTTACTGAGAATTTGGCTTTTCATAGATTTCTCTTAAGTCTAGGCTAAAGTTAGCTGGTAAAAAGATTAGCTGGAATATTTTTCCACCGAGAAATGTAATTGTATCAAATAACGAAATCCTGTAAATTATGCCGAAATTTCATTCTGGAGAGAAAAAGGGGAAATGTTTAGACACTGTCAAAATATGTTATCATTTCCTGTATGAAATTATTTTTAAAATTTGTTTTATTTTGTATAGAATACTATAACATAACATTTTAAATTGTCAAAAATCAGAATATTTTTGTCAAAATAAAGTAGCTTGATCAACTCTAAATGATTTTTTTTTGTATGTTATGAAATTTGGAAATCTGTTTCAGGCTTTCTTTTCAATCTGAAATATGCCAAATAGAACAGTCACCTTCTGTTCAGCAGTGCCAAACATGCCCCTCTCCTCATAGAAAAAGAGGGTGAAGGAAGCAGCAAGTAAGGACAGCTGTAAGATGAACATGGCTCCCAGTATTTGAACCTGTCACCAGATAGTTGTGAGGAGTTGCATCTGGCTGTATGTAAGCATTTTAAGAGACAATAATCTGTCAAAATTATGCCAGAGCAACAAAGGGTGCAAAAATTAACAGAGAAGCTGATGCAGGTGAAAAGCAGTACAAAAGGGGCATAATTATTTGTAGAGAGAGATTTATCCTGACATTGTGATACATCTGTGAAAATCTTATGCCACTGTAATTCATGCCAGAAGAATTATGGAGCTTCCAGAATACAATAACTAAAAATTGAAAGAAAAGAAAAAACTGCATAGTGATACATGGGAGATTATGCCAAAACCCCTGTTTATATCCATTTGAAAAATAATGCCAAAAAAAACAAATATCTTTGTATTTATCCATACTGTTTTTTTCCATATGATTCTATCTGAAGCTTCCTGTGCCAGGCTTATATGCAGCAGCATGACATGATGATTATCCTAAGAAGATAAAATAGATTTATAAAAATGCTCATTAATTTTATACAAAATAGAAACAAGAATTCTGCATGTGCTGTCAGTAACTACAGTCCTGAAAGAATAAATGCAGAAATACTACTGATGTCATGATTATTTATAGGCTTAAAGACACATGCACATGCATACGTGTCAGATGTTTCTAACATTTTTTTAAATTACGGCTGTCTGTCTTACTGGCATGAGCAGTCTTGCCTGCCAGCATTTTCCTACTGAACAATAATAAGGACATTCTGCAGCCATCACCGAGGCCCACAGGCTGCTGCCAGAAGACAAATGGCCACATTCTAAGCAATTCTTCAGGATTATGCTTCATTCATTACTCTACACCTCATATTATTAAGAAAAATTCCTTTTATAGCAGTTTCCCTCACAATTCAATAAAACATAAAATATACATTTATATAGTAAGCCAAATAAATTATTTGGTCCAGGATTCATCCAGACTAGCTTCAACTAGAAGCCAAGTAACTCTGATCTCCAATTATACTAAAAGAATAGAAGACACTGGAATAGAAAACAGCTGGGACTCAAGAGGGCCTAATAAAGATCTAAGTCTGGACCTGGAGGTGCACCTCTCTCCATTGACTGCATTGCAAACCTAAAACGACTGCACATAAGACACATCCTCAGTTGCAATTCTGCAGTCTATTTGGAAGCACAATGTCTCTGAAATCTTATAGGTGCCTTATCTGACTTACAACCACTCATTAACTACATAAATAGCCTTTGAATATTGAAAGGTAAACACATTTTTGACTGGTTTGGTTAGGAACAGGCTCCTCTGGAAATGGCCAAACTGAGCTATCAGACTTCACAAACCCTGACTGCTTGGTTCAGTCTGCTGTTGCCTGCCCCAATTTATCATGCTAGGGCTTCAGTTTATTTATTCATAGATGCAGAATTGGATAACCCTACCTGCTAATGACAGTGTAAGCATTTTGCTTTTGTTTTCCTTCTAGAACACTTGCAAGCGAGTTGAATAGCAGAAGAAACATCCTTGACCTGTGTAAAAACCAGGATGCACAGGGCAGGTGGCTCCCTGACCCATGGATTCTTCCACTCCAACTTTTCTGCGGCTCTGCAGGTTTCCACTTAGCTTGGGCTGCTTCCCAGATAGCCTCAGAGTCTGAAAAGGGAGACTCATTAGTATGTGACTTCTTTCACTTCTACTCTCCTAGGCACAAATTGTTCTAAATTGCTCTCTACTTCAGTAACAGAACCAGAGACAAATAATTTCAGAAGATTCAGAGCACAACAGATAAATTTTATATGTGTTAACATTAATTTGTAGTAAATAAAAAGGACTTTCAATAGGTAATGAATACTTAACATTATTTAATCAAAGGTAATATATTTTCTTAATTACCATAGTTATGTGGATTTTTTAAAGCAGAAATTATTGTGAAAACAAGGAGAAAATGAAGTGTGAAGTCCAAAACGCCAGTAATCATTTTGTAAAGAAAGAGAAATGCAGAAAAGCTTGACAAGAGCACAGTAATATATTGTACCCATCGAACTGAAATCATGTCCACGGATTCAGTGGCCCACAGTAGAGATCACCTTACTAGAGTGGAATCAGTATTTTGATTGTTCACTAAAATCTATTATGTTAAAAAAACCACCCTCTTCTGCTCTTGTGTGGATCTTTAAAACAAGGTATACACAACTTCTGCAGCATTTATTAGTGGGTTTTCACCAGGCTAAGTAGCTACCCACCACAATATTGCATCTTATATTTGTTTAGAATTTCAGCAAGATGGAAAATTCCTTTCTGTGCCATGCCTGAAACTTTCCCTTATTGCAACAATAGGATTCTCAAATGCATGGCAATAAACATCTCTTTTGCACAGCCTCAAGGCAGCAAAAAAAAACATTCATGGCAAAAGATCGGCAGCCTCACTTCTGAGCTGCTGCTCTTCATGACAAACCTGTAGATTTGGGGAACTCTAACAACTCTATTGAAAACAAAACAACAAAAAAGAAAGCTGAAAGGCAAAATAACAGACTTACTTCAAAATGAGAAGCTTGATGAATGAGAAGTAGCGAACTGAGTGTCAATTACTTGTATAATCTTAAGTAACTGCATGCTCTGTGTCATTTAGATCTGTGCACCTGATTATTGCAAGGAAGGAAATTTTCAGGTACTGGTTATGTAACACATTTCACATTTAAATCTAAAGACAACTTTCGCTTGTAAAGATAGCCGAAGTTCCATGAAATTGAGGTTTTCATAGCCAAAATCCACTCCACAGAGGTCTACTTAAAGTTCTACACACATGAAAAAACAATTGCTATTGCATAATAGTAGTTAGAGAGGGGACTCACTTGACGAAATAACTACCAGAGCTACCTCTGTCCTAGTTGCCTGATGCTTCCTTTATAAATAAGTTCTTCCAAAGAATGATTGATTTTATCTCACCTAAAATACGTCAGATCAAATGGGTTTTAAAGCACATTTCTCTCGCCTGACTATAAACAGACCTTATAGCAACTAACTCGGATGAACTTGTCTACAGTAGTGGGTGAGATGAATGCCATCATAGGCTACTATGGCAAAGAATTCTTTACTGGCAGCAGGGAATCATGACAGATTGTCCATCTAGAAGCATTTGGGGATTATATGAACAAAGGAGTAGTTGACTGCTTTATTGAATTTCTCTTACACAGCACATGATCTTTCTGCCTTACCAAGCTCAGAGAAGAGCTCTTGCACTACAGGTTAAAGGGTTTTTTTTTTTTGTATGCTTCTGACGCACAATATCTAAACTCTCAGGAATCAGAGGGTTTTGCCTCAATTTTCTACTGAAGCCAGATGATAAAGTATTAATAAAGGTAGGTTTTTTTTCTTTTTCAACTGAACTGCACAGTGTAGATGTGTAAGCACAGTGCAGATATGTAAGGCTGTATTGAAATTCTGAATATACAAAGGATACTGCAGTGTTTTTGGTAGTACAATGAAGAAAAATAGGAAGCTGTCATCCATCTCTGCATGGCCCTAGCCTTCATCTTAGATAAAACTCACTCTCTTCTGAATACTTTATTGTTATGAAAGACGTAGCATTGATGTCGCAGGAGAAGAGCTTCTGATGCAAAACCAGTGACCTGACACAATTTTTCATAAAAAGTCCACTTTAATGATTCAACAGCAATGAGTATCCTTCATAAGCAATTTAAAAGGAAGCCTATAACAGCGTTAAAACCCAAATGAGATTTTCATTCATAAGACCTTCATTCTGAGGGCTCAGAAGAGACCAGAAAAACTTGCTGAATCTTCGGGTTGCATAAAATTTGTTGCCTGATGTACTATGACATAAAACAAAATACCCACCAGGTTTCTGAATGGCTTGAGTTTCCAGAATTATTTATCATACAAATGTTAGCATGAGCTACCTGTTCTGATATGAACAGGGACACCCTAAAGTGCCGGATGTTTTGAGGTTTTCTGCTCATTTTTTCTTAATTAAAATTACTGTTAGCATCTCTTCTATCTTTCCATAGCCACCCTTCCAAAGAAACCATTGGAAAGAGTATTGAGTCCTAAACTCAGAGAGCATTGTATCAAAGGTGGCTGAAAGACTGAAACAGTTACAACAAAGAAGAAACAGCAAGCTTAACTAGAAGGTCAGTGTAAAATTAAGAAAAAGATCATTTCATAGAATCATAGAATCATAGAATTTCTAGGTTGGAAAAGACCTTAGAGATCATCCAGTACAACCGTACCTAATCCCCCATTAAACCATGTCCCTAAGCAGTTCATCCACCCTTTTCTTAAACACATCCAGGGATGGGGACTCAACCACCTCCCTGGGCAGCCTGTTCCAGTGGCTGACAACCCTTTCAATTGAATGAATTGTGTGAAAGCCAAGTGGAACAGAAAGAGTTGTGGAGATCAATTTGACAGCAGAAAAGTAAACTTCAGCTTTCAGTTGAGTAAGCAAGAAAAGAGTATAGATGAGGATTGAGAAAATTTTCCACCGTGGCATGAAAAATGTATATTTGGAAGTGGTTATGTCTACACTAAGCTTAGCCTAGGCCTGATCCTGAGTCTGTCCTTGTCCCTGTCAACACCACTGTAGTTAATATATGTGTGCTTGCAGCAAGTTTGCAGTCAATACTAAGTTTGGTGAAGCTGTCAATAAATTAGAGGCCACTGCTGCTGTTCAGGTGGAACTAGATGGACTGTGGGCTGATGGGAACTCCATGAAGGTCAAGAAAGGCAAATGTATAATTTTGCACCTGGGATGTCATAAATGCATGCAGCAGTACAGGCTGGGGGTCAAACGACTAAAAAGCAGCTGGGCAGAAAAAGGCCGTGGTGTCGTCGTAGACAAGCTCAACATGAGACAGCAATATGCCCTTGCAGCAAAGGTCAAGAGCCTCCTGGGCTGCATTAGCAGAAGTATGGACAGCAGGCCATGGGAGGTGATTCTTACCTCTGCTCTGCTCTGATGAAACGTATTTAGGGTGCTGGGTCCTGCTCTGGACTCCCCAGTACAAGAGAGAAACTGAAACACTAAACCTATGAAAGTGCCTGAGGAGATAGGATTGGAGCACAAGATGTATGAAGAGATGCTGAGAGAGAGAGGTTTCTTTAGGTGAGAAAAGAGAATGTTCAGAAAGATCTTATTACTGTCAGCAAGTACCTAAAAGGAGGATGTAGAGAGGCCAAAGTCAGACTCTTCTCAAAGGTGCACAGTGGAAGTACAAGAGCCAAAAGACAAGCAGGAACATGGGAAATTCCAACTCAATATGCAGAGGGAAAAAAAATCACTGTGAGTGCAACGAATACTGGTGCAGACTGCACAGAAAGGCTGCGGAGGTACTCAGAGCTTGACTGGACATAGCCCTGAGCACCTGCTCTCACTGGACCTGCTTTGGGCAGGGGTTTCATTCAGAAGACCTCTGGAGGGCCCTTCCAACCTAAATTTTTCTAAAACCCTGAAGTCTGGTTATTGAAACCTCTACTAGTGTCTCCAAATCTCTGTCATCCTTTGGGTAAGGGTAAGGCTAGTGTGGGAGATAAAGTTGGAGGCTAAAAGAGTTTAGGTGCAGCATAAGGTAGTGTGTGTCTCCTCCCTAGAGAGACCAGGACCTTTCTTTCTTCCTCTAGTCCAGCTTAAAATCAATCAGTTCATTTAAAGGGTTTGTACATTTGACTTTTTTTTCTGGAACAAAGAGGAAGAGATGTTTTACACAGCACTGGCATTGTTTTATTTTTTCAACAATTGCAATCTGAGAAATAAGTCTAGATCCATGTCAGAAAATTCACTGTGTCAGAGCACAAGGTTTACATCCTATCTCCCATGTGTTGTCAGACTTAGTGAAAAGAGGGAATCAGCCCAAAGCTGCTGGTAGAACATGAAAGAATATGAGAAGGAATAAAGCTGAACTGGAAGGAGATAAATTGAGATAAGAAATAGATGAAGAATAGGAGAAATCTCACCACATGATAGCACAAAGCAATACAAAGCATGTGATGGCAAACAATAACCCCTGAAAGTGCCCTGTAATTCAACACTAACCTGTGGAATTCATTATCATGTATAAATTTGAGGTCAAAATCTTAAGGGGATCACACTTTTAAAAAAGCCTGGATAACAATATCCAGAGTTTCGATAAATCCACAACAAAGTTTGTACAGTGTATGAATCCTCCCACTGAGATTTCCAGCTAATTCTCTGGCAATATGTAAAATTCAACACCTACTGAAAAATTTCTTTCTCTTTCAGATGCAGCTGATGTTTAGCTGTACTCTGATCTTCTGTGACAGTTCCCATGTACCAAAGGAGACAGAACTGGGAGAAAAGCATGTTGGGAAGTAGATGATTCCCATCACTTCAACGCCTATTTGCATTCAAAATAAATCAGCTAATTCTTGGGAAGGAAAAAGTCTGTGCAGTAAGGTAGCTGCAGGAGAGATTTTAGAATGGAATTAGAAAACTCAGAGGCACATAGTAGAAGCTGAAGCTTCGGACGTTGATAGTGAAGCAAAAAACATAGCAATAGCTATTTGCCTAGACCCCATCTGGAATACTGTGTTCAGCTCTGGAGTCCCCAACACAAGAAGGACATGGAGCTACTGGAATGAGTCCAGAGGAGGGCCATGAAGATGATCCGAGGGCTGGAGCACCTCGGCTATGAAGACAGGCTGAGAGAGTTGGGGCTGTTCAGCCTGAAGAAGAGAAGGCTCCGGGGTGATCTTATAGCAGCTTTCCAGTACCTAAAGGGGGCCTACAGGAAAGCTGGAGAGGGACTTTTTACAAGGGTGTGTAGTGATAGGACAAGGGGCAACAGATTTAAACTGAAAGAGGGCAGATTTAGGTTAGATATAAGAAAGAAATTCTTTACACTGAGAGTGGTGAGGTACTGGAACAGGTTGCCCAGAGAAGTTGTGGATGCCCCATCCCTGGAGGTGTTCAAGGCCAGGTTGGATGAGGCTTTGGGCAACCTGGTGTAGTGGAGGATTTCCCTGCCCATGGCAGGGGGGTTGGAACTAGATGATCTTTGAGGTCCCTTCCAACCCTAACCATTCTATGATTCAATGATTCTAAACCAGTGGAAACATATAGCAGTAGTAGATTTTCCTCTAATCTGTGAGCACTGTCACCCAGTGTTGCAGGGACAGGTTATTTTAGGGATCATTGGTAGAATGACAACGGGCCACAGGTTTGTAATTATAATTAGAGTTTTATTATTAGATAAAAATTTTAATTATCCACATAGCTTATTGTTATCTGTGATTTCTAGCAGTTAGCATAGTTTACTGTTACACAGAATTTGTCATAGCTTTCAGTTAAGCAAAATTTCTAGTTATCATTGTGGCTTTCATGCTATCTAGAATCTTCAGTTACCTAGTCACTGATCACCTGGACCCTCTGCAGATTGGATCAGATTCTTAATAAACAGCACGTGATGCAATAAAAAAAGTACTTCTTATTTGTTTGCAACAGGAGCCCATTAAAAACACTGATGTATGAAAGAACAGCCTGTTGTAAAGGTATCTCTCTTTTGAAGACATGAAAAATGTCTAAGGCAAAAAGACTGTCTTAGATTATCCAAGGGTATCAGCAATATGTAGGTGAAGTGACACACTTCTCTAAATCTATTATCAGTGCTACATTTATCATTGAAAAAAATGGCCATCTCACAGATAATGCTTAAAGCAATTTGGAGCAATGAAAACCATACTTACTTCTGTACCTTAAATTAAGGCTACTGATGTTGCTTCCTTTTCTGACAACAGCTGTCTACATATGGGGATTGCAGTGATCTAGTTGAACAAAATATTGCAAATCCCTATAATAGGCAATTTTCTGAAGACCTGGTAAGCCTTGGAGTGTGCTCATCGTGTGCTCATGGTAATTACTGTATTTGAAATTTCTGGGTAAGAATCATTCCAACTCTATGCATTCCAACTCTAGAAGAGCAACGAAACTAGTGAAGGATTTAGAGAACTTGTCCTGTGAGGAGCAGCTAAGGGAGCTGGGGCTGTTTAGTCTGGAGAAGAGGAAGCTCAGGAGGGACCTTATCGCTCTCTACAATTACCTGAAAGGAAGTTGTAGGGAGATGGGGATCAGTCTCTTCTCCCATGTTATGAATGACAGGACGAGAGGGAATGGCCTCAAGTTGCGCCAGGGGAAATTTGGGTTAGATATCAGGAAAAATCTCTTTACAGAGAGGGTTGTGAAGTATTGGAACAGGCTGCCCAGGGAGGTGGTGGAGTCCCCATCCCTGGAGGTGTTTAAAAACCGTGTGGACTTGGTGTTGAGAAACATGGTTTAGGGACCCTGACAGTGCAGGGTGAATGGTTGGACTCGATGATCTTGAGGGTCTCTTCCAAGCAGATGATTCTATGATTCTGTGTTCACAGAACTGGAACACAACAGAGGTTTATAGAGTTTGGAAGAGAAGGAAAGGATTAAAGTAATTTTTATGTTATTTAATTGGTGAATTACATAAAAGTAGGGGGTTGACAGTTCTCGATACATTCTGAGTCAGTTCACAATGATGTACGTACCATCTCTAATCACTCTAGCACTTTCTGCTCATGCTGCATCAGTAACTCTTAAGAGAAATTATTTTTAATCCTCTGAATATTCGTACATATATCAAGCTAAGCCAATGCAATTGTAGAAAATTCGTGCATCTGTTGTTTGTTAAAAGTAGGCAAATATATTTACAGTATGAAAAATCATTGCAAACACAGTTAAATATATTGATAATAGAGATGTGAACTATGATGTCCTGCAACTACAGAATGCCAGTCTGTCAAGAAAAGAAATAGTTTACTGTCTGCTATCTTATTTCTTGAATTTGATTTGCATTGTGATTTGTATTATTGCATTATTAACCAAATGACTATCCAGCATGTGATTTTCAGGAGGTGAAGGCTGCTATAAATACTCGCAAATTGGAGATTTCATGAGGTGAACATTTCAATTTGTTGCAAAAAATCTAATTTATGAGGAGGAGGTTTTCAAAGTACTTTCAGGTGTATTCTTTTCCCATTTATTTAATCATTTCATAATAAAAAAAATATTTAACCATAGAAGATAATCTCTGAAAAAAAAAAACCAAAACCCAACTCTAATAATTCAGGATGGTTTATTTAGAGAGATAAAATCTCTATGACACCCAGAATATCAAAAAGGGTTCCACAAATCTGATTGTATTTAAGTGAAATACTAATTACTATTCTCCTAATGCTGTAGAATAATGATTAAATAGATATTGAATTGTAGTCGCCTGCCTCAGAAACCTGATAAAAGTACATCGCATCAATACCAAAATAATTATCTAGGTTGAGAATATTTAACTTTCCCTACTTTTCATTTGAACAACATAAAAAGTCAAAGAAAATAAAATTATATTGGTATTTAATTAACCTAAGGAACATAAATATTAGGCAAAAAATTAACTCAAATAAATTCTGCATGAAGTAGAAGCAATTAGACTTACAATATGAGATTTAAATATCTCTTTATAAACACTTTAAGATAATGTTTTCACTCCCCCTTTTAATATTTATTACATATATATATTAATTCAAGTTAAATTCTCTCTTTTCACTGCTTTTACTGTTGTTTTGATCCATGTCTTCCTAACAAACTTGCAACTGTGCCAAAATGAATTCTGGGTGCAGAGGTCCAAAGTGGGAAAGCAAGACAGATGCTGGCATCTCCCACTAAGCAATGAGGGCACACTGGAGCACAAGGGAGTCTTAGCTTGATGGCTTTATTGGGACCCATTTTATGTTCAACAAAAAGGGGATAAAATACAGTGGAAGTAGAAATGAAGGTTCTAGGAAAATGCTGATGTCACAAAGCTATTTTATGAGAGGGAGGTGGGGTTAACTCCATCATTTCCTCCCTAACTCTGTAATAAATCATATAGTGACCCTCATTCTTAACGAATTCACCCATCAGAGTTGCTTATAGAAAAGAGACATTCTTTGAAGGAGATGACCTTGTATCCTTTCAAGCTGAAGAGGGGACTGAATCAGGATTTCTCACTTCCCAGAAAAGTAAATACTTATTATTAGGTAAGCAAAGGTCAACACCATCCCTACCCCTCCTATTTTTTAAAAGCCTATTGCATGAATTTCAGATACTCTTAGACTACGTTCTTAAGTTATTGTGAGGGATTTAGTAAAGGAGTGACGGGAGGTAAAGTGCTATTTGGATTTTAGTCTGAGGTATGTGTGAAAAAGCTCAGCCCAGGAAAGACAGATGCTTATTATAATATACAAGCTCTAAGTACTTGGGAAAGAAGAGAAAGCTCCGGGGTGATCTTATTGCAGCATTCCAGTTCTTAAAGGGGGCCTACAGGAACATTGGAGAGGGACTTTTTACAAGGGTATATAGTGATAAGACAAGGGGTAATGGCTTTAAACAGAAAGAGGGTAGATTTAAATTAGATCTAAGAAAGAAATTTTTTACATTGAGGGTAGTGAGGCACTGGAACAGATTGCTCAGAGAAGTTGTGGATGCCCCATCCCTGGAAGTGTTCAAGGCCAGGTTGGATGAGGCTTTGAGGAACCTGGTGTAGTGGAGGGTGTCCCTGACCATGGCAGGGGAGTTGGAACTAGATGACCTTTAAAGATCCCTTCCAACCCTACCCATTCCATGATTCTATGATTCTAAACTTGACAATTAAAATGTCAGTATCAAGGAGGCCAGGCTGACTTACGGGTTAGGCATGCATTTTGTACAACATCTTCAGCCTTGAATTGAAGCACATAAGCCCTTTCTTGTGTTTAGTCCCTTCCTTTTCATCTCTGCCTCCCCAGGAGTGAGGACACAGCCAGCTGTGACAGTGTAATCCCTATCTTGAAGAAAGAAAATCAAGGCAGAAGAGTTCTTCACTACAGCACAACCGCACTCCTGGAACTACTGCAATGATACTGCCCCATACCTCAGCTGCATGCAGTTGTATGTTGGCAGAATTACATTCAGCACTGTAGTAGAGAAGCTACACAGGACAAATGTATCTATAATTAAACTTTTATAAAGTCTCTTTTTCTTCTGCCTTAAAAGCACCCTTCTTCCTAGCATGACAACAACAGAACACGAGCACAAACACACAATTACAGTAACGGCTGCTGAGAGTAAAAAATGTTGCTATCGGCTAGTTGCTCAGAAACTAAGGCTCTTAACAATCCCTAGCTAGAGCTTATTCTGCCAAAGAAATCACAGTCATAGTGGATGGAAGCAGATGGTCAGGATTACATACCTGTGGGGAGGAAGGGGAAGTAATCCATCGGTAAGTTAAGCGAAGGATAGAGGGTGAAGGGGAAAAGATTTAGTTGTATGCACAAAGAATTCAGTGACAGGAGTATAACTTCAGTTGAGTCCTGTAGGGGATTTCTGACACAAACCAAGAGAGGAATCACATTGAGAGTGTCAATTTACAGTATTTACCACCCGGCAAATTTATATAACTGCATGCTATGTTTCGTTAGTGCAATCTCAGGCAATTATGTATGCTGCAAGCTTTCTTTGTTTCAGTGTTACTGGTGTAGGAATACCAAGTAAAATAAGCCCAGCTGCTTACTTATACTGGTACACATGAGAGTTAAATTCTGCCTGAGAAAAACGTACCGCTATTCAAATGAGAACAGAAAGTCATCGGCTACATTTCAAGCACTGCAGCATTGCAGAATGCAGTAAGTCAGCAGCAGCAATCAAGTCATATTTTCCAATCAATTACTCCAGTAAACATGATGCAACAATTAGCAACTGAAGACGCGAGGCTTCAGTGAACAAGTTACTATAAAAAAATTTAGATCATCAATATGAAATAGAATGGTCTTAGTTGAGAACGAGCCTTGAGGGTGCATTAGGGCTAAGGAAAGAAGTTCTTAAAGACTTAAGGAGATGGTTTAAATTTAGCTGTAGTGCAATCAAGAATATAAGAAGCACTTGATAACTTATGTAGAACACGAAAAGCCTGATTCAAACAGGACTAAGAGGCTTTGGCTGTACGAATACTTTAACCACATCTGAGACCAAGTTCTGAGCACTGCAATGTGATCCCTTCCACCATTCAAATTGATAAAAAGGTCCTTTGCTGTTTTTCTATCGCAAACAATTTCTATGCATACTTGAAAGGTTAGCACAGGCTGGGGACCACTCTTAATATGTAGCTTGAGTATGTTTGTCTTTTCTAAGAGGCTTATGGTTGCTAGCTTAGACACCAGCTATTCTGTAGCAGCTGGACTCTGTGCTGGAGGACAGGTCTCGCCACAGTTTGTGAATACAGACGTAGCCATTATGTGATAGCAATCACATATTTCAGTGCCTCACATGAAAATAGTCATGCTGGTTTACTGGTTTAGCAGTCTTTAAGTTGGTTTTTAGAAGCTGCAGAGTTCACTGGCTATTATGATTAAAAACAAACAAACAAATAAACAAACAAACAGAAACCTACTCAGAAAAAATATTAGATCTGTGAAAAACTAAAGGGCCACACACAGTGATGTAGGAATTGCCATATCAATGACATTCTTCAAGTTTCACCTCTCTTGACACATAAAATTATTCATTTCAATGATCTTGCAGATCTTTCAATATGTCCTAGTATTGCCTAGTGTATGTCCTGTAGCCCTAGCTACAGTGAGCACAGAGAAAAGAAGAATTTCAACAGAGAGTGACCAAAACATTTAAAGTATAGTCAATTTTCCAATTCTGTTCCACAGTGAAAAATTCCTTGCTGTTTTTTTTTTTTGATACATTGTGGCTTTATTTTCCTTTCGCTCATGTGAAAATACAATCAAAACTTACATTCAGAATGAGCAAGTGTCAAGTATACAAATAAAATAATATTATGTCAGTTTCCAACATTTGCTTACTGAAACACCATTAGCAAGTTCATGTATTAAAGCCATAATAAGATTCTACTGCGTGCCTAAATTGTACCAACTAGAATATTACAGGTTAGGAATATATATATGGTAGACATTTTAAGTTTCATCCCTTACTATAGCACGCATCATGTACACAGTATATATTGTATAATCATATGGATATATAATATGCATAATATAATCATTTCCAGAATGTCATCCAGTACTATTATGAAATTCGTTATTTTGCTTCCACCTTTTTAAATTTTGGAAAGTGGTTCTCAAGCCACATTGTTCACATAATTTGAAATATTGGTATAAAATTTAGTCTAAAATTTTGAATAGTTAGTTTATATCTGGTGTTTTGGTGGCAGTACTGCCTTTCAGTTTAAATAATTACTTTCTTTTCTTGGTGTTTATTCTACACTGTATTCACAAAGAGCCATCATATCCACTTTTAGACAGTTTTTTGCAAAGTGAAACAAGAGAAGTTCTTTTAATCTCGTGCTAGATAGGATCTTTGTTTGTGTTATCTTAGTAGCCGTTTTCTTTATCCAGAGTTTGTCTTGTTTATAACATTCTACGTGAGATCTTACAAGGCTGAGTAAAGTGATACTATTGTTGCCCAGAAATTATCTGTCTCAGGATCACTTCGGCTTTTCTACAATTTTGTCATCTTAGCAACTCATAGACATCCCAGATCAAATAACATTACTGGACTTTTCATCAGTTCAAACTGATGAGTGATGAGGTCCCTAGTTTTAACACAAATTCTTATTAAGCCCCATCATGATCACCATACAACTATTTTTCCTTCCATTTCTACAACTATTATACCTATGATGATTCAGTTCCCCACTACATAAACAGTCCTCCAAGTTTGTGTCATTATCAGTCATCAGCATATTCTTAATTTTTGCACCAGGATGTTAAGAAAAACTTTTGATAAGATCAGTAGCAAGGTAAGTCCTTAAAGAATGCCAAACAATAAGCTCTGCCTTATTCAGGAATCTCTTTATTCAATGAGACCTGTTGTTGCCATTGCTGTTTCCAAGATAGAAAAATTCCTCAGTGCCTTAAAGTCCTTTACCAAGTTGAGATCATTTTCTGTACAGAGCTGAATAAAATTCATCACTGAAGTACCAAGGAAGGAAGGAAGGAAGGAAGGAAGGAAGGAAGGAAGGAAGGAAGGAAGGAAGGAAGGAAGGAAGGAAGGAAAGGAGAAAATATATATCTTAGCAAGCCACAGTCTTTTATTCAAATGGATCATTTCAGTTTCTGTGCAAACTGTAATAATACTTCATGGTGATTTGGACTTGAGAAGGGAAGTCTATCTTCATTATAATCATTGTCAGATTCTTATAATCATGTTAAATCATAAAAAGACTTGTTTGAAAGCTGTCCAGATTTATCTCAAAAGATTTTCTGGTCATCGAGAAAGATAATAGCATATTGCGTGCTAGCACTTTTCATCAGTATATCTCAAAAAGTACTTTGCAAAGCAGTTCTTTGCCTTTGTATTGTTCAAGAAATGTGACTAGGGAGTGGAAGTGACTAAGCATATGTCATGGCAATCTCAATTCTAGAGTACAGACCAAATGACAAGGCTGCAAGTCTTTCCTCCATTCACTGTTCTTCAAACCTCCACACACATATGTCCTCATATTTTACTTTCAGTTAACCACTTAATAAGGCATTCATTTGTTGCATTTGTAAGCCTACTAACCTGAATCATGTGATTCACTGGAAATTAGAATTCCATTTTCAACTGAAAGCTACAGATAATCTGTAAAACTCTCAGGAAGAGAGTAACAGGATTCTCCCTTTTTAGCAAAGGAAATTGTTAAAATTGGCAGTTTCTATAACTGAAATTTGAACACAATTCTGGGTTATAGCAATTTATTTTCTTTACTATCATTACCTCAGCTGGTTGTAAGTCTAGGTAAGGAGATACAGAATTGAATTTTATTGGATATACTACATAACTCACTATTGAATGGGTTTTGCAAGACAGCTCTTTCGTTGACATCACCACAGAGCTCAATTTGGAGACAAGTAAGTACCCATCCATGAAATGGTGGCTTCCAGTGATTTTGAATTCAGAGGTGGACATTAAGGCTATGTGCCAAAGACCACTTCCCAGCACTGATCTCACTTGTACAGTGACACTGTTAGAATGAACCCTGGCACAATCAAATTCACTGAGGTAGATGCAGCTTGGCTCCCTCCATGTTTGGCTGCTCTTCAGCTTCCCAAACCATAGATATAGAAGCCAGGTCTGTGGCTGTGAAGACCAAGGTAGAAGCAGCTTTGAATACTTTGACCTTTTCCGTATCATCCATGATTACATTGTTTCTCCATTGAAAAGACTTACATTTTCTCTAAAACTCCGTTTGCTTTAGGAAACTTGTAAAATCCCTTCTTGTTATCCCTTACGCTTAACTGAGTAGTTTTACCTCCTGGTGGGCTTTGGCCTTCCTCATTTGACCCATAACATTGGAACAATGCTTTTAGACACTTCCGTTGTTGGCTATCCTTGTTTCCACTTTTTACATCCTCTTTTTGCATTCTAGTCCTCCTCTGATATGATCTTTTTTATATTGATGCACAATAATACTTTTCTTTGATTGTATGTTAAATGCATCAATGGAACTAACCAGAAGAATGTCACACTAAACAGGCAATTAAAAAATATCATACTTGACCAGCACTCATTTTAATCAGACTAGCATTCGTCTTATAATTTCTAGCAACTCTATAAACATCAGATGAAATAAAAATGCCCAAGTGATAAATGTCTACTTCAGTCACTGTCTGTTAGATGAGAGACAAGGGGTTGGAACAGAAGCCGTTGAGTAGACCCAAGGAAGCTTGATGGATGGATTTTGAAAGTGTAACAAAGAGTACACATTCATCTGAATCTACCTACAAGATTGTTCTTCAGCAAAGGCTGGAACAGTACCAAACATGAACATTAACATACAAGTACGCTTGCACAATCGTTTCCCATCATGCAGGAGATTACAGTGTCAAATTCTATATCTGACTACATTGATAAGCTGAATCATAGGGTTCAAGATTGTAGTAGCCATAGGATTCAACAGCACTCTCTGTGAATCCAAATCTTTCAGATGTTCATTTATAGTGTTGTTTTCAAGGTATCAACACACATGTAGTCACATGTAGTTATTCAGATAGATTGCTCTCCTTCTAAGTAGGAAAAAATGCATTTCCTGAGGTATATGTGTTGACATTTAGGTGAAAACAAAACTTCTCAGAAATGAAGACTTGGTCCTCTGTCCTAGACTGATCTGAAGAGAATATTCATAACAAATGATGTCCACAAGAATCACTATTGCAATAGACTGCTTTTGAATGTGACAGTTCAACATCTCCAGTATGAGCTCTGCTGAGGAAAATGGTCATTAGCAAACAGCAATAAAACTCTGAGATTTGATGGACAAATTTTTGAAAATTACCAGTGTATGTGTCTCTTGTTTCAAAGATATTGAATAATACTAGAGCATATTTCAAAAGACTGCTGGAGATGCCATCATCTCACAAAAAAATAATACTGAAACTGACCTAAACAGATGTCACTGCACATGTGCTAAAGATGGGGTGAGTTTTGCAAACTTCAGATGTATTTAATTTTAGTTTGCTTCAGCTATGCTTTTGCTTGAATTGAGTTATACTTCCCTCCCACAAATACAAAATCAGTCATCTTTTACTCAGTGTGTTTACTTTAGGTCTATTGCCTCCTTGGTTCCTTGGATGTACTGGCACTTTGGTGCTTCTTGTATGTCAGACCTCTAGATCCAGAAACAAATTTATGTATGATAACACTCACATAAATTGTGATTCATGCTCTCCTGTGAGATAACTGTTTCGTGTGGTGTATGGAAAGCATGTTGGAAGTCATCTTGAACTGACCATTGGTCAGAGCAGGAAGCCAACTCCAGCAGCCATGAGACAAAAACCTGCTTGGTCCAGAACACGTGAGGAATGTGCAGTGTGCTACAGTAGCCTCAATCCTCTGAATCTGGGACTTAAAGTCAGTTTTAGAATATCATGAATTTATGTTCACTCAGCTAGGCAACTGTCATGGTTTGATATGGAGGGGGTGGGGGTTCTGGTGGCAGGAGAGGGGTTTTGCTCCCTGCAACCTCCCCAGTTTTGGAACTGGGTTAGGCTTAGTTCTGGCCACCAGATCAGACTGCCATCCCCCTTGGGGTTGAGCCAATAGGGCGCCTCTGTGAATTGCCCTATTTAAGTCGGGACAAAGGAACTGGAAAAGGTGCTTTGCCCAGGAGCGAGGAGAGAAGGGAGGAGGGCACTGCCCCCGCTCCCTGGCTCCCGGCCGGGCAGCTGCCTGCGTCGGGCCGGCGCCACCCACGGAGAATGGCGGTGGAGGAGCCAGCTGGGGAACTCAGGAGCACCCCACTCCCGGGGTGCCCACTGGGCTGAGTTCACCTGGAGAGGACTGAGATCTGAGAGAAACAGCTGCATCGACACCCGGTCAGTGAGGATGGAGCAGGAGGAGGTGTGCCGGAGCCGAGTTTCCCCTGCAGCTGGTGGCGAGATAGCAGGCGGCCCCCCCTGCAACCAGGACAGCCTCGGTGGAGTAGAGACCCACTCGCAGCCCGTGGGGAGAAGATGCCTGAGCCTGAGGATGGTCGTGTTGGGATGCACAACAAGGCAGAGAGGCATCTGGAGTCTGCGTGACGACCCACGCCAGAGCGAGTGGCTACAACTCCCTAAGTATCCGAGACTGTGGTAAAGCCCACACCGGAGCAATCTGTGGGGAAGGATTGTTTCCAGTGGGCTGGACTCATGCTGGAGAAGTTTGTGGATTTTTCCTTGTGGGTAGGGGATCCACTGGAGCAGGGGAAAAGGGTGTAAGGACTCCTCCTCCTTTAAGAAAGAAGCAGCAGTAACAGCACGGAATGAACTGACCTGCACTTCCCCCAGTCCCTGCCCCCTGTGCTGCTGGGGGGAGAAGGTAGAGCCGGGAGGAAAAGGAAAGGGGGGAGGGGAAGGTGTCGGTTTTAAGATCTGGCTTTGTTTCTTTCTGTCCTCTCGAGTAACCGGTTTTGTTTCCCTTTGTCCTTCTAAGTAACCACTAATTATCTGTTTTGCTTTGAGAAAGCCCTGTCTGTTTTGCCCAGGACCATGGTTGGTGGGTGCTCCCTCTGTTCTTGTCTCAACCCTCAGTTCCTTTGTTGTTTTTTTTCTCTCCTCTCTACTTTAGTGGAGAAGGAGAGACTGTGTGAGTTTTAGTTGCTGGATCAGCCTAAAACCACGACAGCAACGATTTGGCCATGAGGGGAAGAAATAAAGACTGAATTCATAGAATTGTAGAACCATAGAGTCGTTTAGGTTCTTCCTATTGTTTTCTCCTGCATGTCAGCTGTTGTTCACTTCTATATCTTTTAGATCCACTCTTGTATTCCTTGTCTTCCTATTCATGCCTGAACCCCTAGCAAGGTGTTCATACAGGCCAGCTACATAGGACAGCTGTTCTGTAAGCCTGACTATTAGATGGCGCCTTCAAATGAGATAGGTGGAGGAAAAATCTAGTGTTTTTATAAAGACATTAATTTTCCTGCTTGGTAGGACAGGCCATATTGAAGCACAGAAGCACTATTCAGGTGCATAGCAGTTCTAATTTATTTGTCTAATTCTTTTCCTAGACTGGCCAGGGTGCTGTCAAATCCTTTTGTATGAAGAAAAGTATGTTTCTTTTCTTAATACAGCATCTACTGTTTAGAGTGTCAGCTTTATGCACCAGTAGTTTCACAAATGAAGCAGCAAATTTTTCATTTAAGGAGTCTTACATGCTGAAAGGTGAGAAGTTTGGCACCTGTCTTTAAACATTTTTAAACATAAAATTTGGTTTAATTTTAATTCTAAAGGAATGTAAGCTTCTATGGGAAGCAACTATAAAAGCTCAGATATTAGTTAGAAAACCTCACATAGGACTGCAACATGCCCACAGTCCTTGCCAGCATCAACTGGTGTCATGCTGAGCAACTGAAATATGTGTAATTACTTATGACTTTGAATATAGATCAAAATTGGCATAAACCTTATGCGTAAGAGTCTCAAAATGATGACTGAACAATGCGTCCTGAAATGTTTTTAGCCTAGATCTTTTATGTGACTCAGCAGGCCTTTCTAAAGGAAAGAAAAGAGGTAGCAGGTGGATGTGAGTGAAGTGGATAGCTCATCAAAACTGGAGCCTGAGCAGGTTGTCAGCCAGCTTTCTCTCCAGGATACATCGCCAACATCTACTTAATTGCACTTAGATCGTGGCTTCCTTTTGGAAAATTTTACAAAGCATAAATTTCACTGGTAACAGTACTGGGCTTCTTCACAGTAATAAGAAAAGCACAAAAATAACAACCTGAAATAATTTCAGCTCATGCCAGCACAACATATTACATAGGAAAACCAGTCTGGACATCAGACAAGTAACACTATGTCAACATGGTAGAAATTGATGCTCACAGCATCCACAGTATGGCATTTGGTTCCTGCCTGTTGTTTTTAGTGCTAATTGTCATCACTTTTTTGTCATTGTTCCAAGACTTAGCGAGGTCGCCTCATTTCTACAGTCAGAAAATGCAACTATTTGTGTAGTACAATATATGTCAATTTTAAGAGAATGTAAGAAAAACTCCTGATGTCATTGAAGGGACATTGACAAGTCATCTTACTACCCTGTTAATTACTTGCATGAATCCAGTTATCACCCACCCCTCTACTCTTCCATATGAAATAAATTTTAACCTTTTTTTGCTTTTGTTGCTGTACATCAAATGACAGTCCATCAGAACACAATCAGAACTCCTCAGCAACCCAAGAAACAGCTGCTCAATGCTTAATGAAATGTTGTCATCTTTGCCTATACATTTGTTAGACAATCATTTTGATCTTAAAAACTACAAGCTACAGGCCCTTCAAAGCTGTAAGTAAAACAGTAATGGAAAAAAAAATACAGCAAAAGGGATAAATATAACAATCTAGCTTTTTGCTTACCTTCTGTCACAGCGTCTGCTGCTGGGTAGAATTCCAGCCTGCTTTATGTTTCAAATCACTTGTTATCATATTGTTCTCTATGGGCCATATTAGCTTTGTCCCTAAACACTTTCAAATGTTAAAAAACTCTCTTAGCTTATGTCAGTCCTCTTTCCTTGATGAAACGGACTCTGCTTACAGTAATGCTAAACTAAAAAAAAAACAGATTTTGGCCTTAGAAGGTTCCTACATCCTAGATCACTCTTTGTTCCAGAACCAGTGTCATCAGAAGAGGTCAAATCACATATTTTACTTCAAGAATTTTCAGGTTTTTCCCCCTTAGTTCCACCACCCTTACCTGATGACTTCCTCCACCCACTGCTGTTTCACATAGAGGAATTTCTGGTCACTTTCTGGTGGGATGGTGTTATGGTTTGAAGTGGGGGGGGAGGTCCAGGTGGCAGGAGCTGCCCATCAGACCGGACTCCCATCCCTCTCGGGGCTTGAACCAATCTGTGCCTCTGCGAATTGCCCTATTTACGTCGGACAAAGGAACCGGAAAGGTGTGCCTTTGCCCAGGAGCAAGGAGAAGGGAAGGGGGCATGGCCCCCGCTCCCGGCGCCCGGCCGGGCCGGTGCCCGCTCCGTGCCGGTGCCCGCCCTGTCGAGGATGGCGGTGGCAGAGCCGCTTGGGGAACTCGGGGAGAGCCCGGCTGCCGGGGTGCCCACTGGGCCGAGTTCACCCAGAAAGGACTGAAATCTAAGAGAAACAGCCACACAGATAAGAGGTCAGTGAAGATGGAACGGAACAACGTGTGCCGCGGCTGAGTCCCCCTTGCCAGCAGCCCCTTTGCAAACAAGTCCTTGGTGGAGCAAACAGAGACCCACTCGCAGCCTGTGGAGGACCCACGTCGAGAAGAGATGCCAGAGCCTGAGCACGGTACGCATCTAGAGTCCGTGGGATGACCCCCGCCAATGGGGAGGTGTTTCGTTAAAGGAGATGCCTGAGCCTGAGACTGTTGTGAATCATGGGCACAGGTCGAGGCGCATTTATGCATCTAAGTCTGTACGGAGGCGCATTTAAGGTCGATATGACGACCCACGCCGGAGCGCATTTAAAGTCTGTATGATGACCCACGCCAGAGTGAGTGGCTACGGCTCCTTAAAAGCCCAGGACTGGTAAAGCCCGCACTTGGGGCGAATCCGATGGGGTAAGGATTTGCCCCCCAGCAGGTAGGATTCACGCTTTCGCCGTGAGTAGGGGATCCACTGGAGCAAGCGACAATGATGTAAGGACTCCTTTTCCTTTAAGAGAAGCGGCAGTAACAACATGGAATGAACTGACCTGCACTCCCCCATTCCCTGTCCCCATGCGCCGCTGGGGGGAGGAGGTAGAGCCGGGAAGAAGAGGCAAAGGGGGGGGAGTGGTGTTGTTTTTAAGATCTGGCCTTGTTTTCTTGTTATCCTCTCAAGTAACCGTTTTTGTGTGCTTTTTTTTTCCTTCTAGGTAGCTGTTAATAAATAGTTTTGCTTTAAGAAAACAGCCTCTTTTGCCCGGGCCCGTGGTTGGTGGGTGCTCCGCTGTTCCTGTCTCGATCCTCAGCAATTTTATTACATTTTTCTCCTCTCCATTTTACTGGGGTGGGAGAGCTGCGTGGGGTTTAGTTGCTGGATCGGCCTAACCCACGACAGTCTTTTTTTGGCGCCCAAAGTGGGGCTGAGGAATTCGAGATAAGGATGGAAATTGGGAAAGGTTACAGGCAAAACATGGACTGCTCAGTGGTGAAAAACAAAAGGACCTTGGAGAAGCTCAGCTTGTTGTGACTGGTGAAGGTACCAGGGGTGGATTGTTTATGAAAAGCCTGTTCTTGTTCAATATTGTTTGCAGAATCTGTATTCTCTTTGATGTAACTGAAGTTGTGCCTCAATAGGGAATCCGCAGAGGCGAGGGGTGGAATGTCATGGTTTGAAGTGGGGGGGAGAGGTCCGGGTGGCAGAAGCTGCCCATCAGAACCGGACTCCCATCCCCCTCGGGGCTTGAGCCAATCGGCGCCTCTGCGAATTGCCCTATTTACGTCGGACAAAGGAACCGGAAAGGTGTGCCTGTGCCCAGGAGATGGAAATAAGCAGATGGAAATAAGCAGCTTGCTGTGGCTTTTCCCTTAGTGCAAGCCCCTGACTGCTTTTCCATCATTCTGCTGCTATGCCATAGAAGAGCTAAAGCCTGTGTCCCATATGTCTCTACATGAAGGGTCCCCTTCATGGCAGAATGTGATTTAATATGACCACCACAGAGTTTTTCCTTATGGTGAATGCAGAATTTCTTACGTTTGACTCCTAGAACTTCTTTGCATCACTTCTAGCGAAGCCATACCAGTTGGTAACAGGATCCAGGTCCTTTCTGATATGATCCAGCTTTCTCAGAGTATACGGGAGACTTTGCTAAGCAGGTTCATTTGAGTGTCTGTTTAAGGTAGCTTCTTTTTTGAGAGAAAGAGCCACTTCCTTTGCAGTCAATCACCAACAAAGCTGATTCTCTCTTCTCTTGAAGACCTGGTATGATTTCCATATGTAGGACTGCATGAATCTTAACTAGGTGTCCTGCCTTTCTGGGATATGTGCTTTCATAGTGAATTCCAAATGTTTTCTCCCAATTTTCTCCCAACCTACTATTTATGTAGGTCAGTACAATCCCATACAGTTGATTCTCTTGCTTACCCCCACCCTCTAGTCATAGTGCTATTGCATTTTTAGGCAGTTTATGAGCCAGAGGAACAATTCACAGCAAATATCCTTCAGTTTTAAAGAATATATAACCTGGAGAAGGCGTACCAAGAGAAAAGTCTCAAGGCCAGGAAAGTGCCTAACAATTTTTTTTGAAATTCCATTGTTATCAAACCTCCAACACAACAGAGTGTAATATTAAAAAAAAGAAAAAAAAAAGAAAAAAATCAAAAAAGGTTTGCTAAGCTTCAACTGAATCATTTCCCAATTGCACTCAAGCAGTGAATATGCAGGCAAAGTCAATTAGTCTCATTGTAAAAGATTATTAGAACTAATCAGAAAATGCTTCTAAAACACATTACAAGAAACATACACATAGGATAAGGCTGGAAACTGGGAACTCAAAAAAGTCACTAGAGAAAAAATCATACTCACTTTTAAAGTGAAGTCAATCAAAATGGACATCAGTGAAGAAGAAAAATCAAATTCCCGCAATGTTCATAGCAAGGATCTTATGAAAACACAAAGGAAAAGGAAAAGTGATGCTAGCCTAGTATTTTCAGCAATTTACCTACATCCCTTTACAAGGAAACAGAGGCTGAGATCACGCTACAGAGAAATCATATTTATAAGTGTTGAAAACTTTACAGCTGCTCAATGTCAAACTGTATTCATCATACATTACTATTTTAGTTTCCAGTGTTACTTTTCTACCATTTCCCCATTTCTTTCCCCCTTTTTCCTATTCTTTGTTTTATCAGTTCTAATCTATATTTTTAAATTCTTGGGAAAAAATATTATTTGTATTAGTCTGTTAAGACTCATGTCAGCATATGGGATGATGAACTTCCTCTAATCGCCTTCAATACTTTTTAAGTCATTCAGTACAAAAAGAATATCAATGCAAGATTAACAGAAATTGCAATCAGCCCGTCTGAAGAAAAGCAGCACATTACTTAAGAACTTCTCAGGTTTCTGCACAATAGAAAATATCTGTTAATGATTTATATGAGATTTAGGTCACATGAGTACAGTCCTTTCAGACAACATGCGAGGCAGAAGGTATCATACAAGGATATTTCCCACACTGAGGAAAAAAGCAATGCTGCTAAGGACCATATGTTCTTTCTTTTCCTGTTCTGACAGTCTGACTCAGTCTGCAGTTCCTAATGAGGAAAAGAACAAGAGTTACCTTTTTCTGTCTCTGCTACTCAGAGGCTTCTCCAAAATAAACATTTTGGAAGCATTTGTACCTTGAGACTCTTTGTTCATGTCTTCTCAGCTTTCTCTGTACATTGTGTTTGTTATGTTTCAGATACAGATAATATTTATAACTACATATGTGTACACAGAAATGCATTTGTTCATTCCTATTGTTCATTCCTTCCTATTGTTCATTCCTGTCCTTTCCTATGAGGACAGGCTGAAAGAGTTGGGGCTGTTCAGCCTGGAGAAGAGGAGGCTCCAGGGTGACCTTATAGCGGTCTTCCAGTACCTCAAGGGGGCCTACAGGAAAGATGGGGAGAGGCTGTTCAGGAGGGCCTGTTGTGATAGGACAAGGGGTAATGGTTTTAAAATAGAGGGAGGTAGATTCAGGTTGGATATTAGGAAAAAATTTTTTACCATGAGAGTTGTAGAACACTGGAACAGGTTGCCCAGAGAGGTGGTGGATGCTCCATCCCTGGAGTCGTTCAAGGCCAGGTTGGACGAGGCCCTGAGCAACCTGATCTAGTTGGAGATATCCCTGTTTGTTGCAGGGGGGTTGGACTAGATGACCTTTGAAGGTCCCTTCCAGCCCTAACCATTCTATGATTCTATGATTCTATGATTCAATCTTTTTCTTTTCTTGCTGAGTATCTTCTGTACTCATTTTTTTTATTAACTGTTCCTCTTCTTCAGAGTTGGGTAATACTCACTTTATCTACTCCACTGATGTGATTTCCTTCAAAATAAAGGACAAATTTACTAATAATATAAAGCTCCTACTGTTTTTAAGTTTAGGGAGTGAAACACTGGCCCAAATAAGATCAACAGAACTTGACTTTTGCTGACCTCATTAGCACCAGGGTCTCAACTACAGTTTCAGAAAAGAGCACAAGAAGATAGCTACCACATTCTTAGAACAGTGCCAGAAGCATTTGAAATCAGACTAAATAAATTTGTCTAACCTGAGTTTCTTCTTAGGTAGTATAAATGCAGGTGCAATTCTTACTCTAAGATCTTGAAAGTATTTTCTCTTCTGGAAGATCTTGTCAGGTGATCTACAGAAATCTACTAGACAGGCTAAGTAATCTTGAAGTAAAAGATAAAAAAATTCATCAGTCAATGACTAGGTATGAATTACTAATAAATGCAGAGGATTCAACGGCATTATATTCATTCCATCACTAAAATCGTATGATGATGTATCTTTACTTTCTGTACCAGGTTTGGTGTTCTTTAATACAAATGTAAGTGATCTAGAAGTATTGTAAAGGGGAATATCGAGCCAGCTGAGTTTGTAATGAAATAGAATAGTTCCCTTAGAATCAGTAAGCAATGTGAAAAGCCTTCGAAACACCCAAACAAGTGAAGTGAATCGTAATGACAAATGAACGCCCATGCCAACGAAAGCAAATGTTAGAGGTGAAACAATTAAATATTTTAACCACATTTAAGGTTTTAGAGTAATGATAGCAGGTTAGAAAGTTGACTTGAACGTCATTACATACTATCTAATTAAGACGTCCATGCAGTGTGCAGTGATAATCATAAGCAAAGGAAATATTTAACAAGATTACTGAAGAATGGGATAAAAATAGTTCCAAAATTGTTATAATACAATAATAACAAGCAGTGGCTCACCCTCAGTTGGATTGCCGTCACCTAGTCTCAAAGTTAATAGAGCAGAAGAGAGTTTTCCAGAAACACGCAACACATGCTAAAAGTGACACATGACTGAGTATTTAAATGAAAATTTTAACTCTCTTCACTAATGAAAGAGAAGTGAGCACCATAAAATGCACAAAACCACGATTTCTACACAGAAGATATATCAGAAATTTCTATTTGTCTTGTTTAGAGTGCAAGAAAAACAGCCAGTCATAAAAATGAAAAGGTGGCTAGGAAATATAAAATCAATACAAAAATCATTTTCCATACAGTGTACAATCACACTGTGAAATTCATTGTCAGTTGATATTACTGAAAACATAAATTTTACAAGGCTAAAAGAGTATTGGAAAGTCATATGAGTAACACCGATATCAGATGTGTAACAGTAAACCTATCTTTAGAAGAAGTGTTTTATAAGAAGCATCAACTCTATACCTTCATGATCTAAGGCATAAAATTTTTTTCCTATGAGTACTTAATAGGAAACAGTAACTGATGATCAGTTCTTGTAGGACTCCTTTTTCTCTTGAAAAAGCTCTTGAAAGTAGGTCACCGAGATAGAAAGATCTCTACTTTAAGCAAGTTGTAAGTTAACATCACACTTAGTACTGTAGGTAAAGTCTCTGGATACTGCTATGATATAATTATTAAACAGCAAAGTATGTCCATGTCATGCAAAATCAAGGATTTCAAAGGAATCGGCATCTCTCTGACATATGATTTACCTAGGTGATTTGAAATGTTACACTTTGGGGCAGGTTGATTCCAAGCATACTTTTCAAGCTCATTTATGGTTGTATCATTTGATTCCTTCATTTTCCTGGCAAAAAAAAATAAAATCCCCAAACCTCTGTAAAATGAATTTCATCTCACTTGGACCTTTCAAGTGTTTTCTTCTGGTAGACTGGAAATGGCAAACATAGCCAGTATCATGAGTTAGGCTATTGTCCTGCAATGGCAATAAATCTGCATTTGAAGATAACCAACAGTCCTTCTTCTACAAGGGGTCAACGATCTACCTAGTGTTCTGGAGGGAGCAGATCCATCAAAAAAAACATTGAAATCCAGGACCTTGTGCCTATTAAAGTAGGGGTATTAGGCCTTGCACTTTCTTCTCTTGCCTGCTATCGTATCATGTCGTCCTGCTGTTCCATGATACAAATGTATAAACCCAACCCCTTTATTCGTGGCCCTCCCTCAGTGCTACATACTGTACATCTTGGGAAAAAAGAAAGGCTGTTAACATTGGAATAAGTATGGTTCTTCTGTAAGCTCAGTTTGTGACTTCCATTAACCCAGAAAGTTAAAGAACAATTAAAATAGCGTTAGCCAGCTGGCCGCCTGGGCAACTTTATTTTATGTTTTGCTACTGAGTAAGAGTAACTCACAGTAAATTATTCAATTTTGAGACTCCAGGTCTCCTGGGCTGTCCTAGAGGTGAGATAAGGTAGCTGGAAAGACATTGATGTGATCATCAGGTCTGCTTAGAAACTCACCTGTTTCCACTGAAGTACCATCAGAGTGGACATAGTCCCTCATCTGTATTTTCAGGTAGAAGAAGCACTCCCTCAGAGAAGAGTTGAGCGAAGCTAGAATCTAGAGCTAAAACTAGGCATATGTGCAAGTCAACATTCTAGCTTTTGAATTTTAAAGGAGCTACAAAAAGTACCATTCTGCAGGAATTAATATTTCTACTAAAGGGAAAGCTTAAGATCAACTGTTGACCATAAAAAAGTCAGTAAACAGATAATTTCAGTGCCTAAGCATATGTCATTTCTAAGCAGAATGCATGTACATATGTATTATTTACACTGTAAGATACAATGTAATTCTTTAAAAAAAATCCAGTAAAATTAGTTTCCTCTTAAATATTCTCTATTTGCATACACGTGCTTATATCCACTCTCACCCAATAGATAGCCTTTGATATCCCATACTATTGCCACTACTACGATGAATTTTTTCTTTTCTCTGTCTAAATTTGCAACTTTTTTGTTCTTGTTCCATTTTAAATAATACACGGTCCAAAGTTTCAACCAGAGAGGAGCAGTAGGCCATCTTCTTGTTACAAGTCATACAGGATTCATATATCCAGAAAAGAGATAATCTCCACCATCAGTCTGCCATTCCCTGCTGGCTTCATGAGAAAAAAGTGAAACAAAACTGAAATCCTAAACATGAATCCCTATAGCCCTTGTGTTCCTCAGCAAACAAGATGCTACAAAAGAGCTGATCCAGAAAACCAAACAAGGGTAAAAAGAAAGCGTTGTCAACTCCTTTGGTTTTAGTTCCATAGTATTTACTGACTTTATGCTTGGCTGATTAAATAAGCAATTTCAAGAGAAACTAATGTTTCACTTTTATTAGACTTTTTAAGTACCTTTCTCACTCTTTTGGCTGTGGTGAAAAGCACATAAACAAACACACTCCTCAAATGTACTACTATTGTTTAAAAAAAGTATTTAAAGGTAATTGCCTTTTTTTTTAACCCGTTGCATGGGTTTCGTACTCTCAAAGCAGATAGACTTTGAAAAAGTCTGCAATACTTACCTTCAAAGGACAAGTACATAGTCCAGAGGGACAAAACAAACTCATTTTTCCACAGATTTCATAGAACAAAAAAGTAGTAACTATTGCTTCTCAGAGGGCAAAGAAAGCTGAACTGCAGCTGTCCCTTGGCTTTTTCTCTAATGTATTACAAAGTCTTGGGCTATACCTAAGATGTACAGACAGTCTTCAAATCTGCATGGCTAAACTATAAAAAAGAAAAGCAAAACTAGAGCTTGCAAGAATGAACAGGTTGTTTCAGGGAATGGTATCGCAGCAAGAAGTGCCATCTGCTGTCCTGAGGACACAAACTCTCTGCTCCTCTGTCCCCTACAGCAGTCAGTGCAGCACACTCATCTGGATCTGCTGGCAGCACACAAACCATGGACACCCTCAGCATCAACAAGGCAGCTACTTTCCAAGGTAACACTCATAGTGGTTCGTCAAAACAGCAATTCCCAGTCAGCTATGCAAGGCAGTTAAAAAGCACAGCTAATTATAAACCCATTAAGTTTTCATTTAATCTTAGAAGTTTGTGAGCAACTCAGATGAGTGAACTGAATTCTGTAAACAGGTTAAAAACTAATCTTCTCTCAAGCTGATCGAGTTAGACAGAAGTTTATGCTTTGAACAATAATGAATGCAATCATATAGATAAAATTGAGCACGACTGGGAGCTCGTGGGAGCAAAATCTTTAAATCCGTTACATATTTACAGTAACGCAAGTTCCTTTGCCACTGAAATAACATGAGCATGAAACCTCCTAAGCAAAAACAAGCTTTGTACATGCAAACAACCTAGGCAGGCAGCAAGAATTTCAACTTATCTGTATCATTGTTTGCCCTACCTATGCACTAAATAAACTCAAGAATGTCAAAGATTTCTAAAGAATAATTCATCACCAGGCTTATGTTGTACTCTGATTTTTGAATATGCAATATATCTCTTGATCAAAAAACTTCATTAAGCTCACCAGTAAAAGAAAGGCAAGAACTAACAGCTATCCTCATTGTCACATTGTGCTACTTCAAGTAAGAAGGAAAGGAAACTAATAATGGAGTAATTTATTTGAAGTTAAGTTGCATTAAAAATACAGTTCAAATACACAGAATTTCTCATTTTTTTCCCATGATGCATTATATGTGTATGTTGCAGATGTATTCTTTCCTACTCCTAAATGACTTCTCAGTCTGGCCTTAAATGACATACTCTCTCTCTGCCACGTTAGTTAATTACACAATTAGGGTAGTATTTTACAGAATTTTTAAATGTAATTTAGCTGGCAGAAGCAAAGAAATAGTGTTTACTTTACACAAGAATTATGAAAGCATAAGCAGTTTTCAAGAATCCAGCTCCACTTGATCAATGCAGACTACTGGCTAATACAGCACAGCTTGAAAACTGTACAATAGTTAAATTTAATTAATTGTGACTATTAAATGCCTTAAGACAATTCTTAGAGAAAGGAACCATTTCTGATATTAAAATACATTAACTTGGAAGTGTTATACAGCAGCTAATCTCTACTGTATGAATATATGGACTGTTTTTAATCACTTGGCCTGAATACTCTCCTAGAATTACTTTTTCTAAATGTAAACTACTCCTAAACATAGTTTTAGAAACCAACATATTAGGTGTTGTTTGACACTATGCTAATCATATTCACTTGACAGGCTGAACTTTACCATACACCACAGATTTGTATTTTGCGTTTTATTTGTGACTTTTCATAAGGTCAATAAAACTTCAAATGCATATAGATGGCAGAATTAAAATTGGTCTAATTTAACAGCAAACTCCCACATTAAGTTTTTAGTTTGCCCTGTGCTTTAAATATGATGGATTCATATAAAATTTGAATATGTAATGGAAGATTGGTGCTATCAAAGGAAACAAAAGTATTGCCATTTTCCCAGAGTTTGAACAAGTCAAACAGTGCCTAATTTTCTGCATTCATCTTTTCACATTGATAACAGATTTTTTTTGGTAAATTAGATTAATGCAAGTCAATTTTTTTCATAATAACCTATTTGCTTTAGCAGTTACTGCATGTTTAGAAGGAGAGAACACAGCTTAAAATACTCACATCAGAAAATAACAACAATAAAAAACACTGTATTAACCGAAGTATGTCAATTCTAGGAAATTACTATTATTAAAATGATATTGATTCTGTTCCTTACTTTTCACTCAGCTATTTCCTAAAAGATTCTTTCAGAAGCATTTAAGTGAACAAGAACAGTAATAAGTCTAAAATTGTTGATAAAATTCAACAAGACTTTTCAAGAAGCATGGTTGAGGAATGTCCAGCTAGTTTACCTCTCATTCCATGTTATTTGACATTTTCCAATAAAACTCTTTGAAAAGAAAAAAAATCACAAAGATATAACTGATTCCTATGAAAATTGCACAGCAATAAACATAATATATATAATGTTCTTAATATTCCTCATATAAGCACTATTGCTTTGCGTGCCATAATATGCAGAACTCACTGCAGGGACAGGAAGTGACGTTTTTTAACAGGTTGTCCTAAAGAAATACTGACTTCCGACCTCCACCTGTTACATTCTTTTTATGTGGTATTCTTTATACTCTTTCTCTCACAGAAATAAATCAGTTTACTCTGACTCAGTCACAAATGGCACCAGGACTGCCAACCTGCACAACACCACGACAAATAAATTCCACACGCAAGCAATCTGGAAAGTTGGCCCATTGCCTTTTGTTCTGTCATTGGGTCCCACAGAGAAGAGCTTGGCTCTGTCTTCTTTCCTGTCTCCCAACAAGCATATATTCACAATTATAAGAACTTCTTGAAGTCTTCTTTGCATCACATTGCTGGCTCATAATCTATTTGTTGTCCACCAGGACAGCCAGGTTCTTTTCTATCATCTTTCCAGTTATGTTACCCCCAGTATGCATTGGTGTTCCTCCCCAGGTGCAGGACTTTGCGTTTCCCTTTGTTGAACTTCATGAGGCCCCTTCTGGCCAATTTCTCCAGCCTGTTGAGATCTCGCTGAACTCTGTTACTCTTCCCAGTTTTGTAACATCTGCAAACTTGCTAAGAGTTCCATGATTCAGATAATTAATGAAGATGTTATACAGCACTGGTGCAAGTTTCAAACCCTCTGATACACCACTAGTGACTGACCTCCATCTGGACTTCATGCTGCCGATCACAACCCTTTGAGCCTGACAGGTTGACCAACTTTCAGTCCACCTTTCAGTCCATTTATCTTATCCATACTTCATGTACTATGTCATCCTTGTACTGGGGAGTCCAGAACTGGACACAGCCCTCTAGGTATGCCATCTGAATGCTTCTCCTTCCCTCAGTAGCTCAATTCTCTAACAGCGCTTACTACAACCACTTCAATTTGTTATTTCACCTGTCTGGTTACAGTTACTAGGAACTTTTCTTTTGCATTAGAGTAGTGTCTTGTCCACATAATTTTCTTTAACATTATCAAGTTAAATATACTTTTTTTCCAGGAAACAAATGCCCATAGCTTCATGCTGTCATTTAAGTCAATGTTGGACTGGAATGTGTTTTTGGTGGGTAGAAAGCGTTGTTAAAATCTATGCATCTATGACCATCACTCTCTGATGTGTGAATGCTAGAAGAGAACCCACTTGCTTAGTTTTTTTCATGATTTTCTACACTGATGATAACTAAATTCTCATTGCTACCTCATCTTATTTTCAGCTATCACTATGGATTTTCTGCTATTATTCAAAGCGTTTGCAACATCAAAGATCCTCTTTAATACAAAGTACTAATTTTCCTCTCACTTACTTTACTTACACATAAATAGAACTTCATTCATTCAAATGAACAAATTCATGAATTGCTTTATTGTAAGAGAGAAATTGATTCCTTTTATATAGATTTATACCCAATGGGCAATACTTAATTTACTTTATATTTATTGCATATTAGAGGTATCATGTTAAAGTGATCTTCTTTCAGACCATAGCGCATAAATATTCATCAGGATATTACTAATCATGTGGTGTTTTCTGAAAGTTTTTTTAAAGCAATATCCTTCCTTCTGAAGACCTAGGTTTAAAATTCAGGGAGGTTTATTAATTATTGACTGCATAATGGACCCTGAATTTCCCTGTATAGGTTCTGTAGTAGCAGTATTTAAAGCAATATTCTATACACTACATGAGAATCACCCTGAAAAAAACTCGTGTTATTGGTTTCCACAAAAAAAATTCAGTGTCTTTAGGCACAGGAGCAGTTTTGTCTTCTGAGTTAGCAGAATGGTCTTGAATTAACTTTAATAATTTTTCTCACTTTCTGTCACAGATAATGCAAATTTTCCACTCTGTTGCCAAGCTGTAGTGATTTTCTGAATAACAGCCAGGATCTCAAATCAGTTATATTTCAGTGGAAGTGTATTTTGCATTGCTGCATTCTCAATTACTGAATTTCTTCATGAGATTCACCATATTAGTTTCTAGAACTAGAACTGTTAGAACACACCGTAAGGTATATAAAGGAAAAAATATGTCTAAATATACAAGCCAAGTCGCCACAGCCTATAGCATTTCTTACAAACAAAAACTAAAGTTTTTTTAAAAAACCCTACAGTTCTTGAAGCCCTCCTTTTTATGTTTTACACTTCAGTATCAAACTAGAATTGTGTTCCTGTTACAATCTTCTCTGTTACAAATTTCTTCTCTAAACATTTACAAGAATTGTAAGTCACCAGAAATCAACTCTGTTTCTGTAAAAGCCTTTTATCTGGGAGAATCTCACAGGGATGGGGAAATATATGTAAGAGGAAGAGGATAGGACAGGGTGTGGGGGGGTGTGATAGGGATTTTTCAGGTTTCTTTGATTTTTTAAACAGTGGTCTTCAGCTCATATTTTGTGGTTCCTGTGTCAGGCAATTGTCTATTCCAGCAATTGGGAAAAGGTGACAATGTTCTTGCCTTCCGTTTCAGCCGGTCTCAAGCTTCAGGATAGGTGGACAAGGGAGAATAAGGTTGCGGGTCCACAGCTAAGCTGTTAAGCTACACTTTTACCATTGTCTACCAACATCTTTCCAGATTCCAGGGACTCTTCTGTAAAGTGAAGCTTGCAAATTGATCATATGGAAGAATTTTTCTCCAAGGTTGGCTGGGATAGCCAACTTCTGATTCAGCTTTAAGATATGACAAACCCTCTTTTTTTCTGACCACCTGTGTTAGTCTCTTCAAATATCTCTGCACAGATCTAGAAAATCCTACATGCTGGCTTAGAATGCCATGATTTCTTCTCAGATGCTTCTGAAATATTAATGTTTATGATGGGCCAACACAAACAAAAAGGTCAAAAAAAACCCACTCCAGCGTGCTAAATGAATTTTATTAGAATTATGCTACCCCACACTGTACCTTTAATCCTTTATTTCCTGAAAATTAGAAAAGACAGAAAAATCTCAAACACTTCCTTTGTTGCAACAAGTTATTTCCTTCCTAATTGTTCATTACATCCCTAACAACACAATCATAGAATCATAGAATGGTTTGAGATGGAAGGTACCCCAAAGATCATCTAGTTCCAACCCTTCTGCCGTGCACAGGGACACTTTCCACTACATCAGGTTGCTTAAAGCTTTATCCAACCTGGCCTTGAACACTTCCAGGGACGGAACATCCACAAATTCTCTGGGCATACTGTTCCAGTGCATCCATCCTCACAGTGAAGAATTTCCTCCTTAGATGTCATTGAAATCTGCCCTCTTTCAGTTTAAATCCATTACCCCTTGTTCTAACTCCCTCTCCAGCTTTCTTGTAGGCCCTGTTTAAGTACTGGAAGGCTGCTAGAAGGATTCCCCAGAGCCTTCTCTTCTCCAGGCTGAACAATGCCAACTATCTCAGCCTATCTTCATAGGAAAAGTGCTCCAGCCCTCGGATCATCTTTGTGGCACTCCTTGCTCCATCAGCTCCATGTCCTTTTTATGTTTAGGGGCCCCAGAGCTGAATGCAGTACTCCAGGTGGAGTCTTGCAAGAAAAGAATAGAGGGGCAGAATCACCTTACTAGACCTCCCAGTGATGTTTCTTCGGATGCAGCCCAGGAGACAGTTGGCTTTCTGGGCTTAAAGTGCACATTGCTGGCTCATGTTGAGCTTCTCATCAACCAATGATCCCAAGTTCTCTCTGGGCTGCTCTCAATCCATTCTGCACTCAGTCTGTATTTGTGCTTGAGATTGGCCTGACTCATGTGCAGGACTTCTCAGCCTTTGTGAGCTTCATGAGGTTCGCATGGTCCCATCTCTCAAGCCTGTCAAGGTCCCTCTGAATGGCATCTTTTCCCTCCAGTGCATCAACCACACCACACAGCTTTGTGTCTGTCTGCAAACTTGCTGAGGGTGCACTCAATTCCATTGCCCATGTCACCAACAAAGATGTTACAGTGTCAGCCCCAAAACTGACCCCTGAGGAACGGCACTCGTCAATGGTCTCCACTTGGACATGGAGCCGTTGACCACAACTCTTTGAGTCATCCAGTCAATTCCTTATCCACTGAGTGGTCCATCCGTCAAATCCATGTCTGTCCATTTTAGAGACAAGGACGTCATGTAAGACAGTCTCAAAATGTATAACCAGCTTCAGAAATAAGAAAGGGTAAAATACTGTAGACAATGTTCTGTTATGTATGACAAGTGTATGGGAAAACACACTGTAAAAGCAAGAATGATGAAGGACAGACTCCATGCCCTGGAACCTGAGTACACACACAGTGCTACAATGAGGAGAAAGAAAACAAGTTGCAGACAATATTATTGCCAGCATGATACAGCAAACAACACCAAGGAAGCACTACTGAAAACTAATGAAGCACCTGCTCGGAGTGATACCAAATCCCCCAAATCCTCAGATGGACTCTACACCCCAAGCACATCTCTGTGCTGGAAACAGTATAAGCATGAACACACGTGATGCTAACAAAACACCATTTACAGACAAAGAGCCCCTGCACTGTTGTTCCCTGTACAGATAGAAGTAAAGACTGGAGAGGAACGAATCCAAGAAGAGCTTTTCAGGCATCTGATACCTGCACCACTAAATTTTCCTGAGCATTTTGTAAATACTTCTGTTTTAGTTTGTGTTTTAATCTTTTCATGTTGTACCTTATCTGATTGTGTAAAATTCCATTTACCTCTCATGAGCAGTCAGCAGAACTAATGGCAGGGCTTGGAATAGTTTTTTACATATTTGTAAGCCTAGGAAGCCCCACAGTTTTGTTTAAATACTCGCTATTGTCCATTCAATTGCAAGAAATGGGAAGCTGTAGCTATGCCGGAGTGTTTTATTAAGTATCCAAGCAATCTGTACAAAACCATTAAAAGGCTCACCTCAGGTCCTTGAGCTAAGAAACACAGAGTTACATTTAAATTTATGTTTTATTTGGCAAAGAAATCAGCACGTATGCAACACAGTCCATAAAATTAGTCAAACTCAATATGTACTGGTTAGCAGTCTCCTCCCAGCTCAGTACAAAATTACATGGAGCCTTACTGCATTAGTGCAACATGTTCCCTGTGAATATTCTTCTATTCATAGCCATATGAACCTCCAGTATACATCTAGTTTTCTGCTCAAACCTCACTTTTTATACTTGAGATGAAAACACAATTACAACATCCACCTTGTCCATCTTGCATGCTTTGTCTATATCCATTGCATCCAGCATCTTACTGAGTATGGGTTTTTAGCGCCTGGAGAACCAACTGCCAGCTGCAAGTATCATAAATGGTAGTCTTATAGTAAGGAGACACTCCTTCAAAAGAAAAAGATAATATGGTTTGAGTAGTAACAATTGCAAAGCCAGAGCTATGGAAGACAATGGCTGCTAGAGTCAGAAAGAGAAGGCAAATCATCTTACAGTGCCTAGACTGGAATGATTCCACATTATCCTAAAAAGTCTGTGCAAATGCTAGTTTGGTATATGAATAGCCACCATATCCAGAATAAATGAAATAAGCAATATCTCACACATTCACTGTCAAAGTGGCGTATGGATTCTTCACAGCAAAATCATACTCTTAGTCTCTATGGCCTGAATACATTTCATCCAATTTATGCTATGGAGTGTCTGTGTGGCTGTTCTAATCTAAGCATCTGGGGCAAGATTCAGTTCAAAATTAAGATCTCTACATTTAAGTATCCACATGTAAGTCTCTACACATACATGAGATGTTTAGATCTACCTTGTGTGGGACTTGAGTCAGTTGCCTCCAACCTGACCTCTAAAGCCATGTCCAATGTCTTGCCTGGCTTTCAGCTTCTACTCCAGCGGGTGCAACTCCCCGTAGGACTAGGGCCATGTCTGCCCACATTTTTGGATGTCCTGAGTCACCTAGGTGTGTCATTCCTCCTACCTATCTTCTCAGCTGTCTGTCTACCTGCTCCTCAGGTATAGTTTTGACACAGCCCCACTGCATACAATCAGCTCAGACTTCTGAGAATATTGCTAAGTTGTAAGGAAGAACTGTGAGAATATGCATAGACTGCGATTCAAGAGAAGAATGTGAACAGAAAAACATACAGAAGCTTTAGTGAAACAGCTGGGAGTCAGAAAATGGGAAATCAGGAACAGCAAGGATCAGCCCATTTAAGGAACAATAGAGGCTCACTAGTCCCTTCATGACTTATGATTGCTAGTCAGCAGAGACTCATTGCTAGCTTAGTGGAGATGGAGAGCATAGTAAAGCTTACTCTAGGAGCTCATTAGTCCCAGCTGTTTATTGGCATGTTTGACAATAAAAAACTGCTTTACACTTTTAAGGGGTGTGTACCTTGTTTACATGTGTTAAAATTACTTCAACAAGTTGACACACTTGAGGGTTACACAAAGCATCCAAAACAGCCCTGGAAGACCCTGTGTTCAGGCTAATGTATGGTGGAGTTCACACAGTGAAACTTCAGTGCAGCCAATGAAGCCTAGGCAGATATTCGGCTGAATGTTAGCTGGATCTCCACTGATTGAAAAGGGAGTTTAGACACATAGCATCCATGTAGATGCTTAATTTCAGATTTCTTAATCTCACCTGGCTATTGTATCAGAGGCAGATTCACAGTGGCAAGGAGGCCTTTCCTTGCCCCTCCTTTTTCAACCGTAATATCGAGTCTCTAGTTGTAGCCCCTGCACCACCCTTGTGATGCAAGAGCTACAAGACAAAGGGAAAGGAGATGAATCCTATTGCATGGACTAAAGCTATGAGCTGTGGCTACAGCAAGGTGAGACAACTTCATTGTCTTAGATCTGCTGGTCCATGTTGGGAGATGGTCTGTCCTAGCCACATGGCTTCTGACTGCTGTAGCCAGGACCTTCACGGTGCCTTCAACAGGTCTGGGCTCAACCCCATCCAGAGCTCTATCCAGAAGAGTTCCTGTCTTCTCGTGTGTATCCGCTTCCAGGTATTGTAAGGAAAAAATATAAAAACACTAAATGCTGGTAATTTAAGGCACCTTGACAGAAACTAGAGACAAATAATAATTTTGAGCTTTGTGGATGACAGTAATATATTTAGTTTTTTTTCTCTGTGCACTGGGATTTTAAATAAGTCTTTATGCAAGCTTTTTGTTATCTAGCCATTATTTAATTCTTATGCCAGAAAATCTGATAATTTCCTTAAAGGGTGGTTTTATTCCCTGTAGACAATAAAAATAGTGACTTTTTAAAAAGTGTTTTTCTATATACTATTGTCATTTTCTTAGCGAATAATTGTCTTTTATCTGCCATCTTATCTCAACATATGGGCAATTATCTTGCTATATTACTGCTTTCTATAATTTAATTTTCAATTTGTTTTTTGGACCAAAGCCACTCTTTATATCTGAGAAATTAATTTTTTATGATCAGTATTACCGATCTTTTTAATAGCCTCTATCTGCAAACCGTTTTTTTGATCAACTTAAGCACATACTGAGAGAGAAACCAACATTCAATAATCATCTTTTTTTTTACATTGTTATCTCTAAACTTCCTCCATTTTCTCTGTCAGAAACACTCCACTTTCTTCAGAGGTCTAATATAACTGTTTTTCTTTTCCCTCTTCCCTCCTTCCCACTCATAACTTGCAATTTGATCTGTGATAGTTTTAGGAAAAAAAAGAAAACAGTCTGATTTTAGTAACTTTCTGTCATCAAGTGTTTCACAAAGTAGTTATGCAGAGCTGAGATCCAAATACTTCCAAACTTGGAAAAAATCAGATTCACATTCAAATATTCCTGTATTATACTGTAGAGAAATCCTTCAAAAATCCACCATAACATACAGCACAAGTCAACACAGTTTTAGGGAGAACTTCATAATTTCCTAAGGCGAAAAAAGATTATTTGCTACTAATAGCAGCTAAAATATATATTCCTGGGCACAGAAATATCTATTAAAAACAAAGCCAGCTGCCATAATCCCTGTTAAATCTACAGCTGAGATCAATGTTACTACCTGCTTTGCATATGTTCTTCACTCTGGCATCCTGGTCAGAACCAAGTCACCCTCTCAGACCACCCAATTGCTGCCATCCCCAGGAGTTCTCGCTGAAAATGTTTTAATCATTCTACATAGGAGATAGCTCCAGCATTTGTTTGGACTCATTTTGGTCTGTGTTCTGAATGTCCTTTCCCTGAATATCACTCCTTGCTACTTGGGCTATTAGTTATCTACTTGGTTGTTCTTCTGGGACACTTTTGTTATCTGTGTTGGCACAGCACACACTGTGGCAGGGATCAGACTCACTGAAATTGCGTGGGTGACCCGTGAATGCTTAGCGTCAGAGGCATCTCGTCATTTGCAGAAAACAAATCTAAGATGCTCGTTTCAAGACTTAGACCCTAAGGACAACAGGGGACCCATAATGTACTGGGTGCAGCCTTCCCTAACACACTGCAGCTGAGATGATCGGTTAACAGAATAAGTCCATCATGAGGCACTGATAGTTTAAAATTTTGAAGGTATTTGTTTAGCTTAGAAATCTTTTGGTAGCACAGACATGAAAGCAGAACTGTACAATTTTTGAAAGGTTCAAACTAACAGTGCAAATAAGTAATAATGGGAAATTAGATCTCTCAACAGAAATATAGGAAATATTAATGGCTCTCTGGTGTCATTTTCCCATGACAAACATTAACCTGGAACTAAAGTATGACAGGACAAAAGTCTCCCTGTGTTGTTCAATGAGAGAAGCTTGAGGCCATGAATTGTGCAAGAAATATTGCTGCTGGAAGAGATGTGCATCTACAGTGGGCTCCGTATCGGCTCATATTCGAAGATCTACTACGTGTCTCTTCCCTAAGTGAATTCCAAGCCATCTGAAAACAGAGCATGAGGTGATCATACGACTTTTAAATGGCAATGTTATTTACAGCCCCCTTGCCAAAAAGTAAATTTAATGTGAATCCGTTTTGTACTATGATCAACTCTTAACCCTTCTTGAAACGTCTTGAAACTTCTTTCAACTGCAATTAATACATATAGAAGGAACTTTCAGTTGCACTGCACATACACTGTAATTCACTCATCACATGTAGAGAAACAATCATTTGTGGACATAAAACAATCCCACATGAAAAATCTTTCACTTGTCTAGCACCCTTAATTGCGATTAGAAAACTAAAATAAATCAAATAAACTTTGAAGTCTTCTTCAATTGAGTTTAAAGTTGAAAAGAGAAAAGAACAAGGAAAGAAAGAACATATTTTGCTAGTTTTGCTCCAAGTTAATGTTTGAATTTGTCCTTATTTCTTATCCTCCTTTTCCCCTTCAAATTTTAAATTATTTGTTTGCCTCGCCAGAGACAAATTGCTTTGATCCTTTAATTCTCAGAATTATTTTTATTGTGTTCCTTTTTTCTCTGCCAATCATTAATTCATCTTGTTGTGAACAGGCTATTAAAAAATTCAGGTTTTGCTCAGCATAGCAATGATGTATTATATGCTTAGCTTTTATGTCCAAGAGGTTGAAGACTTCCTGATTTGTTGTATGTGCCAATGAACAAGTTTTTCTGATGCTTTGCAAAAGGAATAATCTTGCTGTGCCTGTTGTCATAGTTTCCCTTTTGACTATCATATTCTCTTGAGTACTGCTGTCAAACTGACTTCTGTCAGAGCTAATTAATTCCTCTGTGATTGTATCTTTAACAGAAACACTGACTCTTAAAAACCTCTGTCATGATAATAAAAATAAAATTGAGAGCTGATCCTCTTAGTGTAAACTGACAAACCTAAGGAGCTGCTCCTTAAACTTGAGTTGTTGGGAACACCGTATGTTTCAGACATGCCCTGGCAAGGATGTGCAGTTATGAGTAATTTTCAGCTCTACACTAGATATTTAATCCTCTCTTCTGCCTGTCATTAGTTCCACCTTTTTACTTCTATTGCTTCTGTATTGCTCCCCTGCAACATCTTTCTTCTCAGCCTCTCACTATCCTACATTTCCTTTTTCTCTTTCAGAAAATTCAGAAATTTCTTTCAGGAAATTTTCTAGTTTCTGTACTTCTTTCTAACTCCTTTCTCAAACACTAGTTCCATTCCAGCTGTCCCATCGATCTCTAAAACCATGTGATGTACCACCTACAAAAAATGCACCAGCTTCCTCTTCTGCAGCTGGTTACCTTCTAGCTTGGCTTCCAATATTCCTGCTCTACCAAAGCTACTCTCACTGGGACTCCAGAGACATAGGTCTCAAAGGGACTCCAAGTTCCTTTCCAAAGCCAAACATCAGGACTCTGTCTTAATAATTTTCCTCTTTACCTTCTCTTTTGTTTTAGATATGAACCAACATTTTAGTCTTTATTTAAATTTTATTCTGATGCACATTTGGAATGAGGCACTTTCCTACCTACATCCTTCCACAACTTCTTCTGCAGTCCTTGTGGAGGTACAGTAATTTCCTTAAGAAAATTCCCAAGGTTCCTAAACCGGTCATTTACAAACACCTCTTAAAGATTCACTTTATGATCAGTCATCTGGATCAGACCTTCAAGAACCATGAACTCTCCCTTTTTAGAAATGCAATAAGCATGTATTAGGAATTTTTGTAAATAAATATTTTGTCATGATTTTGTTATGAATTATCAGTTTCCATAAGGTAATTTCTATAGTGTGGAAATATTTCCCATATAAGAAGCATTTTTTAAAATTTGTCTTCCTAGATGAGGAGGTCTAGACACAAAGGTTTTTTTCCTCTCTTTGTGTAAAAACGTAAAAGAGAAACAAAAATATCACAGCTAACTGAAAAGTCCTTATTTTCTATTCAGACTGCAAAAACAATAAGAAAGTCATGTTGTTATGAAAATCATGTCACAATAGTGAAAGAACAAATGAAAGAAGAAATACAATGCCTTTGACAGAGCTCAGACTTTTAGGATACAGAATGTTTATAAGAGGAAGAAGATCGCAGCAAGACTGCGGTTAATTCCTGAAACAGACATGAACTGAACACAAATTCTAACGTCAAAGAAAGAGAGCATAAAGACACCATGGAAACATTTGTCAGCTTGAGTAAACAAAAGTTCTATCCAACTAAAAGCACGGATGCAAATATGAGTCGGTTCGTATGAGAATCCAGCAGTGGGGATTATCGTTATAATAAAAGAATAAAAATGATCATGTGGAAAGGATCTGGAAACATATCACGGAAATTGCTGTATTTTTATGTATTAAAGAAATTAATTTTATGTATAAAGGAATTTTTTATGGATTAAAGAAATCATTTCAGACAGGACGCTGCAGGCATATTACTAGATCAGTTCAATAAAAACTGTTCTTAAGAAATGGCTTGCTATAGAAAAGGTGCATCTCCAGCCTCTCTGTATGTTATCTTTGTACAACTGCTGCTCCATCTTTTGTGAATAGGTAATAGAAAATATCTTGATGGGGAGAGGAGGGTGGAAAGTTCCAGTTCAACAGTGGGCATTATTTTAAATTATTGTTTCAGTATTTATGTTACAGCCTGAAAGAAAATCAAATGCCGACTAGAGTCTGCCATGGTTCTCTCTCCCCTTTAATTCAAAATAAAGAATGCCTGATAAAAAGATTTGCAGTCATTTATCAAAACCCAGACAGTCTCACATTTTCTTTTTCAGTATTCATTTTACTGACAATGCTAATTACAAAAATGTACTTACAGAAAAAATCCTTGGCCAGATGCTGATCTCAGGTAGCCAAGCATAAATCTGGAGTAATCTGATTGCTCTTGAGAGCATAACTCCAGATTTACCCTCATATGCCTAACAGTTTAATCTGGCCCCAAGCTTTAGTAACCAGTAAACCCCTTCTGTTCAGGGGTTTCTTCCCATTGCACGTATAATCTAGTGTATGAAATCCGAAAATACGGAAGTTACATTGATGGTTTAGATGATGATCTATTTTATTATTGAATGCATTGAAAAAGGATACTTACCATAGGAAGAAAACAAAAACTTCTCTAAGTCAAAGATTTCATTGTTACACTTGTCTTTTCTGCAAAACGAAGTCTTCAAGAAGAACATGAGACCAGCTAGTAAAAACTGGGAATGTTTTTTTTCTTAAGATTCACCTTTGTGGAATATGTTTATTACCTTCTGTTTCAAAGAGCATTTTTTTAGCTTGATATTTTAAACCAAAACATTGACTCCAAAATGACTACCCAAATACTGGAAATTCTCTGTGCCCAGGCAGTAGGAGTCTGATTGTGAGCTCTGTTCCTTTACAGACAGACTCACCCTGAATGTGTAGCCAGCATCCAGCTTGTTGTGCCTGCTGCTAGAATACAAATAACAAATAAGCATGGCAGAAAGTGTATAGGGAGAGATTCTTTAACACTGAGTGATTTCTTCAGAACTCATTATTTTAATAATGAGCACAACCCATCCATGACAGGCACAAGACTGAATTTTTATGCAAATATATTCATCAGTTCTGGAACCACTCTAGCCCTAAACATCAAATTAACAATATCCATATCCAATATCCATAAGAGACATAATACATTTGCACACAATAAAAAAGGGAGGAGGTGCTTTCTCCTTAGTAGCTGAGAAGGTTAAAAATATAGTTTATGGTTGACGATGTTCTTCTATAAGCAAGAACAATACCATAGCAACAGTTGCTATTGTTTAAGTATAATGTTAGAGTACAAAAAGTACTGGATAAATGTGAGAAATAATACATTGAATCATGTAAGAAATAGCAATATTACACGTCTAGCATCGTTCATCATTGATTAATCTTTAAAAATACACGGACAGAGACATTGAAACATTACATTTATGTTTCTAAAGATACATCAGCTGCAAAAACTATGAATCCTAATAGAAGCATTGTAGTGAATCACATTAATTATGCAAGGTTATAAAGTAAGTTTGACTCTTTTATAGGTGTCCCTGCAGTACCTACCTGTTGTGAGGAGAAAGTCTGAATGACTCCACTATAGTGAATAGGGACATGAAAAGTAAATTTGCTATTTTTCAGCTTATCCCAGCAGTTTGGAGAATGCATTTTCACATTTTTTTAATAGATATTCAGGCAGATCTGCAGCACTTAAACAAATACCCTGACTCGTAGCTAGGAAATTATAATAATGTCTATTTTTAGTATGACTTGGAGTTTATTCAAAAACAACAAGCCACATAGTTACAACACAGACAAGGGGATGTGCTGCCTTTTTCAGAGACCTTCACAAACGGATGCATGGAGGAAACAGGTAACTGTGCCCCTGCCTCACTGTGCAATTCTACCAGCATCAACTGTCCATTCTTGGCATCCATTCATTTATCAAAAAGTAGTTTTTCTTTTATCCCTCCTCTTCTAGTTGTGTCTGGCTGAAGACGCTCTAAGAGAGCAGATCTGCCAAAAGGCTCTAGGAATTATGCAGCCATGGAGTAGATGAGACTGGCAAACCAACATGGAACCAGCCCAGAGAAAAAAGAAAAAAAAACACACTTGTTTTTCTCTCAGGATCTTCCTACCTTTCTTGTAGACTCTTTAAGAAAAATTAGCTCAACCGTCATGTCTAAGTGTTACAAAATCATCTTTTTGTATATAATTTAATATCTCATGAACTGACATATCCCTTTAGGAAACCACATCAGCCATCCCACTGCTTTGTTCTCATCCTTCAGGTGGCTGAAGATAAAACTTTACTTCCATAGCAGCGGCAAAAGAATGCATATTGCATTTTTCTGTGAGACCTGAGCAGCTTTTTTGGTTAGAGAGCATCTCTTTTTTTAAAAAAAAAAAAACAAATTATTTCTAAGCCAAAAAAAGACAAACTACCAACGTTTTCAGAATAGCTAAACTAGTTGCAAATTTGGATTGAATTTCACATTAGATGTTTTTAAATGTCCAGATAATTAACTTCAAAATATCAAATATCCAAAGTTACCTGTTTCCCCATATTCCAAATGTTTTATTTGGTAGCATTTGGGGGAGGGGGGTAAAGAACCTAAAAACCTGAGGAAACAAAAACATATTAACCTAAATTATGGACAGCAGATGCAATTTTTTCTTTTTCCGGCAAGCATCCCAAGCCATGTCTCCTCAAAAAAGACCTAGCTACAACATTGTAAGGTATTCTAGAGAGGTCCTTTCACAGTCTCTCCCACTGATTCTGTTCTGTTTTGCATAGACTACTTAAATATTCATTAAGCCAGTGAGAAGGAAAATGACTCAGTATTAGAGCACTTTCCTGGAAGGGGACAAATCTTGGCTCAAATCCATGCTTTGATTCAGAGCAGAAGTTGGAATCAAGGTCTCTTTTTGCTCAGAAACGTATCGTAATCAAGTTGTATTTACTCTTTTTTTATTGTCTTAGAGAACATTTGGCTTTTACAAGGTGGAAGAGACTCAGGGAAAGGTGTTGCATACACAATACAGGATAATGTGGTAAAGTCATCCTTTAAATTTAAATTCAAAAGACGCAAATTTAAATCTCTGCCGGGAGGGGCTGGTGTGAACATGAGATGAAATGGACAAGTTCATCAGCTAGAGGGCATGCAACCACAGTGCAACTAGCCTGTCATCTGTCACGTTCTCAATTTTGCAATTAAATCTACATATGTTGTTTTGAGCTTTATGTCAGAGTTCAGCCCTACAGTAGAAAACGGTAAGTACTGTTCTGATGATATATAGGGAAAAAAGAGGACAGATTGTCACACTGTAGCTTGAGTCTCCAGTGCCATGAGAAATCTTAGACTTAAATTTTATCTCACAGTGTTTGGATTTCTGCAGAAATGAGGGGAAGAAGCAGTCTGAAGAAAAGATCCCCTTTCACTTCAAGCTCTATCAAGTGGTAAAATTGTGAATGTACTACATTTATGTTAATCTATGGTAAATGTTAGTACAGTAATGCTGTTAAAAATTGCCATCAGCAACTGTAATGGCAAAACCAAGACACCAGTCCAAGACACATGTGTTAGTCTGAGGCTGCTGAAGGATAAAAGAGAAGATTACTTGCCATAGCTACCGTATCCCTGAAAGCTAAAGAAACACTTTAGAAAAAAAAAGATACCAGTATTTCAGGTTGCATAGGAAATTAGATCCTCTCTTCTTTTTCCTTCAATATCTTCCTTCAGGAGAAAGGTAAAACCAGAAGGATAGATTGAACAGAATTGAGTTTAGATGTTTATATTCTGAAACATCAATTATTTCATTTGTCTAAGCTAGTATAGTTCAGTTACTTTGGACTTTAAATGTCCCAGGTAATTCTTACCGAAAATTAATTTAAGATCCCTTAGAAGCTTTAAAAAAAAAAAAACACAAAAAAACACATCAGGGCCTTACTCTTTGAAACAGTACCTATTTATCTGGAGGAACAGTAAGTCACATTCGTGGCATTCAGCCTGAAACACCAATTTACAGCACAAGTCCTGAGAGTGAGAAGCTTTATGCTCTTCCCCTTGCCTCAGCACATAAACTTGAAAGGCAAGATGTCACCCCATGCCACCAGAAGACACACTGCAGGCCTGGCCTGTCCGCAGAGAAGAAGGGAAAGTGAGGTCAGTCGTGCAGAAAACAGCAAACATGACCAGATCCACGCCACCTCGAGGGGACTCTGCCCCTGCACAGTCCTGACCCAGAGGGCTTCAGCAAATTCAGAAGCATCCACCACAGCCAGGTAGCACAGCCTCCCCACTGGTCTGCCATTCCCAGTGATGTCTCAACCTCCACCCTCCAGCACCAGAACGTTTTCTGAGCCCTTCAAAACTTTATAGGAGATTCTCCAACTCGAGACTTCTGCTTAAGACTATGTACGGACTGCTCCAGGGTCTTTACAATGAGTCAAACAATAGAAAGGACAGCAATTAGACTGTTTCTGAATCTGTGTATGTGTAAAAGAACTTCGCCTTTCATTAGCGTAGAAAGCTTTCCTTTCCTTGTTAATTTTTTTATGCTTGATCTTTGTAATCTGGTGGTAGTTTTTAGGTTTTTTGGTTGTCTTTGCAAGAAAATAAAAGGAAGGATTTTTGTATCAGGCATTTTAACATCTTTTTTGATATGTTCAAGAATAGCAACTCCGGAATGTAAGACTTGAATTCTCCATCTCACACATTTCCTTTGAAGAAACAGTATACTCAGGCCTCTGTAAATTGACTTTGTATTTACCATATCAATGACATATGATAGAAAGACTCATTATTAAAAATAACTGGTGAATCCCTTCGGTTGTAAGTTCAGAAAGGGCAAATGTGATGAAATCTTCCTTTTATCTACTGCACGTGAGCGCTTGCATACATCCATGAACAGGCTGATTCTACATTGCCCATGCAATGAATCCAAAGCCCCTAGGATGCAGACTTACCACACTTGCACAGCAGAGTTCTTCTCCCTACATTAAGCGTAAAATGTATGCCTTAAATGGCAATTCTCACCCTCACGGGTTACTTTGATTTTTCTTTTTTTCAAGCTTAAAAAAATTTTTTTTCATCAGCAGACAGAGTCTGCAGAAAATGAGCATTCCAATGATTTTAAACTTTCTGATGCTGACGTGAACTCTCAGTTGAAACCTTCTGAACTTTGTTAATGAGTTGGAAAAGGATGCATTGCACTTCCACCACTATAACGTTTACACAACTGAGGTTCCACTGAGGTCGAATCTTGCTAAGGGTTCAAAAGACTCTAGCTGCCAGCTGGCACTCTGCTAAATGCACATCATCAGAGCAAAGCTGTAAAAAAGTTGCCTTGGAATACAAATATGTTGCAGTAAGCTACAAACGCAAGCTAAATTCAAGGCAACTTTAAATAATTAATCTAAATAGTAAAATAACACCTAGTTTTAGAAATCCTCATCTTCTTTCGGAAAAGAGGTTCAGGAGAAAAGAACACACCAAATTATAATTACTGCAACAATAATTTATTTTAATTAAATACTATCCCAGTATCCTCCTGGCACCATGTAAAGCAAACTTTGAGTATTCTGTTCATAAAGTAGGCTGAATGTTAGTGGATTGATCTAGGCAGAGTCTTAGTTTAAAAGAGAAGAGCCCTGACAACCACGTGTACAGTGACGGATCATGAAGATTCATTACTGATCTTATTCAAGGGCAGACTATCATTTCTGAATTATATTGAAGCCATCTTAGAATCTAGTCACCAGACACTCACAAAAAAACATTAATTTTGGCGAACAGCAGTGAAACTTATCCATTTATTTTGTTCTTTAGCTTATGCAGTTAACGGTTCTAAAATTCTATGTTATTTACAGGTTTTTGAAGATCTAGCCTATTACCTACACAAATAGGCTGTTGTAATCATTTAAACATTTTTCTCACCGTTTCTAAGTCCAAATATAAAACAATGTCATACATTAATCTGTGTGTATCCACACAATTAAAAATAGAGATCTGGGCTTAGTTTTATCAAAGCCAGTAATTTGCTGATAAATAAATGGTGTGTGGATACGCAGAGGTGAATAGGAAGAGATTAATTCTATCTATCTATCTATTTATTTATTTGTAATAGAATATTTTAGTAATCAAAGCATGTAACCATGCTTTAAAAAAGCTCTCCAAGTACGAACTTGTCAAACTTATTTTCTGCTGGTGAGTGCAGACCGAAGAGAGAGGAGGCCTTGGCCAGCTCCATTAGTCAATGAGAACATCATATGCCATTATGTCTACTCTCATGACGCCAGGAAGAATTAGTAGCGATAACAGCACTAACTTCAAACTTCAGTGACCATGGAGTGCTTAAGCACAACCACAGCTTCAGAAGGTCCAACTTGGGTGTTTGTGGCAGGAGATGGAGCTGGTTTGGGCAGTGTCTGAAGGTGTGGCAGGAACTGGTAAAGAGAGGGCTCTGCAACCAATTCTTCCTTTATCCTTCAAAGGTCAGAAGTATTGTCAACAAAACAGAGAAAGCTGCAAGGTCCAGGTGAAAGTCTTCTGTCTTCATATTTCACATTAATCACTTGTATACTTTATATGTAAACACTTCATCACACATGGACTCTGGTCTTTCTTGCTATCACTACAACTGAGATAGAAAGGCTAAGCATGCCTGGCAGCTAACATAAACAGTAGTTATGGTAGCAGCGTGCTTCCATTTAGGAAGTGAGTCTGGGTCATATTTCAAGATACCAAGCAGAACAGTGCAGAGATGCTTTAATTACTAATACTTAGGACTCTTCTGCTCTATCAGGGAAAGAAAAAACCACATATATCTAGCTTCCTTGTCAAGTAATCACAACCAAAGAACAGATATTCAACTGTGTCTAGACTCTAAACCTGTTTCTGAAATGGCAATTCCATGGTTGCATTTTTTTTATATATCTAGCTACTAATATCTGCATTAGCTCCTGATACTACAAAAATGGACAAACTCAGAGAAGAGACCGCTTTTCGCGTGGCTTCAGCTTCATCAGCATTATAGTCTTCAAATTTTCAGGTTTCATATACAGGCTTAGGACACGAGTTAATATTATACTGGAATATATAAAATAAATGCAGTGCACAAAACACTTGAAGTAATCCCTTCTGTCTGATTATCACTAATAAGGACTCAGTCTTCTCTGTTTCAGGCATTGTCCTTCAAGAAAGATGTGGACCAGCTGAGCAGAATCCTTAGGAGAGCAATGAGGAAGTCAAGAAATTGTGATCTATAAAGAAATGTTGAAGTGTGATTTAAATTAAAGCATGCTAAGAGGCATGCAACACTGTCCAAACACATAAAAGGCTACTGAAAAGAGAAATAAAATAATTGTGCCAGTGGTGGATAGCGCAAGAAGTAATTGGCTTAAATTAGCATGAAGATTTAGATTAGATACTAGCAAAATTCTTCGGATGTTAAGTGTAGTGTAGCACTGGAATAGATCAGTCTGAGGAAGCTGTTGAGGCCCTGGCACTGGAGATCTTTGGACAAACATCTGACGAGAATGATCAAGACCCAGTCACACTTGCTATGGAGCAGAGGAACCCACTGAGGCTCTCTTGAGGTCCTTGCTGGTCCTGTGCTGTGATGCCCATACAGATTAGAGTGTTCCTCTGCACAGTAAGTTTGGGAGGAATGCAACCTTACCTGTCATCTTCAAATTCAGTTGTGATTATTGTGTATAATTTATGGATTTCTGGCTCTGCCTAAAGACAGAGCTTGAAAACAAATGTGTATCTTTACTGTATTGGTCAAATTGTGTGATAATGATCAATAGGAAAGAAGCATAATATTTCATCTGCTAATCTATTTTATATTTTAGAGTTTGTGATTCATATCAGCTCACTTTTGACGTCTAAAAGTTAGATGTCTGGCATAAGGCTCCTTCTTTATCATGCAAGACACCTCTTCAGGCAAATTCACCCTATTCTTACTGTCTAAATTAAACAAAGTGGCTTGTTTACTATGTGTATATCTCTCTCCCTTGGCAACAGAGGAAGCTTCATCAATTAGAGTATCACGGGATAAAGTCCTGGAGGGAAGAAGGGACCAAGAAAGCTACTTAATATTCAAAGATCACTTCCTTCAAGATCAGGAGAGATGCATTCCAACACAGAGGAAGGCAGGCAAAAACGCCAAGAGGCCTACATGGATGAACAAGATGATCCTAGACAAATTCAAGCACAAAAGTGAAGTCTACAGAGGGCAGAAGCAAGGACAGGTAGCCTAAGAAGAATACAGAGAAATTGTCAGGGCAACCAGGGATCAGGTTAGGAAAGCTAAACTCCTGAAGGACTTAAACCTGGCCAAGGACATCAAGGGCGACAAGAAAAATTTCGAGAGGTAGATAGCTACATCAGTGATAAAAGCAGGACTAGGGAAAACGTGGGCCCTCTCCATAAAAAAATGGGATATGGAGAAGCCTGAGGTACTTAATGACTTTTTGCCTCAAGCTTCCCTTGAAAGTGCTCCAGATGCACTGCTTAAGTCATAGAAGGCAAAGGCAGGGACTGGTAGAATGACGAAATGCCCACTGTAGGAGAAGATCAAGTTTGAGACCATCTAAGGAACTTGAAGGTGCACAAGTCCATGAGACCTGATGAAATGTCACTGAGAGCATTGGTAGATAAGGGAAGAGCAACTGACATAATCTACCTGGACTTGTGCAAAGTATTTGACGCTCTCCCATACAAAATTCTTGTCTCTAAACTGGAGAGATATGGATTTGATGGATGGACCACTCAGTGGATAAGGAATTGGCTGGATGGTTGCACTCAAAAGAGTTGTGGTCAATGGCTCGATGTCCAAGTGGAGACCAGTGACGAGTGGTGTTCCTCACAGGTCAGTATTGGGGCTGGCACTCTCTAACATCTTTGTCGGCGACATGGACAGTGGGATCGAGTGCACCCTCAGCAAGTTTGGAGACAGACACAAAGCTGTGTGGTGTGGTCGACAAACCGGAGGGAAGGGATGCCATCCAGAGCGACCTTGACTGGCTGGAGAGGGGGGGGATCATGCAAACCTCATGAAGTTCAACAAGACCAAGTGCAAGGCGCTGCACATGGGTTGGGGCAATCCCAAGTACAGGCTGGACGGAGAATGGATTGAGAGCAGCCCTGAGGAGAAGGACTTGGGAGTGCTGGTTGATGAGAAGCTCAACATGAGCCAGCAATGTGCGCTGGCAGCCCAGAAAGCCAGCCATCTCCTGGGCTGCATCCAAAGAAACATGGCCAGCAGGTCTAAGAAGGGGATTCTGCCCCTCTATTCTTTTCTTGCGTGACCCCACCTAGAGTACTGCGTTCAGCTCTGTGGTCCCCAACATAAGAAGGATATGGAGCTGTTGGAGTGAGTCCGGAGGAGGACCACAAAGATGATCCGAGGGCTGGAGCACCTCTCCTATGAAGAAAGGCTGAGGGAGTTGGCATTGTTCAGCCTGGAGAAGAGAAGGCTCTGGGGAAACCTTCTAGCAGCCTTCCAGTACTTAAACAAGACCTATAAGAAAGCTGGAAAGGGAGTTAGAACAAGGGGTAATGGATTTAAACTGAAAGAGGGCAGATTTCAATGACATCTAAGGAGGAAATTCTTCACTGTGAGGATGGATGCACTGGAACAGTATGCCCAGAGAATTTGTGGATGTTCCGTCCCTGGAAGTGTTCAAGGCCAGGTTGGATAAGGCTTTAAGCAACCTGATGTAGTGGAAAGTGTCCCTGTGCATGGCAGAAGGGTTGGAACTAGATGATCTTTGAGGTCCCTTCCATCTCAAACCATTCTACGAGTCTATAATTCTATGAACTAGACAACTATTTCTGTGGATTGCCATGATAAGCCTTGAAGTGAGTGAAGAGATTTTGAAAGGAAGAAATAGCAATCCTAGTGTGGAAATGGCAATCTGTGTTTCAATTCATATTGCACTACTGATTCAATAACATCAGTGTAAATTCTCAGATCTATTTTAGGGTTCATTCTGAGAAGATACTGCTTCTTCTGTATACCTAGGTTTATTTACAATGGGCTGCCACTACTCAACTGGAGATGGCCACAGCGGCACGGCTTGGAGAGCTCTGAAGCATTCCACTCCCAGGGTGCCTGCCGGGCAGAGTTTGTCCTGCTGTGACTGCCAAGGTTCATTGGGCTGGTTGGGCTCAGCATGTCTGCAGCAGAGAGGAGTGAGATCTGAGAGAAAGAGCTACGCAGACATCAAGGCCAGTGAAGATGGAGCAGGAGGAGATGTGCCGAAGCAGAGATTCCCCTGCAGCCTGTGGTGAGATGGCAGTGTCCCCTCTGCCATCTGCGAGAGAAACAGTGGAGCAGAGACCCACTCACAGCACATGTGAGAGGACCCCACACTGAGGCGGAGATGCCTGTGCCTGAAGGAGGTCATAGAGAATGGTGTCCGTGGGAAGGACTCTCCTACTCTGCTGGAGACTGATGGTGAAGCAGAGATACATCTGCAGTCCATAGGGGACTCCACGTCAGAGCAAGTGACAACATTCTAAGAAGCCATGACTCTATTAGGAAAGCCCGCTCTGGAGCAATCTGATGGGTAAGGACTGCATCCTGCTGGAAAGACTGACATTGGAGAAGTTTGTGGACTATTTCGCATGAGGAGGGACCCCACATTGGAGCAGAAGAGTGTAAGGAGTCCTCCCCTATGAGGAAGAAGGAGCAACAGAAACAATGTGTGGTGAACTGACCTGTCACCCTCATTCCCCGTTCCCCTGCACCACTGGGGGAGGAGGTAGAGTCGGGAAGAAGGGAGGAGTGGGTGAAGATATTTTTAAGATCTGATTTTGTTTCTCGTTATCTTCTCTGAATGAACTGTTAACAAACTAAATTGATTTGCCCCCAAGTTGAGTCTGTTTTGAGGTTGGTTGGTGATCCCTCCCTGTTCTTATCTTGACCCTCAAGCCTTTTGCTATATTTTTTTCCTCTCCATCCACCGAGAGGGAGGAGTGAGTGGCCAAACCACGACAGATTGTTTGAAGTACGTTATGATGTTATGAGCCAGTACACTCAAATCAGCTGGGCTGCTGAAAGAGGGGCTTCCAGAAGGCACGTGTGCAAACCAATTTGTCCCTAAGACCAATATATGATTGCTTCTTCAGCTCTGGGACTGGATTTGAAAGCCCAGCCCTCCTCCATGCGTGATACTTTGGTATGCCTTCTACTAAAGGAAAATGTAACATCTGATTTCTGCAAGGTTTACAAAGTCCTTTTAAACTGCTGTCATTATTTCATAACAAAATTAAGCCAATGTACATTTGAATCCAACTATTTGTTTAAACAAAAGGAAAACTCCATATGGTAGCCCTTATGAATTATCTGGAACATCCTGGGCTTGATACCAGTAAGGAAGTTTCTAATTAGTCTCTGTGAATAAGGAAGACATATCCTTGTATTTGTTAGGTTTTTATTATAGTGCTGTAATATTAGTAGCCTTACTTTATTAGCAACCTTACTTTGAAGCAGAACACATAATTTAAAAAAATAAATTGGTACAGGTTATCTTTTGTGGTGTGGATGTTATATAAATCAAATTTCATTGTGTGAGAATGTGCGTGCGCGCGCGCACACACACGAAATCATTCGTTCCTACGTTATAACTGATATATACAATATGCAATTAACATAATTACTTTCCCTAGTGCATGGATAAATAAGATGTATTTCTTAATTTTTCATACAGCTTTGGAAAGTTATCATAAAAGCTGCTAAATAAAATCTAGTTTTGGTTTGGATGCTCTAATATTTTTCATGACATGAGCTCTAAATGAATTCCAAAATCTAAACACAACACAGCAGGGAGCCTCAGCTGATAGGCAAAGATCTTCTCAGTGCCTGATATATTAATTAACAACATTTTAAGTGTGCCCGTGTCATTGAATACAATGTTAAATGAAGGTCCTGCCCAACATAAATTCAGCATGGAAGACAACAGATAATTTAAGTGTGTCAAAAGGGTCGGTGGGAACAGTTTGGTCGTTATCAACTCAGATATCACTCCAGTAATGTAGATCCTTGAAGAAATTATTTCTTTTCTTCATAAAGGCTGAAAATATTCAACACCCCACTGTACAAGAGACTGCACAATCTGCTTTTTTTAGCCCTGCTTTGAACTGGCGAAGCAGACTGGATGACCTTCAGAAGTGCCTTCCTACCCCAACCATTCTGTGCTTCTGCCATTCTGTGAATGGGCAGGTGGACCAAGGAAACACAGAAAGCAACTGCAATGCAGTGATGTGTGTGAACCTTTCCTTTTCCTGGAAAACTCTCTTTCCTTTGGAACAAGTTTATTATTTTGGTTAGACATTCAGCAGTATCACCCCAAATCCCATGTTTACAGATAGACTAGCTGTCTCAGAAAACACTAAATCACAAAGAAAAAAACTCAACAGATTAGAGTGCATAGCACAACAAGAGGAAAGCATATATGTGTGCAAAATGAGTAGCATTGTCTTCCAGTTTTACTATCTGAAAACCTGGCATTTATTGTAGCCTAGCCTTTCAAGCCTCCTCTGTGAAACAGGTGGAATTAAGGCACTTTAGAGGATGATGTCTTTACCAACTTAAAAAGGACCTTAGGAGACCGATGACTTGATTACACTGGGCGCTTAACTTTTACATAGCTAAGGTTATCAAAAGGAATTTCAGAATAAAAAAATGAGAAAGAAACATTCAGAGAACAACAATCTTAAGTGAATGCTAGGGATGTGGTGTTAGTTGGAGATAAGCCAATCAAACACAGATCTTGCAATACATTTTTATCTGTTCAAATCTCCACACAGATTTATCGTCTGTCATCACAATTATCTAGATTTGAGTAGTCCTACTTCAACAGGAATTCTTCTAATTTACGCCAAGTCTCTACTTTGAGAAAAGCACAGTAATAATTCCCCAGGACAATACTTCTGCAGTGGCGGATACGTATTTTCACCATCTTACTGTTTGCACGCTTCTGTTTATGCTTGCATATTGTTCAGAGCAACAGCACAGCCTGTGTGCTCTCAGGCAGAGCAGACCAGACGCAGACGAGCGTGTGCCAGTCACTGGGAAGGCTTCGGAGAGATTGGGTGGAATTTGCTGTGAGAGCATCTCTCCAGCACACACCACTCTATAACTCTTCTCAAGATGCAGCACAGTGTATCCTTCGTTGCGTGTTCAGTCATTTCTGCCGAACACATCCAGATAGCCTTGTGAAATGCATTATGCTCCCTATCCCTTTGTTCCCTCATCGAGCATTTATTTTAAATGAATATACCTCTTCTGTGTCTTCTTGTCATTCTTTCCAATTGACAGGTCCTTCTGCTATTGTCAACCTGCAGAATATTACCCCTGAGACAAAAGAAAACCCATAAACCCCAAAGACCTTCTCTGAGGAGAGATAGCAATACTACAAGGTCTGAATCATCATTCAGAACTGTGGGGAATGGGGAAGAATTTACATGCATTTGGAAATGATGTTTCAGCAAATTAGTACTATGGTAGTAAGCAGAGTAAGTAGCAAAATTAAAAATGTATTTCCTGTCTCCATCATTTCCATGTGGTGTTCACAGTAACTGCTTCTAGCCCCAAAGGATGCAATGCCATGCAGTTTGAGAAAAGTACTGATAAAATAGGGATGTAACACCTGTGACCATGGTGCACAGAAGACCTCAAGGAGAGCACACTCAAAACTCTGAACCAGTTTCCAACACTAAAGAACTTCCATACCTTTCCCCTAGATAAGGCTCGGGAAGTTCTAAGCACACCAGTTAGACGTAATTATTTGGATCTCCAGTGCCTACCTCTACTTCCCTCAAGTGTTACATTGATTTTAAGGAGAACCCTCAAGGATTAAGTTCTATGTGTCGAGAGTGCAACCTGACCCTGCTGCACTGCAGCAACTAGAAATTACAGAACACAACACAATCAATAGACAGACAACCAAAATGCAAAAGAAAGTTTTGTCTGGATGATAGAACACAACATTTAGGTAAGTCTCCAGGGAGCTCTGTGGGTCATAGTCTAAGAAAATGGGAAAAGTCAGCTTCACCTTTTTTTCCCTAATGCTCTGCAGTAGCCTCACAGCAGGAACAGAAAGCAAAGACTCCAGTTCGTATTAGGAACCAATCCTAAAAGTAGTCCTTTAGCAAGCACTCAGCAGCTATTGGGCTACAGAACGTCAGTCTGAGCAGGAACTGGAGCACAAGACGATACAGAGTTGATGGTGATGGACGGCAGCTTGCTATGGTCCACCATTGTAAGAGACACAACCTTTTTTTGATGTAAGTCATCAAAACCAAACCATATCTCCCTCAGACCCTAGGCTTTTTTCCATAGGATGTGCAGGCAAAGAATCGAGTTGCATGCCCAGTTGGGCACCTAATACGCTATAAGTGAATTTCACGCACAATAAGTTTTGATTAGGATTTCAGCAGACATGCACAGCGTAGTACCATTCAGAATGCATGCAGTAAAAGAGAAAAAGGAAAAGGGATTGCTTAGAAAGGGCAAAGGCAGTGCTGATTTTTCTCCTGGCTCCAGCATGCAGTCTGTGCACACCTTGTAGGAACCCCTCCAGGGAGATTGCCAACTCACAATATCTCCTCTCCAACAATAGATGCTTTCAGTGATGGGAGAGAGAGTAGGGAAGGAGGGACAGAGTCAAACTAGAATTGTACTGCAGATTCCTTCATTCACTGTGGCGCAGTGAAAATTGTTCCGGGGAGAAAATGATGAGGGCATAAAATGGAAAGTCATTCTGCGCAGGATTTCTCAGTTTGTGAATCTCCTAATCTCAGTTCTACTTCTTTCCCAAAGTGAAATGAATCACCATGGTAAAAACAGAATTAAACTTTGTCAGAGTATAGCCTTGCCATGCACAGTGAATCCATGTCTGTGACACATGGCACAACTTTCCTCTGACACGGAATGTGTGCCATGGTACTGAGAGTCTCACAGAATGGCAGTTTCCCACCACCCGGCAAATTCACCGCTGTATCGCTGCAGCTCAAGTGAGCTCACCAGAGGTTTGAACTACTTCCCGTTGCCACGTGGGAACACAGTTAACTGCTCATGCCATTGAAAACCTCCACCCACTACTTCCAGCTCAGAATTTCCATTTTCTCAGAAACGGCCGTGTTCTCCTTTGGTGTAAAATTTTTATTTTAATTTCTTACCAGATGCAAGTACAAAACCCAGGACAATTGGGAAAAAATGTTTTAAAGTGGAAGATGCCATTAAAAGGAATATGCTGATGAAAACCCTTTTTTTATTTACAGTAAAACTGTTCAAGACAAGACACTCCAGCTAGTTCTCCTTCTAACCTGACCACTGTTCCAGAGATCTGCAAATATCCCTGTCCTGAGCCATTCTCTTGCAATGCACAATATTGACATCCACAATTTCTGATAGCTCAGCAGGCTTTTTTTAAATTCATTTACATAATGTTTTTGCCATCACTTATATTTTTACGTGCAAATAAGCAGAGTAAATACACTAACGAGCTCCAGTTCTGGTTTATATGCTCAAAATCTAACAAGCGTCATCCACAAATTTTCCATCCTGTATTTTCTTGATTTAAACATTCAAATTATATGTGCACAGTTCACAATTACTTAATTGCTCATAACAAAATTTAAGTATATATTTTGCAATTAGTCCTACATAATAAGAATAAAACTAAAGGCATAGTCAGTAATTTGAAACTTCAAGTGAGGGAAAGATCAATGGCATGGAGTTTGTGTTGCAATTCAATTCCATCTTAAAGGAAACAGTATAAAGTGCTATTTCTAAACAATAGAAGACATCTTTTAAATGTTGTTGAGTATAAGTTGCATGTATTTACCATTTGCCATTGTTCTTTGTAAAAGTGTCATGTTTTAAAGATGATTTTTCTTCTCAAGTAACAAATTTGGTCGTTAAATTTGAGTTAAATATTTTATGACCCTTTACTTTTTAAATGTATGAAGTCTTATTTAGAATATTTTATGATGGGGTGACAGCATCGGTGGACAAGGGTTGACCAACGGATATCATCTACCTGGACTTGTGCAAAGCTTTTGACACTGTCCTGCACGACATTCTTCTCTCTAAACTAGAGAGGCATGGGTTTGATGGATGGACCACTCGGTGGATAAGGAATTGGCTCAATGGCCGCACTCAGAGAGTAGTGGTCAACGGCTCGATGTCCAAGTGGAGACCGGTCACGAGTGGCGTCCCTCAGGGGTCCGTGTTGGGCCCGGCCCTCTTCAACATCTTTGTCGGTGACGTGGACAGTGGCATGGAGTGCACCCTCAGCAAGTTCGCCGATGACACCAAGCTGTGTGGTGCCGTCGACACGCTGGAAGGGAGGGATGCCATCCAGAGGGACCTCGACAGGCTGGAGAGGTGGGCCCATGCCAACGTCATGAAGTTCAACCAGGCCAAATGCAAGGTCCTACATCTGGGTCGTGGCAATCCCAGGCACAAATACAGACTGGGTGGTGAACGGATCGAGAGCAGCCCTGAGGAGAAGGACTTGGGAGTACTGGTGGACGAGAAGCTCAATATGAGCCGGCAATGTGCTCTTGCGGCCCAGAAGGCCAACCGCGTCCTGGGCTGCATCAAGAGGAGTGTGGCCAACAGGTCGAGAGAGGTGATTCTCCCCCTCTACTCTGCCCTCATGAGACCTCACCTGGAGTACTGCGTCCAGTTCTGGAGTCCCCAACATAAGAAGGACATGGACCAGTTGGAGAGGGTCCAGAGGAGGGCCACGAAGATGATAAGAGGGCTGGAGCACCTTTCCTATGAGGACAGGCTGAAAGAGTTGGGGCTGTTCAGCCTGGAGAAGAGGAGGCTCCGGGGTGACCTTATAGCGGTCTTCCAGTACCTCAAGAGGGCCTACAAGAAAGATGGGGAGAGGCTGTTCAGGAGGGCCTGTTGTGATAGGACAAGGGGTAATGGTTTTAAAATAGAGGGAAGTAGATTCAGGTTGGATATTAGGAAAAAATTTTTTACCATGAGAGTTGTAGAACACTGGAACAGGTTGCCCAGAGAGGTGGTGGATGCTCCATCCCTGGAGACGTTCAAGGCCAGGTTGGACGAGGCCCTGAGCAACCTGATCTAGTTGGAGATATCCCTGTTCCTTGCAGGGGGGTTGGACTAGATGGCCTTTGAAGGTCCCTTCCTGCCCTAACCATTCTATGATTCTATGATTCTATGAATATCATTCACTCTCCATTGGCATAATCTGCCTGTCTACTTCATATTTGCCTACCAGCTGCTCATCAGCATTGCCAAAATACCTAGGTATTTTTAAATGGTTTGGAGTGTTTAGTGATTTGGATAACACCATAATTTTCTGCATCTACCTGGAGGCATTTGAAGTAGACTTTTAGCAACCGACTTTCTGAAACTCAGTCACGTGAAGCATGCTCGTGGTTAGAAATACAAAGTTGGAAGTCACTTAGCAAATTTAGAAAAAAATACCATATCTGGTCTGGCCACTTCATGTTCATACAAAGCACAATTTGGTAAACAACAAAAAAGAGGAATTTGGAATACAAAGAGATGGACTTGTAAGTAACAATGAAAATCTAAGATATATCACTAGGATTTCAGCTTGGATTCCCTCCGCAACTTGCAGTTATGCAGCAACAGTTTGGCTTCAGATGGGAAGGGTTGTCACCATCACTCAAATTTTTTAAGCAGAATGAGATCCAAATCTCGAAAGTGAGTCTCAGAACAGACAGGTTTTATCTGCTTTAGCATGGAAGTCCCATGCAGCCTTCTGGCTTGAGTGTTTATCATGTAAAATCTGCATTGTCTGCTTGTTCTAAGTGTAGAGCAGCCTACATGGGAATGGTTGCAAAACTCTTGCTAACTTTATGAAATACTAAAATCACACAACAATTTTGAGGCTGAAACATGATATGAGACCAAGCCTGTTCTATATGGTATTGAGCCTAATTGCAGATGTTTCCCAAATGCTGCGTGAAATCAGAGAAAACTCCTGGTATTATAATTACCCAGAACCTAGGTTAGCGGGGAGGGAGGCAGAAGGAGAAAAGAAGAGGTCTTCTGTGATACTTGTATTTCAGCCAAAATTGTGAGGTGTGCCACTATGCTGTGTAATCACATTAATTTCATTTTGACTGGAACACCTCTGCTATGAAGACAAGCTGAGAGAGTTGGGGCTGTTCAGCCTGGAGAAGAGAAGACTCCAGGGTGATCTTATAGCAGCCTTTCAGTACTTAAAGGGGGCCTATAGGAAAGGTGGAGAGGGACTTTTTACAAGGGAATGTAGTGATAGGACAAGGGGCAATGGATTTAAACTGAAAGAGGGGAGATTTAGATCAGATCTAAGGAAGATATTTTTCACTCTGAGAGTGGTGAGGCTCTGGAACAGGTTGCCCAGAGAAGTTGTAGATGCCCCATTCCTGGAAGTGTTCAAGGCCAGGTTGGATGAGGCTTTGGGCAACCTGGTGTAGTGAAGGGTTTCCCTGCCTGAGGCAGGGGGGTTGGAACTAGATGATCTTTGAGGTCCTTTCCAACTCTAACCATTCTATGATTCTATGATTCTATGATTCATAAGTTCATAACCCTTATACTCTCTGATGAACTTTCAGACATCTGAGCTTTACTATTTTGACTATTTCTTAGAAAATAAAGTAATATTTCATTCACAGTTCTACAGGTAGACATACTAGCCTGTTAGGTATGAAAAGTAAAACAATAATTCCAGCTTTTTTGTAAAATATAAATTTCAAAGAATGTTTAACCACGCGAAAACAACACTAGATTTCAAAAAAGAAAACAAGATTACTAACAAGTTGATAAGTACTTTCGAGCAATGAATTGCTTTTCAGCCATGAATATATCTGAAGTATTGCAATCAATTCAAAATCTATTTGCAAACATGAATAACCCAAACTCGAATATGGTCTTCAATAGAAATAATTTCTGAGTTCTCACAGTAAGCATTTTAACATATAATAAGCAATCACACTTTCAATGTCATTTTTTATCTTAAAGTATGTTGCTAATCATGTTTCCATCCTGCTGAACATTATGAGAATAATGTTAAAGCATTCTTTTCATGTGCTCTGCCAATAGGACCTTGCCTGATTTTCATAACTGGGGTAACGTCTATATATTTTCACAAAAGCAAAAGAATTTTCTCCTCTCTTGTTTTTTTTTTTTTTTTTTGAATAATACCCTCCTTCAAAAGCAATCTTTGGAAATTCTTTAGGACTACACACAAAGTAAGGTAATATTCAGCACAGTTAAAGATACTACAACCCAGTTTCAAATTCTAGTCATGATTTTGGAAAAATATAAGGAAAGTTACATTTTAACAACTTCTGATGAGTTAGTTGAATTACAGTGAATAAAGGGTTTTAGATATGAATCTAAATTCAGTTTTACCCAGTAATAATATGATGATCATGACAATGGAGAATGTGCTAGACAATTCAATAATCAATTTGGAAATATGACTGGAACGGATATTGAAAAGTTGTTGGTTCATTCAAAGTCATTTAAGGCTTCTTGGTCAAAATATGACTTTGTATTTCTTACAAAATTTATGATTTTATTATTTGTGTGATTTCTGCTTTGTATTTTGATTGACCTGCCGTAGACAAGATATACCAAAAAAGGTTAAAACTTTCAAACTTAAAACCTGAGGTTTACTTAGTTTTATTAAGCATAAAAAGCAAGTTATGTTTATTCAAATTTTTTGAAAGCTCATGCGTTATATCTCACCAGAACAAGCTTTCCTGTCTATAGTGAAACTTCTAAAATATGTGCCAATAACATGTGAACCCTCAGGGTTCATCTTGCCTTTGATCTGTGTTTATATATTTGGTGTTTATATCAGGAAAATATCCAAGAAATTCTGAGATCTTAATTTAATGAAAAAATATTCTGGTTTTAGATTAGTTTCTCAACACACAAACAAAACCAAATTCTTTTACTGCATTATTCCGAGAGTTATTGGATTTTATATATGTCAGTAAATGTTCATTAAACACCTTTAAAATATGATGAAATGCTTTTGTGTAGAGGGTTGGAGATAATTACACACTTTAAACACAAACTGCAAACACAGTGGTAATTATTTACCTTCATGGGTTTCCAGTCAGTGCTGGTGAGAGTATACATTTACTCGATAATGGTATGTTACCTGAAGTTTTCATTGGCTAGTGCAAGACATGGGAGTGTTGCTGGGTGCTTTCTTGTCCCCAGTTCATATCCTAAGGTTCTTGATAATAATCTATGGCAACTCTTTCAAAATATGTACATGCTTTTGTGAATTGGGGGAGGAGGTTCGATGTCAAAGGACAAAGGGTTTTCTCTGGCATTTGTGTTAAAAATGAGATTCACAGTTTCTTCTAACTATGCAGTTTATTAAAAGCCCTAGTTCCAGTTATTAAAGCTTGGCTTCACTTTCACACTGATGTCCCTCATCTCTGTTGCTGAATACAGCATTCTTCTTTCACAAACATAAATTCCAAATTAGGGTGTACGTTCTTATCTCTACATGGGAAATTAGCATTCAGTGCAATTTTCTAGTTTTTTTGGAAGCTAGCAAGATCCCTACTGAGTTGTGTGGGCTAAAGTGGCATATTTAGCCAGTCAAAGGGAAATATAAAAGGCCGAACACACCAACGCACTCTGATTATTTCTGGCACAAGAGATTAATATTATATGCAACACTTATTCGTGAATGCCCAAAGCATATTTAGAAGAAAAAGGTTTTCCTCTTGTATTTTAAAAGCTGAGTTGAATTCTATGTCCTTAAAAGTATACCAAGACTGAATTTGTCCAGTGAGTTTCTGAGAACACAGAGGTTCACACATGAGTAGAAGGGATGAAAGACACAGTTCAGTTGTACAAAATGTTATCTAGTGACATTTTGTTTAGGATACTATTAGGCTTCTAAGACACCCAGAAAATAGATAAACCCCAAGACCTTCTGGACATTTGCATGTGTTTGGAGCTGTAGCTACAAAAATCTGGACAGTTACATTCAGGCAATGGATTTCTGCCCAAGGTATCCCAGAAGCTTAAACTATGGTTTATGAAAAGGTCAGTTTTGAAGCCAAGAGTTGATAGACCCTCACAGAACAAAAGCCACATTAAATATCCTAGGCAACATATTTATTGTCATGTTAGCCTAGATCCAAGTTCACAATGTCCACCTGTTGTTTCTGGTTCAGGATTGGCTCTGGCACAAACCGACAGTTCCTCAGAAATCTGTGGACACTTCCCATTTGTTCCCGTTTCATGTTTGCCCCAAAATGATCCTCCTTGGACACACAGGCTACGACTAGTAAATTGGATGTTTTCCCCAGACCATTCTTCAACAGTGAAGCTAGAGAACAGTCAGGTTCCCAAAGCCAGGTGGCCCAGAGCAGCCTATGTCCATATAATTAAATGTTATCACTCTCCAGAAGCACAAATGGATCTAAACTCTGAAATGGCAATGGTGCTTGACCTGAGATAACTCCCAGACTATGTCAGAAATTGTTTGGGGAGTCCCTAGGCAGTGAGGCCAAAGGCATGCTAAGGGGCTGCCTAAGCCCATTCCAGTGCCCAGGAAATCCTGGCTCAGATGCCATTCCATTTACTGGTACACAGAGACGGTCACTGTTTGTGAAGAAATCAATGAAATTTACCATCCAGGAACAAAAGGGCAGTTCAGCTGCATCTGGCTGAGCACATTAGACTTTTCTGGTCTGTAAGAAAGATTCACATGAGTGTCTCTTTTGTTCTGGCCTCTTCCTCACAATACATCGGAGTGAGAATACCATCTCTAAATCCTACTCTGATAACCCGCAGCCAGCAGAAATGTAGTAATAGAGGACTTATTGCTGAATTTTGCTGGGACTGGGGGAATTTTCACTGAGTAAAGAAAGCCCGGCTGTCATGGTGAGCATACTTAGGTTAGGCAGTTGAGCAAGCTGCATAAGGAGTTGCTGGCATTGTAATTTCCAAGGAAAGGAAACAGAGGAATCCCCTGCCTGGACTCAGGAACACACTAACAGACCCCCTTGGGAGCTTGCCCCACACCCAGACATCTTCCTTTTATCTTCTGTTCAAAGGCCTCGGGGAATCATGCTTTGGTGTGCACATGGGGAAGGGGACATGGGGAATGGTGCAGCCTTTGGCACAGAGTGTCACAGACTGCCATTTATGTCTAAAAGTTTTGTACTCACAGGTGGCTGCCGTGAGCCTGGAGGACACACTGCTGATGCATTTTTGCCAGAACCTCATGGGGATAAAAGGACATAGTAAATAAGTAAGGCTGGGCCACAGCCCTGACCCATCTGCCATGGCTGATGCAGAAATGCAGCTATTTAATTTCAGGCCTGAAATGTGCATTATTGCCCATAAGAGCCAGGATAGCAACGAGGAACTGCTTTCCTCCCTTATGCATGGGCTTATGAAAAAAAAAGTGGTTCCCAAACCTGCCCTCCTGCTTCTGGCCATGCATCCCCTGCCTCTTGCAGCAAGAGGTAGAGAGTTCAGCACAGCAGCTGAACAAGCCATGAGTACCAGGCGCTGGCAAGCCAGGGGCATCACTAGCACAGAGAGGCTGGGAGCAGCATGGACAGGCGAACAGCTGAGGAGCCTGAGTTTGCTCCAGTCAAAGTGTAACATTCCTGGATTTAACTGAAGCCATAGACACATATAAAAAGTGGTTCATAGAGATACGGCTGTGTGATCACAGCAAAGGTGACAATTTCTGGCTCTGGTGACATATTGATTCGTGACTGAAGCTAGTAGGACCAAGGAAAATTAATTTTCAATATAGCAAAAGGCTATGATTTCTGAAGCAGCTAGATGTAAAATGAAAACTGATTAGTAGCTTGGGAGGAGTGGCTAAACAAACTATGGGAAAAAATAATTGAACTGAGACTCCGGAAGTGCGGAAGTGCAGAAGTGCTGGCACAACTGAGAAGCTGCGGAATAGTTCAGAAGAACAAAATGTGTTTTAAATAAGCAAGGCAGACCAAAAGCATCCAGAAATCAGGCAGCATACCAGCAGCAGCTTAATAACGAATATGTTATGTCAGAGAGCGCTGTTAGGAGAAGCACTGCCTTCATCAAGCACACGTGAAAAGCAAGTGTGACCAGTCCTTTAAGTGAGACATGCTAAAAGTAGATGTGACCAGTTTGGAATGACTGTCATGTAAACACTGATGTGCTCCGTCCTTCAGACTCCCACCACTCATTATTCTGTAGTTTGGCAAATAGAGTGGCTGAACAAAGACTAGAATGGCACAATTTAAAAAAAAAAAAAAAAAACAAAACAAAAACAAACCAGACAGCCCAGAAAGACTCTTGGAAAATGTTAACATAGATTACAAAAATGTTAGCCTTAAATAATAAAATATTTCATAATATAAGCTTCACTGCTGATATAGTTGATACTTACGAAATCTTATAAACATGAGATACAAACCTCTGGGATAGAGGAGTTCTAAGGAGTTAAAACCAGCTAAATTACTTCGTTCTCAGATTAAAAACTGAATTATCTTCTAAACTCTTCAATCACTTATTAACTCAGAGAACGTCGGGATGCCTGCATAAGAGTTATGTTCTGATTTCTTTATGAGACATTTTTAGACAATTTTAGATAAACAACTCACTGCATGCATAAATTGAGTAACATCAGCATTCACATATGTCTACAGAAAAATGGAAGTCCATAGGAACAGAAAGTGTTAAAACCAAATTCTCAGTGAATTCACGAGGTCAAATCAGTGACATGATTAGGTTTGGTATTTAATAGCTATTAGATCAGACAAAAAGGAATCCTGATGTTTTCAGAACCCGGCACCAGCTCTCATTTAAATAACTTCAACTGCAATGGCTCCATCTGAAACAGGTACAGAAAAGCGATGTTCTATTGGAAAAGAGGCACAATATGCTGCAACTGGAAACATCGCCAAAGAGCTAAATGTTCCAAATAAAAGAGGAAATATTCTGTGACAAACATTCAGAAGTGGCATTACATCAATTGGACCTGCCTGAAGGTAACCAAAAGCAGTGATGTTTCTATCTGTACCTTTTTGTTTCTCTGCTTTAACACAGTTACATAGAGATTCCTACAGCAATCAGCAATGCAGCCTTGATTCACAGACCAGTCTTTCACAAAAATGGGTATATCTAAGTACTGCAGAAACTTTTAGAGCTCCTAGAATGCTTTGGGGATAAGGATTTTTTATTCCCTGAAGATATTTCAATAGTATTGGAAGATGCACACAAGCTGGAACTGAGATTAAAGTAAATTGCATAGATGAGGAAAGATTCCTACTGTATTTCCAGTTAATTTTTAAGGCAGGTAAATTGAACTCAATCACCACTTTTTGTTTCATTACAGTCCTCAAAATGGGAAAATCTATGTTCTACTCAACCTGCACCAGGACTGATGTGACAGGAAGAAAAAATGTCAATTTTCAAGTAAAAAAACCTAAATCAGGGGTTTTTTTTGTAATTATTATGTGCTGTTTATTCAGCAGTTTCTAGTACTATTTGGTGGGTGAAAATGTCGTAGTGTTTTAGAATCACTGTGTTGCATCCTTTGCTCTTTTCCCCCCCTTTCCCCCTGTCCTCTTTCAATTTTATCTCTGTCCATCTTTCCTTTTTTTTCCTTCTACTTATTCTGCCCTTCTGCCTAACATCATTACAGTCTTCATTCCATGCTCTATGATTTGGAATTAACGTGTTTTCAGCACTGGCAGCTTAATCCATAGAATCCTCAAATGAAATAAGTTTGTGTGTGTGTTTCTGTGTGCCTGCACCCATAACACGACAGATATAAGAGAACTACATTGAACAAAATAAGACTAGTGTCGGAGTGCAGATCCTTGAAGAGACTGCACGAAGAAAATCCTGTGTAAATAAAGACTGGAGCTCTAAAGTTAGGCCTCAAGTGCAGAATGCCCTTGAAGTTAAGGATAAGAAAACTATGCAGTATGATAAGGGAGTAGTGTTTGCTTAGAGCAGAGCTTCGCTAGGCGGGTACCTGTTTGAAATAAGCTGTTAAATATGACAAGTGTATGTATCATCCAATAATGGTGTAGAAAAGGTGTGGTCTCAGGATTATTGGCAAATACTGTCTATATAAGCAATAAGAACTGCGCAATAAACGAGACTTCCTGCAGCTAACTCATATTGAGTCGTCTCAGTACTTCTCCAAATCCCTTCTCCGCAGACTAGCATAGCTTATTTATAACCAAAATAATATTAACAAGACAAGAATACCAACAAAAATGGAAACATTACCTATTGCCTTACAAAGGACCTTGTAATTATCCCCTGTCCGTGCCTTTCTGTGCTCAGCCCAGGCTGATATGTGCCCACCTCTGTGAGCTTGGGCTGACCAGCAGGATCCTCTATAATGGTTACCATGCAAACACAAATACTCAAAAATTAGGTAGCACATTTAAGTGCTATTAAAAGTGCACACATCTGTGGAGACAAGCGTGTACCAGGTTTGTGGTAACCCCTGTTGCACTATGGCACTACCATATGTAGTGATTGAGACAGAAAGACAAAGAAAAGTGTTGGAGATGGTTAGGATAGACTCCAATATTCATCTGTAAGAAACTCGGGTTTCTGCTGTTTCTTTTATGATGACGCAATAAGATGATCCAGGAACAGTGAACTTCTATCCCCAAATCCTTGTTTCATGTGATTACAGGCTTAAGGAGACTGCATTGTATCAGTTACACTTAGGTCACATTGGGAAATTTTTCCTCTGAATGCTAAACAGAAATATTGTTTACTGCACAATCTAAAAGTGGCGTGTGGATCACAAAAAAAAAAAAAAAAAAAAAGCCCTGAAGTAGGCTCTATCTAAAGGAAAGTTTTAAAGAAAATGTCAGTTTCCCATGGAACAGACTCCTTGGAAGATGATGTCTTCATGGGACTACAAAGAGAACAAAGAACCTCTTGTCTTCAGCTAGTCATCTCATAACAATAGAGATGAGGGCAGCTAATCTTCAATGTTTTCTAAAAGTCCTCTGGGCTGTTGGAACGATTTCACAGCTTCTCTGCAGTTCATCACATTATGAATATTCACAATGTGCTCACTGGATCACGCACCCCTTTACTGAAGGAGAGTTTTGCAGATGCATACTCCTTCTGTCTCATTGAGTTTATCTGTAACTAGGGGTGGACTGTGCACTGGATGATTCCTGTTCTGCGGCCAGTCATTCCCTCAGTAATTAGCCATTCATCCAACCATTCATTGAACTGGCACAAGCAAGTGCTTAAGGAGATCCTCTCGTGGTTCCTTGAGCTAGCGTAACAGACAGATAATGGACAGGCAGGAAAAAGAAAAGTGGAATACAAGATACTTCTGTAACCACGGCTTCTGTCATTTTTAATCAGATATTCTTCTTCATCAGAAATACAGACACAAGATAACTAGGCACAAGAGTCTCCCTCTCCCTTTCCTATTAATCTGAAGTAATGGTAAATATCGAACAATGAGTGTTTGTTCCTGACTGAAGCTTTCTTAAAACATTCCAAAACATGGTAGAAGAATGAGGTTGGTAACTGTGATCTTGCTTGAAAAATATCAGAATAGGCTTTTCTCCCTATGATATTTTTGTGTTGCGAAGCACTCCTTACTCAGATCCAGTCAAAGGACTTAGAGAGATGAAAATCTGGGGACTGGAACTGAGCTATTTCCAAACACCTAGTAGAAGCAATGCCTGAAAGATGTGTGGCACAAAGTACACAAGTTTGCAACTGCACATTACTCACAGAATTCATGCCAAGATAAAAGAGGAGAGCTCATAATTAGCAGGCACAGTGCTTGGACTTACGCACGGAAGTAATTAAACAATTTATAAAAGGTAGGAACATACAACGAAGGCTAGCAATATGTAACGTATTTCTTCTAGAAATTAGAACACAAGGAGGGAGAAGAAGGGTAAACATAAGGCTGGACAGCTACTGGAAATAACTGCATCTGAACAAATAGGGATGTTAAAGGTCATTCTGAGTATGACATTTGGCTAAACACAAAACGAAGAGCTAGTTGCATAGCAGTAGTCACCACTTTTTAATCTATAAAGGCTTTTCAAAATTCGTTTCTATAATTTAAACAGGTTCTTCTGTCAGCTTTGATCTTTCTAATACATCAGTAATGCTTTGAATCCAGTTGTTATTTTACAGACAGCATCAAGGTCCTACAAAGACCTTTTCTATAATTGAGTTTACATATGAACAAATGTAGTAAAGGTGCCAAATTTGAGAGCTTCAGATGAAGGTTAGTATCCTACTGTGAATATTTTCCTAGAGGAAACTTGGGGATTTGAAGGACAAATAATTATTAATACAAGATTTCTTCACAAGCGTATTAGGCAAGTGGATCTGATATCAGGAGGAGGCAAAATCTGGATGCCATCTACTACTCAATAAAGACATGGATCTTCTATAGGGTTAATAGTATCTGACAGTTTCATATAGGTGTCTCAGATACCCTATATCCTCTAAAATGGCACTGGCTGCCTATTTTTAGGCACTCACATTTCTTGCTCACACTCAGGTCTTTTCACATAGATTCTCCACTCTCTAAATTCCATTTCAAAGCAAAACTTTTGTTTTAATCCCAGAGTTTCCTCTACATTACTGGGGTTTTCTATTATACTGTAGAGCAAAAGACACATAAAATAAAACAAAAATGAAAGTTACCATGATCCCAGAAACTGGCCTCTCACTGATAATCATAGAATCATAGAATGGTTAGGGCTGGAAGGGACCTTCAAAGGTCATCTAGTCCAACCCCCCTGCAAGGAACAGGGATATCTCCAACTAGATCAGGTTGCTCAGGGCCTCATCCAACCTGGCCTTGAACGTCTCCAGGGATGGAGCATCCACCACCTCTCTGGGCAGCCTGTTCCAGTGTTCTACAACTCTCATGGTAAAAAATTTTTTCCTAATATCCAACCTGAATCTACCTCCCTCTATTTTAAAACCATTACCCCTTGTCCTATCACAACAGGCCCTCCTGAACAGCCTCTCCCCATCTTTCCTGTAGGCCCCCTTGAGGTACTGGAAGACCGCTATAAGGTCACCCCGGAGCCTCCTCTTTTCCAGGCTGAACAGCCCCAACTCTTTCAGCCTGTCCTCATAGGAAAGGTGCTCCAGCCCTCTTATCATCTTCGTGGCCCTCCTCTGGACCCTCTCCAACTGGTCCATGTCCTTCTTATGTTGGGGACTCCAGAAGTGGACACAGTACTCCAAGTGAGGTCTCATGAGGGCAGAGTAGAGGGGAAGAATCACCTCCCTCGACCTGCTGGCCATGCTCCTCTTGATGCAGCCCAGGACGTGGTTGGCCTTCTGGGCCGCAAGAGCACATTGCCGGCTCATATTGAGCTTCTCGTCCACCAGTACTCCCAAGTCCTTCTCCTCAGGGCTGCTCTCGATCCATTCACCACCCAGTCTGTATTTGTGCCTGGGATTGCCACGACCCAGATGTAGGACCTTGCATTTGGCCTGGTTGAACTTCATGAGGTTGGTAGGGGCCCACCTCTCCAGCCTGTCGAGGTCCCTCTGGATGGCATCCCTCCCTTCCAGCGTGTCGACGGCACCACACAGCTTGGTGTCATCAGCGAACTTGCTGAGGGTGCACTCCATGCCACTGTCCACGTCACCAACAAAGATGTTGAAGAGGGCTGGGCCCAACACGGACCCCTGAGGGACACCACTCGTGACTGGTCTCCACTTGGACATCGAGCCGTTGACCAGTACTCTCTGAGTGCGGCCATTGAGCCAATTCCTTATCCACCGAGTGGTCCATCCATCAAACCCATGCCTCTCTAGTTTAGAGAGAAGAATGTCGTGCGGGACAGTGTCAAAAGCTTTGCACAAGTCCAGGTAGATGATATCCATTGGTCGACCCTTGTCCACCGATGCTGTCACCCCATCATAAAAGGCCACCAAGTTGGTCAGGCACGATCTGCCTTTTGTGAAGCCATGTTGGCTGTCACCCACCACCTCCTTGCTCTCCATGTGCCTTAGCATGGTTCCCAGGAGAATCTGCTCCATGACCTTGCCAGGCACAGAGGTGATAATGCTCAAACAATGCTCAGCTTAGCCTGCATGACTCTGATCTGAACAAGCAGAAAGATCAGCTGAACAAACACAGTGCTGCATGTAGTTTTAGAAATTAAACTCCATAAAAATCAACCAGTAAACTTTGGCAGTAAAGAAAAATTCTGAAATGAGGTAGAGACACAGAATTTACTTATTTATTTGTAGTGGTGACACAGAAAACCTATGACCCTCAACTGATCCCTTCTGTGATAAGGCCAAGCCACAGTGTAGACAGGAAAGAAAAAATACATCATCTATTTGAGATGTGACAGCCAGGGTTCCTGTTCTAATGAAGCCCTTAAACATCTATTTAATTAAAGTCCCATTGATTTTAAGATCCTTTATGTTAAGCAGGTGGGTTAGTGCTTTATTGATTCATTAGATGATCAAGTAGTTTCAGTCAATAGAAATGTTTTAGGGGAGCAATTAGATCTGTTTAGGCAGACAGCAGCAAAGAAGAAATATAACTAGAGCTAATGATATAAAATAAAGCTAGACACACTAAAATAAGAAATAGGACGTATATTTTTAAATTTAAGGTCATTATGCACTGGTACCAGAATACTAGCTTCTGTCGTTTTAAAGTCATCATGTCAAGACAGATGAAGGTTAAACTCTAATTTTACTTCATCTGAAATACTGCTCCCAGTCTCATAGGCCCTACTGGTATTAAAATCTGTACATTATATTCCTTGACATCAATACATTATAAACATATACATTAAAACCTACACGTTATATCCCTTAATTCAGAGTTCATGGATCAGTTCTGAGATCCTTGTAATAATGCCTCTTTTCAAAATGTCACATTTCATTAAAATGTGATTGATAAATACTTCATATTTCTCTTTTAAAAATTGTATTGTCGTATTGAGTATTCAATTTAGCAATCTGTACTCACCAAGGTAGAGGCATATGAGCTATTCAGCAAATGGATGGAATCAACAGAACTTCAAATGTTTGCGAACACCAGCCATACAGTTCTGCCTGTAACTGATAAAATGGTGAACTTAGAGGTAAGATACTTGGCTTACCCTTTATTCTGGAACAAATCACAGTATTTTGCAAAAGCATTTTGGTTTGAGATTATGTGATTTTCAGTATATATCATGCACTAGTAGTGTTGTAGCTATGGCTGCAAGTAATGCTAAGAATAAACTGCTTTACACATGTATATCTTCAGATGGAATTCTCCTAATATGAGTGGAAGCAACCTTTTGGAAAGTTTGTATAGAATTTTATGTTTCAAATGCATTTGTGTTTTCTATTGGTATCGTGTTATCTCTGATGATTTCAGAGTTTAAAATGAGAAGATTATTGCATCTCTTTCCCCATATCATAGAATCATAGAATCATAGAATGGTTAGGGTTGGAAGGGACCTTAAAGATCATCTAGTTCCAACCCCCCTGCCTCAGGCAGGGAAATCCTCCACTACACCAGGTTGCCCAAAGCCTCATCTAACCTGGCCTTGAACACTTCCAGGGATGGGGCATCTACAGCTTCTCTGGGCAACCTGTTCCAGTGCCTCACCACCCTCAATGTAAAAAATTTCTTCCTTATATCTAACATAAATCTGCCCTCTTTCAGTTTAAATCCATTGCCCCTTGTCCTATCACTACACGCCCTTGTAAAAAGTCCCTCTCCAGCTTTCCTGTAGGTTTCCTTTAAGTACTGGAAGGCAGCAGTAAGCTCTCCTCGGAGCCTTCTCTTCTCCAGGCTGAACAGCCCCAACTCTCTCAGTCTATATTCACAGGAGAGGTGCTCCAGTCCTCAAATCATCTTCGTGGCCCTCCTCTGGACTCGTTCCAGTAGCTCCATGTCCTTCTTATGTTGGGGACTCCAGAGCTGAACACAATATCATAAGTTGTTCAACTTTTTTTTCTTTAATCCACTACTCTAGCATTACCTCAGAGGTATTTTTTCCCTTAGTCCCATTCCCCAAACTCATTTTGGTCTAACAGCAGAAGCATATGCACGGAAAGGAAGGCGTAGCATAACCTGCACATGTGGAAGAACAAGACATATATCAACACTTTTAATCAGAAGTCAGTTCTGTTTCTTTTAGTATTTGCCTAATAATCTTGCATTGCACCTAACCCATGGTAGCTATTGTGTTTATTGACAACATTATATGCAAATTAACTACTTTAATACCTACAAATAGATATAAGTTCAAATGATGTGAGGATGTGAGGATCTAAGATATTGCAAGTTTCCCATCAGTGTTTTTTTTTTAAGCAGAGTGGTAAAATATGCTCAACTCAACAAAAACAGATAACGCCTCTAGGATAACAGCATGCCTGAATGCACCACAACAGAAAAAGCAATGAAGCAATGGGAAAATAGAAGAACTGTTCAGGGAAGGAAAGCAACAAACAAGCAATTAAATTGGCAATAGCGGAAAAGAAAAAAGAAAATAAATTTAAAATGTTATGGTGTAATTCAAAACTTTTAATGTTAAATACATGACTGAACCAGGACACATAAAAGTTAAGGTTCATCTCAACTATAGTCATCACTTAATTCCAAAGATATATTAGAGGGTATTATAATAATAACTACACTGCCTTAGACTAGTGTTTTAATGATCCTTGTCATACTTTTATTTCAATATCTCGAGACAAATGGATTTGATAAAGAATGATGAGCTCAGTAATTACTCTGGGTCTAAGATGCTTGAAAGATTTCTTTACTCAGTGATGTACTTCCAACAGTCTGGTTAGTAGAGGATGTATTCTGCATTCCCCTCTCCCTAGGGTTCTGAAGTCTGGGAAACTGAGCAGCTTAAGACGTGCAGTGCCTGAGACTTCTCAGTGCTATTCTCATCTACAAATGAATTTGTATTCTTTAACTTTTGATGCTTCCCTGAGCAGAGGAAAAAGGAAACGCTCATCTTTTCCTTCTAAACCATGAATATTAATAATAATAAATAACATTTCTTCCTAATGTATCAAGATTTTTTGTATCATTTTTAATATCAAACATTTCAAATATATTTATGTAAGCAAGAAATTCTTGTTCATGCAGATCAGGTCAGCCGCAGTGACAGGGATAGAAAATCAATAGAGGAAAAGAGCAATGCTTTGGCAAGGGGAAGAAAGAGATTACTAAATATTTCGCTGTCACTCGCCTTGCTCGTCACTTTCCTACATCCAGGATAAAACCTGAGAGTGAAATTCTAGGCATCAGATCCCACTTTCTTCTCTTAAAAAAAAAAGTTTTGACATATTTATCACCTAGGAAATAATAGGAAATAAAAGTAAGCAAAAAACATCTCTCTCCTCCTTTCAATTTAGTTTTTTTTCCCTGAGGAATTCAGGAAGAATATTACAGAAATTGCTGAACAGGTCTAGCTACTGTACTTCACAGAAACACGTGTCCAGGCACCCATGTTGGAAAAGCGCAGTTAGCATAACTGATACGTATAGCACACAGTGCAAAGAAAATTTGTAGCAAATTCCTCACAACCTTTTTTTTGACATATGTGCGCTTCTTCATTGCACTAGTTGAGCTAATGTCTTCCAAATAAACATTTGGAGCTGTCATATGGACAGGATATGCCCTAAACAGGCACAAAGTAGGTGGCTGCCTCTGGAGAAAGCTTTTTCCTCATTATCCAGGCGCTGGCTCTGCTCTGCCTCACCATTGCTCCCTCCAAGATTGCCTAACTCATGTTGTCAGTGCAAAATTTAATTTTGCTGCCACTGCTGATGAGGACAAAAAAACACTTTCTTTGCCATCCTTTGGGTGACAAAATTCAATTTTGCACATACTTCTGAGGAGCTTTGGATCAGCTCTGCTTTACAATGCCTGCTTACAAACAGGAGAAGCAAGCCCCCAACACATATTTACTGTTGCAAAAAGTCCTTCTGGATTCTCTCCGACTGCAATTATCAGTCTGGTGTAAAGTCCCGTAACTACAGGATCCAGGAGTTCTTTCACACATTTTCACACAGTTTTCTCTACAGAGAAAAACATCTCTACAGATGCTGTGCCAAACATCTCTACAGATGCTGTGCCAAACGTTAGCATAGAATAATCATTGATGCAACAGAGAGAACAATAGAGATTACAGCCTTTATTTACATGTCAATCAACATTTGAGGAGGAAAATGAGGGCTAACATCTCCAGAGACTCAGCTCCAGATCAAAATCTCTTTCGACTTTTCGTAAAAATCAAGTATTATTTAAGATTTTTTGTTTCACTAGTCATTTGCAATTCAAATTTGAATATTAATCCTTAATTTTATGTTATTAAATTATATTTTCCGTAGATCATAGAGGTAGAATTCCTTCAAACTATTGCTGTTATATTCATGCTTTAAAGGTATTTTATTTTATAACCTCGTTATTTTTTGCTAGATTTGATCACATTCAGATTATTCAGGATTAATGTAATTGTAACACTTTTCAAGAGAGTCATTAATGCTGATTCTTGAACATCTGGCAATAAAATTACTGAAAGCAAACAAGATTTGTTAGTTAGACTCCTTGTACATTAGCATTCAAACAGAAGTGAAATCCAATAAACGCAAATTTAAAAGTCTGCTGACGCTTTGAAATTATAATGACCTTTTAATTGTAAAGTTAGTTTTAATGCCTGAAACTACCTCTTTTCCTGAGGTCCTCTATGAGCTTTGAGGATTTTTACAGTAACAATTACATATTTTAAAATTCAATTTTTTTTGCAACATGAAAGATCTACAGAAGCTGCAAAACGAAAAACTGATTGCTATCCATCTATGCAAGGAACCAGATGAGATTGATTAGAATTACAGCTATTTCAAGCACAGCTTAAAGCATGAAAAAAAAAGAGCTTTCACTTAAACAATTATTTTAAATCTTATTTTTACTTCTCACTACAAATATGCTAATATAATTACCTGATTATGTGGTACAGATTTATTCAAATTCTCAGCTTTTGTACAGTCTGATTGAAAATTATGAACAGCTTGATTATAGACAACTGATCAATTTGTGATTTATGTGATGTTCCATTTGAAGTTGAAATTGGAATTGCGTTCTTACCCTGAAAAGTGTTTTTTCATTGATCTGAACAGATTTAGGATCAAAAGGTCTTTTGCTGTCTAGGGATATATTCCCCATAATTAAGAAATGTAACTGATTTCTTCTCGTTTATTTGTACTTCAAGATTTTAAAGCTACTAATTCTTACCTCTCTTGTCTCATTTCATTCATATATTTGGACGTTTCTGCCTTTCTGAGTAAGTCTGACATCTTTCAAAGACCAATTAATGAAACCAAAATGAGGAAGGGTAACAGCTGCAGAAACCTCACATTATCATCAACACTAAATGGAATAATTCGATAAGCTCTTAACTCCTTGTTGGTTGGCACAATGACTAGTCCAGGCTTTAAAATATAATTTTACATTTATAGACAATTCTGAAATGTTAAAGTCTGCATTGGCTTGATTCCTGCACTCAACATTGACAACTTACTTGGCTCAAACTAGCTGTGATCTGTGATCGTGATTTTCACAGCGTTCACAGTTTAATGCAATGCAGGCCCTCTGCATGCTCCACATCCAAGTTTCTCTACCTGAAGTTGAAGTCAGCTGGAGATGGACATGAACCAGAGGATTAGCCAGTGTAGATGAACAGAGAGCCTGGGTGTGAGCCTGGGTTCCCTTTGCCACAAACATAAGTTAAAAAGCTGAGGCTTTTATCATGGGTGCCTAATTATCACGGATATCATCTGCAACACAGATTCATTGTGATATGAACAGCATGACACATGGTCTGGCTCTCTACAAGCTCTAGCTTGACACCAAACACAGCTACCTTGCTTCCACTGCCAGATGTGGCTGACGGGCAGTATTGCCATGTTTGCCTAGAACAGAGCCCGTGCCAATAAACCTTGAAGACCAACATTGACTCTGTGCCATAGAATGGGATAGGATTTGTCTTTATGCTGTCCCTAGGTCTGCTGCAGAAAACTGTACACAGAGAGGCTCATAAGCAGCTCTGCAGAGAGCCAGCTCCCATCCTGCAAGGTTGGCACTGAGCTGGAGATGGAGCACCAAGTGCATCCAGGCTGCTCCAGGCTGGATGTCTGTGCCGCACACCCACAGCATTCCAGCCTCCGGTGGGGTGTATTTGCTCAAATGCAACACCAAGCTTACAGTAGCTCCTTGTGTTTGCCTGAAGCACGATGCAGAGACGCCTGAGTGACTTTTCAGGGGCAGCTTGCTGGGCAGTGTGGTAACACAGCCCACATGGCAGCTCGGCATTGCAGCCCGCTGCCTACATCTTCTCATTACGCAGGGAATCCTAGCTCCCACAGAAGTACAGAGCTGACTGCTGCAGGAACAACACGTTTTTAATAAGTGTTTCATGGTTGAACCATCTAATTTCTGCTTGTTATTTATATCATAGAATCAAGTAAGCTAGGACGGATCTCTGAATGGAGATCGTCCAGTCCAACTCCCTGCTCAAAGCAACCCCCAAACTGACCCCTGAGTAAGTTGATCTAACTTTGTTGTTGGATCTAATTTCATGTCGCTCAATACATCATCTTGCATTAAATATGTAGAAATAGGTTATTTATCATTTCAGGATCCAGTCGTCTGTGTGACTCAAAAGACATTCTATTCTACATAAATCTAAACAGAAACCTCTTACCCTAAGCTCACTGACTCATCGCTGTACTGTCAGTGAGCTCTGTTAGAATCCTTCCTGTGAAATTTATTTACAGAACAATATGCACTCTTCAAAAGAACGTGACTTCGAACTGTTGCAGAGCTACACAGGTTGCTGCAGTCTCCATACTCAGGTGGACACCGGCTTACACGGTTTCACATGCAGTGCTGTGCACAAGAGTTAACACACAAAGTACAATCATCAGCGTCCATGAGGTAATACAAATACATTTTAAAGGAGAAGAAAGTAAGAAACCTGTTATCGCTTAAACATAGCACAGAGTCTACTTGATCTGCACGAAAATGAAAACACAGAACAAAATATTAACTTGACAAAAGGTTAAGTTTCAAGAAACAGTGATTTCATTTTTTTTTTTAAAAAAATTTACTTCGATCAGAACAGCTAATGGAAGAGTTTTTAAAATGGATATGGTCCTGAATTTCATAGAATCATAGAATCATAGAATCATAGAATCGTTAGGGCTGGAAAGGACCTTCAAAGGTCATCTAGTCCAACCCCCCTGCAAGGAACAGGGATATCTCCAACTAGATCAGGTTGCTCAGGGCCTCATCCAACCGGGCCTTGAACGTCTCCAGGGATGGAGCATCCACCACCTCTCTGGGCAACCTGTTCCAGTGTTCTACAACTCTCATGGTAAAAAATTTTTTCCTAATATCCAACCTGAATCTACCTCCCTCTATTTTAAAACCATTACCCCTTGTCCTATCACAACTGGCCCTCTTGAACAGCCTCTCCCCATCTTTCTTGTAGGCCCCCTTGAGGTACTGGAAGACCGTTATAAGGTCACCCCGGAGCCTCCTCTTCTCCAGGCTGAACAGCCCCAACTCTTTCAGCCTCTTTCATAGGAAAGGTGCTCCAGCCCTCTTATCATCTTCGTGGCCCTCCTCTGGACCCTCTCCAACTGGTCCATGTCCTTCTTATGTTGGGGACTCCAGAACTGGACGCAATACTCCAAGTGAGGTCTCACGAGGGCAGAGTAGAGGGGGAGAATCACCTCCCTCGACCTGTTGGCCACGCTCCTCTTGATGCAGCCCAGGACGTGGTTGGCCTTCTGGGCCGCAAGAGCACATTGCTGGCTCATATTGAGCTTCTCGTCCACCAGTACTCCCAAGTCCTTCTCCTCAGGGCTGCTCTCGATCCATTCTCCGCCCAGTCTGTATTTGTGCCTGGGATTGCCATGACCCAGATGTAGGACCTTGCACTTGGCCTGGTTGAACTTCATGAGGTTGGTACGGGCCCACCTCTCCAGCCTGTCGAGGTCCCTCTGGATGGCATCCCTCCCTTCCAGCGTGTCGACGGCACCACACAGCTTTGTGTCATCAGCGAACTTGCTGAGGGTGCACTCCATGCCACTGTCCATGTCACCGACAAAGATGTTGAAGAGGGCCGGGCCCAACACGGACCCCTGAGGGACGCCACTCGTGACCGGTCTCCACTTGGACATCGAGCCGTTGACCACTACTCTCTGAGTGTGGCCATTGAGCCATTTCTGGACAACACAAGCAAAAATATAATCTGTCTTGCATGAAATCATGTTCTTTCAGTTATTCATGCTAGCTTCAACCTCTTTTAGGTGTCTTAATGAGTTTTAGAAGAATCATTCTAGCCACAAATTTAAGAGACCAAACTCAGGTGAGATGAGCTTGAGAAAGCTATGGCATTCGGTACAAATTTATCAATCAATACAAGGAATATACTGTTCGGCACACAGAGAAAAGTGTGCTACCTCTTCCTCCAGAAATTAAATGTCTGTGAGCTAGCAAGGAACGACACTACTTTTGGGCAGATTTATTTGTAATAGGGTTGTCATTTCAGTTCACTTGTTCAGTTCTTCCATTAAAACAGCTGCCAGTGTTTCTGAAAATCACACGGTGTCAGCTGACACCAAGAGCACTGAAAACTCTGCAGCGATCCCCTTAGATTTATCCTGTCGGTTCAACAAGGAGCAATTTCATTTCAAGGTCAAATTAATTCGAAGAAATCAAGAATCATTTTCTCCAATGCCCTGCGTCTCTGAAGCACTAACCTCTTCTCACAACAGGTTCACTTCCATGGACTGAAAATATTGCCAGGCCCTCACTTTGCTTGATGTGGCTGTTTCTGTAAATGAACAGATTTCAGGGAATTAGTAGGGAATATTATCTAAGCTAGTCTACCCTCAGCGGCACTCAAGAACAGGTTGCTCAAACATGCGATGGCGCCCATGGTAGCACTGCTCCCACCATGGCCTGAGGCTGCCAGTGGGCTCACCAGGGGTGTTGCATGGCTCAGCAGGTGGGTGGCTGGATGGGGAAGCCTTCTCAGCTGTCTGCAGGCACTTCAGTGTTTCTCTTGGGGCCACCTTTTCAATAGACTCAGCCACACAATGCTGAGTGTAGGCATACTCAGCGAGTCGTTCAAAAAGTTTGCATGTTAATCTACCGCCTTCAAAATGTGTTTGTAAAGTAGGGGGTTTTAACTCTCTTTCTCATTCCTGTCTTGTGGGGAGTCCATGCACAGAAGAGCAGCTTATTCTACCCACCATCTGGTATAGTTGCTTGCTTAGATAAAGTAACAAAGCTTCGTGCGTGGGCTTGAGGGTTCCTGGGTTCAGGCGCTGAAATGCTTTCAGCAGAGAATTTTTTAGTTCTGTTTTAGTTTGGGTCTGCTCAAGGGCAAAGCAGAGGCATTGCTTTCCATACGCTGTGAATCAGATAAAATACAAGTCTAGTGACTTTCTCAATTATATTTTCCCAGTGGGGCCAAACTCCAAATACATCTCATTCTTCACTCTTCAGGGTATAAATTCATACACAAAGGTTGACCTAAGGATCATGTTCAGGCAGAGAGACATAAGATATAGTTCCTTTCATGTTTTCTGTCACTAGGGCCTCTCTGAAATATAATTCTTGAGACTTATCATACTTGTTTCCTCATCTTTCTCAGCAGTATCTTTCTTTTCTAGCAGTGATGCTAACCCGAGATTAGGTTAGTACAGCCAATGGACTTGTACTTCTTACTAGTAGGTGCTTCTCTAGTCCCTGGCGAAGAACTTCAACAGAAGAAGCTTAGCTTTCCTGGCATCCTTAGGTAGGCTATTGGAAAAAACCTTCAAACTAAAAAGACCTCCAAGAAGAACCTCTGCACCTTAAAGCATCTAAAATTAATTTCCAGAAACATTGACAAAAAAAAAAATGAGTAGAGGTTTAGGTCAATGAAGTTCTTTTATTTTGTTCCTGCTGAATTTGATTACTTTGTTATGTATAAAATAACTTAAATTTGAATATAAAAGGAAAATTTCAAATCAGATAAATTATTTTTTCATTTTTGAATTATCAAAGCAAGGAGACATCAACGATTCGCAAACAGACAAAAACAAGAGAATGTCAGTGGAAAATTAATCAGAACCAAGTCCTTCCCCTGAAAACATTATAGGTTCAACCAACTGAAATTTTCAACAGAAAGGTTTCATCAAAACATTTTCTCAGTGGCTGTACTTTACATCTTTTTCTAAGTATCCCTGGCTTTGATGCTTCCAGATAAGACATCACCAACCTCCTAGTCAATGATGAAGTCTAAAAGAAGAAAAAAATTCCTATAAATTCTGGGTTGATGTATGTCATAGGCTATTAGTATGCATGTTTATATATTGTAACTTTAGTTTTCAGCATATTAAAAACTTGAAATAATTATTTATATACAGTATTTTAAGTGAGGGCTATCTTATTTTATTCAGGGAGCTAGGGCATGCACACATGCAGCTCCTGAAAGGGAAGAAACAAGCTCTAAATTCACTCCTTACACTACTACCTGGTAACCTGTTTAGCTAGGCCTTAAGATTACACTTCCTCATGGTATTTAAAATTCCAGTCACGTTCTCAAGTAGCTAAGCTAGTCTTTTAAATCAGATTTCTATCCTTAAATCATTGGAAACAACACATAAACCCCTTCAGACAACTAAAAATCTTTGTCGTCTTGTTAACTGATGCTTGACGCTGGCTCTGGGTGCCCCATGCATCGAAACAAACACTGCTGGCGTTTTCGTTTCCGTGAGATTGTCTCTAGCAGCAGGCAGGGGCTGAGCAATAGCTCAAGTGCACTTTGCACACAACGATCTTACAGCAGCGACGCCAGAGTAGACAGCATGCAGGTACTCTGGAGAAAATGCCCTATTCCATTAGCTGCAGTTTTGTAATTATTTTTAAATCCAGTATATTGATATGGGTTATTAAATACCTTTTTTTATCATAAGAATATCTGGAGACCCTGACTTTGAATTCAGTTCCAGCATGCTGGTCCACAGTGTTATACTCACAAAGATGTAGCATAAAACAATCCAGATCATAAAAATCTTGAAACTTAAAGAAGAGGGTGGGGCTGGGACGAGGTAGTGCTATACATGCTGATGTGCACAAGGAACTAATGCATGGAGAGATTAAGGCCATTGTTTAGCAAAACCCTTAAGCACATGTTTGAGTAATCCTGCTCCTTTTCAGGATGGCATTACTGCCAAAAGGAAGGTCTATAGCCCTTTGCATTAATTCAGGGCCCTGGTGACCTGTCCAAGGTCACTCAGTAAATCTGAGATAATGCTGGGATTTGGACTCAAGCCTCCTGCTTTCTACTAGTACATCTTTAAAAAGAAATCTAGTCTCCACTTTTTAGTTTGTGTTTATCACCATTTTGTTGTTTTTCTTTTTGTATAGTTTTTAGAGATGTACCCAGAATCTCCAACAAGTAATTACGAATTTCAGTCTCCATTCTACTGTATCTGAAATGTAACTGACTTGAATTATATGACAAAGAGAGGACAAAAGTAACAGGAAAATAACACAAATATGGACATTAGAAAAAAATTTCACTGAAATGTAGATATGCACACAATGTTTCATAAAATTACCATGACTCACTTTCTGTGAGGGTCATCATACACGTGGACTTTCACTAGAAATCAAAAAAAAAAAAAAAAAATTGTTGCTGAACAAATTTGGGAAGCTTCTTTCAGGAGAAGAGAATGTCAGAATCACTTATCTTACAAATACAGCCCTTGTCAGAGAATCGTCAGGAGCTATAGGCCTGTTTTACAGAAAACAAAAATACCTTAAGGACTCAAAACTACACTTTGCTATTATGAAATAAACTTTGTTGTTAAGAGGTGACCACTTAAGTTTTATGTTGAGTAGAAAAAAGAAGTAGTTAAACTGGACTTAATTAGTTTATGTTACCTAAATTAGCTATTTTCCCATGAAGATACATTGTAATCTTCATTACATCAAGTCATTTTCCACTGACAAGTCCACAGAAAGTTAGAAGAAGAGACGATTATTTCTGAACAATTTTTAAGCCAGGGGCATAAAAAATAACCATTACCCCAAGTAACTGAGTCCCAAGTACTGTCCCAAGACCATTTAATCGAAACAGCTACAGGACAAGCAACATTTCTTTGAAGTCATGTAAGACGTTTCTTTTTTGTCCACTCCCTCCTCTCTTCTTCTTTCAGACAAAAGAAACCATTCAGGAAGCTGTTACTCCTCGTCCTTTGTCACAAGTGTAGATGCAAAGTTTAGATTAAAATGAACTGATAAAATAGATCATTTTGACCTCTCTATAGCTAGAAATTTGGCTACAAAGTGGAACTCGTTCAACTTCACTGCCAGGATGGCACTGAAGGAGTAAAAACTGTGAGAGAACTGGAGAATGAGAACCAGTTACACAGGCTGAGCTATCAAGGAAAACCGAGAACCACATGAAGAGCAGATTTCTGTAAGTTGCCGTAGCTTTACTTGGTATACTTTTATGTCTCCAAGGGAACTAACATGAGCAGAAAAATCCTCCTTTAGGATATGAAGTCTGTCATCTTCTCAGCAACAGTGACTGAGCCATTTAGAGAGGCTTGTATGCACAGCGAGCCCAGCAGCCTGCAGAAAAGCCCTTCACCAACAAACATCGCACGTAGTGGTAAAAGCTCTCACTCTGACTGATTCAAAGAGCAAGGTTTCCCATTAGGCTTGCCCAAGAGTGCCTACCAATCATGTGATTAGTCCATTTGGGAGTCTGCCACTGAGCTTCATTTGTATATGCATACATTATAGAATTATTATTGACCCTCATGCATATTGGTTAGCACCATCCATTAGTAATGTTGTCAGACACTTTCCATTGTAACACTTTGTTTGCTCTTTCTTTAACCTTGCCAAGCTAAATGGGCAGAAATTTTCCAGGCCAGATGTCTGTCTGAGATCATACTTTAATGGAAAAATTCTAGGAGAGTAGTTCAACTAGGAACCCACCCAGAAGAAAATGTATTTTTGTTTAAATATTAAAAGCATTTACCCTTTCTTACAGAAGTTCTACTGGTCCCTTGGCTCTGCAAAAGGACCATGACATTTGGCAGGGCTGAGCTTTTTCATCAAGAATGTGCCTTTTGCCACGCTGTTGAAAAATCATTCCATAGGGCTTCAGTGAAAGCCTTTGCAAAGTTAGAGTTTCAGTAGGTAAGTCCAACAGAAACTTGCCAAAATTTCTGAGACTTAAAAGTTAAAGTTTCTGAAGATCTGTCTTTGCTAAGATTGCTTGAGCCTCTTGCTGCTCACGCTGCCCCTGCTGCTGACCAAAGTGCACAGGTAGTCCTCTTCCTTTCCAGTGTGTTTGTGAGAGAAATGGTAGAAGGTAGAAGACAGTTTTTCAGGCAGTAACAAAGCAGACAACAGGGAAAACAGGAGAAAATCAAACAGAAACAGAGATCCTGGCTGGAAAGCTATCTGAAAGATCCTTGGAACTGTAAGAAAACTAGATCCTTTGTGTTCAGGCAAAGAAGACCTTTTACTTTCTTTGCAAATAAACAAATCCACATCAAAGAGAGCTGGAACTTTTCACCCGAAGAGAAAATATCCATGAATTTTAGCTAAACAGGAGTGAAAACTGGTAACAACTTTTGCTTCAGCACTAGTTCCCTGGAGTTTGATATTCTGCAAGATACCTACTATAAATTTTTAATTTGGTTGGAAGGACAGGGGTTGCTATTGATCACTAGCTTAATTAATTCATACAATCTGAACATCAGAGTTTGCAATACTGTCAGAATTATGTGAAGCTTTATGAAATTAATAATACAGTTATTTAGAAAATATGGATATTACAGAGGCAACTGTCAGTCCCTGTAGTTTTTCTTCTAGTTATCCTGGTTTTGCTCTTTTACCTGAAGCTACTTTTATTTACAGAAGTTGATTTCTGGCGTATCATAAATAATTATATTTAAATCCTACCATCATCTGAGTAGCAGCTTCTCCTAAAAAGGCATGGGCTGTGGGATTTGAGTGCAAATCCAATTTAGTTCAGTCTCTAGTGGCCACTGCTCATAAAACTGAACATAATTTGTCGCAATTGGCAACTTCTGCTGAAAAAGAAACTTGCAAGTTCCCCAGTAAAATGAAGTATGCAGCTGCTGTCAAACTTCACTTTCTGCAGGGGTGGGAATGGAGAGAACAAGAGTCAAATACAGTTTTCCAATTCCTTTTCCAGGATCTCTCTCTATATATATTATCTTTATTAGAGTTTACTGTAAATCACGGGGAATAGGAAAACCTGACTAGTTTCAATGCAGTCTGACATCACAGTACTTAAGGTTTGCTTGAGAGTCCTGGAAGCTTTAGAACAAGCACTCAATCATTGTGTTACTGAATAAATTAGGATGGCTGAATGTATCTGAAAAAGTATTTTATGAAAACTTGGAAACATCTACCCAATGTTAAGAAACAAAAATAGGAGAGAAGAAATTTTTTTCCAGGAAGCAAAATAATTTACAAAACTGTCTTACTCCATAGATGACTGTAACCTAACTCAGCTATAGGTGATACTAGAACAGTTGCACAATATCAACATACATACTAGTAAATAAAACGGACTGGTAACCATCCTCTGGTGTTGAGGTCAATTAGCATAGCACAGCTGGCACCTTGCAACTAAACCCTCCCCCAACCGAACACATGGTGGTTTCATCTACATAAACAATAAGAAACATTACACTACTCCGTGTAGTAGTGTAGAAATGCCCAGATACCCTTTGTGAATGTATTAGTAGGTAAGATCCAAAGCATACTAACAGCTCATCTGTATGGAGGCTAATGGAACAGCATTTAAACATCTACCTTATCATCTTAGTATAAACACAAGCAAAGGTCCTCAACTGTGTTTTGCTTAGCTGCATGGTCTATATTGTTAATATTGGGATCTTTTTTCTAATATAAGTGCTAGTCTTGCTTCATCAGGTACCAGCAGAGGTGAAGTTCTCATCAGCTACTTCCCAAAGAGACGTGCTAAATGCCAAGGGTGTCTTAACACTGGTCTTGATGCTTCAAGACATGACACGTGGTTCACTGCTGCTTTTGGAAGCACACCCTTTGTGTCAGGAAGCCTTTCCAAATATATTATTCCTAAAGGAGTTTTCAGGAATAATTTCCAGAGAACTAAACCAGCAAGCAAATTCTCCACAGTCTGTCATGGCTCCTTCCCAAAGAGCATAATAAAACTAACTATAACAGTGCACATAGGTTAGGATTTGTTAGCTCAGGTGTAGCATTGTCTAACGTGACCTCTCTGCACACAGATGTGAGTCACTGCAATATTTGCACAGCAAAAGTCTCTGCTAGGTTGGGGTCTTTGTACCACTCTCCATTTCATGGTGTAGATTTTCCCTGGCAACATCAATAAGTACCGCTTCCTTGAGGGAACTGGCAGGGGTACATGGAAAAAAATTCTCTTAAGCCATTGAGGTTTACAGTATTTTTTCACCTATGTAGAAGGCAATTTTGGCAATTGCTGATTGATTTTCAGGCAATTGCAGCAAGTAGCTTTGACAACTGAAATTGAGAGGACAAAGACAGTAGAGTAAGCACAAGAATTGCAGAGAAAGTGCAAAAAGACTTTGTACAAAAGCGATAACAGTCTCCTGCTGTGTAAGCTGCTTTATTACTTTACCTAAGTTCAACTGCAGGCACGATTTTAGCTCCAGCCTGCTTCTCACGTAGTCTGCCCTACGTCTGCAAAACCGCTTGATTCTTCAGCGTTATCCATACGCACCCACTAGCCATAGATCGCAGTTTTGAAAATCTTGCCTGTAGCCCTGCTGTCCAAGGAAAAGGTCTAAGAGGTATTTTTATCATTTCTTAGTTACAATGAATGGGTTAAGGACATTGTTTATACATTGTTTTCTGAAGGAAGCTTTTGTACATGTGGACAAACAACTTCCACTCTTGCACCTTAATATTCAATCCACACAAAGAAGAATGTGAGTTGTCATAAGCTAACATACATTGCACTACAAAACACAATGATACCATCTTTTTCACAAATTCTGTCATGCCTACCTGAAAAGAGAACACAAAAATGAGCTAGTCAATTTGCAGTTTTCTTACCTGCCTCTAACTTTTCTCCAACCATGCACAGAGCTGTTGGTGATAATTTTGAGGGGACAAATGTCACAGGTGTCAGCTTAAAAGGCTTTGGTCTGTTTTTCAAATACTATTCTTCAACAAGCTACTCATGGAGTGAAATCAAATTTTACTCCCACTTAAATCAATGGGCAGAACTCAAATTGGGTGTTCTCCTGGATCTTATTCCTGCATGCTTTGGACTTGTCATGTTACTCCAATCTCTTTATTCACCTGTTGCTTTATGTGTTCAGCTGTCTTCTGGTATGAATTGAACCTATTACTTTTTTTTGCTTTTTTCCTTATTTTACTTTCACTAGAATTAAAGCCTGTCATGACACAGTCTTACTTTGCCTCCACTCTAGAGTCTTTAGACAGCCAGATTCAAATCACCTGTTTCCCTTTTGCTGGGCTTGCCTTTTGTTTCTTGGACTGACAGAAAATTATATGAGATTATTTTCTTCTGCTCAGAAACATGATATATTCTCATTTAATACACTTATTGTTAACATATGTTGACACCATATTAAAAATCTACAGTGAGCATTGATCAAACGTTAATTATCTCTTAAAAATAATTTAAGAAGTGCTTTTCTTTATTTTCTGATGTCTTTAATGAAGAACTTGTTATCTTTTCTAACCATTTCTCCCTTGTCAGTTGAGAGAAGAGATTCTGTGGAGAGCAGATAAAAATTATGTGCTTTAAATTTATATTCACATGTCATGGACAAAAATCACTGCTGTTTTTTTTTTCAGGTATGTGAAATTAATTCCAAAAAGTAAGCAAAGAATGTTTCTAAGACTTAAAAAATGTGAATACATACCACTTCAGCACTGTACTATTAGACATTCCCAGGAAGAAAATACCTCACTGCTTTAAAGCTCTTCTATAACCTGTTCTCTTTCTTCCCTCACAGTTAGTAGGTTTCATCCTCAGAACTTCACAATAAACTAACAAAGCAAATCTGTTCTCCCAGGGAGCAACACATTTGTGGTTTATGTAACAGTGCTTGACAATATTTACACTTTATTATGGTATGAATTTGGATAAGTTTAATGTCTCCAGTACATCATAATATTACAAGCTTTCAAATTTATATGTAGTCTAAGGTATCTTAATAGCTAATTTCAAGTTAGTAGTACAAATAAAGCCACATATCTCCACATGTGTTTATGAGGCTGCATCCTAAACAGCAATCCATAGTGCTTATTATTACTTTTTTATACAACTTATGAACATCAGAAACCCAGAGGAAGGCTTTAGGAAGGTAAAAGTAGTACCAGATTTCAAGAGGGAATAGAGAGAAAGTATCATATAATAAACATATCTTCTTTTCTTAATCGAATAGTGGAGAAGAAATTAAATATAAATTATAATACTCGTATTATAAAAGACAAATATAAATATATAAATAAATATAAAATGTATTACTATAATATGAACTATAAAGAATATAAATTATCAGTAAGCAAACAAAAACTATCTGAACCATGTTTTTTAAACTGTACAAAGTGATAATGAATAAATCTTGCTAGGCAAATACGGTTAGTTCTTATGATAAAGTTAAATGATCACTTACTACTACGTGGAGTATTTGTCTACTGATCAAAGTAGGGCCAGAGTATTAGGGAGGAAATATTGATATAAAAGATTTAATTGTAAGTAAAGTACTGATACTGGATTAAAGCACTTTTTCACCATACTAGTTAAGCTCAGCTGAAAATTTTATTTACTTTAAATACAAAAAAAGTAAACTTCAAACTTGCAAAAGGCAAAGAATTACTGGAAAGCAATTGTGGATCTGAGTGTTCACACTGTCCACATAAATTCACCATAACCAGTGTTCAACCCAGCCTATCACAGATTTTTCAATAACGATATAGCAGGTGATGAAGTCACACCTTTTATTTAGGAAAGTAAATGTAGATGGCACATGGAGCTGAAATTACTTTAGTAGAAATGCCAAAAAAAACCCCACCCAAACAACAAGTAATGTCTTTCCCATTTTTCTGTTTAAATTCTTTTTACAAATGTTTTGGCATATTGTTTTCTGCTCTGTGAAGTTTGACCTTTAAAACTTCAAGCGTATATGTTGCCTGGTTGTTGTTTCTGTTTTCAAAAACATAGTCAAGTCTTGATCATTTGCCCTTAAGTAATCACTTATTATTGTTTCTGTGAAAAAAAAAAATTAATTTGAATAGGAATTGGGTGAAAAGCTCTTGTCTGAAAAATTTCTCTGTTGGTTTGGTTTGGTTTGGTTTTCTAGAAAATTCTTATTACTTGCAGCATAAGCCCTCCTGAATGTGTTGGCTACATTCATGTCCTCCCTAATAACAGGTATTTTTTACTGCTTCTTGTAGAGGGATGTTCAAATGATTGATCTTTCTGTTTTCCAGTCTGTGTTTTATCTATTAACACATTGATCTATGCACTTCTGAGATTATTTGCTTTAGAGCTGTCTGCAATTCCTGAACAGACAATGTTGCTTTGACATTAAGTGCCTCTGCCCTTTCCTGTCTTGCTTCTTTGTCTATTAAGACTTATCCACAAAAGATTAATAAACTTTGACTAATATTCCAGTGGTGTTCGAAAATTTAGTGATAGCCTATAGGATCCATTTTATGCTATCAAAATATGAATTCTCACTTTGTTTAATGATTAGGTTTGCAGTATTTATAAACAAGCAAATAAAAATTTCTTTCCCTCAGAACTGTCAAAACTGACTTTCTGTCAATGTGTTGATTTTATTCCCTTTCTCTCATAGGACATAGATGATAGTTCCATAAAATCCTCAACTTATATCATGTACCATTAAGATATTCACTTACAGAGTCTTCTTTCTTCCATATGCTTGCTCCTAACATAATGCAAATACTAAAGTAAAGCTGTTGTGTTATTGTTTCTAACCGCCTATCTATAGGCCTGATTTTCCTCTTCACAAATTAGGTGTATTCCAGTGAATTCACCAGTGTCAAACAAGGGCCTGAGAAGAATGAAGCAATTTATTTGATCCTAAATACACAACAGATTATATGCATATCCTAGGCACAGACAGAAGCAGAGGTTAACTAAATTTGGTTAGAAAAAATTTGGTTTGTGTCTTGGTCTACCATGGTTGGGTGTAAGCAGTTATATTTTTTTAAAACAAGAGTATAATGAAAATAATCATATTCATATTCCTTCTCTGTAATAGTGTTGCTGGTTTTGGAGTCCAGAAATATTGTGTAGCTATGGCCTCCAAGGCGAACCAGAGCGCAGCAGCAGAATCATTTTACAGACAGCTTGGAACGCAGCAGCATTAATTGCTGGTGTGTTCAATGGACGTCGCTTTACAGTAATGGAAAGGGGCTCAGACTGATATAAAACAATGGTATATAGAGAAATAAAGACACAAAATGGATCCTCTTAGCATACAATGGTTATGGCCATCTGATAAATTGTAAAGCACAAATAAAGACTTGAAACAGCAAGATTGAAACTAGTGGTTGGTGGTAAACACTGAACAGCAGAGAAGAGAAATCCTACCATTACAGCAACACATTTCCTACCATGGCGTTTCATTTTAATTAAAACTAACATTACTTGTACTAAGGACTTCAGCTCATCACTAAGGAAATGTTTCCTGGCAGAAAGTCCCTCTTGTTTTTAGAAAGATATGTTCATATCTTTTCTGACACTGTGCAATGAACATAGGCTGGAGCTGATAATGTTTTCAGGGTTTTTTCTGACCATACTGTTCATCCTTCTGCAAGACATTATTGCCATCTACATTTCAGTTTTACTCAGAGGTTCAAAGATTGAGGCTCAATTGGTCAAATGATGCACTAATGCACAGGATCTGCTTCCAAATCCAGATGCTTATAATATAAATATCCTGAAAGCTCTGGGTTTCCCCTGCCTTGTTGGCCGTGCTCCAGTGCAGGCTCACACTCAGCACTCTCCCCAGCTCCAGGTGATTGTGCTCCCTATAGCCTGCAGCAGTAAGATGAGGCTAGAGTTCAAGCCAGTACTCCTCTTGTGACCATCCCTACTCTTTTTCTTCTTGCCTGGCACAAGTTTGTCCACCTGTAAGCCATCTGGTTTGGTCTAGATTTGAATCAGTCTGAAAACCAACACAGAGACAAGAGGACCAGAGAATTTGGACTCGCATGTGACCCTAAGCAGCAAACTGAGACGATAACAGAAGGAAACAGCTACAGAGACAGCACGCAGCTGCCTCAGTTGTCTCTTACATCGTACACTATTAAAGTGTGCACAGTACTGGGATGAGACAAGAGCCCCACTGATGAATGCCTCTCAAAGTGAGAGGAGCATTGAAGTCTCTTGCAAGACAAGCCTGTTCCAGCTAGTTCAAGGTGCCCTTAAAACCAGAGCTAAGGCACAGCCACCCTCCCTGCAACACTGACTGCAGCCCAGATGGACCAGAAAGCCTGGCTTTCTCCTTTGTAGGAGAGGCTATATTTTGTGGATTAGCTGTACCTTTCTATAAACAGGGAAGTCATTAATAGGATTAGCAGGCTTCTTGAGGAAAACAAACTGTGGCACCCAGGGGAAGAAAAGAAATTAAGACGTGTGATAAAATTGGACAGGTAATAGAGGGGGATTCTCCCAGGAACATGAAGTAGCAAGTAGAATTGAAAATAAGAGGCATCTCTCTTTTTTTTTTTTTTCATTTTTTATGTTGAACTATAGTAGGAAAATAAAGCACAACTGTCATGGACTGAGAAAACAAGATAGGTAGTTATAGTAAAGCTCACTATTTTTTAAGAGTATCTAGGAGCTGAAGGACAAAATAAGAGCAAAAAAGACCATTCATTACCAGTAAATCTTCTTCCTTGACTAAGGATTTTATGTCAGAAGAAGAATTATCAGATTCTTTCATTTCATTCATCATAGAATCATAAATTCATGGCTTTCCAAATATCAAATGTAATCTTTTTTATAACTATGAACATTTGAAAACTTTTTCACCTTTCTCCAACGATTTTTGCTGCTCATGAATACTTCTGGATGTGTCCCTGCCTTTCAGACGTCTTCTCTGTTCTTAATGAGAGTTAGGTATCTCTCTTCCTTCTGTCCTGACATAACCTTTTTCTTCCACAGTGTTACCAAATATTTAATTTTTCATATACTGTTATTTAATATACTGATTTACTTTTATTTCTGTGATAAAGAATATTTTAGAAAAAGCAATAAGAAAGATAGAAATTGTGATTCTAACTTGCTTATTCATGCTTTCATTTAATAATGCATCTGTTTGCTACATGTAAACAAAGAGGGACAAAGATATTGAAAAGGAAGGCTCTTGTAGCGTCTGGGATTACCTGCTAATTGGTTAGTCTCAGTATCCTATTGGTTAATCAGAATGTTTGCACTCACCCCACCCATCTCGTGTGTGTCGGTTTTATTTTATTTTTTTTTAAATAAAGTTTCTATTACACAGGGAGAAGACCAAAGTTCTCTCTCTTTGAAAAGATCTTGCTGCTCTTCTACAAAGATTGGACTGAATTCTGTGCTACAAGGTCAAAACTACAGTAGAAAAAATCATCCTCATTATAAAGTGATATCTTTTGGCTAGAAAATCATTAGATTCAGAAAATAAATGTTAATGTTGTATTTAGTTAGTGAAATGTCTTTCCCATTTTTAAGTGAAACATACTATGTTTTTAAGTAGCATACCATATGCTTTATTTCAAAAAAAATGATAATACAAATTTATAATAAGCACAGAAAGTAAGATTGAAATATATTATATGTATGTGAAAACATCCAAACTCAATTAAAAAAAAGTGTAGAATTTTTTATTTCTGTTCATTTGATTTCTTACTCCAAACAGTAGAGTACTACATGGTAATACAGAAATTTAGTTATTAGGGTTGATGAACTGCAGTAACTGCATGAGATAACTGTAGCAGCCACCTGACATATAACATGACAAACTTAGTAGTATATACATTTGCAATCAACAAAAATTCAGCTTTTGCCTCGAGTTAAATTTATTTTTGGAGCAGAGAAGTATCTGAAAACATCACTTGGTTATTCTAAGAGTAAGTAAAATTGTATGTTAATTTTGAAGGATGATGATAATAGCTAAGCTACTATCTAAAAAAATACCTGCTAAATCATCTCGCCCATCCCACCAGAGCAGCTGTTCAGTTCCTAAAACTCCTGCAATTAGCCTGCCCCTGGACAATGCAAGATACCTTTGTCCAGCATGTGAAACATCTTTTAGTTATGAGTAGATCAAACAATCATCAAAACAAATATCTGAGCTTAGCTCGATACCTTTGCTGCCATTTAGAATGCAGAATTGCTATGTAAAATTGCTAGAAATTATTTCTGATAAATCAATTTGTGAAAATTAGTATAATTTTCTCTCTGGCTCTGATATTCTTTCTCACTGTGTCTCTTTCTTAGAAGACTGTTTGTTTGTATAAACATGGTTCATTTCTATATATGAGGGACTTCACAAACTGTTGTCACAGACATAGTTTTAATTACTTTAACAACATGAAAACAAAATCAGTACAGCACAGCAGGCAGAAATACTATCTAACCTTTGAGTTCATCTTGACAACAGTTAATGTCAGCATGCAACTGGAGAAAGACCAAGCTTTGATGCTTTTATTCACTCCTAGTAAACACTGGGGAAGTCTTAATGAGGGTGAAATATGCGTGCCCTCTAACACACAGGGCTGAATTCACTCCATGTTGCCTCACCTTCATAAGCATACAGCGATGGTTTGCCATGTACCTACTGGTGATATTTCCTAGAAAATCACAAGTCAAAGAATCACGGCTATCAGCAACAGCACGCCAGACCACAGGCACCACCCTGCTGAAAAGGACAAGCCTGGTGCTTATGGCAATACCTGCTTTTGTGAATCCAAAAGTCACTTCAAAGCCCTCCAACTTAGGTGTACATGCCACACTTGAGACCTGGGAGGGGGATTCAATCCCTGCCTGGGAAGGAAATGGCACACTCTCATCTCCCTGACTGGTAGATTACGTACCACAGTCCAAAGCCACTAAAAAGTTTCTGCGCGCCCGATCTTGCAGCTAAGGTGACAGTTGGGAAGGAGGGAAAGGATATAGGAATGGGCAGCACTTTGACAAAAAAAAAGATTAGCCAGCCAAACTGAGACAACGTGCAAGGAAAAGATATCACGACTCCTTCACTAGGAACCAAGGGGATGCAACATTTAACGAAGATTGTATCTAAAGCCACCACTCTCTCCTCCATATATTACACATTACCCCAAGTTTTAGGGGAGTACTCATCTCCCACATTCATTTCTAATGCTAAGTGGAAAAACAGTACAATGAAACTCCTACTTGTAAATGAATGTTTGCTTAAGCATTAAATAAAGAAACTCCAAACTTCAGCGCTCAGAACCAAACAGCAAGGTAAAGCTACATGAAGCTTATTTTGTCCCTTTAACAAAATTAAGATAACTTGCAGCTCTTGTTGCTCTACATGCCTGTTTCCAGTTTGTTGGTTTTTTTTTTTCTCAAGTAATTTCCCAAATCAAAACTAGGCCATGCAGTGTTACAACAGTAAACATGTCAACATATTCCTGCAGAATGTACATTTCTAGTGCAAACCAAATCATCATAGTATCTAAAAGTTTTTGCAAAGCAAAAAGACTCACACTGAATCATTGCAACTATGTACAATACTACTGAAACACAAATAAATTATTTTTACGGATTAGATTTTCTTAAAATTAATGACCAAAATATTTACCAAAAAAGAACGAAATATGTATACACTTTCCACCTAAAAGCAAGAGGATTTTCATCAATTTCTGTGATTTCTTGAGCTCAGAGAAGATCCTTGCCAACTTGCCAGCCATTATGTGGAAGCCCGAGAGGCATGCTAATATGCTGCTGTGTACATTCTCAACCACCTCCCAAATGAGACAAGTTCTTTATTTTCTTGTGGATATTCAATTGAAGAATTTGTTCCTGTCATTAGTCAGGGTTTATTTGAATGACAGAAGTGGCCAAAAAGACTTTTGTTTCCTTAATACTTTTTTCTAGTCATTTAGTCTTCACTTCGTGTCTTGTAACAAAGGCACAGCATGACTGTGGTTCCAGGAGGGAAGAAAAGAAAAAAGCACTTGTCAGGTCATTTCGTAAATAACAGCCTTGAGCTTTTATATACTTTTTGATTCATAAAATTTACCACATCATCTTTATTGGATGGTGATTGCTGCTACTGCCAGACACTTTTAGTTCTTTTGTGGCACTGCTGCAAGCTGTGCTGTGTTAGGCTTCTGTTTTAGCGGGGTCATCTCCCAGATTCACTTCAGACATAATTTATTCACTATCAATGATTCCAGATTTTAGAAAATATTTTAGTGGTATCATGTCTGTAGTACTCTGAATAAGTCAAATACGAAGTAGTTGTTGTTGCTTTTGTAATGAAGAAATACCAGTCTTTACTCTTGCCCAATGCAAGTCTAAAATCTTGTCTAACTAATAAACAGAACTCATCAGTGGTTACATATTTCTCAAAATCTTTGATGGTTAGAGAGGAAACATGTTTTACAGTCACATAGGTCTCTATGTCCTCAGTTTTCACTCATAATAATTATACGCCAAATTACCTATCACCTTCAGCATCTGGCTGTAACGAGGATAAAATACTTTACTGAGTGATACCAAATATCCTTAGTTTCTTGCTTAACATGACTTAGCTTCTCCTTAACTCAAAAGGGCGGAGACTTGGCGCTTCACTTAAGTAATACAAAATCCTTTCAAAGAGGCATTCAGGTTTGCTGCACCATCTTAAACCAGCATTTACATTCCTTGTTGGATTGGAGTTTCAATGCAGAACTGGGCAGCTTCATCCACCACTGGCAAACATAGTGTTTAGCTGTACAAGGTCTAGGTTAATCATTAAATAGCCAATGTAAATGCAAAGAAGCATACGCCCAGTGGCTTCATGACAGCAACTGGGACAGACATAAGCTACTTAAAAAACCGCCACTGGAATGAGAGCAATTTGTCTTCTGCTTTTCATCAACTTTTTTTCCTTTCAGGCAATTTTTTAAAAGATGCTGTAAGCTTAAGTGGCCTATTGAAAAGTTCTAAATTGCCTTTAGTAGGAAGATTTATCAGGTTCGTGATTGACAGATAGTAACAGGTCTCAAAGGATTTATCGAGCATGAGAGTCTCTGGACTCCAAGACCCCGTTATATCATATCTAACATATCATGGGTACAGACTGCAAAGCAGGAAAATTTTTGAAGATTTTAGAAAAAAAAAATCTAGATTTGAAGCACTAAGTGAATGAGACTGGTCAACTCTACAAAGCAACAGGAAAGAAGGACACGGCATAAAAAAACTTCTGCACATTCTGCAGTGTTTGTTGCTCCAGTGTCCAGCTTGTAAGATTTTGTGTTTGCAGATGAATCTGCAGTTGGGTTTTAGATGAAGAGCTCTCTAAAATTTATCACAGGAGGGGAGCCACAGAGACTATGTAAACTTAAACATAATAAGGTGTGTCCCTCTAATCCTGGCTCTCTCTGAGCAGTAGGTACTTAAGGTTTCCCAGACCTGAACTCCCTCCTGAAATAGGACATCGAGGTCATTTCTTCAAAAAGTGAGCCAGGTCTTTCATTCAAAGCTATGTTTCCCCTTACCCAATTGCATTTATTCAGTCAGTGTGTGAGAACTTCAGTTCTCTACTGATCTCAAGCAGATTTGGTCAAGCATTTCCAGTCTTTCAGGAGGGTGCAATAACTTTGGAGCATGGGGAATACCTGTTTGTTAAATCATGGAAACTATTTCCTCCCTCACAGTAAGAAAATGATTGAAATGAAGGCTTCTCATCATGAGGCTAATCGATGAAAGGGGATGTTAGTAATTCTGAGAGAAATCCAATACATTGTGGGTGGATATCTCACATAACTTCAGCTTTTTAAAAGTAATATTGCTATTAGAAAAGAAAATATTATTAATATGACATAGTGCAATTTACCAGCAGTACAGTGTTCTTCAAACCTCACTAAATTCTTTGAGCGTAAAAGACAATTTTCTTTGGTCTTCTGTCAGCAATTGGAAATACCAGACAGTGGACCGAGAATGTGAATCATCTTCCCTCTCTTACTCCATCCTTTCAAAGATACATCTTTATGATTTTGATGCACTCCCACACTGCAGTTTCCCCTAGTCCACAAACGAGAGCTAGGAGGTGGTCATCAACTGTTTACGTCTGCAGCCACTTAATCCCAGACAATAGCCCGTAGAAAACGCCTTAATTCTCAGCAAGGAGTAAATTCAAAGTTGCCTAAAAAGTACAAAGGGGTGTTAGTACTACTACATTTTCTAGAAATATTCCACTGATTTCCTTCTTTTTCCTAGCCCTCTCCAGCCAAGTAGCATAGAAACTGTTTGTCCATGAGTGATGCAAATACGTAAACTGAAAACAGTACTTTTTTCAAATGAAAGAGGCAAAATTCCTGCAGACTTTATTTTTTCTCTGTGTGCTGATATCAAAGCATAAATTTACAGGCAGAAAATCTTAATTATGCATGACTGTTTCAATCTTTTTAAAGGTCTTTTTTTCTTTCAAGGCAGTGATTTCTGTTCAAAGCCAGTGACTGGACTAGAAGCCACAGGCCATGTAAATTGCTTATCTATTGATTAGTCAGTAGAAAGCACACAGTTGCAAAGACTGAATCAGTTTTGCTTGGAGGCACCTCGAGTTTAACAATAAATGTCACGTGTAATTTGGGACTAAAAACAAAGAAGTGAGTGGCTGCCTTTAGACACAATTTGACAGCTCAAATATGTTTGTCAAACAAGAAGGAGCCTAATAATCACCTATTCAGGCAAACGTGACATTAACCAGCACAGAAATATGCTGGAAAAGGTTTACTTTCTACACAAAAATGTTCTCAGTACCTCACGGATAGTCACTGACAAATAATGTGGGCAACTTCTCCTTTCTTCAGATTTCTGTATTTTTTCCTTTTTATGTATAAAATTCTATTCCATGCATACTATGATGAAACGGTTCTTATTTTTCAGTTGTAATATCCAAAATATTACCGTGCTTCTTATTATACAGATAGTCATTGTGTGAAACTACAGCAGTCAAAAGGTAAGGCACCAATGTGTATTCTTGTCATCTTTCTTACACAGACTTCACTTCTTTTATGCTATAAATGTTTCCAGTTTAATGGCTGATCAAAATAACGATGCTGTTAATTAATTTCACGCTGCATCTACCCTCTACCTCTTGCCACAGAGTGTTAATTCCTGGATCTTTCCTGTCACCTCTGTCAAAATATATAAATTCTGCATTCTATTGCTAAGTATTATGGTACCATACGTGGTATCCCTGCAGTGCCCCTCTTCCACAAAACATGCAGAGCTGTACAATATGTCTTATCCACTCTTGGAAAGCTGGGTCAAAACACAGCTAATATGTTTCTAGCTTGGGGGACTGGAAATGGTTATGACAGCTACAAGATTGAGAAATACCACAAATAACTTAATACAGTAGAGAGCATTATATGTTTCGATGCATCACCGAGTATCATTCTGTTAAAAAAAAAATGACTGAAAAACTAGGTGAGCATCTTTTTCTTGACCTTAGTTAAACCTCAAACATATATGCCTTGATTTCCTCTAATAAATAAACATTTGTCATGGTTTGATGTGGGGGGGGGTGGGGGTTCTGGTGGCAAGAGAGGGGCTTTTCTCCCTGTGACCTCCCTGGTTTTGGAACCGGGTCAGACTCGGTTCTGGCCACCAGATCGGACTCCCATCCCCGTCGGGGTTGAGTCAATCAGCGCCTCTGCGAATTGCCCTATTTAAGTTGGGACAAAGGAACTGGAAAAGGTGCTTTGCTCAGGAGTGAGGAGAGAAGGGAGGAGAGTGCTGCCCCCGCTCCCTGGCTCCTGGCCGAGCAGCTGCCTGCGTCGGGCCGGCACCACCCACTGAGGATGGCGGTGGTGGAGTCGGCTGGGGAACTTGGGGAGCACCCCACTCCCGGGGTGCCCACTGGGCTGAGTTCACCCACAGAGGACTGAGATCTGAGAGAAACAGCCGCATCGACACCAGGTCAGTGAGGATGGAGCGAGAGGAGGTGTGCCGGAGCTGAGTTTCCCCTGCGGCTGATGGTGAGATGGCAGGCGGCCCCCCTGCAACCAGGACGGCCTCGGTGGAGCAGAGACCCATTCGCAGCCCGTGGGGAGAAGATGCCTGAGCCTGAGGACGGTCGTGTTGGGACGCACAACAAGGCAAAGAGGCAGCTGGAGTCTGCGTGACAACCCACGCCAGAGCGAGTGGCTACAGCTCCCTAAGTATCCGAGACTGTGGTAAAGCCCACACCGGAGCAATCTGTGGGGAAGGATTGTTTCCTGTGGGCTGGACTCACGGTGGAGAAGTTTGTGGATTTTTCCTTGTGAGTAGGGGATCCACTGGAGCAGGGGAAAAGGGTGTAAGGACTCCTCCTCCTTTAAGAAAGAAGCAGCAGTAACAGCACGGAATGAACTGACCTGCACTCCCCCAGTCCCTGCCCCCTGTGCTGCTGGGGGGAGGAGGTAGAGTCGGGAGGAAAAGGAAAGGGGGGGGAAGGAAGGTGTCGGTTTTAAGATCTGGCTTTGTTTCTTTTTACCCTCTCACGTAACTGGTTTTGTTTCCCTTTGTCCTTTTAATTAACCATCAATAAATTGTTTTGCTTTTAAGAGAGCTGAGTCTGTTTTGCCCAGGACCATGGTTGGTGGGTGCTCCCTCTGTTCTTGTCTCAACCCTCAGTCCCTTTATTATATTTTTCTCCTCTCCACTTTAGTGGAGAAGGAGAGACTGTGTGAGTTTTAGTTGCTGGATCAGCCTAAAACCACGACAACATTGCTTACAGCAGTTATTTGGCTGAAAATTATGACTGTTGCATAGTTGCAGTAACACAGGTTTCTAATGTTAGCAACAAATGCCAGGGTTGTGGCAGATACTTTGCAAATATACAGCATCATTTCTGACAACACTAGAAATCTTCATGCCACTGTTACATGCACTAGTAACAAATTTTTAATTTCAGCTCTGCTCACTCTTGATGTATCTATCTCCCTCCAGTATGAACTGAGGAATAACCAATTGAAAATTCCTGTTTATCAGCCTGATGTGAAGCAAGACAACTCTTGCTTCCACAGCAGAGACTCATGCCACAAGTTATTTTCAGGTCTCATGCGGCCCTTTGCTCTTTGCTCTGACGACCCTTCCATTTCCCATCTCTCGTACCAGCTGCTGCTGGAACTGCCCATTCTCCTACTGCAAAGACTGGCTTTGCCTGTCCTGGTGGAGATGGTAAAAGGAAGCTTTTGACAGAGAGAAAAACTACAGGGTGAGGGGAAATAAAGTGACTGCGATAGGGCCATTGCAGGTCAGAGACAAAGTGACTGTAAGTTCTCTAAAATCTGCTACCAAAGCAGCATCTATAGGATACCTGCTGTGTTCCTTCACAGACACAAGGTTGATGGGGAGAAACCAGAATTACAGCCTCATGCTGCTCCAAGCAAGGACTACGCAGTCCTTATGGCACCAGGCACGTTTCTCCTCTTACGCTTAGAGATCTCTAACTTCAGCATCTGTGAACTTGATTTGGAAGACGTCAAGCACCTCTAATCCAACCAATGTCAGTAGAAGCTGTGACCACTACCCTACAACTCCTCGGATTGGCCTCATTAGTACAAGTAGGCAAAATAAAAAGTTTACCTTAAGACCAAGTGTGTTACTAAGCAGGATTCACAGTTCAGGTGCTATGACTCCCCATCTCACACCTTCCTTGCATGGTCACTCTTTTTTACTTCTTTCCAATCTTGTGGCCAAAGGCAGAGATTTCAACAGTACCAGAAGAAGAAAATGAACTCGTGAAGGAATCTGGCAACTAGATTTTTGCAGGCTCAAATCACCAACTGCCAGCAGCCAGGTCATAAATAAGAAGCTACCTGGATTTAGCTCAAGTGAAAAGGCAATACAGCAGCAAGGACAGATGCAATAAGAGAAGTTTTCTAGGCTGATACTGATCATCACCATCCTTCTTTCTTGTCTTTGCTTCAATCCAAATGAATTCTAGTAATTTCAAGTGTACTGACTTGATTTCTCTATTTTATTTTCTCTCCTTGCACTCAGATGGGTTTATTATGCAATAATTCCGCAATGAGTGCTAGGCTGAAAATAACGATTCATTTAATTATTTGTTTGCCTTTGATATAATAGCATTCTAGAATTTGTTTTGGAATACCACATTTCTCAAGAGTCTTAGCACTTATTTTGAGATTGCAATCGAGCAGATGCTAACATGGGCTGGGTTAGTGAAACCTGAACAACAGCTTGGAAATAACAAATAACTATTTGTATTGAATAAATGTGAAACAAAATGGGCAGCTCTTTCTGTCCTTTCCTCCCTATCAAAAAAATATAAAGACTATTATTTATCTAAATAAAAAGCAAAAACACTCCCATATACCTCAGTCAGTATAAAAAGATGTAAAATTAAAAAGTAACAGGCTTTTCATTATATTAGCTGGTGACTTCGCCGTTATGATTCACTTCAGGTAGGAATTTACAATTGTATACTTCCTGAAGCAGCAGCAGAGAAGTCATTCCTGTGCAATCTCAAACAGCAACTTCCAGCAGTTTCAGATGTAAGCTAGCAGAAAGGTGATAAAGGCAACTGTGTTGGAGTCATGACCAAAATAAAAAGCAAGATCCTCCTTACATGGCTTTGTAGTTCTTCCAGAAAGAAATGGACAATCTCTTGAAACTCAAAATGATGACACTGCTTTTTGCAGAGCCAGCACTGCACTTTCATGGGGATAGCCCATGGTTACCATCCCCACTGAGGTGTGAGACCCACGTTGGACCCAACTTCTTGCTGCTTGTTTTGGCAAGGAGATCTCAGTCCCACTGTGCCATATCAAATGTGAAAGTCCTAATATTCAGATGAATGGGCACACAATGCACAGACTCTTACCAGAAACCTTGGTATGTGTGGGTTTTTTTTGTCACTAATTATTTTCTCATAATAGGAGAGCACCGCTCTAAAAACACCCTTCTCAAACCATTTCACCTTATTCATGGAGCCTAACACTTCTTTGCTCTGAGTAGGAACGTCCTCAGAGCTCCTCAGAAGACACTAGCTATCTCTCTGCCCAAGACAGAAAGGATATCGTGACCACATACATTACGCTTTAGTCAAAGTCTTATTGACAAGAAAGATCCATGTGTGGTTTTAGAGCCACTGAAAACAGTTTTTTTCCTTATACAATAGCATGAATAATGGAACCTGTAACAATTTCAAAGTGGATTAAAAAAATGAATTAACTTGCAAAATTATGTGCCAAATAGGTAGTGAAAATGGTAATTTTGCTTGGCAAAATCTGGGTGTACATTTTTGGCCAGGTGCTAAAGTTTTAGAGACATTAGTAAGTTTGAAGTAACTTAAAATAGGTATTTAATTTTGACTAAGTCAGAACTACATTCATTACATTTTCTTCAGTACAAGAGATCATTGTTTTAAGAAGACTGTGATTGCTTTTCATTATGCAAAGAGAATAATCTTCAGTAAGTGGAAAAGCTCTTGTGTACCACTGGTAAAAGTCACATCAGAAAATGTTTCATGCAAGAACCATATAATTGGTATATAAAAGTAATAAAACAAGAGGATGAAATCGTAAGAGGGTGAAATCATTCTGCTCTCATCTGAGGAGGAATATAAATGTGTATGGGAGAAACACATGCAATATCTTTGGGGATAATCTACCATGTCAGTCTAGGAGTCAATTCTGACAAGACTTTGCTATTTGCAGTTTAGCATTTTTTTGCGCATGAACATTTTTTGCTATTCCTGCTTGAAAATCAGTGTGGATATTTACTGTTTAAAGTGCACTTTTTGAAGCAATGGAAACAGAGGATCGCATCTTACCCACTGTAAAGTTAGCAGTTTAATCTCTGGCTTCAAGAGGAGTGGAGACAGCCATACTCATTTTTTCTCTTTTTCATTTAGCACTATCCCTTTTGTATGTAAACATATCTTGTCACCTAACATTTTGGAAAAAAATCTCCTTGTATCTATGACAGTCTAAGGCGATACAAAAAACAAGGTTTGGAGGTGGCAGTAATATCTTTTATAGTACTGACTGGTATATCTGTAAAAGAATAACACTCAGGCTCACAATCCCTCTTTAAGGTTTTTATCACAATAAAATTGAGGGTTGAGTATGTATTTATCAATAATAAAAAAACCTTATGAAGGCCTTTAAAAATTTCTTCCAAGTTTTGTAATAAAAATAGAATATAAAGTTGAATAAGCAGTATTATTTTATATTGCTTTTTAAATACTGCTTGCCACAAAGGATCATCCATTAAAATGATTTTTTATAAAAAAAAAAAAACAAAACAACTTAATTTAAAACTCATGACCCTTCTACAGCAGGCATGAACTGACTGTGATATTAGCTAAGCTTGACCTTCTTCACAACTCTGGATTAATGCAAAACAACTCCAAAAAGAAGGATGAAGTAGTTTATTCTCTTTGCATTTTGATATATTTGTTTAAGTGAAGGGTATCAGTTGGCTTTTTAATTTATTTTTTTTTTAAATTAAATTCTAAACATTTACTTCTATTTTTTAAAACCTCCTAAAAATTAGTATCTCAAAGATAAATTGTTTTAATAAAAAGTATTCTCCAGAAAAACAATAATCAAGCTTTCATGCAAATTTAAGCATTTAAAAAAATATATGTATTTTTAACTTTTTAGCCACTATAAAATACTTTCACAATGAAATAAGTTACAAATTCCTGTCTCCACCCATTCGTTCAAATGAATGTCAGCTAGGGATAACCTCAATGGGCACTACGGCTCACACAAAGGCAGTAACAGTGCAGGATGAGACCTACAGCCTTCACTTGAGTAAAACAGATAATATTGAAGACAAACTGCTGTTGGCTTACTTAAAGCTACTTTCAAATTACTTTAGAACTCTTTTTAATAATAATAATAATCCTGTCTCCAGGCACACTGAGATCATAGTGCACGCACAACTACTCCAGAGAGAGCAAAAGGTCCCTAAAAGCCTTGGCCAGTCTCAGGCCAGAAACCATGTCTACTTCATGCAGACTGGAATAATACATAGCATAGATATCTGCCGGGAAACTTCTCCCTGCAGAACTGCGCTGAGCACTGCAACATGCATGATGGTATCTTGAGATGATATGTAAATCAAGCCTCTTTAATTTAGGCATGAATATTAATCTGTACTCCAGTTCTCAGCAGCAGCTCTGCAAAACATATGTCAGATCCCCCCCGGGTCTAAAAAACCCACTTAAATACATGCTTGAGTGTCCTTATTTTAGGATTATATTTTAGCAAATATTTAACATTAAGCGCATGTTCAAGATACACCCAGACAACTAACGATTTCGGCATTTTCAATAGAATAGAGAAGATTTGGAGCTCTAGTCAACAAGATCTAATCTGAAGGAGTTAGAAGTTCTTCTAGTGACTACCAGATAAAATGATATGAGAATGATTTGACTTTGACATTGAAGATAATTTATCTTTGTTCATTAGACAGAGGAGTAATGAGCTCATTTATGCGTCATTTTCTTAGGACTGAAAGGTGTTTTGACTAAGTAAAATAAATTAAGTTGATTTGATACTTTCAAATTGTATTTATGAGACAAGTTGTTTTGACTTAAAAATAATTCAGTTGTAAGAATAAAGCTAACCTTTTTCTTCCATAAATACAAATCTCACTATGCTTAAATCAAAAGAATTTTATGCCCTGCCTTTATCACAGAGCCATTAATGGCCATGTGTAATAGTTTGACAAGTATATAGGCTTGTTGGTGCTAAAATAAAAAGGAGTTAAGAATGTTAAGAATGTTTCCCAAAATGACAACTTGATGAACTTTGCTCAACTTTTTTTCTGTCATACCAAGATTTTCGAGAATTTTACTGTTAGAACTGACTCTGGTTTAGCGATAAGAAGAAAAACTTTTGTTTAGTTTGATTTGTGCCATGCAAACACAGGTCCCTACAAAGGACCTCCGATAAGGCATACATCTACTATTATTCCAGGCTGGAGAGTCACCAACTTACTTTGGCTTGCTTGCAGCTGGCCTAGGACAAACAGATTAACGGCCTCTAAGAAGCAGAGCAGGGAGAGTTTCTGTTCAAAGCCATAAGGCAGAACCGTCTGGCACAGAGGACAAAAGAGTTTTGGGACCTGCAGAGACTACCTGCACCAGGATATCAGTGCCTGATGCGACCGTCTTCAGAGGGCTCTCAGGACTGTGGATGAGACGCAGTGAGGCACTCAGCTACACACTCAAGAGCAAATGGAGACTTATTTGGAAATACAGGGCAAGTGTTCTCTGGTTTAAATGAAGGAACTTGAAAGGCAGGTATTGGGAATGGTGTCTATAGCACCTATCTTCTTAGCCTTTATGTATTTAACACTATCAAAAGCCAGATGCCAGATTTTCACTTCCTCACTAGCCAGAAAGGAAAACTTCCTCTTGTGAAACTAATAATGATGAGCATTGACTTTGCTTGAAGTCCCCCACTTTGGTTACCATTCACCTCTCCATAACAGAAACATTCTTCTGGGCTAGCATTGGAGCTTCTTTGGTATGAATCAAATTATGAAAATCAGGAGTCATACAAAGATTTAAACAAAGACACTAATAATGATATTTTTGAACCATTCACTACTTTCAAATGCATTCATTATTATTCCAATTCAAAGACACACTTACAATTAATTTATAGTGAGGCTTCATTATGCTCACTATTCTCAGAAGAAATATTTAAACTATATTCTTGTTCTTATAGCTTCCAAGGGCAGGATAACAAGGTGTATACCCCAATTGAGGAATCTTCTGCTAGTCGTTAAAGACCCACTGATTAAAAGGATATTAAGATAAAAACTCTTCTTACACTTGAATCAATCACTTGGTTTCTTTTAAAGGTAGCTTTCTATTCTTGATAATAATGAGAGGATTCAGATTTCTTATTCACAATTTTCCAAAGAGAGGATAATTTTATCAGCTTGGCATGCTAGTAGGGAAGTAACACATACCATGTTGCCCATTAGCAGAAGGAAAGAATGCAATGGAATGCAAGAGGAACTCCTTTAGATTAAAAAAAAAATAAAATAATAATTACAGTTTAAGAACATCTAAAAAATCATATTTGAGTATTCAGATAATATTTTACCAAGATGCAAACTCCACTGAAGGATGTATCTCCCTTAGAAAGAATCTGTGGAGGTGAACTTGTTTCCTTCAAAGAACAAAAGAGTTTTACTAAATTTTCCTTTCAGCATTATATGAAGATTGAAACAGCTGTTTCACCACAGGAAAAATGTGGTCATTTTCTCTGTTGGAAAACTCAAATTCATAAGACCAAAATCCAAGAAAAATCTACAAAAACTGCGAGGATGTTTCTGGGTTCAGAACTGAATATGAATGTCAAAGGACAAAATGGCTATTGTGTGCCAAGGGTAGTAGAAAAGAGTTATCAAGTAGAAAAGAGTATCAAGTCTTAAAATTGCATGTTTCTTAACCTCTTTTACAGGGTCAGGACTAATTTGAAATTTCAAATGTGAAAATGCTTGGAAAGGTGTATTTCTGTGATGAATACACAAAATGTGTATTTCTGTTGTCATCACAGAAATACACATTTTCAGCCACTTTCACATTTTCAGTAATGACATAGTAGTTATCTGAGGGAGATTCATAAAGAGCAGTGAAATGCGGAAACTACTGTGCCTGAGTGGACCAAGAAGTGCACGCTTTGAAAACATCTCAGAGCTACTTCTCTAGAATGTCTCTACTAGTCAATGGAAAGAGATTCCTGTAATCCTCTGACTCAGGTATGAAAATCGTGGGGGCAAACTCTCCTACCCATTACCTATCTTTCCTCATTGACTGCAAGAGGTCTCTTGTCAAGAAGAGTAGACAGCACACTTAGCTTTCAGATGGCTAAGCCAGCTGAAACTAATTTTTTCCTAAACAATGTGGAACACACACTTCTGTTTCCAGGTTTATCTGTTAAACTACGAGATGCCACAGTAACCAATCAAAACTAAGAGATAATTCATTATAAGCTGTAATTATGTAGCAGTGGAGGAGTAAGTATACAAAAGGCTTTAAAACTCTAATTAACCCTAGGAAATAAAAAATGAAAAGTGACTGAATGTACATCGTAATAAATGCAGAATAAATTATACTGCAGTGACAGCTCAGACAAAAGACTCCTTTTTCTGTTAAAAAAAAACCCCAACATTATTTCACATTTAGTCTGAACTCTTACTTTTTGAATGCTAAGTTTATAAAGGGGAATTAATGCAGGATATCTAAGCTGGTAGTGAAATGCCCAGAGCTTTTATATTATTTTCTCCAGTCCGACAACTTCAAAATATTGTGACTCCTTCATCTGACAAAAGTTTACCCACCTCTCCTTATCATGAAGGGCAAGATACTTGGGAGAATTTCAAGATTTTCAACTGCAGTAGAAAAGCTCACCCTTATTCCTATTTTCCCATCTACCTACTCTCATCCCTACCTCCCAAAACAGGCACCTGCAATTTCACCTGAACTCTGCTCTGTTTTTTTTTAGCATCCTAAGTGAAATAAGAGGCAGTGCTTCGAGCTCCATCTCCACCACCTTGAAAAATTCCCTTTACAATAGCTCTCCCATCATTCATCACCTGCTACTTTCCTACCTATCTCCTGTGTATCTAGGAACACCTAGCTAGTTAGAGAGGTATAGCTTCTTTATCCTTCCATTCCTGCTTCCTTCCATGTACCTGATGAACAGTGTCCAGGGAAAGAAGCAAGATAATCTACTGCATTTTAGAAATGCTTCCAACTTAAACTGATCATCAGCCCAAATTTTTCAAAATTCTTATGACTCACAGTAGCACCTGAATTCAGTGTGAAGAAATTTAATTTAACCTAAACTATCAAAATTCAAGTCCTAGGAACCACAAACTGGGAGACTAATTTAACAGAATGTAGTCTTCTGGATCAAGTTGCTTGCCCATAAAATAGATATGTTCACTTTCTGGTGTGGTGTCAATACAAAATCTTTGTGAAGCACTCAGAATTTATATGATGAACCATAAAGCTACTGAGAAAATTATATTTTTAATTTCATAGAAGAGTTTGATTAGCATGCAGTAAATAGCATATACACGTGCATTATCAAAAAGCAAAGTCAAGCATATGGCAATATGTCTCCAGCCTTAATTTCAGCCTGTTTATATATTAGTGTGTGTGTATATGAGTAATATATATCTAAAATATATCTAAAATATGTATGTTGTAATATACACATACATGTACTTTTAAGGCAAAAAAAAAAAAAGATTTGTTTGATCAAATATCTAATCACCATAATTTTTTGACAGAATCATTGCCTACTTGGGAATTATGCAGACAGTCCCAGAAAGCATTAAAAATACTTCTAATACAGTATTTTACATGTTTCAATGGGGAAAAAAAAAAAGCTATTCTAAAATGTCAGAACATTTTAGAGAAAAAATGGTTTATGAAAATCATTAGGCTTTTCTAACTGAAAAGAGGTTTGAGGAAAAGAAAATTACAGAAGATGCATTTAACCCCACCCCCCCAAACTTTAAACAACTGATGTTTTCCTATTACAAACAACCCTGTTTATTGTTCCATCTTTCAGACTCTTGCATAACCAGAAGATGAGTTTCATGGGCCCTACTGGGCATCCAGGAAATTTTCTGTCAAGAAATATGAAGTTGACATTTTTTACTCTGAAGAGCTAACAGATACAAGATTCTGAGTCATCGCTTGTGCATGATTGAACAACACCCTACTATACTCAGACCAGCTTGTTTTAGAGGTACAATTTCTTAGCTGAGGGAGAATTGAGTTTGATTTTTAAAAGATAGGGCAGCTGTTTAAAGCTGCTTAGAGATTTGGAGCATTAAAATTTTCCTAGCCGAGATAGGTTCATAGACAGAAGTGTGATGAAGTAGATAAAATATTAGAGGTATAACAATTGCTGTTAATGATCTGACCCTGCAATTTATGATATATTTATTTCTCCTGCCAATAGTCACTGTCTCTGTAATAGAAATGAGTAGCTGATAAGGTCAAATATCAACCCATTAATCTGCATTCAGGGATTATTTTTAATGAACAAACAGCTTTAAGATAAGGACACTAAAAAGAAGTGGACGAATGACAATGTGGAGAAGACAGTTCTGACAAGACTGAAAAGACAACAGATCAGCCGACTTTGTTAGCACAGGAAAAGCCAGTCTGGACAATCAATCTTTCTATCTATACTTTTTAAAAGAAAAAAAAAAAAAAAAAGATTTCAAGGAAAGAGACTGTGGTGGGTTAACCCTGGGTGGACGCCAGGTGCTCACCAAAACCACTTTATCACTCCCCTCCTCAGCTGGACAGGGGAGAGAAAACACAATGAAAGGCTCATGGCTCGAATAAAGACAGGGAGAGATCACTCAGCAGTTACTGCCACAGGCAAAACAGAGTCAACTTGGGGAAAACTAGTTTAATTGATTACCAGTCTAAGTCAGAGTAGAGTAATGAGAAATAAAACCAAATTGTAAAACACCTTCCCCTCACCCCTCCCTTCCTCCTAGGCTTAACTTTTCTCCCGATTTCTCTATCTCCTCCCTCACAGTGGCACAAGGAGACACGGAATGAGGGTTGCAGGCAGTTCATCTCACATCATCTCTGCCGTTCCTTCCTCCTCACATTCTTCCCCTCCTCCAGCATGAGGTTCGTCCGACGGGAGACAGTCGTCCATGAACTTCTCTAACATGGGTCATTCCCAAAGGCTGCAGCTCTTCACCAGCTGCTCCAGCATGGGTCCTTTCCATGGGGTGCAGTCACTCAAGAATACAGTGTTTCAGCGTGGGTCCCCCACGGGGTCACAAGTCCTGCCAGCAAACCTACTCCAATGTGGGCTCCTCTCCAGAGGGTCACAGGTCCTGCCAGGAGCCTGCTCCAGCACTAGTTCTCCACAGGGTCTCAGAGTATTCACTTGCTCTGACATGGGGTCCTCCACAGGCTGCAGGGGAATCTCTGCTCTGGCACCTGGAGCGCCTCCTTCCCCTCCTCCTTCCCTGATTTTGATGTTTGCAGATTTGTTTCTCCCACATATTCTCACTCCTCTCTTGTGACTGCTGCTGTTGCTGTTGCTCAGCAACTTTCTGCCCTTCTTAAATGTGTTATCACAGAGGTGCTACCACTGTCGATTATGGGCTTGGCCATGACCAGCAGCTGATCCATCTTGGAGCCGGCTGGTATTGGCTCTGTCAGACATTGGAGAAACTTCTGGCATCTTCTCACAGAAGCCACCCCTGTAGCTCCCCTGCTGCCAAAACCTTGCCATGCAAACCCAATACACACACACACAGAGTCTCGTTTCTCCTTCTGAAACAAAGACCAGGAAAACTTCACAATCATGGTAAATGACATATTCATTATTGTAAATACTGATCAAATGTTTCTGATTTTAAAACATACTGGAATATTAAAAAGCTAAAAGGAGTGGGTTAATCTGAGTTTATGTAAGAGATCTAATTAAAGTTTGAACAATATGGATGCTGCAAATCAGGAAATTCAGAAGTTGTTTGGTAAAATCGAGTAGCAGACAAATTGTTAGTCACTATCTCCCAGTAAACCAGTGTGTGCAGTTCATTCTGTCAATCCAGGGGAGAAAGCAAGGATAAGGTGCTGCACCCCACTCTCATTAAGTAGCTAGAAGGCATAGTCCTAGACCAAGTGCTAGAATCTGTGCAATACATAATGAAAATAAACATTTATTATAGCTGTGCTTAAAGGTGCAAATCAGATTGAGGATCTTCATTAAGTTCCATGTGGTACAAATGGAAAAAAGACAACATTGTTGTGGGTAACAACTATACACCTGACTAGAAAGCACAGAGATTAACACATTGACAGAAGAAAGTAACCAAGATCTTAAGATCCTGAAACAATGGAAACACTAAAATGAAAGCTTCTCTTGGTACAGGGTCAGGAGTTGTAATAAAGTCAGGAGGAAATCAGAAAAAAAAAAAAAAAAAAGTGAAAGAGAATGAACAGAGCATTTGAAAGAGAACATAAAATATGGAAAAATAGAACTAAAACAGAAAAAAAACACATCTGTAAGAAAAGCAACATCATGTGGACAGGCTCTCCAACACTGCTTTCAAACCTTCCTCCATCTTATTCTATATTATTAATTTAAAATACTGTAAGCTCAATTCTATAATTTTGAAGTACTCCAAAAGCCTCTTTCCATACATCTATGCCCCTTTTTGCCTCACAAGAGGTCAGTAAAAATGAAAAACACGAGGATCCTTGGGAAAAGAAGCAGCTTGAGAAGAGAGAAGCAAAAGGGATGCCACACACAACACTGCTAAAAAGCTGCTAGAACTCTGAGAAACGAGGTAGTGAACAGAGTGGACAGGAGTCAGCTGGGGAAAAGAAAGGCTGGCTACAGCCTGCGCATGCAGAAAATACGGAGGCTACATACACTCAGAGTAGCTGCCATCTAAAAACATGGAAAGTAATCACTATGTTGGCAAGAAATGAGCATGAATTGCAGGTTCTCTCTAAAAGCTCCATTTTCTTTCCCTGACCCCTGTTTCAGGACCTCAAGCACTCTATAAAAAGGCAAGATCTTTTGAGTAGTATGGTGAAATTCAAGCTTAAGTCTGTTCAGATATGTGCTCTTTGCTCTCAACCCATATGCACAGTTCCTGCTGATGCAGAATACCAGTTGATATTTACCATGTGTATCTGTTAGCAGATATATATTTAAAATTTCTTATTTAACAGAAGGAAACACAGACACCAACATAATTTGCTTGAAATATGCTCCTGCTACAGAAATGACATGTTATTTATTGACCAACAACTTCCACTTGCGATGTATTTCTGCACAAAGCAACTATCCCTGTCTCATGCCATGCAAGAGTGCTTCAGTCCTCAGCCTGAAAGGTTAGCTATTGGCATCCTGACAGCAAAACACACAAGGCTGTCATACCAATTTAAAAGGAATTTATCTGGTTGAGCAGCAATCACCAAATTTCCAGAAAGGCCTTCTTAAAGTTAAGGGCTATGTTAAGAACTACAACTTTTAAGAAAAAGAAAAGACAGAAGAATATGCAGTCTATATGCATTTTTTAATTCCTTAAGATTAGCCAGCTTCTGCAACACTTACCATCATTACCAACTGCATCAAGTGTCCGTAAAGGTATATGAAAATCTTTCCATTTCCTTCCTCTACAGACAGTTTTGAACTATTTAGATTTCCTACCCTCAAAACTCACTTCAGATTAGAGTTTGGAAGTAAGCCACTGCCTATAATTTGCCCTCTCATAGATTATTTCTCTTCTTCTCTCTACAATATGCTCTTATTAGGACAGACTACCACATTTCATAAAAGAAAATGTTGTAACTATGTTTGATAACTTTACTTCAGACCCCATGCCATATGAGATATTCATAAACTCAGTACAAACCAACTTTGCATTTCACACGAGATCGCATCTTCATTTCCTGCTTCTCTCCTTTTGCAAAACATAGAGTCAACTTTCACACGTAAGGAGCATGGCAGATCAAAGCCCCTTCAATAAGAAAATTTGTATTTGTCACCATCATCCTTTTTTAAGCTCTTCGAACTGCAGTGCTTCTTAACAAAGGGTACCACAAGACAAACATACTCTCCAGAGGACAAAGTCTTGGCTCTATTTTTTCCACTGTCAAATGGGATTGTAGAAAGGAGAATAAAGTTCTAAATAAGAAAGTACAAGATAAATTTATTCTTCATAACTCAAGTGTGCTAGTACAGGAAGAGTATTGGCTTCAGTTTAGTCCAAGACAGGTGAATTAAAGATTGAATGAGTTTTAAAAATTCATTTCCCAAAGGAAACTTTTTTTCCTTTTGAAAAGCTGTGCATATGTCAGCATTCTACCTGATCATTTTTGATACTTAGGGAGAAGAAATGTATCAGTGGGTAAAGAAAGTATATTATAGAACAGATAACAACAGTTTGGTGAAGACAGATTTTCATGACAGTTGATGCAACACATCTGTAAGGAATATTACCCATGGAAGTCCATACATGGCTAGAATGTCTCCTAAAGAAGAAAAAAAAAAAACCACAAAAAATCACCCAACATTTCTCTAGCTTCTTTTTAGCATCTTATTTTTTTTATCATCTTATTACTACAATATCTTTTTCATAAATAACTTGTCTAATTGTTTCACTTCTATTACTGAAGACCAAACGGGATTGAAAAAAATACCTTACTAAATGCAAAAACTAAAAAAAATATGTCAGCCTGTACACCAAGAGTCCTCAGACAAGACTGTAATAATTTATTAATCAATGCAAAGAAAAATATTTTCAGTGTAAACTTAGATCTTATAAAAACAGCTGTAAACAAACTACCACATCAGTGTAACATAAGATAGGTGTTGTATTAAAAAGAACCTTTAAAATGGTTTGCAAATTAAATAATGTCCAATAACTGATAATAATGTTAGGCATTAGTTGGCCATTGTTTTTTAAAGAGATATCTTTATCATGTCATGAAATCATACTTTAAGTGTTTATATGAATAATTTCATCTGTTGTGAATTCATTGAAGACTTCCAGGTTTTATAGTACATTTATTCTAAATATAATATGTCTATACATATTTGCAATCAGTTATCACCACGGTTGGTTACCAGGGTTTTAATTTCACCTTTATCTAGCTGCACATTTCCAAAATATTATTTGAGAGTTGAAAACCTCAATTTTCTCATTTTAAGGTTCACTCTTTAATATTCCAAATGCTGCTGCACAGAGGATTGAAAAGTACAGCCTACAGGTCACATGGACTGCGAGAAGCATTTGTATGCAGCCACATGCAAACACGTAGCTTTTCTAGCCATCCTTCTGAAGTCAGGATTTTCTTATGCATCTCCATGTCACAACCTAGCAATTAAACAATCTTTAATGAACAAAAACTCAATGCCCACTCCATTAGCACTTCAGTAAATTAATACTTTTAACCCGTAAAATCATATCTTTGCACCTGGCAGATAATGCATTATTATGCACCTTCTTTGCCTCAAAAAAACGGAAAAAAGCCTTTTTGTATGCAAACAGAGAGCATTCAATGCCAGGTGCATAGACAGTAACACATTAATTTCATCCACAGAGCCCAAACACAATCCCATGCCCTTAGCTCATATTGTATCACTGTACATCAGCTGTCTCTTCACAGAAACAGTTCTCATACTGTATCACAACTCAATGGCAAAATCCAGAACAAAATCATAAAAAGTGCTATTATCCTCCTGTGAACTTTCTAGATAGAAGGAGCACATATAGCTAAGCATGAAGCTTACATTATTATCCTAAAATAGGGCAACTATGTATTTTGCAGTTTTGACTTCTGAATGTTGGCGGATTCAACATCGTGGCTGAAGATACTCCTGCCACAAGACATCCATCCAGCTATGTTCCTTGATTTGCTGTTGCTAGACAGGAAGGTGCAATAGCCCCAAACTCACTGCAGTATAGTCTTATAAACTGATGCTCATTTTCAGTTACCTTAATAAGCTTGACTGTAAATGCTTGAGCTCAGGAACTGGTTCATGTATGTTTCAGCTAGTCCTGCTGTTTGCAGCGGCAAGATCTGCTACAGAGCAAACAACAGAAAGCACCAGCTGCCTCAGACACACAACTTTAATCCATCTGTTTTCGTCCGCATTTCATTAATATCTCACTAATGGATATAAATTCTCCCTTACTGCTGTAAACAGCAGCAAAGATGTGTAATAGATGAACAAATGTTGAATTCTATACATATATAGTCTAAAAATAACGTGAAAATCAGCGGTATGCCAAGTAACAGCGCATAGAGCTGCTATGTGCAGTAATCTGGTTGTTCCAGAAGATGTATTTTTCTGAAAACCATGCAATTTGCAGAGACAAAAACAAACTCTGAGAGCAAAACGGGAGAACACATTGTGAAACACATTTACACTGGGAAGATTCTGAGGTCATAGTAAATGAGCTAATTAAGCATGAATATTCAGCACAGTGCTACAGATAAGAAAGTGACTGTGGTTCCTGGATGCTTAAGCCAGCAAATACTAAGATTATTGAAGAGCTGGTATTTATCTCTGTAAAGATTATTAGTGAGACCATTACTGGAGTATTATGTCATGCTGTGCAAAGCAGATTTTAAAAATTACTTGGTAAAAAGTTAGAAAGGATTCGAAAAAGGTCTTCAAAATAATTTGAAATACAGAAAATCCATCTGTGAAAGCGTCAATTCGCTCTAATTAGTTTTCCAATTAAAAGGTTAAGATATTACTTGATCAGCATCTACAAATACATGTAAATAAAAGATTCCTGGGTTATAGCTCCTTACAAAAACAGTTTTAAAAATAAATAATGAGATCCAGTGATCAGGAAACAAAGTTCAGGCTCAGGTTTACATTTCAGCCACAAGCCTAAAGAATCACTGGGAATATATTAGGAGAGAGATGGCTTCTCAAGCATTTTTGTCTTTTCAAATCATACCTTTTATTTCAATATATGCCATATCTTAAGCAGAAATTATGTGCAGTCTAGGGACAGCCACTAAATAAACACAATGATCTCTTTTGCTTTTAAAATTCATGAAGCTCTGAGTATTCCTCAAATTGCAGGGAGCAAGGGAGACCCCAGGAAAAATATGTTTCTTTTCCTATAGGTTTCTCAAGTGGATATAATCTAGAATAGTATCTGATTGTATTTCAAAGTCTTTCACAGTCTATTCAGAAATTAATTGTCATATTCAGTACTGAAAGATTAGTTTCTAAAGACTTTTTAAGAGGGACATAAACAGCGTCAGGAGTCATCAGACAATCACAGCAAGACCTGGAGCACATGGCATAAGGCACTCACAAGCAGACTTAATTCCAGCAGACTGTTTTTAACTAAACTCTTGCTTATAATGCTCTACACAATGCCTCTGCTTTGAGCATCTTAGAATAAAGTCTTTGACTGCTATGCATACTTTGATTTTGGAAGCTTTGCATTTGTTCTTGTGAAGTCTCCCCTGTAGCAGCTGTCAACAGCTGGACAGTCACCCTGCTGCCTTCTTTCATATTGCGCCTGCATGCCTGAGATGCTTACAAAAAGGTTGAGAACATTTAGGCTGCTAATACTCTGTAAAAAATTTCCTTTCTAGGTAAACAGCTTTGTCTTAATGTACTATACTTCCCATTTACGATATCCTCATTTTACCTATACAGTTAAACCATATACTTTTGGGGACAAGAACTGGCTTTTTGTCTTAATTCTATACAGGTCTGGGCCAATAGAGTCCTAGGACATATCTAGGTCCAGCTGGCAATAAGTATTGAATATGGTTAACTGACAAAAGCCCTGCAGTTTACAATATGTTTATATTTTTGAAAACATTGTCCTGTAGATAGAAAGTATAATTCACTAGTTTATGTTTACCATTGCTACTGTCTCCAGCTAGAAAGTGCCCTTTCCCTCGTGGTGCAGACATGAATGTTTCAGAATAGAAAAATCTCCATTCATTTCTTGAAAGTGAGTTCAGCTAAGGGCATCTACAACATCAGACTAGTTCAGAAATTATTTTTCCAATTATTATTATTATGTTATTGCACAACATTTTTAAGTACTGTTGTTTCAAGTCAAGTAATCTTTTCCTACAAGCAATACCATCCACTAAATATCACATTTAATGATTCAAAACAAACTTATCTAATTCCCACTACCAATTTTCACTTTTTGTCCATACCTAGTTATTTGTACACCTCCTTTTCACTGGGTTTCCCCTATTGCCATTTTTGTCAAGTCCATTGAGTGCAAACTTTTATTTGTTTACTTCACAGTCACCCCTTTCACAAATACCTTTCCTGTCCTGACATCATCATCTGCATCTGCTCCACACTAATTTCCTTGATTTTCAACACTTATAGCTATGTTACTGCTCATAGACAATTTTCAGTCACCTGCTACCTTTCTTTCCAATTCTTATATTCTCCTACACCAATGGTCATTCACGTCCCTTCTGTTGACCTCTCTCAAAATCTCTCTTTCATTGTTTGTAGAAATGTCTTTGGAAATATATGTATACACATAAAACTTCCATTACCCTCTGTAATCTTTCCTCATTACCTGGCATTTTTCCTACAGTTTCCCCAAAAATAGTTTTCTTGTCTCCTACAAACTGAAGAGTGCCTTGTTCTTCCCTGATTCATGGCTCATAGCTCAAGAAATCTTTGTGTAATCATTTTTTTTCCATCTATAAGACTATGTCTAATTCACTGATGTTTCTAAAGTTAATCTGTCAAGATATGTACCACATGTAAATAACTATATCATATTGTTCCTATAACTTTCTTTTATTCTTACCTTGTGTCTTGTATTTATTATTCTTACTTGTTGCAGAATGTCAAATTACACAGTAAGTCTTTGTAGGTATCTCAATTCACTCTAATACACTGTGCTCACTTTTGGCTGCTACATAGATGATGTAAGCAATGGAAGTTTTGAATGAATAACATGAAAAGAATTTTGCTAATGTAAGGAGCACTTTAAGAAAGCATAAATCCCAGAAGAAAAAAAAAAATTGAATAGTTCACTGCATTGGGAGAGCACTCTGAGGTAGTAAAAAAGAGACAGGTGACTAATATTAAAAGCCTATTAACCACTGATGATATAAAATATTATTTGGCAATGTTCTCATGCACACATGCATCCTTCTTTTAAATGAGTGAGCTATCACAAAAATACACAGCTGCACTGTCAGCAAAACGTAGCTATTATGCTCAACAACCAGGCCAAAGTTGAAGTGGAATCTGACCCAGAATGTTAAAATACAAACAAAGAAAAGTTGTTAAAAAGAAACTTCCATTGGCCCTACATGTTGAAGTACCAGAGATATTCCATTTAGTCTTGTATGTTTAAAAAGGCACTAACAAAAGTAATTAAAACATGTATGAGAAAGCATGCTAAGCTATTCACTATGTAAGGGGACATGCTTTCATACTCATGCTCTACTGCTCACATTTTCAAAAAATGCTTTACACTTGAGAAGCTACTGTGGAAAGTTTACATCTAGTAGGCTTTGTTGATTAGATATCCTCTTTTAACTCCTTGCATTCAATTCGTTAATCATTAAGTGTATTACCAATGCCATTCCCCCTTGGTAGTCACAAGCTTTCAGAATTCTTTTTCAAGTTACTCAGTGCTGTGATAATAATTGAGGTTAGCTCTTCATCTCCCTCATTTTCTTCCGTCTCTTGCCCATTCTCCCACTCACACTAGGAACTTAGTTACAAATACTAAACAAATATCAACACACCTGTGCTTTGTTTTAGCATTTAGTTTAACCAGCTTTGATTTTGGTAAGCACACTTTTAAGACTACAGGCTGCATAGGAGAGGTGCATTGGTCAAGCACAGTGAAAAAAAAGCCATTTAACATCAGTCTTGTTTTGCAAAATTAGAGGGCTCTTTAGATTCCTTGTTTATTTGCCACATGAAGCATTCAGCAACATGGGGCTGATCCAATGAGGGAACAGTCTTTACAGATCAACTGAAAGGAAAAATAAACTTTCAAGGGAAAACAATGCTCTACTCTTCATTCTGCAGTAAATAACTGTGCAAATCTGGTTTGACTAACTTGCTAGTGCTACAAAAGTACAGCACACATAATAAGAGAGGAATTTACTTATTCATGGCCATCTAGAGACAGCAGGCAAAAAGCGATGCTACTGAATTCAGTTAAAATAAACAAAGACAAAATTATTCATGTATTAGTGTGCATTTCAAATAAATACTGAATTTATAAATAACATTCTATCTCATTAGGTCTTCATCTTATTAATTCATTTCTGTTAAAAGTTTTAGGGCCAAATTTTGAGAACGAATACCATCTGGACCTTAAGTTTATTTCCAGAAGGATAACTTCTGTCATCAAATGTTTCCGGCATCATATGTGTCTTTATCTATCTTATCCCTGTATATTGGAAGTCAAAATCCTCTTAGTCGTAACCAGGACGTGTATCCATATTGATTATGTTCATCAGTGGATGGTGGCACAAAGTCAAAACCTAGTTTAATACTTGTTCTAGAACTACTTTACATAAGCTGTTCTATGAAAAAGAAAAAAGGAATAAACAAACAAAAAGCAAAACACAGATCTGCTATTTAGCACAACCTAGATGAAATTACTTTCATATATAATTCATTAAAGCTCCAGTATTAAACAAGTTAAAGCATTTTTATTTAATGGGTTTCAGTGCTATGAATCCTTCAGAATAATAGCTAAAAATGGAATAATCTTGCATTGTTTACAAAATGGTGGAGATATGTGTTTTGGTTAATGCAGTTATAAAGGAACTTTCCTGAGCCACAAACATACTTTATTCAATTACCAATTATTGCCATAGATGAATGTGGGGGGAAATGCTCGTTATGTGCAGTCCATCCTGAGGAGAGTGCAAATTAGAATGAATGAAGCAGTATGGTTCTTTTCAAGCTGCGTCACCATAGTTCTCTTCCTGCAGATTCTGAAATCAAGAATATTCTAGACCATCTTCTGTATTATCTATTCTTTCTAGTGAAAAATTAACTTCCCATACAAGCTTGTAAATTTATGTTTCTATCTCTTTAAGCAAATGATTATTCATTTAAATGACACTTAAAAATCAGGTGGAAAAATAACGTATTTGAATCAAAAAGGCAAACATTTGTTTTCTTCAACAAAGAAAAAAGCAGTGGTTTTTTATTACTTCATGATTAATTAAGAGTCTCTCTTCTCCTATTTTTTTTAACACCTAAATATTAACAATTAATGGAATAGACTGAGAAGATATTCACAGAATTAATGGGGAAGATATGGCATCTTCTCTTTTTTCAAGCAGCCCAAAAGCAGAGACTCATTTTCAAACACATACCTGTTAATTTTGGATGGGATTTGAACTTTTATATCTCAGGAGAGTGTCTTTACAAGCAGGTTTCAGTATATTTCTCAGTGAATTTTTCTCAATTCCTCTTCTTGACACCAACACTTTTTATAGAAAAGTGCGATATATATTGCATTAGAAAGAGAGTAAGAGCTATTTTACAGCTGATAGGTAGCTTACTCACAAAACCCAGTTTTCAGTCAGTGCCTCAACTGCACTTTCTGCAAGTGGAATAGCAGGAGAGACCACGAGAGAGAGCATGCTTGCAGTTTACCTATGGAAAATTTGGATAAAAAGGCTACAGAAGAATCTTTCATTTAAAAGTGCTGGAAAACACTGCCTGCTTCTCATTTTTCTGAAATATTTCTTCTTCTAAACAATCAGAAAAGTCCAATTCAAAAATCACAAAGAGTTTTGCATTAAACTAATTTTTAATATCTTAAATAAATAAAATCACCTTAAAATATATGTCATGGATCCAAAGGCCATCCAGATATTTCTGAAAAAGCATTGTTATTTTGACAGTTGGAGCAAAACACTTGCGAAGCTGGATTTTAACACACATCTGTTTCACTGTCTTAAAATAGCAAGTTGGCTCAGTACTGGCTCAGAAACCTGAAAATATTACTGATTTTAGTTAAAGCTTGCACTTGAAAAAACTTGGAAGGATTTGCAGATGTCTGTCTCATGTTCAGCTATAATTTTTCCTCTTCTTGCTTGTTTTTCCTAGCAGACCCATGTTAAACCAAACGAAAACAAACAAGAAACATTCCCACAGCTTGGTCAATACACCACACTAGCAACAGATTGCAGCGCAGCTCCAAATCAATTGTATAACCCACAGAGGCTACAGAAAGATAATCACTTCAATTTTTCTGTGAAGTGTTGAAGGAGCTGACATATTCACTAGCATGAATTAGTAGACAATATTTTATCTATCTGACTGAACTGAATTCAATCACATGATAAACTTCAGATGATAAAATATTCGCAACTACCAAAGGGGGCTTGTGAATGCAGAATAATGCCACAGTGTAATCCATGAAATAGCCCCAAGCCTCCTGTGGCAAAATGGCGCAGGCAGACACAGTGAAATGATTTTAGCTACTGGTCCCAGAGGAGTACAGGGGTATCCCAGTGGTGCTTGGTTAAATGAATAAACTGTACTTCATAAGCAAATAAACCATTCTCAGCATTAAGTACGCCACTGCAGTGAGATGGTTTCGTTGCCTCCAACCCCAGTTTGGTGGAAAGGACTCAGGTAAGTATTATTTCAGGGCTGCCTCTGCTGGGCTCCACTGCATGACATGGGCACACTCCGAAGAGCTGAGGGACACAGCTCCCAGTGACTTTCAGTGGAGTTGCCATAGCCCACCCTTGTTTTCTAGGTCAGCGTGACTTTAAAAGTAAATAGTTTTGCATTGGTGCCATGTGAGGTGGAAGACACATGAGATATGTGCATACGTTTTAGTAAAGAATGCTTCCCAAAGAGCTGAAGCAAGTATTTAAAAAGGAAAACGTAAGCAAGTACCTGTTGTAATTATTTTAGGGAATCGGAAGTTGTGGGTGCCCCATTGTTGAAATTGCTTGAGGCCAGGTTGGATGAGGCTTGAACAACCTGGGGAGGTGTCCTTGCCCATGGCAGGGGGGTTGGAACTAGATTATCTTTAAGGTCCCTTCCAACCTAAACTATTCTATGATTCTATTCTATGATTCAAGAATGCCCAAAAAGCAAGGCAACTCAAGACTGAAGCACGGCAGCCAGCTGGTAAGCCCACAGCATTTCCAAAGCAACAGCCAGAGCAGGCTGTGGCAGCTGCCAGTTGATCAGATGATGTAGTTGGTGAGAAACTATTTTCCATATATTTATATCTAACTCCACTACTATCTAAAACACGCTTTTTGTTCACAAAAACAGAGCATACAATGGAAACTTATGTGAAGAAGAAATTTAGAGACAAAATGATATATTTGATGTTTAAATGGCAAAGTTAAACTCCACATTGCAAGAATGCATAAGAATCTGAACCACAGTTCACCACCTCTGCCTCAAATACGTCAAAGATTATAGAATATTAATAAACTTGAACTTTCAAAAAAAACCCTTTAGTTATGTCTATTGCAACTGTGGCTATTGCCCAGATTGCCCAGCTGGGTTGAATTGATTGATTTCCTAATTAAGGTTTAGACCCTGCCTACAAAAGGTGGGCCATTTCCCCCTGGCAGTGGGAGATACAATGCTGCAGCCTGGGCTGTTGAGCAACATCTGGTGACCTGCAGAGCTGCAGCCTGGGCTGTTGAGCAACATCTGGTGACCCTGACATGATCCTCATGAGAGACCCTGAAGACCTTGATCCTGACTCCATCGCTGGAGCCAGAGCCAAAAGAGCCAGAGCGGAGCGAGAAGTCCTTCGATAAAGAAGTTAAATCCGCTACCCCAAAAGAGGGAAGTGTGCTGGAGTTGGAATGAATGAATTGAGTCTCTGCTCACTGTAAAGCCTTCCTGAAAATCAAAAAACTGTAAAACAAAAAGGGGGAATTATGGCTATCACCCAGCTGACTTGTAATTATCTAATTGAGGTTTAGGCCCTGCCTACAAAAGGTGGGCCATTTCCTCCTGGCTGTGGAAGATGCATCACATCCTTGGAGCTGCAGCCTAGGCTGGTGAGCAACATTCAGTCTACAGATAAGCCTCACACCCTATTGAAACAAAAGATGATTAGAATTTCCTTGACCAGGAGTGTCCCTAACAATACTGCCTTAATTAGGCCCTAAGCAAGCTCTGTCATGGACCATTACTAAGACACTTCCAAAATTCATCATTCCCTTTAACACTGGGATGATCCTTTCCATGCAACATGCAGTCTGTAAAACTCATCAGCTACTGTATTAGCTGTTTCATCATGTAAACAAACAGGGATTAGATGTTCAAGCACTTATTTTTGTAGACAGGAGACAACAACCTGCTTAAATTGCATTCAAGGTGATTTTGGTGATCTTAATTCAAACCCTAGTTAAATCACAGAGACACCTAATCCCATGATCTCTTTATTTCTATTGTATCTAATAGAATTTCTTCTGTTGCTCAGACCAAAATTTTCACATCTAGAGCTGCTTCTCTGAAGTTGTCAAACTTTATCTCATTGGAGAGGATAGTCTTCTGGAATGGTTCAAACTCTCAACTTATTGTTTCGTCATATTTTTAATGATATTTTCAGCTCTTCAAGATCTCTGTGTCTACATAATCTAAAAAGGTAATTTTAAATTCAAGAGGATTTTCTGTTTTTCAAGGTCAAGTGCAACCCAATCTCCTTATTTCTTCCCTTTCCACATTCAAGGGATGCCAACTTACGGAAAAAGAGCAAGTTACATAAGGAGGAACAAAGGAGTATGAGATCTTCCTACCTGTGTTGCCTGTAAGCTTCTCATCTACTTTTGAAAAGATGACTGTACTATTTTGGCTATTTGTATTGTCAGAGCCTGCTCTGGAAGAGAGGGCATGGGAGGGAACAGTTCCTGCAGGGTTGCTTCTCACATCACCTATATCTGGAAAGATAACAATGTATTGGAACAAGTGCAGAGAGAGAAACAAAGAGTTGGGGCAAATTCTACTCCTCACTGACTGAAGAAGACAAGAGACAATAGATTTATTAACAAGCAGGTTCCCATCTTCTTGAAGCAAACTAAACAAATTACAACTAGACTGCAAAACCGCAAATTAACAATACACAAAAGAATCTTTGTTAAAAGAGCATTATTAAAGTTGTCATTCAGATGCTGGAATTCACTCTTAGGAAATGACAGAACTGTCTGTACAGACATCATCATTCACCTCTCATCTGCTCCAGGAATATATCATCTACAACAACACCTTGTTGCATAATCATACTCTGAGTGCAGACCTACTAAATCTCAAAGACCAACAGTTAGACTCGGACAATGAGCTCACATCTCATTCTCTCCCAGTGCAAGCTCTATATCTTTCAGCACAACGTGGGACCTTCCTCTTGTCCTGTGACTTCGCATCAGGTTTCACCAAGTGCATGGATCTGAGACAATCTGTGTGCAGCCCACAGATGAAGCACTGGGAGAGAGGGTGTTAGTTGGTAATGTGCTATCCAGCGCTTCATCAGTGTGGTCTTCTTCATGTCATCGTGTCCAGATGAATCAGATTGAGTGCACCAAGAGGGGAAAAAAAATGAGGTATGTATCATTTCTTCAACTGCAGAACCTTTCTGATTTGATGTGCAGAATGGTCTATGCTCAGCTAATGGGGTTGTCTATTTCCTGCACAATCTTCAAACCTTTTTACACAGTCAGTATGATTAACTTACTCACAATTCTTCCCACAGAGATCCTCAATACAATTTCTGAAGACTTTGTGGACATTCAACCGTCTTCCCAAAACACATCTGTGAAAGAGGCAAGTGGCATTAACCTTGTATGGCTAAATCTGAAGCAGATGATAAAGTCATAGTTTTTCTCACACCATTCCCAGGACTGGGATCCTGCTTCACTAAAGAGATCCCTAACTAGCCACCTTGTTCTATAAATTAGTTCCTGATGTACTTGGCCAGCCCACCTCATTCTTTGGCTCTTCCACCCTAAGTCCTGTTCTCATCATTCTGTTTTTGAACAGCTGACTCCCAATTTCCCATTTCTTCCCTTCCCCCTTCTCCAATCCTAATTGTAAGGTCTCCATCATTCCTCACCCAACTATCACAGCAAAATCCAATATTTTATTTTCTTGCCCTAATTCATTACCAACGGCTTTCTCCGGTTTCTTCTTCTGTTTTCTTTTCTGACTCTCCTTCAGTCTCTGTCTCACCACACTTTGAATTCATTCCATTTCCCCTTTCTGCTTTTATTCTACTCCCCACAGCAAGGACAAATTACTTGCTCTCCTTCAGGAGACCAGGCTCACCAGAAATCAATTAAAGGGCAAGGCTCCTGAAACTCCTGTAGCCCTGGCCTGGAACATACTCAAATATTTGGTAGCAGCAACAGTTATTCAGCATGGTCGTTTCTGAGCTACATGGGTTATGTTCGGTTATTCTATAGGGATAATACAGATGGAGCTTGAGCATCACTTTGGGATCTGTCTGAGGATAACCAGTGTGAAAACAAATTTGGATTGAATTTTTTAGCCATTTTAACTATGGAAATTCAAAAATTCTCTACCAAATATTTGCCAATTTCCATTTTCACAGAGATTTGATATAAAGAGAACCTTTTCTCCCAACATCTGGGAAGGCTACAGAATTTTAAACATATAATCTCAGGACGTTACATCACGAGCAAAACAAAATTTCTTTCCTCTGATAGTATAACAGTGTGTGAGGAGCAAGGAGAATGATAAAAGGAAGTGACTGAAAAAAAAATTACTATATCATTTTGGTTGAAATTTTCCAAAAAAAATTCAAACATGCAAAGTGAAAGTTTGAAAAGGTACACATCCATTAAGGTACCCTGTTCAGATCAGTTTCCAGTTGTCATTTACAGTAAGTAAATGCTGTAAAAGGTTTTATACAACTATGCTTATTATCTTTTTAACTCCTGTGTTTCTGTGGGAATTAAATTATTTATTAGGAAAAATTTGTAACATTTTGCATACTATGTTTATAGCAGATTATATAACTAGAAACTCTATGTCTTTTTAGGTTCAACAAATATTGGTCAGGAATGGTTTGTATGCAGTCATTCTCGACTTGGGATAGAAGGGATAGAAGATTGGCATAGAAGATTCATGCTCTCCTAAGTTTTCTTTCAAACCTATTTTGTCTGATTAACATAACCCTTTTCACAAGTCCTACACCCACACACCCTCTAAAACTACAAATGTGGTCATTGACATCATCAATGGCTTAAACCAATCTTTTTTGCATCAACAACATATAGAGAGACAGCAACCGCTTGTGCTAACTGCAGCTAAATTTATCAAACTCTTAGTATTTTGCCTCCAGCCATTTCAGTTAGTACAAGTCATGCAAAGACACCACAGAAATTAAAAAAATTTGGGACTGTTGAGGCTACATTTCCGTTAGCAAGAGGCAGAGCTGCCAATAGAAGCCAGATTTATAGGTGGATCGATTAGTGCTGAGGATGTACTGTTGGCAACAATAGACAAATACACATTCTGAGTGTTTTACTATGGACTAGCCCCACTCAGGTCCCATGGACAGCCAGTTGGCTGTTGGAGTAGGGTGAGTTCCTGGAGAGCACTTTCTGACTTAATTTCATCAGAAAGGAGCTGGTTCCTATCCTCTCCGACTGAGAGACTCACTTCAAAAGAGCACTCCTGGCCCAAACCAGAACTCTAATATAGTCACGCTTTGACAATGAGGTTTCTGAAGCTATAGTACAAACCGAGACTGACCCGATTGAAGTCAGTGTTATGAAGGGAAGTAAGCAAGATCTAAATCACCACCCTGTGACAATATTACTGAGCTCTAAAACTGGATTACTAATGCTTACATAAAGGTTTATATTTGCCTACAAGGAAGAGGAAGGAAAGCAGACAGCTTGAGTTCTGAGCAGGTAGATTAAAGACGATGCTCATCAACATTTTAAAGAATTGCCAGGAACTGTGACCTTAGCTGGAAAAGCTAAGAAGCCTGTAAATTCATTACTATCTTAGCTGAACTGTCCAGATATGCTGCAGGAAGATCTACTTTACTTTTTGTTGGGGTCACGCAGGGCTAGATGCAGAGAATTCGAATGGACTGTGCGACATGAGGAAATTACAGATTCTTGCAGGGTAGCCAGAAGGTACCAATTTCTAGATTCCCAGAAGTCCCTATTATAACTGAATTCTAAAAATTTAAGAAGAATCTGTGATGTAAACATATGTATTGTTCTAATTATAATGCCTGCAGCCCAAGTAACTCTTATCCAAAAAAGGCATACAAATTAATTCTTCTGATGAGCAAGGAAGATCCTCTGCTTATTCATCCAGCGTGGGTGCAGCGACCTATACGTGTGTGGAAGGGTTTGGGGAGTTGTTTGTTTGATTTAATGAGTCTAATTTCTGTATTGAATTTTCAAGTAAACATGAAATTTAAAGCAGATCATTATTTCTATGCACAGCCTCATGGAAGTTTACTCTTACAGACCTTAATAAAGAAAAACACACTATACGTTTTGAGATATTCCTCCCTTCTACTTTTCCATAGAAGAAAATTTTTTAAAATCCTGTAGCAAAACATGTAGTAAATTTAAAACCAGTATTCAGCAAATATGAAAATAAATGCGAAGAAGATTCAGACTCTTCCTCCATGACCAACTTTTCTACCTCCCTGATTCAGCCAGCTAAGGTGAGTCCAGTAAAAAGAAATCAATGCTTGATCCAGATCTCAGGCCAGATATTACTTCTCTGATACATTTCTGTCTTTATCACAAAGATTTGAAAGATTTTCATTTTTCTATTGTACCAGAACCAGAAGATTCAAATTGCATTTGAAAAAAAAAAACTGCATTTGAAAAAAAAAAACAAATTGCATTTGAAAAAAAAAACTTACTCCAATAGTTAATCATCATCCATGAGAAAAAGAAAATTTCACCTAAAAACAAATCGGATAATAAAACCTGGAAAATCTTATCTTCTATGTCTGTTAGGTTGAAAAATTCCCTATTTCCCAATATCTTCTCCCTTTTTTCCCTGTAGACAGTACTCAAATAAATTCTTTCCTTAAGATAGAAATAGTTTAATTTCCTTAAATTTTATCAGTGTAACCCAGTTTTCCAGATGCCGAATTATTCCTCTAGTTCTTTCCTAAGTATTCCTCAGTTTTTCAGATCATTTTTAAGTGTGAGCTCCAAAGCTAGACTTTAAACCAGGAGTTTAAAATGTAGGTTTCAGAAATGCCAAGTATGGGCAAAATGTTATGCGAAGGCCAATCTTCTAAGTTGCCAAACTAGAAAAGAAGATCTGTCACCACTCAAGGGAACCTGTTTATAAAAGTCATTCAAACCCCAAATGAAACAGAACAATACAAACTGCATGGTTTAAAAGCTCTCTGACAAAGGAATCTCAAAAGCTTCTGGTATGGTTCTAGGTCAGGATGATTCTGGTCTGAAGGATTCTACAGGCAAAAGGAGATGTTTAGCATTGAGACCAGTTACAGACACCTTTTCTGTACATTGTTAATGGGTTGAGGATGCTTATGTCTTTTGAAACTGGTTATAAGACACTCTTGTGTGGAAATACGGAAGACGACTGGAATTCACTGTGAGCTTTGTCATCATAGTTACCATATCCATACCCAAATCCCGAAACTCTTCAGCCCAGTTCAGGCTTTTACAGACCTGGCCTTTTAGAGGCATCGACAGTAGATCCAGTCAAATTGAGGAAAATGAAGCCAAGGCTTGTGACTAACTTATGAATGATGTGCAGACTTGAGGTCCTGCTCTTAACATCTTCTGCCTATATTTTTTCTATGCCTTTTCTAACCCTTTCTTTTCTTTCGCATACTACTTCTTCGTTCAATAATATATTGACTTAGCAGACAGGAATATTCCTCTTGAAATATCTTTTGAGATCATGATTAGTGAAAAACTAGTAGTAATACTCGACAAAACATATGACCGACACAAATTTGTTCAGCTTTAGAGTGTGTTACTGTGGCAGTCTTCCAGCAATGAAGTCATGTCATTATCATCCTCAAAACTACCTAAATCAGCCAGGTGGGTTTTTCTTTTAGAAGTACTCACTAGCTGAAGGAATAAAGAAATTTATCTAAACAAGACTTGTATTTCACAGATCTAGTTGAAGTTGACATATATTTTAAGCGCTTTAACATCTATCCTAGCTGTATTAACATGTAATGCTGGTCATAGACTAAAAAATCTAAAAAAAAATTAGTTTTTAAAGAGAAAATTCCGACACCTTATGTGCATTTACCACTTTACTGACAAACTAGTCACTTTTTGACTCTCCAGCTCAAAAGGAGAGAGAAGAAATTGACTTCATATCCCAATGAACAGAGAGAGGAGCGCAGAGTCGTGCACATTCCACAGAAGGCGACCATCAAGAAGAGGGGTGAGATAAGTTCCGCTACAAACACATTGGAAGACCACAATACAACTCCACTGAATCTCACACAGGGCCTGTGAGAGGGTTGAGGTATTTTAACATTTATAATTAGAATTGTTACATGTTACTAAACCCAACACACTTCCACATAAAAATTACAAGCAAGTACAGTCAGGAAGGACTGTGAGGCTTTTTGATAATTATCTATGAAACTTTCCAATTTCCCGTGTGTTTTTTCCCTCTTAACAAGAGATACCTGACAAGTGGCTAAAAGCCAAAACTGTAACAACCAGTAAAAATATTATTTCTCTTCTCAGTCTCCTCATTTCACTCAAAAGTGTTTTCTTTTGTCTTTGGAACAACCTTTCAGTCAAAAAGCTACACAAAATCAATGGGATTATTTTCTTTGTAAGGCATCATTTCTTGTTTCACACCGAAACCTTAATAACTTTAAAGCAACTCATCCTTCCCAGGGGAGGAGAACTTGTCAACATCTTAAATCTACTACATGAGCTCTGTGCCGTATGAACCAGACAAGAAATCTGTTTCACAACATGATGCAGTATGAATCTGTATTACATGAACCTTGTTTAAGTGAAACTCTGTCAAGTTACCCTGAGGTAGTCAGAAAGTCAGGAAGACCTCACCCGACAGAGGAAAAAGGAGAGGAACAGATAACACTGTTTTCCAGCTGGAGGATTCTACCTGGGAACTTATGCAATAAGCACAAGAGTGTTAATAATTCTTGTCAAATTAGTCTGCAGGATTTCAGCCCTGTCCCAAGGGGAGATCCCATGGCTCCACTTTTCATTTTGTTTTGCTGTAACCTCCATATCCCCCACCTCATTCTGAAACCCATCTTCTCCTAACCCTGTTGTCTGACCCACAGCCAATCCTCACTCCCTCGCCCTACTTGTTCGGGCTCAGCCATGTGCTTTTAGATAGAGGCTTATGATGATTGCACAATCATTAGTGCCTTAAATTGTTCATGTCTTCTGCTTCCTCTGCAGGAGGGGTCACCCACACGCTACAAGCCCTCGGCAGGACCCTGAACCACTGAATCAACTTTTTCCAGCCAGCAGAGAGTGCTGCTGGAGTGCGTCGAGCTCTATCAGCCTGCACTGTGTGGTAAGAAGGGGAAGAAAAACTCTCTGTTTCAGAAGACTTCTTTAGACCAGACCATTTCAGCACATCTGCATCGGCAAAGCCATCGGTGCTGAGACTTGTGTCACAAGACTGGGATTGGAGATGGACAAAAGGCAAGACCAAAGCTTCCTCAGCTGCTTTTGCTGCCAGAGACAAATGAAAGTACCCATCTGGTCTTCTCAGGTGTTGTCCTGGAGAGCAGGGCAGGCACAGCAGGGACAGGGCAGGGGCAGGAGAGGTTGATGGCTTGGGTAGGGACCTCCAAATTCTACGTTCTCCCCACTCTCAGATGTATCTGCTCAGCTTTGCGAGGGGCCATCCACAGGAAAGACATTGGGATCTCAGGAAAGCTATGTCCCTTCGATTCCAAGGAAAGGGCCTGCAGAGACACAAGAATTTTGAAATGTTTGGAAAAGGCTGTCCTGAGGATTGCCTGTTCCTGACACTATACGCCCTTGGCTTTTCACGTATCTAAAGAGAAAGTCATGTCAGAAAGATTTGTTCTAGCAGAAGTTGTTTTGTGAGGAAGAACATGGAAGCCTTATTTCAAGCACTTTTCCTTCTTTTACCTTTGTCACGGGTACACTGACATGAAATTATTCTCATCTCAAAATTTAAATGATTTAATTCCATATTCTTTTGTGACTGTTAAAAGAAAGAAGCAAGAGGCAAATTTAACTACAATGTGAGGTTCGATTATTTCAATTACCACCTCCTGCCTAAATGTGTGTCTGTTCCTTCAAAGACATCTGCAATTTTACACTCATTTTCTCTTAAAAATAGCATTAATTATAATAGTTTCACTGGAAATTGTAAAAGAATACATGAACAAATTAAATAAGTACTTACATATATTTAAAAATTGCATTAATGTTTAATTTATAAATTAGTTATTTACATAATTAATCATGCAGCCAAGAACAAGTCGAAACAAGTATCTCATGAATGTAACATGAGATTTTGTTCTCTTTTTTACACATGTTGGAAGAGTCATGTTAATATGGGATCCCTTTCTGGAGGCCATTTCACAAAACAGAACAGATGGATCTTAAGTAGTTGATGCTTACAAAAAGCACAGTAAAGTGGTGTAACTTACAATGGATACTATCATGCTATCACTTTGGTGCTTTTTCTAGAATGGGGATGATAGGTGTTGGTGGGACTGTTTCTCTGTGTGGGATTTTGCTAGAGTGTGGATCAATGAAACGAAAGAACAGAAAAAAAGAGAGAAAAATAAAGCAGAGGAGGAGATAAGAACAGGAAAGATTGTTGCTCCATCAGAAAAGGACTGAAGTGACTATGAAGCTGGCAATGGTGCTCCACGCAGGATCCCAGGATATTTACTGCAGAAAGTCTACAAGGAAAACACAAATAAATGCCCAGATAGGAAGGAAGGCAGATCTTTGTGACATTTTCTGTAGGAAAACAGTATTTTTCAGGATTTTTTTTCAGTTATTCAAAATGGTGGTGAATAAAACCCTTACAGTGGAGAACATACTTCAGTGTAGCAGGTATATAGGAGTGAAGTGAATTTTAGTTACAGACTGCCCTGTTGTATGGCTGTTGTTACTGAACTTAACCAGAATAGAAAATGAACTGACACAAAGGGATGCATTTCTGAAAGAGCCATTTCAAATTATAATCATGTTTTGTGTCTAATCCTAGGATATTGTTTCTGCACCCAGAAAAGTCAGATGCTGTAATTTTGAGGTGAATAAGCAGTAAATTAATTTCTGCTTAGACTGCCAAATTCCATTCAACCTTACCTACGGAGATCACCCTCTATGCGTCCAGAGAGAAATGGAACAAAAGACGTATAATCCCAGTGTGAACAATCTGTGTATCAAAAATTTAATTCCCAGACTTCAGCCAGAAAAACTACAGTGGGCATTGACAACAAAACAGAGCAAGGAACCTTTAATTTATCTGCTCTTTTTACTGTGCTCCACAGCACAGATTGATGCCACGACTCTGCCAGGATCAGTGTCAAAGATACTCCTACTTATTTTCAGAGTACTTCTGTGCAATATAGTTACTGGCTTCCCAAGACACGTACACAGAATCATAGAATTGTTTGGATTGGAAGGAACATTAAAGATCATCTAGTTCCAAACCCCCTGCCATGGGCAGGGACACCTTCCACTAGATCAGGTTGCTTAACGCCTCATCCAACCTGGCCTTGAACACTTCAAGGGGTGAGGCATACATGTTCTTCTTATGTTGGGGACTCCAGAGCTGAACACAGTACTCCAGGTGGGGTCTCACGAGAGCAGAGTAGAGGGGCAGAATTGCCTCACTCGACCTGCTGACCACTGCGGAAGCGGGATTTGAAGACCCCAGAGACGACTCAATATGAGTTAGCTGCAGCAATCTCGTTTATTGCGCAGTTCTTATTGCTTATATAGACAACTTTTGTCAGTCATCCTGAGACCACACCTTTTCTACACCATTATTGGATGATACATATGCTTGTCGTGTTTAACAGACTATTTCAAAAAACACCCGCCTAGCGAAGCTCTGCTCTAAGCAAACACTACTCCCTTATCATACTGCATAGTTTTCTTATCCTTAACTTCAAGGGCATTCTGCCCCTGAGGCCTAACTTCCCAGCTCCCGTCTTTATTCACACAGGGTTTTCTTCGTGCAGTCTCTTCAAAGACCCACACTCCAACAAATTCCCCCTTTCTTTTCTTGCACGAATAAAACCCTGTGTACGAGGCTGGCAATTCCAGTTACTAGCATATTGTTTTGGCACAGCCTTGCAAAAGCAGTTTCTAGCATACTACTTCCCTTTCCGAGGGCTTTACTATTTCCACTATACTCAAGATTCCGCTGAGCAGGAGGGTGTCAATCGGCAGGGTCGTTGTGGAGAAGGGAGGCAGGCACAGCACCTTCAGGGCGTCCCCTGTTTATCCACACAGTGTGCTCTGCAGCCTCCCTCAGCTCCGCTCTGAGCCATCCCTTTTCACCCTCAGCAGAGTCTATGACAAAGGTACTGACACGGCATTGCCGCACGCGTGGCCAGTGCGTGCAACAAGGCTGCCCAGTCTGTGCTCTGCCGGCTAACAGCGGTTTTTGCGAATCACAACATGTTGTTCAATAACAATCCTCCTAGCTTCCCTTTTCAAAGTTACGTGCTCACAACTAAGTCTAGTTTGTAATTCTTTGTCATTAATAGTGAAAGGTTTAGAGAACTTGTCCTATGAGGAGTAGCTGAGGGAGCTGGGACTGTTTAGTCTGGAGAAGAGGAGGCTCAGGGGGGACATTATCACTCTCTACAATTACCTGAAAGGAAGTTGTAGGGAGATGGGCGTCGGTCTCTTCTCCCACATTATGAATGATAGGACGAGAGGGAATGGCCTCAAGTTGCGCCAGGGGAAATTTAGGTTAGATATCAGGAAAAATTTCTTTACAGAGAGGGTTGTGAGGTATTGGAACAGACTGCCCAGGGAGGTGGTGGAGTCCTCATCCCCGGAGGTGTTTAAAAAACGTGTAGATTTGGTGTTGAGCAACATGGTTTAGGGACCCTGACAGTGCAGGGTGAATGGTTGGACTCAATGATCTTGAAGGTCTCTTCCAACCAAATGATTCTATGATTCTATGATTAATTCGGTACCAGTTAATTCTTTTCCTTCCAGTAGCTACGGGTGGAATCCATATACCTTGCGATCGGAGAAAACACACAAAGCATATATACAAGCAACTTTCACACACGTAATATACCAAACAATAAGAAAACATAAAAACAGTTTACATATCAACATGCAATCTTCTATTACAATTCTTTTGAGCCATTTTCCTCATTCTGCGTCTCTGTCATCGCTTTACGTTTCTTGCTGGTAACCAGTATGGACCTGTGTGAAAGAGAACACAAGCATACCCTCTTCCCCATGTAAGCAGAGGCACAGGGCCATCCCATGAGTTGAGCCCAGTTTCTTATAATATACTGTTGTTTTTTCATACAAAAATGGCACTGGGTTTAAAATTATGATCCACAGCCGTAGTATGTTGCCTAGAAGCAGACGAATTAAGAAAATTTAAAACATATGTAGCTTTGTCTGAGGATTCTTGTGGGGAAATATATGGAAGGCTCCCCCTTTTTTGTTTTTCCTTTTTATATATATTTTTTTTTCTTTTTTTTTCTTTTTTTTCTCAGAATCAATTACCCTTGGGAGTACAAACAATCCTAATTTGTGGTGGATGATCATCCCAGCTAGTGCACATAATCCTCGTGATATAAAACCAAGGACACCAGTAGGAATTAAATGCACCAACGTGTCAGTGATTACTGTTGACCAAAACATTTAGCTGCCAATATCTCTGCTTTATAGTGTTCCCAGCCCACATTTTGACACGCCTTTACTAAATCTGCAATCGTTTTTTCCTGATTTCCAATAAGATCAAGAGCTCGTTGGCAATCTGTGTTAGCATTTTCAATGGCTAACTGGAATATCAACACATCTGCAGTAGCCGGATTTTCTGTTTATCTCTGAACTGCCATTTGTAGCTGATCAAAGAAATGCTCATAAGGTTCCTGTGCTCCCTGCCGAATGGAAGCAGAGGAAGCCTCCCTTGTCCCAAAAGTCAGGGACACGTCTTAATGCTCTCTTAGCCAATTCAGTCAGTTGTTGGAAAGCCACTTGCTGTAACCCTGCCTGTGCCTGATTTTGACATGTGTGACATTTTATTCATCCTAAAATATTTATCTCTCGATTTAAGAAATTTAACACCTATAACACTTTAGCTATTGTTTCATTGGGAGATTTCCCCATCATTCCCCCTTCTTGTTTTAAAAGCATATTCTCCAAAGTACCATGTGTGTGTTCTATGATCGGTTGCCCAGTAGGATTGTACAGAATACCAGTAACATGCTCAATACCTTATGATGACAAAAATACATATGTCTGATAAGAAGTGTATGCCAAAGTTCCTGCGAGCGTAAACCACCATTCATTGGTGGCATGATCATATTTTAACAGCTAGTACACAATTGTACAATTGAGCGGGCTTGCTCTCTTGTTATACCAAATTGTCACCTAATAGCATCAGCATTCTGATGGTAGAAGTCATGCAAGATTTTGCCTGCATGAGCGAGTTTGGTACCAGAGCTGCACTCGTGAGAGGCTCAGCTCGCCTGTTCCCTTCTGCTATAGGCCCTGGAGGCGCGGTGTGCGCTCGCAGATGTACAATGGAATACGCATGTTTACGGTTTTGCAACACTGATATTAATTGTTGAAATTGCTGGAACAGAAGAGCATTAGTTATTCCCCGCAATGCCGACCGAGACGATCCAAGTTACGATGTGCTGTCTCTGGGTAAAACCTGGGCCCCGGGTCTCAGCCGGGCCGGGGGGGCGGGGCCAAGTGGCCGCTCGCCAGGCGCGGCCGGCGGGGGGGGTGGGGGGGCAGCGGCGGCGGAGGGTCAGCCCTCCCTCACCTCCGCCGGACTGGGGGGGGGGAGAACGGGGGGAACGGACGGGGACGACGAGCCAGCAGCCCTGTGCCGGCCGCCCCCCCTTGTTGTTGTTGTTGCTGCTGTTGTTGTTGCCGCGTCTCCGTCCCTTCCAGCCGCGGCTCACCCCGCGCACGGGCGGCAGCGCCGAGGCAAACGCTGCGCCCGCGGCCCCGGCCGGCAGCAGCAGCGGCGTTCCCGGGGCGCCGCCGGGCGCGGTGGGCGGCACGGCGCAGGGGTTCGATGTACCGACTTCGTTGGAAGAGGGGGAAAGCAATAAGTCTGTCTTTCGTTCGGGGCCCTGGATCAAAAGGATTCGATGATGACTTTTCCAGGCCGGCAGCTCCGCACAGCTCCTCTGCCGGTGGGGCAGCGGGGGAGGCAGGGACGGGGGTGCTGGCTCTGCCGGGGCTACCGGGGGAGGCGGACGCTGATGTTCCCTCGCCCTCGCTCTCTCCCGCCGCGCCCTTCAAGGCCTCGAACACAGCACACCGGGCTGTCAGCTGTCGGTGCACAGCAGCATCCCCACGGGTGGCTGCGTCCCAAAGTTTAACATCTATAGTGTCCCAAGTCCTTGTCATGTATATATTTGAAGAGTTTGCCTCTGGTATGTGAGCTGATACCCAAACCAGGAGTACCAGGAGTTTTATCAAGTCAGTACTGTTAATGGTGCTGTTCTGTTTCTCTAGCACTTTTGTCAACACCTTAACTACAGACTTATGTTCTGTTAAAGCTGTGCTTCTCATCGTTCCCAGTCCCTTACCTCCTCCTGTTGAGGCAGTTGTCGCTTATTTCTTTTTTGTCTTTAGATTCTTACTTCTTTCTTTTGGTTCCTAATTCGTGACAGTAGATCTGCTCCGGCTTTGCTCTATAGGCCGCCTGTAGTCACTCGTCTTTCCTTCTGCGAAATTAGCACACTCGTTCACAACAAGTATAGGGTCCCGAACGTGAGGTTAGCTCATTCTCCGAGAATATCCCGAACGTGAGGTTAGCTCATTCTTCGGGAATGTGCCGAACGTGAGCCCTGCTCATTCTCCGGCGCGACAGTGGATCCACTCCGGCTTTCCTCTATAGGCCGCCTGTAGTCGCTCGTCCTTCCTTCCGCGAAACACTCGTTCACGACAAGTAATAAATATTCTGAACGTGAGTTTAGCTCATTCTTCAGGAATCTCCCGAACGTGAGTGTAGCTCATTCTCCGGAATGTCCCGAACGTGAGTTTAGCTCATTCTTCAGGTATATCCTGAACATGAGTTTAGCTCATTCTCCGGGTCCCGAACGTGAGTCCAGCTCATTCTCCAGGTATACCCCGAACGTGAGTCCAGCTCATTCTCCGGGGCCGTGGCTTGCCCCACGTTGGGCGCCACTGCGGAAGCGGGATTTGAAGACCCCAGAGACGACTCAATATGAGTTAGCTGCAGGAATCTCGTTTATTGCGCAGTTCTTATTGCTTATATAGACAACTTTTGTCAGTCATCCTGAGACCACACCTTTTCTACACCATTATTGGATGATACATATGCTTGTCGTTTTTAACAGGCTATTTCAAAAAACACCCGCCTAGCGAAGCTCTGCTCTAAGCAAACACTACTCCCTTATCATACTGCATAGTTTTCTTATCCTTAACTTCAAGGGCATTCCGCCCCTGAGGCCTAACTTCCCAGCTCCCGTCTTTATTCACACAGGGTTTTCTTCGTGCAGTCTCTTCAAAGATCCACACTCCAACAGACCACGATTCTTTGGATGCAGCCCAGGATACACTTGACTTTCTGGGCTGCAAGCACACATTGCCAGCTCATGTTGAGCTTCTCATCAACCAACATTCCCAAGTCCTTCTCCTTCAGGCTGCTCTCAATCCATTCTCCGCCCAGTCTGTACTGGTGCTTGGGATTGCAGTGACCCACGTGCAGGACCTTGCACTTGGCCTTGTTGATCTTCATAAGATTTGCACAGGCCCATTTCTCAAGCCTGTCAAGGTCCCTCTGGATGGCATCCCTTCCCTCCAGTGTGTCATCCACACTACACAGCTTGGTGCCATCAGCAAACTTGCTGAGGGTGCACTCAATCCCACTGTCCGTATTACCAACAAAGATGTTAAACAGCAGCAGTCCCAATACCGACCCTTGAGGAACAACACCCATCACTGGTCTCCACTTGGACATCAAGCCATTATCTGCAACACTTTGAGTGCGACCATGCTGCCAATTCCTTATCCACTGAGTGGCATATCTGTCAAATCCAAGTATCTCCGATTTAGAGACAAGCATGTCGTACAGGACAGTGTGAAATGCTTTGGACAAGCCCAAGTAGATTATGTCAGTTGCTCTTCTCTTATCCACCAATACTGTAACCCTGTTGTAGAAGGCCATCAAATTTGTCAGGAACCTAAGTGAAGCCATGTTGGCTCTCACCAAACACCTTTTTTTCCATGTACCTTAGCATAGTTGCCAGGAGGATCTGCTCCATGATCTTGCCAGGCACAGAGGTGAGACTGACTGGCATGCAGTTCCCCCCCTCTTCCTTTTTTCCCTTTTTAAAAATGGGGGCTACATTTCCCCTTTTCCAGTTGGACACTAGGTATCTAGGTACATACTGATTCCACATTATTAGCTTGTAAGGCTGAGTCAGGAGGACAGGTAAGAACATGCTTCATTTTTTTGGAAAACCATATTATTTGTCCTATTCAGATCTAAAGATGGAGTTAGTCGTGATTCTGCCATGGATGTGGGTGACCAGATTTAACAGGATGAACATATGGAATCAGACATGGAAATTCTCTGCACAATGTTGAAAAACTTCCTGTGTTAATACTTTGCTAAACATAATGACATCATCGAGCAAATAATAATGAATCAGATCCTGGATGTTTACTTATCTCTAAATCAAAAGCGTGTACAGTGATTTTATTCCTCATCTGTAGAAAAATTCACAAGAATTTTATTTTGAAACCACAGTCCAGTTATAACTCAGTGACTCTCTGTAGGACATGTGAAAACAGGGACTGGACTTAAGAGTAAGCTCTGAGTATTGTCAATGGCATCATGGGCAAAGAAATTGTGCACGTATAATAAATCTGACTCAAAACTGCTAGCATCTCTTCCTTATAATTTCAACAAGTTAACTGGTAAAAGAGGCAGAAAATCTTAGCCTGGAGGACTCACTAAAGGCATATTTTCTTCTTAGAATCTTGCTGTAGGAGGAGATTTAGTGCACCAGGGCCAGGAGATTACCCTTTCTGTTAGAGTAGTGATTAATGAGTGAATAAAAAGTGGGTGGAAGCACTGTTGAAACTTGTGCTCCTCAGAGACGTTCTATCTGAAGTGGGATTGCTAGATAATAAGAGGTGCTGGCTCCCTGTTCCTCTCCAGCTCAAATAATTCCAGAAGTAAATCTCATCTACAACAAATTCCACTATCTGACCTCTGATCTGTCAATCCTTCTCTCTCTGTCTTCGCATTTTAATCCTGGTTGTTCCTTAGTGCTTCTCCTTAGCTGCGCATATCGCAGTTGCTAAAATTCTGCAAGTGTGGCATGATAAAAACACTAGACAAATAGCTAGAGCATATGTTTAAACCTCAAACATTGCTATAGCAAAACCGTAATTCTTTTGTTCATTATTTCCCTCTGCTTAATTAGACATTGGCAGAAATAGACAACGATTCCCAGAAACAAGAAAAGAACACTTTGTGCTAAAATCTGTCAGATTTTTTCCATGTTTTTTTTTTTTTTTTACACAGATTAGGTAAAACTGTGAGGAAAAAAACCTCAAATGCTTATCCCAAATCACCTTCATTCATTGTCCATAGTGATGCAAACACTTCTCTGTATGCCCTCAAAGTCAGAGAATATAGTTTAAATAGTTTTAACATTTCAAAGGAACTTTCACGAATGGGAAAAGTTTATAGAATCATAGAATCATAGAATCATAGAATGGTTAGGGTTGGAAGGGACCTCAAAGATCATCTAGTTCCAACCCCCTTGCCATGGGCAGGGAAACTCTTCACTACACCAGATTGCCCAAAGCCTCGTCCAACCTGGCCTTGAACACTGCCAGGGATGGGGCATCCACAACTTCTCTGGGCAACCTGTTCCACTGCCTCACCACTCTCAGAGTGAAAAATTTCTTTCTTATATCTAACCTAAATCTGCCCTCTTTCAGTTTAAATCCATTGCCCCTTGTCCTATCACTACACGCCCTTGTAAAAAGTCCCTCCCCATCTTTCCTGTAGGCCCCCTTTAGGTACTGGAAAGCTGCTATAAGATCACCCCGGAGCCTTCTCTTCTCCAGGCTGAACAGCCCCAACTCTCTCAGCCTGTCTTCATAGCAGAGGTGCTCCAGCCCTCTGATCATCTTCATGGCCCTCCTCTGGACTCGGTCCAGTAGCTCCATAGAACTGGTGATAATTTTGCTTTCCGTTTTTCTTTAAAGTTATAAAAGATACGGCATTTCTTTTATTACTTGACAGCCTTTAAAATTGCACTTAAAAGCTCTGCCAATGATATCTAAGTAACTATCATACAGGAGTTTCCTCTTCCTACGTTGCCCTCATGAATGTCTTCTAGACATTACTTCTAGACTTGATTCTAATCTATGATAAATTACAGCTCTGAAGTCTTGGACTGAAATACTGTGGCAACAATTCTTTTGACGCCTTTCAAGAATTACCAGTTCTGCTGTCGCTGGAAACATTTATGTGGAATTTGCTGGCCAGTGAGGATGGACAGGAGCCTTCCTTCCTCTACTGTCGTGTCACTATCTAAGCAACAGTGAATACAAGGGGTTCCAGGATAAGAGACTGGGATCTGAAGTGGTTCCCCTGGAAAATTATCTTCTTGCCTCTTTCAGAGGACAGAGCAAATAGGATCTGAGGTCAGAGAAAGGCAAGAGCTAGATGTGTTATCTAAAGAGCCTAGTATCCACAGAAATATCTCCTTTGCCATTTTTAACCCATGATTTAGTGGCAAATTCCCTGACATACTAATTTCAAATTTGACCTCTTGGCTACCTACGTAAGCAGCAGCACAACAGCTACTTTCACAGGACTCTTTAATGCCAGAAATTGAGACGTGGGTAACTGATTCTCACATGAATGCATGTGCTTCCAAGGATACCCACAGTATTTGCCCTTCTCCAGAATGACATGATGAGGTGGGAAGGCACAGGAATAGTGGCAACTGTTGACATCATAGGATGTTAATAGAATATTTCTCCAGGGGCACACCAGCTGGCCTAACCAGCAGATGTAGAGCAGAAAGAGACACTCCCAGTAGGTATTCTTGGAGAACACCACTAACAAAAGGAATGGCAGACAAATGGTCCACTCCTCCCTGAGAAGACTTTGCATGGTCTGAGGCTTACACCAGAGGCCAAGCTAAGAGCACTGAATGCCCATGTAGTGTGTGCACAGAATCTGATAGACTTCAAGGGACAGACAGGAGCTGGAAACATATGGCAATGGTCAGGGAACTCCTGACCTGCTAGATGGGGCACCTGAGGTACATTTCTAACAGATGCTTATTGATGTAGAAAAACTTGACTCAAGATCAGGGCATGACTCATGGTAGAGGGAGGCTGAGAGAGTGCAAGCAATGTTTTGTGCCTTCCTCTCTATTGTGTCAACCAGGGTACTTCATGGTATCCTCAACAGTGATCAAAGGGCTAGATAGTCTGGACAGGCCCCATGACCACCTCTGGAGTGCCTGTCTTGCTGACATGATCCTTTCAGTCTAAACAATCATACAATCTGGAGATAAAACAACAAATCACTAGCCAAATGTTACGAGCATTCATGCCACAAATCAAAAATACTGACGTCATTCAGCACAATCCAAATCATCACCAGATGATTTAATTAAAAAAAATAATTTGAACACTGCTGAAGATGGACCAGCCATCTTTTGCATAGTAAATCTATTGCCAATGAAGATTCTGGGCCTTCCTCGAGAAAAGGGGGTACAAAGTCTCATTTCCAGTTCTCTGGAGAAGCCTAACAATTAGGCAGTTCTGTAAAAGGGTAGGCACCACACTTGTGCTGTTAGAGAGCACTGACATAGAGCATAGTGATAGTTTTCATTCAAGAACCACGGTGGTGTCACTGGCTATCAACCAATGCTCCCACTCACTTTAAAGTAGATGAGCCATGAGGTTAGAGGGAGGGAACTCAAAACCATATATTTGTTCAATATTTGCATTCATTTAGCTCGATGTCTGGCTTTTTGAGATTACTCTAAAAAAGCTCTAATTTTTTTATTGCTTAAGTGGGGAACTTAGCCAACTGTTAATGTTGCTGGGCTCAAAACCTAGCTCTTAGGCACTGCAATATTTAAGACTAACTTCAGCAGGCAGAAGGGATTTTATGCATAGCTCTTTTTTTTCCTCAGTACTTTATCGATGAAATATCAGCACTTGTTTTAATTCCAGAGGTGATCATTACCTGAGAAACAAGTAGATTGCAGGAAAATGAGGCAAAAAAATACTTTAAAGAAATATGTACGGTTTTTATGCGAGCCGTAGGTAGGTACGCTTCTTTAATTCACCTGGTCTCATCTTTACTGTTTTACAATTCTGTGTCATTCAAATGGGATTTTATGAAAGTATCCAGGTCCCTGCAAATATCTGTGATGTCACTGTTCCTGCTGAGCTTTCTGTCATGAGATGTTGACATTTTTTAAAGATGCAATTGACCCTCAAAACAGCATCTCTTATTACTCTAATATAAAGCAAGTAGATTTGTTCCTCAGCTCAATTTCCATCTTAGTAAAACAAAAGACTTAATGCCCTTAATATCTAGGTGAGAAACCTGGTGAAACATATGGAGTTCTTTTTATAATTGCTACTGAACTCTTTCTGCAACCTATTAGCAGATGCCTCAGGAATAGCCCATCATGGCATGTTACAGGAAAGACAATTAGTTCAATCAAGAAGGGTTTCAGTTGCTTTACTACTTAGATTTTTTAGCAGACAACAAAAGCTTCCTCGAGGAAGGAAGAAGAAACATAAATAATACACATACATGTCTATAATGTGCATGCATTATTATGTAAATGCAAATAATACACATAAACTAGTTGCCTTTTGACACTGCTTCATGCCTCCTAACCTAGCCCAGAACAGAATCTAAGAAATAAAAGTCATACAGTCAGAAACATCTTCCAGAAGCACTACAGAAAAGAAGACTCTCCATATGTCTCTCTGTTGCTGTGCAAAATAATTAAGAGTGGAAGCTAAACAATAACAACTTTCTGGCAATTTTACTTCCTGGTACAATTAGCTTTCTCGGGGTTTATCTCAATAGAATAAATCCTGTAATGTTTCTCACTGACCTCTTTTATATAAGCATCCAGTTTCATATAATTCTTCAAATATCCTTTTGTCTTTGCTATTGTAGGTTTTCAGCATCTCCTCCAAGGCAAAGGAAAACTAGACTAAACTATAATTAAAGAACAATATTGAACTACTGTAGGTGGGCAGATTAGAAAAAGAAGAAACCAAGAATATGTTAAAACTATTCTGCAGGTGTTTTCTGTTTCCACGTGAAATTTCTCAGCTAAATGAAATCACAGGTACACTTCCGCAGAGTATAAGAAAACGACATTAATATTCTATACTATAACTATTTATAGATATTATATCTTTCTATCAATGTTTCATTTCAGCCTTCCTTTCTGTTTACAGCAGTGAAGCCTTTAAAGAAGCAGCTGCATGGATAGATGTATGCTAAAGAGATCTTGCCAACCAGCAAAGCCACACGGGTTGCTGGTTAGGTAAAAAACACACGTTTGATCACAGAATTAAGTAAAAAGCTGCTTAGCCCAACATATTCTCTCTGCCCATAGGCCAGTGACCATGCTTAGGGGAAGAATACACAAAACAAGGTGACTAAAAATTGGTCCTCTCTCTATTAGATGTCCCAACTTCCTGAAAAGAGCACACTGAGGGACTTTCTCAGTCAGAAGTTGTAGACAGACTATCATGTTTAACAGGTGCTTCATACATTCATCTGTTATTAAAACCTGGATAGTTTTTGACCTGTTCGTTATCCCAATGCAGCTCTTCTTTTTACGTGTTTTGAACATGATGCATGATGGTTTCCCTAGATATCTCTTCCTGCTTATGTGAAATAAAGAGGAAGTATTCACAGGAATTATTTTTACAAGCTGTGAGATCATAATGTTCAGTGTATTCTCATACAGCAACAATCCTGTACCTCTGACTATTTTGTTATCCCTCGTTATTTCTTTTCTTCCATATCTGGCTTGAGCAGTTTCATTCAGCACATGCAGATGGAGTATACCCTGTTACAACAAGGCCAAGATGGCAAAACTGTGGTTTCAGCAATTCAACTAAACAGCAATTTTCATAATTCCAGCCTTCACCACAACTGAGCTTCAGTATGAATTTCACACATAAAGTGCTTAAATAACAGATTTTAAGGCAGAGACATGAACTGTATAATGCAATAATAGACACTGAAATTCAGTTACCTCCCTACATCCAACTTATAGTCATGAATGTTAGAGTTTTTGTTTTAACTATTAATTTTAGAATAAGATTTTTGCATTTGCTTATTTTTCAGTAATCATCTTTTCTCTAATTAATCCTGCAATGTCCCTAGTCAATCCAAGTTTGAGAAATTACAGTCTGCCGTAATATTGGACTGTAATATCATAAATGGAAGAATTTGCCTTCCAAGCAACAGCAAAAGGAGAAGTTGTGTTAAGTTGTGTCTAGGAGGAAAGATATCTCATTCAAACACACATTTTTTCAATAACCACAAGAGGAACACAAAAAAAAAGTGTTTCTTCTGTCAGTTCTTTTTTTCTGCAGCGAAAGTACTTCTTCTAATGCATAAAATTCACTCCCAAAAAATGGGTTTTAATCCTAAATAGTACGTTAAACACTTGACCTTAAATACAAATGTGTAAATTAGCTGTTAATATCTGTACCACGTACAGTGAAAAATAGCTGCACTGATGAACAAATTTAGCAAGGCAGTAACAAGCCACCGACCTAAACAAAGAAGAAGCTGTCTTATCTTTTATGAGATGAGAGAGGTATGTGCCTCTGTGTTTTCTGGACAAAGTTAAACATATTCAAGAGAGTGCTCTTAAACAGTGTTGTATTAAATACCATATTGAACTGTATTATTTTCAGGCCATTTAAGTTCAGAATACATTCGTATCTAGCAGATAATAACATCAGTGCTTGTACTATGAACCCTGACACAGAGCAGTTTACACATGAAAGGCAGAAAACCGTTCAGGTTGATTCTTTTTATCTAGAGTTCACAATTTGTAAGCTATTCTGACTGTAAAGACTTGAAAATAAAAATACAGCACAATAACAGCTTAAGAAATCACCAAGAACCTCCTTCTCTCTTAACATTTTTTAATATCTTTAGATACAAATAGCTGTTATGGAGAAATAAAACTATGCTTTTACCATCCTGAAAGGATAATAATGGGATTCTGTCATTTCCCAGGATGCAATTAAGTGACTGAGATCAATACATTTATTTGTCTTTTTCAATAAGCTTCCATTATTACACAAATGCCTGAAGTGTGGCTTCAGTCATCTTACCACATAGAATTTCAATATGAATGCCTTCTAACATGCCCATGATTATCAAAATGTCAAATGCATTTTATAAATGTGTCATTTATTAACCATTTGAAAATCTTTCCTTCGCATCTAATACAGATTAATTATTACCAAGTAATAAAACATGAATCTTAATGAAAAATGGGAACTCTGTAACATTGTCCTGGAATTGACAAATTTGTAAGACATAGTCTATCTAATATCTTTCAGAAGTAGCTATATTCCAGAATTAATTTCTCAGCACTTAGCTTCTTTGATGGCTTTGCAAAGATGGCCACAGAAAGGCTCAAAAGGCATACAATGACAAATTCAATATTACAGAGAAAAATGGGAGCTAGTTCTAACTGTAAGATGGCATCAAGAGTGCTAAGCAAGTAAGAAATAAAAGCTAAAGCTAAAGCTTATTCTATGAAATGGAACCCATAAGATTAATTTTTCTATAATAATGCAACCACCTTTACTAAACGAAACAGTTACTCTGAATTTAGAAATTAAAATTAAAGTGGTTTGCAGATTTTTTTACAGATTTTTTTGTCTCCCTTAGGTAGCAGTTAAGTCCAGGCCACATCAAGCAGAGAACGCTTTGCCACTATCACGGTTTGATACTGACTTCAGAAAAGACATTTCACTAGACAGTGACTTGTCTTCTTTTTGTGCTAGCAAAGTGAAAGGGAAAAATAATTATCACACTTAGGAGCATTTTCCAAAACATCAAGGGATTGATGTAGTTATTGACCTAGGCTGAATGCTGATTGTCTCAGCTTCATGGGGTGAAAAGTGTGGAGCGCAGGATCTATTCACTTCTAGGCTGATGTACTTACCTGAATAGGCAACAATAAGCTCCCTCTGCCACTAAATGCCTCAAAAGTTCTGTTTGTGTTCAGCAGTTGCATGACCACAAGCAGCATTTTCTGCCCACTTCTGGGCTCCCAGGGTACAAGAAATATGTGAACACACTGGAGTGAGTTCAGTGAGAGCCATCGAGATGGTCAGGGTCCAGAGCACAAGATGTATAAAAAACAGCTGAGAGAAAAGAGCTTGTACAACTGTAGGAAGGGAAGGCACAGGGGAGATTTTATGGCTGACTTCAGTGACGTAATGGGAGGGTACATGGAGGACAGACAGTCAAACCCTTCTTAGAGGTTAACGGTTTTTACTGGGCCAAACTACTCGGATAATGAAGACATAGCTTAGCAAAGGCTGATAAACACTCGGAAGCAGGGTGAATTTTCCCGCAGTGTGCTCTGCTCTTACGTGGTGGCTACATCTGTATATTGTGGCCTCATCTGTAGGTATGGTTTACGTCTACAGCTACACTGGCACGATAGTGTGGGCTTGCATACAGTCACATGGCAATGACCCTTGAGATGAACTGATACAAATCTAAAATAAATTGTCAGGCATTATAAGTGAGGAGGGAAACAAAATACAACTCAGAGTCATTGTACGGATTTTTTTCCTACATATTATTAGTAAAAACTCAGAGGGCTTAACTTCAACCTAATAGTTCTGCTTTACAGATTAAGTGTATCCTGAAGTGCAGGTGCAAAACTGTTCAGTCCTTTAGTTGCAGCTTGTATCAGTCTGCCAGATCTTTATCCATTCAGCAGAAGTGCTCAAACTGTTATTCCAGTATTATAAATGCAGCACGCTAGCAGAGGGGATTTCTGAATGCTTGTCGTATATTTGGCCTGCAATGTAAAGGCCTTCCCATATCAGTCATAGGAAGCTGCTTATAAAATATCTAAATTTTCCTCCTCTCATAAGAAAAACTTTTATTGACTTTGTAGTATGAATGACTTTAAAATGTCAGCTGATAGACCTACAAAAACTGTGGTAGGTTGCTGCTGTTATTTTGATTTAGCTAAGTGGAGGGAGCAAACTTTTCAAACAGTTATTAACATCTTGAAAAACTCCAGTCTCTCCCTGGTACTTCAATTTGTGGCAGAAGCCAATGCAGCTGAAATTCTGCAGGCCTTGAGGGATCCTTCAGTTTGTCTGATGGAGCTCTTCAGTTGATGATTTGGTGCAGTCAGCTTTTTCCCTGGTTTAGTCTGACACTCTGGTTCACATTTGCTATCTAACAGGAAGCGTAAGGAAAGTTTGAAACACCAAAGAAGTTTGTGCTTTGCCTTGAAACACACTCATCAGTAACAATACAACATTCAGTAATTCCCCAGCAGCTCCTTCAACATTAATAGAGTCATGGTCAACTTAAAGGAGCAAGGAAGTGTAACTCTCCTGATAGCTCCGCCTATACCCTGAATTTGCAATTAGTCATAGAGCTGCAGATCTGATTTAGCAGATTTTAAGAACACATTGGTTGTTTACTCACAGCAGTTGAGAAGTGTATTAAAAAATCATACTTTGAATATCTTCCTAGAGGTACTTTGTAAATATGACAAACGAGGCTCTTGTCATTGTGTACTAGTTCGTTTTCATGCTAGAGGATGCAATAGATCAGGCAAGTTCTCTGAACTCTCAAGAACTCTGGAATTTTAGAGACATATAAATGTGAACAGATCATCGTTTGCATTTAAAAATTACTTAGATTTAACTTCGCTTTTACCTTTACCAAACCAACATAAAAGTGCTCATTGCATACTTAAATTTGACATCTTTATTTTAAAGTGTTGAATTAATCAAGTTAGAGACAAGTTACCGTATCTCCCTTCTGAAAATACTGCAACAATGTGTACTGTGCATTCTTCAAACTACTTTGCACTTTGTGTGTGGGAGAACATCATTAAATTTGTATTTCACATTCAGAAAGATGAAAAACTTTTTACTTTGAAAAGCATAAGAATGATTTCAGCATTTATTTAAATGCTGTTCAAGCTCCATAGACACAACAAAGAACTTTTCCCCTCCTGTCATTTGAGAATATTATCTAATTCCACAGTTCACCTGCTGAAGCTTTTAATACATATTAATCATGAAACAAATTTATACATCTCTTCAGCAACCTTTAAGGGAAATAATGATCCTGATTCGGCTCTCACTTGCATAAGCACTAAGAGCTACCAAATTATTGAAGTTTAAATATTTATTTAACCAACATAGCTAAGAACACAAGGTCTGATGCAAGGAGGCACACATTATGCATGTGTGATCTGCAGTGATCTGCAGTGATACAAAAGAACACCTAACATAAGTCCTTAGAAAAGCAGAACTGCTACATGGACTCTGCACGCATTCTTCAGAGTTTAATATCCCAGCATTGTAACAGAATGGCTTGGGATGAACAAGTTAGTGCCATAGGAAGTGTCTGAAAAGTCAGGCTCAAACTAAAAACCATTTTGGCACAAGAATATTCAAACTAGAAATCCAGTGAATACTTTTTTTTTTTCCCCTTAAGGGGAAAGGCTTCATGATTTGACTTTTTGGCAATATATTATGACTTTTGTACTGTCTGTGAGTCACAACTGAATTCCTATGCAAGACTAAGTACATCGTCAGGACTCAATAATTAATGTTAATGGTAGAAAAAACTTATTAAAGCAGTAACTCAAATAATCAGTACATTAAAGCCAGTGAAAAAGAAAGGTAGGAAAGATAGTTGACATTTTTAAATGCTGGGTCATGCTGAATACTTCTTTCCAATGTTTGCACTATTTCTCATATCTTTTAGAATTGCAGAGCAACACGGACATTGCAAAAAATAAAACATCAGCACCTGATGAGTGAATTTTAAAACTTAGATGAATCTGAAGAGCTTGCGAGGAATAAGAATGCAGCAGAACTGGCCTGATGTTGGCATTAATAAAGTTCCGGCAAGCCAGTGTTTTAGATTCAGCTGACTTCTGCCTATTCCATTTCTTGTTGCAAATGTTTCTGAGAAAAGGTTGTTACTCAGATTTTTTAAACTGAGACTGAAGAGTAGCAAGTTATTTAAAGAAAATTTTAAGAAGTGTGAGCCAGACACACCTTATATCTCTGAAAAAAATACTGGATAACAGATTTCAGTTCTGTAGTATTTAATTTATTTTCCCAGCTTATCTACTAAGTATTAAAGTATGTCTCTGTATGTTTGAAAATAACTTGTATGCCATCCGAAACAGCAAGCCTGCAATCAAGTTCGAACACAATAAAGAACAATAAAGTTAAATTGTTTATTCTTCTGAAACAATTGCATAATGCTAAAATTTTGTCACATTTAGATATGAACGTCTCTGCGTCCCTTTCGTCTGTTTCATGAACTCAAATTCAGGAGAAGCACAATGATTTCCAGATCATCATCCAAACTAATGTGGAATATCATAGGAACAGTCTTTGCCACAACCTAGACAAGCATCTCATCACCTCAATCTTTCACAACATGTAAACATAAGAAATGCTAAACAACAGTAATATTTGAGTGTTTAGTTACATAACGGAGGATTTAAAAGTGTTGCCCCTGAAGAGAAAACAAGAAAGACAGAACAAAAATATGAACTCGACTTGACAAATTTCTTCTTCCATGACATAGAGATCTCATATAAAACCCTCAACCTCTTTCAAATTGAAAGGTGATTCCAATCACGATATTTTTTAGCCATCATAGGGAGTTAGAATTTACTTTTTTGGTCAAACAAAGTGATTTCACTAATCAAAACTCCACTTGTATAAAGAAACTTTATTTATAGCACTTTTGTTGAAAAATGATCAAAAAAGATGTCTTTAAAATGCAATTCTGAATCCACAAAAAGTGGATAAGTACTTCATCCAACTCCTAGTTTTCCTAGACATGGAGATGTCTCCACTTACCTTCAATGACTAAGAAATATATAACGTAAGAAAATAAACAGCTTAAGCCAAGAATTTTGCAAAGGACTCGAAACAATCTCAAGAAATTATTAAAATCACATCTACTTGTACTAGAATAAAAACATTTGCATAATGAATTTTCCTTCAGTTGCATGAAAATAGTAGAAACACATATATATAATCTGTATATATGCTATTGGGAAGCTCTAATTACAAGAAAAATATGCAGACTTTTTTATAGACCTAACAGATGAGAGGTTTACCACAACATACTCAGATAAATTATTTCCAAGTCATACTATTACTTAAACATTCCAGTCATTCAGACTAAATCCTTCTTTAACAGGTAATAGGCAACCCAACTGAGACCAGGGTCTAAGCACTTCTTCAAAGTGTTAGTGTTTCCTATAATCACTTCCATGCTACAGCAGACTGAAAACTCAGTAATATCTTAAAGGGATAGACACGACTTAGATGAAATACAGCTCCAGTGTGTTACACCTCTGTGAGAAACTCAAGTGAAGCCAGAGTGCAGTAGAGCCTTAGCTCCCCTCAGGATGTGGCCTACGAAATGTTAGAAATGCAAACAAATTTAATTAAATCAACACTAATCCCCACAAAAACAGACAGAGTATTAATTCCCAAATATTTTTAATAAAGGTTATTAACTCACTATATCAATCTACAAGATGAATAGTGGAAGGGAGATGGCACTGTGTCAGCACTCCCTTGAGGTAAGGCATCAAGTCAGATCTTGGTGAAGACTATGGTCAATTTGGATATCTCCAAATTGATATTGATATATTGACCAAATACCAATATCTCAAGGTCAATCAGACTCAAGGAGATTCATTTTAAAACAGCAACAATAGTATCAACAAAATCTACTGAACGTATTTTACTTCAACAAAGCTTCACACAATTACTTGTACCTATTAATTCTACAGAATTGTCCTTCTGGAAGGGTGTAGAAAGGACTAGAAAAGAGCCAGACTCTTTTCAGAAGTTAGCAGTGATGGATAAGAGGCAACAGGTAAAAGTTGCAGCAAGGGAAACTCCAACAAGATACCCAAAGTCCTAGAAGTCTCTCAGAGAGAGAGATATCTCTCATTGGAGATATCCAAAACTTGATGGGTCCAGGTCCAGTGCAGTCTCCTCAGATTGGATCTGTTTTGATGGAAGGGCTGGATCAGATAATCTTCACAGACCTCTTACAACCCACATCATTCTATGATTCTATGTATCAGAGTTACAATACTAAAGAGTTTCAAAAACCATATTACAGAACCCAGTATTCTGGTACCCAGGTGGTACACTTCCACATAGCAGCAATCACTGCATGTATGTAAAGATTTGTAAAACCATAATTTATGCTGCTCATCCACTAAACCTTTAACTGTAGTGAGGAGAGAAACCCAATTCACTTAAGCATTGTGCTAAGTAATTTATGTTTATAGCTTTAGATAGAGATCAATAGAAGCATATTTATTATAGTTACACTGATCAATATATTTTATGATCATAATTTATTCCTAAAGTGCTACGAACATCTAAAATAGATTTAAATATTTCATGATAAGTGACTTACAAGGAAAATATTTAAATAAAGCTTCTTCATTGCAGCCATCCTAATATGCCAACCAGGAACGTTAATATCGTTTGGACAATAATAGAAAGCTCAAAATGATAATGATATTTGCAACTGATTCCACTTTTTTTAAATGAAATTGGATGTGAATTCTACCACTATATTTAATAAGTATTAAGCCAGTATCTTAATTCCTGTCATAAACTGAGTAACATAAACTTTCAACTTCATGAAACATAATAAAATTTCAAAACAATAAACCAAAATCTCATTGAAGCATGAGGTCATTTACCAAGTCACATTCTGTTGGACTTGGAACATGTTACTAACGAAGGAGGTGGCCATACTTCCCAACAGTAACAAAGTAAGATGCAAGAGTAAGATGCACATTATCAAATAAATGAGCAATGTTTAGACTAAGCTAACAATATTTAGACTAAGCTAACAATATTTAGAAAGAGGGAGCTTTCTTCTTACTCTAACTAGTGCAAATTTGCCAATCTCCAAGCCATGGGCCATGAACAGAAGCATGACACAAAGAAAGAAATGAAATTTTATTTACAACTTTAAATATAGATATCTCCAAGCATAAATCCTGTTGAGTCCATAGGAATACTCTACCCTGAGGTTCCTAGATCTGATTTTAGATCTTACTGGAGTCAGAGCAAGGAACACAGTTCACATACACCTGGAGGTGGCCACCTTTTTAACCAAGCTTTTTTAATAGTCTGTCAGTCTGCCTCCAGGAACAGTTATTTATGCTCTTAATATTTTTCCTTCTAAGGAGTGGCCTTTGACTCTCCAGCTTCTTTAAACTTTGCACTATGATATGATAGTACGTGATATGAGCAGTATGGACACCTCTATCCAGATATAGTATGTCTAGTCTGCTTTTCAATGAACTCAGTTCATTTAAGACATGCATTTAAGACATGACGCTTGGTGACATTCTGTACCTTTTAATAATACACACAGAACAATTCTGTAATGCTACACACAAATTCTACAATAATTCTGTGTTGCTCTGAAGATTGTGTCTGTCCACGTTTCAACCTCAGAACTGAAGTAGAAGTGGTTATTCCTATTGTTCAGTCCAATACACTCATTTCATCATTGCTGCCAACTGAAAACCCGTTAGCAGTTCCCTGTTCCATCGTATGAGTGGGGTGCTACCAGCCTGGCTCCAGATTCTCAAGTGCCTCTGTCCAAATATATTGCAGAAGACCTTCAATATACCCTATGTAATTGTTCTCAGACATATATCTCAACAACACACAGAAGCAAGAAATCCACCAAGCCATACCAAAAATTGCACTTCTTCCAAATGATGAAGCTGTGCCCTTGATGATGAGGTGATTTATGTAAAACACTACTGTAGACTGTGAGGCATCCATCCACCCCTGAATTCTAAAACTTTCTTAGAACTCAACGTATTTCACATCAGATCTTTTTGCCCACTGACATCCACTACAACGCTGACCAGGACCAGTGCTGAGTAAGCTGTGTTGAGCATCATTGTGGCCTGAAAAGATATCTGAAAAGATACACAAAAGTTTTTACTAGAATTTTCATCCAAAACTGACCTGAGCACCTCAGCAACAGTCTCCAGAATGCTTCTGTCACATCATGGTTTGAGGTCTTAGGCCTGAAATGACACAGCATTACTTGCCTGGCCTCCAGCTGCTGATCCAGGAGGTCATAGGTCTAGCAGAGGCAGTGTGTCAGCTGTCAGTCTTGTACAGATGGTTTGGATGCCTTTGGGCCTCTCCGATGACACAAGAAGCATATGGGGTAACTGAATCACTGAATCAAGCCCCAGGGATTTTCTTAATCATCAGCTGAATTTTTCTCCCTGTGCTAATTAGATCTTCACTGATGATGTCTTAGATACTTATCTCCTATGCAGAACCCTACATTCAGAAACCTGAATTTCTATGTTTTATTCTCAATCTGAATCCTTCAGTTAAGTATGAAAATGGTCTTGGCTATTTGTTTAAAAAAATTGGAAGCCTATAGGCATAATTTATGAGGTTCAGAAAGTTCTGTGGAGAATAGTAGTACTAATAGTACTACTACTACTTTATTTTTATACTTTGTCCTTAAATATTTGGTTACAGTGGTAAGAGAAAGATAAATCAGGAAAAATAGTCTGATCCATTATATCTATGTATATCTTTCTTGGGTTTTTTATGAAGAAAACATTGAAAATTGAAAAAAAAAAAAGATATCCAAGTACTGTGGTTTTCGTTTTGGACATGATAGTTTTATGATGTAATCAAATGCCTTCTTTTAAAGAGAATCTTGGATATAAGTTTTCATTCGAAATTTCATTAAAGATCCTAAGTTGACCTTCTTTAACAAAAAGTTCAAAGAAACATCAAAGTAATAGTTGTTATTTATTTAGAACAATTAGCTGTACTTAAAAAAAAAAAAAAAAAAAAAAGAGAGAGAGAGCTGAAACTCTCAAAGTGATTCTAAGCAACATTGTCCAGGAGAGACAATAATTTCATAATTCTTCCAGATTTTTCATAGCCATGGTGTTTAATGCTTTACAAACTCATAGAAATGGTAGAGGTTAATCAGTGACATAAAAATCAGTTTGAAAATGAATTTGTATGTACAGGTTGAAGTACTTTCTTGAATTTTATTTTCAGCAGGTGCCTCATCAGCAATACTAGGATTTTATGAATGATTTATCTCATTTGAGAGGTACAATAGGTGAAGGATGAGCAGAAACCATGTTTCACAGGAATTTCAGACTGTGGATTAACACTTTAAATCAATCAATATTCATGATGTCTTTTTAAGCATTAAAAATCTTTGCCATCTTAAATGCTAATGTGATGTAATAATAATGCTCTGCACCTTTTATATCACCTTCCAACTAGTGGTCTCAGGATAGTTATCAGGTATCCATAAATTAAGCCTCAAAAAAATCATTGTTATATCAGATTATTTTACTGGAAAGGAAACAGGAAAAGAATGATTCCATGTCTTGCTAAATGTTATGCAAGAAATGTTGTAGAGGAAAGATAATAGAACCAAACACAATATTCCATGTAAGTGTATCCCATTAAGTTACATGAAAACTTTACATAAATTCAGGATCGTTTCTCTTCTATTTGGGATATTCTCTATCCGTGTCTTAGTTTTCACTGAGGTGTCAACAGAGATGGTTTGGATTTAAACTGAAAGAGGGCAGATTTAGGTTAGATATAAGAAAGAAATTCTTTACATTGAGGGTGTTGAGGCAGTGGAACAGGTTGCCCAGAGAAGTTGTGGCTGCCCCATCCCTGGAGGTGTTCAAGGCCAGGTTGGATGAGGCTTTGGGCAACCTGGTGTAGTGGAGGATTTCCCTGCCCATGGCAGGGGGGTTGGAACTAGATGATCTTTGAGGTCTCTTCCAACCCTAACCATTCTATGGTTCTATGATTCTATGATTCTATGGTTAGGTCTTTGTATCTGGATGGCTCTGTATTCAGACTCCAGTGAGACACATGAGAAGTTCCAAATATTTCCTCTAACACCAACTACATTGCATACATCAGCCATGACTTATGTTTACCATCTTACTGCTCAACCTCCTAATTCCCTCAGGAATTCCCTTAAAGGTTTTTTAAAGAATCTTACACAAACATGAAAGATCTGAGTAATAATTCTTTCCAGTGGACAATATATCAACATTTTTTTTATATAAATACATTGGGACAAATTCTAGTTTAATACAGGATGGTATGACTACTTTGATGTCAAAGAAGTTGAACATATTTACCGTTGTGTAGAACTAAACAGTTTAATCAGAAAAGGAGTACACCATTGTTGCCATCAACTCAACCCTTTTCAGTAGAAAATAATTATTATTAATATATTGGATACTTTCCTTTTTTACGTTCATTCCTATCTTTTAATAATCAACCATGTAGACATTGATCATTCTGAGCCAGAATATAAAAGCACTTCCATACAATTTCTACTGTCTGTATCTACAGCTCTGTGTTTGCAAGGCTTCTAATCATTTTAGAGGGACAAGTTTGAAAAAAGTGCGCAAATTGGATCAATGCAGGTTAAATCAAACAATTTCTCTGAATCCAAAAGTAAGGTTCCTGTTCTAGTCTTATGCAAACAAACTTAGAACAACCCTTATCTTTTCTAAAAATCAGCTATCACTCGTGCTTCAGGAACTGCTGAAAAGATGATAAAGATGATTCCTGAAAATCTATTTTATTAAGTGAAAGACACAAACAAAGAGAACGTTCAAAGGCAGGATTTTGCTTTCATTCCTCAGGAGAGAAATTTTCAAATAGATTTTTATAAAGAAAGAGAAATTGTATGGAGAAGCATTACATCAATGATTTAAAAGCAACAGAGAGGCCTATGAAGTATGAGAAGGCATCCCCAGAGTCAACTGACATTTACAACATGGAGAAAATCTGTCAGGGATTCTTTTTTTTTTTTTTTTTGGTGGACAATGGGGGTTATATAAATCCTAGAAAGATATTAATGTTAAGCAGGCAATGACAGGCAGTCTTAATAATATCAGAGTTCCATGAAATCTTTTATAACAATTCCCATTAACTGAAGTGTCATCTCCTGATGAAAACAGAATTGACCAGCTAAAAGTTTCTTTGCTAGTGCTTTTATTTAGATCATCAACCTTGACTTGAAATTGTCTTGTCTGGTACCTTAAAAACTTCAAGAAAACTTTTTCTCCTATGTAAGAAAGGAAATCTCTACTACTATGGTTCGGTGAAGCATCTGCAGGCACCTGTTGAAGATACAGGTAAGATCAGCAACTATGCACAAGTCAGCCTTTCAGTTTTGAAACGTCTGTGGTATTTCTCTTACTATCATAAAAGCATACTTTTTTAACATGGTCATCCTCCTAGTATTGCCTTGAGACAGGAAAGTTTTATGGAAATGACTTAAGCTGATCAACAAAGCGCCAGGTCATCAAAGGCTATTAGGCTCCTAACTCCACCTGACTGCAGCCTTGGGGATCTGACCCAAGGACTTTGATGAAGGTCACACAGATGTCTTGTAGATGAAGACAGAATTCAACCCAGCTTTTTAAATTCCCAGAATACTATTCTAATTACACTTCCTCAAATCCCTATGCCTTAAAGCAGATTGCTGAGATAATTTTCCTGTATGAGCAATACTCTGATCTTTTACATATAGATACATCCTGTCATTTTAAAACTATGCACTTTTCAGTGGCAAAAATATGGGGGATGGGGGCTGTTGGTATTAAATTGTTTCAATTAGCTTTAATACCACATCGGTCAGAATTATCTCAGTTGCAGCCTCATTCGGGATTCATATTCAGATAACACTCAAATTTTATTTGAATTATTTAAGACAATATTTGCATATATGTGAGGTAATCTTCTGAACACCTGCTTTGCCTGCACCTACACCAGCCTCTCCTGTGTACACTTATGTCTTGTGTGCTCAGGTAGCCTGAGGAATACATTTAGTTGCAGTCTCTGATCCAGTCATTAGATGTCCCTGTGCACTGCGAAGGATTCTGTGTGAGGGGTAACCCCTGGTAAACAAGATAGAGCTGAACTAGACTGGTTCTGGGAAGTCTTCTTGTTGTATTTATGCTTGTTACTATCCTTTTAACAGGCCTCCACTTTAAGAAGTCCCATTGTTTACTGTTTTGCAGAATCCAGGTGATTACATATCCAGAAACATCAGTTGGCTAATCCCAGTTAAATAGCATAGTTTCTTTTATTCGGTAGGACAGTATGTTGTCAACTGTACTTTAAATGAGCCCCTTCAGTTTGTCCAGTCTAGATTAATAGCTTTACCAATGGGAACTAAAAATCACATTGACTTACTTATGTGCCCTGAGCATCTTTGTATTTTCTTTTCCCTCCCCGCTTGAAGCTGCGTCTTTGTACAGCTCTCTGGCTTTTGCTCTCTACCCATCCTCCTTGTGCAGTGTGCAGTCTCCTGAATGACGGTATAGGTGCTATGGGGATGAAAACTTGCTGGTTTTCTCATAAGTAGATTCTGTGGGGATGAAAACCTGCTGATTTTCTCATAAGTTTGCGATTTCTTATTAGACTGGAAATTTCACAACCATTCGTCTCATATTCACTACAAATTAGGTAAGAAGCATTTAAAAAGTAAACAATAAGTCATAAAATACAAACATGAGTACAAAATACTACACATCAATTTTCTTGAGACCATATACAACTTCAACACAAGCACTGACTGCACAATTAAAGCAGAACAGGCCAGTTTGTATTATATCTAAAGAATAATATCTGCCATATCAACAGGAGGAATGCATTTTTGCAGTGCACTCAACAAATGGGGAGATTTTCAGCACTGACAGTCTGTATCAAAGTATCCATTCTGTGTTTGTGAACATGAAATAAGCCTTGCAAAAACCAAGGAGAAAACATGTCTTTCTGCCCTACCACTTGGTAAACTGATCGAGTGCTGCACAATATTTTCATATTCCCTAATGCTTCAGTAGCTGTCAAGTGAATTTCACAAAGCCTTTTTACATTATGAAGTGGAAAATATATTCAGAAGCATCAGAATTCCCTGATATTAAATGTTTCTCTCTGTAATGAAGTCTCTGTAAATATAACAAAATCAACTACTGTAACAACGATTCTAATTACATTCCTATAGCACTGAAAGAAATGATTGCATTTTAATGGAAATTTAATCTCTGCAATTTAATAAAGATGTGTTTTACTATTATTTCCCTTATATTGCTTTATGTATTACGAACACATGTAGGACTGTGTAGGTTTCCCCACCCTCAACAACTGTCTCAGCAAAAACATTTTTAATGAACCTTTTACTTGCTGCTCTTCTTATTTTTATATACTGTATAAAATGTCATCAATGAGCTATATATTTTTAAAGAGGTTCTGATATAGTGTGCAAGCATCATGATACATTCCCATTCTAAATTTGTATCAAACTTTGTGAAGGCCAGATGCATTTAAATTCTTGTGTAAAAAAAAATATAAGAAGTTTCCTAAGTCTATGAAATTACAACCTACTTTTAGAATCCAGTCACAATCCAAAACAAATCCAAACCCAGTTTGGCTTGGTATACTATTTATACCATGTATTTGCCACGTATTTATCATTCTAAGATTTTTGTCTCTATAAATTGTAGCTGACAAACTAAAGAGACTTATACATTTCTTATGTTGAAGTAGAAAACTGTGAATATAAGTTCATAAGTGAAAAGTATGTACCCAGGGCTTCAGTCATACAAACACATGCATGTGCGTTACTCTTTGCTCACAAGCAGACTCAGCAGTTTTAATGAAACTGATCACGTACTTTAGGTCAATTATATACCCTTTTGTACAACTCAAGCCAAAAAGACGATGGAATCAAGTCCTTCATTAAGAGTACACCTGGGACACTTAGTTACAGGACCATTCGGATTATAGCTCTCCATCTGTTGTGTGTTAATGGGAATTAGAATAAAGCTAATTTAAGAGCTGAAAGGCAATGCACTTTCACTAAAAAAGCACAAATCCAGTCCACTAAGAAGGTTATGAGACAGGAATCAGTAATGCAGATATAAGATACTTATCTGATCTTGCTGGCTCTGTGCAATTTTCTGGAAGGAGAAGCTATCTTCCCGTCCGGCAGAAGCCCTACCTTCAGCCTCTGCAAGTGTTCAGTAGAACTGTCTGCATTCATATCTGAATTCTCTAGAAGAAAATTATTTAAGTCCCATGTGGGACTTTTCAGTTACTCTTACAAAACACTTAAGCTGACAATTATTCTACAGCACATGATTCCTTGTGGAAAGTGATGTAATTTAACCAATGCAACAAAATTAGGTATGTAGCATAAGACAAAAAAATATATATATTTATGTGACATTAACTCCTTTTCTCCAGTAAAGCAAAATATAATTTGAAAATATTTCTCCTCCATTGTCAATGAAAAATCAATTTTGAAGTGATGATGATGTATTACAGAAACCTTTCCGTACCTTTTGGTAGGGTCTGTAATATTGAATGAGTCCTATGTATTTTTGGTTTATGATTCTCAGCCATCCTAGTGGTGGTAGCCAATAGTTTGTTTTACAGGCAAGTGTTATGCCAGGTAAATCACTTATACCTCTAGATCTAGGTATGTGCAATCAGCATTCCTCTTCACAGTGAATTCCATTTTTATCCAGTCTGTTCCCATGAGACACGCAGTGCACATGGCTTCAATATACCTTCCACAAATTCAGTAGTGAGATGGTTTTATTCACCAGTTTTGCTCATTTATTTATTTTCCTTTAAAATTTGCTGAGTAAGCAGGGTTTCCAAGGTGCAACAGGAAATCAATGTCAAAAGTCTTGGGGGAATTCTAATGTATTCTAAATTTTTCACCATGTTGCTTTATCTATGTTACCTTTGTTATCAGGAATCTTTTTGTCACATATGTGATAGGACTTTTTGTTACTGCATTAGAAAAATGAATACTGATAAGAGACTATTATAAATGATGAAAATTTGATCAGACTGTCATATTGTAGAAGAACAGAAACCTGTTTCTAGATTCAAAAAATTGCATTAAGAAAGAACATGGAGTACACTAGCTCCCTTTCATAGCTGATGTAGGAACATTGACAGTGGTCTTATTCAAAGATTCATGAAATATTTGTAAGCTTGCATCTCAGTCTATGTCTAGTTTAGCAAAGTTCTAGGATATTTTAGGTTAAAATGACCTCTATTTCCTGAGTGTTTAATGAATATACATAGCACCATATTCCATTGCTTTCCATCATTGCTGTATCTCACATTGTTATTATTAAGTGTTTGCTACTGCTGGACTGCCTGTTTCTCCTCTCTCTCCTTCCTTATGATCCATTTTACTTCATTATGACAGCTGCATTCCATCCTCTTTTTATTGCATATGTTTGTTGCGGTTTTTACACTCACTTTCATATTATGCTTCTGGATGAAATCCTGGTCACCATGAGGGATTTTTGTTAATCACAGTGGGATTTTTTCTAATGACTTCCATAATACCAAGAACGCAGTCTTATAATCCATGCAAATTAACTTCTCTTTTCTGACCTTCATGTGTCATATTGCCTAACTTGTTTGGAGATTTTACTGACTTAGACAGAGTTTAAAAACACACATGATATTTCTCAGAAGTGGCCACTGAGATATGGCCTCCATATCGTAACACAGCGTTAGACTTTCTGTGGAAGGGAATATCTCACACTTAAATCCATTCTGTGGTGTAAACCGTGTCCCGCTTCTGTGTTGCAGGAGTAGATTTGACAGATGACTGACTCCAAATCCAGACTTATATATCTGACTTGAAACCCTGACTGGAAACTCAGATCAACAACAGACACCCCACAAGTTCATTCATGAAAGCCCTTAACACAAAAAAAATGTTACTTTTTAATAAGTATTTTTGTCCTTTTTAAAATCAGCTGTCCAGATTATATTATTATAGACTTAATAAGATGTAACAATGTCAGTTCAGGCATTTCAGCTTAGTGAGGCATTCCCTTGCATTGTTCTCAAATATATGTTGAATTTCCCAAAATAGTTAGTTCTTTCTAGTTAAGCATAGAAAGCCAATTTCAACACTAAGATATGTAGACATGTTTGCCTTGAATGGAAATAAGATCCAGGGAAAAATATATGGAAAGAAGAATGGGGAGAAATAAGAATTTGACGTTATCTCCAACCTTAGGCCAGATTGGATGAGGCTTTGGACAACCTGGAGTAGTGGAGGGTTTCCCTGCCCATTGCAGGGGGGTTGGAACTAGATGATCTTTATGGTCCCTTCCGATCCTAACCATTCTGCGATTCTATGATTCTGTGAAAGTAGGACAGTCTAGCATAGACAATCATATGCTTATCACTTTCCTACAGTAAACCAAACACCCTATAGACAGACTTCCTACAAAGCAGGGCCATTTGACTGATGAACACTTCAAAGGTATTTGAGCAAATGGCCCTCATGGAGAGACCACAGATTATTTTCCGAGAAAACAGGTCCCAAGAAAGCAAGAGCTTCTTCACATATGATGAGTATACTTACCCATGTGGAGACTGTAGGGCAATACAAGAAGACAAGACAGCTAAAACCTTGCATGGGTTCCCCATGACAGGAGGTACCACCCTAATCTAGGGTTCCATGTGTTCCATGCTTCAAATAAAGATGACAATGCTTGCTTTAAACTAGGTAATTCAGTCACTGCTAAAAACTAATATGGATCTTTGCACTGCCTGACTGCTTAGCTTTTTCTTGCCTCACGTTCGAGAGCAATGCTGAGTGTGTGCTGCTGTGGCTTCATGCTGGCTGCATGTAAACACGGATGGATTTTGGGTATTGCTATGCAACTCACAGAAGTTCTCAAAAATGTGCATTCAAACTGAAACCAGCGTCGTCCATGACAAATGGAAGAAACACAGGGCATTGGCATCCCTCCAAAGACACTGTTCTCTTTCTTTCATGTCAACCTATTCAAGCTGTTTGAGGAAGTAAGTTGGAGCTGCCACCCAATGCCACATGTCCCCATGTTCTCACGTGTGAAGACAGCTCAATGAGACTTGTTTATTTTAAAGTGCTAGTTTATAAAATGCTCCTGGAACATTTTCATGGAAGCTGGCACCCAGGAAAGCATCTGATCCTGAAAAAAGCTTCCAGTCTGACAAGATGGTGCCAATGAAAATGGACAGTTTCACAAGTATGACCTGTTTGCAGAAGCAGGATCTCAAACAGATCTTAACCAGACAGCAGTAAAATAGCTGTCACTAGCACCCTCAAGGCATGGCAACAGCAGCCTTTGAGTGTTTACACTACTTTCAGTGTAGTGTGACAATAGCTTTTATTGTATTTATTACCACAGTGCTAGTGAAAGTGGGGCTTGTACTCTACACACACAGCACCCCTACTCCATAACAGCTTCTTATGTAAGTAGACAAGCAAGTAAGATGAAAGCTAGAGAGAAGGATTAATATACAAACAGAGCAAGAGGAGTAACAGCCTGTAAATTCCATGTTAGTTCAGCTACTTTTGTTTACTTGTCCTATGGGTAGAGTTTAATTAGTAAGGGATTAGTTAATGGAAAGAAAGAGGACAGGGGATGTTAAAGACAGGCATGAAAGAGACAAGGCAATAGCCAGAGTGAGGGAGGAGAGGCACGCACAAAGTGGCTGGAGTGAGGATTTGCTGAAGGAGTCTGTAAGAAAAGAAGCTCGGGGGATTGCAGAAGGTGGCTGCATGGCACAGGGGAGACATATTCATAACCAGAATTATAAAAAGCAGTCTGATGTCTGTGGTGTTAAATGTATAGGGGGAGAGGCACTATCTTGTCTTGCCTCTAACAAGTTCTTAGCAAAGAGGCAGCCCAGATAATACAGAGGCGTAATACAGGTATTCAGCCAGCTCCTCCAAACCCATTTGTCTGGCTGTCTCAATGTGGTGCAAAAAGCCGATGCATCCCAGAAGGTGCCTCTCCTTTGCTGTTCCACATCAGAGAGCTGAGGAGCCCCAGGAATGCCCAGTTCACTGCCCAGTCATCTCAGGGCTGAGGTGGGAGGAATCCATGTAACACATCCTCTTCCATCTTCATTGAGCAGAGCACCAAGCCCTGCTGGAAACAGGGCCTGGTCTCTGGAGCCTGCTTTGGCTCCAGGAAAGGTCCTCGTTGTATTGTGTCACAGGGAAGGTGGGGGCTGCTGTGGGAAACTAAAGGTAGCAATGAAGAAAGAGGAGTTGAGATGGAAAAGATATTTGAAAAGGAGCTAAATAAACCCTCATGTTAACAGAATCCAATGTAGGGAGTAGAAAGGAGGTACAGTGCTGATGTTTAGTTTTTCCTAATAAAAAGATAAGCTATTTAGCCTTTCTAAATGTTAATTCTCTCATGATTTGTGAAGGCAGGAGCTACCTACATATTCCTGTAGCCATCAGTGAAATGCTAGAGGGAAGGAAGGAGGAACTGCCAGTGGAGGGTGGTATTGCATAAGATAAAATAAGTACCTTCTCCCTTCTTAACTTGGAGTTACCAACTAGGGGTAGCTAATAAACACCAAAACAATCCTTCACTCTTAACTTTCAGTATAACACACCATAGTGGGCTGGAAAGCAACTTCAGGCCAAGGACATGGAGGAGATGAGAAAACTGTGGAAAGAAGCAGAATGAATTTAGGAGGTGGGATGAAATGGAAAAGTGAGAAAGGAGAGAAAGCAAAAATGGAGAGGATGGAAATCTGGGGAAAAGAGACCAGATGATTGCCAGGACAGAGGATGAATAAACAGTGCTTGGGTGAATAACAACTTGTTGGAGAATGTGATCTTCAAAAACGGAGCAAAAGATCAGAGAAAGATTGAATATTTAGAGTTCATTCTGGACTGAAGGATTGAAGGAACAATAAGATTTTTGTACAAAAGATTTTTTGACCCAGCTTCTCTCTTCTGTCAGCCATATGCTATCAAGGCTATGCAGAGGGTAACTGTATCCTAAATGAAAGATGCAGGTTATAAACTGGAAGTAACTTAACCGAAATTGATCCTGTTTATACTGTGAAAACATTTTTTAACTCTCATCTATGATTATTATCAATCCTGTGTATACTTTTCTGGGAATGGATCATCTTTCCTTGAGCATTTATACAGTGTGTTTTGAATTGTTGAAGCCTAGTTTAGGAATCATGATATGAATGATGATTAAAAAATAAAAACCTGAACAGGCTATTAATACTGTCACGTTTTGAGGTCAAAAGACCAGTCTATCAGCTCCCAAGTCAGGCGAGACCCTTGGGTCCGAATCCCCCTGCCTTCCTTTGGCAGCTCAGTGAATCGGAGGGTGGTTCGTCTGGCTTATCGTGGGATCCATCACTAATAGACGAACAGGAGGTAATTTGGCCAGTATACCAGCTCCCAAGTCAGGCGAGACCCTTGGGTCCAACTGCCCCTGCCTTCCCTTGGCAGCTCAGTGAATGGGAGGGTGATTCGCCCACGTATTAGGGATCATCACTAGTAGTACTATGGGCCAGTTCCTTGTAATAATTCAAAAGTTTCTGGAAACATGCATATATATTTCATTTGTGACAGAATACAGGTTCGAGGATAGCCGGTGATAGTGACTGACTACAAAAACAACTTTAATTGAAATACTGCAGTGATAATATAAAACAATTACTGATCAGTGATAATATTAAATAGCTAGCAAGATGCTAGTAAGTAATTAAGTAAGTGCGCATAACCCAGAGTTCTTACCCAATAGGCGTCCCTATGGGGGGGAGAAGAGAGGTTCAGCCCGTCGACTGATCCCAGACGTTCCGGTGGGGGGCGCTTCTCCCTAACATCCCCTTTGTTTGCTGCCATTTTATACTTTTTTCATATCTTTTAGGTGGAGCTCGAGTGACTCTAGTCATACATAACTTTTATTAGGATTGGTGTAAATTTCTCTCGTGAGGGGTGTTCACAAATTAGGATTGGTGTAAATTGCTCGTTTGAGGGGTGGTCGCAGCTCGGAGGCGGGCGGAGGTGTGACTTAGTAGCTGAAGGACACAATTTCGCCATCACTGCTGAGGCAGCGGTTGCGATTCACTTTCCTTGATGGCATTTTTATGGTTATCCTTACCAGGCGCCTCTCATCCCTGATAACAGGGATGAGCCGTGATACCTCCGTACCACTCTACTCCCCATTTCAAGGGTATTGCGTGGGCCTTGTTTGTTGTTTCTTGTCCCCGATAACAGGGCTGAGCCATGATACCTTCGTATCACTCTACTCCCCATTTCAAGGATATTGAGGCCTTGTTTGTTCCTGGGAGCAGCAGCTCTGCTTCATCTCGGAGCTGCTCTAATATTAGCTGAATTCTGGGGAACAATATTCTCCCATTCCCCTCCAATTTCAGTCATTTTTCCACAAATACCATTTCTAACAATACACACAAAGGAACTTTTGCCACATCACAGAATTCTGTTCCAGAAATAAACAAATTCTAGATTTTTTTTTTCTTCTGGAGATCACCTAGTCCAACCTTGCAGTAAGACCAGGGTCAGCTAGAGCAGGTTGCTCAGGACCGTTTCCAGTTGGAATTTGAGTATTTCCAAGAACAGAGGCTTTACAACCTCTCTGGAGATCACTGTCCCATTATTCAGTCTCCCTTATATTAAAAAAAGTCTGTTAAAATGGAATTTCTTGTATTTCAGTTTGTGCACATTGCCTCCTGTTCTTTCACTGGGCAACACTGAGAAGTCTGTCTCTGCCTCTTTACTCCCTCCATCATGTGTTTAAAAATGTTGTTAAAATTTCACCCTGAGTATTCTCTTCTGAAAGCTGAACAATCCCAGCTCTATTCAGCATGCAGAATAACACATGTATAATACATTTGGCCTTGTAGAATAGTACACTGAAACTACGAACACTTCCAGAAGTACAAATCTGCAAGAAACAAAAATAAATGGAAGCAAGAAACAACTGGCATCTTCATAGAAAAGCAAGGTCGCAACCTTACTAAATAATTTATGACAACTTCTCAAGCTGCTTAATGAAAGTGAAAAAGCAATTTTTAAACACAAGAACAACTTCACAATTACTACTTTTGGAAACAATAAAAATATACCTGTCTTCATAGAAAAAAGTCAAAATGTATTCAAAATTTTTCTATTTGGAATGGACACCGACTAAGAGCTCATCTAATTGATATTTCCCTTAAAGTTTAACAAAAAAAATATCAAAATGAGAAAGGGCAACTGAGCAATATGCCCAAGAGCTATAAAGTGGTTTGAAAGAACTAGAGCAAATATTTCCATATCCTAATCTGCATCAGCTGCATTTCCAAAAATGTAATTATGAGATACAGAATAAAGCCCAACTGGCACAGAGCCCTTTAGAAAGAATGTAAAATAATAATAACAAAACTTTATTTACCAGTCTAAGATAAAGTGACTAGTGATACAAGGAACAAAGCATGATCTGAATAATGGCAATGTCACAGTGGTAATGTTATTCTGAATAAACCATAAAGAAGTGCCACACATTGAAATGAACTGTGTGAGATTCCATGGAGGAATCCAGCAGCAACAGTACTGGAAAAAGACAGTTTCTGCACATACACAGAATCCATTATGTAAACAAGGACAAGTATGATGCTGTAGGCTGGACAGAAAAGAGATAGAAATCTATCAAAAGCATAAAAGAAGCTTGTTAGATGAGAGGGTGATACTTGTAAAGTTGAAATATTACCTGCTTCTCAAAGCATCTTTGACAGAAATGTTTTTTCTCTGAGTTCAAACGCAGCAGGTTTATTACTGAAAGTAACTGAAGCAAAAAGACAATAATACAGATAACAGCAGTGTTTATATTACTTAAATAATTCTCCAAGTCTTGCCAGGCCTAGTTAAATGCAACCTCCACACTACTTCTTCCAATTTTAGAATGGTTTGGGTTGGAAGGGACCTCAAAGATCACCTAGTAATTCCTACATGTTGTTAAGAAAATATTGGAATTAAATTTGGAAATTTACTCTTGCTGGAACTCAGTGTTATTATAGCCATTAACTTTGTTAATGACAGTTACCATCACACATATAGATCAGGAAATTCCAGGGTGTGGTCAGTCAGGTCTATGAGTCCTGCTGACTGTCACTGGTCACTCACTTAAAACAAAATCAACACCCACCCCTCCTGAAAAAGGAGATTAAGAAACTGTTAGGATAAGTGTTAAAAATGTATCATTTCCACCATAAAAATAATAAATTTCCATACATTTTCACGCATTTTTATCTTTCTGGGTCAGTTTTTAATTTTTCTCTTTTTAACAGCTGCAATGGCACACAACACTGGGGCACATACTAGTTTTTTTTGCAAGACCTTTTCTTGAGCCAAAAACTCTTACCTTCAGACATTTCATACTTCACTCTCACATGGTACATCTAGAAAGTAAAACACTGATGAACAAATACAGCCACAGTGCATGACAAGGCATAATTGAGAGAAAAACTGTGAAAGAAAAAAAATAAACAGTTAGTCTCTGCAATAAAGAGTAACCATTATCTCATGCCAAATCTCTCACAGAGGAAAAAGATAAGCTAATATAAAGATGCAAGCACACTTAACACTTTAAATATCTCCCTTCTTGCCTTCTCACTCACTACTAAACATCTTCTCTCATTACTATAAAAAGAAAGTGAGCTATCAGCTGCTCCTATGTTTCCTGCTTCTGATTAGACAACACCTATTGTAAAAGACCACATCTCAGCAGGCTTGCTTCCTGTACAGAGACACATTTGATAGCTTTAATTTTTTATAGCTGGTAACTAAAATGTCCAACTTCATTTGCTACACTTTTGAGGACAGTTTTGTGAACAGTAAATCATCAGTTAACCCTATCAGCTAAATCTAGAAAGATCCCTTCCGAGCATCAAGCGAAAAACAACTTGTCAAGTACGGGAAGAAACATGTTTCAGCTAATTATGGCTCACCATGATACAAGCTTAAGCAGCTCCAAGAATAAAAAACGTTCTGTGTTGGTATACAAGCAAGTGCATGATAATCTGTTTGAGCAGATGTACTATAGACTTTATCTCCACTGACTGGAAGCTACTGGTCAGCTTGCTGTATCGCTGCCCACCAGAAAAAAATCATTTTAATCCCATTTAGACATTTAAAAGGTCATATAACTATGAACATTAGCATAAATTATCAGTGATCATCCTGAAGCGGCAATCAGGCTGGGGTATTCTGCTCATAATTATGCTGAATTGCTCAGTTAATACCATGCTTTTTTCATACCCTTATCTCCCTATCACACTAAACAATATCTAAATGCATTAATCTTTTTAAGAGCGTAAAGTATAAAAAGTTTCAGAAGAAAGCATAGATGATGAGGTCAAGCAGTCATCAGGGATATACCTGTAACTCATCATGTAAATGTATGCACACAATACTTCTTCCCATCCTAAATAATAAAGGGTGCTAGGATTTCGTAACTGTGTTAGTAACAGCCCAGAGAATCTTAGAGATATCTTTTGATTGCAGAAGAGGTCTAGGCTTATGTTCATGAAAGGAGACAAAAAGAACAGCATTAACGCATCACCTGCTTCAATTTTGTGTTCAGACTAGAATTACACAGTTTTTGCTGCAACTGCAGAACAGAACACTAGGCTTTTTGTTTTGGAGGAGAGCAGTATCACAGAAAATGAATGAGTTTGCTGCACGGTTCAGTATGAGAAGGAGTTGTTACAACTACTGGGTAAGCTTGACTTTAACAGTGGGTTATTCTGAGTTAGGGACTACAGTTCAGTGCCTAACTGTAGTCATGTTGGATCACATTAAAGCCCCCATTAATCTACTATCTTTTCTACATTTATGGCAAACAAACGGATAGGGAAATAGTATAAGGAACAGGAAAGCAAAAGTGATCCACTTCCTAGCTTGCCCTCACGATGTTTAAAAATCAGTGATTAATGGACTTTAACTGGAACTGCACATGTATCCCATTCCATTTGTGGACCTAGTGTTCACAAATTCATCAAATTCTTCTTATTCTTATATAAAGGAAGTAAATTTTCATAAAATTCATAATTAAATTGGAAAACTTACTGTCCCAGCAAGCTGCGAAGACCAAAAATAAAAAACATTCGGGAAGAAAGTAGACAATAGATGCCTGAAAATTACATTTGGTATTTTCCCGTTCTAATATTATGAGAAAAACTAAGTAATTGAATCATTTCCTCAGCCTTTCTGTCATCTCTCTTTCAGGCCAAAGACTCCTAGCCTATGTAGTATTTCCTTAAATGGAAACCATACCATTCCTCTGATGAACTTTGCCAACATCCCATTAACATTTCTAGTTTTACTAGGTAGTATTGCTATTGCAAGACCAGAACATCATTAAATATGCATGCTATACCATCTTATTTTTTAAAAAATGTGCCTTCTTTTGTATTCCTTTCTAATAAAGCGCTAATATTCTATTTCCCCTTTTGATCATGGCTAAAGATTGAGCTGCCATTATTGCCATTATCAGAAAATTACTCTTTCTAACTCTCCTTGCCAAATGACTATTATTAATTTAGAGCAAATAATTATCTGTGCATTGATAGCATTATTTTTTTCCCATGGATATATTTTGTCTGCAGCTTTGTTAACCAGATTCAGCAGCAGGACACATCTTTTCACTATTAGTGAAAATCTTAATTATTCTGAGAAATTCTGTATCATCAGCAAATTTTGTTAGTTTATCTTGTCCTCTCTTCCAGCATGAAACCTAACAGTAATACCTAGCCTTTGAAATGGTTCCTTTTTTCCCCTCATTTCTTATCTTTTAACCAGCTATTAATACAGAAGATTTTTGGGTTTTCTCCAGGACAGCTTAGCTTCTTTAAGAGCAGACCTCACCAAAACCAGCTGGCTGTCCAAGGATATTGTATCTGACAGAACATTCTTGTTATTGTGCTTATTTCTTTTATTGCAGTTTCTATCAATTTGCCTAGTACAAAAGTTAGACTTGCCGAAGTACAATTCTCTAGATTTGTGCCAAAACCTTTCTGAAAACTCTTTCCTTTGGTATAGAGGCTTATTCAAGCACTCAGTTGCACAGTCCGCAACTCAGAACCTTAATATATGAGTTTCTTTTGAACTCCTGGGTCACTGGTGTTCATTATCAGCTATTTCTCACAATCAAATTTACTGCTTTATTCCAAACCAAATTATTACTCCACTTCTGGTATTTACTCAGACCAAAAACTAACTTCATTTCCACAACATTTGTGGCATTACTGTTATTTTAATGATGCCCCAACAGAAATGTAGTGCATTATCCCAATGCTATCACTGTTTATGGCCATCAGCTAAGTGAGTTATATGGCACTCTTCCAGATATACCGGTCTGAAAAACAAGAGGGCATCTGCAAGCACAATGAGTGGACACTGATCAGTTCTTTCAGGGAGAAAATATTTTGCTCAGTTTCAAACTGGCTTTCCCTGATAGGGTCTTATCTGTTCGCTGCCACTGAAGAGAGACATCAGAAAGAGGAATTGTCTATGAAATATAAACGAGTAAACAAAACATAGATATTTTTAAACCGTCCTGAGAAATATGCTTGTTTTTCCTTTTCATTTGATTTAATTTACTGAATAAATGTAAGTCTTGCTTTAGTTCATTAAGAAAAAGAAAATATGATGGCTGGGCAGCAGTAGAGGGTGAAATACAAATAATGCCCAACCTGAAAAGCTCAAAGAACAAAAAGACAATTTCTATTCTTAACTAAAAACTCTTTAAATCTACTACAGGACTACTGCTGGTGCCTAACTTTGATATGCAAACCAGAACATCTAAAAACCTAATTTTAAAATTTAAAATAATAATTTGTGAAATAGTTTGTCTAGATTTCAATGCATGAAAAAGAGGAAAAAGTCATTCTTGCTTACACCTATTATCTTCTCTGTTCCTACAGAGGCTTTTCTAGCTCTCCAGGGTCATCTACTCCATTTGCAGGTATGGAGGCTGAGATATAGAGCTTGATTTGGCTAAACTCAACAGCAAAGAAGGGAGTAGAAGAAGCCAGCTTTCCTCACTTTTAATCAGAAGCTTAAAGATGTGCCTGGTGTGTGCTGGCTACCAGGTATCAATCTGGTGCCTATGGAAATAATGAACACCAGAGAAAGACTTGAGGTTATTTAAAAGGCTCTTCATAATTATAGACCTCCCCTTTTTCAGGCTGGGACAGGTCTCTCAGTTAAATGCAGCATGGAAATTATAAGCAAAATAGTTGGTTAGACCAGTAGGACAAATTGCTCAGGACAAGTAAGACCAGAAGTCAAACTTAGATGCTATAGATTCTGACTCTGATAGTAGAGAATCTGACTTGCCTGTATGGGGAATATGAGTTGGCTGCTGCCCTAATTTACATACCTACATAAGGTACCTAAAATTCAGCACTATGCATAGCAACTTTTAGATCATCTTTATGTGACAATGCCTTGAGCATCAGACTTACCAACAGTTTACATCACAAGTCTTCTAAACAGAGTCCTTGTCATTTTTCTGCAAGCAAAGGAAACATCTTTAGTTTTATTTAAAAAGCACATCACTGTATTATTCTAGATATAGAATCATAGAATCATAGAATCATAGAATCATAGAATGGGTTGGGTTGGAAGGGACCTCAAAGATCATCTAGTTCCAACCCCCCTGCCATGGGCAGGGAAACCCTCCACTACACCAGGTTGCTCAAAGCCTCATCCAACCTGGCCTTGAACACTTCCAGGGATGGGGCAGCCACAACTTCTCTGGGCAACCTGTTCCAGTGCCTCACCACCCCCAGAGTAAAGAATTTCTTTCTTATATCTAATCTAAATCTCCCCTCTTTCAGTTTAAAGCCATTGCCCCTTGTCCTGTGACTCCATGCCCTTGTAAAAAGTCCCTCTCCAGCTTTCCTGTAGGTTCCTTTCAGGTATTGGAAGGCAGCTACTAGGTCCCCCCGAAGTCTTCTCTTTTCAAGGCTGAACAATCCCAGCTCCCGCCACCTGTCCTCGTAGCAGAGGTTCTCCAGCTCCTGGATCATCTTTGTGGCCCTCCTCTGAACACACTCCAACAAATCTGTGTCTTTCTTATGGTGGGGACACCAGAACTGGACACAGTATTCAAGGTGGGGTCTCACAAGAGCAGAGTAGAGGGGGAGAATCACCTCTCTTGACCTGCTGACCACGCTTCTCTTGATACATCCCAGGATGCGGTTGGCCTTCTGGGCCGCATGAGTGCACTGCCGGCTCATGTTGAGCTTCTCATCTATAAACACCCCCAAATCCTTCTCTTCAGGGCTACTCTCAACCACCCACTCTGTGCCCAGTTTGTATTTGTGCCTAGGATTGGCCCGACACAGGTGAAGGACCTTGCATTTTGACTTGTTGAAGCTCATGCAGTTAGCACTGGCCCATTTCTCAAGCCTATCAGGGTCCCTCTGTATGGCATCTCTTCCCTCAAGTGAGTCCACGGCACCACACAGCTTGGTGTTGTCGGCAAACTTATTGAGGGTGCACTCAATGCCGTCATCCATGTTGCTAACAAAGATGTTGAACAGCACTGGACCCAGAACAGACCCCTGAGGGACACCACTTGACACTGGTCTCCATGTAGGCATTGAGCCATTGACCACAACTCTTTGAGTGCGACCATCCAGCCAGTTCTTTATCCACCGAGTGGTCCATCTGTCAAATCCGTGCCTCTCCATTTCAAAGACAAGGATGTCATTGGGACAGTGTCAAACGCCTTGCACAAGTCCAGAAAAATGACATCCGTTGCTTTACTCACGTCAACCAGAGCTGTAGCTTTGTTGTAGAGGGCCACTAAATTAGTCAGGCACGACTTGCCCCTATTGAAGCCATGTTGGCTGTCACCAACCACTTGGTTATTTTTTACGTGCCTTAGTACAGCTACCAGGAGAATCTGTTCCATGATTTTACCTGGCACAGAAGTAAGGCTGACTGGTCTGTAGTTTCCTGGGTTGTCCTTGGTCCCTTTTTTAAAGATGGGGGTTATGTTCACCCTTTTCCAATCTGTAGAAACCTCACCAGACTGCCAGGGCCTCTCAAATATGATGGCTAGTGGCCTAGCAACTTCAGCCACCAGTTCCTTCAGGACCTTATAGGGATATCATGCTCCCCTTTCTCCAGGGATTTCCTGTGAACCGTAACACAAGTAACACCTGAGCCATTAACACAATATAGAATCAATATAAGAAAATTAAAATTTCTTCCTTATATCTAATCTATATGTGCAGTGAGATGACCATTAACAGGTCTGATTTAACCCATTTACAAGCACTTATCCTGGGTGAATGGATATTTTAGCATACAGTTTTGCCCTTCGCATGTCTTGGTAGTATATTTGTAATGTGTTATTGAATTTCAGCAGAATTTTTTTTTAATCGCCTCTTTAACGATATATAATTATTGTTGACAGCAAACCAGCTAGAAGAAGCACTTCTAGATTAATTAACAGTCACCTATAATTAAACACTACAGTACTTAGAGATGGAGTGGTCCCTAGATAATATTGCTTTATCTTTAATGAGTGTTTATCATTCTTGTTTGCTTCCACTGCGGCAGTTATCAAAGTTAGTTACAAAATTTCTTAATTAAATGGAAGTACATGGAAGGCACTGCCTCAACAGAAAACAGCTTGAAATATTCATAATTTAGGCATCATCTCAAAGTATGCAGCCTCCTGCCCTATAAATTTTCAGTCACAGTTTACCTTAAGTCATAACTTGACACTGAATAACACTGCGGTGTGTTCTAGGATTGTTCCTGTTCCTTTATCTCTGAAAGATAAGAGTATGTTTTATTAAACGTTTGTCTTCTCCAACATGTAAAGGGCTCAAAAATTCATTTTTAAATGAAAGCTTTGATAAAGGATTTCTGATTCCTGGCTCAGACTTCACTAACATGTCTCTGCATAGTAATTAAGTAAATCTCTTTATTGCACATTTTCAAAGTGTAGTCTGATGCCTAAATTAGATTCCTAATGGAATTAAAGGATCACATTCCTACCAAATTCCATAGGGAGTTTGCTACCTAGGGTGCTCTGAGAAAATAATCTGCGACTTTTGCCAATCCCACACTTTCAGATGTCACCAGAAAGAGCAGATTCCGTTACCCTCAGAAAAATTCCCTACACTTCCAATTGTTGTAGATTGAGAGCTGAAGCAACTAAAAATAAGATACCATATTGGGAGAACTTCACCTTTCAACTATAATGTGCTTATGTTTGCTAAAGCTTACCTGGTTCATAGAGACAGTATTTATATGACTACACTGTACACCATGCGATTATGATATAGAAAATAGGTAAAGACAAATATTGGCACTGTTAAAGAATGATTCTTATTTAATATTCAAATTTTCTGCAGTAGAAATCCTGATCATTTCCACTGTTGCCTTGCATTGTGCTGCTGGCAAGGTCTTCTTAATTTGTTTTGTTACAATAATAAAAGAAAGTGCATGAAATAATATACATAAAGCATTAAAATGAGCACGGAAAAATAAAAAAAAAGATTGTGAAAATTAAAAAAAAAAAAAGCAGATCTTGTTTAGTCCCAGCTCAGTCTCTGTACTAGCTGGTCTGAGTAGTTAAAATTAGGCAATCTCAGGAAGGGAGAGAGGTTGCCATTGTTTAAATGCTAAGTAAAAATAGAATACTGATTGGGTTCAAATGAAGGTTGTTCTTAAAGTAACTCATACTTATAGTGCTGGAAAACAGATTCTTGCTGACAGTCTAGATACTTCCTATGTTAAAGTACAGTCACACAAAAATCTCTAAGGGGGGCAGATCATTACAAATGCCCACCTGGCATCTTTTTTAGGTGTAATGCAACACTAAAAAATGTTCTGGAAAATAGGTATGGAACGCTTACGTATGCCAAATACGTAAACAGAATAGTTATTTGGGAAACTGGAACAGAGCTGTTTGAAAAGCGTATTCACTCACTGCCAGTTCTTGGCCTGGTTATAGCTATGTGCTTGAAACAGCATTTCCCACCACTGTTTCTGATTCTCTCTCCATGCAGCACCTTCCCTCCCCCACTCCCAGTTGGGCACCAGATTGTGCCAGCCCTGAACACTGCTGCAATTTACTGCTGAGTCACATCATTTCACTGCTGTCACAGAACATCATCGTCACTGCTCTGATAGGAATATCGCAACAGCAATCTTTCGGTATGAAAAGGGAGGGTCTTCCAAGACATACGCAGTGGAAAAGCTGAGTAGAGCATGTTCTTTCAGAAAAAGCTGTCTTCCTCTTCAAAGGAAATTCCCTGGGTTATCTGATCACATGTTTGGAAACAGCACAATTGCCTCTCCCCATGATTTCGGCTCTGCTCACATGCGATACCTCCAGAATGCCCAAAGGATCCATGTTCAAAGGCAATGGGCACTAGAAGAGACTTCCGTTGTTTATTGTGGTGCTACTGAAGTCTTCTGGGGTTGACAGATGCTGCTCCAGAAGGTTAATAAGATGAAGAAAGCTCTTCCAGCTGGACCATAAGAGGGATTATGTCTGAGCAGCAGATAAACAGATTATTCCAGAAACAGACACTGCTTTTTTTTTAAAAAACTTCGTCACTCTTGTCTTACCACTCCAATCCCACAGACTAGAAGTGTGTGCATTGGAGGGGTTTGCCCAGCTCTTGCATTCTGGCACATGTTGGACTCTTCGCCTAGTTGCAATTCAATGCAGTCCAAGGCTGGGGACACCTGAAAAATAATTTAAAAAGAGGGAAGACATTTGAGGATTTTAATTCTTTAAGAAAAGAATTTCTTCTACTTGACCTCAATATTCTTATTTCCTGCATGGTTGTTCTTGAAAACTGTGAATGATCAATAGACAGCATGCATTTGAAAACTGGATTAATATTTCTGATCATTTGCCTTGCTCTCCAAGTTCAGGGAAGCAGAGGTAAGTGCATCTTTAAAAGGCTTACACTAATTTACATTGCATATGCTGAAAAAAAATAATGGAAAGATCAGGATATTTCACATTACAGAATTCTATGTTTGGAATTTGATGTTTTGACAATTTAGCTAGAGACAGTATAGTTAGTGACACTGTTATAAAGTTGCAAAAGGAAATGTTGACAAGATTTCTTATGTATGTTTCCCAGGCTTCACAATCTCTGTAAGAGATGCCATTTAGTTTCAATTTACTTGCATATGTTCTGTTATGAAACCAATTATATGGAAGGGGCAAAATAGCTGAAAGAACATCTAAGTGCTGACATTGTTAAAGATGATTTGCCATCCTTGAAATGAAGAGAAAGTAGTAGAGTATATCTTTGAATGTACATATCTTTGAATGTCAGAAACAACTTAAAAAACTTGTAGATATTCAAATTCTGGAGGAATAAACCGTACTTGCACATACACAAACCCCAGCAACACTAATTAAGGATTACTGCAATAACAATTGTAAACTTACTTGCAAGAAAACAACAGCTAACTATTGCTTCTTTTAAAAACATTTAAAAGTTCACAACAATTTTAAAGTTTCTTCAACAACAAAAAATAAAAGAAAATAATGTGATTTTTCCTTGTTCAGTTTCACATTCAACAGATATAGAGCTTTGGGGAACATGTTTATTTATGGGAAAGGTTTCTTACTACCTTTTTCGTCTATGCTTTGATATTTATATAACTGAACTAAAAGCCAACATTACAACTGCTTTATGCTTGCCCAAGTGAATGACCTCCTATTTCATGTCAATCTCAGGCATGTTAATTAAATGCAAAGAATGTAAAATGATAAGAGAAGTGTCCTCAATAGCATTTAAATATTTGAAAGAGATGATGTGAAACATAATCTACTGTCAATACTACTTGGAAAGCTTTATTCAGACGTCACTTTTTTTTTTTGGTCTTGCATTTCTTTGCATAAATTTTCTTTAAAAAAATAAAGAACACAGTTCTTGTATCTCACTGAAATTATGTAAATCTTCTCTAGTGGACAATTACAGTACTGAAAAAATCCTTGGAAAAAAGTAATGTATTAGTTAACACTAGACTTGTATTCTGTTGCTCTTTGATTATTCTTTTTAACTCCATGTAAATAGTGCTATTTAGTCATTAGTGATATTTTGTAAATGTGACACAAAATTAGAGAATGAGTGACAGTTCATGTCTGAAAAGAAGAAAAGGTATATCAAAATGCACTGCTTTCTCATTTAAGTTGCATATTCTACAATGGAAAGAGAGAATGAATTCCAGGCAATTCTTGCATGCCTGATGGTTTCATTACTGTCCATATTTATAATTATGAACTGAGAAAGTGATAATGTTAAAAGTGGAGTCACATTCACTCATTGCAAATTATGACTGTATGTTACATTTCCCATATAAAAGCCTTCAGCAAAATTCTGGGAGGAACTGTAAATTATCTCCCTAAGAGATGTAGTAGAAGACTTAGTGCATGGAATGTTTATCAACACTCAGAAGCAATGATGAGTAATGAACTTCATATAGCATCTTGCTTATGCAACAGTCTCAGAATTTTCTCATTTTTGATGGCTTTCAGGTGAAAAAATATTTTTTCTATACATGCATGTGACCAATAATTGGAAAAATTCCTTCCCACCAGTTTTATAAAGTACGTAGTATGCGCAAATGCATAATAATTAGGTTTTATTGCCATGTAGTCACGCCATGTATAATATTTTAAAACAATGCAATCTCAAATATATGCACATAGATCTCAAATGACTTAATGCTTGTGTTAAGAAACTTCTTGACCAGAGCGAGAATGCTTCCAGAGCTTTACTTTATGACTTAGCATTAGGGTCAGATACTTACAGAAAATATTTTCAAAAGTACACAGACTCTCCTAGTAGTCTGAATACTTATATTAATCACTCATTAGTGATTCTAACACAGAAGATTTGAGGCTTTTAGGGTTATTTAAGTTTGCAGTACTTGTCAACTGTGACAGACTAGGAAATAAGTAATAAAGATATAAAACGATCCCATTTTAAAAGAAAAAAACATAGAACTAATAATCTCTAAATAGTTATAGGATTAATAAATTGATTTTTTCCCCCCTCATGAACAAAACTATCTTAAATTCAAATTCCTGTTTTACTCACATCTGTATTTTGAGGTTAAACATGGGGCTTGCTCAGTAATGTCTTTTGGTCTTTCTTTCCCATCTTTATTTTAGGACCAAAAAAGTTCTTCTCCCAGCCATTTGGGAGGCTGTCCAGGAGTGCTTCCAATTCCACAATGAACAAACTGGAAACTGTAGGGAGCAATATAAAGACTTTAGAGACAGTGCTTTCCTTTGGTCATGACTAGTGCCAGAATCCAGGAAATGACCTTAGGACCTGAACTCCGATCTTTGCCACTGTCCTGACACAAATTGTCTCTAACAATAGGAAGAGAAAGTGAAGGGGATAAAATCTTTGTCATGGCAAAAAATCTATGTGCAAATATGACAGTAATTTTTAACTGTTAAATTGTAAACCACCGAAAACCCAGACTAACTAGTAAAATACAAAGGACCTTTGAACTCTCAAAACTATACATTGGTGCTAGGTACATCCTAACACGTAATACTGAGAATGTAGAGGAGCCAGAGACTGTTCAAGGCTGTTTAGTGTTATTTTTTATTCAGCAAGTAAATATCCTCTATTTTCTCAATCATTCTTTAGGACACAAAGGCTCTGTGTGTACTCTATGAAATCATTTTAATTCATTCTGACTTACCCCTTCCCGCTCGGCTGTTCCAATTCAGCAATAAGTGCTGCAGATCTTCATTACTATAATTGCCCTTGAAAAAAGGGTTAAGCAAATTTGCGCCAAAGGGAAAGGGAAGTCAAAGAACATAAAGTTTCAAATAAAGAAAGAAAGAAAAAAAGACATCTGCTTTTTGCACTAAGATTATTTTCTACTTTCACCCATAAAATAAGGATTACCAAGTTAAAGCTAACTTTCCTGGTTGTGCATATAAACAAATGAAAAGTAAAACTTTTTTTTCCCCGAATAAATCTAACACTGAATTATACATGGGTTTTAATCTTATTTATTTCCTAGCTAAGGAAATCACAGATTCTTAAAGATTAATTCCAGATATAATCACACCCATACCATAGTGATTAGTGAACTATATGTGAATGAACAGGTAGATGTGTGTGATTTTTTCTCTGATAACAGTTGTGGTCAAGATGATCTCTATTAATAATAAAAGTTAATTTACAGGCTACAATACAGGACGTTAATTTACAGGCTACAATAAAGTAACTTTACTTGGAGTCTTAACCTGCTAGAAATCCAGATTATTGCTTACACTATTCTGAATTTCTCAGCTAATTGTAGTGTCCAAGTGGCTTCAGCAGTGCATTAAGTGATATGGCCAACGTTCATCAGATTTAACAAACACAGTCTTGTTCCCAGAAGCAAAACTGTATGCATTCTACTGCATTTTGATGTGTTTTCCCCTCTGCTTTTGTATCTCTATCCTATTCCCAGTTCCTTTGAGATTAAAATGAGAGTCTTCTACTCATTCTCTATCCCACAGTTCTTCCATTTTAATCAGAAATTAGGTGCACTATCTGGCATCTTCCATGCACTTCGCATTTTGCAAGTCCAGCTGTGTTTCAAACAATTTCTTCCCCTTAGGAATGTGCGATGTTGAACAACACACTTTCTCAAAAGAAATATCTATCTGTCTACTTGTGTACACATATATACTGGCATTTAGTCACTATCAGCTGCTATTTACTGGACAGACACTTCAGAAAAGTAACATATCTGGAAAATGTAAGATTAACAATCATCTGGGAGCACCCTGTTTTCTGCTACAGTGTAAGTGCATTTATTTATCCTTACTCAATTTTAGCACACCTTATCATTGAATGCAAGCACATCACCGGTTTTAACCTGGTTTTAACCTACAATATACTTGTCTGACAAAGTAACACTATAAGGAAAGTTTAGCAGACTGATTCTCAAAGCAACTACCTAGTTACATAGATGTCTGCAAGTCAATAGGACCCAGACTCATAGCTGCACAGCTACGTAGCTAATTCTACTTAGACCACCATGCTTATCTTTTCAGTGGTGAGGTTCTACTGGCTTTTAAATTTCTGCTTCAGTGCAGAGTCAAAATTACCTTCTTATTGCCACTCCGAATTTTTCAGAACCTCTCTCATACTTCATCCAATTGTATATTAGCAATCTTGCTAACCCTGTTACCTGAAATACAAGTTTTAGTCAGTATGCTCCAGGTAAACCTTTCATATATATGAGTCAAGACAGATCATAGAAGCCCATTTCAGGCAGAAAGCAGTAGTGCGTTCATCTTTCATTTTGTGATTTTGTGGTTACAGCACAAAATGAAGACAGTTCTAATCAAGTTCTTTTCCCTTTCCTCTTCTCCCTCAAAACTAGAAAAATTTCAAATAGCTCCAAAGTTGGCCATGCTTAGAGAAAAGAATTGGACTAGGTGACCTCCAGGTGTTCTCCCAACTTAACTTTATCTATGCAGCTTGACACATAACTAAGTTAAGTAAGATTAAGTCCATGTTATTCTCTGTCAAAATGAGATGGAGTCAATTAATCAGAGACTGTAGATTGAATTGCAGGACAAGTGCCCGTAAACTGTGAGTAAAACTGACCAGTTCCAATGACACAAGTTCAAGCAAAGAGATGGCACTGTGACTTCTGACTCCTGAAAGCTTTCTCATATGCCAAACATTCTAATCATCATAATATTTGAATACAGTTACTCCAATAAAACCATTTTGCACTGCAACCCTTTGACCCACACAATCACAATTGTTGAAATGTTGACATACACGACAAAACACTGCCGGAACTTGAACTTATGCTGTCTCACTGACTTTCTCAGAGAATGGTTGTACATCTTGAGTAAGACTGATTAGAAAATTAATAGCAGAGATGTTCAAGTGAGTGTTTCATCACTGCAGGTTGGATGCATCCCTCTAAGAACTACTCAAACACTTAAAGCATTTTCTTGCATCCTTTGATGCAAACCATATGAGATAATAGAACGGTATTTCAGGCCAAGTGCTTCTAAGATGCACAAGGAAATACAAAAATATCTATGTTTCATATGTCAACATTAAAAGCAATCATTCTTCAATGCTCTTTCTAGTCCAGATCCTGGACCTTTAGCAGACAGTTACAGGATTCGGATGTTGGCAATGACGCCTTTTATATTTTCTCTGAATTGCAGCAGCATTGGTCAGTAAAGTTGGTGAATAACAAGGAGGATTCTTCACCAGAATTTGCACTTATGTCTGAAAGAGATGGTATATGTTTCTACCTTAAATTAAATATCTGATGTCAAGGAAAACATGGGTTTCTCTTTCAGGTAGGATCAAAATGTGACAAAATCACATATGTTGACTCATAAAACTTTCGGCATGTTCAGCATTTGTAGTTGATAGACTGCATTTATTGTGAGCATTCGTTGTTAGTCGTATGACAACCATACTCACAAAAGCAGAAGAATCTTACCAGTGGCATTTAATGTTTTCTAGTCTTATTTATAATAGGTAGATAACTCCCCATAGTTATTTTGCCTTGAATTGTACAATTAGCACAATTTAAAGATGTTACCAAATTGTCTATTTAGAGAGGGAGAAAAAAAATATGTTTGTCTCTTATAAGACCTAAGCATAACTTTCATAAAATTTGTTTCAAATTATATTCTTAGCTTTCTTTCTGAAGTTGGTTGATTTAACAACTGTGTTTCTCCACTTGGTGTAGAAAATCTCACAGATTTGCGTGAGTGTCTGGGAGGAGGGGAACAGCTGAGGGATTATGATCTCTAGTTTAGATTCGCAGTGTTAACTACTTGCAGAATCAAAATTCTTCACACTTACTGAAATTCCAAAGCACGTTGGTTGAGGACAACAGTGATCTTTGGTACCAAAATGTAAATCTAGGTTCATTTAAAGGGTTCTGCAAAAGAACCATTATCTAATGCCACTTACTAGCTTTAAAACAAGAAGTTTTTGAGTTTTTATTAAAATATAGACATTTACTACTGTCATTGCTATACCATATATTTAAAAATAATTTATCACATTCTTGTCCAGATTTATTTCCTTATATGTTCTGAGGTGTAAATTGTTTCACTATAACCAAACATTTAGCATTTTTAACATAAGGATAACAACAGGAATATATTGCATAAGGATTCATGGGAGCCTTGCTTTGAGTACTATTTTAAGAAAATTCTCATCTTCCATAAATTTTTTAAGGAGTATCATCATGCATTCCTGCCAAAAGTCAGATTTATGAAAACCCCCCACTTTCCTTGAATCGTTAAGAAGGAAAATCCCTTGGTGCAGATCTAATACAAACCAAGAATATAGTCTTTAAAATGTTGAAGATTACACAACTTACCTTTTATGCAGCAACCTGGAGCTCCTCTCCTGTGCCATAAAGAGCTTAAGCACAGCTTGTGAATATGTGCAAATGGCATTTTGTCATGCTGAGTCCAAGCAAGAGATACAGGGATCAGATGTATTTTGTCTTCAGTACAAAGTCCCCACTGCACAGACAGGGCCTAGCACCTCCCTGACACATAAGGTGATGCTAAGTCTTGCATAACACAAAATATTAGTAGGTACATGAAAGGTTCTGTAGTGCTGGGTGTATAGACATCAGCTTTATGGTACTTGTGCAGGAAGTTTGCTAGTGGACATCGGTCAGCTGAACACAGGGTCTTCCAAGCTGGAGGCCTGGACCTGGCCTTCATAGCTCTTTGCCACAATTAGATACCCAGGCCTCATTTCACAGGTATTGTTACTATTTAGTGACATTTAAGAATGGCATTCACACAAGCCAACATACCAAACAAGAATTAACAAGCTCCTCATTGTCAATATTCATTTTTAGGAGTTACAATTAATTACTTTCAATATAAATGCTTCAATCTTTTTCCTCTTTTTTTAGGAACACAGGCATTCTCCTTGGGCCAGTGTTCACCTTCTTCTGAAGCTAGGCATCAATGTCAGCTCCTTATCTTTCAGCAAAACATCCCCACAGTAGTAGATACTGTCCTCTTACTCAGCAGTTCACTGGCTAAGTGCACTAAGCCAGAAAAAGAGAAATCCAAACTGAGCTCTCTTCTGTGCCTCAGCTACCCCCGTTAGCTCCCAGATAAGACCCACTACCCACCAAGACACAACAACCATCGGAGTCAAGTCCTTTCAGCAATTCCTCTGAAAGTTCCTTCACTGGGTGCATAAAAAATAGTTAAAGAATATATCGGACCCAAAGATAAATACAAGCAAGACACATTATCTTGTCTTTAAAGGCACTGAGCTCTCAGAGACAAGACCTGAGCAGATTAAATAGTAGTATTCATTTATATAATATGATGTTTCATACTGTCCAGTTTTTGAAGTTGTGAGCCTTCACAGTTGTGAAAACAAGCTTGGAAATGTAGTGCTAACACAGTCAGACTACAGTGTCTGACAAAGCACTGGCAAAGCAGCCTTGAACATCGACAAGAGGACAAGGAAAGGGTCTCTACTTCCACATCTGCATGGGAAGAGAGAGGTTGTTGCACGCTTCTCTAGGAGAAGATAGGTGCTGCTCCTAGTATTCATGTGCAGGATCTAGGCTGCATTTGATGATAAAGGCAAGCCATATTTTAATATGTCCCTGCTCATCTAAGCACCTTCAATCCAGTCAGACCCTTCCCATGCAACTGGGACTGAGGCAATGTGGCACAGGAAAGATTTTAAAAAATGAATATAAGGAAAGGACATGTCATGGGCACCCTGTCTGTCACTGGCAAGTGCAGTTGGAATTTAGGACTTCACTGCTCCCATGACAGGAGGAGACTGACTCTAAGCAAAGAGTCCAGGATACTATTTCTCTTTATGCTCTCCATGCTTTTGTTACTGGTTGAATTATCAACACCAAGGCTGTTGACCCTGCTGTATACCTAACTGAATCACAACAACACATTTATGAAATCTTTGTTGTATGAACCCTCTTTGATAAGCTTTCCTTTTGTCCTATTTCAGAAGTTCCACTTAAATAAATCTTGTCTTTAAAATAATAATTATGTTATTGTGAAGGTAGTATGTCTTATTTATCAGTCACATATTCCTCTTTGTTCTAGGAACAACCACTTATTTTTCACACTAATACGTTTTTTCATACATGTCAAATCTTCTGATGCTTTTAATGATGAAATATTCAGACTTCAAAAGTTTTGTCCTGATGCCACCCTGAATTTTGCTGTCGAAGCCCCTAGTTACTGTACTTTAAATTCTTCTCTTTGTATGCAGTGACATCTTAATTTTCTAAGGTTAAATCAAACTAAAAGTTTACATGCAAACTAATGCTGTAGGTAAATGTTCCCATGCAGAGATTGCCTACATTGTTGAAAAAAAAACAAAACTCACACCAAAACTGGAGGCCTCTCAAAACTGATACTATTAACAGCTAGAAATAAATAAAACTGTATAGAAAAGCATCCACTACAGTTGTACAAAAAGTTATCAATACAAGGTTCTTACTCTGGTGTTCATAAAAGCAAACAAAAGAAAATCCTGCTGATCAATTATCTGAATGGCTTTAAACTCTTTTTTTCTAGAATCCAGTTAAATGTAGTTTTCCTTTTTCATCATGCAGATTATTAAAAACACACAGGAACTCTCACTTTTGAAATGTATTTCTCCTGCTTGTTTTATCGTTGAGGCTATAAATTTGATAAAGTAGGTTTCAAGAGACACAGGAGAGAGGCCTGGCCTTATTCTGAGGATTTCAGTTAAGTTGAGAAATTAATACTGTTTATCTGCCTTAAATTAAAACCTGAAGAACAGTACCACGTGCTTGAGAGACCTGTATGGACGTCAAATCACTTCTGATTAGGTCCCATACGAATAAGATTCCTATATCATATTGTTTCAGATTAACCCAGCAGGCAACTAAACACCACACAGCTGTTTGCTCACTCTCCCTCCTCCAGTTGTATGGGGACAGAATCAGAGAAAAAAAAGTAAAATCCACGAGTTGAGATAAAGGCAGTTTAATAGGACAGAAAAGAAAGGGAGAAAAAAAACCATAAAAATAAAAGAATATACAAAACAAGTCATGCACAATGCAATTGCTCATCTCTCGCTGGCCAACATCCAGCTAGATCCTGAGCAGCAGCTTCCTGGCTAACTTTTCCTCTGTTTATATGCTCCCTCTGAGCACGATGTCGTATGGTATGGAATATCCCTTTGTCCAGTTTTGGTCAGCTGTCCTGGCTATGCTCCCTCCCAGCTTCTTGTGCACCTCCTCACTGGCAGAGCACGGGAAGCTGAAAACTCCTTGATTTAGTATAACCACTACTTAGCAACAACTAAAACATGAGTGTGTTATCAACATTATTCTCATACTAGATCCCAAACATAGCACTATACCAGCTACTAGGAAGAAAATTAACTCTATTCCAGCTGAAATCAGGACACGTATTTTGAAAATTGCTTTATCACATTTTGAGAATCTTTTGTTACATTTGTCTAAAAGTTCAGGACTAGAGGTCAGAACTCCAAATTTTAATAATGGTTGACACTGACTCTGTAGATCACCATAGTAAAACTACCTCAACTTTTTTCCTCAAATATGTTGCCTGGAAAATGTGGACAATGATGCAGATTCTTTCATGTGAGAATAAGGAAGGAAAGTTACAGCTTTGTTTAAGACACCCTGGAGACTAAACTAAAGCACAGTAAAAAGTTACCAGACTTTGACAGTTACCTGCCCTTCTGCCCTAGAACCATCAAAGGAAACTAAAAATCTTAGACATACCTTTTAAAGGTAAAACTAAACCTGTTTAGTTTTTTCTGTCTGTGAAACAACAGAACTAAATAAAAAATGTCAAATTGGGCAGAGTAAACATTAAATATATTAACTGCATGTTTGTCTAAGAAAAGAGAATGAGAACCAAAAAAAATTACAAAAATTACTTAAGAATAGTAAAACAATCTAGTATTATTGGAATTTTTTACATGACCAAGTGATGTACCTTGTAAAATTTGCACCACTCTAATTCGCTTGATTACTATGTTGCATGGTAAAAAGAAAAGGGATCAGCTAATACATATGGGTTAATTTTCAAAATAGCACGTCTTTTTAATTTTTTTTTTAACTCAGGAAACTGAAAGCCAAGCATTTAAAAAGTTGTAGAGGGAGGGATATTCTAGTAAAACATATGGCTGAACCATCTGGGAGTCTTAGGTTAAAATTTCTCAGTTCAGAATTTTCACAAACACAGGGGAAAGCACAGATCGAAGAGTTATGAACAAATAATGTTGGTTCCAAAAGACAGGTTTTCTTCCGTTCACATTCAATAAATATTAGGAAATAAGCACTGGACCATCATGTGGAGAAGGAGCTGATGCTTCCTTTAATTCAAATTTTGCTTAAATTTAGTAAAAAAGTGATTTCAAGAACTAATGATAATAAAAGTCACTCTAGTAAGGGAAATTCACTAACCACAAGATATAAACGGCATTAAAACTATTACAGTAAGCACATGTAAGCAACAGATGCCTTACATAAAAAGTGGAAACTGAAGGGAAAGAATTTTGAAAAGAGAAAAAGTTTACACCTACACTGAATAGGCCAGCAGAACAGGGATAACTGGAAGCAGATAATGTATGGTCACTTTCTCAGACTGAAAATCCCAAATAGTGACCGTAACACAAAGAATTTGAAATCATGACAAAAATCATTTGAGAAGAATCTTCTTTGCCAGTTTTGCGAATAGTTTAATTCTTAATTCAAGTTAATGACTTAGGGGTAAATCCTGGGGAAGAAGTAAATCCTTCAACAAAGACCTCTGCTCCATAAAAAAGTTATCAAAGAGCTTAGTGACAAAATCCTCTGTCCCAGTTGGTCAGACAGCCTGGGCAGCTGGGCTATCACAGTTAATATAGCTTGTAAAAGATAATAGACTTACAACTGGCTACTTTCCATGTAGATTTTTGGTATTTTCTTCCAGAACATTTCAGGAGTCTGTTTTGAGATTTCAATGGCATTGGATCTTCCCCTCTCACCCCATATATCGTTCAAATAATTCAGACTCTCAACTGATCCCATGGACCCAGAGCCACATTTTCACAGGGGAACTTCATTTTATGCAGTTTATGGTTCACAATCTGACGTTATTGTGGAAAAATTACTTCCATTTCATTTAATGACAAACCACATATGACTGCATCATCATTTTAACTTACCTTGCAACAATTAGACAGTTACAGGCCTACAGGTTGCTGCCTCTGGCATGCTTTACAAAGCAGTAACAGTCACCTGTTGCCTTCATTGTATAACTTCTTGTCTTTCATACAATATTCATTGTAATCAAGCAGTCAAATTTTTCCATATCAGGTATCACCTACCTTATAATATATATGTCATTATTATGATTCCTACACAGTAAGCGTTGTATGTTCATACTGAAGTTAAATAAGAACTCAGACATATATATGCACACACATATATATATGTATACTGACATATATGGTAGAACTTCTCCCATTCTTTATTTCAAGTATATTCTTTTTGTAACAGTATATTTTTCAATTATTTTTCTCTTATAATTTATCTGTTTACTTTTCCAAGATAATGTGTTTTTACCTTCCTTGTTTTCTCTTGATTTGCCTAAGAACATGCTAATTAGTCTTCACTATATGCAGCATGATATTTCTTCATTCTCCAGTAAACTGATACTTTTTTACTCTTTTTGACAGTATTACCCTCACCACACTTGTTCCTTTTGAACTCTATTATTTCCTCTTATTTTTCTTTTACAAGTTTTTAAACCATTCTTCAAAGCAATTTTTTCAGTTGATTCATCAGCATTCAGGCATATGCGTGTCATGTCTTTCTTGTATTTTCTCCCTTAAAGTTTTCCAATTATCTACAAATTTTACACTTTTCTTTCAAAACAGTTCTTTCAAAATGTTTTTTGTTCTGTTTACATTTTTCTTTATTTTTCATCTGTAATCACCGTATTAAACGTATGAAAATGCAGCCAAAAAAAAGGTATTTTAAAATTAACTTATCATCTTTATTAATATGTATGCAAAATTTGGAAAGATAATCTAAAATACACTAACCGTTCCTGTCACACGATCCTGCAAAATGCCATATTACAGCTCATTTAAATGTTTAACTTATATGTTATTTTTATCATTAATATTTTGCATTAAATTTAGCTACTATGTCATATAATGCTGCATCACAAATACTTAGGAAATGGAACCAAAAGAGTCTTGTAGTTTTGTATGCCTTTTAAGATGGAGACTCTTATGCTTAGGTCTATTTTGACACCCTAGAAACATTTCCATTTTTCATAATTGAATAGTTCCATAAGTCAAACTTAAGCCTAGATCTTCAGTTCCCACCTACTGATTTCACTTGTTTCTGCTGTAGCTTTTCCGCTTTGTCAGGAAAAGCTAAAGATCATTTGAAATACAATGCCAGAGCATTCACAACACCTATCATTCAGTGGCAAAGAAACATAATTTCAGTCTGTTCTGATTAATACTTCCATTTATGTAAGGGAAGGGTAGAAGAGTGCACTGTAGAGTAAAAGAGGGAGACTGGAAACAGTTCTTTCCCCAAAGACTCCTGCTCAACTTTTGAAAGAGTTTCAGGGATCAGTTCTTGGGATGGGTTCAAGACTGCGGACCTAATGTGGAGGGAGATGTGCCTTTAGGACCAAAGGAAAGATAAGAATATCTTAAAAGGGCGCAGATTTAAGGCACAACTATTTTTCAGATTACTTGTCTTCTAGCATAGACATATTTTTACACTGTAAGTTGTTACAGATATGTCTCACTTTCCCCAAGCTCCAGATCATTACCTATCACGGTACTGTAAATTTCCCTACAGTGATATGCTCACAAATGACATGCTGTAGCATGAAGTTCAAGCACTTGTGTCCTTTGCGGATCTAACCTAAAGCCACTTGTGAAAACAAGATTTAGGGCTTCTGAAACTTTTACCCTGTGTGACCTGGAGGTCACATGTTGAGATATAAGTATATTAGTTACCAGATCTCTTGAGTCCCAGTTCCCCTGTGTGATCACAGGATGTTTCTCCTCAGCACATTAATTCAGTCAGAGCATTGACACTAATAGAATGCAAGAAAAAGAACTCTCAGGTTCGTGCCCATTTTCCAGACATGACCTTGCATTTGATACCTACTGCCTATGCAGTGTATATTTATGGACATGCTCACTTTTTATCTTTTCCAGAAATTCCTAGTAAGATAAACCGTAGCGAAGCCAAACATCTTGCCGATGCCTCAGGTTCAGACAAAACAGAAAGAACGACAAAGAGGTCCAGAGTATCAACCATAAGGCGGATATTTGACATGGCAAAACACCGAACAAAGAGGTCATCCTTTTTCTCCACTGGTGTGAAAGTTTGCCCACAAGAATCAGTGAAGCAGATTTTAGCCAGTCATCAAGCTTACTATAGGTTAAGAGGTAAGGTGATGATTGCAATGTGTAATTCCTCCCTTAAAGTATTTTTTTCAGCTGAGGAAACACAATAATTTTCAAGAATCTTGTTCTTTAACTCTAGGCAGTGTATTTGCTTTGTGCTTTATTTTTACATAGATAATCAAATGTTACGTGTACATTAGCATGGTTTGAAACAGTTATCAGAACAAAATAATACAATTCACCCAAAAGACTAATGAACTCAATGTGATTGCATAGTGTTCTTGCATGGCAGAACATGAAGACCAAATTATGCTCTACCCTACTGTTTAAAGATGTACCACCTCTCTCAAAAGTGCAGCAGGTACCAACATTGCTACTGAGAATTAATGTCACCAGCTCAAGACAAGTAGTGAAACTGTTCATTGGTCATTGCACAAATATGTTGGTGTATCTGTAGTTAAAATCTGTGGCACTGTTGGTATTGTACAAACACTGAGATAATTGCCAGCAGGCTATGAAAAGACCTTAGTCTTATTTTTAAAAAGTCTAGAATGTTTTTTTCTGCCCTTTCCCAATTAATTCACTCCCTCCCCAGCCCTTTCTTTTCTTTCCTTGACTGTAGAGATGCCACAGAGTTACCACTTCCCTAGAATGTATGGTGCAAATAGCACTCTCTTATTCATATTCCCTCTCTTCCTCCCTCTCCCTCTCCCAGCTTTTCATTCTGTGGATTTTCCAATTTGTATTAAAAAAAAAAAAAAAAAAGCAGCATATTTTTGTGCTGCAGCTAGACTGTCCAAAGCTAATTCTAAAACCTAGTCAGCACTTCTGGGATGCAAGTATCTAAGGCAGCCTCTACTCTATAAATCAACTTTACTGTCCTGTTTGTCTTCTATATTGATCTCCAAAGTTTCACATATGCGTATGTAACTTTGCTCCTCAGCTCTTTTTCAAGGAACCAGCTAGTATCCTCTGAAACAAAACCTGGATGTGGAGCTGCAAAAATTTTACTCCAGAAGCCAATTGTTATAGGCGACATGGGCAAACTACACAAATGTCTATAGCCATTCCTATAGATAGAAACATATTTGGTATCCATTGTGGGACTGAATTTCAACCTAACGGGCACTAGACAGAATTTCGAAACTTGTTTCTTAAGTACTAATTAATCCTGAAAGTCCCTAAAACTCACTGGTCACGTCACTGATTAGGCTGAAAACAATATAATGTGGGACAGGCTGGTATCTGTGATCTGAACTCAAAGAACTGCACCTATGACACTTTCTTTTAAAAACAGATTATGACAATACTAGCACCTTTTTTGGAAATCAGCACATCAGTTTGGAGTGGCATATTGGGCTCTGTAAATCTTGTAGTGCAAGCAGGTTTAAACTTACAGCTCCTCTTTCCTAGCAGAGTGTCCTACATTCACAAAATTCTCTAAGTAGGTGTCATCCAGTTCTTCAACTGAAGCTGGACTCCTTCCCAAAAAGCAAGCAAGAGAACAGATGACTGCAGCTGAATAATTTGTGCACTCATTCAGAAAAAGGTGTCTCTGCTCGCTTGAATAGTTGCACGTTTTCCATTACAATGACCTTGGTTAAAACCTCAAAATATCTTTCCTGCGAGAACCCAAGACTTGTGCCCTCCCAGCTGAGCACGCTAATTTACCTGATGAAAGTGATAAATGAAAAAAAAAAAAAAGTAGAAGTGAAAATGTGGTGATGTAAGCATTATCCTTGAAGCTGTAACCACAGTACAAAAAGATAATCTGGTAGCCACGCTGGAGTTTTACAGCCTCTAGCTATCTGCAGGACAATCTTACCTTTAGGTTAGTTCTTTTCTTTATCTAAAGTCTAGGAGGCCACTTCCACCATTCCAAGTCCCATGACACATTTAGAACTGTAACAGCACTGTGGATCATATCTGTCCTCTAAGGAATTTTATTGCTTCCTAGGAAAAATTACACAGGGTTTTTTTGCATATATATATATATTCTACACTTTCAGGAATGAGCACATGACATAAAGCAGCCCAAATGTAGGAGCTCAGACAGTTGTTATTTGATAACCTGAGCCTAGTGACCTTATATACCAACTCTGAAATAACACAATATAGCTTAAGTCACCATAAAGACAGTCTTTCATGTGGGGCAAACTAGGAGCATGCATGGAATCAGCTACAACACCTCCTCAGCTGGCCATGTGTCATCTTTATCTAAACCCTGGCAACTGGATTATTTTTCATCAGATAGTATATCTTTATTCAGTGGTTACTGCTTAGAAAAACAGATACCACAGAGTTGTAAGAAAAGAATGACAGAAAGTAACCTTAACTGCTAGCTCATAATGAATAAATCTCTGCAAAAGACATCCTGTTCCTTTTTAATAATCTGACCACATCTGCTCCACATGCAGCTGCTCTGCTGGGAGGGCAGGTCGTTCCTGAGGTATTAATGATGTGCCCTTATGCAGCTAGGTGAGTACATCCCTACAGCAAGTTTAGAGAATACCTAGAGAAACTGATTGTACTAGTTTCAGAGACATCGATATTTTAGATAATGCAGATAATTATCTCACTCTAAGTCAAAGCAGGTATCAAGTACTGAAAATAAATGTCCCCTCTCACAGCAATGAACTTTGCAAAGTGAAGTGCTAAAGGCAACAGCTTTTAAATTGCTTGCAAGTTTTTGTTAAAATGTTTTTTCTAATATGTTTGAAAATCCCCTTCTCTAAAAGCATTTAACTTTAAACAACATTTTGAAGAAGTGTGTTCCTTCATCTTGAGTGAGTGTACATTATATTTTCAGAAAGCCAAAAATATAGCTGGCTTTGTTGTCTCTACCAATACCAGAGGAACCAACAAGCAGTACAGAGGCAGTCACCCATGAATGGGAAGGCAGAGCGGCACCCGAGATAAACTGAACTGGTCCTGTTCAAAACACACCGGTTCTAGCAGCCACTGAGCCATGCTGGTCATCCTGCACAACTGAGTTCACAGCCCCTGCAGAGGACAACTTGTGTTATGTGGATGCCTCTGCAGTTAAGCAGGAAAGTCCACACAGAACAGCACTTCCTGGCTGGCTCTGTGCTAGCTTGACGATCTCTTTGGACCACTCAGTGATTTTAAACATGACTCAGGTGCAGCCAGGATTTATGCTATGTTTAGTTTGAGGCTGTGCATAGCGAGTTAAATGAAACCCAAATATTTTGGGTGTGAGAAGGAGCTGTTACCTGAACAGAAATCCAAAGAAATATTAGTACAGTTAGTCAGGTAGGCAGTAACTGTCTGGAGGAGGGAACAGTTTATCCTCCAGAATCTTTTAGAAATTATTTCAGCTTACAATGAAGAGGAGACTTCACTAAGAAGTGCACTCAGAAGTGTAGCCCCATCTGGCCATCTGTGACTCCTAAAAACTCACTATGAAGACATATCTAAGATCGGTGTTATCAGAATCATTAAGGGAAAGTAAATCCTGTAAAGTGTTTCTAAGCAGTCATTTTATAACCTAGCTGCTGCTGCTTTCTCCCCTCCCTCATGTACTCATGCATGTCACGATCCTCACTCACAGTGCTGGAGAGCAATGTCTTTGCAGCAGAGTCTTACCTTTTACGAGTTTTCCCTGAAGTACCTGACAGGGTTCTGACTGCTGGAAAATAGATGAAAAAACTGGACACCAAGCCCAAATATGTGTTCTAATATATTTTGTAAGATATTACAGCTGAACTTCACAGCTTTCTTGCGTAAGGAGTGAGCCAACAGAATATGTAAAAGTATTAGTCTCCATTATTATGTTATGTGTTTTACATAATCTCATGTAATTAAATCAGTTTGCATCCAGTAAGTGAAGCTCTCTTAGAGCCATTCCTGAATAATACCTTTTCAAAATATCCCCCACTGTCTTATTCTCTTTATGTTCATTTTCATTTCCCCAAATGATGCAAAACACTACTGTTCTCTCTGCAGCCACAGTACCTGTTAATATTGACTGATGTAGCCCTGCATTTAAGTGGGTGATTCATCACCATATTTAACATTGAACAAATGACTGTGTACAGTTGTGTAGAGAGAAAGAAAATCATGTTCTTTCCAAGGGGATTTTACCTATACCATAATTCAATTTTTCCAGGGGAGTTTAAAGAAACATAAAAGCATGTACCTGCTGCAGAATGTCCTTGAGATTTTGAAAATACTAATTACATTGAAAACTTGGAATATAATCAAATCATTTTAGCCTGCTGCTGCATTTCAAAAATATTTTTTCCACTAAAATATTTTTTTAACTTATGTGAGAAATATCAAAGTCTTAAATATGTTCTTTTTATCTTGTTCTATACGTAGTTAACCATACTAATGTACAAAACCTTTGTATACAGTTGAAATTATGATTATTCAAGTATGATGACTGCTAGATTTTTTTTTCTCCACCTCCTTTTTTGCTCTCACTAGAACATCCTGTATATCTTTGTAGTTATATACCTTTGAGATGAAGGAAGCGTGCTTTCTGTTTGCTCTTTATTCATGATGATAATGTCAGGCCAAATTAATCTCTCTTTTAAAATGAGGGAAATTAGCAATTCTTAACTCAAAAATGGTTAGTCCTTCTGCATAAAGGCAAATGACTGTCAACTCAAAAAGACCTAAAAGACCTAAATATCTAAAAATACCTAGAAGCTGGATTTGTTTACTAAGTACAGTAAAATGTATAAATCCCAAATAACTCTAAAAAGGCTTTCAAGTTTGCTTTTTGGTACAAAGCATCCATCCCCAGCCCCTTTCCTCTTACTCAGTCTGCCAGGAAGCTGTGTGGGAAGCCTTCCGTATTTTTCTGGATCGGATTCCTGATACTTCTGAATATCAGAACTGGGTTACTGCCTGCCAGAGGGAAACTTTCTGCATTTTCGACATTGGCAAAAACTTCAGCAATTCCCAAGAGCACCTGGAAATAATCCAACGGGTAAGGATTATTGACATTTGTATAGAAACTGGGGGAGACTTTCCAAATGCCTCCCATCTGCTTATATAAGGGCAAAGAACTGCTCAGGAAGAGGAGGGGGCATGTGTTACAAGGAAAACATTAAAGGACAGTAAACAAAAGAGCTAACAGGCTTCTACTCAATGGTTGGATACATCCACTAGTAAAATTCTGTTTTTCTTAATCTTTTTGCAGCGAGTAAAACATAGAACCTTCCAGGAAAGGTAAGTAGCACAAGTAGAACCTTGCCACTGGATGTTACTGCCTTTTTTGAAAAAGATATTTGTAGATGTGCTTGGATGTGAATAGATATACAGGTAGCACTGTGGTGTATTTGGTGTGTGCTGTGAGAGATGTGTACACTGTATGTATCGTAGTATACAGTAATCGAATCACAAATGATTAAGGTGGTCAAATGTCTGAGTTGCCTGTTCACTTTGAGACACCATAGAATGTCTTCTCAGACTAACGTGAGCATTAAACCCTGACAGAGCCATTGTTGTGTGTTAGACTAGTGCTGACTGGGAGTGTGACAAAAGATTGCCCTCGATTGCTGTAATTCTCGAAAGGAAAGTCAGAGAGTTGATCAGAAGTTTATCTGGGAGGCTACATTAAGCAATAATATGAAAACTCTATGCCTTCATTTTAGCTTTCCTCTGTATTTTTACACATCATGATAGTGTTAACTAATGTGATGCGTTATTCCTTACACTTTCGGGAAAAAAGTATGCTACTGGTAATGCTCAGAAGTCTGAGAACGGCAGGATTAAAGTTACAATACTGAACTCTGTCTCTCTGCATATGAATACTATGGTATAGCCAGGCAAATAATTGTCCACAGTTTCTCTGATTAATGTATTATTTTTTTCTTCAAATTTTCTTAGATTTTCAGGTGTAGCAAATAATCTTTTCCATTCATAAATTTTACTGTCTCATGATCACAGAGGTCTTAGGTATCTTTGTTCATTATGACATATGAGCTTTGAGTATTCCTCTTTCTCAGAAATGTATTTTTAATAATGTAGGGCCTAATTAAACTCCCCTGGAAGTCCAAAGGGAGGTCTTTTCACTCAGTTGAGTGCAAAGAGAAGCAGCAAGGCAATAACTGATGTGACTGATCTCAGAGTTCTTATGCTCTTTGTGAACAGTATGGTTTTCCCTAGGCACAATTCAGAAGGTAAAGTAAATTCTATGGAATTACTAGTATTTTAGCTGGAAATACAGGCTGCTGTGATAATGCATTGATGGACTTCATCTTTACTACTGTGTGGTTTAGGAAACATTTTGTATCTTCTGCAGATGCCATGTAGCGATCAGTCTCCAGTTAAAGACCACAACACATAATTAGTTAACTTTGTGAAAACAATACAAATATTACTTTAGTTCTCACCACACAAGATATTCAGAGGACGTGGTAAATCAGGAATTGTTTGTATTATTTAGTTATGTTATTAAACCTCTAGGTTGGTCCTGTATAGAAATGCAGCCCAGCTATCTTTTCTGTCTAGGCTACAAACTTCACGTTGTCTCAGTCAACACCAAACCACGCATTTGCAGTGCTCTTAGTTCTTTCACTCACATCAGTTTTTAAGAACACTCCACCTATATGCACTGCCTTAATAATAGCTATTTCTATAGCAACTTTGAGGAATTCCATTCTCTTTTATTTCCACTATTGGGCTTTTTATTTTATGCTGTGGATTTTTTCCACACTCTGCTTAGAACCCAAAGCAACTTAAATTCTTCACTCCCCAATTTCAGGAAAGACAAACCTCAAAGTATCACTTACTTAGAAGATTCTTATCTAAGAATCAGAATGTTTCCAAAAGCTACAAATGAATAAAAATTTGGTTTTAGAGTAGAAATTATTCCATAACCTTAACTGCAGGAATCTTTTACACATCTAGTAAAAAATGTACTTCTATATACATACAACTTCTGCTTTTCAGGCAAGCTAACAGTCTCAGTTCCAAAATTTCTTCATCAGAAGAATAAAACTTACAACAGAAAATAATATCAACAATACAAAAAAAATCCAGTGATGCAAGGCAGACAATCTGTAGATCACACCCACCATATTCTTACTTCAGTTTTCAGCTGTTTGCCACGGAGACCATAGTAGGCATTAACCCATCAGTATTACATCCAGATCCAAACATAAACATTCCTACAATTCATAATAATCCTGATCCAGAAATCTAATTTGAAACTATCATTAGTTGGAAGTGTCTTTATGATATTATAACATAAACTGACAACTCAACAATAAGTTCACCCATCCTCTCCTCACATCAAAGCAAGAAACAACCTTGGAACCATGAAATATTCATTAGCTCTAAAATTAGAAGCCCAAAGCCCTCTCTGAGCTATCTTGACATCATGAGATATAAAACAAAGGAGACAATCGTTGGCTTAGATAACATACAACATACATTTCTCTCTTCAAAGAGAGAAAAAGCAGATTCTATGCACTGATTTAATCTCTGTGACTCCATCTCTCTGATTGCTTGGAGAAAATCAGTCGTGAAACCTCAAAAGCAGACTTTTGACAGGACGAGTATTCCTTAGTGAAGGAATATATAGAATCATAGAATGGTTAAGGTTGGAAGGGACCTCAAAGATCATCTAGTTCCAACTCCCCTGCCATGGACAGGGACGCCCTCCACTACACCAGGTTGCTCAAATCAGTATTTTTGTTTGTTGTAAGAGTAAATACCATATTGAAGGAGAGGAAAGAAAATACATAAACTGTTGAATATAAAATATGATCTTCTGTTCCATCGCCTGTTTAACAACCAGCTTATAACATATTCCATTACAAGTAACTTCTCTAATTTAAATTACTTTTAATATAGAGGTCACTTCTACATTTTGTTTACACCTTTGACATTGCCAGTACATCATGCTGATCATTAAATCATTCATTTCTATTTGATTGATAGGAAAGATGAAATATCCACAGAGAAAACAGGTGGCAAAAAGCTGGAAGACATTCCTTCCATTTCAACAGGTAAAATCAAATCTGCTTGCAGTGTGTCTGCCCATTAAATAGAATTGCTAAAACTAATGATTCATAGATCTTAGAAGGTTGTAATTTAATGAATGCAGTAAAAGCATGACAAGTTCAGTGAAGTACCATGGAAAGGCTTTAGCAAAATAATCTATAAGAAGCATTTTTTGAGTTCTTTACAGCATGTCTGCTACTCAAATGTAGCATTCCAGGTTTGTTTCGCAGTCTTTGAATGCATATGTTTTCCTAGTTTCAGGAGAGTAGATAGTAGAGCTAATTTTGCTTCAATTATGAAATAACGTTTAGAGTGTCAGCTGCTGCATTTTGTTAGCCAAAACAAGCAAGCTGATGAAAATAAAGGATAAAGGACTTTAACCAGAAAGTCACAGTGATGCCAAGACATTAATTTGAGCAGATCATTCCAATTAGACCTACCAAAACTGTTGTGTGCTACAGTCCTTTAAAATAATGTTAGGAATTTATGCAGTGATAAAAATCTGTAAATAGGAACATTTTGGTTCAAGGAGGAAACATCCTGCATGCATATTTTTATGAGGGTCAAATATGACAGAATCTTATTGATAGTGACTTCCAGCATGGTAATTTTGCCTCTAGCTGGAAAACTCTGTCAAATCCTCTTATTACTTTAAATTGAGCCCTAAAGAAAGGTGGCTATCACAGAGACGAAGATTTTAATTGGCAAAATCAAGTTTAGACATTTGCTGATATATGATGCAGTATGACAGGAAATGATCAAATATTATTATCTACTTCACATAATTTCATTGATGTGTAGCTGGTGCCATTTTTGCCTTCAGTCAGACACATGCAACGCTACTGATGTTTTAACCTGGAAAGAAGGGCCATCTATTGTATAAAAAGTAGCAGCTTTACCCATGCCATAATGTCATAGAATCATAGAATCGCAGAATCATAGAATGGTTAGGGTTGGAAGGGACCTCAAATATCATCTAGTTCCAAACCCCCTGCCATCTTTCTCTGGCACAATCTTGTGCTTAAACACACACTCCATAATGAGAGCTTCTCCAGAGAGCTGACACCTGACCAGCACAGAAAAGGGAAGATTTTTGATGTGCAAACCTGTTGTTGCCTGATTTTACTCTCAACCCCCGCAGGCTCCCCTGGCACACCCCTCTCTCCATCTGCACCGGTACCTAATGGTACGCTGCTCAACGAGATTGTTAACGACACGAAGACTCCGGTGAAGGTGAGGGCAGCCTATTTTCCTGTCCCACTTGCTTGCTCGCTCACCTCTTCGTATTGAGCTCAGCTAGCAGAACGGAGGGGGAAGCCTTATAAACACTTGGTGCTTATAAACCATGACTTCTCCCCTCTGTTACTGCTAGTAGGACCGAAGCGTTTTGTTAGCATTTGTTCTGTACTGGAATCGTGCGTCATGTTTCTCGCATACATGGTAGAAAGTATAAAAACATGGCAATCAGCTTTTAGACAGTCTTCATTCTTTTCATGAGGGGCCCGTTGGCTGCTTTGCACCATTTTGTAATCTTATTCTTCATTAAACAACACAAAAACACATACCTCCTGAGCTCTCCGCAGCACGAGGGATAGGACTGGACCTTCCTGCCTTTTCCCTGCCAGCCAGCCGGCTGTCCAGCAGGGACTCTGCGCTGGTGTCTCCTCAGAGCAGCCATGACACGTGGTGCCATGGGTGGCCCCCTGTGCTGTCGGTTCACAGCAGCTAGCCAGGGCCACAGGTGGAGTCTGAGACGGGATGAGGGTGAGAGCAGGGGCTGTTATTTCCCTGTAGTGTCCTGGGGGTGGCAGGGAGGTGCCCCTGGCCTCGGCATGTCTTTGGGAAACCTTCGGGAACCTCCCTCTGGAGATAGGGCCTGAGGGCGCGGGCTGGGCCCTGCCACGATGGAGCCGCAGGCAGGAGCTGGCCCCTGGCATCTCCTCTCCACTTTGCTCTGAGATTTTCTTCACTTTCTGAAAAGATTGCCTTTCTAGAGCGGCTCCTCAAAAAGCCACTCTGGGGTTTTTTTGTTGTCTGTGCCTAATGGTTGTAGGAAGAGGCTCCTGCTACCTCTTCTAAGAAAGTAAAATGGCAGATAGATTATGAGGAAAAAAATGTTTTAAAATCACTTATTTGTGATGTTTGAAATGTTTCAGGAAATTGGCATTAACCAGTTCCTCCATGTTATAGGTCTTCTCATTCTTTCTCAGCCCAGTCCTGTGTGACCAGCTCCCTAAAGGCTGGCTCCTCAAAAGCCATGTGGCAGCTGTACAGAAAGTGCATATTCCTTGGTCTTCTGTTTATACGATAGAACATTACAGAATGCTCTTTCTCTAACTGATAAGCCATATTTTTATGGACAACACAAAACATACATTCCTCTCAAACTGAAGCATCCTGAGGAATGACTTAGCAGAGCTGTTACACAGAATCGATGGGTGCAGAAAGTGTTCTCTCCTGTTTCACTCAGTTTTTATCATATTAACATCTTATTTTCTCTCTTATCCCCTGACACAGCGTAATTGCATGTATTTCTTGGAAGCTATCAAAACCTAGGTGTTATGTACGGACAGATGTCTCTAGCAGCCTCCTGCCAACCCACCTGGCAACAGACATGGAACCCCCACCTGCCTGTGGGTTTCAGGCTCATGAGCTTGCTGCTCTTTTGGGCCAGTTCCTTCTTGATTGTTGTCTTGCTCGTTGTGTTTGTTTGTTTATCCAAGGTATAAAAAGCCTGGCTGAGAGTAGAACTGTCCTTGAGCAAATAAAAATATTAAAAAGTGATTAAAGAATACAGAATATGTAAGTATTGCTAATAAGTGTAAACATGCAATGTACATGCAGTACTTGCAGTAATGACAACTTGCTTCGTGTTCCAAGACCGTTGTATTTTTAACAGGCAAACTCTATAGAAGCCTGAAAGGTTTTATTCAGAAAAAAACAGAAGGCTTTTTTTGTGTCATAAAATACATTGGTAATGGAACACAGGGATGATATGTGTTAACATTAGTAAAAGATTTGTGAAGAAGGACTGAGAGAAGGGCAGAAGGCAGGAGTTTCCTGGGTGGCCTCTCTGCATCACCTCTTCAGGTACTTGCATTCCAAGACTTGAAATTTGAAGTTCAGCTCTACTTGTGAATAAGGAATAAGAGATACCTTCTGATCTTAAAATTAGTAAATGTATAACTTTTTATCTAGAATGAATTAGGAAATCTTTCTGAATATGCTCATAGTGGCTTTCCTCCTTGTGGCCAGCACATCGTAGCCTACAAATGAATTGGCTTTTCGAGTTTAACATTATTAAAGGAAAGAATTAGTAAGTGTAGGCCAAAACTGCGAATAGTATCAGGAAACAGCAGACAAAATAAGAGTACTTTTAATAGCAGTAAAGTCAACTGCACAAGAAAGGTGTAACACAGGTAGGGCTAATTCTGCTCTATTGTCGGGAAAAAAACAAATGTAAATATCTGAACATGAAGCAGTAACAGACAATCTGGCAGTCTGCTCTGGTTGACCATGGGTTTCCTGAGGGTAGGATACCAACCAGCTTTTAGCATTTGTTTGTCATTCTCCTTGGTGTCACACACTTTCCTCCAAAGTGGCAAGTAAAGGTTATAAAGCAAAGACTTTAAAGATGATGGAAGTAAGAAAACTTGGTAACATTTTCTGTGCAAGAAATGGCTTTGTTCTTTCATCACCTTAATTTATGCATGTCAAAGGCAACTCTCAAGTCACAGTAATAGAAACTTGTTTGCAAAGGCAGAAGAATTAAGCCAATAGATGTGGCTAGAAACTCGCCTTTTGCGGGATATAGTTCAGAAAGTTCTTTTGGGGACGGGCTTAAAAGGGAACCCTTCTACCTATTAAATACTGAAATGTGGGAAAAAAATAATTTAGTTTTATTTCTCCGCTTTTTTTCTCCTCTTCTTCTTTTCCAGGAGCTGGGAACAAATACAGTCCCAGAACTGCCTGTGGAGCAAATGGTAGAATTCAGCGTCACTCTCACTGATCAAGAGTACACAGCTGAACTCAGTGATCCCAACTCGCCACAGTACCGACAACTAGCTGCCAAATTTCAGCAACAGGTAAGGAGCCTGCATGAATGCCAGAATTTTGGCTTTATATCTTGGCTGAGATTCATACTACGAAACTACCTTCACCATGAAACGGAATTAGAATCTACTGCCCTCATTCGAAATAGATAATTCCTGTTGTCTCAAGACCTTCAGTTTTCTTTCATTTATATTCAACTTTCCCCCTGGTTTAGACCATCTGTTCAGCAACAAAGCTAACAAGCCAATGTCTTTGTCAGCAGTAGAGCCTTAGATAACTGATGAACAGAGTAACTTTAGGAGTATCATTTGAGCATAATCAGGAATTTACAGACAGTACTTTGTCATAATTTATTTTCTACAATAAACCTAATAAGAAATGTAATATAAATGCTAAAAGTAATTAACTACTGTTGCCTGAACTGTTCTTCAAAGGACTTCCAGTCATTTTGTTGGGCATTACTACAGTTTCTGTAAGAACTGGGACATCTGTAGTGTTTTCATATAATTAATAATATTAACTGAAAGTTCAGTTATCAATTTAATAGATAGCAGTTAATGACCTGAGGTTCCCAAAAGGTTTTCTTAGTAAAATTAGCTAAAGCTTCTCATCAGTTTCGTGAGCATTCCTTAGTGCAAGCTATTTCACTATCCTCGTTCAGTTTCAGGTATGCATAGAAAAATGGTGAAGGATGTGCTGTCAGAGCTGATAAAAAGTGACTTCTCTGGAGATTTAGATATTATCCTCAAACAGAGCTGCCTGCAGACGTTGTTTATTACACATATAATATTGTAAATCAGCAATCTGATCTTTAAGTTATTTCATTAATTGGAGGGTGAGAAATGCAATTTCTTGATTGTTAAATTATTTTCCATTGTCATGAAATTTTATCTGTCCACTTTAAAGAGCCCAAAGCTGTTCTCGACATGCGATGTTGAATAGAAAATGATTTGTAGTCCAGTACCATGAAATACACCTGATGTGCTTTCCTCCAAAGGTACATCATGGAGGCAGCAGAGGACAATCTTGATATAAGGCAGTTTTACAAGTGCACTCAAAGGTGAGAGTGAGGAGGTTGATTCAGAATCAAAACCTCGTCCAGCTCAATGAACTCCTGTACAAATTCCAGAGAAGCTCCTGCAAAGGCTGGGGCTATGGAGTTCCAAGCTCAGTTTCTAATTCATTGCAGGACACAGTAAGACGGAAGAGTTGCAGCAGACACTACAGTGCAAATGTTCAGCAGCACATCTGCATAACACAACAGACATTTAAAATCACATGGAAAGTGGAATGCAGATTCAGATGCTTACGCTACTCAGTGAATAGGGATTCGTTTGGCAAAAGTAGGAAACAGGGATCTACATATGTGCATATAGTTAAAAGAAAGCACCAATTTCATTATGATATAAAGAAAACCAAGAAGAGACTCAACAGAGTCTGTGCCAAGAGTCAGCTGGCAGAATATGGCTAAAATGGATTCAGTTGCCTAAACATGGACATTTGGTGCCATTTTAGGTGCCCTAGGTTATCCCATACATCTGTAAAGGCCTCTCAAATATGAGAGAGCTGCCCTCTTTTGAACCAGCAAGTGAGCAGAAGATGACATTAAGGCATCTAAACAGTTCTGTCAAACTCTCATGCATGAGTGAATGTTTTAAACGTATGCTGAGTTTGTACAGAATCATATAACTAAGGAAGAAGAAAGATCTCCTCATTAGTTCATATACTGTTTAAGTGATATGATGAATTAAAAGGACTTGATTCCTCAAAAGTTTTTTTCACTTCTTTTCAAGTGCTGAATCCACTCAACTCCACAGGCTTTGCTCACAGATGAAAAGTTTAGACAATGTGTTGCCTGGTACGTTACACGACCAGGAAGTGAATCGGAAAGAAACAGTGGAACTGTGTGTTTAAAAAATAATTCCTTTCCTATGGCATAGTAGATGTACCTAAAATACTTGTCTTAGCTGTATAAATGCTGCTAAAATTGGAAAAGACCAAAAGATCAATCAGCTGGGTCTCAAAACATTGTTAATTCTTGAGGTGTTGATAAAACACTTTTTATCCTAAATTCTAAAAAATGTGTACAGAATTCACCTTTTCTGCTCATTGTTTGTTCTTCATATTCTCTCTTCTATTCAAAACCATGTAATTATATGTTTACATTAAAATTAAAAGTATATGCAGTTATTCTATTTGTACAAGACAGTTAAATTTTCTTAATTTGTGAATTATTTCTCAAATAATCTAAATCTACATTTGGTTAATATTTCTAAGTAATTAACAATTTACAGTTAAGGTAACTTGAATCACAAAATTATTCATGAACCAAAACTGCTGAAAATGAGAAAAACATTTGATTCATGCTGTTTGACTTGTTCTATTACGATATAGATTATCACTGATTTACATAATTACATTACTAAAAAAGAGCTGTATTTTGTACTTCATTTTGGCTATTAACAGGTAATACAGGCAGCATACACAAACTGAATATTGTGTTTAAGTTGAGCAATGATCATGCTACAAAGAGGGCAGTTAAGACAGTTTCCTAAAGGTCTTTCTGAAATATGAAAAATATTGTCTAGGTAGTCAACTTCTACTTGTTTTTTTAGTGGTAGAACTTTCACTGGATTAATGATTTTATGTTTTTCTATAGATGCAAAAAATATTTGAGAAACTTCCAGGATTCAAAGAAATCCATGTATTAGGATTTAAGTAAGTAAGATAATGGAACTCATTTTTCTATTGGCTACTAGGATTCTCCTCTTCCTTCTTTCCCTCCAACTTGAAGAGACCAGTATAATACTGGGATGTGTATCGCTAATAAACAGAAAATAGTTTTCTGGGAACAACACAGAGGCAATATGGAGAGAAGTGCGAACACATCCCAAGTGACACTACACAGTTTAGAATTACTAAATAGAAGTAGCTTTGATTCCCTGAGGGGTGATGTAATCAATAATCCTTTGAAATTCTTTGCCAGCAACATTGTGTTAAGGACTTAATCCTTGTGATAGGACAAGAGGTAATGGCTTAAATGGTTTAAAAACTGAAAGAAGGTAGATTTAGATTAGATCTAAGGAAGGAATTTTTTACTATGAAGGTGATGAGGCACTGGAACACATTGCCCAGAGAACTTGTGGATGCCCCATCCCTGGAAGTGTTCAAGGCCAGGTTGGATGGGGCTTTGAGCAACCTGATCTAGTAGAAAGTGTCCCTGCCTATGGTAGGGAGGCTGGAACTAGATGATCTGATCAGCAGGAGGATACATGTTCATACATATAAAACTTCTCCAACAGGTGTTTTCCAGGTGATTCAAATAATTAAAAACATTTCATTTTTTAATAAATTTGTGTTCTGTCTTGCCATTTCTTTTAGTTTTATATGCCTTGTACATTTACTGCTAATACAAGCTACTGTGTATTTTTTCAATAGACAGTCTACAAGGGAGGGATTTGATATGGTTACGCTTCTATAGATGAGAGCACATTATGTAAAGAATCAAGGGAAAAACAAATTACTAATAGTAAGAAAAAAAAACAAAATTGAAAGAACAGGGAAAAAAACCCGTAAATTCATGTGGGATTATGGCACAGCATCGAGAACATTCATTCCTTCTAGTAATATTTAATACATGTTGAAGAACATTCATATTGCAATGCAGTTTCAGACAAGAGCATATTTCTTCCTAGCTTTTCTCTCTGCAAAATTGCTGGGAAAAGGATGGAGATGAGCAAAACAGAGTGAAAATTAGTTGCTTGCATTTTGATAATGAAAGTGAAAAAATAAAAAGATGACTACCGCAGAACAAGCAGAGAAAATCTGTAGCGACGTTTACAGTTCCAACTTGCAATAACTAACATCTTTCAGTTGTGACTCCAGGAGATCCGGGATCCATTTCTGTTTAGTATCTTGGTCTTAAGAGCTGATAAGAAAGTATGTTCATCAACGTGGAATACCAGGATTGCTTCCCATCATCATCTAGTAATTTAGTTAGCTCCTGAGAGTTACAGATCAGCAAAGACAGGTGTTGCTGTCCATTCTCCCTTAGCCATATTGCTACACATATTAGCAGTACTTCCCATAAGGCAATATGGAAGGACAACATTAGAGGTATGCTAGAGAATCCATCAGCAAAGATAACAGGGCATTATATTACAAAAGGTCAACATAGGCATGTCTTGCAGAGGTAATTAGTAGGTCAAGTCACCACTGTGACTAGGGTTTAAGTAGGCACCATGTGTGGTACCAGTAATAGTTGCTACTACTGTCACAGGTGTTCATTGCCACCATAAAGATCATTAGCAATGACAGTGCTCAAATTGCACCATTTGTAGTGGGAAATAGGAAAGAAGATATTTCAAACTATCAAGGTAAAGTAAAAGTCCTGTTTCCCCACTCAAAACATGGAGATTCCCATTGTTTGGAAGGGAAAAAGTGAAATGGTGGACAATAGGCTGTCATCTTCACACAAAGATAAAAATTATAGGTGACACAGAAGATAAGATAAATTGTCAAATGATGTTTTTGATGTACGACTGATTAATTTACTCGTATACATGAACCTTTGTTTTTCTTTCTTTTGCTATCCTTTATCACACCCTTTCTTCTGTGATGAAATGAAGACAGAAGAAGGAGAAAGACGGGTAATTTCTCTGTAATTCATAATTGAGATTAATCATTTCATAGACTACTAGATGTAGATAGATATATCAATATATGTTCTTTATCTTGATGTGACAAAGTTAATTGATTTGTGTTTTGCCCAAGTACAAAATCCGTGATATAAAGCAGCAAGGATAGCTTTTGCCTTAATCTGAAAGGTTGATGTAATCAAATTTTGTCAGGATCTCTCTGAAGGGAAGAAAATTGTTTGACCTAAGAAAATCCACATTCGTATGAGTAAAGATCTCTCTCAGTCATAAACTGAAAGAGAAAAAAGTATAGCGAAACTTCATATTTAAATTTTCATTTTTGATCTGCTGTTTTTTAGCTGTATTCCCACATACACATGATCTTCAATAAGTATGTAGAATTTGATTTGTTACCTCCATTATCAGGCCAGATAGAATGGCAAAGAGACCAGTTACTAGCTTGATAAAACACAAGGAGCTTTGACTGGTAATACAAACAGCTACCAAGTCTTTTGTTGTTGCTTAAAAGTGCTGCTGGGGAATAATTTGTCTAGCAGTCCCAGAATTTCTCTTTTACTCCTAGTTTAAAATGAGGTATTGTCTAATGCTTTTCCTGAATTCTTGCAATGCCATATAAAGGTAAATACATAGCATATACTAGTTAAAGTGAAATTTCTCTCTCTCTTGTTATTCGATATTACGAAAAGCAGCATAGTGGACTACAAATGTTTTGCAATGTACTTGTTATTTTTCATTTTAATTAGGTGACTTCAGCATTTATGAAAATTGATGTATTAACAATTGTGAAAATTTGAGACTTCTGTTAAACAAGTACATCTAGGGAGAAGATATTCACTTTCATTCGGACTTGGAAAAGCTAAGTCCCATTCTGCAAAGTGATTTACTTGACACATTAGCTAACTTTCTTGCTGTTCTTCAACAATGAGTAAAAAATCACCCCAGATGTGATAGGATTTTTGCTTATCTGTAGTTTTATGAAGGATATCTGCCTTATTTTTACAGAAGATAATATGTTATGGTTGCATATATTTTTGTTTGTTTTTAAAATCAGTCCTCAGCCAGTAACTGATTTTGCTGGACTGGGCATTTTTGCATCTTCTCCTTGCAGATCAAGCAGCACTATAGCACGATATGTGGTAAACTTTGAGAGAGACGGCTCAGAAATCAAAAGCACAGCAGATGACATCTCAACTATTGGATCCAATAAGGTTGAAAATGAAAAAATTCCAATTTCTCCAAAGGAAGAGAGGGAGATATCAGCAACTAAACTCACAGTAACAGACCTTCAGCAACTAGTTGCCATCGCACTCCATGAAGACCAATCCCTGCCAATGGACCTTGGAACACTTCAGTTTACTGATGGTCAGTAGGCAGGCCGGTGCCAGGCGCAAATCTGCACCTTGCCATTTCAAACTGATGCAATTTCAGCAAGGTCTCCGTTGCTTCTGTAACGGGTTGTTTCATATTATGTACCCCATTCTCCTGAATGTTGCATAACATCCAAAGGATGCACAGATCTAAGTTAAATTTTATAGCAAAATGTACCTTTATAATTATACAGCCTAACTTCTAATCACATTGGAAGATCTATTTCTTGGATGGTTGTTTAGAAAAGCTGGATGTTTTGCACACTGTTTTTTTTTTTTAAAGGCACACTAACTAATTTTGTATGTTTTTTCATATGTGTATTTACTGAAATAACCTTAAAATACATACCAAATTTTAGCTGTAGCAGCATTTGTTTTTGCCAACAAAATGTTTAGATAAACTGATACATTCTGTAAGAATAAAATTTCATATTTTAATGTAGATGACAAGAAAAAATTTCATGGATATAGAACACTTTAATAATAACTATTTTAATCAACTTATTCCCACTAGCTATTTTTAATAACCAATTTTAGAAAAACAACTTGCATGCAAGTACATTTAAAGAGCTCCTCTGAGTGGGTGAAAGGAGCAACTGGGCACTAAAGCCAAAACACTGAGAGTAACAGTGGTGTGGACTCTGGTTAAAACTGAAAAGAATTTAGGCTTAACGAACAACATAGTATAATGAGTCTTCACGGCCCATGCAGATTTAACTAAGCAGTTCATACTTCAGCTGATTTTAAGCATTCATCCATGGTTCAGCTCTCTGCAGACCTATCCCATTTATATCAAATAAAGAGTACAAAGAATACTGCATATAAAATCTCTGTTTTCCACATAATTGCTGGTTTTAATGGAAATTTATGCCTCTTTCTTCTTAACATGGATTTTTAAAAGTAGTTTTTTGATGGAGAGTAGTTACATGTTGTGATCAGTTTTCAGTGTGCCACCGCTGAAATATTGTGCTCTCTCTCTCTAATTTTTTTTTTTCTTTTCCCCTCAGAGTCTATTATACCACCTAGTGATCTGGATAATGATATCCAGGCCATGGTCACTATTCCTCTGGCAGGCCCTGATTTGGTAAGTTAATACTGATTGTAATATTTATTTATTTCTCTATGAGAAATAAAATCGAACAGTGTTAAAATGTACATAAATATACAGAAAAAAGCTCTTTTATGCTAAAATACATATCTGCCTTTTATAAATGCTGTAAGGATGAATGTTGTGGTGTCATACTGCAACAGAGATACTTTTTAGAGCATTTATGGGTGAATATTACTGCTTGATTACCTTTTCCAGTTTTAATTACAAAGTATACAATGTCTCATCAGTTCAGTAGTACATCTCAATGACAGGAGAGCAATTTGTCAATTGGTGAATTGGGATGGTGAAAGTCATCTTTCTTTGACCATTTTTTAAATTACAGATAAAGTGATCAGGATCACATGCACATGCCAAACATTTTATACATCCCATGACTTCATGCTCAGTTAGCTGTTTGCAAGCTCCTTTTCATCAATGAAATTTAAACATAATACTGAAAGCTGCTTTTAAAAATCTTTTCAGGAGGACTCCATGAGTGTGGAACTCCCACTAGGTTACCCCAGCCCAGCAACAGTGGACCAAACGGGAGACGTCTTCGTCAACGAATTTACAACTGGAATCCCTGTGCTAAGTGAAGAGATCAGTGCCCCTGAAGACTTTAATAATTTTGTTTCTTCTGAGCCTGTGTTCCCTACAAAACCCTCCAGAGAACCGTTTCAGGACAAATCTCCTCCAGACACAGCATATATTGTTACTGATCACCAAAGTTTCACAGTGCCTTTCAGTGCTCTGGGTAGCACTAGCAGTCCTCCAAAACCAGAGGATTATTCCTATTTGCCTCCTCCAGCAGATGATTCTGCTAGCAATGACTTAATCACCGACGGCTATGAGTCTCCAATGGAGCAGGCTACCACACTGGCAGTTTATACCACAGGTAGCTTTACCTCACCTAATCTCCTGCAAGCCAGAGACGAGAGAAGTGAAGCTGAGAGGAAGAAAGAACTGACTGATATAACAGAGCCACCTTTCAAGGAAGCTGACCAAGATAGTCCATCTGGACAAGGTAAGGCACAAAAGATTTCTCCATAAGAGAGAGTAGGAGAGATGCAGTTGTCGTTACATATACAGTCATGTATAAGCACAGTAAGCATTCCTTTCAGTTGTGACCATCAACGGTGAAAAATTTACATTTCTGATGCCCACTTCAGGAAAATCCTAATGTACCTGACTTCAACGTTGTCAAAGGAAAAAGAAAAACAACTCAACAACAAAATCCTAAGGAGAAGGCACACTTTGTACAGAATATTATAGTAAAAATTCAAAAAGACAGAGCAAAAAGACACGTCAGAAAAAAAAAAAAAAAACAAACAACAACAAAAAGAAATCCCAGGCTAATACAGAAAATTTGGTATTTAAAATGGAAGGTAAATTACTTTGGGTTCTACAAACAGATCTGGATGATAGTAGCAAGAGTATCATGAAATAATTAATTCTAAGCAAAGAGTACCATGGCTCAGAAGATTTTACATATCTACAGATCTGATGAATGTGAAAAAACTTTCTCTTCTTCACGTTTGTTTATTCAGTTTTATCCATACTGTAGGGCGTTTTAAAGGCACCCGGAAAAATGAGAAAAAATACATAATAAATTAAAAAAGTGTACACATACATATGTCTGGGTGGAGAAGAGTCTTCATAATTAGCCTTTGAAGTGAAAAATACATAATAGACATGTTTCCCACAGTTATCAAAAAATTGTTGACCCTGCTGGTGAAAAAGGTTCAGACAAAGATAGTAGGGTTGACTTTAGTGCGCAGGCAAATTAGGCTTTCTCCTAGAACAGCAAAATGTCAGCAAGGACGCTGCTTCCATCACCTTCATCAGTGGCTTGGGAAGCCATGCTAGGCACCATGGGGAACTATGGTGTGCGGGTAACTGGATTGTGCGGGACAGCAGCCTCCACTGGCAAAGCAGCAAGAGCCACAGTTCCCGCCATTGCCCTCCGTCTGTCCCAGCTCTTGACTGCTCCCTTTCCTGCTCCCCTACCCAGCCCCACCATCTCAGCATTAGGTGAGTAAACTTTAATTTTATTTACACTTCTAAGAAGGCTGCACTAGCTGTGTAAGATGCAAGAGGTCACTGAAAATACATGGGAGGAAGTAGTTCTTGGATGAATATTCAGATGTGTTCTGTCTCAGATTTTTGACTGAGAAGCAGAGGGCAGGGAAGAACTTCATAGGAATTATCAGAATTCTCTGAAGTCCCTACGTAGTCTCTAAGCAATACTAAAAATTCTGCACAGAAGAACAAACAGAAAACAAATTCAAGGCAAAACTCCCACAATATGCATTAGCTTGCACCTCCACATTCAGTGCTTCCGGGTCCCCAAGAATGTCATCCTCAAAGCTTAGAAGTTTTCTCTGTACTGCAGGAAGTCCCCTGCTCCCATAGAAGGCTCTACTCTGTCCCTCTTCTGCCAGCTCCTGTCCTTACTCAATCCTTGGCCTTTTATCTCCCACCCTGCACTCCAAAAGCCTCTTGGAGTGAGCACGATGAACAATCCTCCCCACTTCAAGATGTTCCTCCTGACCCAGCATGCCCAGAAACAGCAAGAAAGCACATTCATCCTTGCTACTCAGCCGCATCCTGTAAGGCAAACAGGCAATGTTTGCATAATTGATCAGAAATACCCCACTGCGTGGTGATAACATCCCTCACAATGGGCCCACACAGCAGAAATGTGATGTGAGAGAGGAAAATGCCCACATAGTGTCCTGTCTATAGTATTGTTCTTTCTGGATCCAGTAAATAACAAGATCAGCATTTTAAAGAATAAATAATGTAAGAGCTGCCACTGGAGATCATACACTAATCAGCTGCAGACAGGGAAGAGCACAGCATATTCCATAGTCACGTTGCTGCACCTGGTAGTTTATGTACTGAATAAGAACTTTGTGTTCTGTAGTCTGGCCCTTAATACGTAGAGCTCCGAAGTGAAAGGCAAATACTTCATGATTTGCAGAGTGACTTAAAGATTAGAAAATAAGAATCAGTCATGAAATGTTCCTGAAAATAAAATTTATGGTGAAAAGTGTTAAATGCAACTATTTTCAAATGCCTGCTGAGAAGTCTTGTAGTGCTACTGACAAAAGCACAGCATACCTTCAAATCACAGTACAGCATACCTTTAAATAACAGTCATTATAACTGTGGAAAAGTGTTACATTTGCAGGGGAAAAAAAAATCATATGCATTTTTCATTCTATTCACTCATTTAGTAAGAGACTTGATGTCACAAAGCCTGCATAAAACCACATATCTATTTCATAATTTCCTAAATAGCTGAAAAATCTTGTAGCCCAATAGTTCTGAACGAATGAAGAGAAGAAGCGGAGAGTATTTGACTCACCAAAAATACAGCGCGGCTTATGCTGAAGAAACTGCTTCCATTCTTTTTCTTCAGATAAAAAATCGTGAATAATTTTTTATTGCAATTTATTATAGTTACTGCCTGACTGTTTTTCACTGGATAGGAGGAGGAATACAGGAGATGGACCTCTCTCTGGCTCCAGGGTTCAACCTTTCTTGATTGTTCCCCAGTGACAGTATAGGACCACAGTTCACTTGGCTCTCACACAGGCTCGAATACCTCAGGTCAAAATTGGGATTAGATTCTGTGTTTATAAATGATCCTCAGAGACAATACATTGCAGTTTAATGAGTCTCAATGTCATCAGGCAAGTATGAGGACCAAGAGAGATTTTAGGAACAATAACACAAATGGAAAGTTCACCACTTACTAAACCAGATGTCTTCAATGATTTTTTCCCGTGTAATTTGAAATTTGGTAAAAAAATACATAAAGATTTTTCTTTTTAAAACCATTGTTGCCTGTGCCTACAGAGCATGGAATTGTTTACTTAAAGAGACATGGATCCTCTGTAAGTACAGATTTGATCCTGTAAGCACCTGGTACTGACCCTTTAAACACAGCTTTAGGAAACTATTTTTTGCACATTGGGTTGGAACCTGTCAATCTGCGAAACAGAGCAAACTGTCTAGAGCTGTAAAAAAAAAATTTCCCCAAAATAAGGCCCACTGTCTTGTTCCTCCTTCTTGAACACAAGTTATGTCTAAAACAAGCACTAGAATGTAAGAATTCCATCATTATCTCTGCAACTGAGTAGCAGGAGAAAAAAAAATATCTGTTCAGTGTTCTCTAGCATTCCTCTTTCTTCTTCATATTTTCTTTGCCTCTGGAGTTAACTCATCAATGTCTCTTCTGCATGGTTAAATGTCTTCTCCCTCTCTTTGCAGTTCTCCTGTGACTCTATCTAAAACAATTTGACCTTTCAGAAAGGAAGCCACTTGTCTAACATATTAGACAGATTGTCATTTCAAAAACCAATAAAATTTCAGCAGTAAAACAAATGCAAACAAATGTATAAACAGATATAAGAGTTCATGAAGTCTGTAACAACAGTAATGATATTCTTCTACATCCTAAACAGTAAGAAGAATTTGAATTTGTTTTAAAGGTAGCTACCAACAAATTATACAATCCAGGTAAAGGGTTATCTCAAAATCCTGACCATCATGTGGGAAGTAGTGTTTCTGGAGAAGTTATTCCAGAAGCATAGGACAAAATAAATCTAGCATTAAATACTTCAGCTTTTCTGTTGTCTAACATCTCAGTCTCATCAAGCTCTCAAGAAAGACTCTGAGAGAAGATGACTCTTCAGGGTGTATCACAGGGATTTTTCTGTGAGAAAAAGTCCTAATGAGGAATAGATGGTGGTCATACCTCTGTGTGTGTAACGGATAAGAACCTCATTAATTTCCATAATTGCCCTCACGTTCACACAGCCTTGTTGTGAGTGTCCCCCTCTGATATCTTCTGCCTGCCCAACAGTTAGATCGGCTGTGCACTCCCCACTCAACAAGTATTTCTAAGCAATCTCTAGAAAAACTCAGTTTTCTGGAGGTTTGCGAATTCTTTCTGCCTCTGATTCATCCCCAGCTGTCTAAGCCCATCCGTGCTTAGCATAGCTTTTTGTTCAGCATAACCAGCATTGTTATGGAAAAGGAAACCCCATTACTTCTTGCAAGAAACACTCTGGATGATCCTGGGATTGGAATTGACCCATTCGTTGTGCCGGAAATCCTCAGCATTTTTTTCACATCGATGGTTATACAGGGTAAGAACTCCCCTGTTTCCTTGCATGCTTTTCTTGTTTTCTTATGTTTTCTTTGATCATAAACTGACAGGCTTTTATCAACATTCTCCCTCATCAGCTCTTCTCTGTACCCTTTCACTTGTCGCTTGCCGCTTCAAATGTGTGAAGAATTCCTTTCATGGAGGTGCTGCTTCAGTCTGATGCTTGGGGAGGTGAACAGGTAGGTCTAACTATGTCATTTTCTCAAGTATTATGTAAGATAGTGATTAGCCTAAAAGTTATCTGTTAACTGCAGATGAGGCTGAATGCAAAAGTTTCAGCAGTCCCATATTGGGATACGTCAGATTTAAGAAAAAGTTCGTGGTATGTTCACTGTTGTGATAAAGTTAGGAATGCACACTCAGAGTACTATAGATAGCCTGAAGAGTCCTGAAGATATTAGAGCATATGATTAGCATATGGCCAAAATTTAATGATAGCCTGCTGCTCAGCTGTCTCCATGCTGGGAACAGCAGGAAGAACCTGAATAGAAAAAAACTTGCATCACTTCTTCAAAATATACTTAAAAATGCGAAAATGAAATTACTAACCCAAGCAAAGAGGTATGAGAGAAACAGACTACTATTTATTTTCCCAATTTAACACATCACTTGTTTAAATTATTAAGCTATCCAGTCACTTCAGTTCAGTTTTACTTTAAGGTTAAGATTGGCTTCCTTCAAATAGGATTTCTTATTCATGTCCTCCCAAATAGGCAATATAAATGCACATTAACCAAAACAAGCAAAACTTTATTTTATATGCAATTGTAATTCCAATGACTCATTGAAATTACTGTGTGAAGTACAGAAAACAAATTATATTTCTGCTAAGAAAATTTGCTTATCCAGAGGCAAATCTTCTGAGCTATATGTATAATGAAAAAATATAATACCTCGTTCTCCACCTCTATAGGTAGCAGGAAGACACACCTCAGTACTCTGCCACTTGTTCACTTATAGGTTTTACTCTTAAATTTCTTCCCCAGACATGGACATATGTTGCTACCTCATTGTTTCCACATGTGCACACCTGCACCAGATGCTCGTATTCTGCACACAAACTTGGGGTTTCTCTCTCACACAGTCACTACTGTTTGTTGCTACTCAACTCCATTGCTCCTACAGCTAATTCTCACGCACCTCACATGCGCCCTTTTACGCTCTCAAAGCTAGCCATCCTTCAGTACCTCTGTTTCCTAAATTCTATCAATTCTCCTATAACTAGCATACCCCTAATGACTGTCACCTTCCATGTTCAATGCTATTTCACTCCAAACTAATCATCTCCCTCCCTCCAAATTCACCATAACACTGCTGACTTAAAATCATCCCACTAGTCAAAACTCAAGCTTTTCATTGGTTGCAGGTAGCCTTCCACTATGAGTGAGACGTAACATATGTGATGCATATGGCTTTCATACATTTCAGTCTCAGGTCCCATATTGTGTTAAAACCAAACCTTTCTGCCTGTGAGCAGAGACAAGGTCTAAAGCAGAAAAAATGGGAAGTTCTTTTGCCTGCTGCCAAGAGCAGCCACAAAGGCCATAGAGATTCAAAACAGAAGGGAAGGAGTATCTGCCATATGATAACACTGGAAACCTGACAAGCCTACAACCCACCCATAATTCTTCTCCATCTTTGTCACTGTGCATGAAGGAGCTCCCTCCAGGAGGGATATGTAGCTGTTGCTGCATGTGGTCTAACTGCACTTTGGTCCAAAAAGTGAATTTTCTTTAGAAGTAAAGGGCTAAAAACTTTTTTGAGGGAGTTTACAGTCTTCAGACATGATTACAGTAGTTCTAATCATTTAATGAAAAAATAAATATAAAAAGGCAGAAATGAGCTCCAAATTTACAGTCTGTATCACAAAAAACTTTAATATATTAATGCCCTGAACAAAATTATTTAAAAAGCTGTGACCATTGCAGTAGTAAAATAAGAAAAATATTTTAAAATCAATAATACAGATTTTTGAACTGAAGGTGTAAGGTTACCCTTTGCCAGGCCATAATTGAATGAAACTAACGAAGTTTACATATCATGTTGTCCAGCTGGAACAAATATCAGGTAAAGTGGAGCTGCTGAGACTCACATGCCCTAAATAATTAATTTCCTTCACTCATTAAAAATCCTTGGTCTTGCTAGAAATGCTAGCTCTGACAAATAGTGTGTTATGATCAAGTAGTACTCAAATTTCGATTTTCTAAAATTATTACAGTCCTCTTTTTGGAGAGTTGAGTATCCTTTCAGCATAAGAAGATCCATCTCACCTCAGCCTGGAATTTTTAATGGTCAATTCCTTATTAGGAGATAAATCATGCCACCTGCATTAGACTATTGTAGGCAAGTTGCAACTTGGGTTCTCTGAATCACATTTCTGGATGGAGTTTTATATTTCTATCTACAGAGAGGGCTTGGCCTTCCAACTTTGATTCTCTTGTCCATACCTGAGATGCCTCATACAGATGACACTGATGCTAATACAAATTTAGGCTGCTTGTTCTTCAGTTTGAAAGATGCCATAGTATTTAAAACTAACAAACAAAAATACATAAAAATCTTAAATGGAGGCAAATTTGCAATAATGTTTATAGTAAATTTAATGGAGTTAGTGTTTGTGTTTGTGAAAATCTAGAATGTGCAACACTCCTGCGAGGATAGATCTCATATCTTTTCACATTCCAATTTGAAAAAAAGAAAGAAAGAAAAAAAAAAGTTCAGACTTCTGGTCGAAGATTACATGACTTGACTTGTTTTTCCAACAAGTTCTTAGAGTTGCTTTGTCAGTGCAACTTTATAGAAAGGTATGTAGAGGAAAGGACTAAACACAATTTCAAACAATGATACCCAGGTGCAAATTAAAAGGCAGCAGAAGTTTAACTTTCATTCTGCAGAGTGGTAAAATCATTACATGCCTCAGTAAGAACATGATTAAACCAAGCCCAGATGTAAAAGAATTCATTTCTTGTTCATTTTATTGCATTTACATGTTTAGGTTTCTTTTTCATTCTTCCCCAGTTGGTGAATTTTTTTTTAATTAAATATTGTAGAATACAATACTTGTAGAATAGTAGTGCCAATAACAGATAACTGAGTTTACAGTCAAAATTTTATATATGGCCAAACATTCCTTTAATAACTGTCTTTATTGCCATGCAATTTGGAATGTTGGGCTTTCAAGCAGAGTGGGAGGAGAGTATTGTTGGCATAACAAAACCTTTCAGAGGTTGACTAAGAAAACAAAAGTATTAATGAGTGACATCTTTATACTCGAATGAATGAGGATTTCAATTCCTAAGCTCTACCTTTCCATAAAAGTTGCCATTGTTTTGATTTACCTTTCTAGAGATCAGAAGGAATGACATTGGAAAAATATTGCAGGAGTAATATATGTCTGTCCTTTTCCTTAAATATGTATGTAGCCTAGAGCAGTGGCTGAAGACTGGGCTAAACTTGTCTTAGATCATTAAGATAAGCCCAAAGTTCCATTCTCATCCCTATTAAATAGCTTATTCCCCCTTTCAGAATTATAGAAGTCAAAATTATGCTGAACAATTCTCAAAGAACTTCACAATATGCATACATGATATTTCAAAGCTCCAATAAAGGAAAAAATAGCGTGGCTTGCGAAGAACGCATGCCTGAAAGCATCCAGACAGACAACTTTGCTGGTGATACGTGGCAGGACAGAAGAGAACACACTCAGCATCAGCTGCAGTCACAAAAAAATAATAATTTCTTCCCCCTTTGCTGGGAAGAGCTGATGAGAAAGTATCAGTTTCTCTTTGTTCAGGCACATCTATTGCCATCCAGTTTTTTCCCCTCTTATTGACAAGTTCTTTTTAAGCTATTGTAAGGTCAGTATTAGTTATACTTAGTATTTCTTTCATGTGGACATAGAAGTGTAGTTTACAGAAGGCTAACTAGTTATCTGTAATTTGTTTACCCATTATATCTGTAAGTTCTATGAGCAGTGACTCTTTCATTTTGTTACAGTAAAAACAAAAATGTTTTGTCTTTGTCTTATCTGTGCTACTCAAAAACAGTTAAGAAAAGTTAAACGAAATCCATCTACCTTAATCCAAACATTTTACCCAAGAACAATAACGAATATTTATTTCAATGCCATTTTTTGAGAAATTTGCATATGTCTTAAGACTTCTGTTATATGAAGGTCTCTTTGGGGATTCCAAAGCAACCTTACAGCTAAAGGCTGTATGGATTTATTTTACTGTGCTATGTAGGTATTGCTGGTTTTAACATTTAAACTGCCTCCTCCCTGACAGCAGTGCTCTGGCTGTTATGAGCTGCTTAGACTCAGAATCCGACCATTATGGGTGGATTTAATAAGCCGAGTCAGTGCTAAGGCATCTGGTCCAAAATCAGACCAATATCACTAAAACTGGAATGTATTCTCACAATCAAAATAGTGAGAAAACAGCGGAATCTTCCTAGTTAAATATCTCCTCCTTCGCTCTCTCACAGAGTCACTTGTTCCATTTCAAAACTATGAGAAAAACCAGGTTACTTACATCCAAGGCACATAGTTTAGAAGGATAAAATGCTCCTTATTCTGAGCTTTCATTCCATCAATTCCGTTGTTTTCACATATAAGTGACTGTATTGTATGGGGAAAAAAAAGTGTATTCAGTGTTTCCATTTTTCTTTGCAAGTCTTAAAGTGCTCATCTGACAACAAGATTTTAAGAGAGTCATGGGTTTCAACTTTCTAATTTCATGTTTCTCTTTTCTGTTTTTAGGTCCTGGGGTCAGTCAACACATTACTTGAATTTGTGTCATGTGACTTCTATTTTGTTTTTACCAGTTTGCAAACTAATAAACTTCAATACCACAAAACTGTCTGGTGCTTCCATGACTTACAAAAACTTGCTCTTTTTTTTTCTATCGTACAATAGAGAAGGTGAGCAGGAATTTGGACGGTACTTTTAATTCTGAAGGACACGTATTGTAACCTGTCGGATTTTGTTTCTAATAATTCTAAAGTAAAATAAATTAAAAACAGTATTCCAGATTCTCCATTTGGGGAGCTCCAAAATTGTTACAGTGGCATGCAGGAGTATCTGCAACATCTAGATTTCTTTATGTTTCTAGGTCTTTGTAAAGCTTTAGGTTATTCTCACATAGACATTTTTATTTTACACTCATGAAATAATTTTTCCAAATTAATTATAGACCAGTAAACAAGAATAAGAACTTTTAATCCTCCTGAAGCTATGGTTTTAAGCAAGATATTTCTTATTCAGCTTTGATTTCATTCCTTTGTAGAAGTCTATTCATATTTACAGATTCACTGCTTCTCAGTTTTGCCTCTCTATTTAATTCATCAATGTGAATATCAATCAAGTCCAGGTTTCTCAACTTAGCACGATATCTAAGTAAGGTATATTGGGGCTTGGAACTAGACAATCTTTAAGGTCCACTTCCAACCCAAACCATTCTGTGATTCTATGATTCTATGATATTTTAATATGATTTTACTATAGTAAAAGCTTACAATAAATAACAGTCACAGCAGCTTCTGCCATTTTAAAAATGTTTTCATTGTAAATGTACTTACTAATTCCCCCACTTCACAAAAGTATTCTAATCTCAGTTGAACCATTTCTTTATCAAGGACCTTAATCAAAAAAACAACTTTTAGAGCGCTTGAGAACTAGAATGTCATTTTATTTGGCAATCTCAGTAGCAGATGAGGCAAAGGTTCTGTAAATGGTACAAGTGACTTGTCATGTTGTGGAAATAACCTACCACTGACTTATTGTCCATACAAGGTAATCTAATTATACACCTGTCTGTATAGTATTCTTATAAAACACAGAAATATTGACTCAACATCCAACTTTAAAATCCCTTAATTAGTGTGAACAGTTAACTGCCTAAAGCAATTAATATGGAAATACGAACATTTCTTCTGCTGTAGTCGGAAGAACGATGAAGCAAATGGATGTTTCTACATCATTTCCGAGTCTTAACTAAGAGAGGCAGAACTGTCACCGCAACCAGGTGCAGCACCTCTTGAAGCGAGTGGACAGATTGTAGCGGGATGATAGTTCAGACTCAGGTTGAACAGATTCACTGCTCTCCAGTCTCTTCTCTGCAGATACTTCCATTGCATAGTTTCCGTGCAGAATGAAGTCAAACATTGCTACTCAGAGATTTGTGGAAGATTTAAACACCAGCTATTCCTGTGTTGTTCAAAGTACTTACGTGTTTCTGAAACATTTAACCCTTTAGAACTCCTGAAATATGAGAATGCCAAAGACGGTCGTTAAAATTTAAGTCAAGTCTCTCAGTACATGAATTTGACACAGGTCTATAAAGTAAACTTGCCCAATTAATTGTATATCTATTAGATTTCCACCTGTTGTACTTAAATGACTACTTTGAAGCTGAAAAAGTTTTTTAAAAATCATATATTAAATGTATTATTTATTGCATTATCTCAAAGCTTTAAAGAGAAGGGCTGATTCAAAAAACATGAAAAAAAGCTTTAATAAGAAAACTATTACCAGATAGCTATTGAATTAAATAAAGTCCTTAATGAGTCTGAAAATGGCAAGCAGAATTACTATTTTTCAGTGATGCATTGGCCAATGCATGTTAAAATGATAACCAAAGGAAAAATGAATTTGTACAAGCACAAGAAACTATTTCAGAGGACTCTTACAGGCACAGTGACCAAACACATGAAACTGCTAAATGCATATGTGACTCCCTTTTGCTACTGACTGACTTCCATGAAGACCAAGGGAGCTTGCATATCCTAAGCAGAGATAGATCGATGAAATATTAATCCTCAGGCATTCCATAAAGGGAATTATTTCTCTGTATGGAAGTAAAAGTAGTCAGGGCTTGGCCTTGTTCTTAATGATTTACTCTAAATCTTTATGCATCTTTGAAGAACAAGTAAAGAATTCTGCGTTTTTAAGCTGTTTCTTGAATCTTTGCAGAAGTGTAAGATGATACTATTGACATCCGAGAAAAGGAATCATGGTAAAGAACCCCAAAATGGGATGAGAGCCATGTCATAACTCTGTTTGGGAGCAAACATGCCTCAGATCGAACACAGTCTGTTGCCCTGGTCAAATCACTCAGCTAAGCATGAAAGTCAGTAAAAGACGGTTGTCCAGATTGTCCAGTTGTAACCAAATAGATGGTGTGTGGAACCCAACCAAAGAGGCACTCTTGGAAGATTCTTTCATAAAGAACATACATGAGATTAGTAAACTATAGTTGCTCAGCTTTTCAGGTCTTGATTTTGCAAATTTTATGTTATCTTCTTAGTTTTCAGAGGGTAAGGCAGAACTAAATTGTTCCGAGAATCATGAGAAATTGTTATTATTACTAAGTAGTATTTTACTGGCATGCAAGATACTCCTTTTGTGACATCATGTCAGAATGACATTTATTTGCATCCTTCATAGTGAGAACATGACAACGAAGCACAGCTGCAGGGTTTTAAAATTTTCAGAATGAACTGAAGGCTTCTTAAATAAGCTACACAGAGCACTGCATGGTAATGAGGCTAGAGCTGCTGCTATCAGGCTGCTCTGTGAAAAATTAAACTACTGAAAAAGTTTCAGTCAGGATGCTAAAGAGTCAAGACGTACAAGAATTTTTAGGACTGGAGATGGCAAAGAGATGGGGTTTGCTCCCAGTGAAATGAGGTTCACCAAAGTCAAAGTGGAGAAGTTCTGTTGGTTACTTATGCTGGACACTGGACCTGCCTTCTGAGCAGTTCAGACAGATAGACAGAATGACAGGCATAGATCATTCTGGCTCTTCTGGCTTGGCCTTACAGTTAAAAAGGCAAACAATCAGCAATTATGTGCTGCAAGACATTTGTTGTGACACGTTAGGTTAATGATCCTCTTCCCTTAATTCTCTTAATCCTCATCTTACTTGTGCCCTAGTTAAAATGAAAGACTTCCAACACAAATTCGGCACTTTATCGATTTGCTTGCATACAACTGTCCTGCATCCAGGGATTTTTTGGCATTTCAAGGACCAACAAAATATGTAAGTTTGAATCCAGCTACTTGCTGTACCAGTCCATCTGGTATTTATATCAGCAGAGCTGCCCATAAGGAGATTCTCAGCCTCTATTATGAACCAGTTTCTTAAGTGCACACTTCTTCCTTCATTAGTGACTTTCTTCAGCCAGCGTCTGTACAAATACATACATATACATTGTAATACTGTAACTTTCATAGGCACAACAATACCTGTCAGTGGACTTGGAAAATTTGTTCATTGCTGACAGGAAAAGTCAGTGCTTATTAAGCTCATGAATGAAATGAAATGTCAGGCCCTCTTAATGTATAACCTTCTGGGCCTGCTGATTAATGGCAAACCCACTAGAAAAATTTTTCATGACAATTTGACCTTTGCCAAACAAGAATTCCTTATTCCTGGTCAATTAGGAGGGTTTTCCTCACTTTAAAAAGTATAAGAGGACAAACTAATTAGATACCTAAAATAAAGCTGTTGAAATGGCAGTTGATTTTTTCTGATCAGTCAAACCTATGTATTTTATTCCCCCAGTTGGGAATAAATCTCTGCATGCAACACTCTTTTTAAAAAGTTTTGATATAGCAAAGCACCCAGGAAATTGTCTTTTAATTTAGTGTTTTACACATCTTTGCCAACAGCAGTTTAATTTTAGATATAAAACTCTCCTCAGTACAAGATTGTCCTGCCTTGTCCATGTAATACAAAAAAACATCTGGAGAGTTCAGTGAACATCTTTCTGGGAGGGTAAGTGATGGCTGAGAGTTAGAGTTGAGTTTTTTATTCCTGACAGCAACTTTCAATTCCATGCTATTGTTTAACCTTCAATATGGTTACTCTGGGGATATATTTGAATTCAGGATCTTATTTTGTGCTCTCTGTGGGTTCCCTACAGCTGAATGATAGTGTTGTAGACTGAATTGTATGCTGAAATGAAATGTGATGAGCTAAGAATGTCTAAATCTTCAGTGTTCCTACTTTTATAAGTTTCATGAAATAATTGCCTGTGATTTTTCTAGCCTTCTGCTGTAAAAAACTCATCTACAAGGCAAACTGGGTGAAGCATTACAAACAATTGTTTTATGATGAACCAGTTCAAATGTGTTTTGTGTTCCAGTTTAAAATTATATATACATATACATTCACATAGAGAATCACAAAATAGTTTGTGTTGCAAGGGACCTTTAAAGGCCATCTAGTCCAACCCCCTGCAATGAGCAGTGACATCTTCAGCTAGATCAAGTACCTCAGAGCTCAGTCCAACCTGGCCTTGAATGTTTCCAGAGATGAGGCTTCTACAACCTTTCTGGGCAACCACTCTCATAAAATTTTCTTCCTTTATAGCTAGTCTGAAAACCAATATATATTGGTTTTATATATAAAGGCAATATTTCAAATGCAAAGGTGCTTTTTTCATTCCAAATGTCTAGATCTTCTCTGTTTCATCCATAGTTTTTAACTCCTCAGGATTGACTGTTATCAAAGTGTCATGTAGACAGTGAAAAAGCTTGGCAAAACCAGTTGCAAATCATTTTATTGCTGATTCCAACATGTCGCTTGTGTAGGCATGTCTTGCAGCAGTAACGTGACAAACGTTAGACAGAGTGCAACCAACAGAACCCCTGGGTTCAGGACTAGTGGTCTACTTCAGTAAGGACTCAGCAGCCTTTTAGCTGAGCCTGCTCGCTTTCTCATTGCCAGGGGCCAACATCACCTCTGTGATCAGTCACTATCTCAGCTGGAGAGACAGTGACTGGTAAGAATTGGGAGCTTATGGAAACAGGTGATACGTGCACAGAGGTCATCTCGGTATGTCCTCAAGGCCTTTTAAGTTACTTTGCTTGTAATAAGAGGATGCCAGAAGACCATAGTCTATGCATAGACTACATACACACACACATGTATACACAGCTATATGCCAAATATGCAATATGTATATAGTTATTCTGCCTCAAACTTGCAGGAATTTCAAAGCTGTTTGTGTACGTCTTTCTCCTGCAGTTACCTCGTTCTAAAACATAATCTGCCTAACAAGTACCATCATGATCATATGCTCAAGTGTATGTTGTCATGCTGAGAGAAGGTTGCTCTGTGGAGTGGCAGGTTCATCCCATCAGTAGATCATCCTGCATTAATGCCTCAAGCACTAATGCTAAGAAATCTGTTCTGAGTTCCCTTAGCTAATAAGTGACTCTCACTCCTTATCAGCGTAACAAGTGACAGCAAGAGCTTTGTAAACAGAGAACATCAGTAGGCTTTGCTTTTCTAATCTGTTCGAATCCTTGATTACACAAGGAACACGAGGACATGACAAGAGAAAAGCATCTCAAGTTCTCAATAAAGTATTAGGGCATCAAGCTGTGGTGCAGCATTTGGTGCTACATGCAGGATGCACAACCCTGGGTTCCATGCAGCACTTTGCTATTCTTTTTTGGCTACTCTCTAGGACTAGAGGGGCTAGGAGTGTAGCCCTTCTATTATACTGTCAGCAGTGCAAATTACCTGTCACAACAAATAAAAGGAGACTGCACGACTGTGCTAGTTTAAATAGGAAATTGCTGCACTCAGTTTGTCGTCCTGTTGTGCTTCCAGATCACCACAGCCTGGCCTTGCAGTAAAGGAGAATGCAGCACTTGCTCTTTTTCTGCATCCCATCCAACACAGATGTTTCATATTAGCAGTGTACTTCAGAGTCTTTTCAGAAGACTCTTTTCAGTCTTCAGAATCAACGGTACTCTAACTTGACTTGTTATTCTGTACACTTCAGTCATGAACAGCCACTGGGGACGTGGGAGGAGAATGGGAGGAGCTCATCATGTGAAAAATAAGGAACTATTTTATAATCTGACAAACGTTTTCCCCTAAGTGCCATACGCCTGGGAATTCCTGATCGTCAGGGCAAGTCTAAATATCCTGATCTCACTCGCTCAGGTTTCACATTTCCATTGATTTCGATGAGCTCACTGCTGATAAATATGGCATTAGAACTCAACCCTAAATATCAAACCCAAAGTAGGTGAAATACAGTCTCTTATCAAGTGGAAATTTTTGTCATTTAACTCATTCTGGTTTTCAAATATTCTGCTAGTTAAGATGAAGCACTTGAGGGAAAATGTTTTCATGCATGCAGATAAAAGCAACAAATTAACTATAAAAACTTGCCCTGTCCAATATAGGAAGGAGATACTAAATATTGACAGAGATGAGTAATCTTCAATAACTTATCATCAGCCAGCTAGCGTTAAGGGCAAAATATGAACCCCTCCGGTGGCATGCCCCTGCTTTGCAGTTGCATCCCCTAAAACCTGGTCTCTGGAAAACCTTGGCAGCACCCAACTCCTCCTGAATAGTTCCAATGTGCCAAAGTATAACAAAATGTTTGTCCATCATCAACAGCTGTCCAGGTCAGTTTGGGAACAGTTTGGAGGAAGCATCTTTGATGACTGCTGTACTTTCAGCTGCAAGATAACAGAGGAAGCGTGCAAGAACATGTAACAGTAGCTAATAACATGTTCTTTGAAAGAGGGGAAGCATCTTGCAGGCAGTTGCCTTACAAACTTGCAATATTTTGTGCATCCAGAAAGCAGAAAATGTGGAAGGTGTCCTTTCCCTGATTATCCCTGTCAGAGTAGTCCACATCTTGTTTCTAGAATGCTTTTTCATGTGTAGCTATGAGAACATGCACTGCTGCTGTGATAAACTCTGCTCTAGCAAGAATTTGCCCGATTTTCCTCAGCACCTTGCTGCAATACGATGTTAGCATCTGTTACTCAATACCTGTTAAAAACAGCCTTAAAATACGCTGTGCTTTCAGATGGGCTTATTTGTGATGAAGTAACATTTGCACTACTTACTGATGTGGTGGTGACTGCATAAATAGAGGCAAAAGCAGTAAAGACCCTTCCAGGTTGCTTTATCTGAAGAGCTCTGCTTCGGAAAGTATCCAGGTTATTTTTGGAAAGTGTTTCTAGAAGTTCACTTCCCTATAGAATAGACAAAAATACTTTAGTTCTTCCCTTAGCCAAGGCACACAAAACGCTTGTACCAAATGGAAAACCTTAGAATGGAGAGTGGGAGAAGGAACACTACAGTAACACCCTGTTACTGATATTCCAGAGTAAAACTCACTGACCCTTCACCAGAGCCAGAACCACACTGCCCTGCTAGTAGTGTCAAACTACGGCACAACGGAAAGCGTTTCCCTTTTTCAAAAAACTTCAATAGTCCTTGTCACTCTAATACTTGAGCACCTCAGAGAAATCAGTGAACCTCACTAATGCTACATGAAGCTGAAGAGACAAATTTAGATAACAGAAACTATGCAAGAGAAAAATCAGGCATCTTACATAAACTTGTTGTGTATGTTCTGAAGTCAACAGAAAGATACAGGCACTTCAAAAGATCCAGCATATGTTTGGATGATTTTCTTCATGAGAAATAAATGTCTCTCTATTGACTAAAAAGAGAACAAAGATGACTGACTTAAAGGATGCATCTCACTTTAAAATGCCTTCTAGAACTGAGATCAATACCACGCAAAGGTATGTTCTTAAGACTCCTGAGGAGTTCAAAGAAGAACCAAAAAGTAAATCTAGCTCTCTCACAACCTGCTCCAATAGTTTAACCACTGGACAGTCTATTATGTGTTTTACTTATTTTATTACCATTCCTAAAATCATAGAATAGTTTGGGTTGGAAGGGACTTTTAAAAGTCGTCTAGTACAGCCCCTCTGCAGTGAGCAGGGACATTTTCAGCTAGAGCAGATTGCCTAGAGCCTCGTCCAACCTGGCCTTGAATGTTTCCAGGAATGGGGCTTCTACAGCCTCTCTGGGCAACTTGTTTCAGTGTTTCACCACCCTCATAATAAAAAACTTCTTCCTTATGTCCAGTCTAAGTCTACCCTCTTTCAATTTAAAACCATTACCCCTTGGCCTATTGCTACATGCCCTACTAAAAAGTCTGTCCCTATCTTTCTTATAGGCCCCCTTCAAGTACTGGAAGGCTGCTAGAAGATCTCCCCAGAGCCTTCTCTTCTCCAGGCTGAACAATACCAACCCTTTCAGCCTGTCTTCATAGAAGAGGTGCTCCAGCCCTCAGATCATTTTTATGGCCCTCCTCTGGACCTGAACCAACAGGTCCATGTCCTTCTTAAGTCGTGGGCCCCAGAGCTGAATGCAGTACTCCAAGTCGGGTCTCAAGAGAGCAGAGGGGCAGAATCACCTCCTTCGACCTGCTGGCCACGTTTCTTTTGATGCAGCCCAGGATATGGTTGGCTTTCTGAGCTGTGAGCGCACATTGCTAGATCATGTCCAGTTTTTCATTAACCAACACCCCCAAGCCCTTCTCCTCAGGGCTGCTCTCAATCGCTTCATCCTCCAGACTGTGTTGATACCAGGGGCTGCCCCGACCCATGTGCAGGACCTTGCATATGGCCTTATTGAACCTCATGAGGTTCACATGGGCCCTCTTCTCAAGACTGTCCAGGTCCCTCTGGATGGCAAAGTATCTATTGATACTATTACTTGTTTATATATATTCATTTCATATCTATTTATATATTATATTTTCTTATATTATTAACTTATTTTATTTTATTACCATGTGTTTTATTTATCTTTTTACACTACTATCAGTGAATCACAACATGTATACTGCAACATAGACAATGAAACAAATGATAAAGGGGAAAAAAATGTGTACGTAGTATCTCTTAACATAAGTTTATGCAAAGCAGTAACCAGATGGGAGAAAATTCTTTTCAAGCACCTAATTATTGTAAAACCACATACCGTGCCTTAGAACAGTTCTTTGCTGTTTTAAGAAGTGTGGTCGGCTTAGCAGAATGGGCCTATATATGGCTATATAGAAAATAATCCACATTAGACCAAGGTGTTGTATCTGCAGAGAGGAAGCAAAGAGCTAGTACGTGCTGTTAAATTAACAGGAAAATAGACAGCTATCTCAAAATAAGCTTTTCTTTGTTGAAAATGTACATTTGTTCATAAAAACAGCAATACAATAAGCAGAAGATTGGACTTCATGCATAGAATCGTAGTATCATAGAACGGCATAGTCTGGAAGGGACCTTAGAGATCATCTAATCCAACCTCCCTGTCATGGGCAGGGACGCCTCTCAGCTAGATCAGGCTACTCAAGGCTCTGTCCAACTTGGCCTTGAACACCTCCAGAGAGGGGGCATCCACAACTTCTCTGGGCAATCTATTCCAAAGTCTTACCACCCTCATACTGAAGAATTTCTTCCTAAAATCTAATCTAAATCTGTTCTCCTTCAACTTAAACCCATTTCCCCTTGTCCTCTCAGTGGACACTCTTGTAAAAAGTCCCTCCCCAGCCTTCCTGTAGGTTCCTTCAGGTATTGGAAGGCAGCTATTAGGTCCCTGCAAAGTCTTCTCTTTTCAAGGCTGAACAATCCCAGCTCCTGCAACCTGTCCTCGTATCAGAGATTCTCCAGCCCCTGGATCATCTTTGTGGCCCTCCTCTGAACACGCTCCAACGGACTGTCGTGGGTTAGGTTGAATCCCACACACAGCCGGTCACTCCCCCTCCCCTACCCCCACAAATGAGGGAGAGAATTAAAGAAGAAACGGGAAACCCGTGGGTTGAGATAAGAATGATTTAATACAGATGATTTAAAACACACGGTAGATGCTCACCACCCCCTCGTATGCGAAGCCCGTCTCGTCCCAAAGCTGCAATCCCGGACGAACGCGAGGCCCCGAAATAGAGAGGGGCAGAGAGAGAGAGAGAGAAAAAGAAAAGAAAACAGCAGAGCAACAGCGCAGCAAGCGCAAAAGAGCAAAAGCGCAAAAGAGCCAAAGCGCAAAAGCCCTTCTGTCCGGCTGACCCTCACTTTTACACTGGGCATGACGCTGCATGATATGGAATACTGTTTGGCCCTCAATCTTAAGTTCCACCACAAATCACAAGGGGAATCGTGTCCCCCTTGTCCCAGCTATGCTCCCCCCTTATCCCGCCGTGTTTCTGCACTCCGGCACGCTGAAAAGTCCTTGGAGTTTCACTTCCAACCACAAACATCATCTTGCTATCAACATTCTTCTCAGAGTGAGCCTCTGAGTAAAACCAAAACACAGAGCTCTTCTAGCTGTTAAAAACTCTGTCCCAGCTAAAACTAGGACACAGACCTACGTCTCTCTTATGGTGGGGACACCAGAACTGGGCGCAGTATTCGAGATGGGGTCTTACAAGAGCAGAGTAAAAGGGAGAATCACCTCTCTTGACCTGCTGACCACGCTTCTCTTGATACATCCCAGGATGCCGTTGGCCTTCTGGGCCACACGAGTGCACTGCTGGCTCATGTTGAGCTTCTCATCTATAAACACCCCCAAATCCTTCTCTTCAGGGCTACTCTCAACCCACTTTGTGCCCAGTTTGTACTTGTGCCTAGGATTGGCCCGACATTCATTTAGAAGCAAGGAAATGGAAAGAGACGCTAAGAACATCCACAAGCAACTCCTATGCCATGGACAGGATAGTTTTCCCCTCCTTCAGTTGGGTTATTCCTAAAGCAAAAACTTGCTCTCCCTTAGTACTTTCATCAGCCACTGGGAGGAAGCTAGTGCGTAGGGATTGGCATAGTGCACGAACTGAAGAAAAACTTCTTTCTTGCCAGCTGACAAGAGATTTTGCCTGCAGTGGGCTCCTAAAAGTCTCGCAGGAAGAGCCCACATAAGTATATCACTGGAAAAGGACAAGGTTGTCAGCTCAGGCAGCTGCCTGTTGCTTGGAGGCCATCATTTTCTGTGAAGTCATTGCGGCCAGGTTGCTGTAAACCAAATTCGACAAGCTTCATTCATCATGCTTTAGATTCGGATTTCAGCTACAGCTTTCATACACCCTAGATCCATGCAAAGCCTCAATTGGGACCTCATAAAAGTTCAGCGTCTGGATCGAAAGGCTGCTTCAGGTGCAGCAGATGGTTTCTTAAGGTTTGAATTTTGTTTTCACTAGTGCTGTTGTCTTTTAGGTAAATTGACACAGTTCACACTCAAAGAGGCTGTACCGTTACTCTTAACCACTTTTTATGATTACTGGCAAAATAATAGCTTTAACCTCTGGCAGAGGGGAACAGACTGACTCTGGCGTGCAACTGATCCGAGCAGACAGCTCAAAGCTGTGATCTACTCTTTCAGTCAATATAAACTGACATTGTGATTATGTACCTTCAGAACAAGAATGCAATTTGGAATGGCTCAGGAAATATTCATCAAGCCTAATTATTATTTAAACACAGCACCCACCGAAATCTCATCACTCAAACATGTGGATGAGATGTTTTATTCCAGTAGTCCTTCCTTGGTGATGGAAATAACATTTTCATGTTTAGCTAGTGTTAAAGCTTGTTTTTAAAAATGCTTCAGTGGAAATACAATATACGTGGTGCTTCCATTCTTGATGTTTGCTATGCTTGCTTTTCAAAATAGCTATTTGTTTTTCTCCTGTTTTTCTGCAGCAGTTAAGATCATGGATGAACCAGAATCATCAGGCGATGGCATTTCAGTTGCAGCCAGCACTTACGAAACGTTGCCTTTCTTTTTTGGATCAAGTGATCTCTCTACCACTCAGCCTGAAGATGTTATTGCAGATGTGCTACCACCAGACCAAACAGCCCCACTGCCTGCAGCAACCAGCCCGTCCTACAGCCACTCTCAGATCATCGAACAGTCCCTTGAAGTACCAGATTCCTCGGTGCCCACATCTGAGAGCATTCCTCCTGATGGCACTGGGACAGGAGTGCAGGATATTGCTGCCGAGTTAGATCATGTTGGTGTGATGAGCACAGTAGCACTGGATGAAGCGGAGCACGGCAGCGGCTATATCTCAGTGCTGACAACTGAGCCTGCAGAAGCCACCCCAGCTCCTACGCTGAAGTATGTAACTACCAGCTCCATGACAACCGCAGCCAAAGGCAAAGAGCTAGTGGTTTTCTTCAGCCTGAGGGTAACCAACATGCACTTTTCTGATGACCTCTTCAACAGGAGCTCGCCAGAATACAAAGCACTAGAACAGCAGTTCATGCAATTGGTGGGTAAAAAATCAACTTGAACAACATATGCAACAGTCGGGCACAGTTTAAAGAAATACACTGAAGAGCACAGTATTTTAACAGTAACAGACCCTACTGAACTCAGTCTGATAAGCTGTATTTTTAAAGGGCTGATAAGCCTGGGATGCTCACGGGGTATGAGGAGAGAGTTTATGAAGTCAGTGTTGAAAATTTTTACTTGAACAAGAGACTCAAGATATATGCCCGGCATGTAATTTATTTAGCTTTTTCTTAGTTTCATATCAACAGTATAGCAGCGCTGATTACATCTAAGGGTTGTGTCTACATGCTGGATTTAAAAATAGGCCTTTTAAAACATATCATATCTTGGCAGGGGGAATGTGATTAGATATGGATTTTCTCTATGGGTACAAGAGGGCAGCAGGTCAGCTCAGTAACAGGCCTATTATGCTCTGCCCTAACCTGCCTGGATCAAGCGTTTGAAAATAATTAAAATTGGCTTTTGAGTGAGGTGATTTTTTTCTCTTCCAGATGAATAAACTCCCCAACTGCTGTGCATTTCATTACAGGGGAAATTGCTGCTCATCCATCTCAATACATTATTGAGAAAGATGCAAAAGTCCAGAAGATAGTGCTAAAGAGAAAAGCGAATTTTGTGGTGGAGTTTAACAACTGTCTTAAATTCAGAGAAAAAAGTGTGTGATGTGTGTACTTGGTAATAAAAAGTGACCGTAAAAGAAATTAATAGCAGGTAGACAATGACAGTAAGTTAAAATAAAGGCAAATTTCTGTTTTGCAGCTACTTCCGTACCTTCAGTCCAACCTTACAGGTTTTAAGCACCTGGAAATACTCAACTTCAGGAACGGAAGCGTGATTGTGAACAGCAAAATGAAATTTGCCAGAACAGTGCCATACAATATCACAGAAGCAGTACACTGCGTCTTGGAAGACTTCTGTGATGCTGCAGCCCAGCACCTCAATTTGCAAATTGACAGCTATTCTCTGGATATTGAGCCAGGTAAGATTGAATTAATAATGTATGTGCAAAACCAAAACCAAAATATTTTCCATGTTGTTACAGCTTCAGAAGTATTACGGGTTTGGAAATAACGATATTAGCAATAGCCTCCCAGAGATCAGGAGTAATAAGAAAATCCAAGAAGTTGCAAATTATCTGCAGACATATTTTCATACTATAATGAAAAGCCAGGTGGAGGTGTTGGTCTGTGCATGTACCCTGACTGCTTTTCAGAGCCAAATATGGGGAAATAAAAACGCTCCAGGATGAGGGCTAGGCGAAGGCAGGTATAAAGAATGCTCGTGTGCAGTTTATAGGAGTGATTTATGCAAATTTTGCACCTGATTATGTAAACATAATTTCTGATTTTTTTTGCAATGTTGTAAGCAAACCACAGTTTAGAGTATCATGAAATCTATTTTTAAAGGGCTACAGAGTTCAAGACAGAAGGAGATAACTTCTAGAAACAATTAGATTTGACAGATACTCATTGACCAGAGCATTACTATATGTCCCTCCTGATTTAATACCTTTCAAATAAGTCTGTAGTCTTTGATAAACAGTAGAAAGTCAGTAACAACATATCTGGACACTACTGAAATGTTGACAGCTTAAAATTTTCAAAAACTGTATTGTTTTATAAAATTGAAGCCTGGATCTATTTTCAGGTTCTGGTAATTATTTCCAGGCTGAATTTAATTTCATTGGCATGGAGAAGAATGATATCGATACCTTAGCAAGCAGATGCCTTTAGCAGTTATGGTTAAGTTGTCTTTTTACATACAGAACTTTGACAGCTCCAGAACAAAAAATCAATTTATAATTCATGGAGACAGTTTTTAATCAGTTTTCATTTCATGTAACTCCTTGTGGCCACCAGAGAATGGGTAATGTGCGGTAAAGAAAGTTAACAAAATCACAGTATTTAAACATACTGCTGTGATAAACTGATGTTTCACTGAATAAAGTAATAAGTGAGTTCACTAGAAAGAGTGAACTTAGGGCTGCCATAGGTTCTCTGCTTCAGTAGCAAATTTTTGTTAAATAAAAATTAAAATGAAAAAGCATTTTCATGGCTATGAGCAGTGGTAAAATGTCAAAATAGAAGAAATTATGTTCAGAAAGCCAATATATTCCCATATAGGTGTTTCAAAGCCCTACTGTCTTTTCATTTCAGAAAAAAAGAAACCAAAGCAACAAACAAAAAGCTCCCAATCTGTTTAGTAAATTAAGGTAATTTAAGCAAATTCTTATTTATTGTGAATGTAAGAGCCATCTAGTGGTAACAAGTTACACCACATTGGAACACTGGTGGGAACTGACAGTCCAAAATAGGTATCAAGACTCAGCAGCTGCAAAGAGCTCGCTTCATAGGTCGTAAATAACAGCATAAAGAGTAACATAGAGGCCTTTTTAAAATACCTGCATGCATTTTTTTCTTTTGTAATCTACACAAAGTGAAAATACAGAGAAGATGACAAAGTATGGCAGGTATGTGGCCCAACACTTTGTTAAGGCAAATGAAATATTAATACAAAAAAAAATGACCCTCTAACCCAGCGAAATGCTCATGCAGAACTCTACTTGTCCAAATAGAAATGCACTGAGACCTTTCAGCTTCTGAAAACTGTAGCCCACAACCTGGGTGATGCTTAGGCAGAGCCTGTGTCTCCTTACTAGCAGCATCAACCTTTATTTCCACTAGTATGAAGGTAAACTGTGACCATCAAAACTGGAGAGAGGCTTACAGGAGACATGCAGCTAATGCAGCTGTTAGTGCTTTAATCAATTACTCAATCATACAAACTCTTTCATTAGTGATTTTTCTTTCAGAATTTTTTTTTCTGGTTTTGCTTGGAGTGCAATTCTGTGTGGGATAAGAAAAGAATCTGTAAGAACTATAGTATTTCCTTTTGATTTGTCAGCTAGTTTTGTTTCATTAGAGATTAAAATTTGTAATTTCTGATCAGTAGTATCAATGATCAGAGCAAAGTACTTGGAACATATATATATATTTATTTTTTTTTTTTGGCCTGACAATAAAGTTACCTTGTAATTTATTGCACTACTTTGATGCCCAGTTGTTAGAGTTCATATGTATGCACATTTAGAGTCCAGGAGCAAAGTAGGTCCCAAATTAACATGCACATTGTATACAGCAAAGGGAAATAGAACAGGCTAAAACTCACTAGCCTTTTTTTTTTTTTAAAAAAAAAAAGGTAACTAGAATAGAACGTAAGAGTGGTTAAAAGTGAACAGCTCTGCTGGATTAATTTCTACCAGTTAAGCATATCCTAGCGCGAGTCTGAGACTTCCAGGAGACTTCCAGTACTACTAGAAGAATGTCATGCTCATTTTTCATTGAAATCAGTATTATGGAGCACCTAGGGCCATAAAGTGGCTCCAGATGAAAATTCTTAGCCCATATAGTACCTATAGGTACCAGCTTCCATATGCAGTATGGATCTTCTCTTTAAACTACAGATTTTTCTTCTCAATAAATTTTAAGCCCTGATTACTAAAAAGGGCTGTTATTTTTCTGCACTGATGTATTAAATGATTTTGATTTCTATAGACCAGACCTGACACAAAGTTCTTCTCTGCAACTAAGCCTACATGTACAAACTTCCTTTGAATGGGTTCAGTCTCTCAGGACCTGCTGTTCTGTGTAGATCGGCTCACATCTGTGTATCTGCTCTCATGTTCTCCTTGTGCTCTCCTTTCTTGTTTTTGTACACTCTTTTACTTTCTTTTCCTTTGTGGATTCAAACGTCTTACTGAAACTGTTTGCTGGCAAGAACAGAATTTGTACTGCCTCGTCTGCTTCTCATCTTTTGCCTCCTGTCCAAGGGCTTTACCCCACAGTAAGCAGGAAACTGCCTCCATGAGACAAGATGGTGGACGTAGCCCTCCTCCTTATGACCCCATCACAGCTGGGCTGAGCACTGGGTTAAAATGACTCCCTCTGGGTCCTTTTTTCACTTCTAGTTAGAGAATGGGAAAGAAGTAGACTTGTGTGACAGCTGGAGTTAGGTCTCTGATATGGGCTTTGCTACGAACATCAGCAGACTCATTTTCCCTTAGTCTCATAGAAGCATCCTTTACTAATATTTAAAAAAAAATAAAATAAAGAAGCAAGTTAGAAGGGTGGTGAGGCACTGGAACAGGTTGCCCAGAGAAGTTGTAGATGCCCCATCCCTGGAAGTGTTCAAGGCCAGGTTGGATGAGGCTTTGGGCAACCTGTTGTAGAGGAGGGTGTCTCTGCCCATGGCAGGGGGGTTGGAACTAGATGATCTTTGAGGTCCCTTCTAACCCAAACCATTGTATGATTCTAAGTTTTCCCAGTGCTAACACATCACGTCCAAAAAAGCTCTGCAAGCACGTATTTTCTTTAGATAGAGCCAATATTTCTAGGTTGCAGTCCTGATGGTATTGTGCAATATTTAATAATCTAATTCCCTCCCCTTGACATGTCCTAAATTATGGGTTTAAAGTTATTATAGTAGAAACTATTTCTTACACATATACAAGGCTGTTGCACAGTAGCCATGAGTGTAAAACTAGTACTTACAGTAGAAAAAGGATTAAAACATCCATAGGTGAAAATCCTCGTCAGTAAGATGAAAACGAAATTGCAGTGATGGGGTAGACAAATGTACAAGTAAATATAAGCTTGCATGCTTGCTGTGTCCTCTACAGAAAGGAGGATGTGTGTCCTTTTATGCTGGAGTATATCCTCCTACTAATGCGCAGCAGTAGCAGGCCGGCGAACGTGCCTTGTTTTCTCCAGCTGCCACGAAGCCTGCCAAGTGACTCTGGGGCAACTAACGCGCCAGTTAATAATGCTTTACCCATCCTTCACAGCCGATCAGGCAGACCCATGCAAATTCATGGCGTGTGACGAGTTTTCCGAATGCGTAACCAACGAGTGGACAAAAGAGGCCGATTGCCTTTGCAAACCTGGTTATGCCAGCCAAGACGGACTACCCTGTCGGAGCCTGTGCGAGCTGGAACCCCGTCTCTGCGTCAATGGTGGGAAATGTGAGCTGGTTCCAGGAAGAGGAGCTGTCTGCAGGTAAACAAATGGTGCTTCACGTGAATTCTGCTTATGGACCCTTGTCATGCCTATTGCACGAACAAGCAGGGCTCAGTATACACTTTTCAACAGCATAAACTCTGCTAATAAGGCAGGACCTCAGTATTCAGACCCTTCAAGCTGCATTAGAGCACCCTTCTTCAGCATAAATAGTCTCACAGTATGGATAAATCCATTCCTGCCTGTTGCTGTGCATAGAATGTCACAATTTAGTGGTTTTTTTTTTAAGAGACGCTTTAGAAATTTATTACAAACTCAGCGTCACTGGCAGAGACAACACACACAAAACCATGTGTTCTTTTCAGATTTCCAAATACATCTTGGAAAAATAAAATAGCACATTCACATTGTTGCTATTGATTATATAGCGATATTTTAAGACATTATTTTTTTTCTAAGTTGTATTAAAAGAGAAATCTGTATTCTTATAAACACACCTATGAACACTATTCTGCTTCCAGACCACCCAGTAAAGCACATGAAGGCTGAGGCTGCTTTCAGGGCTTTCTGGGAAAGACTTGAAGATTAGCAGCTCCATGTAACTGCAAACACATTCCATAAGGATTTTTACATGAAATGATGTTAAGCCAATACTGAGAACCACCGCAGCACTTGAACATCTTCATTCTCTTTCAAAAATATCAGATTTCATCTCACTGCAAGACTAGATTGTCCAGAGCATTATGTGAAACTCTGGACACCAGACTGGCACACAGTAGTTGGCCAGCCATGTACATAAGCAAGAAACAGGTTACAATTCTTGCACTTGTTTATTCTCTCTTAATAGTGACTTTACTGGATTAATGATATGGTTTTCAGTGTATTCAGGATTAATGTCAAAAATAGGACTACTGAGCAAATTATTCATATGATAATTTCATTGTAACAACATAACTGCCATAATCCATTTTCCGCGGCGGGCATCACAGAAATTATAACAGAAGATTATATTGAATTCACCACAGTTACTGCTAAATTCCTGATTTGCAGAGTCACAGTAGTGCAGCTGCAGTATTTGGTACGAGAAACCAGCCTATGAGCTACAGAGGTTCTCTTCAAAACTCTACTCAAGTAGCAAAGGGTCTAGTCTACTCCTCCAGGACCAACACACCAAAAAAAATAACACTTTTCTATTTCAGAAAAGCCCTGACTTGATGTACAGTAATAACCAAACCATCACTTGGAGTGATAAAAGTATTAAAAATAAGAAATGAAACTTTTTGTGAATTATAGCAAGTTACAAACAAACAAACTTACCGCCAGTCTCAGACTGACAGCTTGTGCAAACGTGTGCAGTCTGCAGAGAGAAAACGAGGGCCGACCATTTCCTTTAGTTAAGGACTTGTTTTGCTTGTGAATTTACTCAGAGCCATGGTTAGTTTTCCCACTAAGCAGAAGCCCTGTGTTCTCATATAAAACATGGCAATCTTCTCCCTTGCTTTCAAGGGAGCTCTTAGTAGCAGAACTCTTATTTTAGACCTTGCTACTCAGATCAAAATCACCAATAAACAGCATGTAGGCCTCAAAGTTGTGTTTAGACATTACTCCATAACACACTTCAACTTCTAAGGCTCTAAACCATGAATGTTATTTCAACGTCACCTAGGGGGCTAGAAATTTGTCAAAGATGTTCCAAATGCATAATTTCCTTAAAATTTGTAGGTTGGTAAGGAATGTATCAGTGGTTTTTTGTTTAACATTCACGCTCGAATCTAAGAATATTTTCTTTATTATCAATCATGCAATTTCATAGAGACACATAACAATTAATTGTATAGGGAATACTGTGTTTATATTTAATTGCAGATTTTCCTTTGCTTCCATTTGAGGTACTCTGGATTTTCTGCCTCCAAGTTCTGTATATTTTTCTCTTCTTCTCCCCATTTTAGATGCCCTGTACGTAAACACGAGCTTTACCAAGGACAGCGCTGTGCAAAATTTGCTCCAAAACCCGTACAACCCTTCAGTTTTAAACCTCTCGTTCTTGGCTTACTAAGCCTTGCTTTTCTGTTCATCATTTTAATTATTAAGTTAAGAAGAAAAAGTAAAAGAAACTCAAATTTGCAGTAAGCTGCTCACGATCTTTTTCTTCACATTTCAAAAATTCCTTTTTCCTTTTGCAATTCCAAATCTTACCTAAACAAAAATGTTCTGCATTGTAGAAGTTCTACTCTCAACAGCTGCAATTCAGAAAATGCTGTAAGGATTAATCCTGCTTTTGAACATGACGAGCCCATAAATAGCTTTTGTCGTACGGCTTGTAGCGTAAGTGCTTGTGTCAGTTCCTCAGAGATCATTGATCACGAAGCATTACATGAACTTGAAAACACAATTCAACGTGGAGGTAAAACGCATGGAAGTACTTTCTTACCCCTCAGCAAACAGCCCCACTTCAAATAACAGGCCCATCTTCATGTATTAACGCTACAACTAAATCAAATTTGATTCTAATCTCTTGCTTGACAATTTCAGAACTAAAAAGACTAATTCATTTATTTGCTCTCCACGTCTACTGCTGTGTAGGTTTCTTAACAGGACTGTAGAACTGCTTTTCTTACAGCTCTCTTGCATGGCTTCAGTGGTCCATCCTATCTAAATGCTTTTTGTGATTTAATGAAATAATTAATCTAGTGTTTCCGTTTATTTTTTTTTAAAAAAAAAAACTGCTGTAGGTCACCAGACCAGTTTACAAAACCAGGACTGACAAGTTAGGTCTCTGAAATTCTTCGTTTCCAGCATCGGCCAGACAAAATCAAGGTTTGTGACTATTTTCAAGAGCTTTAAAAATCTGTTGAGTTTCCTGTTTGTTTGATATGACAAAACCAACCCCTTTGTAATTGCTTTTATGCAACAAAATTCCATTCTGTATACTCATTTGCTAATGTGGCAGTCAGTGAAATACATGAAGGAAGAAGGACTATCTAAAATGAAAAAGCAACACAGATAATTTAAAAATAACTTGTGCCTGCTTAAGCTACGTGGTTTTAACAAGTAGGAATTCTAATTGGAGCAAAATACTGCTCGTATCTCAAATATTATTTCAGGTTTTGCAACTTGAAACCTCTTGTATCTTTGGAGACAAAAAAAAAACCAAAACAAAACCAAACCAAAACAGAAAGGAGAAAGGATGAGTAAAAAAAAAAAAAAAAAAATCTCTAAAATTGCCAGACTGTCTCTTAATTCTGATGTATCCAAGTATATTCTCTTGAAAGGCAGACAAGAAGCTTTTACTTTGAAATTTTCATTTTTCTCAATCACAGCCCAACTGGGAACAAAAAGGGTTTACTAGAGCTGTTAGTACCCATTATTATTGAGGGAAATATCAGTACAGGATTGCCCTGGCACTAGGTATATACTATGGGAAAGAGAACATCAGGGTACATGAGTCTTTGGCTTGAGCCGGTACACTGTTATGTAAATAAAGGAATGAGTAGTGATACCATAGAGAAAGATTTCTTTTTCACTGATCTTCATCAAACAGAGGATTCCTGCTCAGGTCTGGTTTCTTCAAGGACTGAAGGTGACAGTTACAGACAGGTGAGAAGCAGGGGGACTGGAACGCAGCGACAGAGATCGACAAGTCAGCAGGGAGCAGCAGTTTGGAAAAGCTGGAGAATGAATTGGCTCAGCTGCTGATAAAAACGAGTGCACAGACATTTGCAATTAGTGTTTTACACCCATCTTAAAACAAATGTGCCTGTGGGCAATTGTAGACCAATAAACTTTCATACCAGATAAACTACGTAAAATTACTACTTAAAAAAGCATTAAATATTTCATGAAAGGAGTAAAATGGCACATCTGAGGGAGAAAAACAGGCCTCTGCCATTCTAGACTCTATTTGAACTGCCCAAAGCATATTGGCAAAGTTCTTCTCAAGACCTAGTTAAGGAAATTCATACAGTGAGAAGTGAGGCAATCGCAAAATATAAATGGATTTAAAAAAAGATTAGGTGGTGTTGGACCCTTTTCACCACCACTTATGTTCAAAATGTGTGTTTACCTCAGAGCCCTTATGTTAAACACATTTTTAATGACTTGATAAAACACGATGGAAGAAGAAAAACGTATGTAGAACACGGCCTTCGTTAGCTGAAACCACGAGCTCCACTTTCGTATCACAATCTGGAAAAGTTCTTTGGGGCTAGGATTTTTAAAATGAGCAGTGGGGTATCTAGAACTCTTAGGCCAAATTGAAAATTCCAGTCTTTAAATTCTGTTTTGCAATGTGTAATGACAGCAGTGACAGCTTTTTAGGACGTATTATCTACAGTAAGTACAGCTGTGTATTTACAAAGGTGTATATGAAAATAAGCATAAAATTCCAGTAGAAGCTAAAATAACCTTCAATTCCTTCCTAAGCATGAAAAGTGTTTCCAGTTTAGTTACAGGGTCACTACATGGAAAATGATTGCAAACTTAGTCATCAGAAGGGGTTTTGTTCAGTTGGGTTTTTGTGCATTTAGTCATTCAGGAATTAACAAACACGTTTCATGTCCAGGTGAAGAACTTGCTCTTCTCTCTGGACTCAGTAGAAAACACAAGTTCTCTTGCAAGCAGCTGAAAACCGCAGCTATCTCTCTACAAGGTTAGGTCTCTGGGAACTTGGAGTGTCTTGCTCCACAGAGAGTACAACAGCAGGAATAAAATGACTGTGAGGGTCATCTTTCTTTGGGCCAAAGCAGAGCGTGACAACGAGCTAGAATTCACACATGCAAGTGGATCAGCTCATTCAGACCAAGACAGAAGGCCAAGTAGTCCACATCCAGTTGGCCTACTACGGTTGAGAGTCAAACCATCGTCAAACGAAAGCCCTCTGAAAATGATCCTGCTGATCAGAGACTGCCGTCTTCCTCAGCTACACAGGTGCTCTCTGCTCCTTTGAGATGAAAGCTGAAGACACCACCTCATTTGAAATGCAAATTTTCTCTTGCAGTATCCACTGTCCCTATCAGTGATTGTGCTGGACACTCTCTATTCACTGAAAAAGGTGCTGAAAAATAAAGCCTATTGCTTTTCAGCCATAAGAGTCTTACGTCAAGCTGTCTGTGAAGTCCGTTATTTTTCAGTTGATCTAATGGATGCTGTGCTATAAACTTGTCATTTATTTGTGCTCGTCCATGGCATGGGGCAGTAGGCTTCTTTTTCAAGACGTTATCTGGCAAAATTCAGTAATGGATCTAACCCTTGAAAAGAAAATGGATCTCATCTAAAGAGTCTTCACAAACTTTTCTAAGCTTGCAAAAGAGCTGTGCTGCAACAGACATCACAGAAAATCAGTTTCAACCAACTTAGATGAAACCTTAGAGAATCTAGAAATATTTGACACAAAACAGCCCAGAAGCATCGGAAATAAAGCACTGGATAAGGGGACGGTAGAATAATTTATTTCACAATGCTGAATCCAATTGGCATGGACAAAGACTGCTTCATTTGATGTAATTCAGATGAAGCCTGAAAGTCATTTTAGATTCTCCCCAAAGAAATACATAAAACATATCAGTCTTTACTTGTCAAAACCAGTAACTGACACATAGCATGACGCATTGAAAAAATGACTCTCAGCCACCAAGAGAGATGACTGAAACTAAATTTGAGGAGAAAACAAAGACTGCCACTTGTTTCACCCTCATGTCAGTCACTTGGATCATCAAGCAAACAGTATTTTGGATTAAAACAACACAACATCAATAGAAGTCAGCCTGTTAGAGTTCCCCCGTCACTGTCAGAGATTTAGTGTTTCATTATCAGAATCATGGGGGAAAGAAGACCTGCACCACCATTCAGAGATGGAAGTGCTGTGCTCTTAGCTCAAGAATATCAGGCAATAGGTTTCACAAATTTAGAATTTTGCATGGAGTAGCTCCCGCTCTTACACTTAACAATGCACAGCAGCTGAAGGTCCCAAAGACTGGTTTATCCCATTTATGCTCTAACTGTGAATCTTGTAGATACTTTAGATACGGCTTCTTTTGTAGCACGTTGCATTCTCATTATTTTACAGTCAAAATTATGTTCTTCAGATTATGATGATATCAGTGGTACTTGTGTGTTATTTCACACAGAAGCACAGCACTGTTGTACCAGGGAGGAAAAACAGTAGTTTTACTTAGCTCAATGATTTAGTGTGTAAAATAACTTCAGGTTTAACTCAGTTCTCCTTACAATGAATTGGATATTATCTCAACAGTTTTTAGTGAGATCTGGCCTGTTAGCAGTAGATAAATGATACATTTTCAAATTCAAAAGTGCTTTTCAAATGTCTCTTTTACAGGTTTGCAAAAAAGAATGCCTGCGTTATTCAAGACTGGACTTCAGGGTGATTATACATATGAAGAAAATTCAACAATTCCTAAAGATGTAACATTTTAGCTCTAAAACCAGTACACATTAAACAAATTGTTTTATTAAAGAAAAACACGACCAAGTCGACCAATTATTTGGCCATGTCCAAAATTTGCCTAGGAAGAAGTCACCAGTGTTCAGATGCGTGCAGCGAGCATCCAGCGCTTACACATCTTCACTGTATTTTTATTTAAGAGCCGAGTGCTAGAAACAGATTTTACCAAGAAGTGACTTTTTTCAATATTATGTGTCACAACCATTCTAGGAAAAGCGACGATGAAGCTTTCCTGCATTTCTATTCCCTTTAATCCACGCTCCTTACACACACTCACGTATGCGACAAACAGGGAAATAAGAGCTGCCATTGACGAAAGGCCACGTTAAAAGTGTCTGGGACCTTTCTCATTCTCTCCCTACAACGCTCACATGGCAAATCACACAAAAGTTGGGATTAATTTTTTTCATGGTGTCTATGAACATCAGATTCCTAGTTTTCTGTTAATAAACACATTATGTATACATATGTACATGCATTCTTGACTGCTTCATTTCTGGTGACAGTTAAGCTGTCTTACACTAAGACTTCAAACCTTTTGCTGAGGCACAATACCTGCAGCTTCATCTTTTCAGAACATGACATTTATATTCTCTGAGCACCCTCTCGGCAGCAAGTGAATTACAGTCGCACACAAGCACGTACACTTTAAACTCACTATACACACAAAGAATTTTGAGAGGTAACTATTAGTTTTTGTAGAAGAAATATAAGCAGACAATGGGTGGCCATTACGTATTTTATAGGCTTAGAAATTTCTGCTCTATGGACCCACAGTCCTGATTCATGTATGAGCATTACTTTACCTTGAACATCTTTTTCTTTTTCTTTTATATATATATATATGTTTATATGCTGCACCAGTGTTGTATAATATTCAGGCACTGCTTGCTGCTTGGTGCATACCGGAAGTTGTGCTTACAGCTCAAACTGAGCTTCTGCAAAGTTCGTGACGATACTGGGCGAGAGCTCCTCATTCAGGCGTGAACCGTCCCCGCTGTCAGGACAGCAGCCCATTTTAGTGACAAAGCTCTTTGCTTCGCACCACGCAGTTCCCACAGCAAAGACTGAACTTCACTTTACCTTACTACGTACGCTCAAAAGAACTGTTTACAAATTCCAAACAACTAACTGCACAAACAGATTTGCCTGCAAAACCACCAAAACTGGTGACTGTGTACAAACAAAGGCAATGCACCAAGAACACAAGGTTGAGTGTATACAGCTGAAATAGTATTTTTACTCACTTTATTAAACTAGGAAAAAAAAAAAAAAAGATACCTAAAATGTGGTTTTACAAAGTAACACTTCAGAATAAAACTCCACTTTAAAAATACTTCTTGTAGGGCACTGGAAGCCATCCCTGCCAACAAATGGTAGCTTTTCACTACTGCTCATCTAAGTTAAGAATGCATTAAGAATGCTGAAAACATTCCATTTTTTTTTCCATTACAAATGTATTTTTGTATGTGTTTAGTATATTTCAATTCATACTAGTTACCACTAGTCAGATTAAAAAATAAGTAATTTTAAAATGTGTATTTTAATAATGATTATTCATTACTGTATTTATCACTCTCAACTATTAACTACCAAATATATTTGCTGGATGTAAGCCTTTTGTATTTCAATAAAATATAATAAAACTATTTACTTGAAAATTTCACAGAGAATTTAACTGGTATTTAATCTCACACTAAGACACATCACATTATTTTAAAACCGATTTAAAACTACAGCTGGAGATGAAAGCCATAAGGAAAGTGAAACAAAATTCTATCTCCTAGATATCAGAGTCTGAATTACTCCAATCTTCTTAAGCTAAAAGGGCCAAATCAGAGTGGTTTCTGCAGCATACAAACTCGAAGCATCATAAGCAGTTTCACTAGTCACTGATGAAAAACACGGAAACAGTACACAGCATAGCAAATGACAAATACGTTGGAATTGATAGCAATAAAAGTCAAAAATAGTAATAAAAGTAAAAAGATGCTTGCTTCAACAAACACTGAGAAATGAGGGATGGGACTTCAAGATGAGAAAATGAGAATTTCTTAATATCAGAATGTTCTTTCAGAGAAGCACTTAGAAAGTAAAGAGAGAATTTTACTAGAGTAGCTTTAAGCACCTGACAAAAAAAGCATTAGGCGGTTCCAGCACAGAAATACTTTTATCCTTCTCATAACTTACATTACCCTTACTTATTACACTTTAAATCTTTAAAGACAAAATGGTAAGAGAGATGCAACTGAGATTTCAACATGGAATGTATTTATTTTTTTTTTAATTTTCAGTACAGTATTAGGAGGTCACTGAAATACTTTTAAATGAAGATTTTGGAGAAAAACCCAAAGGATTCAACCAGGTAAAGAAAAACAATCTTATCAGTGGATGAAAGACAAGTATTTAATGACCTTGTGATCCTCAAAGAAGCATTCTCTAGACAATTCGTATTCCTAGTCAGGAACGTAGCCTGGCATGGCAGTTCTCTTCCTCTCCTTTGTTTTCTGGAGTGTTTCATGCAGAAGGTCTCAACTATAATGGACAACTTCACTGAGAGGCAGGAAGATTATTTTGGTTTTAAATCAAATACACAGAACCAAGCCAACATGTTTAACTCATCATTTTGCTTTAAAAACCAAATAACATTTTTCTCTATAACCATAGATCAGAAGGATATTAGGTAATACTAAAATCCCACAGATCAACCCCATTCCCCCTTTTTTTATTTCCTCTCCAAATCAACCAACAGTGTAGTTATCTGACACAGCAGATAGGACAACAGAAACAATCGGTAAGCAGCTGAATAGTGCCTGACATTAAAAAAATAAATCTGAAATGAATTGAAAATTAATTTTGTTGCACAAAAAGATCAGTAAAACTAAAAGCAGATGCTGCTTTTGGTGTAGGGAAAAAAAAAAAGTCTTCTGCTTGCCTCAGGCATACAGCTGGAGCAATGCAGAGAGGTGAGAACATCTCATTTGAGAACATCCAGTCACCAGTTCCCTCTTCCACCATTTTGAAGTCAATTTTATGTTCCTGGTAGTTCACATTTATTAGTCATTTAGTTAACAAGAATTCCCATACAACCCATTCTGAAAAATAATTTTTCTTTCTGATGCCAGTCAAGGAAATCCTGGCACAAAGGAACAGACTGGAGAAATTCAGTTCACAATTTTATTTAAGTTCCCCGCAAGTATATTTACACATATATATACGAAAATACTTAGGTATATATATGTGTATATGCATACACACAGGCTTACTTAAGTATTGAGGTTCTTTGCTTTTCATGTCCAGTCTCGTAAGATCTGTATTTTTTTTTAATATATATATTTTTATAAATATATATATATATGTATGAACTGAGACTGAATGGGTTAAGTCAGGAAGTCTCCATAGTAATAAATACAGGGTAGGGCCTCTCGGCCCTGTCAGTTCAGCAATTTTTCTTCCTCGTATCGCCTGAATGATCCCAGCTTCTTGCAGCGCTAAATTTCCAGAGACTGGAAGTTCTGAAACTTTGGTTCCAACTCAGTAACACATTCAACCAGTAATCTAAATTTCATAAGCAGCACCTTTAAACCTCTGCAACACTGTATGGTACACAACTCGCTAGCCAGCAGTCTGATGCACTTCCATCTTCCAGCCCCAAATTACTGCTTCAGAGAAGAACTTGTTTGGGTAAAATGAAAACGTTTTCTCGTTTATAACCGCATGACCACAAAGTAGAGGGGGTCCGCAGGGGATGCTGAGATTCCCTGATGCAGCAGATCCACACAGAGTTAACGCATGACTGAAATATCTCCGCACGGATTACAGTGAGCAGCGCTTTCAGAACAAGGAGCTGGCTGTGGCATGCGAGCACAATCTAAGGCCAGCGAGGATCTACGTGCACCATGAGCTTTCCCTGCGCTACAGGACTGCACCTCTTCAAAGTTATCCAGTATAGTTCCATATTTAAAAACTAAAGCTTCCAAGAGGTTTCAAACTGAGAAAACAGTGAGGAAATTATTTTACGGCGTAAGCAAACTGTCAATTCGTGAAGCAAGACTTCATTTTTACATCAGCTTGAATAAGTAACTGCGTATCAAGCTACTTATTTTTCAAATTCCTATTGGAGAGATAATAAATAATCAAGTTTAATTTGTTGAAATAATGGCCAGCATGGTGAAACAACGTTCCCATAAGTGAACAAGATGCATCTTAAAACTGTATGAAATTAGTAATTCCCATCCACAAAAGCCTCCCAAAACAAACTGCTTAATAAGGGAACTGTTACAAGTGATGAAACTTGACAGGAGAGATTAAGACAAAGCTCAGTGTCTGAATCACTATGATATTCCAGTATACTAAAAACTGTAGCTATTTCATCAGCACATAACATTAAGATAATGCATTATGCTATTGGAGAAATTTTTATACAATCTAACAAAAGGTACAGACCTTGAGCATCTTGTTACAATTAAAATAAACAGGACGTCTGAGGCTCAGGCCTCAATATTCAGTTAAGTTATACTGCCACCAAAGAGCTGAACATGTTTCCCTTGTGCTATCCTTAATCTTATATGCCTCCAGATAGGTGTCTTGGACACTTTTGCATAATATACTGAAATTACACTACCTGGATAAACAAAATGTCCAAGAATTCCTAATGGAAATTTGGTCAGAAAAAAATAGAAATCTAAAGGAAATTTGTACTTAAAAAGAAACTACGAGAGAAGTGGTATAAGCCCTAATGAGCAGTACATTCTTTGAGTACCTCCAATATTACACACTATTGACATAAGTGAATGCTCTTTTCAGAATGTACAGAAAACTGTTTCTCTTAAACCAAGACAGAGAATGCATTAAATAAGAATTTACGAGTCTCAAGTTTAGGAGGATATCCCATCAGTTTCTGAAAAAGTCAGTAAATACAGACACTAACCAGCTCCCAAATCAGGACATAAAATGTCTCAGATTATATAAAAATGTACTCCAACTTCTCTGGAACAGAAGTCAAAGCTAAGGCCTCACAATTCCAGTTACTAGAAACAGCATATCCTCTTTACTAGATCACCACTCGAAGCCAACTATTTAGTGTTTTAAAGAGGGGCTTTTAAAAAAAGGTGGTTGCAATGCAGTTCGTTGTAATATGTACCCAAGCACAGACAGACGGCTGAAAAGCGTTAAGAGTTATAACAGAAACTGTTAAAGAAAATGCAACGTATAAACAAAATGCAGCAAACTACAGCGACTGAAATTCCTTCACGGTCCTCATACCTAGTAGAGTTCACTACACAAATTAAACATCATGAAGTACAAATTACCAAACCACATGATTAATAAAATCTGTTCACTTTATATTAAACATCTCTAATATGATTACAGAACGCTTGAGTCCTCTGTTGCACAGAGGAACTCTTCCCTTTGTGTCGCGGGCAAGGCTTCTCATCTCTGGGCAAAACCACCACTTATTTCAACAGGTTCTGCAGCATAGCTGTAGCGTACGTCGGACGAGCTTGTCTGCTTTCAATTGCATTCTGAAGATACTGGATGCCTCCACAGCGCTCCCAAATTTCTTCAAACTGTCTCGGCAAAATTTCAGCACCTCGCTTTCGAGTTAGGCCAGTCTCCTCAAGATTAAGCTCACACATATCCATATCGTCCTTACCTGAAAAGGTAAAGGGAAAAACAAAAATCTTTTTAAAGCGTTTACATCATCCAAAGGTCCCATTAACAAAGATTAGATCTTTGTTAACTAGATTTCCTCTATCAATCTCTGGTTTGTTAATAGACTTCAGAGTTTACGAGGAAATCAGTCCTCCGACACAAGTTTGGGTTGTTTTGGTTTTGGCTGTTTGGTTGGGCTTTTTCTTTTTCGTGTGTGATTTTTGTGGGTTTGTTTGTTTGTTTTTCATTTTGGGTTGGGTATTTTTTGTTTGCGGTTTTGTTTCTTTGGGTTTTTTTTTTGGTGTAGTGGTGTGGTTTTTTTTCACACCCAGAGCAGAAAAGTGGTATCAGAATAAAGTGGTAGCAGATGCTGCAACTGAAAAAATTGTGCTTAAAGAGCAATCAAAAAGGAACACAGGAAAGAAGCTGAAAAGGTCAACATCTTGATATATTCTCCCGAAATCCACTACAGGATGACAACACTTGTTTTACACATACTTACATTTTTACACAGTGTTATAGTGAACTGCTGTTATATAATTTGTTTAAATGTAGCAAGGAACTGGAGACTTTTGATCAAGTAGTCAGTATTCTTACCCTGTCAGCCTCCCATGCTAAACAAAAAACGTTTACCAAATGGGACTGACAAAGGAATCCAATGAAATGATGAGTGTAGCTCGCTCAATATATTCTAATCTTGTTTTTAATAGGTGATCCATTGAATGTGGTATTCATGACAGCAATGGGCTTTGGCACTGAACAGGCAACAGCTGGTATAAGGAATTGGATTAAAAATAAGTAGCAGAAAACCAAGGAACTTTTGATGCCAGTAAAGCACCACTCAAACTAAACAAATTGCTTATGGCCTTTTCCTCAGTCCCCAAGTTAATACAAAAACTCCAAACACATAACTGTAAAAACAGCATTTGTCCAGTGTTTTCTCCCCCTTTCATTATCCTCAAAAAAAAAAAAAACCAGGCTGTGTTTCATTACCAGATAAATCTCTACCTATGCATTGCTACATTTAGTTTTCATTTTAAATGTTTAAGATTAAAAAGCTATTCTCCCATACTAGGCGGCATAAATTTGGTAAAAGCATCTGTTTGCTGTTAGCATCATACTATGGGAAGACAATATATCATACGCGCACATTGTCTTGACACAAACGGCTGTAATTTTTCAAAGTTAACTAAAACCCGATACAATGATGAGTACAACTTTCCCAGATAAACTGTGGTGCTTTATCTTCACGCTGTCTCTGGTTCAGTGAATAATCTGACGACACTTAATAATAAAGCCATTTACATTTGGATTCCCACTCTATGATTTCCCAGATTTAAGTATATGTACAAGTAAAACACGTGACCAGTTCCATCTCCACATGATATTCCATAACGTTTGGCCACGATCAACAGCAGTCCAAATTCTCAAATTCCGCTCAGGCAAGAACTGCTGATGAAACAAAAGAGGATACAACTTGGGAAACCTCTATCAGTCTCTTTCTAAAGGAAGTCATCAACTCTGAACACTTTCAACATTTGAATTTTGCTTTCAATCCCAACCTGCTACAAGAAGAATGGGTGCCTTGTCAGGATGAAGTTCCATTTGTCGAGCAATCCATGGCCCATCAAAGTGTGCATACCACCAACCCTTCTTCTTGTTCTGGGGATCTTTGTATTGGTCTGCAGGACGGATGAAGGGAATGCGGAAGTAACGCTGTTGTCTGTTTATTTCAATCTCTTGTTGTCTGGCTGGTAGCTGGGTTGTCAGGTTCTGTTGAGCTATCACACAAAAAACCAAAAAGGCAAACAAAAAAAATCGAAAACAAGAAAGCCATATTACAACTTGCTTGATTAATAAAGTTGAAAAAATAAAACAAAACAAAACAAACCCAACCTTCCAAACGAAACCCCAAAAAACCTGAGTGATTCTTTCTGAATACAAGGTCATTCGAAGTCTCATCAAACCTAAAAAGTATTCCCATCTCATATAATGTGCATTCTTTTAATCAATACAGCTACAACACTGGTGAGGAAAGGCTCATGTTAACTATTGTACCTTTATGTAATACTGGGTTGCTCAATGGCATCAGGTACTTTGAGACGAAACAGAGTGAGTAAAATAACACATGCTTCTTTAAATGAATATTTAAGGTAAAACTTCCCATATAAAATTTCTTACCAACCAGAAACATTAATCAGTAACTGCCCTAGTTCAGTCCCATCTCTTTGTAAAACAAGGTCACAGTGCAAAGAAGCATTTTCAGCTACAAAAATACAAAGCACCACTTGAAAATTTTAGACAGTCAACACAGAAGGGTGTGTAATACTGTTAGAAACGACTAATGTGTTAATAGAAATGTTGACAACAAATACTGCTTATTACAAAGCTGCCACCAAACGCAACGTTCTGCCTAGATTTCTGTGTACCAAACTCCAGCATCAGAACTACTCTCTGGCTGCTTTCTTTTTTAAAGAAATTGGTTATTTCAGACCATTAAGATCACCAGGACCAAACTTTTAGAGGAGACAGTTATACAAAATCTTTAAAAGCTTCACGTGTGTTTTTGGTAAACGTTTCCCATGTGCATTTTTGGACTCCCCCAGAGTCCCACACATTTCGGACTTTGGAGAGAAACTTTCTTTCGAGTAAAAGCAAATACTCACTCTATTTGTTAACTCATCAACTGATCGACCTTCTTAACGTTATGTATCCACTATCATAATCAATTTTAAACAGTACATGCTCTCACAAGCAAGATCCTTTCCTTCAATAACCGCCTCTTGCAAAAGTTTATTACTGAACTTACTTTAGTGTTTTACAATACCACTGTTACAAATGCTCTGTTTAAAAAATTCTGAATGTGAATCTACACCATCTTTACAAAAGAAAGTCAGTATTAACAGTTCCATGTTTCAGCATAAAGGGAATATTCCAAGTGAATTCCTTTTTTTGCCCATTTTCTATTAAGCGACACAGCTAATTTCTGAGGCAAAATTTAATAAAATTAAAAATGAAAATCACTTACAATAATGTATTTTTACAGTAATGAGCAAAACTAAAAGACTAGCAACTGCACCTCGAAATTTCTTCCACTTAGATTCAAGCAAAAACAGTTTTTCTAAATGTGAAGAGTAGAGTCTTAAAAAAAAGGGTACCACATAAATCAAACCCCCCATTTTTTTTCCCATGTCTACAAAAACAAAGAGAAGAAAAACAAAACAGACTTTAATAGGTGAATGCTACTTATATATTACTTCTGATAAAGCATGTATTTTACAAGGATACACAGTCTATAGTTTATAGGAAACTAATTCTTTCTGCAAATTGTCTGAACATTGACAATACTAAAGCACTGATCTGTTGTAAACACTTTTTGCACTGCAAAGGTAGCTGCTAAGGCTTATTTCTACCCCTATGCATACCTAAATCCAAGAGGAAGTCTAGGGGACAGGAATGCTAAGCAGTCAATATAGCCTCTACGTGTCAGCGCTATGGAATTGTTGTTCTTTATTCAAAAGAAACCATCACCTGAATGTTAGTTCGTATGCTAGAAAAATAGCTGTTACATTAAGTTGATTCCAGAGTTTTGCTACAACAGTCATGTGCAGACAATAAAAAAATGTCAGAACATGCATGGTATTTCTAGGGAGGGGTGGGGGGGAGGAGAAGAAAAAAATGGAAATTTATACTTCAAATAACCTACATAAAAAGGTTATTTTGTTCTGCTGTCCCATGACTGCTCAAATGGGTAGGATCTCATGAAGATGAGCAGTAAAGTACATTCGTAAATTAGTAGAGTAACATATAATTACCATCAGTTGAATAACATTGCCAGACTGTGGAATAGAATTTTTTTGAACAATTGAATTCTACGTACACGTGTAGCAAAACACTGGATTGATTAATGTTAGTATAGAGCTCTCAAGTGTTCCTATTCTTCAAAGTTAGCTTAAACAACCATCTCCCCACTTACGTGAGTTGCTCAAAAATGGTGCAAAATCTGTGAACAAATATTACATGTTGAACAAAACATACAAGTGCTGATCCTTCGCAAGTTATAGTTTCATTACTTCAACATTTTTCACCAATGTTGATGATTGCCAAACAGAAATTCTGGCTACAAAATAAACATAGATGTTGAGCTAAGTATTTCTATTCATTTTCTGCTCACTGACATACATAAAATTTCTCCTTTCCTCAAGTTTCATAGATTTCCAACTGCTTTTATTTTCATCAGGATTTAATTGTGAAATGGATTACTTCAATGATTTGTGACGCCTGTTACAAAACCTCAGTTGTATACAGGCTAAGCACAGATTGTTGTAACAAATCTGCTAGTTAATTAACATAATGCTTTTAATTTTTGACATTTCTGCTAGGAAATTTCCAGACCTCTGCCTATTCCAATAATAATACACAAATCGATGTTTAGCTTCTATACTGAATGTATGAATTTAAAGAATATCTGTAAAACTATGTGACATCAGTGAAAAGACAGAAAGAAGAAACTACATCATTTGAAGCATATATCCCGATGCTCGAAAGACTTTTAGCTTAAACATCTAAGAAATCAGAGCTCCTTCTTACTACCTCCTCAGATCATTATAAAACACAGATGTGAAATGCCCATGTAGTATAATCATTTGCAACAGGAAAAATTACTTCTGACACTGAGAGTCTCTAAAGGTCACTATCAGTGATGTTCTTCTGAACTGCAGTGTTCTAAATTTTCTTCAGAAATATGAAGCCATATTTCAAGAAAAGGAAAAAAATGCAATGAAAACCACTGAAAAGAACAATGTGTCTAACTAAATGTGATGAGATCATGAACATTCCATGCTTTATTTGCACAAATCCAAAGATCTTCTGCTCTTTGATACTTCTGATCCGCAATACCATGCATGTTTATTTTACCCATTTAGCTCCAGACAGAACTTGCAAGCTCAAATTCAAACTCACCACTTTGCAGAAGTGCTTCAAATGCCTTTTCCTGCTGTTTCATTCATAAGCTTTCTTAAGCACTTAAACCCACATCACTAGGCATGGTCAGAAGGACCCACTCTTTGATAACATCTTTTCCAGGGGTCCAGATTTCACCTGCCATATATCTGTACCAAGTTCCCTGTAAAGTTCAAATTCTCAGGTAATGCTCAAGCAATGCCTATCTTGGTAAATGAATCAAGGGGAAGGAGACATCTTCGTTCTCACCAACACAGAAGGGCTGGTAGGGAACATGACACTCAAGGGCAGCCTTGGCTGCAGTGACCATAAAATAGTGGAGTTCAAGATTCTTAGGGAGGCAAGGAGGGTGCTCAGCAAGCTCACTACCCTGGATTTCAGGAGAGCAGACTTTGGCCTCTTCAGGGATCTCCTTGGTAGAGTACAATGGGGTGAAGCCCTGGAGGGAAGAGGGGCCCAAGAAAGCTGGTTAATATTCAAGGATCACCTCCTCCAAGCTCAGGAGCGGTGCATCCCAAAAAAGAGGCAGTCAGGCAAAAACACCAGGAGGCCTGCATGGATGAACAGGGAGCTCCTGGACCAACTCGGACACAAAAAGAAGGGCTACAGAGGATGGAAGCAAGGACAGGTAGCCTGGAAAGAATCCAGAGCAATTGTCTGAGCAACCAGAGATCAGGTTAGGAAAGCTAAAGCCCTGATAGAGTTAAATCTGTCCAGGGACATCAAGGGCAACAAGAAAAACTTCTATAGATATGTCAGTGATAAAAAGAGATCTAGGGAAAACGTAGGCCCTCTCCAGAAGGAAAGAGGGGACCTGGCTATGCGGGATATGGAGAAGGCTGAGGTTCTCAATGACTTCTTTGCCTCAGTCTTCACTGGCAAGAGCTCCAGCTGCACAGCCCAACTCACAGAAGGCAAAGGCAGGGACTGGGAAAATGAAGAACCGCCCGCTGTAGGAGAAGATCGGGTTTGAGACCATCTAAAGAACCTGAAGGTGGACAAGTCCATGGGATCTGACGAGGTGAATCTGCGAGTCCTGAGGAAACTGGTGAATGAGGTTGCTAAGCCACTATCCATCATATTTCAGAAGTCGTGGCAATCTGGTGAAGTTCCCAATGACTGGAAAAGGGGAAACATAGCCCCCCATCTTTAAAAAGGGAAAAAAAGAAGACCCAGGGAACTACAGGCCAGTCAGTCTCACCTCTGTGCCTGGCAAGATCATGAAGCAGATCCTCCTGGCGACTATGCTAAGGCACATAGAAAATAAGGAGGTGATTGGTGACAGCCAACATGGCTTCACTAAGGGCAAATCCTGCCTGACTAATTTGGTGGCCTTCTATGATGAGGTTACAGCATAGATGGATAGGGGAAGAGCAACTGACATCGTCTACCTGGACTTATTCAAAGCATTCGATACTGTCCCACACAACATTCTCGTCTCTAAACTGAAGAGACATGGATTTGACAGATGGACCACTCGGTGGATAAGGAATTGGCTGGATGGTCGCACTCAAAGAGTTGTGGTCAACGGTTCAATGTCCAAGTGGAGGCCAGTGACGAGTGGTGTTCCTCAGGGGTTGGTACTGGGACCAGTGCTATTTAACATCTTTGTTGGTGACATGGACAGTGGGATTGAGTGCACCCTCAGCAAGTTTGCAGATGACACCATGTTGTGTGGTGTTGTGGACACGCTGGAGGGAAGGGATGCCATCCAGAGGACCTTAACAGGCTTGAGAGGTGGGCCTGTGAGAACCTCATGAAGTTCAACAAGGCCAAGTGCAAGGTCCTGCACATGGGTCGGGGCAATCCCAAGCACAAGTACAGGCTGGGTGGAGAATGGATTGAGAGCAGCCCTGAGGAAAAGGACTTGGGAGTGCTGGTAGATGAGAAGCCCAACATGAGCCGGCAATGTGCGCTGGCAGCCCAGAAAGCTAACTGCATCCTGGGCTGCATCCAAAGAATCATGGCCAGCAGGTCGAGGGGAGTGATTCTGCCCCTCTGCTCTGCTCTCGTGAGACCCCACCTGGAGTACTGCGTTCAGCTCTGGAGTCCCCAACACAAGAAGGACAGGAAGCTGCTGGAGTGAGTCCAGAGGAGGGACACAAAGATGATCCGAGGGCTGGAAGACCTCTGCTATGAAGACAGACTGAGAGTGTTGGGGCTGTTCAGCCTGGAGAAGAGAAGGCTCCAGGGAGATGTTATTGCAGCCTTCCAGTACTTAAAGAGGGCCTATAGGAAAGCTGGAGAGGGACTTTTTACAAGGGCATGTAGTGATAAGACAAGGGGCAATGGCTTTAAACTGAAAGAGGGGAGATTTTGATTAAATATAAGGCAGAAATTCTTCTCTCTGAGGGCGGTGAGGCACTGGAACAGGTTGCCCAGAGAAGTTGTAGATGCCCCATCCCTGGAAGTGTTCAAGGCCAGGGTGGATGAGGCTTTGGGCAACCTGGTGTAGAGGAGGGTGTCCCTGCCCATGGCAGGGGTTTGGAACTAGATGATCTTTGAGCTCCCTTCCAACTCTAACCACTCTATGATTCTATGATCTTTGTATAAAGACTAACACTGTGGGTAAGTAGGGCACCTGTATCCCCGCATCCCAGGACAATGCTCTAAACCCAGGCTAATGGGACTTTAGAGAGAACATCTTCTCCCAGTCTTCCCTTTCCTCTACCTCTCCCATGAACCGTGTGGCCAAGAACACAAGGATCATGGAACCATAAGACAGCAGGAAAGATCTGTCTAAATTATTATAACCATTTGCTGTGATTCTGTTCAATTCTTAGATTCCTTTTACAACAGATGATCACTGGACTTGGGAGGTGGGGTGGTATGAAAAGAGTAACAATCCACTCTGCAGGTATCAGTCCTGAAAATAAGCACCTAATTATCAGGTCTGGTAGTACTAAACATGGTAACTCCTACACCTTCTTGTTGAAATTAAAAAGGCAGTCACTTATTCTCATTAGTGCATGACTTTGACAACAAATACTCATCTACGAAATAAGCAGAATGACAGTCTAATAAGAAAGAAGGGACTATGCAAAATTTGTCACTCCATAATCAAAAATGGCAGTATCATCACTCATAGAATTTTAAAAAAGAGAATACAACCTGAAATACATAAAGTTTACTGTAATGTAAATGAGAAAATTATTAGCATCTTTTAAAAGTATCTATCTCTATGTCAATATAACTGTATCTTAGAAAAGAATAAAAGCATGAGAAGAAAACCCTTATCACCAATACTTTTTGTTTTGTCTGGACCCAAAATATAATATTGAATTACACAACGGAGCATGATTCCTTCCAATCTTGTTTTTTACAGTACAAAAAAAAAAAATCACATGCAATTCTCTGATAGATGGACAGAATTTTTAGAATGTCTATTCTATTCTTAGGTATAAGTCTCTGTTCTTAACTGTCATTAACTACTCTCAGAAAACAACATTTGCAATTCAGGTCAGAACTAGTATGAAAAATCTTAAAACCAAAGTCTCAAAGTCTCAAAACGCAAACTGCAACTTCATAAATGGAATATTATCTTCCTAAGTTTTAAGCAGTACAGCAATGAACACAGAATCATAGAATCATCTGGTTGGAAGAGACCTTCAAGATCATCAAGTCCAACCATTCACCCTGCACTGTCAGGGTCCTTAAACCATGTTGCTCAACACCAAATCTACACGTTTTTTAAACATCTCCATTTAGCAAAAATGCCAGCAACTGCAACATCATAGAATCATAGAATGACATAGTCTGGAAGGGACCTTAGAGATCGTCTAATCCAACCTCCCTGTCATGGGCAGGGATGCCTCTCAACTAGATCAGGCTTCTCAAGGCTCTGTCCAACCTGGCCTTGAACACCCCCAGGGAGAGGGCATCCACAACTTCTCTGGGCAATTTATTCCAAAGTCTTACCACCCTCGTACTGAAGAATTTCTTCCTAAGATCTAATCTAAATCTGTTCTCCTTCAACTTAAACCCATTTCCCCTTGTCCTATCAGTGGACACTCTTGTAGAAAGTCCCTCCCCAGCCTTCCCTGTAGGTTCCCTTCAGGTATTGGAAGGCAGCTATTAGGTCCCCCCAAAGTCTTCTCTTTTCAAGGCTGAACAATCCCAGCTCCCGCAACCTGTCCTTGTAGCAGAGGTGCTCCAGCCCCTGGATCACCTTTGTGGCCCTCCTCTGAACACGCTTCAACAAATCTGTGTCTCTCTTATGGTGGGGACACCAGAACTGGATGCGGTATTCAAGGTGGGGTCTCACAAGAGCAGTGTAAAGTGGGAGAATCACCTCTCTTGACCTGCTGACCACGGTTCTCTTGATACATCCCAGGATGCGGTTGGCCTTCTGGGCCGCATGAGCGCACTGCCGGCTCATGTTGAGCTTCTCATCTATAAACATCCCCAAATCCTTCTCTTCAGGGCTACTCTCAACAAATCAAGAACTACTTTTAACAGATGTGAGTTGGTATGAGAAAAGGTTTTAAGGAGAGCTATTCAGTGCACGTAATCTGGGACTCCTGAAAGTATTCTACTTTCTGCAAAGTATTTGCCAGTTACAATCTTATCAAAATATTTACCTTAAATCAATATATAAATTCTCCAATACCCCCAAGAATTTCCTTCAGCCTAGCAAAACCAAAATTAATTCTAGAAACGTTTACTTTAGAATATTGTCACCAAAATGATTATGAACACAAAATTATCTTTCCTCACCATAGTCTGTGACTGATTTGGGAGCACGCTGTTCCGTTTCCGCATTGCGTTTCTTATTCTTGGATTTCCAAGCATGATACACCTTCAGCCTTCTGTGAAACTCTTCTCTGCAGGCTGCCAACAGTTCAATATCTGTCCCAAAAATAAGGAAGGAAGAGAGGAGTGAGAAAAATCAGAACAATTCTTCATGAAATGCTTTTCTGTATTGATAGGTACATAGTCTTATATCAGTTTGTAACACTAATATGATATGATATAATATGATATAATATGATATAATATGATATAATATGATATAATATGATATAATATGATATAATATGATATAATATGATATAATATGATATAATATGATATAATATGATATAATATGATATAATAAACCCTCATTGTCTGCAGCAACAGGGCCTGTATTTTATGGCCCAGAATGATCCTTGGAGTGCTATATATCCTTTTCTCCCTTAGAGGAATGGTAGTCCCACAAAGTTGCTTTTCTACTGTGTGATTTGGAGCAGTGAAATGCTGCAAATAAAATTTTCACTTCGTTAAATTTGTCTGTTGGCATTATCACAAGCCAAGCAGTACAGAAACAGATAGAATTCACCACGGAACTTTATTTCTGCAGCTTCAGAAAAAAAGGAAATCAGCAATTTGACTGCTCATGTCTGGGTTCTTTTTCCATTTTATTAAATATATTTTAATTTTGCTGAATTTCATGATACTAAGAGACTGAATGACTGAAAGGCTTTTTCATTAGTCACCTAAGAGTATTCAAACTGGCTGCACTAGGAATGAACGCACATTAGCACCATATATTACTGCACCACCTATTCAGCTGAAAACATTGCTCCAGTCTTGTATATGTAAAAATAACAGACACAGCTAGAAGTTGGAGCTAACTTTGGGCTTTAAATACAGAGAGAATGAGTTTGTTCCCAATTCCTACATCCAGGAAGAAATTCTCAGTAATCTTAAATCAGAAATTAACCAACTGCTTTCAATGAGAAGCAGGAAGAAACAGTAATATTCAATAAATGAATAATTCTCATCTGTTTGTATCTTCGTAACATTGCTGGAAAAGTAGTTAATGTCCCAACTGTGAGTTTCCCAAAAGAAGTTACACATTTTGAAAATTAAAGAATAATCTGAACATCTAAGACAAAAAGTATTTTGCGTTGTGCTTTACATGACATATTTGCTTTTTGTGATTTGGTGACAGCAAGAAGTGATACCAAAAAATTTCTTAAAACATGGAAATTCTAGGTAAAGCATAGTAACTATATTCCCTTTGTGGAAATACATAAAACTGATAAAATTTAATTAAGAAATAATAACATGTATTTTATGGCCAAAGTAGTTTCACATTATAAATACATAATCAGTAAAGGAGTTAACAAAGGAAATTCTGTTTCCTCAATACAGAAATAGTTTAGTTCTCTTGGGGTAATAGAACTTTTTAAAATTAATTTTACATTCCTTCAAACCTGACTAAGTTCATGAGCAAGATTTTATCTTGATTAAAGGAAGAAAGTAACACATTTCATACAACTACAACTTGATTTCTTTCTCAAATCAGAAAAAAAACAACTTACCACAGGATGTATTGATTGTATCACGAAGCTCTGCATATTTCCACTTACTAAGATCATGCTTCTTAGTTCCAGCAGCAGCTTTTGTGGCTTGAACTGAAGGACTCCTACAATTATTAAAAACACCACATATGTATTTTTTCAAGTATGAAACAGAAATTACTACAACAGGAGGAACAGATCCCACGATGAACACTGCAGCATGCTTATTACAATGAAAAGCAGCAGCAGAGGGACTGAATTCAAAGGCAAAGTACCAAACTATTTTCAAGATGGTCAAATGATTAAGAAAAAGTGAAAGCAACTTTTACGTCCAAAATCATATAGTAATCTGATTGGGTGCCTAGAGATTAAAAGGAATTGTCATTAATAGTTAGTACTTATGTGTGAAAAGACACATATTCTATTCATGTGTACCTCACCCCACGCTGATGTACGTGTTTCTTGGTACTAGTCAAGATGCAGAATACAGACAACAAAGAGTGGCCATATACATTTTCAGTTCCATTCGAAAAACAGACAAGGAAAAATATTTCTGAAGTGGATGAGGAGAAGGGAGAAAAGGCATTTCCTCTGCTGTTTAAAACAGGATTAGGACAAAATCCTTGTTCCAAGACTAGAGAAAATATTCCATGTCTTTGACAAAAGTCTAATTTGAGAGAAGAAATCAAATTAATTCTATATTAATTGTATAGTAGCTGTCTGAGAACAACAATATTTATTCTGGAGAGGGTGGGGTGGGGAGGAAATAATTTAACAGACACCAGGGAAAAAAGTCCACTCTCAAATGAAAGGCTGAACAGTATAACAAGACTCATCTGGAAATAGTGTTTTTCAAAGGCAGAAGGTATTCATCATGTAGGCAATATGCAATAAAGCCAACAGTAAATGCAAGTGAGAATTTATTACTAAAATCTCCACCATGTATGGAGTTATCTGTTAATATGTATATTAACAGTATGTATAAGGTTATCCATGCAACAAACAAATATACATTACATGTACGTATATAAAGATAAACCTGAAAATATTTTTTTTTTCCCCTTTAAAAAAGCATGGATAAAAAGTGGAAGAATTCTCCCTTAGGAATAGCAAACTCTCTGTAGATTATCTGGATATAAACTAAATTCAAAACATTCCAGCATTCAGTGATGATCAGAATACTTTGAAACACTAAGGAATTCAAGAACTGACACATGACTTCACCAATCTCTGCTAATGACCATGACTAATAACAAAAGGCAAGCTGAACTATCTTTCAGGATCTGAGATTTGTTCAGAAGAAACTAGATCTTTAACATGGCAGCAAAATACTTGATGCAATATACCACATTAAAAATTCACACGAGAGGAAAACAGAAGAAACCAGGCCTTTCCAGTTAGTCTGTGCAGCAACATCTTTGTGGGACTGTTACATTATTAAAGTATTTATAATCCAGTAAATATTATTTTAAAGTTTATTTGTCCATAAATGTCTCATGTGGGACTATGAGGTTTTACTTTATTTCCCCTTTTCTAGTTAATAGGCTATAAACACATTTTCTATGAAAAACTTCTCTATGTAGATACAGCAGTTCTAAAAGCACAGATTACAACTGCAATTTATTTTTAAGTTTCATAGAATAAACCAATCTGTTTAACCAAATGTTCTTCTTAATAGCAACTCAATCATCTCTTCAAATGAAATTAAAATTACAAAATTTAACTGTTTATTGCAGCATCAGCTTAATTATGCCCACTCATACTACTAATCTGAGTCAACACACAGCTTCCAGTTATGGTATGTGAGAAGTCTGACATTAAAAAAATTGCCTCTTTAACTTTTAATCAGTACACAGCTAAGAACAGGAACTTTTCCTCACGCTTAGCACTACTATTAAGTGTAGAACAAATCACTACGCAGACAGTCTCCTTCAAAATATATATTTTAAAATTTTGTTACCATAGGCATATCTGCAGGACATTAAAGGATTGCTGCTAAATGCAATTTCCGCTGCCTGGTGTCTAACCTTCTTGAATCTAATTTGACAAATCCTAAGGATTTTCTTTATTTAGCAACACTACCCACCACTCTAAGAGTTTGCTACATAAATTAGAGGAGCAGAGCTAGGCTGCAAGATCTCTGGTTAAACTAGTAATCTTTAAGAATGCTAATCCAATTGAATGGCTTAGCCTTTCCATTACAGTACTACTCTGCACATCACTCTCTTGTTTTCTACATGACTTTTAGGGTAACAGCCTGGCAGTAAGAGGAGCATCATACTTCACAATCGGTCTTCACTGCTCAATCTGACAAAGTTATGTATCATAAATAGGGAAAAAAAAAAAAGTCTCAAGTCAAAAGTTTCCAGTATATGAAAAGTGAAAAAAAATTAGTTAAACAAGCATGCAGTAAGGAGTATTGCATTTGGAATTCAACCAAACCAGAGAGCCTCTGATTTTGCCCCAAACTTCTGTGATTATTTTGCACATTAAGAATTGGTAATTGTCATTGGAACTATGCCAATGTATGCAATGCAATCGAGCCATCTAAATTCACATGCCAACTTAATGGCACACAACATTGTTTATTCCTATTCTTAACACGCCGCTGCAAGAAACAAATTTAATTAACACCTGCCCTCCCAATTATGAACGCTACAACGAGAGAACCCATCAATCACACGAGACCGATCATTTTGGGGCTATATATATGCAATATAGTACCTTGTTAAACAGTCACTTTTAAAAACTCTAAACAATTTTGCTTCTTGTGTAAGCTAGAGAAAATGAATGTTAAAAAGTTATTTTTGTCCTCAAGCTGCACAAAACATTTTCTAATTACTCACTGGTATGGAAGGCATTATAACAACAATTCCTTTCAACAGAGAATTAGTATTCTAACACAAACTAGTGGGAGACTGTAACGACAGAACTTTATTCAGAGCTAAACCTGCATTCTCCTTTCCTCTCGCACTGTGCATAAATCTTGCATTAGCATTTAAGAAATCTCAGAAGGGGATTTTGTCTAGATGTCTTAAGAGGGGTTTTAATACGCCTTTAACATGGTAATTTTCAAAACTGCTTTTATTTGAAGGGAATTATAACTAGAATATTTTCTTATTAAAAGCACTAACAGTTACATTAACATTAGATAACTTCATTAACTCTGTGCTGAAACTATATAATTCCACCTCCAAAATATGTGGAGCCTATTTTTCTATTACCATTATAAGAAATGTGAAAAGAGAAGAAAGCTGGAGGAACATTACCAAAATTACAGAAAGTACAAAGGTATGTGAACTATTCATTCTTTTTTTATATATAATCCATTAAAATAGCAGAAAAATAATTGCTGAAAAAGAGGTGTTGAGAAGGGAAATTTTCTGAAAAGAAATAACTGATTTATCTGCTTAGCAGTTACAAAAAAAATTCCATTATTTTTCATTCCATAAGAATTCAACCCATTTCATGTGTGATTTATTTTTATAAAATGATTGATTCATTTGATGTTGTTTTCTCACCTACCTAGATAATATTTCTGACATTTCTGTGGCCATTTGTTCCCTATAAGAAAATTGATAAATAAGCATAAACCAAAGATATTAACATAAAAAGAGCCTTTATATCTGTGACAACCAAAGTAAGTTAATTCAAGTGTATAAAAAAACGACAACTTATCTTAAATAATTTTCATTCTAATATATATATGCACACACACACACAGAGTCTTGGTTCTTTAAAGAGCAATAAATCACTCAGGGCAGTGAAAAATGGCTAGTATGTGAAAAAGTTTGCACTAATTATATAATCATCTTTAAATATTATTAGGTATATTAGACTATTAACTTGTTTATTAGACATAAGTAAAATAGTGGATATAAAGTATTACAAACTGATTTAATTTTTACAGATGCGCGCTAATAAAGATTATTATGGGTATTAGTAAATAAGAGGACAATATCAATTTCCTTTGAATTAATTAGTGTTACTTTTTTTTCTATTAGAGCATTCAAATGAAAAAAAATGCCATACGCAGTCATTTGCGGCTTTGATCCATTGGCTCTGCAAATAGAAGATATTTATGTTAGTAGACTACTTCCTAGTTACCTTTCTAATAATCTGAAGTGGGAAAAGGTGGGTTATAGTATTTACTGCTCTCTCACATCTTATTTACTATCTCATGATTTTTCTTTTTTTTTTTTTTTTAACTGAGAAACAGGATTATATAGATCTTTCTTCTTTATCTTTCTCATTCAATCATAAGTTTTATATTATTCTAAAAAGGTTAAATTAAGATAATCTGGAAAAAATGTATGAGTGAAAACTTTCCCCACCCTTTCTCCCCCATACCCCATCTTTCAAAATCAAAGAGTTTGAGACATACTACTGAGTGCCTGCATAAGTGTATCACAAGAAATAACAGCAATCCATATGTAGCTACTCTGGGAACAAGACATATAGCTGCTTCATGCAAGCTGTGAAAAGACACCGAGTCGAACGGCCATACTGAAGACTCACATGAATGTACATGTAGCCTTGAATATGCTACAAATTAGAACTTACGTGGATTGTTCCAGCGCAACGCACAGAACAGATACACTCACACTACTTTCACTGAGGCTAGCTTGTTTTGGTGCTATATGCTAGACCAGACATTTCAATAAGCCATATAAGTTAAAAATATTGCACAGTTGAAAACAGGTATCTATTATTTAACTAATTTTTTACTTGAGTGCTAAGCACTTCTGCTACTTTACCCCTAGGTGTAGTAAATCCCTCATTACATGTTCTTTCAAATTGTGGATAAGTAGTAAAATTGGATGAAGTTAGGAAAGGTCCAGCATATCCAGCACAGAATAAGCACAAATAAAAATGCTGGATCTACTGCCAGAACAACAACTTTGCTTTGACAGGAGCCAACGAGTATATTTCTCAAAGAAACTACCAATACTTACAAACCTTTAAATATCTATAAAACTAATGGTGAATGCAGCAAGTTACTGAGGAGAAAAGAAATAAAGCAGAGGCTACTCATTTTCAAATATGACAACATGTAAGTACCACGTTTCTTAAAAATGAGCAAAATACAAAAGTTCCTTCAAAGTGGCACAAAAGAATCACTTTGTACTATTTTCACTTCACAGGGAGTACAGTGCAATGGAAAATAACTCTTTTATTCATGCCAACTTGCAAGCATGAAACAATTTTTTACAAAACTGTGTGAAAACACTCTAGAACCAGTATACTGCTTGTATTCAGTATGGAGTTATACATGTGTTATCTTACTACAGCAAAATGTATCAGAAAAGGGAAATACGCATATATCAAAGTCGCAGTGATTTCAGTGCATCATATGGTAATATGTAAGTCTCAAATCCAGAAGATGGCAGAATATAAATTCTTTAGACTCTAGTAAGATTTTAATTGGTGTCAGTTAAAATAAGTTCTAAGAATTTATGTTTAAATTATTAAATTACTTGTTTTGTTCAAACCAATAGTTTTCATTTCAGAGAAGAATTCCCCCAGTTTCTACCTTTAGGCAATTCCTGCAGTTACATGGAAATCTACCCTTGCATTTCAGTAGAAGATATTGAGATCTGGAGAAGGTTTTAGTTTGATTTTAAACAAATCAAACCAAAACCAAATCAAAGGTGAAATTAAAAGAATTATCTTCAATTTTTGGACATGCTTAAAACTCTTTGAAGTAGACTGCAGAAAGAAAAAAATTTGCTGAAGAACTAAAAAAAAAACCATATAAGCAGAAAAAGCTTTCTACTACTTTTTTGTAGATTTATATATTATTCTGTTCGACAAAGGATTTACATCGCTATGTTAACTTGTTCAGACATTCTGCACTTTGCAACCATTCAGAAAGTAGTCTTCATTCTCCTACCACTAGCTACCTGGCGGAGAGAAACTGGAAGTCATAACTATCAGGTCAGTTAGTTCATCATCCGTTCTCGGACTACACAAGGAAGACATACATCAGGATTACTCACAAGCAGTAGGAAACGCCATGGAGATTAGAGCTTCACTGACTGAAAAGTTAGTGAATTCTCTCAGCCCTTTTGGTCTAATGCCTCCCTTCTTTCGTATTTAAGAGAATTTTGCAAGGTTGCAACACTAGAGTGACTTCGGGTTTACTTTCCGGGTATCGCACCAAAATTCAAACAGGGGAAGTGTGAAAACCTCCAAAATGCTGGCTGTGAAATTTTTGGACGTCAAACTGAGCATGTTAAAGTTTTACCTGACACAATACGACAGCTATTGTATGACTGAGGACAAAACCACAATCACTTTAGTGGAAGTGCCTAAAAATCAGTGTTGTACATTACAAAAAAATTACCTTACTATCTCATGTAGGCATACAGTTATTAAAAAGAAAAGTATACATCTAGATAAAATTCTGAGTAGCAAACAGAACACATCCGAGAGTGTGTTCCAAATTCCATGGGAACACTTGGGATTTTCTTACACGCCCTCTTTCAACAACAAACTGAGCAGACTAGTATTAATGAAGTCACCAGTGATGTGATCATGTTCATAGGTCCCTTTATGCAATTTGACCAGTAAGCACCATTTTTACTGTAACTTCTAAGTTGCTTTTAAGGCATCACCCTTTACACGTGAGAGCTCTTGCTCTGCAGGCAGTGTAGATCTGTATACCAAAAGCCAAGAACCCCTTGTGGCACATCAAAAAGTTCAAACAACACAAAATAAAATGTTTAAGACAATGTTTAACTTGCAAACTCATCTATGTTAAATATATTAATTCCACTTTAAAAAACTTACCAGTCAGGACACAGAAATAACTACTATTTCTGCATTCAAAGAGGGCTTGTTGTCAAAAAATACACACACAAATTCACACTACACTACTGGAACCATCAAGTACCAGAAAGGGTATGTTTTATTGCTACTTACCACTGAAGAAATTCCATTCACTACTTTAAATGAGTCATGAAAACTGTAATTTAAATTGGTTGCCATCCTTGCCAGAACTCAAAAAGAAAGAGAACTGCTGTCGTATTCACAAGCACCTACTAGATTACGGATGTAGCAAGATGCAAAATGGAGAAAGTCTTTAAGCAAAAGTAATCTATTTGTAACAAATTTCAGAAGTCAATTTGAAAAATATTCCAATACACTGACTTGAAAGGTCCATTTAATTACTACAAAAATGCATAAAATCAACAAGAGCCTAGTCTTCTCAAAGGGATCAGGATAGGAAGGGGGGTGGGGGGGCAGAGCAGAGAGAGAGTTTTAACTACTAAATTCCGTACCTGCGCAACCCTAAATCAAGCTGAGCCTCATCAGTGATGAGTTCTGCCTCACACTGGGCAATTCTCATTGCAAGTTCACGATCACGACGTTCCTGTTCAAGCACCGCCTGGTGCTGGGTTTCCTCTTCTCGTTCTCTAGCTAGCTGAGCCTCAATTTCAGCCTGTTTTATAAAAACACACCTTTAACCTTATCCAATCAAACCCAAAATGCTACATAAGCAAATGATTAGAAAAACATGCCAAGTAGTATATTTATAGCTTTCAAAATACGCAACATTTACAGAACTGAAAGAGTATCTGCAGTAGTATTTAGTTTGACCCAAAAAGCCCAAAATAGCTACAGATTGCATCTTGGTTTTCATGTAGTTTATCAAATCATTATTGTCCATCACTTGTATTACCTTTTCAAATTAAAGTGCAAATCAATTACTCCTTATTTAAAAAACACATGAAGCTTTTTGTTAGCTGTTATGAAAATCAGACTTCAAAAGTTCTTAGAACCATTAAAACTCAGACGATACAGAGCAATACAGTTAGTCCCCCATAGCACTAACACAATGCTCCCTTGGTATTCTGCACTTGGCATCCCAGGACTTTGCAATAAGCGTTGCTTCACATATAGGTCCGTGATTCATTTTGAAAAGGGATCAAGACAAACACTGGAACCCTCTGTGGACCTGACCTGGCTTTGAATTTAAGCAAATGGTAAAATTCTGACTTACTGCAATGCAGAAGCAATCCAGATATACTGCCTCTGCAGAGCAAAATTATAATTCCAGTTTACCATCATTATTTAACAAAGGGTCTTGCACACACAGTAAGTAAAATACAACCACCCAATTCATACCTCTGAAAGTCATACGCTCCAAGTCTTACCAGGCCTTTCTTGGTGCCCAAAAGTCAACAAAGGAGACAAAGTCTCCTCACTTCCTAATCACCATCATTAATCTGCACCACTAAAGCAGTGCAAGAACACCAGTGACTTTATCCTATGAATCCAATTTCGATTAGCTGATAGTAACAACGACCAGGAGAGATAATGAGTAAATAATTGTATGTAGAATCATAGAATGGATAGGGTTGGAAGGGACCTTAAAGATCATCTAGTTCCAACCCCCCTGCCATGGGCAGAGAAATCCTCCACTACACCAGGTTGCCCAAAGCCTCATCTAACCTGGCCTTGAACACTTAGTAGAAGAAAGAAATACCCTACTGGATTACATATCTGCTTTGTATCCAAACGAAGTGTTTCTAAGTAAAAGTGTAAATTACATTCTGCATTGCAGATATCCAAGTCTCAGAAACAAAGAAACATAAATAAAGACAATCCCTACAGATGCTCATAGTGCTGGCAGATCAAGTTTTTAAACTTTCTGGCAACAGGTCATCTTGCTTCCTCAGTGGACAAAGTTTAATCCATTTAAACTGTCCCTGAATGGAAACATATCCTATGAATTTCTCACAAAACACTAGGCACATCTCCAATGGTCTCCAAACAATAATTTAGAGACTGGCCAAATAGCAGCTTACTCTTTTTTATGTTTAACTTCTGCAAGCTGGTAGCGCTTATTATTCTGATACAGGTGACAGACCAAATAACACAGGAAAGATTTATTTTTCATCAAAGTTAGGCTATAATTTCTCTGCTAGTTCCAGTGACTTGTTTATCAAGAATGGGGGTGAGGTGATAGAAAAAGAGCATGAGATGCAAGGAGGATAAGCAGTGCTAGGCTAACTCCAGGGATAACATACTGGAGAAAAATTCCACTTCCACCCTCAGCAAGTTCGCCGATGACACCAAGCTGTGTGCTGCCGTCGACACGCTGGAAGGGAGGGATGCCATCCAGAGGGACCTCGACAGGCTGGAGAGGTGGGCCCTCATGAAGTTTAACCAGGCCAAGTGCAAGGTCCTACATCTGGGTCGTGGCAATCCCAGGCACAAATACAGACTGGGCGGAGAACGGATCGAGAGCAGCCCTGAGGAGAAGGACTTGGGACTACTGGTGGACGAGAAGCTCAATATGAGCCGGCAATGTGCTCTTGCGGCCCAGAAGGCCAACCGCGTCCTGGGCTGCATCAAGAGGAGCGTGGCCAGTAGGTCGAGGGAGGTGATTCTCCCCCTCTACTCTGCCCTCGTGAGACCTCACTTGGAGTATTGCGTCCAGTTCTGGAGTCCCCAACATAAGAAGGACATGGACCAGTTGGAGAGGGTCCAGAGGAGGGCCACGAAGATGATAAGAGGGCTGGAGCACCTTTCCTATGAGGACAGGCTGAAAGAGTTGGGGCTGTTCAGCCTGGAGAAGAGGAGGCTCCGGGGTGACCTTATAGCGGTCTTCCAGTACCTCAAGGGGGCCTACAGGAAAGATGGGGAGAGGCTGTTCAGGAGGGCCAGTTGTGATAGGACAAGGGGTAATGGTTTAAAATAGAGGGAGGTAGATTCAGGTTGGATATTAGGAAAAAATTTTTTACCATGAGAGTTGTAGAACACTGGAACAGGTTGCCCAGAGAGGTGGTGGATGCTCCATCCCTGGAGACATTCAAGGCCAGGTTGGATGAGGCCCTGAGCAACCTGATCTAGTTGGCGATATCCCTGTTCCTTGCAGGGGGGTTGGACTAGATGACCTTTGAAGGTCCCTTCCAGCCCTAACGATTCTATGATTCTACGATTCTATGATTATTAATCATGTACACGGCTTAAAAGAGTTTGTAAACAGGGTCCATGACCCTGCACTTGCTACAACTGCCCCAACAGAGAAGCTTTTTTTCTCTGAGATTGCTCTCCCAGGTCACCCAGGCAATCTCCATGTCAAGGGGAAAACAAGGGCACAGGGGCCAAACACACTTCAGAGTGAGAGTCCATGATGAGATCAGTAAAAAGTGTCAGGAATCAAGGGGGAGAGGTGGAGGGGCAGGGTTTCACCTGCATGTATTTATTCTACATCAGTGTAGCCAAAGGGGCTACTAGAGACAGTCCTGTATCTTCTCATTATTACCAATATTCTGGAATTGCTTATAGTTAAGCTGGTAGATGACACAGCCTGAGTCCAGATGTGACTTCTAGTAAAAGATTGCCAAACTTGCCTGACATGGAACATCTGCAAAAACTTCAAAGGCTAAACTAGGATTCTCCAGTGTTGTGTATTTTTAACTCTAAAATAACTTTAAAAACCTTTTAAAAACAAATGCACTTCTACTCAGAAGACTTGAACTTGCATATGGACCAGAAACAGGTGATCAGTCTTGGGATGTCCTAATCATGATTTTCACCTTACATTTACTACTAAAGCAACACTGCTGAATGACTCTGAGACACACATTTAAAAAATGAAGCTGTTAGACTAAGTGGGGAATCTAAGCTAAAAAAAAAAAAACAAACCCACACAAAAAACCCAACCAACCTGAAAAAAAACCCAAACACCCAAAATCAACCCAATAACAAAAAAAAAAACAACCCCCACACAGCTAAAACATTAACCTGAATACGCTTTTCTTCCTCTTCCCTCTTTTTCCTCTCTTCCTCTTCTTGTTTTCTCTTTGCCTCAATCTCAGATTTCCTATTACAAAAGAGGAGGATAAAATGCAAACTTGTTATTACAACACAAGTGAACAAGAAATAGGAACGTATCTTCCATAAAACCAAACGGTAATCCAGAAGTCAGTACAGTCCTGATGACGGGACACAACATTAAAGTCAAGAAACTTTCCAAGTCCATCTGTATTTCTAGCTGCATCACATCATTTTTTCCATATTCTATTCTGACTATGATTACCTTACATCACTAGGAAAGGAAATGTTTTAACTCTGCATAGAACACCAGGAGTACAATCCAAGTGGCTCTGTTTAAGCATAGGAGTACTAAAAACGATCTCACCAAAGTGCTTTTCCTATTTTCTTCTCATTCTATAACCAGTAACTTATTCAAGACTCACAGACGTCTTTCCTCCTCTTCCTTCCTTCTTTGTTGCTCTTCCTCTTCACGTCTCTTTTTTTCTTTTTCCATTTCCTCCTGGATACGTCGTAGCCTCTCTGCTTCCTCCTCTTGCTGTTTCCTCTTCTGCAGTGCACTCAGAAGCTGCTCTGAGCTTCTAACTAGAGCGTCATATTCTTTCTGTATCTGTTCCCTAGTCATTATAGTGGTCTGCAAAATGAAATATTATGGCATTATATTATTTTAAGTTTGTGCTTCACTTTTAAAAACTGTATATTGAAAAAATATTAAGTGAAATGAGAGCGTTGAACAGTATAATTAAATTATATGTACACTTCAGGGTGGGGATTAGCTTCCCCCAATCCTGGAGATCCATTACTCTCCTCTCTCATTTAAAACCATACAAAGTAATCTTCATTTTATCACTCAAATTAAACATGACTTCTCTTCAAAACACACCTTCATTTTTTAAACCTTGCAGTTTTAAGCAACAGAGATTAATTCTTACCATATTAAGATGAAAACTAAGGGCCTATATGCATTTTGTGTCCTCTTCTTCGCTTCTGTAGTGGTTATTTACAGCTCTGCCTTTTATGTCATGGCACAGAATAGCTTCTCTTACAGTGTGTGCTAGCACTCAGAATAAGCATTGGACCAATCATGCTGTGACTAACTTTTTTTAAAAAAGGTATTAGTAGAAAATAACAGGTCAAAAATACTTAAAACGATAGCCTTGCCTATATGTGTTTTCAAATCTCATCAATAGATCCAATTTACTTTCATATTACAATTCATATTGATGTACACTAACCAAACTGCGATATGGGGCGTTTGCTGACCTTTTCTAAGGGCGTATCATGATGATAATCAAACTATTTTCATCAAAAAATAGAACTATAATTTGGCAGGTTAACTCTATCATCTTTTCAACCATGATTTTAAATTGAAAAATCTTAATATGGTACACTAAGAAAGCTGTAACATTGCATGTAACAAAAATTCAAGACATCAAATTTTTTCCAGCATTAATAAATCCCAGTGTGCTTTGACTTTGTCTGTGTGCTTTTGTGGTAAGAATATGAGAACTATAGACCCTGAAGCATAATCAGCAAGCTCAATTCTCTTTACTACCAAGTCTGAAAAAAACCCTCCTAAATGGAACATAAATCTCTTCACTCTGTGATAAATTCTTGTACATTTTAATAATTTAAAATATTGCTAAAACACATTATTCTGATAATAAAAGCAACAAGCAAATTATTAACAAAACTTGTCTCACAATATCAACATGCATTTTTGCTTTAAATTCTCCAGTGCCAAATTTGAAACAGATAATAATACCAAAGTCTAGACATATGCACCCAGTTTCAGGATTCAGTTCAGTTACATTGAGAAATAATTTTAAACAGGATTTACCCAGTGCCTGAATTAAGTTCCTGAAAATTAAGACCTCTACATTAAAATGCCTTTTGTAGTAATAAAAATACATTGGCCTTCTACTTTAGATTAAATTTAAAAAAAAAAAAAAAACAGTAATAAGAAACTATTTCTTTTATTATTATCATACCTTAATCTTGGTCATTAAAGCATCAATAGAACACTCCAGGTCCTTGACCTGCTTGCTTGTCTCTGCCTTCCCCTCCTTCAGAGCGCTCACTACTTCATTAAATTTACCAAGTCTCTTCTTCAGTGTACGCACTTTTATCAGGCCATCAATGCTGTGAAGGTAAGACAGTTTATTTGCATCTTGAGATGTTTTCACAAGGTCTTATTTTTAAAACTACCACTGATCACTCACATTAAAGAGGTAGATAGGGGACACAAGTTATGCCTTCTGATAAAATTCACTCTCCTTTTTCGAAATTCAAACATTGTCACATGAAGTAACTAAGCAGTGGAGCCTTTTGCAAACAATAACTAAAACTGATTAGCAGACAGTCAGTCAAAATGGAAAAAATACATTTTTATTTTGAGAATTAATGTGGGGTTGGTTGTTGGTTTTTTTCCAGTAACGAATCATTAGTATCCACTAGAGGATTTTGACTGGAGTGGATAAAGGTTCAGTTGTATCACTTACTCAAAGAGCAATAATGGGACAGAATCAGATAAAACTTAAGTACACAGCAGGTAACTCAGTCATTAGACCCCACAGAGAAAAACAGAAGTCTGGGGAAAAGAAGAGTCCAGGAAAATTTGGAGCTTTTTAAAGAACCAATACTGAAGGTCACATACACAAGTTATAACTCTGCAGGGATGGTCTTCCTAGAAAGAAATCACTGAACTGGGATTCAGGAAAACAACACACAAAAAGTAGAAACTACATCAAATCATTAAAGATGAGTACAGCACCACTTAAAAATATAGGGACATGGTCAGAAATGCCAAGGTACAAAATGAAACATAACTATCAAAGGACGCAAATGAAAACATTTTATAAGAACCCCACTAGTAAAGATTAGAGAGTTGGATCCTTATCAAAGAACAAAAAGGTGTCAGCAGAGCTTAATGATGGAAGTGGTTTTTCCATCAGTATTCCATGCAGTCAGATTAAAGCTAATAGAATTACTTAATTTTCAGAGGAGACAAGACAGACAGAACACACAATTATTTTTAAGATTAAAGAGAAAGGAGGCCTATAAAGGAAAGTATGAACAGGTAAAGGATAAAAATTAATGAGCTTAGATTTCATTTAGAGAGACTTAACTAAGGATTTCTAATAACTAGGCTATCACTGAAGGATTTTATGAACTAAGAGCTAATCAATCTCTTAGGAAAGGTTCAGATTCAGCCTATTCATCCTTGGGAAAGAAAGGAGGAACACAGCATCTCTCAGTATCTCTTTCAGTCATACTTAGCATCATTCTATGACTTCAGATACATTTAGTTAAGCATAGTAAATCTCCTCTTTACATTCACAAGGAAACATTATTAAAAATCCATTTTCTTCAACCAAGGAATATCCTCTTACCGTGGTTTGTGCTTTCTCTTGCAAAGCCACATACGAACAGTCTTTTGTATTTTAATACAGGCACTGGCTCGATATTTTATCTTATTTTTCACTGTGAACACACAGAAGATATTGAGTCTCAATGGTTTATACAGTTTAACACAGCTCCTATATTACTCACACACTTGCTGGCTCAAAACTGTATGTAGACTACTTGTGCTTGAGAGCCAGACAACAGAATTCACAATCCTGAGCCAGGCACAGAGGCTCCCACTCTAAACAAACAGGAAGAATTAAGTGTGTGAACAATCACGTGTGCAGTCCCTGTCCTCCCAATTCATAGACATCAGTAACCACAGTGAAAAGTCTCTGGATCTAGCAAGCGGAAAACACTCAGCTCCATGTCTAAGTCCTGTGCTGAAGGGTAACGAAGTAGCCAGTATGTGCTAAAGATAATGAAGTGGCTGCAACTTTGCTGAGCATTTCTCTGCAATACTGAAATAGAAGCACGCAAAACAAACCCTCCAGTTGTTGCTCTAATACAGTCTTCATCTAAAGGCTCTAATGATTGGGAGCAGGAGGCAAGCTAAACAGCATAATGTCAAAGTACAGGCACAAGCACGCGAGCTGAGTAGCTCAGACGTGCAAAAATAAATGCAGTTTTTACGTATCCACTAGAGGAAGCAGACACCGAAGGATCCATGCTGCCTTTAGTCCTATGCTGAGCACACTGTGTGCTAACACAGTGATATTTAAATACTGGAGTTAGGTGATGACAAAGATGCACTCTACTTTTCGTGTATCTATTTCAGCTTTATTCTGGGGACAAAATTAGCTTCTAATTTCCCGTAAAATACTAAAAAATGAGTAAGTCACATCAAATCGGCATATTATGTCCCTGGGTTTCTACTTTTTGGACACAGTGCCAGACTTTCCATCCTATTTTTCTGAAAAGCAGACTAAACGGCATAAATTTCTAGGTCAAAAACACGATTTTAGTGTTAAAATTTCTGATGTCTGAAACCTATACGATAAGAATTCACAGGTTGTATTTGCCCCCATATAAACAGCAACAAATAGTGTGCAATCAGTGACAGGGACATGACTGTGCTGGCCCAAATGCACAGCCATAAGGCATGAGGCCTATATGCTTTTTCTTCCCCATCTTAATGTATATTTTCCATCCTCCGTGTTACTATAGAACCCTGACAGCCTGCATCAGACTTTTCCCCATCTCCCAGACACCTTTACTGAAGCACCCCACAAGCATCAATCTCTTCCACACCACCTCCTTCCTACTCTGCACAGTAAACTGGGCAAGCCAAGCACTTAGAAACTGCGTATCAATCAATAGTTATAGGCACTTATTTGCTGATCAGCAGTAATTGCTGGAGTAGAGACGTTTGCCCCGTAACTCAATTTCAAACCCCCAGTTTCTGTCCAGAGATGACAACCTCTGTGCAGACACTTCCCAGAATTAAATGACTGCACACTGTCAGCTGAGAGTTGAACTCCTTTTCTGCAGATGCAGAAGACCCGTGATAGCCAGTTATTTCTGCACAAGTGTTTAATCAGGCTTTGGTAAGCACCCAAGCAGACTGGACACGGGAGATTCATGGTGAGTCATATGTCCTGCTTTGAAAAATGTCTGCTCTAAGCCCTTCTATATGAACCTAACATAAAGTATAAAAAAATAAAAATAAGTGTCTCACCAACCTTGTAATCAATTACTCTGACTTTAGTATGTAACCACCTGCTATACATGTCCTCAGCTACATTTCAAGGCGATAATTGTTTTGCTACATTTTTAACAAATATTTTGAATTAATAAAACATAAAATACCTACATTTAATCACTGAGAGTGAACACCACTGAACTTTTTTCCAACGACTGCAGATAAGCCAGCGATTCACTCGTTTAACCAGCTCTGCTAAGTGATCTGGATCAGACTTCATTATCTGATCAAACTCTGCAAACTAAATAATAATTGAAAAAAAGTTTTACATATTAGGAGAACAGAAAGTGCTAGACATTATTATTTAAAAGCAATTTGAGTTAAAAAGGTAACATATTTTAAATGTAAACTGTGTGTCATCATTATATCAGCTTTTAATAAATTCAAGTGAGCAGGTATGTCTGGCATCACTTTATTCTTTAATGATAACAGAAATGACTACTGGGGTTTTTCATTTGTTTATTTGTTTAATTGACGTGCAACACAGCATTTTGAATAATCCAACCATTTATTAATCACTACAAATATTTACTGCTAAAATTTAAAAAATTAATTGCTTCTCTATATCTTGAACACTTACTCTAGCCTTCCACAACTTCGAGACACCACTAATTCTGTATCTGGGGGAAAAAAAAAAGCCCTGAAAGCACTTCTCAATTTTTAACCTTTGAATAAGGGTCCAATTAAAGGGCAACATTTTTTGAAATTTCTGCACTTCTACTTTTTGGTAATTACAACTGTAAGAACATTCTTCTGGGACTACAATAATTTTCCTTTCTAGATACAACAGTTTCCTACTTCATCTTCTTTCTCTGCATAGCAGCAGCAATGCTCAGAATCAAAGAAAGAGATTTCAGCTATAAAGAGATTTTAATAGAAAATACTTTTTCTTTGCTCTGACTTGCTCTTTTTAACAGTCAACATAAGTCTTAAGTGACTGGTAGAACATCTGGGAATACAAATGTTGCATTAGGAATACCGCAGCATTAGCAACAAGACTATGAAACAATTATATCAGTATTAATATTGATTTTTTTCATAGAAAACGAACAGCATTCACAAAAAACCTAGGCAACCTTATTTAAGTTGGCCACACTTTTAGCAACGTTTTGAACAATGTCACCTTCAGAGATTGCTTCCAATCGAAAGTAATTCTAAGATTCACATTCATGAACTCCAAGGGAAACATTACCTTGCCAGGTCTAAAAAACACCTTGGTTAGTCCAAATTTGTAATCATTTTCATTCAGTCCCAAGGCTTTAAATAGTGCCTGAAATACAGAAAACAGTATTATATTCTGCCTCCTTAAAAAAAACCACAAAAAACAAACAAAAAAAACCCACAAAAACAACTCACACAAATAAAATCCCACAATAAATTTTATGTCCTGGATGATATAGAAGAAAAATTAATTTCTTGCTCACCTTGCAAAAGAGCCTAGGATCCAGTCGAGCCAATTTTTCAGGCAAGTATTTCTTGTACATATTATATAGTTCATGAAATGAAGCTCGCGATGGGAAACCACCTTGCATCAAATCTAGAACTGACACCATTCCTAAATTCACAGAAACACACGCACAAAACCTGCTATTGGTAAAATGCAAATGAGGTAGTAATTTTTATGATAACCAGTAGTTTATGACATAAGCAAAGACACTAAAAGAGACTAAACCACAAAGTTCAGCTGGGACTTGATCCAGCCTTTAACATTTCTTGATCATGTGATCATTCACAAAACGTAAATACTAAACAGATGAGAAAAGCTTATTCAATTTCCTCCCTATTTGAGAGCTAAGTAACACCCAATCAAGCAGAGGATTTTTTTTCTAATGTTTCTTCTAAATATTTCTTTCTTTTTAGCAGAGTTGACTTTTTCATTTTTAAAGGAAAAAAAAAAAAAAACAACAAATAATGCCCGACCAGGCATTTTATTTTGATTATGTCAATGGTACTTCTGAGATGAGGTGCAGATGCCATGTCAAATACCTGTGCAGTGCTAGAACATTTACTGTGCTTGCAGTACTAGGTTATCAGCTGCTAACATGTAATTTTAATGTCCCAAATACTGTTACTGCATTTTGGCTGCAACTGGGACACCAGTAAAGTACAGACACAGAGTTAGTACAAGGTTCAAATTACTTCCAGCAGCACAGTCTATGCTGGTTTTTGCCCACTGCTTTACATAATCCTATCAACAGATTTTGCACGTCAGCTTTTGAGTTAGCCCTTAACTTGTAGTTGCTGTCTTTAAACTTAATCTTTTGCATGTTTGTTTTCAACGGAAATTTGATTTGTTTACACTAAGTGTTTCTTTTCAAAAAAGATTTTATAGCATTACATCTTGCTCTTGTAACATTACATGTTATACTTTTGTTTTAACAGATCAAGCTTCATTTACTGTTGCCAAAGTAAGGACGTAAGAAAAAGTGAGCTTGTAAGACTACTGTAAAACACGGCAATTGGTGGTGATAGTGGGGAGCTAATTTGTTATTTTTTCCTCTCTGACATGCCAAATGCTGTTAATCTGAAGAAATCTACTATTAATGAATGTTAATGGAATTCTAATTGCTGAAAATTTGTTAAGCTTTTGTGAACGTAACAAGACACGTTAAACATGTGGACTTGTCAAAACATCAGCTGCAGCACCTGGAAGTATCTTCAAACAGAGAAAAAGCTAAGCACAAGCTACTGAAAGTACAAAAATACAGAAGAGGGAAAAAAAAAATACTGAAGTACTTTGATGAACAAACACCCTAGGAAGAATGGTAATACCAGCACTCTAATTCCCAAGCAAGCAGTTCCTTCCATTATACCGTGGGGCATCAGCAAAACTGTGAATATTAACTCTTTAAAATAAAGCAGTAAAATTGGAAAGCACCTAGCATTTCAAGAGTAATGAAAATGCAGCATTGCAATCTGTAGTATACAAAGCAACAGGAAAGACAATGCTGAAGTGCCCTTGTTGGAAGTTCAACTCCAAATCAAATTAATAGTGATACAAAGAAATTTTGAAGAAGCATAATGATACAATTCAACTCTATCACCTATAAAAATCAAAGAAAACTGGTGTGTTTCAATTATTAGATATCTCAGCTAAAACTGGCTGCCTCTAAATGCACACAGGTGTTTTTAACACGTCAACTGCCACAGTAATTTAAAGGAATTCTATTGTTCTGGAGTGAACTGCTGCCCTCTTAACATTGTAGCAACACAACGAGATGGATTCAGCTCCAGGTCAGGAAACCTAAATTTATGTACCAATATATGGCTACACGGCTTCTTACACATGCACCTGGTGTCCGAACTCTCATTACAATCAATGGGAAAACAGTTGATGGAAATTACATCAACTCTGCTTGCGAATAAGAGACTTCTATGGCTGTTCAGAAGAATTATTTTTAGGGTTCTATTGACTAAAACGAGAGCTAAGTTATAAGAATCTAAATAACTGTTCATAAGGCATAAATAAGCTACCTTCCAGAAAGCAACAGTTCAAGCAAGGAAATATTGCTTCCACCTCACACGTTTCAAACTTAGGTCAATCTATAATATGCAAAGTAATAAAAAGAGGGGAAAAATGTCAGAGGCATACATTACCTGAACACTGAAGCTGAGAGAGGATCTGTCCTCCTTCAAAATGGTGATTTGTCATCTTTAAGTTCGGTTTGATACAGCGAATAAAGCTAGACCCCTATTACCAAAACAAGAAGTTAACAGAATCTACACATTTTTAAACCTCCTGAAATAAGTAGTTTAAGAATTGGGGGGGGGAGCTACAAAATAATACTATTGTAAAAGAGAAATGCTGACATTCATTTTCTCCCATATATCGGTTTTGCACTCTAGCCTTGGTCTCGATGTAACTGATCTCAATGCTCGAGCTATTAATTGGATCCTCAACTTTTGACTTTTCACTCAACTGTTCTTCTTAACATTAGTACAATCTAATTACGTTTTAGCAGTCTAGATTCTGCTACCCTCATTATCTTCTACAGTCACATCACCTAAATGCCTCAGTCCTCCAGAGTTCACATTAGTGAACATGCTACCAGCCTCCTGACATTGGAATCATGCCAGATGAACCTGACCTTATTTGTCTTCTAACTTGTACTTTTTACAGTTCCTTTTGGCTCATGGCTTCACTCTCCCTTTCCCCACATTGTTCCAGTCTGCTCCTCTCTTATCATGTGTGCTATCTCTACAGTTTTGACCACTGCTTTCTCTGATCATTTCACACTCATTGAAGATTACATTTTTGCAAAATGCCATCCAATTAGTCAGATTTTCCTACAACAGGTGGCTGCTAATGATAACCTACCTTATACACTAAAACAAAACTGGGACTGAGAAAACATAACATTAGTCCTGGTTTACAGTGTCTTCTCTCTTTTTCCATTTCGCAGCTGAGAGTGAGAGAGCACCTGCCAAGGGACCTCTATACTAACAATACATAACCTTATATCTAGAATTGGTTATAACATGTAGTCAAGAGAAACAAGAACATGTTTCTACAACACCAAGTTCTAAAAAAAAAAAAAATGGGTATGTTGAACTACATAGAGAATTCCACAAACTATCAAATTACATCAGCTAAATTAGCAAATGCTCACTAGGGAAATCAGGTTCTTTGAACATATGTGCATTTACAGCCTATCACAAAAGTGAAATGAAATATTCTATTTTGAACAGCTTTATGGAACCTGAAAACAGTAATTAATAATCAATTATCATCTGCCTGACTAAATAACATCTCTACATCTTCTGCAAATTAGTCATAAATGATAACCAGTGAAAGGAAGGCAGTAAAGTGACAAAAAAGGACACTGTAGCCCAGACAGATTTCATATTATTTACTCAAATTGTGTAACTTTCATTCTACAACAACTTCTTAAAAGTGGTGGGTTTTTTTAAATTAACTCGATAATCATCACCTGCGCAGCAAGACATTTTAAAAGTGCCATATAACCACAAACTCTAAAGCAATTACTTATCGCATTTATTGTAAGGCATGTAATTGAGATAATCTACTATGATTTGCATCAGAAAATTATGAACTTGCATCTGTATATATACTTACAGTACTGTGAAGCTTCTCAAGAAGCAAATTTAACTGAGTCTGTAAAAGAAAGCAGGTATTTCAAGAGTCTTACCATAATAACTACAGAAACAGACAAACAGAATAATGGGTACAGCATTACTGCATGCATGTTCACTGTTAGTAAATCAAATGTTCACAAATTTTACAGACAAAATCATGCAAGTGTGCATGAATGGTGCTGAGGAAATTGCTTGGGTTTAACTGTACAATACTGTATGGACTAGTTACACACTACAACATAGTTATCCAAAAAAAGTGCAAGTCCATTTGGGAAAATAAAGGAAATAATGGCTATGCAATAAAATTACAAATGAGACTGATCAGCAATAATCTTAAAAAAAAATACTCTGAAAATTTCTGAAAGCCTGAATTTAGTCTGTAATTAGCATATATTTGTATGTTAAATAATTAACACAGAAAACACATACGCTGAGGGTTTTCTTGGTTTTTTTGAAGCTAAGTCAACACTTAGGCAAATGAATCTGCATAATCTGGTTTTAATTCCAAACTTCCAAATTTTAAATTCTCTGTTGATGACAATAGACTATAACTTTAAAAGCACATTTACTGAGGCTGGATTTAAACATGCTGCGATGAGAAAAGACCACAGTCCTCCTATGATTATGTGGGGGCAAGTCCACAGGATCACCAGAAACTTAAGGCTATCAAGGAAAACAAGTTACAGTTGCCGTTGAATGTAATTGGTAGAGACTTAAAATACTCCAGAACTACATCAGGAAAATAGTCATATTTTTACTTTACAGATGCGTCTGATCACACAGATTACTGCTGTGCCAGTCTTTCTAGTTTACTAGCAAGCTTTAAGGATATAGACTGAAATAAGACAAAATTCTGTATGTCCTAACATATTCCTCATTTTCTGTGCTGGAACCAAAATTGAAAGGATCTGCCTTTTGACTAATTTTTTAAACAGATCTTTCAATTACCTTGAATCCAAGAAACCAGATTTGTATGGCTAATATGCGTCACCTACAGATGCCAGCTGTCCTTCCATTGCATAAAATTGGTGGTGGTTTTGTTTTTTTTTTTAAACTGATCATGGACATGGTTAGAAAGAGAAAAGGATTGCCATAAGAGGCATGACAAACACTAATAACCTCCTGCTTAGTTCTCACTTACACATATTCTTTATATCTATACTTGAATACAATCTTTATGTTTTCTTAAGTTAGAAACGCTTAATTTTGGAAGCAACAGCCTAATTTCCATCAACAAAATACATTTCTGATAGAGGAAAAATACCCCTTCCTTATACTCTGATTTAACAAGAAATAAGCCAGAGCCATTCTCAGGTAAATTTCATTAATGAAATGATCATATGAATAAAACATTGCTAAAACCACTGCTCTTTGAATTATCACGATTTAATCCATCATTACCATAGTAAGGTAAAATCATCCCAAAGATTCTTGAGTAGATCTGATGAACTAATTAATCATTATTTCCTCAACTGATTTATGAGAATTAATTTTAATTAGTTATAAGGAAGGGACGTGTGAAGGATTTCATAAAGAGAAGTCTCTGCAACATCATCTAATAATTTATGTAATTAGAAGAATTTGAGACTGACTTACATACTGACGCACTAAGAATTCTTATTCTTAAAGAGATGAAATTTCTACTAAGATAATAGAACTTATTTGGATGTCATCTGAAGTAAAATTTTCAAGGCTATTAGTGTTCATCAGCAGCATATGTTGTGTCTGGGAAGGTAACACTAAACGAATTACTGGAAGTAACACATACATTCAAAATGCCATGAAACTTGAAAACATTGAAAGAATAATAGATTAATGGGCCAGATCCAAAGAGGACTTTAATCATGTTCTATGTACAGAGAAGAACACCAAAGTCCAAAAGGCAATCCACAAAGTTCCCCACTCAGTTGCTGCTTAACTTAGAAAACGCCTTCCTTTCTACTTCAGCCCTCCTTGGACAATGGTATCATTCACATATCCACATCTACTGGATGTGGGGTGCTAAATCCAAGAGGAACTGAAAACCCAGATGGAAGAAAGTGGAAACTATCTCAAAGATCCCACAGTTGGTTTCATTTTGAAAACACAGTTACAAAAAACAGTAGATCCTAGCTTCACCTACAACAGACTCATGGTTGCAGGTTTTGCTCAGGAGATGGCTTACTGTCATTTTTCAGTTTGCCTTCTGATCATGCATTTTATATTAAATCAATTGCTACAGTTTAATTCTACAACCGCTATATAATAAGGAGGAGGAGGAGGAGGAAATAATCATCAGAGCAAAACTCAAGACAGCAGGTTGTCCATTTCCCAGTTAAATACCAAAACCACTACCTTACAAGACAGGCTCTGTCTCCTACTCTTCCTGGCCCCATCAAAATTTTATTGCTGGCTAAATAACAACCCATCTCCAGAAGGGTATAAGGAGAATCTTCTTTGTCAGATTGACCAATAACTTGGTGTTACAGGAAACATGTTAGACATATAACACTGAATACAGTATAGATCTGAAGCAGAGTACTGTTGTTGTATCAAAAGCAAGTGTTGTTACCACTGAAGAACCCTTCCTGTTCTTCAGCCCCTGCATTTTTAGAGAACAGTTCTAAGCATGAGCCATAAGATACAATTATGCAAGAAGGAATTTATCTTGCAGTCCTGATTCAGCACTTAACCTTGACATGGAGCAGAAATGCAGAAATGCCCTTCTGGTATTGGTAGTGCCCCACTCTACAAGAAGGTTTTTGGATTGTCTAAGATACCTGCTTTCCTCAGGAACTGCATGAAGAGTTTAGCTAGGAGCATGATGCGAGGTTTTAGGTGCCCGAGGTAAGACAGCATACCAAAAATGTTGCAGCACTTGACTTGAAGGCATACAAATCCTTCATTGGATCTGGCCCAGATGTGTTGAGAAGAGCTCTTGCTGAAATTGCAGCAGCTCTACCAACAGTAAATCCATGAGATTGAAAAATTTACCTGCAGCCCACGGTTGTGCCTGCTTTTCATCTCTTAATTCCCCTATAGTTCTCTTTCTAGCCATCCTGAGCTAGAATAGTCCAGCTAAAATAAAACTGCTGAATAAGAAAAGGATGCAGAAAACATTTGGAGAAGACAAGGTTTGAAGGTCAGCTTTACAACAAGTAGAAGAAAGGAGAAAATGAGGAGAAGCATCAGATTCAGGTATTGAGAAAGGAAACATTCAGCACAATGAACATCTTTCTGTGAAAGTCATGACTACCTTTATATTTTAGAAGAGGAAAAACAGTGGTTAGGTTAGGTATTGAATTTTGAACCATAGCCAATTGATACATCTTCTAGAATGCACAACTAATATAGGACAGAAGAATACCTTTTGTCACATTTAGAACCACGTAAAGTCCAAGAAGCCAAATTTAGATCTCTTTTGAATAAAGACTTCCAAGGCTTTGCAAAAATCTGACTTAAAAATTACTATATGTAAGGATTATTATGAAACATCTTTTTGACAGAAACACATAGCACATAGCTTTAATGTACTGGTTTCTTACAATTCAACAGAAAAAAACGTCTATTTAACAAAACTTTCTTTGTCTGAATCTCAAGTTACCACTAGTTCTCTCACCTTTAGGTTCTTTCAGGTAACTTAAAAAACATATTACAAGAAGATTCTTTGCTATATTATGTTACCTTGAATTTGTTTCCCACGCTGATGAAACTAAGTTTCCCAGCTTTTTGTTTGGGATCCTTGTTGTTGTTAGTGTTCGATTCAAACAGCTGTCGAACGAACTTGTCCTTAGATTCACATATAAGAGATTCAAGGGACATATGCAAAGCATCATTGTTTTTTTCCACAAATTGCATCTGAAAAGACAACCCAAGACATAACAGCGCATTTGTTTCACTGCTCCAGTTAATTAAGTATATAACTTTGTTTTCTTCCATTTTCTTTAAGACCTAAGTAAAAAAAATGGGCAGGAATACGTAGAGTAAATATTCATACATTATTTCAAACAACTTTTCAACTGGACACACAAAACACTAATGACAGAGAGAAAAGACATTCTTAAATTTGAAGGATGTTATTGGAATCATGAAACCCAAGGTAAAGTTTAGTGCTTTTTAACAAATCAGTTGTCCTCTTGGTTTCTGTTTCTAGCACTAAGCACATCATGACTTGGGAGTTCTGAGAAGCATAACTCTTCACTACTTGTAATATCACTTAAGATCTGTTGTGAAATGGGAATTAACATGCACACTTTAATTGACACATCTACGCAGTTTGGAAAATGAAATTAAAAATGGTTATTTTAGTAATATTGTGATTATTTAAGAACAGTTGATTTAATAAGACATTGTCCTTCCTACAAACCTTACCTCTCTGGTTTATTTAAATTGGCTCACAAACTTTTAGAAATTAAGAACAATACATTACAATGAAATTCAGAAATCAAGACACTAGCATCCAATTTCACACTAGCAAAATTCTCAATAGCTTTTGGTGCAACTTTAATAGTGACTTTGATATTTATGAACAGAAGAGGCCAAGACTAGTTCAAAGAAAATATGAATTTGCCAGATACTCCATAAAAGGATTTAAAGGAGATGAGAATCAACGGACAAACACAAGCCTCCAAAGTTCCCTTGAACTTTGAAAACACAAGACTGCAATATGAATCCTGCCAGATGAGCATCCTCATCACATATCAGATTGTGAGAACTGCCACAAGCGCAATAAGAAATAGAATCACAGAATGGTTAGGGTTGCAAGGACCCTTAAAGATCATCTAGTTCCATCCCCCTGCCATGGGCAGGAACACCTTCACTACATCACGTTGCTCAAAGCGCCATTCAGTCTGACTTTGAACACTTCCAGGGATGGGGCATCCAGTACTTCTCTGGACAACCTGTTCCAGTGCCTCATCACCCTCAGAGTAAAGAATCTCTTCTTTGTATCTAATATAAATCTCCCCTCTTTCAGTTTAAAGCCATTACCCCTTGTCCTATCACTACATGCCCTTGTAAAAAGTCTCTCTCCAGAAACAAATAACAGGTGAGGTACAAAGCAGTTATAGTCCAAAATTTTAAGACCCAACCTAAGTCCCTCTGAGGGAAGGGATAAATTAACTCAAGCATATTAGCAAGCTTCTGGACCAAAGCTACCACATATCTGATTAGCTCTGACAGCACAGCTTATGCACTCATATCTGGCTCCTCTGTTCCTGAAGACACTCTAAAGTATTATTAACATACCATGCTGAGGTACACAGTTAAACATAGAACACTTCGAACAAACGTGTTCCAATTTTATTTATTATTTTAATAATGGCTCACTGAGCGACCCCAGAAAAATCAGTTAGGTAACACAGAGACTTCAGTTTTCCTGTTTGTAAAATGACCTACAGAATGTACCTACTTCAAAACAGCCCAGCAATCATTATCATTCTTGTAGTATTTTGAAGTAAATAAGAACAAGCCCTTAAAGTACACATTTTCAAATTATAAAAAAAAACATCTTTGGAAGTAGCTTCCCTCTTATACACTGGAGTTACAGACCAGAACAACGAAGCATTATGCATCTTCTGTTTATCCTAAACTCTAATTTAAAAAAAAAAAAAAAAAATTAAATACTGGCTTCAGATGTTTCAATGTTTTTGTATGCTGAATAGCCCAAAAAATAGAAGAATCTGGAATGTATTTTGAGGGTAGCAATTTCAAGTATTTCATATTCTTACATGAATGATTCTATTGCCAGTAGAAGCGGAAAACAAAAAGTGTAAAATGTGATTTTTTAATATAACGTAAACAGTGATTGCATACAAGGATAAGCATGCTTCCGAAAAGCTACTCTTAGAGTCTAACAATACTTTTATATCACATAGTGCATTCCTCTCCTGCAGATGCAAACATCAGTTGATGTAAGATTTGCACTAGATCATGAATCAATATATTTAATATTGACACTATTACCTATAGATTTATAGCAAACTGTTACACAAAATATAGGCTTCCAAAACAGCTCGTACTCTGAGAAGTTAAAAGAAACTGTCAATTCTGTCACATACCCACAAAATCAGTTTCAAAGTTAAGACATATCAACTTTTGAATGCATCTTCTGATGAAAGGAAATTTTGTTATTCAACCTATATACACTAAAAATATAAAAGCACTACAAGGCATAACAATAACAGTTTTGCATAAGTAAAATTACCGTCTCATAGCATACTGCTCCTGCAAAATGTCGGATAATAAAGCCTTCATCATCTCTGATATTTCTGTGAACAGCCAGTTTAGACTTTCTAGGAATCTGGAATTAAAAAGTTGAATTACAAAGAAGAATTACACTGGAGAATGGGAAAAAGTTTATTCTTGAAACATCACCATGATTCTGCCAGGAGCACTAAGTGTTACAAATGATGTTTCCTGCAGTGCAGTTGTGAGACCATGACCACTCCCGTTAAAACCAAGCTATTCCAAAAACCTATTTTCATTCTCATTCACATCCTTAGATACTTCACATTCAAAATAAAAGTCACTAGGATTGCTAACACCAGCTAGTTGATTTTCTTTTTGCCTTTAATCAACAATTTCTATACCATTCATTCCACAGCTAATGAATTGCCTTGTCATATGAACAGGATTAGATAGAAGCTTAAAATATGTTGATACACAGTATATTTTTAAAGACAACCACCCAGCTGATCATACACACACCAACAAAAACGTTTCATTGCACAGCAATCTAGTTAAGCAAGATTAAGTGGAAACTTAACAAAAGACAAAGGGATGACAATTTTATTTGGCTCCCTTTGCTTGCATTTTTTCAGCAGGGAACTAACTTTTTGTTTTGTTCCATTTCAACAGAAGTCGTGCACATAAATTGCAATAATTTGCATTAATCTTCCACAGAGTGCTGTTATGTTAATTAACAACAAAAAGGTTTTCATTGTGTGTTCCCTATTTTCATCTCTGAAGTGCTAGCTAGACACTCCACGTGAGTCAAATACTTTGCAAAGCAAGCAGTTTTTGAAAGGAACAGCAAAACGGCTCATCTGATATGAAATAATCTAAATTAAACTGTGGTTTTATTTCCTTTTCATGCATTACATGTTAAGCAACTTCAAATGTAAGTGAAGAATATGGCTTTAGTTTCAGCAGGATATTAGAATTGCTAGAAGACTTAAGCCTTCAGTGAACTTTTCAACAAACCTAATAACCAAACTTGTCCTTAACAAAAGAATATGGATTGCACAGACTGGTGTAGTATGAGATTTCTTAGGGAAGGTTTTCATTAAACTGAAGTCTTACTATCAACTGTTCCAAGAAATGTTTTATTAAAACAAGACAGACAGCAAAAATAAACCTACAGAGAGCCTGAAATGGTCCTTGTGTTTTTGATGCACAACGGAAGTAAAATGCTGGTCGCTCGGTTGGGGAAGACGGTTTTCTTCATCCAAAATATCCAGTACACCTATTAATTTTGCTTCAATCAAATCTATCAATAAAACAAAATATATTTACAAACATTGACTACATAAACTCATCTCAGAACTGAACATTACAAGTTGAAAATACTATGGATCTGATTCTGTATAAAGGTATCTAGAGAAAGTTGTTAACACAAAACACAAAACGTCACTCTAAATTAATTCCACATATGTGAATTGTTGATTTAATCAATACCTTACGAATACCAAGTTCTAACTCTAACACAGGAGAAAAAAGATCAGGCATGGATTGTTTGATTTTTACTCAGGGTCTCGAGTTGAATTTAGTCATCTAATTCCCATCTACACGTTTCTGTAGTATGACCATAGGTCTTTATGGGATTATTGCTTATATTGTTGGCTGTTTTGTTTTGGGTTTTTTTTTTAAGCTTTTCATCCATGTTTCACCACACACCAAAACTAAAAGCATGGAAAGGCACATACTTCCATTCACAATAGGATTCAGGGAGAAAAATGAAATGCATTTGTTTTAAAAAAGGCAGATCAGACTGGAGTATACAGTCAGAGTTTCACAACATTTCACAAGAGTGCTGCCTTGAACTTTCACATACACATACCAAAGTCCTTGAAAGCTAACACAGAAATTCATGCTCTTGAAACTATTAGACACAAGAATTTTGCAGCTTTTAAAATTTTTTTGTTGTTATCTATGAAACTGTTCTTGCAAGAGGAATTTTTACTACCTATTTTTTTTTCCTGTGGAAAGGAAGAAATGACTAATACTTGTACTACAGCAACGCCTATGAATTCTTACCACAGACTGTAAACAGTATAAGGCTATATATAAAGCACAAAGACAGCCTCGATGCAAAGAATTTATGTTTATAAAATCTGAATAAGCTAATTTAGCTACAGAGATGACTACCATTCCATCAAAATATTCTAACATACTCATGACTGTTTCTAAGATTCTTCCATAGTGTTAAAGAATCGACCATGTCAACATAATAGCCTTCTCTTTTGTGACAGCTAACATTTCTGCATGTTCACTGCTGTCACTGGCCTGGTCCAACACCTTAAACAAAACCATATTTCAACAGAAACCAACATTATTTTCTCACTGACTTCAAAAGGCAGGAGAAAATCCTTTTCTCCTGACTGCGCAAGGACAGGAAAAAAGCATACATGCTGTAGTTTAATTAAGCTATAATTGATGAACTTATTTAACAATAACTCAAACAATGACAAATTTTGTCTGATCTGTGGTGGGGTATCATATGTCGGTTGGAATAGTAAATAGGATCATGACTGAGGGACTGCTACTTGTATTCTTAGGTAGGCTGCCCAAACCTTTCTAAGGCAGGAAAAGGTAACAACTTGGCAACAATCTCTACCATCTGACCCATTTTCCCACTATGAGTCAGAAAGAGACCTTTTCTTCCAATGGGCACCAGGGAAGCCTTTTTGATCCCAAGATATGTTTATTAAAAAAAAAAAGAAAACACAACAAAAAACAAACCACAAGACCTTGCACTAGGAAGGAAGCAACCCTTTTTACAGAAAAATGACAGTCTCTAAACTATAACAGCACTTTTGGGAAAAGGCTCAGGCTCATATACACATTACTAAACACATTATTAAACCACTAGAAGAGTAGAAGAGATAAGATTTGTATTAATATACGTCACTTATTTCCCGTTGCTATCCTTTTGTTCCCTCCTCCAAATTTATGTTGCTTTTCACAAGATGGCTAGAGGTTTCCTTGACAAGAGTTGTCTTTAGTTAAGTCAGGGTTAGTGAGTGTACGGTCTTATCTGACAAAGTGAAAACTTCTTCAGCAGAGTTACAGAAACTCAGAATAACCAGACATTTTGCAACAGATGTTGAATTCTGTCACTCTGAATCCTCTGCTCAGCCAGGACTGACTAGTTACGATATGCAAATTACTGTAAATGCAAAAGCAAGATGAATTTTTGTTCACAATACACCAATTTGGAGAACACCAGTTGAACGCAGAAGAAAAAAAAACAAAACAACATAATCATTCCAGGCCTCTGGCATATCAGTCTGTGGAAACCTAAAAGCAGCAGTAACATCTCCAGCCTGCTGCCTATAGTTCATTTTGTTTCTTTGCTCATTGGCTCAAAAAAGGTGGGGGGAATGGGATGGGATTTTTTTTTTTTTTTGTAATTCATGGAGTATTTTCCCCAGACACCCTCACACCCTCTTCACTTTATTTACCCTGTTTATGTGTTCTAATTAGTTTTCCAGGAATAGGTACAGGAAATTCACAAGTCCCAGGTGCAGTCATCACACACTGTAGGACAACATGGCTCTATTACCAACCAAAACTGGAAGGTTATACAAAGCTGGAAGAATTCATGAGGTTGCAACAGTCATTAAAAGCATAAAATTACTAGTGCTACGCATATTTTGCCTCTTCTGCTTGAAGTTTTTTTCCTCCCCATGATACTAACTAATAGTTTGATATTTCAAGGCATACATACCTATACAGTCCTGATTATCTACATAGCGCACTTCATTAACCCCCAAGCCTTCTTTTTGATAAAGTTCTTGTTCCTTAAAAAAAAGAGCAATTGAAGAGAGAAAACACCACTCACCATGTTTTCTTAACTGACAAAAATGGTTTTTTTACATAACATGAAGACATTTTTAATTACAGCATGAATCAACACACATTTTAGAATTTCCTTCCACAGTTTAATATTAATGTATTTCAATTTCACTTCCTTAATGATAGGCCCATGCAATTAGATATTCCCATTAGGTATGAGATACTGTTGCAGTATCTGGATGCCTCATTTTAATGAATGGTAATAAAGAAGAGAAGAAAGAATGCTGGTTTTTAAAAAGTCATATGCTTTTCTAGCACCACCAGATGTCACACAGTAGGAAAACAATTTGGCAACTGATTTTTTTTTCATCTAAGCATTATGTGCAATCTTATGGAAAGTAGTGCTTAAGTATCTCTTTACTAAAAAAATAAATCTTCAAATATAACAGTAAATATAACATACCTCTTTCAGAATCCTTTCATTAAAAAACTGCTGCAGTTTTCATTACAATAGTTAATACAGAATTGTTCAAAACTGTTGTGTTCAAAGTATTCTGAAAAACATAAGTTAAACTTCTATGATAAAGTAGTGTTCCAAGAATTTATATTACATGGTAAATAAGAAAAGCTTCACAGTGCTAATATTTAAAGATGTGTTCAGATCCATATCTGTTTCTTTCAGTAAAAGAAAAGCTTTTACTGATTTTCAAGTTGCACATAAGACAGATATAAAAACACTGCAGCAGATCGTGCATCTAAGACAAATAACAGACAGTTATATCTGGCAGCAAACCAATGCAAGATGCTACCATACAGTGGAACTGTACCAATACATGCCTAATCCATCCATGTTACAACAGGCTGGCACAAGATATCATAGCTCTAGAGACCTGAAATCAAAGGTTCCCTTTTTCACTGTTCTTGAACCACCTTAGGAGGGCTAGAACACACCAGAAAACATGCCCTATTCTGAATCTCAGTGAGTCAAACAGGGCAAAAGCTTTATGAGAACCATCAATGCCCACCACTTCCAGGGAGAAACCAGGAGCCCAAAGTCCAAAATCCAACTCTGGAACAGAATTACCCATCCTCAAGGAAACTATTTTAATTCAGAGACTTCATTTGCCTGTCTGTCAGTGTGCAGTGATCTTCTCAGGACTGAATGGGAAAAAAGCATGCACATGCAATATCTTTCCTAATTTTACAGGGTGGCCGCATCAAGATTTCATTCCAAATTTTTAGTCCTTCAAAAGCTGTGTCTATGTAGACAAGGACAAGAATCTGAAACCACCACAAAGATGCTCAGTTTCACACTAATGCTTGTTAGTGTTACTAGGTCATCAGGAGAAGCTCTAGACCTCCTCTACATTCCTGTATCTCAGAAAAACGAGGCTTTGTCCAGTCTCTCGACATTTTCTTAAGCCCTTGTAACCCATCCCACCCACCACCACCAAAAAGAAAACCCTCCTACTCTCCATTACAGAATTTATCATTCAATCTTTGTTGGCAGTAATAGACAACTAGAAAATTAATTATTTTTTAAAGTATACTTACCAAAACCAGCTATATCTAGAACTCCAATGAAGAAAGAAGAAGTCTCAAACGGAAAACACTGGTTTACCCTGTTCACTACATGGTCAAATAGATGACTATACACCGTTTTAGCTAAGGCATCACGAGCATTGTTTGCTTGTTCCACTTTCAAGGGTACCCTATAAACCAAAAATAAATACAGATCTTATTTTTCAGAATTCCTTTACTCTGAAAATACTGAGATTAGACCCTAAACTTAGAGAGAGCCTTTCCAATAATTGTAAATTAAGGCACAAAAAAACTGAGCTCTCGGCTCAGACAGGAAACAACCTTGCCAAGTTAGACTAACTATCCTACCTGTAAAAAGAAAGAATAATGTTTCATTGTCCTCAGTAGAAGAGAGATGCAGATGTTTCCATACTTACTTATTAGATCATTAGAAACTATTCTGACAATTGCCAGAGAAAGCTATCTAAAATATACACATTCCCATCTGCCAAAAATATTTCAAATATTTATTTATGAGTTGCCTAATTACAATAAAACCTATAGTTCAGTTTTGCTCTGATATTTTTGCCCCTATGCTTTCATAAGGGTTATAACTGAGGCTACAAGGCTCTAACTTAAACAGTAACAGAAGTAAAAAAACATAGATAAGGGAGTGCGTTCTCACAGTGAATGTTAGATGCAATCCTGAAATAAGGATCGTATTTAAACATTGGAAGGAGAGGCCTTTTAAGAGATGAGAATTTATTCTCCACCCTTATTCATAAATCGTTATTCTGCATTGTGACTATTTATTACAAGTCGATATCCCAGTTTAACAGTTAAAAAAACAAAACAAAACCAAATGCCCAAAAACCCCCCACAAGTCACAACTTCAAAGCCTATGAAATGCATGACAAAACTGTGGGAATATCAGGCAAATATAACTACATACTAAGCTATACACAGAATTTCATAAAGTCAGTATGACAGTGTGACACGCTGTCCTGCTCTCAGGTGGGATAGAGTTAGTTTTCTTCTTAGTAGCAAGGATAGCATTGTGCTTTGGATTTAGTATGGGATTTGTTATGAGAAGAATGTTGACAACATACTGATGTTTATAGCTGTTGCTAAGACATCACGGGCTTTCTCAGCGTCTTGTTTGCTAGTGTGCACATGCACAAGAAGCTAGGAGGGAGCATAGCCAGAGCAATGGACCCACAACTCCTAGCTTAGGATTTGAGTTTAGGCGTCTGATTGAAGCCCAAATTGGTCAATGGAATATTCCATATTATCCTGGTTTCCCTAGGATAGAATCATACAATCAATTTTCTATTCAGAGAAGCTACATTTCTAAAGTAAGCTGCGTTTTTCAAAAGACTGTAGCACCCGATTCAGTAGGAATGGAGTTGATAAGACACTTGTTTTAGTTTGTAGCCAGCTGTGGTTTGCAGGTATCTGTAGCACTTTCCAGCTTGTGTTTTGCTAATGACCCAGACCTCCAAGAACCTAAGGAAAGCATGGCCAGGGATTAGGGATATCTAACTTGGCAATGGCTATTCCATACCATGTAACATCATGCATACTACAAACTGGAGTTTATTGGAGATGTGTTCTCTTTGCCTTGTCTCTCTCTCTCCGTCAATGGCTGCTGTCTCTGAAGGGTCTCACTTGTCATTCTGCGCCTAAGGCCTGCTCTCTCTCTCTCGCTCTCTCTCTCTCTCTTCCAGGATTGTGGTTTCGGGACATTCCTGCTCTGGCATTGCTGGCCGGGAATGGGCTGGACACTGGCCAAGAGGTGGTGAGGAGCTGCACCATGCATCGCTTGTCTGTCTATATCATTACTGTTATAAATTATTATTCTCATTTTTATTTTATTTTATTTCAATTATTGAATAGTCCTTATCTCAACACATGGGTCTTCTTTCCTTTTCCTGATTCCCCTTCTTCAGCGGGGAGGGGTCACTGGGCAATAGAACAGCTGGCTATTGTTTAGCTGCAGATACAGGCTAAATGTAGACATATATCATGCGGTTGTCCAGGAAGCTCTCTTCAGGGATTGTGGTTTCAGAGTCTCTCCTCTTCAGGATCCCCAGCCGGGTCCAGGCTGGACATTGGTCAGTGGGTGGTGTGCAACTGCACTGTGCATCACTCATTTGTATATATTATTATAATTTTATTATTTTAATTTTATTTTATTCCAATTATTAAATTGTTCTTATCTTAACCCATGGGTCTACTTCCCTTTTCCCCTTCCATTCTTTTTTTCATGCCCCAGGGGTCGGGGAGGGTGAGCAAGTGGCTGCGTGGTGTTTAGTTACCAGCTGAGTTAAACCACGACACATGCTTAGAACGCACGTATTTCAAAGAACATTTAACCACCTCATTTCCTGGATAAATACATTCTACAAGACTTTTTTTTTTTTTTTTAAATAGGTTTCAAATTAAAACATAAGAGAACCAAAACTAAATCAGTTACACTGTACACAGCTGAGGAAGCACCTGTAGAAGTCTCCAGAATAAGACAATTCATACAAGGATAAAGCCGTAGGGAAGCATTTTAAGAAACAATGTGAGAGAAGTACAAAAAATGAACGTTCAGCTTTATGGTATGAGTGCAAATTGCACTTAGATCTTAATCATGTTACCAAAGAATTCAAAACCAAGATTCCCACTAATCTGAAAAGAATCAGACCCGAACAAAATCAGACTGTCAAAGATCTAAACTCCAAAAGATTTTTATGTGTAAATAAAAAAAAAAAGTGAAAAAAAATTAAATTGAAATATTGATAGCCTCTTGACCAGACAGTATAAAAATTTCATGCATGGAAAGAAGGCCTACAATTTAGAACAACAATGGGTGCACAAAGGCTTTGCACAACACTATCATGACACACAGATATATCTAATGTTGAAGTAAATCAAAAGAAGAGATTTTCAGGGAGAGAGTCTTTGCTAACCAAACTGATAAAATTTGCAGGGAGGAACAGGGAGAAATAATGTCAAGATTTTCATCACACCAAGCCTCTTTGTCATGAAGAATACAGGGTGATGGCTGTATGCCAAAAGCTCTTACACTTTTCCTAAATACCTCAATCAGTTGCCTTAATAAATCACTTCTCCCCATATACCACCCTATATTTCTTCTCCCCGTATACCTTGCCTCTCATATCCTTGGACCACCAGTGCTACAATAAAAATGAATAATAATCAAAGGGTAGACTGTCTAGCTAAGGTAGTGGAAAACCAGTTATGGAACTGCTCAAGCATGCAGCAAATCAACATTTAAAAAAATACGCCTTGTTTGAACCGTTAATGTATGCCCTATGTACAAGGCTGAAGGTGTCACCGCTGCAGAACGGCTCTGTTGCCCTCTCCAGGTAGTTTTCTGTACACAGGAGTACAAGAACTGGCAGGTCAGAAAAGGAAAACTTAACACTACACAGCTTACCCATATCACAATATTTCCTTGACTTCCCAGGATTCACGAGCACTACGCTAACGCAAATTTGTTATTTCTGTATTTTTTCAAGAACGATACTTCTGGTGCAGAAATGTGAGACTGATGGAGATCGCTTTCTATTGTGACTGGTAAGTCAGGGAACCAGAGACTTCGTTCACTAAGGACACCTGCAGCTACATTACATTAGATAGTAATTAGCTTTAACGCACAATCTTGTCTTGCACTAAGTATCTCCTGACTTATCTTAAGGTAACGAGTACTGACAGAAATCTTCTCTTATAAATAGAAGGAAGGTACCTGTACATTCCATTCTGATACGTTTAAGAGATCAGAATACTAATTCCCACATGTCAACTGCAGGCCTATTACATAATACAATACACTACAATCATTTATCCTTTCCATTTATTTTTTAAACATGGCAAAACAGTCATACTTCTAGAGCATGTATTTATAAAATGGCTCTCTTCTTCAAAAATAAGAAATTCTGCCATTCCAGAGTGGAATATAGCATTTCAGAGACTGCACAAAGCCCTACTGTTATTTTAAATTCCATAGTATGCAGCAGAAGCACATGGAAAAAAATAAAAATGCTACACTGCAATGCATTTTGCACAGCTGAAAGCACAGAACCACAAGCTAATGCTGAAATTGCACTGAGCCAGTAGATACAGAAAAGCCCTAATACAGAACTGACATTCAGAATGAGTAACTTCCTTCTCGTGAACTTGTTTTCCCTCAGCTCCTCCTTTCCTCTGCTCTGCACACCGACAAAGGAATCTCTTTCCTCCTCCTGTTTCTTGTCTGAACAGGAAAAGATATATTTTCCTTCTTCCATTTCACCTTCTCCCTTTCTCCTCCATCCATCAGCTACTTGTAAGGAGCAGGGAAGAAATATTTGCAATTTCTAAGCTATTTGGTAAGGCTGCAACAAAAATCCTTGTTTGGTCTTTATAGTAATTTCTTCAGCAAGGTTTCTGGTGATCGCAGAGTCTGACGTCTAGGGGAAAGCATTCTCACGGGCTGGATTTACCCTGTGGACAACTCCATGCAGTCCCCAAACATTTTCCAGACCAAATAATCTGCAATTAAAATAGGTATACTTTGCCCATGGTTGACCACAACTAAGGGAGAGAGAGCAGGTGAAGCAATACCTATCAGCTACTGTCATCCAATATGCATACCGCTTCACAAATAAAATGGCCAGGATGAAACAACCCTACCTAGTGAAAGGCCTACGTAATTAAAGTATATAAGCAGCACATTCGTAATTTGAGAAAAGCTGAAGTTCCAAAAATTGCAGAAAAAATATTTTTTTAAAAAATACAATGTTTTTCTAACAGAGGCTTCAGTACCAACACCAAAAAAAACCCCACCAACAAAAAAAAGCATTTTGGTAGAAAATGTACTCCAAAAGAAGCTGGAGGACCTGGAATGAGGTAAGTTAAATCTTTCACACTGTAAAATAATTTACTTTGTGATGACTGAGTCCTCTTTGAAAGTCTCCTTGGAAAGAAGAAATGGAACAAGAGAGCAGCACAGTGCGCCTTACAGAGGTGCACCGGATTTTGAACACTAACACATTAGCTCTCACTGTAGACACACTTTACAGGGATGGCAAAACCATCAGCCAACAAGGTGATCATTATGGTCTTTTGGGGAGACTAACAAGGACAGATAAACATAGTGCAGCTGTCAAGTCTCCCTGGCAGTCCACTGCACATTAGTATTTAATGAAATTCACAGAGATAGCATTTAGCATCACCCTCCTACTGTTCCTCGTTGGCTCCATCGAGCCCAGCGGAACAAAGCGTTTGTTATACTCTGGGCACAGTGATTTCAGCTGAGCTATTTATTCACTGTGACCTATTAGGACTCACATGATCTATTTGTGCACAAAAGGTCTCTAAGAAAGAGAGAGAGAAATGAGTAGTTCTTTGGGTTGCTGCAACAAAATAAAACAACTTTACTTGTCAAAAATCTAATATTGATAGCAACCAAATCGTTTCTAAACTACACTACCATAGAAAAGCCTGGTGGCTATTTAATGAGTATCTAAAACAGTCCAATCCACTCTCCTTGTACAGGCAGTAAGCCACATGAGAAGAACATATTAGTGTATTTATCAGTGTACGTTTGCTTTTAACTGCACAAGTTTAGAAAAGGCTAGAAGAAGAGGCTTAACGCATTAATCCTCTGAGATGGTGGAAGGAGTCCTCTGGATTAATTTTTGTCATCCACAAAACAAAACATTGGGGAAAAATAAGACCTGCTGGCACAAAAACACAGCTCCTTGCGTTTGCAGACTTTTAAAAAACTACACTGCTAACAATGCCCCAGGCTTATCAGGAGAAATACTCTGAACAGAAAATATTTACAGTCCAAAGTGCACTTGAAGTTGTAGCAATAATTGCACTTGTCCTTAAGAAACCTTCCTTGCCAGGGTCACTTAAGATGTGGTGAAAGGGAAGCAGTGTGTTAATGATGCACTGTTGCTTCAGTGGCTGGTAAGTCCCACCAAACACTCTCAAAAGGAAACTATCTATATGTTATGTGTACAACAGCCAAAACTAATCTGTTCTCAGAGGCTGAGTCAATAGTTCACTGAGAGCGTTTCCAGTGGGGTGCCATCTGAATCTGATATGGATGCAACTTGTTCAAACCGCTTCTGCTTAACACTTTCACTTAAAAGGAATGTGAAAGTAAGGGTATTTTCAAAAAACAGTCTGATAATACTGAACTAAGAAAGTAAAAAAATCTTGGTAACAAGATTAGCATACAATATTATTTGCACAAATTGAAGATATGATCTAAAAATTCACAAGACAGATTTGGTAAAGGAAAGTATGTGGTGGTGTACTTAGGAGAATTCAAAAATACAAATGCAAGATGGAGAATGACCAGGTAAGCAGCGAGTCAACAGACAAAGATCAGCAGTTATAGCGGACCACAACGGAGTTAAGTAAAATATATTACTAACTTCCAAAACCTGCAATTCTCATACCTCTGTGTGTTAATATGAGTACCATCTGTACTGTATAACATATAATTTCTACTGTAATGTTAACCGTAATACGGGTAAAGGTTCTCCTGGATGAACATACCAAAGATTTTGGTGTCAATTTAGACATGGTCTGGAGAGAGCAAATAGTAAAACTTGGAAAATATTGGCTAATGGAGGCACTTTGTCCTGCAAGACTCACATCTTCCTATGTGTAAACGTTTTTATATAAAGAGTAACTTTCCATATCAGCTAATAAGGCAGCAAGATGATAGTGACTAAGAGTCCCCAGTTTCTAATAACTGGCGAGGAGAGAAGGAATTTAGAACCACTTTCCAGAAATGCACCATTGAATAAATTATGAAGAGATCTAGATCTTGAGCTTTTAACTGAAGGTAGAACAAATTCTCCCAATCATTACTTAACGTTTGACACTGTCACTATGAAATCCTAACTCTTGGACATCCCTTCCTTCAAAGTACAGAAATAAGCAGATCACCAAGAAGTCTATCTGTCTGCTCTGTCTAAAAATACACCTCAAAAGTCACCAATATGGTAATAATAATAATAACTTAATAATAACTTAAGACTCCAGAATATGAGTTAATTCAGAAGAGCCTCTGCATTCCCCTAAAAACCCATGATGTTCAAATAGCACAGGCTGTCACTGATGGTTTATTATGCTCAAATTTTGGCCAGGAAGATTAGTTTCACCCTGGAGATCAGGAAGTGCACACTGACTACAGCTATTCTCTTTTTAATTTATCGTTATTGGTTAGAATTAGGTAGCGATCAACATTACTCCTCTTGCACAGAATGAGCTCTTGACCACTGGAACCCTTCCTTACTCAAATCCATTACATCCCTCGAGGACTAAAAAAGCCAATGCTCTCAAGTACTCAAAGATCAACTTTTCACCTCATAAGTCTGACATAACCTAAGCATGCATTAACCAACGTCTGTCACCTTCACTGGCCACAGTGACATACCAAGGTTAAACCAATTAGTTGTTACTCTGTTTCGGTCCACAAGTATATGAAACGTTAACAAATACTTCATACTATAATACGTACAAAAATAATAGTAATACATTTCAAAAGACGTAAAATATGCAAGGAACTCATACAACTCACATTTATACAGATAGTTAATTATGGTTTCATATGTTAAACTTCTGCTGTAATGTGCATAAAGTTGTATTTCTGATTCACTAAAACAATCTGATTGTTTCCATAAGTCAATAAGAAGCATTTGTGCATTCTTCCAATGAGTGAAGGGAATGTTAATTAGTTTCTTAATTAAAAGATTAATGCATTCAGATAAACATGGAGAATTACTTTCAATGTGCTCAAAACTATTTTGCCCAAGTTCAGTTTTCAATGTAATGTTTTCTTTAAATCCAGAAAACACACAGCATAGGAAATCAAAGGTTATAACACACAATTCAGTTGCATGCAGCTTAGCTAGCATCCCTGACAGCTTGCATGCAAGAAGGATCTATCTCAACAGAGGAAAATTTGTGGTGGAAGCTAGAGGTCCTTCATAAACAAAAGGCAACTGTAGTGAATCATTTTCATAAACTCAGTTTCACAAGACTCATATCTTCCACAGTATTGAAATGTTATCATCAGTACCACGTTTAAACATGTTCTTCACCATTATCCTTTCTCCATGTGGGTACAGAAAAAAATCGTCATCCTACTTCCATGACTAGGAACATGCCTTGATAATAGCTTCTTGCCAAAATGAGAGGGATAATCACTTTTTTTTTTTTTTTAAGATCACTATTTATTTGAATAGTGATGCATTCTTAATAGCTACAGGGAAAAAAAAAAAAAGAGCCTTTCTCTTAAATTTATCTCGTTCCACTTTTTCTATGTTCCTATGAAACAATTTCACAGTCAAAATTACATGTTTGTTTACCAGCAACAGCAAGAATCCATGCATTTCTGGATTACCGTTTGCAGCAGTGTTTTTAAAGTTGAAACTTGAGTTCAAAAGAATCATACGTGGCAAACACAGGGACACTGATCACCCAGACACTGAGAGGGGTGGATATAGTGTCCTTTAATTAGAGCATCCCACACCTAGTACCACAGGGCAGCAGTCATGGGTGAAGCCCCCATGACAAGAAAGATGCATCCGAGTATCTTCTGAAATACTTTAGGCACAGCATTAACATTCTTTGATACAGTGTATCTGTTAAATCTATTGGCATATCTCACGTTTTGTGTAGGTAACGGATTTAACTGCTACACTTTCTTTAGTCACACAGCGTACTCACTGGCACGTGAGAGGTTTTATAAAATATGATAGTGATTTATTCAAAGCTTTTCTTTCCCTGAAAAAAGGGCCATTTTAGTCAGATATTGTACAACTGCCACTCTTCCAAATAAAAATAAAAAAACTCCCACGACCTAACAAAGAAACAAGCAAACCTGAGCATCTAAAAACGTGTGTTTGGATCAACTGGTTTAAAAAAAAAATAAATATATTTAAAAAAAATAAAAATATATATATAAAAAAATCAAAGTCTTGTTAAAAATTTGTCATCTCAAGATAACACTTGCACGACGGAAAAGCATAGCACATTGTTTCTGTTTTGAAGAGACAAAACCGAAGGTAGTCTTCTGCACTCTCGGATTTTGCAGTAGCGTGGTTTTTTGTATTTTCGTAAGTAATTAAGTGAGCAATTTAAATAGCTGCCCTTCCGCCGACTGCAACACGGCTCACGCTTGCAAACGCTCCAGCAGGAGGTCTGAGGCCGTTTTTTCCCTTTTCCCCGCGGGTAAGACGGGGAAAAGGGAATTTAAAAAAAAAAAACAAAAAACAAAAAACAAACAACTGACAAAGCCTGTGTCAGGAGGCAGACCCCAAAGACCCTGCAGGGGCGGGGGGCGGCGGCTGAGCAACGGGGTTACTTCGCACCGCAGCTCCCTCGGGCGGCTTCGGCGGCTCCCCGGCCGCGCCCGCCGCCACCCCCTCCCTCCGCAAGCACAGCCGGGGCAGCCCCGGGCAGTCCGTTTCCGCGGCGTTAGGACACCCTCCCCCCCGCCCTGCCCCGAACACACCCCCCGAAGCCCGCGGTCCCGCCCCGCGGGAGGCGGGGGCCGTGAGGCGGGAGCGGCGCGCGGGACTCACTTGATGACCGTGCCTTTGGCGCCCCCTGCCGTGGTGAGCATGACGCGCGTGGTGAGGCTGCCGCGCAGGTCCTCCTGGTCCAGCCCCAGCAGCGCCGCGCAGCATTCCAGCGCCGGCTGGCTCCGCGGCCTCAGCGTGCAGCCCCCTGCGAGACACCGCCACAGCCTTTACACACCGAGACACACCGCCGCGGGCCGTTTACCGCACCGAGACACCCCGCCACGGGCGGCACCGCGCCGGGATACCCCGCCACAGAGAGCTTCCGTTCATCGTCGGCTCTGCCCCAGCGCCTATGGACCCTGACACCCCCCCACGCTTCATACTCTACTTCCTATTGTTATCTAAAACCCCTGCGAGTTTGGCGTCTTTATGGAAAATTCTCAGGGAAAAAAAAAAAAAAAATACTGAATTGGTGATGATTTTGCCATGGCAACTGGAAACAACATCAACTTTGAAGGAATCAAAGTCTCAACTCTGGAAATTACTTCGTGTATTAAATGTGAAGAGTCAGTCCTCAAAAACAAACAAACCAAACAACAAAAAAAAACCCAACACTCTAACACTATGCATGAAATGCTGTATTTCTAGAACACTGTCCTAAACGTAGGTTGTCCAAAAGCTAACTTGCTTTTAAGTGAAAGAACTGCCCCAAAACGTAGAAGTGCTAATACCTAGTAACTAACTGTAGTGACTTGAAAACTTATGGATTTGCAAGTTCCTGTCAATCTCCAGGCTTCCTTGCTACGTATGCACAGATCAGTAGAAGTGCCTGGCAGGGCAGGCTCCTAGCACTGACAGTTTCAGATAACGGTATGTACGTTTTCCCAGGTAAACAGCTGAGAGGTGTGCTTCCTCCTGCTCTGCACCATGGCCTTGGCGCTAGAGCTCCGCCAGAGCTAGTGAACATATAACGCTAGTACTCATTTAATTCACCATTCAAAACACCTTTTAAAATGTTCCTTGTTCCTAACAACTTTACCAAGTTTCTCAACAGCTACACATCTCTGAAGTAGGACTAAGAAGAACCAATTTCACTGTATCTTGCAACTCAATCATAGAATCATAGAATGGTTAGGGTTGGAAGGGACCTCAAAGATCATCTAGTTCCAAACCCCTGCCATGGGCAGGGACACCCTCCTCTACACCAGGTTGCCCAAAGCCTCATCCAACCTGGCCTTGAACACTTCCAGGGATGGGGCATCCACAACTTCTCTGGGCAACCTGTTCCAGTACCTCACCACCCTCAATGTAAAGAATTTCTTCCTTATATCTAACCTAAATCTGCCCTCTTTCAGTTTCAATCCATTGCCCCTTGTCCTATCACTACATGCCCTTGTAAAAAGTCCCTCTCCAGCTTTCCTGTAGGCCCCCTTTAGGTACTGGAAAGCTGCTATAAGATCACCCCGGAGCCTTCTCTTCTCCAGGCTGAACAGCCCCAACTCTCTCAGCCTGTCTTCATAGCAGAGGTGGTCCAGCCCTCTGATCATACTCGTGGCCCTCCTCTGGACTCGTTCCAGATAAAGATCTACGCACATATCTTTTCTACTGTAGTTATATTTGTAGTACATCCATACCAGGAGTTTCTTTGGTCCTTCCGGAATATATGGACAGCAGTTCTCAACTGAGAGAGGCTGATTTCAGTAGTAAGATACGAGCAACCGTTCCCAAAACACTCATTCCTCTTCCTCAGCCTTCCTGTGCATTCTGCTACTAAGTCCTAGCTACACTTCTAACAACTCATCTTGTGACTGGTGTCTTAAAATTAGGAAGTTTACATTTACCTAAGTTTTTTCTTTAACTTTTCTCCCCTCACCTCTCAAAATACTAACACGATGGTATTTTTGGAAGCCAAAGGACATCATGCCTTTCCCTACAAATGGTGTTGCTAATTTCAAGATGTTTTCGCAACATTAGCATGAAGTTGGACTTTTTAAAATTATTATTAAAATATAAAAACGTCTCTTTTCTTTATATCAAACTTTACACTGAATAATTTCTTGAACAATTTCAGTGAGAGCCTATTTGCGTACAGAGCTCGTAAGGAAGTACCACTTTAAAACACACAGGTAAATGTGACTTCAAAATGGTGCGAATTAAAACTGAATTACCCTTGAACACGAGGCAGCTTTCTAAAGCAGTAATTCACATGGAAAGGAATCATCTATAATCAAGAGACATTTTCAGTATTTTACAGAAAACAATTTGTTTCATCTAACCTGAAGTGCTCCCGGCTTCCTCAAAATCAATATTTCCAAGGTGAAGGACACCAGCCACTACTCTAAAAAGATCAAGTTTTTCTGCATCATCCAGCCCAATCTTCTTCATTGCGGTGCACATTCTGTTAAAATCCTCCGTGATCATCTAAGAGTGGATCCTTCAAGGAACCCGCTTTGAGATACTATAAAACAACAAGATAAACCAAAAATTCAGAAAGTGGTTCAAAGTAAATGTAAGCGATTATTTCCAGTCAAGAATAAACAATAACAAAAAGCATTAAAAAGCATGCAAACTAAGTAGAGATTAGAGCTCTTCAGAGAGTACAGGCTTTGCAAGAACCCCAAATTTGTTTTCATTTGGTGGTACTTCGAAGCATGATCTTCAAACTTCAAAGCAAACTTCAAACTATCTTCAGAAAGCAGAAGTTGGAGAGTGTGACAGCTAAGGACAGGGGAATACAGGCTAGTGAGGGCAGTGGAAAGGAAGTGTTTGGCTACGGAAGCTATATACCAAGGAGTGCTTCTGGCCCCCAGCAGCTGAAAGAAGACAGAGGTCCTTGTAAGAGGATGACAGAAGTTTGACAGGCCATGAGAAAGGAGCACAGGGCAAATATGAATTGGAAGAGTTACCCCTATCCCAAAAAAACTTATTTTGAGAATATACTTGTTAATGTTTGCTGGTGATTAAAAAACAGTGAAGTTGTTTGCAGTGTTCTATAGGTTAAAGAATACCAGCTACATATTAAAATACAATTTAAGATTTTGCTGATTTTCCTGATTTAAATACATCGAAAGCCATTTTAAGTATTAATGGTTTTAAGTAGTAGATAGTAACACATCTGCATGCAATCAAGAGACTAACTGAACATGCACAGACCATCTAAGGTTTCACAATTACTTTAAAATGTTTTCAACTAAAAAGAATAATTAACTTTAAATAGAAGCCTTGTTAATGTCAAATAAGCTAATATGATTTTATCAAAACAAAAACACCACATGCATCTGAAAAATTCACTTCACACAACATTTAGACACATCAATAAAATTAAACTACATCTTAATTATGTAAAATGATCACCTCATCTTCCTGATAAGGAAAACACAAAAATATTTAAGTATTAATTGACTATTCCAGCTACTTTATTAAAATAACAATCTTAGTATTTTCGTAAAATGACAGAGCAAATATAAATTTCTGATTTAAAATCCTCAACAATGCAATATATTTCCCGTTTAAGTGACTAGACCAATTTTTAATGTAATTGAAATTTGATTATTTATTGTGCCTTCAAATTGACATGGCTGTAACATACAGCTTTATGGCATCATATGTTCTACTATTTAATGTTCAATACGTTTTTTCGGAATTATTCTTGCAGTATGCTTTAGTTTAGACAAATACTTAATTTGAAATTAAGTCCTTTAGAAGACACATTTTATGTCAGAACACTCACCTGTAAATCACTCATACAGAAGATTGCATAGTTCATCTTCCAGTATAAGAATAAGTAAATATTGATAACTTTATGCCTACGTAAATTACCAACTTCACTACAATCTTAATTTAAGGCAATCAGGTAAACTGAAGTAAATCTGCCCATCATCTCTTAGCCTGTTACGCTTGACAAGAATTAAATATCTACCAGCTTTCTGCCTCACATCAGTTCTCAATTCAACACTTGTGTACGTGACTCTCCACCATCCCCGAATATAAAAAATAGCCTATATTCAAGCAAAAGAAAATTGCATTATGCGCTCAGTGTTACAACATATAACCTGGAATCCAGGAGGAGACTTCATAATGTTGACCTGAGCAAAGGAAGCATCTATATTGCCTTTCAAACTAGCAGGAGGCTACGTACAAGCTCAAGCCTAAGTTCTCAAGGTAAAAGAGATGACATGGTCACTCGGGGAGAGAAGCTTCTGAGTAAACTCATCTTTGTATTATTCACACCCTGTATGCAGCTTGCCTTGCTACTGAATCCCAAACAGGGATTTGATTAAGATTTGAAACACTTACCAGCTATACAAATGAAAAATTAATACTTTCGGTATGAATAGATGAAAATTGTATTAGAAAGCAGAGTAGAAGTTTAATGAGGTGTTTTAACTACTTCCAATTCACATACACTAGTAATTTGGATTAAATTCTTTAGCGTCCTCATGTAAACAAACTCAAAAGCTTAAATGCTTAAATTCAGATAATTCCAGTTTTAAAAACGTAAACTGAGATGGAGCAAGAGGAAAGAAATGTTTGTGAAATTTCACACTTTCTTTCAGGAAATGCCACGTTTTGCTGCAAGTAACAGTTCAGAGCAAGGGGACAACAAAACACAATAAAGAACGCAGTGTACTGGGGAGGGGGATAATTCTCATCCTGGAAGTGAAGCTGCACTAATGTTTTATAAAACAGTTTGGAGCATCATTTCAAAAATCCAGACAGTAAAATGGCTCCGGAAAAATCTATTTCTTCTCACCTATTCCTAGCAGTAAAAGGAAACGACAAAAAAATGTCTTGGATTGATTTTTGTTTTCCACAGAAGACAAGCTGCAACATTAAGTGTTATATTATTGTAAGAATGAAAAGGAAACAATTTTATTACTGTTCCATTTGAGATTTTAAGAGGCACGTTAAAAAATAGAGTTCTGAATATACTAGCTTTGACAACACCCATTTAGACTTAGAAAGATGTGTAAAATGAACATTTCATTCCACACTGTAAAACTGCAATCATCATTGTTCAACTTTATCTGCATTAGTTAGTAATACAAACTAACTGAAGACACAAACATACCTCAGGACTCTTGCGATTCTGCAAAATCTGCTTGTCTGTTTCTTGTTAGCGAAGTATCTGGTACAGCCTCGATTTAAATACTGTAAACATAAAAAACAAATGCATTCTTAAAGACAGAAGTAAGGAAAACATATGCTTTTATTGAAGGCTTCCTCTACATAGATTGATTTAATCATATGATACCAAAAACATGCTAGGTATTCAGAATTCATTCCTTGAAAATTTATTTACATCTACAAAATTATTGAAGTGCAACAGTAATAAACTTCTATTGAAAGCTTCTCAATTTTGACAACTAAAATACTTTTTGACACAATGGGATATTCATTTTGTTAAGTCACACAATCCTTTCTTAACATTTGACTCTACTAAACTTCTTAATGGAGTCCAGGATTACAGAAAAGATAAAATTAGGAAACAAAATAAATTTTCTGGACTATGTGTAATACCAAACTTTACTCCAGCAAGCTGTACAGAACATCAGAAAAAAATCACAATAATCTTTATGTTTTCAGCAACACATAGACTATATATTATAATCCGAGGTGAGAGGATAGGATCAAAGAACTTGTGGTACCAAGTCCAGTGTAGTTTTATGGTCATTTTTTCCTCACCAGTGAAATATTTCTGTAAGTAGTAAGAGACGCAAGCATGTTAAAAACCTTCAGGAGTATTAGAAGTTCAAACATGGAACAAGGAGAAGTCTAACTCAGAATCTGGCTTCTGATACCAATCTCATGTTGTATAGTAAAGGGATTCAGGCATTCAAGGTAATGACCGACACTTAGAGCAAATGGGATCGCCAGCTTTTTCTTTCTGATTTGTTCAGCTGAGTAAGAACTCTGTCCAAAGCTTGCACAGAGCCCTTTGTCTAAAGGAAGTGAAACTGATTCTTTGCTCTAGCCCATGAACAAAGAAGATGTTTTCCACTAGGTGAACACAGATAATTCTACACTTTGACTAATATTTATATACAAAATCCTAAAAATAAAATATTCTTCAAAGCATTTCTAACAGCAAGAAGAAACTAGGGTGACAAATTTACTATTAAAAACAAAGTGACAAAAAACACTACTAGCTTGGTGTTTAACAAAATATTAAGAAGTTTCTTTATCAGTCAATAAGAATGCAAAGCACATCATATTTGAAACACAACAATACGTCCCTGTATACAGTGTTAGTAACACGATCCCCGAAACTGGAGATGGGAAGTAAAAAAAGTCATACTTTTCGAGAAGAGAGTGTGGAAACTTATCTGACAGGTTGCCAACGTGAACCAGCATGGTATTCATAACCACCTATGTAGGAGACGTTTGATCACAAGATAATGGCTTTCATTTGAAAGTTAAAATTCAAGTAAATTTACATATTAAATCTAGGAGAAATGATATTTTTAAAGCACATAGATACACAGCTTGAAGTCACCTCTGCTATGAGACAGGCTGAGAGAGTTGGGGCTGTTCAGCCTGGAGAGAGAAGGCTCCGGGGTGATCTTATCGCAGCCTTCCAGTACTTAAAGGGGGGCCTACAGGAAAGGCTGGAGAGGGACTTTTACAAGGGGCAATGGATTTAAACTGAAAGAGGGCAGATTTAGATTAGATATAAGGAATAAATTTTCACTCTGAGGGTGGTGAGGCACTCGGAACAGGTTGCCCAGAGAAGTTGTAGACACCCCATCCCTGGAAGTGTTCAAGGGCCAGGTTGGATGAGGCTTTGGGCAACCTGGGTGTAGTGGAGGGTGTCCCTGCCCATAGCAGGGGGGGTTGGAACTAGATGATCTTTGAGGTCCCTTCCAACCCTAACCATTCAATGATTCTATAACATCTAAATACCATTGTACTTTTTTTTTCCCCCTTTAAACTCTGAAGTACAACACCCCATTATAACATCAGTGACTCCAACATAAGGCAATCTGATTTCTCTTTCGGAAATTCAGATCTCAAAAAAAAATTCAGCTTCTCATCTCTATCAACTATACTCCAGGTACAGATTACTGTGCAGCTTACTTTCAAAGCGATGTGGTGCAGTCCAAGCCACCCAGACCTACAAGGGTTCAGCACAGGGTTACCTAATACCTTTGAATTTCTGACAACTTCTGCAGGGGAACCTACGAGGACCCAGGACTGCACACTTTTGTGTGAGTGTACCGGAGGGGGTGTGTGCAACAAACCTGCAACTTTTCATAGTCCTCTGCCAAATAAATTCACGCTTCCCCAGGGGAACTGCAGGGAAGGATGAACTAACAGAGAGGTGACCTCCATCATGCTGCTGAAATCCAGATGACAGGTCAGGCAGGTGCGGCCAGTGCAGCTCTTCTGGTTCATGAGCCCAGAGCAACTGCGCACCTGTGCCACGATGATCAAATGTATGGGGAGGAAATTGCAAAGAATCCCTATTGTCAAATGGAAATGTCATGGTTTGATGTGGAGGGGGGGGTGGTTCTGGTGGCAGGAGAGGGGTTTTGCTCCCTGCGACCTCCCCGGTTTTGGAACCGGGTTAGGCTTGGTTCTGGCCACCAGATCAGACTGCCATCCCCCTCGGGGTTGAGCCAATAGGGCGCCTCTGCGAATTGCCCTATTTAAGTCAGGACAAAGGAACCAGAAAAGGTGCTTTGCCCAGGAGCGAGCAGAGAAGGGAGGAGGGCACTGCCCCCGCTCCCTGGCTCCCGGCCGGGCAGCTGCGTCGGGTCGGTGCCGCCCACGGAGAATGGCGGCGGCAGAGCCAGCTGGGGAACTCGGGGGCACCCCACTCCCGGGGTGCCCACTGGGCTGAGTTCACCCAGAGAGGACTGAGATCTGAGAGAAACAGCTGCATCGACAGCAGGTCAGTGAGGATGGAGCGGGAGGAGGTGTGCCGGAGCCGAGTTTCCCCTGCAGCTGGTGGTGAGATAGCAGGCTGCCCCCCTGCAACCAGGATGGCCTCGGTGGAGTAGAGACCCACTCGCAGCCCGTGAGGAGAAGATGCCTGAGCCTGAGGATGGTCGTGCTGGGATGCACAACAAGGCAGAGAGGCATCTGGAGTCTGCGTGACGACCCACGTCGGAGCGAGTGGCTACAACTCCCTAAGTACCCGAGACTGTGGTAAAGCCCACACCGGAGCAATCTGTGGGGAAGGATTGTTTCCAGTGGGCTGGACTCACGCTGGAGAAGTTTGTGGATTTTTCCTCGTGGGTAGGGGATCCATTGGAGCAGGGGAAAAGGGTGTAAGGACTCCTCCTCCTCCTTTGAGAGAGAAGCAGCAGTAACAGCATGGATTGAACTAACCTGCACCCCCCGAGTCCCTGCCCCCTGTGCTGCTAGGGGGAGGAGGCAGAGCCGGGAAGAAAAGGAAAGCGGGGGGGGGAAGGTGTCAGTTTTAAGATCTGGTTTTGTTTCTTTCTGTCCTCTCGAGTAACCGGTTTTGTTTCCCTTTGTCCTTCTAAGTAACCATTAATAAACTGTTTTGCTTTGAGAAAGCCCTGTCTGTTTTGCCCGGGACCATGGTTGGTGGGTGCTCCCTCTGTTCTTGTCTCAACCTTCAGTCCCTTTTTTTTTTTTTCTCTCCTCTCTACTTTACTGGAGAAGGAGAGACTGTGTGAGTTTTAGTTGCTGGATCAGCCTAAAACCATGACAGGAAGCAAGCCAACAGGAGGAAAATCCTTCATCTTTTAACATTGTTTCACTTCTGTGAAAATAAGAATTACCTTAGATTTGAGATGGTCCTATTATCAAGTGAGTGTAATTGAGAGAAACCAGGCATTGAGCAAAGTGTGCTTGAGTCTTCGAACTGAAGCTGGCCCTAATTTGGACTTTGACTTGATCAACTAAAAGGCACAAGACAAGTGGCACAACAGAGCTGATGCAAAACTGCAAGTTTAGGGATGAGTTGTTCTAAACAACCAATTTAAGAGTATGATTTTTTTCCCAACATTTTTTCTTGTCCAAAAAAATTAGCATTAATATCAAAATACTGATTGATCATCAAACCTTGCCTAGTATATCACCATCTCCTATTAGAAGCCTGAAAGACAGTATTTCCATGAAACTTGAACCAGACACGCAGTCAACAAAAAAAGTGGTAAAAAAATGACACAAGCGTGATTATTCAGAACCATTTTATGATAAAACCTGAAGCAGCAAATGAGAATGAAGAACACAGAAAAAACAATCCTGAGAAAAGTAGTACAAATTTAGAAAGAAAATTAATCTTTCACCTTTTTTTCCTAGAAATCTCCTTTAAAGTGACACTTCATGAAAATTTAGTGCAAAACTAATAAACTTTAAGTATACTTACATTCATTTACATGCATATGTGGGGTTTTTTTTTAATTAATCTAACTTTAGATGGGGGAAAAATAAAGTGTTAAAATTTTTAAATTTAACATGCAGAGTTCACAAACAGTAAGGAACTCAGGATTCAAATACAAACTTATAGTAAAGCAATAAATATTCTTAATGGAAATGAAAGTACCTGCTGCAAACTTAGTAAAAGTAAAAAAAAAAAAAAAGTCACAGTGTGATTAGGCTGGTGTGACTTTAAACTCTTTATACATGAAACAGGCCTTCTGTAAAAGCACTCAGGCTGTTCAGTACTGCACTGCACCAGCCTGCTTTTAAGCAGGTTATAATTCTGACCTTGACATCTACAACCTTGTGTGCTCTCATGAGCAGAGTTTTTGATTAAAAAAAAAAATCCCTGAGAGTGGGCACACAGCATATTCAGTTCCAGAATTAAAAATCTATTAACTACAAGAAATAAGTTTTAATGGAAAAGTGGCTGCACAAAAAAAATAAATAAATATACATTTGAAAATTTGTTCAAAAGTTTAGCTTTAAAACATACAAGACGCTATTGTACAGAATAACTGCACAGTAAAGAAGAAAGTTTTGAAAACTAGCTCCATATTTTATGAAAATAAATGGTGTTGCATTTTTTTTTTAGTATTGTGTTTGTTGGGTGTTTCAAAAAGAAAAGCTTTTCTTCTAAAGAAAGCAGGCAGTTCTTTCCTTAATAGCATCAGATCAAGTTTCATTGCACGACTGAGTACAAATACATGAACTATAAGAAGATACAAACAAATATTTAAAGAAACAATATATGGTCTATAAAGGTCTCTAGGAACACCTTTAAGGAAGTAAGGAAACTTGTCCTAACATACTGCTATGGCTTTTAGGAAGCAAAATCACCTAGATACCACAGTACAAATGTAGGATGTGCAAGATATGAAAAGAGCAGCTCTGTGCCTGCTTCCTTGCTCATCAGCATGCAGAGACGGACCGGGCCAAGCTGAGAGGGAGCACAACCTGTTCGGTGACCAGTCTACACCCCAAAACGAGGCCACTAATTTAGGTCCCACCTATGCAGCCACCACTGCTTTGCACAAGACCAGTAGGTTTTGTATATTTAAGGCTTCTAGCCCTCTTCTGAATTCTGATAAAACTGACTACAAAAGATCTTGGAGAGTAACAGATAGGCACAGTTCAAGTTTTGCTTATTAAAAACAAGTAGGAAAATACATCAACACAGAAAACATCACACAGTAGTGTAATCCTTTGTTGGCAGTGCTCCTCACCTCATCTAAGATCAAGAAGACTAAAAAGAGACAGTTAACTAATTTGCCGCCCTTGTAATTTCATATGCTTTCCAGGGTTGTGTCACAAAACCCATGGCAGGGATTTGGTCTGTATATTTAGAGAATACACAAAATTTTGCTTCCATTAGATTCCAAGCCAAGAATAAGCCAAGAAACAGTGAGAGATGGAGACAAATGGCAGAACACAAGCAAACAACTGACCCAGTATTTACAAGCAGGATTTGATTTGCCAATGTTTTTCTTTTCATGCAAGTCAACAAAGCAGCACAGAAGTGTGATCGTAAAAAGGAAAAGAAGAAAACAAAACTAAACAAAAACGTAACTATAGACTTATATATACTAAAATAGCAGGAATGAGTGATTGAAGGCAAGAGTCTTCACATTACTAGAAAATTGGTGATGACAGTATAAGATGTGAACAGGCTTAGAAGGATCCTGAAAGGGGCAGCAGAATCTTGCTTTGAAGAGAAAGAGAGAAGGGACAATGAGGAAAACAGGAACCAACAGCTGTATCAGTACATCTGTGCTGGTTGGATAAGAGTTCAATATTCTTTTCTCAACAAAAAAACCAAAACAAAACAAAACAAAAAAACAAATCTGCACTAATCAAGATATAACACTGAGAAATTAAAAAGAGAATTGAAAAATATGGGAAATGGGGTTGGAGTCACTCAGGCAAACAAAAAACAAAATGGAGAAAAAATTTTGACTGACAAGAAGGGAAAAAAGCAAAAGGAAACATCACGTCTGTTGATCATTTCTGAAAACAATTCAGTGAAATCTGAACATAGAGAAGGGGAGGAGAAAGAAAGAGCTGGAGCAAAAAGTTAAAAGTTAAAATGAAGTAGTAAAAAAGGAAGTGGACAAATGGGAAGAAAAGAATGCAAGAACTTAAACGGTATAATGGGAAAGCCAGCCTGTTTGTGAGACTGCTACTAGAAACATACATAGAATCAGGGTCAATCAGGAGAAACCACATAATCTCAGAAAGGGAAAAAACCTCAAAAATAAAGCATGGGGAGAAGAAGGGAAGGCAGTAAACAAATCAGAAGTCATAAGAACCGGCACACTGGATTGAATTAAAAGGCCCATACCATCCAAGGTCTTCAACGATGACCTCTGCTTCACCCAAGGTTTTATTGTTCCTTTCTGAGTTGGGATGACAAAACTCCGTATGCTATTTACAAAGATGGATGTACATTGCAGCATATCTCACTATTTCATTCTCCCTTCTTTTCCTAACAACTTGTAACATTCTACTCTGCTGTTTCCCTGCCACTGAACATTAACCTAACATTTTTAAAGAAGTCTGCACGATGATTCAAGTCTTGTTTCCCCACTGTTATGTTCACTTTCATGGTAGGTACCAGTTAGGAGTATTACATTCAGCACTGATTTTACTTGCATTTTATTAGCTTCTCCATTAACTTGAGTGACTGGGACCAGTAACAGGTTGTGGAGACAGTCAAACTCAGAAATAGTAAGTAATCCTCAAGAAAGAATAAATTAGGTGAGAAAAACCTAAGAGGGAGGATCATGCTTAACGAACAGAAGTAATCTTGGCGGAAAAGCTGAGCATGGGCTTGGGGTCACTGGAGATAAAAGGGTAAGCTTTCAGCTGGAAGGGACTTGTGAGTCTTATGTAACCTGGAGTGATCAAAGATTGACACAGGAGTATGATGAGAAGAATGGGAGAGGTTCAAAACTGGAGCAGTACAAATGACAATGTAAAGTGTAGAATATAGTATGATAAGAACGAGGTGCAACAGAGTAGAAAAGGTAAGTGATGTGAAAGCACACGGACTGGAACAGAGAAACACAACCGCCTTTCCACTATGGTCTGATCCTTGGTGGGAAGCATGAAGAAAGAAAATTTTAGAGAGAGAATAGTGAGACAACTCCTACGTCTTCTTAAATCCATGACTGGAATAGGAAGAAATAAACACAGTTTTCAGGAGCTTTAAAAGATGGGTTACCCACAGAACAGTTACATCACAGTCAGATCTGCTTAACACCTCTAGAAGAGCCCATATAACATTACTAGCAGCTGGGTAGGCAACAGTACATTTTGGAAAAAGCAAAGATTCTCATTGTTAAGACAAAGAAGAATTATAGGAAATCTTCCAAAATCTTCCAAGAAGAAAAACAACAGACAGCTTTATTTCAGTATCATATAGATGTAACAAAAAAAAAAAAAAAAAATTCTGACTTTAGAGTCTGTCAAAGACAGTAAACAGAGGTTTTAGTAAGATCTATATTAAAAATCCATGTATGGCAATATGAGAAGCTTTACAAACACTGACTCTGATACTCACCCTGAAGTTGTCAGGAGAGCTTAGATATAGTCTTTCCCTAATGTCTTCTGGAGCACCAGCGCAAAGCCGGTAAAAGAATATGATAATTCCTCTCTTCTTTGCCTTGCACACAGATCCTAGATTTCTCCAGAAGGTAATGTGATACAAATCCACCAACCACGGAGTTCTAGGAGGAAGAAATATTTTTCTGATTATTTTTTGGATTATGAGAGATTCAGAAGTTTTCAGTTTACATTTGTCCGATCTGTGTCTCGCGCAATGGACACTGCTCTATTGAAGATTAAAATATATCTATACCTAATAGACATTAATCTTAGAAAAGAAACCATTGCCTTCACCATAACTTCTCCCCTCAGTTCACATATTGCATGGACATACATTCCTTTTAAAAGAAGGGTCTGCTTCACCTCAACAAGCAGAAAGCCTTGGTAGAATTCCAGTAGTTCCGGCAAAGAAGCATTGCTACAGCCACCTTTACGCCTTTTGAATGGCAGTAAGTGCCATTACCATGCTGTTACAAACCTTCTCTAGATCATTTCACTGAGACTCTTGCAATGGAGAAGGAAGGGTTAAAGTTAAAGAATATATATTTGGACAAAATCTTAGGCAGACTAATTATGAGCGAACGTTTTATTTGAAGTACTCGCACTGCTTTTCTGAGATGAAGCCTACAGTATATTGAAAGCCATTTGTTATCCAGCCTAGCGATAAAATTCCCTGTGCCTAGACATACATATCTGCCATACAGACAGATAAAATTCCCTGTGCCTTAACAGCACGGAAATTCCTGAGCTTACGGCCACTGCAGCAACTAAGAAAGGACTTACTGACTCACAAATTAGACTATGGTTATGCAGTCATCCATTCAGTCAGGAGGCCTCAGTCTGGACTTAAATTGCTTTGAGAAACCAGACCTAATAAGGTCACCATGAAGTTGAAGTCTTGTGAAAAAGGGGCTCATTAAACAGGCTGATCTTGCAGTGGAAGGCTGAAACAGGCTTTTAAGCAGCTTCTGAAGATACTCTGAGAGCTATTTGCTTCAGCTGAAGCAATTAATCTGAAACACCATGTAAGTGTTGACAGATAAATTGACAGGTCACGAATGCATCATTCCAAGTAGAAACTGGGTCCTTTCCGTAAGTTCACTAACATGAACTAGACAACAGATAAAGTCTCTCTACCCTTAATGGAATTTAGTTATTACTGTTAAATTACTAACCCAAGATCTGAAGTTTAGTTACAAACGAAGTGATGAAAACTTAGGAAAAGACCGCAAGCTTAAGACCAGGTGACAGAACACAAATCAAATCTGTAAAGGAGGACAGTAGCTATTTGCTGCAAGATTAACAAGTCTATTCAGCCTACTGCCAGCCTAGCATTTCCATTTTATGGCAAAAAATCATCACTGGTTTTCTGTAACAAAATTCCAGTACCTTTTCATTGAAGTGAATTTCAACAAATTTCCCAAAACGACTGCTGTTGTTGTTGCGAACAGTCTTTGCATTTCCAAAGGCTTCTAATAGGGGATTTGCTGTTTAAAAAATTAAATTTTTTGAAGTGTTAAAATTTTATCAATTAACTACCAAAAAGAAAGAGAGAACAAATATATACTAATTATTCGTGTGAACTTATTGGGAATAAGGTTGAAAATTAAATGAAAAATATTACCTATTAGGATAATCAATTTTGCAAATTGTACTGGATATACTGTTGTGGAACTTAAAATGAAATACTTTAAAATATCACAAAACACTGCAAAGTAGTTGAATTGCTATAGTGAATTGAATAGTGTAAGAAATTCAGAGACAAACACTGAATATTATTCAGTGATGTTCTTCTACAGCAAGTAGGTAAATAACTGATACATAAACTATATGAGATAACACACAATTTGACACTTCCCAATGAGTTGTTATTCATAAAATCTAAACCACCCACTTATCCCACGGACAAAAATGCCACTTAAATGTCACGCATGCAACATGTTTGATTAGGGAAGTAAAAAAACGTAATTAGAGTGTGTTGATTTCAAAAACAACTTCAAAATGCTCATTCAAATTAGGTCAATTAAGTGATTGAGTGATTGTATTTTTTACTGGTTACTGCTTTCAAGGGCCTCAAAGCTCATACAGAAAGAGGGACAGCAATCTATTGCATATATATGTATATAAAAAAAATATAAAAACATCATACACAATTTAAGCAGTTTGAAAATGCTTAGTAGTTACGAAACACAAGGCCTTGGAAAGACTTCATTTTACTAGCTCTGGAGACCAAAGAAAACAGATTTACTGAATCACATTAACAATAAAACACGGAAAATATCTGGAAGATTTTTTTTAAGTTTCTAGCTAAAAAATATATATTGGAAACTAAGTGAGAAGAAACTCAGATTTAGAACTCCACTAACAACCATCTACAAATCTGCTCCTACAAACATTAAAGAATGAAGGAATAACTACAATGGTTGGATGAAGTACGGATGATAATGCACCATTTAGTAGGACATCAGCAGCATGACTTTTTGTTTTGGCTAATTTTGGGGTTTTTTTTAATACTTAAAGCTTATGAAAATGCAAATCTGACTTTCAAAACTGACTTCTTAAGAGATCTTTGATAACTATTCAGGTATTTTATGTAATATTAACAGTTTTAAAGAAAAGATTATGAATAAAACAAATTGCAAGAGGTCTTTCAGATAGGTTAGAGGTTCCTCTAATAATACACATGCTGTAAGCGTGCTCGTTAAAATTGTGCCTAAAAGACTTCAAAATTCATGCATGGGATGCTGTTTTAGATTAAAAAAATCCAAACTCTTCCACGAATATCCACAAGTACCAATTAATTTTATGGCATACTGTGTCAGGCATTATCCAACTCTTGGCCTCTTTCTGAGTTCCTTTAGCATACAGTGGATTTCACTAAGGAATTGGTTTAAGCGAGCCTACAGCAACAAGAAATTAAAGCCTGCAGTACTTCTCTTGAATAATCCTAAGAATAAGAAAGATTTTTGTTTTAAGAAAAAGACAGAGAGTAATGAAATTCTGAAATAAAACTACTATATGCTATAGAAAACCAAAACTGATATATGAGTTTATTAGATTGCTGACGGTTGTTTATTTTTGAGATATTTATATTTTCTCAAAAAGGTATTTGTTGTTCAATTAGGAAGTGCATGGAACACTGAAGAGGCTCAACTGGATGATCAACGCAGTCTCTTCTGACCTTGTTTGGGAGTCTACTATAAAGATAGACACAATGAAAGCGTTAATCCGAATTATGTGTTTTCTGACAAAAAAGATGTCACAGAAGAATGACCCATAACCATAACTGAAAAGAACTTCCCTGCTTTATCTGACTTTGAGAACTTCATGATGAGGAGGAGTAGTTACTCTTCTCTGGTACTAACAGATAGTAATGAGAACATAATCTTGTTCTTGCCGAGTTCATACAGCTTAAACTCCAATCTTCAGTACATATCTGTGTGCAGTTCAACTCAAACACACACTTATATCAAGAACTGCATGACACTATACTAAAGTGAATCACAAATAAAAAATACGTTTTCAGAATTTAGTATCAAGGTAAACTACCAGTAAATTATGCCCTAAGAAGTCCGACTTTCTATCCCAGCTTTTATTTAGTTGCTGTTGATTGACATTTCAAATTTGAAAAAAAATTAACATATTGGAACCTTTAATTCAATGAAAGAAAATTCAGTACCTTCTACAATTCTATCATCAATATCTTGGCCAGAACCATAGGATTCTGTCAAATACCTGTAAAGTAAGATAAAAATATCAGTATCTTTCGTGTGTCATGTTACCTTAGTGTTATAAAAAATTGTGTTAGTGTTAATAAAAATCCCACACGGAGATGGTGAGATAAGAAATTGCAGGTGCATAATTAAGGTAAGATTCAATTTAGCAACTGACGAAAGAATTTGAAAATAAATCCACAATGTACTTGCTCCAAAGTTGCACCTTTTTTTTACAATTTTATTCCTATGTTCAGGGCATGAGTTAAAAACAGTTCTTGAAAATGGTGCCTTCCAAAATAACTTTAGGAGCACTAACAGACCTGTATTAGCAGCTTTTGCTTTCTGATCGCACAAGGGAAAAACCTTCCTCCTTTTAAAACTCAATAACATTTTGTACACAGACTCTATGGGGGCAGGTGGTGGGGAGAAGCAACAGCAATGATATTCTGTGCAATCAGAACTTCCTTTGCCAAGAAGCAGAAGAATAACCTCCTTTTAGAGCATTCCTCAGGAGATATTCTCTCAGTGCCTGCCATCCTTTTTTTACTCTTCGCAGGACCAAAGTTAGGATATCTCCTGTAAAAATCATGACAGCACCCTGGAGTAATTCTTGCAGCTATCTATTAAAAGTTGCACGGGGGCAGAGAAGAGCAGCATGAAGGACAGACAGCCAGTCGTGGCAATTCTTCGTGGGATGTGGAAGATAATACAGCTACTGTACCTAAATACTAGAGAATACATGATGTCAGGGAAAACGGAATTAAAGATTTATACAGGAAACAAGGACAAGGAGGGGAAGGGAGTGTATTCACACTGCCTGCACTGTGCTTCCCTGGATAATCAGGCCACCTTTGATATCAGTGAATTTAATGGAGCAACGCTCTCCAGTTACAGTGTTCCAGAGTGATATAAAGCAGTTAAAGTATTATGCAAATATGGTCAGAAATATTAAAAATCATAGAAAAGTTCACAAGGCTGATATATATCAGCAATATGGCCTCCATGTAGTTTTATATGCTTGATTTAGCATTGGTCATACATAAACATGAATAAATAAATAAATCCCATTATTCGATCTTATTCAGTAAACTAGAGTAAAATATATTACAGAACCCCTGCAGTCATCTCAAAATCAAGAGTTAAAAACCCTGGATACTCAAGAAAACCAAAAAACCTAAGATATGGAAAATAGAGAAATGCACATTTATGGCAAAGCCAACAGTGTCTCGCAAGATACAGTTAAAATGCCTAGTTACCTTTTTATCTACCACAATACCAGATGTGCAATACCAAAATGACTGCATCATAAACCATAATAACTACATGATGTCACTGCAACTGACTTTAGGTTTCTGTGACTAGGTAGCCATTTCTGTACATTATCATGTCAGCATTTAAGTTTAACCCAATGAATTTCTTGTATTAAAGCATACGTAGAAGCACATATATGTCTTACTGAATTATGTCTTAAACCTACTGATCACGTTACGATTTGCTCTGTCTGTATGTCAACCATATGCATCAACACAAAAGATTGACAGAATAACTTTGGTCCAAAAGCACAAACCTCAAACAAATTTAGTGTTTTCTGTCTTGCCAGCTCCCGATTCTCCAGAGACTATGATGGACTGACTCATCTTGAGTACTTTCATGTCACGGAATGCTTTATCAGCTTAAAAAGAACACATCAAACATGATAAAAATTAATATTCAGGAGAACCGCAATCACAAAGCTAAGCTACAACACAAAAATTTAAATGTAAATTTTTCAGGAATAAAAAGTAAATCTTTACAATTCAGTGCATTACAACTTTAATTAAAGTCTGTTTCCCTTTAATTTATATTATAGCTGCTCACCCTCCAATGCTGAAGTGTAAGAGCTTAAAGTCTTTGAAAACAAAGACCTACTCAACTATATCCAGGATGAAATAAAACAAAAACAACCACCTAGACCTAAATCTCTTGAATTCAATGTATATACAAAACAGTAACCAGTCTTACTTTAGTATGTCTTTTAAAGAAAAACTCCGTAACAAGACAAGGAAACTTAGAAAAACATGGGTTTCTTGTTATGCGACACGTACTAAAACCCCAGCTATTTATACTTTTGATTACAAAACAAAATGCAACACAGTGAGAAGCCTTTTAACAAATCAAATGCTGATTTGTAGTTTCCAAATCTTTTTTTTCTTAAGAAACTGACTGAAATCAGGTCTATTCCATTAATAACATTTAAATGCACTTTCTGCCTATAACAAAAGCATATAAAAAGAAACAGTACATGTGCTTTGGCAATATAATAAAAAGTAAAGGAAATCACTACACTGAAAGACAGTGCCAATCATAATTATTTCATTCTTCCTTGCAAAACTTGAATTATTTTTTAATTTTTCTTTAATGGTTGCAAATTATATTTAAACTCCTTAGACATAAAACACTGGAGGTGCAGAATAATCATGTTTCCAAGTTCTTCAAACCGCATATCAAGGATGAGAAGATCTGCAGTTTTAGTAATTAATGTTTTAGTTACAATACTTTAAAGCGAATTAACTACTGTTAACTGCAAAGTATTTGATGTTTGTTTTGTAAACGATAAATACAGGCTCAATACATACCAATAGCAAAAACATGTGGTGGCAATGTTCCAAGTGATCTACCCTGGTACTTCTTAATAGTATCTGAAGAATAAAACTTAGGTATATCAAAATACGGATTCACTGCAATAAGAATGTTGGCTACATAGGTCTGTGAAGAAAACAATTAACAACAAACTGTTAGCTAGTATCCGACCAAGGGGTTAACAGCAATTCTCTATTACTATTGAAGACTACAGCCTAAGTATAACAATCACATTTACAATTCTCTCCATCTAATACAGATACAAGAAGAGATATATTTTCAGAGTTTCTCTAATTATCTTCTCAGGACTTCTCTGAAATTCTCTTGGGAGAATTTCCTAACCACTGAGCTGTGGAGCATGTCCTGAATTTGACCTTGCCCCTAATTTCCTTTTAAATTATTTCCTATTGTCCGAGTTACCGGATCAAGAATAGGACACTATAACCTCCTTCTCAAAAGTGAATAAACTAAGCTCCTAGGCTAGCATAACGCACTCTCCTCCAGTGAAGAGGATAACTTTTCAACATCTAATGGAAGCAACTCAGCAGGAAGGACTGACGGGATCCTGCCTGGGAACACTCTCAAGCCAGGCAATAAAAGCATTCAGCTGAAAGAAATTAGCTATGGCTGCTTCCACAGCGAGAAATACAGAATGCAAATGTTCTCTCACAGAGAAAAAATTTGAGAAGAATCTCAAATCAAGACTGTTTTTATCTTTCTGTAGGATAAGGAAGACTGAAGATAATTTTTTTTTTTAAGTTTCTGAAAAAAAAACTTTGATAGCTTGGTAATAATGGCCAGATTACGTACAAGCAAGAGCAGGTGTCTGAATCACAGAAAAAAGCAGAGTTGCAGGAAAAGGTTTGAAGGAAATCAGATAAACCTTCAGCTTGAATAACTGATTTGGTTTGTCGCTACTGAGCATATCCCCAGACAACTGAAATTTGGACACTATTGTGATATGTTGATAGAAGGCTAGATCACACACAATATATGAATTTTCTTAGATGTTTCTCTTTTCAGCACTTATGAAAGAAAGCATTTCTTCAAGAGCTGCAAGTACTAACATTAGTTTTCCTTTTAGTAACAAGACAAATACTGTCAAATAAAAATAAAATCAATAAATGAAAAAATAAACTAAATAAAAAAATAAAAAATTGTTGATTCAATCTGTATCTAAAAGTTACAAGGGAAAGGTGGTTAAAATACAAATTATACCTTTTTTTACTTTTTTTTCCTTCAGAAAATACACCCGCTCAGGATCACGCATCAGTAGTACTTGTTTACAGTGGAAAAAGGCTTTATGATCCTAAATACTATCCCACTTCATAATCAGTTCAGATTTAGACTTTTACTTCCTTGGGGTTTTTGTTTTGGTTTGGTTACATTATTTCTCTTCCAGAACAGCATTCAAATGGTAATTTTTTTTTATTTATTTTAAAGCTGGTGCCTGATCTCGAGCCATAAAGAATTTATAGCTATGTAAAGTTAACTGCAACAAAGGAAAACAACTATACTTTCTTTTTATATTTATATAAAAGAGTTTAACTCTCATTCAATTTATTTTAGAACAGTATGCTAACATAACAGTTGATTATTTTAACACAGACACTTAATACAAAACAGTTCTACATACTATTTTATCACTAGCCAGCTCTCTGTTGGGAGGGGGGGAGGGGGTAGAAGAAAGAAAGAAAGAAAACTCGTATCTTTCTTCTATTTCACAGCTGTCAGTGTCCAGGCAGATGGCAAGGATAAAATGTAATTTAGTCAGAATTCATTAAGTACAATTAGGCAATTTGATAGCAATATAAAAGATTAAGATGGACATCTGAGCCAGGAGGTGTCAAAGACAGCACCTGTTTGCTTCGTTCAAAAATAATGAAGAAAGAAAACCATCTTTGTTAACAGCTACCCTACTGGGGAAGTAAGTTACCTGCAGGAACGGACCTTTATGATATAATGCTGTGTGCTGTAGCTATGGTTGCATATGAATAGCCATGTAGAGAAAAATCCATTGCTCTGCCTGGTAAAAATTAGCTAACATTAACATCATTAATGTGATTCAGATCTCAAACAAGGTATAATTAAAAATAAAAATAAAAAAAGAGGCCTAAAATCTCCCAACCTTCCAATGCTACCATTTCTGTTTATTTTCTGTTATAGGACCAAACAGAATTGGAAACACCTGTTTTGCTGATTTTTGAAAGGACATCTATCATTAGACTGGTTGTCATGACATGTAATACTTACATAAATTCTGTCCTTACTGTAGCGAACTTTAATATTGTGAAGGAGAGTGGCCTCATTTAAATACATAAGGGAACCTGCAAGTAAAAGACAATCATATACCATTAAGCACTCAGGACTATCTTCATGCACAGCCAAAAAATTCAATCTTAGGATTAAGGAGAACTTTACTTCCCCTCTCTTTGGGTACAGTTTAATCCTATCATTTTTTTATACCATCTCGAGGCAGAACTGCTGACTTAATATACGCTGTAAAAACCTCAGACCTGCTCTTTAATGCACAGCTGGAGTTACAGAAAGTTGCTGAACAAAGGCTCAGACTCCAGGACTCTCAACACAAGCCCTGCTCAGCATAAGCTCCCTTCTACCAGCCTTTCAGACCATCACGGTATGTCTCCCTCCACACCGGCCCGTAAGCGCAGTAACCGGCGCCTACCAAGATCCCTGACATCGACTGTTTCCATCCTGCCAGCTCCCCTCTCCAGTCTTGGCCACAGTGTCCCCAGGGTAATGCCCCCTCACTGACGTTTAGGCTAACTGCTGGCTCCTGGTGACTTTTAGAAGTCCATATTACCAACTCAATCAGGAAACACTGCCTAGAGGTGGTAGCAGGCACCACTGCAACAGCAGGTACCAACGCTACCTTTCATGTTTCAATTCTGAATTTTGCTGCTAGCAAGCCTCCTCAAAGAAACTGTTAGGGGAAAATAAAAATGTTAATGCGACAACATTTTATTTTTCTCCTTAGCTCATTAATATAAACGAACAGAACCAACTCTGCCGAAACGCTACAAGGTGGCAGCTCAAGGCAGCGCGCAGGCACCCACAGAAAGCTTCAGACCACATGGGTTCACAGTCTGGCAAATCTGGTCCTTGGAAAAGGGTGGCAGCCTTAATTGCAGAGGTCATTACCAGTTCCCATTGTAACAATATTAAAAACATTATCCTTAAACCAATGGAGGGCACTGCTCATTACCCAGCCTTCATTTTCAAATATGCTCAATCCTTTTTTTCACGACAATTAAAAGGCACAGTAACTGCTACCCTGCACCTCACACGAGGGCCACACACGCACTACTCATCTGATCTGTAACGACCAACAAAGTTGTTTCTCATGTTGGACCAAGTTGGACCGATGCCCTTTCTCGAGGGCTCCAGCAGAGAAAAATGTATTCCAATGTATTTACACAAACTTGCAAGACGGGCTGCCCGTTCTTATGACCTCAAGTCAACCTGCCCAGCCACCTCACCTTGCAAGAACGCCTGGAGGCCATTAAGCAGCTCTCAGCATCTCCTTCAGTGCTCCTCCTGCTGAACCAAAAGATACTGGCAAAGGATAATGGGAGCCTCTAAGAGCATCTGTGTTTTCATTTTCAATATTTTACCCTTCCTCCCACAGTGAACCAAGAAGTGGCTGCGGCTCTGCCTCCTACCACCTACACCAGACCAGCCTGAAGCAAAGGCAGGTTGAGCAACCATTTGCAGCCTCCCCGAGACTTGCACAGCTCCACTGTGTAACAGCCCTTCCTTCCCTTATGTGACTAAATACAGCTTTGCTTCAAATGGCTGGAATCGTTCAGGCTTCTCAAAGGACCTTGCAACTTCTGGGTTTTTTAGAAGAAACCATCCTCCTCCACAAAATCCCTTGCACGCACATCCCTGTGTTGGCTGAGAAAATGGTGCTGGGACCACAAATTGAAGGTCTGCCTCCACAGACCTCTTTACGCCTTCATCTCTTTTGATGAGGGCATCCCAAGAGAAAGAGATATTAAAAGGAAATTAGTCAGAAACAGAAAGTCCTGCTTGCTCTAATGAAAGTTAAAATCTCCCTCGCCCCTTGTATATGTCTTGTGTGGGGACAGGGTGTTAACCTTTGAAGTTTGCTGAATTTTTTTAGGTCATTTGGATTCTCAGGACTGAGTTGAGGAACTACTACATAGCAATTGTCTATACAGACTTAAAGAAGAGATGGTCTTCCTTGACTGTATCTTCATAAAAACCTCTCAGGGTTTGCAGTACATTTTAAAGGAAACAGTCATCAGTTAAGCATCCTAATAAAAACTTGATAATTACCTAAACAACAAAGGACCCCAGATATCGGTGAGTCCCCAGTACTCTCTTCGCAAGCCCCTGTTAAAGCAGTTATACCTGCAGACTTGGTGCATAATGGGAGATTGCTCCCCAAGGGAACATCACTGCCTTCACTCAAGACATGCAAACTAAGGCTTATGTCAGCAACTTCGAAACACATCTTTAGAATAAATCTTTTAAAAGAGGCATCCATATCCAGGGGCAAAGGAAGTCACCAGAGACAGAATTCTGAATATTCAGATGGCTCATGCCTAAATATAACCAGTGTATGCACGTGCATTTAGTAGTCCATATATTTACACACGCACAAAGCTCACAGAAGTTAAGTCAGGCACTAAAAACTAGGAAATATTCATGTCAAATTTACTCACACAGGCTGTCCTGCTCACACAATGCAGCAGGGTTTGTTTGGAAAACAATTTATCAAGTAATTGCAAGGCTCTGCATCTGTATAACTGTATAACTTTTTTTTTTAAGATTATTACCTGATACCCTGCAGCCTTCATTTTTTAAAAATTCTTTCACCCTGAAAATAAATAAATAAATCTTTTTCTTAGCCATAAAAAGAAAAAATCCACATATGGATTGAGTGGGGTTTGAGGGGAGCAGAAGAGGTGTGTTAATCACCACAAAAAAAAAAAAAAAAAGGAAATGCTTTGTCTTTGTACTGTTTGTAATATTTACGTAAAATTCACATTTGAGGAAAGGTTAGATTCTCAAAAAGGTGTCTCTTACAGCTAGGACATTTGAGATATGGAAAACTAAGAGTGTAAAAAAGCAGTACTTAGGCAAATTACTTCCTAGAAGGGAGTTAATCACTAAAGCATAGGTTGGAATGCTAAGTGTATTATTAACTAGTCTTTCAGATTTTTCAGAACAGTATTATAAAGAGACTGAAAGCACTCAGTACTTCATGAAGTTTTTTCTTAAAGATAACGATGCTCAGCACAAATGCTCTCTGAGAGAAGGAAAATGAACTTGGGTTTCACACACCCTGGAGATAAACCTCAACTAGTGAAAAAAAGTGAGAGTACGTTAGAAAAGTCTCAAAATAATGTTTGAGATAGAAAGGATCACAAAGCATTTTCAAGTTCTATATTTTACTCAGTAAGCCAAAGAAGACAGAAAGACTGTTTTAACTTAATTGAATAGTATTTTACTGAAATCTCAAATTATTTCCATAAACTCATTCCTAATTTCAACTCCCTGACTAGGACAGAGAGGTGCCAGGACACCTCAGTAAAATTACTGGGACAGACGCACAGATTAAAAGCATTTCCCTAACAATCATGATGTGCAGAGAACACAGATACCAGCTTGGAAAAGTTCCAACTCATGTAATTTTTGCAAAAATATAAGCAACTGGAAACAAAGCTACCAGTTTGGTTCCACCCGTAATGACACTGCACCATTTAAGTCAGATCATAAGTCTCAGGTCTCATTTTCTTGTTCCCTGTGAAGCAGCTGTAACAGCTGTATTTCCTGTCACGGGATATAAATACTAATCCCTATTCCAAAACAGGAATTGTGGTGAAATCACCTAAACAACTTTCAAAGTCCTAGCCTTTGAAACTAAGAACAATAGAAGATACTTTTGCCCACCATTTACAAAGTTATCGGTATTTTCACCAAGCAGTAAACACCATAGGAAACATTTAAAAGAATTGCCTTCATCAGGTTTTCAAGACAGGAGAGTCTCTGTGATTTGCTCACACAGAGCAACAGCAACAAAACATTTGTTTAACAGCTCTCTAAAAGCTGATGCCACAACATACTCATCTTTCTCAGTTTGAATTTCAACACTGTACTTGTTTCCGCACATCTAACCATAAAATATTTAACAAAATAAAAGCCCTGCAGATCAACACTGAAGTTATTAAACAAGTTGACCTCAAAACTCCTTCTCCAGCAGCACTCCTGTATCCCATTCAATATAATCTATTTCCTTTTCCAGTGGCCCCGATGGGTCCAGTTTTGGGAAAGTTACCTAAAATTTATTTTCAGTTACCTGTACTGCCACAGAAATACTACGAAACAGGTTACATGCAGGAAAATGCTGTACAATACAGTTGCTGATAAAGCAGCTAATTCTTTTACTGCACTATAAAAAATATAATTGTTGTTAATCCCCATCATGCTGAATGCACTCAATACTGATGCACTTAGGTGACATCTGATACATACTGGAAGTAACAGTTGTAGGTGGGAATAATATAACTATGAGTTCCTCTAAAGTGTTAACTGAAAACTAAAACCACAATAAATTATAATTAAAATGGGCTTCCTTTAAGAAATTTAAAGGACTAGTAGAGGTCATACATAAATTCAAGCAAAGAAGCAAAAAAAAGACTACAAGGAAGAAACAGGAAGCTTGTAAGGAAACAATATTCTTTTCTATGCAGGTATTTTTTTCAAATGCATAATTTATTTTTAAATTCATAACTTACAATTATCTTCTACATCCTTTTTGCTGTCCTCTTCCGCAGGAAACACTTGATTGATAGCAGCCTGGAAAGTCTGTTAGATGAAAAATATTAACACTGTCAGCATTCCATAAAAATAGAAATGTAGCTCAAAGATGTCTGATGAAATGATATAAGTGAATGCACTGTAATTGTGCACAGTTTAAAATGAAGTTGCCAGCTTTATACTTCAGCATTGAAAGTCTTACTGGGTTACTAGATGCAGATAGTAGCTGCTGCATTTACATTACTACACTACATTATAAAAATGCAGTCACTGTAATATATATTTTTATTGCAATAACATTTGATGCTCATTTCCAAAATTACATTTAATATTGTGTAATATAAAAAATAAGGATAAAAAAAAAGTACTGCAAGGGGAACTACATCGTAAAGGACACACAACTTCCTCAGTTTAGCAAAGAAGCACAAAGAATAAAAATCGATTAGTTCAGTCAAAGGACTGTGCTGTCATTATCATATGCTATAGTTTTAAAACATTCCTATTCAAAGCATAAATGTTCAATACATAATATCCTCTATATCCCCAAATACTGTAGCTTTGGTTGTTGCTGGTTGTGTTTTTTTTCTTCAGTAAATCAATACTAAAGTAAAACAAGACCTTCCTTCAACCCTTGTATTCCAGTTATACAAAACAGCCATTTATCAAGTGTTCACATCCAACTGGAAAAAAGTCGTAACAAAAGCAACTTTGTTTCTTCTTTATTCTCCAGAAAACATGATTTACATTGTTGTAAAAAGGAAGGAAAAACATCCTAGCACACACGCATTACAGCATCTGCACAAAAATACCTACCGAGAGAGGTAGGTTTTTAAATTATACTTTTTTATTTACCGTAGTAATAGCTTGTTTGAGCTACCTATAAATGAACAAAAACCCTCCTGTACCAATTAAACACGACAGACGACATGCTGTTGCAGACAGTCTGCTTTTCCCCATGGAAATGGAGACAAGAAGTCTAGTCTAATATTTGAAAAGGCAACCAACTGGATCTAAAGCATGACCTTCATAAACAAACACGTTTGCTTGTTTAACACTGTACTCAGCAAGACAGTCCTATGAGAAACATCTCTCACAGAAGTTGAGGAGAAATACAGAAGCTTGCTTCATCTTTGCTTCAGCACAACTGACCATCACGGACAGCCACAAATTCCAACTCCCTTTGAAGTGGGAAGGGTTAAAAATGTTGGAGCAGAACTAATTGCTGCCAGTCAGAAAACAGTAAGTCTGTACGATAACTTTGTAGAGACGGGATATCAAAGTATGCAATCTGTAGTCATAAATTGTACTTTGTTATCCCCTTATCAGGATCCAACGGAGAAAAACAGGCACAAGAAGCTTTCCTAATGGAAACAGAGCTGCTCAATGACGTTGGAAAGTCCGAATGTCCAAACCTCCATCAGACCAACTTCCTCCAAAATATGCTTTATCAAAGCTTTGCAGAGCCGTGGAAGGCCTGAATATCTTAACCCACCTCAGAAAGTCGCCAGCTGCTATTCAGAGTTTCAGCAGGGCAAAGATTCCCCCTTTCCTCCCTCTCACAATACTGCAGTTACAACACATTATCCTAATAATTTTCTCTGCAAGTTGGTCAATGATAAAGGTATATCTGGTTGGGTAAAGATATATTTAAATTCAACAGTTTCCCGTGTAATCAGTTCACTATGCATGAAACCATGGAAAAGTTTAAAAAGACCATGACTGCCTTCACAATAATCTAACTTTACTTCTTGTTCTTGTCTGCTGATGTGAAACCCATGTGTAGCCACCAAAAAAAAAAAAGATTCTTTTTTTTCACAGGAGAGAATGAACATGGTACCCAGCTATTCTGTAAGGCTCTTCACAAATCTCTGATACTTTAACATTTCATGGATCTAGAGCCAGCCATACCAGGTCTATCCCAGAAGAGGAAGGAAGAGCTTTTTCAATGTTCTCACCACTCAGCATTCTGATCCAAGATAAGTTTCAATGAAAAATATAATGAAAATTCATGCTTTATTATGCCCTCCTTCATTTTTTCAACGTGAATTGATTTCTAGAATATTTCAGAAATGATAAAACAAACATGCAATATGAAGAAAACTTATCTGAAAGCTAAGGTTTTTCTGCTGGACTTTTTTAGATCAGAACATGAAGCCTAGTTATAACTACGTCAACAAAGAATTTCACTCCTGTATGTCACAGCTGGACTACTGCTTTATGTAAGGTGACTACTTGTTATGTAGGTAAGTATGTTAGCTAGATGTGGAGAGCTCTGAGTATGGCAAATTACTGTTAAAATCTAATATATTAAATATGAAAATGGGCAAGGTATCCCAGGTCTATCAATAAAGAGATATCAAAAGAAATTCTTCACTATGTTGTCCCATTTTATTTTTTTAAAAACATTTATTGTAAGGAGAAAACACTTCAGGCATTTGATGGCAGACTTTTGCATTAAGATACAGCTTAGGACAGACTTGTTCTAAGAAAATGGAGAGGATATTAATCTTATGAGACACTAAAGTGGTCTCCGGAGACAAAACAGAGGGTTTAGGTTTTTTCGGAGGTATTTTTTTCCCTTTTTGTAATGAAATAGGCCCTTGAAATCCAGGGGCAAATTCTCCTAGAAACTAGATGAGTGAAAAAGATATCTTTCCATGCAAGCAGGATCTTATTTCTACCATGTAATCCAATATGTGTAACCATGCCTTCCTTTGTACCTTCCAGATACAGAGCAGAGACATCCCTGCTCTCAGCTGTGTTTCACAAACCAACCTAAAGTAGTACAAATGGTGTGTTAAGACAGACAAGAAGGTGCTTCATTTGCATAAGCAAGCTGTGCTCACTGCTAAAAAAAACACCTTTAGCTTGAAACACTGAACTTTGGACGTTCTGATCCTTACTTTCAAAGTACATTTATTCATTTATACTTAGCCTGGGAAAGTACCTTTCTGGTTATTCACAGCATACCAGAGCAGGTGCCCCATAAAGCCCTCCATGACCCTTCAGAACTGGCACAGAACCACAAGGTGCCTCTCAGCTGACAGCAGGAGGGGTGTCAGTGGGTGCCTGCAGCACCACACACCTTCCCAATGACTGCCAAAACACTCATTACTGCTGATGCTCTAGGAAATGCCTGCCCCTCCAGTCCTCAGTGCCACAAGGATCCCGGGATGGCAGCTCAGGGTGCAAGTTCCCCTGAGGCATCACTCCCTAATCGCTTTACTTAGATTTGCCACCTCCAGGAAAAGAGTAAATTCCCCGGCAATTTCACCGTCATCTGCCTTCTCCGTTACAGCATCAAGCAACACAACAAAGTAAAATATATGCGACGGGGTCTGCAATTAGGATTCCCAGTAAGATCAGAAAAGTACACTCCAAGTAGAGATGTAAATGCAATACCAGTTGAGTTTAACAACTGGCTGCCTTTCTACTCGCCTCCCTCCTTGTACACCAGCGTGCGACTGATTGGTGGGACACGGGCCAGGGCTGCCAGCCCCAGAGCAGTTCGGAGCCCGTTCGCAGGGCAGCGCTCCAGCCCTAGGTGGGACCACGCTCATTAGCGAAGCACTCTCCAGTTTCTCTATTTTCTTTCCAGTCGTGGCATTTATCAGCCTTGCAAGCCGATGATCTAGTTTTCAGGGAGCAGCTCCCGTCGAGTAACGCGTGCATCCTCTGTTCTGGTAACACGCTCCTGCAGCTTGGGTTACTCTTCTTTGTACAGGGCAGGCTGGGTGACTCAGATCCCCACCTTTCCTTAGACATCCAGCCTCCGCACTGAAATGTAAATGCTGTTGTTAACTCTATATGGGCCGCAACACCCAAAACTGCTATTGCTGGTTTATAAGTAAATCGGTGTGTTGGCCAACTACCTTCACCCAGGCAGAACTGGGTAACTTGGGTTTTCATAAAACAAAGCAATCTACAGCCACGCTGGCCTCAGGTCCTCCTGCCACTACTTGCTGCCGTCCTGAAAACTTTCCACTTCTTCTTTAAGTTGGATCCGTTCTCTGACCTTGTTTGCTGTGTCACACACAGCTCGGCAGGCAGAGCTGAGAGGGTGCCACTCTGCAATGCCAGCACTAGCTACGGGTGGGGAAGAGAGGGAAGATTTTAAGCCATCACACAACTGCTGCCTTGCAGCATTTATTGCAGTTATTAACAACATTTCAATTAACCATTAAGTGGTATAAAAGGCAATAATCTAACACGTGAACACCCATTTTCTTTTCAGCCTGTGACCTCTGCTTAACTATCAGCGCCTACAGAGAATACATACGACATGTTAATGACCCAGATTAAAAAATAATAATAAGTTACACTGCCCAGATATGTTTACAAGATCAGGTTACTCCTCTCCTCCCTGTAATTATCATGGGCAACTCTGGAGCTGCTCTATCACTCCTTACTGAAGAGCACTTTTGAACTATCGTTCTAAGTAAACAAAGTTGATAATAATGGGTATTGATGCTGACTACTTCAAAGTAGTGTTCTAAGCACACAAGAACAGAGTCTTCTTAGGACGACAAAAAGCAATGAGAAACATTTCACTATAAAAAGAAATCAATGACAACTTGAAAAGGCTGAGAAGGTAATCAAGAAAATGTTTTACTCCACCTCTGTTAATACAAGGAAGCTTGATAGTTAGAAATATAGGATCATAATCTCTGTGGTATTTAAACCGTGAACAAACTGTGTGTTCCCTTAGATGAGTGAACATTAAGCCCTTAATTGATCTGCTCAGTTCCAGAAAACAGCCAAAAGTAGAATAACAAACTTTCTAGACAAAAGAGACTGTTTGTTGTAAACCATGAAGCCAAATATTTGTATCTTAGGCTCATTTTTTGTTTTCACCAAAAAAGAAAAATTATACGGGTTCACTGAAAGGAGCATATGTTAGAAATAAATAGTGACTCAAGAATCTCCTTATTGCCTGTTTCTGTTTCAATATACAGACTTTTGCCCTTTATATCCCCAAATGGTTCTGATGTGATAAACAGAAATAATGATAAGGGTCAAAATCATTTAAGTCAGTTAAAAACTACGTAGCCATAGCTTTGGAATATTTAATATTCTTGTCTGAATAATCTTGCTCTTCCTCAAACTGAAGAATGCATACTACTACTACTAAACCTACAGACTTTATCTCTCACACACAAAAATCAGACATCACACTTGCTTTATATTTTTAAGGAAAGCAAAATAAACTTCCTCTCCAAGATGTAGAAAAAAGAAAGCCTATAAACATTCCCCCAAAAGGAAGGACTGCTGCATAACCTTTTGACCTGTGACAAGGCATTCTACTGTTGACATGAAAAAAGAAGTTACAAAAACCATTTTGTCTTTTCTGTACCTGAAGATACAGAAAGGTCAAAACCATTAGAAAGCGCACATATCACATACACAAAGACTAAAATCACAACTTTTAGAACAGTGCCTGACCTTATTCCAGCCAGTAAAAAACAGGCTATTGACCATCTGAACTAGGATAATTGATAGATACAAAGTGCTTCCTATAAAAACTGACATTTAGTTACCACACACTGAATCTGAAAGATGTCATAATAAATGAAGCAGTTGAAACACACTAATTAGGTAGGATTAATTACGACTTTGTTTTAAAAGTCACATTTATTTTGCCTTTAATTTGATGCAGCAATTCCACAGGACCTTTGCTTGACATCGTGTTACTTGTCAAGGTACTTGAGGTAAGAGGATTCATCTCAATCTTCATCAGTCTAACAGTAAAGTATCTAATCTAAGCCTGAGTCTAGGACACCCCTGTAGGACATTCTCTATGCATGTAAGAGAAAAGAGAGATGCTAATCCCAAGAGCAGACTCTCAACTTGCTCTCTACTTCAGAAAAATGAAGTATACAGTACTGAATAAAATGGCTATGGAGATTCAATCCTCCTCTCTTTCATGAGCACATATGCAACACATATGCAGATAACTGACAGAAAGTATGCACTTCTTTTCAGTGGGATGTTTCATTTGCAACGCAAGCTAAAGCTAAACAAAGATCATTAGCCAAACTTAGAAGAGAAAACAGATTTTCCACTCTTTCGAGCTGTGTGTAACTGTAGATATTGGCAAAGATTTGGCCTACAGGTAAAATAGTTTTTGTAAAGTTTTTCTCTGTTTCTTTGTTTGTGAGATACTTACCTTGCCTTTCTGATTCAAAGGTTCAATAGTTAAGTTGTCAGTGCCAATGTCCACAATCATTCCCATCTGAAATCCATCAGTTGGGTGTGGAGCCCAAACGGGCTTCCCGTCCTCCATTGTGGGATCTATCCAGTATTTCCTGTAAAAAAAAAAAAAAAATTAAACAAAAAAAAATTGTATACAAATTTAGTAAGGTATCAAGATTCACTATACAGGATTTAGCTTATTACTTTTATTGCTGTTATTCAGTGTAGAAGGAGCCAGCCTGCGGACCAAAGTCAGCCCGTCAGGACAAGATTCTTCCAGCCTTTTTTTTTTTTTTTTTTTTTTTTTTTTTACAGAGGCCATCTTCAGACTGGAGTATGGAGAAGTTTCAAGAACAGATGAATTTTGGGGGGCTCCACAGACTGCTCCCTGCAGCTCCTTCTTCAATTTCCTTAACTTGTGAACCAAAAAGGGGATCCATCTCATGGTCAAAATAGAAGTACAGGACAGATTCAAAGCTAAGACGAGGAGTGTGTATATTTACACGTGTGCATACACATGTATAGGCACACACATACATATGTGTATGCAGTGGGTCATATGACTAATGGAAACTTGTCTGTACCTGATGCGGTGTGCGAATACTTGAATTTCTGTAACGGGCACATGTCGAAGCACGTGAGCAGAAATCCAGTCTCTTGTCATTTGAGACGAATGAACATGCTCACTCCTTTCACGTGGCTGGGAATACGGCTTTTAAATAACCCACCAATATGTTTGGTCACAATGGATTTATCATACTACAAGCCTTCGAGAGATTGACCTCTGATACTGTAACATTACACCTCTGCCTTTTAAGGAACACCAACCTCACTTTTTATAAAAAATATGGTATGAAAATTGTTTCAGAGGAATCTATGATGTGCAGGCAAAACAGATGCAAGGCCAAGACATTGAAACCTTGGGCTCCTCAAGTTGTGCAGCTAAATAAGCTCCCGATGAAAAGCAGTATTTGATTGCATGCAATGCTCATTGAGCTAACCCAGGAAAGCTGCCAGGATTGGCACACTGAATGGCTAATGCTGCCATTTTAAATATGCTGAATTAGTGCTTTCCTTCCCCGCTCCTGCCTTTTTTAAAAAAAACTCTACAGTCCTTACCCCAATAAGAATAGAGAATCCACATGGCGTGAAAGGCTCACTTCTCCCGGTCATTTTTTACTCCCTCCAAATTTCATTCACATACTAAACCCACGTTTTAGTGATTCCAAAATTTGTAAAAAGTATCTCATATCACCCAAGTGTAACATGCCTCCCTCAGCATAAACAAAACGAGCCAGCCAAACAGCCAAAAAACACCAGTAGCAAACTCCAAGAGCCTGTAAGCTAGGAAACATGTCCCACCTTTTTCTTTTCCCACATCTGAAGGAAAACGGAGCTCCAAAATTTCTCACAACCAACGAAGGCTGCAGACCCCTTTGCCACAAGCAGCCACATAGAAAAAGGGTCATCATCCCACCAGAAAGTTCTACAACCACGACCAGGAAAGGACACTCTTGTGCAGCATGTCCTGACAGATCCCCTGTGGGACATGACCTGCTTTTTGCTGCCTCCAAGAACTTTAGAAAGGTTTGAAGACAAGGAAAAGGCTTGATGTGACCGCTTTGAGAACGCTGCTGGTCTTGGCATCCTACTTGTCAAGGAATAAGACAAATTGTTAACTTTAATGTCAAATGACAGAAGATAAAAAGTAATTTTAAAGTAAAGACTCAGAATGCAAAGTCAAGTATTTTTTAAACAAAGTAGCATTCTGAAGAGACTTTGAAAAAACTAGCTATATAGTACTTAATTTAGTGTTGATGTCTAGTTGTGTGTTTAAATCTACTCAATTAATCTGATTCTTTGTCCCCTGAATGCAGGTCAGGATGTAAGAACCTCATGAAGATTTTAACAAATGTTTCTAGTGTATTTCACTCACGTAATCCATGCTACTTAAAACATTATATTTGAAACAGGAAAACTTGTGGTTTACTTTTCCCCCATGAACAGAGCACATTAACTTCTTTTAACCACTCACAGAAAGTTCTAAAACCACGTGTCACATTCACTCTTCTATTTACTTCAAACCTTTTGACACATCCCATGAACTCTACAAAACACCATCATTTTCATCACATGTTGCCGGCATCATATGATAAATCCTATAAAACAACATCTGTATTCACTCACAACTGGCTGTTGGCCATTTCTTCTTTACTTTAGGATACAATAAATCAGATCCAGTATACACCATAGGTTTATGGAATTTTTCTTTTTTTTTTTTTTTTTTTTCAGCCAGATCTGACCTCCGAGTACAACTGCCATTGCGGTCATAGTTGCTAAACAGCTGAGTTTATTTCTGGATATAACCAGGTCTTCATTTCTTCACAAGTCTATCATTTGCTTTCAAAATGCTGGTTCAAATTAGTACCTAAGTGATATGTCACACAACCACTAAAAACAAGGCTCTCTTTTACGTCCCGAGAAGCACGGCCAGGGCTCCGGACGTAACCATGTCGCACAAGAAACAAACCCTGAAATTACTGCCAAAATTTCTGCCATAAATTCGAATCCAGCCTCCTCAGTTAGCATCCGGAGGCTTCTGCTTTGCTCACTGACATGGACTTTTGCATTCTCACGTATTCTTAAGCCTACTTCATGCTTTATTAATAAATTATGATAGGGCAGCATCACGAGCTAAAAAAATCCTCTTGAAGGACAGGGCAGTGATTGAATTCAGCCACCACCAGGAAATGCATGTTTACGAAAAATACCTGAGGCTTTGCAAGCGTCTAAGAAGCCACCGGGTGAAAGCCTCTAAATACAAGTGTAGTACTCATTCACAGGACAACTACTTTTAATAAATACAGCCTTCTGCCTGAGAAGTGACACAAAACCAGTTGTAACATTTTGGTTTTCGCACTGCTCCACCTCTGTTAACTTGGACTCTGACAGGCAGCACATTAAAATTGGATGCCGAAACCTATTGGGTCATACATGCTCTACCATCTACCTCTCCATTGGATGTATATGCTATTGCCCTTGAGACAGACACATGAAGTCTATTCCTGAACCAGTTCTTGAATAGCCAGGTTCCAGCCCAGCATTTTAAGGTGAACAGAAACAAAAAAAGCTCAAAAGTTCGACTACCTGCTACAAGTCATTTAGAATAAGAAAACAGCATTTTTTAAAAACATGAAACTATGGTTTACTGATTAAAATGTACATATCACAGAGTACAAAATGGGAAAAATACAGATTTGGATGGAGAAATGTCTGGTTACAGACCATTCATTAACAGCAATCACTGGAACAAACTTCTTTATCCCAATGTGCATCCATCTAAATCCACTCTACATACTTCACTAGTGAAGCCAACTTCACGACACTGTTGGAAGAGCACACTGTTTCTGCAAAGTATGAAGGCAAAAAGATGGTGGACTTGGCAGTGGTAGGTTTATAGTTGGGCTCGATGATCTTAAAGGTCTTTTCCAACCTAAATGATTCTGTGATTCTAAGATTCATACCCAGGCTAAAAGCACGAAGGCAACAAATTTGAGAGCAACACCACCAAACAGTAGGAGTCACTTGAATGATGCTTCCAAACAAAGGAGGCCAAAATGAGCCATCTTCCACAACTGTATTTACATACAGGTATTCAACAAAGATTAAAGCAGTTGATTATAAGTTGCTAGGTCATTTTGGCCTCCACAATTAAGGCTTCTTCCAACAGGAAGGAGTTGGAAATTCACAAACGTTACGCTTCTAACTGCGAAGCCAGCCACCTTCCTACAGTCAGTAGAAAAAGAGACCAGGAACCCTGTACAGGAGTTTGTCTCCATTTAACAGCAGAGGGACAGTAATAAAACAAGTCTTGGTCTGCAGTCGGTAAACTTACCAGCTATTCCTTCAAATATCAGATTTTATATTTTTGTAATTGTCAAGCAGCAATAGACCTCGCCTTAATTATCAGTAACAGTGTTCAACACGTTCAGCACTGGCTAAATACTAGGAGCCAGCAGTTCAAACAACTTGCAAGACAAAACTGTGCTGCACTCCACAGATTAAAACAGAAACAAGAAAAACACCCATCAGCAATTCTTTAACTTTTTTCCGCACTATTTTTCTCTTTTTCTTGAGAATGTTTCATGATGATTTTTTGAGAAACGCTATCTACATAACATATTGAGTATATGAAACAACTAAGAATTCCTCAACTGAAAGTTGGCACCGTATCATCCCACGTATTTTTACGTAAATATTACTGATTTTAAAAGAATGTAATACAACTACATTTTGATTTTGTACAGTATTCAAGAGGAAATCAAACGCTATCATGAGATGAAAGAATTCTAGGAAGACAGAGTAATGCAATTTTAAACTTGTTACCAGAACCCAGAGGTAGGCATTTGTATGATCTGATCCTATTTATTATCCTATGAACATTTTATTATACCAAGTCACCATACTGATTGTTGAATTAACTGATTAAAACAAATGAAAAATTAAACTTCATTAAACAACTGACAGTATCTCATTAGGTTGGCTAAATTTAAGGAAAATAAACTAGCCAGAATAGGTATAGTAGCAAATTATTGCAGTAAAAGCAGAATTCTATAGGATATTTTACATTAAAAAGACTCTACTACTTGTGCGTTTCAGAGCTGCTCAAAATTCTGCAGCTTACACCGGGCACATGAGAATGCTTTGGGAAAGGTCCCATAAACGTATGGGACAGATCAAATAGAGGAAAACACTGATACATAGTGGTAGCTTATTGTGAGTCAGGTTATTTTTTCAAACCTAGTTCACTGTTTAACTTCACACTGTTCACTTGTTCACTTCAACAAACCAAAGCTTAGGCAGAATTCAGAACTCTACTGCAGGTGACATAATATTTCAAAGGAACCGCAGATATGATACAGAGATTTTTTTTTTTGAGCTAAATGCAATACAGTTATAGCTGCATTCTTTAACTGAATATTAAACCCATTCGATTTTTCTTATTTACTTTTTCAATTTACTATAAAACCTCTCTGCACTAACACATTCCAGTTTAGCCATACCAAACTGCAGGTTTTTCGTACCTACTTATGATCAGTACTTATGACATCAGCAAGGTAACTGTGTCAAGCAGAGATTTCTGCCAACCCAGAAAAGAAGAAAACAGGCTAGAATACAGCACAACACAAAGGTAGCTTGAAAAACAATTTGCCTAGAAAATTTGAATGCTGACATGTTAATTACCAACACATTTTGTAGATGCATGCAAGTAAAATAAAGAGCAATAGAGTTCACACATCTGAGAATTACTACATAAAAATTTTTTTCAAAGCTACATGCTCTGACTGCCAGAGACAATTTGAGCACAGCAGCTGATGAAACTATTCTCACGGCATGCTCATTTTCCTGGATATTTGCATGTATCAACACGTTTTAAATACTGAGCAGCTAGAAACTGCAGTACTTTTGTAAAAATCACTCTTAAAACTAACATAATCCGTACTTTAGCTGAACGGACTTCTTAAAAGGCCAAGTGTCTTTGTACTGTTATTTACTATAGTGCCAAGAGTCTCAGTACCGCCTAAGAAACAAAAATAAATACTTCCTGGCCAAGGAAATCTGCCATTGGAGGTTACAGCAAAGATCCAAGAAAGTCAAAGGAAGGAGAGTTTGGGCAATTACAACAAACACGCCAATTCTGTGGGTATGGCAGAAGAAGCAAGTCCACAAAAGGAGACAGAAAAGGACCAGTCATTGCACCTGGGCAGAGGAGAGACAGCAAACATTTCAAACCTCCGCTCTCATCAGCTGTACGGTGCGAGAAGACAACAAGGAATGGAGAAGACGGAAGGTCGAAAGAGACTTAGCAAAGGAAGACAGCAACACACATTTTCTACTACCCAGCAGACAGATATTGGCTCATATTAAATCCTGAGGTAATCATGACCACAACTGCACTTGACAGGATGTACTTCCATAAAGAATGACCAAGGCATATATGAAAGGAAAAAAAGAAAAGCTAATTTCTATATACCCAAAAGAATAAATTGAAGGGAACGAGCAGCTTCCATCTGTCATCAATGCCTCTCAGCAAGCTGTAGTATGGAAACGTTTGCTTAGATCTTTAAAATAAAAAGTACTCATCTCATATAAAGCTTTGTTTGGCAACTCTGACAAAAAAAAATAAAAACAAAAATCTAACAGTAGTTCTACCTTCAAGAATTTCAAATCTACCCAAAGGCAACATCTCACCTTTACTAAGCCTAACCAAAACCACAAATCTTGGTGGAAAGTCTTCCCAGCTGCCAACAACACGAGCTGCAGGAGCAAGTGCCCGTGAAGGAAGCTTTCCAGCGGACTCTGCCCAACCAGGCTTACTGGTTTTTTGGAAACGCATCCCTCACCAGACCCTGGGAGCTCCAAAGATCTGTGTGGCACCTGATGCCACTGTGTCTCCCCCATGTGCACTGTGCCCACCTGCGCTCCCCACGGAAAGTACTGACTGGATCTGTCGAGATGTGGCTTGTGCAGTAGCATCCTACTGCACTAACAGTTTAAAATGAGAACAAAACAGAACAAAACAAAAAACCTCAATACCATGAAAGTTAGGCTGAAGCAGCTTCTATTTGCAGCAACATAGTTCTAGTTAATTTCTTAATAAAATTCTAGCCAGTTATAAAACTCTGTCAAACTTTAGTTTGATTGATTTGATTCTCTTTAGTCAGTATTTGTTCAACTGCAACTGCTGTTATACAAGACCGCGATTAATTTTGTACAACTCTAAGCTCATAAAACTCTAACCACAGAGGCTGTGGTCTGTTGATTATGACATTGGGAAGTTAGATTTGATTCATATTAGGACCAACTAGGTCTGATGATTTCCTCTGTGACTCCTGCTCTTCTGCAGCTTTATAAACTACCGTTCTCTCAAGAGCATTGCTCCTATTTTAGTCCCTATTAACAAAATAGAGAGGTTTCTGTTCCAGTCCTTGTTAATTACAATAACCCAAGTGGAGTTCCCTGACAAACCCAGGAATAAGTATGCCAAGGGGATCTGCACAAGCATTTTTGACCAACAGCAATACCTAAGCCAGTAATGGCAACAAGCAGAAAGAGGAAAAGTAGCAAAACACAACATCAAATTTCAGCAAGACCAAAAAAAAAAAAAGAAAAAAAAGCTGAAGTTAAAATTAAAGAAAGAACTCCTCAGTTACGGTCTGGACACCACTTCAGAAGCATTGCTAAACAGAAACGAGGACCAGAAAAATAGAAGAAAACCAACGTGGCTAAGAGACAGAGTTTGAAAGAGGTAGTTCAAACCAGCGGAATGCTTTCAGACTGTGCACGTCAGCCCCTGTGAAACCAGTGGGCAGTGAGAGGGGAAGAAAGGAAGTACAAGGCAGAACTCAGCAAACAGATAAAGGCATCAAAGCAGAATCAAAGGCATCTTAAGCCGTCTCATGATAAACACACAGGAGCAGACAGACAGGCTCTCTTGCAGATCTAGCTGGAGTAGTTCAAGCTAACGAGGTGAACACTGCAGTTAGCTACCCCTAGGGCTGAGAGGCCACACTTTGTGACCACTGGTAGCAGTGCTCAAGCACACCAGCTTAAACCCTATTCAACGAAGAGCCCCAGCAAGGGCAGGTAACTTCAAACCCCTTCAGCTGGCACTTTAACGGTGTATGTGTTTACACCCTGATGTGCCATGTTTTCCAAGTGTAAACATCAGAAGGAACAAATGCTTCTTGAAGACTGAGAATGACACTCTCCAGGCTAATGAAGTTTAAATTCTCCTCCAGTTGTGTCATTTTCCAGCCTTCCCCATCCGTTCATCTTCTACATCTCATAGCCTCCTACTGTCAAATTAGGGTGCCCCACTTCCCCACCCAATGCAACCTGCTGCCAAGCTATTGCTCATCTTCAGGTGACCCCATATAAGAACTGATGTGTTTATTCTCTTTTAAGACTACACACCCCTCGGTTTCTCTTTGAGCTCTGTATACAAGATAAAACAAAAGCTACCAATTGGCCTCAAGTCTGCCAAGCACAAGGGACATCAGTTTCAGAAAAAAAAAAAAAAAAAAGTAGAAAATCAGATTAGGCAAATGAAAAAAATAGTAAGGTAGAATCATAGAATGGTTAGGGTTGGAAGGGACCTCAAAGATCATCTAGTTCCAACCCCCCTGCCATGGGCAGGGAAATCCTCCACTACACCAGGTTGCCCAAAGCCTCATCCAACCTGGCCTTGAACACTGCCAGGGATGGGGCAATGAAGGTAATGAAGTCCTTCCTTTCATTCTCAAATACTTAACGGAAATGCCATCACTTATCATAAATACTGGTTTGGTATGTAAATATCTGGCAAGTAGCTTCCATAATTCCAGTACTTAAAGGGAGCCTACAAGAAAGTTGGAGAGGGACTCTTTACAAGGGTGTGGAGTGACAGGACAAGAGGTAATGGCTTTAAACAGAGAGGGTAGATTTAGGTTAGATCCAAGGAAGAAATTCTTCCCTCTGAGGGTGGAGAGGCACTGGAACAGGTTGCCCAGAGAAGTTGTGGATGCCCCGTCCTTGGAAGTGTTTAAGGCCAGGTTGGATGAGGCTTTAAGCAACCTGGTATAGTGGAGGGTTTCCCTGCCCATGGCAAGGGGGCTGGAACTAGACAATCTTTAAGGTCCTTCGCAACCCAAACCATTCTATGATTCTATAATCTGAATTGCAGAAGCTGCATATTATGATATGTAATCAAGACCTCAGAATTTTAATCCTCTGTAGATCATCATAAATGTTGGCTAATAGCACATCTTGGTGTAATCAACAGGGGCTCGTACCAGTTAAAGCAAGCAAATATTGCATTTTACATCAGCTTTTGCCAAGCTGATTCAGAAAGAGGCCAAGGTACACTGAAGCCCAGTTATTTAGTCTAAATCCTACGAATACAGATAAATCCAACAAAGTTCATCCCTTCACAAGAAAACCAGGAGCGTATTTCTAACCATCAATTTAAGAAAAACAAACAAACAAAAAAACCCCAACGACAACAAAAAATTTTGAGTGCTTTTCAGTTTTTGGTAACTCACCGGCAATTCCAGAATTTTCTTCAGAAAAATATTTGAAGAAAGCCTACACTAACTAGTGACAATTAGATGAGTCATGCTCAGCCCCTGAAGTTTAGGCAACTCTACAATTCCAACAGAGAAAGTCAAGAGCTTAATCATAACCTTAAGCCTATCAGTAACTTTGTTCTCCCTGACTGCTCCCCTGAATGCATTAGAAATAGTCCCAGGGGGAAACCAATTCACAACTTTGGCCCCTTCCCTGAACTCGTTTGTCTCATTGAGGTTTGAACTTTAGTTATACAACCCTGTCGCTGCAGTGTAGTAAAGCAAAACTAAGTAAGTTAGAGATAAGCAAGGAAGCAACCTGCACTGAGTTTTATCAGTTGGACAAATACATATGTGTAACAAAACAGAGAGACACATTAGCATGATAATTTTTTTAAAGTCCAGCAATAAAAAAACCATTGTCAAACACCACTTCTCGGAACTGATATATCAGAGTGAAAACAAAACTGATATATCAGAAAAATAAGAATATATACTCATTCGGGATCTAAGTCAAATCAAATAAATGAAGCACTGTGGATGGCAGCGTCAATGGCTGCTGGAGGGTCTGCAGCAAACCTCAGATGCTTGACCTCAGGCCACTGCAGAGAAGCTGGTCTGGAAAAAAGACAATTGTACTTTTTGTCTTACTAGCTGAATAACAAATATCAATTAAATCAGAGGTTTCCAAATAGTACCAACTTTGATTTGACCCCTTTATTAAAGGAGAAAATACTAGAAACTAATGACAATCAGCATCTACAGATTAACGGGTACAATCCAGGAACCATTTACTGTCATCCCTCTCTGCACATAAACTGTAATTCTTTCAGAGACAGAATTAGCTCCTAAAAACACTGACATTATCAGGTTGGTTCTGCCTCCTTTTTCACAGCTTCACATCAGCTTGTACTTCCTACAAAAAGTACAGGTGTAATTTATAGGTGATGGGCCAAAACACAGACAATCCTCTACAGATCGTAACGAACTCAGGAGAAACTCCCGCTTCAGAAACAGGTAACTAAAAAAAGCAAGATTCTTGTCCAAATCTACGCGATCTTGTCTCAAAAGAAAAAAAAAAAAAAGGACAGAAAAATCTATTGCCAAGTTCACCAATGTCACTGATAAAGTAATTCTGACAGATGATACTGAAAGCTTTCTCTTAATGGAAAAGAACATGAGAGTCATTTAAGACAGTTATCAACAGCAGAAGGATGAAAAAAAGAAGTATCCACAGCTACTCAGAGAAAGTGACACTGAACATTTTTTGTCAGTAAATCCATCGGTTTTCTCGGGGAGATGAGTAGAATGGGCTCCATACTATGAGGCAAGAACATACAAATTGTAATCTCGGCAAGAGACAGTAATTGCAAAGAAATCATCTGTTATCTCAATCTCAAAGAAAAAAAAATCTGGAACATAGGCTTTAAGAATAAAATCCATCAAAAATCCCTGAAAATTATCAGGGAACTTGTCCTGGTTTTGACTGGGACAGAGTTAGTTTTTCTTTTTAGCAGCTAGAAGAGCTCTTGTTTTGGATTTAGTCTGGGATTTGTTATAAGAATACCACTGATATTGCACTGATGTTTAGAACTGGTACTAACACAGCACGGACATTTCAGCTTCCATGGTTTTGTCAGTGTGCAGGAGCACAACAGGCTGGAGAGGGGAACACAGCTGGGACAAAGGGCCCACAACTTCTCTTATGATTTGAACTTAGACTTAGGATTGAGGGCCAAATTGGCCAATGGAGTACTCCATACCATGCAATGTCATGCCCGATATATAGATGAGTGTTGACCGGGAAGAAGCTCTTCCAAGGGCTCTCTCTCAGACTCTTGGATTTCTCTCTCTCTTGTTGTCTTTTCAGAGCTCTCACTCGTCCGGGATTGTGGTGTCAGGACTTACCTGTTTCAGGTTCACTTGCCAAGATGGGACAGGTGTCGGTCTCCAGGTGGTGAGCAATTAAACTGTACATCACTTGTTTGTATATATTATTATATATATTCATAGGATATTATTATTTTATCATTACTATTTTTAATTTTATATTATTATTATTATTAAATTGTTCCCATCTCAACCCACGAGTCTCGTTCCCTTCTCCCTTTTAATTCGATTCCCCCGGGGTGGGGGAAGGTAAGCGGCGGGCTGCATGGTGTTTAATTGCTGGCTGGGCTAAACCACGACAGGGCTGGAACACCTCTCCTATCCAGAAAGGCGGAGAGAGTTGGGGTTGTTCAGCCTGGGGAAGAGAAGGCTCTGGGGAGACCTTATTGCAGCCTTTCAATAAGTAAAGGAAGCTTGTAAGAAAGATGCATAGAGACTTTTAACAAGGGCCTTTAGTGACAGGACAATGGGCAATGGTTTTAAACTGAAGGAGGGTAGATTTAGATCAGATATAAGGAAGAAATTTTTTATGATGTGGGCAGTGAGGCACTGGAACAGGTTGCCCAGAGAAGCTGTGGGTGCCCCATCCCTGGAAGTGTTTAAAGTCAGGGTTGAGCGGGACTTGAACATTCTGATTCAGCGAAAGATGTCCCTGCCCATGGCAGAGGAGTTGGACTAGATGATCTTTAAAGGACTCTTCCAACCCAAACAATTCTATGATTTTAAAATAACATTTACTTCTTGTACTATTCCAGAACAGTTCATATTTTCACAGAAGGCAAAGGGCTGGAAAGGCCAGGCATCTGCACTGCAACAAATCAGACATCTACCATTAGCACTGACAAGATCTCAGCAGCAGGGAAAACTGCAGACCATAACAACATCCACGTTAGCCACATCCTGACCACAGCTCAACTCTCTCATTTTTGGTAGGACGCTAACTCTCTGCAAGGTCTGAGAAAGTCCTGGTCTGCCCTAAACCTAGGTACATGGCCAAGCAGAATATGGACTCTGGATCACGGCTAATCTTTGCTCAGATATTGCCACAGCCTAAGACAAACGTACTCCTGCCAGACAGGCTGTTTTTCTTACTGCTGGGTCAGTGTCTTAGGGAGCTGCAGCTAGTAACTGATGCACATACTTTTACAGACCACAAGTTATAACAAATCCAGCTCAAGAACATCACGCTCGCTTCTTGTTCAGAAAATGGCTGGAAGATCTAGGGCAGATCGAAATCCAATTGTATTTTCCTGGCTCATTTTAAAACCTCAAATACATCATCTGAACACTACTCACCACCCTTGCCATGTATAAAATGTTATTTATTAATTTAACAGGAATGCTGCACGAAAGCACATCCCTGCTCAAAAGATTCTGTTAAAGCCAACGGTGCCTGAAAATTACCAACCAGCACTACCACAAAAATAGTTACTAATTTTCTGTCCGAGTGTTACAAAACCTATACAAGAGCCCAGGCTTGGCCAAATCCACCTTTCAGAAGAAATCTGGGGTAGCTTTAAGGCTTTTTCAGTGAACGCACTGTCTCTTCACATGCCAGAGGGCCATCCCTGAGGCTGGGAATTGTACTGAAGCACAGCAACCCACAGGCACACGTGGTCTCAATAAACCTGATATGAAAATAAACTGAAAATAACACATGCAGAATCACAGCTACCAGGACCAACACTTAAGCATAATTACAAATTTTGTACAGAAGCTCATGCAGAGGACAAACCACCACGGTCACATGCTAAGAACAGCCTATTTATTTTGGCAAGGAGGCCAAAAGTGGAGTCAAGGAAGGCTTTTAGTCAGGTTGTAAATTCAGCCGCAAAATGTGGCTCAGGTGTTTTTCAAATTCAAAACTTCCTGAGCAATTACAGCTAGAACAAATTTTCTGGGAGAATAAGCACTGTCGTGCTGCCCCTGCAACTTCCCAATTGGACTCAGCAGCTTGAAGATGAGAGCATTTATCTCTGGCACTTAAGCCTTCATTCCAGACCGTGCAAAATATTTTATACAAAGTGCACACCTCCAGAGGTTAGGAAACTCATCAAAACCACTCTTTCCTTCTTCTCCTTCAATTACATGAATATTTATTTTCCATTTCATTTTCCTTTCTTTAACAATTATCTCAGAATTTAACATTACGGTGGGGCTAGGATCATATTACATTAACTTTCATCTCAGGAACAAAATGAAAAAGCTATTAGTTTCAACTCTAAGCGACACTTTTCCTCCATCCTCCAGCCCTTCCTACAATATTCTCAATTAAACTGCACAAATTTTAGAGCAAGAACACTGAGGTCATATAGAAGAACTGTATGGTCAATTTTAGATACTTCTGATTTAGTGGGAGTTTTTCTTTTTTTACTAATTGGAGATATTTTAATAATATCCATTCTCTCAATAAAAGGACCAATTTCAGAAGTGTAGGACATACTATTTACAGAGTTTTTTCAAGTCATTACTTCTCCTGACATAAATCCACAAACTAAGTTTTAAATTCAGTGGATACGTCTATGTTAGTAAGTAAAGAAGTACGACAGGAGCAAATTTATACAGTGAAACAGCAGTGCTGAGGGGCCAGTGCCCATACTACAGGCGTTTCGAGGATTTTACTAAATCTATAGTCAGTTCCAAATGGCTCTAGTCTGAGTCCCTGGCCTGAATATGAATTCAGAGCTGGAGAGCATCAGGTGTTTTTCTAAGGAGCATCATCCACTCCAGTTTCCTCCCAACAGGATCCTGTTTGGCACCTGGACCTGCAGTTAAGTGCAGACAACCAGGAGGTTCACCACAACAGCGAGCTTCTAAAATGAACTGAAACACTAACAGAGACACATCTCTACTCACTCTTCATCCAGCTGCTGGTGGTTCCTGGCACGGGAAAAGTCAGAAGTTGTAGACTGCTACTCTAACATAGTCACGGGCCAGGTTAGGGTATTTTTTACCCTTTTTTATCTACATTTTATCTTCAACTTTATTGTCCTTTTAATCTAAGCTTTATTTTTTAATGGTAAGCATTAATGACCCCGTAACATACAGCTACCAACCACACAGCTTAACTAGAAAAAAAGGCCTTAAAATAATGTTTTTCATAACTTTTTTTTATATAACATAACCTAAATTATTATTCTTTCTTCCCTCCCCAAGGAGTAGCAATAAGCTACTACAACACAAAAATTTTGCCTTAGACCTTGGAAGCTTCATACTTTAAATATATGCTTCTTTTAAAAAAAAAAAGAGTTCAAACAGCAGCTAAACTGAGTTTCTCCCTTCAGAGCTTATACAATTCATAGAATCACAGAATGGTTAGGATTGCGAAGGGACCTTAAAAGATCATCTAGTTCCAAGGCCCCTGCCATGGGCAGGGACACACTCCACTACACCAGGTTGTTCAAAGCTTCATCCAACCTGGCCTTGAACACTTCCAGGGATGGGGGATTCACAACTTCTCTGGGCAACCTGTTCCAGTGTTTCATCACCTCTATTGTAAAAAACTTCCTCCTTATATTTAAATATAGTAGTGATCTTTGTAGTGAGTTATAGTGATATTGCTCTCTAAAAACAAAGCACGATTAAAAAAACCTTTAGTTCCCTCTAAATTGTCCCAAGACGATCCAGTAGCCCCCAGTCTGTGAGCCACCACCAGGCCCCTCTCCCCAGCCCACCCATGGACACTGCGCTCCAACAGAGCCCGACAAGCAGCAGTTGCTGCATCTGCAGGAGGACACCCGAAGATATCATCGTTGCATCAAACAACAGCTCTCAAAGCAAAACATCACTTATACACTCAGCTGGTAACTTACCACTGGCTCCCCGTCAGATGATGCCGCAGACTGGAAAGCTGGAAACAGCAGCAACAGGAATGTGAGTAACTCCTGTTCCTGCATGTTTCAACAGAACCCTGTTCAGCTCTCCTGAACAAAGGCTTGTGCTTATTCAGCCTACAAATAACTTTAATCATCGTGTTTTGTCTAAAACTGGGGTATGGATTCCTCTCTCCGGAGGAGATTAATGTTTCCGCTGCTTGTTGGACAGGAGATTTGAATTAGGGCTTTAAGTCAAAAGCACAGCTAATATTTGCAGTTATGTAGATCTAATCATGTATCAAAATTTCTGCTCCTGTTTTAACATCACAGTATAAAAAGTAAGCTTTTTTCCCATTTATGGGCAATATGTAAAATGTAAATCCAAATTGTTTTAAAAACACACTGGAAGACATTATTAAAAATATCCTTGAGGAGAGTGTACAAGGCTCGCACACAGAATTTTAAAGTTCTCAAATACAAGATCAGTGCAGTGATACTCTTCCCCACAAAGCACAGATACCTCTGCCAAAAAAAAAACAAACAGTAAAACCCTCTTTCCCCTCTGACAGGACAACTCAGTCCCCTTACTCACTATGTAAAGCTCAAAAACAAACAAACAAACAAATAAACAAACAAAAAACCACCCACACTCCCCAAAAAGCAGGAGAAGTAATTTAACAGCTCACTGCCCCAAGGACAAAAGTCACATTTGCCATTTCTTGGTCCCCTCATCCCGCCCAGGCAGTACCAGCCCTGCTGCTTGCAGAAAACTCTCTCTGCCAAAGTGCATGGTTTAATCCACTTAAATAATTCCTCCAGTTCAAAAAGGAGATGGGTGAGCTCCATCGCCAGCAAAAGCTACAAAGAAAGTATATCCATGAGAAGGAGGAGATGAGAGCAGGAACTCCTTCTTGAGGCAACAGCAAGTTGTCACATTGGCTCTCCACATCTCTGAAAATATGTACAAAGGATGCAGTCAAAAAGAACAAATACATCTGCCTTTTCTATGGCACAAAAATGAATCCAGTTGTAATTCAAAGTTCAAGCAGAATAACTTTATTTAGTTTTAACACACAATCCTTTCTTAGACATAAAAGTTTCCCTTTACTGAAAGAAAAATACTAGATGCAGAAGTACAAGAATATCTGAAACATTAACTTAGGGCATTTCCTTAATGATTTAAGTTAAAGACTCAGACCTTTCTAAACCTGTTCAATATTTCCAAAAATTCAGCAGGTTTTCTCATCTTCTCCAGCTGGTGTTACCTGTAACATTTTCAAAAAAAAAAAAAAAAAAATCTCAAAATACATAAAAGCACAGCCTGAATTACCTGGACTCAACTTGAGTTCAGATGTATGGCACTTCTGGAATTGGTTACTGGCATTTCTTTGAGCTATCCGACATCAAGGATAAAAAAAAAAATTATTCCAAAGACTCCACAGACGTGAAATTTCTGACAGAATTCAAGTGCCTTGTAGAAACTTCAGGGGAGCCAGAAATAAAAAAAGTCTAAATTATTTTCCAAGGTAATGAGCAAAACTGACATCAGAGCTGACACCACAGGTTCAAGCCATGTATCTGCTACATGTCTACACATAGAAAGCGCAGTCAATACGCTCAGTGCCAAGACCATCAAGAAAGGCAATCAAATGAAACAGCCCAAATGAGTGACAAAGACCAGGTATAGGTGGAGCAGAAACGCACTGAACAGCCATTTCCACTTAATATGTTCATTTAATCAATGTTCTTGAAGAAATTTCTCATTTTCTTAACATTCCCAAGAAACAGGCACAACCCAATTCAATTCAACCTGCTATACATCATTAGGATTCACCCAGGTGACACAAGAGGAAAAACCAAACTTAATCAGATCAATTTAGATCAGTTGCTATAAAATCCACGGGTTTTGTTATTTGGCACATTTAAACCTATTATCCAGTTAATCAATTAGAGAAGAGGATAATGTGAAATAATTCTTAAGCGTGCTTCAAAGATACTTAAATCTTCTTATACTTTTTTCTTTTAATTCAAACACCTTCTGTGATCAAGAGCAGTACCTTTAAAGCCTTCCTCCAATTCTACCCCAACGTAACTGAATAGTTTCAAAATCCTTCATACTTAAAAATACATTACCACTAATTTCCAAGCTTGAAGACACATCCCCTTGTTCTTCCAAGGCCAAGAAAAAACATTTTCTTCTTGCACATCTTTACAACTTTCCTATATATGCTCAGTACCAGTCACACAGAAATTCCTTAAGGTCTTAAACAAACCCTTTGCCAAACAAAAAGGATAAGGATGACATAATTGCAGGTTAAATATGCACAATATTTGTGTGGAAAACTGACTACAGAATTCTTCAGTCTAGCAGAAAAAGCTGTAATACACAATCACTGGAAACAGAGGCCGTAAACAGGTGATATTTTAAACACAAAGGTAATCAATCGTTTTGAAAAATCTTTCATAGAATTACTTTTAACAAATAACACAGGTTTTAAATTAGGGCTACTTTTTTTTTCCCCGTCCTAGTTCATTATTTCCCAGTCTGATTAGCAAGACATCACACCCAGTCTGCAAAGCAGCTGCCTTTTTTATTTATTTTTCAGCACATACACAGACACAGGCAAAGACAAGTGATAGTGCTTTCCACCAGGAACACCTGAGAGTCAATTCCAGGCTGGTTTCAGCATTTGCAGATACTGCAAGTACTCAGAAACGTCAGCAATGGAAATCAAAAGGATTAGGAGACAGCTCAAAAAGTCACACGTAAGGTCTCAATGATAAAAACATTTAATTAACGCATTTGCAATCACAAGCAAGACCCTCACTGCTGACTGTCAAACAGCAAACCACAAAACAGTCCCTGATTTTTTTTCACGGAAAACATGCTTTTAACGGATGAAACATACAATTCTAAACCAAACAGACTGATCAAAGATGCAGAAGAGACTATTCTGGTATTGAAGGACAGACTGTGGGATCACGTGAAACTTATCATCAACAGATCTACAAGAAGACAATCCGGTGACTCCCTTGCTCAGGGCTTTACAAAGCATCCTCTTCAGCTTTCTGGACTTCTGGTCTACTTCAAGTTCACTCAAGCACTCTATGTGGGACGCCAGCCTGTAGGTCTTCGGCACTTCCTGTATCCCAGCAAATATATTCTTTATTGCAGATGCACACAGTCCATGTATCTTCTTTGTAAAGTCATCCAAAATTTGAGCTCCATAGGAGCTTAAATTACAGTGATCAGGAAATTCTACATGAAAGTCAGATATGATCAATTGAAATTCCTCCTTTTGAACACAAATATTTCAAATCTGCTTTCATGATGGATATTTCTTCACACTGTTGAAGGACCTGAGCATCCTCTTGAAGGGGCAGGGCAGGTTAATACTAAACTCCTCATAGATTTCCTGTACTTCCTCTCTGGAGTAAAAATCTTCTTCAGTTAAGAGCTTTTGGGTTTGAGTTATTCATGGGAACTAGAAAACCAAAAGCTTATAAGTACAGTTGTCTTACAACATCGTATGAGTAGACACCTTCTAAGGTCATCTCAAAAAACTCAAAATCTGGTGTAAAAGAAACAATTTTGTGTAGAACAGAGATAAATCTGACTACAAAGAAGAACTCAGAGGGTTAATTCAAGTCAAGCACTTCCTCAGGAACAAAGAAAAGGCCAGTTCCTTTGTCTGGTGCTGAGACAGACAGAACAATACACACATGGGGTTCAGTCACCTTCCAGAGACCTACATGAAGTCTTGAGGCAAGAACTCGGGAATAACTGAGCTCAAATCGAATGTAGTATGAAGCAGCCCAACTGACACAACTCACAACCCACTGAACTAAAAAAGCCAAAACAAAAAACACAACCAACTCACAGACCCATTTTGCAAAATGCATCAACAGATGAATCAGAACTTCCATCACATCACGTTAATGGAGTCTCCACCTCTCTTTGTAAAGACTCGTGTTCCACCCTCTAAAACAGCATACCAGTCTTCAATCACAGGGACATACAAGTTTCCTTCTATTGACTGAAAGACACAAGGTCTGAAGAATTATCTTATTATTTCTATTAATAAATAAAGGTTGTTTAATAGAAGCACTCAACTATAGTTCAGAAGACTGAACTATAAACCTAGAGTACATTTTTGCCACAATAGCCCCCCAAAACCAAAAGCAGATGGTATTTCTCTTACTACACAGAAAGAAAATTAGTAATATTAACTATCAACCTGACACTGCATTTTGATATCAATACTCTGTTAAAAGGAAATTCACCACTTCCAGAATTTCTGCTTTATTTGGATGACTACTAAAAAGAACTTGCTAGCTATAATCGTTTACTGTGACAAACTTAAAAAAATTCATGCTTCTTGAATAACTCCAGTAACTTGGGAACAAAGGAAAACAATAAATTAAATGCCTTCTCAAATGCCTGCACAACCAGCAATAGCCATTTCCTACACTCCCTTCACAGATAAGGGTGAGCCACGCTGGCTAACCTCCCAGTGTTACAACCTGTGAAGGATACAAATCCAATTTCGCTAAAAGAAAAATACCACTGCATCTGGTCTGTTAAGAGATAATAATTTTTTTTTTAAGAAGTGATGAGTTAGCAAAATTTGCTGATGTTCAAGTTTAAGTATACAATAGAGAAGCACTAGTATATTTCAAAGGTTATCTAAAAAGTATTTCGTTTTTTTATAGAGCTTCTACTCTATGAAACACATTCAAGTTTTACTGGATGCTATATTTTAACTAATTTCTTCACGCATCCAGCAGCCTGTGCTGTGTGACGATCCTCTTCTGATACGGAAGCCATTGACATCATTCCGGAGACATATACAGTGCACCCTGTAATCACAGCATAGGAAACCCTAATAAACCAGGTGTGGCTTTGGAGACAAATCCTGAGCCACCCAGGAAGTGCTCTAATAACTACAGCAGCCTTCCTGTAAGCCTTTGCTGATGCAGGTCTCTTGAAGCAGTTTTATACTGAAAAACATAAGGGAAGGGAGGTATAGGACAGAGGACTAATTTTTAGCCTGACCCACCCTTCTATTGCAGCAGTGCAATAAAAGACAGGCCTTGACTGTCGTGAATGACTTTAACCTTCTTTGGCACTCGGCTTCCCCCCATTCTCTAGGCATCCCATAGTAGATCTCTTCTCTCAGCCTCAAGAAGCTTTTTTGCTCTCTGAAGAGAAACTTTAAAGCTTCTCTTCACTTTCTAAAGAGAAACTCACATCTGTTTTTAAAACTGTCAGTTATCAGCAAGTTAAAAAACATGGACATGTCAGGATCACTGAAGATATTTAAGAGAAAATGTGCCAGCAGAAAGGGCCACATCCTTGAAAATCACAACTGATGCCATCCCAGGTAAGAAAAACTCCTTGAAATGCTCTAGACCACTTTTGGTTTTGGGGAACACCAGGAGCTCCCCATCCTGCCAGGGAGGCTGTGCTGGTCCAGCACCCTGCTGCATCTCTTGAGCCCAGCTGGCCAGAGCAGGTCTGCCTGGAAGGTGAACCACATTTCAGCCTGCTTCATTCAGCATGTCCACAGCTCAGTAAAGCCACTGTTCCAGATCATGCTTTCCCTGCATCACATGGCTGCTTTTGCCTACACCACCCTGGTCAACACCAGCATTAATAACTTTGTACCTCCAGTACTTACTCCCCTTCTCAGGCCCTTCTACTCTAAACTGTCTCCCCCTTCCACATGAAGCTACAGCTAAAATTAGCTTCTAAAGCAGATCTCCAGCTCAACACAGCAGTATTCCCCCCACTTTCATTCTTCCCAAAACAGGAAAAGACATTTCTGCTTCGGTCTAGGAGTTCAGTGAATCCACACGTACTGTGGGCAGCAAAAGGCATAGGGATTTCTTTACTAGGATGCTCTTGGCATGGTGACAAGGTGCTTCTGCTGACCCAGAAAAAGATCAGTGTGACATTATCCGGTGCAAGAACCACTGTGAGTAGCCAATGGAGTCCTCAGCAGATCAGCAACCCATGATAGTCTGCAACAACAAAAAATACTCCTTCCTGCTGATTTGGATGGGGAGCAGGCACGTTCCACTGCAGGGCTTCTCAGGCTGTGCTGGGCACACGCGAGCAAAGCCTGCCATGAGAGGAGCATTCCCCACAGCAAACGTGTCCTCCACGTCACTCTTCCAACCTCAAGCTAATGAGCAGGGGTAATTGTAGGTTGACAGCTTCCAAGTAATTACAGCCATTCTCAATCCAGCACTTACTGGTATGACACTGGTCATCCTCAACAAGGGAAGGCAGACTAGAGAAAAATAAGGATTTTGATCAAAACTCTCTTTCCAATCCTTAAATTCTGCTTCCACCAGATGTTCTGCCCTGTGTCTCTCCGCTACCCTTCTCACTAGACACCAAGCCTGGCTGCCAAGTAAAACAAAAAACAGCATCTCTTTCATCCTCAGAAAACCGTACCGATGCAGCCAGTTTTACTTGCTCTATTGTACAAACTCCATTTGCAATCTATCTTGGTATATGCAGTCCACGAAGAGCATGTGAAGCTGCAGGCTCATTTGTAGGACTGACGCCATGCAAATCCTTCTCATTTCCAGCAAGTTGTGAAGCACAAAAGGCAGGATATCCTGAAAGCAATGAAGTAAAAGAAAAAAGGGGAGGGGAAAAAAAAAAAAGTAGAAAAGGCAGGTGTCCTGGGAATAGCGCTTACACAGGGATTCTTTAAGGGCAGCAGCTGACCTTGAAAACAGAAATCTGATTCAGAGGGAGCCACCTGGTGAAGCCACCCACTTGAAGCACCAAGGATTCAGAGCACACCTCCACTGCAACCTGGATCTCAGAGAGATACAGGCAGATGAATGATGGGGCAAGACACAATGCAACCCAGGAAGCCAATCCAGGTGACATGCTAACAACATATACAGGAGTATTCATTATGTTTTACGCTCTGGTGAACTCCAAACGAACGCTATCACATGCATCTGGGTCAAAATTTGACTGTCATTACATTCAACAGCACAAAGAGCTGGTATCAGCTATCACTGAACCAAGGTCTGCATCCCACGTATGACTCACTATAGCCTGAAGCACCAGAGCTCCACACCAAGCCATTCCTGTCCCAGCTGGGTGGGGGCCCTTGGAGGAGAGCCTTGATACCCGAAAAAAGGGAAATCCTCCCTCAGCTACAGGAAGATCTTTAAAAAACCCTTCATTCTTCTCCCACCTTTTTTTCTTGTTAGTATTTAAATATATGTGAAGACCTTGACAGAGGTACAATAGAGAAGGCGCTTTAGTTTTTCTAACTTCCCTAGGTACTAGTACAAGCTTTTACCTTATATTAAAAGTTCAGCATAGTTCAAACACTTGCAGGAGATGCTTGAGGGAAGTGGTGATGTGGCAGAAAAAAAGGAAAAAAAAAACCACCTTCTTTTTCAACAGTAGTACCTTGAAGACTGGTAGGACATGAGCTCAAAAAATAAACAAGTCCCCCACACCAACCACCAAACTCTGTTTAAATACTTGCTAACATCACTAGGCTAATTCCTCACAACATAAAATTGTTTCTCCTGCAAATGTGGCTACTACTTCATATTTGACTTGATTCTCCAGTATCTTCAGGTGTGTGACAGTTACACAGCTTTTCCTTAAGCAAAGGCCTGAAAGAAGCAAAGTTAAATATTTGAAAAAAAATCCTGTATTTTTCACACAGATATGTCAGACTGAAGACTACTGGTTAGAGTTTTACGAGTTTGCCTGCCCGTAAGATGTTCAGCACAAAGTTAGGCCATGAATTTAAAATGGAGCAGCTGATCAAACTAAACAAAACAGAGCCACAGGAGCCTCATGCACAGCTGGATCTTGCCTGTTAAAATTTCTCCATATGTACAGTGGAGGAAGTAACAGATCCTTTTGAGAAGGCTCCTGTCTTACCCGGATCCTCTCAAAACTCCTTGGCCATTTCCGACAAGACGACCAATGGAAATAAGAAAGGCTGCTAGAGAGAACACGCCGAGTCCTAGGAAAACATGAGCCAATTAGCTTTCATTAATTACAACTAACCACATCTCAGCACACCTTCAGATGTCACTCCAAAACCTTTACCTGTCTTGGGGTGAAATACTTAGCCCAAATTGTGAGGCCTCGTGGTCTTCTTACATCCACGGCAGGCACACCCGGGGTCAGTGTCTGAGCACGGACCAGGATCTGACAGCATCTTTCAGTTGAGGTGGAAAACATGGCTTTAAAGTCCAGCCCAAGCATGGCAGGAAGGGCAACCCCTGATGCTGACCTGGTTTGCCTTTGAGCAGTCAAACCAGCATTTTATTTCCATTACAGTGTTCAAGTGTTCCCTCTCGAATCTGCTGGGGTCCCCTTGGTCCTCTCAGCTCCTCAGCCTTTCCCACCTTGGCATTGTCCTTCAGTCTTCATGTGTTCCTCAAGAAGGAGCTCACCTCAAACTACTCTTCCTCCTCCTTCTTCTCCCTTGCTTCTACCTCCTCCCTAGGGCTAAAGCAGCAGAGTCACTCAGCAAACACGCCAGCGGCATAAAGTGGCCTTTGTCCGCCCTCCTCCCTCCCACGAGCATTCATAAAGAAACCAGGATTAATACAGAAAACAGCTCGTCTCAAATAGCTAGTTTTCTTTGAAGCTGTACAAATTTCCACTTCCATCTGATGCACTCAAGTAGTTAGTACTTATTACTCACATGAATTCTCAATTTTTTACTAAAAAAATAAAATAATCAGGAAATAACAGAACTGCATTTTTTAAAGGGATACAAAAAATTCTCTTCTGCAGATCTCAGTAACTGATCCAGGACCATAACAGAAGGGTTTGAAACAGAAGCTGCATCGGGCAATTTGAAAAAAAGTCTCTGAATTAGCTTAATATCTTAAAACCCCTGCAAGGCTACACGAACAGAAACATAAACACTTGCTAAAAAAAAAAAAAAAAAAGTACTTTTAGTTCTAAGTGAAAAGAAATCTGATATAATATTTTCAAAATATATATACACATGAAAAATTGGGAAAGGCTGTAAGGATTTAAATGTAAAGAGAATAATCCACAAGAGTACATGGTCAACATATTTACATTTATCATTGCTGCTTTGGTGATGAAGATCTATAATTATAATTTAGCACGTAACACAGAAACACCCATACCATCAGATCCCATATCATGGAAAGACTGTATTTTCAGTTACAATAGGAAAGACTGTTACAGTCTCAAGAAAATGTTCTGTGGGTGTTGGCCTTTTGAGCAAGACATGACTCGTACAACATGATATCAGACTAAGAAACTTCATGTCTAAGATTCCTATCCCTAGGTTAGTCAGAAATAATCTTTTTGTTTGAAAGAATATAGAACTTCAAAGCAAAACATAAAACAAGATCTAAAATTTGTTTCAGATTATCATCAGCAAGTGACACAAAATGCATTTGAAAAAGCATCCTTCCCCTAAACCAAAGCTTAAAATTTGTTCTTGTATAAATGATCTGAAAAATAGTAAGGTGTTACACTACTTTTCAGAAGCCCATAAAGTATCTCCAAACACCTGAAGAAAAAATTACTGTAATTTATGACATTAATGCAGTGAACCAAACACTATTTCAAGGTCCATATAATCTGAGATTGAGTGTCTTGACCACGACTAATTTCAGATGCTTGAAAAGATGCAAGAGTACTTTCACGGGTGGACAATTAAGACAAATATCATCACATCGTCCCTGAAGCTTGTTTCTTCTATACCCTTGCAGTTAAATGCTCTGTTCCCAACAGTTCTGATTCAACTGAACAGGCAAACACATGTCTTTTCTTTCTCCTGAAAACTTAGAAATTCAAAGCAATGCTCTTAACCACGGAAGATCAGTTACTGAAGTTCATAAAAAAACATTAAAGTCTGAGAAATAGCTTAATCCCAGCAAAGAGCAAATAAGGACAACAAAGTGATGATGCAACACGCACACGTATTCCCACAAATGAATACGCAGCTTGCCGGTCTATTTTTGAAAAAAAATTAAAAGAGGAGGAGAAAACGGGCCTGGCAACATGCTCATCGAAAAGCAACCCAACAAGTAGGAGAGAAGGAGGAACATGCATCCTGTAGCATCCACATAAACAACCCTCCTCACACTAGAGCAGAAATATGCCGTTCGTGCACACAAGCCCCTGCCAAAACAGCTTGTTCAATGAACAGAGGAAAAGCTTTAAAGCAACCGGCGAATGCTGCAAAAATAACAACTTATTAGGAGCCCATAAAATACGACGAAGATTATTAGTTTGTCTATCTTTGTAAAGGAACCCAGGTAAGAAAAAAAAACCCACAAAATATATTTGTCCCAACTCTCAAAACCACCACATCTAATAAAACGAAGTGTTCTTGTCTTTACACAGTAATATAAGGCCGTTCTATTTTAGGGCCCTCTGAAGTCTCTGATCTAGTGGAGGATTTCCCTGCCCACGGCAGGGGGGTTGGAACTAGATGATCTTTGAGGTCCCTTCCAACTCTAACCGTTCTATGACTCTATTCTAACCATTCTATGACTATCTATTCTATGATTCTATGACCTTTTAAAATCCTTTCTGGTCCCGTTGCTACGACTCTGAAATTCCCTATGTACGGTCTTTATGTCTGCATTTCTCTCTGCAACAGGGCTACCAGCGGCATTTGTGTACATTTTGGTAGAGGCAACAAGGGGCTACACAGGTTTAAGAGACTGCAAAAAACGCTGTAGCTTCCTGAGAGAGGGTGAGCTGAAGGGGCAACAGCTCACCACCCCTCAAAGGGGTAAACTCCTCACCTGCCTCCCCTTGTTTCTGCTCCTCCTGCCCCGCTGCATAAGCTCTGAAGTGCGTGATGTCCCTCTGCAGCAGGGGCATGGAGAAGAGAAAGGCGATGGGTTTTGCCACTTTCTGCAGAGCCAGCGGTTTGCACCGAGTTGTGGAAAAGCCCAAGGACCATTGGAGTTCCTGGGAAGCAAGCGGAGGGGAGGTCGCAGCCGTGGGAAGACTTCCTTGTTTTGGGGGACCAGCAGGCAATTATCTCAGCCCAAATACTCACAAAATTGCAAGCCTAGAGAATCATTAAAATTGAAGTTATTAAAAACATTTGTCAGATTCTTCACTCCTGAACACTTTGATCCCTGTGCTGGAAACTCTGTGGTACATAAGCAGGGCAGACAGCACACGATGTTACCGCACGCCGTTAAACCTCGAACCAGGAGAGCAGCTGCAGAGCATCCCACTCCCGAAACTCTCCCGTGTCTCCCCTCAAACAAGCAGAGCGCCATGGTGGGCAGGGCCAGCGTGCCTGCATGCAACCCTCACCCCACGGAGAACAAGGGAGATGCAGCAAAAGAGCCAATCTTTGCCGCGGAGGATTTAACGAAAGATTTTTATTGCTATCACCTCCGCCACTATAGAGCGAGTGTGATGGGCTGCACTTGAATAAATCAGGAAAGAGCCAAGTGTGGATGAGAACTCCGAAGGAGGTGTCCTCACCCCGCCGCAGGCATGGCCTCGCTCATGGGTCGGGCCAGAGGGCTGGAGGACATGCTGCCCTCCCACGGGCAGTTTCTTCTGAAACACAGCTATTACAGTATCCCCTTTTAGCCAGGTTTCTTTGGATCCGGGGCACTAAGAATGACCCTGAGATGACCAAAACCTTGCCGAGTGTCACCATAGCAAAGAGAGTATGGCCGATGCCAGGGATGGAGTTCTGGGCCATACAAATAACAAGCTGGGCTTGCTGAAAATACAAAACATAACAATACTTACACGACTTTATATCAGGCCTGAAGGAGCCATAAAAACACTTACATATAATTCAGGAAGCTGTTGCTGCCAATACAGACATAGATCTTGCTGGTATCAGAAAGATTTTTGTGAACCATTCACTTTGTTACATTCCCTGCTTCTCATTTTTTTCCCTAAATTTCAAATCAGTCTGCTAAAGATTGTTTGTTACAAAGTAAACAAATTTGTTCAAGAAACTAAAGAATTAACCAATATGTAAATAATACTGTTAATCTAATTGTCCATTTAACTACCTTCATAAAATAAATTCAGCAACCTCATTCACAGTAGGTTGTTTCAAAAAGCAAAGATAAGTTTTCTTTTAATTGAAACTCAAAAAGGCCTTCTGTTGAGTGTTAACAAACCCAGGATTCACGCAGACTTCTAGCTGAAGAGTCTGAGAATTTCTCTATGGATTTTCCCAAGAGAAGGCTGGGCCCTGAAGATGCAGGTACAGACGATGGGAGACCTGATTATGGCCTACAAATACTTGAGAAGGGATGGTGGGGAAGTGGGGGAAGGGCTCTTTACATTAGTGATGGGTGATAGGACAAGAGGAAATGGGTATAAGCTTAGTCAGGGGAGATTCAGGTTGGATGTTAGAAAGTGTTTCTTCCCTGAAAGGGTTGTCAGCCACTGGAATAGGCTGCCCAGGGAGATGGTTGAGTCCCCATCCCTGGATGTGTTTAAGAAAAGGGTGGATGAACTGCTTAGGGACATGGTTTAATGGGGGATTAGGGACAGTTGGACTGGATGATCTCTAAGGTCTTTTCCAACCTAGAAATTCTATGATTCTATGCAGCCACACCAGCTCTAGCAGCGTTCACGACAGTTCCGTTCGGCACTGCTACGGCCGGACCCCAGTTTGGAGACTGGCCCCGTTCTGCTTTTGCAGCTGTGGCCAGGTGAACACAACAGCAGCAGCGCTGCCAGCTGCACGTATGGAAAATGAGGTTTAACTCCAGGTGCCTCGTCCTTCTCTCATTCCCCGTAGCAAGCATGAACCATGCTTTATCCACCCACTTGCAGAGCAAGGGGAGGCATTCAGCTGACAAGGAAAGACCTCTGGCTTGTCAGAAGTGCTTCACGAGTCACATAGACTCTGGGTATGACCTGCAGCATAGTCAGGGTGGCACAGATACCAACCCACGCTAACCAAGCGTCTGTGTGTGCCGTGCTCCTGACAGTAGCTACACCATGTCTGCAGGGTAAGTGCCACCCGGCTGCAACCCGCTCCCTTTTCACTGGGGAAGAAAGTCAGCGTGCTGCAGGGGCTCCCAAAACTCCTTCACAAGGCCATGCCAGGCGGTCCACCGGTGGCAACAGGCTTTGCCTTCGAGCTGCGGCACAGCGGCAGGATCAAACCGAACCAGCCCTCCCCGGCCCCATCGCCCTCTACTCCGTTTCTTCATGCTGTTCAACAAAAGAAAAAGTAAGAACTCGCTTTGGCCAAATCTTTTTTTTTTTAATTTGTATTCTAAGACAGTTGCTTATTAAAAGAAAGTATTAGCGTGCTTTTTCCAATAAAATACATGCTATTAACTACGGATGATCATTACTTACAGAAATCGTTCTGCCAGAGATTAAAGAGCACACAGATTTTCTGTCTTTTTCTTGCCATCAAAACCTTAGGAAAAACCACGAAGGGCTGCTGATACTTCACAATCAGCTTCACAAAACTGGTATTTTGGCAATTAAAAATAAAGTTTCATCCACAGACCTCAGTTCAAAAACTGTATTTTTTTCTATGTCTTCTTTATATTATTATACTGTCTGTCAATCCTCCAAAAACATAAGTGTCAGTTACCAGTATTTACTACAAATGTAATACAGTCATTCCAAGAAACAGCAAAGCAAAAACCTAAATAGATGGCACACTATGTTAAAATGTTGTAATTTTCACCTGTCCATGCATATTTTAGAAAACAAGACTCAAAATTAGGCTACCTAGAGAAACATACACAACTTAATAAGCCTGATTTCTTTTTTTCAAATAGGCTGACAGTTCTTTAAAAGTGTTTCAGAATAGAAGATGCTGTAACATTTGGACACAGGTTATGAAGCCACATACAGCATATACTACAGCAGATGATTAATACCTCAGGATTTATCCCTCTGATTTTCCTGGTTTAAATCACAGCATGATCCTACACCTACATTTCCTATGTGATTACGGGCTACACTCCTAAACCACAACACTTTGCTGCTGAATGCAATAGTTTGCCTCAACACTATTTTAAAACCAAATGCATTAAGCTGGAACATCATACAACCAGCAATAATTGAAAGATTCTAGGTCTTTATTACAGAAACTGCTTTTCTTTTGAGCACTAAAATTACTTTCTTCACATAAACTCAGGCGAGAATACAGACAGCACCTGAAGAAATCATCAAGGATAACTTCCTGTGCAACAACAAGTAAAACAGTCATAAAGAAAGTCTTTAGTATAGCCTTAACACAGGTCCTATTTGACTTTCAAAAATCTCTGCAAAAAGGAGACTGCACAACCTCAGCTTGTTCCAGTTTTCCCCAAAGCAGAACGAATTTTAAGAACTACATCAAATCTTACGTACAAACTAGCTTCATCTTTTTCAATATAGCCACTGACAGAAGGACAGAGACCACTTCTCACTAATTTTAAGACTGTAGCACCTTCTTATTCCCTCATTTCATCCTCTTTCTGCTGGAACTGAGCTTGCCTAGCCTTTCCCAACACACGTGGTCTCTGTATATGATTCCTTCCAAACCCTTCCTAAGCCTTGATAACCATTTCTGCCAGATTGAGACGTTCGCATTTAGCTTTCTGAAAGGGCTGTGGCCAAAACTGAACACTGATATGAAAAGTTAAATGATAAACTTCAACAGTACTGAATCCCACTGCTTATCACGTTCCCCCATAACCCTCAGATCTGCTTCCATGGCCCTGTTGTCAAGTTAACTTTACCTGCCTGCATTATGGGATCTCCTTCCTGAAAATAATATCTTATACTTGAATACAGCCATCAAATATATCAAAAACCTCTTGTCCTCCAAAACAAAGCATCAAAAATAAGGCCTGAAACCCCCACTCCGTCTCCTTTGGACTTTGTGCTGATTCCGTTGATCAAAGACATTGATGATAACACCAAGTACAAAGGTGCCAGAACTGCCCCCAGCACCACTTAAGCTGACTTCCCAGTTTGATGGTGACTCATAATCACTCCGTGAGAATAATCACCCAGAGTTGCTATCTCTAGACCTGGTCCCTTTGGCTCAGCTGTTCTCAAACACTTCAGATGAGTAAACAATTTTCCCAAGAGCAGTCCTATTGGGTCAGACAACAGGTCTATTGTCCCTAGTATACTGCCTGCAGTAGTTAACACCTGAAATTAATATAAAAGTTTGGTAAATACTTGACAATACTTTCCCAGTATATGCTCTCAGCTCCACGTGCAGCTCAGTGACACCCTGAGCTAGAGGAGGTACTCTGTATAAGTCAGCCTTAGTGGATTTTTCTTCTATTAGTTTGTCCGGCTGCTTTTCGAGTCCCTGTAAACTTTCAATATCCACATGCTTCAGAAAGGATTTCCAAAGCTTAACTAACTACACATTGGGTCAAAACCAACACATACCCCTTCTGTTCATTTTGAATCTGCCTGCTTAATCTCACGCTTCCACATTTTGTACAGAAAGTGACAATAAAAAGTTAGTCCCTAATCAACTTCGCCACATCACGCATGAGACCGTCAAAAATTCAAAAACCTCAAAGCCTTCCTCGTTATCATACACTAAGATAATATGAAGGTTAGATGGGGTCACAAAGCCTTCTCCACCCCTGCAGACCAGGCACAAGGAAGCACTACTTCACCTTGCTCATGAGAACATTATGATTAATAGGTCAAAATACTGACCCAGTATCAAAACAAGGGCGCACGGTGATCCTGGATCCTGAAGGACACAGCACTTACTGCAAATTATATATGAATACTGACTCCAGCTAGAAATATGAGGGTGGGGAAATTAGTTCAATTTACTTACAATTTCTGCCAGCTAATACTGACATGGATTTAATTCAGAAATCTATTAAGCCTCGCAGTAAACTTTACTGCCTTTATGTTCACTCTGCTGGCTTTATAGTTTCACAAAGGCATAACTGTACCGTCACTAAACAGTTTATTAACTTACACACATTAAAAACACATCCATTAAAAATACAGTCAGGCTAAATCGTAATTTCTATGTTAGTAGAAACAACATTGCAAAGGTCTCTAACTTGTGCTCTGACAATTTCAATATTTACTCTCCCACTTCAACAATACTTAGGTCTTTCTTTTGCAGTTATTTTATAAACTGTACACTTCATAGTTAACTTGTACATTAGCACAGTTTTATGTTATTTAATCAAATACTGCTAAAAGACATTTGCTTATACTTTTAATTTGCACAAGCGTAAGTTTAATCATTAAATCATTTCTATTTTTATTAGTTTTTTTTCCCCTAGCAATCCTCTCTGTCTTGAAAAGAAAAACTACAGATGACATTTAACTCACGACTTCATCTCTCCTCTGTTAATTTGTCACATTTGCAACAGAGGGAAGACTCAGCCCCATGGCCAACCTTTGTACTCCCACGGCTGTGAACCCAGTTCACAGGCCGCTCCGCAGCCCGGCGATGCCAACTGAACTGTAAGAAATTAGATCGCCTCAAAGGTCTTTTTCTTCCGAGATCAAAACAGGACGCAAGTCACAACACACTGCTTCCCCTCACCTTCGTAAAAAAGGGCTGACAATCAGCAGTATTTAGATTAAATAACAGGTAACAACCAACCTTTTATGCAACCTGTAATCTATTAATTTAGCTATCTCAATCTTACAGGCCTCTGGCAGCATTAGGGTTTACAACTTAGGAATATGAGGGCCAAGAGTCAGACAAGCATCAACAATAAAAATGCTGCCTTGCAAGCTGTATTCAAATGACGACCCATTAAGGGAACAAACCTTTTTAAGTCTTCCTATTCAGCAGTGAAGGAAAGTTAGAGGACTTGGGTATCGGTTTTTGGTAGCACATCACCCTTACGCACACCGCTCTCCAAAATCGCAGCCTGCAAAAGTATTTCAACAAGAAACACACCAAAAGAAGATGTATTTTAACTGCACTACCGGTCACACTGTGTTCAGCCGGTCAAAGCTGCAAAAAAATTTCTCTTCCATGATAAGGACCACCCTACCAGCACAGAAATGTTTCTGAAACAAGGAGAGGAGCTGGGCTGTAACTCAGCATGAATGACATTTTACAGAGAAAGATAATAAAAAAAAAAAAAAAAAAAATAGTAATAATAAAAAAAAAAAAAAACCGCACAGGGAAGAAATTCCCATATCAGTTCACTGAAGGAGGTGAAGCAGAACCACTCCGGACTGTGACTGCGGCTAACCGGGCAGGTCCGGGTGCAGCACACCCCCCGCGGGGCGCTGGCGGGGCGCGCTCCCCCCGGCCCCGGCGGGTCTCTCCCGCGGAGCGACCGGCCCTCCCGGCGCCGGGACGCGCCTCGTGCCGCGACGCCGGCGGTAACGTGTTTCTTTCGTTACCGAGGCGTGCAAGGTGAGAGCTACCGGGCGCGATCGCCGCCTCCTTCCTTCCCTCCCTCCCTTCCCGGCGCCGCCGCCGCCGCCCCGTCCCGTCCCCGCAGCGTTCGCCCCAGCCCCGAGCGAGCGCCCCGTAAAGAAGTAACGCCGCCGCATCCCGCGTTCGCTACCAGAGGACGCCCGCCTGCCCGCCCGCGACGAAGCCTCGCCGGAGAGCCGCTCACACCTGCCGGCGGGCCGGGCCGCGCAGCCCCGAGGCCAGGCGGGAGGCACCGGCGGGGGCAGCGCGCCGCAGCCGAGCCGCAGGGCCGGCACCCTCCCGCCGGGCGGGAGGAGGAGGCGGAGAGGCGACGGAGGAGAGCGAGGGGGCCGAGGGCCTGCTGCGCCGCGTCCTTACCTGCCGCTGCGCTCGCCGCCCGGCTGCCAGCCCTGCCGCCGCGCTGCTCTGCGCCGCCCCCCGCCGCCCGGCACTGCCCGGCCCGGCCGGGACGTCAGCGCCACAGGGGCAGGCCGGGGGCGGGGGCTGCGCCGGCAGGAGGGGGGAGGAGGTGGCGGCAGCTGGGAAGCCCGGCCCGGGCCCGCCGGCCTTCCCTCCGCACTGGCGTTGCCTGACGGGGGGCCGCGGCCTGTCCCTGCGGCCGTCCCGGCCGGTGTGAGCAGGACGGGGCCCGGCGCCCCTCAGGCAGCCCGACCCCCGCGCCCTCCTGCACCGGAGCTGCTGTTCGGGGGGCTGGTTTGGGGTCATGCCCTGCGTGGGGTTGGCTCCTGGTCGTTCTGGGACGGGTTGAGGGTTTTTTCCTTTTTTTTTTTTGTGATCAGTACACTTATGTAAGGGGTCAGTGTTTGTGTTGTCTTCATTTAATTAACCATTACCCCAATAAAGAAAGCGCAGAGTAGGTGGCAGCTCCTGCCACAGCAAACCTTGGAAGTCAGAGGTTGTTTCAGCCCCAGTTCCTTCCCCTGAAGTCACCCTGGCCCGGGTCCTGGCCCCAGGGATGCTCCCGGGGCAGGTTTTACGCAGGTGGGAGCAGCGATGGCCATGATGTGGCTCGAGGGCGAGATGGTGTCTGCCCACCGAGTCTCGGCTACTCTGCAGCTCCTGCGAGGCAGCACTGGAGCCGGCCTGCCTTCCCACCCGCCCCCATGGCGGCTCTGCGGGATTTCCCTGGCACATTCCTACACCCAGCTATTCATCCCCGTGGCTGGTGCGACTCGGGAGAGCGGCTCAACTGGAGGGCGTTGCATCATGCTCAGCCACGGCATCACACCACCAACGGCACCCACAGCCGCTCCTCCCTGACCGGCCGTGCTGGAGTTTTGTGTCGCCTCCCGGTCCCTCGGCTTTACGGGCATTCGTTCCTGGCGTTACCCACTGGTTCGTCAGCTTTCCCGTAAACGCTTCGCCTCCCTTCGCGCAATACGTGGTGAGTGGCACAGTGACCCTGGCTGCATGCGCAAAGCCTCTTTGCTCTCCACCTGATGGCTGTAAAATTCTTCTGTATTTTGCTGACAGAAGGAAATGAACCAGTTCATGGTTCAAAACCTCTCGTGCTTTCCTTCATCTTGCAGCCCTAACTACCTTTCTTTAGGCAGGGCGTGCTTCGCTGCACCCTTTTTGAGTGTTTGGACACCACCAGAGACGTTGTGAGGACAGCCGCTGGCTAATAAATAATTGAAACAAAATGTTTTCTTCCAGCCCTGTAGATGCAATAGTCGTAACAATGCCTTGACCTCTTTTAGGGGATAAAGACAAACCTCAGGGGAGTCTCTAGGGAAAGGGTTCTGTCAAGGATCAGTGTGGATGTACACGTGGAAAGGAAAATGGGAGTACACAAAGCGCCTGAGTAATCCTGCATCCCGGGCTGAGCTCAGGTGGAGTTAAATCTTGCATCCAGATTAACATTCCTACAACTCGTGAAACGTGCTATGAGCTTGTTTTGGTTTTTAAAACATTCTACATGCCTGAAAAGCAACAAGGTGAATTTGACAGTTGCATCTTCACTCGATGTAATTTAGAAATGTTTTAACGATTTGGACAAATCAAGATATTGTATAAATTCTAGAGAATGGGAGTTTGCCTTTGGCATCGTCTTATGGAGCAGTACTTTGTATGTTCAACCTTACTTTTATTTGTAAAAGACAGATAAGGATAATTATTATCTGGGAAAAAAAAATTACTGGACAACTAAATGAAAATGTAAATTTGCTGACTGGAGGAAACTCTCTCTGTTAGCAAAACAGGATACAATGTCAGGAAATGGTCAACAAAATATTTTCAGTGTAAACAAGCCGGTCGGTTCCTCGGTGCCGAGGAAACCAAGCGGTGCTGAGCACTATATCTCACCATCTGACGTGCCGCTCCCACAGCAGGAGGAGCGCGCCTCGACTCTCTCCCCTCTCTTCTCTCTGGGAAATCTGAAAATATCCTGAGACACAGCAGTGTTTGTTCTGTAAATCTTCTGGGAAAACACAGGAAAACTCACAAGTGAAATCTGAGTGCGAGAACTTCAAACTAAGCAAAGGCGGGGGGGAAAGGATGGAAAGAGAAAACAAGGCAAAACATATTTTACTGTACCTGTTGTCTGTATATAAGGAGACAGGCAAGAAGCATTTCTGATTTCATTCCTAAGAAAGTTGGGCCAGCCTCTAATTTTTGTCTCACCGAGACTTTTTGGAACACCAGGTCGTTAGGACTGTAAGATGAAGGAAGACACAAGACATTTTGAAGGATGAGGTGGTTCATTTCGTTCTGTCCTGTGTGGCAAGGCTGGAAACACCAACCAATTTTTGATTAATAGCTGTATAAGGGATAGACACAGCTGGAGGCTGGGAGGGAGAGCAGGGTGCCTTTAGCATCCCCCTGTTCCTCCTTCATCTCAGCGTGTCGGGAGGGAATCTGCAGTGGAAGAGCATCCAGTCACGGTCACAATGCGCAGGAGAGGTTCGTCAGCGTCATTTTCGCTCAGGGGCAGGTTCACACCATACCCATCAAACCATGACGGTCTGTTATGATGAACAAGAAATACCATGAATGAGAAATACATATTAGCACCATCTTAAATGTGCAAACATGGTATTCTGGACAATTGAACACTTTAGTATTAATTCAGGTTGTTACAGATTATAATAAAAGTTTCTGTTGTTAAAGCTGCCACGTATTTTTAAAAAATATATATTAATTGTATCAGCCAGTGTATTTTGTCAGAGATGATGAATTTGGTAATTTGGAAGGATGAGCAGGTAAAGGACCCCCGGTGACTTCTCAGAAAACCCTGGGAGAATATTATGTATGTTTTCATTTCAAAGAAGACCATACTACATCTTGACTATTTAAATGTCTACAAAAGTGAATTCTTATGTATAATTCAGTCGCTCGAGATTTAGACCAGTATAAATACAAAAAGGTAAAGGCTCTCACACTTGCATGGCTAGAAATTCCACACCTGGGATGGCTGTTCTCAAGTGGTTAGTATCGTGAGTGTTGTCTCCCCACTCTTTATTATGAAAAATTAAATGCAGAAATTGGGTTTGACATGGACTACAAGCCTTTACTGCACGCATCTCTTCTGACAGAAAGCTTGTGTTTAAGTCACGTTGGTACTAGCAGGGTTTCCCTGTGGATTACACGTAGCTACAACTGTTTTACACGTCGCGTGTAATGGGTAAACCTCTGCCTGTAAAAACGTCTGCGAGCGCTGACTTAAGTCATAGCCAGTGACTTAACGAGGCCAGAAGTTCATTCATTTTACATTTGTTGGCAAACTCTAAATATATATGAATGTGATGTAATGACACTGTATCCGTGTAATGTGGTCATGTTAAAATACCTCGCAGCTTGTCTGCATCAACTCTCGGAGTTTCCTGACTGTGGAGTATTTCAGTTTAGTGCCTGGATAATCTCTAAAATTATTTTCTAGTTTTGCAATTAATTTCTGAAAAAAACTAATACTAAACTCGCTGATTTTAAAAGCGTTTTGGATTTACCCACGCAGAGTTTCCTAGTGTAGCTGCTGTAGCTGCCAACATAGTCCTGCCAGCACCATTTATCTCTTATTGTCTGGATAGAGAACATGTTGCTCGTATGTTTGCAAAGGAACATTTCTAACTGGCTCAAGGTTTAGCAGCTTAAGTTCAGAGACGGAGAAAGAACAAGAAAAATTGCGAGATTTTTAGCAGTACTATGCTTACCAACTCCAAGATGACGTTCCTTTCAGAGTCAACCTTTGGTTTCTTTCCAAGGAGGCTTACTCTAGATAAGAGCCATTCATTTCCTTATCATGTAAATTATTTACTGAAAATTGGTGTGTAAGTCTTACTTTATCTGCTCCCTTTCACTTAGTGTTATGTGCACATACATAATTCTCTGATTTTGACAGCTGTGAAATGATCCTTTTTTTTTCCTCTTTCTTCTCATTAGACCTTACATGAACCCCTATTTTGACTACACCTAATTTTTTTAATATTCTGACTTTTTCCACAGGCCTTCTGTATTCCAACTGCTTCATATAAGTTAAAATACAATGTTTGGGGTTTTGTTTTTTTTTTGTAACACAAGAGCTCCCATTTAAATGTTTCATTTCAATTGCTAAGTAGTTTCTTCTTTTGTGTTACCAGACATGTTAGTTAAGAGAGGATGATGGTTTTGCATCTCCACCCCTAGCAATATGTGACCAGTTTCTGAAGCTCTGTTTTTTGACTGGGAGTAGGTCTCCTGAACTGGCCTCATTTTTTCCATTTCCTCTCCTTAAAGGATAACTCAAGTAAACAAATAGATTATTTTGAATTGCGAGTAGCTCCAGAGAAACAGGCTTGCATAAAGAGCATGAAAGGAGATAAGAGGTATCCCTAACTTATCAACTTGTAGTCCTTCACAGAGGTCCATTGCTTTTTGCTTCACTTTTTTCAGCGGATTCATTCTATAAACTCAAATGGTGAGGACAGGAAGACAAGATTACAGTACCCCAGAGTAGCTGGAAGATGTTCCTGGAGTCATCCCAGTATTTGAGGACAGATGGATTCCATTCCTGGTGCAACACGCCCCATGTCTCTGGGGAAAGAATTTGCTTTTGTTTTTGCTGAAGCTTCTCTCTGGCAAAGCTACATGGGCCCGCTCTCATGCATATTAAAAGTAAAATGGGCCCCACTGGTTTAGATATTTCATCTGGAGGACACGTAGGAGATGCGGTATTGGAACGAGAAGCTAGTCAAAGCCACACAGATAACGCACAATAGCAACTGCTATAGGGTTTTTTCTATTATTTTTGCTTCCCCTCCTCCGTGATCACCTATATGGATTTCATTTTTGGTGATGAACAGCAATTGTTGATAAAAATAACTGCAAGCTCATCTGAAAAACACAAGTAGCCTGCGTAAAACAGGTAACGTATAGATGTCAGGCATAGGGCTGTTCTTCCTTCACGGAGCAGAAGCTACTTACCTGCAGTTAAATGAACTTCAGTATGTGTTATGTGGGTCACGGTACTGATAGCGTCTCACACTTCCCTTAGGGAAGTAGAGCCTTTTTTTTTAGTGAAAACTGTGGGGATATTAACTAATTTTTAAATCTTTCTGTAAAGGCCACTGCTAATCTAGCACGTTGCCAAATGATTGTGTCATGTTAAACATACTGTGAGGATTTTTATTCCATTCCATTCCATTCCATTCCATTCCATTCCAGACAGGTTTAGCTTTAGCTTTTGGGTCACTCGTTCCTCTTCTTTCTCAAGAGTGACCCACTTGAAATTCTAACACACCTTTGGGCAGGGACCAAAGGAGGCCTAGCAGTACTCTAATTCACAGAATAAGGGGGTCTGGCTGTGGCTCTCCTACACTTCACATTAATGAAAGAAGCAAGAAAAAAAAAAATACAGTCTCAATTAAAAGGCAGCGTGAGGAACATGCTGCTAGGCTGAAAAGGAAAATCACTAATGCTGCTAAGACAAGAATGAAACTCTGCAAAGCTCTTGCAGGCACCTCTCTCCTGTCTAGCCCTCACATATCACTGTAGGGTTATTATACAGAACAGAGACAGCCTGTCTAATTTACACTGCTTGTTGAAATCCACTCTCAAAGATGTAGATCCTGTCCTCGATATCCATCTGGGCAAACCACTCAACGAACTTGCCAGGGGACCATTGTTGCATGAAGGAATCATAGAATACCTCAAGTTGCAAGGAACCCGTAAGGTTCGTCGAGTCCAACTCCCTGCTCCTTGCAGGACTACCTAAAGCTAAACCATATGACTTAAGAGCGTCGTCCAGACGGAAGAATACTACTTTGCCAGAAAAGTAGGCTGCTGAAGCAGCACGTTGATTCAGCATCTCCCTCTCTTCCTTTGCAATGCAGTTCCATGTGCACTCCGATGCTATCGGAAGCATGGACAGACTAGACTTGCCTCTCCATGCCCTTCCCATACATGTACTAGCTAGATTCCTTCAAACCTCACCCTGAATGCTTTGCCGCTGGTGAACAGCCCTTGAGTCGGGTTTTACACCCACACTTAAATTCCAACAGCAGCTCTTCAACCCCTGTGGTAGGACTTTCAGTACAAGATAAAACAATCCCCACTGAGACATTAAATACCCACTGCAGCATGATGTTCTCCCCTAACATGCTTATTTGGCCCAGGGAGTGCCAAATTGTCCAGTTCTGACTCAGTTACTAAATCTGCTAATAATCTGAGTAACTTCTCTCTTCACAGGCAGTTCTAGTAATGGGACCCAGGTGGGAAAGACTAAAGATAGCCCTGTAGTTTAATTAATTCCTTGTGAAGCCACATATCTGAAACAGATGCAGAATGACATCTCAAGTGTGGACATTAAATGCAAATACTAGTAAGTGAGTGTTTTTTGGCATAAATAATCAAACCTCGTGGATTCAGAATGCTATAGCAGCTCTTCTCGGTATGGTCAGTTTCTCAGACAAACGAGGATGAACTTTATGGGTAAAAATAAGTTTGAAATTGGAAGATATTTCCCTCCACTTCCCTGAACTTGGGGGAATTTCTGACTATATAAACAAGCCAATGATCACAGTAATATAGCGGCTGAAAAATGGGAGGACTGTGAAAGGAGCAGGTATAGCAGCAGACTATGTAGGACACACCCTGAATGCAAAAAGCAGCACAACAGTGGAGCTGGGGCAAAACCTGTAACCACTAGAAGTTCTCCCTAGAAGAAAACTAAGATTGATGCGCATTAGCGTTCCTCTGCTGTCGGCAAACAACTGGAAAAGTCACTGGGATTTGTGCACCCTGTTTTCATCTAGGTCAGCAAGAAAATGACAATATACTGTGACTGCTTACAGAGTAGCAAAAAAATCAGTACTGTGGAATTAGTCCTCCTGGTGACCATTGTATACCGATCATGGAAGTCAGAAAAACCCATATGCAAATACAGATTAAAAGAGAGTTACAAACACAGGCACCTAAAATGTAGGAAGCATCCAAAAAATATTAAATTGCCCAAGGAACCTTAATTTAGTCCACTTGCATGTACAAACTCCTATGTAATCACATGTAACATTTTCTCTAGATACCATTTCTTTCAATGGATGCTAAGTCTAGCGTTTAGGGAACGTAAAATTTCGTAGTAAAGACAACTATGAGTTGTATTATTCCTGTTGTTCCATGAAAAGGTATGATAAGAAAACAAAAAAAAGTATCTCATCATGATTCCAACTAAATACTGTATTTCAGACATGAACACATGACCCATTGTGACAGGAAAATTACTCGCTATTTGTCGACAAAGTTACTTAAAAGTATTTTCAAGTGGCCATTAGCTACGCCCTTATTTTCAGGTGCCCAACTTCAGACGGTTCAGGTCAGATTTACAGGAGCATTTTCAAAACCAAAAAAAATCAAATGACAGCTCAATACAAGTACTGTAGGAAGCACTCACCTGGAAAAATTGGAAAACAGAATTAAACACTTAAACACTTACTTCAATGCTGACTTCTGATAATCTCAGGTCAATAAAATTTGTCTAGTCAAACAAGTCCTCCTAACCACAAAATTATGTCTTCACGTAGCTAAGTAAACAGCAAGCATCTTTTTAAGCTTACATTTCAACACCTGCAAGAGAGAGTAGCTGGAGCGTGAATTTCAGCAGTTTAGTTAGAGTAACTTAGCTTAGTTAAACTAAAATGCTTTTAACATCTTTCCCTGAACTTCAGCACTCAATTTGCAAAATGGAGATAATGACATCGAGCAACTCTGGCTGTGGACAAGGTAGTGAGGCCAAATTCAACCCATCTAGCTCCTGACTGGCCTGAAAAACTTCATGTCTACATAAAAGCATTGGAATTAGAGAATGTCCCAATGAAAAAGGGAACCTCCTTTGACTCAGGGAACTAACTTACTTGCTTTAGACAGACAATGAGACACAGGGATGCAAGTTACATACTGAAATCAGGCTGACTACGCTGCGTCCAAATTCATTAACTGTATATGAAAGACTGAGAATAATTGAGAGTAGCACGAAAAGCTGACAAAAAATGACTGTGCAGTAAGGTATAGAGCAAAACATAGCTAATAAATTCATTCCGGGAAGATTGCTTTTGCGAAACAAAGGCCTGGCTTCCCGGGGAGGAAAAAAAGCTGCATCACCTTCGAATTAAATACCATATCATACCATGAGCTGTCCATGCAAACACGTTCAACGCATTAATCCAGTCATTTGTTGAAAACGTGTTCTTGATCCTGGAGCCCAAACATTCATTTGTAGTGGAAGGAAAGGCTAGAAATTTCAGTGGTCTTGCAGGACGGGAGGAAGCTGTGCAACTTCTCACGGCCTTTTATTGCCCTTTTGTAACATGGACAGATATTATTACAATATTGTTTACAAAGCAGTTCAGCTTTTATAACCAAGGAACCATTGAAGTAAGAAACATATTCAATTTGTTTGCATTCCAGCGCGACTTATGTCCTATTTAGCATCATTTTCTGCCAGAATGTCATGCTGTGAAGAGTGCTCTTTTGGGGTGAGCCTGATTTTCTTGTGTTACAGAACCCACACACGATCCAGCATATTACTGATGTATAATATGAAATAAATTTCCAGGCCTGAAGCTATAGAATATGAAGTTCTCTAGAGCTAATATAATTATCTGTTTTCAGCCTGCTGCATAAATAGTGAACTCATCCTAAAGCTTTAAATTCCCAACCAGTTATTTCCTGAGAGTTCCTACAACTGATGTCATAAATTTGGTCCAATATATACTAATGTCCCTAACCAGGCTACCACTGCACTCCTTACACACATGTGAAGATAAGGGAAACACTTTAATTTCCCAAAATACGAGTCAGGAAGGACAAACTTGATGTAAACAGGCACTGTCACATAGCTTCATTTAAAAACTATTATGTTTGGAGGGCAATAGGGGTAAAGGTTTGTGTAACAGTTTGCAAACTACTCAGTTTATACTGAGCTGGCATCAGTGTATTTAGTTATATTTACTATATATATATTTTTAGTTGACATCAGTATATGTGCAAAAGTAAACTAAGTTCCTAAACTCAGAAATATGATTAAATAGATACAATTTTGTGTAAATAGTTGATAAATTTCACTAAGTTAAACCATTGGGGAAATCTAACATATTTTAATTCCTGGGTTAAAGACCAGAGTCTAAACGTACTCTGAACACGGGACGCTCAGGCTGCCCAGAGCAGCCTTTTCCCTTAAGTGGGCTCCTCACAGCTTTCAGCTCAGTATTTGTTGCCCTGTAACAGACCAGTCTGGCTCCCACTAACCTTATTCAGTCAACTTACAATAAAGGAGAATCTGGTCCTGAAGATGGAATTTGTAAAGATCATCTGAATTGATGATACTACTCGACTGGACAGATCTACTACCTGGATTTATCTCACTAAAATAAAACGTGTAAAAGTACATCCAGCTTTTTTGTTGTTGTTATTTTCCTCATATACAAGAATCTTTTACTTCAAAAATAGTAACAGTCTTTCTTCCCTCTCCTGAATTACTTACCATTATATACTGATGATTGTTCTGGGTAAAGTCACACCCCAAAGAACTCTAGAGAGAATATGATCACAAAACTCAACAAAATAAAGAGGGATGAACAAGAAAGAGGGGAAAAGAAAAAAGGCAGGCAGACGAGGTAAGTCTCTTTCTTGTTTACTAGAATTTGGATACTTTTTAATCCATATAACTTCTATTCACATACATTCATATATGAACGTAGTTCATATATATTTTTAAGCATCATGCATCACAAATAGTCTTTACTCTCCCCAAAGAGCAGCAACTATGAGCCTCACAGAAAAAAAAAAAGGGGGAAAAAAAAGGAAAAAAAAAAGGGGGGGGGGGGGGGGGGGGGAGAAAAAAAAAGGACTTAGCAAATAAACTGCCTGGCTGCATCTAGGTTGCGGCTAGCAATTACTCGCACAACTGAGTAAAGAATCACTGAAGTATGGTATACATTACCAAGTTTCCTTTTGTAACCACAGGTTTGCCTGGCTCCACATGGAAATTTGTTAAAAGCAAGCAAAATCTAGCCTGTCAGAAAATGGCAAGAGACCACAACAGAGAGAGCAGTCGCTTTCCAGATTACACCCTCACTTAACCAGACTGGAGCCTACAAAACGGACATCTCGTCACATCTTTGAGCAGGCAAGATCGAGTTAAGCAGAAAGGCTTTGGTTTTAAAATATGGTGGTGAAAGATAAGTAAAATGGCTGTTACCTCACTCTTACTGTTTCAAAGTTGTTGTTTGTAACATCAGCTCCCCTTTGATTTGCAGTAGTAGATGGAAAGAGTCAAAAGACTTGGGCAGATCATAGATGAAGTACCTCTGTGAACCCAAGTCACTGCACAGAGGTTCTTTAGAGGTACTGAGTATGCAGAATTTAAGAAAGACTGTTATAAACAGTGTCATACCAAAATGAAATAAAATCTTTTATCCAGACTCCAGTACGGCCCCAGGAATCAGGACTCCAGAAGATAAGCACCCTTATAGCTACTTCTTCTGTTCACATGCTAAAACACAAGTATCATGTTATCAACGAAGTGCAGCGTAAAGCTTTAACCAGCGACTGAAAATACATTCTATTTAAAAATCTGAGTAAAAAATTGCAGTGGATTGGTAAACTAAGGAAACTGCTGCAGTTCATCAGAGAAGTCTAGTAGTTCAGTTCCAGAGGAACTATGTTAACAGGAATTAAAAATCATACACGCAAAAGCATCTTGTTCTGCTTTACTCGTTTGCTGCGCAATACGTTAAAACCAAAAAACATCAGCATGGTTTTCTCATCATGGTGTAAGGTTTGCTTGATTTTTCAACTCTTTCTTCACTGGATGTTTTGGAAGTTAAGATTCTTCCAAAACGAAAAAGCGGTGCAACCTCAAAAATCAACAGCACAGTTCTTCTGTTTGGAGTCTCTCTTTAAAGACCGTACTCAGTTTCTTAAGCAAGAAAAATAGGAATGTCACAAGGGACTACTTAGATGTCTCTTCTGCTTTTGCAGCTATCCTGCAAATGTGCACCACAAGTACATGCATTTTTTATGCTAAGTAATCTAAAACTTTTATAAGAATTCTTAACTGTTATTCTACCTGACCTGAAAAACAATCCAGATACATTTAATTAGGTAGCCATCTGATACCTTACACTGCAGAACACAGTCCTGCTTCTCTTAAACCATTTGTAATCTTAAGTCTTATAGAGGAATACACAAGTTATACACTCAGAGTGTATGTCTTGTCATATAATTATTAAACAAACCTATCTAGTCCCCGCTCCACTAACTTCCACTGAATACATCGGATTTCGAAAATTCACTGCTAAAACCCCTTGTTAGATTTCCAAACGCTGTAGCGTAGCTGACCATTATGTTACGAACAAACACCTAGCAAGCACATGCGGTAGTGAGCTTTTTAAACCAAGTCAGTAAGGTTTTAAATAACTCATTCTTAATTCTGTGCGTTTTTTCTATTAACATCACATTTTATTAAAAAAATAAGTTTCCTATATTTAACATGTATATTAGCTTGCTGTATATGACTGAAGATGTTGAGACCTTTAACATTAAATAATAAATCAAACACTTTCTTCACAGCTTTGAAAAAGGGGAGGGAGGAAGAAGGGGGGAACAGGAAAGAGGAAGGAAAAGGAGGAAGCACCAGGCCATTCCTAGCAAGAGAACCAAATAGTTCTACAGCATCAAATTATGAATCTGCATCACGAATGTTAGAAAAAGGAAACCCAACTATTATATTGACCAAATTTGGATATATTCCATATAATTAGAAAATACCATTGGGAAAGACCAGACTGGGAAGGAATACATTCTATTTGCAATTGTCTCTTCTCTGTATTTCCAAGAAATCATTTTCCTTCCTTCTCTACAAGCCATCACTGATTTACTTGGATTTGTATAAACTACTATTCCAGTATGTCAGTTGCACGAAAGCCAAATATACAAGACCCTGCAGGGAAACAATCTGAAACTATTTTATTTTTTTTCCCCACCAATGGCAAGAATACTGAATAAATTTGTTGGAGGAAACAACTCGGAGGTGTGCACAATACATATTTAATTTGTAGTCCAAAAGACTGCCCCCACATACTTTCAACAATAAACCTGTGTAGGAGTCATCTCCAACTTAACAGAGGTATGTGGTGCTTACATGTTCTCCACAGGGCCCAGGGTCTATGCGAGAAGAAAGGGATGAGGGAATGAACAACTCCCCTAAATCTCACAGGTTATCTGTGCAAAAGATCAGCAGCCCACGGTTGTATTGCTCTGCCTTGGAGAGTGAACCCCCTTTTAAACAGAGGGTTTCACAGAGATAATCATCTGTGCAGAAACGCCCCGGCAGTAACGTCAGTAGCAGCCACGTTTTCAGCGTTTAGGGAGAATGAGAAGTCACGGAGAACCTGAAGTACTGGGTTAGACTTGATCTTGTGTATAAAAACTGATCTCGGGGGACACACAGTTCAGGTCATGAATTCTCTGCTTCTTCTCTTTAGGAGTCAGGTATGACAAATGACATTGCCAGTGGGAAAATCAGATGAGAAAATACTATCTGCAAGGAGGGACCTTCCCTCTCTTTCCCCGACAGATTCCTTCCTGGGAAGAGACAGCTTCTGGAGCCCTTCAAAGATACCTGTATTAGTAGAAGACTGGAGAGAGAGAGAAAGATCCCTGCAAAATCTCATTTCTTCTTTTCCTCATTTGAATACCAAAGCCATTCTATAACAAGGATAAAAGGCTACGTCTGCACTTCAAGCAACGATGGCATTTTAGATTGTTGTAAAATCAAAATACAGCGGAAATATCCAAACAAATCCCAACATCAGTCTGATGCTACCTAAAGCCAAGGACAAACAAGCAAGCAAGCAATGAACACTGGTATTTTGGGGTTTTTTTTGCGTGGATATTACAAAAAATAGTAATCATACACTTTTTTTCTTTTTAAATGTTCATTACTTAGATAAAGCACATATGAATGTAACATTCAGAATTGTAACATAGAAAATGTAATGTGGGCAATCTGCTATTCCAAGTACACTTACCAAAATACAATTTTATAATGAAGAAAGTCTCAAAATACACCTGTACAACAATTGGGATCCACAAAATATGATTTAATAGTATCACTCAAGATCACTTCATTGAAACCACTTTTATAATACTGTTTGAATAGTAATCTCTGGTCAAAGAGCATTCTCCCCCTTTCCCTAGCCCATCCCACTGAAGCAAGTGTGGAATTTTAATTGCAATGCGTATCTTTTAAAACCCCAATCTGAAGCAGTCCTATTAACTATTACACTGCCTACACTTAGATACTGGGAGGATGGGAATCACCCTCTCTGAGGCCATGGTACACTGAGACACCCATATTATTGTTTGTAGCGCAAGCAGAATAATCTTGTAAAGGGCAACTAAATAGGGTCAAAATATGAATTCATTATCTCACTACCAAATCATTCCCTATGTGTTACTTAAGCCTGTAACATTACAACTTTACTGGAAAAGAAAAAGTTAACCATTTTATCCTATAAATATTTTCTTTATTTGCTTTATGTTTAGAAGTTGCTATTTAAGTTCTATTAACAGAAATACATAACAAAAGCTCCCTAACAAGTGGAAAAAAGTAATTACAAATGCTGAAAAAGTTGGCCTCATTAACATATGTACAGACTTGCTTACTTAATACACATCTTTGTGGGAATTAAATCATTTTATGACACACATTTATACAGGCATTAAACATTCCCAAGTAACTTTGAGCAGAGAATACGCCAAATTTTTAGTCTGGGCAGACAAAAATGTATATTTCGGTTTGATTGTGGGGCTAACATGCAACAGATACAACATTCAGTCTGAGCTGCTGTTGATAAGTTGTTCTGTTTTTTCCTGCAAAGATCTTTCCATTGAACTTGGGTCCTTTTGTCCCTTCTTTTCCTTGTTCTGCTGTTCCTGCAGCTTCAGGATTATTTTTCGTATTTCTTCTCTTTTGGTTTTCATTCTTGGGCGTGGAAACCAGTCTGTTAAGTTCATTGGTAGCTCAAAACTCAGAATGGGATTCTGAAAAGAAAGGCCATTTGGATATTACAGTAAGGAGTTATTACCTAAAAGACTGGAGAGTACTGTAGTGGGGAAAAAGTACATTCTTCCCCACCTCATTCCATCAGCATGAAACAAAATTTCTACAATTTGTGTGTTTTGTACATGTACAATTAAGGTAAAATCAACCAAGCTCAGTATGTTACAGAGCAACATTCATCCAGATCACAGTTCTGGTTATAAGAATGCCCAAATAATCTACTTAGTTTGCTACATCTTTTAGACAAAGCATTTGACTGCGTACATGTGTAAAATTGCTCTAATTAAAAAAAAAGAAAATTATTGTAATGATATAGTACTACTTTTTTTTTTTTTTTAAGGATAACTTGCATCAAAATCTAGAGCTGATTAGGAATCTGTTGCTAAATACTCCTGGTCTTACAAATGCCTTTAAGACCACAAGTGACTAGGAAAATTGGTTTTACATTTCACTCTAAAAAACAGGGTCTGTGAAAGCTCCCGGCTACCACCAGGACAAGGAGAAATGGGTTTAAGTTGAAGGAGAACAGATTTAGATTAGATCTTAGGAAGAAATTCTTCAGTACAAGGGTGATGAGACTTTGAAATAGATTGCCCAGAGAAGTTGTGGATGCCCCCTCCCTGGAGGTGTTCAAGGCCAGGTTGGATAGAGCCTTGAGTAGCCTGGTGTAGTTGAGAGGCGTCCCTGCCCGTGACAGGGAGGTTGGATTAGATGATCTCTAAGGTCCCTTCCAGCCTATGCCATTTTATGATTCTATGAATCTGTTTTATTGCTAGAGGTCATTCATCCAAAGAATTAAGAGAATTATAATTACGAAACATTATCTATGCCACTTCTGTGACACTGTACAACAATTTCAAGCTAACCAAACAACAGCTTGTGGAACAGTGTTTTCTTTCAAAGAAATTCCTCCCTTTGTGTATTCTAGTTTACATCACTAACTGGGTTATTTAAAGAGAGAATTGCACTCATCCACTGAGCTAACACTATCAAGGCTACTTGGGAAAAAAATAGTCACGTTCTGCAAATGAACACGTCAATACCTAGTGCTGCACTAACAACATTACTCCGCATCCAAACAGAACATCAGCAAGATACTATGGCAATAAAAAAATCCTATGTTGAACTGACTCTGCCAATGAAGCTACTTAAGACCAGCAGTAAGTAGACTTCAGAAGAATGACACTGAAGATGCAGAAAACCATGGGCAAAAACTGAACAGGTTTTCCATTGTTTCAATCATGAAATAGGCCAGACAAAGGAATAAGAACATTAACAAAAAACAATTACTGTGGTTACCAAGAATAGAAAGGTATTTCAAATTAATCTGAACGCACCCTTAACCCTTTTTGTTGTTATTCAGTCTGAAGAAGAAAAGCAGGGATACGGGTCAGAAGCCAGTTGCGCATGCATTCTGCTGCCTCGGAGCTTCCTTCTTGCTTTGCAGCTTCTTTCACCGCGAACCGACACTACCCATTCCCCCCACCCCCCAAAACCCCGGCTCCTACTGCAGGGGCTTTCGGGGCCGCAGGCGGCTGGCTCTGCAGGCGGAGCCCCGCCGAACGGCGCCGCGCCCCAGCAGCACGGCGGCCCCTGGCGGCGGCCCCGCTCACCGCACCCCCCCCGCCCACGGGGAAGCGGGGGCCGCGGCGCGTTCGGCGGGACAGAGAGGTGTCCCCCGCGGGCCGAAGGGGTGGTGTGGAGGGAGGGCTGAAAACCCCTCGCCGTGACAGCCGACAGGTACGCTTCTCACCGCACTACCTACCCTGTGTCAAACGGGTCTTGGTTTTAGGAAACACATCGGGATTTCAACCCTTATTAATAAAACGAAGGTACTTCAAATAAATCAGCAGCTGAACTTGTTGGCTCGGTAACTGTAAGGCAGTCAAGTACTGTGCAGCCAGCACAGGTTTTCCTTTCCCATTAGTGTCACATCTGAGAATACCGTGTCATTTGCTGTCTGACACATCTACACGCCATCCCTGTTCCCCAGCAGGCAACGCTGCCGCATGCTGCAAGACCTGGCAGGGCAAGGGCTTCGGCCTGCTGTAATTCAGCAATCAATTTGGAACAAGGAAGGGGCTAAGATTACTAAAACTTGATTACTCCTCATTTGCCCCACGTAAAAAAAATGGGAGGCACTCAAAGATGGTTCTTAGCTCTCAAGAACTCCCCGATAAACCAAAAGCTTTGGGCTCCGATTTGCATGGACACGCTATGCTACAGCCTTGCTGCCCTCTTTAAGTATGAACCAGGGGGGAGTGGGGCAATGGAGAAGCAGCCACCAGCTTTCTCAGGACAGGTTAGTTACAGAAGAGTTCAGGAACAGTGCTCTGAAGTACTACGGGCTGTAAGCAGAGTTAGTGTCCCATGCAGGCAGCATCTCGCCCATCGTTTCTCCTCCCAACATGGGCCTGAAGGTGCTAAAGCCTCCACTTGTGAAGGGAGCTCTAACGATTCCACTTATATGTCTTAATGCAAGTTAAAATAACAAGCTGTATCACATTAATGAATTGAGTCAGTCACATTTCCGAGGGGAAAAAGAACAAGCTTTTTGTACCACATCTTTAGTTCAGATTTTGAACTCAGATTTGAACTCTGATTCTTACTGGATAATTTTAAAGAGTATATGCACGATAAGAACAAAAAGGGAGACCCTAAGTATATTTTCTTAACATTCTCTCAGAAAATCCCACGGCTTCCAATTTCTGATACATATGTGCAACTAGCAGTGATAATTAGTTTTCCAAAAGTAATTGTTATATATTAATGTATACATTAGTCTAGAATGCATAAACTAATAAATAGTTATAAAAATAATAATTTTAATAGCTCATATTTGATTGCTGCAAGAAAATAAGTTACACAAAGAGGTATACATACCTCAAAAAAGCTCTCCACATACTGCAGTATGTACACTCCACAATCACTGAAATTGTTCTGTTGTGGCACTTTTGGGTTGGAACCTTTCATGACATCTTTGGAGAAGCTTCTTTTGTTGCCTTTCCTGACTTCCCATTCCACCTCTAAATATCTATGATAAAAGACCATGCAAATTAAAACTTTTCTTGCAGAATTTTGCCAAAAAATACCCCCCAAAACCCAGATATGAAACTTACTCCCGTAGTGTTTTCACAACATTTGACCGCGAAGGGCCTCTCAGGGAGTCCATAAGCAAAATGCAGGGTCTAAGAGAGAATACAGACTTTTAAGTACACAATATTTTACAGCAGTTTGGAAAACGCAGTGGTATACACAGCTAGCTAGCTATGAAATAATTTGTGGAGTGACCTTGAACAAAACTAGATCAATACTAGATCAATACTATAAAGTTTTGCCAGTGCTGCTATAATCCCCTGACTGGGATATCTAAATGCAAAGTTATCTTTAGATTTAACCATAAACTAAGTACAGAGAACTTCGGGATGCACTTAGAAAATATAGTAGTGTCAGACTGAAAGCATTTGTTACAGGCAAAATCTAGTTGCCTAAAACCCCCTCAAGTGTCTAGTGCTCTTTTAGATGCACAAGGTATCTGAGACATGGGCAAGAGACTCAAGTAAGGCACAGAGGCCATTCTGGAGTAGCAGCTGGAGGACAGATGGGACAGTCCACAGCACCTATGAAGATACTAAGTATGCAAGTGATCCCAACAAATGAATGTGAAATCTACCTCATAATTACCCACGAAACACACACTGATAGACTTTAGGAAAGTAATGTATCCATAAACAAACATTTTTGAGACAACCAAGTCTGCTTGAACACTCTCTTGCACACTACATCCTATCACTTGATCTAGAGGATACCACCTTTGCAGTAGCTATAAATATTACAATCATATCAGCTGCCTTGTATGCAACAGCTGGATTTATACATCAAAGCTAACTCATACCAGAGTTCAGAATCTGAGCATTAGATGTAATGATACCTGAAAAGGAAACTGAACTTTCCAAGACTCGTTTTGGAGTTTTAGAAAGCAGGTATTCTTTTCAGGTATCAGTAAGATGCATTTTGAGGGATAAATACGATGCAAACTACTTTTCACAAAGCTCAGCCTTCTCTTTTCTAACAGTAACACGCATGCATTCAGACAAGGTGTCCTTTATAGAAACTGCAAACTAGTAAATTCAGACACAATATCTGCATGCATTTGTGTACAGGTTTGCATTTATAAACTATTTTACAAGTATGCAATTTTTTAGGCATAAGCACTTGAATGATGTTTAATTTTACTTGTATTTGTTTTAATTTTTGATTTAAAAAGTTATTATTGATACAGGCAATGGTCTTTAAAAAGGCACAACCCAGGACTTGGGGGTCTGGGGAGAGGGAAAGAAGTGAAAGCCTTTTCAAGTAATTTTCTTTTTCATATAGAAGTAATTTTAAAATATGCTAATTGTAAAGTATTTAAGTGCCCTTAATGACTTCTGATACTTAAGTGTCAAAGATCTTAGGAAATTTCATGTTTGGATTAAAATAATGTCTGGTGGAAAGCATTATGTACAGATAATCCATCACCAGAACAGGACAAATTTAGCCAAGCTATAATGAGAAGCTCATAAATATGCTTAAACCCACTACACAGATGGATTTTTACCCCTTCATGAAAATGTACTGATAGATTTTTAGCCCTTCATAAAAACATATTAAGTACAATTAATACACATTCCATACCATGTATAAATATATAACTTTATCCTTCACCATAAGAATGTATGATGAAAGCCTTTACCTTTCTAGTAACTATTATATCCACAAAAAAAGAAATATAAAAATGGATAAATAAATTGTGAAAAAAATACAAATGAAATTGCGAAGACAGCAATACTAGTAACAATATTTCTAGATTTGGAATCACGCATTTCTGTCATAGAATGGTTAGGGTTGGAAGGGATCTTGAAGATCATCTAGTTCCAACCCCCCTGCCATGGGCAGGGAAATCCTCCACCACACCAGGTTGCCCAAAGCCTCATCTAACCTGGCCTTGAACACTTCCAGCGATGAGGCATCCAAAACTTCTCTGGACAACCTGTTCCAGTGCCTCACCACCCTCTGAGTGAAAAATTTCTTCCTTATATCCAATATAAATCTCCCCTCTTTCAGTTTAAAGCCATTGCCCCTTGTCCTATCACTATACACCCTTGTAAAAAGTCCCTCCTCAGCTTTCCTGTAGGCCCCCTTTAAGTACTGGAAGGCTGCGATAAGATCACCCCGGAGCCTTCTCTTCTCCAGGCTGAACAGCCCCAACTCTCTCAGCCTGTCTTCGTAGCAGAGGTGCTCCAGCCCTCGGATCATCTTCATGTCACATCAAAATAGAAGCAACTGCAGTCAACTATTATTAATAAATAATTTTTGGATTTCAAACATCAAAAATTAAGAGTTTTAAAATCCAAAACAGGTAAAGTAAACAAAAAATGTAACTGAACTTAGTATTGTGGAACATTCTTATTAGAGAAAAAAGAATACTACTAAGAACAGAGAGAAAAAAAAATAGAATACTACTAAGAACAGAGACAAGAAAGAGAAACAGCTAGAACACATTTAGATAAGAAATGGAGGCAGTTAAAAATTATTCCCATTTTCCTGTACTAAAGTGAGTGGTGACGAAGGTTTTAATTAGCATAAATTAATACTAAAGATTTTAAAGACTTTTGGTTTTTTATACAGAAGGATACATTTAAACATGTTTCTGTACCTTCTTTGTGTTGGAATCTAAGTGCAAGATATCAAACAGCCTTATTTGAAGAAACAATCTTCAATTGCCTGAAGCAGCCTATAAGCTTAACAGAAACCCAAAAAGCTATAATTTCACCTGTAGTTTCATTCATTAAATTTTCTGCTCACTGAAGATGATGATACTATGAAGTATAAAATGCTCTCTCAGACACTAATAGCGTGCTGATTAAGTGTTTGAAGACTGATGCATAACCATTTCCCATAATTACTGTCTTAAATTTCATAACCTTTAATGAAAATTCCATTTTAACTGTTATGATACTTACTGTTTGCAGATAGTAGGCTTCAAGTGCCATTGTCCCATTTCTGAATTACAGTTATCATCTGCAAGGCCACCATCATCACTACTGTCTTCCTACAGAAGCAACATGTTTACAAGTGTTTAAAAGCTAATATTGTTTTTCAAACATATGCAAAAGAAATTATTGCTATACTTACCATTTTTATTCAAGACCAATAATTCAAGTTTAATAAAGAACTGGTAGCGTTAACCTGAAACCATTTATTGTTTGTAAAGTTTGCATTACCAACTTTTAGTCACACAGTTTCTCAAATCCATGCTGGAACAACACAGAGTGAATAGTGCTATTTATTTAATGACCGCACAAACTACAAAAAAGCTGCAACTGACATCTTCAAAGCATTGCTGCTTTAAAATGAGGTGCATCTCCATTATTTAGTTACAATCTAAATTAGCAATACTTTCCCTTGCTAATGATTACTAGAAACTTGCTTGGCGGTTTCATGTATGTTATCTTCTAGATGAAATGAGACAAAATCTGCAATGAACTCGGAAGTAAAATTTGATCTTTGCTCCAGAATGCACCAACTTTGTTCCTAGGGCAAGGGAAATTAAACCACCGTGATGTTATACATCACAGTTTGCAAAACCAGTCATGCCACAAACCTGGGAACATCCTTTGACCTTCTGATTTCAATATTGATTGCTATGAAGGATATGGCAGTTTTAGGAACAAAACCACTACGTTCTTGTATCTAAAAGTAACCCAACGATCCATGATTTCTTACCCTTCTCTTGAGTTCACTATTGCTACCACAGACCATTATGTTATAGGGAAAGAGATGCTTTCCAAAAATGGGAACCCCCATATCAGCACGATTTGTGAAATTTTTGGTGAGAATTACGTACACTACACTTCACTAACACGTAACACTATGACTGAAATCCTCATGCTATGCCATGAGGTTGCTATCATATTAGAAACTACTGCCTAGCTCCTAATACACTTGTTTCTGTTGCAGCCTCAACTCCATTTTTGGCAGATGTGAAGGTGCACTCAGCCTGTCATGGTTTACCATTTTCACGCTTGCTTTGTGCGTTCTAGAAGGTATCAGTGACAGCTTCACTCTGAGTTAAGTTCTAAGCTACACTGCAAACAGGGAACTCAGCATCTCTTCCTCCTCTCAAGGAACACAGCTGGCCATGTACTACAAATCTGAAATGCTCTACTACTCATTCTCCATCTTCAGGGAACTCTAACTGCTACAAAGTAGACAGAAAGCCACTTCCATCAGCTGAGAATCACAGAACATTTGGGCAAGTGGCACAACAGGAGAGGTGGGTTGAGCCTGTATGAAAAGTGTAATTAGGTTTCACCATAAACTGGAGCTTTTATATGTGTGCAGACATATACATACTATTTGGAAGCCATTACAAATAGCTGCACTTGAGAAAATGATTGTTTGTTCTGGACTCAAAGGTGAAAAACAGGTAATTCCTAGACCGTATATTTGATAGCCTCTGATTCTTTATTTTGGACAACTTGGAGTCATACACCTGGAACGTGAACAGGAAGGCCAATTAGGAAGAGAAAATGTGTAACTCCTAGCTTGCACACATTGAACTTACCCTGTGGAAGCAACAGGGCTATGGAATAATGCCCTCATACCCAGGAGTGAGTCAGGAAAAGACATTTTAATGATCAGTCTTTCCACAGCGCTAAAATCTAAACGTCTTCCAATTTGAACAAGAACACTACCTGATTATTAATCCATGTTGTTTAAATTTGCTTAGAAGCACCGATGAAACAAAACAGCAGAGTATCACCTACTTATAAAAGTGTCTGTTTATGTCCAGGAAACGCAACTGAAAGAAGAGTAACTTGTTCTTGGGTCTGGTAGATAAACACGGGGGTGGGGGAGATGAAAGATGGAAACTCTCAAAGTCAACACGCTTCTATAAAAATCATTGCCTAATACGGTCACTATGCAAAAGACTCACAAAATTAAATGTAAGATCAGTACAGCAGTTTCCTACTAAATAATTTAATGAATGAATGTACAATCCTCTCCTGTCAGCTAATTTGCAAATTTTTGTCGGTAACCAGTACTTTGGATTTGACACTTGGACAGCTTTAGACAATGTACATTTACAATCTGTACACAGCTTTTAAGCTGCCCATTCAAAATACCAACACGACAGTTCACATTTCCCAAATAAGATTGCTAAATTATTTACCTGGTTATCTTGGTCTTCAGAAAAATCTATAAGCTCGTCTTCATTTAGTTTACTGCCATCAGCTGAGTCTTCACTATAGTTTAGCCTGATTTTGTGCAATCCATCTGTATCAATCACAGACAGTAGTATACTTAAACATCAAATGCTCCATCATCATTGAAGACCAAACTAATTTTAAACACCTCAGATTTGCTCAGGATTTCTCACAGTAACTGTGTTACAGCTAACATAATATTTTATTAATGCATATGAATAAAAGTGAAAAGTTTCTTCAAAGTAACCCAGCAGGAACTGTTTGTTATTCTGTGAAACGCCTAAAAAAATTCTAAGGACCTAGACCAAAACCCACCATGAAATTACCCTGTAGTTCCATGAAGTCTCTACAACAGTATAAATTGCTACTGCTACCAAAAGGGCCAGTCTCATTTGGTCCCTCATATAACCGCTATTCCCATCTATATCTGGTTCCTTCCATGGGACCAAATACATCCACGCACAGTGCACCACACTGAGAAAGTCAGTCACAAGCTTATTATTTTTTAACTTGAATCAGTTCCTTGATCAGATTCACTGTGCAGTTATAATGAAGACTTGTGCTGGTAAAAGGGAAAAGGCAGTTTGGGAACACGCTGCTAGGGAGAGTAGAATGCAGGATCAGCTCTCCTGGGAGCAGCAGCTTAGAAGTGTTTGTGAAACTTCACTGTTTTGCTACATAAAAGAGTATCTGTAAATTTACTCCCTACCCCTCTACATATTTAGTAATTTGGGAAACAGCAGCAGAAAAAATAAAAAATAATAAATGGTATAGCTATACCTGTGAAAGAAGAATACTACCATGTAAGACTTCAGAACACATTTTCAGAGGAGAAATAAACTATGTGAAAATAAGTGAAAAACGAGTAACTCAGCAAAACCTGAACTCTTCATAAGAAAACTTTTCCTAGAAAAGGGCTATATAATATACCTAAACAATCACAAAAATAAGTGTTGGTTATGGTGTCACTGGAGGACATACTACTTATTAAAGAAAACCAGGATTTCTGTAAGAACAGTAAATAGGGCAGTGAACTAGCTAATGGAAAAAATGGAGACGACCTGCATTTGAGAACACTTCAACAGAGAAGCTGAAGTAACACTTTGGAAAGAGGTTACCAGTGAAGTTCCACAGAGACAAACTTGGGAATTAGTCTTACTTAGTATCTTTGAAAAGACCTTAGCACAAGAAGTAGGCCATATACTAACATGACTTACTGCTGACAGATTCGTAAAAAATAAAAATCAGTATCAAGAGGAATCACATCTCATACAAGAACTGAGCAATAAAAAGGGGGTTAAGTAATAAAAATAAATATTTTTTGGATGATCACTTCAAAGTTATTTAGATATCAACTCCTACTGATTTACAAGTCCAACACCAGGATTTGGTTTGAGATTGAGACATCTAAGTTTAGGTTCCCATCTATGGTAGGCATCTAGGGTCTCACAATGGTAAGTGGAGACCATAATCAGAGCAGAGAGCTATTCAACTGAACAGCTACTCTGTGTCTGCTTTAGGGTAAGAAGAGAAGGTCTTTTGGTTTCATTGACTATACTATCAAAGAAGCACCTGCTGTCTTTTGACATATCCTAGGATATCCAGGACATATATATGGATTTGGCAGAGTCAAGAGTCAAGATCCACACCCTTCTGGAGCAACAGCTGAAGGCTGGGCAGAAAACCCAAGGCCTACATCACCATCTTCCATCTGGAAGTTTAGATACACAGCGCATCTAAATTTAGCCGCCTAAACATATGCTTAGTGTCAATCCCAAATTGAATCTCACCCTTAAGCTGGGACCGTGACCCGCAAGAATGTCTGCATTAATGAAAGGGTGCAGCATCTGCAATAGCTACGCAAGAGAGACTGTGCGTTTCTGTCAGCAACAGAATGACCATCAGACACCAATACAATGCAGCCATTAAAAAAAAAGAAATGTAATCCTAGCAAAAATATGTCATCAAGTACATTCCAACTAATTACAGACAAGTAACAGTATCAGCATCCAAGACATATCAGATCATATCATACAGCATCAATATCACAAACAGTAACAATCACATTTAAAAGGAAAAATCAATTCAAATGAGAGATCTACACATACCCCTAACCTCTCACCCGACTCCAAGACCTCCTAAGAGAAGTGAGAATGTTATCACAAATGAGTAAATTTAGATTAGACAGTAGGAGAGTGTTTACACCCAAAAAGATATTAAAGTTGTAATGGTCTGCAGGATACAGATTAGACCATACGATTGATAATCTTCTCAGATCTTGTACTATAAACTATGCAATTACTTACTGTGTAGATTAAGACAATAGCAATACTGTCAGTGACCAAAGTAAAAGTTTTTGCATGATCATATGCTTTGTACTGTGTGCCTCAAGGGGACACACGCTTTGCAGCAAGCAGAGAAAACAATCTTTTCCTAATTCCTTCATCTACCTTTAAAAGTAAGTACGTCATCTCCTTTGTTCACTTTGGTACAAGCGCTGTTCCAGATCACTGAAATCAGCCTCCAGAGCGGCAAGGCATGGAGAAAGCCTCTCTAAACGTAACATGAAGGTGATGTGAGAGAATTTTTTTTATTCTTTTCTTCTCAGTCTTTCTACATACCTTCTGTCAAGACATTAAAGAACTTAATGGTGTTGAACCATTAAAACTTCAAATGCTAGAAGACACTGCACAGCTCCCCCCATGCACATACATTATGAGGATCCATGGTCAACCTCTGTTCTTTCCTTAACAACTACTGTCTTAAGTGATGCAAGTGATATCCACAAAATGATTTTGTGTGAAAAAAGGTCACATGACTGAAAAAATAATCTGATTCAGGAAAATAGTGTTTTATCTCCAGCCTTATGCCATGAAAGTTATGTCAACAGCCACAGAAACATTTTATATGCAATGGCTATAACTTCCTTATATTGCAAGCACTCGAACTTAGTCACATACTAAACTTTCAAAGTATGAATTGCAAAAGTAGTAACAGATGTGAAATCTCCAAATTTTACATAAAAATATGCATATTTTTACAATTACATACCCATAGATTGGCTAGCAGTTGTGAATTCACCCTGTATACCATTTTCATCTGGAGTCCTATGGTCAAGTTTATGGCATGCTGATTCCACAGTGTTAGGTTCTTCCACGTCACTGTCTATTTGACTTATTTTTTTGAAAGCACTCTTTCCCCTACAAGGACTTCTTCTGCAACATGAAGACTCGCTGTCCTCTGTTTCAGTATTTGGGTCAATTAAAGCTGTATTATACTTTTTGGTCAATGCCTTCTTTGCTGTGGACTTGGAAGGCGAGTTTTGTGCATCTAACTCATTTGGCAAAGGAGACGGTGAGTTGCGCTCTCCATCTGAGGAGGAAGATTTTATCTGTGTTGTAGCATTTTCATGATAGTGGGGATTTGGTTCATATTTGGGTTTTTCTAAACCAGGAAAACAGATAACAGCCAAAAACCAGTGAGCACTGCAAAGGAAAAAAAAAAAAAACACATTAAAATGTAGCAATTACATTAATCCTCACGCTTAAACCTTAAGTTGATAAAAAACAAACAAAACGCTGAGTGCGCATGCACACACATGCACCCAAAACCCCAAACCCTACAACCTATAGTTATCAAAGATAGACTGTAATAGCTGTTTACTTTTCTGAGCTAGTTTTACTCAGGCCTCCACAGTCTTCTCTAATGGTAAGATCACAGCATAGAATCACAGAATCATAGAATGGTTAGGGCTGGAAGGGACCTTCAAAGGTCATCTAGTCCAACCCCCCTGCAAGGAACAGGGATATCGCCAACTAGACCAGGTTGCTCAGGGCCTTGTCCAACCTGGCCTTGAACGTCTCCAGGGATGGAGCATCCACCACCTCTCTGGGCAACCTGTTCCAGTGTTCTACCACTCTCATAGTAAAAAATTTTTTCCTAATATCCAACCTGAACCTACCTCCCTCTATTTTAAAACCATTACCCCTTGTCCTATCATAACTGGCCCTCCTGAACAGCCTCTCCCCATCTTTCCTGTAGGCCCCCTTGAGGTACTGGAAGACCGCTATAAGGTCACCCCGGAGCCTCCTCTTCTCCAGGCTGAACAGCCCCAACTCTTTCAGCCTGTCCTCATAGGAAAGGTGCTCCAGCCCTCTTATCATCTTCGTGGCCCTCCTCTGGACCCTCTCCAACTGATCCATGTCCTTCTTATGTTGGGGATTCCAGAACTGGACGCAGTACTCCAAGTGAGGTCTCACGAGGGCAGAGTAGAGGGGGAGAATCACCTCCCTCGACCTGCTGGCCACGCTCCTCTTGATGCAGCCCAGGACACGGTTGGCCTTCTGGGCCACAAGAGCACATTGCCGGCTCATATTGAGCTTCTCGTCCACCAGTACTCCCAAGTCCTTCTCCTCAGGGCTGCTCTCGATCCAATCACCACCCAGTCTGTATTTATGCCTGGGATTGCCACGACCCAGATGTGTGTGGCATGCAAGTAGTTACCAACAAATTCATTAATATGATGCAGTGAGTTGAAAACAGGTGCTGTCTAAACATTTATTTCAATTTGCCCATACTTGATACATTGATACATTCTTTTCCTTCTTTGAATTAAAGCTTATTTCTTTTTTAACGTTTTCTTTATCACTGCATGAATTAGAGATTGTAGAGTTCCTGTTTTACGGCTGTATAAAGTTTTCTAGTAGTTCATCACTAGCAACACAAGTAGTCAGATCTAACGGTATAGCTGAATAGCCCATATTCTTCTGCCTATAAGATCTTCCAATTCTATATGACACTTCACATTTTCAAAGAAATCTTGTTAACAGTGAATTAAAAAAGAGGACAACAGATTGTTTGTAATGCCATCACCAAGACTGTTGTCCTCCACACCCTTTGCAGAACGAATATTCTAACCCTTTCAGGATCAAAAATAGTTGTATCTCCCAACACAAACCAAGTTTTGCCCCAGTTTCCTCCTTATCTCCTTGCCTCTTCAGACTTCACTGACTTGCCACTCAATCAGAAATGGAGCAGCAGCAAATTCAGGGACTGAAGCATTGCAAGGAGATATCGACTGACCTGATTTAGAAATTTTCTGAAGGTTCTCTGATTCCCTACAGCAAATAACAAAACAGAACCTAGCTATGTATTATGCAGGTGAAGTCACATTGAAATGTGATTTAGAAAAAAGAAAAAGCAATAGCTAGAAATGCATGTCTAACTGACATGTCAAAAAACAATTAGATCATTATGAAGCCTAAATTACATCAAAACTCAATGGCAGTTGAAGTAAGCAGCCTTTGAAAGCAGCATGTGAAGTATGGAGGCATTCACTACATCTAGTAAACGAATATATTAAGCATTGTCAAACCCTGGAATTTGTGTGTGCTGTATTAATATAGGCTTTATGTACCAATTATGTAAACAGACTAGCAAATTAACCTGGATCTAAAAATAGCTTGTAACTTTTAAAAGAACAACCTATTTCCATTGGAGACTTGAACAAAAAGGACTGTACTGCGAAAGGACACTGATGGTTAAATCCGCCATACTGGTCTGAAGTTAATTTTCCCCTAGATTCATCCTTCCCACCTCCAGTTACTGCAGTTCGACAACATGTTAGTTGATGAGCCCACGTTCCCTAAACTAGTGGTTACAGAAGAGACTGGAAAGACTTTCTGGAAGTAGATACTGAAGTCCAGCAACTCCAAAGCAATAATTTCCACACGGTACTCTTAAAACCAGATGCCACAATAAACACCTGTGTCCTAAATGAAAAAAAAGCATAATTCTAGGCAGCACAGGAGAGGCATTATCAAAAGCAACCATTAGCAGCATTCTTGTAACGCAAGAGAAGCTCTCAAGTTTTCTCAACTCCTAGAATAACTTGTTTCGCATATTAAATTCAAGACACAAAAAAGCAAAAGAAACTCTTGAGATTGGCTTTCAACCAGACTAATTTTGCCACAGATTAAGGTTTTATAATAGTAATGAATGCAGATCTTTCACTGGAACCAAAGAAACTCCTCCATACCTTTGGTCTGCTATTGTACCACATAGAGAAGGTTCTGTTGACAAAGACTAATTATCAACATCAAATCACTTGGCAAATTCCTGAAAAATACCTGCAGTGCTTCAATGCGTCAAGTTGCAAACACTGGGAAAGTCTAGGCAACTCAAGGCTGTATGCGAATTCTGTAATCATTATCTATGAAGAAAAGGAATAAACTGATGGAAAAGAAGTGGGTGATGAAAGCCTTGCTACACCACACTAAGTTGCACATACAGGTGTCCAGGCAAAGGCATGCTGAAAAAATTCTTAAAGCCAGTCCTCCAAAACCCACACAGAATGGCATGTATTTTGCTCTCTGTACACCACAGGCGTTAACTGGTCTCCCTCCTCACCACTGACTCTCTGTGATTCTAGCGTTTTCACTAATCCCTTGAAGCTATGAGACAACGCCTCGACTGAAAAAAAAAAAAAAAACAAACCAAACAACACCTAGACAGTCAAACACCAAGTAGTTGGAAGTTACACTCAACTGAACATACAGCATCTAAACATCTCCATTCTTGTCAACACAAAGCGTGACAGTCCTCGTGAAGGAGGACTCTGTAATTTCCCCACAGAAGCGTGGGGAAATTACATAACACAAAAGAAATCACACAAGGGAGTTTCTGAAAAAGCTGCAACCTAGTATAGAGGTTAGGTCCCAGCCCACAGCCTTCATCATAAGACCTGCATATCCAAAAGACTTCACTGCAGATTAAGAACCCAACTAATACACAAATCAGCACCACAAATATCTAAAAATGTTGTATTTGGCACAAAAGCAAGGTTTCACAGTCCTATTACCAGACAAAGTCCAGGGGCTATATATTTCACAACGCATTATACACACAGCTGCAGAATGCTGCCTGAGGCTGTAACTTACACAAACCGAATCTATACTGTACTGGCTCACCAGATCAGAAATCCTTCAGGTTAGTATTCTGCCATTAAGAAACAAAAATCAGCACTGATACCTATTGCCTCTTTTGTCAGCAGTATGTTTAGTTCTAAAAATAAAACTTTCTGGTTCTGTATCAGAGAAGCTAAGAAGCACCTGAAGTGGAATTGTAGTGAAGTTAATGAAAATAAAACACGATTTACATGTCAATTCAACGTAAAGACAGGAGCTACATATAGAAGTAAGAGGACACTTCGCTGGTTTAGGTAACCAGCAAAACCTCAAAACACTTTTTGACTGAATAATTTAAGGCAACTCCGGTTCTCTGCCCTTGACCCATTTTGAAACACAAGAATACATGGAAAAGAGCAATCAAATATATAGTAACCTGGTAAAACCTGCTATTCTGTGTCATGGCAATATAAGGAAGGAGAAGGCACTTAAGCAAGTGACACCTCTGCTACTAGGATAGAGCCTAGAAGCCTTCATACTTGCTGGTTTCTGTGTTCTTCCCCAGGTAGCTCCCCAACCTCCTCTCTGTCCTGCGATACCAATTACTCATCATAATGGGAATATTTAATTGTCAAGTCACTGATTCTTTCCTCAATATGCTAGCATCCCCTCCAAAGAAGTTCAGCTTTTTGTTTCTCAAAACGGAGTGCTGGGTTTCAGGGGATGAGGGAAGCGATGTATTTGAAGGGAAACAGAATAGCAAGGTGCTTCCAAGAAAAATACTAGCAGCTAATAACAATAAATTAAAAAAAAAAAATATGGAAGATCTAACTTACACTTTCTTTGCCAGAAAGCAGGTCAAAAACAACAATAAAAAACAAACACACTTCCCCCCCCAATCTCCCCCATCAAGCCACCACTTTTTCATCTCCCTGGATACTTACTTTTCTACTCTGCAATGTTCTTACTGTACATATCAGGAAACCACTTTTGCAAACGAAAAGTCCTACTATCACTACTTACTTAAAAAGTTTCAGTTAACAGTGAAGGACAGTTTCAAAAAGTGTGAACAGGATCATTTCCAGATGAAAGATGCACACCAAGAGTTTACTTTTCACACTCTATTCACTACTGGATTGGTCTATGAGACCAAGCTACTCCAAAGCAAAATTCCCAACCCACACATGGCATGAACATCATGCCTTCAGTACAAACTGTTTCGTTCTGCAAATTCACTCCTACTGAGCTGCACTACTAAGGCAGACATTGCTTTAGTTGTTTAACAGTAAATGTACAAAATAAATGAGTAAAATGAACAAAACAGTGAAAACTACCATGTGCTAAGTTACCTGCAATATAAATAATTCTTGTAAAACCACAAAACTATTTCTTTTCATTTTCAGGTCACTCCTAAATCACACTGTCTGGTATTTGCAGCATAATCAGTCTCATTTCTCCTGCACATAACCAATGTGGATGCGTGAATGACAGGAGAGAGGACGGTGGGAAGTAAACTATGTAACAAGCTCCAAGGCAACTAAAATTTGAGTGACAGACACTAAAGTTCTGGTACTTAGAGCTTCGGGGAAGAAGGATGGCAAGGATGAAGTCTGCAGTGGACAGGAGGAATATCTTACACCCAAGTCATTTTCATCACCTAAGGACCATCTGTCTTCCCATGGCTGTACAGACATCAGAGCATCTCAAAATCTAAAGTCATTGCTCATTAAAAGCTTTCTCAGGAATTTACTTACAACTTTATAACAAAGACAGATCTATGGTTCGTTACCTCATAACTGCCTCTCTACAGCTAGCCTCAGAATTCAGCTGGGGAGGAGGTGGGAAAAGAGATTTAGAAATTCTTCTCCCACTGCACAATGGCACAGTATCTATATAAGTTTCTTTGAAGAGCTTTTAATTAAAAAAAAACCCACCGTATTCCTTTAATTTTCAAAAGATCAGTTAGGTATGCGTATGATAAGTCAGTTACAATTCTCCTGTCTTTCTGTCCTTGCTTTATTTATGCTTTTATTTTATATCTTCAAAATGCATTAGTTGAACTTTCCTAAATATTCTGGCATAAGGGCTGCTTAGATTCTTTTTGTGAAACGTAGAAATGTGTTTGTGACAATTTGCTCTGATCTTAAGGAAAGCAAATATCATTAAAAGTTAACAACCAGTAGAATACTAACAGTCTGCTTCCTGACCTAAGAAAAACATCAGGACAAAAGGATATAAAGAAAAATAATAGAGGTCCCAATACAGGGCAGTAGAGATCTTCAACTGCATTTTCTTCTGATACAGGTTTACTGTAACTAAAAGATCTCATCTATACCAAAGAGATCTCATTGAAAGAAAACGTAAGGACTCAAAAAGGAAAATCCAAAAGTTATCAACAACAACAGCTTAGAAGAAAGAACTCCATAGAACCAGGTAAAACCCAGAAATAGTACTCAGAAAAGTTCATTTTTGCTCAGTCTTTATATTGTCTTGATACTACTTATACTACAACAGTGCACTTAAACGTCTCATATTACTGTTTTGTTTTTATCACCTGGAAAAATATGTTTATTTTTAACTTCAATTCACACTATAATATAACTTTCAATTTTAGAATTATGAAGCTTAAGTCTTTACCAAATGCAGTAAAAAGGTAGGTTTACTTACGCTTCATTAAGAGGAACAAAAATGAAATCTTTCTCAAAAATGTCAACATGCCGTGTCCATGTTTTTACTCGCCCATGTCGTTTTTGTTGTATTCTGCAAGAAGAAACCAACACGTGATTTGTAGGGTGGCTCGTTTTAATTGAAAGACTACTTTTCCAGATATTTTCACCTTAACAGCTTAAGATTTTCAAGGCACATTCTATGTTTGTTATAGGACTGGATGCTTCCCAGAGTTCTCTTGGTATCATCATATTGTCTGTAAGGATTTTATCTCTGTAAAGCATCTGTTCTTGTAGTCTTCACTGTACTTAGCTCTTAGTGAAACTGACTTATCAACAGACTTACGAAAGGTTTGAAGTTTCATGAATATTTCTTCTTTCTCTTTGATTAAGGCGTTTATAGAAGAATGAACTGAACACATGTATTCTATCAGCATCTTCTTTTTTCAGTTTTTCAAGTACCAAATACCTAATCAGTTAAAAAAAATATGAAAAATTCATGGAGGTGTTAACTCAGAAGTATTCATCACCAGAGTAAAAAGGATTGCCAAGAGTGCTATCTCCTCACCAAACTGTTGCAGCCTTTCACAAAATAGCTGTAAGAATATTAGAGCTAACTAACCACAGGAACTCATTAATGCAATATCTGTGTCAATATTCCAAGGTATTAAGTGTTCTGCTCAATCAAGAGATCGTTTTGCTGCTGTTGTATTTATTGTTATGTCATGGCAGGAAAACAATTTTTCAATGGGTTACATATGATCTATCTAGGAAAGACCTGTACTTTTTAACTGAACCACTACATCTCCAAACGCTCCCAGAGCAATGCACTAATTTTCTTTCAACATCTAAAATATTATAAACATTTTATATTATTTTATCTTATTATGAATAAATTATATATATGCACATTATATGGAGCATAAAGAGAGCAGCATGCAACAATTTAATATGCTTCTAACACCTGTGGCATCAGTGACATAAAAAAATTAATTTATGTATTATGTTCATCAAAACAAATGAAATTTCAGGAAACACAAATACTCTGGAAAAAACAATTAAACTTCAAAAGGCTTCCCTCCCCACACCCCCCCCACACCCTCTTGCAGTTAAAATTCCTCTTCAGATGCTAAGAAATTTCAAAGAACCTTTTCTCCAAGTGAGAACAATGTCACTGGACAGAATAAGAAACAAAATTTCTTGCAAAAATACAAAACAACTTTTAAAATCAGAGCTATACATAGTTGGAGACCAAGTGTTATTCACTGACCTATGAATTTTTAATGTTAGAACTTTTCACGTTTCAAAGTAAAAGATGACCAAAAACTGATTTGAAATAAAACTTACTTTAAATAAAAATCAATAATAACATCATTTAAAAATTCTCCTTCATTTAGACAATGCAGGTCTTCATTGGTCACAGAAATACCACCTTTAGCTGGAGGAGGTGGATAAACTATCAACCTGGAAAGAAAAATACATTCAGTAATAAATATGAAATGCCAAAAAACTCAGAGAATTGTTACAGGGCAAAGATAAATATCTTACTTTTCTATAGGACCAATAAATACTGTATGTGGTTCTCCAATTTCTTCATCATCATCAAAATATGGTAACTGCTTATTTCGCTGCTGCATTTTGGACTCAGAAGCAACCTTAAAAGAATAAAGTCAGTCTTAACTTGCATACTGTGCTCAAATTTACCAAAAAGGTAATAAGGTTTTGAGAAAGAATTCAAGTTTGGCTTTTTTCCTTTCCTAGTTCATTTATTACACTTAGGTCTGTAGTCATTTCTTGCAGAGCCACAAAACTTTCCAATTCTTTAAGAGGCAGTTTTGTTTAAAGAAAGCATTAATTAAATAACTTCAACACTGCAACTTCATTTCTTATTTGAAATGTTATAATTTTACCAGTAAATTAATTTGGAAACAATTATGTTGTCTAGATACAGTACAAATTTCTTGTCCTTTAAAAATTTTTAAATGACAACATCACTTGTGGACCATTGCACAACCTTAGGATCAAACTAAACACACTTAGAAAGTACTGCAAATGCACAGACTATTTCCCATAGTCTCACAACCCACGATGGACCAGTCTGGGAATCCTCACATAAAAGCCAGCAGAAGTTGTTGGGATTTTTTTTGGTCTAGTGTCTAGCACACTATCTTTAGTACAGTTGTAACCCAAGTAATATAATGACTTCGCTCTAAAACAAAAACATAATTACATTTTTTATTTTGTTTTCTCTGTGAGATGGGCTTCCTTTGGAATTGTCTTCCAAGCACTTAGTAAATGCAACAAGCCTGCCATTGGCTTCCTCAAAGGAAATTTTCACAAAGAAGTCAGAAATATTATTTCTAATACCAATGTCAGTAATTATTTTTTCAAATATCGAGTTTGCATGAGGATCAAGACCAGTTTCAAAAATTAAAATGATATATTGTTCTTCTTGACCTACAAAAAAGCAGAAAGAAAATCACTCATTTAGAAACAAAATAAACTATGTCACAATTATAAACAGATTTCAGAGAATCATGGGCCAACATGTTTACACACTGCTGACACTACATACAAGCAATAACATGCATGTATGAAGAGAGACTAAAGGATTAACTCTCAAAACTTTGTTCCTACATTTTCAAAAAGAGTGCATTCAACTTCTGCCTTAATCTAGAAATGTTGGTTTTTACATCTGGTAAAATTTTTAGGAGACACTGAATGCAAAGCCAAAACACATTTTGAAATAACAGCTTTTCTGCTCACTGACAGCAAGACTCTGTAATCAATACTTTCTTTTTCTTATTACAGTTTCTATCCTATTGTTTCAATACAATTCCAGAAATTATGTATACAGCATAATTTCCCCTCTGTATAGAGAAACACCATATCCTAATTTCTCCCAGGTCAACAGTAAAAAGTCTAAAACAAGCTCTCTCAAAAATCTATGAACATACATGTATCTGTGGAAATCTATTACAAAAAGAGAACTATATTAAGAACGTAGATGGGCTTTTGTGGTCTCAATGTTTACTATAAAAATGACTTTCATCTACTTAACCCCGTCAACATCTACACGGTATTTTATATTAAAATATTTCACTCCGTTTTCTCCTACTTTCAAATAGATATGATTGCCAAAAGGGAAGGGAAAAAAAAAAAGTATCAAGTACGATAAAGCAGTTGGGTGTAAAACCAGCTCAGAGCCACGGCCTCAGGGGGAAAAAGGCTGAGAGACATGGAAAGAGAAGGATTTCTTACCCAGACAACTCAGGAAACTTTTCCTTTTTTCACTTGTGAACACCTGCGTTCACCTGGCTGCCTGCTCCCAAGACTTTCTCTAGCTCCCCTGCATGCTCCCCAATTACTTTGGTAATTTTAATATTCCTTACAGCTCACACTTTTTATAGGAGGTGGATGAGGTTATAGTAACAGTATTATGGTTAGAGGCACACAATTCTGAGACGGTTGAAAGCATTCTTCCTCCATCTGAATGCATCATGTATCTATGAAGTTGAGTAAAAGTATAAATAACCACCAAATTTAACCTAAAGAAAAGCCTATTTAAGGGGGTGAGGACTCTATACTGATTTTAAAAAACAGCGATGCTAAACTCTTGAGAAAAACTATGTTGAAATTAAACTTAATTTTAAGATACGTGAAGACAATCCACTTATTTTCCAAGCAGGTATTTGTCTACTTCACTAAGCCAACCCACACAGTAGTTTCCACTGAAACTAAGGCCTGTAAGCAGAACAGCACAGAATGCAGAAGGAAGTATACCAAAAGCTGTCATATAAATGTAACGGCCCATGTACAAAAGCTAAGCAAACCAACTTGCTTTCATTCAGTAATAATATTAGTATATTATAGTATTTAGTTACACTAAACTGACTACAGGTTGTAACTGGCATGCGTCCGGACAAACAGAAGACTACAGTTTTGCCAAGCTGTTCTGAACTGTACTCCTCATCATGTCTGGAAAAACACTACACCTGTCCCTGACAACGATGCCAGTTTTATTCCTTAGTGCAGTCAGTCATGATGCAAAACCTTAAAACACAAATTAAAGTGAAACAGTAGACCAAAATTGTTTTACTTACTGTCTCCTTTACATTCGTACCAGACGTTATCTTTACTCATTTTCAGTTGGTCTCTCAGGCTACTGCAGGTTGATGGTACTGTTTGTAGGAAAACTACTGGTAATTTTCGGACACTGCACCATTCACATTTGGTAAGTTCAGAAGTTTTCAGGTTAATCTCTCGGATATCGCTTTCTGATTCTAGAAGAAAATTATGACATTCTATTAAATTATAGTAAAAATATGTAGGTTTCCTTTACAATTTCCCCTTTGATTTATTTTAACAAGAAATCAATATATGCTCATTAACTTTTAAGAAAGTTTTTAAAAGTTTAAAATTAACACGTATCCAGGAAGTGGTAACTGTTAATATCTTAAAAGATGAACAGAACTCCACTGTCACATTTCAGAAATAAATTGTTTGCTTTTCACCAACTTTAATCTAGTTTTTATTCCACAAAAAACACCAGCATTTCCAGTGACAATTTATATTTGCAACTGTTGCCATGACACATTTTACAATAGTTTTGTAAAACTTTCTTTGTAAATTTATCTTTGACCAAGTTCCCTTATGAAAAATAACTTTAAAATGAAGAGGAGAATAAATACATGCAGAGAAACTATCTGACTGCCTGAGGAAAATAAAGTACTGATCTCAATTTACTACCAAAGAGAAACGTCAGCAACACGGTAGATTTTTAACACTGCATCTGATGCTGCTGGTGCCAGTATAAAGTATTGAATTATAAAAATGGAAGGAAAAACACATTCAAGCTCTTTGAATTTGGTGAAAAGACCCAAAAAGTTCAATGTCAGTAATTATTTCTAAATCAGAAAAATGGTTAATGGTAGTCACCTAAAGCTTTAGCTCGTGGTAGCTTCCACCATTCTACCACATGCTTGACAGCAGCCTCCACCAGAAAAACTATATCCCCTGACACAGGGGACAAAACATAAGCAGGATAGAAGGAGAAATAGAGCCAACTTAAAGCCCTTCTAATAAATCAAAAATCAATCCATGAAGTCTGTCTCGTCCTCCTTTCCCTCTAAAAGGGAGGAGACACTGCAGGGAATTCCTGAAAAGACTAAGGCCTTTAAGTTAAATTCTAGTAAATATTTCATGACCAGACAGATGGTGAGTAAAAACTAGTAACTTTACCACATAAAGAGTTTAATTGGCATCCCCCTGACCACAGTTGCACAAAACCATTTGATGGGGAAAAAAAACCCCAAAAATAAAAGACATATCATTACTTTCTACCTTACTAGCACTAGCTGTAGTCCCTCACTGCCCATCTTTTCTTTTTAAACTGTTTCTGCTACGCTTCTCTTGGCATTTAGCAGCCAATGTCCAGCAGCAGCCCTCTACATCCTCCCTTCTTGTTGGCAACTGAATTCACATCCCTGTGCCTTCCAGAAAGGAAGTCTGCTGCTCATAAAGACAGGGCAAAAAGTTACCCAAAGCGAAGCATCCACTGGCTGCAGACTGGAAGTGGTGGGTCACCATCACTTCTGTGGAGCAAAGCAGCTGTCCTTTCCCTCTAAACCTTCAATACTCCTGTCCCACTATCTGGGGAAGAAGCAGGCCAGCTCTGAGTCAGGCTGCAGCAACCACATTGCCTCCTTCAAGCTGACTGGGCAGCATTTACTGCTCAGAACAGTAGTTTGCCATCTCATGAGGAAAAGAGCAGCAGAAATATGCTACATGGATATAACTAGTCCATCTCCTCGCACTGATCCTCCATAATCTCCCTAGGGACTTACACAGGAAAATTAAACTAGTAATTAAATGAAGGTTTATAGATGACTCCTAGGGTCTTCTCTCCTTTGTGTTTAAAACAACAAAACAGCTTTCCAAGAGTAGGTTGTAATACTACAGTCTCTGTGGTAATACTTCAGTTTTCTCCTTCCTAAAGGTACCCACTACCTTAATTAATTTCACCTAAATTCCCATTTTCAGAGGCAGACTGCAATAATGACAATCCCAATTTAAAACCAGATTCAACCCATTTAACTGAGGCATACAGGTCTTTCTAATGGTGCCTAGATAGCTAGATAGAAGGTCCTTGACAAAACATGAGCTAGTTGGTCTTCGAGGAAAACTTGGAATCCTTGCAGCTGTGTTTGCACTGAGATGAAGCATACTGAATTTCATGTGAGAGGAAGACTGTCTACTCTTCAGATGAAAATTTAAATCATGTTCATCCTTCTGCATTAAGACAGGCATCTTATAATACAGTTCACCATAAATGCCTTAACCTGTGAACAGTATATCCTGCAACACTGATATAAGACAGACAACAGGACTTATCTATTAAAGGCAAACTGAATAGCTTTTTACATTTTAGAAACACAAAGCTGTTTCCTTGAAACACTATAGATTTATACATGCAAAAACAAGCTCAAGGCAGGATAGTACTGCTGTTTCTACAGCTGTTGAAAGCATTTGCCTCTCTCTGAAAAACCATGACCACCATAATCGATCTAAAGAAAAAAAAATATATTAGGATATATTAGGTGTCATTTTTATTTCAAGACCCTTTCTTGTACTAAATAAATCATGCTACGATTATGAAATTAATAGAAAAGGATCTAGCTGGGAATACACCCATCTTCTTCCAGATGTAAAACTAAAAAAAAAGTGAATTGAAAAAGTGTTAAATGTTCCAATAAACACAGCATTTAATGAGTCACCGTTTTTATACGACTGAGGGATCAAGTCCCATGGAAATAATTTCACTATGCAGCTGTTTTGAATAAAAATTGATAGACATTTTCTACAAGTTTTACTAAGCTTTTTGGTGTTTTTGTAAAATGCATTTAATGCATGAAAACTTACTATCGTAGTTGTAAGCTCACCATTTCCTACACTATGTCACTGCATTTCTTTCAGTAACATCAAATAGACAACCAATAGACTAAAGAAGAAAAAATGGTAAAGGGAGATATAAACAGGAAAGGTTTAGGGCATCTGTGTAAAAACTTACTCTCTACTTATGCATCTGAAATAAAAAAAACTAATGAAGTGTTAGAGGTAACATGTTTTACAGGAGGTCATTCTTGCTGATCATTTTCTTAACAATTTCCAAGATAACCTTTGCTGATCATCACTAGAATATATACAGCTCTTCGACTACCACGAAGGAGAAAACTAATGACCCAGTTGCACACAAACCACAAATTGCTGATTTCTGCTACCTTTGAATTTTCTTTCTGTCAGTAGAAGGCAGAGATAATGCAAAATCATTTTGGGTTTTATGGTGAAATTATGCTCTTTTTTTTTTTCTCTTATCTGACTACAAGCACCCAGTATAATCTATTACATACATAAACTCAGAATAGACATTTTGTTATGATTCACCTGTTAACTCCTTCGACAAATTTACTTCATTCAAAATATATATATTGAGTATTAATATAAAATGAAAGATGTACTCACCATCTTGACTTTCTAGGCGTATTTTGATATAATCCAGGCAAAACTGTGGAAGACAACACAAACCAAAATTGACTTAATGCCTTTTAACTGTTAGTCAACATATTTCAATTGACTAAGTACTCGAGTAATGAAAATTTTAAAATAAAAATGTAAAATGTAATTATTCTTTACTATTCAGTGTCTCTCTCTGTCAGTAACTGTTGAAACTTAAGATGTATCCTAAATACTCTGTTTTGAAAAAGGTTTAAAATATTCTGAAAAATACCACAAATTATAGGGAGGGGGAAAAAAAAAAATCTTCAAAAGCGAATGTCATCTATCAGTATTTAAGCAAATCAAACAATAGGGTTTTGCAGGAAGAAAAAGTAACACCTCTCTGCTATTTATGTGGTTACCCTACCAAGAAATCTGCATTTTATCTGGCTTACTGCATACAACTAACGTTCAGTATCTTCCTGAAAGCCTCCATGTAACTTAGAAAGTACACCAAAAAAATATTGTTCTATAGAAGCAAAATTATTCACCTGCAGACATGTTTCTTCCTCACACCTATGAATATTAATTTCTTGGTATTTGCTACCTTCAATTTTGTTAACAAATGCACGCTAATCCGCAAGCTCCCTCCCAACCAAGTAAACAAGGTTTTCAAGGGTTTTGCAGGCATGATGTTTCTATTAAACACTCGAACTAGATCACATGCATTAGGACATTGCAGTACTCTGGGATTCTTTGAGAATCGCAGCCTCTGAAATTAAGACAAACTTACTGTTCCACAGACAAAGGCAAAATATTATGTTGTTCAAGTATGAAAATAACAAAAGTCCATCAAAACCTGAAACGAGATTTGTCAAATAACAAGTTTACTTACAATTACAGGTTCCACTACCATTCTTCGTAGTGTTCCTATTCGTATACTTCGACAGTTCAGAATGACACTTTCACAGGAATTTTGATAATTGACAGGTACAGCCTCAGTTACAATCTCTTGAGAAATAACTTTACGACGTTTTATTGGAGTGTTAGACACAATGTTCCCAAACTGAAAAGTAATTTTCAAGATTTCAGAATGTCTCACTAAGATTTACTGGTAAAACAAGCTTGTTTAAAAACTACTGACTAAATTTTTGGCTACTTTTCTGTTGGTCAATGGGATTACTTACTATAGCATCCACCTCAACCATACACAGAAGGTAGACATTTCCTAAAGAACTTTTTGGAACACCTAAAGATGATAATATTGCGAGATTCAAGAAAAAAAAAAAACATAAGCTGACACTTGTAGACATTTTATTAACATTTCCAAATCACAAATAATCCTTCTAAAATTGCCAAAACCAATTTTGTTTTCATCATTTTGAAACACTGTGCAGCCCAGCAAAACAAGGTTATTTTTAATACATATTATTTGCTTATTTATATAAAACCACTAATGCTGTAAAAGCACCACGACGTTGGTGGTTTTATTTTTTCTTTAGGTTTTTATTAGTTCAAGCTTTCGCTCACTGAAAACACTGAGTTATTACTGAAGTACAGCACATCACCCCATTAACAGCAGTAAAATCTTCAAGAAATATAAATAACTAAGCCAAATCAAAATTCCTTAAAGCAACTCTGCAGAACTATCAAGATGTTTTTAGAACAGATGCCGGGGTCAGAAGACCAGACACTGAAAGAAGGCCACGTAAAGTTTGGCTCCAGCTCAAGAAAGTCTCTAGATGCTGACTGAAGCTGTAATCTCAATGAAATCTCCTATTTACCAACAGAACAATCTTACAAAAACCTATTAAAATGAAAGAAAGCTGGCTGATAGCTGTCAGATTAACAAATTAATTTGTTGTATTGGTTGCATTGCTCTATTTTATTGAAGGATTTTCTGTACACTAGGCTTTTCTTTGGTATTTATATTGTTTCATAAAGCTGGCTATTAATAAACATCCTTTTGGGTTACAAAATACAATTAAACTCCCACAGAAACACATTTTAAGGGATTTAATATTTCTACTAAGACTAAATCTCAACAATCACTTCAAAGACCCTAATCACTAGCCTATGTTGGCCATAATTCAAAATATACTTTGGATGCTTCATTTACATACAGTGGAGAAGGCAGAGATTCTAAATCCCTGTAATTAAAATATTTTCCCAGGACTCTTGTTGAAGACAGTTTTTCATTTTTGCCTGCTGAACTAGCTAAGTGTTATTAAAAGCTCAAAACTCAAATCACAGACAACACTAAGACAGTAAACATTAAAGTGGTGCTATGTTCGGGTACTGAAGAGACTCTTCAGTAAAGAATTAATGACTATTCTGAGAGAAAAATAAATGAACAGAGCTGCTTAAAGCTTCTTCTATCATATCTGACAAAAACAGTCATACCTGCAATTCTTGGTAGCTTCCTTGAAGCAATGCAAAGTTTGTGTTAAATTTCACCAAAAAAAAATTTGTTTACCTTGTTTTTCAAAAGCAGGCTCTTCCCTATTTTTGTCTAAAATACATAGTTAATTTCCAATGTTACAACTGGGTCTTAAACACTACTGAACAGGAATATATGGATATACAAAGGAAAACATTTGAGAGAGTTTCAGAAGTCTTAGACACCAGTGCCTTCACGATGCAATGCTTTCAATTAATCCGGCACATAATGCCAGAATAACTGAAATTCAAATCTATTTATCACCCAAGCTTAGTCCCCCTGCTTTATCGTAGGTTCACGGCTCTATATTGATAGCAATGACTAATTATTCACCACATTATAAACATCCATAATTTCATCAATTACAGCACTAAAATGTTGGCTTCTGAATCTCAACACAGCACGAAGGTTTTGGCATCATTACTTTAGCGTTCTAACTCGGAAATCACAAAGGATTTGAGACTGCAGGTGGAAATCTGATCACATACCCTTGTTGAGCCAAACTCACAATAGTGAAACTGGACAAGTGACCCTAGAGTGGCTTTTATCAGCACTATTAATTCAACACCAGTTGCCACAGGGAATTTATTCTTCTTAATGGCTCACTATTGAGGTGGTGAAGTTCCTAACATACCGTGAAAGCTGTCCCTTTTGACAACATTTAAGGAGTCTGCATATGGTGCATTTTTTGTCTTTGCTTATCCAATTCTTGAAGTAGTACTCAACTAAAAATCAAAAGCCCCACCATGAAATCCTTAAAATAAGTGCTATTAATTGGGACAGTTGTCAAGGTATTTTCGTTTTGAAGTGCCACTATTGTGCCTGGTGTCTCTTTTCATGTTTAACTTCAACGTCCAAAGTCTTACCAGGCAACATCTGGTACTGACATTCTTCTGCAAACAAAGTAAGCCCTTGAGTTTCATAGAGATACCCTGCCCAGTCTCAAAGAGTATACATTCAACACAGAAGCATCTATGTTAAAAGCATAATTCAAATCATTATAAATGCTTGTAAAAATATAATGAATGCATTTCCTTATGTTTCCAGTACTGTGTAAGCAGAGATATTACTCGACGAGCTGCTAAATAAGAAAGGTAGTCAAATACACAGTCAAGTTCTGACAATGCACGATAAGCCTTTACATTTTCCATTTATGATTTGATTTTTGTTTTCTTTAAACAAAGCATTAAATAGTACCTGATCTTTCATTCTTGCTTTTCTTGGTAGTGTGACTGCAATTTCTGTATCTGTTGTTATACTACCTATTCTCTGTTCTATTCCACAACTGTTTTCCTTTAACGCTGCTTCCACCTTTCCTGTAGAAGGAGCTGGGGAGGAGCGCGCTGAATCTGCAGGACGAGGTGAAATGCTTTCCATTCTCCTAGTGCTGCCACTATCCTCCTCATCATCATCATCACTAGACAAAACAACTAAACAGAAAATATTAAATTCTCAACCACTACATTTTTCTGTAACAGAAATTTCTTTTCAAGCAATGGCTTAAAAGTAATTTATGTTATTGTCCTGCAGCGCCAAAAAAGTCCACATTCATTATATTATGCTTTTATTAGTGGTTTTTTTTAATCTGCTCACAGGGACTCTCCCTCATTTTTTATTTCTCATAACTAACTATACAAGACACGAGTATCATTAATCCACCTCTAGACAGAGAAGTGAAGTCATACATTTTTTGGTTCAATCAAGGACTGACAGTGAATAATACCGCTTAAAAAAAAATCAGACAAGAGAAATTATGACTTAAATGGTTCAAATCAGTAAGACAACATGGTCTACTATACTAAGAACATAGAACTAGAAACATAATTTCCCAAATCCCAGTTCTTTCCTGCTTATAAATTAATTTGAGTTCATTCAGAGAAAGCACAAAAAATAACATTTTACAAATTATGAAATTTAAATAAATGGGAAAACCTGGATAGTGTTCAGATGTGTAGCTCAAAAGGAAAGAGGGGGAAAAATAAAATCAAAGACTGTCTTTCCTTTTAGGAGAGTGAATGATGGAATTCTGCAAATAAATGCTTTTTTAAAAATTCTAAAATGTGAGCCATTTAAAAAAAAAAATCATGAAATAATTTTTGTTTTCGCCAATGTTCATCCTTCTCAGAGTGTATCTCGGTATATGAAAAGGAAATTATAAAAAGGTCTGGCCTCTCTTCCTCAAGAACATACCCACAAAAAAGTTCCATGCAAAATCAGTAATGTAAGCCTGTAAGGACAATTCCTCCACTACACAACATTTTGGGTTTTCAGTTTATGGTCATATTCATTAAGAGGCACTTACTTGGATCATTTAATTCAGATGGTCTTGTACTCCTCTGTCTTAAGCTTCCTGTAATTTTAGGACTTTTTGTCCCAGTTATAAGACCAACTTTTCCATTCTGTCGTAACATAGAATGTCCTACAACTTCGTTACTCAGTAGAATATCCGTTGGACCTTTCCCAACAGCAGAACTATAAAACTTCTTTGTGTTGAACCCTGTACCTGAAGATTTTTGCCCTGTTGAATTCTGATGTATTGAAGAACGTGATAAAGGTCCCACAGATTCACTTAGTGACACAGTTTGTCTGGAGACTCTTTGCAAATCCTTTAGAGAAGCACTTTCACAATGTCGGCATTTGGTCTGATTTTCATTTGCCCGCCCGCAATTTGGGCAATCAGTAGAATAATCAATTTGTTCCAAAAGCTAAAGGGGACACGTACACAAAAAAAAAAACCATCAGCGCATGTGTAAGTACAAAGATATCATTCCCAAATGTTGCATTTAATTTCTTTCGGAATGAAGATTGACAACGCTATATTAGCCATTACAGTAAGCACAGAAAGCAAACATTAAAATACAGATTGATTTTTTTCATTTAAGAAAACGAAAAATATTCTAAGCGGAATAAACGTGCGTGGCAATTTTTAAAAAGTGATTAATGCTGGACAATTCAGATTTTTCTTCTTGCTTTTTTTTCTTTTCAAAAGGCTGCATACTGTTCAGATATATTCTATTCATCAATATGAAGGTCCAGTTACATCATTTCTGTAAAAAGTTTCATTGGACAAAAATAAAGTAACCTAAGGATCCACAGAGCAATGCTAAAGAGGACTAGAAGCAGCCTCCTAGGTCATGAAGTTCAGTTGTCCTCCCAAGATATCTTCTAAAAGTCTAGCAAAGCATTCGGAAAAAGCACCTCTCAAAGAGGGGAGAGAGAGAAGAAAAAGAAAAGGAAATACATTGTTCTAGAGTCCAGTATCTCAGAGAAGAAGACAGGACTTCAGGAAAGGAGTCCCTAAACTTTCAAGGGGAAAGCAGGGGCTACAAGCGAAAATATATCCTATCACTGCAAAGACAGAGAGATGTTTTGTTTCTCTCACACGTACTAGGTCCTACTTAATTATGTATCACAAGTGCAGAACTTGGATTGAAAGGTCTAAGGGATTCAATACTAACACATAAGCTGCTGAATGTGTACTGAGTTGAATATGGGATACCTCTAGAACTAAAATTTATTGTATATTATTGTCTCCTGGAACACTGAGTTCAAACGACATAACCACTGCACAGTGAACTACTGAAGACAATAAATAATTAAATAAATACATTCCACCACAAACTTTTTGAACCTGTTTTCAAAACATAGCTATCACAATTTGCACTCCCCACCCCCAGCCATGAACACTTTTCCAATGAAGAGTACTTCCTCAGATATGGGATCTTCAGTAATTTTTAAAAATAAATGTAAAGACAAAAGTCATACAAGCAGAATATACAATTTTTACAAAATTTTTGCAATTTAATAGAATCATAGAATGGTTAAGGTTGGAACGGACCTCAAAGATCATCTAGTTCCAACCCCCCTGCCACGGGCAAGGACACCCTCCACTACATCAGGTTGCTCAACATCTCATCCAACCTGGCCTTGAACACTTCCAGGGATGGGGCATCTACAACTTCTCTGGGCAACCTGTTCCAGTGCCTCACCACCCTCAGACTGAAAAACTTCTTCCTTATATCTAATCTAAATCTGCCCTCTTTCAGTTTAAAGCCATTGCCCCTTGTCTTATCACTATATACCCTTGTAAAAAGTCCCTCTCTGATATATAATAATACACACCCTATAATGAAACAGATTCAAAAAAGCCCAGTGTATAAAGTGTCCTTTAAAACCGGAGTGGTGGGATAAGATAGCACAGGGAATAAATCGAATAAGGACATACCCTCCTTACTTGATGTAATAATTACCAATTTAGACATTTCCTGAATTAGTAGTTGAATTTAAATCAATTTCTTTAATGATATGTAGCCTCACAAATTTTACCGATCTCTTTTTGAAATCTCCTAATATGCCACGTAAAAAATATGGGGGTTTTGCCTTTTTTAAGCTTACTGCTTGACAGTTTTAACACAGGCACTAAGCTCTTGTATCTGAGAAAAAGTAACATTTCCATTCATGACTGTTGTGTTCTCAAATTTACAGATTTCTAACAGAAGCATAGGAATATGTACCAGATCTAACTATTAAATACTGTTTACAAGTGCATCTGTCTGATGGCTTTGGGAATGAAATCACACTGCTGGAACAACATAATCAAGTGTGCTGCTTTTTCATCAAGGAGACAGAGAACAGCAATGTGATCAGCTATGTGCAGTCTGGGTGAAGGACACCAAGCTTCTGATGCTTCTACATGCAGCTCCATCCCTCGCTTTCCACATGTATACAATGCAGGAAGTAGTTCTGGAAGTCAGTACCATGGCTTTGTAACCAGGAGTAATATGTTGAAAGTACACCTTGCTTCTACATATATACACACACAAATATATATATGAGTCTTCTAGACAGAGCTAGGAGTTACTCCAAGTGGCCTACACAGATCACAATCCAGCCACAAATGATGAGGCTGCTCTCCTTTCTCTCATGCTAATTCCTGTAATTTGTAAGAAGGAAACTGTGTATTAAAAGATTACATTTGTTAGATTTTTGGATTGACTATTGTTTTATCAAGGCAGTGACAAGATTCCATTTATTTTTAAACTGTTTTCTTCAATGAGCATTTCAATGTAGAATACTGTTTTCTGCTTTTGTCCTTTACCTGACAGGATATAAGCAATGAGTATTTTATTTCTTTAAGCAAATATAAACTAAGTTATCAGGGTAATGAAGAAAACAAAACCCACAGAACTGTAATGTCTTTTGCTTTGTTTTTAACTACTTTATTACTTCATTACTTAGCTTTTATAGATCATATCTCTATATGTATCTCGTATGTAGATCAAACACTCAGCTATTAAAATTTCCAAGTAACATCATATTAATTAACTAAATATATAATGGAAACGTGTAAGAGTAGTACCAAGTGTTGCACCCTAACAAAGAAATAGTCTGACTTAATTTCTAATGCACAGAAGCAAACAAAGTTGATTATATATAATAATCATGGATCTAGCTGTTTGTTTTTTTTTTTTAATGGGAAGTTTTGCTTTGATAGTCATACAGTGTGACCTGTCTGTGGGAGTTATGAATCCTCTACAGTAACCCTGGAAGATGGTAAGAAATACAGAGAGCTTGATATTCAGAAAAGTTCCAGACAACACATACTGGTTGGCTGCATCTATACCACAGAAAGCCATTTGGATACCTGTGCCAGTTTCACTGAGAAAGACAGCAACTTAGTAAGAAGTACTTGCATCTTTGCAGTATCTCTGCACTTATTGTTATAACGAGTACAGAAAATCCTAACACTTTAAAAAAACCCCAAATCTGTCAGAGTGAAATATTGGTCCTCTATTTCACAGACAGCAAACCAAAATTATCAGTTTCTGGTTTATCAATCAGCCAATCAATTTAAACACAGATTGTTTTGCTCTCTAGTGCAGCACCTGTTTGTTTGAATGAGAAAATAAATATTTAATAGCTAGTATCAACATTAACACTTAAATATCTCTATGATCATAACTTTTTTTTAAATTTAATGTGTAAATCTTTCTCCCAACTCTCAACACATTTTACAACTAAACACCTGTTTCTAAAATAGGCTACAACTTTTGAAGTTAAACAGAAGTTTACACAGTTTTAAAATCTAACCCACCTTTAACTGATTTAAGCATTTTTTGGTAGCAGAAGATAGAGGCAAGTCAGATTGATAAGAATTGCAGTGACGTTTCTGTTGCACTTTTCTTTTAATTTCAGATTCTGATTCTGATTCTGACTCTTCCGTGTTTTCCATTATACTGTCTAGGGAGGGAAAAAATGCAAAAATGTTAATACGAAACGTCTACTCATATGCTGTTGAAACTATGATCAACTTATTTCTTCACATACGCTAACTTGAAGTAAACAGAAACCACTTTTTAAAAAAATACCCAAACTACACTGTTTCAAGTGTCTCATGATTTGTTGTATGAATAAGAAAAAAGCTCCACAAAGTAACTTTGAAAATGTTGTTTTATTTATACTATTTCAGTGTCTCTTCGTGACAATTTGTAGCTTAATATCTTTGGAGGATGCTTTTCTTTTGTTATTGAAAATCTATACTAATTTCACAACAACTAACTAGACTGGTGCATCCACTACCGAAAGTAAGAGGGAATCTGCTAATTATGCTGATGGTAATTTTCACTAAAGGACTGCTAGTGAATACATTTAGAACAACTGGAAATGTTCTGTGTAATTGGGATTCATTCCTTCAACACAAGACTCAGCAGCACAGAGAACTATACTGCCATATCCTGTTTTATGTTGAGACATTCATATAAATATTGGAAGAGTATAGAACAAAGAAATCCATAATCTACTTAAACTAATCATGTGCAGAGCGAGATTTTCTTTTAAGAAGTGCAGTATGTTGTACAAGAGTGCCTTAATTCAGTTTAATGTTAAAGTGCTATTTTTACTCCCTGGTTTAACTGCAGTCTCCATATTGGAACTTTTTTAAGTCTGTTTTTTTTTTTTTTAACAGAGAGGAACACTTTTTCAATATACATACTGATAGTCTCGCAAGCATCCTGCTGTTAGAAGATATCGCAAAGCTAAAGAATGACTTGTTTCAAAAAAGAAATAATAAGAAGTACTTTTATTCTAAGTTAACTTACTTTTGCATAGATCTGATGAAGTTCTATTTAACATTAATGCAAAAAGGCACAGCAGAATAGCTCGCCAGCACAGATGTCTAAGCAGCTGAGGAGCAGGTTTACAGACTGTATCTGTATCCGTACTGACAAAGCTCAACCGAACACACTGATTTTTCTTTTCCTGTTTCCTGATTTCCATACCTCAAAGCAAATTATATTTTCTCTTTCATCTCCATCAATGGCCCCTAATCAATAATATAGAGTATATTTCAGTTGAGCTACAGGGCCACTACCTCTGTGCCTGAACATACTTCATATCAAGCATTAGTTACCACATTACATTTTGCACAAACAGCACTACAGAAGTTCCTTGTCAATAATTCAAGAACAAGCTGGGTCTTGGACTAGATGATCTCCAGAGATCTGTTCCAACTCCCAACAGTTCTAGGATTCTAACTTTTCCCAGTTTCAGTTGTTTTCAAAATAACTGCAGCCTAATTTAAAATAATTATAACATGACTGAATAGGTTGCAGCAATCTGACAAAAGAGGCAAAGTCCTCCCTTCATGCACAAACTTGTATAAATCTAGAATAACATGATATGAGGATTATAAATAGATACATTAAGGTTACACAAAGTTTGGCAACACACTCACCCAAAGCAATACTCAAAAATTATTCTGCTTAAAACAAATGAGAACTCTAAACATAACTTACCCACTCCTTGAGACCGTGGTAACCTAATGTGGTCTGCTTCCACTTTCTGAAGCTGAGGAGGGTATTCTTTTCTAGAAATAAATGAGATATACAGTTTTTCATGGGACAGACACCATTAGAATTCAGCCACAATTATACATGAACAAAATAAACCTGAAATGTATTTGAAAGCTACAAATAAATAAGTTCTCCTATTACATGCTATTTGTACACTTAAAAAAAAATATTACCAGAATGCTAGGAACAGCTATAGTAAAGGTCTTAGAAGTGTTTCTGATCTAAATTCCCTTTTACAGTAATCAATAGTTCAGGAGTCTCTCCATTTCAGACACAAGTCTTCAAAGACTGAAGCCTGCATCTCCTCCTCCTCATTCATGAAAATACAAGGTAGATACTTTCAAAATCCAAAAATAGAAATGACTATTATTTTTAATATTAAAGTAGATTCCACAAGTTCCACAACTTAAAAAACAGGAAGAGAAGATGCAAAACAGAGGACAGAGATTTGATGTCAAAAATTGTTGTGGCCAAAAAATAAAAAGAACAAGACAGAAGAAGACATAATTCCTCTATATTTGTTTTTAAAATATAATAATATAGACAAATCAGGGAATAATAAAACTTTTGTTGGTATAATTTGCAAATATACATATAACAGATTTTTGTGCAAATTAATGCAATATAAAGCACTATAGTAAGATTTTTTCAGTCTCCTGAAAGATATTTTCAGTTCCCACAGAAGCATGTCAATCATGCTACTACCAAATGAAGATTCCTGAAGCTCACTGCACCTCAGTCACTGTTTGTGGCAGTTCTCTTTCTCAGCTGTCTTACCCTGCTCTGCAGCTGGAGATTACTCCTCCTGCAATAACAGAAGATGGCACGCACCTGAAACACAGGAGGCCCTGCCAACAACTTCAGCAGCAACTGTTTTTTATGGGCAAGTTGAGCCAGTGCACTGGGCTGCAAACGGGTCAGACGCATCCCATACTGCTACCTCTGATTACAAGGACATTAATCAACAGCAAGGGGGAAAGGAAAACAGCTGTAGGCAGTAACGCCTCAAACTAACAGCTACATTATGAGGACCTACTTGACACCAGTTTGGCTATGGCCGAAGCAGACTCCAGCACTAGGCATAAGTTTTTCTTTCTTTCAGCACAGCATTTCCTAACGCATCAAATTATAAAACCTTTGCATTTTCTTCATTTCTAGGTAATACTTCTCAGGTTTTCCCATATTTTATTATTAACTAGCATCTCTGGAACAACATTTATCTACAAAGCCCTTTGGGATTACTTCTTACCAAATCTGGCCTCTAAATGTATTAGCCCACTACTAAACACAAACACACTTCATTGTGTGGAGGGGCTGCAGTGTAAAGAAAAACTCAGGCAGAAAGAAGGAGTGAGAAACAAGTGTGGCTGGACTGCAACACAAAATATAGAGATGTCACAGTACTTTATCCTGAGCGCCCACAAGCACATCGCAGATGACAGAGTAAGCAGTTTATTTGTTACTGATTGTGTCAAGCATGTTTCTGAAACAATCCTGCTCCTCCCAAGGGCTTTTTTTTAATGCCTGCACACACAAAAACTGAACCAAAATTAGACACTCAACAAGAATGTTTGTTCATGAATTCAGCGTAAGATTATTTTTTTTTAACATTTTTGTTAAAACTTGAAATCACAAGAGATTACTTTAAAGGCAGAATTGGTGGAAATACAAGGCGGAGCTCAAACTAATCATTACATACTGAGCAGCTCTTACTATCAAAACCAATAAAAATGACATTCTGAAGTGTAGAAAAAAACCTGAAACATTATAGGAGATTTGAAAAATATAAGCTTTGCAGTAAGCATGTGTGAGCTGTTGTCTGACACATTATAATTATCTTCTAGTAGTATTTCACAACAATAAGTATTGTTTTGAACATAACCACTATTAGAAAAATTGTTCTGTAAAATGTTTTAAATATAAAACATTTAATTGATATTTAAGAGAAACAATAATGAAATTATTTGATATCCAATTGAAAGGAACGAAAACCATACAGTAGATTTAGAATACTTAAATTGCTTTTAAAAATTAGTTTGACAATTCAAGTTATATGGACATTACTAAGTTATGATTTTTTTTTCTTCTAAAAATTGTACAGGTTTGTATTTATATTACATTTGTATTTGTATTACACTCTTAACATGCAACATATACTTAATTCGTTAGATAACAAATTAATCACCATATATTGCTAAATATTTTTTTGACAGTAAATTAGAATACAGGAGTATTATGTATCCTTGTCTGAATTTTGTGTTATCAGCATAGACTCAATACTTATTAAATGTCCAAACACTCACAAGAATATATAAGGGCCAGCATAAAATGAACATCTTTCTTCTCCCACAATATAAGACTTTCACTCGTACACTCCTGTTGAACCAGTAACACTGAAATCTAAGTTATGAAAAAAAACAGCTCCAAGCCAACTGAGGGAAGCCTCAAGAGCGCAGTGACTTGAAGCACCTCCTACTATTTTCCCAGCCTGAAAAACCCACTCATGAACAAAAAGGTAGAACCCACCACCATAGGTTTCTACAGATGACAAAACAAAGCCTTCCTCTCAACACAATGTTTGCTGCCATCTGAACAGCTGCAGACCCATTGATACCTTCTCCAGTAAAGTACTTCGTACACTGAGTGGTTTAATTGTGTGTGAGTGCAGAAACAGAATGGAAACTATAGGGTTATTTTTAAATCAAACATGACATCTAACTTTAAAGGACTATTTGAAAAAGAAAAAAAATCTAAGATATTAAAAAACATAATGCATTTCAAAACAAATGCTTTTTTGCTGTTAAATACTAACTTAAACTAATTGTCTCCATTTCAGAAGGAATAAATGAGGGAACAAACAGCTAAACAGATGAAGATTCAAAACTATCTACATACTGTGTCTAAGAGAACAAACAACAAATACAATATTGATTGCTCTTCATGCCATCCTAGCAAATACTAAAAATACACAAATTTTATTTTGCCTGTTAGGTTTCAAAAAGAATTTCTCTTATGAGATTTAGATTTTGCTTTAAGAACTAGGCTCCATGCTCAGAGGTTAAATAATTTCACACATCTAATTTATCTCATCCATTACAAGCAGTTTTAATACCTTTAAGGTAGACCAATATTTGATAAAAGCAACCTTAAGAAGGAGTAAAGCATCAAACAGCAAAACATTAATTACAAGAGTAAGACCAGGCTCTTCTTCAAACAGACATGACAAAAATACTGAGGTATTCTGGATGGTGTAGAGTCCTGAACTTTTGACACATCTTAAGAGCTGAATGGTATAGCATTCTTGACCAAACATGTTTTGCCCAGACAGAATGGTGTCACTGATTCCATATTTTTCAGCACACATTCAACATTACCTGCCATACTCCTTTGCTGATGGAACTGGACCTTATGATCTTCACCTTGGGCCGACAGACAGACATCTCTGACACACTCTAGTCAAAGTGAAGGGTTTTTTTCTAGAGAAGAAATTTTGCCATTGAAAAGGGAGCAAGACAGGGACAGGGAGGGACAATTTCTATCTATGCCAACAGAATAAACCAAGAAACATCTGGATTTGGGAATTTAGGATACAGTGCTGTCTTAGATCCGAGCTTTCAAAACTACCCAATATCTGGTATGAGCCACACCAAAGTGCATGTCTGTGCAAGGCTGCACCAGCTCCTAACGTTGCTGAGGTGCAGGCTCACTCGAGAGCTGTGTTTAATGAGCAGCCTGGCTCTGCGAGAGGCTGCCTTATTCAGCCTTTCCTCACTCTGCCTCAGTACACTGCTACTTGGAGGTATACCACCGTAGGCAGGCTGTTGGTTTCTACATAATGATACAAAAACAGAGTGAAGCACGAGAAGATATGAAGCACCAAGCTGCTGAGGTGAGATTCACCTTCAGTGTGTCTTACAGGCAAAGCAGAGTACAAAAGTCAAACGCTGAAAGAGAGAAGCGGCAGCACCAGGAGCTGGGTCTTTAGTATGCAGGTCAGTAGCCCCTTGGGCCCAGAAAGTCACTAATTAGCAGCTCCTGCCTAAATCCTCATCCTCTGCTAGGACAGCAACAAAAAGCAGGGAAGGAAAAAAGAACATATCCAGCAGTACCAGATGATGAAGCAGCAGGTGTCCCCAAGGGAAAATTAAGATCACCAGCATGCAACTCAACCCTAGTCTTCCTATGACCTACAGTACAAAATTAAAAACATTAATAGCTGAACAGTTAGCTAATAATATAAATGCAGCACAAAGAAAAACAGGGAAAAAAAAACATGAACAGAAAGCCCAGGCAGAGAGAGGATGATCAAATCCCTTCTTAGAGGGCCAAAACTAACCAGTAAGGATCTCTTCGATATTTCTTTTAAGAAATAACAAAAGGCAGTGAAATAGAAATGCTTGATTTTACTACTGTACTTGAAATAAACCTAGAAAATCCTGAATTCACAAGAACAGATCTACCTGAGATTTCTGTGTTATTTGCATCATTACTGGTTAAACATTATACGCTGTTTAAACAATTCAACCTGATACCAAGTGTACACTGCCAAAAACCACCTACACAGACAGGATATTTACAAAAACTCAATAAATTCATTACTATCAACAAAACATTTACACTAACATATAAATTTAAGCTATACAGAAGGAAAAACAAATGTATGATATTTCATATTGCCAACAAAATATTAACAGCAGTAAAACAGATGCAAAATGAGTGAGAAGTAAGCTTTAGAGTGTGCCTGGTTTTGCTATACGCTTCATGAACAGAATGTACACAGTAATGCAATAAAAACATTTAATGCTATTCAAACCAAGCTGAGATGACAGAGTGAAAGCTGTTAAACACCCTGCTAAGAAACATTCTATTCTTCAGAACCATTCTATTACGCAAGTTTGCTGCTCTACAAAAAGAATTAGCAGTAAATTCTTAAATTCCAGAGAAAGTTATAATTTATCTATTTTCGCATTGGATATATAAATAGACAGATAAACTTCCAATGTTAATATACCCAAAGTTCACATTAACATGGCATTATTTTGAGATGGATGTAAAGGTCCTTTTTTGGTAGAAGGGAGTAAGTGAACCAAAAAAATAGAAAAAAAAACAACCAACCTCCCTCACACATGAGCAGATATGATTGACTGGCTTGAATATTCTTTAACTAGCATTGATAAAGCACTCATTCAGGTAATTTTCTTAATGCTTATTGCCATGCTTATTTCATCCAACAGTAAGCTTACCTTTCCTTTCGGTCCAGATTGCTTAGAATATGAAAAAAGAAAAAAAAGCATAAGATGCAAAGCCCCACGTTTTGCACATGACTAAATCAAAAAATTATTAAATATAAACTATAACTGTTTCATTGCCTCTTCCATTCACCGGACTAGTTTTCAAATGAGCGTTATTATTTTTCACAGCATTTTTGCAACGGTAATTATAAACACACAAACAAATGTTACTTCACAGTCAGCCGCCATCAGCGGTCTAAATGCTACATCGTCTTGCCTCCTTTTCAATGTGTAAAATTTGATTAATTCTGAACTCAAGCTGGCACTTAATTCACTGCAATGTAGAACGTGACATGACAGGGTTCTAATACATGAATTAAGGTCAAGCCTCATTTCCAATCCCTGAACACCACGGAAAAGAAATTAAACAAATTTACATAATAACTTGTTTCCAACTATTCAAAAAAAATTTAAGTTTTTAAATTGAGAAAAAAAAAAAATCAGAAAGCAGTACTTTAAATATTTAGAAGACCACATGCAACCAGGATAGAGCAGGATGAACAGAAGCAACCAGCTTCCTCCTGAGGTTTTGGTTAAAAAGAATCTCCAAAAATATTTAAGAATTAGGACCGCTAGTTTCAGAAGTGTCTCCTTTAACATCAACGAATGTAGCTGGAGCTCACGACTCAGGTCCTTTGTATACCAAGACTGATACAAAAATAGATCTAACTAAGCACAGCAGGAAGAAAACTTGAAAACAATGATCTTTACCTCTCCTGCCTTTTCAAAATTTGCAATGTAGAATGCAGTAAGATTTTAATCTTTGTGGCTGTTCCTCTCAAATATCAGAAGACTAATAAACTTCTGTCATATGTGCTAACATTATTCTAAAACAGAACAAATTCAACCTGTTTCCTGGTTTACTTCAGTCAAATTAAACAGAGTAATATAAACTCTTTCTCCTTTCCTTTTCACAAACAGAACACTCATAAGAACAGAGCAAACTAACTCTCTGTTACCCAGAGGAACAGAGGAATGGCAGGATTGAAAGTAAACCAGGAAAGAAGTAAGCCTGATAATCCTACAGAGCGCAGTATGAAAACACATTCAATGCTCTGGGTTCTGGGAAGACAGTAAAAGGAATTAAAAACTGAACATGACCACTGCAACTTAGACTGGGTTGGGACAATCAGTCAATGCTGCATGAAAGTAGGAAAAAAATTGCTTCCAACTGGAGCTAGCCTTCACGAACACAAACACCATTTTTCTGCAGGTCACATCGGAGTTTTATAATCCAGTCAGATCTATACCATATTTGTATGGAGGCAATACCAGTATCTTTGTATCCTGGGCACAGTTAATATGTAAAGATTAACTGCTTACAGGTGCTGTTAAGACTCACAGTAAGAACTGTAAATTTTAATGCTAAGGAAACCTAAGGCAGGAAAAAAATTTCCAGAATGCCTGATACTGTACACTGTAATACATTAGATGCCTCACTTGCTTGTTTTAAACTCCCATGTTAATATAATGCATTTAAAAGGAATTCCTCACTTTCACATCTCAGAAAGGATTAAGAAATGAGAATCCTAGACAGATCCAGGAACTAATAACAAGCAGTGGCCCTACAAATGGCTTCATGCAGCTCATGCAGCAGATTTGTTAGACATGCTGTACACACATGCTATTCCGATGCCAAGTCTTAGAGAACAGTCAGTCAATAGCATAAGACTAACTATGCATCCATTACATGAAGCAAAATAGTTTGAACCAACTACAACACTAGGCTAAGCTGTATCTGAAAATCTGTTGTATGAGAAGTGAACAAATTTAATTTCATCCCCAGATTTTACTGGAAAAAAAAACATGAATATATTTATCAAAATATTATTTTGAAATCCCAATTCTATTTTACTGGAACTTAGATTTTAAATATGAGTGCAACAGATAATTCAGCCAGAATTTAAATTAACATGCTTGTGCAAAAAAGTTGGATAAAGAAATGAGAAATACAGTACACATTACAAGCTCCAAATTCAACTTGATAGAGATTACAACTGCGTTTCATAATTAGCTTGCCCCATGTGACATCATCACCACTCAAAGAACCTAGTATAAATAACAGAATCTGTAACGTCAGTGCCAGAGACTCAATTTGCTCAGAACTAATTTAATCATGTTTTTATTTTTGGGTTATCCTTTCAATAATCCACTATAGATTTAATAACAGTATGTTATGTAGTTAAAACTATTTTTCCCATGTTGCTCCTGATTACCATACCACAAAACAATTCTACAAATGCAACAATGTAAAAGAACACAACTTTGTGCTGCCTGTATGTTTAGTATAGGGAAAAAAAAAAACCCACACACACTTAGAACTGAAATTCCAACGCTACCAGTTTTTTGTCTTGATATATACCTACAATTTAGTCTTGGTTTGCCACACGCATTTTCTGCATATACTCCTTTCTCAGCAGGCATCACGGAAAATTGCTTTTAAACTCAACGATTGTCTAATGTCAGTAAAACTAGCAAAAAAAAGATATAAAAAATTTCAAATAATAAAAATACATGACTAAAAAAATTACCCACTTCACATGCACTGGAATTTTGTATTGTGAACAGTTTAAGTCACCTATTTTAGTTTGTTTTTTTTTTCTAACAACTATTGTCTTCTCATTCATAAACCCTCTATTTTCCATATCAACCAGCCTTGAGATCCCTCTCTTCGTTAATTTAAAAAAACTCGTATGACAGAAGGCCATGTTCTAATATTTTCAATCCTCTAACTCAGAAACAGATTTAAAAGCTTTTAAAATGTAGTCAGTTGAGTCAACTGGCAAAGACACCGGAACTAGATATCCTTTGCACAGCTCCCTTTAAAGCTCACCCTCAAGTCAACTAGATCATGCTGGTTCTGATGTCCTCCAGTAGCAAAACATTGCTTCGAATTGTTATGACTATTTCCTGACTTTGAAACTCCTAAAATATTCTTATCATACGAGTTAATTGTCTGTTGTTAATGTAAATGAACTACAATAACAACTCTAAAAGAAAACGTATTTAGAAGTGTTCAAGATGACCACTATCCAATTACTTCATGCACTAGTTTCAGCTTACCTACATTACGCATTAGTTTCCTTTCTGTGTGTCACACATATGAAGTCGCTACTTTTTGTTTTCCACATTACATTGCAGGCTTATAAAGAAGGACGTCCCACAGGTGAGAAAGGCAAGTGGGCAAGTCTAACATCTCCCTCAACGTTAAGAGTCTCTGGAGCGGACTCTGCATGCTGAAGAAGCCTACAGCACTTAACTAGGTAAGATGAATCCATGTTGACTGGCCTTTTCAAAGAACCATCTTAAACAAAACTTAATCAAGTACACTAATATTATTAAGGTCAGCATTCAGAGATCTAAGAGCAAGCAGCCTCACATGATTTTGTTTACTTCAAATCGTTTTAACTTGCACTGCAGATCAAGATTTTATCCCTTAGAATTAAAAAAAAAAAAGCGAAAGGTAAGGCATGAATGCTTAGAGATGCCAGTGCTTTCCTCAATGGAACACTGAACAGAAATATTTCAAGAAGGACTTAATGTAAGAAAAGAGCACAGGTGGTTCAGCCTAAACCACACTGACAACAAACCTCATCTTTCACTTTAATTCACAGGAAAAGTTCTGTCAATCTGTCTTAGTCATCCCTGCCTTGCAATGGTGGGAAGAAACAAAGAAAAGGAAGACTCTATTACTGCATCTGCTATTACTAAGGGGAAGGAAATGCCCATGCTATTTTCCATTTACAGATGATAGTACAGTTGAAATAGAAGGAGGCAACAATGGCGTAGGTCCTCAGGGACAGGACTGTAAAATCCATTTTTCGGTCTGTTTCTTCAATACTGGATCACCCTAGTACACATCTACATCACATCATTATTCACATTAGTATATGGGCTTTGTTTTTCTGAAGACAGCAAATGAAAGTGAAGAAGTGGGATGAAAAAGAGGATGATGCCTACATATGATCCATCACTCCAAAAAATCTACACTTAAAAGAGAGGAGAAAAAAAAGAGGCAGAAGGAAGAGGCTACAAAATGCTGATAGGACGAAGGCACATCATACAGGCTGGTGGAAATCCTTGAAATTCATAGATAAAAAGAACTCTGCATGGACAAATTTTGAAAGTAAATTCCTTAAAGCAATGGTTAGCTTCTATGTTTGTAACACACGTTGGATGTGAAAAGCCTGTTAAAAAAAAAATTAAAAAACAATCCTGCAATTTATAGAAGTCTGATACAGTTTTAAGTTTTCAAAACAATGAAGTTTAATTCAGCAAAGCTGAGTAAGACTCCCCAGTTTCCAGTCATCCATTCTAACAACTATTTATATAAATGCAAAACCATGGTTCTGTGACATAGCTTATATGTTTTATGCTGTATTTACAGGCTACATATGATCAACAAATCTATAAATTAATCTGTACATGGATCTTACACAAGCTGGAGTTTCTGTGAATTAGTATTTGATGATCATGTTGTCAGTTATATGAATTTCTACTGCATACTACGTTTGTCCATTTCAAAGTATTTTCTAAATATGTTTACATTACCAGGTGCCTTCTTACTGAGTATGTGTCATAGTGTGCTTTAAAATTAGTAAATTCTAAGATTATATAATAATAAGTCCTAAATGGTAAAGTTTTATGAAACTTTAGTAATTAAGCTCAAAGCTCATGATCAAGAATACACCATGTAATTACCTATGTTTCCTTAAAACACTTCATAGCATAAGAAAAAACATTACATACAAACCAGAAAGGACTTTTTTACCATGGGAGCATCTGGAGAAAACAAATGTAGTCTTACCTTTGGGCTGCTGTTTTTACTACTGCTGTCTGTGCATGGGCATGGTGAAAACGTCTACCATGTACCACGGTTACAGGACAAGACATATTCTGAGCATTTTCACTGCAAACACACAGAAAAATGGTTTAAGAAGAGACTCTGGTGTATTTGTACATTGTCTTAGCTAAAAACTGTTGCATCGTGCTTTTACAGTAACAGCCATACAAAAAACCAAAAATCAACACAGTATTTCTAATCAATAATACAACTTGTTAGGATCCTGTGATAGGCATAAAAACATTCAATCCTAGAATAAAATAGACAAGAATATACACCATTATTTTTTTCCTGGAAGAAAAGGAAAAGATTTTTTAAAATTTTATCACCTTCAAAAACACTATGAACCAGCTCTCCTTTACCTCTCCTGCCATTGCATAAAGACACTACCTTTTTTAATGATTTATAAACATTTATAATTAATTTTATACTTCTATCCGTACATTTTATTAAGGCATAATATTAACTTCTTTAAAATGACTTAAAGGGCACAACATGTGAACGGATTGAATTGCACATTCAGGAATTGCCTTCATCTTATTACTCATAAGGGAAAAACAAACAGAGCAGATCTATGGACGTAAAATGGCTGGTAACTGAAACAACACAACACATCTCGAAAAGAGAAGGATTCTCAGGTGTTCCAAGTATCTCAGCAGGGCTCTGCACAGACAGAGTATATTTATCAATGCCTTTTAGCATTTTTTTTTTTGGTTGCTTCATTTGTTGCCTTTAGACACTTTAATCTCATTACTGTGTAAAACAAGTAACTCCGGAGGGAAGATTACTTACCATTATCCTCCCTATTAAAAGCTGATATAAAGATATGGTAGATCAATAATACAGTACTCCTTCAAAGACTCTTAGATCCTAACAATTATCCTGCACACTTCTGTGACAGGACACACAACAATACATTTGAAGAGTTCAAAAAACATGCAACTTTTAACAGGCACCATGTTGATAATGCAAACTGATTCAAATTATGGAAATACAACGCTTAAATTTTGCTTGCAAAATTGCCTGGAAATTTTAACTGCAATAAACAAAATGATGCCAAAAAGCATTCTGATCAATTCAAAACAGTTCTCAGAAATATTATTCAGCAGAAATTTTGCTCCATTTGTCCTATTGTGAACAATGAAAAAAAAATTAAGTATCAAAATTCCCCAAAAAGCTGACCTCGAACTCCTAATCCTTCGTTTACATTCCCCCAAAAGATGAAAGTGAGCCAACTGCTAGCTGGCTTTTAAAATTTTTCAGTTTAGCAATATAAACTTTTTGAGAGCCTTATATGAGTATCATAAGTCAATATCAGAAGCTTTCAGAGCATTTCTGACTGATCATAAGATGACTGGTATGATCTGACTGATCATGACATAATTATGAACATAACAGAACAAGACCTATCAAAACCAACCAAATGGTAAAATTCTCTTTCTAGAATGTGAAGTTTAAAATCATCATAAATACTCTAATAGCAACTTCCTCAAAACTAACCTAATAGCATCCCATTCAACCACCAGCCTCTTGAAAGTAAATACACTCATCCCACGTGCTTTCAAATCAAGAGTATGCAACTCCAGCTGGCCAGTCATCATCCAGACTAATTCACAGTAAACCTTCTGTTTAATGTTGTCACCTGAGAAAAAAAAAAAGCTGACAGCCTACTTGCCCTAAACACTTTAGGGTGTCTCAAATCCTCTCTGGTTTCCAATTTAATGTTTTTGAAAGAGATACTAGAAAAGAAAGCACAAGCAGACTGCAGCAATACCTTCTCAAATGCTTAAGACTAAAGGAGTTTAAACACGTGAGCACGTCTATAAACACACCTATCATGTTTTATCATTTTATTTACTGAATCTGAGCTTTGCCAAACTATCATGATCGGAAACTCTAAGTCTTGTGCCTCCACAGCACAAAAAAACTGTTAAGTAGTGCTTGTGCCTTCTGCCTCACACTCATGTACCGAGAAGCTCCAGTAGGTGCTGGAATAGAATATCACAGCCTGTTGAGAGATCAGATTTGAGTCAAAGCAGACTGTTCTAGATGGCACACTTAACGGTTCATATGGCGCCCGATATGCTTCCAAGTAGGACAGCTGTAAAATACAATCTGCTCTATAATCCTGTTCTTCGAACAGAACATACCCAGTGCAGACAGCATCACCAGAAAATTTAATCATACAACTCTAGCAAGTTGCAAAACGGGCACATTCAAACTGAAATCCGGGTTTGCAAGTTTCAGCACAGTTTCAAGAAATACAGAACGCTAAACCCAGGGTGATGTAATGGTCAGAAAGATACTTGAAAGAACAAATGTTCAAATTTTCTATTAGTCTCAAAGAACTTACAATATATTAAAGATATATGTCTCCTTTAAGTGATCTCAGAAACCACAGAATTATTTAAAGCCTAGGCTTTGATGAAGACAAGGTTACACTATCATTCTATCAACCGATCCTAGGAACTTCTTAACACCACAGATTCAAAAGGGTGTGTTCTAGAAGTAACGGAAGTATGACATTTCAGGAGCACAGGACACAACTACAGACTACATTAATCTTGCTGCTCATCAAGTAACATTTTTTAAGAAATACCACAAAAAAAGAGGTAATTAATAGCTTGTATCAAATTTCTCACATTATTGAAAACTAGCAAAGATAAAAGCAAGTCAAAGTAAGGCCTCATGATTAAAAAAAACCCAAACCACAAAACTACTAAGATAAAGTTACAGTTTGATACTGCACTTACTCAAACAGATAACAGATGATAACTTTTTGGCTGGTTTAAATTTTAGTACGTGCAAGTGCAGATGTACAGGGAAAAATTCTCACTGTCCTTGCATATCCCTTCTTCCTGTCACTCATTTCCTGAATTTCAGGGAATATTGTACTATAATAATAATACTAATTTGAGCCAAGCCCCACTGATCTGAAGAGGTTTTAATCCCTATTATGCTGACAAGGTGGAAAAAAAAGAGACTTCAACTTTGTGATTAAAAGTACCAAGAATAGCTCAAGAATCTCAAGTATCTGATCGTCTTAGACTTAATCTATCAGCTTAATTGCATGATCGACCTTCAGAATTTTCTCTAGTTGAAGAATCCAAATATTGAAAAGATAAATATTAAGCACCTTTCGTGCTGCATGTCAAAGTCAATACACCACCAATCTTCACTACAGAGACCGGACAACAAGCCTTTACTGATCTGGGGATTTTGTTGTGATATATGTGTTATGAAAGATAAGACGCTATCACAATTAAAGTATTAAATCAAGACAATAACTTGTAGCATAATCACATTGTCCTAGTTTCACTCGGACAGAATCACAGAATGAATTTTCTGTTCAGAAAAGCTAAATTTCTCAAGCAAGCTGCATTTTTAAGACGACTGCAGCACCCAATTTGGTGAGAACAAAGTTGGTAAGACACTCTGGTTTAGTTTGCAGCCAGACGTGATATGCAGGTACCCATAGTGATCAAGGCCTTTCCAACTTGTTTTTGCTAATGACCTAGATGTTCCAAGAACCTGGGGGGAGCATGGCCAGGGTGACTGATGCCTAAATTGGCAAATAAGTATTCCATACCATGTAACATCATGCACACTACAAATGTGAAAGTTTGTTAGGGCTGGCCTCTCTTTCTCAATGGTCACTATCCCTGTGAGGGTCTCGCCTTCCTTCTGCTCCCAAGGCCTACTCTCTTCCAGGATTGCAGTTTCAGGATTTTCCTGCTCCAGGATCGCTAGATGGTAACGGGCTGGACATTGGTCAAGGGGTGGTTAGCAACTGCACCATACATCACTTGTCTGTATACAGTATTATTATTTTTGATTTTATTTTATTTCAATTATTTATTCAATAGTTCTTATCTCAACCCACGGGTCTTCCTTCCTTTTCCCCAATTTGCCTTCTCAAGTGCAGAGGGGTCACTCAGTAATAGAACAGCTGGCTAGTGTTTAGCCTCGGATACAAGCTAAACACAGACACACATTTCCAAGCAGACTTAGTGACCAAAATCTGAAAATGAGTTAAATAATGCTGGTAGTATGAGTTTTAATCAAACTTCCAAGTGTTTATGGCAGTCACAGTGATCTAAACACATCCATTATCCCCTACTAAATTCCTCCATTCATGACAGTTTATTAAGAAGAAGGTGGATATTTATATTTTCCATTTAAAATTCGACATGCAGCTCAGTACTAGTCAGAAGGTGCACACCTGCTTTCAAAGTAGATGTGACCTTTACGTAAGGTAACATACATTCAACAGATTTTATTTTATTTAGTTGAATTTTATAAATCATACCAAGTCTTAGGTTTATAATGTAGTATTTGTCAACAGAAGGCAGTCTCAATCCAGGTAACAGAATGTCTGAAGTAAATGTTTAGATTGTCTAAAAAATATTCAGCGATTATTTACCTTAAAAACAAAACCCATGCACCTTTCTGGAACTTAAGAAAAACACCCACATTCACAGTCAAGTATGACTGCTTTAATAGAAAAGGGAGAAAAATTATGTAGTAAGGTTGGATTTCACTACAAATCACACAGCCAGACAGAAGAATGTTCTAGTTTCCAGAGGATTAGAAGAATCATATTTGAAATGGTTAGGTGTACTCAAAACAACCAACAAATATAATGTATATGCATGGGCTTTTTCACTACTAAAACAGAGCAAAGAAGTCCTGACAGATTTATAACAGGCATTTTTATGTCTACATTCAAGAATAGAATCCTAAAGAATGGAAGTAACCAGGATGATTCCATAAGAACTGGCCAATTTGAAGAGAAGCAAGCCAGAAACCTGGATATAATCTTATAAATCTCCTGTGTGTACTGAAAATTAAAGACTGAAACACAAAACATCATTTGCGTAGTGTAAATCAAGGATAATGAAGGACTGTGCTAATTTGTGTATACGTAAAAAGAATTTTAAAAATGGATGGAAGGAAGTAGCCATGATCGGAGTTAGCAAGAGCTTCCAAGGAAGCGCTTGAGCATGTTGAAAAATAACAGACCCCTGTGCAATGACACAACTTTTAACCTATAACAAAAAAACCTGCCATTATTAAATCTATTTTATTTTTAAAAAACTTTTAAGTTCCAAATAACATCCTATTAGTCTGTCTCAAAAACCAAGACACTGTCCATGTTCCCATAAAAGGAAAAGAAGGAAAAAGGTAGGTGTACTTTCATCAAAAAGCTTAGTGAAATCTTTTTTGTAAACATCTGACCATGTCTGATCTGTGGATCTGATCAGGTCTGAAACATCTGTGGAGAGAATGCAATGTTTGCTTTTATGTTTCATTGGACATTGGGAAGGCAGTGATTTTGGTTTATTTTTACATGAACAAACCCTATATAAAAAAACTCTATTAGCAGAGGTGAATTTTTAAACAGTGATGGGAGAAATTAATACAAGTCTACATGCCTTTGTTTGTCTTCATTAATGTAACATTCAGCTAAAAATCATGACTTTTCAGACAAGTTCTTTATTGAAAACTTAATAAACTGTAAATAAAATATTAAAGACAGACACTTAAGCTTATTCAAAATAACCTATTATGTAATACTTAATATCCTGTAGTTACTGTTCCAAACATACATTACACATACCCAAACAACCCGTTATACAACGGCATGTTGGTTATAATAACAATAACTTGAACTATTGCAAGTGCAGAATTCTACTCATGAGTGAAAGTTCCACTGTTCTTTGTCAAAACTAAGCCACTGAAAAAAGAATGCAGGATAAGAGTATCCTTCATTCACCTAGTAAGCCAAACTACTGTTTTTGCAGTCCTTAGAGCAGTAGTCCCTAACAAGAAAATGTTCCTAACTGGTCATCTTTATCAGAAAAATTCAGGAGCTGTTATGGGGCTAGTTGGGGTTTGGTTTTGTTGTTTGGCTTTTTATTTATTTATTTAAGCGTATGCATGTATTTAAGACAATCCACAAGCTACGAAAAAAAACACATTAGAGCATTATGTATCACATTTGGTTAAGATAAGCAGGTGAAGGGTCATCCAGGTTTTGAAATTCCACAAGATAAATATGTGGGAATAGATTACAATTACAACATAAAGGCAAGAAGAGTCCTTATTTTGACTGAAGTACATACAATTCTTGCATTCCTTCTTCTCTGTCAAACTGATGGAAACCAGTCCAGACTGGAAATTCTGGATTTGTTCCCTGGACATTAGGTTCAAAGATCAAAAGAGCAGGAGAGGACACACATCACATAGAACTTGAAGGATTTATTTTCTCAAGTGACTCTGTGATAAGACAGCCTCACTAACCAACAATGCTATATGGATCAGCATACAAGAATGCAGACAAGGACACCCCTCAGCTATGTATGGGTTGGATATTTGATGACTGGCCCAACTATATCTAGCTATCTTATCAACTTCTCCTTCCTGCAAAGGTAACCAAATCAAGTGCACTTTAGCAATATGAAACACTTCCAGAGAAAGTTACAATAACATACCACTTTTTATTATACATGATACCAAATAAAGAGATCAGTCTGTTACAAGCTAGGGGCAGTAGTAACAAGCAAGCAGACACTAAATGCTTAAACATTGTTCCTGTCAGCTTTAAACACAAGTGACAATCTCAAGCTATCCCGTAGGGGTATGAATATTTGCTGAATCCTTTAAAGGAATAGTCCATGACTCTTAAATCAAATGATATCTTGCAGTAAGGAAAACAGAACATGCATCCTGAGTGAGCCTTGGCAATTCAGTCATGGAAAGAAGAAATTCTTGAGAGGATGTTAGAAATATTTTTCTACCTCCTAGCTCTGTATAGAGGAAACAATAGCACATGCAGACAACATTGGTAAGGCACTGACAAGTATGTCAGTGAATGCTTTAACTGTATTTTAATAATCTTCCAGTGTTTTACTAATGTGCTATTTAACATTTTGGAAGAGGAAAGACTTTAACAATCTAGTTCTGCTCATTTAGCACTGATTTATATCAATGATCAAGTAGGTAAATAAACATAAAACTAAATGTAGTACCTCAGTTTCTTACTGTTTCCCATCATGTTGAGGCCAATTGAGTTCCCTTTGAAAAATCTCAAGCCTCCAGCTTTGCCTCGCCTTGCGTATGTTTTTATGGAATCACCACTGGTGCCGACAGCTCCAGGCCGAAAACGAAGTGACTGTAACAAGAGAATTCACATATATTAAAATACTTGTATAAAAGTTAAAAGGAAAAAAAATGTAAAATATTTATATAAATATTAATTTGGCTTCATTTTCAGACTGTTTTTGTACCAATTTTCATGTACAATATATCCCATCTACACCCCTACTCACTAGGATTCTTTACTAAACAAAATATGAATATTTTCAAAGTATTATGAAGCATCTTAGAGCAGTAAGCTATTTCAGTATACATCAAAAAACACAAAAAGTGTAGCTTTTGCCTATGTATCTGGTGAAGGGGCTGGAAAATAAAACTTATGAGGAGCAGCTGAGGGAATTGGGGCTGTTTAGTCTAGAGAAGAGGAGGCTGAGGGGAGACCTGATTACAGCCTACAAATACTTGAGAAGGGATGGTGGGGAGGTGGGGGAAGGGCTCTTTACATTAATGATGGGTGATAGGACAAGAGGAAATGGGTATAAGCTTAGTCAGGGGAGGTTCAGGTTGCATGTTAGAAAGAATTTCTTCTCTGAAAGGGTTGTCAGCCACTGGAAGAGGCTGCCCAGGGAGGTGGTTGAGTCCCCATCCCTGAATGTGTTTAAGAAAAGGGTGGATGAACTACTTAGGGATATGGTTTAATGGGGGATTAGGGACGGTTGGACTCGATGATCTCTAAGGTCTTTTCCAACCTAGAAATTCTACGAAATCTTCTCCTTTTATATATATACACACACATATGCATACAAAATTTGGAATCTGACAGTAGGCAATCATGGGATATAATGATTAATATTTTAATTAAAAACATAATCCCATTAATGATAATTGTAAAACTTAAAACTAGTTGTCCATGCTCATATTTTCAGAATACTATACAAATAAACTAGATCTATAGGAGTCAGAGGCACAAAAACATTATGGGTAGAGAGATAAACAGCTTGACCATATGTTGCTAAACCAACACATAAGCTTTCATTTTGTAATACCCCACAGATTACTATGCAACATTGTTTAAGAACCTAGCAAGCCTTAAAGATACATTTTCACCAGGAGAGATAAACAGAGCACTTACCTTTCTTTCTTCATTGGGACTGAAAGGCCCATCACTGTCATCTACGCTGAGCAGATTTGCCTCACTAGATAGGTGTGGGAGAGAAAGGTACATAAATTGTATTGCAACAGAGCACCAGCAAAACACTTCAAACACACAAAGCCCTTTTTTTTCTTTCCCTCTAAGTTTAAATGTATCACATACACATTGTATATATAGGTCCAAAATAACAGGAATATAAAGTGGGCAAGATAGTGATCCAGATGCATTATGTGAACCTGAACTTAAAAGTGTACATCAAATTATTTCATAGAAAGCAAAATTAAAAGGATGTTATTAATTCAAAGTAGAGAATACTACGGAAACTTCAATATTGATACAGTAATGTTACTGATGACATGAAATACTCTATACAATCCCTATGCATAAGTTGAGTCAAAAACTAAATTGATCTATAAAAGTTTGTTCATGCATATCAATGTTCAAACGTGTGGTTTAAAACTGCAAGCTTCACAGTGCTTTACGAGAAGAACTTACGTATAACTAAATTTTAGCCCATAGCAATTATTGCCAAAATACGTCTTCCTAAAAATAGTGTATTCAGTTTGACTCAATTGCTCATTAAAACGTATTTCTTTGGTACTTCTATGTCTGTAATCTTCAACTATTATAAAGAAGAAGAAGACACAAAAAAAGAAACCTATCCCATGACATTGTGAAAATGTACTCTCTTCAGTAATAGGCAATTATCCTCAAGTAATCTTAAGTATTTAAATTAAAACCCCAATCATGCATTTTATACTGATAGCAGCTAGATTAGGCTAAATAGATTCTCGCTTCCAGGAGAAGCAACTTGCAGATAATCCCTTCTCATCAATCCTGATAAGGTTACTCCTCTCTTGGCTGCGACACAATAAAACAACTTTTAGCCAACTTGTAATTGCGTGGTTTGGGGAGTTTTTGCTTAAGATCATTCAGGCAGAAATTACTTAAAAATACAAGCAGTTATGCCAGGAGTTCCAACGAACAGCTACAGAAGAGAAACAATGATGGAGGTGAAGATGGAAACGTTTCTTAGCTGCAGGCATGAGATACTGACTGAAACATACCTAGTGACTTAAGCTCTTCATATATAAGGCAACTACTCAGTACTCGCCCCCTGCTCCAATTTCTGAAAAACTTCTTCCATGCACAAGATTTCCCTTCCTGTTACAACTTATTGCATTTTATGCAATATAGATATTACTGCATCAAATAAAATAAAAGAAAAAAGTTCTTGACACCTAGGGTGAGAACTGCAGACCCTGAAAGTTTGGGAGATAAGACTGTGTGCACAGTTGGTTTTGATACGGAAAGAACGATGTAAACATCAACACTGAGCACTGTTGCATTTCCCTTTCGTTTACAATTCTAGGTGTGTAATGGTAAAATGAACAGTGTAGTGGATCATCACTAATTTGTGGGATAAAGTGTCCCAAAGACAAAAGAGTATAGCTGTACTTCTGTACAGACTATCCGTGGGTATCAACATTTTAAAATACTGTAACATTTTTTTTAAACTGTCTTTCAGAATAGATTATTCTTTCGAGGGAGGGTCACTGAGCTTTCTTAACCCTTCATCAGAAGACAATGAGTTTAATGATTTCAGAAATTTTCCAGATTCTAAAGAATAAATAAAACACTGCAGCACAGACATGAATAGCAACTTATGGTACCTGCAGCTCTGGCGTTCACCTACTGTGCTGACCTAGTCAGATCATTTCACCTCTAGATACACTTTCCTTCTTCAGCTCCAGCCTGGAGAAAAATCTTGACGATTTTCAAAATGCCCCTGTACAGTAACCTATACTTTGAAGGCTTCAAGATGCCACAATGCTGCAAGCATTTTAAAGGGTATTTAGGTGGGTGACAGAGAAGAGAAGGTAATAGACTACAAATGAGCAAAACACTGAAAAAATCCTTAAATCAAACTGAACAAGAATAACTCTTGTATGATGTAACTAAGATGACATAACTGGAAAAATATTTAGGAACTGAATGTTTTTAAAGAACTAGTATTTTTAGATTTTAAGGAATGCAAAGTATATGCATCAGTACCAGAAAGGCTGTTTTTTCAGAGAGCAGAATACATAGCAACTGAGTAATGTCTATTTGCTCATGTATCACATGCTCACAGTTGCCTGCTTAAAAGATGCAATTTATACAGACAGGAAAAAAAACACTGTACCACACTCCCACATACCAGACAGTAACATTTTATCACTACTGAAACGAAATCTCAGTGGTCTTGCTGGGAGGAGGCTATGCCTCCACACTTCGTCACTTTTAACCAGGGAACCAGAGTTTCAATATTGTTCAAGAGAACAATAATTTCTAGCTTTGCGATACTTCAATTAAAATTTTAGAACAAATGAAAGTTAAGGCTTTCCTAAGATTAAGAGAAAAAACAGAAGTAAGTAATTTAGGTAAACAGAGCTCTTTCCAAAGGGGAGTACATAATTATGCATTCACATTTAGGCACTGAACAAGAAAAAAAAAAATATTTCTCTTTCCTTATCTCTAATCACTTACCATTTGTTTAATGTTTTAATACATTCAGAACTGTGCAATAGCTAGTTAGATACCTCAGTTTAATAGACCATGTTTTTACTATGATCTGCAAGCAACCCAAACTTTAAATCCCTTATCACTGAAGTTCCACTCCAATAAGCTGCAAGCATATTTCTATCAACTACCAAGTGATTCAGCCACATTTCAAACATAATCAGAATTTCTTTCTGAAAACTCTTACATACAAAAACTAGAGGCTGACATATTTCCCCTCACAGTGCACTGAGTACATTCTTTATTTTAAATTACATATTGGTAGGCAGCACAATAAAAAAAGCCCTAAAACCAGAGCCACAAGAGAAGCAGTGGTATTATTCAGCTCATGCACAATGCCATCCTGTTAAAAATAGCCTTAACTAAAACTGCTAAAAATTAAGAACTGAGGCTCTGAACAAAAAGAGTTTTATCAATTTTAAGGCTATAGTGCCTAAACAGGGTCACAAAAGAAGCAAAAACATTATATAAATATGAGACTTTTTTTTTTTTGAAAAAGGAATAAAACGGGAAAAAGTACTGGAAAAAACCTAAACAGAAATTTAAAAAAGTATTATTGGTTTTCCAGTTGGAATAGAAGGGAATAAGCACTTTATCCCTGAAATGAAAGAAAAAAAACCTAAAACTTTTGGAAAGAAAATGTTAAGAAAGGATACCAAAGTGCAAATAAATTAGACCCATTCATTTGTATTCAGTTTTCTGATAAGGCTGTTATTGAAGAAATCTCAGTGGAAGGTCCAAGTCTGGACTATTAGAAAACCACTACGACAGCCAAGAGAAAACTGAGCCCACCAGTTTACAAAACCACAATATATTGTGACATATTTCAAAAACATTTAAATAGATACTAAAAAGGAAGCGAACATAGAATCACAGAATCACAGAACGGTTAGAGTTGGAAGGGACCTCAAAGATCATCTAGTTCCAACCCCCCTGCCATGGGCAGGGAAACCCTCCACTACACCAAGCTGCCCAAAGCCTCATCCAACCTGACCTTGAACACTTCCAGGGATGGGGCATCCACAACTTCTCTGGGCAACCTGTTCCAGTTCCTCACCATCCTCTGAGTGAAAAATTTCTTCCTTATATCCAATCTAAATCTGCCCTCTTTCAGTTTAAAGCCATTGCCCCTTGTCCTAGCACTACACACCCTTGTAAAAAGATCCTCCCCAGCTTTCCTGTAGGCCCCCTTTAAGTACTGGAAGGCTGCAATAAGATCACCCCGGAGCCTTCTCTTCTCCAGGCTGAACAGCCCCAACTCTCTCCGCCTGTCTTCATAGCAGAGTTGTTCCAGTCCTTGGATCATCTTTGTGGCCCTCCTCTGGACCCGCTCCAGAAGCTCCCTGTTCTTCTTGTGTTGGGGACTCCAGAGCTGAACACAGTATTCCAGGTGGGGTCTCACAAGAGCAGAGCAGAGGGGCAGAATCGCCTCCCTTGACCTGCTGGCCATGTTCCTTTTGATGCAGCCCAGGGTGTTTATAGATGAGAAGCTCAACATGAGCGGCAGTGCGCTCATGCGGCCCAGAAGGCCAACCGCATCCTGGGATGTATCAAGAGAAGCGTGGTCAGCAGGTCAAGAGAGGTGATTCTCCCACTTTAATCTGCACTTGTGAGACCCCACCTCGAATACTGCATCCAGTTCTGGTGTCCCCACCATAAGAGAGACATAGATTTGTTGAAGAGTGTTCAGAGGAGGGCCACAAAGATGATCCAGGGGCTGGAGCACCTCTGCTACTAGGACAGGTTGCAGGAGCTGGGATTGTTCAGCCTTGAAAAGAGAAGACTTTGGGGGAACCTAATAGCTGCCTGAAGGGAACCTACAGGAAGGCTGGGGAGGGACTTTCTACAAGAGTGTCCACTGATAGGACAAGGGGAAATGGGTTTAAGTTGAAGGAGAACAGATTTAGATTAGATCTTAGGAAGAAATTCTTCAGTACGAGGGTGGTGAGACTTTGGAATAGATTGCCCAGAGAAGTTGTGGATGCCCCCTCCCTGGAGGTGTTCAAGGCCAGGTTGGACAGAGCCTTGAGTAGCCTGATCTAGTTGAGAGGTGTCCCTGTCTATCACAGGGAGGTTGGATTAGATGATTTCTGAGGTCCCTTCCAGCCTATGCCATTCTATGATTCTCTGATACAGTTGGCTTTCTGGGCTGCCAGCGCACATTGCCAGCTCATATTGAGCTTCTCATCTACCAGCACTCCCAAGTCCTTTTCCTCAGGGCTGCTCTCAATCCATTCTCCAACTAGCCTGTACTTGTGCTTGGGATTGCCCCAACCCATGTGCAGGACCTTGCACTTGGCCTTGTTGAACTTCATGAGGTTCACACAGGCCCACCTCTCCAGCCTATCAAGGTCCCTCCGGATGGCATCCCTTCCCTCCAGCGTGTCCAAAACACCACACAACTTGGTGTCATCTGCAAACTTGCTGAGGGTGCACTCAATCCCACTGTCCATGTCACCCACAAAGATGTTAAATAGCATTGGCCCCAGTACCGATCCCTGAGGAACACCACTCGTCACTGGCCTCCACGTGGACATTGAACTGTTGAGCACAACTCTCTGAGTGCGACCATCCAGCCAATTCCTTATCCACCGAGTGGTCCATCTGACAAATCCATGTCTCTCCAGTTTAGAGACACGGATGTCATGTGGGACAGTAGCAAATGCTTTGGATAAGTCCAGGTAGACAATGTCAGCTGCTCTTCCCCTATCCATCAATGCTGTAACCTCATCATAGAAGGCCACCAAATTAGTCAGGCAGGATTTGCCCTTAGTGAAGCCATGTTGGCTGTCACCAATCACCTCCTTATTTTCTATGTGCCTTTGCATAGTCGCCAGGAGGATCTGCTCCATGATCTTGCCGGGCACGGAGGTAAGACTGACTGGCCTGTAGTTCTCTGGGTCTTTTTTATTTCCCTTTTTAAAGATGGGGGCTATGTTTCCCCTTTTCCAGTCAGTGGGAACTTCACCATGATGGAAATAATGGATAGTAGCTTAGCAACTTCATCTCCCAGTTCCCTCAGGACCCACGGATGCACCTCATCAGGTCCCATGGACTCGTCCACCTCCAGGTTCTTAAGATAGTCTCGGACCTGATCTTCTCCTACAGTGGGCAGTTCTTCATTCTCCCAGTCCCTGCCTTTGCCTTCTGTGGCTTAGGCTGTGCAGCTGGAGCTCTTGCCAGTGAAGACTGAGGCAAAGAAATCATTGAGAACCTCAGCATTCTCCATATCCCGGGTAGCCAGGTCCCCCATTTCCTTCTGGAGAGGGCCTACATTTTCCCTAGACCTCTTTTTATCACTGACATATCTATAGAAGTTTTTCTTGTGGCCCTTGATGTCCCTGGACAGATTATCCAAGACACTTCAAGAACAATCATCTGTAAAACCAGAAAGTGTCTTATGTTAATTTCAGCAACCAATTTAATATACCACTTTTGACAGGTTTGTACCGTCCTTTCATGTCTTCTGCACATAAGATGTACATTGTTTCCATCATTTATTCTGTGACATCTACACAGGTTTCAGTGCGTTCAACTGACCAACTGGTCTTTTTTACTACTGTTCTATGTTAAGCTTCCTCTCCTCTATGACCTCCAAGTAGAAAGCAAGAAAATTCTCAAGTCACCTGCTATCATCTTGATTATTCTCTTAAGTAGATAAAATCTTGTAAATCATCAAAAATGTTACTTTTACTCTTTCAAGTGGACTAAAGATTATCTGCAGACATTTACTTTGGGACACTTGTCAATTACAATTTGAATTTCCATCACTTTAGTTCCATGCTGGTTATGAACTCCAGCAGCGTTTAAAAATGTCTATATTGTGTTGGGTGATTATTTTATTTTTCCAAATCTTCTTTAGCTTACAAAAGTTCTTTACTCTTTTGTGTTCATTACTTGACACCTTATTATGACACAGTCCATCTAATTCTGCAAGTAAGTTAAATGACACACTTTTAAAATAATCTCCCTACTCTAAAAATTGCTTTGGTAGGAGGCCATTAGCCACATATTTTGTGTTCACCTCATTGAGGAAAGACAATCCAAGCAGACATCCAGTACCGGCCAACAACATTAGCACAGATCTCATGGGGTAACACAAGAATACAGCCAACCCATTAAGTGCTGGAATGTTATTCTTGGGCCAGTTCAAAACAAACTTATTGTGTGTCTGCCATTAAGAGGGCAAAAAGCTGTGATAAGGTCAGACACTAAAATGCTGGTGCCTCAACAACAAGCATGTGATGCATCCAGACGCTTGTTTCAGATTTACAGCTTTCTCCACATAGAAATGCAGGAGGTTACAAGCATTGCTAGTAAATATCAGCATACCACAGCAAATAAGAATGACATTTTTAAAAAACTGCCAGAATGCGTACTTATTGCATAGTATATTCAAAATACTGGGACAACACAAAGTTTTATGATGGAACAATTCTGTGAACTAAAGCTGCTAATCTTTTAAATGTTCTGCTAAAGGTAAAAGGAATTTAGAAAGAAAAGGACAATTTACTGTCAAATAAAGATTCCCTTCTGTCAGTATTTTGTTACACAAAGTAAAACGTGTCAGAAAAGTAAAATACACAAATTATTTCAAAATGCTCAAAGCTTACAATGTCATTAAGACAAAAAAAAAAAACAAACCCAAACAGGTGTTACCAAAAGTAAATATATTGGGAGCTTAAAACATATAGCTGTCTGGAGGGAGTGAGAAGTTGCTTGAAATTATATCAGAGGATGGGTAAGCAAAAAAGGCAGGATCTCCAGTTTAAATCAATTTTCAGCTACTCTTTTATCTGTACTTCCAGATACGATTCTGCATAATTTACAGGTATAAAAATGAATTACTGATGTGAGGTGGTAATAAAATTTCAATATTGGCTACAGGAAAACTGTTTATCATACAGAATATTTGAAAGGAATGAAAAAATCACTCAGAAATACCATCTTAGTATCAGATACAATTATATAAAACATACGTTCCATAATCAGTTTTTCAAACTTTTTTCTTAGCATCACTACACTATATACATCTCATTCTGTGTTCTTAAGTCAACATCAGCTGGAGACAGATGGAAACCTGTAAATTAGTAGAATCAAAAAAGCTGCCACGCTTACAAATGTGAGTTACTTTTATTTCTGAAGACAAGTAAAATGCAAATACTAACTGCATCGTATAAACTGTTACTACACTTAGAACATCTTGCTGTGCACCACAAATGGATGTAAAATTGCTAAAAAAAGCAAGCGTAATTTTATAAAACTAAATTCCCTGAGTTTGAGAACCTTTTAAAAAGTTATTTTAAATTCTGATACAGTCCTGTTTTGACTAAAGCTCTTAATGCTTACCTCACACTTCAATGAACTCCTGAACTCATTTTTTAGTGACTAAAACTTCAAATTTCTTAATGTTTTTATAAGATTACAGCATAACCACTTAGGCTGCAGCAGCAGGCTAAGTGTCTACTTTCCTATCTCCCTTCCAATGCACAATACTTGGTAGAATATTACAAGATACAAATTTGTATAAGAATTATCTTTTTTACTTAACCACAGGATTCAGTTTCTCCTTACTAGAGAACTATAGCATCTTTTTTAAACTTGCAGGTCCTACTTTCCAAATAAATATCTGACAACAAATAAACCTAACATGCACTCTTCATGCATGAAACTTGTTCTTTTAACAATTCATTAGTCTTTTTGGAAATAAATACATTAATACCAAGAAAACATATTAGCAACAATAAAATGTCACAAGGACAAAGCCTGTATTCAAACCACACAAATAGAGTTTAAGTTTTAGTCAAAAATATGAAGTAAAGAATTAAATGACCAGGAAACAAAAACAGCCTTAACTTGACCCAGTGAGATAAGCTCAAGGGAAAAAAAACCACAGTCTTTTAAACTCAGTTTAACTGGCTGTAGGCCTATAGCCACTGAAGTACCTTCATAACTGTGAAGTACTGAGTAGCATCACCACTAAAAGGAAAAGTTGAAACTGCTTGGATACTCTACCTTTCCATTTCCTTACCTTGCGTGTTGACATATTTCCTGTCTGTGTTCCTTAGACTTACACAGTAGCTCTGTGTAACACTTTGAAATGTGCCGTGCCCTATGTTGTAAGCCACACGTTCGCAATAAAATTTAAATTATAATACACTGTTATACGGCAATACTATTTAAAATAACTTCTTTGAAACCGTTTTTATTAATTGCTAAAATTTTTAAGATATTATATATCGTTTCTTATTCATAAATTACAAAAAATATTTATTTATAAATAGACACTTATACTTTTAATAGCCTAGATAAAAGCATCCTTACTCTTTCTCTGCATCTCCTTCACTTTCTTCTGCATGATCAAAGCTCCAATTATTTTTAAAACCTCCATCTCTCTTGGACTGTGATCTATCCAAAGCTGAAATGAGAACAAGTTAAGATAAGTCTTGATTTCAACCTGAGTTATTAATCAACACAAACTAGAGGAGTAAACCAGATGTATATATTTTCCCCAAGTATTTATTTTGTTGATGTTAATGTTTAACTATCATTTGACAAAATAAGTTCATCAATGCAGTGGTGATTCATTTCCCTAAATAAAAACAAGTGAGTATCTGTTAACACCTTGATTACTAATGGAACAAGTTAGGAAGCTATTAAAAATGATGACATGAGGTAGTTTTACAAGGATTTCAACTCTTTTACTGACACCTGTAAATTTAAGGGTTCCTTCTCTGATATGAATATGCCACATGCAGAAAAGATATTCACATTTATTATTTAAATGTCTAATATCCAAGAACATATTTTATTTTTCCGTATACAAGCAACAGTTCTGAACTGCACCAAGCACAATTTCAACATACTTTTTTTTTTTTCAGTTCAACATCTGACATTGACTTGAATTAACATCTGATGCTAAATGAAATTTCAGCTTTAGTATCAACTAAGTAAAAATTGGAACTTTCTGAGAACAGTCACACTACATCAAATCTCTGATTTATCTACTGCGATATCCAAAAGTATGGACATTTTCATATAATATGATCATATGAGAGTATTCTTACGTTAAGGAGGTCCAGAGGACAGAGACAGCACTCACTAAAGCAAGGCACCGTTCACCCTGGGCCCTAGTTATTGCGACTAAAAGCTGTCTCACACGAATTCTCTATGAAGCAGCTTTGATTTTGGTATAACTAAAATCTGTCTTTTCTTACTATGTTTTTCTTTAAATAGTTGGAAATGCATTTAGAAATAATGAATGCAACTGTATGTTTTGATAGAAAAGAAAAAAAAAAATCACAAGCAACAACAGATGTCTAGGGTAAAGTATAAACAGTGCACACAGAAATATTTATTGCATATTGAACCTCTACTTCCAGCTACTTGCATCTACCGAGAACTTCCCGAGCCATGGGTGGTATTTTTGTGTTTAGCAGCCTTTGCTAGACGTTTTCTTCTCCCTGCTAGCTTTTTTAACCAACCCTACTTTACAGAACCAACAGCATCTTGCAGCAGATAGTACCTCAATTACACAGTATATGAGTAAGTATCTCCTTTTTTTTTGTCCTGATTCAATCTGGCATCATTTGCTCCTACTTAATACTCCACTGCTCCAGTTTTTGTACTTTGGAAGACAGTAATAAGTTATCCTTTCCAATTCACTCATAGATTGCATAGATCTCTGTTGTGTTCTTTCACAGTCATCCTTTTCTCAGGCAGAAAAAGAAAAAAAACTGAATCTTTTTAATTTTTCGTCACATAAAAGCTGATTCATGCTTTTAAATAACTCTCAATGCTTCTCTCTGAACCTCTTCTTGTCTACTGTACTATTTTTGAGACAAGAAGAGGATACCAACACTATAAGGAATATCCAAGACACATACATGCAGTAGCTTGATGTTTCTGTTTTGTTCTTTACTCCTCTCCCAGAAAGTCTTAACACTGCATTTGCTGTTTTCACTGCTATGGAGAACTGCATTGATGTACTAGATAATTCCATCTTTCACTCATGATTGGCAAGAACCAGTTCAGAACCAATCACCATCTACAAAAATTCTCTTTCCTACTTCTCATTCACTTGGACTACTTGGCACTTACCTACACTGAATTTCATATATGACTTTAACCCACATAACCCCAAAACTGAGCATCTGCAATTTTCTTTAAGTAGTTGGCCGTTATACTAACCCAAGTAAAGTTTGTAACACGTACAGACTTTGTTGCCTCTCTATCTCCTTATTTCTGTACCCAATGTTAAGACAGAACATTGTGCAATTCACAGTTACTCTTTCTATTAACAAAATGAATCATTTTTGCCCTCTCTTTTCATCTGTTGCCAGCCTTTCCTTACAAAACTTCCCATTTTATCCAGAGGTAACTTAGCATTTCCAAAACCCCTTTGGTAAAGAACTCTACAGAGTGAACAATGAAATTAATTCTGGTCTTCGTTACCATTTCTATGCATTTGGTTCTATGGTCACAAAGCTCATTGATGTAAAGTTCTTTAAATTCCTCCTCTGCATTTTTGAAAAGCTGCTATCATACTAGCTACCTTCTTTACCTGTAGCAAAAAGACGATGCTAAACAACAAGCAACACACTACAGTCATTAGCTCCTTTATCCCCGTGATCCTTACATCACTTGGATGAATGCCATTTGATCCTGCTGCCTTGTTCATTTTTTGCTTAATGTACTGCAATTTCTTCCACTGATGTTTCATTTAGAGTCATATACTCTATTACATTCCGTCTTCAGAAATATTCTGGCATGAAGACCTCTAAGTGTTGTCAAAGTGAGTGCAAGCAATTCCATTTTTCAGCTACGACTTCATATTCTCCAAAGCCACCTTTTACAACTTGGCTGTCTACTGATTCTACAAATACTCCAGAAACTTTTCTGCTGAATTTGAAGAATGACTTAACAATAGCTTTTATGTCTGTTATTCACCAAAGGAGTTATTCATCAAAAAAAAAATTGTGTGTGACTCATTATAATTACAGGTTTAATCTAGCAGCTTTTCTATTATTCTTTATTTTCCCAATTCGGACGAAAGTTCAGATTCAAGAAGGACGATGCTTTATTTCAGACATCTCCCCTTACCCTGCTGTTAGCCATGCCAACATTTGGGGGGCCTTTCAAAGTCTATTTAAATAAGCACCACGCATGTGCTGTAGGCCTCCAATAGAGTCTCTTCAAAAAACTCCCAAGCTGTCTGCACATATTTGACACTGCAGCTCCATCTTTCAGTTCCTTTCCAAAAAGTTTCTTAAGATTTTCTGTAGTCGTTTTTTTGAATTAAGTACTTCTATATTGGATGGTTTGTCCACTGCTACAGACCAGCTCAGTTGTCTACGGAAGAACAGTCTTAGTATCCCCACTCTGCTCCTTCAGCTCTGGATCAATTTTCACTCTCTCTAGCATTCTTGGTTCCACCAAAAATGCAAATCTAGAAGTAAACAATCTTGTTAGCCAGACTCTTCGCTTAACTGAGTTACTTGATCTGAATGGTCACTTGGGATCTGATTCTATACAGGGATAACAAGCTATCTGACACACACGCTAAGTTTCTAACTATTTTGTAGTAAGACTTAAATTTGGAACCTCCATGTTGCAATGTTTACCATTTATACTATTATCAAGGTCATTTTAATCAGCAATACACATTCCTACCCAGACGGTGAAAAATATTCAAATAAGCAGACCTGGCCCTAAGACGTTTAGTCGACAGCAGTCAATTGCTATACCTCCGCCCAAGAAAGGCAGCGTGCTGGAGCATATTTCACCAGCAATGACAAATCATTTTTCCTCCCACTACAAGCTCCCTTTGGTGTGTTATACCAAAGGAGATGAGCAATTGTGAGTCTAGATGGAATTTAAATGGACATCTTAAAAAGGTGTATCTAACATATTTCATTGCTTTTTTAAAAACAACTGTGATCAGTTACTTGTAATTTCTTTACAAATCAATTAAAAAATTTGCTAAAAAAATTATTTTACTTTTTAATAAAACCTTTATGGTATTATTAACCACATCCTGAAGTCAGCTTTTAAAAATCCTCATAGTCTTTTTGAGTAAAACCCCCCAAAAAATTTTGGATTACAAAACAAAGTATGCTTGTAGAAAGACTGGCAGAAAGCAGATTAACACCTTTAAGTTACTGTGTGTGGACACTGTTTTGTAAGCTTCTTTAGCAGAAGTTACTATCATTTAACAGTGTCGTTAAGCAATTCCTAAATAGCAGGAAAAAAGTTCACAGTGCATCTCCATGAAATAAGAGCAGAGTTGTGCATTTCCAAAAAAAAAAAAAATCCTTTAAAATTCTGCCTAAAATATTGAAGTGAGGAGCGAAATATACAGTATTTAGTAAAGTTCTAGTGTTCAACAGAAGATAATATCTTAGATGATTTTTTTGCATGTCTTGTACCTCATGCTCTAAGGACAATCATCCCATATGAATCCATATTACAGATGACCAGAAAAACATACCTATTTCTTTTTATTGTTTTGGATATGATGCTGTACTGGGTTTGCATGGCAAGGTTTTGGCAGTGGGGGGGCTACAGGGGTGGCTTCTGTGAGAAGATGCCAGAAGCTTCCCCCATGTTTGATAAAGCAAATACCAACCAGCTCCAAAATGGACCCGCCACTGGCCAGGGCTGAGCAAATCAGTGACAGTGGTAGTGCCTCTGGGATAACATATTTAAGCAGGAGGAAAAAACTGTGCAGCTGCAGCCAGAGAGAGGAGTGAAAATATGTGAGAGAAACAATTCTGCAGACACGAAGGACAATGGAGATGGAGCGGGAGGAGGTGTGCTGGAGCTGAGATTCTCCTGCAGCCCATGGTGAGGCAGGCTGTCCCCCTGCAGCCCATGGAGATTAATGGCAAAGAAGAGATCCACCTGCAGCCTGTTGAGAACCCCACATGAGAGCAGGTGCCCAAAGAAGGCCATGACTCCATGGGAAAACCTGTGCTGGGGCAGTCTGTTAGTGAAAGACTGCAGCCCATGGAAGGGACTCATGCTGGAACAGTTCATGAAGAACTGCAGCTCATGGGAAGGACTCACGTCAGAGAATTTTGAGGAGAACTATTTCCTGTGGGAGGGATCCCACACTGGAGCAGGGGAAGAGTGTGAGGAGGAAAGAGCAGCAGAGACAATGTGCGACAAACTGACCGCAACCCCCATTCCCCGTTCCTCTGTGCCACTGCGCGGCAGGAGGTAGAGAAAATCAGAAGTGAAGCTGAGCCTGGGAAAAAGGGAGGAGTGGGGGGAAGGTGGTTTTAGATTTGTTCTTATTTCTCATTATCCTACTCTGATTTGATTAGTAATAAATTAGATTGATTTTCTGCGTGTTGAGTCTGTTTTGCCCATGATGGTAGTTGCTGAGTGATCTCTCCCTGTCCTTATCTTGACCCATGAGCCTTTCATCGTATTTTCTCTCCTCTGACCAGCTGAGGAGGAGGAGGAGTGATAGAGCAGCTTGGTGGGTGCCTGTAGACCAGCCAAGGTCAACCCACCACACGTGCCAGATGCATTTACTGTCCACACAAAGACCAATTTTTCTAGGAAAGTAACTTTTTCAGACATATCACTGGATTGCCAGAAGAACTCCCCATCACCCCTGGAATACAACAGTAGAGACCTTAAGATTTATGTTACAACACGCAGAAGCTTTTACAAGTCTTTCATCTGCTGAGATCACATCTCTCTCTCTGTGTCCAAGAACCACCGAAAACATGAAACCTAAATCAAACAAAGGTTTGGTTCAGGACCAAAGATTTTTTTCCAGGACGACCTGAAGTTTACACTCTTTTTCCCTAGTTACAGTGGTCTGAAAAAAAAGAAATAATATAAGCCTCATCTTACAAATGCTTACACCATCACAACTACAGTATCAGATAATGCAGCATTCCTACAAAAACCACAAATTAGTTTAAACGTGCTCAGAATCATTGCTTTCATCTAGACTCATTTCTAAGTAAATTAAAAAGAATGCTCCTGAGCTTTCTAATCTGTTGTTCATTTACAGTCATCACATATATTGCTAAGAAGATACAAGTACTCATAAAAATCTGACACAGAAATATTTTTTAATTGTTCTACTATCCCTGTTGCTTCATTATTCTTTCAGATAGGCTTCTTCAGGCTCCTAAGCAAAATAGTTTTTTATCTTCCAGCTTTAATACCATCAGCTTGACTATATTAACTGTGTAACCACAGTGAGGTTGCATTTTCACATTCTGAAGCAGCACTACAGCTTTACTTATTCCTCACGCTTCCTAAAAGCTGGGGCTTCTTGCTTCCATCCTGCACTCTGTGTGTGTCAGCACAGCTGTTTCTTCACTGTGAGCAAACCTAGGGAAGGAAACCACTTCAGGCAAAAATACCCTGAGCGGCAGGGGAAGGGGAAAGTTATTTTTCTTCCATACCAGTTCCCTCTTCTGTTCAACTACACTACCATAGCACAGCTATGACAGCACAGCAGAGGTTAAGGGGCATCCACAAACAAAGACTGTTTGAAGCACTAAGGATATCAAAAAAATCTGCACGGAACCATAGCCTAACCTACATTTACAGGTACAGATCGAGAGATCTATTGCTTAAAATATGATTTAACCTTCCTCTCCCTAAATTAGCTGGAGACGCAAAAAACCTGTCAAAAATCACTTCCAATAATAGGTAGTAATAATAAACTGACAGTAAGTGAGACATGAAGCACAGAATTCATACACATTGGGTTGCTTACCATGCAGAATATAATGTAGAATGACTGGACTCAAGAACACAAAACTGCGTAAGTTCGATCATTTGCTGAACACTTTCTAAGCATTAACAAAGAGTAACAGAGGAGGATAAAAGTAGGCTAGAGCTTTGAAGTATGTCAAACATTTTCTTTGCAATGTCTCTGAAGGTTTTTCTGGTAAGATAGCGGCAGTAACCACACAGTGGACAACTAGTGTTCTTGACCTTTTCTACTGATTCTCCCAACAGAGATGCAGAGGTATCACTCAAGGATGCTGCCCTTATGATAGCATCAGAAAACAATGCAGAAGTACTTCAAGAGGGCTTCTTTATCTACACTAGCAGCAAAGGACTGCTAAGGAACATGTGGGCCCACTGCTCACTGAGACAGGAACCTAGTGACACAGGACATTGAAAATACTGAAGAATTTGATCCTTTTTTTTTCCCCTCCAGATTTCATTGGTAAGCTCTGCCCTCTAACCTCCCACTTCCCCAACTCTACCAGCAGAATCTGTAGGAATGCAACATCATCCATTGTTGAGGAAGATGCGTTTAAGGAACACCTAAGACAGTTGTACATGCAGAAGTCCACAGGATCAGACAGGACGCATCTGATGGTGTGGAGGAAGTTTGCCAATGTCACTGTTAGGCCACTTACATTATCTTTGAAAAGTCACTGCATAAGAGAGCTTCCTAATGACTGGAAAAACATCATACCTATCTTCAAGATGGGCAACAAGGATGATCTTGTGAACTACAGGCTAGTCTGCTTCACCTCAACTCCTCATAAGGTTATGGATCAAATCTTCCAGGAATCTATTCCCAGCTACGTGACGATAAGCAGGTAAACAGCCCAGATGGATATACCAAGGGCAAACTGTGCTCAACTAAGCCAGCTGCATTCTACAGTGAGTTGGCTGGTTGTGTACATAAAGGGAGAACAATGAGTGTTGCAAGACCTTTGACATGGTCTCCCACAGGCTCCTTATAGCCAGAACTAGAGAGACATGGACTGAGTAAATGAATGAGAAGGTGAGGAGAAAACCAGCTAGACCACCAGCGTCAAAGGATGATGTCTACCAGTACAAATCCTGGCATTCCTCAGCGATCAGTACTGGAACCAATACTGTTCAATGTCTTTGTTAGTAATCTGGATGCTGGGACTACGTGCACTCAGCAGGTTTGCAGACAATACCAAGCTGGGGGAAGGAGCTGACACACTGGAAGCCAAGGCTGCCATTCAGAAGGACCTAACAGGCTGGAGAAATGTGCTGACAAGAACCTTACGAAGTTCAACAAAAGCAAATGCAAAGTCCTACATCTGGGACCAAACGAGCCCATGCAGCAGTGCAGGCTGGGGGAAAACTGGGTAGGAAGCAGCTCTTCAAGAGGATCTGGGGTCCTAATGGACAGCAAATTGAACACGGGTCGGCAGTGTACGCCCACAGCAAGGAAGGCCAACTACTTGAAAAAAGTTTAGCCAGCAGTCAAGAGAAGTGACTCTTTCCCTCCATGTGGCACTTCCACATGAAACTGTAACCAGAGTACTGGATTCAGTTTTGGGCTCTCCAGTGTAACACAGACACCAACGCACTAGAGTAAGTTCAGCGAAGGGCTGTCAAGATACCCAGGAGGACTGAGTACATGACATATAAGAGGCTAAAAAAGCTAGGTTTATTCAGCCTTCAACAAGGGGGAGGGGAGATCTTTTTGCCATCTTCAACTACCTAATGAGAAGACAGAGAGAAGATAAAGCCAAACTCTCCACAGAGACGCACAGTAAAAGGACAAGAAGCACTGGACACAAGCTGGAACAACGGCAATTCCAACTCAATGAAATAACTTATTTTTTTACCATGAGGGTGCTCAATAGTGGACCAGGTTGATCTGAGACATCATGGAGATTGAACAAAGCCCTGAGCAACCTGCTCTTAACTGGTCTTGGTTTGGATAGGAGGTTCCAACTCATGTGATTCCATCCAGCAGTCTGGTAAAACCAGTGACTACCCATAGGTACAAACGATCACCTGAGGCAACTGCACCATCATCATAAACACTTCCAAAATTAAGTACCTCAGTCACTTTCCTTCCTTTCTCTAAGTCTGCCATGCACTCGAACTTTCCACACAAGTAAAATAATTTAAGTAACATCAAAAGCAGGATCCAACAATAGCAATAGAAGGAAAAAAAAAAGAAACAAATAAACAAAAAAGTAATTTTTTCATCGCTAGCACTATTAATATATATCATTTTCTACTTACATAAGACCTTTATTGCTAGACTGGAGATATACTAAAAATGCGGAAAGGAAGAAGAAAGTTTCAGTGGTTTTATAGGAGAGATAAATGCAGGAGAGATATCTTCCTATTTTATAGGAAAAATTGGAGGATAAAAGGTTAGGGTAGGCTAGGGACAATTTCTGAACTGCCAATTTACTCTCAAAATGTGAAAAAGTATACAAAGCTTACAAGCCATTTCAAGGAAGATGACATCTGAATAAGAATTCGAGAACAGGAATTCTGTGGCAAATCAGTATGTGATGTTAATCACATAGGATCTCAAATTCTAAATACTAGAAGAGTTGTATAAGATAACCAAAACACAGTAGGAAACTTACAGTATATTATGCCTCTGATTTGCACACTTCTGATTTTAGATTTGTTTATGCATTGTGGGATCCATCTTCATAAAAAAAAGCTAAGCTTGTGCAACTGAGATTACAGCAGCACTAAATAAACAGCAATCTATTTTTAGAAACTGCTGAAAGGCGGTTATGTACCGAATAAGATTAATCACCTAGCCTAACTACCTGGAAATTAGACAAACAACACTTTGAGAAGTTTTCCAGGTTTCTGCAATAATTGGAACATCAGGTTGAAATAAAAGCACTGTATCTACATACCAAAAGGAAGAAGAAAAAAACCCAAGAATTTGTATTATTTAACACTTGTGGATTTATCCTGTAAACTTTCAAAGACGATGTCAGGTAGACATTATCCCCTCTATAAAAACATGCAGAAATTAAAGTCCAGAATGGTACCATGACTTCTACAAGACAATAACAGAAGAAGAAACTCTAAAATGTAATTAAGAAAAAAGCAGACACTTCTTTGATGTTACCAATTGTTCAAAATTCATAAGAAACGGACAGCAAAAAATGCACACGAAAAGAAAGCTCCCAACAACCAAGAAAACCTCAATAATTTGATCAAATGAAAAAGGCACATCTCAGAAAAATTTGAGTAGAGAAAGGATGAAAAGAGGATGAAAGAGGTAGCTAAACTCTAAGCCGTGAGAAAAATTTGCATTTGCCTTCCTGTAAAGGCCAAAGACCTGTTTTTTCCCCTATTCTCAGCGACACTGGCAAGTTTTCATACCCAGATGAGAGGGCAGTGAGCTGGATTAGATTGCTGATACGGCTGAAAAGCAATACAGACAAGCTCCACCAACACTTCCCTCCCTCCACCCCAGAATAGTTTTCTGCCAATTTAGTTCCTTCAGCCAACTTGCCATGAAGGCAGAGAAATGCCAGCATTGACTGGAGCGAAGTTGTGGGCGCACTGGCTCTGGCAGGGGCAGCAGGACGCACGGTGTGCAGCATGGAGCAGTTCAGTAGGTCTGGCTGTGCTGTACATTGTTGGCACAATTACTCGCATGGCCATACAGTAGGACCCACATATGGGCACTGCTAAGAGTTAGAAAAATGATCCTGCAAATACACACACAGCTAAAAATCAAGTAAACCATGCCTGTTTATAAAACACAAAAAAAAAAGAAGACAGAAATGCAACACAAATATAAAACAATAGCCTCCTGCTTACACTAGATACGCTATATACTTCAACTGCCCTTGCAATTAGAGATCATCAATGAGGTGAGGCATGATGTAATGCAACTACATTACTTCATTAAAAACACAGAAATCTTTGTAATGGAAGTCTCAAACTTCAGCAGACATAACAACAACGAGTTTATGGAACACTGACAACCGCTAACTAAACCACAGTATGCTAAAATTCACTAAGCAGGCTTTATTTTTAAAAAGCTAAAAAATAACTTTAACATCCCTGGAAAAACAAACATTTGCTCAGTAATTACTTGTAAAGGCAGAGAAGATCAGGAAGCGCTATCAATCAACTAATTTTTCATATAACAAAATAACACGTGCTAGCTTGCTAAATGCACCCAGTTATCAACCTACTTCTCCAGAAACATCTCTCAGAAGACAGCTGAAGCAAAACACCCAACTTCTTAAGAGACCAACTGAAGATGAGTTTCAGCCACCTTCACCCAAACATGGAATTCATGCTTACCTTGACCTAACAGTTCTGCCTAACACAGGGCACAGAGTATGTCTTTCTTCCAAACAAGTAGTAGTGCCTTTTCCATTTAACATAGGCTTTGCTAGACGACCAAGAACTTCTCTACTACATTAACAACAGATTTTTTTTGTGTGTGTGTGGCATTGATGAGGTAAAGATTCAGCTACAACATATTTGCCTTAGGGTAGAACTAGTAATCTCAGTTAAAGGTTTACTGCCCCACTGTGCCAAGTATATGCAACCATAATAAACTGGACCAGAGTAGTCCAGAAGTTCATTTTTTAAAGTTTATTCCCAATTTTAAAGGATCCTTAAATTGCCTCTTGAGCAGTAAGCTTTGGTAGAAATAAAATTACAGTGGACTCTGGTAATTGTTTCTAAAAGAAGTGAGCCTCAGAAATTACAAAGGCAATTGTAAGTACGAAACCTAACATCTACTGCATAGTTCAAATTCTCTCTCATCTAAGGGGCTCTTGAATATTCTTTCTGTTAGACTGTCATACTAAATTCTGTCAGCAGCAGGATATTCATATTTTGCTAAATGGGCCATAAAAATTGGACATGATAAACAAATGCAACATTATATCCTACAACATTAATAAAAATACATCAGTAGAATGAATTTTAGTACAAGTGAAACAACTGTATGGCACTGGATAAAAACACTCTCATGAAAATAACAAATATTTTTGCAGCTGTTTCTTATAGACATAAATGTCTAAGATTATATAATATTAATCACATTGTATAATACTATGTTTTACCACACTAGCAAAATATTATTGGCATTTATCAGTCCTAAAACATCATTATGACAAGTCTTATTAAAAAAACAAACAAACAAATAAAAACAAACAGGGAGACTGCTCCAGCAACAACTTATATGGTCTGAAAACAAAGAAAGACCCAGGAAAGCTTCACACAGAGTTTCTGAATCATCCCTGTTCTTTATTTACAATCATTCAGATTCAGTCAGAGAAAGATATCCCAAATTCAAAGTCTTTCATTCCAGATTATTCTTTCACAGGAATTACTGGGACATGCATTCAGAAACATTTCCTTGTCTCATGCAGCACTTAACAACACTTGCCCATCAACAAAAACGTTTTAAAGGCCTGCTGACCAACCAGGGCAGAATAACCACAGCCTGCTAATTTATTCCCTCCAGTCTCCAGCCTTCACTATAAACGTGTTTGCGCAGAAGTTCACCTGTTATTTAAAATAATTTAATTTCCCTGGGCAAAATAAAGCTGCTGCTACACAAAAGTATTTATTCTAAAGTTTAACTTATGTATTACGCCTTAATCTAACAGCTCACTAGAGAGAGATGAAAGGGGAACATCAACCCTTCTCACATGCAGAGTCTGTCTGCCCTCCCCAATCCAAGCCATTGTCCTACCTCTCCCCCTTACCCTTCAGTGAGCAAATTCAACAGAGGTTTGGCAAAGTGCCAATCCAGCAAAACACTACGAGCAAGTTAAATCTCTTTGGCAATGAACTGGTAAGTCTCGGGGGTGGTGGACAGCAGGAGACACACCACAAGCCTCAAATTGCAGGGGGCAAAGGGGGAAGAGCAGCAGACCTCTCCCTCGCCTGCAGCAGAGAGCCCTACGAGCAGCACAGCTGCAACACATAATTCCCTCTAATCGGTTAATGATGCTCTGTTAGTTCCTATGCCCAAACCAGTTAATAATTTTAAGCCTTGCAAACAGAACCAATAAATAGTTGGCACGCAGCTTTATGTCCAAAATGGAGTTGCAGCATGGTAAGACACAAGCAGCAACGTCACAGCTCACTGCTTCAGTGAATCCATACACCTGATTTATCACTATCTATAAAAGACAACAGTATTGCATCTTAATCATTTTACTGTTCTTTGGACAGTTTATTTTGAAAAATTATTTTCAAATTTGATATCCACACTGCAGATTCATAGAATCATAGAATGGTCTGGGTTGGAAGGGACCTCAAAGATCATCTAGTTCCAACCCACCTGCCATGGGCAGGAAAACCTTCCACTACACCAGGTTACTCAAAGCCTCATCCAACCTGGCCTTGAACACTTCCAGGGATGGGGCATTCACAATTCTCTGGGCAACCTGTTCCAGTGCCTCACCACTCTCAATATAAAAAACTTCCTCCTTATATCCAATCTAAATCTCCCCTCTTTCAATTTAAAGCCATTTCCCCTTGCCCTATCACTACACACCCTTGTAAAAAGTCCCTCTCCAGCTTTCCTGTAGGCCCCCTTTAAGTACTAGAAGGCTGCAATAAGATCACCCCGGAACCTTCTCTTCTCCAGGTTGAACAACCCCCACTCTCTCAGCCTGTCTTCATAGCAGAGGTGCTCCAGCCCTCGGATCATCTTCATGGCCTTCCTCTGGACTTGCTCCAGTAGTTCCATGTCCTTCTTGGGTTGAGGACTCCAGAGCTGAATGCAGTATTCCAGGTGGAGTCTCACAAGAGCAGAGGGGCAGAATCACCTCCCTCGACCTGCTGGCCATGCTTCTTTGGATGCAGCTCAAGATACAGTTGGCTTTCTGGGCTGTCAGTGCACATTGCCAGCTCATGTTGAGCTTCTCATCCACCAGCACTCCCAAGACCTTTTCTTCCGTGCTGCTCCCAATCCATTCTCCAAACAGTCTGTACTTGTGCTTGGGATTGCCCCGACTCACATGCAGGACCTTGCACTTGGCCTTGTTGAACTTCATGAGGTTCTCACAGGCCCACCTCTCCAGCCTGTCAAGGTCCCTCTGGATGGCACCCCTTCCCTCCAGCGTGTCCACAACACCACACAACTTGGTGTCATCTGCAAACTTGCTGAGGGTGCACTCAATCCCACTGTCCATGTCACCAATAAAGATGTTAAATAGCACTGGTCCCAATACCGACCCCTGAGGAACACCACTCGTCACTGGCCTCCACTTGGGACATTGAACCGTTGAGCACAACTCTTTTGAGTATGACCATCCAGCCAATTCCTTATCCACCGAGTGGTCCATCTGACAAATCCATGTCTCTCCAGTTTAGAGACACGGATGTCGTGCGGGACAGTAGCAAATGCTTTGGACAAGTCCAGGTAGATGATGTCAGTTGCTCTTCCCCTATCCATCTATGCTGTAACCTCATCATAGAAGGCCACCAAATTAGGCAGGATTTGCCCTTAGTGAAGCCATGTTGGCTGTCACCAATCACCTCCTTATTTTCTATGTGCCTTAGCACAGTCGCCAGGAGGATCTGCTCCATGATCTTGCTGGGCACAGAGGTGAGACTGACTGGTCTGTAGTTCCCTGGGTCTTCTTTTTTCCCTTTTTAAAGATGGGGGCTATGTTTCCCCTTTTCCAGTCAGCGGGAACTTCACCAGACTGCCATGACTTCTGAAATATGATGGATAGCAGCTTAGCAACTTCATCTGCCAGTTCTCTCAGGACCCACGGATGCACCTCATCAGGTCCCATGGGCTTGTGCACCTTCAGGTTCTTTAGATGGTCTCAAACCCGATCTTCTCCTACAGTGGGTGGTTCTTCATTCTCCCAGTCCCTGCCTTTGCCTTCTGTGACTTGGGCTGTGCAGCTGGAGCTCTTGCCAGTGAAGACTGAGGCAAAGAAGTCGCTGAGTACCTCAGTCTTCTCCATATCCCGGAGACTGCTAGTGTACATTAACTACAACGCATCCTTTTAATAACCAACTATCCTCGTATGTAAGAACGTATATAGTAGAACATAATTCCTTCCACAGACTATTTAGAAAAAAGTTATTCAAAACTAGCATTGCCAAAATGCTATTTCTTTAACTCATGTAATGAGTTATGTAATGCAGGCATTACACTGTAAATAAAACCAAAACAACTTCTCAAAAGTTATTTGCTCTTAATCATTCCTGTTAGCTACAGCACCCAAATAACCATTAGCCATTCTCTATTCTGATTTACACTAGACTGTAATTTAGAAACTGAATTCCATTTGGCATAATCCTTAGTCTGTGCAGGGAGACCACACCATACAAGAAAATTAAGTAAGTTTTCAGTACTTATGACATTCAATTGAAAGTACTCAAAAGACATCTCACAAACATGTCTATGTACTAATAAACTACTGAACTCTACTTGTAACATGTTAGTAGTTCTCAAAAAAATCTTCCAACCTAAATGTGTGTCTGAATTAGGCAGAAATTTAATGATTAAAAATACACTATTTGATTTTAACTCATTATTTAAGAACTGGTTATCTTTCCCACATTTCCTAAACGAAATAAAATTTTGTGGTCTTAGCAGCAGAATGAAAAATATTTTTTATCTTATATTTGTAAAGGATCAGGGAAATAAAGATTGCCAGGTAATTCTTTTCACATCATGATATCCAACAATGCAGGTTGCTGAGCACCCACTATGGAAGTGTCCTTTACTCCTGGTAACACAACATTCACAGAATCATAGAATGGTTTGGGTTGGAAGGAACCTTAAAGATCATCTAGTTCCAACCCCCTTGCCATGGGCAGGGACACCTTCCACTACACCAGATTGCTCAAAGCCTCAACCAACCTGGCCTTGAACACTTCCAGGGATGGGGCAGCCACAACTTCTCTGGGCAACCTGTTCCAGTGCCTCACCATCCTCAGAGGGAAGAATTTCTTCCTGATATCTAATCTAAATCTGCCCTCTTTCAGTTTAAATCCATTGCCCCTTGCCCTAGGACTCCATGCCCTTGTAAAAAGTCCCTCTCCAGCTTTCTTGTAGGCCCACTTTAGGTACTGGAAGACTGCTAAAAGGTCTCCCCATAGCCTTCTCTAGGCTGAACAACCCCAACTCCTTCAGCCTGTCTTCCTAGGAGGGGTGTTACAGCCCTTGGATAATCTTCAACTCATAAGCAACCGACTTGACCAACACAAGACACCAACCTCAACTTCACCACAGCTTAAGATCAGCTTCACCTGAAAACATTACACATGCTAGGCTGTGGAACACAGCAAGAGGAAGTTTCAGAACACACCCTTTTAAAAATTAAATGTGTAAGATAAAAACATGTTTAATTCTACATGACGAATAAGAATAGTAATATTTTTTACTAGTGCTTTAATTTTCTTAATTTTAAGCAAGAAGTAATCAAGTACAGAGCATCAGACAGATTTCAACCTATGTAAGAATATCCCTACCTTAAAAAAAACCTCCAAAGAGAATCCAAATAGGTGCTAAAAATGAGACAAATAAAGGAACTTTCCAAATCTGCTCCACATCCCACCCCCAATGGAAGTGCCTTTTAGAACAATCAATAGAAAAATTATATTTGCCCTTTTTCACCAAAAAATAATTTGTTCTCTATCTCTCTACAGCCTCCCCCACCACAATAGCTCCATTTTTATTTACCTTGTTTTCTCAGTCTCCTGCAGTATCTTAAGCTATCCCGTACACACTTCCACTCCTTTCTGCAACACACACAGATGGAGGTATACACTGTCCTGAGTATCGAGTCCTCCGACTGCCCTGACCCTGGCTGATCCATCCCAGCCAGATGTACCAGCACCAGTTAGCAGCAAATCAAACCACACTGAGGCAATGCTGAAACCTTCGCTTCAGGGACACTAATTTTGACTTCTCTAGTTTATGGAAGTCGCCAAGTTTCACAAAGTTTCTAGCTATCTACCTGTGACATCTCTACTCCTCTGCAAACAAAAGGGTTTAATAGCTATTAGTGGGAAGAGAGGAGATCAAATGATGAGAGACAACTCAAAAACTCCTCATATTCTTATAAAGCAGTATTTAAAAGTGACGAGTTTGGTGATTATTTTCACATTATAGGACCTACCACAACACAAAACACCTTGACACCCTTCAGTTATCTCAATTAAGAGACACAGTTAAAACTCTACAGAAAAACTGAAGTCTGATACTCCCCTGAAATCCATGCAGAGTCTTCCAGAAACAATAGTAATAAAAGCCAAAGTTGTTGTTGAAATCATAACAATAAATAATCCATTATGTTTTATCCTTGTACATAAAACAAGAAGCAAAAGATGAAAATATCCAAATAGGCTCATCATAGAAGTATCTGTGCCTGCAAGACATTTGCAAAATGTTGGTTTATGCTTGCTATCAAGTCACATATTGATATTATTTATGTTATTACTTTTGTATTTATACTTACTTATGTATAAGAAAAGTGTAAAGATCTCTTTTAAAGGAATATTCACAATTTAAATTTCTTTTTTTGGCCACTAAAAACCAGTAGAATTTCTGTACTACTTCTGAGGAAAGAGTAGTGCTTTCCTACCAAATTCAAGTGCCAAAAAACATCAGATGAGGCATCCCACACAAGATGGTTACTCTTACACCTGAAGATTCTATGTGCCACTTTGTGCAAAATCATTACAGCAGCAGCTACTTCAGAAAAACTGAATAATAAATGCCCCATAACGAAAATCGAAAAATTGCACACAGATGCTTTGCAATTCAGAAAGCTGAGGACAAGCCTGGGCTCCTAGAACTCCACATCTCAAAATTAAAAAGAGGTGATGATGTGGAAGGGGGCTTGGAAACAGGTTATTATTTTAGAATGTGCTACCAAGCATATTACAACACGTGTTTATAGAGCATTAATAGATAAATGAAGTTTATTTCTGGTATCTTTCTACAAGCTTTAAGAAGCAGCCATCTTTCTTCGTATTTCATGCCACCTATCACCTAAGTTAGATTGGCACATACAAAAAATAAGACAGTAAAAAGATAGTTTCAATTTGACTTTGCTGAGAAACAGTGCTCAATAAATGAGTTTCATTCCTAGAAAATAATCTGTCATTGAAGTCAATGAGAAGGTTTCTTACTCTTAAAACCACTGGAAAGGACAGCTGAATAAAGGTTTGATGTGCTGGAAAGAAATTCTGAATGCGTCAGAGGACTAGGAGATATAAGCAAAACATGGAAGAGTCATGAATTTCCCACTTTCAGATAGAAAGCTACTCTCAAGAAAAACAGAAGAAAGGAACAGAACATCTCTAGACATTGATGGAACCCAGAGAAGAATTCAACATCAGAAAGAAGGAGTATGGATTATGATAAAGACACAGGAGGTGAATGATACCTGAAACATCCCTTCCCTTCATTTTCAAGCTACTTATCTCTACTAGGTCATAAACGAAGTGTCAGAGACTGCTTCAGAAACAATTAAAACAATTAATAATTAAATTTCACTGTTAAGAGAAAAACAAAGAGAAGAGTCATAGCAGGTAGAATATTTTCAAGAGTTCTATCTGGAATACAAACTCCACTCTGCCCTCTTAATTTACATTACTCCTGTGAAAGATTTCCTGATACGATTAAGAGAAAAAAAAAAAAGCTAGAAAGGCTGACTATCACTTCAAATGGCAACTCTGTGTCTATACACTAATACACAAACGCTTTGTGTTTCTGTACCACTCCAGAATCTCAGCTACCTTTAAGAAAATACACAAGTCTACAACCCTTGCTTTGGTGAAGACAATTATTTACACGAGCTGAATGAAAAACGAAACAGTCTTCCAGAGTCCTTCGGCAGAAAACTGTGAAGCTGCTGCTAATGGGTAGTCCACATAGTTTTCTCTATTGTTATTAGGAAACCTGTAGCCAAGAAGATGGAATGAAAATTGAGCAAATTCCTGTCATGACTGCACTGAAATATCTCAGCAGCTCTGAAGGTAGGGACTGGCAACATTCCTCAGACAGGAGATCCTCAAAAAGAAACTTCAATATTGGTTCTCAATATCACTACTGTAACCACCAGGAGACTGAAAAAAGAAAACAGGAGGGAATAAAACATTTCTCCTTTCTTCTGGAAAATATATGCATTTAGGAATACTTTAAAGTATGCCAGTTATCTACTGCACAAACATAAGGAAACTTTAAATTTAAGGCTCAAAAGAGAATTACAATTCCCTTGCAACTCAATAATATCCAAGGAGGCAGCATATAACAAGAATTCCCACAATTTTTCTCCAAGGGTAATGATCAACAGTACTCTCCACTCCTACACGTTGAACATCCTCCTACTCTAAATCCAAATTGATTTGCCTATCATTACTTTATATTTTAGGTTTGACTAGCAATTAAAAAAACACAGGAATTCCTGCAGAAGGAAATCTCTATTCACTAAATTTCTAGTCATCCAAATCAGGAAAGAATTCCCATTCAACACTTTATTTTGTTACGGTGAATTTCTGCGTATTCTGCCCGTAACTTTGAAACCTTACTGTAAGAAAGTAAATTCAGAGAAGTTTTACTAATTCCACTTGCAAACTAGCATAAATAACAAAAATAAGGTATTTCCCACACTTCTAAATTCTAACAAGTAAACACACAGGTCATGTGCATCAATGTATATGATACATATCAACAATTAGGACTGCCAGAATGATAACAAATGCAGTTTTAAAAAGAGTCAAACATATTTCTAGGGATCTTTTTCACATTTTCCATTAAACAGTCTATACAACACAGCATAAAAAATGATGACACATTAGATACGCAAAACTGGACAAAACCCATATACTCATATGAATCACTGTGTTCAAGAACAGCACCACCAGAAAGGTAAATCACTCAAGGAATACCCCACCAGAAAGACAATTTTGGTTTTATTGGAGAATAAAATAATAAAAATATTAAAAGGAAGCACTTTAACAACAGAATGACAGCCATATTTCTTCACAGCAACATCTGTTACACTAAATGAGAGAAAAGCAGTATCTTACTGGGCAAGTGGAATCAAAACTCAAATTCTGTAAAGCAAATTATTTCCATTTAACTGTATGTCTGACTGATAGTCAACATAAGCATGACAGCACCAGAAGTTTCTGTGTACAGATATGTATACACACGTACGTACACAGGTACATATTTAAACAGCACAGTTTCCATTAGACTGAGTTCAATTAGTGAAAGACTTAACGTCCATTTGGCACGTAATTCATTTGTTTTGCGGATTAATGGCAGGGATGGACACAAGAGTCCCCCTCCTCTTTACTAGCCTTTAACATAACACTTCCAAAAACATCAAGTAAACAATTTTTGGTTGTTGCTTACACAGACTTCTACAGAGACCCTGACATACACACACTCAGACTAGTTATAGATATAACTCTAGGCTCATGTATTAATCGTCATCGTGTAATAGGAGGTCCCTATTTCCTACTCGATACGCTTTTATCCCCGTTTTTGTCCATGTTACACTTGTTTCACAAGTCTGGCACTCTCACGCTTGTCTAGCCTTTGGATAATGGTGGTTCTAACATCATTAGGCTGATCTAATATGCTGCTGTATGTTTCCAGATTACAGATTGCCAAAAAACTCTATTACATATACATTCTATGCCTTTACTTTTTCCTATAAAGTCAACATCCCTAATAAGAACCTTTCAAATAACATCTGAAAGCCTTCTTTTTCCTTTGCTTCAAAACAGTACAAAGTTTACCAGCTCCTACTAGATCTGCTACAGTACTATCATCCCATTTGGACTTAGGCCACCCTCAGAAATTTTTGTCACCATCATCCACGCTAGGTTTTCTTCACACACTTTTTCTGCACACTCACACACTCAGGGTTCCTATCACATCATCAGTTCTAAAATTAACATGTCTCCAAACAACAGGGAAACACAAAACTAGGTGATAGCTCAGTTCACCAATCGTGGAATACTGAAGCTTGGAACAGGGATGCTATCCAGTGTTGTGTTGGTCCTGCTGTTGGAAAAAGAACTTAAAAGTAAAAAATGTGTGAGTGTTGCATATGAAATCTGCCTCTGCTTAGCCACGTGTCCAACCAGCAAGTAACCAAGGCACACACAGAAGACAGTGACTAGTCATCACCCTGACACTTTTCGTTGTCTGTGCGAACCTCACTATATACCGTGGACAGAGTTCAGGAGAATATGGAGTGTCTGCATTTCACCACCAAACACTTAAAAGGTAGAAGGGAGGTAATGGGACAACCATTATTAACCAGAGTTTCTGAACATCATAATTTCAGATTAATTATTCAAGACAACAAGTAGTATTTTGTTCACACAGTGCTTCTATTCCAGAACATCTAGTAATGAAAGCACAAAACCCAACATCCCTCAGCAAGAGAAAATCTGCAAGACGTATGTTCTGTATAACATAGATACTACAAAATCTCCGATGCTAAACTTATCCCTGACTTGAAAAACTCTACTTATGATGAGCAACTTATTTCATTAACACACATTTTTCTTTGTTATCATCATGGTAATTTAGCAAACTATTGACCTATGTCATCAGCATATGTGCTAATAGCAATTTTGCAAGACTATAACAGCAGATTTATTTTTTTTTAAATCGGTGAAACTATAAGGGCTCAACAGTTAAAGATATTCGAATTTCAGGAGACTTTTTGCATTATAATTAAGAGCTTTACAGTGACGAAAAACCCCACCAAACCCGTACATAGAAAAAAAATTACTCGAGGTTTTATAAAGGCTAAAGGTTTCTTTCAGTTGCAGCTGACTGATTCATCATCATCTTCGTATCACAAATGTAAGAATGATACCCCTCTCAAAATTAATCTCAGTCCCAAACCTTTAAAGTAGCATTTTAGAAGCAGATGAGACTCATTTTATGATGAGGCGAAAGGGTATGGGCTAGGCCAGGGCCTGGGAGCAGACTGAAGGCAGGGGAATGCAGCAGGGAGGTGGCACGGCAGTCCTCGCTTCCCCTCCTCACCTAGCTCTAACCTTGCCCGGCCGCCCACCAGCCCACCGCCCCTCCGAGAGAAGATTTCTCCCGCTGCAAAACCGGCCCTGCTGCACCAAGCCCAGACTGCTCTGAGCGCTCTGCCCCTACAAAGAAAATACTGCACTTCCAAAGCCTCAGAAAATTAAAAGAAAGAAATAAAGAGAGATCACATCGCCCTCACTAACCCCTCCCTCGAAAGCAGGTCTCTTTTCACCAAATCAAGCCACCCCTTACGGCACCCACCCTTCCTCCACCACGAAGCCACCTCTCATTGTCGTCGCCCCCCAAAGGGGACCCATTCCCCCCCCTCAGATGCACACATACGCCCGCCTCCCCCATTCCCCGGTCTGTACCGTGCCCCTTCCTGGCTGCCAGAAGGGAAAGGCAGCCCACGGGCCACATTCGCCCCCTCCCAGCCATGCACGCACCTTCCAGAAACAAGCTGTCTCTGCAGCCGCCGCCGCCGCCGCCACCGGCCATCTTCCTGCTGCCGAGCCTCGCTCCCTCACTCCATCGCCCAGAGGCGGCGGGGCCTGGCCCTTCCCCCGGCCTGCGCGCTCCGCCGCCCACCCCCACTGCGGAAGGCTGGGTGACCCGCAGCGGCGGCGGCGCCGCCGAGGCCCGGCCCTCTCCCGCTCCCCAGTCGGCGCGCACGGCGGCCCGGGCCGCGCTGCCTTCCGGCCTCCGCGCAGGAGGAAGCGGCGGCAGCGCGCCCGCTCCTCCCTCACCGCGTCCGCCACAAGCAGCCCCCCGAGTCGCTGCCAGCCGGGCCTGGCCCAGCAGCCGCCGATGGCGCCTGGCGGGGGAGACGGGCCTGGCCGGGGCTCCGCCGCAGGCGCCTCCGAGCACACGGGGAGGACGAGGGAACGGTGCGCGCCGCGCTGCCGCCCCTCTCCTCCATGAACGGCGCGGCGGGGCCTCACCAGCGCTTCCCCGCCGAGATCCCCGGCTCGCACGCCCCGCCGGGCGTCCGGCCCGCCACCCGCTGCGGCGACCGCCGGCTTCCGCGGCCCCCAGACGATAAAATGGCCGCAGCAGGGCTGCGCCCGGTAATGCCTCGGGCTCCGCGCTCCCCCCTCGATCAGCTCGGGGGCAGCCGCTTTTGGGAGGTGAGGAGGTGGATCGGACTCCGCAAAATGAATGAACTTTCAGGAGTGCGGGAGTCCGCGGCGCGGGACCGGGCCCGCTGGTCTCTCACCTCGCTCACACTCGGGCAAAAGGCCACAAAACTCTGGCAAATTCTTAAAATCATAAAATCCTCTGTGGCCCATCAAAGCATACTTAAATCCAAAACTGGGATTCTGCAAAACATACGACGTTTACAAGCCAACTATACAGAAATTGCAAGTCATGGCCCTCAGGTGTACTTGACTTTTAAGATTAAAAAATATTTTTTTAGCGTGTAAGGTTTTCTATTTTAAAAAGCTTTCTGTGAAGCACAAGAACTTAAGTACCAGAACCATACATCCTTTAAAAACTGGAAGGTAAATTCTGACAGTCTATAACAAAGTTAGAGAAAACTAGGTACTCCTTTCTTGGACAGGTTCCTTCATCTGGAATCCTACTGACCCCACTTTTACTACAGAATCAGGGAATTTTTATGTCTAATTTGAAGTACCTAGTTTCTAAAATAACTAATCTCTAAAAAGTGAGCTTCCAAAAATGCTAGAATTTAAGAGTTTGTAGACTAAAATCCTAAATTAGGTAAATTCAACTACCTACTGCATATGGTAATTAAAAACTACAGAGAAGAAAATTCTTTGCTTTCCTTTAAGTCTTCTAAATTTGTTATTTTCATTCCCAAATTTTCTCTGTTGACACCAACCATACTAATAAGCCAAAGTGTTTAAAAATACTCTAAGTGAGAGTGCTCAGTTTTTACACAAACAAGAAGTAAAAAGAAGCAAAGAAGAGGGTAGAGCTGGCCTAGAAGAAGACAGGAGACACATCAGATTGCTCCCTGAATGCTATGTCATGCTAGTAGAGCTAATGAGCAATTAGAATTCCAAAAGCTGGAACAGTGCTGGCAAACCCGCGTATCTTGATCTTCAAAATCGCCTAGAAAAAAGACTTTTTCTGAAAGCAGGATCACAATATATTATTGTTTCATTAGTAATAAAATTAACAGGCAACAATTAGGACAAGTTGGTGCAAGCTAATTATACAGAAACCAGAAGACGATGTGTTTAATAGAAAACTAATACTAACAAACAAACAAAACCAGAAAAAAGGAAATTTATAATCTAATTTTCAAAAAGTATCCTATTGTATCTCAGAAGGGCATTGTCTAGACAGAGGGTTTACTGAGGAGGTTACAGCATTAATCCGCAAAAACAAGTTCCTCGTGACAGTTGAGACCAGACCGGTTCAGGTCTACCTAACTCTTCACAATTTTCTAAAAAGTAAGGATTGTGAGTTACGAGTTATTTGAATAAATGTTTGACACACAGTGGTATATGTTTGTTGGTCAAGACAAGGCATCAAATACAGCTTTGTGGTCTTATTTTTAGTGCACTGAGGCATAGAATATTAAAACACCTTTTAAAGAAATAATGAAGAAGTTATCAATATTCATCTAGGTGCATGGTTGATTTTAGACTTTTTGATTGATAATTTAACATTTTTTATGCAGAAGAGCTGCCCCAAAATTACATCTCACTGCAGTATTTTTTATTTTAAAGCTCTTGGAGGATGCAAGAGATTAGTATGTAGTCAAATCTCTTGTTCATTTGTTTTTCCTTAAGGTTTTATTAGTAGTCTATTCTCAGCCTTAGAGTGTTTTTTTTGAGTGTTTTTGAGGGAATGCAATACTGATGGCACTCAAGTCTTACAAAGTCTTTTCAGCGTCCTCTTAACTTTGCTTAGAACCAGAGGATTTTTTCCATGTATACGAAGTAACTGAGTGATCAATGAGAAAGAGAAAATTAGCATTTCCCTTCCTGCTGGGAGGAAATCATACAGAATTTACTGAGTTTTCCTTCTCCTCTCAGCCAAAATGTTAGTTGTGTTCACAGAGTAAGAGCCCAGGAATTAAATGCATCAGGTCGTTACTTCCTGGCCTTTAGCAGCCACTAGAAGTTTACTAGTCCCACTATGGGTGGTTGGCAATCACAGGCCACAATCAAAGATCCTGAATTTACAAACGTTTGCACGTGGCAAGTGCTGGCACAGCACTGCAAAGAGTGATGAGCTGATTACTTCATTAGGCAACGGTGAAGAATTTTTGTTTCACCTTAGAAATCTAATTTTTCCTTCTCGTCCCACAATGAAAAATTTGTTATTAATGAATGTGGCTTAGATGATTCCGTATTGAAATGATGGTAAAAATACGTCTTTTTTCTGTGTATTTCTAGTTCTTTATGATCACTTCCTGTTTCCTCTATGTTTTGTAAGGTTAGACAACAAAATGGAGGTGACTACTCCACAGAAACTATTTCCTTATTTAAGGAATAAAATGGAATCGGGATTACAGTTTTGCAGCTTCTATAGTTGTGGTACTGTACATTACTTAATTTTCTTTACTGCTACAGAAGCTGCATATAGAAGTTTAAGGGAATTTATAGGCACCTTGGATAATTTTTTATTATTTAAAACCCATAAACCTATTTTACAGACTATAAATCAACTTTTTTTTAATAGTCCCATCTTTCAGAAAATAATAGTTATGAGCTGAATTATTTTTCATTGTTTTCCACTGTTGTTCTTAGAACTGTTCCTTGCATGTATTAATGATGTACAATCCATGTCCTTTGTTAAAAAAAAGTTTTGTTGCTGTCCTCATGACCTGATGGCTGTTTTTTCTCTGTGCATTTTTAAAGCAAAATCAGATATATTTTTTGTGCTTGCTACGTCTTGTTTTTGCTATTAAAGCTTGTGTTTTAATTTTACATTTTTTTTACCTGATATTATTCCAGGATAGCTCACATACTGTAGTTAACTCTTCAGGAACATTCTTAAATGGAAGAGTACTATTCGCCTATGTGCTACGATTTATAATGCTGCATCAGGATGTGGAGAAGTTTTTTTGTTAAATTTTGGTATCAAAGATAGCTTGTCAAGTAGGTAGTAAATAACTACGGACTACTTAAGATCATCAGGACTTTGTCTAAAATGTTTTCTTAATTCTTCCTTGAAGGAAAGCCGTTTTTTAAATCTGATCAGCCTACCTCAAAATGCAATATTGTGTTGCAGGAGAATAACCACAATAAACGAATTCCTATTAGGTTTCCTATAGCTGTCATAAACCTTTTTGAAAGTAAAAATCCCGTTATTCATTGCTGTGGCTGTCGCTTAAATATGCGCTGCACTGTCTTAGTCATTACTGCATTACTACCATTCAAAGAGAAACAGTTTTGACGTAAATCTTCAAGTTCTCTTGTTGGACAGTGAGATCAAGCAACTGTGTTTCGGCTAAAAAGATGATTTATTAAGCATCAAAGTGAGATTTATAGAGATAAAAGAGTGATTGAGAGATGTGTCAGCATTGCTAGCCACAACACAGCATTAGCTATTACTTTTGGAAATAAACATTTCTTTTTGCAGGGTCTACGCTATACTCGGAAGGCCATTTTTTCTTGAAGAAAAAAAAACCCTATTTGGTGCACAGCCCAAAGAACATTACATCAGTGAGCTCTCCTAAATAGAAGAATTATAATTATGATTGCGAGAAATTGTAAAACTTTATAAAAGAGAATTATTTAAAATGTATGCATAGAATCATACTAAAGAAGAAATGACCATTTATAAATGAGATATATTCTGCCTGGAAAATTCGGGATAATCTTCTATATTTTTAATTATTCCTTAATAATGTACATTGGGTAATTACTTTATGACACATGTTGAGGCAAAGTTTAATCTTTAACTAGAGAAAAGCAGAACTGTTGATACTTTTGTGTGAAAAAGGGAGCACATAAAAGCCTCAAGAGAATCCATCGGATCTGAGATACGTAGAATATACTTCCCAGTGTATATCAAAATGTCTGTATAAAAGATATTTCAATATATTTTGGCACACTTTATCGTATTCGCTGTAAGTTTCCTGAAGCAACTCTGTCGTTAATCTGAAATAAACTTTTCTGTAATATTTTTATGGTGATACTCTAATGGAAGTATGTTTTTGCGTACAGACTGATGAAATACATTTATTGATTGCAATCCAAGCTTATGATTAGGCAACAGTGTAAATTTCTTGCTTGTCTTTCAGCATACTCTTTCATCATTGTACTAATAAGAGCAGAAGTTCTAACTGATTTAAAGGAGGAAAATATGTTGCATTTGTCAACATAAATAGTATGTCATAATCACAATAGTCTTTCATCTAATAACAAAAAGATTACAATGCATCTACAGCACAAAATATTAAAATCAAAGACTATGTAATCAGGAAAATAAAATAATAGAAATTCTTACCACAATAAAAATAAAATCACAGCAAAACTCAGATTGTTACTTAAGGCATGTCAGGCATCCAAAACCATCCAGCATTCAAAACATACTGTGCATATACGCACAGGGTCAGATCCTTTCTCTAATATTTTGCTTTTCAAATCAACAGGAAATATACCTAAGTCAATTTCTAAATTCCTAAATTTCTAAACACATTTAATAGATAGCTAAACTTTTTTTTTTGTATGAAGTTATTCAGAAGTCACTCTTAAAATCACACATGGAAAGAAATTCATGTTCTTAATTTCCAGCTAACAAAACGGAACTTGCAGATGGTCTTTCTTTATAATGGTCTCACATCTATCAGAACAGGAAACTCTGTTTTGTAGCTGAAATCTTTGTAGAGACTTTGTCAATAATCATTAGCGTTAAGATCTTAGCAGATTATGTTAGTAGAGATGTCTAATTTAAAAAATGCATATAATAAACAGAAAATATCTAATTGCCATTGTTTCAGTAAGGTCATACGTCTTAGAGGAGGATTACTTTTCCCCTGCCTGTTTCATTAGATGTCTATTTGTCTAAAGCTTTAAGAATCCTTAGGTTTCAGAGCAATTAAGGCAATCTTTTAGCAAAAGTTACTACATGTTTTATGTAGGAAACATGTATGTATCTGAATCATGTCATGTTTATAAAAATAAACTACACCAAGGGCACATAAACCAGCAAATATTAACCCACACATACCAAGCAAAAATGCATACTAAAGCAAAGAAAAAGGTCAGGTTTGTGTATAAGCAGTTGTATCATAATCACAATAGAAGCAGAAGCAAAAAATCACTATGTCCTCCCTATAGTCAGTGCGTATGACTTATTTCTCTACTGCTCATGCTGCTGGCTAAGGCAGAGGCTTTTTCTTACAAATTCCCCTTCTAATCAGAAGAACTTCTGAAACCTCCTTCTCAATGTATAAAGGAGATTAGAGATCTGGACTATAATGATGTATGTGCTTCTGTCTGTGTACTTCAGTGGTTAAGTACAGTAGTGTGCCCAGTCTCATCTGTGAAGTGGAACTAGTAAAAGCATATGTAGGAATGACTGTACTGCAAAGAATAGAATCCACAAAATACAGGATTTGAAAGATGGAATCATTTTGTTTGTCCTTCTGCAGAGAGTTAAGCTGTAAAGACTTAAAATGTCATTGTCATATACCCTTAAAAGTCTCAGATTGAGATTGTTTTTCAGTCTCCATAGAAAATGTATTACAAAGGTGTTTTTTGTTTGGGTTGTGGTTTTTTTTTCCATGCTAACCTAAATAATCTTTTCTACAAAAAAAGTTTCTTCTTCTACCTCAATTAGTAACTTTTCTATACTGGAAGATTCCTGTTGTGTTTCTCAGTCTTTTCTCTTCTACAGTTCCTTCAGTCTTCTTTCATTATTATTTTTAATCTCTGGAGTCTCTAACTTGTCTGTAATTTGAAGTGGGGCTTTCAGAACAGGATGCGCTACTTAGGTAAGCCTCTCCAAAGCTGAATAAAGCAGAATGACTGTCTTCTGCTTCTGACATACTACAATTCCCTTTAATATATCCTAAAATATTTTTCAACAAATCACAGTTAGATCATAGTCAATTTGCAATCCAATATAAATCCCAGGTCCTTTTCCGTACTATTATTCCCTAGCCAGCTATATCTCATTTTGGATTAGCTCATTTGATTTCTCCTTCTGGAGTGTATGATTTTCTACTTGTCTTTGCTGCATATCATCTTGCTGGTGTTAGATAATTTCTTTTCATTTACCCAGATCACTTTGAGGTCTAATCCTGTGCTTAACCTAGCCACCTGTTAGGTGCTTGCAACACTTGTGCTCTGTCAGTGAACATAATAGTAGAATTACAGCTGGGATGAACCTGTGCAGAATCGAGTGCCTCTCTCGGACTGTCAGTAAAACACAGAGTGCATTTTTTCAGCCTATTTCTTGGTTCAGTTTTAAGAAGTCATACAGGACAGTGGCTAATGTCTTACTAGAGTCAGTATGACCTGCGTTCTCTCCCTAGGTTGATCCTGCACACCAACTATTCCAGTGAAGGTGGACAAAACTGTAGTGTGACATCAGAGCTTTCCAGTGATTCTCAGGAGACTGGAATACGAGTCCCAGAGATGTGTAGGAAGACATTCATATCTGTATAGTTTGCAAGTCCAAAGTTCTCTGCTCTTCTCAGTCTTTTCCTCTTTTCCACAAGATGAGGAATGTCATGCTGAGACATTACTTCCTCTGTTAGAAGGATGTGAATGTCCACTGCCATTTTTGAAGATGTTGTTTGCATTCTTCATTGGGGGTATAGCCTAACAGCACCAGTCCACATGAAATACTCAGTTATACATATAGTAATTGTCAAGTGATGGAATGTATGTTTGAAAGACTCAAGGCAAGATGAAATTCTGTCCAGAATTGTATGGATAACCAAACAAGCCCCTGTACAATCCTTATGAAATGAGAGGTAAAAAATATTAATGGCGTATAGCCTTCACCCTCACAGAGTCTGTAAGGAACTTTGATTGGTGTAAGCAATATGAGCCCTGAGACGGAGGAGGTTAAAGAAATTAGAATTGTCTCATGCTCTCACAGCTATACTGTATAAGGACATCTCAGTGGGAAGAGATATTCTAACTCATAGTGATTTGTGAGTTCTGCAGTATTTGTTAACAAGCTGTCCCAGCTTATAAAGTGGCCTACCACAAGTATTTGTTTTAACTCTAAAGATTCTCCAAGTCCTAATGCTCTGTGATAAATGACAGTATCAGTCATTATGTATCTGTCTTTGATTCAATCCAGGCATATATCGTCCTTATCATTAGCTGCATGTATAAAAATGAGACGAATCTGATTGTCATTGGTGTATTATTCCTAATGGGTACCATCAGGTCACGTTCTTCAAGTAGTCCCATGTAGCTGCTAAAACTAGGAGGCCAAGAGGCTAAAAGACAGTGGGGTCAGGGAATAGCTGCTACCACTCTGAGTCCTGTCAGAAATCGCTGAAGCCCCTATAATGACACACTCATGTCACATAAAAATGTCACTAGTATTGCTTGATTTTGTCAGAAGGTAAGGAGATGTTAACTACTATGAGCATAACTGGTATGTGGTCAGCCTGCAGATTTTTACAGGAGTGGCTTAAACTGGTTTTGGTGTTTTGCACCTTTTTCTGCTGAAATTTCTTGAGAGTCACTTTGGTAGTTATTTGTCTTTTCTGAGAGTGTGAGGTCCACAACCGTTTGTAAGCATATTGTGAACATATGGAAGCATATTACTCAGGCTATTATTTAGGGCTCAGAAGAACGATACTGTTCCTTTTAACATTATGAAGACATTCCTCTCTATTTCTTTTGGAGAAAACCCTGTAACTTGTGATTACATTTGCTTACTTTAATATATCAAATTCTGTAAATTTCTGGAATTTTTGTGCCTAGATCACAAGCACTATTTTCTTTATTTCTAAACAAAATAAAGATATGAAAACTAATCAGTTATCCATCAGTTTGAAGATATATGTAGTTTGACTGAGGATTTATGGTTGCTAAAACAATGTGAAACTTTAGCAGACTGTTTAAATTACGGTTACCATATGAGGATATTTAAAGTGGAGCTGACCTATTATTAACGTCTGTCTTGTTTGCTGCCTTGTAGTATAGAAACTAAAGGTATTGTCTTTCAGCATAGGAAAGTTTTAAAGTGCTGTATCAGTTTTCGTCATAAAATTTCCAGACTCTGTACCACCCATAAGGATGAATAAAGACTGTAATCATTCTATGGAAAACTCAGGAATAGAATATAATCTTCTTAAGAATAGATAATATAATTTAAAGAAAGGAAAATTAAATCTTATTCATTACCCATAAGTAGTTTTCCAAGAGGAAAATCATAAAATGACGCTTGAAAGGTATGGGGAAGAAATTCAATGCTGTAGAATGTTTCCTTTCTTACTGCATGAAACTTTGTTGCTTTCATCCAGCAGAAGATTTGAAGAGGCCTTAGAACAATATACTTGCTATCTATACTAAGCGATGTTACAATGGTTTTGTGATTTGTAGGATCTGATTAACAATATTTTCATAATTTGGGGGTGGTTTGAGTTCTGTTACTGTCGTCATCAGTTTATTTAATAGCAACCCATCAGCTACCATCTTCTCCTCCTCCCCAGACAGACTCAACCTTGTTTTCAGAGTCTATTTATCCACTTTGATTTCACTTTTCCCTGTGGCTCCTGCATGAAATGCAATCCTTCAACTTCTTTTCTGTCATTGCTCACGTTTTTCCCTTCGCTCAGTCTTCCCTAAAATCTTTCTGGCTCTTTCCTTTCATTCAGTTTCTGTTTTCAGATTCCTTTCACCTGCTCTCTCAGTAGCAAAATCCCTCCCATGCTTCCAAAAAGATTTCTCCAATCCTTTTCTCCCACAATTGCCACCCCATTCCTGCTTTTTGTTGTGGCTCCCTCCCACTGCTGCTTCAGCTATATTAGTTTGTTAGGATGCATGATCCACATTCAATAACTGAGGATAGTGATAGCTGAAATTCAGCTAGATTAATAAAAATAAAAACTCGTCCCTCTCTCATGAGTGTATTTTCTTCAGTGCGATAATTCAGTTTGGTAATAAAACACATTCTTCTCTTCTTGTATTAGCTAACACATGTCACTTTGGTTTTTAGAATGTTGCATATACATATGTAAGACTGAAACAGCAATCCAACAAATTTCATACTCAGTGCAAAGAACCTCAACAAAAACATAATTAATGCAATACAATGTTTGAGATTTTAAGCCAACAAAAGCCAGACCATTTAGAGCTAAGGTTCCCATAGCAACCTTAGTCTATCTCCTCCTGTGTCTCTGTGATAACGGTCTTTTTTCACATGACCACATATTCCTAAAGAATGTGCTGTATTATTCCATAAATAGAACATCAGTTTAATAGGTGAGTTAACTACACAGGGACTTACAAAATTATATATATATGTCTTCAAAGGAAATTAAATCAGTGTGGCTTGTAAAGGTACTGTACATATATAAATGCTAGAAGAAATTTTCATGTAAGCTTCAGTATGATATTACAACATCATTAACATAAATCCTGCCTGCAAGTGAATTTTTGGCATGTTTTTAGTTTCTTAATTATCTATTTCCCTGTATATATAGAAAATATAAAGGCTAAATAACTATGGGAGGAAAATTGTTGGTATTTCTTAAAGTAATACAAGGAGACTCTTCAATATAAAGTGATTATTTTCCAGAGTAGGCAGCTACATAAAGGCATATGGGAACTCAAAAGAGGCAAACTTTAGTCAGACTTCAGGGCCTGAAATCATCTCAGTTAAATGTAAGCACTAAAATAAAGGAGTCAAAGTTATATATACCTTGTAATTTCTTCATAATTTAGGGAGGTAGAAGGGCATCTCCAGAGGATGATTCAGTCCTCCTGAGATGTAATTTGCCTTCTGCCTATGTTACTCTACTGACTATACATTAGGTCTGGAGAATCTAGTCTAAAGATTCCTTCCGAGCCCAATTTATTGCCTAAGAAAAAGGAATGAGATTTTCAGACATTTCTGAGTACTTAATGTGTCTTATGGGTGAGATGCAGGAGTCTCCCCAGACTACACCGATATCAATGTCTAAATCCAGGACTTCATGTTCACTTGACAATACAAATTTGTTCTGGATTAGATAGGACAATACAGGACATCTCTTTTGATAGATATAGAACAGCACTGTGATCATTTGCGGTTTACATTGACTGCAGGAAGACAAATTATACCTTGTTTGAATTAATATTAAAATGATGCAGACAATAATACCTGATTTATATATAAAGACTGTTGGAAGAACTTAATTTCATTTGTGTGTGTGTGTGTATTTGAACCAGAAGAACGAGTTAACATTGATTCAGCACTTTACATTCTTCATCTGTGACGTTTTTGATACAGGACTCTCTCAGAGAACCTAGGAATACATCTTTACAGGCATTGGATAAAGTACCTCAGCACCCAGCTCATGAGTTTTGATTTCTACTTCTGGATACTGGGCTAGCTGCTGCAGCTCAAAATTAATCAAACTCTTAAGTTTTTGTTAGATCTAGATCAGGGTGGCAAAGTTGAGATCCCTGGTAATTTATCTGTACCCTTGAAATATATGTTTGGAATTTGAAGTGTTTTATATGACACTGATACAAAACTCTGGCAAACCAGATGGCAATCAGATGATTTGGAGAGGATTTTAAAACAAGAATAACATGATGAACGAAAACAAGGAATAACATTGAAAGAAATATTCCTGACACAAAAGAGAGAAATGTCATCCATTTCCTCAGTTGAGCTGCAGAATACATTTTCTATATTCAGTTTCTTTGTAAAAAAGACCTACAGAGAAGACCTGGTTAATGTTCTGACAGTTGTTAGAAGCTAAGCAAGTGGATACTGCTGGCATTCAACCACCGTTAGCTCTTAAGAAATCCGACACTCAACAATTAGATGACTGGCAAATCCCTGAAGTATCTGCTTTCCTGTAATAATATATAGACAACAATGAGACATCGTGTCCAAATAAAAGTGGGTAGGAGTCTGAAATATTGAACAGTTCCCCAGAGAAATAATAATGAGGAACTATTCAACTAATATCCTCTTTCACACTGGCATGTTACAAGGCAGTAATCATACTGTGCTATGCTGGATTAAACTTTGTTGGAACTAGCACATTTAATTGTAAACCCTCATTTAAGATAGCAGTGAGAGGAAGTTAAGGTGTTTGTTTTTTTTTTTCACCCAAACAAAAAGCAAATGCATGAGATCCTAGGGATCTGAATGCTCTGAATGAAAAGCTTTCAGCTAGGTACAGTCCAGGAAGGCAAAGTGGGGAAATAGCTCAGATGAAAATACATAAAAAACAACAAATAGAAACATACTGGGGAAAAAAAAGCTTGAGAGTTAGAAGAGTATGAGTGTTGTGACCACTGTCGTTAAGTCAAGGCTCGTATGTCAGAGCACAGGCTGAAATGGCTTCTGATGCTATGAGCAGAGGAACTCTAAATCTTATACCCAGGGGAGTAGAGCCTTGCACATTCTCTTAAGTAAACGCAGTAACAAGGAGGATATTTGACCTCCTTACCAATTTGTCCTCTTAGTTGAAACTGTTCAAAACATTCTCTATAGCGGGTCAATATACCTTTAACCTATATTACAAAGTTCACAGACAACAGCATATTATTTTCTCTTCTAAGACAGGAATGACTGCAGCTTCCCACTCACTAGGAGAGCGGCACCCAACCATGGGCACCGGCCGGCACTTGAGGAATGCCATATGCCTGAACTAACTGTATCCTGAGACAAGAACCTCGTTAGCCCTGAGGGTCCACGGGCAAAAGTGTTGCTTTCCTACCGGGTTTTAGGTTGGTTATCTTTTTTTAAACATCCTCACACATGGTTACTTACAGGCTTGTAGCGACTGCCTGGAGAAATCGGATTTCCAAAAAGTATGGCAAAACATCTTTCCTGCCTTGCCAGGGGAAAGGCCCACGTGTCCGGAGAAGAAAGGAAAAGCTTCGACCCGTGGGAAGAACCAAAAAAGATTCGTCTGGTCCAGAAACAAAGGCCACCTGTCGGGGGAGCCTTCTGGGCGAGGTTCCCTGAGGCAGCTCCTGCCCGACTCCCTGCTCCAGAGCCCGCGGGAACGCCTGCGGCCGCCTGGGCGAGGCTGGCAGCGCGGCTTCCCTGGCGGCTGCCGGGATCCGCCCAACGGTCGCCCCAACCGCCCAACGGTCGCCCCAGCAGCCGCCTCAGCGCCCGCCCGCCTCAGCCGTCCCCCCGCGCCCGCCGCCCTCAGCCCACCCCGCCCTCACTGCGCGCCTCAGCGCCCGGCGGCCCCACCGGTTTCCCGCCGGACTCACCCTGGGGAAGGGCGGCCCGGGCGGCGGGACACGAGGGCTGTTTGCCCCGCAGGGGCGCTGCCCGGAGGCGCCGGGCTCCACACCCGCAGGGAGCGGCCGCACTTCCCGCGGCAAATGCTGGTGGTGGAAGGGCGTCTGGCATGGCGCTCAGGATGCCGTCTTGTCCGCGCTTGTCAAGAAAAAAGGGGAGGAAACATCTTGGCCGAGTGTAGAAACGTACTCGTGTCTATGTAATGCAACTGTAATTAACCTACGGTTAAATATAGACACTGTGTTACTTTAAGAAAGCAATTTACAAATAGGGTGAACATAAGCGTTATTTTCAACTGGAAAACTCACAAGACTTTTTTTTTTTTTTTTTTTTTTTTTTAGGCAATGGGTCAAATCATCATTGTTTTGCTCAAGCTATTTGTTCCAAACTTCATAAACATCTACACTTTCCCACTGTTATTCATCATGTGAAAAGATATTTGTAAGTATGCTGGTCATAGCACTTAGGTTAATATAAATAAATCTATTCATCTTGCAACACTTAAGTTGAGATATATACTAATCTATGATACTAGCATTGCAAATAACAAATGCAATATTTCGGTATCTATAAACAGTAGTAACCCATAAGCAAAAACTGTACTGAAGGGTATGTTGAATTACCCATAATTGATGTGTACCTGTAAGAATAGCCTACCACCAAGGTAAGTGCAAAGAGATGAAGTTAGCTTTATCATCAACATTTACCTTCCTTGGGTCATGAAGATTTTCTTGATGCTTTTACACTCCACATATATCATGGACGGGACATTTGCAAGCTATAATGCCATGGGAAGTGTCAACATGTGAGATATCATGGAGCCATTTTGAAACAGTGTAATGACATTCTGATACAGATCTCTATTCTTAAGAAATAACCACCACTTTTAACTTAAATGAACTCAGAAACTGACAACTTACATTTCAGAGGTAAAATTTTGTGGATGCCTTTCTGCAGCAGAGATCAGGGTTAGTTTGCTAGAGATCTACCGTCTATGATTGTGTGAGGCATGCCTACTTCTTAATTGGAGCTACTGGTGCAATAATTACTGTTTTGTTTCAGCAATAATGTAACTTTTAAATGAGTTGTTTTCTTATAGATCGAAACAATAAAGACTAGCAATGAGTTATCAGTGCTGCAAGGTACATTAACCTGGCAGCATGAGATAATTAACACTTAGATTACTACTTCTTTGCTTTGATGCACCATTAAGAAAGTTAAGAACCAGAAGTCAGCTGGGGAGAGGAAAACCCACTTTTACTCTTGTTCAGTTTTAAATTGATCACTAATACAAGATCTTGAAAAAAGTTGATAAGGTAATTCAGGTTTCAGACAGTTGAATACAGCAACTCTTTCAATTATGGGAGCAAGGAATCTAAAGTACTGAAAACAGGAGGGCTTAAGCTGAAAGAGGAAAGATAATGAGAATGAGAATACATGAGAGAGGACAAGGAGATCCAAATCAAGCTTGTGAGTCCGTCAGCAGGACCAGCTGGTGAATGTTTTGGAGAATTGGGCAATTTACTTGGGCAATTAAATATGAAATCAGAAAATTAGCACTTGGCTTTAGTTTGTGTTTTAGGAAACAGCTGCATAATACAGACAATGCTGACTGATATTTGTAAAATATGTGGATGAAGCCAGGTATTATTAAAAACAAAATATCTCACATATAATCTCAAAATACCTACCTGGAGAGGTAAGAATTCTTTTATAAATGCTATTATAAAAATAAAATTCTGTTATAGCTACCTGGCCCATGAGAAGTCAGTCTTTGTACTGTTCACAGCTTCTATTCTAACAAGTTAAGGAATACAGTCATCCTCACTTAAAGGAACATAGGCACAGACAGTGGTATTCATCTTTCTCATCTTTAGATTACTACAGAACTGTAGTCTACATCTGAGCTAGAGGTCTGGCATTCTTTTCTGTTTAATGGTGAGAAATAGGCACTTTTAAAGTATGACTCATTTGAGGTATTTTTAGATGTCTGCTTTAGAACGAGATGAATTGCTACCTCATATCTCCTGTTTCCTTCCATTAACTATAAGGGTATCTAGATGTCTAGCTCAGATGTAGATTTCTGTAGTGCAGGAGTCCCTATTTGATTAGATGGATTGTGTCTTGAGAGACTTATTAGAAAACATGAGCTGTCTATCTGAGTTCCAGAATCACACCCATACATCTCTAGTCTTAAAGAGGGAAGTACTGGATAACGTTATATTTCTATGCCCTGTCCAAGTGTCTCAAGGTTAACTTCATTTTTTATTCCTTTCCTCACTGATTTTTCTGGACAGGTTTTATTTTCTAATGATCTCAGACCCTGTTTTATGTTCAGAATATGCCTACAAGTCGTGCTGTGAGTAGACACAGTCTACTTCTATGCCGGTGCTGAGAGCTGATGCCACCTCACACTGCAAGTGTTCTGAGCCAACCGAGAGCGTGCACGCTCGGTGCCTGGCCCTGGCTAATTAGCCGTGCCGCATGCAGCCTCGTTAGCTCTGGCATGGTGCAGCATTATCGAGCTCACTCGATCAGCACAGAACATAGGCAGGGAGATCTGAGGCCCATCTAAAGTAACCATGTAGACAGAGCTGCTGAAAGGTTAAAACCATGGATGGATCCATCTGCTCTTTTGCAGCTGTGTAGTCTGCTTGTCATCTGATTAGGATTATGACTGTTTAATAGAGTAGATCATTGCATATAAGTAAAATAGAAAAGATCTGTTGATGTCTTGGAATTGGTGAATATATAGCATCTTCTTTGTTCTGTGTGATCTGATTGAGTAGATAATTCTAAGGAAAAGAATATCCAGTCTTCTAGATAGGGAGAGCCAAATTTGGTGTTACATCAGTGTGAGTAACAAGTAACTAACAAGAGCTACTTTTAAACTTGCAATCAGAGTGATTAAGATTAGAGGATGTCCTTTACTGGGCAAAGGATGTGATGTACAGTCATTGGGGTGTTGTTAAGACTGAGATTCTCCAGTGAGATGGCCTTTACAAAAATGATGTGTTAATTTCCTCAGGAAATTCAAGTGATACCTTCACCTCATGCAGTCTGCATCTATAATCATTGCATCCACAGTATTATTCCCCCTTTTTCTTAGCTTCGTCACTTACTGTGGAAACAGCTATATGACATTTTCCCTTAACTGTTGTGTTATCTCCTGGGAATAGAGAGCTTGGAGCAAATTCTTTCTTATCCTGCCTCACACAGATGTCATTTTACTTGTGGAAGCAGCATCTTTAATCAGTTTTAGTTAAGACTTCTCTTTTCTGTCATCCCTGGAATGAAAATTTCTTCATAACTTTTTCATCTCGTGAAATTATGTTTTTGTGGCATATTTTGTAGTGTTGTCCTATGCAGTTGATGAACATAATTACAAAGTTTTAAGAATTTATAGACTACTTGTCTATGCTTCAGAGCAAAGTGGAACAATGTGCTTTCACAAGTCATTTACAAAGTAAATTAAAGGATTATGTTCTTTTGATGTTTCATTCCCTTATAAAGTTGAAACTGAAGAATGACACTTTTCACGTTTTTGAGGAAGTATTCTAATTAGTGAGCTGAAGAACAGCTCCTGTAACTGTCAATAGTTAGGCAGTCCTGGCTTTCTAAACTACGCATGTGCAGTAATAAAAGCAAGTGCCCTTGAATGTGATCTCGTCACCTTTTCAAATTGTACTTTTAGAACTATACTTTTTTTTTTTTCAGATGAATGCCAGGTGAAAATATTTCATTTTTATGAAGCTAGTCTTGACCAGATTGTACCGTTAACAAAAATTGTACCGTTTACAAAACAAGAACAAACCCCTCTGTTTTGACAGTGTTCATCTAAAGTAACCATGAAAGTTATGTATGAACATTTCACTCTTCAGGAGAATTTACAAATCTTCTCAAGCGCCCTGTCATATCACTGAACTCTGTGACACAAGGAGCCACAATATTAGGATAAAAGTAGCCCGAATTGGTATAAGACATCAGGAGGTGGAGCACTATTTGATGACAGACCTCTTCTATGACTGGCATTTAGTGGATGCATTACGGTGGACTTTTAGTGGACTGCATTTAGTGATGCTGAATTCTCACAACAGCATCAAGAAGCTTTGATACAGCCAGCCCAACTTTGATTTCAGTTTCACTACTGAACTCTCAATTAATTTTTTTAGTGTAAAGCCGCCAGGATTTTATTGATCTAATGCTTTTTCTTAGTCTGTCACTAGGGGGCAGATTAGTACTGTTGAAGTGTATATTTTTTTTCCAGCAATTAGCAATATCAATCTACAAGAGAAGACATATGTTCAGACTGATCATTTGATGAATCTTGAAATACATGGTTGCCTACAGTTTGATTTTCTTACCAATATTGAATGAGGAGGTTTTTATTTAAATATTTCAATCACAGAATGAATGCTTGCTCTGGGGGATTGTATTTCATAGATTCATAGATTTCATAGATTTCTAGGTTGGAAAAGACCTTAGAGATCATCGAGTCCAACCATCCCTAATCCCCATTAAACCATATCCTCAAGTAGCTCATCCACCCTATTCTTAAACACATCCAGGGATGGGGACTCAACCACCTCCCTGGGCAGCTTCTTCCAGTGGCTGACAACCCTTTCAGAGAAGAAATACTTCCTAACATCCAACCTGAATCTCCCCTGACTAAGCTTATGCCCATTTCCTCTTGTTCTATCACCCATCACTAATGTAAAGAGCCCTTCCCCTAACTCCCCACCATCTTTTCTCAAGTATTTATAGGCCGTAATCAGGTCTCCCCTCAGCCTCCTCTTCTCCAGGCTAAACAGCCCCAACTCCCTCAGCTGCTCCTCATAAGTTTTATTTTCCAGCCCCTTGACCAGTTTAGTTGCCCTTCTTTGGACTCGCTCCAGGAGCTCAATATCTCTCTTAAAGCGAGGGGCCCAAAACTGGACACAATATTCCAGGTGCGGCCTCACCAGTGCCGAGTACAGGGGCAGGATCACTTCCCTGCTCCTGCTGGTCACACTATTCTTGATACACGCCAGTATCCCATTGGCCTTTTTGGCCACCTGGGCACACTGCTGGCTCATATCAAGCCGGTAGTCAACCAACACCCCCAGGTCCTTTTCCGCCAGGCAGTTCTCCAGCCACTCCTCCCCGAGCCTATAGCGATGCTTGGGTTTTTTATACCCCAAGTGAAGGACTCTGCACTTGGCCTTATTAAAGCTCATGCCATTGGCCTCAGCCCAACGATCCAGTCTGTTCAAATCCCTCTGAAGGGCCTCCCTACCCTCGAGCAGATCGACACAGCCTCCCAGCTTGGTGTCGTCCGCAAATTTACTGAGGGTACATTCAATCCCCTCATCCAGGTCATTGATAAAGATGTTAAACAGAACTGGACCCAGCACTGAGCCTTGGGGAACCCCACTGGTGACCGGCCTCCAGCCGGATTTAGCCCCATTTACCACCACTCTTTGGGCCCGGCCATCCAGCCAGTTTTTAACCCAAAGGAGGGTGTACCTATCCAGGCCAGCACTTACCAGTTTCTCCACCAGAACACTATGAGAAACTGTATCAAAGGCTTTACTGAGGTCAAGGAAAACTACATCCACAGCCCTTCCCTCGTCAACCAGGCGGGTCACCCTGTCATAGAAGGTGATCAGGTTTGATTGGCAAGACCTGCCTTTCATAAACCCATGTTGACTGGGCCTGATCACCCGGTTAACCTGTATGTGCTCATTAATAGCACTCAAGATAACCTGTTCCATGACTTTGCCCGTCACCGAGGTCAGACTGACAGGCCTGTAGTTCCCCGGATCCTCCTTCCGCCCTTTTTTGTAAATGGGGGTAACATCCGCCAGCCTCCAGTCCAGCGGAACTTCCCCAGTGAGCCAAGACTGCCCAAAGATAATGGACAGGGGTTTGGCAATGACATCTGCCAGCTCTCTCAGGACTCTCGGGTGGATACCATCAGGCCCCATAGACTTGTGGGCATCCAGCCGAAGGAGCAGATCCTTGACCCGTTCCTCTTGGATCACAGGAGCTTCGATCTGCTCTCCCTCCCTGCACTCAGACACCGAAGGCCAGCTCACCTGGGAACTGCTGACCTTATTATTAAAGACTGAGGCAAAGAAGGCATTAAGGACCTCAGCCTTGTCTTCATCCCTAGTGACTAACGTACCCCCTGAGTCCAGTAGGGGCTGGAGGTGATCTTTAGCCCTCCTTTTGTTATTAATATATTTATAGAAAGACTTTTTGTTGTCCCTTACGGAGCTGGCTAGTCTAAGTTCCAATTGGGCTTTTGCCTCCCTGATTATCTCCCTACATGCCCTAACTTCCTCCCTGTATTGATTCCTGGATGCCTGCCCATTCTTCCAAGACTTGTAGACATCCCTTTTTCTTTTGAGATGTTCCCAAATCTCCTTTGTTATCCAAGCTGGTTTTCTACCCCGGCGGCTCGACTTCCGGCACACAGGGACAGCTCGCTCCTGTGCCTCCAGAATTTCCTTTTTGAATAGTAACCATCCCTCCTGCGCCCCCCTTACCCTTGAGAGCTGTCTCCCATTGGACTTTGTTAACCAGACTTCTAAACAGCCCAAAGTCAGCTCTCCTAAAGTCCAGCTTGGCCGTTTTAGTGTTCCCCCTCCTAACTTCCCCTAGAATTGAGAATTCTATTATCTCGTGGTCACTAAGCCCCAGGCGTCCTCCAACCTTCACATCTCCCACAAGACCTTCTCTGTTCACAAACAGCAGGTCTAGGGGAGCTCCTTCTCTAGTCGGTTCACTAACCAGTTGTGAGATTTGTAACTTTTTAATGCAAGAAATGAAATTATACACTGTAGTGTAACGGATTTTCCATTCTACGTATCACACTTCTCACATAGCGTCTGGTCGACTACTGCAAATGTAGTATTGCCACTTTTTGTAACTTTTATAACTTATAAATGCAAATGGGAAAGATTTGTTTCATTAAAGCTTCTTTCCAAAACTTCTAACTCTTTCACAGTTTCTAGTAATCGTGTGATAATAGTGTGTAGTACCCCTTAAAAATAAAATTTATTTATTAAGGTAAATTAAAATAGTAGAAAGTTAGTTTAATAAATAAACCACCTTCTTAAAAAAAATAAACCTTTATTCTGTCCTTTACTCTCCACTTTTCAAACAGTATATTCTTACCTCAAAATGCATCCCTGTCTGTTTGTTTGCTAGAAACATAACTCAATAGTCCACTCAGCTGAAGGATGTAAATTAATTTAACTTGAATATTCCTCATTTCTTGTTTCTCTTTCGAGAATTCTACTAATTTTTAGCTTTTCATTTGCTACTGAAAAGTAATGTACTAAGTTTCCTTTTTTGATATTTACTGAATTCGAACTAAGAGCATTCAGAATTATTTATGTTATGATTGGATCTCACTATGTTTACATATATACTGAAAGAGGAATAGTGCTCCAGCTTACAGATTTTTCAAGATAAGGCTGTGCTCAGGACCTGAAACACTTAGCACAAGCTAGTGTCTGACTCAAATGAGCTGTTAAAGTATACCCTGAATTTTCAACTAGAAAATAAATAACAAAAATTTGCTTTGTATACCAGAGAAAAAAAGTAATAAATCCATTGAATTCACTGTATGCTGTAAAGAGGAAGAAGAAAATTGTATTTCTGTTAAAATTCTTGCTAAATTCTGTTGTAGCATGACACCATTTCCTGTGCTGAGCAGTTTTAGACTGAACATGCGCTATAGCACTTTGTTCGAGCAAGTATTTTTAGAACATATATATGTACTAAAGAATATATCATTTTCAATACCTATGATTCTAGGAAAATAAATATATAAATAACAAATCAATATATTAAGGAGCTACTGACAGGAGAAAGATAAAAGTATCTTCCACTTCTGACCACATATAACAGAAACATTACCAGTGTCACCTGGCAAAAAGAAAATAAAAGGAAGACAAATGATGAAATGAAAGCAAGCCTGAGTTTCAGGGATGAATTTTGCCAAAATTTGTCTGTTTTCTAGATTTCAACATGGAGGCTAGTCTGTACAGACAGAATCCTCTATCTCTAAAACTCTAACAAGCAGGCAAAGTTTTAAGCACTTGCCTCTTAAGTATGTGAAAATAAGGTAGTTCAAAAGTTATAATTTGATGACAAATGGTGGCTTTACACTGTAAAAGCAACCCTCCTTCAGAAGTATCAGGTCTCTGTGTACAAGACACACAAAAAAAGAACCTTAATTTTAGCAGAGTTGCAATCAACCTTCAATAGAAGATAGCAATTTTTTTTTTTCTGAAAAAAGTGTCTCAAAAATAACCTGAGCCTGAAACTGAGATTACAAGTAGAATATTTCAGCTCAGATAGTTAAGATATGAGAAAACTATAGGAAACAATCTAGATAGTAGTTTTACATACTATATATATGTTTACATGTATATATTTGTGTCTAAATCTATATATGTATAGTGATAAAAGCTCTGGAAAAAGAAGTTATATTTGACTAAAATATTGGACATCTTAAATTCTGATGCCAAATTAAAACACAAATTATTTAAATGGATTTCTATATCTTCATATATATATAAATGCATCTTCAGATGTCAGGATTTGTTACAAATAAGCAAAAGACTTAGATATCTGTTTTCGAGTGGCAGGTCATGTGTATGTGGGATGAACTACAGAGTGGTGATTGTTCTAAGATCAAAAGAAAGGCATTAAAAAGCCTTTTGTTGAAATTTATGCTTCTTTTTTAAAAGAGAAAGATGTCAGCTTGCCTTTGCCTTTTTTTACATCAAAACAGCATTAATTAAATTTATACATTGTTATGTATACTTCTCATGTTTTTAAGTGTCCCATGGTAATAGTTAATGAGAGAAACAGAAATGTATTTATTATGCCAAATATTTATTCCATGCTTCCATTACTCCTACTGGTAAATCTGGTGTGTACTGACCTTATTCATTGTATCCAGGACATTATGTAAGGGAAAAATATGCATAATGTTGTTGCGGACAGTACATCCCACACTTAAACAGAATCAAAGTACTCTTTAAGACATTTTCTAGAATCTAACCAGTGATGCAGACCAGATGGCAAACATTCAGCATACTCTGTTTGCAAATTTCAGCTGAGCCCTTTCTGGATTTGAATGGACTTTTTCTGTCTATGGACTTTAAAACATCATTCAGGATGTAGATCTGATCTTTTCTCTTTGATTTTGAATTCAGTCACAAAGTAGAATGCCCAGAAACTTTTGGAAAACAGTGACACAGGTGATGGTAAGAAAGTGGTTTTTTTTTAATTAAGTTTTATGTTATAAAAGTATTAAAGAAGACCAGATGTCATTTATATAATTGTTAAAGGTTATGCTGTTTGACTTCGATTTTTTGGTGATATATACTTTTATACACATATGCATATATGTAAAGTGTATGATAATAAGATATTTAGTACGTTTAACACCGTTGGAAAAAATAATTTAGCTTCTAATTTTTAGGAAGGCCTTTTTATCACTGTATTACTGGTCTCATGGTAAAATTTCATACATTTCTGCAAGAAGGCAGGGAGCACACAACTGAATGGGAACTATAGTGTTTAAAATAAAGTCATTAACAAACTGAAAAGGGTACCATTTGCTTTAGGTGTTATTTAGTTTTGCAGTGAAAATGGCTAGGAATACACCATCTTAAAATGAAAGCTTCGACTGAAAAGGGCTGTTCAGGGAAAATCACATAAGAAAGCACCAGAACTGCTCCCTTTTTGATCTCCTTGGAGACCACAGGGTGCAAGTGGAAAAGGGAGGAGAGTTTCTGAAATTATTTTTATGAGAAATATGGATGTTTCATTTTATTCACTTTTTATCATGATCTAAGACCAAAAGTGTTGACAACTTCTTAAGAATGGGCAATGAGAGAAGGTTGTAGCTCATGTATTCAGGGCTGTATTCGTACACATGAGCTGTTAGAGAATCTTGACTTGTAAGTAGTTTTACCTTGGAAAGAAAATGGGAAATGCACATGCAATGCTCCAGGTGCCTAAATTTCAATTCTGAGTCAAGTCTCTGAAACAGGAATTTTGCTGTCCAGTAGTTAACTGTGGTTAACCATACTGTAGGCCTGAGAAGGATTGGAATTGGATTCCATTCTAATCTGAATTCTCTTTAACACCATTTATTGCTCCAGCAGACTATCTGAAAAGGCTGCCCCGTTATCTCCCAGAACATCAGAGGTTTGTACTCCTACCGAGTAGGAAACTCTCCAATAGAAACTCAGCTTGATGGATGTAGCTGAAAGAACAGCTATGGAAAAATGGAGGGTACATCTTTACTGGTAAATTAAACTGATCCAAACTATGGGCCTGAGCACTGACACATGACCGTACCACTAAAGTATCGGATCAGACTCTGTGACAATTTTTGGTTTGTGCCAACCAACATTTCCTAGAAAGTGCCTGGGAGAGGGTCAGGTTAGCACAGGCCACAGTCCACTCCTAGTAAGCAGTCTGGAAGGAGGTAAAGGAGAGCCAAGCGGCCACAGTATTATTACTAATGCAGGTGTACCCAGGGGTGGTGAAGCCAGAAATCCAGTCTCAGGGTAATGAGGCTGAGTGGAGGCATTTAAAGGCTGGTAGAAAAGGATTTATTTCCAAAAGAGTTGTATAAAGGATCCAGTAGAATAAGAGCCCCTGTGGTTCATATTGGTTTAGAGACCATAGAGCAGGGGGCCGTGTACCATGTGGCCTATTCTCCGCCAACTCTGAGGTATGACCTCCACAGGTGGAGCATATGTGTTAAATGTGAAGAGTTATCAATATATAATCACACTATTATTATTTTTTTGCTATGCACCTTGTGTTTTCTTTCACTAATAGCTGAAATATATTTGCATCAGTTGTGAGAATGGCTGCTATATATTTACCCTGAGACTCTAAATAACTGGTTGGTTATGGTGCCTGTTATAAATGGATAACAATATGCTCTGAAATCTGAATGCATAATAAGTTTTGAAATCTTTAAGTTTAGAGGATCATTTTATTTTAAACACCGAAGTCATAATTGTGATAATTTTCGTCACAAGTGAGACAACTAGACATCATTAAGTAACAAACTTCCAATTTAGCAGTTTTCTAAAGAACTGAAGTCATACACCACTAGATGGCATTGTGTAGTCATTTAGGAACTACGGAAAGGCACAGAATACTAATAACCCAGACAGATAACGTGAAATCCGCCAAGTATTACGGCACCAAAATAAATCCTTTTGCTTTCAGGTAGTAATAAACATGTCTTATAATGCTTTTAATGGTATCACTGTAAGGGCAGGACATAAGATATGATATTTGAATATTGTTTTTGTAACAGCATGCTAGTAATTGCTAGCTATTAGCTCAGAGTAGCAGTGTATACACACTTAAGGTAACCTCTGGAAAATTTAGTAATATTAAAAATGGGGACAGATGAAAAAGGCATTGCAAGTGCAATGCACTCACACAATGTAAGGTTTCTTTTGCAGTTCCTCCATTTGTATCCAGCCTTGACTTACAGCTACAGATGGGTCTCAGTTAAAACCCTGGAGATGAATAACTTCAAACCCTGATGATGTTCAACACTCATTTCCAGTTAGGAATTTTGCAAATGTTCCCCATGTTTAGAATCAGACTACCTCCTGGAACCAATTATTCATGAACCTTAGTGTGCTTGAAATCCAGTCTCAGATGCAAAATTTGCAGCCTCAGTATATCTCTACCAAGAGCACTGCAGCCCTTGGGACTTTTTTAACAAAGTCTATTCAGTTTACCAGTTGCTATGATGGCTTCATAATGAGAGAAAATATCCATGAGAAACTAATTTTCAAATGCCTCAGTTCTGCAGACAATGCCTGTAGCCCAAAGGCTTGTGCTATTAGTAATGGCTCCAATTCTGACCCATTCTTTACAGGCGTATGGCTCTAGTTGATTCACCTTAGTAAATGAGGGCAAATTTAGTCTTTAAATTTCTCAAGAATCTTGATGAAAAAATCAAATTTTACCTATCTGTATGTCTTGTTTGTAGATGCTTTAAGTTCCTAAAAAATTTCTTACTTCTGATCTATTTTAAATAGATGAAACAATCCTTATGTTGAGCAAACTGTGTAGTCCTTTTCCTTTACTAGACTAATGAATCTTGACACTATTTAAGGTGAGGAAAGGCCAAGCTTTGTCTCAATTTTGTATTGTCCCAGTATTTCAGCTCCTGGATGCTACATTGCCTGGTTAGGGTAGGGAGAAGTCTAGCTATAAGGTCTATGACACATGTATGACCTGTCATAGGGTAGGGATGGCTTCAAGCATAAAGTTTTAGATTGGGCTCACGCCTGCCAGTGGGGCTTCTATGAGCCTGGGACCACACTGAGTGATGTGCCTGCTGCAGGTCCCTGTCAGTCTGTAACCCCAGGCAAAAATGTAGCTGGAACAGGCCAGCCAGCTGCATGTGGTATACTTAGTGCTGGGGCAAGAGAATTACTGTGACAGGCAACTATTGGTCTTTGAGGTGGAGGTGCAGCATTGGGAAATCCTGAAACTCCTGTGAAATGAGTATCATACTCTGTGTAAGGTATTTGACAGGTCTAGTAAGAGAAAAGAGATGTTGTTCCCTCGTACTACCTACAAAACAAGAAAGTGAGCTGTTTTTTTTTAATCTTTCCCAAAGTTTCTGCTGCATAACATACATTTCTCTGAAGAAAGGAATAGTAATAATAACTACAGTTTGGTGCTAAGTAGTTCAAATGGGCTGTTGGTAGTCATACCAGCAAGGAGTAGAGATACATCCGTCTCCAGAGCTGTTTGTGGTGGAAATCCTCCGTTTGTGGCACAAGTGTCTGTCAGATTCAAGAGACAGCTTTTTTAGTGAATGCTAGAGTAGGCAAACTCTTCAGTGGATCACTACAGGAAGAAGCTTTCCATCTCATATGCTTTTAATATATGTCGTTAGGATATGTGAGCCAAAGATTAAAAAACAGATGTTATTTTCAGTTTTATTCTTTTTAGGATTAACCTAATACAATTAGGTTACAATTACAATACAACCTATTCAAATACAGTTATAATAAACATAATCTGTTCTTTTTTACCAATCACACTCATTCAATCTGCACTGGATAGTATAGTAGCATAATACTTAGAATCATGGAATCATAGAATGGTTAGAGTTGGAAACGACCTCAAAGTTCATCTAGTTCCAACCCCCCTGCCATGGGCAGGGAAACCCTCCACGACGCCAGGTTGCCAAAAGCCTCATCCAACCTGGCCTTGAACACTTCCAGGGATGGGGCATCCACAACTTCTCTGGGCAACCTGTTCCACTGCCTCACCACCCTCTGAGTGAAAAATTTCTTCCTTATATCCAATCTAAATCTCCCCTTTCAGTTTAAATCCATTGCCCCTTGTCCTATCACTACACACCCTTGTAAAAAGTCCCTCTCCAGCTTTCCTGTAGGCCCTCTTTAAGTACTGGAAGGCTGTGATAAGGTCACCCCGAGCCTTCCCTTCTCCAGGCTGAACAGTCCCAACTCTCTCAGCCTGTCTTCATAGCAGAGGTGCTCCAGCCCTCGGATCATCTTCGTGGCCCTCTTCTGGACCCGCTCCAGCAGCTCCCTGTCCTTCTTGTGTTAGGGACTTCACAGCTGAACGCAGTATTCCAGGTAGGGTCTCACAAGAGCAGAGTAGAGGGGCAGAATCACCTCCCTCGACCTGCTGGCCACGCTTCTTTGGATGCAGCCCAGGATACAGTTGGCTTTCTAGGCTGCCAGCGCACACTGCTGGCTCATGTTGAGCTTCTCAACTTACTTACTATATAATTGTCGTGGGTTAGGCCGAGTTCGGCAACCAAACCCACGCAGCTCTCCCAGTCCAGTAGAATGGAGAGGAGAGAAAAAATGTAATAAAAGAGCTGAGGATCAAGACAGGAACAGAGGAGCACCCACCAACCACGGTCCCGGGCAAAAGAGGCTTTTTCTTAATGCAAAACTATTTATTAACAGCTACCTACAAAAGAGAAAAGCACACAAAAACGGTTACTTGAGAGAATAACAAGAAAACAAGGCCAGGTCTTAAAAACAACACCACTCCCCCCGCCCTTTTGCTTCTTCTTTCCGGCTCTACCTCCTCCCCCCAGCGGCGCAGGGGGGCAGGGAATGGGGGAGTGCAGGTCAGTTCATTCCAAGTTGTTACTGCCGCTTCTCTTAAAGGAAAAGGAGTCCTTACACCATTGTCCCTTGCTCCAGTAGATCCCCTACTCACGGCGAAAGCGTGAATCCTACCCGCTGGGGGCAAATCCTTACCCCATCGGATTTGCCCCAAGTGCGGGCTTTACCAGTCCTGGGCTTTTAAGGAGCTGTAGCCACTCGCTCTGGCGTGGGTCATCAACAAACTTTAAATGTGCTCCGGCGTGAGTCGTCATGTCGACCTTAAATGCGTCTCCGTACAGACTCTGAATGCGTAAAATGCGTAAAATGCGTAAAAGTGTCTCTACCTGTGCCCATGATTCACAATAGTCTCAGGCTCTGGCATCTCTTCCCGACGTGGGTCATCCACTGGTTGAGTGGGTCTCTGCTTGCTCCACCGAGGACTTGTTTGCAAAGGGGCTGCTGGCAAGGGGGACTCAGCCGCGGCACATGTTGTTCCGTTCCATCTTCACTGACCTCTTATCTGTGTGGCCGTTTCTCTTAGATTTCAGTCCTGTCTGGGTGAACTCGGCCCGGTGGGCGCCCCGGCAGCGGGGCTCTCCCCGAGTTCCCCAAGCGGCTCCGCCGCCGCCATCCTCGACGGAGCGGGCCCGGCCTGGCCGGGAGCGGGGGCCGTGCCCCCCTCCCCGTCTCCTTGCTCCTGGGCACAGGCACACCTTTCCGGTTCCTTTGTCCGACGTAAATAGGGCAATTCGCAGAGGCGCCGATTGGCTCAAGCCCCGAGGGGGACGGGAGTCCGGTGTGATGGGCAGCTTCTGCCACCCGGACCTCCCCCCCGCCACTTCAAACCATAACAATAATGTACTGGAACATACATATACACAAATGTAGCTAACTAATATAGCATAGTAAGTCTGTCTCCTACCAACCTAAGTCTGTCTGAGGCAGCTTAATTATTTTCTGGCTTTTTAAAAATTTAGGGTTTTTTTTTTTCTGTTGTTTTTGGTTTTGCATACACTGAGTATGATGTAGTGTTCTTTATAAAGATCTGATGTAAACAAGGCTTGGATCAGACTCATTAAACTTTCCTGAGTTAACCAGGATGCTTTCAAGAGGTTTTGGTATTTTGTGCTGTGCCCTTCCTTGTTTATAATGGCTTCAGCTGATATAAGCATGACCACAGAGTTAGTTTACTTCAAGTTCAAGTAGAAAAGATGGGTTGAAATTTGGAAAAAAACATTATTAGCTTAGCTAAGTGTATTTATTCCCAAGGTACATATCTCTATTGACCCTTAGTCAGTTGGTCTGAGTAGTCTTCACTATCTATGGCATGATTTTCTGGCTAGAAAGAAGAGCTGAAGATAAAATGGAAAACACAGGGCTGCTTAATGTAATGAAAACGGAGAACAGAAAATTAGCTGTTTAAAATAGATGCTTAAATGAAAACTTCGGGTTTGTGAAGGAAACACAGTTTTGTTTTCAGGGTTGCAAACAGATACTTGGGATTTCAAAGCAACGCTTAAGATGGTAAGGGTGAGAATCATGTCATCTAATTTCAGATGTCAGGGACATCTGATTTAACCTCAGTATCTTATGACCAGTGGAGAGAAATAAACACTTCTAGAGAGTGATTTCAATGACTGTATTAATAGGAGAGGAGCTACACTTTAGAAATGCTAGTTTTTCTCAACAGCACAGGGAGACTGGGCAACTAGCTCTAAAGCATTCATGAACAATACAGATTTCTATAGTAGTAGAGCTGAATCCCAAGCTGATCATAATATATATGATCCATGGTAGGAATGTAATAATATGGTGATGTTTGGACTAGTTTTTGTTCTTTGTGGAATCTCTCAAGAGTACAGATCTCAGTATTTGTGCAGTAACCTATTTTTCCATTCATTCTTGTAATGTATCCAGGAAAAAAATCTGGGAGAGAATGAAAGGACATGCACTAGCTAGGATTAAATCAAAAAACAGGAAGTCAGTGGTAACAAAAAAAAAGACTGACTAAACAGTCAGAAGGTATTCACTAAAAACCCTCCTGCTTCTGTCCGTCACCTGAAGACAGTAGTGGAAGGACCTCTTCCCACTGTGACTCTGTAAAGGTTTGTTGTGGTTTAGGCTGATCCGGCAACTAAACTCCACACAGCCACTCTCTCACTCCTTCCCCAGTGAAGTGGAGAGGAGAAAAATGTAATAAAGGGACTGAGGATCAAGACAAGAACAGAGGGAGCACCCACCAACCATGGTCCCGGGCAAAACAGACTCTGTTTTCTTAAAGCAAAACAATTTATTAACAACTATTTAAAAGAACAAGGACAAACAGAACCAGTTACTTGAGAGGACAAAAAGAAACGAAGCCAGATCTTGAAAACAACACCTTCTCCTCCCCCCCCCGGCCTTTTCCTTTTCTTCCTGGCTCTACCTCCTCCCCCAGCGGTGCAGCAGGACAGGGAATGGGGGAGTGCAGGTCAGTTCATCCCATGTTGTTACTACTGCTTCTTTCTTAAAGGAGGAGGATTCCTTACACCCTTTTCCCTTGCTCCAGTGGATCCCCTACTCACGAGGAGAAATCCACAAACTTCTCCAGCGTTGAGTCCTACCCGCAGGATGCAATCCTTCCCCATCAGATTGCTCTGGTGCAGCCTTTACCATAGTTTTGGATTCTTGGGGATTTGTTGCCACTCGCAACACTCTGGAGAGTGGGTTGTCACACAGACACAAGATGCTTCTCTACCTTGTCGTGTGTCCCATGCTTCACGACCGTCAGGCATCTCTTCTCCACGGGCTGCGAGTGGGTCTCTGCTCCACTGAGACCGTCCTGGCTGCAGGGGGGCCGCCTGCTGTCCTGCCACCAGTTGCAGGGGAAACTCAGCTCCGGTACACCTTGTCCTGCTCCCTCCTCTCTGACCTGGTGTCTATATGGCCGTTTCTCTCAGGTCTTAGTCCTCTCTGGGTGAACTGGGCCCAGTGGGCACCCCGGGAGCGGGGTGCTCCCTGAGTTCCCCAAGCGGCTCCGCCGCCGCCATCCTCAGCGGGTGGCGCCAGCCTGGCGCAGGCAGCCACCCGGCCGGGAGCCAGGGAGCAGGGGCAGTGCCCTCCTGCCTTCTCTCCTCACTCCTGGGCAAAGCACCTTTTCCGGTTCCTTTGTCCCGACTTAAATAGGGCAATTCACAGAGGTGCCGATTGGCTCAACCCCGAGGGGGATGGAAGTCCAATCTGGTGGCCAGAACTGGGTCTAACCCAGTTCCAAAACCAGGGAGGTCACAGGGAGAAAATCCCCTCTCCTGCCACCAGAACCCCCCCACATGAAACCATGACAAGGTTTTACTGGTTTTGATGGAGAAAGATCACAAACTAAGGAGACACTGCTCTTCACTGGGAAACAAGTCCCTTTTTCTTTAGGGTGCAGTGTTTTCCTGAGGGTGACTTGTCCTGCCTATGTCCTTGCCAGCATAGTGGAGGCTCACTCTCTTTGTGTGGTCAAATGCTGCTTGTAACTTCAATCCCCGGCCTTCCTTTGCCTTTCTGTGAGACTACTACACTCAACTACTGGTAACTCCTTTAGATTCAAGAGGAAAAATGTGTAGCAGGAAGCTTCTTAGAAACTGCATCCTCTCCTACTAGCCTGGTAAAACTGACTTGAGATCAGTAGTTTGGTTGCCCAGGAGTGTCACACAGATTACCAACTACACTTCAATGCAGTGTGTCCGGGTTTGCTTGGTCCCATCAGTTCTAGGTCTTCATAGGGTGTGAAAGGCCTGTGATGAGCTGCTGTACTGTGCACATCACGCAGTTCCAGGGACTGTCTGTATGCTGCTGCCTGGTGCACTCTGTTACTCCCAAGACCTACTCCAAACATGCTGGTTAGCAAATGCAAAACAGTTATTTTCTGTATTTTTCTCTAGTTTTTCTGTACTTCCTGAAGGATTGCAGAGAGTATTTCCTTTGCAATCTGAACACTGTGATTAGGCTGATCCTATGAGTGGTAAGATGTAAAATGATTATGCGGAAACAAGTGGAAAACACACACACTGCCTGCCTGTTACCTTCACCATACAAGGAGACAGGCTGCCCATTTCTTTCTGTTGCTCCCTTCCAGAAAGAAACTGTTTTGAAGACACAACATTTGTACAATATTTTGGCCTTTTAGAAGTGATGGACAGGTAGAACCTCAAATAGGTTTCAACATCTTGAATTAAAGTCTTTCTCTCAGACCTGAGTGAAGCTAGAGTATTTACAGTAATCTATGTTCACAGGAAGCTACTTTCTACTTCAGTGTAGTAGTTAACTGGCTTCAGTTATCAATACAGAAAAGTATTTGAAATCCCTTACAATTTTACGTTATTATTTCTCATCATATTTCTCTTCTGATGTTACAATAATCCATGATTATTGTAATGGTTTAATGCTTGTTGAAGTTCATTTAGGTGTTTGGAGGCAAATTGGTTTATTATATGTCTTTATATATCTTCCTCTACATATATGTATCAAAAAAAGTCAAATCCCCATGTTTACAGCTAAAGGTCTGTCTTGGTGGCCGTCTCTTGCTCCATGTAGTGGCCCCCATTTTTCCTATGAATGGTAGAAATAAACCTCAGTGCAGGTAAAGGCTTGAAACTCATACTCCTACTAAAGAGTGTTTATTTTTCTTGGATTTGGAGACACTTAGGTTTAACAATGTCTGTCAGCTGGCAGTGTAAGCCAAACTGATTGCACAAAACACTCATTTACGTCTAGTTAGGTTCTTAGACTACTCTCATTGTGGAAACTTCTGCACTGCTGCTACAACATATTGAGTGCACTAACTGCCCATCCACCTCTTCACTCATTTCTTTTCTTGTCTGCATCAGGACATTTTTCTATTTTCTTCCCCTTCTGAGTTGGATGGTTTGTTTGACTGTTTCTGAAAAGCTTTTTCTCTCAGATTTGTCAGCTTATTGCTTAATAGAGAAGGTACAATTCCTACTAATATTTAAGGTGAAGGATACAGAGCTCTTCGTCAGATTTTGCTCCTTCTTTGACTAGCAAGCAATTATTTTGGTTTCTTTGTCTTATAGATCACTACAGCTGTATGTGACAATCCAGCTGCAGCAGAATTAATCTTTTCTTCAAGTGCTCAGGTTCTGCTTCAGTAGCTTTAGTACTTTGTTACCCTCTGTTGAGAATGATCTATTTTACTTGTTTTGCAATGTTTTTCTGATTTGTCTTGTTTTTAACTTAAAATGCTCATGTTATTCTGTTCTGTTTGAGTTAATTCCCAGCTATGTCACTATGGTCTGGAGAGTATTAGCTTTTTTATCTATTACTTGTTTTCTGAAGATTAAACTGTCCCTAGAAGAGTCCTAGTGATGGTGCCCTGGAGATTTGTTATTTGCTGGAAATTTTTTATATCCCAACCTATCATACATGCAACACTAAAAACCAAGCAATGCAGAAGCACTTAGTGGATCTGCAGAGCATCCTTTTGACAGGAATATAGAAGAATAATTTGTGATTCATGAGTGTCTTCTTGAGTTTCTAGAAGGATTTACTTAGACCTGAGGGAGAAAAAAAATCTACTTAATAGGAGAGAGTTGTGGGAAAAACATGACAAAATAAAGTAAGCCTCTCTTTTTAAAGGTATATATGTGGGAGAGAAGCACAAAACACTTAAAAATCTTGGCCTCCCACCTTCTGTAAAAGGAGGAATGTGAGGGTAATATTTGCCAAAAAGAGATCTGTTTCTGGTTAAAGGTATCTTAGACTTAATATAGATTCTAGGGATAATACAACAGAAGTAGCACAAAGTGCATCAACTCTCAATATTAATTGAATCATATGTTTCCTCAGTATTACTTAAATGTGTAGTTCAAGAGATTCTTTGGACTTCTTTTAGGTAGTTAAACTCTGACTTTCAAAGGCAGTTAGATACTGTGCTCTTCAGTGTTGGAAGACCTGTAGCACTTAAATGACCAGGAGAGCACGATCGGTTTGAACAATCAGCAGTGCAACTTGCTGCCTGGCCCTGTTTTGTTTAGCTAACTGTGAAAACTTAGGTCTTGACACATGAGTCTTGAAAACATAAAAATAACCAGAACTTCAGGAATTTCTGAGGAAAAAAAAAATCTGCTTTATTTACTTTCTTGTCAAACTTAAACTTTATTTACTTCTTGAAAATGTGTTACATAAAATAGAACATGAAAAATGCTACTAAATACACTAATGAAAATAATACAAATTGTTACTCTGGAAAAATGATGAATATAAGATGTGGAATTGTGCTGCAGGCTAGATTATTCTCATATTACTCAGACTATCCAAAAATTAATGTTTAATCACCTCCTCTGGATGAAATGATTCACTTTGATTGACTACAGAGGAAGCATAAACATATGTTTTGTATACCTAACTTCATGGCTGATTAAGGTGAGATGAAGTCTGCTTTGATATACTGTTCATTTTGTATGTTGACTCCATGTTTGGAGATATTCAGAAGCGGTCTGGGCATGGTCCTGGGCAGCCTGCTCTAGGTCACCTTGCTTGAGCAGAAGGCTTGGATGAGATGATCTCCAGAGGTCCCTCCTAATCTCGACTGTTGTCTGATTCTGTGACATCTCTTTTGAAAAAATGACATTGTAAGTAGAAAGTAGCAGTATTGTTAATTTGTAAAAAGAAAGGTGACCTAATTAAGTAAGTAGTATAATAACATTTCCTTACAAATTTCTTTAGCCAGTGCTAACTCTGACTTTTCTGCTCAGCAGTCTTCATGCTGTTATGCTTTTGAGTACTGAAAGAAGGGATACTTAGGAATTAGCTGAATATAGACCTGCTTAAATTAGCCAGGTAATGAAAAAGAAGAAAACCTACGTGGCTATCAGTGGTGATGGTTGCTCACATTTCACGTAGTATGTACCTCGTTCTGTTGATGTTGCTTATATCCTGAAAGCCAATAGTTTAGTAGATACAGAATTTTTAAGGTGCTTTCTCTGCCTCTCATTTTCCAGGAAGAGGTGCCTTGCAAGGAGGCATTCTACAGTGCTCTTGCTACTGCAGGTTCAGTTTCCTCCGTGTATCCTCTCTTGATTTCTGCGCTGTGCAGAAGCACATTTCCCTGTTGCCTTGGGATTCCCCATTTCACCTCCTGCCACTCATTTGCTTTCTCTAAAAAACTGTATTCTTATTTACAAGGACAGATAGGAACCTCAAGTGGTTTATTCTAACATTAATACATCTCAGTAATTTGTGTTAGTAGACAGGTATTGGGCACCAGTCTGTAGTAAGATTATGAGACATTCATTGTAGGTTTTGGTTCAGATGGATTTTCTAAGCAATTGCATAGTCACTATATATAGAAGAAAAAGGGTTGTATTTATCAGTTTGTTCTTTAGCGCTATGAGCATAAGGTTTAAGTCAGTCATGTACTGATGTGATCTAGGTCCCCTTTTCCTACTTCAGTGCTAAATTCTCCCATGGGTGATGTTCTAACATGATGTTTTGTAGTCAGATTGAAGGTGGCAGATTTTATATTCGGAACAAACATGTTATAGTTTAAACTTTTTCTGTTATTCCAACTGCTTGACTTGCTGGTAATAACAGGAGTAACATTTGGGTTATTTTTACAGAGAATGTTTTCCAACAGATATGTTTTAAAATTACAAATCCTCCTGCTGCTCTCAAAAAAAAAAAAAAAAAAGTAATTATATAGTTTTAGTGCCAAAATATACAGAAAGTTTGTATGCTAATATGGAAAAGTTGGGGCAAAACTGGCCCTAAAGCAATAAAACTTTTTTTTTTTCCCAAACTTCCTATTTTCATCCTTGCTTGTTATGTTAAAATTTTGTTACCTAAATTCTCCTGCCCTTTCAACAGTCAATAAAACAGGCAAAACAAGTCTCTCCTAACACTCCCCAGTAAACTGTCTGCTTAGAGAACTGTTCTAAACATCAATGCTTAAGCCCAAGACATTTGGAAAGACTTTTATTTTTGTCTATCATTGACAAGTAATGTCTATTCATGCAAGTGGAACACCAATTTAACTGAGCCCCCTTCGTTATTGTTCACCAAATTCTTAGATAAGAGGAAGTAGAAAGAAGTGCTTCAGCAGATTCCTCTTCCACACATCTGCAGAAGTAAAACCACAAAGTGCAAATTATGGCAAAGATTCAGAGGTATCTGGAGAACAAGATCTATAGTTTGCTGAACAGAAGCAAGCTATTTTGCATGTACCCTCTTTTTTTTTTTTTTTTATTATAGAATCATAGAATGGTTTGGGTTGGAAGGAATCTTAAAGATCATCTAGTTTCAACCTTCCTGCCATGGGCAGGGACACCTCCATGCTGCCAACAAGAACATCGCCCTGCAGCCATGCGCACATCCCCGTTTATTGCCCATGCTTTGTGCGTTTGCATAGAGGCATTTAAGTTGAGCCCCTGATGAAGCTGACTTACTGACTGAAGTGTCCAGAATCTCTTTCTACTGCTCTTCAGGTGCTCTCAGCTTCTCTTGATCAAGCCTGATGTTATCCCTCTCTCCCTTCAAATCTAGTTTAAAGACTTGTCAATTATATTTAAAATGGTATGTATTTGATACTTCATGGAGATTATAATCTTGAATTTGAAAACCCTTCTGGCCCCTTGTAGAAGTGTTCCTAAAGCATGAATTTGTGCCTGAGTCTAAGTATCTTACCCCTTCCCTCTTGTTCTCCTGCTTGCTAAGCACAAATTATTCTTGCAAACGCTATGACTGTCTTTGAGAGGTGTATGTGTACAGTTTGGCCATGGGAGTAGAGACAGTTGGACTGCTATTTACATCTGGAGTACATTTGTGGCTCATCTCTGGGGTATCTTGTCCTGAGGCTTCCAGGAAGACGAAAAAAAAAAAAAAAGAAAAAAAAAAAGGCAGTCTGCTCCTGCTATCTTACCCTTTCCTAGATAGATAGAGAATTCCAGGCAGGTACTTATTTTGAAGCTATCAGGATGCTTAGACACGTTTTAGCCACTCCTTTCTCCTCAGCAATTCAAGTTCTGCAGGTCCACAAGATAATGTAATAATGAATTTAGGCTTCTGTCAATAAAATCTGCAGGAGTACTAATAATATGAGTGTTAGCTTACATTAGCTTAAGCAAAGTAAGGTTTAACCCATCAGAACCTGAACTGAAACATGTTAATGACACTGAGTTGATGACAGAAACCAGTGTCTAATGGGAAGTGCAGCTGCTGTCTGGGGACGTGCAGTGGAAGAATCTTCCCCCCAGCTCGCACGAAACCAAGTGAGGGGGCAAAGGATGGTGCAGAATTGGGTGCAAGGAACACAGCCCTCTCTCCCCATCCTCTCCCACCGTCTACCATGAATTAACCCTAACGTATAGATAGGTGGCACTGTGTTCTTGGAGATGCCAAAACCAGAGCTTCACCTCCTCGGGACATCCAATAGTGCATGACACTGTTTGCAAGGATAGAAGCGCTCTCCTTGGTGTCACAGCTTTAATAATATTTTCAGATTATCTGAGAAAATACCCTGTTATTTCTGGTCTGCATATTTATTGTGAAATGTTCTTAGTTTATGAAGACTGCTGTGTTTCACCTCAGATTCCTGCATTTCATTTAAAGATCATTCCTTTGCATGGAGGAGAGAGATTTGGTAAAGAGCACATCTACAGGGATCTTACGAAGTTCTGTCAATATCTGTGCAGTTACATAATTAGAGAAAGAACTGAAGCCATCTTAAAAGATAAATGGCCAGACCCTCCACTGAAATAAAATAGATGTTGATTTAATGACTGCAATTCAACTACAGTTTTCTGATTCACGGCTTGTTAGATTTTCTGAAAATACTGGGATGCTAAGAGGGTTGAATACAGTTAAGCTGAGCTACAAGGAGAAGAATGTTTTGTTTGGTCTTATTCCATTAAAAGTGTAAGTAAGTGAAGTTTGTGTTCGGTTCATTAAGGGCAAGTGTTTATAACATTCTTTGCATGTGCTACTGATAATTGCCTACCTATAGCTGATATCCTCATGTTCCTTTCCAAGTGTTTTTCCCTTTAGATACATCTTTATAAAAGTAAGATTATTACTGACATTAAATGGAAGGTGATATTTCAATTACATTACAAAAATCTGTACAATTCTTTTGGACTCCCTTCGGAGTTGAAGAGTGCACAAAAAAATCTTGAGAAAATACAAGACTATTTTTATTCAGTACAACATCTCATCACGGGACTATTCATGAGACATATTCTAGGTGTCCTTTCAAGGAAATATTTAAGCCTTGAAAGAGTATTCTATTTTTATCTATATTTATCTGATGGATAATCTAATGTCACGGGATTAGACAAGTAGGATGCTTGCTGATTTGCTTGATTATTTTTTATCAACTGTAGGTAATCTGAGTGGATCCTTTCATAATATACAAATATCTGCTAAGGGACAGTAAGAAGCTCACTGTATCTAGTCCCTAAAAGAGAAGGCTCAGAACTGACTTGATAATGATTTTTAATTACCTACTTAGCGAAAAGTGATGTAGAATTGTTTTCACTCTGTAGTCCAAGGACATCTGTGCGCTATTTCCAAGGGGGACACAAAACCCAGAAAGAACAGAGCTAGCTCCTGTAGGCTTAAATTTTGTCTGCAGGGTTGTTAATCTCCACAGGAACGTTTTTAGAATTGAACAAATTGAGAGAGGTTGAAGGCCACTGACTGGCCATTTCATGGGCTAGGAGCTAAAGTCAGCCAACATCAACCTGGAAATAAATTGCAAAGTTTCAATTTGCTTGAAACAGTTAAGTGTAATTAACTGCTGGACTGCATTATACATTGCTGTGGCAAATTATCCATAGCTGATTTATATAATCTTTCTAAAAGATGTGCTTTAATTCACTGCAACTTGCTGTTTTGCATGAGGAAAATTCCACAGCCTTTCCTGTGTAGGAGGTTGTATTAGATTGTGAAAATAGTTTATTCTGGCCTTAAAAGCAATTAATCCATGTTCAGCTCATTTTTATCATAGTCTTTGAGCAAGTTGCATACCAATCCTGGGGTGTGGCAGCGAAGCAAATAGGATGATTTACTCCATTTCTAGAGGTCTGAGTTGGCATTTCCCTACAGACTTGTGCTTTGGACTGTCTGCATTTGACCCAGCTGTAAGTGAGAGCCAGATTCTGAGGCTTTGGACTCAAAAGTACCCAAACATGATTCTAAAGTTATCACTATTTTTTCTGTCATTTTTCGTAGGCAGTGTTGTGCCCCTCTAAGTCTGATGGGCCATCTGATGTTCTTGATGTGACTATGTATCTGTCTCAAGCCGTCTTTGAATTGCACCTCACTTCATTTGGAGAAGACTTATGAGATGCCAGTGTTTTTGTTGATGCAATGGAGAAATAGAAATACAAAATAACTGAAATGGGCAAGGCTTTTCATAGGATTCTTTCATTAAAATTTCCAAAAATAAAACCAAACCAAAAATGCTTTTTGAAGACATAATATAGATCAAGACAGCATATGAAGAATCAAAATGAAAGTCAGCTTGTTTTTGTTTCACTGATAAAGTATGCAATACTATTACAGGAAAGACTATAAAACTCCAGTAACTGTTCCTGAAGTTTTGTGACTGTGGAAAGTATCTAAAGGTACGGATTTTCTTTATACATCTGACATGTTTACCACTCGCAAAATTAAGATTAATGGCATATGTTTTGCAGATGTCATAAAAGGGAGTAAAGAGTGTAAGGAAAATATAAATAGAAGTGTTAATTATGAAATTCACTTCTTAATTCTACATGATTTTCTTAGGAAAATAATTTACGTACCTGGGAAAACATCTAGATCGTGTAATATTGTAAAGTTTTGGGGTTTTTTTCATTAATTTGGCAAGATTATAAAATAGCTAAACTAAATCTATTAGCTAAATTATATAAAGGTTATGCCTTCTATTTGCCCTTCAAGAAAACAAAAATTCATGTTTTAGAAACTAAAATACTGATGACTCTTACTTCAGTGCCTTTTAAGGAGCAACTGACAGTGTTTGCTCATGCAGAATTATACACAATGTAGAGCTTTTCAGGACATACAATTAAGAAACTATAAGCCCATTAAGGTAGATTTGTTTCTAATATATTGGTCCAGTTAATTATGATGTAAAATATTTGAAAAGGACAAAGGTAGAAGGTTATATGACTATGACTTAAGAGAATGAGATATACTCGTACACTACTGTGATGTACAGTTGAGATAAAAACTCTGTAGTAATACTATTGTATGTGTTCCAGAAAAAGCTTATTTATAGGCACACATTTAAGGTCAAGAGGGACCAATAAGGTCAGAAGACGACATGTTTTGATCTTCTCTGTAAAGTAATCTAGATTTTCTGACAGAAATTTCTGCCTCAAGCCTGGAACTTCTCTAGAACAGCACAGGTCACAAAAGTTTTTCTTCCATTTTCTAGTAAAGTAAGTGCAGAGAAACATGATAGTGTGAACAATGACAATCCCTCTTCTGTATTTGTGACTAACGTTATCTCCAAAAGTGGCAACAGGTCTTGCTGCTGCTTTTGTTCACTCTCTAGAGCCACATTTAGTCTGCTTTGCTTTGCATTGCTCTGGCCTTTGGTGTTTTAATTGAAATAGTGCTGAGAGCTTTAGCTTCCATTAAAAATTTTCTTAGGAGTATTTACTTTTGACTCTAGCATTCTGGTTGCTTAATGAAGAAATAACATAATTATCAGAAATTATCAGAAAGTCACTTTGTAGACTTGGATATCACTAGGATTTAGGATGATGCTGTATATTGACATTAGGACCTAATGCAGGATGCCAAACTTAAAAATCTGTTTTGTGGTTCTGTTCTTTCTCTTATTCCCCAGTCTTCACAACCTATCCATTTATAAATATTTTTTTCTGTCATTCAGTAGGGGAAATAATTAGATGTGAACCACTTTCATACTGCACAAAGTTAAAAGTTTTACACTTCCAGTAACGCAGATTAATTACGCTCTTTCCTTATATTTTCTTTGATTCATTTGCAAAATCTCCTATTTTCCCCAAATTTTTACTGAAACTCCCACTGTGTTACAGGATTAATATCAATGGTGCACAGCTGGGGAGTAAGTTTGCAAGTGTACAAGAATGAGCAGGCTTGGATCAGCAGGTCACTATCAAAACCCACCCACGAGGGCTGGCAGCAGAGATTGCCTCCTAAGAAGTTGTATTGTTTTCCACTCAGTGAATGTGCCACGAACTAATGGGAGAGAAATGTTGAGAATTATTCGTTGGTTTTTTTTTATGAGATTTATGAGCCAAATTAATAGTTTTGTTTGCCTGATTTATTATACTTGAACAGATAGAATACTATTAATATTACACTTTGAGCAAGAAGTTAAGGCCCGAGTAGTCAAAACGTTACTCATCTGATTGGAGTACTTCAATTTTATAGGAGGGAACAAAGTAAGATGTTCTTTTAGAATGTGGATATATGTAACTCAAAGTGTAAGCATGTAACACCAAACTTTGTGCCAATATATTGTCTGTCTCTACAATAATCTTCCACATAGCCTCTTCTGTAAAATAGAAGTGTTTCTGTTTTTATAAATTCTGGCTATTCTATCCAAGTCAAATATTGAAATAAACAACATGAAATTAGTAATTAGTACTTGGTCTCCAGAATAAAATATATTTAGAATCATAGAATCACAGAATGGTTAGGGTTGGAAGGGACCTCAAAGACCATCTAGTTCCAACCCCCCTGCCATGGGCAGGGAAACCCTCCACTACACCGGGTTGTCCAAAGCCTCATCCAACCTGGCCTTGAACACTTCCAAAGCATTTGACATGATGGAACTGTTTGGTGCATTTATAAATGTGTCATCAATGTCAAAATATCAGTTATTTGATATAATACCAAATATTTAACTAATTTTCTCCTTATAAGTTCCTTGGGAATGAAAGTGTTTTTTCATTGTTCCTTGCTTGATTAGACAATAACACAGATCAAGCAGAAGTCACTCCAGAGACAGGGTTAGAGCACCAGGCTACAGCTAATCCTGCAGCTGCTTCATGTAAAGCCTTGTACTTACCCCCTAGTATCTCATACGGTTGTGGCTAATTAGGTTCCTACATGTAGAAATTGCCACAAAGAGCATGACACCTTTTCACTACCCATCCTACTATTTGCGCAGTGACCCAGCATCACTGAAAGGTATTGCTGTGACTTGCCTGAATCTTCTTGTTTTGCTGTGAGAGGTTGGGATGTCTCCATGTATAAATATTGACAAGCAAATTTTTTAGCATCTTTCTGCTTTTTCTTCTCTTTCTTCTTTCTTTCTTTCCTCTTCATCTAACCCTAGATGAATATTGAAAATCATCACTAGGGAAAAACTTCCAAAGGAAGCCCATTCTGCATTTCACTCTGAAGCACAGCTCAGATCTGAACAGAGTTGTTGGAGTAAGGAATTTTCCTTGCCAGAGACATTCACAGGCGCTGTTCTGCCATGAGGTGGTAGAACTTCTCTCTGGAGTCTGAGATTTGCAACATCTTTGGAGAATCTTGATATCATGGTGGTTTGTGGGCTGAAAGCTGCCCAATGTTACCGCTGGTCTGTTGATTAAGAGACGTATGGCTTAGAATTAGGAACCGTAATTAGATCCAGAAGCAAGTGGGGATACATCAGAATGCATACAGCCCTGGAGTAGTGTGTTCCTTATCAAATAAATCAGGATTTGTGTTGCTTCCTTTTCTTCTTCAGTGAGAGTCAGAGACAGAGTAGGAATTACTGTAGGAAGCTCTTGGTCTGGGACAAAAAGGTTGTATTTGGAATAAATATCACACTGAAAACTTTCCAGCCTAAGCCTTTCAGTAATTTCTCCGTATCATCTTAATGTATTTAAACTCTGTAAAAAATTATGCTGCAAAAAGTTGTCCCCATGTGTAATTTTTCCTCAAGTGAAGTGCATACCTTTCAAATTATAAACTTCCTACTTGTCCTAGGAAAATCCTCACTGTATAAATAATTGAACTCATCTGCTGTGAACACAAGTATTCTTTCTGTAGCAGTCTAAAATATATGCCTAAATACACATCTTGTACTTAGTGCTTTAAATAGTAATTACTCCCATGAAGTCACTGGAAGCCCTTAAAAGGATTTGACAGTTTCCCCACAATCTTTCAGGGAATGTAGTAGCTGGGCTGTGCAGTGCTACATCCACTGATAATTCAGCAGCTGAGGAACTCAGCAAAGCCCGCTCCAAACTTCTCAGCTGTTGACAGGCTTGACTTGCTGAGAACACTGGTTAAATATAGCACAAGCGAGCTGAGCTCAACAAAGTCATTGCTGTAACACTGTGTGAAGAGACCAGAAGAGGGGAAATACAATCTGAGAACTAAACTGCCAAAGCCTAACACCACCTAGCAACAGTTGAAAAAACTTTTAAACAAAAGTCTGGGTGAGACACAGGCAGAGTATACCTCCTACTTCTGCCGGGGATTTCTACCAGAAGCAGCTCCGGTCTTCTGTTCTCTCCCCTGTTTCCTTCATTACTTCAGCTGCTGGTAGACCTAGAAAAGTAGGAAAAGTTTCTCTCTTTGTGTTCTCCTGCACTGGATCAGTCTACTACTGTGGTAGCGCTGTGGAACAAGCTACTGCGATCTTGTGGTGTAAAGGACATATTCCCAAGTTCGTGTTCGTGCTGACAGGTAAGACTGAGTTAACCACTCCAATGCATTCTTTTTAAAAGGATTTTCTTTTCTACCGACTATTTTCTCTTCCCTTCTGTGAACAATCTTCTGCATGATTTGGAAGTGTCAGTAGATGAAAGCTGCGATAAAAGTTTTAGAATTTTTTTTTTATGTTTTCATCAAAGAGAATCATTGCTTAAATTTAACTTCTGCACTTCTTAGAACAAGCATAATCAAGCAGCTAGTAGTAATATGAAAAAATATGTATGGATTTTGACAAGCACCTTCTTGTATCTGCTTACATGCTGACCGAAGACAAACCAACATTTAAGAATAGAATACATATCATTCTTTACCGGTGATAGCCTAGCAATGATTAAAAACAGTGACAGCCTGTGTGATAAGTAAGAGAAAATAACCATTCGGTAACTGAATTAACTGAATACTTTGTGACCCAGTGCACTTGTAGTTTTTGTTTCCTTACTACTTTCAGCACAGAGGCACACCTGGTGCCTTTCATACTATCCTTGTGACAATCTTGGTTCTTCCTCTTGTACTTCTTTACATAGAACAAATATTAATCTCTGTTCAATTGATTAGCTGTATAATGAAACCATCCTAAAAACTGACCTTATGTTTACTTTATTGAAATGTGCTCGAGCTAGGTCATTGTTGTTCAAGTGTTTGTTTCTTTTAGCAAAATAAATGAGAAACCAGTTCTCAGATGTAGTACCCTGACAGCAGAATGGAAGCCTGTTTGTCTCTTGGAAATGCATATCCTGTGGTCCCATAACGGTCATGTAATTTAAGGGAGGAATTGCTTAGTATGATTTGCTTTGTCTAAACTGACAAAAACTGTTTGGTCAGTTGAAGAATGAATCCCCCCCACTCTGTCTTTTAAAGCCATTTTCTCCAAACAAAAGAAATCCAGTAAGCATGAATTTTTAAAAGACATACTGATTATGAATTCGTATACCATATGAATTCAGTTATGAAGGCAAAGATTTAAAGAATGCACTTAACTTGTGCAAAAACCCTGTCCACAGATTTATGTAGAATTGTCTCAGATGAAAAATATTTGTCCTAAAGAAGGAATGGACTGACCGAGTCTATGCTGTCTGTCTGTGGTGTTTGACACTTAGTCTGTGGACTCTAGGACTGCCTCAGGAAGATGAGAAGGTCTTGCTTTAGCTAAATAATTCTAGTTTCATCCCTGCATACTATAGAAATGACATCAATACCACATCTTAGCAGTGACATACTTACAGATTGGGTGAAATCAAAATACTCTGAAGCAACTTTGAATTGGTGGCTGAGAATGTAACTGCCTGTGAAACCATAAGATAAATGAAGTATTAGGATGGAGGAAAATTCTTAAAAGGAAAAAGAATATAGTTTACATTTTATTTCATAGCAAGGAGCACACTACTTATGCACTAAATAGGAATGCTTTTTGGTGGTCATGATTTAATGTGATAATCATTACTGTGGAATTACTACAGCACAATGTTATCCCAAATCTAAATCTCAAAAGGAAACTTTGGCATTACTTTTTAATATAGACATATCCTGAGAAAGTTCTCTTTTTTTTTTTTTGTGAGAAATCTGTACAGTGAGAACTAAAACTGAGACAATATGATTTGTACACTTCTTGTCATCTTGACGTTAGAGTGAAAATTACTGGTTCTTATTTTGACTGAGTTAACTGACAACTAATAATCTGTGGAGAAGAGGCAAATTTGACCTTCTGAATGTGTAGGGATGACAAAATCTGGGAAAATGCTATGCTAATTATTAACTGCTTTTTTGGTTATTTGTTGCTCAGCATAATATATGGTTTTACAATTTTACTTTTCTTGCACAATTTACTTTTAGCAAAGTTTTTAAAAGCAAATTTGTTAGCCTGATAACTATCAAATGAAGTGACTTTTGAACAGTCTGATAGCAACTTCCAACTCTAACACATGGAGTTGTGGTTTTACATACATCTGTCTTCCTTTCCACTTCAAAATGGAGGAGGCGGCTAAAATTACTCTTCTCAACAGGTGTCCACAAAGAGGCTCTGGGATTTTCCAATCAAATCTGTGGAATATGTAATGTGGCTATTTGACAGATGGTTTCATATTTGAAAAATAGCCAATTCTACTAATGACTATAGTGAAACCAAGCTCAATTTTATATCAAATCAAAAAGTAATTTAGGTTTTGGCAATACACTCCATTGCAGAGATTTTCTTGGAAGACAAGTAGACATAGCATACCCATTTATTTTCCCCATTATATATTATTTTGATTTTGTTTATATTCCTGTAACTGTGGAATGAATGGTGGCTTTCATGGTGCTAAAGACTGTGTATTCTTCCTAATCTGAATCCACTACCAGACTGCCTGTGGCTTGTTCTTTCACCTTCATTACAGCAGTATTATAATTTATGGCCTCTTTTAACCTATCTAGCACAGCTAAAGACATCATCCTAACTGAGTGTTTTGTCATCACCTCAGTCTTTCAATCTCGTTATAAAACTTTTGGCTCTTTTTGACACCACATTCAAAGACTTGAAATTCATCTTCAAAGCTCAGCACTGTTCTGTCCTTGCCTACATCTTCCCTGATTTTCCTATATTCCTCCCGCTCCTATCTGGTAGACTATTAACCTTCGGCTCTGCTGGTAACTGGTCCAACCTGTATGCTACTAGATTTAGAAATCTTGAAACTGACCTGATGACATACTAGTGAAAACAGTGCCTCTCACTGTTGCACCTGACGTGAATATCATGTGTCTACTGACAGAGCTATGTCTACCAAGGCAGGACTCCTGAAGATACAGTTGTGCTTCCTAGAAGCAGCTTGTGAAGTAAGCCTAAGAATGTTGTGAAATCTACTTTTACTAGTATGCCCTGTTTTGTTCCTTTGGGTCATAATTTTGACAGTGTAGCCATTTCTATACTGAAAGCTTTTTAATGATAAAGATGTGTCAGTAAAACTACAGGATCCTTCTGTCAACATAGATTCCACATATGCTTAATTTAAGGCTTTTGATAATCTCGTCTAACTCAGTTGATGTGCCTCCAGGCATAAATTAAGAATTTGCCTTAGAGGTGTGCTGAGTCAGAGGCCAGGTTTATGCCACTGAATTTGGAATGAGATTTCCTTTGAGTTTAATGATCGGCTCTTAGTGTTCAATAATTAACAGATACATTTCCAGTCCCCTCAAGAACATTTAACAAAATAGATCATCTATATTCCTGTCCAAAATATTTTTTTCCTAAGAGACATTTTACTTTTTCACTAATTTCCTGTTTCTTCCCCTCCTTTCTCAAAGTCTTTTGTTGCAGCTTGCCATGCTATCTTACTATATAAATTGAATTTGAGGGCAGGGATTTTGTTCTTCTAAGTGTCTAAAATGCCATTTGGAGAAAGACAGCTATAATATTTGTGAAGAAAGCAGATGAAACAACAAGACAAAGGAAAAGGAATTCCACTTCATCTATTCATATGTCCTATTTCACCAAAAATACTTGGTATATAAAACCTAAGATAAGAACTGAAAGCTAGAAAGGTAAAATAGTGTATGTGATACAATTATAATCTGTTGTACAGAAAAGTTTAAATATTTCTTTACAAGAAGCACAAACACCTATACTTTTCAGCTTCATCACTTTATTCTGGTGCTTTTCATTTTTAGCCATTTCTCTTTTCATTTCTTTCAGTGTTTTCTATGGAAAGTTGTTTCTAATTTTATACAAAATACTGGGAATTATTTGGGGAATACAGTTTTTTCTTGATATTGGAGGATATTGGATAACCAAGGAAACAATTAGTAAAGAATTAAGATTTATTAATATCTTTTTTTTCTCATTTAGTAGTTAGTATTTGTACCAAGTCAGTGGCACTAGAAAAATAAAGCATTTATATCACAGTCCTGTAGTTATCCTTTGAGGTACTGGTGTCTAAAGGAGACGAACAGTTGTACCTATTTCCTGTTCAGGAGAGACAGTGGGTGTCTCTAATCATATTGAAGAATGTGTGACACCTAATGTATTTGTGAAAATTGTGCCTTTCTTGATATTCTGTTAGATTTTTCTTTTTATTTTGGGTCTTGTGACCTACCCTTTCAGCTTCTGCAGAGAATCTGCATTTTCTGTGTTACTTTTTATTCTTATTATCATAATAAAATAAGTATTAATATCAATGCAAATACAAAGTCTTCCTAAGTTGGGGCAACTTTTTTTTTTTTTTTAAGTTCAGGGTGACTTTGCCCTATCAGTCTCGTTCTGTTTCGGCTGGACTATAGTTCTAAATCTTTTCCACAAGTAAAGCATGCAAGGGCTAGCTCTAAAAATGGTATTAAGATTACATAGACTGTGATCGCCTCCAAAATGGTTTACATACTTTGCAAATACAGAGGAAGAGACAATTCCTACCATTAAAAGCATGTTTCTTAAAAGCACAATTGCATTTTATTTCGAAATCATTCTTGTATAGATACACAGCTGTTAAAATACATGATTTATCCTGGGATGTTTAGAGTAGTGTTCTGAGGCAATGAAATAGCATTGCTTTTTTTTCCTCCTAGTTCATGGAAAATTGCTAAATGTGATCTTACAGAACTGAGAAGAAAATGAAAAATTCCAGCATCCAGTTCCTTAATTTTGGAGCTCTATGAGAGCTTAATCATAAACGTGCATATGTGTGTGTACACATGCATGCCTTTTGTGAGAAAAGAAATGCTTTTTGGCATTAGAGAATGCATTGCTGAAGGAGTGGGACAAACACATCCAAAGTACAGGGAAATAGGCTGGAGCTTGTACTTTTTCCCTTAAATGGGCAACCCGTCTAGTTGCTGTTAGCTGACACAAGCAAAGGGGTGTGTGAATCTAAAAGATTGCTGTACATTGTCCGAATGAGTTTCATTTCAAAGCTGATAAAATGGCAACTAAAATCTTAATTATCTATGATGTGGCCAAACTCACTCAGGTATAAACCAGTGAGGTTTCACAATAAGAGCAAAAACCTCAATGAATTTGCCATAAACTTTTCCAGTTTGATTTATATACTTTAAGAGCTCTTTAATACACTAAGAGTTCCTTTCTTTGCTTTTCCTTTTTGGGGAAATGGTGTCGAAGCATACAATATTTTGTGATTTATGCTGTTCAAAAGTTTGTTCCAGTGCGTATGTAAAAGCAATATTTTGGAAGCTAAATCCATTTTCTGCCTGACGCCCACAGCATTTAAAGACTTGTAGGTTTGAGGGGAGAGGTATCTAACTAACTAGTGTGTTATGGCTGTGAATAGGAAGAGCTACAGCTTCATGAACAAACTTTAATTTAAACAGGAGAAAAGTGGAATCTATTGTAATACCAGAAAAGGATTTTTTTAGAGACTGATTTTAAGGCTGCTCCTCTTAAAAAAAAGTAATTGAAAATGAAAGCTCGTGTGTCCTTGGTACAAGAATTTTCATTAGAGTTTATCAGACTGCTTGCGTTTTTGAGAAAATACAAAGCAAATAAATGCAATAGAAAGCAGGAGACTGCTAACATCAGTGTAATCGAATTGCTGCCAACTTGCCTTGTTTATCTAAGAGATCTCTGTGAAAATAAGGTCTTTCCCACACATGCATGAGTCATAGGATGTAATGGAGCTAAGCAGACTTGCTGCAGCTTTCTAATGCGCACATATCTAAACTAACCTGTTTTAGTGCCTGTTCCTGTAACTAAATGAGATCTAGCTTGACAACAGGAAGGGAGAAGTGGTGGTGAGTTCATGGTGCTATTTCAGTGCAATAACCTGAATGCTAAGGAAACGATGCAATTTCCATTTATTGGGAAAACTGCGGTTACTGTGACAACGAATATACACTAGAGAAAAACATATACTATTTATCCTCAAGTTCAAATTTATGAATGCAGTAGACAGGATATTCATAAAACTTCATGTTATCTAGTTATGTGACTCAAAAGACATTCTTATTTTTAATTCAGATTGTTGACAAAATATCCCTTTAAAAGCCATAAGCAAGGACATAAATAATTGTGGCAAAGCACCATTTGGATTAACCATGACTGGTTCAGTGTTGAGCTGAATAATTTTTTTTTTTTAAATTAGTCATATATTTCTCATGCGAAAGCTATTCAATTCCTATGTCTGTCATTCATACTTATCCCCAAAATCTTGCTTGTCCCACCATCTGTAATCACAAAACCTCTTGAATCTAACTTTTAAGGTAAAGGTTACAGTAGTTCTTCTATAGTGCCTTATTTGTCCTGCTTTTATTCTTCTATAAGAAATTTTGTAATAAAAAGAAATGGGAATTGTATTACAATAGATAAGGATTTCAGTTCCACGACCTGATAAAATTCTTTAGAGAAAAATAAACACTTCAATTTTTGACTTCGGGTAGGAGACGGAAGGAAAGGAATGATGCCGTGCTAGATGTCCTCAAGCATGTCAAACATGGTGCAGAACAAGATGTCCCTTCTATATGGAGGGACATGCATGGCAACAGAGCTCCTGAGTGCCAGAGGAAGCACATGTTTCAAGGCAGCTGGCTATGGGAACCACTGCTGCTTCAACCAGCAGGAGCCAGAAGCTAGAATCCAAGTCACAAAAGGTGTCACATTGCAAACAGTAAAAGACAGGGTCATAGTAGCATGTCCTCTGAATGAGAGATGCCACTTATGGAATTAGACAACCAGAATTTAGGTGGAAGGAACAGACAGAAGTCATCGAGTCTCACCCAAAGTTGGACTGACTCCAGAGTCTGATCAGGTTGCTTGGGGCTTATGATTATTTTCAGTTATCTTGAGTATTATTAATTTGTAATGATTATAAAGTCTCATATCTTATTTGATCATGAAGTTTTGAACATGTCTGACTGGGCAATATTTTGCCAGTGATGATAATCAGTGTACTGAAATCCATACGCTGAATAAAAGATGGCCGGAGAGACAGCTGATAGTAACACAAAGTGCCTTTGGCACTTTCAAAATTGCAAAAGAAGCAGTACCTGTAGGGTTTTTTTGTTTGATTTTGTCATGTTTGGTGTGTTATATTCTAAAATAAGCATAATAAGAACAAAAAATCTTGTATGAAATTGTCTATCCTGGTTTACTCCAGCTTTTAGAATGCACACTCTTCTTCTCCTCCTCCCTGTCACATTCTGTTTGAAAGCCAAACATTTAGAATTAAGATGTCATCACTATGCAAAAGAATTCTAATAAAAGGCTAAGTATACGCTATCCACATTTCCAGGTAGTCCAGTAAGCTGCAAGGCTAGCATTGAGATTGTAAGTAATAAGCAAATAAGAAAGGAAAACAGAGATGCTGCTTTTGAGGAGGGAAACCCTGGAGACTGCCTCCACTGCTGAGCAGACTTTTCTTACTGCACATCTCTTTCCAATTGTATCCTAATCAAGAACAGAGCATGATGCACATATGGCAAACAGGACTCCTAAATGGAGTTCTGGTTAACCTGAGACTAGCTGAGGCTCTTTCAGTTTAGAAGAGCCCTAGGTTGTGGAAGCATCTAAATTTACCTGGTCATTATTACTGTAGCATGAAGCAAGGACAAAGTAGTGGCCTTGTGCTTAAAGGGATGCGGTAGGCAGTTTTTCCTTGTAGGATTTCTCATAGCTAATAAAAATAACCACTGAAGACAGGTATTCTTCTCTTTAGATGAATCAGCAAGTAATGTTCCTAAAACTGGATACTGTGACTAAAATTTTGCCATCATCAGTAGAGATGAGTGGGAAAAGGCTAGGGAATTCTCACAGCCGGAGAAGTACAGAGATCTCAGATCCCGTTGTAGTTGTCTAGAGCAAACTCAGCACTTGCTGCCAAGAGGAATTTGAGGAGCTAATATGACTTGCACACACACACAGGTCATACAAATTACCCTTGCAGCTTTTTAATTAAAAAAGCTGCCATATGCACCAGTGGGAGTAAAGTTAGTGAGATTTAGGAAGAAGGGATCACTCTTTGGAAGACACTAGAACAGGCTAGGACAGACAAGAAGTGCTTCAGCAGGGGGCCAGGAAGTTTAGTTTAGTTTAGTTTAGTTTTAAAGCTAGGGGACTCTAAACCATGGGTTAGCCAGATAACAGCATCTTTAACTACCCTGCCTTGGATTCATATGGGCAGTGGTTTTAAAAGTAGCTTATGGATTGGAGAAAATAATAACTAAACTGATTTTCCTGCTTTCAGAGAACATATTCTTAAACCTCAAATTATTTGGAAACAGCTTTTTATTAGAAAGATGGAGGGGGTACAATGTAAGTACCTTTGATATAGAATATGATATATTTGTAAATGGAAATATGCAACAGGATTGCTGTGGTACTTGGAGACCTGAGAAGATCTGTTCAGAAGCCTCTCTGTGACAGTGACACAGCTGCCTGGCTCCAAGAAAACAAATTCCCTGCAGTGATACTAGTTTCTAGCCCCTGTTCAATGTCACTACCAGCCACAAAACCTGTATTACCACAGGTCTCTGAAAACTAATGAAGTCCTAGAAAAATACATGATGTTAACTATAGATAGTGTAATGAGTTTCTCCTTAGCTTAGATAGCACAAAGGAACCACAGAAAAAAATATCAGAAATAAACTGAATAATCTACGTAAGTGTTCAGTGAATACCCTAAACAGAACAGTTTGTAACAGTTTGTTAAGGAATAAGTAGAGCGGGAACAATTCTACAGGCTGCTACTGTCAACTCAAAAAATCCCTCCAAGACAGCAGTGAGTATCTAAAAATGAGACAAGCGTAACTGCACACAAGGAGGGTTAATTTAGCTACCTCCAGCATTAGTTGTATAAACAAAGACTGGATGACACTGCAGGGAACAGGCTGTAAGAGTGAGGGGACATCTGATAGACTGCCGATTAATCAGAAACACTTCGCTAAATTCAGGTGGCCTCCAAAATACCCCTGCCATGTTTGAATTTTGTTGTTTATCCCTTTCAAATAATGTTACCTTAAAATGCGAGATGCTAAGTATCATACTGAGAGAGAGGAAGGCTGGTTAGATGGCTGGTTTTCACATCAGTGGCTCCTTGTATAACCCTCAGCAAGTTATTTACTTCTACACTTTTAATAACACCTAGGATGTTACAAGAATAAATATAGTAGTGACTTTGACACCCTGAGATGTTGCAGTATTGAACATCATGTCAACAGCTTTGAATAAGGAGACTTAAATAGCCCTCCTTGGAAACCAGATTCTACTGGGAGAAGTAGGAATAGAAGTTGAATTAGTCCGAATGACAAGAATATGTATTTTTAGAGGAGCTCTCCAGGGGGAAGCATAGCTGTGCCCTGAGTTGCAGGTAGCAACACATCAGCCATATGGTAAAGCACAACAGAAAAAGGAAAGAGGAGGACTGAGGATGTGGCCAGGAAGCTGCTTGAACAAAAATGTACCAAAATAGAAACCAAACTAGTGTCAATACTAAGAGGTTTCAGGAAAAACAAAACTGTTCCCTCTGGTTCAGTTGTACCAGAGTAATTCATAGGGTAAAGATGGTGCTGTCAGCTCCTGGGCTTGTTGTTTTTTTGAGAGTGCTCAGGACAAGCTTCCTGATACAAGAAGGAGGCTGCTGGGAAAAAAAAGAAAAAAAAACCAGCTTGGAGGAAAAAGGACCTTTGAGGAAAGGGGCAGGCAGGTGGCAACTGCCCAAATTACCTGGTGGTGAGTTGGCCCTGGAGCTGCTGTGGGGCTGGGGGGAGGCCACATGAGCCCCACATACTGGCTGGGGGAAAGGAGAGTCCCTGGAAAACAGAACTGTCCTGCAGTGCTGCCTGTCTCCTGCAAACTCAGCAAGTAGCCAGGGTCCCCAGTCCTGCCCACTTTGTTAAAGCAATGGCTTTAACAGGCTCAGGTGACTCTCTAGAGATTTTTGATAAGGATTTACTCTAGGGATTAGGTTGCCATTACATGACTCTCAGCTTTAATTAAAAACAGAAAATCAGAAAAAAATAATCCTGTTGGCTTCAAAAGAGTTGAAGTCTATGAGCTCTAGATGATCTGATGCCACAAGGTATTGCTTTAAAATCTTCTGAAACAAAACTTTGGGAGATTATCTCAAGATTTTAAATATGTGCAGTTGACAATACCCAGTAGGCAGAAGGGGCAGTGAGTCCAAGAGCAGGATAGAGTCCTATGCTCACATATGTGCCACGGCACAGAAGAGGCAGGCCAAGGTTTGCAGCCGCAGCTGCCAAAACGCTGCTGGAGGCAGCACAAGTCTACCGCACCACGCTCTGCTGCGGTGTAATGGCAGAGGCAGCTGCGAAGGCAGGCCTGAAGCTAGTCCAGATGAAAGCAGAAGGTCTGGAAATTATTTCTTAGTTTACTTGAGAGCCTTCTCAGGAGGGAAAAGAATGGGGTAATAACTAACATTTCCTTGGATTTCATGAAAGGAAAGTCAAGTCTTTATTGTGAGAGCTTCCCCTGATAAAAGGTGAAAAATGTGGAAGTCCAAGCAGCCATCCATGTACCTGGGAGTACCAGCACAGGCTGTGTAGGGTGAAAGCTCTGCTGCGAGAGGCAGTGAAAGCTGTAGTCCTCCCTTGGGGCAAGATGTGGGGAGGGGTTGTGGGAAGATAAGAAAATGTACCTACCAAACAAGCGTAGGGGAAGAGTGACAAAGTGTCCTGGGGTTGTTATATTTAGCTGCAAGAAAGAGGAGTAGAAAGGAAAAGAAATCGGTGGCACCCTTTTATGTGATCCCAACCAGCTTTAGGAAACCAATTAATTTCTGTTGAAAAATAGGGGCCCATGGTAACAATATTTTGAAGGCTCCAAAAATGCTAGGGAGTTGCAAACACACCACAGTGTTGTACCAAAACATAGAAACGTTTCCGCAAACAATTTATCATTGTGGAGAGGGGAGCTTCTCCCCATGTGTACAACAGTAGCGCCCATGCTCTTACAAAAAACTCCATTCTTTAACAGACCATAAGTTCAAAAGGTTTGTTTAACGTCTCACAGTAAATTGTAGCATATCGGCTTTTTTTCTTTTAATTTAAGCGTTTTGTTTTATTCTCTTTGTGTGTGTGTGTGTTTTTTTTCTTTATTTGTTTGTTCTTTTTTCTTTTTGTAGTGAAAAAACAAAATCATAACCTCAGGGTTTTGGATCTACTGTCTCAAGGCTGAGCCTAGTATCTAATCGCTAAGCTCCCCTGGACAGCCTACTTCATTCTTGTTTTCTTGGTCTAAAAACAAGGCACTCTGAGAAACAGACAGCTAGTAACTTCGTTTCAGGGTGGTCATTTGATTGCTTCTTGAATCAGGCAGCTTGAGATGCTTGAAAACAACTCAATGTATTGACCCCAGAGGATACATATATATCACATCTCTGATGTGTTTAAGCTCCCTTGGCCTCTGTCCAGGAACATCCAGATTTCCTGACTCATGGCAATGTACCCTGTCTGCTTGTACTTCATTAGCAGCAGCTCAAAAATCAGAACAGTATTCTGCTGTTGCATAAGTTTTTCCAAGCAATAAACAATAACACCCCACCACAAGCTTTATTACATTTATCTCTGAATTCAAGATCCAGAAGAGACTGCTGCTTATTATTTTCTTTAATGACAACCCAAAAAGGCTGTAAGATGTTATTCTTTAATAAATATTTTCAGGATAGCTTAGTATCTTATTAACTAAATGTTGTGAAAAGGAAGAATAAATGCTACAGAAGCTATAATGAGCCAATAATTTTTCTTCCAGCTGAGAAACATGGTTATGATTTTATATTGTCATATCAATTTTATTGCTGTATCAGCACTTATATACTAAAATTATGAGGGTAAATTTAGAGCTACAGAAGCTGAAAATAATTAGTAGGAAAAATTACGTTTTATAGAAGTGGTAACATACTAAGTCCTATTCTAAATAGCTCATCTTTACTTGCATCTCAAGCATTTGTTTAAAACATTTTAAAAGCAGCAGCATTATCAACTGGCTCAAAGCAGGCTTGAAAATAAACAGTCCATGACTATTAATGGGATTCATTAAAAGAAAACTCTGTCTGACTCTAAAATCTATTTTGGAGCTACGATTGCTCCACTCCCCTGCTTGTGGCATGAGGCAGCTGCTCTTTCTTTAATATTTTTGCTGACAGCTACAGCTGACAGATAACGTTTCAGTTCACCCCAACATCAACCCTACCTCAAGGCTCCCTTACTTACACTGAAAATGCTGCCTTCCTCATGGCTTTACCTTCATCACAGTGCAACTCTGTAACTATGCAATTGTTTCTACTGGTCCCTTGTCATTACAAGCCGCAGAAATAGGGCTGCAGTCAGGTCATGTGTTGGGGAAGCACATCAGCCATCCCACTGTTACTAATGGCACAGCAAGAGCTTCTCTTCTTTCCCTTGCTTCATCTCGCCTCACACGCTCTATGGAAATAGGGACCTGAATCTGGAAATAAAAATAATATTGCATATATAGCTATGCAGCTTGTCCATTCTTTTTTTTTAACATTTCATTATTTGACACTTTATATCTTTGCTATTGTAGTTTTAGTTGTATTTGTTATTATGGTTGATATAAAAAAATATATTATCCATCTAAATGGCAAACAAGCTTTTATTTCTTGGTTCATAAAAGTTTTCATAATCAATCACTCAAATACTGTGGTGATTCACCCACAAAAGGAACTTCTCACAAATGCAGCACTGTTTTCTTCCCAGACAGAAAACAAGAACATTTACACTTGTTGCAGTGCTCCCAGTTCTGCCACTGAACCTCTGAAGCTGTAAGAAAGGAGAAGGTGGTGGTGGAGGTTAGGTTTCAGAAGTAGCCAGGATGTAAGAGACAGACCCAAAGAAAAAACTGGGAAGGAGGCATTGCTCAGTTAGTCCTACAAAGGAATTCCCAGGAAAATTAATTATGATTAAGACTGTGCATATGTCTGTACTTTTTTGATTGATGACTGAATCTAAAAAATAAAAACAAATAAATGTTTTGCTATGTTTTTTACAGGATTTGCAGTGAGGCATATTAGGTTTTGTTTGGATTAAATATTTTACCAGATTGCAAAATACTGTTTTTGTTATGGGGCTCTTCTAGCAAAATTTAAAGAACAGGAAGACAAGTGGGAGTTTGGAACTACGAAAAAAATGAAAATAATCCAGAAAGCAAAAGGTTAGAAAACTTTATTTCTACAATATTGGGATTAAAACACAGTATTTCACCTCCCTGGAAAATAGTTTAAATACAAAGTATTCTGAGATGACTGCTTCACTCTTTGCAGAAAGAAATCATCTACTTTGTATGAACTACTTAAATATTCACCAGAGCAAGAGCTGACACTTGGGAAGACCCAAAGCTGCATATGAATTCACAGTTTTTCTTACTCCCTGTGACCTAAAATTCGCTCATTTGTATTCAAATATCCATTTTGAATCATGCAGACAATTTGAATAACAGTTTTCTTTCTGTGTAGCAGGAACTTGAAATAATACTGGACTTTGACAGGGAATTAGAACACGTGGAAAAAGAGGGCAAAAAACCCATTTTCTCATCATTTTTCTGCTTCACTCTGATAGTACCTCTGACTTCTTGTGATACTAGTGTGGGGAAGAAATTATTGGAAATAGCAAAAGGAACTGTTTCTGCAGTTTATACATTGTATTTTCATTTTTTTGTTTCTCTGAAATTTTGTACTGAATTTGACCCAAATCTTCTTCAGAGCACTCAAACCCATGCTTTTAGGCAGGATGAATTGTTTACTAGAAGAAATTGCCCAGCAGGATTTCAGCTGCAGGCTCTAATCAGACTGTTCTGCTTCCAGTGCCCTGATGGTGGGAATTTCCAAGGGGCAAAGCCTTGGCCGCAGAATGGATGTGTAGCTGTAACACCAGAGTTTAAGCGAGAAAAGCACATCCTTGAGCCTTTAGAAATAGTGTGCCGGTGTCCCAGTCCTTCTCTAGGCTACAAGAACTGATTTAGTGTTCGATAATTTTGGTATTAACCTCATATTCCCATTTGTCTCCATAGAGAGAACCTAAGAAAGCACAAAGCCATCACTGAAAAAATTATCTACCAGTACAACAAAATAATATGGTGTCACTATACTATGAAGAAAGCAACAAACCTAGGTTTCCTGTGAGTCCAGTGATGATATTAGATTATGTAGCCTTTGACAGTTTAAGAAATACCTAATGTAGGTGCTGTTGTATTTTGTTTTGTTTTATTTTATCTTTTTTGGTACAACTCCCCTTCCACAGGCTTCCCAAGGATGGCAAAAACTTTGCAATTCTGTCATGCAGTTCAGGGGAATCATCTGGATTCTAACTGTGAGGAGCAGCATTTCGTCTGTGTAACCCCTAAAATCAAAACAGTTTCTTTATAGAAACAAGCCTGCCTTAAACGGCTTGCATTAAAACTCCATGGTAGTTAATAGGTCAAAATTCCCAAGGACATCGCAGAAAAGTCTGGCAGAGTGTCAGACAGGTTCATCTGAAAAATGCTGTCATAGAGCATTGCAGGCAGGAAAACACAAACTGCAGACATTATGTTATTTTTATATATTTTCAGAGTGCTGCCAAAATATGTCATTTGCAAATAAAATAAAAGAAAAAACTTAGCATGTTTGGCTGAAACCATTATGAGGAATATTTAGAAATTTCTTAGGGCATCTTTGAGAATGTGCTGTATATGTCAGTGTATCAATCATGACCATCTCCTTTTTTCATGTACTCTCTAAGAATGCATGAAACCCTTTGAAAATAAGGTAGTGAAAGTCAGAACAGATACTACTTCTAATGCTTCAGTTACAAACAAAAATATATGAATTTATTTAATAAAACCTCTGGTTTTCTTTTTAGCATCTTTAAAAATGCTTCTTTTTGAATATAGAAGGGAGGGAATGAGTTTGTTAACAGCAGTCTTATCAACATAGGTACATTCTGAGTCTCATCTGTTTAATTCTAGAAAGAGAACTAGTTGATCTAAGTCAACTGCTTCAGTAGCTTTCTTTTAAATTTTCTTCTTAAATCCTTCCTTAAAGTCATGAGAAAACTAGGAAAAATCAAGATGTTCCATCCAGATATTTTTGTGAGGCTGACACAGATTTCTCTGATCTATAGAATAATCTGAAACTCTGTTAACAGAGGCATTTGAAGGATTTCTACTAGTCTCAAGTTTTGTTATCATGTTAGCAAAATATAGCTAATCAACTGGGAATTAACAATACATGAAAATGGGAAGTATAAATGTGAGCAGATATTAAAAGCTATACTAAAAGTCGGCTATGCAAATTTGCAAATGTGATCTTAAGCTGGAACACAGAGGACATACTACAGAGCAAGCTGATAACAAGACCCCTATCTAAGTTTGGCTGACATTTTTCATTAAAAAAATCTAGTTTTGTATGAAGCACAGTTGTTTACAGCTTTGCCAGACTTCAGTTGTTCAGGCTGGAGGTCTGGCTAAGTCTGAATTGATTTTGGACGTTTCAACTAGAATGCTTCAAGCATTTCCAAGAATGAGATGAGAGAAAATTGTTGTTTGCCCATGTGAAAACAAACCCATAACCATTTTCCTGAAGAGCTTTAATGTTTCCATGTTCCAGAATGATCTACTAAAATTCAGCCAGGGAACTGCTCTGTGGCAGCGAATTGACTTTTGCCATCCCTGTGAAAATTATGCCAGGCTAAAAGCCACTGAAAAAAAGTATTTCATTGAGGATACTTGGTAAAGATTTGTAGCTAGCTTCTCAGAATAGCCCACATATGCTGATGATGTTCCAGTTCCTCACATCTCACCTGTTGCAGGTGGCTTATGCACGTACCATTTCCAGAGAGCACCTCCGTCTCAGGGTTACAGGGCTAAGCAATACTCCTCCCAGAGTTACTTCATCTGATGCTACAGCACTACTGGGCAAAAAAAGAGGTGAAGGATCTTGTTTCTTCTGTTTCAACAATACTTCCTCAGCAGATCCTGTGCTGGTGGGAAAAAAATGTGTGGATAGCATGATCGCCCTTGCTGCTAGGGAAGGACACTGGGAAGCAATAGCACTGTGACAAGCCCTTGTATGAAACCTTCGTACCTGTCAGTCAGGATCTCTTTTCTAGTGATAGGTATTGTCCATCACCTTTGCTGTGGGATGGAAACACTGTCTTTGGGAAGTCAGAGGATAACCAGCAATCACACTGACACTTTGCCAGTGTAAACATGCTTTTATTAGTAATTTGTCTGGATCTTCAGTTGACTCGTTTGGAGTCAAAACTCTCTCAGCTCATGTCTGTCTGTGGTCTGAGCTTTGTGTCATTGCACTGTTTGGCATTCACCATTGCCTGCCAGGCAGAGCTGGACTTCTGATCTTTAAGGTCCCTTTCAGCCCAATCTGTTCTATGATTCTGTGATTCTCTTTGGGTCCCAGTGTCCAACGTGTCTGACTTTCCAGCTGTGAGCCTTGGAAGCGATCATCTCCAATCCCTCTCTAACAGCTGCAGCAGTGCAGAGTCCACCATCACCCATCTGCATGGCACCACGCTTCCCCTGCAAAGCTATCTTAGTTCTTCCCTTTGGATGTGGAGACAGGTCAAGCTGCTGAGGCGATTTTTTCAACCTGATTTACTTTTGAAGAAACAGCTATGGCAGCTGCTATTCCCGTATTTTTACCATGCTTGCTGTTCCTTTTCTGCACTCCTCCTCAGGAATTCTTTCCATCTGACTGTGCCATCTGTCTGAGTACTTCTCATTTGCTTGCCCTCCTCTCAAAAATCAGAGCTTTGCAACTCTCCTACAGTTTTGCAGAGTAACAATACGCGTTTCCACTTCTCACAGTTTTATCCTTGTTTGAAAGCAATGTGATAACAGCCATACAGAAACTGTTAAGAATTTATGGGTAACACTTTGGCTGTGTCTCTTTGCAGGAAATTAGACAATGCCAATGCTGGTTCTCTGACCCTCAGTCCAGTTAGCACTGGCTGGTCAGACCTACATTATTAAACTTCTTCAGCCTGCAAAACAGGTTGGCTATGTCCAGGCTGCTGACCCTGGCTAGGCTGGTCCCCAGCCAGGACTAATTCCTGAACCATTCCAGCAAGACCACTGGTTAGTTCATGCCAAAATTTTGACCAAACTCTGGCACTGTTTAATCTACTAGTTTAGAAATAATCCTCATATCACACTCATCTGGACACGTCAAATGCCTGAGATCATCTGAACAATCACATAAAACACTTTCTGCATTATAAACATATATTTTATTGTCATTGAATCAGACTTCTCTAAGGTTACAGATAGAGTGACTGCTTTCCAAGAATATTTTGAACTTCGAAAGCTGGAAAATTCTAGCATTGGAAAAAATTTTGTTACACACATTTAAACTGATTTTTTTGAGTTGATTCCCTAGGCATTATCTTAGTATCTCCTCTGCATGCACCTTTGTTTGCTTTCTACTGCTCTGATTCAAATGTCTATTTCCTTGTTCTCCTTTCACTAGATAGGTAAAAAAAAAAAAACAGACAATTTTAATAAAACTCAGAGATCGATGTTTCCACCTGAACTGTTGTAATTAATGAGCATAGCAGATGATACTTTGGCCAGATGAGTCAAAGCTAATAATACTTCATTAAGTCTTCTTAGTTCCTCATGGACAAACAGTGCTTAGAGCTACAAGTACAATTGTCCACAGAATTTCACAGGACTATCTCCTTTTCGAAAGGAAACGTGAGCAAGTTAAAAAATGCCAGCAAAAGAAGCTTATTTTATCCATACGTGGTTTTGGAGGACTGTCTTTCATTGAACAGCAGTTCAATGAGTAACATAAAAAACTTATGCAGGCATTCTAAGCTCTGTCAGAGAAGAGAAAAACAGGAATTTCTTTATGCATCAATGGCTAAATTGTAAACAGCCAACAAACCAACCAGAAACACAAATAACCACTTTGAACCCTTTCCTTCAGCAGAACGGAGCATACAACTTTTACATAGTGGGAACATCAGGCCATGCAGGGCTTTTTACACGGTTCCATACAGAAGTAGAGCACTGGGGTTTGCAGCAACTTGTAAGGATTTCATGCCAGCTGAATCCCTTGTGCCTTCTCTCCTGTGAAAGGGTAGTAGCGGTGCCTTAGAGCCCCAGGAGCTGCTACTCCTGTTAGTGAAGCAGAACCTCAGAGGCAACTCTGTCCTGAAATGATAGCAGCATGAAGCAAAAAAGACCACCCCTCTTATTGCATAAGTTTCCAATGCCCTATGTACAATGCATGATTTGTTAAAATTAGAAATTAATATATCACGATTTTAAGGCAAACTAAAAGGACTTTTATCTGCCAGCATCCCTGTTCAAATCCTTCTCCAAGAGCTGATGAAATCGTCTGACATAAAGCAGAGCAGAGGCTACATTCTTTACAGAGCTTTGAGTGATGCATATTTTACCAACTCATCCATGAGAAAAGGATTCTTGAACAAAATGGCTAAGTGAAAGGAGAAATCATTTAAAAATATGCTTATGTGGAATTTTAGTTGTGACATGCACCGTGAACATTGCTAATGATTTCAGATATCAGATTATTCTGCAATTAAGAAGCAATTCAATACACTTCTAAATTGTAGCTCTGGAAATGTAATTTATGTTTCTAGCAGTTTTATCTTAAATAGTCTTTCTGGCTTAACAAAAATTTGGATACAGATTGTTTAAAAACTTGCCACTCCAGCACTAATTCAGCTGAAAATTTTCTCAAGAACAATGTTACATAAATAAACACAAATCTCTAAATATATGTAAGACTAAGATTCTTGCTGTTCAAGACATTCACCTTTAATTTTAGGTGCTTAAGGCATTACTGAAGGCTTAAAAATATTACTGAAAAGAGTACTGTGACATTTGAGCCATGGCATGCAACTCATTCACATGCCCAGTGACAAACAGCTTGCTCTGGCCTTCTTTCTAGCCATGGGAAGAGTTGATTTTGGATTTAATTTAAGGATGAGACAAGTGCTTTTGAGATAACATTTTGCAGTTCCCTGCTGCTCTGTTCTTATTTGCAGACCCATTAAGAACTGTTTTGCAAGAGCAGCATTCTCATTTGAACTACTCAGTAACGACAACAAATTTTCATGGTTTAAGACTAACATAAGCCAGTTCCAGGGCACCTGCCGGGAGATACTATGATTTTTGTGTACTTTAGCTGAGGATATAGTTAGCTTGTGTTGTTGCAGGGTATGAATTACAGTTTTTCTTCTAAAAATAGAAGTCTTTTGCATTTGAACAATAAAGGAAGCGTAACATTTACATTCAAAACAATTCAATAAAAGCATCCTCGGTGAGATAACTATGTTTTTCGTGTCAGAGCTACAGTGGGATAAAGAAGCCTGCTTTCAAGGGAACCAGCCAAGCCATAGTAATTTAAAATAGCTGAGCATCAAGTCCTTCAGTTGTAGCTCCATATCCTGTCATAAAAAATTAGATGAAAAGAGAGAAGCTTACTAAATTAGTAGTAAGCCACGGACTAGTATTCCTAAGGTGAGGTTTAAGCCTTGCACTCTCTCTGTGCTGTCGTGGTTTTTTTTAGGACTGAGGGTCGAGACAAGAACCGAAAAGGGAGCACCCACCAAACATGGTCTCGGGCAAAACATGACTCAGGCTTTCTTAATAAAACAAAACAATTTATTAACAGTTACTAAACAAAAGACAAAAGGGAACGAAACCGGTTACTTGAGAGGAGAAAGAGAAAACAAGGCCCGATCTTAAAACAACACCTCCCCACCCCCTATTTTCCTTTTGTTCCTGGCTCTGCCTTCCCCCCAGCGGCGCAGGGAGACAGGGAATGGGGGAGTACAGGTCAGTTCATCCATGTTGTTCACTGCCGCTCCTTTCTTAAAGGAGGAGGAGTCTTTACACCATTTTTCCCTTGCTTCGGTGGATCCCCTACTCACAAAGAAAAAGTCCCCAAACTTTTCCAAAGTAAGTCCTGCCCGCAGGATTGCAATCCTTCCCCATGGATCGCACCAGTTCGGGCTTTACCAGTCTCGGCCTCTTAGGGAGCTGCTGCCACTCGCGTCGGCGTGGGGCGTCCCACGGACTCCAGATGCCTCCACGACCTCGTCGTGCATTCCATGCCCCATTATCAACAGTACCTGGTCGCGCATCCCCTGCTCCACGACCTCTTCCGGGCTCAGGCATCTCCTTTCCGACGTGGGTTTCTCCACGGGCCACGAGTGGGCTTCTGCTCCGCCGAGTACACCCTGGCTGCAGGGGGGCCGCCTGCCATCTTCACACCGATTGCAAGGGAAACCTCAGCTCCAGCACACCTCCTCCTGCTCCATCTTGGCTGACCCGGTCGTTGTGGTTGTTTTCTCTTAGCTCTTAATCCTCTCTGGGGGAGCTCGGCCCGGCGGGCACCCCGGGAGTGGGGCGCTTCCCGAGTCCCCCATGCGGCTCCCCCGGCGCCATCTTGAGCACATGGCGCCGGCCCGGGCCCGGGCGGCCGCTCGGCTGGGAGCCGGGAGCGAGGGCTACGCCCTCCTGCTCTCTCCTCGCTCCTGAGCAAAAAGCCCCTTCCCGCCCCTTTGTCTCAACTTAAATAGGGCCATTCGCAGAGGCGCCAATTTGGCTCAACCTCCCCCGGGGGGGATGGGACTCAGATCTGGTGGCACAGGGAGCAAATCCCCTCCCCTGCCACCAGAACACCCCCACACACATCAAACTATCACATGTGCCAACCTCTACAACTCAGTCAACTGCAGGGAACTCCACAGCATAATTCATGGCAGCTGGGGACTGCATTTGTGCTCTGCTCTGGGCAAGCAAACAAACCAACCAACACACAAACCAGCAGCTGAAAGCAGCTAGCAGGGGAGAGCAAGTGCAGGGCAAGGATTTGAAAATTCCCCTGAGCATTCTCCCCCTGCCTCCAGCTACTTTCAATTAAAGAGGTTGCCCAAACTTGATGTGGTTTATCTGGTTAGCAACCATGAGTGAGTATTTCTTCCAAGTATTTCTACTGTCTCCCTCCAAGCCATGTTAACTTCTGCATCCATGTACAAGGCATTCTGCAGATCTGCTGTTCCGTGTGTGAAGAACCATCCCATCCCATTTGTCAGTGGAGACTGCTTCAAAGCCCATGCGAAGCAAAAATAGCCAGCCAAAGAGAGCAAGTTCCAGGACATGACAAGAATGTAGACTAGTTTTCTACTAGAACTCTATGAAAGCTGTCAAAGTCACCCACCTTCCTGGCTTCCTTCCCAGACACAGCTGGGATGGGAGGCAGTCAGCTCCGGAGCCCTGTAGAGCCTGGCTCCCTGAGCTGCAGACAAGCAAAGGAGAGTGAAAGCAAATATTCTCTGGCTGCCACAATGCACAGAAATGATCTGATAACTCCAGGAGATTCTTGAGAACAGGTTTATCTCTCACAGCCGATGAATGGAAAACTTGCACATGAAATTCTTGCCAAGGGATCTAGATCTAGAATTAGTACCATAAACTTTCTGACTATCCCTACCCCCTAATATTTCAGAGGAGCACAGAAACTAGCATTCCTTAAGGAGGCTCTACTAATAACAGTTGTAATGGAGACTTAAAGCCTACAGTGCTGGAGATTCATTAATGAAGCCATCTCTTGTGTCTGATAAACAAACCTGAATAAAATAATGTGGCCCATTAGGATTTTCTCAGGCACCTTTCAGGGCTCCAACACTTCTTCGTTGACTCACTTGTGAAATAAGTTAATGATCTTTGCCTTGTCAGTGTTCAGCAGCTCTATGTAGGATCTGCGTGCAAGATACCATGGGGCTTTTGTTATGGGAATAAGTGTCTGTTAGGAATCCCACAACAACCACTAATATATTCCATATACAATCATAGAATGACTTGGGATGGAAAGGACCTTAAAGATCATCTAGTTCCAACTCCCCTTCCATGGGGGGATTCTTTGGATGCAGCCCAGGATACAGTTTGCTTTCTGGGCTGCAAGCGCACATTGCCAGCTCATGTTGAGCTTCTCACCAACCAACACCCCTAAGTCCTTTTCCTCCGTGCTGCTCTCAACCCATTCTCTGCACAGCCTGTACTTGTGCTTGGGACTGCTCCAACCCATGTGCAGGACCTTGCACTTGGCCTTGTTAAACTTCATGAGGTTCTCACAGGCCCACCTCTCCAGCCTGCCAAGGTCCCTCTGGATGGCATCCCTTCTCTCCAGTGTGTCGACCACACCACACAGCTTGATGTCATCAGCAAACTTGCTGAGGGTGCACTCGATCCCACTGTCCATGTCACCCACAAAGATGTTAAATAGCACTGGCCCCAGTACTGACCCCTGAGGAACACCACTCGTCACTGGCCTCCACTTGAACATTGAATCGTTGACCACAACTCTTTGAGAGTGGCCATCCAGCCAATTCCTTATTCACTGAGTGGTCTATCCATCAAATCCATGTCTCTCCAGTTTAGAGACAAGCATGTCGTGCAGGACAGTGTGAAATGCTTTGGACAAGCCCAGGTAGATTATGTCAGTTGCTCTTCCCTTATCCACCAATGCTGTAATCCTGTTGTAGAAAGCCACCAAATTTGTCAGACACAATTTCCCCTTAGTGAAGCCATGTTGGCTGTCACCAACCACCTTGTTATTTTCCATGTGCCTTAGCATAGTTTCCAGGAGGATCTGCTCCATGATCTTGCCAGATACAGAGATGAGACTGGTGTAGTTCCATCATGGCTATAGTTTCACCCCATTCAGGAGGGTTCTCTGTGTGTGTATGTGTATGTTTGTGCATTTTGAAAGAAATACTTTTTTGATTGATTGATTTTTTTTTAAATAATTTACTGCTTTTTGTGAAAGTAGATTTTTTTCCAAACTTTTTTTTTACCCAAGAAGTTTTCTACTTTGTAGAAGTTCATGAGTTTTTTCTTCAAACTCAGCATAAGCAATCTTTTAAGCATGAAAAAACTGTAACTCTATAACATATCTCCAAAAACAGACAGCTCTGTTTTTAACAAAATGTCTTTCCTCTCACGTGTACAACCCATGCTATGACCAAAGTAAATGAGAAACAATCATAATTCTGTTCCTTTGGCTATATCTTTTGGATACCGTCCAACATAAAATGCATTAACACAAAAATGTACTTGTCCTTAATTAATTTATAGCTTAGAGCAGAATACCATAAATAACAGTTGAACTTCAGCTGCAAAGGTTTTAAAGTCATGGATAAAATATCACATAAAATTTGTAATAAACCTTAAACGGTGCTAGAGGACAAGTAGAACTAATTATCAATAGTCTTAGGAATTTCAGTGATGGACAACTGAATATAAAAGATGTTTATTTAGTAATACATTTGGGTTCTATTTAATTTATTGTCATCGTGGGAGAGAAAATTATTTAAGTTTTACCAATACCCTGAACAAATACACTTACTAAACTGAACTATTTGGCTGGGGGTTTTTATTTATTTTGTTTTGGTTTTAAATAGCTTGAAGGATATAAAGTATGCCGGCATATCTTGTTCTGATGCATGCATGGTTGAAGGTTACAGAATGTGCATGATATAGTATAGCTTTATACAGGGACACAAAACTGGAAAGGATCTAATGGGTCATCAAGTCTGTTGCCCTAATATTGCAGGAATCCCGTTTTATAATCCCCTTCACAAACTTATCAAGTTCCACTGTGAGTGCAATAAAGGTTTTTGCTGCTGTTACTCCAACTGGGAAATTGTTCCCAAATCTCATTGCTTCAAGTGAGAACTTGTTTCTGGTTTCTAGCATAGATTAAATTCTGGCCAATCTGTGCTGATGGATTCCCTCGCCAACATTATCATTTAGTTTAAATGCCTCTCCCATCTCCCTGATGTTTGCCTCCATGATATATTTATAGGCAGCAACTGTATCCCTTAACAGCTTTTATTTCGCTAAGCTAAACAAGCCAAACTGTTCATTCTGTCTTCTCATGTGATGGGTTCTCTATTCCCCTGATCATCCTAGAAGTCCATCTTTGTACCTGAACAAGTCTGAGGTAATGTGCTACAAACAACAAAGTACAACAGTCTTGTATAATAGCATAATAAAAGAAACCATAGCAAACAGAGTAATAATTTCAGGCTTGCAAGCATGTGCGGTGCCAAATATTTAGGAGGTTGAGTAAAGGTTTTGAAAGCTTCTAAGGGGATCATTGTTAGAAATAATGGTTTGGGGTTTTTTAAGTTGTTGATTGAAATTGCAGTATGTAAAGTTTTAGGGTTTTAATGAAAAGCTGGGAAATCAATGGAAATTACAATTTGGTTGAGACCTTCAGCCAGCATAGCATGCAGTTGATTAGATTTGTGACAGTAACCATTGAAGAAATGGGTCTGGCATTTTGAAAGTTTGTTTAACAATAACGACCGAGAAAATTCCTACAAACTCTGTATAGTACATGATGTATTGTTCCTGGAGAAGCCACAATTGCATTCACATGTTGTCTTTAAGAAATTTCAATGGCAGAGTTCAAGGGGTTGGCTCCCTGGAGTTAGCTCTGCAGAGTGCTCCTGTTGGTGTGAACTACGGGGAAGCAAAAGATAATGTGGGGACAACTGATCCCACCACATCCCAGGACCATGGATAAAGGGACATTTGGTCAGATCCAGCATCCTCTGGTCCCTTGTGCCATAGCTTCTTGGAAAACTCAAGGAAACTCCTGACTTCCAGCTGTTAAGACCATGACAGCAATCTTTTTTGGCTGTTTTACTTTTAATCCTTACTGAGTTGATAATTTAATTAAGTTTCAAGGGAAGCTTCATACAGAAACTTTTTCCTAGTTGTGCTCTGCCTGCCATCCCAGCGCTTGGGGCCATGATCACTGGAGTGTAGGATGCCTGTTAGTTTGGAAGAGAGACGTTGTTGGGTTTTTTTGGATGGGTTGGTGGTTTTTTTTCCCTATAATCCTTTTTTTCAGGAATAAACATTCTTATTAAGTTTTTTTTAGCTTTCCTCTGTCCTGTAGCATAAGGAAAAAAGAGCTTTTGTAATATGCTGTAGGAAAAGAGAAGCACAAGTTTAAGCTGGTACATGCACATACAAAGATCAATGAAAATGAAAAGCTTTTAAAAATATAAGCAATTTCTTAAGCAAGAGCAAAGGGGAATCCCAACCATGATTATGAGCAATTAAATGCACAATCAAGGAAATACATGTCAGGGCGCTGCTTGACTGGCTGCTCCCTGGAGGCCGGGGGCTGGGAGCAGGGGGGATCTCCATGGGGACAAGTGCCCGTCTTCCGGGCATGGGGGATGGGAACGGGCTGAGGCCAGACTGGGCCATGGCCCCACAAGTGAGCCTGGCTCAGTGGGGCCCATGGCTGGGCAGCTGGAGACCAGCCCTCAGCCACGATGCTGGGACAGGGGCTGATGGCCCCAGGGGGGTCTGTCATAGTGTCCTGGGTCCTCAGGGCTCTGACAATAAATTAAATGAAACTGTAATTTTAACAAATGTTTCTGACGATAAGTTGTCACTGAATAGTTGATTTGATAGTGGAAGCCGTCGCGCGCTTCCTGCCCCCATGGTGGCCTGTGGGCCATGGGAAGGAGGTGCCCGTTTATGCACCCCAAAGCCTTCTCCAGTGATGCTGGTGGGGCGTAGGATGCTTGCCAAATCAGATTCAGTTTGTGTCCTATTCTGATTAGCTGTGCATAGCCAGACCTTCACAGTGCCCCATCAGCCTGTCCGTCCAGAAGGGCTTGCCCTTCATTGTACCATCCCCAGGGTGACAGCTGGGGCTTGATGCTGCAAGCGAGTGAAAAACAGCTTTGAAAGCTCTTTGCTTGCCCTGGCTGCTCCTTTGAAGGTCCTGGAAAATGTGGCTTGTAGATCAATGGGAAAATGGGGACTTTCATCAAAGCTGCCATTAGGGTATGTTGGCCAACCTGCCAAAGAAAACATCAGCTTTCCTTCTGCTAAGTTTGGTTCCCTGATCTGTGGTGCATTGGGGGAAATGGGGCATGAGTATGTGAACGAGGAAAGCTGCGAGGCTTTCTCCAAAACAAATCTACAGAAAGTCAATATCTTCTTATTACTGCGCTGAGTGTAATGAACAAAAATGATTCTGCTTAGTGCGTGCGTTTAAAATTCTCAGCAACCGGCATAGAAGAAATAGCCCAAGAGGCATCGTGCCGTGCGAAGGGCTGTGATGTTATTGTAGCCCTGTTAGGTTAAAGACGCTAGTGAGGCAAAGCCTGCAAGCAAAGCATCTTCTTTCATTAGCCTTGATAGCTGTTTAGGAGCATTTCTGAGATACCCATGTGACGGCTGTGAGGGAAATACCAGCTTTATTCAAATCAGTGGCAAAATCCCATGGGCTTGTCAGTGCAACACAACGTTGTATATCAGAGATTATTTTAATTAAATACGGTGATATTCATCCTGACTGTTTCTTTTGCTTGCCATATTTATTGTGGCATCAGTTAGTTAAAATGGAGAATGACATGTATAGGCATAAACATTATCTCAAGATATTTCAAAGATTACAAAGAAAAAGGTTTTCCAGAGTAGTGTAAAACATCTACCTGCCACTTAACAAAACACCGAAGGATCTAAATTACTCAAGTCCTAACTGTGTTCCAGGATGTCTCTTCTTATGAAGGTTTAGGTGTAGTTACTACACTTGTAAGATAACTTTAAAATAGCATATAGTGGGAAAGTACTCTTAAGGGCCTATTTTTAAACCATGTCTCCTGTGAGAAAGGTTTCTGCAAATCATGAGCAATGCCACTATTTTTGCATTCAGTCATCAGATTTTAATCTCATTTAGATAGATGAAAATCCAAAGTAACTTCTTTAAACTCGAGAGACTCAAGACAAATGAAGTCAGAATTTGACCCATTAAGCTTTGGTCCAGCTTTTTTGTAGTCTTAATAATTAGTATGAGCTGATTGACAGAAAACTATTCTTAGTTTCTTATACTTGTGAATTGCACCGAATCACAGAATCACAGAATGTTAGGGATTGGAAGGGACCTCAAAGGATCATCTAGTCCAACCCGCCTGCCGGAGCAGGACCACCTAGAATAGATCACACAAGAATGCGTCTAGGCGGGTTTTGAACATCTCCATGGAAGGAGACTCCACAACCTCTCTGGTAAGCCTGTTCCAGTGTTCTGTTACCCTTACTGGGAAGAAGTTCTTCCTCATGTTTAAGCAGAACCTCCTATGTTCCAGCTTATATCCATTTCCCCTTGTCCTATCATTGGATGCCAGTGAGAAGAGCCTGGCTCCATCTTCATGACAGTCACCCTTTACATACTTATAAACATTAATGAGGTCTCCCCTCAGTCTCCTCTTCTCCAAGCTAAAGAGACCCGGCTCCCTCAGCCTTTCCTCATAAGGGAGATGCTCCACTCCCTTAATCATCTTTGTGGCCCTGCGCTGGACTCTCTCAAGCAGTTCCTTGTCCTTCTTGAACTGAGGGGCCCAGAACTGGACACAATATTCCAGATGCGGCCTCACCAGGGCAGAGTAGAGGGGGAGGAGAACCTCTCTTGACCTACTAACCACACCCCTTCTAATACACCCCAGGATGCCATTGGCCTTCTTGGCCAATGAAGCTCAATGAAAATGAAACTCTTCATTACAAAAACATGGCTCACTTTCTTTTATTAGCCCTAGATAGTTGCATATTAACTTTTAAAACAATAGTCTTGATTTTTCCTCTGTTCAAATTAATGAGAAAACTCTCACAGACTTTTTTGAAGGACAAATTTTTGCAGGGCAACAAATTAATTTTTGTAAATCCCATGTGCTTCATATAATTATCTCTACCTTGCTTCTTGTAAACTGTCATGCCAGATGTGATTCAGAGCTTGTGAGTACAACAGTGTGATAACCTGATTTATTGCACTTGTAGGAAATGCTTTCTACTGTTAATAGATAGATAGGTAGACAGATAATTTCCCAAATTTCTCCTGGAACTAGCTGTTCAAGATTAAAGTTTCCTAAACAAATTTCAAGAAAATTATAGTATTTATCAGTGAAACGATCTGGGTTTTTTCCTACAAAGCAAAGTTTTACTTAATGTGTTTGCACTCATTTAACTGTGATTACAGCTGGTTAACATTTCATTATTGTATCTGTCCTTGTGTTGTTCATAATCCAATAAATCTCATTCTTTCAATTCAGAGCAAGGACAAAAGAAAATCTACAAATACCAAGTTGGTATTTACTATTTTGCAAGAATTCACATAGAGTTTGTTAAAGAAATAATGGGGAAATGTACCATACACTGTTCTAACTGCTATTAACTTAGACATCTTAATAGTCCTGCTTTATTGCCTAAATGGTAATGTCCTTAGTATGACTACTTTGTTATTAGGAGAACCATATAAATTATTTAAGCCACAGTCAGTCTGTAGAGTCAAACAAAATTGTTACTGTTTTCTTTAAAAAGATCACAGCTTTCCAGAACACCATGTTCTCCTCCACCAAACCTTTTGCCAAAGGAAAAACCTCCATGGTGTCACAGCTCTCAGAAGCTACCTGGCACCACCAGTCCTGCCACTGAACCTGCCTGGGCACGTCACTGCTCAGATCCATTGGCTCTGATCTTTCTGTGCTAGTTGTCTCTGAAGTGAGTTTGACCTACCAAACTTTGATTGTATCATAACCTTGCTACACAGCTGAGAAAGTCAGGGCAGAATTCAGGGAATCCACAAGGTGGATTAAAATTTTCTTCATTTACACAAGCTAATCAAATGCACGAATGAGCTTTTATTGACATGAGACCTTGCCTCTCTCCAGTGTCACAGCTCTGTTCCTCATAACATGTTCCCCATGTTGCCCTGCAACATCCTCAGCTCTCCGGTAGAAATGCTTCCAGGTCCCTCCACATCTGCTATACCTCCATGGTATATGGGGTATTACCATGTCCCCAGCCTTCCTTTGTTTGCTCTGTGGGCTGTGAAACTGATCTGTAGCTCTTGCTGTGCTGCGGATCGCCCATCTTGGCCAGCCAAGGGAGTCATGCTTTCTCACTGAGCAGCTAGAAGTCTGCAGACTGTGTGCAGTGTGGCGAATAAATGAGCCAAGCTGGACATGTTACTTCTCTGCTGTCATTTCATCATTTCATTGCATTTCATTGCATTGCTCTGCACACATTCTGCAGAACTAGTCTACTCAATGAGAAACAGACTGCATTACCTACCAGCTTTGTTCTTCCCTTACTAGAGCTGCTTTTTTTTTTTTTTGATGGAGGGCGTTACTTGGTGTTGATTGCTAAACTAAAGCAGAAGGCTGTGACTTGTGGTTCCAGCTCTTAGGAGGCAGCAGGAGTGCGAGGTTTTACCACCTGGGTTGGTATAGTAACTGCAAACACTTGGCCTAGTGTATTCTGGATTCTTCAGGTCACTGTGCTCTATCACGGCTTTGGAGACATATGGATAAAGTCAATGGGAATTTCTAAATTAAAAAATATAAGTATTTTCAAGCCACTTTAAGTCTGGAAGTCTGTGTTTTCTAGCTGGCCTGCTGGCCGGCAGGCAGAGCAAGCAAACGTTCTGCTTCTCACTTTGTCCTGGCGTGCAGCCCCTGAGCCTTATCTTTTCTCTAGGGAGCAGCAGGGACCCCAGTCAGCCTCAGGTGGGAGCAGCAGAGCGATGGCACAGGGACACCTCCATCCTCGACTCCCTCCTCCCCCCTCCGGACCTAGATTCTAGCGAAGCCCCTGCTCTGGAAGCACCCCTCGACACAGGTATTACTCCACACCCCGGGCTGTCCAGCTGACATGCAGGAGCTTCGTTGTGGAGCCACGCTCCTGAATTAATAACATTCAGGAGATGCTGTTGCAGTAGCATGGCTGAAAAGCAACACTTGAGCTTCCTGCAGATGTCAGCTCCAGGAGGTGACAAAAATGACTTACGTTATATCTTGTCTTTCAAAAACTCATCTGAATTGTGGAGCTGTCAAAGCCCTCAGGGACTGTTGAGGATTACCAAGGACATCCCAAATGTACATAATTTTCCCTGAAATTTTTTAGCATAATGAGTTAATAATAAGCATCCTGAGTTAACAAGTTAATGTAATGAAGAACTCTTCAGCAGGCACCACTGACTTTTATGACTCTACTGAGTATCTCACAATATTTGTCCGTGATTTTGCCCATCTTTTAAAAGCCCCGTTGCTAGTATCACATCTGTTGTACAGTAATCTTTATTTCCAGGTTTAAAATGCCTCATGGTGCTGGAACATACTTTGAAATTGTGAAGCCAGCTCAAAAACTGGAAGGCAATCTCTAACTGGTTTTACAAAAATTTCACAACTTTAAGCCCAATCTCATATCATATTTTTAAATGTCTGACTCATTTGGAAAACTCAGGATTGTCTATACTAATTACAGCCCCAGAAGATCTATCTCAACAGTCAGAAAGCAGCTCCTTTTGTAGTCAAGAACTGCAAACACAATCTTCCTGGAACTGAAAGTTGTACATTGTGCAATTTTTATGGCTCGTATAGCTTTTCTATTTTTATTTTGTTGAAACCTGCAATATATCATACAATCCTCCTTAAATTGTCATTCATAATGCTAATTTCTATTAACTTGGCATAAATAAGTTCTTTTCCTTCTTAAATTTGCAGTTATTATTTTGCCTAACAATGCTACACAAACAAAACTTTATTTTTCTCTGATACAGAGTTGATGTGAGTACAAACTGCTAATGATGTGTTTCTAGTTATGGAATTTTTAAACCAAATTGAATAAACCCTACAGTATTTTATTTTTTACTTAAAAATATACATGTTTTGTGAAGTCAAATAACTGTTCCATTACTTGAACAAACCATTTATTTAATCCTCCACCTTTATAGGCATTTGGAAAAGTTTCTCTGAGGTTTGGGAAAGCCTAATAGAATTGCATTTTTCAGCTTTTTTGAAGATACAACGGGAAGAACAATTCTGTTTTTTTCCCTTTCTAGGAATGCATCTTCAGGGTATAAGAGATCAGCCAGTGACAAGTATTTATACAGAACTCTCCAGCCTTGTTCTTGCTTACTTAAATAGAGATAATGTCATATGTTTGGCAACCTGTAGAAATTGTTTGCACAACATTACTTCATACCACAGCTGAGCAGAGGGCAGAGGAGCTAAGCCTGCGGCTGGCACACCAGTTCATGATGTCTGTGCCATAATGCTAAATTATGGGTTCTGACAATATTTTTGTTTTCTAGGCTTTCCTAATTATAAACCTTTGTCTTCAACACATATGTTTATTTCAACAAGCCTGAGATTTGTCAAATACTCAAGTGTTTGCTGCTTTCTGTGGGGTATGGCTGGGCAATACCTAGTGCCTGGAAGGCTGGTGCTACAGCCGAGCCACGCTACCAGGCTAACATGTGCTGCCAAGCACTCTTCCACGCAGGCTTTTGTTTTTTCTTGATGCCAAAAGGTAATAGCATTTTTATCAGTAAGTACAATTATAATAAATATTGTTTTGCAAGCTTGAGAGCTACCTTAGATCAAGTGCATGGCAAACTCCCAACTGCATGTAGATTTTCTAAATATGGCCATTTCATACAAGGTCAGTTTTGCAGTCCTAGAATTGACTGACAAACTGCTGACTGATTTTATTTTTAATTTATACTGTTTGTTTGACATACATACACTCATGATGTTGTACAGGATGTAGTTGAAAGATATAGCAGGATACCAGATTTTGAATTTAACTTTGATTAAATGAGTTACAGAACTTAATACGGAGGAAAATTGTTCTTCCAGATTTTGACTGACTTTAATAACTTCTCTAAGACAATGATATACAAATCTCAAAGCACTGTGCTGATAAAAGAAAATCTGAAAGTGTAACGATAGAAATTAACATGAACTGATGAATGTAATTTAATTTACTAGCTGATAAATACTATAATAATAAACAAATGTATGTATTCCTCAAATTACATGTAGTTTAGCAGAGTCTTTCAGGTTTAAAAATACAAAATACTCTTAATAATTCAGTAAGGAAATAAGACTTTAAACTGAAAGAAGATAGATTTTGATTAGATCTAAGGAAGAAATTCTTCACTCTAAGGATGGTGAGGCAGTGGAACAGGTTGCCTAGAGAAGCTGTGGATGCTCCATCGCTGGAAGTGTTCAAGGCCAGGTTGGATGAGGCTTTGAGCAACCTGGTCTAGTGGAAAGTGTTGCTGCCTATGGCATGGGTTTTGGAACTAGATGATCTTTAAGGTCCATTCCAATCCAAATCACTCTGTGATTCTATGATTCAACACGAAGACTTCGTCCTGACTTTTCTGAAAGCCTTGTGAAGTATTCTCAGTATATATACAGCAGGGGCTCAGCCAGTTAGCCTGAGATTGCTTCTTCCGGACTGCTATGCTTACTGGTCAGCTACTGGCTGCTCTGGAGAGCTGCCCTTTAACTTTCAGCTGGGCAGGTCTGAAAAAAAAACTTTCACCTCTGAAATTCCTGAAGTGTGCATGTGGACAAATACAGATAAGGAAAAGCTCTTATCTGTGGCCTATGCAGTGAATATTAAGAGGAAAGAGGTGGTACTCAAAGGTCACTTAGACATTATCACTAGGGATAGAAACCAAAGTGGGGTTTATTCTCACTAGGAGTAAAACAGTATGTGAAATGTGAAATTAGCACGTAAGAATACTTTCTGTTACATCTTATTTCTTAACATAACTAAATATAGCACCTTCATATGACAACAGGTGAATTTGCATCCTCACAGGAGGAAAACTGGTTAATCTTCCTCTTCCCAACCCACAGGTGAGAAGCTAAAAAGCAATAACAATGCCATTTTGAGCAATTCAGAGGCAGGAGGAAAGATTAAGCTTTTGACCATAACTAGCATTTAAAACTAAGAAAGCAGCTGCCTGGGCAGCAGAGGGTCTGGCTTGCTCCCCACAGAGACAAAACGTGTCAGAGCTGCCAACAGTGACCACAGTATGTCCTTGCCAAGGCCATGGGTCTACCACACATGCACAGGAAAACCAGCCCAAACAAATTTCTCAGTCGCCTAAACTTCCTTGAAGGCAACTGAAAAATATTTAAGTAAATAAATAAGTAATGCTGAGACATTACATAACTCCTGGGTCAGACAGTTTTTCACTAAATAAAGAGAGACAGTAATTTCTCTATTTATATGCTGCTTTCTTACCTGATTTACCAATTATATACCATTTGTATATGCCTCTGCTCCTTTTTTTTTGGATGACAATCAAATTTTTTGGCTTTATTGTGAAAAGTCAAATCAATCTTTTAAATTTGTATTGAGAGACCTAGTGATGCCTTAATATTTAGAGGCACCCACCAATTTCCAGTGGCAACACTGAGACGCATGTTGCTTTTCCAACTCCTCATAGGAAATAGCAACTTGAATTTTACTTTTTTTTTAGATTTACCTTAATTATTAAAAATGAGTCTCTAGTTTCACTTGCTCTGGCTAAAAGAAAGCTAACAGATCCGTTGTTCATTGCTGTTTCTTAAATTACTTGTTTTGGGCAATAATGGCCAAATTCCCCCCACTTTTTCTCTCAAGAAAGCATGTTCAGCACACGGAGTTGTGGCTGGAGAATCAAATGAGCTCTTTTATCAGTTAGGTAGCTTTGTAAGGGTGAGCTTTTAACTCTTTTCAGTACTTTTTAGAAATACTGGGTCCTCTGCTCCTCTCGGCCAGAAGTGTCCGTGCGGCAGGAAAATCCATCCCAACAGCGCAAGCCACTTGAGTTTGCGACTTCATTAACACAAAGTTGTCAGGGTTGGTTATAGCAGGGACTGTGAGGGGTGGGCACAGTCCCACAGCCTCTGTCATCTCCTAAAGTTTTCCACCAAGTGGGCACTGTGTCAGATGCTGATAACAAGGTGCCAAATACCTGCTATTGCCTGCTCACCCAACAGCAAAATCAGCCCTTGTTGTGATGCATTTATGGATCCAGTGGCGGTTTATCATTCAGCTAACTGAAGTGCCCACATGAGGGGCACAACCCCTGTAGAGAGGTCAGAGGGAAAAACTGAGACCTCCCATTACATCCCAGGATAGCATGCAGCGGTGTCCTCCAGCCACGTACTCTCACAGGAAGGCTGACACAACACCACCATCTGCCCAGCACCTTTTTCCATGGAAAGAAAATCAAACGTTGCTTTCTCTGGTAGATAGGAGCCGTGGCAGGCTTCAGCAGTGGTCACTGGAGCTGCATGGCTGAGGACGAGGACGGGCCTGAAGTCTTAACATAGTCCCAGAGAGCTCATGCTCCATTTCAAAGACACTGCAGATTAGGGATGAAACCTAAAATCCTAGCTCAGTCACACAAGTGAGATACTTAAAGCTGAACAGTGTGAATTTGTGCCAGTGAAGATGATCTTTAACTTCATGTGGGCTTATAAAACACTCGCTCCATTTGTAGGAGCTCTTTTTAATATCTTTCCATGGCTCTGAACTGAAACTGCTTTCTATGAAAAGCAGCTAAGAATTTTTTACCCTATCCTGGAGGAAAAAGAAAATCCAAACTTTTTTAAAATGGTAAGTAAGGTAGGGTGTTCGGCTAGTTGCAACAAGACAAACATAGTTCACTTAGATTTTATCCCTGTTGAAATTGGATTTAAAGAAGTCACAGACATTAAAGCAACTTGAATCTGGCAGCAGGTAATTTTAATTATGTTAATGTGAGACAAAGCCCATGCAGGGATATTTCTTTACTTTTTCCTTCTCTTCCTTCCCTACTCAAAGTAGCTGTGCTATGTTTTCAGCTTGGCCTGACTTTTCACTCTGAACTAAAAAGCCAGGTGAAGGTTTGAGCAGATTAACATTGGTGAGCTGTTCAAAAAAAGATCAAAACCAGCTCAATCTGTAGATGTAGGATAACTCTTTAACTTCATTCTTTTCAAGTTAAGCAATTGTCTAGGGACTTTGAAACCAAGACATTAGGAGAGGCACGTAAATACGGTTTCTATAAATGAAGCTGTTAAAGTGGATGAGGCCATTTTCAATGCCCAGGTGAGGAATCTGCAGGTTGTCATACTGCTCCCTGTCAGCACGAGGCATTGGCATTATTTAAATCAGTTCGGCTGACATTTACTTCTTTACTTCTTTGCCACAAGTGCTGAAGTAGTGGAAAGCCTGCAGAATTACTGGAAAATAATGACAGTCACTGGGCTGGCACTGCCAGGAATGGAGTAAGACTCTCCTCTCCTTTTACCTCTTTACAAATAGTACCAACAAGTGAAGCCCAGGGCTTTGAATAATGCAAGGGCCACTCTGGAGCCTCGAAGTGCTAGTCCTCTTATCAGTGACATGAAGCAGAAGAGCTCAAAGTTTGTGCCACCGAGCCCAGCAAAAGCCGGGAGAGGCCTGGGGTGAAGCAGGGATGTTGTGCAACCTCTTCCTCTGCTTCACTGCCCTGTCTCCTCCTGACCTTTGCTGAACTGCTCTATCTCCAGACCATCCTTCAGTAGCAACTTAAAAATATACCTCTAGAATAATTAATATACTTCTGCGTGCCTTGACCTAACTTACCTGAAAATATAGGGATCCTTTTCTGTTTTCCCATCAACCTCCACCTATTTTCTCTCTGCAGACTGTGTATTTATGATGAGTTGCACTTTCCCATTGCATGGTTGATTAGTTTTCCATTTCCTTTGTTTGTAAAGGAGCAGGCTGTGGAAAGGAAAGGCTGTAAATTAAATTGTGCCAGGGCATGAGCACAGATACTGGAAGGTGAATGTCTGTACTCTGTTGGAGTGGTCCCCAGCACACTTTTGGCCAGGCTGTTTAACACTCTTCTGAACCATTTGAGAACGTGTTTCGGGAATCAGCATGGGCTAGGAGCAATTCCCAGTGGGCAGTGTGGATGCAGCCAGCATGTTATGGATGCTAAGAGGGCTTAAAAGCCTGAAGAATTTTCCAAGACAGCTGGCCTCACAGTCAGAGAGAAGTCCTGGGCATGGTTAATCTCCAGTGTACATGTAGCCAGAGAATTTTTTCCCAACAGGAAAAATATTATTGTAAAACCACCAAAATTGATAGTGAAACTCAAGGGCAGGTTTAGTATCAGAAACTATTTTTAACTCCTTGTTTTGAAACTAGTTAAACTGCACAGAGGAGGAACCGTTTGGGAGGTGGAAGGCAGCCCAGTCTAACAGAAGGGATTAAATTCACCTCTCACCAAACCACCGGGCATTCAAGTGCAAGCTGGTTCTCTGTGTCTATCAACAACTGAAACTTCCTACAAAGGAGTCACTGAGAGAGATTTGGAACTTGCTCCCTGCTTTGGTTGACAGCTGAAATTTGAGATGCTGCAGATGTGCTTTTACACTGTTGTCTCTTGGAGACAATATTTGTAGAAGATACAGGTCCTCTTTATAATTTTTTTCCTTTTGCTGTAAAATCTGTAAAAGTATCTATAGCGTGATTATTTTTTGTTATTTTTATAAAACAAAAGAAGGATAAACTAGTCAAATGTAAAATATAGCTATAGTTTACCGGTTTCAGCAAAATCAGAGCTGTGCAAATCATGGCTAATGAAAAGAATACGGGATTCATGATTCACGTCTGGTCAGCAAGAGACAGCAAAATACTTCCCTCCACCCAAAGCCTGAAGTTTGTTTTTGCGACATTTAGCTTTTTGTCTCACACTTGTTAAAATCGAAGTTAATTTTAAAATAAAAAATAATTTTAAAGTGAAAAGTAGAAATACATTTTGTGGAAAGCTAGTAAAAATTAGTTTCCTCATTTCCTAATTACCTTCCCTATTTGTCCTGTAGTTCATTCCTAGGTTAACGTAGGACTGCAAGGACCACAGAATGACTTCACTTTTTGTGCTGTGTTCCCTCAGTGATATATCAGTTTCAGACATTTTGGTTGGTCATTTTAAGGATAGGGACAAGAGACTTGGAGGCAAGAGTTGTGGTGATTATCAGCCTACTCCTGTCTATTGCTGCTTTCAGCAGTTTCCTGCCACCTTGGAAGCAGAAAAATACATTGTTATAGGAGCAGTGGTCTTTAGAAAACAGCTTATGAGATATATAGCGTGGTTTGTAAGTCTACAGTATATTTGATTTTGCAGGTTATCAGCTTGGTTCTACGCTGTCAACAAAAAGAAATGACTAATGCATATCTAACACCAAAGATTACCCGTCTGCAGGAGTGAAAAATCTTTGGTAGGCCAGCTAATCTGCATCACCTCTCTTACCATTTTCCAGGCACGTTCTGACTGTCAGGTGATAAAACAAATGTTCAGTGGGTTTGGACTGAAACTAATGGTGACATTGCTAGCTTTATCTTCATGTGACGTTCACAGTTTGGTTTTAAATTGAAATGGCATAACTGAAAAGGGCAGAAAGCTGTAAAACAGTATGTGAAGAATCACAATAGGGCACAGTGCTCATCCAGCCATCAAGGGGTGGCTGCGTCTCAAGACAGGCTCTATCAGCCGGGTGCAAGATACACAGCCTCAAGAAGCAGGGGCATCTCGTTCCTCCACAGATCTGTGCCTTTCCTTCAAATCAGGAGTAGCCCTGGGCGCAGGACATTCTAACGGGCTACAGAGGGTGGAAGCAAGGACAGGTAGCCTGGGAAGAATACAGAGAAATTGTCCGAGCAACCAGAGATCAGGTTAGGAAAGCTAAAGCCCTGATAGAGTTAAATCTGGCCAGGGACATCAAGGGCAACAAGAAAAACTTCTATGGATATGTCAGTGATAAAAAGAGATCTAGGGAAAATGTAGGCCCTCTCTGGAAGGAAACGGGGGACATGGCTACCCAGGATATGGAGAAGCTAAGGTACTCAATGACTTCTTTGCCTCAGTCTTCACTGGCAAGAGCTCCAGCTGCACAGCCCAAGTCGCAGAAGACAAAGGCAGGGACTGGCAGAATGAAGAACCACCCACTGTAGGAGAAGATCAGGTTTGAGACCATCTAAAGAACCTGAAAGAGGACAAGTCCATGGGATCTGATGAGGTGCATCCGCGGGTCCTGAGGGAAATGGCAGATGAACTTGCTAAACTGCTATCCATCATATTTCAGAAGTTGTGGCAGTCCAGTGAAGTTCCCACTGACTGGAAAAGGGGAAACATAGCCCCCATCTTTAAAAAGGGAAAAAAAGAAGACCCAGGGAACTACAGGCCAGTCAGTCTCACCTCTGTGCCTGGCAAGATCATGGAGCAGATCCTCCTAGAAACTATGCTAAGGCACATGGAGGATGTGATTGGCGACAGCCAACATGGCTTCACTAAGGGCAAATCCTGCCTGACTAATTTGGTGGCCTTCTATGAGGAGGTTACAGCATTGATAGATAGGGGAAGAGCAACTGACATCATCTACCTGGAATTATCCAAAGCATTTGCTACTGTCCCACATGACATCCTTTTCTCTAAACTGGAGAGACATGGATTTGTCAGATGGACCACTCGGTGGATAAAGAATTGGCTGGATGTCGCACTCAAAGAGTTGCAGTCAATGGTTCAATGTCCAAGTGGAGACCAGTGATGAGTGGTGTTCCTCAGGGGTCAGTACTGGGGCCAGTGCTATTTAACATCTTTGTTGGAGACACGGACAGTGGGATCGAGTGTACCCTCAGCAAGTGTGCAGATGACACCAAGCTGTGTGGTGTTGTGGACACGCTGGAGGGAAGGGGTGCCATCCAGAGGGACCTTGACAGGCTGGAGAGGTGGGCCTATGAGAACCTCATGAAGTTCAACAAGGTCCTGCACGTGGGTCGGGGCAATCCCAAGCACAAGTACAGGCTGGTTGGAGAACAGATTGAGAGCAGCACGGAAGAAAAGGTCTTGGGAGTGCTGGTGGATAAGAAGCTCAACATGAGCTGGCAATGTGCGCTGACAGCCCAGAAAGTCAACTGTATCTTGAGCTGCATCCAAAGAAGCATGGCCAGCAGGTCGAGGAAGGTGATTCTGCCCCTCTGCTCTTGTGAGACCCCACCTGGAATACTGCGTTCAGCTCTGGAGTCCTAAACATAAGAAGGACATGGAAGGACGTAAGAAGGACAGCTGCTGGAGCGAGTCCAGATGAGGGCCACAAAGATGATCTGAGGACTGGAACACCTCTCCTCTGAAGACAGACTGAGAGAGTTGGGGCTGTTCAGCCTGGAGAAGAGAAGGTTCTGGGGAGATCTTATTGCACCCTTCCAGTACTTATAGGAGGCCTGCAAGAAAGCTGGAGAGGGATTTTTTACAAGGGTATATAGTGATAGGACAAGGGGAAATGGCTTTAAACTGAAAGATGGTGGATTTAGATTAGATATAAGGAAGAAATTCTTCACTCTGAGGGTGGTGAGGCAGTGGAACAGGTTGCCCAGAGGAGTTGTAGATGCCCTATCCTGGAAGTGTTCAAGGCCAGGTTGGATGAGGCTTTGGGCAACCTGGTGTAGTCGAGGGTGTCCCTGCCCATGGCAGCGGGGTTGAACTTAGATGATCTTTGAGGTCCCTTTCAACTCTGACCATTCTATGATTCTATGAAACTGGCTGGGAAGAGGAATGAGTGGGAATCAACCTACTCCCATGTCTGCTAGCTCAGCTGAAAAGTGCTAGAAAGGCTGCACCACAGGGAGTTAGCACTGTTGCCACCTACCTTGCTCCTGGCCAGTCCCTTTCAGCCACATAGCCACTGTGGAGAATAAATATCTAAACCCTTGTCAGACCTAGCAGCATGTTTGTCTAGTGGTGTCAGCTACCTGACTTGTCTCTTCTCTGTGACTCCTGTTGGTACTTTCCGGCAGCTGGGAAGCACAGTAATCAAAACATGGGTAGAGTGATATATAAAAGTTTATTTTTTTCACTGTATGATGATCTAATAGCTGATCATGCCTCATGCATCCAAGATGTTTTTCCAGTTGGAGCCTGGGAAACGTGAATCTTTGTGAAACAAGTCTATGTTACTCTTCAGTTGGTCAGCACACATTACTCAAGTAAAAGTACTCCATCTGAAACCACAAGTTTTCCTGAAAATGACAAAATTAATGGAATTGTACCAGCATAAACTCTGTTCTTTGTAAATCTCTGCTATAATTTAGCTAGAGAAGAGTTTATCTTGGAGTTAAGAAAATGGTGTTAAAGTGGTATAAATCTGCCTTAGTGATGACTGGGTTTCCTCTTTTAGCTTTGTGCAATCCTGTTCTGCTTTCACACAGATTGTACCTATTCAGAATGGCACTGGATATGGTATTTTCAGAAACCTTTTTCTTTTTTTCTTGAGAATACATTTATGCTTATTCCTTTCATTTATTTTCTCAGTCAAAAGAACTATTGTTGATATAATCCTTGGTGAATATAATCTATGTGCCACTATGCTCCCCTGTTATAACAATCAATTTTAGAAGCTATAAAATATATCTTTGATAAAGTAAAAAGGCTTTGCTGATTCGCGTGCTTTACCTCAACAAGTGTGTCTGCTATAAACTTTGCTATTTTTCTGCACTATTTGCAAGCAGCATTAAAAGAACAGTTCTAATCACTAAAATAGATTAGGGAATAATGAGATAGCGATGACTTGACAGAAGAAAATAATCCGTGTTCTGCATCTAAAACAGTCACTGCATTTTTGTCAAATACCCTTAACAGGGGCAAATTATCCTCCTTTCTCATGATTAAAAAGACTCCAGTTTCTTCCACTGATGTATGGTATGACAAAATGAGGGAGACACCCTGATATCTGTCTGCCATGGGACAATATCTCCTTCCTGCATGGGCTCCTCTGAGCAATGCCGTGGCCTCTCCCCCTCACTTGAGTGTGGGCAGCGGGTGCAGCCCAGAGACCAGCCCAATCTACGGCATCTGGCAAAGGGCTTACAGGGTGGGAGGGAGCCCACAGAGCAGCACTCCCAACGCAGGTGGTGCAAACCCTGCTACACAGGCAGCATCAACAGGATCACGGGAACATTTCCTCCTCAGTGCATGAGGCTCGGCATGTGTGCTTGGGCACTGCCTCTCCTAGCACCTGTATGACAAATGCTTTCCTAGTGCAGCAAGCAGACCAAGTGAAATGATGAAAGGAGCAGTAGTGCTACGTAGTTAGAGTAGCCATAAGTTCTCTTCTAGTCTGTGTAAGAATTACAGCCCTCTGGCTTGGTTATTCAAGCTCTTTACCGAGTAGAGAGTTGTCGTGATTCAGAAAGTATCCGCACCTTCATGCCAATACTCCAACAACAAGTGCAAGCATCTAACACATGCTCTCACAAAAGCACACGGATAACATATATTACTGTCAGGAGGAACAAAGACCTTTTATTGTTTGGTCTTGCAGATAAGTCATGATGCTTATGAGGGCAAGGGACAGCAGCCGGGTTAGAGACCACAATGGATTAATGCCTTAGGCGCGAATGTTTAGAAATTCAGGAAACTCCAGAATTACTAAGGGTAGATATTTGTTCCGTTCTTCATTGTATTAGTCATTTGGTTTAGCACTCTCCTCTGACCAGCATGACTGAAACAAACACTGGAGTCATCTGCAAAAGCAAAACCAAGAATGAGGTCTGTGTTCCCTTGGCACCGTGTTGTTCAGCTATCGCATGTCTGTTTCGTGCAGCGTCCAAGTCCAACTGGGCAGCATTGCTCAGCACATGCCTCTGCACAATGCAGCAACCAGTTCCTACCTGGTCCTACGAGAACCTCTTGGTAGCATGATTCCTTCTTATTTCTTCAAGTCAGACAAAATAGTAATAACAAAAATTTACACACTCCAGGAAAACAGCCTGGAATAACTAATAATAAAACTAACAATTGCAATTAGTCTCTGAGGTGATGGGAACAGTTGCATCTCTGTATGTTCATCCTGTGAAAGCCACACCACTGAGGAAATCTGTCCTTTGTTCCAGGTATCTGGATCCTTTGGGGCTAAAGCCATCCATCCCCATCTAGGATGGTCCTTGCTGAGCACTTCTAAGCCAACAAGATCAATCTGATGCCCCTATCTTCCTCCCTTCCTGACATCTGGGAAGGTGTTTTTTTTGTATTTTTGTTTGGTGGGTTTTTGTTGGTATCTACTACTTGCAGATACAGACTGATACTATTTAAACATTTTTCCAGCTCTCCACCTCATTTATAGAGTGTTTCAGATTTGATGGAGGTTTTATATGATTTGGTCTCGATTTGGAGTGTAGTTTAACTTATTTTTCACTCATGGTGCTACACATTGGTCAGTAATCACTGGACAGAGGTTTAGCTTGCTCAGTGCCTGAGTTCTCAGCAATCATCTCCCCTGTGTATCAGATGCTTCTGCGCAGAGCTTTGCTCTACTCCAAATGCCTGTACAGCAGAGCCTCTGAAAGATACAGCTCCCCCATCATACAGTTCCCAAAGCCACAGCTGAGAAAAAATTCCAGTTTTGGCTCACTAATAACCCAATTGCACTGACCTTAGAATACATTGTTAGCCTGTCAGAAACCCAGCACTTTAATGTGATATCTTAATCAGTTAGATCTGCAACTAAACTCCAGACTACAAATTTATAGCCAAAGGCAACAACCATATCATGATTGTAAATCAACTTCCTGTTTTGTGGATGGGTATTAGAAATAATAATAATGATAACAACGACAACGACAATAATAATAATTACTAATATTTAAGGGAAAGCACTATGGAGCCAAAATCAGCATGTCTGATTAGCAGGAGAGACTACACATTAAGTTCAAAGAACCCTTTTGCGTTGTCTGATTCTAATAGCACTAGCGACAGAGCCTAATCTAACCTGTCATTTCAAGAGCTGTAGGGAGAACAAATTGCCGTCGACAAGGGAAAGATTTGGAACAGCACGCAGCCTGTCCTCTCCTGACATCCTACTCAGCAAATTCCTCACAGATTTCCTCCTGATGTCAGTAAAACTAACATAAAGGTTATTTCATAAAATCTTATGTGGATTGCTAACTTGTGAAAACCGAAGGACCCATGCCCAAAACAACAATACAGACTCAAGTACATAATCACAGCATTTGTCCTTTGTGCTTAAAGCTTAACAGACAAGTGAAACAGAGGAGAGGCTGAAGAGTTCCCATGCCAAGTATCAATGCTGTGAGCACATATTGAAAAGAGTAGCCAACAAATGTTGAAATCAAGGTGACTGATCATATAAAGACTTCTTGTTTGACTGGAGACTGTTAGGAAAGGTTTCCAGTTTAATATGCAATATGATGAGGGGGTGGAAAAAACTGGTAGAGTTGAATATTAAATGCTAAAGTCATTATAAATCCTACCTGCTATTTCTTCAGGGAACATAATCCCTTCAGCGGATCAGGAATGCCATAAGATAGAGACGTGATCAGGGTGGACAACAGGAGGACATTTGTTACCAGTGTTAGACTGGCAGTGTCCTTAGAATCCATTTTGGAACCTCGATGAAACAACAGATAGGCAGTTTTGGGATTTTGGTATTTGCATACCAAAATAATGTCATGCAACTGATCATAAACTTTTCTTCTTTGTCATGATGCCATCAGAAATAGAGATGGATGTCCAAAATGATAGTACTAAGCGCTCGTCTCTAGCACACAGTATTTCAGCCAAGATCACTGGTATGTTCTGGCTACTTGACATTGCTCTGATTAAAAATCAGTCATCCTTACAGCTGCTTTGTATTCCTAGAGCACTGCACAACAGCTGGATCATGCCGTTGATTTTGGCCCTTAAACTCCTTGGAAATTACTGTGTGAATATCAAAACTTTGGCCCTTTCTGTTGCCATTTAAGCTTGAATTCACCTGCATCTCTGGCTTTAGCATATGACACTTTTGCATTTGGGTAACGTGTTGTAAAAGTATCAAAATTGTAACTGAAGACAGAGTAGGTGTTAGTTTTACACTGATTTTGGCAGGCTTTTACACAAAGAAATACTATTACGGGCAATGTCCCCGAGAGCGACAGACTGCCACTCTTGCTGTAATGTAAGACTTGCTGCAAAATAAATCTACACGTGCTAAAGAAATTTTTTAAAAGGCCAAGTTTTACTTCCTTTAGTAACAATCATATTCTAATTAGCTAGTTGATAAAAAATTCCAGCTCTGCTGCTGTATTAATTAATATTTTTAAAAAAATATTTGCAGCATCTGTTCTTTGTGTACCTATATTGATTTACACCAAGTAAAAGCACACTTTAAATATTCATTCCTTATTTCTCTGTTAGCATGCTTATAAACACATAGTCAACTACTCAGTCTTTACATGGCTTCATGAATTGTTATCTCAGCTCCCACAGGGACAGATGGATCAAAGTGGCTATCTTGAGTTATGATGTGACAGAGTGATGCATCACTTCTAGTGAAATCTAACATATCCAGCTAAGTGCATCTGGTTGATTATGCAATGCTTGAGGTGGATGATGTGTCTCAACTAGTCATGAGTTAAATTTAAAATTAATTGTGTACCTTCAGGTCTAACAGTTGACCATCTTACTATGGAGAAATCACTAACGTAGCATGTAACTAGGCAGAATACACTGTAATGTAATAATTTGTTTTCCACTGGAAAACATATGTAAGACAGACTTGCAATGTTTATTCTTAAAACATGTAGGATGTTCTAAAGTCATAAAGCCATTCACTGTAAACCATAAAAAATAGGCTGGTTTAGAGATGAAAGTGGCTGGAGGCTGTGACCCACAGGGACTGAGAAGGAAACACTTAGAAAATAGAGACAGATTGAATCCCAAGTGCTCTCTCCTGAGAGGAAGCACGGTTGGAAAGTTTAAAACCCATTAGAGTTAAACAAATTGAAAAGCCCTATCTGAGAGGAAACATAGTACAATGTTTATTTTTCCATTACAAACCTGAGACGCAAAAGATTTCCTGAGGTCCTCAGGTATTGTTCATACTTATAATGGAGATCTGTTTTTAGAAAGCGTAATTCATGTAATCCAAATTGTTTGATGAAAAACACACTGCACAAGCATTCAGGAAGTTAAAGGCCATTGTATACCTGTATCACATATTGTTTGGATAGGAGCAGACCTACAATGCAAGGAATCTTGTCGTGAAACTCTCTCACTCGAAAACATTGGGTCTAATTCTCTCCCCATTTACGCTGCTGGACAAATTCCACTGCATTAATGAAGTTAAGACGTGAGTAACCAATGATAATAAAAATACAATCTTCCTGCTGAGTGGGAAACTACCAAAATGCAAGGCTAATGTGAGCAAGATTTATAACACTGGCCTGAGTCAAGTAAGTAGCAAGCCATAGCGGACCCAGTGTAACAGTAGCCAAGCTGATTAGTCAATGTATTTTAGGTTTTGCCCCATCGCTAGTGAATTGCTGCTCTGAGATCCTTATCAGAAAAGTGTGTGATGTTAGCAATGTTGAGAAGCATCTGTCTGACTAATGAACAAGCTGCAAACTAAATCCAGAGATGAATTTAAGGGAGAGGAAAGATTTGGAGGCAATGGAGTATTATTCATTAGATCTATTGATACAAAAACTGGGCAAGTTTCAGACACATAGATCCTTCTTCAGCTTTCTTCAGTCTGTTTGTTCAAATTGTAGTTGGTCTAAACCAAGATATTTCTCTGTGCAGATCTTGCTTTCTAGTATTCTTAGACTGTCTTGGGTAAAATGGATTTAAGTAAAAAAATAAGGTAGCAGAAAATATGACCATATACAAAAGTAAAATGGAGCAAGACAACATAAACTCCTGATGGTTTCCCTTGTCTGTTACACAGCAATTTCAAGTAGGATGAAGAATATCTAATTTTTAGGAGACCAGCTTACTTTTTAGATCTGAGTTTGGCCCTGAACCAAGCCTAAATTCACTATTGCCTTTGTAGTGTGTATTACAAATATCTTGATTACAAATAACAATCAAGGTCTTCTACAGTTAAACACAGAAAGTAAGTACAAAGACCTACTTCAACATAACATAGCAAGGTGACAGGATACCGGGGGACAGGATAGCTATACAGGTCCATATATACACGTCTGAGTATCCTATGCACATCTGTTTGATAATGGTAAGTAATGAAATACACACTGATGAACCCGTCCTGTCTTCTGTGCCATTGTTAATCGGTGACATAGGATGAGACCTTATAGCATAAATGAGACTTTAAGGGCTAGCAACCTCCCTGGCCAATTTATAGGATCAAGGAAGAAGAAAGGAGAGAGATGTTCAGAGGAGAAAGCAACAGACAGGCAGATTAAGCTGAATTTAGTTGAATGCATTGTGTGGATGACAACTTGAAAAGGGCTGATGGGTAAGAAAGAGAAGAATTATGAAAAGATTTGAAGATAAATGTAAGTGGTTTAATTTGATATTGCTGAATGGCGTTCAGCAGAGTGAGTCAGAGAAGACTGCAGTTTGGTGAGGCTGATACAGAGGAAGGATGATTTTCACAGCTATATTTTGTGTGTCACCAAGGCTATGTTACTTGTAAACTGAACAGCCCCAGGGTCCTCATTCTGTCCCTGGGTCAAATAGCACAATCCAGCCATGCTCATACTACTAAACTCTCTCTGTTCCAGAACAGAGTGGCTGCATGTGGACCTGGTTTGGGTTGTTAATTGCTGAATTGTGCCCAGGAACTGATTGGGAAAGCGGTAGTTTGCCTGGACCAGAAGTGTGCCAAGGAGCGTGCTAAAAAATTTAGCAATGCAGTAGGTCAAGTGCTAAAGCTCAGAAACATTTGCTATCACTACTTAGTTTTCTAGGATAGGCATAGTTTAAGAGTGCAGTGTAGATACTTAAGAGGACAGAGAGGTGAGCATTCATAGAATCATAGAATCATAGAATGGTTAGAGTTGGAAAAGACCTCAAAGATCATCTAGTTCCAACCCCCCTGCCATGGGCGGGGAAACCCTCCACTACACCAGGTTGCCCAAAGCCTCGTCCAACCTGGCCTTGAACACTTCCAGGGATGGGACATCTAAAACTTCTCTGGGCATCCTGCTCCAGTGCCTCACCACCCTCTGAGTCAAAAATTTCTTCCTTATATCTAATCTAAATCTCCCCTCTTTCAGTTTAAATCCATTGCCCCTTGTCCTGTCACTACATGCCCATGTAAAAGTCCCTCTCCAGCTTTCCTGTAGGCCCCCTTTAAGTACTGGAAGGCTGCTATTCAATAACCATGACCTCATATTTTGGAGAAACTCTGAATCTTCTGGAAGGACTGCACTGATCTTGCTCGTTTACCTCTTAATGGTTTCATGCCCTCTGTGCCCTTTTTCAAAGTTCTTTTCAATTTCGTTCATGGCACTTAGTGTCTAATAGTCTCATGTGGTTTTTAGCTTTAGATGGAGTATACCACTTGTTTTAGTCTGCATTCCCCATTTTTCTTGACTATCTAGAATAAAAACATTGCTTCCCTCAGGGAAACTATAGATGCACTTTTTTTTGTCAGGCATTTTCACTGCATTCTTGTAGAGAATTTATAATCAAGGAATATGCTTTTCTAAAATATAGTTGCATTCCTGTCTCTAAAGTAAACCTCATGTTAAAATAAGATCTACTTAACAACCTTCTTTGGTTTGTAGTGATGAATTGTGGATGATCAAAATGTTGACTGAAGGAAAGGGAACACTGGAAAATGTTTTTTATAATTTTCCTGCAACACTTTTAGGTTCTGTGCAGTTTAACTCATATCAGCATCTTGGAATGCTGAAAAAAACATGGTTACCTTTACTTTAGGACTCTGTTAAATTTATAATCAATGGCCTGGATTCACTGTCTGCCACACAGAGTTGTTGAAATGGTGGAGCTTTTTACCACCGTCTCTTGAGCATGACAGTATTTTTCAGTTTTTAGAAGACTGCTGTTCTTCCAAAAGGCAGTATTTCCACTGTGGCTTTTTGTAAGTAATTTCAAACATAAATGCATGTTCATGTTTGTTTCTTTCTAGGTAGGGATGAGGTCCCGAAACCAAGGTGGAGAAAGCTCGTCTAACGGGCACTTCTCCAGTTCCAAGCCTGTCATCAGCCATGCAGAGAATGAAAAACTTCAGGAGGATGCCAAGAAAAAGAACAAACCTCATCGGAAGGAAGATGAGGTCATGGTTTCAGCAACTGTCAAACGGCACTCAAAATCACCTGGACCTACTGAACGAAAGAACAAGAAGTCCATAGAGCTTTCTAAAGAGGACTTGATAAAACTCCTCAGTATAATGGAAGGAGAACTGCAGGTAAATTAAACATCTTTTAAACTATATTTTCTATGTACCTATTTATTTTTAGGTTATCCAAAAAGCACAGGGCTCGACTGACAGGGACATACAAATTTAAAGCAAAGGACCATAAGGAGAGAGCAGTGGTAGGTGGTGTTGAACAGAATAGTCATAGTTTTAAGTACTGTTTTATTTACTGTCTCTGTCTTCAGCTACCAAAGCAAAAGAAATTATAAACACCTGCCAGAATCGATGAAGAAAGGGGGATCTGCAGGTCTTGAACACTTAAAAAGAGGCAGAAACAACCACAGGGGAATCAGTCCAGGATGGGGAAGGGGGGGAGGGGGGGGGGAGGAAGACATGCAAACATAGTAAGCGCAATTACAATCTTTAATGCAAATATTCAAAAGACAAATCTGCAAGTCAGTAGTACTGAAAAAGGACTTAAGATGGACCTTCTGCATATTCAGATGTTGGGAAGGGCTCAGCCAAAGCTCAGCCTCTCCCACTCACTTCCAGTGCTCTGCACATTCCCTGCCTTGCAAAGATCCATTAGTTTTATTTCTTGGAGTAGTGCTCATTTAAAAGTTTTCTTGATTGTCCTGGTTTGCATGTTTATTCAGCTCAGTAGTGAGTCCTTGATGGCAGACAGCCTGGTTTTGTGCTTAACTCATCCTCCAAACGTCCATCCAGTTTTGAGGATTCTCTTTAACGCTAGTAAATCACTGAATTCTCAGGAGAGTCAGCCTTAGCGAATTTCAAAATAAAGAGCTGAAACATGGTATTTCAAAAGTTAATATGAAGATTTTGACTTTTCAAAATTTATCCCCCTTTTGTGATAGGATTGCTTGCCAAATTTATAAATTCTTTTGTTTCACTGAACCTATGGACAAGCAGAAAAAAAAAATGCTTGACCTGTGTGAAAATATTTTGTCTCAATCCTTTTATTCTAGGTAACCACCATTATTTAGCAATTCATGTAAGGCTTTATTTTTCCCTGAAAACCACATTCATAACATTTTTATTTTGATTTTGGATTTGTTATCATCTTATCTGATTACAAGAAGCAATTGTTTTGTTAATTTCTTTGGTATATGAGTCACCTGAGTTGCACCATTACCACAACTATGAGATTTCATCTCATTAAGTAGCATTAAGTACCACTCTTACTGTACATAATTCACCCTCAGTTTGTCAGAAAGTACTTACAAGTTTCAGGAAATATGCATTCGAACTAAATAATTTTGTCACAAAGACAGAAATGGTCATCTTGCAGTGAAAAACTGTGGAAAAAAAAAACCCAAGAAAATCTGTTGAATGCAATTTTGCAAAGGAAAAAACTTTTGTAATTACAGAAGAGTATCTATTTTTATAGTATTTCATTTTGCTTTATACAAAAACTTGTATATGTCATTTCCTAAAAGATGGAGTTAACATTCAGCTTCAGCGGTGAACAGAGCCAAACCTCATTAGAAATATATCAAGCCCACATTGTTCAGAAAGATTTACTCTGAAGTCACCTTGGTGACTTGGAAAGAAGAAGTAAAGAAAGTCACTAATGTTTTCTGGGTGGCAATAAATGTGGTCTTTATTCTTATCTCTGAGTAATTCTTGTGTTCAATACACGGAAATGTGGCTCTTCACCATAGTCTTTTACTTTGTGGGGGAGTTACACAACATTTAAAAGACTGCCCATGTTCTCATTATCCCTATGAGGATGGTGGGGATAGCTGCCATCTGCACTGTAACATGAGCTGAAAATCCTCACCAAGATGATACTCCCATTGTCCCAGATAATATTTTTAGGGATGTTCATACATACAGCCCCCACGGAGATGTTAGGCACTGCTAAAGCTTCCTGACATCACAGGAGGATTGTGAGGACAACCATACTGGTAACCGTCGAATGCATCTGTTCTTTTGCTCCTTACTGCTAGGCAGGGAAGAGAATCACTATTTTTTTCAATCCACAGGAGATCTTAATTTCATCTCAAAAAACCCCGTTTTAGTTAGTTATTTACCCGGTACCTGTGTTGAGCCGTTACTGAAGTGGGCAAGCTACAGCACTTTGGCTTGAGATGAGAGCCTGGCTTTGATGCTGCAAAGAAAGATGAACCAAGGAAGACTCCAGCCAACGTAAATACTCTGGTGTTACCTCCTGGCTGTCACAGTGACCTAATGCACTGAGTCATTTGTGGCTTTTCATTTTCAGATCTATTTGGACATCTCTGGTGGCTGGCTGGCGTTTTGTTGGACTGACAAATCAGACTGTGGGTTTATTTTGAAGCCATTTCAACACTGGCAAAGCAAACATTATATAGGCATATGTAAGAAGATTTTGTTTGGAGAATAACAGCAGGCTGTACCTGTAGGGAGATCCAATATTTTTTGAACAACAACATGGGATAAAATACCGTGACTATTTACTCAGCATCCATGAGCACTACCAAAAGCAGAGCAGGGTGACACTGCCTTGTAAACCCCAAACAGCAAGCTCAGCCATGGGAAGTAAGTTGGTAATGACAACCATGGGGTTGGCAGGGTAAACTGGTGATGAATACATAAGCTTCACGTGCTTAGTTCACTGTTCACATCATCTAACAACATATCAAACATAGACCTCATTGCTGTAGGTATCAATTCTGAGTCCTTGCTTTGGGACTTGACCTCCCAGCTCTTCATTTTGAAGGAGAACGTGCCAGTAAACCATGGAGACATGCCCTAGCAGTAATGTTTATGTCTTCATTTTATTATTTTTTTTTATTATAATGACCTCAGGTAGCTTGCCTGTGCTTTAGCTTCTAGGGCCAAGTTGGACTTGGCTCTGCCTATCGTCAGGTTTCCTGGCTGAGCCTTGTGCACTTACTGAATATAGAGAAGGAAAGGTTTTCATAAACGGCTGAGGTGACCATAGCCTAGGCCTTATTTTGTAAGAAAACAAAAGGGGAGAAAAAGCGTACAGAAGCTGTGGCGATGAAAATGTATCCCCATATACATGGCAGGAGAGCTCTTAAGTACAACCTCTCTGAAGGAGAGTGGGAAACAAATGAACTGATGACAGGGATTGATGTTGAAGGTGTTCTAGCTCAGTGGAGTGTCTTTTCTCTTGTGAGATCTCACTGTTCATATAAGAAAACAGTGATTACATGGCCTTTAAACACGTATTGAATATATAGGGGCAAAAAATCCATAAAGGATTTCTTTCTATACCTGGAAAAACATTTCTAAGTTTTAAATACTGCGAAACTGATTTGAAAAAATTTCAAGCGCCAGTAGAATAAATTGGACCATGAAGGCATGGCATTAATTTGCTTGGTTGTTACAGTGATTTCAATCAAACCAACATGTGAATATTATTAATTACAGAGCAACACAGGCAGTGTGGATCTTTACAATGATGATATAATCCTATCTGTGGTTCATAGATTTTTGTCCAAGGGCCTGTGTATTGATCCTGGCAGGGATATATTCCCTGTACACTTTATGAGCAGCAGCCATTAATCTCCAGCAATACAACACTGATTTTCAACATTTCCTGATTAGGGACACAAAAGGAAATGAGGAGCAGCATTCATACATGCTTACCATTCGCTCTTCTATTGCATTTTTGGAAAAAAACTCCACAATAATAAAAGTACATTTACGAAGACAGCATCCCACTACAAATCATTGGATTTTTCAAGAAAAATAATTTCTTAACCAGATGTGTGCCTATTGCCAGATGGCAATTTAAGCTTGAGAGACAGTTTCCTGTATTTCACACCGATTTAAATAGGACCAACTTTTCCACTTGAGGCCTTTATTATAGATGATGTTTTACTGTGTTTCTACAGAGCAGAAATGGCATTCAGCTCCTGCAGCTCAGCCACCCGTTCCTGTTGAGGTCCCTCACACACTTCAGGGCAAAGTGAAATGCTTCCTGAGAGCCTGGCGCTGTGGATGAGCAGAACTTTGTTTCTCAGAGCCAGGGAGAATTGTGGGATATAAATGAAATACATGTTAAGGTATCAGCTGTACATTTCTTCTGCTGCAGGCCTGAGGGTGTGGATGGGCAATATGTGGAACATGATGTCTTGGAGAACAGTATGTATAAAATACAAGTTAGATGTAAACTAATCACAAACCACAATTCCTGAGAAGTCTTTGGACTTCCAAATGGTCTAATGTAACAGTGTGTTTGAACTGACTTTTGAAGATAAACACTATGCAGCAGACATTCAGAGGTAAACCTATTTGCATGACATCATCAAGGGGAGAGACCAAATGACTCTGCTGTCAAAGAAGCCCTTTCCTTTAATCTGTATTTATTTAAGACTGCATTTGATGTTTAATTTGAGTGCTCACACAAGGTGTCAGAGCGATAGCTCCCTGGGAAGGATGTCTCCCTTTGCCTGGGGAGCAGCAGCAGCCAATATCTCTAGTCCTCGCCCTAAGCCAACACCTCTCGTCATGTCCAGGTTGATTTGGTCTCTCTGGTGAGGTTGCTAGTGAAAATATCATTCCAGGATTAAGACTGAGTTTAGTAGGTAAATTACATTTGTGCCACTGATTACCAAACTGCGGACTGCACTGGTGGCTCCATCAGCTGCAGGAAGGGTTGCAGTGGGGCAGGTATGGGTTCTGGTTGCTGATGGTTGAAACAGGGTAATTGTGGTGGGGAAGGAGCTCTCTCATCCAACAGAGCCAGGAGGAGCTCACCTTCAAGTGGGCTGCAAGACTTTCTTCTTGACCGAGGTGTATCAGGGAAGGATTAGCAGAGGTGAGTGAGGGCTGTGTGTTTTATTCTCTCTGGTAAGGTCCTTGTTTTGTGGACAGTCTTACATTCTCTGAGTCTTTGTTTTGCTGTGCTAGCTGTGCCATGTCCTTTTAGTTTCCTATAGCAAAATAGACTTTCCAGGTCTTCCATCACCCCTTAGTCAGCACCAGTTACACCCTGGGTTCATCTTAACATCTGTAGCTGGAGCTGCCCACGGTGCAGTAGGAGAGAGCTCACTGGTACCTTGTACATTGGGTTTAATATTTCCCTTTCTCTGCTGACATGGCCTTACTTGGCCTTCCCATCACTTTTCATTGATATAAGGAAGAGAGTTTGACTCTGTGGCTGTAGTTGTGACGTTTTTCTCTCTGTCTCTTCTTCCTTTTGCAGCAATGTGTAAACTTTCTTGCAATGTTTTGCACTGCTTTTGTTTCAAACTTGAATTTCCTGAGATGTTGGAACAGCATTGTGATAGCCACCTAGGTATTGCTTAGTTAAAAACACTATACAAACATCTGTATTTTTTCTTCGGTGCCTTTCTTGATACTTTTGCGTTAGTATTATTAAATATTGAGCTGCCTGAAAGCTCAAGCGAGGAATATGGGATAGTTGAGTGGAGATAAGATGCATTTTTTTCAGGTAATACTCAGGTCAGAAGAGAAAGTTGGGACAAGACGCCTCAGCATCAGAGGAAAGAGTACACAACAGAGTGAGGAGAAGGAGTTTTAAATGGTCATTAGCAATATCTCACAGTTTGAGAAGCTGAAGAGTTGCCAGAATGGAAAGAATGGGTAAAGCCAGAGAAAAGTGCATGTAGAGTAGCTTTGTGTAGGTGTTTATAACTGTGAAGTTTTGTTAATTGGATTTAAATAGTTTAGAATTTTTCTGAGCATATCATACAGATGAAATTCAAATTCCCGAGAGAAAAACCTTGGCATGTACATAGCTACAGGGAAAAAGAGAAGATAGGGTTAAGCGAGGAGGGAAGGAGGTGACTTAAGGAGAATGGAATGGGAGGAAAGAGGTTGGGCAATAGAAGAAAAAGAGCATAAGGAAAGGAGGAATACAACAATGATAAATGGAGCCAAGCTGGAGACATGGAAAGGGGACATACAAAAGGCAAGACAATGAAGAGAAAGATGGTATCCACATTGTAGCAAAATGAGAACTTAAAAAATTGTCTAAAAATGTCTAGCATAAGAATATCAGTACAATGAGTTAAAAAATTCTCTCCCCTCTGACTGACTTGTTGTTTGTTTGTTTTCCTGGTGAAGCAGGCTTTGCAAGACAAAAAAAATTAAGTTAGGATAGACTTCAAACCACAAATGCTCTCTTCTATTTCATTGAATAATTTATAACCAGAGATTAATTTTGGCCAGAATATCATGTCTTTTCTGTAGCTTGCAATCATTGCTGTGCAAAATGCAAGGAATATCGTGCGAGGTAAGCAGAGCTTGTCTAGCAAGTCCCAGCATCATGAATTTTAAAATAGAACCCTAATGTTTTATGAGAGGGGAAAAAAAATAAAGATAAGACAGTATACTGAAATATAGTTAAATTGTGTTGTTCAGGCAATTTCCTGCTCCCTCTGAAATTAAGAGCAGAAGTACTATCAACCATAGCAATGATCACCCTTTCTTTGGTAATAAAATCGCTTTAGAATTACATGTTTTTCAAAGTAATTATTCTCAATAAAATGTTGCTGTCACTGGACAGCTGTAGGCTGAAGACCTCTTTCACAAAGACATTTTAACATCCATCTCTGTTAATGCCTGAGCTGTACTTAACAGAGCTACATCTATCCTGTTATTTAGGTTTGGAAGGTCAGAAGAGAGAGGAATAAATGGCGGGTGTCTCAGGTACATTAAACATCTCATGTAGAGAGGAGGGAAGAGTACGAGCAGCTTGGGTTTTTTCCAAAATTCTGGGTCTTCTGTCCAAAACAGAACAGTAAGGACTGCTCCCAATCAATTTTTAAGTTTTTTTCTAGTTCCCATTGGAATCAGTGTCTTTACCTGATCCTCCTTTGTAATCTTTTAAAATTAATTTTAATCAACTGATATAATTTGACCCTTTTTTTTTCATTTACCTAATAAAAATTGTATACTCAGTGTGACAGTAATGAGAAAGCTTGAATCTTTTCTCATTTTCTTGAGAGAAGGCTCACTCTGTAGGAGAGGACATGGCCAACCCTTTTGCAATAAATGCTAGATGCATGGACTCTCTGGCTTTGAAATATCTGAGATTCTTGGGAGAGCTTGCAATGAGAATTTGTATTTTGTGTCATAATGCTGTCCAGTACTCTGAGTCACCAGCTGTTAATTTAATATTGCAGTTGTAGCTGAGTCTGTTTTTATTAACTTTGCTGCCCCAGTTGTGTATTTATTAAGTTTGTGTCTCTTTTTCTCCAGCAGAGGATCAGATAAGCTCTTGAGAGTAAAATGGATTATCTTCCATCCAAAATGAGCTTTAATAAAAGCAAATACAAGTCTTTACATAATAATTGTGAGAACATGGGTATCTGAGAAAGTGTCTTGTTTCTAGGGTTAAAGGCTCCACCTATTGGTTGACTCAAATGAGAGAAATGTAACATTTTCACATAGAAAACTGCAGGCCCTTCTGAACATCTTATGTCTTGCCACATCTTTACAAAAGTGCTGGCTTCAGTGTATACTTTTGCATGATGTCCAAAATAAAATGAGCTCAGTGACTTATTTCTGAGGGCTGTGCACATGCAGCACCCAAAACGATGCACTGCTAAGACACTGTGAAGGGAAGTCCTTTCCTAAGACAGGAATGGTTTAGATTTTGCAAGAAAACTCTTTCTTATCTTGGAAATGATTGTTTTTCTTTGCAAAAAAAAAAATAGCATCAACTCTTTCATGCCAGTAAAACGAGTGGAACTGATTAACCCAAGTACAGTTGCACGGTAACTTCCAAGGAATTTGTCACCTTCAGGTTTAAACAAGTCAGAAACAGAAGTATTGATGCAGTCAGCTTCACAATGAAAACCCATTTCTCCAGTATTGGCTCAAGCAGTCTCAGCCGTTCAGGAAACCGGCATTTTGAAGGGCTTCAGAGTCATTTTTGGGAATGCAATGGGAGGATGGAGAGGGGAGAGGATGTCCAAGTGGGCCTTGGGGAGAGCAAGGAGAAGGACAGACATTGGGCCGGAGCTGGGGGATTTTGGAGACAGCAGGAAGTGTGAGGGCATCATGGGCATGGCTAGGAGCTCTTGCTCTGTGCCTTTCGTTGCTTGCCATCTCTAAGTTACTTCACTCTAAGAGTTCGTTCACACCACTTCCCTCGTTTCCTCTGACAACTCCTCTGTTCAAATTAATTGGCTACGCTAGTGAGTGCTTGCTGTAATGCAGTCCTACTATTCTTGCCCATTCATCAGTCATCAGTAAGTTGAATGCACATTCGTGTAGTGCAGAGCACTGAAAAACAGCTTGTTGAAGCCAACAAAATGCTTGGACAAGAGAAAGTTGTGTATACAGTTTATTACACATGTATACACACTTACGTCTGTTGGTATCCCACTCTGAGTTATGCTCATGTCTCCACAGAAGAGGCAGAAGGATTTCCTCTGAACTTCATCATCCTGACAGCTACAGCCCCGCTGGCACCAGCTTGTCTCTCGCTTTGGCCCACTCCATGCATGCTCTTTCCTGCCAGAAGGCAGTCAGATCACTGTGGATAAAAATACCTGGGTAGGTTTGTTCCTTTTGGAGACAGAGTACTTACACCATCAGCTTCAAGTGCCTCCAGGAAGTTCAGGTCATAGCAACTAATTTCAGATGCTTCAGTTCCTTACACAGTCAATGAAGCACTTTCAAAGAGCAATTTAGACAACCTGAGTTACATGTCTAGTGAAGATACTTTTTCATTTCCAATAGTTTTTCATCAAGTTGGATAATAGGCTAGAAGTACCTAAACATGAAGGAAATAAAAGAATACAACGAATGAGGGAAAATTAATGGGAGAACAACTATATTGATGTCAAAGTGCCATATTTTTTGTAGTATCATAGTGTTAGTACCTAGATCTTATACATATTTATGAATTAAATCTCACAGCATTCCTGGGAATTATTTCCTTTATGGAATGGAAATTGGAGCATGGTGAGGTTAATTTTGTGTGTGAAGCACGAGAAAGAGGTCCATGAACTGAACATGGATCTCCTGAGCGTTGATCCAGACTGGCTAACATAAGAGGTGCTAACTGATCACAAAAAGTAAGTTGTGGTTACAAAAGGAAAATGGCAACTTACTACACGACTCCAGCAGTAGAAAAACACCTCAATGTGTGGGAAATGTGCTGCAACTTTAATGAATTCCTATACTGCTATAGTAGGTCATGATTGGCCATTCATCTGGGATACAGAAAGCTGCAGATCATTTCCTTAGCATGAATAAACCAGAATAGGGACTTACTCAGTCACTTGGGTGACTGACCTAAAGTTGCTTTGCTAATTACCTCATTTGTTAGGATGCACACTGCATCGTGCAGCCACATACCAGCCCTGAACTGCAAATACAGTCATTTGTGTGCTGTTGTTAATGATTCCTACTGCTCACGTGTCCAAAAGGTGTTTTAACAGATGTTCCTTCCTCTCCCTGCTGGCTATTTGGATCAATTTATGGTCTCTGCTCGCTGCTGGGCTTCAGGTCATGTGCAGAATGTTACTGTATGGTTAACGTTGGCTGAGACGTAAACTATATGACTGGATACAGCAAACCAAAACCAGCAGGTTTAGCCATTGTGATGCACTGCTGAAGCACGCAAAGCATATCCCAACATGCAGATTCGTGCGCATAACTGACAGCGACCCCTCGCACTGGTCTCTCTGTGCTGACTGGATCATGACACAGTAATTCTACATGCTGCAGTAACAGCCCCATGGTTCGATAATATCAAGCAAAGCACTCTTTCGGTGTGAAAAGACAAGAGAGGATATCCCAGACCCTAATAATTCTGCAAACATCAAGCAGTGTGGAGTTAATACTTCTCAGGGCCTTGCCATGGGAATTTTCTGGCTGTGGCCCAGACTACAGATAATTAATTATGTCAGTGAAAGGCTCTGGTGGCCTGTTTTCTTCAGAAAAAAGTGACATCATCCATGGAGCTCTCTGGCAATAAAGCAGAACAAAGCTGTGTGGGCAGGAAATAACAGACAGATGTCTTCTAGTGCTCATTTGATCTGTTTCGAAGCTTGCTGTAAAAAGTAATACATTGCTCTGTGCTGCTTCTCCCCAGCTCTGCAATCTTTAGTGTGGACTTTTTTAAACATAAGAGGCCAGATTAATCTCTGATGTAATTCTTCTGGAGCCACTTCAGAGGGTTTGTGCAGTGGATGAGCTGGTCTATCATGTGCCTCTCCTCCAGTATTGATTTTAGAAGGACTTCGTCTGTTATCACTGTAAGATAATGCACAACAAAATTAAATACACTGTATGGCTCCAAAGGCTTCATACAAGGCCAGAAAATTCTGCACAGTGTTCAGAAGACAGGACAATTCTGTTTCATATCCCCGGAGTCACGAGGGATCACTTTCATTTCCAGATATATTTCACTAAACTTTTGTATAAAAACACCAATTGTCACTTTTCATCACTGAAGTCATCTCTTTACCTCCAAAGTATCTCATGTACATAGACTCGAGTCCAGAAATGTCAAAAGAAATTTGTGCAAGTGAACTCCACAGTTTCAAGCATTAGGAAATTAAGCTAAGATGAAAGGCAAGAAAAAAACTTTGCTGTACATAGAGTCTTCCTTGCAAGAAAACTATGTATACATGTCATTAGCCAACATTTTATACGGCTAGAATCACTGAGTGATATAAACAAGTCTTCTTCAGATATCTGGTTGTCCTGGTTTCGTCTGGGACAGTTAGCTGCCAATTGGGTTAAACTACAACACTGGCATAGGAGAGAAAAATATTTCTTGTTTTTTAGCAAAAAGGAGCTTTGTACGATGCAATATGCAGCAGAGCATCTAACTTCCCAGCTTTGAAGTACGCTTTGTACACTAAATACATCTGACCTGGAAGACAAATTGCTACCCAGTCCTTGTAGCAGAACGTAGGGATAGCTTGAGGAATCAGGCCTTTAATAAAAATGTCATTCCAGTAGGCAGGGGTAATTTTTATTACTTTCTCTATTCATATTCATAGCATCATGACACAAAATAAAGAAAATGCATGTTCCTTTTAATTATTTGAATTTCCTCCTAAACTAAGAAAAGAAGGGACATTACTGAGTTTAAGCATGGATTGGTACATTGGCGTTAAGAAAGTTTCGCAGATGCAGTTTTTCGAGTACCCCTGCCAGAAGATGCTTTCTTCATTAAAGCAAACTAAGCGAAAACACGGTATTCACTCTCCGAGGTCTCTAATGAAAATTTTCAGAGACAAGACTATTCCTGCCCTGGCAGTGACACAGCATGAGCTTGTCCTAGATAACACAGAAAGCAGTGTGAGAACATCCTCCAGATCTCCCTCAGAAGGATGCCTTGGTTGTGATGTTTGTTAGCTCTAGATGAAACATTTGTAAAGTCTACTGGAATTTAGGAAATAAGCTGCTGGTAAGACCACAACACTACATGGAGGACCTGTGACCTTATCTAGTTTCTTATGCAGTACGGAGCAGCTGTTGCACTATAAATAACCTGAACTGTGTGAAATGCAAGTAACAACAACACAAGTAGAACTAAAGGTTCCTGTCTGTGGTTTGATAGTTATTTCTTGCCATTAATCACTGGCAAGAAAAATATGACTTCATAAACATTTAACCTCTATTACTTGGTGCTTTCACTTGTGCAGGCATAACAAAGTGTCATGATAACTAGAAAAGAAATAGTCAAAAGCTGGAAGTATCAGATCTTCCAAATATTAAATAAGTGTATTCCCTGTAAATACTGTTTCTGCTCCCGAATTTTCAAAACCTCTTTCAATTAATTGAGAAGATTTTCATCATGCTATTGAAATATTTCAAATGCTCTGAAATAGTTAGATGTATTTTAGATGGCTCCAAACATGGAACTATGAATTAAATAATCACTGGTAACTGATTTTGAGAGGGAAACACTGTGAATTTGCAAGAAGGCTACTTACAAACAAAATTCAGAAGAAGAGTTCAGGAGATGTGCTCTCAAAGGATCTTGAGTTGGATTTTACTCTCAGCAGACAGTGATTACTTTGACTCCATTCAGCCCATCTTGAATACAACTGAATTTTTTTTCCGATTTACTAGAGGTCTTACATGAAACGAGTTTTATCAGCTCAGTCCCATTTCCCAGGTGACAAATGGGCTGTGGCAAAAATTCCCCATTTAGTGGGTGCTGAGTTTTGTTAAGAGTCTCATGGGAGAGGCCAAAGACTGTGGGAATGGGGAGAGAGTGCTGTAGTAAATTGGCAGGGCAGGGCACGAGGAAGAAGCACCCGAACGCTGGGCTTGTGTAACAGTCTTTCCATTGACCAAGAATTTCGTTGCTAGGCTGCCAGTCCCTTTTTACAAGCAGCAGAGTCATGCTATTGTTTCCTAAATGGTTTCAGTTTTATGCAAGGACCTCTTTACATCCTTTCTATATCACCTAAATATTTTACTAGGCACGCAGTAAAGCAAGTTTTGGAACTCAGACCCATGCTCTGCTGAAGCTAGCAAGCAAAAGAAAGCCCTTTTCTTTTATTCTGCTGAAAAATGAGTATTTCAGGGTAACCCTGCAAAGAGTGACCTCACGTCAGCCTTCTAGCTGGGTGGCTAGCATGCTCTCCTCAGGGGAGGGGAGCATTGTCTTGGGGAATTCATATTTCCCAGGTAGAAACACAGACCCCACGTCTTAAGTAAGTGCACTAATCACTGGGTAGTACAAGGAAGGGAAGGGAGAGCAGGCAAATCTGTATGGGACAGCAGTGCTCCATGGCACTTCAGCCCCACCATGGACATACTCGAGATCTCAGGTGACCAGCCTTTAGATTTTGGCAGCTCCAGTAAGCATGAAACGAGGCTTAGAAACAGTTCAACTTTGCAATTCCTCTATCAGCAGAGACAGCCAAAGGAGTTAACTGAGTAGTGTGTTCAGTTCTGGTCCCAACAATTCAAAAAAGATGCAGACAGACTGGAGAGGGCCCAAAGCAGGGCCCTGAGATGATCAAAAGGCTGGAGAACCTGCCCTATGACGAAAGACTGAAGGAGTTAGATCTTTTCTCCTTGGAGAAGAGAAGGCTTGGGGGGACCTCATCACAGTATTCCAGTACTTAAAGGGCAGCTACAAAGAAGATGGAGGCTGCCACTTCACAAGAAGCCGAACAGAGAAGATAAGGGGCCACGAGTATAAAGTGCACTGGTAGAGGTTTCATCTCAACATATGAAATAAATTTTTTACAGTGAGAACAATCAATTACTGGAACAACCTCTCTATGGATGTGGTAGAGTCCCCATTACTGGAAGTTTTCAAGATGCAATTGGACATGGTGCTAGATGATCTCATCTAGGCTTACTTTCCCACAAAAGATTGGACCAGATGATCTTTTGAGGTCTTTTCCAACCTTTGCTGTTCTATTTGGTCTATGGTTCTATGAGTCTGATTTACAGGGAGTCTCTAAGCAGGCTTTGCTCCTGGAGAAAATGAGTGTGGAAAAACACCTCTCAACATATCTGGCCTTCTGTGTTTCTTGCCTTGAGGGTATTACTAAGAGGTAAAAGTGGACTCTTCATTAATCTGTCTTTATTGCTGCTATTGTTTCAAGAATCAGGTACTTTGGGGGAACTTTATTAACAGAAAAGTCTGTTTATTTTCAAGAACCCACAATCTGAACAGTATAATAGAAAGCTTGGATTTTTCTGTAGGATAATTTAAGTAAAGAAAAAAACAATCAAAATAAATGTGCGTGTTTTCTAAATTCTGTATTTGGACTTTAAAGAGCTTCTCTGACTAATTGCAGTCTTCTGGACTTACGCAAATAAGTTTCATTGTGTTACAAGCTGTTGCAATACGTGGTCTTCTCATGCCTGAATAATGTCTCTCATCAGAGCACCAACAAAACAAAAAAAGGACTTGAAAGATGGCTTTCCCGTGCCAAACACCATGCTCCTTCTGTGAAAACAGCTAACAGCTTTCCTTTGAGATTTATATACAAGTTTACTTCCAATTCGAAATCTCTTCCTTGTGTTTGTCTCCTAGCTTATAATTTATGCTGAACAGCATTGTTCTTTGAGACAAGGGAGGCACCTACAGTAGATGTCCATGAGTAGAAACAGCTTACCAGTATGGTTCCCTCTTCTTAGCTAGGACTCTCCACTTTGAGCCTCTTGTACCTCTTTCCAGGTATGTGTGTTGAAGTAGCCCAAGTGTTCCTCTACAGGATTATTCTGACTTGTTTTCTGAAAATGGTCTGTATCGTGTGGTTTAATATAATAATAGTTGTTCACTATACATTGAAAAAAACCATCTTCATGTGAGCTGTCTTCTAGTTGTTTCAGAGGAGAATTAATCGTTTGGAGGAAACATGAAATCATGGGTTACACAGCCCTTCTGTTTCAGCTCCTTTGCTCTATATTTATCCTAAGGAGTTTCAGTGAGACTAACTGGAGTTTGCAAATCCTGAGGCTGATGAGAGGTCAGGATGTCACCTGGGCTCCTCTCTGACCTAGGCTAGCTGCACTTCAGAATCTTCCTATGCTGGGGCTTGTTGCTGACCAAATAAAAGCAAATTTCTCTCCCGTTTATTATTAGCACAAAGTCCCTTTTTTGGTCCAATGCTTCCTAGCAACCTGAGTGTCTGTTTGTTAGTTTGCTTTTCACAAACTGTTATCATAAGTCCATGGAAACAGAGTACTTGGTGAATTAGCTGATACCCTTGAAAAGATAATGACAGGAGCAATGGCCAAGCCCTGAAAAGGCAGAAGGCACCTTGCCATGCTAACACGATCCAGATCCTGAGTGCCTGCAGGCTGTGGGGTGCCCAAGAAGGGGTGCACGAGCAGGAAGCTGCCTGTGCTCTGGGGATGGTGCCATCAAGCCTGTCCCTGGTCTGGGTACCCTCCCCTTGGACTGCAGTGAGGGGTTTTAGGGCTGAGACCCTTGCTCTGCCTCCTGGAGCTAAGTTTGTCACTGCTTCCTTTTAAAGATGAAGCAATGAATAGGGGTTTCCTTCAAAGCTCTGAACTTGGGCACCTTCTTTCCTCCTTGAGGTGCTGGTCTCTCCATTCAGTATCACCCACTTCCCTGTCTCAGCTCCCTCTGGCTCTCGGGGGACCCAAACCCACAGCTTCCAGAAACCTTTCTTAGCTGGCAAGTTATAAGCTGTTTCAGGGACTCCCATTCCCTTCTGCTAAAGTTGCTCTGCTTTAATTGTCAATGGTTAAAGACTAATGAGGCTGGAAGGAAAGTATGCACGGCAGCGGACAACTGAACATGGACTGAGGCACTCACTGAGAAGAGCAGCGTTCGGTCCCTCTGCCAGCTACTACTCTATTAAATAACCATTGCAGGGACAGGACTCCAGCTCTTTGCTCTCCCAAGTCATAGTGTTAAATCACCAAGCCTGAGTTGTCCCTATTTGCTCTGCCTGTCCCTGTCAATGTTTAATTATGTCGTTTGGGGCCCAACAGCTTCAATGGGAGAGAATGAACCCATCTTCCTCCTCTGCAGAATAGCCCAAGGTCCTAGGTGTCCCTGTCCCTGAGGAACGGGCTGTGTGGGGGCTGAAGCTTGTGTGCTCAGGACCAAAATGAATCGAGGTTTCAGCATGCTTGGTTGCATGGGGCGGAAGAGGGCTGCCCCCTCATCCTGCTGTTTTCAGTGCTCCCCTCTGCACAGCGCTCTCCCTGAGCACACCTGTGGCATGTTGCCCCTCCTGCAAGGCACACACTGGGACGCCGAATTTGTTCATCGAGGGAGGGCACACATATGGCCCAAAAGCTGACTCTTCCTAAAAAGGTCTGAGACAGCATGCCATTAAATGATGATATTTGTAAATCCCTCAAAACTCCCGTGCTATCCTAGTAGACTTTTTATGGCTTTTTCTTCAATATAGAAGCATTGGCCTCATAGTAACGAGGATGCTAAGATAACTGTTATTTCTACACGGTTATAAAAATGATATATTCTTGAACCTGTCTAAAACTTTCCTAAAATAATATTTTTCCTGTACTGAGAGTGGCGTATTCGCAGGACGTGATGTAGTGAGGTGTACAGTCGCATTTGGCACTCTTTGGGACTAGCCCACATAATTCACTTGTAGTTTTGACATCCATGAGTGATGCACCTTTCCCACATTTGTGCTGAAGAACCATTAATACCATTCCAGTCTGTAGTCTGTATCTTGCAGACGTGCCCAAAGCTTTTACAAAATGTTATATAGAGTAAGACCCTATAGCTAGCTGGTTTTAAGTGGGACAGTTCTCAATTGAGTGGCATGATCTTTGCCTCAAGTTAGTTCTTTGTTTTATTTTCATGTTACCCTATTTTATTTTAAAAAAAGATTCAAGAGTCTTTGCCATTTCCTGAAATTATTTCCTTGCTCATTTTAAAAGCAGGTGGTTTTGTAGACCTGCGATGCCTCTGTGGTATTGGGTAAAGGTTAAAGATTTAAGGTTTGCTACAGGGATAATATAGAGTACCATTATGAACACTGTGGAAAAGTGTTGGTCAGTTCATAAATCCTACACAGTCATTCCTTACATAGGGGCAGGATTTGTAAGGGATTTTTCCTAAAATATCTGAACATTTCCTTAGCTCTTCATTTGCTTCCCAAGCTCACAAGGGCAGGCGAGAGAAAAATTGGTGCCTGTATCCTTCTGCACCTCATCCCTTTGGGCTTGTGGAAGAGGAGGGAAAACCTGGGAGCTCTCTTGTGCCCACCCAAAACTTGTACCTTTTACAGCCACTCCCTAGATCATGGCCTTATAAGCCTGCCTCGAAGGACAAGCAAGTGTCCTGCCCCCATTTTACAGATGGCTTAACAGATGTTGGCAAGTATTACTAGGAACAGAGCTTAGGATTAAGCATTTGTCCGCAGCATAGTCCTAAAATGTTCCCTGGCTATAGTCACATCCCAGGTAAAAATTCATAGCATTCAAATGTAATGACAGGCAGGAATAGAATAATTAATGCCTACAAGAAGCACATTTGGATTGTGAAGATCATCTTTATTCTGATATCTACCAAAGTTTTTGTATTTGCATTGGCAGCCTGCATTCTTTTAATTTATTTTATTTTTTTATATGCAGTCCATATATATGAAATGCCTCTATTTTCCCTGTTTTCCCTGTTGGTTGGTAGGTTGGCTTATGGTACTGATTTGCAATGTTACAGGCAAGGGAGGATGTGATCCACATGCTGAAGACAGAGAAAACCAAACCTGAAGCTTTAGAAGCTCATTATGGGTCTGCAGCTCCAGAGAACGTGCTCCGAGTGCTACACAGGGATGCCATCCTTGCCCAAGAAAAGTCTATAGGGGAAGACGTCTATGAAAAACCAATTTCAGAGGTAATAAGTTCTTGATTTACATCATTATGTCTGCAGAAGGGGAATCATAACCAGAAGTAAGACTCAGGTACTCTGCATGTGTGCAAAGCATGCAAGAGGATAACACAGTGCTTCTACAAATTACAAGAAATTGAAGAAAAAAGAATAATATTCTTGTTCACTCAACCATAGAATGAATTTTAAGCAAAATCACTGGGTTTGAACACAAACAATAAAGAGCTTGTATGCTCCTTAGGGCTAGAGCTGTCAAGTGAGAACAAAATCTGTGGGTGTAACATTTCTGGTTTTTAAATTCCTTTCAATTATAGGCTCCAAGCTCTCCTGATCACAGCACTAGTAAGCACTCTTTGATTTTCTTGGCATACTAGAACACTATCATGTGGGCAGTTAGGAAAAGAAGACCTTCAGAGACTGACTTTGACCACATTTGTGGAATCACAAATCTGTAATCATTTTACGTCACTTAAGCTCTAGAACTGCAAAGTCAGTTCAGCCCCTAAAGGAAACCTGTAGGACTTGATCTCTTGCCTTAAAATTTAAGCAATAAATGAATGTAGAATAGACCTGGGAATGCCTGAGGCCAGCGTGAATGCCAAAATAAGCAGCCACTGCTTATGTTTATAGTGTCATAACAGTCCAGGGCATGGAGAAGGAATATGCAACCACATACAATATAATATACTGTAGTGCCTGTCCAAATCTTCATAATCCCTCCTATTAGAATATTCAGGTTTTCAGCAGGAATTGTGTCTACCATGGGATGACTTTCTACTGTATATTCTCATTGAAGCATCTTCTGGAATTTGGGGGATGATGGTAAATAAGGAAAGCAAACATTAGCATTTAGGAGCACACATAAAATATTACTGAACAAGATTAAAGAGCTTAGCAAGGCTTTTGTCTAAAGAAGCTGATAATTTGACGAGGACATCAGTGTAAAACTTTTGTCATGTGTAGGTCCACAGGGATTATGTTGGAGCTAAAATAGGATGGTGACAAAATTTCATAAGTGCAAAAGATCTACTCTCAAAGGCTGAATCCAACCTGGCTCCTCTAAAAAACGCAATGACTGTTTTACTTTGACTTCCAAGGTCAACTTCTGGAGAGTAAATTGCCTTGGTCCTCCTGCTCTCTTATTTCCCTCAGTTTGCTGAGGCACTTTGTGAAACAGCAACTGCCTGGTGCAGCCACGGCTGAGGAAGATGCGATTCCTGCAAGGCAGGGGCTGGGGATGGGCAAAGCAGGATCTGTCATGCTGGGGGCAGGCAAGCAGAGAAGTGCCAGGGCTGCAGGTAGCTTCAGTGGGGAGTTTGCTGTCTGCAGGACAGATTTTGCCATCTGCACCCAAAGAACAGTGAAAGAAGAAACAAGAACAGCTGTGGTGGCTTTGATGTGTCCTGGAAACTTTTCAGACATATCTCCCTGGCCTTACTGTTTCTTTGAATAATAATTGGCATATTTAATTAATTAAAAAAAAAAAACCAGAAGACACGAAAGGTAAAGTGTTGCTCGTAAAGGAAGAGAGAAATTTCTGTCAAAAAATAGGCTGAGAGAAAAACCCTAAGGCTTATAATGAATTGTATTTGGTAGTGTAAATCTGAATCTATGCTGAACCTAAATAGTTTAGACTTTTCATCTCAGCAGCCCTACAGGTGCATTGAAGATGCGTAACTCAAATTTCAGCCTTGAGCTTACACCTTACACTCCACGTGTATGTGTCTAGTCCCCATATAGGTGCATGAACTCAGGCTCCAAGGGTCTGAGGGCACGTATCCTGCCCTGGCTTTTGCTACAGTTTTTACCTTGTGAAATAAGGGAAGTGTGCACAGCACCTTGCCACGGGGGAAATTCTGTGCTACAACAATATTATTTGTTACCCTAAAACTAAGCAAAGTTCTGTCCTTTGTGTATCTGAGAACTGTGCAAATGTTTATTGCAAACACGCCATCCAAATAAATCATTACTTTTACAGGACAGTTACTCTTATTTCTAGTCACTGCTTTATGTAAAGCCCAAGACATAAAATTATGGGACTCACATTTACCAAACGCAACATTGTTGGTTAATAAATCAGATGAAGTAAGCAAGCAGACCTTTAAAAGAGTCTATTCTCCCTTCCTACAATCCAGCTGGACAGACTTGAAGAAAAGCAGAAAGAGACGTATCGGCGCATGCTGGAACAGCTCCTGTTGGCAGAAAAGTGCCATCGCCGCACGGTTTATGAGCTAGAAAATGAGAAACATAAACATACAGATTACATGAACAAGAGCGATGACTTTACCAACCTCTTGGAACAGGAGCGGGAGAGGTGAGTACCTGAGATGGTGCAAAGAGTATCTGCAATCTCCCAGTGCTTGTTGGTTCAGCAGTGACACGGTCTGATATTTTCTGTGTTTAAATGACACTAAACCCATGTGTAAACCATTTGTAAATGTCGGTACACTCACGTTATTTGTAAGTACATTACTGTGCAAGTCCAGAGCTGGAGGAATACCACTGAATGTTCCTGTAGTGTGCGCTTGAATTAAGAAACAAATTTGTTTCGAATTACTCATGCCCGTTTTGGGTTCACCTCCTGGTAGCTTTTGATCAGATGTTATTTATGTTGGCTAAACGTGGGGCTGGCTTGCTAGCTAAGTGCCGCATTTAGTGAAGGACGAGGCACTGCTTGTCACAGCAGGAGGACAGGGTAAGGAAAACCACAACACACATTAGGATACTGGCACAAGAGTGGTAGAGACTTTGCCATGCCCTTCACATTTAAGCTTGCAAAGTCACAAACCATTCACAATATTTTTCATATTTTTGAAGACGTGTGCCTCAGGCAAGATCTATGTTCCCCTGGAAGAAAATATTTTCATGTCTTACGAAACATGCCCAGCCTGCGATGGACTGTCTCCAGTGTTTATCTCACAGGCTCATATGCTCTAGGGATTTTTTCTTCAATTGTTTGTCCTCCTTCTTGTGGGAGTAATTCGTTCTCTGAATCTCTAAGAAAAGAAAAAGTGCCTACCTTAGGTGAAGAATGAGCATAGGGTAACAGCCTCAGTTTTTCAACAGGAAATTTTCATGCTCATACTAAACTGCTTGAAACCAATCCACAAAGTTTTTTTAAAAGAAAAGCTCTGAGAAAAATGCTTAAGACAAGTTCAAAGAAGAAATGCTTTTGAGGAAACCACAGTCTGATGGCAGACATTTGCAAAAAGCCAGGAGCTAAATTGTTTTGCATATTTCCTGAGTTCAGTCCAGCGCCAGCTTTGAGTAGGTGGCACATGAGCTAAAGTGACCATATTTCCTGGTTTAATAGCTGCTGTTTTTCTGTCTCTTTGTTTTCCTGGGTTGATTGGCAAACTTTAAAGGACAAAAATGCTTCTGCATCTTAGCAATTTGATTCTCTTAGCAGAAAATAAAAAATTTGTTGTATTTCCAAATAAGGAGCAATTTCACATCTGATTCTCATAGATGCTGGTTTTTCTCTTTGCTAAATATCTGTGTATGTGTGGACATGCAGGCAACTAAAATGCTACAAAAGTAAAAGTGGTATTAAAATACCATTTACATTTGTCTTTACATTTTATATTCACTTTAATTTTACAGTTGTTGCCTCCTTATTATTCCAGCTAAACTCATGAAGGCCACTAAATAGCCCAAGATAATGACCTCTTTTGAACTGACTTCCTTCAATGAATTGATTAAAAAACTTTCTGTCTCGCATTACTACTTCTTAGATATCAAGTCCCATCTCTGTGGGCATTTTCTCATACTCTTCCTGGTCTTTTGTGTCTTTTAAACTTTAGTTTTTCTACATTCTATAATTTTTGGAAAAACAGCAATTAAAAAAAGGAGAATTTGAATTTAAACTTCTGTTGAAAGCAGATCTTCAAGAGCAAATAAATTCGCTGGCTTTAGTAGCCAGTGCCTGGGTACTGGTGCTTGCGGGGGAAGAATTGCAATGTCAAAGCCCTTTTGATTTATGTTGAGTGACACGAGAAACCTGATGTTTGCTATTTAATCTGCTTTGTTTGTCTAAGGCACTAATGAGAAAATTCGTTTCAAGTTTAGCAGCGACCAGGCAGAGAACATGGCACGTAGCTACACAGAAAACCAAGCATGCATGTCCCCCCTCAGGGTCCTCCTCCCAGATCACTTGCAGAGCAAATTAGCAAAATCAGGATGGGCTGGAAACCACTCATTAGTGTATAATCTTAAACGATCTTAATTCCTCGTCTTTGTTTGCTGAGTGCACAGGAAACTGAGGCTGCACCCACAGCATTGTAGGTATTAAGAACTGGAAGTAGTATCACAGAGAAAGAGAGGGTGATGGGATGACTTCTCAGGAAAGCTCCACAGTGGCAATCAGCAATAGATTTTTATCAAAAAGAAAGAGTTTGTAGTGGAAAGACTAAGTTACAATAGGTTAAAACATACAAAAAACTCCCATAATCACTTAATCTGCATATCGAGTCAGAGAACTGACCCGCCCAAAGGCATTTCTCAGGGTCCTGCCTAGGCATTCTTGTTTTGTAAGTACCACTATATCTATAATATATTTTACGGTGGTGCTTTGAGGCCTGAGAGTTATTTTATTAAAAGCTGAACAGACTTGCAGTCTCCATGAAAAAGAAAAGGGACACGGAGGTGAACTTTGACCGTCAGCCCCTCTACTGCACTCACAGTTATAATGTTAATGAGACAGGGTGAGCCAGAGGAAGAACAGTCCTGAGGGACAGCCATCTCACCGCAGTCTGGTACTATGAGAGCAGTTATAATTTCTGTCCTGGATCTAAGTAATTTCTTTCCTTACAGTATTTTGCCAATCTTTCCTAACCGTTGTCCACACCAACTTTTAGAGGCCACATCTGTTTTAGCTGTCCTGTGAAAGTTTGAACAAGATAAAAAGGGAAATTCCTTAAGAGCAGAAATATGCCTCAGTTCTAATGCATTTCTAGCACTCCCTTAATGTATTTACTTTGGAATATTTTTTTGCATACACTTTCATACATTATCTCTAAGCCGTCCACAACAACATGATATGAAAGCAAACAGTCCCTATGTGGGACTATTAGGTCAGCCTTGCACAGGAAGGAAGTAACAGGAAAACATGATTTGTCAAGAATAATTATGCATGAAAAGTATAAAAAGAGAAAATTGTACACAGGGATATTCAAAATGTAGACAGCTAGGAGGAGTAAATGGAGAAAGCTGGAGGGCCTGACTGTTGGTGTTGGCTCCGCAACACCAAGTGCAATTAAGCTGTAGAAAGGTTGTGGAAAAGTTTGGCATGTTACAGGAAAAGAGTAGTGACAACCATTTGCCGGACAGAGATGAAAGAAATCTAGTACTTTTAGTGGAAGGTGCTTCTACAGACATGGTGGCTGAAATGTTTTGCAAATTTCCCTACAGTGCGCTATAATCGTTTCTAAAGATGGGAATGTTTTGAAAGTTAGGGACAGCATTTTCTATTTTTACCATTTGGACAGACGAAGAGCAGGAAACCACGCAGTGAGAGCTGTAGTGATAACGTTGGTCCTCCCAGCATAGGTACCCTCCTGGTCTTCAGCCAGGCTTTGGGGAGTGAGCTGGGACACTGGCTGGGCTGGCTGCAGCTAAATCAGCTATTGGCACTTTCCTGCCCCAAAAAGCTCTCATGTAAAGCTTAACGTGGAGTGGTACTTGGTTATTCTCTTTTCTACTTGGTCTCAGCCCTCCCGCCTCTTTAGGAAACTGTAGGAGGGAAAAAAAGAAAGAAAAAAATAAACCTCTAGGATCAATAATTTATTTTTTTTTATTTGATGAGCAGGGCTTTATCTTCTAGTGGAAAAGGGGAGAGCTCTGTGTAACTTCCGCACTGCTTCAACCTCTTGATTGGCCTACAAGATGAGGTTTATAATCCTGACATTTTTAGAGGTGCTAATCTCTGAACAATTTGTCTTGTACTCTTCTTTTAATCCAATTTGTTGACAGCACATTTTGCTGCTATTAAAAGCATTGGAAAGCTCACATTGATTTTAATGGTTCAGAAATAGGCTTGTGGTGAGGACCACTGAGCCAGTCCTGCAGAAGGGATGGGAGAAATACCCTGAAAGCTTTCAAAAATGGGGGGAGGAGGGAGTTTCTTTCATATGCAGGGGACCTGGTTTATCGAATAGAGGGTGTGATGTGGCAGAAAGGCTTTATTGGAGCTTGTTAAGGGAGATCTGTGCAACTGCTTTGTGAGTAATTTGATCATTTCCAGCATGATCCCTGAGACTGCTGAGACTCTTTTACCCCACCACACAACGTGTCAGTAAATACACACCCGGTATCTAATGTAAGTATTGTCTGTATGAAAGCATGGATATTATGTTTAGTCACATTTTATTGTAAGGCTTCATGGACATGATGAGGATTTCAAACTGGCTCTTGCTTTCCTTGCTGCAGCTTCTTTACATATTCTTTACAACCACAGCGACACTGTTCCCGGTGCACTGAAGCATTTCGCGTTTTCCTCAAAGGCATGGCTGAGGATTCAGTCTGTACTTCCTAAGCAGTGCCCTGCTAAATCTGGTTTTAGTTAAACCCTCTTTTTGAAGTACATGGCCATAATTAGATCTGCTTAGAGGAGACAGCAGGACTATAACCCTAGATCTTTCCTCCACAAAGTTTCCCTTCAGTCTTTGCGTAAAATTGTCTCCTCTTTGCCTCCCCCATCGCAGCACCCCCAGCAAGGAATGCACTGGCAAGTCCCTCGGCTGTCTGTGATAATACATTCCTCTCGGCTTCGGTCATCCTGGCACGGAGATGCTCTTGGCTGCTCTGCTGGTGATGTAATTCTGGGCCCACATCACCTGCAAAGGAAACTGATCTGCGAGCAATAAAGCACACAGCCGTCTTGAAACAAAAACGGGAGTGTTGATGTTAGCAGGTTTTAACAATCTTTTTTTTTTTTCTTTTTTTTTTTGACTGTTTTTCATGTCTGCTTTTATTACCAAAGCTCCCCTTCTCCTTTTTCCCACGAGACGGCAGCACCAAGCCTTTCACTGGAAAGTGCTTGCATTTTTGTTTCCTTTTATTCCATGAACTCAAGCAAGCGTAAAGGCTGGAGTGTGACATAGCTTGGATGTTTTCTGTGCGTTATCTTTCCAGTTTGCATTTTCTCTTGATTTTTATGGAGATCGTAAAATAAAGAAGCTGGCAGGAAGACAGCGGGGCAGAGTATCCATCAGTCAATTACTTGTGTAAGGAACAATCAAGCCAAAAGTATGAAGTGTTCAGGACTCATAAATCTCTGTGATTTACCAGTTTAAGGCCAAATTCTGTGGTAAGAATAGCCCCATACAGAGACATTGGGGTGAGGTGTATGGTGCAAACATATAGCACAGACTATGGCCTGTAATTGCACAATCAGTTGGTGATTCCTTTAAAGTCTGGAAAGTAAGTTACTTTACAGAAAGATTTTTGCGATTTTTTTTCTCTGAGAGTTCTTAGCCATATTTGTACTCTGATTTTTTTCTCATTTTGTGATTTTTTCTGTCTTCTGGTTTTCAAATTGTGACCCAAAAAAAGGAAAAGCCAGCCCGATGGGACTGTGGGAATTCACCATTGCCTACAGTAGTTACTCATCTTAACACACATTACTGGCCATAACAGAGCACTGACTCACTCTCTGTCTACTTTTCAGTAATTGCATCTCTAAACTTTTAATCTTATAATGTAGAAGACAAGGGCAACAGTACAGTTTTTATTGTTTTCTTTTAGGCTGACATGCTATCTGCATGGTTTGGAAACACTGGCTTTTTTCTGTCAATGTAATATATTTGTAGGATCACAGATCACAAATTCTGTGGTAGTCTATTAAAAGAAATAAATGAAAAAAACTGGCAATGGCAAATACCATTTCTGCACAGTTAAGTAAACCTGAAGGTCATCCATTTTGCAGGTCCTGTTTTACAGCTTCTAGCTGACTGTAAGGCAGCAACTACTCAAAGTTTATATTTTAACTAATGAATCTGGTCCCAAGTTCCAACACAACGGCTCCAAAGGTATTTTAAAAACGAGAGAACAAACAGCCACATTGGACTGTGGAGAAACAATATGAAAATATTGCGAGTCTTACACAATGTGAGGCTTGCCATGAGCTGGGACTAATCCAAATCCATCTCTTTACACTTGGATAGTCCTCAAAACTGTCCGGTCTTTCAGTCACTTCTGGGATTATATAAAATGGCATCATGTGTTGTTTCAGCCATTCTTCCAAAATTATTTCTAAGTAGGCATCAGCTTCACAGCCCTTGAGAGAGAATCATTGTACAAAACTATATGAAGTTCATTATTCCTAGCAAGTTTGCTTGCTAAAATCATCAGTTCAAATGCTCCCAGGGTCAGATGGGGGGAAAAAATGACTTCATTCAAAATCTGCTCACGAACCCAAACTCTGTCCAGGGTGCAATAGGTAACAATTTTAACATTTAAGGGGCCTTTGGCATGTTTCAGAGTTATTATACTACTGAAATAAATATCACTTCACAGCTCTACTGAGGCCATCTTTTTAAGTTGTCATTTTTTTAGGCAAAGAAAACAAGAACTGAATCAAGGTCATGTTGGGAAAATTGCTTCCTCATTCAGAAAGATTAGAAACAGGTTTCAGTGGAAGTGGCAGATTTCTCTGAATTTCTGAAAAATTTAGATAGATGCCAATTATTTAAAGTATAAATATACGCTAATAGGCACTCAAGCTTGAACATATTGGATATTTGCTTTACGTTTACATGGCAGTTTACCCGTGCAGAGATGCACAGACTGATTAACGAAGTATATGACTGACTTACAATTAATGCCCTACAAATATTCAAGACCTGTTCTACATGGTTACATGACTTCCACTAAGTTGTGTGAAGAACCTCAAGATGTCATGTGATTTGGGGCTTTATTCTGACTCAGTAAGCCTACATAGAAGCTTCCCTAAATCCTGAATAGATATAATACTTTTTCCATCTTCTTTCCCCAAAAGGGTGCTAAGTTGTGCATCCTTTCTCATTCCTGCAGTATCTCCACCAGCAGTGGGGAATACTCAGGTAATGATTTTTATATTTGCATCATTTCAGTTTTCATTTCTTTTCAAGGCTTATATGTGGAAATATCTTAAGGCAGAAGAAAAAACCCAGGGGGTACAAAAATCCAAACCAAACGTTTTTGTGAATCTTGCCAAAGCTTGTGCAAATATTATGGGGAAGAAATGCAGAATGCAAAATGTATAATTCAGCTCATATTTGTAAAGCCCCTGTGATTATTATGTTGAGTTTAAAAACTCATTTAAAAATGCCACTTTAGATGTAAGATGATTATTATAAACGTCATCAAAGGAAATCTGGTGGCTTAATTCACAAAGCCAGCTAGTAAAAAACTCATCAAATAACCCTGTGATTATGCTGTTCACCAGTTTTGTGGGAGACTTTCAATCCTCTCATCAACCTGATGGGATCTGAACCCACCTCTCCGAGGAGGCCTTTCTGATCATGTCATTGTGTCTTTTGGGGTGTCTGTTCCCACTCTTTTGGGATAAAATTTTACAAGTCACTGTTACACTTTTTGAGTTCTTTTCAACAAAGGGGTGAAAATCTTCTTGTAGAGCAGTGCCTGGACATTCAAATTACCCTAGACACAGAAATTCACTGAGTCAGGTCTCTCCATCTCCCAAAAAGCAAGGATTTTTCAGTTGTTGGCTTGGTGAATAAGTGCCAAGACACGGTCCTCTCTATCCGCTACTTTTCTTAAAATGGCAAAGATGGAAATGAAATGACTTATTCAAGATGAACAAATGTTTCACTGAAATCCACGTGAAACTTTTTTTTTGCTTGAATGAGAGAGAAAAGTAAAGCTTTTTTTTTTGCTTTGATAATTACTTATTGAATTTTTGGTTCAGCTCTGGAACTGAAAAATCAATTACTTACATGGCTCTGTTATCCAGTTGCTTATGTTAGGGAATGGTTAATAGTAACGTAGCTGAATATATAATGCCCTAATAAGAAAAGATAAAGAAATGAGCAGAAAACTAAGTTAAATCATAGCAGAGTGACAGCAGTGCTTTTCTGATGATAGCAATTATGTCATAGGCGAAAAAGTATCTCTTGGTGACAAGTATATATATCACAGGATGAAAGTTCCTGTACAGTTCCATTTAAAATGTTTATTTTCAGAGGAACTGGAAAGGGATAGACATATTCTCTCATCAATTAAGTATCAAGCTTTTCCTAGATGACTTAACTTGTTTTAAAATTATGCACAGCTTTCAACATTTTTTCATTTTGCAAATTACTGGCTGGGATACAACCCTGGTTTCCATAAACAGCAGGGGCTAAACAGTGTCCGTCCATGTGAAAGGCAGGCAGGTGGTGCAGAGGATAGAGCATCGCTGCTTGCAGTTGTTGTTGCACAGCTCACACTTAGTGGACACTGCGAATCCTACCATGGAGAAGAGCGTGTCCTGGTTTGACTGGCTCATGTCCTTACCTGACAGACCAAGTGCTGTTGGTCCAACTTGCTTTTGGTGGCAGGCACTACTGCTTTGTGCCCATCATTAGCACACTTGAGCTCTCTACATCCAGCTTCTTCAGGTCTTAGGAAATAACTAATCCGTAAAAAACACCAACCTGACGCTGGATTTTATAAGCACAAAAGCTGGCATTGTTGCAATTCCTTTGAAGTCAGTAGAGCTCTTCTTGATTAATGTGACTAATGAGAATCAGAGTAGGAACTCTGAAAATGTTAAAATAGTATAGGTATAGAAGTATATATATGCATATATAAATATATTACATACAGCAGTTTCTTGAGGGGAGTTGTAGCTCCTGGATAAGAGTTTGCTCTCAAGCAAAATAACTTATCAACAATATTTATTTCCTTTATTATTATATTTTATATCACTTCTATATGCATTTCTGTTTATTATAATAATAGTTTACTACTATATTATTTTTACGTAATCTCTACAGTCAAATGACACCTTTGTATATTGAATTATTTTTGGTCAGTGTTGCCTATTGATTCTGCCAAGGAGGCTGTAAGCTTTTCCAAACTGATCTTGCCTCTCTTTGTGTGTGAGGTATCATTTGCACTTATGTCACTATACCATTTTTAAAAATAATAGTGATTTTTAAGTAAGTGAGGATGTTCAGTGGAAGTCAATAGCTAACAAACAAATACCTGATTAGAAAACAGAGCCAGATGCATAAGCCCTGTGGTTACTCAGAGGCACCACAAACACAGTAGAAAGAAATTTTAAGGCAAGCAGAGGCAAAAAGAGCACCTTCTAATTCGTACTTACTATATGAAACTGATCTGCTTTCTCCTTGCTTGCTCACCATCTGGGTACAGGAGTTTTCCTTGTCCTTTCCTTTCATCATCCAAACACTCAACAGGCTGGTGGTCAGGACATCATCTTGGAAAGGGGCAGTGCAAGCTGGAAACATTTCAGACTGAAGAAAGAAATAAAACCAGGTATGCCATTCCCTGGGCAAGTAATGCAGCTCGCGGGCACTGGTGCAAGAGGCAGACCCCTTGCAAGTCTTTCTTTGAATGGAAGCACCTATGGCTCCCATCACCTTTCTATGTGTAACGTCACATATTTCATGAGTCCCAAATAACCTCGGATGGAGAATGATGTTCAGCTCAAGCAAGCTGAGAGGACTACCAAGGATGTGCAATAGCAAGTTTGGGAGACCAAAACACAGATCTGCCCAAAAATCAGGTGCCTGTGAACATTCAGATTTATATGTGTGTTGGATATTTTTTTTTTTATCTTTCCCTCTTTAAATTTCTCATTAATTGCATTCCATAAACCTATGTGATTCTTACTTGGATCCTGCTCTAAGCAACTGCAAGTAGGAGGTTAAAATAGCAGTCTCAAATCTCAGGGTAGTCTAGCCCCTGGGTGAGTGCTGTGGAGTCTACAGTGGGGACAGTATCTTCTATAATTGCCTCTCAATAGACACAAATCTTCTAATGGAAGCAGCAAACGTAAGAATTACATAGACTCTAATAATAAGCTATATGGTAGTAGAAAATCTTGTGTAGGTGTAGGGTTTTTTCTAGTGTAGGTGTAGGGTTTTTTCTTTGTGGGCTTTTTTTCAAGGTTGTGGTGGGTGTTGGTGTTGTGGTTTGGGTTTTTTTTTTGGTGGTAGATGGGTGTCCATTTATGTTGCGCCTCCAGAACACATGGGCAAAAACACTAGCAAAGGTGGGGTTGTGAGATGGATGTGGTGGGCAGGTGTGTGCTCCTTTGTGTTCAGGCCAAGAACTGAGAGTCCTGGCATGAAAATTAACAGAAATACTTTCACAGCCTTTCAGACTGACAGTTGGGACATGACATATTAGGATGTGGTGTGACAGCCAAGATTACTCAGTGCTGATGTTGTCAAAATCTACCAGTCTCTCTTTAGGTCATAAAAGCAGCCGTTGACTGCTCTTGTACAGCATTTGAAAATTTTCTGAGATTCATTATTTGCCAAATCACCGACTGTGGTGCTCACAGGAAGTCATGTTTAAAAATCAAGAAGGAATCTTCATGAGATTATTTACTTTTCTCCACTTTTATAGGTGTGTATTGTTTTATCCTTATGTCAAGCTGTGACCGAGGTGGCCAAATATGATATAAACCAGTGCACACATAGCCTGTATTTCTAAGAAAATCTGACCCTGCATTGAGGGAGATGGAGTTTTAATATTGACTCCACTTGAGCAGACTCTTGCTCTCAAGCTGCATTGCTGTTGTACAGCTGTGTGAGCTTTTCCACGCTTGACTAGCCCTGTGCGTGCAATTGTATAAATGACGCTAGTTCCTAAATCCAGATTTTAAATCTCTCCATTTTTCTTTTTTTTTACCACTTCTCTCATGTTTGATACCCTGTCATGGTGACTCCAGACACCATCACTTGGATTGCTTGATGCTAAAACAAAGTTGCAATTCTCCGGAGCCTGTTTTCTCTCATTTTTCCTGCCCACTTCTACCAAGGTAAAATTCACTCCACCAAATACATTATTTCAGTGGTGTACTAAACGGCAAGCAGTGAGGTGGACAGCCTTTAGTTTTAGGTGTAGGACTCAGGTACCTTTCAGTCCCAGTCAGTCACTGGATCACCTTGTTTTGAGGAAGGGTCAGTGAGAAGAAGCACAAAAGAAAAGGAATCCAGAAAAGGTCAGCAGGAGTTAAAGCAACAGGGCAAGAGCTGAACTGATGGAACTGGAAGGTAAAGGACAAGGAATAGTGAAGAGGTAGGTTTAGGGCAGGGGATGGCAGCCACAAGACAAAGAATACGGGAAGTGAATCTGAATTAAGAGATTAATGAGAACAAAGAGAGTGGTGAGGGGAACCAGCTGTTGGTGAAAGCAGAGTACTGCAGAGCCTTCCAGGTGGATGACAGAGGGAAGAAAGATGGTGAAGAGATGAAGATGGAAGACAGACCAAGCTGCAAGCAGAAGACATAAAGAAAAATACAGAAAAAATGAAGCAGAAGGCATCATATTTATGATGTTGCTTGATGCAGTATAGTACAGGCACTGGGACTTCCCAGAACTTGTTTGCATCAACAGATGGTACACTTTAGGGAAGAAGGTAATTCTGCCTTGATTTTCAGCTTCCAGTAAGGGAATATTCACCACTGTTCTTTATGAGTTACTTATTGTCATGCTTAAAAATGTGACCCTTATCTCTAGGTGGAGTATTTCTGTTCTATAAACCCACACTTGAAGAAATCAGGTGAGAAGGAGGCAGCAGAAGGGGCAACAACAGAGAGCCAGCTGCCAACAGAACAAAAGCAACACACAGGTGAAAATCAGTGAGGGTTAATTCATGTCCAAGACCCAACTTGAGCAAAAGAAGACAAGACACTGCCAAAAGTCGAAGTCTCTCCCGGTAAGATGAGAACAGTCACGACTCTCCCTGCTCTCAAAGCCTCAAGCTCACTCCTCCATGTGCTTTTTCCACATGAACATCTAGCGTATCAAAAGTGAGTAACTTAGAAAAACGAGGGTGGAGACCAGAGCAGGTAAAGATGGCACTAGTGGGGATAAAGCATGGATAGTGAAGCAGATAACGCTAAAATTGGCAGGTCCACAGGGGGCAGCAAGGAACCATCCTGCCATGTAGCACTTTGCTGAGTTCTTGGAAGCCTCTGCCCCTGACTCCAGAAATGCTTTGGTCAAAGGGCCACAGCCTCTTTCTATGCCACTGTTGGTGCTTATTCACAAAATAATGATCAAGTCATACTACAAAACAGTATTCTTGACATAGACAGGTCCTATTTCAGCTATATTCACCTTCACTTCAGAGAGTTCCACCAGTATTGGAGATACTGAGCTTTCACAGGTATCAAAAGGATACACACAAGTGTTAAGAAAGCAGAAAACCAGAAGGGGGAAAAAAGTGGAAAAGGAAAACAAAGCCAGAAATGCTTTTGTTAAGCTTTTGAATCATGCTTCCATAAAAGGCAGCAGATCCTAACGTAGGGCAATTTTCATGCTGAAAAAGAATTTAAAATCTAGGCAGCATGACTTATTTAGAAAGATCTGAGGAGCAATAAAAAAGCCTGTGTGCAAATGTGTGTGTGTGCGTGCACACAGTTTCTTTAACAGCTGCATGGAACAACCTGTTTTAAATAAGAACGAAGGTGAACAAAGCCAGTTGTCAGTGTAGCTCACCAAATTAAGTTTTTTAGTGTGCATGACGTATGCCATATAAAATGTATTGCCTGAGATATAACAGCACAGAGTCCAACTTGAAGTCTTTTTCTCACGCTTTTCCTACAAAGTCATGTTTCAAGAATTTACTATATTTATCTTATTTACTTGTCTCCAAAATGCCCAATGGATCACCTTGCTCACTGTATCTTCAGCAGCAAATTCAAATCCCCCTCCCCTCTCTCCGCCCTCAATATTCAAAGTTTTCATGTTCTGTCAAGATGCCACTGAACTCATTAATATCTGTTATGCTCGGAGTAGGCACCTGGCTAGAAAGTGGACCTACCAAATGAGTCTGACTTACCAAAAACGGGAAAAAAACCCCAAAATAATGATGGAAGATTCACTGCTTTTAAGGTTTTATGAACAAAAAAAATAAGTCTGGCAAGCAACATAGTGTACTTTTTCATGTATGTAAGTAAACACAAATTTAGGAAAAGTTTTGTTTTGCACAAACAGAAATATTCGGGCTTTTTGTAACATGTTAGAGAATTTGGAGATAGATGTAAGCCTGCCTTGGCTATAAATGTTACATATGTTTCTGTACTGAAGATAAAGAGCCAACAGAGAGCAGGGCAGTCTGCTGCAGAGGTTACACAGCCCTATTTACAGAGAATTTTATAATCAGGCAATCATTTGTTACAAGTCTCCAAGATCCACAAGAGGAATCCATTGCTGTGCAGAGTTCAGTGAATTTTTAGAAAGAGCAACTTATCACAGAAATGTGTAGTCTATTAGCACATCATTAAATAGTTAAGCCAATTCCATCTTTTGCTTCCCAGTTACTCTCCTCTATAGCAAACAACAGTGCCAGATGCACAGTACAATTTCTTACTTTCAGAGGTGAGTTTGAATTTGGGATTCCTCTCTATTTCCTCCCCTGCTTTTATTTCTCGGTGTTTTTCTTATCTGGTCCTACAATGTTGCAAGTGCTGCTTTACTCAGGAATGCATTTCTTGGACTGTTCCATCCCAATGAAAGCATAAACAAAATGATTCATGAAATTCTGGGGAGCAAGTTATATTTACCCAGCCTTTGATGTGACTTAAAAGTGAAGGTACTCTTGAGAAATAACAACATATGGAGTACCTTTGTGTTTTTATATATACACATAATTTGATTCCTATGCAGTAAAAGAAAAGTTGTAAAGGTTAAAGGCCTGTTTGACCTTAGCTGTGACACCCTACGCGATGTCCTCTATAGCTCCAGTACTGCCACAGTGGTGGGTACTTTGAGTAGTTGGACTGGTGATGGAGAATACTTTAATTATTATTATTAAGTCTGGTGTTGGTACAGACATATCTCAGCTAGTGCGGATGCGCAGGCTCACCACTACCACTCTGCACTTTTTCTAACAAGTCCTGTATCCAATTGTCTGCTGACTCACATTCAGGCAACTTCAGTGACTCTACATCACCTTCTCTGGGCTTTTATTTCTAAGTTGTAGAGTAAGCTAGGGCAGCTGGTAGTCTGCGATAAGCCCCCTCTGAAGATCACTGGTGGTCACAGGTGCTGCTAGTGACTTGTCATGAGGCAGCATATATGGTGCATGTCACCTTGTCTTGGTGGTCTGACCTAATTTAGATTTTTTTCAACATAAGCTTGGTCAGGCCCTGGAACAGGTTGCCCAGAAATGTTGTGATGTTTCTGTCCTTGGAGGCGTCCAAGACTCAAGTAGAGCAGGCTCTGTGCAACCTGCTCTAACTGAACCTACCAGGGGCTGGACTAGGCCTCTCCAAGGTCCTTTCCAACCTCAAGCATTCTATGGTTTTATGATGTGGCACCCTTCGGAGGACACCATGAGTGTCCTGATGACTACTTGCACCAGAACAAGAAGAGTGGCTTAGACTGGGGCAGGCTCTGTGGTAACCTCTGGGCATTCCCTTCAACACATCCCTTGCCAGGTAGGGACACTGGCAATGCCCTTAAGTCACCCTCTGGTCTTCTTGTGGTACATTATAATTCTGGCTGCTGTATTTTTGCTGCCAAATTTGTGATGTGTAGAGGTAATGCCTTGAAGTCTCTGGTGTGGGCAGGAGTCCACTGCACAGCTGCTGTGATTTTGAGTGGTTGGACTTCATGAGACGGGTGATCCTTTCTGGCCTGGACCTCCAGTGTCCCCTCCCTCTTCATGTCACATCTGTACAAAGCTGACTGCTCTAAACTCACAGCTGCTTTTCTAATAGAAACATTAAGATCCTCTTGACGTCCCTGAAATTTCTGCTGTGAACTGAGGCCATGAAAACACAAATGAGGGAAGATGTGTTGCTTGCAGTTCCAGGGTGGCCCAAATGTGGCATCGCAGACGTAAGAAGAGCGAGAGCAGACATGAGGGCACATCTAGGAGGGCTGTGGATTTGGGAGAGGTCTGGGTTAGAAATGGAGTGCAGAGGTGAGGAGGAGCCTGGAACTGAATGGTGGATGCAGCAGGACGGGGACGAGCTATGGGATGAGCTCAGAGCCCAGAGCCAGCCAGGACGGGGTGTGCAACCAGATATCCTCCTGCAGAGCCAGCAGCAGTGGGGCAGTGCCTTGCTTTCAGCTACTGATCACAGTCAAATCCTTCTGTCAGCAGATAGTTTTGAAACTTGCTTGCAAAGTGCTCTGTGCCTTTCTAGTATCAAACTGCCTTGTTAACTCAAGAGCACAGGCTTTTGTGTAGGCAATCTAAAAGATCTAAACTCTTCTGAAGGTCTCCCTAAGTGCCACTATTACGCAACATCATTAAATTTAGATGGTGGACGTTTATTTTAGTGTTTGCCATTGTGCGTGCAATTCCCTCTTTTTAAATAATGTGTAGCTCTACCAGAACAATTATTAGGATTGCAAAGGACATGGTAAATAGATTAAGCAGAATGCTCGATGCATGTGATCATTTGTAATGGCATGATCAAACACCATTTTTGCACAGAAACCTTTCCTCTGACACTGGAAAAATAGAAACATGTTGAGATGCATCAGCTTTGTGCACAGGAGGCAACGATTTCTCAGTAGGACCCCAACTTCATCTTTTGGAAAGTATTTAGTACATGAGGTAGGGGAATATAAAAAGGGAGAGAATGATTAAGGCTGGTATATGTTTCCTTGGAAAATGTGACTCTACCCCTGTTGAGTTTGTGTGATGGATTTCCTACATGGCGCTAGCTAAGTCACATGAAGCTAATTTACATGGGTAGTGAACGTTTTTCACTCTAAGGCTGATTCTCATTTTGGGGAGCTCGTTGGAGGTCTGGGCTCTGAGGTGCAGGAGTCTGGAACATTCACTCCTGTGTAGAGAAAAACAGGGCTGTGGTCCGAGCACATGTAGCACCCACCCTGCAGCACTCTGAAAACCACATCCTGTGTACCCCGGAGCGGGTGTCCAACCTAGACCCTAGTGTCTTGGTGCTTCTGTTTCCTACCCAGAAATGAGCAATTCTGTTCTCAGCCAAGTCTGAAGAGTTTGTGGTAAATAAGGTCTTGAATAAAAAGCCCAAGATCAATCATTAAGCACCTGCTTTACAAATGAGCACTGTGCCGCCTGTATGCCGAATGAGGTGAGGGTCCTAAGGAAAAATAATGAAAGAACATGGAATTAGATAGCTTCTCAAAATGTAAACACACACACTTTTTGTAGATAATATTTGACATGATACGCTTTCAGTGATTTTTGGATATTACAGGCTTAAAAAAAAAACAGGAAGCTGAATGGGAATGAGAGGGAGGGCATGCAGTGATAGGACAGGGAGCTATGACTTTAAACTGAAAGAGGGGAGATTTAAATTAGATATAAGGAAGAAATTCTTCACTCCGAGGGTGGTGAGGCACTGGAACAGGTTGCCCAGAGAAGCTGTGGATGTCCCATCCCTGGAAGTGTTCAAGGCCAGGCTGGATGGGGCTTTGAGCAACCTGGTCTAGTGGAGAGTGTCCCTGTTCATGGCCAGGGTGTTGGAACTAGATGATCTTTAAAGGTCCCTTCCAACCCAAACCATTCTGTGTTTCTATGAAAAGGGAAGAAAAGGGTAAGGAGAAGGGGAAAGGGAAGAGGAAGGGAAGGGTGGTTTCTAATTCCCCTTGTAAAGACTGAAAAGGTGACCGCGGGCAATCTAGGGAATCATTAAGCAAACAGAAGGAATCCTCAAATTCTTTTATGTTGGTTTGGGAACAAAAGGGCTGATTTAGGAATTCTTTAACGCAGGGAGCTGACAGAATGGTGCTTTTCAGACCTCATGCAGCTCTCGTTTAGCCTTGCTACTATGCATGAATTTTCAAAAACAAATATGCGTGTATATTAAATCCACAGGGGGTTTTCTTCACGTATTCACGCCTTTATCAACTGATCTTAAGATCAGCCAGTGCTTACCAACAGTAGTACTTGCACTTCAAACACCAGGAAGACCAGGGAAAAGCAACAGAAACTTTCCCCGGGCCAGAGGAATGAATTGGCAGCTCGGACTGGGAAGCATCGCTTCTGTGCATCCTAGTTCAGTTCGGCGAAAGCAGTTCCCAAGCGCTCCCTGAGCCCCAATTATTATTTCTCAATCGTTCACCTACAAAGCCTAAGCCCGGAGGGGGCTGTCAATAATAAACTTCGGGAAAGAAGCGACCCACCGCGCCAACGACACCCTTTCCACCCCTCCTGCCCCGCCGAGGCGCGGCGGCGGCTCCACCCCTTCCCCCCGCCCGGCGGGGCGCGCACAATGCCGCGGCCCCGGCCCCGGCCCCCCCTGTCCCGGCTCTCCCGTCGCCCCGGCCCCCTCCCGGCCCCGGCCCCGGCGGCGGGGCGCAGCCGTCACCTCGCAGTGAGCGGGGGACATGGCAGCGACGTGAGGGCGCCTTCCCGCCGGCCGAGGGGCTGAGCCGGCGCGGGGCCGGTCGTGCTGCAAGATTTTCCTTTTTTTGGTAGCTTAAAAAAAAAAAAAAAAAAGACTACTAATAAGGTAAGAGACTTCACATTTTTTTTTTACGATTATTTTTAATTTGAGCAGTGCTAATGGTTCTTGTACGTGCGCGCTTCCCTGGTTAACTGGGCAACCTGGTGTAGTGGAGGGTTTCCCTGCCCGTGGCAGGGGGGTTGGAACTAGATGATCTTTGAGGTCCCTTCCAACCCTAACCATTTTATGATTCTAACTGAAGGTACTGGCCGTAAGCGTAGGCGCCGGCGGGAGGCTGGAGCGGGGTCTGCGGCTGGGGGGGGCCCGGGATGCCCGGGGCAGCCCCGATCCCGCCGCCGCGCTTCCGGCGCCGGCTCCAGCCGGGCTGGACGGGGCCGAACCGCGCTGATAGTAACGTTTGGCTGGAGCCCTGGAAAGTGCACCTGGTGGGGTTGTGCTGCGGGGCTTGCTCGTCCGGACAGCGCATGGAGGGGTCAGGGAAGGATAACCACAGCTCGGAGGCAGGTTTGGCAAATTTCATCTCTCAGCTGAGCGCTGCTGCTGCTTCCTTTTCTCACGGATGCTGTTTGCATGCTTTCTGCTCGTCTCCCTTCCCTTCCTCTGACCTGCGAAATTAATGTGGATATCTTAATTGGAGGGTGCTGGAAAAAAGTGCCTGTCTGCTTGCAGTCCTGTTTCATAGCAGGAACGGGTTTTGGTTGTGTTTTGTTCTTAAAGATCTTTGGTGCTTTTCTTATGTGAACAAGGTGCTGGAAAGGTGGCAGGACACCAAATCTAATGAGTGTTCTTATTCCAAAATACTCCTTTTAGTCGCTGTTCAGTTGAAGTAAGACAGTTGCAACACAAATGAACTATTTCAGCAAACTGGTTTTTAATTTTTACAAAATCAGTGTTAGAAACAAAAGGAGGAGAAAAATTGTTGTAGAAGACAAGCAATGTGTCCTCTTAAGTTAAAAAAAATGTTTTTTTTTTTTTCTTTCAGTATAATTTGGGAACTGTCATATAGTTTTGAAGTAGCAAGAATATTAATTTGCTTTTGATATTAATTTGGTACAATCACTTCTCAAAAGTTAATTCAGCAGTGAAGAATATTGCGTTTTTTACATTCCAACTTTGTATAGCAGGTAGCCACAAAAAAAAATATCTTTAGAGCTACTAGAACTGATAACGATTTTTTTACAAGTTTTTATTTATTTTAAAAGTTGACCGTGTGATACACGGAACAGCAACTTGGAAAGTTCTGTAGCACGATCATTCAAACATTTGTCTCTGTTCCTTGCCTTTAACATCTAATGGATAGAAAGGGAAAATAACACAGATGTGCTTTATTCTTTTTCTTGCCATAGGATCTGATATAATTTACACATTTCTTCTCTCAGTTGGGATGGGTATGAGGGAAGGACTGAAGCTGATGATTTGAAAGTCTTAGCTAATTGTGTATTGCCCCATTTGAGTGTTAGGCCTGATTGTTTTCCTTCCTAGAGAGCCTGACCACTTTTTGGCTCTCCTTGGTTTTAGCTGAAGTGCTCAGAATCAGTGAAATTCAGCCTCTGGGTATCTCAGCCTGGCCCCAAACATGGAAGCACTCAGAAATTGTCCTGACGTGGAGGATTTCCCTATGGCTGTATAAATAATCCTCAAAATCAGTTGTTGTACATTAAGCAAAAAAAAAAAAAAAAAAAAGAGGGAACTCCTTTATTAAGTGAAACCACCTCTTGCTGCTTTTCATTGTTGTGGGATTCTAGCGAGCAGCCTCTCACGTCATTTAATGGGCAGCAGCTTTCTAGCTACCACTAGGAAGTTGTCCAGTCTCTCTAACTCTGCATATTCAGTAGCAAACTCTTTAGGGTTGAAGTGGAAAGACGAGCTTGCAAAGGCATTTGCTTTCCCAGTGCTTCCTTGGGATTGCTGTGTGAGTGGCAGAAATGCTGTTGGCCCCTTGGGGAGGAATCAGCCTTCATCAGCCATCCTTAGAGGGACCAAGTCCTTGTTAACGTGCTTCTCTTAACCCCTACTTACTGTCTGTCCACAAAGTGGGATAGAAGTCATTACATCCCATCGCAGCAAACTTTTCAGAATTTAAAGTGCAAAATAAGGTGCTGCGGGAGCAGTATGTCTGAGATGGCTTTGTGCTAGAGCCGCAAGGGGAAGCTCTGTGGACCACCGGGTTGTGTGTGAACTCAGTTAAAAGGTCCTCCAGAGACCTTACCTGCTTCCCTCCTTCTCATCCTCTTCCTTCTACCTGCTGTTCCTCCTACTCCCCCTGTCTTTGATAGCAGAGAACGTAGCTCTCCACCTCTCTTCAGATTGCCCTCTGCATTAGCCCCTCCTGTGAGTGCTTCATTAAACACTAGGAGAGCCTTGGGAAGCTTGGCTTAGTCTGTTTGCAAAGCAGGGAGCTAAACCAGGCCACAACAAAGCTGATATGTGGTGCCAAAATGTTCACACGTACACAAATCGCAGGGGCAGCTCATGTCTGTTTGAGTCATCCTCTGGCTTGCCCTGCTTTACCCGAGTTTCCTTGTGTAGGTGAGTGCCCATTTCTACGCTAGAGATGGAAGAGGTTGCATGAGCGTTTGTGATGTTTTTAATCTTGATGGAAGTACAAATGGGAAGGGCAATGCAAGCACTGGTATGGTTTTCAATAAATGTTTTGGGGGCTTTTCACTTTTGCATGCTCTGAAACATTGTGAAGTGAATGCTTCTTTGAGGGGAGAGGTGGGGTTTTGGAAGTCAATGAGCATCTTTCCTCTGATAACCGAAGCTTCTTTGTATTTTCTTAAAATGTTGTAAGCCACTTTGGAGAGAATGGCTTCTCATATCAGCTATCAGTACTAAGCACGGTTTTTAGTTCCCAGTTTGCTATGTTAATTGTATTTCAAATGTAGTCATGAAGTTTACAATCCTTCAGAAGGTAAGAAAATGTCTACTGACCACTATTTGTAATTCTTTTTGCAAATGTAGGCAAGAACTGATGGTTCTTGCTAAGCTAAGGTCTTGCTGCAGCTACTGCTTTTACCATTTACAAATAAAATAAATCCCATCTAAAATTCAGTAATGCCCATTGGAGCTTTTCTGGTAGGAAACTATTGCAATGTCTTTCAAAAACATGAAACCATTATTCTCCAGCTGTAAGTTATAATTCATGTTGAAGTCTTGCTCTGGTCTGCGAAGAGATGCTGTGAAAATGGTACTGTGGGATTCCTCCTTTGCATCTCAGTGACTGAACTTGCCATACACAGAAATAAAACCGGAAAAACAATGTGTGTGGTTAAGTGAAGTTTGTAGCTTTATTGATTCAATGAATTGATCAGTCTTTAGAAGAATGTTAAACTACCCTGATGGCTGACCAGCAGAGTTAATCCAGCACAGACTCCAGAAAGAAGTCATTCAACCACTCTGCATTTCACATTGGAAGGAGGAGTTACATCCATCCGTGTCCTCTGTCACTCATCCCTCAGGGCAGAGACTGGAACCCTGCCTGTGTTAGATACCTCTTCCTAACTTACCCAGTGTGCTGTTTTCCAAACTCTGTTGACACTGTAAACCAGGACTATGTCTTGCAAGTACATTGACACAAGAACGGGACTTTCTGGCAGCTGCATGTAGCTGATGGGGAAAACTGTATAGTATTGGCCAGACTTGCTTTAAGGAAAAATTGTGATCAGAATCCGAAGGAGTGATTAAACCCAGCCTGAGCAAGGCAGTCAGGACTGGTGGGACAAAGCACAGGAATATAGCCATAATAAAATAAATGAAGACCAAGTGCCAAGTCCTGCACTTGGGTCACTACATCCCCATGCAATGCTACAGGCCTGGGGAAGAGTGGCTGGAAAGCTGCCTGGCAGAAAAGGACCTGGAGGTGTTGGTTGACAGCCAACTGAATGTGAGCCAGCAGTGTGCCCAGGTGGCCAAAAAGGCCAGTAGCATCCTGGCTTGTATCAGAAATGGTGTGACCAGCAGGACGAGAGAAGTGATCGTCCCCCTGTTCTCAGCACTGGTGAGGCTGCACCTCGAACACTGTGTTCAGTTTTGGGCCCTGCACTACAAGAAAGACATTGAGATGCTGGAGCGCATCCAAAGAAGGGCAATGATTCTGGTGAAGGGTCTAGAGCATAAGTCCTATGAGGAGCAGCTGAGGGAACTGAGGTTGTTTAGCCTGAAGAAAAGGATGCTGAGGGTGGATCTTACCACTCTACAACCACCTGAAAGGACGCTGTAGCGAGGTGGGTGTTGGTCTCTTCTCACAAGTAACAAGTGATAGGACAAGAGGAAATGGCCTCAAGTTGCACCAAGGGAGGTCTAGATTGGATATTGGGAAAAATTTCTTCACCGAAAGTGTTGTCAAGCATTGGAACAGTCTGCCCAGGGAAGTGATTGAGTCACCATCCCTGGAGGTATTTAAAAGACATGAGGATGTGGCACTTAAGGACATGGTTTAGTGGTGGACTTGGCAGTGCTAGGTTTACGGATGGACTCGATGATCTTAAAGGTCTTTTCCAACCTAAATGATTCTATGATTCTAGGAAGCCCTCAGACCTCCCTCTTGCTGCCCTAGTGCTGCCTGGTGCGGCTGTGACCAGCTCACGCTGCAGCCTGAGGAGGGATGCAGGACATGCAGCTCCCTGATGCAGAGGGGACCAGGCAAGGTTGCATCAGTAGCTTTTGTAGGCCAGTGTCCTGCCTCATGCCAGTCAGGGTCAGAGACATCTTCCTTTGTGGTACAAAATCAGGGAACAGTGTTGTCCTGGGGTGTTTGTTTTCAGCTGAGCAGTTAACGCTTTGCACATATTCATACATAAGGGTTTGCTGTTTCGTTTATCCCATTCACTGTAAAGGGGGAGTGTGTTCATCTTGAACACTGCATAGCTGTAGGGCACCCGTTCTTCAAATACTGTGAGGACAGATAGCAAGGAGGGAGGGGAGACTACCTGGACCCTCATGGCAGCAGAAAACGACCATGTATTCAGGGAATGATTAGGGCTGCATGTTTTGACATGATACGTGTGGTGGCCCGTGCGGAAAACAGTGGCTGCACAGACCTCAGCAGTGCTTTCCACGGACGAGGAGGCAGTGTAATACCCCTCTCCACAAGGAACCTGAGCAGATCTGTCTGTGTCCCCACTGTGGTCTGGATACTGAGCTCCTGAGACTCTTACTGATGAATGCAGATTATCCAATTTTATCCAAATATTTCTCCCTATCTCTAAAAAAAACCAAACTGAGACAGCAAATACAGTACTGGACTGGGGGTACCAAACTGTTGGGTTGTCAGTGTTTTGGCTGTATCTAGCCCCAAGTTTTATTATTAGAGCTCTCCACTCCTCTGCTCCTCATCTCCTCCTCTCCCCTGACCCAGAATACAGGTCCTTTCAACCTTTTGACAATCCAGAGTGCAGTTGCTCTGGATAACACACTGAAGATACATGTGCTCTGAGTCTCTGGGGTACTTTTAGTGCTGTGTCAGAGCCCAGGCAGGTCTGCATTACTTAGCAAATATTAGCAGCAGCAGTCAGATTAGAAGCCTGGTAATAAATCAGTTGTAAGGGTCAAGAGGGGACAACATCACCTTGTGATCTTGCTGAAATTCGACTTTAACCATAAAGGTATGAGAGTTGTACAAGGATGGAAAAGCAGGAACAAGCTTAAACTCAGCTGTATTTTAGTATTTAGAAGTAACACTGAAAAGGTGTAGATTTTATTTATTACTTTGGCATCCATACAGATTTGGATACTGCTTTCCCACCCATTCTTCACAGAACCAGATTTTAGAAGCAGTTTCCCTGGACATGGAAAACGGAAGTATTGTCATGTGTCTTCCGTGAAAGTTCACTTGTCAAATTTTAGGCGGTCTAGTTTCACCGTGTAAAAGCTGAGTAATGATAAAATGCTGCATGGTGCTTCCTATCTTGTTCAGCGCAGACATGTTGGCAAATTCACCTCCACGTGTTGGCACAGTTACGGTGCTTGATTTTTGCTTTTCCCAGAGGGGCTGGGCCAGTTACTCCCCACTGCTGACTCTCCTGCTAGGTACAGCAAGGCAGGGACAGTGCTAATGCACTTTCTTCTCCTGTTGCTTGATTTCATCCCTGGCATTTCTTTGTCTTAGTTTAGCAGATATTTGGGCTTTTTTCAGTGGCTTTTTTGGCAAGGTTGTTAAAAAGAAAACAAAATGCTGTCTTCCGTTGTTTTAATGTAAAAATTGTAAAATTTTCCTGGAAATGTTCTCTGTTTTGAAGACCTCATTTTCTCATATGTATGTTCATGACTTTGGGAGATTTAGAGCCCTACCAGGTTAGGGCACACTGTTCTGTCATGGCAAATAATATTTTGTGGAAGGATGCATACTATTTCTTTAAAAATGTTGCCTGTGGGAGACGAGGGAGAGTTATTGGCAGAAACTTTTTCATGAAGCAGTATGATAGAGCAGCCAGGGAATATATTGCATGCTAATAAAGTTCCTTCTTCAGTGTGAAAAGTGCATGCTTTGTGAGGGGCAGCGGGTCTTTTTTTACCTTTTGACATTCTAACTTGACCCATAATGAGGCATCCACCAGCACTCCTTTTCAGTCCTTTCCAAAGAGCTGCCAAAACTAAAGAGATTTTTTTGAGAATAATCTGTGACCCAGCAAGGTTGGCTGTAAGGTTTGTTTGTTTTTCTCTCTCCCGCTGGCTCCTGCTATTCTCTTACTCCCACATCCTATCCGACTCTTGTTTTCAAATGCATTCTTCAGCCTTCTCCTTCCCTACCTACTGCATCCTGTGTTCTGCTTTCTGACTTCCTTCTCTTTTCTTATAGCTTTTCTTTCCAGTTCCTGTTCATTCTGGTCCCCGAGGAATGAGGAGTGAAACATTAACAGTTGCTGGAGGACTAAGTTAATATGGCTGTTGTTACAAGTTTAGAGTTCAGGTGAGGGCTCCGAGAGACATCCTTTGTGTATGACATTGTGCCCCGGAGCTCTTTGCACCACTTCATTGCTGGGACAGCAGAGAGGAATGTATGTCTGTGCTTCACCCACTACCATCTACAGTCCAGCATTTAAAATAAAGATACTGATAAAAGTCCATCTTTGCTAAGATATGGATGTTTCAATTATTGCAAGTTAGTTAATAGGTGGTGAAATTGCTCCGCTATTATCACTTCTCTGGCGTGTCTTGGTTACAAAAAAGTCAAAAAGCTTCAGACATAGTGTCACATGTGTCTTGGTAGGGGATATGGGAGTTGCAGGTACTTTGACAGTGATTCAAAAAACATGTCATTTCACAGTAAATCCAGTGTGCATACCTGTGTCTTCTTTTCTAAGTCGTATTGCTGCTTTTACCATAAGGCTGTTACATTAGTAGGGGATATAATCCTGTACTCTTTGTCGGTTGAGGATCACCATCCTCGTAAATCTGTGCTTACAATATGTGCAGGCACTTCCTGTGCTGATGTCAACATGTCCTAATTATAAATCACAGATACAAAATACTTACATTACTTATAATTTCTCCATCAAAACATTACATGGGTAAGGCTGGAAAATTTAGGTCTTTATTAGCTTTCTGAGAATACATCTAATTTGTCTATCATGAGCATTTATATTGTCTGAAAATACAGCTTTACAGACTATATAAAGAAGAGCATTTTCCAGGTGAGGTTAGCTGTAGCCAAAGGTTTGATTAGTCTGACCCTTGCAGTCCACAAAATCTACTTTTGTAAATGGAAACGTGCCTGGAAGAACAAACCTTTCAACATAATAGTCGCTGTGCTGGCAAATTTATCTTCCTGCTAATTTCTTATGCCTGTGATGCCCAGATGGTTATCAGTTGTGTGCTAATGTAATCTTCTGTCCTGCTGGTCTATTTATAACCAGAATTGATTCATTTATGTATGGCTGTGTATAGCAGTTGGTTTTCATTTTTATCTTATTTTACACATTTTTGTGTATGCAAGACATAAGGAGGAATCCACCTTGTAAAATAAGTTTGGTATAAATGGATTGGTGAGTAGGTAAACCTGTCCTTTTGGGATACTATATACTTTTGCCAACATCATCCTAACAGAAAAATAAAGATAAAGGAATTAACCTGATGTGTTTGTTATCTGTACAAGTATAAAATGTCACTGCTTTTCAGATTTCTAGATGATTTTATAGAGTTTTGAGTTAACTTTTTGTAATTTAAAATATTTGGTTTGGGAATGTAACTGTGGTAGGCAGTTATTTCTTGAAAGATTACCTAGGTTATTCATGAAAAAAATATTAATAAAATGAAAGTGATTTAAAAAATGGAGAAATACACCAATACACATATATATATATTAGCTTAATACAGCTCTTCTAACTTGTTTCAGGTTGAAGAAACTTCTTGAGCAGGAGAAGATCTATCAAGCTCGGAAGGAGAAGGAACATACAAAGAGACTCAATAAACTAAGGGAAGAACTAGTCAAGCTCAAATCATTTGCACTCATGCTGGTGGATGAAAGACAAATGCATATTGAACAACTTGGTCAACAAAGCCAGAAAATACAGGACTTAAATCAAAAACTAAAGGAAGAAGAAGAAAAGATTAAAATTATTAGTGCAAAAACAAAAGAAGATGGACAAAAACTGATGAAGTTAGAGGCAGAACTTGAACGCAAAACATCATCGTTTTCTCAAGAACATGAGGAGATGACTGCTAAACTGGCTAATCAAGAGTCACATAATAGACAGCTAAGGCTTAAGCTAGTGGGGTTGACGCGCCGAATAGAGGAGCTAGAAGAAACTAACAAAAATCTTCAAAAAGCTGAGGAGGAACTTCAAGAACTAAGAGATAAAATAGCAAAAGGGGAATGTGGGAACTCTAGCTTAATGGCAGAAGTGGAAAACCTCCGCAAGCGTGTGCTTGAAATGGAGGGGAAAGATGAAGAGATCACAAAAACTGAATCCCAGTGTAAAGAGCTGAAAAATAAACTGCAAGAGGAAGAGCACCATAGCAAAGAGTTGAAACTTGAAGTGGAAAAATTGCAGAAAAGAATGTCAGAACTAGAGAAGCTAGAAGAAGCTTTCAGTAAAAGTAAGTCTGAATGCACCCAGCTACACTTAAACTTGGAGAAAGAAAAGAATTTGACTAAAGATTTGATAAATGAGTTGGAAGTGGTGAAGACTCGAGTGAAAGACCTTGAGGCGTCAGAAAGCAAGTTGGAAAAGGCTGAAATAAGCTTAAAAGATGACCTTACAAAGCTGAAGTCATTTACTGTAATGTTGGTTGATGAACGAAAAAATATGATGGAAAAAATAAAACAGGAGGAAAAAAAGGTTGAGGGTCTAAACAAGAATTTTAAAGTTGAACAAGGGAAAGTTATGGATGTAACAGAGAAACTGATAGAAGAAAGTAAGAAATTTTTGAAATTGAAATCCGAAATGGAGGAAAAAGTGTCTAGTTTGACAAAGGAAAGGGATGAGCTAATTGGCAAATTGAGAAGTGAAGAAGAAAAATCCTCTGAACTAAGCTGTAGAGTTGACCTGTTGAAGAAAAGAATTGATGGTATAGAGGAAGTAGAAAGAGAAATTACAAGAGGTCGAGCCAGGAAAGGACCAGAGCATGGTTGTCATGAAGACAACAAGATTAAAGAACTTACTGTTGAAATTGAAAGGCTGAAAAAACGTCTCAAACAATTGGAAGTGGTTGAAGGAGATTTGATGAAGACAGAAGATGAATATGATCAGCTAGAGCAGAAATTTAGGACTGAGCAAGATAAAGCTAACTTTCTTTCTCAACAGCTGGAGGAGATGAAGCTCCAGATTGCCAAAACCAAAGCAATAGAAAAAGGTGAAGCAGTGAGCCAGGAGGCAGAGTTGAGGCATAGGTTTCGTCTGGAAGAGGCCAAAAGCAGAGATTTGAAAGCAGAAGTTCAAGCTCTAAAGGAAAAAATCCATGAGCTGATGAACAAAGAAGACCAGCTTTCTCAGCTCCAAGTTGATTATTCCGTTCTGCAACAACGGTTTATGGAAGAAGAAAATAAAAACAAGAGCATGGGGCAGGAAGTTCTGAACCTAACAAGAGAGCTGGAGCTTTCTAAGCGTTACAGCCGTGCTCTGAGGCCCAGCATAAATGGACGAAGAATGGTTGATGTTCCGGTGACATCCACTGGTGTGCAAACAGATGCCGTAAGCAGCGAAGCAGTAGAAGAAGAAACTCCAGCAGTGTTTATAAGGAAATCCTTCCAGGAGGAGAATCACATCATGAGCAATCTGCGACAGGTAGGTCTGAAGAAACCCATGGAGCGTTCTTCAGTGCTTGAGAGATATCCTCCAGCAGCGAATGAACTTGCAATGAGGAAATCTTGGATACCATGGATGAGAAAGAGGGAAACCGGGGCTCAGGCAACTCCTGATAAAGGAGCCCGAACCCACGGTAGTCCAGCGCATCCGGGAGAGGTTGTCCTTTCACCAAAGCAGGGTCAGCCTCTTCATATTCGGGTGACACCAGACCATGAGAACAGCACAGCTACTTTGGAGATAACCAGTCCAACCTCAGAGGAATTTTTTTCAAGTACCACTGTCATTCCTACTTTGGGAAATCAGAAGCCACGAATAACCATCATTCCCTCTCCAAACGTTATGCCCCAAAAAGGGAAAGGCAGTGAAAGTCCCATGGGCCCAGATCGTTCTATGTCTCCAGTCACTATAACAACATTCTCCAGGGAAAAGTCCCCAGAGGGAGGGAGAGCACCCTTCGCCGACCGACCTGCATCACCCATTCAGATTATGACAGTATCAACCTCCGCAGCACCGGCAGAAATCTCCGTCTCTCCGCAGTCACAAGATATGACCATGGGAAGGGCTGTCTTCAAAGTAACACCGGAAAAACAAACCGTCCCGACTCCGATCCGCAAGTACAATGCCAACACCAACATTATTACGACAGAAGACAACAAAATCCACATCCACCTAGGTTCCCAGTTTAAACGCTCTCCCAGTGCTGCACCTGATGGTGCCAGCCCTGTGATAACAGTCAGACCGGTGAACATGGCGGCAGAGAAAGAAGTTGTTACCGGTACCGTCCTTCGGTCGCCCCGGAACAACCTGTCCTCACGACCTGCAGCAAGCAAGGTGACCAGTACTATCACTATAACGCCTGTTACAACGTCTTCCACACGAGGAACACAATCAGTGGTAAGCAGCATAGTCTTATTACGTAGTCTTCGTGGTGAGGAGAAGGGAAACCAAAGTTTGGGTTTGGAACACCAGAAAGAATGGGTGGGGTGAGGAGAAACTCTTGACTTCCCTACGTTTGTTTCACGTACGAGCTTAACTACAAAATCGGAATTTGGTAGATTCAGATATTTTTGTGCTAATTTGGATGCTGGTATACTTTTGGTATTATCTCCCAAAGGAGTAACTTTCAAAGGAATTCCCTGCAAAGTTACTGAAAACAATGTCAATCCTGTAAAATTGCAAGTGAGAGACAGAGAGGGTGAAAGAACAGTGGAGATGACAGAGCAGGAAACTGTTTCTGGTTTGGTGAGTGCAATTTCCGACTTCTGAGAATACCCATAATGATTTTTGGCCCGGCTGGCAAGTCAGAGTCCGATCATGCAGACTGGTATTTCTTGGGCGTAATCGTATTTGTAATTCAATTAATACCGAACTCCAGAGGAATAAATAGCCAGACAGGGTATCGTTGCCTGCAACTCCAGGTCTCTTTTGGTCAGTAAATACTAAAGCTCTTTCTGTTCCTCTGAAATCCTCAATTTTTATCAGGGCCATATTACAATCATGCTGCTTCTAATATATTTTTGCTGCTTTCCCTCTGTGCCTCTATGGTGGCTCTCCAGTTTCTTTTTCATACAAAATCTTATTTAAATCAGTCTCTCACCTCCATCTCTAAACACATTGGGCAATGTCTATTGATAGTCCTCCCCCAAGGTTTACTATTGGACATGGTTTTGCATTGTTTTCGTTAGAAATACACTGGGAAATAAGAATTTAACCAAAATACAAAACCAGTAGTAGTGTGTTAGTCCAAAAGCTTATTTAGCTAGACACAGACTGTAGCAGATGCTTAGGAGGAAGATTATTTTGAGTGGGTAAACACGCAGTAATGTTTCCCTCAGCGTCTGTTCCCAGTTTTTGGCATTAGGTGGGTATTTCTTTTCTGAACCAGGGCCTGTAGCAACATCTTTGTGTTTAATAGACCGTGGCGGAGTTTTCTTCTATTTATTCTTCTAATTGCTTTTTGAACTCATTTATACTGTTGTTTCCACAACATCAGGGGGCAGTGAATTCGGTCGTGGGCTCTGGGAAAATGCTCTTTTGTTTGATACCTTTTATGCAATACCTTCATTGGTTACAGCCTCTTTCTTGTATCTTGACAAATACTGAATAGTCATCCCCTGTTCATTTGTCCGTGCTGCTCAGGAGTCTGCAGACCCCTACAACACGCCTCTTCAGGCATCTCTTTCCAAGCTGAAATGTCAAAGTGCATTTAAGATACAGTTCCACACTTTTGGAGAGAGGCTGCCATTCCCATTTAAGCCCTCTGACTTAAGAAAACTTGCATTCGCCATACGGATCTACTTGGGATTGCATGTGCGTGCCCTCTCTCTCTGCCCTCTCTCTCTCCCCACATATATAGTGTACTGTAGATATTTTACTGTACAGTGTTGTCCTACTAGAGGCAACTGTTAATTTTTTAAAAAAGTCTTGAATTAGTTCATTTGCAAACTCCTTTGTCTCTCAGAAGCTTGGAAAACTTGTTTTTTAAGAGTGCCTCATTCTTTTTCACTAGATGTCTGTCTCTACTGTGATGATGCACTGAACCATGGCAGACAACACTTTTTTGTTTTGTTTTTATCTGGCTAAAAAGTGGCTTCTTTCTTCACTTCATCCTCCCCAATTTGGAATGTAAGGAAAATAGTTCAACCATAAGATTTACTTTATCATATGCTTCCCTTTTTTAAAGTCCCTAGTCAGATAAGCAGGGAACTTTGAACAAGCCCAAGTGTGCCTTTTCTTCCCTAACCATCCCCCCCGCCCCCCCCAAAAAAAAAGTTGTATATTCACCATCTGTTTTGCAAATGACTACTTTACAAACACATTTCAATACCCTTAGTCAGAAAAAACAAGTTGTGATCGTTTACTCAGTAACCCTAGAAGAAACCAACATTGATACAATTTTGAGAGTTTGAGTTCATAAAATCAAAGACAACAAACTGATACAAAACTACTTTCTTAGCTCACTGGTTTTAATTTTTTTCTTAACTCTTCTCATACAAGATGCTTTGTACAGTGTATTAATGCAGTGTCAAGCTACCAAGGCAAAAATCATTGTGAAGTTCCTAGCTCTCGTCTGTTGGTATAACAAATTTGCAGTTATTGTTTTCATATTTGAAAACATTTAGCTCTTCTTCCAATTTGAATTTGTAGAGTTCATCTTCAATACTGCAGGAGAAGTTAATTTTAAGGTGCATACATGGTACTTCTAAAGGTTCATCCTCAGCTGTGGTGTCTCCTTGCCTATATGGGTCCAAAATCAGAGACTGTGGTTTCATGATGGATCATCATGATGTTTGAATCCCATGGATTAAGGGGTGTTATTGTTTTGTTGATTTGCACCAACATACACTCTAGAGCAGCTAGAGATTTATATTCTCCTGATCCAAGTCCTATTGTGAGTCTGCAACAGTTTTGATTTAGATAAAATGAGACCTTGATCCAAAGAAAGACACAGGCACCTGAAGGAGAATGTGGGAAGTTTTTGAGCACTTAACCAAAATGATCAACCAAAAAAGGCACCATCAGTGACTGTTTCTCCACTGCCACCTGAACTTTCTGGACTCCAATGTTTTGGAGGCACTTCATGCTCTGCCTGCTGCACAAAGGCAGGGCTGGCCAGCTGAGCAACTGGCCTCATCGCACCAGCACTGCCACCCAGCGTAGTCCAGTCCCACAGGGATCTCCGCAGCAGGAGCTTTGGTGCATCCTGGATCCCAGTGCTGATGTGATGGAGACTGTTTGGCCAGTTGGATTGAATTAAGCATGTATCAGAACCATTGCCACTTTGATTAAAAAAAAAAAGAACCAAATCCTAAACTGGTAACTGCCTTTTATATGATAGCCTATAGATTTGGGTAATATAATTATAATTACTTCTCCACAGAAGTGGAAAAATTGGGTTTTGGTCCTCCTTAGCTTGATTAGAGTCAAGCCCACTCCCAGGAAAATACTTGGACCACCCTAGCAGACCTAGCAGATAATGTTTTTGTTACAGATGGACCACTGAACAGACAAACATTCAAGATTCTGAGACCAGAGGATATGCAGACCAAAATGAGCCTGAAACTGCAGCCTGGTTGTTCGTCTTGCCTTAGCACATTAGCCCAAGTCCCTGTTCCCAGGACAGTTCATATAGTTTACATTAAAAAAAAAAAAGAATAAAACTAAATATGATTTGGGAAAAGACCAACTGTGGTGCCTGTATCCTGGTTTTTGATTTAGGCCTTAAATTTGGCTGTAGGATTGCTGGTGAATTTGATCTTCTTTGGCTACCAGGATGAGCGTCAGTCCTATAATCACTTCATCCCTGAGCTCCTCATCTCCTACAAGTCTGGCATCCAGTGCAGGCTGTTTACGCTGCCAGGGTACACAGTGAATTCGGTGACGTGCAAATCTGCAGGGAGCAGAGGGAATCCTGGCTGCAGCAGAGCCAGCGCAGTGGCACGGCACCAACCACGCAGGGTGTCCTGTGACCGAGGCAGCGGCGCGTGGCTGCAAGGCTGTTGGGTGCCAGAGCCAACTGGGCACACGTTAAAGCAGCTATAAGGCTACTTTCATTTGTGCAGCATTTAATTTTGAGATCAGCATCTAAATTTAGTTCTTTGCAGGTGTCCCATATATAGTCTAAGCTTCTGTTAGAGTTACTAGAGAGCGGGGAGTCAGCTCACTCATCGTAGAGAGGTGCATGGTGCTATCTATGTGCCCTATGGCAGTTGAGAGATGTCCATGAGGCTGGGAGATATAACATGGACCTGTACCTTTCTGCAGTGGAAGCTGACAGGATACCTCAGATGGCACAAGATGCCTCAGTGCGGGCAACTGAGTCAGTACGGAGTCATCAGTACCCTTGCCAGCACTGAGCCCTGTGCGCTGGCTTGGTGGAGACTGGAGGGTGATTCAGTTGAGATGCCACTAGCTTCAGTGTGAGCTGAATTACCCACAGGGCTCCACTGACTGTATATTAGATCTCAAGTCCCACCCTTTCAGGATTCAATTGCCTAAACATACTTCTTCAGTGTCATTTTAAGTGCTGTCAAGTAGCCTACCTGACTTCCAGCTGCTTTATCTGAGGTTGCAGGTCTCCTTGGGTCCTCTGCCTGGTAAGCCCTATGCAGATAGCTTGAATAGCCCAGGGCATCTCAAGTTGCACTAGATACTTCTGTTAACCACTACACTGAACCATTTCTGTCCAGGGCAAGCTGGTTCCTGATCTGATTGAGAACAAGTGCTGAAAAAGCACCTGTGTTATGAAAATATTCCAAAAGTATCTGTGTGCATGAAAGCACTCTTTTTGTATGTCAGTAAAACGCCCTAAGTGGGATCTGTTATAAACCACTAAAACATGCTAAATGTTCTGTACATTCAAATTGCTTTTTCCTCCTTTAATGGGACTGTCCAGTGTTACTTTAACCCCAGTGTCTGCAGCGAGCGCTGATTATTGACCTAACCAGCTTAGCGGCTGCATGTATTTATCTCACTCTTAGTAAAGTATTTACTAACCTGGCTCTGGCTCCCTGTGCTGTTCCAGCACCACGTGCAGCCCATTCAGAGCCAGCATCGTTCCGTGGCCAGCAGGCCATGTCTCGGGTGCTCCATGCCGACTGCGTAAGAGTTGGCTTCTGGTTGGAGCCGCGTTCCAGAAGAACTGGGAGAACTCAAGAAGAACTTCTGTATCAATCAGAAGACAGCAGCCTACAGACAAACAGGGCTGGAGGGAATTGCTTAGAGCTTGGTTCTTTAAAGAAATGACCAAGAGACAGTCAAGTCCTGTGGGTGTTCTCTGCCACAGACGCTACAGATGCATACCAGAGAGTGTCCTCTGCTTGCTTACCCCGTCACTCTCGCCGAAGGGGGCTGCTTGGTGAAGAGCCACCTTTGTGCCATTTCGCTCAGCAAACACAAAATGCTTTTGCAGCTGCGTGTGAAGCAGGCATTGGCTTCCATATGATCAACACGTTAGTATGCCATAAGGAAGGCAGCTAAGACGTTTATAGCAAGTTAGAGTTCTTTTTAAAGTGCGTTTGAGTGATTTAGGCTTGAAATGAGTAACTTGAAAGCACCCAAATCCTTAGTTAATAATTTACATGTGAATAAAGCTGAAGAAATGCCTGAGATTCCAGCTACTTCATTTGATTGCCTCATGTTTACACACTGTGGAGCTCTTTCAGGGAGTACAAGATGTTTGTCATTTGGGTTCCCTGGGATGTTGACATATTTTCCAAGGCTGATGGAATGCATTTGCATGTTTTGCCCTACAGAATTGTATGGGCCTAACTTGTTTTGACATCTACATGTGAGTTCCATATTAGCCTTTAGACTGCTATTGTAAATGTTGCTTTTAGTTATTGAAAATGGCTTCCTTCCTGCCAGGCAGACAGCATTCAAGTTTTCCAATTGTGATTTTTTTTTTTTTTTGTGCACGCATCGGGTTTTGAACTGTTCTTAGAAGATTAAGGAATGGTTTTTCTGAATACTCAGGATGCAGACAGAAGACTGATGCTACTGGCTGGAAATCATTCGAGAGAGAAAAATGCTCCTTTGAGGAGTGTTTTTTAAGAGCATTTTTAAGTAAACGTGCAAATACATGTTGCAGTCGACGTGATCCCCTAATTCTGTCTGTTTCAGCAGTTTAGTTTTGTTTTGCTTACATGTTGTAAGTGGCAGAATTCAGTCATTTAGCAGATGGGTCTATCTGGGATTCCAGGACCTTATGAATATTTGTGAGATCTGAGTCTTCATCCGTCACCTGAACAGAAAAAAGTCACACAGGAAATTCAGCTGAGACACTGAAGTTGTCACCATTAACATTTGTGTCTGTATTGCACACTGCAGAAGATAAAACATATCTTCCTTTCAGAATTGTCATAAGTATTTTCTTTAGGTTATGGTCCCTAAGGGGAAACTTCCAGTTTTGGCCTTGCAGAGTATGTGCAACATTATCCGGCCAGTGGAGACAGAAAGTACCATTTGGCCTTTTTGAATATTTTTGTCCTATCCAAGTGCTCTCTGTGTGTTTACACAGTGGGATTCATTTGCCTAGATGTGTGTACTGATTGCATTTTCAAAGCTATAAGATAGCCAGCCTGGCCTCCAACTGGTACTCCAGAAGGGCACAGATCTCTGGCAGGAGCCATGTCGGGTCTGCCAGCCCCATGCTTGGGTCCTCAACCGTTTAGGCCATTTTTAATTTTTTTTTCATTCTGAAGTCCTCAAACTTGAGAATAAGTGTGCTTGGTAGGCTGTTGTCCAGGGCACCAGATTGGCAGAGAAAGTAAAGTGACCATGTCCGCACAGCCTTGGGGTATCCCTGGAAACCTAGGCTGCCTGCTTCACCCTCATCAGTTCAACAAGTTGTGACTAGAGCTCAGAGGGGGAGAATCCTCTCCCACATCCCTCCTCCCACAGCTACAGGAAGAGGAAATCCAAATCTTTGCTCTGTCTCTCTCTGCCAGCCCCCTGCACTTCCCAGTGCAGAAATAAGTGGCCCCAGCCGTGGCCCCAGCCATGGCCCCAGCATGTTTTGGGAAGCAAAGTTGAATTTTATCTATAATGCTGAGAAGTCTTGCCCCAGCTCTGAAAATATGGCAGTTACTCTGGGTTCAGCATTAGCCTCACGTGACTATACTGTTTCGAGGGCCCATGCTAGTCTCTGTGCAAGATGCTAATATTGTACCTGTCTTGACAGCTAAGCCAGTGTTTCGGTAGCCTCTAAGGCCGTCCTGCACTGTGTTGTGCTGTGGAATTGGAGTTTTGCAGGGATTCCCATCCCTGTGACATCTTGATCCAAAACACCGGACCTCAGCTCTGGGAAACTCGTTTGATCCTGACCTTACCTTCAGCCTTACTCTAACAATATGTGCTACGGCCAGGTTCCAGTGAACATTAATTTGTTAGTAGGCATGATGTGGGACATTGTTGCTTGAGAGGTAAATGAAGAACCAATGAAAAGTATAAGGTTGAGCATACATGAGAAGAAAGTCCTCTGTTCATGTCATTTCTCTCTGTCTCTCTCTTTTGCAGACAGGACAGGATGGGTCATCCCCGAGACCTACACCCACCCGCATTCCTGTGTCAAAAGGTATGAAAGCAGGAAAGCCAGTAGTGGCAGCCCCAGGAGCAGGAAATGTGCCAAAATTCGAGCCTCGTGCCGAGACTCAGTCTATGAAAATAGAACTGAAGAAATCTTCGGCCAGCAGCTCTGCCTCCCTGGGCGGGGGTCAGGGCTGATGGCGGTGGCTCAGGGGGTATGTTCTGCAGGTTTGACTGCTACCATGGAAGTCAGCGCCCTGTCTGCGTAGTTGCTCACGTTTGCTTGTACTAATAAAGTCCTGCCACTGTCACTTACAACAAACTAATAAGTGTGTGCACTAACTACTTAAGTAACAACATTCTTTTGTTTTCTTACTGAAGTTTAAAAAAATTTTTTAAAAGGCAGTTGTACACCAGGAAGATTTTCAGCCTAGGAAGTGAGAACGGGGCAACTGCACTAGGTTATTAATCTAGTTCAGGAATTCTTAATGACAGACTTGGTCACTTTTTAATAGATTGAGGGAAGTTTGGTTGCTTTTGCTAGATTGTCTTCCACCTTAACGGATCACTTTCCACCTTCGCTTCGCTATGGCACTTTCCTTCCTGCCTGTGATCACACTATTGAGATGCCACGTTGCCTAGGGAAGCAATGCCAGGAGACAGCACACTTGAGGTCCTGTTTTAATGGAAGCTAGTACCTCAAGTGCAGGAGGGAGATGGAGAGAGAAAGAATGGGCACCCTGTGACCAGCCTTCTCTCTAGGAAGCACCTATCCAAATCAGCATTTCTCAGTGGTGAGCTGCTTTCTCGAGGCAGTTACAAAATTCAAGGGGGTAGGGAGGTTGCACAATGTTCAGCAGCAGCAGTGCCAAGCAGCAGCTTATTTCTTCCAGAGGGGGTTAACACTTGTAGATAGTACTTAACAACCAGGTCCCTGACTTATGCACCCTGGGATACTGCCAGCTCAAGGGTCAGATGAAGGCAAGTGAGCCAAAAGGTGTTTAGCCTTTAGAAAAAGCTTGAGAAGCATTGATCTGGCTGAAATCAATGAAGTCCATTTGTGCTTGCTCCAAAGACCACTAAAAGCTGTGAAGCAAGTCACTCCATTGACTTCACTAGGTTTTCAGTTTTCCTGGTTGGATGAACTTGTGCTATATTTAAACCTCAGTTGCCAAGCATCCTTATGTGTTAGAGGGGAAGTCAGCACAGGTTGCTGGTGGCAGGATTTGCTATCTAAAGGCACAGCTCAGGTACTGACAGTGAAAGACATCAGGTTTGGTACGGAAGTTACTGTCAATTCTCAGTTGTTCTAAATAGTTTGTCTTAAATACAGACTGCCTCAAGATAACCATGGCAATTCATTGTTTTTCCTTCCCTCTTTGTGATTTCCTCATTTATATGTTTGCATTTTTAAGCATGTTTTAAGGAATTGTTCCAGCATGGAAATGGTGTGGATGCCAATGATTGTTATGATTGCTTATTTAATAATAGTAAAGTCATTAAAGGGCATTTCCATTAAGTGATCAATTTCCACAGAAGAAAGTCACAACCAAAAGAAATGGATCCGAGCACACTGATAAATGAGGGTTTTAAAGCTTGTACAATACCTCAACCACCATAGCACGCTGTAAAGTACCCAGTGGTTAGAAATAGCTTTCAGAAGGCAAGGCAGGAAGACCACCAATAAATGCCAAATACAATTCACAGAAAAGAAAATGCACCAGTGGGTGAAATATTAAATAGCTTTCCGTCTGGGAGAAGAGATTCGATGGAAGAATCTGCCACAGAAGGTCAACAAAATTATATTCAGTCCAAGCAATGTTTAGTCTTCAGTCTGCACTTTGCATTGCTCTCCAATTTAAGATCCAGATATGGCCGTTATCCCAGCATAAAGCTGGCATTTTGTTATTCACATGAAGGGCATTTTGTCCGTGGTGTAAAAGCTGCTGCCACATCAGAAGAGAAATAGGTTTCAATTTTTACATGTGTAGCACCTGCAATACCCATGAATTTTAAGGTTCTCGTTCCTATGACACGTGAAAATCAGGTTCATGCTAGTAGCATTATTCGTAACACTCAGTTCCCAGTATTTCAGATAAAATTTGAAAACTGGAGGTAGTAGCAAGCAATGTGAGTTACTATGCCAGAAATACATCAGATTCTTTCAACTAATTGCTATCACTTAAAATCCTCAATTTGTCAATAAATTGTTGCCGAGATGTTACTGTTCTTATTGTAACACAGACATATTAGCAGATGTTTGAAAAAAACACATTATTAAGAGCTTTTTGCTGGATATTCACTCTAAACACTGGCACTGAAGCAAGTCTTCAGGTCAAAACAGTCAGTTAAATATTCTGAACATGAGCCCCAAGCTAATGTGGCTTGATACAGTGATGAACTACAGCTGCCTTAAGCCTCCCTTTTCAGATCCTTGTTTCAAAGAAACTTAGTTCCTTAGTTAACTGTTGCTATACCCAAGGCAATATTCTGTGTGTGCCTGTGGTTGAAAAATTTGTTTGTTTTGCTTGAGATCTAAGAAGCTAATTCACCTGAAGAAACAAACCAGCCTTACAGTACCTGAAATCCAGGACACATAAACTAGCACAACTGAACCAGAACTGCGGGCACAAGCCAGGGATTACTCTTGTAGCGTCAGTAGGATGTCATGAGATGAACTCAAGAAATTCAAGACAGGTCAGACCGAGGATACTGTTATCTTTCCCAGGGGCAGCACAACAAAGAGGAACTTCTGCTCCATAGCAGAAGCCTAAAGAGTTGGAATCAGGCTCCTGGTTTAACCGTTAACTAAAAATAGGTATTTAGGTATACTCATCATTTTTAACATCCGTTTTGACCCAAGATTCTTGTTTCTTAAAGGTAGAAGAAGGGTAAGATGAAGAAAAAAGAAAGCCTATAGTTCAGAAGTCTTTAAAGTTGAAGTGTAACTATCTTTATTATATTGGAATTTCCTCTGAATCTGAAGACAGTTATGTTTAATGACTACAGTAAGATTCAGTAGGTCAGCTCCAGAAGGCAATTTAGACAACCATGTCTAAAGACAGTGCCTAAGCCCCCAGAGGCATCCTGAAATCTTCCTGAAGTTCTTCCACTGCCCTTGTCTAGTCAGTGTTTCAGTTGTGACTGCACTAGCACTGCAGCCACTGAACCTAATAGAGATCCATAATCTAGGTATTCTTGTGTTTCCTCTAAGGACTTTAAGTCGAGCCACAATTTTATGGTTACTTAAAGTCAGGATGTAACCCCACACTGGAGTCAAAAGCTGTAGTCCTGTCTTCATCGCCTTCAGCCAAGAAAGTACTTACTTCCACATGGTTGTCCCTTGAGCTGACACAAGTGTTTGAACTTAACTGAGGAACTGATCTGAACTAAAAGGAATCTGGCAAAATGCATAAAGGCTTGCTTTAACATAGCTTAGTTCCAGGTTCTCGGGCCAGAAGAAGAAAGGCGGCAGGCGTAGGAAACCAGTGGCTGTTTTGAAGTGACTGGAATCATGAATGCCTCCTAGTAGATCAAATACCACACAAATGTAGGGGTAGTGCTGCTTGTTTAAAAAAGCTTTAGATTGAAACCTTGAGGTAGGAGGTAGGAGACGGGTCCCCTTTCTCACCAGTATCTGAGGAGACTGACACTCACATCAGCTCCAGACAGATTTCACCATTGGCGCTGACAGACAGTTGAGGAGGAAGAAGGTGGCATTCTCATTCCCTCCTGTAAAGGCTGTGCTGTTTTGCATGGAGGGCTTCAGTATTCACTGAGCAGAAACAAGAGAGTGGTTGAGTGGTCAGGATATTGAAGTAGGAGGAGGGAGCCCCCCTCGGATTCTGGTCCCTGTTCCAAAGGCTGCCTTTGAGCCTCACCTTTTGTGAAAAGAAGGCTTGTAAGATGAAGTGTCTGTGTTCACCCACCCCTCCATCTGTCCTTCGTTGATGAATAACATTGAGCACGTTAACCAATTTCAACCAAATCTGACAAAGCAATAGGGGTCTCCAGAATAAGAAGTTCTTCCAGTTTAATAAGAAGGGTGACAGAGAAGAGAAACAAGACCTTAGCAGTGCCTCACTGCGCGGAAGAATGTAGCATGAGCTCACCTTCATACAACATCAAAGAATGAACACGAGAGAGTGATGTCAGAAATACCACAAGGACAAGCTATGTTCAGACCTCAGACTGGACTAGGCACCAAAGAATCAAACTCTGAGACACCAGTCCACAGGAAAATATTAGGGCCTTTATTTACAGGCTTCTTGTGTATTCTACATTACTGGATTACAATGCAGAAACCAAACCTTCCTCTGCCCAGGTGGTTATCTTGAATGACTCATCCTCATGTTTTCTCTCTCTTACCTTTTTCTCTGTATTTTTTTTTTTTTTTTTTTTGGTGAAGTGGAACAGTTTCAGTAGCAAAATGCACTCAACACAGAGCAATAACGATAATTACAGTGCTTCATCAGGAACTAAGCTGGCTGACAACCAATCTTTGTATTTTTGGTAGGGTTCAATGTCAGCTGGAGAGATGCCCTGTTCTGGCTGACTGCGTGGGCATATAAGCAGTTCTGGTAACTCAAGCCCAGCAGCGGAAACATACGGTTTAGGACAGCAGTAAGGTGGAGAGGGGGAAGAGCAGGGAAAGGGCCAACCCATTCATGAGCAGCACACATGGACTGAGAGGGTGCACCCTCAGTTCCCCAGATGATCTCTGTGATTTTGAATCTAGTTCCTAATAAGTTTTCCACTGTGTTCTATAGATTAGATCCCGTCCCCTGAGTTGCTGTTACAATGTAGTACTGTTCCTAATGTAGTCACTAGCAGAGCAATACATTTGAGTCAGCGTGACTGAAAATGAGGGAGTGTACATCTTCATTCATAATGCCTGGGGGATTTCTCTCAGATCGGTAAACATGCTAAGTAAACAATAGAAGGAAAAACAGAGATTCTGATTTATTTTGCGCACTTTTTCCTTTCGTGACACCCATTAGTGTGATTTTTCAAAAAACAAATAACACTTTGTGACTGTTCTGAATATCCCCATAGTGTATGCATGGTACCATATTTATATCTCAGACCACTTACAGCACATAGTAATGGGTATCGTGAGTAATCTCTAAAGTAACATTAATATGTTGATTCATGCCAATTACATGCCAAGTCATGTTACTGCCTTAAATATGCTACACATGATCTAAAACATGGTCAATATTTACGTGACTATTCAGTGACTCTGATCAGATATGGAAGAGCACATCTTTAAAGAGAGTAAGGTACTGTCTTGCTGGGTTTCAGGTGCTTGGCATAAGCTGCAACAGTCAGGACAATTTTCAGACCAATTATGTGTTCCCATCACACATCAGTGGCCGATTCCATTGAGTCGCTTTGAAACCTGTAGTTTGCTGTCAGGAGTTTCTGTGAGCTCATCTTTCAAACTTTTTTTCATTTAGGGGAATGTTTTTCTCCCCTATGTTGGTGTGAATTACCCTCTTTCCCTTAATTTTGCTTGAGCTCTCTCAAGCAAACAACGTGCAACCCTTCTCATTACAGATGTTAACTTCACTTTGAATCTTTCTTACTCCCTTCACATTGCTCTTACTTGACTTTCTGGAAGATGCAATCAGGGTTAACTACTCACAGATGTAGAGCTATCAGCTCTGAGTCAGGTGTGAATCACTCAGGTATGAATGATTCTTCACTTCAAAAACTCTTCAACAGGATTTTAAAAATAGAAATACTGATGTACGATTCTATCTTCTGTCACTTGGCCATGCGTTGTCTGTGGTACATACCTTTTTGTATTATCTGGTGTTATTTGTTTGTATATATTGTAAGAAGAAATTAAACTTCATATGTTAAAATGTCAGTTGATGTGCTTCATTATATGAACTGGTAGTTTTGATAGGCCGGCTGTTAATTATGTGTTTTCTAGAGAAGTTCTGATTTACATCAGTGGGACTGAAAGCAGAATTAGCAGTTTTATATTAACTTAGGTTTTTTTTCTTGTCATTAAAATAAATAGTTTTAAGTGAATTCATAGCTCCTTGAAATGTTCACATCTATAACCCTAGAAAAATTATGTAATCATATCTTAACATATATAATCGTATTCCTACAGAGGTTAGTCCTACAGAACTCCGACAAAATCTATCCTACTGTAATGTTACTTTAATAACTGTTTGGACACCTCTTTTAGTAATTACAGTGTATGTGTGTATGTGTGTGTATAAATACATATGTTTATTTATATATCTAAACAGTGTGTGTGTGTATGTGTATAAATACATATATTTATTTCTACATCTAAACATTTTCGATACAAAAAAAATGTTAGAAAAACTAAGAGCACACATGTACCTGTGTGCGAGAAATGAATGAACAAATGGATACTAGAAGTGGAAATACCTTGATTTTTTAATTATTTCTCCTACTTTTTGCATAATTGCTATATTTGGTCTGTAAGAGGAAGACTGATTCAGAAATTTACTGTACTTTTGCCTTTACAAGGAGCATGATATTTTTCTGCTACCTGTTTAGTTTTTAAAGTTTGTATCCAAACTCCATATTAATATATAATGTGCATAGTGAATATTAAGAAAAAAATCATATAGAGTTTGTGTGACTCCCATTGAAGTTAATGGGGGAGTTCACCTCAGGTTATAATCTGATAGTAAGTAAATGCAGCTTTTTACATCATGCTCCACAAGAGCTTGACGTTAGAGAACAGCACTGGCTGTAAGGTAAAATCTTTCTGTGGTTTGTGGTTCCTTCACATTCATTGCTCAAATTCGGGAGAACAGGTTGAATATCATTTGTTAATGATAAATTGTATGGGAAAGAAATACTTTTTATTTGGGAAATTCTAGTATTTCGTTTGCCTTAACACGTTCTTGAATGCTGCCTTAGCCCTGCTTTTCTGATTCACCATGTATGAAAAGCATCGTGGGGATCTGCCATCTAGTGGGAAAGTTCTGGCATTAAGAGTACACGGAAAATATTTTGATTTTCTTTCCCCCTATAATGTAACTTAACCAGTCATCTTGCAAATATTAGTTAGGAAGCAGACAAAGGCAGAAGTCAATAAAAACATAAAAGGGAATACATACATGATTAGTGTCATTTCCTGGGTCGTCTAAATTTTGAAAATTCTTCAGACTGTTAAAAGAGGAATCTTTAGAAAGAAAACAAGTAATTTCAGTTAAGAAAATGAATGTTTCTAAAAATGTATTATTGTATGTTTCTAGTTAGCATTGGTACAGTTACCTTATTTGAAATGCATAAAATACACCTTTTCAAAGAAAAACATCATTGATGGCTAAATTCTTATATTAAAAAAGTTGCCTGTAAGAGCAGTGCATATGTATAGGCAGAAGAACAGAAGAGCAGGTCATTAGTATTTCAGGAGGGCTCAGAGATTAATCAGGATCAGGGATCCTGTACAATACACCCCGGGCAAAGTTAGACCCAGCCTTTCAAAGACAATGCCAACACTGAGTTTTGCGTGCTGTGGCTGATATTTATCCCCATTAAAGTCAGTAGCAAAATTCAAGCAGACTTGCTAAATAAAACCAGCATAGGTTTCTAAGCCAAATTTCAATTAAAAATGAGAATTGACCTTGTACCTCTTCCTCATCCCCATTCCAGAAATGCCAGCACGTTTCTGATGGATTTGCTCAGACAGGATACAAGAGACCCAACTCCAAGTCTCCCCCTACCTGATTCGGGTGTGGGACTGGAACCTTAGTGTTCCTGCGGTTTGATCCATTCAACTATATTATTCTTTGTCCCTATGGACAACCCAGTGATGGTCTTGACACTGAAGTGGAAGCCAAGGGCTCCCGAGCCATAGCCTGGGACTAATTTAGTTTCCCTTTGTAGCATTAGCCAGGACAGTTTTTAGCAACCAGTGATGTGAGGGTAAGCCTGCAAGACACTTCTAGAAGAGAAATGCTTTGCACTGCCACTGTAATTGTTCTTCTTTAAAGTAGCTTGTAATTCATGTGCAGTTTCATAAAACCAAATGTTTTGCTCTCTTCTCTTTTAGAGAGTGTCGTCATTCACCAGTTACGCATGAACTCCCGGTGAGTTACCACCGCGCTCGGTGCTCTCTGTGTGCACTACCCTCCTTACCGGTTGGACGGATCACTGCAGAAGCTCTCTGCCACCTACACCAGGGTCACTCGTGCTACTGATTATCCGTGGAAGTATTTATTGCTTCCATTAGATTTTATATATTTTTTTTTCTTGGTAGAGCTTTAAGAATGAAGGGCCTTGCTGGTATTTTGAAAGTGCGTAGTCGGAGAGAGAGAAGCAGTCTTTCTGCCAGCTGAATTTCACTTTTATTTGCAAAGCCTAAGGCACGTGCTTGATTTTGTTTGATGTTTGCCATATAATTTATTTTTATAATATGCTTTGTAAAGTAACTGTCCCAAAGTTGCAATTCCTGTTGTCCATGGCGCATTTATTTGTAGAATACACTGTCAAATTCGCAATTTGATATTTTTGTAATAGAGAGTAATGTAAAGAAAGAAAAATTTAACTTCAACAGTGTTTTGTGTTTAAATGGAAAAATATTCAGCGCGTTTTTTTGCCACCTTGAGATTCTGTGAGACTAAATACTCTGAAGACTGCTGTATGGAATTTGTACTATTGCAGAATATTTCTTGCACTGTGTGATGGTTTGGCATAAATTTAAGTATTGAAGTCCAATGCCTTGAAATACAACCAGATTTACTCATTTTAAACAATGTAAGCCAGTTTTTAAAGCTGTGATTTTTTTCTACATAATATATGTTTTTACTTCTGCCTGTACCAAAAATTACACTGTAACTAATAAATTTTCACAACTATGCAAGTGTAATCAAGTGTCTGAATTTTAACTCTAATTTCTTAAGGTTGCCAGTACTCACATACATATTTGTTTATGGGGACAGAACGTATATACCTTTAGAAGTTAGTTTTCCTGACTGGTATTTCACTGCAGTACCACAGTGATGTAAAACTGATTCAGATGTTAAGATGGCGAGAGGGATCTATCACCAAGCCCTCAATGACTTAATGGTTTCTCACCTGGCGCTTTTGCGACGTTGGCAGACGTGTCCTGTTGGTACGATGAGAATGTTTAGTCCAGGACTAACAGGACTGTATAAATGAGGCACCACGCGCTCTGCCGTACGCCGAAGGGCGCATTTCACACTGGTGGCTGTAGCGTTTCAAATAGCATCCAGAGTTCTGCAGCAGCGATACTTAAAATGATTTTGGAATGAATTACATACAAAGCTGGATGCAAGCAAGGCAGGGTCTTTTTTTCTTACACATTTCATAATGAATTTTTTTTTAATGTAAGTCATTGGCACATATTTAAAATACTGCAGATTTTTTAATTGCAGAAGCTACTGGGAGAAACTATTTTTTTGGAAGGGAAAACGGTGTTGCTTGCAGGCGCTGTGCTGTGGGATGCCAGAAAGACTGCATTAACTCAGCATCCCACGGAGATGAGTAGGCCAGTTCATTTTTGAAGCTGTAATAACGTGCTGCTTGGTGGTCAATTTGATCTTCATGGTTTAGTTTGCTTGCCAGCCATGGGAGCTGTTTTCTTCTTCTAGATGAGAGTTCTGCAGCAAATGTGGACGTTGTAGAGAGGCAGGGTATTCTGGGACTGCTGTAAACTCTCTTGGAGTTGGTGGGCGTTGTAAAGTGATTGCTACTACAGCTATATTGAGTAATCAGAATAAATGCTGCTTATCCTTGCAAAGGGGTGATTTTGTTGGCATAGCTTATGCTTCAGCTGGTACACCAAGTTTTTTAAGGAGTGGTTTTTTTTTTTTTCCTTATGGCAGACAATGTATGCCAATAACATAGCTGTGTCTGTAGATCATATTTTAGAGTGAGTCGAGACGAATTCCAGCTTTCAGAGAGTAATACAGCTGAGGTGAATAAAGTTTAGTGTGTGCCACATTTAAATTTACTGTGCAGTAGAATGAACATTGTAATGACCTAGATCTTCTATTTTCAAAGCATTACTTGGGAATCAAAACCTATCCATGTTAAGAACGATATTGAGCTCATCTGGAATAAGATTGCCAGCTATTTGCAAGTTACAGCGATGTGCCTGAAGTAAACTTCAGCTTTTAAATATGAGTAAGATCCAAGTAAAATCTTATTCTGAAGTTGAGTCTGGATTTAAAAGGTCCCAACCAATGCAGAAAGTTTTTTTCCTTGTCTAGATTTTAATATAAAACCAATTCGGTATGAGTGTATGTATAAGTTGTCCCCTTTTGTTTTATAATTTCTAAACAAATAGATAAACATTTATGTTTTCACAAGTACATCAAGTTTTTAAGCTTTTAAAAAATAAATGTTTGATTAAAGCATAAATACAGTCGTGGTGTATGTAAAATAATTCAGATTTTAAAATGTTTTCGATGAACTTTGACTAGGAGACTGGTCACTGGTTATAAAAGATCTGTGGTGATATACACTATTTCATCGCTGATAATGGTTTATGCAGGTAGAATAATAAATTCTGATCTGACATCTGGCAAGCAGCTAAAGTATTTCACAGAAATGCCTGGAGGGTAAAACTCACATGTGTAAACGGTGTATTTCATCTTCGATGCATTTATGTTGCTAGTCAATTTTTTACATTACCTAATTTGGATTCGAATCTAAAATAAAGGAAGTGCATTTAGCCACATAATTAGCCTATATTCTGGGGATACTCAGGAAGAAATCTACTAATATAGAATAAAGATGTGATTAATTTCTACAAGTATTGTCATTTTAAAGGAAGTAATGAGGAAGTGCTTTCAGACAAGACAATGTAGAGGCTATCTTGGGCTAAGCTATCAGTAGCTTTTAAGTAATTGAAAACCAGTGAAAGATCTGCTTTTCTCTTAAAGATCTCCTGCTGTCTAAAGAGGCTTGAAAGACCAGTGTTAGTATAATTACAGGTGATAAAATAACAAGGTTTCAAGCTATTAAAACAGTCTCAAATACTTTTATTTCTAGAGAAAAACTCCACAGCCAGCAAGTTTTCCTTTTGCCTCATTGCGAAACATAATTGGACCAGAGAGGAGATAAAACTGTCTGTTTTGTAGAACCATCTCTAATGTAGATAACAAGATACCAAACGGAGGTTACTGCCCTGAATGTTCCACCTCCTACTGTGAATCACTGGGGTTTATCTCTTCTTCTGAACGGTAACATTTACGTTGAAAACTTCTTATTTAATGCTTTAAGTTATGTAGATTTGTTCCCCGAAATAATCTATTTGGCAGTTAATGCATTTTATTTGCCTTGCCTGTTCTAAATATTAGTGGTTTTAACAGCATAAAATTTGATTTCTTTAGATTTTATTTTAAAAAGTATTAATTATTTACATCTTTCCTATAAAATGTGATAGGAAAAGTAACAGAAGACGACCATTTTGGGAGCTTAATGGAATACAATTAAAAATAAATGCCAATTGGTGGTCTTTTAGATTAACTACAATACATTCGTTTTTGTACAATTTTAAGGCTCATTTTATACTCCTGAAATCAGACTTCAGTATTTGAAATAAATTTTGTAATTTTAGCATTTATGCTTAGGTAGTCTGCACATATTTGCTTCTTCCTTGCCTTAAAGGTTAATAAATGTAACACACTGAGGCCTTGACTACATAGGATGTCTGTGTATCACTCATTGCTAACTCAATGCCTAATAAATCATCTTGCTATTCCAAATATTAAAAAGGAATGTTATAAATGTATGTTTTTATAAAGGTTTTTTTTTTTTCTGGACCCATTTTTCTCATAACTGCGCACAAATCAACGTGAAGTGCACCACATCGCACAGCACCTCATTGTAAAATTTCATGAACATGAAATTCGTTGGTTGTACTTGCCTGGATATAAATGAGTTTGCCTTAGTGTAAAACCGTGGAGTAATATCCAAACAAGACCTTAGCTTACTGGTGAAAAGGTAAAATGAATATACTGAAGTATTTATGCTGATATTCTTTATTTTTATATTCTTTATTTCTTTAAAGAACGGAAGTAAGATATATACCCTGTGACTGCATCCAGTTATGCTACTGAGGATATAATTATTTTGGTAAAAAGAAAAATCACGCTTCTAATTAACCTAGTGGTTACAGTGCAATGTGTACGTGTAGGCCAAGCTTACAGATGAACATACGGCCTCAGATACAACTAGTTGAAAAGAGGGAGCTGTAACTGGCTAATAACAGTGGATCTGATCTGTACGGTACGTTAAATAGCTTTTCTGTTTCACATCATGCAGAACAGTAAGCAGAAATTGGTTCAGCCACCTCACTGCAGTTGCTTTGTCAACATGGAAGTACTTGTCCTCACATCAAGCCTTGGCCACGAGGACGTGTGCCACACCACATCACCTTGTTAAATTTGTCCAGTTCAAAATCAGACAGCAGCCAATTCCACTGCGGTGGAAATGAGGATGTTCTCCTGTCCTCTCCTTTTGCCACCTTTCCTAGATTCATCCTGGCCTTTTGTGGCTATGGCTGTTAGCACGTCATTTGACACAAATGGAACAGATGAGCACATAAAAGTCCTGAGGCTCTTCACATGCCATTGGTCATAATTTGAGGTTTTTCTGGACTGGATTTAGTTTGGCCCGCAGGCAAAATGTCTCCTCTGCAGGTTGTTTTGAAACTTCTTGAAGGAAAACTTTCACATCAAGCTGTGTCTGCTTGACGGAGGGTCTCCCTGTTCCTCTGCCTGTTCCACACAAATGATACCACCACATCGGCGTCACCGCATCACTACTGTGACTATTCCCTATAGCTGACAGAGCCCGTGCCCAGTTTAACCATAGCAGAACAGATTCCCACACAAATTTAACATGCCCATTCTTGTCAGCCCTCCCACATACGGCAGCACGAAGTCTGCAAATTCTTGATATCGTCCCTTGGCTATCCTGCTGTCAGAGAAATTGGTTGCCATCTCACAGCACAGGTTACCTGGCATCCCAGGTTGCACCTCACTGGATTTTCTGTGAGGCTGCAGGAGTAAAAGCTACTAGAGCTGAAGCTGGTAATTGAAAACAAAAGATAATGAAGAAAAGGGTGATAACAGGGACAAGGGGCTTAGCTAGGCAGAACAGCAAAAGGTAGGGCCCATAGGATAAGGTAAAGGATAAATTAGGAATGAGATACAGATTTAGCACAGATGCCACAAAGAATATAATTAATTTTTGAACCCTAAATAATTATTTAGGCACCAAATTAATTCTTAAGTTGTAGATGTGTAAGTGTCCAAATTTCCTATGCTGTCTGGGCAGAGAGGTCTTTTCAGCCTCCGCAGAGAGACCGCGTTTGCACATGTCATTTGCTCCCCCCAGCGGTCTTTTTTGATGCTTTCAGTTCTTCAGGGAACGAAAAGACATTTAGTTTAGGGAAACTGTACCACAGGGAGCTAAAAAGTCTTAGACTAGATTACATGCTTATAAAAATATTTAATTAAATAAGGTTTTTTTTTCCTAAATAAAGCAAATACATAAATATTTGCTGAAAGTGGATTTCTGGCTATGCCCTTTCTGTATAGTAGGACTACGTCCTTACTATATAGAAACTGACATCATCTACCTGGACATTTGACACCAAAGCATTTGACACTGTCCTGCACGACATCCTCATCTCTAAATTGGAGAGACATGGATTTGACAGATAGACCACTCCGTGGATAAGGAATTGGCTGGATAGTCGCACTCAAAGAGTTGTGGTCAATGGTTCAATGTCCAAGTGGAGGCCAGTGACGAGTGGTGTTCCTCAGGGGTCAGTACTGGGGCCAGTGTTATTTAACATCTTTGCTAGAGACATGGACAGTGGGATCGAGTGCACCCTCAGCAAGTTTGCAGATGACACCAGGCTGTGTGGTGTTGTGGACACGCTGGAGGGAAGTGACACCATGCAGAGTGACCTTGACAAGCTTGAGAGGTGGGCCTGTGTGAACCTAATGAAGTTCAACAAGGCCAAGTGCAAGGTCCTGCACAAGGGTCGAGGCAATCCCAAGCAAAAGTACAGGCTGGGTGGAGAATGCATTAAGAGCAGCACGGAGAAGCAGAGACTTGACGGTGTTGGCTGATGAGAAGCTCAACACCAGCCGGCAATGTGCACTTGCAGCCCAGAAAGCCAACCGTATCTTGGGCTGCATCCAAAGAAGTGTGGCCAGCAGACTGAGGGAGGCAATTCTGCCCCTCAGCTCTCATGAGATCTCACCTGGAGTACTGTGTTCAGCTCTGGAGTCCCCATCACAAGAAGGACATGGAACTGCTGGAGCAAGTCCAAAGCAGGGCTACAAAGATAATCAGAGGGCTGGAGCATCTCTCCTATGAAGACAGGCTGAGTTGTTCAGCCTGGAGAAGAGAAGGCTCTGACGAGACCTAGCAGCCTACCAGCACCTAAAGGACACCTACAAGAAAGCTGGAGAGGGACTTTTTACAAGGCCATGGAGCAATAGGACAAGAGACAATGGCTTTAAAGTAAAGGAGGGTAGATTTTGATTTTTCATCAGCTGTTAAGGAAGAAATCTTTCACTCTTGAGTGCAATGAAGCTCTGGAACAGGTTGCCTAAAGAAGCTATGAATGTCTCATCCCTGGAGGTTTCAAGGCCAGGGTGGATGAGGCTTTCAGTAACCTGGTCTAGTGGAACATGTCCCTGCCCACACCAGGGTGTTGGAACTAGATATCTTGAAGGTCCCTTCCAACTCTAATCATTCTATCACACTCACTGCACTCTGATTCACTCACACCTCCTGACAATAGAGCAGGAATAAAGCACAAAACAACTCCCAAAAGTGACAGTATGAATGGCTTCATTAAAATAAGCTCTTACAGCTTGTGCTGTATGACATATATTACTACATCTCTACAGTAGCACTGATGGTGTGCCTATTTACGAGAGCAGGTAGCTTAAGTTAACTTCTCCATTTGTGATCCAATGGACGCTGCCTTTTTCCAGCAACCCTCTTCTGATGGAGTGGGAGGACGAAAGACTGGGGAGGGAGACACGACTCCTGCTGAAACACCGAGTTCAGGTGACCAGACTGCAGGCCCGGGGCTTCGGCACTCAGAGGCGGCGTCCCCAGCCTCGCCGTGGGGCACAGGGAGCCGGCGAGCAGCAGCAGCGGCGGCAGGAGCAGCGGGTCTCTGCGGCAAGGACCTGCCGGAGGCACAGAGGACCGCCCGCCCCCTCGGAGAGGGGCCCGTAGGCCGGCTGGAACCCAACTGTCTCACCAGGCCCTGCGTCACCAGAAGCGGCCGAGGGAGCTGGGAAGTGACGCTGCGGCGGGAGAGGCCTCGGCCCCTCAGCTGCACCAACGCCCCGAAGCGCCGCTAGCGCTGCACGACCGGGAAGCGGATCCCACGCTCCCGTGCGGGCGGCGCACACACCCTTCAACCCCCCCGCCCCCGCCTCCGCCTCCCCCTCCCGTCGGCGGGAAGAGGCGAAGTGCGCAGGCGCAGCTCGCCCTCCTCGGCGCCCGCGCGCCCCGCCTCTGCGCACGCGCAGCTCCGTCTGCCACCGGGAACGGTGGGGCGGGGCCAGGGGGTGCGTCATCGGTCGCGCGCCCACCGCCTCCCCGCCGTCGCGACCGAGCGCGCATGCGCGCGCGGCGGCCTCCGGTCACGTGTCACGCGTCGGAGGGCCGTGACGTGAGGCTGCTGGTGTCGCCGGCGGCGCCGGTGGCAGCGCGCGGCGCCGGGCGGCGGGCAGGAGCGGCGCCATGGCGGTGAACTACAGCGCGAAGGAGGAGGCCGACGGGCACCCCTCGGGCGGCGTCGGGATGCCGAGCGGCGGGGCGGCGGGCGGCGGCGGCGGGGCCGTGAAAACCCGCAAGCCCGACAACACGGCGTTCAAGCAGCAGCGGCTACCGGCCTGGCAGCCCATCCTGACGGCGGGCACGGTGCTGCCGGCCTTCTTCATCATCGGCCTCATCTTCATCCCCATCGGCATCGGCATCTTCGTCACCTCCAACAACATCCGCGAGTACGAGGTGCGCGGGGGCGCGGCGCGCAGGCTCCTCCCGCCGGCGAGGCGCCGGGCAGCGGCGGTGGGTGCCCGGGCCCGGCCGTCCGCCCGCCCGGGTGGGGCGGCGGTGTGGGAGCCCCCGGAGGCCGCTCTGAGGGCGGCCGGGCCGGGAGAGCGGCGTGAGGGATCGCCCACCCGTAGGCGGCCAGCTCCTCCTTGCGAAACCTGCCGCCGGCTCTTCCTGCCGATACCCGGCGGGAAGCAGAGGTGGCTTCCGTGGTGTCTGCGAGGAACGGGCACCTCGCCCGGGCTGTTCCGGTTCGGTTTAACGTTGGTGATCTTTAACGAACCCTTCATTAATTACCCAGAGTAGACGCGGAGCTTACAGAGGATCCTTCGCGTGCATTGTAGCCCTCCTGTCAGCCTTGCCAGTGATCCTGAGTGAACTTCCAGGGAAGTTCGTGCCAGTGTTTAATCAACGCAGTCCAATGCAAGTTGTACTTGCAGTACTATAGAAAGTATGTGCATCATACTTGTGATAGCTTGCGGCAGTGGATTATAGATCTTTAAATTTTCCAAAGTAATTGTAGTTTCAAGACAAAACTCTGTGATGAATGTGCACTGCTGATTTAGTGTTTTAGGTGCTCTATGGGAGACCAAAGTGTCCAGAGTAAACTTAGAAACAAAGATCAAAGAGTGTAGCTGCTTCTAATTATGCTCACAAAACCTGAGTCATTTACATCTGATAGTTAACCACACCATTGCTGTGAAAAGTTGCCAAACATCAACCGAAAACTAAACTGTATATCACAATCATGTCCGTTTGATAACAAAATCACTTTCTGTTGTAAGGAAACAGACCAAAGGGCTTAGGACAACCTTGAGAAGCAAAGTGATGGCTATGATTAGTTTCAGTGAGCCAATGTGGCAAAGATTGATTGTAGGGGGGAAAAAAAAAATTACAGCTGGTTGTTGGATTGCTGTATTGGAGAATATGAAATTTTTGTGGATCAAATCATTCTAGTTATCAGAGTAAGCTGTCACTTTCAAATAAGTAATGTTCAAGACAGTGGCTTGACAATGGAGCCCAATTAACTAAAGAAATCCTGAGGCAGACAGTGAATGGTATTATATTTTCATGTTTCTGTTAAAATGCAAACAGCATTATAATAAAACCAGTTTAAGGTTCACTCTGCTTTTATGTTAAGAATTAAAATTCCAGTCAAGGAGAAAGACAGAAGTGAAAAAAACAAAGCTGAAGTATATTTTACAGTGTCCAAATGTTGCAATATTTTTGGAAAGCAATTGTCTTGTATCGAGGTTCGAGGGTATGCAGAACACCTGAAAATTGACACAAGTGCTTCAGAGAACATTGCCAAGTTGTCATGGGCATGTAGACTTTTAAATTGTCGTACTTAAGGTAAATACAGTCCCGTGTTTCCAGCAGGACACTGAACAGAGAGAAGTAAAAAAAAAATCCTTGCTAACTCTGATTTTTTTGACAATTGCATTTGAAATAGCCATTTCTATAGGAGAGCAATACGAAGTCTTAGATTATAATGACCATAAGGTAAATATAATTGGAAAAATATATCACCTTTTTTTTTCATTGTGACTGGATCTGCGTTGATCTATAAGGACAGGAAATGCATCAGAGTTTCATGGGTCCAAAAATGTAAGCGATTTCTTGTGCCTATATTGCTGCTATATGCCTATACAGAATTTTTACATACTGTTGTTGCTTGGCAGCTCAGTCGTGCTCCTGATGAGTTCCAGTAGGAGCCAAAAAGTAACGTGCAGGACAAAAATCCATAGGTGAGCCGGGAGCATGACTGATGCTCCCCTACACAGTCAGATTGCATATATAAAGCAGCAGTAGCCATTTATATTTGGAAACCAGTTGGCAGGCGCTCGCCTTCCGTGCTTACTGATTTCAGATTATCAAGGTTAGAAAGGGTTTCATTTGTTTGTTTGTTTTACTGTGTGGGTGCAGACTTGTATCATCCACCTCACATGAAGCTCTCCCAGGTCAGGTCATTAGGCTTTCATGAGGACAGGAGGGACAGAGTTCTTGACTTCTGAGAGTATGATCAGACAGTCTGGGGTATGCAGGTAAGAACAGAGAAACTCGAGTTCTGTTCTCTGATCCTCCTATGTGTTTTATCAAGTGTTACAATGCAGAAATTCTGCGAGTGAGATTGTCGTTCTAAAGGCAACTGAATTTTGGAAAAAAAAACCTTTAAATCAGAAAAGGCTTTACAGTTGCAGCAACAAAACATTGATGGAGCATTTCACACATCAGCATTTGGGCTCTGAACACCAGTGGGGAATGTAGTTTAAGCCTATATGCTTAGCTGAGATATGTCCCTGCTTAGTATGCTGGCTTTTGTTAGTAACCTCCAAGTGTTGCTCACAAATAACTGTAAATTTACCTCTGGGAGACAAGGCATCTGGAAGCTAGGTGCAGTGACTAAGGTCTTTTAAAAATGTAATCGGGGGAGGAAGCAGAGGTAGTTATTTACACTCACCTTCTAGACAACAGCATACTTGTTAAGTCTGTGTGTGTGTGTATATATATCTGCCTGTAAACTTAGTGTATTGGAATTGAATAGGGTGTATAATTTATGCCCCTGAAGTACGTGTTTCTGTACACTTCAAATCACCCTTCCCTGGAACTAGATATTGCAGCCATTAGGATCTCGGCGAACTGTGCTGTTCTCATACAGGTGCAAGGACTGAGCAGCAAAATGTAGCTTTTCCATTGATTTCCTTTATAAGCTCTCTTGAATTCAAATGTGGAAGATTTCCAACAGCTTAAGTGTACTAGAATTATAGGGTTTGTTTGTCGGTTGTTCTGTAGCATTTTCTTACTGTTTCAAAGGGTATAAGCAGCCATTTTTCTTGGGTCTATCATGAAAACAGTTTATTTGAGTGGAAAATAAGATTCAGCTGTGTAAATGTGTCTTTTTGACCTGTTATTAAAGGGTGAGAGAGTTTTGTATATCCTGGCTTTTTTTTTATTTTTTATTTTAGAATGGATAAGAAGCATTGATAGAGCATATGAAAATGTGATAAAAACTGAGCAATATCTAAAACATTAATTATGTAGGAAAGAGATCTTCATGCTGTGACTGCTGCTGTGAGATGCATAATTGTAGTTAAAAAGCCAAATAGACTTTAAGGCGTGAGTAGGAATGGAGAACTGAAAGAAAGGAGATTGCTGTAGTGTATATCTTCAGTGTTGTGTGCAGTTCCAGTAGCCCCATCTCAAAAATTATATAAAACTTAATAAAATCTGCAGAGAGGGATGGCAAAAAGGACCAGAGTTACGGGATGCCTTTCGTACAAGAAGTGGCCAAGCAGAGTGGGCCACTCTCTGTGGGTTTGTCATGCTGAGCTGCTGGCTGGTCCTTGGGGACAGAACACTGGGTCAGGCAGGTTCTTGCCATGGACCTCAAAGTCAGTCCTGCAGTTCTCAAAGTCCTGGTTTGGTTATTTTGTCAAGAGATGAAGGTAGATGCCTCTATCCCTTTAGTTAAGCCATCCGTTGAATGTAATCTGTAAACGTGGATGCAGAAAAAACCACTTGTGTTGGCAGTTACTGTACAGGAAAGCTCTTGGATAGTGTCGAAGCTGACAGCAGTGGTCAAAAGCATGGTTCTACTTGACTATACATCAATTTCATGCTCCGTGGAATTTAGTCAATTATATTTTTAAAAGTCAAGTCTTTATATCTTTTGCAACCTTAGAGTATTTGAATTTTGTTCTTGATCTAAAACTTCTTCATACACTGAAGAACTCGCTCAGGATATGAAGGTTTAAGTCCTTTCTAAAGGAAATGCTTGTTTAAGATTATTTTAGCAGGAAAAAAAACCCCCACTAAGTTAGCCTTGGACAAATGAGATGCACTGTTTGTTGAGAGCAGTGGTGGTCGGTCTGTCTGCTGTAGCTAAACAGAGCTCTTCAGGACTGCTGCAGTAGTGCTATTTCTAGCATAAACTCAGTATTTTGTTCAGCAAAGGAAGGAGAGATTATGTGATCCTCTCTCTCTCTGCCAGCTAATAGCTTCTGATGCTGGCTTGTTTCAGCTAGGCTCGTCAGGGTGCAGGTCTCATCTATCAGAAATCTGGCAGCAGAGCAGATAATAATAAAAGTGCTGAGGGAAAGGCTGCAGCTTAATAGATATCGAAGAAATCACAGGAAGAGAGACCTTGAAGATCGAGAGGAAAACAGTCTTCAGTTCTTCCTTGCCCCTTGAAGCTGTGTGTTTGTTTTAGGTAACCTTAATACAGGTATCAGGACAGATCACAAATCACTCTAGTTCCCGATAATGCCTTTCACTACAAGCATAAGTCAGGGCAAACCACTGGCAGCAGCCTTTCATAGAGCTATGTAGGTGTTGTAGTTAAATGGTTCTGCTGTTAAACAGTTTGTTGCTGTAACTTGGTATGTGTTGCACCAATCTGAGTCTAAATTCGAAATAGGAAGTTCGTATTAAGTATAGCAAAAAATAGTTTATAGGCAGTTGGAAGCTTTCTCCTGCCACGCTTGGAGCTAGCCTGCTGGGCCCAAGTCAATGGTTTCCTGCCATTCACGTGCTGGAGCTGCTCATGAGGGAGAGCTCATGTGCTCAAGCGACTTCAGTTGGCCTGGTCTGTTGGGTGAGCTGATGGCTGCTAAGGATATTTGTGTATACTGTCCAGGTCTGTATGTATGTACAGATTTCAAATACTGGCCTTTTTTGAGCTACACTATTAACGACGGATAATATTGTGTTAAGCCAGATTAACACCGATCGTTGTTCCTGTTTGTCTACTGGTATTTACCATTCCTGGCAAAACAGTATTAATGTCTTTGTCTTCCCTATTTTAGGACAGTTATTGGCCGTTAAGTGATTTTAGTTTTATTTTTTTTAATCTTCTGACTAATTAGATGGCCAAAAGTGGTCAGTAAAGCAAGTTTTCTAGTGCAGATATCTAGACTTTTAAAAATGTCACCTCTCTGGAAAGCAAATAAAAGCTCAAATCTGCTTGTCATATAGTGTGTTTGTGTTTGGAAACATGGTGTTGTCGGGAGTATCTGCTGTTTGTGTTTTGGTGTGGTGTTTTTGGTTTGGTTAGTTTGGTTTTTATTTTGTTTTCCCCTAGCAGTATTTCCCTACCTCAGTGTTAAATTTGTTTGAGGCTGAAATGAAGCATATAGACAGAATCATAACATCATTTAGGTTGGAAGGGGCCTCTTGAGATCACCAAATAGGCCTGATGGGCTTTTGAAGTTGAGGTGTAATAAAACTGCAAAATGAACACCATGTTAACTCCGTGGCTTATTAGTCAATTTTCTTTACTCTCCCATTGTAAATTAATGACGCTTTTTTTTTTTCTGTTATAGATTGACTATACAGGAACAGAGCCTTCTAGTCCCTGCAACAAATGTTTAAATGTGTCATGGGACAGCACACCACCTTGTACTTGCACCATCAATTTCACACTGGAACATTCATTTGAGGTATGCTACCCTGTATGCAAAGTGAAATTAGAACAGTTTATATGATTTATTTCATAATTGATAGGAAAGCTGTGTCACTTAAGTCTTTTTTTTTCTATTTTAAAGGATTAGTTCTAGTTTTCTTCTGAACTTGGATCTGATTTTTTGTGTGCCTTTTCAGTAGCAGGGATGAGATGGTTTTTAGTGTCTCTGTTTATCTGAAAGGTTACAACATTAAATGGAATGGTTGTGTTCCACACATTTAGATTTACCATATCTGTCATATAGCTGGCGAGTAGATCAGCTATTCCTGCATGATTTACAAAAACTCAGTTCAACAAAAATTGGAAATATCAGGTAAGTGCTTTCTGACAAATTGGAGGCAAATAACAAGGCTTACGTGCTTGACATCAGACAAGACAGGTGTTGAGATTAGTGCTGGTGAATGTCTTTCTGGAATTTTGTGGGATGTTGGTACTCTTTGACTTCAGGATGCCAGCTTATGGTAGGATAGTGCTCTTACATACTCAGCGTGAAGACAGGCTTGAGGCTCCTACTTCATGAATATTGCTGTAAAGTAAGCACAGAGTTTAAGAGGCTAAAATTTAAACTTTATGATAATTAGTGTGTTCGTATATTTTATTGATCCGTTCTTCCTGTGAATGAAAACCCCTCTTGCCCCATCTTGCTTCTTGCAGAGCAATGTGTTCATGTATTATGGACTTTCCAACTTCTATCAAAACCATCGTCGTTATGTGAAATCTCGAGATGACAGCCAACTAAATGGAGATAACAGTTCACTGCTTGTAGGTATTCATGCTTGGATGTTAATAAGGAGGTTAATAATGAGGTACTAGATTTTTTGCATAACAGAAGGCAACCATAAGGAATTAATATTTTATTTTTTTTTTTTACAGAAAATAACTGTAAAATACTGTGAAATTTCATGTCAGTCTTTTCATTAAGTGGACAGCAGTGCAGTACTTCGATCACTTCTCAAATTTGGATAGCTTAAACTCTATTGTTATCTTCAGTCAGTAGTATCTTATCTGTTTCCATTCTGTCTGAAGTTTTTGTTTTCAGTATAAAATAATGTTTGCTTACTTAGCACTTGGTTTGGATATTGCAGCTAAATGCTTCTGGTTTTGTAGACTCTGGTTCGATATTGAACATCAGCGATATTTGAAAATATCAGAACTGCGTATTCTGTTCCAGCCACTGTGTAATGTTTAGAGCCAGCCCTCTCCTCTTCCTAATTTTTATGAGTGAAAAAACAGTTGGGTTCTTGCTCCAGCAAGAATGATTCTCCCTTTTTACTTGTAAACTTTAAAAAAAGGGAGAGTTTCAGGAGGCTATGTCCGTTGACGGACAAAGGCTTTGGAGGAGCTTTTTCTGCTTTAATTTTTGGCATGCTGTTGGAATCCTTATGACCTTTTGCATTTTGTTATGCTTGGTTTCTTGTTATAGTCTTATTTTCTATAACACTGATGCATACTTAAAAAAAAAAAACCAAAACTTTAATGAAGGAATACTTGAGTACTTCATGTTGGAAAAGTTTCTATTAAAAGATAAAAAAGTTCTAATGGCTTCCAAAAACAGCCTTAGTTTTAGTACGATTATGATGGGATTCTGACTTTATTCGGGTTTTGTTTAGATTTTTATTCCTGCTTGTAAAAGCAAAATGAATCATGCTAACTGGTATGGAATGCTGAAATATTTGTAGATACCCTGATTTGTGAAAAGATTATTTTGTGGTGCATTTAAGATGTGCACATTATTGAGGTACTGTAGTAAAAAACAGATTAGTTGGATGAACTAGCACAGACTCATTTGCATCTTTTCTTTCTATCAGAATCCAAGTAAGGAATGTGAGCCTTACCGCACAAATGAGGACAAACCCATTGCCCCTTGTGGAGCTATTGCCAACAGTATGTTTAATGGTATGGTAACACTTTCAAGTGATCACTTAGATGTTTTTGTGATTTAGTGTATGTTTTGTCTTGTTTCGCAAAATACTCTGAATACAGACATCATGGGCTTTTTTGTTTTGAATGAACACGTTTTTACTGTTCAGAATAAAATAAGTATCTTGTGTTGTACTGCTGTTGCTTTTTTCAAAACTGCTATCAGAATTAATTTAATCTGATAGCGTACAAAAGATGGGAATACCTGTTGTGAGAAGCTGTTAGTGCTGTGGTGTAGACATAAAGATATCATATATGGATAATACGCTGCTATCTCATACATTGATTCTTACTGAACAGCTTGTGATTGTGGCAAGCAGGTAACAAATGCCTTGTCCAGTTTTTTGTTTTGTTTCTCATGGAGATAATTGTTTCATTGCCTATCAGGATCATCTGTCTAAGCAAAGTTTCTCTAGCTGGTTTTCTAATTTGACTTTCTCCTTAGATACACTGGAATTATACCGCATTGATAATGACACAAGGACTCCTATTACTTTGATTAAAAAAGGCATTGCGTGGTGGACAGATAAAAATGTAAAGTTCAGGAATCCTACAGGAGATGGAAATAACTTAACTGCGCTTTTCCAAGGTAAAAAAAAAAAGATGTGCAGTTTTAAAACACTTCAAACGCGTTTTGTTTCCAGTGAGTTTTACTGCACTGACAACGTTTTAGTGAACATGCTAATTAAAAATATTGTGGTTCTCCGAAGAAATCCAAGCTAAGGACTACTCAGCTCTCTAGTAAGGCTGTCTTTAAATAATGAAAGCTGCAAATTTCATGTGAAAGTGTTTGGGTTTTACCTTACTGTAATCATTGCTTTTTTTTTTTTCCAATTTCTGATTTTTTTTTTTTTTTTTCCCATCTTGAATACTGAGAAAAGCCTAGTATCTGCACTACTGTCATGGTGTAAGCCCGACTGGCAACTAAGCACCACGCAGCTGCTCACTGACAATGCCCCTGCCCAGTGGGATGGGAAAGAGAATTGGAAGGGTAAAAGTGAGAAAGCTCATGAGTTGAGATAAATACAATTTAATAACTAATAAAACACATTGCAAGGAAAAAAAAAAACGCACACAACAAAGAGAGAGGAAAATAAAAACCAAGAAAAACAAGTGATGCAAAGGAAAACAATTGCTCTCCACCGGACAAGTCCCTGAGCAGCGGCAGCCTCTGCCTACCTCTGCCCACCCAGTTTTATTGCTGAGCACAATGTTGTGTGGTCTGGAATATCCCTTTGGTCACTTGGGGTCGGCTGTCCCAGCTGTGTCCCCTCCCAGCCTCTTGCACGCCCCCAGCCTACTCGCTGGTGGGGCAGTCTGAGGAGCAGAAAAGACCTTGAGGCTGCGTAAGCACTGCTTAGCAATAAGTGAAACATCAGCGTGCTATCAACAGTGTTTTAATCACAAATCCAAAACGTATCAGGATACAAGCTACTGTGAAGAAATTTAACTCTATCCCAGCCAAAATCAGTAAAACTACTATGATGCTTGGATTTAACTTGAGAAGAAATCCTGTAGTTGTTTAATAAAACTCTTAATGTGGAGTTTTCATTTAAATGTTTCTGCTGGTAGATTGTGCAAAGTTTCTAAAACCTTGATTCTTTTTTTGTGATTAGAAGTGACAGATTTCTTTCATTTGTTAGGTTAAATACAGTTTGATAAATGAAAGTTTTCTGTGGCTACCAATGTCTGAAAAGAATCTTCCTCAGGCTCTAAGGTGTGCGCGTGTTTATGCAAGGTAGATAATAATTTCAGGTTTAACCTGATGTGGGTTTCTTGCTTACTCACAGCCAAATTACATGTTAAGGATGCGATGCTACCCTTGGAAAAGCAGATACCTTACCCTAATGCAGTGTAGAATCGTATTTCCAGTAAAATCAGCAAAAGCATTAGTATGGCATCATCTGAAATATTGTACATAATTTTTAGTTGCTCGTGGTCCAGGAAGTGGTAGTCAGACTAACAAGTGAGCAGAGGAGCTATCATCATAATGGAGAACTATCTCACTGAGATAATGTTTTGAGACAAGACTTCCTAGCTATATAAATGTGTAGGGGAGGCAAATTTGTTTAAACAAATGGACAGTGCTGGCACGAGGGTAGATGGATGTGCAGTACTATTGAAACTGCAAAATAAAAAGTTCTTAAACAGCCCAGTGTCCTGCAACAGTAGTGAGCCAACCTATCTGTTCGTAAGCTTGAGAAGTTAGTATGGTTTTTTTGAATATTAGAGTGAATTTTGATAAGCCAGTGTGTTACTTAGTCCTGTATTTGAATTACTTTATTGTTACCATTTTTGTTTAATCCTAGGCACAACAAAACCTGTAAACTGGCCAAAGCCAGTGTATATGCTGGACTCGGAGCCTGACAACAACGGCTTTATCAATGAAGACTTCATTGTGTGGATGCGCACTGCTGCTCTGCCAACATTTCGCAAGCTGTATCGTCTCATTGAAAGGAAGAATAACTTACAGCCTACCTTACAGGCTGGAAAATATTCTTTGGATATCGCATACAGTATCCTTTGAAAACGGCTAAGGATCTTAGCTGGATTACATGGGCATATATTTGTGCAAATTTAAACTGAACTATCCTTTTTTTCTTGCCATCTCTAAAAAAACAGATGGGATTAAGCTGTGGTTGAAAACTGGTAGCGAGAATTGGGTAGAATAATTACCATCTTGTACTTCTGTGCAAGTTTTTATAGAATTAACTTGCGTGTGGCCTGTTGGAACACAAAATCCAGTCCAGTTTTTAAGCTTCATAAGTGAAATGACTGGGTTAGACTTACACTCATTAATGTAATGCAGTTTTAATCATAACATTCTTAAGCTATTTTGTAGTTCATATAAAACTGTATTTTTAAACCAGGATGAAAACATTCAGTTAAGTTAAAAAAAAAAAAAAAAAAAAAAGAAAAAATCAACTCTTTAGAGGAGGCCTTTGTGAGGAGGTAACAGAGATGTTAGTCCTAGGGAAGATTTCAGTGTAGAATTTACCCAGTAGGCAACTTCTGGAAGACACTATTGTCTTCTCTGTACACTTAACTTGAATTGTCATAGGTGTGTGGTCAGTCTCATTTACCTTTTTCTCGCATGTCTTCTTCATGTTTATGGGTACTTGCAGTCCCCAATAGCTGCCTCATGTGGGACAGAGGCTAAAGTCTATGGACGGGAGCGTTTTCATCTGATAATTTTTGGGCAGATTGCCTGCATTTTGGCTGACAGGAAGATACTTAAGTGTAGTTCAGGTGATGCTTAGCCTTCAGGTGAGCTGATAAGCCTTCTTGAAATCTGTTAAATGGCCTAAGTAACAGTTTTTGCAAAATACTATATGGGCACACTTTATTTACCCATAGGTGGACGATGTGGCCAGTTTGCAGTGTGCATCAGCGTATGCACCACTAGTTATTTGATGCTTTCCTATGGGCTCTTAGTTACTGCTTTGACACTGAAAGGTATTGACTATCTGGGAGAGACATTTTTCATGGGTGCAGGAATTAAGTCATTCAGGAGTTTGGGGCCTGCTTTGGGTCCTTCTGTGGCTCCATGTATTGTTGTCCCATTATTCTCTATTTGTAGACTTGCTCCAGAACAGCCTGCTCTGCTGTGCAATTACTCAAATCTGTGTATAAAATTAAATTAGTAGCTTCATAGAGAGAGGGAAATCAGGTTGCTTGGGGTGCTGTAAAGGACTTGACAGAAGCATAGGAAAAAGGAAAGAACAGAGGTAGTTGGTAGCCTAGAAATTTGAGAACTTTAACTTCAGGGTCCAATGACAATATGTAATCAAGGGCAGACTGACTTTGGAGGTCAGAAAAATGCCAGAGCTGTGGATCAGGTAGGGAGGTCTGTCGTTTTGTTTTGGACAAACTAAAGACTAGGTAGACATGCAGGAGACTAGAAGAGGAGGGTTGTCATAGTTACAGAATTATTAAAATTCAAAAGCACTTAATGATCATTTTTAAATAGCTACTGCAGTATTTTCCTTTGCTGCAAAACTGGGGGAGTGCACATAAAACTAGATGAACATAAAGTCACTAAGAAAAATGTTGTACTAAAATATATTCAAGAATTAAAATTTAGATATCTCTCAATTCATTCAAGCTGCTTTCAAAAACTCACAAAATCTTGCGTTTGCTCATCCCTTAAAAAGGAGTTAACATCTAATGTGGCTATTTGCACTTCCAATATTCAAAGGCAGCAGTTTGTATTTGGAACCTGAGTGAAATGATCCAAAATTTTAATGTGCTAGACCACATAAAGCTAGATTTGGAAATGCGCTTCTTGTTTTCCTATATTTTTTTTTTTCAGATTATCCTGTACACAGTTTTGATGGACGAAAAAGGATGATCCTAAGCACCATCTCGTGGATGGGAGGCAAAAATCCCTTTCTGGGAATTGCTTACATCACTGTTGGGTCCATATGCTTCTTCTTAGGAGTTGTATTGCTGATCATCCATCACAAGTACGGAAATCGAAACACTAGTGCAGACATTCCCAATTAATCTTGCATTCTGAAAACAAATGTACTGCATGTGCATCAAGGCCAGTCCAGAACAGACCCAGTTTTTGAAAAATAAGTCTCTGCTTCTGTCATTTCTGAGACTGGGTAGCTAATTTTTATCTAAAGCTCCCCTTTCCCATACTGTGGATTAACTCTTAAAAATGACGGGTATACAATTAGCTACATTGATTGTATCTCTGCCCACGTCAGAAACAGTTTTTCTGGTATTTGGCTCTAACTGGGCAGGCCACACAATGCCTATAGTTCCTGTTCCCTTGATGCATCTGCTGCTTGTTCTTGTGCTGTGTAACGTCGGTGTGATTCAGTACATGGAGATTGTGTGGAGAAAGGCTGTTAGAAGATTCTGTAAATCCTTAACTTTCTGGAATTTGGGTGTCAGTGCTGTTGAAAGGAAAAGTCAAGTCTTAAATGTTTTTCCAATTTACTGTCTCGTGTGCATGGGCTCTTACATTTCTTGCTGAGATTTTAATATATTTATATGAGTTGTTAAATATTGTTCCTGCGTCCTACCCACCTCTGTTACGTTAAATCCTTGAAGTGCTGTGTAAATTTCAGCACACTGGGTTCTTTGTATATTTACAGTATACGTGCCTGGCCAGTAAACTAACATCCTATGAAGATATCAGAAAACCTATTTGTTAGTTATCTGCGTGAGTCCCTTTTAAAGTTTCTTCTAAATTGGGAAATGTTTGTTGCAGGTAGAATCTACTTTTTTTTTTTCCTAATTTGCTTTAAGTCACATCCAGTACTAGTTTACCTGTTGAGCTTGCTGGTTTTACTTTTCATGAGCAGCTTCAAGCATTAATCAAGAACCTAAAATGTTTTTTCCATTCACAAATGTGGGTGAATTCGTTTTACTGGAGGAGTTTCCCAATTTTCTTGAGGCATATGTATTCTCAGCAGGCTTTGTTGTAAAGGAATTGTCATATACTTTTTCCTTATTTGGAGTAAACACCACGTTAAATTTTTGCGGTGTTAAGATAGTGAACTATAGAAATTCAGCAGCTGAGAGGGCAGTAACCTCTTTTCGTTGAAATGCAGGTTGAGCTTGCTGTGAAACCTAATTTAAATATTGCAGTTAGAAGCAATGTGCGGGTTAGTGTCTTAAATCAAATTACAGAAGGCTTCACTTTTAAGTTAATTAAGAGTTAACTGTAACCTGTAAGATACTACTTTTTGGTGACTTTTTTTTTTTAGATGATGCACAGAAATTGTAATGTATATGGTGGAGATCACTTTATATGCAACTGGCTTGATAAAGTATTGAGTATATTAAAAAAGACCTAATAAATTCTGCAAATCATTTAATAGGAGATTTTATTTTGTTCTTGGAACACACATTTATTTTCATCTGCATGAAAAGACGTATTCTTATTAAGTGTGAATGCAGTTTAACTTGTATTTCTGGGATTGCATATCTGTTACAAAAACTTGTTTATTCATGGTCCAATAGCATAATCTATAGCCAGCTTTAAACAGCACTTAATTTATAAACACATGATCATTTTTACTGAGCTATTTGTGTGATCTTTTTAAGCTAACAGTTTAAGTGTTTTAAGGCTGTATAGACTGTGGAATGAGGCTATGTTTCCAGTGTGCTGGCTTTCTGTAACTCCATATAATAATTTGCATAGTACAGTGTGGCAGCAGAGGACTTTAAATAGTCCAAAGTTGTTCAGATTTTTATTTACAGTGTTGTATTGCTGGAATTATAGAACGAGGGTATGTACCGTTGGTGTAGTGCAAGGCAGAAAACTCACACAAACTGTTAAAATGACTTTCAGCTGTAGAGTAGTTACTAGTCCAAAATGTAATAAGCAAGTAAAGGGACATCTTCCAGTTACCAGTTATTAAAATATTTTGATTTTTAAACTTTGTGTTTGTCACTTGCAATGCAAATACCTTCTGCTTCCCTATCTTTTTCCAAGTAGGAAATGTTGCTTCTTGGGCCGTGTTCAAAATTAAAAACAAAGTATTTTTCTATCTTTACCTTAGAATATTTTCAGTGCTTTACGTTTTTTTTTTTTTACTTACTATAGCTGTCAGTAATTCTTTAATCTTCTCAATGAAGTGCACCGTTTCTGTTATAATTACACTTTTTCTCTGAGAGCCTGTAGCAGTAAATTTTTGCCAGGCAGTGTGCCTGAGAAGCTTAAAATATGCTTATAAGAGCTTAAAATATTAGGTCAAATTTGTAAACTCTTCCTTTACTCATGCTTGTTCATCTTGATGTCATGTTGATAACTATGGAGATACTTGGATTTTGTATTCCTTACAAGTTGCCCATATGTCACATGTTCAAAGATCAGACCACAGTGTCCCTCTCTGACGCTTCTCAGGGCAGTGTCACTGTCCTGGTGTTCAGTGTCACGAGCTGAATTTGGATTTGGCTGCCTGTGACCTGGTTCTTCAGTGGCATCCTTCAGAGGTATTCACTGCCAGGGTTCAGAAATACGAGGAGCAAGGCCTCTGCTTTTTGAGGGCCAGTTTGGCAATTTCCAAGTCTTACCCAATTGAGGCAGTGCCCAAAGTGAGAGAGATCATAAACTTTCTGAAGGCTGCTATTACAAGGGTTTGCTTATGAATGAATCGTTCCTGGAGAGAGTAATTTGGGAAACTAGGATACGTCCCTGTCTTATGCAAGAGCTCTCCAAACAAATTGTCTTGTGTGAGACCAAGTTCCTTGTGGTTTCTTGTAAAAATCTACATCCCTGTAACAAAGCAGATTGTCTCCTCAGGTATTTTTTTTTAACTGCATCAGGCTATTTGGGGAGCTGTCGATTGTGCTTTGCTGAGTCACAGGGAAGAGTTACCAGCTTATAACTGGAATGTGAAGGATCCTTCACAGCCTTTGCCTCCCAAAGTCACACTGGTATTGAAACGACATTCTCAGCAGCATGGTTTTGCTTTAATTATGAATGATAAACCTTGAAGAATGCAAGCCTTGTCCATTTTTATAGAAGTCTCTGTGGGAGGAAAGGACATGATGATCTAGGGTCAAGTAACATCTGCAAGCGTTGAATCCATCAAATAGAGCAATAAATGTGGTTGGCATTTGGATTGGATTCACAGGAAGCATTACTGACCACCTTGCCCTAACTTGCAGTGAGAAAAATAAGGGTTGCAACATCTGTAGGCAGACAGATGTCCAAGGCTTGGTTGAAGTGAGTGTCTGGTGGAAAAATGTGACTCAGTCTAAAGCAGAATGTACCTACAGGTAGTTTAAAAAAAAGTTACTGATAGCAATGGAACTGCTGAAGATAAAGAACAAGGTGTAACCATAGAGTAATCTGGAAGCACTGCAAATGATTCTGATCTTCAAAATTCCCATGACAAGAATATGGTTTCTGATATTGCCTTGTGAGCTACCCTTGGTACTCCAGAAGTTTGTTTTCTATAGAAGTTCAATATTTGTGTTACCTGGGGTTGTTCCTGTAACTGACCTAACTAGCTATGGTGAGTTAGAAATGAAGAGGGCAACAACACGGAGGCCTTCAGAAAGGTCTGCAATATCAATCCTAAAATCAAGCTGCCCCCATGAGGGTTTTGTAATGACCTAGTCAATAAGTTTAAAAAAAAACAAAACAAAAACAAAAAAAACCCAAACACAAGAAAACCCAACACCCCAAAATGTTCCACATATCAAATACTTGTTCCTATTGAACAGCCTGCCAAAAATACTTATGTTCAAAGTAGGAGAAAAAAAATGGAAATCTAAGCCAATTTTATTCCTGCTCTCCCCTTAGCAACGTGACTAGTATATGGAGGAGACTGCTTCTAGCAGTGTGAAAAGGGACTCTGAGGTAGAAATCCCAGTTGCAAGAAGATCATTTTTTTTTTTATTAGTAAATTTTCCTCAGATCAGCAGAAGTATTTTCATGTAAAAACATGCTATGTTCCAGCTCACAGAATCTCTTCTGATCACCCTATTGCCTTCGATGCCTAAATGTGAAGCCTAATCTTATTTGGCAGTTTCAATTAAGACTAAAGTCCATTACGAAATGGCCTGATAAGAATTACCAGGTTCTTATGTGACCCGAGTCTCAAATAAGAAGCTACTTTCCTGTAAGCCTCTCATTCCAAAAGTGCTCAACTTGTGTTTGAAAATGAAGTAATACTGTCCATCATTTGAGTTACACCAACAGCTGCCAGAAAACCTGAACTTGGAAAATTATGTTTCTCATTTCCTGTTGGAAATGGAATGAAGAGGAATAAAAGTGTAAGTCAATAATTAATGAAGCTCAAGAAGCTTTTTTTAAAAAAATAAAATTCAAAGAAAGTAGATGGAGTTCTTTCTCACTGGACTCTGATTTCAGATAAAGACGACATAAAAGAAGCAATTCAAACAAACTGAATACCAGAGTTTTGTTCAAGTCTAATTGAATTTGCACGTGAGCGAGGGGATTGTGCTCAAATTTTGCAAAATGTTGGGATGCTTTAAGTAGTATTAGAGGGCCAGGAATGTAATCAATGACCTCATTCATTCTGTTACGAAAATGAGAAAGATTGGACTGTGATATTCTTGGAAGAAATGAAAATATGATTGTCTCCAGGCTTGCCTACTGAGGTCTGGAGTTGAATGGTTGAAGCTAGTGTATGCTTCACAACAGATGCTTGTCAACTTTGGAACAAATCTTTGTTCTGTCAGCAAGTTCTTTTAATGCAAAGTAACTTGGAAAATGGCTATGCTAGGATAGAATAGTGTGTTTTTTCTCTTCACACACGATGTAACTTTTAACTGAGTCAATTATTTTGTTTGCAAGAAAAAAAAAATAAACCAGTGGGCAGGTGAGATTCAGGAGGAGGGTTAAAAAATTGTCATTTTCAGCTGTCCTGCTGCACCAGGGGTTTACACTTGGGCGGAATCTTAACTCAGTTGTTTGTGTGATCTTTTTATCAGAGTTTACATTCATTTCTGTTATTGTTTTAAAAGGTAAATCATTATTTTGTGATGAATGCTTATTAACATCTAGATCAGCAGCCCTGTTTTCATTCTGGCTTAAACAAAACTGTTTAACAGTTTTATTATTCTTCAATACAACACATGCAAAAGTTACTCTATCCTGTTAGGAAAAAGTCTGAGTTTGCTTCTAGTGAAATATCCTCACCTCAAGGTGGCAAGTTGTCATTTCTCTTTCCCTTGAATTTTCATTTCTTCATAAACTAGTTAACACTGAAGACACCAGCTGTGCTTGCTCTGAGCAGTCATCGTATAGCTTTGATTAGTATGTAACCCACTTGCCCAGCACTAAGTGTGGCCTTTTTGATGTAAATTGTATTTTGACAGACAACAGCACTGAAGCTCAGATGTATCAGGAAATGGTCCACACAGGAGAAATTAAGCAATAATAATTCCTCTAGGGATTATGATCCTTTTACCAGTATCTAAATACAACTGAGTGTATAAAAATCAGAATACAAATATTATATGCACTCATAAGATGAAAGATTGCAAGAGGAATGAATGGAAGTCTATCTTGCAGGAGTAGTAATGTATTCTGTTATTCTGTAATAGCACTGCTCGAGTGTTTGAAAACTGTTAAATAATGCATTCAACTTCCTCCTTTGTTACAACACATGGTACTTCTCCATGACTATGCTTTCTAAATGATATTTTTGATATTTTAATCAGCTAAGACTATACCTATAAACCTATAAATATTTCTTCATATTTGCATTTTTAGTTTATTTCAGGGGCAGGTCATCAGATTGAGATGTGCTGTGCTTTGAGATATGATCCTTGTTATTTCCATACTAGGTTGAGCACTAATTTGCTGTGTTTGGCACACATTATTCATCACGAGGTTTGGCACCAGTGCAAAAGCAGTGTAATTCCAAATCCAGAGTGCACTGCAACTGCAGCAAAGCCAGGAAATAGCGTTCCTGACAGCATTGTATTTCAGTGTAAGGCTGAAGCACGACAAGATGCAATTATGGGGCGAGATCTGCAATGCAGAAAAAACACGGGCTTCTCAGACCACCTTCTTGAAGGGCAAATACGTTTTTCCTTTAGAATCAAATCGGCTTGCCTTTCATACAAACCTGGCATTACTTTACTGTAATTCTGTACTGTGAAGCATGAAAATGAAGGTAGGTTTTCTTCTTTTTTCTTCCACACGCAGAGTACTCAGTATCCCTGGCACCCATGGCTGTGAGGTGGTGGGCAGGCACACGACACGTTGTTGTTGTTTCCGTGCGCAGTGGCTCAGGAAGAAGGCACGGCACGGCCGCCGCGGGGTGCAGACCCCCGGCCGGGGGGGAGCCGGGCTGTGCCGCGCTCAGCGTCCTGCCGGCAGCCACATCCACAGGGGATGGCGGCCGAGTCCCTGCGGGCGGGAGCAGCCCGCGGTGATGCCCTCCGGGGACTTTTTACGGAAAGGCGACTGTAATATCTGCACGTCGCAGCTCTGAGCGATGTTTCTTTCCCGGACGGTGCCGAAGTGCCCAGTGAAGGCAGGGAAGCGGCGGGCAGCCGCGGGATCCTGCAGCAGCAGAGCTCCCGGTTGGCGCCGCGCGGCCGGCAGGAACACCGGCTGCCACAGCACTGTCCCGTGCTTCGTCCTTCTGTTCCTGCACACGTCACCGCTCCTGCCTCACCTTCCCTATCCCACTCTCGGTGTCCGGGCCTGTGCTGCCCCCTCCCACCCGCCAGGAGACGCCTCCTTGCGCAGCCGCCCGCTCCGCCTCAAGGCGGAGACCCTTCTGCGCTCCTGCGCCGCTCGGGGTCGTTGTTTTACGGCGGGAAGGCTGTGGTGGGGCTGGGCGGAGGGGAACAGCCGTTCTCATACCGCCGTGCACCTCCCCTAGCCCCTGGGCGGCAGCCGAGCCCGCCGCCGTCATCGTATCCCGCCCCCCACACCCACCCCGCTCTGGGAGGACTGGCGCGGCTAGCGGGAGGGGGCGCTGTAGGCTCTGCGGCGGCGCTCTGGGTGCGCCGCGTGGCTGCCTCTGTGGTACCATCTGTGGGCGCGGGGGAGCTGCTTCCGCTTCCGCTGCCCTTGTTGCCGGCGGGAGGTGACGGGACCAAGAGTCGAGATGTGGCGGAACCTGCTGGTGAGGCCGCCGGGCCGGGCCGGGGAGGGGAGGGGAGGGGAGAGCAGAGCAGCCCGCTGCCGCCGTCGTGTCAGCCTGGCGCGGCAGGGCGGGAGCGTGTGCGGGCTCCCTCAAGGGCTGTCGGCGCCCTCCCGGGCTGCGGGACTCAGCCGCCCGGTCACTTCCCTGCCGGCTGCGCCGAAGCCGGGCGCTGCTGAAGGAGCGGCTTCGGGGGTTGGGGGAAGAGTGTGTGTTTGTCTGTGTGTAGGGGAAGTGTCACACTTCTGGTCCCGGCCCACTCGCTCCACCTAGTGCCGGGCTTTATGCGCTCGAAGGGGCGGGAGATGAGTCAGCGGATCTGGGGCACGCTTAGTCCGTGTCTGAAGAGATAAGTTTTACAGTGTGTTGGTTTGGGGTGGGTGAGGGGAGGAGGTGTGTTGTTCCGTTTCTTGCAACCAGCATCGTCTGGGTGTTTGCCCCGTGGCTGCGTTTTTAGCGGTGGTGGTGTCGCGGGGGAGGATCAGTGTTGCTTGAAGGAGGCTGCTGGCGCTTAGTGTTACAGCTGGGACTTGAACTTGAGACTTGACATGTTAGCAACGGCAGGCTTTGAGCCATCGGAAGAATTACAGATTATTGGTTTTGGTGGCCTGACCTGTGCTAACGAGCATCTATGTAGTCTGACTGTGGAAACATTTTAGCTCAGGACACAACAGGGTGTCTTTAAACTCTTATGTGTGTGTGAGGGGGTGGTGCCTTCTTCAGCTCTGTGAAGATTAGCTCCTGGGCTGGTGGCTAGCCCTTGAACTGCAGCTATGACAGAAGATCCTTGTCTGTACAAACTTGTATGTCTCAAACGTTATTGTCCCTATTGCTAGAGTCAGACACAGCAAACGGTGCTGAAAACTGAGATCTGAGAGGTAGAGGTGGAGATTGCCCCCAAAAGGATGCTAATTATGAAGGTTATGCTGCAGATCCATAAATGTGTTGTATCTTACTGAAAATAGTTTTCCTGAGTTTTTCCTTTTTCAAATCAGTCCTTTACATAGTCTGTCAAAGGATTGACTGAATTAAAAACCAGTGGGTTTTGGTGGAGTTTTGTTTGCTTGTTTTTAAAGACTTTCCTTTCTTTCTGTCCCTTGCACTTCTGTCTTACTTCTAAAAGAAAGCATGTCTACCCAGTGTGGGTATAGCTGAAAAATTTCACTGTTTTTAAAACACTGTTTATTTTTTATTTCAGAGTCTTCGCCAAATTTCCCAGAGGACCATAAGCACTGCTTCACGCAGGCAGTTTGAAAACAGAGTTCATGAGAAGCAGAAGCTTTTTCAGGTATTGAGTGAGCACTGATAGTAGAATAACAAGGTTTTAGTAGATCATAATTGCATGTATTTTGTTTATAAAGAACTGGTGAAGGTCCTCTTTACATCTGAGGTGAGCTCTTGAAATCAGTTATATGACTACAGCGTTTGAAATCAGCAGTTATTTTCGACAGAGATTAAGAGTATTTCTACATGCATACTTAACTTGCTGATTCTTCAGGGTTTGTACCCTGTGAAATGATTTGTACGTGAGCTTCATACTGAGAGTAGAATAGACTGGGCTTCAGTGATGTGAAAGGGAAAAAGTATGTTAGAAGCCCCAGTTTAATAGTTTTTTTGTCTTGTTGCTTTCCTTTCCCCTGAACGAGAAAGCCAGTCTTGTTGGGACACTGCCTAAGGAGCACAGTGTTCATTGTGAGCCATGGGAAAGTAGGATGTTGATGATGGGTAAGGTCAGAGGTTCTGTTCCTGCTGGCGGAGATCTCTAGGTGTTTCCTCCTCCCATTCCTTTCCTGTGGGGCAGCGAGTTAGGCTGGGCTGGGTTGCAGGTCACCAGTGCTGGAGGCAGGCTTGAGTTGCAGAGCAGTATGAACTCTCTGACAAGAGAGTTATCTGACAAGAGTTATCAACTTCTCTGATCACGTGGCTCTGGTGTCTAGGAGTTCCACTTCAGGTGCCGCAAAACAATTTCCTGTATGATGCCGGGTGACAATAGAGGCTCCTCCCCTTGCTGCTCCCTATAGCAGGGATTGACTGCGCTGAAGGCTGATGGGATGGTAATCATGTCCTGTGCACCCGAGGGGGCTGGCAACTGGTGTCAGAAGTGTTTTGGCATCTGCCAGTCATTGCTGTAGAAACGAACGTGCACACCATTTACTATACTTCCCTAGTGAGTGATCACCTGATACCAGAGGGAAAGCTTGAACGACAAAGTGGAGTCTAAATAGGGTTCAGCGTCCCTTGGGAGTTGGGAAGGTAATTTGGGGAAGTAGTTCTTGTTCTGGGTAGTTCTAATTATATTAACACAATATTGCAAGAACTGCGTTTAAATAGTTTCTTTTTGTCACTTGTTTCCATTAGGAGGATAATGGCCTCCCAGTGCATCTTAAAGGTGGTATAATGGATGCTCTGCTGTATAGAGTCACCATGGGTCTTGCGGTTTTTGGTAAGACTAATACTGACATATTTATGTTTTGGTACAATTTCCAACGTGCTAACGTTAAAATACTTTTTCTTTGGTACAATCTCCAACGTGACTGGCATTTCCTTTGTAAATTAGTTACGCAGTTCCTTCAGACTGTTCTTTAGAACAGGCAAAATTTATGTAGAAAGAAGGGGGGGAAATTTTGACATACTATATATGTATTTGTACTTTCTCAAATTTAGCTTTTCAGGTGGTTTTTTTTTCCCCTGATTGATAGTAGTATAGGTTGAATGCTCCTTCAGAAATCGTGTACAATATTCTAGCTTTAACTACTTACAAAGCTTATTCTGAAAAGGAGTAAAATGTAATTACAGCACATACATATACCAGTTTTCTCACTGGCCTGACTCTTTTTAGTGTTAGGTGATACTTGATTTGCTGAGGTTTCGCATGCTGTGCAAACTAGCAGAATATATCCAAACTTTGTGATGCTATCTTTATCCAACCTTTATGTTGCTTGTTACGTGGTTTTGTAACAGCCTCTAACTTAACTGTGTTGATCTAATGAATTTTCAGTTCAGCTACTTTAAAAATGAGTAGCTGTTACTTTATGATCATCTGTGTAGGTTCCACAAACATGCCTCTCCCTTCCCCCCCCCCGCCCCCATTTCTTTATGCAGTCTGTGGAGAGCTATTTAAGGATTTTTTTTCTTCTAAAATACGAATTGCCAAAAAAAAAAAATCATTGAGATGTGGCTATGAAAATGTATTGTGTCAGAGTTGCAGCTGCTTATTGTTAATATTTCTTCTGGAACAAACTGGGAAAGGAAAGCTGATTTGAAAGAACTTCTGTTTACCATTCTGAAAATATCTTTTCTGTCTCTGAATTCAGGAACAGCCTATGTTGTTTATGAGCTGCTTGTCGCTTCAATGCCCAAGAAGCAGAAATGATTCCAGTTCAAGATGCCTCAGTGACTAGCATCTCTTCGTCCAATTCCATGTGACTATGATGGCAGCTTATACATCCTATAAGCAGCTGGCTTAATGCTTGGAATCATAATTTAATTGTAACATGTTAACTGCAATCAATAAAGCAGTTTTTACGTTGTGTTATGGTGATCTGGACTGTATCATGCTTTCTACGTTAGAGTGCTTTTTACTTCCAGTAAATGTACATTGGGTTCATCAATATGCAGATCTTTGAATTGTGAGCCTCTTTTCTTCGTACGTGGTTTGTATTAATACTTGGAAGGTGAGTTAAATGCCTTGAATCCTTATGAGAAAGTGATACCTTGTCTTTATTATAGGAATTTCCTCTTCTTGCTTTAGTGGAGCAAATTAATCGTATAATAAATGATTAGGATTAGATTAAACCTGTGTGGAAATGAATGTTGAGGACTTGATTGTGCTGTATCTTTGCTGTCAGCTGCTGGAAGTTGACTGAAATACATCTAGAAACAGAGGAATCTGATTCCTGATCACCATCCAAAGGTGACAGTTTTTACTACGTAGAGACAATAACACTGTACTCTGCAGCTTCAGGGGCTTAGAAATAGTCTCAGTTGAACTCAGTACCTTCATGTAATAAGATTTTTTTGTTGTTGTTCAGTGGCTTTTCTCTGCTGCAGCTTAATGGAACATCATGACAGGACGAGAGGGAATGGCCTCAAGTTACGCCAGGGGAAATTTAGGTTAGATATCAGGAAAAATCTCTTTACAGAGAGGGTGGTGAAGTATTGGAACAGCCTGCCCAGGGAGGTGGTGGAGTCCCATCCCTGGAGGTGTTTAAAAAACGTGTGGATTTTTGGTGTTGAGGAACATGGTTTAGGGACCCTGACAGTGCAGGGTGAATGGTTGGACTCGATGATCTTGAGGGTCTCTTCCAACCAGATGATCCTATGATTCTATGATCATATTTCCTGAGAAGAATGAAGATTTCCAAGCATGCAAATGCGATTAGTGATTGTGTAGTTATCTTGCTGCTCATGAAATCAACATGTATGTGTCCATCGTAAATAAGACTTGGTAATGTTGCTTCCAATGTTGCTGCATGGTTTAGGTGCCCAAAGCTAGCTCATTCTCAGTTATTAGGGTAAGTAAAGCAATCAGCTCCTTACTGTAAAATAAGAAAAAAAACTATTAGAGAGTTGGAGAGTGTTCTAGAGCAAATAGTGAAGCGTTGAGTGTTAATACTAACTGTACTAGTGCAGTGCTAGAATTTTTCTGCTGATTGAAAAGGTTTACAGTGGCTGTTAACTAGATAGATAATCTAATAGATACTATTAATATAGTTAACTAATAGACAGATACTGTTGCAGTTGATTGCTAGTTTGATGTAGGCTAAACAGGACACTATTAAGCCAGAAGAACTGAAGATATTCAAGGCAGTGCTTGTAAAAGCTTCAAATGCTTATTAATCATTTTTGTCAGATTTTAATGCTGTTTTGGAAGAATTTCTCCAGAGCTCTGCAACTTTGAGGATAGGTTTAGAGAGACTGCCTTCTGTGTCTATGCTCTTCCATGGTTTGAGGATAGGACTGCCCTGTGTTTGTAGGGTAGGAGCAGATCTAGTTTGTAAGTACACATTGAGTTAAGTGGATTAGGTTTCAAACAATCGTAGCATAATTCAGGTTGGGAGGGACCTCTGAAGGTCAGTTGGTCCGATCTTCTGCTCAGAGTGGGGCCGCTTCAGAGCTTGATGGGCTTGCCCAGGGCCTTGAACAGTTGCATGGGGAATATCCAGGGTTTCACTGTCCTTTCTCTGAAGCGTTTCTTTCCTTTCCTGGGGATACAGGAGGGCGTGTGTTTAAAGGATGGTTGCTCTCGTTCCTGTAACACAGCTCTAAAGGAAGCCACGATTGCACTTGGCTGCCTCCACCTAGATGACCGCAGATTTTACAAACTTAAAGGGGAAAGCACGTATCTTTCAATGTCTTACGTTAAGACCTCTCACAGAAAACGAGGCAAAAGTTGTAGGCATGGCTGAGTTTTAGGTTGCTGCTACTCCTTCGTGTCAGGATGTCAGTAGCTGCTGCTTTTAAAGCTCAGTCAACACTGGTTTCTGGGAGAGCTGTCAGCTCTGCTCCAATGTAATTTCTCCTGGGTCACTCTGAGCTTTCTGGCTGTAATTTGAACTGTCTGCCTTAAGCCAGGTTTTGTGCCTTAGCGATAACATGGTTGAAGAGTGCTCACCTGCTCTGTTTCACCAGCAGAACTGTATGACAGCTCTCTGTGTATGTAGAGGCACAGCAAATGGCTGATAAAGCCAGCTTGATCGTGATCCTTTCTGAAGTTGTCCCCTTCCAGTGGCTGAAGTGTTTATCAGCTTGCTGTGACACTGATAAACACAAATGCATCTGGAGACCCATTGTCTTGCAGCGAGAAAAATTAGACTGTGGTTTAGAGTTGGGCAGGGATATCCAATAATCACTGTTAGATGCTATCGCCTGTTAGGGAACAAGCCTTATATCTGGAGTAGCCCGTGCTGTCAGTGAAATTGCCTTCTCTATGAAAACTGGTTCCAGGAAGCATCTGTAAGTTGGTATGAGAATTGCTTATAAGGTGCCCTGATGCCTCTTACTAGCTTGACTATTGCAATTACTGGGGAGGAACATGTCTGGGAGCCAGTGGCAGCTGTGCATCCCTAGTTGGGTTTTGTGTTCCTAACACAATTTGTGCCTTTGTAGCGTTCCTGTCAAGCTGCTGCTTGTGGTTCATTATGCTGGAAGTCTGGCGTTGATTCTGTAACAAATAGAGCTTCTAAAAGAAACCTCACAAAACCCAACAAAAAAAACCAAACCATCAAAATACTCTGCTCTCGTGAGACCCCCACCTGGAATACTGTGTTCAGCTTTGGAGTCCCCAACACAAGGACATGGAGATTCTGGAGCGGGTCCAGAGGAGGGCCACGAAGATGATCCGAAGGCTGGAACACCTCTCCTCTGAAGACAGGCTGAGAGAGTTGGGGCTGTTCAGCCTGGAGAAGAGAAGGTTCCGGGGTGATCTTATTGCAGCCTTCCAGTACTTAAAGGGGGCCTACAGGAAAGCTGGCGAGGGACTTTTTACAGGGGTGTGTAGTGATAGGACAAGGGGCAATGGCTTTAAACTGAAAGAGGGCAGATTTAGATTAGACCTAAGGAAGAAATTTTTCACTCCGAGGGTGGTGAGGCACTGGAACAGGTTGCCTAGAGAAGTTGTGGATGCTCCGTCCCTGGAAGTGTTCAAGGCCAGGTTGGATGAGGCTTTGGGCAACCTGGTGTAGTGGAGGGTTTCCCTGCCCATGGCAGGGGGGTTGGAACTAAATGATCTTTGAGTTCCCTTCCAACACACACCATTCTATGATTCTATAATAGTCCTTTTGTTTCTCTTCTCAAGGGAACAATTGGTTTTCTAGAACATGAAAATGAGCATAAAAATCTAGCTTTCCTCTACAACACTATTTTAAGCCTTTTATGGATTAAGATTGTTTAGAATTTTTCATTGCTATCCTGGAGAACCAAAGTATGCTTATTAAACTGGAGGCAAACTGGAAGAGAAGGACCAGGGTATTCAGAACTCTCTAGCAGAACCAAAAGTCTTAAAAAGGAGAGTGAGGGAATACCCCTTCGACGGAGGTCTCTCTGCATAGGTGGGTTTAGCCAACCGCATGACTAAAAGAGTAAGAACTGCCGGGATGGGTGTCTCAGAAGAAGGTTTGGGAAATGGAGTACAGCTAATCTTGAGATGAGCATTGATGCCTACAAGGAGGAGAAACCTCACAGCACAATGGACTGTATCTCACAGCATGTGAAGGAATTACCCTGCTCTGTGCAACACTGGTAAGGCTTCTGCTGCTACAGTGTGTCCAGGGTTACCACCAAGATGTGGACTGAGTGATGAGCATCTGGAAGGCAGCGTAAGAAATTATCAAAATCTTTCAAATGCACGCGTGCTTTCCCACCTGCAGGAGTTATGAAGAGTCTTGAAAGAAGGGCAATTGTATAAATAGTCTAAATGATAAAAATCCTGTGATAAGCTAGGTGGTAAATGTGCAATTCTGTGTGCAACTGAAGCAGAATGTGCGGCCGTTCATGTTCTTGCAATCAGCAGCATCTCAGAGCCCGCGGTCTCAGGAAGGGCGGCGGCAGCCCGGGCAGGAGGGCGCGTGGGGTAAGCGCAAGCCAGGAAAAACATCTTTGTGCTATAAAATGGTCAGTATTTATAGACAGAGCCTTGAAATGTTATTTAAATGCAGCTTCTGATGACAAAAAATTGTTCTGGCAGAGGTGGGCCTGGTAACCCTGAGATCATAGAATCATAGAATGGTTAGGGCTGGAAGGGACCTTCAAAGGTCATCTAGTCCAACCCCCCTGCAAGGAACAGGGATATCTCCAACTAGATCAGGTTGCTCAGGGCCTTGTCCAACCTGGCCTTGAACGTCTCCAGGGATGGAGCATCCACCACCTCTCTGGGCAACCTGTTCCAGTGTTCTACATGGTAGAACTACAAACTTCTACAGTTTACTCTCATGGTAAAAAATTTTTTCCTAATATCCAATCTGAATCTACCTCCCTCTATTTTAAAACCATTACCCCTTGTCCTATCACAACAGGCCGTCCTGAACAGCCTCTCGCCATCTTTCTTGTAGGCCCCCTTGAGGTACTGGAAGACCGCTATAAGGTCACCCCGAGCCTCCTCTTCTGCAGGCTGAACAGTCACAACTCTTTCAGCCTGTCCTCATAGGAAAGGTGCTCCAGCCCTCTTATCATCTTCGTGGCCCTCCTCTGGACCCTCTCCAACTGGTCCATGTCCTTCTTATGTTGGGGGCTCCAGAGCTGGACGCTGGATGTGTTGCTGGAGTCCACAGTGGGAAACAGGTGGGGGAGCGGTGGGCACTGCCAGGGCCAGGCAGTGCCGCTGCCGAGCGCGCACTGCGTGGCGTACGCAGGCCCCGGCTCGGAATTCTTCTCTGCTGCCGGAGCAGTAGGAGGATGAAACCAAACAAGACCCACAGTCAGCTGCTCTGCACTGTTTTCTGGGACCACGTTACAAAGCTAACGGGGAAATTCCCGTTCCTTGTTCAGTCTGTACATGTAATTTGTTGCAGGCATGTCCACATCACAAGCTGCCAGAAGATATAAGCCAGGTGCCTATACAGTCTTTCCCTAGGAAAATGCAAAAAGAGAGCTATGCATCTTCTCTAGGGCTAAAATTAATGGAAAGTTTTCTGAAGATCTTACCTGCAATATCCCTATGGGTATTTTGTGAGTACATGAAATTACAATAAACAACTTGTATTACTCTGTGTTAATATGAGAAGTTACACATTTAAAAAAAGAAAATGGTCAGTAATATGAAGTCTTAGATTGTTAGCAGTTGATGTACTCCAATTATGTGCTTTTCTTGTCTGATTCTATTAGTGCAGTGCTTAATTACCACCCTTAAATTAATTTTTTTTGGAGTTAGGTATTATATTGGTGTAAATGTCACCACCTTTCTGCATTGCTATTCCTGATATGTGTTTAGGAAATAGACACGGTATCTTTTCCAAAAAGATTTCATGTTCATATAAACTTTATTTTTCAGTTATTATCATTAGAAATGTAGCTATGACTTTTTATAATTTGCTTTAAATTATGGGAAAACTTCTTAGTACTGAGGACCTGGGAACGCTGTCTTGGCTTCCACTGAGCTGGATTGCTCTAAATGTCATCCTGAAAATATGGAGGACAGTTTCTGCTAAATAGGCAATGTGCACTCCATCTCTTCTGCTTCCCTTGCCACTCTTTTTTTCATTATTTGACCTTTTAAGCTTAGAAGCTTTCAAGGTTAACAAAAGCAGCCTACTAGCATGCCAGTTTTAGCAGAATGAAAAACAATTGTTCATGCCACTGTAAGAGAATTGGCTATTCAAGTAATAATCAGAGAAGAAGTTGAAAACTAAAACCTAAGTATTGCAGTTCTAGGTTACACAATCCTTTCTGAGTCTCCAGCTGTACAGACCATGTTTTACTTTCTCCATCGGGAGGGTAGCTCAGAACTATCTGCTCTTAGAACTGTGCCCTGGGCTACGTTTTCTTGGCTGCTGAATATATGTATAGATCCAATTAGCCTGACACGCACAAAAATTTCCCCAGTAAAAGTCTGAGGACCAATAATATACAATATCACAACGTCAGCTTCCTAAAAGAGAACATGAAAAAAGTTCAGAAACCCTCAGAAGTTAAAAGGAAGCACCAGGGAGATCTCTAACTGTATGATCTTATCTGTACTTTTTTTTCTGTGCCCAGATAACACAGTAAAAATACCACTTTTCTAGTGTTGGTCATCTTGGCTATTGCTGCTTTGAACTGTGACAAAGCATGCTGGATTTTTTTTTTTAAATCTTTCTTATTAAGCTGTCCTTCCTTACTCTCTGATTCTTTCCCAATTCTGTTACATATCGAAGAGCTGGAGGTTGACCTTCATAGCTGTCGGAGTGAATCAGACTTTCAAAGACAAAATCAATCTGATCAACCTGACTTGACCCTAAATAAGGTATTTAGGTGATGAGTAAGTCAGAATCAACATATCTTTTCATGTGCATGCTTGTGCAATTATTTTCTTAAAGAAGTTCCTTTTAATAACAACACCACCTTTTCTGGTCTAACTTGGCTGAGCCTTTCCACTTATTTTTTAAGTACTCAGTCAATTCTCCTGTAAAAATAATGGCTTGTCCAGAAACACAGTTTGAGAAGAATCTCTTGGCTGTACTGTACTCTTTTTCTGAATGTGAGTATTCAAGTCTTCAGACTTGGTGGGCAGCATATACAGTGCTGCTGTTTCAATATTTTCAAGATTTGCTCTTATTATTCACAGGTTTTCTGTTAGAGTAACTGATCACAAGATTTCCCAAAAAACATGTAAAGATAATGTATGCTAGTATCTGTTTTCTCAAAAAGACATGTCCTTGCAAAAAAGCTAATTAGCCGGGATTCCTGCTTATAAATGTTGTGACAAGCCAAATTCACTCGCAGGGGCTGGGAAGATACTTGAGAGAAGGATGTTATCCCACTAAGCCCCCAGTGGTCAGACATTCCTGGTTTTAGCTCCATTAAGGAATACCAGTATCTGTATGCAGTTCACTCAACTTAGAAAGTATTGACTCCCATGGAATATAGCCTGCTACATCCTAGAGAAAACTACCAAAGAGGGAAGAATTTGTCCTTTGCTAATGTGTTTTTGGTGGTGTGGTTTTTTTGTTTGTTTGTTTTTACAGTTCCCAATCCAGTAGTCTGAACGTTCTGAAAGGTAAGGATCTTTCCTATCCTCTGTCTAGTTTATGTGGTGCAAGTAATTATCTTTCCTCTCCTTCCTCAGTATTTTATCATTTTATTGTTACGTTACCAGCTTTGGTATTTTCATTGGTGAAACTGTCTGTTCCTTGTCTTGTTGGGTTTTTGCCATTGCAGAAAAGGCAAGATGCTGTCTGGTGGGCATGGAAATTAATTGGAAAGGGATGATCAAGTAAGTTCTGGTAATATTTAAGCTCTGCATATACCAGAACGTGGAAGGAGCTACAATAGAAAAGGCCACAGGAGGCTTGGAAGTTTAGAGTTACCTAAATTAAGACTTTCAAAATAGAATTGTTACAAACTAAGTATGAAATCAACAAGGTCACGGTATTGCTTTAAAAGCATGTTGCAGCATCAGTGCTCTCTTGCTTCTATGAGCAACACATATTTGATGGCTAATGGAGGTGTAAAGTAAGAGAGGAGTAGAGTGTCTTGTGCTATGTCAGTCTAACAAAATCGTATCCTTACCATTGGAGGTGTATCGAGAAATAACTCACTTCTTGAGGCTGGCTGTGAAGTTCACCCAGAGATTTCACCTCATGATTTCACCAGGAGCAGCAGCAGAATGTTTTCCTTGGAAAGAATAGTAAGGTGTTCAACTGAGATGATATTTTCTATGTGCTAATCCAAAAGTGTTTTGGCTGCCACAAGGATCCAGAAACAACTTGAACTGTCTCTTAATTTCTTTGGGTTAAAAATTTTTGGAGGATTTCTCAGGGCTAAAGAGACATATGTTTGTTTTTCTAGTTTTAACAAAATCTGAAACAGCAGCAAAACAGTTTAAATGCTTGTAGACAGTTATCTTTCATTTTCCACAGAAGTTTTCCCTTTTCACCAAGAAAACAGGGCTGTGCAGGACTTAAAGCATGTGATCTGCCCATAATGTTTGTACTTCCAAATTAAGATTCCTCTAAGAGTTTCTACACAAATCTCCTGGTATCATTCTCATCAATGTGACCGAAACATTATGCATAGATAGAGATGCTTTCTGGAATAAATGGGAGAGAAGGAGATTCAGTGCTGCTCTCACCTGTTGAGTCAGTTTGTTCCCAATAACTGTGAGCAACTTCTGTTCTTGAAGGAATGCAAGGAGGAGCTTGTGATTCCATCAGGACCTTTAATCTACAAATGAGTTCTTTAACTAATTGAGTTGTTATATATGTTTATTTAATATCAAAATGGTTCCACATTGTTTCGTCCCAACATGAGCGCTTGCTCTGGATGACTAATGCCCTGGGACCTGAAGTTTATAATGGAAAGGCTGACACACACATGCAATCTTATCTATCATAACACTATGCAAAAGGGAATTATATAATTAAAGCATTTTAATGATCTCTATTACTCAGTGGGAAGTTACACGTCCCAAAGGAACCAGGCCAACTTTGTTATCAAGGTTTATTCAGTCATCTCTGAGGAGCAGTAGGGCACATTTTGCTAAATATAGTCGGGTGTGCTAATATGTGCTGTGTGTGGAGCGTTTCACTGGGACCACTGTGCAACAGCGCTGGAGCACAGCACACCGGGTGGTTAGTACACCTTCTCCCTTTGGCTCAGATTTTCAGAAATGAGTGCCTAAACTTAGACTCCTAAATCCATACGCAGGCATTTATAGAAATAGCCTGACTTTTTAGAAGAGTAATACCAAGATATTCTCTTCTATTAAAATCATAAAATACGAAAAAGAATCTCACAACAACAACAAGAAGAAAGGATGTTTTTATTTCTGGAACTAGTGCTCAAATGTATGGCCAGATTTCTGGGAAAATAAAGGAGGAATCACAACTTTGGGTTACTGCAGCTTAATTAATTATGGGGTGCGAATGCAATTTCTGAAAGGAAGTCACAAAACCTGGGACTGGGGCAGGAGAGACATCAACTGTATGGCTAGGCAGGAAAAGCTGCATACGATGTGTTTCAGAGTTAGACAGGAACCTCTATCACAATCTTTATCTCTCTATTCAGGTCTGAGATCCAAAAGCAAATGAATAGAGACTGGAAAGCACTGCCATCTAAACATCTTTTGATCAACATCAGGCATGTTTGCTGGTCTCATTCTGGTCCCCAGCAAATAGGTATTTACATGAGCAGACTAAAAACCTTAGCAGCAGCAAAGGCAAAATACCAGGGATGAAAAGTGAAAGTGCTCAATCCAGTTGCCTAAACTTGGGTGTCTAGGACCATCTCAGGCTGCATTTGAGGCATCTGCTTGGAGCTGGCAAATATAACAGAGGACCTGCAGGAGACTTGCACACTCATGTTGTAGCAGCTGGGAGCTTAGCAGGATGCATGTGGCATCCGGAACAGCAGCGGAGACTTGCCTCTGCCTCCTAAGTGGTCTAGTACAGTTTGAGATGTGCCAGCGTATATGGATCCTGGGCTGTAGCTGGGAGCTCCACAAGAGATCTCAGATGTTTCAGGGCACTCAAATGGCTCTAGAGCCCAACATGAAAGCAGCTGAGACAAGCCCTGTGGATGCTGGGTGGCCAAATCGCTCAGGCACCGCTGAGTTCATTAACTAGATCTTCATCAGCAATTGCAGAAAGTTAGATGCTGGGCTCACATGCAGGCACCTAAATACATCTTAATCCAAAGCCAAATGCCACCTGAAGTGACCATGCAGGACAGAGCAACGAGTGCAGCTGACATTCTCAAGCAGCAAAGCTGTGATGATGGGGCATGTGTTAAGGACCACAATGCCTGCCTGCCTTTTCGGCTTCTTTGGAGGTTAGAGAAGCAGATTCCGTAGTTTTTATTAGAAAATAAGGTCCCAACAGCTACTCCTAGGAAAAAGAAAGGGATCTCATCTTGCAGCCGCTGCTGTTCTTAACCAGGTAAGAAGATCCTGATGTGGTAAAGCCCCATGTTGTGATGTCCCTTAAGCAGTACATCACCTAAATACATTTCAAATATCAGGCAGAGGGCAAAGGAGCAACAGGTCAGATCTACCGGCTGAACATTTACACTCTAGAAAATGTAATGGCAAAGGGTGGAATGAACCTGGGTGGTGTTTCGGAGTGTAATTTGTGCTTAAAAAAATTTTTGTTTAAAAATCCTAAGCAGATTGATTTTTTTTTTTTTAATAAAACAAGTAAGAGACTGGAGCTAGTAGCAACACATTTCTCCAGAGAAAAATACGTTATAACAGCAATCAGGACAATGCCAAAACCAAGACGAGTTCAATAAACTGGGGTGGCTAAAAACTAACAGAGCAGTGAGGCCAGCTGGAAAGCATCCAAGAGAGCAGAGTAAAGGGCATATGAGAGGAGACATTTTAACAGCTTCGTGTGAAGCCTCTGCATGCTGAAGAGGTGTTGATATGTCAGAGAGACACTGAACTCCAATAGGTGAAAAAGCTGTCAGCAAGGAGTGGGAAGGAGCTTTCAAGTAACCTTTAAAAGTAGAAACAAAAAACAATGGTTTTCTGTTTACACAACAGAGTGCTTCTGATACTGAAGCACAGGGCATCATCTATTTATAATCCAAATAAATCTTATGTTCTGGTATTTGGAACTGTCAGCATTCAACATACTGGGAAGCAGCAGCCACAAGGCTGCATTAAGAAACGCCGATTTAAATCTGCATTGGTTTGCTCCGTCTGTTTTCCCCTTTAGTCACTAGCCAATTACAACTTATGCAAAGGAAACAAATTTCTTTTTCAAATTTAGCTTATGTGGAGTTAAAAAATATCCTGACAGGTGATACCTAGGCAGTGCTTTTTAATGCCTGCGAGCTAAAGATCTTGCCTGACTTTTTTTCTACAAAACCTCAAAATTTCCATATGTCTATCAACAGTTGTGATAGGTGACATGCAAATGAGAGCCCCATAGGTCTCATGGAAGTATATATGACCTGAGCTATCCATCTCCCTGGGCCTAGTGTATTCCCTAGCCCAAGTTTTGCCTCTTATGCTCTTTCTTTTGGAGAGGAAGGAGTTGTGGTGAATGCCACAACCTGCCAGTCTAGGTATCAAAGCACTGAGATTGGGAAGGTGAGGGAAGGGGGGTGCAGAGATGATGATGACCATGGAGTCCAACACCCCTAAAGTTTAGAAATGGTCAAAAAATTACATGACTGTCAAGTGCAGGAATACTGTAACAGAAAAAAGTTTTTTAGCAAGACTGGTGAGGTCTGTACCTCTGGCAGTCACACGCAGGAAGGAATGTCCTAATCCTGGTTCTTTGCTTTCAGGCTAAGAGTTTCCAGAGATGCCAGTTAAGCAAATAATTTTTCATACTAGACTGAGACTATTTTTGTGGAATCAGCCAAAGATACAGGCTTCTCTGGTGCAGGTGTATTTTTTTCCGCCCCTAAATAATTTTTTCTGTCACTTCAGAGTAGACTTCTACTCTGTCAATTCAACTTATTTCTGACTGCTGTGCTCATAGTCCAGCTATGGACAACATGCGACTCACCTGAAACAAGTTATTACCTATTGTCAGCCACTAGGAAACAGCTCCCCAAAGTATGCTGTTAGTACTAAGTATGGTATGGAGGATTTCTCTTTGAAACTCTGGTGTACTTTAAATAACAGGGGATGAACTCAATGAACTCTCAGGATCTTTTCCAGCCTCATTTACTATGGTTCTGTGCATTCGTATCATATTCACTTGTTAGAGTGTTTAAGCTTTTGAACGTTTGTCCTGTTGAACTGGCAGGAAGTTTGGGGCTGACCTTTACATCATCTAAACCTTCTTGGAAAGACGTGTGTCAGGAGAGAGCGCAGCAGCAGCTGAGTATTCCCCCTTGAGAGCTTCCCTCCGACCTGCTCCTCAGTCAGGGGAATTGCAGCATCCCTCCGTACTCAATGCCTTTTGTACCTGTGGGGGAGAGAAGGACAGCATCAGCGGTTGGCCTAATGACGAGGTATTTGGTCCTAAAATTCCCCCACTATCATTATTTATTCCACTGTCTGCAACAATGGGATCAGGTCATTCATTAGCTCACACAATTTGAACTTTCAATACCTTTGAATACCTTGTGCATCCAGGTGCAAGCTTATCTTCTCCATAAGCCTGCCTACTACCTACACAAACCCTGCTGTCACACTATATGTTGATATTTTTTGATACAGAAGTACTAAGAAGAATTAGCAAAATGTTCCTATTCGGAGCTTGGCACTGCACCATTACAGATTTCATTGCTGATTAATACTATAAGCATCTTTGTAAGGAGTAATTACATTGAAATAGTTGAAGGGTTACCAGATGTAGGGGAACCCATGGCTATTAACCTTTCGTCATATATTGAATCCTATTAGATACTCAGAGAATACTCTGTGATAATGTTCTCCAAGTAGCAGCTAGTGGCTTGTGTTTTTTAAAATTGTTTTGATTTTTTTTTTTTTAATTATGTGTTTCCTCAGTGGATCATTGTTCTTTTAGTGGGGACCCCTCAGACACGTGGGGAAGAGGAATGCTTAGACCTGCATCCGCAATCTTTGTGGCTAGTCCGTTGCTGTGACAGGAACGGTCGTATTAAGACATAATGTGATACTGGACAAATATACAGGGTCACTGTCCTCAGTTAATTTATTTTCTTTCCCCCTTTAATCAAGAAAGATTTGTACTGGTTTCGTTGGGGAATGCTTCCTGAATAGGTCAGGATTCTTTTGTGAAATAGTGAACCAGCTTCCTTGAAACAAAGCAAATTAATTTAGGAATGTTTTACTGTAAAGCGCGTTTATGTATATATATGGAAGGGACTATAAGATTGTTGCATCTAATTTTTTCCAATTTTAGTATTAAGGACCTGATATTTTTAAAAAATTACTGCCTACAAATTAACTCACTTTTGTAAGACTCTCAAATTACATTAAAAGGCCAGTTCCTTTCTATTTATACCTCTGCTTTTGAATGATTTATTTACTTTTCCAGTTCTACTTATTTGGAGCCACAATAATTTCTTATTTTCAGAGCATTACATGATAGGAAAAATCAGTTAGAGAAATTAAAGAAATAAATACTTGCTAAGGAAAACATACCTGGTGGGGTAGATAATTATTTCATGGCTGTAATGCTCTCCAGGGACGTTGCTTCCACAGTTGTTCCACTAAATGAGTAGATTTCAGATAGAACCAGCCCTCATTATGAGAGGTCAGACTAGTACTGCTCTCTGAATACCAGCTCTGAAACGAAATTATCCAAATAAATAAACACCAGACTGAGTTCTTCTCATGCCATTGACTGGAAATCTCTCAGAGAAGGCAGGGCCTGGAGGGAGCGGTTTGTTGTATTTTGTCCTTCTGCATTATATGGATGCAGATATAATACTGTGCAATATTAGCTTTATGACTGATTTAATAGGGAATAAAAAAATACACTGGAAAGGCCGTCCTTTGTGTTGTAAGGAACGAATGGGTCTCCTAAATGACTGTACTAAGACAATGTTTAATTTAGATACACTGTAGTGACAGATGCGGTGAAAGACAGATCAGCAAAGTACTTCCCAGGTAGATGTAGGTAAGTCACTGGTAGCAGCACAATTTTGCCTGTATGACAACACTTAATGCTGCATCTATTTATTGTTTAATGTTCCAAGAGCTGGCACTTTTTTTGACTCTTCCTCTGTGCATGGAAGAGTCAAATATATATATACATATGAATAAGGCATTTACCATATTCATATGTAAAGCAGATGCAACTAACTGTCAGGAAGCCACGGAAGCCAAATTTAGTGTGATATCCACATGGAAATGACATTCAAGGTTCACAGTGCTGAAATGCAGAACGTCCTGTTTTATTCTGCCCTGGCAATGCAGCCCGAAAAAACAAAAAAAAGGTGCCAGAAATACAAAGTAGCTTGACTGACTCTAGACCCAAAACCAGTTCAAAATTTCTAAGAAATTCCTGGTTACCTACGATATTGCTACCACATACCTACACCAGAAATGAGCAAACTTATTAAAAGCATAAAAATAAATTCAAATCTTGATTTTTGTATTTAATTTGTCACTGTTTCGATTTATTCAGCTTAGATAGCAAAGAAAATTGCAGAGCTGGAGTGCACGGTCTTAATGTGTTTAACACTTGTCTAAGAAACAAGCAGACAGGAGAGTGTTAGTAAATGTTTATGCATTTCAGAAATGCCTTCAGCATCACATATTATGTACTCAGACTATGAATGTACATAGCAACAGAGCTGATTAAAAACAACCCGTTTAATTACTGTGATATATGGAAGCACACAATCCAAATGCAACTCGTTAGTGTAATTTACATGTAAAAGATCTTAGGAGGAACATGGTTAGGATGGTCAGAACAAAGGGTTAAAGACAAGAATGAAATCCTGCTGCCCTTGGAATCAATGAATTATTTGCTCTTGCCAGCTCTGAGTCTTATTTCACACCAAGAAATTAAGCGAAGCTGGTGTAGCTGAGAGGAACGGGAGATAGTCCCCTCAGCAGCACCTAGGGCTACGGGGGAGACTCTGTGGGAGCCCTGAGAGACCCATTGTTTTCAAAGTCTCCACTCATGTAAATCCAGTTGCAGATTTAATACCAAATTATTTAAATATTTTAAAATAATCATTCCAAGTGATTTAACTTTTAAATAGAATAATACATTTTTTCTTCCATCTTCATTATTTGCCTTCATTGATTTTAACTATTAACATAAAATCTCAGTTATCCTATGATGAAAAAATCCACAAAACAGTGTAAAAAAAATACCATCGAGGTGCACAAGTGATAAAAATACCTCTTTTGCATTATTTTACTTCCTAGGGAAGGATATTTCATTGTTGTCCCTGATGTCTGTTCTTCTGAAACTATTGTTCACACCACATTTATACTGGTGTTCTTGGTGTATTCATTCAGGAAATTAAAAATTTTAAAAAGTATTATTTCTTAGAAATATTGCTTCTACGTATCAGATCTGGATAGGAAGAAATTAAATTTCTAATGCCAAAATGCCAAAAGAGAAAATCCAACCCAACAGCTGAGTATTTGAAAGTTTATCAGCAGAGGAGATGTTGCTTTTGGAAAGTGTATTTTATCAATACCAGACAGCTGAAGCTGTGGTGTGTCCCTGAGAGCAGCTGACTCACTTCCAAAGTGTCTGGAAATGTCAGCGTGTGTCTTCTGGTTATCACTTTCTTTTCAGCATTTGAGTTCTCATGCAGATAACTGGTCTATTACAGAAATGAAGACAACCCGACTCAGCTCAGGAGAGACAAGTCCTCCCGTCAACATGTCCTTGATCTCCCAATCCTGCGGAAAAGTGCCTGGGAGCTGTCCCCTGAGAAACTATTAATCTCCACTATCAGGCACTTCCACCCTGGCTGGAACTTGTCCTGAATGCTCTGAAATTCACATCTGTGCAAAAAGCTAACATGGGGCCAACATACCTGGAGGAGGAGGACTTAGGGGTGCTGGCTAATGAGAAGCTTAACATCAGTCAGCAATATGCACTGGCAGCCCAGAAAGCCAACTGTATCCTGGGCTGCATCCAGAAGGTTGAGGGAGGTGGTTCTGCCCCTCTACTCTGCTCTCGTGAGACCCCACCTGGAATACTGCATTCAGCTCTGGAGTCCCCAACATAAGAAGGACATGGAGCTGTTGGAGCAGGTCCAGAGAAGGGCCACGAAGATGATCCGAGGGCTGGAGCACCTCTCCTATGAAGACAGGCTGAGAGAGTTGGAGTTGTTCAGTCTGGAGAAGAGAAGGCTCTGGGGAGACCTTCTAGCAGCCTTCTAGTACCTAAAGGGAGCCCGCAAGAAAGCTGGAGAGGGACTTTTTACAAGGGCGTGTAGTGATAGGACAAGGGGTAATGGCTTTAAACTGAAAGAGGGGAGATTTCGATTAGATATAAGGAAGAAAATTTTTAAATTGAGGGTGGTGAAACACTGGAACAGGTTGCCCAGAGAAGTTGTGGATGCCCCATCCCTGGAGATATTCCAGGTCAGGGTGGATGAGGCTTTGAGCAACCTGGTGTAGTGGAAGGTGTCCCTGCCTGTGGCAGGAGGGTTGGAACTAGATGATCTTTGAGGTCCCTTCCAACCCAAACCATTCGATGATTCTACGTCCCTGAAACATTACAGACCTCTCCAAAGAGGTGGTCCTAAACTCCGCACTGAGGGTTTGCCCCCGTCTCCCCCTCTCCCCAGCCTTTCTAGTTTTTCGTTCTCCTTCTTGTCCCCTCACGTTGTAAGTCGCTTTCTAACAGCAGTGGCCCCCGGGCGATCCGCGGAACCCCCCCGCGGAACCCCCCGCGGAACCCCCCCGCGGAACCTCCTGCGGAACGCTCCGCGGGCGGGCGGCCGCCTCTGCCGCGCTCCGCGCCCGCCGCCGGGGGGCGCCCTCGCACCGCGAACGGCCCCGGTCCGGCGCCTCGCGGGGCGGGCGGCGGGGGCGCGGCGCTGAGGGACGGAGACGAACGGGGCCGCGGCTGTGAGACCCCGGCAGCTGTGCTCCCTCCTTTGTTTGTCCCCGCTCCCCGCCGATCTCTGTTCCCTTTCCGCCTCCCGAGTTTGCGGACCCGCTCCGCGGGAACGGTGACATCCCATATTTTAGCCCGAGGAGGTTCCGGAGGAGCCTCTTCCGAGAGCGTCACCGGGGCTGCCGTTCCCCGCGGGTGCGGGAGCAGACCTCGCTGGGGCGCGGAGCCGGCGGCAGCCCCGGGATGCCCTGCCTAGCCCCGGCCGAAGGTTACTTGCTCCCCTCGGTCCCTGGGCAGGGAAAGGGCCGTGCGTCCCGCTATGTCACTCTCTGGCATGGCGCGCTTGGACACCCCGGGAGCAAGCGACGGAAGACCTTCGCGGAGCCTCTCGCCCAGCGGGCTGCCCGGTTTTGGAAGGTGCAGTTCTTTCGAAGGCACCCGGTTTCCGAGAGGGGCCACGGGCGCTGGTTTGCCGGCCGGGTTTGAGGGGGGAGGCGGTGGGGGCTGTGCGCCCCGTCCCCTCTGCCCGCGGAGCCCCGCTGCAGGCAGCACACGGCACCGGCGGCGCTTTGTGCTCGAAGCAAAACACCTATGTGGCGAGGGTGGTGGTTTAATGTATGTAGGCTACACAGGGTGGATGCCAGACACACCTGAATCGTGTTAAAATGTCTATATTTTCTTTGCCCGCGAGGCTCCCGGCTGTGGCACCGGGGCTGCCTGCACTTCTCTGCCAGGCTGTCCCGGGGACTAGCCCCAGCCCCGGGAGGGCGAACGAGCCCTCAGCGCGGGGGGGGTGGGGGGGAGACACACGACAGGGACCGCATGGACACCCCTACGCGGGGACATCCTCCTCTCCACCGTCCCTCGAAGCCATGCCCGAGGACTCAGTTTTTCCACTGCCCTCCCGTGTCCCCTCCGTTTGGGGCGCCGAGGGGAGGGAGGAAGAGAGGGAGGGGGCGGCGGGCCGGGCCCCTGCCCTCGGGCGCGCTGCCGCGGCGGCCGCCCGCCTCATGCCGCAGGAATGCGCGGAGGTATGCGCCAGTTTCCAGAAGTGGATCCCCTTCCTTGCTGGAGCAGAGCAGCGCATATATCACCCGGTGGCAGCAGTCCACCTTCCCTGCAGTTTCGTAACCGCTTACGAGGGTAAACTGAGAGTTGGGAACAGCCCTCTATTAAGTAGCAGATTGAGAAGAGGCTCTTCCCACTTGGAGAAGGCAAGTCTTCCCAGACGGACCCCTCGCATCGGGAGCTACAGTAATCGAGGCGCCTCCTCTGCTCTCAGCTATTGCCGCTGCTTCTGCTCCTCTTCGCCGCCGCTGCTACTTGCTGCTGCCTCCACCAGGTGCCCCCGGAGCTTCATCCTTTCTCCTCCTCCCTTTACCCAGGTCCGACGGCTGCGGCTGCTGCTGCTGCTGCAGGCACCGCCGGAGTCACCGCCGGAGGAGCTGCCCCGCCACCGACCCCCGGCACCCTGCAGCCGCCCCTGAAGGTCTGTGCCCCCGCAGGAGCGGGGATCCCCTGCCCTCCCCTCGACCGACCCCCGTTGCCTGCCCGTACGCACGACGCGCCCAGCCCCTCCTGATGCCCTTTAGGCTGAGATGAGCAGCGCCGGGCTGGAGGCTGGCGCAGGACGAGGGAAACAGCGGGTGTGTGCGTGTGTCTCCGTGCGTGCGCGCCGGGCATGTCGGAGCCGGCTCCCAGGCGTGGGGCACGAAGGGTGGAGGAGCGGCGGGGAGCGGAGCGCCCCGAGGGGCTGCTCCTGCCAGGCCCCGGGGAACGCAGGGGGGAGCCGGCCCGGCGGGCTGCCGGCGCCGGGCGCTGCCGGTGCCCGGGCAGAAATGCAGGGGGCGGCGGCGGTGTCCCGGCCGCGGTGGTTTTCTCCGGCCGGAGGCTCGAGGCGGAGGCCGGTGCCAGCGCCAGGCGCGCCTGCAGGCACGGTACCGCCGTGGCTTTGGCAGGAGCTCTCGCTTCCTTCCGTGTGTGTGCAGCTGCCGGTGATGCTTTCTCCAGTTTCCAGGTTTTTTATGCCTTTGATAAGTAGTGTGGTGTTGTTTTTTTTTTTTTTTTTCATTTAGGTTATCTTTTTGTTCTTGAAAGCGGTAAATGTCATGCACTGCGCGGTTTAGAAATGCTTTGGCTGAGGTTTTGTAGGCTGAATTAGTGTGAGACTGGACTGGCACTGGTGAAAGCTTTTTGGTTTTTTTTTTGGTTTTTTTTTTTTGTTTGTTTAAAAGTGGTCTCTAAAGATCAGTGAGAAAACCTTTAGTCCTGACACAAAGTCTGCATGTGTCCCTGCTGAGCCAGCGAGAGGACCTTTCCTTCACTACCTCCAGGCTTTCCTTTACACACCTAAGTTTGCAAGAAGGAACCGAAGTTCCTAGGTGGGCAAATGAATGCTTTGGCTGAGACGTTTTATTTCATGGAATGAAAATGTCTATCAGGAATGGTAGACCTGCAGCAGTAGTGACCTCCTAGATGCCTTTGTGAGATGATTAATTTCTGTTGCTCTTCAAAGGATCAAAAGATGGCACTCCAAGCCCACACAAGATTTCCAGGAGAACAGTCCGTTTATGTTGAGCTTAAGCAATCCTTAAACTCCCTGCAGAATGCGGTAGATGTGTTTAGGGACAGCCGTTTCCCACGCCGAGCAGTGATATGATCTTGGAGCTTTCAGGACGATTTAATGCTACTCTTGGTCTTTCTTGTGTTAGTGTCGGGGAGTTGTTATGGTCAATATTACTCTTCTGTTTACCCGCCAGAGGTATCATTGGACTGAAACCATTGCTTAGTTTTTCTTCGAGCTCTTGGTATTTTTATGTGCAGTAAAGGCATTTGGCTGAGGCAAGTATATACAGCTGTCTGACAGACGCCTGTTAAGTCCAGTGTCAGTAACTGGGAAATTCCCGGATCCCCATAGCCTCTACCCACTAAATGTGCCTTGTTGGTTATTTCTCTAGATGGCAGAAGAATATTTTCCCCTTCAGCTGTTTCTGTAGACTAATGATTTACATATTTTTCTTTTGTTTTGCTCTTGGCACCTTCCCAATAAAATCTGTTGCTTAGTTGATTTTAGAATTCTCTTTCCTCCAGCCTAATTATGATGTATGATACATTTATGACTTTATTCAAATGAGTTACCCCTCCCCTACTTCCTGAGCTAGAAAAACCCAAACTTTAGAAATGCTTATGCACATATGCGATGAGGACTGCTCATATTAGCCTTTACTTAGACAAGGAAATAATTTGGAAGTTTTGCTGGAGTAATTTGGAGTAATTTGACGTGACTATATAGTTATGAAGGTATAGCTGCTTGCAATTTGGAACCATTAACTTGGGCTAATCCCATCTATTTTGCTAGACAACCTGCAATGATTGTGAGACTCTTTCTCCTGCCCGCTTTTTATAGTGTATTTTAAATCTATTTTCTCTCAGGACGTGTAAATGAATTATCAGATGTTGAAACATCATGGCTAGACAGACGTGTCAAGTTTCAGTTGTATGTTACACACACTTCTGTATAATCTATTTCAGACCCTCAAGAAATGAAGAATAGCACATTTGTAGGCAGAACTCCTCAAAAAAAGTTTTATTACAGTTTCCAAACTGCCTTGAGACCACTAAAACACAGCTAACTAAGTGCTTCAACAGTTATGAAAAAGGAGCTGAATAAAATTCCCAGCTGAAAGAGACATTTAGCTGATCCAAGGCAGGAATGACCTCTGAATTAGCTATCATCACACTCGGCGATGAAGTCATGGAGCTCCCTCCTGGCTCCCGCCAGTGCGGAGGCACGGATCTTCACCGCGCTTTCCCTGATCAAATTAACCCCAACTAAGTTAAAGCCTTGTGTGCTTCCTGTGATTGGAAAGGGTTCAGCAACAAAAGGCACATTATTGCGAGACGAGACTCTCCAGTTAGTCATGCAGATCTGTCATCGTCTTGGACGGCTTTCAAGTCTAGAGGTTTCAACCTGGTCCCCTTGGGTGGAGGCTGGGGATAAGGGAACAAAGCGAAATCCACGGTTCGTCTTTTTTATGTTTCATGAATACACCCACGCAATCCTCTAATCCACGCGTATCATTTCCTTCTCCTTTCTCCCTTTCCCCCCCTCCCCATCATTGCAGATTCATTCATGTTGTTGTGATCTGAAAGGGCAGATATGAAGACAGCGCTGTGCTCGGCAGTTGCTGCTCTGTGTGCAGCCGCCCTCCTCTCTTCCATCGAGGCTGAAGGTAACCTTCCCCTCCCTGCCCCCTTGCCCCGGTGCCCCGCTGACCAGCAAACCTCCCGACCAGCCTTGAGCTGCCAGCTCTCTCCCTCTTCTTTTTTGAGTGTAACTACTTCGCCTTCTCTCTTTCTCTCCCTCAGAGAAACGCCTCTCCTTCCTTGCCCAGCTTCTTCTGTGCTCTGTTTCTCCCGGCTAGTCAGCCGGACCGTAGCTCCCTCTCTCTGTCTCTCTGGTGTGCTGTCCACACCGGCACACAAACAGGACGCGGGCCGCCCGGGCGCAGTGCCCCGAGGAGCCTGGTGCCACTGCTGCCGGTGGTGGGCAGCCTGGCATGGCCAGCGCCTGCGGTGCTGCCCCGCTGACGGACCGTGACCGCTTGGGCTCTGTGCCGTAGAGCCTCGTTTGGTTGTGTTGAGAGACAAAACGAAAAACCCACCACTCAACAACCTGCAGCTTTGAAATAAATGCTCCAACAGAGCCTGGCTCCCTGCGCCTGTGTGTTTTGTCCGGCCAGACCCCTCGCCTCCTCCCCGGCAGCCTGCCGGTGTGCTGGCCTCCCCGGCTCGGCTCGGCGACCCCTGGCCGAGCCCCGGGGCGGCCAGACCCTCCCTTGGGGATGCTTCGACCTCTGCGGTGAGTCTGACCTGGGGGACACTCCCTGGGGAGGTGCCTCCACCTCCATGACATACATCCTGGGCGCTGCTGAAGGGTGGCCGGGGCATCACGGCTCTGGCATGAATGTGGTGCCATCACACCCAAAGAGGTCTTCTTCTCTTCATTGTTGCCCCAGCCCAGTCTCGCTGGAGGTTGAGGTCCCTGTCAGCCTATGACAGTGTCCTGCCTCCAGCTGCGGGGATGGAGACCTGGGGAGACCCATCATGGCCACCACAGTGCAGCTCAGAGTGGCCCTGGTGCAGTTGCCTCCTTGGCAGATTAACAGCAAGTGTGGGGGCAACATCCCCCCCACCCTCTGCACAAGCTGCATGGCTTTGGTCGCAGTAACAGTATTTTTGCCAGGAGTGCCTGCCAGGGGAATTAGAGACACTGGATGTCCTGTGCTGAAATGACTTCATCTGACCTCCAGGACTTGACTCAGTCGCAGAGTGAGCGGAACCGCTGGGTGCGAACTCCCTTGGATTTACTGGAAGAAAACAGAAGCCAGCATCTGATAATACATTTTTTTCCCCCTTCTCTTTCTGTATTGAACTGAAACAAATTCTCTGATCGTGGCCTGCTGCAAGTTCCTGTGTCTGGACCTGGTCGCCTTGGCTGATGGCTACCAATAGCACAGTGTGTCAGAAACATCTCCCCAGCAGTGGTGCATGCTTGCTTGGGGCACGCAGATGTAAAGTACACTGGCTTTCTGGAAAAAGGTGACATTTCTGCCACCAGTACAGCATCTGGTCACCCTAGGAGAGAATCGGCCCGCTGCCTTCCTCTTGCGCTGCGTTGTTGTTGGCTGAGGAACCGAAAAAGGTCATTTGAAGTCATTTCGGAGTTGTACTTGAAATGTAGGACCACTGTGCCAGAGAAAGCAGAGAAAGTGTACAGTTTTGATGGAGGAGGGAAGTTGATGTGTTTGTGCATTCCTCCCCATCTTTGGAGGGAGCTCACTCAGAGCTGGAGTAATGTTTCTGTTGTCCTGCACCACTGATTACATTTATGGAGTAGTTTGGTTTTAGAAATACAAGTTAAAGTGTTTTATTTAGCTGTAGTGTGGACTAAACCAGTCATAGTTCACACACTGTTAATGAAAGCTACAAAAATGTATTTGGAGAAGCACACAATTATTTTATAACAGTGAAATTAGATGCATTACCAGATAGGCTGGCTAAGCTTGTTTAGATCTCATGTGGAAGGATGCGCCATTGCTAAGCAAAAGAGTGGACAAAGCCTAATCTTGTGAGTTACAGAGTGCTCCTGGACAGGACTTAACGTTACTCTGTGTTTGGAAATGTGTATTAAATGAAATATCAAGTTGAGAGTGATCAGGTTTCTAAGAAAAACTTCTTCTAGCTCCCGAGTTTTGAAGTAAGAGCAGAAAAGTGTCTTGAGTAGGAAGTGCAGTGAGAAATAGAGGTGCTGATAATGCAATGAGAAATAGTGTTGCTGAAAATGGAAGTTCAAAGCTAGGAGAACCTTAGGACTTGCTCTGGTGGGAACTGCTTTCATAGAGCTTTTTGCAATGTGTTTTTTGTTTTTACTATACTGATCATCCTTCTACACGGTTTTAATTTTGTGCTTGGATTTTGCATCATCTTATAAATTGCATGTTGAATCTTAATTACTTCAGTTTTGGTATCATTACAACTTAAATCCTGTCTGCTGAACTGACTTTCTCCTGTGGACATTTGTCCTTTAGTCTATTTTTTCCAACTTTCAGATTATGTCGTGTCAAAGCTCTTCCCCCACCAGTCAGTCCTGTCTCTGTCTTTTTGCTTGTTTGTTTGTTTTGTTTGTTCTTTTGGCTCTCCCTGTGGTGTTCACAAGAGATGCAGCTTGATTTTCTTTCCCCGAGGTGTAGTTAGACACTTGGTGGGGTGAAAAAGTGAGAGGAGGATAACGGAGAGAGCCTTTTGATGTAGTAAATATTGTTGATATGAGAGGGGAAATGGAGTGAAAACAGAGGGAAGGAAAAGCTTGGTTCTATTTTTCTGCCTTCCTTCAGCTTTCATTTTTCAGTCTCCCCTGGGAGTAGATCTGGTGTTTATCTGATACTGCTGTTCGTAGAGTCCTAAATCTTCCAGGATGGAACTGGTTCTTCATCAGCATCCCAGCTGCTCTGCAAGTCCTTTGTGAAAGCTGTGCTCTGTTGCTGTTGGCAAGGCAGTGAGCTGCAGTAACGGTGTTAGAGCTGTTCTACAGAGATACAGCAAAGAACGTCTGGTTGGACGTTCACTGTAGCAATAGAGGGGGTAAAACTAACATATAGTCTAAATGCATTCATGGCATTTCACTGGGGAAGCTGGTTGCTTACTCTGGACAAGGAAGCAAATCTGTTTTCATGCTCAGCGTTTTTGCTCTTTTGCAGTGAAATTCTTCTCGTTTTATTTTGCAATCCTTCTGACATCTCTCTTCTCAGCTTAATCTTCTTGTGTGTAATGCTATATTTTATACTCCGTTTCAGTTGTTTCTTGCCTTTTTAGTCCAGCAATACGGCAGTGCATTCCCTGTGTGTCCTTCTGTCAAGATTTCTTTCTGTCAGAGTATTTTTTCCATCTGTGATCACAAGGAGCCAGGAGGTCCTTTCGCTAGATAAGAATTTTTTTCATTGTTTTAGTCATAGTTAAGCCAAGTAGATTATTATGTGAATAACTTGTTAGTTATAATCTCAAGGTAGTGCTATGATGATGTCATGGCTTGTGTGATGTGTTGTGTTTCTTAATACAGAGGAATTTTCAAAGGCATAGGAAAGGAGTGAGGAAATCATTGGTTCTGTGTGAACTCTCTGAACATGTGGAGGTGCTGACTTTTCAATGTTTCAGGAACTGATTCATACCTAGAAAAGTCTGTTTTCTAGGCTGGACGTAGGGAAGGAGGGCATCACTGAGCTAAGCATGGGGCCTTTGTGTAGTGCAGAAAAAGGTTTGTCTGATGAAAAATCTGTCTCCAGGACATGCAACACAGTAAATGAGAAATAATTGCAGCACAGCAGTTACAAAGGATTAGAAAGTTTCTCATGTAACAAAGCTTGTGTTGAGTACATTAATTTTCATTGACCGAATGGTTCAGAGGTGATCCGGGATAGCTGAAACTTTCAAAGTTACCCACCTGTTCAGCTTTGGAACTGGTTGATAGGGCCATTATTTTATTACCTTTTGACGTCTGATTTCTGTCTTTGAGAAACTAGCCATTGATTTCCAAGTTCTTAAAGAGAGCACCATGAAGATTGATGTGTGAAACTGAAATTTGTATATATATGAAGGTGACTATAACTCCCTGTTTTTCCTACTGCTAATTAGAAGCAAAGTGTGTGTATATATACGCACGCACACACACACACATATATATATACGTACAACCACACATAAGATTTGATAACTATGCATGCAGTGTGTGTGTGTACCTATGCAATTGTATTTAGTTACATACATCTTTATATGTGTAGGTATCTATATTTAAATAACTTTTTCTCAAAATACACTTATGAGCTATATATCTTGTATTTTGAAGAAATTTCATATACATGTATAAAATAAAAAAAAGCAAACATACAGGTGGCAATGTTTCTGTGTTGTGATTGGCAATGAATATCTAACAGGGTTGAGAAGCTGCTCTTTACTACATCGTTAGGCTACGGCTCCTTCTTTCTCCCATTTGCATTGGCAACAATGACTTCAAAGGAGCTTGACTGGAATAGTGATCTAATTAGTTGTATCAAATCCATGCCATATATGAAGAAAATAGTAGACAAGGAGTTTTGGCCTCTTCCTGCCTTAGCAGGGCTTATCTCAGCGAGATCAAGGCTGGACTTATTCTTCACCTTCCATGGCCTGTATGTCATTTCAGCATGGGCTAATGTGTTATTTTGCGTGCTATTTATTGTGAGTCTTTTCCAGTGATGGAATTGCAGATTTTTTTTCACAAAAGGGATTATGGATGGCAGCTGCTTCCAAGTTATATCACTTTTAAGTCTGGTTCTAGATTTAAATTATTTAAGTAATCTTCTGATTATATCTTACTTCTGTTTTGTTAAGATATTCATTGGTATCCTCTAGCAGTCACATTGTGTTATCTGTAAAAAGCTGTAGACTTTTGTATATTAGGTTTGTATTACCTGTTAAGTAATACAAGATAGTGTAAGACATACGTAGTATGGGAACAATGCCTTGCTTTGTATTTTTTGTTTCAGAAAATACACCGTTACTATACATGTATATAACACAAGGAGTGGCAATGAATTAAGTATATTATGTCTGATTTTTCTTTTCTTTTGTGGTACATAAGATAGAATATCTGATTGAGGAAGTTATCATATCATAGTTCTAAGAGTGGTGGACATTAACTGTGTAAACATTATTGTCATGCAGCAAGTTTTTTTTTTACTGGTCTGGAAACGTGTAGGAGAGCTGTACATCTCTGTGCATCAACAGTGGAATCACTGCATTAAGGCAATACCATAATGCCATCACGTGTTCTGATCATGATCCTGTACCTTGACAAGTCAGTTTGGCATGGATTTTGATGGATGCAGGATCAGACTGATCAGCAGTGTCACTACACAGTAAGTGTATGTGCAACTTTGCTTACACAAGTGATCCGACATCAAGACTACTTGCTTGAGTAAAGCTGTGCTCACATGTAAGCCTTTGTAGAGCGGAGTTTAAGGTTTGTCTCTGTAATGGGACAAACTCCCACCACAATCAGGGGCATTTTGCTCCTAGAATTCTGATCTGATTCCATATTAAAGCTGTGTTATTTTTTCAGTGGTGAATTCCCTTCTGGAAGAAGAATTTTAATAAGGTGGAGTAATGGTTACCCTGTTTGATTATCACAATAAGTTTTTTGTCATCTAAGCTTTTTGCTGTACTTCAGGTCAACTTCCTGCTCTTTGTTATGTGATCATGGTTTGGTCTACACCCGGCAGCTGGTTTCACATGGGTGAAATTTGACCTTTGTGAAGGTCCATGGGTGTTTTGGAGGTTCTGTTTGAGTATCACAAGCTCACAGGCCACTCAGAAGATATTTTGATGACATTGGATCCAAACTGGCTGTTTTTTTCACTCAGTCGAGGTTCCTTTTTGGATTTTAATGGGAGCAATGAACACTGGGGTTAGGTGTCAGGAATAACTTGATTATGATAAAGGGAGAGAGGTATTGGAGTAATTTCTGTGAGAAGCTGGCAGTCTTGCCAACAGTGGAGGTCTTTAAGAATGATCTGAGCAAACATGTCAGGAATGACATGGGGTAGCTGATCATGCCTTGGCCATGGGATGGACAAGGGGACTTTCTGAGGTCCCCTGCAATGCCATTGTTCTAAAAGGCTGTGAACACCTGGATGAACGGATATGTCACTTATATATCGATGTGTTCTTGTTACCTGCCAAGATCTACATCTGAATTTTCATAAAATGGATTAAAATCCTTTGAAATGTTAAAGACTTTTCCTCACAGTCAGTTTTTTCAGTTTATCTGGAATCCGGTCATTTGGATATCAACAGTTGGGCTGCTGCTGTCCTTCAGCAGTTAAAGCCTAAAGTCTCTGCTGCAACATGCCAATTTACTTGCAAGGTTGGTGGCGCTATTTTTTCCATGTACTGAATTTTTTTTTTAAAAGCATGCTCAGGTCAGTTGTCTCTGCCTTTGCATTAAATTTGTCCTGAGCCATTGCTACTGAAACAATATTTTATAATGATATTCTTATCATTAAATGTATTTTACTATTAACACGTGTTGCATGATTTTGATACTAAGTAACTACCCTGCTGTCTCTAGCATTGTGATACTCATAAACTGAATGATGAATAAACTGTGCATGCAGGTTAATGGTCTAATCTCACTGCCTGTGTATGGACAATAGGAAAAATAACATTTACTTCAGTACTAGCGTATCTATTGTATCAGTATTACAAAGCCATATTATCCTATGGTTGGAAATGACAGTAAATTAGAAGGTAAAAAATGCCTACACAATTGGTTGAACTCAATATTATTTATTGCAGTTGGACAGTGTCTTTTCGTAAGTATACATTCTAGCATTTATTTCTTTATCTGCTCTTTAAATTATGTCCAAAATCGAAACAAAATCTGACATACGATGGAGATCTTCCATGAAACAGAGAAGATCGGTGTATTAAAAATGCCTGCAAAACGGTCTCACAAGTAGTTAAGGAAAGTATGGCTGAATCTAATCTTACTTTGTAGACTTATTTAAACAATAATATATAATATACCTACCATGCACTGACAGTGAGTCAGTAAAATACTGCATGAATAAGCATGACAATTTTACAAAGAGAATATCATTATAAAATATTTATGAAACCTCTTTGTGTAATGAACCTTGTACATGGAGGCTTTTGTCCATCGTGGGAAGCTAAAAAAATAATAATCAACATTTCATTTACATATGCATGATGCTGCAAAATAGCGTATGTAAACTATTTCTTTCTGTACTGTTCAGTTACTTCTGTCATCAGCTCCTACAAGTTTTATTTGCAGTCATTTATTCAGATCACTGGTGCCTTCTTTGCTGTTTCCTATAAACTCTGTAAAATAAATGTCCATAAATATACATTGATGTTGTCTTTTCATAATTAACCGTTGTATTGTTTGGAACCATACTGGCATTTTATGTTAAAATGCCACTACTAGTATGGGTACACCTGCTGCAAAGGGAACATGAAAACAATAGTTTACACCTTTGAAATTGTACAGCAATCTGGTGTAAACAGGTAGAACCTTATTTTTGTGAACTTTCGCATCAGCCTAAATATTTCAGCAAATTGCAACCATTACTGGCCCTATTGATTATCCCCTTAGTTCCTGAATCCTTTGCAGCCGTCTGCAAAGTATGTCACTTTAGTGACTTCTAGGAACAAAGGGTGGAGCTCTCCATATTTTGAAATAAAATGATACATCAGTGTATCCTTATTACTGATATACATTTTACATGTATATTTGTATCTGGACCCTAACAGAAATTGTTTTATTGAACATTAAATGACCAATCTTTTCCTGTATTCTTTAAAATATTTTTTTTCTCTGCCAAGTTTCTAGATTCAGTGAAATTGATAAGAAATATGACTATGCAGAGACTACATTAAAAAGCTGATCAATGTCTAATTAAGAAGAGTACTGTGTTCTCAATGTCCTAAATGATCTCATGATATTGTAAGCAGGTTGTGAGTTGGCATGCTTGTACGGATTGCACCCAGCATGTAAAAAAATTTCCCTTAATTGTTATGTGAAACGTTTGCATATGTGGTGATTATCTGTGAACTCGTTGTACCTGTATCAAAATGTGTTTTCTATTGTGCTTGATTTTGCTGGCCATTCTTGAATGTCTTGGCAACTCAAGAAACATATGTTCTGTGCTGTCCTCTGTAATGCGTATACTCTTTGATGTTTTGTCATATTTTGTCAGCTTTTATTTTACTCTTTTTCCAACAACATATCTTTATATTTGTTGGAAACAAATTTATGCAAAGACAATTTTAGTAAGCTTTGCTCAACATTATTTTATTTATTCGTTTGCCAAAGCTTGTTCAAACTTTTAAACATCCACCTGGTATAAATCTTTTGCAGTTAATCCACCGTCAGACTTGAATTTTACAATTATAGATGAACGTAATGTTCAAATGACATGGAAAAGGCCACCAGATGCAATAGTGGGTTACAGGATAACTGTGGTTCCAACAAATGGTGAGTTCTGTAAAATTTTCATATGTTATTAAATTTTTTGAAAGCTTGGGTTTATTTTGGCTTATGTCTAACTTAGGTGTGAGAGTAGCTATTAACATCTTTCTGAAGTTTGTGATCAAGCCTGGGTAGCAGCAAAGGGCATACAGGAAGGAGCAGTGATTGTTCCAAGTTAGAGGCTTTCTTATCATAATGCTTACCCTTTGGGGGACTGTGAGTACTAAGTTTTGGATGCTATTCCTTTGCAAGGAGCAAAAAGAAGGTAGAATCATCACTCTGCTCCTCTTCTATGCATTTATCTTAGAGAATTGTATTGTACTTCATTCAAGTACTTCTCCCAGGTGAAATATTCATGTGTCAGTTAACGATGCAACGATGTCATATGACTTCTCGATAATGGCTGTGTAAGACATCCATTCTATTTCACTTTGAGAAATAATCAGTGTAAAAGTGATATTGAATCTGAACTGAACCATGATTTGTTAGATGATAGTACATTTTGTATGTGTGTTTTAAGTTTCAAATTTCCTGGAATTCATTAAATACTTTGGTAATTTTGTTAACTATTGAAAACAGATTAGTTTGAAGTTTCATGTTTCAAAATTCATACTTCAGGAAAAAAGAAAGTGTATCATTCTAAAATTATAATTGAATTTCAGATAGACTCTTCTCTGTTGCTTTTTTTTTTTTTTTTTGTGATCAACTTGTCCTTGATATGACTGGATTCAAAGGCTGCATTAACTTTTTTACATATTTGTTGCAGATGGGCCTACTAAAGAATTTACTCTTTCACCTAGCACTACCCAAACTGTCTTATCAGATCTCATACCTGATGTAGAGTATGTTGTATCAATAGCTTCATATGATGAAAGGGAGGAGAGTCTACCTGTTTTTGGCCAACTGACAAGTAAGTACCTGTAATAAAATTAGAAAATTGAGTAAGATAACTGAGTGGTCATTCACAAAACCTGGCTTTGTTCCAGTTGCTCAGCAAAATTGCCACATTCCTAAACTCTGATCCGACATAGCTGTCTGAACAGCCTTTTTCCGTCAAGCACCATTCCTAGTAGAAGCAGGGATAATTTGCAAAAGATAAGAGGAGACTAACATGGATGTATTACATCAGACAACCCCTATAGAATTTTTTTCAGGAGGCCACTGGTTCTTTTGAGCTAAACCTACTTCTTATAAACTGCAGCTACTGAAGTCAAGGGAAAGACTCTTACTGAACTCAGTAACAAAAGAGTCTGACTGAACTACCTTCATAAAACAATAAAATATGGCAGAATATATCTATATGCATAATAAAATACGGAATTTATTTAAAAATATTTTATTAATAATTAAATAAAGCATAAAATAAATCAAATTAAATAAAAACATCAAGCACAGCAGACTATCTTCTATGACGCATTTTGTCACATGTCTTAGGCTTCCCAACCAACCACAGGAAAATTACTTAGGTGAGTTCCCCTATGTGTTAAAGAGGGGTAATATTGGTATTTTACCCAGTGGTGTTGCAGTTAATTTTCAGGAAATTTTTCTACAAGATGTACAAGTACAGAGAATTCTTAATTATTTTCATTTTATGTATTTTGTGTTGCTTTGAATGCTATGTTGTCAAATCTGTAAGTACAGATGATGTATTCATGACTTGCATTTATATTTTCATGTTCTGAGGCTTGCTATATTTATGTCTCTAATTCCCTACATGCTTTTCTTTGATGTTAACAAATTTAACCTCATTTCCTCTATTAATTCTCTCTATGTTGTTCTTTGTGCAGTTCAGACAGGTGGTCCAGGGATACCAGAGGAAAAGAAGGTTGAAGCTCAATTACAAAGTAAGGTGTTCTGTCTTTCAACTTATCTGACATTTTAGAGATAAAGGACATCTAGCTCTAGGGCCCCTTAAAATTAAACTGTGTTCGTGTGCTACCTAGCAGTAAAGTTAACTTGTAAAATTGTCCAGAGTTAAGAAAACTTGGGAAGAGACTGGGACGGAAGGAATTTAGAGCTGCATTGAAAGAAAAAGGTGCAAAGTTGGTACTGAAACTAGAATTTAATGCAAGTAATCTGAGCAAGTCCATGACTGTCGTAGTCATATTAACAAAACACATTGTGCTGTGGATAAACGGCATTGCAGAAGAACCTGTGCAGCTATTATGGGGAGATAAAGGTTCAAAGTAGAAGTGGTAACAAAATGAAATGTTTCCATAACATCAAACTGTTGCAAAAAGTTTTATATGTGAGTTTCCATCTGCTGTGGCATAACAGATCTTGTGGAACAGTGTGAGAGAGTTCTCAAAACTGAATATCCAGGTGACGGTTGTCTTTTGGCAATGGCACCTAGAAGGCTCGTATGGGTGTTCATATATGTAAATATATGTGTCTCAAGTAAGATATTCCAGATAAGAATATCAATCTATTAGATATCTGCTTGTTTTGGCTTTTACCTACTAAGTTTCTGTCAGACATTTCTCACTGATTTGTAAGAATGCAATTGCTCATTTGCTAACAGAGAATTTTTTGTGTGTGTGTGTGTATCTTACAGGATGCTCCATAAGTGCAATGACAGATTTAGTTTTCCTGGTAGATGGTTCGTGGAGTGTAGGGAGAAATAACTTCAGATATATTCTGGACTTCATGATTGCCCTTGTATCAGCTTTTGACATTGGAGAAGAGAAGACGAGAGTTGGAGTTGTTCAGTACAGTTCAGATACAAGAACAGAGTTCAATTTAAATCAGTATTTCAGAAGAAGTGATCTTATTGATGCAATTAAAAGGATACCTTACAAAGGTGGCAACACAATGACAGGTACAGATTTCCCACATACGTGTTTATTCAGCATTTCATTTTATAATTCAAACTTGCTTTAAATTCTAGTTCATTCAAGCCTCATAAAGCACAACTTGTGGTGGTGTTTTTAGGTGAGGCTATTGATTACCTGGTTCAAAACACCTTCACTGAGTCTGCTGGAGCAAGAAAAGGCTTTCCCAAAGTAGCAATTGTCATTACGGATGGAAAAGCTCAAGATGAAGTTGAAATTCCTGCAAGAGAGCTTCGCAACATAGGAGTTGAAGTTTTTTCTTTGGGTACGTTGAGTTTTTCTAAGGAATGAGAGATTAGCATTCCTAAAGAAGTTAGTTATGTATTTTGCTGATTGTGTGTTTCAAGAATTTTGCTATGCCACTCTTTCCATGTGTGTGCTTTGAAATGGGTTGTTTGCACCCTCCAGTGTGGAACGTACCAGTTCTGTTAATTTGATAGTAATTCTGTAGGTCCTACACGGAGATTAAGATGGCTGACAAGCACAGTTTCAATCTAGGCCTTATTGAAGACAGCACGTTATTTTCTCAGGTTGAAAATGAAGTATGTCACCTCATTGTGTTAATAATTATTTTATAGTTTGATTATTGATAATGACAGAAGACAGAACTGAATTAAACTCAGCTTTACCCCAGGATATTTTGATACTTTATGAACACATTCACAGGTGTCTGTGTTTTATGGTCACTTAACACAGTCCTGTCTATTGCAACTTCTAGGAATCAAAGCAGCAGATGCAAAGGAACTCAAGCTGATTGCATCTCAGCCTTCACTGAAGCATGTGTTCAATGTGGCTAATTTTGATGGAATTGTGGATATTCAGAATGAAATTATCCTTCAGGTGTGCTCTGGTGTTGATGAACAACTAGGTGAACTGGTTAGTGGAGAAGAAGGTAGGGTGCTTTATATAAATATATTTATTGACTTCAGTTTACTCTGGTGCATGTTTAAGGGTCTATCTCCACTTCCTTTGCTTTATTTTTGGAGTTTGATCCGTTGTCTTGTTTAGTAAGTGTGGAAAACAGATCTCAGCTTTCAGCATGTAAATAGAGAACAGAACATGTGATGCAGTAGATTTGGAATAGCACCATTATTCCATGATTTCAAGGGTAAATGCAGTGATGTGCAGTTATCAGAGTCTCATAGAGTTAATTTGGACACAGGCATCACTTCTATGGAAAAATGTACTAAAGGGAAAAAAACTGCTTGGTGAAGGGGCAAAATATGTAATAGGTTAAGAACTGAGGAACGAAAACTGGAGAATGCTGAGAAAACGTGAACATCAAGCTGTATCATTGCAGCTTTCTGGCCCTGTAAGACTCTAAGTAACTAGTTATTCTTGGACCATAATGACAGCAGGGATGACTCTACTGTTATAATGCTCTGCTCAGGCTCACACTCTCTACTGTGTTTCTGTGGGTGTAGCTCTCATTTCTGATTGAAACAGTATTAAAGCAAGACAGCATTTCTCCTGGAACTTCTACTACACTCAGGGGGCCACAAATGTATTGCTCATATTTATTCCCTCTCATTGATGCCCCATTTGGACTGTCCAATAATTCACTTGCGTTTATTTATGTTAAAAAAAATCTGATTTTTAGTAAAGATTAAGCAAAGATGACTAAATTTTTCCAGAAATAAAAATGTGCAAGAAAATATGTTAATAATTGTAATTAATATTTTGGGTTTGCTTTTGATTTCTTTCAGTGGTGGAGCCTCCTTCAAATCTGGTGGCTACTCAGATCTCCTCAAAATCTGTTAGGATCACTTGGGATCCATCCACAAGCCAAATAACTGGCTATCGGCTTCAGTTCATTCCAATGATAGCTGGTGGAAAACAACATGTACTGAGTGTGGGACCTCAGACTACTGCTCTAAATGTTAAAGATCTCTCTCCAGACACAGAGTATCAAATTAATGTTTATGCAATGAAAGGACTGACCCCCAGTGAGCCAATAACGATAATGGAAAAAACACAACAAGTAAAAGTTCAAGTGGGTGAGTTGGGAGCTACTATGTTATTTTCACACAGTAGCTTTTTGTTGTTTAAAACTCTGATGCTTGTTTTAACACCATACCTTTATTATTCATGAGAAACAGCTTTACTTAGAATGGTTTATTTCCTTTGTAAGCAACCGGGTATGATATATGAACTGCAGATGCAGTTGTAATGCTGTGGCTATTGAATATCTGTTTATAGTGGTAATTCTGTTTCTTTACAGAATGCTCACGTGGTGTGGATGTAAAGGCTGATGTTGTGTTTTTAGTGGATGGTTCCTACAGCATTGGTATCGCCAATTTTGTTAAAGTAAGAGCCTTTTTGGAAGTTTTAGTTAAAAGCTTTGAGATATCGCCTCGAAAAGTACAGATAAGTCTTGTCCAGTACAGCAGAGATCCCCATATGGAGTTTTCTTTGAACAGATACAACAGAGTGGAAGACATAATTCAGGCTATTAACACCTTCCCCTACAGAGGTGGATCTACCAACACAGGCAAAGCGATGACATATGTGAGGGAGAAAGTATTTGTTACCAGCAAAGGATCAAGACCAAATGTACCGAGAGTCATGATTCTTATTACTGATGGAAAATCGTCAGATGCTTTTAAAGAACCTGCAATAAAGCTGAGGGATGCAGATGTAGAAATATTTGCAGTTGGTGTGAAGGATGCAGTGCGTACAGAGTTAGAAGCAATTGCATCACCTCCTGCTGAAACTCACGTTTACACAGTGGAAGATTTTGATGCCTTTCAAAGAATATCATTTGAACTTACACAGTCTGTCTGCCTACGGATTGAGCAGGAACTGGCTGCTATAAGGAAAAAATGTAAGTAACAACTATTACTTAGAAAAATGTAGAAAATTCAATTAAAACAGATATGAACCAATGTTTTGTGCTTGTAGTTAACTGAAGAATTGATATTGATGAAATTGTCCTTATACAAATGATAGTTTTAATAACTGGGGATTTGGTTCTCGTCTTCAAACATATTAAAAACAACGGGGGAAATTAATGGAGAAATTGAGATGAAAAAGTTATTGGAGAAATATTTTTTCCCCTCCCCTCCTTGATACCTAGAAAGCTATTAAAGTTTGTGTCTATCTAGAATGACTTCAGCGGATGTACTCTGCTTTTGCATTCGATGTCTTGAGTAAAACAGTTACTTACTAGGGCTATTCTTCTTTAGCTGTACAAAATAGCTAGTAGGTAGTTAGTCTGCTCTTGTCTTTTAGAATTTCAAAGGCAATGAACCAATGCCAACACCTCCAAAGGGTAATTTGATTAATTTTTAGGGTAAAACGAATGGCCCTCTGAAATGGACTTAGACAAGACAATTTGAGACAGGAGATGCTAGGTGATATTAATCTCAATGTAACTGTAAAGACTGAAATGAAGTAGCACATGAAAGTCTTCACATGCATCCAGATTTGGTGACCTTGGATAATGTTTAATATTTAGAAGATTTCCAAATGACCAACTTTTGGTCAGCTAAAGTTATTTATGATTATTTGCAGCCTCAGTGTCCCTACCTATGTTTAGTAGAACACTAACATTGAATAGTCCCCAGTATTGAAAACCCCACTCTCTTTAAAAATAAGCCTTCTGTTTCAGGATAGCTTTGAGGAACAAACCAGCAAAGCAGCCTTTGTTTTAGAGGGCTCAAGCAGTCTTAACATCCCCACTGTTAGGCTGACTAGGCCAAGCAAAACAAGCCCAGGATGTCAGGTTTGTGTTTGTGCCTCATGTCAAGTTCCTTGTTTCCCCTTTGACTCCATTCCTGAAAAATTACTGGGATTTATTTTGTCCTATTTTTAATATAGATTTGAAAAAACACAAGGATTCTTAGTTCCCATTGAGGGCATAATGTTATTGCTGTTCATGGGACATATGAAAGAGGGAACCCAATGTGGTCATCAGATTCTAACTTAAGTTTCCATAAGTACATTTTTTCAGATAGACTGTTCGCATTTGATCTGGAAATCACTGAGTTGGTGCTTCTACTCATGGTCATATGATTTGGGACAACCTAGATATGATCTTTATGAAATTTGATAGCTATAAACAAGTATAGAAAACAAATACTGTTGTATGTGCGACAAAATATCTGTTCAATTAGAATAAATCAAAGTATTGAGGGACATTTTTGACTTATTTTAGAGATCTTGTGTTTAAAAAATATAGTAGCAAGTATGCCTCATCTGTGTGTTTTTATTTCCTACAGCTTACGTACCTGCAAAGAATATGGTCTTTTCTGATGTAACATCTGACAGTTTCAGAGTGAGCTGGTCTCCAGCTGGATCTGAGGTTTTGTCCTATCTCATTAAATATAAAGTGGCGGTCGGTGGAGATGAGTTCATTGTTTCTGTACCAGCTTCAAGTACTAGCTCAGTTCTCACCAACTTGCTACCTGAAACTACTTACGCAGTCAGTGTGATTTCTGAATATGAAGATGGTGATGGCCCTCCCTTAGATGGAGAGGAAACCACCTTAGAAGGTAGGCTTTCCATTATTCTCAGTCACAAAAAGGTTGGATGTTCAAATAAGAATTTACTTTTGAGAGAATGGCTGTATGCGAAACAGCCAGCTAAGGCCAAGAAGCTATACTGGTATGAAGGATGAGAATAATCATTACTGCATCTCGGTGCATTTAGTAAAGATATAAAATTCCAGCAGTAGGCCAACATTAAATTGTTAAGATTGGATTTTATTTTATTTTCCTTGAGATGCTGTTTGTCTGTAGCGACCCATTTTTGAATGATGTGTTGTCAATAACAAATTCACTGGCATGTATTAATCTTAATCTACGTTTAAGTTGGACTAGATGATTGTTGTAGGTCCCTTCCAACTGAACTATTCTTCTCTGTTTAATAATCATGACTCTGATGCAGGAATGCATGTTGACTTTAATACATTTAAAGTCCAGTGTGTACCTGTGTAATCTGCTGTGTTTACATCTAAGTTACATTAATAGAAATTCTGTTTTGTATATCATAGACTTAAAGGGGCCTGAGTTTTTAATCAACTGATCAACTGTTTCTCATCAGAACTTCATGGATCTGATCCAATAACTCTTACTGATTCAAAACTTCCATTGATGTCAGTGTGAGTTTATGTGATCAATGGCTGTAAATTTAAGCATGGTAGCTGTACTTTTTCTTAATAAGAGTTGCCGTGATGCATTTCCACTGATTTAAGGGAGAAGGATGACAGTAAATTTGATTTTCTATTTCAGTAGTTGAATACTCAGCCTAGTCTAAATCATGCTTTTAAAAATATCGATCCACTCTTTCTCATTATTCCATGCTGTCATTTGTGACCTTTGATGACGTAAATGGTTCCAAGGGAGCAAAAGAAACAGCATGGAAATTTGTTAATTGCTCTTTCCTCTTAGGACTGATAGAGATACACGTTTATAAAATAGCTTAGTTTGGATGTTAAGTTTGGAAGATACAGGTTTCACTGTTGGTGCGCGTATTTCCATGACTGTACCAGTCAGAATGGTTTGGCCACACGTAACTTTCCCCTTAGGAAAACAGGCAAACTCCTGGCTGATAGAGTATGTAGCTTGTGCATGTAAGGGACAGGAGGAAGAATAGCTTTAATAAAAATAATCAATGTTCCCATGTTGTAACTGATGTTTCCTTAAATAATTGTGCATCTCTATCTGATAAAATCCCAACATGTCTGAGAAGATAGAGTTCTTCTGCAATCGTGTAAACAGCAGCAGCTCTCCATGCAGATCTAGCTATCAATTTGGGCCAGACAGCTTTCTTGGCAGCTGGCCAAGAAACCAAAGGTTTCAGGATTTTAAAGAATTTGAAATTGAGTATTGTGTTTCTGATTAGTAGAAAACAAGTTCCTTTCTTTAAAACTAGGATCATTAATTGCTCCACTCTTAACAAGTCTGTAATTTAACACTGAAGAACAATGCTTTTGGCATTCCAGTTGAATTAGACTTTAGATAGTAAATCATCAAAACCAAAACTTTTTTTGCCTAAATGACAATGCTACATACTGCTAGGCAACTTGTAGTACAGTAAACCTTAATATCTGTTGGAAAAGTCAAGTCCTTTGGTGTGCCCATTGAGCGCATATGAAATGACCTGAGCTGCTATATCGTTTTTCAAGGAGCAGGCTAGGTTAAATCATTCACAACAGTTTTTACTTAATTTCTGGGATAATGAGCTATTTCTTGTCTTGGAGTTTGAGACTTAATTCGGAAGCCTTTTTTAAACTTTAGATGCAACTCATATTGCAATGAATATATTTTTTGTTGTGAAAATTTAACTGAGATAGATTATTTTTATTTTTCCTGTTCCATTTACCTTGGTCATTTCTTTGAAATAAGAGAGCTGCCTGTGTGTAGTCAGGCATATCTGAATAACTATCTGTAAATGGAGATGGTGCAGAAGGAAATGGCCATAGCAAAGAAACCTATATGGTTTGTTGTGTTAAGAAATGTCCCCACTATGCCCAAATGTCATTTACACAGTTCAGTTCTACTGTTATGCTAAACACAGTCTGACTGTCTTAAGTTTCAGAAGCGGTTGTATAAACTGGGATTAACGTACTTTTGAGGACAAATTTATTAACTGCCGATTGCAACTCTGGCCCTAAATTTTCAGAAATGACTAATGGTTTGTGTGACTTAAAACAATGTGAGGGCAATATAAGCTCTTGTTTTGGTAAATTGGATGAGCTAACAGAATGGTTGGAATGGTTTCATTGCAATTATTACTTGATTAAAAGCAAATATTTACAAGCTACATGTGTATATTTTTTGTAGTTAAAGGTGCTCCTCGAAACTTAAGGATAACAGATGAAACTACTGATAGCTTTGTAGTTGGCTGGACCCCAGCTCCCGGAAATGTTCTTCGGTACAGGCTTGTATATAGACCGCTTACTGGAGGAGAAACAAGACAAGTGACTGTCTCAGCAAACGAAAGATCAACTACTCTGCAGAACTTGATCCAAGATACAAGATATGAAGTGTCTGTTATTCCTGAGTATCAGTCTGGGCCTGGGAATTCACTAAATGGATATGCAAAAACTGATGAAGGTATGTGATCGATGCTGTGAATGTAGTAAGCTTGAGAAGAACTCCCTGTATGCTGACATACTCATACTGAAAAGAGAATAATCCATATTAGCCATTTGTATTATCCTAGATGAGCAGGGAATTACTCAAACCTAGTGGCGAGGTAATTTAAGAAAATATAATTTATCAAAATTGTAATATTTTATTTTAAAATACAGTATATTGAATCTGCAACACCTAATATAGCAAGGTAACTTGAGTGAAGAAACTACCTGTATGTTTAATTAACTGTCCTCATGGTTCTTCATGTTGTCAATGATAGAAATTACATTTCTTTTCAGCAAATTCAGACCCTGTTTGCACTTTGCTCTGAATGACTAGCAAGGAATGAGTGAAATGTTTTATTTACTAAAGTTATCACTGTAGCCTTAACTTGCATGAAAACTTATGATCCTTTAACAGGTATCATGCCTCATTAAAAGAAATCCTGAGAGTACAAAGACATTACGAATGTCCCGATCACTGATGAAAGTTCACTGATATTTTAAATATTAGAAACTAGAAAAACTATCATCAAAAAGAGCTCTGTAGGCAACCATAATGTGTTAATTTCACATTTCATTGGTCATCTTTGACTTGATTCTGCAGGCAGTGGCTTCAACATGGATCTTGTCATGTTGAAGTTGAACATATGTTCAGGTGTTAGTATGCGTGTTCCAGGATTTAGCCTGTAGTTTTAACAGAAAAAAGAATAGGAGCAAAAATACTTTGTTGCACATTTTTGCCTCAAGAGGATGGGGACGGAATTGTACAGTCCTGATTACAGCGATGTTATATTGTAGCAGTGGTAGCACAGGCTATTCAGGAATTATTTTTTCAGCATGAAGTCCTACGTTGTGGTAACCTAAAAAATAAACCAAGAAATGAAGCTTGCTGTAACTTGTTTTCAACATCTTTTGACATGTGCAGTTCGAGGAAATCCAAGAAATTTGAGAGTTTCTGATGCTACGACATCAACAATGAAGCTGTCTTGGAGTGCTGCTCCTGGCAAAGTGCAGCAGTACTTTATAACATACACTCCAGTCGCAGGAGGTGAAACTAAGGAAGTGACTGTGAAAGGTGACACTACCTCTAAAGTGCTGAAAGGCTTAGATCAAGCCACTAGGTATGCATTGACTGTGTCTGCCTTGTATGCCTCTGGAGCAGGAGAAGCCCTTTCTGGAGAGGGAGAAACACTTGAAGGTAATTATTCATTGTTTCTGTACAGTCATTAATTTAATTGATTGATGCTTAAGATGTCTTAAAGCGCACTGTGTTCCTGAATTTTCTGTAGATGTAAATACATGAATGAAAAATAGGCATAAAGACACTCTCCTACTTTGAAGGGATTTTCCAAACCTACTGTCTATCAGAAAACAGTGGGATCAAATCACTGGTTGTGGAGAAGACTCTGGGTCTTTTGAAAAATGTATTGTCAGAAGCACCAACCAAAACTGACTGTACTTCCACATCAGACTCTGTGAAATATTTTGTCTTATAACTCTCAACTTCTGAGCAGTTTTAGTGGCAGATTGTTCTTAATTAATTAAGGATTAAGGATTAATTAATGGGGTTAAAGTGTCTCACTGATTTGAAAATTTGCAGGCTTTCTATTGTACTGAGATGGAAAGATGTACAGGGACCATTTTTACATTAGTGAAGCAACATCAAGTCTAGGCATAGGAATAACGAATCATCCTGCTTTTAACTAATAGGATTAAGAACCTGGAGCTGAGCTAAGCATTAACGGAATGCTGGCAAAGGTGTAAGCGGAGCCAAAGGCTTTCTTATAAGGAGAGGAGGCTACTCTCACTCTGCCTTGAAGTGGAGAATTTCCCAGACTTCTTCTCTGTGAGCATTCTCAGTGTCATCTGTTAATTGTCAGAGGATAGGGACAGCTGCCTCCTAGGCCATGAAAGGAAGTGTGACTATGCTCTGTGCTGGCCGGGTATGTATTGCTAAAGTCTGGCACTGCAGCTGTGTAGGCATGGTACTTGAAACATTTTACAGATAAATTATGTGGAATTAAAACTCGTCCATTGACGCTAGTGGAGTTATAGTAGGGATATACTTGGCTCTCATGTTCTCTATCAGTTTCACTTTTTGTTTATGACATAGTTTAGGAAATAAACCAGAAAACGTATTTTAAATAGGAAACTGTTAAAAAAAAAAAAAGAAATCCATTCCAATGATTCACCAATGTGCTAAATTCATCCCACTAAAGTTTAGGCACTTAACTGAATGCTGCAGTTTGCAACATGGACTCTCTAGGAGTCTTCAGTGATTGATGAAGAAAGGCAGATACTTCCAGAAGGCAGGTAGTCCATCTGAGATCTCATGTTTCCTTCAAAGAAACATTTCTCTGTCCATTGACTATAGAAGGAACAACTGAGAGCTAGGCACCAATTCCCTGTCGGCCCCACTACCTAAGTCTCAGACAATGATCCAATCCACCTATTTACATTGAGACAGGGTGCAGGCGTCAGAGAATTGGGCGCCTTGGAATTTTTGCTGAAAGTTCCCTAACTTACTCACTTTCACTACCCATGCGAGATCCAAAATGCTCTTTTTTGTAGGAGAAAAGAACCTGTCTGCTGCCCAGAACGTTGCTGAGATCCAGGTAAAGGAGAACAGGTAGCTGGATTCTGCCCATATTCTCCAGAAAAGCCAGGGGTGATCAGGACTTGCTGAACTTCCCTGTTGGTGGTGGTGCTGCCACTTCCTTCTGTGTCATATTCTACTAGGTGTTACACTTTTTTGGGAGGAAGAGGGATTGTAGAGATGTAGGCCTTAGTCAGCCTGGGAGAGTTTGAATTCACATCTTCATATCCCAGCAGATTCACAAGGCTAGTGTATGCTGGGCAAGTCTCCTTTACTCTGTCCATTGAACCTGAGCCACTGTATGTCCAGGAATGCAAATATCACTCTCAGAGCAAGAGAAGACTGGATCTCAAGTGGACAGAGGAGCCTGGCATCCCTGCTTTTTTTTCTATGCTGTCAGTGGAGAGAGGAATGCCTCTGTCTTCCTTTGAAAATCTTGAGAGGCGTCTGTCTCTGTTAAACAGACTGAATTGTCCGCTTCCTTATGGAGGTGCCTCAAATTTTAGTGAAGGGTTGAGTAAGTTGTTTACATTTAGTGGAAAGGTTTTCATTGAGTATCTTCATAGTAAACTCATGAGAGATTCTTTATTAATGTGGAGCTCAACTGTGTTTCAAATTCATAAAATAAACTTAGCTTTTTATCCTATCACAAAACTTGAGCAATAGAAAAGAGAAAAGTCTTTTAAGGTGTTGCCTAGAGCTTCAGTTAAAACACACTCCGAACAGAGAGAGCAGTGAATGAAATACAGCAGAATTAAAAAGATAGAGTCATCAGAAAACCAGAATTCAGTCTCAGGTAGAGAATGTCTTGTCCTTTCAGTGCTCCTCCTTCCCAGGAGGGCTATGATTCTGATTTGGACTTTCTGCAATGATAAATTGTCAATAAGAAGAGTCAAAAATTTAAAAGGATAGTTGACTATAGCTCGGCAATGGGTTTATATGCAACCAGATGGAGTTTTAAATTCACGTTGCACTTGAAAAGACACAGAAGCTTTCCCGTAAGAGGTTTTACTCTAAGAAACTGAATTAAAACCTTATGTCTAAAATTCTGTGACAGATTTTATTTTGTGATAAATATGAATAAATGAGCATCCTGTCACTTAACTGAATTACTTTTTATTCAGTTTCTCATCTGGGAGGAAACCTAATTAAAAATTACTTTTGTCATTTTGAGAGGTATAGCTTTGTGACTCAGAGGTATATCCTTTGAAGGTTCAGCTCAATTTGAAAATCCTATCAGGGTGCGCTCCAGAAAACATTACTCTTCACATTAAAGCTGTCTATTAAATTTTTCTTGGTTAGATAAAATGTTAGTAAAAGTATATACAGATGTCAGTCATTATTGGGTGATCAAAGGTAGAGAACAGAGTACGAATTTCTGTTTGCATGAAGAGACCTAAATCATGATGTTTCCTCATGGAACATCCACCCTGTATTTCAGTCATCAGCATATCTGCAGTTTCATGGGGTAATAAAAATACTTGAATTAGGCCAAAACTCTTTGGACATGGTCCATAGATATTTTAAAAAAGACTCTCTGACTAATGGTATGAAAGGTTCTCAGAATATCTGTTGAAGTACATATAAGACAATATTTCACTGTATGATACTGTCTTACCACGTTGAAGGATAAAAAGACAAAACCGTTGAGGAAAACCAGACAATTAAGAATAAAAGAGTTGCAGTTTTGGAACTGAAAGGTAACATTCAAACTTCAAAGCTTAATATAGAAGTTTACTTGAAAAAAGAAGTCATGCTGCCTGTGAAGCTAAAATAAATATGATTTGACTTGGCTGAAGAGTTACACAGGTCAGTGAAGTGAATACTTGACTATTAGATGAAATAACTTGTCTGACTAAGGCTAGGAATGGAACGGATCTTAACTCCTGGAGAAATAAACTTATCAGCAGTGATGATAAAAAAGCTGTGAAAGGAAGCATAAAAAAGTGTTTAGTATTTCAGTTAGTTTTTCCGTGAGCCATAGTGTCTGAGAAACAAAATAGTGTGGTGTGTGTTTTTCATTGCCAAAAGCACTGAAGCACTGAGCACTTAAGTATTTTCCTGTATCAGGAATCCCAGTGGGGCTTACTTGATGTCTTCAACATATGAATTCTCACCAAACCTATTTGGTCAGTGATGTCATAGTTGCTGGCCACTTCAGTTCATCATCATATCAAGAGCTAGACTTGAGATTGCCTTTCAAACTGAGACAGTTAGTTTATATGTAGTCTAAGAGGAACCAGTTTGAGTGTAGTGAACATTTCAGCACTAATAGGAAAGTGAGAAAAGAGGAGCTCAATACAGTAGCTTCTCCAGCTATCGTAATAGTCAAGTGGCAGGAAATGAAAAACTGAGGCTCTCAGATGTTTATGGAATTTTACTGAGTCACTAAAGGGTCCCCTGTGACTAAGGATGTAGACAAACATTCCTACTGCCTTCAGTAATGATTTTTTTTGCTCTGCATGTAGAAGGAGAATTCACATCAGTTACTGTATCTCAGTTGCAAGGGTAGCCTTCAGCAGAGAGAGAAAAAATGATAATTTTTTAGACGACTCTAACATGATTTGCAAGAACATGTCTGCCCTGGTATTCATTGAAGGTCTTTCACTTATGTATGTTATCTCCAAAGTAGTCTGGAGCAGTTACAAATTGCTCTTGGAAGTTCCTCCTCTTCCACTGTTTTGCACTACACCACAGTTTTTCAGTGTGTTAAAGTGGCTTGTTTGTTTCAGGATACTTGAGAAAATCAGTCCACACAAACTCAGCAAACATACTGTGTACTTGATATCGTTTACCAGCTGGGTAGCCTCTGCTTCTCCTTTTGTTTTTCTTTTTGCTAAGTATATGCTTACCCTTATTGTTTCTCCACGTAAAACAGAGAGGGCAAATATTCCCCCAAGTAACTGTAGATAATCTCTTTCATAAACTGTTTGCATAGCTATTTGGTCCAGCCCAAAGATAAACACATGCCAGAGGATCAGAATTTTATGAACTGTTCACAGACAACACGGTATAGACAGTTTAACAAATGAGTAATCAGAAAACTACTCATTTCTGAGGGTGCGGTTCCATACCTTACAGGAGAGAATGTTTTTATTTCTTTTTTTCTTGTTTATGGAGTGGGAAAAGGCAAACAATGTTTTTGTCCTTCTATTGAAGGAGCGTGCTTTCCTTCTTCAGTAAACCAGATTTCAGAAAATTTATAGTGCGCTGATCTTTTATTCAGCCTCTTTCAGTCACTGGCTGATTTTCTCTGCAATTATGAAGTACCATCCAGAGGTGAAAGTTCTGGAACTTTATACTGCACTAAACATAACTGCACGTGCAAAATATGTGCTGTAGAAAACTGTCTACTTTTATCCTCTCACTTTCAAAGGTGCATGGTAATCCATCACTAGGCAGCTTTGGTTGGAGCCCTTCTATAAAGGTGCCATGGAAAAATTTTCCTCAGACACATTTTGTTGGCTGTGATTCCCCTCAGCTCTCACAAAGTCGTTGAAACTGCTGAAGTAAATTAAATCAGTGAAGGCTGGCGTTTGCCGTGTGGTGAAACAAGGCTTGTGACAACTGGAGAAACTAAACGAATTAGCGCTGGTGGTTATATTTGATGATAGGCAATACAGATCAAAGAACAAGCAAGAAACACCCACAGGAATGCCACAGGGTAAAGTCTCCCTCGTATCCCCAAACACCCCAAACAAACCATTTAGCTTTCAATTTTTTTGGAGATCATATGATCTTACTCAAGTCGTTATACACCAGAAATAAAATACAATGATAAACACAGTGTGTGCAGTGAGCGTAAATGCAACAGACAGTGAGCAGTTTGCAAGAGCTACTGTTTTTCTGATTGGTTTTTTAATAAGAGAGGTGGTTGCAAGTCTGGCAAGAATTTGGTTTTCTGCCTAAAAGCATGCTGTCAGATGAAGAGAACATACTGTGTGTTAGCTGCTAAATAGATTAACTTTCATAATTTGCAGTTGCTTTAAGGAGAAAAAAATTCATTACTAAATTAAGCAATCTGCACAGAAGTGTTTAGTCCTAATGAATGTCTGAAAAGTTTGAAAGCTGCAGATCTGTTTTATGAGTGTCCTTTTGCTGGCAGTTACAGATTTTTCGGAACAGCTTGAAGAATATTTCAGTTACTGACTCTAAGCAGAGGAGTCATTACACTTTTAAATACAAGTTTCAGAGAAATTTAGAAAAAAAGACTTTTTTTTTTTTTTTTTTTTCAGAAAAAGATTGAGTGGTCAGATTCCCATCTTGCTTGCATTGAGAAATTTCCAAGTATTTCCACTTATATCTCAGTTAGGTTCCTAGGCTAGAAACACTGTTGGTGTAAACGGATGTAGTTCTTTTGAAATAACTGAGACTGCTAGTCTACATTAGCAGAGATGTCAACCCATTTTATTTCTTACTTTTGTACATTTTAGAATAACCAATAAGAGTGTGTTATATTCGGGTGATAAATTTGAAAGATAATTATGTCATAGTCTCTTGCCCTTTAGAAAGAGAATCTTTATGTTTCTGTGATATAGTGTCCAATCCAGCCATCCCATTTGACAGGTAGCTGTTTGTGCTGTGAGAATCAGGCCATACTAAAGCAATATATTGAAAAAAAGTTGTCATGACTGATTCACTTCTCAGTTTTAAGTTATTTTCTGTTGTTTAAATTTCTTAGAGCTTAGGTTCGAGGATTTTGAGTAGGGGCTTTCTTTTAGGTCAGAAAATGGATAGTAGTTATTTGATAAAGAAATTTCTTTTTGCTGTTTCTATGGTAACATAAGAATGCTTTAGAAATTAATGACCTCCTACAGGCAGAGTAGTACAAATTCAAGTGACATTTTGTTACAATGAGGTTTTTAGCATATCACAGGGAATTTACGTAATGTGCAGACTGTGTAGTGCTGCTTCCGTCCTGACAGAAACAAGGACTCAGTGTCCTCGGGATATTTAATGCTGTTTCATGCATTTTTAAAATTATACATTCCAAGATTTTTTGAGTCTGACATTTGAAACTGACTTTTGATAATCTGTGGAAAATTATCTTAGTTTTATACAGGAAACAAAATCTATATCAGAAAAAAATTAACACGGGAAGGTTGAATGAATAATAAAGATATCTCTAGACAGTTGAGAGTAGTATTAACTGATTACTGTTGGAAAAGACAGATAAAATGTTAAAGGGACTGAGTATGAATTCCCATTGGCTTTATTCTAGAGCAGAGACTCAGGAGCGCTCTGGCCAAAGTCCCTCTGTTTTGGGTCAGAACTCTCCTGGTTCGCATCTCCTGACCTTTCTGCATTCCCAGTAGCAGAAGAGCAAGGAACCTGCTCTAACAAGGTCAAGTGAGCATTCCCTTTGTGTAGCAAGTCCTTGGCTCTCCCCTGCACCGCGTCCACATCCGCTCTCTATGTGCCTGAGAGCTGGTACTCCAGAAATAACCAATGACTTTGTGGCTCGGAGGGAAAGAAATCAAAGTGACTGTCTCCTCCAATGCTGAGGAGAATTTGGCCATTAGAGTAAACCCTTAAAGTGATTCTTCTACCACCTCATCTGATGCTGACTATCCTGTTGTAAACAAGGCAGGACTCAGGTCATAAAATTTTGGTATATGCCTCTGCAAGAGAATGCTTGTTTATTTAGTTGATTCTGACCTTTTAGGATGCTGGCTTAGATCGATCCTATGTTTAACTTAAATGAAACATGGCTCTGCATGAAATTTACTGCTGCAGGTTGATTTTGAAAGCTGATTTTAAGAGCACATACAGAAAATTGTTTGAACTTCAGGCCCAAACTGCATGCACAACTACCACTGAAATCAGCTGGAGTTGTGTAAATGTTTCTGAGGGGAAAGGCCATTTGAATAAGGCCATGTGATTTTTATGAATGTCAACATTTTAATTTTAGCTGATTCACAGTCTTGTTTTCAATAACAACAGTGATTGCTGGAGAGCTATGGGAAGCGAGCCAAGTAGACACAGGGAAACTGTTTTAATATTATATTGTGTCTCTGGCATACTATAGTGGAAAAACTTAATATGGAAACTGGACATTGCAGAAGTTCAGGACTGAGTGTAAAAGCACCTGACTGAAAGTTACCAAGTTAATTTTTGAGAGTGTGTCTGCACTGAGTGATGGTAAAGATGTACAAAGGACTGTAGGCACACGGCAGCTCTGAGCTAAAGACTGCCGAAGAGAATCTGATAGCCTGAAACTGGTGACTGGCTTGCTTGCCCAGGCAGGGATGTGACCTGTTCATGCAGTACTTCGTTTTACCACGTACGTGCTCACCATGGCTTACAGCTGTGCTTTCGCCAGCTGGTTTGGTGCTCCAAAGCATCATAGGACCTAATGCCTGCTAGGGGATAATTTTCAAAAACTAGCTGCTTCCTCACATGCTGATGACTTGAAGGCTGTATGAAGTGATGGGCATACTTTAACTTCCATTTCAAGTCAGGAAAAAGCAGGAGTCTTTTGACTGTTAACTACTTGCCAGCCAGCCAGCCAGCACTTTTCTTTCTTACGGTGTGCGTTGACTTTCCACCCTCCTTATCAATCCTATTTAAACAAGCAGGCAAGAAGCAGATGTACAACGAGTGTTTCTGAACACGTGAATGAAAGAACAGAATTACTGTTTAGGTGTAAGAATTGTAGATTTATTCTGTTTTGGTGCAACATAAGCAAGGTAACTCACTATTTTGTTTAAATCCAAGGAAAAAATATCTGATAGGTCCAATTGTATGTTTACTAGTCACTACATTATACCGGTGTTATTGTGGAGCATAAATATGTTTCTTGACTCTGAATGTAGCAGCTTAGATAATACTTGATGGAATCCTAATAATTTAAGACTTACAGTTGGACTGCAGCTTAAACACAGCTGCTCCCCTAATACAAAAGCACTTACGGGAGATCAAGTGAAGGAGAAAAAAGCTGTCAGTGAACTTCCACCTCACACATGAGGTGCAAATCAAGTTAGTGTGTTATGTTAAAGAAATGTTCTCGGTTGCAGTGTAACACATAAAAAGTCTAATTTCCTTTAGTAGGTAAATTGTCTTGTCAGCAGTTTCCAACTATTTGATGTAAAATTTTTCCATTTAGTTCTAGTGGTTTGGTAGGAATCCCAGTCCCTTTTCCTTCTCTTACCTTGCCTTATAAAAAAGATATTTAGTTCCAAAGGATATTTCTTTCAGAATCAACATGTTACAGTAACTGGTGTTCATTACAGTCCATTCCAAACAAATTATTTTCCTCTGTTATTTAATGACCTCAATAATGACTTAATCAATAATGGTTTTAAATATGCAATTATTTTTGCAGTGTTTCCAACATATATCATTAGCTGTGGCGTCTAAGAGTAGTCTTGCAAAAAATTCTGCTGTGGTAGCAGATACTTTAATACTGAAATCATGTTGTGGCAGAGCCATGTTTTAAAGTAGCCAAAATAAAGTGACTTGTATATTTATATTACATTAAAATATGGAAAGAAAGGTTTTTATTGTGAGACATCTGTGCATTCTATCAAGTTAGGTTTTCCATATTTTTTCCATTTGGATTGCCTTGATATTTTTTTTTTATTGTATGAAAAAGCCAAGATTTGGGAGTAGAAGTTTAAGAGCAGACAGAAAAATTGGTGTAATTTACTTTTGAAGGCAAATCTTTTTTTCAGGCTTCCAGGAAAATTGGTCTTTGGAGTTTAGATTCTACCCTGGCTTTCATTTAATGCAGTCACTGAATTCAGTGAGACTGCGTGAAGCAGAAGGTGAATCAGGCCTTTTCACTGTAATTTTTTTGTTGTATGCCACTGGTATTGTAGTGAAATGATAAACAAGTGAACTTTACCAAAACCTCTGTATCTTAGCCTTTTTTTTTGAAGAGAAGATGCCATAAACTGCAGTGATTTATATTGTGAGGCTAAAAATCAGTTTGAAGAGTAAAATTGTAAGTACTGATGTATAGTTGGAAGGGAAAAAGATTGCCTCCAGAAGAACATGATGGGATGTCCCAAGACTGTGAATTAAAATCAGAAAAAACCCACAACACATGCTCTGCTAGCTATATTTGAAAGTCAGCTTTGTGATTGGAGTGGTACCCTCTGATTCTGTCGTTTGCGTAGCTGATGAAGCTTTATTATACTGTAAGCATTATTTTCAGATAGGCTGCAACTAATTTCCATTCGTCTTTAAGCCAAGTGGGATTCTTTCACGCAGTTTTAATGAAGTTGTGCTGGCAATGGTATATTTCCAAAATGAAGTCTTTCTACAGGTAGTTCTGTTTGCTCCTGTGGGATTATATTTGGAAATGTTGCAGATTTATGGCGGAAGTGAAAGACAAATTAATACGAAAATTGAAAACATAGTATATGACTTTCAGCAACTTGTTGCTCAATCTTGGACTGAAACTGCTTCAGGCTTCTGAAAGTAGTGAAGTCTGTCCTTGCAATGAGCTTAAGCAATGGAAATTGGATAGACATTGAATTTGTGTTCAAAGAATTTTGACTATGGTTCTGTGGTTGCTGTGTTATAATATAGGGATATATTTTTATCAGTGGAGATAAAACTTAACTGTGATGCCAGGAGGCCACCACAAGTGTTTAAGTCCTCTTGCTAAGCAATCTCTCAGGAATGTCCTGTAGGCCACAGAGGATACACACCAAAGAACTGAGTGCTTCTATGTGTATGTGGACCTGGTTTTGTAGATCCCTTTTGCAGATTTTGCTACAGTGGGTTATTGCATTAACCCACCAGTCAGCGTTCCTTTCCTGCTATCAAAAGCCAGCCACTGAAAAAGGAAAATTGAACATATGTTGCAAACGCATGTTAAATGTTAAACAGAGGCACTCCTTTCAATGCACCACTTTAGAGCAATGAGCTCCATTTTTAAGCGGTGGAATTACTCTGGTGTGTTAGGTGAGACTCACGCATTCAGCTGACAACTGGATTTCACAGACTAATGAGCTGTTTCCTTCGTTCCAAGCTGGCTGGAATAAACTACAGGGAGGAAAGAGGTACAAGTTTTATGAATGGAAAGATGGATACTGTTTTCTACTGTAACTGCAGCATGAAGCAAACACTCTGCAAGTCAGTTGTAAACATAAAATGAAATAAGTGATAGATCTGGTAAACAGTAGTGTGGAAGATAAAAACAGTATTATTAAATAAGAAGATAAGGTTGTCAGAGAAAGGACTGTTTCACTCAGGTAAAGGTCTCCTTTATTTACTCCCCAGAAAAATGTTGTGCATATGAGATGAAGATGAATGAATGAAATAAAATTATTTACTTGAGAGTTAAATATTACCTAAATGAGCTGTAGCACATTTAGGCACTGGCTTCATTTCAAGTCTTTGATTAATGAACTTTTTTACTTTGCATATTTTAAAGCATAACTGCTAAGAATCTTACACGGTAAGGGATAGGGTCATTCATATTCTACAGTCAGCTTTAAGCATTTTGTTGAAAAATCCATCAATTTTCTCTTGGAACTACAAATATATGTTATTGAAACTAATATTGAGGGGAAAAGTTTGGTTTGGTTCTTATGATTGTTTTACTTCTCCATTTGTACTTTTCTAACTTTTGCTATTTGTATTTTAGAGACAATTTACTGTTTTTTTTTTTTTCTTGCAGAACGTGGTTCACCACGTAATTTGATTACCACAGACATAACTGACACTACAGTTGGGTTGTCATGGACACCAGCTCCAGGAGCAGTTAGTGATTATAGGATAGTATGGAAATCACTTTATGACGATACAATGGGAGAGAAGAGAGTCCCTGGAAATACAGTGGATGCTGTGCTAGAAGGCTTGGAGCCAGAAACTAAATACAGGATTTCAGTATATGCAACCTACAGCAGTGGAGAGGGAGACCCAGTAGAAGGAGAGGCTTTTACTGACGGTGAGTGTAGTACAACATTACCATCGTTTGTAACTTTGTGTTCTTGATGAAATTATCATATTTTAAAAAAAAATGGACCTTATTTTTCTTCATCTTTTTTTGTTCTGAAAAGTTCCCTCAAACCAAAATGCCACCTCAGATCATTCAATTCTAGCTTTTTGTTTTGTTTGACTGTTAAAAAAAAGGGAAAATCTCATCTATGCCATGTAGGTTTGGATTCAGGAAGAATTACTTCCACCTTAAGATGTGATTTTGTCTGCAAACTACTCTGAAGTCAACATTTCATAGACTTGGTGTGACTGCTGGAAATTAGGTGGAATAAATGTCTTTAAACTGAAAGGGTAGAGTTAGATTAGATATAATGAAGAACTTCTTCACTCAGAGTGGTGAGGCATTGGAACAGATTGCCTGGAGAAGTTGTGGATGCCCTATCCCTGGAAGTGTTCAAGGCCAGGCTGGATGAGGCATTGAGCAACCTGGTGTAGTGGAGGGTTTCCCTGCCCACGGCAGGGGGATTGAAACTAGATGATCTTTGAGGTCCCTTCCAACCCAAACCATTCTATGATTCTATGATTCTATGAAATGTTATGGATACAGAGGAAAGGTGGGGTAAATTCCCACATAATCAATGATTTTCCTTTCTAAGCTGTTGCCCTTTCCAGTCTTCACAGTCCTCAAACTGATGCTCACTGGGTGATTTTGGTATTTGTTATTTACCTTTCCTGAGGCTCTTCTTTTTTCTTATTTGATAAACACTATGTAGTATTAGTCAAAGCAGGTTCAAGCCTCTCCTGCAGTGTAGGCAAAGTGAAAAACACTGAGGAGCTAGGAATAGTTTGTTGCTGTATAGAAAGAACTGGCAAGTAGAGGAGGCAGAATGAATGAAGGGATGCCCTGGATCAGCCTTGATGTGTATGTTTGCCTAAAGGGGCCATGGGAAGACAAAGCCTGAGAGAATGCTCTGGGAAAACATTATGTGTGTTTACAGGTTATTGTACTTCTTGCTAAGCATCTGTTTTGACTACTGTTGGAGACAGGCTGCTGAACCACTTTAACCTTTGTCCTTGATCCAGTATAGTTGCTCTTAAGGTCTCACAAGAGTAGTAATTGCTGCCATTGGTAAGAGCTGACTCCTCACAGTCAAAGCGGAGTGCTGTCCCACATCTTCCTTCTTTCATCAACAGCAGCATTAGCTGTCCAGCCTTTTCCAGGTTAAGTAGGCAGCTTAGCCGTATGTTTTGTTGCTCCTCTCTTCTATCAATAGACCTAGACCTGAAACTTTCTAGCATCACATCTTTCTGTTGCAAACACAATCAGAAATTCTCATTTCCTAGGACTGGGAGAGGATACTGTAGCCTGCAAAGCCTACCTTACCGTGTGATGATATACTGACTGATTCTGGCATGCCAAGAAGTTTGTGTTTTGCCAAGACCTAGATGGCTCATTCCGGCTGACAGCCAGCATTACATACCTTTCAGTTCACTTCAGATCATTTGTAACGCTTGTTCAGTCTGGAAAATATCTCTTAGAAGCTGAGTGCTGCAATTTGTAGAGAAAATGCTTTATTAGTCCCTGTGCTTATTTATACTATCCTGCAAATAGTGGTGAGTGATTTTCCAAGCATTTGGAAAGTCACTCATCACTATTTGCAGGATAGTTTGTATGGAGCCCAACAGCCAGCAGTTTAGGGATTTACTAGTACCTTATCAGATCTGTAAACTCGAAACTTCGAAAATCTTAATTCTACAGGACATTGTGTTCATAAAAAAAACAAAGGCTTTATAATTTATCACTTTCATTTGAGAGTGCTGAATCCATTACTTAACAGGTTACTGAAAAACGTGACTAAATAAAACTCCCAGTTATGCCATGTCATCATGTAATTTATATTTCTTGTTTTTTTTTTCCTCTGTGGTGAAAAGCACACTAATATTTGTTTAGTCCATTACAATCAAAAAATAATTTAACAATGGTCTGTGAGATTCCCCTGTCTTCCTCACAATCAAACACTGTAAATTTAAAGAGGGCAATTTATATTTTTTTTAATACAGCAGAATGAATTTTGTAGGCATGCATTTGAACATATCTTTATGTGACAAAGTAAACATTTATCCATATTTTTACACTGAAAAGTGTCACCAAATGCCAGGACTGTGACAGTAGACAACGAGACAGAAAATACAATGAGAGTTACGTGGCAGCCTTCACCTGGGAAAGTCTTGTCTTATCGTGTGTACTACCGACCACGCAGTGGAGGCAGACAGATGTTTGGAAGAGTAAATGCTCCCACTACAAGCATAGTGTTAAAGCGACTTAAGCCACGAACTACATATGACCTCAGTGTTGTTCCAATTTATGATTTTGGACAAGGAAAATCAAGAAAAGCAGAAGGAACAACAGGTATGTATTGCAAGCTCATACATGATTTGATCATTAAAATTTTGTGCTTAAAATTATGATATGTAGAAAATATGGTGGAGTCTACCAGGATCATGAATTAACAGGCAAATTGAAGAAAATGTTAGAGTTTAAGAAGAGAGTTTGATTTGTTGGAAACTTCACTATAGCATAGCCTGAGCACGTTTTTTTGCTGTTGCTATTGAGGGTGTAAATACAGTGCAAAATCTGGTTGAAAGTACTGGACTTGTTTTAAAACACTATCATCAGAAGTCAAAGTGTTTCGTGAAGATGACAGTATATCAATGAACTACTAAATCAGGTGTTGTCAGTTGTTTCATACTTTGCCTTTTCCTCCTGGGTATTGATTAAATAGCTACCCAGCATCCTGTTACTTATATTTGTCTTCTTTGGTCACCATATTTTCTGTGGAAAACCTGAGGTAAGAGAAAGGGAGAGTAGGTGATTTTGAAGAGTCATCTGTGGAAGCCTGACGTCAGACACCATGGTCTTTTGGACAAGCTGTCTTCTCTCTCAGAAACTGAAGCTCTGAAACATTTATTAAGTCCTGGTGAGGGGATTTTTGCATGAAAAACAAAAGTCAGTTTCTACTCTGCCTTTAGTATGTGTGTGATGCTGGTCTTTCATTTTACAAGGAAATGTTCTCTTGCTGTCCAGATCAAATCAATCAGATTTAGAGTCAGTTTTTTACTTTCATAGAGAGAGCCATTATCAAAAGACAGCTTTTTTTCAAAATGTTTCTGCCCACGTGGGACTAGTGCCATTCACTGGAGTACACTGTAAATGCTTCATGCCATTCTCTGTTCTTTGAACATATATCATGTTGAATGATGGCTGGAACCTAACAGTGGAGATATTGGCACCTCAGTTACTGAAGGAAGATTTCTTTTTAAATAAAAATGTGATTGATGTAGAGAAGTAATGAAAACTTGATCAGCTCTTGACCAACACCTAGTTTTTCAATCTTGAAAATTATACTGAGATAAATCTCAGATCATCCAGTTGCTTTTGATTTTTTGACCTGTTTATCTTGATATGGATACGCTTCTGTGCTTTCAGAGTAGATAATTGTGGTGGTAATGACTCTTTGGAAGCAAGTGGAGTCTGAGCGATCTTGTTATTTGAAGCTGTTGTGATAATTCAGGGAGGAGTATCATGGGAGATGAGACAGAGAGGCTGTATTTCTTCTTGTGAGTGAGAGCGTATCTACTGTTTCTCAGCAGCATTCACAATCTGAGGACATTAATGATCTTTCTGCTATAGTTAGACAATGCATAGGCACAGAGATAAGACAAACTATCTTTTGTTAATTCCACCTTTGCACTCCAAAGCTATCGTGGTGACTTTGTGTTTACTCTAATTTCCATTTTTGCAATGTTGAGGTTATGCTGCTGCAGTATTTTCTGTGACGGCACTTTAGATTATGGAAAAGCTAAAAGTGATGCAGAAGCTAGCAGCAGGCTTGTTAACTACTCTGTGAGTACTGAATTGCACTGAGTAGCTACTAGTCTTCAGAGGAAATTGCTCTGGACCTAAAAACCTCAAGCCGTTTGGCTGGCACTCCTGAAGAATTGTTTTTTGACATACTGCCCTCACCTGTTGTTGGTGAAGTTGCTTGAGCGGCCAGGCCATGAACATGTAAAGGGAGACGACTCTTGGTGGGATCTTTGCTACAAAAGGGTCCTTGTTTCTATGCTCTCCATGCTCTGACCTATGGAACCCAGAGCTCTGAGGAAGCAGCTTAAGAAGTGATATTGGTAACTGAGTACTGGCCGGGTGTGACTTTTGCCTGCAGTAAATTCTGATTTTTCCAGTGTTGGTTTGAGTGGAAGCTGCTTCCATTTCTCTTTTTTTGGTCGATATGGCTCACCTACTTGTTGCCATTTAAAAGAGAAAGGGCTAGTCTATAGTTAATAGAGCAAAAGACTGATGGTGGTTAGTCCGCCTATCGCCAAAATTTAATGTAAGATCAGATGGATGTTTAAGATAGGTGAGATGAATCGCTATCTATCCCTCCATCCATTGACTGTAGAGTGAGCCTTGATAACAAGCTTTACCCACATACCTATTGGTTCGATAGCTAAAATGAGGTGAAGTGAATCTCAATTTTCCCCTTTTTATACTTGTCTTTATGTCAAAAGAAAGTCACAAAGAGTTTAGGGCTGCCACTAATACAGGATTTGCATATAGATTTTTACATAAAAGCATTTTTTTTTTTTTTCCGTAACCAGCCCCATTTAAATTTTTTTTTTTTTTTTTTCCCATCCTTGCAGCCTCTCCCTTTAAGCCACCTCGAAATCTGAGAACTTCTGATTCAACTATGTCAAGTTTCCGAGTAACCTGGGAGCCAGCCCCAGGGAGAGTAAAGGGGTACAAAGTAACTTTCCACCCTACCGAAGATGATGGGAGTCTTGGAGAATTAATAGTGGGGCCGTACGACAGCACAGTGGTATTGGAGGAGCTTAGGTATGGATAATAAATCATGTCTTTTTCTCTTTTTTAAGATAACTCTAGTTTAGGATTTTGTTTAATCATGATCTGGGATTCAAATGCCTAGCAAAATCTACTGTAAATAAGAAAGTAATTTTGTCAGTAAGCTACAAGGATCTTGTTATGCAGTCTCTGAAAGGCACCTGGTAGGGCTCTTTCAGAGACAATTCACAGCACTTGTGGTGTTCTCACAGGAACCAAATGAGGCAAAGATTTGGGCAGAGACTGTGTTCTGCATTTCACATATGAGAAAGCTAATGGGACACTGGAGAAAGTTGGGATTTCTAAAATTTCCTGCCAAAAAAGTTCCTTACCTCATGTTAAAAAAAGCCTAGTTCAGTTCTTGATTCATTTTCTCAGAGGCTTGAATTTATAAAGTAGGCTTCAGACCATGTCAAAATCCATTATGCAAATATACTAAATATATTAAAAATAGAATCATTAATTAATTGTGATATTAGACTTTATTAGTCTTAAATTACTTCAATGAAGAAGGCTATAGATGTAATGACAGAATCTAGAATCAGCTTTTAAATTGTCAAAAATTCTCTGCCTTGTGGAAGAGCCAGTCTTCGGGCTTCGCGTTTTAGCACCCTGTTTTCCATGGGGGATTTCTTTCTGTGAGGATTTCTGTGAGTGAAGTGTCAATATTTAGCTAGCCAAGTGACTTCAGTTACAGTGTATTTGTTTAACTATTGCAGGGCAGGAACTACCTATAAGGTAAATGTTTTTGGAATGTTTGAAGGAGGAGAGAGCAGCCCCTTGGTTGGACAAGAGATGACCACACTTTCAGATACTACTTCGGAGCCATTTTTATCTAGAGGTAAACATAAATGGATTGAGGAAAAGACACTCTTGGCTTCTGGATAAAAAAAGACCAGTAGTGTACCAGCGTTTCTTATAATTTTTCTAATGCACATAAATATTTATTTACAGGATTCAGTATACTCCCTACTCTGATGACATAACCTCTTGTCTGAAATGACCACTAAGTATGCCCCAGTTAACGATTCTAGTCCTCTGCACCCTTTACATGATCTCACAACGATGATAACTCAGGCAACCCATGTTTTGCTGATTACTCAAAGCCATCTGCATTGCATTTTCAAGCCATCCACATCTGTGTTAAATCACATAAGGTCAAATTCTTGAGCAGAGATCATGGCTCATCTACAGGGGTGTTCACAGGAGTAGAACAAAGAATGTTAATCAGATCTTTAGCCCTTTGCTTGTCCTTATATGGTGACTTTTAAGACTAAGATGTAATAATGAACAAAGATCTGATAGCTGGGAATGTCCCAGTGTTATTATGTCCTATTTGAGTTTATATGCAACATAACCACTATTTGGTTGTGGGGTTTTTTTGCTATAGAAGGAGGAGACTTAGTTCAAAAATGCAATTGTTGAGTGCTTTCCAGTATCTGTTTGGTAGATTCTCCCTGTGTAGCTAAACTTTCCAGCCAAAGTTTCTACGAATGTTATGATAGCAGCTCCCTTGGTATGGTTGATGGGCCTCTGCATGCTAATAGTTATGCCCACCATACTCTCAATTAATATTGGATGGAGAGAGTTTCAGGGCTCAGTCTTCCTTCATTGAAACCATAAAGAAGCAGCTCTCTGCTTCTTAATAGCCAAGTATACATGTAGAATTAAAGACTTTTCCCCTCTGTCATTTCAAGGCTTGCATAACCGTCAGAGATAATTTGGTGAGGAGGAAGAACCTAACTGCAAAGGCCTTTCAGAGTTAAATAAAGAAAAAGAATTTTCTGACAGTTGACTCTATAGTCTTTTTGCTTAATCTCTTTGATGCCTTGTTTCCACAATGGGCTGTGTAAAAAATATTCACCTCATGTAACTTTATTGACAACATTTTGAGAAACTCCTTAATTAATAACTACCCCACTCTGTCTAATACAAGAGAGCAAAGCAGAAAAAATACGTAACAGGCCATCAGTGACCTTAGAGTAATGCTGTAATAAGTCTGGCAGAAAAATAATTGCACCAAGAATGGTTTGTTATTTTTTATTAAGGCAGCTGTCATTTCTGTCTTTAGTGTTATATTCTTTAAGCTAATTAATTTTACTAATGCATGGATTTGAGTCACGTTTAATGTGAAAAATGAATTTTATGTCTGGAACTGTAAATGTAATAGTACATTATTTATTAATAGAGGAAAAAATAAAATCACCCTAGGTCCGATGCCTTTGCTAGAATTTTCCATGTGTGGAACTATGGTAGTTGGAAGAAAAATAAAAGTCAAAATAGTTTAACTTTTATATTGTACATGAAGCTAACTTGAACTTCCGTGTTAAAGTTATGCATGTAATTTTTTTTACTAACATGGTTTTACTTGTTAGTAACCCTACTCCCAACTGATTTTATTGTCCTGACTAAAGACTAGATCTATATTTTCTATGCAGAAGAGGATCATGCTTTTAACCCCCAGGTACATGGAATAGTTATATTCGTGAGTCTACAGTGTTGGATCAATTATATGGAACATATATGAAATCACAATATCTTTCAACTGTGATGAGTGTGGCTGATTTTTCTCAATGGGATTTCTTCCATATAAAGACCAGAAGCTCTGATGGCAGGAAGCCAGAAAATTTGCAGCTGGTAACACAATCTACAGGAAAAGAGAGAGAGCAAGGATTATTATTATTATTTTTTTCAAATGGCTGCGGATAAAATTATTGTGTCTGTCTGTTTTGTATAAATATTTTGTGATTTTCCTTGTGATGAAAACAATATGATGCGTGTTTTATTCTGTAATTTGTAAACCGAAGATATCTGAAATGACTTCCCACTTTTTCAGAACATTGCAGCTTTATATAAATGTTTGTTCTTGTCCTCCCTCTATCTCTTGACCTGTGTTTATGTTTGTGTATCTTCTTTAAATTGTATTCTTTCTTTCCTCGGTATGCAAACTTCTATACCGCCTGTATTACTATGTCTTTTTCCCCTGAAAATTCAGAAATGCTATTTATTTGAAAGTGGTTGTAATACATGCAATTAATTTCACTATTACGTAGTTGAAAATTAAGGAGTAGTTTAGCCAACCGTGACAGACTAAAGTACTGTAAGTTTGGATAATCTGATAATGCTTACTGCCATGTCAGTGGTTAGTCTTTTACAAAACCTCTGAAATGAAGTTATCAACTATCTTTAAAGACCAAACCAAACAATGACATGACAATAGAGAAGAGCACTGGCCTTGACATTTGTGAAGGTTTATTTATAACATGAAACATACATGAAGAAATTTATACAGCTTTTGCCATGGAACCAGTGACTAGTGTGAATAACGTTCACAAATAGGTCATACTTGACAGAGTGCCAGTGAATAAAACTAGAGCTGTTTTGGAAGTTAACTCATGACATATGTCATATAAAAGGATGGGGAAATAAAGCTATCATGCTAAGGCTATATATTTCTGGTTGAAAGCTATCATGTTAAGGTTATAATTTTTCTGGTTGACACGGCAGGTTTAGAATGTAGAACCAGAGCAGAAGCTGATATCGTGCTGCTGGTGGACGGCTCATGGAGTATCGGGCGGCCAAATTTTAAAACTATCAGGAACTTCATTGCCCGTATTGTTGAAGTTTTTGATATCGGTCCTGACAAAGTACAGATTGGTAAGTCCTCATATGTTGGAGGGAAAATGAAACATAACTGCTACACAGCCACATAATAACTGAGTAATGATGTTTTTTTTCCTAGGTCTTGCACAGTATAGTGGAGATCCCAGGACAGAGTGGAATCTCAATGCTTACCGAACCAAACAGGCTTTGTTAGAGGCTGTAGCCAACTTACCATACAAAGGAGGCAATACTCTAACAGGTATGTCACACTGCCGGGATTTTCCTTAAGCTCCAATAAAAACAATTATAGTAGCTGACTCCAATGTTGTTCAGTGAGCTCAAATTTGTCCATGATGAAAGAGCCTTACAGTTCAATTCAGTATGTTTGGAAGAGAACAGGTTTAGTATATAGACATATCAACTCAGTCGAAATCTGGAGGAAAGTGATGGAGGAGAGCTTGGTTGACAAAGAGCTTGAGCATATGAGAAGAAGAAGAGGCAATTCCATGTCAGGGTTGGGATGGAGACAAGGTGAGGATCTAGAAGGAAGACTAGAGTAGATCAGAGGTCGATGCATAAAAAGTAAGAGATTCGAGACTTTGAAAGGGCTGAAATGGTGTCAGTTGCCTGTAAGTCTAGATGGTGGGCTGAAATTAGATTCCAAGCGCTTCTAGGAGAAAGTAAATCGTGGAATGATGTTGTCAGAGTGAAATTACTGGGATAAAATCCTCTCTTTTGCTGTGACTACTATGTGGAAATTGTTTGAAGTGGTGGTTACCTTCTTTGTATCATGCTAGGAATGGCTTTGGATTTCATCTTGAAAAACAACTTCAAACAAGATGCAGGCTTACGGCCCAGAGCTCGCAAAATTGGTGTTCTCATCACTGATGGCAAATCACAAGATGATGTAGTCACCCCTTCAAGAAGACTGAGAGATGAAGGAGTGGAACTTTATGCAATTGGTAAGTATTATATGAAGAGGTGGTTTGTGCCAATTGCTTCCCGCCCGCCTGCTAAATGCACAGGGAAGTAACAACATATATAAGCACTTAAATGGGTATTCAAGAGTGTGTTTAGGGACTTAAGTGTTCAAGGCCAGATTGGATGAGGCTTTGGGCAACCTGGTGTAGTGGAGAGTTTCCCTGCCCATGGCAGGGGGGTTGGAACTGAATGATCTTAGAGGTCCCTTCCAACTCTAACCATTCTATGATTCTAAGTTCATGGTATTGTGTTGCGTGGCCATAATTTCTAACAAGTTTTGTTTTCATGTCTTTCTGTAAGGTATTAAAAATGCAGATGAAAATGAATTGAAGCAGATTGCAACGGATCCAGATGACATCCATGCTTACAATGTTGCAGATTTCTCCTTCCTGGCTAGCATTGTTGATGATGTCACCACAAATCTGTGTAACAGCGTGAAAGGTCCAGGTATATCACATTTTCAATCTAATCTATCCTTTTTCCATTTATGTGCTTGTACTGCTAATTTCTTTTTATTACTTACTGGGAACACTGTGTAGCCCTGGACTGTTTTTTCAGCTGCTGGTGTGAGAAAGTTGTGCAGACCACCTGCAGGCGTTCTTCCGTTCCTTTCAACAATGACTGTGTTATACCTAACACAGCATGACATGGCTGGACGTACCTTTTCTCCCAGAATCAGAAAGTATGTTGCCTGGTGTGCCACCTTTTGCTCATCGTGGCAGGTTCTCTGATGATACTCATCCAGTAAGGAAAATTTCAGCAGTCCTGCTCAAGTATTAATGTCTGACAGCCCAATAGCAAAGCCTGTCATGGAAAACAGTAATGTTAGCTGACAGTTCTCCAGTAAAATACTGGTGTTAAAGGTGAAGTAGGAATTGTTTGGTCTTGAGGGTATGATGGTGAGCTATCTCTTCACACAGCTGTTTTAGAATTCCTGAGAAAACAGAAACATAAACAAATATCTAAAGTGTGGTGTGTTTTTTTTTTTCCTAAGCAACTTTTTTATCTCATGTTTTTATTCCCAATGATATAAGATAAATTAATAATTTTTTAATTTGCTTGCACTTGTAGGTGATTTGCCACCTCCCTCTAACCTAGTTATTTCAGAAGTGACACCTCGTTCTTTCAGACTGAGGTGGAGTCCACCTCCTGAGAGTGTTGACAGATACAGAGTTGAATATTACCCTACCTCTGGAGGTAGCCCTCAACAGGTTGGTACTGTATGTTCATTTCTGACACTGTCCACAATAACCTTGGACTTCCACATCATAGTAATGTCATTCTGAAGTTTGTACTGTATATGGTATAACAGTAAATAAAAACAAGTTCCTAAGGTCAAGAATATCATGCCTTAGTAAACGTTACACAAAATTGCAAAAGGTCAGAGTATAAAGATGAGTTTGGTTGTTTTAAAGTCATGAAACCAAGAGTAAAATGTATTTATTCAAAACAATTGACTAATATTTCAAATAATTCCTTTCTGTTCGTATTCCAATGTCATATATTTGTTTAAATAAGTCTGTAGCAGAAATTTTCTAAGCATACTCATGGGTAGGCTCACTGTCCTTTTAGTACATTTTCTTGTTAATAGGAAAAAAAGACAGTGGGTGATGGAGGTTGTGAGGTAGTGCTTGGATTAATTTTGTATGATGGTACTTTGAATCTGTGCCGAAGCATATCCTCCAAACTGTTTAACTCACAGGGTCAAACTCATCTTGTGGTTATTACTTCTTTACACAGAGAGATAGTAACTGACAGCCCTTGATTCTAGGCAATCTGAACTGCTCATCACTCTCTTCAACCACACAGAACAGTATTTAGGACAATGAATTTAGGTGCCTCTGTGTACCTAACTCTGAACTTCCCATCTCTGAATGTGGCTTTTAAATCTTTACTCATATTTGACGCATGAAGAACTTAGTAAATCATGACCTCAAGATTTGGCTTTTGATTAAGGTTGGAGCAGTCTTTCCAGTGCACACTGACTTTACAGCTTGACTGCTTGCTGGCATTTCTATTCTGCAAGGTGTTGCTAATGCCATGTGCTGTAACCATCTAGGTTATCCTGGGTGTTTAAAACTTTTTTCCGAAGTGGTAATATATGTCCCTGGCACATTCTTTATGTTGCTGAGTAATATAAATGTGTAAATCATGTGAAAGCAGGATGCACAGTGAGCACTACCAGATTTATCCAGATTTATTGAAAACAAGTGCCTGTCTGAGGTTTCCCTACAGCTTGCTTTGCAAAAATAATGATATACTGTCAGACAAAATACATAGAAGTTTAAGACCATACTTATTTTTAGTTCCATACCATCGATTTCTGAAGAGTTTCACAGGGTATGAGTTTTTTTTTCTTAGAGATAAGATTACAAACGCATTTGTTATACAGTGGTTAACATTGTTTCTCTTTTATGTAGTTTTATGTAAGTAGGATGGAAACAACGACAGTTCTGAAAGATCTGAAACCTGAAACAGAATATGTTGTTAATGTGTTTTCTGTGGTAGAAGATGAAAGCAGTGAACCTCTAATCGGCAGGGAAACAACTTGTAAGTTAGAAATGGAATTTGAATTACTTGTTAACAGCCAGTTTGGCATCTGGGGAACTGTCCAGTAGAACTTTTAGCACCGTGGGCTTTCTTAGAGGAAACAAGATTTTTAATTTCAATGACCAAATTGTGTTGTGTTACACTGGCTATTCAGATCTTGGCTGGAAAACTTTAGCAAAGTGAAACTGTAGCGTGGTAAAAAATGTTTGTCCCAGCTTCTTTCCAGGCTCATAAAGCACGGCTGTACAAGACTGGAGAGAGAGATTCATAGATTCATAGATTTCTAGGTTGGAAAAGACCTTAGAGATCATCGAGTCCAACCATCCCTAATCCTCATTAAACCATATCCCCAAGTGAGAGACATGAATCACAAGACAGAGTTTATAAATTCCTGAGATCTGATCGTATACAAATGTGTACTTCTTCATTTTTATGCTAGATAATTAATTCCTGCTACTAGCAGCCAGAATACTATAGAAATTAATTCTAATTTTATTAGATTAACAAAAAGCCCGTTCAACACAATTATGTCACTTCTATGAGACGTAACTTCACCATATTTTCACTATATTAGCTGTCTACATGATTGATTTTAAGTATATTTATACTGAATGCAACATAGAGTGACTTTCCTGCCTCTTTAAGAACATAGAATGTTAGATGTTCATTTGCTTCTTAGATAGTTTTGTACTAGGTTTGTCATAAATCCTTAAAGCATGTACATGAATTTTGTGAATTCTGTGGTAATTTTTGATGTTTGTTGAATAATTTGAGAATAACAGAAAACAAGAAGTACAAAAAATCTTTTTACAAGTACAGATCTCAAACCAGTCATATTATTTCATATTAGAGCATTCATGTGAATTAATGTTGCTTTTTAGAATATTCAAGTGTTCTACTGCAGACTTGTAAGAAAGTTTTAACTGTGTGTATAGCATATCTGTAGCATATTTAAAATGCAATGACCATTACCTCATTCTTTAAGCATCACTTAAAATACCACTACTTGCAGATCACCTTTCTGCTCCCCATAGTGTACTGTAATACCCATGTGCATTATTCTCGGTGGTACTACTTGTGAAATATGAAAGGTGAAGAAGGTAAAGGAAATAATATATATTTTTTTATTTGACAGTGCCAATCTCTTCAGTTAGAAACTTGAATGTTTATGACATTGGATCAACTTCCATGCGAGTGAGATGGGAACCTCTCAGTGGAGCTACTGGTTATTTGTTAACATATGAACCTGTGAATGCCACAGTCCCAACTACAGAGAAAGAGGTAAGAGAATGTTGTCACTTCCTGTACTCTATCCGAAATAAATTAAAAAAAAACTGATAAATTTTCTTGATCTATCATAATAGTCAAAAGAGACTGGCATGTGCTTTTTGAAGTGCAGTGAACTTACTGGGATATTGTACACAATGACATCAGTCAGGAAGCTGTAAATATACTGTGAATCTCACAAACAAAATTCCCTGGAAGTTAAATCATTGCTTGCTTTTCTGCCATTGCTTTCTTCAGTTTTTAAACATGGTGTGTTATTTTTCATGTGCAGATGCGTGTTGGACCATCAGTGAATGAGGTGCAGCTGGTAGATCTCATCCCCAATACTGAGTACACTTTAACAGCTTACGTATTGTTTGGTGATATCACTAGTGACCCACTCACCACCCAGGAAGTGACATGTATGGATGCCTTGCTTTTTGCTTTGTTATTGCTTCCGCAACATTTAATTTTGATTTTATTTCATACAACAGTTTTTATATATTCTGTTTTGTTTAGAAGACCATTTTCCCAAGTTTTATTCATTTTCTAACACTCATACATTTCCAAAAGGTCTTAAGGCAATTTCAATGAAAAGGAACCCGCTATTAAAAGAGGAATAAAAGAGTTTTTTCCTTGAATAATGAAGGAAGTTTGCTTGACAATCTCAAGGTTATAGTGTTTTCACAAGGTCTCAGTTTTCCTTGCATTAAATTAGAAACCTTGTTCTCAAATTCAGACATTCGCTAAAGTATAGAAAATGCTAAGAAAACATGCCATGTCAAGAAAAAAATTAATCTAAACATGGCTTCATTTTTATACCTTTTCTTAAACATTGCCTACTGACAAAGGCATGTTTCTGGGCTAGATGCATGCAGTAAGGTTATTCATGTATTCTTAAAAAAATGTTAAACTCTTAATCATACATGAAAAGTGGCTGTTGTCACTAAAAGTTATGATCTTAAGCACTGATACCTCTTAAAGTATTGTGCTCATAATTTACAAAGGTGAAGCTGCTGTGGTTTATAACTATTTTTCTCATTGCTCGACAATAAGCTTCTAAGCTGTCTCGTCTAATAGCCAGACAAATGAACTTCCCAGAAAGATATTACCTCCTTTTCAATGAAATACAGGAAAAGAATTTAATTCCTTCTGTGAGAGACCTATACCTCTGCCATTAATCGCATTTTCCCTTACTACCGTCATTATTTTTACAGTACCTTTGCCTGGACCCAGAAGCTTAACAATTCAGGATGTTACTCACAGCAGCATGAATGTCCTTTGGGATCCTGCCCCAGGGAAAGTTCGAAAATACATTCTAAGATACAAAATAGCTGATGAAGCTGATATAAAGGAGGTAAATGACAGGAACATTTTTGAAAGTACTAGAAGACAGTTTTATTTTGAAGAGCTAGGTTACTAAAATAATAGTAAAAGTAGTATTACAAGCCACCATTGAGAATAAAGAACATCAGTTCATGATGACTGCAGTCAGGAAAGGGTGCTGATTTCTTGGAAACTGAATAAGCACAAAATAGGTTTCTTTGTGTACTGCCCTCTTTCTCCTCCTCCAGAGAGGAAAAATCCTCAAACTGCCTGGAGAATTTTCCTGTGCTTTGATAAACAGCCATTTCTACTCTCTGCCTAAGTGTTATCTTGCTAAGCACTAAGAATAGCTTACAATTAGGAGGACAGGATTGTGGAATAAGGGTGTGTTAGTCCCTTTGCCCACTGTCAGAACATGTGTGAGCATTGTTAGAGATGTCTTTTTGAGTTATGTGCAAGCTTTCTATAATTGCACTTCTAGGGATGAATCAGCTCTTGGAGAATTAAATGTGTTTTTGTAAGGGAAAGAGAATTTTCTGGAGATGCAGTCTGCATCTTTGTTTCCAAAAGACTGAAGCAGTGAAAGATCCACAAGGAGTACTGAGTACTTGAGTATTTGAGCCAATATGCTTTGCAAGGGAGTTAGCGGATAGCATTCAATAGTCAGGTGTAAATTTAGGGGTAAATGGCAAAATGTAGTGGGGAATACTTTTCTGTTTTTCAGTACAGGCATTTCTGCCATTTAACCAAACGCAGAGACAGAAACAGAGCAATTTAAAATTTTTAAGTTACCATTTTTATTCTTAGGTGGAAATCGACAGACTCAAAACCAGCACTACTCTCTCTGACCTTTCCTCCCAAACACTGTATAATGTAAAAGTTGTTGCTGTATATGATGAAGGGGAATCTCTACCGACAAATGCAGAAGCTGTCACTCGTAAGTTTCCCTAATAATACTTCTCATGGTTATTTTTGCCTTACGTTCTATTTAAGTTGTGTGTCTTGCAATATATTACTGAATTTAGGTGCTACTGTAATTTAATCTCTCTGAGAAATATTTGACTTGCATTCGTAGCATTATTTGCAACACAATAAACCTTGGGAATCTTAGATGAGTTCAGTGTCTTACTGCAGTAAACACTGAGCTTGCAGTCTGCAGAGAGGCGACAGATCAGCAACTGAAGTAAATTTTTTTTCTGTTTAGAGGCTGAAGGAGGAGTGCAAGGGTCTGATTATTGAGAAAATATGAGGGCAGAGGAAAGGTTTAGCAAGTCTATGCAGGAATCTAGGAAAGTGAGTAGGAAGCTGGGGCACATGCTAGAGGATTAGAGAGACATGATCTTACCTCTGATCCAAGAAATTTTCTGTAAGATGGAATGCTGAACCAGTCTGTACTTTCAGAGAATCGTAAAGGCAGCATTTGAGTAACTTTAACGAATAGAGGCAAGGAAATGGTGTTGCACAAATGGTAAGAACTGGTCTCCATACAAGAGACATGACAAACGGAAAGGAGAAAGCTGATATCAGGAAAGCCCTCGTCCTGATCTAGGCTTATAATTTAAGATGACAGCTAACCAGAAGAGCTAGAATAGAAATGAACAATGTTAGCTTACCCTCACTCTTACGTGAAAAAAAAGAGAAAAAACATGCATGTGCTCTCTCTTTTTTGCTTCTGAATTTTTCATTTTGTAACCCGATATATTTAAAAATTTTTGTGAGGTTTTTTTGCTTGCTTTTGTGCTAGCCTTTCTTCTATAGCTGTAGTTATGTGAAAATGTGAGTTTAAGGAAAAAGAGGAAAGCTCTGCCAGAGAAATTAGTTTAATTCTCTGGTTTTACCTATTTACTTATTTATTCTCAGTAGCTATAATATTTTGCCTCCTTAACCTATAGTTAACCTCTGTGAATTCTTTCTGAATAAGTGGTGTAATTCAGTTGTGACTTATGTAAAGAATTTTAAGACCTGGGAGAAACTCATGCAGGAGCTTGACCTCTGTGTGAGGGAGTTCATAATCATTCCTTCTAACTCCAAAACGTAAGAGCTAGGACTTCAGTTGTTGTGAGTAGGCATGTGAATTATGACTTCTGCTGAGGTCAGTAGAGCTATGTCTGTTTTATCAGGTGATGACCTGGTGATGTGACCTTATGAAGGACAATTTGCTTAGTGTAGGTGAGCTAGGTTATACCTACAGCATTTTGTTGTACTCATTAGAAGCATGGTAGCTGAGAGATGAATCTTCTACATATTCTTCTAAATTATTTGTCTCGAGTAATTCCTTGGTTTAACTGTATTTATTTTGTTGTTACATTTTGTGGAATACTTTTCCATTTCTCATAATAGAGCCTGTGCCAGCACCAGTCAATCTCAGAATCACTGATGTAACTACGAATAGTTTCAGAGGAACTTGGGACCATGGAGCTCCAGATGTGTCTCTATATAGAATAACCTGGGGACCCTATGGAAGATCGGAAAAACAGGAGGTAAGGACAGATAGTCACCATAGGATTTTGTGAGCAGTATCTCAGAGGGTATGTTTTTAAAATCAGAAATGTAATTAATAAATGGCCTGTAGGTTGCAAGCCCTCCTGTTGTGCTCAATGAAAATTCAGTGAGAAGGCATAGAACACATGGTTACAGCCACTTGTAGTGATGTTACTGTATAAAAAGTTACTCAGTTATATCCCACTCTGTTTGTTTTTGTTTGTTTCATTTTAATTTATTTAATTTTTATCTTTTTTTTTTTTTTAATTTTTCCTCAAGACGATCTTAAATGGGGATGAGAATAGTTTGGTCTTTGAAAATTTGAATCCAGATACGTTATATGATGTGTCAGTTACTGCCATCTATCCTGATGAATCAGAAAGTGATGATCTCATTGGCAGTGAACGAACATGTAAGTAAATAAAGGATTTCTGCATGTTATTATTCATAGTTATTAAATCAGAAGGCGTACAGATACAAGAATTCTGAAAACTCTTTCTACTTTTTTCTAGTACCCTTGGTACCTATCACCACACAAGGTAAGAATCTGAACTTCCAGATACGGTATCATTAAAGAAAACTCATAGCTATCTTTTTCTAAACTGTGAAGAATATTTACATTAAAAAGCTGAGATCATTTAATAAATATTATTGTGTATTTGAAAGAATACTAAACACTAGATTACCACATGTTTATTATTTTACAAACATTATGATTTATGTTGTCTTGTACTTAATACATTCTGCTCTTGGTCAGGCATTCATGCAACCTTAAAAGTATGAATGAAGTGTTCGTCCCTGATTTTTGCTTGAATTACATATTTATTCTTTTCTTTGTTACATTTCTCAGCCCCAAAGAGTGGCCCACGAAACCTTCAGGTGTACAATGCCACTTCACACAGTTTGACTGTAAAGTGGGATCCTGCCAGTGGTCGAGTGCAGAGATACAGGATCATTTACCAGCCGATCAGTGGGGATGGCCCCGAACAATCGGTAACTGGTCTTCAAGTACTAGAGTTATTCAACCTTAAATGATAGTTCTTCAAAGTAATCCATCAGAATAACTTATTTTCAATGCAAAACAGTGTATATATTAATCACCTTTTAGATGAAGATTTATGTTTATAATGAATAAGTATATATTCCCACCTTTTTCTTTCTTCTCTTTCAAATCCAAGATAGAATGCTCTTTATGGAGCTAAACCAACTTTGCATACAGCCTGCTTTGTTGAAAATCACATAATCCATAGATAAAACTAGAACAAAGTTAAAATGTGTTGAGGAATGAGTCAACCAGCACATGAGATCACAAGTCACAGTTATATCGTTGTCACAACAGTCAATAATATGAGCTATCATGGCTACTTCCATAGTCCAGAGTTTTCTATTGTTTTCATGGTGTGATTCATGTGCTATCAGAAGGACTTTGCCATGGAACATACTGTGGACAGTTGAGACTCTTACCATGCTAGGGACAGGATAACTAGCCAGAAGCAGCAGTTTCAGAAATTAATCCATGCAAAACATATGCTAGGGAAGTGTTTAAGGTATTTTAGTGTCTTTTAATATGATTGCACAGCTGTAATGATAGGGAGAGCCAGTACTGTACGATCAGCCAGCTTTCCATGCATCGTCAGCAAGAGCTGTGTTGGCTACTGGCGACCTACACAACACAGCCTGGGAATGGTAATTCAGTCAGCCTGTTTATCAGAAGTGTGTGCTACTTAAAAATGTACTATTCTGCAGTAGGAGGCTCTTGTGGTTACTGCCAGATGACTCAGATGAACAGTCTCGGATGAGAACCACACTCATTTAGCTTATTCCTGTAATCAGAGATCACACATGTTCAGAAGCGTATCTAGGAATGTTCACTTCAGAATCAGTTGGATACTTATGCACCCGTTTTTACTATCTTCTGAAAAAACATGCATTTGAGTTGAGGTAATTGAACTGTTGAATGAATTGAGTAGTTGAATGCAAGTTTAGTGAGAAATCACTAGAAGAATAAGGAACAGCAGTAAGGTTAATTAACATCTGTAATTAATTGCTGGTACTAAAGTAAAAAAAAAAAGAATTGTGAGCATTCTGTTGAAATTTGTGCAAAGAATAGACTTAATAGACTTATTCATAACTGGATAGAGTCCAGCAGTGGAAGTCAGAGAAGACACCTCTTTTGGAGGAGAGCACACATAACACTCATGCTCTGTTCATGGTATTTTAATGTCTGTCTGCAAGTAATTCTCAGTCATATGATAGTAATTCCCTGTCTGCTTTTTCTGTTACTGTGATATTTGATTAAACTGCAGTTGCTGGATAGGCAATAGCAGTGGCCCCACTGAAATACTTAAAATAGAATTTCTGGAAGTTTTTTATTGCTCTATTTGACATTTAATGGCCTCATCACCAAGAAAGAGCACAGGTGATTTGAAAACAACTCTGAAAAAAATGCACACTAAACTCCGGAGACCATCATAATAATTTAGATTTTGAAAGGCAAATAGATACTAAAATATGGAGGCATCCACGATGGGATGCTAAAAGCATTTATGCTTTGAACTGACCTTTATACACTTGAGTACAAATAAAAAATTTCCTTGTAAACTAAAATAATCTACTTCTATGAAATGTGAAGATGTATAAATGCTTGCTCATTATCAGTTCCTCATCAGAAGCTTTTAAATGTTATGACAAGCTTGTTAGCTAAATAGGCTTTGAAAATGTGCAAGTAGTCTTAAAAGTACAACGGATGCTCTTGAGCAAGTGTAATTTCACATAATTTAAAACCAAAAAGCTCACGATTCACAAATGCTGAAGATCTGAGTATTATGCTCAGGGCACTGTAAATCTTTTACTTGTTAGAGATTATGATCACAAGATTATATGCAAAATAAAAATTGAAATGAAAGATGTATAATGATTTTAGACTCTTAACAAAGATGTTTTAGAAGCTGAAGTATCATGCTGTGAAATTTTTGAAATCAAGGAGAAACAATGTTGATATTGTATCAAATGTACATTAGAGATCTATATAGTGTTTTAATTTATTCCTTGTTTGTATTCTACCTGAGAGTGGAGCATAAAGAGCCCAATTTCAAGACTGTCAAAACGAATAAAAGACTCTCATTGATTTCAATATGATAAAGTCAGAGGCAATGCAGAGAAACAGCTCTGCACTGGCATAGAACTGACAGTTGATATGTAATTGTGGTTATATGCAAGTTTGGAGGTCTTAAAGAATACTGGCTTTGTGTCACTGAGCTCTGTCTAAACTGGCCAAGATGAATATGTACTAAATATTATTATTGTTCAATGTCTACCGTCAGTGTCAGTCACAAGAGCATTGCAGCATATAATGTAACATAGCATTTTCCTCTCTGCATCAAACGCTTACATTCTTCACTATAACAGTAAGCATATAAGGGATAGCATAAAAGGGATTTTAATATTTTTCTTTTGTTTTACTGTAGACTGTGGTTGGAGGGCGGCAGAACAGTGTGGTGATACAGAAGCTGCAGCCTGATACACCATATGCTATTACTGTGTCGTCAATGTATGCAGATGGTGAAGGGGGACGAATGACAGGACGAGGCAGAACAAGTGAGTAACTTCTTGAGACCTTTTTACTGCGTGCGAAACAATATTGATGTGTTACTTTTCAAATTAGCTGAGAAAAAATTCTTGTGGTGAAGTTCCTCCCATCTGTATTTCTCATTTGTCCTTTGATGGGTTTCAAGTATCTAAAGTAAGAAGGCCTGTCAGTCTACTGGCTGTAGAGAAATCCTGGGCCACTACCCTAGACTCTATGCCCAGCTTTTAAGGCTGAGAGAAACCCTAATGCTACTGTGGAACTTCATCCTCATTTTAAACTGTTTAATTGTCTTATACCACAGTTTAGTAAACATCTTAGAGCATCTGAAGGCATGTGACTCTCAAGTGTGCTGTTAAGTTTTTACTGTTTTCCTGTCAGCACTCTCAGTTCAGAGGCTGAGCTTTGCAGTAAGCACTTTGAGACTCTACCATTTTATGTTGATAGCATTGTTTTGATCCTGCTGTAGAAAGCACTGAGTGATTTGCTACCAGAGGCACTTCAGGCATAAAAAAGAATTCATATTTTTAATTTCTTAATTATTTAAGTATAAATTTACTAATAAATTTATTAATTCATTTATACTTAGTTTACTTTTGAGCCTGCAATGGAAAGACAGCCGTAGCAATGTGTCTGGTGAGGAATGAAGATAAAAATCCTAATTAAATCATTGTATCATTCCAAAATACTGTCCAGAAAGAAATTTTTCTTGCTATATTTAGCATTCCTTGTGCTGTAGGATGGGGCTGATATATTCTGATTAATTAAGACAAATAACATTTAACATGAACTATAAACCAGTTGTTTTTTAAATTTCCTAATGATTCATTACATAGACATGACCTGACAGCACAAGTGAGAGGATATATCCACATTTCTGACATTGATCTGTTTCAGAACCTCTCACTACTGTGAAGAACTTGCTAGTTTATGACCCAACCACCAGTACACTGAATGTTCGATGGGATCACGCAGAAGGGAATCCACGCCAATATAAAGTGTTTTATGGACCTACTGCCGGAGGTGCAGAAGAAATGGTAAATACTTTGTATGGATCTCACTGTCTCAGATAAATTGTGGCTCATGGTGCTAGTGGCAGAAATACTGCTGAATGAAGTGAGTTTTGTTTGCCTATACACTGGCTTTTTTTTCTGTTCATAGCTACCATGGAGAAAATGCAGAGCACCTCCATGAAAGTTAGTTACTCTCATATGTATTAGAATCATAGAATAGTTAGGGTTGGAATGGACCTCAAAGATCATCTAGTTCCAAACCCCCATGCCATGGGCAGGGAAACCCTCCACTACACCAGGTTGCCCAAAGCCTCATCCAACCTGTCCTTGAACACTTCCAGGGATGGGGCATCCACAACTTCTCTGGGCAACCTGTTCCAGTGCCTCACCACCCTCAGAGTGAAAAATTTCTTCCTTAGATCTAATCTAAATCTGCCCTCTTTCAGTTTAAAGCCATTGCCCCTTGTCCTATCACTACATGCCCTTATAAAAAGTCCCTCTCCAGCTTTCCTGTAGGCCCCCTTTAGGTAGTGGAAGGCTGCAATAAATTACAGATGTTTGTGTATATAGTAGATCTTCGGTAATTAGTTCGTAGCACAGGGATTTGATACCACACACAATTTTTTGTTTGTGTATTCTTAGGGCAGTGCATGTGAATGTAAAGCTGACTTCAGGGTGTACAAAAGACTATAAAGTCAGCGGACCTCATTTTTACCTCTTTTGAATGCTAAGAAGTCATGTGACTGTAGGCAGTCAGCCAGGATGATGTTTGTGAAAGCAGAAAAATCCACATAAGTGTCTTATTCTAATCTCCTAAAATTACTTGACTGCTAAAGAGCTAAAACAATCTTGAAAATAGGAAGTCTCGTTGCAGACTGAGAAAATATTTTTCTTTCCCACTTGTGTTCCTTTTTCCACATCTTTGCAATTTGATGTGCCTGTGAAATGAGGAGTACATGAATTGCCACAGTTTCAACAGCATCTAGAGAGCTACTGATGATAAATATTCTTAAATGCTGTGGAGTTTTACTTTCTAACATGAGCTGCTCGTTATGTCTTGTCATTAGCATGTTGTAGTGTTATGTAATGTTTATCTTTCTGATTTAGAAAATGACCTTTTAATGCCTCTGAGCTGCTGAACAGTGGTCATTAAAGAGATCACTGCAGATTCTGCTACTGTTATTAGTAGAATAGGATCTGAACCTAAAAGTGTAGATAGCTGTAAGGGATTGTATAAGAGAGCATATGATTTAACAACCATTTTTGTTAAATCCAAGACAGAACCTTCTTGAAAGGCAATTCCAGAAGATACCATGAACTTCAAGCTTCACCTTTTGTAAAGTTTTTATCACATCCAGTCTAGAAATGAGATGTCGTGGAGTGAGGGAGATACAAAAAAGCTTAAACTTTTTGCATATTTATGTAGATGTCATGCCCTTACCTTTGTTTTTTAAATTTTTAGACCACAGTACCAGGAAACACAAACTATGTCATCCTGAGGACTCTTGAACCCAACACACCTTACACTGTAACTGTGATTCCAGTTTTCCCAGAGGGGGATGGTGGACGTGTCTCTGACACTGGAAGAACTTGTAAGTAAAATAATCCTTTTCAAGAAAACTTTAAGATTTTTTTTCTGTGAGCAGCTCAGACGGTTAGAAATTGATTTTGCATCAAATAGGTAAGTTTATTTTCCATAAAGCTAAAACATAAGCATAAGAAACTCTGTTTACCTGTTTGGTTATGGATGCAGCTCTGTAACTTATTCTGTTTTCTTTGCTTATTCAGGTGGTGGCTTCCACACAATAGTAAAATTTTAATTGTAGTGCCAGTAACAGTACTGGTGAAAAAATGGCAAATACTGATGTTAATCCATGCTAGTGTCCATACACGTATTTACAATATTCAAGGGAGTTGGAACTCCTAATGCCAGCATGAGCTGAAATGTCTAGTTTATGGCTACTTTTCATACCTGTCTGATCAACAACAGGGTATCAAAGTGTTATGATCATACTTTCAATTTGCGACATAAACATATGTTTTATGGGTATAAGCTTAGTCAGGGGAGGTTCAGGTTGGATGTTAGAAAGAATTTCTTCTCTGAAAGGGTTGTCAGCCACTGGAATAGGCTGCCCAGGGAGGTGGTTGTGTCCCCATCCCTGGATATGTTTAAGAAAAGGGTGGATGTACTGCTTAGGGACATGGTTTAATGGGGGATTAGGGACGGTTGAACTGGATGATCTCTAAGGTCTTTTCCAACCTAGAAATTCTATGATTCTATGTACTTCGCTGCCTGGCAGGGTTGTTTGTAAGGACTAATAATTGAGATTCTTAGATTTATAGCTTTTGTGAGTGACAAAAGTAATGTCTTTATCTTGGGCTGATGTATTTTTCAGCTTCCTTTGGGCACTGCTATAAATTCAAGTAGAACTAGAACTTATGTAAGCAACTTCGTAAAACTTAATTTACATTATCCTTGATCTAGTGGAGAGAGGAACACCAAGAAACATTCAAGTTTACAATCCTACACCAAACAGCATGAATGTGCGATGGGAACCTGCTCCAGGTCCAGTACAGCAGTACAAAATTAATTACTCTCCACTGTCTGGCCCAAGGCCATCAGAATCTGTAAGTAATAAAGTTTTTATATTATTCCTTAAAAGTGTGTGGAGGATATTGCTTCCTTCAATTAATGGAGAACAATAATAATAAACTCAAGCCAACTGTCTGCCTAGGAGTGTCCCTGCTGAAAACACTGTGTCTACAGGAGTTTAGTCCATTGTAAATAAATGCTTAATTTGCTGAAATAAAAGAAATAAGAAATAAGACTCTCTGATTTAAAATTGAGTATTGAGATTATTAGGATTGAGTATCCTTTATCATATTGCAAGTAAAGATGAGTTAAAACCCTTTTTTTTTTTAGAAAAAAGACAGAAGGAAACAGCAAATATCTACTAGGAAATTTTTAATTATGAAACCAGATGCCAAGTTTATGTGATTTTACCACTAAACCATCTGTATCTGTTTACCCTAAATTGTCAGTGTTTAAGTAGGTCTTGGCGAGCAGTGAAGTCTGGATATAGGTAAAAATTTGCCCTCCAGATATGAAGCAAGAGTTCTTGGATTTGTGTACAAATAGGTGCAGTTTTAGAGCTAAGCCTGTGAATGTACTCACACAAAACGCACACCCATATTGTACATGTACAGATGAGTATGTTTTTATGTAAGGAAGCATAAGAAGTTTTAATGAATCATTTGCATCCGTAAAATGAAACTGTATATTACTTCACATGTGAGTGGGAACCTGACTAGTAGTACCTATTAGAAAATATCCTGTATATGTCAGTAAACCATGACAGCATTTGCTTTTTTGATGTATATTCCTGAATGTTTGTTCTTTTTTGTGAACTATTTTTATGTAAAATGTAAACGATAACATTTTAATTGCAGAATGAGAGTTTCTTATGTATTTATAATTTTTTTTCTATCTACTCTTGAATTTTTATCAACATTGATTATTTTAAACTTGTATTATTTTTCTTGGAAAATGTGGAGCATGGTCTTGTTCTCAATTTTTCTATATTTCATTCAAATTTTTAATTCTAAAAGGACATGGTATAAACTGAAGCTTTTTTTATGTAGATATCTTTTGTTTCTGTTTTAGATTGTGGTACCAGGCAACACTCGTGATGTGATGCTGGAGCGCTTGACTCCTGACACTGCTTACTCAATAAATGTTATAGCTCTGTATACAGATGGAGAAGGAAATCCAAGCCAAGCACAAGGAAGAACACGTAAGAGGCAGACAGTACTTGCTTTGCTAAATATGTGTCAAAATTGGTGTGTGAAGAATTTATAAAATCGGTTGCAATCACAAATTGTGTAAGCCATTCAGTGCAACTCTGAGATCAATGCATCTGAATTATAGCTGGAGCAATTACAGGCCTCCACAGAAGGAAACTTTTTCTGTGTTTTCTGGCAGTTGTAGTACAAGCATAATCACTAAAGTAATTTTCACTTGTGAAATAAGCCTAATTTGAACATTTAAGAGTTTAAAAGCTGTTCTTTAAAATATGGTTAAGATAAATAGCAGTTTGTCTTTTGGAAAAAAAATAACACATTAAGATGGGTAGAATTTGCTTCAACAAATGTTCTGTGTCTTACATGATAATTCCCCAGATTTTTTTTTTTTTTTTTTTTTTTTTTTTTTTTTTTCTGGAGATGCCACACTTGGCTTGTGGAATCTTGGGTGACTTACTCTTCGCTTCTTTAAAATTCGTTCTAGAAATAATGAGTAACGAAACTGTCTGTGGCAAGAATAGGTCACCTCTCTTTCATTGCTTCTGTGATTTTTCTGCTAAATCCCCGTATTCATCTAAAACTTGCCGATGTGACAGGCTATAATTATACTTGTTTACAAGAGTCTGAGAAACAGAATGTATGTAGATGCTCATTTTGCTCATCCCTCTGATGTTCTCTCCCTTCCATACTGCTCCAGTTCCCCTAGTTAAGGCCATCTTTCTATTTAAGAACTTCAGGCACTGCTATATTATCATTGACTAAATCTACCTGTATGTGTTTGTCCAGGGTTTCATGGAGGGTCCTTAGCTTTGGCTTCAGGGCAGCATTTGAATCAGTGAGAGTGACACTAGACTGGAAGCATAATTTCTATACAACCTTCTGTATTTTTTTTCTTTAGTGCCTCGCAGTGGTCCAAGGAATGTGAGAGTGTTTGACGAGACCACAAACAGCCTTTCTGTACAATGGGACCATGCTGATGGGCCTGTCCACCAGTACAGAATCATTTATTCACCCACTGTGGGAGACCCTATCGATGAATATGTAAGTTTTGTAATTCCTTAGTAAGCACCGAGATGTTCTCAGTTGATTCTTTAGGCTACAGAAAAACAAAGACACCTGTTCTACACGTAGCACACTTTGCATGCTTCATGGGTTCTTTAGTCATTGTTGTCGATGCTGAGGAGCCATGTTTTGTATGAAACAGTTGTTGGTGTTTTTTTTTTTTCAAAGTCACAGAACATACACAGTTTCATGAACAATCTTGTGTGTAAAATAATGTTAAATATGTGAGTCACATTAATCAGAAGATTCTGAGCAGAACCTGCTTCCTAACATTTAGTTCAAACATTGTGCTACTGTGAATAGCCATCTATTACTTCATACTCTATCCATTATGAAGTCAGTGTGGTAAGACACAGAATAAACATAAGTCTGCATTTTATAGATTGAAGAGAGTTGGCAGAGTTTAATAAGAAAACAATGGTAACTTTAATTCTGCATCTAGCTTGCTTTTGTAAGTTTCAGTGTGAATTCTCTTTGTGTTTAATTTCCGGCAGCTTAATGAGAGCACAAGTTAATCTGATGCTTGTAAAATTCTCTGTTTATAGCAAAGCCAAACTCAGATCCTACAGAGGTCAATGGCAGAATTCTTGCTGACTGCCACCAGCCAAAATGTAACATGTATAGAGAACTATTTAAATGTTATTACTTCTTACGTATTATTGCATAGGGCATGCTGAAAATTCACTGTTTGATAAGTCCCTAATGGACCTGTTGCTTAGGACACACATATTTTTTAACACATGTATCTTCTTTGCAGAAATATATATTTCCTAAAAATAGCAAGTCTCGAAAAACTGAAAATTATTATCAAGTAATAATGGAAAATGTTGACTGAGATACGCTTTTGAGACGGATACCTCAAGTTACTTTCTGTAATTTCAGCACTTTATGGCCACTTTATGGAGCAGTGTCACTTGCTCCATAAATTATTAAATTATAAATTATAAATTATTATATCTACCTTTTCATTAGAAGGGAGCAATAGTTCATGGCTGCACCAGGAAGCTGAGATAGAGGGATGCATAAATAGGCATGTTTTTGCATATCAGAATATTTAGAGCTTCCTTCTCAGACTAACTTGTTCCTGCCAAGAAAATGATATCTTAAGATGAGGATAATGAAAATGTAGACATGAAACTGATGAATAGTGTGAATTACTTTGACTTCCACTCCCATTTTAGGAGCTTTTTCCTTTCTTTTTCTGTCTCCAAACACATCATCATGACTTTTTCCTTTCTATGAGAGAACAGTTCTGAAATCTTGGTGAGGAATTGCAGCATCTCAGTCTGATGCGAGGGTAGAGACTGAGAAGTCAATTCGATTTATCTTTTTGTGCTAACCAGTGTTTTATAATTTAAAATAACAAATACTAATAATTGTTTATAGGCTATAAACTTTAAGATATCCCAAATGAATTTATCTACAGTGGATGCAAAAAAAGTGCACCAAGTGTCAAACCAAACTTTTAGTTCTAGTTATTGTTGTTATTGGTCAGTTACAGGACTGTGAGGTATTTTACCTCTGTTTCTTTTGTGTTCTAGACAACAGTTCCTGGGATAAGAAATAACGTGATACTACAACCACTGCAATCTGACACGCCGTATAAAATTACTGTTGTGGCTGTGTACGAAGATGGAGATGGTGGACAACTGACTGGAAATGGCAGAACTGGTAATTAGTTTTAATATCGTATATTCTTTTTTAGATTTAAGACACATATTCCTCGACCACTTGAACATTGTTCAGGTTTCTTTATGTCTTTGAAGTGATTATTACCCAACAGAATTACAATATAAGTTTCTAGAGGCTGAGAAACAGTCACTAGCCTAATTAGAGTGTCTTTCTTTTTAGTTGGCCTACTTCCTCCTCAAAATATGTATATAACTGATGAATGGTATACACGATTCAGAGTTTCCTGGGATCCTTCACCATCCCCTGTTCTTGGCTACAAAATTGTATACAAACCTGTGGGTAAGAAAACCTGTTCATTCTGCGTATATCACTTTCAGAATAGTGAGTAACTACTAGGAGATCAGAATAGAAATTGTATGTGTCATAAAGTGTTTGTGTTAAAGGATTTATTTATTCCTTTGTTTACGGATTTTGATGGAAGCTGAGGTCTTATTATCAGTATTTTATAAGAAGCACAAACTATCAAATATAGTGTTTCATGCAGCCAATTACAGAAATTGACTTGTATAGTTAAAATTTAATACAGTGACTAGGAAAATGTCCTGGACCGGACTTGGATTTCCTCCCTTTAATACCTTTTCTCCTTCTGGGAATATGAACTGATATATGTGAGATGAGTATTGGTCAGGTATTTAGGTGCTAACGTCCTTCAGAACCTCTGTTTTATGTGACAGTGGAGCTATATACATACCTTTCTACAAGTTAAATTAAACACGAACATTGCAAAATAGCTTATTAAGCTATGTGTCTGTTCTGTTTGCAACAGTCTACTATACTAAAATGTAAGAAATGAATATATTTTCTTTTTGAAAAAAAAGAGATCAACACAATGACATGTAAAAGATGACGGATAGATTTGTAGCTCACCTAATGATGAATCTTTCTCTCTTTCTGTACTTTCTTAATGCTTCCTTTCAATTCAAGGTTCAAATGAGCCTATGGAGGTTTTTGTTGGAGAAGTGACTTCCTACACCTTGCATAATCTATCTCCCAGTACTACTTACGATGTGAATGTTTATGCCCAGTATGATTCTGGAATGAGCATACCTTTGACAGATCAAGGCACTACATGTAAGTCAAAATAATCTTGTTGTAGTCATGCTAGATACATATGCTGATCTGAGATAATGTTGATTAAGAGAGGATTTTTTAAGACTGGCTATTAGAAAGTCTGAATATCCTCTCATGGCAAATACTTACTGTCTGTCCATGATGTAGATCTTAAAAACACTAAGCTTGGGAACAGTAACGGAAATATAGTTTTAAGTAATGATTTGATGATATAAAATTTTCTAGTTTGCTTCCTAAAATTTCATCCAACTATAGTTGGAGTGAATCTTTAACTGTCTCTAGTGTGCTACAGAATCTAACCATGCTAAGCAGGTCCAGGCTTTTTGCTACTCTGCCTTTATCTCACAGGAATGCCCAGTGATTGAAATTTCAGCTTTTCGGAAAGAGATGATTTTGTTGATGGCCTCAGCTAAGAAGCTTCTAAAAATTTATTTAGTTAAGATGAATTAAACAGTCTGAGTTTTGTTGACTCAGTACATTCTTTTCATATTGTCATATATATGAGTCAGATTCTGATTTTTGGAAGTTTCTTATTTTATAAAGAACTCAAGTTACTTCCTCTGAAAACTCTTAAAATGGGCCATTGCCCGGTATGGGAAGGGTATTAGACTCTGGGCCTTTGTAAATAGCTAGGCTGGGATTTCTAGAGCCTAACAGAAAATGAAGAGATTTGACTAGAACTGCTCTTTCCTTCTGTGAATATTTAAAAATCAAGTTCTGGACAAGCACTGCTAATATAATTTTCATTTTGATGTGCTTCATTTAACATCCATTATATACTATTTTCCAGAGAGCAATTTATCTCTTTCTCCATTTGCAGTATACTTGAATGTCACTGACCTAACAAGTTACAAAGTGGGTTGGGATACTTTCTGTATCCGATGGTCAGCTCATCGGTCAGCAACTTCCTACAGACTGAAGCTAAACCCTGCTGATGGTAAATGCATTTTATTTGTTGCATTTTCTAATTTCTGTGTGTTTCTAATTTCTGCACTCATTTGCACAGATATTAAAAAGGAAATAGTGGGTTCTAACTTTCTTTCCACTGGGCTTTATTTTGACAGGTTCCAGAGGCCAGGAAATCACAGTACGTGGATCAGAAACGAGCCATTGTTTTACTGGCCTCTCACCAGACACAGAATACAATGCTACCGTCTTTGTTCAGACCCCTAACCTTGAAGGACCTCCCGTCTCTATGAGAGAGCATACGGGTAGGTAATAGATACTGTGAACCTCAAGTTTTAGCTATAGAACTTGTCTTGTTTCAGCTGTAGAATTTGTCTTACTCCTAAATGGCTTTCAATATCTCTTTCAAAAGTTATCTTCTTTCCTCTTTCTCTCAGTGTAATGTCAATTGGATTTTATGAGGGAAAGAAAAATTCTTACGCTCTTTGCCAAATAAAGTGTTTCCTAGCACTTGGATGAAAAATTGGGATGCATTACCAGAGTGCAGTGTTACTCATATAAAAGCATTCCTGTTATAATGAAAGAATGTATCTTTGTTTTAACGGCAGCGATAATCTCATTACTGTTGTAAAACAAGAAATTTTTCCTTGTCAATTATACATTAAGTTAGTGAGAAAAGTTCTGAATCTTTCTGTGCTAATATAATACATAATCTAGTTTTTTCCCTTGAATTAAGTAATTTATATGGAGTAAAAAAAATATTATTTTATTTTAGTCCTCAAACCTACAGAGGCACCAACTCCACCACCTACACCTCCTCCACCTCCCACAATTCCTCCAGCTCGAGATGGTATGTTTACTTGTAGATTTATTCAGTATTTTTACAAAGTTGTTGCACTTAATTCTATTTTTCATAAGTTTAAATACATTTAAAACTAGCACAACATTTTAGGGAAATGAAGTTTGAAAGCAGTTTCCTATTGCTATACATTTGCTGTTGAGCTTTACTGGAGTCCAAAATTTCCTGGTTTACGACAGCAAGGTGCCTGCATTTTGGGACAAAAATCATTATAATCTATAGCTCTGCAGCAAATCTGTGAGCCTGGCCCTCAGCAGACAACTTATGTTTTATGGTAGCCGCTAAGAAGAGGAATGTATTTTAAAATATTTGCATTTGATTCTTGAGGTCTTCCTCATTTCTTGCACTTTTATTTGAAAAATTTTAATAAATGGTTTTGTGTTGAGATTAAGTCACCTACCATGTTGACTACGTGGCAATAGAAATTTGCTGAATATTTGTCATTCTTGAATTTTCAAATTTTGAAGCAATGGTCTTTATTTTACAGTGCTATGAATGATTTTTTTAAAATGTTCTTTTTCTTGGTCTTTCAGTATGCAGAGGTGCCAAAGCAGACATAGTATTCTTGACTGATGCTTCCTGGAGTATTGGTGATGATAACTTCAACAAAGTAGTAAAATTTGTTTTTAATACAGTAGGAGCCTTTGACTTGATTAATCCTGCTGGAATCCAGGTAGGTTTGCTTTTTCATTAGGTACATTTTGGAGGGAAACTGAAAATGAAGCTGAGTTACTAAAGTTACATCTGACTTTTCCTTTCAGAATGCTTTCAGTTTTTTGCATTAGATTCTTGTACAATGCATGTGAACATGTGCGTGTATAGTTATATGTGAAATATATGGGGCGTTTTGTAAGTACAATGAGGTTACTATTCCAAAAGACAAAAGTTGTAGTGTGTGGGAATCCTCCAGGCAGAGAAAGTGAGGTGATGTATGGTTAATTTTTATATTTTTGTTTCTTTGTATAGGTCATCAACAACTGGTGCCCTGCCTAGTTGTTATGACACAGGCAGAACCTAGTGTACATCAGAAATCTGTTTTGGGGACAGTCTGATAGTTGAGTGAGGGATATGTTTTAATTTCCCAGTGCAAGAAGAGAGTCTTGTGCCTGTAAAGAGTTCAGCTGATTTGCTGTTAGCTTGCCTTGTCTGGTTGAGCTGCCTAGAATCCCACTGCTTCAGTAAGTAGGCAGAATCCCTCAAGAGAGGCACTTCCAGAGGTTTCTTCATCCCATCCTAAAGACAGATAACATGGATCCATTCCACAGTGGGCATAGTGAAAGCATGAAAAGGTGAAAAGTTAGTCCCCTCAATGAATTAATGCATCTTTAAAGAGCGAAGAGTAACAGCTAATGAGGAGTAGACTTTCAGGATTTCTGGGCTGATCATGGTTATGTCAAAGACATTTCCAGTCAGGCTTCTTACTGTAAGCTTTGCACCATTACTGGGTTTCTTCTGCTTATGGGAAAGCTGGACGAGATCACTGCCTAGGTTCCCATAACCATTTCTCTTTCACTAGATAAAGTGAATGACATGAGACACGAGAGAATTTCTCACAAAGCATTTCTGGAGCATTGCAGTGACCTGCATGTGCAATGCATTTTCCTGCATTAGAAGGCTTGAAGGTGTTTGTTTTTTGTGGAAGAGTGATTTTCCCCAGGAACTATAAAAACTGTTTACATTGCTTGTGACATGCCTTTCATCTTCCAGGCATGTTTTTAGGTCTTTGATTCTCTTTCTTTAACTCTCCAGATATACTTTGAAGGAAAAGATGCCCCTCACACTTTGCTTTGTCTCAGATATTCTTTATCTTTCTTACCTCTAATCTATACCAGGTAGCTTTCCTTTCCATTTGTTTGATGGATTTTAAGTATTTTTTTCCTGTGAATTACTAGGGGTCCTCAGTCTAGATATAGAGAAGGCTTGGTGTAAGTGACAGACATGCAACTGCTAATGTTTCCTCAAATATTTAAGTCACGTAACTCTTGAGAGAGTAGCAAAAATCTCAGGTTTCAATCAGATATTAATAATTTAATATCAAGAGAGATGCTTATTCAGCATCAAATTAGTATTGCAATTTTACAGGATATGTAAAAGGAGCAACATTAAATATGTATGTAATATTTAAATTTAAAGATTATTTCAGAATAAACATTCAATGATTATATTCCAGTATTTAAGGCAGGAGAATACACAATTCTGTGTATATCCAACTTTTTGGCATTCTGTTGCCAAGTTCTCTTTGTATTTCCTAAAAAAATCTGGAAGAGGTTTTTTAGATACTGTACATCTGCTCAAAAGCAGAGAATAGGCACTATATATACTGCGTCATAGTAATAGCAGTACTCAAATCATATGTGTTTGAGATCACATCACATTTCATACACTAAGGAGAAAGGAAAACATGTTGTGTGCACATTGCTGCGATGATATCTGTGTATGTAAAAATATATGTGTGTTATTAAAGTTATTTAATGCTTACTAATATACCAAAATACATATTTCAATGGAGAGAGTTGGTCTGAATGTGGAGGTATGAGACTGAACACTGTGATGTATTCCATTTCAGGTTTCATTTGTGCAGTACAGTGATGAGGCAAAATCTGAATTTAAACTCAATACGTTTGATGACAAGGCCCAGGCCCTGGGAGCACTTCAAAATATTCAGTACAGAGGAGGAAACACAAGGACGGGTAATTCTGAGCAGCAATTATGTTTCTTTAAGATAAAATGTTTGAGAGACTACCTCATTGTCCTAATATAGCATGGCTGAAGAATTAGGTTTGTATGTTCCTCTGTTTCAGTTGTGTAGCTGTTGCTCTTTCAAAGTAAAGGGATTTCTTCTTTTGTGGATAATACGGCTGACTCCTTCTTCACTATGCGTTTTGCAGGCAAAGCCTTAACATTTATCAAAGAAAAGGTTTTGACTTGGGAGAGCGGCATGAGGCGAGGCGTTCCCAAGGTACTTGTTGTTGTCACAGATGGTCGGTCTCAGGATGAGGTGAGGAAAGCAGCGACTGTCATACAGCACTCCGGTAAGCGATTCACGGTACCTAGCTGTTTCGTTTCCTTATGTGTTCAGCGATGCAGTTGTAAGTGGTGCTTCAATTATCTGGGAATCCTTTGCTTACCATTTAGTGACTCAGAAATGTATTCTGAGTGTTTGGAAAGATCTCAAAACTATTTAAAGAATTTAGATGCTCTAGGCCAGAGGTTTTCTTTCTTTAGCCTTCTTTCTGGGGAAGGATGTGGCTTCCCAAGGCTTTCAAGTAATTCCACATGCATATCATTTCATAGACGTGACTGTTGGTTATTTCTTTCTCCTCCTTGCTATGTGGACCCCAGGGATCATTATGAAGTGTACTCCATTCTGGTGCTTTTGATATAATGGGCCTGGATTTGTAAGCTTTATGTTTTACCCAGTATAAACTAGTAGATCTCCATTTAAAGTAATTGCTCTTGCTGGAGCTGGGTCTGAACATTGCCTTTTGAGCTTTGAAGCTTGACCTCCCTGTTCAGATTTGTAAATGTGACTTATGTGAGACTAATCGTCTGCACCCAGCAGTTTTGCGTTTTAGTGCATGAACCACCTAGAGTCCTGCTCTCTGAGTAAGGAGATGTTGTACTTCCTTACGGAAATCACTGGCATGTAAACCACAAGGGACCATCTTTGCTCTATGATCTGAAGGAATCAGCTCTCTAAATGGCTTCTAAAGGTGTTTGGCTAACCTATTCATAAAAATCTCTACAGTCTCCCTATTGGATAATGTGCTATAGTACTTAACTATCCTAACAGTTGGCAATCTTTTCCTCATATCTTACCTAAGTGTTTCTTCAGGCTAATGAAGCTAGTGTCTTCTTTTCATTTACATAGTTAACCAGGAAAACAATTGATCACTGACCCCTGTAACAAGCCTTCGTATCTGAAGCCTGTTTTAATTTCCTCTTTGTCTTCCCTTTTCTAGACTAAACAAACCCATTTCCTTCAACCTCCTGTTGATCATGCTTTCCAAACCTCATATCATTATCACTATCCTCCCTCTCTACTTGTTTCAGTTTCTTTGCATCTTAACTGTCGTGCTCAAAGCTGGACAGAGTATTTCAGCCAAAGCTTCACCAGAACTGGTTGCAGAGGAATAATTATTTCCGATCTCTTTTGGAAAAATTCAAAAATGTAAATAATAGCATTTGCAACAGATGCATTTGCAACAGATGCGAGTTATGCCTTCAGCCTCTAACCAGCATTTCCAACGTCTGTGCAATTTCTTGTCAATGAAATTTTGAGGGAGAATTTTTTCTATTTAGTACTGAATTGTGCAGTGACTTTTTTTTTTTCTTCCTTGTTTTCTGGGAAAAAAAAGAGGCAAAGAAAAAAAAAGAGTGGCAAAAAGAGGGCTCATTATCGCATGGAAGGTTAGGTGGGAGAATGGAAAGGAAGCAATGAGTCAGATACAGAATTCTGTGAAGGCTAAAAGGTAGAAGGAAACAAAAACTTGACACAGAAAGCAAGGAGATGCTAATTTAAGCATTTGAAGAGGAAAATCACTCTAACAAAGGAGTAGATTATGCTTTTACACCCGGTGATATGATTAAATTCTATAGTCTGTGTTCTTCTCATTTGAATTATGCCACTTAACAACTAAATGTCGAGTCTAAGGTCATCATGTAGGATCTAGTAGGATCTTTTATGGCTAGTGAAGAGTGCAACAGATAGGCATCTATAGACCCACGGCTGCTTCTATCTTGAAATTAGCATCTTAGGGAGGTGAGATGGATTGCATTCTCTATCTGCCCATGTCTATTGATTATAGAGGTAGTCTAGACAACTAGCTTAGACTTGTTAACCTGGAAAGTAAAAATTGGTGGGATGAATACCACCTTACGAAAATGGAAAGGAAACTGAGAAGCATGGAATACAGGAGATGGTAACAGATAGAGAACTTGATGACTAATAGTGTGCACAGAGATTTTGGACACAGAATAGAGTTAAGATATTGTAAAGCTGAGAGGATTGTACATTTTGTATAAAAGAGTGAGATGACTATGTAGCCAAGGCTCCACGAGACTGGATAATGCCCAACAAAACTCAATGAAGGAAGGAGGAAAAAAACTTTGAAAGAAAGATGCAGAAATCAGTTTAATCGTTCCTGAGCTTTGATAGGGTGAAAGGATGTCCAGAATGCATGCTCATAATGAAGGCCAGATCAAAGACTAGGTAGAGCCTGAGAAATCAATGATAGAGATGGTTTCTGAAGTATTGACCTGAAATATGGTAATGTATGTTTACTACATTTCAAGTAACAAATATTATTTTTACAGGCTTCAGTGTCTTTGTGGTTGGTGTGGCTGATGTAGATTACAATGAGCTGGCCAAGATTGCCAGCAAGCCCAGTGAGCGTCATGTATTTATTGTTGATGACTTTGATGCCTTTGAAAAGATTCAAGATAACCTCGTCACTTTTGTGTGTGAGACAGCTACCTCAAGTGAGTAGATGACATAATAATTTTCCCTTTTCTTAAATGAATACATTTGCTTATGTACTGTGACAGTTGCCATTCCATTTAAGGTAAGTCAAAAGAAATGTTCATATACAAAAGTTAGTTTTCGTGATAACTGGACATTGTTTAAGGGAGTAAGTTACTTTTTTAAAGTTTTGAAGTAGACATTATATTTTATGTAATCTTGTCTCACATTTCAAAAGTACTGATGTAACAAAAAGAGAGTAGCTGTTAGTGAGAATTACTGCTCTTTAAGAGAAAGTAGAATGATGCCTAACGTGAAATAGAGTACACAAGAGGTCTCTTATTTACCACTGGTCTAAGGATGCTAAAGAAGTGCGGCTATAGTATGTGATGCTGTTTTAAAATTATCTAAATACAGTCCAGCTGTTTACTCAAGTGAAATCCTTCTATGGCAAAAATGAGAAATTCTCAGGCCTGTCATGTGCAACTGTGTACTCCTTAACTGCCTCATTCGCTGGATCCTGAGGAGCCATATAAATCTGCAGTTTTTCCTTGTGAATCTGACAGCTATTATACAGCCTGATTCGTGCCTTAAATATTTGTGGAAAGACTATGTCACTGTACTCCTTTCTTCTTCTGAATTAGACTCTAAAAATATTTGGGGGGTTCATTTGTTATTCCATACAATTTGTCACGGTAGAAATATCCTACTGAATGTAATGACAAAAGATTTTAGCAGTACATTTACCACAGAACAGAACACAGTATGACAAATGTAACAAAAGTTGATTCTTAATAATAGCACAGACTTTTTTGTTAATAAAACTTTCTGAAGTATATACATGTCCTTATCCTGTTGCGTATTATGGTGAATTATATGATGTTTTATATCTTTTAGCTTGTCCTCTTATTTACTTGGAGGGCTACACTTCACCTGGTAAGTAACTGTCTAATATTTTGGCATAGGTTCATTTTATCTTTTACTACAGAGTAGTAAACTACAGAGTTTTTGTTTTTATTTTTCTCTCCGGATTTAAAGGTTTCAAGATGTTGGAATCATATAATCTAACAGAGAAGCATTTTGCTTCTGTACAAGGCGTATCACTGGAATCAGGCTCTTTCCCAAGCTATGTAGCATATCGACTCCACAAAAATGCCTTTGTCAGCCAGCCAATACGGTAAGTAAATCTGAAAGACTCATATTTAGAGCAAGCAGTTGAGGAAGGATTAATAGAGTTTATAGATGATAGCATTAATATCTTACGGAAGACATATTTATTTGATGTTCTTTTTACTGAACTCCAAGAAATCTACTCTGAAGAACATCTGCCACTGTTCTCATTAAATGCCGATCTATTTCTTCGATTCAATCTGTTCACAATTAATCCAGTTGCTTATTGTTCTTTGTTGGAGATTATGCTTCTTAATAATTCGAGTTGCACATAATCCACAGTTTGTCCTCAGGCAGTTGAACAACAGCCTCCTTAGTACAACAAGCTCCACATTGCCAGAGGAAAATAGTTTCAATATGGAGCGATAAGCACCACTTTTTGCAGCGGCATTGTTTACACTGAAGTAGACAGCACATTGGTGCCATTGACTTAGGGTAGTTTCTCCTCTACTTTAGTTGCCGTATTTGGCAAACGGAGTGGAGTTTTCAAAGGTATGTGGTCTTAGAGCTTGGTTGTGGAGGGATAATATATGATCATTCTTTCCAACGTTTTTTTTTTTAAAAAAAAAAGGACAGTTTTACTAAGAGGAGAACAGTACCTCTCTCTTTTTGCATTTGTTCCTCTCCCATGTATTTAAGTAAGTTTCATAAAAAAAGTGATTCTAAGTCAGAGGAGATGTCTAAAGATAGCCCATTATTCTTACTAAATTTAAGGAAATTTAATCTTATTTTCATACAAACCTTTGAAATCTGTAATCCTGCCAGGCTGGGTAAAGATCAGATCACAGACACAGGAGCTGAGGTGTATAAACCAATAATTTCTTTTTGACAGCCTTCTCAGCTCACAACTTCAAAAGTGGAGGACCTGTGGACTTTTTGAGCTCATTGATGTGCCATTATAGCTATGGGAGTGATAGGTCTGTGACAGCCTGGATTTTTACAATCTACAGAAGTACAGCGAATCCCAGTTTTGCAACTCTCTTACATTAAGATAAACCTTGCATTTAGCAGGATAAAATGATAAAAAGAAAAAAAGATAGATTTCCTATTAATTTCTTTTTTTTTTTAGAATGTTGTGATACATAGTCTGTTGTCTGCTGTAAGAGGTAGAGTAGACTTGCCAGAGTATTCTGGGCACTTATTTTTCATGAGAAGCCAGAAAATAAAACTCACTTTAGACTGAGTCAGCAAGGCAATAAAATCATCCATATCTTGGTGGCATAGTTGTTTCTATATCTGAAATAACTTGATATCTGAGTTATAAATAGTGTTGCTGTATCTACTTCAATATTTTCATTCTTGCACTGTGCTGTGTGGTGTTGTTGACTTAGTGATATGGCTGTTATTGCAGTGTCCATAACTGTATAAGTACATAAGCTTTGCCTAAAATACAGAGCAGCTCCTGTCTTAAACTTTTGATGTTTATGTTCATGAGGCCAAATCCCCTTTTCAGTTCCAGTATAATGGTTAAGGAGAAGCAGTTTCTTACAGTTTTCATATAGTTCCCCTCCTGCATTCTCTTCCTTCTCCTTCAGAAAATTCTGGAGGCCATTTAATGCATGTTTTTATTTACTTTTAGCTTTCTGCTTTTTTAACGTGTAGTGGTCTGAAGATCACAAATCTAAACCTCAGTGACTGATGAATGAGGTGGAGCCCAAATACATCACCAACTGTAGAGAATACATGAAATGTCTCCTCCGTTGTATCTGTGCCTGAAGGGCAGCAATAGTTAAGTGCTGTTTTCTGTTGCCTGTCTAAAACAGGCTAGATGAAAAAAGAATAAAGCTGTGGTCCTTTTTTCTGTACTTATCATCAAGGAATTTAAAATATGTGTAGTTTGTACAGAACCTTACCACAAGAATACATCTGCAAGATTTCTTGGTCATATTCTGGCTTCCTCCATAACCATGGTATCTGGACCAACTGAAGACAGGCTGAGTTTTCATCTTAAGAAATCACACAGTGTTTTTTATCACAAAGTTCTTTTCTGTTTGAGGGAGTAACTAAAATGCTCAGTTCCATTAAACTTTGTGGTTTCGCTGTTATTCTCATGTTTTTTTCTTTGAAAAAGAGCATATGATGATGATCTTATTTTCCTCATGTGTTTCGATGTGAAAAAATATCTTCATATTGTCTTAACAGGGAGATTCACCCAGAGGGATTGCCACAGGCGTACACTATCATTCTGTTATTCCGTCTTCTGCCTGAATCCCCCAATGAGCCTTTTGCAATTTGGCAGATTACAGACAGAGATTACAAACCACAAGTTGGAGTTGTGCTTGATCGTAAGGATGATTATGCTTATTGCATAGAGAATTTATATGTTACATTACTTTGCATGCATTCTTCCCAAATATTTCCAAACCCAAAGCATTCCTACACGGTGAAGGATTAGGTATTTCTATTTTTTTCACTTTTTAAAGACATTATTTTTTTCAACTAAGAATAATTCATTTAAACTACATTTCAACTTTGGTATTACCTCTAAAACCAAAGGAAAATACATCTCTGTACTTATGGATCAATAAGATCATCTATAACCTATGTTTGCCTACTTGAGTGATATACTGCATTTTATCTATAAGTGTATTTTGGGATGATGTGTTCAGTAGTACACATGAAATGAAATGTATTATTTTCACTTATTGCAGCTGCCAGTAAAGTGCTGTCATTCTTTAACAAGGATACAAGAGGAGAGGTTCAAACTGTAACTTTTGATAATGATGAAATAAAGAAAATCTTTTATGGAAGCTTCCACAAGGTAAAGGATTGAAATTATATGAGTGTTGCTTTCTGAAGTGCTGTTCTTTTAAACAAAAGACAAGCAAGAAGAAGTCACTGTCAGTTATATCCAGTATTTGTATAGTAGTGTAAGGTGACATAAGGACTTATAGATCATATAAAACAAGATCTCTGAAGTTATAGCTCTTTTTTTTTTTTTTTTTGAGTTAAAGGCCTACTTTTAACCAATGTAAGAGATTTGTCAAAATTTTGTCAACAATTTGTCAAGACTGTATAAGTGGAGGGATATATCTGAACAAGACATCATAGCCTGATTCGTAGCACATAAAAGCGAAAGAATAAAAGATAAACTGGAAAAAAAACAGGAAAGGAGTCATGATGAGAAAAGATTGGGGGGAGGGGGAGAGTATAGTGATTTGGAATCATTCAGAGAAGATATAGCCACAGAAGGTAAGTAGCTATTAACTTACAGGAAAAGGCAAGGAACCAATTTTGAGAGGTGAATAGCATATTGAATAAGATTCATATGTTTAAAAGACATAATACATGTATATGTATATATTTTGTATGTATGCATGTGTATTAGTACATTTTTAGCTTAAATTCATTATGTGTAAAATATTCCAAAGTATTCCAAAGTACTGTTAACTGAGGAAGAAACAATAATGACAGAAACTTCAGAAAAGATCTTATAACCTACTTGCAATTTAGAATGAAACTCAGGTTTTTTGAGTTGTCAAAATGGCTAGTGAAATCCTTACACGTTACTGTATCTGCCTTCACTCGTGATAGTTTTGTGCTTGCTGTTCTAATTTTATCCACCAAATTATGAAAACTTGATCCTGACAGGCTTCCTTACCTCTAGTCATCAGGAGGTGTTTGACTCACGCTACATATATGTCTGAAACACAATTTAAAAAACATTTTCTTGCTGTGTTAAGCATATATATTTAGGGAAAAAAAATCAGTTGCAATTGCAACATTTTTGGTCAGCTGAAATGCACGTTCTCATTTTTTGGTTTATCTCCTTTCTGTTTAGTTTAGTTTTCTTCTGATGACTATATATGGCTGGACTATAACATTTGTTTTCTTTATGATACCCTCTCCTGCATGACTAGTCACTACTAGCATTCCTTTGAGGATACAGATAAGAGGTTGCCTCTGTCAACTTGCTGATACTGGAGGCCACGTTGTCAACTGAAAGCAGGGAAAGCTAGCTGGTGCCAGAATTATGTTTTGTGACTTCATCTGTTTAAAACATGGATGACTACAATAATCACACAGTACTATAAAAGCTATTGGTTTCCTCAGAATCTCACAGATGATAATTTCCCAAGCTGCTTCTATGTTATATCCAGTTATTCTTGTTTTATAATTTATTTAATGGGTAATTATTTTTACATATACAAAGAAATGTTTGCATCATTGACTTTGTAACTGATACTTATGAGTAGACTTGGATCACACCTGCTTTAGGCAGCCTCTATTTAATCACTGGCATTTGTTTTTTTGCCTGGGTTTTTTGGTGTGTGTTTTTGTTTGCTTGTTTGTTTTTCCTGATTGCTTAGTAGGACAGCTGAATTGTAAGAAAATTTATTAATCTACTGGAGTAAGAAAAACTGCCAGTAAAGGCTAGGATAGATGTTGTTTTGGTGTAAAAGTTGAGTCATCACCAAGAAGTACTGTTAAGACACAGAACAGCATGTAGAATGTCTCAGTTTAGATATCAGTGTGAGAGTTAAGACTTTTTTTCTTCAGGTCAGTGGTGTGAAGCTCTTTACACGCTCTACTGCCAGCAGTCTGTTTTAAGTGTCTGCTGCTAATTTCATTGATGTTCAGAGTAATATTTTTCCTTGTAATTCCTCTAAACGTGATAGAGCTGAGCAGAATTATCTGACAGCACTTACAATGAAGCTCTGCTCATTCATCAGAGCAAATGGGGAACAACCTGCAACCCCAGCAATACTAGCAGTTATGTATAACTGTTTATTATGCTGGCTGGTGAAAAACAATTAAAGGAGAAATAAAAATCCAGATTTTTGTGTTATTTTAATAGTTAAATAGACTCATAACAGAAAGCAATCCTAAGATGCCAAACGATATACAGGAGTAACAGCCATTTGCCATTTCTTGTGAAGCTCTAGAACTATGAATTCTTGCTTATGAGACGATTTCTTAAACAAAAGGTATCAATTATTTAGTAAAGTGGGTCATTCCCCTCCTTTTTTCCCAGAAGAGAATCAAAAGTTCAGATTTTGATAGTATTTAAAGTAACTGGAGTAGCCTTGCCTTAAAGAGCTGTATTTGGGATTTTTCACCATGTAACTGAGCTGACTCCTCTGGACTCTTTCCAAGATGATTACTGAGGTTGCTATCTGAGTCAGGTTGTTAATGATAGCATCATGGGACTGCTCAGCTTATGTACTGGGAAAGCCTTCTGTGTCAGCCATGTTGATTAGCTCCTAATAAAGGATAGCAGTAGTTTCAGCTGGATGAAGGAAGGAAAGTAAGATTAACACATTTCAAATGGTACTTTTGCAATTTCTCCTACCATCCAATTTCAAAGAAATGACAAATCTTTAGAATGCAAGAAGATGTTTTCCCAAATATCAAACATTTTTGTGGTTTTCATTCGATGACTTACTGGCTCCTTCAGTGAAGCACAGTTAACTACACCTAACTGTGCAGGGAAATTTACTTTGGCATACTTGAACACTTTGCGTAGCATAGCTATGGTGAAAGCTGTTGAATCTGGCAAGTCCCACAGGAAAAATCCTGACTGCCTGAGACAGTCATTAAATTTATGACTGAATGTTTTGCAGAGACAGATGGCTTCTACTTTTTTGTTTCTTACCATGCTAGACTTCCTTCCAGATTGCAGTTTTGCAGTAGCTAGCCACAGGAAATTTGATAATGAGTGCATGTCTTTCTGCAGACATACATATGGGATAATAGATTGCTTAGCTTATTGATGTGGTTAATTTAGGAGTAGATCAGAACATCATCAAACATTATCTCAGAAGAGATCCAGAGAGAAAGATTAAAGTATGTTTTCTTTCTTAAAACATCAGTGCCTTCTGGTACTGGAAATGGTCAGAAGTGATGCTTTATGTTGATGTGTTAGAAATTGAAGAGAATGTTTCTGTTAAAATTTTCTTGAAAACAAAATGTAGCAGGATTTAATACAGAGATGTTTTATTTAGTGTAAACACTAGATGTATACTTTAATTAGATTTATGCTCGGGCCGTGAGATTCAGGCTGGAATTCAGATCTGGCATTAAATCAGTAGTGAGATGATTCAATAACTTGAGGGAGCCCTGCTTATTTTTGACTGCTGGGGTCACTTCTTTGGATAGACAATGCTCAGTAGTCATTGCTGTTTGAACATTTTCAAATTAATGATCCCATTCAGCATTCTGATGTAGGTTCAACTCTCCTAAGTTTTATGTGCAAATGAAAATGCAGTAATATGCATTCATTTTGCAGATGTCATTCACTTTATTTAATTTGTGACAAATACTTAACATTCCAGTAGAAGGACTTGCATGTTAGGTACTTTTCAGAATTAGTAAATTACATCTGTGATGAATTTAAACTGTTTGATGTATTAGTTAACCTGTAAAATTTAGCCATAAAATCAAATGACTGAGTATATGATATATAAATGATAATGAATTTAAATTTAATATGGTGCTTGATTTATTTTGTGCAAAGTTTGGTGTGTTATACTCAAATATACCTTGGACACACTCAGTTCTCTTTCCGCTATTTTTTTATTTGGTCAATATGTTGAGAATGGTAGTTAAAAAACGACTTGTATACACAGCACTGAGAATTAAACTGTGACGCCAACTGAATTTCAGATGACAAAAAACGAGGGCAGTTTCATAAATTTTAATTCCAATTATATAAACCATAAGTACATTATGTTTAAAGAGTTTTAGATAAGCTTTGCTGATGCCTTGGAGACAACTCCACATGGGAAAATATTTAATATGGAAAAAAAGAACAAATTCTCTAGAGATTGTTGAGACACTTGTTGACTCAGGACATTTAAGGGAATCTCTGTTTCAACTTTATGCCAATTTTTTAAAGGAGTCATCAAATAGCAGTATGTTTCTGAAGGGTTGTGTACTTTGCTAGCAGAAGCTTTAAAACAAAAATACATACTTCAAGGATTATTTACTGGTGATCTTACTGTGTTGATATTTTAACAATTACATAGATGTTATAATGTTGGATATAAAATATATGCAGTATGTAAGGTATATAAAGCCACTGGAATCTTTCTGTTGACTTAATATGTTCTTCCATTTACTTCATATTAGATTTACTAAAATGTCAGACCCTTGTTTCTTTCTTGGAGACTCCTGAATATCTTCTGTTTTCATAGATATGTAGGAAATTCACTTGCATAACATTCACCATGTGTACCATAAATTTTTGAATGGTAACATTTGCTTCCATTTTTTTTGTTCTTCTGTTTAAGGTTTACTGTGTTTCCCCCAAACACTTCATTCTCTTCTCCTGGTAAACTTACTCTCCCTTTGTAACCGTCATTCTTTTCTCCCTCCTAAGTTTCCCTTATTTCTAGTAATTAATCTCTTCCTCTTCTTTCCTGTTTCCCCTTATTTTAGCGTATATGCTTGTAGCCAAATTTCTCTCATGGAAATTTATCTCTTGCGTCTTCCATTATTTTGTCTTTTTCTGGGCAGGCTTCTCTGCTCACTTCCTATATCTCAATGCAACTAATGCTTCTGGTTGAGTCATCTGTGGAAACTGAACCGTGGATCTTTGGAGCTGAAACAATCTACTCTTTGAACCACAGAAATAGAATACTAGCCAGTGAGAAGTCACAGACTCATAAACTTCTTGTGTGGTCCCATCCATCAGAAGAGGACAAGAAGAGCTTATATTCACTCTTCTCAATTTTTTTTTTTGTTTGTTTTTTTACTTTTACACTATCTTAAAGCAATTTTCAAGCAAGCTTTTTAAAATAGATCATTGTAGTTCAACTATTATGTCAAATAGTATTTAACTCTGCTTGTGTATTCATCTTATTGACCTTCAACACATTTTAAAGAGGTTACTAATGTCATAGACTTTCCTTGAGTTTGGATTTTTCCACCAGTTGAAAGTAAAACAGGATTACTAGGAAGAAAATTTTAAGCAGTATTACCTGAACAGTGAAATACTGTGAAAAGTATTAAAGTAAATATGCCTATGTTCATTATCTAAATATTTTTTCAGGTCCATATTGTTGTAACTTCATCAAATGTTAAGATATACCTTGACTGCAGTGAAATACTAGAAAAACCAATTAAGGAGGCTGGGAACATCACAACTGATGGCTATGAAATACTTGGGAAACTTCTTAAAGGTGACCGGAGATCAGCAACGGTAGGCAATAAACATTAATCCATTCATTAGTGCAAGCCCTTGAAATTTTCTGAGAAAAGAGATTAGAGATTAAGGATTGCTAAGAAACCAGTACTGCACCCAAAGCTTTCAAGTGCCCGTACTGCAAGACCCAATATACTTAAATTTGGTCTTGATAGCTTCTCATTCTAGCAGAATTGCAAGAACAAACATCTAATAGCCGAAAGTTGCAGTCAGGTAAATTCAAACAAGAACTGAAATGTTTTTCTTTTATTAGGGAGAGCAGTTAGTCATTGGAACCATTTACTGTGGATTCTCTATCATTAGAAATCTTGTTAGCCTTATGTAGGCTTGGCTTTAAATTTTTTATTAAACTGTTTTTCTGTCAGTGTCAAAAAAAAAGAAGTGAAAGTCTGAATGATGTTAACTACAGTAGAAATAAATTGTTTGAGGAGTCATTTTTAATGATAATGCCGCTAGATTTCGTAAATAACATTTCTAGTATCTTTCAAGAGCCCTCCTTTCTTTTACAGTTAGAAATCCAGAATTTTGACATTGTGTGCAGTCCAGTTTGGAGTAGCAGAGACAGATGCTGTGATCTTCCTTCTATGGTAAGTATAAATGAGCCAGAGGCTATTTAGAAAATTGTTATTAGTAGCATATTCAACAATATCAATATTAGTCTGGAATTATACTTTATACTGACAACACATCTAAATCACAGTTGTCAGAGCAGCCAGTGAACAACACTGCATTTCAAAGTTCTGTGTCTGAGGGAGAAAGATTGTAATGTGCTACAACTGAGTCCCTTTGGAATGGTGGGAAAAACGTCAGTTATATTTTGTGTTTCACTGATATTTAAGATTCGAGGTATTATGAAAGGAATAGCTATATTCTTTTTTTTTTTAATTTTTATTTAATCTATTCTTAAATTGACATTCAAAAAGCAACTAGTTTATTCTTTGTCAGTGCAAGTGATTGCTAAATGGCTGTAAATATTAGAGCAACAAAAATTGCATATGAATTTGATTTTGCCTGTGCCTCTTTCGTTAGTGTCTTGTATAGCTAGCAGAGAAAATTTGCTAAAAATATGAAAGGTCATGTAGAAATCTTTGGAAACCACTGTTTAGCTATGACTCTTACTTGTACTTGAAAACGGCATAACTGAGAATCTTAGTGTTATTGTTTTAGAAAAGTATGCTGACACCAATTATTTTCTTTAGAAGCACAGTAATAGTTGTGATTGATTGAATTTTCAGAGAGATGAAGCAAAATGTCCAGCTCTTCCAAATGCTTGTACCTGTACTCAAGACAGCGTGGGACCTCCAGGACCCCCTGGACCAGCTGTAAGGAACTATTTGCAATAGACGGATTTTCTGATTTTTAAATTTATGGAAGTTGTTTTGTGCTGATCTGTGATTTTGTGAAACAAAGGTCAGTCAGAGAGATAGTCTCTATTAACATGTCCATGACATCATGGTAATCTCTTCCCCTTTCATCTTAGTTTAAAACATAGTTGGGCAGCTCCTACCACCTCCACTTGTTTATATAATAATCCTTTTCCCGTATTTCCAACGTGATTACTGTGAATAGCTCCTCATTGTTTGATAGGTTGAAGGAATCTGGCCCAATCTCAGCTGTCTTGCACTTCATGTACAAGGTATTTTTAATGAACTGTGCAAATATTTTTCCTAAATACAGAGTCAGGATTTCACTCCAAGGAAACATTCTTTACAGTGTTGGGGAAATAAATTAGTTACTCTCTTTTTTTTATGTGGAGAGATAGTAATCTATGGAATGGATATACTCCTATCAATTGCTTTCAATATAAGGGAGATATACTGAGCCCAGTAGTCCTTCTACTTTGAAGCTTAGTCCTTCTACTTTGAAGCTATCAAAAATTCTACATGAGGAAGCTGAAGCCCAGTTAACTTGTCTGGCAGTATACTAGAGAGGTATCCAGAGATTTTGATTGAATATAAATTGAAGATATTTATATCGGCAGGGACAAAAATGACAATAATTTTTCATGGGCTGAACTGTCAAGGCTGAAGCTTTACCTGAGTGGTTTACCTGAGTTTCTGATACATCTTTTATTCTAGTACTCTTTTTAGCAGTGTGATCTGTACACTTCAAAACTTTGGGCTTTCACATAAGAGTTTGATAAAGAAGATTCGTAATGCACACCAGTATGATGTATGCTTGCTTTCCCTGTATGAAATATTTTTTTTTCCAAATATTCAATTTAGGGTGGCCCAGGTGCTAAAGGTCCCAGAGGTGAAAGGGGTTTGACTGGATCATCTGTAAGTATCTTTCTGGAGTGCATCTCTAATGTTGCTATATGCTTACCTGTATGAAAATTTGTATTCTTAGCTATGCTGAGCTAAGAACGGAGATTAAAAATTTACTTGGAAATATGCCTATATGTTGTTTATGTGCAGCCTACCTATTTAAGAACATATATATACAGTCTATGTATATATGTAGCCTCAAAGGCATTGACTGCACATCAGGAAACTAGAGTGCTTGCATCAGGGTGTTAATATGCACTTTGCAGCGTCATTGTCCTTTCTTCTGTACAGAGGAGACAGATAAACATCCAATTAATGCTGCTAGAAGGTGTGTATTGGCCTGAGATGCCAACATGAATCAGAGAATAGCTTATGAAAGGATATGCCACTTGGATAACTGTTTCCACAGTTATTCTGAAGTATAAAATGTGTCTCCAGGCTTCTGATTTACCTTAAGAGTCTAACCCAAAGGATTTTGAAGTACAGATCTAAGAAGGGGTTGTCATTTAAAATCTAGTTTTAATTTTCTGCTTTAAGGGTCCGCCTGGTCCTCGTGGTGAGACAGGTCCTCCTGGCCCTCAAGGTCCCCCAGGTCCCCAGGGTCCCAATGGGCTGTCAATCCCAGGTGAACCGGTAAGTGGCTGTTCTGGGTGTGGGTGGCAATGTGCGTGGAGTCAGAGCTGTCCATGGGGATGGTGGTCTTGGGAAGAGGGTGTCAGCTTTGTCCTGACATTCATTTTTCCCTGCAATGTAGTAGTATTATGAAGAAGTCTTTTGCTGAAACAAGTCTCTTTCAATGCAATAGCATTTTCTATCCTGAATGTTAGTTACATTTGCTTATGGGGTGCCTATGAAGGGACAGAGCCTAAGCGTTGTAGCGTACATTGTGCTTCCCTGTTTTTAGTTTTATAGCTTTTCTGTAAAGTTGCTAGGCCTTCAAGTTGTAGTACTCAAAACCATCAAACTCGTGCAGGAAAATTAAGCATGCAATATTACTCTGAAGACTTTCTCATAGATTTACATATCCAGCTTCTATTTTCTGAGCTTAAACCAGTGGCTGAAAGTTCAGAGAGGCAATAGGTGCCTAGATCTAGGCTTACAAAACAGCCCTTCATTCCTGGGGGCTTTCTTGGCAACAGGATGCATGCTTTAGCTAGAGGCTACTTCCGATTTCCTGTACATGCCTTCAAAGCCAGAGTAACTCTATTAACACTGATGAAAGTTCACCAGATTCTGTTTTTTTAAAGTGAATAGCATAGGTAACCCTTTGTCCACATTCTGAATGTGTTAAGACTGCTTTAACCGTACTTTAATAAGTAATCACCCCAAAAGCATGAATATAATTTTGATGTTTCCTATTTAGGATTAGCTTGAATTTTAATATAATCAGGAACTTTTTGTATGAAGTCTGACTAAAATATAGATTTTATGGAAAAAAAAATAGAATTGGTGTCTGATTGTATGCTGTCTCATTTTGCATTCAAAATCAGATTACTTTCTCTGTAGTGTTATTTGGGAAATGACAATCAAAATGTGCTTTAAGATAAACATTAGGTACACCTTCTGTTTTGTAAGGACAAAGTAGAAAGATTTTGTTAACCAGTGTAGATGCTTTTCAGTTGTTTGTGGTTTTTTTTTTTTTATACCGGGAGGAAAAATTTCATCAAGATGACTTTGAGGTGCCAAACAGCAAGAAAGACCAAACACATTCCTTTTACATGTGGAATACAATAAATACATTTATTTGTCACATTCAGTTTGAAAACCTCTGCAGAATGAAAACACGTACATTGATGGAACTTGTCATTAATTAACAATAAGTTAGAGCACTGCTTTTGAGTCATGTAATTTCATTTTTCATGTCAACTGCAATTCACATTGGCAGGCAACATTTACAAATTATTTGATTATTTGTGTGTCATCAACAGTTATTAATGGTAGATTATCATGCAAGCCACTGTGAAAAATAAATATTATATTGTCAATTTTAGCTCATGTGGCTTTAGACTGTGCATTTATGCTACAGTGCTGTAGTGTATGTGGAATGCAAGCCAGTTGTGACAAGCAATACATTGCTTCCTCACATGCTTCTCCACCTTTTGTCCTGGAAGGGTTTAATGCCTTTTAGATGATGGGTTAGAGAAAAACAGTGATACTTTAAAAAGACTGAGCTTTTACCTTTTGTAAGTGTAGACAGCTCTGTTCACCAGTTGAGAAATATAAGGGAGGTTGGGAGAAAACATCTAACCCTTTTCTGCTTTCCTACTTGTGAAGACATTAATATCAGTCTCTCTTACTGAAAAGTCCATGCTACTTCCTTATCAAAATGTGTACCCTCTTCAAATGTCTGCTTGCCTATGTTTTTAATATAATGTCAACCAGTCATCCTGCATTTGCAAATTTTGTGAGATGATCAGTATTTCTTCAGTTAAGAGGTGTATGTGTCATAATTTATTCCATAATACAGTTGGTTTATGGGTTCCTTAATTTAGGTATGTTGCAGGAAATATTTTGTGTCCATTTACACAAATTAATTATTTTGCTGACTGTTCTATAATTCAGAATCTCTAACAATCATTTATGAAAATTATAGGGTCGTCAAGGAATGAAAGGTGATGCTGGCCAGCCTGGACTACCAGGGCGATCGGTAAGTCGATGCTTAGGCAAGATAATGTCATTTTACACTATTCCTGATGCAGGTTAGCTGCTGGACCGATGTCTTTGACATCACTAGGAGTCATGGGCTTTTCTCATATCTTCCTAAGTAATAATTTTTGAAACATAATTATCTTACACTTAGGAATTTGAAATGTAGGAGATAGTAAAACATTTGAAACAGCAAAAGTAAAAGAGCAGCTGTATTGAGTCAAGCCAAATGTCCATCTGGACAGTTGTGAATGCACAAGGACAGACCATCGGATTAAGAAAAGTACACTGATAACTCCCCAGGAAGGTCTCTCAACTTCTGACCATCTGCAGTTAAATGTTGTCCTAACATAAAGGTTGCAGAACCTTTCCTGAATGCCTCTTCAGTGATGTTGTCTAACTGCTTTGCACTTTCAGAAGTCAAATGGTTTTGGGACTGTCGCGGACTACTGGTGTCTCACTCTTCGGGGATCACAACCCAGAAGGTTGTTGTGATCTCCCTCGTATATCAGAAGGCTTTATCACACTCCAAAGGTCCTTGTCACAACCAAAGGCTTCCAACAGAGAGCTTCAAGATGCTGCTCTCCAGGGGCTCCTATCACTCCAGTCTCCAGGAGGGAACTGCCCCACTCCCTCTTGGGAGTGCCCCACCTTTATTCATCCATGAGTCACGTGGTTTCTGATTGACCAATGTGACTCACAGCACCTGTCCTAACGAGGCACAGGTGCTTTCTATTGTAGTAGTCAGGAACTCCCCCAACATGGGACATTAATTGTATGCTTTCTGAAAGAAGAAAGCAATTACACTTACTTGCAGGTTTCTACATTATAAAGTAGGATTAGGTTTTGAGAAAAAAAAATAAGTTTTTTTTTGATAATCAGCCAGATTTGGATAATCTAAAGTCATTGATTGGCAAATGTGGTAACATAACTAATGTTCCTTGGTTACTATATTGTCCTTGATTTTACTGGAGATACAAAGACTGTATGGGAGATGCTTAAATGCTGTTGTTGATTTAGTTTCTTATATCAGACAAGGTCAGTCATGGACCAAGAGCTTTGCACCTTTTATCTGTTTTATTAGTCCTTATAACCCTGAGTAATATATATTTAGGGAGTAGTAATGACCTGTAGAAAGCAATGCTACATTTAATGTACAGTGAAATCAGACAGAAAAGAGGGGAGAACATGACAACATGATATAAGGTTGTTCAATATCCTGTTCCTACAACAGTGATACTGATCCTACAGAATGTTGAATGAAATTACTCCTGAGTGTCCTCTAATGCAGCCTGCCCATTTAATTTTAGGGTTTATTCTCTACCCAGAAGCTACAAGGAACAGAAACAGAGAACTTAGAATGCACACAATAAAACAGCAGAATGTTAAAAAGTAGGACAATAGAGGGAAAAGAATAATAAACAAAGAGTCTAATTTCTGTTTCTTTAGACATTGGGATACGACTGCAGCTAGACTTTAGCACGAGGTGTTAAAGGATTAGCTCATATCATGTCATAGTCATGTGTGTAAAGGCAATAAACCAGATATATCTACTTTATGGGAACAGTACTGAAAATTATTTTTGAAGTTCAATTATGGGCTGTTAAGGAAATGGAAGTAAAAAGTAGAGTGAGATCTTGTATTATATATATGAAATAAATGATTTCTCCTAAAGGTTTGTTTTATTTTTATAAATGCCAAAAAGCAACATTGAAGACAATTACATATTTAAATGTGTGCATATATACTGAGATGATTAGCATACCAGTGATGTTTGTTCTGTCATGGATACAGTTTATCATTCCTTTCCCTTTAGGGAACCCCAGGTTTACCTGGTCCACCTGGCCCAATGGGACCTCCAGGAGAAAGGGTAAGGTTTCTTCAGTGTATTTTCTGAAAAACAAACAAACAATGTGGTTTTGGTTTTTCTTCCCCTTCTTTATCATATCTTTCTATTTTCAAACGCTTTTTCAAAAGTTCTTTTATCAGTATTCAACCTGGAGGGGTAAGAGTGGAAGGACTGGAAAAATCTAGGGGTGAAAAACTCCCCAGATAGCCATAGGGCAGCCAGATAGGTTCTGTAAAAATTGCACTGCTCGTTCTCCTGACTAGGATCTCAGATGCCTGCACCCATAGACCAGAACATCCATGGAGCTCTGCTGAGTTACTCATCCCTCCTGTCTTCCTCACACTGTTGCTGCTGTAGGGAATCCCTTTGAAACTCTGCTTGTTTCAATGGCTGGGAGATGTCCTATCTGTAAAGAATCTCTCTGTGCCATTCTTACTGTGAAGGTCAAGCTTCCCTCTTAACCTTTGACTATCTGGAGCTAAGAACTTTGGATGGGGGATTCTGAGATGTGTTCATAACGAAGGGTGTGCACACAGGTATTTCATTGGGAATTGTTACAATCCCTTTCTTCTAATTTGGGGTCAACTAAGCAAATCTCTTTTGTCTTCAAAGTGGCGTATCACCTTTGAAATGACTGAAGCAATTACTTTACAGTCAAAATTAATAGCTGATATATGCTTCTATAGTTATCCTTTAGCAGGAGTTGATAGCCAGAAGTGAAAACAGACCACCATGTGAAAGTCAGTTGCCAGAGAACGTACTGTTGGATTGGTGGGTTATTAGTGGGCCATCAAAGTTAATTTATGAATGCTATGTGAGATTATTGAAATGAGATATCTCAGCATCTCTTCTTACAGGGAAAGTATCTGAGAGGGAGGTTGTTCTTAATTTAAAAAGAAATCTCAGATTTTCCAGCCAATCTGTGAGTGAGACAACAGCAAAAAGGGAGATCTTGCTCCTCTGGGATAGAAAACCGATTCCTTTTCTTAAAAATGTTGAGAGACTGACTCCATCTTCAGTTAATTAACAGCAGCTGAACATCTTCTTAACTGACTGAAGCTCATTGTTCCATAGCCTTCTCCAGCTTTAGTTGTGATAGCTATTTTTATAACTTATACATTGCGGATAGGTTTTAAAATACATGTTAGTAGTAATCAAGAGTGTTGCATTTACATAATCTTAAAGGCCATTTTAATCAGACTACAATCTTAAATTAATCTTTATTTTAAATTTAATTAATCTGCTTTATTTTTTTTGAATAGGGTTTCACAGGAAAAGATGGTCCCACAGGTCCCAGAGGCCCACCAGGACCAGCGGTAAATATAATTTTGTCTTTGATATACTCTGAAATAAGAGACCTGAGCCAAGAGAGAGCTTCATTGATGTTTTCAGTTTCTGTCAAATATGAAATGGATCCTTTGTGTAATATCCTAAATGGATCTGGGAAGCCCTCAGTAAAAGGTGAGCAGACAGCTGCATAAAGCATGTATTTGCAAACATTCATAAGAGTGGTTTTGAAACTGATTTCTGCCAGTGTAAATAAGGGAAGAACCAGTTTACCTGGTTCTTTAGCCATGATCTTTGCATGCATAGCTAGGTCTACTGAAATCAATCAGCTTATTTATTGTCTAGTGGAAAAAAAAAGCTGTTAATACAAAATTTTCTTGATAAGAGTATTTGAGGATTAGTTTTTGCTTAAAAAGCTACTTCATTGCATTTTGTGGGACCATGTTAGAAAAGGTGCTGATTGTTAGAGAAAAACATATGCTGGATTAGACAGACTAAGATAGGCAAGTTGCTGCAGCTCCATGTTACCAAGTCCAACCAGTAGTGAGGCAGAAGATGTATTCCCAGTAGGCACATGTGCACAGAGCACACATCTACACAACACATATTTATACAAACAGGAGTTGCTAGGGCAGGGTACTATTTGGGCTGCCTCTGCTCCCCCACAATTGTCTTTCTGGTGCTCCTTTGTGGGTGTGCAGACGAGCTTTTATCATATAACCTAACACTGGTCTTTTATTTGTTCATTTTTATCTAGTATCACTAGAATGACTTTTATGGACTTCTTATTGTGGACTTTTACATGGATCACAGACCTGATAGATGAAGTTAGGAGGCCAAAAAGCCTTGTATTTCTTTAGGAATCTGTCATGAAAAGTGATCTCAAAAACATATAGACACTCTCTGCATCTTTAGATTCAGAAATGTCTGTTAAAATGTAGTGTTATGTAAAAGGACACATATCCATGAAAAAACAAACAATTTCTTCTAGAGGAAAGTTTTCAAGCCTGATATGTACCTAACAGAAGAAAAACCTGATAGGAGCTCTTTTCAGTATTGCTTTGCACTCAATACAATAACACGTTTCGCATTAACACTTAGGCTGTTGTGGGTTTCCACAATTCACTTTACATGTCTTCTGCTGTAGGGTGCTCCAGGAGTTCCAGGAGTTGCTGGCCCAAGTGGAAAACCAGGGAAGCCAGGAGATCGTGGGACACCAGTAAGATAACGATACACTAAAATATCAAATTTAAAATTACAGTCTGTTGATGAATATGAGACTTTTTGCTTTAAATACTTGTCTTGCACTTATGGTAGTGGTTAATACAATGGAGCTGACCTAAGACCACAAGCCTTTTTTAAAAACAATTTTATTTTTATAGTATGCCATTTTGCTGAGTTTAATAGTTGAGGCTGGAAATTGTGGTCTCTGGTTTCCACTAAAAAGATTGTAGGCTATTATGTGCCAAGACATATATTCCTACACTGCATAAGCATGAAGAACTAGGTCAGCAAAATGGCTGGAAAGTCTTTATATTTGTGTATGTGTCTCTGTGTGTGTAGTAAAAAAGTGACACACTACTGAAGGAGGATAATCTTTGATTTGCAAACGTTTAGGCTTTTTTAGAATGTGATTTCAAAATTATTTGGAAGTGGTTTCTGTGGGTTCTATTCAAGCCTTTAAAATGCATCTTGATTAGGGAGAAAGAGCAGGAGGAGCAGCTTCAGGAGAAATTTGAATTGATTCATTTATAAGATCTCTGGGAAATTACGCTTGAGTCAGGAGTGGAGACAGCAATTGAAACTGGAAGTCAGTCACTACTTGAACTTAACCTTTGGCAATCAGGCAGAATTTTCCATTCTGCTTCAATGTCATTGTGTATATGACAACTGGATAATTTGAAAGAATATATAGTAGGCTGAGAAGCTTGATGGTTATGAATCGGAAGTTCCCAGGAGCACCTGGAAGCTGAAGGGTCGTTTTCTCATACACACATTGAATTCAGTCTGTGTTTGGCAGCCTACGAATCCCATTTCTCCTAGCAGTAGAGGACACCGAATGTCTTAGGAAAGCACTGAAGCTTTCCTGCCTTTAGACATACATTGCTAATATGATATTCCTGCCAGGTCAGATGCTGGATAGACATAGCCGAGGCAGAAGTGTTGTGATTTGTTCAGAAGTGAGCTTCAAACTGCCAGGTGTATCCAAGTTTTCCTTCACTTAGGGTACTGGATAGCTGACCCAGTTCAGCAGCAAAGATCTTATGCAGGTAAATAGCGTGCAAAGGAGGAAATTTGGCTACAAACCCAGATTCAGTGCTTTTGCGAAGCAAGGCAGTCAACTCCTGTCCAAGCACCATGTGTAAGTTCTCCTACACTCCAATCTTAATAGTTTCTTTCAGTTGGAAACACATTTTTTCCCTAGCTATTACTCTTCCTTGTAATGTGACACTGTGCATCATATTTACCGTTTCTTATGTTTCTAGAACAGATCCCAGCAGGAATTCTGGCTTGCACCTTGCACAGATGTTTTATCAAACTCTTGGTGGACAGAATTTCAACACTTTCCTTTGTGTCTAGTATTAGAATTGCCAAAGGTGCAGCCTAATGGCCAAATACAACTTGCAGTGTCCTGAATCGTAGTTCAGACCAGCCTAAATTTGTAACTTCCTGTCCTGGAAAAGATAATGAGGCTTCATTTTGCCTCTGGTAAATACAAGGAGTGAATAATATTTGACCAGATCCCACCTTTTTTTCTTCTACCTGAACAATCTGTATTGTTGGTACTATGCAGTCCAAGTCAGGTGGTAGACTCCTACAAAGCAAAGAACATCCCAGGCAAAAGATGCACAGTTACATGTAAATTATGAGAAGCCTTGATGTTGCGAAGATATTCCCAGTGAATGCAGTCAATTGGAGCTCTTTCCTGATGTGTTAACTACCGTTAACGTGCTAGGCTGAGACAGACCACACCATGAATGTTGCTGTGAACATTTCTCTGCAACAATGTGTACTTATACTAGAAGTTGATGCTTGAAACGTAATAACTGAATTTTCATGGAAATAGGATATTTGACTTTATGATCTGCTTACAAGTACTTCCAGGTGAAACTTGTGTATTTTTTCAGTGTAGCAACAAAATGGCCAAGAAAGGAAAAGTAAGAACACGAACCACTCAGTAGATCTATTGAGAATTGAGCACTGGCTATCCTAGAGAAAACTAATATATCTGTCCTCTGTCTGTCTAGCCAAACAGAGAGTGACTGTTTGGTAGTAGGCTGTACATATAACATAAAGTAATAATCAGCAAGGATAGGAAAGAGTAATTAGGCTGAAAGAGGATATTGGCTCAAGAAGAAATTGATATACATTTTCTGTGAACAAATGTAATGGGAAATAGAAGATCTTGGACTATCGGAGAAGAAAAGTTCCAATATTGTTGTTTTATAGGTGTGAGAGTCAAAATGGTAATGGATGGGTAGGCAGACTAAGTTGTCTTTTTTATAAAACAAACTGTAAGAGCAAGGCACGACTTTGTTATCTAGAAGGTCCCCAGGAAGTAGTACAAAGTATTTATTTTTTATATACGAGGTGCTATTAGACTGATGCCTCCAGGACCAAACAGCCTGTGAAAACCTTTAGAGGGTAATTCCAAGCACATAAGGGAAATATTTGTTGTGAGTTAAATGCAGTTTTTGAGTATTTTCCATTCTCTGCTATCATGTATTCACTGACCTTGCATCCATCTATGCAGACATCCTAGATGAGGTCTCAAAAGGACACAGCTTTCGGAGCAGCGAACTGGTGGTTCTTGTGGGGAGCAAACATTCTTTTGGGGAAAACGGTTGAGCACATTATCTTTTAAAGTAAAAATAGCAAAACTTCCTTTGTTTTGTCCTGTTTCAGCCACAGAACTTTGCTGCAGCCCCAGCCTTCATCCCACAGTTCAGAAAAATCCCACACGCAGCATAAACTAGCTCTTCCTCACACTGACCCCAAGTGACTCCCTTGACACAGGATATCAACAAAACAGAATGTCAGCAGCAGCTGCTGCTTCTCAAAATTCTAGCAAGCAGTTGACTAAATTGCATGTTTTTCTCTATTTGAAGAAAATAAAGTGAAATTTAAGAAGACTATAACCAAGTGGGAGGAAGATGCAATTAGCAACTCAGTAATTACAGTTGTAATTATTTTTTGGAAGTCATATTTCTAAAATATCCAGGTGGAAAATGAACTTTGTTGTTAACATAGTCAGTCAGCTTCTAATTTTCAAATTTTAACATTAGTTAGGAATAGCCTATAGATTTCCAATCATAAGGCAAAATCGCTGTATCTTTGCAAGGTCACAAGTTGAAGAATGAGACTCATTTGATTTCAATGAATTGTAAAGTTGGCTATGTATCACTTATAATTAAGGAATGGCCTTAGCATTTTTCTAGCTGGGAGACCTTTGTTGGTGATACTTTGGAGCAATGTTGTGCTTTTGTTACCAGAGCACCTTCCTGTCTTTCCACCATGGCATGCTTTTGAAGACAGCCTGAAGAACTTTTATTGATCAGTCAGCAAAAGTATTTCCAGAAACAGTATATAAGATTTGAACGTTTTAAGTTTGCTTCATTTTTTTTTTTTTTCTCTTCGGTGTATAGTTCTGGCGTGTGAATGTGCTAGCAAGTGAAGTCATTGGAACAGGGCATTTTAAGTAATTATTAGAATATTGCTCAGATGGTAGACCAAAAATCTGATTTCTAATGCTTGGACTTACCTAGCGAATAAACAAGAAGACACACTGCATGATTTGCTTCCCACCAAAACAATACAAGGTTGTACCATGAAAGCCTTAGAAAGAATGAGAACTAGAATGAGCAGGTATTATAAATATGTACTCAGCAGATAATTTCAAATGAATTTGCTTTCAGAAAATAGCAAAAAGTCACCAAGTTTCAAACAGAAAGAGAAGCATCAAATAATTTGTTAATATTTGTCCCCCGAGGTTTTCATGTTATAGACTAGCACAAGTGAAAAACCTGCAATTCTATTCAATGGATATTTCAAATATATGTAATAATTTATGACTAAGATATTAGTGTCTGTTGAATTGAGAGTCAAATGACATCTCTTTTAGAGCTCCAGTACATCAGCATTTACCACAATGTTAATTATTACAGAATGACAGAAGGAAATGTCATATTTTCCTGATTGTTTTAATTGTTACCATTTATTTATGTTGTTATGGCATTTATAAGTCCATGGTTTGTTTCAGCATGTGGCTGTGCTAAGTTAAAACTAAAAGACATACTTTCCCTGTGGACTTCACAGAGCAAGAAAAGATATAGATGAAAGTGTGAAGGACAGAAGGGAAAGAGTATTAATCAGTTTGATGGGTATATTGTGTACATATTAGTAACTGTCTCATTAGTGGCATCATTTATCCTAGTGGCACAGTTATAGTGTCGCCATTCTAAATCTTTCTTTTGGGTCTGTACATTTAATTTTGTGTGAAAGATCTGTTATGCTTGATGCAAATGTACTATATGCCAACTACTTAACTTGCGGATGAGCTGCCTCCTCTTTTCTGTGGCATGTCACGGGGTAGGTGTATGTAACACTACTGCAGAGAAGATCAGATAGCATACTAAGTTCACACCCCGACATACCCCATGGGAATTTGTTTGCCCAGAACCTTGATAGAAGTCTATGACAGTGTCGCTGCATTCAAATTGTATCTCCTGTGACCTCAGTGGAATGATTTGTGGTCTCATGTTGTTGAAATTAATTGCGGATACTGTAGGAATGTTATGAAAAACAGCTGCTGCCCACACTTAGCCTTTGCTTTGTTAACGATGATAAACAGGCTCCTTAAAGAAATACTATGATGTAAAAAGCAGTAATACTTAGGACCTATGTGCAACTATGTGGAGAGCTGTGCGGAGCAGCAGATGACCAGACTGGTCTTCATCCTTGAAATATGTCTTATGTTCAAATAGTAATTTAGGCTACTAGTGAGAATCTAGTTGAACAGATGCCTGCCTCTTTATGCTTAACTAACAAAGCTCCTGTGCTCTTTGGACACATTCTGGCAGGTGAATTTACAATAGATTTTTTTTAGAAGAACTTAGCTGTGGCCTAACTGCATCCACTGAAGTCACCTGTAAAACTCACAGTGACCACATTAGGAGCCATAGTTTAGGGCAAAGTTTTGCTTGTACGGCCCTGAAATTTCGCACATGTGGCATTTGTCACAGTGAGTATTCAAAAGCTGTTTGAATACTCTGTGGGCTATTCATGATGGCTTCCTAAGCAGGTCTTGCAATAAATGCAGTTTTGTTTTCCTTTTTTTTCTTTTGTTTTTTTTTATGTCAAAATTAAAAGAATAGTTTTGAAACACTTTGCAGATTTTCAGATTTTTTCAAAGAGTGACCTAGTGGCTAAAAGAAATGACTGTGAATCTAATTTTCTACTGATTTTAAATGGGCATCTCCAATTTTATTTTGGCCAAGATCGTGTCAAATAGATCAAAGCAAGTTATAAACATCCTTCTGAGAAGTGTTCCAGGCCAGGTTAGATGCGGCTTTGGGCAACCTGGTGTAGTGGAGGATTTCTCTGCCCATGGCAGGGGGGTTGGAACTAGATGATCTTTAAGGTCCCTCCCAACCCTAACCATTCTATGATTCTATTTTGAAAATCTTTAAAAATCTACCATACAAAGCATTGTAACTATGATTTTTTGGAAAGTATGATTTGCTCTCTCTGAATGGTTTTCTTTGCTAGCACTGGAATGCAAACATAAGCCTAAAATCTCAAAATGTTGTGTGAGAGATGCACACACAAAATTTTGTTTGCAGAGTAAATTGTGCTTGCGTATGTCCAGTTCAGCATTTAAAAACAACTTTAGAGTATACCTAATGATGTTTTTCCAAGCATAGACACATACATATATAAAAATTAGAATCAGTACATCTGGTTGGCTTCTTACATAATATCCTTGAAATCCAAAAAACCCACAATAACCACTAGAGTATTCAAAGGCAAATGTAAATTGCTGTTAGGCAAAAGTTAGCTCTTGGCAAATGTCCGTAATTATAAAGCAGCTCAAGCTAAGACTTCTATCAGACTACTGTAAGACCAGAAATGATTGAGAATTAGCAGGGAAGCTGTCATTATACATAGAATAAGCACGTAATAACATCTCTCTCCATCTTATGTGTCATCTCTGCATAGCACTTTTTTGCTTAACCCAGGGTCTGTTTCTTGTGGGTTCAAGGAGACAGCTACCCTTCCTAGACATGTGTTATTCTTCCTTGCTTACCTTCTTTAATGATGATTTGGCTTAAGACTTAAAATTAGAGTCATATATAATTCACACAAGACTATTCACCATTTACAGAAATATGATGCTAGAAATTCAACTTTCAAATCACCAATATGCTCCCACTGTCAGAACACATCAGTTTTTTTGGCCCTAATTTAAATTTTTCCTTCAGATCTTTTTCATCTGCATCTGTCAGTGTGTTTGATTATACATAGAAGTTCAATGCTTATCCAGTATTTTCTGGCACTTGCTTTAGCATTTCTGAAATGTAAAGTTCTAGGAGGACCAGATCTGTCTTCTTGAAGGAGTCAAAACATTTTCTAAAATTGCATGTCTCAAACCTATAGGTGAGGTGGAATAACGTAATCCTTCAGCTGTTTTATTTTTGCTCTATTTATTTTAGGGTACACCTGGAATGAAGGGAGAAAAAGGTGACAGAGTAAGTCTGATTTAAAGTCAAATTTTCCCAGTTTTTTTTAGTTAAACACTATGTCTTTAAAAGAACAGACACTTGCTAATAAACAGCTTGTTTCGGTTTTGATTATTTAGGGTGACATTGCTTCTCAGAACATGATGCGAGCAGTTGCAAGACAAGTTTGTGAACAACTGATAAATGGTAAAGTGTTGCTTGCTTTGTATTAGTAATTTGCTACTTTGTTAAAAGAGAAAACAATGGTTTAAATTTAAGGTGAGGAATATTGGTCACAAGCATAGCAAGAGCTATTGAGTAATCTGATAGCTGTCCAATGCCAATGTTTTGGTGGAAAAAAACGTAGTCCTAAATTTTTGCCAGATCCAAATGTCTAGCTTAATCATGAACTAACTTGTGACCTTTGGAAATTCACATTGACATCTAACACTCTGTACAAGGAAGGCGACTTTCCTTTTGTCAGTGTGGTCCAAAATTACTTATCTTTGTCATAAAATCAGTATACAGTTTCTTATTAAACGTCTTGTCTTCAGGAGGAGAGAATCGGTGAGAAAAAGGATGCTCACTGCAGTTGCTTTGCTAGCAGGAAAAGACAGATGAGTATTGGCTAAATACTGTGCACAGAATCAGCTGTGCTATGCAAGTAAAAATGATATTTATTTGGATAAGGACTCCAAATTGAATATCAGTCTTCTACTGCCACACAGTGTGGCTCTGCAGCCCATGAAAGTGTTCTCCACAGAGGCTTTCTCTCTGTCCCTGAGGCACTGCTTTTGCTATCAGCAGACCTGCTGAGGAGAACAAAGACAAATGAGCCCACAAGTTGTTCTTAATGTTGTTTCTATAACAAGGGTAAGTTCTGATTGAGGTAAACAGATTTACCTTTTGGATCATTAAGAATGCTTGTGTATAGGGAGGAGGACAGTGTGTCCTTTACAATAGCTGTGATGGCTGCTATTTAAAAGATGTCTCTTAGTGAGCCATCACAGGGGAAGGAAAATACTTCCGTGAATGTGTTAGACTTAGGAATACGAATGTGTTATCTAAGATCTTTTAGCATCTCTTTTTTGAATATCTCTGCCTTATTTTTGTCATATTCTTCTTATCTCTTCAGGATTATGCTAGGACTGGCACATTACACTAATCAGATGGGGCTAGATGTGACCCCTCATTAAGGACTCCTTTCTGCATAGCTACACAATGCTATAGCTTTTGTTCAGACACCTTTTTTGGAAATGAAATTTGCCTATGTGCAGAAGGTATATAGGTACAAGCCTATGCATCCTACAGGCTTAAGAAAGTGGCTTCAAAGACTGTATCCTGCTAGCTCTGCACGTGAATAGTTTATACTGTGTTTGTGGTAGCTTCAAAGCTCTGAAAGTACATACAAATGTGATACTCCACCATTAGAAGTGTAACAAGTCTTTTCTGTTCTTCAGAGTAGAAACAACCTCTAATTAGAACTCTGAGAGCAAGAGTATTGTAAATAAATGCTTATTTTTACTTAACTGCTTTAAAATTATTTTTTGTTAATGTTAATGGCTTCCAGAATCCTTCAGTTATGTTCAGCCTTCTTATCAAACATTCACCTTAAGCCTTCCTAATTCATCTGTACTAGTTCACCACTAATTTATTGAATGGGAACAAGGATAGGATTTAATGAAGAGATAATTTGTTACTCCTTCCCACTCTAATAAAACACTTTCACTGGTTCACATAGTTAATTGAACAATTTTTCTTTCCTTTTGAAGGTCAAATGAGCCGGTTCAATCAAATGCTGAATCAAATTCCAAATGATTATTATTCAAACCGCAACCAGCCAGGGCCACCAGGACCACCTGGTCCTCCAGGAGCTGCTGGGACAAGAGGAGAGCCTGGACCTGGAGGAAGACCAGGATTCCCAGGACCTCCTGGGGTCCAAGGACCACCTGGTGAAAGAGGTGATTAAATTCCAAAGCAGCTGTATGTTTCACAGTAGACATAGTGCAGAGGTTGCCAGAGGAGCAGTCTGATCCCTTTACCATGTCAAACTAAGAAGGCCACACCTAGCAGTAGCCCGTTAGGTTACTTGGATTGCCTCAGGGACACTGGTGTTCTGGGGGACAAGGTTAATTACATCAGTGCTTTCCTCTGTCTCTCCCTTGCTCATGTTTCATGGAACACAAGTTGGGATAACATTTTGGCTGCTGTCTCAGACTTCCACAGCATATCCCAGGAAAGTAAATGTTCTCAGAACTCTTCTGGCATTAAACAGCTACATCTTGAAAGGCTGTTTGGAGTAATACAACTCTTTGCAGAACAGAACTCTGATTAAGAGAGAAAATGGGTCATTATCAAGAATAAAAAATAGGAGTTGAAAGAATTAGGTCTACATCCTTGGCTCTCCTCAGAGAGGGAAGCACCTCTGAGCTGAGTTTGAGCATATGAGTAAACCTATTTTGTGGCTACCTTGGATCGCTGCAATGATATGGAGTGTCTGTAGTGTACTATGTTGTGCCCTTTGCTTATTCCAGCTACTGTACTGTAGCATAGACTTAGTGTTGTGTTTTCTGGCATGTATTAGGATAATCTCTAAAAAAGACTAGAAAAAAATCAAGAAAGAATGAATTTCTGAATTCTACTCTTTCTTAAACTTATTTCATCATAACCGTTTCTAAGAAAGTGTAAAGTGTCCTTTATTGCAGAAGTATACAAACTTGAAAATACTTTCCTGTTTGTAATTTAAAATATTAAGATTCTGTGCTGTTTTAAGTAGCTCAAAGACTTTTCTATGTTTGAGAAAGTTTATTCACAGTAAATTAACTCTGCATCCTACTTAATTTTTAGGTTAGTATATTTATATCCAAATTATTTTCCCAAATGGACATCTGTACAAAATAAGGTTTGACCAGCCTTGTTACATTAAATGATGGGAACTAAATATTAGTTTCAATGAGAGAGCATGAAGAATTATTTGTTGATGTGGTTTCCTTCCTTTGGTTTTTATAGTGTTTTTTTCTTGTTTGTGTGTGTTTGTTTTGGTTTTTTTTTTGTTTTTTTTTTTTTTTTTTTAATTCGGTAGGAATGCCTGGAGAGAAAGGCGAAAGAGGAACTGGATCTCAAGGACCTCGAGGTTTGCCAGGACCACCTGGTAACTATTTCTTGGTTTATCAGATTACAGAAAAGTAGGAGAAAAAGACATTTCTTCATAGGGAACCAGACTGCATATGATGGATGAACATGCTTTACTCTGTCCACTTCATGTTTTTGATATGTATTAGAGTTTACTAGAAACCCCTGCAAAAAAGGGCAATTTAGAAAGATTCTAGATGTGGCTAATAGGTGCTTATCTTTATCTTGTAATTTACTCTTCTGCCATGCGTGCTTGTGTGAAAATGTATTTAATGAAAATATATTGCCCAAATATTTGACAGATATTTTCATAAGTATTATCAGATGATACTTTCACAGTATCTAGTTCCATTTTTCACTTGTGATTACAGAACTACAAATTGTCCCCAGACTACAAAATACTCTCATGTGCAGAGTTACCAGATGATAGAGTCAGATGATTTGACCATTGGTTTTGCTCTTTGTATCGTGCAATTTTGTTCACTGATGCCTTGGCAGAAATCAGCTGCATCATTTTTTTCTACTTGTAGTTGACTAGGCTAAATATGGTTTTTCATTATAGGACCCATATGACTATGATGCTTGCAGCAATTTGTAGCCCCAGTTACTTGAAGCTTTACTTTTCTGCTAACCATAATAAGACTGGTTCCAAAAAAAACATTACCTCATCTGTCCTGGGGCTACAGGGTAGCAGAATTAATGTACTCCTATATTTTAATTGAAATCCAGTATGCTTGTCTAATCTAGTAGTTTCCCTTGAGATCTTTGTATCTTACATGGAGAGGAAATAAACCAGAGAATTCATTGATGTTTCTTACTTGGCTCAAACCTTACTAAATCAGTTTCTGTGAATAAATCCGTAAGTAAGCCACACACAGGGAAGCAACTAATGATGAGTCACATTTCTAGTTTTCTTTTATTTTTCTTACTGTTGACCTCCATATAGCAACAAAGTGCAAGTGTTTTCTCACCAAAGACATAGCCTAGACTGTGTAGTCTAGACAGCAGTAACGTTAGCTGTTTTATCAAGCTGTCTCTTAAAGAAAACAACCCCTCAACTTTTCAATTCTAAAATTAGGTCCACAAGGAGAATCTAGAACTGGTCCACCAGGCTCCACAGGATCACGAGGACCACCAGGGCCGCCAGGTCGTCCTGGAAATGCAGGTGTTCGAGGTCCCCCAGGGCCACCAGGATATTGTGATTCATCCCAGTGTGCTAGCATCCCTTACAATGGCCAAGGATTCCCAGGTAGGTTGTAACAACTTAACTTCCCTTAAATAGCCTTCACAGATGTGGCTGTTCATATGAAGCTACTTTACATGAGACAGTCCTGCTAGCCTGGACAGACTGAATCAGGAGGAAATGGTTGCAATGAGCAGGCCTGCCTCATTGTAATGAGCAGATATATGAGCAGTCATTTGGACTTTGATGCAGATTTACTTGATGTTATGTGTGGTTTGCTTTAAATAGGAAGTAGTAACTAAATATTTTAGTCTATTTTTTTTAAACATAGAAGGTTAGTAATTAATAATGTTGCTCATAGGATTTAAGTGACCATTTTCTTCTTCTTCTTTTTTCCCCTCCATCCCTACCCCTTCCAATCGTCTTCAGAACAAGGTTGAATTCTCCATGTTTCTCTTGAAAAATAAAAAGAATGCTGTGGTTGACAATTTCCGTGTGTCTCTATTTGAGCAATGTTAGGATTATTTATGCAAAATTGATACCTGAAATAAAAATTTTCCACAAAGGAAATCCATTTGGTGATATAGTGCAGACAACTGAAAACATCACTGTCCTACAATTTCTGCTGAGTTAAACACCATGGAGTCTTTGATTAGCCCTGGGTCATACCAGCCTTGCACTCTGTGATGTAGCTCAAAACAGTAGGCTGCTTCCAGAATCAAAATAAAGGGTCACAGTGGCCACCAATTTCTGACAGAAAAGATTCTAATACATTTTAACATGGGGATCCTGCAGGACCATGGTATTGTTAACAAATTAATATGTATGCATTGCAACATCTCAAAATTAGTGTATGTGATACTACTATTGGATATGGTTTGCTGTTAGTGTATTGTGCATGTACCCAAGAAAAGTAAAAGAAAAGATATATATATATATATATGTACACACTTGCAGACTCAGTGCTGCTGGTTAAAAAGTCAGGTGGTTGTGCAGATCTCACAAAAATCCTTACTGAAATGAAAAAGAAGGAAAATTGTACCTGTGATTCAGCAGTGTTCTCCTTTCTAGTAAGCAGCTATGTATACATATATAAATATATGCCTATGACTTAACTGTTATGTATTTAGTTGGATGAAAGTATGTTTTTGCACATCAGATGGACTTTTTAAAAGACTAACATCATCTTTGACCTGTTTCAGGTTTCGGCTAACACATTTTCTAAGTCGCCAGTGCTGCTTACAGTTTGAATACATGAAAATCCTGTTTCTGAGATGTTTGCGCACGTGCTTATTAGAAAATGAGTCCGTATGGATATTTCACCACGGATATGGTTTTTGAACCATGTTGGCCTCATAGAATGGGGAGATTCTTTTTACTAACACAACTCGTTAATGAGATAAAGGACACTGGTGTCAATTCCTTAAGCCTGTTGCATTTCAATAATAAAATAGTCTTTCTTTTTTAAAAAAAGACCCAGACCATCACAAGCCTCAGTGGTGAAGGAGGCTTATAAAACTACTAACCAGCAAAGGTAATGCCATTAGAAGAGACAGATTTAACCTGGTTAATGAGAAATGACTTATGTAAATAGTAAACTAATTGTGGCTTGTAAATGATTTGTATGGGACCGTATCCACTAAAATCTGTTAACAACTCTAAGTGATGCTTTTGCATAAAAGCCTGCTGCTGCTTGCTATATGCCAAAATAACATCTTTGACAACTTATGAAACCTACCTGTCTGTTGCTTGTTACCGACATGTCTGAACTGGGGCATGTGCCTTTTTTTATATGTAATCTTGTTGGATTCTGTAACTGCAGTTATAAATACCAAAGTTTTATAATTATTTTTCTTCTGTTTTGCTGTAGTTTTTGGTGTTCCTGAAGCACCAGCTGTAACTCGGTTTGTTACGAGGAACAGCAAGAGAAAATGACATGTACTGTATATTGCCGCTGGTGATAGTTATGTGTACACTTACTTTCCCATTCTCAGAGAAAATTAGCATATGCCAAACCCACCTGTTCATTTTACCTGCTCCGTGTCTTCTACTAATTATGCAGTCTGTTTTAAAATAAAGTCCAGTGCTTGGATTTACTGAAGTAGCTGTAAAATATTGTTTTTATTTTATTTGCTCTGTTTTTGTTTTTTGTTTTCCTTTACCATAATTGGTCCCTTGCATAATTTAAGACTCTTTGTGCAATGTTTTGTGTATTATAAATACAAAGCCTTTCAAAATGAACTTTAAACTTATTATTTTACTGCCAAAAAGTATTCATGAACAAAACTGAAAAATACCCCCCAGTGAACTATTAATTTATATATTTATTATATGGAAATAAGATTGAACTAACATTATGTAGACTAACTTTCGTTGTATTTGTGGATTCAAAGACATGTGATAACTATTGTGTTCAATCGGACAACTATTTTCAACCAGAACCATACGTGCCTGAAAGTGGACCCTATCAACCTGAAGGTGAACCCTTTGTAGTACCTATGGAGTCAGAAAGGAGAGAGGACGAGTATGAGGACTATGGAGTTGAAATGCATTCACCAGAATACCCTGAGCACATGCGCTGGAAAAGATCGCTGTCAAGAAAAGCAAAAACAAAACCATAAAAGATCTCTGTCTTGTTTTGGTGGTTTTTTTTGGTTGGTGGCTTTTGGTTTTGCTATACTTGCATTTGCTGATACACACAGGGAGAGTGCATCACTTCTTTTGCAACACAGCTTTCTGGTCTTTTCGTATGAGATGCACCCCTGTTTTGTGTCTTGCTTATGCAGGGATAGCAACGTGTGTACTAGAGACTTCATATTGCTCTGGAAATGCTTGTAAAATACTTTTGCTTATAGTGGCTGCGTACAGGTTAATATGTGCATTCAGTTATCTCAGTGCTGCCTTTTCATTAAAATAATGTAAAAACAAATAAATAAAAAAAAAAGAAAACCACAAAACCAAAACAAAAATAACCACAGAGCTGCTGCAAATTTTCTAAAGACTGTCTGCTTTAGCTCTACATTTTTCTTCTTTTTCAAATGCATGTTTGCAGTTCAGTCAGATCACAGGTCTGCATTATCTAGTTAAAAAAGAAAGAAACAAAAAATTCTCTCTCCTTCCAATATCATTGTCATTTTCTTCTATTCTTAGTTACGCTTTGCAGAGCATATACTGCTCTTATACATCTCCTTTAAACATCACAAACATTAAGTAGCTGAAATCATTGTATCAACTGGATACAGTTTAATAATGCCTGAAATCTCCTTTTTTGTAGACACAGTAACATTTATGCCAAATTGCAGTCAATCCTGCAGAGATGGAATTGCATGTTTATGTTGTATATTTAGTATGGATTTTTTTTTTTTCCAGAATACAATGTTTCTTAGTTATCAAAAGCAGTTGGAAATTGTTTGCAAGACTATGGATATAGAATTGCTGCTTTTATATTTTAACTGCAAATTGTGAATTTCACTGCCTTATATTATTTATTTCTGAAATGAAAGAGGCATTTTTCAATAAAACTACTGAAAATTACTATGTGTCTACTTATTTTTTGAAAGGCACGGTGAGACTGGTGTGTGTATATTCTACTAGTGTTATTTACTCAATCCTTTGGAAATGCTAGATACCAAAAATCAACTAGAATGGGAATAGTCTTAAAATAGGCATTTAGGCTGTGGTATCTAGAGGTGGGTGGATGAAAGCAGGAGAGGCTTCCTCCATCTGAGTTATGAATGAGACTTTTAACAAATTCAGTCTGCAAGGCGTTTGGCGAAGAAAATGAAAGAGTGGTTCAGAGCTTCATTTGCTGTCTCTTTTGGGGTTTCTGACAGATGGCTGTTCCAGAGACAGAGGGATTCTTTCCACCCGAGGAACTACTTGAATGGCATTGAGTACCTAAAGCCACACAAACTTGTAATTCCTCATGTGCTGTCAGCGTTGTAGCCATGGCAGCACTGAGTTCAGTATTAACAAATAGCTTGCTTGAGGTAGCGGGTGGCTGATGTTGGCTGAGCTCTGTCCTGCTGGGATCATACATTAGCTGGCTACTATTGCTCAAGAGGTCATCTGTATCTGCACAAGCTTTGATCACAGTGATGGCTGTGATGTAGTTTTAGCTCAATGGGGTGACAAGGATGATTTAGAAAAAGAACAGCAAAACTGCAGTGGACCAGAAGAATCACTTGCTAACTGAGGAGGAGAGAGTGCACTGGTGGTGATCCTTCTCCGTGGTATCTTAACCAAGGTCAGTCTTAGGAGTAGAAATAGCTTTCACCATAGGACCTAGACCAAAGCCTTTTGACTTCATTTGGAAAGCTGGAATGCCACTTCTCAAGATCATGTGAGACATCTGCCACAGAAGTGAAGCTAGACGTGCAGGCTGGCTTCCTGATGACTGAATTTTGCTCTGCACTGGAAGCTATATGAGAAGTTTTAATGTCCACAAATGGATGATCCGAAGGCTGCAGCACCTCTGCTATGAAGACAGACTGAGACAGTTGGCGCTGTTCAGCCTGGAGAAGAGAAGGCTCCGGGGTGATCTTATTGCAGCCTTCCAGTACTTAAAGGGGGCCTACAGGAAAGCTGGAGAGGGACTTTTTACAAGGGCGTGTAGTGATAGGACAAGGGGCAATGGCTTTAAATTGAAAGAGGGCAGATTTAGATTAGATCTAAGGAAGAAATTCTTCACTCTGTGGGTAGTGAGGCACTGGAACAGGTTGCCTAGAGAAGTTGTGGATGCCCCATCCCTGGATGTGTTCAAGGCCAGGTTGGATGAGGCTTTGAGCAACCTGGTGTAGTAGAGAGTGTCCCTGCTCATGGCAGGGAGGTTGGAGCTAGATGATCTTTGAGGTCCCTTCCAACCCTAATCATTCTATGATTCTATGAATTATACAACTCCGTAGACTGTTGACTGGTTATCAGTGAGATGAAATCCAAACAAATGGCATTTCAGTGATTCTGATTACAGCTACATGCCTTTTAGACTGTAAGAGAATAATTCTGTGCTGAACTGAGGAATATTTAAAGGAGAAAAAAGCTGTTGATTCTTTATGTTTTCTTCTTCTTGCGGAGAGTTAAGTATCAAAAACATGTCCAGTAGCTTGAAAGAAATAAAGAAAAGCATGTGTCCGGCAGAAAACAAGATACTGGTAGAAATTTAGAGAAGGAATTAAAATTTTTCTCTGAATTGTATTTAAAAATAGCAACATCTTGCATTGATCTCCCATCTGTCTTTTACTGCATTAAGTGTGTCCTTAGGACAAGATTAAACAGATGCCCACATCTTCATAAAAGAGATTCTCTTCTGTCCTCCAAACAGAGAATTTTACCTTATTTAAAGCATATATTTTGAATTACTTTTCTATTTCTTCACGAAATACACCCAATGCCTGCCAGCCATGCCTTGTATTCTTTGTGCTCTTTATTAATATCAATCTTGATAGAGATGCTGCTATGGGATCATCTGGAAGTCTGAAATCTTTAAACATGTAATCATGTAACAAACCTACGCACATTGGTAGTCAGTACATTTTAGCAACAAAATTCTGCTCACGGATCTGCAGGATGGATACCAGCTCTAAGATGTGTATTTCCTACAGGCACAGAATTACAAAGTATGAGTCATGACCATCTCTGAACTTAAGATAAGTGCTGATAAGCATTTGTGTTTCATAAAAAAATCCAAACCTAGTTAAGACTTCTTTCACCTGTGCCACAATGTTTGACAGAGTCATACTTCTTCTGACAGTGCATTTTGAAGTGAAAAGAACTTTCACTGGCTCATCCAAAATACGGAGAAAATACTTGTAATGTTTGGATAGCATATAAATGAGTGTTTTCTGATGGAGGTCAACAAGGAAGAACATGTCATCTCCAGGAATTCTCAGGAGAATGACTCTCTGGGGGCAGGGGGATACTGATGACACTTCTGGGAACGCTGTTGCAAAGCTGAGCCAAGTAAATCCTGGAGAAATATAGATATACAAACAAGTTTGGGTTCCTGAATCTCTCATGCACAACTGAGCAGCTTACATAATCCGGCAGTTTTAAAGAAGGAAATTGTTTAAAAACTCAATTTTAATTGTATACGCTTTTTATCTCATTTTGGCAAAAAGTGTGGATATGAATAAGCAGGTGGGAAAGGCTGTTGCTTGTTTGAAATTAGGACTAAGCATTGCAGAGAGAATCTTAATGGACACAGTCTTTCTGTGTCTTGCAAACATTTGTTCAGAGAGCAAGTTCTTTGCATTCCCGATAATATGGATAGGAAAACTGCAGAAATAGCCAGAGAGTGTTACTGTTTTATGGAGATTAAACTTGATGATAATGCATCACTGCTGAGATCTCTATACAATAATCGGAAAAAACGGGACAACATGTTAAGGGCCTTATTTCAAAGAGTCTGTCCCTTCATTTTTATTTCTGTTGTGGTTTTGCAATAGCCTTTTGAATGCCTTAGCACTGACTGCACAGAAATGCTTATAAAAGAAGAAGATAAAAGTACAGTGACTGATTTTGCCAGACATGAAGAGTTTCAACCACCAACATTAGCAGTTGAACTTTGTTCCCATGAAGGCCCCTTTTGATATTAGAAAAAGTATATTAGTGATAACTTGATCAATCTGTGCGGATCTTAAAGGCAATAATTCATATTAGCAAGTTTCCAAAATAAATTCCACTGTGGAAAACACATTAGAGGAGTCACATAGACCTTGAGATCGTCTACTACCTTTATGAAGTGAAATAATGTGTTGATATTTTTTGACTGCAACTCAGACTACAGTTACAGACGGGAAAACATTTTGGGAAGATGTTGTACCGTGAAAACACTAATTATTTTCATGTTAGCTTTTTAATATAAGAATGAACACCTTTTATGTCATTTTACTTTAGATGCCCCATTGAACATGAAGGTACTCATTTTTCTGGTCTTCAAAATCAAAAAGATCAGACCAGCTTATAGCCATCAAGAAAACACAGCTTCTAATAAAGGCTTTTCTTCCTTCAATATTCTGCAGAAGACCTCAATTTTGCCTTGACCAGCTAGTTAAAAGATGCAGTCATCACTTTCATTCTATAGAAAAAGAAATGGAATGAAAGAAAATTCTCTTGAAGGCTTTTCCACATATGAACATTTCTTAGATGACATTCAGTTAAAAAGAATAGACTCAGGCAAGGATTTTAGTGCTGATGATATGCTATTGGCCTCTGAAAAGAAACGTTCTGTTGAATTTTCATTGAGTTATTTTCCTGTGCTGTTTAATATGCTTCCATCTCATTGGTTTTGTTCGTGTCATGCATGAGATTGTGAAATGCAAAGTGAAACCCTGCCTCCTGTAAGATCAGCTACATTTTGCTACTGAATTTATAGCAAGGTTGAATTTATAGTCTTGCCTTCATTCAACAAATCTCTTCTGTAAGCTTGGAGATGTAGAAAGCCCTTTGCAATAAATCATTGGTAATTTGTTTGTTTGTTTTTTGTTTTTTAAGATGATGAGACGCAGCAAGATCATTAGGAGCTGTCACCTTTGATGTTCTGAATTTCTTCATCCTTGAAAACCGCTGTTTCTGAACTGTTCTTATAGAATAATTTAATGCCTGCTTTGACATTTGTTGTCTTTCATTCCTATGTAGACAGTCCAGAATATCGTGAAGGTTTAGTTCATTATCACTATGAGTTTTCTTTGTGATATTTATTCCATATTTATTCCTCCCTGGAATAATGCAAGCTGCTCACTGGCTTTTCAAGAGTTGCTAAAGATTTGGGAACATGACATTTCTGGGTGCTCACTTTGAGGCACTTATTTATCTCTTAGTTTCAGAAAGCAATATGCCTCTAATAACTTGACCTCTTTAACCAGCCTTGAATTATCTTCTAAGTCACTACCAAGATTATTTGTATAATATTAAATACTGAACAAAATAATAAAAATAGGAATCAAAAGAAATAAGATATCTTCTGTCTCTCATTTTCATAGCATGTTATCCCTGCAAAGTTCTTAAGCTAAAAATACTGAAGAAGATGGATTTTCTTCCTTCAGTTATAATGAAAGTGGAAAAGCTTCAGATGCTATGGAAATACCAGAAAGGAGAAAAAAAAAAGCTGTATCTTTTTCCATTAGAGAGGGCACCTATCCAGAGATTTCTCTCATAAACTTCACCAGAATTATTGGTCTCTGAGCAAAATAAAGACACTTATAAGTTAGCTGAACTCCAGTATTGATCATGAAAAAAGTTTTCCTGTCTGGGTAAGCAGAGTATATAAAACTGATAAAAATACCTTGAGTAATGCTGTTTTTACAGCTGCCAAACTGAAGCAAACGTGAGACGTTTATCAGTTACAATGGCCTGCTGTTTATGTCTCATAGCAACCACCACTGGAAAGTTGCAACACATTAATGTTTGCAGCTTTGAGCTCCATTCATGATGGTGAACAGGACAAATTAATTAAAATTACTGTACACTGTACAGTAACAGTTTTCTCTTTATCAGTTATGCCAACATGTCATGCTTTGCACAGTCTTCCTTCCCTTCTTCCGTGCTCTCTCCTTTCTGAAGCTTATGTGCCATTCCCCTCTATTCAGCCCTCCTGCCTGTGCAGCTCCAAGCTTCCTGGGGACAAGGACATGCTGGAGCAAGTCCAGCTGTGGATCACCAAGGTGGTCCAAGGGCTGGAGTGCCTGGTGATTGCAAGAGCTGGGCTTGCTTAGCCTGGCAAAGAAAAGTCTGACAAGGAGAGATCCCTCTGCTGTCTTCAACTCCCTTCTCCTTCCTGCTCTTTGAAAAACTTATTATCTTTTTATTTTGATGGCAGTAAAAGAACAACAGATTAACGAAGTTCCTAGGATTCCTGGATCATGCACTCCATGTGACTTGCTGTTGCCTGTCTTGCATTCAAAACTGTGAAGGAGGATTTTAGGAACAGAGTTTTAGGGTTCCTTATTGTTGACACTTTTATAAGTATTGTCCTTCTCAAGCCTCCCTGTGTCTTTTTGAACTGTTAGTCCTCTTGATGCTTTTATACTACTGTTGGAATAGATTAACAAGCAGGAAGTCTTCTGGGTAGATTTTATTATTTTCTTCTTATATGTAGCTACAGGCGTCAATAACCAGGTGAGAGGGTTCAAGATATGGTTTTATCCCAAATCTATTTCTTGTACATAACTGCAAGAAACAAAACAAGCACTGTTTTTTGTGTTGGAAGACAATGCAAAGATACTCTTTTAACAACAATGGCTTTTAATTTTAAGTTTAATTTACATTATGGATAAATAACCAAAGATGTAAAACCATAACTGAGGTTTGAAATAGAAAGATAAACAATATAAAAAATTATATAAATATATCATGTGTATACATACCTTTTACAGATAAGGAAGATTTTTATTCAAAGACTAAGGTTTGGGGTTTTTTTATCATTACTGAATTTTGGCTGATTTCAATGTATTTAGGATTTGTCCCTAAAAAGTCGAAAAGGAATCCTGGTCCAGTATCCATCCTTAGATGTTTATCGTTAAGTTTTCAGTTCTAGAAACTCTGTTGACGTGAGAAATGTCAGCATAACATCAAATAAAGGGTAAACTGCAGACATGTTTTCTTTGGCAGTCCCTCAAAATACCATGATTACTCTGTGTTGTTATTTGACAATGCCCTCGTGTGCAGTATATCTGACAGAAAATGCCTGCAGACTGTAAAATCCCAGGCAGAGCATCTTCCAAGGTAGTATCCTGAGGTTATATTTCTCAATCTCCCTAGCTGATCTCTTTTCAGTAGCAACAGAAGTCAAAACAGCACCAAACATTTCGTATATCTGTCCCATTTCTCAAATACATGTCTGAAAGATGTATTTTCCCTCTCCAGACATTGTTTCCTCAAAAAAGAGCCAAGAAACTTGCTAGTGAAATAGGTGAAGCTTTCAGATATTTGAATGTATTTTAAACGTAAAGATTAAAAGCTTTACTTTAGGCAGTGGCATGTAATTAAAGTGCTTCCATGATTCAGAACAGTGCTGGCCCAATGTAAGTTCCCACCCACAGGTCAAGAAAACCAGGTAGAGAGATCATCTTGCACAAGAACTTTGTACTACCACAGGGTCACAGATTGCCACCATTTCTTCCTGAATCTGAGATATTAGAGATGATTAAAAAGACAAGAAGGGAAAAGCAGCACTAACGAGATTCCCCACAGTTTCCTCAATGCGATGGATTAATTAGCATGAGCCCAAACACTGAGCTATCATCAGTGCACTGAGTGTGTTATCAGTGAACTATGACAATAAGGAATTTCAAGAAAAAGAGACCTCCTAAAGGCCATATCAATCTTACCTGGACTTTCTCTTTATTTAATTCCTTTAAAACAGAAACTCTTTCTCCAGCTGAGGTGGGAGAAAGTTCCTAACTTCTTGCTCAGATAGATGAAATCATGGAGAAGAGGAAGAATTTGTAAGCTGTGACTTCCAATACCCTGATCCAACAAATTTCTAACCAGTCCCTCAGTGTAGGTTACTGGACTGGTACACGTGAACCTGAAAAGAATAAGGAACTGAAACAAAGATTAAATGTGAAGGAGCAAAGAGGAAAATGAAGAGGGAAACTTCCAATTGCCATCACCAGCTGGTGTAGTGTGGTGGCCGCGTTTTCTTTTGGAGTAGGCTGGGAGGAAAGGTTAGTCTTCAATGATGGAAGAAAGCTTACTTTTTACTGAAGAGGGAAAGAGAAGGGAGAAATACAGCGGGCCATTCTTTTGCTAGAGAAAGATGTAAGAGCTCTTGCACAGTAGGTGTCCCCATTCAAACTCCATCTAGCTGTAGTCATCCCAGAAATTGAAGTAATTTGCTCATTTTCATAAGGATGATCATTGTTCTTAGAATAATACAATCATAGAATGATTAAGGTTGGAAGGGACCTCAAAGATCTTCTAGTTCCAACCCCCCTGCCATGGTCTTGACCAAAAGAACGTTTTATGAGAGGCTCTTTTTTGAGTGCTGCATCTTTTGTCCCACATGTAGAGCATAAGTTATGCTGCCTGTGCTGGTAAGCTGATGGAGAGCTCATCCCATTAGTTTAGTGATAAAGGAAATATAACCTCAATGAGACATTACCTATTTCATTAAGCGCTTCATCTTTTAGCCAGTGAACTAAAATTTTAGGGTTTTAGTGACATGCTCTAAAATAAGTATCAGAGTTTCCTGTGAAGTCACGGAAAGGCGCACATTCCTTAGGAAGCCTTTGGAAGCGCATCTGTTTTGGTGCAATATGAGAACCTAAACTTGGGGATCTACACATGCGAGAGTAGCCTCTTGGCTTGGAAGATCAGCATATTAGAGTAACCAAACTTGTCTCATGCTGCCCAGCATGAGGAAATGGGCAAGACCTCTTTGTTGTCCAGCAAGACATCACTATGTAAGTAACTGTCTTAACAGCTGGAGATTGGTCCTGCCATGGTGTTGCTGGGACAGGGGTTGATTGCCCCAGCTGGGCTGAAATGGCACCCTGGGACATAGGCAGGGTGGTGAGGCCTCAGTGAGAGGTTGTCACAGTTTGATGTAGGGGGGGAGGTCTGGCTGGCAGAAGCTGCCCATCAGACTGGACTCCCATCTCCCTCGGGGCTTGAGCCAATCGGTGCCTCTGCGAATTGCCCTATTTACGTTGGGACAAAGGAACCGGAAAGGTGGGTGCCTTTGCCCAGGAGCAAGGAGAAGGGAGGGGGCACGGCCCCCGCTCCCCGGTGCCTGGCTGGGCAGCGGCCCGTACCGGGCCGGGGCCATCTGCTGGAAATGGCCATGACGGAGCCGCTTGGGGAACTTGGGGAGAGCCCCGTTCCTGGGGCGCCCACCGGGCCGACTTCACCCAGAAAAGACTGAGATCTGAGAGAAACGGCCACACAGATCATCCAGGTCAGTGAAGATGGAACGGAACAATGTGTGCCGCAGCTGAGTCCCCTTGCAAGCGGCCCCTTTGCAACCAGTCCTCGGTGGAGCAAGCAGAGACCCACTCGCAGCCTGTGGAGGATCCACGTCAAGAAGAGATGCCAGAGCCTGAGCACGGTACGCATCTAGAGTCCGTGGGATGACCCCCGCTGATGGGGAGGTGTTTCGTTAAAGGAGATGTCTGAGCCTGAGACTGTTGTGAATCATGGGCACAGGTCGAGGCGCATTTACGCATCTAAGTCTGTATGGAGATGCATTGAAGGTCGATATGACGACCCACGCCGGAGCGCATTTAAAGTCTGTATGACGACCCACACCAGAGCGAGTGGCTACAACTCCTTAAAAGTCCGAGACTGTGGTAAAGCCCGCACTTGGAGCAGTCTGATGGGGTAAGGGTTGCCTCCCAGCGGGTAGGATTCACGCTTTCGCTGTGAGTAGGGGATCCACTGGAGCAAGGGACAATGATGTAAGGACTCCTTCTCCTTTAAGAGAAGCGGCAGTAATAACATGGAATGAACTGACCTGCACTCCCCATTCCCTGCCCCCTTGCGCCGCTGGGGGGAGGAGGTAGAGCCAGGAAGAAAAGGCGAAGGGAAGGAGTGGTGTTGTTTTTAAGATTTGGCCTTGTTTTCTTTTTATCCTCTCAACTAATCATTTTTGTTCGCTTTTCTCTTTGTAGGTAGCTGTTAATAAACTCTTTTGCTTTAAGGAAACTGAGCCTCTTTTGCCTGTGACAGTGGTTGGTGGGTGCTCCTCTGTTCCTGTCTCGACCCTCAGCTCTTTTATTATATTTTTCTCCTCTCTACTTTACTGGAGTGGGAGAGCTGCGTGGAGTTTAGTTGCAGGATCAGCCTAACCCACGACAGAGGTTGGCAGGGACAGTCAGACCAAGCACTGTCCTCGGGTCTCTGAAAATACTATTTTCTGCTCATACAGTATTTTACAATATTTAGTTTGGGAAATTCTTAAATGGTCATCATTGGGGCTACTCCTTCACCAAGCTGGATGACAAAGTTTTACAAAACATGTCACTTATGAGGACTATATGGGCTGTTCCTCGTAAAGCCGGAGGTGTGCTGTGAGGGACAATGGCTGTTGACATTGGAAGATGACTCAATGCAGCACAATCTTGCTGGAGGAAGGGAAGAGAGTGAGTGTAGTCACTAAGATGAGAAAGAAGACTCTGCTGAAAACAGAGGAGTGAAATAAATTAAGAACCAAGGTATTAGGGAGGTAATATTTGGATTACAGACATGGAACAGATGTAAAATTTACGAAAATCCACAGTTTTGCTCACAAATCCTCATGCTCATACTTAAGGTAACGCTATTTACTGCTATTCATTGATATCTACTGGGGAAAAATGATGAAGATTGTAGCTGATGATCTACAGGAATACAAAACCAGAAAGTAAGAGGCCTCTGGTTTTAAATAAATGTACTCATCATCCTTTTCTGGCAGAAGCTACACAGATACAATTCATGCAGATTCTGAAAATGCAGTCATTTGAAGCAGGAGGTGATTGACATTTTTGTCAAAAGGGAGTATATTCAGAAACATGAATAATGATTGTCATATTCTGCTTTATGCACTAGTGTATAGAAACTGTAACTAGAATGTAGAATGAATAAGAGCTACAGCCAGTTTTTTATTGATAGATATTTTAGGCAATTCTCTTTGGAATTTAGCTCTAGATGGAAAGACATTAAAAGGAGACAGACAATAATCTTTCAGTCAAGCACTGGCTTTGTCAGAGGCAATATTACAGATTTCCTGAAAGAAAGGTTTTCTTCAACAATCCTGCATGGGAGAATTCAATCAGTTGTGTTACTCTGACTCAGTTCATCTGCACTATGTCTCAACTTCAGTCTGAGTTTCTCAGACTTTCAACTTATAGGTTTACATTCCTAACCTAAATGAAAAAAAATAATCCTTTCACACTTCTGAATCATTCTATGTCTCTTATTCAAAGCCGAATGGGTAATATTACAGCTGTATATGGCTAGGTATCACAAGAACAGCTTTTCCTATTTTCTGCATAGTAATATTGTGCAATTTTAATAGATCCATCTTGCATATTAGAGTAAACAAAAAGTTCATGATGTCTCAAAGAAAAACATATTATCTAACCCTTTTCAGAAGTACTTCTAAGGTGACCTCATAAAATGTGATAGGATTCATTAATAAGTTAGAGATGATAGAGATGAAAAAGTATCTGGGCATATGCAAGGACAGTTTCATTTCAGATCAAGGTACAGATCTTACTCAGAACTGCTCAGTAAAGACAGAGCTCCCTTATTTTTATTACCTGCTAACAGTCTTTATTAGACTTTCTGCATGTATTGTAATGCTTCACAAATGTATGTAAGTCAGAACATAGAGCATTGGTTCTATGATAACTTACAACACCTCAAGTTACATAAAAATATTTTCAGTATGAAAGAATGCTCCTGGGAAACTTAGATATATACTACATGGTCAATTAAGAAAGTCCAGTCAATTGTGCTTTCAGAATCCCAATAGATCAAGATAGCTTTTATTTCCCATGCAGAATGACTTATTATTTTATAGTATGCTATGATAAAATGTGTTTTGTGATTCATAAGATGTATATTCACCATCATGTCTTGGTGTGATGCATATTTCATGTATTTAATCTGTTTTGTTTTTGCAGTTTTAAGAATGGCTGCAACTACAACATCTGGGAAGTTCTTACTCTAATACCAATAGTGTATGACATTTTGTTACAGTTTAAAGTTCACTTAGCTTTATCTGCTACATCTGATTTTATTCTTACTATTCTTTCCCCAGGATCCTCACCAACACAAAATGCTGCAAAATTATACGTATTTCTAAAGCTCCATGAATCAACTCAGCTTTGGCAGTCAAAAATCGCAACCAACATTTCTCACTTTCCTAGTATGTAGTCTTTTGGCACATCACATTGGACTATGGTTAGCCTGTAACATTAGTAGCATTGTGCATTGTACTGTGGGAAAAACCACATGGCAGTGTGGTGGAAATTCCACTGGAGGAAGAACTAGTTCCTTCCAAACCAATTGGGTTTTGCCTTTAATAAACTCTTTGGAAATGGATTGGTATGGAATTTCATTAGTTATGGCCAGATTTTCAATAAGTCTCAGTAATCTGAGTTAAGCCTAGTGGGTTTTTTTCCAGAAAGTTCAACTTCTGTTTAGGCACTGGGTCTAGTTACACTCTTGGTTCAGTTGTGAACCAGCTTTTTTAAAGGAGGCTGGTTAGCCATGCCATCATGGTGTTGTGCCCTAGCTAGCAAGATCTACTGAGAGGATGCACTTTCTGCTGAGGTTTGATGCCAAACTAACGCATCTACATAGCTGCTGAGTTGGAGGTGGCTTGTAACAACCCATCTTCAAATGCAGGTAGGGTTTACATGTGCCTGTCTTGAAGCGACTATGCAGCCTTAATCTAAATGAAACGGTTATGTTTTCAAGAATGTCTAGTATGTTAGAATTTGTTGTCTGGCTTCAGTGACATGAGTATAGAAAATAGTGTCAGAGAAAAATCGGAGAAAAAAATGTTAGCAAGTGTCCTTGGCACCCAATGTGCACTGACTAAAGGCTAGATGAGAGGGTGGAATTGGTTCAGGGTGGTAGCTCAAGGGAGGTGATGGGATGGCATTTCCAGGAGTAGGAGGAAGAAGGAAACAGAAGGAAATCCAGAGCTGCACCCAGGTACCGCTCAGCTATAATGCACTCTGGGAATTCCTATTCATTCCCTATAGGATCAGTCAATGAAGGTCTGCAGTTTGCCACTCATAGATACAGTGAGCTCGTTCACTTTAGATCATGAACTCATACTGCTAAGTGACCCAGTGCTTTCCATGAGAAAGCAGTAGGTGCCTACAGAAAGGTAAACAGTCAAGAGTAAAAGTATGAAGTCTTTTGCTAGAAAATTTTCTTCCCTGGTTAGCCAACCAGGCCATTTAGGAGAAAATTGCATGGAGAGTGTTCCGTGGTGGGGGTGCCATGCCTAGATTATGTTTTGGATTATTGGACCTCATTCCCTGTTGAATTTCACCAGACATGAGACTGGGAGAATATCATCTCTGTGTGGGTGAATTTGGATCTTTCAAATAAGTATGCTACTCGTATTGTATAAAAGTAAAATGTAGAATAGTTTTCTTGTGGATTATTTTTAGAGTAGAAACTAGAAAATGCTCCAAGGAGAAAGAAAGTAGAGAAAAAATTTGTCTCTCCCATATTAAAAATATCCATCCATCTCTCCTAATAGGTAGGACACACAAAAGACACACATCTGCTAAAAATATCTGCCACTGAACAGGAGCATATGAGCTAGGTTATATAAAAGCATAATTGTTTTACCAAATGTTGAATAAAAATGAAATTAGTTTTGTAATTCCTACAAGTCCCTCTGTCATCATATATATTTGAATGCAATGTAGGTGGTTGGCCAAGCACAAATAAAACAATTTATCTCTGTCTGCTTTCTGTTGCACTTTAAAAACATTTAAATATTCATAGGTTTCTTCCTATCCAATCACGACTTCATGGGTACTGAAAAATGAGATGAATCTTAGTGGTGCTGTCAGTCGGTTTATTGTAGATTGATCATTTTTCACTGACTCCTCACCTCCACATTTTGCAGGAGTAGACTACTATGGGTGACAATGTAGTGGGTGTCTGACTGGGAAGAATAAGTGGATGAGGTCTTCTATAGACAACTAGAAGTAACCTTAAGTTTGCAGGCACTGGTCCTCATGGTGACTTTACCCACTGAGATACCTTCTGCAGGGACAACACAGCAGGACATAAGCAGTCCAGGAGGTTTCTGGATTGTAGTGATAACTTCCTGAACCAAATGATAGAGGAGTCAACAAGAGGACATGCTCTGTTCATCAAACAAGGAAGGGCTCATGGCAGATGTAAAGGTCAAAGGCAGCCTTGGCTGCAGTGACGATGAGATGACAAAGTTCAGGATCCTGAGAGGAGGGAGGATGGTAAACAGTGAGCTCACAAGCCTGGGCTGCAGGAGAGCTGACTTTGATCTCTTCAGGGATCCGCTTGAAAGTGTTCCATGTGATAAGGTGCAAGGGGGAAGAGGGGCCCAAGAAAGCTGGTTGATATTCAAGGATCACCTCCTCCAAGCTTAGGAACAATCCATTCCAATGAGCATGATGTCAAGCAAAGATGCTGGGAGGCTTGCATGGATAAACAAGGAGCTCTTGGCAAAACTCAGACACAAAAAGAGAATGGCACAAGGGCCCTGCTGACATAGGACATGAAAAAGAAGGTCCTGAAAGCTGCCTTTGCTTCAATCTTTACTAGCAAGATTGGCCTTCAGGAATCCCAGGTCCTAGAGCAGAGGGAAAGTCTGGAGCAAGGAAGACACACCCTTGATGGAAGACAATCATTCAGTGAATACTTAAGCAAACTGAACATACATAAGTCCATGAGTCTTGATGGGATCATGAGTGCTGTGGGGGCTGGCTGATGTAATGATGAGACCTGTACCTGGGGAGGAACAATCTCATACACCAGTACATGCTGAGGGTCACCCAACTGGAAAGAAGCTTTGCACAAAAGGACCTAGGAGTCCTGGTGGACATCCAGTCAAATATGAGCCAGCAATGTGCTCCTGCAGCAAAGCAAGCTAATTGTATGCTGGACTGCATTAGGAGGAATGTTGCCAGCAGGTCGAGGGATGTGCTCCTTTCCCTTTGCTCAGTAACGGTTAGGCCACGCCTGCAGTACTGTGTCCACTTCTGGACTCCCCAGTAACAACAGATATGCACAGACTGGAGAAAGTCCAGTGGAGGGCCACTAAAGTGATTAGAGTACCAGAGCATTTCTGCTGTGAGGAGAGGCTGAGAGAGCTGGAACTGCTCAGCCCCGAGAAAAGGTAGCTCAGGACAGATCTCATCAATGTGTACAAATACCTGATGAGGAGAGTAAAGAAGACAGAGCCAGGCTCTTTTCAGTGGTGTCCAGTGACAGGACCAGAGGTAATAGGCACAAACTGAAACACAGGAGGCTGCATCTGAGCATCAGGAAAAAACTTTTTCATTGTGAGGGTGACTGAGCACTGGTACTGGTTGTCCAAATAGGCTGTGGAGTCTCCATCCTTGGAGATACATTTAAAATCTGTCTGGACATAGTCCTGGGCAACTGGCTCTAAATCGCCCTGATTGAGCAGGGAGATAGGACAAGACGACCTTCAGAGGTTCCTTCCAGCCTCAACAGTTCTGTGATTCTGTGATTCAGTAACTGGCTCTTCCTTAATTCCTACAATGCAAAATGGATCATACCTGCATGCAAAACACTTGGGCAAGCATAATGCAATTCATGTAATTTGAATTTGTGTCACAATTTCTCATGCTGTAAAATATTTGTTGAGATAAAGCATGGAGATGTTATTAGCAGTGTTTTGAGATCTCCTCAGATTTTGAGGTCTTGCCAGTCTAGCCTTCCCCCGTAGCTCTCGCTGCAAACTTGTCTCAAAGAAATGTTGAGTATCCTTCATTAGCATAGCAAGTTTCCAAGTATTGTGACGAGTCATGTAAATTTATGCAGTCACTGTCAAAGCATTTAAAACGGGCTTATTTTCGGAAGTGAACCCTTAGAGAGGACTACATTTTTGTGTAAACAAATGACAAAGCACTAAACAGTGGCTGCAGTTTTGGAAGAGGATGGGAGTCTGATGTGTGCAGAGGTGACTTCTGAGCATCTCTGCTAGGTGCTCCATGACCTAGTGGTCTTCCAGGACCAGCATAATTTCAGACTCCCGGTCGTCCAGCACTTCATAGCTCTGATCCCACATACAGCAGAACTATGTGCTTTGTCTCAGAGACCAACTTTTATCATGATTTGAAAAACTACAGTTCTGAGTGGCTTTCAAGCAGACCTGAGTTTGGATCAGAACAGTCATTTGGTTCATGTGTAGAATTAAAAATTAAGGCAATTAGTCCTATGGAAAAGCTTTTAGGGAAAGAGCCATCCTAGGACTGATGAAGGGCAATGGAATGGAATGAAGAGATCATAAAATAGCTGATTTCTGACTATGTTCATCTAATTCCTGCTCTTAAACTTTCCCCAGCACCTTGCAAAATAAATAATTGTAGTCAGCACGGGAAGCAAGATTTTTACAAGACCTTTTTTTTTAGACTATAAAAGTGAGGCAATAATGAATTCAGCTCTTTCTGTCCCATTTTGTTCTCTTCCCTTATTAAAAGGGACTACATCAATAGAGGATCAACCTTCTCCTTTGCTGAATTGCTCTGCTTTTAAATTAATCATTAGCTGCCACCCAGTGAAAGCTTTGGGACATGGACCCTGGTGACTGACCCAAGAGGGAACCTTCTTATCCATTAAAAGAGGTGTTTGTTAGAGGAGTATCTTCTCGACGGTAATGATCAGGGGAAGATCACTGACAGCTATCTTTCAGCAGCTTGTCATTCTGTGGCAGATTATTGTTCAGATGCAACATACTATTTTGACATCATGTCTGAATTGTTCTTTCTGAAGAAGCAGATTCACACCTTTCCATCAGAGCTTAGTTTATTGCCAGGATTTATCACAAACACAACCACAAAGCTTCAGAGAGGGATGAATTATATGTCTTTATCTAAATGGACCCTCTTCGTTCTGCTACATTCAATGTAATGTCAACAAAAAAAAAGCATCTGATCCTTCAGAAGATAGACCAGCAGTTCACATCACTGCCAGGAGGACTATCCATGCCCCACAGCTCTTTATAGCTACATTGCTCTTCAGGAAAAAGGCTGAAATATGTTATGTCAACTGGTGGGAAACACTGCCTTCAGATATTTGATGAATAGCAAAGAGTCTTGATTCCTTGTTTTCACTTTTTCCCCTGGGGTTATTCAACATGCCAAGTCTAAAATTAATGTTCATGATGCTCTTAAAGCAGGATGAAACCCTAGCACTGAAGGCTTTTATGGGCTGTGATGTCATGCCTAGAGACAGTTTGTTTATGTGGTTGAAAGTGGACTTACTGGGTTTTCCCGTCGCTTCTTGTTTGCCCATGCCAGTACAGTCTGTTCTTGCAGTGTTGGTTTCCCAAGAAATGCCTCTGTAAAGAGAAACAAACATTGCCTATATCTGTAGACATCTTCTCTTTTGATCTTTTGTTTATCATGCTATCTTTCTGATGTGATATCATAATCCTCCTTGGCACTAATCCAGTATTGCTCTGGCTTGGTCAATGGTCTGGACTGCTCAGTGTTGTAACTGCAACACCAGGTTGATTCTTATATTTTTCTCTTCTGTTCTTATTTTTGCATCCTCAAAGAGCTCAGAAACTTTGTTTTGGATGTGTTCAGATTTATCATAAAATCATAGAATGGTTTGGGTTGGAAAGTACCTTAAAGATCATCTAGTTCCAACCTTCCTGCCATGGGCAGGGACACCTTCCACTAGATGAGCTTGCTCAAAGCCCCATCCAGCCTGCCCTTGAACACTGGCAGGGGTGCGGCATCCACAGCTTCTCTGGGCAACCTGTTCCACTGCCTCACCACGTTTGGAGTGAAGAATTTCTTCCCTAGGTCTAATCAAAATCTAACCTCTTTCAGCTTAAATCCATTACCTTTTGTCCTATCGCTGCACATCCTTGTCAAAAGTCCCTCTCCAGCTTTCTTGTAGGCCTCTTTTAGGTACTGAATGGCTGCTAGAAGGTCTCCCTGGAGCCTTCTCTTCTCCAGGCTGAACAGCCCCAACTCTCTCAGCCTGTCTTCATAGCAGAGGTGCTCCAGCCCTCGGATCATCTCCGTGACCCTCCTCTGGAGTCTCTCCAGCAGCTCCATGTCCTTCTTGTGTTGGGGGACTCCAGAGCTGAATGCAGTACTCCAGGTGTGGTCTCATGAGACCAGACTAGAGGGGCAGAATCACCTCCTTCAACCTGCTGGCCACGCTTCTTTTGATGAAGCCCAGGATATGATTTGTTTTCTGGTCTGAAAACACACATAGCACACATAGCTGGGTCATGATTCTATGTTGAGCTTCTCATCAACCAAAATCTCTGAGTCCTTCTCCTCAGGGCTGTTCTCAATCCATTCTCTGTCCAGCCTGTATTCGTGCTTGAGATTGCCCTGACCCACGTGCAGGATCTTGCACTTGGCCTTGTTGAACTTCATGAGGGTTACACAGGCCCACCTCTCCAGCATGTTAAGGTCTCTCTGCATGACAATCGTGTTTATGATGAACAATTTGATTACAAATTTGGATGGTTTAAAAAATAGGATTTTGAGATGCTGCTTCAGATTATGTGTTTTGGAAATTAACTGAAAGACTTTGCCCTACCTTCAAACCCATCAGCAGCCTCATAAGAGGAAGGACACAACAAATAAGCTGTTTCCATGGCACCATCTCGGGCTGAAGAAGGACTTAGACCATTGTTATTGAGGTACGATTTTGACATGTGTGGATATCAGTTTGCAGCTCAGCTGTCATTCCTCACTGTATGTTTTCCCTAATTTGGTTAGGTGAGACGGATTTGTGTCTCTGAGCCTGCTTGAAGAATGCCTTGGCCTTACTGGCACAAAGGCGCTGTAGTAAGTCACATCCATGTCGTGACCCGTGTTGCTGAAGGACATCCACAGTAACACTGTTCAGGGCTGGTCCAGAGAGGGTAACGTGGAAATCTGGGCTGCAAAACTACTTGTGAAGCATGGTAAGGTTATCCAGAGCTTGGCCAGGTCAGGCATAACCCAAGTAGTGCCAGGCTAGTGGGGGCAGCACATCACAGCCTTGAAGAATTCATGCACACATACACACACACCCTAAGTAACTGCTGACTTAGCCTGAGCCTCCACATCCCACTCCTGCAGCAAAAGCCAGGTCTTCCTCATTGGGGAGCAATAACGAGGCGAGGGTGGTGCAAGCGGTTGGATGTCCAATGCCCGGCTCCCAGGGCTAGCAAGCATCTACATGGCTAGGCGTGCAGGGAAGGGAGCTCATCTCCTCTGGTCCTGGTGCCCAAGGTGCTATTTGGAGATTGTGTCTGGGCAAGCTGTTCTACTACTATTAAAACCCCAATTTTTCTTTCTACTGCTGAGGTGAGTCTGGATGTACATACTGAGGCACATGTCATCTCAGTGAGACGGCTATTGTTACACGGGATGTAAACATCGCAGGGCCACTGCTACTGTTCACAGCACTAACACGATACTAATGCAAGTTGGCCCAGAGGCTCCAGGATTGCCACTCTCCAAAAGGTACTAGTCCAGCTTCAGCAGGCACAGCAGCTTCTGTGCTCTTATGGAATCATAGACTCATGGAATGGTTTGGGTTGGAAGGGACCTCAAAGATCATCTAGTTCCAATTCCCCTGCCATGGGCAGGAACACCCTCCACTACACCAGGTTGCTCAAAGCCTCATTCAACCTAGCCTTGAACAATTCCAGGGATGGGGCATCCACAACTTCTCTAGGCAACCTGTTTCAGTGCCTCACCACCCTCAAAGTGAAGAATTTCTTCCTTATATCTAATCTAAATCTCCCGTCTTTCAGTATAAAGCCATTGCCCCTTTTCCTATCACTACATGCCCTTGTAAAAAGTCCCTCTTCAGCTTTCCTGTAGGCCCTCTTCAAGTACTGGAAGGCTGCTATAAGATCAGCCTGGAGCCTTCTCTTTTCCAGGCTGAACAGTCTCAGCTCTCTCAGCCTGTCTTCACAGGGGAGGTGTTCCAGCCCTCGGATCATCTTTGTGGCCCTCCTCTGGACTCGTTCCAGCAGCTTCATGTCCTTCTTGTGTTGGGGGCCACAGAGCTGAATGCAGTACTCCAGGTGGGGTCTCACGACAGCAGAGTAGAGGGGCAGAATCACCTCCCTTGACCTGCTGGCTATGCTTCTTTTGATGCAGCCCAGGATGCAGTTGGTTTTCTGGGCTGCCAGCGCACATTGCCGGCTCATGTTGAGCTTCTTATCCACCAACACTCCCAAGTCCTTTTCCTCAGGGCTGTTCTCAATCCATTCTCCGCCCAGCCTGTACTTGTGCTTGAGATTGCCTCGACCCATGTGCAGGACCTTGCACTTGGCCTTGTTGAACTTCATGAGGTTCTCACAGGCCCACCTCTCCAGCCTGTCAAGGTCCCTCTGGATGGCATCCCTTCCCTCCAACATGTCCACACCACCACACAGCTTGGTGTCATCTGCAAACTTGCTGAGGGTTCTCTCTCTTAAACACATTGAGATCCTTTCCTAACAGCTTTCAGGGAAATTGTCCTTTTGGTCACAGGCTGTGCAAAGAGCCAAAAGTCTGAAGTCTGTAAGTTTTCTCGTTCTTACAGGAGCTCAGTTCAATTGTTTTATTTAATGAAATATCCTATGATTATTTTATGATTTTGGCAATCTAACAAGAATTTTTGTCAGTGAAAACAATCAATGACTCCTGCTACAGATTGGCATAAATAATTTATTTTTTATATGCAAACAAAAATATTATGTCCATGGCGTCTCAGGTAAAGTCCCACATAATTCTCATGTTAGTTTCCCTAGCAATTCTGATTGCTGCAAAGCTTCATAAATGGATCAGCATTTCTACAAACTCACATTTTCATAGTAGGAATCTCATTTCAAAACTTTTCTGATTGTTTTGCTGCACATTATAGGTACTGTGTTATTTTTGATGAACATTTGCTGCTTACTAGTTTGTCGTATTGGGTATGGTGATTCACAGTTGCTGTTTATGCTTCTTCGGAAGTTTGCTATGAAGAAGGAAACTTTGTGCTAAAGCACTTGGGTCTTTATTTTGGACGATTAGTTGGAAAAGATTTGCAGAGGCAATATATATGCGCTACTACGTGGAGAAAAGCAGCAAAAGACAGCATGTATGTTCTAGACCCATGAAGTATTCCTGGTCCAGAGAGAATGGAAGTCAACCAGAAGTCTTTCCGTTGACTGCACTGGATTTTGGATCAAGTCTTGTGTATGCAAGTGGCGTCCAAAGGTCTGAGCTGTTCACAAATGGTCCATGTCTGTTGTAGTTACCAGGAAATGCAGGGACTGGGCCAGAGTTCAAAGCGTCAGCTTTTTCAAATCCAAGTCACACAAACAAAAAGAAAGATGCTATTATCCAACCTGCTGCAGTCCTCCAGTGTGTTGAGTTTCCTTGTGATCCGACTCCTCAGATACTAAAAAAGTAACCAAAAACTTTGCTGGCTAGAAGTGTATTGGGCAGGAACTGGTAAATCTCACCAAAGTATAAAAGTCATTTTGAAAATGGTCATATATATAGTTCAGCTGGAAATTAGGAATATAGTGACTTTCCGAATGAGATCTCTGATATAAGTAAACCCACAAATGCACTGAGTTTTGAGACGAAGATTAATAAGTGTAGGGAGGGGAATCTTATGGGAGCATTCTGATCCTGGCAAACTCAGTAGCCAGAGAGTGTCTGCACAAGTTTTGGCTGGGACAGAGTCAGGTTTTTTGTTTTTTTTTTTTTTTGGGTTTTTTTTAGCAGCTAGAAGGGCTCTGTGTTTTGGATTTAGCCTGGGATTTGTTATGAGAAGAATGTTGATAGCGCACTGATGTTTATAGTTGGTGCTGAGACATTGTCATAGTTTGATGTGGGGGGTGTTCTGGTGGCAGGAGAGGGGATTTGCTCCCTGTGCCACCAGATCTGAGTCCCATCCCCCCCGGGGGGCTTGAGCCAAATCGGCGCCTCTGCGAATGGCCCTATTTAAGTTGAGACAAAGGGACGGGAAAAGGTCTTTTGCCCAGGAGCGAGGAAAGGGGTGGAGGGCGCTGCCCTTGCTCCCGGCTCCCGGCCGGGCGGCCGCTCGGGCCCGGGTCGGCGCCATGTGCTCAAGATGGCGCCGGGGGAGCCGCATGTCGCACTCAGGAAGCACCTCGCTCCCGGGGTGCCCGCCGGGCCGAGCTCCCCCAGAGAGGATTAAGATCTAAGAGAAAACAACCACAACGACCAGGTCAGTCAAGATGGAGCAGGAGGAGGTGTACTGGAGCTGAGGTTTTCCCTTGCAAATCGGTGTGAAGATGGCAGGCGGCCTCCCTGCAGCCAGGGTGTACTCGGCGGAGCAGAAACCCACTTGTGGCCCGTGGAGAAACCCACGTCGGGGAAGAGATGCCTGAGCCCAGGAGAGGTCGTGGAGCAGGGGATGCACGACGAGGTACTGTTAATAATGGGCAGGAAAATGCACGACGAGGTCATGGAGGCATCTGGAGTCCGTGGGACGACCCACGCCGACGCGAGTGGCAGCAGCTCCCTAAGAGGCCGAGACTGGTAAAGCCCGAACTGGTACAATCCATGGGGAAGGATTGCAATCCTGCGGGCAGGACTTACGCTGGAAAAGTTTGGGGACTTTTTTCCTAGTGAGTAGGGGATCCACCGAAGCAAGGGAAAAATGGTGTAAAGACTCCTCCTCCTTTAAGAAAGGAGCGGCAGTAACAACATGGATAAACTTACCTGCACTTCCCCATTCCCTGTCCCCCTGCACCGCCGGGGGGGGCGGGTAGAGCCAGGAACAAAAGGAAATAGGGGGGTGGGGAGGTTGTTGTGTTTAAGATCTGGCCTTGTTTTCTCTTTCTCCTCTCAAGTAACCGGTTTCATTCCCTGTGTCTCTTGTTCAGTAACTGTTAATAAATTGTTTTGTTTTAAGAAGAAAGCCTGAGTCATGTTTTGCCCGGGACCATGGTTGGTGAGTGCTCCCTCTCGGTTCTTGTCTTGACCCTCAGTCCAAAAACCAGGACAGACATCAAGGACTTTTCAGTTTGCTGTGTTCTTGCCAGTGTGCAGGAGCACAACAGTCTGTGGGAGGGAGCGTAACTGGGACAAAGGGTCCACAACTCCCCTGTGATTTGAACTTAGGTTTAGGATTGAGGGCTAAATTGTCCATTGAAGTATTCCATAGCATGGAGCGTCATGTCCGCTGTATAAATGAGGGTTGACCAGAAAGAAAGAAAGCTCTTTCGGGAGCTCTGCCTCTTGGACTGTCAGAGTGCTACCTCTCGTTCTCTTTTTGGGCCTCTTGCTCGTCTGGGATTTTGGTGCCTGGACTGATCTGTTTCAGGATCATTTGCAGGGATGAACAATTGCACTGTGCATCACTTGTATATATTACTATCATTATACACAACTATATACATACATATTAGTAGTAGTAGTAGTAGTAGTAGTACTAAAATTTTCTTATCTCAACCCACGAGTCTCCTTCCCTTTTCCCTTTTAATTCTCTTCCTTACTCCCCGGGGGTGGGGAAGGGCCATCGAGTGGCTGTGTGACGTTTAGTTGCTGGTTGGGCTAAACCATAACAGTGTCTGAGGAAGGGATTACATGGTATAGTATCTGCCATTGTGGGGATTAGGCTCAATGAATATATATACTATGATAAATACATTGAAGACTGTAAAGTGTTCAGGTAGTGAGTGAGCTGGCAAAACACACACGATGTATTTCTATGTATACTGCATTTGCTCCTGAAATCACCTATTCAAGTGCAACATAAAGTCATATTGCACTGAAGAACTAGCATGGGTCTCAAGAGTTATGTCTCATGTTGATTTTATGTATAATATTTAGGAGATAACGAGCGCTTTGAACTTGAATTTCACAGAATCACAGAATGTTAGGGATTGGAAGGGACCTCAAAGGATCATCTAGTCCAGTCCCCCTGCCAGAGCAGGACCACCTAGATCAGATCACACAAGAACGTGTCCAGGCGGGTTTTGAACATCTCCAGAGAGGGAGACTCCACAACATCTCTGGGCAGCCTGTTCCAGTGTTCTGTTTCCCACCAAAAAAAAAAAAAGACCTGAAGAATTCTGTTCACTGGACAAAACTAGACTGTTGGTAAAATATTATGTTGGGTTTGTATGGTGGGATTCTGGGGCAGGGGCTACAGGGATGGCTGCTGTGAGAAGCTGATGGAAGCTTCCCCAGCTCTAAGTTGAACCCACCTCTGGCCAAAGCTGGGTCAATGTGAACAGACATATTTAAAGGGAGACAAAGAAACCTATGCCACACGGGAACTGCAGCAGAGAGGAGAAAGGCACTGAGCCACCCCGTGCCCCCACCTCGCCTGGCAGGGGTGAGGTGGGGCAGCGACCATGGCTTGGAGCAGTTTGGTGTGCTCTGCAGCTTCCGTGCCTGGAGCGCCCGCTGGGCAGAACTTGTCCCACCGTGGCCTCCAGGGTTCATCAGGCCAGTAGGGCCCAACGTGGACGCAGCAAAGAGAGGAGTGAGATGTGAGAGAAACAACTACACAGACACCAGGTCAGGGAAGATGGAGGAGGAGAAGGTGTGTGTCCTAGTTTTAGCTGGGACAGAGTTTTTAACAGCTAGAAGAGCTCCGTGTTTTGGTTTTACTCAGAGACTCATTCTGAGAAGAATGCTGATAGCAAGCTGATGTTTGAGACTCCAAGGACTTTTCAGTGTGCCGGAGTGCAGAAGCACGGCGGGATAAGGGGGGAGCATAGCTGGGACAAGGGGGCCACGATTCCCCTTGTGATTTGTGGTGGAACTTAAGATTGAGGGCCAAACTGGCCAATTAGTATTCCATATCATGCAGTGTCATGCCCAGTATAGAAGTGAGGGTCAGCCGGAAAGAAGGGCTTTTGCGCTTTGGCTCTTTCGCCGCTTTTGCTCTTTTGAGCTTGCTGCGCTGTTGCTCTATTGTTTTTCTTTCTTTTTTTTCTCTCTCTCCCAGTACTCCCACTCTCGGAGTACTCTCTCTCTCTCTCTCTGCCCCTCTCTATTTCGGGGCCTTGCATTCGTCCGGGATTGCAGCTTCGGGACGAGACGGGCTTCGCATACGAGGGGGTGGTGAGCACCTACACTGTATTAAATCATCTGTATTAAATTATTCTTATCTCAACCCACGGGTTTCCCGTTTCTCCTTTAATTCTCTCCCTCATTCCTGGAGGTGGGGGAGGGGGAGTGACCAGCTGGGGGGGGGGGGGGGGGGGGGTTCAACCTAACCCACGACAGTGTGCCAGAGCTGGAATACCCCTGCAGCCCTTGGTGAGATGGAAGGCAGCCCCCCTGCAGCCCATGGAGATTAACGGTTGAGTAGTTCCTACTGGAGCAGGCGACTGTGCCCAAATAACGCCATGACTGTAGGAAAGCCACGCCAGGGCAGTCTGTGGGTGAAGGACTGCACCCTGTGAGAGGGACCCATGCTGCAGCAGCTCGTGAAGAGCCATGGTCTGTGGGAGGGACTTATGTCAGAGAAGTGGATGGAGAACTGTCTCCCCTGGGAATGGACTCCACGCTGGAGCAGGGGAAGAGTGTGAGGAGTCCCTCTGAAGAGGAAGGAGTGGCAGAAATAGTGTGTGACGAACTGACCTGCCACCCCCATTCCCTGTCCCCCTGCGCTGCAGGGGGAGGAGGTAGAGCCAGGAAGAAGGGAGGAAGTGGAGAAAGGTGTTTTTGAGATCTGGCTTTGTTTCTCATTATCCTCCCTGATGTGATTGGTAATGAATTAAATTGATTTTTTCTCCAAGTCGAACCTGTTTTGCCTGTCACCATAATTGGTGAGTGATCTTTCCCTGTCCTTGTCTTGATCCTTGAGCCTTTTGTTATATTTTCTTCTCTCCACCTCACTGTGGGGAAGAGTGGATGAGTGGCTGCGGGGTGCTTAGTTGCTGTCTGGGCTAAGCCACAACAAATATTTGCAGGGAACATTTACATGCACATTTGGAAAAGGCCTTCAGAAATCATTACATAAAAAAGAGCTAAAAGAATTACGAATTTGTCCATCTTTTCTTGAGAAATGGTGGTCTAGAGGACAGCTGTTTTCTCTACCTGATACTAGCTCTCCACGAGTAATCCTGAGGAGGAACCATTTGCAACTCCAGGTGAGTATAATCAATGGCACAGTTAAGTAGTACTTGAACTGCATTCAGCATCTGTAACCTCTTATTCATGTCAAGTAAAAAAATAAAAATAACTTCTGGCAATTCTTCACATATTGCCAAGAGGTCTAGTGTGTATAACGAACAGGAGTGAGAAGATGGGAAACCTGTTGCTCCTCGCCTATAAAGTGCCCTGAAAATGATTAACAATTAGTTTCTTCAAAGGGAGTCCTATAATCTGACCTGTTTTTTCAGTCTCAGCTTCAGGAATACAGAAGCTATTTCCAGCTTTATTGCACCTTTCCAAACATGACAGAAGAGATTTAAGTTCAGATTGTTACCAGTGTGTTAGTTGCTGCTGAGAGGAGTGCTAGATGTTGTGTGTCAACTGCTGGACACACTACAGAGGGCAACATCTGTTTGACAATTATTCAAGTCATGAAGAATTCTCCAGAAATGTAGCTGGTTATCATCACCATTTGATTAAATCCTGAAAAGTAAAATTGCAGATAAATTAAATAATGAGTTTTTGTGTTTGCACTGGGTGCTTTTCATGTCTAGTAAGCACCCAGATTTTGAGAAAACCCAATAAAATAGGACCAAAATGGAACACTTTGACTTCAGACTTGCAAAAATGCCATGAGAAAAGTAGCACTGAAAGAGAGTATGCCTTACAGTCAAAGAAAATCTACACATCTTTTCTTCCATCAGTGGTGACAACAACAGACAAACAATGCTTTACTTACTGGTTAAAATAAAAGGTGACTCACACAGGCAGTGTGGGTAAGTTAAATTTTGCAAGACTGCCTTTCATATTTGACCAGTGTAATGATTATGTTGCAGACCTTTTATGGATGATTTGGAATATATGTGAGCATAGAATGAATGTGGGGGTGAGAAACAGCTTTTTTCCCACGTATAAACCCTAACCACATGAATCTCAAATAAGCCTTAAAGCCACGGTTCAAAACAAGTCCAGTTACACTGGGCTGAGCTCTAGGAGTTCTTTTTAGTGTGCAGAAAGAGCAGGAAGCTCTTGCCCTTTTCAGAGTCAGTTTAGGACACCATAACTCCTGGGAGAACGGAAGCAGAGCAACTGCTGTCTTCTCCTAAACAAAAAGACTGTCAACCATGATCAAGTTGTGCCTTTATACTGCAGCCCTGTAGGCACAATTGCACAATCCAGGTAGATGGAGTCTGTACAAATTAATGTCTAGAAAAATGGGAGTACTTTGAGTCTTTTTACATGAGAGGCAAAGTTTTCAATGGTGTGGAGTCAAATCCAGTCTTATGTTCTCAGCCTTGGACCTTAACTTCCAATCAAGGCAGTCCCCTGGGCTTGGAATTTTCTTCCCATGTGTCATACAAAGAGTGAGAAGAGCTTCATTGGACACCGACTAACTGGAGCAGTGTGTGCAACCTTAGAGTTTTTCCTGGGAATCAAGATGGGCCAAAGCAGCTATGCAGAATTCAGCTAGGTGGCATATCTTATTCTGCAGCCCAATACAGTCTTCCCTCAGATGCATGCTACAGTATCTCGGCAGGGTCCTTTTACCTTCTCACTCAGAAGAGCTGCTTTGTTGGTGGAGGGTCACTCCCACTATACAAAATCATGAGATTAAAATTTCCTATCTTCTTGAGCACAGCTACCGTGCAACTTCTTTGCTAAGTAGTCTGGGATGTTGGTGGTGTTGCTCCTCCCCATCTCTATCAATTATACAATCAATCAAAAAAGTAGAGTTTAATATGTGCTCATTATATGTTTACTCCTTTCTGAATAATTACTGAGATCTTGTGACACAGTGGACAAGCTAGTCAGCCTGCAGCAGACTGTGGCTGTCCAGGTGTAACATGGCTTGAGTGCTACTCTGATTTCTGGATGGTGCTGCCTGCTTTGGCACTGCCTAGGGCAGATATCAAACCTGTAGAGACAGAGTAGCCTTGTGACATGGGTGCTCAGGATGCAGCCTTGATTTTGTGACCTTGGTTGAGCAGATGGTGCAGCTAGACCTGGTACACGTTGGCATTTCTGGGAGAGAAAATCAGGCTTGCCTGCATCCTCCCTGTGGCTTTCCTGGTCCTGTGTGTGCTGCCATTGGATCTACAGAAAAAGTCTGCTTCATAGTAAGGCTGTACTCTTTTTACCTTTCTTGTACATCTCTCGGTGCACCTCCTGACTTGATTCTGTTTGCCACCACAGATTTTCTTGGGGCTATTTCTCCTCTCTCACCAACCTCACCCTCTCATTTCCCTTTTCTTTGTGGTTCCAATATGAATTTCTCTGCAGATTTAGGGACAGGATGAAGTTCCTGCACTCCTGTTGTTTAGCTGCTGTGAAAGAAGTATTTGGTATAGCCAGCCAGGGTTGAGTGTGGGGAGACAGAAGGAGAGAACAGTGCAGTTGATGCGTGAGACACTGGCTATGGGACAGAGAAAAGGCACACATTGATTTACTCCTGCTAGTAGCTATTTCCTTCTTTTTGGGTTCTCTGTAGGTATCAGCACCTCCTCCTGCCATATGACCTGCCCTTCCACTTCTTCACAGGCAGGAGCAGCATACAAATAGATGTCCATTTGGAGAAAACCCATATTTTTCCTTATTCTGTGTAGGATTATCCTATGTTTGATAGATTCATGCCCCTGAGGTACTAACTGTGGGAAAACAAGAATAGAAGGAAGGCAAGGAGGTCTGGAGCATTAGTTTCAACTACCTCCAAAACTTGGGGAGGTTTTTCTCTTACTATACCCAGGCATGGAATTGTCCATCTTTTTGCAATTGGAATTGCCTAAAATCACAGTGATACTTTGAAATGAATGGTATTTGGCTCATAATTCTACATCTAAGTCAATTTGGACTATAAGTTCCTTGCAAAAATCTGTCCCTGTTTAATAGATTTTGGATTTCCTGTTGTAGATATTTCACTTCCACAACCTTTTAGTTACAGAAGTATAATCCAAAGTGTATATTTTTTAAACATAACTGAATTTATTCCTAGAAGCTCTCTGGAGATATACCAACAAGAAAGAGTCAATTAGTCAATAGAAGGAAAGCTTTATATGCATGGCAGCATTTTCAGTAGTGTCTTCCTGCTGTATGACATATTAGTGTTCTGATCAAATCATATCATCACTGCTGGGGTTTTCCTGGCTATATTTTTTAATTTCTGAAACCGTGTAGTTTAAGATATGTTTGAAATGGAAATAATTATTACATATTATCCTTGTGACATTTTTTTATGTTGGAGTGAGTTGGGGCCCTTGCAAGGATCATCCAGCTAATCCCTGTTTCCAAGCAGGGCACTGCTAGAAGTCACTTGACGGCATCTGGAGTGAATTGCCTGAGGAAATGTAGGCAATTTTTGGATGTCTGGCTTTTGTCAATACCACTGTACATATTTAATGATGATATTATGCAAGCAAAGTCCTGCTTTCCTGCTTAGCCTCGTGATCTCAAAGTCTGCAAGCAAGTTTCTTAATGCTACTGTGAGACTAGACTGTTTAATCTGTTGTGTAGGCAATTTAAGGATTTCCATTGCCCTTTTCTCCTGCCAGCAACTGGAAGCATAGTCAGGACCACACAATCATAGAGAGTCTTAGGATGTGTGTACGAAAACCAGCAATTCTAATGTTAACGTCTCTGTTTTGGCACTATTTTTTTTTTGCATATGCCAGAACACTAATGCATGCATAGCAGTTGCTTACTATTGGATAGTTTCCTGCACCTCCTTTTTTGCTACCTAAAAATGAAGGAATAATAGGCCTGCTATTCTTGGCAAATATGGGTCATATCAAACACAACCTTATGGCTACTTTTAGCTTGTAAGAGTCATGACAAAGCATAGTGAATAGTTTGGAGTTTTTTCCTCCCTATTTTTAATATTAGCCTCAAATCAGAGCCTCTAAGTAAGGGCCCTAAAGCTTAGTTTTGTGTGTTCAAAATTCTGCTTTGGTTAGTATATTAATGCTTTTTAATGTTGGTTAATACTGCTGGTAGCTGCAGACTATGACTTCCGTGGGGCTACTTTGAAGTTTGCTGAGTGGGTTTGTGGGACCTCATCAGAGGTTCCTCCTGAGCTTGCAACAAAACTAATTCTCTTCAGCAGGGTGAGCCAGGGCTCAGCCCTCAGCTTGGGCTCCACTCCTCCGTTTTCTCCATTGTATCTTTTGGCAGTCCAGTTTGCTGTAGAAGTCCTCCAACTCTCCAGATAGGGTAAACATTTTTGAGGAATTGCTGCCTCAGGTGCAACTAAGCAATGCACTGGTGTCCTTGGGAGTAGAAAGGCCCAGCAGCCACCTGTTCTCAGTTCCTGCTACTTCTTGTCTCTAGACTGCCCATCAGTAATGGTCTGTCAGCTCTTGAGGGGGGCATGTGTAGTTCAAAAGTCATGTAAATTGGAAAAAGGGATCTATTGACTAAGCTTTTTTCTTAACAGAAATTTAAACCATGTAGAGCCATTATTTAGGATAGCAGGTGGGATAAAGAAAAGGGTTAGCTTTCCTCCTTTGTGATTTCAGCTTCCCTTCGTATTAGCATACTGTAGTATTTTAGCACCTGGCCTAAAAATGGCATGCCAAATATACTGGCTCCTAATTTGGAATGCTTCTGCAAGTGTTATTTTCCTTGTCCTCTCCAACTGCACTAAGCAGTTGTATCATACATTTATTGCTAGGATGTTAGCTCTAAAGAATACAGTAAAAGTCATCACCATCCTTCTATCACATATTTATGAGAAGAATCTTCATACATTTTCCCAAGTTGCTCTTGGGAAAGAGAGAGGAATGAGAGAGGAATGAGAGAGGAACTTCCTCGTATATATTAATAAATTCACTAACTACACATATTTTAGCATACGCCTTTTCTATAATAACTGAGAGACTCAACACTGGTTGGTGATATGCTGAGAGAGTTGTGTATCAGACTAAGTACTGTCCGTCTATGGAGATCTAACTATTATCTCTTCTTCTACACAAATTGGCTCAATTTTTGGTCCTGTGATTGTGTAGTGCAAAAGGGTCCTGGACCGTGACTGACACACAGAAGCATCGCTGCAAAGCAAATAATCAGTAAAGATCACAAGCGGAATTATGCCTATTCTGTCAGCCTATGTTCTTCAGTGCCTAAGGATGAGGCCTGTGACCCATCCTGGGCCCTGTGAAGGACAGGGAAAAAAAGCGATTATGTCTGCAGGAAAGGGAAATGAATCTAACATCTGGATTTAACATGGATTTAAGCAGGCTGTGGCTGGTAGGGCACAGGTTCTTTGCGAAAGGTGAGATAAAAGTGATGTGTAAATCCAGCAGGTGAGGTGTATTTCTGTTTAACAGAAATAAGTATCAAACAGGCTCCTTGAGATGTTTGGGGATTTTGTAGAATTGGATAGATATCTTTTAAATTGAACTGCTAGTCCTGTGTCTTAAAAAACCCATCCTGTTCTCTCTCTCTGCACACAGAAATGCACATAAACACACATGTAGGCTGTATTTTTTATACAAATCTATATGTGCATGTGCATATGCATATACACTGAAATGACCTTTTATTTTATGACTAACAACAGATATTTACTTTGAGCTGCTGAGCTAAGGAATTCTTGCAAAAATGTGGTTATTGTTCAAACACAAAATTATCACAGGATGTGGTTTTTAAAGGCAGTGAGGGATAAGGTTTGACTGTCCTGAGTTAGAGTTCTCCTTTTGCATGGTACTTTACATATTAGGTTTAAAAAGTATCTTGTCTCCCTGAGTTTCTGAGCTAAAGTTTGCCTGAAAAGCAACACAAAACTACATAAAGTGCCATGTTATCACTACCTGGCACTGATGTTTTGCATAATTATGTAGGTTGAAACCTAGAAGCAGCTCACAGTGTTATTGCTCAGATCACCTCCTACAGGCTAAAGGACATTACCCAGTAACCAAACTATGTTCATGTCCCATCATTTATTGAAATACTTTCCCAGACTTCTCCATAGACAGATCAATGTCATTTGCTTAAAAGAGCAAAGCAGGTTAAAAGAGAAAAAGTCTGGCAGTTGGAAGTAAAAGTCAAGTAAACCCAGATGGCACTATTGACAGTAAAGGTAATCAACTATTAAAATGTTATAACTAAGAATATGTAATCTATCACAATTTAAATCTTTAAGTAAAAGCTATTGCGCCCTTTGAATAGATATGATCTGGTTCTGTGAGTCACACAATGAAGATCCATGAGCAGAATAGACAGTCAGGAAGGAAGAATCAATAAATAAGTCTCTGTCCTAGCTCAGATTTTCCAGGTTTCTTGGCAAATTGTAAGGTAAGTCAGATCTGTTACATTTGATACAAATATTGTTTCTGCACCCAATGACACATTACGTGAACTTGCAATCACCCATATGATCTAGAGATTTGGCACAGAGAACAATATGTGACATACACTGAGTTAATATCTAGTATATCCCACATGATGTGCCCTGATGTGGAAGGATAATGGACTTGAGAGCACCATGTGAGCGGGAAAGAAGTGTCAGAGGGAGAGATGGCTCACCTTATCTTTTGCAAGGGTGATAGGTTAATCCCTTTTCTGCACGTGTATCCAGAGAGCTGTCCCATGGGCTTAGGGTCCCAGGGGTTCTTCTGGAGTTTGTGGAGTTGCTTCACAAAGTCCTGAAGCCCTGGCGTTACATCCAAATACCTATGTTACACATGGGAAGCTTGTTTCCCTACATGGTCATCTCTATAAGCAAAGAAGGGAGAGTTTCCTCCACTGACCTATTTGCTGCATTTCAGGTTACTGCTTTCAGCCCCTTCTCTCCGGTACAGAAAGATTCTGGGTTTACTGGATGAAAATTAGCTTTTGGGAATACTTCTTTTGACACCTCATTTCACTTCTAAACAAATAGTCTGAGACGGCAGAGTTTTCCACTTTCATTAACCCTGCTAGCCCCTCCAGCAGTGCACTGCTGACAAGTTCAAGTGCTTGCATTGTTAAGAGTAATTGTTCGGTCTGCCTCTGTATTGTTCAAACAATGTCTGTATTGATAGGAGCAAGCAAACATTGCATTGACCCAGAGGAAGTCTGGAAAACACTCTTGTGGATAAAACTGCATTTTTACATGTATCCAGTGTTTCTGTCTTGTTCCAAGTTTGGTTTACCATGAAGAGTCATTGTGGTGGCATAAGGAATAAGAAGAGCCAAAATACATGCCTCTTGCTACAGAAGTTTCTCTGTTAATATCCTCATTTGGACATGCGGTGGATACGTGCAGGCTCTGACCCATGTCTGTAGGGAGTGGCTTGGCAGCCTTGCTCTCTGGCTACTGCACAGTCTCACCCAGTCAGATGTATGGCATCTGCGACCCGCCCGTCCATTTACCAGCACACCTACACACAGAAGGAAGGCCCAAAGAAGACAGATTCCCTTGGGTTTCCCTAGGAATGTAGCTGTAAAACATTTGTATAGGAAGCTGCATCTTAAATAGAAGTGGTGAGAGGAGTGAAGGCAATGTTGTGGTTGTGGTTCAGGACCCAAGAGATCTAGCACTAATTTAGCTCCTCTGCTGCTCCCTGGGTAAGTTCGAGCAAGTCACGTAGTATCTCCAGGCTTTGGCTCTCCATCTGTGTGTTGAGTCAACACTTCTCCTTTCTGAATCTTTGTCAAGACCTGGTGTCTGAAACAGCGGGACTTGATGTAAGACAGAAGTGAACTCATGTAATTATAGAGAGGTCTGCAAGTTATTTAACTGTGTGATTTAAAGGAAAATGTTATTTGAATGTGTTTTAATCAGCTACAAAATGCTATATTCAGCGTGTTATATAAGCACAATGACATTCAGATGAAAAATGGGCCAATTTAAAATATAGTAAAAATAACAATATATAAGCAAGTCACGGAACACGACTTTTAGAGGCTCAAAATGGCAATGAACAGAATAACCATTGCATTTCTAAAGCTATCACATAGTACCTCCAAAAAGTGACCAAATTTTACTTGCTGATAGACAAACAATGAGGTTTGCACGTGAACATCCTTTTCCACAAGCTGTTTCAAAGCATTAAACTCATAATATCCCAACTGGTTGAACTGACTGGTGCACAGGAATATAGTCAACCATTGGCTGGCTTTTACAGATCAGTAGATTTCATTATGAAGTTAATATTAGCATGTCCTGTCGCTGTAGTCAATATACAGATTATGACAGAATCACTGGTGAAGGCAGGAACAGACATGCTGACTTAGATCAAGGGTCTGCTTAGCTCAGTATCGTTTTTCAACAGAAGCAAAGGGAGGCCTAGAAGGCAACCACATGAGATTTTTCCCCCAAGTGCTCATCTGGCCTCCAAGTATTTCAGCTCAGAGAATTTCCTGAGATAGGTGTCATACTGAACCACAGTAATTTAGAGACTTTGTTCTGAGATAAGTCTGCCAACAGAGCAAGGTACCTACAATGCAGATCCAGCAGTTCAGGGATTGTTGGAGGTGGGGGCCTAAATGAGGTACATCCCCTCAACAGTCTTCTCTATGCTGTTCCAGATTTTCTATTTGCTTGCAAACTCTCCACTCTCTATTGCTTTGTAAAGCTGGTTGTGGTTGTTGCTCCCAACTCATATTGGCATTAACAATGACATTTGCTTGAGCAAACGTACCTACAATGCAGATGACTAAGATTGCCAGTTAGAAAAGCCTGACCAACAACAACACCTCAAGAATAAACCATCAGAATATCACATAGAACAGTAAAGAAAGAACCACTTCTTACTTTGAAAACAATTTGTAGCTCAAACATATGTGTTCATGGATCTGCTGCCCTCGAATTTGTTTAATCCTCCGCAAATTTGTGTGGCAAGTTCCAGAAGATCGTTACCCTTTGTGTAAAAAAATGTACTTCCTTTTAGCTGTTTCCTACTAATTTCCTACTAATTCAGCAAGAGCCCACAGTTACAGTAATGTGGATTATGGTGAAAAACAGTTTTGTTAATAGTTTTTTGTTCTTTTTTAACCATGGCTATTATGACTTTGTAAACCTCATGAATATTCCATTTGATCTTCTCTCCAAATTTAAATGCCCCAAGGTTTTTAGTTTCTTACTGTATGGCAGCTGCTTCATCCTCTTGATCATTTTAAGTGCCTTTCTCTGCACTTTATTTATCTCTGCTGCATCCTTGAGACGTGAAGACCTACTTATATGTATCACCTGGTGTTTTTCTGCACTGAAACTCACTTGCCACTTTTTGCCCACTCAGCATTGGACTAGCCTGAAAGGCCTTATTATCATTGCCAGTCTTGGAGATTTCACTAGATGTTCCTCTCGTCAAGTCAATGATGAAAAGGTTAATTAAAACCAGTCCTAGCAGCAACCGCCAAGGGACTTTGCTAGTGAAACTACTTTCTCTTCTTTAACCAATTTTAATTCCACAAAAGGACCTTTCCTCCTGTCCTGTGGTGACTTAATTTATCTAATTGTCAGGGCCTGAGGGCATGAATAAGTCTTAAATGCCCTGACTAGCTTCACCTGGGGGCCATAGCCACACCTCTGCCTGTGGGTCCAGGGACTCCATTTCAGCCTTGGCCCTGAGCCACCCTGCAGGTAATCTTGTTCTTAGCCTTTCGTCCTGCTGTCTTGACTTACTGGCTGAGGTTTTTTTATTGCCTTGCTGGTGTAGGTCCTGTTTTATAGCTGGACAGACATACAGGCTGAGAGTTGGGATCTTATAGCAGTCTTCTAGTATTTAAAGGGGGCCTACAGGAAAGCTGGAAAAGGACTTTTTATAAGGGCATGTAGTGATAGGACAAGGGGAAATGGCTTTAAACTGAAAGAGGGAGATTTAGATTAGATATAAGGAAGAAATTCTTCACTTTGAGGGTGGTGAGGCACTGGAACATGTTGCCTAGAGAAGTTGTGGATGCCCCATCCCTGGAAGTGTTCAAGGCCAGGTTGGATGAGGCTTTGAGCATCCTGGTGTAGTGGAGAGTTTCCCTTCCCATGGCAGGGGGTTTGGAACTAGATGATCTTTGAGGTCCCTTCCAACATTCTATGATTCTATGTTGTAGGTAATCTCCTGTGCTATCTCCTGTTCCTCCTGGCAGAACTTCCCAGATTGACCCTGGATCTGACTCAGCACCTGACTTTCATTCTGCCTGATGATCACTGGACAGCCGATGACTCCTATTACACTCACCACCCTGGTTCTCCTCAGGTGCTGTGGGACAGTGTCCAAAGGTGAGGATGCTCCTTGTGCTGGAGTCACCCTTGCCTCCTGGCTTGTCCCCCTCATGAGGCAGCCCTGCTCCTGCTGCTTTCTGGCAGTAATAACTTTATTGTGGAGCCTTGTAAAGGCTTTTTAAAAATATGGGGATGTTATGTCTGTGAGCAGCAGGTTGGAGAGGCAGGATTTTCCCTTTGCAGAAGTCACACTGACTTTTTTATGATGGACTTGATTTATTTACATGTTTTATTGTCTTGTTCTTCATTATAGGCTCTACCATCTCACCAGGGCTGAAAATTCATCTCTTTAGTTTATGGTGCTCATGTTCCTCTACAGAACATGTTCAGTGGATGGGAGTTGTATCATCAGTCCTTTGGCATCACGGCTGTCTCCACGACCGGTTGCATACCTTGGCCAGCAGCTCTGCAATTTCATATTAAGTTACTTCAGAGCGCTTAGGTGAATACCAAGTAGCCTTGTATACTTTTTACTGTCTGTTTGAATATCTTTTGCTTTAAATTCTTTTTCAATTGGATGGTTTTATTTTCTTTCTGAATTGCAGTATTGAGGTTACCTGAGTATCCTGGTGTTTTTGAACAGCCTCCAGGCTGCTTGTAGGCATTTTGAATTTTGGATTCCCTTTGGTGTGGACTTTTTTTTTAATTTTGATTTCCTAATAACCTGATTTTAAGAAGTCTTCTTTCTTGAAATTTCTTTGTGATGCATTGATTTACCTTCCTGTCCACTCTTACAGCTTTGAAACCAATTATATTTTGACTATTATTGCAGAAAAGCTTCCTCATTAATATCTGTTGAACTAGGGCATGTGGACCCTTTAAAGTCATATCTCAACAGTATCATTTCTTGTGGGTCCTGCAACTGGCTAGCTGAGGAAGCAGTCCTTTACTGGGCAGCTGAAATCTCTCACTGTTACTAAACCTTCAAAATTCATAGCTTCTCTAGTCTCATTGAACTGGTCCTAATCATCAATTCCAAATGGGCTTAGTAGAACAGCTCTAGTATTACCCTTTTAAGATATGGGATTTCTACCTGTAGAGATTTCAGAGTGTTTCTTTCCTCTTGTGATACCCGAACTGCTGTATTTCATGTACAGCATTACTCCCTCACCTATGCATCCTGCTCCTCTGAAGCTGATGACTTACAAACAGTGCGTTGCACTGATTGTTGTCCTTCCAGGAAGCCTTTGATGTGCTGCTGTATCAGGGTGACCACTCAGTGCCTGCCCAGTGTTTCCCCTGTCCTAATTGTTAGGAATCTGTCACTGGAGTAGATGCACTTCCAGGCTTTTCTTTTGCTCTGTTGCCCAATATCAGTCTAGCTTTTTTCTTTCTTGCCTGTGCTATTTATTTTTCTCCTAGACTTTTCAGGATCTCAGATGTGCCTAACTGAGCCTCTCATTGTTTCTCTGAGCCCAGAGAACAACTTCACCCTAATGTAAACATGCTGTTGGCAGTGATTCAGTTACCTTTGGCTGTCCAAAATGATTCTAGATATTTACGTTTATGAATCTGAGACATCCTCAGTGGGCCAGAAGAGATGATATAGAGCTTGGGAGAAGCCACGACCTTCAAGACCTGCTGCTGGAGACTGAGTGGGGTACTCTTGAGCACCTCATAGTGCATTAGACATGTATGTGTGGAAAGTGGAATCAAGCTCTTGACATTAACAGCCTGTTCAGTGCTAATCAAGAAAATAAAATAGACTTGATCTTCCCTGCCACAGCCCTACTGCATGTACATCTGTACCTGAACACAAGGATTTATGATTTAAAAAAAGCGCCTTTTTTTATACAGACAGTCTTAGCTTGAAACTTTTTGGAGTATGCTTGGCTGAGTGTAAAACAAAGACTGATGGGGAGATTGGCAGAGACTGGAAAAGCTGAATACAGACTTTGGGAAAACAAAGGATAATCAAAACAAAATGGCAACTGAAATATTTTTTAAACCTTTAGCTTTTGAGATGATTTTTATCATTTCCCTAATGGGCGTTTACACTGCCAGAATTACTACTATTCACTACAATACTATTTCCTACAGATAAACAAAATTTCTGCAAAGACTGAGCTACATTAAGGCTTTGGTTAGGGTAAACCCTGCTTTGAATTTTTGGCTGATGAACATGTAAGATACTCTAGTTTTTCTAGGAACAGAATTGGTAAAAGACATTGTCCTTAGACACTTTTTTGTCATTGGCTTTGATCACAAGAGAAGTGAAATATTCTAGAAAGAAGATATGTTGTGGATTTTTTCTTTTTAATTGTAGTCAGCTTGTGATATTTCATAGCATTGAACTTTTCCTTCCTGTTTCCAACCCCTTAAATTGTCATTGATATTTCAATCAAATAATTAAAATTAACACAGCTTTAGATTTACATTCAGATTTTCTGTATGTTCTGAGTGACCACTGATCTCAAGGGAGGATTTTTCTTTATAATTATTCAGGCCCTAATAGAAACCCTTGACACAGATGATGTCTGTAGCTCATGCTCTTACACGGGTAGAACTGAAACTTCAGAAATGGAAGATAGACTATAGCATAGGCAGGAAAAGTGTAAAAGGTGAGTGCATGAGAGGTAGTTAATGTACTTCATTAGTCAAGGTAATAACTTCTCACAGACTCAGTGAGGTGGGACCCCTTCTACAGGATACCTACTTCAGTAAGGATTTGATGAAAAACAGTATACATAAAGTCTCAGATATGCAAGATGATTATCTAGTCTGGAAATACCTGTGACCAAATGAATGCCCTGATTTGAAATCTTTCTGGCTATTTAGTGCCCATATGTTATGTGGGATCAGGGTAACAGAGCGTGTTTAAAGGCTGGAATAAAAGCTCCCGTGTTTGTAACACTCTAGGCATATTGGACTACCTACTAGCTCAAAGGCATTTTTGGAAAACAATATGTTTAGAAATATCTTTTTCTTCCCTCTGGATATCAATGACATGCATTTATACAGACCTACTGATCTTGGAAATCAAATTCTCCCAAATAAGATTCCAGGGGTAGAAATTACATTATTACTGTTTCCATAAGCTCAGCATCCTGGCACTATGGCTATTTTATAATGGTTTGAAGTTAAGAGAATAACTGGAAAAAATATCACATACTAACTGGCTAGTGATAAAGCCATCAAAAGCCAGGCAATAAGCAATAGTATATTTGAAGAGTGACGTCTTCTTCACTTGTCAAGTAGTGTAAATGTAGCAGTTGGCAGATTATTCTGTTTACAAAGAAACAGAACAGCAATGGAAGATTAATTCTTGAGGCTACCATCCTTTAATCCAGAACAGAAGCTGAAGAATATTATCCTTTTTAAAGTCAGTCGTTACTAGGGATTACCAGTTATTACTAGATCTATTACTAGGGATAGCGTAAAGTAAGTAAGGAAGATGAATTCTTACTTCCTACCATTTGTTCTAAGGTATTTAGGAACTCAGTCCATTGTGGAAACACTTTAAAATCGGCAGTCTGCACTGGGTGACCTTAGGATTTTTATAGGTAGGACAGAAGGGATCAACAGAAATCATCTCAAAGAAAGGGCTTTATTTCTCTCTGCTCTTTTCTACACTACATACATTTTCCAGTGTCTTTCAATTTTTTCCTGTAGATTATCCTTTTCTAGACTTCCTCTAGAGAAGAACTCATCTGCACTCTCCAGGTTTCTCAAATTGCAGCACCTTAAATTGGACAAAAAACTCCAGCTAAACTCTTGTCATCCTAAGCATATGAAAAGAATTTTTTTTCATATCCTTTGCAGATGAGGCTTCTGTTTCTCCATCTGAATGGGATTGTTTTATTTTCTTCAGCAACAGAGCATGGTTGATCCTTTCAGTTTAGGAACCATCAAAACTTTCAGCTCTTTCCTGAAGAGTGAATCCAGTGTTTCTCAAGTATGTGCTTCAGATGCTTACAGGACATTCAGGACAACCAGAGAGTCATCAGATATGTTTTAGACATCTCTAGACCTAGGAGTTGCCAAAGACTGGGCAGCGTGGACCCTTTTTTAAATTACAGATAGAAACATTTTACATTAATCATGTCCTAGGTTGATAAATACTGTGCCATAAAAACAAAGGACACGCTCAAATTCTTGTAGAGAAGCTGCTCTGCTGTTGTGCACTATCATTCCCTTACCTAGACAGTAGTTTTAAAAAATCAACTTTCAAAGTTAGAAAGCTTTAATTTTTCAAAAAGAAATAGTGCACCACAGACCCTCTGGTGTGTGAGATAAGTGTTGCTGTATGGTGCCTTAGACGCCTCAGCTTTTGCAGTGCTTAGGTCTTTCAGTTAAGGCTCTGGCCTGCCTTTCCCTGACAGCTCTGTAACCTCCTACCTAAGCTCTTGTGACAAGGTCTTTTGAAAGCCTTTGGGGCACTATTTTTCCCTTTTTCTTATGTAGTTGTTTTTCTGCCACTGCTTTCGAGGCCTTGCACTTGGAAACCCTGAAGCTGGTATGACAGTTCTCATGGGAAGGACCTGTCACTGGTGTGGGAATCTGCCTGTCTTCCTTACCTTTCCCTTCCTTACATTATTTACCCTTCTTACCCCTTGTTTTGTAAGTTTTCACTTATATTACACTAAAAATTAGTATGTTAAAAAATAGACAGTGGTAATTTAAGTACCTTATGTTACCCAATATTACATATGGATGGAAGCTTTGCAATTGATCGCAGGCAACACTTGTGCTGTGTCAAGCATATTCCATTCAGTGAGAGGAGCATCTTGATGGGAAGAACCATCAGGAAGCCTGAGTGGGTACTGATGAGAAGTGTACAGTACTCCTGAACAAACGCAGTGAAAATTCTTTGTCACAGTCACACTAGCTGCACTGGAGAACAGCCTCCAAAGAGGGTGGCCCTGTGGGACCCCATCACCCCATCACTGTTCTTTCCTGCTGGCATCTAGGGAGAGTTTTCCTTTTTCCTTTTCTCTTTCTCCTTTTTTGTTTTTATTTTCCCCAAAAGTAACTTTCACCATTGAAGCCCATGCCTGTTGACAGTTAGGGTCTTTGAGCTATAGGTCTCTCTAATAAAGCTCTGTGTATTTAAACTTGTTTCCACATACTTTGTGCAACAGTGCACATCTTGGCACTTAGCCATGTGAACTGCCCAAAGCAATTGCTGTAGATCAAGGGGGAAAGGGGAGTTTTTGTAACAAATGTTATGCATTTACCCCACACTATGCATGTTTAACTCAATGAGATAAGATTGTTACGAGATAAGATTGTTACTAAATAAGATTTAGTAATTGGTTTATAACTGCGGTAAGAATTGATCAGTAGGTCAGAGAGACCTTCCAAAGACTAAATCTCTCCAAGATGAAACATGAGCTTCTATGCAAACAGTTAATGACCCCTGAGACACTGAAGATGAATGAGACTATCATAGTGCAAATTGAGGAGTGCTTACCTTCCACTGACTCATTAGTCGTACGATTCTTGCTAGCAGGAACGATCATCACTCGTGGGGACTAAAAGGATTCAGGATATGACTGTATAATCAGTCAAGTCCAGATATAGTTGTGCTTTAGTGATAAGCTGTGATCCAGTCCAGCCTTTGGAGTTAACTATAAAATGACTCTTGAGTACCTGTTGGTGCATAGTGCCATGGCTCATACAGCTCCCATGCACAGAGCCGAGACACAGAAAGAGGAAGGATGACTTCTGAGGAAGACATGTCAGGGACATTGGTGGTTTATTTGATTGCATGTAAGCTGCCAGCCAACTCTTTTAAGTTGTGAGGAGCAAATAGGCAGCAAGAGAGCACCGGTATGAGTGAAGGCACGGGCTTTCAGTTCAATTACAGCAAGACTCATACACTAAATAGCTCTTGTTGCACAACCTCTAATATTATTTACACTATGTGGTCCTGTTCATTCTCAGCTGTGAGTGACTTGTGATGATTAAGCAGATTATCACATGTCTGCATGATGCTTTACAGGGAATTTGAACTGTTTTCCTGTAATCAGAGTTGATCATAGGGAAAAATTTGCAGAAGCAAAGGGCCTAGCACAGCTGTGGGAAGTGAAACACTGGAGGCAAAGTTACTTGCACAAGAAATGAAGGACATGGGTTCTCAAATCAAACCAAGGGAAGGTTCATGTCTGTGTAAAAGAAGAAAAGAATCAGACAGGGAAAACAGCATGATACAAAAAGCAGATAGGCAGACTTTCTCGGGGAGAGAGAGAAAGAGTGTGTGAAACTGTTACTTGCTAACCCCCTCATTAATTCTTGTGACTAATTATGGCAATTAGCAATAAATACACAGTGCCATATCTGATAAGTAGTCATTTTACCACAAAGTGCAAGTGGTTTCATGCATATTTTCTTTCAATTCTTGGCCAGGACTAGCTAATCAGAGGAAAAAAACTGTTGATAATGTCTGAGAAGAGGAACTCTACTCTCTGTGGTAACTGAAGTAATGATGTCTTACTTGTGTTACTAAATTATTACTTCATTTTAATTTACTCTTGAGTCACTTTTAGGGGGAACAGGGAGCATAGAATGTAACAGTATTAAGTTGATGAATGAGCAATCAGCTGAATCTTCACAAATGAGGAAAAGAATTCATTAATACAACTGTGAAAGGATTCTGGCTCTTTCTTTTGGGGAATGAATTCCATGATTCCTAGCAGAGAAGTAGAAGAAAGCTTTCTAGCTTTTACTTTAGTTTCATTTGTTCTGTTGGTTCTTCCACTGGAAAATCTTTTTAAGTTGTAAAGAATTTAGAAAAATCCTGTGTGGGAGAAATGCCTGTGAAGATCGTGAATTTTTGGTAATGAGGCATCCCATAAGAGCTGTGCTACATGTGTCAGCCATGTGTAGAAGCCTTGAATACCCTAGAGTAATGCAAATAGCATTGAGTACCTATTGCTTTGCAACATAAGGCTGGCAAACATGCTAGGTAAGGCATTCTTTGCATGCGGCTGCCAGAGGCCGGACAATGCCAGAAACAGCAGTAGGCACTAAAACTTGTGCAACTGAACAGAAACCTAGAAGCAGGATTCAGTTTATGATGACAACATCTACATTTAGGCAATTTGGGAGGTAGTACCTCAAGGGGGCCTACAGGAAAGATGGGGAGAGGCTGTTCAGGAGGGCCAGTTATGATAGGACAAGGGGTAATGGTTTTAAAATAGAGGGAGGTAGGTTCAGGTTGGATATTAGGAAAAAATTTTTTACTATGAGAGTGGTAGAACACTGGAACAGGTTGCCCAGAGAGGTGGTGGATGCTCCATCCCTGGAGACGTTCAAGGCCAGGTTGGACAAGACCCTGAGCAACCTGATCTAGTTGGAGATATCCCTGTTCCTTGCAGGGGGGTTGGACTAGATGACCTTTGAAGGTCCCTTCCAGCCCTAACCATTCTATGATTCTATGATTCTATTTTGGCAATACCTTTTGACATGTCTTCGTCAATCTTTCTTGTCCTTTAGATGCTGCTCAGGGAAGGTATCAGTTCTCCATAGGTCTTGTGACCCATCTACCCGTTCCCTGTGGATGCTATGCGTACTCCTGAGCATTCAAAATACACTTGATACCAAGGTGTGAGCAATTGAATAAAACTCTAGATGGATTTAGACTTGTTGGAGATCCCTCTATAGCCAGGGGATAGAAAAAGTCTTCCCATTGATCAGAAAAGGAGCCTAAAAGACAGTGAGATCAGCTTATTTGGACATATAACAAAAAGAAGCAGAATAATAATTTTTATATAGAATCTTAGTGGTATATAATATTGTCTTATTAAAATTATGGACCAAATTAAAATTAATTAGATTAAATTTATATAAGGAATAATATTTATGTTTCTATTATAAGAGTCAGCTGAATGGAAATAAGACAAAAACATTTATATTTGCATTTAATAACCATAAAAGCAAAATTAAGTATAGAAGTGATTTCCAGAGATTAAAACCCATGGAACAGAATACAGAAAGATAATACTGATCAGTAATAACTGCAGTGCAGTATTCTGTTGAATTTGGAGAAGGATTGTGAGAGTAGGACTGAAGAGATGTTGGCCGGTTCTGTATGCATATATATTTGCAGCATTTTGAATCGATCCTGAAATTTAAAATAAAATAATCTGCTGAATCCCCAGACATGAACAGATAATTTTATAAGTGTGCATTGACTTTAGATTTATGACCAGAGACAGTGTATGAGAAATTTAAAGTAAATTGAAACAGATAATTATAAAGAAATCAGCAGTTGGTTATCAAAAATAACAAAGATAAAAACTTTGATGTATATCAGGATGTATGAGTGTCAAGAGATGATGAAGCAAAAAGAACCATTACATATGAATGACAAATCATAGAAGAAATGTATGGCTGTGATAAAAAAAACTTTTCAACTGAATTTAGAAAAGTCAGAGGAGTATCTGTGAACATACATCACAAAGGCAAGTAAACAGAAAATATTCCCCAGTTAAAAGTGAAGTTTAGAGAGAGAGGAAAGCTTTTTTGCGGTCAACAGAGTTGTAATCTCTGAAGATAAAATAAGAGAGAATGAGGGAGGAGAAAGGGAAGAGAATTAATGTGTTTGTACAGACTTTATTGTCTTTATGCAGGTAGGTGAGTTGAAATTTTTACATGTCTATGATATCAACGTTTACCACTTTATGAAGCTTATTTAAGCTTTCACTTATGGAAAACAAGGAGATTTAGCCCTTTTGATTGGAAGCTTTTAACATGGAAACTGCATTTGAGAGTGTGGCTATGCCTGTAGTCAAAAAACCTGGGGAAAAAAAAAAACAGGAAAAAAAACCAAATCAAGCCTTAAGCCTTTGAATAACCCCCAAAATAGGATATTGATAACAAATAGATACCTACATGGAGTAATCTAATTGAATGCAAATCATCAGTTTCTTCTGTCGGTAATCAAAGGCTGCTCTTGTTTCAAATACCTGTCAGCAAACAGGATGCAAAGAAAATAGAGAAGTAGCAAACTGAACAACTTCCTCCTACCATGTTGTTTTTTTTTTTAAAAAAAGGTGCTTTCAGTCCTGCTCACAACTTGATACCAATAACCCATGAATGGCAAAGAGAGAAAAAAAGATGATCCTCAGTTCCAACTGGTGATATTGAGACCTCTGCCTTTGCTACAGCTGAGAAGCTCCAATGCGAGCGAGTTCTGAATTCATGCTGAAAGAATCGAACTGAAATGAAACTAGCAGGTACTAGGCAGTACTGAAAACTCTCTGGAAGTTAAAATGGTTACCTTATTCATAAGAAACATTCCTCTGCTATAAAAGTGATTGTGGCCTTTCATAGAGGCAACGTAGCAGCGGTGGTGATAGCACATTCACACGATGCATGTACTAGTTGCTGTAGATGTCTTCTGCTAGAGAGAATGGCTGGGCAGCAGGAAGGAGACCACTGTTTGCCTTGTCCCGAATGCTGCGCTCTGGGTCAGATGAGGCTCCTGGAAGGCAGAGATTTCTCCTGGACTATCGTGCACATCTGGAGTAGAAGATGGGACAGTCAGCATGAGAGCATGAGGGAGCCAGCAGGCAGGAGCCTGCAGCATTTAAACACTGGAAGTTTTCTGAGAGGCTTAGGGAACAAATACATGTCTTGGAGGTGATGGGAAGAAGACCTTCCCAGTGGACCTCACGCAGGCTGTCCAGTGTTTGTTGCAACCCAGGGCGCCAGGAGAAAGCTGTTGGCCTGAGAGAAGACTGGTGAAAAGGACCTGCATGCCAAAGGACAGTTTTGTTTCTAACCCTTCGTTTTAATCTGTCTCATTTGTTGGAGTTGACTCATTCTGATGTCCAAAGTGACTGTTTTTTGGTCTGTGTTTTCAGAAATCTTGGCTGTAGAGATCTAAACCTTTGCTGTTTTTGGCATCCTCCCTGTAAGTGCAGACAGATGCACCTCAAAGTGGTGGCTGCTCGTGAGCCTTTTGGAGTCAGCAAGGACTGGATATATCCCACTGAGCGTTAGGCATAAAGGTGAAGTAATTAAGGAAAGGAATAACTGCATTTCACTGAAAATGTTTATGTTTAGTGGAAACTTTTCCCTAGGAATGCCTCGCCAGACACATGAGAGGTTGACTGGAGGGGCCAGAGCAGGGTAACCTTCTTGCTCCTGCTGACCACTCCATCACCTCCTGTGCAGTTAGTTAAATTCCTGGCATCAGAGTGAGTGAATCTGTCTCCAAGAGTTCAGAAATCAAAATGCCTTCCTTAAAGTGCACAAGTTTATGGCAGGCTGAAAAAGAATCATAGAATCATAGAATGGTTAGGGTTGGAAGGGACCTCAAAGATCATCTAGTTCCACCCCAACTGCCATGGGCAGGGAAACCCTACACTACACCAGGTTGCCCAAAGCCTCATCCAACCTAGCCTTGAACACTTCCAGGGATGGGGCATCTACAACTTCTCTGGGCAACCTGTTTCAGTGCCTCACCACCCTCAAAGTGAAAAATGTCTTCCTTATATCTGATCGAAATCTCCCCTCTTTCAGTTTAAAGCCATTGCCCCTTGTCCTATCACTACATGCCCCTGGAAAAAGTCCCTCTTCAGCTTTCCTGTAGGCCCCCTTTAAGTACTGGAAGGCTGCAGTAAGATCAGCCTGGAGCCTTCTCTTCTCCAGGCTGAACAGTCCCAACTCTCTCAGCCTGTCTTCATAGCAGAGGTGTTCCAGCCCTCAGATCATCTTTGTGGCCCTCCTCTAGACCTACTCCAGCAGCTCCATGCCCTTCTTGTGTTGGGGACTCCAGAGCTGAATGCAGTATTCCAGGTGGGGTCTCACAAGAGCAGAGTAGAGGGTCAGAATCACCTCCCTCGACCTGCTGGCCACGCTCCTCTTGATACAGCCCAGGATATGGTTGGCTTTCTGGGCTGCCAGCGCACGTTGCCGGCTCATGAAGGCTCATCAGTGATCAGATTTTTCTTATTGTGAATTGTATTACATTGGTGCAACAAAATAAACCCCCTGTTAGGATTCCTGAATCCAGGACATTGGCTCTCATTCTGTATTTCTGCAACGTGAATCAGGTAACTCTAATAAAGGACCATTTCTGTGAATGCCAGCAAACAGTGCAATGTTCTTTACGGCAGACAGAAGGATGTTTACAATGGAGGTGAAACGTTGCAGATATTAACTGATGATTGTAATGTTCTCCTTTTCCCTTATTTGAAAGTTATTGCTAAGGAATAGGATAAAAGAGCTGAACGTGTGGAGTTCTACATGTTAGGGTAGAACTTCTGGGCTCCTCCCAGCAGTTTTGGGAGTCTGTTTCCTATATAAATACTATGTAAAGGAAAGAGAAATGGCCTGGTATCAGAACGCCATAAATGAGTGTCTTGGAAAAATTCTTGCTGTTTGTTAACAAACAGCACCTATATTAAAGGGCATCACATTATATGAGGAATCTTTATTAAAGAGCAACTATGATAATGCTCAGAGGAGAACTTGCTAGCTGCTGTTAAGAGCTGCTTTGTGGCCACTGTGCAACAGTAGGCTGGAGCTTGTCTTGTTTTTCGGAAGAGAGGTCAGTCTTTTAAGAAAGAAGGGGAGAGACAGTCTCAGGCTGGAAGTGGTTGCTTCTAGAAGAGGTGACGTACAAGGCTGGCGGTGCCATTTACTTTTGTCCAATAATTGTGGGACACTGAGCCATGTTTGTCTGAGCCGTTAGAGCACTGCTCTATGTAAATGTTAAAGATCACAACCAATGCTGAGAATCAGGCAGATACATTTTGTGTGGTTGCCTCAAGTCAAATCTAAGAGAAGGTTAAACTTAATTTTAATCACATCTTAGTAATATATGTATTTCATACCTCTGCCTACTTATACTAATTTCCAAATACATTTATGAATATGTCTCTATATAGACATCTATATATATCATAAGCAGATGCATATTTAGTATATGTATTAGATTGCTATTAGGTTTCTTCCATTAATCAATATTGTTCTGTTGTTTTTAGAACTGAATAATAAAGATAAAATGGATTTCTGCCAAACACTAACTCAAATAATATCAGGTTAGTCATAAAAAGAGTTTCTTTAGTGAAAAAATACAGATTTTGCAGACTTGTGACTTCTGCAAAGAAGTAAGGTAGTGTCTAGTGGGTGAGAAGATCAGAGTTTTGCATTGTCCACAGAAATCAAAACCAGCTGTAAGCTTAAGAAAGCACTGCAAGGAATCCCAGCAGGCATCCATGAACGTAATTAACAATAGCACTTTAAAGGAGCACATTTTCAAAGTGATGTGTGAAGTTTTAGCGTCCTGACATCCACCAAATGTGATGAAAGTCATGTGGCTAAAAGTCATGCAAGGCTGTGAAAATTCAGAAGATTAGGATCTGTTGATCAGATGACATGAAAACTATGGGATTAACGTGTCTGTAATTCCAAGTTCCAAGACAACGGAAATGTATAAGGTTCTTTATATCAAGAGACTGTAAATAGCTAGAGGAGTGCAGAGGGCATGGTGCGAGTTCACAGAACACTGTGCTACACGGGTAGATAGATAGATGTACAGATACTACAGATTCAGATGTAACCTGAATACTTTTTTCCCTTTTCCCACACAGGATTTTTATGCAACTACGTTAAGTTCCCATATGTTGTAGTACAGTACTCAAAACCACAGTGTTTATCTACCAGTTATAATAGTGGCTTTTTTTACAGTCAAGAGTTTTGATGGGTGTTTATCACAATTATAGAAGCCTAGTATAAATACTCCATCAAATACCTGTTTATAAAATTTAGGATCCTTAAATACTACTGAAATTGCTGAACAAAATAATTCCTGATGTATAAAAAAGAATAAAGAAGGTGATAAGATAGTAAATATTTTAGGTAACATTCACCTCAGCTTTACCTGTCTGAACCAAGGTGTTCAGTATAAGGTAGGTGCGTTGGCTTCTAAGGCAAAGCACAGATGCCTATTCACTTAGAGCCCATTTTAGTCATTCATCTCCTTTTACCTCTCCATAATTCACCTTCTGAAGGCTGCTTCCTTCATCCTATGGTCATCTTTTAATTTTTTTTTCTGCAGGACTTTCTTCTGAGTCTGTTCAAGAATCTTGTCATTCCATTGTTTAAAATTTTTGGACTTTTCTCCCTTCTTTGTTTTTTTTTCCTCCCTTCAGCAGGCTTGCTTTGTTGCCAGAAGGAAGAGGAATCAGTGACAAATGGGTGAATCCCAGAAGTTTGGTTCCTTATCTGATGTCTTTTAAATGATGAACTTTTGCATTTCCAAAATTGGCCTATAAAGTTCATGAGAACAGAAGACTCATGAGAAAAGACTGCCTTGCACGATTTTGAGTGTTTTCCCCCTTTTCATTTGGCAAAGCGTAGGATTTGACTAGAGGACTTTGGCATTCTTACTCATAAATGTTGCCAGAAACCGGAAGCACAAAGGCATACAAAACTGAAGCAAAATGAAAATAAATTAGCCAAGGGTTTTGAAGCTAAAAATAATTTGGTTTGCAGAGTTCAAGTTTTAAGAAAAAGTTCGAGGTCAGGAGCTGGAAAATATCTAATTTCATACGGCTTAAACTTACTCATTGATACGTTTTTTTTTGAAGCTTTACAATTTGGACCTTGTATTCAACATAGGTCTGAAAGGAAAAAGACTTTTATTTACTCTGTCAAATTCCTGCCTGACTGGGGGGCAGTAAGCTCTGTTTTATGCACTGGGTGCAGTTCTTACACCATGGAAGAGATGGTCTCTGCCATAAAGAAGAAGTAGGCAGACAAAAGAGAATTCCTATCCAGAAAATACAAGTGAGGAATGTGACTTGCCCATAGTTGCAAGGAGTGCTAGTGGTAGATTGCAGGAGCAAGAGACTTTAGAATCAGCTCACATAAAGACTGTTTTTGGCCTTTAAGAACCAAGCTTTCTGACATTATTTGTACTGACAACAACCTTAACTCTAGAAACTGGAAGTTAACTGTAAATCACATGTAGTCAAGAGTATCAAAGCATACTGAAGGTTACAGCTGTGTGATGAGGTTCATAGTGGTGGTAAATGCCAATGCTTCTAATAGAAGTTCCCTTCAGCCACCTCTTAAAAAGCAGAATACCTTGTATTTTCTGAGAAACTAAAAGATATTTTTTCATATGATGGAAACTATAATTTTGTTTTCTGCAAATGTGTTTGTGCATAAAATAGTAACTTTATATAAATTCAAAAATATTTTGTATAGGAATGAATGGCACCTAATTTTTGTTACTAAAAAGAGTAGGTGATGAACATAGTAATTTTTTCGTTGAAGTCATAATACTGTTTTTCAAACATGGAATGAAATAGAAGAAAAATGGATTTCTTGATACAGCTCTACTGTTATTATACTCATTTTGAGCACCAGAGAAGAGTTAAATAGTTCACTGTGCTTACACTTGAGCGTTTATCTTTGGGTTGACTTCCAGATAATTGCTTATATTTGACTGAGATGTTAATGTGAATGTCTAGGTGAACGCAGAAAAGAATTTAAAAAATCACAAAATACAAAAATTCCAAACTCCATCTTATAATAAATTTATTGGTAAATGGATAACGTGCCAGAGCAGAAACAAATATGAATGATGGAGCACAGGACAATCTTTCAAAAATGAAGTCATAAAAACTTAATGTGTCTGGAAGAAAATGAAGTCCAAATGTTTTACATTACATTTAGGAAACCAGTGCTTTTTAATATGACTTACAATTTTTACTGTAGAGCTTGTTTTCTCAGAAGTTGTAATGGATAATGTAATCACAGGAGGAAAAGATAAATATTTTAAACCTAGCTGAAAGCAACTTTACATTAGTTCCTGCAAATAAAACTAATTATTGTTTGTAAGATACTCAATACATGGATGCTCATAAAAATGCTTAGTATTATTACTAATAATGTTTAGTGCAAATGCAAAAAATCTGGCAGTTGAAAGAGCCACAGCAGCTAAAACAAAGGTGTAAATAAAGTGGCTCTTACTCCAGCCTAAACTAGTAGAATTTAATAGAAAAAAGACTTAAGATCTTAGCATGGCACTTCAGCTGTTGCTTGCATGAATCTTAAAACTGTAGCACAAAGAACACAAGCCTTAGAGTCATGCTACAAATTCAAGGGTGAAGAGGACAAATCTACCTTTAAGATTACAAGCTGAACGCCTGATTGTACCTCTGCAGCTTAGATCAATATGCAACTATAGACAAATATCGGATGTTTTAGTATACTTTAAAAATCTGATTTGGTTCTGAGAATAATTGTACATAAGCTATTCACTGATTACTACTTTTATATGGCTTCATTGAAATTTGTGGGTTTTGTGCAAATATGCTAGGATATTGCAAGCTGAGAGACTCAGAAAAAAGTGCCAAGCAATTTATTTGTGTCTCACCAAAACATCTAGGTCAACAATATCTGATGTGGTTCACTGCCCTTGATGCACTGGTGTCTCTAGTGACTCCTCCCGACAAACAAAGAAATCAAGAGTTGTGAAGACAAAAAGTGAGGAATGGCCAGTCTCCACTGGGGGCTGTTCACATGGGACAGACCATATGCTGGGAAGGAAATTCATGGAGCAAACAGGCCATTGAGGAGATGGAGAATGCAGAGAAGATAATGCCACCTTTTATGGTAAGGATCTCCTCGATCTCTTCACAGAGCTCTACAGGGCAAAACTAGAGACATGCCTGTTGGGAGCTTCTGCATCAGCTTCAGAGGGAGGAAGTAACACTGGGGACATCTTAGGAGTCTGCTACAGACCTCCTGACTCACAGGAAATAGAGAAAGAGGCCTTCTCCAAACAACCACTGGAAATGTCCCACCTGCAGGCATGTATCGTTATGGGTGGCCTCAACTGTCTGGACAACTGCTGTGAGGGCAATGTGGCTTTATGCAAACAACCCAAGGTTAGACTGCGTGGGTGACACATTTCCAATGCAAATGTTAGAGAGGCTGGCCAGAGGTGTTGCTCTCTGGGACTTGCTACTCACAGACCGAGAAGGACTAGTGAAAAATGTGGTCACTGCTGGCATCTTGAGCAGCAGGGAGTGCAAGGCAATGGAGTTCAGGATCTAGAGGAAGGCTGGAAATAAAACTGCAGAGTTAGGGCTCTAGACTTTTAGGGAACAGACTTGGTTATTTTAAGGAATTGCTAAGCAAAATCGTCTGGGAAGCATCCATGCAGGGGCAGGGTGCCCAACAGAACTGGATAACTCCTTCAAAGTGAACTCACTGAGATTTCAGGAACAAGCCATCCTCTTGTGTGGGAAAACTGGAAGTTTCAGCATAAGGCCAGCTTGACTGAAAGGGAGCTTCCTGATGAACTAAAATACAAACACCGAACATGTTCAAAGTGTAAACAAAGACAGGCAACAAAGGAAGAATATAAAAGGATCACTAAGGTACTTAGGGGCAAAACTAGGAAAGTCATAACCCAGGTGAAGCTAAAAATAGCTTTATTAAATTGAGCAACAAGAACGAGTTGTAAAGGGAAGATGTGAGGCTGCTGATGTATGAGAGAGAACACAGTGTGGCTTATGTGGAAAAGGCTGAAGTACTCAGAGCCTTTTTTACCTTGCTCATCACAAGCAGAACCTTCTCCTTGATCCCTGCAAGTACCGGAACAATTTGGCAAGGGCCCAGCACTGGGTGAACAAATTAGAAACTACTTCAGCTGGACATACTCATTTTCCTGGGACTGACTTCAAGGTGCTGAAAAAGTTGGCTGCTGTAGTTGCCTTGCTGGCTGCTGTGATTGCAGGGCTCCTATGTATTGTCTGTGAAAAATTGTGATGAATGGAAAAAGCGAACATTACAGTCATATTCAAGCATGGCAAAAAATAGAGGATCTGGAACACTGTCAGCTGTTGGCTCACCTCAGCCCCTGCAAAGATCATGGTGCATGATCTTCTCTTGGAACCCATTTCTAAACTCAAGCAGGAGAAGGAGGTAATCAAAACCAGTCATCCTGATTGCCTTCTGTAGTTATGACTGGCTATGAGAATGAGGGGAGAGAGGTGAATATGCCTTTAGTAAGGTTTCTGGCCCCAGAACTCTTATCTAGAAACCAAGAATGTATGGGCTGGATGATCAGACCATTGGGCGAGTTGAAAATTGGCTGGGCTGCCAGGGCCAAAGTACTCAATGGCTCTGTACCCAGCTGGCAGCCTGTAACAAGCAAAGTTGATAATAGAGCTGATGTTCTTCAGTAATTTTATCAGTGACCTATATAATAAAAGAGAAAGCACTGTCCAGCAAATTTGCAGATGTCATTAAGTTAAGGAGGAGCTGCTGATACAGCAAAGGACACAGTTTCTATCCAGATTGACCTTGAGAAACTTGAGGATTGGGCCAGCATGAATCTCAACAAAGAGAGTCATACCTGCATGTGGGAGACTGAGAACAGGCTGGGTGTGTACAAGCCTTGCTGCAAGGGGTCTTGGGAATAAAGTGGAGGGCAAATAGAGCTACAGGCTTGTGTAGGTTGGAAAGGTCTCTGGTGCTTGTCTTTTTGAGCCTTCTGCCATTAGATCGGGTTGCTCAAGGCCTTGTTTAGTTGTGTTTTGAATATCTCCAAAGATGGAGACTCTACAACCTCAACTTGATACAGTGCTTATCTGCCTTCATGTTGGGTATTTTTCCTTACATTGAGTTGAAATTTTCTGTGTTCCAACATGTGTTTGTTACCTGTTGTTCTTTCCACAACTCTGAGAAGGGTGGCTCTGTCTCCTCTACACCCTTACAGTGCATTGTTGTGGGTAGCAATATTATCTCCCACAGCCTTCTTTCTCCATACTGACCAAACCCAACTCTCTCAGTCTCCGCTTGAACATCCTATGCTTCAGCCCCCTGACTACCTTAGTAGCTCTCATACTGAAGTCAGCCCAGAGGCCAATATCTTTCATGTACCAGAGCGAGGCAAAAACTGAATATAAAATATGTGGTCTCACAAGAGCTGGAAAGAGGGAAGAGTCATGTCTCTTGACTGTTGGCTAAACTCTTTTCAAATACAGCCCCAAATCTGGCCGACTTTCTTTGCTGCATGTGCACACTACTGACTCATTTTCAACTTCTTTTCCACAAGGACACCAGGAACTTTTCTGCAAAGCTGCTTGAATATGAGCCAAAAGTGCACTGCCATTATGAATGAAGAAAAGTGCATAATGGGCTACTGTATACCTTAGGAAGGTGCGGCCAGCAGATTGAATGAATTTATTATAACCCTCTGCATGGCTCTGGTGAGACTGTATCTTGAATGCTGCAACCTGTGTTAAGTCCTCTTTTCAAGTGGATGTTGGAAAATGGGGAGAGTCCGATGGAGGCTTTTTTCAGTGGTCAGGGATTTTGAACAGATGGCTTTTGCAGAGGAGTTGGGGAAGCTGGGCTTATTCAGCACGACAAAGAGGAAGCTAAGTCTGGCAGCAGCCTACAAAACCTTGAATAGCAGTTGCGAAGGTTATGGAGCTTAACTCTTTGTAGTAGTGGCGGATGATATGAGACAACAGAACAAAGTGAAGTTTGAAAGGTTGGACATTAGAGAAAGCTTTTTCACTGGGAGAGTAAAGTACAGGAATAGGTCACCCAGAGAGCTGATGGAGTCTCCATTCTTGGAGGTTTTCGAGACTTGGCTAGACAAAACTGTTGTAGACCTGATCTAGTACTGGGAATTGCTCCTCTCTAAGTGGGATTTTGAGACCTGTAGAGGTTCGTTTCAGAAACATTCCTGTGATTCTGTGATCTGATCCTGTTAGGCAGGAAGCGCTCAGACCAATAAACTGTGCTGTTCACCAGAAATCATCATTCATTTTCAACACTTAAGGAGGCACAGCTGTAAGGAACAACCCTTTCCACTGATAACCGCCAAGAAGAATGGAATCCTTCTTTTTTTAATTTACACTTGGCTGTAGTGATTCACACGTTGATTATGGCCTTCCTGTTTCATTTCTATAGTTCTCTTTATCTAGAAATGAAACCACTTACCTTAGAGTAGCTAAAAAATATTCAGGATTAGTAGCTGCTCTGTTCAGAGAATGCAGAAAATCCTGTTACTATTTCTTCACTGCCTTGTCACTGCATTTCACAGAGATCAGTGTTCTAAACTGAAAGATGGTCAGAAGAGTATATTCTCTTGGAAATGCTCATGAACATCAAGAAGTTGATAGGAAGGACTATTGGTGTAGTGGCAACTACTATGAGGACAGATTCCTGAGGTGATCTGACCTCTCTTCTAGTGGGTGCTGATGCAGTCGCATTAAATCTAATTTCCCAATGAACCTCATTGGCAATTAAGTGAAGTGCAACAAATGGCTATGAAAGAATCTAGAAGTTTCAAGCAATTTCACAAAATCCATTAATTTACTCCTCATACTTTTTATTGCTATTGCAAACAGAAGCATCATTAGAGAAACAAGCCTGTATTTTAGTTTATATTAGCTTATTTATGTTGTTAGTATGCTTATGTTAAACTATATTCAGTATATTCAAGCTTGTTCACCTCAAATGTTACTTGATCAAGGACGTGCTCCTTTATGTGTCATATTTATATATGAACGCATTCTCCTGCCATTGGGAGCTCATTTGCAACCAGGAAAAGTACATACAGGAAAAAAAGAACTCTCTCTTTATTTAACCTCAGTTCTGGTTCTCAGTATAAGTAGGGAAGAAGACTTCCTGCCTGATATTCCTCATTTTGGATGAGCAGGAGGCATGACCTGGGCTGCTTTGTTTGTGTGTGTTGGTCAATAATGCAGATTGGATACTAGGGAGGAACTTGGTGTGGTCAACAGCATTAAAGAGCTTGCTCTTTGCAGTGAAAAGTGGGCACTGAAGTTATGAATTCTGTTGTTCCTGCAAAGCCAAAACGAAGGCATGGCTGCTTGCTCAGAGCTCTGACATAATAGAAGAATTTTAATTGTTCTCATTATGCAAGTTTTATTCAATGTATATATTTCAATGAAGTTTTTGCCAGGAAACGGACAGCTGGTTCAAGCTGGTTCAAGCTGATCAAACAGTTAGAATTTTTTTAAGTGTTATGGTCTATGTTGTTTACTGGAGTCAGACAAAGGAATTGGGAGTTTCCAAAACTTTTAGTCCTCTTGTTCCAAACAGCAGGTTAATTTTTCAATGCTTCTTTAGCATTCAGTTTTAAACAAAATAATCTCACATCGCAATAAAAATGAATAAGAGTTCCTTTGTAAAGAAAAAGCTTAACTAAAAAGTTGGAGGGCTATGCCATTTGGAATGCAGACATAAAGTTAATCACTGATATGTTTAGATTGGCATAATTTAGGGAAAGAGAAATTTCAAAAAGTTTTGCATTAGCCAATGTTGTTGAAGAGGTGACCTGGCAAAGCATAAAGCCTGTGTGTCAGTTAATGGTTTTCTGATAGTCAGAAAACCATTACTTTGTGATTCTTCTTGAGCCTAGAAATGGCTCCCACGCTATAAATTACAATGATTTCTTTTTCTTTTTATACTCAAATCTCCAGGTCTTTACTTCAATATTTCCCCAATAGTAATACCAAATGTTTGGGTATATGTGATGGTGTAGGAACCCCAGTTTTACGGATACATATGCACTGCATATTCTGCTTGTGAAGAGTCCTAAATCAATGGCGATATTTTTGCATGTGGAATTAAGTATGCACATAAGTGGGAGATCAAGGTCTGAACACTGTGTTCACTTTTTTTCGTCTGTAACATGTTAGATCTCTGCCCTGGGAAAACCATGAGATGTCTTTCAAGGAAACCTGGGTCAGAAAATAGTCCTGTTTCAAGGATTATGATGATGTAAAATACAGGCTGTTATAAGGCCCTTTACCTAGAGGTTAAGAAAAGAAGAATCTGGTTGGAGAGAGCTCAAACTGGTAACTAAGGTATCATGGTCCTTTTATAGCATAACTACCTGGATAGATGTAATTGGCTGTCTGCAACAACCAAGGTATGCAGAAGCTTATCCAGGAATATCTGATGACCTAACTTCTGCAGAACTTCTAATAAAGACAAATGGTGTAGAGCCTAGAGTTTGACTTCTGTCTCAATTAAGGAACTGTCACAAGTAGACTGAGGCTCTGGTTGCAATTTTTTGGCGAAGATCTGCACAGCCTCCTTATTAGTGTTGCCCAGAGGGCAAAATTCTCTCTCCCTTTATGGGATAAGCAGTACTAGTGCAGTTGTGAAAGTTCTCTTTTGTTTTATTTTGCAAATTAGGAATGTAACAATGAGTAGTTGCTTTTTGAGTAGACAATGTTGTCATTAGAGTTTTTTAGAAATGTTTTCCATTAATTTGAAAAATATTTTGAAGCAGGTAAGAAAAGGAAACAGCTACTACTGCATTTCTACAGCAGAACTTTACTTTATCCTTCCTACACATCTGGATATAGAAAAGAATAGACAAGACTAGACTATTTCAGTTGGAAGGGATCTGCAATGATCATCTAATCCAACTGTCTGACCAGTTCAGGGATGACTAAGTTAAAGAATATTATTAAGGTCATTGTCCAAACGCCTCTTAAACAGTGACAGGCTTGGGGCATTGATCACCTCTCTAGGAAGCCTGTTCCTGTGTTTGACCACCCTCTCAGTAAAGAAATGCTTCCTGATGTTGCTGTTGTGTTTTAAAGCACTCTGTCTCCTAGCTTTCTTCTAACTCTTCCTGCTTTAGACTTTCCTCTTCCATTACTGTGTATACAGCTTGACGAAACCCTTTCAGAAATCTTTTGCAGCAGTGTTTGACTGTGTTTTGTCAGATACCCCACAAGAGACCAACTCAGTTTTTGATTCCAACATGGGAAAAGCCCATATAAGAAAGACTGTGTTTTCTGTCTGTGAATTCCTGTCATCTCAGAGGAAACAAGAGAGGAAGTCAAGTGAACCCACTAGGACAGGCTTTTATTCTTTTCCTGGTTAACTAGTTAACCTGCCTGTCACGTTGCAGGTCCAATAAGAAAACCAGTGACAGTAAATGTGGTAAGAATGGCATTATTTTCTTCTCTAGATTACAATGCTGCTAAACTTATTAACGAAAAAAGCCCGCCATTTTTGTGAACAAAGAGCTACTACATGTTTTTTACTTGAGCAAGCAACATTCCTTGTCAAAACATCTAAACCCACTGCTCATTTTATTGGCTAAGCTACTGCACACTAGTACTTCTGACACAATCTACTAAATCTAAAGACTAAGCTGGTGGTATAGATTGCACCAAAACACATACAGAGGGTAAAAAAATACATATTTAGGAGTCGTCACCTTCTTGCTTGCAACAGATCACACCATTTTACTGGAAAAAAAAATTGCATTGTGAACAAAGATGGAGCTTTGCAAACACACCACGAGGAAGTACTGGGTTGTACCAAGAATACAAGAAAACCAAAAAGAATCTTGGCATCACAGTTCAGTCTTAAATACAGGAAGAAAGTCTTTCTTTAATCTCAGTTCAAATGCAAATAAAATTAATAATTTTTGTGTGTGTGTGTGTCATCTAGGAGCCAAAGCAAGAAAATAAGAGAAAGCTCAACTTCCTCTAAGTCAGTAGTAAAATAAAAGTAATAGTCCCTTGTTGAATTGTTCTTAAGAAAAATGAGGGATAGAAAGAAGCCCCCTGCCCCAGTTCCTTGCCCACAGGGTTTGTAACACCAACACATAGAGGAATCTTAGACCTGCGGTGGTTTGTTGTGATGATCCAACAGCAACTTCTAAAGAGTCCATCCCAACAAATCTAATTGTTGGCAGCTGTTAGTCCTCCAGCATGATTTCAGGGTGGAGTCTCCTAGTTACAGACCCCTCCAGGTTCTTGAAATTCTACTAGTAAAATGGATTGAAACCAGAAATCCCAATACTGCTGATTTCTTGGCAGACTGGGAATAATCTGCACAATGCAAGCAGTTCATCACTAGTCCTTTGTGAAAGAATATTATTTCTTTGAATTTACTTACTACAAAATAGCCCTGTTTTAGAGTTTATTACCCAATTTTCTAAGGTTGTCTGAGAAGTAAGTGGCTTTGTTCCAGAGAGTGGAACTCATAATGGTAATGTTGTGTCCTTTATTTACACTCCTGGTCTTGCTCTCTGATCAGCCTTTATGTCAGCTATTATGACCACTGTATAATTTAAACAAGCTTTCTGCTCTGCAGGTCAGAGCTTCTCATATTTTCTCATTTGAGTCCTGCCATTGTGCAGCAGCTCCTGTCTGTAGTGGTCCATACACACATGACTACTTACACCTTCGCTCTTTCTCCTTCATCCTTCTGGCACATATTGTCTCCCCCCTAAACTAACTTGGCTGAATTTTCTGCAACTTGTCTCTCTCGTGCCACTACATACCATTTTGAAAGACATTTGGAAAACCCTGCTGTAAATAGTACAGAAAGAAAAGGAAGCTGCAGAATATGACTAAGTATGAAAGTAATATCATGATGGAAACTGAGAGCAATTTTTATTCCTGTTCTGTTGTTTTATAGGATTTGTTTGAGACTATAAATAGAATATTCCAATGAAGATCACAGATGAGGATAAAACTTTGAGGATCTTGATAAAACTAAAATCAAGTTCTAATAAATTTCCTATTCCAGAAATTACTTGGCAGTCCAAAAAGAAAGTGGGGAAACATGTATTGCTTAACATACTGTTGAAATAGAATGTTTCATATTAGTGCATTTTGCCTGTGGCTATGCCAGACTGAAGACACCTCCAGCTTGTCACAGAAACGAATCCCAGCCTGGTGGGTAATTGGATGGAGAGACCACCTGAGAGTCTCTCTTGTCCTATAAACACAAGCCAAGAAACTGTGGCTGAACACTTGGCAAATATCTGACAATGGAAACCAATGAGTAGAAAGACTTCACTTGGCCCTATTGTTGTTCCTAAGCTAGTAGAGCAGAGCAGAAGAAAGTAATTGCCTTTTAGTCACTAATTTGAACTATGAGGGAACAATAAGAAATAGTGAATTTTCTAGAAAATATAGCTTTAACTGAAGGTAGCTTTAGTCTTAATCCTGGAGACATACACGACTTCATAGAATACTGCTAAACTCCAATGCATTGTATGAATTAGTTCTAGGAATGAGTGGTAATTATTAAAGTGAATTCCATACAGTAATATCAATGCATTCTTATCTGAAGTTGTTGATTTACTGAAGGATAGGACTGACATTGAAAGACCTTGACATGCATTTATCTCAAGAAATTTAACAAAGACAAATGCAAAGTCCTGCACCTGGGAGGGAATGACTCTGGGCTGGGGTCTGACTGTCTAGGAAGGAAATTTATAGAAGACTTAAGGGTCCTGGTGAACAAGAAGTTGAACAAGAGTCCACAGTGTGCCCTTGCAGTGACAAAGGCTCATCACATCCTGGACTGCAGTAACAAGCTGCAGCTAATTGGTCCAGAAAAGTGATTAGTCCATTCCACTCAGCCCTTGGGAGTCAATATCTGTACTACTATGCTCAGTTTTCAACTCTCCAGTAACAAGAGAGATATTAGCAAGTGACTGTGTCCAGTGGAGGTCCATCAAGATAGTTAGGGGCTGAAGCATACAAGGAATGAATTGAGGCTGAGGGGTCTGGTTTGTTTAACTTGGAGAAGTGCAGACTAAAAAGGGATCTAATTGTTGTCTCTAACTGCCCAAAGGGTGGGTTAAGAGTGAGTCAGACTTCTTGGAGGTGCATAATGAAAGGACAAGAGATAATGATCACAAATTGCAGCAAGGAAAACTGGCATGAGAGTGGGTAAGTGGTAGAACAGCTTCCCCAGAGATATTATGAAGACTACATCCTTGGGAGATTTTCAAAACTCTACTAGACCTGATGAACCTGATCTAGCTTTGAAGTTGGCTTTGCTTTGTGCCGGGAAGCTGAACTAGTTGACTTCCAGAGATTCCTTCCAATCTGAATTATTCTGTAATTGTAAATACTGCAAATCCTGATCTACCAAATTCTTAATCAGAAGAAATATATCAACTCCATTTCATCAGGCTCAACATTTAGATCTGAAAAAAAATAGAAACACTTGTTTGATGTACAAAGTATGTATAAAAGTGCATATACTTCTGTACAGCTATCTTCATTCACAGAGCTAAGAACAACTGAGAATGAAATGTCTGGATGGGCCTTTGTAGGAAGTTAACAGTCCCTTTTATTGACATTTGCTCTGGACCAGGACTCAGGGGGAATTTACAGACTGGCACTGCAGACCAGGTTTATTTAATCTAGGATCTAGAAAGCTAGGCAAAAATTTAAGACTAACAACAAATTTTTAAGACTAACAAAAAAAGTGATTTATTCATTACGGCCAAACACAACCTATTCTTTGTCATGCAAGGGCATGAAAAATAGGCTCTAAAAAGTGGATGTTCTACTTTAACCAACTTTAAAAATCAATCAACCCAACAAATGAACCCCTGCTGCTGCATATTTTGGTCCAATCTAAGAAATTTTGGGAACATTGCAATAAACATCCTTATTAATGAAAATTTAGCAAGCATGTGAAACTATTGAAATTTCAACATTTACCAGAGACACATCCCTGGCAGCAATTCTGTCATTTCCCAACAGTCCCCTCCAAGTTGTAAGTAGTCACTGGCCACTGCTCTTTCATCTGAATTCTTAGGTTACTTTTCAAATATGAAAAGTCCTTCTAGTTTCCATGTTGCTAAGAGCCTGAGTCACAACTCAAACTGTACACCACTATTTAGTCCAAGGGCACTGGGCCTGGGAATTCTGAAATAGCCTGGAGAAGTCTCTTCAAGACCATCTTTGCCAGCCCTACCTCTCATGAGCTTGTAATTACAGCCTGAAGGCTGGACAACATGCACCCCATGGGACAGATGAGACGACAACACAGGGAAGCGTCTTTCGCTCACTGTGTGAAATGTGGCCAGAGGGCAGGTAGAAAGGCTAGCCACAGCTACTGCAGCTAAAAACACTGCTTGACAGTCTGGCACAAAGATGATATCTGAATCTGCTCAACTAGGCTTTGCCATGGGATAGCTCTCCAAGGGACATCTGTGGGGCGCACAACTTTTCAAAGCTCATTTGATGGAGGATGAAACTCCTACAGTCCTGTCATATTCTTTTGTAGCCCAGGCACACATACATGCCCTGAATTCTAGTCAGATGGTAGCCTGGCTTCACTGGTTGCTTCTGCAGAGATGTATAATAAGTAGAGCATACATCTATAGCTCAAGTTTGCAGGACAGCAAGAGAAGTCTGACTGTATTTCAGTAACTGATCTAGATGGAATACAAACTTCTCTGACTCTTACTCATCACTGTATGGTATTCTTGGGGCCCAGATCAGCATCTTCTATGCTATACGATGCCCTTCCTCTTCAGTTCATGCACTTTCATATGAATCATAATCATCCTTAACTATAAGCAACTAAGTCTGACTTGACAGGTCCCACAACAAAACATCTTTTCTCTAGTATAAAAAAGTGCTCCTTTCCTTCTTCTCCATTACCTTTGTTTGCCTTCTGACATGCTATGTTCTCTGTGTTTTAAGTGCCACCACTAGAACTTTTACTTCAATATTCTGCGGATGGGGATTTTTCACTCCCAAGTACCAGCTACATTCAGGTTCATGGAGGGAAAGTTTATCCTAATTATTTCAGCAGCTATTCCCAGACATCGTTCCTATATTAACTGTCAGTGAAAAGGAAGCTGTGTCATTGCACCCGATTGGGCATGGGGGCAGAGGAAATGAGGACTTCTCCTATGCCAGAGAGGTTCCCTCCATACTCACTGACATGAAGACATCCATAAAAAAATGTCCTCTTACCATACTGAACTCATCTAGAGGCAGGTGCCCCTAAATCGTAAAGCAGTTCCTTGACACACGTACTGATGTCTGTCCACTAACATGGACCAAAGACCTGTAGAGCCAGAGTTATGTCTTACTTGCAGAGCAGTATGTATCTGCTGGGTTGGCTTCATGCCATGCCAGCATAAAAGCAGACCATGAGTGCCTTTTGCAAAATTGTTGTCAGGATCTCGGCAGAGCTTTACTGCTTGCTGATGAAGACAGAATATAAGGTGTTGAGTTATTCCTGAATAATCTGTATATACAATCTAAGCAACAGATTTACTGCTCCTGAAATGAAAAGAAAAGTTCTTAGGTGAGCTTCGTTGCAGTCTAGCCATCTTCTGTGACTGATACATAAGGGTGAACAGGGTGAGGTGGGTGTGAAAAGGCAGGTAGGAGGAGACAGGGAGGTCCAGGTGTGCCAGTGCCTTCCAAGGAGGGCTGAGCAATGCCCCTCTGGGTGCCTCTGAGGCCAACTGTTGACAAAACCAACATAACCACTCTAGGCATGCTGCTCCACACAGTAAAACTTTTCATTGCATTCCCTGAGCAGGAAAGAATGCTTTTTTTGCAAAGTTTCATGTAATTATCCACATATCCACCCAGCACAATCACAACAGGTGTTTCTGTTTTACATGCCATTTGTGCTTAAGCACTTCTGGCATGGATAGGCCTGCAAGGAGAAGCTGGTGGGATGCCATCATCTAGAGGTCCTGCAAACTCTGGCCTCTTGGCTCTCTTCCCTTCCTTGGCTGAAGAAAAGTATGTTGTGACACCTCTTTGCGAAATTAACTTCCTTAAATATCTTCTACTTTTCAGAGATCTCCAAATTGTGCCTGTGAAGATGGGACACCTACTTCTGCTTTGGAGAGAATTCTCTAGGACCTCCGAGCAGGATTTTGTGAAAGTTATTTGAAGTAACTTTTGTTCAAAACCTCTGTTCAGGATAGGCTATATTTCCAAGAAAGATGGAGCCAGCTCAACTTACTTTATGTTTCAATATTTTGCCTGCTTTCCTTTCCATGATTTTCTTTCCTTCCTTTTCTTTTTTCCTTTTTTTTTTCCTCTTCCCCTCTAGTGTCATATTAGAAAGATTTATTTTTGAAAAGAGATTTAGGTTATTAAACATAGAGACATTTTAGGTGCTCTGCAGCATCTGAGGCACATCTGCATGGGGCTGGCACATATGACACAGGATCTGCAGAAAGATGCAACTCTGATGTAGTGCTTGGGTACACCACATGGTCAAGACTCTCTGAGGCTTTTATGATGCCATTAGGCAGCTACTGAAAACCTGTCTTTGGTGTCAAGGGTAGGAGACATGAATGATGAGAGGCTTGTCCAGGGAGCACACGTGAGTTGGATGGCTGTTGTAGCTTCCTTTTTTAATGGAACATGGAAAAAAATGGGAAAGAAAAAGAACAAGGCAAGTATAAACATATAAACAAATCCAGTTTTGCAAGCCGCCTGTGGTAAAGATGGACATTCCCATGCTGGAGACCAATCGCATTTCCAGTTTACTCTTCTTGTGTTTTGTACTTGGCATTGCAAATGAAAGATTAATAGTGCACAGGCCAGTAAGGACTATCTATTGCTGACAACCCACAGATTACCATCCTGAATCACTTGCAAAAACATGCAGTACAACTGCATAAAATAGCAGAGACAAAGGCAAGCAAACAAAGAGAGACCTTTTTTCCACCCAGAATAAAAATATCTGGAAAAATCCTCCCTGACCCCAGAAAGCAATACCCTATACAGGAAAGCAAAGAAGATGGTCATGATAATGGGAAAAACAATTTATAACTAGTCTATACTTTGTGCCAGGCTATTGGTAAAGAATGCTTCTTCAGAGGCTGAGGGGCTATGTGAATACTGTAGAAACAATTAAATCTCCCAGTTGTCCTATAGCAGCTTCCAACCTGAATTGAAAGGTTCTTTTCTTATTTGTATTTACTTACCATCAGTTGGAAGTTCTACAAAACACAGGAGCACAAGAAGGAAGGAGCTTGCTTTCAGGAGTTAGGCAAAAATACACGCATGTGTGAAAGAGTAGAGTGAAAAATTTGAAGGAAAAGTTCATTCCATTGCATGTTCTTAGTAAATTATTCTGTATTGGGTACTGTTTTACTATTGCTCAATTAATTTGTTAGCAGACAGGTGCTTTTGGTTTTGGCTGTAAATTAGTTACATGGTTTTCAAACACATCAAGCCATATAAGCTATGGCAGTGCAGTAGCACTCTGCAGTATTAAACACCTAAGGGATAAAAAAGAAATAATCAAATCCTCTACATCACACCTTTTAAAGGTCTTGCATATCCTCAAGGCTATGGGGAATTATCACCACCTGGGGTACACCCTCTTGAGCATGCATTAGAGCTTTTCCTCTTTAATGGTGTGCGATGCAGGCCACTGATATCCCAGCTGCATCCCAGACAGCAATGCGATCAGCTTGTTGCAATTACCAGCAAGGCTTTGTTAGAAATGAGATGCCCTGCTTCTCTGCTGGAGTTTGCTGCTGGTGCTTTGATTTTTTGCCACCTCGTCTCATGGTGCCTCCTGATGCAGCCCAGTTTGCTGCCTTCCTTTCCTGCTCCAGTTGTAGGTATCACAGCCTCCAGAAGCTGATATGGAATGAGGCCTGTCACTACCCTTTCAGGAGGTAAGAAGGGTCTATGTAACCTGAAATACATTGTTCTCATTAGTTATTCCTATAATGTGATTCTGTTCGTCTTCAGATTCCCTTTTGGTAAAGGCTTCCCTGGAGAGATATATTACTTTTGCCCCAATCCATACTTTTCCTTGAGGCTCTAGATAAATGCTAGAATCTAACTCTATCCCTTCTTTTCTTCTGAAACCTGAGGTCAAACTACAGAAAAATCTGTATGTATACTATCTTTCTTCAGCTCCTTGTCTCCTGCCACTATCTGAATGAAATATGTACAGTTGTCTTTTAATCAGATACAAACTTTAGTCAGAGCCTCAATAATCATTTTTTATCCTCAGGAGCTTTCTGAATTTCTTCATGTGCTTTGCTTTTTATTACCTTTTTTTTTTTTTTGTTTTTGACTGATTTCTAAGAGAGGTATCAGGGTGTTAGTAATCTGCAAGTGGACTTGGACACAGCTCCTCATCTGAGCATTGTGTGCTGTTAAGTCTAAGATGTGTCAGAAAGACTGCTGCCACTTGCATCAGCCCTGCATTTTCTAACATCAGGGCTTCTGCTGCCTCTACAAGCATAATATGTTTGCTGATACCACTTCCAATAATATTAACATCAACCAGTTTTACCTCGTTGTGATCCCTCATCTATCTATTTCCACTGTTTTTCTTTGCCCCTCTCCTTAAAGAGCAATATGAAAGCTGACTACTCGTTTTTGAGGTGTTTATGAGTGCAATGAAGTTCTGGTTCATAGCAAGATGCTACTGCAACTGCAACAACAGAAACTAGTTATTTGCTGTGTGAGCAGTTGTTGTGGCTTAACCCTGGCCAGCATCTCAGCACCACGCAGCCATTCCCTCACTCCCCTAAAATGGGATGAGGGACAGGATTGGAAGGATAAAAGTGAGAAAACTTGAGGATTGAGTTTATTAAGTAAAAAACCCAAGCAAAAACCTCCCACCCCCTAAAAAACCCAAAGAGAAACAAGTGATGCAAAAAACTCAAACCCAGTATTGCTCACTGCCAGCTGATGCCCAGTCAGTCCTCGAGCAATGGCAGCACTGGCAAAATTTCCTTCCAGTTTTTATTGCAGAGCACCATGTCATATAGTGTGGAATATCCCTTTGGTCAGTTGGGGTCAACTGTGTTCCCTTCCCCAGCCTACTCGCTGTCAAAGCGGTGTGAGGAACAGAAAAGGTCTTGATACTGTCTACACGCTCCTCAGCAACGACTAAAACATCCCTGTGTTATCAGTGCTGTTTTCATCACAAATCCAAACCAGCACCATACAAACTACTATGATGAAAATTAACTCTATCTCAGACAACAACGCTGGAACTACAATCTACCTCAAAAGCAAAAGGATAACCAAATGAATTGTGACGGTAACAACAGTAAACATTTTCTGGCAGAATATGAGGTGTGAACAGATCATCTATATTTCATTATCGTGACTTTGAACTGCAGATAAATAAAGAGATCAGGTTTTTTTAGTTGCTTTCTATGTTGTTATTTTATCTTCTCAGGTGCTTTTGTTGGCATACCTTTGGTCAGCATTATATATATTAGACATTCTCTTTGTATATGCATATTAATATAAAATATTATACATATAGTAGTATTTAACAAACATTCTTATCCTAGCCTATGACTTGAGATTAACCAGAACAGCTCACAGTTTTAAACTAGCTTGGTCATAGTTTGTTTAAGTGCCTGAAAATTCAAAACAAGACTTTCCACCAAAAGAGAATTCAGTGCCTAATTTGTTCCCTTTATGATGTATGCCAGTAACTGGCCAAACCAGCATTCAGTTCTGTCCTTCAGGGTTCCACCGCAAATGAAAGTCTCCTTCAGTAAATTAAAACCTTTTGATGAACGAATCAGAGACCACATTAGGTCTGAAACTGCAAATAAATAAATTTCAAGACAGATTTAATTGGGTCCATATGTTCAGTATCAACAGCTTCTAAGGAGAGTTTGTTACTGATGAAGAAGAACAGCCAGCAGGAAGTAGTGACATGCTGAATTAAACTTGAGCACTCTAATCAAGACAAGGCATGGGTGTAAATTCTGCTCCTTTGATGTATCACTCCCCAATGTTATTAGCTAACAACAGTTTGTTTGCTCTATTTCTTTGAGGCAACAGATTGAATTGGATGACATTTATTTTATGTGCTGTTGGTTAAAAGGACAAATAAAGATTTTCTAAAGTCATTTCAAGCAAACGAATAACTCAACGAGCAAATTAACAATGCCACTGATGGTGAAGGAGAAAGAAGTCCTGTTTTATGCTGTTGATTATACAGTGTCTTTTATTATGTCCAAAGAAAAAAATACTGAGAATGCTAAGAATAATATTTCATAGGAAAAAATATTTACGTTGTGGAAAAAAATAATATGATGTCTGTGATGCTGAATTTAACCTGTGCTTTACCAAGGGACTCGTGATTGCTCAGAGGCATTAAAAATACATGTTTTTCTCATTGTATTCACTGGGTGATGGGAATGTATGAATGGTTACAGGCAGGCCACAAGCAGATGGCTCCAGCCAATCACAATCCTCTCTAGCTATTAATTTCTAAGATACAGTTGCTAATTATGCAACTGTGATTTCTTGCCTTATCAAAGGACAAAACTACAGTGCAACTCTTTTAGACGAGAATTTTTTTTTTTAAAGTGAATCTATGATATCTAATAATGTACTGCCTATTATGCCTGTAAATTGTTTGAGATTTATAGGCATAATTTTTAATTGCTGACACTAAAGCAAAATTATAAAGAGTAGGTGATAACCATTAGATGATATTCCACCTAGAAGCCCTTGGTTGGTTCCAGCCTGCAGTGTGCTCCCATCCAGTTGCCACCTTTCTTTTGGAGAGGGTGGCAGCAGCTGTTTGAAGAGCAGACCTCCTTGAAGAGCTGAATAGCCCTTGTGTGCCTGTGGCTGTGTGTCTGTCTACGAAGAGACCAGAGGCTTGCCTCACTCCACGAATACGTGCATGCATAAAGGCCAGCCTCTCAAGTGCAAAAGCAGAACTAGAAGTCTGTCCCAGGCTGCCACGTTTCTTTCAGACGTTTGTCACATTTCTTTCCAGACAGAATCAGGAAATGCAGAACATCTAAGTGATCTTTTCAGTCAAGCTCCAGTTTTATTTTGCATTCTGACTTATTAATAAGTTCCGGATGATGGCAGCAACTGGCTGGGGAATCTACAGTATAGACACGTTTGGTATTGCACAGAGGACTGCCCAGGGATCTTGCCTTCTTGCTCTGCCCCCATCGATGGTTCTGTTTTTTTCTTCTTATTCTCAAAGAAAAAGACTTCCCAAAGAAGAAAGATAAACGAGCAAAGTCTAAGTACAGTATTCAGCTGGAGCGGGAAGAAGTTCCTTGATTGCATCAGCTCAACAAAGCACTGGGGTTAAAATTTTAAAATTCTGTGCCATTACTAAATATTTTACTCAGTACATGGCAATATAATCTTGCATGTTATGAAGATTCAGTTCAGTGTTTCCTAGGATTTAGTTTAAAAAGAGAACATAATACAGAATGCATCATTGTAGGGCACCATATTTGAATTTAACAGACTGAGCCATGATTGAAGGTATGCAGATTTTGACCAGCAAAAGCAAAATGTTAAACAGATGGTAGCAGCATTTCAGATTCAGAACCAAATATTAAAGAATTGTCTACTGAATCCTCTAGTCCTCTATACAACATTCCAAAGGCAATTCAAGTTTTTAGAGGCAAATATATTAGGAGGCCTAAACTTTGCTGGAAAAGAAACTAGGCGTGTAAAAAAAAAAATTAGTTGCACGTTATATATGTGTGTGTCTACCTGCTATAGGTGGTCTTTCTATGAGATGAACTGTCACTGCTGTCCATGACTGTGGATACAAAATTTAGGACCTCCATTAAGATGATACCTTTCAAATATAAACTGACTACTGGGAAGAAACACACTGGTTTAGAAAGAGTAGATGGCAATAACAAATGAGCAATTGTCTAAGAACTCTGTTTGCAGCACAAAATGATGCCAAGCCTGTTCCAGTAATATTGCACCAGAATTAAAACTATTCAAATAGTGAAGACTATGTTTTCAAAAGTGGCAGGATGGTTGTGATATTAGAATCGAGAAAGTGTATCTTTTCTCAGCCAGGACAGACCAAAGAGCAGCTCAGTTGTAAGGTCGAAATTACCCAGCGCTTGAGAAACTTTGAGCACCATGACTGCAGAGGAGCTTTAATTCTGGCCTGAGGTGATAGGGAGAACTTTCAAGTGGTGACATGCTTATCTGAATCTTCACAGAGCATTATTTAGGAAATCAAACTGGTAATCCCATCAGATCAATCTTTTGAAAGCTTTTTAATACTTATGCTTCTTGTTGGAGTAGAAAGTCATGGGTGGATCCAATGCCCAAAAGCGATAATTGGGAACCACTGTTTATGAACGACTTCAAAGGACTTGGGATCAAAGTCACTGTGACAGCAGGCTTTCCCCTGGTATTTTAATACTTCCATACCCAGCTTTATCCAAAGCAAGCAGTGAACTGAAAGGCACAAGTAAAGCAAATGTTTTTTTCTGATCTTGAAGGGAATCTGAAGACAAATGTAATTACCAAAGAGAATCAGTTCTAACATGAATAGGTGTGTGTAAGAAAAGAGAATATGTAAAGGGAGCTGATGCATGATCAGTAGAAAGTTAAATATAGTAAGATTGAGGTACCTATGCTGCAGGTCAAACTCCCAAGGCAATGACCACTTCACATCTGTCCTTCCGGTGTCTGGAAGTAATTCTGAAAAGTGAACACATATAGGGCTGTATGTTGTGCAAGCCCAAAGGTGTCCGTGGAATGGTTTAGTGTGATTCTCTCCCAAAAAGGACAAAACCAAAAAAGCCTCCTCAAACCAATGTTATTTATTTTAATCTTTTTTATAACCTCACCTGTCAGAGGTGAAAAATTAATTATTTACATGTAATATATGCAATGTTCAGAGCAGCTGTGTAGTAGTATGCTCATTTATAAATGTATTTAGTGACAGTGATGCTGCCAGTTATTTATTTATTTCTGAAGGTCCCAGGAAAGACATTCGTTGTTGAAAATTCTTGTAGTGAAATAAAGAACATATAGAAAATTATAAGGACATTTTTTCAGCAGAAACATTACATATCTTTTCCATGATTCACAAAATTTTTTAAAAACCACATAATGGGTTTCCTTTGCTTTCTAGCTATTCAGCACAAATGTGGTTGTCTATTCAGTTCTAGTTAGCCACCTTCTTGGAAACCTCCTCCTGTGGAAAGCTAAAAGAGAATGTAATTGATATCCCCATATTCTGAATCCTCAGCCCTTACTGAGAAATATGCTTCCTAATACACAGTTGAAATATTTCAGATGTGTTTTGAAGCTGATTCTCTTTTGGAGTTGCAGTAGGAAGAGAAAATCCTTTGAGACTTAATTACTGTAAAGACTAGCTTTTCTTTTTCAGATAGATGCTTACCAACCACAGTCATGGCTGCTAGTCAGGAAAGAACTATTACCATATATCATTATGAAATTAAGGTCTGTTTTCAAGGCACCATTACAGTAGCACAAAGGTATGAGCATATACTGGAAAGGCAGTGAGATGGCGTTTGCTTCAGACTGTATGCAGCATCTCTCTTTTCTTCTTTGTCACATTTTTGGTACTACCCATCTATTCACATCAGTTTATTCCCTGCTGTTTGTGAGATAGGTGAAAAGGGAGACAGGATCTTGTGCAGCACCCACCACAGACTCCGAAAAATGTAAAATGGAAAAGGTTAGTCAGCTGGTTAGCCACATCAAATGGTTGGGTTGGATTATGAATGGGAAGTTTATTACTAACGCGTGTATTGTCACAAGGGAACAGGCAGTGGATCGTGCACCATGGAGAGGCAAGTTGTCATGTGCAACCATCACAGACTGTCTGACCAAACAGGAGAGCCAAGATGATGAATTGAGAGCTAGCCTCATTTTTTTTTTAATTGCTGAAGGCAAAGTGCAGGCTGATGGCCATGGTAACTAGTGGGTGCAGCAGTCAGAAACCAGAGAGTGGAGGTGCTGTGCACATAATCCCAGTGAGCTTTAGATTTATTGACTCTTCAACTGACTCACAGGACTAGCATAATGACACCAGGCCAAAAACTACATGCATACAGGGAAATAGCCAGGACTAGCCTTCTCCTTCTTCCTTTCATACATTTTAAGCACTGTGTGTTTTTTTTTTTAAAGAAAGCAAGGTGGAGGTCTGAGCCAAGGTTTGATCTGAGGAGATCTTCCCACCCATCTGATATATGAATTTTGCGTATTGCACAGTTAAAGTCACTTTAATCAATGTTCTCTGAGTCACCTGAAGGTAATACACATAACAGAAATCTCTTGGTTGTGTCATTGCCTGAGGGAAGGAGGAACCTGGGCTCCAAACCTGCCAAAGGCAAATCACTTAAACGTTTTGCTTCTCTGCTTGTGAAATAAGAATGATAATAGTGTCTCTGTGGAAAAAGATCGCTACAGCACTCGATTTTTGCTTCTGTAGATTCTGTAAATTTATTTAGCTTCAGTTCCTCTGCAGTCTCATCAGCTTCAGCTGGAATGGCAACCTTCACCTCTTTGCCCTCCCAGGCCTCCTCCTCCGTCCTGCTGTGCTCCTCTCCCAGCCACTGTGCCTGCTCTCCTCTCATGAGGCCAGGATTTCTTGTGTCAGCAGTGGATGTATTTTTCATTTCTTTCTCCCTTTCTCCCCACGTACTCTGTGTATTTCATTTTGCATCCTGCTTTCCTTTAACTACCTTCAGGGACCCCCAGCCTTGTCACTCGTGGAAAATAGATTGCACTGAGAAGAGAGTGCAGGCTGGGGTAGGGCAGCAAAGGAAAGATACATCTGATGAGGTAAATGCTGGCCCAGAGTCCTGAAGAAACCACAGAGCAGCATTAACGTTTCCAGGCGGCTGGCTCAGCAGTGATGTGTTCTCCTACTGGTTAAGGAGTGATCGTTGACAGCGCTCTCGGAGCGCCGCGCTCCGCGGAAATGAAGGGAGTAGCAGGCTAGCGGCGCTATGAAAAACATGTGCTTGCTTTGCTTGTGGTTGGGACAGGACGTGCAAAGCATGGCTCCAAAAATCTCCTGTGCAGCACCTTCTCCTTGTTCACCTAAAGAGAAACCACTGTCAGCGGCTCAGAAGAGATTGCCCTCCCCATTGTCTCTCCAGAGGCAGAGAACATAACTGCTGCTGTATCGACACCAGCATCTCTGCGGTGGTGAATGTTCAGTGGTAAATGTGATATACATAACTCTTTAAAGAAGCCACATTGTCGTGACGAACACCAGCTGAAGCCATGTTTGCATGCTGACAGATGCAAACTGCATCTGATTTTTCTCACTCGATCTATTGAACACAGCAGTGTTATGCTGTTTTAAAAAGAGAGAATAGCTAGACCTGTAGTGTCTTGGCAGGTTTAATTGAGGACAGTCTATACTTAAAGGGCAACAGGTCAGCCCGTGGTTTGGGCTCTGTGCCTGAACAGGGGCAAATGAGGAAGCAGAACACTCCTTTCCCGCTCACTGTGGCCTTTCCACGTGTTTTCTCTCTGAACTCATGTCTAGGCATACTGTGGCAAATGGGCAAAGGCAGCTTCCCAGTGTCCTACCTCTCCCAGTTCAAAGGCCATCAGGACTGGATTCGGCCGTGATGTTAATGGGGAACAGACGCTCCCTGTCATACTTTACAAAACATGCACTGTACCAGGCAATGACAACAAGCAGGTGCAACTCTTCTGTCTTCTTACTGTCAGCAAGTAAAGTCACTGGACCTTTCAAGGATGGGGAGAGCATGGAGGGCAATAATCTGCTGCTGAAGAGTCACACAAGAAGGAGCCGAGAAACCTTGGAGATGTCTGTACTGCTGCAAGCCAAAGCTGGAAGAGGACGGTAATGGATGTCATGTGTTAGGTTGTGGCACACACACAGAAGCACGGCTGATGTTTTATACTACTTAAAGCTACTGCCTAAGTATAGTATCTTTCAAAAAAAATTTTCCAGTGGTTCCGTCTCACGGAGATCTTGTTCCATTATAGAATACGTTTTATCATTTGTCATATTTCTTAAAGTTTAGATCTTTTGCTGCAGTAAAGGAAGTGACGAAGCACTTTCTTTGCTGCCTCATAATCCTGTCAGTAAGTTTCAAAAGCAGCATCTGTTTAAAGCAGCATGAATACAGGATGAAAAGTAACGCTCTAGTAGGGAAGAGGTTAAGTGTGTTTGAATGTATTTGTTTCATATTGCTTTTCCTTGCTTGAGCTTTTCCTATAAGCTTCTACACTTTCATTAATTGCAGCTGACCATAAAACCCTACAGGTGATCCAAAAGCTTTAAAGGTAGGATATTCAGGGCCTGTTTAATTGCTTATAAAACCTCCATGCACACATTGAGCTCAGGGAAGATTCCTGCAGGCTCACCATCAAAATCCCATTTGGTTTGTATTTACCAGCTTTCCTGGTAATATCACATGCTCACATTAATTACTTCATTAGAAGACCAAACAAGAACTTACAAGAGCAGTGAAGACATATTCTCTACGCTGTTTAAATATGAGTCATTAATAGTGGAAAAGGACACAGAACAAAACGTGAACATGCAGGCATGCAACTAGTTATCTTATGGAAAACCACCACTGATGTTTCACAGCTTCTATTTTCATAATATTTGTTTAGCTTTTCTGTCTTTGAGGACAAACTATTCTCACACAGCTGTCAGCATCTGTGAAAAGTTTTCTTTAAAGGCCTAGTGAATATTATGGCAATGTTTTTTATATTTTTGGTTCCTTTTTTTTTTTTCCCCCAAATACCTTTTTCTCTTAAGAAGCAAACAAACTTACGAAACAAAATTATGAACCAGACCGTACAATACTGTAAGAAGACATAAGTTCATGATCTAAAGGAATGCTGAGGCAAACTATTTTGACCCTGTTTTCTGACCCAGAGTTCTCAAAAATTATGTTCAAAGATGCCAGGAATTATCTAGCAGTAGCAAAGGCCGATGAACAAACTACCATCAAAATGACATGCTGCTAGCATAGAGAAAACACAGAAGTGAGATGTGCCCGTCATCTTCAGAGTGAATAAGTTCATAATTGGGAGGAAATTGCTGCACAAATGTAGTGGAAGATATGGGGATGAAGTTTTGCCTTCTGCACTACTACAGTAAATACTACCCTATGGGATAGGTAAAATCCAGAATATATTATTGTTTAGTGCTCTCTGGACTTTATTACAAGTTTGTGCAAGTCAAAGCTACTTTAATCTACATTTGGAGATCAGACTGTTCCAACGATTGCTCCTCAGGGTCCTACAGTGAGTATAGCTCAGCTGAGCTTACAAAACCTCATCATGCCCAGGTCTGAGGTCTACTTCATGAAACCATCTACATCAAACCATTCTTCATTTGGAAACCTGACTAGATACACTGCTTTTTTGGGTTGATCTTTTTTGTTTGTTTGTTTGTTTGTTTATGTTTTAATTATCTAATTACCCAGCAAAAAGAAATGCCATTTTTATGCATCTGTAAAGCTGTGACATTGTACTGTACAGAACCAGTCATAACCCTAAAATTTGTGTCCAGATACACCTCTAAATTTCTGGAGTTTCTAATGACACCGTTGTATTTTGTGCAGGCTCCAGACACACCTAGGGGCAGCAAGCTATTTAAAAAAAAAAAAAAGAAAAAAAGGAAAAGGAAAAAAAACAAGGAATTAAGAATGTTTTGCTCTTTTTTTGGCTGCTTTTAGGGGTTTTACCTACACTCACCCTGTGACCAGGTCACAGAACTCTCTTCCCAGTCTCCCATGGTTGCTACTCACTTCTTGCTCTCCAACTTGCATCTCTTATCCAGGGTTTATCTGTAGGGATATCTCCAGATAAGCCATTGATAAGCAGAGAGATACCTTCCTCTGGAGTAATATCTGACTTATCTCCTGTTCCTGCAGGCCATGACATCCACATGAGAGAGGTCTAACAACCCTCACACAGTCACTTACAGTGTCTGCCATGTCTGGAGATAGTAACCTTCGGACAAGGGGTAATAATTAGCAATTTAGGGCTTGATGAGCATATTTGCCCTTCCTCACAAGGCTTTGCTGACCTGCACTGTCTAGTCATGGAGGCTTTGTCTGAGAGACTTCTACAAATGTGCAAGACTCAGGAATTGTTGATATTTGTTCAACTTGCACATTTTGCATATGGTTTATAGATTAGTTTGTAGCTGAATCTTGAATGGCACAATTGGAAAGTGCCTAATGCACTTTATTAGAGTAAATAATGATGTGAGAGGATAAAGAAGAGATGTTTCGAATAACATTTTTACTTAGGGAGACACAAAAAAGTGTTCCAAAGACTGAAAAAAAGGCTCAAAGCTGTGCTCAGGATGATGCCGAAGCTGCAACACAAGAGAGACTTTTAAAAGCCAGAGACAGCAGGTTATGAGGAAATAGTGTATAGAAGCAGAGAGACGGAGAAAAAAGGAGATTTTAACTCCCATTTCAGTTAGAAAAATGCACTTGGCAAAAGTGCTGCTCTCCAGACTGAAAATGGCAGTTGCATCAGTTTTCCCAACAGCCGCCTCGGTTTTCACCGTGAACATAAACCAGCAAATACTGCTCACAGTAAGGGTAGAAACTTTGATCAGAAGAGGGGGAAAGATTTACCAAATGTCAGCACAGTCATTTTCAGTGTTTGGAAACCTGACAGAGGCCCCCATCCAACTCTCAGTGATCCCAGTGGAAACCTTCCTCCCCAGCTGATTTTCCTGGGATCCAGACTGAGCCTGTAGAGCAGAACTGGTGCGACCTAGATGGTAAGTTAGGGTCACATCGAAATTCCTGTAATCTGCAGCGTTTCTGGGAGGCCTGGTTGAAGTTTGTACCCTTCCGCTCACACATGCGCTGCACACCAGCCAGCCAGGATACTCAGACTTACCGACTTTCTAAATATTTCTTGAAACCTCTGGAATGTTTTGGGCAAGATCCATGAACTGGAAAAATATAATCGTGGAGCTTCTTGAGAAAAAAAAAAAAAAAAACAAACGGTAATTATTTGAAAGAGCACTAATTTAGAGTGACTGAGGGAATGCAAAAGTTGCTGAATGGGCAGAAAAGCTGGGTGAGGTTCCAGGCGGAGAGACTTGTGCTGGAAATCAAAGCCATGCAGCTGAGATTGAAGGTGCTGGGCTCATGCTAAACTCTGTTGTGAGGGCTGGTAACAGCCATACGCGATGCTATCTAATAGGTCTGGAACAGCTTTTAACTATTTCTTTGGACTGCCTGAACCTGGCACTGATGACTCTGTAGCTGAAGGGTCTGGTACATTGATTTTCTCATTGGCACTGTGAAACACAACTGCAGAGATAAACGTATGGCAACACACCAGACGTCAGGAAGATCAGAACTTAGTGTGAACTGCGTGAGACTGACAAACAGAATATGCCCTGGTGCTGAGAAGGGAGTAATACTCCTGGGAACTGTAGGAAATGGCCTTAATAGGGCATGTGAGGTTTTTTTCCCTCCGAAATGAAGAGCAAAGAGGCAAAAAGCATATCGCTCCCTCACCTCCCACCAGCACTTGGTGGGTAGCAGGACAGTTTTCTTCTCTCCCTCGCCTCTCATTCCTTCATGCTGATCTGGAACAGTTAGGGCTGAAGGCATTTCTCTCATGCCTGTCTGCTGTCTTTTGCTCTTGTAACCGGGTTAGGCTCATCATCATGATGTGTTCAGAAAGAATTTTCCCCCAGCTCTGATTAGGAAGGATCTTTGCATTTTTATTGAAAGTACAAAATCTCTGATGCCAAGAATATTGTCTACAGCTTTTCATAGTAAAGGTCTGGAAATTATTATAAGATGTTGGGAAATACTCTGAGGGTTTCGCAGTGTGGGAAAGAGTAGAGCTCTTTGATCCAGCAGTATGTTACCTGGTTGTGGACAGGGGATGGACTCGATGATTCATGTAATCTCTTCTAGTCCTTTGTTCCTCCCTGGGAGTTTGTGCTGCTCTTCTTTTTCTTCCAAGGAAAGAGGAGTGCAAGATTTTATCCCCTGGGTCGATTGCACGCTGCTTCTTCACTTTGTTTAGCAACATGAATAACTACTGTCCATGACATATTTTACCCACGTGAATTGGCTGGAGGATGCAAAGCCTGGCCTTGCTCACTGTGTGATGTCCTTAGAGATGGCTTTCAAACCATCAGGGAAGGCTTGTTTGTGCTAAATAGTGGTCTGCCTCTTGAGGATGGTGGAGTGTAAGTGTTCATGTTCCTTGAAATAAAAGTTGACTGACACATCAGAAAATGTTTTCCTTAATATCTGAGCAGAGGATCCTTCAAGCAGATGGAGCAACAAACAATGGCACTTAAAGGTACCCAGGAGAGACAAACGCTGAGACAAACAAGTGAAAACATCAAATTAAGTGATAGAAAAGACTTTTTTTTTTTTTTAGCATTAATGTGGCCTCAGCTTCACCTTCCAGAGTTATAGCCTGCATCTACAGTTCCTTTTTTAAATATTGAAGGAATCAGACAAAGATTGCCATTGTGTAAACTTGCTCTTAGATATTGCTGTTCGTTTTCTGCCTTAGCACGCATACATTTTGTTCTTAATATAGCTGCAAATAGAGGAACATCTTCCAAACAAAGGATACAGACTTATCAACTCAGAGTATCCAGCATGACTGGATTCCCATTCTTCTAGTTTTAGGTTACAATTTTATTAGAATGAAATTGTGAATGCTATTAATTTGAATTGATTTTATGAAGAATATTGAATCAAGGACATAATAAATGCTGGAGAAAAACAGGAAAAATTGTGATTAAAATAAATAGGCCATATCTGTTCTTTATTAAACTCTCCTTCTCTTCTGCACACATGCCCAGAATTTTTTCATTTAGCAAAAAAAAATTATAGCTATATAAAAACTAAAATATAAATATAATACATAAAGCATTGTAAAAGACAAAAATAACATCCCAACCCCTTTGTCTTCTCATGGCAACGGTTCCCTATATATCAGTAGCAATTCTCTCTACGTCCTAAAAGAAGACTAAATTACTCCAGTAAGGACAAACTGTTAAGCAGACATTACAACATTATAGCAAGGACTTCAGCTAAGTCTGATTTCCACAGTCTCAGCTGAAGAAAGAACAAATCTAAGAGTCACAAAGGGATGTTAATAGCACATAGGACTGAATATACATGACTCTGCGAGTCAGTAAGGGAGCCAACAATTAAATAATAGAGTACAGTAAAGCTATAAACACGTATTAACCATTTAGCACTTTGGGTCCTCATCCTGGAAAACAGTTCAGCCTTTGCTTAATTCCAAGCATGTGACTGATCCTTTTGAAGTAAATGGAAAAAAGTTAATTGGGGTCAGAGCCTCAAAATGGGAGTTCTCTGTTTATTCACTTGAGTACCTCCTACACAGAGACAGCTCATGACTCTCTGCCAGATTGTATGCATACACAGCGGTGGGGTGTTTTCAACCTCTCTCATTCTTTTGGGATCTTCCCTCCCTTAACATGCTTGTCTTCTTCACTGCTCTGTCTTACACTCTACTTTTCTAAACCAAAACTATCCTCATCTCCTCTCACCTCTTCCCTGAATTATCATGAGGGTACCTCCACACAGGCAAATACCACCCATTGTTGACCTAGATAGCCGATTGCTCTGTGGCTCTCATACCTACCTTCTTGTAGGGAATTACTGACCATCAGTTGGTAAATTTGGGTGTGAACATGTTCCCATGGGCAGACAGGCTCGGTACAGACAGAGCTACACCTGCTCCCCTGGCTGCCACCAGCAAGCTGTCGTCATTCCATTTCAAGCAAGATTCCTAAATTTAATTCATTTGGGGATCATTGTGTACAGAACTGGTCTGAAAATGTTCCAGCATCACTAGCAGTACATACAGCACTGTCTGGGAACCTCTGCCTGGAAAGACACGTACATTTACTGGAGAAAACCACGCTCCTTGAATATCACATACCTTCCCTCATGAGCCATCAGACACATCTTTCATTTAGGCAGGCACAGAATCAATACTTATTCCCGTAACAGATATCTGACTAATAGGTTAGAAATGTCTGGTGTGAGTCATTCACTACTATCTTTGCTTCTGTTGCTTGGTGGTCCAAAAACTGTGAAATCCCCATCAGAAAGAAAGAAAAAAAAAAAGAGGAATGTAAATATTCATACTGAGTGTAGGAAATCTTTGGTGAATATACGTGTCTGAAAACCTTAATGTTCTTTTTTCTACAACACAGACTAAATGTATTCCATTGTTTTAAGTCTTGAGCATAATCTTTTGCTCTAGAGCTATACATTTATTTATTTACTTAACTTCTTCTTTTCCCTTGACTTCTTTCCATGTAATTTTCTTCTCTTTGCCTTTGGCTATGCACAGCTTTTACTGGAAGAACATTTTGTACCCAGTCTCTAAGCAGGTTAGTTTCATGTGCATGGTGACTGATGGGGCCGGGATTGGCAGCACCAGCTCATAGGTTTTGTGGATCCCTTCACACTGCTTTTTGAAAATTTGGAGGGGGATACTTTTAGACCGAAAAGCAGAAAATCACATCCAACTTCTATGAATATGGGTCGTGTTGCCAACTTGCGCTTGCTGTGCTGGAAATGTATTTGGAAGAGAATCTTTTATTGCTAGCAGCAAATAGTTACTTTGAATCATTTGTCTCTTTCCCCCCCCCCTCCCCTGTTCGGTATGCTACATACTGAGCAGGTGCCCACTTCATTATTACTCCTTCCTCTTGGCAAAGGAACTCCAACTAAACAAGGATCAGCTAATGGCTGATTTCTGTCACCAGCGGCACATGCAATAGGAAAGCACTTGTGCATCCCTGAAAGCACCTCCTTAGAAAGTGCAGAGTGTGCCAAACTGCCCCAGGACCCAGCCTGGGCTCTGGTGCTGTTCCTGGGGGCAAGGTCCAACTGCATGGCAGTGTCTGGGCTGATCTGCAATGGAAACAGAGGGAATGTGACCACAGATGTTCTTTCACTGACGATTCGTCATTCTTCTTTTCTTAATTTACCAAAGGTCATCAAATGACCTCTTTGATCCTGAAACACACCAAAGAGCCTGAGACTGTTGCTCACCAGCCTGGGCTGCGGCACCAGGGATGCTGTTGCATCTTCCGCAGCCAGGAGGAAATGGCCTGCCTCTTGTGGGCAGGATAGGTACCTTGAGTTGAGTGGTTAATTAGTAGTTCATTAGCTCAACTCAGTCCAGCTGGATAAGAATGATTAGTGCCATAATTCCCCCTTTTTGTTTTAGTATTTTTTGTTTTCACAAAGGCTTTAAGGTGAGCAGAGACCCAGCCCATTCATCCAACTCCAGCACGCTTCCCTTCCGCGAATACCACGTCGGGGCTTGCGGCTTTACCTTCTTCTCTGAAGGACTCTCGCTCGAGCTCCCGGCTCCGGCTCTGGCTCCGGCTCTTTTGGCTCGGGCTCCTTTGCAGCCAGGGCTCTCGGCTCGGCGAGGGAGTCGGGGCTTCCCAGGGTCTCATCGATGTATCACGTCGGGGTCACCAGTTGTTGCTCACCAGCCTGGGCTGCGGCACCAGGGACGCTGTTGCATCTTCCGCAGCCAGGAGGAAATGGCCTGCCTCTTGTGGGCAGGATAGGTACCTTGAGTTGAGTGGTTAATTAGTAGTTCATTAGCTCAACTCAGTCCAGCTGGATAAGAATGATTAGTGCCATATGAGACTTAGTACTTCTCACTCTTTGATGGGAGAGTCAGTCTTATGTTATCTAGACACCATTTCATATTGAAATATATGCAGCAGATTTCCGTCTATTGTATATCTTGTTTGTGTCTACCATACACTTTTCAGGTAAAGAAAGATAGAAATATTTGTTAGTTTAATACATTGAAAATCAACTATGAGTTAAGAAAAAAGAAAAGAGAAAAAGAAATGAAAGACAAAGGACAAGGAAAAGGAAAAGAAGATGAAGATGAAGAAGAAGAAGAAGAATCCAAAACCAAAACAAAATTGAGAAAGAGAAAAAAATGAGAAAGAGATGGAAAAAAAAAAGAAAAAATAATAAAGAGAAAAGGCTCAATAGCTTCATCTGACAGAATACTAGAATCTGAGGAATTCACTCACTAGAAGGAAAGGTATGTGCATGTCTACACAGATGGAGCAGTACTCTGAAACTTTCTCTCTCTCCAAAAAGCATTGAGATAAATAATCCTGTGATGTTGAGAAGGTAGGAAGGGCAGTATAATCAGTGTTCAAAATGGTTTCTTCTTAAAGCACTCTGGGTTGCTCTGGAAGCTTTTGCTCGCTGGAGTGGAATTTTCCGCTCTGGTGGCATCCTCTGACTTGTACAAATACTGGTGTAAATTTGGAGGAATATCATCAGCTCTGGGATTTTTAATAAAGCATATCTGGATACAGAGCATCCAGTAAACAGCAGCTGAGTTTGGCAACACTTAGCAAAGTGTTTCAGAGCTTTCAGAGCAATCTAATATTTTGTATGGACAAGAAGAACAGTAGCAGCATAACTGTGGAGCCCTTTATCTTGCTCTGCAGTCCCTCCAAAGTCATGTAGCTGTGCCTAAACCAGCCAGCTTTATATCAATTCCTAGACATGCTGATGGGATATGTCAAGTGTTATCTGTTAACAACATGTGTATACACATGTTGAATGATCAGCAGATAAAATGGTAAAAATATTCCTGAGAATATTGTAAAGATGTACTTTCTTCCACAGCAAAGGCCCTCGGTCATTTTCTAGGGGGAAAAAAAACAAACAGAAAACAAAGCAACAAATCTACCGGAGAAATCTTCTCACTGTCCTTTTCTCTTCTACACCTGGATCCTTTCTTCATCAAGGGAATGCCCTTAGCATGCTGAGCCCTTAATGTATGTTTGCTTTGCTCTTTCTATATTCAGAACTCTGACTTGTTGACTTTGGTCATTTTCCTACATTTTTTTTTCTTCTTTCCTTCTCCCAGAAGCTCTCTTTAGTTATGCTCTTTTTATATTGTCTGTCAGAGTTCACCATCAGTGTATATGAGGGCTCAGCACTTCCATTTAAATTGACTTTTTCGCATTGTCTTGTAACTTGTGCCACAGCCAAACAAATTGGATAGAATGAACACTGAGACCTGACTGCATTATTTCTAGACAGAGGTGGTAACCGCTTTGACTTTTCAACATATGCTGAAGAGGGTTTTGAGAGACTTCATTTTTGTGCAAGAAACCTAACCAGACTCTTGAGCTGACAACCCCAGAATATGAAATCAAGGGAAGAATTTGATCTGTTTGCCAAGGATCACTTCCTTCTGCCTGGGGCTGGTAGCATCAGCACTGCTAAAGCACGAGGGACAGGCCTGTGCAGTTAGAGGCAATGTATGAAGGAAAACCAGAAACATCTTTATTTTGTGCCTTGTCTTTATTTACTATGAGCTCATATGTGGAAGTGCTTGGTACTTCGACTGTTGTTAAAAATAATTGTTATGGTTGTGAGAAATGTATTTTCTCATTCAATAAAACCAAAAAAAAAAGCAAATATTTGATCCTGTGTACAAGGATAGGATTGATTTTAATGAACTCTATAGGATCTTTTGTCAGATTTTATTCTTAGACTTATAACTTTTGCCCTTGTCCTGGCATACCAACCATGCCAAATGGTTTATAGTTATACTCACAAAATATGAGAGCTTTAAAATTTATGTCCTTGGATACACTTTCCAAAGCAGGATTCCTGAGCTGGTACAAAGTGTACTCATATTTGTTTCTCATCATTAAGAAATTTACTCAAATTGAATTTGAAATGTGGAGGGTGTTTTATTTCCAGAATCTAACAATATTTTTATGAGACATTTGGGATAATTTAAGGCCTTGTTCTGTAATACCAACTGACTGTTAAATAATATAGTGGAGAAATGTATGATTGAAAGCAGAGATTATAATGACCTAGTAGATTAGATAATCTTTATCTTTTCCAGTACATTGATTTCTCTGGTAGGTACTGGATAAACACAATCTTTTCCTGACTAGTCTCTAGATTTAATTTTTTAAGGTGTATTTTTGAGCAACAGTTTTTCTGGAAACATTAAAAGGGCACCACGGAATGGAAAAAATGAGTATTTATTCCACAGAACTCTCCAAACTGATGCCCTATTTCTTCTGTGATGTCTTTTATTTGCTCAGTGTCCTGTTCACCTTGTAGTGTCACTAAGATAAGAAATGCAAGAATACCAGTAATGTAGGCCATCATTTATCACTGAAAAAACCCCATGCTGTATATTCATCAATGAATTGTTATGACTTGCTTCCTAGATAAGTGGAAATGTTTAACACAGTCAGGTGTCCAAATCCTACTCTCTTTCTGAATTGTCTCATTGTTTGCTGATGACTCACAAGCAGAGTGATGGCATGAATGGGACTTGGGAAAGCACCTGTGCTTGAGGAGAATCGGTAAGAAGGTGAGAAAACAGTGCCAGATCATACTCCCATTAAAGAGCAATTGTGGCAGATATCCAAAGACTACTGAAAGAAGGCACCTGAGGAAATAAAATTTGTAAATATCTGTCAGGTGAACAATGCCTTAGTTGAATTATGAGTACCATGGAAAAGCTTGATCATCTCTAGGAAGGTAAAGCTGTGTTTTGTTTTGTTTTGTTTTTTTATAATAATTAAAGCTAATCTCTGTCTGTCGTCTTGTTTGTGTACTTACTTCCTGTATTTAGAAAGTCAAAGGCATTGAAGTCATTTAGTGAGAGATATATATGAATAAGAAGTAAATATGCACACTACAATTTAGAGATGTCCTACATGGTGGCTATTTGTCAACATGTTGATTCCTTCTCTGAAAAAGAAACAATAAGAGAAAAGGTTAAGGCAATTAATTTTCATTCTGTGTCCCTTTCTTCAGCCCCTCCTCTACTTCTATTTTTTCTATTGCCTTTCCTTATCTTACCATGATTTTATTTAGATTTTAAGCTCTAAATAAATTTGACTAAGGGGCTACTGCTTCAAACTACTGTAGCGTTTGCAACTTTTTGGAAGATTGCTACAGTGCATGCAATAAATCATTGAATGAAAATTTTGAATTCAAAGATTCAAAGGCTAGAGAAGTTTCATTATGTATCTTATGTATGACATTTGTTAATGATCCTTATGTCGTACTCGGCACTGGTGAGGCCACACCTGGAATATTGTGTCCAGTTTTGGGCCCCTCGCTTTAAGAGAGATATTGAGCTCCTGGAGCGGGTCCAAAGAAGGGCGACTAAACTGGTCAAGGGGCTGGAAAATAAAACTTATGGGGAGCAGCTAAGGGAGTTGGGGCAGTTTAGCCTGGAGAAGAGGAGGCTGAGGGGAGACCTGATTACAGCCTACAAATACTTAAGAAGGGATGGTGGGGAGGTGGGGGAAGGGCTCTTTACGTTAGTGATGGGTGATAGAACAAGAGGAAATGGGTATAAGCTTAGTCAGGGGAGATTCAGGTTGGATGTTAGGAAGTATTTCTTCTCTGAAAGGGTTGTCAGCCACTGGAATAAGCTGCCCAGGGAGGTGGTTGAGTCCCCATCCCTGAATGTGTTTAAGAAAAGGGTGGATGAACTACTTAGGGATATGGTTTAATGGGGGATTAAGGACGGTTGGACTGGATGATCTCTAAAGTCTTTTCCAACCTAGAAATCTATTAATTTATGAATCTACTTTGTTTGCAACTGTCTTGTTCATAAATTAATTATCTGTCTTCTTATTCATACCACTAATGTGAATATTGAATATTATTCATAACAATACATAACAAATAACACATGATGAATAATAACATGCACTAAATTTTAATTATATTTCCATAATAAATTATGATATTTTGTATAATGATAATATTTGATCTAGTTAAATAGACCATTTTTTGAACCATGCTTGCTAAGTCCTTTGGGTTTCATAGTGAGCCCTTGATAACTTCTATTTCAATTTATTTTTTCAACTGCTCATTCACCTAATCTATAGTGACTTCATTTTGACTAGTGGTGTGCAAACTTATTCTGGCTGTGAGAGATTACTTACAGATTGATAATCTTGTGCAACCCAAATACTTGCATGCACAACTGCATTTGGTTGAACTTGTAGTCTGATGACAGTCATGACTCTAAGTGGGGTTGTGACTCTAGTTTGCAAACAACCACTCTAGACTGTATTTGCATTGTTTGTTTATGAAGATGCCATGTAAGCCACTACCACAAGATTATTAAAGCCAGACATATCATATCATCATATCATCATATCATATCATATCATATCATATCATATCATATCATATCATATCATATCATATCATCTTCTTCCTGTCTACCCTATAAGCCAGTTATCCTGTCAAAGAAAGAAATTTGATTGAGCTGACAAACCTTGTTGGCTGGCACCTTACCAGGTATCAATGGGATCTGCCAAGATTTGTCTTGGCAGCCTCTCCCGTCAGAGCTATGAAAGCTGAAGGAGCACAGAAAAGCAGGTGGTGTGCTTACTGTAAGGAATTATTTATAATGACATTGTTTATGATAAATCTATTCTGTCTGTTTCTTATTGCCTTAGGAGTTTCTATATTGACATTCTTGCACAAAGTGAGACCTATGACTGTGGAGACATTAATTATTTCCTCTGAAAAATTGTGAAAAGTGATTGAAGTTATATAAGACTACAAAAAGAATCTTGTGATGCCTTTCTTCAAGAAGAGAAATGTAGGAAAAAAACCAAAAAACTGTAGACCTGTCATCATTGCTTTTATTTCTGGGCACGAACACTTAGAAGATAAGATGATGATTATGCAGCACCCCTTGCACCAATTGTGACCATTTTGAATTAGAAACAGAAGGCGTGGTGTCTCAGTTATTTAAGCCTTGAATCAACACTAGAGCCAAAATGGACTTATCAAGAACAAATTATTTTAAATCAATTTAATTTCATTCTGGGAAGGAATAACAGCCTTTGTGGATAGGAGATCAGTAATAAGTGTGATATTACTTGATTTTGCTAACAGTTTTCACACTGTTTCATAGTATTTTCTTAAGTAATGAAGGAAGTGTGGTCAAAAGGAAATAATCAAAAAGGTGGTGCAAAATTGACTGGAAGAAACACTCAGAGAATATCTGTCATTGGTCCAGTGTCAAAATGGAAGGATGTATGCACTGAGTTTTTCCTGTGCCCAAAGCTATTCACATTTTGTTACTTGAAAGTTTCTTACTTAGATAAGAGATATGTTTATTAAAACCAGAAACAATGCCAAATTGAGAGAGGCTAAAGAACTTGATAGGACAGAGTAAAAACTCAAAATCAACTGATGGTATTAGAGATACTTTCTGAAAAAGGATGCTATTCACTGGTGATAATTGCAAAGAGTTTAATTAGGTTAAACCAATCTAAACTTTATCTAACAGTTTGAGATCCAGTCTAATCCAGTCAAAGAGAGTCAACATCTGAAAAGTCCTTGAGAAGTTGGAAAATTTGCAAAAAATGTTTGCTCTTTTGCTTAGAACAAGTGGAAAATATTGAATTTAGAGAGTAACCACTGCACAGTTTGAAGACACAGGGACTATGAATCTCCAGTATCACACAGATCTGGAAAAAAACAAAGACCAAGCTGGAAAGTATAAGCAGTAATATCGCATATATGAAACATGAAATATGCTTTCTGCTATATAGACACCATAACAGTCAGTACTGGAATACCATGTTCACTTCTGGTGTCTGCAGTTCAAGAAAGAGGTGGATCAGCTCAAAAAATCCCAGAGGAAAACAGTGAAAAGGATTACACATCTTAAAAACTATGGCCTATGAAGAAGAGTTGATGGAATGTGGGATGTTTAGAGAAGCAAAGGCTAGATGATTGCTAATATGAGGTAAGGAATAAACTGTTCCTCATGCCAGATGGATTAAGACAAGAGGTGGTGAGGTGAACTCTAAAGAGAAAGATTTAAGTTGATATTAGGGAGGCAAAAGGAATCAACAGTGATATACTGTTGAATAGAGCATAGAGAGGCTGTGATAGCTTCCAAGTTTAAAAAGAGAATAAATGAACTCCATTTAAGAATGATACTGTATTGTTGACCCTTCTTTAGAGAAGAGGAAGGAACTAGATGATTTGTTGAGGTCCCCATAGGTCCTATTTTCTGTGGCCTCTCCTCTCAGAGCTCTCTCGTTCTTCCCAAGGCAGTGATAACAGTGTTGGATATGTAATAAATGTGCCCAGGAAAGTGTGAAGTTGCCCAACCTAAATACAAAAACTCAGTTGACGGATATTGCTTATTTTCTCATGTCTACACCCTTACACATGTGACCTTAACAAAGCAAATCTCTTTTGTCATTGTATGATGGCAAATGAATTATACTTCTTTTTAGTAATAACCCAGCAGGTCCTACTATCACTTTTGAGATGTTCACAGAATCACAGAATGGTTGAGATTGGAAGGGACTTCTGGAAGTCATCTTGTCCAACTTGACTGCTCAAGGAGGGCTACCCAGAGTCAATTGCTCAGGACCATGTCCAGATGGCATGCTATTTTTATCCTAAGCCCTCTGAGGATATGTCAGCTGGCATCATGGCAGGTATCAGATATATTTACCAAAATGTGCCTTGCAGACCCAAGAACTGTGCCATTTACACTGAAAATAGACAGGAATATTTAGGGATAAATGATATTTCATTTTCCTGACATAATAGGCTGAATTTTGTAAGCAATCCCAGACTGGTGAACATTACTGATAAAACTTCCAGTAGCAATGCACTTATTGCACTCAAATATTAGTCAACTACATCAGTATTGACCCACTTTTACCTTTCCACCAACAAGTAAAAATTTCGTGGTTTCATGCATACTAATGAGTAGTGTATTTTGCTTCCCTACAGAAGCCACTCTCTATTCAGAGCAGTAGTTATCCCCACTTCTGAAGATTTTCACATATGTTAAAAACAAGACAGAGATTGAATTATTCCTGTTAGGAGTTTCATGGATCTCTCTCTTGAGCTACCAACTTGGCCATTTCCCTCATTGACCGTTCCCTCTCTTGACATTGCATTTCAGTTCTCATTTCTTGCACTCCACCGGGAATCAGGGAGGGACTAGTGTACAGATTTCACCCTTTGATGTCTCCACACTTGTCTGTCTTTAAAATGAAGATCTCAGAATTGCCCAGCTGAATATTGTGCCAAAATGCATTAAAAAAGCCCAGGAGATGTGTAGACCACTTCTAGATATGGAAGGGCTCTTGCAACCTTTGGCAATGTCTGCACCACAGAGTGATATGTTTGGCTGTCTCATATCAATAATCTCTGTCTTCTGATGCATGACTGACTTGCAGGTGTCTAGTGCGCATCCCATACAGCCTACTTGGCTTCACATATATGGACATGTAGGGTCTCACATGCCCTAGAGGACTCTCTGCAGCTCAGCTGAAGTAAAGGAGGTGGATTAATTTGCTCCTGACAGCAGTCTTGGAGCACCCATAGCAGATAGATTTTGAAATGGTCACTGGTACAGTCACTGAGATTTCTGTGGTTCCAGCACAGAAGACCTATTACCAGACAGGACATCCACTTCAGTTTATACTATGACTTGGGCTTGTTAATTTTTTTTCACATTGGTGTATTTATCTGCAAAATGATTTTTTTTTTTTTTTTAATTTTCTGGATGTGTAAACTGTACTTAGTGCTGCTTCTTTAACCACACTGAGTTGAAGAGATGCCAAGTTGCTGTACAAATTACAGCCACCAAAAAAATGAAGCCCTGCAGTGAAAACCAGCATTGTCAACAGTCCATCCTTAGAAATGAAAATAGCTAAGGTGTAGGATAACTGCAATCACAAAAACAAAGCAACTTTTGAGGAAAGAACACGTGATAGCACCAAATTTTTCTGATGGGCCACTGTCACAAAGTATTTTGTTAAAAGTTAATTTTGAATTCTTAAGAGCTATTTTTCCAAATGCAAATGAAATCTATGTGTAGTAATGAACAAAAAAAAATAACTTCACACATCTTTAATAAAAAACGTATAGCAAATTCCTACAAAATATTGTTCCTTTGTTGTTCAGTCCACAAAACTGTTAACATGGCAGCAGTTAATTGATGTAAAGTTATACATTTTCTCTGTCATCTCTATAGCTTTTAACATCTGCCTAGACATGTTTTAGCAGAAATGCTCCTATGTTTACTAAACTACTTCTTTCCATCATCTTTTCAAGGATATAAGAAATCAAGGATGTGATTGCAAGAGTTTCTGGAATGAAATCTCAACCACGGGGAATATTGACTTTTTGATTATGAGCCAACTCTGCATAAGCTCAGCATTTCTGGGTTTTTTTACTCTGTCCCTCTTTTTTTTGTTGCTTATTTATACCTTATGGTAGCATTTTATCTTTAAACTCTATTAGAATGCATGAATTCAGCAAACATCTTCAAAACTCAGCACTGGGAACCGCAAGAGAGATACAGAATTCACCCCTTGGATGTAGTAAAGAGACTCTCTGATCACTGAGAATTAGTGCAAGCAATACAGCACATCCTCACAAAAGAAGTCTAGAAAGATATCTGTATATGTAAATTTCTACCAGTCTAAAATTACAATGTGGTTATCATTTGCCCAGGCAGAGGACAGGACACCAATATACCTGGGATGTCATTGTCAGACCACGACTCAGACCTGTGTTGTGCCACCCTGGGTAAAACACACTGAAATTCCTTTTGCCTCAACTACCCATAGTTTAAATGATAATGATTGCATGGGATCTTGTCAGATAAAAATTTGAGAGACACTGTGATGCAATGTCAAATGGGCTCTGTAAAATGGGTAAATATCTCTGAAAGAACCTTTTTCCTAATCATGTGCTGTAAGCTTTAAATAAATACCAAGCTTTTGACAAAGAATCAGAATGTATGGGGCAAATGCAATACTTTCTCATCACTGATGCTTTTCTAGCAGAAATTCATCACATTGCAAAAAATCCATGATGTTCTAGTTAGTAGTAAGCATCTTAGAAATTTTAATGGGAAAACAATTTTGGCATATGAACTTTTTTTTCCACCATAAAATGAGGATTCATACTTTTTTTTAATTTTAAAGCAAAATTTTAGCAAAAATAGTTTATTTTTTGGATATGGGATAGATCAGGGACAGTGGAAAATAAAGATTATTGTTTCCCACTTTAAAATATAGAAGAATACACTTTAAAAGTTTTTGGCACTAAAGAGGCATTGGAGTTTTGGCCAGCAGAGAGAAACAAGTACTTTGCTAAATCTGGATGTCTGGGTTCAGAGCCATGTATTTAGGTTCTAGTACATTCAAATTTCACACATTATGGCATTTTTTTTAAGATTGTTTAAAAAATTTTGTGACTGTTTCTTCAATTAAGGTCCGATTTTTGAGTACTTGCTGGTGGAAGTAATACACGTCAGATGAACCTATTTTTTCTTGGATGCCTACTCATTCATTTGATGGAAATAGAACTGATCAAGATTAAAAAAGCATTGTTACAGAGTTGTAAAATTAGACTGTAGGAATTTTCTGATGTGCTATCACGTCGCTCAGTGCCATAGCCGAATTGCTGAATAAATAGTAAAAAAACCCCCTGTGCAACAGAGGGCATTAAAGGTCACATGCTGCAATAAAATAGACATAAAATTCTACATTATATATGCACATAAAGACATTTTACTTCTCTGAGTTATTTCAATGCTTCACTTGATACTCATGTGGCCTGAATGAGAATGACATCAATATTGGACAATGCTCTTCTGCCTCACACTTCATGAAAATATGTTTTTTTTTGGGAAACTATTCCTCAAACTGTGTCTATAGTAGAAGCTTACCTTTGATGCATTCTGTTCTTTAAGACTCCTTAAGCAGTTTGAGGTCACTACTGGGGGACATATTCTCCCAAGTGAGATAATGCCAACAAGTTCTGCTTTTCACATAGATGTTTTGAATTTCTGACATTTTTAAAACATATTGTTGCCTCAGTCTGCTTCCCATTGTCCTGAAGTGAGAAAATAGTCTTATTTTGTAAACTTAAGGTAGATTGCAGCCTCTGTAACTTAGGTGCTTATGCAGAGATATGCAGGAGTAATATTCTCTTTCAAGAGCTCAATCTATCTACCTTTGTTTCCTGAATAGGAAACACAGGTACTTACTGCCTAGATTAAGACTTAAATTAGGTTCTCAGGTTAGACGGACTAGATGCCATGTTATAACTCTACGTGTTGTAACCACCTTGAGCTTCTTACCATCAGTACTGCTGTAAGGGAGATGGAGCTAATGTCTACAACACAGAGGGGTAGAGAGGAGGTTTTTGCTCTTCTGGAGTGGAGCTGGTTGCTACATGGGATACTTCTGGTGGTCTAAAATGGCATTAGATGCAGATGTGGCAAGGCTGAATCCTGCTTGAGTAGTCTGTCATTGAGGAGGAGGACTGCAGCAAGAGATATTCAAATCTTCAACTATATACATGTTTTTGCCTTTGGCTCAAGAGAAATTAGATGGTAGACAGTAAGCAAAAGAATAAATTCAGTTGGATTCCTTCTTTCAATATGTAGAGACTGATTTTTCATCTTTGTCTTAGAGGTAATCAGTCAGTTACATTTGAAGGTGTCTGAAGAAAAGCAGTGGTACCCCAGGAAAGGTGCTTTGCATTTTTGGCTAGTGCCATTGTTTAGAATTTTACCAGATAGGTAGAGATAAAAAAATTTGTATAAAAGTTATTTGGAGCTACTAAAGACCTTTATCTAATAAAATAATGGAATAAACTGACTTCAACAGCAAACTCAGTTCAACAACAAAAATTCTGACTCATGGCCAAAACTTAGGAGAAGTTTATGGTATAGAAAGAATTTGTATCATCTGAGACTTGATCACATGTACTTTAGTTTGAATGGAAAAAGGGTGCTTTTGTATAGAGAAAGAAAGAGGATTCATAATAAGACTACTTTGGTTGAAAGAGTAGTCAGCACATAAGTCTTCAAATTTTACCCTGATTGTTTTCCTTCTGACCACAAGTAAGAACAAGTTGGAAAAAAATGTTGCCTGAATGCTTGCTGAGCAGGGAGTTTAATTAACTTACCTTCAAAGGATAATTTTCACAGCATACCAAGATGAGTGATCTGCAGGAACATATAATTATTAAAACCAAATTCTATTTTAATTTGTTGTTGGATGAAAACCACAAAACAGCTTCATAAAATGAACTGTCTATCATCTCAGCTGAGATGTAAGTAATCACATTTTTGTGGTATGGACTTGTCTTTGATCAGGAATTTCTAATTGCCAGTGAAGCTGTAAATGTGATCATCATGTCACAGGCATATTGCTACCAACCGTAAATAACAGCTGAAATGATTATTTTCTCCCCTAGACCTTCCTATCTTCCATTATTGTATTGCACCGTGGTATTCCTACTTATACAGGTGCACAACCCAACATCTTCGATTTAATATTTGTGACAATAATAATTAAAAAATAGAAATGATATGACGGGGCCACAATTCTTTAAACAGAACCAACGCTGGAGATTAATTTCACAAGAAACTTACACTTTTTCCAAAATTGGCTTTTTTTTTTTTTTTTTTTTTTTTCTTTCTGTGAGTATAGCATGCTTAAGGGCAGCGCATTAGGCTTCTTCAATAAGCTATTATTTTGTGTAATTGTAGAAACTACAAATCACGGAACCAAGCAATAAGTTTGCTAATGGTTGTGATGACTGGTGCATATAATTAGTCCCAGAGGGTTCTGTCCTTGCCACAGTCACTCTTGTCTTCTCTTCCAAATCCTTGTCTGCAACATTTACAATATAATTTGCTGTGTTTCAATTTAGTCAATGTTCATTTTGGGCAAGTAATTTTATAGATATCATGAGATAAATTAAAGACCCAACAACATTTAAAGAACTATCCAAGGTAATCTCTTAAGAGTTAAAGAAGGGTGGAGCAGATCCTGAGAACTAAGGAGGGCAAATATAGGACTTAAGAAATAGGACAAGAAGAATCTGGTTGATTTTCTAAACTTCATTGTCCAGAAAGGTGTTGGTGCAGCTGATCTGTGAACACTGAGATGATCTTACAATACAACAAGATTGCGAGGAACAGCTACTATAGCTCTATTGCTAGCAAGTCACACCCAAGTTAACGATCCTTTGACAAGTTCATTTGTGTAGCATCTAAATAAGAGGGTGGGAACAAATGGTCTTTAATAGACTTTTAAACAGCCTCATACAAGAATGACATCTCATACAGAAATTAATGAAATATGATCTGCATGACATTATTGTATACTGGACGCCCAGTGTGGGCAAAAGCAATTATTTTTACTGCATTGTGAAACTTGAATTGGCTGGGATTCTTCAATGTTTTCTTACAGGAAAAGCACCAACTACATTTATAGTGATGGATGCAAAGTACCTCCAACCATGTGTGGATAACACTTTCCTAGGAGCGGCTGAAGCTTTTTCGAGGACAGGATAAAATGCTAGGTACAAAGAGGACAAACTCCAGATACTGGGCTGATTCCCTGGAAGTAATTCATCACCATCATTGATATCATTTTATATCTTGATAAATAGCGATTTTCCAAATTCTGCATCTTGTCGGGCCATGGCAACTTAATCTTCAACAGCTGAATTCTGTGGGAGCTTCATGAATTTTATGGGAGCAGGAGGCGGACTTCAACTGTTCATATTATTCAAGAACAGAAAGAAGGACTCATCTTCATTTCAGTCTCTTGAAGTGAAAACATTAAATGGAAAAGTTCCTGTTCACTTATTTTCTCTCTTAACAACAGATATTCTGGTGTCCCCACCATAAGAGAGACATAGATTTGTTGGAGCATGTTCAGAGCAGGGCCACAAAGATGAGCCAGGGGCTGGAGCATCACTGCTACGAGGACAGGTTGTGGGAGCTGGGATTGTTCAGCCTTGAAAAGAGAAGACTTCGGGAGGACCTAATAGCTGCCTTCCAATACCTGAAGGGAACCTACAGGAAGGCTGGGGAGGGACTTTTTACAAAAAGAGTGTCCACTGATAGGACAAGGGGAAATGGGTTTAAGTTGAAGGAGAAAAGATTTAGATTAGATCTTAGGAAGAAATTCTTTAGTACAAGGGTGGTAAGACTTTGGAATAAATTGCCCAGAGAAGTTGTGGATGACCTCTCCCTGGGGGTGTTCAAGGCCAGGTTGGACGGAGCCTTGAGTAGCCTGATCTAGTTGAAAGACGTCCCTGCCCGTGACAGGGAGGTTGGATTAGATGATCTCTAAGGTCCCTTCCAGCCTATGCCATTCTATGATTCTATGATATGTAGAGAAACTCTTTCCATAGCTAGCTATCTCCTTTGTCTGAGTTGCATTTTGTCATCTTTCAGTTCAGGCTGATGCATCTGCATAGTTCAAAGCTCTGTTCCATGACTTCTCCTGGGGCACTGAAGCAGAGGAGATGAAGAGAGTACTGTGGCTCCACTTCTTTCTTCAGCTGTGGAACGATGACTGTAGGACATATGCATGAGTCACACACATCGCAAAGTTACTTTGAGATTGGGCAATGACATCAGGTTGGGAAATCAGGAGAGAGAATACATCGTAAACCTGCAGAAGAGCTACTTTACAGCGTCATTTACTCGGCCCAAGGAACTGGCCAATATTTGGGGCTTTGCTTATTGCTTTTATTAAGACAAATTTATGTTAAAATTATTTGTTTCTTTCATGTAATAGTTTACCAAATCCCATACATAAAATTATATTTTCCAGAACACAGGAAGAATAAGACAACTAGAGGATTTCCTTTGCTCTGCTTTCTCAGTCTAACTTTCTACCCAGTGGTCTACCCAGGAAACTCCTTTTTCCCTCTTTGCCGTATTTCCTTTCACGTTTACATTCTCACTGATTGTATCGAAGCCTCCTCAATTTCTTCCTGTCTGCTGGCTGCTTCTCAGCTCCTCCTGACAAATGAATACAAGTAGCTTCACTAGTTAATTCCTGGCCCCTGTGTTTTTCTTCAGTTTGGTTTGGGCTATGGTTTTCATTATATCATTTTTTTTGCTCAACAAGGGGCATTTAATAGTTTCTTCTTTTAGTGTTACTGGAAGGATGTGACTGTGGTCTCCAGCAGGCTTTTTTTATTTGAAACAGTGAAGTTCAGACTTGTTACGATGAAAGATTCTTTTCTGGCCTACTCTTAATTACCATTTCCAGGCATTCTCAAAAGAGAACTGTTGATATGGATCCAGGAAATTTTTTATATGTTTCTTTCACTTAGGTGTGACAACCACATAACCACATGCGCAAATGGATTCTCCTAGGGTCAGAGACTTGTTATGTGCAAGTGGAAAATGGAGTGTGGGAGAAATGGATGAAGTCTGGTTAAAAAAGAGTCTGGACAACAATATCAATTAACATAATTATTTAATCAGTGTTTGTCAAAACATATGTACAGCAATGAATGATGACTAGCTCATAGGAGAAATGAACTTGTGAAGTTCCTTTACTCAGTGACACAAAAATTTGCATTTGAAGCATGGTAAAAGCTAGCTATGTAACATCTTTTATGTTCAAAAGCATTACCATTGTACCTGGCTGTCACATAAACTAAAATCGGCATTGATTCCAAGTGAATAAACATTCATTTTCATTTCTCCAGTGGTTATGCTGCTTTCTCAAGTATGATTTTATTGTTATATCTCCAGATAAACTTTTTTGTTTTGAGGGAACGTTTGTGAAAATGGCACATGTGGTTTTGCAAGGCAACGTTGTTAAGACATGAAGTCTGGTGGTTATATTGATACACGGAAATTCCTGAAACGAGAAGCCTCCCTAGATGTGGTAATTTTTCTTCTGTTGCCTGTCATGAATGAGGGGCCTAATTCCTACACAAGGAAATTAAACCCTTAATTTTTGTTGTGTTTCAGTATGTCAGGTCAGCTACCCCTCCAAATCCTAAAAATGGTGTACCTGAAACTCACCTTTTGTATGAACTTTGACATCTTAGCAAAAATACACTCCAGAGCGTGAAACCACTCACAGGATTTAGGTGACCAGATCCCAGTATTTAATTAAGAGCTTTTATAAACTGGTCTGACAATTAGAGTACTGTAAATGCACCAATCACCCAACATTTTGCATAGTAAGCAATCCTCACTCTAGGTGATTCTGGGCTATGGTACAGACAGGAATGTACAAGGAGAACAGACTGGCTTTATAACATAGTGGTTAGAGAACTCACTTTTCTTTTGGGAAAATCTTGGCTTCTGGGCCATGTGCCTAGAACTGTTTGTGCATTTTACTTCAGATCATCACTGGATAAAAAACAGAAACACTGAAGAGAACAATGACTGGAACCGCACCTCTCCTCCTTTCCAGCAAAGTTCCTGAGTCATTACAATATTAAGTCGAGAACCCATTGCCACTGTGGTTTTGACTGTTCATGGTTCCAGCATCAACAAGAGGTATGGGAAGTAAGTGCTTTTCCAGCACAATCTGTTGTTTAGTAGTTCAGGCAAAATAGATCACATACACAAAAAGTAAGTCTTCAAAGAAAAGGAGCTCTCCATGCCACCTGAAAGGTGGAGACCTGTCATGTATTCTTCGGCTGATTTCAAACAAATAAGCCATAAACATACCTCACATATAAAGATGCACAAGAGAAACAGTTGTAGACTTTCTGGGTTGCAGCTTCATGTTGGAGAACGAGTTTAAATCATTGTAAAATATGATACATGATCACAGAATCACAGAATCACAGAATGTTAGGGATTGGAAGGGACCTCAAAGGATCATCTAGTCCAATCCCCCTGCCTGAGCAGGACCACCTAGATCAGATCACACAAGAACGCGTCCAGGTGGGTTTTGAACATCTCCAGAGAAGGAGACTCCACAACCTCTCTGGGAAGCCTGTTCCAGTGTTCTGTTACCCTTACTGGGAAGAAGCTCTTCCTTATGTTTAAGCAGAACCTCCTATGTTCCAGCTTATATCCATTTCCCCTTGTCCTATCATTGGACACCAGTTAGAAGAGCCTGGCTCATCCTCATGACAGTCACCCTTTACATATCTATAAACATTAATGAGGTCCCCCATCAGTCTCCTCTTCTCCAAGCTAAAGAGACCCCCCAGCTCCCTCAGCCTTTCCTCATAAGGGAGATGCTTCACTCCCTTAATCATCTTTGTGGCCCTGCGCTGGACCCTCTCAAGCAGTTCCTTGTCCTTCTTGAACTGAGGGGCTCAGAACTGGGCACAATATTCCAGATGCGGCCTCACCAGGGCAGAGTAGACGGGGAGGAGAACCTCTCTTGACCTACTAACCACACCCCTTCTAATACACCCCAGGATGCCATTGGCCTTCTTGGCCACAAGGGCACATTGCTCTCCACCCGGACACCCAGGTCCCTTTCCCCTGTGCTATTCCCCAACAGTTCAGTCCCCAACTTGTACTGGTACATGGGGTTGTTCTTACCCAGATGCAAGACTCTACACTTGCCCATGTTGTATTTCATTAAATTTCTCCCTGCCCAACTCTCCCGCCTGTCCAGGTCTCTCTGAATAGCAGCACAGCCTTCAGGTGTGTCAGCCACTCCTCTCAGTTTACTGTCATCAGCGAACTTGCTGACCATGCACTCTATCCCCTCATCCAAGCCATTGATGAATATGTTGAACAATACTGGTCCCAGTATCGACCCTTGAGGGACTCCACTGGATACAGGCCTCCAACTGGACTCTGTCCCATTGACCACTACTCTCTGGCTTCTGTCCTTCAACCAGTTCACAATCCACCTCACTATCCGATCATCCAGACCACACTTCCTCAGTTTAGCTGTAAGGATGCTGTGGGAGACTGTGTCAAATGCTTTACTGAAGTCAGGATAGACCACATCCACTGCTCTACCATCATCCACCCACTGGGTGATGTCCTCATAAAAGGCTATCAGGTTTGTCAATCATGACTTCCCCTTAGTGAAGCCATGTTGACTGCCCCTTATGACCCTCTTATCCTTGATATGCCTAGAGACAGCACCAAGGATAAGTTGTTCCATTATCTTTCCCGGGATGGAGGTGAGGCTGACCGGTCTATAGTTACCTGGGTGTTCCTTCTTGTCCTTTTTGAAGACCAGAGTGACATTTGCTTTCCTCCAGTCCTCAGGCACCTCTCCCGTTCCCCACGATTTAGCAAAGATGATGGCGAGTGGCCTGGCAATGACATCTGCCAGCTCCCTCAGCACCCATGGGTGCATCCCATCAGGATCCATGGACTTATGGATGGCCAGGTTGCTTAACTGGTCCCTAACCAAGTCCTCATCAACCAGGGTAGACTCCTCCTCTATCTTGACTTTCTCAGGAGCCTCAGTGTTCCGGGGCTCATCAGGGTAGCCTCCAGCAGTATAGACTGAGGCAAAGAAGGCATTCAGTAACTCTGTCTTCTCATCCTCTGTCACCAGGGCACCCTCCTCATTTGACCAGTGGGCCTGCATTGCCTGTAGTGTTAGTTTTATCTGCAATGTATTTGAAGAAGCCCTTTCTGTTGTCCTTGACCTTTCTTGCAAGGTTTAATTCCAAGGAGGTCCTAGTTGCCTCCTTACATCCTGTGACAGCAGACCTATATTCCTCCCAAGTGGCCTGCCACTTGGCAGGTGATAACTCAACTAGATAAGACTAGAAGAAACTGTAGGAGAGCAGGGTATCTCAAGTACATAAGTGCACTAGATGGACTAAAATATGATTAAAAGATCATCCAAAAGATGGACTTTCAATTGACCAGTACTTTGAATTTAGGCAACAAGATTATTCTTGGAGCACAAAAATGCTCTCTAGACCTTCTTCTAGCTTCCCTGAATAGACAGCCTTTCCTACATTTCTGTAGTTTCGAATTACCCTGACTGAGGCTCAGTATCTTTGCTGGTTCTTGGAGTGAGTTTATACAGTTGCCATGAATCTTTGTTTTAGGCATCAGAGATGTCCCAGTAGACAGGCACCTTCTTTTTATGTTAGTCATTTGACAAATTTCAGTGTAACTGAGGACAGAGCTCATGTTGGTCTGTTCTATCACAGAAACATTGAAGGAAATAAAATCTCTATATTTTTTAACCTTTCATTTTCTTTATTGGCCCAAGATGAGCCTTTTATCTCATACGGGGAGCCAACAGCCAGCTATGTATTTTCTAATTAATATTTTCATGAAATTCCAGATGGTCGTTGTTTCTATTTGAATAGCTCTTTGTTTTTGTAGAAGCATCAAGTTAGAAAAAAATGTATAAAAAACATTTGAAAGAGGTAAGCATATGAAAAATTTTAAAAGGATTTTTTATTTAATAACATTTTCCTTAGGATGACCAAACTGCTGGGAAAGCTAAGTAAAAGAATGTTCCCAACTTTTGACATTACACAGTGCTACAATAGCTCGTCTTTGGCTTATTGTCTGTTCCTTAAAATGTATGGCCTCCAGATTTCAGTGAAGATAATCTCAATAGCACAGCAGGCTTCAGAAACGGCTCCAATGGCTTCAACAGTGTGTTGCTGATTTCCTCTGGTTCTGCTCTGTTTTAATTCTTCATAATACCTTTAACTCCTTTTTCTCAAAAAGTTCTGGACTTTTAACCACCTATTGCTCTGAGTTACATTTGAAATGTCTGTAACTGAAAGTGATCAAAGCACAATTTTTAGGCGAATTTCCACTGATATATTAGACAGGTCTCTGTTAGCACTCATCTTCACTGTTTACTCTTTAGAAGAGCTATTCTCCTTCATCACTGATAAAGTAAATATTTCATATAGTCACTAGGGAGTGAAAAATATTTCAGAACAATGAAGTATAATTAAGAAGACCTCAGAGGAGAAAAAGCTTTAAAGTAATTTTGAGTTGTTTCAAAAATCAATTAAATTCCAAGGGGTCTGTGTCTAATTCTGACTCTCAGAATGATTTCTCAGGAAACAAGCTTCCCAATAAATTTGATTACACTATTTACATCTGTTCATATTTATCTACAGTTTATGAAATGGATTAAGATTGTTGCCAACTCTTGTGATTTTGTTACATGCCTTAAGAGATTTGGTTGAGAGTTTTTCTAAATCTCACATGATCTCAGTTTTATTGTTTCAAACCTAATGAAATCTTCCTCAAGTATAAAGATTCCTATTACTTTCTGTGGGATTTAAATGAATCTCCCATGTGCTGTGGTAAAATTATTCTCTACAATTCGCCCAAGAGAAGTACGATTGCTATCACCAGGTTCTCAAGATCTTGCTCAGTATAAGAAATATCTGTGTCTGTGCCTAATAGGCTATTTAAAAAACTGTTAGGAAGGAAATTGATACAAATATCTATATTTAAGAAGGAGAAACTGTATTTTGGGTTCTAGAACATATTTTAAAAGAAAGGATGAAGACCACAGGAAAAGAGGTTTTAAAGCCACATGGATTTATGTGAAACTAATCCAAAAACTTCTTTGAAAAGATAACAAACATTTAAGACACCCTTTCCCTCAGCTATCAATCTGATCTATCTGGACTTTGTCAACACATGTAATACAGTTCCATAAAGAAGAATATGTGTATTGGGCCAGAGTTAGAAAAGAAATGCCTTAAAGAGAAATCTCAAGGAGATGTGTTGCAGGGAAAAATTAGGCAGAAGAGAAATCGCAGTTCCTCAGGAGTTCAGGGATTGTTTTCTGTTAATTTTCTTGTTAGCTGTGTGGAGATACCTAAGCTCTGTTGTTTCTTTATAAAAGAAAACTAAAATTTGACAGTGACATTTCATAGTGAACTTGAGTAACCTTGAACTTATGTAAAAGTAGTGGATGGAAATACATTAGTATAATGTACACTGCTGATTTTCTGTGGTTTGTGCTTTTTTGGTTGTTGGCTTTGGATTTTTTTTTTTTTTTTTGAACTAGCACATTTTTGGGATGCTAAATCCAACTTGTGAGCTATGTGAATTCAACCTTGCTGAATTCTTTACTTATTAGTCTCCTACTGAAATTAACATGACTTAAAAAGAGGAACATAGTTAGTCATAGTGTGTTTCAGCCCAGAAAAGATACTAACAAAAGTCAAACAAACATTGGTGTACAGGAACTCATGAAGAAAAACACCTTGTCTAAAGGTTTCAGTATTAATGTTTGAGTTGCAATAGTCTTAGAAAAATCAGTATGTCTTTTTTCTTTTGTATCACTCTAATGGCAAATTTTAAGGAATGTATTCAAAGGTAAATTAAAAAGAAAGAAAAAGAAGACAACTTAGCAGGCAAGATGAAACTCCACATAAACCTGAATAAATTGTCTTCATGTTGCCAGCATAATATTATAAAGAGCAGAAACGCAACATGCGTTTCACATAAACACCTATAGGTAGGCCATATTTTATCTATTCAGAACCCTTCTATAGAATCATAGAATCGTTAGGGCTGGAAGGGACCTTCAAAGGTCATCTAGTCCAACCCCCCTGCAAGGAACAGGGATATCTCCAACTAGATCAGGTTGCTCAGGGCCTCGTCCAACCTGGCCTTGAACGTCCCCAGGGATGGAACATCCACCACCTCTCTGGGCAACCTGTTCCAGTGTTCTACAACTCTCATGGTAAAATCACAATAGCCTAATTGACTTCCTACTATTTCAAAACACTGCCCCATTTGGCGCAGATATTTTCTGCTAGCAGCTAAATGTAATTTGGCTCAGGGCAGAAAATCTGTTAGCAATGTCTTAGAAGGGAGCCAGCATCACTAAGTAAAGAAATCAACCTAAAATTTCTCTTTGAAGCTTTCGGCTATTGGTAAGTCATAGGATTTAGGAAAGAGGAGAGGCTGTACGAATATTCATGTTAAATAATGCTTCTGCTGTATATTAAGGCATAGAAGTTTAGTAGGTGCTTTCAGCATTGTGCGACTTTGCAAAGTAATACTTTTCTGGTTTCCCTGTTAGTCTATGTCCTTCATGACATTTATTTAAAGACTCTTTGATGCAAAGCTCATGCCATAAAATCTCAGGAATTCCCAGAGAGTATTCTCATCATTGGGTACTCTTCTGTTTCCATTTTATATATCTGCTTCTTGCATAAACTCTGGATTTTTTTCTGCAGAGGAGTGACACAGCTTCTGCAGTGGAGATGAAGAGTTTCTTCACAGACTATGCTACAGAATAGTCTGATGAACTGCTCATTTTCTTAGAAATGAAGGCAATATAAGGCTTTTAAATGTCCTCTCCTGCAGGAGCTTAAAACTGAGAACTTATGTTACCTGTATTTCAGTCACTGGAGAATTTTTCAGTCTGAAACGTAGAGTCTGGCAGCCCTGCCTGGCAGCTAATACTCTCTTGAGTTTAAATTCCAACCGTGTACTCTACTCTATTGTAGGTGTAGGAACTAGTCTGAACAGAGCTCAGAGTTCCCCAAATGGTTTACATTAAGCAGTCCTCTTTTTCTGGTATCCAGCATGTATGCCTGTAATGGCTGTCTTGGACTGTCTTAGAGAAACCAGTGAATTTGCATGAAATGTCACAGAGGTATCATTTCAGAAGATGCTATGCTTTTTTTTTTTTTTTTGTAATTTTGAAGCATGCCATTGAGTTTTGAAATTCTTTATCTAAGTTTTCAAAGTTGAATCAAGAAAAGAATTTTCCTTTTTGAATACTAGCTGCCAGCTGTGGGATTATCCCACCTGTATGAACGCCCGCCAGCGATTCCACTTTTGCTCTCTCTTGCGGAAATGGCTTGGCAGCCATCTCACTTTTAGCCTTTCTTCTGAAACAATTCTCGCTTGCCTGACACTTCCTCTCTCCTGCTTATGCTGCTTGAGGCCAATAAAATAAATCTGCAGCCAGCTCCAGGGTTCTTTACACTCCTGTGTGGTTCAGCTCATTACAGATTCCTTGTCATGTTAAGTTGTGAAGAGTGGAAGGAGGAATTCGTTGTTTTAAAACTTCCTTTCTTTTCTGAATCTTTCAGCACCAAGCCAATCTGCTGTAAAAAGCTCTGGTTGGTTGCACTTTTATGTGCTGCTGAGTATCATATGTCTCTTCCATCTTCTTATCATGATTTGGTCCACAGCCAGGCTCTGAATAGCAAGTCATCTATCCTAATTGCTTATCAGATCATGGTAAAGCCCTTCTTTAAGTAGGATGAAAATCTTGGACATTTGATCTTCCGGGCCATAAACTTGTAATTGAAAATTCTAACATCCTGTTTCATCATGAAGCAGGCTCTTGCTGTAGTCTGAGCTGCTGATTATGCTTTGGGATTATCCTCTGGTGGTTTGATATGTACTTTTTTCAGCTGCAAGTTTTTTCAAAGCTGCATGAATCTTCACATGAATGCCTGTATCTCACAATAGTGTAATTGTCTCTGCTATTGTATATCTGGTGAGATAACCAGTGCCAAATATTTCACCTGAGCTTTTTGAGAGCTGTAGTCAGAAAATTCAAATTCACTCTGTCCTAAAGATCCTACTGGAATTACTTTTGGCCCTGGATTCTTTAATAAGAAAATACAAAATGTATTTTTTTGGTGGTATAGAGGATTGTAATGTCTGAATACATGACATTTTGATCTAGAGAAGAAGTGCAGACCAAATGTAAAGCAGCTTAATCTGCTTTGATCAGTTTTGAAAGGTAGTTCAATATGTTGAGCAATAATTTGAAGAAAACTGTGAACTTGTAGAGCAAAACTAGCATAACTGGAGAAAAGCTAATATAAAAAAGTACACAATTGTTTAAGTTTTAGGTATGTCAAGGCATGCCTCAGCAAAAAAGGAAGCAGTGAAAATATTTCCTTGAAATATAGGCAGACAAATTTGAGTGCGTCCTAGTTTTAGCTGGGACAGTTAGCTCTTCTTTTTAACATCTAGAAGAGCTCCATGTTTTGGTTTTACTCAGAGGCTCGCTCTGAGAAGAATGCTGATAGCAAGTTGATGTTTGAGACTCCAAGGACTTTTCAGTGTGCTGGAGTGCAGAAGCACGGCAGGATAAGGGGGGAGCATAGCTGGGACAAGGTGGCCACGATTCCCCTTGTGATTTGTGGTGGAACTTAAGACTGAGGGCCAAACTGGCCAATTAGTATTCCATATCATGCAGCGTCATGCCCAGTATAAAAGTGAGGGTCAGCCGGACAGAAGGGCTTTTGCGCTTTGGCTCTTTCGCCGCTTTTTCTCCTTTGCGCTTGCTGCGCTGTTGCTCTATTGCTTTTCTTTCTTTTTCTCTCTCTCCCAGTACTCCCACTCTCGGAGTACTCTCTCTCTCTCTCTCTGCCCCTCTCTATTTCGGGGCCTCGCGTTCGTCCGGGATTGCAGCTTCGGGATGAGATGGGCTTCGCATACGAGGAGGTGGTGAGCATCTACACTGTGTATTAAATTATCTGTATTAAATTGTTCTTATCTCAACCCACGGGTTTCCCGTTTCTCCTTTAATTCTCTCCCTCATTCCTGGAGGTGGGGGAGGGGGAGTGACCGGCTGTGTGGGGGGTTCAGCTTAACCCACAACAGAGTGTCTAGTCTAGATGTCCAAACCAGCCACACAGGCATTCAGAACTCAAGAATGGAAAAGATGTCCAGCTGGTGTGATATGCAAATCTTGATAATGGGTCTAAGAAAGGTAAAAAGTTTTAGTTCAGAGGCCTCAGTGCTGAGATACAGTACAAGTGCTAAGCAGGAATTAAATAAAATTCTGCCTAGGAGAGTTTGTGTAGTTTACTGCTAATAGCATAGTCAATATAGGCAATACTTAGCCTACTTATCCCAGTGATTTATCCTAGACAGAAGATAAAAGAAGCAGACTGTCATCTTTATTTAAGAAGAAAGTTTGTCCTGTATCCAGGACTATACAGCATTTCTGGCACTAGTCAGAATTTTCATTAATGACATGAATGATGGAAGAAAAAACATCTTTATTGCATTTGCAGACAACACCAAGCTGGAAAAGCGCGGTAGAGGACAAGGTTAGAATTTAGCCAGGACCTTGACAAATTGGAGAGGAGATACGAAAAGAGTAGGATGTGATTCAGTAAAGATAAGCAAAGGGTGCTATATTTAGCCAGGAATTGTCAGCTACAGAAATGCAGGATGTGAAACAACTGTCTGACTAGTGGTTCTGCAGAGAAGGATCCCAAGGTTGTAGTGGACCATAGCTGGACACAAATCAACAACATGACAGCATATAGTAAGGAAGACGAGCCGAATACCACACTATATAGAGAGTTATGTCTTTTGTAAGACATACGAAGAAATTTTTCTGCTTGGCTTCTCATTAGCACCTCCTTAGCTGGAAGAATGTCTCCAGTTAGGAGGCTACCCTTTAAGACAGATGTAGATCAGTTTGAAAGAGAAGAGCTGTGAGAATAGTCGGAGGCTAGAAAATATAATGGATGAGGAAAGACATAAATATTGTAGTTGTTTGATCTAGAGAATGGAAGATTGATGTTAAGACATGATAACAGACTTCAAATATTTAAAAAAATCGAAGGGAATATATCAGTAGTTGATAGTGTAAGAAAAAATTGGCTTAGACTAGAGCAAAGGAGATGTTAGGAAAAACTTTCTAAGGATAGTGAAATACCAAGATAGATTGCCTGAAAAGGTTGTGTAATACTTGTCTACATTGTTAGAGACTTTTAAGTATTGGTTAAATGAGTATCTGCCAGGAATATTTTAACTCAGCACTTAAAAGTGAAGTGTACCTATAAATGATGTTGTTCATAATGACATAAAGTTGCAGTGGTGGTACTGAAGTCACCTTGGTTCCAGAAGCAGGTATCAGGTACTCAGACAGTGCATCCTATCATGGTGTAAGAAACTTTCATGATGATTAACAGAGACCTGGATATGAATGAGAATCCCTGCGTTTCAAGCAGCCATATGTGCTGTGTGTCAATGCATATCCTGCGTATTGCCCTGCTACAGTTAGTGAACTCTTTTATGACCTTGGGGATACTGTTGAGGATAGCCAGATGTTTTGGACCCATTCCTGGTCATCTCATTTCTTCAGGATGATGTAATCTTGCCTGGAATACTTCTCTGTCTGACACAAAATTGCAACTAATACCTGTGTGGGAAGGTGAAATGTTGCTGCTTGGAGAACTCTGCCTTTTCTCAGTATGTTGATCAAGAATAGCTTGACTACCTGGTTCCACTGGGTACAAGTGATCCGAGTGGTGACACAAGATCCAAGCCTCCTCATGCCTTCCACATGAGCCACACACTCCTGAATTTGACTGAGTTTGAATTGTAGTTGTATAGTCACCTAACTTGTAGCAAATTGCATTACAGATGAGAAAAATCATCTGGAATAGTTATCAAGTGTCTGTGAGATCCTCTGGGCAAGTTGAATGAATGCAGGTAGCCTACCACCACCATCCCTTAGCTTCACCCATGTAAATGTCAGGGAACACACTCCACATCAGGGTAGGGACAGCCTTAGGTTCCCTCTTATATGCATTGCAGAGAAAGGATCTAAAAAGCTGCCAATAGCATCAAACAGTAAATTTTTCAAGGAGAACTCTATGTGGGCTGCTTATAGATTGTAACACAGCATATAGCACAAACAATCAAGGTCTTAAACTTAAAATAGGGAAAAGCACTGAAACCAAAATCTTTTCCATTTTATCCTACCAAATACCCCAAAACCAGAACTTCAAAAGTTTACTTTGAGTAAGAAACCATCCTTCTAAAAAGAGACAAAGGAAATATGAAGAATGAATACCTGAAGAATGAGAAAAAGAAATGTAAATATCAAAGAATATGAATAAAAGGTGAATTTATAAGAATTAATTAGGAACATGATGGTACACTGATGATTGATTGAGCAGAAGATAGTAATGTGGCTTTCAAACATGAATTTAGAACAAGGAAAAACCTCAGTGATTTACAGTGAAATGTCGGCGAACAGGAACAAATGCTTCATCAATTGCTTATCTATGCTTTTAGGATTTAACGGGAGGAATTCAATATATGATACTTCTGATGTGAAACATTTCAATGACGGCTCTGAAGCTCTATTTACTAAAATTAAATGTTCTCAAATCAGTAGGCTCCCATAGACTAAGCATATAAAGGCATTGATAGCGTTAACTAATACAGAATTGCTACTCCTAATATTTTTTTCTCTAGGGGAAAATCTAAAATAAACATTTTAATGTATGAAATATCTAAACTCAGCTAAAAATATAAGACTAAAATTCACAATTTTATACAAATTCACTCCAGCATTGCTTATTGACTTGTAAATTATTCTTTCTGCTTTCTTCGTTTTCTCTTTTTCTATTCTCAAATATTTTGTTTTTCCTTCTGTTTAGTTAGCACATCCTGTTCTTTGTTGCCTGCTGTTTACTGCAATTCCCCTCCATGTCACAAATCACTGTAATTATATGGCTGATGAGACCTCTAGTTTCTTCTTGGTGTTACCATGTTCAACCCTTGTTACTCAAATATAGAATATTACAGAGTTAATAATTAATATTGTCATTTATGTCTAATGATTTTGAGACTGATCCAAAGTCTCTAATTTTTAATGGGCTGTTAGTTATGTCTCAAATGAGGATATGCTCTCACAGAATTAAAAAAAACCACTCGCTATCATAGTGTAAACAGTATTTTATCACTATTTTTTCTGGCAAAGCTTTTCTTACAAAGTAGTGCTCACTCTGACCATCTGTGCTCATTTAAGTGAAACTGAGCAGTTTCTTTTTCTGATTCAGATTCCAGGCTTCCCAAATTTTTTATTTTGTGACATTAGAATCATTGCCTATTTTTTTCATCAAGCTCCTAAATTCTTTTCTGATTTTAAGACTTATTAATGATTTCATAGAAATTTTCACAAAAATTACTATCAAGAGGAACTCCAAAGTTTCCTAAATGTAATCCGTGTATTACAGATCAGATAGTTTCAGCCAAATGCACCACTGTCTTTGGCAAAGCTTCAGTAGACTGTAACAAAAACCAGAACAGACCAATATTCCATTGATAGCAGTGAAATAGTTGAGACCAATACAGATGGTGTCAGTGAGTCAGATGCGAGGTTCCAGGTTATCACTGAGTGGTAAATCAGGCTACAGAAGAAAGGGAAAGCTTTCTGAGGGAAAAAACTCCTTCAAAAAAGAGAGAACCAGTGACCAGTATAAATTTTGTGCAGCATACTTCAGTAAGGCATCTGGGAGGCTTCTGCATGCACAGCTGAACACTGATCCATCTTTCTCTAAATGCTGCAGCCTTCAGCTCTAAGGTTGGCACTCTGTGATCAGTGTCTGATGATGTAGAGAAAGATAAAGAATATTTAATCAAAATTGTCCTCATTTATAAGTCATCTTATGCAATTACTATTAACTCTAACCTAAGAATTTACTAATAAGTATTATTGGACTATAAAGACATGAATGTCCATTGCTGTACTAGAAAAGGTTGTCCTAGCCAGCCATTTCAACTTCACCTTCATCTAATGCAGGCAGAAGACAAACCATGTTTTTTAAAACATTATTCTATTTTTTCCTCAAAAATTCCAACCAAATGTCAATCCTCTGACCCTTGGACAACTCTCAATGTTTAATCCCACATCTGCTATCAGGCTGTCTCAAGGACACACAGCAAAACTTCTTTTACAATTCTAGGTCATTTTTATGGCACTCTGGAAATCTCTGACAATATCCAGGACAAAATGGCCTAATAACAATGCCTGGTATGGGAGGATAACAGTATATGTTTTTGAACATCCAAAACTGAGAAAGAGTTTGCACCAAACTTACTATGTTAAAAAGCAAGATGAAAATAAGCCAATTTAAGAGTATCCGAGACTTTGGAAACAAAACAGGAATCAACTCGAGAAGCAGCGTCACAGGAGCATTAAATCCTGTAGTGGGGTGTTGGGAGAGTCCTCGGAGTGGGAGGAAGACACTGGTGGGCACAGCCAGGCATTGCCCCACAGCATCCCCAGCCCTGCCTGGGCTGGATCCAGCAGCGAGTGTCCTGTGGGGCACAGGAACAGCCTGCACCCAGCCAGGGACCCAGCACAGGGATGGCATGGGGGAACTCCTACCTGGGGTGCACATGGGTGCCTGCCCACAGTGGTGCCTTAGTGGGGTGCTGGCAGTGGCAGAGGTGCATGCACAGCTGAAGCACCCACATCTTCACATGAGGATCTGGCTGTTTATGCTGTATAGCTGATACTGATATATAGTTCACTGATGACTGGTTTATTGCTTGTCATTAATAAATCAATAAACTGCTTCCATCCTGATTTTTTTGAAGTAGGTGAACTGAGCATTTCCCATGTGACAGTCCCACACATCTGACTTTGCATCGTTTTTTTTTTGCTCTGACAACAATGCACCCTGCTCTGTAGCTCACATAGGACGGTCCCAGAGGTAATACTTTTTGTTTGGTTGTATTGAATACATCTGGTTACATTCTAATATTTTCACAAAATTATCTAGAATGTTTCATGTCAGTTACTTGTCCTCATTGCTTACCGTCATGCCAATACTCTTAAAATTTTTATTTTTACCAGAAAGATTTGACAAGATAAAAATACTTGCTAATACTGATCCAAGAACTTTTCTTGTTAGTAATCCTGTCTCTTTTACACATTAGCTTTGAAAATTGTATGTTGAGCCCTGTCAACAAGACAGCTTTCAAGTAATTTAATTTTTGTCCTGCTGTTACTGTATAATACAATATTGAAAACGTTGTATAGTAATAAGCCAAGTACTGACTGTAAAACGTCAGAATGTGCTATCTTCCAAATACACTATGTTAGTGCCATTACTTTTGGAAACTAGATTTGTACTGCTGTCAATAAAGACCACAAATTTACTTCTGACAAGACTTTTGTCTGTGAACAAGGTTGTCTTATTTAAATTCCAGGTTTTATCTTTATTTGCACGTATCTATGAATCTATTTAAATTTCTATATTTTAGCCTTCCTATAAGTTAGGCTAACTGATTTGTAATTCACAGGATTGTTCATTTTATCCTGTTTAAATACAGGATTTATTTGTAGCTATCCAATCACTTGGAATTTCTTCAGTTTCCCAGAACTCGTTAAATATCACATGAGTTGTTCTGAAAGCTCCCAGCTGGTTTTCTTGGGACTCTTGGGTGTCAGCTATCTGGGCCTGTTGATTTGCAAATGTTTAATTTCAACAGATGTTCCTTTACATCGTTCTTTGCTACACATGGTAAACCTGCTATTACAGCAGCAACAGCATCTGGGATACATACAATCTCATGCTTCTTTCCACATACAGCACATAAATGTCTATTAGCCATTTCTGCATTGTAATTCATTTTTTTGTGAGAGCCATCTAGATGGACATGTACCTGTAATCCAATCCTCTCAATATTAGCTTTCCTTCTGTTTTAGATGGCCTTCAACATCTCCTTTTAACTACACTGGCCTCCTACCTAGAATAAACTCTTTTTCATGTTCTTGGAATTGTGTTTTATGGGATACCCAGTAGGATATTCATTAACAATTCCTGGCTTTTATTAAAACACTCCACATTAAACACATGTGCCTTGTCAGTTATCATCAGTTGCTTCAAATTTGGTAAAAGTGACCACTTCAGGATTCAGGTATGCTGATAATGAGTTAGTGCTGTGAGTGTTCTCGTAACTGAAATCTAACTAGATTAAGATCACTGGCATCTTTTTTTAGGTAAGTAATTGCTGCATCTCTGCCAGTAGGAATAATGCCCAAATACTGAGTTACCTCATGCTGTCTGCTCTTGGCTACTCAACACATCCAGCAAAGACCCCTTGAGTTGAAGTCACTCTTGGCAACACTGGTTATCTTCCTTTGCATCTCAGCTGTGTTTTAAAGAGTGGTTTGCACTGTGCATGGAAGATTAAAATTCTAACAGAAAGGTACCTTCCTTAGTTTCATTAACCAGAACTTCTGTCCATAAACTTTCATAGTACAGTGTTTGGAGTCCTCTGTGGCTGCAACATCTTTGATGTGAATTGTTACTTTTTCTCCCTCATCCCTCTTCCAGTTGTTCTATTTTTCTAAAGAGTAAATACAGGATCAGTTGCAATATTCATGCAACAAGATTCATCTTACCACTTTGCAGCACTACCTGCTCTGTAGGCCTTCTCACACATTGACGTTCCCATGCCACTCATCATGGCTACAGCCTAGACTTCCAGCATTGTTATATAGATGTTAAAGGATGTCTTGCTTCTGTACTTATATTATTATGAGGTCACAAATTTCGTGTACATAGCTTAGTGTACATCCTTGTCATGGGTTAGGCCACTCCGGCAATCAAACCCTACACAGTCGCTCACTCCCCCTCCCCCAGCCCCAGGGATGAGGAAGAGAATTAAAGGATAAACGGGAAACCCGTGGGTTGAGATAAGAACGATTTAATACAGATGATTTAATACACAGTGTAGATGCTCACCACCCCCTCGTATGCGAAGCCCGTCTCGTCCCAAAGCTGCAATCCCAGATGAACGCCAGGCCTGAAATAGAGAGGGGGAGAGAGAGTTAGTACTCTGATAGTGGGAGTACTGGAAGAGAGAGGAAAAAAAAAGGCAATAGAGCAAAAGTGCAGCAAGCACAGAAGAGCAAAAGTGGCGAAAGAGCCAAAGCACAAAAAGCCCTTCTTCCTGGCTGACCCTCACTTTTATACTGGGCATGACGCTGCATGATATGGAATACTAATTGGCCAGTTTGGCCCTCAATCTTAAGTTCCACCACAAATCACAAGGGGAATTGTGGCCCCCTTGTCCCGGCTTTGCTCCCCCCTTATCTCGCCGTGCTTCTGCACTCTGGCCAGAACACGGCACACTGAAAAGTCCTTGGAGTTTCACTTCCAACTACAAACATCAGCTTGCTATCAACGTTCTTCTCAGAGCGAGCCTCTGAGTAAAACCAAAACACGGAGCTCTTCTAGCTGCTAAAAAGAAGAGCTAACTCTGTCCCAGCTAAAACCAGGACAATCCTATAATGACAATGCTATTACTCTTCTCTATTCAGGTAGCCACAAAATGTTTCTGGCTAATCTTTGCTGCAGAGAAAAGAACCATCTGATTTGCACAATGATCTCTTAATGGAAAATGATACTACCCTACACAAATTACACATTTCTCTCCACTCACGTAAAGCAAATTTTCATTTGTAGTATAGAATCCTAGAATCCTAGAACAGTTTGAGTTGGAAGAGACCTTTAAAGGTTACCTAGTCCAACCCCGCTGCAGTGAGAAGGGACATCTTCAGCCCCGTCCAATCTGATCTTGAACGTTTCCAGAGATGGGGCATCTACCACCTCTCTGGGCAATCTATTCCAGTATTTCACCATCCTCATTGCAAAAAATTTCTTCCTTGTATCTAGTCTAAATCTACCCTCTTTTTGGCTAAAACCATTGCCTCTTGTCCTATTGCAACAGGCCCTGCTAAATGTTTGTCCCATCTTATAGGCCCCCTTGAAGTATTAGAAGGAGGAATACAGAGAAACTGTATTATGGAGGAATACAGAGAAGCTGTACGAGTGACCAGGGATCGAGTGAGGAAGGCTAAAGCCCTGAGGGAACTGAATTTGGCAAGGGATATAAAAAGCAATAAGAAATGCTTCTATAGGTATGTAGGGGACAAAAGGAAGTCCAAAGAGAATGTAGGCCCCCTCCGGAAAGATACTGGTGCTCTGGTTACCCGGGACGTGGAGAAGGCTGAGTTACTCAATGGCTTTTTTGCATCAGTCTTCACTGATAAAGCCTCTTGTCTTACCACCCAAGCTGTGGAAAGAACTAGCAGGGACTGTGGGGATGAACCACCGCCCACTGTACTTGAAGAGCAGGTTCGGGAACATCTGAGGAACTTGAGGGTGCACAAGTCCATGGGACCTGATGAGATCCATCCACGGGTCCTGAAGGAACTGGCGGATGAAGTTGCCAAGCCACTGGCCATTGTATTTGAGAAGTCATGGCGGTCTGGCGAGGTCCCCGATGACTGGAAGAGAGGGAACATAACCCCCATTTTTAAAAAGGGGAACCAGGAGGACCCGGGCAACTACAGGCCAGTCAGCCTCACCTCTGTGCCTGGCAAGGTCAGGGAGCAGATTCTCCTGGGAACCATGCTAAGGCACATGGAGAGCAAGGAGCCGGTGGGTGACAGCCAACATGGCTTCACCAAAGGCAGATCGTGCCTGACCAACTTGGTGGCCTTTTATGATGGGGTGACAGCATCGGTGGACAAGGGTCGACCAACGGATGTCATCTACCTAGACTTGCGCAAAGCTTTTGACACTGTCCCACACGACATTCTTCTCTCTAGACTAGAGAGGCATGGGTTTGATGGATGGACCACTCAGTGGATAAGGAATTGGCTCAATGGCCACACTCAGAGAGTAGTGGTCAACGGCTCGATATCCAAGTGGAGACCGGTCACGAGTGGCGTCCCTCAGGGGTTCGTGTTGGGCCCGGCCCTCTTCAACATCTTTGTTGGTGACGTGGACAGTGGCATGGAGTGCACCCTCAGCAAGTTCGCCGATGACACCAAGCTGTGTGGTGCCGTCGACATGCTGGAAGGGAGGGATGTCATCCAGAGGGACCTCGACAGGCTGGAGAGGTGGGCCCATACCAACCTCATGAAGTTTAACCAGGCCAAGTGCAAGGTCCTACATCTGGGTTGTGGCAATCCCAGGTACAAATACAGACTGGGCAGAGAACGGATCGAGAGCAGCCCTGAGGAGAAGGACTTGGGAGTACTGGTGGACGAGAAGCTCAATATGAGCCGGCAATGTGCTCTTGCGGCCCAGAAGGCCAACCGCGTCCTGGGCTGCATCAAGAGGAGCGTGGCCAGCAGGTGGAGGGAGGTGATTCTCCCCCTCTACTCTGCCCTTGTGAGACCTCAATTGGAGTATTGCGTCCAGTTCTGGAGTCCCCAACATAAGAAGGACATGGACCAGTTGGAGAGGGTCCAGAGGAGGGCCACGAAGATGATAAGAGGGCTGGAGCACCTTTCCTATGAGGACAGGCTGAAAGAGTTGGGGCTGTTCAGCCTGGAGAAGAGGAGGCTCCGGGGTGACCTTATAGCGGTCTTCCAGTACCTCAAGGGGGCCTACAAGAAAGATGGGGAGAGGCTGTTCAGGAGGGCCAGTTGTGATAGGACAAGTGGTAATGGTTTTAAAATAGAGGGAGGTAGATTCAGGTTGGATATTAGGAAAAAATTTTTTACCATGAGAGTTGTAGAACACTGGAACAGGTTGCCCAGAGAGGTGGTGGATGCTCCATCCCTGGAGACGTTCAAGGCCAGGTTGGATGAGGCCCTGAGCAACCTGATCTAGTTGGAGATATCCCTGTTCCTTGCAGGGGGGTTGGACTAGATGACCTTTGAAGGTCCCTTCCAGCCCTAACCATTCTATGATTCTATGATTCTATTGAAAGGCTGCTATAAGATCTCCCTGGAGCCTTCTCTTCACCAGGCTGAACAACCCAAACTCTCTCAGCCTTTCCTCATATGAGAACTGTTCCAGCCCCCTGATCATTTTTGCGACCCTCCTCTGGACCCGCTCCAACAAATCCATGCCTTTCCTGTGCGGAGGACTACAGAGCTGAACACTCCAGGTAGGGTCTCACCAGAGCAGAGTTGATGGGCAGAATCACTCCCTCGACCTGCTGGCCATGCTTCTTTTGATGCAGCCCAGGATATGGTTGGCTTTCCGGGCTGCGAATGCACATTGCTGGCTTATGTTCAACTTTTTATCCACCAGTGCCTCAAGTTCTTCTCCACAGGGCTGCTTTCAATTCCTTCATACCCCCAGCCTGTATTGATGTCAGGGATTGCCCCAACCCATGTGCAGGACCTTGCAATAGGCCTCGTTGAATCTCATGATGTTCACACGGGCCCACTTCTCAAGCTTGTCTAGTTCCCTCTGGATGGCATTCTGTCCCTCAGGCATGTCAACCACACCACTCAGCTTGCTGCCATCAGCAAACTTGAGGAGAGTGCATTTAATCCCACTGCCTATATCACTGATGAAGATCTTAAACAGTACTGGTCCCAGTATGGACTCCTGAGGGACACCACTTGTCACCAGTCTCCATCTGGACATTGAGCTGTTGACCTCTACCCTCTGGATGCAGCCATCCAACCAATTCCTCATTCACCAAAAAGTCCACCCATCAAATCCATATCTCTACAATTTAGAGAGAAGGACATTGTGGGTGATTATGTCAAAGGCCTTACAGAAGTCCAGATAGATTACATCTGTACCTCTTCCCTTGTCCATTGGTGTAGTCACTCCATCATAGAAGGCCACTAGATTGGTCAGGCAGGATTTGCCCTTGGTGAAGCTGTGTTGGCTGTCTCGAATCACATCCCTGTCCTTCATGTGCCTTAGCATAGCTTCTAGAAGGATCTATTCCATCATCTTTGCAGGCACAGAGGTGAGGTTATCAGGTCAGTATTTCCCAGAGTCCTCCTTTCTGCCCTTTTAAAAAATGGGTGCAATGTTCCCTTTTTCCAGCCAGACTTCGTCTGACTGCCATGATTTTTCAGATATCATGGAGAGTGGCAACTACATCAGCCAATTCCCTCAGGACTCTTGAATGCATCTCATCATGTCCCAGAGACTTATGTATATTCAGGTTCCTCAGGTGGTCACAAACCTGGTCTTCTTACAGTGGGAGGGACTTTGGTTCCCCAGTCCCTTCTTTGCAGTCCATCCACTCGAGAGGTATAGGAAGAGAGGTTTCCAGTGAAGACTGAGGCAAAAATGTTGTTGAGCTCAGCCTTCTCCTTGTCTGTTGCTACCAGTTTGCCAGTCTTGCTCATCTGCAGAGGTACACTTTCTTTGACCTTCCTTTTCTGGCTGACATACCTGTAGAAACCCTTCTTATTATTCTTTGCATTCCTTGTCAAGTTCAGCTCCATCTGCGTCTTGGCCTTTCTGACCCTATCCCTACATAACCAGACAGTGTGCCTATACTCTTCCCAGGATACCTGTCCCTGCTTCAACTGTCTGTGTAATGCCTTCTTGCTCTTTAGTTTGACTAGCAGGTCTTGACTCAGCCATGCTGGTTTCTACCTTCCTTGCCTGATTTCTTACACTTGGGGATCAAGAGCTCTTGTGCTCTCTGGAAAACATCCTTAAAGATCTGTCAGCTCTGTTCTGCTCCCTTGTCAGCAGTTTCCCAGGGGCTTCCATTGACTAACTCTTTGAAGAGCTGGAAGTTTGCTTTCAGCAGTAGATACTGCCTTTTTCCTTCTGTTACTCAGGAAACAGAAGGGAATTTTGAGAATGCCAGAAGGCTACTCCCTCAGCTTCCTACTCAGTTTCTTGTCCAGGAGTTAGCATATGTAATTTTCAAATGGGATGATGACTCTAGTAGATGTCAAATAGATAATCCAAAGAGTTTACCATACAGAGCTTCTAAACTGGCAGGCTTGTACTATCTCACTTTTCCTATCTGAGTAAGTAGAATCATAGAATCATAGAATGGTTAGGGCTGGAAGGGACCTTCAAAGGTCATCTAGTCCAACCCCCCTGCAAGGAACAGGGACATCTCCAACTAGATCAGGTTGCTCAGGGCCTTGTCCAACCTGGCCTTGAACGTCTCCAGGGATGGAGCATCCACCACCTCTCTGGGCAACCTGTTCCAGTGTTCTACCACTCTCATAGTAAAAAATTTTTTCCTAATATCCAACCTGAACCTACCTCCCTCTATTTTAAAACCATTACCCCTTGTCCTATCATAACTGGCCCTCCTGAACAGCCTCTCCCCATCTTTCCTGTAGGCCCCCTTGAGGTACTGGAAGACCGCTATAAGGTCACCCCGGAGCCTCCTCTTCTCCAGGCTGAACAGCCCCAACTCTTTCAGCCTGTCCTCATAGGAAAGGTGCTCCAGCCCTCTTATCATCTTCGTGGCCCTCCTCTGGACCCTCTCCAACTGGTCCATGTCCTTCTTATGTTGGGGACTCCAGAACTGGACGCAGTACTCCAAGTGAGGTCTCACGAGGGCAGAGTAGAGGGGGAGAATCACCTCCCTCGACCTGCTGGCCACGCTCCTCTTGATGCAGCCCAGGACGCGGTTGGCCTTCTGGGCCGCAAGAGCACATTGCCGGCTCATATTGAGCTTCTCGTCCACCAGTACTCCCAAGTCCTTCTCCTCAGGGCTGCTCTCGAACCAATCACCACCCAGTCTGTATTTATGCCTGGGATTGCCACGACCCAGATGTAGAAGTACAGATACTCTAAACCAGCAAAACTGCTGTAAGTATAAAATTCACATAAGTCTATTAGTTCATTCTAGAACATTGTCTGATAATAACAGTATGACCTCTACAGCCTAGTAGGTCCAATGGATAAGTACGCATAAAAGCCCGATGTTTATCACCTCTGACTCATGAAATAGTAACTTTGGGTGTGAAAAGTGCTTGTCATTGCATGACAAATATGAAGAAAGTTATGGTAAAAATTTGACTCTTTTCAGCGAAGAGTTCACCCTAAGTTTGCATACATGAAGATCGTGATCTAAGTCCATAAGTCTACATTCAGGCAGCTAACCATAGACAATATACTTAGTAGAATTGCAAGCTCTTTTTTCTTTGTTGTTTTTTTTTTTTTTATTCCAAAGTGGTTTGATTTGGAGAGTAAAAAGCTTTCCAAATATCACTTCTCAGAAACATGTTATTTGGTATAACAATATCTTGAGATTCACGTAATGATCTTAGTATCTTCATTCTTTTAGAATGGACAGTTTTACCTAATCACAGCTGCAAACAAAAGTGCATTGACGGTCTGGCTCCATGTCACAAAGAGTAAGTTGGCTACAAAGAGGAAATATATGGAGTACTGTAAAAGGAAGACCAGTGTTATTTCTGCATGAGGTGTCATTTCTTTAGTTTTATTTTTGAGGCAGATATTGCAGATGCATGCAATAGTATATGCACTCTGGTGCAATCCATATATAATGTAAAAGAGGTTAGGAAAGAGAGTTCAGCTCAATTTCATTTCTATGACATTTAGAACCTCTTTGGGAATAATTTTTCTCCTTAGTTACAGGCAGATTTTCACTGTTTAATAAGCAGTAGAGAATTACCAATGATTTTTAAAAAATAAAACATTTTGTTTCGTTTCTGTATCAGGTAACTAAGCAAGGGCTTTTTTCCTTAGTTTTCCATATCAAACTACATATTTTTATTCTTAAAAGAACTAAAAAATAAATTCTTAAAAATGAATAAGCAAACTATTATTTAGAGCATGAAAATTACACTGCTTTAACACCTGTGGTATTAATTTGAATGTGACAGAATATAACATTTGAAATAAATGATTGTCTAGCAATGAGACATGACAAATCCTCAATGTGAGATATTTATTATGTTTTGAATTCAGTCAGTTCAGTTACTGACACTGAAGGTGATATTCATATATCACATCTATCACAGACTAGCTCTTTTGACAGGATAATCAGGAGAATTCCCATTGTCTAAACACATTAGGAGAGAGAGAAGATATACAGTGGACAAAGGGAAGAAGTAATCTTAGGGACGATGACCTTCAGAAAGGAAGACGCATTACTTTTATATATATTTGCTCTGCTGCTGACGACTGGAAAGGTAACGCAGCTACAGGAATGAATGATAGACATTACAGTCAATCTTCGCCATCCTGGTTCTCTGTGCCTGGCAGTAAAACTATGGGAAGAGAGACACTACTGGTGGTAAAGGAGGATAACATTGGCACATCTTGAGTAAACTGAAGATATTTAAGTCCATGGGACCAGGTGGAGTGTATCGTGGTGAATTAACTGAGGTCCTTGCAAGGCTGATCTCTGTTGCTGCTAAACAAAGCCAAGGCAAGCACTGCACCGCTCTTCCAAAAGGGGTGAATCATCCTCAAAGGAGAAATCCAGAACTTCCAGACCGGTCAACTTCACCTCAGCCCCTGTAACAACTTCTGGACAAAGTCCTCTAGGAAGTCAAGTCCAGGCATTGAAATTCTAACAGAACAGTTGGTTGAATCTTGAGGAACTTTCAATGCACAGAGAAATTTAAAAATGTACTCCTTTCTTCCTTCTTCAGTCCGAGCTCTGTTTTTCTGATTTTTTCTTTGGCTGGCTTGTGGCAAACACGTAGCTATGTTATGTTGGAGTATGTGTATTTGTCCACAGAGTAAACCTTATAGAAGTGTTGTGAATCATTTGGCTTTGTCTTACCTTTTCTCCAAGTATTCCTTACCAGCAGACCCTCATCTTATTACACTGGCTGAGTTGCATTATTCTATATTAATCATAGCCATCCTGAATTTTCCTGTTAGCTGATAATGCAACAGTGAAGTTGAAGGCACTTAAGAGAATATGTTTATTCATGTACTGTATTTATTGTTGGAAAAATTACTCTACTGGCCTAGAGAGCACAGATATATCATGGCTGGAGAAATGCCAACCGTACATTAGATGTTTTTTCTGTTGGAAAGATTAAATGCACAATATTTAATTCCAGCTTGATTTGCTTCATTTACAAAATTGGCAATTGGGTCCTTATGTGAAATGCCTCTGCTCTTTAAAGATCTGTATTTGGTAAAAATGTTAGTATGATTTAGAGTTGGAATGGCTTCAGATTGCTCATTTAGCAGTCATTGTTGCTTTTATTTATTTATTTGATTAATTCTTTTTATTTATTTATTTATTTGCAGTTGCAGAGGACTTCTATTTTGTTGATTATATCCTTGGCTTTTGGCAAACACAAGCTAGCAAAAATAGTATTTCGTTCTAAAAGTTATGGTTATTGTATAAAAGAGCCATGAATTTTGGATTAAATGCTTTAGAAAATATGAAATTAATATTTGCATTCATATATGTGTTCAAAATTTGTCCTAACTTCATTTGTACCAGGTCACATTCTTCTGTGGTTTGTACTTTTGCACTCTCTTGTCTGCACTTTAAATTTGACTTTGTGTAGTCTATCACTGTCTTTGCTGAGAAGTCATTCCTTATTTCCTGAGACACTATGGTAGTGGAGATCAACTTAAATATTTGAACTGACAAATCCTTGGCTTAACAGTTGGTCCAGCCAAGAATTAAACATGATTAACTTTAAGCACCATTGATTTTCATGGGACTGATCATATGCTTTAAAGGAAGTATGCCCTTCTGCACCGCTCTTGAGTATGTCTATATCCAAGAAGTGAGGGCTCTGCTTGGCTCGGGGAGGGGAGCTGTGCTTTCCCCCTCAGTTAGGTGCTCAGAGATTTCCTTGTGCCAGGAGTGCTCAGGCATTTGGAGAGGACCTTGGAGAAGAAAGTAAAAGGATAACGCTGATTTGTACTCAGTCATGAACACTTCAATAGTAATGTGATACGCACTTTTATAAAGTCTGTTGATGATTTCAGTTTGTCAGTTTTGGTGAAGATCTAGACCAGTGCACAGAGCCTACCTATAGAAACTTCAGTAAGTGTGTGAGACCAGTAGGCTTGATTTATTAGCAAACGGTGCTATTAATGGCTACTTTACAGCCCCTTTGCAGCAATCATCATCTCCTAAACAACTTCTGCTACCACCAAGTACTGCACAAAGTTAGTCCTGATGCTAGAAGACGGACAGCAATTTATAAGTATGCAGAATTTTTAATGCAAAATTCAGCTGAACCTTGTATCCCTTGTGGATCATCTCCCTTTTGAGAAAAGATTTTTACCATTACATCATAATGGATGCAGTCTAAGCATACGTCTGAAGCTGCAAAGTACAACTCAGATGTTATTTTTAGTCTTGAAAGGCACTGCTGTACCTATTCTGAGATTCAGCATCTGTATAATCTGTTCACATTCCCCGGAATGAAATCCCCAACATACACTTTTCACTTGAAGATCTCTCCTCCTTGCCTTGCCTTGCCTTTACTTTGTCTTGTCTTCCTTTTTCTTGTTAACTAATTCCCCTTCTAATGAAGACATATCTGGAATGAACAAAGAAAAGAAGCTGATGCTCCAGTGTACCATCACTGGGCTCGGTCTTCTGCATGTTCTGTCCCTTTCCCTGCCCTTTGTCTCTTGTCTTTTCAGCAGTTAAAGCCTGCTGGAGAAAGAACTGCATTTGTATGAAACAAAGCACTGTGGAGACTCTTTTTCAGTGAGCTCCTGAGGGTTACTGTAACATCTATAATAGCAAACAGTTTAATGTGGCAACAGCTCAGTAAGGACGAGAAAAAAATAAATGGCATTTAGGTCACATTCCTAGTTTCTGAGAAAATACTGAGGAGCAGAAGAAGGAAAAGAAATAGACTTATGTCTGGAAAAAGCTAGCATACGTAGCTAAGTCCCTCAGCATGAAAAAAAGAACTGTGTCACAGACATAGCTGAGGTTAAGAATAGACATGTTACATCATCTTTTGCACAATGCAGTAGTGGGGAAAGGGAGGAAATGAGGCCTTAGGAGAGGAATAAATAAATTACAGCCAGATTTTATAGAAAAATGGCTAGACTGGAAGCTCCTTAGGAAAAATCTGGATTGTGGTCTGTGTTAGATACAGGTGAGGAAAGGAGTGGAAAGAAACACTCTAACAAAAAGAAAAGAATATTTGGGGTTTCCGAGAACATTCAGTTCTCTTTTTTTTTTTTTTTTTTTTTTTTTTTGTTGTTAAGAGATTCTGTAATAACTTGTGGCATGTTAGTGATGGCGGCAAGCTGTGCAGCAGCCTGTCAAACTCCAAAGTCTCCCTAAGCCCAACAGCAAAAATGTATACAAAACTCTAAACAGTTTCTTTTCCACATTAGGCTTTATCCAAAACCGTGATCAAATTAGTCAAGAGAAGGTTCTCTTGAAAGCAAATTCTATCTTCAGGAACCATAGCTCCGACACCTGATCTATAGCATGTGGAAAAATAAGGGAGTTTCATTAGTCCTGTGAGAACACAGGATGTCTGTAGGATGGGAGCTGTGCTCAGAAGTAGCAACATCCCATCCTCCTTGGAGAACAGTGGCACTTAGATGGAAGGACAGTTGCCAGTCGGAGTGTGCACAGGAGCTCCTAATAAACATAGCCCACAAGCCAGCAGAATGCTATGCTTTTTTTGCACAGACAGAACAAAGGATTCAAAACCTCTTTGTTTCATTGATGGTTTTAATCGTGAATAATCCAGAAAGGAAAACTTAACCTTTTAAACTCTAGTGCAAGGAACTGAGCTGGATGGCCTATTGGCCTCTAAATATTTGGGTAGGGCTTTGTATTTGTGCTTCCATTTCTAGCCTGGAGCAGAGAAATGGAGGGAAGGAGGAAAAAAGCGTGCTTGGTGTTTCTTAGTTCAGCTGGAAAAAAACAGCATCCCAGCTCTGAAAGTATAGACTGAAAGTCTGAAAGCAATTTAAACTGGTTGGAGAAAAGCTTGGAAGTATAAACAAAGTGCATATGGTTAGATGGGAAAAATGCTGGATATTAAATGATTAAGTTAGAAGCAGGTGTCAGACAAAGACTGTAAAAGCTATAGCCTAGGGGCAAAGGTGAATCGGGGATGATGCCATATGTCCATTGAAACCAATAGTTTAATTCTGGAGTACTGCATTAATATGTGGGACAGGATGAGTTCTACTACTTGGAAGCTCTCTTTTGTCTCGGGACATTGGAAAGATGAAAACATACTCTGGAACATCCTAGAATTTAGTACCTCTTATTTCTCTGTGTTTTTAGCAAATATACTTATTTCTGAATTTTTATTTAAAATTCTTCAGCATGCTGATATAGTTTTGTTTCAAATAAGTACACAGATTCAGGAAAGGTGTGTGTCATGTAAAGGACCATAGCTCCTAATTCCACTCTCAATTGGGGCCTGTGTCTAGGAGAGTTTGTGTCCCAGTAACAGACAAAGGAGCGGTCTTTAATCAGTGTGTGTTCACAGCCCCTTGTAAATCTGAAAGTAAGCCAGTGACAACATAAGATGTTCTCACCTCGTGAAAGGGTCAATGCTGTTTCTATCCAACTCTTCCTTAGGGAAGCAGCTCTTAGATTATAACAGATGTCACAAAGGTGCAGAAGTCTAATGAGATCTGTAGAGGGACACTGTGAGTTAGAAAACCTTTTGCTTCAGCCACAGCAACTCTTTTCGGGGCAATGCTGGCCCTGTGTTGGCCTCCAGAAGACCAGGTAATGGATTCTTTCCATTGCTTCCATCTTCACAATGGCTTCTTGACCCTACTGTCTTCATCTCACAATCTTACTGTTGCAAAGCTCTTGGGAGACTTTGGGCAAGCTCTCATTAATGGAGACTAGACAGAAGATACTGCATACATATATGACAGGAATAAGTTAAGGAAGATTAAGCAAAATCAACTTTGGCATTTTAAAAATTTTGATATTCAAAGTTGCAACTATAACACTTTTTTTTAAAGAATTCTTTTAAATTATTTTCTACTGTATATAATATAAAGTGAAAAACATCATCATTGTGTGGTTTTATGCGAAGCTAAAATAGAAGACTGCCTTCTAATCATTGCACAATCAATGAGACACAATGTTACAGGAGCAGGCAATGGAAATTTATGCACTTGGATCTATTTTTAAAGAAGAAAACAAATAATATTTAGGTTTTCACTTATATTTTGTCAATTCAGAGAAAACTCCTATGTTTCCTGTTACAATTTCAAATGATCATTTCAGATTCCAGATAGATTACCTGTTCTCAGTCCTCCAAAGTAAACCAGTTAAAAAAGCTCCAGAACTATAGGGGATTAAGCTGTCAGAAGTGAAAGTCTAAATGTAGGTAAAACCTGCTCTGGTTGCTATTTTAGTCTGAATAGACACTAGCTCAGCCTACTCAGAAAGCAAAAATAAATTTGAAACAGACGTCAAGAAGTCACATACTTTACAGGATCCCTGTCTGGAATGGCCTAAACAATCAGGATCACTATGGCTGAACACTGAGACTCTTTAAGAATAAGTATCACTTCCAAAGAGAACTGGCATATTATGGCAGTCTTCATTGTTTCCATTATTACCATGGTATTATAGGATTTAGAAATCTTCTACAGTTTAACATTTCATATCCCAACCAAACTCAGTGTGGTGTTATTATTGCAGTAAATCCCCTCAAAGGAATTCTTCTAGCTTTCATTTTGAGTTTGGCAAATGCAGTAAAAGAGATAGCATCATTTGGCTTGCGGTTGTTAGGCAGTCTCACAGAAAATTTTCTTGCCAGCAGAGCAGCTCAGAGCTTCTCAGCATTGGAAGCAAAATTTAAACTCTACCACCAGAAGCTCCTGTTTTGGGAATGAGGGAGAAGGGTAAGTGATAGAGCTGAAGTGGTAGAATGGGACAGGAGACAAATGCTGCTGCTGTTCCAAGACTGCCATATAATCTCCAGTCTGCCTATTGGCAGCTGCTGCAGCCAACAACATTTCCAGGTTTCTAGCACAGGCAAAAAACCTCTGACAAATCCATTTTGCTGTTGCTCTGTGTCATTGCATTTTTCCATATATGCCAGTATAAATGTCACCAGTCTCAGGTGTAACCCACAAGGATAAGGTCAAGCATCAATGGGTAAAACCCCACCCCTGACTGCCTCATACCCTGGTGTGATAACCTCTGTCAGCTGCTACTGGCACCAGTGCTGTTAGTTAATTTACAGTTCAACAAGAAGCACCTTAACACCCTCATCAGAACACCCTTCCACACAAATCTTCACCTTAAACAGAGGACTGAAATGGGGCTTACTGGTCCTTGATTGCTCTGTGTGGTAGAAAGCGCCAGGGCCTCACTAGGGTAGGGGAGAGAGAAGGAAACAGGAACAGTAATGTGGAAGTGTGTGTTGCCTCAGGAATGAGCTGAGACATTCTAGCAATTTTCTGGAACTAAAATGCCCACTGGTTTTACTTAACTTAGCTGGGAACATTGTCCAGAATTCTAAATAGTCACTTTTTCACACTGGGTACAAACATTCCGTCTGAAATATACTTCTTTAACAATGTTCCTGAGTTATCCTGCTTGTTTATGCTTATCTTGTTTGTCCAAGTGGGATATTTTAACACCAGAACTCTAAGGGCAACTGATATGGTACCAATGGTGTGTGATCTAGTGTGTTCATGCCAAATGCAGATATTTGTCTACATGTAATTTTATGCTGGATTTTTAAATTGCGTTCCCTCCTGGAGAGATATTAGCACACCAGAGGGAGGAGCGGGAGTGGGGATGATGGGGAATGATATTAAGAACCTGTATCAACTTGATTTTCATGCTGGCATTATGCCTTCCAGTCTGGAAGTCGTCTTCTGGAAGGCATTTTGCCTTCCAGTCTGGTTTTTAGACACCTACTAATAAAGAATCTCATTGTTGGCATTAAGCCTTGACATATTGGAAGTGTATTGGGATTTATTACTCCATAGATTAGTACATTGATTGCTGATGATTTGCATGCATATAAACCACACAGTTAAAAAACATTAACAGCCTGTTACATATATATGAGAAAGAACTAACAAGGACTGTTCAGTTCATTATTATTCAGTTCATGAGATAATATATATCTTATTCATTTTATATCATGTGAAGTGCTTTCAGGAGAGCTATTTAGCAACTCAAATGCATGTTTTTACACAAAACTAAACATATAGCTATGAAATTCAAACTGCTTGTCTCTTGGATATTTTTTTACTCTTTAATGTCCAGCATGCAATTTTGCAAAATCCTTTAGTCTTAATGTAACAAATGGAGCAAAATACTTCAAGGCAGACCACAGAAACAAAATATTAAAATTTAGAGTTCTGATTGTGAAGGGTTTTGATTCTGAGTTCCATATGAAGTGGTAGCTTGACATATATAGTTCGAAATAAAAAGAGAATCAAGTCCAGTAGTAATGTTCTAGCCCTAAAATACAAACATTTTTGGTTATTTTGTATGTTAGGAATGCAAATAGATCTAAGTGCTTGACTCATTCTCCCCTCCCTTCTCTTGGCTGGATAACTTCATTAAAGCAAGTGGACTTAAGTTGCTTATAGTTCCCTTTATTAAGCATAACTTTCCCTATTGCTTAAGAGAGCATTGCAAGATGTAGTTTTCTGCAAACAAATCGTGAACCAATCTGTTGCATACTGAAAACATCTGCACAAATTACAAAAAAAAAAAACCCAAGAAACTTAGATACCATAGAACTCTACTATGACCATATTTGGAATTTATCTGTTTTCTGTCTTTGGTATTGCTTTGTCTTTTGCTTGTTTTTTTTTTTTTTAGATGCATATGACAAACAATGATGACTAAGACTAGGACTGAAGGATTAATCTTCTATTTTCTTTTTGCTTGAATAAACCAAATTAAATAAATGATCACAAAGTTTAAGTTCCCTGGTATCAAGAAGAGCATGTGGAGCTGTTTGTTTTGAGTATGCACCTTTTTGAAATATACATCCGTAAAACATTTCCAGACAGTCTCACGAGGCCCAATTCTTCTCTCGTTTAGCTTGGATAAGCCAGGAATTACTCCACTCAGTGGAGAATGTTAGATTGCTCAAGTAAATGAGAATGTCAAGTAAATGATAGCAGAAACTTTCATCAGTTGCGTTTATCTTTCTCTGTTTCAGCTTTTGAATTTACTTGTGTGCCAGACAAAATGGCAACTTCCCAAGTCTCTGAGTAATGAGAAATTTATAAACTATTCTTTTTGGTTACAATATCTTTATGCGAATCACAGGACTGAGGCACGCATTTCAGCTCCTGTCTCTGCTGCATGCCGCACTTGATACCTGAGTGCACTGGGGGGAAACCTGGGGCTGGACAGTGGAGGCACAGTGAGTGGTCCAATGTCTGGACAGTGGGAGACTAGGCAGGACTATATATACTTAGTAAATTTATATGCATGGGTCTTGTCAGTGAAGGTGACCAGAGGATTCCCACTTAGGCAGTTTTTAAGCAGCGTGAGAAGATATAAACAGAACACTTAGCTGGGGTTACATTTTGAGGTGAACAATGATATTCCAGCATAAAATTGCATCAATTTCTCTTCACTGATGTCTGCTCCTGCTTGGTTCCTCAGAAACAGCTGCAGCCTCCTCATTCTCACTTTCGAATGCCATGGAGACCGCTCCCTGCTGCTGTTATGGATCTCATTAACGATGTGACCAAATTATTTATGATCACAGGCAGCAGGCAGGAAAACTTCGACACAGATAATTTACTCAAGTTACAAAGGAGACATGTCATAGCTAGAAATGAGGGTGAGAGCTTCTGATTCCTAGACCTGTTGCCCAGCTATGCATTTGTTTTTGCATTCTCATAAGCAAAAATATTTATAAATACTGTTCAGTTATTTCTTCTTTTTAATTGTTGTGTTCTAGGAAATTAATGGATTACAATTTGAAATGCAAAATGAAAGGATTAACATGCTAATTGGTATGCTTTAATTCAGTGCTTATTTTATTTGCAGTTTAGATGTTCAAAATATGAAGACTGGGCCCGATGGCTGAAGGTAAAAGAGCTTTGTGTAATTAAAGGCATTGTTTTACTAATTTTCATAGTAAGTCAATGAAGCTGTATCACGTGCTAATGCATTCTACTGTTAGTAAACCAAAGTTACAGAATAGATCAGAACGGGCTGGAAAACAAAAAGACCTGCGGCAAAATATGTTCCTCATATGTCTCCAAGAACTTCCAGGAACTTGGACCCTACACTAAAACATGAAATGTATGTTCTGCCGACTATGGGATACCAGGAAAATCCTTAGAATTTTCTGTGCTTTTGGCAAACTTCCTGGGGAAATAGCTTAACAACTGCATTTCATTGGAAACCATATGGTGCACCTGAACTTCACTTCTTTTCAGTGACCAGAAAACCCAGAAGTGATGGTTTAATAGAAAAATGTGAAGACTCTCTGATTTTTGTGACCATGTGAATAACATCAGATTTGGGGCTTCTCGTAATATAAAAAAGACCTGTATCACTCTTTCTGATAGTGCCTATGTAGCTCACTCCTGCAAGAGAGGCCTCTCCTGTTCTCTTACTCCAACTCTAGAATGTCATATTGGTGGAAGTATTGGGCTACTTCTTTCTTATTAGAACAATTTTCAATCGTCCCATCTCGTCTGTTTTTCCTCTTTTCAACACCATCTCATCTGACATTGTTATACAGTATCTGTTGTCTTTCTTCCGTGAGTTTCTCCTAAACAATTTTGCCTCATCTCTCATTCTTGTCCTAAGAATTTTCCACCTTCCTTGTTGAAAACACCTATTTCAAGTTATGATCTTTCTTAATATTTCCTCCATTTGCATCTTTTTTTAATCTCAAACGTTGATTCAGGTCTCCCATTCAAATGGATTTTTCAGCTTTATGTCTCCATTAGGGTATCCACAGCACAATGTAAAGATATCCAAACCTTACACTTACAAAGTTCAGGTAAATACTGTAGGCTAGCTACAGCAACAAAAATGTTAAAATAAGTTGGTAAAGCTGCCTGAGAAATAATAAACTAGCTCACAGCATGCTTATTATTGCATTGAATTGTAAATCACACCTAATCCAACTAGTCTGATGCTAGCTCACTTACAAGTTACTTAATATCTATGATGGCTACAGAAGATTTGTTTTGTCTTTTTAATCTTTCCCAGCTCCTGCTCACCTTCTCATCTCATTGATGATCTTCTTCCCTTTCATAGTTACTTCATCAGCATCTGTCTTCACCATTCCCTTCTCTGAAGCTCCATTACACTGCTCTCCTGTGTTAGCTCTTTCACACAAGGAGGTGTTGATCTGTTATGATCAGCAAAAAAGGTGCTCGGATTTTAGAATCATAGAATCGTAGCATGGTTAAGGTTGGAAGGAACCTCAAGGATCATCTATTTCCAAATCCCCTGCCATGGCCAGGGAAACCCTCCACTATAACAGGTTGCCCAAAGCCTCATGCAACCTGGCCTTGAACACTTCTAGGGATGGGGCATCTACAACTTCTCTGGGCAACTTGTTCCAGTGCCTCACCATCCTCAAAGTGAAAAATTTTTTTCTTATATCCAATCTAAATCTAACCTCTTTCAGTTTAAAGAAATTTACAAGAGCATGTAGTGATAGGACAAGTTGCCCTTGTCCTATCACTACATGCCCTTGTAAATAGTCTCTCTCCAGCTTTCCTGTAGGCCCCCTTTAAGTACTGGAAGCCTGCGATAAGATCACCCTGGAGCCTTCTCTCCTGCAGGCTGAATAGCCTCAACTCTCTCAGCCTGTCTTCATAGCAGAGGTGCTCCAGCCCTTGGATCATCTTCGTGGCCCTCCTCTGGACTCATTCCAGCAGCTCCATGTCCTTCTTGTGTTGGGGACTCTAGAGCTGAATGCAGTATTCCAGGTGGGGTCTCTCAAGAGCAGAGTAGAGGGTCAGAATCACCTCCCTCGACTTGTGAATCACCTCCCTCGATTTTGTGAAGTATCATTTAAAATGCTATTTTTTAGAGATAGTACAATAAAAAAAATCTTACTTCCCTGTAGATGCTGGGAACCCCAAGTTGTGAAGCATTGAACGAGCCTCCAATGAATGTGTAGCGTGCCGTGCAAAGTGTTACTCCATTTTGGTCATTTGAGACATAGCAAGATTTTCTTATACAAAAACAACTCTACTCACCATTTCTACTGTCAAACAGAAAGGATGTTCATGTGAGAACTTCTTGCTGCACTTTTAGATAAGGCAAGGACATGCAGGCGATGTAATCGCTGGCACAAGAGTGAGATGCCCAAAGGCTCCTCTGTTGCAATTAGATGGCAAGGCTTATCCTGTGGCCACGGAGTATGCACTGCACAATGCGGTCTTGAAGGTCACGCTGTATGTGCAGCACAGCGCAGCATGGGCCTGTGCTCGCTCAGGTCAAATGCTACGTGGATCACTAACTCTGGATGTACAATGATCTTCCCTCTCACTATGCAAGTCCACATACATGAATAATTTCCTATCACCTCAATCCATCACTCATTGCAATTACCTCCTCGGTTAATTCTCTTATACTTTACTTTTCCTCAGCGTTAAATGTTTTATCTTGATACATCCACCCTACCAACTCTCAAGCCTAGCTCAGCGTTAACATCTACTTTGTCAGGTCTGTCTGTTATTCTGTTGCAGATCTCTGTCACTTATATTATCACCAAGCCAGCCTTTTCAACTCTATATCAACTATTTTTCAACTCTGCCAGCTTTCTACAGCCAAAGATTTTTGGCACAAGTCCACTAGCTCCTCTTCTGAGAGCAGATATCTACTAGAGTAGAGATGGATTTTAAGAAGTCAAAACTGATAAAGAGGTTGATGTATCAGTAATCCCCTTCACGTGCCTTTAGCCTATGAACAGAGAGTGAGGTGTGAGTTTGTGGGTTTGGGCCCAGGTCCCAGGACAGCGTGGTGTGTCCCAGACTTTGGAGCACTGTGAGGGCCGGATTGCATTTGGGGCATTGGGGAAGCAGGACATTGAGAAGGTGCCAGAAGGAAAGTATGTAAGAGAGAATAAACTTGAACTACTTGTGGCTTCATTGAGCACATTCGATTTCACTTCAGAACACTAGTTCCCTTCGTGGACATCATTTAGTGTCAGACAGAGTATTGCTCAGTACACTGACCACTTTGGCAAACTAAGAATCTCTATCACCCAAACATCTTGCATGTTTGACTGAAGAGTGGCTCTACTTTAATACAAGTGGAGAGGACTTCTTTTAGAGTATGCTATGGACAATTATTGAAGTTCCTCAGATTGAGAAGAAGCTAACATATCTTAAGTGCTTTATTTATTTAAAAAATAGAGCAGAAGGCAAGTGCTGGCATAACCACAATGACAGATGACATAGTTGTGATCAGAACTAACATTTCGGGCTTCTTGGAGATCTGTTAGAGAGATACCTAAACTTGGACTGCAGTGACACCACAATCATTTATTCTATAAAACAAAGCTTTCCTAAGCATAAGTGAGGCAAGAGGTTTAACCCAGAAGACAGTATTCAGACCCAGATAAAAAAAGATGTGTCACGAGTTTAGCTGCTCTGAGAGGCAAGAAGTATTGTAAAGTAGATACCAGGATTGCTTTTTAGGGCACAGCTGAGCATTTAGTGCCTAAATCAAAGAAGGGCTGGCTTTGACCTTCTTTTACTAAAAACTGTGATTACAAAACTATGTCTTCAGGGTTATTGAAGATTAGAAGTCTCTTGCACACAGGACACAGCCCTAATCTCTTCTTTCTACAGATCATATTCCATTTCTTAAGTCTGTCATTGGTGTTCTTGGTTACGTCTTTTTTAAATATTCTGTTTTGCCTGCTAGTAGTGGCTTCCAAAATATATAAAGTAGATGAAAAAGTATTAATAAACCATACACGAGAAACTTTATAATGGATAGATCAGTGGTCGTGTTAAAGAACAGATACTGTCCTTGTAAGTGCATAAGCTTGGCTCCTAGAAGATCCAAATTTCTGAACCACCTCAGTTGCTTATTTACTTGGTGAAATTCCTTGCTTGCTTCTGTGCTTTGACTAGTGATTCTTGTCTACATCTCAACTCCATTTTGAGCACAGCAAATGAAAATAGCACTACCAACTAGTAATGGTTTCTCCCTGCTTATCTCTATAATGGATGATTATTAAGTTGTTTGCATATTTGTGTTACATTCCTTGACTCTTAATGAAAATGTTAATTTTCTGATGGGAATGTCACGCAGAGTCTGCTGGTGTAGTTGAGAGGTTAAGAGATAACAGACTCAAAGGAGATTAAACAAATATTTTCACATCACCATTTAATTATCTGAGGTCATTCCTAAAATAAAGTTTGTTCTATTATTTGAAATTAATTTGTCTTACTTCAGTAAAATGAATTAGTTTTTACTCTCTTTTCCCAATGTGACTAAGAAGGAATAGATATATGAATTTACTCTTCAGGTAAGACTGAATAAATCTTGAAGTTCATTCAGAAGGTGAGTGGGTACTTATGAAACAGAATATATTTCATGGTTGGTGCTATTGAAATTTGTAATTTCATTTTGTATTCTGCTTGAACAGAAAAGAATATCTTCACTTATAAAATGATCTGACATGATAGATCCATGGGCTTTTTCTGGTACCCAATTTAAAGCAGTCCGCTTCCCTGCATTGACAGTGAATTATTGATGCTTTGAGGTGGTACAAGAGGTTTCTCAGCAATCTTCTTGAATATTGTACCCTTTCCACTGGACAGTGTCTTTGATGTTGGCTGGTCTGTCATGGAACAGGAAGTACTTTATTTGGATACAGATATCTAGCTGGCACTGGGGCATCTTTATGATGGTACTGGCAGCATCTGGAAAAAAAAATGCAGAACTGCCTTTCACTACACTTTTGTCGATTGTGGAAACCATGTTTTTTCTTAACGTCAGTCTTAAGGCCAACAGGAATGACGCATGCAGAAAACAGAGACATTTTAGGAAGTGGACCAATCATCCTCCATCAGTCTGTGGGTCTTGCTGAAAAGCGTGGTTGAAAGTGTTGCAATGTTTCACTGTCTACTCCTGATAATATGTCTCCACAATTGCTCTGCTCTTCTGATAGAAGTGTTTTCAGGAAAATGTTTTGAATCCCATAGGAGTTACATGTTTTGTTTTAAGATATATCACAATAAAGAGAGAGCATCTCTTGAGAGCATGTACCATATCCTCTGATGCTTCATCCAAAGCTGAAATTATATTTTGATTTTACAACTTGTGAGCTAGAAATATTTGCTGTAAGTGTGAATAGCAAATGTTTTCGTAACCACATTTCTCCAATTGAAATTTTATAGATCTGATAAGACCTTCAAGAGGGCAAAGAACATTTACTGTTTGCTGTTTCTCCTATGCATATTGATGTGCTCCTCCTTCTATACCTATTACATATCTCATGTTATGTTGAGGAGCACTGATCACCAATATATCAGAAGAAAAAGTGGAAGAAACAAATGTGCGGAGGAACTTCGGAGTTTTTATCAGCCTCTGAAAGAGACTGGAGATATTTATTATTTATATAATTTTGAAGGTAAAAAGTTAAAATGAAACTCAAACTTTATTCTGTTAAAAATTGTGTGATTTGTTTTTATGTGAGGATAGTTACTGGTATTTTTGAATTTTTTTTTTCTTTGCAATATATGTTTCATACTGATATTGATAATATGAAAAACAACACATACTATGAATCACACAAAGTAGCACAATGATATATTAGGAAAACAAAAGCCTTCTCCAGAAAGTGTACTTTATCCAAAAAGCAACTGTATGAGAAGGTCACCTCTTATATGTAGCTTGTCTGGTTTTGTCTCAATCATATAACCCAATGTTTAATATTTGACTGTCAAATGCATCTTGGGAAATCTGACTGGATTCATTTATTACATTTACTGCACAAAAAAACCTGCTAAGCTCCCAAAGGGCCACATTTTTCTTGGCCGCGCTTGTGGATCTCAATGGAACCAGGTGTCACAAAATCCTGACAAAAGGCAGAATTTGAAAATAATAGAGCTGGTACATGAAGCCAGTAGCACAATATGTCCTGCTGGATCTTCACCCTCATTCAACAATACACCAATACACATGTCAAAATTATTTTTTTTTTTTTTTAGATATTAAGTGTGACTGCTCAGAGTCATTATTTAATGTGACAGGATATGTAATAAAACTGTGATAGGACATGTAATGAGAAGGCAAGTGCCTCATAAAATCATATTTGTTTGAGCCTTGCTATATTTACCCATCTCTTTTTTAATGGTTCAGAGCTATTTAATCTGAGCTGGTGTTAGGCTTTGTCTCAGCCAAGAGATTGTTGCTCTGTAACCTCAAGCACTTAAAAATTTAATTCGAGTAAAACTCCAGTAAACTGAGACAATCCTTGCAAAAATGGGAAAAGAGAAGGGCAAATAGATAAGCCAGCTGTTTGAACCTGCTAGAAAAATGACAGAACTTACTTAGAGCAAGCAGCAAAATCATGTGAAACCTGATTTCAGAACACAAGCGACTGAAAGAGAAGCACTGTGGATATTCAGGAGCCCAATAGGTTTGCAGGTAGTTGATTAACATAAGTCATAAAGACACCCGGGTTAAGTCCATAACAGCAATGCTTTGTTTACCTGAAGGCCATATTTGACACAAAGACTACAAAAAGCTCGTGTGGACAAAAGTGTGGGAAACATTAGAGGCAAAAGAGTAGAAATAACTCGATCTGATCATTCTCAGTAGGATCCAGTTTCCAGCATCTTTTGTGTAGTGTAAGCAGATTTCTGGTTAGAGCAGCGTGTAGAGGTAAAAACACTGGTAACAAAATTTATACAACAGATCTTGTGCAGACATTATCCCCACTTCAGCATCTTTGGAGATTAATCACTTCTGTAGAGTTAAAAAGCAACTACATAGACATATCATGTCGGAAGCCTAATGTTATTTTGAGGAGACACAGTTGTGCTTAGACAAGCAAGAAGTGTGGTAAAGCAGTACGTGTGACAAAGATGATAAGATTATTTTTCCTCCTAAATGTTTATAGCTTTTTCATTTTTTATTGGCACAATGACAAATGTGTCAACGAACTAGGCTCAATTCCCCCCAACAGAAGGATGTAAATAGAATGAAGTCTGTTACCTCAAGTGCTTCTTCTCATCTAGGACCATTATTCCTAACTGACAGGGCCTTCTGAATTAGGAAGATTGGAACTGAGATTTTGACTGGTGTCATAGAACCAAACTACCAAAGTACTGAACACAGGAGAGTCCAGAGGAGTCAGTTGATCCCAAAAAACACAGACTGAGATTTGAACCAGAAACTTTCAAAAGTATTCTGGTGATAAAAGACCAGGAATTAGCTCTTAGAATTGACTTTATCTTGTTACATCAACAGGTTGATCTTTAATAAATGTTATCTTTAGTGATCATCAAACATCTGCATGTAAGAATCACCAGTGTTTCCATGAGGTTCTCCCTCTGTAGAAGAATGAAAGCTAAGAAAGACAGCCTCCTACATTCCTGAAGGATTACATGTGATCTTGCTAATTCAAGAAAGCTGAAAGACTGGCTGCTGAATGTCCAAAAAGGGCAGAATGGATTTTTGTCAGAGGAAGCACTTCCTATTCTTTATATGACAGTTTATTTTGTACTGATATTTCATACTGTCTTATGTTCTTTGTTAATGGAAGTCTTGACTCAGGTTTTATCATCACAACCTTTTCAGAACTGTTAAGATCTGGTGTTCAGTGGCCACAAGGGACTCTTAAGCAGGAGGTAAGAGTCTTTGGAAAAAGGAAATAAAGTGAATCTTTTCATCACGCTAGCCACAGTATGTCCATAATAGCCTGAGTTTTCAGTTCCTACTCTGTTTGCCATCCTAGCAACTGGAAAAAATATTTTTACTTGCAAAGTGAATATGTTTGTGCTGGAAGGCAACTGAGATCCAGTGATGCAGAGCCAAAAATGCCATTTTACAGAGCAAAAATTTAGAGCAAAGTCATAGTTTCTCGTAAACCTATGCATAGGACTGTATTTTACAGAAGTGGAGGCATGTCCTACACCTTAGGAACTCCAGACTATGCTCTTTTTTTACGGCCAACTGAAATAAGTGATGTCTATTTCATTCCTCTTGTCGTACAATCACTATATTCCTGTGCATGCTGCAGTAGGAATAAGGATTGAGAAAGCGTAGGTAGAACAGCAGTCTTAGTCCATGGCTTTATCAGCCTATGGAATTGATTAGGTGGTCTGACTACCTACAATAACATGGAATGTGACTTACTAACAAAGAGAATCTCTTCCACATTGTGTGGAAATCTATCATAAAGAAGAAACTTGGACTAACATAATGATTAATTCCTTCATTTCAGTACACACAAAAAATTATTCTCTTCATGTGTCGAGTTTCCACCAAATCCTTTTACAGATTTTACTTGCTGAAGACTTTCTAGGAGTAAACTTCATACAGAATTTGGCAAATGGCTAATTATGCATGCAGTTCAAATTACACAAAGCAGTTTTTATCTGGAGAAGTTGGGCAAAGAATAAAATTCAAACTTTGAAAAGAATAAATCTCATTACCTCATTAAGTGTATTAATGAGTAATTCTAAATTGTGTTATATATCAGAATTAGGACTATATTAAACAACATAAAAGAAATAGACTATAAGCCTATTCTTGGAAAACATGAATAACGTCAAGAAGAGTATGTTCAGCTTTGAACTTCACTGTCATTTTTCTGTAAACACAGCCTCTTATGCAGATTACATAGTTGACATCTGGAAATTTTTGTATGTGAGTTTCATGTGTAACCATATCTATTAATAAAAATTGTGACCCATCATTTAGCATTGAATGAGCAATGATGATGTAGATTAGAATTAGGTTAGAGTTTAGAGTTATACATGTGGCACATTCCTGGTACTCCAATGCTCCAATAATGTTCATTTCATGCACCCTGAATGTGATGTTGACTCAACTCTGTGGTGCAGTCTGGACGTGAGAGCCACAGGAAAGCACCAAGTGATTCTTCTGTTTCCTTAGTTAGAAATCTGGAACTGGATATACTTTCCCAGACTCACTGAAAAAATTCTAGACAGCTCCCATGACTAGCTAGGTTATCACAAATAGCTTCACCCAAGTATGGAAAATTAACTGATCTTCTTTTTCCTCAGAGACCAAATAGATGGCTGCACAAAACACTCTAATGTGCCAGATGAGACAACTCATTATTGGCTGTGTCCCTGGGTAAAATGAAACTAAAAATGCAGTAGCAAGAGAAAAAAATCCACCTTTTTTTCTCTTTTACCTTCTGTTTGCTTTGTGCTCCTTATCTAATTACAGTAATTGTTTTCCTATTTTCAGTGTTGTTATGACAGATATAAGAAAAGCTTACCTTTATGTTTTTTTCACACTTTACATCTGTTATTTCAACTTCAAATAAACGTAGCTGCATGGGTAGGAAGAGAATTTTATGAACTGCATTTTAGATGTTTTCAACAGAAAAGTAATTATTTCTTAGTATTTATATAAACAAAAAAGATATTAATTAGGTGGCAATGTAGTGTATTTATGAGTTTATCTCTAAAGACAACATCAAATGTTTGTGTCATGATTAGTTTTGGGATCTGCAAGAACCAGTCATCAGTCAAAGTTCAAGTGGAGAAATGGACGTCAGCTTACATCTTGCCAAACTGCACAACATTTGGAAAAAGGATTTTAATTTGGAATCATTGAACACTTCTCAGTTTATCAGTCTCGATAAATTATTTTTGCACTGTCATTGTTTAACCCCAGCCAGCAACTAAGCACAACACAGCCACTTGCTCACTCTTCCCCGGTAGGACAGGGAGAGAATTGGAAGAGTAAAAGTGAGAAAACTCATGGGTTGAGATAAAAATAGTTTAATAGGTAAAGCAAAAGCCGCACATGCAAGCAAAGCAAAATAAGCAATTCATTCACTACTTCCTATTGGTAGGCAGGTGTTCAGCCATCTCCAGGGAAGCAGGGCTCCATCATGCTTAACGGTGACCTGAGAAGACAAATGCCGTGACTCCGAACATCCCCCCCTTCCTTCTTCCCTAGGCTTTATATGCTGAGCATGGCATCATATGGTATGGAATATCCCTTTGGTCAGTTGGGATCAGCTGTCCCAGCTGTGTCTCCTCCAGACCTTGTGCACCCCCAGCCTACTCACTGATGGACTGAGGTGAGAAGCAGAAAAGGCCTTGACTCTGTGTAAGCACTGCTCAGCAGTAATGGAAACATCCCTATGTTATCACAGTTTTCAACACAAATCTAAATCATAGTCTCATACTAGCTACTATGAAGAAAATTAACTCTCTCCCAGCCAAAACCAGCACATACACATACAAACAAAAAACCGAACTAGATTATTTTTACACAAAGGGGATCAAATTGGAAGAGCAAACAGATACAAACATTTTATAGGGAGAAGGGAAAGATACGGCTTGTTGCTTATGCTGTGACTATCATTTTCACTCACAACAGTGATCCAGATTCAACTGCTTTGCAAAAATATTATGGAAATAGTGGAATGTTAACTCTGTGACTTAAACCATATGACATACATCACTTTCTGAGTCCAACAGAGAGCTTGCTATGGCCTGTGCCTTAAATACTTCTCTTGAGATGTTAGTGTTACTTTTCACTTTCAGATGTTCTCAGGCCCCTGACTAGCTCACGAATGTTTAGGAAAAAGGAAGTGACTACAGAATATATGTGTTATTGTATAAATACATAGAAATCCAAGGAGCATATAAGATCAACTGACAGCTTGCTTGCATTTTATAGGCTGTCAAATTATTATCAGTCTGAAAGGGATCACTTGTCCAAATTTCTCTATAGTACAGTCTAATATGTGGGGCACAGGAGTAAAGCAGAAGAGATCAAAACACCTATTTCCATTTTGCCTTTATGCTTGAAGCATTTAAATGTTCTGTCCAGGGCATACACTTGAATATCACTTCAACAACTTGGTGCAGAATGTGATTTCCTGTATCACTAACAGAATGTAGTACTGATCTGTTTTCCATGGAGATTACCCCCGAGCTTGTAATTTGGATCCTTGATGCTGCTTTTCATCTCCAGACCTTATGCAGCTGATGTCCTATATACCACAGGAGAACGTTTCTTTATCTCACTCCATTAGAACAGAATAGAATAGAATAGAACAGAACAGAACAAAACAGAACAGAACAGAACATTTTTGTTGCAAGGGACCTACAATGATCATCTAGTCCAACTGCCTGACCAATTCAGGGCTGACCAAGTTAAAACATATTATTAAGGGCATTGTCCAAAGGCCTCTGAAACACTGACAGGCTTGGGGCATCGACCACCTCTCTAGGAAGTCTGTTCCAGTGCTTGATCACCCTCTTGGGAAATAAACGCTTCTTAATGCCCAGTCTAAACCTTCCCTGGCACAGCTTTGAACCATTCTCACACATCCTGTCACTGGATACGAGGGAGAACAGCTCAGCGTCTCCCTCTCCACTTCCCCTCCTCAGGAGGCTGTAGAGAGCAATGAGGTCACCCCTCAGCCTTCTTTTCTCCAAACTAGACAAGCACAACATCCTTAGCCGCTCCTCATAGAACATTCCTTCCAGCCCTGTCACCAGCTTTGTTGCCTTCCTCTGGATGCATTCAAGTACCTTCACATCTGTCATAATTTGTGGGGCCCAGAACTGCTCACGCTACTCAAGGTGAGGCAGCACCGCTGCTGAATACAGCAGGAGTGAACTATACTGGAGTTATCTATCATTAATATGAGCTGGCTATACCAGAGCTACCTATCAAGTTCGAAATGTTGACTTTGACCCAGAAGTACTTCATCTTTCAATAATACATCTTTTCCCTTTATCTAATACTTCTGCAATGCCAGATCTCAACAGGGATGTCAAGTGTAAAGTCCTTTTTCTACTCATTAAAAACCTGCTGAATGCAACTGGTATCTGTCTGGGCTTAGCAGCTGAGGATGTCACATTGTCCCCTTAGCTGCTAAATACCTAAATAAGGTATGGTGCAAGCTTCAAACCCCCTCCTCTTCCCCTCCTGCTGCTGTACGAATGATAATTGGGAGGATTCTCTGGGCAGGAAGATGATTTGGAACTCTGTATTTTCTGAGTTTCCTGTAGTAATGTACAATGCTGTACTACTAAAGAGCCAAAAGATATAAATATAGCTGTTCAGCATTTTAGTATGAGTACAAAAGGCATGGCTGAAAGCCAGAAGAAGGAGTAGCAGCTCTAAATAGGGTATTGTTTTCATGTGAAAATGAAGCCAAAATCTTTCTTGCCTTATGTTTTAATATTTGGTTCTCTGAATTTTCTCTTGGATGAGATAGGAATGGGAAGAGTGTCATTTAGGAGTGCTGCTTCTTTTTGCTGTTGCACATCGATAATAATGGTAATAAAACTGTCCAGATTTCAAGTTGAGCAGAATTCTTACTGAAAAGAAGTGGTGCAAACATCTTTCATGTTGTAAAGTATTGCATTTTTGTTTACAGCACTGACTGCACATCACTTAAACCTGAGCCATCTCTTGATTCAGATTATGTGCTCATAAAGATTTCTAAACATGAAAATGGTAATTTATACACTGAGTTGTACTTGCCGCTTACTTTTATGATGGATTTGGGGAAGAAATATCTTTGTCTTATTGTTTACCTTTGTGATTGTTCAGGGATTGATTGTTTAGACATAATCAGTTTCAAGTGTGATTGTCTTTCCTTACTGGTTCCCACATGGTTCTGTCCAGCCTTAGAGGAATTTATCCTCCCAACACCACATTAAGAGATGTGAATTCAGAAAAGGACCTCAAAGTTTCCCAAACTTTAAAGAGTATCAGTCTAATGCAGGAATTAACCCTCTCCTCTTGATTTTCGTGTCATGCCCTTTGTACTAGTCTCTTGTTTGTTGGTCTACAAATACAAAAAGCAGTTAAGTTCTCTGGCTCTCCCTCACTCTCGCACTTTCTTACTCTCACTCTCTCACTCCTATTTGAGTCCAAAGACAAGTACATTTTTCATTTAGGAATCAGGGTCACTGTGGATCACTAAAGCCAAAAATACTTTTATTCATGAATTTGGTGGGAGAAAGATCACTCTCTAAAACCGCTGCTGTTAGGAGTAAGCAGAAAGGTTTTATGATGTGTTGGAGTTGAGATTGTTACCGAAATAGGTTTTCTGATTCTCCACCTGAAATATGATATAAGAATCCAGCTTTCATGCAGTCATGCACCATTAGCTATGTTTAACAAATACTTTAAACTCTCGGACTGAAGTAATAATTTTGATTATGACTATAGTGATATAAACCAGGCCTGAAATATAACAGCAGGATTCCCGGGAGCGCAGAATGAGCCTTAGAAATGAAAACCCATGTTCAGTGAGGTGTTCCAGTACAAGTGTGGAGGGCCTTTTGTGAATGAGATTCAACACGTGTCACTTTTCACACATGCTCGGGTAGGGTTGTTTGCACCAGAGAGGCATCTGGAAGAAGAATCCAGACATTTGTTTTTGGATAGCCTGTGTGAGAAGTTGGCAACGTTAGTGCATAAGTGGGAGCAGTTGGTAATTCTCTGCTGAAGTGCCATGTACCCTATATGCTGCTGGCACTTGTTCAATGATGCAGATGATTTCTTCTCTGAATATCTTTAAAAGTACTCTGCTTGCATTAAGTCATGAACAGTTTTCCTTTGACTTATGGCTGTATTTAAACTAGACAGACAAATGCAGCCAATTAAACTAAACTCACATCACTGTTCTGACAAATAACCGGCAAATTATGGTTTTAATTTGTGCTAATGGATGTGAATGTGAGCCCCGGATACCACCAAGCAGATAAGGTAAAGTGCAGGTTGATTTGTCAATGTAATCTGACAAACAATATCCATACAGTTAATTCTGGCATGTAGTTCTTATTGCTTGAATCTTACGAATAATGTGGTGGGATTTTAGAGTGATCATAAGGAAACGTGAAATAATCAAACCGCAAAGCTTTTTCAGTTTGTAACCTGAACTAGTTTTGACTCATCAGATGGAAAAACTGAGTAAAAGTGAAGGTCACTTCAGTTTTCCTTCAAAATAAGTCTAACACAGACTTTAGAAACTTGAAAAAAATAGTGGGAAGAAGTATCTTTCAATTTTCAGTTTCAAGGCAATTTTGTTTAGTTTTACTGAAAAAACAAAGTTTCTAGAAAGATCATATGACTTCCTAGGTTTTAGTGATTTTAACCCAAATATTCAGAATCAACTTGAAAAATTTTCTTAAGTGAAAGTTTAATGGCAGTTTGTGTTCCGCCTCTTCCTGGGCTAGACAAACTATGTTATCACTGAATTAAAAGCACCCAAGTTTTAAATTTCTGCAGTATTAAGCCCTATTTTTTTCAGTTTGGCTTTACTCGAATGCCACGCTGCAAATAACATCTTGATTTGACATTATCATTGCAATAATTATCTCAAACTTTTAATGAGGCTGAATATTTCTTGAATTTCCATTTATAACTGACGTAATGGTTGTTTAAGAAGCAACAGACCACACATACAAATTTAGAGGACAGCGATCATAGGTCTTTGACAGAAGCCTTTTGTTTGCATAATTTCCCAAGAATCTCATTGCTGTACCCTTTTCAACCTGACCTCCATGGCAGAATGATGAGATATTCTATCAGACTATAAGATAAACCACCCTATTTATGTCCCTATGTGCTGGTTTTGACTGGGATAGAGTTATTTTTCTTCATAGTAGCTAGTATGGGGCTTTGTTTTGGATTTGTGCTGAAAACAGTGTTGGTAACAAAGGGATGTTTTAGTTATTGCTGAGCAGTGCTTACACAGAGTCAAGGTCTTTCCTGCTCCTCACGCTGCCCAATCAACAAGTAAGCTGGGAGTGGAGAAAATCTAGGAGGAGACACACCATACGACATCATACTCACCAACAAACTAGGGGGAAGGTTGGCTGGGGGGCTGCTGCTCAGGGACTGGCTGGGCATTGGTCAGTTGGTAGTGAGCAATTGTTTTCATTTACATCACTTATCTTGCTTGAGTTTTATTTCTCTTTTATTATTTTACTTTTAATTGCATTTTAAATTATTATTAATAATAATTATTGTTATTCTGTTATATTTAATTTCATTTATTAAACTATTATCTCAATCCACAAGTTTTCTCACTTTTACCCATTCAATTCTCTTCTTTGCATCCTGCTAAATGGAGGAGTGAGTGAGTAGCTGCATGGTGCTTAATTGCCAGCTGGGGTTAAACCGTGACACCCTAGTGAAGCCACATGAAGATAATAGGATGGTGAGACTAGATCAGGAGCAAAAGACAAACTATGGAAAGGTGAGGGTAGAGGTGAGCAAGAGCAGACAGCAAGGGGAGGCACTGATGGAAAGACAAAATAAAGGGGAGACTGAATTCAGCAGAGAGTCATATAATCCTAAAAGGAATAATTATTCATGAAGCAGAGCTTGCCAGATGGAAACTGGAGACTAGAGCCATAGAGTTTGCTTGATCAGGGCCAAATGGAGGTGAGAAGTGTCCTTACTGAGAATATTCACTGAAGTGAGCTGATAAGTGTGATTTGTAATACTACCAGTGCGCTTATGCCTTCTCGGATCTACTAGACATCCTAGAAGTCCCTGTGTATTTTTCCTAGTGCAAATATTGGAGTTTATCTAAACTGGCAAAAAAATGCATCCCTCCTTGCAGCTTGCTAATGTCTGCAAATGTCAGCTTCCTGTTTGTTATAATCTGCACAATTATCACGTCCCTTTTTAATTTCCCTTTTCCAGTAGAGTTTTAGCAAGAGTAAATATGCAATTTTAGTAATCCAGAAAGAAAATGGTTGAAAGCAGGGAAAATTGTATTACACCTGGGGAGAGAGAAACCTAATCTTTAATTTTCACCAGCTTGCCAAAGTTGATGGTACAGAATTAGATTCAGATGGTAAAATATACTTGAAGCATGTAGAAAAGTGTTGTTCAAGAGAACTCTGAAAGGTGATAACAGGGTGCCATATTCGTAAGAAGTGATCAGGTGAAAATGTGTATCTATAGTCAAACATTTGGCTTTGGTTATGAAGTTATGTCATTGAACTGACAGCAATTACATGGCACTAGAGTCTGACTTACAATCTTGTTAGCTAAATGTAAAACTATATTTTCCTCACAGAGATATCATAATTTTCGGGGAAAGTCTCATTTAAATGGCAGCATGTGCAAAAAACTTTCAAACAGATAAGACAGCAAAAAGCAAAAAAAAAGGAAGATTTTGTATTAACTCCTTGTAATGTACAGATAGCTTGGTTTCATATTTTTAGTAGACTATTCTTGAAAGATAACAAAATCAGATACTCATGGTCTGTTAATCACACAAGACCTCTAACTGTTTAAAACCTCAATTTCCCAAATATCTTTCTAGAACCTGAAAGTTGGCACAGTTTATGGAGCTTTATATTCCCCGTAAATTAAACAGTATGCGTGGAACGTGTATGTTGAGATGGAATAGTGGAAAGTGATGGATCTAATTAATCTCCACAGCATCTTCAGTCTATGCAAGTCATAGCTAGAATGCAGAATTTGGAAATAAAATACTACAAAGTTAAGAAATTTAAAATGGAACATTTATTTTAATGTGATTAGTCATGTTGTTCATAACATTTTTAGCAAGAAAAGCAGGTTTTAGACTTGTATTCATTAGGAAAATTAAATTTAAAATATTTCCTTTCCCTGACTGCATCACATAAGCAGATCAAAAGGCAGGAAATTTTCAACAGGACTGGAAATTGAGTAAGACTCAAGAATAAATATTTAGATTATAATTATCTGATAAATGTGTCCAATCTGCCGGCCATGTACTATTTGTACAGTGTCATGAATGGTGAGGTAAGTAATGATCTATGCCTCTAAAACAGGTGAGTTAAATCTAAGATAGTTTCTTGCTTAGCTGAACTTCTGAGATTAACATATGCTTTAGAAGAGTCTTAACAGGATTCTGTTTACTTTACTTTTTCCTCTGTGGGTCACCTTTCCTGCCATCAGTGTAGTACAAGATGGGCAATGCTGGCATGTCTTATATTCAGACTGACACCAGAAGCAATCAACCTATGGAATTAAATACTGAAAACACTGCAGAGAATGAGACTGGTGAATAAAGTTAACCAAATTCCTCCTTGCAGGACCTGAAGCAGATGCAAAGTTGAGTCCCAAAGAAGAAATATTTGAGGACACTCATAGAAAACAAAATCTAGACAGGTTACTTGAGACTTTGGATGTCAGGATGTGGAAAAAATAACTGCATAGAAAGACACTCTTAGATGAAACTTCTGAGAAATAGGTGACCTCCATACAGTTTGTAAGAGAACACTGCATTCATTGATGGGGTTGGCAAGCTGAGGGAATGGTTCTCTGTATGATTAAGCTCAAAATAGCTGCAAGAAAAATGACCAGCCACAGGAAGTTTGACTTTGGGAATACTACTAGCTAGGGCGTATGTGACATCTGAAGAGCAGATGAAAGTTGCACTAGGCAGGTGATAAAACAAAGAGGTGTGATCAAAAATCAGATTGATCGGGAGGTTGAACGCAACAGCAAAAGAACAGGTATATGTAGCTTTAAAAGGGAAGTATTTAGCAAAGGCTTCGGCACCTCAGATTAACAGCTATTGGAAAAGTAACATGCCTGGGAGAAGGGAGAATAAGTGCAGAGCAGAAAACTACAGTGCTACTGAAAATTACCTGCTGAGAGCAGATTGGTGTATTCGTTTCAATCATAATACAGAATAAGGAAAAGGAGAGAAATGTGCTACTTTATTTTAATACATTTAGAAACATTCCTGAAAGTCAAAACTGGTATTAAGATGTAAAAGTATGAAACAAAACAGAGGAAGCAAGTTGTTCATGCCAGAAGTTTAGCAGCACTTGTGTCAATGACACTGTGTTCAGACTGTGGATGAAATATCTTCCGCACATTGCAAAAATGCAATGGCAAATAAAAGGACAGCGCTATTGCACAGAAACCACAGAAATAAACATAACAGCATTCTAGAGGCAAAAATCCTTGAAGTTATTAATCTTGGACAAAATCCCTTATGAGTAGCACAAAAATAGGGCAAGTCCGAGTAAGGGAAAATTGCTGTATTTTACGAAGTCCATATTTGACGTTTTTCAAGATACTGAGGATAGAATTTATCTTATTGAAGTTTAAAGATCTTACAGTTTATTCCTAGATCTGAGTGTCTTTACAACTAAACAAAAAACCAGTCTATTCTATGCCATAATTAATTCAATTTATTTTAGAAGTCTATTTTACAGTCAAATGAACCACTTAGTAGATGCACTTATTTTTCTCCATTATGTAGAATGATAGTCTATAAAATCGGTTTGTATGTAGTCATCTAAACTGGAGACCTCTAAACCTGACTGCAACAAATCTTGCCAGACTATCTACCTGGCCATTTCAAAAAATCCTGTGCCCTGCAACTCTGGTGCAGGGAAGTGCACAGACCAAGGACATGCTGAGTGAGGAAGAAATACTGAGAGTATTCTGCTTCCCCACAGCACTATCCTCACTTAAACTGTCTGCAACAAAAGTATTACACATATTAAGTTTCACAATCTTTGGAGGCACAGTCACCATTACAGACTTCTTTTTTTTTCCTCATCACCCTCATCTCTCAGTTGCTGTCTTCTTCTCATCGTTAGATTACCACTGATGTATCTTCTGCTAATGCATCCTCGCATTTCTATCTCTGGACGCCACTGCCAATCTTAAGGTGTAACAAATATATAGATGCAGGAGTAAAAATCCTTTCTACATGGCAGGTTTTTTCATAGGAACATTTACTTTCTTCCTGGGAGAGTAAGCAACATTCCCAGTTGGACAGGTTAAAAAATAAAATGAAAGAGGAAGGTATCTGCCAGAGTCCATGTACACAGTAAAGCAGAGTATCATAAAGAAAGCATTTCCAAACACCTTATATTTGGTCTTCTGGGGGAACATTCTGGCCCATGCTGATAGATTAATGTAAACCCTCTGTGTTCCACTTGAAAATTAAAAAATATCTTGAAATGAAGGCTGAGAATCTGAGTTATAAGCAGATGTATAATAATGTATTGAAGATAATTCTACATATAAATACTCATGCATAAACACACATGCAAGGTAGAAAAATGTATTGGACCACTTCTTCCACCTTCCATGGGACAGTATGAATATGTCTTCTACATTGCTTTCCACATTTCTGGAAATTCTTATTTTAAATTATTTTTTAACAAGATATAACTGTCGGGTTTTGTTGTTGCTTTGTTTTTTGTTGTTTGTTTTGTTTTTTTTTTTTTTTCCCCTAGCTATTCCTCTCATTTTCTTTAATTTGTATTATTGCAGCTTTACTTCTTATACTTGAAGTCTTCAAAATTCAGCACAAAACTATGTTCCAGTACCCTGCACAACCACTCAGCCCTATCTCATTCTCCTAGGGCTATTTACATTCCCTGTCATGGCTCTCAGCTCCACTTATTCACTACCAGTGTGAGAAAGCTTTGTCCTCCTGTTGTTTCTACCTAATTGCAGAACCATATGCTACAAGCTCTGTTGGTTGTTTAAGTTTGCTAAGCGTACCGAAAGATAATAAAATCATACCATAGCTAATGGATCTGGTCTGCCGAAGCCCTATTCACTATAATGATCATTGTCGTAAGTGACAAGAAACACTCATTATGCCTGAAAATTGACTTATTTTGTGTCAGAACAAAGGATAAACTATTTTTGCATTTAAAACTATTTAAGAGAAACTGACCTGTTGCTTTGCATTAGCTAAACACATTTAACATCCATGCAGAAGATGAAAGATATCTTGCTATGGATGGAGTAGAACAAATCTGAAAAGAGGAATGATACCTACATCCTCTCTCCTAGATTTGTTTTTACACCACTAGGCATGTCTCAGCTTACTGGTGTAGAAGCCAATACCCTGTCCCAGAATACAGGGTGCTACAGGTCTACATCATATATCCATGGGCTGGGGAGAGTCTAAGATTACTGGACACCAGGCCTCGAAAACATAGAAATGTGAAAAAAAAAAACAACCACGCTTTCTTTTCCTGAATATATTCCTTTATTAGAAACAGTATTTGAATAGATTGATGTAGCACAACCACACATGAACACTCTCCTCTATAAAGAGCTGCATATCTTAACACATTGGGCCACAAACTTACCTCAGTTTAACAGAGTATACTGCATATGTCACAATCCTCCCTTATTATTTTCCAAAGTGTTACAGGATAATTTTATCTGAGTTATTTCAGTCTCAGGTAACTCAAATCAATTTGCTTTTTCTTTTATATTTGAGGCCTAGAAAGGAGTGCTCTGTTCTAATGTTTCCCTATAACTTTTCACCAGAAAGGAATTGCTATTAGTGGCCTATACTATAAATTCATTTACCTTGCAGTTCTGAGTGAACTCTAGGAGAAATTTCAAAGACAAATATTTCTCTCAAATCCGGTCAGTTAGTGGTTAGTTTATGGACCTGAAAAGGGGACTTTACATCCTTAATAATTTTAATCTATGCACTGCAAAAATCTTTGCATTCGTTATCCGTATCAAAGTCTGACGCTTGTTGGTTTCCATTCACCTCTCAGCTACAGAGATTTCCAGCATCAAGCAACTCTATAGATAAAATTATTGCTGTGTAAAAGAGAAAAGCACAGTCATGATTTGTAATTTGATGGATTTTTAGTATAACACAATGATCCTTTTCCTTATTTGATGAAGCAAAGTTAAAAGGACCAAATGATATGACTGTTTTGTCATTGAATGCCTGTTTGCACAGCTTCTTAAATGTTTTTTTTCTGTCACTTTACTTGAACGTACCTGCTACAGTTATTTTCCCTCCACTCAAGGATACTTAGAAAAGCAAACGTATGTCAGGAATAGCTCACATAACTGAATTTATTCCAAACACAATTGTATTTTTCCCAGATTCCCTAAGCCTTGTGGCCTTGTGAGTCCAAGCAATTTTCTCTTTTCCTCAGTTAAAGTCATTATAGACAAGAAGTTGGGGTGAGAGGCAACTGCTTCACTTTACTAGCAAATTCAGGTCATATGTACAGAAAATACAGTTCTGTGAGCATAGCGTGAGTTCAGGAAATACAGACAATACCAACAGCTTCTCAACAGCCCCAGCCCCAGGCATCAGGAACCTCCCTGGGGCTGGGCTGGGGCTGGGCAGGGTGGTGGGCCTGAGGGTGAGCCCACCTCAGGGGGCAGATGGCTGGGCAGGGCAGGGCTGTGGGGAGCTGGGGACCATCCCTGCTGCAGTGTCGTTGGGACAGGGGCTGATGGCCCCAGGAGGCTGCCATGAAGTCCCGGGCTGTGGGCAAGATGAGTGTTGCCCCGGGAAGCCAGGCTGGGCTGGCAGTGTTCTCGGGGCCGTGACTTACAGCATATGCCAAACCCTTCTAAGCACTGGTAGATGGGACAATGGCCATAGTTTACGTTTTGGGAATTTCAGATTGGACATTTTAACTCAGAGTGTAGTGCCTCACTAGAACAGATTACTCAGAGAGATGGTGAAGCCCCCATCCTTGGAGGCTAACCAAAGCTACTGCTGACCCCACATCATGCAGGTGGAGTTTTAGAGATTAGACAAGATGATGTCCAGAAGTCCATTCCAGCCAACACTTCTATGATTCTGTAACTCACTACTTCTCCATTAACAGTCCCTGAAGAATAAGAAGCTGTCCAATAAGAAATTGCCCCTGAAGAAGACCACAAAATGTGCGTGTGAGAATATGTAAAGAAGGATGTGTTTTGATAAAGAAGCCTAAATATTATTCTGAAACACTACAACTGGGTGTATATCGTATATTCTTGCAGGAAAGTAAACCTGTGCAATGAAATGGAAAAGAATCTTGTGTAGATTGATTTGGGCTTTTGAAAAACAATATTTCAAGAGTTGTTTAAGATGTTGTCTGTCATATCTCTTTTGAAAATATTATATAGGTTTGAATGAAGTAAATATAAGATCCTATGATAAAAGGAGGTGGTGTACATCAGCAGGTGAACTGAACAAAACATAAAGGCTAGCCTCTCTGGCACACTACTGCAAAGACGTTTAGTTGCATACATTTAATTCGATTTTATGCTAATGTGAGTGATACTGGTCTCATCTGGTACAAAATCTTTGCATTTAACATGCAAGGCTTTATGAAATCTCTATAAGGAAACGCGCCACTTGAAAAATGTTCAACCCAAACTAAGAAAAAGGGGTGCAATACTTTCATTTGATTTTCCCTGGTAATTTGATAATATTTTAATGTATTTCTTTGAGGACTGATGAAATGCATTGCATTTATTATAGACAACATCTTAGCAAACATTACCCTGCAGAAAAGTATGGGACACAACATATTTCTAAATTAACATTTTAGCAAGTGCATCTAGAATAATCAGAGGAGCCTACAATCTAACTAATTGAAAAAGCAGTTTCATGAGTCTTAAAATATTTCCCTCCAAAAGGGAAATGCAAAGGAAGACGATTTTAGTAATTCCACATTTAACAAAGAACATGTAGAAACTAAATAAAACTCTGCCGGATTTCAGCATGTGCCTTTGTTTTCTCCCAAATGTTTTCTGCTGTGCTTTTCGTGCTTGGTGCTGAAGATTAAACAGAAAAATTAAAAGGGAAACAAACAAAAAAAAAACCCTATTATGCTTCCAGTAATTCTCCTTCTTTTTTTCATTTATGACAACTGAAATAACTGTAACATTTCTGGCACATTTTCTGCTACTTCTCATGTTTAGATCATGTACTTTGTGGCCCCACTAAATTAATCAGGGTTGTGAAAATATCTTACGGTGTTGTGTGACTACTATGAGACTAATTATATTTATTCCTTTATTGCTTTTCATAGAAGGTCAAGATTCATAGGCCATGGAACAAATCTGCAAGTATCAGTGACAAATACGAGGCTTGCAGTATGGTAACCACTATCATGAGCATCCCTAACACGGACAGAAATAAAGTTCAGAATGACATGATGGTAAGATCACTGGCAATAAAAGAATAAATCTGCTCCAGTAACAGAATAATGATAAACTGAATCCAACATAAAAATTCAGATTTGTCTCTTGTCTAACACATCCCATGTATGATCTTTTCTGTGTACGGGATCTCAGCAGGCAGAAGATAAATTTAAAACTTCAGGTTCCCACTAAAGCATCTTGAGTGTGTACCACCCTTTGAACAAGTGATTTGATTTGAAGAAGTGGGATTGGTAAAAGAGGGTGTAAGCATACAATAAACATATTCACTGAAGAATGAATGTCCCAAATGTACTCTAGGGCCCAGAAGTTGTAGCATTTGTATTCTCTTCTTCTACATCAAATCCAGAAGGAACCTGGGAAGATGAGGAAACAGTGCATCCCTAAGCATGGCTGTATGGGAAAAGCTCAGTTCTTTTAATTGCAAGTCTGAATGAAATCTTTATTGTCTCTGATATGAATTGATGGGATTCCTTTCAGATGGATTATCTTGTGCTGCTAAGTTAATATAAAAATATTATGCGAGCAGTCTTTTAGTGGCTGGAATTGAGTATTTACAGCATTTAAAAATATAGTTCTTGATCCTGAGTGCATGTTTCACTGGCTAAACTTGCCTGTCATTTTCAGCTATTCTTACAAGGAAATGATTAGCAGTTCAGAAGGCTAACAGACATTATTAGCTTATCATAATATGTGTTTTTATATATGTAATCTAACCAACTATGTGGTTAGGGACTGAATTCCAACAACACAATTTGGTAAACTTCCAGGGGCAGGGATTTAACTGTGAGCTCTCGCAGGTAATTATGAACATACCAGCTATCTCACAAGTCTCAGACAAAAAGGATGTGGAGTGTGGAGAAACCATTTCTAAAGAAGGAACCTCTTAGTATTTAAAGCTGTGAAGAGTCAAGCTAAAATTCTTGTTAGCTGATTGTTCATTTATTGTGACTAAATCCACAGCTGAAGGAAGTTCAGTTGAATACCTGTATTATGAAAACTCAAATTTCTGAGCAGACAGAAAAGATGTGTTGTGACATGGACATTGTTCCAAGTCATGATAGTCACATCAGGCCTCGATGATTTGGTGGTCCTTACAGATGGTGACTAAAATCCCAAAGGGCTGCAAGCTGAGTAGCTTGTGCCAAATTTCAGTTCAGAAAATGCAACAGAATATTTTGACAATAGCATAAAATTTCATTCAAAGTGATGTAATAGTGGCAGAAAGCATAACTTCACAGCCTAGAGAAGTAGTATTTCCATCTGTTAATTTCGTGTGTAACCTGTGCGTTTATTCCAATTGCTACTGTAGCTACAAACCCAGCATTTTCCAAAAGCAACAGGTAAAGTAACAGGATGGTAGAGTTGTCAGAGAAGCACTTGTTGCAAGAGAAGATCCCTGTTTCATATTTATTAATACTCGTTTTCATATTTAGGATGTATTTAGGTATTTCAGTGTGAAAAATGACTCATATTTGAAAACAGATGAGCTGTTGCTTATTGTTGGTATTATTATATGGGTTTCAACTTGCCACATAAATACCAGATAATTTAATGATTACCACATGAATCTCAAGCATTAAAAATTATCACTTTGTTTCTCAGGCCTTGAAAATGTTGTGGATTTGGAGTGACATGTAGTTAGCTCTTTCTAATGTCAACCACAACTTCTGACATTATCTATGAACATGCAGAACTTTTCTCAATTACAGGAAAAACAAGGCACATCCCTTTCTCCTTTTGATATCTTTGTTTACAAAGCTGCCATTTCACAGTGCCTGGAAATGTGGACCTGTCCTGGTTTTTTTTGGACTGAGGGTCGAGACAAGAACCGAGCGGGAGCACCCACCAAACATGGTCTCGGGCAAAACATGACTCAGGCTTTCTTAATAAAACAAAACAATTTATTAACAGTTACTAAACAAAAGACAAAAGGGGACGAAACCGGTTACTTGAGAGGAGAAAGAGAAAACAAGGCCCGATCTTAAAACAACACCTCCCCACCCCCTATTTTCCTTTCGTTCCTGGCTCTGTCTTCCCCCCAGCGGCGCAGGGAGACAGGGAATGGGGGAGTACAGGTCAGTTCATCCATATTGTTCACTGCCGCTCCTTTCTTAAAGGAGGAGGAGTCTTTACACCATTTTTCCCTTGCTTCGGTGGATCCCCTACTCACAAAGAAAAAGTCCCCAAACTTTTCCAAAGTAAGTCCTGCCCGCAGGATTGCAAATCCTTCCCCATGGATCGCACCAGTTCGGGCTTTACCAGTCTCGGCCTCTTAGGGAGCTGCTGCCACTCGCGTCGGCGTGGGTCGTCCCACGGTCTCCAGATGCCTCCACGACCTCGTCGTGCATTCCATGCCCCATTATCAACAGTACCTGGTCACGCATCCCCTGCTCCACGACCTCTCCTGGGCTCAGGCATCTCCTTCCAGACGTGGGTTTCTCCACGGGCCACGAGTGGGTCGCTGCTCCGCCGAGTACACCCTGGCTGCAGGGGGGCCGCCTGCCATCTCACACCGATTTGCAAGGGAAGCCTCAGCTCCAGTACACCTCCTCCTGCTCCATCTTTGCTGACCCGGTCGTTGTGGTTGTCTTCTCTTAGATATTAATCCTCTCTGGGGAAGCTCGGCCCGGTGGGCACCCTGGGAGTGGGGCGCTTACCGAGTCCCCCATGCGGCTCCCCCGGCGCCATCTTGAGCACATGGCGCCGGCCCGGGCCCGAGCGGCCACTCGGCCGGGAGCCGGGAGCGAGGGCAGCGCCCTCCTGCTCTCTCCTCACTCCTGAGCAAAGAGCCCTTTCCCGCCCCTTTGTCCCAACTTAAATAGGGCCATTCGCAGAGGCGCCGACTTGGCTCAACCTCCCCCGGGGGGGATGGGACTCAGATCTGGTGGCACAGGGAGCAAATCCCCTCCCCTGCCACCAGAACACCCCCCCACACATCAAACTATCACAGGACCATACAAGCTCAGTCCACTTAAAACATGAGACCACATTGAAAAATTTGACAAAGTTATTATTCAGCATAGCAACTTGTATAAATGTGATGTATTCATCCTGTGAACAGTAAAACATGGAATTAATTTAATGTCACATTCAGTAAAATGTTTTGTAAGGCTGCCCAGTGAAAATTTATAATATCTCTCTTACATAAAATATATGAATAGTTAAACACATGGGGAACAAATAATGATTAATGTGCAAAAATGTATGGTTTCTAAAAACCTACATGAAGATTTTCAGTTGCAGAAGTAGGGTTATACAGTAAACATTTAACAGCCATCAAAGCCAGAAGTAAGGAATGGATATATCCAACTTAATCTAGTGTATAATATAAATTACATAATTTCCCAATCTGTAATTTCTAACAATTTATAGCTGAATTGTAGTATATATTTCAAGAAAACACCTAATCTTAATTTAGAGATTTCAAGTGATGGACAAATCTCACATTCCTTCCTTACCTTTTCCATTTGTGAATTACATCCAGCTAAACAAAACGGCTTGAAACTAAAATAGCTAAGACTGAAACACCCAACTAAAAGATTGTCTTTACTTGATAACAAAGTCAAATATTGTTTTTAGCAACTAGAAATACCTTACTTTTAAGATATTATCTTATTTTTAAGACTCTCCAAATGACATGCTTATGGCATTTGTGATATTTCAGAATGCAATGGGAGCTGCCAAATCCAGCAGCCCAGCAGGTGAGGCTGCCACAGCTCCACATCCCTGGGTCCATCCTGTAGTGCGACTGGACCTAGACATGTATTCCCCATAGGTATACACACATATACACATATGTACAGTGCACATATACACACATATCTGGGTGCACAAATTAATATACAGAAACACTGGTACAAACACAGATGGCACGTGTGGTCTAATCCTGTCCCCCTCACAGCATCTTCCAGTTAGTAGGAAATATACATATATATGTATTTGTATATACATACAATAGGGATGCCTCCAGTAAATGACTTAGACACTCACCTACCCTGTTCCTGACCCTGGACCTCCTGGCCTTCCAGTTACCTCGCATGCCCACATGCACATTGGTACCCACATGCATGCACTTGCACTATGGGTCTCTCCATAGCAGGGAGCCAGACCTCTGCTCCAGCTGCCAGTACAGACTGCCTTACACACCAATATACACCACACACACTAAACTGTGGATCTCTCCCATAACTGGCCTCAGGCTCCATTTACCCAGAGCTTGACCCTTGGATCCCCCTATCCCTAGTTGCCTCACGCACAGACATACTCAAGTAAATGGGTGGATCTCTCAACCTACCCACCCAGATGCATGACCTCCTCTGTTGTTGACTTGGATTTCTTGGTCCCTCCAGTAGCCAACTCTCAGGTCTTCTGGTCTCTTCAGTATCCAGCACAAACTTATGGCAACAGTAGTTGCCAACAACCACAACAGTAGTTGTCTCCCAAATCCTGAGCATGTGTGCAGAATAGAGAGTCCCTCTACCCAGGAAAATAGAAATAGAGTTTAGTAAGAAGACAGGACAGGCTGCTCTGATAAGGCACGTCTGTACAAGCGCATGGCCAGACAAGTGTCCTGACCACTCCCTGCTTACATGTGACCATCTCCTTTTAGTCCCTCATCTATTTTCCCATGCTTGTTCCTCCACAAACCATCTTGATCCCTCCCTTACCCCGCCCTTGGTTCTTCCTCCAGACATCCCATAATAAGCCTTGTACAATGCCAAGATTTTCTCTACACACATAATGAGTCCCGTATCTAGGTATACGGGGCAGTAGACAGTAAGGTGATCCAAAGAGCCTCTTGACTCATCATGATAGATGTCACCCTAGCCCATGGATCTCCCAGGACATCCCTGGGAAGGGCTGGGTTGGGAGCTCGTGTTTCCAATGGGGTTATTGCTGAGCCCTCTCACTGTTGTACCTCGGTGCTCTTGTGTCTGAGAGAACCTTTTGTCATATAGAATATGACCTAACACAGAATTCTGGACTTAATTAATGGTAATCAATTTTAATATAGATAAGAGAAATTTGTAAAGTGTGAGAACTAAGGTTTCACTTATTGTACTGAAAATATACTTCAAAATAGAAGTTTCTCTATAATGTAAATTAATTTAATGTTGAATAAAGTATCATGCTGTGTCAAGATTTTTATGAACCTGTAAAGCATGAAATCTCTGAAGTCTATATTAACTAAAATTGGCATCTCATGTCCTGTGTTGTCTTAGAAAAAGATATTTAATGAGAGCTTCTATAAGGCATGAAAGAGAAAAGGAGGAATGTAGAACATAAAGAGCAAAGATGGAGACTGCTTGATATTGGTTTCTATAATCAATTTGACAGCATCATTTAACCCAACATCTGTTACAAATTTTTAAAGCTGCTATACTTGGAAAAAGTTTGAGAGTCACTTAATTTTTTACTCAGTCACCTGTTGAAGGCTTGAGATGATTTTAGTCAAAATACAGCTCAATTAAAAGGGCATCCAGGACACAGACTCTAGAAGCACATCAGGAGGGAAAGGACATATTTATACTTCTGGAAGGAATAAACTGAAGCGTTTGTGATTCTGTTGAGCTAATGAGTTTTATCCAGCATGCACCAGTTAAATTCAGTACATTATGATCTGGGATCTGGAAGTCAGCCAATACTCATTTTATCCATAATGTTCAATAAAGGCTTAGTAGCTTTTCTCCATTAAAAGCCTTTGGGTACTTCCATAATTTCAAACAATTTTTTTTTTTTGATAATTATTCATTGCCCTGAGAAGAACCACAGGTCCTCTACAGAATTATAGGCAGATTTGAATTGTATTACATTTCAAATTAGTACTCTTTCATTGTCTGATTTTATTCAGTCTATAGAAAAAGAACAGTGCAAAAGACAGCTTTGTTTACTTCCTTTTTCAACTTTTGTATGTTTTTGTACAGCAACTGTATTACCCTGTCTATGATTATGTAATTAAAAAAAAATTAAAAAAAATTGGACTTTTTGGGTTATGAATGGAAACTATTACATGAAATACAGTTACTTGTTATCATTAATAAATGAGCATGGGGTCAGAAAAGAACACTAGTAGCATATTAACTGTAGAGATTTAATCAAAATCCTTAAAAAAAAATCAGTTAAATGATATAAAAACTTAAAAGCACTTATGTGAAGAAAATGAGACAGAGTCATCCAGCTGGGCTTGTAATATTTGTTGATGATTTATGTCATTTCAGGACAGAAGAAAATCAAAGACGTTAAATAATGAAAATGTAACCATCTTGTATGTGATGTAAGTAGAACTAAGGGAACTGGAAAATGGTCGACTATCATGACAGGAAATAAAAAACATGAATACTTTGCCACACACGTCATATGGAAACCAGTAATAGAAAACAGTTCTTTCTTTTCATGTTGTGTGAGAAAGAAGACTAGAAAAGATTGAATATCTAATTATAATCACTGTTTATAAAAGGTATGAGTAGGAGAAAACTCTAATTAGTCTTTACTGACAGTATGGAAAAATTTTATCTCAGGGTTGTAAAAGGACTATTTTTTATGCCTTCACAGACTGTTAGGTTGGCTGAGGCATTTTCAATAAGTCTTGGTGTCTGAAAGATCCTGATTTGCCAAAACAAGTGTGCCTGAGAAAAGTGTCACCAAATTTCTCAATTAAAAGAAAAAGAAAAATTTAAAGATATCAATATTTTGATCGAACTTTTGATAAATCATGCATTCTAGTTTCCTCATTTGAGGTGGCATTTTCTTCTGAAAACAAGGTAAGTAAAATTTTTGATTGCCAAAGTTATTTTAAAAATATTATTTTATTGTGAAGGTTGGTCAAGGTTTTTACATTTCATTCTGATACAATGCAGTGAAATTCTATCAACAGCAAATAGGCATCTACTTTTTTTGACACAAAAATATTGGACTACGATTTCACATTTAAAAGATGCCTATTATCTGTATTTCAGACCAAATTTCTTAATTGTCAACCATTTGAGTTTCCATTTTTAATCTATTCTCTAAGAAGGAAGTTTCATATCTCAAAACTTCATTACCCCCTCTAATCATCTTAAACAAAGGAATGGACATTGTACTGTGGCCCCTGATATATATTGCAGTGCAGTGGGCCTTCTGCGCAGAAAATGAACCAGCAGGCTAAATATTTAACTCTGTCGATGTTTAGCTTGACATCTGCAGCTGGAACAAACTGTCAGAGGGACTCATGAAAAGAACGATGGTGTCACTATGTGCGGGGTTTATGTGATGAGATTTTGGTAGTGAAGGAGTGACTATAGAGATAACCCTTGTAAGCTGCTGCTAGATGCTTCCCTGGCTCCACATCGGATCTGCTTTTGCCTAGGTTGGACCCATCTCTGCCCAGGGCACCTCTGTGAATAAACATATGTAAGAAGGGGACAAAGAAACTCACGCCATACGGCACCTGCAGTGAAGAGAGGATGGAGGTGGGAGGCTGGCCCCTGACCTTTTGTGTAGGTGGCTATCCACGCTAGGCCACTGCCACTCAACTGGTGGCAGCCGTGGTGGTGCGGCTTGGAGAGCTCCAAAACGCCCTGTGTCTAGGGCATTGAGCAGAGTTTGTCCTGCTTGGATCACCACTGTTCATCAGGCCAGTCAGGCCTGGATTGGCTGCAGTGGAGAGAGGAGTGGGATGTGAGAGAAATGGCTACGCAGACACCAAGGTCAATGAAGATGGAGCGGGAGGAGGTGTGCCGGGGCTGAGATTCCCCTGCAGCCTTTGGTGAGACTGCAGGCGGCCCCCCTGCCATCCATGGAGATTAATGGTGGGGCAGAGGTCTACCCACAGCCCATGCTGCAGCAGGTGGCTGCACGTAAAGGAGTTTATAGAGGACTGTCTCCCGTGAGAAAGGACTCCATGCTGCTGGAGATTAACAGTGGAGCAGAGGTGCATCTGCAGTCTGTGGAGGACCCCACACTGGAGCAGGTGGCTGCGCCTTGAGAAGCTGTGACTCTGTGGGAAAAAAGCCCATGCTGGAAGAGTCTGATAGGTAAGGACTGGATTCTGTGGGAAGGACTCATGTCAGGGAAGTTCATGGAGAACGGTCTCCCCTGGGAAGGGACTCCACGTAGGAGCAGGGGAAGAGTGTAAGGAGCCCTTCCCTGAAGAGGAAGGAATGGCAGAGACAACATACGATGGTCTGACCACAACCCCCATTCCCTGTCCCCCTGCACCACTGTGGGGAGGAAGTAGAGCCAGGAAGAAGGGAAGGGTGGGGAGAGGTGTTTTTAAGATCTGGCTTTGTTTCTCATTATCCTCTCTGAACGTGACTGGTAACAAATTAAACTGATTTGTCCCCAAGCCAAGTGTGTTTTGCCTGGGACCATGGGTGGTGGGTGCTGCTCCCTCCCTGTTCTTATCTTGACCTTCAGGCCTTTTGTCACATTTTTCTTCTCTCCAGGAGTGAGCAAGAGGCTACGTGGTGCTTAGTTGCCACCTGGGGCTAAACTATAACACTCTCATAGCCAGGTTACAAGAGATATGAACATGTGGTACACTGCTGTGGGAGATCAAAGCTTGTTTGACTACCAGGGTAACATAATTCCCTAGCATGCCATCCCAGGTAGGCTAATTAACACATGGAGCTGGAAGGGAATCCTATGACATTCATTTTTCACATAAATGCTCATACAGCTTTATAAATCAAAGCCTGTAGCTCAAGTCACGCGTATGAAGGTCGGGCAGTCTGGTGACTATGCACTGTGAGTGGCCTTCAGGAATAACCCCATTCGGGGCTTTGGAAAGCCTGGGCCTGAATGTGAAAGAATGCAAGTGTGCCTGCTTAGCTGTACAGGAAAAAACACATTTAGCTGTAGTATCACCCCATTTTACAATTAGAGGGGAAGAATAAGACAGAGGACTAAGAACATACCTGAAATACTGACATTTTTATAATAAACTTGGACTACCAATTTATTAGTAGGACAAAAGTGTGCTCTATTTTTTTTCTTTACTAGCTTTGTTTTCATCTTGTCCAGGCAGAACCTTGGACACTGTTCCTTTAATCCTCATCCTTCTGTATTGGTGACATCCATGCCAAGTGTCAAGGACGACACACACAAGTCCTTCAGGACCTCAGACAACACCGCATTCTTATAGTCTCTAGTACCTTGATGGAGAATATCTGAGGCTGCCTTTTTAAATGATTAAAAGTCTGTTCTTTAACTGAGTTTGGAAGGTATCATGGGTGTTTCACTTAAAAAAGTCTGTGTTTTTATAGTAAGGTTCAACAAGCTCGTTGTATCGATGTCCTAGTCATTCCTTCCACTTTCTATCATATATTTGAGTAAAACAAAAAAAGAAAACATTTTTAACTGAAAACAGACTTGTCCATCCAGAAAAATTCCACCTGTTTCCACTGCATAAGTCTCCTGTTCTACTCAATATGTATTCATATGAGAGAATAAATGTAAATAAAACTTACCATTCTGGGAATTGCTTACCCTTAGTGAAGTTGTTTCTTTTTTTCTTCTTTCTAATAATAGTTAAAAAAGCTGGTTTGTAAGGGCACTGGTGAATATGCATATTAAAATATTTAATAATCATAGAATCATAGAATGGTTAGGTTTGGAAGGAACCTCAAAGATCATCTAGTTCCAACCACCCTGCCATGGGCAGGGAAACCCTCCACTGCACCAGGTTGCCCAAAGCCTCATCCAACCTGGCCTTGAACACTTCCAGGGATGGGGCATCTACAACTTCTCTGGACAACCTGTTCCACTGCCTCACCACCCTCAGAGGGAAAAGTTTCTTCCTTATATCCAATTTAAATCTACCCTGTTTTGGTTTAAATCCATTTCCCCTTGTCCTATCACTACATGCTCTTGTAAATAGTTCCTCTCCAGCTTTCCTGTAGGCCCCCTTTAAGTACTGGAAGGCTGCTATAAGATCACCCCGGAGCCTTCTCTTCTCCAGGCTGAACAGACCCAACTCTCTCAGCCTGTCTTCATAGGAGAGGTGCTGCAGCCCTCGGATCATCTTCGTGGCCCTCCTCTGGACTCGCTCCAGCAGCTCCATGTCCTTCTAGTGCTGGGGACTCCAGAGCTGAATGCAGTATTCCATGTGGGGTCTCACGAGAGCAGAGTAGAGGGGCATAATCACCTCCTGCGACCTGCCGGCCACGCTCCTTTTGATGCAGCCCAGGATATGGTTGGCTTTCTGGGCTGCCAGTGCACATTGCTGGCTCATGTTGAGCTTCTAATCCACCAGCACTCCCAAGTCCTTTTCCTCAGGGCTGCTCTCAATCCATTCTCTGTGCAGTCTGTACTTGTGCTTGGGATTGCCCCGATCCACATGCAGGACCTTGCACTTGGCCTTGTTGAACTTCATGAGGTTCTCACAGACCCACCTCTCCAGCCTGTCAAGGTCTTTCTGAATGGCATCCCCTCCCTCTAGCATGTCCAAAACACACAGCTTGGTGTAATAATGTTCTTTGACATTAGATTATGAAACAAAGAGAATTGCATTAGAATAAGAAAATTTATTCTCTGTATCCTGTTCCTTTTTATTAAATTACCAGACAGTAAAACCCCCTATAAAAGGTAACTTTTTTTTTTTAATTACTTTCAAAATTGAGCAGAGTTGAAAGTGATGCACAGAAGATACAGTGATTTCAATAAGATTATCCTTATAAGAGAGAGGAATGCTGTAACACTTCACAGAAACTTGGAAGAAAAGTGATTTTTCATATTTCTTTTTGTCTGTGTTTAGAATTAGGAATTTCACATTTTAGGTTAAACATATGAAATCCTTACTGTAAGTTTTTAGGATGGGAATTAATTCACCTATTTTGAAATAGCCAAATGGTAGTCATTTCCATTCTCATTATTCTAAACTCCCTTTGTAGCCAATGTTTGTTTAATTCATGTCATACTAAGGTGAAATAAATAGCCTTTTGAAACGTTTTCTCTCTTCACTAGGAAGATAGCCTAGATAACTACTTCAGGCTTACACAAATAATTTCTAGATGACAACATCTATGGGAATGTAACCCTCTTTACTTTAAATTGCTTTAGGATCTATAAAAGCAAGTCATCTACTTCTCCAAATCTGTAGATTTTTTAAAGATGTACTGGGCACATATGCATTTGTTAAAGCTATTGTTTTTCCTGATCCAAAGGAAAGACTAGCAGTGTGGTTATCATTCACCTCTTTGGATTCAGCTAGAAGCTTCATCCTTCAAACTTTTCTGAAATCTTTCCATTTTTTTGCCATAATATTTTATGAAGAACAAGTCCTGACTGTATCTGTGTTACGATGTCGAATTTTTGTAAGCTCTTCAGGGGCTCATGTCGGGGGTCCTCCACATGCTGAGGTGTGGATATCTGCTTCCCTGTTGTCTTCCATGGGCTACAGGAGGACAACCTGCTTCACCATGATCTTCACCACAGGCTGCAAGGGAATCTCTGCTCCAGTACCTGGAGTATCTCTTCCCTCTTCTTCTTCTTTCCTCCCCACCTCCTCACTCTGACCTAGATTTCTACAGGGATATTTCAGTGTTTTTTGCCCTATCTTAAATATGTTGTCACAAAGGTGGCACCAGCATCTGAGGTAGGTCCATCTTTGAGCTGGCTGAAATAGGCTCTGTCTGACATGGAGCAGCTCATGGTCTCTTCTCACAGAGGCCACCCCTGCAACCCTCTGCTATCAAAACCTTGCCACATAAACCCAATACAGCTTTTCAACCTAGATGTCCATAAGCTTAAGAACACCAAGGTCCAGGGACAGAGGTACTTAACTTCCATCTAAACTGTGATTCACGGATAATTCAAGAGGGGCCAAAACAGTTACTAAAACCTGATGTACTAAGCCAGACTCAGATGACTGCTAAATCTGTAGAAAAGAGGACAGTACTGCTCAAAACTAATCTAGTGTAATTACCTAGTTTCATCCAGAAGTATGGTATTTAGTTAGCTATATTTCATTGCACAAACTACTGCTGATACAAAAGATGGACGTCATTGAGCAGAGACTCAAGTTCCACAGAATTATTATGCCTATGTGAAATTGGCACTGAATGCCATGAGAAGGTGAGCTAAGGATATCACAAAGCTACAGTTATGCTTGCCAAATAATTTTCAGCTTTTTGCCCACCTCATAGCTATTATGCTAACCTGTAGGTAGCAAGCCAAGAGAAAGAACTGGAGAGCATTCTATCTCATTGCATCGAGATTTGGGACAGGCTTTACATCCTTGCTCCCTTTTCCCCTCAGACAGTATACAGCACAGCTATTCAGGCCTTAACGTGCATTTTAAATATTTTCCCGACAGTGCTTGAAGCAATCTAACTTATATTATGGGAAAATCAAAAAGAATTGGTCCATTTTATCCTTGGCTCTCATCTACCTATAAATTATGTTACTTACATTGTTTTGCTTTATTTCACGTACTAATATCACCAAATCTATGTTTTTCCTCTTCATGTGTGTGGAAAAGGCTGTAGGGCAATTCTAATTCTTTTGTATTAATAGAATTACATAAACCTTCACTGTAAGTACAATTCCGCAGTCCATGCAGGAGTGAGTCATTGACCTCTCAAAAATACACTTTATTTTCCTTAACGTTTTGACATTTGCAAGTTTCTCTTTGGCCATTCCTTCCAATGTTAAGGAAAAGATAAGGAAGAGAATGTTTAAAACAAAGAGCAGTAGCTAACCTGAAAAAAAAAACAGCTTAAATATTTTACCTTTTTCACATGAAGTGGTTTTTTGTAATGTTTTTGTAAAGAGGAAAAGTGATAGAAACGTCAAAAATATGAAAAGAAATAAAATTCAGAGAGAAGTCTGCTCCTTGGATGAAGGCCGAATGAACAGACTTTGTAAGTGGTGTGCAGAATTTGTAAATTAAAGTTGAGAATTTACACTGAAATATTGTGTGTGAGAAGGAAGTTGCTTTTTGACTCCTTTGTTCTTATGAGAAGAGACTAAAAAACAGAGACTTGCCTTGCTACGTGGCTTGTAACAAGGTGTAAATTTTAAGACTTTCTCATGTCAGTTTAGTGGTGTCTATTCAAATAACTGACTTTTCCACACCTTGAGGACTGCTTTGCACTCATCTTTCCCAGGAAAGGTGGGACAGAAATAGGGACTATTAGATACAATTTTCTTCCCACTCGATCAAATCATATGAAAACTGATTCTTCAACCCTTTTTATTCTTTCCTTCAGAAAACTCTGTGAGAATAGAAACAATCTGTAGTATACCTGGAAAGTTAATACATCTGTTGAAAGTTAATACCTCTCATCTCATAAAGAACATCCATCCAGCAGCTCTGCCATATAAAATGAAGGTGTCTTAGCTTCTGTATGTCCAGTAAATCAAGAAATCAGTTATTTTTAAGCTTTCAGGCATAAACTATGCAGTTCGTTCTTGGAAAAAACCAGCTCCTTAACACTCCCTCCCCTCTCCTCAAAAATCAGAATCCTATAATGGACTGATGGTAGATATAGCTTCACTTGCACCAACTTCAATTCCCAAATATGAACATCTAAGTATATTCTCTTTCAGAAGAACCAATATAAAACCAAACCTAAGGGAGCTTGTTTTCTGCCTAAAGATGAATTATTTTCCATCAATGGGTAAGATGAGGTAGAGATACAGCCCAATGAAGGTATATCCAATCTGTCCTTCTGTACTTACAAACACGTTGTGTAAGAGGAAAGAGAGGAAAGAAATCTTGCACTGAGTGCCTTCCACCCAGACCAACCATTTCTGAGTATTGAACTTCAAAACGTTCCTGAAGAAAGACAGGAGTTACTTCGAAATAGTTCTTTTAACCTTGTTTAACATCTGCAGGTTTATCTCTAAATCCATGTGTTTCAAAATAGGAATGACAAAATAATACTGTTAATTAACAGGAAACAAGTGACTGTTGTAAACATGGCAATTTTGGCTCTGAACCTATATCCAAATTAGAAAATGGCCAGCTCTAGTGAAGAACCCCAGCATCACCTTAGCCCACTGGATTACAACCATGCTCTTCAAGACTTTTAGCAAGGGAGATACAGTGGAGGAAAATGTCTGTTTAAATAGATTGTATTCTCCTTTTTTTAAGAAAGAGTTGAAATATTGCTTCCTTTTTCTATTATTCTGTTGTTGAAACACTCTTCTTCCATTGGGAGCTAGCAATCATTCTCCACCTGAAACAGTAGAAATTTTGTGAATTTTTACCCAGAATATTTCATGAAGAAAACAACATTAAGTGATCATGTAGGCTAATATCTTCAAACACTGACTGAAACTTTGCTAATTGGGAATGTATGATTATGGTTCCCTTGTGTCTTCAATGGGAAAAGAATCATTCTATGAACACTGTAGCTTTAATTTTTTCCATTCATTACCTTTCTAATTATGAAGGAGAATAAGGAAGGAAAGGAAGGGAGGTAGCTGGAGAAGGAGGCCAAGATACAGATAACAGCTTAGACATTTAGTGTTGTACAAAATTTAAGTATTTGTGTTTGAAAGTCTTTATATTAACAAAAAAGTTTACCACTTTCCAAAACAACATTGAAAATAAACCTCAACTCTTCCTCTCCTGACAATGAACTCTTAATGAATTTAGATGGCTGCAACTTCTCAGTTACTTAAGCAATTTGACAATATTATCCCTCAGCTGGTATTTATGAGCTGCTTCCTGAGCTATAACTCCACACACTGCCACCAACTGTTTTAAAATGAGGAGCAGTTTGTCACTGAGCTCCAGGAGGAGGGCATGGAAAATACCCCCAGCTCCACTATAGCACACATCGTCCTCCTCTGCTAGTTCTTTCCTTGACCTCTGTCAGCCTAAAAAATATCTGTGGCCTTTGGGTTTTCTGGTCCCACAAACAGAACAAAATTCATATGTACTGGATAAACATTAGCAAAAGTTATTCCGCAGAAGTTGGAACATCTGCCACATCCCCTCCATTACGGATGGCGCTTGCAACGCCTGAGGTAGGTTAGAGCCTGCCTGCAAAACTACAGCTGGAACCTCACAGCACAGCAACTGTGGATTGACATGGCAGTGAAAAGAATCATATTTTAATTCACATACATCAAGTTGATATTTCAGTGTCTTGTAAAATCTGTATCAGGTAGAAGCAGTTAGGATGAGATTCTGGAATTTGTTGTGCATGCCAAGGAGGTGTATTTTTTCCTGCAACTAGAAATTTCCTGCTTCAAGATCGTAGCATATGTGAACCTTCCTGCTTGACAGAGATTCATGTCTGAGTGCCAGTCAGGCGTATTTTGTGTGATGTATAGGCAAAACATAAGCTTAGGTGTTTGAATGCGTTTCCATGTAGAAATAGCTGTGTCACTGATGCCGTAAGTTGTTATAAAAATAAGTAGCAAAAACGTCCATAAAACTAACACAGAAGTTTATATTTAAAAATCCCTCCACTGAGAAATTTGCCTTGTTAACTGTACCCAGTTAGTTAGATTATTTTCTTATTAGGCTTAAGCACATCTAACAGACTACAGATGACACTGGTCATCAAAATGGGAACATTTAGTCATCACAGGGAAGAAACCAACTTTCCTTACAACATCTGGCATAGCTAGCGTAAACTGGAGAGAAATCAGTGCTAGCATTTTAGAATGCTTATTTTTTTTAAAGAAAGTATCAACATTTTTGTGGAATCTCTTTTATCCAAGGGAAAACAGAAGGAGAGTTGGCTTGGAGTATAGTTTTCAGCTTCTTGGCTATGGGAGGAAAAGAACTAATTTAGACACTATAATGTCAGAAAGGGTTGTTGATCATGCCTTAGAACTTCATAACAGTAGACTTCAAAAGAAATTATCAAAGGTTTTGGAATGCTCTGCTTTGTAAAATCTTTCTTCAAAGGTGGGCATATGTTCCTGCAAGTAATTGAAAATCTGGAAATCCAGAATTTCCTAAGCAATGATCTCGAGTAGAAGAAAAATTTATTGACCCATATATGTGGTTACACTTCCTTAACCTCCGTACCAACGGAAAGCTCTATTAAATGCTTGGAGTCATTTGTAAATTAAGTATTTTCTCACTCTAGGCATCTTGTGAGAGTGTAAGATTATCTTAAAGGATTTTTGTACCTTTCTGCAGTTTCGTTTACATTATAATCTTCAATAAGCATTTTCCAAGTGAAAAGTGTGAACAGAAAATGAAGGGGAAAGAGAATATGACTGAAGAGAAGCTGAATAATGGCTGACAGCAGGAAGAATATAATTAAGGATTAGGAGAGCAACAGAAGTGAAACCTCTGGGCTTTAAAACCCTCACTGCTACTGATACCGTTACTGATTTGGGAGTGCCATCTGTTATTTCTGATTTTCTTCTGCCATATATAAATAGAAGGTGATGATGACCTACCAAACATTGGCAAAAAAATAGCATTTGAAAATTATTTTGAGGCCCTCACTTCTGCACTATGCCATAACACATTTATTTAACAGAGGTTTCAAACAACAGTCCCTATAGTTAGGGGTGGGTGAGTACGGAGGCTAAAATAGCAATGGAATTGGATCTTTCTTAAAACTTGAATTGGATCTCTAATGCTTTGGTTAACTTTCTTGAGGTGATTTTTCATTTTTATGTGCTCTAAACTTCCTGGTTCCAGTGGGCCATAAAACCAGATGTGCTGAAATACAAACACTACCGGAAGGTTGCTTTTGTGGTATTTCCAGCCTGAAGGGAAGCCAAAGATGTTAGAAATCCCTTGAGAATGCCTATTTCCAGCCTATTTTTGCAGGCAGATTTGTCTATCATTCATTTCTTTTATGACAGTAACCCAAGATGGACCGGAAATAGCAGAACTCAAACACACTCTCTGTGTTATTGGGTCACATTCCTACAAGGTGCAGAGCAGAACTGCATCGAGAAAGGTAATTATGTTTCCTGAATGGTTTCTGTATTTTGAAACTTAGTTGCAATATGATTTTTTAACGAAAGTAAGTGAGATATCAGCACTCTCAGTTAAAAGGGAAGGTTCCTTGCCCTGTTCTGTGGGTGTGCATGATGGACCCTGGAAGTGGAGACTCCTGACGAAATATCAAGAAGAATTTTATTTGAATTTGATCTAGTTCCAGTCAGAATTCTATTGAAATCAAATAAGCTTTGTGCATCTCTCTGTCCTGAATGAACTTGTAAATTCTGCAGTAAACATATTATTCTGGAATTTCTTTCATCCTTTTGAGGTTCAGAGACTTCTAAGAAGATACAAATTTCATACACACTGGGTTTCAAGCTACCTAAAACCAGGAGCCTTGTGTTGTTTAAGTTGTCCATGTGATGTTGTGAGATACAACACAGGACCTATAGCACAACTGAGTCCATCTAACCTTGCAGCTAGAACCCGTGTGAGATACGCAGTGGTATTGCAAATACCTATACTTAAGCAACCAAATTGAGACCTTGGGACATGATTCAGTTCAAGAATAAGTCACCTAAATCTAAGGGTCTACCCTTATGTGTACCACTGATGCCATATGTGCCTAAGCTCCCACTAAAGAAAATGAAGATTGATGATAGATAATGACAGAGATGATGCCATGATGGAGCCTAGAGAGCTGTTAGCAGACTAGCCACCAGGTATCAACTTTCAGGTGAGCAGAATTTCTGTGTAAACTCCACTGACTGCCTTGACTAGATTCCAATGACAATAACAGGTACTCTGACATCTGCCATTGCCTACATACCTAGATGTGGATATTTAAATTTATTTGTCTTGACACTGAATTGAATTCTGCTCCTAATGGTTTATCAACTGAAATGTTTCACTTACATTTACTGTACTGGCTTGACAATTGATTCAGTCCAAAATGAGGTAGCTGGTACTAACTTTGGTGTTCCATGTATCCCCAATATCATACACCTTTACAAGTGCATGTAGTGATAAGACAAGGGACAATGGCTTTAAACTGAAAGAGGGGAGATTTAGATTGGATCTAAAGAAGAAATTCTTCACTCTGAAGGTGATGAGGCAGTGGAACAGATTGCCCAGAGAAGCTGTGAATGCCCCATCTCTGAAAGTGTTCAAGGCCAGGTTGGATGAGGCTTTGTGCAACCTGATGTAGTGAAAGGTGTCCCTGCCCATGTCAGGGGGGTTGGAACTATATGAACTTTAAGGTCCCTTCCAACCCAAACCATTCTATGGTTCTATGATATCTGCCTGCTCTGTGCAGATGACTAAGATACTTTATGGAGTATCAAATACCTACCTGTCTAAGTTTAGGTGCTTGAGTAGCATGCTAGGTCTCCAGCAATGGTAATGTAATCTTGTAATTGCAGTTAGGAAATTGCATCTAGGCTTCTGGAGTAATTTCAGATTTTACGTGAAAAACATCTGATACATCCATGTTGGACTGCCAGATGCAATTCTATGAGAATTGTGGGGCAGCCTGATGCCAGTCAATAACTTAAACATCTTAAGAATTCCTAGGGACCCGGAATAACTCTAGCACACATGTAGATACCTACATGTAGAATATCAGTCTCACCCTACATCTTTAAGGTGAATCATAAAAAAAAGAAGGTAGCACTGAATATTCTTTGGTTCAGAGGCAAGTTTGGGGTTATATTTATATCTTGAGATGGAACATAGCTTCTATTGCCTTAAAAATTAAGGTACGTCAACAATTATTTGATTATGCAGTTTTTACTGCTGTCACTACTGTTATAAAAAGCTGCATCCTTGATTTAAATATAAAACTCCAATATAGAATATAATAAAGCAAAACATTATAGCTGGCATTGGAAGCTTCACATCCCTTTTGGTTCTACAGTGCAAACTAAGCAGATCAGAAAAGTGGAATATGGCTTTCATTATTGCATTTAAAACACATTATTTCCTTTCTGTTTCCTTTTGTGATCTGTTTTTTTATTATAACTTCTGGTTGTTATTTTGAATTCTTTTTAAAATAACTAGAAATACTGTTGATCTCCTGATAGGCAAAACTGTTTACAGAAAGGTCTTTTTACATGATCACACACTAATAAATAAAAAATCTCCCCAAAATATATGTTGTGCAGGTATTCATGTCCGCCTCTGGCTCATAAACGAAGCATAGGAGAGTCACAGCCATGCGTTGTTTGGCTCCGGATTGTAAAGTTGCTGGCAAGTAAAGCTTAGATTTTCATATTTTCATCTTTAATGTTGCTATTAGACACTTTTGAAACTTATAGAAAGATTGAATCTAAGATGCCATTTCCAGAATGCCAGAAGGGATCACTTTGTTAATTTAATTTGACCTACTATATCACTTAATCCATAGACCTTCTCTACTTTGAATGAGAGCATGACTTTCAGTGATATATCTTATCTTCTCCACAAGGGCTTTTATAATTGTTAGAAAAACATTACTCCAATAAATTACCTTAAAAAAAAAAAAAAAAGTCCCTCAAACAAACCTCCAACTTTTTCCGAAGCTGAATTTGTCTTAACTTTACCATCCAAGGACTGTTCTGGTCATGCGGGTTTCTTTGACAGAGAGTCCTCTTGAAAAATGTTGATCCATATCAATGCTTTTATGGCTGTAACTGGGACATTAACTTTCTCATAAAGTCTCTTCAAGTCCTTTATTGTAAAATAACGTTTCCAATCCTCCAGTCATTCTTCTGTCTCTTCCCTGAATAATTTGAATTATAAACAGCTTTCTTCAAATGTGTGTACTGATTTTGGATGAGATAATTTTTTTCATAGTAGCTTGTGTGGGGCTATGTTTTGGATTTGTGATGAAAACAGTGTTGATAACACAGGGATATTTTAATTACTGGTGAGCAGTGTTTAAACAGTGTCAATGCCTTTTCTGCTTCTCACACCACCCTGCCAGCAAGTATGCTGGGGGTGCACAAGAATTTGGGGACACAGCCTGGAAAGTGGACTTTAACTGACCAAAGGGATATTCCACAACGTATGATTTCATGCTGAGCAATAAAAACTCAGGGAGAGGATGAGGTTGAAGGGGGACATTTGGAGTTCTGGCATTTGTCTTCCCAAGTAACCATTATACATGATGAAGTCTTGCTTTCCTGGACATAGTTGAACACCTGCATGTCGGTGGAAGCAGTGAATGAATTCCTAACTTTGCTTTGTTTGCACATGCAGCTTTTGCTTTACTTATATTGTCTTTATCTCAACCCACAAGTTTTCATACTTTTATCCTTCCGATTGTCTCCCCCATCCCATTGGGGAGGCAGGAAATGAGTGGCTGTGTGTGGCTTAGGCGTCTACTGCGGTTAAACTATCAAAATGTGGGCATCCAACTGTCCTTAACATTCCAACTAGACTCATACCTATGAGATGAGATGTGGATGCAACATAGCCTTTCTACTGGCACACTGTTAAGAGCTGAAACATTATAAATCTTCTCTGTTCATAAGGACAAGAATCATGTTAATTCTTTATACCCCAGCATCATCTGGATTGCTCAAAGACATAATTTGCAACCATGGATAGAATCTACTACCCCATAAGCATGACTTCCATCTTTGATGTGTGACTGTTCAGTGCTTGCCTGTGTCTGTTCACCAGCAATCCATCACATCTGTGTCACCAGCTCAATGTGACTAGGTTGGTCTTCAGCACTTACCAGTCTTGTTATCTTTCATTCCTACCACTGACAAAAATTATAAATTTTGTGAAGTTAAGATCTTCACTGCTCAGAAATGACTTCATGTGCACAGTAGTTGTCTGTTACGTGCATGTTCCCTTTTTATCAGATTTAGTGAAAATTACAGATTCCCAGCTAGCCAGTTATATATTCAGCATGTGTGTATGGGACCGCATTAATGGACCCACGCATGTGCACACATGTGCGAGCACTCTCTCTCTCTCTGTGACACACTCACACACTTCTTCTTTGTCTTTACCATATCAGCAGATACATCTCCTTATCCTAAGCACTTGCTGAACCGTAGTGAGTCCTGGTGATGTCAGCCCTAGCATGAGGTAAGAATTCTATGTAGGAAAAAAAGAAATTAGATACCAGTCCTGGCTCTTCATGTACTTACCCTTTCCTTTCTAATGTACTCTGCTTCCTTCTTAACGCAGCAAAAATTTTCCCTTTTAGAAAATAACTTGTTTCAGTTCTGCAGGATATCATGAACATTTGTTGGTATGGAGATAGGATGCGTTATTTCATGCTTTGAGTTTATAATCTGCCTGCCAAAAACCTTGTGATTTAAATGTATCTTCAGAAAAGGACATCTTGTGGTTCATAGGGTAGCCATATGTGGTAGGTAACTAATTTAATTACAAAGGTTCATGGTCAGACTCAGTTTAAAATTGTATCAGTCAAATTATATGCAATTTTATGTGATCATTTGGTCCATTTTCATAAAAATTTAGGTAATTTACCAAACGCAGAGTGCCTGCAGATGTTCAGGTCACCTCTGAGGTGAAGCACTGCAATGACTCCAACACTCGACAGGAGTTCTTCAGAGGGCAGGATGTGAAGAAAAATATTATATCTAGTTGAAATTGAGCCAAGAAAGAAAAAATTGCTTATTTAAATTTAAATTTCTCTCCTTCAGATGTTATCAACTCAGCATGATGGCATAATACACACTGAGAGACCTTGAGGGTAAAGAGTAACTTACTGACTTGTCAGCATTGCTTCTTGCTGTGCCCATGATACTCCTTGGAGATTTCTGATTCTGCTGCTAACCAGACCCAACCTTTCTGAACTTACAAGATCTGACAGAAACATAGTTTGAGTGACATATCTGCAAGTTATTACTCTAAATTGCAGGAAATGCAATTATCTGTCAAATTTCCAGTAACCTGGGTAACTCCTTCATTTCACTGTAATACCTATTTCATACAGTTTCTGATAAGACATATGGATATTTCTGTGGCATGTTTTGCTCCTGAACCTGAAATAAGTACTTCTTCATTAATCCTTACCAAAGCGTAATGAGATCACGATGCCACATTCTACCTGCTGCTAGCAGAAGGACTGGTGTTTTGAATGGGCTAGATCACCATCAGTCTTGGATGTTATGATGTTAAATAGCTCTACTTATTTGTAACAAGTTGTTGAATTGCTGTCTGAATTCTCAAGGACTTGAAGAATTTTAGGATTTCCATCTCATAAAATTTAGCCTGGCTAAGCTGACTCACTGAGTCATGCAGATATGGTAATTCCATTGCTGATGACTGGGAAAGAACATCTAGATCTCAAGTCACTATAGTCCTACCATCTGTCATCTATTCAACTCTTGTAATATCAATGTGAGACTAGGATACTTTCGTCTATAACCTGAAGCTTTTCAATGCTAAAGCAGGAGAGTCTGCTTAAAAAGCAAATAATTTAAATGACTAGAGTAGCTTTACTTTCAAATAAGAAGAACAATGTTGAAAATGGGTAGATATCTATTTTGTAAAATTGTGTATTGTTCTTTCAGTGTGGAAGAACATATTTCAACACCCTAGAAACAAGCGTGTTTTGTTATTATGATGGTGAAATCACTAGTGTTAGAGTGCAATAAGTATGTTGTAACATAATAACAGAAATATTTTTTTCCTTATTCCCTAATTTCTGTTTCTCTGAAATGTGTTAATATTTTTAGGTTAGCCTTGTTGGTCTGTAAAACTGCAGCAATGTGCGTTATTTTGCACGGATGAACAAGGAGTTCCTCAACAAACTCAAACACAAAAAGGCCTACAGAGGGCAGAAGCAAGGACAGGTAGCCTGGGAGGAATACAGAGAAATTGTCTGAGCAGTCGGGGATCAGGTTAGGAAAGCCAAAGCCCTGATAGAGTTAAATCTGGCCAGGGACATCAAGGGCAACAAGAAAAACTTCTATGGATATGTCAGTGATAAAAAGAGATCTAGGGAAAATGGGAGTCCTCTCCGGAATGAAATAGGAGACCCAGGATATGGAGAAGGCTGAGGTACTGAACAACTTCTTTGCTTCAGTCTTCACTGGCAAGAGCTCCAGCTGCACTGCCCAAGTCACAGAAGGCAAAGGCAGAGACTGGGAGAATGAAGAACTGCCCACTGTAGGGGAAGATCAGGTTCGAGACCATCTAAGGAATCTGAAAGTTCACAAGTCCATGGGACCTGATGAGGTGCATCTGTGGGTCCTGAGGGAAGTGGTGGATGAAGTTGCTAAACCATTATCCATCATATTTGAGAAGTTGTGGCAGTCCAGTGAAGTTCCCACTGACTATCCCTGAAAAACACAAATTTGAAGAGAAGAGGTTAGACCCTGCTTTTCTCCTTGAAAATCACATTTGGAGCAGCAATACGGATATGATGAAAGCTTCCTATTGAAGCTGCAATCATTGAAAGTATACAAACCAGAAAGTTTGAGAAAACCATAAGAAGAAAACCTCAAGCAGTTCCAAGTATGAAGGGCAAATAAGAGACCTAGAGGAGGTACACAGAGTTTGCTCTTTGAAAATGTTGGTGTCATCCCTTTTCCTGTCTAATTTTCTTACTATCTCCTCTGTGACATTCATCTATAATTATGGCAACTTACTGTTGTCATGGAGCACTACAAAACCTCTTAGCTTAGATGGAAAAAGAGAGACAAAGAGACAGAAAGATAGGAGGCATGTATGTAAATGCTCAGTTACTCTGAATGATAGCTTTATGAATCTTTCTTAACAGGTGTGTTACAGGAAAGATAAGACACAGTTTGTGACATATGAGTTCTTATAATTGGCACACGTAAAATCTTTTGGATTGAGAGTGCTCATGCTTAGACAAAGCTCAGTTGTTTCATATCTATTCATACAATGAAGAATAGCTCGCTTGTTATTTGTTTGTTTTCATAACTTTCATGTAACTTGATAAAATAGTTATAAAACTTCTGTGTTTAGCAAAGAATAAAAACCACACGTGCTGTGGTTTGGCATATTTTGTTCAACCGTTCCAGATGGAAAAGGTTATCACGCTTATTTCAGCTGGTTTGATATGTTATCCTGACTGGTGATTTGTTTTAAGTTGAAAACGTGCTTCTGTGGCACTCAAGTAGAAGTTTTAAAAGACAAATTTATGAGAGATTGGAGTGGGTGACCAGTGATCAGTTACCCTGCCCTTGAACAGTGCCATGTGGCATGACAGTGGTTAAAAAGATCTAACTTAACGGATTTCACCTTATCAAGAGATCTGCTCTGTATGAAAATCTGCTTTATGAGGGAAAAATATGCAAGTGCAGTGTGCTGTGAGTAATTTCCCTTTAATGTTTTTCCATAGAGAAAATTCAACACATCAAATGTCAAACTATTGGAAGGGTCGATAAACAAGCATATTTAGAGCAATGAAAAACAGTCATGATGGCGCAAAGCATACATGAATGCTAAAAGCCGTACAACTATGTTATAAACAGAATAGAAATGCTTTTAATAAAAACTTGGAGAGTTTTACACTTGTCTGCTTAGTGAGCAAAAGGAAAAGGAATATGTCAAATTCAGAAGCTGATTTAAGCCAAAAAGATTCTTATAAAATTAAAGCTTGCAAAGCTGGAAATGAATCTTTTGTAAAAGGAAATGGAAATAAATTCTATCAAGTGCAAAAGATATCTTTAAAGTGAGAAAACTGAGTTAGAAAGGAACATGAAACATTCTTTTGCACAATGTCACTCTTATTTTCACTGATGTATATGCATCCTAATGAATGAATGCGAGTCCTTTGGGTTCATCAGAGAAATAGAAATATAGTAAACAAATATAGTCCTTTGTATTCAATAAATTAATTTTTACATCTAGACTGTAATATCAACATCTCCTTGGTGAATGAGTAGTGTTTTGTATTCAGTTTAGGATTTGTGTTATAAGTAAAACAATAGTGTCACAGTTTAAAGTAGAAATGTGCATGGAAGAAATGATATTGCTGTGTTTTGTACTTAATTTCTCTCAGTTTCCATATTCCACTTTTTTCCATATTAAGGTAGCTCAGTTTACAAGCTAGAGGATGAATATTCTGTTATACCATGATTGTAAACCATACTTACAACCCAAAAAAAGAACATCTCTTCTCTCTCTTTTATCCTCCCCTGTGATAAATGTTTTGCTGTTAGTTGGGACATCGCTAGCAAATTGTTTGATGTAGGGGCAGAATGGAGTATAGGTTAGTTTTTCTATAAACAGGCTAATCAGTTGTACTGAAAACTTTGCTTATTACAGAAAAGAGAATGTAGAAAATGAATGGGCATATGCGGTATCGTAAATAGGAAGTAGTACTTTACTATGGATTAGCCTACAAAGACATTGCCTGGTGCTTATCAAGTCCAATAAATGTTGCCTGGAAAATCAGTATGGTTAACAGAGTGAGAAATTACAGACAGCTGAATAACAGAATGAGAATTAGTATTTGGCAGAAGATGTCCATATCTACTTGACAATATTATTGGAAAAAGAAACAGGAACAGTTAATTAACAAATAGCTTTCTGGAAAGAAACTTAATAGATACAGCCTTCTCAGTGTGAGTTCTAATATGCTTTGTTTCAAACAGTGTATCATCCAGTTACTATTTGTATGAATATTTCTTTTTGACCGGATTTTAGCACGTATGAAAGATGCCAGACTGGGAGCTTTGGAAACGGAGTTTATTTATCCAAAGAAAGCCTACAGCCTCAGCAACAGCGGTAAGAACCAGTGTTCATCTCCTCACACCGAGAAGTCTGTTCTGCAGAACTACTAATAAAGTCAGAAAATAGGTCAGCTTCCACGCACATTAGCCTTTGCCCTCTCTGCAGAGGCTGCCAAGGAGAATGCCAATTAATGACAGCTGCGTTGGACATTTGTTGACTGGGAACTAAACTGAGATTGCAGATTCCTTTCACACAGCCTACCAAACACCCATCAAATGGCAATTTCTTTTTGACCTTGGACAGCATTAGGAGTATTTTCCAATGAGGAAAACTTCTCAAAAGTGGTAGGTTGATCAGCATAAAGAAAAAAATAGGTCTTTTTCCCCCCTTGGCAGAGCAAGTTCTTTTTATAAAGGTTAACAAAAAAATACACACATTTACAGAAAATTTATGTGGGTATGTCAGAGCAATCCATCTTGAATGATAGTAAAGATATTTTCTTAAGATTATTTGATACTTTATTCAGGAAAATGTTATCAAAAATCAGGTTTGTTTAGAAAGGGAACATTTTTCCAGAATATTTTGTGAAACAACTGGCTTTTGCTAGGTAGAAAATTTTGCTTTGAAAATATCAAAATTATGTTATATCAGAAGGCAACAGAGACCTTAAAAGATCCTTTTTTGAAATTCAGGACCATTCAAAATGTGCATTCAACAGAGTTGAATCTAGGCTAAGTTTTAAGTGCAGAGTTTTAAAAAGAATTACTTTGACTTTGAACTATGTTTAAAGGTATTTGTGATTAGATTGTGCAAAAATCCTGCTGACTTAAGGCATTCTTTGGTATGGTCAGTGTCCACACCCTCAGCAAAGCTACTATGGGCAATACTTTACACATGAATTCCTACTGGAATGTAGTTATTACTGGTGCTTTTGAATCAGATTTGGTTTACTTTTGATTTGAGCTTATATTTGTCTTTTTACAGGACGCTTTACTAAAACATGGCCTAGCAGTATGATGTTTCCAAAGTCTAAGAGGCAGAAGGCTATAAGTATACAGATAAGCATATTACAAAGAAACCTTTTTTTTTGGGAGAGAAAGTAAAGGGCAAATAAAGAAGCTGACTGTTTTGGAAGCACACTTCTGACTACTTGGCAGCTTTTCAATTCAGTTCCATCTTTAAGACTGTAGGTTATATTCAGTCACTTGTTGGAGAGCCAAATCCTTATGCCCTAAATCAAGGGCATGATCAAGATCCTTCCCTGATGAGAAAATACAGATAAGGCCAAGAGAAAGGAGGTCCTCACAGGCTTGCATCATGAAGTTTCCTCATTCACCTACCCTCTGGGACAATGCAGAACAGTTCCCAGAGTGTTCCCTGAAACTCTGCAGATTCATGAGGTCTCCACAGTCCCTGGAGCAGCCAGAAGCTCATAAAATCACTTACCATTCTTGTAGTCAATTCCATTCTACTAAAGGAGAGCAGAAGTATCAGGAGACTGCCTTATTTTTACAAATATAACTGTTCATCATAAATGTCTTCCTTTTCTAAAGCAGTTCCCCATATTTGCTGGGCAGTCCAGGCACAGAGAAACTGTTGCATGGCAAGAGACTCTTTCTAGGTTAAAGGACTATTACCACTAATGTAGAAAAATTCTTGCATAGAAATGGGGCAGAAGTGTGGCAGAAGTCCATAATTCTTATTATGTCACTTGCACCCACTCATCAGCATCAGTGTGTCTCGTGTTTCGAAAAGATCCTAAGAAGTCACAATGTTACGCACTGTGCTATGGACTGTAAATATGCAAGCCTAGTACAGGAAAGTTGCTTCTGTTTCCTGGTGACATGAATTAGCAGAAATCTTTTCTTTTCAGCAAATTTTGCATTCAAGTGAAGATGGACGGAAAGCAATACACCTTAACACTGAAAGAGGAAATTTCCAGGAAGCCAAATTCCAAGAACGTGAGGTATGCCTCTTGAATGTGCTCACTGGAACATTAGGTAAATTTGTGCTGAAACTTTTCTGGCTTGAAAATTGATTCTGCATCTATAGGAAAAGGTCCTTTGCTAACATCATGACTATGGAGTAATTAGCTTTCTGTTTGTTTTCCTGAATTTGTGCTACATTTACTTGAATGCTTTTCCCTGTATCAAAACAACAAAAAATAATAGTATCTATTGCATCAGTTCATTTTTTCTTTGTTTACAGTATAATCAATAGAGAGAGAGAAAAAAAGGTAGAAAAATATGCATATGCTATTTTATGATTGGAACAAGGTAACAACTAGCTGACAGATATGATAAAGCCTTTTTGATGATTCTGATTCATGTTATGATTTTAAACGGTACCAGAACTCCATATGACAACCAAAAAAAGAATAATACTAAAAGATACCCCCATTTAAATGGGGGGAAGACATTTGTTTGTGTATTGCTCTAAAATGTGCTTGGTTAGAATTGAGTGCATATTAAATTCAGGACAAAAGTCTGACAGTAACCGCTGTTCAATTGATTTTAAACTGACCAAAAATTCTTTGTGGCTCTTGTAAGCTAAAAGTTATGGATTACTTGATATCTGATGCTGGATTTTAACAAATCAGTAGATAGCTTTACCGTTTTTACAATGAGATTACTAGTTTCTTCTGACTCTTTCAAGGAATGTATCTGTCATCTTTTGAAATTTATTTCTTTAATGATGATTTCAAATTTTAGCAGTATATAAAACTCAAAAGGGAAGAAAATAATTATAGTACGTAACAGCTTTCACAAACCACATTGAATTTTACAGTTTAGCTGGCAACTACACTCATAATGATATTCAATACTGGAAGACAATTAGCAATTGATAGATTTTTACATGTATTGTGTTACAGAATTACAAAAAGCAGTTAAAGTCAGAGGGCATTTTTCTTAAATATTTGTATTGTCTTAAGGCAAGGAAAATTTGGATACTCGGCTGAATTAAGGGAATTGGTGAATATGGAGAGAGTTTAGGTTAATGTAACTACATGTTTTCCTCACCACCCTTCTTGCTTACAACGTACTATTAGCTTTGACTTGGATTCTTTCCAGTAGATGGCCATGTTAAGTACCTTTTGACTTTTGCCTGTTGACCGAGTGCATGAAAGAATCTAAATGAATCTAGAAGAATTTTAAATTACTCTTATTCATTCCTTCCCATGGTGCTATATTGAACTGTGCTATTGTGAGAGTATCTTTAAGGATTTATTTATTTTTTTAGAGCACATCTGCACAGACTTTTCCAAAATATTCTCGGTGTCCTCATCAGTAACTAGTTAATTTTGCACACTACTTCTCATCCTATAGCTTTTGTGCCTTCTCATATAGAAAACGCTGTAAATTCTTTGGGAACTACAAATTGTTGTTGACTTGTTTTACACATTTTGTATAAAAGCTAAAGGTGCCTCCAAGCACAAAGTGCTGTAGCACAGAACTGAGGCAGAGTTTATTTATTATTTCAGAGGAAAAGATGCCTGCATCATTTCTACCACTTCTTGTGACATGTTGAGCTTCCTGAAATTCTTCCAACACTTTGCTATGTACATGTAAATGTGTTTAGCAGAAAAGTTTGGATAGAACTGTTTCTAATGAAAATGCTATTAAGAGTGCAAATTAATCTTTAGCACATACATATTTCATCTATCACTGTATGTTATATATTTACAGAAAATTGGATCTTAGACCGAGATTCTAAAGCAATGTTTTTTTTCTGAAGGAACTAATCTGATATTTCATGTATCTTACTGGTTGTTTTTTTTTCCTCTCCTTTTATTTAGGATCTTTACACCACTTATCAGGTAAGGCTGCAGCAAGATGAGAGTTTGAAGAACTTTTTTATTTTTATTTCACTGCCTCGCAATCAGTTTTCTAGGTCAAAGTTTTCCTTAGTGTATATGACTCAATATCAAGCCAAAAATTCTCTGTGAATTTTCGGCAGAGGAGTGATGTCAGCCATTTGGCTTTTAGAGTGATTTTCAATGGATTCAAGCCATTGCTGGATATGGGAAACTTATTTGGAAAGAGGAATCATTTCTCCATAGACTACATCCAACTTTTCAAAACTTCTAACGGTTAATTGAGCATAGTTCATCAGATGGAATTTGTGATTGAGTAGATCAGTGTTTTCTAGTCTGTGCAGAGGAGCCTTTGTCAGCTGGGGTATATATTTGGCTAAAAAATTCTTTTTCAGGTATTCTTGGTGAAAGGGGTTGCTCAGGTCCCCTTAACAAACACTGCTAATCACTAACTGCCTTCAGTACTAAAAGCTGGCACAAGTATTAAGAAAGGGAATTCTATGTAAGACACTGTGCAGTGGTATCTTAAGCCACTAGCCTGTGGCTCCCACCAAAGCCAACAGAAGTTGAGTATCTTTATTTCCAAGTGCATGTAGCATATAGCAAAAACCTTGGAAAGTGCTTTAATATTTTCACAATTTTTTGAAATTATGTAGAGTCACTAGTAAGTGCAAGATAAAACATGCTGGTCTCTAATTACTGATGTTAAATGTGTGTCTAAACTTTTACAAAGCTGAGGCCTGCAGAAGTGAAAATGAGGGGACTGCAGGATTAAACTGTAACATTTTTGTAAATACATGAATTGTTTACAAAGATGGATATACTAAGCTATGCCTACTTATGTTAATTTCCAGAAAAAATGAGAATATTTGCATGCATTTTAATAATGGGCTCTACAGAAATAAGCAGTAAAGCAGCACACTATATACTTAAGGCATAGCCCAGCAAATACTTAAGGGCCTATAACCTAAAGTCATGATGGGTTAGCTTCCAAGTGATAGTCCAGTGACATTCTGATACTGTTCAGAATGTTGAGATAAAAAAAAGCAAATCAGATTTATAGCTGGTGTAAACTAACCTTTGAGAGAAAGATGCTAGCAGAGGCAGAAACTGCAGTAAGTCCGTTACGTACCTTACTGTCCAGTGAAGGACAGCTGTGTTGAATGGCGTCTTTCTCAGTTTGCAAGAGAAGAAAAAATTTAGGTTATGCTAACATATGTAATATGTTTTATTTTGATAGATTTCTCTGATTGCAGAAGCCCTTTGAATAAATAAAAAAGGCATTAGTTTCAGAGAAGTTGTTTTTCTTGTTAGTCTCTAGAAGAGGAAGGAGCGTTGAGTCTGCTGTGTTAGCTTTTGAGATGGAGGACAGAGTGCAAGCCAGGGATCACACTGAAGAGACATGCCTTCTGAGAAATGTCTCAAACAAGGGAAATAAAATAGTCAAAAGCACCACCTGTTTTTAACTTCCAGAAAGCCAAAACCACAAGAAATGAGCAGAATACAATTATAAAGAAGAGACACAGCTGATGGTACTTTATAGTTTAAAAACAGAATTTCAGCCTTGGGAGAATAAACTCAATATTTGCCTGAGTCTGAGGTTAAATATTTGTAGAAACATTTCTATATCTCATTATGTTTTGTTTCCAATTCAAACTGACTTAGATCTGGTTGAAAACAGGCTGAGGGACAGTATTTGGGGCAGATGTAAAAGTAAGCAAAAGCATATTGAATTGGAATGAGGTGTTTAATGAGTTTCTCCTTTACTTAATTGTATATTATTTTTCTGTGTGTGTTCATGTAGGATGGGGAGCAAGTTAAAAATGAAGTACACACAAGTCACAGCTGTCCATCTTGCTTTCTGTGCATATTGGTAACTTCTATGTATACCTTTGCATCATTCTGATATGTGCAACATCTTCACTTTCACACAAATTTTCAGTCTGCTTATACTACGGAGAGGTAGTCTTACCTTTCTACTCAAGATATTCACTTTTTAATGCAACATATTTTGCCTCACAAGTCCTACTTCCCTTAGAAAGGAATAGTTATTGTCATTATCTCAATAAATCAGACATTTTCAATTTCTTACCTTTATTAATTTTATCAGCATCCATCGTTGTATAGGATTTGCAGTTTCCTATAAGATTACTCTATTTCCGATAAGTACTAGGTGTTTTTATCACTCATTAATAATAGTTTAAGCAACTTCTAATGTAATGCTGTCATAACTCCACGATTAAGTGGAGCTGTGACAATTTTGACCAGCTGGGATCTGTCCCTCTCATTCGGTGACTGTTCCTAGATCACAATCTCTCTGCTTTTACATTTTTTACAATTTATTTTCTTTTCATTCAGCCTTCTCACTAGAGGACTTGAAAAACAATCCACAAACAATGATAATGAGGAATTACTCAACCAGTTAATTGTTCAGCATAACATTCTCTCACCTTTGTTGAATTGTATCACATCTGAGAGTTGTGGGTGTCATAAGAGTACTTTCAGCAGAATATAGTACCCCATTCTAAGGATTCTTCCCTTACTTTTAAACTTATTATTTTATTGTTGTGATTTAACCCAACTGGTGCCAAAACCAGGACACTTATTCAGGGCAAAGTGTTGGGGTGAATGGAGAGAGGAATACTCTGCCTCTGTCGATACTGCAGACAGGGTGCTTTGCAGTGTGCCCCACAGTCTCCTGTTATCCAGCCTGGCAGAGTTATAGCAGTGAATCACAGCCCTCTTGCTATCAGCCTGTGTTTCTTTCTAGCAGAAGCTGGCATGTACAGGCTGGGTGCTGTACACCCACACTGCATCCTGACATGCAGCCAGGACACTGCCAAAGTGCTCACCCACGCCTGGCAGCCAGGGAGAATTCTCATTTGCTGAGTTTAGACTTCCCCAGGGTAATTGCACTCTGGAGAGAAAAAGAACAATGGCCTTTTAATATGGGGAGAGGAGAGAAAGGTCATATGGAAGGCAAGGTTGCTATCATTTTGATCATAGAGATGATTTGGAAGGAGGTTAATTTGTATTTTCTCATCACAGCTTGTTTCTATCTCCAAATTTTTTAACCCATCTGCTTCATCCTGTTACAGTGCCAGCCTGCCAGAAATTAATTTTGATTTAGTGTTTTGCTTTCTACTAAATAAAATATTCTGACTCCTACTGCTTATGTCCTTCCCATAAGTTTACTGGCAAACAGACATCATATACAATGTCTTTAAAGCAAAGGATGCCACGTGAACACAGTGGGACCCAGAACCATGGACTCCTTCATCCAGTGTGAAAATGAAGGAGATTGAATGAATGCCTTCCCAAGGAAAAACTGAATGAAGGGAAAGGTTTGGGGTTTTTTTTTGCTGCTGTCAGCTGGCCTTTTTTTTTAAGCTCAGTTTCAGAGCCATTGAATTCTTTCTGAGGTGCTGGTTAGCTACACTTAGTGGATAACAGTGCATTTATTTTGGCACAAAACTTGTGGGCAGAGAAAGTCAGAAGGTGATTTGAAGGATTTAAATAGTTTTGATGCCAGTGGAGGGAGTGCATGGTCTGAGCAGGCACAAAGGAGAAAAAAAAACACTGAAGAAATTATCAGTTTATTTCCTTTCTGAATTGTAGATGAAAGAAGTGATCCAGCTCCTGAAAGAAAACAAGTACATTTTTTGCAGGGCTATTTCTCATTGTTTATGAGGTTGCTAAGAACAGTCAAAACTTCTGGCTTGTATAGTTGGAGGCATATGTATTGTGAACAAAGAAGGACGGTGAGTGGAAGATCTGTATACTGGTGTCTTTTGCAGATACTCATTAATCTTGGGCAACATGCCTTACAGATCTTCTTGAAACAAGCAACATGGCCCTGTATCGTGCAATCTTTCTATGGAAACATGTATTTCAAATAGTAAAAACATTTTGAAGCAATGTTTGCATATCTGCAATATTACAAAACCTTGTTAAGAGTGAACACAAGAAATGTAAGGCATAAGAAACAAACTAGCCAAGCAACCTATAACTCCTTGTTGTGTCTGTACAAAAGGAAAGTTTTATTTTATGGTTCATAGACTTGATCAAAAGTTTATTGAAGTCAAAGACAATCTTTCCATTGACTTAACTGGAATCTGGGCCAAATCCAACATCTTTTAGGCTTGAGCTGCCATCGTAGCCAGCATATCGGTAACGCTGTGAAGACAGCTTTACTCAACAACTGGTCTTCTGGTCCATTGCAGTATCTTCCTAAAGCCTTGTGATGTGAGCTACAGAGGCTAATGGAGTATTAACACGACTGACAGTGACACGGGTTAAAAAAAGCTTAAAAAAATGGAGGACATTTGTACGTCCTGAGCCTGTGGGTGTCAGGCTGACCCTGTGTGGAAGTGTGAAGTAGCAAAAAGGAACACAGCTATAGTGTAATTGAATGTTTGATATAAACTTTCACCAATTCAAAAGAATGTATCCAGCTTTATGTCTGAGGTCCAAGGTAAGGCCAAGAGTTTCAACTGAATACAGACTGATAGCCAGGTAGCCAGCTGTGCAATGCTTCTGTTAAACTGCCATTGAATATTCATGGGATTCTGGCTGATGGAGCCTTTTCCTCTCTTTAATGTACAAGGAGATAATACTCCCATCTTGCATGTATCAGCTTGAAAGAGATGTTAAAATATTTGCCCTTAGTACTCTGATTCAGCAGAACAACACGTTATGTGAGCACTGGTAATGAACTAAGAGCCATTAATGGTATGAAAACCAGAGTTCAGACATTCATCTCCATCAAGTATATACCCAACTGTGTGAATGCTGTGACAGGAAACACAAAATTTGGTCAGTCAAAGTGCAGTATTGAAATCAGCTTGAGAGGTAGAGGAGAGCTGTTGTGGAAGTCAGGCCAGCAGTATCACTTTGAGAAAGGCTGTAAATTTCACTTGGTTTTATTGGCAGCTTTCCTAGCTTTTACTGAAGCCTTTTACAAGATCTGACATATGTGACACACTGTTAGCTAAAATTGAGCCAAACCAGAGCAGCTGCCCTTAAATCCAGGCTTGAGTAAGGGTTCATTTTGATTGGTAGAAGGTCTATTCTGCACATTATTTCCCATCCAGAGCACTCATACTCCTCTGCAGAAGAACCAAGAAAGGATTAAGAGTATTGCAACATTTGTATATCAGGAGTGTCTCTATGTTTGTATGTGGACTGAGCAAGTTTTACTGCTCCCAGTACTCTCAGTCCTTTCCTGCTTAGCCATGGAGATTCCCACTGTTTCTTTCTAAGAAACTGCATGAAAGTGCTGTGAATTGTTGTGACATTTTTATATCTGTAAAGAAACTTGGTTCATCACAACCAAAACTTTTTTGGTGCAATGTTATTAAATTCAATCAGTTAAACTTTCTCAGAGAAGAATTTCTTGTCAGTGAAAGAAGTCGCAAAGAATGAGATACAGTTTTGGGACCTTGGAGGGCTGTGGGTCCTGCTCTAAACCAAATCTCTCAAATCCTTCTGTTGGAAGAGTACAGTACTCATAGGTCATGTGGAAACATGTGGATGTGAGGACAGTGACGGCAACCTGGAGTGCTCTTAGTGTATCTTTCATGTTCTGCTCTAAGACTAGAGACACTTCCAAGGCAAGGAAAGTGTCTCTAGGAAACATCCATATTTTTCAAAGTCTTATGAACATAGAAATTTCCAGGAAATATGCTTCTCCATGTGATTTTATCTTTGCAGTCTGAACAAACGTATTTTCTGCTTTCTAAGTGGTATCAGTAAAGTGAGAAATAATAAAATTATTGTGTTTTATGAAAAATAACTTTGAAAAGCTATAGTGCAAAACATTTTCAAGTTGTCTGCAGCGTGTATCGCAAAGTGAAAATGTTCAAACATTCCTGAAGGGCCAGAATGCCAAATTTCCATTAAACTTAATGGAAACTTTGGCATCCAGATGCTCTAGGTGGCTTCAGAAAATCGCATGCCTCCTTCCCTCTGTGGTTGTGGAGTAGGCAGAATTTTCTAATGTGAAACATTGTTTGAAAAATCACATACATTACAGAAGACAGGAGTTTGTGTTTCTGACTCAGTAGTGACTTCATCTAAAAATAGCTGTTCTAAAGGGAATACGAGTCACTGGAGGGTAATTATCTGACTGGGCTGTTGTTTTGAAAAACAAAGTTACAAAAACATAAGATAACACAGAACAATCTGTTTAAGCTTTAAAACAGCCTCTAACATTGTTAAAAACTACATTTCTGAAGAAAGCAAGTGGGAAGATACTTTTCCTGAAAAAATAAGTGCTGTGAAGATAAGGTATACTGGAAAGGAATATCTTGTGGGAAGTGTAAATAAAACTTAGCTCAGCATTTAATGGTCACTGGACTTCACTATACAAACAGGTGTTACAGTCCTTTCGCTAAATACAGAGGAAAATCTGAGGGATCTGTGCAATCTTCTGCACATGGAAAAAAACCCAGACATCTCATATCTGAAATACACAATTAGGATGAGCACCTAATGCACCTCCAGCCAAAAAAGTATTTGGTTTCTTGAGAATTCCAGAGGTATCTAAACAGGAATTAAAGCATTAAAGTGACTAATCTCAACACCTGCTCTGGGATCCACTGACGTTTCTAGTAAGGACAGTTATATTACCCTCAAGACCATCTCAGTGCAGCCTTTTTGTAAACAGGAATAATATCAGTCCAATTTGCACAAGGATTGCAGGCAATAAAATACTAACTCCCAGTGATTGTTTGCAAATAAGCAGCCTTTGATGCCTTATGAACTACTGAGTTGGAGTTGCTTTGTGTGGAATGACATTTCAAGAACAGCAAGTGGCTTTCTTTATTGGATCTGAAACATCATTTTTGGGAACACCATATGCTGTGAAGCATTTGTGGCAGATGATTATCAAACAACTGCATGCAAGAGAAAAAGGGCTGACCTGCGCACAACCTCTCTATGAAGCATTGTGCAAAATGGCTATTTTTTATGTTTTATGAAGTCTCCCTAACAAAAAAGGAAACATACCAAGATCACTTTTAATATTTTTCCCCTGATGACACATCTGTCTATGCTGTGTTTTGCCATTTTATTTCTTCTGGATTTCGCATTTTTTCTTTCTCTTTTAAAGCTGATTTCTTTTTGTCCTTTGTCCCTGGCCATGCCCTTTGTCCCTGTTGTGTGTTGCAAGAACTCCATAAAGCCTTATTGACTGTGGCAGCACTACCCTGTTGCAAGACTCTGTCCCTGGTTACAATCTTACGTTCCCTTCTGCTAGCTGATCATTGCCTGCCATAACTTCCAGCAAACACCTCTTTGATGCGAACTTCTTTCATGAAACACCTTTTCGTGATGATCACGAAGTGATCAGCGCATCAAGATTCTGAACTATGATGCTACAGGAACTCTTTGTGGACTGCATTTTCTCTGGAACAAGAGTATCAGGTTAAAATAAATATCCATTGCATCCTTATGTCCCAACCCCCGGGCAATGAGTGGTACTAAGTGTATCAGAAGAAAACAGAGGAAACCTGAAGTAGACAATTATAGAGCAATCCAATACACAGAATAATTTTCCTTAATATATTTCAGGAAGTGACACATGCTAGAAGCACTTGGATTTCTAGCCTTATTATTTTCTATATTCTGCCTGTTGCAGAATAAAAGAGGTGACTGATATGAAATAACTATCAAATCTGGATTCATATTAAGCTTGGCCTTCATGACAGCTGTTCAGACCCAACTTTTCTTTGCCTTATAACTACCCAGTGACCTTCATCATCAGTTTCTAACTCTCAGCTAGATTCTATCAGAGAAGTTGGAAAGCAAAGATTTCTATAAACTCAAGGTGAGAAAGTGCCACTGAATTCTAAACCAGAAATAAAATGTCGTCACTTGCTGTGTGTTCCCTGGAGTTTGCTTCTATATCTAGGGACCAGTGTTGTCAACACGGGATGAGAATCAGATTCTAGGTAGGAAATCCACAAAATCTGCAGCTTAAATCAACACACAGACCTCTAGAGAAGTAAATTACATTGTCCTGATGCTTAAGGAAGAGCATATCTTCCTTATTTACAAGAAATGGGTTAAACAAATGAGTTCAAGCCAACTGGAGTTTATCATAAAGGGAAAGAAAGCCAAACAACCTAATGAATCATTTTAGTTAACTGTAGTAACCCTTAGATAAAAAAAAAATGGTCCTTTCTGCCCCTTATACAGCTGTGATAGCCCCAATTAAGTCCTTCTCTGGATGAGGAACTGATAGCTCAACTTTCCTCCTCTCTACACACTGACTGGGCTGGTCAATCTGTTATTCTTGAAAGATGTTCTGCTTTTGGATCTTCACATTCCCTCCCAGTTAAAACAGTCAGTCAGTGTCCTATGCTGGGCAGAGGTGCTGCACCAGAGTCCATACAATAAATGGCTGAAGATGGCAGAGTGGGTCTTTCACTCCCTTTGGACATGGTGCCAGGAAGCCCCACTCACCAGATTCATGAGCAGACAACCCTGTTCTGAGCCTGCTGCCAGCCCCTGCACTGTGCCCAGCGCTGTGGGCTGCTCTTGCAGCACAGTCTACATGTCTTGGTTCTTTATAAAATAGTTGGTGATGTAGCAGGTGAGAACCATCACTGCACTGTACATGATCTGCAATGTAGCCTGGATGTTCAGGTGTCCAGAGAGGCTTTAATCTTTCAGTTGCTGAGCAAAGGTGCTCCCTCATGGGTACATAGTTCTCCCAGTAGAGCAATGGACGATGTATCAAGTCTGAAACAGGACTCATCCTAAAGGATTGGAAAGAATCTAATGTTTATCCTCAAGAATCAAAGGAAAAGAATGGAGGATATTCAACTTTAGTACCTAATGAGCATTATCTGCTTCTACTAACTAGGTTACTGGTATGGAGAAGCAACTTCATAAAGTAGAACCACAAGCCTGAGCTGCCCAGCCATCAAAGAAAATGCCTGAAAGTCAGCAAGAAATAAGGGTAAATGACTGAAGACTTCTTTTTATTCTACAATCACCAATTGGTATTTTACAATGTAGCAGTTATGATTGTTAATAGGTAAATTAGCAATGTATGACCTACATGGGAAATTAAGAGAAAGGACTATGACTATATGTAAACCTCTCACTAGCTAAGGATACTAAAATAAAAGGTCCTTTCATGATTATTGAAGAACAAGCAGTTGACTAACCCAGTGAACAGTTCTTTCTTTTTGCAGGTTTATTTGTTGAATTTCATAAATTTACCTCTTTGATAACATTAACTACAGAAAAAATATTTCCCAGATTTTCATGCTAATGTGGAAATTCAATTCCTTTCTAAACATACTGGATTACTAGTGTCACTACTCTACAAAAACCTAGCTATGTCACATAGCAATAAGCAGATGTACTGCTGTAAAGTGAAAAAAGAGTAAGGTAGGTTTTTAACTTCATGAATCCATGAGGATTACAGAAAACTTATACATTTTTAGCTAATACAGTAGATGAATCTGACTGAATGTTTTAGAGCTGATGAACACTGTAAAGGATGATCAGGCCTGATTTCTTTAAAAGGGGAATCACAGACAGCTACATTATTGTTTTTGTGAGAAACCATTTCATTATGTGTGTTGATTTCCTACATCCATGCTTACATTAAATATACAATAGAATATGCCTCTTTTGGGCTAGTATTTGCTTCCTCTTTTTTTAGAGTGATTATCTTAAATTTTGAGTAGAATCATTGAAAGGTTGGGGTTGGAAGGGGCCTTTAAAGATCATCAGTGTTATCATCTCAGAACTAGTAAGGGTGGATAAACAAGGCTTATTCATAAAGGCTAATTTTAAACACAGAGACCAGTCTAAATAAAGGTTCTCTCTTAAGTCATTCTCCAAAGGAGAATCTTTCTGTCTGTCTGTCTCTGTTTCTTCCCCTCTCTCTTTTTGCCTAAAGAAACTGGGAGAGACATTAGCCTTCATGAATATTCTCTCTGATACTAAATTTTTTCCTGAATAACTGAATACTTGTGTCTTAAATAAAGGGAAAAGGGACCTTATTAAAAAAGATTTTAAATAAACTGAAAACGAGAGGTGACCTTTGAAGATAACTCACAATCTGGAATACAGTTGAGACATGTCTCTCCTTTAAGTACGACACAGAATTATTGTGTATGTCTGTGCTGTTCTCTGTAAATGCAGCTGTCACATTTGCTGTCTTTTACTTTGTTGTGGGTTAGGCCGATCCGGCAACTAAACTCACGCAGCTCTCCCAGTCCAGTAAAATGGAGAGGAGAGAAAAATGTAATAAAAGAGCTGAGGATCGAGACAGGAACAGAGGAGCATCCACCAACCACGGTCCCGGGCAAAAGAGGCTGTTCTCTTAAAGCAAAACTATTCATTAACAGCTACCTACAAAAGAGAAAGCACACAAAAACGGTTACTTGAGAGAATAACAAGAAAACAAGGCCAGGTCTTAAAAACAACACCACTGCCCCCCTTTGCTTCTTCTTCCCGGCTCCACCTCCTCCCCCCAGCGGCACAGGGGGGCAGGGAATGGGGGAGTGCAGGTCAGTTCATTCCAAGTTGTTACTGCCGCTTCTCTTAAAGGAAAAGGTGTCCTTACACCATTGTCCCTTGCTCCAGTGGATCCCCTACTCACGGCGAAAGCGTGAATCCTACCCGCTGGGGGGCAAATCCTTACCCCATCGGATTTGCCCCAAGTGCGGGCTTTACCAGTCCTGGGCTTTTAAGGAGCTGTAGCCACTCGCTCTGGCGTGGGTCATCAACAAACTTTAAATGCGCTCCGGCGTGGGTCATCATGTCGACCTTAAATGCGTCTCCATAGAGACTTTAAATGCGTAAAATGCGTAAAATGCGCCTCGACCTGTGCCCATGATTCACAATAGTCTCAGGCTCAGGCATCTCCTTTAATAAAACACCTCCCCATCGGCGGGGGTCATCCCACGGACTCTAGATGCGTACCGTGCTCAGGCTCTGGCATCTCTTCTCGACGTGGATCCTCCACGGGCTGCGAGTGGGAATCTGCTTGCTCCACCGAGGACTGGTTACATGGGGCCACTCGCAAGGGGGACTCAGCCGCGGCACACGTTGTTCCATTCCATCTTCACTGACCTCTTATCTGTGTGGCCGTTTCTCTCAGATCTCAGTCCTTTCTGGGTGAACTCGGCCCGGTGGGCGCCCCACGAGCGGGGCTCTCCCCGAGTTCCCCAAGCGGCTCCGCCGCCGCCATCCTCAACGGGGCGAGCATCGGGCCCGGCCCGGGCCGCCGGCCCGGCCGGGAGCCGGGAGCGGGGGCCGTGCCCCCCTCCCGTCTCCTTGCTCCTGGGCACAGGCACACCTTTCCGGTTCCTTTGTCAGACGTAAATAGGGCAATTCGCAGAGGCGCCGATTGGCTCAAGCCCTGAGGGGGATGGGAGTCCGGTGTGATGGGCAGCTTCTGCCACCCGGACCTCCCCCCCTACTTCAAACCATAACATACTTTCACTCTCATTTCCAATTTATTTTAACATTATTAAGGTTGAAAAAACTTATAGATGTAGTAGTTTTGCAAGGATCCCTACAAATCTTGTCACAGATGTGTCACTGTTTGTGTCTTTTTTGAAGGTTTTCTCCATTTTTATCCAAAGCTCTAACAAAAATATGTGCAAAATGTAAATATAAACAGTCAAGGGAGCAGTGTCCAAAATGTGTGTCCACACTGTTTCCAAACTAGGAGATAACCCATCCAAATACGTTCTAGAATTGAGGAAATACTGTACTGATCAACAAGGGATAAATGTGATTAGAAACTTTACTACAGAGTAACTCTTAAATGTATGAACAATAGTAATGCTTTTCTGTTTTGAATTGAGTATTTCTAAGGATTTACTGGAAAACACACTGAGCCAATAGCATTTTTGAAAAATATCTGCATTATAAAATGTCCAAGTCTGAGACATAAATCCTGAGAATGTTGTATAACACTGTTTACATGGTGAGCAAATAAAGTGCACAGAGTTTAAATGTTATGTCTTAAGCCGTATTTGTGTAAAATGTAACTTGAGTACGGATTTTAATGCAATTATTCCACATCTCTGTGGAAAAGACATGCGAATGTTAAATTACAGAATATAAACATAGAATGATAATAAATGTCAAGCTTTTGCTTCTGAGAGATTTATTCTGTGTTTTCATAAGCAAAATATCACAAGATAGCTTCTCTATTAACTAAATTGTGATGACTATTCTGGTAAATGTCATTGAAACAATTTAAATATTTAATATTCTATTCCACATACATACCACTGGAGCAGCATACTAATACATAATAACAATGATTCAAGTCTACAGCTCACCCAAATCTAATAAAAGGCTCAGAACAAATTGGGATCAAAATATTCGAGCAGTGATTCAGTAAGACCCTTTAAATAAACACATGGGAAAACTGTTAGAAACAGGGAGAACTCAACATGACATTCCACTTATGGAAAAAAATGCTTCTCTTTATTGCCTAACACAGGAAGCTTTCTGCTACTAGTTAATACCAAAGCATATTCAAAAAACCAAAATGTCAAAACATTACTGTTTTTCCCTGTTTGAACTATTTAAATACACAGATCCAAGAGACTTCATGAGTGACAGAAGTGACTTAGAGGAGAAATATGCCATTTTCAGTTACCATACTTGGAATAAGAGATGAAGAAATGATTGTACAATAAAACTCAACTACAAAGTGCTAACAATATAATAGAATATAGTGAATTCTACTTGAGTCATTCAAAGCACCATTATATATGTATTGATTATCTAAGGATTGTAATTTATGGAGGTGGGAAAGATGAGTAATATTATAGTTGCCTTAAAAATTAACATCCAGAAATGTCTTGGCCACAGGAATTTGGATACAAATATTCTAACTCCCAGACTCTTCCCCTTACCTGTTGGTAGTACTCCCTGCCTTGGACACAGCATGTGGTTAGAGCCATGTTACTTACCCATATCCACATGAAAGAACAGTTGTCTATTTCCAGTCCTGCTTAAGTGAGATTTAATGATGTTTTACAGATTTCCAGAACAAAAACTAGTTAATACTATTTGAGTTTTACTATACGGAATGAGCACAGTAGTGCAAACGGCTCACAGTACAAAAAGTTACCTACAAGTTATATGCGTGCTTATGTTTGCCGTGCAAATCAGCAGCAGCAAGTTGCACGTGAATGTCAGACACACCATGTTATCTGGACACCAGCTATTTCTAAAGGTCTGCGGCGATGGTGGCATTGAGAAAAGGTGGTGGGGACTGTGGTGAGAAGCTGGCAGGGATGAATCTCCTCTCCTTATTCCTCAAGGCTGTGAACTTCTCAGGCAGCACTGCCTTTTGACTAAGAATACCTAGTGTGCCCTACAAGAGAGGAAACAGCAGCAGAAGGAAGCAGCAGGAAGCAGAGCAGATTGGAAGTGGGATTTTAACAGGTGATACAGGAATTGGTTGTGATTTTAACAGCTCATTCAACTGACCAGGACCAAACCTTTCTTAGTGCTACCCTGGAGAGAACAATAAAGATCAGAGCAAGTAAGGTTGAAGAAACATAATTCTGTAAGGAATACTGCAAACTAGCATGAGATGTTGAGCTAGCAACTGTGTAGAAATTCAGACAGGATGATAAACGTTCTCAAAATTTTACCATATAATTACAAATTTGTGATGTCACTGAATTATCACTGATTGAAAAATCTTGGATTTATCTGGAAAATAGTATAAGTTTAAAATTTTATAACTGTGCCATCAATATTTCTGTAATTCTAAAGAATATTAACAAAGCACTGTTTTATTGTGCAATGTGTGAAGAGAGGGAAGATAAGTTAGAATCATAGAATCATAGAATGGCATAGGTTGGAAGGGACCTTAGAGATCATCTAATCCAACCTCCCTGTCACGGGCAGGGACGTCTTTCAACTAGATCAGGCTACTCAAGGCTCCGTTCAACCTGGCCTTGAACACCTCCAGGGAGGGGGCATCCACAACTTCTCCGGGCAATTTATTCCAAAGAACAGATACTACTTCTGACACCAGATTTCAACATAGTCAGAAAAATTACATAAATGTAATCCTTTATTAGTTTTTCAATATAAAGTACTTCAAATTTTGCAATAAAATTGAGTATTCAGTAGTCAGCAGCTGTTGAGCCAATAGAGAGCAGCAGTAGCTGGAGCAGACTAATGTCTGCTTCTTAACATCAGGAGGTTTACTGGCTGAGAATAGTTATGACTAATGATTTATAAACAGAAGTAATGTGGGCTTAATTCTTTGGGTCTGGGACTCAGAAACAATTTTGTTTTGTTCAGCAAATAAAGAATGAAATACTGTTCAAAGGTATTTTTAGAGAGCATCTTTCTTTAATTAAAGTGATTACAATGACCACAGTATTTTCAGGCAACATACGTACACTTCTACAGGAATGAGAACAATTTTCTTATGAGGCACTTATCCTTTTCTCACTTTGAAATGCTGTCAAGGAGAGAACTGGAGGAAGTTGATACTGTCTCCTTTTTGGTAGATGAGATGGTAGAGAAAGATAGACACTAGTCACCACACCAGTGTGCCAAAATGGAACCAATTTAGTTCAAACGGATTTAAGGTACTGCACAACTAAATTAGACACTGGAAAAGCTATATATGGCTGTGTAAAAGGACTGAATTTCCTTACAGGCACATGTGCTTGATGGAATACAACATAAAATTAAATGTAAATTCTGCTTAGAAAGGCTACAGCCTCATGGATGTCATGGTCCTTCAATCATTAAGTACAGGTGTTTTTTGTTTTCTGATGTAGGCTAGGCATGTATGTGATAGTAGGCAACTTCTTTCTCATGTGAAGGATAATGAACAAAAAATTTAAATACTCACTTGGACTGTTAGGAAGAGAAACACTTTCACGGAACATAAAATATCCTCTCATTTCTTCCTTTCATAAGAAATTTGAACTTTACTTGAGTCTCTAGATTACCTATCCTTCAACGGCCTTCTGTTAATCAGAAATTATGTCATGTATCAGAAAGCTAAGGGTAACAGTAAACTCTTACCTAAAGCTATTCAAATCTAAGTTATTCCTGTACTGTAACAACTTGGAAGCATAAATATACAGATAAACATCTTACAAATATAATACATGAGTTGAAATAAGTTCAGGCATTTCTTGTCAAATAATTTTCAAAAGGAATAAAAAAACCCCCAACTTTCTGAACTAAATAAATGATTATCATTACTTTCTGTCTGCTTTACTAAACTTTTTAACACTGTGTTATATTCAAAGTGTATATTTTCTAACTTGAGATCACTGTAATTAACCTTTCTACTTATATATTTACTCGTGAAGATAGAATGATTCAAAATATGAAAGTTTATAAATATCTATGAAGTGCTACAACTAAAATCCTAGACTGCAACCTACCTAATCTCTTTCAGTGTAAGGTGAAGCATTTAATGAAGACTTCTTGGCAGAATCAATTGATTTACTTCTTTTTATTTGCTCAATAAAAAGTCAAAGGGTTGTAGCCAAAGAGTCAAAGAGTTGTGGTCAATGGTTCAGCGTCCAAGTGGAGGCCAATGACGAGTGGTGTTCCTCAGGGGTCAGTACTGGGACCGGTGATATTTAGTATCTTTCTTGGTGACATGGACAGTGGGATTGCATGCACCCTCAGCAAGCTTGCAGATGACACCAAGTTGTGTGGTGTTGTGGACACGCTGGAGGGAAGGGATGCCACCCAGAGGGACCTTGACAGGCTGGAGAGGTGGGCCTGTGAGAACCTCATGAAGTTCAACAAGGCCAAATGCAAGGTCCTGCATGTGGGTCGGGGCAATCCCAAGCACAAGTACAGGATTGAGAGAAGCCCTGAGGAAAAGGACTTGGGAGTGCTGGTGGATAAGAAGCTCAACATGAGCCGGCAATGTGCTCTGGCAGCCCAGAAAGCCAACCATATCCTGGGCTGCATCAAAAGGAGCGTGGCCAGCAGGTCGAGGGAGGTGATTCTGCCCCTCTACTCTGCTCTTGTGAGACCCCACCTGGAATACTGTGTTCAGCTCTGGAGTCCCCAGCACAAGAAGGACATGGAGCTGCTGGAGCAGGTCCAGAAGAGGGTCACGAATATGATCCGAGGGCTGGAACACCTCTCCTCTGAAGACAGGCTGTGAGAGTTGGGGCTGTTCAGCCTGGAGAAGAGAAGGCTCTGGGTTGATCTTATAGCAACCTTCCAGTGCCTAGAGGGGGTCTACAAAAAACTGGAAAGGGACTTTTTACAAGGGCGTGTAGTGATAGGACAAGGGGCAATGGATTTAAACTGAAAGAGGGTAGATTTAGATTAGATCTAAGGAAGAAATTTTTCACTCAGAGGGTGGTGAGATACTGGAACAGGTTGCCCAGAGAAGTTGTAGATGCCCCATTCCTGGAAGTGTTCAAGGCCAGGTTGGATGAGGCTTTGAGCAACCTGGTATAGTGTAGGGTTTCCCTGCCTGGGGCAGGGTGGTTGGAACTAGATGATCTTTAAGGTCCCTTCCAACTCTAGCCATTCTATGATTCATTCTATGATTCTACTTGATGTTGGTTAGGAAGCTTTGGGTGGAGTTATCAATGTCACCATTGTCAATGGAGCTGGGGAACAAAGACAACTCAACAGGACTGAGAACTTACCCACAGCAGCTGCAAGGGCCAGCCTTCCTCTCCTGCCTAGCCAGCAAAGACTTTCTGGGTGCTGCATTGGGGTGCTGAGCACATGGATGCTTAGTCTAACGTCTCATCAAATACTAAATATTTTTTGTGTGATAACCAATTAAAAATTGATTTTCACTTTCAAGTTGCATTTATCGTGCTTATAGAGTCTCTGCATCAAGTTAAAGATGACCAGACAAATTGACCCAAAACAAGGGAGGTAACATTATCCTCCTTCCATCCGCTGCTCTTCCCCCTTTACTCCCCCACCTTGGAGCTGCTACCTTTCTTCCTAGACAGCAGCAGCGGCAGCAGGTGAAACCTGGAGCTATTTGCGCCCTTTTGCTTACCCCTTTTGTAGTCCCATGGCAGTAACACTACAGAAATATCATCTGGGAAGTATTTTTCCAACCTGTCTACTGTGACTTTCTGTTAGGAAACTGCTGGTCCCAGACATCAAAACCCATTTCAGGCGATATATGGAAATGTCATCCTTAATTAAGTAGCTGTTTTCTTGAAGTTGAAACCAAAGCTTTGTCTGTATGGTAGTATAAACATAAAATCTAATCCCAATGTTCCAAATACCATTGTTTTTCTAAAGACTTCATACAGATTTCAGGTCAAGAATGTGAGTGCAGCCAAAGTGACATTGAAATCAGACTTTCATTTTGCTGCTAATTGCTCTGGAGGGAATGAGAAACAAACAATGAGGGCAATTTAGTGAGGTTCACTGCTGCAGCAGCTAAACTTAGACTGATTCATTTAATAGATTTCTGAAGGTGTGAAGATGCTTTCCTTTACCACATTATTTTTATTTTAAGGTTAGTTGCAGTTTCTAAGTAATTTTGCATTATCAAAGGAAGATACGGATCTGTTGCAGAGGTGGATCTGATACCTTGGAACTTTCAGAATTTCCTGCCTCAATGTTATGAGGTGCAGAAAAAGCCACTAGTAAAGAATATAAATCTCGCTTGGAGTTAATGTAGTAATTGGTTGTGGACCAGGACAACCATTTCTGAGGAGTGGAATTACAATTCTTCATAGAGTAGTGCCAGAAGATTGATTTGTGGTCATTACAGCAGAGAAGTGGTGCTTTTTGACCTACACTTCTTACCCTTCCACATAAGATAATAATAATTTATTGTTGCTGCATTTTTCTCTGCTACTTAGAGTTCTCCACTGGAATTCAAACCTGCTTTCATGTGGCTTCAAGTCGCCTATATTTCTTAAGAAGCATGGTGATCCATGGCACAAGTTCTGGTGGAAAAGTCATTTTACTGCCAGTATACCAAACATACCGGAGTTATTCAAGTCCTTAGTACCCTTTTCAAGGCTTTCTGGTTTCATAAGCCATTTTCCTGGCATCTCAGAATGGCTAAATTCTGGTTTTATAGGGGGAAAGTACTGGATTTTTTTTCCATCCTCTGATCCACTCTATCACAAAGGGACTTTTGCGCATGTAGTTTTGTTCCTCAATGGGAACACGGTCCAAGTAGATATTCCTGTACAACGATGATGCAAAGAAGTAGCATTTATTTAATTTTTTACTATGACTGCCTTTCATTAGGTTGTGTTATCAGCTGTAGAAGTATTAAATTTGGCTTGCAGTTTCAGGTAATTGCTGAATAAAATGGCTAATTCTTTACAAACAACGATTCTTCCCAAGGAGTCAAAATTCAGTGTCCTTGCTTTGGCTTTTGTTCTAGCCTGACAATACAAGTCTCTGGATTTACCTGGGCTTTTCTTGGCCTGAGCAGATGTTAGCTTGTTTCAGTTGTGGTAGCAACTGTCTAGTAGTCAGGTAACCAATGTCTAAGGTTGTTGCAATTGAGTTTCAGTTTACACTAATGACAGGCAGTTATTCTGTATGGAATGAACTGTATATGACCAGAATAAAATGCAATGCAGAAGAGCAGAGGCTCAGGATGATACCAGATGTCTCAGGCTGTAAATACAAATGAGTCTTGTCACTTAATAGCTACTGCAGGAGTGCAAGCTTGTGAGTCAGAAAAAGAGAAGAGTTAGAGACATTAGGGATAACAAGGAGAACAGAAGAAATGTATAATTCGGAACCAATAAAAAGAAAGAACATGTGAGAAGACTGTCTTAAAAAAGTTAAAAAAATAAATTGAAGTGAACCCCAAGAGAAGGGAGGAAAACAACACCACTACCAACATTGTGCATCTCCTGATAAGAAAGAAAGCCTCATAACAAATATCATGCTCCTCCTGGTGAAGACTTTGGGACATTGACAACTTATTGTAAGAGTCACACCTCATTTTTATTGAGGAAGGCAGAAATCGTCTACATTAGCACCCAGAGGGATACTGGAAGGTTGAATATAATACCATAGGAAAGGGGTGGATGCTGGGATGGTTTTATGCAACAAGTTAAACTGCAATATTAAAAGGCATTTTGTATTAACTATGAATTTTGATTATCTGAATTTTAAAGAATGAGTTGGACTAGTAATAAATTCATAGCTTCTTGTGTATGGGATGTTCCATTTTGCCCATAAAACCATTTTGAGAGTAAGAATATTATCATTGAGCAAAGCTGCAGATAATGAACCTAATACGCCTACTTTCACATGTGGGAATGAGAGAAAAGAAGAGTGATAAAGAAAATTTAATTAATTAAGTCAGAACTAATTCTTTCTGGTGAAGAGAGAGGAAAACAATTATATTTTAACATGGAGGTAGATGGAGATAGCTGTTTTAATTAAATGTTTGTAACATTGCAATTATAAAGAATACATAAAGGAATTCAGAGTTAAAACAAGGAAAATCATAGAAACTCAATCATGATTATTTTTGAGGAAACCGGAAAATAAATTAAGTGCATCTAACTAAGTGCAAACAGAGAAAGAAGCTCAATGGTGGACACAAGCATGACAAATGGAAGTTAGGACATAATAACTATTACAGAGGCCTGGTTCCTCCCAAAGGAAGAGGCTGCCTTATAGAGTTTCAGGATGTTCCAAAAGAAAATGTTAAGCAGAGAAAAGCAGAAGAGGAAAGCAAGTGTATCTTTGAACTGCAGGAAAGTTAAAAGCAGTCTTGAATGAAAAATAAAATCAATTTGGCAAAATTAGTATGGAGCAAATGCTAGAGCACCAAAAATATAAAGTGATAACTTAAAGACTTCTTATTGCCAAATAAGTACGGAGCAGAGGACAGAAAAATATCTCAGCTGCTCTAAATTAGTACAGCTGAGCTGCTTTCAGTGGAGCTACAGCGATTTGCATCATCTAAAGATAAGTGAAAGAATAGTCTAGATAAAAACGAGAAGATGAAAGATGACAGCCATATTCCTAAGCAGGAAACCAAGGAAGAACTTAAATGAGGATTATCATAAATGATTGCTGTTAGAGCTGGGTTTTATTAACTTTATCTGATCTCGGATTCACTTAGGCTTTGGAGCTTTTAAAGCTAGATTCAAATTAAAAGCTCTTTGATTTGTTTTTCCCATAAGAAAACTTGTAAAAAGAGGAGTGGGAAAGAACTAGAGGGAGAAAAAATCTAGTAAAAAGGGTGACAGCAGCTGGAGAAGAAAGAACAGGGTATTAAGAACTTTGCATAATACCTTAGAAAACCTATTCTTCTATACTCTGAGCCAAGGTGACATTCCATCCCTGATCTCTCTATGGCTTTGATCTGCTTTGAGGTAATTTTTAACCAGATGGAGTATAATTCTCCATGAAACATAGCTGTGTGAAAAAGAACACCACAGAATCACCTGTGTAAATCACCTCCTATGCATAGCAAACAACGTATGCATCTTGTGTTCCACTCTCTTCTTTTAATGGTGTTTGCAGGTTCAGACTAAGATGTAACACCATGTTTCTTAACAGTTTAATTAGAGGATATGTTTTTAATTCCTGTGTAACATATATTTAGTTCAAATGAACATCACTGTGATGGAAAAGGTCAAAATAAATTAAAGAAAGCATTTAAAAATAATAGATAACTTGGGGGGAGGGAGTGTATGTGTAATATACAGAGTCAGAGTTCAAATTCCCCATGTGTGTTGGAATTTACATTTGGAAATATAATTAATTTCAGATGCTGGTCAAAGTTGCACCTTCGTCTTACTCTTCAGCTTGATCCCTGCTGACAAGATAGGTTTCACTGACCTCTGGTGTCTGTATGCATTTTTTCTCTGCTATGTAACCCATTTTGGTTCCAAACAAAGATTGCTTTGCAATATTTCAGCTGTTATTTTCTTTCTTTTCCTCAGCAGGTATAGTTAAATGTAACAGAAATGCTATATTCATATACTATATCCTATAAATTCAGCAGGCTATACTCAGCAATCTTGAATTAATATTTGGTGCTCATAGTTTTAGTTGTCCTGAGTATAATTATTATATCATCTGACATTAGACTGTACAGTGAAAAACAGGATTTATAGCAATTGCTTTTATACCATCACATTTTACTAGAATAAACAGTTATTTCCATGATAGAATAATTTTACAAACTACTGGGTCACATTTTGTCATCTTTATTGCTTTTATTGCTTTATTGCTTTTAAACGCTACCTTAGTCTAGGATGTTCCTTCGCAAAATTCATTGAGATATTTGTTAAATTAGATATAAATCAAGGCTTAAATGGGTCACAATCTGGATCAGGAAGAGTGAGTAGGGACAGAAAGATCTATGGGATCAACCTGAAATGTTTAATTTCTTGAAATTAATTTCTTGAAATTACAGATCCATACTTTAGAAAATGTAACTTTCATTTTCATCTCAGTGATTTAAAGTCCAATTTCCATGATCCAGTCAAGGGACCATTAGCACAATGTGTCAAGATGCTTTATGATTCCCTTAATAAATATGGGGCACACAAAGGTGATATCTGTGTCCTTTCCTACAAGTACGATACAACTCTCAGCTCATACTTTTAGCAGATTAGAAAAAATGTTTTTCAGGTCTGTTCCCAAGTAATATCACAGATAACTTGCAAAACCATTTCAGTGCTCTGCAACAAGCATTATAATTATATTTCGAAATGCAAAGCTGAAATAGAATAGAACCTTGATTCACGTAGCCCAGGACTCGTGTAGTACAGTTCCCGTCCACTATTGATGGCAGTGGATCTTTCTGGGACTTCTTAATGATATATTTTTTTTTCCACAGTTAGAAATTATTCTTTACTTGCTTTCTTCATCAAAATTGCTCTCTGTTAGACTATTTAATGTGCAGTTTGATTTTTAGACATTTGTTTTCTGTAATTTCTACAGGAAATCCTATTAAATTCCAAAATAAGTGGTATAAATAAGAAGCAGAAAATGTCTGGAAACACCATCAAATATGAATTGTTTTTCAAATACTCAAATTCATGGAGAATAAAAAAATATGGAACATATTTGACTCTTTCCTGTTTTCTCTACAGGACCTCAACATATGATGGAGAGCACTGTCTTGGAGGACAAGAAACAAAAGAGTAAAAATATAAGGTGGACTATTTATGCCTCATGGAGGCATTACTTTAAGGTATGTCATGACTAACACATAACTGATGTCCTGCTCCTGACAATGCTGCTTTTTGTTACAGTCCAACATAGATGGGGAAGATATTGTTGTTACATACTCAAAATCAGCTCTCTCTGTTGTTAGTGGAGAAAGACTGGTGCCTGAAGAGGACAAATTCGAGCAGCAAAGTTAGGTTATAACTTGTTGATTCTTGCAGTCATTTTTGCAAAGGTGTATTTCTCTATGTTGACCATAGAGGGAGCCCCATCTCTTAACCTAGGCATCTGTTAGATCATAGAATCATAGAATGGTTAGGGTTGGCAGAGACCTTAAAGATCATCAAGTTCCAACCCCTCTGCCATGGGCAGGGAAACCCTCCACTACACCAGGTTGCCCAAAGCCTCGTCCAACCTGGCCTTGAACGCCTAAAGATGTTGTAAATAACCCCCTGAAACAACTGTTATTTTATTAATGAATCATTATAGTTATGAGAGGTCTTTTCTTACTATTTTCCTTTTTTAAAAAAAAATATATACCTGGAAATTAAAATCTGCAGTTGTTTCCAGGCCACAAAATATCTTCCAAACTAATTTCCAGTACCTCCTCCAAAAGTTTTGTCTGGCAAGCAACAGAAATTTCCAACCTTTTAATATGTACAAACATAGTAAATTGGCTATATAGAAAGAAGAATTCTCAAAAGACCTTGTAGTGAGTGGAAAGACCTGCACTAATATCTTCTCTTGACAGGCCTTGAAACATAAAGGAAGTATATACACTATTTACAGGAACTTCGTCTCACTCCAGTTTATTAAGACTATCAGTCAGTGCTCCAATTTTGACACATGCTTAGACACAAAATCAGACTTTTATACTTTGTTTCCTATTTTGTTCCCCTTCCTGTGTGCTTATGAACAATTTTCATTTACCGAGCATCTTGTAGAATGTTTTGCATACATCTCTTTTTATCACTGACATATCTATAGAAGATTTTCTTGTTGCCCTTGATGTCCCTGGCCAGATTTAGCTGTATCAGGGCTTTAGCTTTCCTAACCTGATCTCTGGTTGCTTGGACAATTTCTCTGTATTTTTCCCAGGCTACCTGTCCTTGCTTCCACCCTTTGTAGGCCTTCTTTTTGTGTCCGAGTTAGTCCAGGAGCTCCTTGTTCATCCATGCAGGCCTCCTGGTGTTCCTACCTGACTTTCTTTTTGTTGGATGCACCGCTCCTGAGCTTGGAGGAGGTGATCCTTGAAGTGCGAAGGTAGTGAAGCTTGCTGTGTGCCCTTCTCACTGCCCTAAAGATCTTGAACTCCACCATTTCATGGTCATTACAGCAAAGGCTGCTCTTGAGCTTCAGATTCCACACCAGCTCCTCCTTGTTGATGAGAAAGAGGTCCAGCATAGCACCTCTCCTTGTTGGTTCCTCTATCACTTTGAGAAGGAATTTATCATCAACATATTCCAGGAACCTCCTGGATTGCTTATGCCCTGCTGCATTTTCTCTCCAACAGTTATCGGGGCTTTCCACTAGGCTAAGGCAGCATCAGCTGTAATAGTAGTTTTCCCTTTTATATGGTTCCATTTTTAGAAGCTTGCGCATGTGATAGAGTCAACAGCATGAGCATGTGCTGAAAATCTCTTCAGGACACCCAGCTTCTTTCTCAACCTGTACATATGTTTTCAGTTGTTCAGCACTTAGCAGTTGATAATTTGCCACATATTAGAGCAAGAGAGGGGAAAACGAGAAGCCTCTTCCCTCCATCTCTCATCCCAAACATGGAGATTTTTTTTCTGCTGTTTCTTTTTTAGCATCTCAGTTAATTTTCAGTTAAATAACCAGAACTCATTTGTTTCACAGATTGGTCTTTTGTACAAAAAAAAAAGTCACATTATGAATCTCCCAAGGTTTTTTCTGGAAAAGGCAAATATGTTCCTTTTGGAAAGAGAATCTCTTCTGCTCTTACTCATTATTTGGTGAAAAACGTACTCTTACCGACTGCAGATGAGACCCTCTATTGATTTCTTTCATTCCGGAGAACATGAGACATCAGATTCTGCAAGGAAAACTGGATCTGAGCTCTTGTGTGTGGTTCAGACTAGTTAGGAGAGAGCACAGACAGGGCTGCTGCTGCTGCCGCTGCCTCTGTGTCCAGTTCCTGATGAATTTCACATAAACACACTGCACACAGACTAACTTCTGTTGGAGTCTCCTTATGCCCATATGTTTTTGCAGTTCCCTTTGCTGGTCCTTGTTAGAATCTGGAAACAAGATTCTTCTGTTGTAACTGATTTATTTTTTCTTTGTCTTAGTATGCGTGAGAATCTTAAGCAAGTATTTAACAGCAAAGGAAACGTCAAATATATTAGGTTAGATTCTAGGTTGTCTTGGAGGTCTATGCAAGCATTTTTATTTTGTGAACAAATGAACAAATATTAAAACCAGAACAAATAAATCCAGGCTTGATCAAGATAAATTGTGAAGAACAACCTTTAAGATTTGAACTCCATCCCATTCCAGGAGCTAGTGGTTATTGCCACTTTTTAGTAGTTTGCAGTGGGACATATTCATCTCACCAAAGCCTATCTTTTTAGAAGAGATTAACGGAGAAAGACTGAACAGAGATCCATATCCTAAGTCACAGGTCTTAAGATATCACATTGCTGAATAATGCTTCATTTTGTAGCTGACAAAATAAAGTGTGTGAGAATGTGACAGTGATATCACTCAGTATTATTCTTTTAAAAATGTATTATTATGTGCAACACTGCACATTATTCTGAAAGAGGTTACTGATTTGGAAGAAAATAAAAATAGTTTTCAAGACATTTTTCAATATTTCTGTAATAAAATAAAACAACAAAAAAAGAAACTCGGTAACATACTGTTCTAGTTCATTAAATTCCTTCTGGTTTTGAATTTGAAGAAAAGTGTAAGGATATCTTTATAAAATGTAACTTTAATACTTTTATTCTAGGCAGCACACAAACATGCATTTTCACAATAAATTCCACATTAATCTTCCTGGACTGGTAAAAATGGACAAAATTTTATTAAAAATAAATGCAACATTTAAACATTAAAAGGATTAGAAAAAAAAATAACACCAAGTGTTGTTCCCACAGCAGTTAACTGTAAAGACTCTATTCTGTTCTGCAGCCAAAACATGGCACAGGTCATAATGCAGTAATCCATGGACTTAATGTACAGTTAAGGATGTTGAGTTCAAATAGGGCACAATTAAATATTTTTGTTATAACTCATGAACAGGAACATACTATATTTTGTGTTTGTTTGTGTTTCCATTAAAGTCTGTCTTAAAAAAAAAATGGAGGAAAGTGATGATTTTCTCATGGACTTTTTGGTACACTCTAACATAGTTTCCTGAGATTCAACAAGAGATCATACACACTGTACTCACATTCTCATGGAAGACAACCACTTGAGAAGCCAACATTTTGAAATAGCACCTGATATCTTTGGAATTTAGCCTTATTTAAGCTTTCCATCTCTAATATTTCCCTCAAGTTTCTTTTCCAGATGCAATGGAATGAGAACAGCTCCACAATTGAAAGTGTAAAAGTTTGTGCACAAGTCTAAAGTACTCCTTGAACATCTTAGCCTTTACTCTGCATGGTCTTGGTCATGTTGGGATTCAGCCAGCTTACAGTTCTCCATCCACAGTTTTCTGAGAAAGCTGCTTGAACTAAATACCTCAAATGTTGGACACACTCAGATGTGTGGAAGATGTGAACTGCAGCTCTTCATCATAATGATGCTATAGAAAACCTTCACTAGCAAGATACATGGTGCTGTCATCCGAAATTGGACCTGACCCTGAAGACTTTCAGGCTTATTGAATTTAATAGACTGTGGGGCACTCATAGTATAAGTTTTCTTATATATTTCTATATGATCTGTCTATCATAACCAATTTTTGGAATAAAAGATCATCTCTGATTCATTAGCTGTCCTCCTTGTTCCACTGTAAGCTTTGCATCTTAATAATATATTTAAGGATAAAGGTGAACAAGGGGAAAACAGTCATTCAAAGCTGAGAACATGAGGTCTCATCAGATCTCCAGCAGGTAGATTACTGACCAGAAAGTGTGCTGGTCTCATCTGGTAGCTCCAGGAATTGATGGAGTTCCTTAACCTCTCCAAATAACTCCCAAACATAAATTCTCCACCGGGGAGATAGCACTCAGACCAGTGTAAATGGTTAGTCTAAAGAAGTCAAGGGGAGGAAGTGAATTTAAATTGGAGTCCATAGAAGAAAATAATCTGAAAATAGGCTTCTCTTTCACAAGATAGTGTTTTATTTGAGTATTTCTCATGACAGAACAATTTGGGAATCTCAGAGAAATTGGGAATGAATTAGTGAAGTATCAAAACATTTGTTTATTGAAATTATGCAAAGAAAGATGCCTCCTCAGTTGTTTAGCTAAACATTAAAATGTATCTGAAATATAATATTTTGGCCAAAAAAAGATAGCAACTTTTTCTTCCTGTTAATTTTTAACAATTGTACACATCTATTGTAATTTTTCCAATCGTTTCACTGTACGTTCCAGTTAGAAGTCAAAAAAGCAGTTAGTGGAAGCCGGAGGTCCTGGTGCAAGTCCAAGATGAGAGATCCTACGTAAATGAAAGTCTATCCTAGATTTAGATTATAAACAGAATTTAAGTATAACCCTTCAGAGAGCTCACAACAGCGTTTTATTATAAAGCAACCAATGATAGGGGTTAGAAGTGCAACATCCAACTTTGAAAGAGTGAACCAATGCTTCTTAACTGTAGGCAGAAAGATACACATCAGGGCAAGTTATTACTATTTTGCTTTTGGATAAGCTAAAATCTAACCTCTCAAACTGCAAGACTTAGTATTAAACATTTCAATCCTTGAGGTCTTTTTAGCCAGTCACTTCATTAATAGCTCACAATCATATTTGCCTTAGTCTCACATATGCCCTTAATAAGCAAAGACAAAATGAGGAGTCTGAAAGAACAAAATTAAATTTAATAGGTATGTGATTCTGTATGACAAGTGCAAGGTAATAATTTAAGCAAAAATTATCCTAAAATGACAGGGGAACAATTACTTAAGTAACAGCTCTTCAGCAAATTTAGCAGATAGAGTAGATCTCAATCTGAACATGACTGAACTATGTCACATAACAATGTTCTAGGATAATTTGTAGTATAGCTTGCAAGAGGCATGAAATAAGCTTCTGCTTTGTTAACAGTAGTAAAGCCTCAGCTATGTCTGTTTTTTAATAGGTCTTGCACTGTACATTTGTGTAGACCAACTAGAGACAGTCTAGATCAACTAGAAACAGTGTAGAGAAAAGAAAGGAAAAAAAACAAAAAGAAACATCTAAAAAGCTTGACATACAAAGGATGAAAGATGAAGGAGAGGAGGAAGCATTTAATAAAAATTTTTAAATACATAAAATTTGAAAAAGACAAATAGAACAGTATGCCCAGGTCCACAGTGGATGAGATAAACTGCAGCAGGGAAAATCAGTTTAAACACCAGAATAATTTCTTACTATAAGGAGTAGAAGTACACTTTGGAGAGCTTCAGAAACTGGGGAATGTTTGTGGTTCTGGGGCTCCTAAAGAGTAATTTAAACAAACTGCTATCATGACTGACAAAAGTATAAATGCTTCTGTTTGTAATTGAGGCATGGATTGGAAGACCCCATTAAGCCCATCTTCTAGATTCTATAAGGCTACTTATTTCTATTTTATTTATTCTGGCTGGTGTTGGACTCCTGCCTGTGATCTTCCCATGTCAGTTTCCAAAAGAAGTAAATGCTGACAGTTTGAAAGAGCACAAATAGTTACATAAATATTCTCATCTCACTGAATGCTTAGCAGACTCTAGGAGACTAGTTTGAATGTTTTGGCCATGTGTACAACAGGGAAGGTGAAACATGAAAAAAGGAAAACTGCCAGGAAAAAAGATGGAGGGCTGTATTAAATACATTACTAGCTGGAAATGTTCAAAAGAAATTGTGAAAAATAATGTAATAAGTATAAGAAATTAGATTTAAGCCCAAAACAAACATTTGGTTGAAATATCTTTAACTTTGATAGGTTTTGCACATTCATATTCTTCAGATAAAGTGAAAAAGCAGAAATCTTTTTCAGGTCAAGGTCTGTCTTAAGTTTATTACGTTGTGTTAAGACTGATCTTTTGGCTTTTTACGGTGGCAAACACTAGTGTCTTAACTAGCGATGAGCAAGAAGATCATTGGGCATACCAAAAATGTGCATCATGCTGACCTTTGCTAAACTGGCACTTCTGGGCTTCTAGGGACATGACTTGCCTCACAGAGGAAAAGGAATGCTGGCAGTACTTTCTGTAGTTTGATCCAGAATATACTATTTCTTTCAAATGTACTTAAAAATGCATATGTCCTTTGTGGAAAATAGTTAGGCATCCAACACTGCTGTTTGTATTCAGTGATACAAAAGTCAAGCACTAAACGAAAACCTGACCTTCAGTCTGGTTAAGGTACTGCTGCTTTATTTGTCAGTCTTTTTATAGCATCATTTTGTAGAAAGGTACTTGTTCTATCTTTGTTGTTGTTTCTTAGCCAAGGATTATTTTTAAAATTAGTTTCCCCCAGTGTGCTGAAGATGGCTGTGAATATTCTGGAGAGGAAAAGCTTAAGGATAGTTTTTGTAGGAGAGTGACTGTGGCTACTTTCTTCCTTGAGGAAAGCAGGACAATCAGACATGAAGAAGAGTGCCGATTAAAAACAAAAAGTTAAACAAGGAAGTTTCCATTAGAAACAAAAATTTTTCCAGAAAGAAGAGCTAGACTAGGGAAGAGGTCCTCCTTGGTCATCATGACTAAACTAAGGTGAGCTTTACATTGTCTGTGACGTGGATGAAATAAGTCATATTTCAGATCTCATTTGGACACTGACTATTAAAAACTTCAAATTTACTTCAGCTGTTTAGAAGTACCTTCCAGGTGTTCTGACTCTGTCCAGATATGCAATTTCATACTTTATGTATTCCCCTGAAGTGAGACTCCATAATCCAGTAACCTTCAAACACTGGCAGGCCTGTAAAATGCAGAGCGTATATAACTTACAATATCGGTGTTGCTTAAAGACAACGCAGTCTATCATATGTTGAGCTTATGCATGGTATCCATAGGAGTCTTGATATAATCAGAATTATCTTTCTATAAAACAAATTAAGAATCTTTCACCAGAGAATTTAAAAAGGAAAAAATTGTATATATTATCATAGAACTCTGAGATTCCCGTGCTACAGAACTCATATGCTGTTGATCTCTCTAAGACAGATGCACTGTTGCAAACAATAATTTTATCAGAACCACATTCATTCCTTGGTTTCTTAAACCTGGAAATCCTTCCTGTAGGAAAGTGTGTTCTTTATGCCAGAGCAACAAACAAGCTGAAAAACAATGCCAACTTCTGAAGCAGATTATCTTCACAAGAAAACGGAATATCTGATAGTCTCAAGAATTTCTGCAAACCACAATGAACATCTGCACCTTAAGAATTTTCTTCATGGTACCCGTTTATTGTAGTTATCTTTTTTAATATATGAACAATGAGCATTACAGTCATAAAAACACCTCAGCAACATTCTCAGTTTAACAACTATTCATAAATCTTGGGACATATTTAAATCCAATTTCTACATCATAAATAAAATGACACATATATTATTGAAAAGTAATCCTTTTATACAGGGATGCCGTATTTGACTGCTTACAGGTGTTGAGAGTATAGACTTCCCAAGATGGATCAAGGGACACTTACACATGACCACGTATTTATACACAGGCTTGAAGGAGCAGGAAAGTGGAACTCTCTTTATTCTGGCACTCCTGTTCCTACAGCAGTGAAGGATGGCTCTGGCAACTACCAGTGAATGGCATGCATAGGGATAAAAAAAACATTTCCTTTCTCAAAATGGGTCACACTCTGGGTAGGCTTGAAGAATAGGGAACATCCTGCATAATTGCAAAGCAACATCTGGCAATGTCACCAACTTCCAGCTCTCTCTGCACAGAGACTGAAGAGCTTATGAACTATACTGAATAAGTCCATGAAAACAAAACATCTGGTTTATTAAAGTTTCTTTGCAGTTCAAGTTGTGATGAACCATATAAGGGAAAGGAAGGCTTTGGGTATCGGTATGTAAATGTTTATATCCACATTTCAGTGCTTGTCCTAAGATTTCAACATTCAGACCGAGAATTAGGGAACGAATAACGTCCAAGAGATTGCAACATATCTAAGAACAACCTGGAAATACTATAGCTGAATTTGTCTTAAAAATGTCTCTAAACTTAAAAGCATTCACAAGAGGAAAAAATAAAATGGGTGATTGCATTTCATTTGCAGGAAAAAATGTAGTAGGAGTATGTAGACAGAATATTTGGTATTCACCCACCATTTCTATTACAGGATTTTGATGTTGCTTCCAAAGGTAGTGGTAGACGCATCTGATTCTTCAGAAGTACAGCTCAAAACTGACAAGATATTTTTCAGAAAATATGAAGTTTTTGTCAACTGAGATAAAAGTTTAAGTACATTCCTTAAATTGGGAAATCGTGTTACATTTTGAAATGCTGTAAAAGATTTTTATAAAACCATAAAGGTGTCTTGAACTGAACATATTTTATCAATACTTAATCTGTTCTGCCATATTTTTTGCCATTTCTACATTTTTAAGAAGTCAAAATTTTGCAATTCATCGTGTTCATGCTGAGTGATAGACTAGTGGAAATTAAACTAAAAGCAGGATTCCCACTGACGTTAGTGGGAACGGGACTTATCACTGCATGCATTTATGGTGTGAGTCATACTAGCATAACTGTCAGATGATCACATTTCCTTTATGACTCTCTATTTAGTTTACTAAATTATTAGGATGAAAGGATGATAGGATGATTCAGGCAGTAAAGGACATTGGGAGGTCTCTAGTCCAGTCTACTTAAAATAGCTTCAGACCACATTTCGCAGAGTTTTATCCAACTGAGTCTTGAAAACTTCTCATGATGTAGACTGGGCAACCTTTCTGGGCAACCTCTCTGGGCAAAAGGGCATGGGTGGAGGAAGGGTGTTGGATTTTGTTTGCTGTTTTGTTTTTCACTGCCCAAATCTATTTTAATTGACAATAAATGAAACTATTTTTCCCCAAGTCAAGTCTGGTTTGCCTGTCATGGTAACTGGTAAGCAATCTTCCTGTCTTTATCTTGACCACGCAAGCTTTATCATGCTATTTACTCCCCCCTGTTCTGCTGAGGAGGTAGAGTGAGTGAGTGGCTGGGTGGGCATCTGGCCACGGGCACCCACCACACTAATACACATCCCTCTGTTACTTCACTTGTTACCAACTTTCACACTGAGTATGACCCATTCACCACCACCCTCTGAGCCTGATCATCCAGCCAGATTTTTTTCCATCCCAATATGCATATAACAACCTAAATGTACTAATTATTTCAATACTGTTCTTAAACTTTTTACTAATGCCTATTTATATTTTACAGTCTTTTTTAAAAAAAATTATGGTGGACTTTATGTATATAATTTTACATAATATCCAGTAGTTCACAAACATCAATTGCTGCCTGAAAGAGTGTAGAGATTCATAAACATATGAAAAATGGTCTGGATTACAGGTAGGGATTCAACTTGAGACCTATCAAGCCAGGAAATATGCTCAACTCTTATCTGAAAGAGACTAATCTCTTTTAGGGATGAAATGCAGGTAAAGATATACTTACAATAGTCCATCAATACTTTACATGGGTACATCCAAACTGTTATTTTGTGAAATTTCAACACAGACCATCATTTATTGCAGTACTTAAGTCAACGATTTTGTGACAAATGCAACATTTTACATTAAGAGTTTTCCGAAGTCCAATCCACTTCAGATTTAAGAAGGCTGAATTTTGATATTAAACCCTTCCTGAAAATAAATGATGACTTTAGGAAATTGCTTAAATTGTCAGAAGTTAAGGGCATGAGTAGCAGTGTTTCATGACATGCATGTTTCACAGGACGTGTGTGTGTTGACTCTGGGAGATTACAGGTAGGAAGGCAGCCAAGAGGGTTTATTGATACTAGTACTTGTATCTTAAATCTTGAAAGAACTGAGTGTCTCAAACTAAGCTCTGTAAGTAGCTGCTTTATAGAACTTCATGGCCCAAATAAGGTAGCAATCTCCTTCTTTTCCATACTTGCTGTCAGTTTGTTACACTCAGATGCTGTGCACAATGATGAATCTTCACTGCAGAAGTTCTCTCTTGCGTGGTTATACAGCTGTCAACGCTTCCAAGTTAAGCATATTACATTCTCATTTACCCTCTCATCTTCTTTAACTTCTCCCCATCAGCTGTGAGCTTTCATTATGAAGCAAAGACCAATTTATTTAATTTCTCTCATGCTTCACTTGTCTTGAATTAATTTTTCTCATCATTTTATATTCAAGCAACTCTCATTCTTGTCTGTGAAAAAATTCAGATCCCAGCTAACAGGAAAACGCAGTTAGTATGGAGTAAGCATGAACAATGAGTAAATGTGATAAAAATGCTAGACCATTTTTATGTTTGTAATATTTTGGTTGCATTGGGGTAGTAATTGTGAAAATCTAACTGCCAGAAAAGGAAAACTATGCTCTGTCACATCCAATTAGTTACATAAGCAGCTTTAAAATTAAGTGCACTGATTGCTGTAGAAAGCTATATTTGCACCTCAGCTGCAAGGTGCTCAGCCCAGATCAGAACATTCTGTAAGTTTTGAGGGCATTCAGACATAGCCTTTCAGACAACTGCTTTGTACTCATAAACCTAATTCAAAGTCAATAACCCCAAAAGAGCTGAAGCCAATCTCTCATGCCTGAGAAAATATGCCATAGGAAAAAAAGAACAGGGGGCTAGAGCATGGCACTGTGGATAGGATATAAAAATCTGTCAGTTTTGCTCCTGCATGACAGCTGAAATTTAAATGTCTGGAGGGTTTAGAGAACAACAGCCTTAATTTTGTACCTCACTTCCCTATCTGTGCAATTAGGATGTTAATTGTACATCTATAAATCTCAGGAGGGTGTGGGCTACTGAAGGCTGCAGCCTCAAAAAGAAATTGATATGTCAGCATTTCTGTGCTTCATGTCTGGAGGTCTGGAAAACAGTTCAAATCTAGAAATAGATATCTAGGCCTAGGGAAAGTTAGCCTGTGTCTTGCCTGGGCTGTGGCGCCTGGGCTTCTGCATATGCCCCGTCTGCATGCCTGCATCGTGCTGAGCTGAGATCTATGCACGCACCATTTCCCAGCTGAGCAGACTGGAAGGGAAGCACGATGCATTTCAGCATCCTCTGGATTTGAATAGCCAAGAGATTGAGACCACAGTACCAGTGTAGACTTAAACAACTCTGAATAGGATTCAAGTGTGTAAGTGTAAGCATAAGTGTGTAAATCTGTAAACATCCTATGGCATTCTTTTTCCTCTAAAAACATAACAACACTGTTAACTCTCCAGGTGAGAAGTATTTGTTTTGCAACATGATTTATATATAAGCTTGGGAAGATGAAGTGAAATTTAGAGGAAGAGAAGTGTGCATACAAACTGTAGGGAAGAGCAGCATTGTCATGGCTGCATTTGACGAGTCATTCACTTACAGCATTACTGATGGTGGCAGTGAGGAGGAACTCATTCACCATTCTGGAGAAAATACTACTGCCTTTTTCTTTTATCTGTTCTTTAGGTGTTTATATCAAACAAACAAAAATATAGAGGAATTAATTGATCTGCATACCAGAGTCTGAGTTCCCCTTCACCCATCATGCTATCCAAGCCAAAATTTGCTTCCCACTGGCTCCCTGTGTTTCAGCATCAACACGTGGGAGCTTTTATTATCATCTGTGGTTGACTGGAAGCATCTAACCCATTCTGGTGGAAATTATCTGTACCAGAAAATGATAGCACATTAATAGGTTTCCAGACCTCATTAGAATCACTGGTGCTACAGTTAAAAAGCATAAAGCTGTCAAACATATATGGTGAACATATTTTACAACTAATGTAAAAATGTCGAAGAAACTGTGAAGAATGTTAAAGCTCCAAGGAGGAGTTCCAAAAAATACAATTTGCCATTTTCTCTCAGCAAGGGCCTCAGATGCTGCTATTGTGAACTTCATCATTCCTCAACAAACAAAAGAGAAGGCCAAAGATTGCACCATTTTCTGTGAGGTGAGTCTTGTATTGCTGACCCAGCTAAGTCAGTGTCATTTATTCTGCTTCCTCACGTTTTTGAAGAGGTATGTAGGTTATAGGAAGTTTTCATACCCACCTCAAGGACTCCAGATGAATTCACACAAGCATGTCATGGACACAAAGACTATTTTGTAGAAAACATCTTGCTTCAGTGTTTGGATAGATGAAGTAACTAAGGTGTCCCCATTTTTTCTCATTGCATCTTTATGTCAAGCATCTAAAATATGGTGATCTTCCTGATGAAAGTTTGCAATTAATATTAGGATACACTTATGTCACGTTCCCTTACAACGCAGAAGATGCATTTTCTGAAATCTTTGCAAATCTTTTTTCTGTTTTTAATGCTGTGCGTTTAAACACTACAGAGGACCATCCAGCAAATTTGTTATTTAAAATTATATTAAATTAAATTAATCTTAACAGATTCTCAATTGATGAAACTTTATTGAGAAATTTTAACTGCAACACAGATTTATTATTCATAAATAATAATAGGAAGAAAGATAATATAATAATAACAAGAAAGAGAATTCCTAGCTCTAAAAATATTTGTCATAGAATCATAGAATGGTTAGGGTTGGAAGGGACCTCAAAGATCATCTAGTTCCAACCCCCCTGCCATGGGCAGGGAAACCCTCCACTACAACGGGTTGCTCAAAACCTCATCCAACCTGGCCTTGAACACTTCCAGGGATGGGACAGCCACGATTTCTCTGGGCAACCTGTTCCAGTGTCTCACCACCCTCAGAGCGAAAAATTTCTTCTTTATATCTAATCTAAATCTATTCTCTTTCAATTTAAAGCCATTGCCCCTTGTCTTATCACTACATGCCCTTGTAAAAAGTCCCTCTCCAGCTTTCCTGCAGGCCCCCTTTTAAGTACTGGAACGCTGCAACAGGATTATTATTATTATTTAATGGTTATATGAAGTTTTTCTTAACTTTTCCCTACTTTCATATTTTTCATAGATATTCATTCTCCGGACAATGGGTATTTGTTGGTTTATGTCTCCATAGTCAGGATTTTGTGGCTGAGTTTGAGATTTTCCTCAAGAGCAAGGATATCCTAAACCCAGCAATTTATATTTACAAGCATATGTATTTTTCCAAATTTCTGTAAAATGAAATAAACAAGTAAGGATGAAGAAAAAAAATAACTGGGAAAACCAAATAAAAGTATAAACTTTATACAAATACTTCTGTTCATTTAGAATACATAAAGAAAAAGATTTATCTTCTGTCACAGAACCGGGCAAATGTAACAATGACACTGTTGACTCAAGTGTAACCCATCCATGAAAACACAGGTCTATGCAAGACATGTAAGCATGAAGACAATGTTATGTTCTTTTTCCATCAGCAGCTTCTAGCATAAATAGTTTAAAAGCACATTTCAGACCTGAAATTCATTGCTTATATTCAGGTTTCCTCTGTCGATTTCTGTAGTCAAAGGAGTAACATAAGCACCTTGGGTGGATATCTCTCTGAGGAAAAGATAAATCACTCTTTGGCAACGTCTGTCTACTAGATTTTGTTTAGTGAAATAATTTTAAAATAGAAAAAATATGGATCTAAGAATATTTCTCCTATAATGCTAGGAAAACACATAACTTTTTTTTTTCAGGTATTTTAAAACTGTGAGGCTTGACTAGACATTCAAAAAACAATAAATTTTACCTTCTTCAAGATAATTATTGATGCATGGGCTGCAGTGTTTATCTACTGTCTGTGAGTTCTGTCAGCTCTCTCTTGGAGAAGCAGTCTAGGCTTGGGCAAATAACGTTGCATTTGGAGCAGTGATTTTGAGGACAGATTGTCCCTTGGACTGTTGTTACTGAAACATTTCTCTGCTTTCCAACTGTCATAGCAGCGACAGTCTGGAAAAGTCTCCAGAGAGTTTTTAAACCCAAGATCACAATTTGCATTCCTGGCTGAACTATATGCCACCATAATACTCAGAGAAAACCATCCAATGGCATAAGTAGTTTAGAACAGCTCTAAATCTCCTTGGCGTTAAGGTCCTGGCTGTGACTACTGTTAGAGAAGTGCAAAGCTGGCTAAAAATGCTCTTTTTCCTTGTGCTTTCTTTTGTCTCAAATTCCATCTAAATATATAGTTAGGAAGCACTTCTTGTGATTGCAATTTAATTTTCTTTGCAGCTAATCGTGGATATGAACACACCATTCCTGGATTTTCTTAACGATTGTCAGTTCAGGAAATTCCAGAGCAGCAAGGCAAGGTCTGCAAAATGAAGATGCCTTTTGGCTTACCTTTCTGCTCCCTATTAATTTATCTTACTTTATGAACAAGTGCAATTGCCAATAAAAAGCTTCGCCATCTGTCTTTTGATTTATATGAAGTTTTGACAGAATGTCTTTTGGAAAGATGCCTGTCATTTTACGTCAGAGCTCTTAATACATTTGCTTTTCATCTAGCTGTTGGGTTAAGCAAGCTGCCATCCGCTGACGCCTCTGCTTCCCCCCATCACATTTCTTGAATATTTGATTCCAATGACACAAGCTTGAGGGTTCCTTTCTCAAAGGAATGGCATTCACAGCAGGACGTGGGAACTTTGATTTGAGGGTGCAAATATGGTCTTTCCAAATCAACTCTTTTAATGGAATGGTGAATATTTCTGGGATGTTTTAAGAAACCTTTTAGCTTTCAAAATCCTTCCAGTAGGGGCTTTTGTCAGGGACTATACATCTGCATTCTTTTCAGAAGGGATGTTCACGCTTTCAGCAATAGTCATGGTAGGCATTTAACCAAAGACTCATAAAATGAGGTGGAAGTGCTTACTGCTTTCCATTGATTCTATGGGGAGCTAGGTACCTACATCTTGCCCTTAGAACTGTAATCGTACTCCAGCCCATGTCTGTTGCTCCTCTGATCCTCAGGTTACATGTGTCTTAGCGGGTCCAGCTTCCCTGTGCTAAAAGTATTGAACAGAACATCATGCTCTGTCCACAGACATCATAAATATCGTGTTTAGATTCATTTCCATTATACATGCAAAAGGCCAAAATCAAGGTAGCTCATATGGCAAATGCACAGAGATGCAATAGGCTGGAATATATCTTGACATCCTTTCTGAAGGCACAGAGGAATTCTTGGTTGAAATCAATTACACCTACAAAACTAAATGAAGCCTGTCTGATTCAATGCTACCATCATGTTTGTAACATTTCATGCATATTGACAGATCTTTAGGTCAAATTCCAATAACCATCTCAGCATCACACTGCATTTCATCACTGTGTTACATTGCCTTGTAGAGGCCCGTGCCCTTATCTTCTTCAAAAGTCTGTTTTTCTTGCCTAAACTTCATCTCCCTTTATGTAGCACGAAGGTCATATGGCCCCAGATACATCATAAAAGGTGCAATGTTGTTAACATGGAAAACATGAGAAGTGACAAATCTGAGCTACAGATTCTTTGTGGCCAAATCACCACAAGAGAGGATTAAAGAAATTAAGAGAGTTCAGAGTTTATCATTTCCAGTCTCCTTCTCTGAGGTGGTGCCAAACATGGTCAGATCAATCTTGACATGTTCACTCTGAAAAATGTCTGCTGAAGGAAATTTCACTTATTCTCTGATACGCTTCTAACGTACTACCTTCTTCCTCATTCTTTCTTACCCCTTCCAGGTCTGTATAAGCAGGTGAAATTCATTCATTCACATCTGACTACTATAAAGGGATATATTAAAGACATCTGAGACAATGTTAAATTAAGTTCTGTAGGATACTGTGGCAAGCAAGGAGATGCAAAATTTCCCAGAAAATAAACTGAAAAATAAACAGTGCTGGAGTAAGTCTCATACAGTTCCTTTGCTCTTCCCAGTCAGATAACTCTCAGGAAAGAGACTGGAATAGGGAGCCAAGCAGTGTTGTTCAACAGAGACCTTGAGACACTGCTGCACCTGCAGGTTTCACACTCAGCATGCCAGACCTTGTGCCATTTTTTTTTCCTGTCTATCTTCTTCTCCAACACTTTCCTCCACCTTACACCTAACAAAACTCTGAAGGTGATTCACAACCTTGTCTTACAATGTAAACTATAAAACCAAAAGCAAATTAGTTTATGAACTGAAACTGGATATTTAAAGCTAATCTACTCACATGTTCTGTCCATGAGCCATACCTTTATCCTATGGGTTTTTTTGTTTCATCTTTTTAGAAAATAAGCTTTTCAGGGTAGAAACTCTTACCTGCATTAGTACCTGTCTGGTTCTTTTCCTGGCTTGTCCCTTGTCGTTTACATATTGAACATGAAGAATAAATTAAAAGAAAGAGAAGAAATGCTGTGGGCAAAATGACATAGAGCCCTGCTCATAGACAAAAATATATGCTATTACTCCAAATGGATATAGAAATGTAATCTGTTTTCTCAGAGGTGTACAAACACATGTCTGTAATTCAAAGACGTATGACTAACACATGTGTATGTTTCTCTTTAAACCTGGTTGAGATCTGAAAAAGACTAATACTTGGACTTCATTTATGCATTGCACATCTTCATCTCTTCATTATAGTAATCCTTGTTGTCAGACTGCAATGATTTAAATGTTAATCATATTTAGTATCATCTGCACTATATATTATACTGCCTCATAATTTCCAAAAACTACTCTTCGTATAAAGAAAAGTAATAAACATTTTAAAGAACGGGTGCAGACACTGATATATGTAGTCAACTATGCTCACTTTCCCTAAACATACTCCCATAGGCAGAGAACACCAAAACCATGTGTTTTCTCCAGAGAATAAAGCACAACTGTAATGTTCATTTACTTTCATGATTTTTCTCAGGTCATCTGTCTTTCCATGAGTCGATGTGGTAGGAATGTACAATAGAGTCATTAATTTCTTTAAAAAGTAGGAGACAGCAATTTTCTGACACCTGTACCATCTTTGGGACACTCGCTGCCTGTTGCTTTGGAAAATCTGAAGACAGCTCTGCCGGATGAGCCTTTCTAGGCTACACAGTGACTACCACATGCCCTGCGACTAGACTAAAAAGCTTAGTCAAGACTGAATGGATCTTCAGCACATACACCCACCTGGCTGGGAAGTTTAACTTCATTTCTGCAAAAAAGGTTTGATGTTTTGAAAAGGCTTTTTTTGAGGAATGAAAAGCCAAACCCACTGTTTCCATTACAGGAACATGTCCGTGTTTCTGAAACACATCATGCTCTCCAGGTTTCCTCGCTCTACAGCAGCCCGCTAAGGAGCACTGGAGCCTGGGAGCTGATGAAGTGCCTTAAAGGATGACTGCCTGCATCTGCCTAGGGGTGTCACAGGACCAGGGAACTGAAAGGAGCCCAACTATCAGGCGCTGTCACATGAGCCACCAAGAAGCTAAGGAGCCAGGTGATCATAATACCCTTTTCCCTGTGAGAAAACTGTCTGTCCTAGTACATCATCCTAGAACAAAAATTCTTCAGTTTTTATGCTGAGACAAGAAATGGATACAGTTGTTTTTCTGCCCAGAGTGCATCTTCAGTAACAAAAGAAAGGATAGCATAGCTACAGTTCTAGGTTACTGGGTCACAATCGCAGGATTACATGCAGAAATCTTTCTATTACTCTTAATGAAAATATAATACAATCGATACGCCAGTATTTTAGAAATGAAAGTGATGGTTCTGTTCAGTGTGATTGCTGGAGCCACCATTTTCTTTACTTGGGTAGTTGGTAGCTATTTGCAAGTTCCAGAATGTTTAATGAATTTCCCAAAGACATTCAAATTGAAAGAATCTTCCTTTTCAAATGTGAAGTCATTAGACTGCTTGTACCTTTGGAGATAGAGGAAAGCGAAATTATTAATACTAACTTTAGTCTTTACTTCCTCAGTATTACTAATATTCTCTTATAAATAGGAGAGTGTCACTAGAAAGCATTAAAAACTTCCAAATAGAACCACAGAATAAATTATATAAGACCCAGAAGGGACTTCTGAAGCAGGACTAGCTTTGAAGCTAGATCCAGGTAGTTGGATCAGGTTGCTCAGAGTCATCTCCAATTGCATTGCCATTGCCTTTGAAGATGGAGGTTCTACAACCTCTCAGGGTGATCCATTGCAGTGCTTGACTATCTTTATTGTGAAAAATTATTTTCCATTAGCTAATTGGAATTTGTAAATTCTGGTCATTGTCCCTCGTTATTTCGCTCTGCACCTTCAAGGAGAGTCTGGCTTCATCTTCTGTATAACCTGCTATTAGATAGATGGGATCAGTGTTAAGATTCCTCCCTTGACCTTGCCTTCTCCAAAGAAGCACAAACCCAGCTCTTTCAATCCCTTTGAATGTTTCATGCGCCTCGTCAACATCACAGTGACCTTGCCCTGGACACTCCAACTTGTCAAAGTCTTTCTTGTTCTGGGGAGTGCAAACCTGGATGCTTTCAGATGTAGCTCACAAGGGCCGAACAGAGGGAAATAAACAATTATTTTCTTTATCTGCCAGCTACACTCTTGCTAACATAGCTCAGTACGATGTTAACCTTTATTATTGCAAAAGCAGACTGCTGATTAATGCTTGACTTGTTGACTGCCAGGACCCCTAGGTCGTCTTTTGCAAAGCTACTCTTTTCCCAGCCAGACCCCAACCTGGACTGGTGCATGGGGTTATTCTAGCCCAGATGAAGGACTTCGTATTTACTTCTTTTTAACTACATGAGGTTCTTGTCTGCCCATTTCTCCAGCCTGTTCAGGTCCGTCTGAATCACAGCTCTGGCCTCCCTTTGTACTGGTCTCTCCCCATGACGTAGTATGGCCCACAGACTTGCAGAGGGCGTATTCCATCCGTGCAGACACTGAACAGTATCAGCCTCTGGGGAATACCATTGGAACTGGCTTCTGGTTAGAGTTCATATTGCAAAAACCTCTTTGCCTGTCAAGTACTCATACACCAGACTGTAGGAAGTATAAAGCGTTCGGGGTTATCTGTCCACTATTGCTAATTAGCAGACACTGATTAAATATTTTTTTCCCTGTTCCTCAATGATTTTTGTTCCCGAAAACATTCTCCATTCAAATAAAGCAATCCTCCAGTTTAACTGACTCTGTCAACACACGCTTTTGAACACTCTTCTTATCTGACCTTCAGCTTTCCTATTTTACTAGCTGAAACAGAACAAAAACCTAGCCATGATTGAAAATGCAGTTATCGGCTCCATGAGATAGTGAGGGGCACATGCTCACACAGTAGGAGGGAAGAGAAGCAAAATCTTCTGGCTGCTTGCAAACTCACATTGTTTTTTAGAGGCTTGCATTTGCTCTGCCAATTTGAGCATGAACGACAAACAGTAATAGAAAACATTATATTATACTGTATTCTTAAATTTTAAATACATATATGGATTTCATTATGTTTTCATTAGTTCAGTGGAAAGCCCATCTGTGAACTCCAATGAACACGATGCAGTAATGTGGAATCCAAACAGAACATCTGGTAAACTCCAGAGAAAGTTCAAACAGAAACTGGTCTGTGATCGACTTTGGAAAAAAGCAAATTTTAACGTGAAGAAAAAGCACTCTTCCAATTCATGACTCAATAAAAAATCACCCTGGTCATTAACATGCACTCAGCATAATAGAAATTGTACAATACAGAAATTGTACAATACAAAGAGGAGTTTTTTTATTCATCAGGAATAAGCTCTGAGTATTTCATTTTGGTAACACATTCCATTAATCAAAATAGGTTGCTTCATTTCACTGAGAAACCCTGCATCCATTTATATGAGAATTTAATTTGTTCTCACTTTTAAATCACTGCTGACACTGATTTTACTGTGTTACAGATATACTCCCACCAAAATGCCTGTAGGTTTTTAAAAAGCACTGTAAGACAATTCCAGCCAAATATCTTAGGGCCTGCTGATTCTCTGTTATAGAGCATAAATTGGACCAAGAAACTGTTGTCAATGATGGCAGAAACTGCTGAGCACTGAAGTGACAAATGTAGTCCTTAAATAAACTTTTATTATTCATGTCTCTGTTCCATGAAGTGACCCAACCAAGATATGTAGCTGCCCCAGGCCTCTCACCCCTACCAAACTCCATTGCTCCCAGCATGAAACAACTTACTTAGTCGCCTGCTGACAGCCTGAATCAGGAATTGAAGAGATTTAAGAAAGCACTGGCCTCTATCAAGTCTAGATGTTTAACAGAATTTTGAGTAACTCGGTCTATGTGAAAGTTGAAGATAGATGACAATGCCAAGGCATTTGGATCATGGATTTTTTCTCTTTCTTTTCCTGTATGAGGACACAGATTGCTGGGAAGGAATTTCATGCTGAAAAACAAAAGGCTTTAAAAATATCAGGTTCATACAAGCAATGGCAAGCCAAAATACAAATTTAACTTCTTTTCCACTGCTTACTCTGTGCCTTAAAGTTTTCAGGCTCAGCTAATGTGAGAGAACTTCAAAATGTAGAATTTTTCTCATTGGTGTAGATTATAAAGACAGTTTCAGAAAAATGAACAATGATCCTGATCATGATGACATCCATAAATCTTCATACCAAGGGGAGAATGAGATGTTAAATCAGGTCTATTTATATTGCAATTTGTTCACGAATTCTCAAGTTGGCAACTGATGGGAACGATTCATATGTACTTATTTTTCTTAAAATTACAAGAACAGATATTATCATAAAACCTGAATGTGTGATTTTGCCTCTATTTTTAGGGGTATTGAAGGCCTAGAAAATGTCAAGAAAATGTATTTTTCTGGAAAAATCTGTGCTGTGGACATGAACAACCTGAATGAGATTTCCAGAGTACTGAAACAACTTGTCAGCTGACGTAAATTAGTGTGATTTTAGCATACTCAAAGAATGTATGCTAGCATCATCTGATAGCTCTGTGAAACAAAAAAAGTAATTTGTAAGAACATTAAAAACTATTTCTTTTTAGGTTAAAACTTCGACATGCATCATGCGTTCAAGAAGTTTCCTGAGATTTTTGGTTTGTGCCTCATTTTTAAGGAATCTTAATTGAAGTTAAGTGCCTGAAAAAGATTATATGTCTGAAAAATATTCTGATTTGCTTTATTTCTAGCAAAGAAAAGCTGTATTACTGTCACAACCATTTCAAAAGTTTATTATAATTTTATCTTTTAGGGAAAATACCAAAAATTAGTTAGAAAATGGATCATTTAATCCAGTAACTGCTCTTTACCAACACAAAAACTTATGTAGAGGTTGAGTGTTCAGACACTGAACATTGTCATTGTGTAAGAAACCGTCTGTTTCTTCTAAGCTTTAAGAAGAAAGGGTTAACACATGCACCATTCTAGTTTTCTCAATTACAGCTGAATGAGTCTTTTTTCCTTATCTTGTTATATTATTGATCTCCAGCTCTTTTTGTGACAGAGGCCCCTCAATACTGTTTTTTGCTGTTTTATATTCACTCGTTTTTGTTATATAAGCTCTACTTCTTCTATAAGAAGAAAATGTTATTCTTTCTGTCAATTTCTTCACTGTTGGTTGTATTTTAATAATGATTTATTATTTTCTCCTATACCTTAAAACAGTTCAAGTGAGTAGCAAGTTGTATTTGTTGATAGAGTGCAAGCTGAAGAAGTAAAGAGGCTTCACTGTGTTTTTAACGGGTTTTAAAACTTGCCTAGCTTGTCAGTAATGAACATTGGACTTCACAGTGAATAAACAACTTTTCAGTGCTTGATGAAACAAGGGAATAGTTGTTGGCTATTTCTATTCATTTTCTTGACAGGTAAGAACCATATGGCGTCCTTCCCAAAGGACATTAACATTTCCAAACTGGGAGACAGCAGGAAATGGGCTGATGGGAGGAAAGCCCAGATCACAACTGAGTCAGTGAATCATTATGATTCAAAGATGAAATTTGAAGCCATCCCTAACTATAAGCTTAGGAAAAGAAATGTGGTTCCCCAAGTCTGTTTGGATCCTCAAGTCTATTTCATAAGTATATAAATAGATAGGATGATATGAAGATAACCATTCAAAGAAGTTTATGCCCCATCCCTGGAAGTATTCAAGGCCAGGTTGGATGAGGCTTTAAGCAACCTGATGTAGTAGAAGGTGTCCCTGCCCATGGCAGAGAGGTTGAAACTAGATGATCTTTGAGGTCCCTTCCAACACAAACCATTCTATGATTCAACGATTCTATGATATAACTCCCCTCATAGTAGGGAATTCTGAGATGTATCTTTCATTCTGGCTGCCTGACCATATAGAGTGAGGCTAACTCATTCATATGCTAATTAAAGAGATACATCACTTTCTTTTATTCCTCTTCACTTCTTCTTCTAAACCTTGTGACTATGCAACCTGTTTTAAACAGTGTAAATACATACTTACCATACTTACACGTGTATTAGCATTGTCCTTTAGGACAATTATCGGAAAACATAGAGTGACAAGTGTCCCAATTCACATTATGAAGAGTAGCAAGGAGTATTCCCTGACCCACATATATTGTTTCAGAGACAGTAACAGAAGAGTTCAAGAGAAAGAACTGCTTCAAGCGGTCATTATTAATCAGTCAAGGTGTCCAATATGCCATGAGACCATACAAAAAAATAAAAGAATGAAGCGATGGTGTGAAATACTGCAGACTCAAGAAATAGAAACAGCTCAGGGAAATTTCAGTCCTAGAGAATTATTTCCTCTTGAGTGTCTGACTTCCCACTATGTTGACAACTTTCCCTCTCGTCCCCTAAAGTTATGTCTGAAAACAAGTTAAACATAAAGAAGGAAACATTAGCTTTATAGGCCCAGGGATTCCTGCTGATAATTGGTTTTGCAGCACAGAATGCCAGACTGTGGTTACAAGTCACTGGTGATATAAAAGACTTGATTACAAATGACATGGAGAAGGCAAACTGTCTGACTATTAGCTCTTCCAACACAAGAATAAGGTTCCCGCTCCGTTGAGGATGGCGGCGACGGAGCCGCTTGGGGAACTCGGAGAGAGCCCCGGTCCCGGGGTGCCCACTGGGCCGAGTTCACCCAGAAAAGACTGAGAAACGACCACACAGATCATCCAGGTCAGTGAGGAAGGAACGGAACGTATGCCGCAGCTGAGTCCCCCTTGCAAGCGGCCCCTTTGCAACCAGTCCTCGGTGGAGCAAGCAGAGACCCGCTCGCAGCCTGTGGAGGATCCACGTCGAGAAGAGATGCCAGAGCCTGAGTACGGTACGCATCTAGATGACCCCCGCCGATGGGGAGGTGTTTCGTTAAAGGAGATGTATGAGCCTGAGATTATTGTGAATCATGGGCACAGGTCGAGGCGTATTTACGCATCTAAGTCTGTATGACGACACATTTAAGGTCGATATGATGACCCACGCCAGAGCGCATTTAAAGTCTGTATGATGACCCACACCAGAGCAAGTGGCAACAACTCCTTAAAAGTCCAGGACTGGTAATGTCCGCACTTGGGGCAATCTAATGGGGTAAGGATTACCTCCCAGCGGGTAGGACGTCACGCTTTCCCGTGAGTAGGGGATCCCCTGGAGCAAGGAACAATGGTGTAAGGACTCCTTTTCCTTTAAGAGTAGCAGCAGTAACAGCATGGAATGAACTGACCTGCACTTCCCCATTCCCTGCCCCCCTGCGCTGCTGGGGGGAGGAGGTAGAGCTGGGAAGAAAAGGTAAAGGGGGATGAGTGGTGTTGATTTTAAGATCTGGCCTTGTTTTCTTGTTATCCTCCCAAGTAACCGTTTTTGTTTGCTTTTCTCTTTGTAGGTAGCTGTTAATAAACTGTTTCGCTTTAAGAAAACAGCCTCTTTGTCCTGGACCGTGGTTGATGTGTGCTCCTCTGTTCCTGTCTTGACCTTCAGCTCTTTTATTATATTTTTCTCCTCTCCGTTTTACTGGAGTGGGAGAGCTGCGTGGGGTTTAGTTGCCGGATTGGCCTAACCCGCAACAACTCCCAAGTCCTTTTCCTCAGGGCTACTCTCAATCCATTTTCCACCCAGCCTGTACTTATGAATGGGATTGCCCCGACCCACGTGCAGCACCTTGCACTTGACCTTGTTGAACTTCATGAGGTTCTCACAGACCCACCTCTCCAGCCTGTCAAGGTGCCTCTGGATGGCATCCCTTCCCTCCAGCATGTCCACAACACCACACAGCTTGGTGTCATCTGCAAACTTGCTGAGGGTGCACTCGATTCCACTGTCCATGTCACCAACAAAGATGTTAAATAGCACTGGTCCCAGTACTGACCCCTGAGGAACACCACTCGTCACAGGCCTCCATGTGGACATTGAACTGTTGACCACAACTCTGAGTGCGACCATCTAGCCAATACCTTATCCACCGAGTGGTCCATCCATCAAAACCATGTCTTTCCAGTTTAGAGACAAGGACGTCGTGTGGGACAGTGTCAAATGCTTTGGATAAGTCCAGGTAGACGATGTCAGTTGCTCTTCCCCTATCCATCAATGCTGTAACCTCATCACAGAAGGCCACCAAATTAGTCATTGAGGATGAACCACCGCCCACTGTACATGAAGAGCAGGTTCGGGAACATCTGAGGAACTTGAAGGTGCACAAGTCCATGGGACCTGATGAGATCCATCCGCGGGTCCTGAAGGAACTGGCGGATGAAGTTGCCAAGCCACTGGCCATTGTATTTGAGAAGTCGTGGTGGTCTGGCGAGGTCCCCGATGACTGGAAGAGAGGGAACATAACCCCCATTTTTAAAAAGGGGAACAAGGAGGACCCGGGCAACTACAGGCCGGTCAGCCTCACCTCTGTGCCTGGCAAGGTCATGGAGCAGATTCTCCTGGGAACCATGCTAAGGCACATGGAGAGCAAGGAGGTGGTGGGTGACAGCCAACATGGCTTCACCAAAGGCAGATCGTGCCTGACCAACTTGGTGGCCTTTTATGATGGGGTGACAGCATCGGTGGACAAGGGTCAACCAATGGATATTATCTACCTGGACTTGTGCAAAGCTTTTGACACTGTCCCGCACGACATTCTTCTCTCTAAACTAGAGAGGCATGGGTTTGATGGATGGACCACTCGGTGGATAAGGAATTGGCTCAATGGCCGCACTCAGAGAGTAGTGGTCAACGGCTCGATGTCCAAGTGGAGACCGGTCACGAGTGGTGTCCCTCAGGGGTCCGTGTTGGGCCCAGCCCTCTTCAACATCTTTGTCGGTGACGTGGACAGTGGCATGGAGTGCACCCTCAGCAAGTTCGCTGATGACACCAAGCTGTGTGGTGCTGTTGACACGCTGGAAGGGACCGATGCCATCCAGAGGGACCTCGACAGGCTGGAGAGGTGGGCCCGTGTCAACCTCATGAAGTTCAACCAGGCCAAGTGCAAGGTCCTACATCTGGGTCGTGGCAATCCCAGGCACAAATACAGACTGGGTGGTGAATGGATCGAGAGCAGCCCTGAGGAGATGGACTTGGGAGTACTGGTGGACGAGAAGCTCAATATGAGCCGGCAATGTGCTCTTGCGGCCCAGAAGGCCAACTGCATCCTGGGCTGCATCGAGAGGGAGGTGATTCTTCCCCCTCTACTCTGCCCTCGTGAGACCTCACCTGGAGTACTGCATCCAGTTCTGGAGCCCCCAACATAAGAAGGACATGGACCAGTTGGAGAGGGTCCAGAGGAGAGCCACGAAGATGATAAGAGGGCTGGAGTATCTTTCCTATGAGGACAGGCTGAAAGAGCTGGGGCTGTTCAGCCTGGAGAAGAGGAGGCTCCGGGGTGACCTTATAGCAGTCTTCCAGTACCTCAAGGGGGCCTACAGGAAAGATGGGGAGAGGCTGTTCAGGAGGGCCTGTTGTGATAGGACAAGGGGTAATGGTTTTAAAATAGAGGGAGGTAGATTCAGGTTGGATATTAGGAAAAAATTTTTTACCATGAGAGTTGTAGAACACTGGAACAGGTTGCCCAGAGAGGTGGTGGATGCTCCATCCCTGGAGACGTTCAAGGCCCGGTTGGATGAGGCCCTGCGCAACCTGGTCTAGTTGGAAATGTCCCTGTTCCTTGCAGGGGGGTTGGACTAGATGACCTTTGAGGGTCCCTTCCAGCCCTAACCATTCTATGATTCTATGATTCTATGATTTGCCCTCAGTGAAGCCATGTTGACTGTCACCAATCACCTCCTTATTTTCTATGCGCCTTAGCATAGTTGCCAGGAGGATCTGCTCCATGATCTTGCCAGGCACAGAGGTGAGACAGATCATGTAGACCTCTTTCTATAATGAAGACTTAGAAGAAAGCTGAAGAGGTAAAAGTAATTTAAACAAGTAAGGGGAAGAAAGAAGAAAAAAGAAAACAGAAAAGGGAATACAGTCACTCAGTGAAAAAGGGATGTTCACTGAGTAAGAGCTGCCTTGACTGGTAAATGTCTGAAATAACTACTTGACAATAACTGTTACGTGATAGTTCTCTGTGAGGACACTAATTCGGCATAAAAAAGACTTTAAACCAGAATAATTACTTTACTAAGACTGTAGAATCAGCTTAGCCGATTTAGCTTTAGCTTGGAATAAAGCTATTTTTTTTTCCTGAAATAATGTTTTCACGTGGGAACTTGTCTGGAACAAATTCTATTGGAATATCTTCTTATTATGAGCTTTGCTGCTCATTTCCTCCTATCTAGATGAGGTTTCCTCATGTTTCTTCTACATGAGGATTGTTATCAAGGCCTGATTTCATTTTCATTTATATAACACCATTTTATATCAACATACCTAAATAACTTTATTGGAGTCATTCCTTATTTAGTCTGGTATGCGATCAATATCAGGACTTTATGGTTGTTTGAATAGATGCTTTCTCTGCTTAACAGCTGAGCTGGAAAAAATGGTTGGATCAAACTATAAGTATTTTTTACTTCTTATCCTTGCCGAAATGAAAATGAAGTAAAAACAGCTTAATGCAATACAATACATTGCATTTTGGCTGAGATGAAACGTTTCATATATTCTAATTAAAAAAAAAAAAAAAAAAGTGAGTGTCGTGGTTTTAGGCTGATCCAGCAACTAAAACTCACACAGTCTCTCCTTCTCCAATAAAGTAGAGAGGAGAGGGAAAAAAAAAACAAAAGGACTGAGGGTTGAGGCAAGAACAGAGGGAGCACCCACCAACCATGGTCCTGGGCAAAACAGGCAGCGCTTTTCTCAAAGCAAAACAGTTTATTAATGATTACTTAGAAGGACAAAGGGAAATAAAAACCGATTACTTGAGAGGACAGAAAGAAACAAAACCAGATCTTAAAACCGACACCTTCCCCCCCCCACCTTCCTTTTCCTCCCGGCTCTACCTCCTCCCCCCAGCAGCACAGGGGGCAGGGACTGGGGGAGTGCAGGTCAGTTCATTCTGTGCTGTTACTGCTGCTTCTTTCTTAAAGGAGAAGGAGTCCTTACACCCTTTTCCCCTTCTCCAATGGATCCCCTACCCACGAGGAAAAATCCACAAACTTCTCCAGCGTGAGTCCAGCCCACTGGAAACAATCCTTCCCCACAGATTGCTCCAGTGTGGGCTATACCACAGTCTCGGGTACTTAGGGAGCTGTAGCCACTCGCTCCGGCGTGGGTCATCACGAAGACTCCAGATGCCTTTCTGCCTTGCCGTGCCCCCAACACGACCATCCTCGGGCTCAGGCATCTTCTCCCCACGGGCTGCGAGTGGGTCGCTGCTCCACCGAGGCCGTCCTGGTTGCAGGGGGGCAGCCTGCTATCTCACCATCAGCCGGAGGGGAAACTCGGCTCCGGCACACCTCCTCCCGCTCCATCCTCACTGACCTGCTGTCGATGCAGCTGTTTCTCTCAGATCTCAGTCCTCTCCAGGTGAACTCAGCCCAGTGGGCACCCCGGGAGTGGGGTGCCCCCGAGTTCCCCAGCTGGCTCCGCCGCCGCCATTCTCCGTGGGCGGCGCCGGCCCGACGCAGGCAGCCGCCCGGCCGGGAGCCAGAGAGCGGGGGCAGTGCCCTCCTCCCTTCTCTGCTCGATCCTGGGCGAAGCACCTTTTCCGGTTCCCTTGTCCTGACTTAAATAGGGCAATTCGCAGAGGCGCCCTATTGGCTCAACCCCGAGGGGGATGGCAGTCTGATCCGGTGGCCAGAACTAAGCCTAACCCGGATCCAAAACCGGGGAGGTCGCAGGGAGCAAAATCCCTCTCCTGCCACCAGAACCACCCCCCCCTCCACATCAAACCATGACAGTGAGGATTCACAAAATAAAAACTCCTTAAACTGGTTCTATTCCTCTCCATTTTCTTCACTAGTTCAGGTTAGACTTTTCACTCATACTTGGAAAAATATGTACAGCTACTACAGTTTTGAACTCATTTCAAGAAAATAACTTGCCAGGCTATATGCCATTCTAAGAGGAAAACTGATCTCCTTTCCTGTGATGTTTTTACATCCACCTTAAATAGCATTAATCATTACACAAAAATCAGATTCATCTGATTAAATTCAGATGTCTACATCTAGATATTTTCAGCTTCCTTTAAATAACAGCAAGAAATAAGTACTTTGAGGTTTGATTCACCTTGTCCTAAGATCTAAAATAAGCATGACATCTTTCTTTGACCTTGAAGACCTAAATGTACATCCCCTCCTTATGCCAGAAAGCTCTTTTACTGTATGCCAGATAACTTTTAATGTCACAGAGGATACTTTTGTCTACACTGCCCTCTGCAATGCCAGATCTCCACCTGACTCATACAGATCGTCCAGGCACTCTGTTACTTTTTAAAACCAGTGGCTGCTCAGCTGGGCAGATATTGATGCTTGTTCAAGCATCCCAGATGTCCAGTTAACATATTTGTCATGAACTTGGCTGAGGAACGCCTTGTTACTTTCCAGTTAGACTTAAACCAGGGTAAATAAAATGCAGATTTAAACATTTATTCATAACTGTAACAACAGTTCAGCTGATTTAGACTTTAGGATCTATATTTCTTTTTCCTGAATGTGAAATAAGTCTTGACTGGAGACATAAGTGTAGCATGGATACATATAGACACAGTGGATGTTTAAAGCAAAGTGCATTGAATCCTTAGAGTGACATGCCATTGAATATCTGAAGCACCAGAGAAGAAGGCAATTCTTATCCTTGTATAGTCCATACCAGTTACTTTTAAAATAGTTCTTAAAAAGCAAAGTAGTTAGGACAGGAATATCCTAACACTTCACCTCACAAAATCTCACAGCTTGATGGCACTCAAGGGAAACATGGAAGACATTGAGTCAAATGTTTAGAGTGGACTGGACATTGAAGACCCTGCCTATCAGATGGTTTATGTAGACACATAGATATATAAACACTAAAGGAGACATCTCTAAAGCCTTCATGTTAAATCTGTTCTCCATTTTCACATAGCCATTGGCAGAAAGCAAGATGGTGATGCCTACTGTTTGATTAAAAAACTGGTCTGCAATCCTTTTTTCCACAAATTATGTAAAAGGGTAAATTCAGGAGTCTGAATTTGACTCAAATGTACATTTGTAATCTGCTGGTTAAAGAGGACAGTAAAATCTGTGTGTACCAGTACTAATCTAGCAGAGAAAGCTGGGACAGCACTTTTCCCCTCTACAATTGTGTGGATCTAGACATATAAAACAAATTGATTCATAACTAATCAGTGAATTCAGATTGAATTTGTGAATTTTGCAAGAATGACTGAAACCATATTTAGATTTTAAGACATTCAGCACTTGAAAAATAGCTTTAACTTTAAGCATAATTAGTCTGAGATTCACTCAGTAGCTCTCTCAAATAACGGACAAACCTGTTTTCCCCTATTTGTTTTGTGTCACCCTTAATTCCATCAACAGCCTACAGGATTCTCAGCTAGCCTAAATAACTCTGCACTAGACTATGGTCACACTCACTAAATGCCACCCTCCTTCAATTACCTGGCAACAGGGCAACCTCTGCTGTGTAACACATTGTTCATTTCATATGCTGTGCACATATTTTTTAGGCATTATCTAATTGCACAAATTATAACATCTCCTTCCCCCATCTCAACTTGTGTAAATTAATATTCAAATAAGCATTTGGGATGACCTAAATGAAAATTCAGGGAATGAATGAAGTCTCCCTTTCTTTTTTCGAAGTAGATCCCAATATCAGTAGAGAAAGCAGTCCACTACTGATGCCAGGAAAAAGGAGAAGGGTGAGAATTGTGCTGCAAAGGATTTGTGAGGTGTGGAGTATTTTAATATTGCTGGATGAAAAATCTGTTACTAAAATAAGAGTAGGGAATGAATCCACCTCCACCAAAGTGGAGGAATGTTGGCTACAATAGTTTTAAATGGTCCAATAAAAATGCTATTTTTTCATTATTCTATGTTCACTTTCAACTTGGTCTCTATAAATTGCTGACACTTGATGAAAGCTTTGCCCTAGGCATTTCATTTTCATTGTCAGTGTTTTGTGTTTGATACAGAGAAAAAGACATTACAACCTGAGCAAAGAAAAGTTACAGACAAGAAGAATACGTGTTATATGTCATGAAATGGCACAGTTCTAGGGCATTCCAAGTGTGTAAACATAATAAAATAGTCATTAAGTTTAAGATATAAACCAGATCTGAAACGCCAAAATAATGTGCAATTATTCAAGAATTCTTGATTAAGAATTGTGGATTTTGTGGTTTAGTTTAATCTTTATCTTAAAGAGCAAATATGATAGTGTTGCTAGGAAGAATGTTTTCACTTTATTTAAATTTTTAAAGAAGGCAAACAAAAGTGTAAATCTTGACTGAATTAATAATATGAAAAGAATGTATTCTTCACTGTGCTTAATTTTATTGATTTCTTATCAAAGTTGCATACAAAATCCCATCATATAATAACAGGATAATTTTAAGCAGGCCTTTCACTGTCTAGCAGCGACCATGTGGGATTGAATACAATGGAGAACTCAGCCCACAATAAGTTTCCAAACCAGGTTAAGGTGCTGGAGTGTATCTACCCCTCTAAAGATATCTAGAGTATATAGTTCTGCTGTACTCGGTTCAATATGGTTCATTCAACAAATGTGAGGACGTATTTATATAAGTCTTTCCTCAAGACTGTCTGTTTACTCAAGAGGTAAAGGGTTGATCCTGTTGATTTTAACAGGAGCACCAATCCTTCCAGCTGAGCATTTGGGAACCTGGCTTTATTGTGGGCCACCACAGTGTCACAACACTTGATAGTCCCTCATGTAGAGTATTGCAGTATCTTTTGCTGATCTTGGTAGTTTAAGCCTGCTCTCATCCACACAATTTGAAAAGCTATATTCTCCCTTGCATTGTACATTCAATTTTTTAAGACATTATCAACCAACATTTAGATGACATTCCTTTACTTAACTGCCTGTTTGCAAGGAAAAAGAGCTGTTTTATTTGACTAGAAAAGAAAACGTCCTCTGCAGTTCATTTCTGCTATCTCACTGGCAAAGGTATTTGGTGTGTCAGATACTAAGTTGAGAAAAGGAAAGGAAAGAGAAGTCCACGTGACTATTGTGGAACTTTCTTTTCTACCTTTTCTTTTTTCACCTTCTCTAGTCCTCATTCTTGAGCACAGCTGAGGGTCCCACTTGAGTAGGAAGAGGAGCAGAAAAGAAAAAAGAGAGAAACAATGGCCATGAGCTGGCAGTTTCTTCCTCACTATATATGAAGTCCTATATATGGAGTTCTTAAACCATGTAGTAGCCGTCCCACTTCATTTCACCTTCATCTCTTAAAGTTAAAAATTTGTGTTTCAAAGGTGACGATATGAATAATGTCCATTCTGGATAAGCTATGTGGAATTTCTCTCCTCAGCATACTTTAGACAGAGGGGGTCTTCAGGTTTTGCTGTTTTAACAGCACCCTGAAGTCGTGACCATAGATTAATCAAGCTCAGAAGCTTGAATATTGCTCACTGCAATAGCCAGTGTCAAACTCACTGATAAACAGTTCATCCTCTTAGCATGGGAAACCTGGGTGAGAGGGATGTAGACAAATTTTGTGGTTTTCCTTATTTGTCGTCACAAAATCCAAAGCACTAAGCTGAATGCAAACATCCTGAATTTGGTTATTGGATATGAAACCAACTTCACTGTCACACTGTACCTACATAAATAGGTGTCATTTTGGTAGAAGGTGTTTACTGTTTTCAAAAATGTTATGAAGTTATTTACTCAATCTGTAAATTACATCTCTCTGTTCCATACTCTCTATTACCTCAATAAGAGGAGTTGGAACTACTCCAGTGAAACATCTTTTCATCAGAAGATTTTTTTTTCTCAAATATTTTGTATTTTTTTTTCCAAAGAACTATAAAATCTCATCTATTGGAAGGGAGCTATGAAAGTTATCTTGTCTGACATCCTGTCTAAGGTAGGCCCAGCGAGATCAGGCTTCTAAGGGTCATGTCCAGTTGGATTTTCAACCTCTCCAAGGAAGGAAATTCTCTTCAGGCAGCTTGATCCAGAGCCTGAACATCCTCACAGTGATTTTTTTCACTTTTAATCAATGCAATTTTTCCATCTTGTGCATTTTGCCTCTTGTCCAATCTGTGTACGCCTGAGGCAGTCCGGGTCCATCCTCTTTGCATCATCTTATCAAGTAGTTGTAAACATCAGTAAGATCTCCTCCAAAGACTTCTCAGATTCATACCGCTGTCAGCATGGCACCAGTGCCAGCACTGAGGGTCCAGAGGCTGGGGAAGGATCGCAGGTATGTTCAAACGAACTTACACTGCCGTCCAAGAGAACCCCTGTCGCTCCAGCCAGCGAGTCGGCTTTGTCGGAGGCCCAGCTGAAGTGTATGTACACCAACGCACGCAGCATGGGAAATAAACAGGATGAGCTGGAGATGCGTGCACATGAGCAGGGCTACGACCTTATTGGCATCACGGAGACGTGGTGGGATGACTCCTATGACTGGAGTGTCAACATGGAGGGGTATAAGCTTTTTAGAAAGGACAGGAAGGGGAGACGAGGAGGGGGTGTCGCTCTCTATGTCAGCAACCGGCTGGAATGCGTGGAGCTTCGCCTGGGGTCGGAGGAGGAGCTGACAGAGAGCTTATGGGTCAAGATTAGAGGACGGAGACGGATAGGGGATGTTACGGTAGGGGTCTGTTACAGGCCACCTGGCCAGGAGGACAGAGCAGATGAGGCGCTTTATAGCCAGATAGGAGCAGCCTCGCGGTCACAAGCCCTGGTCCTCATGGGGGACTTCAACCACCCTGACATCTGTTGGAGAGACAATACGGCAGGGCACAGGCAGTCCAGGAGGTTCCTGGAATGCGTGGATGACAACTTCCTCCTGCAGGTGATAGAGGAGTCGACAAGGAGGGGTGCCATGCTCGACCTTGTGCTCACCAACAGGGAGGGACTGGTGGGTGAGGTGAAACTTAAGGACAGCCTTGGCTGCAGTGACCACGACACGGTGGAGTTCAAGATCCATGGGGCAGCAAGGAAACCATTCAGCAAACTCTGTACCCTAGACTTTAAGAAGGCGGACTTCGGCCTCTTCAAGGACTTGATGGGCAAAGTGCCGTGGGAGGTGGCCCTGGAGGGACGAGGGGCCCAGGAAAGTTGGTCCACATTCAAGGAGCACCTCCTCCAAGCTCAGCAGAGGTGCATCCCGATGAAGAACAAGTCGGGCAAAAAGACCAGGAGGCCTGCGTGGATGAGCAAGGAGCTCCTGGACCAACTGAAAATGAAGAGGTTAGCCTACAGAGGGTGGAAGCGGAGACAGATAGCCTGGGAGGAATACAGAGAAGCTGTACGAGTGACCAGGGATCAGGTGAGGAAGGCTAAAGCCCTGAAGGAATTGAATTTGGCAAGGGATATAAAAAGCAATAAGAAATGCTTCTATAGGTATGTAGGGGACAAAAGGAAGTCCAAGGAGAATGTAGGCCCCCTCCGGAAGGATACTGGTGCTCTGGTCACCCGCGACATAGAGAAGGCTGAGGTACTCAATGAATTTTTTGCCTCAGTCTTCACTGATAAAGCCTCTTGTCTTACCACCCAAGCTGTGGAAAGAACTAACAGGGACTGTGAGGATGAACCACCGCCCACTGTACTTGAAGAGCAGGTTCGGGAACATCTGAGGAACTTGAAGGTGCACAAGTCCATGGGACCTGATGAGATCCATCCGCGGGTCCTGAAGGAACTGGCGGATGAAGTTGCCAAGCCACTGGCCATTGTATTTGAGAAGTCGTGGTGGTCTGGCGAGGTCCCCGATGACTGGAAGAGAGGGAACATAACCCCCATTTTTAAAAAGGGGAACAAGGAGGACCCGGGCAACTACAGGCCGGTCAGCCTCACCTCTGTGCCTGGCAAGGTCATGGAGCAGATTCTCCTGGGAACCATGCTAAGGCACATGGAGAGCAAGGAGGTGGTGGGTGACAGCCAACATGGCTTCACCAAAGGCAGATCGTGCCTGACCAACTTGGTGGCCTTTTATGATGGGGTGACAACATCGGTGGACAAGGGTCGACCAACGGATGTCATCTACCTGGACTTGTGCAAAGCTTTTGACACTGTCCCGCACGACATTCTTCTCTCTAAACTAGAGAGGCATGGGTTTGATGGATGGACCACTCGGTGGATAAGGAATTGGCTCAATGGCCGTACTCAGAGAGTAGTGGTCAACGGCTCGATGTCCATGTGGAGACCGGTCACGAGTGGCGTCCCTCAGGGGTCCGTGTTGGGCCCGGCCCTCTTCAACATCTTTGTCGGTGACATGGACAGTGGCATGGAGTGCACCCTCAGCAAGTTCGCTGATGACACCAAGCTGTGTGGTGCCGTTGACACGCTGGAAGGGAGGGATGCCATCCAGAGGGACCTCGACAGGCTGGAGAGGTGGGCCCGTACCAACCTCATGAAGTTTAACCAGGCCAAGTGCAAGGTCCTACATCTGGGTCATGGCAATCCCAGGCACAAATACAGACTAGGCGGAGAATGGATCGTGAGCAGCCCTGAGGAGAAGGACTTGGGAGTACTGGTGGACGAGAAGCTCAATATGAGCCGGCAATGTGCTCTTGCGGCCCAGAAGGCCAACCGCGTCCTGGGCTGCATCAAGAGGAGCGTGGCCAGCAGGTCAAGGGAGGTGATTCTCCCCCTCTACTCTGCCCTCGTGAGACCTCACTTGGAGTATTGCGTCCAGTTCTGGAGTCCCCAACATAAGAAGGACATGGACCAGTTGGAGAGGGTCCAGAGGAGGGCCACGAAGATGATAAGAGGGCTGGAGCACCTTTCCTATGAGGACAGGCTGAAAGAGTTGGGGCTGTTCAGCCTGGAGAAGAGGAGGCTCCGGGGTGACCTTATAGCGGTCTTCCAGTACCTCAAGGGGGCCTACAAGAAAGATGGGGAGAGGCTGTTCAGGAGGGCCAGTTGTGATAGGACAAGGGGTAATGGTTTTAAAATAGAGGGAGGTAGATTCAGGTTGGATATTAGGAAAAAATTTTTTACCATGAGAGTTGTAGAACACTGGAACAGGTTGCCCAGAGAGGTGGTGGATGCTCCATCCCTGGAGACGTTCAAGGCCCGGTTGGATGAGGCCCTGAGCAACCTGATCTAGTTGGAGATGTCCCTGTTCCTTGCAGGGGGGTTGGACTAGATGACCTTTGAAGGTCCCTTCCAGCCCTAACGATTCTATGATTCTCTAGGCTGAACAAACACAGTGTTCTCAGCCTCTCTTTTCATTTCGTGTGTTCCAACACTCTGGCACCTCTGCTCAAGATGCTCCAGTTTGTTAATGTTTTTCTTGGTCAAAATCACAAATAAAATGCAGTCCAGTGTTTAGGGACTTCAAATGTGAGGAGTAGGCAAAGGTCCCTGTTGTATTCATTTTGGAGCAGAGATCTATACTTTTACTCTATTCCAAACTTATGTTCAATTATCAAATTACAGGTGTTTGTCACCTTTGTCACATCCCCTGTAGGAATACTTCTACTTTATATAAATGATAAAACATTCATTTGGGAAGTAAAGAAAGCAAGGATAACCTTTCCAGAGTCTCCAGCTCCATTGTAGAGGGTCAAAGTTCAAATCTATAGACAAGTCAAGCAGGGCAGCATGTTAAAACTAATCAGGCAGCTTGTGAAACCATCCTTTCAGCACCCTATTGTTTATAATGGTGTGATTCTCTGGCAAAAAGCATAGAATTATAGAATCATTTTGGCTGGAAAAGACCTTTAAGATCATCGAGTCCAATCATAAACATAACACTGCCAAATACCCCATTAAACCATGTCTCTAAGCATCACATCTACACATCTTTTAAATACCTCCAGGGATGGTGACTCCACCACTTCCCTGGGTAGCCTATTCCAGTGCTTGACAACCCTTTTGTGAAGTAATTTTTCCTAATATCCAATCTAAATCACCCCTGGTGCAACTTGAGATCATTTCTTCTCATCCTATCACTTGTCATCTGGGAGAAAAGACCGACACCCACTTCACTACAATTTCCTTTCAAGTAGCTGTGGAGAGCACTAAGATCTCCCCTCAGCCTCCTTTTCTCCGTGCTAAACAATCTCAGTTCCCTCAGTCATATAACTTGTTCTCCAGAGCTTCGTTGTCCTTCTTTGGAAGAAGAGTGTCTCAATGTCTTGTAATGAGGCACCCAAAACCAAACACAGTATTCAAGGTGCGACCTCATCAATGCTGAGTGCAGTCATTTCCCTAGTCCTGCTGGCCACACTATTTCTGGTACAAGCCAGGATGTCATTTGCCTTCTGTGCCATAGAATCATAGAATCATAGAATGGTTCAAGTTGGAAGGGACCTCAAAGATCATCTAGTTCCAATCCCCCTGCCATGGGCAGGGAAATCCTCAACTACATCAGGTTGCCCAACGCCTCATCCAACGTGACCTTGAACACTTCCAGGGATGGGGCATCTACAACTTCTCTGGGCAATCTGTTCCACTGCCTCACCACCCTCTGAGTGAAAAATTTCTTCCTTATATCTAATCTAAATCTCCCCTCTTTAAGTTTAAATCCATTGCCCCTCGTCCTATGACTACATGCCCTTGTAAAAAGTCCCTCTCCAGCTTTCCTGTAGGCCCCCTTTAAGTACTGGAAGGCTGCTATAAGATCACCTCGGAGCCTTCTCTTCTCCAGGCTGAACAGCCCCAACTCTCTCAGCCTGTCTTCATAAGAGAGGTGCTCCAGCCCTCGGATCATCTTTGTGGCCCTCCTCTGGACTCGTTCCAGCAGCTCCATGTCCTTCTTGTGCTGGGGACTCCAGATCTGAATGCAGTATTCCAGGTGGGGTTCTCACGAGAGCAGAGTAGAGGGGCAGAATCACTTCCCTCGACCTGCTGGCCATGCTTCTTTGGATGCAGCCCAGGATACGATTTGCATTCTGGGCTGCCAGTGCACATTGCTGGCTCATGTTGAGCTTCTCATCCACCAGCACTCCCAAGTCCTTTTCCTCAGGGCTCGTCTCAATCCATTCTCCGCCCAGCCTGTACTTGTGCTTGGGATTGCCCCGACCCACGTGCAGCACCTTGCACTTGGCCTTGTTGAACTTCATGAGGTTCTCACAGGCCCACCTCTCCAGCCTGTCAAGGTCCCTCTGGATGGCATTCGTTCCCTCCAGCGGGTCCACAACACCACACAGCTTGGTGTCATCTGCAAACTTGCTGAGGGTGCACTCGATCCCACTGTCCATGTCACCAACAAAGATGTTAAATAGCACTGGTCCCAGTACTGACCCCTGAGGAACACCACTCGTCACAGGCCTCCATGTGGACATTGAACTGTTGACCACAACCCTTTGAGTGCAACCATCCAGCCAATTCCTTATCCACCAAGTGGTCCATCCATCAAAACATCCATCAAAACATCTGGACATACTGCTGGCTCATATTCAGACGGCTGTCAACCAATACCCCCAGGTCGTTTTCCACGAAGAACCTTTCCAGCCCCTCTTCCCCAAGCCTGTAGCATTGCATTAGGTTGTTGTGACCCAGCTGCAGGACCCAACACTTAGCCTTGTTGAACCTCATACAGTTGGCCTCAGCCCATAGACCCAGTCTATCTAGATCCCTCTGTAGAGCCTTTCTACCATCAAGCAGATCAACATTCCCATTGATGTTGTCTGCAGACTTACTGAAGGTGTACTTGATCCCCTCATCCAGATCATTGATAAAGATATTAAATAGAACTGGTCCCAATATTGAGCCCTAGGGAACACACTTGTGACTGGCCACCAACTGGATTGAACTCCATTCACCACAACTCTTTGCGCCAGGCCATCCAGTCAGTTTTTTTAGCCAGTGAAGAGTGCGCCTGCCCAAGTGATGATCAGCTAATTTCTCCAGGAGAATGTTGTGGGAAATCACAGAATCACAGACTTAGGGATTGGAAGGGACCTCAAAGGATCATCTAGTCCAATCTCCCTGCCTGAGCAGAACCACCTAGATCAGATCACACGAGAACGCGTTCAGGTGCGTTTTGAACATCTCCAGAGAAGGAGACTCCACAACCTCTCTGGGAAGCCTGTTCCATTGTTCCGTTACCCTTACTGGGAAGTTCTTCCTCATGTTTGAGCAGAACCTCCTGTGTTCCAGCTTATATCCATTTCCCCTTGTCCTATCATTGGATGACAGTGAGAAGAACCTGGTTTCATCCTCATGACAGTCACCCTTTACATATTTATAAACATTATTGAGGTTCCCCCTCAGTTTCCTCTTCTCCAAGCTAAAGACACCCAGCTCCCTCAGCCTTTCTTCATAAAGGAGATGCTCCACACCCTTAATCATCTTTGTGGCCCTGCACTGGACTCTCTCAAGCAGATACTTGTCCTTCTTGAACTGAGGGCCACAGTTCAAAGGTGTCAAAGTTTTTACTATAGTCTAGGTAGGCAACATCAACATCCTTTCCCACATCCACTAAGTGGATCACCTTGTGATAGAAGGAGATCAGGTTAGTTAAGCACGATCTGCCTTTCATAAACCCATGTTGACTGGGCTTGATCACCTGGTTGTCCTGTACGTGCTGTGTGATGGCACTCAAGATAATCTGCTCCATAACCTTCCCTGGCACTGAGGTAAGACTGACAGGTGCGCAGTTCCCCGAACTCTCCTTCTGGCCCTTCTTGTATATGGGCATCAGGTTTGCTAACTTCCAGTCAACTGGGACCTCCCTGGTTAGCCAGGACTGCTCATAAATGATTGAAAGTGGCTTGGTGAGCATGAAGTGGTCCTGGCTGAAGTACAGAACCAAAATGTAACTCTGAAATATTGCCCTATTTAACAATAAAAGCAACGTTTTTGGTTTTTGAAAACTAATAATCGATCATGTAACATGCTTGAAAATTGAAATATGTCCCACTTTTAAATTCCTTTTCAAAAAGCATGCTGTGGTTGATTCTGCTGATTCCTGAGAGCAATTATCAGACTTTTAAAGTACTTGAATGTGGTGTTTAATAACCTAGTATATTACTTGGTAGCAAATCCACCTGACAGATATGCATGACTTCCAAGAATAAAATCTTAATTGCTTTCCTTATGCCAGAGGTTTCCATTTGTTCTTGGAAGTGATTACTTTCAGCGGTAAACTGACCAAGTCCATGTTTTAGAAAGCCTCGAGGACTACAGGCGTTTCCCAGCCGACAGTTCTACTGATGTCATTAGGAATCTCTTGTGAGTAAAAGACTGGGAATTTGAGGAAATTCACAGTTCTCAAGATTTTGGGACATATTTTGCGTATCAGACTGTGACAACCCCATAAATCACAAAGATTAAAAGACGAAATGTTGCCAGTATAGTGATTTAACATACGGGTATGCAAAGAAGGAACTGAACTAACTATTCACTATAATATTTTCAACATATTTTTACTGATTAAAGTGACTCCCTACCCTGGGTGTGACTCACGCATAAGCTTTTAATTTAACCTAAACACCACTAGCTTTTATCTGTTCATTTCTGAACATTCTGCTATGGTTGCATTTCCCAAACAGCACAGTTATAAAGTAATATGACAAGAACTAGGGGAAACCATGCTTTAGTAGGTACCTAAGATTTTGTCTGGCCTTATGAGAAGAGGTCTGAGGACATCATTCTGCTTTTACTACTTTTCCATTTCTTATTTTTAATATCTCTCTATATAGCAACTCTAGAGATGATCTACTATATAATCTTTCTCTAGATGCTTTTGTAAATACCATGCAAAACAAGCATAGAAAAAGTAAAAAGCATATATACATTGAATTATGGTAGTAGAGTGGTTATAATGATTTCCTGCAGGTCCATAACATTGGTTTGACATGTGCTCTGGAATTAGGCCAGGTCTCCTCTGCCATCACCAAAACCATCAGATGATGACTGATCTGAGGGGTTAGAAACAGTTATTTGTGAACGCTGACTGTATCATTCCTGCATGTCATTGAAGGCAAGAGACTGCTAGCCCATATGGTTGGGCTAGTCAAACTTTGAGGCTCAGATGAAGCTTGCTTGATGTGGTATCACCACAAATACCTCATTTTTTCTTCATCTTGCAGGATTTACTCACATAAACTAATTTATCTCCTCTTACCCAAACTCATTCCTCTAATCAATTCTTCCTTCTGTTTTCTTTCTGTCTGAGGTCTTCCTGTGAAAACATACCTGTGCAGCATATGTCTTGAGACTAGTGAAACATTTCCCAATATCACACAATTTCCCTTCCTTATTGTTGTGTCTGTCAAGTCTATTCAAAACATAATCTGCTCAGAGCAGTGGTGTACAGAGTGTAGCACAGGGGTAGCAACGTATGGCAATATAACCTCCACACCTCTGCCTCTTTTATTCTACTTTTAGAGATATTTAGAACGATATAACCATGATGTTTTCTCGTATGTACTTACTAAAACTAAATCAATCCTCTTTCATTTAACTGTTCTCCAAAGCATAAACATAAAACCATCACATTGAAATCTGTGCATCTCTTGCAGTTTTGATGATAAACTTGTACTCTGTGTTATCTTTTCCTTTAAAAATATAACAGTCTAACAGTCTTCTTTAAAAATCTTAACTGAATCCTAATTCTAGAGTGTAATGGAAAAAGTGATACACACATATCCACTGAAATGAGCCTTAAGATTTTTAAATATTTAGTGGCACTTCCTTCATTTGGAAGATCAAAAGTCTGCCCTGGCAGGCTATATTTCCTGGTGGAACATAAGCATAATGGAAAAGCGTATGTTGAAAAGCACCATAAGAACCTCCCTAGCCAAAAGTAATTTGCCCCTACAGAATAACATACCAATTCTTAATGGAAATTTTGCCATTCTCTGTTCTAGGCACTGCAGGAGGATTGCAAGGAATTACAGCTCAGAAAGTAAAGGAAAATGTGTATGATATTCATTTTTTGCAGAGTTGAAGGAAAGATTAGATCATCTACTGCGAAGGATGAAAGTTGGAGAAAATAGTATTATTATCTGTATTTAAGGTAATCAGTATAAAAAGAAAACAGTATATTTCCTTGCACAGCAAACACTGCCATTACAGCAGTGAGTAAAACATATCAAATGAGCAAGCCTATGTTTGCCAGCAGTGTTATGAGTCACATTGTAAAGGGGAAGGGGGAGAAAAGAGTATGGGATTGTCATAATTGATGTCAGATGCCAACCAGACATGCTTTTCTGGTTGCGTTTGGGCTGGTGTTTTAATTGACTTTTGACAGTGCTCCTAGTCTACTCCATTGCTGGTCACAACTTCTCCACTGGAGGATACTACACTAAACCTGTCAGTGTAACCATACAGGAAATCAGTCCCTAATCCAGTTCTGTCGGAGTGATGCAAGTTAGATTGAATAATTTAAAGAGTAGAGCTCTTTCTCTCAAGTGTGTTTAGCTGGTTTCATCCTACACTAAAACCCAGATGGATTGGATGCAACATCATTTTTTCAGGTGAAGTTCATCTTCCCTTCTGCAGGGCATGCAGAGGATAAAGGCAGTCTTGTTCATGAGCTAAATGCTACTAAAGTAGTAACAGCTCTGGGTAACTAATTCCTTGTCTGAAGGATGACACTGTAGTAATTATTGTTTCTGATACATCATCACAGTTTTTTAACTTTTGTTCATATGTGAAACATGAATATTTCTGTATTTTTATGAGAAAAATGTAACATCCATGCCTCAAAGAACTAACAGTTTTTCTACGAAAAAACTCAAAAGTCTAGGTTGCATTGTTGTGATGTTCTCATTTAAAATCTTCTACTTGAAAACAGTGAAAAGATCTTAATGCAAGCCACTGCCCTTTAGACTAAATGATGTTCTTGCAGTATTTCATGATATTGTTCCTACAGTTTTGCACTGGCACTTCAAAAGATGATGTAGTAAAAGGACCATGCTTAATCATAAATGACTCAGGTTTTCACAGCAACATATGTTCAATATTGATTTATTTTTTAAAAGAAAGACTTTATAGGTCCAGTTTCAAGAGAACTCCTCAGTCTTTCCGCTTCACCAAAGTGCTCTGAGGAAGATGAAATGGATGCGTGTGGTTGGTATGGGTATTTCAACCTTAGCTGAGTTGCCAAGTGTTTCAGCTGACAATATTGGTTCCTCATAAGCCATGAAGCAATATAACTCCACTCTTCTGTTGAAATAATTTTAATCCTTTCCAGAATGTAAAAAGATGGATTTAATACAGAGTTGTTTTTACAGGCAGCTCCACTAAACCCCAAGTTGGATTAAATGTATACAAGTAACATTACAGATGCAAACTCTTTCTGATTTATGTAACAACAAAGACATTTACTTTGTAAATATTGCAAAACCACATATTCTCCTTGGTATATATACACTGAACACTAACGCAATTTTACATATTTCCTCATGATTATTCTAATGGTTTAAATGATATGTATTTGTGATGACTCATAGTAAATATGCATATCCCACATATGCATGATTCATATTGAAACTTCAAAAGAATATTATTGCAAAGTCAGGCAGTTAAAAGTTATAAAAAGCAGAATATCGTTTGCATGTGGATGTCTTTGATAGTGTGATCACATGCTAGTTTTTCATCAGAATCCTTTTCTTCTTTAGCAGGCCGGAGGAGTAATGCTCCCTTGTCCAGTATCCATCCTTTAGTTCAGTGTATGATCTTATTCCTGATTTATGGGCACATTTAACAATGTCTTTGAACACCAAGTGTGCCCACTCCTGGACAGAAGTCTTTTACAAATCAAAGTGGACAAGAAATATAGGGTACATGAGTTACTATGCTATTCTAGCTAATACCAGTCGTCACCCTAGCTAGCTTTTCAGACTACCTTTTCTAGTCGTCAGACTAGCTTTTTCTCTAGCTAAGCTAGCATGACGCCTTTCGGTTCCTTAGAGTGGGCATCATTTTGCCCTTCAGTCATATATGAACCCAAAGAGCCTCCACATGTAAGGAGGCCTCCACATGTAAAGAGCCTCCACATGTAAATAACATCTAATTTGAAATGTCAAGTGGTTGAGACAGAAGTAACACACAGAAGTCACTACAAATAACATATGTGAGATTACTCAGCATAAACCTTCATTAAAAGGGCTTGAAATTTAATTATTATTATAACTACTTGTTGACAAGTGAAACAGCTAATCAAACTGTGTAATGCTTTTCATAGTGTTCTTCCATTTCAGCAACACGTGACTACTGAAGTAGTCCCAGTGGGGGCCAGTGAAACCAAGCAGAGACTGACGAATTGATGAGAGACTGTGTTTCTTATGGCAGAAGCCATTTCAACATCTCTTTTGTTTCTTTCCAAACAGGTCCCAGTTATTGCTAACCTAATAAGGAAGCATGATGCAGCAGTAGATATGAGTGTCCACAATTCCTATGTCAGCCTGCGCCATTCCTACATCATTCGTACGTCATTCCTACATCAGTGAGGTTAACTGCAGATCCCCACTTCAAAAAACACACTGAAATTTTACTGTTTCTCTGTGTTGACTCATTCACATTTCTCAAAGTATCGTGTGCCCTCTTCTTGTTAGACCACACAAAAATTGATTTATTGCTAGATTAGACTAGGACACAAGGATATTATAACACTAGTTTTATCAAGATCATCTTTAAAAATTGTTTGCAGATTAGACAGTTCTGAAGGAAAAGAATAAGACAAAATTTCACACCTGTACTTAAAAACCAGACATTCTTCTATAGCTCCTTCAGTGTGTTAATTATCTCAGAAGACTGTGGAAACGATGTCCCAATCTTTGAGTCACTTTGGTCAGATTTTTTTTTTTTTTGAGATATTTCCTTCTTCTTAGGCTTAAAAAGGATATCACATTTCTTTTCTTGGATCATCAGGTACAAATTTGAGTTCTGTATTACTGTCTTCTCTTCTTGTCCAGGCTAGAAGGATCTCCACCTCTCAAGTAGCCTGTATGGAACACTGGAACAGCATGTGCAACCAAAGAAGAATGGTTATTTCCTTCCCTGCTTCTGCTTTATTCTTAATTAGAATTTCTGTTGAGCTCCTTCATTGGCATCTGTTTTAGATTCAGGAAGGCTGCAATGAAATCTTATGAATTCACAGAGGAAAAATTATTCAAAATGCCCATTTGTGTGTGAGTTGGTATTAGGACAGATATCACATATTTGTCTTTTCTCATTGTGCTTCTCAGTTTTTGAGTATTTATATGTCCCAACTATGAAGGATTTTTAACCTTCTCTAGGTGTAAAATCAGCTTTTGATCACTTTGAGGATGAGGTTAGAAGATGCTGTAGACTCATCTTTGTCTCAGCTTTTGTGCAAATCAGCCCTGCCAGTTCCAAAACCAGGTTCTCAGCCTCCATATCCATGTAAGAAAATCTCACAACTTGTACTAAGATTGAGTTTTTTTGGCCACTTACTGGTGAGTCCAATCACAGCCTGGGAACTGCCATAGAAGACCTAGGTTTGTGGAGTGAGTCACTGTGATATGGACCAGCAAAAATAATACGAGGTTTAATTCTGGAGTGTAAAAGAATTTAATGTCTCTTGGAAATAATGGAAAACAAGGTTATGGTTAAAGAGCATTATACAAAATTCTCAGGAAAAGAGAGGCTCATAGGAAAGTTTAGGCTGCCAGGTATGATTTATTGATGTCATTTTAAAGTATCACAGAAAATAAATCCAAGGATGGTATCACAGGCTGGAGCAGTGCCTGCCTTGTGTTTAGAATGCTTTGTGACCACACCTGTTTATAGTCCCTTTCGGCAGCAAATTAAGTGCTAAAATATTTTCATTTCGGGCAGAAATGCTTTTCTGGGTCTACATACTAATGGTCATATGCAAGTATAATTTATAACATTTCAGTATATAATTTAAGAAAATCGTGTTTAAGCACTTATGTGGCAACTGCTGTTATTCTAGAAAGCAGACACTCAGCACAACACAATTTTTTTGGATGCGGTAACATTTCCATTCTGCTTACCACTATTCCAAACTCTGCTTGCTTGGCCATTAAAAAAATTTTTGTAGGCAGAAAGCTAGTTTGCAATATCTTTGTTAAAAGTGCTAAAATAAACTCTAAACATAAAAGGTTTTTTTAAAATAATTTTAAGAAATAAAAATAAATTTCCCCTCCTTTAAAAGTTTGTTTAAAATGCCATAATAAAATTTAAGAAGAAAAAATATAACTAAGTTGAATCTGAAAACTATTTTTTTGTTCTCTGAAAGCTATCAGAAGTATGTCAATGTTACTAATACTTGAAATTCATTCACTTGAATGGTCAAAGTATTTGAAGGGGACGGCACATAGGACATTCTAAATATACATATACTTTGTGGCTGACACACCTGAAGGCTGTGCTGCCATTCAGAGAGACCTGGACAGGCTGGAGAGTTGGACGGGGAGAAATTTAATGAAATACAACATGGGCAAGTGTAGAGTCTTGCATCTGGGTAAGAACAACCCCATGTACCAGCACAAGTTGGGGACTGAACTGTTGGGGAACAGCACAGGGGAAAGGGACCTGGGGGTCCTGGTGGACAGCAATGTGCCCTTGTGGCCAAGAAGGCCAAAGGCATCCTGGGGTATATTAGAAAGGGTGTGGTTAGTAGGTTGAGAGAGGTTCTCCTCCCCGTCTACTCTGCCCTGGTGAGGCCGCATCTGGAATACTGTGTCCAGTTCTGGGCCCCTCAGTTCAAGAAGGACAAGGATCTGCTTGAGAGAGTCCAGCGCAAGGTCACAAAGATGATTAAGGGAGCGGAGCATCTCCCTTATGAGGAACAGCTGAGGGAGCTGATTCTCTTTAGCTTGGAGAAGAGGAGACTGAGGGGGGACCTCATTAATGGTTATAAATATGTAAAGGGTGACTGTCATGAGGATGGAACCAGGCTCTTCTGTCATCCAATGATAGGACAAAGGGAAATGGATATAAGCTGGAACATAGGAGGTTTCACTTAAACATGAGGAAGAACTGCTTCCCAGTAAGGGTAACAGAACACTGGAACAAGCTTCCCAGAGAGGTTGTGGAGTCTCCTTCTCTGGAGATGTTCAAAATCCACCTGAACGCGTTCTTGTGTGATCTGATCTAGGTGGTCCTGCTCAGGCAGGGAGATTGGACTAGATGATCCTTTGAGGTCCTTTCCAATCCCTAACATTCTGTGATTCTGTGATTCTGTGATTTTCTTTTCCTTTATGGTTTAATTCATAAATAAGAACAATTCCTTCTATATGTATAAAGTGATCTTAGTAATGTATATTACTACTTCCTACCTTATAGGAAGGGTGTACTGACGTCAGAGCCAGTCTCTTTTCCATGGTGCCTAGTGAGAGGATCAAAGCCAGTGAACACAAACTGAAACACAGGAGGTTGCCTCTGAACATCAAGAAACACTTTTTTACTGTGAGGGTGACTGAGCACTGTCACAGATTGCTCAGAGAGGTCATGGAGTTTCCGTGATTGCAGATTTTCAAAAGCTGTCCTGGGTACAAGCTTGGGCAATGGGATCTAGGTCACTCTGATTGAGCAGAGGATTTGGACCAGATCTCTTCCAAAGGTCCCTTGAAACATAAACCACTCTGTGATTCTGTGGTAAATATTCAACAATGAACAGTCTAGAAATCTATATTACTGATTTGCATCCCACTGTCATCTATGGCATATGTCACATGGGTATTAAGATTTTTTTTTTTTGAGTTTTAAATGAGTCAAATACAACATTTATTGGCAGCACATAGTTAAAATTCTTATAGAAAATCACTGCTAAACTCTCTATTCTTATCATGGTCATAAATCCCCATAAGGTTTTCATAATACTTTTCAAATGGGCTCATTATTATTATAATATTTAGTGGTATGCTTCTTAGCATAAATTTCATAAGGGAATTAAATTACATTGCCCCTCACAACTGACGTTACTTTTTGCCCCTCACTTATCTGAAAGTTCTTTAATCTTGAAAGATTGCAGAACAAACGCAGTTTATAAATGCACAAAATTGCTAAATTACAGTACAAGAAAAGTAGATCCACCTACATGGGTGACAGTTTTGTTACCACTTTAAGCTATGAATTTCAGTGGTCTTAGAAATATATAAATAGTAGATGCTGAAGTGGACAAATTAGGAAGACAAACCAGACAATTAAACTAAGAAAAGAAATAAAAGCCTCAGATTGTATGTACTTTAAGTAACAGAAATTCAGAACTATTCTGTAATATCTGAAAGCAATATTTTGCTAAGTGGAAAAATATCTATGTTGTGTTATTTACACAGCATTGGGCAGAGTTAAGGTTGTGTGCTCAGTTTAATCTTCGGACATTTCTGACTCTTGTGTTTTTAACCTGGTAACCCTACTGGTCTATTACTTGGAGAAGAGAGAGATAAATTAAAAGTTCCTGCTAAAACAGAGCCTTAAACTTTGCATTTAAGTTGCAAAATCACTTAAAATTATGAAATGCTGAAAATATTTGCCCAGTTTATGCTTATGTTGGTAGGAGGTGATGATCGATTCATTTACTGTCTTTCATAGAGAATCCCTATCTCATTTAGTGCGTAAGATAAGCTTACATTGATGGAGAAACAAAATTGAATAATAATGGAGATGGTTGGCTAAAAATCTGCCTTTGCAACTTCAGATTATTCTTTTATCATGTTTATGCAATTTCTTTAGATTATAAAAAAACAAACTGAAAACTATACATGTCATCATGTAATGTCCACAGGGATTGTCAGAAAAACTGCAACCTTTAGATCAGAAATTTTAAACCATTTTAAACTTGTGAGTCCCTAACACTTTCTTAATTCATGTGTGAGCTCCAATATAATGTGGTTTTCCTGCTGGTAGTAGGCCTTTTTTTACCTATCACCTATAAAACTGTCCCTAGTTTTGAAGTTTGAGCTAATGAAGTGAGAGACAACAATAATAGGTTGATAACCTAAGTGTGAAGACCAGCAGTACAGAAACGTGACATACAATGGCAGTGGCCTTGGCAGATCACTGTAGGACCTCTTATTCCCTGCTGAAAAGGGGATTTGGTACTAAAGAACTGAATTTCTCCTCAGAAACATTATTTCCCTCAGAAGTCTCACTCCTTTATAAGATTTTCATCTAGACTTTATTGTTCATAGACTCCTACTTTTTAATCCTAACATCCTTCGATTGTCCTGCTAATTTTTTGTTACAAGAAATGCAACTCTGCCATCTAGTCTCTTTTACCCCACATTTTACATGGATTTTGTTTTGCCTTAGATTTCCTTCCCTGGTTACAAGCCACAGCTTGTTTGACCAGCCAGTCTGAGTTCCCATCTTCTACTACTCTCTCTGCTCTGCACCAGCATCCGCCTCTCTTGCTTGTTCCACTTATATTTCTGTGGTGTCCTATGTTCAGCTCCTGTCTTCTGTGCCTTTGCGTTAAGGCATCTTCTCATTTGACACTTGCTGGATGTCAGCAAGTGGATCATTCACAGCACAGAAGACAAGAAGCTTCTTTCTCTCCCTTCTGATGTCTGATTCCATTCCACCCTGGAAATAACCATGTTAAGCCCAGAATCCTCCAAGTATGCATGGGACAAAAGCACAGTCCCATGCCGGAGTTAGTGAATGAACCATTCAAATAAGAGGAGAAGCAGAATAGCCTATTATTTTGTGGGAATGACATATAGACAGACAGCTTCAGAAAGTGGAGGGAGCTTTAGTATGCTCAGTAAGAACAGAAACTTCTGGGATTTTTGTGGTCAAGTTTTAACAAACTTCTAGTGAGTTCATATAAATTTGACTTTTCCAAGATTTACATTATAGGTGGTTTCTCATACAGGTAGCAAAAAGGACATCAGTGACACACAGACCACCCTTTGCCAGATATCAAGTTCCTGCTCCGATATATGAGGAGGACACAAGAATTGCCAAAGTAAAGGTTACCAGATTGGTTTTTTAACAGCAAAAAATAGCATGTTTTTCTCTTGCTTCACAGCAGAAACATTTTGGCTGAAATTTTCCAAAAGATTTCTTCGTAAGGCAAATGCCATGCATGGAAAATTTCAACCTAAACAGTTAGTTTGGCAAAAGTATAAGAAACTCGGTCTTGTAACAGGAAATGCTTGCAGCCTTAATACTAGGCAGCACTACCAATTCAGTGCATAATTTACTCAGCACCACCCTATTGCACTGACAAAGATATTCAGCTGCTTGCAAGGCCAAGTTGTGAGCTTGGAAGGCATAAGCGTTAGCTCCCAGTTGATGCTGACTAGTGTTGACTACCAAGATCCTCTGTTAACCACAACCTTTGTCCATTTTTTGCTGCATAGTTGATTACATTCCACAGCTATTCCATAATTTGGAAAGTCCTTTATCAAGTTTGATGTGCATAGCAATTTCAACAAAGATTAAAAGAAGAGAAATATGGCTTGGGAAGTGTCCTGGTTTCAGCTGGGCCAGAGTTAGTTCTTTTTAGCAGCTAGAAGAGTTCTGTATTTTGGTTTTAGTCTGAGACTTGCTCTGAGAAGAATGCTGACAGCAAGTTTATAGTTGGCACTGAGGTCTCAAAGACTTTTCAGTTGCCGTGTTCTTGCCAGTGTGCAGGAGCACAACAGGATAGGGGGGAGCATAGCCGGGAGGAGGGGTCCACAACTCCCCTTATGATTTGAACTTAGACTTAGGATTGAAGGCCAAATTGACCAATGAAGTATTCCGTATCATGCAACGTCGTGTCCAGTATATAGATGAGGGTCAGCTGGAAAGAGGGGACTTTGCTCTTCTGGGGCTCTCCCTTTCAGACTCTTGAAGTGTTCTCTCTGTCTCTCTCTCTTTTTGGGCCTCTCGCTCATTGGGGATTGTGGTGTTGGGGCTTATCTGTTTCGGGATCGTTAGTTCGGGACGAGACAGGTCTTGGTCAAAGGGGTGGTGAGCAATTACACTGGGCATCACTTGTTTGTATATATTATTATCATTATATAAATGTATGTATTCATATAGTAGTGTTAGTATTAAATTGTACTTATCTCAGCCCACAGGTCTCTTTCTCTTATCTCCTTCAATTACCTTCCCCATCCCCGGTGGGTGGGGGAGGGTGAACGAGTGGCTGTGTGGAGTTTAGTTTCTGGCAGGCCTAAATCATGACAGGAAGTTTCCATCAAAGCTGTTATGACCAAAGGTAATTATTAAATGCTTTTTACTCTTCCATGAAGATGCTTTCTACCTGTGTGGGGTTGCTCTGTTGGAGCAGAAAATGAGGTTGTCCACATCATCAGATGTACAATACATGACCATTGCATATCACTGAAGACTCCACAGTAGTGATGCCAAGACTGAACAATGTAGGTTACTGGTATGTAGGTTTCTTTGTCTTTTCCATTAGATGGACAGTGACCACAGGTTTCTATTTTCCAGCATAATCTTGCAATATCACTGCAAGTAGATAAACTACTATGTCATCTGTAATGGGTCTAGAAAAGTTACCTTTCTCATAGGATTTTGTCAGCCATGTTACTTGTGCACATGTATTTTCCATGGAATAGACCCAGAAACATGTCAGAGAGGTGTATTTCTCTGAGCAGCCTTTTCGTTCTCCGAGTAGATATTTTAAGTGTAACAAAACACAACACTGACAGTCTTTCAAACTTTTCAAGCTCAGCCACGGACTTGAAGTGCAAGCACTGCTTTTTTTGCTCCTTCCCTTGAAGAATTAAGCTTCCAAAACAGAGGAAAGAGGACATGTACCTATGACTCACCATCGCTACCAAGGCCCACTGAAAGAGATGACTGCAGCAGGGAGAAGGTGGCAGATATCTCTTGGACATACATAGCATTTCATGTAATGTGATTATGATGATGATCACATGTTATGTGATCATACAGAGCATTTCACTGACATGCCATCCCTTCCTGAGCTTCTAGAGGTGATACCACCTCTTATCTAGCACTGTCATAGCCAGCTGCTCCAAAACAAGGGTTGAAGGTGGAAGCATATGTCAAATATTAGAGGGTAAAATGCACAGGGGAAAACACAGAAATAAAGCATATTATAACATAGAATCATAGAATCCTAGAATGATTCCAGTGCCTTGCTGTCGCAGCTGGAAGGCTTTAGACTCTACTCTAAGGAAGACCCACACTCCTCCAAGGCTCAGGAGGAAATGCCTCACCCTTAGGGGTAAACGCCCTGCCTTAAATAGTCAGGAGTCACATGGTTTGCTAGATGGTCAAGGCTATTGGCCACTTGACCATCCATCTCCCAGAGTGATTGGCTGAATGCTACAGCACCTGTTTCAAGGTAACTTTCCCAGTGTAACGAGCTACAGGTGTTTCTTAGTTAGCCTGCATAGGGAAAGAACTTTCACAGGATGCTGCAGCAGCCAAAAGGTTTCTCCACACCTCGCCACCCTCAGAGTGAAAAATTTTTTTCTTATATCCAATCTAAATCTACCCTCTTTCAGTTTAAATCCATTGCCCCTTGTCTTATTGCTACACACCCTTGTAAAAAGTCCCTCTCCAGCTTTCTTGTGGGCTCCCTTTAGGTACTGGAAGGCTGCTAGAAGGTCTCTCCAGAGCCTTCTCTTCTCCAGGCTGAACAGCCCCAACTCTCTCAGCCTGTCTTCATAGCAGAGGTGTTCCAGCCCTCGGATCATCTTTGTGGCCCTCCTCTGGACATGCTCCAGCAGCTCCATGTCCTTCTTATGTTGGAGACTCCAGAGCTGAATGCAGTATTCCACGTGGGTTCTCATGAGAGCTGAGTAGAGGGGCAGAATCACTTCCCTCGACCTGCTGGCCACGCTTCTTTGGATGCAGCCCAGGACACGGTTGGCTTTCTGGGCTGCCAGCGCACATTGCCGGCTCATGTTGAGCTTCTCATCCATCAGCACTCCCAAGTCCTTTTCCTCAGGGCTGCTCTCAATCCATTCTCCGCCCAGCCTGTACTTGTGCTTGGGATTGCTCCGACCCATGTGCAGCACCTTGCACTTGGCCTTGTTGAACTTCATGAGGTTCTCACAGGCCCACCTCTCCAGCCTGTCAAGGTGCCTCTGGATGGCATCCCTTCCCTCCAGCATGTCCACAACACCACACAGCTTGGTGTCATCCACAAACTTGCTGAGGGTGCACTCGATCCCACTGTCCATGTCACCAACAAAGATGTTAAGTAATACTGGCCCCAGTACTGACCCCTGAGGAACACCACTCGTCACTGGCCTTCACTTGGACATTGAACTGTTGACCACAACATTTTGAGTGTGACCATCTAGCCAATTCCTTATCCACCGAGTGGTCCATCCACCAAAACCATGTCTTTCCAGTTTAAAGACAAGGATGTCGTGTGGGACAGTGTCAAATGCTTTGCACAAGTCCAGGTAGACAATGTCAGTTGCTCTTCCCCTATCCATCAATGCCATAACCTCATCATAGAAAGCCACCAAATTAGTCAGGCAGGATTTGCCCTTAGTGAAGCCATGTTGGCTGTCACCTATCACCTCCTTATTTTCTATGTGCCTTAGCATAGTTTCCAAGAGGATCTGCTCCATGATCTTGCTAGACACAGAGGTAAGACTGACTGGCCTGTAGTTCCCTGGGTCTGTTTTTTTCCACTTTTTAAAGATGGGGGCTATGTTTCCCCTTTTCTAACCAGTGGGAACTTCACCAGACTGCCACGACATCTGAAATATGATGGATAGCGGCTTAGTAACTTCATCTGCCAGTTCCCTCAAGACCCGCGGATGCACCTCGTCAGGTCCCATGGACTTGAGCACCTTCCGGTTCTTTACATGGTCTCAAACCTGATCTTCTCCTACAGTGGGAGGTTCTTCATTCTCCCAGGCCCTGCCTTTGCCTTCTGAGACTTGGGCAGTGCCGCTGGCGCTCTTGCCAGTGAAGACTGAAGCAAAGAAGTTGTTGAGTACCTCAGCCTTCTCCATATCCTAGGTAATCAGGTCTCCTATTTCATTCCGGAGAGGACTCACGTTTTCCCTAGATCTCTTTTTATCACTGACATATCTATAGAAGTTTTTCTTGTTGCCCTTGATGTCCCTGGCCAGATTTAACTCTATCAGGGCTTTGGTTTTCCTAACCTGATCTCTGGTTGCTTGGACAATTTCTCTGTATTCTTCCCAGATTACCTGTCCTTGCTTCCACCCTTTGTAGGCCTTCTTTTTGTGTCCGAGTTGATCCAGGAGCTCCTTGTTCATAGATTCATAGATTCATAGATTTCTAGGTTGGAAAAGACCTTAGAGATCATCGAGTCCAACCATCCCTAATCCCCATTAAACCATATCCTCAAGTAGCTCATCCACCCTATTCTTAAACACATCCAGGGATGGGGACTCAAAAGTTCATCCATGCAGGCCTTCTGGTGTTCCTACCTGACTTTCTTTTTATTGTGATGCACCACTCCTGAGCTTGGAGGAGATGATCCTTAAATATTAACCTGCTTTCTTGGGCCCCTCTTCCCTCCAGGGCTTCATTCCATTGTACTGTACTGAGGAGATCCCTGAAGAGGCTGAAGTCTGCTCTCAAAGTCAGAGCCTTAAGAATGAAGATTATATTGAAAAGAAATTTAATCATGCTAAATATTTCAAAATTGCAGAAATGCAATGTTGGATAGTCTGATAACCTCACAGCTTCCATATAGAGATGTCATGCAATAATTATGTTATTGTGATTTTGGCAAAATGGTGGTGCTGTAGGCAGCAAGAAGGCAGTATTATGGCTGCATGATTTATAATAAATCAGCGGACACTGAGGGACACTATCTTAAAGAAAAAATACATTAACTAAGTTTAATTTAATACCTAGGAAAGCAATGAAGAGCAAGAATTACTTATTGCATATGAAGGCTAGATCTGTCATTAGAAAGAAAGGATTAAATGTTCATGATTCAAGAAACTAGTCCTCAAAGTGAGCATCCAGTATCCCAGAATTCACTGTTAAAACTGTTAATGTACAGAATAGAATACTATTTTCTCCTTTCCCTTTTCTAGTAGAGTTTTACTTTGTAGCAACTCAACAGACATATTCAATTTTTACATCAAGACAGCACTCAATGTTTCTAAAAGTTTCTACTTAAGCATTGGTGGGATTATTTTATTACTAAATACACTTTCGTTTCACCTTTTGGAAAAAAAAAAAAAAAAGCTGATTGTTGACAATAAATTTAAAAGGAGACAAAACCAGGAATACAAATGTGGAGAGATAGAGAAGTCGATAGAATATCTTTCTATGAGTTCTGAAGACTTTTATTATGCTTCTGTCTTTTTATGCTTAGATTTGATCATTGGAAAAGTAACTGTGACTCAAAGGAGTAACAGAGTTTAAAAAGAAATGTCAATAGAAATACTGCATTCCATTTACCCTAACTGAGCAATTAATTTTTGCTAAGAAGCTAGTGCTGAGCCTCAGCCACAAAGATGCTATAGAAATACTGATATCAGCTTCATCAGGAATTTTGTAATTTACTTCATTTCATCTACTCACAGGAAGCATGGCTTAGTGAATCAAATGGCAGCTGGAATGTTCCTGGATGGAAAATAAGAATACTGTTCGAAGAAAAATGGTAAAGTTCGAACATTTGGTTTTATTTTATAATAGAATAAAAATTACATTCTTTGAAATATTTAATTTAAAACACAAGGGACAGTCTTGCTTCTTCTCCAAAACAGCCCACACCCCAGTGGTTAGGATGTTGGAGTAAAAGCTGTTTGGAAGATTTCCAGTAAAGTGTATTTTGCTGGAAAACAGCAGTTCATTAAAATGGGAAGCAAATCTGTTTATCACAATGTTGTTAAAAGAATTTTCAGACCCAGGGCAACATTTCTCATCTGAGATGTAAGAGTGCCCTTACAAAGAGATTTGAACTTAGTTCGTCTGGGTCTCTAATGAATTCCCACAGAAAGATGACCATTAGATCTAGACTTGATTTCCTACCCTGTGACACACTTCCCATGTTATCTTGGATAAGTTGCTTTGGTCCAGATTGTTTAAAGGAGTTGAATGTCTAAGCCCGCTATGTATGCACATTTTTTCCAGTTTGACTGCACGGTCTAATCATACAAAGAAGCCGAAGCACTTGTCAGAACAGGATATAGAAACACCAACTACAGACCATCAATGGATAAGATAACAGCCTGACATTTACACATTTAGTAGTGGTGGGAACAAATACAGTGTTTGAGTACTAGTGGCAAGGGATGCTGAGAAGATGTGGGCAACCAAGTTTCAAGTTCACACTTCGCTCCCAAGGCTGCAGACTTTTGACCATTGAATTGAGCACCTTGACATAGCTGGCAACTCTGTCTTCTGATCTGTTTTATAGAACAATCAAACCACATTTTAAAGCTATTTTGCCCGAGAGAACATATTACCGAGAACAAACAGTTCCAGAACCTCACTGCTTTGATTGCCAAACAGCCTTTTTATCCATTAATCAAAAAGTATTAATTTACCGTTTTACACTCGTTTGCCAATGTTGTCCTTTGACTTACATAGATTCTTTCTTCACTGGAATTTGTGCACCTGACGTATCTAGAACTAGTAATCATACCCATTCTAAACTTTGCTTTTTCTAGGCTAGACAACAAATCTCTTTAACTATCCCTTTATAAACACAGTTTCTCTCTGCTGCAAATTCCAGTAGCCTTCCACACATCTTCAAATGTGACTTATTTTTCACAGCATAAATGCATTAATACTTCTCTATCTTTTTCCAGTAATATTTCTCTGAATGGACTTTAGGATCCCTCAGCTTTTCCCAATACAGAAAATCACTGATGTTTCTGAGCCAGTGTACAACTTGTTCATAAGACTTGATCTTCTTTCCTTTTTATCGTTCCTGATGGATGAACCACTGGAAAGGTGAGAAAACACTTCTACTTCAGGTCTATAACGGTATACCCTAATTCTCTACCATCAAATTTAATTTTTAATTTTAATACCTCAATTTTCAAGTAATTTGATTTTTCTGTTAATATATATATCTCTCTCTGATGATGCTTGTGTCATCAACAAAATTCGTTAGACCATTTTTACTACTTGTGCCAAGTTAAATATTGAAAATGTGAAATAATATTTGCCTGAAGACTGATCCTTGAGGAGGTCCAGTTGTAAATTTTTTTCAGCAAAATTTACCCTTTTTAACACATGCTACTTGTGTTTCCCCTCACCCGCAGATTTTTCTGCACCAATCTTAATTACTCTTGCTTACTCTGTACCAGTCCAATTGTTATGTTTGGTTATAGGCTCAACTTCTGCTACTATTACAAGATATGAGTTTCTGCTCCAAGTTAATGTACCAGAGTTTTGAATGTGATTTCTCACATCACAGTGAATGACAGACCTGGAAGATTACTGACTTATCTTCATAATTCCCATCGTCTTGTGGTTGCAGAAATATTTGTCTAAGCAGATAAATAAGCTCTCCACGAGAGCGTTTGGAGCTGTGAAGTGCAGGAAAACTCCTGGTTGCAAAGGCAAGTGGGGCCTCTTACTGAGAGCGAATATTCCACTGGTCAAACAGCTGTATGTTATGCACAACAACCATGAGTGAAGTGCTTATGTGTCCCTAAGCATATGTGCCTTAGTCAACCTGTGTGGCAGCTGCCAATCTGCAAGGATAAAGTTACTTCCAGTGTATCTTGCTTATAGGTTTGAAACAGGTATAAACAACTTTTGAACTTATAATTTTGTGCTGCAGAATTCTGAATTTGTGGCATATGCAGAATCAAAAATATGGCCAAAATTGTGTGTAATTCTGCAAAATATTTTTTAATATTTGACCACATTCATTGCTTTGTCCTCAAATTTCATACCATAAATGCTAATGAAGTAGTAGAATATCTACTATTGGCAGCTGAAAAAGCTACTGATATCTGGTTTTCTCTCCTTAATTTTCCTCTGTTTTAACATAAACATTTTTCTAGCATGAATGGATACGTATTTTCCATTAAAAACTGTTAGCAGTGGATGAGTAAATGTCTGCCAATGTTACAGCCAGTTCATGAAGAATCCAGCTTCACGATCTTGCCAACACAGCGATTAGGACCACATGTGCTAGAGAGGGAAGGGAAGCCTATGCATAGTGATGACAGTCCCATAAGGCCCGATGGCTGCCTTTCCAGTCCGAAATTTCAGAGACTTTTTAAAACGTTTCTGCCTGTTATAAAGTTTCTGAATTGTGTATTCAAAATCCACAATACTTCTTTTTATAGTATTATTCATCTCTTCTTTGTGTCTCTGCCCATGGCAGAGATTCTAAAATTATGATTCTTTGACTACTTTTATTTATGTCTTATTATGTCAGGGAAAGAGTTAGTTTTCAAATTATTTAATGCAAGAGCAATTAAAACATATAAACAGATTGCATCCGTATAGATAGCTATAGGTGCATATGTGTGCGTATGTGTGAAAATATAGAAGAATATTAAGCCTACAAGATTTTATACCATGAATGACTCATGGGAATGGCACCAGCCTTTGGAAGCTTCTGCACCTCAGTCAATGGCTTTCTTTCAGTCCTGATCAATGTGGGAGAGGTGTCATTTGTTTAGCAGCCTGTATGAAATTCATATGGAGTTATGCTCTAATGTCTTCACAACAAATGTACAAATCATGCTCGAATATCTGGATCTTAGTGATGTGTTTTGCGAAAGGGATTGTAAGCCTAGATGGGTATGGAAACCAAACTAAACTACTGCTATAAAGTTTAATAATTATTTGAGCAATTAAAATATATTAATGGTAAATACATACACTTAGATTGTGACTGTGATTTAAGCATAAATCCAAGTGTAAATGGCAATAAAATGATAGCAGCAACCAAAGGAAAAATGGATGGACTTGCCAAAGTAGGATTAGAGGCTACTGACATACAGAGAGCTCTCTGACCTTAAAAGCTGAACTGCATATTTTTCAAAGAACAGTTCAGCCTTGCTCAGTGACAGCAGACACAGAAGAAAACATGATTACTGTGGGATGGCACAATGTCTGAGGTGCCAGGGAACAGGCTTTGCACATACTTGAGCCAAATGGAGGCAGAAGCCCAGGCTGTCGGTGCAGAGCACACCCAGTTCCGTGACTCAACAGCTTAAAAGGTAATTCCCGTTGGTTCTGCATTGGCTGGGTGGGCTGCGTGTTAGCCACCTGGCAGACACATTTGTCTCCAAAGGGTAGCCTGAGATTTACAAGGGCAGCATACACATCCCTCACATCAGCCACAAGGCTGTTACACCAGGCACGTCACAGCCCTTCTTAGTGGTTAACTGGGTAGACTCAAAACACAGGCTCATGTCCGGCCACCTGGCTGGCCCCACTGTGTAATGGCCCGCGTGCTGCACAGTCCGTGTCACCGTCCCTCTCCCAGACACTGCTCGAGCACAGCCGGAGGTGTAGCTCCTGCCAGGCTCCACTCCCGGTGCGAGTTTTGCATAGGGACTCCCTGGTTTGGAAGGGGACAGTAGACAGGTTGAGGTCTTGGTCTCACAGCCAAAGAAAGGTCCTCACTCTGTTCTTCATTAGTTTTATTGGCCTCATCATATCAGAGTACACTCCTCACGAGTCAGTCAGGACCCAGCTGTTGACTATCTATATTTTGAGGGAATTCGGGGTTACAGAGTGAAGGCGCAGCCTGGAGCTGAGCTACCACGCAGCCTCTTGCTCACTCCTACCCCCTACAGTGGGGTGGAGTGGAGAAAAACAACAACAAAAGGCCTGAGGGTCGAGGTAAGAACAGAGAGGGATCATCCACCAGCCATGGCCCTGGGCAAAACACTCAGCTTGGAGACAAATCAATTACAATAGTCCACAAACTTCTCCAACATGAGTCCTTCTCACAGAATGCAATTCTGACCTATCAGATTGCTCCAGCATGGGCTTTTCTCACAGAATCATGGCTTCTTAGGGCACAGCCACCCACTCCAGCATGGAGTCCCTTCCCACAGACTGCAGATGCATCTCTGCTTCACTGTCAATCTCCAGCAGCGTGTGGATCCTCGTCATGAAGACAATCCTCTATGAACTCCTTCAGACACGAGCATCTCTGCTCCAGCGTGGGGTCTTCCACGGGCTGCAAGTGGATCTCTGCTCCACTGTTTCTCTCATCGGCAGCTGGAGGCCTGTCTGCCATCTCACCATGGGCTACAGGGGAGGGGAATCTCAGCTCTAGCACACCTCCTCCCGCTCCATCTTCGCTGACCTGGTGTCTGTGTAGCCATTTCTCTCAGGTCTCTGTCCTCTCTCTGCTGCAGACACGTCAAGTCCAACTGGCCTGATGAACCTCAGCAGTCACAGCAGGATGAACTCTGCCCAGCAGGTGCCCCGGGAGTGGGGCTCTTCAGAGCTCTCCAAGTCGCACCGCTACAGCCATCTCCAGCCAAGTGTTGGCAGACCAGTGTCAGCAGCCGCCCGCTGCCTTCCTCCTCTCTTCACAGCAGGTCCTGCCTGGCTCGAGTTCCTTTGACCCCTTCTTAAATTGGGCATTCATAGAGACGCTGATTGGCTCTACCCTGGCCAGAAGGAAGGAGGGTCCAACCTGACCAGAGATCGATCCAACTGGCTGTGGAGCCGGGAAGCTTCTCACATCTCCTTACAGGAGATATATCTGCAGTCCCTTCCCTGCTGCCAAAACCCCATCACATAAACCCGGCACACACAGGCAAACTCCGGGGTGAAGGATGCTTCCCCTGGGGTGCATGGTGCACTCTTCACGTAAGTATTGGAACCACTACAGTTACTGAGGCATGCTGCTGCAAAGAGCTCAATATTTTCAATTATTTTCTTTAGTCAGTTCATTAAGCACTATGCTTGAAAGTAAAATTTTTGTGTGAAGGCTCTTACCTTTTCACGTACTCAAATAAACAAAATCATTAACTTTGCACTGATAACGTTCACCAGCGTACTCCATCCATTCACTTGGGGCCCAGCGCAGATAAGAAATGCCTGCAGTATGCTGGACTACAGAGGCACAACATTTTGGTTAGGATGGGTACTGCCAGAAAAAGCCCTGATATCTAGTGACTAAAGGTTGGTAGGAACTGTAAATCCCCAGAGGGCTGAAACCAGACACGCATTTTTTTTTAGGTCATGGCGCAGTGCCAACAGGATGCTGTTCTGTTACAGCATTGCAGTGAAGTGGTTAGGGTCAGAATTGCACTTAGGCACAGTCATTGTTGGATAACTGCCCATCCAGCCTCATTCATACACATACAGTACATATGCTTATAATACATTTCAAGGCCTCTGTAACATGGACTTGAAACCAAGAGAGAGAACAATAAAGATTTAACCAACCAGCATAGCTGGTTCTTTTCCCAGTCTCTGAACTCTATCCAGAAGACACAGCCAGACATGGCTTGAGGAAAGAGCCCATAATCCAGAGAATGAAAGAAGAAGGTGGAGAGAAAAGGAGTTTTCAGGACATCAGTTAAGGAAAAAAAAGTCTTGCTTACATATGGGGCTAAGGAGTCTACAGATGTGCACAGGATGAAACCTTATGCCTCAGGCATACATTTCTCAGGAAATCACTAACTTCCAGCACGGCCCCTGTTATTGGTCTGTTAGATACAGGAGTCCTGAACTTGTACTTCCTCTTCACATAATGTTCTCCTGAAATTTCAAGAAAAGGGATTTATATTATTCTTGCACATGGATCCTAGCAATCAGGATGTATGTGGCTGTAAACTTAGATTCTTATAAGATGCAATTTAAAAAAACCTCCTTCAGGGTGCAGCTATGTTATAGAGTACAATGCAGTGCTGTGCAGAGATAAGTCATATGAGGACAGGCGGAGAGACCTGTGGCTGTTCAGCCTGGAGAATAGAAGGCTTAGGATGGATCTTATGAATGTGGTGGTGGGAGACAGTAAAGAAGACGGAGCCAGGATCTTCTCGAGATTTCCACTGACAGGACAAGAGGCTTTGGGAACTAATTGGAATACAAGAAATTCCATTTAGGTGTAGAAAAAGTGGGATTTTTTAATGTGAAGGTGACTGAGCACTGGAACGTATTGCGCAGAGAGGTGGTAGAGTCTCCATCCTTGGAGATATTAAAAGCTCAATTGGATACAACCCTGTGAAAGATGCTGTAACTGACCCCTAATTGAACTAGATGTGGTGTCCAGCCTCAACCTGTGGTTCTGCGGTCTGTAAACTTGCAGCGATTTGGCAGCTCTAGGACAAAGCAGCCAGACCGTGTCGGTGGGGTTCTGTGGTCAGCCTGCTCAGTCAGATTAGTTTTTGCTCAGTGCCACCTAACACAGTTTTACAACTTCTGTAACCCAAGCTGTTGTCTCTGCATGCTGCCACATTAGGGAATTTAGATCACCTCTTTCTGTTAAGAGCTTCATTGCACCACGCCAGTGTTCTATATATGGCTTTGTATTCCCAGAAAATGCCTTCAGTTTAAGTTCTCTTCCTCTAGTTTTAAATGCTCTCAAGTTTTATATTGCATTCTGAAGGTCCAGAGGTCCTATGTGAGAGACCAAGAAACTGGATGCTTGGGAACGTTATTCCCAAATGTAGTATTGTTATCTGATCATGATACGATTAGTAAAATCATTTTTGTTGACAAGTCTACAAAGCACACATTTGACACTCTTTCTCCATTACAGAAACCTCACTGTTTGCTGCTGAAATGTCAGCCAAATAATATGAAGTGATATCTTCCGATTAGAGCTAGATTTTTAAAATAGCCACTCTTTCTATTAATCAGTTTTATGTGTACTTCAGCAAATAATGACAGAAATATTCTACTTAACATGGGAAAAATTAGAAAATAGAAACACAGCTTTAATGCAGAGAATTCTTTTTTTTTTCTTTTTTTTTTTCCCCCCATGACAACTCTGTAGTATACCTTGGATCAAATTACATCATGTCAAGAATATGGGGAGAAACCCTACCCCTACTGAAATCACAGACAAATAGGCCAGGGTTCCATGCATGAACTGCAATTGGCAAGACTTAAATGTCATAAATATTCATTTTGTTTGGAATTAATGATGGAACAAGGATATGTGAAATGCTGCTTTTGAGACACGTTTCAGGAATTTTGAGAACTATTTTAAGACATACACTCATTTTACCTATTTGGTAAAATTTTTGGCCTTGATTCTTGTCTAACAGTAACCTTGAACAGGATGAGGCTTGCTAGGTCATCAAGTTTAGTCTTCTCTTATAATGAATGATCACTTTATAATAGTTCATTTATCCAGGAATGTCTTAAATGCTTATTGTTTTCATTAGTCTAGAGCAAAACCTGTTCAGTTACCCAGTTACTGATGGTATTTTAAGTGTATTGTGTCACTTCTGCACTAGTACACTGCTAGAACTGAAAAAGCAAACTTCCTAGAACAACACAACCTAACACTAATTAATAGGAAAGAGCTACCCTTTATAAATCAGAGGGGTTATCCAGTGAGGCTGGATGCAGCTGTGCATAAATAAGAAAACTCTGTAGCTGCTCTCCTGTCCAGTGATTTAGTCTGTGAGTGCACTGGCTAACATTAACATATGAGAATTTCTCTTAGTGCTTATCATAAATCTGTGGCTGGCCCTCAGTACCACATTTAAGTACCTTATTGTTTTCAGGCTATTATTGTGGTATTAACGAATATTTTTTCTGTGATTCTTAAATAAAGGTTTTTTCTATTAAAGGAACACTTCTGAACAGCACCAAGATATTTCACAAGCGTGACATGTTGTTGCTTACAAGTTGATACCCATCAAGTATCTGCCTACTCTGCAAGAGTTTTAACATCTCTTGGTATGTACCATATGCTACTAAATCAAATTCACCTGCTAAGTAGTAGCACATGCTGTCAGTAGCATGTTTTAGTCATAATTTGAAATAAAGAGGCTGCTATAAACACTGATCTTAGCCCTAGCTGGCAGGTTGCATTGAGACAAATTGCTAGGAGGCTGTATATATTTTAACTTTGTTACTAAAGAAATCTCAAGCAGTAACAACATAAAGAAAAAAAAAGTACCTATTTTCACAAGGTCAATACATTCAGTTGTCTGGTAGATTTAATTTTTTATGAACCCATGGAACAAGTCATACCTGGAATAGACCTTTGATTAACATGACATCACTGGAGGCTTGAGGCACCTTTTTTTTGCCTGCAACATATCTTTTGTGGGTAAGTATTGTGAAAATCTTTTTTACAGCTCTCATCAATCTTAAAGCACTCTGGAGATACATTTTAATTCCCATGTACAGATGGTGCAAATATATCACAGAGAACTGAAAGGGCCTCCTGAAAACTAACCAGCACATCGGGAGCAAAATTGGAATCTGTAGGTTCCTCCTTGAAAATATCCTACTTATTCAGACATACTGTTTCCAAAAAATGTTGTCACTTTGAAATCATTGCCAAGCATTTCCTTTGCTTACCTTCTTGCTCTGATCCTCATGGGCTAGGTACAAGATTGCTCTTTCAGGCTTATGCAGCCAGGAATGATGCAAACGGACACATTCCTAAGCATTTCACTGATTTTGTGGCTGTCTGGATTTCTGTCTAGGAGACAAGAGAAAAGCAACTATAGTGATTGTGCATGCACTATTCTATACAGCGGTTAATGCATTGATGTAAATTAGTTATTACTGGCTAGAGTTTGCCTTCTCATTTCCTAGATAACTGTATAATTACTTCAGACTCTTTTTTTGGCTTGTACTATGAGTGTGCATCTAGCCAGCTATGTATCCATAGTTCAGCTTCAAAGACTAGAGAAATAAAACCACCACCACAAACTTTGGTGAAGCAGGTTTGATAGCCTCAGCTTGACTAACAAGCTGCTGTCAAAGTGACATCTCAATGGCAGGCAAAGATGGAAAGGAACCTCCTGGTTATACTACTTGTAAATATATGTGGCTATTGTAGCTCAAAGGGATTCAAGACAGCTTAAACAATGGCATGATGTGTTTTCTAGGCTGAAATGTATTTTGTCAAGACTTTGGATATTAAAAAAAAAAAAAGTAACTATCTGAAATAATTTTTCAGGCTTCTATTCTCTCGGTTATGCCTTCACAGCAGAAGCAGCCTGCACTCTTACTCTAGTGCTACTCCTCAGTCTGGCTTTTGCTGCACAATAAAATCTCTCAATCAAATGATCCCTTAGATCAGGCTAAATGGTCAAGTTGAGTGCTGCTGTTTTGGTAAGAGTGCTAGTACCTCCCTATTTTAATATGGATGCACTAAATTAAGCAAATGCTACATCTCCAGCATTTTCCCAGAATTTTCAAAACAGAGCTACTCCTCCCACTGTCTACAGGGAAAGCAGCAGAGTGGTTCAGCCTATCGATACTGGAAACATTCCCATAAATCCTACTAGTGCACCTGCATAATAACAGTGCTGGTGAGGATTCTAGTGGATTAAAGAAGATGGCAGTCACTGACAAGCTCACAAGTCAAGCCATAACTTCAGTAGCACATAATGATAAATAGTGCTAGTTGATTAAGAACTGTAAAAGCTGTTCTAATTCTATTTATGTCTTTTAAAAAAAAATAAAAAAGAAAGGACAGGGAAGTTATGTACTGTCAGACATGTGTGTGTGAAAAATGTGATAACTACTGTTTTCTGCTTAAATGTTATCGGCCAGATTCTCACGTGTTGTAATTTAATGAGGCTGTGGTCATTTGTTTTAAAGAAGCTTCAGTAGATGAAGATCTGGTTTTAATACTGAACACAGTAGAAACTGCAAGAAAACAAGCAATATTGATGTAGCTGTCGCTGCATAGGAACAAAATTTTAAGTAATATAGGTCCCAATTCAGATTCTGATTTTTGATACCAAGGTTAAGTGGCCTAATTCTTAAATATCCTGACTACACAGCAAGTCTTCTAGGTGTCAATGCCACATAGGGTCCTAGTAAACTGTGTCTCAGGGAGTTTCGTTACCAATTGCTTTCATACTTTCTTCAATAAATTGATCTGTTGGGTCCTCTGCACTTGCTGACTGCTCTCCTATTTAAACACATGTCAAAGTTCTTGTGAGACTCTTTCAGTCCTTGTCGAAGGATATCTGTATTTGTGCAGAAGTTGTCATCTGCCTTTGCCATGTATCAGATATCATAATGCTTCTAAGGGACAGGGGGAAGCTAGTACTAATCAAAAAGAGACTCACGCAGCTCATAAATGTTTTCCGCCCACTAGGGAGAATGTTATGCTTCATCATGCAACTCAGCTTATTATCTTCTGTTCAGGTAGTGTCAGAATCTGACCCTTCTTTTGGAAACACTGCGTTTCAAATTTTTATGTTTACATATTTTCACATCACTAATGAGTACATGTGATATATTCTTGGATAACAACATTTCTTGTGGAAACTCAGATGAACCAGCAGTCTTCCAGGACTTCCAGGACAGGAAAATGACAGACATGTTAGCAGATGGAAATGATGCTGCAACTTGGACTATGGCTCTGGATCAGCAGGAGGAGCATATTAAACAGTTCTCAAACTATGGCAAGGAACTAAAAAAGGAACATATTGTTCTAGCAGGACAGGAACTTAAATACTTGGTGAATAGCATAGTGCAAATAAACTGAAGAACGTATTCATCTGAGTAAACAATGAAGTAGAGGCTAACAAGAATAGCAGAACTTAAAATACCAGTACCCAAAGTAGAGAGATTCCTGGAAAAGTTTACATGATTTTCTATATTCCGATCACATGTATCTTCGGTAACTGTGTTGTCTAAACAGTTATTCCAGACTGAAGATGACTAAGAGAAGTGACACGCAGTAACACCAAGAAGAAGCAAAATGAAATCTGCACAAAAACATCTATTCTATATAATCTAGTTCCAAACAGGTTTGTTAAATTATTTGCTGATGTCACATAAGAAAGATCAGTGGAAAGTGCTTTGTTGGCTTTGCTTGAGGAGGAATGACTTCAAATTCAAGAAAGGAAATAAAAACTTTTAAATTATTAATCAGATATATTCTTACTAGAAGTCGGACTTGAAAGCCTTCAGAAAATCTGCTTTGCAAATGATGGAGCAGTAGTGAGATGACTTTAAAAAAGCTACTTATGATCACCCATGAGATTAAAATAACATTTCTGTGATGGCACAAAAAATGTTATCTGATCTCATAAGAAGCATTGTTCATAAATCCCAAGTTGTCACTGATGACTCAAAGTCATATTTACCAAAATTAACACAATACATAGTAGAACAATGACTTACTGATGATATAACACGATTTACTACTACTGATGTACAGAAATCACTACAAGGTTCCATGAGAAATAAATAAGGTCTTGTGTGGCATTCTGGATGATCACAAAGATATTAATTGTCAAAGGAAAACAAGAAAATGTCATACTCTTTCTCCTTAGGAAATATGTCTCTGAAGACTATCAGAGAGCTCAGCAGATAGTGAATCCAGCTGGTCTTTTTTCCAGTACCAAATATATTATAGCATTTAACTTACTGGGTGCTTCTAAAGCACAAAGAGTAAATTAAGAGGGTTTGATTTACTGTGGTCTTTTATGGTTGCTGGACCATGTGCCAACATAAAACTTTTCTGGTAATGAAATTATTGCCAGATAGTGGTCTTAGGTTTGTACCACACATGTATAGAGTTAACTATTGGAGAATCTTGTACTTGCATTGCAGCTGAGGTGATCTTCTTGGCACGCTGTTGTAGGCCCTTCACCAGAAGAAAAACTCTCTCATTCTTGAGATTGAGTCCAAAGACAAATACACATAAAATGCAACCTCTCCAGCACATTAATTTGCTAATTTATGCACTTACAGATTGCTTCATATCTGCAACCTGTTCTAGAAAGCCACTCAGTCTTGATTTAGAGGTGTTCATGATAGCAAATCCTTTCTGCCACTAAGAAACTTGTTTCAGTTGTCAGTAACCCTCTGTCAAAATAGCATGCTACTCTTTCCTGAGTTGTTCTCTCTTTAGATTCTAGTTTTCATCTTCTGTTACATTTTTCTGTTATATTATTTCTCAACAGAATAAACCACTGTCTTTATGAACCTGTTTAAAGAATCTTCCTTAAGAAACTTGACTTACCACTTGTTGCTGAAAACTGATTTAATACTAGTGTTATAGGAAATCTTTAAATGATTACTGTGTTCTGGGTTAGGATACCAGCTTCTCAAACAGAGAGAGAAGGAAAATTTCATGTGTCATAACAAAATAAAATGCATTTTCTGCTAAATATGAGTACCATGGACTAACTGACTTACGGAGTGAGAATTTTACCTATATACTATTGAAATTTCCCTGGTCTTCCTTTTGTGGCTGATATACTTGCAGAAGGTCTTCTTGTTGCCCTTCACATCCCTTGCTGTGCTCAACTCCGGGTGGATTTTGTCTTCTCTAGCTCTCTCCCTACACACTTGAATAGTGTCGCCATACTCCTTCCTGCCTCTGCTTCCACCTCTTCCTTTTCATGTTTTATCAGAAACATCTTACTCAGCCATGCAGGCCACCTGCTGCCCTTGCTTAATTTCCAGTACATGGGGATGGAAGTTTCTTGAGCTTGAAGGAGGTAATCCTCAAATATCAACCAGCTCTCCAGGATCCCTTTTCTCTCCAGGACTAATTCCCATAGGATTCTTCCAAAAAGGTACCTGAACAGGTCAAAGTCTGCTCTCCTAAAGTTCAGGACTGTGATGTTGCTTTTTTCTCCTGTTTCATCCTCCCAGTATTCTGGACTCTGCCATCTCATGCTCACTGCAGCCATGGCTGGCCCCAGCCTTCATATTCCCAAGCAGTTCTTCCTTGTTTGCAAGTATGTTCAGCAAAGCATGCATCCATATTGGTTCCTTGATCACCTGTGTCTGGAGGTTGTCATCAATGCCCTCCAGAAACCTCCTTGATTGCTTGTGCCCTGCCATGCTTATATCACCTCACACCCTTTGCTTGCCAAACAGTTCACCACTTCCTCACTTCATTGTAGATCATCCTCTCCTTCCCTCATCACTCCCAGTTTAAAGCTCTCCTCACCAAGGTGGCCAGTCTGTCGCTTCCCTTAGGTGGATCTCATCTCTTCCAAGCAGTTCTTGATCCTCAAAGGAGGTCCGACGGTTGTAAAAGGTGAATCAATGTTGTTCAAAACAGCAGTGAAACCAATTTTTTACTTGCCAGATCCATCCAGTCCTCCTCAAGTCCTCCACCACCATCTGCAGGATTGAGAAGACACAACCTGGGCTCTCCTTAACCATCACCTTTGGAGCTATGCAGTCATACTTGATATGCTCCAGGTTGCCCCTGACAAGATCATTGTTGCCCCTGTGAAAAAGCAGCAAGAGAGAAGTCCCAGCGCTGGACAAGCCTCATCAGTCTCTTCAAAACATCCCTGATCCAAGCTCCTGGCATGCAGTGAACCTCCGGAGGCAGCAGGTCAGGTGGGGAGACAGGGACCTCAGTCCTGCAGCAGCGAGTCTCCCACTGCTGCCTTCCAGTGCTGCCACAGGGCTCAGGTGCCACTAGCTCAGAGGTTTCATGGACACAGGTCCCAGCACTCCTCTGCTACCAGGACACTGACTTCCTTCTGGAGACTGCGTGCTGTAGTGGCACTGATGTGCTGTGTTGAGTTATAAACTTCAGTAAAACCTTACAAATACAATAAAAGAGGTAATAATTAAAAATTGTGTTGTGTACTGAGGTAACTATAAAAAATCATTGTAAAAAAATGAGTGAAAAATTGAGCCAAAGGCTTCCTGTTAATACCACTTCTCATCATTTATGGTGGTTTATGGTGTTGGGGTGATGAATCCCTGCTACAGGGCATTACCTCAACAACACAGTCCAATTATTGCTGATGGTTAATAAAACCCCAGAAGTTTATAAGAAACTGCCACTAAGTATGTGGTGTGTAACTTCTCATTGAAAGTCACAGTCAAATGAACTAACCAGACTGTGTGCTGTACTCTTTACTTTGAGAACATTTTGTTTTCTTTGTAACAGCAGGTACTGAAGACATTTTGGATGTTTTCATCTGCCTCATTTTCCTTGCCTGAAATGTGGTCTATTTAGCAACATCACACAGTGAAAATCGCGTTTCAGAAGAACTGTCCACATACTGAATTTAAAGGGCTAAACCACAATGTTTTATTGTTAGATTATATTTGCCATAGCCCATAAAAAACAGTGTGGGAAAACCTCATGGAGTCACCAAAACTTTCTCCATGAGAAGACTGACTATATCCAAATCGTTCTTGGCAGATGATTGTCTAATGCTGGTCTTCAAAATATCCAGTGACAGAGAGTCCATAATGTCCTTGGACAGCCTGTTCTGGTCATCGTTCTGCTCACAGACAGGAGTTCATCTCTTGGGTCTGAGCTACAGTGTCTACCATCTCAGCCTGCTAAAGACAGAACAGTTTGTTCTATTTATTACCTTTCACATATTTAAAGAGTGTTATCATCCCCTCCAGCCACCCCTTCTCCAGTCTAAACACTCTAAATTCCTTTGGCATGCTTTTTTCCATAGATCATACTTTCTAGACCTCTGTTCGTTCTTCCTCTTTGTACTTTTTCCAAATAGTCTATATATGCCTAGAATAAAGACTTTGAAAGTGTATCATTGTGCTCCTGCTGTGGTCTTATCATATTGAGTAGAATACCTTATAGATGAAATTTCTTTTTATACATTTCATAATGATATCTGCCTCTTTCACCAGCCACATGAAGTTGTTTCATGTAGAGTTCGTGACATATTATAACCCTCTGAGTTTTTTCTGAAGAAATGCTACCCAGCCTGTTGATCGAATTATTTACACAGACTGTTCAATATGCCTGAGTATGTTTATTGACCTAGGTACTATTTTTTTGACTATGTTTCCAGTTTGTTAGGATTATACTACTGCCTTCTAGTGTGCTTGAAGGTCATCCCAACTTGGTGTTATCCATGAAAAGAAAAATATCATTCTCTATCCAAATCCTTACACTGGCTCTAAGACAAATAGAAACCCTGCTTACCATTATGCTTTAGTTTGGCATTGATCTTACTATAGTTTACTAAGACCATATTTCTTAAAATTGTTTATGAGAATGTTATGTGAGAAACTGTCAAAATTCTGACTAAAGTCAAGAGGTATCTGGCATCTATTGACTCTTCTGTCCACAAAGCCTCCTACTCCGTCATAAGTAGAAGTGAAGCTGGTTTGGAGAGGTTTATTCTCAACAAATCCATGTTGGCTCTTACTTACCTCTCTGTTATCTTCCAAGTGCTTGCAAATAGTTTAGCTGATTATTGTTCCAGTACTTTTCCAGGAACTGCAGTTAAGATGATTCCTCTTCAAGTCCCTGACTCTTTCTTTTTCCCATTTCTAAAGATAGGCGCTGTATTTGCCATTTTCCAGGCTCTCAGAACTTCACCATTCCCTTGTGTGTTCTCAAAGACAATCGTTAGTACCTTGGAAATTATTTAAGTTGATTTTGTAAGTGTCCTCAGGTGAATTACAGCAGCGTCAGCTGATTTGACAACATCCTAGTTGGATGAGTATTTGTTAACTTTTTTTTTCCTATTCCATCTTCGACTCCTCTCTTTTTGTTAGTGACATAAATCGTGATAAACTTTTGACCACAGTTAATCTTTGCGTCACAAAGCAGTGTCATTGTGGACTCACATTTCCTTACTGCCACTGTTCATAAGACTTTTGCAGTGTTTATCCCCCTTTCAAATGTTACAGAAGAGATAAGAAAACTTAATTATTTTACAAATAAATAGATGAAGACATAATTTTGATGTAATTTACACCAGAGCAGATCAACAGTCATGCTCTCCAGGTCACTGTTGTTAAGGTGAGGAAAAGCAGAAACAGCTATCAAAGAAAGGAAACTAATTTGAATAACAATTTCTAGAGCTCTGAATGTGTGGATTTACTGTTATTAAGTTTCATTACTGATCAAAGTATTATTACTATCGCATGCAGTTTGTGTCAATTAGCAGCTTTTCCAGTGAAAAGTGTTATAACAAGTCTGCAAAAAGTGTTAAATAAAAGGAAAAGATAATAAGCAGGTTTACAATGTGGTCTCATGGACTTCATGAAGAAGAGCTCACTATTTTTATATTTAAAAAAAAAAAAGTTAGTTAAAAAAAAACTTCCAAAAGACAGGAATAATACAAGTTAAGCCAACTTTTTCAGGATCCATAAATCCTTGCATAAATATTTCTGATGGGAAAATCTTTAAATTTTCAGCTTCTAGGAAAAGAAAGAATGTTGATTCTGGCACCAACTGTTAACCATCCACCTATCATTTTTCATGAGTTACCAGAGATGAAGTCAGTTAGGCACATATGTTAAAGTTCCTCCTTGTGGAAATGTATAAAAATCTGTCAGGTTTGTTTAGAGACTTTTAGCTTGACCAACCTATTATTAGCTAACAGAGAAATCTGACTTGATTAGTCCTTTGATCTAGTCGTTTCAGTTCACAGATGCAGCACTCACATCCTAGCCAGATGAAAAAATGAAGACATTTTTCTCAAATGTCGTCCTATTGTAGTGCTGAAGCCTGCTTTTGGGACTCAATTCAGCTAAAGGTTACCTGTGTGAGAATAATCCAGGCTGTTAGATTGAGTCAGGCATTACTCAGCCTTGGAGACACACTTGGGATTTTCTGACCTGCTTCAGCTGGAATTGACTGCATCAAATGATGGGACGACAAGAGACCCACACTGCACAGTAGCAAGGGAGAGATACAGCCACCGTTCTCCTTCCATTCACTGTGCAGGACAACCCTGTTCCTCGCTCACCCGGCGATTTATTCCTTTTGTGTCAGTAGCTGGAGGCTGCCTCTGCTCTGCAATTCTGAGTATAGCCTAAAGATAACCCTCTGAGAAGTAGGAGCTCTGAGGCTGAATACCTTGAGACTCAGAGAAATTAGGTTTGTGACCTAGGACTGAGAGGCTGTTTGCTGAAGTTAGCATTCATATCTTCTGAAGAGGATGCCCAGCTCCAGGGAGAAATATGTCCAGCTACTGTCTTTGTCTAGTATTTCCAGTCAACTTCCTTTAAGCACTTGCTTTCCCAGAGAGAGGAATACAGATCTGATCTTCAGTTTGAATATCATGAATAGCCAGCATTGTGGGTCTTGACCAGAGAAATGATCTCCAGTCACCTGCTGTCCTGGACGGTTCAGACTGGTGCCTTGAATTGCCAGTAAAAATAGGGCCAGCTAGGATTTCTGCCAGTAAAACTATTTCTTTTGTCAGATCATGTTCAGGAACTCTGAATTTCCAGGATTCACATTTCACAAGTAATTCTGCCATATGGAAAGGCTGGGAATTCCTGGGCTTCCGACATCTACTGGTCCTGGGGCCAGGGCTCTCAAGGCTTCCAGCAGCCTTCGTCCATGAAGTTTCTTTCCCATGGATATGGGAAATAAAAAGTTATTTCCAGGGAAATATTTTCAAAATTAAGTCTTCCTTCTGTTTTATAAAGAAGATCTTTAAAAACAGTCAAAGTGTTTCCTGAGAGAAGGAAATTATCTTGAATTTTTGATCAAAACTAACTGGAAGTAAGCTGAGAGAACAGTTAGGGATGAACAGTATGGGAGGACTGTCAGATTGTCTGTCACATTCCACATTCTGATAGTTAGAGATTTCTAATGTTACAGGTGTAAACCATAGATGTGAAATTTTCTGTGACTGGTGTCTTCCTTTGGCTGAATAGTTTTAGAAAATATTACACAAAATAATTCAGCTGTTGCTGAAAGCAGATAGAGAAAAATACTGATTAACATCAATAAAACAAAATTCAAGGCAAAAACCTCTACACACCACAAGAGGTCTTTCCACAAGAAATTCAAATTTTCCAGGAAGCTAATCTTTCCATCAGAAATAAATAAATAAACAGTCACTTTCTCAACATTAAAAGAATTCTTGTTTTCGTTTCCTCAGGAGAGACAATGTAGAAAAATATTGGATGTTTGTGCATGCTATTTATACATCACTCATCTTTGCACCCATCCATCCTGTGTACTGAATGAGGCAAGATGGTTAGGGGTAGAAGGTGATCAAAATAAAATAAAAATTTGTAGCAGAGAAACAAAGACTCTGCCATGGGCAGGTGCAGTAAGAGGCAAATTTAAGATGTTCCTTAGAAGTTGAGTGTCTATCAATCAGCTTTAAAATTTTGTGTGGAGTATGGTCGTAATATATGTATGTAGCCTGTATCATCAATATATCACAATTGTAGAAATCACATCATTCATTATCTGTATACAATGAAACAATCTATTCTCAGCACTACTCACTGGACACCAGGAAAGTCTGCAAAGGACTCAGGTGTCTTCTAACCCCTGAAGAACCACACTGGGGTCTGTGCTTTCTTTTTGCAGCAGAGGTTGTGTTTTGAGAGGCCAAGTAGCTGCACACAGCTAGCAGGTCCAGCCCTGCTTCAGGCTAAAAGTGTCTCCTGGAATGCAGAGCAGGAAGAGGGAAACACACACATGACTGGGTGGTTGTTTATCAAGTTAGCAGGGTCTGACATGACTGGCATTAATCCAGAGCTAAGAAGCTCAGTCCTGCAGAGCTGCCTATGTCTTTGTCCTGAGCTCCCTAGCATTTTTGAGTGTGGCAGCACGTTAAATGGGGTAGCAGTTCCACTCCATCAAATGTTTTGCCCACATTAATTTTCCCTCCAACCTGGAATATTCAGGAGCCCCACACTGGCAGCCAGGAGCTCCAGGGCTCAGCTCTGGTCTGTCAGAATTTGTTTGCTCAGGATATGGATGCAGGAAGCTCAATGCAGAAGTTTCTGCCAGATTCAGCCTTAATCTGACCCGGCCAGTGTGTTCCACTACCATTATCCAGGAAAACTCAATCTCATAACATATTGGATAACAGAGAATTGACTACAGAGACATGAAATTAATTTCTTGCTTCATGCTGCTACTTGAAGGAGAGAAGTAGAGCAGCAGTAGCTTAATTTATGATCTTATGATCCAGCACTGGAAAGTAATTCTTGTGTCATTGATTCAAGTCCCCTGCTACTTCAGAAACCACTTCATCTAATCCTGTTCATAAATTTATCTTAAAATTGGTTAGATTTCTAGACCATACTACAGACCCAGGAAAGTAATTACAGAAAAACATTACTTTGATTATTTGAATTATTATGGTTTCCCAAGTTCCCAGCTGGTTCATGTATGATGGTTCTTGTGCCAACATTGTTCTTTAACTTAGATATGCCTTCACGTTCCACATTATTTAATCTACTCTGTAATTAAAAGGACAAACAGTCTCTTATCTCTTCATATTTCTCCAAAGATATATTATACAGATCCCAATTCAAAGAAAATCCAAGATAAGCTAATACTTTGGCATCAGGTTCAGAAAATATTCTCATTGTCAAGCTGGGACAAATAAGTGAAATGTGGGCTGGCAAATACCTGTTATCTCCCTACCCATGCATACTATCCTTCCTACTCATCATTACCCTGATCCAAAGAGCAATATTTCAGTGCTCCTGAGCAGTAGAAAGTGCTGCCAGAGGAGAGGATCCTGCAGAAAGCCCTATATCTCTCTTCTTCATGAGAGGCAGAAGTGCATTCAGGGCAGTGCCAGGGTCTATCAGCACATGAAAATGGGGCAGCTGTGGTATTCTAGACCTGTATGAAATGAATGTACCTGTAAGAACAAGTAAAATGTTGTCAACTGTAGGCTGTGACTGTCCTGTCTTTCTTTTTCCTTCTTTTTTCTTTTTATGTATGTGTGAGGTAGAGGTTGTAGATGTCATGAGATAACTGGACTAGACAGGTTCAACTGATCCAACTGGGAAATTCAACACTGGATTATTTCCATTCATTTCATTGAGTTTTGGATCAGGCACCAAAATTACCTGACATGCCAGAATGACACAGGTTCTTGGCTCATTGGATAGAGGAAGTGCTTTTTTTTTTTGAGATATTGGCCAACTGTATTCAAAGGAGAAATCCTTCCACCTGCTTCCCCAAAACCACCGTGTTCATATTCTTGAAATATTTTCTTTTACAATTAGAATATCTCCTAGAATCTGCAGTGAAGCGAGCTGCTCTTTCCAGGGTTATGTTTTCCTCAAAGCTTGAGCCAATACGTCATTCTGTAGAGAAGTCATTACTTTTAAGTTGATGGCATGTAGGTTAGAAGGACACATTATATAGATTTTCCGTACCATTTGGGTTAAAACAAACAAGTCAAGTAAACTTTCAAGCAGGGCAAGGAACCCTGGGATAGAAGCCACCTGCTGGTCAAGCTATTTTGTTCTTTTGATAAATCTTTGTAAGTTTGCAAGTTTTGCAAGAGTTTAAGTCAAAGCCAGGGAAGGAAGGAGCCTCTATCTCAAAACCGATACACTGTGATCCTTTAACCATCTGATTTATATTAAAATACAGATTCTTAGAGTGCCCAATTTGGTTAGAAGACCAAAGATCAGAAAGTGCAAATCTTGGAGTTTTCTCAATGAATGTCCCATCTTTTCTTGCAGGACTGAAATACAGCTCGATTCCTTTACTGTATGATGTTATTTACTTTAACTCACTACATGTGCTGGAAAAAAGTGTTGATATAGGAATTTTGTTTTCTTTTGTTCTTACAACAAAGTTGGGTTCTATAAGGACTTTTCATAATCTTGACATACATGCAAGTAGAATGTACAGGCTGCTTACAGCAAGATCTGTAAATGGTCTCTAGTTCCTACTTTTGTTTGAACTGGCATCAGCAAAAGTACACTATATTCTGCTTTACAAGCTAAATTTTATTTATTGCTTTTAGAAATATGGCCTTACTATGTAAAAATATATTAACTATCTTAGCTCATATTGTATACAGAAGCTTGAATAGTCTTTGCCACTGACACAGAATGTCAGAAATTAGAAACAGATGGCAATTACTAGGAACAAAGATGAGATTTCAAAGGAGAATGGATGCAGTGCATTCCAGAGCACATAGAGTATTTTTTTCCATGAAGATTAATGGCTATTATAAAGCCATTGTGTTCAGTGAACTCACATATCACTGACTTACCTAGAAAGTGAAGCAATCCATTTTTACAGGCTGACATAATTTAGAAGTTTGTGAAGGGGTCAGTGTGACTGATAGGAACCTCAGATTATACTAGATACTTTCTCCCATATTTTATTCGGCAATGATGTGGCTTTGGCCTTTATCTATTTTCCTGTTTTTCTCTCCTCCATTAATCATGCAAGTATATATACTTTTTGTCTATTGTTCTTGACACAAATGAAAATATATTATCTTATTACATTAGCAGAAACCTTAAATTCCATACTTGCTAATAAGACCTCCGTTAATCATAGAGAAGAATTACTGATTCTGCGGTTTCAACCATTTTACAAATGACCAGCATTTAAATCTTGTGTTTGACGTTTTGATCTAAAAAGACATCTTTAAAAACACACAATATCAATGTATCTTATTTATCTGTATAGTCTCACAGAGATGTAAAATTACAGTATATGGGAAAAAGACTATCATTCTACAGATGGTGGCAACGTAGTTTAATAACTAATTTTTAGAAAAAACTGCTTTTTATTGAATTGTTATTGCTCTAGTCATCCCGTAATGTTAGAAAAATTAATTTTCCAGTAAAATATTCTATGAAGCAATTGGATTTTGTGACAGGCCCTCATAGCAAGTGTATATGCTGAGAATGGAGATATTAAATTAAATAATTTGAAGAAAGCAATTATCAGCTTCAGATTTTGAAATATTTCAAAGCTTTCATAATTAGGTAAAGGATGTTCTCTAGTGTCGAAATTTAATATAACAAATTTCATAGAGGGTTATTGCTCTGAAGTGCTCTGCGCTAGAAGTCTGCACGTGGAAGTAAAAAGAGTAACACAAAATTTTAACCATGTCTCTACTGTATTTTCATTCGATGATCTAATAATACTGGTTGAAAGGGTCTTTCAAATGGTTTACACTGAGGCATTCAAGTGTATTTCACTGGTTTATGTGGCAGATCTCCAGACGTCAATTTTCTAAGAAGTATCACTGCAAACCATTTGTTTTATTTCTGTGGCAGTACGCAGCAAAAAGAGGAAGGCTAAATGAACAAACAGTTCCTTCTAAGGAGACAGATATATTGCCATCATTCCCGGCATCAGACAAGCTGACAGCCACACTGGTAAACATCTGAAAAGCCATGCCAACTTCTGCTCCACCAGTAACACAGGAAAATACTTTCCAAATAGAGACACCAAAGCCAACAGAAAACCATCTATCCTATTCATACCTGTAAGAAGACACAAGGAGCTCCAGAGCAAAAACGGAATCCATGACAAAAACACTAAACCAATCTATTGATAACTACGTTTCTTGAAAAACTCACTTTGGACTAAAAATCAGCTTGCATAGGCCACACTTGATTCTCACTCATTTCTGCTCCTCTGGACAGTTCATAAAAGCAGGGCAGTGTACAATTAGATTTGTTTTGACATCCCAGCCCTCCACCTCAGGAGCCTTAAGACCAGTAGATTGCTAAAGCTTGGTTTACTGGAGGGGAGCCAAGGGGCTGAGCACCACTGCCAGCACTGCTCGGGCAGCACAGATCCCGTCCTTTGCGCTCCAGCAGCAGGTCCCGTGAAAATGATGGCTGCACAGCCCTGGCATCTTGATCTGTTGGCCATTGCTTCCCCGCGGAGCACCCTGCCGCTAAAACCTTCTCAGTCCAGTAATGGGGACGTGTGAGAGTTTCCGTCGGCAGAAGGATTAGACATTAGTAAACGTTGAGATTAGAAAAGTTAAATGGTCATGCTTTAAGGTGCGCCTACCAAATACAACTCTGTTGATGTTTTGCCAAGGAAGGTCGTTAGTTTACATGTACTTCTTTCAAACACTTTAAAAGCCATGTTAACTTTAAAGCAACCAGATTCAGGAACGCTACTAACAGTTGTTAGAAGAAAAAAGAGCAAAAAAAGAAATGTCCTTCAAGGAGAAGTGTGCTTGAGTACGTACATACTAGCCCTGTATGCATGAAAAATACGAGATGTGTTTGTGCTTGCATACCTACAACTACATTATTTAGAGAGAGAAAAAGTTGCTGCAGTGAGGAACAATATTCTTCTCATCTCCACCTCCTTGCCAGTTAAGCTATAAAATATCTCCAGAATTTCACTAATTTTTATTTAAATCCATGATCATTCACCAAAATACAATTTTGATCCCCTAATCAAAGGAACTGAAATGTGTTTGCATTTTGCAGCTGTCATTGTCTACTGTATAGATTTCAGAGGCTCAGTAGCTTATGCCCAAACCTTTAAGGGTGGAAAATATACTTTAAGACCTGGCATTTGTTACAAGTATGTAACTTGTACATGTACAGTATAGTTACTGGGTGTTACAGTATGTTACTGGATTAGTCACAAAGATAAACATGTATATAAATGTTTTCAGTCATGGATTGCATATTTATAAATGCCAAATATTACATTATGATTCTGCACCTTATTGCTTAGTGCCTGTTTCATTTTTCATTCGTATCCACCATATGTTCAATAACAGCCCTTTGTAAAATGAAAGGGTATTTTTTCTTAAATATTAGATATTCTCTTCAGAAGGTGCCATCTTGTGGTGCCTTTTTCAAGCAGAAAAGAAACTCTATAGAACCCTCTTACATTTTACACCATCCAGCAGAAGAATTTGCAAAAACATGGAATCCACAGTCCCTTCTATTCAGTTTGTTCACACACAGAGAGATGCTTGTAGACATTTCTTAGCCAAATGGTGTGGTTTAAAAGAAAAAAAAAAAGGCTTTTCTCTGTGTATCTTTGTAGATTTCACGTGTTGCAAGACTATGGTTCTCTTACTTTAACTGTTTTCTTAGTTTACTGAAAGGCCATTTAGCCTGACAGAGGATGTTTCTACTAGTGATCATTCGCATGAACAAAAAAGAAGGGCCTCTTGGCCTCTATAAAAACTTTTCATGTCATTTAGCCCTGATCCAAAAAATTCCTTCCTGGAGGAATTTCTCCAAAATGCATATATATTCCCATTGCTTTCAGAAATGTATCAATACAATGTGTAATAAAGAAGAAGAAAACTACTCTTGTTCCATCTTCAATATTGAAATGGAAGAACAGGGTTCTTTGTTCACATTGAAAAGTTCCTACCCAACTATACTTGAGAGTGGAGCATCCACAATTATCATGTATTTTATTTGAGCTGAAAAAATATTTCTACATCTAAATACTTCCCAGAGCCTGGGCATTCAGGAATTCAAAGCTAGATTTCAACCTTCGACTTAGACTTTTCCAAAACCCTAAGTCTGAGTCCTTCAAACTTCAAAGGGATTCTACTTTTGAGCCAAATTTCCTGGCCAAATCTGTGCACACAAGGGTAACAGCCAACACTGGATGTAAATGCTGTCTGCTGTTTAAACACTCTGATAGGGACTATTGTACCCAACAAAACATCTTACTGAGTTAGAGGGGTGCCCTGTGGGAGAGGTTTGTGGTCATCCTCTGGTCTCCATTTTCACGTCTCTGCCTACCCTCCAGACTGCTGGTTGTCCTCTGCTCCTGGAAGTCATGCCTTCTCCTGCTCCTTGTCATAACTCTGTGAGAAACAGCAGGCAGATAAAAAAGGGAAGCAGGGGAAGCCAACACATCTGTAATTAAAAGCCAAAAGAAAAAGAAGAAAAGACATCAAGCTGTTCTCATATGTTTTTTGACCCGAATATGTTGCTTGAGGTGCTGAGACAATCCCAGTCTCATTCCAGCAGTGATTTTATTTTGCTGTACTCCAAGGACTCCACAGCTGTATGTGAAACTGATAGATGAGCAGTCCACTTCAGTGTGTAAATAGGCCTGGCAGACGTTGTAGACTTGGGCTGTTTTGTTTGGGGATGGGCAGGAGCCAGACTGACGTAATGATTCAGGTGGGCTCCCAGCCCATTTGGCAGGGAGAGTGCTGCTTCAGTGGAGAGACTGGGACATGCTCTGATGGAAAAGTAGCCTGAGGGCACCTGCAGCACCCTGCTGTGATACGCCCTGTGATAACATTTGCAGCTCTCACAGGGAAGATTTACCTGAGTGAAGGAAACAGATTCTGGGTAATGATGTGTGTTTCTGCCTTGGAAAAGAGAAGACACTTTGCTCTTGGCTGCCAGAATGATTCTGTTTGGACGTTTCAACAGTTTGGGCTTCTGAGTTCATGTAATGTGATTTACACAATTGGATTGCCAACGCAAAAAGGCACAAGCTAACCTGAAAAGGAAGTGATGGATGATATCACACATAATTAAAAGATGTTTGCAAATGCATTTACAGCTTTTCCATTTACACTGACAGGTTATGATACTATCAACTCTCCTGTTGAGCTGGTCAAGACACTCTTGTAATACATAAACAATTTTACAGAAATACCAGTCAGTAAAGCACAATTGCTATCTAAACCCTTCACGTCTTTGGATTTAGATGAGGATGAACCGATGTTTTTCATCCCCTGACCTTACAGATTTTCTCTAACAATGGATGCTTTTGCCAGTACCTACCATTGCAAGATAAGACATTTCAGAGGATCTCAGTTTTTGCTGAACTTGTAGACAGGAAAGTTCCTGACCTCTGCCTCTCAGTCAACTGGTTGTGTTATCTCACAGATCCTGCCCAGCAGCGAGAACAAATAATATGTTGGTGACAATAAGATTTGTTGATCTTGTATAACCATGGTATGCATATGGCAGCTGTCAGCAGTGGGCAACATTCCCCTCAAGAGGAAGGCAGGATCAAAATACAAGGTTCTGGGAGCCTACAACTGTTCTTGAGGAGAGTTGGAGATGGCAGCAGCAGCAGGGCACAGGCTGCTGGGGTTTGTCGCCTCCAACAACTGCTGATAGTCTGTATCTGGCTGTATGTCTGGAAGGCTCAAGACTAGAAAGATTTCTAAAATCAGAAAGAATTTTGAAGGGAGAAGTCTGGCAAGTGGGAGGCACACAAGCTTAGTTTCAGTCTGCAGGAAAGGAAGAGAATTACTTTAGCAAAGGGTGGTGAGAACCCAGCTTTAAAAAGACCAGTGCAATTCAGCACTATAGGTAAGGAGGCTTCACATCAGAGACAGATTCAAAATCTAATTTAATTAAAATGTATTAAAGCATAATTTTGGACATATTTTACCAGAAGAAAACAATAAAAAATAGAAATTAATTTTCCAGGTGATAGCAAAAGTTTTGCAAGGAAAGATGAAAAAATATTGGTGATAACAGATAGCTGTCCATGGTTTTGTCTGGAATATTCCTATTGAGTACATGTATGGTAGATTTGGTAGAAGAAAGCTCTACACAGTCTAAGTAACAGCTTATGTGGACGTGGCAAATCAGTACACAGCAACTAAGGACCGGTCCAGTCTGCATTGAAAACAAATGTTAATTTTATTAAAGAGCCTCAACTCAGTTAAACTAATGAGTTCAATAGAAGCAGTGAAGAGAAGGATTCAGGCTGACTCCTCTCCAGGGTATCACATCCTCGCTCCCCTTCTGTGGAGAGAAGTAGTCCCAGAGATAAGTTAAAACTTATCATGGACAGCATGGGTAGAGTCCTGAGACCTCAACTGAGCAAAACCCTTCAGCACATGCTTACCTTTGTGCATGTGAGTGTCACTTCCAACGATCAACACTCAGGTGTTGGAACTAAAGCCCATACTTAAACATTCTGTTGAATCTGTTCCTGATTTCTTCTTATTGCAAAAACAGTCTAATAAAAAGTCCTTCAGTCCTGAAGGGTCCAAGCTGCAAGAAAGGAGTCTGTTAATCTAGTGCTGGCCTTGCTTCCTGACTCGAAGGCAGTAGGCAGGCTTAGCAAGACACAGCCTCAGTGATTATTTTAATTACAGTCTGACTTAACAAGCTGGTAGTCTTTCCTAAGCAGTTTGCATCAGAACTTCAGTACGTCCCTGGTGGCCAAATTAAAAGAACCGCAGTCATGAAGTCAGCCCTTTCATTAATTTGTTGAAACAAGCAATAAAGCCAAACATACTAAGCAAACCAGTCCCTAAGTTATGTGAATGGAGGTTCATGCTTAACAGAAACTTATTCTCTCTGCCCTGGGAACATATGCATTAATAATTTTAGAAGCTCTTTCTGGGGATTTAAAATAATCACTTTTTAGTCTGAAGCTGCATGTATGTCTTATATTAGGACCCCTCAGTCTCATTGCAAATTTCCCGTTAAATCTAGCAGTGGATTCTAGAAAAAGTCAATTCCGCTTGCGAAAATAGCTGCTGTTGCTAGGTTTATATCCTTCAAAGACTATGCGTCTTTACAATGGACTCTTTTTGGATTCAGATAGGGCAGATGTTTAAGGGTAGTGTAGATTATGATCAGACTCTTTATGCTTTTATTTGTAACATAAGATGCTTGCATCTATAATGCCAAGAATGCTTCCCATCCAGGAAGACTGGGTTCAGATGTATGCCTTAACCACATCCTACTACTGCCATAGGCTAAGGTGCTGGTCTATAAGAAGCCCTTATCCCTCTTTTTTTTTCTCCACACCTCAGTTTCTGTGCTGAGGAAATTAAAGTGAATAGCTCAGAGAGGATCACGACATGTTCATAACACGGACCTGACCTGGAAAAGGATTCAGAAATGCATGACCATGTGCATCAAAAAACAAACCTAGAATTTAAACTAAATACTGCCTGCAAGACCTGGCTTCTCTGCAGCCACCATTTCCATCAGAAACACGAACAGTGGTATGGTCATTGTTTGGAAGTGAGGTCAGCGGTTCAGGACTCCAGATCACATTTATTCGTGTGTTTATTTATTTGGCTTTACCTAACTCTTCTTTTTTTTTTTGTTAGCAAATTCCCAGTTCTTCTGGCATCACTCACTAACATGTCAGACATATTTGGTCTTCATTAATTTAGTCAAAACATCAGCAGTTGACGTAACTTGTGCTATTGGCCTCCTCCCACAATCTTACAGTGCTAAGCAGAAATTCATGTCTGACGTTATTGTCTTTCCCAGTCAAGGTTTTAGCCTTTCAATTCTGTTTTCCAATGCTAAGTCTAAATGAAAATATTTATTGTGAGCAACTACATGCAAACATATTTAAAGTTCATAATCCAAACCAGTATCAGTTTAGATTACCTATTTGCTTTGGCAACATTTTAGTTCATCTTAATAGTGTGCCCTTTCATGGTTTCCAAAATTATCAGTAAATGCTTATACAGCCTCTATATCGTATCCACCTGCTTTCAAGTGGCATAGTTCATTCTTTTGTGCTGCCTTAAGAAGTTATACAACAGGTAGTTAAAGTACTACTGTTAGTTTTGCTTGCAAAAATAATACATCATGGCTTTCAGGAAGAAAAATAGAGACATTTTAAACTTGCATTCAACTTTAATTTACAAGTAAAGTGAGAAGACTGTGAGCATGAGAGGACCCAGTTAGATTAAGTATACCTTATACAAAAGGCACTTCAGCATTTGATTGTTTATGTTGATTTGTGACAGGCAGAGTGAGGAACTACACTCACATGTACACAGACATGTATAGAGAAGGACAGTTGTTAACATGTTATTCCCTTGAGCTGGCTCATCCATTTACTTCAGCTGTGCGAGTGTTCCATCAAGCAAACAGCTGGGCGTACTCACACACACAAATATGGTATTGAAATAGCGACAAGAACCTTAGCTAAAATAATCTTTGACATTCAGAGTTAACACCATCATCACTAGACAAGCCAAGGCGTTTCAGGGACCTACTGACAGACGGCATTGTTTTTCCTTCCAGACTTTGCTTTCATTACTCTGCTCTACAAATGAAAGCAGCATCAGTGCCTGAAGTTGTAACTGTGATACACTCAAGATGTCGTTTAGAAACCTGTAGTCTAACCAGACAGCCTGTATTCCAGGGTTTTGTTAAAGTAATAATATAACTTCCTTTTCACTGACTTCATAGGTTACTGTATATCCTACTTTACCAGGAGTCCTAAAATATTTCATGATAATATTCATTAATTAACTGCATTACAGCACTTCTAGAACTAACTCTTTGTGAGGTGTTTGTTTGTTTTAGTGTGTTTCTTGTTGGTAGCTTCAGATCTTTCAGCACTTCTGCTTACTTTTGAGCCTATATTTTTCTGGACATAGATGTTATCTTGAAGCGTAAATTAATTTATTTCTGCCACAAGCTGAGCTTTCTGCCACAAGCTGAGTTCCTTTCATGTATACAAGTAGGTACACCATTTTTTTTTTCAAAACAAAACCTTCACATAAACCACAGAAGTAGCTTATTTTAAGATAGAATGAATTATAAGCAACTAAACATTTGAGAAATCATCCTTCTCATATATACCCTTAAAACTTATTTGGAAGGAATATAGCTCTTAGCAGATGTAAATACCTGTAAGGGCATCAAAAGTAACTTAAAACTTTCTGTAAGACATATTGACTTTCTTTTTTTACTCGGAATTAAATTTTCTTTTTCATGTGCTTTTAAAAACTTATATCTGATTCCCTATCTCTTTAGGTGTCCTTAAGCCATAATGAATCTTTCAAAATGATATTTTAACATCCTACTAAAGAATCAGTGTTGATGATACTTGTATCAAAAATTACAGGTATTTGAAATGGAGAAGGTCATGTACTTCATACTCCTCTCAAAGTTAAACTGTTCTCTACAATAAATCTCTTAGCACTTTATTCATCTTAGTTTAAAATTGCGGAATAATGGAGTTTTCACCACTTCCTCTGGGCAACTAAGTGCTGAAAATAACATGAAAGTCTCCAATCATTGCCTTTGCGAAGCATTTATGAAATACTGTAAGGAAGCATTACTGCTGTTATTTGAGTATGGTTTATTTTTTCTTTTGAAAAGTTCTGCTCGCAGAGCTATTTTGACTGAGCACAGCACACATCCTTGTGGCTGTGACATAGAGAGGAATATCCATCCACATGCCAAAATGTGTTTTCTCCATGGTTAGCCGAGAGTAGGGAAAGAAGGTCTCAGAGCATTCTCCCATAGACACGAGGCTCGTGATTACAACCCACAAATGCTGCCCAAATAAATCAATTCTTTCTTGGCTAGGTAACTGCCAAAAGGATGCTGAACACCTACCCCTGCTTGTACAAAGTGCATGGTAAGGGGACTCAGAAGCCAGAAGTCTATGAAAAAGAGAGCTTTCCTTAAGCAAAGAACTGCAGACTGGAGGAAATATTCCATGGAGGGCAAACCAGAGACAACAATGGGTCCCAATGCACCTGGACTAGCTAAAAGAAGGCATCTGCAACTCCAAGGAGAGGGTCGTCTGTTGAGATTTTTTTAATGAAGCTTTCAGTGAACACACAAAATCAACTGACTGCTTGCCAAAAACAAGCAATTTTAATCAGATTTTAATCAAGCTTCAGTCTAGAAGTGGGCAAGCTGTGAAATTCCAGATTGGTGTGAGTAGGGCAGGATACTCCACTTCTTAGACAGTCCTGGATGGAGGCAGAAGGCAAATATGGTAAAGTGCCATTTTCTGTCATGTGGTAACAGCTGGGCTTGGGCTCTACGCATAGGCAAAAGTATTAGACAAAATGACTTTGTCAATAGCAGTAAATTAAAGGCTCTTGGAATTGTTCTTTTGGCAATGAGGCCAGTTGGCATTAATAGCCCATGTCCAAAACTGCCTCTGAGAAATTACATAGCCGAACACAAACAACCTGTTTGGAATGATCCTTGCTCTGTCTAGTCCCTGAGCCTCACCAGGAACTGTCAGAAAGTGACCTAGCTATTGTGGACCTAAAATATGTCATGGACCTTTCTAACAACTTAGCTATATAGACAATCCTTTTTCAGTAACTGGAAATATTTCCTGGCACTCCTTATTTAACTATTTTGTAATTCTATTACAAAAGACTTCAATGATCTAAACAAGTACAAATAATTGTCACAGTATCACTTCAATATTTTAACATATTTTTAAAATAGAGGTAGACTGTCTTAAGGACTGTGATGATAGTTTTGTTTTAATGTTTGGAATTAAAAAAAAAAAAAATTGCATTTTTAGAAAGCAATGCATCCAATTAAAATTTCATGAGGTTCCATCTCAGAGGCGTCTCCAGAGAGCAAAAGCAAGTCACTTGCTTAAAAGTCTTAAGGAAAATCTTCATTCCTTCATTAAATGGGTAGAATTTTTTTTTGTCCTCTTTTGTTTCTATTTTGCATTTAACTTTTTATTTCCATACTTCATGTTACACAGAGTAAATTCCGGCACTCTCCATCTGTTAATTCAATACTCCATGTTTCATTCCTGTTTTCAGTATTGTTTTTGCCTGTTTTATGAGGCTGAGGCCAGACGTTGGGCATGCATAAGAGAAACATACAAAAAGCATTCTGGCCACCTAGTTCTTTTCAAGCAAAAGAACGTGTGAATGTATTTTGCAACTGCTAAGTCAGCTGTTTCCACAGTAAAGTTATTTCTACCCACAGCCCAATAAAAGAACTTGTTAAGAATTTTGGAAAGGTTTATTATGCTGTATTGTTTACTACGTTAACTCTTCTACGTATCATGTCATGCAATGCAATTATTTTTTACCTGAAAAAGATAACTGAAAAATTGAAAGGCAACATGTAAATACTTCAGTGAGAACTCTAATAATTTAACTAGATTTTTTTAACCTGAAAAACTCTTGCATCACACTTTACTACTTATTATGTGTTCTACTGTAATTTTGACACATTTGCTGCCAAGGATGCGGAAACAAATGACAGGAAATCAGAAGATAAAGCAAGAAAAAAATAAATACAGTCATAAATCATTACATACAGACTCCCATGAGCTGCATTTTTGCATAGACATTCTCATCAACCTTAAGTCACATAACTGACTTTGATCATTAAGTTAGCAACATAAAATCTATTTGAATAATAGTAACAGAATAAATCTTTTATGATTGCTGTAGCTTGGTTTAAGAATGATTGTTACCTAAATTACTATAATAACATATAATTACTCCTCTCCTGATCAGAGTGGTTTTGAGGGAGGCAGGAATAAAGAAAGATTAGAGACAGAAAATGCAAAGGAACAGTGAGATGAATACTGGAGATGCAGCTATAAAAAAATCTCAATGAGAAATATTCTGAGCCAAGTGATGAATTGTATTAAAAAAGGCTTGGAAGCATGAGCAAATCTGCTGCTTCTTGTTGTCCAGTTTCTACTGCGTTTACAGAACCTGAACTTTATAAAATAAAAGATACATTATCACAAGAAAGAAATACATACGTCTCATTACTGAGAAAACCTGCTTGAATCCATTGTTTCAGACAAAATAAATGGAAATGTTCATTCTTTACCTCTGATCTATTTATCATATTCATCAGTTTTAAAAATTCTAGATATCAAGAGAGGAATGAAGCAGCACTAATAGCATAATCTGTATCACTAAGACCTGTGATAACATCAGGATTTTTTTTTTACAAATTCACTTCAGAAACTCAGACCAAAAACCACTAGGGAAGGTCCCAAAACAGGACATCAACATTTCACAAACCTTCCTCAAAAAAGTGAAGGATGAGAATGAAGAGATAAAATGAAGGATCAGTCTCTTCCAGATGTTGACATATGTATAAGACAGTCTTTCAAAGAAACAATCTCATTGCAGTGATCTGCAGTTGGCCTGCACAGATAAGCTACATATTGTAGCTTACTGTCTGTTGCCCACACATCTGTAAAAGGTGGTCATGACAAAGCTAGTATGAGCTGCAGGTAGAGCTAACCAGTAAGAAATACTGAGCACAGAGGTACATCTGAAATCCCGTTCCTTGGCACAGCCTAGCCATCTGACCCAGTGTTACACCTTGGACATTCTGGTACTCAGAGCCCCAGATTACCTTCTGTGAATTTACCTAATTCATCATGGCTCACACTTTTATAATTAATACTAGTGGTGTTATCTGGAGACTGTTTCTTCCATAATATCCTAGGAATTAAGCTGCATACCCAGGAATATGGTATTCAGGGTTTGGGTCCTCTTCAAGCCTTGGAGGGATCTTGAAGAAGCCATTTTCATCTTGTCTTCTGGAGGGGTCTATCTTAACAAATTTGGCTTGCATGGAAACCCCCAAGGTTTCAGAAGCTCTGAGAAAAACAAACCTCAAAAAACTAGTGTGCCAATATAGACTTAAGTCAGGAGAGACATTTGAGACCCACAACTTCTCATATCAAATTGGCATCTCCCTCCAACTGCAAAACCCACCAATGATTTATTGTAAAACTATGACACTTCCATTTTGCTTTATCTTTATCTTTTCGGATTTTCAATAGGAAGGAGATAAAATCAAAGGATGAAAGGAAACAAAATACAGAGCAAAATGTTCATATAGGTGCAGAATCACACAAGAAGATTGTCAGGGAGCATGACACTGCTACAGTCTAAGAAGATGCTCAAGCAAATCCAAGAATTAATTTCGATTCCCAAATTCAGCTGAAAAAAACAAACCAGGTTATAGAAAGCAAACTTCAGTTATACCCTAGACATCTGCTTAAGACAGAGCAACTAATCTCAGTGGTAGGATGGAAAAGTCTTACTGGAGAGTAAGATCTCTCTTTCAGATCATATCTTCATCTGTGGTAAGGGGACTGGTCTCTCATATATGTCTCTAGTTACGCAAACCCATGGGCCTAAATATAATTTTCTGGCACTCTAAGTGCACTGTTGCTCAACAGTATTTTCAGAGGATTCTTTTTCCCTAGCTTTTGAATGTGTTTCCTGTAGACTTGGGGCATACACTTATCTCTATAAAGGACTTACCTTTGTGCTTAGTGACTCCTCTTCTGCAAAATTGTTCTTCATGTCAATATATTGAAAGGAGAGCTGTTGTTGGTAAGGTGAAATTTACATTTTTTTTTCAGATAGGTGTTCTGTTTTGCAAATAATGCCTCCTATTTTATGAATGCCTTTGAAGGGTGTGGTGATGCATTTTAGCATTTCAATATATCTCAAAAATAATTAGAAATAGGCTACAGTAAGTGAGTATTAATGCTCAAATCCCTGTGATTAGGTCACATGCGGTCTAAATTGCAAGACTTGAAATAACAATCAAACATAAGCGTTCACTTGACAGATCATATAATTATAATACACTTCACTACACCTTGTTAAATATGTCATAAACATAAGCTATGTTCCACAAACATTTGTTCTGCTTCAGGACCTGGCCAAAGGTCAGAAGAGGAAAGACAAACAAAAAATGACAAAGCAGATTAATGAGACATTTTAAAACTGCAGAGCACTTTCAGCGAATTTGAATTCTGCTGCAAGCTAGCATTTCATCCTTTTTTCAGTGATCCTGTATTAATTCATCAGAAATTTTATCTCTTTATGTAGAATTCTGAAAAGTTTCTGAGATGTGTGATAGCAAAATCAGAAAGGTTACACATAGATTGACCAGAAGTGGATGAGATAATGAAATTTTGTAGGCCCTTGCAGATTTCTGACATTAAGACTTTTTTTTTTTATAGGTCAGTTGATATTAACAGATGAATTCAACTCTGCTCCTATCTCAGAAGACAGAATTTGATAGCTTCACTACTGTAATGTTCTTACAATTGGATCTAACCCATTTTTTTTATTTCTTAAGTAATCTTTCGCTTTCCTACTTCTTACTCTGAGTTTCTGCCACACTGAGACTCTGATTTACGAGATTTACTTAGGGATATAGGAATTTCTTCATTATATGAGCTGTTTAAATTAAGACAGAGTGACTTTATAAGAGCTACAGTTTTAGTTCAAATAGAATTTATGGTCTTTATATAGAAACATTAGGAAGAATTCTTTGCTCTGTTTTCTTGCCTTAAAAATTTATGAACCCATAAGAGGCCATCTTTTTTTATCTTAGGGTTAAATTCTATAGATCCTATGGAAAGTTCAGGAACAGATGAATACAAAAGCTGCTTTCTTTATTCCTCTGTAGAAGAGGTGGGAAACTGATGAACAGAAAGAAGACTGAGGAGTTATGGGACTCCTCACGTGATTAGCTGCTTCTCAGTGGGAGCTAGGACTGTAGAATTTGCCTTCTGATATCATATACCAGCAATAATGAATATTAACATGAAAAGATAGTGGTAACATTATCTCACAATTTTTATTAGAAAGTGATATTAAATCATCTTTCTGAAGATTACATTTGCCAACTGCATTGACCATAAAGTACTTCAAAGACAGTCTCTACTTCATTGAATTGGTGAGGAAACCCCAGTGCAGAAAGGTGAAATGACTTGCCAGAAATACTGCTGGATGTATCACTCCTGTTGAGTACTATCTTCCTTAGGCTGGGGATGATAAAGTATTGAACAAGGAATTGGGTTTTTTTCATATTGAATGCCAAGTCTTCTAGCTATTGTAGTGTTGTTCTCCTGGTTACTGGTAAAAAGTGTCTGATCCTACCGTGATTTTGTGAGTTGAAGTGTTATATACTGAATATATATGGCTTCATAACACTTGTATCTACACACATGTGCTATTCTTACTGTTGTTTTTTTTTTTAATGTATTGGCACTGATATTGCAGATTACATAACATATCAATCATATGATATCAAACCAACACATTACTTCAAATGAAAGACTGCTTTTTGTGCTATCTTAGGGTTTTAAACACACACATTTCTCCGGGAAGTTTACAATCTAACAAAACAGTTTGTTCATCATAAAGATGTTTACTACCATAACTGAGAGAGTTGGGGTTGTTCAGACCGGGAGAAGAGAAGGCTCTGGGGACACCTTATTGCAGCCTTCGAATACCTAAAGGGGAGCCAGGAGAAACTGGAGAGGGACTTTTTACAAGGGTAGGTAGTGACAGGACAAGGGGCAATGGCTTTAAACTGAAAGAGGGTAGATTTAGCTTGGATATAAAGAAGAAATTCTTGACTGAGGGTGGTGAGGCACTGGAACAGGTTACCCAGAGAAACTGTGGATGCCCCATCCCTGGGAGTGTTCAAGGCTAAGTTGAATGAGGCTTTGAGCAGTATGATCTAGTGAAAGGTGTCCCTGCCTAGGGAAGGGGGGTTGGAACTAGATGATCTTCAAGATGCCTTCCAGCCAAAACCATTCTGTGATTGTATGATTCTATGATATGTTATTTAGCTGCTTCTACTATAAGAATTTTTTTATTATCTTCAGTGAGTATTGTACACTTGGACTAGCTGGAAAACCACTATCTTTATTCCAATCTTAAATCTTGTGGTGTTAGCCAGCTCAAACCTGAAAGTATACAAAGTTATTTGTGACAGTAACTTATCTCCATAGAACCTAGGAAATACTAATTTAAAAATAATTTAATATTTATCTTTGTCTTTTCTTACAATACCATGAAATGGGTATATGCAGGACTAATTCAAGGCCTTAATCAAATCCCGCTGAAACCTCTTACACTTCTTACTGACTTCGATGAATTTCAAACCTGATCTGTAGAGAAATCCCTGTATTAATTGTGACGCTGTCTGAAGGAAAGAGTATTTCTTGTGATTGCTCACCCAAACTCTATTTGGGGTACAGATGCACCAATGGAATTGAGGCCTGTTTCTGGTAAATTATCATTATTGGTTTTAGTATGGACTCTTCAGAGACACCACTTGTTACTGGTTTCCACTTGGACATTGAGCCATTGACTGCAACTCTTTGGATGCAGCCATCCAGCAAATTTCTTACCCAGTAGTCCTTACATCAAATCCATATCTCTCCAATTTAGAGGTAGCATATTGTAGGGGCCTGTATCAAAGGTCTTACAGAAGTCCAGGTAAATGATACCTCTGGTTCTTCGCTTGTAAACTCAATATTTATACACTTAGCCCAAACGTTCCCCAGATGATTTACTTTGCTTTCACATGCTAACAAGTGATCTTTAATGGAAAATGTGCCAATCATCTGGTCTTTTGCAATAGCGGTTCAAATGGAAGACAGGGTTAAATCTTACCTCAGAAGATGTCCTGACTACTGCATTACCCTTGAAAAAATCCCATCTTGCCTTTTCAAGCTGAGCCACTGCAGCAACAGAAACAGAAGAATTGGTAGAGCTGCTAGGTGACTGACTGGCACAGCAGGAAAAGCACTCACCCTTCTGCACAGACACGGTGTTTCAGTAAAGGATTTACATTCCCCGATGGTGCTTGTACCCTTCTGGGACATAGAAAGGGTGATTGCATAGCACTGTGCCGGGAAAAGATCTGTAAGGCCACCTAGTTCAATTCCTTCCTCAAAGCTGGGCCAACACCAAAGTTAGACCAGGTTACTTAAGAGCTTTGTGCAGTCAGGCTGCACAACCTCTGTGGGTAACCTGCTTAATTATCCTCTCAGAGATTTATTTTTTCTCATGTTGTGTGTTTCTACAAACCATCACTGTCTCCTAAAGCTCCTGAGGACAAGAAGACAAGCTTCTATCTGCTCTCTTCCGCAGGAGAAGTTCCTCCTATCAGACTGCCAGGAAAAAAGAAGTAACTCCTGCTTCAGAAACAAAATAGTTAGAATTAATGACATATTCTATTGATTTCTCTTGCCCTGTAGGATGGAGGTTGGGGGGCTAACACCGGCAGAGACTTAACAGAGCTAGACAGAAACAAGGGTAGCATCTCCTGTACTCTGATGCTGAAGGAAAAGAGCAAATTCCTCATCCGAGTAGAACAATAGTATTGATCTCCATAATTCAAAACGTGTTCAGTGACTAGCCTGTAGTTGGTAACAATGCAGCAGTCAGAAGACTTTACTGGAAGACTTTGTGTAGCAATCTGAATGTTATGCTAATAGTGTCATAAAGTAATGGGTTTGAGGGATCACAGAGAGTGGAGTAAATGATGGGAAAATTCAAGGAAATAAAGAGAGGTGAAGATCAGAAGGAAGCAAACAGAAAAATTCAGAATACTCTGTGTTAGAAACTTTTCCACTTCCAAGTGTGGTCCCAAATAAATGCACAAGTCATGACACAGCATACTTCTATAGGCTTGTACTTCTTAGTTCTTTTCTTCTCCCTGACAATCAGACAAGAATTATAGAAATGTTATGACTACATAAACTACAAAGGAAAAGAACAGGAAGCAGAGCTACTGTAACACAACACGTTATTTTACCTGAAAAGATAATAACAGTTGCTTTATATTAACCTCCCACAAAGAACTGTATTCAGTCCAAGAAATCACACACAGAGAGCAGATAAAATAATGATAGTGAAGTACTAATGACAGATATGTTTCAACAGCATATTAGAAATGACCCAAATAAAGGTTTTGAAACCTGAGAAGCTGGCTGTGTGACGAGTTCTGCCTTTCACCATCTCAGATATAAAAGTGATTGATGACACTGGAAGTGGCTTACTCTCTCTGAAATTATAACCAGATAAGACTTTTAAAAAGTGGAGAATTAATGTGCTTTAGGCAGCATCATGTCCCACCTTGTACTAGGTGTCTTATCTCTTTAGAAGAAGCATTAAGGTGCAATGAACAAATGCAAATTGCCTCCCTGCTCTGCAGTGGCTGGTGGTGGAAGTGAGCAGCAAGGGTGCACATCGGTGTGAAGAGGCAGTCCCATGGGACATCTAAGAATGATTTGCGAAGTTATTGGCTAGTGGCCTCAGGAAGTCATTCCTGAACTCCAGGGAATAACAAAAGAAAAAGAGAGGAAAGTGTGAAGTTCTACACCATGCTGAACTCTTACAAGTGTCTTCTCTGTTCTTGGTTGCATATACAGAAGTAGAGTGAAAGATAACCAAGGTCCTCTTCATCTCACTGTAAAGAACACATGGGTAAATGTATTGGTTATCGAGAACCAATACATTTCCTCAGCATTTATAGGGTCTAAAATGCCTGCATGTCACAGATTACGCTATTCATAACTCTGTTCTGAGCCTACAACAGGATTTGGCCTATTTTATTAGTCCTTTTCTATGTTAGTATTTTTATAAAGATGCAACCAAAGTCACACATGCTCAAATTAGTTATGAAAGAAGGCCTTCCTTATAAAAGCAGGCAAACAAAGGTGCCTAAAATGCAATCACAAGGATAGAATAACTAGCTGTGAAAGACTATGGTTTGATTACTTTAATGTTCAGATCATATTTCCCTTGATTTTAAAGGATTTAGGATCAGACTGCCACTGTACAAGTAGTAATGATACATCTTTAACCTTACTCAGCCAGGTTGATGATGAAAGCATGTGACTTGTAATAAAGGCAAAACATGGTTTTATGCCAGAAAATAGTGAAATGGAAGTGCTCAATTTTTAATGCGATTCTGTGTATTAGTAATCTAGGAATGAGCACCTCGCAGATTAGTAGCTTACTAATTTTTTATTCAGTTTTTTTTGTTGTTTTTTTTTAGAGGTCGTTGATTTAACATCTTATTAGTTTAGTCGTTTATTTAGTCATAAACCCAAGTCAGTCTGCAGCCTTTTCTGGCAAAGGCTGGAAGTAGTTTAGAAGGAGCAACAGTGAATTGCAAAAAGCATTGCAAGCACGGAGAGTCAAATTCAAATGTAACTCATCCACATTTTTTAGAAATGGACTACTGAGATCATCATCAAACAGCCCGGAAAAAATCTAAGCCCACTCATTTTCCAAGGTTTAAAATACCTGAACTTATTCTGAACTCCAGTGGTACTTAAAAATTTGTTTCATGAAAACTACAGCAAAAATGACAGTGCAGCATTTTCTTCAGTATTATCCTATCTATGCAATAGTGTACATTTAAAAAAAAAAAAAAAAGATTTTAAGATTGCAGGTTACTGACACAATAGATGTAGAAGTTTGGATTATCAGAATGGGTAAAGATTTTTGTAACTGGGACATCTATTTATGGTAAAATTCTAGGTTGAAATAAACAGAAATCTTCCTAAATACTCTGAATAGTCAGATGGCCTTTGTTTTCCTTGTCTATACAATTAAATCTTTGATGTCTGCATAAATACCACAATATGCAACTGGCGCTCCAAGACATTTCTAGTCTAATTGAAATCTACCAAATATCCCATCTGAAAGTTCTTTTCAAATTGCTAGTGAATAGAGGGTTTGTAAATTTTTGCTGTGCACAAAGTAGGTAATTATAAATTAGGCATACTCTGATGCTAATACCACTTACAGTCATTCACATTTTCCACTGATGTGAACTTTTAAAGACAGTGAAACTTTAGAGGGCACTGAATATTAGGTTTTGATACTTCCTATTAAATGGTATATTTTTGTTGCTGCATTTATAAAACTTGGAGAAACGACTTCATTACACGGCAAATTCAGTAATTTTACAAGCTTCTAGTCTTTCACTTGAGAAGTCTTTTTGCTTAATAAAGATGTTATCATGAGCTTTGAAAATACAGTAATAACACTTGTGTAGTGTAGGTCACTAGGTCCCATGCAGACTAGTGGGTGGATTAAAACCACTCTTTTCCTGCAGTCCTCAAGGAATATCTAGGAAATTTTAATTCTATAGTAGAGGCTGCACAGCTAAGTCCTCCTCCTCCTCCCCGCTTAAATGTATCATGTTTTGAGTCTCTGTTGTTATGTGTTTTTACTAGCAATTCTTCATCATTGAGGTTTTTGAATTCTAGGATTTTCTGGAAATAAAATGAACACAGCTTAGAGAAAGTCCATGTTTTCAACATGCTGTACACTTTGAATAACATTTAAAATTTTCTGCAATTTACAAATTATAATGCCTATTTTACAGATCTGTTTACAGATGACTTGACATGTAAAAACAGAAATGAAAAACAAAAATAAAAAATTTTCCAAACCTGGAAATGTTTTTACTGCAAAATAATTGCAACAATTTGGCCTATTAGCCAAACTCACCCAAAAAGACATAGACAAATGGCCTGTCAAACCATGAAACTGTTTGAGTGAGGAGCTGTGAACCCCACCACCCCAGTGATTCCTGCAGTCAATGGGTCTTTGCTAGCAGCTCATTTGCTCTTTTTTTTTTCTTCCTCTCTAGTCTTCATAGGTAAAAAGTTCAATAACTCCTTATGCAAATACTAATATTCTAGACACAAGTCTTCTCATGAATCATCATTTTAAAGGTCAGGAATTTATTATGCTTTATATATTTTTATCAGGAACATTGGTCCTGAACATTCATAATCATTCATATATCATAAATAACAGGTTACAATTCATATTCTTTCTGATATGTGCCTAGAAACAATAATCTTAGTGAAAACACTGTGTTATTTGATGCCCATTTGTTTATTAATCAGGGAAAGAAGTATATTTTTATTACATTATGTGCCCTTTTTGGTTCACATATTCTGAAAGATTAACTGTTCTTATTATTTCAATACCCAACGGCACAAAGCCAAGAGAAACAAGATTTGCAAAGGGTGCTAGCTAGAAACACCACGAGGAGAAGGCTCTGACTTTTAGGATTTTTCTTGCTGCTGTTTTATATTAGATTTCACAGTACATGCCTGCTGAGACTGACGCTGCTCTAATAAGACCACGGTCAAAAGTCACTGGAGAAAATAGCCATGTTGGTTTATGTTATGCCTGTGTTCTGAACCTTAAGGAGTTTTTCTTAATCACATCTCTGCCGGAGGCAAACCCCTTTGCAGATGAACCCAGAGATCAAGTTATGAGCGATTCTCATCCACGTCAGTGAAAAATTCGTTTCCTATGTTGAACTTGCTTCTGAAGGCCCCGTAAAATAAAGCGGTTGACTGTATTTGGCTGAAGCAGATGAGACAATTCCTTCCACTGACCCTGCTGTGGGAGTGATAGCTTCCAGCAAGAGAGTGATAGCAAACAGCTGGCAGACAGAGGTAGTGGAAAGGAGTTACCCTCAGCCCTCACAGCATTCCTACACTGACTGCCTAGCCATTGCCTGAGACTTCTGGACACTGAGGAGTGAAGGATTTGCTTTACTTTTCTTATCCATGCCAGTTTATTTGTAGGAACCAAGCACTAAATAACTTGGTAAAAAAACGATTAGCTGGTCACTTCCTTGACCTTCCTAACCCTGTGCTGAAGCATTTCCCAGTACTAAAGAAGAGGTGGAATGTCTATGCATCACTCAGTTCTGGACTATGCCTCTTTCTAGCTCACTCCCTGTTATATGAAAATAGATTATTTTTTAATTATTATTCTGATGTATGCACTGTGCTATTTTGGACAGATTTCTACAAAGGAATCTTGCAGTGATAGACTGTTTGCCTGATTCTTTTCTTACTTTACTGGTATTTTTTTATTGCTCTTGATTTTCTTCAGCCTGACTGCCTCATCCTGTACCACTGAACTCAATGGAAATTCTAAAATTAATGTAAATACATGCTTTTAAAAAAGTACTCAAGAAGACAAGAGCAGATCTATGTTCTCAGCACCATCTGATGTCACCATAAATGTACAAAAACTTCCAAAATAATAGGTCTCAAATGTTCTCAGAACTCTGGTGTAAAATTAATATTTCCATCAGCTGTTCTATCAATGTCAGCAACTCATCACTGGAAATTTCAGATCACTCAAGTCTCCCTTAAAATTGGAATGAAATATAACCCTCCCTAAGAAAAATATTTTCCACCTGATTTGTGCTTTCAATTTAGAATCTGTAAGCAGTATAATGTCCTTAAGACCTTCTGATTTAGGTTAAAACTATGCACTGTCTTGAGAAATACCTAATTTATTTATTTTTTCATTTTTTGTCAGTCCTTGGCACTAATCCTTGGTAACTTGGATATGCTTGCCACTACTGTCTGCGTGAAAAAAGCATGCAGACATGTTTACGTTGCTCACAGGGATTTTTAGTAACAGATTTGTTATTCGGTTACAAAGTTTGAAATTGATCAGTTTTGCCTGAAGTTCTTCTCTGATTGTTTATCTAATATTGCAACTTAGAAAAGGCTATGAAAACACTATCTTTTCAATGCCAGTGGTATGAATAATTAAAAAAATACAGACATCTTGAAATATATAAAATACAGAAAGATTTTGTTACACATTTTAAATGTCAAGACAAGTTTTGGACTATCTACGTAGGGCCTTAAGAAGTGTTCTGGAAGATATATTTTAACTTAGAAGAGCAAAGTACTGTTGCTTGATTTTTTTACAGCAAGGGTTAACATATTAACAAGATTTTAAAATGCTAGGATTGAAAGATTTCCATTACAGATTTTTGGTTATTCCTTGAATTTTAGTTTTAGATCTACTGCTGAATCTCATGTTCTAATTCGTTTGACTTACTGACATCCTGAGCTGACTTCAAAACTAAAAAATATTTAATGGAAAAAATGGATAGCTAATACATAGAGTTTAGCATATGCTTAAGCACTTAAAAATCCCAATAAAATTATCTCTGGATCTTATACTTACACTTTGCTCTTAGTATGTGCTGAAAAACCCTCACAGTAATGATGAAAGCAAAAACAAATAACCACAACACAGCAGAACGATCTTACAGAAAGGACTTTTAAAATACACTCAACTATCTCCAACGAAACAGTTTCCACTACTCCATCTCAGGTCTCTCACTTCTGGCCCTTGAAGGAGAGCAGAAAACATCTACTAAAAACTAATAGAATCAGAATAGCTTGGATTGGAAGGGACCTTTAAAAGTCATCTAGTCCAACCTCTGTGCAATGAGTAGCGACATCTTTAACTAGATCAGGTTGCTCAGAGTCCCGTCCAGCCCCAGGGATGAGGTACCTGCCACCTTTCTATGACATCTGTTCCAGTTTTCATCATCTTCATTGTAAAAAATTTCTTACTTATATTAGCCTGAATCTACCCTCTTTTATTTTAAAACCATTACCCCTTGTCCTTGTCGTGGTTTTTGGACTGAGGGTCGAGACAAGAACCGAGAGGGAGTACCCACCAACCATGGTCCCGGGCAAAACATGACTCATGCTTTCTTCATAAAACAAAACAATTTATTAACAGTTACTTAACAGGAGACATAAGGGAACAAAACCGGTTACTTGAGAGGAGAAAAGAGAAAACAAGGCCAGATCTTAAAACAACACCTCCTCACCCCATTTCCTTTCGTTCCTGGCTCAACCTCCCCCCCGGCGGCGCAAGTGGACAGGGAATGGGGAGTGCAGGTCAGTTCATCCATGTTGTTACTGCCGCTCCTTTCTTAAAGGAGGAGGAGTCTTTACACCATTTTTCCCTTGCTTCGGTGGATCCCCTACTCATGAAGAAAAAAGTCCCCAAACTTTTCCAACGTGAGTCCTACCCGCAGGATTGCAATCCTTCCCCATGGATCGCACCAGTTCGGGCTTTACCAGTCTCGGCCTCTTAGGGAGCTGCTGCCACTCGCGTCGGCGTGGGTCGTCCCACGGATTCCAGACGCCTCCACGACCTCGTCGTGCATTCCATGCCCCATTATCAACAGTACCTGGTCGCGCATCCCCTGCTCCACAACCTCTCCTGGGCTCAGGCATCTCTTTTCCGATGTGGGTTTCTCCACGGGTCACAAGTGGGTCTCTGCTCTGCCGAGTACACCCTGGCTGCAGGGGGGCCACCTGCCATCTTCACACCGATTGCAAGGGAAGCCTCAGCTCCAGTACACCTCCTCCTGCTCCATCTTGACTGACCCGGTCGTTGTGGTTGTCTTCTCTTAGATCTTAATTCCCTCTAGAGGAGATCGGCCCGGCGGGCACCCCGGGAGCGAGGTGCTTCCCGAGCCCCCCATACGGCTCCCCCGGCGCCATCTTGAGCACATGGCCCCGGCCCAGGCCCGGACAGCCACCCGGCCGGGAGCCGGGAGCGAGGGCAGCGCCCTCCTGCTCTCTCCTCGCTCCTGAGCAAAAAGCTCTTTTCCCGCCCCTTTGTCCCAACTTAAATAGGGCAATTCGCAGAGGCGCCAATTTGGCTCAACCTCCCCCGGGGGGGGATGGGACTCAGATCTGGTGGCACAGGGAGCAAATCCCCTCCCCTGCCACCAGAACACCCCCCCCATCAAACTATCACAGTCCTACAGGCCCTATTAAAAAGTCTGTCCCTATCTTACTTAAAAGCCCCCTTAAAGTGTTGAAAGGCTGAAATAAGGTCTTCTCAGAGCCTTCTCTTCTCCAGGCTGAACAACCCAACTCTCTTGGCTTGTCTTTGTAGGAGAGATGTTCCAGCCCTCTGATTATCTTCGTGGCTGTCCTCTGGACCCGCTCTGACAGGTCCATGTCTTTCTTGTACTGAGTACTCCAGAGCTGAATGCAGTACTCCAGGTAGGATCTCACGAGAGTAGAGTAGAGGGGCAGAATCACCTCCCTCGACCTGCTGGCCACGTTTCTTTGGATGCAGCCCAGGATACGGTTGGCTTTCTGGGCTGCAAGCTCACAAATGTGCAGGAATAAAATGTGGGGAATAAAATAAAATGCTAGGAAAATAAAATATGTGGAATAAAATCCACAAGTCTATTGAATAGCAAAACACATAAACTTTGACAGAGTACCCTTTCCCTTCACCCACTACTGTGTTCCACAAGCAGCAAACAAGATGTGCCTCTTCTCCCTGGCAATTAACACCTCTCTCTTCCCCAACCCTCAGCTTACATCTCTTTTACTGGAAAGATTTTAATGTTTTCTTACAGACATGGTCTGATAAACACCTAATTGTGCTGTTAGCATTGCTTTCAGGTTTTATTTGGTTGCTAAGTTTCCTGCTTCAATTTCAGAAATGAGGACAAGACAGTCACTCTGAAGACTTGACCTGCTAGCTTGACCATGCTAGCAGATCAAGTAAAAGATTAGTGCTGAAATGTGTCCTTTCAAACCACTTTTTATGAGCTACTCCTTTTTAATTCAGAGATTCAAAAATGAGGGCTTATAGGGCAAGTTCTACAGGCTAGAACTGAGAAAATCAGTGATGGAAAAGTCATCTGTAACATTTACCTCTCCCTCTACTACTATTCTGGTTTGTACAACTGCAGGAGCTTACTTCAATGGCTTTCTGACCCATCTATTTCCCTCATCTTCGACCAGACTCCAAATATTTGCAAATCACATATCTTTATAAAAAAGAAGATACAGAAATACAGAAATATCTTTTTATCCTAGTGTGACAAACACCTTGGGCTTCTGGCATGGACCCCATGACCTCATATCAGAAATTGCCACACTTCTGGGATACCATGGATCACTGGACCGCATTTGCTCCGCACTTTATCTCTGAAATACCAACAGACAGATGGTCACATTCAGCTTGAATGGAGAAGCTCAAATTGGTAGTATGTTGGAAAGCTGGTCATTTATTCATGTGTTCTGTTGTTTGATTTGCCATCACGTGCTTGTGTGAGGAAGCTTTAACATTGGCTACCCCTTTAAGTCAATCTAAGATAAAATGAAAATAAAAAAACTTATTTATATGACCTATCTTAAGAAGTCTTTCATAGGATAAATCATCTAAAGATGCCTGTTTTTCTCCACTGGTCATAAAGGGAAATTCAAATGTCTAAGCTGAGATAGGTGATCCCACCCTCAGTATATAGATTTCAATGTGAATGACATCCATCTCCTCAACCTTATATGAATATCGGCTTGTACATAAACACATATGCTGACATCAATATCAGAGTAATGCACTCAGCTTATTACTGTTTTTTGATTGAGACCAGCCATAAATGTAGTCAACTATTCGGGATAATAACAGATTTATTGTGATTGGTCCCCAAAATCCTTGGCCTGCATATTCCAGACAGGCCCACCCTTCTCTCCAGGAGAGGAATCCCTATCCTTTTTATTCAACGCTCACGTTAAGCCGTTTCTTTCGTTCAGTTGTATTAAAAGCTTTTCTGTGGGATTTAAGCAATCATTTTCACCAGTCAAATACTTAATGTTGATAATCAAATGAGCTCCTATAGTAGTAGCTGCCAAATCCCTGCAGTCCAAAGAATGGTTATAAATGAAATCCCTTGGGCAACCATGCACAGCAAGCAAATTAGTAACTATCTTGATTGATTTATGGGCAACTTATAGAGAGAAAAAGTCTGTAATGGGATAAAATATATACATCATATACTATGAATTGCTGATAGCTTGCCAGATCATCTACTGTGGCCACCTGCAAACCATAGGCATGAGTATCATATTGCAGCAACAACCCACGGAGAAGAATTTATATTCTAGAACAGTAAGTTGGATTAGAAGACTCTATGGAACAACTCAGTGTTCTCATATGTTCATTGAGGAGACATCCAGAGCCAAATGCTGGGAAAGCTAAATACATTTTTGTACCTGCATTCTCTCCTCCTTTGTTGCTTACCGGATTACTTACGATTTCATGTTATTCCGGTGAGACAGAGCCCAGGATTCTCTCCTGAGGCAAGGCATCTAACTCAAAGAAGCTCATTCTTAAAAAATATGACCAAAGTAATTTTCAGTTTGCTTGACCTATGGGTCACAGCACCAAACAGGGAAGTTGATTTCCTTTTCACTGTAGAGGAACAGAAGCAACTTGGATGTCCCAGGTCTTGGCAAACCTGTTATGTAACCTCCTGTTGACTCTGTATCTGAAACTTAATGAGTCTTATGTTCTTACAATATCCCATTTCACATCATATTCATCTTCTACCAGAATCCACTATTAACATAAAATCCAGACCATTTTCTGGTCCAGCTTCTTCAGCACCACTGGATACATATTGCTGAGTGGGCTTGTGTTTTTACAGTTGGCTTAATGCTCCAAGATTCGGCCTTTATCCGCTGTGGGTAATGATTCATTCCCACAGACTCTTGCTATTAGGCTCAGGAACTTGGGAGGTCTGAAAGCAAACCTTACCAGTGAAAATCTCAGCAAAAGTAGGCACACAAAGCAAGCTGTGAATTGTAACATCAGAGAGATGGTTTCTTAACTTTCAACACCAAACAGTACTGTCCTTTCTTGGATCAGATCAAAAAACACTGCTGGAGAAGGTTTTAATTCTCTGTGGTGGCCAGCTTCCACAGGGAATGTCACAAGTAGTTTATAAATCAAACATAGTCTGCCTGAGCCCAGCATAAGTGTGAACCTCTCAGTGGCTAATTTGGGTTGGATAGGTTAGTTCCAGTGTACTCCACACATACCACCCCTTTTTTCGTGCTTAGGCTCAGAGTCATGGAACGGGAACACAGGAGCTGGTAGAACCAATAAACTTCCTGTAAAGTTAATATTTGAAAATTGAATTTGAGCAATTTTTTTGCCACTTCACTACACAGCTTGAGTGTAGTACAATCTACAGATGTGCTTTATGACACAGAATAGTCTGCCATCCCTACCTGGTGACAGCTCTCTCTCACTTTTCCTTTTATCCCTTTCTTCCAAATTTAAAGCTATGTATTTTGCTAGCAGTGAGAAAATCTAGTGAGTATTGGGTGTAGAAGACACAGTGGTAGCTAAGCTCCTCTTTGTCCTATTTTCATGTTACAGCATATGGTAGAAAATCAGATGTTGAGAGCTAATAAACATTTAGAAAGGCCTGACTGAACTATTTTCAAGTGTCTTGCATATTTCATATGATCTATTGTTTAGAACAATAATAAACAATGCTAGTAACATCCTCAGGTTATGTTTAATATTAAAGAGTAGCTTCCCTGATGTATTTAGAGAGAAGAATGAAGAAATAACTAGGATGATACTAAATCATGATACACTGGTCTACATTTTCAGTGGGTTATCAGTAGACTCTGCAAGAGTGTGACAGCTAATCTGCATGTGACAGAATTGTGTTCTTAGTGTGTTAATGACTGTATCTTCATTTAATGCAACAGATGCAACAAGAATCCCTATAGATCAATGTTGCTACATATGCATAATATAAAGCTCTCTGATCTTCCAAACTCCTTACATCTATAGTCTAAAATGACTAATCAAAATAAGGCTACTGTGAAGCATAAATCAAAGTGAAACTTCTCCAATAAAACAAAAAAATAAATCACTCCCATCAAATTAAAATTTTATTCAAAGCCTGAGACTTTGGGAATGAATTTGCAATATCTATTTATTACAGCAAAGGATGATGTAAGGGAGAACAGTTGTCCATGAAATCTATAAAAATGTGATTCAAAATTTAATTTTTTTACTATTTTAAGTCACACTATTTCAATATGATAATGTAATTAAGTAGCAGGGACAATATCATATAAGAGAAAGGGTTTACTTTTGACTTCACTGCAGGAAGTAGCATAGCATATGAAACATCCTTTTCACCTATATCAGTTCTCTCCTACTGTTTCCAAGCCAACCATCTTAAGCTATTGCTGTTGCTTCAGGCTTATTAATCTTTACCAATACTGTATTCAGCGTTTTGCTCTAAAAGATTTTTAGACCACTCAGTGGATAAAGAATTGGCTGGATGGTCACACTCAAAAAGTTGTGGTCAACGGTTCAATGTCCAAGTGACAGCCAGTGACGAGTGACGTTCCTCAGGGGTCAGTACTGGTGCCAGGTCTATTTAACATCTTTGTTGGCAACATGGACAGCAGGATCGAGTGCACCCTCAGCAAGTTTGCAGATGACACCAAGCTGTGTGGTGTTGTGGACCCACTGGAGTGAAGGGTTGGCATCCAGAGGGACCTTGACAGGCTGGAGAGGTGGGCCTGTGAGAACCTCTCAAGTTCAACAAGGCCAAGTGCAAGGTCCCGCACGTGGGTCGGGGCAATCCCATGCACAAGTACAGGCTGCGCAGAGAATGGATTGAGAGCAGCACAGATGAAAAGGACTTGGGAGTGCTGGTGGATGAGAAGCTCAACATGAGCTGGCAATATGCGCTGGCAGCCCAGAAAAGCCAACCGTATGCTGAGCTGCATCCAAAGAAGCAGGTCAAGGGAAGTGATTCTGACCCTCTGCTCTCCTGAGACCCCACCTGGAATACTGCATTCAGCTCTGGAGTCCCCAGCACAAGAAGGACGTGGAGCTGCTGGAGTGGGTGCAGAAGAGGGCCACGAAGATGGTCCAAGGGCTGGAGCACCTCTTCTACGAAGATAGGCTGAGAGAGTTGGGGCTATTCAGCCTGGAGAAGAAAAGGCTCCAGAGTGATCTTATTGCAGCCTTCCAGTACTTAAAGGAGGCTTACAGGAAAGCTGGAGAGGGACTTTTTACAAGGGCATGTAGTGATAAGACAAGGGGCAATGGCTTAAAACTGAAAGAGGGTAGATTTGGATTAGATATTAGGAGGAAATTTTTCCCTCTGATGGTGGGAACACACTGGAACAGATTGCCCAGAGAAGTTGTGGCTGCCCCATCCCTGGAAGTGTTCAAGGCCAGGTTGGATGAGGCTTTGAGCAACCTGGTGTAGTGGAGAGTGTCCCTGTCCATGGCAGGGGGGTTGGGACTAGATGATCTTTGAGGTCCCTTCCAACCCTAACCATTATATGATTCTAATATTCTATGAATGATCGGATTCAGATGTGTAATGTTTAAGACTCCTGTAAAGTCTGATTTGCCCTCATGTCAATCTGGCATGTGAACCACACCTCTTATTTGCTCAGAAGATGAGAAAATGGTTTGAAACAATGGCTAACTAATGGCAATGGAAAGAAAAATGTTTTACTAAAGGTCACTATTCACTGTGAAGGTGACTGTGATCAGGATTGAGTCATGGTGGTAATTTCTAACACAGTTGTTAATACTTGGTAGTTAGATGAAAAGTAGAACCGTTTTAGGGGTTAACCTGCTATCAGTCCCTGAAATGAGGTCAGGTGCACACCTTACCCTTTTTACCTTAACATTATTCCTGGAGTAATGACAATTAGCAACAGAGTGAGTAAAGAAGCAAACCTAACTTCCCATGATTTCACACGAGAATTTCAGGCAGCCACAGAACTAGCTGTCAGAATCTGCACCCAGACTTCTTGCCCCATGACTTCAGTGAAAATGGTTTTAATCTTAGTGCAATAATAATTTTCTGATTTCTATTAACTCAATCAGTTTGAACTAATCCAGCCTCCACTGAAGGTAACAGAAGTGAATTAGTAAACTGTGTCTCTAGAATACCACTCGCTTCCCTGCTATGCCCAATTATTTCGTGTATAACAGAGACTAAAAGACCATTAGACTTCTCTTCTGCTTTGCAAAGTTCTCCCAGCTATAAACTGGTTTAAGGTCTACCAGCTGTAAAAAATATTAGCAAATTGGCTTTCACTACTTTATGAACATGAAAATGAACTTTTAAGGGCTTATTTAACAATTATCACTTAGAACAAGCATTTTTCTTCTCTTTCTTCTATATTGCAGGTAAATGAAGCAGACTGAAAGCTTAAAAATTATTCTCAGTTTCTAGTCAGAGTTCTCAAAATCTATATTTACCAGGTGGGAATTCAGATATATACTCTTCAAAACCAAAATTGGCCTGATACTTCAAGTTAATTTCTATGGCCAGAAAAATTTTGGGTATATATCACATGAATGACCAATCACGTTATGAAGCATCGTCCCTTCCAACCTACCTGATCCCTCAGTGGATCCATGGATGCTCTGAAAATAACTAGTTCAAAATCTTGTTTTATCCATGAGCAAAATTTTTTATATTAGTAGCCTAACCCTGTCACCCCATTTTGCCAGCAAAATAAAGGTTTCTATATTCAGTTGTTCCTTAGACACAACATGAAAATTATACAGGTTTCTTTGATCAGTCACCTCAGTAAGTCACTAAGCGTAGATTGTTTGCTCTACTGTTGAAACTTTGCTCCAAAACACTGTGTACAGAGCATACGTTCTGAATTGTCTGTGTATGTACAGTAATAAAATGTTCCTTCATTCCTAATCAAAACACGTACTAGTACATTTTAGGACACTTTTCTTCTTAGCTAGATTGAGAGTTGATTTATATTTAGCTAAATGTTCCTTTCTAAAGGAATTCCAATTCAATTTCAAAGAGACAAACATCTCTGCATTCTTCAAATAGTGTGCATGGCAAAAATATCAGAAATGTTTGGCATTATTCAGGAATGTGTACATCCAGAAGACTACGCTTACTTTCCATGCCCGAATAATCTAAACCAGAATACTCAATATGAAATGTTCCTCCCTATTACCCTACAGAGCTGGCATAACATAATGGCTTTCTGAATCTTTGGTATTCCAGGAGCAGCTGCTTTGTTCTCATTCATCCTGGAGCTGACAAGGCTATCTCTGAATGCTGAGGTTCAGCATATGCCTACTTTCCTGGCCAGTTCTTGCTGGCTGCTACCCACAGCTGGCAGAAAGTGGTGATCAGGCATAACCGCCAAGTTTATATGTAGGGAATGGCTCAGTCCTTTTAAAGAAACTGAGATTAATTGGGAAAACTGAATTAAAAAGCAAGGGCTGTAAACAGGCGTCTCTAAATCCCAAAGGAGAGAGCTTTTATATCTTAGTCGCTGACTAAGCACGTTGACTAGCTTCCTCATGAAGCTAATCATTTAACAAGTTTCTTTAGCTTCCATATATCGTTAGTTGCACTGGACTAGGTTTTGAGAATAAAGAGTAGTTTTGTCATTAAGACTGTGGTTTGCTATACAGTAAACATAGGATAATTTTCAAATTGTGCCACAGACACCTTATGATACAAGTAGCATACTATTCCATTTCTTTGCATGCTTATTCTCCAAATAGGGGATAATATTGTTAAGATGCTGCAATGCTCAGTTCTGTGTTTCTAATATATACAGATATTATGACAACGAGAGACAGGAAGCAGACAGACAGTGCAAATATCCTTACCCTGGAGAAATATCTACTGAATGCGAATTTTGTTCATCTAACAGCAAACCAGTAATCTGTAATGATTTCAGCAGTTGGCCATTTGGTAGTAAAACCATCAGGCCTACAGTATGGGCAGATGCCTCTATAGCTATTATTTCATGCAGCTGAGATCAGGATTTGGCCCTTACATTTAAATAGCCCTGATGATTTCTGCTTCTAAAAATAATCTGGAAACAGATTGCAGAGGGTCAACGGTATGCTGAAGTACTAGCTCATCTATGAAATCTTTTTTTTATGAAGACTTAAAAGAGCATGTACCACAATGTCTCCCTTTTCTATTTCAGCTCCAGCAGTCTATAGCAAGAAGTGGTGGTGAATACAATAGTTTGCCAGATGAACTGAAAACCAACTTAGCCTGATGTTGCTTATGGCCTATTTACAATGCTGGCTACAAAACTCAACCTTCCTCTACTGCTCCACAAGCCTAAGAGAACAGTTTTACTTAGGCTATGGAAAAGTGGTATTTTTCAAAGCACTAGTCCAAACAGAGATTTGGCTGAAAAGAATATTTTGGGCAACAGCATGTTGTGTCCTTTCATGAGTGCTTATAATAATGGTACTTTTTGTTCTTGCCATGGCTTTTGGCAGATTTGCCTTTTTGAGGTTGAAAATAACTACAACAGCAGTATTTGTGTGACGTGAGTGTGAGCTGTGGGCTTTGTGTTGTACCTCTGCGTGAAGACCTGTTGCCTCTGAGGAGCTCGTGTGTATTAGCACTACATGCAGAGCTTCCTTTGAACACCCTTCAACAAATCAAAGTGGGTTTGAGATCTGACTGCCTTGCAAAGACATTGCAGCATCTCTGATGAATTCAATCCTTCCCTCTGCTAACACTCATTTTTTGGAACATAGGTATGCAAGTCAAGCTGTGGTCTGGACTCTCTCTTCTATGTTCTTGTTCCCTCCTAACTGTTGTCTAAGACTATATTTCATCCTTCATGGGGCTCCCACAGCCTTAGTCTATTTTTCCAGAGCATCAAAGATCCTAGGGAAGGGGAACCACAACCTCCCTGAGAGCAGTAGGAAAGGTGAAACGACTAGGGTTAGCAGGCAGGGCAGATGGCTCGCGGGTTTTTTAGCTAACACACCAGAGATCATAGAATCATAGAGTGGCATAGGCTGGAAGGGACCTTAGAGATCATCTAATCCAACCTCCCTGTCATGGGCAGGGTTGCCTCTCAACTAGACCAGGCTACTCAAGGCTCTGTCCAACTTGGCCTTGAAAACCTCCAGGGAGGGGACATCCACAACTGCTCTGGGCAATTTATTCCAAAGTCTTACCATCCTCGTACTGAAGAATTTCTTCCTAAAATCTAATCTAAATCTGTTCTCCTTCAACTTAAACCCATTTCCCCTTGTCCTATCAGTGGACACTCTTGTAAAATGTCCCTCCCCAGCCTTCCTGTAGGTTCCCTTCAGGTATTGGAAGGCAGCTATTAGGTCCTCCCGAAGTCTTCTCTTTTCAAGGCTGAACAATCCCAGCTCCTGCAACCTGTCCTCGTAGCAGAGGTGCTCCAGCCCCTGGATCATCTTTGTGGCCCTCCTCTGAACACGATCCAACAGATTTATGTCTCTCTTATGGTGGGGACACCAGAACCGGACGCAGTATTCAAGGTGGGGTCTCACAAGAGCAGAGTAAAAGGGGAGAATCACCCCTCTTGACCTGCTGACCACACTTCTCTTGATACATCCCAGGATGCAGTCGGCCTTCTGGGTCGCATGAGCGCACTGCCGGCTTATGTTGAGCTTCTCATCTATAAACACCCCGAAGTCCTTCTCTTCAGGGCAACTCTCAACCCACTCTGTGCGCAGTTTGTATTTGTGTCTAGGATTGGCCCGATCCAGGTGAAGGACCTTGCATTTTGACTTGTTGAAGCTCATGCAGTTTACACTGGCCCAATTCTCAAGCCTATCAAGGTCCCTCTGTATGGCATCTCTTCTCTCAAATGAGTCCATGGCACCACACAGCTTGTGAGAACGTTTTAATTCTGATTCATAGAGATGTTTGTGGAGAGGCTGTATATATTAGATATTTTTGTTATCCTTCAGTAGCTTTGGGAGGTATCAGAACTAGAGTTATGCACCTGCTGAAGCTGCCATGTAGGGTGATATGTTTCCCAGTAAACTTGCATAGAAAAGACTCTTTCTTAAGGGTGGCTAGGAGGACACAGCATGAATGGCAGAAGTTAGGAGGGAACATCGCGGGAGTAGGCTAAACTAGAAGGAAGAAATAGGGCCTCCCCAGAGCATCCAGTTGGTAGAATATAAGTTCACACACAATTATTCTCATAATGGTCTTTGAAGCATGCATTGCTTGTAATTCGGGTGTTGAAAGCTGTGGAGATTTTTTTCAGTCTCACTATGGTGGCATCAGAAGGCTCAAATCCAGTATCCAGATAAAAAACCTCTATTCCTTAGTCTAGCTGAGCTGCATAAAGAAGGCAAAAGAAGGCAGCCTGCAATTCAGGATCACATTGAGAGATTATATGAGAGTGTACTCAGACAACATGCACTTGGCCTGGAGTAAATAAAAAAAGTTAATTGCATTTGAGTCGTGAAGGGACTTCTGAAGCTGTTGACAATGGTTTTCAAGCGTTTATAAACAAAGAAGGTGTAAATCCCATTGTTGTGTGATGAGACAAATATTTTAATGGGTCTCTAAGCATCACGGTAAAGTCTCTAGAGAACAGTACAACAGGCTACAACTGAATCTTCACAAAGCTAAGCTTTCAATTGTTGTGCCAATATGAAATGTTTCAAAGAGCTGTGTATGTTCTCCAAGTACCTAAACTCAGACTAAGTTCATGTGGCTGAATAGAGCAAAAGGTCTTTGCTTTGGCCTGACATGCTAATGGAGTGAAACTTCAGTGATCTTCACTAAGACATGTATTTATTAAAAGCTTACTACTGTTCTGCCTGTTGAAGCCCAGCCAGGAACAACAGAGGAAGGCACTGGGCTGATGTCATTGTCTGGAGCTGTTGGGACCACATTTATCAAACTAGACATGCTATGGAGGCTAAATAACAGGTTGCAAGTATCGAGGGCCTTAAATCTAAAAGCCTCGTACTGTTTTGATAACTTTAAATAAAGATCCACTTATACTGGCAGTGAACTGATAGAAAATCCTCTATGCTGACTATACTTGCATTTATGTCACTGTTTTTCAGAAGCATAAAAAAAGTATGAGAATTCATGCATTGGGAATGCATGGAGACAAGTGATTTCTAGCCATACCTCTGCTAGTACCAGAGGAAGTAAGTTTGTTTGAAAACAAGTATTTGTTTTAAGTATGAGACACAGAGAACATCTGATATTAATCTGGAGATATTTAAATGACTTTTTGTATGCATTGCTTGAAAGATTGTCAGGACAAGTGAGCTATTCTTAAACCCCAAACGCACCAAAAGATAACTGACATACACAGATAAATGTCAATGTGTAGGTGGAAAGAAAGCAGATTAACAATTTTTATTTTCAAGTCTTATTCACTTAAGAAATTGTTTACAGCTTACGCATAATATGGTTTCCATTTTGTACAGATTTTTATTTTCATTTGCTAAAAATCTGCCTTTGATTATCTCTATATGAAGAAACACTTTTGTCCTTCTCACCGAAAACAACAAAGAAAAATGTAGGGTTTTCTTCTCATTCCTTTATAGCTTCTAAATAACATAGAAGAGTTAATGGCAAAATCCTTATACTATTATACATACTACACTTATTGCAAGCTGCCTGCATTGTTCCATGTGGCATGGGCAGTGATCTGTAATGCAGTTATATACCTTGGAAGTAAAGTCAACCAATTTATCCTACAGATTACTTCTAGGCAAGTGAAGTAACTGCATCATATCAGTTAAAATATACCTTCTCATTACTTCAGGTAAAAAAAGGGGATACTAATTCAAAAATGTTCATGTCTATTTCTGAGAATCTTGGTGCATCCATAAGCGAGTCCTAAAAAATAGCAGTTTTCAGTTTGTTTCTGAGGCTCAGCCCTGAAATATTTGTGGACTGAGCCGAAAGACATTCTGGACATTATGTAGATGAACATGATAAGCATCCTGTTGCAATGTAGATTTTCTTCAACAAGTAGTAAGAAACCAAGTAGATTTTAAACAAATTTTTCAATTATTAATTTTGGCAAAACTGTCAACCGTAGAAAGATGGGAATTTTCTACTGTATGACAAATTATACAAATTATTAAAAAATGAAGTTAAATTACAAAAATTATTTTCACAGTTCTGGCTTGCAAAATATTAAAAAGTCTTTTCTCATGATTCCTAGGAGGGATATATCAGCTTTAGACTTTCATTTTGTTAGAATGAAGGTAATGGTTCAGTAGGATAACTTGTCTTTCTATTTCAATGTGGTCCATATACTTCATATACTGTGACGTAGTGAAAACTGTTTCATTAAATATATATATTAAATAGAAAGTTCGAATAGAAGTTACACTCACTGAATAATTATAAATATAGTTTCCCAGCAGGTGTTTACACTTGCAGTCATACCTGCTGAACAGCAGCTTTTAAACTTTCTATTCCAGTGGCAACTGTGAGATAGAATCTTGTCTGGATTACAGCTGGTTGCAATTTTTTGAAAAAAAAAAACAACAAAAAAAAACCCCTTACTTATAACTATTCTTCTTTGATATATGATCTCAAAAAGCACACTCTAGCTAGCTAGATATAAGCCCTGCAGCTGGATGATTTCTGGCCATAATGATACTCAGTGGAATATGAATAAAGCTGGTGCCCCTCTCTTGCACATGAAAAGGCTGGAGGATGTTTGCACCTCCAACCTCCTCTCACATACAGAATTCCTGTGTCTTCTATAAAAGAAGAAGAGGTGTCAGAGGGACGATATCTCTAGGTGGGCAGGCAGGGTATAGGCACTAATAGTCATGGGGACATAATGCATATGGGAGATAACGGATGGGCTGGTCACATCGCCCCAGAAGACCACAAAGGCGAGTGCTGCTTCAGGGACTATGCTCCCAGCCCGTTCTGGAGGCTCAGGGTGGCTGAAGTCAAACATTTGATTTCAGTCAACAATCAGAAAGAACACAGTTGTATTCAGAAATGCCAAAACCTATTCTTAGTAGGAAACAGTAGCTTTTAAATCCAAATTTCTACTCTGGTGATATTTCAGATTTTGAGCTTGATTTAGCAGCAAAACCACACAGTCAATATTAGAACTTTCTCATAGGTAGATATTAGTTATCATTTCTCCTCACAGCCTATTTAAAACCCTTTGCTTCCGTGTTACCAATGCCCCTTGCTGGCTGCTCTTCAAATAGCAAGACGACTATTCCTGTTGTAAGACTAGGTACTCAGAAAAGAGCCAATGAGCTGTGCAAAGGCTCTGAATCAGGTGCAAATAAAGGAGTCATTTAAGATACTTCTGTGCTTTCAGGAACACTGTGGTGACCAGAGGGTGGAAGATGGAATTGTTGTGCCAGGAGAGGCAGATCCTCCTGCAGAGCCTAGGGCCAAGCAAATTCTGGCAGTGAGAAAGTGATTACTCCTTAAAGACTTTTGCATTTCCAGAAAAATCTCATCTGAGGACTATTCCAGGTAATCATTTGTCCAGATATTAGATTCTTAATTTCTTGTTGACCATTGGTGCATTTGTACTGGTGATTTGTGCTGTGCGAAGCTGTTCCCAATTCTGTGTTGCTCAAGCTATCCTGGTGATTATCAAGACTCCTGTATTGAATTCCCTAGGAGCCGAGAGCCTTAGCTTCCACATAGATAAGTGAGATTACCTTGAGCTTCCACATGTCAGGAAAAATCAGTTAAAAGGTGTGGGTGCTCATTTTACATTGGACTAAGTGTGTATATATATATATATATATATGCATCAGTTTTCTTTGGGAGTTATTTGCTTATAGCTAACCTATCACACTTTGAAAAATTTCCCCTTAATACTACTGGGATAAACAAGTAACATATGCAGTTTTATTTAAATGGTGCTCTGAAATGTCATTGCTCAGGAATTATTTCCTTTCCCTTGCCTAGAAGGTGAGTGCAGTTTTTACTGTTAGAATTTTAGTGTGGCTAGAGAGCTTAATGAAACACACTTTAGAATAATCAAAATAAACTTCTAAATAAACTGTGTTTATTCAGAGTAATTGATACGTATGCATTTATCTAGAGATTGCCCTGTTTACTCTGAATAGACAATACCACTATCAGCAACAGGATCCTGAAATTTCGATTTAAAGCATAGTCAAAATATTCAGGACATTTTATTGTGGAAAAGGAGGACAATCTTGTCTTTCTATAGCGCATTAGTCTGATTCTTGTAGAAAGTACAGCCATAATGTGTCCAGCAGTTATAAACTGTTAATAAAAGATAGTTTTTATTTCTCTTGTCGCTTTAGATTCTGAGAAGTATTTTTGAGTTGTATTACAATCTTTTAATCATGTGGAAGGAAGACTTGCTAGAATGAGGAGTAAGAATTAGATACATATTTCAACTATATTACTTTCCTGCATTGTAACATCGACATCTTGTCTTCAGAGTATATGAATTAAGCTCATTATTTAAGCTCATTATTCCTACTCACAACCTTTTTCCCCTAAAATTGATAAAACTGATGAAGACTGAATCTTTAACAACGTAAGGTTCTCTAAAATGGCAACATTACTTTATTGAGAAACTTTAAAGCTTGCCTAAGTGAACATAACGAGCACATTCTTAAAGCCACATTTATGGAACATGTGCTGCATAATGGACAACCACACTGATAATTCTGTGTGAGATCATTTTTATTAGTGTCATTATAATGCTCTGAGATAACCGACTCTAACAGTTTAATCTTACAAATCAGACACATCCTGGCTACTGTGATGGAAATCTTCAATCACCCTCCAAAACAGCTTAAAACAGCCAGAATAAATAGCAATTGTGAAATATTGTTCCTCAAATTTAATTAGGTGGCAGATTCTTGTGGAAGCCTTTTGGAATTCTAATCCAAAATTTGCAGAAAGAGTAAAGTAATTTTTCAGTTTATGACATCACAGAATGATAATACTGCTGTATCTCAAAAATAGTTAGAAATGTAACACCAACTGATAGGAGAGAGACTGCTTCCCTCTGGCCCCACCAACTCTTCAGGACAGAGAGAGTGTTTCTGATGAGCTCTCAATTTCTTTTACCCTTGAAGCGTCCCAAATTGTAAAAACCTGACTTACAAAAATTCAGTGTACACAATGGCCTTCTGTAATATCATCATTCTGTGCCTTTTAAGTAGCATCAGACACTGGGAGAGACGGATTTGTTGGAGCATCACAGGGAAATGTAAGAGGGGGCAGTTGCTCAACTGTGCAGCCCACAAATCAATCTTATGTGTGCTTCCAGCCTTAGTCCAATTCTATCAGTAGGATGAGTGCGTGGTTGCTTTTTTTTCAGAAGCGTAGCATAAGTGTTTCCAGAGAAATTCAAGCAAGCGTGAAGTTTCCTAGCCAAATTGTGTTGCTGCTCTCCGAATTTACAATTCTGAGAAAGTATTCTACTTAAATGGAAAAACAAACAGATTCACTGAGTCGTAGCCCCTTCCTCCATGTGCACAGACATCTGGCATAAGAAGTTTTTACAAGCTAAGGGGGAGAACGTGGGAGCCTAAAACTAACACTTGCCCTCTTCTCTCTCTGAAGGACTCTTTCAAGAATCCTTTTGACCATTATTTGGTAAAAATCATTAAAACCAGTCAGTTTATTTTGGCAGAGTTTGAGACTGATTCAATCCATTTTGGGCTATTTTTTAGTGGTTTCATTATCCAAACTTGTACGCATCTTTTGGGCTCAGGAAATGTTGGCACAAGTGCAGTGTTCTTAGTTTCAAAAGTATGAAAACATCTTTCCCTTTCACCAGAGTTTTATTTCTCTCATTACACCATACAAAAAGAAGCAAGAGCTCCTCATTCTGCTGCCAAATTTTATTCTCATAATAATAACAAGAAGCAAACTGAAACAAACAATACAAAATAGGTCATTTTTATCTTGCCTACCATATGTTCATATAATTAAAAAAAGGTTGCAAGACAACTGACTTTCCTCTACAAAATTTGTCATATTGCCAAAAGTTAATTCCTGTTTCAAGATCTTCATAAAGGCATATCAAATTAGAAGGGGTGATTATAGGTGATGATAAACAGTAGAACTATTAAAGACATTAATGAAAGTTTAAGTACTTAAAATAGTTTGATGTTTTATTTTGTTGGAACATCACCTCTTCATAAATGGTGGGATGTCTTTGACAGGATAGGAAAAATGGTCACAGTATTACAATGAAAGACCAATGAGAAATGTGCTTAAAATTAGTTTATATGAAGCTGAGGATTAAATTAACTAAGAATAAAATATATCTAAGTCATTAAGAGATTTACAGAAATCTGTGGCATATTACAAGCGATGGCAACACGATATTTGCTGGGCTACAAGGCTAGAGATTTTTGGTATAGGTTTGGGGATTTTTGGACTCCTCATAGTCTACACAATTCAGATTGAGCAACTGATCTATCTACATACCTATCTTCTGAAATTCCATTACTGTACAAGAATTCTTCATCTTTTTTTCTTGTTTTTTTTTTTTGAAATGCTTCTCTATCTCTTCTCATTTCTAATACTGCCCTGCTTTGTATTTTCCCTTTTCTGCTACAACCATACTATTTACAAAACTGAACTCATAGAACGATAGAATGATTTGAGTTGGAAGGAACCTTAAAGATCATCTAGTTCCAATCCCCCTGCCATGGGCAGGGACATTCTCCACTACACCAGGCCACTCAAAGCCTCATCCAATCTGGTCTTGAACACTTCCAGGGATGGGGCATCCACAGCTTCTCTGGGCAACCTATTCCAGTGTCTCACCACCCTCATTGTAAAAAATGTCTTCCTTATATCTAGTCTAAATCTATCCTCTTTCAATTTAAAGCCATTACCCCTTGTCCTATCACTAGATGCCCTTGTAACAAGGGCATGCCTTGTAACAACTACATGCCTTGTAAAAGCCCCTCTCCAGCTTTCCTGTAGGCCCCCTTTAAGTACTGGAAGGCTGCAATAAGATCACCCAAGAGCCTTCTCTTCTCCAGGCTGAACAACCTCAACTCTCTCAGCCTGTCTCAGAGTTCAAGGGGAGATTACATCATAAATTTATATGATTACTCTAATATTTGCAGTGTTGAAATCTGAGTTTCCTCACGTTCAGTCAGTATCCAGAAGCTGACTGCAGCCTTTCTTTCTTTAAATATACAGATCTTTTGCATTACTAATTTTTCTTTCATGAAGATAGGTAATAATTCACTAAACAGATGACTCTTGATATTCAAATGTTGGTTTGAACTATTTATTTAAGGCTGACCTAGTGGGTACAATGTAGTGTTTCTACCTAGGTGAACATGAGTCTATTTGGCAATAATATGCTCATTTTAAGCCCCATTTCCATAAGGAACAGTAGAAAAGTTATTTTTGATTAAATTTTAAAGCTTGAAGAGAATGAACATTTGGAGAGTTTTCTGAAAGTGTGATATCAAAGAGTGTGGGCATTGCTAGAAAAAATGAAAAAAATTATCTCCGTATTTCATAGAATCATAGAATCATAGAATCATTAGGGCTGGAAGGGACCTTCAAAGGTCATCTAGTCCAACCCCCCTGCAAGGAACAGGGATATCTCCAACTAGATCAGGTTGCTCAGGGCCTCATCCAACCTGGCCTTGAACGTCTCCAGGGATGGAGCATCCACCACCTCTCTGGGCAACCTGTTCCAGTGTTCTACAACTCTCATGGTAAAAAATTTTTTCCTAATATCCAACCTGAATCTACCTCCCTCTATTTTAAAACCATTACCCCTTGTCCTATCACAACTGGCCCTCCTGAACAGCCTCTCCCCATCTTCCTTGTAGGCCCCTTTGAGATACTGGAAGACCGCTATAAGGTCACCCCGGAGCCTCCTCTTCTCCAGGCTGAACAGCCCCAGCTCTTTCAGCCTGTCCTCATAGGAAAGGTGCTCCAGCCCTCTTATCATCTTCGTGGCCCTCCTCTGGACCCTCTCCAACTGGTCCATGTCCTTCTTATGTTGGGGGCTCCAGAACTGGATGCAGTACTCCAGGTGAGGTCTCACGAGGGCAGAGTAGAGGGGGAGAATCACCTCCCTCGACCTGCTGGCCACGCTCCTCTTGATGCAGCCCAGGACGCGGTTGGCCTTCTGGGCCACAAGAGCACATTGCCGGCTCATATTGAGCTTCTCGTCCACCAGTACTCCCAAGTCCTTCTCAGGGCTGCTCTCGATCCACTCTCCGCCCAGTCTGTATTTGTGCCTGGGATTGCCATGACCCAGATGTAGGACCTTGCACTTGGCCTGGTTAAACTTCATGAGGTTGGTACGGGCCCACCTCTCCAGCCTGTCGAGGTCCCTCTGGATGGCATCCCTCCCTTCCAGCGTGTCGACGGCACCACACAGCTTGGTGTCATCGGCGAACTTGCTGAGGGTGCACTCCATGCCACTGTCCACGTCACCGACAAAGATGTTGAAGAGGGCCGGGCCCAACACGGACCCCTGAGGGACGCCACTCGTGACCGGTCTCCACTTGGACATCGAGCCATTGACCACTACTCGTTTCAGAAAATATTGTCAGAATTCAATCAGACATTTATGATAATGGAGTTTTGTATATCTTTCTGAATATTGTCCAACCTAGATGTAATATTAAGCAATTTATTCAAAATTTCTGTTTCAAATAGACCTGATACCACATAGTCATACTTTCCACAGGAATGACTGTCCATCCTGATTGATACTATCACCAACAGCAATAGATGGGTATTATCTTTGGAATATTATCTTCTATAGGATAGAAGATAATATTCCAAAAAATACTGTAACTTGTAACCATCTATGATTGACCAGATCTGCAATTAATAGTCCTTAAATTGTCCTTTACAGTTTAGATGGCCTCCAGCTTACCTTTTACGGATTTATTCCATGTATGAATAAATACACTTGCATTTTGAAGAAAGAAATTTTTGACATCTACATTGTCATGAGGAAGTAAATTCCATCATTTTGATACTTGCTGTTGTCCATTTTGCACCTTGACATCTGATAATTTGATTTGATGGCACTTAGTTCCCACACTGTGAAAAACAAGGAACAACTGTTTCCTTTTCGTGCTTTCTGTGCCCTCTGAGGTTTTACGGACCTCTCATATCTTTGCCCCAGCTGTCTCTTTTCTTGGCTGAAGAGACCTGTCTCATTGAATCACTTCTTTCACGGGAGCTTTCCAGACCCCTTGTCGCTCTCGTCTTCTTTCTCTGAATCCTTTCTGATTAACCTCAGCATTTTTGAGATGTGGAGAAGAGAACAGTACCCTGTAGTCAAGACAGGGCTGCACTGTGGACTCCAAGTCACATAATGAAACTGTTTCTTTTTCACTCTGTGACTTTTCCTGTAACTCCTACTACTTGGGATGCTTCCATGGCTGCTACTGAACTATTCATAGAAATATGAATTATAACTCCAAGATCTTTTCCTGAATAGTAATCTCTAACTCAGAGCCCATCACCAAAAATGCATGTGTGTGTGAGTGCATGTAGGTAGGTAGTTTAGTGATTTATGATATATTTAGTTATTTTTCTCTCTGTACATTGCTATGCATTCATTATCACGGATTTTCATAACTCATTTTACCCCTATCATCACCTACCACATATACTAATATACTCTAATGTTGAGTAAACGGAGATTTTAAAGGAACTTGTTTTTATTTTAAAATAATTAATATTAAATTGGTTATCTTCTTACTTTACCCAGTAGGAAGTGACTTCTTGCCATGCAGGATGAGAATAACATTTAATAGTTTGTTGTTTGGGTTTTTTTTGCAGAGTGGTTTTGTCTTGAAGAATAAAAATGCCAAGAATGTGACTTAACTTAGTATACATTCACCATTTACTAGGAAAAATCTTTATAAAAGAAAAATTATCTACAACTACTTTTTAAATTTGAAAATCAATAAATTGTTAATACGGTTTAAACACATTCTTCACGTTACTTCTAGACCTTTTGATAGGAGTTTTGATTACTTGGCTGCGTGTTTAGCACAAAGAGGGAAAGGGCATACATATGATTGATGCGACAAAACAATTCAAAGGAATCCCTACACGTTTTTGTTAAAAAGATGTAGAGAATTTCCATACTAATAAAATGTCTTTAGGGACATTACAAAGTTCATGCAAAAAAAAGTTAATTCAAGGAAAATTATTACTCTGACAAAGTTTTACCACACTTCAAGGTAAATTTACAACTGCAACTGTATATCACAACACGTTATTTATACTAAAAGACAGAAATGTTTGGTGAAGTAGACCAACAGGGAAGTCCATCTGTGGCACAGCTGGGATGAGGGGCCCTGTGCACTAAGCAAGGGTGGAGTGTGGGCTGTCATAGTCTAAGAGAAAGACCTTCGTGTTTTGCTTCTGATACTCAGCCTGATTTAAGACCATGAAACAGGAGTGTCCCATACCAGTCCTGCCATGAACCAGAAGAGATAGTTTCTTGCAGGAGGACAAATCAGGGGCATTACAGCTCTGAAAATGTCATGAGCTTAGGTTAGAAAACTTGCATTTTCCTCTGGATCAGCTAAGGTCTTTGGTAGGAGTGCTGAAACAGCTGAAAAAAGGGAGATTTATGAGGTCCAAGCTGCTACCCAGAGACACATGTGGAATTATTCCGAGGTGTTGCTCTCCAATAACGTGTGGGTGTTTTGTAGGTAGTTTGGAAAGCAGGAGTCTAGCTGGAGGTCTGGCAAATTTTATTAACAGTTTTGTAAAGCTCATTACTGGAACCTCAGTGACCTTTATGTAACTGGTGCCTTTCAACCGTTCCTAATTTGGCCTCGAATGTTCCCTTCGGTGTTATCCATTTAATGTCCTGCATTTTACTTTGCTATAATCTTTCAGACAGACTTCATTTGAAGTGTCGCTAGCAAGCTGCTTTGGAATTAGGATATAGCAGAAATGGGTTACAAGCAGCTGTAATTAATGTTTCCTTTTAAAATCAGCTTGTTAAAAGTAACTTGGATCTGATTTTCAAAGAAACCAATGACTATTTTCTCCTGGCTATGTTCCAGAAGAATACATCTGATGCTCAAAGAACTTTTATTAAATGGTAGAAAAAGTCTAAAATTCAGTTTGGAATGGAAACCTTAGGGAAATCACCCTGAACAAGGAAGTTACTTCTCTTGCTGCTGAATATTACCCTAGTGTGCATTTTTTATAATTTGAAATGAAGAGAATGAATATAGATGAAGAGGAAAGATTTATGGAGAGTTTAGAGATAATCTCTAGACAAAAAAACTTTGAAAATTTAGGCAAAGGAGTTAAACCACACACACACAAAAAAAAAAAACCTGTAGTATTTTTATCAAGTTTTATGAACTGCTTATGGCAAAAATGGACTGGATGCCAAAAGGAAGCAAAAGAAAAGTCTGGCATGTGTCATAAGTGAAGTGAACAGTGCAATGGCACATACTAAATGGATTATTATCTTTCACACATTATAGTGTATTTTTGGGTATATGTTGAAAAACTGGCACATACTGAAAATAAAAGTTATTTCTTAGGTATTTTATAAAAAAAATATTTTTATTGGTACATAGAAAAATCTAGAGACTTGTCAAACAACCAAGCTGAGAGATTTGGCAACCTAGGTAGCAAAAATGAATCACCTGAAGAAAATTATCTGGTATATGAGAAACACGATGTGTATTATGCACATTAATTCCCAAATGCTGGAAATAATATTTCACATAGAATAACATGAAAGCTTCTAACTGTTTGGTTGAAATAGTACAGCTCAGATAATCTCGTGGGCTTCTCTTTCTGCAATTAGCACACAACAGCATGGGTGCGAAAGTGGATTTTGAGTAATGACAGCATGAGAACATGCATCTTCTTTGTGTGGTGAATTTGTACTAATAAAAGAACAAACATCAAAATACGTGTATTAACAACATAAAGACTTAAGATTTCTTTCATCTTTGATTCTTTTAGGTAACAGACATGGACTGGAATTCTAATAATGAAAAATTATCATTACAATTGTCTGAAACAACTCAGCACTCTACAGCCTTGAAAAGATATTTTCTTATTTGGGATAAATTGTAGGTTTGTTTGGTTGTTTTGCTTTTTTTTTTTTTTTAATTCTGTGAAATTTAGATTAAATAAAGTAAATTCACTGGCTGAGAGGACAATTTAAGTTATAAGATCAGAAAATAAATTAAGTTGGACAGAACCTCTGCAGGTCACCTCATCTAGCCCTGTTCAATAAAGGGCTAACTTCAAAGCTGGATCAAGTTGTTCACATCCTTAATACCTTCTGTCATTAGATACAAATAGTAAAGGAATTGTGGAAAAAGCAAAGAGCAACAAAACATTTTCAGGCCATTTCCTTTTTTTATATTCTGCTTGTTTGAAATGGAGGTTTCAGACAAGTTTACACATTGTATAGCTGCAAAGCTCCATGATATCAGACTCAGTAGTTGAAAGAGGACCATTACCATCACCTATTCTGACCATATGTGTAACACAAGCGGTAGGTCTTTCCTGATCTATTATTTATTCAGATCCACTACCCTGTGGTTATTTGTGGGGGGAAAAAAGAAAAGTGTTAATAATTAATAGAACTGGTTAAGTGTGTTAAGGTACAATGAGAACTTTATCCCAGAAAAATTTCTCTGACACTGCTCTCTCCTACTTCAGATTATATTCAGTGAGGATTATCTGAGGAAATTATTTTAAAGGAAATTCTTTTAAATTACAGTAGTTTACTTGAAATACAGACTACGTACATGTCTGACAGAGCTGTAAATTTGACCCTACACACTTTTTCTTCATAATAACCAATGTAAGCCAACCAAAATTACTTTAAAGCCCTACTACTCTCTAATTCATAACTTTTGAAACAGAGAAAACTCATCTTTTCTGGGCAAGCAAGAAGGTTAGAAAACCAGTCTCCCCATTCAGGACCGGCCCTTCACCCCAGACTTGTCCTCAGCCCAGCAACATTCAACGTCTTCCTGAGCAGCGTCAGCACTGACGTTGTCCCGCCTGAGTCACGAGGTCATTCTTTCCAAGCACCTCCAAAGGCTGGCTGATGGCCTGCGTCCTGCCCATGACCCAGGAGCCTCCCAACCCTGACGCATTTTGCCACCTCCCTGCTCGCTGAGCCCATGGCTTCTCTCTGCATGCAGACGCTGGGCTGCTCCCCAGGAAGGTGTAACCTCCCCTCCTGCCAGATGTTTCTGCCTGACCCAGAACATGACAGATAGCATAAGGTCACCTTCTACCTTGCTCAGCAACATGTCTTTAGTAAAGCAGAACATACGGTGCACATACAGTAAATCTAGCACAAACAAAACTTTTATACCACCTGTCAGGATGTGTGAAAACATAGAGACTCTGACATGAGCTAGAACATCTCTTTGAGAAAGAAGATTGGACTGCTCGTGGGATTGGCTTTCGAAATAACATTTCAATCCAAAATTACTTTTTTCCCCCCCTTGAAACAGTGCGGGAGTATTTAAAGCCAACATTTGGGTTCAGGCTACACCTGGGGGAGGGGTGAGGAGAGAGAAGAAATCACTCATTGTTCAGTATAGTGCCTGGCAGTTCTGTCAATAAGCAATGAATGAGAAAAATATTTGCTGCTAGAATTAATCATTTACTGATTAACTCTTATTCAATCTAAATTTGAATGAAGTGCCTGTAGTTCAGAGTTTCACATGGACCAAACTATTTCCAAGACTATATCTTCATTAGAAAGTGAGAAATCAAGTAGAAAAGTTTTAAAAAAATGTTTCAAACTGTGTTTAAATCTGCTGTTTGCCAGTCATTTTGCACCAAAAAAAAAGAATTTTGAGGAAAATGTAATTAAGTAGAGAAACAGTTGTATGGTAAGTTTAAGTGAAAACAAATTCACTGTCCTATAAAATCTTTCAACTTTCATAAAATTTCATTCTCTGTAGTAGGACGAAACCTCGTGCATAGACATGTAAACAAAAATGCTCCAGTTGTGACAGTGCCTCTTCCTAGTTGACTGCAAGGTTATTTCAGAGTTGCCTTGTTCACTTATCTCAAGTGTGAGGTGAAATTTATGAGTCTATCTCATCTCCACTGTCATTTAAACTACTGTGTTTTACCTTACAGCTGGGATGCTCCAACACCACATTCTGGCATAGGGATATCTCACTGAGGTGAAATAATTTAATGGTGTGTGATGATACATCTGTACTCTAAGATTATTTTTTGCTATAAAAATGGAGGAATGAGGTGCTGACAGGTGGTGCACTTCAGCTGGTACACTTCGCTGCTGCATGAGAGAGCTGAGACCAAGCCTCAACATCAGTGCTTACTTAACCATGTCTGGAAATGGAAACAGCTCCAAAAGACAGAAACAAGGCAGCTGCTTTATGAAAGCCAATCATTAAAGCAGACAAGTATGAACTACATGATGCCTAAGTCCCAGTCTCTCAGCCAAATCAAGTACAAGAAGGATTTCAACCCATCTCTCAGATGCCAGGAGACTGCTTACCAGTTTGGGCATGGCATCTCACCTTGCACCTCTTCCTGTTCTCCCCTTGTTCATAAATTCTTGTCCAAATATAGCATAGAGCAAAGGTATTGCACTTTGCGAATGGCTTGTGAAACCTGCTGAAATGTAACCTGAGTTTAAGATTCAGAACAGCATGTGAAAATAGAGTTGTACAATATTTGAGATTTATTCGGAAAGAAAAAAGTCACTTGACGGTAGAAACAAGCCTTTCCTAACAAACATTGAAATCTCGGAGTTTATCAACAACTTCATTTATGATTCTCTAAATCATTTCTAAACAAAATGATTCCAGTATTAAACACTTTTAATTATGTCACGTCATCAGTGAAAGTCAAAGTCAAAAAATCAGTGAAGATATTTTTGAGTGAAAATGACAAACTATTGAGGTGAACTCCTAAGGGAGATGACGGAATAACCTTCCCTTGGTTCTTCAGCTCAAGACAATGTAATTCTGAACACACATTAGCCAAACACAGAGAATGAAAAAAAAAAAAAAAAAAAAAGAAAGAAAACCAATGGGTTTTACACGTAAGCTTTTGGGTGAAATTTAAAGTCTCTTCACAAACAGAATGATAGTCTGGATTTTCCAGTGATCCCTTTTGACCTAAATGCTATGAAAGAAAAACAAAACACAAACAAACTATGAATCAGATCACTTCTAAGTAATGATCCCTCAAATGGAATGTTTTCTTAATCTGTCTATTTCTGTAGTGCTGTCAAATCGGCCGGTCATATTTTCCTGGTACAGTTTGTCCTTTATTTATTTTTTACCCTTCTGGAAGTTTTCAATATTAAATTATACCTACATTTGCATTAATGGAAGTATTTTCCTGAGGAAAGAAATGTGATCGACTGGACACTATTTGTCATGCTGGTCGTCTTCTGTTTTTCAGTTTGATTTACTCCTCTTCAGCCAACGGGGCTGTTCCAAGAATTTGTTAAGTATTATTATCAGTCATTCGAAAGGTTATTACTTCACTGTGTAACTACATAATTTACATACGATCTGGTTCGACTGGTTGTGATATATCTAACGGTCTGGATATTGCCTTTCTTGTTCTTTAACAAATGCCCCACCTCCCAGAAAAAGTTTTTTCCAGGGAAGCAAGAATAAAAAGAAGGTAAGGCTCTGACAACTGGGAACATGTGCTGAAAACTATCACAGAGAAATATGTAGTCCCTTTTTGTGCCTCTTCCCTCCATGGTCTGCAGTTTATGTAACACAGTGTCAGATGGACTGTGGTCTGTAGAGAGGATTGAATAGCTTCAGGCAAGCCAAAGAGGAGTTCTTATTTCTGAAAAAAAATAAAAGGAAAGAAAAAGCGCACAACGACGACAGAATAATTTTCTTAAAAAAATTTTAAGAAGTTCTCTTAAGACACTTCAGTTTTATGACAGTTAGATTGTTAGATGAAGAAAAAAGACAAGTAATTCTGCTTCAGTGAAACTGTTTTTTTGTTGGGAAAAAAAATAAATTGGACTTTTCATAGCCAACTCAAGCCTTCTCAGCAGCGTAAACAGTTCAAGATGGAGGGGAAAATCTTCAGCCACAAGAAGGCAAATAGCAGAAAAAGGGACTAGCTGGAGTTGGAGAGATATGTTGAGTGGGGCTTATCACTCCTTGGAAGATGGGAAGGAAATCTTCATGGGATGGCTTTTCCTGGAAGCTCCTTCCCCTTCATGCCTGGCCATAGTTTTTTCCCTATGTCTTCACCCACCCCGTCCAGCAGCAGTGGCCACCACCATCAGCCCTTCCGCAGACTTTTGTCTCAGCTGGCTTTTCCTTTGCACCCAGGACCTAGCCTGGACCCTGCAGTATGCAGCCCCTCTGGTCCTTGTGAATCAAATATTGTCTACACCACACAAGGAGAGAATTAAACACATTAGACCAAACAACTCACAGGTGGGGTCACGATCTTCCTGAGCTCAGTAGCATAAGCAGAGCCGTGGTAAAGCCATCCCGTAGGCATGGGCTGTGTCCACCACCCTGTCTTGGGGTGAATGGATACTCAGAGCTGACTCTTTGGCCCGAGGCACAGCTGTGTGAGTACAAGCTGTGTGATTCGCAAACTCACCCAAAGCGTGGGACGCCTCAGTTAAACTGCCTTCTTTGCCAGAAGAAAAAAAAGAAATAATTACATTAATATGGATTAAATTAATTAATAGGGATAACTTTAGATTAAATTAAAGGGATTAATACTTAACAGTGTTTATCTAGTCACTACAACAAATCTGCCTGATTCTCTACTGTCAATTACTAGTGCAGCCCAATTCCAGTCCAATTTATATGGACTGGAAGGCTCTTCACAGGTTGAACTGAGTTCGCAGCTATGACAGGAAACCACAAGCTATGTAAACAAATGTATATTTTGGTAAAGAAGATATCCAACTTTGTATTTAGTAATTGTTGAAACAAACATGTACTCTGACCAGTAATAGACAAAATTAATCCAGATGAAAGATTCATGGAAATGTTCATTAAAGATGCATTTTTAGTGTCTGATCATAAGCAAAATGTTTTGTCATGTATATTCATAGCGATTTTTTGAGAGATTCATGCTTGCTTCCTCCTTGCATTGAATATATTGCTTTCTGCAGAGGTTAAATTGTTGCAGTGTTAACATGTTCCAAGTATTAAATTTGTGATAGTTTTGGCATGTCTGTTTGGTGCAGGATTAACAGTGAACAACACGAATTGAATCTGTAGTTACATAGCTGGAAAACGTATCAGATAATTTCAAAAGAAATTATAGTTATACCACAATTCTGAAAAATTAATATTAGATTGTACTCTCAGATCTTCTGCTACTTAATCTTTTTTTCTTTATTTCTCTGTTTAGATCATAGTTCATAGGCACTTACTCACATTTGAAAAGCCTTGAAGCTCAGATTCCTTCTATCAAGGAGTAGCATCAGTCCTAGTATTTCAGCCCTGTGAGAAAAGAAGCTGCATATCTGTAGCTTTGACCAAGTGTTCTGCTCTTGGCATCTGTCCTAGGAGAGGAAGCAATAAGATCTTTTTCACACTTAAGCAAGTAGTACAGATGACACATAAAACTGGAATTCTGTTGCAAAGGAAAGTTGCAGTTTTGTTTCTGTTTAACCACTCGGACATAGGTTCACACAATGAAGTCCATGCATAGATCCATTCACAGGACCAGGGCCTTTCTCAGGGGTACAAACCACAGAAGCAGAGAAAAAGCTGATATTTTGAACAAATAACTGACAAAGTACTGAGCATTTGCTCAGTTACCCTGCTGTGTCCTCCCTGCTGGCACATAGCTATGCAATCACTGGCTGATGATCAAAAAGAGGATATGTGTGCACAGTTATTTCGATCTTTGTCCTCTTTTGCATCCCATAAATGTCTCGGTACTGTGTTCCAGAAATAGGTACTGCGAATGCTTAATTTCCATATTCATATGTCTTCTTCTGAAGCTATCCATATCATTGCAGAAAGTTTCTCTTGAATATATAAGTTTCAAGAAGATACTCGATAGCTTGTAGAGTGAAAGTGATAAAGGAAGTACCAAAAATATTTTTTTATTTTATCATGCATGATTTCTTTAACTGAGTAACCAGACAGCTATTTCTGGCTTAAATTATTAAAACCAGCCGTAATTCTTCAGGCTTCCAAAGACAACCACAGTATAACACAGTAGGAAACATAATGGACCAAATCTCAGCTCTGCACATGTTTACTATTTTGTCCTGCTTAAGCATTCATCTTTAGAACTGCTGTCTCTTCAGATTATTCCATTTCTCATTTGGTTTGGCACTCTCAGGTTTCAATAAAATCTCTTTTTATCAAATTGATTGGAGCTTCAAAATAGAATTTCCCTTTTCATTAGGATTGGGTGACAAGTAGCATTAATGTACCAGAAGATTTCTTTTCCCTCTAGCATGCAAAGGAATTATTTTGGTTGATTTATCATAATCATAGTGATTCTAGTGTGGAAATCAATGTCCTTGTATTAATTCTACTCTATTAAGGCTAAGTATGATATTAATTATGGCATATTAATAGTAATCTCAATTCAAGTATCAATATCTGAGTGCATTAAGGTCACATACTAGACTATATCATGTGCTTCTGTCAACTTTCTTAAAGATCCAGGACACTGCAAGCATGTAACAATTCCATGGTTCCCCATGATCCTCTGGCACAGGTTTAAGACATGAATCAGTTTTCAGAGGAATTTCACAAGGCCCGGTTTTGCAGTTTTCCATATAAGCACCTTTAGTAATTGCTCTGCTTTGGGGTGATGCTGACCAGAAGCCACACTGGAGCTAGGGATGGAGCAATTTATGCTGAACAGATGTCACCAGCTTGTGGAGAAGATAAGACACCTTCGTAGGTCAGGATAGTGCAGGAAACCATGCTCTGAGGAAAAAATCCCACAAAACACAGAAATTATGCCTGTTATGCTAAAGCTCTTTTCTCATAAATCTTTACCAGTGAAAATAAAGTTTTATGAAAATTCAAAACTAGTCAATGAGAAGATTTTGCTGTCAAAAGGAAGAAGGCTGACAGATTTCAAACAGCTCAGTAATCAGCTTCACATTGACATTGATTTTATACAGCAAATTCATTAGTATGATCCTGTATGACACTGTAAAACCATTAGATATTAGATAGATAAGGAGACAGGGAGATAGCTAGTTATTAACCTGAAGGGAGCCAAAGAAAATCCTAGCTCACCTCCTTTTATGCATCTGCAGTTGTCTCCACATATCTTTACCTCTTTCGACACATGTATATGCTATGTATAATCCAAGCTTGAACTATTTATTTCTACACAATGCCACACCTTCTATATGAGTATATTCTCATAGAGAATAATATTTATCACCTATTTGTACTCTAATTTAAATATAAGCCACCAGTAACATTTTAAAAAGAACATACAATATAACTACTTGGCATAGTGCTTTGTAATAATTTCAAGAAATACCAGAGAATCAATGGGACAAGCTTACAAGGACAAGCCATATGCATAAGTCATGCCATTTCCTTCTTATTTCTAACAAACTAAAAGCTGATTGCTTAGTCCTAGACCTAAGAAAAAAAAACAAAAAAAAACAAAAAAACAAACACTCTGAAAAAACAGTGAGGCTATTTCCAGACTCTTTCAGATAAGCTTTCTCAGATGACAGAGAGATGACTGCTCTAAAGAAAAGCTGTCATTTAAAAATAATAGTACATTTTTTTTGTCAGAGGTAACAAATATGTTCAGATTGCATTTCTTTTTGGATTGGCAATATATTATTGGTGGGTATGAGCTTTAACCTGTGTTTTGCAAGTGTCTTTTGGCAAAAGGAGCTGAAGCTGGAGATCATTCACTGAATTTAGTTCGATTGACCAAACATTGTGTGATTTACCTTATTAGGAAAGATGTCTGACAGCAGAGGCTGCATCAGCATTCTACACAAGAGCAGTTCGCCACTGACCAGCTTATGGAAATTACAGTACAGAATTTTAAAAGATGAGTATTTTATTTCCCGTGCAAATGTCATTGCTTTATTTTAATTGCATCTTGGAAGATGAGCATTACAGGGGTAGTACACAGGTCTTTTTCCTCCTATATTTAACTTATACACGTACATACTTCTTCAAACTTACAATAAACAACAAATAGTAGATAAAAGTACAATATGTTTAAAATAACATCTTATGCCCATTCAAATTTTATGAGACTAATCTTTGGCTCCTTACTCATTACTTGCATGTTTAAAATCTGGTTGCAAGGAGCATGAGCAAAGGCTACGTTTCTCTCAGAGAAAAATCCAGTCATCACAATGTTCTTCTACAGAAAACTCAAATAAGAATATATTCACAGTCTATAACTACCTTTTGTAAACTCCCTACCTGAAGTGAGGCAAATATTCTGTAAGGTATCTTAGTACTAGAATTTAATCACAGAAACATAAATATAAATGTCAGAAGCTTAAACGTTAGCAGACTTTCTAGACAGACAGGAAAAAAAAGAATAAAAATTCCTTTAAGCATTCACACTACTTTGGATTTGAAATGGGAATGAAGCACAACTCGAACTATTAATGCATGCCATCTCATTGGTTTCTGCTGGCCTTCAAGAAAGTCCTGAAGTGTTTTTTGCCATCCTGTCACACCCCGGGTTGCTATTCAGCCCCCAGTTTAACACAGAGACGTGTTTTTGGGACCTATTGCAGGGATCGCTCTTATCATTTTTTCTGGGAAAACTGGAAAGGATTATTCCCTCTGTCACTGAGGTGCCTCTGTAGTGCAAGGTTTCTCTGCTCCATATAACACCAAGGACAAAGCAGGAGAGACAAGGAGGTACCCTACCAGTTGTTGACCTGCAGCAGGTTTCAGGGATATCATATGAATTCATTTTCCAGAAGGGACTCAACCTCCTTGTAATATTGACCTGGAAGAATATCAAGAGGAATACATCCCCAAAACAAGCTGGGATGCCCTATTGTGCCTGTGTCAGGAAAGGTGTTAGGGACCTGGTCAGCAAAAAGGGGAAAGGTAGCTCTTTATCAAGCAGAAACAGCTCCATAAGGAAACATGATCCCCAACTTCAAGCTTACTGCTGCACAGTTCCCAGACAAGTTCAATTACTAAATGCATGGCCTAAAACCACATGCTTCCATCTTATTTTCTCCTTTCAGGTCCAGGACACTGGAGCCTTTGTGCTGGGCACAGCATAAATTTCACTCTGTTTTTCATACAATGCTTTAAAAAATACACAAGTCTTTAGCTCTAAAGGACAGGACAGATGTTGAATATTTTGAAAGGCAGTAATATTATCAGATTTAACAACAAGAATTTAAAACTGATCTAGCTGTTTCTACTCAGAAGAAATCGAGTATGGATGAATAAGTTTTATTGCATTTATAGACATTAAAGTAGAATTTTAAGGTCATTGGCCTCCAACAAGGGAAAATGCCTCAATGTTTATTTTCTGTGATGTACCTCAGCCAAGTAATGATCGAATTTGTGGGGTATTACTTTTTCGGCACAAATCTTACAGGACCTTTAAGGGGAAACTGGAAAAGAACAACAGAAGAGATAGATCTTCTCATCGTCAGCCTGCCTGACTTGCCCTTTTGTGGGAGACAGCTTTAGGGATGTGCTGCCATTCTTCTGCTTCTCCAGGCACCAGCAGTGACACCGAGAGAGTCCTTTCTCTCCAACGAACCACATGAGGTGTTTTCTGTCTTCTGCCTCGGAGTTTTCCTGCTCAGCTACTGTCTTGCAACTGAAGATTTCCCTGAATTTTCCTGACAATCTTCATCAGCATCGGCACTCCACCACTATAAGCCTCATAAGTATCAGACGAGAGATATCAGAGAGATATACCAGACTATGGCAGTCCCATTGTGAAAGACCCAGAAGATCCCACCATGCAGCTTTAGCCCATGTGAAATGTCCAAGGGCCTGCGATCATCAGCAATTTCAGTAGCTTTCTGCCCAGCCCTTCTGAGCCACAGGGCTGACCACAACATCATTCCTGCATTCTTGCTAGCATAAGGAGTTATAATCTACTCTCCAGCTCTCCATTAGAGGTCCAGTAACTCTCAGCTGCCTTCTCCAGAAGTATAACACGTCTCTGTGCAGTTACTGTAGCTTCTGGTGGAAAAGTAGGGTGTATTTATCTCATATTTCATATCTAGCTTTTAGGCTTACAAAATTAAGCTCCCTTCCCTGTCCTGCCCCACCTTGCCCCTATTTTTTTATTCTCTCTTTTTTCTTTGGCAGGGAAGTTCCACATCATGTGGAACCCAAAGGATGAAAAACACAAGAATGTAAGAAAATCATGACAATCTTTGTTTAAATCACAGCTGTATGATGCCAAAAGTATTTACTCCTCATATTTATTCCCTATTGTCAAAACCATTGCAAATAGCAGGCCATTTGAAACACATGGATTAAGTCACTGGCAGAAAGCAAAGCAAGAGCCTTGTGAGCTCTATGAAGCACGCTGCACTGACACTGGAGATTATCCACTTGCATTGCCTCAAAAATTATTTATATTCATTGCTGCTTCAAAGAAAAAAAGACAAGATGCTGATAAACTGAATAACAATTATCTGACCCGCTATGTAAACAATATGAGTGACTCATTTAAACTAATATTTGAGATTGGCTGCACTAACCATTTATCTTGGCAGCGCTAATCAAGAGATCAAACTGAAGTGAAATTGATTGAAGACAAATATTGATTACTCTGCCTTACACCACCATTTGTCCTGGAGTGTCCTGGTTACATAAGAAATTAAATACCCACTTGTTCTTTCTTTGTTTCCTCTGAATCAGAAATGGATATAATTCTGAAACAAATTATTACATTTAAAGATTGTGGTATATTTCACATTGAGAATCAACTCACCTCTCAAGTTTGTTGTAAAATCTGTTCCCTAAAAGCCTGAAAGCTTTGCTCCAAAGAGACATATTTAGAATCATTCACTCTATGAGCAGTGTAATAACAGAGTATCTCTATCCTATCTGATTGCCTTCAGAGCTTTAATATTTTGCACCCCAGCCTTTAGTGTTTGAGAATAAGCCAGCACGTGGTTTGTATAAATGACCCAGAGAAGCTGTACTGCATGACATAGCAACTCTCTTTCTTCCCACACAAGCGAACAGCTGAAAAGGGTGAACTCCCACCTACTTTTGCCTGAACTTTTGTCCTGAGGCTGGATCTCCAAGACAACAGAGAAGTCTGAATACAGTGAAAAAAAGATGTTTTCTGCACTTCCTTTTACCCCTTCTGTCCTGTTCTGAAAATTGTATTATTTTAATAAATGAAACTATATTCCTCCATTGTGAAAATACTGCTACAACAATCAAGTAGATTTACCAGTGCCATGTATTCTCAAGTAAACGGGAGCATAACAAAAGATGAAATTGTCTCCTCAGCTGCCTGATTTTGCACAATTAAGATTTGAAACATATTTTCACAAATTTTGTGGTTTTTTGACTGGTTTGCAAGCATTCTTATATTAATACTGAAAAACATTGTAAAGATGAAAAATTGAAAAAGACATTAGAAGTAATAATCTCAACTCCCTTCTCAACAACAAAAATGTAACGTGGCAAAAGTGGAAATTTAATTATTAATAATGACTACATCACACAAAAAATTCATCTCTCTCTTTTATGTCAGCAAATGTCTTCTTGCTGGAGATCAATATTGTCATATATTTTGTATGCTTAACTTTCAAACAAATTCATTTGCTGCAAACTTATTTCAGCTTTCAGGTTTCTTGACTCATAAAACCAATTCAGTAGCATGTGATTGATTTCTAGTGAAGTGCGACTCATAACTTTAATAATATACTACTACTTTTTGAGTGAATATGTAAGAATGTTTATTTAAAAAAAAAAAATTGTAAAAATGATTTCTGAGATAAATTTTCAGACAAATTATAATTATGTGTGAAAAATAAATATTCTTATGAATAACCTCATAAGTATGTGAACACTCATGATCAACAAATGATGGAGCATTTCAAATATGCAGTAAATTTTTCATGTGTATTCATATAGATATCTTCAATTCATTGTCAGTGTTATTTAGCTGGCTTAATCTCCTGGGTAGTACTATTTTGCAATAAATCAATACTGCTCATATGTATAAGAATGTCATCAAGATGTATTTGGCATGAGAAAGCCAATAAGGAAAAATAATAAAAATTTACATAAGCTAGTACTTATTTTATTCATCCTTATTCTGCTACTTAAATGTTGAAGTGATAATATTTCGTTAATAACATTTTAAATTATGCATGAACACCCAGAGATATTTGTATTTTCCTGGTGGAATGCGCTGTAATATGGGAGCAGTACATGATCTTTGGATAAAGGTTGAGAACCACATGCTTGCTCCTTGCTTTCCCCAGAATAGAAGACAAAAGCAGGAGACGAGTCCATTTGCAAGGAGATACTGCAGACCTTTAAAGTCACCATTTCAAGCTAGAAGACAGCTTAAAAGTCAGCCAAAAAAGCAAAAGATTGGACAAAGCTACAGTCACACCACTTAGTAATGACTATTTCACCTCTTCAGAGGAGAGCTGCTATCCCTTTTTAATTCTTCCAGAAATAAATATGGAGCTTGGATAGCACAGGAAGATGCAATGTCAACGGCAGAGGAAGAAAAGGCACCAACCTGAAATACTGGGAGACTCACTACCTTCATTCTCAGGAGGAAAACCAAAACCTAAAAGTAGTTGGTGACTTCCCCCTGCTGGCAGTGAGGACGTCCCTCTGTCTCCCCCGATTATTGCTATCCAAAACGTTATTGACAGCCTAAAGAGGCACAACTGGTCTCCTGGTACATGTTCTCCTTCATGCAAGGGCAAACTCAGTGAGCCTAAGCAGACCACAGGTGACTACAGAGCATTCTGACGGTGGCAAGGGTTATGCTAGTCAGCCATCCCAGGAGAAAATTCAGGGTTCAAGCAGGGACAAACACAGCCCGAGGGTAAATATGTTCATGCCAATAACGTCAGCAGCGGGGCTTTGCTTTCCTTAGCTATGGGACGATACTTTCTGAACTACTGAGTGATGATAGACAACCCCAAAAGAAGACGAGGAAGAGTACCTTTGCACACTTGCAAATGCAATGGGGAATGTTTTCAGTTAGGTTTGAGGAGAGAGGGAGCAAATTACTCCAGGTATGTATAAATAGGACAGAATCTTAAAAGGTAGTGGGACAAAGTTTTGCACAACAGAATCAAAACAGAAAGAAACTGTGACAGTGCATGAGCTGTTAGTCAGAAATGCCTTTATTCCAATGCAAGAGATACCGGAAGTAAACTTCAGAAATAGTAAATCCTAATACATAACCCAAACAAGGATTTAGTTGGTAGAGAAAATTTGATTTTCCTATTTGATAATCCTGGCTATTTTTTTATGCCAGGAATATTAATATAAAAGAAACAACCTTAATTCCTTTAAACATACTTGTTGGCTACTAAGAGATAGGTTAAGAAGTAATGGTCTTAAGCTGCAACAGGAAAAGGGGGAGTTAAGAGTGTAACAAGAAACCTGGGCATGCTATGGTCTCTTCAGCATGAGGAATGTTTAGGAACATTTCCAGTATCTGTCAGGAATGGCAAAGACAAAACTGATGTTCTCAGAGGCAATAAATAGATAATACAAACTCCTGACGTCTCTTCCAGCCAACAGTTCTGTGATTTTCTCATGTCCAGGTAAGCCTAAAGCGTGATCAAATCATTCAGGGAAGCACCAGAAGCATTCAGAAAAGAGGAATTGCATTTGGTGAAAAAATTCCAGCTCTAGTATTTTTTCTTTTCCTATCAGAAGGAAACAAAATTCACAAAATAAAAAGAGTCAGGACAAGGCTCTTCTTTATCTGGTTTGGGGCAAGGTTTTTGTCATGATTACATTATCTTATTTTCTTAAATGATCAAAGAACCGCTACCTGGCCCTTCAGTGTCCCATGTTGTGTCTGTTTTCAGATGGATTTTTTGTCCAGATATTCTGTCTAGAGCCCAAAGACAACTATTGCAGCTGCTGGTGTTTTTACCATCTAAACAGATGCAGCATAGCAAAAGTTCTGGTTTCTCTCAATTCATGTTTTCTGGTATATAAAGTTCCATTTGAGAATTTCTGTTCCACTCCAGAAGCTGCATAACATGCTCTTTCAAGTCTATTTTGATGTCTTATGACTGTAGTGTAATACTATAGTGTATAGATTAAAGCGTAATATTACGCTCTCATTCTTTGCTCAGCAGCGAAGAGATTTCTTCACAGCTTGGATTAGTTTAGTAGTAAGGAGTGTCAAACTTTGCCCCCAGATCTTCAAAATAAAATACAGCTTCTACAGACTCTAAGTAATTGACTTTAACAGCTTACCTTCTGCAGAAGACATTAACTTCAAATGGAAATGTGATAATCAGCCTCTGAGGCTTGCATGTAATGGTTACCAAGTTGTAGGCTTGCAACACGAGTGAAGAGAAATGATTCATGTGTCTGTGAGTTGCTATAAAAGCACACAAGGTCAATCAATCTTTTCAGTTCATCTCTTTGATAATAGGTTTCACGCTGAAATACTTAAGATGGCCAATCTCATTTCTGAAAATACAATTAAACCTCTGCCTTTTTTTATTCATGATTACATTCCTTCTGTCTTCAGTATGAAAAAATATTTTTTATTTGAATCTAAATTATCTCATAGCAGTTTAGAAATACGTCCTTAATATGCTTGTGGCCAGCAGGTTGAGGGAGGTGATTCTGCCCCTCTACTCTGCTCTCGTGAGAATCCACCTGGAATACTGCATTCAGCTCTGGAGTCCCCAGCACAAGAATGACATGGAGCTGCTGGAGCGGGTCCAGAGGAGGGCCACGAAGATGATCCGAGGGCTGGAGCACCTCTCCTATGAAGACAGGCTGAAAGAGTTGGGGCTGTTCAGCCTGGAGAAGAGAAGGCTCCTGGCTGATCTTATAGCAGCCTTCCAGTACTTAAAGGGGGCCTACAGGCAAGCTGGAGAGGGACTTTTTACAAGGGCATGTAGTGATAAGACAAGGGGCAATGACTTTAAACTGAAAGAGGGGCAGATTTAGATTAGATATAAGGAAGAAATTTTTCACTCAGAGGGTAGTGAGGCAGTGGAACAGATTGCCCAGAGAAGTTGTGGATGCCCCATCCCTGGCAGTGTTCAGGGCCCGGTTGGATGAGGCTTTGGGCAACCTGGTGTAATGGAGGGTTTCCCTGCCCATGGCAGGGGGGTTGGAACTAGATGATCTTTAAGGTCCCTTCCAACTCTAACCATTCTATGATTCTATGATTCTATGATCATGTACAGCCGTAACAAAAGCATCCTTCAGTACAAACAAATGTATCAACAATCATAACAAGACAATTCAGAGTTTAGCTCCTGGACGAACTGTTTGTTGAATCTGAATCCAAAAAAAGATGACATTTTGTTGCTGGAAATTTCAAAGAATTTGGAACCACCTGACAATTTCCTTTTGTTGAACATGCACAGACAGTAAATTCAGTACTAGGAGTTTCTGACAGATTGTCCTCACTTCTAGAGAAATTTTACAAACTGTATTTTAATACTTTCTCCAGCTCTTTTGGAGAATCCTTCCATGCCTGCCTATATCAGTAAAACATGCCTTGGTTTCTTCTAGGCTGGCCTGCAGCTATGTGATATGAAACATGAAGTATTCAGTATTTAGGAAACCAAACTGACAGACAAGGTCTTTTAGTATGTTTTACCTGAAAATACACTATAGCTGCCTTCCATTCCTACCTGCAGCTATCTGTTGGTTACTGAATCGAACTCAAGTTCATGCGTTCGAAGACTCAGGATTAACAGTAGGTTTAACAAAGGTCTGAACCAAGTTTTCCTTACAGATGGAAAAATAAAGATAAGTCACTTAAGTATTTCTGATTTAATTAGGATCATCTTTCTATATGGTCTCTACAAATGTGATGAAAGTTACTGTACGAAATATCATATGCTTGCACTGCAAAACCAAGAAATAAATTTCACATTCTTGAGAATGCCATATAAATATTCCAGCAAATGTATGCTGATACTTAGTTAGCATAGTCAGAATCCCAACAGCTTAATAAAGACAACATGGATGTTGAATATTTGAGATGTCTTCTTTTGAAAACTGTTAATTCTCTAACTAAATCCTCAGATAGATTTATCTCCAAGATATCTAATCCATATGTACTTTCATGGTATACCTTAACTTCTAATGTTTTCACTCAAAATGTGAAAGCTAGCCGTCTCCAGCCCTACTTTCATGCCTCTCCTCAGATAGCAACTCTCTAGCTCTAGATTACATACTATAATTGGCACAAACTAGGATATAGATTTAACTACAAACTGAGATCACAAGCTAATATATAAAACAGAAAGTCTCTATTCTTATGTCTGTGCTACTGTGTTTTCTCCTTGCTCTTTCCTTTTTTCAGCTATGTAAAAAAGACTTTTTAATATGAGGTTTAGTTTCAAAAACACTTTCTGACAACATCTCATGTATGTCAAAAGTAAATCCCTCACTGGATTCACACACTTGCCTCCTTACTGCATTTGGGTCACATTATAGTCATCGCTTTTAAGATGTGCATGATGACTATTATTGCAGAAATATCTTTGTGTAAAAAGTAATAAATAGTAATGGTAATAGTAATAGTAACAGTAATATAGTAGTGTGTGGACTTTCCCTCTATATCCCAGAGCACATTTTCTAAGAGGAAACAGGGTCACTACTTTATTTCAAATTAGGCATTTAAGATTTACATGTGTAGCACACATGTCATATATCATCTCCCACCACTCTTAGGGAAAAAATATATTATTTATGTAGCTTAGCTGTAGCTTTCTGTAAGTAAACGCCTATTGGGACTTGACAGGTTAGCTTCCTGTTTTAGAACATTTTTATGATGTTGCACTATGTTAAGAAGGAAACTGTTCCAAGCAAAATATTTAAGTCGGACAGTAATAATTTAGAAACTCATTTTCCAATTGTAGTGCTGAATCTTCTGTGATCAATGGAGGCATTTACAGCTGACAGCTGCTTCAGAGACATATGTTTCAGTATGACATGTGCTTTGACAGCCATTTGATTCTTATAATGACTTTCTCTGTTGAACTGGGCTGGAAAATATATGCAAGGGTTTAAGTTGTGCCCTCAGTAAGTAGGATAGTGCTTTCACAAAATTCACAGCAGTATAAGTGTTATGTACCCAATGCCAAGGTTTGAATTTGACTTGGGTACAACATGGAGGAGAAATCTAACACTAGGGTTTCGTATTAAAGTGTTTTGGCTTTACTATACTGGAAGACAGTGGAAAAGGAGGGGATGCAGAAGCTCAGCCTGGGAAGCTGTGTCCTAGGCAAGCTTTTGCCCAGCAGCAATCCCAGCAGGAGCACAGGTCTCACCCACCGGCCCACAGACACTCCTCACTGACACGTACAGGAATTTCGGTTGGAGAGTTGACTGACCACTTGCCTTGCAGGATTTAACCTTGGATCCTCTGAAAGTACTGGCAACAGTCCCACAGATTCAGATTGCACAGGACTGGGTCTTTAATGAGGAATGGTACTAAAGTTAATGTATTTCGCCTCTCTTTACTACAAAGGTTTCAATTTTTCTATGAGTGATTCATATATATGCCCACTCAGTCAGATAGTGTACTATTAGTCAATGAGGAGTCAGCTCTGAGTCAAATTGATCTAAATTTATACTAAGTACTGAATCAACTGAGTTAAATTGATCTAAACCAAGTGATCTTCATTAATTTAATCCAGCAGATGGTATGAATCACCTGTATTCAAATTAAAAATATTTATATGTGACAAGAAGAAGCAACAAGCTTAACTTATTATAAAAGTTCTATCTTTCTTTAGAAGAACTATGTTTTATATAATATTCTTCCATCATAAATTTTAATCAAAACAATGTCTCATTTACTAAATGTCTGCTGTTCCAGTCTCAGTTGTCATCTTCACATAATTTTCAAATCATGTCAAACTGAAATTCTTTCTGACGGAGACAGATGACCACTTGGGACCGTGATGAGATCATTGAAGTAATTTCTACTTGTGATCTAAGCAGAAAAACACATTAGCTTGTCTTTTTTTTTTTTTTTTACTGCATTTCACTTCCTATGAGAAACATTTATGTGGTCTCAGTGAGAGAGTGTTAAAGTTCGAATCAAGTTAGAGCCGCAGCAATTCAATATAAGTGACTTTTTACTTCCTCTCAGCTGAAAACAGACTTTTCTGGAATAAAGCAGAAAAATGTCAGAGACCATCAATGAGTACTGTGTAGAGTGCTCGTGGGCTTCATGATGGACATACCATGAATTAAATTTTATTCACAATTATTATATTTATACTGTAAAATTTTAGTCTTGCATATTTTAGCATTTGTGCTGAATCTTAACCATATCTTAACCTCTTTTAATATCACAGACTATACAAAATACTTGTCCAGTTCTGTGACATATAAAACCTGAATTCTGTATGCCATAGAACTATTTTGCACCCTTGTTGTTCCCACACTCCCAAGGAGGATCAAGTACTCCTTCTACCTGAAATATAACTGAGAACAGTCAGAGACATTCAAGACAAAGTGTCATCAATCACCAGAAACCAAATATTAGTTATTCAGGAAATAAATTTAATATAGCCATACTGTGTCTGTTTTTTTAAACACATCTACCCAAATTCACACCTATGAATTACCAATTCATGGCCACTGTGAGCCCAGCGAGAGCCTCCAAAGCCACCTTACTCCCACAGTCTGAGCAGCATTCACATCTTAAATCCACTCCTCTGCTCTGTTTCTCTTCCCCATTTGCCTTTGATAGTCTTTATCTCTCAAGAAGTCCGTACTAAAAAGTTGTTGGCTTGAGCTTCCAGTCAAAGATCTACGAAATTAAATCATCTGGATGCTCAGTGAGGCAGTGAGATGGACTTAAACAAGTAAGAGTTGATCATGTCTACAGAGGGCAGAAGAGAAGAAAAAAAATGCAGCAACAATTCACAAGTGGCAAATTACCATTAACCTCAAAAAAACACTCTGGTAGTTGTCCAAATCCAAGTCCTTCTCTGAAAACTGCATAACCAGGCAGCTGTTTGTTCCTCCCTTTCCCTCTTCCAGCTCACTGGCTATCAGCTGCCCCGAGGAAGGGAAGCGGCCAAGTTTTGGAGGCCCTCAGCAGCCTGCTTCATTTGAGGATTTGGAGTGGGGGGAGAATCTCACTGCATGGATCCCATCCTGACAAACTATTTGCTATTCCTGCTCAAAGCTGCTGCTTCTGGTTGCTCCCCTTCACCAGTTCCCCGCCGATCATCTCTAGCTGAGCTTTCTGGTATTCCTGCAAACTGTATTTGCTTCTAATCATCCTTTCTGACCGTGGCCTTTTACAGTATTCAAATCAGCCAGGTTCCCCACATTACTTTAACATCCACTCTGTTGGCTGGACTCCTGCTCTGCTGCTACCGTGGCTTGCTGAGCCATTCCTTGCAGAGAAGCCTCTGGCAGTATTTCAGCTCCTTAGGAAGGAGACACTGATAGGTATGATCCAGTCAGCATCCCTGCCACAGTTGACTTGTTCAGTATGGAGTATTTTCTCTTTTTTGTCCAAAAAAAAAATTCTCGGAATTCTTTGTGCAGTTTTTCTTCAGGCCAGGCTGCAGGCTGCAGCCATAGATCACACTGCAAACCCTCACCCCAGGCTCTCTGGAAATTGTTTGCCTGTGCTTTTCACAACCCGATTATGAACGACATCGTATCATTCCCTCAACTTTATAACAGAACTGGTTTTAATAAAAGTGTCACATGCCATTGCCAAGCTGTGTGCGAGTTGGACCTGTTTCAGCCTGTATATTGGCCCACTCTAGCATCATCCCTCTGCTTTTCACCATTGCCCTCAGCACCCGTGGGAAGACAGTTTTTTCCAGTCTCTGGAGAGCAACAGCTCTTCTTGCTTAGGCTTCAGTCCACCAGCCTGCACATTTACATGATATAATATGAGTAACTCCACTACTATTGCTACAATTAGTCTAGACTTCCACCATTGCATTAAAAAAAAATAAAACTGGCCTAGAGAGAGTTCGAGATGCTGGGTTAGATATGCCTTGCCAGCCTAATATAGAGCTGTAGTACAGAAAGTTAAGGCTCAATTTGCTATGCTCCAGTTTTGGAGTAGAAGAAAAACTGATCTAAGTTCTCCTGCTGCTGTAAATCACGCAGAAGAGCTTACTCATCCATGGATAGTGAATTTAATGGATAGCAAAACTGGTTCTTGATGCTTAGTGTAGGCAATCTGCAGATTCCACTCCAACTGTGAGGCAAAATAGTTAGGGAACTTCAGCAGTTAGGTTTAGATTTATACAAACCACCCTTTAGACTGCCCTCCCAGTGAAATTAGTTTGGCAATTTTTATTATGTCTAAGTTGTATATGTACAGAATATGCAGAAGGGAAAAAAGACTATGCCCTCAAACTGTCTTTTTCTTCTGCCTTATATTTGCAAGCATTTGTTCTTTATTTCCTTATATAGAAAAAGAAACACCAAATGAGTTTCCAAACAGAGTACATAGAACTTTTGAAACCTATATACATAAAAAAAGTGAGTTATGGTTTGACACTGTACTTATCTGAAAATGGTTTCTATTAGGAGAAAATTTATGTTACCAAAAATGTCTCTTCTGAAATGAGTAAATAAAACAGTTGATGTGGGAGGGAAACCAAAAGCAAACAACTAAAGGACATGAAAGCCTGGGAAAATAAAACAAATTAAATCAAAACAATCAGGTTCAAGTTTCAAGAGTTATTGTTATTATTGTTCCTGAATTTCTATATCAGGAATGTTTGACTGCTTGAGTGGTTTCTGCATTTCCCCTCATTAATTCAAATTTTAGAAAGTTCATGAGAATATCTTTCTTTCTCAAGAAAGATCAAGGTGTCATGCCGGGTTGCGGATGGAGCACAGGGGTTGTTGAGGCGTTGATTACTGTGGAAACTTCTGAGCATCATCAAGGGGCTCCAGGTACCTCATCAGGGACCCAACTCAAATGCCTCTATATGAATGCCCACAGCTTGGACAATAAAAAAGAGGAGCCGGAGATGCTTGTGAGCCTGCAGCGCTATGACCTGATCGGCATCACAGAGACATGGTGGAATGACTCCTGCGATTGGTGTGTTGGACTAGAGGGGTATAAACTGTTCAGGAAGGACAGGCAGGGGAGACGAGGAGGGGGCATTGCCCTCTATGTCAAGGAACGGCTAGAATGCATGGAGCTCCACCTGGCAAGTGATGACGAAAGAACCGAGTGCCTGTGGGCCAGGGTGAAAGGAAGGGTAAGAGACTTTACAGTGGGGGTGTGCTACAGACCACCCAATCAGGAGGACCAAGAGGATGAGGCCCTACATAGGCAGATAGGAGTTGCTGCTCGTTCACAAGCCCTGGTCCTCATGGGGGATTTTAACCACTCTGATTATCAGTTGGAAAAACAACACGGCGGGGAACAAGCAATCCAGAGGATTCCTGGAATGCATTAACGATAACTTCCTTATCCAAGTGATAGAGGAACCAACCAGGAGAGGTGCCATGTTTGACCTCGTTCTCATCAATAGGGAAGGACTGGTAGGTAATGTTGAACTCGTGGGTAGCCTTGGCTGCAGTGACCATGAGATGGTGGAGTTTGAGATCCTAAGGGCTGCTAAGAGGGGGAAGCTCAGCAAACTTGAAACCCTCGATTTCAGAAGAACTGACTTTTGCCGCTTCGGGAACCTCCTTGGTAGTGTGCCATGGGATAAAGCCCTGGAGGGACTGGGAGCCCAAGATTGCTGGTTGACTTTCAAGGATCATCTCCTCTAAGTTCAAAGGCATTGCATCCCTAAAAGGAAGAAATCAGGCAAAAACACCAGGAGACTTATATGGATAAACAAAGAACTCCTGGCTAAAATCAAATACAAAAGGGGATTACACAAAGCATGGAAGCAGGGACTGGTAACCTGGGATGATTACAAAGAAGTTGCTTGTGTACTTAGAGACCAAGTTAGAAAAGCTAAGGCCCTGACAGAGTCAAATCTGGCCAGCGATATTAGAAATAACAGAAAAGGATTTTATAGGTATGTGAGAGAAAAAAGAAAAACAAGAGATAATGTGGGGCCTCTCCGGAAGGATATGGGTTACTGAAGACATGAAGAAGGCTGAAATATTCAAGAACTTTTTTGCCTCAGTCTTCACTGGCAACCACTTGAACCACACCGCCCAAATCACAGAGGATGTTGTCTGGGTCTGGCAGAGTGAAGAACCACCCAGGGTAGGAGTAGATCAGATCCAGGAACACCTAGAGAACCTGAAGGTGCACGAGTCCATGGAACCTGATGAAATACATCCATGGGTCCTGAAGGAACTGGCAGCTGAAGTTGCTAGGCCACTAGCCATCATATTTGAGAGGTCCTGGTAGTCTGGTGAGGTTCCTACAGATTGGAAAAGAGACGAACATAACCCGCATCTTTAAAAAAGGGACTAAGGACAACCGGGAAACTACAGACTAGTCAGCCTTACATCTGTGCCAGGTAAAATCACGGAACAGATTCTCCTGGTAGCTCTACTAAGGCATGTAAAAAATAACCAAGTGGTTGGTGACAGCTGAACACTGAAAGGGAAAACGCCCACAAAATACAGAGTAGAACTTATAGGTTAGAGTGTGAGGGTCTCTTCTGCATTTTTTGGTGCTTTTCTTTTGTTAATTCCTCAATAATCCATTTCAGGAAGAAGAACCAATTTGTGAATGTAATATTTGAAACTGTGCAAAGGAGAATTTTGATCTTGTCTTCATTAGTCAATCAACCCATGTCTACCAGTATTCTGAAGTCATTTCGCCAAAGGTTAGAGCTGCATATGATGCCAATTTAGAAGGTAGAACAGCCCTGTCCATAAGGTCTGGCCCAAAACAAATAAAACAGAACTCCAATATTGTGGCTTTCATTGTGGAATAATTCAAAATGAAATCTCGAACCTCATGAGAAGTTTAGTGTAGAATGTTAATTATTTTCTTCTAAGAGTTGCAGTTAAATTTTAAAGAAATAACTGGTATTTTCTAAGGGAAATTTAAATAACAATGATGCTCTTTTCAGTCTTACTTTTATTCTCTCTCAGATAATTTTTATGTTCCTTTTACCAAGAAAAGTGCTGCCTTTATGCTCAAATGAAAATGAACTCTGTAATATGCATAGCCTTCCTTCTCTTGGAATTTGCAAAAAAAAGAATATATTTACATTCCTCAGAAAGGTTAAATTACTTTACGAAAGTGTCACAGTCATTTAATATATTTATATTCAGCTCCAGTTTCTAGTGGCTTGGATGTTGCTACTGTTGTTCTCTGTAGGCAAAATAAATGCATTCAGAGTTCAGGACTACCACAGAGATCTGTGGTTCTCCTAGAGTTTATCTTCTACTGTTTTCACAGAAAAAAAAAAAAAAAAAAAAAAAAGAAAAGATCATATACCTATCAATACTTGTTGGTATAATGTGCAATATGTCATTCTGGCATAGTAAATATACAGGACCATGCAAAGCACAGGGTTCAGATTTATTTATCAGAATTTACCCAGGAATCGAGCACTATATTACATGTGTCAGATCGATTTGTTTGCATCGGTCACAGAAATGGGGCTAGAGCAGTGGGAGATGTTTCGGTAAAAAGGTGAAAAAGAGGTGGGAAAAAGGAAAGTAGCAGAGGCTGTGCTGCAATATAATGGATAAAAGAACACTATATGCCATTCTAATAGTATGCCTCAGAATATCCATCAAAAGATTTTGTGAGCCAGCAAGTGGAGATGAATACATAGGTTTGTTTATATAAGGGTCTTTCAGATCCTTACACATTCAGAGCTTCCCCCATTTGGCAGGTCTTTCACACCCTGTACTCAAAGGCTCTAATTTCAAGTGCCACTTGACTGCCCTGGGCATGGGCTGGCATGCTGGCTTCATGCGGCTCTTCTTAGGAGTCAAACATTCTTTGGACACACAAGAAAGGACCTGGGTGCAGTGGAAGCTGGAGTAAAGCATCCCAGTGATCACCTTCTCTTCCAAAAAGAAGGAGCACTCCAGAGTCACAGTTAGTTCTCTTCAGTGACATTTTCAAATCCATTGATCTCAATGCTGCATCTGTTAGGCCTGGAAAAAGGAGCGGAAGACAATGAATATTAGGATTGAGACAGGAGATCAGAAGAAAGACTTCTCCCCTCTCAAAAAAAAAAAAAAAAGAAAGAGTAGAAGAGAAACTGAGGGACAGGTAAAGAAGCAGAGAGGTGGTCAACAAGAAACTGAAAGTTCCCCATAAATCCTTTGAGGAAAAAAGAGACTTAAAGAATCCTAAAATGGTTTGGGTTGGAAGGGACTGTAAAGATCATCTAGTTCCAACCCCCCTGCCATGGGCAGGGACACCTTCCACTAGATCAGGTTGTTCAAAGCCTCATCCAATCTGGCCTTGAACACTTTCAGGAATGAGGCATCCACTTTTCTGGACAACCTATTCCAGTGCCTCATCACCCTCAGAGTGAAAAATTTCTTCCTTAGATTTAATCTAAATCTACCTTCTTTCAGTTTAAAGCCATTACCCCTTGTCCTATCACTACATGCCCTTGTAAAAAGTCCCTCTCCAGCTTTCTCTCTCCCAGCTATGCTCCCCATCAGCCTGTTGTGCTACTGCACACCAGCAAAAACACAGCAAGTTGAAAAGTCCTTGAGGTCTCAATGTCAACTATAAACATCAGTGTGCTATCAACATTCTTCTCACAGCAAATTTCAGACTAGAACCAAAACACAGAGTTCTTCTAGCTGCTAAAAAGAAAAGCTAACACTGTCTCAGTTGAAACTAGAATAACCCTCAAGTCATTCTCCTCAGGGCTGCTCTCAATCCATTCTCCGCCCAGCCCATACTTATGCTTCGGATAGCTTCGACCCAGGTGCAGGACCTTGTGCTTGGCCTTGAACTTCATGAGGTTCTCACAGGCCCACCTCTCAAATTTGTGAAGGTCCCTCTGGATGGCATCCCTTCCCTCCAGCGTTTCAGCCACACCATACAGCTTGGTGTCATCAGCTAATTTGCTGAGGGTGCGCTTCATCCCACTGTCCATGTCACCGACAAAGATGTTAATAAGTGCCAGTCCCAATACCAACCCCTGAGGAACACCACTTATCACAGGTCTCCACTGGGATATCGAGACATCGCCCGCAACTGTTTGAGTGAGACCATTGTCATGGTTTGAAGTGGGGGGGGGAGGTCCGGGTGGCAGAAACTGCCCATCACACCGGACTCCCATCCCCCTCAGGGCTTGAGCCAATCGACGCCTCTGCGAATTGCCCTATTTACGTCGGACAAAGGAACCGGAAAGGTGTGCCTGTGCCCAGGAGCGAGGAGACGGGAGGGGGGCACGGCCCCCGCTCCCGGCCGGGCCGGCGGCCTGGGCCGGGCCGGTGCCCACCCCGTCGAGGATGGCGGCGGCGGAGCCGCTTGGGGAACTCGAGGAGAGTCCCACGCGTGGGGCGCCCACCGGGCCGAGTTCACCCAGAAAGGACTGAGATCTGAGAGAAACGGCCACACAGATAAGAGGTCAGTGAAGATGGAACGGAACAACGTGTGCCGCGCCTGAGTCCCCCTTGCGAGCAGCCCCTTGCAGCCAGTTCTCGGTGGAGCAAGCAGAGACCCACTCGCAGCCCATGGAGGATCCACGTCGAGAAGAGATGCCAGAGCCTGAGCACGGTACGCATCTAGAGTCCGTGGGATGACCCCCGCCGATGGGGAGGTGCTTTGTTAATGAGAGATGCCTGAGCCTGAGACTGTTGTGAATCATGGGCACAGGTCGAGGCGCATTTATGCATCTAAGTCTTTACGGAGGCGCATTTAAGGTCGATATGACGACCCACGCTGGAGCGCATTTAAAGTTTGTTGATGACCCACGCCAGAGCGAGTGGCTACGGCTCCTTAAAAGTCCAGGACTGGTAAAGCCCGCACTTGGGGTGAATCCGATGGGGTAAGGATTTGCCCCCCAGCGGGCAGGATTCACGCTTTCGCCGTGAGTAGGGGATCCACTGGATCAAGGGACAGTGGTGTAAGGACTCCTTTTCCTTTAAGAGAAGCAGCAGCAACAACTTGGAATGAACTGACCTGCACTCCCCCATTCCCTGCCTCTCTGCGCCGTTGGGGGGAGGAGGTAGAGCCGGGAAGAAGAGGCAAAGGAGGGGAGTGGTGTTGTTTTTAAGACCTGGCCTTGTTTTCTTGTTATCCTCTCAAGTAACCATTTTTGTGTGCTTTTCTCTTTGTAGGTAGCTGTTAATAGTTTTGCTTTAAGAAAACAGCCTCTTTTGCCTGGGACCATGGTTGGTGGGTGCTCCTCTGTTCCTGTCTCAATCGTCAGCTCTTTTATTACATTTTTCTCCTCTCCATTTTACTGGGGTGGGAGAGCTGCGTGGGTTTAGTTGCCGGATCGGCCTAACCCCCGACACCACCCAGCCATTTGCTTATCCACCAAGTGGTCCATTGTCAAATCCATATCTCTCCAATTTAGCGGCAAGGATGTTGTGTGGGACAGTGTCAAATGCTTTGGACAAGTCCAGGTAGATGACATCTGTTACTATTCCCTTATTCACCAACGCTGTAACGCTGTTGTAGAAGGCCACCAAATCTGTCAGGTACTGTTTGCCCTTAGTGAAGCCATGTTGGCTGTCACAAATCACCTCCTTTTTTTCCCACGTGCCTTAGCATAGTCTCCAGGAGGATCTGCTCCATGATCTTGCCGGGCACAGAAGTAGTGCTACTAACTGGCCTGTAGTTTCCTGGATCTTTCTTTTTCCCCTTTTTAAAAATAGAGGCTATGATTCTGCTTTTCCAGTTGGTGGGAACTTCACTGGACTGCCACGATTTCTGAAATATGATGGATAGTGTCCTAACAACTTCATAGTCCAGTTCCTTTAAGACCTGCAGATGTATCTCATCTGCTCCCATGGACTTGCACATCTTTTGTCGGTAAGAAAATAAAAGTTTTCACAGTGGTAGAGGCTCAGGCATCTTTCTAGTTGCTTCTCAGAAATTTTAGGAGCCAAAAAGAAGTCCCCAACAATACAAGCATGAAAAGAAGATCCTTTTTTTATTTTCCTTCATCGGAAAATATAGTTTTAAGTGTTACAGTTTCAATTATTCCTTACATGGAATGAACTACAGGGGAAAATAAACAAGCGAAAGTCTATTATGCACTCAGGAAAAGGTAGGAAAATAGAGATGATCTGTTTTTAGTCAGCACCTTTAAGAACAAGAAAGCATTGTACATAAAATCTAGTTTCTATTTAATATTGTTGAAAGATGCCTCCTGCAAAATTTAAAACATTAATTTTGAGAGAAATCCTGTTGAAAGGTTGTGTTTCTAAATCTAGACTCACCTACACCATTTATCATCCAAGATTATTGCCTTAGAAGTATGAATTCTGCTTATTCCCACATGAAGCCATCAGTTTGCAACATCACACTCCGTTGCCATGAAGCCATCTATGATAGCACAGAAAGGGATCTGAGCTTTTGGTGGGCTGACTACAGAAAGTTCAGCCCTTTAATTTAATTTGGCTGAATATCAACATTTAGAAGTTAAGTTATGCAAATCTTTTCTCAATTAACTACCTTTAAGAAATTGCTTGCTCTCTCCCTTTAGTCCTTCATCAGTTTTTCCTTCCCTACAATCATTCATTCATGCCAGCACGCTGTAACCCAGCAGGATGCTGCAGTGCCTCCTCCCTAATTTGTCATTTTACCACACGCTGCCCACACTTGGATGGGTCCCAAAAGCTCTGTGAGCCCTGACAGCTCGCTGCAGCTCTGCTAAGCGCTTTCTCTGCTCTGATCCAGTACAGTGCCAAGAATTTAATGTACACTCAAAAGTACCTTACTGCAATTATAGTTTGTCTTATTACAGGCAGTCACAGCATTATGAGCACTGACAGTTTAATCATGAATTTCATAACATCTCCTGTCACTAAAGACCCTTGAGTGCAACGATTGCAAATAAGTCTCTATGTCATTAAGACATCATTGCACTTCTAAGTCTATGATTTCAAAGAGAATCTGAAAGTTATGAGCATGTGCTCTCTGGAAAGCTCAGTGCTCAAAGATATATTTTTTTTAATATAATCCAAAATAGCTTTCATTTAAAAAGCCTCATGGTTTCAGGGTCATGTGTCCTAATATTGTCTTTAAATCTCCAGTAATGAACATACTATGGGCAGATTTGTATCAGAAGGAGTTCAGCAGCAGGATCATGACTTACATTTAACATCTTCAGGAATGTTGCACCAAATGAAAATATAACCTACAGCAACACACACAGGGTGAGTATAGGGCTATTGTGGAATCATCAGGCTGCGTCGTCTACTGGAAAGTTAGGGAAAGGGAAATGTTAAATAAGAATGGACTTTGCTGAAATCAGAAAAATCAAGGAGCAGAAAGGATCTGCTTCCACAAAGACTTATCTGATGTTTGATTAAGAGCTAAATTAAGTTGAAGGTTTTATGTAAAGATCGATGACATCAACAGACAAATGCTGAAAATAAAGATCTTAGATATTTTTTTGTGCTTGTGCACTATTTATAGCTCATACTATCCTCTCAAAATCATCAACAGGTTCAAATGGATGTTTTGACAAAAATTTTACAGAAATATCACCACAATATGCAACAGTGGTTAGGGACAATGGAGATCAATATAAATGGAAAGGAAAGAGTCAGTCTTAAATGTCAGTAAATTTCAGTGACTCCAGACTCTTTACAAAAGGATCTTTAAGTAGAAGCAGCCCACTTTTTTGCTTCTCTTTTTAAATTTTTTCTTTTTACTTTTCTTAATCATTCAAATTATAAAACTTCTGAAATAAAATTTCAGATAATAATAATAAATAAATTCTCCATAACAGATAGTACAGGAATGGACTTGATTTTCTTTAGACACATGTTGTTGTACTTTTAAAGGATGACATTTTGCTTTTGTCAACAGCCAAAGAACAGCATAATGGATAAAATGAATAGGTTATAGTATTATCTTGCTAACTTTCATATATATCTGATGTACATCAAGGGAAAATAGCTCAGTGAAATGTTTGGGTTTTTTCTTTTCATAAGCAGAACAAGATATTTTCTCACCTAGTTTGCAACATATGCATGCTGTTCCAACAAGTTTAAATATACAATAATTGTAAATCTTATCCTCTGCCAATGGCAGTAAGACCAAGACAGACCTAAAGGAAATGTAGAAAGTGGGTAAACCTGGAAATGTAAAATTAATGCTGTAATACTTACTGCTCAGCCTCACAACCTAGAAATCTTAACTTTTTTTTTCATATTTTCAGATGAACTATTATTCTATTTAAAGAAAACTGATGACATTTCAACTTTGTATTCCACATGGTCAACATTTTTGTCAGTATAAGACAAGAATTTGGTTTCAAGACAATTATTTCCAGCATCTGGAATTATTCCTTACTGTACTTTTTGGGACAAAAAGATAACATACAGAACAAGACACTGTCGTGAACAGCAGTTTGTTTCTTACTAAAATGACTTGGACCTAACTCCTTTGACTTTTTATTTTCAAGAATAACTTTAACCAGATGAATTTTTTCCCAGTGTTCATCCCCAGTGTTGACATTTCTCACATCTGTGAGCAGTCTTTTTTGAACCATCTTCACTTCTTCTCATATATTACACTCATATTTTCCTCAAAGCTAGCTCGTGTCTGAATCGTGGTTTCTTTCAAAATAATCAGGCTTGCTTTCATATTTATAGATTCCATTATTTTACTGTTTTGAACTCTACTCATTACAGTGTGAAAGGACAGATAGATGTATCTACGGGTACATAAGAAAGGCTTCACTGAAATTAAAAAATATTTTAAATTTCTTAATGGAAAATGGGGAAATTCTTAAGCAATGAACACATTTGCAGTTTCTTTAAAATTGGTTGTTAGATTTGGACTATATTGTCAAAGTCTAACTACATAGAATAAACTACTCCAGGTGTATCCTTTACCGTTAGTATTTAAAATTCTTCAGCACTTTTGACACTGATAGTTACTTTATTCTGAATTCTTATATTTTCCCTTTCAAATACTTCACATCTGATTTCACATGCTTTCCCGTTACCCCTCTATTTTGCCACGCTTGTCCATCTCCAAATCACCTAAATCCATCCCTTTCCTCCCCTAAACACCCCATAGCCCTGTGCTATCCTGAAGTGTTCTTCCCCTGCACACCATGATGTGTACCATACAGCAGCAACCCCTCAGTCCAAAAGGTGCTACATTGTTCACCCCTTGTGATGGATGTCACTCTTGGACACTGGGGCTGTTATCCTGAGACAACTCTGGGAGGGTTGTCCCTTCTTCTGAGTTTTAATTTGGATCTGATACACCTGATGGCTCCTGTGACGGCCCTGGGAGCAGGTCAACAGGGTAGTATTTGGGCTCCTTTTCCTGTCATTACCTTTCTATGCTCCTTTGTGGGTGTGCAGAAGAGCTTTTATCACGTAATTTAAGAGTCTCTACTTCTCATAGTCTTTTAAAAGCATTCCAGTTTGGAAATTGATTTTTTTTGGAACATCTCGCTGTTATATCTCTGGTGATGAAAGAACAAAAAGAACTTGTTTGATGTTAAAAAGTGAAGAGAAATTCAACAGGAAATTGGACTGGAAATGATGTGAGCATGTTTTAACTTAATTTTTGATTGTTCACACAGCTTTGGTTCCAGATTACAGTAATCAAAGCATTTCAGTATCTCTAGAATACTATGTTAATTACACTGTCTAAACCCAGTAAAATCAAGAGGTTAGCTATTATTGGGTCTTACGGCTTTAGAAAGAAAGAAAAAAAAAAAGGCTAGATTCAGAGGGCCTTTTATAATTCAAGTAACAAAAATGGATTACTTCCATTTTTTAAAAATAATAGTTGCAGTGCCAGCACAGAACTGTTAAACTGTTGCACTGCAGAATAAACTTTGGATTTTTGGTATAAATGTATGCAAAGAGAATTTAGATAAGAACTTTCCAAAAAGGTCTCTAAAATGATGAATGACTAGTGTGTACCAATAGATTATTTTTCTCCCTTCTCCTTCTCCATTCCTCAGTATTTATCATGAGCATATTTATAAAAACTTCTCGACGTTTATTTTAACCTGTTAAAGAAACCCAAATTCTTTTTCTCCACTTGCTTTATACTCTGTATTTGTTAAAACTTCTGAGAATCTATTCTACAAGCATTCAATTTCTAGGCTGAATGTGTTTTCTGGATCTATGAGATCAGAATTGTTCATCATTTTCCAGGGTAGAGAAATATCAGGTATATTTAATCTGATAATTTATGGAAATTAATTTGCTTTTGTTAACCTTACATTACACATTTTGAACAATTCAGTTCCTTCTGTATTTATTGTGATCCCTCTCTTACCAATAATATCTACAAGTAGTTTAAAATCAACTTTTTTTTACTGAGGCCATTAATGGCAATGTTTAATTAAAATCCACTCGTAACTATCTTCTGGAATAGTACACCTGACCATCAAATCCACTCTTGCCTCCTAGTTTCTTGTCCGTATTAAACCAAATACTTATTTGGTTGTGTGAGTGTATTATATCTTTGCTTGTATCAACTAAAGTTATAGATTTAATATTAATTTATCTTTTAAATTTACAAGAATTAGAGTCTTCTTTACACTGTGTCACGTTATAACTTCATGTTATAACTACATGTTGAAGCATGTACAACATCAGGCTTGCTTGTAAAACATTTTAAAAATCTATTTAGTGTTTATAGTTTCGGGGTTAACACAGATTTGTTGTTTCCTCAGGAGAGTCAGAGCTCAGTGTGCAAATATGGAATGAGAAAACTAAGTGAAAGTGATCAAATTAATTTAGAGAAGGGTGACCATGAACAAAAAAGTTGTTTGAAGGGGAAACATGAGACATAAAATGGTAGTGCCATGGAATATGAAAGAATAAGTAGAAATATCAAAGGTATACATGGGTGACTACTAGAGAAAACCAGAAATTTCACAAATACATAAAAAACTGCCTGCAAACCACAGGCAAAGAATTCTGACTGGACCTTTCCATCAAATTAATTTTTTTTCAGACTAGTTGTCCTGGAATTCTAGAAAAGAAATTGGCTTAAAAAAAAAATCTGCAGTCCTTGATTGCCCTTATACTTCTTTGGCATGGTTTGCTTTCCTTAGCCCTTACCCATAAAGCAAACTCGTTCCCTTCTTTGAAGGCCTGTTTGCTCACTAGCAACCAGCCACTGCTATACTTGTGGTCTTATCATGGGCTCCATTGCTTTGAAAACCTCAGCCCTGCTGGAGCAGTTCTTCCCTGAGGTGACTCCTGCAAATTTTGAAAAAAAATATCAAGCAAGAGAGAAGCTGAGCAGAAAAAGGCACTGCCATGGACAGTGTATAGTTAACAAAAGGGCCATAGCTCAATGATCACAGAACTTGAGGAAAGTTCTGCCAATGGCTCTGGATTAACTGAGTAGAATTTCAAGCAACAAAATACCAGCATGGTTTCTTCTCTACTTTTCTGGTTAGTGTGAATCAAACAGACTTAAAATGCTTTCTTTACAATGCAATTAGAGCAACCTGCACTTGCTGACCATGCTTTGAGCTGGACGTTAGACCAGATGACTCCAGAGGTCCCTTCCACGCTCAGCTACTGTGTGATCCTGTGCTACTAACCCTTGTATAATATCTGCATTTGATGAAAAAGTGGCCTAAGTATTTTTACACACGTTCTCTTTTTCCCTCCATATACTCTTTTGGCTTAACATTTGCTCTTCATATGCTGTCCATATGCTGCAGTGGTCTTTTCCACCATGTGAGTTCCCTGATTCCTTGCCTCTTCTTTCCCAGAAACACAGACTCTTTGTTGCCATTCTGTGAGCACAGAATCAGAGAATCACAGAATGGTTGAGGTTGGAAGAGACCTCTGGAGGTCATCTGGTCCAAGGTCCTGGAGTTGGACCCCCCTGCTCAATCAGGGCCACCTAAAGCTGATTGCCCAGGACTATGTCCAGATAGTTCTTGAACGTCTCTAGACATGGAGACTCCATGACTTCCCTGGGCAACCTTTCCCAGTATTTGGTCACCATCACAGTAAAAACCTGTTTCCTGACGTTCAGACGGAACCTCCTGTTTCAGCTTGCGCCCATTGCCTCTGGTCTTGTCACTGGGCACCGCTGAAAAGATTCTGACTCCATTCTCTTTGCACTCTCCATCAGGTATTTATGAACGTTGATGAGATCCCTCCTGAGCCTTCTCTTCAAGTCTTCTCTCTCTCTGTGGCTAACAGAGAATTTGAAATGGAAATTCCTGCTGTGCTGAAATTGTGAATGATTTGTGAAATAGGCAGAAGCAACTGTTTCTGCTTCTTACAAAATGTACATCTTTATTTGTTGCTTTTAGATATTAATTTTTAAATATGTGCTGATTTCTGCCTATATTGCGCATTTACAGAATGTTATTGTCAGCTGAGTTACTACCTCAAAAATTAAGGTTTCATTGGAATGAAGATCTTGGTTCCTACATCATTTAAACATATCATGGTGATAGAGTTTCTGTCTCTGGAGACCTGCTGCTTTTCAAACAAAATATCTCTCCTGGGGAGCTTGTTTGTGTTTTATATGTGTGTATTTCTAAGAAACATTTAAATGTCATTAAAAGTTTTTAAAAATCACCTTTTTGGAAATTTGTAGTTTACAAAACAGGTAAGAAAGCTGAAATATACTTAGTGGAAGTTTGTACAAATTGAAAATGCTGCCACTTATAAATCCAGATAATTCATTGTTAAATCCAATGTCCTATTGGCCTTTAGGATTAAGGTTCTGATTTTAAGATTTGAGACAGCACTCAACATTTGCAAGAGCCAAAGACAAAGATGCTGTGCCCATTCAGTATGAGCTTGAAAACTGAGGCCAGTTTGTGTAAGGGTAGGGTCAAGTGTAGCAGAAAGCCCAAGCAGCTGTCAGGGAATAGGAGATTCATAGATTCATAGATTTCTAGGTTGGAAAAGACCTTAGAGATCATCGAGTCCAACCATCCCTAATCCCCATTAAACCATATCCCTAAGTAGATCATCCACCCTATTCTTAAACACATCCAGGGATGGGGACTCAACCACCTCCCTGGGCAGCCTATTCCAGTGGCTGACAACCCTTTCAGAGAAGAAATACTTCCTAACATCCAACCTGAATCTCCCCTGACTAAGCTTATACCCATTTCCTCTTGTTCTATCACCCAACACTAATGTAAAGAGCCCTTCCTCCACCTCCCCACCATCCCTTCTCAAGTATTTGTAGGCTGTAATCAGGTCTCCCCTCAGCCTCCTCTTCTCCAGGCTAAACAGCCCCAACTCCCTCAGCCGCTCCTCATAAGTTTTATTTTCCAGCCCCTTGACCAGTTTAGTCGTCCTTCTTTGGACTCGCTCCAGGAGCTCAATACCTCTCTTAAAGCGAGGGGCCCAAAACTGGACACAATATTCCAGGTGCAGCCTCACCAGTGCTGAGTACAGGGGCAGGATCACTTCCCTGTTCCTGCTGATCACACTGTTCTTGATACACGCCAGTATCCCATTGGCCTTTTTGGCCACCTGGGCACACTGCTGGCTCATATCAAGCCGGTAGTCAACCAACACCCCCAGGTCCTTCTCCGCCAGGCAGCTCTCCAGCCACTCTTCCCCGAGTCTATAGTGATGCTTGGGGTTTTTATACCCCAAGTGAAGGACTCTGCAGAGATCCCACCAGGAGGAGGAGGATGAAAAGGATGCCAAGTCTGAGAAGTAAGAGAAGAGAGAGGAGTTGTTTGCTACACCAAGCATGCCTAGCTTGATTCTGAAAAAGTGGCAAGAGTGATGAGGAACAGGGCATTAGGAGACTTATAGCAAGATATTCCAGAGCCAGCTGTGATTTCAACACTCCATTTGACAAATTGGAGTAAACTATCTTCAGCACAGCCTGGGTCAAAAAAGAAGTGCTATGTGGACAGAGTTTTTAACAGGCTTGTTTGCTTTTCCAATGAACCTTATTTTAGTGAGCAGGAGGGTTTGGAAACAAGTAAAGTTCTATATATTCTGGAGATTATGCAAGAAGAAATCACAGTACAAAGACTGCAGTTCAGTTTAGTTTCAAGTATTGCCTTTAGCACACTATATTTTAACAGATTTGCAGCTTTAAGTGAATCCCAGGCACTGCAAAATATCAAGGAAAAAAACCAACCCAAACTCAACAAAAATGCGTTGAATCACAAAAATTAAACCCAGCTAGGATGGATAGCTCTGCTGTTATTTCCATTCCAGGTTTTCTTTGGGTTTTAATATAAAAAAACTATTAAAGTGCATAGGCCAGCACCTCTTCTATTTGATTCAGAAGTAAAAGTTTTCCTCTTCTGAAAATCATATGTCTGCTCAATGCAAGTGGTGCAATGATTCCTGTTCTAATACTCTTCGGTCATGTCTATTTGCTGTGGCAGAGAACCAGGCACTGGAACTCAACCGACTATGCTCTTAAACTGTAATAATCTGTTGGATGATTTTGTTGGGGTTTTTTTTGCATGAGACATCTAATAACAATTCCCTAACACAGATCAGGAGTTAGAATGGGCCACAGGCCATTCTCGAAAGGTAATTCGGACGTGATTTGGAAACCAAGGAAGCTTAATAGTATGATCAAACTGTGCCAGTTGGCCTCAGGGCCAGAAAATGGGCCCTGGGACAGTTAAGCTAATTAGCAGGGAGACTAATCTAAGTGATAATAAAATACAGAGGAGTGTATATATAAATGATACTTCAAGATGGTAAATACAGGCAAGCACTCTTACTGAATTTTTAATACTAAGCAATCACTTTAAATAATATTGTTCAAAAAAAGCGATCTAACAGATCAGTTAGATGGAAGGATTGAATTTAGGAAGACTGAATGACTGAACATATTGCGATTTAAGTGCTGCCTTATTTAGAATGCATCTAGTCCTCCTATTGGTTCAAAACGCAATACAGAGTTTTAGCATACTCTTCGTTTCAACTTTATGCTTGTTTATTTTTGATTGATTTTGGCTTAGGAAGATTATTTTTAAATTTATTTAGTAGTAAATAACTGAAGCCCACTTTGAGCAATGTATTCTGTGTGTTCCACCTCTCCACTTACACAAAATGAGTATACTACTCTAGGCCTAAGCCAGCTACAACCTGAGTGAAAATAGAAATTTAATTCAGTAGAAAACATGTATTGTCTTCTTTTCCAGATTGATAATTTCAAATCTAATTTTTGAGTGATTTATCTTAGCACATTCAAAAATACTTTAACATGTTTATTCTGAGCCAAGAAAAGGTGTCCTTATGTTTTGCTTCACTTATTCCTTATACCTCAAGCAGATTTGTGCAATATAAATGAATTTTAAGGTAATAGTTCTGCATATATCAGATATAAGCAGAATGTAAGTAAAGATTTTCATTGTTTAGGACCAAATTCAGTTGCAGGATGGTTTCAATTTAAAAAGACTTCCTGTCTACATCCAGAAAAGGAGGAGGGTTTCAAGTACACAGTGCATTCCTGTTACATGTACATTAACTAGCTGCTGACAACAGGGTAGGGTAGGTGAAAAATGTCTGTAGCTGAATGGAAAGGTACTTCTGAAGCTTTTACAATATAAGGTAGGATTATGGGACAAGGACCTTGGACTTGAAGGATGAAAGTAAGGTTTCAGAACGGAGCATCTGAAGAAGACTGTATGGAGTGAGGCTCTACTCTAGGGAAGTAGAGGAAGCATGGAAAAAATAGGAAGAGGAGGAGGAGAGTCCTAAAAGCATACCATGAAGCTTAAAGGAGCCAAGGAAATGGGAAAAGAAGAGAGAAGCAAATTGAATAAACCTCTGCAAGAGAAATCCATGCCATTCACATATTCATGTATTTATTTGGAAAAGCAATGTATGAACAGCCCATATAATTTCTGCTTTTTCTTTCCCTTTTTAAAATTTTATTTCCTTTTTCCACCTTTAACTGTATTACAATGATGTCTGCTTTTTGTTGCTTTCCAGCTTTCACGCCTTTCTCCCTCTGTAGATTCATCTGAGGGCTGGTTGTTCTGTGAATGTCAATTAGATTTCCCTGTCCTTGAATACTCCCATCTAGCATGTTTATATTGGTTATGTTTATGAACACTAGGAAAAATCTTGGGGAACAACCCATGCCTCTTGTCTGACAAAACAGGCTAGACACAAAGCTGCCAAAGAAGTCCTCTTATTCCATAGCAAAACTATTTATCCCCAGTCTGCACTACTACTTGGTCATATATGACTTGTAAAAAATTAGAAGTCTGACACAAGTTGTGAAACAGTTTATAAACATGTGTTTTTACTAACTGTATTCAAGCAAGTACCTAAGAACATGGTTATTTATTACCTTGCTCTAAAGGGTACTTTCTACTAGATAACAATTTGAAAATAGTTGAAAGAAAAAAAGAACGAAAACACAACAGTCTATGGTATCTAATGCTTTTTCTATTAGATCACTGGACAATGGAAAATGAAAGCTGATTATGCAATTGTTATTAGCTGCCAAACACACCATTACTGGTAACTGGCTTTCCAAACTGTTTTGACAGTTAATATGGGGTTGAGAAATGTCTGATCTAAAATGGACATGATGCATTTAACTCAAGTAGCCAATGACTCATGGAATGTATCTTGGATGAAAAAATATGAACTTAGAGTACTCAGAGTAGGCTGTGTTTCAAATTTTACTAAAGATATCCTAATTGATGAAAGCATAAGAGGGAAGTTATAATCTCAGGATCTTACAAACCTAAAAGAAGATCTTTATATAGTTCCACAATTCAATATCATTTCAAGCTAAGGTTAGAAGGATCCTATTATTACTAGTTTATACTCAGACTTAAATTAAATTATTAACTAAACTCAATTAGACATTCATCTTTATTCAGCTTTCACTAAAACAGAATTATTTTCAGCTTGTATCACCTTATCCAGGGATCATTGATTCTTTAGTATGTACATAAATAGTTGAATATAAGAATAAACATGTCAAGAGGGAGAAAATATTATCCCCCATGCACATACTTAGAAATAAGTATAAAACTGTGGCCCATATAATGGGCTTGTACTTGACCACATATTTTTATACATTTTTTCACAAAAGAAATAGACTGAAAAAAAAAACCCCAAAAAACCCCAACAGAATCCGATGGAACAGTGAAATCGAGTGAAGTGTTTTATAAGGAATACTACGAGTAAAGTCAACCATAGTAAACACCCAAAAAGTACCATCAATTTTTAGTCAAAGTCAGAAGAATGGATGTGGAAGAGTGTACAGGAAGTTTCTGAAAAGACAACTTATTTCCCAAAGTCCTTTTTTTTAGGAACAGGTTTTTTGCTAGTGAGGTTTTGACTATTCCACCTCACTATTTTATTTCATGCTATTAAAAGGAAAAAAAAAAAAAAAAAGAAAGAAAAGAAACACTCATTTGCCCGTTCTATTTTCTCACTCCCTTGAGAGATACACAGAACGCCCCAGGATGTTCCCTGGTGAATCTGTGTTATAATAATAATAAACAGGAGCTGATAGCAAGTGCAACACTATGAGAATTAAGCAAAGTTTTACCAGTTACAGCGAAAGTGTGTATTTTCTCAGGAAAACAACAATTTTTTCTCTATACATTTACCCTGTGATATTAAATATTGAATGTATAATTGTATTATTCAATTTTTTTTGTGACTGTGAGTCAGGCTAACTCAAGAAGTAATCCTAGAGTTCATAAATTCTCCACTAGCTTTCAAAAGTTTAAGTCTGAAATGAATTAAAATAAGTCAAGAAACATGTCATGTCATAGTATACATCTCAACTGAATGATTTCATTTATCAACAATTTAAGTTTGTCATTACTTAAAATCCTTAGTTCTGTGGAGTTGGAAGTGACTTGTGTTGCACATCTCCTTCATGTCATGGGCAAGTTGTTTCCTTAGAAGGAGAGTGTGAGTACAGCTGTTTGGCTTAATATGCAAACCCAGGAACTTAATCAGGAATTTAATGATCTGGAAGGGAATTTGGAGGAGACAGATAGTAATTTCCTGGTGCTCTGTTTAAACCAAAATCTTTTGGGTTCCTCTTCTGTGCCTATTTTTATCATTCCAGCTATCAAAAATCTCCAGTCAATCTAATTTATCCATCACTCTCTGAAGGATGTATACACATCCTAATACCGTGAAGCTTGTGACACTTTTAAAATAACAGTTTTATTTCCTCATTAGTGGATCAAGAAGGAGGAATTAGGAAGCATTGTTCCTAAAGGAAGCCAGGAATCTGGTACACAGCTTCTTAGTCTTATTTGAAAAGCATTGGTGTGCTGTTACTATGTAATTACATTAGAAATGCTATATTTGATCCCATTAACATCACTGCTTGTGTGAAGTAACATACAGCAGATCTGCCATAAAAGTGTATCCCTCAGACAGTCTATGACTGTCATCAAACCCGTTTCCTTTCATCATGAGGCAAACCCGCAGTCCATAGAACACCCTACTTGCAGGAGGCAAGATCCTCATCCTTCCTTCTGGCTGAACTCACCATCACTCCTAGTTTTCAGCTCTTGCTCCCAGAGGATCAAGATGACCGTATTTTGAATAAGATGAGCCAATATACTACTAAACATTACTGAAAGCTCAAGATTATTTATTACCTCAAAAGTCAGAGGGACTCACTTCAAAATTAAGAAATATTTTCTTGATTTTTTTTCTTGTCATCTTGCCTGTTCTTCTGTACCCTTTGTGTGTACAGCCCGTCATGTTACACTCAGGCCATTACACTGGATTTCAGGCAGCTGCTTATATCGTATGCATACCATGCCTGAATTTGGCTTACGCTCTGCTCTGCAAGCTACAGAGAGAGGATGGGGAGTGCCAAAATCAATATATTTTTTTTCTGACGCTAGTAAACAAGGATAAACGAAAACATTAATTTAAATGTAGAAGGAGAAAGCCAATTCTGCATAATAAGCACTAATTAAGAAATAAATATAACTTTTTATAAATGGATTTTCCTTTAAAACTAAGTTTCATCCTTTTCTCAGCCTGCTAGTGCAGGAACCATTCCTGGAGTGATACAGAAGAGGTGCCAGTTCTTACAGAAAACACTAACATTTTCTCTGTTTCAAAATTCATATCCAGTTTTGGGAAGTGAATCAGAATGTTCTTTTTAAAGATATTTGGATAAACATTAATCTACCATATTCACTATGGAAAGAAAAAATATTAGGTGCAGATTTGGAAATGCAAATGTATAATACGGAACACCTGCAAAACCTCTCTCTTCATAAATTGTATTAACAGAAATTCTTCATCTCTGTATCCCTTTTCTGTAGAATCTCTTCTTGATACAATCATTTGTCTTCCTAGACGGCCTTGGGAGGAAAACGATTATTAGTACCAATTGAACAATGAATGTAAAAATGACTGGATGTGCATTTGAATGACCATATTTGCTTTCTATAAGGCCTAATACAGCTGCCTTTTCTGTATCCGTAGGAAAAGTTGTGCCTTACTTGCTGTGGATTCTACCCGGTACTTTTAAGATAATTTTAACTAGAAGGACTTTTCAAAATAAATTTTACTAGCAGAGTTCATGGAAGAAGTTCTAAAGTTTTTTTGCTAGCAAAGTTTTCCTTCTTAAGCCCTTGATTCTTTTGGCCAAACTCATGATAGAGGGGCCTCACAGAAAGTATTTTAGAGAGAGAAGCAGTGGCATAAGCTCCCTAAAATATCTGTTTCATCAAGTGTGGGCCAACGGAAGATCAACTTACTTGCAGCCCTTGAGATACCAAGCAGAATTCCCAAGGACAAGGAGCTGGGTTGAGCCTCCCTTCTTGTAAGCCTGCCTAGTTGGGCCCAACAGCTGTTCCTGCACCGTGCTGGTGTTGAACTGAGTTCATTTAGGGTGATTTAATCATCTCACAATAAAGACAATTTAAGTACAAAATCATTTGCAGTCTTGAGAGGAAACATCTTTGAAGAGAATCTGAGGGCAAAGTTGAATGGTTTAAAAATGGATTTCCGTAAATGCATGTTTGTTTGGGGTTTTCAGTTTTTCTTCATCATAGATTTATCCTAAACTATTAATATTCTTTTTTTTTACCTCACTGCCAATTTTTAGTAAGAGTGCAGTGTAACATTTCAAAGAAATAAGAGCTGTGTAAAGGGCTTCTCTTTTCAGTGTTTTTGTGCTGCTTCAGAGTAATTTTCTTTGACTGCTATGAACATTGAATTGGCTGCTTAGCTATTAAAATTCATTAACAATAAATTTAAATGTACAAATAAACAGTTCCAGGTGCTCAGATCTAGAGGAGAACTATGTCTGTACAATTGCACGATTTTTTCACAATCCACATCCTTTTATGACATTTATAACATTCACATATATCAGGAGAGTATGGGAGGGAAGCAGGCTTTACAACTGACACCAGTGAAATTGAAGTAGTTTGGAAAACAGTCATTTTATGTGACTATTTAAGTTTCTGAATATTTATAGTTTATATTTCAGTCTCTAATATGAAATGGCAGCAGGTTTTGCTCTATATTCTACAACACGAGAAAGCCTGTATTTGGTGTAATCTTGTGGTCAGAAGCAGAGAAAAAAGTATGTTCAGATACTATGCAAGATTTCAACATCATGAAGAATTATCTATGCAGGGTAAAATGTCATCACATATTTTATTGAGCTGGATTCCCTAGAAGCAGTGATTTTTCCATAGCTCTTTAAGGTCACATTTACTTAGACTTATTTTTTTTCCCACTGAGCTTAATATCTGTGTTCTTTCCATGTCTAAAATACATAGGAGGAATTTCTGAGCAAAACCTAAGCAAGTTAAGTGCAGTATGAAGCTTATTAGGTGGAAATACAGAGAAAATAAGTAAAATATCTCAGAGATAATTATCTAGAAGAGTGTTCAGCCCTTTGCATAACTGTATTAGTAGCATTTATATATTGTAAATGTCAAGAACTAATACTGAACTTGGCCTCTTCAAAAACATGCGTAAATACCAAGTTCTTCCCCTGGATGCTGACAATCCAACATTTTCTCTTCTGAAACCACTTTCCATCAAGTTTAATAGGTGAATAGTTCATCTGGTTTTGAATCTGCCCCTCCAGATGGCCTTGCACCTTTTATAGGGCTGTGTTCTGTAGTGTTGACTCATGGAAGTCACGCTTGAATTTATGAGAATCCCATTTGTACCTTCAGTCCTCTTGTATATGTCAGTATAAATCAAAAGCAACACCAATGAGCTCAAAAGGGAAAAGCAATGTGAAGCCTCATCTTGATTCACTTTTGAGTATAAAGGTTGCTAAAAACTGTTCTATTAAGAATATCACATAGGCATTGCTCCTGTGCTAAAAGTTTGAATGAGTCACTGACTCCGTTCCCCAGTCCTTCTGCCATCCCCTTTGCATGAACCATCAGAATGGTACTGGCATTCAGGCCAAAAAAGCCAGTCATCGTTAGAAATAGATTTCAGGACTATTAGTACTCTTTCTCCTACCCGTTTTCTGGTGAGCTCCTGAACCTGTGTTTCAGCCATCCAGCATGGCCATCACTAGCACGTCAATTGCCTCCTTCACCAGTTATGCTACAAGCCCAAGCATTTCTGATATGATGCATTAGGTCTTGGAAAAACACTTCTAAAACCACTTCCTCAGAGCATTATTCTGAGAAAAAGGCTATATAATTTACTAAAGAATGATAGGAAGATTAGCAACAAATATAGCTACCTACTATGCTGTTTACATTTCAGCCCTGATTTATTAATTGCCAGGAGCCTGTGACTATTTTCCTTACTCCCAGTTGCATTCTACTGACTTCTCCAAGCTTTTGAAACAATTTCATCACAGTAATTTACCAGGGTAAAGAAAACCTTGTGCGCTTGATAGCTGTCACAGCTGTGGATGCTCAGCTATGTGAAGAACCCTGGCTACAAATCTCTGATGTAAACTTAATTGCTTTTGCTCTTCACAGAGCATTTTTTACTAAATAATTTCACTCAGAAAACAAGTGTCTACTCAAAGAAATGTTGAAGCTGTGGGATGCTGCAGACCATTCAGAGTCATGGAAAATCCTCCTGCTAATGCATTCCTGGATTCATTCTCTTATCAGTGGTGTCAGAGCAGACTTTTTTCCATGCCTGTAACTGTTCCTTCACAGTCAACACACAATAATGTTTGTTCTAGGATTTTATCACCAATCTTCTCCCTCGTGCACTATTTGCGAGGATGTAAATGCTTGGGATATATATGTTTTGCCATCAGTATTCAGCTGCATACACTGAAGTGCATTTCTCAAATAGCTTTCAAAGCCCTTTACTACAAATACCGTGGAACTGTTCCACTTAAATTTCTTTTGGCCGTGCTCTCGTGTTCCTAAATTCGTACAGATTGTTAATTGTCCAGAAAGCTTTATGTATATACAGGTCAACAGACTGCAAGTCCTGGAACAGACAGCTACACATTCTATGTTTTGCAGCTCTATATTTCTCTAACCTTATGAACTGTTATTTACTGTGATGATCCTTGATGACTACAGTTATTCATTATTAACGTTTTGAGAATAATTTTAAAAGGAGAAAAGACACAAATTAGATGGATATTTGGTGCTTATATGCCACTCTTTTTACTCCTCCAGCTATTACTGCAGAGTGGCAAAGAGTCACAAATAATTGCTAGCAATCACACAGATAAGCACAGGGAAGCTTCATTGTCTGCACAGTTGGAAGTTGGTCTTCTGTGAATCCTAGAGACACTTTAAAACAATAAGTTTGTAGAAACATGGGGCTTGATATGAAAATCCACCTATTAAACAGAGCCTTATAACAACACAAACCCTATTATCATTTCTACAGATCACTGCTAGTAGGGATTTATTTTATATTTCTTGCACTAGGCTTTGTACCTTCAGTGAAGTAAACTCGTAATGAAAATAATTACAAGGAAAGTGAGGCCCCCTCCAAATAGTTGCTATAGAGACTAAACCAAAATCTTTAGCTCAATCTCCAGGAATTCTTAGCAACCCAGAAGCTTACCACCACTTATTTTCTAAACTTCCTTTTGTAAATAATAGAAGTGCCCTCAGAAGGAAAATATTTGTATGTTGTGCACCATAAGTGTAGCATCTGCTAACTGTTGAGGGTTTTTTTGGTTCATTTTTTTGTAGTTTTACTCTGTTTGCAAAATACATGAATCATGAAATGAATTTTTTTTTAATATTTCAAGCAGTAAATCTGGATATGGTAGAATTTTGGATCTCTAGTTTGTTAAGGTGCCATAAGGAACCCTAACCAACTTCTACTTAGAAAATACTTGTACTTTTTCTTCACTCAAATTTGAAAAAAAAAAACACCCTAAACTCAATCAAAGGGATTTGCAAGATGTCCTTTTTTTATTGTGCATAAAAGAGGAAAGGCTGAAGTTTACCTTGATATGAAAATCAGTTAGGAAAGCTAACAAGGACATACGGATAAAAATCACACTAGAGTGACACTACTTCCTCTTGAAGCAATGGTAGGAGTCAATGGCATATGAGGAGAAACAGCACTGTTATCTGCCAACCATACTGCATATCACTCACACAAGTACATGATGTAGAGGTTGTTCTGGGAGGCTTTTGGCTGGCTGACCTGACTCTGCTGCTGCCTCCAATGTGTCTCCTGGAGATCTACCTTGCAGGAGAGGAACGCCATGTTGTGGAGTACCATGTGAGAGGACAGTTCGTCATCGTGGAGCACTGCATCATGAAGTGCTGCATCGTGGAAAGGTGATTGAGCTGTGGAAAGGTGCTGTCACCCTCGGACTTTTTGCAACTCATTCTATGGGAAACAATGACGTCACCAAGGGAAGATTTGAATGGACCAAGTAGCTCTAGCAGCTAGGGTGAAGGACGCAAGAGTGGATGCATCCTGCACATCGATGCTAGTCTGCATGGACAACATTGCAAGCAAAGCATTGACTTTCATGACCAGGGAATGAGAACTGCTGGAAGACATGAAATCCGTCTGACAAAGGGGGATTTGAGCATGTTTGCCAATTAGTTTCACTAACTTAGTGAGGAGGATTTTAAACTAGATGCCATCGAAGATGGTGCCCAAAGTGAAGTGGGTGAAGGGGAAAATAGAGAGGAAATACTCAAAGGACAGGGCCATCTCTCTCACTCCATTTCAGAAGATGGTACAGCTGGAGCTCATCTCAAGTGTTTGTACATAAATGAGAAATAAGTAGAAGGAATTAGAGTCTATGCACAGTCAGACATCTATGACATCACTGGAAATACTGAGATGTGGTGGCACCACAGAATCTGTGGGAATACAGTATCAGTGACTGTTAAGGAAGATAACAGTTAGGGAACACTTAAGCCCTTAAGTTCGTTTGGACACAAGTCCACAGGATAAGACAAGATGCATCCCTGTGAGTTCTTGCACACATCATCACAAAACCACTCTCAACAATTTTTGAAAGGTGATAGCAATCACAGAAGCTTCCTGACAATCAGAAAGAAGGCAAATATAATCATCTTCAAGAAGGGCAAGGATGAAAATCAGGAAGATATAAGTTTACTGAGGCTAAGCTCATGAAGACTGCAGACTAAATCCTCTGGGAAGCCATTTTTAAACTCATGAAAGAAAGTGGCTGGGAAGACTGAGAATGAACCTACCTGTGATAAATCAAGCCTGACTAATCTGATAGCTTTTTATGATGACAATCTCATGTTTTAATAGACACTTTCACAGTGCTTTAACTTGCACAAAGGTGAGGAAGTAAGAATCTTTCAGTCACAAGAGATTAATACTCCATAGTCTGCTATACGTTTGTAAAACAAAGGTTCCTTTAGTTATGAAAACCTACTGAATTAATCTCAAATAAAATACTTAAAAACAATGTATCCCAAGACTGTGATGCCACAGAAAATGGATCCTACTACAGAACTTTGCTTGAATATCCTCTGAGTTTGGGTCCCATGACTTTGGTGTAAGATGACTGTTCAGATGTGAATGTTGGAAGTACTGATGTCCATAGTTTAAATTTCTATTCTCTTTTGTATCCTGATTCATACAAGTATTTCTGAATTTCTGTTTCTTCGTTTCATAAGAACTGCAGAACCTCAGGCACTCATCAATACCTGTCAAAGCTCTGGAAGCTAGGCTTAGTTTGACTATAACCACACACTGTCTTGAGTTTACAGCAACAATATGCAAGTATTACGTTCAAGAACTTCAAGGTGTTTTGAAAAATCTAGAGGCAAAGGAGAAGGAGCATATAGTTGATAATAAAAATCAGTTTGCTGATAGACTATGAAATAACCCAGAAATGTCCTTTAAGTTTCTGCAATTATCTTACTATCTCTGATGCCTGAAAATACAATAATACTGTTTTAAGATGTCTATGTCATCTTTTCCTGAAATAGTCCAGATGTACAAAGTCTTTCTGCATTTAACATGTTTTTTTTTCCTGGATTTCAACACTGCTCTCTTAGGATATAATACGGACTCTTATGCTATCTACGATGTGTCAACAGGAGCTACAGATGTTAATTTACACATTACCAAGCATAGATATATTACTGCCAGCAGCAGGACCACAGAGAAAAGCCATCTTCAAGACTCATTCATGCATAACGGGTATCTCTCAAGATGTTTTCTTTCAGAAATTACTCATCTTGAATATTGTACATTTTTCTTATTTAATCTAATTTTTACATCACTAATTATATTTTCATGAAGGAACACACAGTCAGTTCTTGGTGGTTGTGGGTTTTGCCACACTCATAAAAAAGAATAAGGACACACATTTCTCCAAAGTGTGCCTTTAGATGTCTCCAGAGCAAATTAAGTTTTGTTAAATTTTCTTCTTCAAAGACTTTATATGGAGCTTCTCTTTTTCATCTCTCTGTCCAAAGCTGTTACGTTTATATACTAGGAAAAGTTAAATTAAATAGCTAATTCATTGCCATTTTGGATTGTTATGTAAATCACAACAACTTATTTAAATTTTATCTTAACAAACTAAGATACTGAAACTTAGATTCTAAACACACTCCTTTAAGAAATGGAAATCTATGTAACAGCTCTCACGAACTGCAAAATATCTAATTGAATTAAACAGAGACACTTGCTTATAATGTTGTATAAAAATCCATTATTTAGCATTTGGGTTCTGGATACCTCTATCATTTTTACGTATATTTTTCCACTCACTGAAGTGTGTCAAAAATTTATCTTCCTACATGGTTAAATGGATAATATTGAGCCTGTGGGGTCCAGAGAAAAGGGACACCTTCCTTTCACCTTGTTTAAACATAACAACCTTATTGCTTCCAGACTGAAACAATATATGTTGAAACTATTGAGCTATTGAAAGCAAAGACATTAGTTAAAGAGTATACCAACCCATGAGTGTCCTATGTTTGGACACTTTCATTATTTTCTCTTCAGTTGAGCTTTTGTGGAGCATAAAATTACTTCAGAACTTGTTCACTTGGCCCAGTGTTCTCTTGGTTGAAAATCATCCCTTGTTACTGCCAAATGGGGACATTTGAAGTGTTATTTGCAGTTCAAAAGAAACGGTTTTAACACATGCAAACTATAAAGTTGATTTACAGTTAAACAGTTAATATACTGTATTTGGCAATGAATCCTGGCTGCTTATAACGTAGTCATAAATTTAAGAGTTTTTTTATGATGTAATGTTATCTGCTTATTGACAGTTTATCTTGTTAAAAGTATTATCGAGAAGCGGGAATCTAACATTGCTGCTGGTACAATATTTTTTCCCCATTTGAACTGCCACTGCTTCTGGAATCCCTTGCTGATGACCAAAATCAGGTGATTTTCCATGTGAGCATCTACATATTTCTCACTAGTGGTTCATGAATGATATTCAGTGCTGACTGGAAGATGGATTACTGATCATGATTTTGAACCACTGGCCAACTGTGCTACTCCTTAATATCCAAGTTCCACTGGACTAATTTTTTTCCTAGAGGCAATTTCTTGACATTATCATAAGAAAGGGCGGGGATCCAGGATAGGTGTTTGACACATATGGGACTTTGGTTTGAGGGTAAATCTGACTTGGAAATGCAACTCAGATTAAACAATTAGGAAAATAAGGGTAGGGTGTTTTCTAGTACTGAGCACAGAGGAGACACTTTTGCTCCACAGAAGAGCATGCTTTAACTTTGAGTCTCCCCAGACAGGAAAGTAATAAGGTCTCAGCAGAGACCGCATCAGAATAACAGAGATTGGAAAGAACTTTATTTAAAAAAATCATACCCTGTATTACCAGGTGATGTTTCCAGGATAAATAAACTTAATGAAAACACAACCCTTTGAGTTTTTCTTTTCCTTGTTGAGGTCAAGCACTTTTTGCAGTTATTTTCTATGAAGCCTACTAGGTAAATTTACTTTATGAGAAAGAAATGCAATTGAAATAATATTTTTTTGTCTTCTACGAAGACTTTCATATGATGAAAAAAAAAACATCAATTGCCACACCTGTGCAACAGTCAGACTGGTATGCTCCAGAGGGAAGATGTTGATAATGAAACAAGTTGTAAAGCACTCTCAAAGGTTAGGTCCTATCTGAGGAACACCATGCCAGAAAGTCTGAGATTGCTTTTCTGTATTTAGATAGAAGCATAGTAGCTCTTCAGCTAATATCTTCCCCAGTCGTTGGCACAAAGCAGGTGTGTTCACCATCCGTCCTGGCAATCTCATCTGCATCCTCCTGCTCAGCACTGAATTGACCATACTTGCCAGGATTTACTTCATGTATTTTAGGAGCAACTCTTTAAACTCACTGGACAGACATGTCTTTGGGTTGGGAATACTATATTCAATCATCGGACCAAAGCCAAGAGACATTATTTTGCTGAAATCTTCGCTGAGAGGAAAATTATTTTTCCTGCAGTGCCTGTTCACAGATTTAGCAAATAGAAATGACAAGCCAAAGCAGCCAACAAGGAGATGTAGGATTTCCCTGAATCGTGAGGTGACTGTCAGTGGTTGCCTCTCTTCTATTCCTCATCATAGTACAAGTTACTAAGAACAGTTTATGTAAAAGGGGGAGACGATGTGCCCTGGTATGTCAGCGAGTTTGAATTTGTCTACAACGAGCAAAAGAAGAGAAGTAGCAACACATAAATAATGTAAATAACAAGAAATATTTATGAAAGGAACAAAAATTAATTATCCTGATACTTGAAACAAAAGCATACCATATATTTTACCACAGCCAAAGTCACAGAAGACAATGGCAGGGACTGGGAGAATGAAGAATCATCCACGGTAGGAGAAGATCAGGTTCGAGACCATCTAAAGAACCTGAAGGTGCACAAGTCCATGGGATCAGATGAGGTGCCTCTGCGGGTCCTGAGGGGACTGGCAGATGAAGTTGCTAAGCTGCTATCCATCATATTTCAGAAGTCGTGGCAATCTGGTGAAGTTCCCAATGACTGGAAAAGGGGAAACATAGCCCCCATCAATAAAAAGGGAAAAAAAAGAAGGCTCAGGGAACTACAGGCCAGTCAGTCTCACCGCTGTGCCTGGCAAGATCATGGAGCAGATCCTCCTGGCGACTATGCTAAGGCACATAGAATATAAGGAGGTGATTGGTGACAGCCAACATGGCTTCACTAAGGGCAAATCCTGCCTGACTAATTTGGTGGCCTTCTACGATGAGGTTACAGCATTAATGGATAGGGGATTGTCTACCTGGACTTATCCAAAGCATTTGATACTGTCCCACACAACATCCTTGTCTCTAAACTGGAAAGACATGGTTTTGATGCATGGACCACTCAGTGGATAAGGAATTGGCTGGATGGTCGCTCTCAAGAGTTGTGGTCAATGGTTCAATGTCCACGTGGAGGCCAGTGACAGTGGTGTCACTCAGGGGTCAGTACTGGGGCCAGTGTTATTTAACATCTTTGTCGGTGACATGGACAGTGGGATCGAGTGCACCCTCAGCAAGTTTGCTGACAACATTAAGCTGTGTGGTGTTGTGGACACGCTGGAGGGAACGAATGCCATCCAGAGGGACCTTGACAGGCTGAAGAGGTGGGCCTGTGAGAACTTCATGAACTTTAACAAGGCCAAGTGCAAGGTCCTGCACATGGGTCGGGGCAATCCCAAGCACAAGTACAGGCTGCACAGAGAATGGATTGAGAGCAGCCCTGAGGGAAAGGAATTGGGAGTGCTGGTGGATGAGAAGCTCAACATGAGCCAGCAATGTGCACTGGCAGCCCAGAAAGCCAACCGTATCCTGGGCTGCATCCAAAGAAGCGTGGCCAGCAGGTCGAGGGAAGTGATTCTGCCCCTCTACTCAGCTCTCGTGAGACCCCACCTGGAATACTGCATTCAGCTCTGGAGTCTCCAACACAAGAAGGACATGGAGCTACTGGAACGAGTCCAGAGGAGGGCCACGAAGATGATCCGAGGGCTGGAGCACCTCTGCTATGAAGATAGACTGAGAGAATTGGGACTGTTCAGCCTGGAGAAGAGAAGGCTCCGGGATGACCTTATAGCAGCTTTCCAGTACTTAAAGGGGGCCTACAGGAAAGCTGGAGAGGGACTTTTGGCAAGCGTGTGTAGTGACAGGACAAGGGGTAATGGATTTCAACTGAAAGAGGGCAGATTTAGATTAGATCTAATAAAGAAATTTTTCACTCTGAGGGTGGTGAGGCAGTGGAACAGGTTGCCCAGAGAAGTTGTGGATACCCCATCCCTGGAAGTGTCCAAGGCCAGGTGGATGAGGCTTTGGTCAACCTGGTGTAGTTGAGGGTTTCCCTGTCCATGGCAGGGGGGTTGGAACTAGACAATCTTTGAGGTCTCTTCCAACCCTAACCATTCTATGATTCTATGATTTTATGAGGGTGATCCTCCACATATAATATGATGCGGTCTTCTGTATCTGTAAATGTGTTTATTTTTCAATGACTGTTATAAAAAGTCAAATCACTGAAGTTATTTAATGGACTTGCTTTTCGTAACGCCACCTGAATAGTTCCTGCAAAGTATGATTCTCTAGCCTGTATTCTTTTACATATTTCATTCAATTTAAAGGTCTGATTTCTGTGATTTTAAAATTCATACATTATTCCAATTGAATCCAACTGTATCTCCTAACAAATACGTTTTTCATGACATGTCTCTTTTGTACCAAGCAAAGGCACAAAATTTTATGTATCTTATATTATATCTTTTTATAAATTAAGGGGACTTTTTTCTGTATGACTCATGGTATTTTGTGAAGTCATTACAGTCAGAAAAAAGACTTCAAAAAACACCTCCTACTTTTTCCTTCTTCCCAGGTGTCCTGGTTCTCTAGTGTAGATTTCACAAACAATAATCCTTTCATATCAGTGCTACTGAGACAGATGTGCTCATGAACAAATATGGTGAAAAGGTCTATCAGAAAAATATATGGTATATGTCTCAAAGCATAATTACTTTCATACAAATTATGCACAAGAAGTACAGCAGCATTATACACATAAAAACATAAGAATGAAAAACTCTCAATTTCTTATATTTCTAGATCCTTATCCTATTTACTTAAAAAACCCCAACAAATAGATCTTTATCAAGTAAAGACTAATTTATCTTTACTGAAAGCAGCAGACTCTTATTGATTTACCGCAGATAAGGATGTGACACAGAAATGAAAATCGGAGACTATGTGCTATATTTGAGCTTGCTTGTCTAAATTAGAGTAAAAATGACAGTCCAATAAATGTATTGAAGGGAAGGGAAGAAAGAGAAAATTGGAGAGAGGAGATGTATTTCTTCCCTTCAGGGACAAGTTACTGAGGTAGCCTTGATTGAGCACTGGCATTCTCATAATAAGCTGAGAACATTACTTTCCCCCTTGAGCTGCAGGTTATATTTCATACACTCTCCTGGGCAAAATGAGAGCTAGCAAAGCAATTAGGGTAATGGAAGATTTATGATGGCTGGCAGAGTAATGGAAGGTAAAAAGTTCCAAGTTACCTTTTAGCTTCTAGAGCAAATGATTCTGTTCCGTTCAGTAAAGTCTAAGTTTCCTTTCCTGCAAAGAGACATTTAGAAATATCATGCTTGCATTCTGACCTAGTAAATAATGGAAGGAAGGAAGGAAGGAAGGAAGGAAGGAAGGAAGGAAGGAAGGAAGGAAGGAAGGAAGGAAGGAAGGAAGGAAGGAAGGAAGGAAGGAAGGAAGGAAGGAAGGAAGGAAGGAAGGAAGGAAGGAAGGAAGGAAGGAAGGAAGGAAGGGAGGGAAATAGAAGAAAGGAAGAAAGAAGGAAGAGAAGAAAGAAAGAAGAAAGAAAGAAAGAAAGAAAAGAAAGAAAGAAAGAAAGAAAGAAAGAAGAAAGAAAGAAAGAAAGAAAGAAAGAAAGAAAGAAAGAAAGAAAGAAAGAAAGAAAGAAAGAAGTTAGTTATCAGTCGCAGAGTCAAGAAATATATTTTTGCCAAGGACAGGCTACAGATTTGGCTGTGCACTCTGTTTCACAGCAATCCCTGTCAGACTTCACTGCAGTTTTAATAAGCCTTGAGAGAAAGCTCTTCCACCTCTTCTCCAATATCATCACACCAGATAACATAAAAGAATATGTATTTCCTATAAAGCTAAGTGTGTTTTGTATTCTTCCTCTTAAATGTGACTGTTTTTAAATTGAGTAGAGTTCTGATTTAAAAACAAACCTCACTGTATGGAACAAAAGCAATCCAAACTTGGTCGGGTTTAGAGAAAAAAGTCATGTGTTTTGTCATGCAGAAATGAAGTTTTGTTGATAGTCTTGTAAGATCCTTCTCAGTTTAGAAGAAGACTAACTGTAAGGAACTTGTATTGATGAAAGGATGGATGATACATACTATATATCATTACATTTTTGTAAATTCTAGTCTTTTCCTGTTTATTTATTTATTTCCCTTTTCTTCATTCTCGATGACTAAATGAGTCAATGTTTATATTCTCTCAGTTCATGGACCAAACTGTGGTCTTCAGTGCCAAATAATGTGTAAATGATCACAAATTCCAAGGCCCTTACGAAAGAGAAACTTCCCATTGTCTCACTGATCATGAAAATTTCTGGCTCAAAGGGCTACCAGTTCTACAAAAAATGAGCAGAGCTGGGAAAAAGTACAACTAGCGAAGAAATAGGTGCATATGAACAGGTCTTGTCCAACAGAAGCCCAAAGCACAATTACCCTTCCTCCTGCTTTCCTCATTTTGTGTTCAGGTTTCTTGTGTTCTGGATGCAGGGGTAGAAATATGCTCATTTTTCTGTTTGGAAAGCAGCTATCATGTATGGATCATATACTGTTTACCAGTTTTTTCTATGAATTACCATCTAACATGACAGATATCTTTGTCCAGTCATACAGCATCTACTACTAATGCACTCCGCAGTTTTTGACATTTTAGGCTATCATTCATCATGACAGCATGTGCAATAGGAATGCCATTCAACCATCAACTTCTTAAGTATAGTTATTATGAAGAAGAATTAATTGGATTAAGTGCTTTTTTTATACTCCATCTACTTTTCTCCATAATTATGGCTACGGTTGTTAAGTTAAGAAGTCAGCAACTGGGACTTGGAAAAGGAAATACAGAAGCCTTGGAGACAACAGTACCATAAAAATAGGCAAGGTCAGACTGCTTTCTTGATTAATGACTCATCTGTTCCAAGTACTGATGTCACAGCTACACTTCAGTGTTTTGTTATGCTGTAAATAAATATTCCAGTTGACAAATGCATTACTGTCTAATAACTCAGCTTATTTACATGGATACTCAAAGGGATTACAAGCAAATCATCTAGGAATTATACATATAATTGTAAATCTATGCAACATATATGGAAGCCATGTGTATAATTTCTTTTATGTAAGAGAAAGATAGACCCTGGTGATAAAGGAACAGACTGGAAATGAATAGAAAAGTGATTTGCATTTCCTTCTTCACTTGAAAGCTGAAAGGCAGATTAGAAAGAAAAACTACAACAAAATGGAAGGAAAAACAACTACATAGCCTAAACAGTTCCAGAGTCCATCCTTTGGCTGTAGAGCATGAGTTGGCCACATCTGCACAGTCAAACTCTGTGACAGTGGCCAAACTGCCTGTTGGGAACAGCCTCAGCCTGTGCCCACTCCCCAAAGCAGGGAACTGGTTGGGAGAGAGATGCCTGCCATGCCAGGGACCAGCTCCCAAGGCACAGCTGGTCTAACCTGAGAGATCAGGGTCGTCCCTTGCTTGTCTGGCTCATGACACTGACAGCGTTGTCAGCTCAGCCGAGACCCATTGTCTCCAGTGGGAGGTCAAGAGCCGGGTTCTGTGTTAGTTAAAATCCTGCCCTTCCATGGTATATCAGTAGAAGTATTTATAACTTGATATTAAGAGACTCTTTTATTCCTTTTGAAATGGGATTGTTTCCTGTCTAAGACACTGGCACCAGCCATACAGACTGTTTTGTGATGGTATAACTCACTAACAATGTGACAAACACATGGCGGTTTTTAAGCAGATCTGAGCCCAGCTGCAGGGAACAGCTTATTGGGTTGTGGCATCTTTCAATTTCCAAGCTGATGAGAGAGAAATGGTCATTTGGGATATGACCAGTTTAAAACAAATGGTACTGTACAAAGGAGAATGAGAAATAGAGGAAACTGTGGGGTGGTTAAAAAAAAATATGGTGATTACAGGGGGATGCAGGTTCCTGTCAGCAATGCACACAGTAGGCAAGGGAACAAACAGTGAACAGTGGAGAATGAGACATTTCAAAGTGAAGCACTATGTGGATAATAACCATGTTGCCTGGGGCTTAAACTATTCCTCAGCCTCATTGTTAAAGCAGAAAAGAGGACAGTGTCCGAAGGAAAAGAGACCAACTTCCATTTTCAAGAAGCAGAAATGGCATATTTAATGGCTTTTATCAGTGGGTAAGAAAAGAGAAAACAGCATAATTAGAACGATGGAAAGCCAACAAAAGCCCAGGGCAATAATTTTGAAAGAAGTTCTGTACTGAAGATGATAGCACAGGATTAGGGACATATTTTTGCTAGTGGCTTAGCATGGATAAAGGGGATTTACAATTAAGGCAAAGAAAGGAATACAAACTGTTTCCAAGCAACAGTTTTTACGTATTGGTAAGCTATGTGTTACACAAGATAGTTGAGTGGTAGCTGAAGCAATATACAGTCAGGAAAATCCTGTAGAAGTGTCCCTGGTATTTATTTTTAAGATAGTGGTATGCAGGAATCCCAACTATCCCACAGACATATGCATGATGTCCTACATACTTGCAGAATAAAAGACTTTCTGTCTTCTGCAGCCTGACACAGAGTATCAAGACACAGGGAGAATAATAGTAAGATTTTCAAGAGAATGTAAGCACAACTAGGGCTCCCCAAAAGCTATTTTCCAAAGCAAAATTTAGAGAATTTGACATAGCCAACATTTTAGGCAGAAACTTTAATAGAAGCTCAGCAGAGAACAAAATATTCAAAAGGGTTGATAAGGGCGAGAGGGACTTCTCTTTTGACAGGCCACGAAAGCCCAGTATTTTCTCCACAAACACATCATGTAGACTCAGAGAGCTCAGCAACCTCTTAGATTTGAAAGGAACTTCTAAGTGTACAGTTGATGGCAGAGTGTGGGCCTTAGGTTCAAAACCTGTTAGTGTCACATATGATTTCCTGGAGTAAGAGTACATCTATCTGCTGTTTTGCAACGTCAGTTTGACACTATACCAAGTTATCTTCTTGTGGAGCCACTGCAGGCTGGTAACTCTAAAGCTCCAGTCAGGCCATTGCTGTCAAGCAGGGTCTTGGACTTGGGCTGAACTGGCATTCTTACACCATGTCTGGCTACTGTTCTCCTGAACCAGCTCACATCTGCCTAAAACATACCACAAACACATACCTGTGGTTTCATCTCTGACCTTAGCTATTCTGTGGTATTTTCTTATAAGAGAGAATTGAGGCTGACTGGCGTATTACATAGTAGAAATGCGTTTTTCTGCAAATGTTGCTATTTTCTTCTTATTGTCACCACACATGGATGATAAAGTCCCCTCAAACTCAACACTGCACCACAGCACGGAAGCCTGTTGTACAAACAAAGCTGAGTGTCAGGAGCACAGCGTCTTCCTCCTCTTTAATCTCAGCATTAGTGAAACAATTTCATAAACGAAAGTTTTCCTTAATTGTCTCTCAGGTCTTTCCAAACACAAACTGTTTGGTTGCTTTAGAAATGTGTCAAAAATAAACTACTGAGTGTTTTCATATATAAACAGAGCAAAGCATAAAATCCATTTGGGCTTTTTGCAAATACAATTTTCCTCCTCAAACAGTTCATACAAATCTTCTATTTGCTTCCCTTTTCATTGGTAACATTTAACATAAACCGAGAGAAAGCAAATGCCTCTTGGAAGCAAAGCTGCACGCCCTTGGCAAGCAGTATGTATGGCAAAGGAAAAGCGTGTGAGGCTGTCTCAGCAGCAAGAGACTGGCTCATAAGTCAAGAGTTTCCACAAACTGCTGGATCAAAATCACCCCTGTCACAAAAAGGTCTCAGCTGTCTGCCTCTCCTCCCTTACCTCTGCCTCATTTTCCTCCTCCTCACCACCTGCACCCTAACAACGAGAAGCTCCTCCTGGTGCTCCTGCACAGAAGGGCAGTTGGGAAATGGAAAATAATGTGAAAGAAGAGTAATAAGCATCTCTTAGGTCAAGCTGTGTTAAGGGGAATTCCTTTAACTAGGATTTAAATGGCTTCAGTGCAAGAAGTTGCATACTTTGGAAATGCAAATTGAATAAGAGGGGAAAATTTAGATAGATTTCTCTTATTACACAGCACTGCCTGTGATAAACTCCATTAAGCAAAACTGCAGTTCTTGCTACCGAAAAGAGCAAGTCTGAGTCTGACTTTACCCCTTATAATGTCATAGGCACTCTTCCAGCAGAGTGCTTGTCATAGACTGCAGGAGAAGGAGGCTCCATGGAGGTTTTAAAGGGCATAAATACCATGTCAGCCTGTCAGTGCACACTGATTTTCACAGCACGAAGAAAATGTCATGGTACCATAGAGGTCCACCACAAGCACAGTTTCTCCTAGCACTGTGTCCACATAGATAGGGTAGTGTCACAGATATCTATTTACACATATTTGAATTTATTGTAAAACTTCAGCTTGTGTAAGGACTCCCAGAATTCTTTCTTAGGGAACCTTACATAATGCAAGATACTAGAAACAGATATCCAACACATTAGGAATTAACACCATCTTTATGTCTTCTCTGCTTTGCCTCCTCACTGATCATAGGAAAAACTCTCAAAAAAAAAACAGGAGGAGGATGCTAGGGGAAGATTGAGCTCTGCACATGGTTTTGAGCAAACCTCAATCTACAAATTAGTTCCTGTGCTTTGCCTGGCATTTGGTTATGATATGCTCCTGACGATTATTGCCACTTTATCTCAAAAAAGTAATTCCTTTCTGTCTACCAACAGCAACCAAAATCATCTAAGTCTCTGACAACTGCATTTCTGATCCAGCAGGCTCACATAAAAAGCAAACCATGAAGCTGTGTGTGTCATGAAAGATTGCTTGCATAACTCAGAAATTCATAAAACTTGGAAACAGCTGTATCTCATTTCCCAAGGCCAGCTGAAACTCCATCCTATTCTCCCCACCTGTTCAGCCTTACTGTACACATCAGCAGGGACACTGACTGAGAAATGAAGTCCTCTGAAGAGCATTATACAATATTAGCAATATTTAGAATGGTACAATATTAGCAATATTTAGAATGGTATGTACAAAGCACAACACTTGATGTTGAAAAAAATTCAGGTCATCCTCATTCAAGTGGCTTTGTTAACTTTATGTACAGTACTTGGAACAAGGGAAATATAGGCTCATATGAGGCCCTAGTAAAGGCTACAGTACATACCATTAACATTTAGCAGAATAAATAATATAATAAACTTGATGTCTGCCTCTAATCAAGTGCTGAGATTTTGTTAGCTTAATGCACATGCTTTCTCATAAAATATCTCACATAACCTAAGTAGAGCTGACTCAAAATTTATTGAAGCACAAAAGCATTTAAAGGTGGAGAACCTAAGAAATTCTGTTGGGAATACTGGCTTCCTGAGAAACATAAATGCTATATAAGGCTTTGCTAGAATCTGTTCACAATAGTTATTTGGAATAATATAGTGGGCACTGAAACATTCTGTGTCTGAGAAGCTGAGAACAATGTTAGGCTTCAATAAAATCCAAGAATGTATTACCCCACTGAGCCCTCTATAAAATCTAATTTACATTTTCAATAAAATTCCACAGTGCAGTTATACTATGCTGTTGTATATTAGATAAAAAAAAAAAAAAAAAAAAAAAAAAGAAAGCATATTCAGCTCTAGCTATTTGTTTTGGTGCTTGACACATTCTGGTAATAACTTTCAAATTGAGTAAAGTTGCCCTTGTTGTATGACCAAATTATGACAATAAACATGAATTACCATGTGTCAGTATGTGTATTTTACAAAGCTTAAAAGGGAATTATGATTCATTAGAAGGCAGCAGGAAGAGTTGCATGCAGTAGGAAGTCATCTGCAGTGATCATGGAATTTGACCACTGAGTCAATCGCTTTTGTCTATAGCATTGGCTCCCCACTTACACACTTTCTCATGAAGAATAGTCAAACCACACAGATAATATCAGAGTTTGTCTCTCCTTCCATCTTTTCCACCTAGTTTGTTTCCAACTAGAACTAGTCAGCAGGTCTGACAACTTGTTTGTTTGCTTTTGGGTCAAAATAAGCAGCTGCATCAAGCCAGGATGTGTTGCAGAGAAATACTGATTTAGACAAGATTTACGGTGGGAGATTTCAAGCGTTCAGGGTAGATTCTTGGATTTTTTCCAGTGGCAAGAGACATGAATTCAAAAGTTGACCTTTCTGATTATAAAACAGATGTTTCATCACAATTCCCTTTCCTAAAATATTTGAAAGGTTTTGATTTTGTTCTAATTCAGAAGAAAATAAAATTTCAAACCTCAACAGTTGTTTCAAACAGAATTTTTTATTTTAGTTCAGCTCTTCATCTTGTGAAGGTACTCTTCAAATGTAAACTTTCTGCTGGAGATGGGATGATGTCACAGCAGCCATTCTTTCTGAGTGTGCTTCAGTCCATCTTAGGTTGGAACCTTTTACAGATAATAATTAAGGCCAGATTATTCTCAAAGAGTATTTAAGTCTTAAATATTTTTCTAGGTCTTGTTATAATATTACAACCCTTAAGTCATCTTTAATGATGTAAAAGGGCAAAACTGCAGTAATTATTTGTATTTTTATGAATAATTGTTTACAGGATGAGTCTTTTTTCAAGATAATGGACCTAAACCTGAACCGGTATTTTTTTTTGTTTGCCTCTCCTCATAACAGGAACTACTAAGGATGTTGCATGAGACAGTGTGAGGAGAGTCACCTGAGTGGATATCATATTTTAAAAATTACAGACAAATATTGAATACTGATCATAATTTAGAGATTTCAGAATTATCCAAACATTTCTATTGCAGCTCCTTATTCAAACAGACAGACAAAAACCACACAAAAGTAAGTTTGAGAAACACAGGTTGTACTTAGCACTACTGCACAGCAAGCAAGCAGAGGACTCTAAGTGCTATATACATAAACTGGAGAGACAGCACCAAATTATTTCTATAGCACATGCTATATCTTTCTATTGTACACAAATGATTCTGTACTAATGATGACTTTGACAGTAGATACAAATAAGCACTACTTGTGTTTCATGTCAATTTTTCAGAAACAGGTTTCAAAACCATTTATAAAAAAAATAGGTTTTAGCAGATTTAACAGAAGTACTGCAGATAATAATTTTGGATTATTTCTTTACTTTTCTGATATTGAAAATATGTATTTAGTCACTGTTATGGTTTGAAGTGTGGGGGGGAGGTCCGGGTGGCAGAAGCTGCCCATCAGACCCGACTCCCATCCCCCTCGGGGCTTGAGCCAATCGGCGCCTCTGCGAATTGCCCTATTTACGTCGGACAAAGGAACCGGAAAGGTGTGCCTTTGCCCAGGAGCAAGAAGACAGGAGAGGGGGCACGGCCCCCGCTCCCGGCTGGGCCGGCGGCCTGGGCCGGGCCGGCTCCGTCGAGGATGGCGGCGGCGGAGCCGCTTGGGGAACTCGGGGAGAGCCCCGCTGCCGGGGCGCCCACCGGGCCGAGTTCACCCGGACAGGACTGAAATCTAAGAGAAACGGCCACATAGATAAGAGGTCAGTGAAGATGGAACGGAACAACGTGTGCTGCGGCTGAGTCCCCCTTGCGAGCGGCCCCTTGTAACAGCCCTCAGTGGAGCAAGCAGAGACCCACTCGCAACCAGTGGATGACCCACGTCGGGAAGAGATGCCAGAGCCTGAGACTATTGTGAATCATGGGCACAGGTAGAGACACATTTATGCATTTCACATTTACGCATTTATGCATTTAAAGTCTGTACGGAGACGCATTTAAGGTCAGTATGACGACCCACGCCGGAGCACATTTAAAGTTTGTTGATGACCCACGCCAGAGCGAGTGGCTACAGCTCCTTAAAGGTCCAGGACTGGTAAAGCCCGCACTTGGGGCAAATCCGATGGGGTAAGGATTTGCCCCCCCAGCGGGTAGGATTCACGCTTTCGCTGTGAGTAGGGGATCCACTGGAGCAAGGGACAATGGTGTAAGGACTCCTTTTCCTTTAAGAGAAGCGGCAGTAACAACTTGGAATGAACTGACCTGCACTCCCCCATTCCCTGCCCCCCTTTGCCGCTGGGGGGAGGAGGTAGAGCCGGAAAGAAGAAGCAAAGAGGGGGGAGTGGTGTTGTTTTTAAGACCTGGCCTTGTTTTCTTGTTATTCTCTCAAGTAACCATTTTTGCATGCTTTTCTCTTTTGTAGGTAGCTGTTAATAAATAGTTTTGCATTAAGAAAAAGCCTCTTTTGCCCGGGACCGTGGTTGGTGGGTGCTCCTCTGTTCCTGTCTCAATCCTCAGCTCTTTTATTACATTTTTCTCTCCTCTCCGTTTTACTGGACTGGGAGAGCTGCATGGCTTTGGTTGCCGGATCAGCCTAACCCACGACAGTCACTTCTTTTCTGCAAGCATGAAGATAATTAAAACCCAGTTTTCTTGCTCTATTACCTGAATGTACGATCCTGCCCTAAGTACTACACTGAGTAAAAGACCAGAAATTACTCTGAAGACATATTCCTCTGGTACTAAAACACTCTTTTTTACTTCTCTTCCTGTCCTGGTTTTAGCTGGGACAGAGTTAGCTCTTCTTTTTAGCAGCTAGAAGAGCTCCGTGTTTTGGTTTTACTCAGAGACTCACTCTGAGAAGAATGTTGATAGCACGCTGATGTTTGTAGTTGGCCAAGGACTTTTCAGTGTGCCATGTCCTGGCCGGAGTGCTGAAGCACGGTGGGATAAGGGGGGAGCATAGCCAGGACAAGGGGTCCACGATTCCCCTTGTGATTTGTGGTGGAACTTAAGATTGGGGGCCAAACTGGCCAATTAGTATTCCATATCATGCAGCGTCATGCCCAGTATGGAAGTGAGGGACTGCTGGGAAGAAGGGCTTTTTGCGCTTTGGCTCTTTCACCGCTTTTGGTCTTTTGCGCTTCTGCACTTTTGCTCTATTGCCTTTTTTTCCTCTCTCTTCCAGTACTCCCACTCTCGGAGTACTATCTGTCTCTCTCTCTCTCCCTCTCTATTTCGGGGCCTTGCGTTTGTCTGGGATTGCAGCTTTGGGATGAGACGGGCTTCACATAAGAGGGGGTGGTGAGCATCTACACTGTGTATTAAATCATCTGTATTAAATTGTTCTTATCTCAACCCATGGGTTTCCCATTTATCCTTTAATTCTCTCCCTCATCCCTGGGGCTAGGGGAGGGTGAGTGAACGACTGTGTGGGGTTTGGTTGCCGGAGCGGCCTAACCCACAACACTTCCCCAAAGTCTTCACCTGCCATTCCCTGTCTGCCTGTCTGATGTATACAGCAGTTCTAACTCAATGACTAGCTTTTGACAATAAGATGTCAGGCTCAATGAACTTCATCAGAAAAAAACATGGGGTTTACCTTGAGCTCTTGTTCCCTAGCTCTGTAAAGAATTTTACTCACGTTGAAGTACAAACCTGTAGTACAGCCAATACAGCAGGAAACAGATGGGTAGAAGAGCTGCTGACTTAGGTAGCCATTAGGCACTTCTGAGAAAATGGGAGATCATAGATTTCTGACATAAGTGGAGGAAAACTACATTAAAAGTGTCTCTTCTTTACGTAAATATTTATTAACAAATATTTGCTTACACAAGTACAGCAAGGATAACAGTGGTCCTATATAAACAGCTTCTTCATATGGTTCCATTCCAAGGCATCTTCTCACAGTATTTGCCATGAACAGTTGTTCTGGGACTCGGTAAATTTTTTCAGCTTCCTGTCCTTCAAACAGCAATAGCTTTCACCTAGTATCTTACAGACACTGAATATCCCCTGTATAGCCTTATTTTCCATAAAAGATTTTACTAGCTCACTAGCTGACTTAATATTTCCATCAATATGTTCCGCACATCTCACCTCATGAACTACCATCTGCTTTTCTTTTTTTTTCAGGATCTTGTGCTACAGTGTACTCACTCTTCCTATCATTTTTGTCTGTTACGATTTCTTCATGGGCTAATTCATGTAGACAGCTTACCTTGAATGAAGAACTATCTCCACTCTCTCTTTTCCCCCCCCCTCCTCATTTCTATGAAATAATCTCTGACCCCTTCCTAAATTCCTTTTCCACAAAGCATTCTGCAAAGCCAGTATTAAGTCTTTCAGATGTTCAAGAAATACAAATAACAAACATATTTTCTCCAGCAATCCTTTCCCAAGCTCATTTTTTCTATCTATCATATGAACAAGACCCTTTTGAAGGGACATGGCAAAAGGCACTCATATGTGGAAGCATTTTTCATACTTTAATGAAGAATTACTAGCTCTTTCTAGGTATTTTTGTAAGCAGGAACATGGAAAAAGAAAACTCTGATGCCCGATATTTTAGAACACATCCTACTGCCCAAGGTACATCACTTTTTCCTCCTTGACTACATTTTTTTTGGTTTTTTTTGAATTTTTACTCTGTGAGGTTGTAAGTATGTGAAATTTTCTACTTCTTGTTATGTAAGATTCTGACTATTACTTAATCTTTCTTGCTTCTAGAAGTATCTACTTCTTCTGTCTACACCAGGGCAGAAATTTTGCATGCTCTGCCTATCCCTGGCAAGAACTAACAGGATGTAATTTTAAGATTGACATAAGTCAATTACAAGGCAGATGAAAAGGGGTAGTTTGGGCAAAGTAATTCATGTGTCAAATAGTTGATCTGTATTATGGATATATTGTAAGGGATTATTATGAGAAGCCAATGATGTGTCATAATCTGTGGCATAATCAAACAGTTGTACAATTAATATCTTTTCCCCTGCACATTTTTTAAAGTCTTACAAAGTCAAGGGGAAAGGTGTTCACAGTGGACATCATATTGTTTAGGAAGGAAGGAGTCAGCTAACTCTCTAATTCAATTGACTTCCTAAGCAAGAATGTAAAACAGATGAGCAATTTATAGAATCATAGAATCATAGAATGGTTAGGGCTGGAAGGGACCTTCAAAGGTCATCTAGTCCAACCCCCCTGCAAGGAACAGGGGTATCTCCAACTAGATCAGGTTGCTCAGGGCCTCGTCCAACCTGGCCTTGTACGTCTCCAGGGATGGAGCACCCACCACCTCTCTGGGCAACCTGTTCCAGTGTTCTACAACTCTCATGGTAAAAAATTTTTTCCTAATATCCAATCTGAATATTATGTTCCAGAAACCTTTTTGCATATTGTAGGAAATCAACTAAACAAACTACAAAGAAGTTTTTTGTGCCTTCTCATAAATATGAATAAATTATCAAAGTTACCTGATGATACATTTCTCTAAATCCAAAGATAAAGGGGAACACAGCTCCTATGGTAGCCCGAAACTTCATGTGTGTTCGACAGTAATGAGATAATTATTGGACATAAGAAAGAGACAAAAGCACAGGGTTAGGGAATTTGATGCTGAAAAATATATCTCTAGAACAGAGTGATTCTTTCTTTGTGATGACCAAGCCATGCCTAGGAAAAACGCTAAGTGAGAAATAGACAAAATCTTGCAAGTATATTCTAACACACCATGTTAATGATCTTGTTTCTGTTTTTTTTCTGTAACTTTTTCCCTAGTTCTGTAATAGAAAACTAAGCCTTTGCTTGTTAACTCTTCATTAATTTTGTCTGCTAAAAGCAATACTGCAAAGTTTTACAAGTAAAGGGCACTCTGTTTCTCCAGAAATAGCATGTTCAAAGAAGGCATTGTGTATACACAAGTCCTTTAAGTGTCTGAAATGTGGAATGAGTTTATGTTTCACAGAAGGTCATGTGTCTTTCCCACCAAGTTTCTAGGCTCAGTTATGCACTGGTAGGTGACAGGATTCAGAGAAAAATTCTTCCTACAAGGGCAAACACTAGTGCTCTGCTGGCAAGGAAGAATTAGTCATGAGACAATTTAGCATAATCCCATGTTGTCACAGAAGGTCTCTTTAAATTACTCATATACCACTACCACATACCAATCTTTTGAGAATGTACTTCTGATGTTCTTCAGGCAGAGACAGCACTGTGCCTGACACAAACATGATCCACAGAAGACACTAGCAGATGTGTCAAAAACAGCCAGAGTGTTTGCCTGAATTATTCTTATACCTAAAAATAAAATCAGATCAAAGAAAACACACTTTGAACAGAATTTCAGCCTTACAGAGGTCTCAAACCAGCAGGATGCAAGGGCACATATGGGGAAAACATGATGTGTTTGGGAGGATAGCATTACAGTAAAATGCATTTCCACCAACTGCAAGTAGAAAGGTTGAACAAGTATTTATACAGCAGTAGTAAAAAGCTGAATGATTTAGCAGAAAGTGAAAATGAAATACAAGAGGTAGGCCAAGAATATAGAAGGAACAGTAGTTAGAAATTCTGCACTGAATGCTACAGAAAGGAAAATGTTAATGAAAGAGGAAATGCCTAGGCTGTAGTCAAGCATTGCTGACTTTAAAGTGAATATTTCAATGGAATAAGTTTTTGTGAACTTTGGGCATTTCTGATGCTTAATTTAAGTTAAATTGTTTGTTAAATACATTATATTGGCTCAGAATTTCCTGAAGTCCTAAGTAGATGTAAGTATATGTGAGCGCTTGGGTCTACAAAAAATAAAATATAAAATCTCAGTTTTTAAAGCTTAATTTCAGAAGTGACTTCTAGTAAAAGGGTAGTATATGAAATTTGCTAATTTGACATGCTAGCTGAAGATTCTTTACTGTATTTTATTTTCTGAGCAATCATCTGAGGATACTTCCCTGCTGTGGGATTGATCATGTATTTTTTATATTGTCTAATATTTCAAAGAATAAATCCATCTGGGTGAAATCAGCTTGTCTTGCAGATGTTGAAATCCTGTCTCGTTTCAGTTTAGCTACTTACACAGAATTTAAATGTCTTCTGTAAAAACTCTTTTTTTGTAAAGAACCAAACCATGTTGCTTTGAATTTGTGTGCAACTATTGCTCCTTTTTTTATTTATAAACATTTGAAGCTGACTTTATCACAGGATCATATGGCTAGGCACATATTTCAGTTTGCCTTATTCAGTTGAAATATTAGCCTGACTTAAAACCCGCAACAAGGACTACTTTATTTTATTAGCTGGATATCAAGATTTTCTGTGGAAGTAGCCTGCTCCAGTAAACAGACGAAGAATAATCTAACGATGGTTGTTGCTTTTCCTTTCTAAATGCCAGAAAAGGCACAAAAGCTTTATACTCTACAAACATCGTTTGGATTATTAATTAATTAAATGGTTTGCGTAACACTCTTGTTTCTCTGTGCAATTGCATTTGTTAAGTATTTTAGGAGTGACTGAATTGTGGATGTGCATGTTCATGTGTGCCTTTACAGATTTTGGAAACAAAACTTTAACTTTAGTTAATTTAAAGTTAAATTACCCTAAATTCAGAATTGAGAGTGGAATTATCTGGTATTTCTAGTGTCTTTACAAATTCTATTCTTTAGATTTCCACATTTCTTTACCACTGTTGAGATGCTTTTAGCTAAGACAGATGATCTTGGTTAACACTTGTTATTGGTTTCCTTTAGAGCAGTAATGTTAGGGTTATTTGTCATTCTCTCTATTTGCCAAGCTTTTTATTTTGGTTTTAAAACCTTGTTACAATTAACTGGTAGAAAACACACCTCACCTATTAAAGCGTGTCTTAAAAAGTTTGTCCTTGATATCCCCTGGAAGCTATACACTTATTTATTCAGTACTCACCTTCACCTGCAAGTTATTTTACTATGATTTTGAGATTACAATTTATTAATTTTATTGTGGCTGCTATTTAAAGTGTTATTATCAATACAAAAATGGTACAAAACTTGGGTTTATCAGAAACTGCATTTCATCAGTGAGGCTGATAAAATGTTTCGCCATAGGAAAATGTCAGCTTATTGAAAATATATTGTAAAGAAAAGACCGTCTCATTTAAGAAAAGGAAGAAACATCTTGGTAAAAACGCCATTCTACCACCCTCCTGGAATGGTCTATTTCTTATATTTAAGTTTACAGCTATGTAAAATAAACATTTAGCTTTTCATTTTTTAAAAAATCAGAATTTCTAGTTAATCTTGGAATTTCCTACTGGATGGAAATTCTGAATACTGAGAAGCTGCCTTTATGAGTCATCTTCATAGCCGACATCAGGTGAGAACCCCTTGGAGACACTGTGGATGTGTACTCCTGTTCAACTCTAGAAACAAAATGTCCAAGAGTAGAGATTGATCTGGCAGACTGCTAGTAGTGGATTTTTTAATCAGACAAGTGGTTACATTCAATGTTTTCACTTTGCACAATAAGTCCAAAGTGGGTGTGAAATCCATTTATTATTTCTTAAAAGGTATTTCCTACAGACTTGCTCAGTTCCTACTCTAACACCATTCTCCTTCAGCAGAGCAGAGATTTTTGAGTGTTCTCTTTGGCAAATGGCTTTTGAAGTGTTATAATTCTTGTCCTGGATTTCAAAGCCATCCTCAGTCTTTTTGTACGTGTGCAAGTAACTGCTAAGAATTCAAGACAATGGAAAGACCATTCTTTTGAGTATGAAACAGCAATAAATCCCAGTTCTCTTTGGTTTCATTAACAGCAGAAGGGATGCAGCTAGGCTAAAAGTAAAGCAGAGCTAAGAGGAGGACAAAACATTATTATGGCATTAGTTGTATTTGCAATTTCTGTTCTGCAACAAATTAAAAACCATTAAAAAAAAAAAAAGCGTCAGAGAGTAAGCTGCACATTTTGCAGTCATCCCAGAAAAAGTTCATTATGAAACAAGAATCATAAAATTTTAAATATAAATATATATATCTATATTTATAAGTTTAAATGTGAATATAAGTGTAAATATAAATGTAAGGTTAAGTTCACTGCATGAATAATTATTAGCCATCTTCCTCACCTCTGAAAGACAGTCAAGGTCAGTGCTGGAAAGGTGAACACAGGAGGTTTCTGGAGGACTTGTCAAACAAATATTCTAGCTCTGAGAGTAAGGAAATTTTTTAGGTAAGTGTCTCATATGGCCAACTGTAGTGTTCAAATCCACACCCCTTCCCCAGCATCTGTGGCTGGGAGAAGATTCTACAGAGTAATCAGTGAAGGAAATAGCAGAAAGTCACTGAAAGCTGCTGGTCAGAAAACTAACACTGATGAAATATAGCTTATCATCTTATCACTTTTATAACGTTTCTAAAAAAATAGTATTTTTAAACATTGCACAATTAATATTTGCCTGGTTTGAATTTAATTTTTCCCACTTACTTATTACTAATAATATTTTTCTTTTAAAAAGGATCAAATCTCTTTCAGACAATTTCTTTCGTACTTGCTAATGTTTAGCCCACGAGACTGAATCCGGTACATACCAATCATTCTATGGCAAAAGACTAGTGTCATCATAAATCTGGGTTTATGACCTTATGACTAAAAGAAACAAAAGAAAAAATGGGGTTGTGAAAGCACTAGCAAGATCAAAGAAATGCAGTGGTGAAATAAACTTCTCTGTGACACTATACACTACAATATTCTTTGGAAAGAATACATTTGGCTCCTGACATTTTAAAAGTCTGTTATTTGTAGTGCTGTAGATAAACTGCTGCTGTTTTCTAAACAAAACAAGTCCTCACCAGGTGTTATGTCAGAGTGCAATGAAAAAGATTGCCTTTATTATTCTGGTCATTGTTATCACAGCTAGACTTTTGGATCCAAGCTTTGCTTTGGTTTTCATGCTTGAAACCATTCCATTAAAGGCTTTGCAGTTAATCTGCATTTGCATTCTTCATTGCTAAGTATGGCACATATTGGTAGACCTTGTCTAACTTGCAATAAAACGAAGCAAAGCCCTACCTTGCCCACATGGGTCACTTTCATTTACCTTGAGTGTAATTCATGGATCATGGATTAGTTTACAGCAGGAGTTAAAACTGAAATTGCTGACAGACTCACCACTTAAGCCATTGTCTTCATCTGTTTTTGTTGAGGATTGCTTGTTGTTTTTTTTCTTCTAAATTCCATTTTTAAGTTCTTGGTTTTATTTTAACGAGTGCTCTATGACTGTGACTGATGCCATGCCACTTGCACCGGGAGCCAGAAAGCAAGACATTTACTGATAAATATAGCCCTGGATGCTGGGGCATTGCCTGGGAGACCAAGAGATAGTACAGAATAGAAAGTCATGTAACAGACAGATGTATTTCTTGGAAGGAATTTTTTAAATGAACTGTACGTGTCTCTGGGTATCTATCCCTGTGTGCACAGGCACCAGGGAGATCAAAAACTGCATGGGAAGAAAAGAAGGAAATAATGTGAGCCCTGTAGTGCAGACGAGGAAAACACTGGTTTTTTTATGTTTCAAGAACTGGAACATTCATGAGGAAATCTGAGGAGCGTGTAGAAGAGGAGGCAAATCTCGCACAAACTTACCCATATTATCTGTAACAAATTGTACAGATAAATAGTTGTACAATATCCCTTGAGCTGAACTCTGCTCAGAGAGACATGGCTAGCTAACCTCCCAAAAGCATCACAGAAGTGAATTAATGTATGTGCAGGGTACAACGGAAACTGATTGTTTGAATAAACAAGCATTTATTTATAAATGTATTTATAAATATTTATATTTATTTTAAATTAAATATAAATAACAAATATTTATCATATAAATATAAATGAACTAGTACCAAACAGGTACCTTTTAATAACTTAGGGAACGAATCTCCACAGGTGAGAGAGGCTTATAACATATGGACTTCCATGACATCCGTCTTCTCCTTAACTCCATGTATCTTGAGGCAGGGAATTCACCAGGGCTCTACCCAGCTTTTATGCCTAACTCTAAACTAAATCGTATGTAACTACAACAAAGGAAATATATTTTGGTAATCATAGACATCAACCTCTGAAGGCCCTAGTTATCTCATAAGCAAGATGGCTCTTCATACTTTATAGTGTCTATCCTAACCATGATTCAACTGTAGCCTATGGCTGGTACTTCCAGCTGTTAGGACCATACAGTCTCAGCAGTATCCTCAGTCTTTAGGTTATCCAGTCTAAACCTCATCTTACCCTGGCTGTCAGCATTCACTGTAGACCAAAATGTATAGACTCCAATCAAACAGCCCACTTTCTGAACCCTAAGTTCCCAAATCCTCCAGAAACAAAATGAGATATGGAATGTTTAAATTCTCAAACTGTCCCAAACCTCAACCTGAGCCAATCTAAGTCATAAAATGAATATACACCCCAAGCTACCCTTTCCTGAACCTAATGGACAATTGTTGCTCAGGAATGAAACCCAGCAAGGAAAGACAGAAAGAAGACTGGAAAAAAAAAAAAAAAAAAAGACATAATACACAAGTAATACAACTCCGTTTCGTTATGCTGGAGAGTGTGCAGCTTCAAGCATTTAAAGGAGCTCTTCACTATACAACTCTCAAACCCTGAGTCCAGTGCTAATTCTAAACCCAATAATAGTCAGGGATTGTAACTCTCCAACAAAGAGGACACAAAGCATCAGCTGTCCTTAAGATTCTTCTTCTTAATCTTGCGACATGTAGCATCCAGCCATTAGCTGCCTTCTTCAGTCTGTAGATTACCAAACGCTAGCCCAAACATAAGAGCTGAACTTAACCAAGGTCATGGAAAAAATTATAAGAAAAAAAAGCACAAAGTATTGGCCTATAACAACTCTTTTTTCCTTATTCTGAGGGCAAGGCACCTCACCAAGATGTTGAAATGGGTTCTTTAGTCATTACATTCCCCCAAATAACCTTACCCTTAAAAGTAATTCTAGCCAAGGGAACCACCCATTCAGTGAAGGGAACATAAGCTATTGACCACAATTGACTCCAGACTTCTCTTCAGTTCTTCTCTCTGAAGGCTGCTCAGTCTCAACAACAAAACTAGACTCCAGCTTTAGATTTGCAAGCCCCCAACACAAGAGTAATTATGACAAAAAGAACTATACACAAAGTAAATTAAAAAAAAAAATAAAAAAGAAGTGTTGACAACAGATTCCAGCTCTATTCCAAACTCTTGTGGGCAGAAAAGAATTAACTGGCTTCTTCAAGCTTTTGCATTACCAAAATGTAATCCAAACCTAATCCTAACTCTAATGGTTGCCACAGGACCCATCCTTCCAGTAAGAAAACATAAATTCCTGATTATAGTCAACACCAGCCCAAGTTTAGGATAAGGCTTATTTTTCAGAAATAACTTCTGTTTTCTTACATTGGAAAGAAAGTTCAGCTGGACATATTTGAGTTGAGATTCTGAATTAGATTAGGACTTGAAACGATTTTGTCTGAAGCTGCTGTAGACAGAGATTCCTGAAAATATTTCGAAGCACACCTTAAAATACAAACACATTTTACAGAATCTGTGGGAGGCACTGTTACTCATATAGTAAGAAGGCCGTAAAGACCACTTGGAGTACTAAGCTCACAAGCAAGGAGCTGATGAAAAGTTGACCTGACCTTGCAATAAACAATGCAAGAGCAGAGGAACCTGGCTTCTGCTACAGTGACAAGTAAGATCTACTCAAATCTCACTTAACTGTGACTTGGTTTATTTGCAGGAGATGAAGTGTTACTTCAATGTATTCTATAGCTGTTGACCTACATGGCACACTGTCCTATTTTGTGCTTTGAAGTGTCATTATTTGTTTGAACAGTTATTCATCCTCGCTGCAGAGATTTCATTTCCACCTTCCCTAGGAATCAATAAGTTGACTGAAAATATTTTCTCAATTGGCTGACCTACAAGGCAAGTGACAATGGTCCTTAACTGTTGTGCATCTGCACCAACTTCATGCTCTTGTTGGTGTTGTTAGGGAGATCACTGGTGTCAGTGGTGGTCATTCCTTGCTGGGAAGAGGGTAGAGTTAAGATTAGCACTGGAATGGTTTCGAAAAAGGAGATACGACAGTGTCATCCATATGCAGTGCATGTCAATCTTCCTGCCAGGTCTAGGTGAGGAGTGTGAGTGATAAGGATCAGTGTTACAGGAATCCATGTCTGTCACGTTATGACACAAGGTCAGGTCAACAGAGATCAGGGAGCAATTTGACCAGTCTACCAGCTTCCCAAGAAAGATGAGACCCTTGTACCTGACCCGCCTGCCCGCCCTGGGCAGCCTGCTAAGTCGGAGGGTATTTGCCTAACCTGTTCAGGGACCCCACAGGCAGCACAATGGGCCAAATCCCTCATATCCTCTGTATCAATTATGATGTTTCCAGAAACTTATATACATATATATATGATAAATTTTATTACAGGGTACAGTAATCTGTGACAGGATACAGATTTGAAGATAGCCGGTGATAGGGACTGACTGTGAAAACAGATTTGATTTAGAACAATATAAACTAGAACTGATCAGTGATAATACTAAATAGCTAGCAAGGTGTGAGTAAGTAAATGTGCATAACACAGAGCTCTTACCCAACAGGTGTCCCTATGGGGAGGAGAAGAGAGGTCCAGCCCATCAGCTGACTCCAGATGTTTTGATGGAGGTCTTCTCCCTAACATCCGCCTTCTTTTTAGCCATTTTATCTTATTTCTTTACTTTCAGGTGAAGTTTGAGTGACTCTAGTCATACATACCTTTTTTAGGATTGGTGTAAATTTTTCTCGCTTTGGTTTAAAGCTACAGGCTAGAAGAATTTCAGAGCACATGCTCAGTGAGGGGTGGTCGCAGCCCAGAGGCGGGTAGCTTTTGGTATTATAATGACATTATAATGAGCAAAGTTGAGCTTCAGGACACGATTTCATCATCACTGATGAGGCAGCAGCTGCAATCCATCTTTCTTGATGGCAACTATGCGGTTATCTTCACCAGACACTCTTTATCCCTGATAACAGGGATGAGCCATGGTACCTCCGTACCACTCTACTCCCCACTTCAAGGATATTGCACATTCCATTCGACCAGATGCAGGCCTTGTCCGTTCCAAGCACACTCTGTTCCTGCAAGCAGCAACTGTGTCTCACCTCAAAGCTGCTCTGATATTACAGCCTTTTTGCTGAACTTTGCTAAGCCGTATTTCTCCATTTTCCCCAATTTCAGTTATTTTCTCGCAGTGTCCACAGACAAGGAGAATAGCATTCCACCCTTGAGTAACAATTCACACTGTCTGCAGACCTGTACAGTCTTGCAGTTTCTAGTGACTAATTAAGAACCTATCACAGGCACCGCATATGTGCCTATGACTTCTGCTCCTGGTGATGGCTCTTATTTTCTTTTCCAACAACATGGTTTTGCAGCAAATTCAGCACGGATGTCAAGAGGTGGGTGTGGGTAGGGGTCCTTAGGGAGAACACACTGAAAAATCACAGATGTATGAGATGCATATGAGTAAAGTGAGGTAATGAGGTTAGAGGAATGGTGTGAAAGAATGAGAGTGGATGCAACATGCATCACAGGCAACATAAGACCTTCTGTAGGGAGCCACATAGGGTGACCTCACAAGAGAACTCAGACATGGTTAATTGCAGATGTTGCCTGTGATTATTAAGAGCTCTGATTCTCCACTTTTTTTTCCTGTGGAAGCTTAGGAGTAGTCTTTAGCCTAACCTACCTTTATATAAATATATCTGTGAGGTGTCATACTACTAACAATAAAGCATGAATGAAAGAATGAACAAATCCTTTGAACGAATCCTTAATAACTAGAATTATCTGTTAATTGATGAGTTATGTACAAAGAGATAATTTGAAAATACCGCTGAAGAGAATGAACATGATAACATCTCACCAGTGGAAATAACTGTTCATTTGGGGGAAAATCTGATGGAATGTGGCTGGAAATTAAGGTGTGAATTGTTCTCAGTGGGAAATAACGTCATGAAAAACACAAGACTCTATATTTCTAGGGAGTTGCGGTTTTGTGTAAAAATATCATCATTAAAGGTTCATGATTCATTTTTCTTCTTTAGGCAGCCATATAGGAGTCAGCAATCAGTATTTCCGAAACCAAGATGTTGTCCTGTATAAGTAAGTTTGGTAAAAGGAAAATGTGCTGTACAGTAAAACTATAAGCATTGAGTGGAAAAAAATCACAGAATAAATAGGTATTATTATCTCTGTGACATCTATGCTTCTTTGGTCTATCTAACAGAAAGGAACACCTCAAGACTTTTTAAATAAACCTATGAATGCAATAAGATAAATCCTAAACAAGTGACTCATACTGGGCTGTGACCCCTAAGAATTGCCATGCTGCCTTCTGTCCTCTGAGCACAGATGCTCAGAGCTGAAGACATACAAGCTTACTCTGAAATACGCGTCAGGTTGTGAATTGACTAGCTAACCTTTATGGAGACTTAACTTTATGAGAGAAAAGACAAATTAGTGATAACAAAAAATTATCTGGATGATCATTTCCTTTATGATAAATAAATAAACAAGAAAATACATCATTCTTTTCTTCTTAGTGATTCTAAGCAAAGCAGTATCTTTAAGTATATCTGAGGCATCAGGGCACAGAGGCTACAACTTTATTAGGAACTTAGAAAAAGCTATGGTGCAGGTTCAAACATTGACATGAAACCATCCATACTGTTTCATTTCTAGCACTTTCTCTAGCACAGTTTTAACATGTGTCAGATGATACCCAAGAACAGTTTGGAGGACAGGATGAGCCAGTGGTTTCTCTGAATGGGAAATATGGTAGAGGTCATTTGGTACTGGGAAAGGAGAGAGTTTTGTCATATAGGTACAAGTCATACTGTGCTCCTGAGGAAAAAAAAACCCACCACCTTTGAAGGAAATCTCCTACAAATCACCACTTAATGCGCTGCATGGTTTCAGAACATACAAACTGGATTCTTTTTGCCTGAAACTGAACTGAGAAATGCCCTTCATAAGAGCATTAAATGAGCTCCCACCACTGTTGGACATGTTGTCCACTAGACTGAACTGGAACTAGTCCGAAGTAAACCTGAAACATGTATAGTGCGGACATCGGTCCTGGGCACCAGCTATTTCCATCTACAAACCCACACTAAATGCTTATATTAACGGGTAATGTAAATGTTGCCAGTGAACTCTCTGTCTCTCCAGAAGGATGCAGGTACTTAAATAATAAGCTACATGTGTGAACTGGAACAGGAAATAGCTATAGCAGTCAAAGTTTATGTTCATATAAGAAAGAACAGACATTATAAAAGATTATTTGTAATGGCCCGCTTTTAGAATACTGAAAACCTACATATAAATTTCTTAAAGATTATAAATAATACTAACTCTGCTTTCTTGCAAAGATTGTTTATCCCAATACAGAGTATGAACTATATCCAGTATATTTCCTAAAGTTTACTACTCTTTCATATTGAAAGTTCCACTTTTAGAAAAGAAATATTTTACTAAATCCATCAGAAACTCGACTATAATTTTGTTTACATGAGCTAGATTTATTTATTTCGACTTTAAAATTCATATATTAAAATTAATCTTGTTTTTGCACTTGCATGGATTTTGCATTCCTGAGGGCATAAGAAACTACTCTGGAACTGACCATGCTTTAGTTTTTCTTTAACAGCCGTTCACATCAGTTTAACAACTGTTTTCAATGTTATAAGATTTATTTTTTTTAATTTGTGGTTTTGGTTCATTTATAAATGTTGGATACCATAGATTATTCTCTTCTCATGTCATATAGAAGTTAACTTTCGTCTATGGCAAAAAACTTCTCACCATTTGTATATAAATGTAATGATAAAACTGTGTGATCTAAAAAAAAAAATTAAAAAAAACAGCTTAATACAATATATTCTTTATAGTTTAGTTATGCACTTTATTATAAATGTTAGGCTTTGTGCCCTGCAGAAAGTTCTCATTAAGTAGCAGACACACAATACATTCCTTTTTTTCTTTATAAAGTCAACTTTATAAAAAATAACAGACCAAAATACATACTTGCCCAAGGATTGGTCCTCATGCAAGTATTTTTTATATTATACATAAAGTAGGAATTGATACCTTTTATGTCGAACTTACTAAATATTTAGATCATGTGAATTACGTGATTTTATTCTTCTGTACATATGGTTCATATGTTTAACTTCTTCAGTGTGCTTACCCAAAGGAAGCAGACTACTTCTTCCATTTATTAATAAGTATAATTGTATGCAAGAATGGGGTGAAATTCAATTATATCACAGAGAAGTCAGTTCGTTATTATGCTGTTCTACTGCTGAGAATAAAAAATAAATAAAACTATGTATAGAATCAAAATTATTTTAAAATACATATTTATATATTGCTAAGAAACACTCTTGGATTTTTTACCCAATAAAACTCATCTTTGTTTTGCTACGACTTTTGCAACGCTGACAATGACAAGACCAGTCTTATTTTTGAAACTACTTCTTGATGCCAAGAAGTAGTGGGATGCCATCCAGAGGGACCTTGACAGGCTGGAGAGGTGGGCCTGTGAGAACCTCATGGAGTTCAACAAGGCCAAGTGCAAGGTCCTGCACATGGGTCGGGGCAATCCCATGCACTAGTACAGGCTGCACAGAGAATGGATTGAGAGCAGCCCTGAGGAAAAGGAATTGGAAGTGCTGGTGGATGAGAAGCTCAACATGAGCCGGCAATGTGCGCTGGCAGCCCAGAAAGCCAACCGTATCCTGGGCTGCATCCAAAGAAGTGTGGCCAGCAGGTCGAGGGAAGTGATTCTGCCCCTCTACTCAGCTCTCGTGAGAATCCACCTGGAATACTGTGTTCAGCTCTGGAGTCCCCAGCATAAGAAGGACATGGAGCTACTGGAGCGAGTCCAGAGGAGGGCCACGAAGATGATCCGAGGGCTGGAGCACCTCTGCTATGAAGACAGGCTGAGAGAGTTGGGACTGTTCAGCCTGGAGAAGAGAAGGCTCCAGGGTGATCTTATAGCAGCTTTCCAGTACCTAAAGGGGGCCTACAGGAAAGCTGGAGAAGGGCTTTTGACAAGGGCTTGTAGTCATAGGACAAGGGGCAATGGATTTAAACTGAAGGAGGGCAGATTTAGGTTAGATATAAGGAAAAAATTTTTTACATTGAGGATGGTGAGGCACTGGAACAGGTTGCCCAGAGAAGTTGTGGATGCCCCATCCCTGGCAGTGTTCAAGGCCAGGTTGGATGAGGCTTTGGGCAACCTGGTGTAGTGGAGGATTTCTCTGCCCACGGCGGGGGGGTTGGAACTAGATGATCTTTGAGGTCTCTTCCAACCCTAACCATTCTATGATTCTATGATTCTATGACATATATTAATCTGTTTAAATAAATTTGTTCTGAATTTTTCAAAATTAAAATAGATAATATCGCTCAGTCATCTACTTTAAAAAATAAGTAAATCTTAAGAAAATAATACTATACAAATATATTTTGACTGGATCCTCAGCTGGAGTGAGTGGGTCTTCATGAGGTTCAATATACACACCTAGATGGAATTACCACAGCTGAGGATCTTAACTAGAATTTTTATTAATTTTTTCCACTGTTTATTAAGGGTCTAATTGACATATAAGTTAGAACTCCTTGATAGCACTTTGACCATGTGCATACATCTCAATCTTCACCTTTTTGCTCATTTACAATTCTAGAGAAATTTGCAGCAGCCTTCCTAACAGACAGAAGTCTGATGCAGGGGAAGGAATCTTGGCTCTATAATAGTCAGTGGCAAACTGCTATTGAGTTTACTGAATCTACAGTTTTCCCCAGAATAGTAAAACAAAACCCTATGAAAAAAATGTGTTCCTAAATATAATTTATGAATGATGACAGCGCAGCTGGGTAACTTTTTCTGGTTTAGCTATGGAGCAAAGCAAAGAATATTATCTCTTAAAAAGTCTGGGAAAATCTGCTGATTATGTCAGTTTCCTGACATAAATGCATCCTGAAACAAAGCCTTCAGTGGTAGCTATAGGACGTAATAGGGAACCTCCAAGAGAATTGTGCTTTCCAGCAATGTTTTTTACATTACTATTCCTAGTCTGAGTATAAAAGCAAATTTGGTTGAGTACATGTATTTACATTGGATTATTGTTTTGGCTATGAGGTCTCCCAGCTTTCTTTATGATCTACAGGTTTACAAGGAAAAACCACATCTTAGAACAATTATGAGGATTACTATGACACAGTTGAGACCAAGAAATTATTTCTTCTCATTTTTGGCTTTTCCTCAGCTAATGTCAATGACAATGGCTAAGCTTTTGCCTGATAGAAAGTGTTTTCAAGGAAATGGACAACAAGGCTGAGCAAAGGAGAAAAAATTAAAATAAAGTAGTTTTGCCATGTGCCACAGCCATGTAACACGCAGTCAGTTCATGAACTTACTTTGGAAAAAAACATACAGAATAAGAAGCTTCAAGGGCATTCAGACTGGAAGTCCATCTTCTTATTAATTAATTTGCAAAATATTTTCTCTTTTTTTTTTTAAACAACAAAATGAGTTAATAGCAAAACCAGGCAGCTCTTCCATTAGTTTTCTCTGCCTTTCCCAGTGGTCTGGAGATTTATGTGCAATTTCCTATGCATAGATCAGTAAGCTTTATGAAACACTGAAAAAAAAAAAAAGGTGAACAGAATTTTGATATTCTTAGAAAATCACTGAAGACCTTGTCTAAACTGGTCCAAAGTCAATCAAAATATTGGTATACATTAAGGATGTGGTGGAGGATAATGCTGAAAATACAATGCCTTCACATAAATTCATATTACCAGTATTGTGACTTAGCTTTGATTCCTAATCTCAGAAAGACGTAAAAAATCTAGAAGAGGTTAAAGAAAATCCACGGAGTCAAATATTGACAATAGTAAACCATTCTTTTTGATCCTAAGGCAAATATAAGGGGACAGAACCATAAAAACACAAATCAGATATTCATTTTCAAAACAAAGAGGCAATCACCCATACACAATGAAAATACATTTGCAAATCTTTAAAAGAAATACTTTAAGAGTCATAACTGATTACAGAATTCACATAGCAAATGTCATCTTCAAAGTCAAGAATTTAACGAGATCCAAAAACCTCTTTAAATACACGTATGTAACAGTGTCCCTTTTCAGGCCATAGCAGGATTTTATTTAACAAAATCTTTTTAGAGCATCTTCAGCTGGAACAAGGGGATTCGCTCACAGGCACTGGCAGCCTCAGACTCTTCATCTAGTTTTGCCAGTAGAAAATGACAGAAAATCACACAAAAACTCTGAATGTTACCTGTGGGAAGAAGTTTGTTTTGAGTTCTGGAGTATCACAGAAAAGTTCAAATTGCACCACATACGACTGAATAAGCTTTTGCAGACTCTGAACCAAGGCATTTTATTCTAAATTTTTACTTCCAATAAAGTGCAAGATCGCGAGTGAGACAAAATGGTCAATCCTGAGAGAATATTTATAGAAACATCATTCCGTTTGTGAACACTCTCTCAATATTGTATTGAAGTGGGTATTTTGACTATATTCCAGCATAATAAAACCGCAAATCAAGGCAAAATTGAAATTCAATATCCTATTTGTTGAAAAAAACTTATGGCATAGCTGAATTCTGATGTGAAGCAACTAAATAATCTGCTCCTGGCAGTTAAGAGAATCTTCTTTCCAAAATATTTACTTAGCCCTCAAGAACAAAAAAGCTCTGCAAGGAGTGAGAAAAGCACAGCAATATTACTCGGTACTTAGTATGTTTAATTAAGTCAATGTCAATGCAGAGCAACAGCATACACTTTATTGCAGCTGTTTTAAATGCTTGTTGCACTGTCAAGGATGACGTTAACTCCTAGCAGGTGGCACAAGAATTACCTCACATATGAGGAAACTGAGAGCTGGTTGAAAAAGTACGTCGACTTCCAGAGAGACTCTCAGAGCTGTCCAGGTGAAACAGAAAAAGATGTCTGGCAGAATTGCTTATTAATACTATTCTGCAGAAAGACAAACATTTAAACTTGAGATTTTCCATGTCCATATTTTCAAAATAGTCTTAAAATCACAATGAAAACATATTTTTTATTTCCTAGGAGAACCAAGGTTGGAGACCTGGACAATCTAAAAGTTATTATAGATTGATCTACAGCTTCAGTAAATGGCAGATTGGGGATTTTCTTGATAACTTGTCTTCAAGCATGTGAAATGGGAAAAGATTCAGAAAGAGACATATCTGGGCTCTGGAAAAGCTGCTCAGTGAATTTATTTCAGTTTTCAAAACAAAGTTAAGAAATTACATGGCTAGTAATCAAAGTCACTTGAATGATGGAAACGTTTCTGTAGTCGAGCATAAGATTGGATGAAATATTATGTCACACAAAACTTCAGGTAAGATGGTTCAATGGCCAATAAAGGACCACTGTGGTCACTGAAAATCAGTTACCAAATACAAACATTTTCAGTATGTGTGGAAATACAACCTTTTATGTCTGTCAGTAAGGAGATTCCTCAGTCTGTCATAGACATTATAGCAATGAGAGTGGCTTCTTGGGTCTGTTTGGACAGATAAGGAGAAATCTGTTAGTTACCATACCTGAAGCTTAACTAAACTTAGGAAAGATTGCCCCTGCAACACAGTAGATCATGGAATGTGATCATGAGCTTATGATATCACTAGGCATTTAATTAGTACAAGAATACCAAATGACGGTAAATGGCTTTTGTGTGGAAAAGAGCTTCATCTCGTTATAACATGGAATAACTATGATAACATTAAACTAACAGCAGTAAGAATAGAATGATTTCCATTAGTTTTCTGGTACCAACTGCATAAATACAATCTTCTTTCCAGAACAGCCGTGTAGTACATGTTATAATACAGCACTTGATGACGTGGAGTAACCTATTTTATAGAGTCCTTTTCAATATGAAACAATCATCACCTTTTTAACTAATCATATATTTGATATTCTAATAAACACAAGAATCATCTGCAATGATTTTCATGCAGCATATAGTGTGTGCTTCTCTGTTCCTGTGGCTGGGTTAACACCACACCCGTGGAAAATATTACGTTGTAATGCTTCCAGAGTTTGGTTTTACTCTGATGGGACTCTGAAGGCCACGTGAAACTGACTGATTGTGATTTACAGCTAGTTTGTCTTCTGCCTGGAAAATGTACAATTGAAGTATTTAAAACAGTAGCTGTTTTCCTCATTCATCTGTTTTGGATCACACTAATCCTAGGTCTGGATGAATGATAACAAGAAGTTAATGTTTATGGTGTTCCCAAGTATTTGCTAAGTATTACACAACTGCAGTGCCACAGTGACATAAAACACTTCTGCTCATTAACAGGAATTGCCTTTACTGCGTTCTGAATAGTAAATCACAGGAACACATTTTAAAATTTCTATGTAGTGAGAGCCACTGCTTCAGAGACCTTTGATTCATTAGAAAGATGATGAATTAGCGTTCAGAAAGGAATAAATACAATACTTTCCAAATTACCATTTCAAAAGCAGTTTGAAGCATGTTTGTATGTCTGTTTATCTTTCTACAGGATATCCATGGAAGAGACAATAAGAGAAAGCCTTTTTTGGTATTTCCATGCCTGTTGTTTTGCCGCAACCAGAGTAGAGTAGAACTCAGGAAAACATTATGAAAAAAAAATCCTCTACTAGATGGTGAAACTGCAAAATATTTGAAAACCCAAATCCAGTGTGGGTGTATAGGGAAACCAGCTTTCATATGACTCTCCTGTGAAGCTCATTTGTTCAAGCTGCACTGCATTGGAGTTAATTCTTTTTCCTTTACATGTTCACTATGAGAAAAACTCCTGTATCGTCAAGAGGATATAAAGAAATTTCCTGGATCCTCCCTAGCATTTTCCTACCTTTATCCAGTAAACATTTTGAGTGGAAGTATAGTTGTTACACCTAAGGGTCTGTGTTCACTTCTCTGAGACTGAGTTGACATGTGTATCTTTTCAGAAAAGAATTTTTTATGTTATGAAGTGAGTAGGCTGTTCAGACAAAAATGTTGACACTATTCAAATTACAGACTGTTTTTTAAACCCCTTCAGGCCTTTAGGGCCTAAACTATCAGCATTTCATAATTTGTGCTCTGCTATCTAGAGATGTCTCAGAACAGTAAACTGGAGATCCACAGGTATTTTTCTGATCTCCTGCCCTGCTCCGTTTCCTGGGGAAACAATATTGACATTCAGGTAAGGTTTGGGCTTGCTGCTAATTCAAAAGTAGGTTCAGCATCAATGAAATTGGCTTCAAATGTCACTTCTTGCAAGACTATAATCTAAATAGTAAATACCAGATGCACTCCTTGCACAAATGGCACCATCTTAGCTCCGAATTTGGGAACTCATGTCCCACATCTGAGGCAAAGCCAACGAATCATGATTCCTGGTCATCAGTCAGATTCTCAAATTCCAATACGCAGATGGACATCACATGATTTCCATGTTCACAATAGGAGTTGCAAAACCAAACAGACGTGTCTATAATGTACCTTAATACCTTTTTGAATTTTGGTAGAGAACTATATTTAAGCTCCATATCTTTTAAGACTTTATAGCTTGACTGAAGGACTGTTGCTCCTCTTTGAGAAGACAGCAGAATTTCAGATTTCAAATTTAAATCAAACAGAAGGGATTGAAATATGTCAATATTTATGTCTTGGCAATGAAACAAGAGGCCATTACGGGTGAGGTTGCCACCCCTCCACATTCCTGTCATGGCCTCTGTTGCACCAGTAGGACTGTCCCTGTCCGCCCCTGCCTCAGGACTCCCCTCATCCTGCCCATGTCCAGGGATCCCATGCCAGTTCCCTGAGGCCATCAGTCCCTACCCCAGTGATGCCACAGCAGGACCTCAGGTCTCTGATGGAGTTACTGGTGTTCCTCTGCCCACCATTGTGAGTGGAAGTGGGAACTTCTTTTCACGTAACCTAACATACAGTAAAGACTCTTTTTGTTGTTCTTATTAGCGCAATCGGTAGGGAAAAGCAGACCAAACCACCACACGCCAAAAGTTAAAATTTCACAGGTATTTCAGGTGTTGTAACTGAGCTGGCTTGCATAGAAAATGTCCCAGATGCTTCTTCTGCTTATTAGAGGCCCCTTTATCTCCTTGTGCATTTATCATTATATCATTTTTGCAGCACTTTGTACAATGTGCCAGGCTGCTTGTTAGGAATTGCAAAAAGACAAAAGTTTAATTTCTCTAATTTTTAACTCTATTGAAAAAAAATGAGTTCATTTTACTTTGTTCAACTTGTTCTTTAGTGTCACATCTGTCAGATGTCTTTTATTTCATTATGGTTTCAGTATTAAGCAATGAGTTTTTAAATATTTGTTCCATTTCCTCTTCTTTCTGTACTGGGGACATCTATTAAAATTAGGATATTTACTCTGTGGGTATCTTTTCTCCAGGATTCAGAAAACGTGAGGTAATAGTTCTACTCATATTTTACCTCACTCAGCAAAATCATGTTCAATGAACCTGATTATAATTCACTTTGATTGAGTATGGATATGCTCCATGTCCATGTCCTAGAGAGAGGTGAACGAGGTGACCTTCAGAGATTCCCTCCAACCTCGACCGTTCTGTGATTCTTCCCATACCTGTGTGGAAGGATTTCTTTGCCAATAGCAAGATTTCCAAAAATTGTAGTTTACTTTACTGAATTCCTTAAAAGGGTACATACTAGTCATATCACTCTCTAGGTATGACAGATTTAGAATACACCTACTTTTACAAGCTGCTTAAGTTCCCTATAATTTTTTTTTTTTCAAATACACACACTTCAGAAATCAAGAAATAAGTCTTTTGAGCTTGTTCGTGGTTTGTTTTTTTTTTTCCTCTGGGCTGTTCTCAGAGAAGCACGAAGATCTTTAACTCCAGAGGGTTGTGAAGGCCATGGAAATGATACAGTTCCAGCAAGTGTGGAATATCACACAGCATTCATATCACAGAATGAATGATCAGAAGCGTAGCAAGCCACAACTCACAAAAAAGCTTTGCTCTGCAATATCTCCTGCCTTATGTGCCTGGTATTTGAGAATAGCTACAAGACAGAGTTATGTGAGTTGGATCCAGCAGCCTACCCCTCCATAAAGAGTTTTCATACTTCAGGATCAACTGTACGTCTCTGCATACAGTTGTGGCTGTGAATAATTTTTTTCTACATATAGTTTGAGTTTAAAATATAATTAAGGTTAAAGTAGTTAACACTAGTGCTGACAGCTGGGACATTCAAATCCCTTGTGCTTGGGCAGAGAAAAAAAGATGCTCATACGAAACAGTTTTTGTGCTTGACCTTCTGAACATTACTCACAGGTGGATAACTACGTTTCCTAATACATCATTGCTCTATAGTTTCAGTACCATAATCCCCACATACAATTCACGTCACAGATACTCTATACTGCTTTGAAAGTATTGATCTTTGACATGAAATCATCAGTATGTTTGCACTCTCAGATAACTTCATTCTTCAGATGAACTGTAGAACAGTAAACCAAGAAGTAGGAGACATCACAGGCCTGCAGAGCTACTTGGATTCAGGGATGAATTTCCATATAAACCCAGATAAAGGTAAAACCAAAAATGCTATCGAAACAATGATGCTGTTGATATTCCACTAATATATATATAAGGTATGTCATCCATGGGATAATATTCCACTAATCTGTATAAAATGGCTTTTCCACTAAATATGTAATTTATTAGGTGATGAATTATGCAGTAGACTTTAATCATGCAAAATTATGCTTTACTTACGTTTTCCTTTAAAACTTAGAAACGAGGATTCTTTTGTTCCAAGTCCCACTGTGCAAAATATGATTGGACTCGAGTGAACAGTTTTGAGTGAGAGCTATCTTTAGAAAAGCCTATTGCCATTACTGCATCTAGTAATTTTGCAGTGTTATGTTTCAAATATTTCTAAAAAGCACTTATATATGTGCATATGTATTTCTGAAGATTTCTTTAAATATTTGTAGTACATCCAAAATTGTTGTACAGGAAGCAATTTGTTTACCTAGATAGACATGCCAGAACACTTTTGTGATTTTGGACACAATAAACAATAGACAATAGAAAACTCCTTTTCTTTTTAAAGTCTTTTTAAAGAAGTGAAATACTTTTGAAAGGTTTTTATTTCCCTTGCAAATTTCCAGTAATATGTATTGATAATAATTACTTAAAGTTTGATATTTTTGTAGCGATTTATACATGTGAAGATGAAAAATAGTTAGTTTCAACACAGAAAATACGGTTTAGTCTGGTAGTATGTCTTCTACCTTTCTTTCTCTTTGAGAGTCAAGACTGGGACCCAAACTAGAAGTTTAGTGAGAAAAGCAGCTCTCCTCTAGCTGGAGAAACAGATCAAGACCAAAGTATTCAGTTGAGAGAAGATATATGGGAAAATGAGAGACTAGAAAGAGACCTAACAGTGAGAAGGGTTCATGTTGTGTGGTAATGTGTGTTATGTGTGGCAATGTGTGTTAAGTGATTTGCTTAGGAAAATACGAAATGCCAAACAGGATGCCATGCAACTAAAAGTGAACAGAAGCCAGAATTTTGAAGTGCTTAATAGATTAAACTCTCTAGTTATGAAAAAGGAATAGCTGTGAAAAATGTGAAATAAGATCTTTCTGGATCTTGAACTTACCATAGAAAAATATTATGGCATGATATTCACAAGTGAAAAAATGTATGTATCCTTTTTGTGTATTCCTGATATTAAATGTAAATCACAATAAATGACTTATTCAATTCAAACATTCTTGAGACAATATAAAACTAGCACGTCTTTTTCTTACAGATTAGTCAACTGGAACTACATTATTAGAAGGATTAAAATTTATTTTTCTTAAAGTTCTTTGACGTACTTAAATGAAGAAAAAGTGACATTAGAACAGCTGAAATAAATTCATTCATTAAAATGTACATTTGCATCCAGGATAACAAGACTGCAACAAGCATCCTGTGATATAAACAGATGTCAAATGTGACATGACCATATACATCCTGGCAAGTGTTTAGAAATACATTTTCAAAAATACAGTGATAAATTTCAGAAAGCTGAAGCATCTAAATTTTCATTTCTGAAAAGCACAGGTTCTAATTAAAACCAAAATAATTCTTTTGCTTTAGAAGATTCGTCTGACATTAAATTCATTCATCACTGGCTTAAGTACACACAAAGTATCAGATTAAGGGAAACTGTTTCTAATGCTCCCGAGTGACACAATTCTGATGCACACAAGGAGTGGTTCAATGTTTAAGAGGGTGTTGATTTAATAGGGTTTTTTTTCCTTTTTACTGGGAGGATTAAGTGTTGGAAAGACATGGACAATGCCTTTCTTTTCTCAAATCTTTGTAAGGATTCTATAAAGGAAAATCCCTAAATAAAGACACAGATGAGAAGTCTTGTAGCCAGACTCCCTTCGACTGCATACACTCTGGTCATCATTAATCTATTGCTTCCCACTTTTCACATTGATGGAAACCTCCAGTTTTGTGATGCCATTGCCCCTTGATAGCATGAGCTCTGACAGAGATCTTCCATTCCATTTCATTGTGGATGCTAACATAGTGCATGAAGTTCAATTTTTCCATCCCGACTCCAGAAAGTTGTCTGATTTTCTTAACACCTTAGCAGTGCATAGACAAAACTATAGTTTCCCATACAATCTTAATTTGGTTTTGGCTCATAAACTCTATGAGTATATGTTCCTTGTTACAGCAAATACTTTAGCTGTAATCCCACCTTTACAAGTAACATGATGGCATGCAACATACCCTGACTGTGTCCTTCTTCACTGTCCTAATTCCCAGCTCCTCACCACATTTTAGTGATCTATTTAAAATGACTTTGTGCAGTTGATTGTCCAACGTGTACCTGTGATGGTTTGATGTGTGTGTGTGGTGGTTCTGGTGGCAGGAGAGGGGATTTGCTCCCTGTGACCTCCCAGTTCTGGCCACCAGATTGGACTCCCATGCCCCTCGGGGTTTGAGCCAATCTGTACCTCTGCAAATTGCCCTATTTAAGTCGGGACAAAGGAACCAGAAAAGATGCCTTTGCCCAGGAGCGAGGAGAGGGGAAGAGGGCGCTGCCCCAGCTCCCTGGCTCCCGGCTGGGCAGTGGCCCACGCTGGGCCGGCGCCACCCACTGAGGATGGCGGCAGCAGAACCGCTTGGGGAACTTGGGGAGCGCCCCGCTCCCGGGGTGCCCACTGGGCCGAGTTCACCCAGAGAGGACTGAGACCTGAGAGAAACGGCCACACCGACACTGGGTCAGTGAAGATGGAATGGGACGAGGTGTGCCCGAGCTGAGTTTCCCCCTGCAGCCAGGATGGACTCGGTGGAGCAGAGACCTACTCGCAGCCCATGGAGATGCCATGTTGGAGAGGAGATGCCTGAGCCTGAGGACGGTTGCGAAGCATGCGACGCATGACAAGGTAGAGACGCGTCTATAGAGTCCGTGACGACCCACGCCAGAGAGAGTGGCAACAACGCCCTAAGAATCCGAGGCTGTGGTAAATCCCGCACTGGAGCAATCCGATGGGGAAGGATTGCATTCTGCGGGTAGGACTCATGCTGGAGAAGTCTGTGGATTTTACTCGTGAGTAGGGGATCCACTGGAGCCAGGGAAAAGGGTGTAAGGACTCATCTTCCTTTAAGAAAGGAGCAGCAGTAACAGCACAGAATGAACTGACCTGCCCTCCCCCATTCCCTGTACCCCTGCGCTGCTGGGGGAGGAGGTAGAAGGTAGAGATGGGAAGAAAAGGAAAGGGGCGGGGGGGGGTGTTGTTTTTAAGATCTGGCCTTGTTTTCTTTTTATCCTCTCGATTAACTGGTTTTCTTTGTCTTTATCTTTTCAAAGTAACTGTTAATAAAATGAATTGTTTTATTCCCAAGCCGAGTCTGTTTTGCCCAGGACCATAGTTGGTGGGTGCTCCCTCTGTTCTTGTCTCGACCCTCAGTCCGTTTATTACATTTTTCTTCCCTCCACTTTACTGGAGATGGAGTGAGAGAGCAGCTGTGTGGAGTTTAGTTGCCAGATCGGCTTAACCCACAACAGTACCATATACCCAGACCAGCATAGCCAAGCCTACAAGAGCATTATTTTGATGGCAAAAATTTTGACAAGGCTCTAAGACATTATCCCAGTCCTTATGCAGATTCTTACACCACCAAGGACAGGACAAGAAAACCTTTCTTATGGAACTGACCAAAATGCTTGATTTGATGACTGCACACTGCTTTTTTATTGCAGGCATTCAGCAATAATAGTGATGACAGTTGAGCGGCACACACACAGCTTTGTTTGTAACCTGATAAATTTTTTATGCCAGATACAATGATATAATCTCTTTGAAGCTGCTCAGGCATTTACTGTCCTCTTCGTGACATGACTCTCAGTCACAGGGGTCAGAGATAGTTTGCTGCCAAGGTAACAGCAGTTTTCTATATATTTTGGCTTGCATTGTCAATGCTGATTTGGCAGAATTTCTGTTACAAGCAAGACTGAACTAGAGGGGAGGAGGTCAGAATGTTGCCCAGGCTGAACAACTTGGGCAGCGTTATTAACATAATCAGGAAAGAAGAAAAGATATCATGTCACTAACCCTCATTGGATGAACAAAAAAAGAGCTTAACTTGTTTTCAAATGGAGGGATGATCATGAAAATCTGAAGAGGCCTAAAACCTATGTCTTGAGGAGGTTCAATTGTTTTTGTCACAGGTGTGGGAAGTTATCAGAAAAAAAAAATAATGGAAGAACGTTGATCACTGAGTTTTTGGTGGAATTTGCCAAGGAAATCCATGTTTTCAGTGTTAAAGAAAACCAGAATAACAATTAGAGCTCTATTTTCTTAGGTGCATCATATGTAAGTTCCCAGATTTATTTTTGCTCAATCTTGAAATAAGTAAGGCAGAGATAAACTTATTTCCTAAATCTCATAAAAATGAAACAGCCTAAAATTGCTGCACACGGTAGAGGAGGTCTAGATATTTTCCAGTATCCGAGGTAAAACATACTTTTGTTCTATGAAAAAATATGTGTCTTTTAGTATTGGAATTTATTTTTATATGTAATATTCTTTCATTTATTGACACTTTTTGTCTTCCAAGAAGATATGAAATACACTAGATGCTGAGAATACAGCACATTTTTTTCACATTCAGGAACTACATGAAGATATTAACAGATATTGTAATCAAATTAGTAACTCAGAAAGAAAACAGTCATTTAACTTAGAAACTGGGGTTATTTGCATGTCAAATTCACATGCACACATGACATAAATGTATATTTCCAGAGCAGCAGAGTTGGAACTAGATGATCTTTGAGGTTCCTTCCAAACTAAACCATTCTATGATTCTATGATACAAGAAAACTATTAAACCTGTATCCCACATTCTTTTAATATAGTCATGTTACACAAAAAAATGTTTAACTTTTTTTCTACTTATTGTAGTGTTACAGTAAAAGGAAGTAACACCTTAATGAAAAATCCTCTTTGATAAACACTTGTCTGTCAATGATATATATTAAAAGAATTAAGAAAGTCTTTCTGACTTACACGGTAAGTAGAACAGAAAAACTAATTCTTCTAAAGTGTAAAGCAATGTGCTATTTGACAGAAGCTACATCAATATTAAAATATGAACTCAATCGGTTCAGACCTAAAGAAAAAAACATTACAAAGACCCTTCAGAACAGGTAATTAATAACTTCTCAGGTCATTTGATAAATTATCAGGATTATAGTGAATAACATAATACCTCGCATGATAAGCATAATATTTTACAACCAAACCTAAAGGTACAGTAAATCATGGTCATGCACAATGACTGCAGCTTTTCCAATTCCTATGCCTTTAGAGTCTTAATGTATCCCAGATTTAGTTGTTTTTATTGGCTCTTGGTGTTCAAGCATGTAACCAGCTCTGAACTTGAATGTCCAAATACAAAGAAAAGTGTATGGAGCCCTCTTACAATAATCTGGCACTGAAAATATAGGAAAAAACTTGAAAAATCAATATTTTCCTTCTGTAAGGTCTCCTTATAGATATATTGCACTGAAAAATAGCAAATTTTTGCCATATGCACTAGGTGACCCCTTCATCACCAGGGTGAAACTTGGTAAATATGAAGTAAAGCAAGATAGCAGTCAATAATTAAGTATACAGTGATCAAACACTGTCTGTTCCGCAGGCAATTTTTATCTTTTAAAGCAAAGTATATATAAAGTAAATCACTTAAATAGTGGCAACTTTTCAGCTGTCATTCTAAGTAGACAGCATCTGCAATGTTACGCTATACTAAAACTTTTTCCCAGTAATTTTTGCCTATTATCTATCCTAAGCTTAATAGTATCCTACCTATATGTGTACCTCTACTGTTTGTGTTGGGTGCTAGGAATAATCTTTAAAGACAGAGTAGAATTGTAATTTTTCCAGAGGCAATGTCATGTAAACACCACATGTTTATAGTGTTATCAACAAAAACCAAAATATCATAGAATCATAGATTCATAGAATGGTGAGGGTTGGAAAGGATCTCAAAGAACATCTAGTTCCAAGCCCCCTGCCATGGGCAGAGAAATCCTCCACTACACCAGGTTGCCCAATGCCTCGTCCAACCTGGCCTTGAACACTTCCAGGGATGGGGCATCCACAACTTCTCTGGGCAACCTGTTCCACTGCCTCACCACCCTCAATGTAAAAAATTTCTTCCTTGTATCTAATTGAAATCTCTCATCTTTCAGTTTAAAGCCATTGCCCGTTGTCCTATCACTACATGCCCTTGGAAAAAGTCCCTCTCCAGCTTGCCTGTAGGACCGCTTTAGGTACTGGAAAGCTGCTATAAGATCACCCTGGAGCCTTCTCTTCTGCAGGCTGAACAGCCCCAACTCTCTCAGCCTGTCTTCATAGGAGAGGTGCTCCAGCCCTCGGATCATCTTCGTGGCCCTCCTCTGGACCCACTCCAGTATCTCCATGTCCTTCTTGTGTTGGGGACTCCAGAGCTGAACACAGTATTCCAGGTGAGGTCTCACGAAAGAAGAGTAGAGGGTCAGAATCACATCCCTTGACCTGCTAACCATTCTTCTTTGGATGCAGCCGAGGATACCGTTGGCTTTCTGAGCTGCCAGTGCACATTGCCGGCTCATGTTGAGCGCTCCACCAGCACTCCCAAGTCCTTTTCCTCAGGGCAGCTCTCAATCTATTCTCTGCCCAGCCTGTACTTGTGCTTGGGATTGCCCCAACCCACGTGCAGGACCTTGCACTTGGCCTTGTTAAACTTCATGAGATTCTCACAGGCCCACCTCTCCAGCCTGTCAAGGTCCCTCTGGATGGCATCCCTTCCCTCCAGCGGGTCCACAACACCACACAACTTGGTGTCATCTGCAAACTTGCTGAGGGTGCACTCAATCGCACTGTCCAAGTCACCAAAAAAGATGTTAAATAACACTGGCCCCAGTACTGACCCCTGAGGAATACCACTCGTCACTGGCCTCCACTTGGACATTGATCCGTTGACCACAACTCTTTGAGTGTGACCATCCAGCCAATTCCTTATCCACCGAGTGGTCCATCCATCAAAACCATGTCTTTCCAGATTAGAGAAAAGAATGTTGTGTGGGACAGTATCAAATGCTTTGGATAAGTCCAGGTAGACAATGTCAGCTGCTCTTCCCCTATCCATCAATGCTGTAATCTCATCATAGAAGGCCACCAAAGTAGTCAGGCAGGATTTGCCCTTAGTGAAGCCATGTTGACTATCACCAATCACCTCCTTATTTTCTATGTGCCTTAGCATAGTCGCCAGGAGGATCTGTTCCATGATCTTGCCGGGCACAGCGGTGAGACTCACTGGCCTGTAGTTCCCTGAGCCTTCTTTTTTCCCCTTTTTAAAGATGGGGGACTATGTTTCCCCTTTTCCAGTCAGTGGGAACTTTACCAGATTGCCACGACTTTTGAAATATGATGGATAGCAGCTTAGCAACTTCATCTGCCAGCTCCCTCAGGACCCGCGGATGCACTTATCAGGTCCCATGGACTTGTGCACCTTCAGGTTCTTTAGATGGTCTCGAACCTGATCTCCTCCTACCGCGGGCGGTTCTTCTTTCTCCCAGTCCCTGCCTTTGTCTTCTGTGACTTGGGCTGTGCAGCTGGAGCTCAGTGAAGACTGAGGCAAAGAAGTCATTGAGAACCTCAGCCTTCTCCTTATAATTTTAGGTATACAAATATATATACACACACACACATTTATGTTTACTTATTTACATAAAATATACTTTTATAAATATATATAATCTCCATGATTCCTCTTCCTGACTTTGAAAACGTTATCTTCTGTTATGTCTAAACAGTATGTAGTTTCAGCTTTTGACCAACACTAGTTAAATAGCGAGTGCCAAATTTCGAAAGTGATAATAAGCTTTTTCTGTATGTGACAGTTTTAATTTTGTATTAACAATTAAGAATTTATTAAGGTGTTTACTAGCATTTGCCTACACAATATACCCAGTACAGCTTGGTTTTCCTTTTTCTCTTAGATTCATGAGTCATGTAACATTTTTTGCAAGAGATTCCTGCTGAACTTTTCAACCTTGCACTGGATAAGCTAAATATGTTTAATATTTAGGGTCAGTTACTTTTTCAGTCAGGCTTTCAAAAACCTGCAGGTCTTTTCTAAATCTTGTCAATTTTAATAGACTTTTTGAAAAAAACAACTAAAGCATCTCAGTAGTAGTCTTATTTTTTCCCAGGGATGCACCAAACTCCTCCTGCTTCCCAATATCCCCCTGAATTTGCATCCAAGGTTTGTGGTCACTCTTATCCATATACTGAAATATTTATTTCTGTACAGTATCAATAATCAATATGTTTGGCATACTTCTTTTATCTGATATTTCAAAATACATTGTATTTTACATGACATATATTAATAAGTAGGTTTGAAATTGTGAAGTCATCCTTGCTCAGGGTGAAAGCTGAAATCTAGCAGGTTCTGTCAGCTCACATAGACCTCAGAGGAAAATAAGCCATGATGATCTTGTACGTTCAGGTCCTTAAAACCTTAAAATCTGAATCAGTCTTGAACAATTTAATAAACAAAGCAATAAAATGCTGGGCATAGTCATTCCCCCACCCCTGCTGGCCCTGTCCATGGCGTTTAATGAAAGAAGAAAAAAATTCAGTCCCAAATGACAGTAAGAGAGGAATTGAAGATGTTTGACTATAAAAACAAAATTCATGGTTTCAGTCAGCTATCCAAGACAACAAGGTCAGCGTCTGCCTTTGGCTTTTAAAACAAAAGCTCGATGATACAAACCCACAGGTCAGAGGAAATTATTATCATAAACAAATCTGGACAAAAGTCCTGCCATTTGGAGGCCTATGCAAATGGACGTTTTCATCATCTGGGTTCCACTAAAAACTGTGCACATTGTAAAACGGGCTTAAACAACATCTCTTCTTTGATTGTCCAATCAAAAGAAAATTAACATTTTTTAAAAAACAAAATGCAAATTTCATTCCTGCTTTCTATTTCAGAGGGGGAAAGAAAGAAAGAAAGCAGAGTTATCTCTCAAAAATGTCTACAGATTTTAAAGAGAGTAGTGTAGAGTCATCCAGCAGCAGTATACTTTTTTGAAAAGGTTCATTGACAACCCAGGCGAATCTTCAAGTCCGTGTGACAGAGCCCAACTGTTATGTGATGTTGCTTCTTCCCTGAGCTGCAGCAGCAGTAGTCTCTGATCCCCTGCCACATCACAGCTTTAAGTGGCTGCTTTCCACACCAACGGCACTGACACTTTGCTGGCTGCACATCTATCCTGAGCCTTTGCACTTACAGTACCTGGCACCAGTCCCTATTTCTCCTTCCCTGGATTTTTTCCAGCAGTGCTTTTCCTGGTCATATTAGAGCTCTCCAGCAGATCCTCACTTAGAAATACTTTTTTTTTTAATTCCAAGATTTGTTGTTTTTTTTTAGCTTGCACATTTACTGCCTCCTGCCTTATCATTGGACTAACTACAGATAAGACAATTTCTTTGAAGCAAAATCCCGTAGAAGTTAAATATGGAATGAACAAGGTTAAAGGTTCCAGTATAAAAAAAAAGACAAATAGTATTTAATAAAGAAAGATCTTTAAACATACCATTAGACAGTTGTAGCAGAGATAAAATTGTAATGGGTAGTTCCAAGAAAAGAGAATATTTTCTTAGGAATTCCTAACGCACAGCACAGTTAGATAGCATAGGTTCAGTGGAATCAAAACTATCTATACCCATGGGATTTAGGGTTTAGAGTTTTATGAAGCCAGTAGAAGCTAAATTGCCTAGTATGTTTTTGTATCACAGAAAGTCTGGTTTAATTTCCAGATCCTGGGAATTATTGACAATTAGGTCTTTTTAGTGTCTTTAAAGCTATTTCCATGCAAATACTATATTACAGTTCTCATTTTAAATCACTTAAACACATGTGTATTTTTTAAGCTCATAGACACAGGCTTTCAAAGTTCACTGCTGCCTGTCTTTAATGGTAAGAAGGTGCTTCCTGAAGCCACCTATGCTGTGTTACAGCCTATGTCCACTGTCAGAGAAAAGCTCTCCCAAGTTGAAGTCACACTTCAACCAGTGACAATATTGCATTTTTACCCTGTTTTCTAGACAGCAGTTAGAAGTATTTACCTTTCTTCCACTATTCAAATGGAGAAAACAACAGCTCAGACATTAATATTCCCTCTGATATACTGTGTAGTCAAAAGGGAGAGTGGTAAGTGCAGAAGTAGTCCATAAACATTTCTGGCAGCTAGAGAATAGCCTACAGCTCCCCACTATCCCAAGGAATAAACCACATGAAGCACTGTCATGGTTTAACCCCAGCCAGCAACTAAACCCCACACAGCCACTCACTCACCCTCCCCCCCTGGTGGGATGGTGAAAGAATCAGAAGAGTAAAAGTGAGAAAACTCATGAGTTGAGATAAAGACAGTTCAATAAGTAAAAAAAAAAGCCATGGCAAAAGCCATGTATGCAAGCCAAGCAGAGCAAGGAATTCATTCACTACCTCCCATTGGCAGGCAGGTGTTCAGCCATGTCCAGGAAAGCAGGGCTCCATCACGCCTAACGGTGACTTGGGAAGACAAGCATCATCACTCCAAGTGTCCCCTCCTTCCTTTTTGTTCCCCCAGCTTTATATGCTGAGCATGATGTCATATGGTATGCAACATGCCTTTGGTCAGTTGAAGCCAACTATCCCAGTTGTGTCTCCTCCCAAGATCTTGTGCACTCCCAGCCTACTCGCTGGTGGGCCGATGTGAGAAGCAGAAAAGGCCTTGAAGCTGCATAAGCACTGCTTAGCAATAGCAAAAACATCCTCACATCATCAACTCTGTTTTCAGCACAAACCCAAAACATAGCCTCATACTAGCTACTGTGAAGAAAACTCTATCCTACCCATAGCCAGCACAACTACGCAGACAATTCAAGCCTTTGCTTGAAGGCATACGGAGACTCTGTAGCCTGGTTTAAGATTCCTCTTACCGCTAAAGCAACAGATCCAAATAGTTTTCAAAAAAACCTCATGAAAAAGAGCATCCAAAAGTCAGCAGGAATCTTTCCAAAGGGATGCAGAGGAATTTTTGAACACTGCTCAGGTGTACAGTAGGACTGAAAGCCTTCTTCCTCTTTTCAGTTGTGTATTCTCTCTGTTTTCTTGCATGTTTTTTGCCTGCTACATTCTACTGTCTTTTGTGTGGTATTAGGAGATGCATTTCTCATTGCCTTCACTTGCCCCATATCTCTGAGTTTCAAATGAAGACAAATGCTACTTCTAGTGCTTTTCAGCACAGAACTCCCTCCATAGGTATATTGCCAGTCTTACCTACTTAGAACTCAGATGAATCTCTCTGTCATGTGTGGAATCACTTAAGAATATTAAGGAAACTACCAGTGATCATTTGAGTGTTCAAAATAGCAATGCTCTAAAGACTGTTTTTCTTTGACAGTGTGAATCTAAGGATAACCCCCATATTCAGTGGGTGCACTGGCACAGAGACTATGAGTAGATGGAAACCCAATTTTATAATGTCATGGAAGGAAACAACATAGCTGAGAGATTTTACCTCGACTTTCGCTGCTTGCAGTTCTGTTGTATGTATTGACTAGACGTAGCTGCATTTGGCTATACTAGAGAAGTCACCAGTATAAGAACTATTGAATTGAGCTTTTATGCTTATATAGCCATACTAACTCCTCCTAGAGCCATGACTAGAGGATAAGGTGAATAAATTTCTGTAAATAAACAGACAATTCTCCTTTGACACACTGATCCACCAACACAGGAAGTCCAGATGTCCAGATGGTCCCCGTTGGAAACCAGAATTAGCATTGCATCACTAGAAGGTCCTCCTCTGCACTTCCATTACTACCATTGTTTTTAGTACCTATGTAGATATATGAAGATTGTGAACTCAGGATAAAAAAGAAATGCCTTTATATGACCCATATATCCCATTAAACAGTCAACTGAGATTTCAGTGCACCTTGAAAATGTGACCAAGCCTGTAATTTTCACAAGTTTTGTTTTTCCTGAAGGCACATTTAACCTGTTACAGCATGATATCGTATTTACTGCCATCTCTCAAACTAAGGTGCTTCATAAACTCTCTGCTCTCTGGAAATGTGCTTTAAAGAGTTTTAAAACTGTATGAAAACTCTTCTTTCTGCTGTGAAGAGGAAGACTGGAGAAGGTTGAGAGAAGCATTTCTGCTGACTGTGTGGCCAATATAGTCTTTGGATACACTGGTAGAGACTGTTTGAAAATCTTTTTTTTAATTAGGACAGAGCATGCACAGAAAGGTCTTGAGTTCAAGATGACAATTAACCACAGAACAGGCTGGGTCCAAATTGTTTTATTTAGCTGCCATGTGAGACACAAGAACATTGCAACATGTGCCTCTTTAATTAGGCATTTCACCATGCAACAGTCTTCTTCAGTCGTCATTTTTTAGCACTTACACTATCCAATGCCAAAGGCTCGAGCCAAAACGCATGTGCCACTGTGCTAAGATCTTTGGAGATATGTGAAATATCTTTCTTTTTCTTTTTTATTTTCCCAAGTAGCTCCAAATTATTTGTTCCTATGCTGGAATGATTTTCTTCTGGGTACATTTCTCTCTAGGCTTGAGTGAGACTATTCAGAATTCAATGCAGAACCACATTTGATTGAGAGAAGTGATAGACCTAGGTAGGACAAAATGTGTCCCAGTTAAATATGTCAATTTATATATGCATATTCATAGATTCATAGATTTCTAGGTTGGAAAAGACCTTAGAGATCATCCAGTCCAACTGTCCCTAATCCCCCATTAAACCATATCCCTAAGTAGTTCATCCACCCTTTTCTTAAACATATTCAGGGATGGGGACTCAAATACGTGTGCTTTTTACTTTTTTATTATTATTTGTTTATAATAAACAAGAAAAGAGTCAACTCTTTCCAGTCATTGCTGCATTGTCACAAAATGGTAGATGTTAAGATGCTGAGTACTGAAATTCACTGGAAAGATCAACCGAGTGTGAGAGAAATACTTGTAAGAATGAAGATTTGAAGAGCTGTATGCTGTATATTGAATTTATAATGTGGTGTTTTTATTCCTTTAACTTACTGTCTAATGAAATAACAGTTAAAATGTCCAAACATCATTTTCTAAAGTCGACCATCAAAATTTGCTTGACTTTCAAATATGCTAAATATCTACCATTTTCATAATTGTAAGTCAAAATTAAATAGTGATACAAATATTGATGTTGTGAATTGTTCCCAAGATGTCTACTCACTCAACACAATATAGGATATTGGTTTTAAACAAAGCAAAACGAAATGAAACGAAACAAAACGAAACAAGAGGGGTTTAGAATGCTAGAATAATCTGAATTAGCTGAAGTGTTGAACAATTCACAATACACACAAAAACATTATACAGTATTTGAGCAGATTCAGCATCTTTTAGCAATATCTTAAAATACATGTGGAATTGTTAAAGTTTGTTTCCCCCAACAGATTTTAATATTTTTCCTGAGTTTTATTTACTTATTTCTTCAGATAAAGAGAATCCTTTCAAATAAAATAGAACTTTGTTTTTATTAAAAAGTAAGGTAAAACATGTCTGAATGATTATTATTTTTTCCTATTCATTCAGCATTCAGTCTTAAGCCGAGCAACCAATTGTCCCTCCAAGGCAGTTGGGATTGGCTAGGTTACTTTTTCTCTCTGTCTCAAATTTCCAGCTGGTCTGGGTGTTCTTGGTTCTGGGTCTCCATGTGAGGAATTCCCACCCTCAGGCAAATGCACCAGACTCATGGAAGCAGGATACCTCCTTTCAAAGGCTAAGGAGCCTATTTCCCCCACAAGCAGGGTGCTTTGCTCCTGCACTGTGACAATTATTTTATTTTTTTATATATATTTTTGGTAGGATACCTTTCTACAGTGTTTGATCACACTCCTGCACGCACTTGTGGCTTAGCGTAATCAATTTATTTATCTCAAAGTAGCAAACCTCTATGAGAATACAGAGATGTTAACAGTGCATTAAAACCCTGCAAGATCATTTGTGTATGGAAGTCCACAGCTGCATTGCTTAGTGAATCCATCTTCATGTTGCATTTTCTTTTTTAAGCCCACACACATCATTTGTTCTGTAAGGGAAAAGGCAGAAACAGACTCAAGCACGTACACATTTAGCACAGTAGGGAAATGTCCAAAGAAGAAATCTGTGGAAAAGACTCTGTCAACCCCACCAGTGTCAATCCCTTCCTCTAGCCCTCCTGATGCTGCTCTCATGTGGATCTTCCCAGAACATATTTCTTTCGTCTCCATAACTGGCTCCTCCCTGGAGCTTTTCTTCCCACGCACGCTCTGAATTCAGACACCACGTGGAACCTAAAGCAGAAAGGAATGACACTCTTGTCCATTTCTTTAATAAGCAGCTGCCAAAGTTCTGTGCACACAGCTATGCCGTTAGTATATAAGTATTTACATGGTCATCATTTTTATATAATGCTTTTCATCTCCAGCTTTTGATTTTTATATTTTAAGATTCAGCCTCATCCATCATCGTATTGCTGACAAAGGTTATTAACATTTTTTCTGCAAAAGAAGTACAAAGTGTACGGAGCACAATTGTTATCATTTAACCTGACCTAAATACTGCATAGGATTTCTGCAAAAGTAATGTTTCATTCATTTCTAGGTATAAAGGAAGGAAAGTTTCAACTAAAAATGTAAACCCGTCTCCTGAAGTGATGTTTCTTGTTATTTTCTTCATCTAGCAAATCTCTTCTCCATTTCTTCAATTCTTTTTCTTAATTTTTTTTTGTAATGTGAAAAATAATTTAGAAAAGTAAGAGGCAGAAGAACATTTAAAGTCATGACATTGGTTTATTCTTATTTTTTGTTATCAGTGTTGTTACAGAATTCAAAACAGACTTTTATTTAACACTTTTTTTTATCTGACATAAGATATACCAGTTTTCTACATCAGGGTATAATTTTTTTTAATCTTTTAGCTCCTTACAGTCTATGCAATTTTTTTCTTGTCATTTCTGTTTGACTATGGCTTGAATGCTAAGGCTGGGTTTGTGGTGTGCAAAATGTATTATATATTGATTATATATGTGGTATGCAGAATGCATACAGCATTGTTTCATTGTACATAGAATCACAGAATCATTAAGGTTGGAAATGACTTCTAAGATCAAGTCCAACTGTCAATCCAGTAACATTATGCCCACTAAAACATGTCCTGAACTGCTACATCTATATGTTTTTTGAACCCTTCAGATATGTCTGACATCAACATTGGATTTGACACCTGAGCTTGAAAAGGATTAAAAAAATCCTACAATCCTACAACGGCAGTATAAGGTTTGAAATTCTGGAAAGAGATTCATAGTACTTTCTGCACTTTCTTGAACTCAGCAACGTCTCCCAGTTTTGGCTGACACTGGTTAGTGAGAAGATTTGAGGAAAGATTTTACACCATTTGCTGCTAACATTTAAGCATCCAGACTTTTAAATCTGTGCAATGTCAAGATTACTTGAAATCTGTGCAAGCCTCTTTCTGTGTTGCATTCTGGACCCAAAGTTTGTTATGCAAATGCAAACCAGGCCAGTGGAAGGTTTTGACAGCGCCATGCAAACAAGAGATGCACATGGTTACCATGCAGTAAGCATGTGTCTTTCAGTAAATGCCTAACTCTTTGCAATGTTTGGTAAAAAATTACTACCATCTGCTGAAGAAGAAACTTTCTCAAACACACAGGCCAGCTACAATCCAAACCAGATTTTGTTCAGAGGAGCATGTGCATTACAGAGCCAGTTGTGCCTAGCAGCAAAACCTGGAGCCACAGTAGACTGCAGGTTCTTTCTTGTGAAGTTTCCTAGCTTGGTTGTTGTTATAGCCAGAGGACTTGTTGTACCCACACTGGGAATCACAGGGCAGCAAGGCTGATTTGTGGTTCTCAAAACAACTGGAACCATTTCTTACCCCTGCATCCATACTGCCTGTGAGGAAGTTGCACCAGAGGCTGGGCAACCTGGCCCCGGTGTCCAGGGAGTGAGGGAGCATCTCCACTTGGTCCTGGCACATATGGCCCGGTCTCCAACAGACTCTGTTTCCTTTTCACCCTAAACTCTTACAAACTGCAGCAGCACAAAGAACAGCCATTACTACCTTGGATATTTGGTTACTGGAATGCTTTATGACTTCGTATCTCCAAAGGACATGGAAAGAATGAGTAGATATATTGTATTACAGAGTTGAAGGATGAATCAGTACTTTGGCAGTCATTAGGAAGTTCCTTAACAACACAAACAGAACCTTCGACTGCAACTATAACTTCCAGCACATAATATATGGGCTAACTGAGACTTTGGTGCTTACCTCATATCTAACTGCCATTCATTATCCTTTATTGCCTCTGTGAACTGAGGTTTGAGGCCACAAGAAGGGCAAAGCTGAGCCTTGTCCCACCAGCAGGAAATCTGAGAGGGGTTGCACTTCCATGCTAATCAGATAAGAAGACAGATGTTGGATACCACAGCATCAAGAACTGGGAAATGAGCCAATAATAGGGTATCTGAGAAGACCAGGGAGTAAGTAGGCATCCCTTACACTGTCTCATTATGGAACTGACAACCAGATCAGTTTCCCTGCAAACTGTTCAAACTCTTGCCACTAAAGACAGATGCTGTGATGCACATACAAGCTGGTAACACAAATCTGCCACATGCACCCTCTTACTCCAGTCCTGAGCACAAGGGACCGTGCTCCACAAAGGCCTGATGTACACCAAAAGAAAAACTGCATATTCTCCCAAAACATATTTGACTTGTCATATATTGTTGTGACACATCCAAAAAGAATACAGATTGTTGAAGTACCAACTGGTATCACGATATCAGTAAGGAGACGACTTGTAAAAAAAAAGATCAAAGTAGTAGTAGATCTTAAAAACAGCTGAGAATTCGTTGACTTTCAATGTTGATAAAAATTTTGGTTTTAATCCTAACTCCAATCTTTTTTATGAGTTTCACTCTTGTGACTATACACGCCTACTGTCTATTTATTTCTATAGTAAAGCCATATCACAGCTTGGCATAGTTCACAGTGCTTAGTTCATAACCAATTCAGAAGCTAAATATTGTAGATGAACATAAAATAAAGTAGCAAAAATAGTAAAAATACAATTTTCTTTAGATAATTTTGATTTTTTTCTATTTCTCATTTCGTGATGCTAGAAACGGCTTGATTCATAGAATTTCTTCTGATCTAAAGCATTCTTTCAGTACAGATTATTTTGGCAGGGAGATTCTAAACTTTAAAAAATAAGTATTTGACATTTTGGTTTTAAAAAAATATCATTTCTAAGAATGATTTGTGTTTAGATGATGTTCAGATATTCTGTTCAGTGGTTTTTAGTGGATGTACTCCTTCTTTGAAAATTTCTGACTGTCTGTAATTGTTTCTGATTCCAGAGGAGGAATGCATTAACCCCAAGTCTTCTCCATATAGTCAATGGGGAGTGATGGACACATTCAAAACATGATTTCCCACATCTCAGAATGAGTGTCTAAAATACAATTACTGAGCCTTGTTTGTCTCATTTGTCTCTCAGTGCGGTCATATGGAGAATGCTGTCTAAGCAAGTCCAGTCACTGGAGCGGAGGTTCAGCTCCCTTATTAAGCATGCCTTCACATCTGCTCCATGGTTGGCAGAGTAAGCTAAATTTGAAAACAGCAAGAAAAAAAAAACAACAGGAACAACGACAACAACAACAACAACAACGACAACAACAAAACAAACAAAACAAAAATCCAACAACAAAAAACCTGCATCAAATGCCTTTTTAATCAACCGCTTTCATTAGAAATGCTCAGTGCCATTACCTCCACAGTCTGAGTAGTGGTGCTGTGAAAGGGAAAATATTGTACGATTTATACCAGCATACCTCATTTTTGAAAGAAACCTGACAGTCACTGGAGACCAATGTCAGACTTGAAGCAATATTTTCTGATTTAGGCACATAAACCGGGGAACCAATTAGATAGCTTGCCTTATAAATAATAGTGCCTTAACCAGAAGCGTGGAATAACTTCAGGACTGATTGTAGCCAGTTTTAGCCTTGGCTTCATTGGAAAATTTAGAATTACTGTCAGTAACTTGGCATTTTCTGTTCTAAGATTTATCCTATACATAAAGTGAGCCAGTCTAATATCAAAATAATTTGCCTAAGATATCATATATCAGGTTTGGAAGATAAGATGCAAACATTGCACTTATTTTAATCTACAATATAAGGGAACTTACTATATTGATTTTTGCCCCATACTTAGAATATTCATTATGTTCTTTAGAACTGCCTTTTCACTGAAGTAATAAAGTTCCCAGAATGAAAACAATGCCCTAAAATGACTTTATTTCGGCTTTCATTCAAAGTAGTTTTCATGGTACAGGTGACACTGATTACTTTAGAGATTATGTAAACAACTGAGAAACACATGCAGATAGTGTAGTTCATATACATCAAAGCACGTTTCTTCTCCACCTTCATTCTTTTTAAGCTTATGTAATCTTTTTTTCCTGATTTAGTAAGTTTAAAATCAATTCTACAGCAGTGACATTCAAACTTCGCTATAATATCAATAGTAGCCAACTGCATGCAGATTCTCATTCATTCAAGCCCTAACCATAGCATTGCACAGGACAGAATTTAATGGGTAGGTGCTGGAGTTCAACAGTTCATTTTGGATCTGATTTTGAAATAGACCTCCTCAGAAATGCTGAGCTATCCCAAGTCTTCAGTCATGGCTTTTATTTCCTCTCAAGTGATATTCAGTTGCTTTCTCAGGCCAGCAAATTGCAGGTATTTAAAGCTTTCTATGAGGGGCCACTCCTGTTTGGGACAAATGCCAAGACACCAACTAGCTTCAGGGATAAGAATCTATTTTAATAGGGGTTTTTTGGTTTATTTTGGTTTTGGTTTTTTTCCCCCCAATAAATCGCTCTTAGATATTTCAGGAAACTATTGCTACAACTTGGATAGTTTCAGCCTACAGAAAATAAAATCATTTAACGCTTTCAGGCTAAATGTCTTATAAACTAATGAAAAATGTGATTCCTCCATATCAAAAAGAAGCAAATAACAAAGGACATTCAAAAAAGCATCAGGTCAAAAAGAGTAGGCTTTCTTAACACAACTTTGATGAACTCATTAGACCAGAAAGGTCACAGATTAGTGACAATTGCTCAGAGCAAATCAAAAAGTCCTAATAGCACAGAAAAGTCTCTGAGCACTAAGAGGCCTCGTCTGCACTGTCTTCTAGCAATAGCCTGTCATCTATTAATTGTATCTCAAAAAGTAGTTAAAGTTATGCCTTTAGTATGTTTTACTGATACGTTTTGAATACTGTCACTAAATGTTTCTTAGCAACATTTTGAAACATGGAATCTTGGAAGAACATTTCGGTTGAAAGATTACAGTGCTTTGAGAAGTGACATCTCGTCTTTGGACTATTCTCACCTGCTTTATCTGGCCATAGCAGTATAGTTAATGCCAGAGAATTTCCACAGATAGCTTAAAATCAGACGATTATAAATGAAAAATTGAAGAAGGCAAACTTCAGCTAATTATGTTGCAGAGCTACAAACATTAAATGTTACTTCTTTTTTTTTTTTTGTTCCCTGTACAAGATTAGAAAAACATTTTGACCTGGGGATTTAGGAGGAAGCACACTGACCTACTGAGACATACCAACGATACCTTCTATAAATATTGCTTCATAACTCCTCTGTATTCAACAAAAGATAAAATGCATTAGTACAAACAATCTTATCTCACTTGAACTTGCAACCCATTTCTAAATCAAAGTTCATTCATATATGAGTCCTAATCCTTTTGATTTTACAGTCACAGATCTTTCCTCTATTTTCTGACACAAATCTGAGAATTGTAAAAACTGTAGACCTATTATACCTCTTTCTGTGGGCGTAGAAATTCGTAGTTTCTCTTCATATTAATGAAATGAGGGATAAATTCAAGCTAAAATAACCCAATGCTTTAGAGTGAGCAGATTTATTGTTTTAAAATATGAACATTCTGTTCCATCAAATATTAATATCTATTTTCAGATACTTGTACATGACACAGTATAAGTAGACCAAGGTTGATGTGTAAAAAGAGACTGTATATAGTTTGCTTTCAATTTTATACAAGATTTCAAAATAGTTACAGCATCAGGATAACCTTTGAAAGAAGACTAATTTTTATTCTAGAAACAAGAGTGTAAAGAAACCACAAGGGAAAAAAAGTCTTCTAACTCTGTCCTTTCAAATTCAGAAGCGCCCTGAACCAGACCATTGAGTCCAGTTGCAGCTGTACATGTTCCCAACCCACAGGGAAGTCTGCTGCATCCCTGGGGCCTGGGTCAGGGACATCACTAGGAAACTCCCTGCTCTGGTACGGCCCTCTGATTATTATCCATTACTGGTAATGCAGGTCGGTACTGATGAGGTAACAGAAAGAAGTCCAAAGGCCATCAAAAGGGACTTTAGGACATTGGGGCGATTGGTCGAAGGGTCAGGAGCCCAGGTAGTGTTTTCTTCAATTCCTTTAGTGGCAGGAAAGAATATAGAAAGGAACAGAAAAACAGACTTGATTAACAGATGGCTCAGAGGCTGGAGTCACCGATGGAAATTTGGTTTCTTTGATCATGGGGAGGCTTTCGCTGAACCAAGTCTGATGGCACCGGATGGGACTTGCCTTTCTCAGAGGGGAACCAGGGTCTTAGCTCAAAAGCTAGCAGGGCTCATTGGCAGGGCTTTAAACTAGATTTGAAGGGGGAGGGGGGGAATATCAAGAATGATAAAGATATGCTGGAAGTACCTGTAGAACAGAAGAAGGGAATTCCAGCCGCTCCAGACAGGAAGTCAGATTCATCTGGGGCCCAACTTAAATGCCTTTATGCCAATGCGCGCAGCATGGGGAACAAGCAAGAGGAGTTAGAAGTGTGTGCGCGCCTGTTGGGATATGATCTTATTGGCATCACGGAGACGTGGTGGGATGACTCCTATGACTGGAGTGTCAGAATAGAAGGGTACAGGCTCTTTAGGAAGGATAGGCAGGGAAGAAGAGGAGGAGGAGCTGCCCTCTATGTCAAGGACCAGCTAGAGTGCATGGAGCTGCACCTGGGGACGAATAAGGTCCCGACTGAGAGCTTATGGGTTAGGATTAAAGGCAGAGCAGGGACAGGGGACATAGTAGTAGGGGTCTGCTACAGACCACCTGACCAGGAGGACTGAGTGGATGAAGCCCTCTACAGGCAGATAGGAGCTGCCTCACGTTCACGAGCCCTTGTCCTCATGGGGGACTTCAACCACCTTGTTATCTGTTGGAAGGGCAACACAGCAAGGCACAGGCAATCCAGGAGGTTCCTGGAATGCATGGATGATAACTTCCTTCTCCAAGTGGTAGAGGAACCAACTAGGAGAGGTGCTACGCTGGACCTTGTTCTCACTAACAATGAAGGGCTGGTGGGGAACATGACGCTCAAGGACAGCCTTGGCTGCAGCGATCATGAAATGGTAGAATTCAAGATACTTAGAGAAGCAAGGAGGGTGCATAGCAGGCTCACTACCCTGGATTTCGGGAAAGCAGACTTTGGCATTTTCAAGGATCTCCTCGCTAGAGTACAATGGGATGAGGCCCTGGAGGGAAGAGGGGCCCAAGAAAGCTGGTTAATATTCAAGGATCACCTCCAAGCTCAGGAGTGGTGCACCCCAACAAAGAGAAAGTCAGGTAGGAACACCAGGAGGCCCGCATGGATGAATAAGGAGCTCCCGGACCAACTCGGGCACAAAAAGAAAGCCTATAAGGGGTGGAAGCAAGGACAGGTAGCCTGGGAAGAATACAGAGATATTGTCCGAGTAACCAGAGATCAGGTTAGGAAAGCCAAAGCCCTCATAGAGTTAAATCTGACCAGGGACATCAAGGGCAACAAGAAAGGCTTCTATAGATATGTCAGTGATAAAAAGAGATCTAGGAAAAATGTAGGCCCTCTCTGGAAGGCTGAGGTTCTCAATGACTTCTTTGCCTCAGTCTTCACTGGCAAGAGCTCCAGCTGCACAGCCAAAGTCACAGAAGGCAAAGGCAGGGACTGGGAGAATGAAAAACCACCCGCGGTAGGAGAAGATCAGGTTCGAGACCATCTAAAGAACCTGAAGGTACACAAGTCCATGGGACCTGATGAGGTGCATCCACGGGTCTTGAGGGAACTGGCAGATGAAGTTGTGAAGCCACTATCCATAATATTTCAGAAGTTGTGGCAATCTGGTGGAGTTCCCAATGACTGGAAAAGGGGAAACATAGTCCCCATCAATAAAAAGGGGAAAAAAGAAGACCCAGGGAACTACAGGCCAGTCAGTCTCACCTCTGTGCCTGGCAAGATCATGGAGCAGATCCTCCTGGCGACTATGCTAAGGCACATAGAAAACAAGGAGGTGATTGGTGACAGTCAACATGGCTTCACTAAGGGCAAATCCTGCCTGACTAATTTGGTGGCCTTCTATGATGAGGTTACAGTGTTGATGGATAGGGGAAGAGCAACTGACATTGTCTACCTGGACTTATCCAAAGCATTAGATACTGTCCCACACAACATCCTTGTCTCTAAACTGGAAAGATGTGGTTTTGATGGATGGACCACTCGGTGGATAAGGAATTGGCTGGATGGTCACACTCAAAGAGTTGTGGTCAATGGTTCAATGTCCACGTGGAGGCCAGTGACGAGTGGTGTTCTTCAGGGGTCAGTACTGGGGCCAGTGTCATTTAACATCTTTGTTGGAGACATGGACAGTGAAATTGAGTGCACCCTCAGCAAGTTTGCAGATGACACCAAGTTGTGTGGTGTTGTGGACATGCTGGAGGGAAGGGATGCCATCCAGAGGGACCTTGACAGGCTGGAGAGGTGGGCCTGTGAGAATCTCATGAAGTTCAACAAGGCCAAGTGCAAGGTCCTGCACGTGGGTCGGGGCAATCCCATGCACAAGTACAGGCTGCACAGAGAATGGATTGAGAGCAGCCCTGAGGAAAAGGACTTGGGAGTGCTGGTGGAAGAGAAGCTCAACATGAGCCGGCAATGTGCACTGGCAGCCCAGAAAGACAACTGTATCCTGGGCTGTATCAAAAGCAGTGTGGCCAGCAGGTCGAGGGAAGTGATTCTGCCCCTCTACTCTGCTCTCGTGAGACCCCACCTGGAATACTGTGTTCAGCTCTGGAGTCCCCAACACAAGAAGGACATGGAGCTACTGGAACGAGTCCAGAAGAGGTCCACGAAGATGATCCGAGGGCTGGAGCATCTCTGCTATGAAGACAGACTGAGAGAGTTGGGGCTGTTCAGCCTGGAGAAGAGAAGGCTCCGGGGTAATCTTACAGCAGCTTTCCAGTACCTAAAGGGGGCCTACAGGCAAGCTGGAGAGGGACTTTTTACAAGGGTGTGTAGTGATAGGACAAGGGGCAATGGATTTAAACTGAAGGAGGGCAGATTTAGGTTAGATATAAGAAAGAAGTTCTTTACGTTGAGGGTGGTGAGACAGTGGAACAGGTTGCCCAGAGAAGTTGTGGATGCCCCATCCCTGGAGGTGTTCAAGGCCAGGTTGGATGAGGCATTGGGCAACCTGGTGTAGTGGAGGATTTCCCTGCCCTTGGCAGGGGGGTTGGAACTAGATGATCTTTGAGGTCCTTTCCAACACTAACCATTCCTAATTCTATGATTCTATGAGTCTGAATATGGCAGAGATGACACACTGTGGCTGTCAAATAAGCAGAGTAAAGATCAGTCAAACCATGTCTTCACCATTCCTCTCAATCAAGTCATTTGACAGGATTAAAAAGAGATCTAAAGGAGACCCTGTACTCTGCCTTCCAAGTAAACATAGCATCTTATTGCCCTGTTTAAATAAAGGATCCAGGACAGTTTCCCAGCCCCACATCCAGTTCTGCCTGCAACCACAGTCAAACTCCTTATCGTGCGTCACCTCCACCCTGCCATGACATACAAACTGAGGCCATGGGCCATAGAGAACTGCAGAAAACCATGTAATGTCCCTGGTTTGGATGGCCAGAGGATCAAGAGTCTGAGGAGCACTACAGTACACAGCTTTTACACAGTTCAGGTATTGCATGAGAGACAAAGTACATGGAGAAAAAAGAGATAGTGAGGAAGGACAAAAATGTTGAATATTATAGAATGGTTTGGGTTGGAAGGGACCTCAAAGATCATCTAGTTCCAAGTCCCTGCCATGGTCAGACCCTTCACTACACTAGGTTGCTCAAAGCCTCATCCAACCTGGCCTGGAACACTTCCAGGGATGGGGCATCTACAACTTCTCTGGGCAACTTGTTCCATGTTTCACCACCATCATTGTAAAAATTTCTTCCTTATAGCCAGTCTAAGTCTGCCCTCTTTTCAGTTTAAAGCCATTGCCCCTTGTCCTATCACTACACATCATTGTAAAAGCCCCTCTCCAGCTTTCTTGTAGGCTCCTCTTAGGTAGTGGAAGGATATCCTGCATTCCATAAGGAACTCCTCACAAGCAGTTGCACAAATGCACACTTAGCAATCAATTTCAACAGCAAATCAGAACACTTCAGTTCAGTTGCCCTAAATTTATATACTTTTACATTAAGCCCATCTACCTGCAAATAGCTGATAAACAAGACTGATAAATTCCCTGAAAAGTCACTCTCATAATTCAGATGTGGTCAGTTCAGGTTAACAATAATTCATGTTTACACAGCAGCTGTAGAAGGTACCTTTAAATACTAGTTAATCTTTTGTGTCACTTTATTGAGATAAGGGATCAGGTGCCTTTGTAGTACTATCTTAAACATCTGACCCTATCTGACTGTCTTAGCATCCCCGTTTATCTCAAGCTACATCATAATTAAGCTGTAAACCAGAAGATACACACAGAGCAGGAGGAAAGCAATAAGTAAATTAGGAAAGTTGTATATTAATACAAGAGAGACACTGGATATCACAGAATGACATCACAGCATAAATACCATATATTTTGTCCCTCTCTCACACTTCTTGAGAACTCATTTTATCAATCTCCAAGTCAGACACCAACTGGAGAACTTTGTCTACAAGAACAGCACAAAGAAGGGATATCATGGATCACAGTGTCAGGAGAGTAACTTGCCTACCTGAAGGATAATTCTGGCTGATTTTGCTCCCCCAGGATCTCATAGAATGATAGAGTGGTTTGGGTTGGAATAAATCTTAAAGATCATCTAATTCCAACCCCCCTGCCATGGGCAGGGACACCTTCCACTCTGCAGAGTTCCCAGAAGCAAAAGGCCTACAGTATGTGCTATGGATTATAGACTTAAAGGTATGTGTCATGTAAACCCTTAAAAAACATTTCCTTTTTTTGATCATCCTTATATGATCCTTTTTAGGTCATCCTCATACATTTGCTGCATATGGTTACTGTGGACATCAGCCAAGCTCAGTTCTCATGAAGATTGATTTTGTTCTCCCAGTCCCTACTCTATACTCATAACATAGGCTACATCCAGATAAGTATTAATATAAAAACTTAGAAAAGAACAGCTGATCTCTCTTTCTGAACAGCTAATAACAGTTTTAAGTAGCTAGCCCGAGGTTAAAACAAAAAGAACAACAACTGAGACATCTTACTTTATTGAATAATGCTAAAATGTCCTTTCCGGAGACAAGTGTCATGAAGTCAGACGTACCAAAAAAAATTTTGTTATGTTCACTTAATCCTTCTGTAAATATGGATTTGTTTTCTACATTTAGTAAACGTTTGGTTGTTTTAAGTGTACTAGACTCTCCCCACATGGTTTCCATATACCAATTACATCTTGTTCTTTAAATAATTTTTCTCCAAACAGACTAGGTTTTTCTTTCCTATTGTTGTTAATAGCCACACATAATTGAAGAAAACATCCTTAAACACTTTTCGGTTAGCATGTCTGTCTCAATTGTCTGTATTTTAACAAAGTTTTATCTAGCTATTTCAAACTTTTCTCATGGATCCAATATTATTTTCGTGATATTTCCCTGAACTGCATCAAGTTTGCTAATGTGTTTCCAGTAGTGAGATGCTGGGAGTTGTGGAGCATTCCAGATGCAACCTAGGTGCTACATGAAGTTGCAGTTCCATTTCCTTGCACTGTGACATGAATTTTTTTAATATCTCAGGTCAAAATGTTGTTGGCTTTGTTTGTTGCCACATCCCATTGACAGGCAGCCCTTAGAGGTAGCCATTCATGCTGCCATTTCTTTTTGCCATCTATGTGTTACAAGTCACTGACTACCTGTGTTTTGCATTAGTTTCACCAAATGTTTTATTTGTGTGTTTCCAAGTGGAATGAACTCTCTTCTGCTCATAATTTTAATTTTTTGGTCATAATGTAATGTATTATCTGTGTCCAACTGGTTTGGACTTCTCTCTGCTTATAACTGTCTACTAAATTTAACTAGATCCAAAGGGAATGCTATGCAACTATGAAGAAGTACTTAGCCTTAAAGAAATACAAACATGTTGCTGCATTCGTTTTCTCCCTCTTTGCACACTTTATGTCACTACGCCCTTTTTTCTTTTTCTGATTAATATTGAATAGAAATCAAAATACTCGTGAACCATTATTTTCCCAGTTAACTTATTTATTGATCTTTGTTCTCCTATTTTTCATTTTTATGTTTTCTTCAGTCAGAGTTGTACATTTTTTCTATTGCGTACTTTTTTACACATTTCTAAATAGACACCATTAAAAAAAAGCCTGCAAAGCAATAAAATTTCCTGCATCATTCAATTTTGTGTGGAATTCCGAAGGTATATAAACCAGATTGTATTTGATGTCACCTTCAAGTGTTTTCCCACCATGGATATTTTATTCCATATCTACTATTTCAAAGGAGGAACGTCTGGCAATCATAATATCTCAGTTTAGTAGGCCAAGTGTAGAAAACGTGCATCAAGAAAATGTTTTCCTCTTGGTTTCTGTATCTTTTATTCTGGAGAAATCCTACACCATCCATGCAGAGAGAATAAAAGTCAACAACATCTGTTTCTGTTAATGTCTGTTTTAGATAACTATCACATAGAACAAAGTTTTAGAGCACTGGAGACTAAATCTTCTAAAATTATTAAAGTACTCTGTTAGTACTGGTTTAGCCTAGTTTTGAATGAAACACAAATCTACTTTAATACCTGTAACTTGATTTTTTTATTTTTAATAAAGGTGAAATTTGAAAAATAAAATGTTATTCCTTCACATAAATAGAATTGAAGGAAAAGAGTTCAACTGGGCTTGTAAACCCTCCTCCATCTGAAATGATGTGCACCATCTAGACACACTCAAATTCTACCTGTCCCTTCCAAACTTGTTACTCATATCCAAATAATTAAATTAAAGCAACACACCAGCTAATTTATCTGTCAGAAAACAGAATATTACACAGATAAAACATATTTCACTCTTAAAAGAATATGAGGGCTGCCAACAGTGCTTAGGAAAGATATTTGTCTGTGAGTATCAGAATAATAAAGGTCTAAGAAAACAATTGAAAAGAAGAGACATGCAAGTCGTACAACTTTGAGTAGTACCTCCAGAAGACTAGTTTTTTTGGCCTCCTTGATGATTGTTCTAGCTTGAATGGACCACTGCCTACAGAGGTCTCTCTGCCTCACGTCTTTCACTCCACTGGCTTTCCTCCAATAACTTCTTATAAATTTGCATTTGATAGTAATTCTTTTACTTCCAAGAACACCACCATCATTTCTTGGAACTGTTCTGATTTGTTAAATACAGTGACACACAACAGTCATTTCAGGAAGGCAGATATTTGGATATTTAAGAACGCCAAAGTCTTGCATACTCTTTGAGAGTTTTGAACCCAAATGTGTAGAATTCTGATAAAATTATCTGCTCTTATAAGAAACATAATTTTTCTTTTTTTGATCCTAATCTCATGAAACCATGCATGAGATTGATTATGTTTAAATTCCCAGAGAGCTTCCTTCCAACTGTAACTGCCACAAATCAAATGAAAAATGTGTGTTATTTTAAACGGAGATTTGAACATCCGTACAGCTCAGACTCTTACCAGGAAAAGGTTTGGATGCAAATTGTCAGATTGGGCTAATTTCTAATCAAAGTTTTCCTTACACCTGGTTTACATAATCTTATGTCTCAGGACTATAATTCTGGGTAGTGAATTATCAGGACAAAAATTTTCAAGGTGAATTCCCACCTGTTTTCTCATTTGAACTATGAACTGGCTTCTGTTGATTTATCTGGAATCCTATTCACAAACCATAGAAAATATGGGCCAAGTCTCATGTTCAGAACAAAATATGCTTACATCTGAACCTCATCGATATCCATATTTTATTGGAAACAATTCATATGGGTTTTCTCACAATACGTAATGGACATTTGATGTTTTATATTAAATTAATCATTTCATGCTTCTTGAATTCATGCTCTGCTCTCATGAAATCTGATGAGTTCAATCAGATATTTCATGTTTAAGACTGCTAAGTCATTAAAACAGACACCTAAAAAATTAAATTTTATATTCATATTTTATAAAACTGAACATCCGTGTTGCACTTTTTTCTAGAGACTTGAATACTCTGAGTAGATCTTAACCAGGTGTAAATTCACAGAGTGGGTGGAGCTGGACTAATTTCTACATTGTGAGGATTTGTCTATATATGTCTTACTGAATGCATTTATAAATGTACTCAGTACATTTATACTGATTATGTATAAAGAAATTTATTTAATAACATAATCTATACAACTGTGTAGCCAAACAGCTGTATTTGCTCACACTAAAGGTTTAACTAGCCAAATATCCAGTCTCTTGCAATGGCCAGCAGAAGCCAAGTCCTTGCTGCACCACTGTCAGTGCATTCATGTGATGGAAACCATCTCTCCACAACAGAGGATTATCTGTTAACTTCCACGAAGACCAGAGACCTCCTCAATTGTTTCCCAGTACACAGAGTTGCTCCTCTACCACAACCCTCAATGTTTGTTGCAAGAGGTCAGGGTTGCCTCCAACTCTGCAGTCCTCTACTGTCATGAGCAAGATTGCAGGACAGTAGCTCTTGCCTACCCCTCTGTTCTTACCCCAATCTCATGGAGCTCATAATTTTTCTACCACATAGACCTCTCCTGCACATCACTTCAGCCCCTCCTGAGGCATGTCCCACCTTTCTTACTTTGTAGAACCTGGTCAGAATATCTACTTTTCCATCTTCTAAATCTCCAGGTAAGCAATTTTCTGGCCCATGAATCTTTGGGTTTAATTTATAATGAACCTCAGTTCTGTAAGAACTTTCATAGAAAACAAGTTACTCGGATTTCTTATTTCAACTATTGCCTATCAAAAAACTAAAGAAGGCACTGTATTTCCAAAATGATTTTGCAAATCTCCAGAATATAAACTGTCAGTTTGTCATTTTTCTTATTTGGATTTACAAAACAATGACAATAAGCATCTTTCTAAGCATTCTAGAGTTTTAGACGAAACATACTTAAAAGTAGCATGTACAAATAATAATGAACACGTCATAATAAAGGCTAACATGCAACATAAACGTCACATCTTTACCTGTTTTATCTTCAGCTTGAAATAATATTCATGTGCTCATAAGCCAATCATATATGCTGAAGTTCAGTATATTTGAACTATTTTTTACCTAGGCGATGTATGTTATAAGGTAACATAAACACATACTGACATGATTTTCTATAAAAAGTAATATGTGCATATAATCCATCTACCTTCACTATCAATTTTCCTTTGAGTATTGTTTCATCATATAGTTTTACACTCGAAAGTTGTGAAGTTCATCGGTTTGGCATGAGAGTATTATCTTTTAACATACCTTGGGTTTTGTTTTCTAGCCTTCAGGGGCAATAACTTGCCTGCTTAGAGTAAGTTTATGTAGCATTTCATATTATTTTAACATAAAACACACCTTTCATTATTCTTTAAAATAGATTTCCAAAGTTTCAAGATGAGAGTGTACAAACTGACAAAAAGTGAAAAAAGAAAGAGTATCTTTATACTCTCTTAGCTACATAAGCAAAAACTACTAGCATTAGGCAGTTGCCAGCTCCTCAGATTCCTAGTCACAGGAAAGAATCATAAACTGATATTTTTTTTTTAAGTAGCCAAGCAAGTTTTACCCCATCCATCACTGATTCTTACTTTATTCAGCAAGTATTCAGTTGATTTTCATGTTCTGGTTTATCCTAAGTTTCCTCAAATATATCTGCGGAGCTTTTCCATCTCACTTCAGAAAAGCTCTCTTGTCATGTAAAAACCTTATACCCTTGACTTAGCTTGATTACATCCAATCACAAGAAAAATATTGGAAAATCTCTACATTTATATTTCAGATTTTTAATCCTTTGAGTATCTACTAGTATCTTTGTTTTAACTATTTGATGAACATTTCTTATGAGCATAGGTGCTTCCACTACCATTTGGACTTTCTGTTTGATTTTGTGGTGATTTTTTTTTTTCTAGCACAACAGAAAGACAGACAGCAAGAGCATGCATGTTTCTAACAATATAAACAAAGTGTTATTAGGCAACATTCAAAATCAACTCAAAGATAGCAAAGATTAAAAATATGGGGAAAAATCCTGGAATGCATTTGATGATAGCAGAGCAGATGTTTGTTTTGTCAGCTATTGGAAGCCTTGCTGTCTATACACGACCTGTATTCATGACCACTAAAATTTTAAGATGCTGCTGTCTAATCCAATTTAGTGTCTTCATGAGCTTCATGTCTTAGAAGAGTCAGGTTTTAGTCTATGCAGCCAGTGTGGACAGAAGGTTAATAGTCATATTCATCATTAGAAGGTAAAAAAATCTGGCTACTATAGGTATCATTCACTATTTCTGCAAATACCTTATGGGAAACTTTGAGGCAGTCAAAAAAGTATCGCTGAATATTGTTATTGCACTAGAAAAAGGTTTGGCAGCTAATGAAAAAGAAAAAACCACTGGAAATGTAATGAAGGCCACCTATTCATAAAAATGTGAAGATACCGTAAAATATTTCTGTTTGTTATTATGTTTTCAGGGTTAGCATACAAACTTATAAATCATGTGTGTCAGAGGGTGACCTTGGATAGCCCAAGCTTTATTACTTCACCCAAAATATATAGCATAGAAGTTTTACCATATGACTTCTTAATGTAATATTTCCCTGTCCAATTTATCTCCTCTACAAGAATTAAACTAAAATCTTTAGGCAGTTTTAAAAGGAATACATAAGTGTCTTTGGAAGAATGTATTCATTTTAATGAAACTTGCTTCAGTTGAGACCTCACTGGCACAGATGGAAAGTGTAATATATTTATTCATATTATCAAGCTTATTCAAAATGATAAAGAACAGCTGATAGGATTTTGCTTTTTATATCATTATATTGTGTTTGCCACTTCTTGTAAAACTCCTCATAATATAAATGTATGCATACATATATATAGGCACTGCTGGTGAGAGAGAAGAATTGGGATTAAATTTCTTTCAGGCAGATAGCGTCCACCTAGTCTTCAAATGATATTTGACGTCTGGCTTTACACTGGCCTTAGATCCAATATTTAGATTTTTCTTTACTTTACATTAAAACTCTATTATGCAAATGTAAATAGAAACAGGCTACTAATTACTATAACAGCCAAGAATCAAATTTGTAGAAACACTGCAAGGACAAAAATACAAGGATCTAATGGAATCTGTTACACCGACTTCTTCATGAGTTTTTCGAAAATCCTTTTTACATCCTTCTTGTTTCTTCCTCCTCCTATTCAATCCCTCTTTTTTTGTTGAGGATTTTCTTAGGCTGACATTATATTTACCTTCTCTTTTTTAAATGGACTAATTAAACTAAAACCTCTTTTGGTTATTTAGATTTAGAGCATAATAGTAATATGTTCTTTTACTTTGCAAGAGTGCCAGAACTGTAACAGAACAGCGAGTACAGTAATATGTAACTACATAAATTTTTATTTCCCTAATGATTATGAAACTATTGTGTGAGAATTCTAACACTACAGAAAATGTAATCCTGGAACTTCTGAACTTTGTTTGCAAAGAAGATATTTGAATGGAATTATAAAAAAAGAAATGTAATACATGCAATAAATATTAAATAAATTCTTGCAATTGCCTGAGCTCTGGATCTATAGTATTAGTCTGTTTTAGTGGAAAGAAGAGAAAAACAGGGATCAACTAAACCATGCCTTCTCTGATAGACTTTAGTCCTTGTGAGCAAAGCTGTAGAGAAAAAGTACTGCCAGATCTCATTACCTCATCACGTTTTACATTTGTTTAAGTTCCAGGCTCAGTGATGCAGCATTTAAATCTAATGGTTAAGCTCAGATTTCATTAAAAGAACATACACTAAAATACGAAAGTGGCAGCAAATTGAACAGTAAAGGCTTATTAAGAAAGACATAAAAAACTCACTGTAAGTAGTTCAGTATTTTAACTTAGTGTCACACAGAAATTAGCTTAATATGCATATGACATATAGTTGTCTCTCTGTATGTTATTTCCATTCAACCATCTGTCTGTCCCTCTCTTTCTAGCAATTTTGGAACCCATTAGTCAGTTTTACCTAGATGAAAAAAATTGAAGTCTCAACAGATAATCTCATGAGTGTGACGAAAATCAGTTTGGTTTAGAAGAAAGTTCTTGATATATGCAGGAAAGGGAGGCAAAACTCCACATTTATACATTGAATTTTTGCAGCTTCCTGTTGGCCAAACAGTGTGTGCTTGCTGGCCTGACAGATCAACAGGCACACAGCTCCAAACTAGGCGCAATGCTTACCCCAGGGCTATCACAGGAAAAATGGGATTACTGAAATGTGTGGGACTGCAGAGAGAGGAATAAATCTTTAGGAAATTTAGACATCATTGATTTCACTGCTCAGAAAAAATTTGCCTTAAATCTCATCATTTCAAGTGATGACAGATGGGTATGGCAGTTTAATTGCTTTGTTTTCAGGTCACTGCATAGTGTACATTCTGCTAAAGAGTCTGAGAGAAGGACAACCATGTGCTGCTTTCTGGCTGCTACCCTCTGGATCAGCATAACTTCTCAGGAGGGAGGGGAAATTCCTCTTTTTTCAACAGAAAAATGAGTATCTGCAGCCAGAGGTCTCCAACTGCAAGAGAAGGCCAATGGAGAGTCACGTACAGAGCAACCATGGAGTCAAGAGGCACCACAGGACGCCTAGAGAAGGCTTTGCTGGAGACCTCAGAGGAGATTTGTGTATGGTTTCTGCAACTCAGGAAACACCAAATGTTGCTGGACAGAAAAGAAAGCTGAAATTAAAGGTCCTGTCCTGCCAGTACACAAGTGAGAAGAGAAAGATTCGTTTTCAAGACACATTTTTAACCGATCTCACCCAGCAATCCTGAGTTTTCTCTCTGGAAAGAATTGCCATGTTCCAGCTTACTATTTTTGGATTTTATTGTAATATACCTCTAGAGATTGGAATCCTTCAGTGTCTTTTGGCATGCTTAGTTTTAGAGAACTGCTCAGTTTTACTGTTGAAGAGATTCCAACTCAAGGCACTGGCTTGACTGGGGATCCCATCACATAAGGCTCTTTCATGTTTTGAGGTCATGACTCACCATTTTTAACGTATATGGTTGGCAAGGCTGCAGTTGTATGTTAGCTTTCATACTATAGCACATGCATCCAAGACCTCTGCATGTTGCAAAGTCAAATCACCTGCATGTTACAACAGCTGGAGTCATGTGGGCATCTAGCAGTCCTAACAGTCACTGACAATCATAGAGACAGGTTACAAAAAATTATTGCTTGTAAATGATTTGGTGTGTGGGTGTGTTTCAGTACTCCACAAAGTCTGTCCACATAGATTTTAGAAGCAGATGCAATCTCCTTCTGCTCACACTCCATATAAATGTATCCAGCATCATTTGGAAGGTATGGGGCTATATTGGCACTGGTTAAAGCTTAAACTAAAATTTCCTGTCACTCAAAGGCAGGGATTTTCACTTGGGATAGGGATTTTTAGAGCACAGTACTACTATGATGACCACAGAAACATATTTTCCAATGTGTTCAAGTATGGAAAATGTGAAATTCTGGTGAAAGACAACGTATACTAATAATTAATAAAAAGTTACAATTACATCTTTACATTAAGAAAAAAAAACTGTGACAAAGATGTAAAAGCATTAGTTTGATCTAAAAATATGGTGCAACCATTTCAGTTCCATACTTCTTGGAAGATTGAGTTCAGCTATCCTATATCCTTTTTCTTTTCTGAAGCTTCTAAGATGCAGTAGTTTTGTTACACCAAGAGAAGAGACTGTAATGCATCTTGAGAAATATACCTGACAAGAAATTGAACTACAGGAAAGCCTAGAGAATCACATCTCTCAGAAGGAATCAAGAAGTGACATTTCAAAATTGAACTTGGTTGTTGCCTTATATATTTCAGCTCTTAATCTTTTGTTGTGTTTAAGGCACTTTGCTATAGGAAGAATTTGGACAGACTGGGGAAAGTCCAGGAACAGACTTTAGAAATGATCTATGGTCAGTAACCTAGAAAATACAATGTACAAGAAGAGACTGAATCAACTGAGGTTGCTTAATGTAATGAAGAAACACAATCTCTAATCATGTAAGACAGTGGAGAGAAAGGTGATGATCTGTCCCACCCAATGGACAGGACAGAAAACAATCAGCATTACATTGAGAAATGCTGAAATGCTCACCCAGAAGGCAGAGTGAGCTGGCAGGGGGAAGAGGGTGAGCAAGAGGAAACCATTAACACAAGCAGAGCCTGAGAAAGGAGATGATAGCCCCTTCAGAAGTGTCGCAAGGACACACCTGTCTTAGGGACTCACAGAGACTAGGAAGAGTTATCTGCAATTCAGGAAGCTGGTAACAGTTTCTGGACTGATAATAAACCTGCAAGAACTCAGTGGGAAGCATAAGACCAGAGAAAGAAATTATAATTTTTATTTAATTTCCCTCTAGTTTCTGTCCTTTCTCATTATGATTTTTCCCTATTTTAGAAAAGATCTATGTTCATAATTTGGGGATTTTTTTTATGATACTCACGGAAATGTCATCCTCTAAGTGAGCCCTATCCTGAAGTTTTGGCCACCTAGAGGTCAAAGAGACTCTCACACTGTATTTCATACGCTTCAAAGATGAAAAACACTATTTTTGAATGTTTTGAAGCAGACTTTACATATCATAAAAATCTTGATGTTGCAATTCCTAAATTCTCATATATCTCTTCCCAGGCTCTTCTGCAATCTCCCTCACATTTTCCTTCCTCCTGCAATGTTAGTTACTAGCTGAGCTATTCAAATTTAAATTATACTTTCACTCAAAACATAGTTTGCATGTGAAAAGAATTGTTCAGAAGTCAAATTTAAGTTTAGCATTTATAGATTGGGTATTACTGATTGATTAGGTAAGTGTTATAAGAACTGATTTCATAGAATCATAGAATGGTTTAGATTGGAAGGGACCTTAAAGATGATCTAGTTCCAACCACCCTGACATGGGCAGGGACACCTTCCACTAGATCAGGTTTCTCAAGGCACCATCCAACCTGGCCTTGAACACCTCCAGGGATGAGGCATCCACAACTTCTCTGGACAACCGGTTCCACTGCCTCACCATCCTCAGAGTGATGAATATCTTCCTTATATCTAGTCAAAATCTACCCTTTTTCGGTTTTAAAGCAATCACCCCTTGTCCTATCATTACATGCCCTGGTAAATGTCCCTTTCCAGCTTTCTTGTAGGCCCTCTTTAGGTACTACAAGGCTGCTAGAAGGTCTCCCCAGAGCCTTCTGTTCTCCAGGCTGAACAGCCCCAACTCTCTCAACCTGCCTTCATAGCAGAGGTGCTCCAGCCCTTGGATCATCTTTGTGGCCCTCTTCTGGACTCACACAAACAGATCCATGTCTTTCCTGTGCTGAGGACTCCAGAGCTGAATGCAGTTATTTCAAGTGAGGTCTCACAGAGCAGAGTAGAGGGAGAGGATCACCTCCCTCGACCTGCTGGACACACTTCTTTGGATGCAGCCTGGGATACGGTTGGCTTTCTGGGCTGCAAGAGCACATTGCCGGCTCATGTTGAGCTTTTCATCAACCAGCACTCCCAAGGCCTTTTCCTCAGGGCTGCTCTCAATCTCTTCTCCGCCCATCCTGTACTTGTGCTTGGGATCGCTCTGACCCATGTGAAGGCCCTTGCACTTGGTCTTGTTGAACTTCATGAGGTTTGCACAGACGCACCTCTCAGACCTGTCAAGGTCCCTCTGGATGGCATCCCTTCCCTTCAGCATGTTGACTGCATCACACAGCTTGGTGTCATTGGTAAACTTGCTGAGGGTGCACTCAATCCCACTGTCCATGTTGCCAACAAAGATGTTAAACTGCACTGATCCCAGTACTGTCTCCTGAGGAATGTCACTCATCACTGGCCTCCACTTGGCCATTGAGCCATTGACAGCAACTGTTTGAGTGTGAACATCCAGCCAGTGCCTTCTCAACTGAGCGTTCCGTCCATCAAATTCATGTTCCTCCAATTTAGAGGCAAGGGCATGGTGCAAGACAGTGTAAAATACCATGCACAAACTAAGTATTTGAGATACTTTGCTTGTTTTCTGTGTAACAGTTGTCCTGATTATGTTGCTAAATGTTTATTTGTAACACTTTTGATAAAATTCACTTTGAACTAGTGGTGCCATCAGTTTTGTGCATAGCACTCTCTGCTTCATTTTGAGATTTTGAAATGTGGAAAAGCAATTTTAAAAAGAGCTTTATGTATCTCTTTATTTTTTATTTACTGGTTTATTTTATGTAATTTACTATTTATGAATTATGACCTCTAATACACTCTACTTGAAAAATTTCAAGGGATTTTGCCATTGTTTGCCAAACAATGAAACAGTATAAACAAGCATGGGACTGTACTCAGTCTTGGTTCCTGCCATATTTATTCAACAGGTACATGTGGTCAATGTGACCCCAGAGTTGGGCTCTTCCAGCACCCTGTGCTCACTCGACATGGTTCTTGTGAGACATGGACCTCTTTAATCTAACAAAAAACAGGGCAAAGTGCTTAGCTCCTGCCAAGGCAACAGGGAAAGGAGAAGGCAAAAGGCAGTAGGAGGTCAATGAAGCCCAGGGTCAGCCCCAGGGTTTGGTAAAAAGCTGTAGCAAATCATTCTTCTCCAAGAGCATGACCAAAGGAGAAATTGTGATCACAAGTCCAGTTCTACTCAGGGTTTATTTCTAAGTAAGGCAGCTGTCTCTTCACCAGATGGTTTTGAGCATAATTTCAGTGCAACACTCAGATACAACTCACTGTGATTAAAGACTGAGGCACCAGGCCCAGTAAAAAGCACTTTTAAATAACATTCCTCCAAACTGCACCAACTGTTCATTCTTCTAAAGAACACTTAAGACTTCGTACTTTTAAACAAATGGATTGTCCAGGGCAATTCTGCAAAAGTAATTCAGGCTGAGCTGAAAATGTGTACCACAGACATGGCACAAGCTATCCAACCTGAGAGACTGAGCCACAAATTTTTCTCTCTGACAGTGTGAAGTCCTTCTCTTTTTTTTTTTTTTTTCGTTTTTTTCACTGGCCCAATTAGTTTGAACTTTCTGCTGGAAGCTGGCAGTACTGTACTTCTTTGTGTTCCATAACCTCTGTTGTGTTCAAACCACAAGTGTAAATTTGCCAGGGGCTGGTTCCTCAGGGGCGTCAGGACAGGATGGGTTTTGCTGTATCTCTTAGTTCCTCTGACCTGTGTTCCTCTGATGTGTCCTTGCTTTTAAGGTAGGAACTTCTTGTTTAAATGTTTACCTTCCTTTGATTTTTGTGGAGAATTCTATTTGAAGTATTTTTAAAGACCTTTGATATGGACATTTAATTATTTCATGTTTTCACAACACCACAACATTAGATCCAGAGGGGAAAAAAAACAAAACAGTTTCACAAAGTGGACTAATTTTCTTTAAAAAAATTGTGTTGAATATGTTCAGAACTCAATTATCTCAAGAGCTACAAGTGCCTTTTCACAGCTTTGTTACTTAGAAATAAATGTTAACGTTACCGTTTGATTATGGGATAGAACAAGACAGAAAGTGTCTGGTTTTCTGTGTTCTGTATCACATTACAGAAAATGTACTGTTAACACTGAAGTCTTTTTTTCCTATTCTCAAATCTCATTTCTTAGTTTCTTCTCAAAATATTTAAATTGAATTGTGTTTCCCCACAGTGTTCTTGCAACCAGAGTCACATAACTTCATCTCAGGGATATTATATCACAGAAATCTGGCTATTATTAAAAAGTATTTGGTTTCCAGTTCTATTTGTAAATGTCTTTTAAAATTATAAGTTGAATCATAGAGTCGTCTTGTTATTTATTTTTATGCAGGAGACGCATGCTAAACATGTTTTGGTATCAATTTTAATAATTCTGGTTTTCCTGTCTTTTCATTCCTGTTTAATTTTTAAGAATATAAACCAGACCCAGCAGTATTATTCACAGTTTATTTGAAGAAAAACTAACTTAACCTCTTTCTTTTTTTTTAACAATGTTATTGTTTTGCCAACTTGTCAATTTGTCAGCAGTCCACAAATTAGCAGTGTCCTAAATCTACTATCAGATCATCTGGGCAAACACTATCTTCTTCGTGTGTGATAAATTAAATGTGATGATATACCTGACAGTCTCCATTTAGCATTCAGCTTCTACAAAATAAACTTCATTTTCTCTGGAACTGTTAAGAGTGAAGAAAAAAACACATGGCACGTTAACTGAAGTCGTCAGCAGCGGTGGAATCCAGTCATAAAAGGAAACAAAAAGAACAAAAGTGATAGGAATCTTCAACACTATCTAGCTTGCTTCTTTTTGTGAGAGAGAAATCTGTTAATATTTTCTCCTAATTTTAGAACATTGTTTAATATTGATATTAAAGTTAGTAAATAATACAGGACTGTATAATCATTTTTAATATTTTAATACATGCAACTAAGGAATAAGGATTCTTTCACACTTGGGATTTTACTCAGAACACAATAGGTGCACCTAATTTAATCTCTCATTTTGCTTTTAAAATTGTCATAATCTTGAAGATTTCCAGTCTCATACAATAGGCTGCACAAACACTGAGGAATACCCTATAGGCACTAATAGGTGCTACTGTTGTATCAGACAGTTTGGCACTTGTAACATTTTGTAGTTCCACACAGAGCTACCAGAAAAATTCAGGGACATACATATGGCAGGAGGGGGATTTGAAAAATATTTAATATCATCTGTAATAAACATTTCAATATTTATTTATTTTTAATGAGGAAACCCTTTTTTGTCCAAGTAAAACATCCCTGAATATTCTATTCTATTTTTTTAATAACCACGTCTCCACAAGTGGCACATTTCTTTGAATAACAAAAAAATCTCTAAAAAGCATATTCAAAGAAAATTTCAGTAAGAAAGGCAAAAATTGTGATTCTTAATAATTAAACACATTAGAAATCTCTACTTCAGGGATACTACACTAAAGCTTTTAAGGCCAAAAATTAGTCCATATCATCGAAGCATATATGTTGTCCATGCTTCAGAACAATTTACTCCAGGAGGAAGAAAAATAACATGCTAGAGCAGAATGTCTCTCATGGGTGGAGAGGACAGGAGGAAAGAACAGAATACAAGTCTGTGTCTTCAGCTTCTGAGCAGTAACAGGTTCGGGCCCCATTGTTCAGTTTGTCATTACAATGACGCTTGATTACAAACCTGTAGAAATTCTGCCAAGATAAAGTCCCCATTGTGCCTGGCACCGTACAAATGTAAATGCACCCTCAGTAGATTCTGAGGTGACAAAGGGTATAAAAGGACACCTGGGAGAGTGTGGTAAACTGCCAAAATATCAGGTCGTTGACCAAACCATGCAATCAAGTGCCCTTGCCACCCAGAGCAACTAGTTTGTTGAGTCATTGTATCCCTCTGCAAATGACTGAATGAACTTCAGTGTAACTGATGAAATATTAAGAACTTGTCAGTCTCAGTAAATTCTGCAGCAACAGAATTTGTTTCCTATTCCTCTATTTTTTATCTTAGGCTTCTAAGACCTAAATGGTTATTTTTGTAGGCCAAATATCTCTTTACAGACAGAACTCAAATAAAGCAATGGAGAAGCCCTATTTTTCAAGTGCTTTACCATTATTCACATGCAAGACTGTACAATTCCTGCAGGGGATCACCTCTGCTCTAGCGTTGTCCTCTAAGAGCCTTGCCTGAGGGTTCAGGTGTTCCTTCTCATTACCAACAGAGGAGTCATCCTCTTCCCCTCTGTCCTGGTCATCAGCAGTGACTGCAAAGCCTTAACTCTTACTCCATCAAAGAGTTTTGAAAAAACATTGAAATATATACAATGAAATACATACAAAACCTCTTACTCCACATCACTTTGTGGCTGTGGATTTTAGCATCTTCAAGGAGCTGCTGAAAGATTTCTCTTTGGGTTCCACTCTCTTTCCTAAAATACTCCATATTTGGTTGTATCATCTCTGTGCTACAGATGAGTCCTTGTCTAGCTACCACATCAAAAGGCACAAATAGACTTAGTGAAAATATTTTCCAGCATTGTTGCTGTGATCCCGATTGTCATGCAAGTATCCTGGCAAGCGTGTAAAATAAGTGTCTGAATGTCCGTAGAACTCTAAAGCGGGATTTATGTGAATGCTTTTCAAGAAAATGTGTTTTTGTGGAAGAGAGTCTTACAAATACGGAAGGAGTAATGAGTTAAACCCAGACCTTAACTATCATCTCTTAATAATGAAATAAATAGATTTTTCTAAATTCAGGGATAAAATTTAGCTATATTTAGCCAGGTCCCTAACATGAATTAGAAGCAACAGGAATTGAGCACGCTGGCGAGGTACAGTTTCTGAAAGCTGTAATTGCATACTTCTTTTGCCGCCTTTAAAAATCCCATTATCATTTTTCCACAAAGCTCTTATTTGTAAAGACGCATACAAACTAACCCAGTAAAATCTGATTTTTTAACCCACTGAGTCCACAGCTTATCTTGCTCAAGAATGTCATGCCTTTTGTCTTTTCTGGTGCTTGCCTCTGCCTACACCTCTCTACATCACCTTTCTAGTATGAGTTTGAACAGGACTGACCGTCTTTACTGTTTCCTCATCCTCAGCTATTGGACACAATGTTAATCATCATCATCATCATCACAGCTGGGGACACCTGTGACTAGCTGTTATGACAGACTGTGAGCTTCCTAAAATATGTAACAAAAAGCAACACGTTTAACACTGTTGCTGAAGACGATTTTTTTTTCTTTTTTCCCTAGCTATATTTGTCCAAGTCAGTTACTTACAAGAAGTTCCAAGTCTGTTCAGGTGTTTATGTCTAAGTCTTACAGACGCTGCTGCTGATGCATCTGCCAGGAGACATGGTCTGAGTTTCCTTGGATAACACTGCCCCATGCTGGTTTGTAGGGAAAAGTCCCTGCTAACTGTATTTTACCAAAATCTAAAAAAAAAAAAAGGCAGGTGCTCTGTAATTTTAAATTGTACGTTTGTTTTGTTTTGTTTCCTTAGGGTGCTAATTGTTTTTCTTCAGTCATTTTTCCCAAATACCACACAAAGTAGCCCACTTTGCTGTTCCCGAAAACAAAGCACAGAGGGTAAAATGCAATTTTCTAAAATGCACTGGAAAATAAGGCTTATTAACATGCACTGACAACAGACAGCTCCCAGGACATCATCTCACAGAGCTTGTGAGAACAGGATTTCCACAGACATAAATGGGAGCTCTGTGATGTGGACAGGCTGGAAGATTGTAACAGACCATGAGATCATTGTCAGTCCCTCTTAGTTCAGCAGTAAGTATATTGTTCTTGTTAATAACCGTGGGTTTAGAAAGGTACAGGCAGGTACTCAAACAGTCTTCATTGGTGGCTGATGTAGCTCCTGGTACATGGAATAAACCAGGTCCAGGTCATTGCCTGTAACAGCCCCTGTTGCTCCTGCTTTACAGCCCAGCATCTGGGCTTCTCTGGGTTACAAACCAGATGTAGCACATGAACTCTTGGTAGTTTTAACACTAGCCCCAGACTGGAGAAAACACCACACTTCCTTTCCTGTAGAATATGTTATGTTTTAGTGGTTTTCAATTCATGTCTCAGTCAATTAAGAATTTCTTTTTCTTCCAGGGATCAAGTGCTGCCTGAGATCAAGTGTGGCAGCTTTGCAAAGGTCTAACATCTGCCTCAAAAAGAAATGCTGTTCTAATTAGTTCCTATGAATTTCCCATCCTCTCCAAGGACAGCTAATGGCTGATTCCTAACTGACCTGATCATCTGTACTCTAAAATGGGCTTTTCAAAAAACAGATGAGACGGTTATGCTTCCATAAAGTGGAACTTCTGCATATGGGCATGCTGGTCTGACCATGGATACTAGCTGTAGTCCTAGCTGTGGCTGAAGTTTTGGAATCTTTTTTTTTGCTTTGCATGCTTTTTTTTTTTTTTCTTTTCCAGGGATTGAACTGAATTGTGAGCTGAATTGTGACTGAGAGCCCTTGCTGCAGTTTCTGCACATTCATGGACACAGCTACTGCGTCTAGATGTTTACAGTCATAAAATTGAGCAGTGGTTTACGGTTTTTCCCTGTCTAATGGTTCTATGATTCTATATTGGCAAACTACAATTATCAGTTTAAAATAAGCCATTTAAGGGGCTGCAGGTAAATTTAAAACTTCATTTGTTTCAGTTCATGGTAGAAGAATAACTAGCTCATAAGCAGAGAGGGCCTGGCACTGCAGACCATAAGAGCTTCACCCTGTAATCCCAGGAGCATCACACTGTATAGAGTAGGTGCTGGCTAAACACAGAGATAATTACCACCAAAGAGGCTGATTTATCGCAGATTATTCACTTATTTATCACACATTATTCAATTAAGTGGATGTATGTTGAGAGAAAAAAAATATTTAAGTCTGAGACCCATTGACAGAGAGGTGAGACAAGGAAGTAATTAGAGGAAAATATTAAAACACGGAGGGGAATCCACAGAGAGATGAAGAGAGGACAATAGTCTTTAACACCAGAGATTCAAATACATAATGAGTGACAGAAGAAAACAAGAGACATGCAGAAGGAATGATCATCATTTCAGAGCAGGCTGACATCTGTATCTAGAATATGGATGGAATAAAGTGTTTCTAGACAAAGAAATGTTTCTTCCACACTGGTAGCATGAAACATTGAAGAGTGTGTGTGTCTGTCTGTCTGTATATGTCACACAGCTCAGTTCAGAAAAATATTACAAATGTAGAGAAAAGAATGTAAAAGTATCCATGCTGGTTTGTCTTGTCAGCCATCTAGTTTCATGACTGCTCTCCAACAGTGGATGGAAAGAAGCCTAGAAAATAGAACTAATCTCCATTGACCTTGAGATATTTTCCTTCGGTGTTAACATTTAAAAACATTTATAGCAATACTCCCTATGCTTTGGAAAGAATAATTTCACTTTATTGAGAATAAACATCATATTCCTGTGCATTACTATACCATATAAATAAATATAGATATATACAATGAAATATATACTCTTCTGTAAAAATAAATGTTTCTGACAATATCTGTACCTCTCAACTTAAATTCGATGAAATTCATACTGAGTATGGGGTGGGAGGAAGGGGAAAGCATCCAACTATGAAGGAACTAGCTGTCAGCTAATATATGAATTAATATAATTCTCATGTTCTTTCTGTATTAAAAAAAAAAAAATAAAAACAACACAACAACAACAACAACAACAAGCCAAACAAAAAAAAACCCAGAACAGTCGAATCTGAAATGGGGAAGAAAGTCTTAATCAAACTGGAAACGCTTAGTCACTCAAACACTTGTGGCTGGCCGTGAAGTGGAAACAGATGAATTGCTGTAAAACATTCCTTATTTTACCAGCATGCCACTGAAAAAAAAAAAAAAAAGAAAAAAAAGAAATACAATATTGCAAGAATCAAAGGGAGAGTTGTAGAAAATCAAATCTGTGTGACAAGAAAGTACACATTGGTTCAGATGTAGCACCTTTAATTTTAATCAGTCTGCTCCAGAATTTTATCCCTTAGTTGTCTCAACCTCTGGGATTTTCAGTAGAGATCTCTGATTCATATGCTAACTCAATACAGCTCCTAAATGGAGCAGCAATATGACATGGTCAGCACTGGAGATGGTATGGTCACAGCGGGATCCTATACCACTGACTGCCTCTGAATGTTTAACTGTTAAACACCTAGAGTGTGATGGGATTAAACACACATGAAGATATCACCTTTAAGAATTGCTTTTAAAGATGATCAGGGGTCCTACTTGTATTTTTATGAAAATTTCCCTAATTTTTCTACTAAAGTTTTAGGTTGGATTTTTTCAGAGGGGAGGAATTTTGCCATGTCAGCTTCAAATTTTAAGGGCATAATATTGTGAAGTACTATATTTCTACAGGCAGCAAAGAGGATTCCATTTCACATCATCTCCTGGGACCTATGTCTTCATGGACTTTCAACTCAAAAGGCAGTATATGAAAACAGTACTGTGACTGCAAAATGGGATCTTTGTAGGCCTTCATCTGTGGCCCTGCCAGCAAAAGGTCAGGGTATGAACAGATCTTGCTGCAATATTTGTTTGGAAAGAAGGTTTTCTTCCCCAACCTAAACATTTCTTATAAAGGCTTTCTCCTCTAATGAAGTACAGATGTCTACCCCTCCCGTCCAGACTGATTTTGCTTACCACTGTGAGTTTATCTCCCTTCTTTTTCTAGGGGAGAACAACAATCTTTTCTTCCCTTCTTGTGACAAGCGTACCAGAATCCCCATAAGAATAAAGAAATGCTAGTTCTAGTGTGTTAGAAATGATTGTGTAGATGATTACTAATGATTGCAACATAAGAATAATTTTCTTGGGGTTCTTGATTTGACTTAATTCACCCAAAACAGTAAAAGCCTCAAACATACATCTTCCACATACATACATTTTTTTTTCACTGACATATTATGGATAGTTTCCTACCTTGAGGTTTCCCTTCTTTCATATGCAGATTTTCCCATATGCTAAAGGCAAGTCCAGCAAATACTTTCATAAAATCTAATGAGTAAGAGAAAACTGAAGAGATGTCTTGTCTTAAGCATTACTTTTCCTTATGCCATATTTCTATTCTCCCAATGCAATGGCATTGTTAAAAAAGTAATATATTCATATTTCGTTCTAAACCTTGAAATATATATTCTTCTTCCATACTATCATTCCGTAAATATGACCTCATCTTTTTTAGATTGACAATAATAACTGATTTCTGAGACAAATTTTCCAACCAAATCTGTGCTCACTTTATGGTCACTATAACTGCATCATATTTCCTTAGGTTAAGAGAAAGTCATGCAGAAAAGAATGAAAAATCTTATAAGTTCAGAATATATCACATTATACATGTACCTTCCCATTATCTGTTTAGCCACTTATCCTGTCAAAGGAGAAAATCAGATTTAGTCATAAAAGAAAATTAGGTTTATTTGATATGACCTGTCCTTAAGAAATCTATACTGGCTAGTTTTTGCCTTGTCTTCTGGCTATTTACATTCTGTTTGCTTTATCTTTTGTGAACATAGCTTTATAATTTCCTGAGTGACTGTTTCTGAGGCCAAAATAGATTAACTAATGTATGATTCCTTAGTGCTCCTTTTTTGAGAAGTTAGGACTATGTTTGACCTTCTCTTGTACTGTATCCAGTTTTTCCACCATCACTGATTCTTTAAGGAAACTGACAACCATAATCCATAGTTAAACTGTTAGCCAGGGGAAAAAGGCAGTGATGAAGGGAGTAGAGAAAAGGGGAGAAGTTTCTCCATTTCTAAATGAGAACTGCTCGTACCGAGCAGTTTGTGTCATTTCAGATGTGTCAATTTTTAAAATGCAGACAAGTGGAAGGTTTCAGGAGATCGAATGTGGAGCACATCTGTCCATGGAGGATAGAGGCAGACAGGAGTCATGCCTGTGAAAGATGAAGAAGGAATGGTAATGAATGAGGCGCTCAACATAAGCTCTTGGATAGATATCTCAGCAAATGTTATTTAAGGTGAGTTAGATAAATATGGAAACAGCGAGTATGGGAAAAGTTTATTATATCTTCTTGCATAGCAGCATAAACAAATATTGCAAGCTCTGTCCATCTTTTTAAAAGGAGGCTGAAAACTGAAGGGGCTCTAGGGAACTGTCAATAAAGCCTTTCAAGGGCTGACTTAGTGACAGAGACATCAGTAGTTTAATGTATTTATAGATTTACCAGAAAGACTTGTAGTCAGCTTGATTACAATTTAGACATCCTTTGCTGGAAAGGAAATACGTGATATTAAAGAATTCTTGATTTCAGAGAGAAAGGAATAGAAAGGACCAGCTGCTAGAAGGTAATCACAGGCAAAAGAATCTCAACTTGTGGAATTTTCTCTTATTCTTTTACCAAATAACACAAACTTCTAATCACTGATTAATGTATTGAGAAAAAAAGAAAAAATATACAGCTAAACAAACAAGCAAGTAAACACCTTTCCACCCCTTTTTCAGGCTCAGTTTAAGCCAAATACCTGTCCTCTCCTGTCTTTATCCTCAACTCCCCTTGTTTTTGCTGTAGGTTGCACTCAGTCAGTCCCAATCCCCTTGGTGAAGCACGAAGCAACAATAGGCTTGGATCACGTGCACAAGGGTTTCTCTCTGCTGCTCCATCTTTCTTACGGAGTTTCCTCCACTTCTGCATGCATCTCAGTGTCCCTTCCACAGCACGGGTTCCTGCACAGGCCACAGTTCCTCAGATGTGCTCCCCTTTGGCATGGAGCATCTCCTCCAACAAACACCCCTCCAGCTATACGTCTTCTTGACACCTTGTCTTGCCACAAATCTCTAAATACATCTCTACGTGTCCTCTCAAAAGCATCTTCCCATATGTCTCCATATTTATTCTCTTTACATATTTCCTCCCCTGGTGGCTATGACTCTTTTTTCAATGTGTCTGAGCCAGGATTCAGTATGCACCCCTACCTGTTTGCAGTCTTGGGGCATGATGGGGCACCTGCATGGATTTCAGAGCTAGCTGGATGACAGCAATCACGCTGGATGTGACTGGAAGAGGGCAGCTCACACCATTACCCACACAAGGCATTCTGTAGCCCACTACCATGGAAACCCTGACATCTGCGCCCAATACAAATCCAAATCTTCCAATTAAAGATTACATTCACATTCTTAGCAGAAAGGATGACTAATCATCAGAACACCTGAAAGTCAAGATTGATGGATTTTCTACCTCTTAAAGACTTAAAATAAAAACTGAATACTTCTTTAAACATATGCTTTATCCGATCTTGTGTTACTAATTTCAGTATGTAGGATAATACATGACATAAGTAGATGGAAGAGCGTAGGAATGAGATCATAATAAGATAGTCTGTTCTGTCTTTAAAATCTCCCATGCCTATGAAGCTGACACTATGAAGAGTAGGCTCTAGAAGAAATATGTTAACTGTGCAGTCAAAAACATACACTGCACTTCCATTCATGTAAGTGGCAATGGGATCTCTGTTAAATAAATGAAGTCAAATAAAAGATTTTTTGTAAGGAATGAATGCGAGATAGTAAGGCTGATTTATAAGGTACTACTGCTGAAGTAACCATGCTTAATAGTATTGTTTTATTTATCATGATAGGATACTTAATATTTGAAGGGATTCCCCAGAAGGTCAATCCCCTCTTCAAAGCAGGGTTGATTTCACAGATAGACCAGGTTGAGCAGGTCAACAGCCAGTTGAGATCTGAAAGCCTTGATGAGTGGAAACACCACAAGCTTTCTGGGCAGCCTGGTCCTGTCAAAGCAAGGCCAGTTCTTTATACATTATGTACTCCAGATTCCTAACCATTTTCACCAGTCTCTTTCAAACTGGGAAGCCTCAAAAAGAAAACAGTACTCCAGATGCATCCTTAAAAATGCTAAATAGAGGAAAATAATCACTTCACTCCACTCCCTGGAAATGCTTTCTTTAAAGCATTCTTAATTTGATTTGTTGGTGTTTTGTTTTTTACTAATACCATGTGCTTAGGGGACGTAAGATTCCAAATTTAGGTTTTGTATTCTATTTTGAAATATACTCACATAAGTAATGCAACATAAAGATAAAAACAAATCTTTTTTAATAACAAGTTGTCATATTTAAAAGAACAAGAGTTCAGCTCAGTTCAGCTTTCTTGTACCTAAGTAGTGTGCCTAAGTGAAGTATAATTGCTGTCAGCTGAAGGAATTAATTAGCTACCCATTAGTTCAAGGAAAATAGTTCCAACCTTCATAATTTCAGATTAAATTAAAAGAAGCGTAGTCATCATCAGTTACTCAGCAGTGGAAAAACACGTGTAATTTGTGCACCATCATCATAAACAAATAGACTTCTTTGTATAGGAGCTTAGTGTGTGCACACAGATGTATATGAAAAGAAGATCTGTCCTTTGGCATTGTATCAACATCCGCGTGGTTGTCAGCAAGGTTGAGCGCACTCATTAGACCCATTCACAGAATCAATACCAACACTAATAGTCTGTCCTTATGTGCATCAAGGGTATTAGATGAGATGAAGCATTTTGCCAATGTTTTTTAAAGCTATTTACTGGTACCAGAGCACAGTGAAGCCTCCAGATTGCTCAATCTGTAAAGCCATCTATGCTCACGGAGAAAGCATTATGCCTACCCCCTCTGAAAACAATGGGAATATGTTCTGCAGTATTTTTAGGAACATTTTACCTGCTTCATTATCTGTACGTTAACATGCCACGGAACATCTGCTGGGGTGAGACTATTTAAACAGCAGTGCTAATTGAAGCATTCCTGCCTGCTACTGTCACCTGCAGCCCCATGGTCCTCCTTACCCACCACCACTGCTTGGTGTGGTTATAACTGTTTGTGGAATTGCACGATAAAAAGATTTAAGTACAAATAATCTGACAGGAAAACTGGGAACAAGTGGCAGGAGGACAAGGAGTGGACAGCAACTGCTAAGAGACCACAGACTCAAACTTCAAATTCATACCAACAACATCCAAAGAGAGTGCAACATTGGGTTTCTACACATGTCTGAATAGTATGGAATGGCCGAACAGGAACTGAATGGGGCGATTTCTCTGGAGAAAGAACAAACTGAAATGGAAACAAACTGCAGCGCAGGTGGTCTAGAAATGGATGTTGCAGTCAGTTTGTCACACGCTGCCTCTGCTGCCCCTTCCTTAAGTGGGAGGACTCCTCACACTCTTCCCCTTCTCCAATGTGGGGCCCCATCCCACAAAAGACAAACTTCTCCAAAATGAGTCCATCTACAGGATGCAATCCTTACCCATCAGATTGCTCCAGTGTGGGCTTTTCCCACACAGTCACAGCTTTTTAGGGTGCAGCCACCCGCTCCAGCATGGAGTCCCTTCTCACGGACCGCAGATGCATCTCTGCTTAACCATCAATCTCCAGCAGCATGGGGAGTCCTTCCCGTGGAGACAATCCTCTACGAAATCCTTTAGGCGCAGACATCTCTGATCCAGTGCAGGGTTCTCCAGGGGCTGCAGGTGGATCTCTGCTCCACCGTGTCTCTCATGGGCTGCAGAGGGGCCTCTGCTGTCTCACCACGGGCTGCAGGGGAATGTCAGCTCCGGCAAACATCCTCCCACTCCATCTTCACTGACCTGGTGTCTGTGTGGCCGTTTCTCTCAGGTCTCTGTCCTCTCTCTGCTTCAGCTGGGCCAGGCCAAACCAGCCCAATCAACAGGATGATCTCTGCCCAGTGGGTACCCTGGGAGCTGGGCACATCGGAGCTCTCCATGCAGGAGGCCAGTGGCCAGCCCTCTGCCTTCCCCTTCTCTTCGCTGCAGGTCCCAGGTGGCATGGGTTTCTTTCTACTCTTCTTAAATATGGCACTCACAGAGGCACTGATTGGCTTGGCTCTGGCCGGGAGCAAGTCTGGTCATGCCAGAGGCAGGTCTGATGAGTTTTGAAGCCAGGGAAATTTCTAGCAGTTCCTTACAGGAGCCATCTCTGCAGCCTTTCCCCCACTACCAAAGCCCCACCACATAAAGCCGGCACACCTTCCCATTTCCATTCTCTCTCTCTCTTCTTCCATAATGTGTCTCCTTGACTCCACCTTATTTTCTATCCCAAGCCACACTTGATTCCCCTACCATTCCCACAGTACCTCTTCAAATCTTTTTTCCATTTTGCTTCATGGTTCTTGGTGCCCATTATCTATCCCAACCAGTCAGTGTCCACATCACTCTGGCCTATGCCTCCCTCTGTATCCGTGTCGAATTCTATTCTTCCAGTATCTCTCTTCAGATCTTTCTCATTTTGTCTAAATCATCTAAGCTTCCCCTAGCCGCAAAACCCAGTGTGTTTCTCAGTTTTACGCTGTCTCTGCCTCTGTCTTCTCCTGGATCACAGTCTCAGACTCTTTGACAACTTTGTTCAAATCTCCCACAGCTCCTGGACGTGCACCTTCCCTTTTTTGTCTTTTTCTTTAATATTCTAGCCAGGTCAATTTCAATTCCTTTCAGTTTAGGTTTTCAAGGATAACAGCAACAAAATATTTCAGAGTCCAATTAAGTAAGTAAGGGACAAGTACTTGGCAGCACTAACAGATTTGCCTATGGCAGAAACAGACCTGCTAACACAAATATCAAAAATAACATTTCCACTGAATATCAGAGAAATAGGTCTGCGGCTATGTGTCAGGCAAACATGTGCACATACCTGTAATAATCACGTTTCAAACAAAAAATATTACATATAAGCCATAGCATTTCATTATCCTGAAAATTCCATCCTCCTTGTAACAACGGAATATTTTTTTCTAAAAGGAAAAACTCATCAAAGAAGAATGTATCACTCTTTTATGAATTTTTGAAGTTATCTATTATTTTGTTCTTGGCAACAGAGAAATATAAATGACAGAAATTTGGCAAATAATGGGAAATTATTATTATGGTTCTTATAAAAAAAAGAAACAATTGAAGATGACTTACTCTGGATCTTCATTTCACTATCTGGAAAACATTTTTATTTTGCTGTAGGATCTGCAGCTGAGAAAAAACAGTATGATCTTATTTTTAACAATATAACTAAATACTTCCTATAGTCATTGTTTCCTATGGAAAAAAGATCTTTCACTTACCTCAGGCGTGTTCAATTATATGTTATGTTCTACAATGAATAAATATCCCACCACTCTGTGTTTTACTTGGAAACATGAGCATACGTCAGTATGTACAGCTGGGATTTTCTCTTACAAATTTGCTTTCTTGCAAGTAAACACATTTTTCTGTAAGCAATACAAGCAAAATAGCTAAAAAGCTCCATGAGCTCTTTTGCAGTACACAGCTGGCCAAGGGATATGAGGGACAACCATTTTGCAACAGGGAACTGTTTGGAGAGTTAAGAAACAGACTACTCAAAGACTATTTTCCAGGTAGAAAGCTGTTTGAGCTGAACTATGACCACACACTAAAGAAATTTTAGTTTATAATCAGTTTCCCAGTGTGTTGCTGTATTGCTCTACGGGGACTGGTTACTGCAGAACAGTCATATAGAAAAAAATGTGAGTGACACTGCACCCAGCTTCTTTCTTTTTCAAGCCTACACATTACTTAAACTCAGCAATTTGTGTTTAAGATCTGCACAGCACCACATTTTTCCATGTGCCTGGGAGACATTATGACTATGGATGAAGAATTGTTTCCTTTTTTCCCCAAGCACCTTAGGCTTTCAGGAGCCCTAATTAATCTTTGTAGAGTGAAAAATAATCCCCTTTGAAGTAATCATGTTTGACAATCTTGTGTCCTAGCAGCAAGCTGGGCCTTTCAAGAACAGGACAGCAGTTAAATGTAAAGACAGTAAGGGGATAACATTAATGGCAAAAACATCTAACCTTTACCTGAAAAACATATGAAAGCTTCTGCAACTCTTAGAATTCAGCCCACATCACTTCATAATAATTGAAACTAAACAGGGAGACAATCTGTCTTCTAATGGCTGCAGGGCTTTTTCTAAGTCTAGATTTTAATACATTCTGAATTTCAATATTTTATCTTTAAAATATTTATTTCCTTTAGAAGTGATAAACAGACAATCCCAGTGAGATTAGCACACTATTCACAAAACACTCAAGGACTGTTTTTTAATACTTCAGTTAGCATTTAACAGAGATTTGAGCAGTAAACCGGTCAGCTAATAAAATCTAAAGTGCACTCTAGTTATTATTATTATTATTATTGTTTTCAGTCACTAGTGAATTTCGACAGCTCAAGAGAAGGCCTACAACCTTGCACCACCCTGTTAATAATACTATCTGTACTGCTCCTCAAGTGAAGGTTTCCTTCAACATTATTACAGCTCTACTTCTTCACCAACAAATCTAAGAATGCTGCAAAATGACTTGCTGGGTTTTGAGAATGGCTTTAAACTGGGACCAAGACAAGCAGATGACAAACCTAGATACATCTCACCTAGTCATGGGAAGGTAGATGGATAATAATCAGGTTGAAAACTGGATAATGACTCACAGTGTCAAACTGTCTTGGAGAAAAACAATCATCATTATGTGGATTTGAAAAGAATGGATGGAGCCTGCAGGACGTATGAAGGATGACACTGTTATATCCAACACTTGCAGTGCCCTGGCTGGAGTTCTTTGCAGAGAACATGAAACCAAGTCTGTGAGCACCACACCACAATCAAGAAACGACAATGCGGAGGAAAGCAGCAGGAATATACAGTTACAGTAAATACGACTTATTCAGAAAGACTAAAAAATCAAATGATCAGTGTTAAAAGACTGAGAGAACAAAAAGAAGGGACATTACTTCTCCTCATGTCAGTCATGGGCACAACAATAGTCTAATGTGCTTAACATTCAAAAAAGATGTTTCAAGCTAGACATTAGGAAAAAAATTCTAATGTAAAGAAGTTGCTAAATGGCAGTTTATCCACTTCTTAAATAACAAAGAGGTAACTTGGCCACGTTGCCAGGAGAAATGTGGAGAAAAACAAATGAGAAACCTGACCTGTTTGAACATATTTGTTTTCCCCAATTCAGAGTAAAAATGATGGCAACTCATTTTTTAGTTACAATCTACTTTAAAAATTGTTCACAAAGACTTATATGAGCTGCAGGAACCATTCTTCCAACCCGGGGAGCATTCAAGAAGACTGCCGCAAGTCTCCATGAATTGGACCTTAGAGTTACAAGTCCCAGAATTAACAAGAAGTGAGGTCTACTGGTGTGAGATAACTCTTATCAGCATGTAGGAATTGCTCAGAAGCAATACAGGGCTAAGTAATTTCTAAACCAAATGAATTCCTGATGTAATTTCAGTGAAGACATCTGATTTGTATCATCAATGATTTTCTCTTTTTCCAATGTTCGCTGAAAAAAGATTGATTGCTTCTTTCAGTATAACTTAAATTTTGATGAGCAGAAAATAACATTTAGAGATTCAGCTGCATGGAAGATTGAGAAAGTATTGTCCACATCACCTTTTTCTGGATCTTTTGGAGGAAAAGTTGCAGGACAGCTGGCACAGTATCCTTTGGGCACTTTCCTAAACAAGTAACTGAAGTTTGCTTGGAAATATTACTCTAAATAACTATAAAGGTGAAGCACTAAACATATTGCATTATATTAAGCATTATTCAACTTTTTACCTATTCACATTTTAATTTGATCAAAAGTGTAGATGGAGATCCCATTAGCACTGTTTTAAATGAGTCCACAAGTCATTCCTAGTGCAGTCTGTGATGAATCATTTAGTTATGTTTTGTCTCAATTTATTGACATATAAAATTAATATGAAGTTAATCTCCCCACAAGATTCCAATAATTAAGTCAGTTTCTTTTTAAAAATGATGTGAAATAACAGATACAATCAAGAATACATAGAGCTCTTTATTCCCCACAGAAATATAATTTCTGTGTGGTTTGCTTTTTTTCTTTCCCCCCTACTGTAACAGATTTAATATGTCAAGGAATTTGACACTGGAATAAGGTAACTTTCTGTATGCATAACGGTCAGCTTTATCTATACCCATAAAGTTTGCATTCACATTTTTAAGGTCAGCATCTTAATGCTGTCCGCATCTTTTTTAAACCACCCTTTCTCCCTGCACGTTTCCCTGAAGGTTGTGTTGGTATGTCACCTACCACAGTATAACGTTATCATTTTCTGACTGATACAAGATGACCCTAGTGTTCCTCACATTCACATTATGAAACATTTTAATTCAGCAAGTATCTTCCAGAAGCAAAAGAGTTTTGTTCAATACCGTTGGTCTCACAAATGATATATTATATTCTACCAGCACTAAATACTGCAATAATAAATGTACTTCCATGTTGCATGTGAAAATACGTTATACTGTGTCAGTGAATAAGCCAGGAGATCTACATGTAGAGAAGAAAAATGTAAGACTAGAAATCTTTATCTTTCTTCTGAAAAAGGGGAGAACTGTTATTATAGTCTAAATTCAAACATGAGATTCAGAAAACTCAGAAATCTTCTCCTTCAGTTTTATTCGGTCCCTGATATAAGGGTCAGTGTTTCTGATTCTGTGGAATAGCAGACGTATTCAGAAAAAGCAGGCAGCAGTTGTTATACCTAGTTCTATCTCTCAGGAGTTGTTCTACTTCAACTATGAAAAGTGCAAATCTTTTCCCTAGTTATAAGAGTGCTGATAATATTTGTCTAATTATGGCCATGTGATGAAATACACGTAGGCTGCATCAATTCTGTACCATCCTTGAACTATACGCTGTGTGGCTGGATGTGACTAAGCCAAACACAGCAATGGTTTTGCCTGAGACAAGTATCTGAAATATCAAGATCCAATGCAGCTGTGGGTTTTGTTATTCCTTATTTGGGAGTCTCTTGAGATGATCACCCACCTATACACCCTGTGGATGAAATTCTAATCACACCAAAGTCCTAGCAACCTGAACTGCCCTAGGATTTCATGATTAATGCTGACCTGTGCTCTCCAGATGCCTACAAAAGCATTTTGGTAACCCTTAGAGAAGATAGCCCAGTAATTAACTTCCCTCAGGAAAAAGTTCTATGTTTCATTTTGCCTAATTGCCTATGCCTAGTTTTTACTATGCTTTGTCTGAGTATTATCTTTTGTCACTGGCAGGATGAAATTTGCTCTTTTCTTGAAAATTTGTTTCTTAATATTGCATTTCTTATGAAATATAAACTTTGTTTGTTAAATGTTTTATATGACGTTAAATCCTAGAAAATTCTATGATCTGACATAATTCACCACAGCCTAAGTTGACATTTAAACAAATACCACTTTTTAAAAAAAAAAAACTATGAGAGGATGTGGCAATTTTTCAGGAAAACAGTATACGTTACCTTGGCTAGAAGCTAACAGTGGTTATTCTAAATGCTTGAGCCAGCTAATTCTCTATTTTTCTAATAAACTCATGCATAAGATATGAAAATATGATACCAAGTGTTCATTTTTTCAATTTGTTATATTTTCAAATTTTAATATGATCTTCATATAACATTTCAGGATCCTTCATGGCCCATTAAGTTCTACCAAATATCCACAGTCAAGCAACCTAGATTTGTTGTGAAGTTTTACCTTTTGCCTTTTAGTATGCCTTGACCAAGTTATGCCATACTGGCATTTACTGACAAAAAGCAATCATGAAGTTATTTGGTCTGTCTCTGGCTTCCCTTTCCACATGGTAAGACAAATCATCAACTGGTTTATTTCAGCATAGCTCCTCTGAAAATTCACAGCAGTCGAGCACTGAGTCCAGTGACTTGCATCTGATTCACAAATATAGGATGCACAGACACTGGGACAAATGCTCTGAAAAGGCTAATGAGTATGTCACAGACAATGTGTAGCAATTCAGTTTTTAATCTCCACAGAGTTATGTTGGAATGAAGGGTCACAGGCAATAATCTGGAAGACTGGAAACTGCATGAGTGAGCCAAAACGTAAATCTGAAATATAACTAATCATAGAATAAATGATGTTATACTCCTCTCTCTAGGGAAGACAACAAAATGTAGCAACTCCTTTTTTTTAATGAGGATTGACCCACAAAGTTTCTCACAGCATGCAACAAATGTACAGAAAATTTATCTTTTGTTGGTCTGAGCTTGTTCTGAGAGAGTTTATTCTTCCAGATATTAAATTGCTTCCAAATATTAACAATTCATGCAAACTCTAAAGATGAAATTCAATCTGATTTACTGGGTTGCAGTCACTAAGTGTCTTCTATATAGCTGATATTTCATGGTGTTTGATGAACACTGACAGAACAGCCATAACTCAACTCTAAATTCACTATTAATTCCTACGAATTATGCACTCAGAAACTCTGAGTGTACCTGATACTCAAAGACTGGTGGTCCCAGCTCATCCATCCTGTACAGGCTGAAGTAGGACGGATGATGTGAGTGAGGGACATGCAACAAGGGGATGGAGAACTGTGGGCTGGGCTATTGGCCTAGCAAATGGGGTTATGTGCAGAATGAGTTGGAACAGCTGTAGGTTAAGTATAGAAGTTGGAAAAGGGAGGCTGTGAGTTGGGTGTGTATGGCCAAAGGCTGTGTCATAACATTGAGATTCTCAGTAAAAGTGCAAGGTGTGCAGGGCTTAAGGTGGTCACCTTCTAAGACACCATTGCCTGTGCCTTCACAGGGATGTAGATTCACGTCAGTGGCAGAGCCCACAGCCTGCACTGAACCTGCCTTCCCTCCCGTCATCCAAGGCCACCTGCCCTCTTTTCTCAGCATCCAGCACAGCTCAGTTCAACAGCATATTTAGGAGTTGTATGTATATCAAGTATGTTTGGGGCTGAGCACACCCCTTTTCATCACTTATATCCTAGCAGTCTATTCCTCACCAATTGTGCCACGCGCAGTTCTCGCAGCTCCCTACATTCCTGCTCATCATCCAGTCTGACACCCTACATGCTAACCACCTCGAGACTTTCTCATCATCCATTACCCATTGCTGTTCTCTATGTTCATACACCACTAAAATCTATCCTCATACCTTTCTTTCCTTTTGATCCATTGCACAGAGTCTTCTCCCTTACAGGAAGACCAATACCTTTCTTTCTTCAGCAGTCAGAGCTTTCCAGTTCTTGCACATTGTCCATCCCCTTGGAAAGATTAGTACTTAATGGTTTGTGCCACAAATTAAACCTACATATACAGGAAACGAACACTTGCCTGATAAAGGTTTATTGGTAGAACAAGTATAACATAACAAGCAAGACCACCGATCCAGAAGCTCTAACACAATTGCTGAATAGCTGGAGGATCTACAGATGCTTTAGGATACCTGAGTCAGCATAGACTATGACTAGCCATCCTATAAAACAGAGAATGCAATTGAATTGTAGTGTCTGAATTCAGCTTATCTGCTTGTCTGTCTAGTGATGGATTGCTTAACAGTTGCTTGGAAGCACTTGTTCTAAGTAAGGAATGTGCTAGTAAATTGTCTTCATAATTTTTATTGCTAAAGTTCTCTTCAAAGGCAGGGCTCTGAATAAAGCTACACAGTAAATAGAATATATTCCAGTAACACTCTACAATAGGAAACACTACTTACTGGATTTTTAGGTTTTTCTCTGGCTCAGAATTGACGGTGGTTTTACATTTCAAGTTGTTTCCCAAGAGCAGTTTTCTACATACATTTCTTGAAGTGTTGCCATATATAGAAAGCGAAAATGGTTCAACTCTTCATTGTGATGAGCCAGAAGGAATGAGTGGCTGCATCAATGATCAAGAGCAACAGGCTGCTTGCTGCTTGCTGCCTGCTGTGAAACTGTGAGCTTCTCGGGAGTCTGGAAACAGTGTTACTGGACTTCAGGAAAACTGAAAAAAGAACTGCCCTCAGCACATCTCCTTACATGCTACCCCACAAGGATACTACTAGCTTCAGCTTCCATTCTGAAAGCACAGTTAGCAGAAAAGAAAAATTAAGGAGTAAGAAGAGAAGTTAATATTGTGACAGGAAAGAAAATGAGCTCCCTGTGCTCCCAGCAGGACGTTCATTGCAAGTGCTATCAGGGTAGACAACAAGATAAAACATGTGAGCATGAAAGTTCACAAATAGTAAAAAGCATAAGGACAAATCTCTCACTACAGTTTTATCCCTTAGAAGTAATCAGAAAGATTTAAGAAAAATCCTACATGAATCATTACATGTGATGTCAGAGTAAGGAAAACTGGCAGCGTTCATCTGCTACTGGTCATAAGGAGTTGGAAAAAGTGGTGTTAGAAATCGTGGCAGTATGAAATTTAGAAGGCAAAAGCATCAAGAGAACAAAAGTGTACAAAGAAGAGAGTAGCACATCTGCCTGCTCATTTCTAACATTATACTACTAATGAAAAATACTAATTTTCATTTTTAGAAAAATAATTGTTAGGCTTGTACTCTCCGAAAGGGGTGTATATGTACAATTTCCACAAAGGCAGTATGTACTATTTCCATAAAGGTAGGTAGTTACTATCATGCATGTCATAGTAATGCAGACCAGTCTGTCTAGCGGTAAGTGATTGCATTTTTCCCAATGAGGATGAGATTACTGACACAAAATCATGGCATTGCAAGAATTTGAATTAAGATCCAGACACAAATTGGTATGTGGCCTGGCATCTCATCACTCTAAGACAGTCATCCCTGCTGTGAAAAGTCTTTAGGTTTCTGAAGAGCATAGTTCGAAGTTTTCTTCTGTTTCCAAGTTCCTTGTATTGTGGGTCCTGATAGATATTAATGCAATCAGTTCTGTTTACAGAAATAAATCAGTCATGGATCATATTTGGTCACAAACAGCAGACGGACAATGGTTCTCAGGAAGCAACTCTGCCTCATGAATGAGTTCTGGTCAAAGGGATAAGTGCAGTCAGCAAGCTGCACTGATGCTTGCCAGAACTTGCTCCAACAACCAACCAAAATACACACCCTAATAGAGGAAGTTTATTTTCATACAAAAAAAAAATATGTACGTGCACAAGACCTTATTTAGCAATGTTAGCAGCTGATCTTTAGAAAACAGGTCATAGAGAAATAAATTTTCACTTTATGTGCCACAGATAGTTTTCTGTGAGAAAGACAAATCTACATACCTGGCTCACTTATGTTCCGAGAAAGGTGATACACCTTTATTTTGCTTAATCATGTACAGCATTATAAAATGGTTGATGGTAGACTGAACCATTGCTGCCAGCCTGTACTCTTATACTACGAAACTGTATGTGAATATTAAGATAAGAAAGCAGTGAATAATTCTATATGCCACCAAAGTATCTTAGTGTGAGAAAATATTTGACTGTATTGCGTATTTTCTCTAGCAGAGGATTCTTGGAATGATACTGAGAAATGCATATGGTCTAAAGAGGTTGTATGGAAAGGAACAAAAAGGAGAAACAAGGTTCATAGGGAATATCAGAAAATCTCAATTACTCAGTAACAATTAAACCTTAATAAGTTCATTAATGTCTTGAGTTACTATTCAGTGTGGTGTCAACAAATCCCTTAGGAAATATACTGTCCATTCAAGCAGCTTAAGAAGGTTGTTTTTTCTCTCAGAGGTATGAGACTTGAAGAAGACTGCTTGGAAAAGAGGGTTATTTTAATGTTTTGTTAAATTTGTCCCCAAGGTTTGCTGTAGCATGAGCCTGTGGCATTGAAAAATATTTCCTAAGAGACCTTTTTGAATTCACAAGTTGAAAAGTGAAAAATATAAAAAGTTGATTCTCTGAATTTAGTTTGTCTCCGTTCACCTCCCCAGATGAGAAAGGTAAACATGCATGAAATTAATGAATAACACATGAACAAATAGCCTTTTAGACAAATAGATGGCTAAAAAGCTGATTTGAGGATCAGGTTCAGTAGGTAATGGTTAATGGATGGTACTCTACCTGGAAGCTAGTGGAGTACCACGGGGTCTTGTTTAACACCTTTATTAATGACTTGAGGAGGTGACAGTAAGCCCTTTACAGCAGTACAGGCTGGGAGTGCTTTCTTGAGGTTCAGCCCTTTGTGAAAAGCCCTGAGGCTCTGATGGGTAGTTAGCTGAGCATGAGCCAGCAGTGGCCCTGGCAGCACGAAGCCATCCTAGGCTGTATCATACAAGACTGCAGCCTGTTGATCAAGAGAAAGGATCTTCACCTTGTACTCCTACTTACCACATCTAGGATACTGCAGCCTGTTTTGAACTCCCCAATGCAGGAAAAACAATAAAGAGGAGTGAGTACAGTGAAGGCCACCAACATGGTCAAGGCTGGTGCATTTGCCCTTGGAGGAGAGGCTGATACAACTGGACTCGTTGAGACTGGAGAAGAGATGGCTTCAGGGACAACTAACAACAGCCCGCAAGGTCTCCAGGGAGGGTATTAGGAGGCTTTCTTGCCTTGTTCTGGAGGAGGTTGTTAGACATTGATGTTAACCTGTATGAGAAAGAGGGAAAATGGCAGTGAGCTGTGATTCCTGCTTGAGAAAGAGGATATGGAGGTCTTGATCCCCCTTTTCTCCCACACTTTCATAAGCATTTTATGATCCAATCAAAATACTTCCAGAGCTGCTCCAATTGTGGTACTGTGTGCAGAGACTTAATTAAATCATTATTTAATTCTTGTATTCACTCAACAGAGGAATTTCTGAGTGCTTACATTTTTCTGTACTGGATCAGACCTGAAAGCCATCTGGTCAACACCCTACATAGTTATGATCATCAGTAAGTACTCAGAATGAGACATTAAACAGCTACCATAGACATGAGATAGTTGATCTCCAGTGTTAAACTCTGTTCTAATCTCTAAGACTCAGAACTGACTTTACATCAGTCATTTATTAATGCATAAGAACACAATGTGAGATGAGAATGTGCCATATTCTTTTGAACTCACTGGTGTAAAAGATTAAATGTCAAGCCTCATGTTAGGTGTTAAACTGAGCCCTTAAACATTCATGTCTTACTGACCTCCAGGAAGAAATTAAAATACTAGAGTATATCTCTCCTTAAAATACAAGTCGCCAGGATTCCAAAAGTAAGGAATTCCTAAGCAGATTATAGCTCTGGTGCTGTCACTTTTAATTAAATTCATTGAAATAGTTTAATAGGGAAGCAGGTCAAATTTCACTTTAATAACAGTAAACAATATAGTGTCGAAAATTGACCTATCTTTGATATAATATGTTAAAATCTGAAGGGAAAAAAAGGATTAAAAAATGTTCTTGCAATCATGGCATACAATAATAAGCTTTGAAATCACCCTAACTGTTCTTTAAAATGAAAAACAATATTGCAAGGTAGCTGTGTCATCCCAAGTCACAACCATCAAGGGGTTTCTTATAGTGTCCTCTTCAATGTAAGTGTGTAGACATGAAGAGTTATCGAGAGTAGTCACAAACGGTGCAGAAAATACAACCTGTGCTTCAGTATAAGATTTTTATTTTTGGTTCACTTCTCTTCATGTACCTGCATTATGATTTTTTTGTGTTTGTGTTCTGATTTAACTGTGAGAATACTAATGTGAAGATTTCAATGTGTGAGCATAGTTATTTGCTTCATACCTTTATCCATAGCAGTTCAACAAGAGAAATGTGTTTATATATCCAAGAGGGATAACCCCATTGCCTACAGGAGCATTTCTCCAGAGCATGGAGGAAGACTTTGAGCTTTGACACGTCATTTTTTTTCTCAACATTCTTAACAAAATATTTGAAGTTCACATAAGGTCTTGTGCTTAAGGCATTAGACTGAGAGCCAGAAGATCTGGGCAGCCTGACCTACACTTAATCTTTGACAAATAACCCTATTACCTCAATCCTTATCTGTAAGCTCTGGATAATCTTTACTTCACTATACTTATCTTCTTTTGAAAATGAATCCAGAGAATCTGAGTGAATAAAATATATTCGCTGGTAATTTTCTAATATTCTCATCTGTGGAGTGTGATCATTTAGTAAGGAAACTCAGAATCATATCCTGTCATCTGCTGTGTTAAAATGTGAGATCAAATTTTTCCAAAAAGAATTTGGGAGATTATTTCACTTTTTGTTTCTGAGACAACGAGATGTCAGCTCATGAGGTCAATATACCTTCCACATTCATGACAGATAAGAACATTTTGTGAGTAGAAGCTGATTTTTTCCATGTAGTCTCTCAGCAGTAGAGACTTATAGAAAGAAGAAACATTTCAAGACTTGAGATAAAACAGTGACGACTGAAAATGGGAATAAACTACTTGCATTCCAATATTTACCAGAGGTTATTTGCATATAACCTAGAGCCTTAAAAATGACCACACGAACTATTGCATGCTGTTTGGTTGCAGTGGGGTTAAACCATGACAGATAACTAATACATTCATTTCTAAGTGCATTGGGAAGTTATTTCTCTTGGCAAACTTTTAGCATTTCAAACCTTTTGACAGGAAAAAATAAGAGAACTCAGAAATAATATTCACATTTGACAAGAGCAATGTTAAATGAAAAACACTATTAGCCAGTCAATGAGAGTAGAATAGTGCAGAATTATCTAACAACTTCAAATATCTGAATGGAATATAAAGGACAAATGGGGAATCACTTTTATTTTTATTTTAAAGAATAACTATTTGAATTGAAATAAGCAAAATCCCCTGAAAACCTGCTTCTCTACACATATATATGAATGTATGGATTCATATTCACATTAGTGTTGGTTTACGTAACACATAGTACTAATAGACTCTACTTTGGCACTAATTGTCCTTTTCCACATCTAAATGGAAATAACATTTCTAGTTGAATATATACCATCTGATCTCTAACCAGAACATGTCCTTACACAGACGCACATGAAGGTTTTGCCACTGGAACGTCATGTAATTGCAGTACTGCTCAAGTCTCCATAATCTGTAATTAGAGATGGTTGCAGCTTTCTTGCACTTATTTTAGTTCTTGAACCCTTTTTCCTAGTAAGACGTTTATTTGACATCTGGACAGATCCTAATAGTTGAAGTCCTGTCCCAAACCTCTTTATTATTCAAAAGAAATATTTCCATTTACTTTACTGGATTTTGAATCAACACCTACATTCTCTGTTTCAATCAAAGTCTGAGGTGTGCCGCATGTAATAACTAAGCTGTTGTCCTAGGCCCTTTATGAGTAATCTTCCTATCAATTACTTTCTTTAGTTACTTTCTTTAGTACTGCTTTTGCTGCTTTTTCTTGAGTAATTTTTTTAACCATTTAATTTGATATTTCTATCCCCCTCAGCTTCCGCAAGCTGCATTTCATTCAATTTGTTTATGATTTTCTTAAGAAGTTTTCTTCAAATTAGTTTTTAATTCGTAGCACTAAATCCATTTATTACTCTGTTGCCCCCACTTCCCTCCCTCAGTCCCTTTTATTTTTTTCTGTGGTACAATAATTTTTTCTATTATCTTGGTATCATCAATGCATTTAATGCTATGTCATTTTTTCCTGCTATGAGGTAATTTAGAAAAACTTTTAATAAGTCTCGTCCTAACTCCACCCACTCATCACTTAATTCCAGACTTTTTTTTTTTCATTTCCCTCCCTCTGTACCACCAATTTCTACCTACATTTTTACGCAGAGAAATAGTCTAAAGCACAGACGTGCCAGTTTGGCTACCAACTTTGTTGATCTGAGTCAAAAGACTGACTAACGTAGTTTAATTCAACTATCAACTGGCTTTTGTTAAATTTCTCCATCACCCTCCGAAAAACCTCTTCCACACTTGCACCAATCAGCAGTTTAGCTATAGTGTAACTATAGAGGTTTTACTGTGACTTACCTTCACTATTTTTTGTCACTTTATGACTTCAGAAAATGCTGTCCAATCTTCCTCTCTGCATATAAGCACAAGAAGAATCCTGAAATATATCCAATGCGATAATTATTTTGAGAAAAGATGAGAATTGCTTGTAGACTGGCTTAATCTTTGTCCATGCCTATCTATAGCCATGCCAGACATACCAAGAAATGAAACAGGTCCAGGGTCTATTCAGGTGGTCCCATCAGGTGCAAAAGGAGCTGGAGCCAGAAGCAGGGCTGGAGATCAGCTGCAGTGTACATTGGAGGGGGAGAGGGTGTCCATCCAGGGGACCAGCTACTGACAGGGATGGAGATTGAACTGGAGACAGGCTTTGCTGTGCATTTACTGACATAGGGACCGACGGCTCTGGGCTGGGCTGAAACAGGGTCCTGGGCCATGACTAGGGGTGGAGGTCGGCACCAGTGGAGACCTTCTGGTGTCCTCAGGGCCCTGACAGACTGTTCTTCTGCCTTTATGCTACCTTTTTGCCTTTGATACATACAGTTGTAATCAACTAATACTCTAGATTTCATATTTTCTCTGTCTTTAAGAGGAACTCCCCGAATAGATTCCTGAAAAATAAATTGAATAAATTATTATTCCTGATTTGAAAGACCAATAATGAAATTGCTTCAGATTTTGGTGTGACAGCATCTGGCATTTAGTGGAACTCCCCAAAGCAAGACTCTTCTATTGGAAGATAAATTAAGTTGTTGATGCATTATCTTATTTCCTGTGGCAAAGATTTTGCTCCTGGCTCTGGAAGCAGACAAGCCCTCACAGTCAGCTCTTAAGTCCTTGCGGAATCTTGGCAGCAGATTACAAAGACTTTTCTGCGGATCTCTCTCATACAGAGCATTTCTAGGACGTAAGTAAATGTTTTATGAGGATTTAAGGACTAGGGAGCTGGATGGATTATCAGAGAGGGCCAAAGAAAGGTACATCCTGATTCCACAGCCTAAAGATGGAGCAAAGCTTCGACAGAGAAGAGTTAGTAGAATTAGGCTCCTTCTGCTTACATGATGGTGAATGTTGCTTATTCCCAAACTGTGCTGTGTAATTTATCTGGACACAAATAAACAACACAGCATTTATAGTAGTCAGTGATAATTCTGGGATGGTGTTTACAAAAGCATTGGTGTTGCTTTGGCAAGAGTATCATTTTGCTCGCCAGAAATGTTTGAAGTAGCAATGTTTAATTTCCCACTGTTCCAAAGAATATTCACCTTCCTTTTGGAATATTAACCTTCTAAAAATATTCCCGTTTCTATTCAGGTGCATGGACCATATGTTTGCAAGTTGCTACACTCAAGAGGAGTCAGACTTTCATGCCAGTGTCAAAAAAAAAAAAAAAAAAGAAGATATATCAAAAAATTTGGTTTTGCTTCCTGATTGGGTAAGATATTTTGTGCAATGAGCTCTAACCAAAATATTTTCTATAATACAGCTGATCCATGAGCTATGTAGGTATCTTTTCAGAAGATTTTAGTGCTCCACATAATTCTTAAGCAAGTCACCATCTCACTTACAAAATTCATGAAATATTTCCTTCCCATCACCTCACAGTTTTATTTAAAATCATGCTTTCAAATCATTATCAGATTTCTGATTTTCTATTGAACGTATTATTCAAGGGTTTTTCTACTTCAGGCAAATTAGACATTTCTGACCTTCCATCCACCACACAGTAAATAAATCACTTTCTCCTAACTCACATGTATTCTACTTACATGGAAAAACTTTCCAAATTCTTTTATTGTAGAAGAGATGTCAAATGTAAAACTTACTTCGCTATAGTATCTTTAACATTCTATTTGATATTACTGTTTTGAAAGTGAAGTAATTGTTTGGAATTACTCTTTACTTTAGGCTGAGTAGGCACTTTAAAAAAACAGCATCCTATGAAGACAAACAAGAGAAGTATGAGCAACAGCATATAGGCAAAAAAAATAGCAGAAGATAAGCGGGTTTGTTCAATGCCACTAAGAAGTCATGTCAAAGTCAAGCCTAAAAAGTAAAACTTCTGTATTCTCACTCTAAAACAGAATATAGTTCCCTCCTTTATTTTTTCCCTATCCCTCTGTCTTCCATCCTTTTCTAATGAAAACAAAAAATTAAGGCATGTTTAGGCACATCTTTCTTTTTTTCTGTTTTGTCTTGTTTCAGGTTTTGAGCTGACTCAGAGGTCTCTGTCACCTATTCCAACCACAAGTGAGAGAGTTGTGGGTACATATTTGACTCTTGGCTGAATGACATTTGGGAACCAAGAAGCAACAGAAACTGGATAGGAAATCAGTAGCACATCAGAAGACAAATCCCAGCAGTATACCACTCACAGTCTAGTATGCTGTAGTTCATCTGGATTTAAACTTTCTTCATACATTATTCGGCTTCTGTTTGACAAAGAAAAGTAAAATGTAGTCTAGAGTTTCAGATTCCACTAGTGAGAAAAAGTCCTGTCAAATTCACTAAGGTAACAAGAGGAAAAAATTAATGTATAGTACCAGTACAATTTCTCTTCTCAGTGTTTGGCTTTTTAACAATATGATTATTAGTATTTGAGTATCTCTGCAGGAACTATAAAACTGTAATACTTTCCTAATATGGCAAATAGAATCGTGCATCTGGTTTCTTTAATTCTCATCTTTGTTTATCTTTGATTAACTTAGGAACCACTGACTCATACTCCCTTTGTCATGGCTGCCCTCTCTCTTTTTTTTATGTCATTACTATGACTAAGATAAGATTCCTGAAATGTTAACTTGTTGACCTTGAAGGTTTTTTTTGAATTTATTTTTATACTGTGATTTGAATAATATGCGTGATGTTTTAATATATGATGCCATCAGTTAAAAAAAAATAATAATCACTTCAAAATATTTATGGGATCTTGCAAGAGAACTCTCCTTGCTTAGGCACCATATCAAAAAGGGGGAAATGGGATTAAGAAGGAGAACTTCAGGCAGAATCTCTAATATTTTTATCTGTTTCTGAGAAATATAGGTGAAGGTGGCCATACTGATCACTGACACAAGAGCTGTGCAGCTAGACCTGTTGAACATTTTAACAAGACACCTCACACTTGTATCATTACATTACTTTTGTTAAATCATTGCTACTTACAATTCAACCTTCCACAATATCAAAGTAAAAGTGTTTGTATAACTGTATAAAAACCTATACCTGAATTTCAAATAGCAGATCAGTAAATTGGTAGTCAAAGCATGAACTAGAAACGTTATCCCCCGCAAGCGGCACTGCATAGAAACTTTGGTGTATATTCATTCACATGCCATTGTGGTTGTGTTTTTGCATGTTCCACATACACTACACCAGAATTCTTTGATTTTTATATTTCCTGATGTATAACCAAAAGCAGTGGTATCCTTCTGGGGTTGTCCAAAGTTTGATTTGTTTCAATAAGGTTGATTAAACCCGAAGGAAATAACTAATCAGAGTGTCATATGAAGTGAAGATGTTCCTGTAGTACATAATGTAAATCAAGATATCCAAGTGTTATCTTTTGTTCCACAATGTTTCATTACCATCCATTTTTTTAAACATTTATTCAACATCAGAAAATACTGTAGTACTTCGAAGTACCAATAAAACATCACTTCTTAACACAGCAGTCTCGTGGTCTGAGATTCTGATCCAGCAAAATAGTAAGTACATTTTGAATTTTAAGAAGCTGGGGGGAGACATTCATGAAACTCTATCAGGAGGTAAAGATTGGCTTCACTTTGTTGCTGTTTGTAGCCCCAGGGACTGGATGCAAAACTCAGTGACACAGTGGAAGTCTGCGTGACTGTTAACGATAGTTTGGATCAAGGCTTAATTAGCTATTTTCTTTTCATTTTGGTGTCTGTAAAGGATTTCTTTTTGGTTTCAAACTAGTTTTAGCTGGAGAAGTTTAGCACATTCAGAGGAGCACCGTACAGTGCCCATTTCTGAGGCAGAACAGGATAAATTGTGTTTGTGACACTGCAAGTTGGCTAAGTTTCTAGGTTCAGGGAGCTAAGAAAAATCTGAGAGGTATGTTTTATACACACAAAAAATAAATTAAAAATATTCCTATAGCCGCTGGCTATTATCAAAGGTTTTATAGTGCTTACTGTAATTATATATTATGTGATTCCTATCCACATCTTTCAAGTTTAAAATGCTAATTCCCAGACCTGTAGCAGCTATGTTTATCAAACGAAAGCAAAGTGAGAAAGCATCTAAGTCCCATCCTGGAAACACCTAGGAATTCTGAATCCATTAATTCACTTTCTATTTAGAGTAGATTTGATTCTTCATGCTTCTGCAATAAATAAACACAATGTTTACTGTATGGCATTTTTTGGCCAAGCCAGGAATCCCAGTCTGTCTTCTCTGTAGCTGAGAACTGAAATAGCACAACAGTTCTGGAAAGCCTGTGAGTGTCTTTGGGCAGAGGCACTGGTTGTTGTGTGAGTGTATTCTGCAGACACAGGTGGATGTGGTTCAGTAATGTTGCTTGTATGTGTTTCACTACGCATAAATACTTACATACAATACCGAATTTAAAGCAAAGGCTGCTATACACAATACAGTGCACTGATTACGGGTAAAACTTCTGAGAAGTACTTTCTTAATGACACATAAAGAAAATTACAAGACATGTTGGCCTGAAACATTCTTCAACTAGCCTAGATAATGATTTCACACAACCTGAAGGTAAGGGCATTTTTTAACACAAAACTAATACTCATTTAATCCTTGAGTTGCAAGAAATATTTTCCTAATATTTCTACTAACTTCAGTACATCTGCATTTGCATTTTTTTTTCGTGCAAGCTGCAGCACTATAATACCATCCTGAATCAATTATAGAATAATATATAAAATGCAATATAAAATAATTTCTGATAAATCATACAGGCTTCCATTGTATTATGCTCTTGTGTTCATGTCCTCAAAGGAGATGATATAATGTTGTGACCATCTAACTTTGAGTATCAGTAGAAGTGGAACAGAACAAACCATTAAAAGAATGATAGTAGCACTGAAACATCTCCTGAGAGTCTGATTCTCAAGGCGGAGATCAGAGTGTAGATCTTATGATCACAACAACATCATTGTCCCTGTGTGAGCAGTTACCATAAACGAGACTGATATATAGTGAACTGTATTTGCAGCAGAACATTTCAAAGCTTAATTGCCCAGTGATTAGGAACTACAGAAAAGTGAAAGAAATTTAAAAAAGAAGACAAGAGAATTATGGAAAAGCAGGTTAATAGGTATTAATGCTAGAGCTTGAGTTTGCTATAATTAATGACAAAAAATACTAAAATGTTCCAGAGTAGACTTCTCAGATTATTTTAAATATTATTAGATTATTTTCTCAGATTAATTTGAAGTCTTCATTAAAGGATTATGAGATTAGAGGACTTCTAGATTTTAAAATCGTACACTCCTCTTGGAATGCAGATGTAATGCGCATGCCCATTATTCTCTCAAGTTCTTCCAGATAGCATCTGTTTTACCTTTTATTTAAATTTAGGTCTTCAGGTCAGTTATGAATTCTGATTGTTTTCTTTGAGATCCCCTCCAGTAAATCTAGTGGCAGAATTCCTTTCTCACTTTAAAAGAAAAGTGAAACAGAAAGGTACTTTATTAGCTGACAGATAGTTTTAGAAGGCAACCAGTAAAGTGACTTAGCTGAATCTAGTTGCAGGACTCCCCAAGTGCTCCTGAGACAAAAGTGGATACTTTTGTGCAGTGGAGTTCTTCAAAAGTGGATACTTTGAAGGCAAAAGAGTCATTCGAGGAAAAGCGATGAGTGAACATTTTGAAGCTAACTAGGGATCTGGGATGCAAAACTGGCATAAATTGTCAAAATACATCAGATGACAACTCTTACATGCCTATTACTTTGTGGTGCCCTGGTTTAGACACACAAAGCATCCTTATATGTTGACGTGAGAAGTTTACTAGTTTTTCAAAGGGCTGATGTTTTATACTTTTTGATATTTCAGGTTGCAGCTACAATTTGAACTCAGCTGGAACAATGAGGCAGTTACTCCCTGTGAGGACAAACCACCAGAGGAGGATGAAGGGTGCATTATGCAATAGATTTCACAGTGATTTATTAAACAACAAAGGAATGCTGAGGCTTAGGGATCTTGCAGCCACTGAACTGTTTTGGAGAAAGTTCACCCTTGTGGCTAGAAACATGAGTTCAGTATAATTATTTCTTCCCATGTATTTGGCTACTTAATGAGGTACCTTTGCACATGCTTAACATAGGCTTTATTTTCCATTCTGTAACACGTTTCTCTTTCCACAGTAAATGCCAAAGATCACCCAGTCCTTATTAGCACACCATCCAAAAGCTGACTTTCCCTGGAAATTGTGCAATTTACACAAGTAATTTCATTCCTAGTAAATAGTAATTAAATTTTGACATTGCTAAACATTTCTAAATGTTCAATACAGCTTACTTCTAATGAGACACAGCCAGGAGGCAGTTAGATTAAGTTAATTTTTATTTGGATGTGGACAAAAACTCTTCTGGCGTTTATGTATTGTCTCATCATTTCCATCACCATCATGTATTGAGGAGGAAGGAGGGAATCACGCCCAGTGTAGATGGGGCAGCTGGCCTACTGCCTCGAAAAGGGGAGACTGTCTCATCAGCAAGGCACTCAGTCTCCTTTGGCATGCAAACTGCAGAGGAAGGTTCCTCCCACAACACCAGAAACCAGAGATTCCCATAGCCTCGAAGGTCTCCCATTCAAATATGTCTCACCAACCCCATTAGACCTTTTTGTAACCCACCCTTTCATGACAATATCCCAGTTTGCATTTCTAGGGATGTCAGTGTTATGGAAGCCTAGCAGGAGATGATGGGGACTGGTATCTCTTCAGGGCTCCATGCACAACAGATCTGTACCTATACACACCCCGATATGTATACCGATGAGAACTAAATGTTTGCATATGACTCCTTAATAATAATTAGTCAACATACGTAATTATAATTTTTCACGGTTAATCACAATGATAGAATCACAGGATCAGAGAAGTGCTGGGGTTGGAATGGACCTCTGGAGCTTATCTAGTCCAATTCCTGCTCAAAGCAGAGTCAAATACAGCAGGTTGCTCACGACATTGTCCCGTCAGGGATAATCATCATAACCAGGTAATGTGTTTTAAAACCTCATCACGAATTCCAGGGTTTTGGGATCATGGAGTATACCACTCTCACAAAGGAAACAGATTTATTTGGAGCCCACACTTGTGAGCAAATTGTTGCTTTGTAAATGCTTTGAAAACATTGAGTGGCATGTACGTTCTTCACTCAGTAGTCAAAGTCATCATTGCCCAGATGTTTAGTAGGTGCATGTTGTGGTTTTAGGCTGATCCAGCAACTAAAACTCACGCAGTCTCTCCTTCTCCAGTAAAGTAGAGAGGAGAAAAATATAATAAAGGGACTGAGGGTCGAGACAAGAACAGAGGGAACACCCACCAACCACGGTCCCGGGCAAAACAGACTGGGCTTTCTTAAAAGCAAAACAATTTATTGATGGTTACTTAAAAGGACAAAGGGAAACAAAACCAGTTACATGAGAGGATAAAAAGAAAGCCAGATCTTAAAACCGACACCTTCCTTCCCCCCTCCCCTTTCCTTTTTCTCCCGGCTCTACCTCCTCCCGCCAGCGGCGCAGGAGGCAGGGACTGGGGGAGTGCAAGTCAGTTCATTCCGTGCTGTTACTGCTGCTTCTTTCTTAAAGGAGGAGGAGTCCTTACACCCTTTTCCCCTGCTCCAGTGGATCCCCTACCCACGAGGAAAAATCCACAAACTTCTCCAACATGAGTCCAGCCCACTGGAAACAATCCTTCCCCATGGATTGCCCCAGTGTGGGCTTTACCACAGTCTCGGATTCTTAGGGAGTTGTAGCCACTCGCTCCGGCGTGGGTCGTCACTCAGACTCCAGATGCCTCTCTGCCTTGTCGTGCGTCCCAACATGACCATCCTCAGACTCAGGCATCTCCTCTCCACGGGCTACGAGTGGGTCTCTACTCCACCGAGGCCGTCCTGGTTGCAGGGGGGCCACCTGCTATCTCACCACCAGCTGCAGGGGAAACTCAGCTCCGGCACACCTCCTCCTGCTCCATCCTCACTGACCTGGTGTCGATGCGGCTGTTTCTCTCAGATCTCAGTCCTCTCCAGATGAACTCAGCTAAGTGGGCCCCAGGAGTGGGGTGCTCCCCGAGTTCCCCAGCCGGCTCCGCCACCACCATCCTAAGTGGGTGACGCCGGCCCGGCGCAGGCAGCTGCCCAGCCAGGAGCCAGGGAGCAGGGGCAGTGCCCTCCTCCCTTCTCTCCTCTCTCCTGGGCAAAGCACCTTTTCCTGATCCTTTGTCCTGACTTAAATAGGGCAATTTGCAGAGGTGCTGATTGGCTCAGCTCCGAGGGGGATGGCAGTCCGATCTGGTGGCCAGAACCAGGTCTGACCCGGTCTCAAAACCAGGGAGGTCACAGGGAGTAAAGCCCCTCTCCTGCCACCAGAAACCCCCCCTCCCCCACATCAAACCATGACAGTGCAGTGATAGAATCATAGAATATATTGGGTTGGAAGAGACCTCAAAGATCATCTAGTTCCAACCCCCCTGCCATGGGCAGGGAACTTCTTGGGCAGCCCTGCCCTGGTACTCGGGAGTGGGAGGCTGGGAGAGCACGAGGGACGCGTTGCCTGTTGCAGCAGTTAGCTGAAGGGAAATCATGGTGCTCTCCGACAAATTCTCCCCTTTGGCTTTCCCACACTGCCGAGACAGTGATGGAAAGCATACCCCATGGTTGATTGCTCTTTGGTCATGAAATACACACATCCTGGAAAGCACGACGATGTTTACTGGATGCAGAAAAGGCAGATTGCCGAGGGGACAAAGCTGAACCATGCTATTGTGTGGTTCTGGAGCAGCAGAAGGGCCAGCTGCATGCTCTCCTGCGCCCGACGGTGTTGGTTCCAGAGAAGCCGTGGGTGCAAGAGCCTCCTGGGAGACGGTGTTGAAGGGCCTCAGAGCTGCATTTGGCCTTAGTCCACAGTCAGGCCCCAAAGCTTCTCTCTGCCTTTATTGGCGACCGGGCCCTCAGCTGCACCCGGCCTCTGTCTGTGGGCATCCCCCGCAGCTGCAGCCAGCCTCTGTCTGTGGGCATCCCCCACAGCTGCGCCCGGCCTCTGTCTGTGGGCATCATCTGCAGCTGCGCCCGGTCTCTTCCTCTGGGCATCCCCCGCAGCTGCAGCCAGCCTCTGTCTGTGGGCATCACCCACAGCTGCGCCCGGCCTCTGTCTGTGGGCATCATCCGCAGCTGCACCTGGCATCTGCCTCTGAGCATCCCCCAGACCTGCGCCCAGCATCTGCCTGTGGGCATCCCCCGGAGCTGCTCCCTGCCTCTTTCTGTGGTTGATCCCGGGAGCTGCTCCCTGCCTCTGTGCATGGTTATGCCCCGCAGCTGTGCCTGACCTCTCTTCACGGTCGGGCTGCTCAGGCCCACTTCTGCCAGCCAAGGAGTGTCCGTGTCTGTCCATGGGCCAACTGTGAAGGTCAGAGTGAAAGTGCAGGGACCAGCACAGTTGGCCCTCTCCATGGCCAGGTAGGGGCCTGGAGCAGCTCTCTGCCTCTGCCTGTGGTCAGAGTCTGGAGCTGCTCCCAGTCACTGTCAGGGTGAGGCCCCAGAGCTGCTCCCTGCCTCTGTGCACAGTCATGCCAGCTGTGCCTGGCCTCTCTTCATGGTCGGGCTGCTCAGGTCCTCTTCTGCCGGCCAAGGAGTGTCCGTGTCTGTCCATGGGCTGACTGTGCAGGTCAAAACGTCGGTGCGGGACCAACTGTGGGCCCTCTCCATGGCCGTCCCTCTGCGCCGGCTGGCGGGCAAGGTGAGAAGGTTCTCCTCGTGGGTGCCATCCCCTTGCACGGGATGCAGCAGCATCTCACAAGGCTGCTGGCAGAGCGGGCATTACTGGAAATTCCTGATCCACCCCCGGATGCAGATAAAGCAAAAGATGTGCATGCAGTAGGCCACATACACTGCATTTTGAATGCTTTCCAGGCAGATGGGGCACCAGGAGTCTGCTGCTTCCTCCACCGGCCCTGCCTGGGGCCACTGGCTGCTGCTGCCATCCCTTGCAGCAGAGCTGCTTTCCCCCATGGCTTCCTCCTTGCCCAACATTATGTCCTGCCAAGAGAGAAGTGCAGAGTGTTGTAGCACGTCTGACAGGGGGTTTGCTCTCAGCCCACCGCAGGATGCATGGGTAGCAGAACCGGTGAAGGCACAGAAGCTGTTCAGGGACATGGGCAGCGCTTCTCCAGCTCCTTGGCCAGGCTCTTCATGTGCTGCAGTGGACTGGGAGGAGCTGGGGATGTCAAGCCACTCCCTCTCACCAGCACTGCAGCAATGGGTGTTGCACAAGAATGGGAAGAGAGGCCACGAACGTGGGCTGGCGTGGGCAGAGGTGGAAGAAATACCCAGATCCCTCAAGAAGGACACCCTCCCAGCTGCCCGGCATGAGGTTGCCCCACACAGCTCACCTCTGTTACTGCAAGTGTGCCGCCTGCCTGTCCCGGCTGCCTGAACCTGGAAAGGCCAGGGAAAATCCTTGGGAAATGGCTCTGGGGTCAGACACTGAGAGTTGGAACAAACAACTTCCTGAGCACGACACCAGCACCAAAGGCCTCACTCTCCACTCCAAACCTCACAACCTCGCTCAGTTGGAGTGTGGGCGCAAAGTGGCCGGGTGAGGCTTGGCGCCCTAATGTAAGCAGCGAGGGATGCATGGTAACCATCCGGTAACATCCATGGTGTCACAGCGCTACAGCCCCAACACCCATGTCCAGGGTTACCATAATGCCGCTGCCCACTCCATGCCCCCATCTCTCATCCTGTGCTCGGCATCGGTGTTTCGCGCCGGTCACTAAGGCCTCGACCGTGTCTTCCCAGAACCATGTCAGGTGTACTCCGGCTGTGGCAGACATCTTCAGGCACGTACGGCTATAATGTTCATATGAGAACACCTTACACCTCCCTTGGAGGCTGTAGGACAAAGTCCCACAGGCTTTCCCCACGCTCCAGTACTGACTGGCTGACTATGTTGACTATGCAAATGTGTCAGTATTCTGGTTTACAGTTTATTTAAAGACATCAGGAATTGAATGTATGCATGCAAAGTGCATGCACGCACAAATCTTACATTATAGTATTTATATAAAATATAAATTAATATATACTGTAAATCCTATCTTATACTACAAGATTAAAGCTCCAGCTCTGAGCTCTCCAAAAGTAGTAACTGTTGGATAGAGTTGCCTGTACTTCCTAATTCACCACATGCCTTTCAATGAATAGATGTTTTCCCCAGAGAGAAGTCATAACGTGACAGTAAAATGGGCATAGTCGGCAGGATAGTCATGGATAAACTGCTGTGAAAACATAAATGTGCCCCTTCCCCAACTGGGAAGGTGTGAACTCAAAAGTATTGGAAAGATGAAGAGAAAGTGATAGAATGCATTGAAAAATGTCAGGCTGAGCAGCAATTTAAAGAGGGTAAGCGTATTTGTGTAGTACTTGGAGCCTGTTTGTCTTGTGCACAAAAAGAGGCTAAAGATTTCCCTGTCTCCTCCAAATGAATTGCTGATGTAGAGTATATTGCTTTAAAATCAGAAATTGAGATATTGAAATCATCACTAGCCTTTGAGAGGGAGACAAAAGAAAAACTGGGAAACTAGGTTGATAAAATTTTGATTGAAAATGATAAACTTATGACTGAAAATTATCAACTTGTAACTAAAAATCTTAAAAGTGAAGTGGATCACCTTAAAACTGCAGTGGACCACCTTAAAACTGCTTACTGCCACGCAGTGCAGTGAGAAGCAGTTGTTGGAAAAACAATCCTCTGTTTCGGTTGAACAAGTCCGTAAGTCAGTACACTACACGGACACTGAGACTTGGGAGGGGGACATTTGGAGTGATAGTGATGACAGTGAAATCATGGGGACACCCGATCCCAACTCTCAGCCACTTCAAGACCTTTAGTCAAGACCAAAGCTGCTGTTGATAACAGTGAAGAAATTCACACCACTGTGCGTACAATCCCCTGGTCTCCCACTGAACTGGCAAAATTAAAAGAAAATCAATTGATGAGCTACTTTACTCCTGCTACAGCATGTGTTGCATGCAGAACCGAGCTGGTTAAACAGTGCCAGCAACAGCAAATCTGTTCATACTCAGGGCCACTGTCATCTAAACAAGTATAAATTTAGTCAAAAAGTATCAATAATTTCACTGAGCTTTGCTCAGTCAGAACTTACATCATCTACCGATGGCTGGAAATCTCCCCTGTCTCATAGAATCATAGAATCATAGAATGGTGAGGGTTGGAAAGGACTTTAAAGATCATCTAGTTCCAACCCCCCTGCCACGGGCAGGGAAACCCTCCGCTACACCAGGTTGCCCAAAGCCTCATCCAACCTGGCCTTGAACACTGCCAGGGATGGGGCATCCACAACTTCTCTGGGCAACCTGTTCCACTGCCTCACCACTCTCAGTGTGAAAAATTTCTTACTTATATCTAACCTAAATCTGCCGTCTTTCAGTTTAAATCCATTGCCCCTTGTCCTATCACTACAAGCCCTTGTCAAAAGCCCTTCTCCAGCTTGCCTGTAGGCCCCTTTTAGGTACTGGAAAGCTGCTATAAGGTCATCCCGGAGCCTTCTCTTCTCCAGGCTGAACAGCCCCAACTCTCTCAGCCTGTCTTCATAGCAGAGGTGCTCCAGCCCTCGGATCATCTTCGTGGCCCTCCTCTGGATTTGCTCCAGTAGCTCCATGTCCTTCTTGTGCTGGGGACTCCAGAGCTGAACGCAGTATTCCAGGTGGGGTCTCACAAGAGCAGAGTAGAGGGGCAGAATTACTTCCCTCGACCTGCTGGCCACGCTCCTCTTGATACAGCCCAGGATATGGTTGGCTTTCTGGGCTGCCAGTGCACATTGCCGGCTCATGTTGAGCTTCTCATCCACCAGCACTCCCAAGTCCTTTTCCTCAGGGCTGCTCTCAATCCATTCTCTGTGCAGCCTGTACTTGTGCATGGGATTGCCCCAACCTATGTGCAGCACCTTGCACTTGGCCTTGTTGAACTTCATGAGGTTCTCACAGGCCCATCTCTCCAGCCTGTCAAGGTCCCTCTGGATGGCATCCCTTCCTTCCAGGATGTCCACAACACCACACAACTTGGTGTCATCTGCAAACTTTCTGAGGGTGCACTCAATCCCACTGTCCATGTCTCCAACAAAGATGTTAAATAGCACTGGTCCCAGTACCGACCCCTGAGGAACACCACTCGTCACTGGCTGCCACATGGACATTGAACCGTTGACCACAACTCTTTGAGTGCGACCATCCAGCCAATTCCTTATCCACCGAGTGGTCCATCCATCAAAATCACGTCTTTCCAGTTTAGAGATAAGGATGTCGTGTGGGACAGTATCAAATGCTTTGGATAAGTCCAGGTAGACAATGTCAGTTGCTCTTCCCCTACCCATCAATGCCGTAACCTCATCATAGAAGGCCACCAAATTAGTCAGGCAGGATTTGCCCTTAGTCTCAGATCAATGGATCTTGCTTATGATATACCAAACATCAGACAGGAGCTCAAGAAGGAATTCTCCTCTAGTCTGCTGTGGCATAAAACAGGGTAATTTTATATTTATATTTTTCCTTTTTCTTTTAGAGTAAACAGGATCCATTCTTCACCAGGTCCTGGGCATGTCCACCAAAGTCTCTTGTAGGACTGTGGTAGTGCCATTTGGAAGCTATTACTGGCTTAGCTGAGCATGTTGTCAATCTTATGTTTTCTGGTATTTTGCAAACACATTCTGTTTTGCTGTGTGGACAGAGGAACAGACAAAGCCTGCAGTAGAGGCAGTGGCATCTAGACTAAACATCACAGCTACGTGCAGCTGCAAAACAATGAACTTGATCTACAAAGTTCTTTCCTGTCCCATATTCCAATCTAGATCATCATTAGCTACGGACTCCCTCATCCTAAAGTCATTTAATTTGACTGAATGGCCAACCCATCTGGAAATCCAGACGTGGCCACATTCGCCAGGTCTTCACAGAAAAAATATTGGAGAGTTACAAAATTTCTGATAGAGACAGTGTGCCACTGAACAGTAAAACGCAGTTATAGAAAAGGAAATGTGTCAAAAATTGCTGTTCAGTATTTTCTGCTTTTTTCATCCAACATTCCTCTGCTCCACACTAAAAAGACAATTGAAAAGAACTTCCAAGAAATCAGCTTATATTCATTCACAGTCGGGGTCACACTAAGATCAAAATCTGCCTCCTTTCTGGATTTTGGATTAAGTTTAGCTGGAAATAGACATATATAAATGATTCGCCTCTCCCATTCCAGTATTTTAATGTTATAAGAGTTCCAGGCATAGACATGTTAACTGGCACAGCAATCAGATAAAACCACTTGAACTGATTAATGAATGATAACTTTTTTTTTATAACTATTTAATATCTGCTGTGCCCATTTGTTTTATCTTCTGAGGTTGTTTTTAATGGGGCAACTTGACCTCTTTTTTTTTTTGGAAAATCACCTTATAAACAAAATGATTAATATATGAACATAAAAAAGTAAACTAGTGACATCATTAGCAGGAATAACATGAATTTTTCATCTGACAGTCCTTGGCAGCCTTTTGTGAGGGAGAGAGATACAGCCAATGCTTTTAAAACCTTAAAAATGCAAGTTCATATTATTTTGCATTGAAATCTGTTTACTAGTTTGGGTGACTCCTACCTTCATATTTGTGAAAATTTGTCAAGAATGATGTGTTCTGCAATGATTGCAATTAGAAATATTTTATAAATAGATAGTTTACGTTTTGTTATGTTCCAAAATGACAATAAGCTGTATTCTGTCTTCATTCTACATTTGGAATTTCCATTGACGTCAATAGAACTGTTGAGCAAAACTAGAGAGAATAGTCTGAAGTTTAGGTAAGTAATTAGGCTCTTTTTTTTTCAGTGGGAAGAGTCTAAAGCTGAATTTTTCTGTCCTCATTCACTCCATCCTGCCCCCAACTCTACACATACATGCTGCGCTATCTGCCCAGCATGAAATTACAATAATTATAACTAGTGGGAAAAAAAATATATGTGATGATGAACAGGGCTGCCTGCCTGTAGTAGCTTATCCTTAAGAAACGAACTCCTCAGTTAGAATCTGAGAGAGCTCCTTGGATGAGTGCTGTTTAAAAGTTAGGATCTTGTTTACTCAGAATATTGCTTCTCAGAGTCTTCAAATCCACCTAATCAACATATTATGTCAGACATTTCCAAAAATGTGTCTATGGTATGAGATGAAGTTTCAGATGGAGTTAGGCACAACGATTACCCTTGGCACTCTTCTTCAAATTTCAAATTAACAGTCTATTTCTAACTCAGGAGCTATTTGGAGAAAAAAACTTGTTCTTTACACTTTTTACACTGTCACACTACAGCTTTTTTGTGCTTTTACTATAAAACTTCTTAGAAGATTAATGTTTTTTAAAAAACATGACCTTTTAGGATCTTTATTTTTTTGTTTTACTGGCAGAGGGAGACTGTTTGATCCTCAGAACAGCCTCATTTTTGTTCTTAGTTTTACCATTTTTGGCCCTGGAAAAAATTGTAAATTAATTGGGATTTATAATGTCAAAATAACTTACTCCAAAAAGTGTATTCAGAATTATGAAATTTATCACCTTATGACAAAGCCTGGCCATGAGTGTTGCCATGGTCCCACAGAGCTACATAAGAAAAATAATATATGTTTGCCTTTTTGGCCACTATTGTCCTTCAGATGTTTTGTACCTAAATTCAATTGAGCATTGTTCCCCCAACTGTATTTTCTCTGCTGTTCTTTCCACTTTACATTGTTATTTTTTCAGTTGGCTGTTTATGCAGGTTTCTGACTCAAAGTTTTCTCTGTCTCTCTCTTAATGAGCACCCTCGTACACTCCTTTATTACTCCATTTTATCTCTTCTTCACCATGCTTACTTTCCTTGCTATTTTTCCTACTCTCTTTCTTGTCTTCTTTGTACCTGAGAATCGAAATGGCACAACAGCTCTGGAAAGCCTGGCAGTGTCTTTGGGCAGAGACTCTGGTTGATGTGTGAGTGTATCCTGCAGTCACAGGTGGATGTGTTTCAGTAACATGTTCATGTGCATTTTTCTGTACAGAAACACTCACTTGCAAAACACAATTTAATGCAAAGGCCATTATACACAATATAGGTCTATAGTGTGTATGAGACTGGCAGTGCTAATGAACTCTTCAAAAGTGCACTAATGTCTTTAAATCTAGCAATGTCTGCAACAGCATCTGGAGGTAATGAATGCTCATGCTGGCCAGCAGAGCAATACAACTCCCTGTACAGAAAGATTTGCCTTTTCCTTCTTGAAGTTGTACCTTTTGCATCATGTCCATCCATACCTTCTGTGACATTGTGTGACTCAGAAAAGAGACTAGCAAAATGCCCCCGATTCACAAAAAACTTCTGTGTAATCCTTAATCTGGGCACATTTCTCCTGTTTTAGAGAAAGTTTATAGTATCTCCTTTTTCGAGTGTTTTGAACATCTCTCAGGGAAATGTATTGTTAAAGCATGAGAGGAATTAAATTAATAAATCTCCTCATAAGAGAGCTTGCCTGCCAGTCTGGAGGCTCCTGGAGCTGTCGGGTGCTCTGCTGAAGGCTGTCAGAACAGATAAATATAGGTTTTGCTCTTCAGTAAATGGGGGGTATCTGAGGGGAAAAGTATGGATGAGTCTTAGTAAGGCAGTCCTACGGTTCTTTTTGAGAGCAACAAACTAGTGCATGATCATGATATTATTTGTAGTCATACTATTCGCATCATTTATACTTAGGAACACAAACAAAGGAAATCACAATAGAAATGAGCTAATGCTGTCATCTGGGATTGAGTATAGTGAGAGCATTTGCAAATATCTTTGTTATTTTAGATCCTCAAGGGCATGAAGCAATCACTCTTGTCTTTCTTTATGTTTGGAAAATTCCTGTCTAGTTTATGCATCAAGTTATAAATAAAAAACAATGAAAAAGCAAAAATAGACTGACCACTGGGATCTTAATTTGTTAGTGAGTGACAAATAGCTTTTACAGGAAACAGTGAAAGCATTCTGTGCAAAGGCTCTGGAGAGCGTAATGGCAATGAAAACAGCGTCTATGTGTTAGCACTTACCTTTGTGTGCATTTGTATTAAGAATCTCATTTTACATTGACAGCTATATATATCTTTTCATTCATCAATGCAAATCATCCTTAAGATGCTCACAGCACTTTTTTGCATAGAAGAGGAATATAATACACTTGTGATGCAACAACACGACATAACAGAACAAAACCACTGACCAAATTATGACTGAACTCCACTAAATATTAAATGACCCACAGATGGTCTGTACTGGTTGAGGAATGGAGATGTCACATGATTTGTGACTAAAGACAACATAATAAAATATTTTTTTCTTTTGTTTCTATTTGGTTTTTCTTTGCGTAACTGAAACTATTTCAATAATATACATCAAACATACCATGGGATAACTAGGAAAGTTCCTAGCAGTTCCAGGAAAGTTGCCAGCAATTCTTTCTGATTACTGTGTTAATTTCCTTATTCCTCCTCCTTTTTTCCTTGTGCTGTACTGATTACTTGCATCATTTAAATGTGTGTGGTCGTGATTAGTGCACAAAGTATTGAACTCCTAGATTGATAGCGTTTTCATAATGTATTTAATAATATACGGAAGCATAGGCTTCCAGAAAGCAATCTTCAAATCTTCCACAGATGGCTTATTTTCACTGACTGATTTTTACACTGGCATGTGAGAAGGTGAAATTTACAGCTGAACTGTGCTCTTTTGACCCATGTGAAACAGAAAAATAGAATTGCTTTGTCAGATAATTGGTTCATCATCCTTTTTAACCATGGCTGGAATTCTCTGTTGACACACTACTCCTTTGAATTGCCTGGAATCAGAATAGTTCAGCCATTCCACACTGAATTCAGTATTGCCTTTAAAAAAATTAGTTTTTCTGAACCTGAAATATACCTACATATAGATATATATACCTGCCTTTTAGCTGTTGTAATCCTTTCAATTCCTTCCCAGTTGGACCACAAAATGCTTAGGTCTATGGAAAATAATGATGGATAGATTTTTGGTGCTGTCAAGGCATATCCTTCTTTCCTCTTCAGATGTATTCCTCTACAATATCAATAACAGCTGTATTTGAAAGCTGGTTTTGATTCCCAGCTGCAGTTCTCTGCTTTCCTAGCTCAGCTGATCTTAGGCACCAGCAAACTAAGAAGGTGCTACAAACCTCACGACGGCTTCCCTCAATAACTGTTCTCATCAGCACATTCTTTAGCTGTTTTTATTGCATTTCTCTCAAACTAAAGTGGTACAGTAGGTCAGCTGTGGTACGCAGAAGGGATTGCTTTTACTGGATCGTGTACAAAAGAATGAAATACAGAAAATGTTAAGGAGGAGATATACAGAGTTCCCTAGGACAAGACATAGTTATGTGGAGAGATTCCACCTAAATATTTCAAAAGTTATTTGTGTTTTTTTTTTTTTCCCAGAGACTATATTCAGAAGGTAGATTTTTGGAAGTTCTATCTAACAATGCTCTTTTTATTATTCTATGTGAAGTGGATCTAGGAATTGCACCTCCTTGTCAGCCACACATAGAGCCAGAATCTTCTTTATTAGGAGTCCAAGCTACATAAACTACAAGCTTCTTCAGTTCTGCTCTGAGGACTAGTTGCTTACTTCAGAGTGACTAGCAAAGCATTCTTAGTTTGTCCAATTTTGTATTTGCATTGCGTCAGATGTTCTGCTTCTACAAGAGAAAATTCTGAAACTTACTTCCCTCTTGTATGAACATCCAGGCCTACTTATGACACAACCAGTATGAAGAGAAAAGTTGTAGACGTAAAACACTAAAATACTCACATACTTCACTAAATAGGAATGGACTTAGATGTCTGGTTAAGTACTTTGATGAATTAAAGCCTTAAAATATTTCTCTGATTTTATCAACTGTTTCCAGCGGTAGTGAACAAGAGGAATTTTTCGGTGAACTCAGAAAATATTTTCCATCACTAAATTTAGCCACTATGCCTTTTAACAGCCTCTGTCCAGAAGAAAGCCACAACTTTGACTTTGAACTTGCTATTAACTGTGCGTGATCAATCTGGTACACCACATAGGTCCTCCTGGCTGCAGTCCTCGCTTACTCCTTGACCTCCTACTTTGCAGTAAGCAACAGGACTGTGTGTCTCTGACATGATTTCTGTTTTCTTATCCTCTCTGGAAGCAACAGTACTCTGATAGGTTTAAGCTTTAGGATTAAAAAGACTATTCTGTGTTCACGTTAAAGAAAGCAAAGTGGAAGAGGAGTTGAGGAAGAGAAAATAATGATGCTCTTTTGTCTTTGCAGGAACTCTAGGACTCTATTTGAACTACAAGAAAGCTCTGAGAGAAGTTTTACCCCATTTATAATGTGCTGTCCATAGCAAAAGAGCAGACCTCTTAATCACAATCTTCATCAGAGACTTGCAATCTGATTTTTTGCTAGTAGAAAAGGAATTTGAACTTGAGCTGAAATTCCATGGGAAATCTCTGTAGGGAGGCTTAGTGGACCCATGCTAGCCACCGTGCCTGCAGAGATGTGTTCCAGCCTTCTCTATTAGTTGGAGTTTCCTAAGTGCTGTAGGCATCATGCCCAGGTTTATCACACAGCTATTCTCTAGCCAAGAAGTGATGAAGGCATGAATAATAGAGGCCAGGTCATCACCCACCAGAATGAGACATGGTCTCTGAGCCAACTGGAGATGGTATGAAACATTACTCACAAACACTGTGATGTGAGACCTTAGCAAAGGATCCAAGAGTACAAAGCAGTTGATCAGATCAGCTAGCTTGGGTCAATCTAACTAATAGGAAGAGTTTGACTGTCCTCCTCCTCTGAGTTTCACATAGATCCAGAGACTCAGCCCCAGTGAGCAGTATGGGGAACATTCACAGAAGAGTTTAAAACAACCCTCTTAATGTCAGTGCCCATTGGCATGAAAATTCAAATTCAATAGTTTCCAAAAGTACATTTCTAATTGTACTTAGATAACTGACTCATGGTTTTAATTCACATCCCAGTTTTGATGCACTGATTTATAAAGAAAGTTAATGTGTCTGTTTATTACAAGAGTAATTTAAACAGTGTCCCTTATTTTCACAGCCTAAAGAATTTCTTCAATTCCTATTCCAAATATTTTTGTTTGCTTGGGTTTTTTTTCATAGTGAGGAGTAAGTATTTAAGTCTTGCTCCCTAATAATATGCTCAGCCTTTGTCAAACAAGGTGTAAGGTACTATGCCTTTGGGAAAATATTCCTATCCAATTTTTAAAGTTATTACTTCAAGAACAAGTAATTAGAAACCATAGAAAAATCAAAGATAGCTTAAATGTCTTTGTGATTCAGATAAGTTTGGACTGTAAAAAAATACATTGTTGTATGAACAGTGAAATTTTCAAAGATCACTAATTTGTACCAGTTTTCTCCAATGTGTTATTTATGTATATTTCCTAAAATAATTCAAAAGCTTTAGAATTATTTAGTTTGCTCACACAAATATTTAATAAACTGTCACGATGCCATGCTTAGAAGTTTTCAAAACATGACTGGACGCGGCACCCTGCTCTAGGTTGGAGATAACCTTGCTATGAGTAAAGGATGGGATCAGATGACTTCCAGACCATCATCTTTTCTTTTTCCCCCTTTATCTGAAAGGAATTTCCTTTACTGCAGTTTGTGACCTCTGCCTATTGACTCTTCACTGTGCACCTCTGGGGAGATTCTGATCCTGCCTTCCCTACAATCTCCTTTAGGCAGTGGAGGATTTCAGGTCCATTGGACTTCTCTCCTACAGGTTGAACAAACCAGTAGTCCTCCCAGACCATGTTTTTCAGCACCTCAACTATCTAGGTGGCCCTCTGAGTTTGCTTCAGCTTCCCAGAGACTCACTTGTACTGAGGAAACCAGTATAGTGCAGTTTTCAGTTTTTTAAATATAGAATCATAGAATCATATAAAGGTTTTAGTTGGAAGGGACCTTAAAGATCATCTAGTCTCAATCCCCCTGCCATAGGCAGGGACATCTTCCACTAGACCAGGTTGCTCAAAGCCTCATCCAACCTGCCCTTGAACACTTCCAGGGATGGGGCAGCCACAACTTCTCTGGGCAACCTGTTCCAGTGTTTCACCACGCTCATTGTAAAAATTTTTTTCCTTATATCTAATCGAAACCTACCCTCTTTCAGTTTAAAGCCCTTACCCCTTGTCCTCTCACTCCATGTCCTCATCAAAAGTCCCTCTCCAGCTTTCTTGTGGGCCCCCTTCAGGTACTGGAAGGCTGCTAGAAGGTTGCCCTGGAGCCTTCTCTTCTCCAGGCTGAACAGTCCCAACTCTCTTAGTCTGTCTTCATAGGAGAGGTGCTCCAGCCCTCAGATCATCTTCATGTCTCTCCTCTGGACCCGCTCCAACAGCTCCATGTTCTTCTTATGTTGGGCACCCCAGACCTGAACACAGTATTCCAGGTGGGGTCTCACGAGAGCAGAGTAGAGGGACAGAATCACCTCCCTCGATGTGCCCACCACACTTCTTTGAATGCAGCCCAGGATATGGTTGGCTTTCCGGGCTGCAAGCGCACATCTCCGGTTCATGTTGAGCTTCTCACCAACCAACACCCCAAAGTCCTTCTCCTCAGGGCTGCTCTCAATCCATTCTCTGACCAGCCTGTGCTTGTGCTTGGGATTGCCCCGACCCACATGCAGGACCTTACACTCGGGATGTGTCTTCTGCCCTTTAACATTCTATTGAAATCTCTTGGTCTGTGATATTTTGCACTATGTTTCCATAGTTTCAGCAATACTAGGGAAGAAAAAAGCTTAAAAGCTTTGAAAACCATAGATATGTGGCTGATTTTTTTCCAAAGGACAAGTTTTAATGAGGTTAGTTAAAAAGTATAATTCATGAATTAGCCTTCCAATACAGAGAAATGTGCATCTTCACAGCTGTTACAATTTGCTTTATTTTGGCTATTCCTTTGATATGTCTAATGTTAATAATGAGCCTGATGAAATATTTGAAAAAAACAACACATATAGTCCACATAGCTGGTTTTGGAGATCCACAAAATTTAATACAGATCACAGAGGAGCTTTTTAAAGAAATGTGAAATTGACAGAAATCAGTAGAATTGAAATGCTCCCATCTTGCAGTGAAAGCGAAAGGTTAAAGTTTCACCCAAATCTGGATTTCCCATGGTCTACCAGAGTTAAGATAACATTTCTGTGACGTTTCTCCTTGCAACTGTTTTTCCTCTAAAAAATAACCATTTGTAATAACAAATGGACCAGGAACTCATCAATGCATTCAGGGTCAAGATGAATCTGATTTCCACAGAGCTAAAACAAAGAATCGAAGCCAGATGGAAAAGCAAGTTGAGAAAATATTTTTAACAGCAATTCGCAATGATACAGTGCTTCCATTGTTGTACCCTGCAATTATAGGACCTGCTTCTAACCATGCCTTCTCTCTAAGAATGTCTCTGACATATCAATTGGAGACAGAGGTGTCCTACATTGTCTGTTTGCATACAGTGGGGATTAACAGGAAGAAAAAGAATCCTGTACTGAAATTACCATGATGTTTTAATGAAGAAATGCTGTGAGGTCATATATAATATTTATTAAAGGTAGATTATGGGGGTTTTAGGATTTTTCCTGGAAGTTTTGCAGTAAGTTTACCTTCACAGTAACTAGCCCTGACAAACTAACTAAAAGAGGAGTTCCTTGGGGGTTAGTTTTTAACTTTGTCCTGGAAAGGCTGCTAGGAATTACAAAAGAGAAAGGGAAGACCCATTGCAAGATTATTTTAGGGAAGTATAAAACTTTTATTTTATTTTGTTCATATCACTTTTCTGTACAGGCATTGGAAATGGAAGAGAGTCTGGCATACGTTTTTGCCTTAATATCAGTCCTAGAAATGTGTTCTAATGAAAGTCACAATACAATAGATTTATGTATATCCACCAATGTATGCATCAAAAATTGTTCTTCTGTTACTGAGTGTTTCAATGTCTTCATGGAATTAATTTTGGTAAATCAAATGAAAATTTTACTATAAGATATATCAGACTGTGAAGCTTTTGCTGTGATAGAGAACATTTATATGTTTATGAAACTTCTTTTCCACTAACTTCATCCATATTAAAGCATGGTCATTGTCTTTGACATGTTTCAGAACTGCATCCAGATGGAAGTTGAAACACTTGTTCTTCTTATTCAGGAAATATCACAGAAAGAATTACCTTAATACATGAAGGATGAGAGCTTCATTCCATTCAGCAGTAAGTTTTGAAACACCTTACAAAATAGTATTCATTCCTTATAGAAAGAAATTATCAGTTATTTCTCCATACTAGCAAGCATGTCTAGCATTGAGTCTTCTGTGCACAAAGTCCGCACTTTATCACTAACCCTCTGGAAGCTTTATGGAAGCTGGAGAAAATTAGTTATTCTGCTACTGCGATCAGTCTACCACTTTTATCACGTCCTTACTGGTGATATCTTTACGTCAGCAGATTTTTCTGGCAGCACGCTCAAAAGGAAGAACATTTTGTCTTCACTGACAAAGCACCTTTCTTCTCTACCATGCATCCTGTACTCAGTCATTCTATAAGACTTCTATTGGCATTTGTGCTGCTGATAAATTAACTTAATATTTCTGTATCTAGTTAAGCATCAATAAATTGCTCTCTTTTAGCTCTCAGGAAAAGTACATCCAAAATAATATTCATATGATATTTTTCTATTTATAGTATCAGAACTGCAGATGGGCCATGTGCTTTAGCATCTTTGTTTAGGATGATATAAATAGCTGGTCTCCCAATTATATTCATCTCTGAAAAACAGGTACTAGCTTTAGTGGGAGAAAGAAGGTCATTTTACCCAGTCACTCAAGTCTTCAGCTTCAGTTGAATTAATTGAAGTTGTATCAGATACAGATATAGATACAGATACATACTCACACAAGAGAAACTAAATTAAAACCACCAATATATGTCTCACAGGTAATCGACTAATAAGTAAATAGAAAAATACTGACAATGTAGAAAGAAGGAAATGCCAAATTTATGACAAGTGATTCCCAACGCAATCCGATCTCTCCTGATCAGCCTTGTTGAGAAATATCTTGATAATTCATATAGTCTCTATTATTCTTCTTTTTTTCACGTATACAATGATAATATTACAAACCTCTGTAGCACTGAGTTGGTAAAGGTCTGCTTCTCTCTATAAAAAAGAACACTTGATGGAAGAGAAGCATACCAACAGGAGAATACCAACACAGCAATATTATTTTAGCTGCTTCTGAAGACCATGAGATATTCTCCATCAGACTCCATATGAAACATAAAGAGATGGCTTACAAAATTCTTTGGTATCCAGAATACTTGCAAACATGCCTACATATTCTGCTGCAGAACACAGAAAAATATTGAAATATGATGCAATTTTAGCGACTCTCAAAATTCAACAATTATGAATTAGTTCTGTAAAGTCCCAAAATTGGCTCCAAAGACTGATTTACTTTTTTTTCCCTGCTGGAGAATGTCACTTGATTTTTCACATCCTTAGAAAAATTCTTTTTTGTTTTCCTTTCCAGACTGATAGAAGAGTTTTACCATATAGTGATGTTGATGACAAAATACTCATAAAATTCTAATTTCATCACGCCTTCCCCTGAGTAGGTGGAGGCATCCCCTGAATAGTTACCAGTGTTTTAATGAGAGGAAGCTCTGTGCAGACTAAGCTCTGGATTCATCTTATATAAGTGAGGTATCTGTTAGGGAAACGACCACTTTTGTCTCTTTGATGGATGCTCCTCCTGGAATCACTTTCCCTATCCTCCTTGCAGCAACCCCAAGGCCCCAGACAGGTGCTCCCGAATTCTATTTTCCTTACCACTTCCAAAGTCATAAATATGACCTGTCAGCAGATTCAGCCTTCAGGGTAGGATCCGTGCTACTAAATGCGCATCTCAACCTATAAGCTGGTTTCTGAATTCTCTATATAGTTGATAGAAACAGCTGATTCTTCTTATTCTGAGGCAGCTGCCTAAAGTACTCCAGAGGATTTACACCTTCAAAGAGCCTTTTTCTATTCATTGACTATACAGGATACCTGGAGGGAGTAGTGGACCTCTGATGCTAAAAGAAATGAATTCTGTTTTCCAGCACCTTCATTTAGGCAACTTGGAAAGTAGCAAAAAGGCATGGGTGTAATTCTGCTAAAACTACAATGCAGTGGAGTCCAGACATCTAACATCTGAAAGCCGAAGACCACAGGCTATAATCTCCCTCGTTTTTGAGAACTGACCATTATCTTACACTTTGTTAGCGGTTATAGCCTTCTATCATGCATAGCTGTTAGTCATTTTCTAAATGATGTTTAGACATGTTTAGAGTTCCTATGTCAGTGAGAGGTAGTGAGATCACATTCTCCTTTCTTTCTCTCAAACAGCCATAACAATTAGAACCACTACCTTCCTGTCTTCCAAGTTTGATCAGGTTTTCATATATATAGGGCTATTGTATTGATGAGTAACTTCAGGTGAGTCTCTTCTTGTTCATTGAAGGTTTGAATCACTCACTGGAAATATATCATTTTACTGACTATAGAAAGACTCCAAGTAACTATATTCCTAACCTTGGTATCAAACATACCTAGCAGTCCAGCCCTATGTGTACCTGTGCACTCCACCTATTTTAACGGTCTCTTTCTTTTTAGCATCTGTTCCCTCCAGTATCTGTCTCTGTTATGACAGTTTTGTTTCACTGAAAGCAGTATCTTCTTTATTTTTATCTATCTTAACACCAATAATAAGGAAAAAAATTGTCCTGGTTTCAGCTGGGACAGACATAGCTCTTCTTTTTAGCAGCTAGAAGAGCTCTGTGTTTCAGATTTAGTCTGGGATTTGTTATGAGAAGAACGCTGACAGCACACTGATCTTTATAGTTGGCACTGAGGTCTCAAGGACTTTTCAGCTGCCGTGTTCTTGCCAGTGTGCAGGAGCACAACAGGATAAGTGGGAGCATAGCCGGGGTGGGGAGTCCACAACTCTCATTATGATTTGTACTTAGATTTAGGATTGAGGGTCAAATTGGCCAATTAGTATTCCACATCATGCAGTGTCATGCCCAGTATAAAAATGAGGGTCAGCTGGAAAGAAGGGACTTTGCTCTTCCAGGACTCTCACTTTCAGACTCTCAGAGTGCTCTCTCTGTCTCACTCTCTCTATTTTCAAGCCTCTCGCTCATCCGGGATTGTGATGTCGGGACTAATCTGTTTCAGGATCGTTAGTTCGGGATGAGACAAGCCTCGATCAAGGGGTGATGAGCAATTACACCGTACATCACTCATTTGTATATATTATCTTTGTACATATATGTATATATTAATACATTAGTAGTAGTATTAAATTGTTCTTATCTCAATCCACAGGTCTCTCTCCCTCTTCTCCTTTAATTCCCTTCCCCATCCCTGGGGGGTGGGGGAGGGTGAGCAAGTGGCTGTGTCGAGTTTAGTTGCCCGAGCAGCCTAAACCATGACAAAAATAAATCTCCACAATAGAACTTACTGTGCGACAAGATGTCATTTTTGAAAATCCAATAAAAATGGTAAGTTATTTCCATAGTTACACACTCTATAGCAACACAAACTTCAACTCTCAAGATGCGTAGTTCTGTCTCTTCTTTCTTCTTTTTTTTCCCCTATGTCTCATCTATTCCCTCTGATCTTCAGTCACAGGGTATGTTCACACTGCTTAACAAAGCCAGGAAAAAAACATGCAAGCTTTAACACACTTTGACTAAAACAGCAACTAAGTCAACATCACAGGGGTTTTACAAGTAAAGTTAGCAGGCTGATTTCAGTTCCTACATGCCTGAACTCTTATTGCCAATAAAATCTAAAAGCTAGGCCACCTGTCTCAGCTGTTATTTCAAACCTAGCTAGCCACATTATGTCACAACGGGAAAGCTTCAGGCGACTCCAAGCAGACCAATGTTCCAACGCAACAGGAAGGCTTCAGACTCTACTCTAAAGCAAGCCCACACTCCTCCAAAGCTCAGGAGGAAATGCCTCACACCTAGGAGTAAACACCCCACCTTAATTAGTCTGAAGTCACGTGGTTTACTAGATGGGTCAAGGCTATTGGTCACTTGACCATCCATCTCCCAGAGTGATCGGCTGAATGCTACAGCACCTGTTTCAAGGCAACTTTCCCAGTGTAATGAGCCACAGGTGTTTCTTAGCCAGCCTGCATGGGGAAAGAATTTTCACAGGATGCTGCAGTGGCCAGAAGATTTCTCCACAACATTACACTTTTTGCTGGAAGCAATTGTTATAAAAAAAAATCATGGTTCCAAAAACAGTTGTTAAGTGATACATGCTTTAAATTCTAGAACCCTTACACAAAAACAGTAATAATATTACAATCATTCAGATGAAGAATTCTCTTTACTATTCTGAGATATGAGTATTCCCAGTCAATCGCTTTTGTTAAAGAATCATAGAAAAAGTAATAGTATGGTGTGCAAGATCCACATCCAGGACCCCTTTTATCAGATCCTGTCTTAGGTATTGCCCCTGCTATTCTGTCTGAGTTCAAAAGAACAAGCAAATAGCCTTGTATCCACCCAGAGTCTGATTTCCTGCACAGTCAGGAAAAAGAAGGAATTTATAACCCTTTCATCTTAAACACTGCCAGAGGTATAACATCTATGTGTGCATTGACAGGTTGCCTTCAATCCTTAAAAACCAGACAGATATCCACTTAAGGCTCGTACATTTTAATTTAAAGTCTTACAGTCCACATATAAAAGTATCTGAATACTCTAAGTACCCTACCCTGAACATGGTTAAATCAGAATTTTAGATGGCAACAAATAATTAAATTCCAGAACCTGATACTATGAATAGACAAATGTCTCAAGGCAATTAAAAATACAAATTCGTTCTGGAAAACAGTCCTAACCCAACGTCCTTATTGTGTACTAGGGTCCTTAGTGTGTACTAGACAGTGGGGAAAAAAGCTCTATATAGCCTGAAAAAAAGGGGTTAAGGGAGTCAACTCAGTCCTGTATAAGATAATGAAAGAGCTGATGCACAAGAATGGAGAGAATCATTGTAGTTCAGTGAAGTGTAGCAAAGAAACTGTAAACTGGGAGTTATTAGAACAATAAGATACCAGATGTAGTTCAGAAAAGAGTGCACATTTTTAAAATTATTTAAATTATTAATCTACTACCATCACATGAGTCTAAATATTTTCCTTGTGTAATCAGAATTACCTGTTTGAATTATTATGGTCTTTGGGATAAATACCTTAATTAAAATTTCTGTTCAGGTTTGGGGGAATGTTGTTTTCTTCTTTTTTAAAAAGTCAGCTATTGTGGAGTTTTTTTCCATGATTTTCCTATTATTTACTAGGACAAATAATTACCTTCGTCCACGAAGATCACTTATTTGCATGCTACACTTCTAAGAAAAATATATCACAGTGGTATAAGATAAATCATAGGAAAACCAGACTGCAGTTTGGGCTATGATGGATTGTGTTACATTTAGACAGACCATTAATTTGAAAAAGGTTTATTTTTGTTTTGGTTTTTTTTTTAATAAAGAATACAAGTAAGCGCTTTTAAACAATTTCTTCTAAAATTTTTGGCAAACAGGAAAGGAAGGAGCAGATGTGAGGAAATACTTTTCCGAATCCCTAGCATGAGGTCACAGACTAGAACACTGCAGGAACTGCACATCTCTCTTATTTAGATTTACAGCACAGAGTTTTGCACGAAAGGTGATTTGGTTATCCACCACAACTTTTTAACCAGTTTGCTTTTCCCAGTGACTTGGGGTTTAACACGGGTTTTTAAAATGCATGGCTAACTGACAATGCTATAGAAACATACCAGCACTGAGACAATAAATCACAAGAGAAAGAATGATGTAAAAACATTGAATACTGCAATTTCAAAATGTGTTTTATATTTCACGCACACAAAATCTACAGTTTTAGAAATTGCAAATCATATTGTATTTATTAAGTATTTCAAACAATGGTGTTATTTTTACACATGATTATTTGTCTAAATAAGATTTAAATTTTGAAAAAAAAGCTTTTCAGTCATAAATATCCCCAGCTTACCATTTCTAACTGCTATGGATGAATAGCAGCTGATTGGCCTATACGCTCATCCAAATGACCATGTAAGATTAAGTTCATAATTAAAACCATAGACTAAAGCTGTTTTTTTGCTGGGGCTGTAGTAGGCTTAGCAATTCATCAATATCAAATAGTTGGAATATGCACATGTGCATACCTACTTTGCATGAAGCTAGATTTTTTTTTGACAATATGTATAAATATTCATTAAAATTAATAACTCACTATATCTTCTAATTTGATCTATTCTGCTAGTCTGACATATGTATTTATGAGACATCTACTGCTGCCGCGCCTAAATAGTAAACTTTAAAAGATTTACCATACATTTTTAATGTTATCAGAGAGACATGGAAGCTGACATCCAATTTTTAATACATAATGAAGAAACAGGCATGTAACTCTACCAGATGCCAGTTACACATTCAAGTTTCTGCCCATTTCCTAATTAGACCTCAAGCATCCTCATTTTCATGGCATCTCAGCAGAAAACTGCAGCTGGTTACAGATCCAGCTTTAGTGACAATTTATACATTCAGGAATTTCATGGTATAGTAAAAAAAACCCAAAGTACATTGTTTGCAGAGGCATATCGGACTCATGCATTTAAACTGCATTTTTCATATGAAAAATGTTGGAAAATTTGTCCTATTTAATGAACCCATTCTTCTAGAGTTTATTACTTAATAGATTAATGAGACAGCTAAAGATTTGCACAAGATGGATCTGTGAAATCTCTGGTTTTCAGATCCTAACAAGAAAATATGACTGCAACTTTATTTCCATTGGTGCTAATGGAAACTGGTTAGAAACAATTTGAAAAGTCTGAAATTAGAGCAGAACGTTTGGAGAGAAAAAGTAGTTTCACAAGAGTGGAAAAGGATCGGCAAGCATTTAGGAACAACAGGCATGCACAAGTATCCACAGGCACACATGTACACATCGTATTTGAACTTTTTTTTTTTGCTTTTGGAATCATCTGATTATTATCTGCTACCTCAAGAGAAACACAAAGCAAATAGTTTCATTTTCTTTTCCTTTCATTTTTATGAATTTTTTCCTAACCTCTACATTTTTATGGGTTTGTCTAGTTTGTAGAAAAGGAGGCTGAAGAGTGACTTCATTACTCTGTACAGGTTCCTGAGGAGGCGGAGAGGGAGGTGCTGAGCTGTTCTCCCTGGTATCCAGTGACGGGACACGTGGGAATGGTTTAAAGTTGTGCCAGGGGAGGTTAAGACTGGACATTAGGAAGCATGTCTTTACCAAGAGAGTGGTCAAGCCCTGGAACACGCTTCCTAGAGAGGTGGTCGATGCCCCGAGCCAGTCAGTGTTCCAGAGGCATTTGGACAATGCCCTTAATAACATGCTCTAACTTTTGGTCAGTCCGGAATTGGTCAGGCAGTTGGAATAGATGATCATTGTAGGTCTCTTCCGAATGGAATTAAACTGTCCTGTCCTATCCTATCCTATTATCCTGTTATCCTATCACCTGTGCATAGAGATATATCACAGCTGATGGTCGCTAGAGATGTACTAGAACATTGAGATCCAGTTTGGTACCGCAAAATAGATATTAAATAAATAAAGAGATAAAATTGTAAAATCTTACTGCTTTAATTTCCTTTAAAAAAACTGACAGATTAGGTTTTTTCCCATTTACTGCTCCTATTATAACCTAACAGACTCTTTTCTCATTGTGTCACCTTCAATACATTGCAAGATTGTAGCTGTGTGTGACAACTTTATAAAAGCCTAAATGAAAAAAATTACAGGAATTGTTCATTCTTTTCCCTGCTGCTGTTGTTGCAATATGCAAATGACAGAAGCATAGAATCATAGAATGGTTAGGGTTGGAAGGGACCTTAAAGATCATCTAGTTCCAACCGCCCTGCCATGGGCAGAGAAATCACTATATACAGCTTGGAAAACACTAGAGGGAGAGGAAATTTTACTCTCAGTAACCTAGTTTTCTTTAATCAGAAAGCCTTACAATAATATACTAATGTAAAGCACAGAAAAACAGGAATTATGGGGAAATTTGAAGAGCTGGAGCATGGCAATACCTATACTTTAATTCTTCTTCCTTTTGATTTATCTCACCTATTGTAGACATCTATAGTTGAGATAGTGATCCTAAGTAATAAAGTTCATAGTTGTAAGCACTCTTAAGTGTAAATCATTTCATCCTAAAGGTGACATGTAAAACTGTAACACTTTAATAGTGTCAGTTTCTTTTGACTGATAACAAAAAGTCAATGCAATGGGCTACTACATGTGAATTCCGTTTTAATTTTTCCTCATTCTTCATTTGAGATGTTTTCTCAAATGTAAGCATTGAGATAACACTTGTAAGCATCTCTTACTAGTGTTAATCTTTTACATACCATTAAATGTCATACACTTTTAGATAACTGTGGATTTATTATGCCCATATATACAATTAAAAAGATCATTTAAAAAATGCAAAAATTTCAAGTAAAAATTTTAGAATTATTTTTATTTCTAGATCAAAATATAAATTTAAACTGTTCCTTACTGAGGGACAGCTTGCTTTCAATGACTAAAAACAGTTTTCCTGACTAAAAACTTTTGATTTTTAATACTTCTGTGTTGCTGTAATTGAGAAATGTCTTACTTCAAGCAATGCAGATGTATATCAACAAAGGATTTATGACAAAAGAGATTTCCTGAATGATTTCAGGAGGTTTCAGGCAAAAGTGGGTATTAATCATGGGAACAATAAAATTGTTTGTTTTTCTTAAAATTGGATTGTTTGTTTTGGTCAGGGAATTTTCAGTCATTGTTCAGGGGATAAGCTGTTTCAGATCAAACTTCAAAGATGATTTTGGAAATAATAGTGAAAGATTAAGCTGAGGTGTTTTTTTGTTGGCAGAGTAGGTAGATAGCCTAACTGTTTGCATGTGTACACTAGGTACTCATTGGTCAGAGATGTTGTTTTATCACTGTAATCTTATTTGCTTTAGAATATATTATAACAAAATTATGGCAAGAATTAGGCCTGAGTCATGAATTAAAGCAAATGTACTTACTGAAAGACTTTCAACTCGCTTTTATTTTTCACTATGTTTCTCAGCTGTGTTACAACATTCATGTTTGTATTCTTCTTTACAAATAAATTGATATAAAAGTGATGAGGTAATTTAATAGCATAATCTGTTTGTGTTTAGGGAAGCGAGCAATACCTAAGTCACTGTCTTTTTCAAGACATGAGGTGTAAAACCCTCACTTTGAGGTCCATGGGAGTTGGGCCAGGATCTCATCCAGTTACTTAAATACCTTATTAATGAATTTCCTACCCCATTGCAGGCTGATTAATATAGATTGTTTAGAAACTAGTGAAGGGTCAAGCATGGAAAGCACAAGATATCTGTGACAAGAAAATGAGATGATAGTAACTGCTGCATAGCTCTTCTACCAACATCTGCTCAACTATTCTCCGACGTGATGCCCGCAACCTCACTTCTCTGTTCTTTTTAGTTCATAAGACCAGGTCAAGATGTGACCAAGGTATAACAGCAGCCCATGCAGCCCACAATGTTGCTTGAAAGCCACTTTGCCTTTTTACTGCTCCAATCTTTCTGCCATCTCCTGTTTATAAAGATAAGGGTAACCACACTATGAAGGTGCAGAGGAGCTAAGTGGTTTCTCATTTGAGAGTTGTAGAAGCATTTTAAATATTTTGCATTTTATTAACTATTTATCTCTCCAATTTTTACTGCTTCTGTTGAAAAATTGAGTTGTGAGGGGCAAAGCTCAGGTTTTGGACCACCGGCAAGGTGTTCAAGACAGTTTTGCACTACCTTGTTTTCTGATTTACTTTTGTAGAAGCACTTTAATTTGTTTGATGGATAGACTAAGCACGTTGCTAACCAATCTGGCAAACAACTAGCTACTCAACTTCTTCAAAAATCATGTTGTATTTATGGATATTCCATTATTTCAGTTGAAATCAGGCAACGTGTGTACTTCTTTCCAAATATTGACCAGGTTCTGACTGTACTCTGGCCAGCTGGCTGCACAGCTGATCACGTGGTTGGACTGGCAGTTTGGAGCAATCCACGAGGAAACTGTGGGGAGCTAAATATTGGATAGGAAATTAAACAGCACTGCTGTAATCTGGCTTGTACCTTGAAGTAGCTTGGCTTTGGCTGCTCAAGTGGAGGAGACATTGTGTGAGGGGAATCTGATACCACTGACAGTCATAGATATGGGACTGACTTCAACTGGTCATGCATTTTTCTAAAATCCAGACGAGCATCAGTGCACCACATGTCATTTTTTGGGCCATACTTGTCCCAGACAAGATCTGTTTACCAAGAATGAGGAAAAAGTTGATACAGCAAGAGAGCATGCAGATGAACTCCTCAGGGTATGCAGCATTATTAGTAACCTCACGGAAAATCTGGCTTGGATCTGTTAAGAAAACAAAACAAATATTAGCAGTAATTAGGAGATTTAGAGAGAGAATTATTCACACCAACAAACCTTTCTCTCAGGTCTCATATAAGAAAATTATAAACCCTGCTGACTGCAGCCAAATAGACAGAACAGCAACTGAAACTAGGAGCACAACAGGCAAGAGATCAAGCTGGAAAAACCAGGCACTGCAGGAGGCAGAGTTGGAGAACACAGACTAAAAGGTCCCATACTGCACCACAAGCAGTGACTGAGTCGTGAACATTTGGCAGTGGGTCTCACACCCCTGTAAGAGTCTGTCCCATGCAGCAACCCTTGCAAGACCCACTACAGCTGTCAGCAAGTTGTGATAGAGACTTTGGCCACTCCATGGCAGGGAAGGGGCTGTAGCTCACACCACCACATCATTTACTGTGGTAAATCCTGAGTGACACACTGGGTAGTTTGCTTACTAGTTACCACTGTTTGAAAGTGGTATGACTTCTCAAAAGAGGGTACAATAATTGCAAAATCAATGAGGCATTCAGAAAGCTTGAAAGGGGAGAATTAGTAGAAGAAATGCAAGTTGCAGAAAAGATTCGGAACATTAATATATGTTATGCAAGAGCTATTGGTCTCTGTTATATAATAACTCCTATTGGTATATTCAATTTAAAATAAAAAACTTGTTATGGCGTTTCTATACTGATCTATCCTATTTACATAGTCAAGAATAAGTGAGACGTCAGAAACCACTTCAGACCCTCAAGCAATCAGAGGCTTCTCAGATCTATATAGAAATGCAGCTGTAGATTTGAAGCTGTAACGTAGTTCAGATTTGTTGTATAATATATCTTGAGACCTGTGAAATTTGCCTTCTAGTTCTAATGAAAGTTATTTAGAAACATTTGTTTAGTTATATAAGGAAGAGGTGGAAAGATTTTCCTTTTCACTCTGTTAACTGCAGTAAGTTAACTAGAATTCAGAGTGCATATGCTCTACAAACACCATTCTGGATCAAACTCAGCACTTGTTATTTTAGGATTGATGGCACTCATTCCCAAAGGCCCTCTCCAGGGAGGGTTGCATCTTGTACAAACTTGGGAAGGAGACAGCTCCTGCTGTGAAGGGTTTTCCAAGTAAAAATACAAATAAATGAGGTTAAAAGAGCAATCAGCCTTCTTAGTTACATGTGTCACAAGATTTATTTGTTTTCTTTGTTTTGTCTTTATTGCTTGGGATACAGAAGAGAAGAATGAATCAATGGGGCTACACATGGACCAGCAAAGAAGAGAAGAAGAAGAAAGAAAGAAAGAAGAAGAAAAGCCACCAACCAGCCTGGTCATGACTGTCAGCCTAGGCTTTGCTGATGTAATACCAGAACTGTGCCTGAAAGACTTACTTGAAAGAGGACAAAGATTCAATCACACAGCTTTTTCCATGCTCCCAGGACATTCAAAGCATCGCATGTCTAACCATGGATTTCAACACCCTGACTGATGTCAGCTGTACAGTGTGAAAAGATAACAAATTTGGACTTTCAAATTAAGAATGTTTTTCAGCAGCGAGATATTAAAAGCACTCCTGTTGTGTCAGTGGTTGAGATGCCATAAATATTCTACTAACTCAGAAGTGGTGTAACTTTTTCTATAGCAATAGATCTACATGTTAAGGTTTATTAATTGCCTGACTATTTATATAATGTTGTAGATGTAGGGGTTTTGTCTGTCTCTCTAGACCGTTAAAAACCTTGGGAAATCAACAGTAAAATTTATTAAGTATACTTAATTACTTGTGCTCTTCAGTCTTTTTAATGTTACTGTTGTTTCATTAATGAATTTCTGAAATGCTTTGTACTAAGACTGTTGTAAATCTTTTAAAATTAAAAAAAGTCGGCTAGAGATCTTCTAAAGAAGCAGGTTCACCATATCTAAACCTAGTTTTCCTTTCTTGTATGTCATTTTCTAAACAAAAGGATTTGTTGTGATTTGTGATTTTCTCCTTAATATCAGCTTGCCAATAGTATTTTGTACCAGTGAAACCTCAGACAAGGAAATAAGATATTTATCCTGCCAATAATGTATCCTGTTTTATGCTTTCAGGCTATGGAGTAAAAACTGGTATCTTATTTTAATGCGAACTCTCTCAGGATAATGAGACAAAGCTTTAACTGAAGAAGAATTTTGGAGAAAGCCCATCAGTTCTTATATATTAAGAAGGAGTATTTTAAGTACAAGTAGAGTATGTCCATTCTTTCTGGCGCTGCATTCCTCTATCTAACTGGTGAATGATCAGCTAACAATCATGATGATATTTACTGGCAATTATATTCTGATTCCATCAGTCTTTATTTGAATATAGGAATACTGCAACTTGTATTGCAGGCAGGGCTACTAATTGCCCCACCAATTGCTACCCCATGCAGTATTTAATATCTATACTGATAGAAAAAAACATTGACTAAACACATATCCAATAAGCAAGAAGACAGTAGACTTACCTGAGCTATAGTTTAAGCTCATGGAATAATATTTGGCTTTGAAGGTTATGGAGAAAAAGTGAATTACAGCTTTCCCTTGTAGACCTAAGACTCTCTCACCACTGGAGTATCTCAGATTTCTTAGCATGCAGCCATACATTTCAATTAGTATAGCAGTGATAAAACCTTTCAGTCTTGTGTCATTGTTATAGAAGGGTCAAGAAATATTAACATGAGCTTTGTCAACCCCTAGCAATATTTCTGCTTTACTGCTAGCAGAATATAGTGACGACTGGTAAAAATTCTTAATGTCCCAGAAAACACTGGGAACATAAAAACAAAATAGTAATGTCTGGGTAATACTTGGATCTATTCGGTGGATCTTTTCTATGAACGGAACAAATGAAAGACAAAAAAAAAATCAGACAGGCATGTTGATCTCATTTGTGGTTTTGGTTTCACCCATGTCACAGTGAGATCACCAAGGAAGTTGTATGTATTTCACTGTAACTGTTCAGTGCTGGTGGTACAGTGGGCATTAATTACGTCCGAAAACCCCGAGTGAGAGAGTCCCAACAAATATAAACATAATCCAGAATAGTACTGGACTTTCATACAAATAACTGTCAAGAAATGTCATATAAAACAGATGTGCCATCTGTGTGACTGAACATACTCTTCATTAGAAAGCAGACCACTAAATATATCATCTCTAATGACATCAATAAAAGCCCTGCTCATTATGCCCAACGAGACGTGCTTAGACACCTCTTTTACAACATCGAGACATGATTCTGCCTCAAAAGAAGCCCAAGCTAGTGAAGTCAGTCTATTGATTTATCCCAATTTGTCATGCATTGAAAGAATAATGGAAAATGAAGGCTGAAAGAAGAACCAAACAATTGAAAAAATGAAGATCTATCTGTTGGCTCACAGTAAACTAAGAATGTATCTGAAAACAATATCTAGTTATTTTAACTTCATAAGTTAATATGCTGCTTGATGACACTTCTATTGATTCTTTTCTGTCTCTAGGAAAAATCAAAGCACATAAACATGCTTGCACAATTAAAGCCAGTGGCAGAAGCACAGCATGGCCCCAAATCATGCTCTATTTAGTCTGTGACTGTAGCTTCTTTTTTTTTAAGTTTAGAGGTATGGGTTATCTGGGGTTTTGTTTTTTCCAGCTCTCATGATGGGACTTCCAATGCAGCCTGAGGCAGTTGGGCACTCAAGTGACAATGAATGTCTATGAGATTGAAAACTCATTTGAAAATCCTACTACAACTTTCTTTTCCATCTTCCCATTTGTTTTTAATACTCTGTGACTTTCATTTCAATTAGCCAGGTCACAGAGGGATCCACTCCCTCTCAATGATTACCAAACAATAGGAAAAGCAATGCAAATCTAATGGCTTTGATGCCTGTTAGAAACTTTCCCATCTGTGCATCATTTTGAAGCACTATATCTTTGGATTTATCATGCCAAAAAGAGTGGCTCAGGAACTCTTTGCACTATAGCAAGTAAACAACTGGAAAGTCATAGAAGGATATGGAATAGTATCTGAAAGAACAAAAAAATAATTAACCTTTGAAGGCTAGAACTGGTTCTAGTTTTATGACTCTAAGACTTTCCATACTTGTTCTCACAAAAGAGAAGATCCTGTCAAAACAGCACACAGGGCTTACACAGCTTTACTCTTTACAACATTTTCTCTTTACAACATTTTCTTCTGCAAACCAATTACTTGCAATAAAACAAGTTTGGGCTAGAAAGAATAATGCTACAGTTCTAAAGCTGATAATGTCAGTGTCTATAGTGATTTAATCCGTAGCTGATATTTCTGTAAAGGCAGTACATCAAAAACTATTTGAGCTTCTTTAGCTCCTCCAACTCCACATAACATTTTTCTGAACAACTACTGCATAAAGTATTTTTGTGTGTTATACTCATAAACTTTAACAAATAAAAAAAATACAACACAACAATATTTTCTGAATCTCCTCTCACGAGGTAAGAGAGGCCAATACAGGAAAGCTACATGAGCAGCGCAAGCGTTAGATTGCTACTCCTCTTACAGATTCTCTTTACCCGGTTGCTCTAAGGTGCTCTTGTGTAAGCTGGATATTGTTTCATGGTCTTAAATCCAGTATCTAAAAGTTAAGTGTAAAATCAGTATGAGAATACTCCTGTGATCACTTGCACATCTGTATTAGGACCATATTTTTCACTGCCACCAGAAGGATAAGATACAGAGCCAAGTTCTATTCTCAGTCACTGGTGTAAATCCAAAGTATCCTCATCAAAACCAGTGAACTTGTTCCAAATTTACACTCCTGGGCCTAAAGCAGAGTTCAAGCTGTCTTGCTTTAATATTCTTCAGTTAAGAAGAATGTCTGGCTTTCCAGAACTCAGAAACTGTGAGCCTGTGTACTGCCAGCTTAACAATAAAAAATCAGATTCTTTTGTGTTTTCCTGAACACAGATAGAGTGAAATTACTTTGACTCCAGCCCCTACACTCCTGTTGCCAGAAAATAGGAGTATGTTAACAACTGTCTTTCTGTCCAAATACATCCATTACTATTATTCTATCAACTCTCAAGCAATTCATGAAGTTTTTTCTGTACCCTGAGATTGAGTCTCATGGAGAAGTTAAAGGTTGGTTCCTCTAGCTATTCCTCCCCTGTTCTACCAAAATAATGAGTGAGTTTAGTGTGTCTTAAATCCTGTAGCATAATGGCTGTGCTTCCTGGTTCTATGTGTGCAGTGTATCCATAGGTAGTCCCAAAAGGCCAGGAACATTTATTTTGCTTCTCTTGATCAGAATATCCAGGGAAAATGCTCAAATCATGAAGTAACCTAAGAAAGAATAATCATAAAGTGCTTCCTACTAGACAGGAGAATTGGGGAATAGAGAGAAGCTAGAATTTCCCTCTGTGCTTTTTTCTTGTACCAAAATACCTGTATAGAAATGAGAAGTTGGAAAAGCTCGCAGAGATTTAGAAAATCATCTTAGGCATCCAGCCACAAAAAAATCTATGAGTGTGAGACGTGACAGTACAGGCTAGACTAGAACAAAACTACCTCATTCCTAATGCAGGTCAAAGAGTTACTGGAATACAATAGTGAATCACAAACCTGTAACACTGAGCAAAGCAACCAGACCACATAGCAAAGGACCGCTGGTCCTCAGGCTAGGAAAGTGTATGGGATGAGCACAGAGGAAGCTGGATCACAGAGAGCATTGTTTATGATCATAAGGAAAATACCAAGACAAAGTACTGATCTATGCAAGCCAAGGGAAATAAAGAACAGAGAATCAGTTTGCTCGTACATGACACAGAGGATTTTATTTCACATGAAAAAAAGAAAGACTGGGCATTTTGAATGAGATTGCCCACTACTGTTGGAAAGATCAGTGGAGGAATAGTGCCATAAACCACCTACCAGCAAATTCTAAGCCACCAATGTCGGTGAACACTCTTCCTCTATCAAATAGTACCTGTCTGTCAGTTAAGACTGAGGGCCATAGCAGGAAATCTGGGTTAGTTTTCACTAACACATTTTCATATTACCTGAACAGCTGGAAAAAATTCTCTCTTCTGGAAGGTGGATGTAGAAAATTGTGCCCTGACAAGGTCACTGAAGAATATTACTAGAAAATGGCTAACTATTGTTTAACAATGTTAAACAAAGAAGGCAGCTGGGAGGAGTGGGGCAGTGGCATAGGAGTGTTATTTGGAACTGATCTTCTGAGGAGGTGTAAAGGTATTCTTCATACAGGAAGAAAACATATGTGTTTTAATTGGAAAATGCTACTGTTTTCTAGAAGGCAGCTCCTGATTTAAGTAAGACCATTGTAGTGGAGAGAATGCAGCCCGTTGGGCAGAGGCTGTTATTCCAGGCCAGGGTGCAGGAATAGAAAATCATACACACCTAAAAACCACTATGGAGGTGAACAAGGCAAAGAGAAGGGGGGATCGGAAAGGCATGCCTTGCTGATGGCATGCACATCATTCTCTGGAAAATTCAAATAAGGGAGCTACACTGATCCAAGTAACTAGCTTAGCAATTGCATCTCGTATTCCAAAATAGCTCAGTAAATTAAAGGCAATTTTTTTGTTATTCTAGAAGGAAAATTCTACTCTCTGGCTTGCAGGCCTAGTCTGGCCCAGAAGACAGCCTCTGCTGCCCACCAGGGATGCAGCAACGTGCACCTTTCAACCATGCACTTCCCAGCCAGTGCCAGCCAGGCTATTTAAGTCTCCTGACTGCTGGCTGGCCTAGAAGAAAGCTCTGCCACATACCTGTCCTGCCAGAGGACTCATATATTTCCTGGTTGGCCAATTCCCCCTGCTTCTTCTCTCCTCATAGTCCTCCTGGGCAGGACATCACACAGCGTCTTACAGACTGAGCTAACCGGAAAAAAAGGGGAGAGAGAAGGCATTGGAGTGAATGAGAGAAGCTGGAAAGGCAGCAGGAGGTGTTTGGAGGAGTGTTAGGAAGTACAAGTCATTAGCAGCCTCTGAGTTCATTTTGAGTTGTAGCCTTCGGCAATAAAGATTCATTTAAGAAGAAAAGGTGAAAACCATTTCCTGTGTCACAAGGAATCTTTCACATCTGTAACCCAGCTGGTTTGGTCTGAGGGACAGGCTGGTGTTGCAGGGCAGTCAGAGAGCCCTACCAGCATGAGCACATCTCTTCGGAGCTGCACTCAGGCTGTCGGGGGCACTGTGAAACACGGAACGAGGGCAAGGAAAAGAAAAAGTTACAACCAGTGCATTTTCAGGCGTATGAAAGACACTGATGTTGAGCAATTCCAAAGAGAGAGTAATTCCAAAAGTATCAATGCTGACTGGTTCCAGCTAAAACAAGTGGAAACAGGATAATACAAAACCCTGAAACATAGATCAGTATTTGCTTTTCTTCTTTAGAAGAAGGAAGTGAGGGTAACATCCCCACCTCAGCAGCAGGGGAAGTTGAGCCAGTTCTTACAGGAGAAACAAGTGTGTCAACTGAGAACTTTAAACTATACCTGAAGGGACTTAAAAACAGCAAATTCAGAAGACAGATCCAGTTGCCTAGTTGGCAAAGAACTCTTGGGTTTGTCTGTTGATTTGCAGGTGGGTTTTTGCTTCCTCGCTTTACAACACTTTGTTTTATTTGTTGCATAAGTACAGAGATGTATTTTTTAACAAATAAGGGAGTGACAGCATGGCCATTCCAGCTGAGGGTGCAAGGCAGGTCCCTTCTAGCACAGAGATTCCCAAAAGAGATCTGCAATCCTCATGCCAGGACCTAGATGAGTCAGAGGCTGGCACTGACCCACCTGAAGGATCCTGGAGACTTCAGTGCGTGCTCCAGGCTCATTTTATGCCTTTACATTAACCCCTAGAAGCTTCTGCAACATCTCCTCCATGGGCATTGCCAGGACTGGGCAATAGTCCAGCATAGGCACAGCAGCTGGGAGCACAAAAGGACCAGGCATCTGCCTTCATATACAGGCTCATGGGGTCTGGAGCAGAGAAGAGAGGGAATGGGGAAGCCTTTAGATGTTGGAGAGCATTTGGCTTTTAATGTGGTCTTCCCAGCCATCACATAGCCCTCCAGAAAGAAAATTTTGGGAACCCCTCTTTTAATATGTTTTACTCCTTCCAGAGGAAAACATTCACCAATTCAGGGAGCAGCCTTCAAGGGAGTGTTTCTCACCAGCGGAGAGCAAAGAGGAGACAGCAGTGGGTGAGGAGCTGCCTCTGCACTTCTCCCTGAAATTGAGTACGTTTCCAAGCTCGTGCTCACGTCCCAGTGCCAGGGACTCTGCTGGCTGGGGCTAATGCACCTAGAAGGAGAGGTCACACAGTACAGCCTGCAGCCAGCTAGCCAAATGTGTTTCACAGCGTTTAAGCCCAGCCATTACTTAACATCTGCTGCCAGGAGCCACCTTGTCTGTGCTGACATCATCTGGTCAGGTTTTTTAGAGTTTCGAACAGAAACTATGACACACTCCAGCAAGAATAGGCACTTAATGCCAAGAAACAGACAGTATAACTCAGGCCCCCAGATGATTTTGAATCACTTATTTCTAATTCAACTTCATTTTTACAACTTTTGGAAGAATGTTTTTGAGACCAAAGCTTCCATATGCAGATTTTCTGTTCACAGAGCACTGCAACTTTTGAAAACATATTCAATAATTTCAATTTGAAAAATCAAATGTTTCACAATGTATTTCCTTAATAATATAACCTATATGTTCACTTGAACATGACAGACTTTCCAGTGGTAAGTATCCTATTTAAACATGACCCTAAGTCGTATTTTTATGACAGTGCCTTAGGTATACAGTAAGAACCACATCAAAAGGGTCATTAACAGCTGAAATCAATGCCACTCATATGCTGGTAAAGAAAAAATAAAATTAAATTTGTTTCAGCACTTTAGTATGACACTGCTGAGTATTAAATGAAGGAAAAGAGCTCGATAGCAGAAATCAATTGGGAATATAGATTATTTTGTCTAAAGCTATATGTAATTTTACCAATAACTCAGAGCCATCTGGAACATGGCAAAAATAGCATAACAAAATTATGTCTGAGCTGATGATTTTCATTTTCCAAACAGGACAGTAAAGGTCCGTTACTGCTTGGTACTATTCCACCTACTTCTTCAGAATAAATGCAGAGATGTGCATCAGTTAAATACTGCAAAGCACTAGTTGCATGCTACATCTGAATTTTATGGAATTCTTTCATTTAAGTTAAAGACAGAAGGATTCATCATCAGAGACCATAGACGTGGGAGCTCAAGAAGAATAAAAAGGCATATTTTCGTTTAACAGCAGAACAACAGGTCCAAAGATTAGAAGACTAGTTTTTCTGACTGTGTCCAGAACCTCTCCCAAAGCCAGAGATATCCAGGGTAACATTCACATGGAACACTCTGGGTTTCAGATCTACATCTCAATAAATTTACTGGAGTGGAAATTTTTTCACTTTTCAGTAAAAGGGAGATAGGGTTGGGCTGAAGAGAGAAATCCGAGAATAGCATGGGAAATAGTAGGAAAAAAAGCTTGTGAGCAACCTTCAAGACACCAATGGAAAGAGAAGAGCTAGCAGTATCTTCAGGGAAGTGACAGACTACTCTGGCCTGCCACAGCTATGTCAGTAGTGTTTTCTCACACCATTTGCCATGTGCCTTATCTCAGGACCTGCTTCCCACATCATTTTGAGTCAACAGCATAACCCCTCTGCTCAATATCATAAAACATGAATGTAAAAGAGGGAAAGTGCCAGCAACAGAACTGCTCTCCAGCAAGAGGGTAAAAGTCCTTTGAAAATGTGAATTTGTTTACAGAACAACAAGTCATTGTCGCCAAAAGACCATATTGACTTCAGTGTAGTTGAACACATTACTGAATTCAGTAAGAGTGTCTTTAATACAAACTTAAGCTGTATCATTTTCCTATGTTAATGCTGTAGATCTTTATTTTAAAATAATGGCAGTTTGAAATGATTAAAAGTGTAGATGAGTTAAATAAAAATACCTACAATGCAGTGTGCTTTCTCTAAACCAGGAGACATTATTTAGTGATAGCAGAAATAATAATACGAGGCAAGGATGGACTGTTCCTGTCTACTTTAGAATCACTAACCTCAACAAAGTTGAATTTTCTATCATTACGTCTGAAATTGGCTCTGAATCTCAATTCAAAACCAGAGTGCCTCTTTAAAAGCCAGGTCTAATTTTTTGCCTTAATTGTTTATTATAATAGTTTTATACATACTGGGTTCTCCTCCTGTACTGGACAAAGACTAAAAACTTTGTCAAGCATTTTCAGTCAACTATTTTTTTATAATGAAGTTGTAATTTTTATGACTTTATGAACTGAGTACTAGCAGTACTATTTCACTCTTGATATATGACTGACTGTGTGAGTAAAATAATTCTTTTTCCTGTGTTGTGACTCTGTTTTTCATAAATGGAAGGAGTCACCTTTTCCTGCCCATAAAATGTCCATGTCTGGGTCAAGATTTTAATGAATTTGTATAGTCTTTATAAATGTTTTGCAATATTATTAAAAATAACTTTTCAAAATAGTCATAAGACCATTTTTATTAAAGAGTTACTTTTTGCAATAGTCAAGACAGTTTGATTTCTTAGACATGTTATTGTAAATAACTCTCATCAGAGGGAAAAAAAGAATTAAGAGGCCCCAAATATGGCAAAAGTAGATGTTTGAAATATAATGACAAGAATGCTCATGTGTTTATCAGGGTTATATACTCAAAGACCTAATGACCTGGATTTTTATTCACAAGCTCAATGTCTACATCTATGTTTTATTTTACACTGTAGTTCCTCAAGCTGTCTCTTCTGGCACAAGGTAACAGCACTTTTGCTAAAACAGATGGCTTCTCTGTTCCTGTTCTCCAATAACCATTTGGCTCTGTTACTCTGTTGCATAGGCACTAATGCATATGGCTGTACGTGAAGTCAATCCAACAGCTCACAAACACACATATTCCTTTGAAACATGCCACTTCGGGCCTCCAGCAGTCAGCCATAAAACCCTGAAAAAAAAAAAAAAAAAGGAAATGGGATAAATCACAATAGATTCAGCTGCACACACCAGTCAAAATTAATCTCGTTAATTGTACAGTTCCAAGTCTTTGCTATAAAGCCTTTTCTCTGCATTGTGATGGTACTATGCTATAACTGTGCGTGTGTTTACATGCACTTCGTGGTGGAGATAAAAACTAAATTAACGTATACTGGGAGAGCAAAGCACAGTCTGTAAAAGTGGTGATAATCTGCGGAATTCATTGCCTAAAGTTGTCAGAGATTCTGAATCTGTTTCTCTTTTGAAGTTTTATTTGAAGTTTAATGTTTTGGATATGCCTTTTTCTAAATATATATATGTTTGTACTTGCTTCCAAGGTTACCTGTATTTCATTTTTAAAAATAGATTAACATTAAATACTTGCAGACTAATCTAAAAGTCACTGAAATTAATGGAAAACCTCCCAATGACTTCATTGGTCTTTGGATCACATCTTTAGGGAACTCTTTTCTTACAAACTGAGATTATCCGGCCATTGTAGTGTATAAGTCAGTATTGACATTAGTGCAGTCAGAGTGATTTATAATAGCTGAGTATCTGATTCTACCTCCGGTGAGCCCAGCTTTCCAAAACCTGAATCATTGTAATTGCCTTGTGAGTATTTCAGCCATACATTATTTCACAATGGACCACGAGAGTGCTTTGAGCAATAACTACAAAATTAGTTGAGACCTGCCAAAGACTACGCTCCACACTGTAAGGTAACCTTGTGGATACCCTGCTGAGCTGCTGTGTCTGATTACTGCAGCTTAACAGATCTATCTTTTCACTAGTAGAATCGCATAGAGAATAAACTAAGTACTCTGTCCCAGTCACCAATATAGATATAACTTCTGTTGCTGTGTAGCCTTGATTTATCCAGAAACGCTACTTTGGAATGACTCTCACAGTATACATATATCTGCAGTAGAAAGAAACAAGCAAAAGCAAAGGAAAAGCGAAGGATTTGCATTTCATATATAATTTTAACATTTTGAAAATCTACATTAAAAATTCACATCTTTTAAAACATGATGTTTTTAGCATTGGTTTTTTTTAAAGAAAGACACCTGGAACTTTGCAGTGCAGCTTCACCGTTCATATGACTGAAAAAGAATGATAAAGAGAGAGAGATGATATGCATTATCTAATTTCAGAAATAAATGCATTTCAGATCAATTTACACTGATTCAGGTCTTTTTGATGTTTATATATGACAATTTCTAAAAGAACCACTTAAAATGAGAATAAATAAACTGAATTTGTGTGTCATAACCCTGTCCATTTCTATGTTTATAACACATAGCAATGATTTTAAATAATAATTGAAATCATAGCTGGAATGTAAGAGAAAAGATCTATCTATCCAGTGAAGTTTTATAATGTACCACACATGCATTAGCTCTTTTCTTGCCAAAAGACTTTTCAGTGTATGTACTGTTCACTTAATTATAAGATGGTAATAATTGGATCACTGAGCCAGAGAAATAATGCTATGTGTTTTACGTGAGATTCTTTAAAATAGTTGTACTTTTGCTCAGAGGCAAAAAAGGGGCTTCTTTGAACACTGTTCAAGCTTTGAGTTATGTTGAAATATGGCTAACAATGGGAAACTGCTATAGTGGCAAAAATATTTTATTTCTGCTTCAGGCTAATTAATGTGGAAAATGTCTCATTTTTACAGCCTATATATTAAACCTTTTACAGCTATACAAGCGAAGCAATTTTCCTGAAACAAGAAAAACTGTGGACTATGCAAGATGATAACCTTTTGAAAGGGCAGACTTTCAACTGCTCAGCAGAACGTTTTATTCACAGCACCATAACAGTTGACAGAGCTTATCATTACAACGGCTACTCTACGTGAGCCCTCCCAAAATTGGTTATGCTCAGACATTGGAACATTCTTCAAGTTAACAAATCACGTCTTTGCTTTAAAAGCTTGCTCTAAAATCAAATAAGGTCAATAGAAAGGCTTCTTGATCTGTATCAGAAGTGGCTGAAGTTTTGGTGACGTATTTTGCAGATTTCACTTACTTATCACTGGATGAAAGCAGATCGAGGGAAAAAGAAAAATTATGGTCGTGACTGCAAGAGGCTCTTTGGGTTTCACATTTAAAGCATCTTCTTCACAGTCAGTGCTAGCTCAGCAATAAAAGCAGAATGACTTGCCCCAAATGTCTCCATTTTTTCCATCCCTCAGGTGTATGGCAGGGAACTCAATCATCATGAAGATGAAGTTGGCAGGAGGGATGTACTGCTTTGGTGAAGACTAATCCCACCAAAACTTTTAGCTTTTAGCAGTGGCAAAGGAATGGGAGTGGAGGCAGACACAGAATCAGGCCCACTATTACTCGATGGTCCAAGCAGTTTGCCAGGACTGAACGCCGTGAATGGCTCACAAAGCATGGTGCTTGAAGCATTTGCTTTACCTTTGACAGAGTGAAATTCTACCAACATTGGTAAGAAACCTTGAACCAACTATGGAAAAAGACAATGTCTTTGAGATAGCTGGAGGTCTGAAGTCACCATCTGGGTGAATACCGAAGGAGTAATGGAGGTGGATGGGAGTCTCTGAGATATGCATGCTGAGTCCAGGAAGCAACAGGCATTGGTGCACAAGGCATCTGGGACCAAGTCAGGAGAACTCCTCAGGATGCTGCACAGCACCAGGACCTGGCTGCTGGCATCACGCAGAGGGGAACTGCCTACCCTGTATCTTCCAGAGTAACCAAAAAAAACGCACTTAGTCTATGATCTAAAAAGTTTTGCCACCACTGTCCTGTGCTGTAGACTACAGTATTTCAAGAGAAGCTGCTCAGAATGACACTTTTCCTTTCAACTTCTCTTCTCACAATTGATTGTAGATAAAGAGCTGAATTAAAGGATAGAAAAACATTCAAGATATCAGCCCAGAAGGTAATATACCTCCAAAATATAATTTTTTTGTAAAAGCCAAAATGAAACTAAAATAATTCTCTTTTTGAATTATACCTACTGCATGATTTCCTAGGTAAGTACTTCAAGGTGCTGACTGTTGAGCTTTGCAGCCCAGTTCAGCAAAATGACATATCATATGCAGTAAATTACCCCATTGACGTCAAGGACTGAGCCTTTAATTTCTTTCTAGTGTCTCAAATACTAATTTAATAGGACACCCTTTTATAAGCAGCATTGTATTCACCTTCACCTTGTGGTTTTTTAAAAAAAGTCAGCAGTTCCCATTTTCCTAGACTATTCAGCTTGTGAATGTAGCAAATAATTACCTTTTAAGAACATACATTATCCATATCTAAACTTTCTTTGACAGAAAGATTCATATTCCGCTTAAAACTTAATTTATGAATGATACCACAGGTCATTAAACTGGGAGAGAAGATTGTAAATGCTGGACAGCCAGAAAAAGGTGAGCTTGACAGAAACAAAGAACAGAGACTCTATCAAGAGGAACCACTTAATAGAGCAGAAAATTTTAATTAAATTGCCTAAGACCATTTTAGTTCATTTTTCAGAACACATATTTAACAGTTAGCAGTTTGACAGTTGGAAGTTAGCAGGCTTTTGTTAAAGATTTAATAGTTCTGCCAGTTCTGAATCCTTCCTGAACAGCCTTGTATACTCTGCGTCTCCTGGTTTAGGGTTTTATACAGTATGCTAATCTTCCTTTTCCTTCTTTTTAAACGTATTTCATTGTTTTCACACATAGCATGCACCCTGTTTCAGTTGCCCCAAACCTCTATCTCAATCTTTTTGCTGGCCTCCCTCCTTCACACTTGCTTCCCTGTTAGGGAAGGACACTTTACCTAGGCTGGAGACAGATTATTGGTCTTATTTCCCTATTAGACTCCTTTTTCATTTCAAGGTGAGCACCATTAAAGCCTTTCATGATAAGGTCAGTGCTCATGAAAGACCTTCCTAATTGCATCCTCCTCTTGGCAGACATCACTGACCTGGACTGCTGCTCAGCCCCTGAAAGAGCGCTCTGCCTTTTCTACACAGAATCACAGAACTGGTGCAATATACTGTCACAAATTGGAAGGCTTAGTTGGTTTCCCTCACTACAGAGAGCTTCACCAGACATTTTAATTTCTTTCTGCCTCTGGCAAAGATCAAAAAAATCAGGACTTCTCAGGAATTCAAAGATCCCCGAGGGACAGGCTTTAGCTGTGTGTTTAAACAAGAAACTATGTTGTTCAAAAGACAGGAGTGGATACAACTCTTATGTAGAGTAGGGCAGGGCTCAAGGTGGCTGCACAATCTTCTGTCTGCCCACATTTCACATCAGTCAGGACCATGTGTGGACTGTCAGTGCTTCTAGACTCCAGCGCAGCTCAGGAGATCCAGAGCAAATGACAGGAGAATCAGGCACGCAGCTCATGCAGAGAGGGCTGTGCCTGCTGCTTGCAGGCTGTTTCTTAATTTTACAGTAGAAGAGTTATCATCCATATCATAGGTGTGCCTGCATTAAGAACTTTTTGCCAGTTGTTGCACTGTTTTGTGCATACCAGTAAGGCACAGGCAGTGCTAGTCTGGAAAGGTGAAATTCTGCCGTATTTTGCCTAGTTCTGACACTGGCTCTTCTATCTCAGGGAGTTTCCAGTTCAGTGTCACTTGCAAGATACCTGCTATCTCAGTCTACACGTGTCAAAATGGCTCATTATGATGGAAGAACTGTAAGCCCTTAAGGGAGCAAAATAAAGCATCCTGTGTGCCAGGCTCTTGTCTATCAGTGCGGATGTATGCTGGTAAATTGAGGTCAGGAATTAACAGTCACAAGTGTAATTGTGTCAGTCTCACCTTTCCCAGAAGCTGTTGCCCTCAGCTAGAGATGTCACAATCTCCTTAGAAAAAGGAGATGCAAATGCTAAAATCATGAGACTGAAGGTATTTTGAGGCAGGTTTCTCAAGTCTGAACAACATCGCGAATTTCCCAGGAGTCTATCTCTTTGATATTTTTTTTAATACTTTCCCCTACATTTAGGTTATTCTATCTCAATCTTTGACTCAATAACTCAATGCAATGGAGGAAGTAATTTGAGGATAGTGACTAATTGGTACAGTATTTCTTATATCAGATTTTAAAACAATATAAAAGTCACACAGAAGAGCATGATTTCTTGTTCTAACAATATGCGGAATAAACATTACTTAATGGCTGAAAAAGCAAAGGTTAAAACACCTACCATTCATTTCTCTTTGAGCAGAAAAAAAATTAGATGTTTTTCAGTTCCTACATGAAGATCAGCAAATTTAGTCTTTAGGGAAAGGTGTGGATGTGCATGTATACATGTATGTACATGTGCTCTGGTTTCACCCGAGTCTGATTATTTATATGGGAGAGAAATGCATAAAGAGAAAAAAGTAAAGTTGTGAACAGCTGTACTTCTTTAAATTGCATAGAGTATTAAAATTAGTGTGTACAGGGAAATGTCTGTAAATTATAAGGAATGCTGCTGCTATTTTCCATAAGACTGAGGGAGTGAGGTTTTCCATTTGGTTTCAGGGGTCCCTCACAAATATGTCACGTTCCTATTCTCAGACAGGAAAGAGTGAGCAGATACTTATATAAAGAGTTACCATAGTTATCAATATCCAAAAAAAAAAAAACTTCAGAAGGCTAACCAAATCTGTAACTACTAGAGATTAGGGTGAAATTTTCTGGTATAATCTTCGACAATTATAAATCTATTTTCAGTTTTCCATGTTTTCTTTTGAAGCAACTGATATGACTCATCATCAGAAACAGGATATTAGGTAGACAGACTATGAATTGGTTCTCACTCATACTATTGCAGCTCCTTTAATTGAGTCAATTTGCAAAGATTAAGGTAACATTTCCTATTTGATCATCATATGAGACTATGGCCATGTAATCTACCCATGTTCTTCCTTTTGTCCTCTGTAGTATGATGGCCGTTCCCATCTCTCTTCATGAAAAGATAAAATCTGTAAGTGATGGTGAGATATCAAGACAATTATGGAAGATATATGTTCATTCACACACATATCTTGAGGTAACTAAGGCAGATAAAATACTCATTAAATAACACTTATGAACAAAAAAAAAGGAAACAAATGTTGGCCCTCCTCATCTGAATGATTCACCCAAAGCAAGTTTCAGCGATGTCATCCTTGCCATGAGGCAGTCATAAAAGTACTAGTAATGATCAGCCATGGAGTTGATGCAAACTGAATTAATGAGCCCTCCATTATGGGGTTCTACTCAAGGGAAAAATTTTATGTTGCCTGTTTTCATTAAGTTTTTGTCATAAATAATATCCATTCATAATTTAAAAAGAAGACTTAGGCATCCAAATGAGACTCATAAAAGACACCATGCTAAGACAGGACCAGCCTGATCTAGCCAGAAGGACTGTATACACAGGGGTGTATATAGCATCCTGTATCTCCCCAGGACTAAGCTGTCACAACCTCTGAGGACCCACAGCAGAATGTCCTCTCTTGCATAACTCAGAAGATCTCAGGAGGTCATCAAGTCCAAATTCCTGCTCAAAGCAGGGTCAACACTGAATCCAGACAAAGTTACTTAGGGATTTGACTCTTAAAGTCTTGAAAACCTCCAAAGGAGACCTCAAGGAGCTCCATTTGTAACCAGCCCTCTGAAGAGAGTGAACCTTTAACCATGGTCATCTATACTCTCTCTTTCTAAAACCAAGAATGGATCCACAGTTTTTCAAAAGGTGGCAGCATCTGTAAGATGTCGACTGGCACATTCATGTCCACTTATTGCCCATGCCAATAAGGCACAGGCAACTCACTGGATCCATAGGGTATTGTCTTGGCATTAAATAAGCACACGGCCACTTGAAGCAATTACCACGGGCCCTGCGGGACATGGTCACTAGTAGATTTTCCTAGTGAACTGTTGCTGTAGAAAAAGTGTACTTAAAGATTTTGGAGTTCCCGAGGTAGCGACAGAAGTTTGGAAGATGACTCTTCAAATTAGCTATATGTTTGTGATGTGAACAGCAAAACATACATCATCTATATAGAAAACAATTAAAGTCACAATATTTAATAATTCAAAGGCACATATGAAGCTTAGAATGACAATTATTTTTCCAGCTTTAGTTGCCTGATTTAGAGGAAAGTTATAAAAACATGATTTTTAGCTTCTAGAGGCACCCTAGTGTTGTTTTCCAGAGGACACCAAGGTGAATATTTACATAATCCATAGCTAAAATTGAAAACTGAGTTACCAGCAAGTAAGAAAGCTCTAGATAAATTTGGAACACTCTACTTCTGGAAGCAAATCAAAGAAGTAAATGAAAGCAAAGCAGATTTGTTAAGGTGCTTTAATATTTTAATTGTTCTTTAATATAAATCAATATCCACTACTTGTTACTACTAACAGATAGCTTTAATCAAACTTTATCAACATACTGGAATGTAATTAATGAATTACAGGTATATTCCTTCAAGCAGCTGTAAGCAACTGTATTTCTGTTCACAGTTTAGAGAACTTGATGGAATGGATCATTTTTAGAGTTGTGAGGAACACAAGAGTCCTTAAATATGCATTACTCATCCAGAGCACTTCTCAGCTTGTACATTGTTGCTCGTCAGAGTGTGTGTGTGTCTTTGATAGCAAAAGGTCATTATTAATCACAGTTTGCTATGGTCAGACAGCAATCTTAATCATTCACCACAATAAAGGCAGCAGCACAGAGACAGGAAAAGAGTTCGTCATGTGGGTAAGAAAAGGACAACACTTTACCATATAAAAATCTTTGGCCTAACAGAAACAAGAGTTTCAGGGTGTTTATAATTTTTTTGAATGTTAATGACATGAGACAGGCTAAGCTACCACTGAACTACCAAAAAACACAACTTGAATCATTTAGCAAATTGACATTTAAAGTATATAGTGAATTTCTTCTACCTTCAACAAACTGATGTTCTGATTTATGAGTCAAAGATTTTCTTCTCTTTTTAGAATTCAGAAACTTTGGATTTCATATAATAAACAAAAAATAAAATTAGGACTATTACAGCTACATGTTCCAAATGTCTATCTTTTCATTAATTGGTGTCATAAAAGTTGTGTCCTTGATCTTTGCACAACTAGAAAAACCACAAAGCTAGCTTCCAAATTACTATTTATTACTACATAAGGCTCACTTACATGGTCAATTTTACTTTCATTTTAATTCTTTCTTTTTACTCTTCTTTCTAGTTACAGATAAAATACTGTATCCACCACAACAAGGGTTGCTGCAACAACTGACAAGCTTACTGTCTTGTGAGATGTGCTTTAGCACAGATAAGTGAATTTTTTTGGTTTTGTCATCCTATAACAAGGTAATAAGAATAACATGAAAAAAAAAATGAATAACAAAGTAGCTGTAATAATTTTCTGTATTTTGTCAAGCAAATGCAGGAGAATGGCACAACCATTACCAGTTAAGACTACAGTTTCATCTGTCCCAGTATCTGGTATCTGACAGAAGTTAATAGCACATCCTGAGCAAGAGTGTGCGAAACGAAGCACTATGAAGAAACAAAGCACACCTTCATCTAACAGCATCCCCTGTAACGTCAGCTAGTTTAGAAGTAATCTGTGTTTTATGCCATTTTAACTGCATACTTGACCATCATCCCATACTGAATACTGTTTTCATTGTTCATTTCTCATTTTTCAGAAATGTTTCCATTGACACTTGAATTTGACCTAATTCTCAAACTCTCTTTTAAAAACTTCAAGGCAGAATATACCTTTCTTCAGATGCTCTATAGTTATCAGCAACACAAAGAATTTGTTCAACTTTTCCACCATGGATTACCTTGACATCTGTTTTATACCTCAGACTTCTGCCGGGCTTCCTGCATCCAATGTATGTGGAGCTTTCCTTCTGCTCTTATAGCTTGAGACTTGTATTAATTCTGTCTCACACCTCCCTTTAAGGTCCTGGAAAAGCAGGCTTAAGGCTTGCCTTGGGCGCAGCTTATCCCAGTCAGAGGCCATTGCTGGACAGCAATAAAAAGAAATGTTTTGCTTTAGTTAGCAACTTAAAAATAGTCTATCTTTTATGTGAAAAAGAAGTTGATGTTCATCCTCCAAAAAATATAATAAAACTTCAGGTATATAACATCACTTCTGAAAGACTGTGAGTGGAAGATAAACCCCACAACTAGTATAAAAATATGATTAGAAAAAATCTGTTCGGTAAGCTATCACTCAATTCTCATTCAACACTAAAATTAAGAACTGTTAGCCTATATTCACTGTCAGCATTCCCTCTACCTTCAAAGAAAATTACTATTTAAAGACAATTGGTCTCTCGGACACTAAAATCCTCATTGCAATAGGAAGAAGCTAACTTCACTTCTCATCCTAATTAAACCAAGCTGGAAAATAAATTTTAAAGTAAATATGAGGCCTATCTTTCAAAAAAAAAAAAAAATCTACTTCTCTTACAGTTTAGAAGAGAGTACCTATTTAAAAAAAAAAAAAAAAAAAGAAAAAACAACCTAGAAATGAACTGTTGGATTCTAGTTTTGAACTTCACATGCGTAACAGAATCACAAAAAGCCACTACATTTGAGCTATACGAAAAACGTCTGCATTAGCTAAAAGGCATATATAAATCCAGATTTTGTTCATTATTATTACCTTGAGTCTACCTTCCAGTTTTGAAGACCATGTTTTAGCAAACATCGTCCTACCTTGCTTCAGCATAGAAGTTACGAGAACAAGCTAAAGTGTGCTGTGTATACTGTTAATTTTCTTCAGCTCCAAATTATGTGCCAGATCTTTCACACTCATTGTGATGACACAAAATATTACATATGTAGAGCAGAGTTGCACATTTTTTTCAACTCCCATTCCGTAGGGATGGCAATATCCAACACTTTCTTAAGTGAAGGAATTTTAAGGGTTTATGGGTTGAAGTTCAATAGTTATTATTTAGAAAAAGTCCACGTTCTTTCAAAAAATTACATGCTCTGCTCAAGTCTCACAGATTCATTTGCAGAAGACTTGCATATATAAGTTGTTTACAACTCCACAAATATTTTAAGAATGAATAGCTGATGCCTAGTTGCTTCCCATGCAAGGCATTTCATTAAAGAACAAGATAAGCATTTACCTATAGAAAAAGAGAATGAGGTATTGCTTCATTCCCTTCTGCTATCACTCACACAGATACACAAATAAGGCATGATCCTTGGCTTCTGCTGAAGTCCCCTTCTGATAAGAACACTTACATGAGTCATTAGCAGGCACAAAGCCAGAATTATTCAGTGCATCCCCAGGCTGTTCGAAGACACGCCAGGAGTAGGTTTGGCTTTCAGCTCTGGAAGCAGAACAGTAACTTCGAGTCACATTTCTCACTCCTCCTCTCATCATGTCTGGTAAAGGACTTGTCCTTAACTGCAGCTTCTTGCTCTTCCAGATGGTAACTTCTAAAGTACATAATAAGAAAGTGGGAACATAGTTCTCACATCTTCACTGATGTTGTAAGATTAAAAATCTTCGCATAAGAGACACAGAAATGCCAGCTCAAGGACAGGAGTATGCTTTGAAATTGATAATACGTTTTGAAAATGTTTCATATTTCCTAAGGGTTTGAAATAGAATTATAATACAACTCTAAAGATGTACAGCGGCTCAGGGCAGATTCTCAGCCAAAGTCAAACAGCACAGACTATGTCTCAAGAGCACGTGTAACTTGCTTTAGATTTCTTGCACACCTTTCAGAACTTCTCCTTTTGCAGTCAATAGGATTCAGTCAGGATTATTGTACAGAATCAGTCAGAATGCAGCTGAATGGAGTCCACAAAAAAAAAAAAAAAAAAAAAGGAATGATTGCTTTTAGAGAAAAATGTTAAAAAATACTGAACTATCTAAACCTGAAAGAAATGAAGCAAATATTGCACCTGCATCTTGTTTTCAGCTGTACAACAGTACAGGGAAGTCAAATGTGATAATCCTGTCCAGTTAGAGACTCAAAGGCTGTGTGAAAAGGCCAGGAAGCTGGAGATTGCAAATGCAAACAAAACATCTGCATGTTTTTACTTTAAACCATAGTCTTTGATTTATCACTGACTTTGTTGGAGTGTGTTCAGAGGAGGGTCACAAAGATGGTCCGGGGGCTGGAGCACCTCTGCTATGAGGACAGGTTGCGGGAGCTGGGATTGTTCAGCCTTGAAAAGAGAAGACTTCGGGGGGACCTAATAGCTGCCTTCCAATACCTGAAGGGAACCTACAGGAAGGCTGGGGAGGGACTTTTTACAAGAGTGTCCACTGATACGACAGGGGGAAATGGGTTTAAGTTGAAGGAGAACAGATTTAGATTAGATTTTAGGAAGAAATTCTTCAGTACGGGAGTGGTAAGACTTTGGAATAAATTGCCCAGAGAAGCTGTGGATGCCCCGTCCCTGGGGGTGTTCAAGGCCAGGCTGGACGGAGCCTTGAGTAGCCTGATCTAGTTGAGAGGCGTCCCTGCCCATGACAGGGAGGTTGGATTAGATGATCTCTAAGGTCCCTTCCAGCCTATGCCATTCTATGATTCTATGATTCTGTGATTCTGTGGCAAGACTGAAATGGGAGATTATTGAGGAATGTTCATGCTATGTACACCAAGGCATCACCGTGCAGGGTGTTCATAACAAGTTTTCCTTATTTGAGAGATTTTAACCTATATTAGCATAAGACGCCCTACATAAGCAATGACATTGTACATATCAATACAGAAACAGGTCTATATTACACCGCTGTTTCCTATTCCCTTTTTTCCAGTTTATGAGAGATCCTAAGCAAGACAAGTTACACAGATTTCTTAAATTAGAAAGGCCAATTTCTTTGTACTTCCAGTGTTGTTCTTGCCCAGCATTTCTTTAAAGTGTGTTCACAGGTCTTCTGGATGTACTTATCACCTGCATTCAAATGTTATTTTTCTGTGATTATCCATATTGTATTTCCACTTTGTAGAGATATTAATGTTTCACTGTGTTTCATTAGGGATTCACAAAGCTAATTTCTTCTTAGTATTCTTGCTTTTCAATTTGCCCTATATTGCTATAAATATTTTTGTTGTGCTATAAATTCATTGAGGACAGTGAAGATGGCTGAAACTGGAAGAGAACAATAAAGTATCCAACTTTTTAAAGAAAGGAGAAAGAAACAGCCAGAGGAACTATAGCCCAACTTCAGAAAGAATTCGGAATGAAAAACAAAAAAGGAAAACATTTGTAAATTCATTTAAAAAAAAGAGTCATAATTAATTACTCCAGAAAATGTCTTTCTAAATTAGTGTAATCTCCTTCTTTGACAGGTTAGGTGGCTAGGTGAATATGGAAAAGTAGCAGATTTTAACTCTTATAAGACCTCTGACACTATCCTGGAAGTCTCATAAGGATATATGATCTACTTAGAATAATCTAGAAATGGGTATAAAATGATGGAAAATTTATCTCAAAAATAGTCATCAACTAGAAGAACATTTTCTTTAAGGCTTGTCAAAGATCTGTTCGCATCCAATCCAGTCAGTATTTTAATTAGTAACTTAAATTTGGAGTAGAAATTGTAGTGATAAAATGTCTGGATGATACAAAACTGGGAAGATTTTCAAGCACATTACAATGGAAAACAGTGCTGAAATGCAGAAATGATCTGTAAAGGCTGATACAACAGAAGTGGGAATGAAAAATTTTCTTAAAAGGAAAAAGTGGTAGAGACTGGTAGAATGATATCCAGAGGCCTTAATGGTTCACAAAGGAAATATAAGACAGCAATAACAATGATGTTTTTCTACAAAAATTAAAGAAGAAAGCGATTTCTATATTCTTTTAACAGAGCATCCAATACAGAACACAGTAGGTGAATGTTGGAGTGTATGTAGCAGAAGGAAAGCCTCTGCTGGGTCCAGTCCAGAGATAATCCTTCAAGAAAAAGGTGGACAATTTGGGACAATCCAGATGAGAGTAGCAAGAACACCGATAGAATTGAGAGACATGATTGATGAAGAAACTAGTTTTGATTACTCAAAAAAGATGGAATGAAAACAGGATAACTTTTTTCCCCAGCACATAAAAGAAATGCTATAGGATTGCAACCAGCTGTTTTCCATGGCAAATCAGCTGTTCTCATTCAGACTCAACAGCTATGCAGAATAAATTGATATAATTTCCAAAGAGGAAGATCTGGTGCTGAACATGAAGCAAAAACTCCAGCCAGCATGTTAGTAAAAAAAAATTTTAAGGGCTGCTAGATCGCTTTAGAAAATCTTTGGAGATTTTTAGCAGGTTTGTTTTACACCTGTTCAGAATCCCTCAATGCAGACCTCTGGACTAAACCATCTTCTGATGTCCCTTGAACTACTTCTGTCATCCTCGAACTTACCAACAATGATTGTCAATGTCTAGGCAAGGTTATGAAAGTCAGCTGAATATTAGTTTTAATTGTGAAAGATGATCAACTCTGGCACTGAAAAATGTAACATATAAAAGGGTAGATATCAATTACCCATAAAAGCTATTTTTCTCAATATAGCCTGTCTTCTTTCAGCATAAGCAGGGCTAAGATATTTCTGAATTCAAATACAGTATCCATTCCCTTTGTCTGCAGTCTGTTGCATTTGAATTCATTCTATAGAAATAGGGAAATATTTATTTATTAAAAAAAAAATTTAAAAATGTATGAAATCCATGAGCAATTTTTCATTTGCAGATGATGAAATTTAGAATCCTTCAGAAACTGGAATGATATTACATTCCTAAAAATATTAGGATTTCTCTGTAACAATTACTGTTTGTTGATGGTAAAGTTCAAATTTTGAAAATAAGTAGAAAATAGCATCATGCCGTGTGATAAATAATTGTAAGATGCACAGTAAATCGAGTTCTATTACATGGGAAATTAATTTATTTTAATGTTGATCTGAGTAACCTAAATAATTTTTAATTTTATGGGATCTAGGAATTCAGAAACAATATATGATTTTTCACATGTAATGTATTCAATACTTAATGCATTATTGATCTTACCAACATACATAAAATATTTTTTTATAACCACGTTGTATTTTCCTGCCTCTTGACTGTATTTGAGCTAATTTAAAACAAAACACTAACTGACAATCATTTCAAAATACTATTTCATATATATTATTTGGGAAGTTATCATGCTTTCTTTTGATACGTATTTTTTATTAACTCTGCAAATATTTTGTGTTTTTAAAATTCCAATTGGGGTTTGTTCATTTTTCCTATTTTCTTGATCTCAGTAATAGAAATGAAAATTTTAAATACGCAGGAACTTCAGATAAAATTAGCATTGCTATTTCTCCTGAAAAATAAAGTATTCAGAATTTTCTTTTCCTAATTTTGTCATATTTACCTGTTCAGTAGAATTTCTTAAGTCATCATGATGGCATTCCTCATCTCTGGTGTAAAACTTACATGTCCTGCCATTTGACATAAGTGGAACAATGTTTAGATGGAGCAGATGCTTCTCAGGAGAGGTCAAAACCTTTGGAAAGATCTTAATGTAATCATAGTGGCTGAGCAATATATGTTAAGTCAAGAAAGAGTCAACTCAACAAGTTGTATCTAGCTGTTTGCTGGTTTTGGCTGGGATAGAGTTAATTTTCCTCACAGTAGCTTGTTTTCCCTAATTCCTAGAGCAATGCTGGTAGAGCAGCACTATCTAAAACGCTGGATGGTGATATTTAAAATACTCTAGAAAAGGTTTTGGATTGCTTTTTCTTTGATGCTTTCCCATGAAGACAGAGGTCTTTCTGACTCTAGCTGGAACACATAGCTATTGAGAGGATAAGGAGAAGAGAGAGGAATTGCTATGATACTGTCCTATAGACAGCCAGGAACAGGGTGCTGGGGAGAACCAGGGCAGCCCCAGCCCCAGACGTTGGGCACCTCCCTGGGGACAGAGATAGGCCAAGGATGGGACAGGAGAGTTGGAGACCATCACTGCTGCAGCCTAGTTGGGTCAGGGGCTGAGAGCCCTGGGGGAATTGATGTGGGGTCCTGAGCCATGGGCTTGGAAGATAAAGATAAAATAAGAAGATAAAATACAGCCATGCCAACCAATCTACCCGTGTCTTGTCCCTCACTGCAGCCATCAGCCTCGTCAGGGTCCAGGGAAGGATGCACATGTGGGCAGGCAGCATGGTGTCGCGATTCATTTTGTATGTCAACATTTTCATGTCAACATTTTGCATCCTGCATGTACCAGCCACATATGCTGCATTGCTATAGCTGCATATAGACAGCAGTTATAAGTACCTGTTACCTTTGTAATAAATAAACTATCTGTATCAGAATTTCTATATGTTTATAAATCATCATCATCTAATTATTAATCTTTTTAAAAAAATATAGTTTAGGAAGTATAACTTTTACTGTCCTTATAGCCCTATTTACCAGCATGCTCACGATAGACATCATGGCTACATTTATACCATTAAAACGAGCAGTGCCAGGGAACATTTCCAGACACAAGAACTTGATCTACAAGTTTCCTAGCATGGTTTTGGCCAGACAGATGGCAGCTCTCCCAGATGAGTACTGGGCACGATCAGGGAGCTGGCTTGGGCCAGGACTCATTCTCAGCAAACACCTGGGTGCCACCACCTGCTTTGTAGGGTAAGACAGATGAAGAGAAGGGAGATGACCAGAATGTGCCAAATAGCCTTGTGGCAGTGGACTGGCCTTGGCAAGTACTAGTTTACTAGTATAAATTTAGCCAACACTTCTTGAATGTCGTGAATTGTTACCCTATACAGCAAGATCACTGTGTTGGCTTTTTGTCAGGAAACAAAGAAATTATAAGTAGTCTACATGAGACTTTGCAGGTGACTTTCCTAACAAAGAAGTGTCCATATATGATGTGATGAAGAAAGAATTTAGACAGACGAATTATCAGAGAAAAGAACTTTGGTTTGAAAAGGAGGGCAACCAACCTTACATTAAGATACAGTTAAATAAAGTGTTTCTTTGTCTCACATCAAGCATATTATTTTGGATATACATTTCTCTAATATTTATCCTTATGGATATGGATAAATATGTACATACATAAACTATGAAAAAATTATATTGGAGGGATTAAGTTTAAGATACCATTTCCTGTACATGGAATTTCAGAAACCCTAAAGTATTTATAATAAATCAGAACACGTTTAATGCCTCACTGCAGATTTGCAAATACCTACCCTTAGTCCTCCAGGATTAAGGTAAAATCACCTTTTCTATCGGACTGGAACACAGCTACCACTTGCCATACTACTACAATATTCCTGGGAAAGAAGCAAGTTTTGCATGATGAAATCGGCCAAGATTGTGTTTTTCATATATGGAGCAATATTCTGGGCTGCTTCGAGAAGACACACCACAAACATCCACAGTGATTTAATCAGATATTGCAGATGTTATAAGAATTGTTTTCAGAGCGCCATCTGGTTTATTACCAGGGTTCATTTGATCGTTATCTATTTTAAAAGCTGAAAATAAATACGTAATTTCATTTCACATCAAGGCAGTTTCATTTTCTTCAGAAATGTTCATATAAGGCATCTTAAAACACTTAGCAAATAAAAATAAGATTGTGTGGCAACCATTCTCTTGCAACATATTCTGTTTAATTTATGAATGTGAAATACAGTGTGAATATCAATGTCCAACTGTTCATGTTCATTTGCATGAACTCTAGTTTGTTTGCAGAGATATTTTGGCAGGCATTATTGTGGAGTATTCGTTCATTTATTTTCTTAAATTGTCACCATATTGCCCTTCAAATTGATGAAAAGGAAGATTGTGCTGAAGTACAGGAAACCTACTCTTAAGGAAATGTTTTTCCATTGTCTCTGCATGTGCCAAGTACAATACATCTTTGCCTTTCACTGATTTAAAAACAAGGGCCTGCAGGGGCTAACTCGGTGGTCAAATTTTTTAGTGATTTCCATTGTTCTTTTGACAGGAGGAAACGAGAGAGAGTTATTAATTTTCTAAATAGCTCCCTAAGTCAGATGGATTTAGGAGTATTATAAAAAAGGAAATAGAGGAGTAAGTGTGAGGTAACCGTCTCCTCTATACAGGGAGAGAGCTTGCCTTTAGTAAAAGGAACCTACAAAAATGTGTAGCCAAAAATAGTAGTCACAGGAAAGTGCTTTCCAGAGACAAAATTCATAGCCATGTTTAAGTATAATCTGTTGCAGACCACTATGTTAACATGATTTTAAAAAGATCATGCAGAGACCACTTTAAGTAGTATTATTCACTGCCATTTTAGTAGATTTTCTTAATCCATTACTTGTATGAATAACATGACTTTTTTGTGTTTCAGATCAACTAAACTATTTCTCTAAGTGATGCTGGGGATAGCACAATGCATACATAACACATATCTCAGCTTTAGCAAGAATTTTGACATTGCCTTCCTGAAGTGAAATAGAGGAATTGTCTTGGAAACGAAACAGGGAAATATGGCCTAGATGAAAACATTATGGTAGTGCAAAACTTATTTGAAAACAGTATTCAGACAGAAGATTTAAAAAATTCAGTATCAAAATGGAAGCACATATTCAGTGGGATTATGTTATGGTTCCAGCCCTGGTCGGTATCTTCATCTTAACGACGTGAAAAAGTGTAAATAAGCACATCAACAGCTAAGAGAGCATTGAATGACAGGATAAGAATCTAAAATTCTCTTGACACATTGGAGAAATGATCCAAAAAATGTAAGATGCAATATAATAAAAACAAGTGCAAGTTTCAACATTTTAGTAGCAATAAACAACTAGGTGAGGGACAACTAGCTTGACAGCAGTCTAAACAGGCACAATCTAATGTCATGCTGCTGCAAAAAAATCAATATTATGGGATACTTGAGCAGGAGTCAATGATAGCACGTGAAGTAAACCTATTCTACTCAGAACTGATGTGGTCTTCAACCGATTATTGGGGTCTTTTTTTTTCTCTGACCATAGATCAATCGGACAAACTTAGAGAAAATATATGCTATGAGTAGGGCTTGAAAGAAATTGAATTATTTAGCTTAAAGAAGAGTGTGACAAAAAGAGACTCGACTACAAGGTCCAAGCAAATGGTTTATTTGCACTGCACTTACAGGTTTAACTGTAAGGTCCAAGATAACAATTTATTCGAACTGCACTTGCAGATTCAATACACCACTATTACAGGTTCTTAAGCATACAATGGAGGAATGCACTATTGCAATTTAAAAGCAAGATATACACTATTACAATACACTATCACAGCACACAAGAGAGTCACGAAATGCACTATTGCAGCACACAAAAGAGACAACACACAAACGCATTAGACTTACAACGCACAAGTGCACAGACTTAAAGCTGCTAAATAATCACTTACCCCTCCAGGTAAGGGCTCTCAATCCCAGGGAAGTTACCTTGGCCGGCGTCCCTATCCAGGGGGGAAGAATCTCCTCACAGACCAGCTGTGTATTTGGAGAAGCAGCTCCCGATTCCCAACCCAAATCATAAGGCTTTTATCCCCTGATTTACGTGACTGTGTAGGTACCATGCCTGAGGGGCTCTTTGGGAATGTGAAAGGGAGTTTCCCCTTATCGATCGTCTGAATACACAAAGTTGTCTGAGTACATAAAGTTGTCGGCTGAAGCAGAAACCTTCCAGCTTCCCTTTACCTTATCTCAAGCAACTGGACAATGGTTGGATTGAGACTCAGGGCATACTCTTTGTTGAGGGATTTCAAGGCTCAAATCAAGTTTGGTTCTTTGTATAATGCAGCACTGACTCATCAGACAACTCAGGGCTGAGCGATCTACACAGCTCCCCGTGGGTCGTCTCTGCCTCAATGCAATACAAAGATGGGTTGCTTCTACAATCCCCCGTGTGATCTGTGTGCTGGGCATTGCCGAGAAACTTGATTTGGATCTCTGAGCCGGATGATCCATGCAAAGAGAAGGTTGAATCATAGAATCATAGAAAGGTTAGGGTTGGAAGGGACCTCAAAGACCATCTAGTTCCGGACCCCCTACCATGGGCAGGGACACTCTCCACTATACCAGGTTGCTTAACGCCTCATCCAGCCTGGCCTTGAACGCTTCCAGGGACGGGGCATCCACAACTTCTCTGGGCAACCTGCTCCAGTGCCTCACTACTCTCAGAGTGAAAATTTCTTCCTTGTATCTAATCTAAAGGAAAGCTTCCTAAAATTCTTAAAATCTGCAAAATACTGTTGAAAAGAAACAGGTATCTTAGGATATTAGAATCAGATTAATCACCTTTTAAGAGCTGTCTGTCTCTGTCTGTCAGCAATAAAGGAAGTTTAATTTAAATTAAGATCCTAAGTTTCCCTTGCATAAATTAAGTTAAGAAAAGCAAGGATACTTTCAGGTCCCACAAACCAAAATTCATCTAATGCACTTCTCTTCCTCAGTTATAATTGATGTAATTACTCCTTTACATCAAGTGGTGGTATTTATGACATTTTAAGGCACAATGGAATGCATATAATTAAATGGATGAGCTCTTGGCTTTGGCATTTTGTTAAATGCACATCACTTACTATTGAAAACAGATTTTAAAGTCCTGATACCTTATACATAAAATCAATGTGTGAGTCTAGCTTCATTCATATTCTAGCTGAGATCTCACGAAGGTACATATCTGTAAGCAACTTCTGTACTAGAACAGAGTTCTCCTCCTTATAGGGATCTCTCCTCAAGAAAGCCCAGACAAATTTCATCAGCCTCCTCTAGAAAACCTCATCAGAACTCACCACATATATATTTCTTGTCAAGATCCCTGCTTCTGCCTATCTTAAGGCAGATCTATTTTAGTGGGTTAGCCCTCAGCTGACTCTGGAGAAGTTTTAAAGAGTTTGTCCAAATAAATTTGTCCATTTGTCTAACAGCAATGGCATTTTTATAGTAACCAACCAAAGCACAGAACACATACATTCACCTTACTTGTTTGCTGTTCCGTAAGTTATAAAATTCCAGCATAATCTTTATCTACTGGTCTGAATTAATGCTTTAATTGAAAGTTTAATTTCCTCTGAATGAAATGTCAGCTGCATTGAAAATTTAACTAAGATATTCACATGGGCTGTTTGTATTCCCCTGCAAGCCAGGTCAATAGCTGCCACAGCTACTTGGGTGTAACAGCTCAGAATCGGTTTTATTTTCCATCCGACAACAACAACAAAAAAAAAATCAAAACCTGCCTATTTCCCCGTAGCAAAGAACTTTGTCTGTCCTCTCTGGGTAACAGCTTAGCCTTTGCTCCATCTGTCATTTTTCTGACCTGGAAGACTTTATATTTGCAAGTTAGGAAGCCCCTAGGCTGATTCTCACCACCTGTATTTGTCCTTTCATGCCTTTAGATCCACAGGGTCAGACTGATGAAATGTAGATGTATACAGTTGCAGTGCTAGTCGCATTAACGAGTCTGTTAAGCTACAATCGTCAAGAATCCACTCATAAAACTCAAGTAGAACCCTAAAATATTTTCATATATCTACCAGGACTAAAACTCCCATTCCCCAGGGTACTCTACAAGTGTTTTTTGTCAATGCACTCATGGCAACATTTAGCCAGGTTGGCCATAAAAACTGCTGTCCGACGGAGCTCCCGGACTTCCTCTGTTTTGTTAGTTCTCTGACCATAGGATACAGAGAATGCACCATTGAGATGGATAGCTGTACATCCATGGCAGGTCTTCAAATTCATTAGATATCACAGGGGCGCCATGTATTCCGCATGGAAAGTATGGAAGCTGGTGAGCCCAAAAGTTGTGAAAAAAATCAGACCCTACTTGGAAGTCTGGAGTTACAGGACTCTTCCAGTAATTCTTTGTTATGAATATTTTACATTAATATATAAGCCTTTTCATATACAAATCCAATCTTTAAGATTTTTTATCATTTAACCAGTTTGTGATATCAGATATAAATCTAATTCACATATTGCACTTGGCCTCTTTTTTAACATGTTCACCTTAGGTTAGCCTATGTCATCTCCTGGGTTCACAAGTATCAGGTAATCTCAGTTAAAAATTGCTGGAGTACATGGGGAATGTCCAACAAATCAGAACACAAGACCTAATAAATTTTTGGCAAACTACCTTTCATTTATCTCACATAAGTCTCTCTTCTTCAGGAGGCCAAGCAAAATTATCAGCTCAGAAAAGTACTTTCTCTCTCCTCTTATACTCCAGGAGAATACTCTTTAAATGACATAGCTTAGCACCCACGTTCAAAACACTATAAACAGAGGCTTTTACAAAGTGTAGTAGTATGCATTTGGATGACTAGTCATTTGGGAGTGCTGAAAGTTTCTGTTATCACTTCATAAACCATCTTCTTAGTATACTTGACAGTTCTCATAAAAGATCCCACTCATAGGAGAATAGACTGGATGAAAGCCTATGACAAAAATCTAAACATCTTTGAAGAATGTTTTTCAAAAAGACTATCTTATCAATGAGCATGATGAAGGTGGAATTCAGAGCCGCATTATCAGAGCAGGGAGGGAAATCTTGTTTTGAAGTAGAAACTCCTGCAAAGAAGAAAGTTTGTTCCATTATTGAAAAAAAAAAAAGAAAAAAAATAGAAAAAAAAATAGAAAAAAAAAAGAAAATAGAAAAAAAAAAAAAAAGAGCACCCAGCCCTTAAATAGGCAATAACATTACTGAAAAAGTCTTTGTGTGGGAACAAGTTGTAAAAAACCACACCTATCCTGCAAGGCATAAGACATAATAAGTACAGTGGAAAACACTGGTGATTTAATAACAGTTGCAGTTGGCACTGTTGCCAGCTATATTCCAAGTGCAGCACAGAGAGGAGACACAGACTTTTCCTCTACTGGAATAACCTGTGTCACTTTCAGCTTGGAGACCGGGGGTGGGAAAGGAAGATGTGGAAGCTTTAAATCCAAGAGAGACTCCATAGACTCTCCATCACTATCGTTATGCAAGTGCAGAGACACGATAAATACATCAATCAGAGTAAAACAGTCTCCCTCAGCCCCATAGAAAAGAGATTGGATATGAGACAGCAGCTGGAGCTGATCCCTCTGAGCAAGTGCCTCCAGCTCTGCAGCGCACCACCTACCACACGCCCCAGGTTCTGCCACAGCTTCAGAGAGACACAAGCTTCTCCCAGTCTTAGCAGGAAATTATACATAAGAAAAAGAAAGCGGCAGGCAAGGCATCAAACGACTGATTCAATCTTCAGTGTATGAGCACAGACTTGTGTTTCCACATTAGCAGAAGTGGAAATCCTAGCACGACTGTAACGCATAGGTATAAAACCAATTTGTTTCCATTGGACCAATCACCAGTGAACCACAACTGGACTTTTAGTCTGTTGAAAGAGCTGATACTCTTTCATTGTGAAACACCAAGAAGGTCTTTTTGAAAAAGAACCAAACCAAGCAATTCCTTTCCTCTTGCAAACAAGATAAAAACTTTTTGGAACTCACCTATGCAATGAGTGATCTTATGTCTAACAACCACATTTTCATTTGTCCACTAATTAAATTTGTTAGCCTGGAGGAACCACAAACATTGTATTATAGGTGTGTCCTTACACAGAAGTTTCCAAGACACTTCTTATCAAAATAAGCATTGAAAGATCAACTGCTGTCTTCATTTTCATGGATAACACTAAGTTCTGACGCTTTTTTGTAAGAGATTCCAAAAATCTGCGGGCTGTGTCAGGTGAAACAAACTAGACATACTGGTGTCCCCTGAGCTATGGGACTTGTTCCTTTGCAACTACATTCCTGCAAATATGAAAGTGTCTTCTGTCTTCAATGCCAATTACCATATCTATTTAACTTCCTAATATTTGGTCTTCCGAAGAAGCTAAGGCAATGAACACTGTGATCTGAAACAAATTGTCACCAGTAAAAATTTTGAATCATAGAACAGCAGCCAACAGTGAGGAAATAACATAATGGAAGCAAAAACTGCTTAAAAAAGACTGTTACACGCTGGCAGTCCAAGAAAAACTTTTGGCCGACACTTATGACTATGAAAAATAGCATTCATGAATGGGCAGCCAGTTCTGAAGTCTTCAAGGGATGTGGGCATTTGAATGATGGTGGAAAGTACAAGGGTGAAAGTGGGAAAAATACTTTTCCTACAGTTAATCTACCTATTTTAGATAAAGCCAAAACGAGAATAGCAGTGTTTTACACTGTGTTGGTAGCATCTTTGGAATGATTTGACATAGAGTTTTGCCATTGACTTCACTGACATATGAATCAGGTATTTAATTAAATATCTTTATCTGAAAGTTAGTCATAATGATATTTATTATAAATAATCATAATTTAACCTGAAAATGCAATAGTATGGGCAAGAGGTTATTTCCCTCGTCATTGCTTTTATAAGGATCATGCTTCACCACATGTTCCTTTCACCCTTGTATACTGCTTTTCCCACAGAAGTCCTAGATAACATACTGCTCTTCTACCTTCTTCTCCATCATCTTTCCTTTCTATGTCAGCTCGTAATCACCTTCTTCAGATACTTTGTTGTCCCTGGCAGGTTTTTTTGTTTTTCGTGTTCCCATTTCTCTCTGACACCCTCTAGCCCTCTGGATCACCAGGCACTCCAAGTCTACCATTTTGCCCCTTTGCTTGAGGGCAATGATTCTATTAATTTGATTCCACCCTTCTTCCCAGATCATTCCTACAAATAGTCTCATCCCAGCACCAAATATCCTTTTTGCCAACCATACTGACATTGCAACTGTGCCAAATTACGTACTATACTTATTTTGCATTAAGAGCATCATCACAGAGCAACCACAGGCAAAGAAAGTAGAATTTTAGGTGTGCGGGATGCTCAATGGGATTTGTCAGTGTCTTGTAAGTTTGATGATGTTGACTTGGGTTTCTATTTCTTGTTTCTGTATCATTCTCACATCTCACCAAAGTAAAAGATAGATCCTTACATACACTTCAGAGAGCCTGCCCGTTGTTACTATCAACACATACTTTGTCTTTAGAGGGTGTTTTGGGAGAAGGGGTTCTTGAACTCTCCTGCTTCAGGCAGCTCTTGACAATGGCCCTGACTCTGTGGTTACGCCTGCAATGTCACTTGATTGCAATGACTAGCTGGACCTTTGCAGATGAAAAAATCAAACAAGACAAAGATGAATCATCAAATTTACATGGAAAAAAGAGACACAGTCACAAAGTAGTCTTGCTGAGAGTTAGAGTGTCTAAAGAGATGTCGGTAGTCTGAGGTGACTAGCTGGAGAGTATTTGTATCTTGATCATCTAGTGGATATCTTTAAAGGAGGCTTGAAAGGGCAGTCTGATGGTCATGGTTAAAGGAGGCTCAGAAGGGCTGTCCAAACTGTCGTCCAGAGGCCAGGCACGAGAAAGCTCTTCCTAGAGATCACAGCTGCAGAACATAAACACAAAGAAGCACCATGGCCATGGCATTCATTGTATAACCGCTGCATCTGCTGATGAATGCAAACGAGAATGTGCCTGAGATTTCACCCTTAAGGCTACGGCAAAACACAAGTTAAACCTATTTCCCTGTTGCATAGTAGAACCAAGAGGTAATTTGATCAAGTCAGAAAGGGGGAGAAGTTATGACCTCATAAACTGGACCAACATCCTGTAGACAGTAGCCTGGATAGTTTCAGTGGTCTCATCTGTCACCGACTGAAAATATATGAATTCCAGGAAGGCCAGATCAGTCCTGACTCACACTCAGCGTATGGCTTGTGCATACAGTAGGAGCAAGGTTGAGCTGAGGACACAGCAGATACTTGTTTATATCCACAGCTTAGTGTTGAAAAACTACAGCTGGGCTTTACATGGCAACCGTGTTCCCCCAGCGCTGTTTCTCCTCATCATCTTTAGCAGGATCTATAGAATATAGATGGTATTGCGAATCCCGTTTTGTGTGTATGTCTTCCAGACTCTCTTTTTCGCTCCTTTGTCTGGTATAACCCTTTACACTGTGGTCCTGCCCAGCCTCCTTCTCACTCCTAAGGAGTGTCCTTTTGACCTCCTTGCCTTACCAGAGGGGTTCTCCTCACACCCTTAGTTCTTCTGTTGTTCCTGAGCTTTTCTCTAAGTGTCTTAGTAACCTTTCAGTAATATCTCCTCTTACCCTACCACCAGCATTTCTGAGAGTCTATTCAGGGTTTATGTTGCCCAGTAATATCAGAAAAATCATTCAGGGTATGAAATTTTTCTGAGACTTGTTTCTGGATTCCAGGGGTAGTTAGGCAGATAGTGGGCATCTAGCCATTAGGTTAAATGTTGGGAGTTTTTAGGGTGTAAAGGGCATTCTTACTGACATTTAAAATCCTCAGGATGAAAGAACTATTAGGTAAGAAGTAGCCGGACTACATCTTTGAACAAGGCAACAGCAGTCTACCTAAATCTTCTTATTCAGGCCTGTACTCTTTTTGAGATCTGGCTCCTACTCTAATCCTTTGTCACAATATAGGCCATGGTTATCTGGAATCTGATCAAGAAAGATTAACAATGACATTGTTTTAAAATCATTCTGAAATTGCGATTTTCTTTTTAAGTCATGTAATGAATTGTCAGGAAAAACATTGTTTCTCTGTAACAGAATTAATTAGTTTAATATATTAGAAAAGAACGGAGATGAGAAAATATCCCATTTTCAGATGCTTCCTACTTAAATTTCACCATAAACTTGGATGGACATATTTTAATATCCTGACACTACAAAGCTATCTTGTACTTCTACTGGCCTTTTTTTGTCATTTTCTTGACAATAAGTCATAAAAACATATCCATAGTCTTGAATTTATATTAGGATTGTAATAAATCTTAGACACCTCCATACTGAAGATGGAAAAAATGATGAGATCATCCCGTCGAAGCGCCTGCCAATGAAGGAATATTTTCTGTAGTATAATCTCCACTGATTTATAGCCAGATTGGACAAATGACTTAAGTGATGGTTTCCCTTCTGACAGCTACTTCAAGAGAACAGCAATAAAAAAAAATGTATCATGTAAACTAACCAGTGTACTTTTTCCAGAAGCTATTTCATATCAAAAATATCTAGTCAATTAAATTTGTAATATATTGAGCAAATATATTGCTCAACATATTGAAAGTAAAGCAAGCGGACACTTACAAGGATGAATAAAAAAATTACTACAACTTTGATTGAACCTGACGTAACTCTTTTCCACTCGGTATATTGTGGAACAGAGCTGTAAATTGGTTCTATCGCCTGATGGTCTGGAATCAATCTAATAATTTCTAGCAGTTTTGGAATGCAAGAGGGGAGATGGAAATTACAATACTTACACAAAATATTCCTGATCTGAAGATGACGTTGTGTCTGCATTACCAGCAACCAATTCTGTGATGGGATTTTAAAGACTGGAGTCCATATTCGTTTTAAAGTCCCATACACCCCCTCTCCTATACACTGTAGTCCCTCCAGGAGATGATTTCACAGTTGGTTTAAAAATATCTATAATCATGCTGCCATTGGAAGGGGCAGTGCACCCTCCTCCTTTACCCACTCTAGAAGCACATTCCTGAATGTCACCTTTTGGCAGCCATGCTGACCACCAAACCACAGCCTCAAAGTGAACAGAGAAACTGCAGAGTATGGGAGATCCTCTACTGTTTGTCTCGGTTCCCCAGCCACTTACTGTTGCCCAACTTGAAAGTTGACATGACCATGCAGAGGCAACTTGAACACCTTTGAATATATATGTATTTTATACCTGAATCCTCTGCTTGAAGCAGCTTGCAAAGACAAATTCTGGGAAAGCATCTACTCTGTCATTAAAGTTCAGACAATGCAAAGCATCTTAGTGTTTATAGACAATTTTTGGATATCTGTTGTGATAAAACACAGCTGAGTCAAGAAAATGCTTTTAAGCAATGTTATGTTGGTGATTTGTCTTGAAGGCTGTACAAACTTCTCAAATGTGCCTGTTTATTCTTGTCTATGATGCAGTCAGTTTTAGTATATGAAGGTACATATCTTAAGATCCTTAGAAAAAAAAACACCTTACCCGGCATTCACTCATAGAAAATAATAGCTTCTTTGGCACAGTTTTGCCCAGTTCAGATCGATTAATATGAGATGGGTCTTACTGAAGAATGCACAAAACCAGACAGAATTCTGAGCTTAAAATTATGTGCAAACCTATTGTAACTGGCAAAATATAACCCTATTTAAAAAGTCAGCCTACTTCCAAATCCTTTACTGCAGCTAAAGAACAAAGCCTATACACGATCTAGGGCATTAAGCTGATTTTAAAAATATGTCAAGCTGAAAAAAAGTCAAAGTGCAATTCTGAAGGAAACTAAAGTGATATTTAGAGACATCACAGAAATAAGTAGACCACTGGTTGAGTATGGAGAAGAATGCTGACTAACTGGAAAGGGTTCAACAAAGAACAACAAACATGACTCAAGCTCCACAAAGTGTATTTCCCAGTAAGACAAAAAGCAAGACTGATCATGGTTTGGTTATGATTGCTTCCTGTCTGAAGACAAATGCTTTTGTAACAGAAAGCCATTTAACATAGCAGACAACCTGGAAACTGCTTTCTATGTCGAGATGTAAAATATATATGTTTTAGTTTAAAAAACTTTGTGTCATACATAGAAAGCAGCAACAAAATCTCTTTATGTTGCTACAAATTCCATTTATGTAAGCAAGTATGGCTTATTCCCTAGTTTTTAGAATTTCTAGAAATTTAAATGTCCAACTAATTCTTTTTCTGTTTATAGAAATCTTTTCACATAATATTTTCTAGGATGTAGGAAGGCACTGTGAACAGAAATGTGTTTGATATCAATGACTTGAATGCACAGGGCTTGCTCCAAAGTGTGTTGCCTTCAACAGAAGTGTTTTTGTAAGCTTCATTGATAAATTAATTGAATAATGCTTATGAACATGGAGCAAAATCCAAGAACTTCACTCCTTAATAAAAGATTTAACATCATCTTAACAACTCAAAATAAATACACTAAAACTCTTTCTCAATCTGCTGCCACTCCCTATTCCTAGAGGCAGCTAAAATTCTAGCCTATATGTATCTAAACTATTCAGAGTTGCCCAAATTTGAGGTAACTTTGCACACTTCAGTGTTCTGCTTTTATCAGGTTCATTTTGGCAATTAAAGTTCCTTCTGCAAAGTTGCTGTCATCATATAAAATTCTACTAAATGCCCTCCAAATAGTGTAGTTCCCTTTCACTTTTTGCTCACTTGCACCCAGTTTCATCTTCCTGGACCATTTGTCTTCACTGAAGTACAGTCTAAAACCAGGCGCACTGCAGAGGCCCACAGGAGAACAAGGCTAGCAGATGCAGCCAATACACAGCAGTTTGCACAGCAGTTACTGGGCTTTTCTTCAAGATCTTCTGCAACTTTGCTTGGGATGGTTGGAAGACTCCTGGGAGCTACTTGGATACGTCAGTACAGACACCCCTACCCTCTCACCAGCTCCATCAGCAACTCTAGATCAAAGGGAGCTTTGAGCATTTTATTTTCAGCTGGCTCCTCATTAGTGAGGGCCAAACACCTTGTCAGCAGAGGCTGGAGTTGCCCATATAACTGCCAGACCAGGGTCAGAAGTGGGCTAGAAACTGCTGGAGGTGGTGTTTGTGTGCTAGGTAGTGGTGATGACATATGGCAGGACATGTTCTCCAGCTGTCCTGGAGCATCTACCCCCAGCATATCAGAGACCTCACTTCAGAGTGAGCTCCTGATAGCAAACGCAGCTTTGTGGCTGGGGACTGCAGCATTGTCCAGAGCCTCTTGCCAAGGCTGGGCCAGAGCTCTTTGCCTGCAGGACAGGGGTGCTGGGGAGGGCCCATCCTGCCAACTGAGGAAGCTTCAGGAAGGGGTCCCCAGGCTGTGCAGCATCAGGGATGGCAAACAGGAGATTGGCTGGAGCTTCTCCAAAACCCTGCAGGTAGCAGGCCTGAATCCTCAGCTGTACCAACAGAAGGGAAGGCAGAGTCCAGTCCTGTGGGACTGGAAAAATGGAGACTACTGAGGAGGCAAAGGCTGGTAACTGGTGACTTCTATTACTAGGATTATTGTTCCTATTCCATCCAGAGTTCCAGGAGGAGGTCAGTACCCTGGTAGTAGAGGAGGTGCTGGGACATGTACCCGCAAAGCCTCCAAGCCAGTGGTGCTTGAGCACCATAGCAGCACTCGCAGGTAGCTGCGGGAAACTCTCTGATTCAAGGACAGAGGCTCCCATCTGCCCACCTGACCCATTACCTAGGGGTTCTTGCTACTTGCCAAGGGAAAGTCCTGTCCCTGGAGGGGAATAACCCTATGCACCAGAATGTGCTGGAGGCCAAACAGTGGAAAACATCTTGACATTTGTGGTATTTTTCTTCCTTGTTGGTGATGGATTCTGTTGTCTTTTACTTCGGATGCTGACAAACTCTAAAACTACCTATCTGCTTCAACTATTAAAAAGTAACAAATTAACATAAAAAATATGTTTTTTCTTCTTAAATCACAGATCTGGTCACAGCAATGAACCAGTAATTGAACTAAGACTGTGTCAGACCTTGGAGCTTTTTTTATTTAACTTTCCCTGCCTGCAAACACGTTTCTTCCATCCCACCATGAGTCAGAGAACTCAGTCTGTACATTTGTCTGTTCTTACTGCATGTATATTGGATCTTCGTATCTCTTCTGCCTCAGAAAAAAAAAGTTTTATTAATATAATAAATTATAATATATTAATGTAATATAGAACATTTGGAACTAGATGATCTTTAAGATCTCTTCCAACCCAAACCATTCTACGATTCTATGAGATTAATATGACCATTCCTTGTACTTGCCTAAGCCTAAATTAATGCGGTAATTATCAGGAAAGATTCAAAGCATTGAAATATCTCAAGCAATCTGTGATAAAAGTTGACTAGTTGAAAACCTCTACCCTGGAGCTCCTTATAAGACAAGACTGTATTTAGATTCAGCTTGTAAATTGTTGTTTGGTTTAGGTCATTATATCATTATTTAAATATTTAATATTTTAAACACGATGCCTTAAGGACTTTTATAATTCCAGGCTACAGCTGCATTTAAGAACTGAAAGAAACACACGGGAGTGCTCACCATCATTAAAAGTGCACACATTGACTTACAGCTGAAAAGAGGAAAAATGCCTACAAACACTCCTACCAGAAATTTATTTAAGAGGTACTTCATTTAAGCCCAGTATAGCAAATGCATTTTATTTTATCTGCTTAGACAAATATTAGCGATGATTCATTGTCAAGTCAAACCTTAAATTTGAAAAACAAACAGGCATTCGACTTGGGAAGGGGCAGTGAATTCATTTCATTTTTTTATTATTTTCATCTCTTCAGTCCTCATTTTGTCAAACCACTCAAAGTATGAAATGCAGAAAAAGTTAAGTTTTAATAGCTCCTCTGAATGAAATAACACAGTTCTGAAGTCCCTTGAGAGTTTGGAGCTATTTGTGGAGAAGGTGTGAAGATATACGCTTTTACAGGATGTGTGTAGAAGAAACCAATAAGTCTTTTCTCCAAGTATATTTTTTTGCATTCAACAAAGCAACCAACAAGTTCTTATTAAAAAAAAATGGTAGCTATTTTCTTCTGTAAAACACGACAAATTCTCCATCCAATTGCTGATATATAATATGTGGATTTCTGGTTTCACAGAGTAAAAATGGAACAAAGAAAAATAAAAAATAAATACTCCCTAAAACCTAGTAAATTTGCCAAATGAGTTCTGCCTATTGCAGTCTGATAGTGGAACCCGTGCACTTCCAGGATTTTCTTCAGATCTATTATTCATAGTCTTTTTGGCACAACTTTATATACTTCTGCTTGCAGTCCTTTGGAAAACTTATAATGCAGCTAATTCTAGTGCATTAAAATGAAAACCAATAGATGTTATCATCATTTGTTTTTAAAAAAGTGAAGAGGGTCCAAGTGCATGTTAAATTATAGGAGCCTAGTTCAGGACCACCAGTTTCACATTCAGCTCTGAGTCCAGCATTCTGTGGATGCCATTTTTATACGAAGCTGTAAACAGAAGGGGAAAAAATGCCAAATAAACCTTTAAACTCAGTCATTATGAATCGTTAAGCACAATTAGCTGGCATGCACAGTCAGCTCCATGAACTGACCTTTGGGTATTAGCTATACATAAAGGAAGCTGATTCAAGTGAAAACCAATCTGCTGTTTTCGTGAAGATCATGAGATATGTAACCTAACCGCTACAAATAGTATTATTCTCCTCCTCCAGATCAAAACCTAATTCCCACAAATCAGGACCGTCTGGACATTTTTTAAAACTATAACTAATAAAGTCCATGCTCAACGTGATGGCACTTTTTCCTAATTGTTCAAAAGTCGGGGATAACATGCTCTATTTATTTTTTAGTGGGGCTTTGCTGAGCTGCTGTTTATCTTACTGCTCCCAGACCACGAACTTTCAAAACAGGCCCAGCTGCTCAGTGTCAGCTGTGACCTTCTACTGCTCATGAACGTGTTCCCGAGCCCAAAAGTGTAGAGGTCCTGGAAAGTCATCTTTTTCGGGCTTAGCAAAGATCAGCTGCATGCATTAAACTTTCACGTTTCGCTCATTTGTTGGAGAAAAATGAAAAATTCTGTGAAATTTGATGGGATTCTTGTTATTTTCAGGTCTCCAAACAACTCTAAGTCCCTCACCTCCATACGAAACACAAAGCATCTTGTGGGGATCCAATGGAAAAGCATCGTCAAGCGTTGTCCAAGGATTCACTCTGCTGGAAAAGTGTTTGGGCAGCCACCATTCTGCGTGAGCACAGCTATTTCATCAGAGACCACACCCAATGTTATAACTACTGTTATTATTGTTATTATTTTTTAATCATATCTTTAACATTCAGAATAGGAAACAATGAGACATAAAGGTCAAATCTGCAGATGTAATTTCGACAAACTTCAAATTTTTTCTAGAACATCTGCGTAAAATCTTTCCATTTATTCCATTTTATGAGAATTTTCTGCTCAGTATTTTGAATCCCAAAGCTCCTTTTAAATAGAAGTGTTGTGATGCAAGATGACAAATGGACATTCAGGACTCACATCATCTCTCTGCTAAAAGCTAAAGTAAGCATCAGGCTTGCAAAGGCAAAACGAGTACAGCTTATCGAGCACTTATTTCATTGTGCGGAGCCTGCATGCTAGCTGTTAACGTTTAACGTTTGCTGCAGATTGTCTGTAAGTATACTATAGCAGCTGTTGTCCCTGGATTTCGTTTGACTTCTTCAGATGCCTGTTCATTCCATTGCTAGCCAGTATTTCAAAGCAGATAATTTTTAATTCTGTACTACATGTCAGCTTATGCAATGAAAAGCTCATCTCCGCAGACATAGAAAGGAGAGCAGAGGAACAGCGGCAGATGAAGGAACTCAGGTCCAGTCCCACCTCTTTCCAGGCCCATCACTGGAGAGCAGGCAGCTGTATATACATATTTCCCACAAACAGATTTGCTTCCTGATCAGCCAGAGAGCCTCACCTCTGTCAGACTACCAGATTTAGCATCTCCCTTATGTGCTATATAAATATCTAACTCTTCCCAGAAAAAAAAAAACAACAAACAACCATTTAGGTTCACCCCCATTTAAAAGTCCCCTTTCACAGTCAATTGTCCCATTTTGGCTGCCACATATACAATTCTATATATCGTTTCTACAAAAGGTGTTGAAGTATCCAAATACAAACCACATGCATTGTCACAGGCCTTATGTTCATACAAGACTCTTGTTTTAAAATTGTATGTATAATACATAGAGGTTGCTTTACAGAGCAAATGGGATACAGATATGTCGCTGGAACCCAAAGCAGTGCTTGTACCTGAGCAAACTTTCTGTCCAGAATACAATACTTGAACAAGGCTATTGCTTTAAAAAGCAACATACCGTTTTATTTCACATTTCTAAACTTCGTAGCAGAAGCAGTGTATACGACTTACTAGAAGAGCTTTTCTTCATGGGCATCATGCCATGGTAGAATGCAAGTCTTATTATTGCTAGGAAATAATAAATCTGAACAGAATGTGCATTTATATGGTAAATTTGAAGAAGGCTGTGAGAAAAGAAGACAGCAAGCACCTGGAGGAGACTGAAACTGTTTTAAGACTGAAACTGTTCATTTAAGTCTGTTTTAAGACTGAAACTGAAACTGTTTTAAGACTGAAACTGTTCATTCTAGAGGGGCAGTAAATCAGATAGACAGGCTGGAGGCAGACAGGCTGGGAGAAAAGGATGCCATGGGCTAACCCAGGTTGAGTAGCACAAAAATGTTTGGTGTGAAGTTCATCAAGTTCGACAAGGACATGTGTAAGGTCCTGCACATGGGTCAGGGCAATGTCAAGCACAAATACAGGCTGAGTGGAGAATGGATTGAAAGCAGACCTGAGGAAAAGGACTTCAGGGTGTTGATTGATGAGAAGCTCAACATAAGCCGGCAATGTGCACTGGCAGCCCAGAAAGCCAACCGTGTCCTGGGCTGTATCCAAAGAATCATGGCCAGAAGGTCAAGGGAGATGATTCTTTCCCTCTACTATGCTCTCGTGAGACTCCACCTGGAGTACTGCATTCAGGTCTGGGGCCCCCAACATAAGAAGGACATGGACCTGTTGGAACAGGTCCAGAGAAGGGCCACGAAGATGATTCAAGGGCTGGAGCACCTCTCCTCTGAAGAAAGGCTGAGAGAGTTGGGGCTGTTCAGCCTGGAGAAGAGAAGGCTCCAGGGTGATCTCATAGCAGCCTTCCAGTACTTAAAGGGAGCCTACAGGAAAGCTGGAGAGGGATTTTTTACAAGAGAGTGTAGTGATAGGACAAGGGTTAACGGATTTAAACTGAAAGAGGGTAGATTTCAATTAGCTCTAAGGAAGAACTTCTTCCCTCTAAGGGTGGTGAGTCACTGGAACAGGTCATCCAGAGAAGTTGTGGATGCCTCTTCCCTAGAGGTGTTCAAGGCCAGGCTGGATGAGGAAAGCCTGGTCTAGTGGAAGATGTCCCTGCCTGGGGCAGGGGGGTTGGAACTAGATGATCTTCAAGGTCTCTTTCAACTCAAACCATTCTATGATTCTATGGTGATCTCCAAAAATTGCAGCAGCTGATTACAAGATGGTAGCTCAGAGATATTCCCAGTTTTTGAATAGTATTAGAGAGGACAACAAAACTAACAGAAACATTCTCTTAAATGTTCAAATCCACCGAAAACCAACATCTTCTCACAGTGTTTGCCTAGTACATCCTTAAAGCAGCACACTTCTATAAGTAAATATATCCATCTATACAATCTTAGATTGAGGAAAAGGTGGAAGACCTCTGACCTATGTGGACTACATACTATCCATACTTACAGCTTTGAGAGGTCAGCTACAAAAGTCTCAATTTCAGAGGTACTACAGCAGGACTTCATTTCACAGTTTCTCAAAAACAGTGGAGCATTAAACATGCAAATAGTTTTTAGCAAGGTTTATTAGCAGTGGTTGTCTTTCAAAGGCTTATTGACCTTACAGCGGTCATTCTTCATAGATCATCCTTGCTGTCTCTCCATAGATTCATTCCAGACTCAGTATAAAATAAGAAATATTATTTTAGGTTTGGCCTGCCAGTCGCCATCACATCCTTCTGTGAGTTATTCTTTCATGTGGATAAAAATTGTTTGAGGAATTCTGAGACAGATAGAGACATTCACTAGACCATCCCTCAAAAGCTACACATTCACATGGATAACCTTGTAGGAGTTAGAATAGAGCACATCTTTTAAATCAAAGCAACCAAATAATATATGGTCTGCCATCTGCTTCTCTAGCCGACAAACTATTTGTAGAGGAATTAATACTTTACTTTTAGATGTACCAAAAATGTGAGAATAAGGTCACTGAATTATCAAACTGCACAAAAATGTCTAATCAGTTCATCTTGTTTCCCCAGAGCCCTTTTAGTCATAGAGCTTTTAAGATCTTTTCTCTAATATATTGCTTTGGATGAATTTTTAAAGAAAGTGGAATTTTCAAGTGAAGAGCCAGATCAGGTTGTGATGTTTGTTTGGAAAAGGAAATGATCCCCAGCTGTGTCTGCTATTTCAAATGCTTTGAGGGAAACTATCTCCGACCTGCAGCACAGGTTTGCACTGGCTGTTCTGCATGCCTTCTGCCCTCCAAATTGACTCCTACAGCAGTGGGAGATCACAGTGAGAGTAACCATATGACAGAGCTCCTCAGAGCGGTTCATGGGAACCTCCTGGAGGGTGGCTTCAGCCCTTTTTCACAAACGTGCCTTGGGGACTATGTTTTCCTTAGAAATGGGTACAAAATGCAAAATCCGGGCCCTGGATTCAAACACCTTCAGGTTTGAGTGTTCTCACATTTAGTCAAAGGCTTTTCCTTAGATTGTATAAGGACTTTTGAGAAATATATCATTTTACAACCTTTTTGGATTTTTTTTGCTGTTCCAGTACTTGGCCTCTCTGAACTCTCCCACAATAGGGGGACGAAGGGCTATCAGAAGAAGTCAGCACATGACAAGTTGTGAATAGGAGGAGTTATTCACGCAACATCCACTTAACCTCTTGAATTCATTTCAATAGGATTGTGATAGTTTGATGTGTGGGGGGTGTTCTGGTGGCAGGGGAGGGGATTTGCTCCCTGTGCCACCAGACCTGAGTCCCATCCCCCCCGGGGGAGGTTGAGCCAAGGCGGCGCCTCTGCGAATTGCCCTATTTAAGTTGGGACAAAGGGGCGGGAAAGGGCTTTTTGCTCAGGAGCGAGGAGAGAGCAGGAGGGCGCTGCCCTCGCTCCCGGCTCCCGGCCGGGCGGCTGCCCGGGCCCGGGCCGGCGCCATGTGCTCAAGATGGCGCCGGGGGAGCCGCATGGGGGGCTCGGGAAGCACCCCGCTCCCGGGGTGCCTGCCGGGCCGAGCTCCCCTAGAGAGGATTAATATCTAAGAGAAGACAACCACAACGACCGGGTCAGCAAAGATGGAGCAGGAGGAGGTGTACTGGAGCTGAGGCTTCCCTTGCAAATCGGTGTGAGATGGCAGGCCGCCCCCCTGCAGCCAGGGTGTACTCGGCGGAGCAGCGACCCACTCGTGGCCTGTGGAGAAACCCACGTCGGGAAGGAGATGCCTGAGCCCAGGAGAGGTCGTGGAGCAGGGGATGCGCGACCAGGTACTGTTGATAATGGGGCATGGAATGCACGACGAGGTCGTGGAGGCATCTGGAGACCGTGGGACGACCCACGCCGACGCGAGTGGCAGCAGCTCCCTAAGAGGCCGAGACTGGTAAAGCCCGAACTGGTGCGATCCATGGGGAGGATTGCAATCCTGCGGGCAGGACTTACTTTGGAAAAGTTTGGGGACTTTTTCTTTGTGAGTAGGGGATCCACCGAAGCAAGGGAAAAAATGGTGTAAAGACTCCTCCTCCTTTGAGAAAGGAGCGGCAGTGAACAACATGGATGAACTGACCTGTACTCCCCCATTCCCTGTCTCCCTGCGCCGCTGGGGGGAAGACAGAGCCAGGAACGAAAGGAAAATAGGGGGTGGGGAGGTGTTGTTTTAAGATCGGGCCTTGTTTTCTCTTTCTCCTCTCAAGTAACCGGTTTCGTTCCCTTTTGTCTTTTGTTTAGTAACTGTTAATAAATTGTTTTTGTTTTTATGAAGAAAGCCTGAGTCATGTTTTGCCCGAGACCATGGTTGGTGGGTGCTCCCTTTCGGTTCTTGTCTCGACCCTCAGTCCAAAAAACCATGACAAGGATGTCAAAAGTCTAAAGGCAATTACAGATATTCATGTAAGAAATATTAGTCAAGGACTATGAAACTGCCTCAAGTGAAGACGTCATAGGCTTCTGGAGACCAGGTTATTCTGGGGAATATTACCATTTGCTTGATATTTTCATTCTCTTCTCCAGCACCTACTGTTGGTCACAGGCAAAGACTGGGTACTGCGTCAAATGGAATGTTCTTATGACACAGAATTCATATGCTTTGTAATAGAAATTGCCATGGCTATTAATTTGTGTGCTGGCTTCAAAGTACGCACAAACAGACATTGAGGAATTTTGAAAAATTCAGTATGTTTCTATTCATCTTTCACCTCCAAAATATAAATTCACTGATGTAGAATAAGAAGACAATAAAGAAATGGATTTACATTTCTTAAAGCTTACTTGGATTTGTTCTGTGTTCCTTTTTTTTTTCCCGTGTTTCCTAGAATTTTTTAGAATCCCTGTTACTTGAGCATCCTTAGTCATGTCTGTTTTATGAAGCTAAGGTTTATACCTGCCAAACATCATGATGTCTGAAACTTAGCTGCATCCTGGCTCCAGCATCAGAAACATGTACCAAGTGCATAGGAAGAGTCATGTGCAGGATGCCTGCTGATAGACTGGGCTGAAGTAATCCTGCCTTGCACCTGGTGCATCCAAACTGCCTGAGTGAGAGCTTGAGCTGACAATATGTTATCATGCATGCCTGAGTTCTCCTTCTCAAGATGTCCACCAGTGCTTGAGCTAGGCTGTCTTAGTGTGTGTTCAAATGTTTACACTGGGAATGGCAGATAAAACTGGTCTTGTGAGTGGCTGATAGTTCATTATTCCATCACATACTAAACCCACACTGGGTGCAAACAGTTGGCTTTAGCTTCTTAGTTCCTTTTGCCTGAAGGCTTCCCTTCTTCTAAGCATAATTATGAGTGGATTTTTTAAGGATAGTGAAATGAATGGTTTATCAGCACCACTTTTTGTAAGCCCCTGTGGACTGGACCAGAGACAACCAGACACAAGAGCCAGCTCATGTTTGCTAGGACTGTAGCAGAGCTAGAGCATGCTTGCCTGTAAAAGCTCACACAGGAGTAGCCTGTGACGTGCTGGGTTGCTTTCGTCAGAGAAAGCCTCTCGGACATCACAAACACCAGCATAACCAACAACATCAGGCCAGTTTCCATGTCCATTGAGGTGCCAAACACCATGCATTTCATCACTGCCATGTATTTTTTTTAAAGGATGTGCTGACTGTCCATACAAATCAGTAACACCTGAGTCTCCACTGGTCTTTGGAGAGCTGGTGCTTCTGCTTGCAAATGTCCCACTGTCTTTTTCAGTTATTTAGGCTGTGCAAAACAGCACAAATAAGCAGAAAAATAGGGAACTCTTGAAGAAAGAGTCATAATATTGATCACATCAAGCTGTTTATAATCAGTACATGGATTGTGTTAGCAGAAGGGATGTTCCAGAGATCACCTTTTCTTACTAGGAATGATAATTGAAATTTAATTTCTGCTGTAACTCTTTTGTACTGCTGGTACAAGCCCAAAACATTATTGGACAGATGTTAATCCAAGAGTTATGTATCCTTATAAGGAAATGTTTGAGTAAAAATTCAAGGGTGATTTATGAACTATAATGTAAAATATACAGGATTATTTTTGAAATATTATAATATCATACCATAGTGAAAAGAGCAAGGAGAGTGAAATATAACACTAACACTCTTTTGCTGCAGAAAACCATACATGCATTGTTCTTGTGGGTTTAGCATAGGGAAAAAAATTTCTTCCAGAAATATCCACAGAAAAGTAATATTTAGCTATACCCAAGCTCATTAACATTAACATGGATAGATAAGTTACAGGCCAAATTTGCCCTGGGATTGCTCTGTACACAAGACAAAGTGAAAACATGCTAATAACAGCATCAGATGTAAGTTAGCAAGTTTGATCTCATGAGTGTCAGGTACTGGTGTATGCACTGCATTTGTTGAGCAATTCAAAAGCACATTTCACAATTTAAACAAAGATATTAAAAAAAAAAATCTCTACATACTTGTGCTGCTCATTTTACCCTCTCCAAAATGAAAATCCTTTCATATCTGTCATATATGCAGTACAGATACTTCACAAATATCAATCAATGTTACCCTGTAACTTACCCAGTGCAGTTAGAAATGTGGTCATTAAAATTCTAAAAACACCACAAGCATAAAAAAGAATGGTCAGAATAAGAGGAAAATCAAAACCTTAATTATTATCAATCTTAACATGGCAAAATTATTCACGTATTTTCTAGAGTCTGCTGTATTTTGATTTATCAGTAACATAATTCTGCTGGGATAGTTTTGTCACTGAATACAATTGTCTTACCATAACCAACTGAGCTGAATAGCTCATAGTGTTACCTTGTTCCAAGCTCACTAGAGACAGGCCCAGGCTTGCTAGAGATAAGGCTGGGGCAACACACCAATATTTGAGGGGCAATGCACTAGCAAGGTCCTTCAGTCTGCCATCTCAGCGGAGGTAGGGAATGGAGATCCACATGGCAGCAAAGACACAAGGATTATTGATGTGTTAGAAACTATGGAAGCCCCTGAGAACAATCACGTATCAATCAGGGCTTCTGCTCAGAAAAGGTGGTGAGATCGATAGCCCAACTGAAGTGCACCTACACCAATGCATGCAGCATGGACAAGAAACAGCAGGCACTGGAAGCCATTGTGTGGTGGGAAAACTATGATATATTTGCCATCACAGAAACGTGGTGGAATGACTAGCACAACTGGAGTTCTGCAATGGATGACTAAAAACTCTTCAGAAGGGATGGACAAGGAAAGAGAGTCTGTGGGATAACCCTGTATGTTAGGGAGTGTTTTGACTGTCTAGAGCTTGATGGTGATGAAAGGGTCAAGTGTTTATGGGTAAGAATCAAGGGGAAGGCCAACAAGACAGCTATCATGGTGGGAGTCTGTTATACACCACCCAATCAGGATGAAAAGATGGATGAAATACTCTATAAGCAGCTGGGAGAAATCTCACCATCACTATCCCTCATTCTCATGGGGAACTTCAACTTACCAGATGTCTGCTGGAAATACAGTACAGCAGAGAGGGAACAATCTTGGAGGTTCCTGGAGTGTGTGGAAGATAACTTCCTGATATAGCTGGTGAGAGAGCCAACTAGGAAAGACATCCCACTGGTCCTGTTGTTTGTGAAGAGAGAAGGACTTGTGGATGATGTGATGACTGGAGGCTGTCTTGGGTGTAGCAATCACAAAATGATAGAGTTTTCGATTCTTGAAGAAGTAAGGAGGGGGGTCAGCAGAACTGCTACCTTGGACTTCCAGAGGACAGACTTTGGCCTGTTTAGGACCCTGGTTGACAGAATCCCTTGGGAGGCAGTCCTGAAGGGCTAAGGAATCCAGGAAAGCTGGACATTATTCAAGAAGGAAATCCTAAAGGCACAGGAGTAGAACATCCCCATGTGCCAAAAGATGAGCTGATGGGGAAGAAGACCAGCCTGGATGAACAGAAAGCTTTGGCTGGAACTCAGGAAAAACAGAGTTTATGACCTCAGGAAGAAGGGGCAGGCTATTCAGGAGAACTACAAGGATGTTGTGAGGTTATGCAGGGAGAAAACTAGAAGGGCCAAAGCCAAACAAGAACTTAATCTGGCTACTGCTGTAAAAGGCAATTAAAAATATTTCTATAAATACCTTAGGAAGAAAAGGAGGGGTAAGGAGAATCTCCATCCTTTATTGGATGTGAGGGGAAACATCGTGACAAAGGATAAGGAAAAGGCTGAGGCCTTCCTTGTCTCAGTGTTTGGTAGTAAGACCAGTTGTTCTCCAGGTACCAGCCCCTTGAGCTGGAAGACAGGGTTGGGGAGCAGAATGAAGCCTCCATAATCCTAGAGGAAATGGTTAGCAACTTGCTACACCCCTTAGACACACACAGGTCTATGGGGCTGGATGGGATCCACCCAAGGGTACTGAGCAAGCTGGGGAAAGCGCTCACCAAGCCACTTTCCATCATTTATCAGCAGTCCTGGCTAACTGGGGAGGTCCCAATTGACTGGAAGTTAGGAAATCTGACTCACATCTACAAGAAGGGCCGGAAGGAGAATGTGAGGAACTACAGGCCTGTCAGGCTGACCTTGGTGCCAGGGAAGGTTATGGAGCAGATCATCTTGAGTGTCATCACGGCGCATGTACAGGACAATCAGGTGATCAGACCAGTCAGCATGGCTTTATGAAAGTCAGGTTCTGCTTGACTAACCTGGTCTCCTTCCATGACAAGGTGATCCACTTAGTGGATGAGGGAAAGGCCGTGGATGTTGTCTACCTGGACTTTAGCTTTTAACACCATTTCCCATATCATTCTCCTGGAGAAATTGATGGCTTATGGTTTGGACAGACATAGTCTTTACTGGCTAAAAAAACTGGCTGGATAGCCAAGCCCAAAGACTTATGGTGAACTGAGTTGGTCCAGTTGGAGGCCTGTCACAAGTGGTGCTCCCCAGGGCTCAGTACTGGGGCCAGTTCTATTTAATATCTTTACCAATGATCTGGATGAGGGGACCAAATAAACCCTCAGTAAGTTTGCAGATGACACCAAGTTGGGCAGGAGTGTTGATCTGCTTGAGAGTAGAGAGGCTCTACAGAGGGATCTCGACAGGCTGGATCGATGGGCTGAGGCCAATTGTATGAGGTTCAACAAGGCTAAGTGCCAGGTCCTGCACTTGAGTCACAATAACCCCATGCAACACTGCAGCTTAGAGAATAGTGGCTGGAAAGCTGCTTCATTGAAAAAGACCTGGGAGTATTTGTCGACAGTCGGCTGAAAATGAGCCGGCAGTGTGCCCAGGTGGCCAAGAAGGCCAATAGCATCCTGACTTGTATCAGAAATAGTGTGGCTAGCAGAACAAGGGAAGTGATCGTCCCCTGTACTCAGCACTGGTGAAGCCACACCTCAAATATTGTGTTCAGTTTTGGGCCCTGCACTACAAGAAAGACATTGAGGTGCTGAAACATGTCCAGAGAAGGGCAACAAATCTGGTGAAGTGTATAGAGCACAAGTCTTATGAGGAGCGGTTGAGGGAACTGGGGTTGTTTAGTCTGGAGAAAAAGAGGCTGAGGAGAGATCTTATCGCTCTTTACAATTACCTGAAAGGAGGCTGTAGCGAGGTGGTTACTGGTCTCTTCTCTCAAATAGCAAGTGATAGGACAAGAGGAAATGGCCTCAAGTTGTGTCAGAGGAGTTTTAAACTGGATATTAGGAAAAATTACTTCACCAAAAGGGTTATCATGCATTAGAGCAGGCTGCCCAGGGAAGTGGTTGAGTCACCATCCCTGGAGATATTTAAAAGACATGAGGATGTGGCACTTAAGGACATGGTTTAGTGAGGGACTTGGCAGTGCTAGGTTTACAGTTGGACTTGATGATCTTAAAGGTCTTTTCCAACATAAATGATTCTATGATTCTATGATGTAGTCCATCAGTAAGACAAGCATAGTGAATAACTTGTACTATGAAGACAAACATGTTTCTTCCTCATAGCACACTTTTCAGAATGAGAATTTTAATGCATCACAACCCCAAATAGTGCCATGAGATAGAGGGAAAATTCTTTAGTTAAAATGCAGTTTCTGCCATCCAAGTTTTCATGCAAAATGTATTGAGTCAATAGTATGAATTCAGAGTGATTTTAACATGTATGGTCTATTTTTAAAATAAATCAGATTTTGATTTATTTTTTAAAATAAATCAGATTTGCCTGCCATGTGCTCCTACAGCAACCATTCTTTAAAATAATTAAACAAATAAAGATATTAAATACAACACTGACAAGTGCATTTTTTTCCAAACGAGTAATACCAGATTCAAATATCATATTAAACAACAATAAACATAAATAATCACAACAGAGAATTTTAAAAACATGATTCTCATGAAAATGAGGACAGCAGGAGCCACAGAGGTGATAATGGGATAGCATTCAGCTGACCAGGTTGCATAGACTTAACAAGGCCCATAATGATGCAACTCCACAGTATGTACATCCCATTTGTTTTTTATTCTTTATGTGTTTTGACTCGTGATTAATCCTGGATACGTACATGCCCCTGTCCTCTGGCTCCAACACTGGCTCTGCTCTCCAAACTGCCGCCAAATTAATACAAAAGGTTCCACATAAAAATGGTTTGACATTTTCCAGTAATTGCTGTATTTTATTGCATGTTTTCTCTTGCAGGTCATGTTCCTTAATCAGCTCAAATTTGCTCTGTGTTTGTCATTAGAGCAGAATGAGAGTTCAATGAGTGAAAAGTCAAATGAGCGCAGACACTCCCAGACTCAAACTGCAGTATTTGACAAACATTCTCCAGCCTAAGAGACATCTATGGCCCTAATTAAACCAACAACCAGCTATACTAACACTGGTGTAAAATTCTGTATGAACCTTGAAAATGTCATCTCTAAATATTTATCCTGGAATGCATGGTCATTTCAGACAACAATGACTTGGTGAGAGGGAGGTAGCTGCTTTTCCAGATGACTGGAGTGAAACTTGGTGCTACCCATTGCTACAACTGGATTTGAGAGTGCAAACCTCCCTTGCTCACTGGTACAGACTGACTCTTCTCCTAAATCACAGTAAGCTGGAAAAGTCACTGCATCTGGATATGAACTTGAAAAAGAGCCTGAAGAATTCAACTCCGAATCACTTGCTGCATACAACTTACCAGAAGGCTTGGATGATCAAGATCTGTGCCTAGACAGGACAAAAACATAATGAGAGGAGGTGCAGATTTGTATTAGAAAGGGGTGAAGTCACCCTGGACCTGGGAACATGCTCAAACATAAGAATACACTAACTCATCTGCAATGAAGAAAAATTCTAAAAACCAGATAGAAACTGTGATTATGAGATTTATTTTGAGAAAATAAAAAGCATAGGTTAAAAATTGTGGGTTTACAAGGTCATCAGTTTTGACTAGTGCTTTTTTCCTCATGTGTAGGTATGTATCAAGTTGCTAGTGGCTTGCCACAGCGGAACATTCCCTATATACACAGGGCACACATAGTCTAGCTTTCTTCACAGCATTCTCAATGCAAACATGCTAAAGCTTTGGTCAGCTTAGTCACGCTGTAAACAACGCTAAGCAAATAAATGATGAAGTACAATAAAGTGAATTGGAATGAAGTTCATTTGCTGAGTAAACAACCACCAGAGCGCTAATAGCAGTCATTTATCTGATGTAATGGCAAAATCAAAATAGACTGCAGATCTGCTATTACCATAATCCTTGGTCTCAGCAGAACCCCTTAATGAAGTAATTCTTCTTGTGATTTCTGGCTGATGATGTTTTTGAGAATTATAGTAAACTGACTGAAGAGTTCGCAAAATAAATCATGACATCCAATATAATCCTATAGCACAGGCTACATTTATAATGAGCATGATCAAGCTCTGGGCTCCAGATCCTCCAAGCCTCCGGGCAGGGCAAGCAATCACAATCTCCCACAGCTCCTTTTCAGCCTGCATAGCCAAGGTCCCTTTCTGTGGAACCAAGAGTTCAGGGAGGGTGCACTGATGTGAGCTTGGATGTGTCTGTGGCTAGACCCAGGTAGAAGAGTTTAGAATCTTTTGTACCTTGTCTCATTTTTGGCTTCAACTAGCCAATGTTGACAATGCTGGAGGACATTGTGAAGTGGTCTTGTGGTTTGTGGTGTGGGGAATAGATTTTCTGTGAACCCCACCAGGACTGTCCGTCTATGACACGCTACCTGTGGCAGCAGGTGATCAATCTCAGAGGAGAATTCCGTTCCTCTCTTGTTTCTCATGTTCCCATACAACTGCAAAAATGTCCTCTGCCACAAGAGTTCAGCAAGTCAGTCCTCAGCAGAGGATCATCCACCCTAACGTAAGAGAAGGTAGAGGGACACATGGAAGCTCTTTACAGTGGTGAGAAATGGGGTCTCTGATCAAGCAGAGATGATCTCCAGCCAATGAATATGCAGAATATAGTAGATATGAGAGAAGAAAAAGAAGGGTGGGATCGTATCAGACTGCTCATCCAGACTTCAGAGCACCCTCACTCACTTGGTTTTCTGCAAGAGATCTATCATCCATAAAAGTTGAGGAGAAGCCTATTTGCCCAAGAACTATCTCGAAATGGATAGATACTACTAACAGAGTAGCTATATAACATAAAACTTACTATATGTATTTTTCTCTGGACTCTGTGGAGTTCAAGGGTTTCCTCAAGAATAAGTAACAATAAACTTGAATTCTCTGTTACAGTTTACGTGGAGTAACTGTGAAATTATAATTCTACGGTGGTCATTTGATCAGCCAATTATTTACAAATACTTTTATGCGTTCTGGAAAACATCATAAAAAAATCTATGTCATAGCTAAGGATTATTCTAATGAAAAAGTTAACAAAAACTCCATTATTGGGGCTTTCATCTGTATTTACCCTTACTTGGGTTTCCCCTTTTATCTGTTTGGCCATTTCTCACGATTAATCCTGGCCTTTATCATATTGCCAGATCGCCTTCAGCTTGTTTATCTTAATCTTGACATCATACGTTTTATTTTATTATTGCTCGACTACAGTGTCCAAGATGTAAACTGGTTTTTATTGTCTGCAAGGGAGAATGTAATACGAAACAGTAACAGAGAGAATCCTGTTAAACCATATTTCAGGGAAACCCTTACTGAAAACAAAAAAAAAAAGGATTTTTTTCCCACCTTTGTTGCTAGCTAAAATTAAGTATACCTAAATATATTTTGTTCTAGGCACAATACAGTGCAATTTAGGGCATTTCATTCAAGTAAATGGAGATATTCCAGAGAAGATCTGCAAAAGCCTACAAAAAAAGAAAACAAGATTATTTCCAGAAAACACAACTAAAGATCTTGAACATATTTAGTTCTAGAGAGGAGACATGGTAACAGTCTTTGTATACATAAGCCTGCTGCAGAGAAGAAAGAAAGAAACAGTAAAAAAGTGCTGACCATGGAGCACCTCCATGGTCAAGGAATCTGTCTCTGAAGAAGTAAGAACAGCTGAAACATCTGAGTCAAGAATGATGGTAAACCCCATGAGTCTACAGTTAGCCAAGAAGATGGATTAAATAACGGCTCGAAGTCTCTTTCAGAATAATCTGATACATTCAAAAATCAAAGACCTGCTGAGCAGAGATCTTGCCTGTGGCTTGACATCTTTTCATGTGCCAGCTGATGAATTCTTTTCTTTCAAACCACCTGTTGTCTACAGAGCAGGTCTAGGAGACATGGCATAAGCAGAGCACAGCTGAGTGACTTTTCTACAGTCAAAAATTAGAAAGATTTAATTCCTGGTTGTTTAGCAATAGAAGTAGCAACACATTTTCATAGAATCATAGAATGGTTAGGGCTGGAAGGGACCTTCAAAGGTCATCTAGTCCAACCCCCCGGCAAGGAACAGGGATAACTCCAACTAGATCAGGTTGCTCAGGGCCTCGTCCAACCTGGCCTTGAACGTCTCCAGGGATGGAGCATCCACCACCTCTCTGGGCAACCAGTTCCAGTGTTCTACAACTCTCATGGTAAAAAATTTTTTCCTAATATCCAACCTGAATCTACCTCCCTGTATTTTAAAACCATTACCCCTTGTCCTATCACAACTGGCCCTCCTGAACAGCCTCTCCCCATCTTTCTTGTAGGCTCCCTTGAGGTACTGGAAGACTGCTATAAGGTCACCCCGGATCCTCCTCTTCTCCAGGCTGAACAGCCCCAACTCTTTCAGCCTGTCCTCATAGGAAAGGTGCTCCAGCCCTCTTATCATCTTCGTGGCCCTCCTCTGGACCCTCTCCAACTGGTCCATGTCCTTCTTATGTTGGGGGAATTTTCAGTAAATTATAATAGTGATTTGTCTAAAGTTTTAACTTTGGCTTTTGATGGAGTAAAACTTCTCTTTCTTTAAGACCTTATTGGGAACTTTATTTCAATAGCAATTTTGTAAGTCACGAAGCTATGGCATTTGTGATGCTTAATTAAAACAAATGGCAGAGGGTTGTGGGCTCTTTTTAATTGTGATAGGATATGAAGATTATTCAGTTTTCATCTCACCAGTTAACTGGAGGTAGGATGGGTATGTGCACAGTTACAAAAATGAGTATCTAGAGCTCTCTCTAAAAACTGTAGGAGGTTTATTTTCTCTGTGGAACAAGTACACATGTGATTTTCCCATCTTTCCTATTATTAACCGTGAAAGAAAAAACATGCGAGTCTTGTTCTAATTATTATTTTTTCCTGTGGCTAGAAATCTTACTTATGTGAAAGCTGATTTTTTTTAAATTAATATAATAGTATTTTAATTCACAAGAAAAAAAACAGTATCTCCAGTCTCTACCTTTATATATCCTGAAAATTAAGTTCCTGGATTTGGACCTACTCTGAATTTACACATATATAACAGAGTGAAACGCAGTCTTTCAATTACAGACGGATTTTTAAGTCTCTGGTTGTTACCCAACTTAGTTTCTGGTCACTTTGTAAAATAAAAAATCTACTGGAAAATTGCATATGTTATGGCTTTTCTGTTTAACACACACATGATTTTTAGGCTCCTGATGAACCAGACTAGTAATCCTGAAAAATAGAAAACGCAAATCTATTTCATAGAATCATAGAATGATTTGGGTTGGAAGGGACCTCAAAGATCATCTAGTTCCAAACCCCTGACATGGGCAGAGACACCCTCCAATACACCAGGTTGCTCAAAGCCTCATATTTTTCTGTGTAGACTTTAACATCTTAATGAGACAACTAATAGCTACACAATATAGTCCAGAGGAGGGCCACGAAGATGATAAGAGGGCTGGAGCACCTTTCCTATGAGGACAGGCTGAAAGAGTTGGGGCTGTTCAGCCTGGAGAAGAGGAGGATCCGGGGTGACCTTATAGCGGTCTTCCAGTACCTCAAGGGGGCCTACAAGAAAGATGGGGAGAGGCTGTTCAGGAGGGCCAGTTGTGATAGGACAAGGGGTAATGGTTTTAAAATACAGGGAGGTAGATTCAGGTTGGATATTAGGAAAAAATTTTTTACCATGAGAGTTGTAGAACACTGGAACTGGTTGCCCAGAGAGGTGGTGGATGCTCCATCCCTGGAGACGTTCAAGGCCAGGTTGGACGAGGCCCTGAGCAACCTGATCTAGTTGGAGATATCGCTGTTCCTTGCCGGGGGGTTGGACTAGATGACCTTTGAAGGTCCCTTCCAGCCCTAACAATTCTATGATTCTATGAATATAACTACAGTGTAATCAATGTGATGGCTATATCACATAGCTTAGAAATCTAGATTACAGTGCATGGGTTTATGTCAGCATATATAGATTTATTTTTTTTCCCACAAGTAATAGTTCCTTTACCAACAGAGGCAGGGCTGGCAATATCTTTTTATGCACCGCAGGTCTATAAGCTCCCTGAAAATGGACTCATGGGCCAGGCTTTAAGGGAGCTGAAGTGACGCCCAGAAGCAAGTGAATCCCCTCTTGTGTGTAAGGGAGAGTTGGGCATCTCAGGCTGCATCCCAAAAGAGCCACAACACTTATTTGGTAGTGAGAGAAACACTGGCAGCCCTCCTGCCCCTGAGGCAGGTGTCCCACTAGCCTTTTAACAAGTTATCAGAACCCTGTCTTTTGCCGTCCAGGTGACGGTCTCCTTTCTTTCCAATGCAGCCATTAGTGACCATTTGACACAGCCTAGCTGGAGGTGTGCTCCTCATGGTCAAGCTCTCATTGACACCGCAAGGCTTCCCTGTCCTCAGCTCTCTTCTCTACTGTTCAGGATTTAGACCTCAACTGACCCCAGAGCTTACCCAGGAGAGCTACTATGAGCCTCTCTAAAAAGACTTCAAATGACCTCAAAAAGAGCTTAATTCAGTTTGTTAGATGAACGAATTGAGTGATGAAGTATCTCATTTTGTATGACCTGTCACTTTCCCACTCTTTACTAGTGGGACAGATCAGGTCGACAGTTGCCAAGTCTGCAAGGGGCCAGAATTAGAGAGTGCCGAGCAAGCCCTTAGGATCTTTGTTGGGAGAGCTCTGGTCTATCTTTACTTGGCATCAGCTCAGTGATTCATAATAAAACCATTCATAGCCTTTCTTTATAGTTGTAACAGGCTGGGGAAAAGCTGAAAAATAGAAGGTGCTGCTTGCATTGCCCCTGGAAGCTGTCAAATTTACGAGTTGACCCAATCTGCTAAAATGGTGCCGATTTACGGGATAACAACCAGTAATTCTTCAATGCTTTCCCTTAAGAAACAGGATATTGTTTACAAGAGACCAAGTAATCTACTCTGTTATACAATTCAGTCTCTACCAGTTATCATCTATAAATAAATCATGTGGGGAAGTGCTTTTGGCTATCACACATAATGAACCCATTGAGACTCACTGTGACACCTTTGCCAGCCAGTGCGATACACGGCAGGGGACTGAAGAAAGCCCTGCCTGTCTTGATGGAAACACCCCATGAACCTAAACATTGCACTGAAACAGAACTAAATGACAGGACTGATGGCCTGTCCACAGAGCGAAATAAAACACCATGGCTAGCGCAGAGGAAAGCAACAATGATAAGACTTTTGTTCCACTGAGGAAAGGAAAGAACAGACAGACATACTTTGGTAGTGCATGTCGTATGAACCCAATAGAGGCCACAAGAAGAAATGCAAGATTGTAATCATAATTTTCCCATGTGGTTTGTTACACAGCCTGTGTCCTAGCGCTACTATGTTTTACAATTTAATGGTGCTTTTAAAATTAGACTTCTATATATTTTCATTTGATTACAACTGTGGAATGGAAACAGTGGCCCAGCCAACCCGTGCATGCTTATTGTCCCCTGGCTACCACATGCACACATTCTGAACTCACACACGTACACACAGCAGTCTGATGCAAACAGTTTTAAAGTACAAGAATGAAGCTTAGTGCACTTTAATGGTACTGGAATTATCATTAAATATACAGACAACTGTAACACACCTTTAACCCAAGATAGCTTGAAAGTGACAGCAGGATGTAACATAGACAAGGGAATATCTGGGGGAAAAAAAGCCTCTGGAAAATATGATACAGAAAAACATAGCACTAACACAGCAAATTTTCAAGAATTAAGTAGAGACATGGAAATCAAGTGAAGAACAGCTCAAGGGACAGGAAAGAAAAATGTGTCATATAAAACTGACAAGTGTAAATTAACAGATCTCTGAAATGTTTTGTTCCTTATCAATACTATAACTCCGCATTTTCATACTTTTTTTTCCTAAAATGCAGTTGGTATTAACAACATAGCAAGAATTTCAGATTTCAGTCCTCTGGTCAGAGAGTCACTTGCTCAAGAAAATTGTGTACTTGTTCTCAGAACCCTGATGAGCTCTTGCACAAGATGAGCCATTTTGTTTATTTAAACGCACTCTTTTCCCGGCAGATATCCTAGCAGGAATTCATCAGTCATTGCAGTGGAACTCCATCTCTCTTGGGGCAGCCTGGAGAGACAGGCAGCTCCTGCACACTACTCCTCTCTAGGAAGAACACAGAGCTACTGCCACCAATGTGACGTGAAGGTTCCCAGTGCTATTCAAAACGTAATCTCCCCTTTTGCTTCGCAGAAAACTGTGTTTTAACCATCCTCTAGTTTACTGCTAAAATGGCCCTGATTCATAACCTCTTCAATTTAATTGCATCCTAGATGTTAGAGTGCACAAACAGTCCTTCTCCACTGACCATGGAATAAAAGCTGGTGCTGAAACAGCACCAGTGCTGTAACATATGTCAAGCAGAGGTTTCCTTAGAGCAAAACCTTGTCTTACACACTATGCTGGTTTACATGTATTATCTGCTACACGATGAAGAGCAGAATGCCTGTTAGAGGTTTCTTCTCTTAGCAACACCAGATTTTGTTGTGGCTAATGCTATCAAGCATCTCTCTACTTTTTGAAAGAGTTCCCAACTTCCATTTTACTAAAATGTGACAGATCTTGAAAGCTATTTAAACCAAGCCTACATCAGAAAACAAGCCCTGCATTACTGAAAACTTTTTACTTTCTTCTGTCCAGCTATGTGTCATGACATCGGCAGAAAGACTCAAACAGGATTACTAGTCTGTACCTAATGCCAAGATAGACGGGATTTGTAATCAGTTTAGCATACAGATTTGTGGCAATGTTGAATCAACAGTACAGAAATGTCTAATATGGGTGCATATCACAGTGTAAAGAGCCCTTACACTGAACTTTCTTCAGAGGCTTCATTCGACATTGTCCCACCACTAACGAAGGGATTGCCTCAGGCAGGCTTCATGTTTTTGTCTTTAGCTCATTCCAGCCAAGTAGGGAAGTGCCTATCACCATTCTGTGATGATGCTCCAGCACAAGTAAGACAATTACTTTCCATTACCACGAGTATCAAGGGAACTGGCATTGGAGATCAGAAAGTGATCCTACTGCCTTTCTAGCAGCTACGCTCCCACACATAAGGAGAAATGTTCACCCTTAACGTAGATACTTTCTAATGCTCTCTCACACAAATTGCCTTGCACAGATTTGAGTATTAGGCTCCAATCCTTTAAAGCATCTGTGACCAGCATAAATGTATGATTATAGCCTTTCCCATGCATGAGGGCTCATTTTCCTACCTTCTTCATGACAAGGAATGGAACCGCATTGCTTCCTGACAACTTTGTTATCACTCTTGAAAATATCAGATCAGTTTTCCAATGCACATGAAAGCATTTATGTGCCCCACAAAGCTTTTAATCAACTGGACTGGGAAACTCTGGGCCTTCCTTGTTGTGCAGTTATTCCATAATTCTGTCCTTAGTTGTCAGAATCTTCTCTGGAGTTTTGTGAACAGAGAAAGTTGAGAACGTAGAGCTGTCAGTGAACTTTCATGGGCACCTTTGAAAAGGCTATTTTGGTCATATAAAGGCTAAATAATATGTGCCTTTCCATGCAAAAATGAGGATGAAATCCTTCTCAGTAGTAAATCGTAAGAGATTAAAGACAGCATTTTGTCCTTGTTTCACCCATTTATGTTAACCACAGGTTTCACTGATATGTGGAAGCCCAAATGCTATCTGCAGCAAAAATGAATTTACAAAAGTTTAAGTTTCTAGCTGTTGGAGAAAATAAGAATGGTATAGAAGATGTAAGATAAAAATTTTTTTAAAAATATTTCCCTAACAGTATTCCATGAGCTTCAAGTAAATTATGTTTTTAAAACATGGAGCTGTTTCTCTTTGTTCCATCCACAAGGATTTTGTATGCATAATAGTTGCTTGTAAGCTCTCAGTTCCTGCACCACAGTGGAACTTGGCTCCAGATTCAAATACCTAAATTCAGATGTCTATGTGTAGGCATCCACATGTGAGCCAGCTGTGTAAGCTTTGCACAGACAGCAGTGTTCTGGTCAACTCAGTCAGGGGAGCCTGCAGAGCTGTTCATCGTGCCTCCGGATAAATGCCAAGGGCTTGATTCATTTGCTTGAAATTAAACACTCACTACCTTTTGTATAATGTCAGGTAGGGCTTCCTGCTTCACCTTAATCTGCCACTCCAGAAGGACCTAGGTCTTCCATAGGGGTGTTTTTTCTGTGGATATGCTGTGTGGATGTCTCATACATCTGAGGCATCTCAAGTTAAGACAGTCAAATTAAGATGTTAGTGGCTGCTTTCCAAACACCATTGATTCCATAACAAGAACTCCCAAGCACCTATATTTATGGATCTAAATTTAGGTGTCTCAGTCTCAACTGAATCCTACCCTGAAAGATTGATCAGTCTCTTATATACCACTGACCAACTTTTTGAAAAAATTTACCATATGTTAACAACAGAAGTCAGTAAATTTCTAAACTCTACTGGAAGAGTGGAAGCATCCATATTATGACGTATTTTAGGCATTCAATGTCCAGGAAGATCTATTGAATTTTACTAGAAAATGTGATAGTTATTTTGTAATGACAGCATTCTAACTCTACCCTAAATACTATATTCCAGGATATCAGGTCAGAAAACTAAGACTATAATTAAATATGTTCTACACATGAGAACAGATGATAAGTACATCATGTTTCAGTGGGCAGACTGTGCCTGCAACGGAGATAAAATTCTGTAATAATTCTACCAGTAATCATGTTATTAAGAATGCTCCTAACTAGTCTCCATGTGAAAACAAAAGGTTTCAATCGAAATTAAATCGATACAGAAGAGATTAAAGTGGCTTTTCCACTTCCATTAAGTCTCAGAATCACACTCATATTCCTACCAGAAATAAACATGAAATACACGAAATTTTTCAATCCATGCAAGGCTAATTATTAAATCTAATCCAGAATAAAAAAAAAAAGAGAAAAAAATGTATTAGTTAAATTATAAGTTCTCAGAAGTTAATGCACTTAAGCAACTTGGTGGGGATCCGCATGCAAGACCCACTGGGACTGATATAATGGAACAATAATTGCTGGGTCTCCTAACTGTCCAAAACATTGCAGAAAAGGTCTTGAAATTGCAGCTTTATTACATCAAAGCTCTTGGTCCAAGCACTTAGTCAACATTGTCTCTGCCAATTCCATTACCAAGTTAGTCACTCATATCACTCCCCAAAAAAGAAAGTCTGCATAAAACTGTCTCAAATTATTCAGCACAGGTTTTGACAAACGATAGTAATTTTCTATATCCTTTGCCATGTGTGCATGCGTAAGCCATTCTTTCCTATGTAAGTTAGACATTGTAACTCCTGCTAAAGGTAAAAGAATTGCTGTGGCAAACAAAATAATATTTAAGATTTTGACACAACTCATTCCAACATTTTCTCAAATGTCTCACACAAATGTGTTTAGCAACTAACAAAATGCAGGTTTTATTCTGGGATCACAGACCCGTGAATTAGTTTCCTACAGCTCAAGAGAATACTCAAGTTTATTAAAAATCGTGTCTCATTTCAAGGTAATACCTGAAGACCTTTCAAAGAACAGTTCCCTGCTTGGTGGAAAAGGAAAGTTTATAATAACATTAAAAAGTTCAAAGGAGATTATGGTATTGCTGTGAGTAAGAAGAGAACAAGAATCCAGTCTAGAGCAAGGAAATAGCAGACAAAAGAGCATTGATAACAGCTGGTTTGATTAAATTTACTGTGACATCATTTCAAAGCCATCACCTTGAAGAGTTCATGAAGTATAGTTGAGACTCCAGAAGGCTGGTGAAAAGAAAATCAAGAGTCTTCATTTGGAAAATGAGGGAAATGGGAGTCAGAGGATTAGAAGTCAGTCAGCCTAACCTCAGGTCAGTACTAGAATGAAAATCCACATTATTGGAAAATGTTTAGAAAATAGCAAAGAGATGAGTTATGGTCAACATAGTTCTGACAAATCCATCTAATTTCCTCCTGCAAAAGGAGTTTGGGCCTTATAGATAAGGGAAATGCAGTCAATGTGTGTATCTTAACATTGACACACTTTTTGGTGCTGTCTTACATTACATTTCCATAAATAACTTAGAAGTAAATAAATAATGCACAAATTATAAATAAATACTGAAACTATTATGAAAAAGCTAGATACAGACAATACAAATTTACAAGTGAACTAAACTACGTTAATATCCATTTTCTGGCACACAACATCCTATGTCTACATTGTTTAACTTCCTTCCCCTCAATAATATGGTGACCACATCTAAGATGCCTGTTGCTCAGCTTGAGTGATCTCTGGTCCGTGTCAACCCCATCCATGCTCAAACATTGCTTGAGAAAGTGTTAGCTGGCTTGGACCAAAATCGCAACCGTGACTGTTTCAAGAGTTCATAAATAGCACAAATGATGGAATCCTTATCCCAGGATCATTCCCTGACATGCTTAATTTTCTCACGTAAATGCGTCTAGAGACTAATTATCAGAGGTTAATTGCCAAACTAGAAATTCTTGTCCTTGAGATCGTAAGGACAAAGAAAATATTGCCACTGAAACTGCAGGTGATGCTGGAGTAGGGAAGAGCTGGGAAGGCACAAGAATTTTGGAGTCAAGTTTGGAATGGGCAGAATGGGAATTCTGATTGACCTTCACAAAATAAAAAAAAATACAATACACCTCAGTAAGAATACTGTTATGCTCTTGTCTAGACATAACAAGCTGTATAGACGTTCAGCTAGGCAGCAGTTTTAGAGAAAAGAGATGGAAACTGAGGCATAGGTAACTACAGACTATATCTGGTCTTCTGCACCAATAGCTACTGACAGAGGCAGCATTAGCTCCCGGCTTGCCCAAAATGACATGTTTTAGCAACTACGCAGCATATTCCAAGCTATTTAGCAGATCTGTCATTAACAATTATTAAATAGCAACTCAAAGCTCAAAGAATCCAGTTTTATTGATTCATTTGAGTAGAGAATTGGGTTGTCTGGGCTCCAGTCCTAATATATTTAGCACACCTCAATGTCTTACAAACCTGGCCCTCAGTCATCTATAGCTCCCTGCCAAGCCACCAATTCCAATGAAAAGAAAGGAGAGATATCATTCACGCAGATCTTGTCTTGAATGGGGTTGGACCATGAATGATGTCTACCTGCTGCTGGAAGCTGTGAAGTATCCTGAGCTCCACAGTTTAGCCGTAGCTCCAGTAACCCTCCATTTTTGCACATGGGGAATATGCCTAGACTCACTAAGCAAGTCGGGAATGAAATCCACACAGCTTGATTCCCAGAACACTAAAGAACTCTGTAAGTCAGATGTAATTGTACCTAGGCTTATTCACATAATCTTCACATCATTAAGCATCAATTAATGATTTATGTGGTGTACACATCTCCAGAAGAAGACAGTCAGAAGTTGTTGTAAAAAACTATTTTATCAATTCATTCCCATTCTGCTCATCCCATACTTGACTCAACCAATTAAGTTTTCTGCAGTAGAAATCTGCAGAATCTTCCATGGTATTCACTGGCAACCACTCAAGTTTAGGAAAGTCCAGCCTAAGAAGTACCACCTCTTTCAGCAAGCTGTACCCTACCTGGATGCATCAGTTAAATTATATTGAGACATCACACTGATGTAGTTTAGAATGCAGCGAAAAGATGACTGTTAATAGTATTTAGTCTAGAAGCAACAATGTTCAAATAATCTTCTATTCTGAGGTTACTAAAATCATTGGTTTCACTATGTCATTTGTAGCATAAGGTATATTTAAAATGGAGAATTCTGTGAATAAAATGAGCAGCTATTTCAAGAACAACCATTTAAATTTTAAAGGCACTCATTCTGCCAGAAATGGCTAATACTGAATATTCAAAAATGTTAGTTGAAAAATACCACTTACATTCAGTTACCAATCAACTCCTGATATCATTCTTGCAAAGTGTGGGTTCGTATGAAAAAAAAAATTACAAGTGGAGGAAGGGGTTAAAAATATCTTCAGTGACTGACATAGGCCGCGGCAATATACTTTAAAACTATGCTGGGATTACTATTTCTTCTGTTGTATGAAATTCAATGTTTTCTGTTTCTTTGTAAGATGACTGTATTTTACGTCAAATAAGAAACATATGTTCTTCCTTGTTTTATAAAAATAATATTTTTATATGACTAACAATCCATCTAATTCATACACTTTCCAGCATACAACTTTAGACTTTTTCCTGAGGTCATTCAGAAAAAGCAGACTATTTTACAGACATCAGGATGACGACTACTGAGAATGTTTTCTTTTCTTGAAAAATAAATAGAAAGAAAAAAAAACAGGTTGAGACAAAATAGGAATAAGCATTTCTTTAGCTCTTCAACACAGATGTCTCATTCAACGTATCAGACTCTTTTATAGTGCTTGAGAAATCTGCTGGAGAGAAATTCACTGATTCAGCAGATCATTCTTCATTTCCATAGATGGAGCACACAGGCTGAGGACTCTGACCAATGTGCATTTTGGTTTTGAAAGATTAGAAACATTTCTAGTTGGATTCCTCATTTTGCATTTTGTTCCTAGAGTGAGGTATAAAACTGCCATGGCCCTTTTGTTGCAGTGACAGGACAATCTGTTCTACATGAGCAGAGGGGGCCTCCAGGAACTGGGATTGGAAAATACAGCCGTGGCAAATCTGCCAGCAGCATTGATCGATGCACTGCAGACTAGGGAAAAAAAAAAAAAGTCCAAGTTCAGGTCAGCCTCACTGACAGCTGGACAGTAGGAGTGGCTCAGCCATCAACCCCCTGAGCCACGGGAGGCTATGTGTGGTTTGCAAGCTGCCCTAAGACCAAAAATTCTTCAGATAAGGGTGACAGAGTGTCAGCGGTTCTTCAGGAGCTTTTTCGACTTTGTTACTGCACCCTATTTCCATTGCATTCCCATGCAGTTAACCAGTTTTAGGTAACCCTCAGGATGCAACAGTGTGAAAATATGTTTGACATTAATTGACTTTCCTTGGTATTTCTGTTGTTCACAGCAGGTAATAAAACTTTCCAATAGCAACATAAATACAGCGTTCAGTCCAGATGGGGTCTGCTACATCACATTCAAATTGCTGTTGATCAAGAACAAAGTCTGAAAAACCATGCCTAGACAAATGGTACATCAACATACTCAGAATTTAAGGAAAACTGGTGCTGATTCAAAGTCCACAAATTCTAAGCTGTCTGATTAGTCAGATCATGAGGCCAAAGAAACAACATCTAACTCTCAGCTTTCAAGCTTACACTTTGCAAAGACAGGACATTGCCAATAAAAAGACCTCTGTATTTGAGTCTGGTTTAAAAGTCATCCACTTGCCACTGAGTTTCCATAGAATCATAGAATCATAGAATGGTTAGGGTTGGAAGGGACCTTAAAGATCATCTAGTTCCAACCCCCCTGCCATGGGCAGGGAAACCCTCCACTACACCAGGTTGCCCAAAGCCTCGTCCAACCTGGCCTTGAACACTGCCAGGGATGGGACATCCACAACTTCTCTGGGCAACCTGTTCCACTGCCTCACCACTCTCAGAGTGAAAAATTTCTTTCTTATAATTATAAGATAAATATATGTATTATATATATATTCCATAAATATACAATCATCAGTTGTGTATCTTGCAGCTATATTCTTATAAACACCAGTTATTTAAGGCATGTTTTCTGGCATCACAAAGGTAGCTTCCTTTGTTACACTCTGTTAAAACACAAAATATAAAGTGTGCATGTATTTATGCTTTACAGTAATTTTTTCATCTAAGGAGTCAACATGTTAAAGATTATGTCTATCTGAGGGAAAAGGTGCTACAGAAAGATATATATGCTGAAAATTAAAGTTTGACTAGATTCTCTGGGCTTGTATACAAGTGAGAACTGACTAGATCATTTTATCAGTCCAATATCCCTTTTTAAGTGTTTCAGATGAGCAGCAATGTGTCAGGATAGTTCCAGGATCAGACCTTCAGTAGCTGCAGTTTCAGAAGAATTAGCTCCCGGTGCATCCATGTGAGGTTGGCATGAGCAGAAGTCTTGGAAATACCAGGGCAGAGTCGGTTGATGCAGCTATTTTTAGCATCATTTCAAGATATGGTTTAGCTCCTTAGATTCCTGTTACAGTTGAGATACTGCAGAAGTCCCTGAACATTTTGTCATTTGCCTCATGCTGGTTTCTATAGCGCGACATGCTCTTTGCTGTATTTCAAGTAGATCCCAGCTGTGCTGTACTATGAGTGCAACATGGGGCTGGATTAGTCCACAGGACCAAAAGAAAAGAAAAGGAACTTAGGAAGGGGTACCACAAAAAAGTGGGGATCTAGCGTATAATACCCATGTAGGCTTCTTCCGTGGTCAAAGGAGATCTGGCTTCCTGGCTTTCGGTGAGTTGAGATGAAGTGCTCTCTGGAAGGGCCTCTGTGTCTCTACCAGCAATGAAGACAGTCTGAACAACTAATTTTCAGCGGATATTTTTAGATGGCTGGAAACAGTGAGAGGCATCCCACCTCCTGGGCTGATCATTTCTGGCACGGAAGAACTCACAATGAGTCTAGCCTTGTTCATTGAGTGTATGCAGGAGAGACTTAGAAGAGAGCTCAGGAGTGTATGATGGGACCCTATCGTAAATTCAGGATTCAGCTGAGAATGAGGAGTGAAAATGGAAGAACAATTTAAGTAATATATTCCCTTCTGCCAGTTATTGGTTCCAAAGTCGAAATACAACTCAAGAGCATCACCAAGTGACTGCAGATTAAAAGTGCATTTTAAACATAACTGCAGTGTATATTCAAAGACTTCCCTTTGGGTATTTTCAGACATCCCCACCTATTCTCTCTCACTTTTTGATGCTTGGTATTCACATCAGTAACAACCATTCTCTAAACTGATCCCACACCGACTTCATTCCTCTAGCAATATTCACAATACAGATTTAAGACAAAAAGATAGAACACCAGAAGAATTTTTAAGCATGACACAAAAACATTTTTGCTGGTCCTGCAAGACATTAAAATGCTGTATGCAGCACTGAGACAGGTATCAGTTTATCCTGTGATTGGCTGCAAATATGGAAGAAAACTAAAGAGAAACTCCCAAATCTGAAAGAAACTCCCTAAGTATTATTCTTTCACCTCTAACTAATTCTTCTTTTCTGTAATAATAATTTGGCTTCTTTCAACAAGTAAAGAAAACTTCAGCAAACTGACAGAACATTTAATAGAAAATCCATGGAAAACTGTGTTATGTATGTGGGCAGTTCAGTTTCCTCTCCATTAATGCTACCTGAGGGAATCAGTTAGCTGCTTACTATATTTTGACCTCATCGGATCCTCATGCAGTCATGCTGTGAGAGCCTTAAAATTTAACATTGCTATTCTTAATGGCAATGGCTTGTACTATATGTTTGTTGATGAATAACTACATGCAAAAACTAATGAGATCACAGAGCTATGAAATAACTTCATTGTATTTCTAACAGCAAGAAAAACAAATTTCAGTTTCGCCAAGTTATGCATCTCACTATCTCAGATAAAAGTCTACGGTATATTTCATTTCTTATACAGTAAGATTCACTAAATAATGTCACTTTTAAAATGTACGCAACTGACAAAAAAAAGCTGTTAACAAAACCAAAAAAGGTAGAGCAAATTTAAGTAGGGGTCAAATCCTGCTGTCATTGTACAAAGCAAGAAAACTCATCCTTTCTTCATTCTGCTAATAGCCTTTGTGAAATACACCATCTTTGCAGCAGTTCCTAGAGAGATACTGACTTTGCCACAAAAAAAACCACTTTATCAGAGTTCTTTACCAGCTGCTGTCAGTACTCCCACAACTAAATCTGAAGTCTGACTAAGCAAGGTTATACATATATAACCTTGTGTGTGTATACAGGTGTGAGAGAGGAAAGCAGCCACAAGTGGAAGCGGAAAGAAGGGCTGCTTAGAGGTAAAAACTGGGCTATTCAGTTCAGTTAGAAACAACCCGATGATGAAGCTTGACCTACTACTCAGTCTTGAACAGTATAAGGCATATTTCATAACCATTTCCCAGCCGTATCATATGTATAGCCCTGATGCAAACTCCCCATTGCTCTTGCGTTGTGACTCTCCCAGCAAAGCAAGTACAGAAGACAGCTCTTCATTTGGATGGTACAGATCTCAGCCTGCAATGAAAGAGGTTGAAGCCATAGTACGGTGACTTAGACTTGCCACGTGCTTAAAGCACATCCACAGAACTACTGTTGCTCAGCTGACGTGTAATAACTCGTCAAACTCCACCAGTCTGGATGGGTGTCTGAACCATGGTCTGTCATGGTCCAAACCTCCCTGCACTGTCCCTGTCACACTGACTTGCAGCAATGTGCCCTGAGGCTGCCAATAATGAAGAATTTTGGCATTCCCCTGTTATTTTCATATGGGCAAAACAATCCCATTCGTTTCTTTCTGTGACCTTCTCAGAGCTTGTGTGACAGTCTCCCATTCTGGAAAACCTCAGAAGGAATAGTTGATTCTTGGAGTATTGTTCTTAAAAGATAACCTTGTTAAACGTTGCCCCGACAGTGGAAAACTCATCCTTAGACTCTCTATTGCCCTGGGCTACTATTATCAAATGATAATATATTCTTATTAAATATAATGAATATGGATAACCAGTAATATGGATACTACACATCTCATTTCAGGCCGTATCTCAGACCTGAATGCTAACTTAAATTCGCACCTTGAAGAACAATCATATTTAGTCTGCCAAGCATTGCTTAGGGCAAGAAGAGTGGTTGAAAAAATCTCTCAACTTTGTTTTACATATCTTAAGCATCTTTGATGTTGAGATATGAAAGCTTTCCCTCTCAGCCTGTTTGCAACAGAAGGTTACTGCTGGTCAGCCCCTTTCATGTTCCTTTCCAACTGTCCAAAGGCAGATTGTCCTGGCAGAGCAACTTGTTTCATTCTTAAACATCTATCCAGATACTTCTACCTCCTTTTCTCAGTAAATTGATTCAAAGGGGTTTTGTAGTCAGTATCTTAGCAGCGTGTTGCAGCTTTTGCATAAAATATTCCACTCCACTCCCCTGCCTCTCCTTTCTGTCTCCACACTCTGCGGTATCCCAGCGTCTGTCTGCAGGTACATGGCATTTCCCTAGCTTCAGGAAGCATCAGTTTGTATCATGAGTCTGTTGAGCACCTCTGGAGAGTGCTCTGTCATCACACTTCCCCTTCTTCCCTGGTTTCTGCACTCTCCTTCTGTTACTTGGAGCAAGTTGAGCAGTGCAGACACAGCACTTAGGACCCACTTGAGCTGGTCAAGTGTTTTACTGTAGTCTCTTTCAGCAGCTGCTTCAGCTCTCCAGTGATACCGTCCCTATGTTTCCACCTATCTGGCATCTTTTCTCTATGTCCTTTGTTTTATGCAACCTTCTTACCGTTTTTCTTTCTGGAGTTGATCTGAGGAGCAGCGCCTTGTTGTGGCTGCTTTCCTCTTGCACACACCTATCCACTACTTTTCTTATTCAGACTCTAGATTTGATCACCTGGGGACTGGCAGCATTTACTGCAGCAGTAACAACATCCATACAATCCTTAAGGGTCTGGTCATTTTATTTACTGTGCCCAGATAGCCCATCGTGACATTCAGACAGCCCTGAAGTAGGGTCTTGACACTGTGGCAGGATCTTCTAGAGTGTCCAAACAAGTTTCTCAGTTCCCAAAAAATACATAATGCAGCAAAGTGAAGATTATGTGTCCCGGTTCAAGATGGGACCCAGTGTGTGCTTCATGGATAGCTCTGACTCAGGCTTTCCTGGCCTCAAAGGAGGATCTGAAGTCAGCAGCTTTGCCCTAAAGTGTGGAGAAATCTTCTGGCCGCTACAGCACCTGTTTCAAGGCAACTTTCCCAGTGTAACGAGCCACAGGTGTTTCTTAGCCAGCCTGCACAGAGAAAGAACTTTCACAGGATGCTGCAGCGGCCAGAAGATTTCTCCACGTTTAAGAGCCCTCTTGACTCATCTGGTTCCTCTGGTTTATCACACAAAGTCAAAATACAGCATCTCAGGGAAGTGGAGTGCATTTCCTTCTTCCCTTATGGAGCAGATACCTTTCCTGAAGCTTTGTAAATCAACATTTTAACTGCTGATCTAGTCTCTTCATTCACATTGTCTGCCGGTGTATAGCATATCCTAATTGTCATTTTCAAGAATGGTTTGATAATCTGAAGAGAAATAATTAGCTGCTAATTGGCTTCCACTGTAGAAGTGGCATTTCTCTTTCAGGAGTCATAATGAATGTTCTTCTTCAGAGATTCCTCCCTAGATTAATTGAAAATTCTTCCTATTTTTAAGCACTTTTTATCTCCTTCCAGTCAGCTGCTTTTCCTCAGTGCAAAGGCAGTACTGTGTCTTGTTTTTCATTTCTGGACTTTTGTCATCTCAGGCTTTGTGCTAACATTTTGGATACCTGTTTCTGTCATTTGCAACAGTTTGCTTTGTCTTAGGTTTCTCACTCTTTCCTTTGCTTCCCAGTGTCTGTCCCAAAGAATCCTTCCACAATAGAGTCATTTTTAAATAAATTACTACTTGGGGAGGCTACATCCCTGGGCTGAAACGTTTCTTGGGTTTCTGTACGAGAACAAGATGATGGTTCATCTTTCTATTCATAGTTTGAAGGACTACTGGGTCCTTTAAAGGGTCTTCACCTGACCCTTATTCTTTCAACTGTCTAAGTTGAGGTGGCCTTCACATGAGGAAAAACACGCACCACATAGTTTCTAGGACTGTGGGAACATATAAGCCCTTCCATTATTTCAAGGACAGTCTTCAGGGAAACGGATATCAGAATAAATTCTAAAGAAAGCTTGCGTAGAGGAATTATTAGCAACATATTTTCTACCAGATACTTTCCGTGTGAGTGGTTAAAAAATAAAAAAGCTTTGGATTTTTTTGCGGTGTTGTTGTTGTTAGGAAGTGTTTTCAGAATAAAGTAAATTTTTCTATACTTCCTAGCCCGAGAGGCAAAGCTAAAAGAAAATTGTGTAAAAGGAAGCAATACATTTTTGGTCAAAGAAAGAGCCCAGAGCATGTATGTTGAGAAAGTCTTCTCCCAGATAATATTACATGCAAAGCCTAACCTTGCCATCTAGCTAAAAAGGAAATGTGGGTTTGTAGCATGTTAAACAAACTTTGAAGCCAAAAGTGCTGTTATTTTCCACCTGCTAGAGGGACCTGGACTGCTATGCGAGAAGAGCTAAAGCTTTCTGGTGACCCTCTAATCTAGGGTGCACACAACAGTGAAACTGCACAGGGACAGAATGAGGTTGGGTTGTCTCCCTTGTTGTTTTAACTGCTTGATTTCTGTGTGTTCCCAAAGACCTGGAAAGAATAATTGTTACCAGCAGATGGTCTAATGATCCTGGACCAGCTGAGAAACAAAGACGACCCACCTGAGAGGTCACAGCTCATATAAACTGTTTCAGTTACAAGGAAAATCCCACTGATCATGTGAAGGCAAGTGTTAGGCTAGAACAAATTAAACAACAGTTTTCCAGTGAACCTCTTTAAATACGAGTATGTTCCAACTTGTGAATAACTACAGAGGACCAAAGGTGTTGTATCATATCTTCCAGCATACATCATGTGTTAAGTCTCAATAGGCAGATTTATCCAATTTTGTTTGATCTCTGCTGTCTGGAACACGATACACCTGTGAGACAGACCCCATGTGCAAAGTAAGACTTGTAAACGAAAGCCAAATGTGGCTGGAAATAGCACTTGCAAGTCAGAACACGTATTTAGCTAGTGCTTTCTCCCAAACTTTTGCTGCCGATTTCTTTAGGCTCTTTTTGACCAAGCTGCTTGTGTATGGCTTCTTAGGTCTTGTTACTGGCAATTTTCTCAGCACTAACCTCCAGTCAACCTCAAGAGACTCAATTTATTAACTACCTGTTTACACCTCTCTGTTATGCCAGTCACTTGTCTTAGAAATAAAAAACAAGTTGAATTTGTACAGCTCAGTCACAGCAGCTTCCTGGGGGAAGATGAGACTTCAGTATTTGCAATCAAATGTGTTCCTCTCATCTTCTCATTACCAACATAAGACTGACAGTCATCCAAACCTGTCCCTTGATTTCTCCCACAGCCATTACTATGAAGCATGGCTTGATGCTCACCACCTAGCAGAACAGGAGGGTATTTAATATGAGATGGTACATTTCTCAATTTTCACTTCTGTTTTCTGTAAGTAAGGTGAGTCTTTGAAGTTTCCTGACTGAGAAGGTTCTTTTCTTCTTCCCCGTTTTTCCAATCTTGCAAACACAAATCTGATACCTGCATTTTTTTCTTTTACCAACTGATTATCTGTCTCCCAGTAATCCAGTATTAAGAAGCGTAAGAGCTATGCGACCACATGAAATTCAGCTGCAAATACTCAGAACAAATTAATTGTGCCAAAAGAAAGCATTCTTCAGAAACATTTTTATAACTTTTCTTAAGACACAGAGTTTCTTCTGAGCACAAAGGCATTGCAACTCATCATCAAGAAGTTTAAACCCAGATGCCCTAGCAGATTTTGTACTTAAAGTATTGCTCAGTTGCCCCTGTGCACTATACAGAAAAGCTGGCTTGTCGTACGCAAACCTCTTCAAATCTGAACTGTCCTTATTATTATAGTCATATGTGTATGTGAAAGGGACTTCTAATTCAGCAGGAGAAGTATGTGAACAAGCTTCCAAAAATTATCATTTTGCAGCTAGGATAGGAAGTACCATTCTGATCTGGGTCTAAATAATTTCTCCTATTGCATTCCATGCCAGAGGTAAATCTCACATATTTTTCTAGAAACAAAATCAACACTGAAGAAGGCAGAAACAATACTAATGAAGACACAAACAGCGGAATATACTGAAAAAGCCTACCACTCAGACCATAATGTTTAGAAACAAATAGCCACATTTTCTTGTCATGCAACTGCCACAAATTCCACAGAAGTCAATTTGGGAATTAAAGTCAATGTGAGTAATTTACAATATCACAACATCTGTCATGTGTGGTGGGAAGAATATCCATTTTTGTAGTCATTATCTCCAATGGCTCTTTGCTTGGAACACCCGCAGCCCAAAAAGAATGATTGTTGAGAGCAGAACAATCACAGAAATTTTGTTTAAACACTATGTTTCATGAAATACACCCTGTTTGTCTTCACGTGTTGTTTTCAGGGAGAAAGGTGTTGACTTCAGCTATGTAAAATATTGCAGAAATAAATTTTTTGTTGTGTACACATATCTCAGCTAAATAAGGTGCTTGTTTCTCTGTGTCTAGAAAATCAGTAACACCGTGAACTGAAGGGGGAGGCATGAGGGGTGGAGGAGTAGGCAGGGAGATTAAACTCTTCTTATATGCTATTCAGACATTGCTTTGAAATTTTTAATGATCCAGTGAATCAAAGGTCAGTTGGGGGTTAGATGTGGTAGTGGAAAAATATCTGGCTGGCATAGTCCATGGAATGTGTTGCAATCACTTTGAAAAAATCTGGAAATCCAAAGCTGAGGAAATTTATAGAAATTAAGGAGTTATTGGCAGCAGCTTTGACAGAAGACAGCTCAGTGGAAATATCCTAATCCTGAAAAACTCCTGATGGCATTTCTGGCTCGTTTTGTTTTTATTGCATGGCAATAGACTGACCTCTAGTGGATACGGTCTTCTCAGGAATGCTGGGCCTAACCAGGACCAGGGAGAAATTGTCTCATCTAATATTTTTTATTTTTTAATGGAAAAGTACATTCTTGACAAGGCAAAAACTTTCCTGGAAATTTTGCTCTTGTTTTTTCATAGGAAGCCACAATTCTTTCATCATTTGCCTTTTTGAAGCATTTCTCCACAACATCTGACATTTTTAGCTGAAACGAAACCTGCTTTTTTTTTTTTCTTTTTGGATGAAATTTTAATTTTTTTTCAGTTTCACACTGAAATTTTCCAAGCTACAATGTCCCTGATCTCTGTCCCTGTGAGATAGCCGTTGCTGCTCTACCATGTAAATCCTCCTCATTACTCTGACAGTTCAGGGAAATAGAGCAAAGGTCTGCTTGGCACGGAGGAGTCATGGCTGTACAAATAATTGTTTGCCTTTCCTTATACCCACAGGCAATCTCGGTCAATACCCTTTCAGCTTGGACCAAGAACGCAACTCCCAGCCTGGCTGCCTGTGAAAAGGGTGAGGATTTATCCCCCTGGGAGAGGGCCATGGCCAGAGCAGTTCTACAAAGCTCATTTCCTAGCAGCCGTTGTGTGATGGAGTGGTGCTGGGGCACAGCATCCCCTTCACAGTCTCTGCTTTGTGACCCTAGAAAAGCACATGAAAATTAAAACCTCTATTGCTCTCCCCCTCCCAGCAACATGTCCCTTCCCCAGGTGCTGGGTTTCTCTCTGAGTGCTGACTTTATGAATCCTCTTATAATCAAAGCCATCTTTTCCCTTTGCTCTGGGCTTCCAATCTGCCATTCCCACCTTTAGGTGTGATTAATCCCTTTGCTTACCAAAGGCTTTTCCCTCTTAAAGCCTTTTCCTGTGGCATGGCAGGGGGCTTGGCTGAGCCCCTCGGCCACCCTGGACCACCCCCGTGGCTGCCCTTGGATAGGAGCCCAACACGCGGTGTGGAGGGGAAGCCCGGCCTCCCTGACATCTGCAAACAGGAATGGTTTGGGGTTTCTTGTTTTCCAGTGAGCATTTTGCTCTGTTAAACCATGAGAGAGACTAGGTAAGGGAAAGGGAGACGAGTCAGCAGGGCTGCATGGTAAGGGGCTGGGAGGTCTGTGTCTGGCCATGGTGTGGGATGGCAGGAAAGCTCCCCTCGTTTCCATTCCCAGCTCTAAAATAGGGACTATAACTGGCTGTCAGCTGTCTGTTGTCTTGATCTGTCAGGCTGATGAGATATCTTTGTGCCTGACAGAAGAACAGACTAGTAATGGTCATCCCTGAATGACTGAAAAGGCAGCAAGTCCCTCTCCCTACCAGGGAAAAGACACCAGCAATGACATGCAGCTGTGGTGGTGGCTCAGCAACCCAGTTTCTAACAGTACAGGCCATGAACCAGAAGACTCAACTGCCTGGGTATCAAATTGGAGGAAGGCTGGTGGGACTGAGAGCTGACTGCTGTCCCTGGCGTCAGAGCCACAGGCAGCCATTCCTGGGCACAGCTGCAGCAAGGGCTGCTCTGCTCTTTGAGAAACAAACTGCTGCTGTACTCTTTTCTCATTGCAAACACCAGCAATCCAGTATTCAATTGCCTTTACTTCATCAGGATCTCTGCTTGAAAGAAATAATTTGTTCGATGCTGGGGCTGTAAAAATATGTGCTCTATGGACTCAGCCGTTCACAAAGTCCGAGCAAAAGAGCTTTATTCAGATAGGAAACTGTGGAATACTGGTGAGAAGATTGACTGAGTTTCTTTCATTCTTCAGATTTATTCAATTAATAATTTTATTCGGCAGACTGATTTGACTGTAAGCCTGTGTTGTTGAAGAGCAGCTGGGACAATAAATCACACCATGAATAAGAGTTACCATTTCCTGCTTTAGAGGACAGTACAAACAAGACCTGTCTTAGAAAAAAGCACACAGGCATTATACCAAACAACGTGGTAGTTCAACTGTTGCAGAAAAATTAGTCTGAAGGAAATAATATACACATTCTCAAACAAATTTGATTTTATTTGATATGAGTACATATGCACAGAAATTGCTGTGGTTTGTGAGTCTTCTTGTCTCCTGCTTTCTCTACTATAGCAGATATATTTCCAGGCTTGTTTTGATGTGTTTTTGATAGTGTTGTTCCTGGAACTAGAGGAAAAATGGATGAGGAGCAAATTTGCAGCACTGCTGTAGCTGGGAATTTCACCTTGATGGTGAAAAGTGGTTGGATCCAAGCTTGGACAGAGATCCGCAGGAGGTCTGACAGGTGCTCAGCCACTGTATTTGTAAACATTCTTTTCTTCAGCCTGAAAAAGAAACTGAATCTGTACTGAATGTATTTTAAACCATAGAATCATAGAATCATAGAATGGTTAGGGTTGGAAGGGACCTCAAAGATCATCTGGTTCCAACCCCCTGCCATGGGCAGGAAAATCCTCCACTACACCAGGTTGCCCAAAGCCTCATCCAACCTGGCCTTGAACACCTCCAGGGATGGGGCATCCACAACTTCTCTGGGCAACCTGTTCCAGTACCTCACCACCCTCAATGTAAAGAATTTCTTCCTTATATCTAACCTAAATCTGCCCTCTTTCAGTTTAAATCCATTGCCCCTTGTTCTATCACTACACACCCTTGTAAAAAGTCCCTCTTCAGCTTTCCTCTAGGCCCCCTTTAGGTACTGGAAAGCTGCTGTAAGATCACCCCGGAGCCTTCTCTTCTCCAGGCGGAACAGCCCCAACTCTCTCAGCCTGTCTTCATAGCAGAAGTGCTCCAGCCCTCGGATCATCTTCGTGGCCCTCTTCTGGACTCGCTCCAGTAGCTCCATGTCCTTCTTGTGCTGGGGACTCCAGAGCTGAACACAGTATTCCAGGTGGGGTCTCACGAGAGCTGAGTAGAGGGGCTGAATCACTTCCCTCGACCTGCTGGCCACACTTCTTTGGATGCAGCCCAGGATACGGTTGGCTTTCTGGGCTGCCAGCGCACATTGCCGGCTCATGTTGAGCTGCTCATCCACCAGCACTCCCAAGTCCTTTTCCTCAGGGCTGCTCTCAATCCCTTCTCCGCCCAGCCTGTACTTGTGCAAACTTCTGCAAACTTGCTGAGGGTGCACTCAATCCCACTGTCCATGTCTCTGACAAAGATGTTAAATAGCACTGTTAAAAACCATAAACAAATGTGGTAACACTAGAACACCACCGTTTTCACATTACTCAATGGTTCTGATAATTGAAGGCAAACTATTATATTCATCAGAATTTGCTGTGATTATTATCGTTAGCACTAGTAGCCATGATAATAAATTGGGTATCTTTTAAATACCAAGATCAATAGTCTTGGTTGACAAACCTCCTTAAAACTTCCCGTTATTTTTCTGGATGGAGGCAGGCAGTGGTGGCCGCGCGGCTCGGCACAGGCTGGCACACCGCCCGGCCCCAGGACCAGACATCCCGCTAGCACTCAGATTGTCCTCCTGGCATTTCCCCTCCAGCCTTCGGAGCAGAAACTCGTGTTTCATTGCATTGAAAAGCAGATTGTCTTTGCTGCGTGGCCCCAGCCCCGGCAGCAGCAGAATATCCTGATTATTTTTGCAGACTCCGAGCGGCGCGGTTTTGCCATGGCGGCAGCCCTGATGTCGGCCTGCCGGAGGGGCAGCGCACAGGTTAAATAAGGCGACTCTGCACGTCGTTTTCCTTTCTCATCCCGGAGGAACAGCGAATGTTTGCGGTCTCATCCGCCCCGAAAGCTCAGTGGCCCTTTGACTGGTGGCAAATTCCTTAACACCGGTCTCATCAGGATCAAACAGAATAGAGTTTTCTGGGCTCAGAAAAATATGAAGACAGAAGCCCTGCCAAATGCTGTGTCTGCCGCAGTTCCTTGCTAAAAACCCGTGGGAATAGGATGGGGAATCAGGGGAATGTAATGCCGGATTTTGCACTGTTGCTCCATTCTCCATAACTGTAAAATGCTACAGATAGGATCCCTGTTTAGAGAGATACATGAGAAGCAAAAAGCAGGAAAAGTAAATTTACTTTTCTGTGTTAAAGTGAAAGTCTATACACAGGATTTATCTCACTTTTTTTGCCTGCAACGCATTTAACTTCTAATTTTAAAAAACATCCCCATCCGAGCTGAGTTCAAATCAGGCACCTATTTCTGGCAACCTAGTCCAACATCTCCTTTGCCTGTGGTCACGCAGCCCTCCACAGAAAACGATCACCTCTTGCTTAAATATCCAGGCTAAGCAGATGAGTCTGGTCTGCTGCGCTGCTCTTCCCTGGGCCCCACTTCCAGCAGGACACAGCTCCGGCAGGCAGAGCGCCCGGCCAAGGACAGCACCAGCCTCTGGTGAGCAGCTCTGGGACAGATATGAACTGGACACTCGGTAGGATCAATTCTAGAGAGGCTGTAGGGTGTGCTGAGCCCCACAAGATATTAGCTTCAGGTGCCTGGCTTCGGTTCACCACGCAATGCATGAGGTGAGCTAGATACCTCAGGACAAGAGCTTAAAAAAAAAGCTAACACTGAGTAGGAGACAAAGAAATCTCACCAGTGCTTTCAGGTCAGGGCCTACTGCTCTTCTGCCTTTGCTTCTAGCACTGCACCTTGATTTTTAGGGTTTTCCCCCATTCATTCAGGAGTCATAACCCACATCCCTGCAGACAAGAGCCTAAATATTTCTTTTTAAAAAAGGAGCAACGGGTTATTCACTCACTGTCTTTACCGCTGCTCCTTATTTCTATTCCTCTGCAGAGATGGCAGAGATGAAACCCTGTTGTGTCCTCTGCTTCCCTCCCACCGCACTGTCCTCTTGCTGTGGATGCTCATAAAGGAGGGGCTAAGATGTTACCTTGCCAGCGTTATTCTCAGATATCTGGAGCATCCACGCTCTGCAGGCCTCCAGACTATGTTAATGAAGAGCCATGGGATGTGTTGAGGACAATACACCAGTGACAGCCTGCTTTAAAATCATGGTCTCCGTTGACCGGAGCCATCCATTGTGTTACGTAGCAGTTTGGGACACTATGGGCTTGGCCCCGGGTAGATGATACCGGCTGCTTGTGCCGAGCAGTTGGAAGAGCCACTTTCTACTCATTTCCTGACAGGTGTGCGCCTGCCTTCTGCTCTTTGGTTTTGCATTTGGGGTGTCTGGTCAGCATCCCAGGACCAGGCGAAGATTAGCAACTGCTATAGCAAAGTTTGCTTTTTTCCACTTACCAGATGGCTAAAGGATTGTGCCTTTTTTGTTTGTTTGTTTTGATTTTTTTTAATATGAACTTTGCAACTGTCTTTTGAGCCCATGTCAGCTGGAGATGAGATGATGGTGCTGTGCTCTGCACAGGGCAATGGTTTGGCTCCATTTGGAAGCTGCAGCTAATCAGCTCAGCCTCCCACTTCTGATTAAGTATTTCCCTTCATGAAGATACCAAATGTGGGTTCTCCGCAAACTTGCACTGGCAACGGGTTTTCTGCCAGACCGGGTTTTTAAAACCAATCTTAGGAAGCCAGACCTTCCCTAAAAGATGTCTTCTTTTTCCCATGGCAGCTAGTCAGAGCTGCCTTAGCCATGTGCTGTGGCTGAGCCCCACTGTGGTAGGAGCAGGAGCACAGCAGGAAATTATCTATTAGGGCTCAATGTCTTGGAAATTATTCCCCCTCCCTCCCCTTGCTCCAAGCCACATGAAGTCATTAGTCTCTGAGAGAGAATCATATTCCTCGCCTGCGAGGAGGTGGGTGGGGAACCGAGGGACATAAAACTCTGCAGATGGCAGAGGGGTGAACTCATTTCCTTCCTTCTGATCTAGCTGTGTTTTGGGGCCGTGCTTAAGGAAATGCAAAGTGATCGTTTTAATACTCTTCAAAGTCTGCCAAGGGTGCCAGAGCATTGAGAGCGCTTTATCTTATGAGCATCTATACAAACAAAAAGTCATACATGAAAAGAAAGGAGAAGCAGGTTCTCAAGACTTTTGAAAAACAGGTTTCTACCCTTGCTGCTACTGCAATTGGCAAAACAGTCTCCTTCTGAATGCCCAGGTGAGAAAGTGCAGCTATTTGTGCCAGTGGGCTTCACGGAATGAAACTCTAGGGAGATATTTTTTACCCAGAAACAGTAAAACATCCCCAGTTTGAACTGTAACCCCAACACCAATTTCATTAGGGGCACAGGATGGGAATTTTTGGGAGTAAGAAATTTCCTTGTTTGGGAGCGGGAGAGGTAGGGGGGGTGGTTATTGAAGTGCAACTTTGCTTTAGCTGTGAGACCAAAGCAATACGATGGCTGACGTGAAACTTTCAAGAATAGGTTAGGTAAATGTCTGTCAGGCATGACAAGCGGTCATGGAAGCAATGGAAATAATGATCAGCAAAAGTTTCTAGCAGCCCAGTTTTCTATCATTTCTTGGATACTCTGTGATTCTTTGGTCAAGCATATAGCACACTTCTTAATTGTGACTGTTGCAAATCTAGACATAACCAATAAAACAATTAGGATTGTAATAGCAGAGCCATTTGTGTAGCAATTGGCTGGAGTAGGGCTGGGAAGAGATGTGTGTATGGGAAATATGTGATATGCAGGGTGGTCTCTGCTCATCCTCCAAAAATGCCTTATGTTCCTAATTTGTTGACTATCTCTATTAATTGCCATATTTATTTGAAACAGTTTTAAGAGCATAAAGCATTATGTCAATGGAAAAAGCTACTAGAGATCTGATGGGATCTTTCCATTTATGCCTCATCTGTAAAAATTACATCAGACGGAGGAAAAGAAAAATGAGCCAAACAGAAAGGTATGCACAACAGGTGAAGAACAAACAGGGCAGCACACTACTGATGCCCTCTATCAGTTACAGGACACACTGCAGTGTGCCCTGAAGATCTCTTCTCACTGATCTTGGACCACAGAGAGGAATGGAACTGTTAAAAGGTCCTGATGGAAAATGCCTTTCTTTTTGTTTCCATGGGACTCATATCACTTACCTTCATTTCTTACATCTCCAACAGCATAGCAATTTAGGTGGGATCACTGAATGATTCCAAGCTGCCTGAACCATACTGGATCTCATTTATTACCCCACTGTTATCTCTAAAGTGAAATTGATGGAGTCTCCATGCTACAAGCACGTCTCTGCCTCTGAGCCACTTTCACCAGCAGTCATGCTCCCATGCTCCCAAGGGCAGCTGTTCCACAGAAAGTGTATTGCACTGCATTCATCTTGTGATGGCATTTAGCTGATGAGACGGGATAAAGTGGCATCCTAAGAGGAGACTCACTTCTGGCTGGAAATCAAAAAGAAAAAAAGTGATCATGACAGGCAACATTGTATAATTGTTTAGAAAAAAATAAGCATCCAAGACCCATAAAAAAGCCACTAAAACACACCATTGGTAATCACCTCTTCTTGGAGTTGTCTCTTCTGGCTGCTTTCTGTGGCCAGCCCATAAGCATAAATGATAAATTTAGGCCAGGTCAGGACAAGCAAAAGTCCTTATCTAGGTAATCTCATTTGCATCCACATTATTTTGCTTGTGGAGGACGGTAAATGAAGTGGGCTCCCAGACGGTTCTTGAAGAAGTCCAGTCAGCTACTGGAAGAGATTATCTAACGCAGCTGGGCTCAGGTCAGTGGTTTAGAGAGCCTTCTCCAGCTCTGTGTCTCTAGCATCCTCTTGGTCTTAGAAGGATCACAAGGAGACCTCCCACTGCTGTAAGCCTCCATGCTCCCCTCCCCAAGCAGACATAGGTCAGGCCATCACCTCCTCCCACCCCAGCTGAAGACAGCAGAAGCTACAGTAGTTCAACACTCCTGAAAACCTGGCCTTGAAGTTGCCTCTGTGACTTTAACTGCTCTGGAAGCCAGCAGGTGCAATGGCTTTCACTCCTTTCTCCTTCATAAATTAATCATCCTGATTATATCTTCCTTGAAAAGAGACTAACACTTATCCTCATGGGGTCTTCAGGCTGATTAGTATTGGGAAAAAAAAAAAAAAAAAAAGCACTGCATAGCTTACAAGTATTAGAATAAATGGTGCAAACAGTAGAACAGCGTGTGCTGGGAAAGAGAAGCATCCAGGAGTATTTTCAAGTTGGCAATTATGCAACTTAGCAGGGGATGCTGGTGACAGCACAGTAATCATCTAGTCCTGTTCATTAAAAAAAAAAACAAGCAAACACCAAAACAGGAAAAAAAACCACACCATTTCAGCTGGACGAGGGAAAAGATTTATACTGTCTATACTTTCCAAACCCTTTAAATCTGAAGAGGACAGACTGAGCTCAATTGCTGTAGATAAAAGAAGGGAAGTGGAGAATTATTACAGATGTCTACTGTAAAATTCTAAGGCTTGCATTATCTTCACCACAGATGGCAAAAAATGAGGAAGAAAAAACCCTGTATCTGAAAGAACCTAGAGAAAAAACGGGCAATGGTCATCAAAGCACTAGTTACCCATTGTTAATTGTTCAGTCTTTCATATTTCCAGAGTAGCAACATGAGTTACAGAGAAAAAAATACAAATCCAGTGAAAGAGATAAACAAGGATATACTTTCCAATTATGTTCTAAGGAGGCTTCAAAAATCCACAGAATGGAACTGAAAGGAAAGAGAGAGAAGGAGAGACTATGAACTGCTGAGAGTACTCCAAAACATTACTCATCCTTTGAGTCTACCCTGAAAGGTTAGTGTTATTTTTAAGAATGCATTCCTTTAAGGAAAAGAAAAATTTTGTAGCACAGATAATTTCTGGATGGTCATAAACTCTCTCAAGAGAAGCAGGAGCCCCAACAAAGAAGTCAACAAAAGCTAGGCAGAGGAAGAGGAGGAGGAGGAAATCCGCACAGGAGTCCTCAGGGCAACCCCAAGAGTGAGCTGCTACTGAGAGGGAAGAGAGACAGAAAAGTCTGGCAGAGAGCAGCTGTTGAATATGTAAAGATCTGGGTTGGAAAATGTCTAGGAGGAAAGGGATCAGAAAACAAGTATGTGCTTCCTAGAGAAATCTCAGATTAGATCGCAGTACTATCCTCGTTGTGGTGACATGAAGAGAAGGCTGACACACTGTCATTTAGTTTAGGTTTGCTTCAATTGAACTGTATGAGATTTTCATGGGGGGGAAGGCCGGTCATAATGTTGTCACCTACCCTGTGGCCCACACTATAGAATTTGTGAATTTTCAGTTTTGAAAAAATTTCAGAGTATCTCTAGCAACCCTTAATGAACTAAAGGCTGTTATGGAGACAAAAGAGTCACCCACTCTGGTCCATACCAGATCCCAGGCCAATGTTTTCTCCAAGCAGCCTCAAGTTGCACTGGAATCTGACTAGTTCACTGAAGAAAATGTCACTGACTTTGCAAGTTGAAAATGCCGTGTTTTTCCACGTTTTATTTTACTAAAAGACTATGTGTTTCATTGCTCTGGAATTCTAAGTGGCAGCATGGTGACCACGAGACAAAAGAAAGCATGGCTCATGAGCTAGGTGGCAGGTCTTATCCATCCCTGAAGGGAAATGAGCCCATGAATGGAGCTCATCAGTCTGAATAGGCGCTATGCCACCTCATCTAGAAGCCTCCAAAGTTAAAAGTTTCTGAGAGCTCTTAAGCCCTTCTGACATGCCTGAGAGTTAAGGCTGCCCAGCATCTCTGGATGAATCTCTAAGTACCATGACAATTCGATCGATTGTCATCTGGAGAACACACCACTCTTCTCACTGAATGGCAAAGGCGGATACTTGGCTCACTGGGACCACTTATTATGTCAAACAAGTTTTATTGCTGGGTATTCTTTAAAATGGAAAAAAAATTAATAGGCTCAGCCATTTGATATACTATAAGGTAAAGACGCTGTTTTTCAAGGTAAGTGATGACACTTCATATGGGTTCAGGAAGGAAGGAAGAAATCCTGTAACATTAGTCTATAAATTTGGGTTATCAGTTCTAAGCAATGGGTCATTGCTATAATCAATAGGCGTAGAGACCCCTAAAACAAAGTAATTGTCATTCACTGCAAGACTTGCAGAAAAGCTTTTCTAAGGTGTTTGAGTTTTTTTGCTGTCTGCCTTCTCAATAGCCTTCTCTCAGTCTGTTGTTCAGTATACAGACAGCTGAAGGGAGGGACTAATTTACCAGATGGTGTGCATAGTGCCAAGCCCACTTACAGCACATTTTTGAGTATATTCATATGGTGGGAATTGGTGAGAAAATCTTCTTTGTGCGAGGAAATATGGTTTGGAGCTCCACTGCTTTAGTTTAATCCATAGGATCAGTCCTGAAATGTGACCCACATGATTCTTAAAATGGATGGAAACATTTTGTTGTGCAGAGACTAGCTTGGGTTAGAAGAATTAATTTGACACTACCTCATTCACACTCTTGAGAAGTCAGATCGTGACGTTATGCAATGCTGATACAACAAGAGAATTGAAACCAATTTCTAAGGTACAGATCGTCAATAGTCTGACTGGCACTGCCTATTAATAGCAATGTATTCATCTCCTAGTATTAAAAATGTTCTTCATCATTTTATGAGTTTGGAGCTGTGAAACTGGAATTTTAAGAACTGATAAACACATACTAGGCCAAAACCAGCTGTTTCTCCTTGGGAGGTTTTGGGCTTGGAGTTTTGTATTTCAGTAGCTGTTTCTTCTGAAGCAACTATATCAATACTACCTCTCACTAGAATCCAAAGCTTTGTTTTAATTTGAATGCCACTTCTTCCAATCTTCTTACAACTTTGGTGCAGTCTTGATTTCTTTGAGGTTTTTAAGGACAAAAAAAAAATGTGCTAGCATAAAATATGACTTTTGGTTTATTTTTCACCCAGAGCTCAGAAATTTAAAAAACTTTGTTGAGAAAGAGTTTCTTTAATTCTCAATTAGAATTTCTGGTCCAAAGAAAATCAGTCCATAAGACGATAACAACAGCCAAATATTTAGGTATTTTTTTGGCGATGCAGATTTCATGTGATTTAAGTCTTAAAACGCAGCCTTTTGCATAACAGGTGTGTTTAGAGCTCCATCATACCAGACATTGTCTAATCCATAACAAGTGCAGTAGGCACTATCATAACTGGACCCTTCCAGACAATATTGTGAGAAAAACAGTGTCTGTTTCAATATTATCAAAAGGGTTCAGGGAAGTGAAAATACTCCCGCACCCCCCTGCCACGTTTCTGAAATGTCGAAGACTCAATCAGTCTTGATTTCAAGGTATTTTTATTAAATGAGGTCAGGAAGATCATTCAAGGAAAACTATGACAACACCCTGAGTCTGGAATATTTGATTCAAATCTGAATCTCATCTTACCGAAATTTCCAAGCTTCTGCTAGGTGAGTTAGACTTGACAATTTTTCTACAATTATAGCAATGTTTTATGGTCTTTTCCCTAACTTTATGGTGAATTACAACTTTTGCAGAATGAAATCATTGCCATAAAGTGCCGAATGATGACATTGCAAAGATATGTAATGCACTCATGGTGAAACACTTTCAAAACAGAAATCTCTCAAGAATATCTTGGTTTGAAAATTCACATTGAGTACTGAATCCTAAAAAAAGAGCAAGAGAAAACCAGGAAATTCTGAGAAATTTTTGCACTTATCTCCTGAAATTATATCAACATGAGCAGTACTCCTTCCTTTATCCCAATGCATTGGCAATAATAAAGGCCGAATCAGCCATCTGAGCTATCTTGAACTCCCGAAACAGGGCACTCAGGAGGCCCTTGTGCTTGTGCCCCAGTTTGGTAGGTAAAATACGCCTTCTGAATATGTATGTCTGGAGATCCACATCTGCTTCTTGCTTATTTTCCTGTTGTTTCAAAATTCAACCATTGCAAACAAACGCTCAGCATTCGTAACAACTTCTAATAGATCTCTAGTTTGTGAAAAAAAAATAAAAAATGATTGTAGTACCAACTGTTTATCAAAAATACTATCTGCTAGTTCCAGATGTTCATACACATCACATACCACATACAGAGCAGTAGATACAGCGTTCTGAAATACAGCCAGATAAGCACATATCTTTTTTACCCGTACAAGAATATGTTACCCTTCGCTCAACCCAAATGTTTCCCAGTATGGTTGGCTGATGGAGATTTTCCCACTCCTAAAATATTTTGCTTCCTAAGCCCTTGCAATGAGGTCAATCTCTTGGAGGCATAAAGCCGTTGGCTTTATTACAGTACTCCGCAGCATATGTGACTAAGATGCAGGAGCTCTCTGGAGCTAACTCTGAATTGAGCTGCTTTATCATCTCTCCCCAAGCTGCAGAAAGTCAAGTATTAAACCACTGGAGAAATTGTACAGTTCTGATGTTTCCAAATTTCAGAAGAGAAACTTGGAAACTTTAATGAAGTTCAGGTTTGATGCAAATTTTCCAATGTTATTAAATCTGGAATCCTCTCTTTCTCCTCACTACCCACACTGTTCTTCTGGATCTTCTCCATTTCTGAATCACTTTCTGCATGCCAAGGCAGTTCCAGAATACCATGGTCATAACTTTCTATTTGTGAAAATGGCATGTGCTGAGCAGGAGACAGAGCCAGCAATTTTAGGGTGCTTTTAATATCTTTCATTTCTCAGTTTCTCGTGTAGTCTTTCTACTCTCCAGTTCTGCACACAGAGATGGAGAAGCAGTCATCCAAAAGAGAGAAAAGCTAATCAGGGGAGTGTCATTTCTATTTAATTAACTTTTTCTTCTAAAAAGCACAACAATTTCATTTGCAGAGCTTTGACATTCAATTACATTAAAAAGCTACCGTTTTCCATGGAGAAAATTGAATGCAATGATGAAATTTCTCTTATGGGTAACATTTCGTTTTAATCCGTTTTAATGATATTTCCAGAATAACTATTTAGTTACATGGAGGAGTAATGAAAACAAAGGAAGGTAATTGATTTTTTTTTAATATTTAAAACTAGAGGCAATCTGTCACCCCCAAATTTGCCATCAATCCAAAAGTTTACAGCTGAACTCAGATCCCACGATGGTTCCTCCTCTGACCCTTAAAACTGATTATGACACCACTAAGGATCCTACTCAAAGCAATCTTAATGATCTTAACGTGCCCTTAAAGTACCAATCATGCAAAGCAGCATAAGCTCCATTTAACTACATAGTTAAAGTCAGTTTATAGTTGTTGATGCTTTGTAGCTTTAATGAGATTCAAAGAAAAGATGAGAGGATCTGGTCCAGAGTGCTACCCACACCTGTGCTCTACCAGACACATATGAATCAAGATTGATCTACCTGCTGCTTTCTAGTTGTCTCACAATACATTTCCTCCTGTTCCGTATTTTAGCTCCACGATTGTACAATGCCTGGCACAGGTGAGTCACGACCACTGAGAAAGACCGCAATCAGTGACAATTACATGTGCACCAAGTCATGATCTACCTGAGCGTGCTGAAGTGACAACTTCTCCTCCACTGCACCTTTTAAAACTGGATATTGTGTCTGAATGCCTGAAGTTTCACATACCCCAGGAAAAAGAACAGGAAGCAGCTGTTTAATGATCTGACTAGAATATTCTTGCTTGACAAATTTTCAGTTAGATTACACTCAGCTGAGGCTGGACACCATATTCTCTTAGTTTAGTACCTGAAACGCTGTCCAGAAGGTTGATCTGAAGTAGAATCTGGTTTCAGAAAATACGTTTAGGAAATCAGTGCATCATTTACAATCAGTTACAGGGAGGGTTTCAAAATGGGAATTTGCTGCTCATAGCAGCTGGGCACTAAACCACTTCTTGAGGATTTGAAAAGTCTTCATTTGCAAAACCTTCTAGTGAACATATCTGAAATACTCTACCTGATATACTTCTATAAATGCAGCAATAAATTCTTTCTATAATTATACTTAAAAGAAAATCCTGTTTAAAGAAATTTTATTTACTGAACTGCACATTCTTTCTTTAATTAAGGGATCTAATTTTGTATCAGGAGTCTACACAAGACTTACTGAAATAGTTGTAGACTATCCAGAAGCTTGAAAGGAAACTCAGTAAGTTCCTGTGGCTTTGGGACTCTCTAATAACATGGTTTGGGTATAGGATCCAGTGAAAACAGACTGTGGCTGAATGTGCATTTTCTCTAAACTAGTGGCATTTCCCAAGTAAGCTAAAAAAGTGGAATTTTCAATCACAAAATATATGTGAACCTCTTCTGCTTGAGCATCAGCCTTCTTCATAAAACGTGATGGTACATAAGCTTTGTATGCTGTGCTGTAAGTAATAAAAGGGGGAAAAATCCAACAGCATAGTTATTTGATCTTTCTACCTCCTTTATTGTCTCTGCTTAACTTCGTGTATGGAAAGACTTGCACAAAAACTGACTGCTCTGATAAAACCAGATAAAAAACAATACAACATGCTGAGGAGTTGAACTGGAGTTACACTGGGCTATTTGTTGGCATCAGGAGAAAGAGCTTTTTTCATCTGGTTCTCAGACTCTGCCAGGCTCAACTCACTAGGCATTACCTAACTTGTGCCAACCACCGTACGTGCAGATTTTTTCATTTTTACTATTGGCAATGTTTTTTCCAGTGTGAACCTACCAGTAAGCTCTTATAATCATAGTTAGGTCATGGGACAGAAGTGAGCTCTTTTTCAAAGGAGCAGATCACTTACAGCTCCCTGAGACTCTGGGACTTTCAGAAACCAAGAACTTAAATTCGTCTCCATTTCTAATTCTGAAATATTCAACATAAGTACTTGAAGATGACATAAAAAATCGAAATATGTGCATCTGGCAGCTGAGCATTACATCCACACTTTGGGAAGGTGCTTCAGCTGAGACTCATTGGTGGCCTCCAAAGAAAATTCCACGCCTGACTCTGTCTGTGCTCTAAGTGCTGCAAGGCATGCTTCAATTTTGCTAATGTTTAGATTACTCCTCTCACCAAGAAATAATCATTTTAAAAAAGCTAATAACACAGTAGTTGATTTTTAAAATTGATGCAATTAATTGTTTTCCAGATGGTAAACTACAATGGCTCAAGCACAGCAATTCTGGTATTTGCTCTGGCCCAGCATTGTGGCTTCTATCATGGGCATCTGCACCCCAGAAAAATGAAAATACAGAAAATTAGTATCTGATGAGTATGAAAATCAGTATCTGATGAGTATGCATACCTCATCAACACTCATTTGGAGACGTTGAGTTGAACTCCTGCCAGGGTATAAGACCTACATCATCAGGGATTTCACAGATTTGGGAGGATTTCAAATTTAAATTGTTTATACATGCAGCTGCAAGCTGTAGAACAGAAAATAACAAACTGCTGTGCTTCTATTCAAGCCATACACATGTGGATGTGCAAAACTAGTAACTTGCAGAGGTCAAAAATCTCTCCCCGGTTATCGCTGCTCCCATATAATCCTGCACATTGGGTTTGGTTGATTTCTGCTCGACAAGTTTGTGCTACCAGCTACTTTTTCTGTCCTCTCAGTCACTTGAAATGGTGACAAGCGGCTCTAGCAAGCAGTGTCGCTGAAGAACAAGGACAGACGTCCTTCTGTAAATGTTAATGGGATATTTGAAAAGATGCAGAACAGTGCCAAAGAATTTTTCAAGAGCTAAAAGTATGAAGTTGTCAGGACATCACTATATCGTGGCTTTTTCTCTCTCTGAGTTGCCTTTACGGAGGTAGTGAGTATTCTCACTAGGAAAAGAGAAAATTCTTATTTGTTTTATTACCCATGTCGTCAACCTCCATCTTACAATTGAGTCAGCCTCCCAAGGAACAGGGGTTGTTTTTCTGTTTTGAATAATCAAGCCAATGGTTGTCAGCTGTCACTACCAACAGCCATGTCCAGCAAGACAGTGTCTCCTACCTAGATGGATGCCCTACAGTAGTCTGTTGCACAGTTGACCCCTTCAGGGTTCAAGCCTCTTCTTGGAAAAACAGATTGTTGATAAATATGAAACAACCACCCGTTATACTGTGCTTTCCAGCACACCGGGGAATGTTTTACATGTGATAAATATTTAGTCACTTAAATAAGGGGCCTTTTTCCCCCATTACCTCAATGCCAGGGAACAAAAGAGCAGGGCTACTCACTAAGAAAGTTCATGAGGACTCCTAAACATAAGAGACCCTAGAAGGGCCATGACTCTTGGGGGTCTTGTATAGTCCTGAACTCCTAAGGCCTTTGCACAGCCAGTCACAGCACTTAAATGTGGCGAAACTGTAAGTACAGCAAGAAATATGATAATAGGAAGTATTGGGACCATGTCAGCCTCATCTATATATGTATTTTAAAGGTATTGAGTGTAGAGCTGTGCTTCTTCCTAACAGCTTGCCTTCAGCACACACTTAATTCAGTGATAAATAGTTCATTTGTTCAACATTTGTTTGGACAAGCAGATGTGAGCTCTGGTTTCATGGAAAAGTGTAACTAAAAATCAAAAGTGTCTTGTTATCTTGCTTGTCATAATCTTGCTTTCTGTGAAAGTTATTATGTGCCCAAGGTGTATTCAGTATCATTTTTCTGGCTTTGTAACCTCTAACATTCTTATTTTATCCTTGGGGAAGAAAATGGTGAAGAAGTAGGAAAGTTCAGCAGAAATATGATACGGAGGACAAAGCTTGGCATAGAATCGTAGCCACTAATGAAAACACTCCCTGGGTAGCTTGATCGTACTCTGTAAAGTTGAATCTGCACTCTGTAATCTAACAACACAGCTGTAACCAGCAGAGTCACAAAGACATCATTTAAATCTCTTTATAATAATGAGGAGCTGGGCTTTGAAACCTATAAAATCTATGATATGATTCAGCCTCACCTTAGGAACAATCTGGGAGAAGGGTACCTGGTGTAAGTTTATGGAGCTTAGATCTGTAGTTTGGTTGCCTGCTCACATTTGTTAGGTATAGACAATCCCTGAAAGACTCAGAAATGCAGATCATTGTATCTGACATCCCTTCTTATAGGATGCCCGATCTTAATCCAAGTGGAGACCAGTGATGAGTGGTGTTCCTCAGGGGCTGGTATTGGAACCGGCACTGTTTAACATCTTTGTCAGTAATGTGGACAGTGGGATTGAGTGCACCCTCAGCAAGTTTGCTGACAGCACCAAGCTGTGTGGTGTGGTCGACGCTGGAGGGAAGGGATGCCATCCTGAGGGACCTTGAGAGGTGGGCCTGTGTGAACCTCATGGAGTTCAACAAGGCCAAGCGCAAGGTCCTGCACATGAGTCAGGACAATCCCAAGCACAAGCACAGGCTGGGCAGAGAACAGATTGACAACAGCCCTGAGGAGAAGGACTCGGGGGTGTTGGTTGATGAGAAGCTCAACATGAGCTGGCAATGTGCGCTGGCAGCCCAGAAAGCCAACCGTATCCTGGTCTGCATCAAAAGAAGTGTGGCCAGCAGGTCAAGGGAAGTGATTCTGCCCCTCTACTCTGCTCTCGTGAGACCCCACCCGGAATACTGCATTCACCTATGGGATCTCCAACATAAGAAGGACATGGAGCTGTCGGAGCAGGTCCAGAAGAGGTCACAAAGACAGGCTGAGAGAGTTCGGGCTGTTCAGCCTGGAGAAGAGAAGGCTCCAGCAAGATCTTCTAGCAGCCTTCCAGTACTTAGAGGAAGTCTACAAGAAAGCTGAAGAGGGACTTTTTAAAAGGGTATGGAGTGACAGGACAAGGGGCAATGGCTTTAAACTGAAAGAGGGTAGATTTTGATTAGATCTAAGGAAGACATTTTTTACATTGAGGGTGGTGAGGCACTGGAACAGGTTGCCCAGAGAAGTTGTGGATGCCCCATCCCTGGAAGCGTTCAAGACCAGGTTGGATGAGGCTTTGAGCAATCTGGTCTATTGGAAGGTGTCCCTGCCTGTGGCAGGGGGATTAGACCTAGATAATCTTTAAGATCCCTTCCAACCCGAATCATTCTATGATTCTATGATTTTCAAGAGCAACTGTTTCACATTTTGCAAATACTGTGAACCCTGTTATAAATCAAAAGTGTAATGTCTTGCACATCTCAGCAGCTCTCTTATAAAAGCTGTCCAATTGCAGCAGAGCTTGCAGATACCAGCTTATAACAAAATAGCATCAGAAAGGACATCGAGAGATTACTTATTTCATCTCCATCACCTAGAGAGACTCATAAAGACCCAGGTCATTATCAGCATATATTCATCTAACTTGCTCTGAAAGAGTGTCTTGCTGAAGAAGCAGGCTGTCTCCCACAAAAGCCTATCCCACAGTTTGTTTGTCCTATGAGGAAGGTTCTCCCTGATGTTTAAACTGAATCTTTCTTTCTGCAATTTAATCACCTGCTTCTAATCTTACCTCTCATGGTCACAGCAAACAAATTATTCTCCTTAGCTTTTCCAGAGTTTTTGATATATCTGGACACAGTTGACAGAGAAAGACCTTACCCCACATCCCCACCTCCAGCGGCATCAAGCAACCCTAATTCATTTAACCTTCCCATGGTGGCTGTGCTTTCTAGACAAGCCTTGCTGTCTGCCCTGAGAGCTCCGCAGCCAGACCACTGGTTTCCTGTCACAGACCTCAACAAAACATGGCCAAGGCATTCCCAGTAGCTGAGAAGTGGAAGGGCATCATGTGTCTCCCCAGTGTACTCTCGTTTATACATCGGACTCTGTTGTTTGTCTTTTTCCACTGCAGCTTGACGTTGTTGACTCTTGCTGGGCTTGTTTACGCTAGCACGTCCTGTTCCTTGACATCCTTCACAGAGTGATCTACATTACACGTACACTGCACATGATGCAGAACAAGAGATTCACGTTCAGGACAATAAAATGTGTCTTGAAGGCATGTAGAGATATGTTTTGTAAAACAGGTCACGTAATGTCAGTCTAAAGAGTCGGTTCTGCTGCCACTAAAACAGAACAATGACCTACACGTTGATCTAGCATCAACAGTGCAGCATTAGCCTGATTTAAGTTTTGCTCCTTCTCCCTCTTTTGCTTACCTTCTTCCACACAGCCAGCCTTCCCTATGTCTCCCAGACAGATTCATGTCCCGTTGTCAAAGGTATTTTTTGGCCAGTGAGCAGGCACATGCCCAGGTGTCAGGGCAGGACGGTGCAGACAGTAAGCGCTGCCTGCCAGGCTGCTCTTGCTCCAAGCAAGCCACCTTCACTCGCTGCCCCTCTCCTGGTCACCCCATGCCTGCAGCTGCCCAGCCTTGGGGAGCACAAGGTGGCACTTGGCTTTGCTTGTCGTTCACACAAGTTGTTTTCAATTACCCCCAATAAAAAGAGCCAGGTATGAACCTCCTGCAAGCCAGATCTGCCCCACCAGTTGCCAGGTGAAATGTGCTAATCGAGAGTGTCGTGGGGTTTAGGTTTGTGTCTGAGAGAGTTTCTGTATTTGACCTTCTGCAGCATTATCCCAGTCCTACTTATTGCAAATGGAGAAAAATAAAGTCATTATGAAGAAGCAGAAAAAGAACAAAACCAGAGAAAAGCTGAGGCATAGCTGCATAGGTCACACTAGGTTTTGTTTTCCGCGTAGACGTCTCATACTGCTTTGGTGAGAGGTACCATTTTGAGACCACACACTGTGCTTCCTCTCAAAGAATTCACACCTTTTTTTCCTTGGCTTTGCTTCTCCTCTGTGCTGTAATAAAAGTCTTCTAGACTGTGGTTGGTCTCTATGTATTGGAAACATGGTGGTTAGAGTCAGGGAAGGAACTATGAAAACTGTACTATCCCTTTGGATGGATGGAACAAGTAGAACATGAAGCAATGGCGAAATCACTCCTTACAACTGCCTCAATATAATTTAATGTTGTTAAACATTAAAAGTGTTCATATTTTTGTTATTCTAACTAAGATCCAATTAAAACCAAGCAGGGAGAAACAACAGACCGAAGCTGCATGTGAACAACTGACCAAGGAAAATGATCACGCACAGGAACAAGACACATAAATCATATTGACTCTCATCTAACATTCAGCCAAACCATTCATCTTTAAATAATCACTATGGTGATGATGCGTAGGTCATTCCTGAAATCAAACTGCAAACTACAAAGGAAGAATCATATGGCACCTTGCTGATACATGCTTTTGTACTGAACTTAGAATACAATGTACGGAGAGATCGCTGGCTTAATTATTTGCCCACTGAGCTGGAGTTGGCTGTTATCTTTTTTCTCCATATGAAACCACAGAGCTTTCTCAGTACATTATTTCCACATGTGCTTATATTACTATCCCTGCCCCTTGATCCAGCATTTTAATAAGCATTCATCTCTCAAAAAAAATATAAAGAAATGTCTATCCACTTACCTAAAGTATCCCTCAGGCCAGCCCTCCCTTTCCATCAATGTGAGCCAGAAGAGTCCCCAGGGACATCCATAGAGTCTCCCTGGTAGGCGGCTGCTGAGAATCAGATCAAGACACTCTTTTTTTTATATCTTTTTATTCCTCTTTATTAGGGATACAATTTCTCATTCTTTGCTCCAGACATATTAAAATCCTCTCTTGCTTAAAGTCTCGACTGGTTTCAAGACATGAACACCCTGCTAGCACCAGACAGACATGTGCTGCCACAGCAAAGGGAACAGGATACTGAGGTCCAAAAGTGAGTACCACCAATTTACGCTTCCTCTGCAAGGGGTCACAGGTATTTTAAAGGTGTCCAGGGGTCAGAAAAAAAGAAAGGAGTCAACAGTTCTGTACCACTTACACATGCATCTGCCTGACACTTCCAGGACGGGTCGTGTAGGAAAAGACAGTATGTTTACATCAATATTTACACTTAAACTCAAGCTCTGATTACTTCTCTGGTTCATAGCCTACATGTCTCAACTTCCAATTTACTTATCAAGGGGTAATACCAATACGAAACAAAAATATTAAATATAATGCTTTCATTGACAATCAGAGTTGATTTAAGATTTTGTCCCATGTTACATTTACATAATCTCTTTTTTCATATTTAAGATAAAAATATTTTGAAATTAAACAATCATTGACAAAATTGAAATTCCGATTTCTGTATAAGTGACTCAGCATGGAGATCACAGTACTAAGTATCTCCAATCAGACTTAAAAATTAATTTCTTGTTATCTACCAACCAACAAACTTTAAATTGTCTGAAAATTTAACTGTACATGAATTTCTTCTAATAATAAAATATATTGAATGGCATTGTAATAAACTCAGTGGCCTTCACTTTTCTTATATGCTTTCATGAACAGCAAAATCAGTTTTATTGCGTTCTCAATGACCGTAATAAAAGTGTTGGCGTAGAAGATGATACACTTCTTGGTTTATTAATCTGTTCATACATCATCTGGGAGATTATGGCAGACAATAGTGCATAAAACTACATAAAACATATTGTAAGGTAAAACTACAAAGCAACCCTTGAAGTCAGCTTGGAAGGAATCAGAGGTATAGATTTCATAAAGGACTTAAATTAAAGGCAAATGAAAAAGATAAAACAAAATACCAACTATAACAAACAGTACCTAAAATACAAGACAAAAAACAAATGTAAATTGCCAGAGGGAATATAAACACAAAGCAAGATTTCATCTAAATAAGCCTACTCCGTGATGCAACTGTTTGTTCAAGTGCTTGCCATGGCCTTATGGAATTAAGAGCCGCTGATCGGTTTCTGGACCCAGATAAATAAGAGTGTCAGGGACACTGTGAAATCTTGTCCATGGCCCAGGCAAGATTTACAACAGCTCCTCCATGAACTCCTACGCTGTCTCACATCAGCCTTTGTTTGTCTCCCAGTGCAGTACAGGCATTTCCAGTTCCTTTGTACCTCACTGCTCAAAAGCCCCCCCTTGCCAGGCTTCGTGCTTTTTCAGTTGTTCAGCTACAACTGTTGGATTTCTTAGGATATCCTAGGCTTCCTTGATACTGTTTAGCCTACAAGCTATTTTCAGAAACTGAAGTACTCAAGACCCTTTGGCTCTTTTTATTAATAGCTACACTAACTGTTCCTTGCTCCTATTTTAATCGCTTTACTATTTCTACTATTATCATAATCACCTCTATGAAAAACTGTTTCCACATTAACCTCTGCTGCCTCTTCTGTAGATTAAACCCCCGCTTTCTTTGACCAAGGAGTCTCATCCATGAGGCTCCTGATCATTTTGGCTGCCGTTTCCATTTGGAGCCTCTTGCCACTGGAGTGCTGTGCCCACGCAGGAGAAGCTGCTCCAGCTGTGACTGCATCAATGTTGGATGGAGAAGGCATTGCTTTTCAGACAACGCTCCCGTTTACGCAACCCAGCGTGTTTGCTTCTTTTGCAACAGCTTGAGAAATCTAGTCAGATGCAATAGCTTGGGCTGCATTCAGTGAATGATCCGTTTGCATCCGGCTTTTCTTCAGCAGAATTTCTACCTTGTCAGTCATTCCCCAGTGGGCATCTGTGTAGCTCAGCACTGTCTTTCCCGAGCAGAGAGCTTTGCTCTTATCTCTGCTGAAGTGGAACCCGTGTTTTTAGAGCATTTCTGCATTTTGACAAGGTCAACTTGAATTCAGGTCTCTGCAGTGCTGGAAGTCCCCCGAGTCTATTGCTCCCTGCAAGTTTAATAAGGCTCGCTCTTTTCCTAGCTTTCCAAGTAGGACCCCACACACCGCTGTGAAATTTAACTCAATGTAATTTGCTCTTCTGGGGCTTCAAAAGATAATCCTTCCTCCACTGCAACAGTCAGTTATTTTAAGGCTTTCAAAGCCCGGGGGAGGATGATAAGCAAGTGGCGGTTCTATCCAGGGATCTTGCTGCAGAAGGACTTTGGGATTGTACTGTAGCAGGTAACAGCAGAAACACATCCAGCCCAGTCGTGAAACCAGCAGAGGATACTTCCAAAGAAAGATATGAAAATTTAGCTGCACAATATTCTTTATTACATCAGATTTATTCCTAATCTCTCACAGTTCAAGGCTAGCTTAAACTCTGAGGCAATAGGTTTTAACATCTCCTTTGCCCAGGTAGGTACAGCTGTACTCAGTCACCATATGCTCAGAGGTAAAATCAACCCTGAGAGTCATGGCTGTGTTAGACTGCAATTTTTTTCTACATGGAAAAAAACTTAACACAAAAGTGGTCACTGTATGAAGCAACTCCATGTCTCACAGGGGACCTCTCCCTCAGGGGCTCCTCTACCTGTGACAGAGTCCCAGGATTTTCTATATCATGCTGGGTACTTAAGTCATTCCTGAGAGACACCAAAGTGTGCACTGTGGGTTCATAACTAATCTTTTCGCTCCCTTTCATGAATATCTGATCTCTTCCCTGAATTTACGGAGCTTGATGGATCTTGAGATACTTTCACTAGGGTATCAGTCTCCTTAGGCTCCTGCTATAACAGAAGCACAATAAATAAATAAATAAATAATACAGGAGATAATTTAGGTGCTCTGACTCACCCTTTCCAGAAACCCTTTTCCTTCCATCAATTATTTAGGCAGTATAGGAAGATTTGCCTCCTCAGTTACTCCCCTAAGGTCACAGTCCTGTCCCTTCTCAGGACTGCTGTGGTTCACTGGGACTGCAGCAATAGGCAAGTGACAAGGAGTAAACTCAAAATGAAAGGAATCAAAGGGAAAACAAGAAAAGGATAATTTGCAGAGCATGCAAAGCCTGCAAACAACATCCACCATTTTATGTTCTCCACATTCAGCAGTCACAGCCTGCTGCAGCTCTTGCCATTAAAGATTACCACTCTTCAGTCTTTAATGTGCTCAAAACAGGGAGAAAAGAGGCAGAAAGAGCAAGAACAAATGGCAGACATCAGGCAAATCCTGTCTCGAGCATAAGGGAAAATATTTTTAGAAAACACAAAAACCATGAAACCATCTTCCACTTTGGGAAGTGCTTTGCTATTAAAGAAACATCAGCATAAGTTATGTGTTAAGGGTAAGAACACACAACTAAACCATATGGCAATAAGCTTAAGCAGAGTATTTTTATTACTTTATTATCTTCTCGTACTGGGCAAAAAAACATAAACCCACAAACCTGCAGCTCTTAAAGCAGTTACACATATGGGAGGAAAAGCAAGAAACAAGACTGAAACATTCTGTATCTTTTATCATCTGCTGCCATCTGGAAATCGGTGTATTTTCTACAAGGTCTGGGGATTGCGGGGAGAGCTCCAGGTGAGCAAAACAAATGATAGAACAGGATTTTTTTCGAAGCTAACTACTACAGTGATTTTACTTCAGTGGAATCTTGATCTGTACAACCGAGGTATTTTAAATGCTATCAAAATAAAATCTTTCTGAATTTATACTCCTAGGCTTTACTGTATTTCCCCATGATAGGATATTACTGGAACATACAGTGAGAGACTCTATTGCAACAAACGTACTGAGGCAGGAAAAGGCAGGCTTTACCTGGGTGGCCAGAGGCTTGCAATCTCACTCAAAGGGAAAAGACAACAGCAGATACACAGGCAGAGGACACAAGAAACTGCCAGACGAGCAATAAACTGAGCAATAGCTCTCAGCTCCATCAGAGCATAAGGCTTGTCAGTGCTCACACATGCTATCACACGAAAAATCACAGCAAAGGAGACCTGCTGGAGAGGTTTGCAGATGTACTGATCTGGCTGGAATGGAGTTCATTTTCTTCATAGTAGCCCATCTGGTGTTTCAGATTTGTGACCAGAACTGATGTCTTAGCTGTGTCAAGGCCTTCTCCACTCCTCATTCTGTCCTCCTAGCACAGGCTAGGCTGGGGTAAGAGGTTAGGAGCGGACACAGCAGGGACTGTTGACCCAAACTGACCAAAGGGATGTTTCATACCACATAATATCATGCTCAGCAAGAAAATTGGAGATATCTTCCAAAGTAGCTATTGCTTAGAGACTGGCTGGGCATGTGTCTGCTGGTAGCAGGTGGTCAGTGATTGTCTTTGCATCATTTGCTTTCTCTTTTTCTGTTTTTTTTCCTATTTCCCCTTCCCCTATTAAACTGCATTTGTTTCAACTCATGAGTTCTTCTCTCTTTGCCCCCGATTCTTTCCCCCTTTCACTGGGGGTGGAAAGCAAGTGAGCAGCTGGTGGGTGCTTAATTGCTGGCAGATATCAACCCACCACAGTGGGAAAGCAGTGACACAGCTTTATAAGCATATACAAGAGCATGCAAAGGATTATGCATGTATCAACCCCTGGGGGACACCACCAGTGACTGCTCTCCAGCTGGGCTTTGTGCTGCTGATCACAACGCTTCCAGTTGTTGAACAGTCCAGCTCTTCAGCCAGTTTTCACCCACCTCAGTGCCAACCCATTTAGTCCATGCTTCATCAACTTATCTATGAGAATGTTAGGAAGGGAAGTCTTACTGAAGTCCAGATAAAGATTCATTCTCCTCATCCATGCAGCCAGTCCTCTCATCATAGAAAGCTATCAGGTTGGTTAAGGATGATTTCAGCTTCTTAAATCTGTGCTGGCTAGTCCCAAGTGTTCTTTATTCACCCTGAGTTTGAACTGATAGCTATTTATCTGTAAGTGAGACTGAAACAGATTTTAGTCTTGACAAGCAACAAAAGCTCTGAAGGAAAGGGTAGATCTGTGAGACACCAGAACAGGGACAGTTGCTGAGCTCATGGGTGAGATCACTGAGAGGGCAGGGTAAAAGAGGTGAGAAAGGCTGAACAGACTCTGACCTCAAAGATGAAACGGGCCAGGAAGCTCTTCCAAGGGCAGGCAAGAGGAACAGACAAAATTATGAGGAGAATTAGGGAAAGGTAGCATCATGGAAGCCAAACTTCTACAGCATGGAAAGTGACAGTTAAAATAGCAGTTCATCTGAAAAAAATGATCTGCACATCAATTCAATTAGGTTTTTATACAATACTTGGCATAAAGATTTCTTGGAGCTCTTCTACTGCCACTTCAGGCCACAGACAGCAATAAGCTTTGTATCTAAAAGGTTTGCTCCTGTTTCCAGAAACGGTACAATTCCTGAGGTTCTTCGTGACCACAGGGGACCTGCCTGAACCGAGTTCATCACATAAGACTATTTATACTACTTCTGTTAAAGATAACGGTAAAGCTTTCAATAACTTCATGTTGAATAAAATAACATGCTTATTTTAAAATGAGGTGACCTCTAGTTGGAAAAATCCCAAACAGTGATCTCCAGGGTCATGGTTAGCAGCCTGACCATGGAAACCACCATTGCACCACTTCAGTTTATGAGCTTTAAAACACAGGTGAGACAGCCTCTAAGACGTGCCGAGGACGGGTATTGGCCAACAGTGCACAGAAACTGTGATAACTACAGGCAGCCGTATTGTTAAACAAGCAAACACTAGACATATATTATTAAAAGTCGTCTTTAATAGAATTTAAAAATAGCTATTGCAAACTTTAATTGAAGAAAAATAAATCAATGACAATTTTCCAAAATCCTGTGAAACAGTCTAGTTTCTTAACATTTGTTTTATTACTTGAAAAGACAGAAGCAATTTGCATAGCTGGCATGTTAGTTCACCTCTGTTTGCTCAAAACAGATCATAAAAGCGTACTTTGTCTACTATTTCTGATTTGATCAAAAGTGGAAATGCTTATGATGATCCTGAACTAGATCAAAGTGGGTATCTGACTACATCTCAAGGCAGCCAAGCATTTTAGGTCAAATTGCTTCAGGCCTCATATGGAAAAAGATGAAATGCAATAGCCAGTAGGACAGCTAATGTACGGTAGGTTACACCTGCTTATACGATACTTCCTTTGAGCCAGCTTTTTTATATTTAGTTCCTCATATTAGTATACCACCCAACCTAACAATTGTAAAACCCACAACAAAAAAATCAATTCATAATATAACATCATAAGATCTGAGCAAGGATGATGAAGCTTTTGGGTAACCACTAAGAAATACAGAAATAAAATGTATGATTTGAAATTAAAGAGAAATCTTAACATTGGAGTTCTGGTGACTCAAATGTAGCACATAAGCAATTAATGCTCGTACACATTCGAAAACAACAACCTATCCATTAGGAAAAATAATCACTGGATTGATCTAATACAGCACACTGTCAGACTTTATTGCATAGAATAGCATTAGTGCAATGATATTTTCAAGTGGCACACAAAAATACAATAAACTGAATCAAAACCAACACTGAAGTCAAATATTTTGACTTGAGGAAAAGGAGAATCTCGTAATAACTCAAATGACCTGATCACATAGCTGCTGTTATATTTTATGGATAAATTACTAGTGAGAATGTCTGATTTTAAAATCTTCTATGTATTTAGAGGACTAAACACATAAAGATGGTTCACTGCATTAAGATTTGTGGTGGAAGAAGAAAGGCTGTAACAGAAATATTATTGGCCATTAGAATTAAAATTTAACATTCTTTCCTAGTGTTCGAGAGAGATAGAAAAATTATGCCATTGGACACCAGTTGTTTTCCAAATACAATCTTTCTTAAAAACTAACTGTATATTTTGAAAAACAGAACATGACACAATGTTGTTGGTTTGGGCACTTTGTGAAGATCTTCGATGTTTTTAATTGCACACACATTGCACACTATAGTACATGGGAGCCTATATAATGGCTGTGTATAAACACATGCTTTCTACAGGAATCTGCTTAGACCAAATATTGTCAATATTGATACCAACATGAACAACACATTTGGAGAAATACTGCTAGGATAATATTTTGAAAACTGAATAAAAACGATTTTTGAACCTTAGGTTTGATTTTCAACAGTGACTTTCAAGGCAAAAGAGAGGCACATAATGTTGGACCTTGGCTCTTCTGTTTCTCCTGCACCAGTCTGGCCACTTCCCCGTTTTATCATGTGCCATTGATGTGCACAAGCCACAAGCTCCTGCTTGTGAACTAAATGGGAACATGGCTGTGCCATGCTGGGAACCCAACCAGCCATGGAGCTGGCCCATCATGCAGACTCCGAGATGCCTGTTAGGCAGCAGTCGTTCTCTGTTCTGTTGAACAGTGTTCAGTATAGAAGGTTCTAGATGACACTCACAGAGAAATCTGCGGGGAAAACCTTGGCTAAGACCATGGATGATGGCAAAGGTAGAATTTGGGAGGGGGGGAGATCCTTTAAAATGCATTATGTTTTTGTTTTAAACTCAATCCTAAATAAATGCCTATTTATTACTGATTTAATAGTGTATTAATGGCCCTGCACAGACCACGTCCATCGACAGCATACGGCTGGAAAGAGCACGGGAAGTACCAGAGAATACTCAGATTTCAAAGAAACAACAAGCACACAGAACTGTTCAGGCAATGCAACACAAACACTCCATCACAAAATACCTTTTCCTGACTGCTTTTAGCACCACTCCTTAAAGCTCCTTAAAGACTTTGCTCCTAAAAGAGTGCCTAAAGATTTCTTGCTAAAAGATTTTATAATAACTTCAGTGGGAGCATGGCCCCTCTAACATGAAAAAATTACTTTACGGAGCAATGGGAAAAATATATATGCTGACCATTTGTATAAAGGTTCCTATATAACGATGAGGAAAACAAAAAAAAGTCACTATGCCCCATAATATTCCCTTTACTCTGTTCTATTCACTGCCAACACAATAGAAAATGTATCCTCTGCAACTCACTCAAAGCACTGGTCGTAACTGCAAAGTGACTGAAGGTATTGGTGTAGGAAAGTTAAAGGCCACCTGGTGTAAACGTTTTTTTACAGTCGTACAATGTACACTGCTCTTTTAAAACAGCACAAAGGCAGATTTGGATGTTTGTAACGATATGCTTGCTTTATAGAAAAAAGTAAAATAAAAGAGAATGTTTGTTCACTGACTCCGACGATTTCATGACACAGTGCATTACGACTGATGCTTCTTAGCAGGGTATGCAAGGCAGCCAAGAGTCATTTAAAAACATGTGCTGTTTGTCTCAAAAACAAATGTAAGGGAATACTCATAAAAGCTGCACTGTCTGAAATTAGGCTGAGCAGTTTAAATGCATTTTTCTGGAGGATATTCAGAAAGCTGGGACTGCCTGCAAAATAAAACTAATTTATTCCTACTATCTACTGCAAAGGAGTAGCTTACCTCCAGTACATCTTGTCTAGAAAATAAGTCTCTTTATCCTAACATTAATCAGGTATCAATGTCACTCTAAATATAGTAAAAACTGAAAGTATGTGAGCTTTGGATTCTTGAAATTATATTAAAAGGAGGCAAGTGACATGTCAAGGCTGCTGACCCCAAAGGCAAAAAGATTTGCTTTCATAGGTCACCAAGAAATCAAATCCACAGCAAAATACATCCCAGTTTAGAGTGTGAATGTTTCCCAGATCTTACACTTGTCACAATTCAATCTATGCTCCCACATACAAGTAAAGGATTCGAGACACAAAGATGTGTTTCAATTTGTATCTTGGTTTCTATTAGCTCTGGACCCGTGTAACCAAGGGCTTGACTTACAGACAGTCTGATCCTGCATCCTATGACTAAGTAGTGCTTTGGATTTCAATAAATACGATATTACTTCATGTGGGTCAGAGCAGCACAGGCACTCATGTTAAGGCACTAATCAACTATTCAAGGGGCTAGATCCAAAGTGCACCAGTGCACCAAAGACAAGTGAAAAGTATGAACTGACTGCAAAGAACCAGGCCTAAGCTCTGCCAGAGAGATGGAACAGAACCCCAAGCTTGTGAAAAACATTGTAAATTCTAAATACAGCTAAAGTAAACCAAATAACCCCATCTAAACTAGTTTTGCAGTTAAAAACCTGTACCTCAGTATTAGAAAGCACCCAGTTCAGGAAATTCAGGCCTCTTCCCATGCTACCATGCACTAATTTCCTTTGTGAACAAAAGTATAAATGAGTATAAAATACAAAAATATACATTTTAAGCAAAATTTGAATAAAACTTAGAAATTCTTCAAGGAAAGCAACTGCCATGTTATTACATGTGCACACATACACACTCCGTCTCAAAAAGGTATGAAAGAAAAGGAATCAATAGCCTTAAAATTTCTACCTCCGTTAGTCAGCATGACAGCTATTAACTTGATTTCAGTAACTAGGAATGTCATCAGCTTGGCTTCCTTATCAAAAAGAAGTAAGATATATTACAGGCAGCGTTCAAGAAAGATAAACCGGCTGCCAGACAGGGAAAGCATTCGTACACTCACTCCGGAGGGAAGAGCTCCCAAGCTCACAGGCTTCCACATTCGTAGAGCACTGTAATTCTCCCCATGTGCAAAGAGCAGTAAACAGTTGTTTAGGGTCATGCCACTTAAATCGTTGACAAGACGACACCACAAACATAAGACAAAAATGATACCTCAGAGTGACATTTGTAGAAGATTTCCAAAAACCAGAAAAGTATCAAAGCGACCTTCACCCTGCTCGCCATAAATGTGCCAGTGGACACCAGCGTTCCCACATGGAAAGAGAATTAGGTTTGTTTCTGAATAACCTTGGAAAAATGAAGTCTCAAGCATAGAATCCATCTTTGATACATTTACAGTAAAAGCCTCTCAGAGTAAAAAGGATGAGAACATCCTGAGGCCTTATTTTCAAACATGATTAGCTTATGAATTGGCAAAAAGTCCACCCAACTTCTCTGTAATGATAAAAAAGGACCGAAAATTTTCTGGAGCATTCAGCAGCTTGTGAATACAGTGCTTTTTGGCTCTTCCATCTGCTTTGAAGCCAGCTCCTTTTATTTTTCGTATTATTCCCCATGAGAGCATACAGCGAAATTCAATATTAATGTTAAGTGTCACATCTGCAGAGCGGAACAAAGCGAGCTCTGATACCAAGCTCCCAGCGCTCTGCTCTACCAACACCCCAATGGAGAAGCAGACAGTGCTTCAGAAAAGCACAGTAAAATAATATACATCCCTAAAAAAAAAAACCACAGTCGAAAGCTGGGGTAAAAAGGGAGTGGGAACATGGAGCTAGGTTTGTATTTTCTCAGACTGCTTTCTTGGTAACCCTGTGCTTCTTCAGAAAATAACTTCAGTATGAAACTAACACTTGGAAAGATTTTCCAGCAGACACTTAAAGAAGTTTTCTGGCACAGCCAGAATTTACCATATGGGCCAGCCCAGCTCACCCTGAATGCAGCAGGAGTTCGGTCACTGTAATCCCTAAAGACAGGTTGGTATCTGAACATAAAATTTTCTTTGGATAATTTATGGAAACCTTAGGTGTGAAACATAATCTGTTTCCTTTTACAGCACCCCTCTGCACAGCAAGTTTACATGAAGGACAAACAGCACACAGAACAAGGAGGCCAACGAAGAGTGCTGAAACAAGGCTGGAGAGCCATCTCGGTGGCAAAGACTGCAATCACTTTCACAGAAGTCACAAGGGGTTACACTTTGCATCACTTCCGAATTGTAGCTTCTCACTGCTCTTCTCCCTGTTCAGAAAGGTTAGTTAACATTAGTTAGGGAACTTCTGAGAACTGACCAACAAATTAGCTTCACAAAGAAAGCATCTTTAAAGGATGCACTAAACTCTGATGCAGATCTTGTCATACACTGCAAAATACTTCCCAGAGTGGGTGTTTAAGCCTAGGCATTGACCTTTGCTCTTCTCCCAAAACATCCAAATGTTGTCAATATATTCAGGCAAATGCTTGGTGAAAGGCACACTTCCACAGACTCGATCTCAGCTGTTACACCTCATCTGTTCACAAACCTTGGTCAAACATTTTAAAAGGAATTTTGTCCCTACCTACAGAGCAACTCCCATGGCAAAGGAATTCAGATGCTTTACCTGGCAGGTTACTTACTGGCTATGACTTTTAAGAGCTAGGTCTCTCATAACTGACGCTTTCTCTCTCAGTACTATGTTTGGGAGCTTCAGCTTCCTGAGCTGGCACTGCCCACCTCACCTAGCTCCTGCTCCTGTAGTTTGCTCCCTCATTCCCTGAAGGGTTGCTACAGAGTCAAATGGACTAAAAGTCTCGAAAATCGTATTCATTTCAAAAAATCAATGCATGGCAATAGCTCACAGAACAAGCTTTTGCACAGTTCTTTTACCATAGTGGGTTTTTCGGTTTGAAGGTTTTCGTTCCAACTAGGGACACTGCAATTTCTTTTTTCTGAAATTATATTCTGTTTCCTTTCAAGCCTCAAGATATTAAAAAAACTAAAATAATCTTTACGGGCCAAAATGCTTACATAATGGTGACATCCAACTAGCTCTGGACAAAGTCAGGCGAGAGAAGCAGCAGTCACCTGCACGTGCTGAGTAGCTGTGTATGTTAACCTGGCAGATCTCCTTGCTGGCACTGCTGGATGGGCAGCCCAGCCAGTTCTTATACCTACGCCAGTTGTAATATCTGCCACACCGACATAACTTTTTTGATAAATGTCAGAGCATGAGGACTCCTTAGACATCTACTAGCTCTGAATACAACATGAATCTGACTGTCGCCATCACATAAAATATACACCTGCAACTTGGGCCACCAACTACGAGAGTGATGGAAAATAATATATTAAAATAAAAGCACATTCCTGTTTTAGATAGGAAGAAGTTCTCTCAAGAGAACTCGGAGCCATGGCATATGTATATATGTTGACCAATCACATATCTATGCTACATAGTAATAGGAATGGTGCCTTGTAAAATATTTGAAGCAATCTTTTTCTTAAAGTCAAAGCTTTCTACTGCAGCACTGATTACGTCACACAAATTTTAGTCCTTAAGGATATTAATTCATATCTTTCAATTAATATCAATCTATTAATTGAGAATTCATGGATACTAAATGTATTTAAATAGAATAAAAATATGTACACATGTGCATTTACATGTGACTTTTTAATACACTTATTCATTAGCCTATCTAACAGCATTCTTATAAAAGACTAGGTCCTAAGCTCTTCTCCTAGGAATTCCAGCATGTGGAAATTTGTTTTCGCCATAGATTCTAAGTGTTATGTGTTTGCTTCAAATCAAAATTGCTCTAATTTTTAAGCCACTAGGACTTAAAACATGCTGTAGGTTAACAGACAGGGTAGTTATATCCACTAATTCCCTGTTTTAGTTTAAAATTCCGTTGATTGAACAAACATTTCAGCCTATGTAGAATAAGTGTGATTTTCATCTAGCTAAAGTAGTACACATCATAGCATATTTGGTTGTCTTTTGTCTTATGCTAAAACAAACCGACATGAAGAAAACTGCCTATACAACTTCTTTATGCCTCATCTCAAACCCAGCCCAAATCCTTAATAATATTTCAGCTGGCTGGTGTAATGAAAACCTCTCTAATATCTTCTCTAGCAGCCTGTAATCTTTCTTTACTCTTCATTTTGCCCAAGAGCTTTGTACATTGCTGTCTTTCTCTAAAACACACTCTATACAAAAAAAAAAAAAACAAAACAACAAAACACAAAAAAAACTTTGAAACGAAGTTTTCACGAAGATGATCCGAGGGCTGGAGCACCTCTGCTATGAAGACAGGCTGAGAGAGTTGGGGCTGTTCAGCCTGGAGAAGAGGAGGCTCCGGGGTGATCTTATAGCAGCTTTCCAGTACCTAAAGGGAGCCTACAGGAAAGCTGGAGAGGGACTTTTTACAAGGGTGTGTAGTGATAGGACAAGGGGCAACGGGTTTAAACTGAAAGAGGGCAGATTTAGGTTAGATATAAGAAAGAAATTCTTTACATTGAGGGTGGTAAGGTACTGGAACAGGTTGCCCAGAGAAGTTGTGGATGCCCCATCCTTGGAGGTGTTCAAGGCCATGTTGGATGAGGCTTTGGGCAACGTGGTGTAGTGGAGGATTTTCCTGCCCATGGCAGAGGGGTTGGAATTAGATGATCTTTGAGGTCCCTTCCAACCCTAACCATTCTATGAGTCTATGATTCTATGAAACTGTTTTCCCAGCTACATCTTTTTTACATAACTATAGAAATCAGAACACTAGCATTTTCTCCAGTGAAGGACTCCTAGTTTAAACAAGACACAGATGAAAAAGCTACTTGAAAGATAATCATGAATATGGTAAGTGAACCACAGTTAAGTTCCTGCTTCATTTTAGTAATTTTGGGAACATACTGGGTCAGAATGAAGCCAATTTATACCAGCTGACAATTACGTTATGGCAATTCACACCAGCTGAGGAACCAACCCATTAGGACAGTAAACATATATATGAGAAAACACTGCTATTTGTTAGAGAAATTGATGTGTCAATGTCCAAAAAGGCTGCAGTCTAATGAAAAAAAGTAAATTTCAGTTCAATATGACTTTCTCTTCACTGAGATTTGTCCTATTTCCATGAAAAGAAACTTTCTTTGAAACTTCTGAATCACTAAGATCCATTTGGAATGACTGATACTTACTAGGTTCATAGTAATCCAGTATAGTCACTGAAGCATCTTGGATATTTGCCACTTTAAAGTCTCTCACAGCCGGAATATCCACACAAACCTGCGTTTCATTTAGCTAGAAAAAACAGAAAAGAAACATCCTGAGAACCCTGGTGATGGCGGTTTCATGGAAGAGATAAGGACTTCTAGCTCAGTGGTAGTCCATTTCATTTCTAAAGACTTGGAGTCAGAATGCATATAAAGATGCTTATCTCATTTGTAGTCATTATGGCCACATTACACACTTCTTGAAATGTCTGGCTTCTTACATATGACTTTTAAGAGGCCTAATTTAGAAACCTCTTACAAATAGAACTGAATTGTACCTATCCAATCAGTCTCACTAAAAAACAGTGGAACTATTAATTCAATGCAAACAGTAGATGTTGATTTCCCCAAAGAATATAATCATAATGTCTTTCTAAATTTAAACCAAACAATGGCAGAATCAAGATTAACATCACTACAAACATATTTCTTTGTTATTTTCAACTTACAGTGTCTAAGTATAGGTTGACTTTTCCATTGTCCTTCTCCATCTTCTTAATTATATTGTCTAACGGAATGAAATCTGGTGACACAGAGAAACCACTGAGTAAGCCAACCTCCATGAGGACCATACCACTACTGGGAGCTGTGCCAGAACCCAAGTACCTTTTCGAAACACAGAGACAAAGAAACTTTTAGTAGAAATACAGTAGTCCACTCTACAAAGAAACTGTTTGATCATTAAATCCAAACTATGGAAGCAATAATGCTTAACAATACTAAAGAAACAAATGGAACAAAATGCTGACAAGAAAATTTCTAATGATGAAGAGATAATAATTGATTTCTCTAACATTCTGCCTGATAATTTCAACCACATATGTAAAAGCAGGTCTAACACTGAGAAAACTCCAATACATAAATCATATGAGAGACTACATTGACACCAGTAGGAGCTTTCAATTGACATCCATAAGTGCAGATTTACACCAAAAAGATGCAGGAAATACTGCATTTAAATACATGTTTCAAAAGAAGTAATTAAGAACCCACTGTAGGAACTCTAGAACTGAAATATGCACATTTCCTCCTATAAATTCATTATTTTGCTTTCATTCATTTTTGGAGGGTGAGATAAAGGCATACACCAAAAAAGCCTCCCAAAACCTTTCCATATTTCCTCATAGACATCGATGGTTCCATTAACAAAGTCATCATCAGATTATTTCACAAAGTTCCAGTTTTAAAATGCATAGCCATGTTATTCATCCAGTTTTGGAAAAAGAAGATTTAGTAAGTTGAGTTTCTTCTTTTTTCCTAAATAATGCTTATTATTACATCTTCTTTCAATGTGAGAATCAGATGCTGGACTAAAAAGCTTTGCTCTGTTGAGCAAGCCTTACATACCATGGTGCACAACAGAACTATCAAAATATATTCATCGTGTTCTGTGCTACAAGTGATACCTAAATGACCTGCAAAATATTATATTGCTTTAACTAAAGCAAGTGGCAGACAAGTTTCCCCCCCTTGGCATGGAGAGTAAGTGATTTTTGTTATACTAGAATAGAAGCATTTCCAATCCTCATTTTGAAGGCCTGACAGTAGTTGAAAGCAATTGAATAAAACTATTTCTTTGTAGAGCTGGATGGTTTAAAAAAAGGGAAGACTTGCTTTCAAAGTAATGCTGTTAAGCCTGGCAGCATGGCTGATTGAACGCAGATATGACTTTGAAAGAAATACAGCACAACTTCTGACTCCAGTTGGCTCATGAGATTAGAAACAAATGAAACCATCTGTTGGATGAGGTTCTGTGCCAAAGTAGCTGCTATTGAAAACAAATAACTGAATTGGAACTGGATGTAATTATTTCTGCATAATTATCAATAAGAGGGGAGGAAAATACCCGAGCTGTCTAGCCAGCCTGGGGTGCTACCAAAACACCAACAGGTAACCAAACCAGCTTGGTATTGTCAAGAAGTGAATAAAGATATATCCCTAGAAGTTAAAGGGATCTGGCTCTCTTAACAAATAAGAGAAACAGCCTTGGGGTGGCTCCTGGTATTGTCTCTTCAACTCCATGGTCTCTTGAAAAAGAAAAAAAAAAAAAATCACCATGCAAGAAGAATGGCCAGTAAGAGAAAGGAAGAAGACTTGAAACTTGTACATGAAGAGAACTGATAACATTTTGAGTTGAATTTCATGTTTCAGCTCTTCAGCAATACAAGATCTGTGTGAGACCTTCTCATAGATGAGGCAAAGAGGAGAAAACAACACCAAGCTAGTGTAGGCAGAAAGTATAAACAAGAGAGTGAATAGAACCATCAGTGATCAGTTTCTCATGCCTGGAAATGGTACGCAAGCAACAAGACTGACCAGAGAAGAAACTGGCAGCCCTAGGTATTTGCTTCCAAGACAGTGAGCTGGCTCCTCTCAGCAAGAATCAGTTCAACCTGAATGAGATATCATCTGCTCCAGTGTCATAAGTGATAACCCAGTTGGGATGACCAAGGCCAATTGCTGTTAAGCTGGTTGAAAGCAGGTGGAATCTTCTGCAGATAAGAAAAAGGAAAAAATTGCAAAGCTGCAGCCTCCATTACCTGACTATGCATGCTCACAGATAGCTAAACTGGTCGACGTTTCAGCAGTCTTTCTATATTTGCCTACTTTGGTTTCTCTACCAGAAAGCCACATCATGTTGTAAAGATTATAAGTAGACCCATTTTAAACTAACTCAGGTATTTAATACTGATGATGCATGTATTATATCCAATATATAAGGAAAAAAAGAAGAGGATCGCCTAGTCTATCAAGCCATGCAATCAGAGACAAAGTCTCAGTCTAAAGAATAGAAACACAGACTTACTAGAACTTACACCAGTCTACTTTCTATTATAAGAGTCGATGGATCATAATGTTCTAAATATTCTCCTGGGTCAGTTTTATAATGCCACTAGATTCTCCCCTATCCTTTGAACACTTTGCAATTAAACCATCATCACCCTACACTCTTCCCAGAGAGATGGAGGCCTTCCTGTCTGTATTCCTGAGCCAAAGGTCTTAGCTAGAAAATCAGAATGCTCTGCCATGATTTATCCCAGACTGATCATCTAAGTCCTTTACATGTCAGGAGTTTGTGCTAGACTTTAGAAAGCTGTTGACACTTCACAGAAAATTTTAAAAGAGAACTAGCCCATTCTATTTCAAGAGCTTTCACGTATTCTAGTGTCCCTGCCCACCATCTGTATCACTGAATTGGTTACCAGAAACACATAAAAACAGGGCTCTGTCTTTGTGCCTGCTGGCTATTTCCCACATTAAATCAATCCTCTCTGTACTGAAATCATATTCACTATAGCTGATTATTTATATGATGGTGTCACCTAGAGGCTGAATCCCCAGTCACAGCTCCCTTGTGGTAGACAGAGCATAAAAATAGTTCTAGGCATACGGTGTTTAAAGTTTAAATGAATAACAAAAAAAGGATGGGGAGGAAAGGACTGCAAGAGTAATCACGGTGGATAAGGTGGCACTTTGCAAATCTTGCATTGACAAAGAATCCATCATAAAGTCACAAGAAGAAAATAGCGTTTCTAGAGGAAGTATTCACAAACAGATGAAATCCTAAAATGCAAAGAATGTAGTCATCTCAACATTTTGTAGATAATAAAAGATAGAAGATAAAAACTATAAATATATATAGAAAGATACAGTGTCATATAGGGTTTTCTGTGAAATATGCAGGGGTCTTTAACTAAAATGAGAAATGCACACTAAAGAAACTGCCAGAAAACAAAAATCTTCATATATTTCTTTTAAATGCATTTATAAACACTTTCACAGCAAGTAAAAATGAGGCAGCAAAGCAGTCGAAGAAACAACTTAGTTTAATGACCGGCTGACCTAGGAATACGCAGTATGACTGTTCAATGTCAAATGTACTGATCTGATCCAAATTCTACCCAGGTACCATCTGGTGGCTGTTCGGTGGTCTCTGAGATGATACTTCAGCAGCCTCAGCTCAGTTCTTAGTACGTGTTTACTGAACAAGAAACATCATCCCAGATGCAGCCCCCCCTCCCTTATTCAGCAGAAAGAATAAAATTAGCTTGGCCAGAAAACTCATCACCTCTTTTAACTCTAGAATGATGCTTACATTATATTATATTACCAAATTCATAGCTATAAGATATATTGGTAAATGAAAGACCACAAAGATATTTGCACAATAACACAAAACCCCAGCTGAATTTATCATTATGTAAATATGGATTTTGACTCCTGCCAAAATTGTTCTGAGCAAAATTTATTAATAGAAATGACTAAAGAATGATTGCTTCTATTTCATGGTGTCTTCAGCACTTCAGAACTTCCTTTTCTCTTTACAAAAAAAAAAAAAAGAAAAAGAAGAATATACTTCTAGATCAAAAGCAAAGCATTCTGTTCATGAAAGGTAAGAGTAATCGGCAGTTGTCAGAGTCTCCTACTGTGGAAGACATCAGTCCAATTTTCAAGTCTGTCCACAGTTCTACATATAGCTAAGAAGCACTTGCACCACAGAAGCCTTTGAGTTTTCTCTTGTGCTTCACGCAAGCTCTTCCATATACCTCTAACATTTAGGGTACCACCCTCTCTATGCATACCAGTAAAAAAATGTCACCTGGCCATTAACAATCTTGCACAAAAGATCCATCACTCTATTTGTTGACTTATGAATTACTTCTTAGTTTAACTACTGCCATTTTTACAAAGTAATTCTTTTATTCTCTTTAGTTATGCGTTTATATCCCATACATTAGCAAATCCATGCAAACAAATGGATAATTTAGCTCATTTTAAATAACTTAAAAGCTATATAGTCAAATTGGTTTACGAGATGCTCCAATTGAATTACTTACCTTGTGCACACATTCAAGGTCAAATGGTTTTTATCATCTTTGTCATCCTTTACATCAACATTCAAGTCAAAGGCTTCTTGTTTTTGGACAGATCTGAGCTTCTGATCAGAGTGTTTTGTGTTGTAAAAGACATTGAGCTGTGGATTGCAAGTAGAGACATTAGATGACATATGTAAAGCAAATCTGTGTGGTTAAATCACCAAGTTTCTAACAGTGTAACACCAGAGGAGTGCTCACGTAAGACAGGATACATGGCCTTGTATCTGACAGTTACATATAAGATTCATAGGAATTCTCTGAAAGAAATATCCTTTCTGAACACTTTGTAACGCAGCAGAACCAATGCAATTAGCAGGACACAACTGAGGCAAACACAAGGGAGCTCTAGGACAGCCAGCAATTTTCTCCCTAGTTGTTGTCTGCTGGTTTATAATGTGCACAGCCACTTCCTGAGAGTGTGAAATGGGATGAATAAAGGCAAACTTCAGAGACTGACACCCACTGGGTTAAAAGAGACAGGCTGTATATGAAAGCAGAGCAAGAGCAAATACATAGCGTATGTACAGAATCTGTCTTCAGTCTTCATGTCACAGCATTCATACACTCAAAACAGATGAGGAATAGCATATTACTCCAAGCTCAGAACACCACAGTTTTCTTGCAGTTAAGTGAGTAGTTTCATCATCTGGTTCATCCGTGCAAAGACAAAGCTACAGTCTGGAGTCTGCCTCAAGGACTCAGTTCTCACCCTTTCTGCTCAACAACTGCCAAGCTCTGCTAAGCGAGCCAAGTAAGGAAGTACGACGGGATGTCCAGTGCAGGACAGTAATGTTAATATAAAATAAGCTCATCTGTTAGGCGCAGTTTGAAGAGTTTTCAGTTCTTCTAGTGTAGACGTGTATAAGCTGCTTGAAACAGTGGTAGCAGAGTGGTAAAACTAGGAGAGCCCTTAGAAGAGGTCTGAATAATTAGGAGATAGTCTGATTATCTCAATATCCTATAAAAGTACAAATGTCAACAGTCAAAGCAGAAATGCTGGAGCTGGAATTGAGCAACTGAGTACTCTCACATTATCAGTCATGACAGAAAATTACACAGTAAAAAAAACAGGCTGTACTGCCTACAGAATTGAACTTGATGAGGTCAAGAAACAGCTGAATCATTACCTGCAGTGTTTCTTTAAAACTGCCTTAGTACCAGACTGGAGCATGACAAACATAATAGTAATTTTTAAAAGAGTACTGGAGGTCTAGAAAACTGTGGATACCAAGTAAACTCACTATCTGTTTCAGAAAACACATTCTAAACTATAATAAAGAGTCAAATTAGTGGACAAATTAGTAAATTTGACATGTTGGAGAATAGGCTGTTGCTATAAACCCACCAGCTACCCAAATCAAATGAAAAAGGAGAACAATGGAGCTCTGTCTAGTATAAGCTACCTGGATGTTACATTGGCATGTAGCCGATTAGAAAGATTACTAGTCAAAGGTACTGGAACAAAAGAAACTGCCAAGGGATAAAGGGCTGTTAAAAGACAGGAATAGAGGATGGGAATGAATGTTCATATATGAAAGGAACGGAGTCCTAAAGGAACCTATGCTGGATGATCATCACTAACCATATCTATATAAGATGTAGAAAACAGGGTGAATCCCGAAGTGATAAAGGTTGTTGATTATACTAATCTATTTGAGGTAGTAAAGACTAGGATTACTGCAAAGAGTTACAGAATGAAATCATTTTTATGTACATAATAGTGGGTTTTAAACTGATTACTACCAGATCTGTTTATCATTCAAGAAATGGTAAAATAGATGGAAATCCAGCCATAAACAGGTAAATCGGAAGAAGGACATAGTCAAGGTCTACAGAATAATGATTTGCATGGGAAAGATGAATAGCAAACAGTTTTTCATGCCATACAAGATTAAATTGTGGAATTCCTTCCCACAAGATGTTGCAGATACTAAACTGTACAAGCATTCAAGGGCAAAATAGACAACTTCATGGAACCAAAATTCTCTAAGCCCACAGAAACTACCTCCAGATGAAAGTCTCAAATAACACACGGTAGTGATGGAAAACAGTCAGGTAATGGATTACATGTATTTATCTTCTTATATTCTCTCCTGAGCATACATCTCTGGCTGTTGTGGAAAGCAGAACACTGGGTTAGACTGAGCTTTGCTCTGACCCAACAAAGTCCATCTTAAGCCTTCTCTCCAAATATAACAACTAGGGGAGCAGATTCAAGCGGAGAAAGAGGTAGTGCCTCTTCATGCAATACATCATTATTGCAATACTTTGCTGATCTACTTATCGCAAGAAGCTGTGGCTGTTAGAAGTTTAGAAGTATTTAAAAAGTGACATAGTTGTGGAGAAATAAAATATAACAAGAAAATATTGACAAAGGCAGAGAGAACACACAGAGATGATCTGTGGATTGGGAAGGCCCTGTATGGCAAATTGGTGAAGGGCAAGAAGGTATACCAGTGAGATATCACTTCATGCTTGCCCTGTTCTAGTAGCCTTTATTGGTCCTCCTCTTTCTACTGACCCTTCTTTCTACTATGGGATACAGGATAATGAACGGTATCAGTTGTCCCAGCACATCTGCTTTAGCATACTCATGTACTTATATCAAATAAAAGATGTCAAAACTGAAATTTAACTTTGAGAAAACACTCTAAGGTACTTCAGACTGATTAACACCCAATGTGATGTTGATGGTAACTGCAGCATCCCTTTGCTGTGGCACAAACAGGACATCACCTCTGACAGAGCACAAGAGACTGGATTGCTGACTCAGCACTTCAGCATGGTGAATCAGAAAGCTCACCTTTCAAAACCCTAGAATGATGAAATCAAATAGAAGAAACTAAGACAATATCTACTATCAAAGAATAGTTGACATTATTTGGCAAAACAGGGATTTTCACCTACAACAGAACAATAAGTTTGCATACAGTTTTCACACACAAACTAATAATGATTATCTGTTCCCTTAGTCATCAAGATAAAACACATGGAAGGGCAGGGGGGGATGATCTTATTTCATTTCTATAGAAAAATAATCAGAAAGTGGATCAAATAATTCCTCTTGCAAGACTCCAACATGTACTTTGCCTGGCTGAGAAGAAGGGAAGGAAGAGCTCTGGAAAATCATAGTCCCTTTACGACAGTTTCTGGCAGCAAATGGAAAACTGTCAGTCCAAATTTAAAGGTATGACAGAGAGTTGTCCAAGTTATAGGTTGGAAAGTCTATGCAAACAGAAGAGTATTTAATTTTTGATTTTGGTTTTGCTGCTATGTCTCTCATTCCTTAATATGAAAGTTACGCTCTTTCTTTCGATTTACACACACACGATTCCCCTCGCCCTACCCTGCACTGCTGAATTTAGCATGCAGTGCGAGTGCAGAGCCAAATCTGTACAGGCGCTGAGGACAACCATGGTGCAACAGTGAAGATTTATCCCATACAACTGCTCTGCAGGAGAAGGCAGTACCAAGGATGAAGCCAACCTAGAAAGCCTGCCAGTTAAAGGCATGTAGAAAGTTTGGTGCAGAAAAGCTAGCGGTGCCTCAACAATCTGTCATCACAGAAACAAAGCTGTTTTAACTTTTGCCAGAAAAAGCTAATGAATGGGAACTCACCGCCAATACAGGATGTCTGAAACCACATACTGAACAGGTCAATCAGCTAGTACTTTCATGGAATAAGTTATTGCTGTTATGGTCTGATTTTCCTTTCCTGATTTCTCATAACAATGAAGGAAAAATGTTTTTCACAACATAGAGTTTAATTACAGCCTCCTTCTTTATACACTGTTACTTTGGGTACAGAAGGTTACTATACAGAAACTAGTATTAAATCAACAAAACGAGGAACTGCATTTTGCCTTAACCCTTTTAATACATGGCTGCCAAAGATAAAGACAGAAATGGACCAGTCTTGTCATACTGCAACCAGTTCTGGTGAAAGGTTCAAGAAGAGAAAACTAAAAGCTAATCTTCTGCATGAAAGAGATGCTTGTAACAGTATCTGACCTAATACATTTCAAAAAACATGAACATTTATAATGCCCTAATCAATGTCTCTTTCCCTCTCCTTTTTGGTCTTCAACTAGCAGCACAAATGTGCTGGATTGAGGGCATGAATTCAATGAAATAATCTGCATTATTCCTCCATTCTTTTTCGACTAGTTAGTATACACTCGAACTGTAATGGAGAAATATGCGTGCAATTCAGAGTGTATCTTTTTCAGTAGCATCATACTGAGTAACATCTCATCCCTTGCCTAAGTCCAGCAAAAATATGTTGAGTGGAAAAAATGGTCGGTGCTTTTCAGTAACAATTAACATGATTCTCAGTTTTTTCTTCACTCCCTGTCTATACATGACCAGGAGATCAAGGAGATCTTGCCCACCTGCCCACTTTGCCCATACCCATCCTCCTTGAGCCTGCCAACCCTCCTCTCGTTGCTAGTCCTGCATTTTAGTGGCATCCTTCTTTGTTCCAGAAGGCATGGGTCATGCCAAATTTTTGAGGTATTTGCCAAACTCAGTTCACAGTGGTTCCAGACAGAGGTGTTTCTTCCAAGACTTTCAGCAGGCCACTAGGGAAAATCATTTCTTCGACTCGTTTCTCTAGAGAGTGTCTTTCATATGCCCTAACTCTATAATTGTCCTCTCCTTTCCCTCGCAGAAGCAATATCTTAGGACATCAATAGTATGTGCCCACATAATGAAGGGATGAGCTAGGAGATTTTGTTGATAGCAGGATGACAAAACTACAAGTAAATGTCTGCTTTTGCAATTATACTATCCAAAGTAAATAGATTTTATGAGATCCTGCAGGGTCAAGAGGGGATGCACAGCCAACTCGTACACACAGACAATGAAATTTCACAAAAAAATAAGGGTTTTTTTTCTAAGAATTCATTCTGTCACGAAAGCAGCCTTTTCCATTAATGGACCAAATCTTGTGTTGTGTGATATTTAAATGAATTACTGTTTTGACATACTACGTTTGGCCAGAAAGTCAAATCCCAGAACAGTGAATCTCACCACTCTACTTTGGCAGGTCTAAGACAATGAAACCCAGCTGAAGAAATGTGATCACCATGTCATACGCTATCTGATTTATTAAATGCAACCCAGATCTAGCTTGTGTCTGGGAAAAAGAGAAATCTCGTTCGAATTGCATCAATGCTTTCTTTTAGAATACCAGACCTGCCAAAGGAAGCAGAAGGAAAGGATTGGTCCCAGAAAAAAAAAAAAAAAACCAAAAACCAACAAACAAACCACAAACAAAAAAGTAACATCTTGGAGAAGCTAAGCTCCAGTGTGTTAAGTGTGTGGGAAAATGACTGAAATCGATGGGGAATGGGAGAACATTGTTCCCTAGAATTCAGCTAATATTAGAGCAGCTCTGACATGAAGCACAGCTGCTGCTCTCAGGAACAAACAAGGCCTCAATATCCTTGAAATGGGGAGTAGAGTGATACGAAGGTATCATGGCTCAGCCCTCTTATCGGGGACAAGAAACAACGAACAAGGCCCACGCAATACCCTTGAAATGGGGAGTAGAGTGATACGGAGGTATCACGGCTCATCCCTGTTATCAAGGATGAGAGGCGCCTGGTAAAGATAACCATAAAAATGCCATTGAGGGAAGTGAATCACAACCGCTGCCTCAGCAGTGATGGTGAAATTGTGTCCTTCAGCTACTAAGTCACACCTCCGCCCGCCTCCGAGCTGCGACCACCCCTCAAACGAGCAATTTACACCAATCCTAATTCGTGAACACCCCTCACGAGAGAAATTTACACCAATCCTAATAAAAGTTATGTATGACTAGAGTCACTCGAGCTCCACCTAAAAAATATGAAAAAAGTATAAAATAGTGGCAAACAAAGGGGATGTTAGGGAGAAGCCCCCCCATCAGAACGCCTGGGATCAGTCGACGGGCTGAACCTCTCTTCTCCCCCCCATAGGGACGCCTATTGAGTAAGAACTCTGTGTTATGTGCACTTACTTAATTACTTACTAACATCTTGCTAGCTATTTAATATTATCACTGATCAGTAATCGTTTTATATTATCACTGCAGTATTTTAATTAAAGTTGTTTTTGTAGTCAGTCACTATCACCGGCTATCCTCGAACCTGTATTCTGTCACAAATAAAATATATATGCATGTTTCCGGAAACTTTTGAATTATTATAAGGAGTTGGCCCATAGTACTACTAGTGATGATCCTTAATAAGTGGGCGAATCACCCTCCGACCTACTGAGCTGCCAAGAGAAGGCAGGGGGAGTCGGACCCAAGGGTCTCGCCTGACTTGGGAGCTGATAGACTGGTCGTTTTGACCTCAAAACGTGACAAAGTGCAATATTTTGAACCAAGTTGTGACATCTCTGACTCAAAGCTGCAGGACAAAAGGCAACAGCACAGTGACCTAAATGAGGAAGATAACCTGGGATTGGTTCCTGAAGAGCAGTTATCTGAGAGCATATTTGCATGTTCATACAACAATCAAGAAGCTTAAACCATGGTGCAATACACCCCCAAGGAGTTCTAACCACAGAGTCAGCTTCTGGCTCTTCTGGGTGGAAGAGTTCTGCTCAGTCTTCACCAGACATGCTGATTTGGATGTGAAATTTTCCTGCTGGCAAAAATGTAATTGGAACCAATGCACTTCCACAAAAGGCATTCATTTCAACAAATATGCATCTTCCAGCAAGAAACAATTTGCTGAAAAGGTTTTGATCAGCTCACCTGGCAAATTAGTTGACTTAATATCAGGGAGTATTTCTCAAGAATTAATAAGTTTAAGTAGCCTTAAATGTTCTGGAGCTCCACTTTGTTACGTTCCACACAGACATGCACACACACTGAAACCACAGATCTGTGAACACAGTCCTGCTGAGATGTTCATTCCTATTGTGGCCTGAAGGTCTGAATCTAAATTATCCTCTGAAACTTTTGAACTTTGCTGTAAACTTCATTTGCACTTCTGGGAATTAATAAACACGGGTCATGATTTATGGCACTGTGGGTTTTACAGACTGGTGCTGAATGAACAAGGTGTATCTCTAGCTACTGTTCACTGCTCATAGGCAGCTGTGAAGGTTTCTTTGTAAAGGTCTTTTATCCAAAACCATATTTGCCAACCATCACTATGATTTTTAGTTTCTCAGATGCATAAGAACACTGAAGTGAAGGTCAGGTTGGAAAGAACCTGAGATGGAATCTGACCTGGCGTAAAACTTCAAGACCACAAAGGCAGCCTAAGTTCAGTTTTCCCAAATACAACTAGAAGGAGTCTAATAGGAACTCTGTCTGGTTTTGCAATACAGTCAGCAATTATGATTCTATGAACATACTTTCAGTAAAATAAGTCTGTCGTGCTCAGAGACTGGTATTTCTGTATTATTCGTAGCTTTTCAAAGGTCTTCTCTTTCACCTGTGTGGTTCTAAGGCACTATCATGGACAGAAAAGCAGGGAAGAGACAACCATAAGTGGCCATATCAAATCAGACCCAGTACTGTCGTCTTCTCATAGGGTTAGGGAAAATCTTGGAGGCAGAATTTTTTCAGAAAATAATCTCTATCATGGGGGAAGAGCAAACAGCTGAAAAGCGTACAAAGGCTATTTACTGCTAAATACAGTGATGTGTTGATCCCAGCTTAATTTATAATATGAGTAAAAATGTTTGAATTTATACTTCTGAAACACAGTCTTTTGCAGAACAGGCAGAGGGGACCACTATACCTTCTTCCACCCTTTGCCATGCCCCCACTTTTGGCTGATGCTAAGCACCTGCTACTGTTGGCAGTCTGCAGGATCCTTTGACTCTGTCTTTCACGCTACTTCAGAAAATCGCTGAAGAACCTGACCGCAATGCTCATTTATTTTTAGCTTCTGCACTATTGTTGTATTCTACTTCATTAAAAGGAAAATAACTCTAACAACTAGCAGTGTAATCTTGTTCTGTACTGATCTCTGCCTACCACAGTTTACCGCAGGTTCCTGATGAGGCATTTCTGCCTGGTCTACACGCCTTTTTCACTGTGACCTTTGTGCCTGCCAATGTACCACTGCAGTTCTTTGTCTTGCAAGTGGACATTGCATTTCTGCAGGAGGACAGGGCTGCTTTGATATGACTCAGGCCCAGGGAAGTGCCTCAAAACTGCCAATCATTCAGCAGTACTTAAAAGGCCAGGCCATCGGAAATAAACAATCAATCACATTAATATGCCCATTCACACAACACATGGTTTATAGCATTTTTCAATCAGCAAAATGCTTTGGTACTGATACAAGACATTTCAGAAGATTGTTCTTTTTAACATGTTTTATAAAGCTTCCAAAATACACCTTCCTTTATAGACACCATATCTTTAGCAAGAATAACTACATTGCCTACCTGAAAGACAGCAAACCCTGTTCCCTCCGCTGCCACTGTAACTGTCACTGGTTGTGCAGGGGCAATCTGAAAAACAGACAGATGAGTGAAACAGTATTTTCAAAGTACTTTCAGTCAGCAGACTTTACAAAAGCTTTCCTTGCTTTCTACAGTACCTCCTTGGCCTGAAGCAGAAAACGGTTTTGAGTATCAATCAAAAATGTTTCTGGAGTTTTCAAGGAAGGTGCTGTCACTGTGACATCCATTTCTGTTTTGCCCGCAGCAGTGACAGTTGCGAACAGACTCAAGGCTTGCAGAGCCACCACTGTGTCCTGTTGAGAGAAACAAAATCCTTCTGTATTAAACAGAAGAAGCCTGTGTAGTGAACTACCCGTGTATAAGCCATGCCTTGGAGAGCTCACGGTCCCTGTATCATCCCATTTGTTGATTATGTTGGGGTCTTCATGTAGCCGCCTCCACATCTCCGTTGGGATTCCACTGGCATGAAGGATCCCAGTGCAGAAGAGGGATGGCAACACAGGGCAAGTTAGGTACTGTGACATGCAATGGAGAATGAGGTGGGAGACAGCTAAGTTCTCCTCTTGTGCAAAGTATGTGGAAGGCTTGACACGCTGGTAGACACAACAGTCAGAATCACACACCACGCAGACAGCAAGGAGAAAGTCAAAAAAGTAATGATTCTGTGACTGTCTAGATGTATCTAGTGACTAAGGATTAAATATCCAGTACTTTACAGTAGTTATTCAAGGTACCTTGAGCACTGAAGCAAAAGGTATTGGTCAGAAAAACTACTACTATTTTTTTTAAAAAAGCCTGAAATTAGTTTTTATCAGACCCACAGCAAAAATTTCAAAGGAGATTCAGCCCAGTTTTTATACTCTACATTTGATCAAAAGGTTTTGTGCAATCATTTAACCACTGCAGAATATGCTAATAAATGCTTATCATCTCCCTCTCTCTCATTCTTTTTTGTTTATCTTTGTGTACAATTGCAGGCTTAGCCCTCCAGATTTTGAACACAAAAGGCAGTTTTTGAACAATTGTTTCAGCATGGTTTAGTGAACAAGAATTTTAACATCCATTATTTTCTGGAAAAAAAAACAGTAAATTTACTACTAAATGAGTAGTAATCACTCCTTAACATTTAGAAACTACTCTCCTTCCCATGCCACGTCCCTATCCGAGGTGACCTGCTTCACTGATTTCTTAAAATCCAGAAAGATCAGCTGATTAGCAACAGTGCCAAAGTTACTGGTAGGCTGAACCACTATGGCTGGGATCCCAATTCCAGTGCTTAACATGGTGTGGCAGAGTAGATGCAACTAATGGGCTTCAGAAAGATTGGAGTAAGTGGCAGACTTTTTCAGTAGGAGGCCAATTTTTACCCTGAAAGAATGTCTTTGATTACTCCTTTGCAGAAGACAGTGACAAAGCATCTAAATGACTGTCCTTACTTAGAGTACTCGTATGTCAGTTCCCGCTGAAGATCTACAGCTTGGAAGCCCAAACTTACAAAATCTCTTTCACATTAAAGTGAATGAAACTACAGTGACCTATCACATCCATATATCTGATCTATCTCATAGACTTAAGGAGCTATAAGATCTTGTTGAAGAATCTGATTTGAAACATCTGAAAGCAGAAACATGCCTGCCCTTACCTAAGTTGCAGAAACCAAGGAATACCTTGAAGTGCATTTTCCAAGTCCTTACAATTACATTTCTCGCCCTAAATTGAGACAGAGTTCAAGCTGTCTAGAAACGCTATCTGCCACTGCTGAAGGTGACTTCTGAGCTCTTCCACATCCTAGGCTCAAATGACTCTCAGAAACACAGGTGAAAAACAAGAGGGTAAAGAACCACCTACAGAGAAGATAAACGTGCCCCTTGGCATGCTCCAAAGCAGAAGGCATACCCAAGGTTTTTCACCAGGAAACATTCGCAGCTGAAGCATGAGGTGCACGGCTCAGTATGACAATGCTGCATCCAATATACAACCTGAAAAGTTAGGGAATACGGTCTCACCCCAGGCTCACAGGCCCTCTTGTCCAGCAACACAGGCTTTGCAGAATTCGCTACTCTTCCCTACCATTTAAATCTACATTCTTACATATGCTATTTTTTATATGAATTATTTGCCTATGTATATGAGATATGTACATTTTATGCTCGAACATTAAAAGCATTACAAAGCAAAACATACTGATTGCAAATTCATAGCAAGCTATACCACGTATACAAATTGCAGTGAGTTATCATAACCTAACAGAAAACATCGCACATGCAACTGATTAATTTCATCCTTATTGTTTAATAATATATTAAGTTTCTAATGTAATAAACTCATGGAAGGAACACTCTAAACATTTTTTTTTAAAGCAATCTTAGAAGTTAACAAAAAGTATGGGGTCATTTCCACAAATTAGAAAAGGCATCTAGAAAGACATTGGAGTAATTTTGAAATCAAAATAGTTTAGACTATGGAAGAATAAAAGGATCAAATTCATTTCTTAACTTCACCCTCAGGGGTAAATGGTACACTGCTGGATTTTCAATCTTGCAAGTAAAAATGGTTTCTGGAGAATAGCAAAAAGCTTTTGCAACTCATTTAGTCCTTCAATCAGCCTCTTCAAGTAACAAACAAGAATTAACACATTAGAAAAATACTAGAACCTCAGGGGAACCAGGCTGGTTCTTAAATTGCATTTTACTTAGTAGAACCAATTTCTTTTAGATTAATACCAACAAACATTTGAAAACAAGGAAGGTTAGTCTGCTTGGTACCAAGCAGTATGATGAAATGCGGCATTTTACTGTGACCAGCATTTGTAGTTAATTTAAAAGCTAGTTTAAACTAATGCAATCCAAAGTACTATGTAGATTTTCTGCATGCCAGCACAGCTTACAAGATGTGGTTTCAATAACATGGAAATCTCCTTGAGATAATGTACATCTTCCAAATTTCATGGTCCATCAAAAATCTACGTAATAAAGAGGACAAAGTACATTATTAAGTTAAGACCAGCTGCCAACAGAGGCACTAGGTCAGTCTGTTTCTCTAAAACTTACTTTCCTTTCTTATCTTAGTTAATAGCCTTTCAGGAGTTTGAGGACGCACATATGGAAAGAATAGAAAGAGATTTCTCTCCTTGGAAAGAAAGTAAGCATAAATATTTATCACACTTGGAAAATCTGATTAATTATTTTTCCATGGACATCACTTTTTCCTCTTAAATTAAGATGTTTTATTAGTAATATTTTATATTATCAAAGTGACCCTCTAATTCTGGTTTTTATTACGCTTGCCAAAATACTAGAACTGGTAGTTCAGGTGTAAGATGCCAATATTGCAAAAAATGCAAGGATGTTACAGTAAAACAAAATTCAGTAATTGCTATGAAAAGAAAAAGGTCCCTTTTATCTTTTTTTTTTTTTCTTTTAAATATACAGTGCTTATTTAGAAAGTACAACAAAGTCCCTTGAAACAAAATATTACCTGAGTAGATGAAAATCCTCCAAGGTGATTTCTTTGCTGGCTTAACCACTTCATAATAGGGATCCCCTCGGCTAATCTGTCTTGATAAAAGTGTGAGAGCAGAGCATATGCTGCAAGTTCAATATCGATGGACCGTGGCTGCCATGAATCAGAAATTTCAGAAGCAGGTGTTATCCAGAAGCGAAATTCTCCTGTAAAAGGAACCAATAATAACCTCAGATCCACAGACTGAAGTCTTTGGACTTCTGAAAAAGGCTTAAGGGAAACATTCTAATTAACGCTTATGCATGGGATCTAGCAAGGTTCTTTAAAATTGTGTTAATGTTTAGGCATATGTCCCATAAAGGCCTGACTTAAGCACTTCCTCAGCAATGGCAGAATCTGGATACAAAAAAAAAACCTGGAGTCTAAACAGTCACTCCCATTGATTTCAGTGAACTTTACATTGATCCTTTTGTTGTCAGCCTGAAGTGCTCACATAGAGGAGCCCTTGTTAAAAGGTCACCTTGTTGCTGGGGTGCTCCTTTCTCTTCAGGACTAGAGAAGGCACACCTCAGGCAGCACGGATGCTCACTAGGCTCACTCTTGAGTGAAGCCTTCCAAAAAAGTGTCTCCCTCCCTTCTCAAAAGTGACTGTCCAAAAGGCCTAACTTAGCAAACAGAGGGACACCCAAGAGGCTCCATTTCTAGGCTAGAATATGAATTTCTTTGGACTTTTCAAAAGGACAGTTAATATTTTGAACCAAAAACTTCTCATTCTTATACTCCATATGGTCTATTCTTCCCTCAAAACAGGGAACAAAACGTCGTCATACTGAACTCAGAAGAGGTTAAACATGATGAGATGATGGGTCCCTACAGAAAATGCAACAAATCTCCATACTGTCTTACAGAAAATCCAACCCTTCAGCTCTTCATTCCGATACTGATTTTAATTAATTGTCCCCCTGCACCCTCCTGATCTATTCGCACTACTTTGGAATAGCTAACTTCATCCCTCTCTCTTTAACCAGGCTGATCTTGCAAGTGCACATAACAACATGGAAAAACTGACAAGCAATGTTCTTCAACAGCACCATGGTACTCCCATCAGGAACACAGTAACTGAGATTGAAAGGCCTAGCTTTGTTGTGAGTTGTCATTCATTTATGGACATTTTTTATTAAGGCTGTCTTAAAATCTCTTAGCTTATTCTCAATATTATACTCAAAACAGATTTGAATTCCGAAGGATTCTCTTCATCTCTAATTGCATATGCAGCTGTAGATATATGATAGGTATTTTCACATTTGACAAAAATCCATCTATACAACTGTGTAAGATAATTGTGCAATACCTTGGTGTTCTGCGTTCTGGTTCAGTATATTCAGTGCTTCCTTTGCTTTTGCACTTTTTGCCCAGGACAACGCATATGTCACAAGTGCCAAAGTGTAACTATCCGAAATGCCTTCTTCTAGTTCATCTTCCAGAAAGTTTGTAGCACTCTTGATGACATAAGCATGCTGGAAATGAAGATCATATGGAACAACGTACAGCGAATAAACTATATATTGAAATACTATAATTTAAAAGAAAAAATTTGTACAGAAACAGAAACATTACTATCACCAAACAACAATCAAGAAATATTGAAAATCTCTTTCAGAGACACAGGCACGAACCTCAAAGGCAAACCTTTTGATCTGGCACTGTCTTTTATGAATGTTAGTAATCGCAAAGAAATAACTGGAATGACTTAACATCTCTAAGAATAGTTCCCCCCATAAATTTCTTTGCAAATTCTTGGACTAAAGCCACAACAACATTTTTGCTAAAAGCAACTGCCTTCAGATTTTGAAAAGTTACAAAAATTTAAGGGCCTAAGAGCACAACTTTGTATTGTCTTAGGTAGATAAGCCAAAGTACAGGGAAGTTTAACAAAATCAGGTTAAATTTTGTCTCTGTTCAGATGTCCCTCTATTTCCTTAAACTATCAAGTGTTTGCCAGGTAGTATGACAATTTATTAAATGACTCACTATCAATTGTATTTATGAATTCCAATACCTGTTTATCTGGGAACCCTAAGAGGGATGACATGACGTAAGCTGTGAGAGTGACTGCATTATTGGTGCCTCCTTGAAGATCACTGTGTAACACTTTCCCAGGCTCACGAAATTCTCCATTTAATTTCTGATGCCGGACAATCCATTTAGCTGTATCCATGAGTACATCTTGGTCAATATCTATGAATGGACGTGCTTGAAGGAAGCATCTTAATACAAAAGCTGATAACCTTGGGGAAAAGGTTAATCAAATATGACAAAATTAGCAACATATTACAGCTTCTTCCGTTTAAGATGATGTATGAATACTGCGATGCATAAGGTGTTCTACACACACTTCCCAAGCACAGAGGAAAATACATTTCTCACCCAGACAAGCAAGTAAATTAAGCTTAATCCACAAAAAAAAAAAAAAGCTATGTCCTTGTTCCTAAAGATCGTCCCTTTTGCAGCTGTTACGTTTCAAAAATAAATATGAAGTACAGACACCCAGTCTGCCAGCACATGTTTATCTTTATTCAAATGTTGCTCTCCTGCCTTCTGCTGCTAGGCTAAAGTGGCAAAAATCACAGTCTACAAAGTAATGCAGTTATAAGTGTGATGTTAATTATCATTATTATCCCTGTAATTGTATCACTGAAATAACCTTTGTTGTTTTGTTCATTAATAATCCTAAATTCTGCTTTGACTCCCTTCTTTGCCAAACGTGCGGTCACCTAACCTGTCACTGCACTATTTAAATACCAGAGTTGCCAGTATAGATAAATTATCTTCATTTTCCAATCCTTCAATACTGATTCTAAGGCACATCCTGCTGATGTCAATGAAACACATTCACTGACCCCAGGCGTGGCTCAATCAGTGGCACAGAAACTGGGGTGATTCTATTTGAAGCCAGCAGTTTGTACTGAAATATGAAAGTATCTTTAAACTCACTGAACATGGATTAGCTGAACAAAGTGCTGGAAAACTTGTCTCTGTTATCTATCTAGCTTCCACCGCGATGCTCACTATGCTTCTCACGGTGAAATTCAGCACTGAAAAGGCTTTTTCAGTTGTATTTACAGTCTCAAAAAAAGGAGGTGTAAAAGAGGTAAGTAGGACAAATTTTTACCACCAGTAACTGTTCACCCCTGAGGAAATATCTCAGTCAGTCTTCTGCCTCCAGTATGGAGAGAACTAAAAATCTGTTTGAAGCAATAATATTCACGTAGCCCCAAATAGTTTCAGTCAACTGCAAGAATAAGTCATTTAATTATTATTCTTCATTCCTTTGAGGAAAGCAAGAGAAAAACTTTCAAATCGAGCTGTTCCTCCGGCCAAAATAATTCATCATTCATCTTTTGCAAAATTAAAAAGCCTTGCCCTAATAACGGCTTTGACAGCATGTTATCCAGCAGAATGACCTTAGAGTTAGCCTAAACACCTAATGAAAACCAGGCAGAAGGCTAACACAGCTGGAAATTTTTACCAGATTGACAAAAAATTTTTAGTCGCAGGGAAAATATCTAAAATACTCAAATTCCACAGTGAATCTGGCAGAACTACTTACCACGTGCTCCCAGAGGGATCTTCATTTCCAAAGGCACTAAAAGAGCCATCATCCCTCTGGAAAAGCAGCTCCCTCTGGTAGCCTGAAGTAGAAAAACAGAGACAGGTATTGAACACTTTCCTCTCATGTGGCTTCCAGCACAAACTGCTGATGTGAATCGAGGCACTTTCTAAGGCTGAAAAGTGCAGAACTTGAGCTCATATTTCATAAAAAAATCTCCCAAATATGTAGGAACACACAAAATCACACAGAAGATTATGAGAAAGCAGGCAGCAGTAACACGAAGGATCCATCTACAAAAGCAGAACCAGAAGCTCCTGCTCCAGCTCATCTGCCACCCAAACTCTCTATAATAGAAGAGATATAGATATAACGATGTGAATCTGAACTGCTACAGCATACCAGTGCACCTTCCCATATAAACTCTTATCCCAGTAGCATCAGGTTTAGTTTTTCTAACTTCATAACAATCCTTTCAAAAACTGAGCTTATAAAAGTTACATCTCAAACTAAATATAAATTGCAACTTTAAGATTACATTAAAAAAAAAAAATCAGTGCAACAACTGAAACCAATCGTTAAAATAAAGCAAAAAAAGACAGAATATGTTTTAGATTGTGGTTCTTCTCTATCTTAAGGTTACAAATATTTCAGCATACTTACTGTTGTGGCTACTGCAGTGTGAAAAACATGTACCTAAATTCAAAGCCTCAGGAACAAGTTAAGTAACACAATGCTTTGTATATAAGTGGCATTTAATTCTATAATTTTCACTTGCTTTGAAATAACTTTAATAAATCTGTTACTGGAAAACTTCAGAAAATTATGGTACCAAAATTCAGGCTTCAGAGTGGTAGATCGCTTACAAACTTCAGAATGGCTGTTTACAAAACACATCTCTTCCCCCTCACCTTACTTTTCAACTAAACAATGTAGTAGTAAGGGTTAAAAAAAAAAATCATTTAACTGCTTTTGACAGAAAATTGAGATCTTGATGAAAGGAAAATTTATTTTGAGCTATGTCTTTTCCAAGGGAAATGTCAACAACATTAACACAAAAAACCCCACAAAGTCTGTAGAGAGTAAACAAAATTTGAAAATGTCATCATGGGGCCTTAGTAGGGGTGTAGGTGACATGAGGATGGTCTCATTCCTCTCGCTGAACCAGGCTCTCAGCCTGCAAACTGACGTGGCTAGTGTGGTACATCGCAGGTAGACACTGATCCAAAGGGCACAGAGAAACAAAGTGCAACTGTGTTCTCCAAGCTTCGTGATGCCCTGGAGTATTTCCCAATTAAAATATACAACAACTTCCAACTAAAATTTTCCAGCTTTTGATTTCCAGCACAGACTTCACTTCTGACTAAGTCTAAGACTTGGGTGGGCAAAAGCCAACCACCAGAGCAAACATCACTCCTTGAGCCCTACAGGGACATGACAGGATGGAAATGGTCTCACTGAAGACAGATACACACACAGGATGAACATGGCTCACATTGCCCACTGACTAATTTTCAACCTCTGTGCCTCAAGCAGAAGTCAGAAATGTTTGCTCACACACAGTTTTATCAAAGGAGTGACAACAACCACCAAGGAAAACCACTGTCGTGGGCTAAGCCGCTCCGGCAACCAAACCCCACGCAGTCACTCACTCACCCTCCCCCAGCCCCAGGGATGAGGGAGAGAATTAAAGGATAAATGGGAAACCCGTGAGTTGAGATAAGAACAATTTAATACACATGATTTAATACACAGGATAGATGCTCACCACCCCCTCGTATGCGAAGCCCGTCTCGTCCCGAAGCTGCAATCCCGGATGAACGCGAGGCCCCGAAATAGAGAGGGGCAGAGAGAGAGAGAGTACTCCGAGAGTGGGAGTACTGGGAGAGAGAGGGAAAAAAAGGCAACAGAGCAAAAGCGCAGAAGCGCAAAAGAGCAGAAGCGGCGAAAGAGCCAAAGTTCAAAAAGCCCTTCTGTCCGGCTGTCCTTCACTTTTATACTGGGCATGACGCTGCATGATATGGAATACTAATTGGCCAGTTTGGCCCTCAATCTTAAGTTCCACCACAAATCACAAGGGGAATCGTGGCCCCCTTGTCCCGGCTATGCTCCCCCCTTATCCCGCAGTGCTTCTGCACTCCAGCCAGAACACGGCACACTGAAAAGTCCTTGGAGTTTCACTTCCAACCACAAACATCAGCGTGCTATCAACATTCTTCTCAGAGCGAGCCTCTGAGTAAAACCAAAACACGGAGCTCTTCTAGCTGCTAAAAAGAAGAGCTAACTCTGTCCCAGCTAAAACCAGGACAACCACATAAATTACCTTCTAAACCACAGTTTTCCTCTGAAAATTAACTATGTGTTTCTTTCAAGCAAACTTGTCCTTGCAAACAAAATTGTTTGCTCTTTAATTCTGTCAGCCCAGAATACAGAGGAAAAGAAAAAAGATGGGCCTTTCTTCCAGTTCTCATGACACCAACTTCAAGAGCAGTACTTCAAAAACGAAATGCAGAGCCACAGATATCTGTTACTAGTAAGAGTTATTCAAAATCTTAGCATCTTTCTTTTAAGCATACACACCTTTTCTCATAAATGATACAGCTTTTGATTTAATATCCTCTCTCAGCTGCCTGGTTTTAGTCAGGTAGTCCAAAATATAAACATTTGGAGCAAAATTGATCATATTCTGTTCACCACAACCATAAGGCATCTTAATCAATGATGACAAGCCACTGATAGAAGGCCCAAGTAAATCACCTGAAAGACAAAATTTAATGAAAAAAAAATTGAAGTCTATTGCAAATAGATGCATAACTAACACATAAAGGGTGGTGTCATCTAAACTGGTAGAAAATAAGATACATTGGGAATGTTCGTACTAAACGCCACTAACCAGGCAGAAAGCGGCATTAAATATGCGTTCTTCATTTTCTGCTAAGCTTTGTGTCCACTGACCTATCTCCCCACAGACCTTTCCAACTACAGAGTAATTTGAAACAGTCGCCATTTAAAAAAAAAAAATTTCATCCATGAAAATGTTTCAGTAATGGTACATATTTGAAACTTCCTCTATTTCTTCTCTCACCCACAGTTATCAAAGCCTAGGTGCCACAAGGAACAACAATCAGTTGGGTTTTAGGTTTTATTCTGCAGACAAGCAGAACTGAAATAGGACACTAGCAAACTTTACATGACCTTCCTTATAAAAATCCAACTCCCTCTATAACACTGAAAAAAGATAGCCAATATCATAATATCATAAATTGAACAAATGAAAGGAATAACACACTCCATCCATAAAGTCATCCTATGCTTAGTCCAATGCATGATAATAAATTATTTTGAATTAATTATTCAATCTATCAATGTTGTAATTAAATAAAAAATAATGCAGTTCCCTAAAAACCTAGAAAGCCACAGCCACACCAGGCAAAATCTTATAAGGGTCCTTCACAAGACACTCTGAGAAAAGCTCTGGCAAAACCTGCTACAGGTAGCTCAGGTTATTACACACCAGCCTCTCTGCCCTATTTGACAGAGCCTACTACTTCTCGTTACCACTGGCAACTGCTCTGTCCTTTAAAAAAAAACTATACCTGCAGTGCACAAGATGCCAGCAGCTGGATTATGGACACATATATCTTAGACACTGAGTTCAACAAAAGTCCAGCAGGCAAGAAACTATTAAAAAAAAAAAAAAAAGACAATACAGCTGACCAGCAAACAATAAAGATGGAAACAGAACAAAATAATCCTTACCAACAGCAGTGACCTGCACCCTCTCACTGCCACTTACAACATCAGACGGAAAAGTGAAATCCAAAGTTTTTGACACTGCTTGTGGTTTACTCCCAGTTAAATCCAAAAGGACTGTCTGAGAATATGTCTGTTCCAACCCTTCAGCCTATTGAAATAAAGACAGCATTATCATAATCTCCAACAGCGTGTTGCTTTTAGGACTGGGGTTTCATGCTTACTGTACTGAGGGATCTAGAAAACTGTCAAGTACTTTGTGCTGCTTGTTAACACATCAAGAACCTGAGCTATTAGCTCATCCAAACTGACACAGAAATGTTTTTCTTAAAAAGACCTGCCTCCACTGTTCGCTTCTTGAGACAGAGCGTTAATTACAAAAATACACCCACAAAGTCAATGAGAGCATCTCTGATTGCAGTGAACTCCATGCTAAGCATAGAGCTCCATGGCCAAGCACACGCCAAAGCCAGGGGTGGCACCTTTCATGCTGTCTGCAACCATACATCCTGTCATACAAGGAGGACTTAAACTGAAGTTAGGTACATGAACATAAAGGTTTCATTTCCTCATGTTTGCAAAATGCCTTGAGAAAAACTGTCCTCGAAGCAGAGAAAATAAGTTAGTTTCTTTCCTCAGCCTAGACTTTAGTCCAATAAGCTTTTATTCTCTTCTGCACAACAACTGAACTTCAATAGAAAGGGCAGTAAGTGGCTCCACTTGAAAACAGTTCACAACCCTGCAGGATAGTGGTCTAGGGTGAGGCTGAGAGAGCTGGGACTGTTCAGCCTGGAGAAGAGAAGGCTCAGGGGGGATCTCATCAATATGTATAAATAGCGAAGGGAGAGTGTAAAGAAGATGGAGTTAGGTCTCCTCAGTGGTGCCCAGTAGCAGAATAGAAGGCATCACGCACAAACTTAAATAAAGGGATTTCCTTTTAAAAATAAAAAAATACTTTAACTTTGAAGGTGTTCAAACCCTGGAATAAGTTGCCCGGAAAGACTGTGAAGTCTCTGTCTTTGGAGATATTAAAAACCTGATTGTATATGGTTCTGAGCATCCTGCTGTAGTTGATCCTGCCCTGAGCAGGAAGGCTGGACTACTCCCTTCCAGCCTCAACCATTCTCTGATTCTATGATCTTAAGAATTTATTTTAGGATGAGGTGTACAAGTGTCTACTACCTTCCACTGAAATGCAGCCCAACATGAATCAGACTTAGATGTCCAAAGTAATGCAAGTCTTATCAGTTTCTGGCTGACCAGAAAGTCTAGGGGCTAAATTACCAGGGCTAGCAAAATGCAGAAATGTTTGTACAAAATAGGCTTTGAACTAAAGTCAAATGTATCGCAAAATTGATTGCAGTTATCCACAATACAGCTATTTGATCCACTCTCCAGATTATTAAGCTAGCTGTAGCACCTGGGCTTCACTGATGTGCACATAGGTTTCATCTTGCTTTCAGAAGCATTTGAAACACGATCTGTTGTAGAACAGATCTATGTGTTCATTCCTGGAAACAGGATCTAAAGGATATTAGAGAAATTATTTTAAAATACATGTTTTCTACTTAAAACCACCTGACCCGAAATCAACTTTACAGAGCAAGAGGCAGACAAGTAAATTGGTTTGCCTTTTTGCTGCACTCTGTTGTCTATTTTAGGGAACAATTTATTTCAGGAAAGAGCAAGCTGTAGACTGTTTACCTTTACTAAAACCTTCTGGATGACAGCATCAGAAGCAGCAGATGATATTGCTGTCACTCTGATGGGAATCTCTCCCAGCTGTTTTGGCTTGATTGGGAATTGAACAGTTTTCCCATCTTCACTTGGTACAGATATAGACTGCTGATCTTCTGTAGCATTTATTTCATTGGATGTTAGAATAATTTCAAAAGCATCATTCACATCCAGGATCACAGTAACCTGTAAATACAGTAACATTTGTAATAGAAAGTGTTGATTTTGAAAAACTGCTTTCATAAGATGCCACTTTTTCATGTATAGAGAAATAGATTTACGGTCCACCCACTGAAGAAAATATTAAAGCTCCCAGAAGAGAAAGATGTAGTCTCCACCAGTACCCTGCAGCGTCTAGTAACATTCAAGTACAAAGAGACTGTTATTTTACCTCAGCTTCTTCTTTCAAATAATTAAAGATGTTCACTTCCAAAATGAATTGCTCTCCTCTGATGACAGAGTATGGAAGGTTCAGGAAAATGAAGAAAGGCTGAAAAGCTTCTAGCTGCAAAACAAAGTCAGCAGTGAACCACTACAAGCAAGAAAGTGACTATACAGCTTGTCTTCTGATCACTTTTAAATTCAGATGACAGAGTATGTTTACTTGTACCCTACAGTTAACAAAATGTTTTGCTGCAGGGCTGAAGCAGAAGCTAAAGAAGCTTCTGGTCATTAGTATCGTGGTGGGAACTCAGTAGCGCCATTTGGATGAGAGCTGCTGACAGCTTTGACAGGGCAAGTTCCAACAGAGGCACCAGAATTAGGACTAAGAGTCTATCATCTGGCAAGTTTGGAAGCTGTGATCTGTCCTGAGATCTCATTAAGGTAACTGTGAACTATTTTGAGTGCACAAGCCATGGATGATTAATAACCTGTCAGTTGCCCTACTCCATGTCAATACAGAAACGTGTGTTGGAATACAAAATACTAACTCTCCCAAATCCTGTAATTCACCAACACCTTAGAATGATGTGTGATTTTCTAAGATTAATCTTGGCTTAAGTTATTTAGTCATATTTCTAAAAATACATCTTTTCTTAACTAAAAGAAAAACTGCAGAAATATACCAGCAAGCAGTTACTTTTATTTGTGAACAGAGGTTTTTTGGATGAAGTCTTGGCTCTAAGAAGTCAGTGGTAAGCTCTCATCAAGCTGGATGGGATCAAAATTTCACTGTTTATGAACATCTGTACAATAAGAATGGCTGAAGCATGATACTCTTTATTATTGAAATGTCAACTAAAAATGGTTTTAATTTGTTTTTCATTAAAAAAATTCTTCCAAGTGTTTTAAGTTTTAGATCCAAAAACCCCTTAGCTTTCTTTCTAGCTAGCAAATATTCCAACCTTTTCTTTTTAAAACTTTGAAAAGTTGTTTGCCAAAGCTTTCAGTGTCAAAAACTTCTTTAGATATTAGACATTAGAGAAGTTCTAACAGACAATTTTTTCTTAGTTCTCAGTTGAAGTTTTCCCTATGTACCTATTTTCTTTGTCTTTTTCATCTTACTTCTAAAACTCTCGCAATACTAAAATTTTGCACTCAGGAATATTCTGGTATATTACGCTAAAATTATCAACGCTCTGTGTAGTAGAAGTCAAATAAAAAAGAAATGCAAAGCAGTAAATGACATTAAGCACGCAGATGTCACTTCACTTAGTTATTTCTCCATTACAGTTTCCATATATTTCTTTTATGTGCCTCTCTATATGGTACTGATTAACATGTTTCAGCCATATGGAACTCTAAGCGCAATCTAAACATCCCAATGAGCGTGCAGTACTGAACAGCGCATGTGGGTGATTATAGTTAAATAACAATTTCAATATCTGTTGTACTTGCAGCCTTCTCAAATTTGAGGATGACAGGCCAAATATATATTTTCATACCGTTTGAATCAGAAAACTATTTCTGTCCCATCTTTGCCAAGTCTAGTGAAAGAAGGAGAATCATGATTCCAGTCTCAAAGGAGCCTTAGCTGCAAAATCCAGATTAGGCTCCAAATTCTGTGGTGGCGTTATGATCAGGATGTTCAAAGCACATGTTCTGTTTCTGTTGTAGCAGCCAACTACGAAATCTGGACCTAGATATCACTTTGGATGCCAGAAGTTGCCCCTCCCCAAGAATTTGAGGGCATGAGAATGCAAACGGCTGTCTCCAAGCTATGCTTGCACTAATCCTGGCATGAAGTTGGAAATCTATGTCCCAGTACTACACAGTTGCAACCTTTCTAACCTTAGGAACTTAAGTGGAATTGTCTCAGTTCAGAACATAGTTTCTCTAGCATCTTTACATAATGAATGGAAGGAGATAACCACCCTCAGAGGATTATTCAATGTGTATAAAATAAAAGCTAAATGAGACTTCGAAAAGTAATTCTATTTAAAACAGGCTAAATAACTCTAAGTAGTTATTTCCATGAATACAGAGTGAGCCCAGGACAACTGCACTTGTGTGTTGGGAATCTCAGGTTAGAGATCTAACCTGAGGAGTCCTGGATTTAGCTTAAATTGCTAAACTCCTCCGAGACTTGGAAGCACAAAAAGAGCCTCAGGAGATCGGAATTTGAGAGCAAGAAGCATCTCATCCCACCACTGGCTCTCAGTATCCAGTCTGCTCCTCAGAGTGGGAATATCCTGAAAGTGCTGTAACAAAACAATTGTTCCAACAGAAACAGGCACCCAAGTATCTGTGTAACGTCTGAGATATCTATATGAGCAGGAAGGGGAGGCAGATACAGTATCACATATGTCTTCAGTTACGATGTTTTCTTTACAGTTTGAATACACATGGCCTCTCAATCACTTTAGTAGTATAAGGAGACAGCCACTGTTAGAACTAAAATACAGCTTCCAGTAACAACCTACAGTGTTACCAGCATTTAAAGGAGAACTGTTCAGTGCCATGGTACCTCCACTGGAGCAGTTGTCAGCCCAAGCCCGCTGTTTTCAGACACCACAAAAGCACTGGCTACCCAGGATGTGATGGTATCAGGTACAATGACTTCCATTGTAGTGTCTGTGTCAGATCTGACGGCAGAAGGGGAAAGCAAACTTTACAAAAGCATCCATTTACAGACATCAGTAAGCAGACACGAATGTTTAAAATGCATCAAAAACTAAGTCCAAACTCTTGGCAGGAAAAGCTGTTGATTATATGTTTTTTTCCTTTCCTAATCATTTAGAAATATTTGTGATGGGATCAAAATGATTAAAAAAATCTAAATTATTTTAAATTACATGAATTGAAGATAATTTCATTGATCACATTACACATAATCAATTTTTACAGATCCTTTAAAACAATCCCAGATGACGGTTGCTTCCCAAACTTCTCAGTTGTGAAAGAATACTGGATTTGTGCTTCACAATATAGGTCAGATTTCACTATCATTTGACAGTTAGAACTGCTCATTGAATTGGGTGCAGACAGGAATAGACTTCCTTTTCTGGGCTAATCATCATCTTCCCATGTACTGCAGAGAAAAAGACTGTGTCTCCCTATCTGTTATCTCCCCATCTGTAAAAGGAAGAGAGTTTCTTTTGTCTCTAAGATTTTAATCGAGTTTCTACAAGGCCTTCAGTCAGGCATTGTCCTATTTTGTGCAGTTGCACAAGGCCTCATTTGGTGGGTCTTCAATCTCACATGTGGCCTCTAGGTGGTAGTAGAATATAAATAATACTACATTTTCAAGCAGTGTTCTTCAGCACCAGTGCAGAATGCTACTAGAACCTACAAAGTAACAACGCCAAGTAAAAATCAGTTTCCATTTGCTTCTAATCTTATACCTAGTTTTAGTGTCGATCCAAAGCCAAGTCTCTGGAAAATGTGTCCTCACATAGAGATTGCTGAAATCAGGAGGTCCATTTTTAGATACTGGCATATCATCACCAAAACCATCCTCTATGGGTATCATTCCACCATCTACAAAATAAAAAATATTGTCCTACCTACAAATATCTAGGTTTAAGAAAAATCAAATTAATACAGTTAGGAAAAGTCAAATTAATAGCATTTGGAGTGTAATCTATAGCTTTATTACATATGGTAACACTGTTCTGTGACATCAGGAACCATTTTTTTTCTTGCCTTTTTTTTTTCTAAAGAATAAAAAACGTTTCACACAAACTTAAATTTCTACATGGCCTCTCTGGAGTGCTTATGAAGCTGGTGTAATACAGCTACACATGACAAATCACTGCAACATACATCAACTGTAACTGCAAACAGAACTCCATTCACCCTCTAGGCCTTTAAGGGGCAGTGTCGCTCGGGACAGCAGCAAAAAGGAAGTTTTTTAAGTACCAGTCATATGCATTTTGTATGTCTTCAACCTCGGAAACGTTAATGGTTTGCAAGGCTGGATGCAGCCTATATGCAGTACAGTAAGAAGACCTAATAGGGGCCCTAACCCATGGACTTCCTTCCCCACTCAGTAAATTAGATGTGACTATATTTATTTTTATTACTTACAAAGAAAATGTTCCTTATCCTCCTCCAGAATTGCATCAGTTGATACCCAAAGGCTGCATTTCTGGATAAAATTTATACAATATATCTCAATACAGGACATTCAGGACATCAACAGTGCTTATCTATTTTGTTTTTGTTTTTCTTTTATTTTCTTTTTTTTTTTAAGAAAATAAAGTCATCACAATAAAGCAATCATAGAACCAAAGCAAGTAATATACAGGAACCAATAAAACTGAATCTGAATATTGTCTTAATGACTGAAAACTTTTCAAAGGGATGACAATATCAAACATACAGCAATCTGTATTTACAAAATATAAACGTATTACTTTGCATTCAGAGTATTTACATATTGATAAGCTTCATAATTCAAAACTCATATAAGCCATGAAAACAGTACATTGTCTACAGTGCCAAACTTTAAAAAGGGCGTTTTCTTGTAGCAAGTGATATGCAAATCACTAAGCAGTAAAACACTCCAACTAGGAATTTAAAAAAAAAATAAAAATACCTGAAAGACACCAAAAGAACCTCTGACCAGAGGGAAATACTGCACTGTGTTGTATAAATTGAGCTCATGGAAGACCTAAGACAAGAAAAAACAGAATCATTCAAAGAGTGAATGCAAACACATTTTTCAGAACTTTCACTTTTGTAGATGCTAATTCATAGAGCTGTACCTCATGCAGCAGCTCGCTTAGCTCTCATGTCAAAGAGAAAAGTATTCATGAAGTGGATTAGGCTGCAATGGTTTCATGAGTAACAGAAGAGCGACCAAGACTACATAAGCCTAAAATAGGAGCCTACAGCCCACTGATGCTCTATGGCACTCAAGCTATGCCATTCCAGCACTTTAGGAACGATGTATATTGTCAGCTGTTTCAAATTGTTGATGCACTAAAGCTTCTGCAAGTAAAAGGAATTCAAAAGATGAATAATTTATTCTGCTCTTAAAAAAAAGATTATTTTATGTTACTAAGTTTAAAGGGCACAAAGCACAAATCATTAGGGAGTTTTTCTGACTCTTCTGTCTTTCCTGAAAGAAGAAACTGCTACGTGTTAACTGAGCAGTTTATCAAATGGAAGAACAATAAAGCATTAATTGGAATTAGAAATGTTGGGCCTATTACCTTGTACGCTTACAGTCTTCTCCACTTGTATTGATAAACTACTTGCAGAAGTAAAAAATATTTGCATAGTTAAGGACTGAAAATCCCGTCCAAAGAACATTACTCATTCAGCATATAAACTGTAACATTTCCATAAACATACATCTTTCACACACATAATAATGAAAACCTTTTTTCCCATTTACTTACAGAATCTTCTGTTATGTCACTACTTTCTCCTAGAAGCTTTGCACTTTTATCAACAACTGCAAGTCCAATTACTGATCCTGGTTCCGTTGTACTGATTTTAAGGGAGACTTTCTCAGATGGCTTGACCTTGTCTTTGCTCCAAGAGATTTTAATCTAGAAAAGAGTAAAAAATGGCACTGGTTTAAATTATACAGTGATATTTACAGCCACTAACAACTCCGAGGAAGCATTTTCTTAGCTTAATTGGCTATAATTAAGACTCTGGATTTGCTTTTCCTAAGACTTTTGGGAAAATACTACAGCATCATTTTGATTTCTTGCTCTCCTAGCTCATCAGTTCCTTGGACTAGTGAGAAGTCAGCATCAGGATCCATTGTCATTTCAACCAGCTCTTAGTATACAAGCAGCAGTCTCCTGAGCCACAAGGACACACCAGTTTCTAAAGCTGAGAGCAGCAAAATAAACGCATTCACTGTTTATGAGTGCACAACATAGCATGTAACGTATTGAGGGAAAGATTCTGGGAAAAAATTCAGCCCTCAAAGACAACTAAGTGTTCCACAGTGAGATCAATACAGAAAAGGGATGTATATCATAGGTGCATGGGTAAGGAAGAAGGAAATAAATAGGCTAATGCAGCACCAGCATGCCTTCTCCAGGTTACTGAAGAGAGGAAGAGTCATCTGCTGTAAGGTACTTCTAATACATTCCATCACCACATACAATTTGACCGTTGTCTGGCTAGAACAAGGTCTTCACAAATGTTTACAGTTCCACACTTAGAGCACTTATGAGTACCTTTCCACTATATTGCCCAGAGCAATCTTTCACTTCATAATTGATCCAACTATTAAAAATACAAGGAGATGCTATGAGTCTGTTTACGTGTAAAATTCAAGGCTAGCAGAAATTTCTTTCAGATATGCAACAGCTGTACCCTAATTGCACTTTTTATCAAAAGTCTTTCCAAGGACTTACACAAACTTCGGATTAGATCCTCAATAAGAAAGTTTTTACATTTACAATCCTATGATCTAAAATACTGTTTACCACACAACAGACAAAAACATTGTATCAGACTCAAGTTCAATACAGGTACCTTGTCATCCAAAAGAGGCTGAACAGGAACAGTGATAGCATCATTTACAACCACTCCAAGCTCATCAACGTAGAATACAAGTATACATGCCAAAGGAGCCCAGGAATTTTCTGCTGTTAAAGTGAATGTTTTTGCAGCCTGTGTGCCAAAAGCCATAATTTGTTCCTTAGATAACACCTGAAAAGGAAAAACAAAACACTCAATCTGTTAGTATCTCACTATGTCATAAACTCTGCAACTCCTTCTACAACTAGCTTTTAAAAGAAGTGACATATAGCTGTGATTTATTTTTTTTTATTAAGTAGTTGATCCGTTCTATAAGTCTGGGTACGGAACAGGCAGGAAATGTAATATTTAAATATTAGAAATAGATTTTTTCCATGCTTTAATTCCTGTATCACTATGGGCAAATAAAGAACTACAATGATGAGTGCACAGCACAACATATGCCATGACAGCATAAAAAATAAAACAGCAATACAGCTGGGTCATCTGGGTCATCTACAATTGCATTTGAGTTTGGATCAGGAACACAATTTTAAAAGCAAATCTCCCAAACACCCCTACCCACCACACTTTGGTTTGCACCATGGACAGTGTGAACTGGGTCCCACTAATGTGTTCCAGTTAAAAAAAGACACTAATTTTGAAAGATAAGATTAGAGCTAGTCTGAAGGTACCTCAAAACACCTGGAGTTCAGGCTCACAGCATCAACTTTTTCACTCTAAATCACTTCCTGTTGGACCACACCACTTACTAATGAAGATAGAGCCATGCAGGGCAGTTCCCTGCATGTGACTGCATGGACCTGACAAACCTTGTAGACTGTGTTTCTATTTTAGAAAACAGACATGAATGCCCACATATTATAATTTGTCCCAAGGTTTTCCTTACTCAGTTTACTACTAAAGTCTCTGAAAGAAAAAAAAATGTAGTTATCATGACCATTATGGTGTAGACTGTGCCCAAGACAGGCACATGTTAAGGGCAGGATGGAAGACCGACGATGGGATATATAATAAGCCCTTCAATCCAGATGCTGTAAGATACAGTACAGCAGCTGAATCATTAAACAACCCATTAACCAAGCCATTTATTTTAAAAAGCTTCCTACAAAGTTTCCTTGTCACCAATGCCATCCTGCCAGCTAGATCATCTGTTTCCTCAGCAGGCAGGTCTTCTCCTCACACTGTGCCTGGAGGCACAGCTCAGACAGTCCTGATCCTGCATACAGGCTCCACTAGCCCCTTTCTTCCACCTGCATCTGCAGGACCTGCTGACAAGCCCCAGCTTGGGCTGCTCCTGGGACATTCCACTCACTGGAGTATTTCTCAAGTTAGTTAAAAGTCATCTTGGATTGTCCCCATACGTAATACCAGAAACTTACCAGATAGTGGAACTCTCTAACTGGCTTGTTGCTTGCAATGCTCAGCTCAAAGGGCTTCCCAGCCTAGGAAAAGCATATGATTCATACGGATGAGTGTGGAAACATGATGAGTAACTTGAACAGTTCCTATCTTGGCAACTTTTGTCTCACATCATACCTTTATATCCTGACTCTTTGTTTTAACCTGGAGATAAGTCTGGCTGGGAGAGCTGAACACATCATAAACACCTATGTCGGTCCTACTGCTGAGGAACTCTGCCTGAGAGACAATGCAAAACAAAGCTTTTAACAAAAGGGCAAAATCTGTGTGATATTCGCATACGGTACTGTTTACAAGAGCATGGTAGCTTTAGTGGCAGTACGGGAACACTTTACTGCCTGCTTTGGGTATCTGTTTTGTTTTCACCCTTGCTATCTTGGTGCAATCATTAGACCACTTTTAGACAGGATACATCACTTTCTTCCCAGCTTTAACATGAAGATGATGTAACTAAAATAACAGTAGGTGACATATCAGCTGTTGCAGATCGCAGGAACAGCATATCACAGCCCGCTCAACTTGGTGTGTCGCTGCTTCAAAGCAACATACTACACAGCAATACCTGAACTCTCAGAGTTTTTGTATCAGATTGGATTGGAAACTCAATATCAATTATTCCATTTTCTGGGACCGTGTAATTCAGGACACGGACTGTCAGATTTCTCTCCTCTGTTGCCTCATTCTCAAGCTGAGAAAGTGAAGAGTGGTGAAAAAGCAGGTCTGACTGTTGTGCAGTGATTGTGACAAGATTCTGCCTCTCTTCAGCTGTCAGCTGGTTGCTATCAGAACGTGACACCTTTACCTAAAAACAAAAAGAAAATGCCTATCAAACAGGGTAAAGCTAAACACACAACACATAACATGTAACAGTATATTTGCACTCATTAAAAAAAAAAGGGCATTCTCAGATTTCTCACACATCAGTAACTTTATTTTTAATTCCTTGTGAATACTGCAGGTAAGCAAGTCAGCTAACAACAAAATTATTCATAACTCCAGGGAGAAAAAAGAGCAAAAGCAAAGCAGATAGAACTGAAAAGTGACCTGTCTTTCAGCTCTCCCAATTACTCTTCCTGTTGAAAATGCTTGTCTCTCTGGCAAATTATACAATTCCTACCTACAGCCTGAATAATTAATTTTGTCGCTTGTATCTCACCACCACAACAAAGGTCCACCTAACATTACATCATGTGCAGGAAAACGTATCAGATTAGCAGAGATGGTGCCAAGTCAGACATCTTTATGGATTCATCAAATGAGCTGAAGAAAAGACTTAAAACAGGCCGAAAATTGTCAGTCTGCAACTTCTTCACTCCAGCATCCATCTAACAGCACTACAACTTACATCAATCTTTATTCCCACATTCAAGCAGATTCTCATCCATAGTAAAACCATTCTTCTTCTGCATTACACACTCCAAAAATTCAACTTCTACATTTAAAAGCCCATTATTATAAATTAATGTTTCCCTTTTCTTTTTCAGTCCAGAGGTCCGTCACTCCATTATCTCTCCTACTCTGCCATTATCTTCCTGTCCTCTCTCTGTACAGCATACACAGTTCTCCACCTACTAGTATAGTAAGAAGTAACTGCTTCTATAAGCAGTTTTGCCTTCACACTCCTCTGGGAGCATAACTGATACCTTCTTCTCTGCCAGCTGCAAGCATTGCTAAATGCCTCAGCTACCTTTCACTCAGCTCATCTTTAGAAGAGGAAGAACAAGCAGCAGGTCAGAGCTGGAGCCAAACTGGGATGCTGGCAAGGAAAATGAAAAGGACGGAAACCAAAGACTCAAATGATCAGTCTAGCACAAAGCTAAGGCATAAGCCAATCTACTCTGAAAACATATATTCAGCCTATTTTATTGGTATTTAGGTCTGATTTCTATACAGTAAAGGCTCAAGAACTGTAACGTCAACTCCCTTTTTCAAGCAAAATGCAGTGATCCAATATGCAACCTCTGCTAAATGTAGAAATACTGAACGCAGACCACGGACAACATGAAGAACATGAAATGCTTCTATGAGAGGGCTGCAGCTAGTATGAGAAAGACAGGACAGAAGGCAGAAAAGACACCTTAATTTGAGAGCAATGTCATTTAATGAGTTTTACTGAATTTTAACAGCTGCTTAATGAAATGCATGTGCATTATATAAAGTATACATTTGTGTGTATATATATACACACTTCCACACACAAATATTATTAGCAGGGTTGGGACTCAATAACTACCCTATTATCTTAAAGCAAAGTCACCTAATGGAAAACAATCAGCTAGGAACTGAAAAGACTTCCATAAGAATGCTGAAAAACTATACTCAAATATATCCTGCCAACAGTACAGCATTCCCTGCCACGTTATCCTTTTCTAGAGTAAACGCCTCTAAGTTTAATATTTGCCAGTATGTATCATGAAAAAAAAAGATAATTTGAAAACAAGTCTGTAAATTATACTTAAAAATCTGAGGCAAACTTTGGAATCTTAGTAAAAATACAGAAGTCACATTTGGTTTTGCATAGATTATAATAAAACGAAAGAACTTACAGTAGCTAAGAAGTTCAGAGACGGTTTTATAACTCTGGAGTAGTCCATAAATTCAATAAAATAGTCACTTTGCTTTGGAAATATGATGGTACTTGAATTGTGGGAGATTCCTGTTGAAAAATTGTGTATGTTTAGACAACATGCTTTTAACATACATATTCTTTTAGCAGCAATACTATTTACTGTCCATGATTTTATATAATTCTATCATATTATTCACCATTTCCACTGCTATTGCTCTTCATCCTTCCAGCTAAGGATGATTACAAAGGTGATATACGTACTGGAACTGTCTTCCACAATGCTAAATAAGCCATACCACACAGTGCTCTACTCCATGCAGACTATGTCAGAATGACACAAGGAAGGAACTTATGAATCCTTCATCAGCCAAATTCACCTTGCTGGGGTTTCTACAGAAAGTCTGTAATGAAATTTAGTTTCTGGGGCAGGCAGAAATTTTGTACAAATGATTTTTTTCTAATATACAAGGTGCAGTGGAACATGAACTCACAAAAAGCCTCAGTTTGCACATCAGCTGGTCTAGAAGAGGGTAGACAGTGGACAACATGTGGCCAGAGAACTCTTTCTACTGATGTGGTTTACAAACAAACAAGTAAGGTAACTCTATGATGCTTCTCTAGTGCTTCAAGCCCTTCCACATAGCAGTGAGATCTTCCAGCATCACCTGCCCTTTGGATTTCTCTCAGGAGATATCACACAGCCACATACCTGTGAGTGACTCAGTGACCACTGCAATAATTTCAATTGGTTCTGCGTAATCATTGTCACCTTGGTGCTGTGACTGATCAGCGTTCAAGTTTTGCAACATAAGCTTGTTACAGCTTACATTCACAGATCCATTTATCTGCAATGTAGAAAAAAAAAATTGTTGAGCCAGCAAAGCTAAGGACACCTTTACCTCTACAACAGCTTATTTCTGGTTAAGTCTTGTAACTCTCCTCACATACAAGTTCTAGAGTGTCAACACCAGAAAATGATGAATGTTGACCATTATTTTTTGCTTTCAGTAACCATTTTTATTAAATCTAGTAGAAGTTCATTACTTCTTAGAGTCAACAATGCCTTATGGAGAAAGTTATTTTTTTTTTCCTAATATCTAGAATTATCCACTACTACATGGCCAGAGCAGTAGTGTCCATGCTTTACAGCAAAATACAATGAACAGGTCCCTGCCTGAGGAGGGGCGTATACCCTGTCCAACATCCCTGAGCTCAGAGTTTCTGTAGGCTAAGTGCTGCTGAAGGCACTGAAGTCAGACAACTGCTGAAGTCAGCCAAAAGGAAATGACAGGCACACCATTTAGCAGAAGTGGAACCTGTTTTAAACATAGTCCACTGCTCAAAAGTAAAATGCTTGATTTTGCAAAAGGATGCCATGAATCTATCACCACTTCTAAGTCTTCAGATCAAAACTGTATGCCTTTTTAAATTTCATGCTCCAGGTTACAACTAGTACCCCGATGTAATTACTAAGCAATTAGTAGGCAAAACACTTTGGTCTCTACTATGCTGGAGTTCCACCTAGACAATCGCAGTGGTCTCCTCTGGCCTTGTAACACAGGTCTGAGTGTGCAGAGGCACACACATGGCCAGGGAGAGTTCCTGGGCACAGGTCCTCCACCACCTATGCTGCTACAGCCACTCCTGGAAAGTTTTTCTAGCCAGGCCAACTAGCATTCTCCAGGCAGAGTTCAAGGGTCCACAGCAGCCAAGTATCATTCCTAACAAGCAGTCTGAATGCAACCACTTTGTTCTGGAAATTAAAGAGTGTTTAACATTATCCATGCAAGTCACTCCATAGACCATGCCAGCTGAACTCAGCAGTCAAGAATGGTCCCAGGCATATCTAACCTACAAAAGGAGATACAGGCTTGAAGTCTACACTGCTATGAACCGCTAACAGAAGACTCACCTCCATTGTTGTTGTGATATTTCTCTTGTTTGTCCAGTAAGAGACAGAAAGGCAGGTGATCGTTACAGTTCCTTTAACTGGCTTGCCATATGTGTACCTGAAACACATCAGCCGAAGTCAAACAACACACAATCTCCAAGGCTTGGGCTCCTGAAGAGCTCTGAAGGCAAAAGATGTTACTAAAATATTTTTCCCTGGTCTCAAACATGGCTAGAACACATTTTCACTTTGAAACATGGAGTTTTCAATACTGAAACCAGTTTATGAACACTGAAGTCAGAAGCTCAAAACCTGAAGAACATATACAGTGCTGCTCTTTCCTGCACACAAGCTTTATAAATCTATTACTATTATTATGGGCTGTATAATGTAGGAAAATTAACTATATTACGCTAAGATGGAAGCAAGTTATCAAATAGAATACCAATGTAGCTTCATAACTAATATGCAGTAGAATTAAAATGGGATGTGGAAAGTACAAGTGTTATATTTCCCAAATGCTGCTAACACAAAATGAGAAATCTTAATACGTTTGTACTCAAATTATTCAGTAATGACAGTCCAAAGAAACCATGGTATTATAACATGGCAAATATAATTTACATCTGCAGCAAACCTGAAAACTGTAATATACTCACTTCTTAGAATGCCATTAGCAATCTGCAGTCAGTGAGCAGTAATAAAATAAAAATTTTGTATAAATGTTTCCAAGTTACACATAAAAGGAACCATTACATTATCAGATTCAGACAGAGAAAGCCGAGGAAGGGAAAAATCAAAATCATTCTAGTCCATCAGTAGTAATACATTCAGATGTGATAACCTTAAGTATTTGAAATCATTATGGATTTGATTGGTAACACTTAAGAAATATCAAAGCTGAAAAGCAGAGGGAAAAAATAACCAAATAGCATAGTTACAGGAAGAACTCTGACAACACTGTCTTGCACCTGAACTCAGTCTTTCCAAGCAGAACTAATTATAGTAATAAGCTGCTGTTAACCTTGAAATTATACCGCCATTGGGTAGCATCCCTGTACTTAACTTAATCTAATAATACTCCAGAGATGAGAAAGGAAAAAGGTTTTATGACATCTGCAAGTGTAGAGGATATATAAACTCTTTGTATACAGAGGCATTATGCCTATAAAAACAGTCACCAGGAATGAAGTCATTCCCTATAAATAATTATGACATATGAGTAAAATCTCAGCACTGCTGAGATTCAATCTCAGACAATTCACTGGCATCCTAGTCTGGAGTTATTGCAGCAGACAGGTACACTTTAAAATACCTTAGGAGTGCCTAATGAAGGAGCTAAGTGCCCTGTGGAAGACCAAAACAACTTAGGAAAAGGACAAACGTAACCCCCATCTTTAAAAAAGGGACCAAGGACAACCGGGAAACTACAGATCAGTCAGCCTTACCTCTGTGCTGGTAAAATCATGGAACAGATTCTCCTGGTAGCTGTACTAAGGCACATAAAAAATAACCAAGTGGTTGATGACAGCCAACATGGCTTCACTAGGGGCAAGTCGTGCCTGACTAATTTAGTGGTCTTGTACGACAAAGCTATAGCTCTGGTTGACGTGGGTAAAGCAACGGATGTCATTTTCCTGAACTTGTGCAAGGCGTTTGACACTGTCCCACATGACATCCTTGTCTCTAAAATGGAGAGACACGGATTTGACAGATGGGCCACTCAGTGGATAAAGAACTGGCTGGATGGTCGCACTCAAAGAGTTGTGGTCAATGGCTCAATGTCTACATGGAGACCAGTGTCAAGTGGTGTCCCTCAGGGGTCTGTTCTGGGTTCATCTTTGTCAGCGACATGGATGACGGCATTGAGTGCACCCTCAGTAAGTTTGCCGATGACACCAAGTTGTGTGGTGCCGTGGACTCACTTGAGGGAAGAGATGCCATCCAGAAGGACCTTGATAGGCTTGAGAATTGGGCCAGTGCTAACTGCATGAGCTTCAACAAGTCAAAATGCAAGGTCCTTCACCTGGGTCGGGCCAATCCTAGGCACAAATACAAACTGGGCACAGAGTGGGTTGAGAGTAGCCCTGAAGAGAAGGATTTGGGGGTGTTTATAGATGAGAAGCTCAACATGAGCCGGCAGTGCACTCATGCGGCCCAGAAGGCCAACCGCATCCTGGGATCTATCAAGAGAAGCGTGGTCAGCAGGTCAAGCGAGGTGATTCTCACCCTTTACTCTGCTCTTGTGAGACCCCACCTTGAATACTGTGTCCAGTTCTGGTGTCCCCACCATAAAAGAGACACAGATCTGTTAGATTGTGTTCAGAGGAGGGCCACAAAGATGATCCAGGAGCTGGAGCACCTCTGCTACGAGGACAGGTTGCGGGAGCTGGGATTGTTCAGCCTTGAAAAGAGAAGACTTCGGGAGGACCTAATAGCTGCCTTCCAATACCTGAAGGGAACCTACAGGAAGGCTGGGGAGGGACTTTTTACAAGAGTTTCCACTGATAGGACAAGAAGTTGAAGGAGAACAGATTTAGATTAGATCTTAGGAAGAAATTCTTCAGTACGAGGGTGGTAAGACTTTGGAATAAATTGCCCAGAGAAGTTGTGGATGCTCCCTCCCTGGAGGTGTTCAAGGCGAGGTTGGACGGAGCCTTGAGTAGCCTGGTCTAGTTGAGAGGCATCCCTGCCCATAACAGGGAGATTGGATTAGATGATCTCTAAGGTCCCTTCCAGCCTATGCCATTCTATGATGATATGATGATGAAACCAAATTCACATTGGCATACGATGGACTCCAAAAGTAAAGCAGAATGGGGAAAAAAAATGAAGAAAACTTTTTTTAAAAAACTGCTCCTCATAAGAAACCTAGGTGGTTTATAATATCAGGTTGCATCGCCTCTAGGAAAGGAAGCTTTTTCTCAAAAGTCCAAACATTTCATTTAAATACCTTGTTAATCAATCATTTCTGCATTTCACTTATAAATGGAGTGCTTGTTTATTTCAGGTCTTCTTGAAGCTTCAGGTAGCTCTATCTGGCTTATATTCTCAAAATAAAACTAATTTCTATTTGAGAGTAATGCATACTAAATTTTTTGTCTAGGTATTTCTTCAACTGGAAAATAAAATATTATTTATACAATAGTCTACAGTGAAGTCTCTTCTGAATTTCTCAAGAGTTTTTCATTCTTCACCCATTTACAGAGATAGGTATTTTGTTAGGCAGAAGAAGCCTATACTTCCAATACACAATGTGGATAAATTGGACCAAGAAGGATGTGCATAGAAGCTTGTATAATTTTCCAATTGATCTCATAAAATATATTCTACCAACAGATCTTGACATGATAAATTGGAGAGAATCATAAAAGAACCATAAGAATGAAGAAAGCCTGAAAATACACATTACAAGCAAAAGACTCAAGAAATTTTATTAGTAAGGCAGCTAAAAATATCTTGGCTATAGTCTAGAAATACTTTTACCACTTAGAAATCTGAAGATCTAACATTGTTGTAACAAAATCCAGTACAGTAACTAGAAATGGAAGCTAGCCAGCTAATTTAGATTAGAAGGCACTTTTTTAGCATTCTAAATGTGAGCTTTCACTTTCACACTTAGAGATCCACAATAATTTTCTTAAGATTGAGGGTGACAATGGTGTCAATGACATACTTACTTTGCAGTGACAACACCAGTTACATCTTCCTCTCTCAAAGAGTAGTATAATGGTGTTGTTATCATAACATCAAATTTTGGTAAAACTAAAAACAAAAATTATAGAAAGTATTAAATACACACAAAAAATCATATCTTTTTCTTTTTTAAAGTTATAAGAGTAGAATATGTAATATGATAAAGACTACTACAGTTTCCTAAGGAATGTAAGGTAAGATGTACTTTTAACCCAACCCTATGCATGCCTCAGACTAAGACTTTTTGTTGAGAGAACAACCATCATAAGAGCAGCCTGCACACAAACTTATACGGATCAAATATAAAATATTTAGCCTATTCAGTCTTCACAGAATCATCAGGAAGCTTCATGATCAGACATTCTACAGATATTTTGGAATGAATACATTGCCTGCACAACCCCTGAAAAACAGAGACAGTAACTGCATCTCATAGGCTTGAGATAAGTATTTTAACGGTTGCACGACATCCAGACACTACAGTAGCAGGTCATTAAAACTAACAAGATAAACAGGGCAGCTGACAAGATGATGTTTTCCCCAGAATAGAGTCAGACCAGAGAAGCAAGAGATATAGAAATTAGACTTTCTAAGAATATTCAAAAGGTTCATTTTAGCCAAGGGAAGCTAGTCTCTCTGAACTCTAAACTAATGGAGAATCAACTACCAATATTAGTCACTATTAAATGCCCTTAAGTAACACTTACCATATTCCATCACTTGAAACCTTTGATAATGAACTTGACCCTATTGAAAAAAAAAACAAAAACATATAAGAACATACACACAATTGTGGTTAGATTAGCAAGTTCAACATATTTTCTAGGCCAAATCCCACCATATTCAACTTAAATTACAATTTCTGAAATTATGGGATTTTATATCATGGCTTAACCATTATCAGCTCCTGCATGAACTAGTAGCATGTATTTGCACCATGGAAGCATGCAGGAAGCTCACATCTGTCAGATTGCAACTACACATAAGGAAGAGCTGAGAGCTTCAGATCTGCGGACACGTACATACTGCTAGTTTCTGTATAAAAAACAAATATCCAAGCTAGCTAGCATAAAACTACCAAGCACAAGTTCTCACAGTTATCATGATGAACTGTGACTGACCTACCAGCAGATCTTTGCTAGCACATTTAAAATTAACTCAAGTATCTCTACTCAAAAGAGAAGATCCTATAGTGTCTATCTAGAGGCCAAGACCACTTCAAAATCATGTATAATCTTAAGGTTCATTCACTCAACAGGCAATTAAAACTTTGTTACTTACTTCCGCAGAGATAATCTTGGGTTATAACTTCCTGTCTTATTTATTTGTTAGTTAAAAATCAATGGAAGAAATAAACAACTATACAAGGTACTGTTACTTGTCTTCTCTTCTACTTTCTGATTTTTCTGATTTTTTTAATTTATTTCCTGATTTTCCTCAGGAAGGTATCTGAAAGCATATTGTGGCATATCTTTGAGATGTGGTATATCACACCATATATGGCACATCATGGAAACTAGTTTTGAAGTTTTTTTCACTCTCTGAACATTAAAAACTCAGCAGCTATTTTTTTTCTTCAGTACAATGACAGCTGACCAAAAAGTCATGGTAGTCAGCCACATAAATTTTGCTTTTTGTTGTCTGTCTTGATTGCTCTTCCTTGCTAAAGAGCAAGTAATTCTGAACAAACATGTACACCATTTGTCTGCAGACACATAACCCTCATTCAATGATTTTTTTACAGCATCATACCAAAAGCTGCCATCAGCGGGGCAACGGCATGAGGTGATTTACCAGCAGTGCCTGGAAGTGGAGCTCTGAATCTCAGCTGATCTGCTTGACACAGGGATTACACGGGAGAAATGATTTTCCAAGAGGAAAATCTAAGCTCAGCTGGGCTGGAAGAATGGGCTGAGAAAACGAAGGAGTCTCCACTTCTAAAAGGACAGGAAGGGAGAGGCTCCTTATGAAATCCTACTTTGCCTCTTCTGGGAAATAGGGAAAAGATCAAGACAGACAGCAGTCTGTCTGCAGGAGGTGGCTATTTTGAAGGATTAATATTGCCAGCTGCTGTTAAACTGCTGCTCAACTGTTCCCACAAGACATTGTTGCCTTTAAAATGATGAGATATGATTTGATAGACAGACCACTCAGTGGATAACAAATTGGCTGAATGGTCACACTCAAAGAGTTGCGGTCAACAGCTCGTTGTCCAAGTGGAAACCGGTCACAAGTGGTGTTCCTCAGAGGTCGGTGTCGGGACCAGCACTGTTTAACATTTTTGTCAGCAACATGGACAGTGGGATCAAGTGCACTCTCAGCAAGTTTGCTGACGACACCAAGCTGTGTGGTGCAGCTGAGATGCTGGAGGGAAAGGATGCCATCCAGAGGGATCTTGATAGGTCCTTTGATAATTTCAAGGTCTCTCACAACCCAAACCACTCTATGATTCTATCTATCATCCTATGATGACGTTATGCCAACTTGGAGCTCAGAAGTCTGATTAGATTACTTTGATTATTCCTGAGAACAGTAACATCACTACAAGTTATCATATATGCTGGAGCATCTCAGTGAACACAGTTTGAAATGTGAGGCGAAGGAGACGGAATATGGATAATCAATGATCAGGCAGCATCAAGATATGTCAAATAGGAATAAGTGTCTGTGGCAGGAGAGGATAAACTGAGAACTCCTGTGGGAAAAACTCTAGGACCAGGATCCAAGCTGGAAACAATTATAACTGATCTCTCTTACCTGATCAACAACTTTGCAAATTAGGCATATCAGATCAAGCCCCTTATACTTCTATATTTACACTTTTCCTAGCAAAAGATTTCTATCAAAGTAAAACTCAGATTGCTGCTGATTTAATGACGAAGTCACTATTCATCAAAATAATTGCTGTACTTATATTCCTGGTTTGGAAATATATATGCAGAATCTGCTATTTTCACAGGATTTGCACAGATCATAATCCTTACAACACAAAATGCTACAGCATTGACATGCAGCCCATAGTAAGATTACTACCAGATGATCTTAGGAACAGGTATCTTAGGAAAATGACCTGTAGTGAATTTTTCTCATATCTGGTTCTCTGCACCTCCCTTCTTTCCAATGTTAAGCATATATCTGTCACCCTTGCTGTTAAGCAAACCATGAAGAGAGCATTATCCCATCTGGCAGGATGAAAAAGCATCTCCCTTGAAAATGAGATTTTGTCTCACGTTACCTTAGAAGTCAAAATAAAAAAAAAAAAAAAAATTAAAACCTAAGAGAACTGTAAGCAGTAGAAAACAGAGATTAAAGTGAGACTAGTGCTCTTGGCTGCACCTTCTCTAAAACAAGGCTGCACCTTCTCTCTCTTCTTTATCATAGAATCATAGAATGGTTAGGGTTGGAAGAGACCTCAAAGATCATCTAGTTCCAACCCCCCTGCCATGGGCAGGGAAATCTTCCACTACACCAGGTCGCCCAAAGCCTCATCCAACCTGGCCTTGAACACCTCCAGGGATGGGGCATCCACAACTTCTCCGGGCAACCTGTTCCAGTACCTCACCACCCTCAATGTAAAGAATTTCTTTCTTATATCTAATCTAAATCTGCCCTCTTTCAGTTTAAATCCATTGCCCCTTGTCCTATCACTACACACCCTTGTAAAAAGTCCCTCTCCAGCTTTCCTGTAGGCCCCCTTTAGGTACTGGAAAGCTGCTATAAGATCACCTCAGAGCCTTCTCTTCTCCAGGCTGAACAGCCCCAACTCTCTCAGCCTGTCTTCACAGCAGAGGTGCTCCAGCCCTTTATGACAGAAAGCAAGCTGTGCTTCACAGTGCAGGGAAGGATCCTACTAAATCATCTTGTTCAAATCACCCCGATTTGAACATCAAGCCAGATTTCCCACTAACCCACACTTTTCAGCCAAACTGGTTTGTAATAGGATGAGTAACAGCACTTCAACCACTCCATATCATTTTAGTTCCTCAGGGCAGGGCTGTCTCTCTGGCATATATTGTTCAAATACTTTGGAGTGGAAGTTGTTAAACCAGTTTGCAGGAGTAGTAGCTCTTGAGACAAGCAGTTAGTTACATATACAACCCAAGAGACATATACAGATAGATAGATATAGTTATTTATTTACTTAAGATAGGAAAATAACACCATGCCTATTCCACTTGTTTCCAGTACGGCTTTATTCTAGTATAGTTTTTATCTTCCACGACTTCTCCTGCTTCTTAAACACATTCGCTCTTCCAAACTATTAGCATTTTGCTCTAAATCCGCTTTTCTTAAACTGCAAAACATCTATTACATTCTGCGCACATTGCCCAGAGTATTAAGAAAACAGTGCCAAAGAGAGATCCATGTAAGTATTCTGAGATCATGAGCATGATGGAGCCTTCTGCAGTAGAGCCTTAGATGCTGCGGATCCTGACATCTAAGAATCCCTAACAACTACAGTCCAGATTTTGCTCTGCTGTGATGAACCAGTCCTGTTTGAAGTCATTTGGGGCTAATCCAACAAGTGAGATTGCAGGAACAGTTCTCCCAAAATTTTTTCTTCTTCTTTGGCAACCGAAAGTCCCTGAAACTCATCTGATCTAGGTCTATTATCTTTTTTTTCTTCCTGACATTTACATGCGTCACAAGCTATAGCATCAGGAAAGACTCTGGGTGTGGTCTCAGGGTTTTACCCAGAAAAAGCACAGTACTGGCACCGGCTCTGTTCCCGCAGCCACGCAGCCATCTCACAGCCCGTGTCAGCAGTGCTCCTCCACTTCTGCTTTGCAGCTAAATAAAATAGATTTTTATCCAGATAGAATTAGCAGATGCATTTTGTGATCACTTCTGTGCTTTATTTTCACACACAGGAAGTAAATCCCTAAATAAAATTCCGTATGAATTCCCAAACTTCTGTTCAAATCCACCAGCACGGCCTCCAGAAACTAAGCAGAGTCTCCAGTATTCACATTATCAGATCCTGATTAAATATCAGTGCTCATTTGCAAACTACTGAATACACGGCCAAAGGCTTTACGTACAGTCTGATTCTGAAGGAGGGTGATGCTTTTTTAAGTAATTACATAACCTCAAACTCAATGGATCAAATGTGAAATCTGTAGCTGACCTAGCAGTAAAACATCACAGAATTCACTGTGGATACACTGTTCTATACATAAAACCTCAAAAGATAAAAAATTCAAAGTGTAAAGTATATAATCAACCTCAGCTGATTTTGAAAGTTGCTTTATAACTGAAGCTTTTTTAAGAAAAATTAATACTCTTCAAAAATATTTTAGAAAGCCCTTGTTGCACCTAAAACAGTACTACTCTTCAATATTTGAACATAAATTTCCAAATAACAACTTCCATAAATTAGATTACAAAATTCCTTATAACTAGGAAAAACTTCAGGTCGGAGATACCTACTACTAAAACTCAGCAACTAAAAGCCTTTCAGCACCAGGCTCTACAGCAGGAAATATAAGATATCCAACTAAAATACAAGGTGGAGACTTGGGAACCAGACTGTAATTACTTTGTCTTGAGTTTTCTTGGAACAGCTGTACTAACACCTGAACTCTTATTAAAATTACTACAGGATGTTTAACAACAGCAAGCAGCCAGAACCTGATTTAAAATAGGATTCAGAGGCAGTACTTCCAGGAATCCAAACTCGGGACACTTGGGAACTGATCTGTAACCGCTGGAAGGGAAATCTTCTTTACTGACTTAATAACACTCTTTAAAGACAAGAGGGAAACTTGAGATAGAAAGGCTGGACTTTTCCTTTATTCTGCAAGGTTTCTTGCAGGTTTCATTAATCCAATGGTAAGACATGCTGCCAGAAAAATAACAGCCTGTGAGACAACCCACTAGACAGACCTAGTGTAATGGTGTGAATATCACAACAGTTCTTTAATATATTCTGCACGAAAGCCTTATCCAACATACTGCTCTGTAGGCACACGCTACAGAAATAATGCATATTGCTTTGTAGTTATATTCTTTCAACATAGAATCGGAAAATTAAAGCAGAGCAGGTGCAAATGTTGGAGGAAAAGGTGTCTGAAAGTAATAAGCTTCCATGTGTGAGGCTTGGGCTTGCTGTTTTATTCCCACAGGGTAAGAACTGTAAGAATAGTCATGTTTTTCTGGACCTCAAAGCCTACAATTCTCTTAGTGGTTTTTTGTACAATTAAAAGCCTTTACAAAAATCTGTTACATCAGTAAGTCTACCTTACTAACCAAATCCATAACAGCCTTAAAGAATTTATTCTCTATCAATGGAATTCCAAATCACCTTTGTCATTGTTCTTCTCATGCCAGATGACAGGTCTACAGTTTCCCATGTTATTTCACTTACTCTTTTCTGTTAAGTACATTCATCTTCTGCTGGTATTCTCAAATCTCCCCACTCCAAGATTCACCTAACCACACAGAACCCTCACCCTTATTAAATGCTTCCATCTCTGCCACATAATTATTGTTTCCTTATGTTACTGGGCTCTGCCACTGATGGATTTTCTTTTGTTTCTAGAAAACTTGGAAAACTGTTTCCTACTCTTAACAAACAAGTTTTCCTTGGGATCTTTAGATTTCCTACAAATAGGCAAGAGTTCAGATTTTCCTTTATATCAATATCTATCTCCTAGTTCCTCTTTCATCTACTTATTAAATGCAGTTTCTTAAATATTAACCGTTTCCTCTGCCAATGAAAAAAAGAATCTCATTTCTGTTCTGCCCAAGCTTACCTTTCCCCAAGAGAGCATTTTGTTAATTGTACCAAAAGCATTTTGCAGTACTTTCCACCTTGAACTGTCTCCTGTAACAACGGTGAATAGAGAGAGATACCCTAGTGTGATGGGCATGGATATTCTTCATGCCACTGATGCATTTAGAGCTCTATTAAGAACCCCAAACACTGCATTCAATGTCACACACAGTGACTCTAAGCTTTAAAAATGTAATAGAGAAAATTAGATGTTCTTAATAAAATCTGATAAAGACAACCTTGAAAAGAGTGCACCCCCGTAGATCCAACACGAAGGCCAATGTCCAGTCTTTGGCAGTAGCCAAGGTTCAACACCTAGAAAACTGCATCGACCAGCAGTGACACTGCGCCAGCCTGAGCCTTGGGACTTTCCAGTTAACAGTTCTTAATGGACTGCACTTCTGTGAATTTGTCCAGACATTTTTTGATCCCACCTGAGTTTTCAGTATTTGCAACACTTACCAGTGCTGTGGTCTACAGTTCAGTTACGCTGTTTTAATTGTTTTGAAATTGCTCTTTACCTCCTTCATCTGGTGCCCTCTTGCTATGCATTGGAAAAAAAATGTGAACAAAATGTTCCCTACTTGTCTTCTCCCTGTTACTCATGACTTGAGAGACATTCCCACCCTGTCGTATGTTTTCCACGCTCATTAACCTTCTGTAGTACACACAAGATGGCTAAAATTTAGAATACCATCTCCTATGGTCTACTAACATTTCACTTCACTTGTCTGTTTTTTCACCTATTTCATTAGCCCAGAAGAATCTAAGGCATTTTTCTTTCAATTTTACAATTATTTTTTTCCCTTTCTTTCTGGTTTTGTTTCAGGAGGGAGTGGCACTCATATTCAGATCCTAAAAACAGCTGCAGTAGTTCCTTCAGCAGCACCTTCCTGACTTAAGGATTACTCAAGACTTCGCAGAAAGCCCAAGCAAAACGTTGCAAACTCTTTTTCATCTGGTAAGTGAGCTGTTGAAGGAGCCCACCACTGCCGCCAGCCTTTGTTCCCACCTCCTGAGAAGCACCTATGCAGCTGTGAAAGGGGCTGTGCTGTCAACCAGATCAATGAGCTGCTCTGGGTTAGGCAAAGAAACACACAAGAGATGTTTTTCAATCTGGGTCGCTTCCCCGATGCGCTTTAGATCTCAGCCTTACTACAGCTGCCTCAGTGTGACTAAGAACCTATTGAACAGCAGCACAGGGATGGGAAGGAGTGGCCGAGCACAGGGACAAGGGCAGGAACAACTTAAAACATTTTTCCCATTAAACACAATAGTAATGACTCCACACCCACATGAGAACATCTTTGAAAAATACAGTCTTGACATTCACTTGAGCACCACCCTCACCTACCTTAGCCTATAGAAATCTATCAAGCATATAACTGGTACTGGTAAATATTACTGCCAAGTAATACACGATCACGTGAGTTTTTCTGCTTTCTAACCTATCATCTTCCTTATTAGGGAACATTAAGCAGTCCTGTTCATACTTGCTAAATGTCTCTAACGGCCACTGCAAGCCAAGCCGGAAATGCAGTTCCCAAATTAGAGGCATTTAAAGCAGGCTGAATAAATCTGACACACAGAGTTTTGAACAGCTAAACCTCCAGCTATTTTTGCAACATATTCCACTGTGTATGAGGAGTGTACAGCTTAAAGAACTGGACTGATAGAACTATTACCAATAGCAACGTGCAAACTACATCCTGCCAGTTTTCTTATGCAATAGTTTTGCTTTACTATTCATTCTTCCTATTTTGCACAGTTATTTTTTCCACAGTAACTCCTCAGCCATTGTGAACTGCTGAAACATCCCTAAAACTAGGCAGAGATTGAGTCTTTGATTCCGCACCCCCTGAGACAGTGACTGGCTACGCAGCAAGGAACAATGAATTTCTGTATATTCACTCACTAAATAAACATGAGGGCACTTCACTAAAAAAAAAAAAAAAAAAGCACTCTGTAAGATCTTTCTTTTATATTAATATCAAAATCCTCACGTTTTAAAGAACATTCGTATTTTAGAATCAAAACACAGATCTTAGGATAAAATATGCATGCTTTTTTTTATCTTTCCTTACAAAACCATATACTACGGAAAAACTTGTGAGGTTTGCATAGGATCTTGGGTTTGCCATGAGGGAAGGATTTCCTCTTCTCATGGTCCATGCTTATTTCTGGGTTTGCTTCACCAAAGTAAACACAATTTTATTCACATCTATCAGGGGAAACGAAATCTCTCTGTGATTTGGTAATGTTAATACTCACGTTCGCTTCCACCTCTATGGACCAGTCTCCTAGTGGAGGGTTCATTGACAACTGAAATTTTTTGGAAACTATGCCCAAATCACCCTCCTCCATCAACCACTGTTGAATCAATTTCTTCCGAGGGTCCTAGGAGAAAAATCAGGCTACATGTTAAATGCGAGTGGCATCGCTAGCAAGATTTAGGTAGCGATACATATGATCTTTATTTGTCACATAAAGTTGGAATGTATGACAAATTCCAATGTATTAACTTGGTTTCTGTGGATACTTACTCTGATATATATATTCAGAGATGCTTTGTAAGGTTTGAGATCAGGGTAGACGGTGACAATCCGAAACATGACATCTTGTCCCGGTTTATACATAGATTTATCAGTCTGGATGAATACAGAGATGCTCTTTGACATGTACATCAAGCTGGTACGGTTAGAGAAGATGCGCCGGCCATCAGCACGGCCTTCCACCAGTAATTCATAATTCCCAGAAGGACTGTTCAAAGGCAGCTAAAAAGAAAATAGCGACTCTCTGTTAACTATGTAAAATATTCTTGAAGATACTATTATTCAAAAAATATTTGACATAAAGATGTGACATATCCCTGAACTTGTCAACCTACGTAAATTCTCAAAGAGAGAAAGATTTCAGGGCTTTAAAGTGTCATTTCAACACTTACCTGAAAATGTGTTAGCAGAAGTAACTTTTCAACATATTTAAATATAATTTTCAGTAGTAATCAGGTTTTCAACAATGTAAGTATCTTGTATTCATATACCACTCATACATTCACATACACACACATTGGGCTCTCTCTTTTCACAGTTATTTAGAAATTTCTTGGGTTTGATTTTGAGGACTAAGTTTTTTCTGACTTCATCACTTTTTGGTAATGAATTTTGCAAAAATGAAAGAGCAGAAAAAGCTATATGTGGGCAAGATGAGCAGGACAGTAAGAAAATCTTGCATTTCTTTTTATAAGCTTTAGCTTCGTGTCCTATGGCGTAGAAAAATCAAATTCAGAATTAAGATCTCATGAGATGAATTACCATTTTTCAACAGTATTCATAATGATTCATAATTACTCCACATACTGCAACTCATCTAGAAAGTAAAATAATTATTCTTTCCAAAATACTACGGAATAAAGGAAGATACATTTTATATGGTTAACTTATTTAGGATAGACACTGAAGGCTCCTTCAGTGCTGGCAGTAAACACAGACAGACATCACTGCCAAGGAAATATAGACCATGTAAGATCAGAATAACCATGCACAGGTCTCTCTCTCTGTCTCTACAGTGGACAGAGGAAATCTAGAGCTCATAATTCCGATGCATCAGTTCATTTCCTAAAGTTAGGTGGGAGGAATCCCAGCCACAGGGCTCAAAAAGCTCAAAGTAGAACTGCTGCAGCATACTGGAATTTCACCTCGAGCAGAGCTCTACACATGAAACAAATGACCCCAGGGACATCCCAGCCCAGACACCAGCTTCTGTACTGCTGTCTGTTTAGGAGTGTCTCTTTGAAGAAGGAAAAGGGCTTTAACACAACACACAACTGGTTCCAACAAGCAGCCCTGCTAAAAAGCTTAAGAGTCACATGCTTCTGTTTGCAGTTACAATAGTAAATCTGGAGTAAAATCTCCGAAATCAAGACAACTAAAACAGACAGGCTGGCATTTTTGAGGATAACATAAGGAAATGAAGCACTCCTCTTGCACTGGTAATGAAAATTACAGCTGTTAACTCATCAGGCACAGCACTTCAAAAGTATCCTACCAAGCTCTATAATGAAAGGCTGTTGTGCTGTCAAAACTCATTTTAAGAGCACACAGTGAGGTAACGGAAATTCCTAAAGAGGGAAAAGTGTCACAGGGTGACAAATGAGGTAGATGCAAATGTCTATATGGAATGCATTTCCTTCTCTGTTTGTTTACCTACAAAGAAGAATCAACTAACCAATTTCATCCCTCTCTGCTGACTTTTTGTTTTTAAAAACAAGCCAGGGGGAAAAAAAAAATCAGGAAGAAGAGAAATAATCAAGCTCATTCTCACATACAAGCAGGCATATGTGACATAGGAAGAAGAGATTCCCCCTTTAAAATCCAGACTTACATAACTAAATTTTAGGCGCAAAGCACCACACTGAAATAGATTCTGCATTTTCTTCAACTGCAGGTTTTTGTATACACATTGCCAAGAACATATGATTCACATATTTCAACACTCTCCAACTTCTATGCCAAGTATTCTGGAATATATTAAACAGGAGGAACAACCTTAGTTACTGCATCTGTCAAATATTACCTCAAAATTAATTAATTTACAAATATTAACATTTATTAAAGAAGGTGAATTCCCTAAAAAGCAGACATTCCCTACAAGAAGTCCAGGAAACACTATAAACATTCAAAATCAAAATGGGAGGAAAATAAGCTTGTTTTGTCTCATCATAGCAGTGAATTGTGCTCTCATAGTATTATTTTAACATGCTTGCAAGGATTGTCTTTGATTTCTTCTTTGAAAGTCTGTAAATGCCATTTAGGGACTTCATATATTTTTCTGTCTCTTTCTGCTATCATGAATAATGATAGCATGGGTTGCTCCCTTGATTTTTATACTTTTTATATTTCAAAAGATCTTTCCTTCCTGCAACATGGTGACAAAATTGCCTGTTTCTTGATGTAAAACCCAGAGGCAATAAAGTTTTCACTGCCACAGCAGTATATTAAGAAAGCTGAGGTGCAAAGCAACCCACCTTCTGGTTCACAGGTCGATGCTAATAGAGACTGCACTACTACACTTCCAGAAGGTCACTGCTACAACAATGGCAACTATTTACCTCAGCCCCACCAACTCCTTCTCTAAAGGGTTGCTTCTCAACCCAAACACGAGTAGGTAGTAGGAATTTGCTGTGAAAATATTCTATCTTAGTCAATACATCCCCCAAGTGAATGGTACTACTATCTCCATTTTGGCATTCCTAACGTAAGAGAGAAAAAGGCCATCTCATGTACTTCTCCTGACCACACCAGCCACTGTCACAAGCACCTCAGACAAGACAGCTACTGTTTCCCCCGGAAAAGATGACGGCTGAAACCAGAAACTCACTACCCATCTTCTGCTACCAGCCAACTACACTTCAGGCAAAACGTAAGTCAACCATGGCTACACAAACAAACAAAAAAACATCTTATTATTAAAAAATGAGTCAGTTTTCATCACTTCAGATAGTGGCGAGAGAGGGAGGAACTCACCTTGCCTAGTTTTAGGTGCTTGAACACTTTCAGACCTGGCCAGATTATGTAAAGGAACTTGTTAATTTAATCTTTTATTTTTAAAAATGAATTTTCAATGATTGCTAATTTACAGTTCATGCATTTCAACCTAGTAGTCTTTATAATATTGAGCTGCTCATTGTCGTTGATTATCCACCCATCAAACATTTCCAGATTATTTCATCAGATATACAGTTTAATAGAGATCAGAATTGAAACCCACTGGATTTAGGGACACTCAGACTTACAGATGTTTAAAAAAATAAAGACTTTGGTAAAACTTTTTTCCTGACACAAATATATACTTCTTTAGATCGTGTTTTCAAGACTGTACAATCCAGGACTGTAAATTCAGGTTTCATACTCAACACACAATTCGATATCATACATTTTTGTTGACTAGTTAGCTTACTATATACTTTCACTGAATGTGCATTTCCAAATCCTTAAGAAGGCTGTGTATAAATACATATTTATTTTAATATTTCTCAATTATTGCTTCACACAGTTCTTTCAGCTCTAATTAGCCCTCATGGTGTGTCTGAAACAGAGATGTAGGTATCAGTCAGTCAAAAAAGCAAAGCAAAATTCTGCATTCAAGTTTTATGATAGCTTGTGCTGATGCTGGAAATCAGTTCCCAAATCCTGTAACTACTTGTAACGAGCTGCAGAGCACTTGATCTGAAAACTCCTTCGCTTATTGGTCAGTAAATACACTCATCTGAGAATGTGAAAATAGCTGGGATCACATACAAAACACTACATCTCATCAACACCAACTGATGAAAAGTTACAGAGTCAACATTTTCTGAGGAAGAAGGAAAGGAAAGAAATACTTACTACTGGAAGAACAAGAGTCCCAAAGGAATCTGAATAAAAAAAGAAGAAATACCACACTGTCAGAAACCTTATAAAAACTTACCAAAACATCAATATTATCAGGTTAATTAGAAGAACAGTGCTCCTCCTCCATTCCCACACTGTTTGTAATACCCACTGCACAACCGAATTCCCTTGACACAGCTACTTTGGAGCTCAGGGCACATGGGTCATCCAGCCAACACACATGCAATGGCTGTGACCGGCTGGCGAGCACGCATGCACTTATTGGCCAGCTGATTGCTGCCAAACACCAGCTGGACACGAAACCAAAAAATATACAGCCTGGAGCAACTGCTGCATTAGTCAGTATTGACATACTGTGTTTATACTTCATTCAACATCTCATTCTCCACGTTTACTCCTCCCGAGTCCTGTCAAAGCCACTGTCAGACACCATGAGGTTATGGGATAAGGAGCTCATCTCCACAGACTATACATAAAGGAACACAAAGGAAGGACGGCAGGTGGGGACATGCCAGTAACACCCAGCCCCATCCCAGGGGAGCACTCAGCCCATCACACACCCATCACCACAAGCCCAGAGGCACACCAGCAAGGGGGAACCCCAATATCCCAGTCAGAGACACGATCTCCCCACCATCAGGCTACCAGATTCAGCAACTCTCTAACAACCACTACCGTCCCAAATCTGCTAAAAGAATCAGCCAGAGAAGAATAGCCCAGGAAAAATGAAATGCAGTGGTCCACTTAAATAATGGTCTGAGGGTGCCAACAGCACCTCAGCTGGGAGCTACCTGAACAAGGAGGGTATGGTTTGGCACTGCTGTCCTTGAGAACAACTGCCCTCTCAGGTACCACTGCCCTAAGACCAAAGCATCCCTCTGCTTCTGTGAAGAAGTTAATTCTGCAACTCTTTCACATGTAAGAGAAACTCAGGATATTTTGTATTAATCTCCTCTGCAGTTTAATAAGCGACTACTTTTTGTAGTCATCAATGTAGTCATTGTTTATCACAATTAACAACTTTTCTAGAAGGAATAAAAAAGGAAAATACTTTAAATTACAGGTAATTAGAGAAAGGCAAAACAGCAAAATACTGCCTTAATCCTGGCCATTCTCTCTAGTAGTAACCTCCTACCTGATGGTTTCACTGCTATGAAAAAAGCAAGCAGCATGGTAGTATGTCTACACTGAGCCATTACCTCTACAGCAACCTAAAGCTGCTTCTTCACCACTCTTCACCAGATAGAACCATTCCATCCCTTCCTCCCTTACATGGTTGATGGAAGATGTGTGATACCTTTCACAGGGCTGCAAAAGTATGAAATCTAGTCTCCAGCAACATTACTTCTCTGGCAAGGAGAGGGAGAGGGAGAGGGAGAGAATATTTCCGTCAGAAGGGACCTACAATGATCATCTAGTCCAACTGCCTGAGTAATTCAGGGCGGATCAAAAGTTAAAGCATGTTATTAAGGGCATTGTCCAAATGCCCCTGAAACACTGACAGGTTTGGGGCATCGACCACCCCTCTAGGAAGCTGATCCAGGATTTGACTGCCCTCTCTGTAAAGAAATGCTTCCTAATGTCCAGTCTAAACCTGCCCTGGCACAGCTTTGAGCCATTCCCACGTGTTCTGTCACTGGGTACCAGTGAGAAGAGCTCAGCACCTCCCTCTCCACTTCCCTCCTCAGGAAGCTGTAGAGAGCAATGAGGTCACCCTTTAGCCTCCTTTTCTCCAGGCCAGACAAGCCCAATGTCCTTCATTGCCCTCATAGGGCATTCTTTCCAGCCCTGTCACCAGCTTTGTTGCCTTCCTCTGGACACATTTGTGAGCACCTTCACACCCTTCTTAAATTATGGGGCCCAGAACTGCTCACAGTACTCAAGGTGAGGCTGCACCAACACTGAACACATCGGGATAATCACCTCTTTTGACTGGCTGGTTATGCTGTGTTTGATGCAGCCCAGGATGCAGTTTGCCCTCTTGACTGCCAGTGCACGCTGCTGACTCATATTGACTTCTACTTTCTTTTTTTGATTCCATTCAGTTAGACCTTTTTATATCTCCTAAAAAGCAATGGGTTTATACCTATCTTTTACACCTTTGTTTCACGGAATAAGAAAAAAAATAAAATTATTTAACTTACATCCTTCTTGATCATGAACATAAAAGAGTTCCAAGATGAAGCAATCACTTGACATTTGAACTCCAACAATTGTTAATTTTAAAAGTCAAGGAATTCTTTCCTTTGACAGTGGTAAACAGAAGGAAGTTTCGATGGACTGAACACAGGTTGCCCTGGCTGCTGCCAGAGCGCTAAAGGAAAAATCCTGTCCAGCATGTACCATCTATTCAAATTATAACTTGAGTTAAACCAAATGACTCACATTCCACAAATGCAGTTTGTGGGTAGCATACTCCGGTACTTCATTTTAGCATTCAAAAGCTTAACGGGCATGGGTGGCATCGGGCCCTAAGCAACACAGTTCTTTCCATAACATGTTTATGCTACTGTTAAAGCCACAATTTTTCCTATCATTCCTCTCTCCTCTTCACTCGAGAAGCACCCCATGCAGTCGTTGACTCTGAGCAACCCCACTGGCCTTCGAGGTTTTCCAGACAGGACTCTCAAGCAAAATATGCATTTCTTTTCTCAGTAGCCAGCGCAGAGGGCACTCTGTCCCACTGCACAGTGGCAGGGAGCCCCACACTTGGCCAAGCTTGCTTGACACACCGAGCTACACGACAACTGCCAGCTACAGGAGAGGAATTACAGAGTCTTGCAGAGTACCTAATTCGTAGGCAATATAAACCCCTCTCAACTGGCTAATATATTTATTCCTAACATCTACCCAAACAGCTCCATGCCCAAACAATTGCACTAAAAGAGTCATTTTTTTAGCTAAAGAAAAACTTGTGTCTTCCTAACTCAGGAAAGATGGAGTTACTGTTAACTAGGAAGAATTTTTTTTAAGGGGCTATGATATTTCACTGGTAAAGGAGGGTGGATGTAGGGTAACTAGCAACAACAAAGATGGTGTAAAGCTGCCTCCTGAGATTTCTCTCGGTTATATACTAAAAGCCTAACCCTTCTCTAGTTCCCATTCCTTTGTGAGATAAGGCTGTGCTAAAGCTGGGTTTTGTATTACGCAACCCACCACACTGTGTCACCAGAAAAAAAAAAAAAAACCAACCACAAAACCTTTGTGACTGCTTATAATCAGTTATTAACAAGGAACAGGAACTTAGTTTTATTTAGCACACATGTCTGAGTGGACACATATATATGGTAAGTACTGCTACACTAGCTTTAATCTATTCAACACAGCTAATTGTAGCAATGGCTATAGCAGTGACTTCAGTTAAGTTGGGAGACACCGAGCACAAATCTGATATTCATACCATAGCCCACACCACGGGGGGGGTTTCTATTTCCATCTTTACCCATGTGAATGCAAACACACGAGTACACACGCACCGTAAGGGCGCCCTGTGCAGCATCCAACAGCTTTCAAAGCAACCTTTCACATAACAGGGCAGGTACCTTGCAGCTTTCTCATCAGGGCAGTGCCTGCTTGCCTCCACCTATTTTGAGAACAACTAGCATGCAAAAGACAGAAATCTTAAGACAGAAATACTGTGTTTCTTCCATGTTCCCAGGCCTGGGAGACCTAACATCAGGTTTGAGCTAGATACAGCCGTGATGCAGAGTGGGAAGCAGCTGAGGAGGAGGCAGATTTAAATCACAGTCACTCCTCCTTCGCGCAACTCAGAAAGCATTTACCTTCTGAAGCAGTGTTAGGAAGCTATAGCCTCCCTGGCTGCCCTGACAAAGCCCAGAGTGTCGTCTCATTCCCAGGCAGTGAAAATCATAAAAGAGGCTCCGGAGCATGAGGCAATCTTCCAATTCATGTCACTACGTAATTATTTTGTTAGGAACTGAGCAGCCTGGGCAGATCCGAAACTCTTCAGCGTTGCAGTGAATTTCCCTGTCATGCAAGATTTTCCCATGTTCTCAGAGACTACCAAGCTGCAATTAATTCCCTGGAGCTCTGCTCAGCTATGCCCAGGGATGGCTTTGGATGTGCTCAGGCAAGAGCCACAGGCAAAATATTTCCTTTATGCCAACGCTGAATTGCTAAAATTCACCACATTTTTCTGTCCATTTGATGACTTGAAGTTACATTTAACGGTACAGCAATCTCAGGTTTCTCAGGAGTTAATCACGGTCCAACAGCTAGTGCGTGGCACTGTTCTGCTGGAAGCCCAGCTGGACACTTTTACTCTCGTCTACTGTGTAACACTTCCACATAATTCACACATGACATCAGTCGAGTCCACTGTCCCCAGAAATGTCAATAGTTGTCACCCTCCTTCAGCGTACCCCTGCAAGAAACCCCTTCAGTTATTAAACACAGCTCCCAATGATTAACTAATTCCAGGTAGTACAAGGAGGTTTAGAAAGGAGCCCAGAACTCGGCTACGCCACCTGCACCGAGCGTTGCGGACCACAAAACGCTTCCTCCTGACTCGTCGCATCTGCTCTCTGCAGTAGCGGACTAACAGGGACAACTGCAATGGGTCATGAAGGGGAAAGCCAGGAGAGAGCACGGGTCCCTGCTACCGCAAGGGATTAGTTAAAGAAAACTACCAGCTGGGAGCCATGCCCTAGCTGCAGGGGGAGGCAGGAAAGCAAAAAAAAAAATATCAGTGGACCATTCTAGACTAATCATGAGGAAAGTTAAAAAATAAACAACCAAAAATATCTTCACAGAAGTCACATGGTCCTTCGAGAAAAAATATCTTTCCTCATCACTCACAAAATAATTTCTCTCACAGAATTCCTGAAGCTTGTACTGTATTCATTCAGTAAATACCGCATTGAGGAAATACATGGAAATAGTTCGGAAACAAACGCCACATTGTCCTGCCTCCTCTTCCTCAGAGTCCTTGGCATTTAGGACAGTCCAGCAGAAGAGGAACCAAAGGCAGTGTGATAGAGACATGTCACCAGTATAGACAGAAGTGGCAATTAAGTAATTTTTTTAACATACTCTGCCACCATGCCATTTTTTTGAGGTCTAATAGTCTTGTTATCAGCAAAGCAAATAGGAAAATTTTCTACAGAGTCAAATACATGCATCTTTTTTTAGACTTATGGAGAGTTGCACAAATGATAGCATCTTGCATTCTTCCCATTGCATGGGACTGACCCAAATCCAGAAACTTATGCTACCCTTTCTTGAGCTGACACCAACAGCACGAGGACTAGACTTAAATGTTTCAGCTTCCACTCCCCAAAACGGACAGAGGTTCCAGAAAAATGACTGTACGGCTTGGCACAGTGAACTAGAGCTTGTGCCAATATAAACCAGTACAGCAGCACTTCAGTCTCCAACTAATTTATACAAACTCAGGTCTTGACTCTATATTCTACCTCATATGACAGGTATTACTACAAACCAACTTTCTCACTTGACCTTTTCTACCTACGTCCTCATTTCTTCTTAGTCCTGTGTGAGAACGGAAAAATATAACTGGAATCACTTCAGATTGATTCACTGAAATGATGCCACGTCTTTCTTCTGGCAACTGTGTTCACATATCAATGCTTAGGAAATGTTTACAGAAAAGCATTTGCTTTGCAGGGGTAAATGGAATTTTTTCTACTGTGGAGTCTATTTCAAAAACTCATTTTTACACCAGAGAAATAAAAAATATTGTTCTTCAACATCCTTCCAGATTTTTCTTCCTATCCAAAATATATACTATTTTTGTGTTTAAAACAAAACAAACAAACAACAACAACAAAAAACACAAAACAAACAAACAAACAAAAAAACACAAACAAAAAAAAACAAACAAAGCATAAACACCAAGGCCTGAACTGTCCAGGGAGTGAAAAAAATTTTTCTTCAGAAAAGAAGGCCTGCAAATCTCATGAGTTCACAGTTTTCTTTAGATGTGTTATACTCCTCATCTATCATCCTAAAATTAGCACCCAAATTAGCACTGGTTAGTTATGCAAGTAGCCCAAAACACACAGTGTGAGCCCCTGCTGTTAAGTTATGGCTAAATTTGGACCAGATGATAGAAGGAGGGGCAATACAACACTCAAAACACATGCAATAGCGATTGATAGTGGACATCAGTACATAGGCTGACATCCAAAGCCAAATGAAGCCAACAGACCTATAGTAAAGGGGTATATACTTGCTCCACAAAGCCACTTAAACCACTCCTGCCTGACAGCACCATGTACCCTTCCCTCCACAGCCACTCATTTCCCTATTTTCTATTTTCACTGCCTCCCCATCCTTCCCAATCCTTTTTGCAATTTTGGAGGCTAAAAGCACTCAGAAATTATGAAGTGTGAGAGAGCGGCAAGGTAGCAGCACTGTCTATGAAGAAAGGCATAAAGGGACAGAAAAAATAATCTGAACTGGACCAGAATTTATCACCTCAGGGTCTGGTCAGAAACAGAGCGCCGCAGCGCTCGAGGACAGGAGAAAAGCAACATGCACAGATGTTTTTGTGATTAAAGTCACATTTTACCAAACTCTACAGTCGTTCGCAAGTTCTAACTTCGGTCTGCAGTGCAGCAAGTAGAGTTATCTTCCTGACAACTAGGACAATTCATCATAAGAAACCCTTCTCCAGTTAAATGCAAAGGTTTTTCCCAAATCTGCTTTTACTCCAGGGTCAGAAGAGTGGTGGAAACCCAACCACAGAAAGCAGAATCAGCAACATTCATAGCCAGAACAGAATAGATACAGATTTATCAGAAGGTATGAAGAGAAGCGGTGCTCTCCTTGCTCTCTTCTGCCCCCTCACCAAGGCACTCCCTGTGTCTTTCTGCTTCACAGGGCAAAGGAGTCGTGATACTTTCCTGCTTGTCCCTTTTACAGGTTCAGCCCTTCTCTCCCCAGCACTGCCAGATCCACCTCCGAAAAAAAAACACCATCTCCCATCCCCTCAGACAGACAGACACTGCTGATGCTGGGTGACCCTTCCCTTGCCCTGCTGCATCCATGATCCCTTCCACAAGCAAGCACCAAGTTTCTTGCAGATAAGCCCTTCTAATTTCTTTTTAGACTAAGGTCATAATTGAGACATTTAATTCTCCACTTAGTCTTCTAAAGTAAAACAATCAACGCTAAGGATTATACTACTAATATCACTTTCAGCTGAGTGGTCAGAGAGCGACCAGTTGCAAGAACACCATACTTAAAACACTCTGTGGTTTATCTGAGACACTGCATGCTGGGTAGGAAAACAAAACAGCTTCAAATTTCTAAAACTAAATCATCTCTTTAATCAGAGACCTTCTGACAGCTATCCAGCAGGTACCATCCCAGACACTTAAACACAAGTACAGGCTCTTTGCAACTTTTTCCCAAGATCAGCCTCTAAAAGTCATCCATGGACTTTTTGTCACGCGCATGACATTATTACTGGCTACTATACCCAAACAACTATATTCCTATGAAATTTACAGCTGTTAGCAAGACAAGTTTTGAATACTTCAGAGAAAAATCTCTTGACATCAGATCCAGTCTATGAAACTATGCAGACAATTCAGAATAATCTTAGACCTAAGCCTTTTACACAACTAAATGGGAAATTCATTTCATTCAGTTAGTTTTCCCTTGGCGACTATACACAAACACACAGACTCACAAGCATCTCCACATCCTGCTTTCAAGGCACTGTGGGCCATCATTATTACCCATTCTGATGTCCACTAAATGAACACAGACAAGGCCACTATTACTGCAATTTAAAACAGCTGCAGTTTTTATTCTGACTTAAACCATAGGGAAAGCATACTAGGACAAAATATGGCTAAGCCTGTCTATGCCAGAGATTTGGAATTATTAATGCCACTCTTATCACCTCAATTGCTGCAGCTGGAGCAAAATTCCAAAGTCAAGTCACCTCTCAAACTCATTCACTGTAAATAAAACATTCGGAAACTATTTAAGTTCCCTCTTAGAGGGAGTGAAAGAAAGCGGTTTATTTTCAATATAGGTTTTCTTCCATTTTCTGGAATGCATTCAGAGTCTGTGATGACAAAGCCACATAAGTTTTCTGAGATTACAAAATTGTTTAGAAATATAAAATCATTACCAGAAACTTCCTTCATCGGTATATAAAGGCAACATAATTCCCTAATCATACAAAATAAGCACCTGGACCTCACAGCTACACCTCCAGGAAGCTGGAGAAGTGGGGGAGAAGGAGTCTGTCACTCTGGCCACGTTTTCTACACACATACTTATTTGGACTGCAGTGAATCTAGGTGAACCAGCACCATGTCTTGTCATGTGCTATTCAACTTCTGTAGATAGGATCTCAACTCTGCCTTCACAAACAGGTAGTCAAGGATAGCAGAGCATGGGAACCAGCAAGGCTGCCAACGCAGGTAGTCGTTAAGAGTCTCATGAAAGGAGAAGTCACCTGTGTATGACTGGAGACCCATGAATTTCTCAGCAGCTTTCTGCCTCTGCAGGTACTTCTATAACCCTCAAGACTTCAGCTTAGATCTCTTTCTAATTAGACACCACTAAGAACATGGCCCTAGACCCATCTGGAAATTCACTTTGCTCTCACCCCTTTCTCTTTAAAGCTACCTTTTATGTACCTGAGAGGTAATAACCAGGTGCATAGCACACTTCTCCTGATGCTTCATCCCAATTCCTCCCACCTCCCATCTCTCCTCAAATGCTTTCCAGAACGTAGAAGAGACTCTCAGGGTCAAACCAAAAGTCTCCAGCAATGGTCAAGGACAGACATCTGAACAGCGTAAAAACAGAACATGTACACAGTGACCCTTCTTTGAGTACTCTTCCCAGCCTATGCAATCTGAGGCTTGGGGCTTGAAAAGCCAAAATCAGTGTCTTTATACTGGACCACCCCTTGATGGACTTTCATCTGATGAATTTGTGCAATCACATTTTCCATGCACAATATCTAGGACGTGGAGTTCCACAATTTATTTCCATCTCATGTGAAGGCCTACCTCTTTATGTCTGGTTTGAACTTGTCTCCTGAGATCTCTCCGATCTTTCCCTCTGCTTTCCCTGGAATTTCTCCAGTTGGTTCACAGCCTCCATGAGGAACGCCTCAAATCAGGCACAGTATTCCCCAGGATGCGTAACTAGAGCTGTGAAGATTACTAGAATACTTTTTCATAGCTTACAGAAAATATTTCTCTGTAAACATCTGAGTAGGGAGGTTGTCTTCTTTCCTGAGCACCACAGTATTACTTGCCAGCTTCCACGTTTCAGTACCTTTAAATGATTACCCACCCCACACACACCCCCTTTCCACAGGACTGCTGCCTCACCTTGTTCCCTGTCCAGTAAATGCACGCTCTTTTATTCCTCAACGAGAGTGGAACTATGCAGTTGCCCTAGTGAATCGCAATACAGTTTTCCCCCTAATCATTTCCTGTACTGCCAAAATGAGTTCAAAATCTAATCCTTCCTCCTAGCATCCTTGCCACCCCTTTACTAATCTAATAAACATTCTCCCTTTTTCATCCATGTCAGTCATACTGAACAACACAGTGTCAGGACAATCTATTTCTAGTTTGAGTGAACCACTTAGACCTACTTTGTGAATATTATTTTCCATCCAGACACAAACGTATTTAATAAGAGTTCCATGCTGTCCCCGCTTCGCCAGCTGGCTTGTCAGAGTGCCACGCCAGACTGTCGAAAGCCTTACGAAAGTCAAAATACAATATCCCACTGCTTCTCCACCTACAACCCCTGCCAGCCCATGGTGGAATACATTTTATTTGCAGGTTTTCAATCTTTCAGAACTTCTCTCTTCACTCACGCTCTCAAAACTTCACTAGCAGTTTTAAATTTATTTCAATCAATTCAAATATTCTACAGGCAATTTTATCAGGCATAAACATCTACTTTACCGAAGTATTCTTTAACCTGTTCCTCCTCTTCTGTTGCCTTAGTTCTTAACTCTTTTTCCATGGCAGTCAATTGATTTTCTCAGTGAAGACTGAACACGTACTGCCTCTCAGCATCACTGACTAATGCCCTTCTCAGAGTGAGTAGCAAGCCACATCCTTTGATAGCTTTCTTGCTACTAATATAATATTTTAAAATCCTGCCTTATTATCCTTCACATTGTTTCCCTACTCACAGTTCAGCCTTTCCAGCTTTGTCCTTTCTTACCCATGCTACTCCTTTAAGCTCAACCTTGGCAATCTGATCTCATTTTCAGTTTATACACACAATTTTCCTTCCTTGTTTTTTTTTTGGCCAGTGACAAGATCATGTTTAGTGACTTTATTTCTTACCCTTCTAATATGTTAGGGTAATATGTACTTATCCCTTTAATATGAATCCCTCAAGAGCATTCGCCATTTGCTTCCCTTCCTTCTTGTATCTGATAGCATCTTACCTCTCAATTCCTGTTGTTTATTGGTGTAATTTTTTTTCTCCCAAATTCACAGCCTTTACTTTGTTTTTCTCTCTCCTGCCTTTCCTAAAAGCTGTAAAGCTCCTCCAGTTCACAGTAGCAACAGGGAACCCTACACTGGCACATGCAATATTCCCTCCTCTGTAAGAGTTGCCCCACTGCCACCATTTCTGCTATGAGTGAGTTATTCCACCCTTCTCAAGGTACTGTGAAACAGCCTGTAGCACTCAGTCTGCCACACTCTCCTTGGCTGAATATCAGTAAAGAACATGGGATGACAACGACCTCACATACAAGCATATAAGCCTTGAGCCACAGAAGGACTCTTTCCCTGAAATCTCAAACAGCATCTAATCAATAAAGCAAAGCTCAAGTAGTAGATGGGACTGCTATCTCCATTTTCTGCAAACTCCTTAATGGGCCTATTAGCAGGATGGATTCAACAACAGGCACAGAAACTTGTTGGTTTTTTTCTTGTATGTACTATAGGAATACAAACGCCCATGTGAGATCGTCCTCTTCTCTACTAGCTCCCTTGTCTCTGGATCCAGCCCCAACACCTTCTTCCTCAAAACTTTTGCATCATTCTGATTTTGCAGAGGTTATCTGCATGTGCTGACTATTTGACAACCGATTTTTCATGAGGTAGAATTACACGTACGTTTGGAGGTGGAGGTTATGGACCCAAAATCATAGGACTCCTGCTCTCTTGCCGTTTGGCTTTTTAGGCACTGATGCAGAATTAGGCAGAAAGGAGCTGTCCCACTAAACTGTTATCAAAACCCTTTACCCCACAGATTTTCAGCATAGATTTTGTGGTCACCAGTGAGTTAGTCATTTTATTCTGAAATCAGGTACAGAGGCAACTCAAGGTTAGAAAAAGGGACTGGCGTACTTGGGCTATTCATTCCCATTTAGCTGTTACTTTACTGCTTGCTATTCCTGGTGGTTTCCACTGTTTCACATACAAATGTGGTCAGAACCATATTATTAAGTATGCAAAACATGCCTCCTGGTAAAAGCAGATTTTTCCATTGTCTACACAGAGGATCACTACATGTCTGAGCTTGACAGACATTCTCACAAACTCTATTATGTTTCAAAAATCCTAGCTGACTATTTATCATGCTCTAGCTCAGTACCTCTGTTAACAAGAACATTTACTCCTCTCTGGAAGTACAGAAAAGCAGTGCAAATTAATTAACACGTACAAGTAATTTACAAGGAACCCAAACTACACATTCTATTTTAAATCAGATTATTCAGTTCACAAAGTAGTTCTCACTCGCAGTGCCTTAAATACATTACGTTGTACCTGAACTACCATTAGCTCTAACAAAATCTAATTCTTAAGAATCAAAATCGTTCATGCAGTTGGATAAACGATGACACCTCATTACACATTAAAGTTTTTCTTAAAACTAATTTGTTTTTTCAACTCACATACTACTTATTCTTTCCAAATCCTTCTAGCACCAACAAGGAAAACAGATGTTTCAAAAGCTCTCGCAACTAAGGTATAAGGTTTCTCATACACTAACACACACTGCAATGTCTGGGTAGCAAATGCTGTAAGATAACACTTCTTGCCAATTCAAACTACATCTTTATTGATCAATGACTGGATAAATATGCATGGCAAGAGTCACCCTTCACTGTAATCACTGAAAATCAAGCCATTCACGCATAAAATTGAACTTGCCTATCTGTTACTCCCATCTCTTTTTTTTGTTGTTGACCCAGAAAACCCAACAGCTCAAATTGCACATAAGCCATCATTATCTTCTGCAGTCATTTTCAATCAGGGTGAGGATTTTTCTGATACTGCATCTCCACAGAAAATGTGTCAAGGCTTGATACGTGCACAGAAACAGCTTTAATTAGTGTTTTTCCGGAGTCTGCTGCAAACCATGGAAACCTATTCTCTCCTGGTGATGCACTGACCTTTTTTATTTTGGTTGTGCTTGCTCACACAAAGTTTACCTGCAGCAGCAACATTCTGGTTGCAGAAATTCAGTACATCTAATCTAATTAACCGCATTTCTGTACCAAAGCATTAGTCTTAAAGAATCTCCCTTGCTACAGTACATTTGGATTCTGGTATGTTGAGCCGAGCTTAAAATACCAGCACTTCTTTAAATGAGTGTGCACTTTCTCACTCACTCCAAAGAATACAAACTAGGCACTCTTGCCTCTGTTATGCGAAAAGCTGGGTAATGATGTGAACCAAGCTCCACTGCTAAAGTCTTTCTCTACCGGCCAAGAAATCAAAATTTCACTTCCAGTAACGTTAAAACGGTGAATCTTTTATCAACCAGCAGAGGGCACGCACTTTAATTTCTTATATAAAGTAAGAGTTTTATCAGATAAGGAAAAAATAACTGTGTCTCTAATTCAACAAGATCCTTTTATGGAGCTAACTCAGAAATTTAAAGACAAGCATATGTACCATACTGAGCTGCTGCTGAAGAATAGAGCATATCCTTAACTTTAAGCATTTGCAGATGCACTTTGTCAGGCAGGTATGTAATAGCTTTCATGCTTAGATACTTGACTGAACTTGGCCTGCAAGATTAAACAGCACTAATAAAAAAGGTGTTCTCAGTCTGTCCTCTACCTCCAGCATCCACTTCCCAACTTTGCACCCATCTCAGCTCCATCAGCACAAATGTATGCACACCAAATCAGGGAACCTGTCTGTCTAAAAAAAAATCAGCAAAATAAACCCATTCTTTTCAGTCAGATCAGTTTCTCAAAGCAGTTAATCCCCTGCTTTTGCTGTCACCATGCAAGGAAAAATACAGAGCATAATTGAGCCAGCTTAGGCAACAGTGTCACTGAATATGCAGCCTAATCAAAGCAGGAGATCCGTTCCAGCTTTCTGGATATTCAGTACAGTCAACAACCTCAGCTACACCCTGCCACCCTTAATAGACATTTTGCCTAGTCACACAGAAATACAACTCAGCAAACTCCTGTGCGCCACAGGAACAGGAATACCAGTGTATCAGCCGCTCTGTGTAACCTAATGGACTCAAATGACAGATAAAGCAACATTTTCTGGGCACTAGTATACACAGCAATGATGTCATCCAAAGATTTTGTGTGCCTGGAGATATGTTTGGGTTTTATCCTTCGACTCAACAGCTGGCCTAATAAAACCTCCTCCAGCCTTCCTTCAGTCACATTCTTAGACTAACACCATTACAATATCACTACGTATTTATCTTAAGGTTGTTTGGTTCTTCAGTGAAGAATTTAAAGCTTTAGAATCTTATCTGCCAAACTGCTTTCTCTCTGAGTAACTCTATTCACAACTGATTCACTCCTGTAGCACCTTTGGATACGTGCCTTCAACAATGCATCTTCTGTTACACCGCAGTTCCCCCACTCCTGGCTTGTAACAGTTTTGCTCACGTATTTGTTCACAGGCAACAAATTACAGCAAATTATATAACTTGACTTTAAAAACTGGATGACCACATACTAAATGTTAAGATTTTTGCAAGAGGAAATACACTGCATGCTCCGCATCTTGGGGTTGGGTGGGTTTTTTTTGCTGTTCTATGTATCAAGTAAAAAAGTATGGAAAATTCAAATATATATTTAAAAGACAGGAAAAAGATTAAAAATTAACAATCAAACCATGTATTTCAAGTAACACACAACAGTATTTCTCCTTTTTCCTCACTGTATCCAGCCTGATCTAGTGTCATGCCTGTTCGTGATCACCCACTGTTCCCACTGACTTCAGCAACTCTCAGTGTCAAGCATCATTTTGTATGCTAAGCAGATAGAGACATCCACATATTTTCGCATGCTTGGAATTACCAGTTGTTTGTCTGCTTTTTAATGTTGAAAAGGACAACAACAGAGAGGTTGAAACTCATGTAAAGCTCACTGAACTTGATGTTAAGAAGAACAGAAGCAGGAAGTAAAAGCCAGTATAGATAGAGGAAGAAAAGGAGAAGACAGTTTTTCTCTTAAATACAATAAATCAATCCGTTTGGGTTTGTTTTGGTTTTGTATCAAAATACTGCCAGGAAATGTTTGAAGGGGAACTGTGAATTTAAAAAGGCAAGCTCACAACTAATAGCATAATAAATACATCAAAGTTATTTTCTCCACAGAATAAGAATGTTCCTTTATCCATTGCTGAATCCTCTGCTATCCCTCGTCCAATAGGCTTGGTCTGTATTTTTGAATAAGCAAAACCTAAATATGGCATGTAGTATGTTATGGAGACTTAAGATAAAGGATGGTAGGCATGACAGCCAGTCTGTTTACTTATACGCAGATTTTAGGTCGTAGCAAATCCATTCTCCTAAAGTAATTTCCTTAGACATACATCACCACGATTATTAATGTTAGATTTGGACACTAACAGATCAGGTGTATAAATTTGATTTAAATCAGAATGAATTCTTAGATTATTTTTTTTAATTAGTCACAGCACTACTGGAAATTTGCCTCGCGTTATGCTTTTACACTGGCTGCTGGAGGACGTATACCTGATAACAACACAAAATTTGAGTGGATAAAGAATATTTAACCTGAAGTAAAACCTGCCAATGCATAGTTCTGGAAAACATTTTCAGAATATTTGAAATAGTAAGAAGAGTTCCGATCAGATATGCTTTTCTGCATCATGGGGCCATGAATTTTTTGATCTGGTCAAATGCACTCCATCGTACTCAAAGTCTTAGTCTTCTCTACAGGTTGCAAAGAGAGGTAGGCTTTCAGGAAGGCTTTGAAAGGAAGGTGGGATGCTTCCAATTAAGGTATCTACACTAACTATAAGACATTAATAGAAAAATTAGTTCACATCAACAAGAAGAAAGTGCATTACAGCAGGGTAGATTTTTCTAGGACCTCATACTGCCCCCAAACTCTACTTTTGACAAATAGAAAGTTACAAATAGAAAGTTAGAGTTTAAGTGTAATTTACATTGCCTTCTACTAAGAGCAGTTTGAAAGCTGGATTACCCAGATAAAATATTTTCTTTCTCATGAGGGCCAATCTCAGGCAGGACATCTCTATGCTTCTGTTCCCAGTTCTTCTTTATGCAAATGAGCAGTTCTCCAACTACTCAAAACTGCCACCACATCCTCTTCTGCTGCCCAGGAGGCATACATTATATCAGCTTGCTCTAAGGTTTACTTTACTTCAATCCCCAACCTGCCCCATGATTCAGTTCTTGATCCTTAAAAAATTCTGTTTCCGCAAATGCACAGTTTCTAAGTAACTGTGTCTGACATGGTCATCTCCACTTTCCTATTGTCCTCAGGTCCTCCCTTTCTTAGGACAAGAGAAGCAGCCAGCTCCAGATGCTTTATCACCTGTTTGTTACACCCTTAGCTTTATCCCACTTGCTTCCACCTTGCACTTTAACAACAAGCCTACCAGTGAGCACCAATTCCTCGACTTCTTCTTTGGTGGCCCCACTACATTGACCAGAGTACTTCCTGACTCCTCAGAAACTCCATATCCATCGTACTTTGCTACTATCTGATTATTTTCAGAGTTTACAACGAGTTAGCACACCCATGCAACCACTCGCTATCCAGCTCAGTCACTCACCTGCACACAGAGCCAGCAGAGTACAAGGTTATTTTCCTAGAAGTGACTCTAGTTGGTAAAATAAAGTTCCTATTTTAGTACCGTTTAGAAGCTGTGGTATTTTGGGAGCAACAAAATATTTGTGGGAGAAGGCAAACCTAAATCCTTCCAGACCAACTCCATTCTCTTACCTTTCTCAAAGACCATTTCCCTGCTCAAGATGGTCTCGTTATCTCTGATCACTTCTCCTCTTACGGTGACCTGCGCCGGGCTGTCTGGCAGCAGAGCTACTCCAACAGTCACGTTTGCTCCTGGCCTGATATTCCAGGGAACTGCCACCAGGAACGCAGGTCTGAAAAATCCAAACGGGCAGAAGAAGAAAGGGCAGGGAGTGAAAATACAACGTCAAAAAAAGTAACAGCGTCCACATAATACCGTCCGACACTCGTTGCAAAGCTCTTCCGCTGCGGAGGCTGGCGGTGATGTTCGCTCACCCACCAGGCGCTACCGAGCCCGCCCCGGGTGCGCAGGACGGGGGAAGGCAGCGCTGCCCTGCCCGCTTTCCGGACAGGCTGCCGGGGAGCCCCCGGGGAAGCGCCCCGCTGCCCCGCGCAGCCTCCGCGCCGGGCGGGGAGGGGAGGCGCGGAGTCCCGCGCACCCGCCCGTTCCCGGCCCCGGCCCAAGCGGCCCCACGTACCCGGCCGCCGCGGAGCTGCACAGGACGAGGAGGAGGAGGAGAAGGCGGACAGCGCCGCGGGTCCGCGCCATGGCGCTCCGTGCGCGCTGCCCGCAGCCCGGAGGATCCGCCGCTGTGCGCCGGGGCCGGGGCCGGGCAGGAGACGCCTTCGCGGGCGGGGGAGGGACAGGGAGAGGCCGCCGCTGCCCCAGCGCCAGGCGCGCTCCGCCGGCGGCAGCAGCATGAGCGCCCACGGGGCGTTCCCGCGGCCGGCCCGGGCGGGGGGCGGGTGGGAGGGCAGCCGAGCAGCGGGACGCATACAGCTACAATTCTGTATCTAGGGGTGCGTGTCTGCTCCCCGCAGCCCTCGCTCCACCCATCTTCAGGCAGATGCAGCTGGGGGGAGAGGGTGAGGATCTCAGGCGAACGCAACAGCCTATAAAATAAACACCGACAGTAATGTTTTCTGCCTGTAGCATCGAGCAGAGGGACAGTGCTGTCAGGAACTGCCCGTGTTTCGCCAAGGCTTTGCTCTGGAGAGACTGGGAGAGCCCGCCGAGGCGTGCTGGCGTGGGGCTCAGGCTCGGAGGCAAGTCGGGAATGGTTGTGGGTCTGAACGGTGAAAACGGTCCTGGCAGAAATTCAAAGAGCCTCGTAGCTACTTAGGCATGAACCGATTGGTAGTGTAGCTCTGGCTGGACTGTCCTCTGTGCCCAATGCCTGTAAAATAAGGTCATGTCTGCATATGCATCTCAACCCACTTTCAGAGTCCAAAAAGTGCACGGAAGCAGTTGGGGTGAGATTCTGCTTTTTTCGCACGTTCGTCGTAACTGTGGAAACTAGACACATCTAACCATGTTTTGATTAATCTGAATTCTTTCATCCCTGCACAACTCTAATCCATTTAGAAATTCCACCCAGTTCTTGAAGTCTTGTCTCTTGAGAAGTGCTGGGCTGGCATCCTCTGCAATGTGTTACGCAGGCAAAATACAGTCAGTTACAGCCCTGAATAGAAGCATCATGTTTTGTTCTTATGAAAATCAGACATGAACAGCAAATGTTCCTAAACACCGTGCTCTAACAGTATCCCAGGTGGTCATGCAGTCTTTTCACATCTTTTAAATGTGCTTTTGTAAGTTTTCCTACCTCTGCTGATTCTTTTTGGAGCACCATTCTTTGTAGTGACAGGAGAGAAGGTGCCATTTCTGTAGACTAGGGAAAGACTGATATTACACCAGCCACAACTGAAGCCTTGAAGGCCAGTCTTGGCAGCCCCTCACCTGCAGAAGGTGCATGATGAGGCAAAGTTTGGGAGACGTTTGCTGTGGTTATTTGTAAGTTCTTAACTTGTTGCTTGTGAGAAACAGGGAGAGAAGATGAACAGTCACTATGACGATTTTTCTTGGAGATGGTGAGAGAAAGTGCTTACAAGTAGTGCTGCATCCCAAGCACCTCAGCCTCGGATGGTAAAGTTACTCACAGTACACGTTTCTCCAGTCTCTGGCACTGAGCCCAGCTGGCACTCCACCATACCTGTCCATACTAATCAGCTCTCTTAGTCTCCGAAACAAAGTGGCCACATCCGAACTTCCTATTGGGTACGGTCCATGTTAACCCCAAAACTGCACCACCAAATTGTTCAAGAGAGCACAGGACAAAACAATGCCAAGGTCAGCTTGAGGGTAGGGACAATCAACTTCCAGTCCCAAGAACATTTGCTGGCACTGTTTAATTCATTAGCATGAATGAAGCCCAAAAGTCCATTAGTGAAAGTGCTTACACGTCACAGATTTTGCCCAGTTGTGCAACAGCATTGTAGACTCCTATCTTCCCTTTTTTTCCTAAGAGCTTGGTAATTACATATCCTTTTGCATATGTATTTGAGCTCTTCTTCTATGAAAAGGCCAATCAAGGAATCCTACAGCAGGAAGTAAGAGAAGAAATGGATTACTAATATTATTTCATCTGTCCTGAATAGATTTATCACTGATAAGAAATGGATAAACAGAAATAAGTGTTAGATGCCATTCCATAACAACATGCAAGCTCCATTTCTCACAGGTATATCCATGTACTCAGAGACAGGTTAAATTTATGGAGGACCATCCTGCCACATGGGAGATCTCTGAAGCCCTGAGTTCTCTGAACACACTCTCTTCATTCCCTTCCTAATCCAACACAGAGTTGTTTCTGTTGAAGTTATACCACCCTCTGTTTCCCTCTGCCTTGTTAGAAGACGCTTAAAGCCCCTTTTCATCATTTCATTTCCAAACAAGATATACTATGCTGTAGGTACATGTAGAGGGTTTTCATGGTTAAACATACCATTTAGGAACCAAACATGGTACGTAAGGATTCAGTATGTGCCCAGTTAGGAGAAAACTTAATCACATAATCGCCCACTTCAAACATAATTTTAAGAGTAACCTCTTACCAGCATCTAAACAAGGTCTTAATTTTCAAAAGTGCTCTGCAGCTGCTAATTTTCATTGTAACGCAAGTTGTGATTTCCCCAATACACCGCTTCGACTCCTACATTCTTTTATGAAATGTGGTCCTTCTTTGGTGCCCAAATGACACTAAATACCATACCCGAACAGGGAGCAGTTACACTGTGTGATGGTTCCCATGAGAAAGACAGACTCAAGAGCTCCCTCTCCCATTCTCCTCTCAGCACCTCCCAGCTCCGCAGTCTGCAGCCCTCCCAACCCTGCTCCGCAGCCTGTGCCATACAGCTCTTTCTGGAGAGAAGCTTACTTCTAACGCAGCTCTTTTCAGCAGCCCCATTTGCAACACAGCCCCACGAGTGGCTAGCAGCACAGTATGCAGACAGGAAACTGTGGAGCATGAGCAGATATGAGGTAAAACAAGGATATTTTAAGCCAACTTCAGCCCTATAGCTAGTGTATGCTATAACAATACCACATATCTCAAGCCTCCTCTGTGCATTCCTCTGCACACAGAGACTAAAAATGAGTCAAGAGTAATTGGAAAATCAGCATACGTACAGAGAATTGGGCTAAACTGGTATCCTGTTCATACTTACTAAGTGTTAAACTATTTGTTTTGTTGGACTTGACTTGTGTTTCAGGTAAGCATAATTTATCAAGCAACCTTACTGATTAAAGGACTGTTACTTTCCCCCGCGCTCTGTTAATCTGGTCATTTCCATTTACGGTTGTCTACACTAGGGTTTCGTTATGCAGTTACATGTCACTGTTTAGTTTGATCTAGGTCAGACTGGTAACTCAAACAAAAACAAGCAGCACTTCAGTTTGTGCTCAATGGGTCAAATTTACATTTAGGGACGCCTAGATTTGAAAAGCTTTTACATACCCACCGGCTTCTGTTAAAGGGTGCAAAACATCCTCAGCTAAAAAATACCTGTCCATCCAGAACAGGCAGATGAAATGGATTTGATTAGTCCTATTAAACTGCTGAAAGATCTGTGCTTAATGAAACAAAAGACTTTAGCTGGGCTACACATCATTTTCAAGACCATAGAAACGACCATTTGGCAGTGTCTCAGGCCTAAGTAGGCTTTAAATGCCTGGCTCTGACAAACACTGGAGAGACTAATTTGTGCACAAAATTGGAAGCAGGGAAATGCACAGCAACTTATTGAGATCACCATGCAAGGGAACTTTGTTTTGGACCTGACTTCTGCATATTAAGAATAATTTTGAAGGAGTATAACCTAGCATGAAAGGATTTAACAACTGATCCAAGCCAGTGAAGTGGATACTCTGGAGGCACAATTTGGGAGGCAAAACAGGTTGTCGGTGTGTTCAGCATGCCAATGAAAAATTTCAGCTGAAAAATCCTTCACTGTTCAATTTTTACGTTTTGGAGTTAAGCAAGCATTACCAGACTCAAGTTTTACACCCATCTGTGATACATCACCATAATGAAAATTCCACTTTTACCACCTTCACTGCTCCCCAGGAACCTTATTTTGCTAATCCTTCATGGTCTCTTATAAACAGAGCCAGTAAAGGCTGCAAAAGTCATCTACAACACTGGCTACGGTCTCAGGCAGCTAACAACTATACTGTTGTCTGTTCCTACACAGCTTAGTTTAAATCTAGCCCAAATGTATGTTATCAGTATTAGCTGAAATCACACCTTTGAGTTGCAGCCTAGGTATGCTCTAAAAAAAAAAATGTGTTTAAACAAATACAGAAAAGAGAGGAGTTCCTTAATGAGTCTGGAAAGCAACTTCTGCCTTGGTAAATAAGAAAGATCGCAGCACCTAGCAAGTGCTACTAATTGTATTAAGATTGGCTGGAAATAAACACATGCACAGCAAAGTCTGCTTTTCTCTAATATCACATGTAGAAAATAGTACTGTTTGGTAAAAGTAAAAACCTAAGCACTACAGTACTTAAAGTACTGGGGTAAATCTCAACAAAAATTACGATAGCAAGGGCTTGAATGGTCAATGCCCTGTCCTGCTTTTAGCATTAGACAGTGAACTTGGCTGGTCAGATATTCAGCAGGATTCAGCAGGCATTCAGTCAGATCCTGGTGCAAACAAAGCATGTTTCCATGAAATGAGGAAAATTCGGGGAATTTTAAGAGCTATGTTACGTGGAAATTTGAACTAGAAGATCACTATAGTCTCTTCCAGCACAATATTCTGTCTTTTCAAAAGCTTAGCCGGTTGCCTTATGCTTCACTGAACTCAAGGCCTGCAACAAAGCTCATTTAGGGGATGGATAAATCTTTCAATTAATCTCAATAGGCTTTGGATGAGGTCCTAGCAGAAACTGTGATTCAGCAACTCACGGAACTAGGAAGGAAGCAAAACTTTATCACTCACAGTGAGTGGATAAGAATTATAGTGAATACTAAAAATAGGTGGGTGGAAGATCGTTCCGTGGTAGTAGGAGGGCATGTTCCTTGCTTGGATGTTAGCCTGAAGAATTTGCATTTGCTGGAAAGTACTGACAGGACCATAGGATATAAAGCTCTCCCAGAAGTGTTCAGTAATAACACTTCTGATGCTGGTTCTGATGGTGGAATGTGTCAAAACGTTTTATACTACGCTCATGAAAGGTGTGCCATATACTGAAACTTGCCCTGAGCTATCAGGGTGGAGTTTCATGAAAATCTGGTCTGTGCTGCAATGAAGATCTTTTCTCCTAGTACCTGAAGACACATCTCTTGATAAATAATGTTATATGCAAATTCATTGTCAACTGGAACTCTTACTCCAGGCGTAGTGGGTAGGATTCACTTGGCCAAATGTGGACTCTGCAATTACCTACAACTAGTTATTCACATTCTCTGGATAGACAATGCAGTGAAGTAGGCACTTTTCAGACCAGATTTATATGACTTATTAAGATACCAACGTTTGAATCAGCAGAAATTCAAAAGTGGCCTTTTAAATGAATCAAGTGAATCACATCCTAAAAGCACCAATTTCTGTTAAATTTCTAAACAGGGAGTCAAGACAAGTAGTTGATATATATATCTTGTTACCTCCAGAGTATATTAGATGACTATAGCTTAAGTGTCCTCAATGAGTATTCAATGAATCAAACCTAAAGATAGACATGAATTTTGACAAGCTTTGGATCAGAGCCCGTTTGAAGGTATCAGATTTCCTTTCTTTGTTCAAAGGCTGCCATAAGAACAAGCAAGCAATGTCCAAGTAGGAGAAAAGCTGCTTCTTTGTTAATATAGCATAGAAAGAGCTTATTATCTTGGAAATATATGCCTATATGTTAATAATATTTTATTTTTTATTATTAAAATACCTGTACACATTTTAACCATACTAATAAAAAATGAATGTAATCAAATCTGTAAATATTGTATTGTTGCATTATATTAAATGTGTGCTTTGAAATACCCCAACAATGTAAAGCACTGTCTTTTAGGAAACACATCAAATGTAGAAGGATGTCATTGTTAAGACTTCATGATGTTTTGAGAAATTCACTTTTAGAAATGAGATTCAGAAAGAGGGGGAATTAAAGAAGGAATGACAAAATTACGCTATGGAAAATGTGAAGGTCTGAGGAGCAAATCTACAAATAGTACACCTAGGAGTTCCTCTGCAGCAAAGATAATCCTCATTTACCAAGTTCCTTGGCCTTACAGCCCTTTTGAACTAACTGAGCAATGCAGAAGGACCATAATGGAAGGAAAATTAGGACCTTGCCCCCTGTTTTTCGCAGAACAACAGTTCTTGGATCTCACAGAACCATAACGAATTACTGCGAAATGAGCCTATGTTCTTGTTACAGATGTGCTGAAAGTCCTCCAAGATGCAAGTAATTGTAATATCCATAACAGGTTTTTATGTGTAACTGAATTATCAGATTTCCTTTGCAGGTATCCTCAAAGCAGACTCTCAGCTTTACAGAAACCAATGGCACTGAAATCATTGCCTTCAGTGAGGTCAAGACTCAGAATTGTATCCTCTGCCTCGATCAAATCTCTGTAACTTTGTTGTGAAGAACTGAGTTTTCTTGCATATTTGCTGCATTTAGTCCCTTAACTGTGATTGATATATTGTATCTTATCTGGTACATATGAGCAGAGTGTTTAAGAAGTAGGTTCACGTTCTGCCTTTTTTATTGCAAAGTAGAAGTTTTGCCTTAATTTTATTTTATTTTAGCATTTTTCTCTGATTGTAAAATGTTCAACTATACAGTAGAGTCATGCTAAAACATGCACAAACATGTTGTTTTTATGAAAGTGAGAGAAGTTAAAAACTTTTACAAAGGATGACAGGTTGTCCTCAAAAATCTGTTTTTCCTACGGCAGTACTTTTTACAATTGTATGTGATGAAATTCCATTTACCAAGATTTATTAATCATTTTGTCTTAGATGCCTTTATTCTCTTTGCTTTCTGAGGGTTTTCAAAAGGTCAGTGCAACCCCTCCTCATTGCAAATACTGCTGAAACAGCCAAGAAAAACCTCATTTTTATTCAACAATTTAGTGTGCATTAACACTATTTCATTTTAAAGAAGGTGAGAATTCCCTGAGGATTCAATTATCTTAAACTATAGCCTATAATTAAACTGTAAACTTAAATTACAGCTTTTAAAAAAAGGAATTTCTAAATCTAGTGTTTCCATAGTGTCATAGAGTAGTATATCACAGCATTCTGGAGTACATGCATTTATACATTGTAACTTCACTTTTAATTAAGTACATAAAAACTGGCAGATTTTTTAATGAATGTCTGTTTCTGTAATAGCTATTTACGACATTCATCTACCCATAAAAAAGGGGATGTTAGTACAGCAGTCTGTTTTGTAGACCAGCATATCCCAGTAGGCAGAGACAGCTTCCTTTCAAAAGCAGACTGACCTGAGAGCGATTCATAATGTAGACAAACCTTATTTCCCACATTTTATACAAAAGTCAGTCAAGGTGTGGAGACAACACTCTGAACCAACAGACTGGAGAGATGCCTCTTTTAACTCATCAGAGAGAGAAGGCCGAGAGGGGCCTCTATGACACTTTCATAGGAAGAAAACAGGTGCTGATCTGTGCAAAGAGAACTAAAGGTCAGACATTAAAGTCAATCAAATGCAAATTAGACATGAGGCACATACTGCCAATAGAGGTTATCTTCCTGAACACACTACCAAGGAACTTGTTGGCTGCTGCTTCTTTTTGTGTCTTCCCATCAAACCTGAATGCCTTTTCGAAAGTTTAACCCAAGTAATTAGGCTAAACAGAGGGGTAACTTGCTGAATTCTGTACTCCATGGCATACAGAAGATCAGACCAGGGGATCTCCAGGCAGCATGACAAACGTCCACGAGGTTGCTCTTGAGCCGAGGGACCAAAATCAGACACAGTGAGATGAATGTATCCCAGAAAGGACAGAGCAGGGATCTGCCCTTAATTTCCCAAGGATATTTAATAGAATTCACAAGAGGAAAAGAAAAGCACCTAACAATGGTGGAGACTATACTTTTTCAGTCCTGGTCTCCTCTATCTTGGCACATCCAGAAAAGGTCAAAGAAAGAATAAAGAAGACAGAGTTAGAAGTAGTTGTTAAAATGGAAGGGTTTTGAGGGCGTGATCTCTTGCAGGACAGCTTGCTTTTTCTTTCTAAAAATGAAAACCAAACTTTCTGCTTGGAAATTGATCAAAAGCTAAAATTGTGACCATGTTTAAGTTTAGTTTTTCTTTTTTTAAAATAAAAAAAAAAAAGGAGAAAAAAAATCTTCCACTTTCCAACCAACTCCACTGTGATATCAGGAAGCAATAGCTATTTAGAGTAGAGGTAGGTAGACATTGTGTAGGTAAAACTTCTCAGAACCTCCATTCTGTGTTAGATGACATTCATTTGACAATCACATAACATGAGAGTCAACCTCACGTTAATGGAAGTTGTCTCTTACAGAATCAGTTTCTGTAGCAGCTAAAATGGCTTCTATAGGCAGAAGTGATTAAGAACTATTTTTAAAAAAATACACTCAAATGATTTATAAAACTTGCACAAAACTTTGTGTTTAGTTTAGACACAGGTAAATATCAGTTGTTTCTCCCTGAGGACTAACTGTTACCACATACTGCCTACAGGAAAGGAGGGAGGGTTAGGAGTCAGATGGCAGTGATTCAGAAGGACCTGAGTAAAGGTTTCATGTTTCAAGTCACCAAATAAGCCAATGTCTAAATACACTTAGCCCTTCAGCAATGCCACTATGAGATATTCATTCGCGCTGTTCAAAAAGCAACTGCTTGTTCCATTGCCAACCACCCAAAGCGGCAGTCATGTTTATTTAAATGAAGAGGGTGTGGACCCAAGAGCTACATCTTTCCAAACTTTACTATAGCAACCGAATGTTTGGAAATTGCTGTCATATTTCTGAAATGTATCCTACATTGGACAACTTTCTAAGGCCTCTCGAGCCATGGTTTTAGGCTAAAGATTCACCCTGTGATTTTTCTGACCACTAACAGCAGTTCTGGGAGTTTCTTCTTTTCTTCTCATTTTGTTCCTTAGCAGTAATTTACTTAAGATATTAGAAAAACCAGACAAACTATATTTAAGACTGCTAGTGCACATGATAATTTTTACTCCTGAGAGGGGTCGTAGGATCACAGGACCACAGGAAAACTCAGGGCAGAAGGGAGCTCAGGAGGTCATCTAATCCAGCCTGTTGTTCAAAGCAGGGTGAGCAATGAGGTTAGACAAGGTTACTCGAGGCTTCATCCAGAATGATCTTGAAAACCTCCAAGGATTGAAACTGCAAAACCTGATGGTTAGATGATATAGAGCTCAGGAGTTTGGAATTACATTCCTTACTATGTCTGAAACAGAGCTGTTAAAATTTTCCAACTGCTCTTTATTTATGCTTAGCTCCAATGCCCATACATTTTCATCTTAATTAAAATAATGTAAACCACAACCAGGTTGCTATTTAAATGACTGCAGTAATTACTATTGCCTTGTTTCCCTTTCTCTAGTAAACAGAAATTTTGACAACAGGGTAAAGAGCTTTTCTATGGTTCATAATAAAATTAAAATGAGAATTGCTGGTAAGGAAGCAAAGAGTCACATGTACATACCATGATATCACTGTTTTGGCGCGCTCAGTGAGGTATAGCAGTATGGTACGTTTTGCACACTAGAAGGAGCTCTGAGTGAACAGGTGCAAAGGATAATGTGATAGGCATCAGGCCAGAATTTGATCCAATTCATACTCAATGTGTATATAGACAGGCTGTCCCAAGAGTGATCCTGAGCAATGTGGATGTGTTGACACCGCATCAAGCCAGGGTCTACTCCCTGACATGAGTCACAAAGAAAGTACAGATACACTTTAAATATATCTTAAAAAATTCTGGCCCTTGAGACTTGATGGCCTTCCAGCAAATAGAAGGACAAATACTTGTAGGATATTTAAAGAACATAAGAAAGTTACAAAAGACTGGAGAAGACTTTTCCATGCTAGCCAGAAAGAACAGTTTGCTTGCAGCTCTCTGAAGTTTGTTTTTGAAGACAAAAAACAAACCTCACCAAGAAACTGAGAGTGCATAAGAGATGTGTTGGCCTACTTAGCTGAGAATTGTTAAGTTTGAATTTAAACATTTATATTACTTACCAAATCTCGAGATGGGGATCACATTTACTCTTTCAAAATTCAGCATTTTTCAAATCAACGTCAAAGGAGATGTGTCTTTATTATTGCAAGAAGCTTTCTTCCTTTTTGTCAGGCACACCTAGATGCCAAACATCTGAGAATCTTCAAATTTATGTCTTCCTTAGACACCTGCTGGTAAAAACTAGTAAAGTCACTCTGTATTTCCCCAACCAGTCTAAAGGGTCTCACACTATAGCACACGTTTTCAAGTCTCCTAGATTCACTGTTATGCAAGAGACTACCAATTATTAAGTATCTAGTTCACAGGTTCTTAACCTTAACTGGCCTACTGTGTTCCTTGAGCACAAAAAAGGCACATCATTCTGTGTGGTGTGAGAAGTTTCATCCAGCTTTCTGAGATCTCTGCAAAAATGATTTACTTGGTTACTGACAAGAGAAACGTATTTTTCAGTATCTCTCACCATTATGCATAATGCAAGTTTCTATATATCAGCACTTCTAAGACTAAGTAAAGCTTCTTCACCACTGGAAATATCTTTTAAAAGTTCTGTCATTAACTTTCAGCACAGAAACTGTGTTCAAAGAAAGTTAGAAAATAATTCAGTGACAGCTGCAGTATGTTCTTGGGCTTTTCTAGGCAAATCCAGCTACCAGTCAATTTGCCAGCAGGCTTTCCTAGCAGGAACAAGACAAAACTATTGAGATAACCTGTGAGATACCAGCATTGTTTTACCATCATCATTTTGTTTTTCATGACAGGTTAACTCGGATTATTTTTGGTTTTGCCACAGATGTGAGCAGCATCAATATTGGAATATTATAATGCACCACATCATGGGGTAGAAACTCTTTAAAAAGTCATTCTAGCCTGGCAGCAGGCAGGTACAAAGACATGGTTTCACAAGACTGAGCCACACAGCTGAAAGCGCAAGTCCAGCATTTATGCACGCCATTGGAATTCATAAAATATTCCCCCAAACCTGTAAATCCCTAATATTCCACCACCTGACTCTCCACCAGTAAAATGCTTTAAAAGCCAGTGTTTCTACAGCTAGGCATGTGCACAGGGAGAGGCAAGTCTTCACCAGGGATTCAGAAGACAGGTATTTCTTCTTGCAGCATGCTTAGTGTAACACTGTAAAGGGATACCCCTATCCATAGCATATAACTCAGCTGTGGAACTCCTTGCCACAGGACATGTGGATACTGAATTTTACATGGATTTAAAAACAGATGGCACAAATTCATGAGAGACAAATCTGTCAGAGACAACTGAATACAGAGGTACTGCATCCAGCTCAGGAAGGGCCTGAGTCACCAGTCGGTGTATTCAAACTTGCAGAGACTATTCAGAGGATGTATCACCCTATGTTTGGTCTGTACATGTCCTTCCCTCAGCATTTGCTATTGACTGCTGTGAGAGACAGGATACTGAGAGAAATGGACCATTGGTCTGACACACTGCAGCTATTCATATGTTCTTATAAGCCCATTGACAAAAGAATTGCTCTTAGTGAGTTCTCACACATCCCTTAGTAGTCTGTATATCCACAGACAAGTATTTATAGCCATTAACCCAGCAAATCCAGAACTCATCCACAGCACTGATGGGGAAACTCTTTTTTTCCTAAGGACAGTCATGAGGAAATAACTATAGTTAAAAAGTAAGAAGATTCTGCAAAGCCACCCTTGTTCAGCATTCACTGAAGAGGTAAAACTTAAATGCCACTGACAGAGAAGAAATATGAATGTGTTTCTGCATACAGATGTGTGCCTTGAACACAGGCCAGCTGTTTAAGAGGAAACGTCCAGCATCATAGCTACTCCCATTTCCTTTGGGAAGAAGACCTTAGAGTAAGGGAGTCTAGACATCAGGATTGCCTATCTTTCCAATCTATACTTCCACTGGCTATCATGACACTAAAATTTACGTAATACAAAGCCTAAGTCACTTCTCTGAATCTAGTTGAGCGTTGCCACGTAACCCAGAAGAGTACTTTGTAGAGGACGCAATACGTGGTTCCTTTCTTTCATATGAAAGCCATGCCGCTGAGGAAAGTACTAAGCTCTCTGCTGTCATGGCCGATGCCAAAAATTGAACTGCATGGCGTGCCTCTGCTAAGAAATTATAAGAAGAGTGGGCTGATAAATATGTCCCTTTCCAACACAAAGCCCCAGGCAAGAATATCCATGGCGACAGGAAGCCCTGAGGCATTTGCAGCAGACAGAATATTTCCAGACAGATGAAAACACATTGTACTGCCAGAGTCACATAAACCATTTCTGATTTGGTCAGCATCATCTTATGCATGATTTAGTAAAGCTTTTGTATTCAGCTCTACAGTAGAAGGACTGCACAGCTCAAGGCATCCTAATTCTCATCCTTTTTGACTGACTATAACTTGCTATCTTGTGAGAAACCTGAGAAATTTTTTGCTCGGGTGCATATGTATATCTACTTCTCTTGTTCCAATGATCTGATACCTTGACTTTATATTCTTCTATTTTGTAAATTACTGATCTAAAACATAAATATCCTTGTTAGATATTTACAACATAAAAATGCTGTATACTATACTGCACGTAAGGAGACCTAGACAAATTTAGAAGTAGATATTTCAATCTTCATTCATTGAACCCTGCTAATGATTCTTATGTTTCTTACATTTCTTACAGTTATTTAAGAATAATCAGTTGATTCTTACATTGTGAGTACAAGTTGTATTTCTGTCCTTTCTTCTGTTTATCTTGAAAAACAGGACTTCGAAAGCTAGATTCTTGAAAAGGGCATAAATAAATACTTCTATATTGTAATACTAATTTAAAAAGACTGATAAATCATGTGGGAAACCAGAAACAAAAACCTTTTTAATTATATCCTATAAAACTTCATAACCTAACGGAAGAGACATTGTCTTGCTCCGTGAGGGAATGCTGTGACTTTTGTTAGCACCACTGACACATTTTCTCAGGCAGCTGCCTTCCTCTTCTAAGCAACCTTCAACATTTGGGGTTGAGGGTTGCTACTCAGTATTGGTAGTGTTAAACAGTTTAAAACATGAAATAAAATACAGACATCTTCACAGCTGTATCCGATCTGCACCCCTGAATTAGAGCTTGCCCTAAGGAGCCATGGCGCTGGAGGGAACACGCCTGGAGTTTCTTTTAAGACCCAGGCAACATGCAAGGTTTCTTTTAGCAACTGGACTTCCGAGGAAAGAGGGCCATCTGCTGCTCTACACGAGACATGCTGCAGCATGTCTTTTTAGCTTGATTATGTGAAATGTCAGAGTGGCATTTAGGGAAGGAAGTGCAAACCTTTGCTGTTCTCCTCTCTCGTGCTGTGGAGCCAGATGACAAGGGAAGTGGGGTGCTGAGCAGTGCTGTCCCCCACATCCTTAGCCTAGCACAAAGCACAGCTGCATCCAGCATTGAAAGTAACCAGGGCAAACAACAGTCCTTTTCATAGGTAAAAAGAAATTAAGACAGAAAATACTTCAAATACTTCACATCAGGACTGCACCACAAGCATGACACAGAACCTGGCAGAACAGAGCGCAGGTGACAACCAGCATTGCCTGGTAGGCTGGCCAGAGGCAAACCACACATGTTTACATACAGCTATATACAAAGTCAGCCTCCAGGGAATAAGGAATTATGTTCTTATCTGCTGTGACAAAGGTCAATGCTCCTCAAACACCCCTTAATCTGTATTTATGGGTGTCTCCTTTTGACTCTAGGGCTGCAGTCTTGCAATCAAGCAGCTTTTGGTGCAGCATGTCGCTAAGTGAAGAAGGATCACTCACCAGTGAGGGTCTGCAAGCTCAGAGAAGGACGCAGCAGGGCAGAGAAATCCGTATTCCTCGCTATTGCCAAGTTTGTTGGCATTATCTTATACTGAGAGTACAGGCAGACTCAGTATACAATTTGCCTTGGTGAGAAGAAATAAGAAAGCGCTAAAAAAAGATGAAGTCTAGGAAAAGCTTTGTTGATTGCTATAGCCCCTGAAGTCCCCTATCCTCCCTGTGTTATGATGAGGGGAGTCTAGTGAGAGCTTGGGGTTCAACCTATGGATGGAAGTGATCATACTCATGATCCTGTGCAGCACATCAGTCCTGGCCCATATCCCTCAGACTTCGTTCCTCATGGGCTGGGTGCTAGTGCACTGGGGTCTCTCTCTGGTGGTATGTACAGAAAGGCCAAGAAGAGTACAGCATATGTGAAATGCTACAAACTAAATCTCCCCTCCTCATAAAATGTTGCAAAATATGTTTGATGTGTGCTTTGTCAGAATAAAGCAATTGACTCCTATTCTGTAATTTTGGCTAGAAGAGTAACTTCCAGGTAAGTTTGACTCACAGAAGACACTCTTAGGTTAAATTTCAGAACCAGAACACAAATCCTGCTTTGCTTCACACATTTGCATAGATGAAATGCTGTATAACCGGCACAGGGCCGCTGTCCTCCTATTAATACTTGCAAAATCAGTATATCTACCTTGTGCAAAACGATACAGCTGAATATGCTGCCAGGAATCTTTTACATTCTTCCATTTTCCAGTGCTCAAAATTTCCCGGGCAGTTATTTAAACATCGGTATGGTTGTGTGGGCATCTAGCAAAGCCAAGGGTTTCAGTGGATGACCGGTAGGATCGTCAAAATGACTCAGCACTCAGCCCTGGCAAGGGCACAGACGAGCAGAGGTAGGCTCCTGCGTAAGCACCTGTAAAATTTAAAGACTTCTACCTCGTTGTTAGCTTTAACTGAGGTTGGAAACCACCAATTCTGGGAAGAAAAGCTCTATTACAGATGCTATGCTGTTTATTCATTTGTATTGCTGCATTTTAAGGCCTCACGCCAGGAATCGGGCACTGCGCACGCACACAGAATAAAAAGGCCCTGCGCTGCAGATACGCCATTTATTGTCACCATACTGCTCAAGTGACCGAGCATTTTAGTGGTTACAGAGAAACCCATCACCCGCGCCGCAAGTCTTCCCCGACTAGAACGTGGCTCCCGAAGTTCTCCCGCGCCAAGCAGCCGCTCGCCTCCGCTTTCCGTGCAGCCACGTGTGGTCGGCATCCCACGGTCGGCATCCCACGGCCGGCATCCCACGGCCGCCGTGCCACGGAGCCCTCGACACCTAACGCGCCTCTGCCCGCCCGGTGCTCCTTTGCGGCACGCAACCTGACGCGTTTGTACCAGAGCAAAGCTCGAAACGCGTTCACAGCCGCCACCTCATCGCGGCGGGCAGCCCGGGGAAGTGAAGGCGTGATTCGCCTGATGAGATTTGTCCTAAATATGAGGAACTTTTCCCAAAACAGCCGAGACGCCGCCCAGCAACACCCGCAGTCCGGCCGTCTGCCACCGTGCCCCTCAGCCCGCCCCGCCCCGCCGGAGGGAGCGACCGCCTTCGCGCTGCGGATGGGCGGGCCGCCGCGGTGTCTGCCCTCACCAAAGATGGCCGCCGAGGGCCGGCTGGGAGCGGTGTCACACGGCGGCTGAGGCCGCTTCCGCCCGCCAGCGCCCGTCACATGACCGCCAGGGACTGGCAGCTGCCGCCGCCCGGCGCCGGCGGGGCAGAGCGGGACGGGCGGGCTGCGGCGCGGCCAGGCGAGCCGCGCTCCCGTCCGGTCAGCAGTGGCGGCCGGCGGTCTGGTCCTGGGTGCGCTGCGCGGTCCGGCTGGCAGCGAGATGGAGACCGAGGAGGGAGAGGACCGCACCCCGCTGCTGAAGGAGTCCCGGTTCAGCACGGGTGAGAGGAGCGGGAGGCGACACCGGAGGCAGCTACGCCGGCGAGCCGTGCCCAACCGGGCGCCCACCTCGCTGTGGACCTGTCGGCCCGGGACGGCGGAACCCGGCGGCGCCGTGAGGGGCGGGGCGGGCCGGGCCGAACCGCGGCGCCTCCCCGGCAGCGCCGCGCCCTGTGTCGGAGCGTCGCGTTGCCATGGAGCCGTGGGGCGGCGGAGCCGCGGGGCCCGGGCCGGGAGCGTCCCCGCGGGCGCCGGGAGGCCGGTCCTCCGCCTGCCGCAGCCGCGGCTCGGGGGCGGGCGCGTCCTCCCTGTCAGGGTAACGGCCGCCCCATGTCCCGCGGCGGCGGCGCCCGTCTGCGCGGCCTCGGGGCCTTCGCCTCTGCCGTCCCCCGCCGCGAGGTGCGTTTGATCTTGAGGACGCGGCGGTGTCAGCGTTGGGTTATACACGGCCCTGCGCCCTGACAGGGGCCGGGGCTCCGTCCTCAGCGCCGACGGCGGGGAACAGGCGTGCAGCGCCGTCGCTTAATTCGCGTGTGAATTCCTGCCCTGGGCTCGGTGTCTTTTCGGCGAAGACAAGGGGGTAATTCCAGCTGAGATGCTGGCCTAGCTGTTAGGGATTGCTGGGGTCCACCCGGGTTATGGCAGAGTTTCATTGTAAGACAGAATTTGAGTAAGACTAATTGCTTGTTGTGGAAGCATCGAGAGGAAGGAAGGTGGGAGAAGCTATGAAGACAGGAGAGGAGGATCGTTACGGAGTCAGGGCTTAACAACAGAGCTAATGTGTTTTGAGGGGTTGTCTGTGCTGTTTTGTGCAAAACACACGGTTTGCACATTCTGCAAACCGTAAAGAGTAAAGTAAGATTTTTAAGATCCTTCGGTATGCCATGCAAAAATACTCTACCTACTTAGGAAACGTGTAACTGCAGCAGGAGGGGCTGTGAGCGAAATGACTTAAAAGTGCCAGAAAGAGAGAGAAACTTGAGTTAAAGTCGGTTATTAAAGCAATGCATTCTTAAGTTTGCACAATGCATCATGCTCCAGTTGAGGTGGTTCACCTCACCCACAAGGAAAAATACAGCAGAAGAGCAACTTCCTTTAACTGCCGAGCAACTTGCAGCACAGACCTGTTTTTTTTAACTGCTATTTAAGAATCTTGTTCAGTTGTAGCTACAGTATTATAAAACATGCCCCTGAAATCGGAATTAACTATAGATGTAGGACCCAAGACTACCAGTCAAGGTAAGATCTTGAACATCATGGTTAGCTGCCTTAAACTTTAGGCAGGTGAATGTCTATGTCTCTCTGATTATGGCAATCTTGTGAAGAGGTGGGTGACTGAAATGCATCTGGAATCTTCTTGAATCTTCTGTTCCATTAACTTGACCTAATATTCTCAGGTATTGAAAATGCACTTAGTGGAAAGACAGGGAACCAATAATTTAGGAGCCATTTGTTTCAGGCTTGCAGATCTATATGTGTTACATTTTTGTGATAAACTATTTCCAGTTCTAGCATTAGTGATCTTAAGTTCTTGCGCATCTTTTTTGAGGCGCTTGCTCTCCAGACAAGGTGCATGCCAGTAAGAGGCTTCCAGAGGAAAAGTAATGGATGTTCCAGTTAATCTGCATTTCCAAGGAAGGGTTACATCATCAGTGTGATATTCTGTTATTGTTGTTTAACACCAGCAAATACAGGCAGTGGAAAGGTTAGATAACTTTACCTGTAATTATATTTATTGTTATGAATTATATGACTGTACATTTTCTACTTAAGGCAAATTGCTTTTTAAACAACAATAAAGGACAATTAAGCTGCTTGACTAGTTTTTGCGCAGTAAGCACTTCCTGCTCTCGGTGCCTATTGTTTCTAAAGTAAGCAATAAAATCTTGGCTGCTCTCCTTCATGCGATTTGAAAACCAGATATGCCTTTTTCAAATGCTGCTGAGGCAAGACTTGCAGTTACCATAGATCTGGAAGATATTTTGCATATTTGCATGGTAGCCTTATTATTACTCATTTACTAAACAAACATGGCAAATACAGCCTCTCGGTGTCATTTTAACAACATACGCAGCCGTAATGAACTTCATATAAAGTTGGTTAGGGTTAGGTACTTCAAAAATGGGAAAGTTCTACTGCTTTCATGAAAAATACAGTTTTGCGGAAAGGGTCTGTGGGTGCCCCCACTGAAAAAGACAAAATTGCAAAGGCTCGTTCCTTGTTTCAAGGAAGTTACTGGGAACGGGAGAGTCTTTAGATAGCTTGTCCATAGGGCGGGCTTTTTGAATCCAGTCAAGAGGCATACTGCAGCAACAGATCAGGCTCCAGCCAGTCCTGTTGTTAATAAATACACTTGTTCCACTCATAATTTGAATTCTGAATAGTCAGAGAAAGATGAGATCACTGTAGACTGATGTAATATATGCAGGTGCTGATCCCCAGCCCTCCCAGAGTTTCAGATGTCCAGGTTATAAAATTTTCCATTAGCACCATGATTTCTTCAACAAGGAGGGAAACTCCACCCCCTAACTGTTTATAAATTCAACAGATTCTTCAAGTAGTTTCTCAACAATTTGACATTTCTACTCAGTAGGTTCAGGCATCCCCAGTTTGTAAAGAGTACCTGCAGAGCTGTAAAATGTATTTTGTGTAGATTCAAAATGTAGTGCCACTGGTGATGTGCTGGCCAAGTTACAGCTCAACTCTAACCGGAATCTCCTGGTACTGATGAACAATCTCTGCCAAATGCTGCTGTGTACTGCTGTAGAAGGTAATCAATAACTGTGTTACAGTGCAAAGTCTGATATCTGGGTTTAAACAGCTGACAGAGTCAGCTTAATACCACAATACAGATTTTTTAATGTTGAACCTAAGACTCATTTTCCTTTGTCACCTTCATTGTATGATGACTGCAGAAGAGGGGTGTAGTGAGCAACAGGGAGACTGTTCCTGTTTTACAGTGCTACTGCAGTGTTTGCCTTTCCCCTTTCTGCTAGTTTTCTCTGGCAGCTGCATATTCCTTTATAAGCAAACTTATAGAAGGAAATCTTGGGCTAGAAAACAGCCTGGAATCTTAATGCCTGTTTTTTAACATCGCTTTAAGTCTCTGTTTTTCTTGAGCTGTTTTCACGTATAAGACAGGTTTCCCGCTATTCTTGTTTTGTTTTGTTGTGGTTTGGTTTTTTTTTCCTAGTGTGTCATTATACTTTGGATAAATATTACTGTATTTTGGAGAAGACTTTTGAAAACCATGTTTCTGAATCTGTTTCCACAGACCACACACCACATTTCTACTGTAGCCCCTATGCTTGTGCGAGTAGCTACCAGTTGTCTAAACCAGAATTACTTTTGTTTTGCACATCAGTAGAAAAATGGGCTTTTTTTCTTTCCCACCCTCAGCCTCTACCCCTATTGAATACACTCCTTAAGACTAGAACAATTAGCTTGTTTTCTTGCCTATTTTTTCTTACCCATAAATTTCCAAGATTATTAGTAAAAGCCACTTGTCAATTATTCTTATTTTGGTAGGTTCTGTTAAAACAAAAATTTTTCATTTACTCTCGTTTCAGTCCCTGCATGCTGCTCAGCTCGCTACAATCTGGCACTACTGGCCTGTTTTGGGTTCTTCCTCCTGTACGCATTACGTGTGAACCTAAGTGTTGCTCTGGTGGATATGGTAGAACCTAACACAAGCTTAGGAAAGAATACGACTTCCAATGTATGTCCAGAGCATTCCTCCACCATAAATGTTCCTCGCAACACAACGGTGAGGTCTCAAACATATTGTCCTGTAATGTGACATGTAAAAGTCTTTTTAACAGAAGCTTGTGATTGATGACTCATGCTTAGGTGGCAAGAGTACAGGCTGCTCTTTACTGGATGGCCTTCTCAGTGGTTCTTTTAAAGCTATTCTGAAAAATAATAGCCTTAAAGTGCTGTGCTCAAGGTCAGGGTTTTTTTGTGTACATCCTTTCTGTGCTATTTCTTACAAATTGGCTAATCTGACCTTGTAGATCTATGATGACTCACTGTTTTATATGCCAGTGATCAACTGTTACTGTTACATCTGCGTCAGAGCTCACATCACTGTCTGTGTTTGCCTGTTCTTTGTACAGTCTCAATGGCATGAAATTTCATTACAAATTAATATGTAATATTTTTCTCCTTACTTCTTTGATCTTTTTCCCGGATCATGATTCTTGTCTTTATATCCTTTATCTCTGATTTCCTTCCAGTCATCCTTAAAATCATGTTTCTTAACTGAACAGAACTGTTGGATATGATAAAATGCTTTAAAATAAAAAAAAACACAAAATTTTGTGAATTTGGACTTGCATAGATCTCACCTTATAATCGAAGCTTATTACTGGGCAGTCTTGCCGTATTCCTGCTTTCATTTTGTTTTCTTGTTAAGAGGTCCTGTATTATTTATCACAAGCAAATTACAAATGTGAACTTTATGGGAAGAAGATTCTGTCTCATCACTTCTGTGAAATGTATGGTGCTTATTTAGATGGTCATAAATTGGGCTTTTGGAAGTGATCCCAAACTTCAGAATCGCTTTATTGGGCAACAGTTCATGACTTCTTGCTGACTTCCTTTATAGCTTCAGGCTTCTCAACTTGATCATCTTTCCTTTTACTACTTTGTCCACTAAACTCATCTCCTCTCTGCTGTGCTTTCCCATTCTTCCACCTACTCTTGTGAGTCCTGTCCTTGGCTGCTCTCTTTCTTTATATTAAATTTAAGCATCTGTGTCTCCTTGTTTACTTTTCTGTCCATAAATTTTCTGGAGCGTGACAGAATGGCCACACTGTCATACAGAAGTGGGATTCATACTCATGTGGACTACATATTCTGTACCTGTTTCACCTAACCCAAGTTGCTTAGAACTCATAAAGGGATAACTGTCTGAGCACTTAACATTTCACGTTATGATGATTTTCATACTTGGGCTAGATATGTCTGAACAGACTGTAAACTACCTGCATTAGCTTTCGACATAACTTTGATTGCAGTATAGATGTATGTAGAGGAAGGAGACACTAGAGAGGAGGCCATGAAAGACTTGTAATTTAGGTATAAAGGACTAAATGATGGATTAAAGTTATATACAATACGGTCAGAGAAACTACTATTTTGAACTTTACTGCATTTTGTTGGTTTTTTTTTTTTTTCTCTTTTTAGGGGGAAAAATATTCTTGGGATGCTGATACTCAGGGGTGGATCCTTGGTTCTTTTTTCTATGGCTATATCATTACTCAGATTCCAGGAGGATATCTTGCAAGCAAAATTGGAGGGAAGCTGTTACTGGGGTTTGGAATCTTTGGTACCTCTGTATTCACCTTACTTACTCCCTTAGCTGCAAATATGGGAGTTGGCTACCTCATAGCTGTCAGAGCCTTGGAAGGACTGGGAGAGGTAATCCTTTTTCTCTATATAGCTTGAAAATGTATCTGAATAATTATTAATAAATTGTAGTGATTAGTCCTGGTGGGTGTCAGTATGCTGGAGTAGTGTATGGATGGTTTCATTTTGAGTAGCTTAGTCTTAATTTTTTTTAATAATTAAAAAGTTTTCTCTGTATTTTTAATGTAAGCTTTTTGAATAAGAAAAAGGTTTTATTTGTACGGACACTTGAGACAAAAGTAGAATTATCCCTTCTCATTTGTCAGAAACCAGGAGGTCAGAACAGTATTGTTTGTACTCTTGCAGGTTTTCCAGTATATACAGAATCAAAAGCAGGAAAAATGAATTTTGCCTACTTACTCTCATGCCTTGCATACTTTTTAAAAGTGGTTTATTGCTAAACAAGAAACTAACAGATTGTGCTACTGTTTTTTGATGAAACATGCAAAGTTGAAGGGAGTTCTGAATCAGTTTTCACACTTCAACAGAAAGAAATGTTGTTTTCTAGGGTGTTACCTTCCCAGCTATGCATTCAATGTGGTCTTCTTGGGCTCCTCCACTGGAACGCAGCAAACTCCTCAGTATTTCATATGCAGGTGAGAAATTCCCACGCTGATAACAGGATTATACATTTTTACTGCAGTAACAGGGAGGATTGACTTAAATCAAAGGGATTTATATTATAAATTTTAATTAGCATTTAATCTGGAAAGCATAGCATTGAATTAAGTCTTGCTTTATATTCATTATTTCCATTTATTCATGGCTCTTATAACCCGAGAAAAGGTATTGATCTGCAACTAAGTATAAACTTCAGACTAACTTTGATATAAAGTGGTGCAAAGAGTTACTGTGAAGCTGTTTAATAGAAGATACTGTAAATAACAGAGATATAGTATTAGGAATAAAAAAGCTGGGGCAGAATCACAGGATAGAAGGTTTTGTTTGGTTGCGTTTTTGTTTTTTTTTTTAAAAGTGATTTTGGAGGAACTCAAGCAATAAAATGTCCAAGGTCCCAGGTATTGCTGCAAGAGCTCCTTGTCAGTTCAATACTCCCTGACAAGATTCTTTTAGATACTCTACATGCGTTACTGGTCTCTGATATGCTCGCTGTCATGACACTGGGAGTGTCCAGTCAATGGGAAGGAATGTGTGAGTTGAAGGCAGCTCAAATCTGTTGTCATCTTAGAAATTCTGTTGTTAGTTATTTAGTTTTTATACTTTATGTTGAGCTGAGCCACATATTCACTCACCTCATGCTGGTCTGGCTAACTCAGGCAGACAGTTACACTTTTAATGAACTCAAGGAGAAAAATTTACACCACCATCTGATCCACTCAACAGTTGATGTAGTCAGCTGATCCACTCAACTGACATAGCTGTTTATCTAAAACAAAGGACACCCTCTGGTCCCCTTTGTGTTGAGAAAAAGTCAGCTTTCTTTACAGCAGCTGTGGTCAGTCACACCCCGTGTTATTCCCTGAGCTTCATGGACGCATTGCTCTTGCCTGTCTCCGCTGAGCCTTTGTCTGTTTTAGGGGTTTATTGGTCAGTCACATTGCTCAATTCAGTATTTGTGGGGCAGGTGGAAAATGTAGTTTTCTAAATTTACTAGCCAAAATTGATATTACTTCTTTGAGCATGACAAATTTTGCACTCACTTAGTGAAGTAATGGTTTTACTCACTCTTGTTAGCTTTCTTATTAAACCTAGGCTTCCTCGAGAAGTGTCTCATTCCTTCCTTTGTGCTATTTCAGGCACATCTCCCCCGTGGAGTTGAGAAAAATGTAACAAAAGGCCTGAGGCTCGAGATAAGAACAGAGACAGATCACCCACCAACCACAGCCCAGGCAAAACAGTCTCAGCTTGGGGACAAACCAATTTAATTAGTGATTAGTTATTTCAGAGAGGATAACCAGAGACAAAAGCCAGATCTTAAAAAAACACCTTCCCCTCACCCCTCCCTTCTTCCCAGTTCTACTGCTTCCCCTCAGTTGTGCAGTGGGATGGGGAATGGGGGTTGCTGTTTAGTTTGTCACATGGTGCTTCTGCCGCTCCTTCCTCATGGGTAGGACTCCTCATGCTCTTCCTCTGCTCCAATGTGGGGCCCGTCCTCACAGGAAAAATAGTCCACAAACTTCTCCTACATAAGTCCTTCCCGCAGGATGCAATCCTTATCCATCAGATTGCTCCTGCGCGGGCTTTTCCCACACAGTCACAGCTTCTTAGGGTACAGCCACCCGCTCCAGCATGAAGTCCCTTCCCACGGACTGCAGATGCATCTTTGCTTTGCCGTCAGTCTCCAGCAACATGGGGGGTCCTTCCCACAGAGACAATGTTCTACGAACTCCCTTAGGCACAGACATCTGCTCTAGGGTGGAGTCCTCTCCCACAGGCTGAGGGTGAATCTTTGCTCCACCATTAATCTCCATGTGCTGCGGGGGGGCTGCTGCCATCTCACCACAGGCTGCAGGGGAGTCTCAGCTCCGGCACACCTTCTCCCATTCCATCTTCACTGACCTGGTGTCTGCGTAGCCGTTTCTCTCAGGTCTCAGCCCTCTCTGTGCTGCAGCCGTGCTGGGCCTGACCGGCCCAATGAACCTTAGCAGTGCCAGCAGGATAAACTCTGCCCAGCGGACGCCCTGGAAGCGGGGCGCTTCAGAGCTCTCCAAGCCGCATCGCTATGGCTATGTCCAGTCAAGTGGTTGTGGAAGGCCAGGGATGGGGCCCAGCTCCTCACCTCCCCCTTCTTTTGTCTGCAGGTCCTGCCTGGTTCAGATTCCTTCTTGCCCTTCTTAAACAGGGCGTTCACAGAGGCACTGATTGGCTTGGCCCTGGCCCAAGGCAGGTCTGACCTGGCCAGAGACTGGTCTGACCAGTTTTGAAGCCAGGGAAGCTTCTCGCATCTCCTTACAGGGACTATGTCTGCAGCCCCTTCTCTGCTACCAAAACCCCACCACATAAACCCAGCACAGATGGATAAGGCATCTTGTGTAAACTTAGAGTATTTCCTTTTCCCCTTGTTTTCATGGCTGGCAGTCATGTGGTCTGTGGTTTATTTAATCACGATCATGTTGATTTTCTAAGAGAACATGTGATTGAGGTTATATGTAGTTATTTTGCTTTATGTTTTGCATGAAGTATGTGGTTTTGTTGTTTGTGGTTGAAGCTTTCTGCCTCAAATAAAAATTATTGTTTCCATGAAGATACAATGTAGGCAGCCAGTGTATCAACAGAACGTAATGTTTTCTGAGTTGAAATTAGGTTTGTAGAAGCGATCATATAACTAACATTAAGAGACAAGGTCTCCTATTTTCTACCAGTAGAGTTCCTAAGTAGGTAAATAATTTGTGTTGAGTTTCTGGTTTAGATTTCAGGTGGAGGACGGGGGAAACCCACCTTCCTTTACAAAGTATATACTGGATTATAAATGCAGGAATAGTTTTTTTCCTGCTTTTGGCTTGTAGCTGAACTGGAATCTGCTCATCTTTCCCTTCTTCCTTGCCTCAACCTGCACTTGCCGAATTCAGGGATCGTGGGATTTGAAGCTGCTGGTTATATGGTGCCTTCTGGCACTTGTTTCTAGCATTCCTGTTTCTGTGGAGCTAGTAAGAGTTATGAGAAATGGAAATTGATTATATCAAGTCAGAACATTATCCTCCTTCCACCAAGTCCTTAATTGTACTGTGGTCAGCTCTCTGGTTTTGCAGCAGTACCAGTTGACTAATTTGCATTGTTTTGGATGCACTAGAGACATCAATTTCTTGAGATGAATGTGCTGAGAATGCCTGTCTTTTATTGCTTTTTGCTTGTAATTTTGGATGCTTTGGACTTTGTGACTCCGTATGCTTGGAGCTGCCAAAGCAGCTTATTGTGCCTGTTTTTCTTTAAGGTGAAATGGCAGCCCACTAGTGGTGGTGACAAATCTTTTCTGCATGATTTATTACAGAAAAATAAAATAAAATAACCGTGAAATGCCTCTTAGTTTAAGGGGTCTATAGGAGATGTAATTGTTTTTCCACTTTGTTCTGCTTTCTTTTGGTAGGTGCACAGCTGGGAACTGTTGTCTCTCTGCCACTCTCTGGTTTAATTTGCTACTATATGAACTGGGTTTACGTGTTTTACATATTTGGTAAGTGTGTTTTTTTAAACTGTTAAAAGTACAGTCTGTATTCGTTTTTAAAAGCATGGTTTATTATAAAACTTATTTTAAGTTTTAAAAACATGTTTGACTGGTAGAGTTATTATTTCATTCCTTGTGGGAAATCAGAGATATTTAAAGCTCAGGAGATTCCTGTGTGTGGCTATGTAAGTCTTGTTTCCAATGAGCAAAGCTGTCACTGAGTTGAACAAAAGCTGGTGTAAGTCAAATGCTCTTAACTCTCCCACCACTTGGAAACAACAGGCTGAAATTTCTTATTTGAAGTGTGAAATTGAGTTAATAACTTTAATCCCAGGAACAAACTTCTACTCTGAATGAAAGAACATGTGAAAAGTTACTGCTGCTTTAAATGGGAACTGTGTGGAAAATCTCCCTAATGGTCACAGGAACCCTGAAGGAATGCCCAAAATGCAAGGCATAACATATTTACTGTGAGTTATGTTTTAGAAACAGCTCAAAACCAGAAAATGTTTTCTAACAGCATGTCATAGATCTAACTGATGCTTTTCATAGGTCTATTCACATGTCTGAGCCATTTCATATTCTGCACGGGTAAGGGACAATCAGAATAAAAGACAAGGGTTATGCTTTCCTCAACAAAATCACCTTCAATTTTTGTATAAATAAAAAGGGTTAAAGACAAAGAATCGGACAAAATGAAATAAGTTACAATGATATAGTTATATAAGTACAGCTGATCTGGACTGACTATTGAAAAGTTATCTTTTTCAAATGACAGTTCTGGAGTTTGGCTTAAAAAAAGAAAAGAAGGATTGATCATCAGTTAAGCTATATGTAGTGATATTCTATCACTATGTGCACAAAGCATTTTTTGTGATTAAACTGAATGTAAATTTTTATTTCCTCTGGGTGAGCCGTATCCTTTGTGACTGTTCCGTGTGACTGATAAAAATACAATATGCATGTGTATGCAACTTTCTTGCTGTATGAGGCACTTCCAAGAGGAACAAAAAAAAAAGGAAAAAAAAAACACAACAAAAAATTACTTCCCTGCTTAGTCCTCTTTATTGTTTATTACCTCTAAATATGTATTGTTAAATCACTTTGGGGAACTACTGTTTGGAAGTAGATAGAAAAATAATGTTCATTAAAATTATATTAGAGTATTTGGAAAAAACTTCTAACTAAATCATCTGAGTGTGTTATTCAGTCGATATAATTGGTTATGTTTTTATTTCTGTCTCTTCACCCATCTTTTCCCAACAATAGGTGCACTTGGCGTATTATGGTTCTTCTTCTGGATGTGGTTGGTTAGTGATACACCAGAAACTCACAGGAGCATTTCACATGCTGAAAGAGAGTATATACTCTCTTCCCTAAAAGATCAGGTACAGCTCTTTGGTATAGTCATACTTAAGTAAGAACATAAACAACAATATTGTCATTAGCATCGTGGTCTGTTTATGTCTAAAAAAAACATCCTTGATCTGATATAGAGGCAGAATTTGTCAAACAAAAACTTAGAGTGCAGTTGTATAACTGAGGAACAATCAGTAGTCAAACAAAGCATTTACAATAATGCCTTTTGTCATCGATGTTGTCGCAGTGCTTTTTAAATAAAAAGCTTATCACTTCTCTTTAAACTAGATCCAGACCTGTATAATGTCTTCAAGCTTTGCAATACAACATTTTATAACTTTTTCAGTGTGTATTCTAGAGTAAGAAAGAGATTACTGTTTGTGGAGAAAACATTTTGAAAAGGCTAATGAGCCTGTCCTTAAAGTACGAGTTTATACCTGTGCCTGGGGGATATGTATTTACAACTTGTGAAGCCGGCTGAGAGATCCAAGTTGATCTCTAGGACTGAGTAGGAAAGATTCAGCTAAATAAACACAAAGGGTGACTTCAAATATTTAATCATTTGTAGTAAAAGCAGGGGTCAACAAATCTCAACAAGGGAAGGCATACTTTTTGAAATTCTGATTACAAAACATAACAGTAATTGGTTTACTTTGCAATAGTAAAAAAAAAAAGTAAACAACATAAAGTAACATATATTAGTATACCATCAGTGATAACTGAACACAGTAATTTATTTATTGCTGATGACTTGCATCTATCGACTGATACTCACTTTGTGCCCTTCAGAGTCAATGATCAGCATAGATTTGGGTAGGATCAAAACACTATTTAGTAAATGTTAGTGTCAATGTCCTGATCTCTCTTACTCTTCCCTTTTTCTCTGCCTCCTGCTTGCTAGCTTTCTACACAGAAATCTGTTCCCTGGAGACCTATACTGGAGTCCCTTCCGCTCTGGGCTATCGTTGTGGCACACTTCTCTTACAATTGGACTTTCTATACGCTTCTTACGCTCTTGCCCACATACATGAAGGAGATCCTGCGGTTTGATGCACAGGAGGTGAGATAAATAAAAATACGGTCACTTTCTTCTAGATTAAAGAAATTAAATAACAGCAGTTCTTCTCTGCTGTTTAGAATAGAGGAACCTGTTTAAGAACCTTGCAATGTGAATGTATAGTTGGGAAACGGTAAAGTAAATCCCCACAGTTCAGTGGATGCATAAAAAATGTTGCTTGCCTTGTAATTTCCACTTTTTTTCAGGACTTATTTGACATTTAGCTTACTACTAGCTTCTGAGCTCATTTTTCTGGTTGAAGATGCATTTTTAACTGCTTTGATTTAAAACAATAACTATAAAGATATTTTTCTCTGTTATATGGTTTGTATGATTGCTTCAGATTTTATAACTTGTTTTATGGCTTCTGAAATACTATCTGCTGCTTCTTTGCTCACTCATGAAGGAGAACATTTCCAGTTAGAAAAATGAAACTATGGAAGTCATTGGACAAGTGGTGTTTTTGAAAGTATTTTAAGGGGCAGGGGGAAGGGGGGGAAGCTTCAGTCTGATTTGATCCCTTTCGAAGTTGTCACTTTCTTTCCTTTCCTCAATGAGCAGCGAAGGTAAAATACCTTTTTTTAGTAAAGTAAATAGGATGAAAAAAACCCCGTAGACTTAAGGTCCAGAAATAGTGCTTTTCAGGGAAATTTTTTAAAATAAAATTATTTATCAGGGAAAAATTACAGGCGGTTAGAGGGTGGAACATTCTTATTTATTGCAATTACTTGACTGTACTGATCTTTCTTTAATGAGACAGTTTCGGTGATAGCATAGTTTACCTAGAGAAACTGGTACAGCTCAAGTAAAAAGGTGCTCAGAAATTTCAAGAAGCTTAACATAGTCTTTTCCTGGTTTAACGTATGAGACAGGTTTAGAACAAACTGAAGATGCACGCCATGCAAGAAAGAGGTGATGCCAGTAATCTTGGCAGGAAAAGATGGGGAATCTCAGCATTAGAAGAGAAGGCTGCAGTAGGGCAAGCTGGAAAAAACTAGCTGAAGTTGCTGGTTGGGTTTCTTATTATGCCTCTTGAGGGAATACCTCTGTAAACATCTATGGAAGTCGTTTGCTCCCACAGCCCTTGATTGCATGTGTTTTGTAAAACGCCGTTGCATTAAATGCTAGCAGGTTCTGCTGTGAAGTGGTTTCCTATGTCTCTGCATTATGTTTCTTCCTTTTGGAGTGGCTTAGAGTTCTGACTGTTGAGAACATTACAAAAAAAAAAAAAAAAAGCTTGCATAATGCTGTTGGCCTAACTTTGTTGCCACACAGATGGATGGAAATTGCATTACTGTTTAAAATATTATACAGTTGCTACTGTACAGTCCACTAGTTTCCATCCTGTAATAAAGGGACTGGTTAAAAATAATGCTGTGTCTTTGAACTGTGCTTCAAAAGAATTTTTTTAATTACTAAGACTATTCTGTTTTTCAAAATTTTGCTTACTACTTTTGAAAGCTGAGCATTGAAACCCAACAGGCAGCATGCTTGAGTGCTGTTAGTGGATTTGAGGTGGGGATGTGTTTCTGGTCTCATTTCAAATTAAATTTCCTAGGGAAGCTTTCGCTGATTCTTTGACAAATATCCATTTTAGAGTAGTGTATAAACATTAGAGTATTTCTGTCCAATAGCTATCCAAATACCTCTTTTTAATCATAGATTAGATCAAATCATAGCTCCGTTATCAGTAATTACCCATAATTTTATAGAAAGGTTGTAAACTCGTGCAGCTTGGTAGCACCTTTCGTTTTTCCTCATCAGAAAAAGATGCAGAATCAGGCAGAAGTCTCTAAACAGCTCTTGGTTAAAGTAATGGGAGTTAACAGGTGACTTCAATGTAAGCAATGTCAGGTCCTGAATAGCTTTGCTTTGATATAATAGGATGTCCAGCCTGGATCTGATAAAGGTCCTAGTTCTATATCTTGTCTCTGATTACAGCCAGCATCAGATGTTTCAGCAGATAAATATGAGATGATGTAATGTTGAAGAATTATAGTAGTACAAAACCCTGAGATTCCATGTATCTTTCTACATTCCAAATAAAATTTACAGCTTACACTTTAGTAACTCACTCAATAGCCTGTCCCACTGGAAATTGGTGTTTCTGGAAACTTGCATGATCAGAGTAATGTCCACAAGATACCTTCATGTATGGTTTTCTTTTTCCTGAACACAGTTGCTGATTTAAACCTTTGAGTTTTTGGTCTGGCAGCATTGGTAGGTATGGATTAAGTCATGCAATGGAGAGTTTACACATTGGTGACTTTAAAATGCTTTGCTTTTTCTGTCCCTAGGTGTCTCTCTCATGGTAATACAGTAACTACAACAGTAGTTACATGGATGGATGGTTTTGACACCTCTGGTCTTTGTTAATGCTCCAGCATAAGTGATTTTTCAGCATATTGAATTGTCATTTCAGTGTTTTAACTGTCTCTTTTTAATCTCCTTAACAGAATGGGTTTTTATCTGCCCTACCTTATTTTGGCTGCTGGTTATGTATAATTCTGTCCGGGCAAATTGCTGATTATTTACGGGAAAAACAGAACTTGTCCACTCTTTGTGTTCGCAGATGTTTTACCCTAATAGGTAGGTGCAAGTATCATCTCTCTTTAGAACATATAGTATCAATCTGGGAAAAATGAAGTTTGGGAGACGAAGTGTGACATTCTCCTGTGAGATTAGACAGGATTGTGCATGGCTTGAGAAGAGCAGCTTTATTTGTACATAATAATAATTTCTCAAGAGTAAATCCTATCTCTTTCCATAAAAAAATAGGCCTATTGCATAAGAGAATGATAAGAGATTGCCAAAAACTTTGTTTAGGTCAAGATACATAATTCTTACAAGCAAACTGATTAAATAAATGGTCAGGTAGAATCACCATTAAAGTGGTGATAATTGCTTAAGAGAATGATACCTTGTAATGGCTTTCTCAAACCGAGATGGGATGTTGTTCTGCATGAGTCTATGCCCAGCCCTGTGATGTTCAGTGTTTTGTTTATTTAAGAATTAAGTAACTGAATAGAAATACACTTGCCAAATTTACAATTGCTACCAGGGTAGAAAGACCAAATAGAATCCAAAATGGTCTTGACTAACTGGGAGGAGAGATCATAAAATCATAGAATGGTTAGGGTTGGAAGGGACCTCAAAGATCATCTCGTTCCAACCCCCCTGCCATGGGCAGGGAAACCCTCCACTACACCAGGTTGCTCAAAGCCTCATCCAATCTGGCCGTGAACACTTCCAGGGATGGGGCATCCACAACTTCTCTGGGCAACCTGTTCACTCCCTCTGAGTGAAAAATTTCTTTCTTATATCTAATCTAAATCTCCCCTCTTTCAGTTTAAATCCATTTCTCCTTGTCCTATCACTACATTCCCTTGTAAAAAGTCCCTCTCCAGCTTTCCTGTAGGCCCCCTTTAGGTACTGGAAGAGATCAACAAGGTCAGGTTTTTAACGAATTTTAACGAAGGCTATATTTAGGAAGAAGTTGATTGCTGATTAAAAGAGGGGACAGGGGAAAGAAGGAGGAAAAAAAAAAAAAAGATAGATTAAGCACAGGAATCACAAGTTGCAGCCTGCTTGATGTATGCCCATCCTTGCTGCCTTCTCAATTCTTCTAATTCAATTTCTTTCTTTAAAGCAGATCTTAAAATAAACTCTTAAGTTTATTTATTTTAAAACTACATCATTTTGGTCATCCAGGTTACTGCTGGGCCTCACACTCAAGTATGTACAACTGAAGGGTAAATGTGCTGTTGTTTTAGGAAAAACAAGACTCTTATGTTGGTTTCGCCAACAAAATCATGTACTTGGAGCTGTTTACAGAGATGGTGATGGAGTCGTGTAAATGGGCTCTGGTACTGGGAAATGGGTACCAAAGTTGACTGCAGACAGGAAGCAGCGTGCACTAGCTCATGATGGCTGCTAAACTGTTTCCAGTACCTGATACAGCATCTCTAAAGCTAGACTGGGTTCTCTAAATTGTACAGCAGGCTCCAGTATAGATATACCAGTTCAGAACTTGTAAATGTGAAATAAAGCTCATTCTAGAAGGTGTCTCCAGGAGAAATATGCATATATATATATATACACACACACGTGTATGTATGTATTTTTATGAACCCTTCCACCTCTGACTTCTGCAGAGCATAATAAAGTAGTGTTTGTTCTTGAAACCTGGAGAGTTAAATGAGGGTGGTTTCTTTGCAGTGCGCTGTTCACCTACCAGTGGCAGTGCAGCTTCCATTATTTTTATAACAATAAATTGAATTCATTTGCGAAGTCACTTTCACTGTATATTGATTTTTGTTCATTTTTTATGTAGTTGAAGTTTGTTCTTTGCAGCTTGAAGGGGACTTTTTTCTTCTGGCTACCGCTTCCTGCGGCAGCAAGAGGCTTACAACCCAGCTGCACTTCCTTAAAAGCCCAGCGTAACGCGTGTGGCGCAGTACTGGATTCTGTACACTAGGTGGTGGTGGAAGCTGTGTAGAGAACGTACACGCAGCTTAGAGCCTCTTAATGTCTCTTTTGTTGAAAGTCCATTAATTCTAAGATTTCTGTCTTAAAGGAATGATTGGACCTGCGGTGTTCTTAGTAGCAGCTGGTTTCATAGGCTGCAACTATGCCCTGGCTGTTGCATTCGTGACCATATCAACAACACTGGGAGGATTTTGTACATCTGGCTACAGCATCAACCATCTCGATATAGCGCCTTCGTAAGTATTGCTGAAGCTGTTGTCAGTGCATCTGATACATTTAAGACTACTTCTTTTTTTGTATTGCTGGAGTGCCTGGGAGATTTAGCTATGGACCATGTGCTGTACAAACCTGGAATGTAAACACTGACAGCTTACAGTTTTAGGCACTGTATTTGCAACAAGTGCAAGTTTGGCAAGAATATGATACGAACAATAGTTTAGAATAATTGCAGTTTTGATCCTGCAGTAATAAATTATATCATTCCTGTAATTATATTTACTAGATTTTTGTCATATTTGATTCATGATCTTAGCAAACAGTGTTTTTGGAACAGCACAATACAATTAAGTGTTTCACTTTTTTAAACTTTTCCATCAGAGCTATCAACCTTTAGCGGGAACATCACCATACTTAAGCACTGTGATACAGGCAAATTATTTGTATTCGAAAAACATTCTATACACCGGTATGAAAATCTTGCTATGAGTAGATGACCTGTTACCTGTAGGTGATGAATCAGATATGTACAATTGCTCTAAATTGCTAACTTTTAGGAATGCAAAGTTAGACTGCAGGCTCTAATTTCTCCAGTGTGTTACAAATTGAGAATCTGGCAGATCCATCAATTTCTTGAAGAGCATGGATGTAAGTGTATTCTTTTGAAAGACCACATAAGCATTCTTTGCACTGGTAATAGTCAAGTACTTTGCTTTGTCTTTCATTTACCTGTTTGCAGTAACACTTAGATATGAGCAGGGTCAAATGACTTTATGACCAAAGAAGAGAGTGTTTCTGTACTAACATGTAAAATGAAAAGAGTTTAAGTGTAAGTGAAGAGGGGGAAAAAAACATTTTGTAGAGATGTTACCTAGAAAAAAGCCTTAAGATCTGGGAAACTTATATGGGAGACATCAGGTCCAAATTGAAGATGATATCCAGGCCTTGGCATTTTAAAGGATGGTGATCATGTTCCCAGTGATGGACAAGTTTTGACTTAACAGATGGATATGAAATAGTGGGAGCCAATGAATCTTGTCAGGTGAGATTAGGTAGCAAGCAAGAGGAAAGTTATCAATGTCCAGGTATAAACAGCTTGTACTATGAATTAAATATGAAAGTAAGAAGAATAGCTTTGTGATGCACTTTGTTTTGCATCAAGTAGAATTACAAATTTAGAAGATGTAGTTAAAGCAGTGCATCTGGAGTATTATGGGGCCGTATACAACTTCTGTTTCAAGCTTAGCTTTGCAGAACTGCAACAGTTAGTTTCCTAAAAATGTAAAATGATGGCTAGGAGTTAGAGTTATTTGTTTCATGTATCTGTGTTTAAAAATGCAAAACATAATCGTTAATGTCCAAAGAAATTACTACGGTAAGTTACTTAATGGCAGAACTTGGACATCTGTGCAGTTTTGATTTGCCTCCTTTTCTCTGTGCATCACAAATTAGTCTTTGTGTCATTGTTTTAATATTCCCCTGCATAGGACCTCTTCTTCACTCCTTGCACGGATGGATCCTGCTCTAGAAATGACTGAGCATTGTATAGAAAGGCAGACTGGCATTCGTTCCTAAGCCCTCTACCTCGTAGCTGTAGTAGGTGAAGAGCACACAATGACTGAGACAGGACATTACAGGAGAAAATAAGGGTCATGTTTAAGGTAGCTGAACATTGCTCTTGGGAATTCAGTCCTTTTAAGTGCTCTGTCGTGGAGTTTGCATGTGGTAATCAGTTGGATTAGACTCTAGTGTCGTCATCTGGGAGGACCAGGTTCATACACTCTGGCTTTAGGAATCCGGACTCTTAAGAGTTCTTTAGTTCTGAAGAGGGATGGGCGCTTCCTGAGGCTGGTTCAGACAACCATAATATGTGAAGGGAGTCTGCAGCAGCTGGAATCCGAACTTAAACATCTCAGCTGAGAAGCTAATGTTGGATCCAGTGAGATTAATTGAGGCCTAGCTGATTTATTGCTTGTTTTCATATGCCTCTTCAAACTATTAAGTTCTGGTTTGCGAAAATGGTATTAATCAGAGCACAAATAGAAGTCAGTGAAGCTGTGCTTTGAATATATAAACAACGCTGTTAAATACTCTTAAAATTAGATCCTGAGGATCTCAAATCAAGCATCCAGTAAACACATACTTTCTTGGTCTATGTTGTCATTTCCTATCTATAGGATGAGTTTCACATTATCATCTCCATTTCTCAAGAGTGTTGTGAAAATAAACTAATATTGCGAACAGTCCTACTGCAAAATGTTTGGGATGATTAAAATCCTATTTCCAACAGCTGAATGGTATGCAGAAAGCAGGCTTTGTGTCCATGCATTGAGCAAGTGAAGTGAAACAAAATATTAAATGGTGCTCGTTAAGTGAGTGCAATTCATCCGGTCCACTGAGGGCAACAGAGCTGTCACAAGAAAAAGAAACCATGCAACTGCAGTGTATGCCTCCTTGAGGCATGTGCACAAGAAACATCTGTATGCAGGTGATGGCTGAGGTTCCCAGAACTAGGATGTTGTGTGTATTTTCTAATTTGAGAGATGCTTCACTTTACATTTCCAATGTGTTTATTTCAAGGGTGAATTTGTATATGAGAGTATACAGAGTCTTTTAGGCGTTGAAAAAAAAGCCACAAGGAAAAAATCATGTGGCATGACAGCGATACATGTCAGCAGGCATAATTGGATTCGCTACATGAACTGCTGCAGATCCCTCTGACCCAATCCCACCCTGTTCTTCCTACCCTTGACAAAGTCCTGCTTTTATTCTCTTTTCATTTAAATCAAACAAGTTCCTCTAGCCCTTCTTTCCTCTCAGATAGGCTGAAGTGAGTGTGCTGATTATGATGCAGGAGAGGCAGGTGTCTTGCTGATAGTTCAGAAACCTTGGCCCAGCATTGCCTCTAGCGACGAATGGCCACGTATGCAGGAAAACTTTACTGGATGGGAACATGGTCAGGGAGGATGCTGTTTTATTGAAATCAATGAATCTCTATTCAGTACGTGCATGCTTTAATTCAGGATAAATCTGTCCAAATGGAGACAGAAGGAAAAGGGCATGTCCTTATAACAAAAGTTGTAGAAAAAAATTTCTTTAAATACAGAAGTACAAAAACATCCAAGACAAGAGGAAAAAGAAGCCTTTTTTTTTTCTCCCTACCTAACTTTTTGTGACTATCTGAATTTTGTTGGATGAAATGGCCAAGGCAGACATTCACAATTTCAAGGAAATGCTTGACATAATTGTAGAAATATGAAAAAAAGGTCTGCATAAAAGTGTGAAGCAAACCTCTGTTAAGAGTTTTCCCAGAGCTCCATTTTTTTTGTAATTTACTGAAAGATATTAGAATAACCAGAAATGATTCAAAGCAGTTTCAAAATGCACTTAAATGCCCATTTTAGTTGGTTAAAATTATGCTGACTAGAATAGCAAAAGGTCTCTTGTTGCTACTAAAACTTGCATTATACCAAAGAAATAATGATTACATTCACAGGAAAAGACGAATGAAAATACTGATACTGAAGGAAAAACACATTTTCTATGTGTTTTTGATTTCTAACGTGTATTTATTATGCCATCAGTGCATTGAATTGGGGGGGGGTGGTGGGGAGAAGGGAGATAAGATTGTTCTTGTGAGGAAAATATATCCTCTTCTGGCTCTTTAAATCTAAATCAGTATGTTGCCATGATTACAACTTCTAGTATTGCTATTACCATGAGCCCCTGTAATATTCCTGCAGCTCGGTTATACACTAAGGACTTCACATACCTGTTTTTTTACTCTTGATTTTACTACTTAACTGCCCTGCAAGTTGATTTGTATTTGGTTATCCCCACCATCCCATAAGAACCTGACCAACAACTTACTATTAGTCTTGCTCTACAAACATGTCACTTTTTACTTTCCCATTTCATATGGGAGTCTCCACTGTGCTGAGGGAGTGGCATAGCAGTTATCTGCATCAAACAGCGAGCGTTATCAAGAATGCAACTTATGTCAGAAACACTGGGCATAACCAGAGGCGTTTAGTCAGCAATTAATTGCCAGGGATCTTTGGCGACCAGAGAAACTATTAAACTATGTTTAGTTTTGAAAGTGTGTGTTAACAGTATTGTGTTGCTTAGACATGTTGAAGGCAAAATGTATTTGATTCTGCTTAAAGGCTTTAAATGGAGTTTTGCTATATGTGCTTATTTGCCTAAGGGAAACTTTTACACTTTCACATTCAGCTTCATAAAGGCCTATTAATTCTTAAAACGCTTTCTGAGATAAGAAGACTACATACTACATTTATAAGAAATAAGTATTGTTTTAATTAAGGCATTGGAGCTTAGTCTAAAATACATTATCATGCTTTAAACTGATAAGTAGTGTTGACCGAAGAAAAAATCAACTAATAGGCTAGATAATTGATTCTCAGGAAAAAACACGTTTCTCTAATATTGTTGGACTGGGTACGGGTATCACAACCTTTTTTAACAATACCGTATGGTTCAATTCAGCTGTTTTGGTAAATAAAAACATCTCTTGAGATGAAATTATCGATTTTAGCATAACAGAAATATAACCCTGCTAAACAGCATAAAACGATCACTGAGACATAACTCCTTTCTCCTGTGGTAAACCACAACTGTGAGTATTTTGTATGATTCTTCAGTCAGCAAATCCACCTTGAAAATCTGAACTGCAGGGATCTGTGCTCTGGTGGTTGGACGATTGAGCTCTGCTGCAGAATGTCTAGCTCTTGTTTCTCTTCAGTCTCTCTCACAAGTCTGCGCTTGTGGTACAGTTTCAAATGTGATCTTTTGGTATTGCAACACTCCTATGAGAGAGATCTTTAATTGCCTAGAGATGATGTGCTGAGACTTGGATATTAAGCAAGTTACCAGCTTTTCCCAGCAAGTTTTTATGGCCGCTAGTGCATATGCATGCACTTGTGTGTGACAGAGCAACACGTTCATGGAACAGGAAGCTTCAGAATCGAGCTGCTGGAATGGCAACCAGCAAAACTGGTTAAATCAGACCCATTTCCCCTTGGCCTTGACCCACAGAAAGCTGAAGGGAAGGACTGCTGCAGCATTCTGAACTCAGGTCTTTGGAACATCCACCTTGTAGTGTAAGTGGGGATATCCATCCACACTGGTGATGTTGCCTTCTTGGCACATTTTAGCAATGGTAACTGAACCAACTCTTATTGTTGCCAAGCAGCTCTCTGTCATACTCCTTGTTGTCTTTCTACTTCAAGGCATGCAATGTTTCTTTTCTAACTTCTGTAATGGATCCATTCCAGACAGTTTCGTTGTGGCTCAGCAAAGGGGATGTGGGTTTGGATTATGGATCCTGAGCAAAGCCATGAGTAATTTAAGTTAAATTCCGTAACTAGCCTCTGGAAAATAGAGACATATGTACCAAGTTGTCAGTGAGTTGTTACTAGAATAAAAGCAAGCCATTCCCACTGGAATATTTGTCTTTTAATTTGTCTTTGTGATCAAGTTGAGACCTATGTGATCAGGTTAGGCAAAATTGTTTCCATCACTGATAATGAGGGTAAGTTAATAAGCAGCGTTAACAATTTCTCTTGCAGGTATGCTGGAATTCTCCTTGGGATCACAAACTCTTTTGCTACTATCCCAGGAATGGTGGGGCCAGTTATTGCCAAGAACCTCACTCATAATGTAAGTCTGCTTACTATTTTTTCAGGTGTTACATTTTTGTTTCTATTGAATGGAAATTGTCTTCTCAAGTCTGCGGCCATTAAATGATATCTGGGTTATACATGTGAGTCATACTAAGTCATACTGTTCCATTGCTCTGAATGTCTTCATTCCTAGCCTTTATTCTTCTGATTCTGATCAAGAAAATGAAGGTGAAATCGAAGACCTGTGTAAGACTTTAAAATTTTAGTGACTCACTGCTTACATTCTTTAGGAGTGAAATGAATATGTTTTTATCACAGTAAAACTCTTTTAAGATCCAATTAGATGAGACAGTTGTGGTATTATTTTAGCAAATTAAGACAAGTTCTTACCTGTTTTCTGAAGATCAGTCTCTCACGTGAGGTGTTGAGTTGTAAGGTGAGCATTTGTCAGATGAGTGAGAAACTAGATTCGAATATGTGGTTTTTACAATGCGTCCCTTTGTATGTACATTACAGGATTAGGATCTTCTAAGCTGTGTTAGTTTCATAAAACACTCAACTTGAACAGTGTTAGATTTGGCTTCCAAGATGGTTAGTCAAAGGGTGATTTGGAGCAGAAAAAGGGAGCGAGGAGGGTTTTTTTTTTAAAATCAACTGTATGAATTATTCTGAAGTCCCTTAAGAAAGGAAGATGGGAGGAGTAAGTTTGTTGAAACGGTTGAATTTTTGGAGTTGGTGATCACTTCAATGATTTTCTTTGAAATAATATGAAAATATTCATTAATACATTAATCCAAACAAATCAGTTCTTCCAGATATCTTAACAAGTGCGATTTTTTTGGTTTGGGTTAGGTTTTTTCCTCATACTGTTCTGGTATTGTTTTTGTAGTAAGGAGAAGAAAAAACACAAAACAGGCCTTAAGACATCTATAGATATTACTTCTTTATTTAAAAAGAAAAGAAGGAAAAAACCTCCAAAACCCAAACAAACCACAGTTCTTTGCTACCCGTGTCTTAAGTCCTTTCTTAAACACCAGAATTTAGAGGATTCCTCTTGAAATCTGAGTATAGCTACCTTGTTTGGGCTAAAAAGCTTATTAATCTGGAATATCCACATAGTAGTCATTAAGAATAGCTTGCTACATAGTACAGAGCATTTCAGCTCTTGGATCACCTGACTGGAAAGCAAGGTACGGTTTCCCCTTACAGTAACGTTCTCTGTGAGTGTGTGTAGCCTTCGTGCAAGCATGAATTTTGATACGGAGGTTCTGCATCTCAGATGATAAGCTGATCCAGACAGTCTAATGCAATTCTGATAGGACCATCTGTGTAAGATGTGTTATTAAACTGAAGTTGACTATACTAATGATTTTATCTTTTATGTTTATAATGCTTTTCCGTTGCTATGAAATCACGCTGAATAGCATTTACATTTAAATAAGCAAGGCATGTAGCATTGGTTTAAAAATTACTTTTTCTTGAGTGTGGAGCTGCAAATTGACTACTCTCTCTTTTTTTTTTTTTTTTTTTTTTTCCCCCTTGTGACAGAATACTGTGGGAGAATGGCAGACTGTTTTCTATATTGCTGCTTCTATTAATCTCTTTGGAGCGATTTTCTTCGTGTTATTTGCAAGTGGAGAAGTTCAGGACTGGGCAGTCAGTGGATATCACTTGCACAGAAACTGAAGGAGATGTTGAAATTCCAAAGCTGTACTGAATCCCAGTGTGCTAGAATTATGTGACCGGAAAAGTGCCTTCCCTACTGATGCCTAGGAGTCTTCAGAGCTTTTCAGTTAAACTATTTTATCTGTAAATCTTTTGTACTGAAAATCATTTGACAACATATGTGTGCTATTTCCTAACAAGAAACTACTTGGATTAAATATAATAGTTTCATGCTAGGACTTGATATCAAATATATGATCAGAGACAACATTTTAAATCGGTGTGCTAGGCTCCAGTTCTTTCCAGTTTTTAATTAATATATTCTGAATTAATGTGTAGGCAGATGTTTGTTGATACTGAAATGAGGAAAAAGCAAATTGATTATGTAGCACTGTAAGGAGGAATGGCATGCAAAGAATTGCACCCAAAAAAGTGTTTTAATTTCCATAATGAGATTGATAGGGTTTTTGCTGTTTAGAAGAGCTCTAGTTTTTTACAATCTTTTATAATGCGTTTATTTTGTCAGTGTTTTAATTGATGTCTAAGAAATGCACACATGATTTTCTTCTATTTTACGCACAAGTTTTCAACGTATAAGCATTCCCTGTTTCATGAATGCAGCTTCACAACTGAGACAGAGCAATGAGGAAGTAAAATGTACCGTTGTGACTGACAGAATAAGCCATGTGTTACTGTACTCTGTGCTGCGGGTTTTTTAAATAGGCCTTATTCTTATTCATCTGGGCAAAGAAAAAGCTGTGCAACTCTGTGGTTTAAATCTACGCAGAGTGCAAGAGTGAACTAGAAATAGAGTATCTGCATGCTTACCTTAAAATAACTCACAGTTGGGCAGTTCATTTTTTGTCTCTTTAAAATGCAGTGGGATTCTTTCCTCTTGCGTATGGATATATTTGTCAGCTTGTCAATGTAAATGCAATAAAATGAGGCCATTGTGGGGAATAATGAGGAAAATCAGTTCTCTCCTCTAACAGCCTTGTTTGTTAGTCAGATAACAGTAGAGTAAAAAAGAACTAGTGCAATAACTTGATGCTGTTAGTCTCCTATCAACATAGAATTTGATACTCAAGAGCGTCCTTTGCACAACATGCAATTACATGACACACAGTAGGATTATATGAAGTCTATGAAAACAGTGGCCTTGTTAAGAACAAATGGCTGAATAATCTTGTAGTTACAAAGCAAAGGAAAATTCCTGTGCCAAAGATTCCTGGATTGGAGCAATTAGGTAAAAAAGAAAAATCACTGGGCTCTGGGTTTTTCATTTACCACCAATCCAAAAGAAAAGCCCAGTACTAAAGCTGCTCCAGTGGAGCCTACCTTCCTTCATTTCTAGGAAATGGCATCTGCCTCTTCTTTTTAGCTTTAAGAGCCATTTTGTTTTGACCTTCCTTGAAGTGTCATGTTCTCTGATGGTGGAACTGTGTTTAAATCTGTGTTTGTGTCTGCAGCATTTCCACAATAAACAGTGTGAAGTTCAGATAAAACTAGTAGTTGTTCAGTGGGAGTATGTTAAAGTTATATTGTGTCTTCAGTGTTTCCACAATAAATTGAATGAGTATTTACATGTGCATCTGTTGTTGAAAATTACTATCTCCCTGAAGTTCGAACACCATTCTCAAAATATGCTGAACAAGATTGGTGACTGGATTAAGGGATAGTTAATATTTTCCTGCAAAATTACCTGCTTCAGAAGTTTCTTGTCTAGCTTTACAGGTGAGTACTATCTTCCATCTGACACTATATTAAAAGGAATAACTTCACTTTCTGTTTACAGAAATTTGTATTCTTTCAGTAGCTTTGATTAAAAAGGAGGGGGGAAAAAAAGTTCCAAAAAATAAAATAAAAGACTTTTTGGATATAGATTAGTTTATGCCTTTGCTTTTCTGGAGATCATGAGCAGGGCAACATGTGGACAGGGTTGCTATTTTGCCCGTTTTGAAGTTGGAAACTTCAGCTTCCCATGTTTTTAGTCTTTTTCCTTTAAGACATTTCAATTGAATATCAAAATTTAAAAGATACTTAAGGCAGTAGATGCAGTAGAAGTGAATGTAGACAATCTCCGTATCACTGAAATGAGCCTGAACTGGATTCAGTTAAAACTCAATCAATTTTAGGCATATCAACAACTGAGCAGTCTAGAAATTTTTGACCAGCATACTAGATTTCGTTTTCTCCACATCTAATGCACCATTAATACTCTTTTTGTGTACTGTGGAACTTTTTAAGTGAGCTTGGAAAGTGTGACTGGAAAAAATGGCTATAAATTCTTCTATTATTTCTAGATGACAGGCAACAATAAACTTGGTAGTCCATAACTACTTCCAATTTTATTTTTAAAAGTATCAAAACATAGGATGGGATTCTTGCTGTCGATTCAGTGAGGCTCTTAACAAACAAGAAAACCCCCCAAACCATGTAAGTTTTAGCTTTCTCTATCATGCTCACAAAAAGGAAAATCTGTAGGAAAAAGCTGTCAAAATATTTTCTGCTAATCATGGTACTGTTTCTATTGCATTGCCATGTTTCTGTTTGCACAGCTCTCTGCCAGTTTCATCTATTCAAAAACATTTCTCATATTCTGTATTTTCAAAAGTAACAAGGGTTTTGAGTGCCTCTTGTCTTAGTTCATATGTGTGACATAGGATCTTGACAAAAATTGGGCAGGTTTTTTGTGGTGATTGTTTTCCTGAAAACAACAATTGTGATTATTATTTTTTGCTGCATTTCCTTAACAGGTGTACCAGAGTAAGAAATTGTGCTCACTGTTCCATCAAGAACCCTCTAATTAGGATGTCCACCTGGAATGAGGGAAGAAGTCAGTTCAAAACCAGATTTCACCCATTTCAGAGCAGGAGTCGAACCACTGTCTTGGGAGCATGTCTTACTGTTGTGAGATATTTTTAAGTGCATTCTCTTCAATATCTCCTTCTGACACAGTTCTACTCAAGTATTTTTTGGAACATTTAGTGCAAAGTTCTGCCAACATTAGTAACAGAGATGGAATAACTCGTCACAGAATATCCTACAGCATGTGACACGGGTATTGACCCACTGTCTTTTACAGCCTGGAAGAGTGCCTTCATCATGCTTTTCAAAGCTTCAAAAGAGGAAAGGCCACAAAGTAATCGGTGTGTTTTTCAATTCACTATTTCTTTGTTCCAAGGGTACCAATGGTCAGTCATGCACCTTAAAGAAGTCTGAAGTATTTGACACACGAAACTGTGAGTTAACTTACATAGACTTTTTTTAATGCTAAACTAGTTAAGTTATATAAAACTTTTAATAATGTATAGGCATTTGTGCGTGGTGCTTCCCCATCTATATGTTCCACTGTAACTGGTAAAAACTGTGTTTGCTATGTGAAAGAGTCATCTTAGTTCATTTCCCAGCAGTTGATTTGTTCCTGTGATGTATCTTTTTTTCTGGCTTCTCCTCCCAATTACTTACTTATATATTTGTTAACTTCTCCTCTTCTTTCTGGAAATGTTTGATTCCATGATAAATTAACTAACCTGTGCATTTAACAGGTCTTCCTATATTTTAAGCGTTTGCCAGGAAGGAAAGTTGTGGGTCAGAAAGCCTACACATTACGAAGGTAAGTGAGACACAATTCGTATGGAAAGGTAGTGTCTTCTGTTAGATCACTTAAAGCATCTGGGAAAGAGAGACATGCTTTTAAACTTCATGCCTCTTCTTTTATATTATGAGCTTGACCATCACAACTAAAGCACTGCTATTGTATTTTCTAAGCTGTTGCAGTGAGTAGCATCTTAAAAGGGTCTCTCATTTCTCCTGTGTACTGTGTCTCAAAAAGCCAAATGTCTAGTCTTAAATCACATGATTTAAGAGCAATCAAATCAAACAAAATAAGTAAAAATTATTCTCACTCACAGTTGTTGGCTGGCCAAATCCTTTTCTGAGACCTGTCAGTAAAGATGCTGTCTCTATTAGTACAAGAGCACTGGCCTCAGCTGTTACACTGAAGAAGATATGTCTGACTTGAAGCTAAGGAAAGGACATAATTTGACATGAATGATTTGGTATTAACACGTTTTGTTTTTACTGTGCCCACTGGGAGGAAGCCACCACACTAGCAGTAGTGTATTCACCAACAGTGAAGTAGATAATCCTGAAGATACAAAGAGGATCTCGTGGAGATAAGTGCTTAAAGAGAAGTTGGTTAGCCTCGTGTTGGTCTCTTCTATGAAGAAATATAATGAGCCTTTTTTTAAATGCATTTGTTTAACAAATCAGGCTATGCTAGAGTCAGCTTAAAGCTTTGCTGATTTGCCTACTTCATGCTTCACTCATACAATAGTTATTAATGTTTCTACAATACTGTATCTAATGGACTATCTGAAAAATAGCTTAAGAAAGGGTTCATTTATTTACACTTTATGTGATGGTGTATATACTCTGTTGCTAAAGTAATTCTTGCTGTGTTTAATATGAGAGTAGAACAATGAGTTATATTTATTTGAATTTCTTGCCCTCCACACAGCAGAGTTGCATATAGTCCCAGTAACTGTCTTGTGTCAGGATGTTAGTTATTAATATTGTATAAGATTCAAATAGCTAGAAAAAGAACTGCAAGAAGACACCAGCAGTTATTTAAATGCCAGTTGCGTTGCAGGTGGAGGGAGGCACACAAAGGCACGCTGGAGGATAAAAACCTGCTACCTTGAGTGAGGAACTGGAGACCCTCCCAGTTAAATCACCATTGCAGCCTTTCTACTTCCCCTCCTTCATAAAGCTGCCATAATGGTGACTGGTCATACGTTTTAAACTAAAACTACATCTATGTGATTCAAATCCTTAACATTTTTTTTTTTTTTATAGTGTGTAAAACCATTGATCTGATTTAACATTAACACTTTGTAACTTCTAGTAAGCTCCAAGGCACATCTGGCCAATGTAGTTCTCAAAAGAGTAATAACTCAATCCAATGAAAATTGCATTTCCTTGAGAAAAGTTATTTCCATGTGAAATTTTAACTCTTTGGCCTTATCAGTTAAGCAGTGCTGTCCTAAAACAGTTGTACATGTTACTTTAGAAAAGTAATTTTCCTCCAAAAATTCTGAATTAATTTTTGCTTCTCAGTAGCATGCTTAATAAGATTATACATTGGCAGAGTTCAGGCCTGGATCAGACACAAAACATGAAAACTCAGGCAGCTGAATAATTCAAAAGAAGGTTCAGGTACTGATGTGCGTTTTCAAGTGAGTGCTGATTAAATTTAGAATAATGGTAACTTTGCTGTTATTGCAACATAACCTGTACAAGGTTGCAACATACTACAAGAGAGGGTGCCTGGGAGTTGCTCAAGGCATAGCAATGGTAAGAAAGTGTGGCTTATTAAGCCAAAATTCTGTTTGCCTTTCCCTCCATTTATAGGATAGCCATTTGCTATAAAGTAGAGCCGAGTGAAGACTGGTAATAGCCTTTCATAAAATGTTCTTGGAAGGAAATTTCATTAAAGGAATTTCTTAAAATCTTTTTTGTAGTATACAGAAGATTCCATATGGCTGTTTCAGATTAGGAAACAAATATATTAATTTTTCTGGTCTTTTCCTAAATTAAATTCCAATGTAGATGCTTAATAAGCTTATCTCAGCCAGACTTGGATATTGTCATGTTTTCTGATGGAAAACATGGTTCTGTTGGTGTTTCTCTGACTACTGCTGCTGCTGAAGCATTCTAGCAGTAAATGACTAATCTATTTCTGAATCATCTTACTAGCTGAGAAGACTTAATAGATGAGGAGCTAGAGAGTTTGTTTGGTTTTGACTAGGGGAGGGGATGTGAAAAGGAAAAAAATAACAATAACCACCATCTTTCTCCCACTCCGTTTTCCTTGACCATCTGGACTTTGTGGAGAACAAGAAGAGACAAGTGCCTTCTGTATCTACAAGTTTAAACAGTCTCTCCTGAAGGGGGGGAAAAAAGTTTTCCATGTATTCATTACAAGGACATTAAGCAAGAGTCCTGCAACAACTGATAATTTGTAAGCAATTTAGGGAAAGCACAATATTCTAAAAATCACGGGTAGATTTTGTGATAATGTGACAATATAAAGAGAATCATTGCTGTGGCTGTCTTTAAAAAGAAACTGAGATGGAGTATATTTTGCAGCTCAATTCAAGACTGTCATTGCCTGTCAGCGTTTAAGAGGCGTTTGGACAGTGCCCTTAATAACATGTTTTAACTTTTGATGAGCCCTGAAGTGGTCAAGCAGTTGGACTAGCTCATCATTGTACGGCCCTTCCAACTGAAATATTCTATCTTATTCTATTCTAAGACCAAAGTCTGCTTGTACCACTGAGCATTAAGTAGGTCTAATGATATTATTCAAGCAAAAATACTTCAACTGCCTTTTGAAGGGTAGGAAGAGAAAAAAAGAAAGGAGGACATTTCCTTTAATAACACCAAAAAATGTCTGTATTCTAAAGGATCTTAAAAATTAGACTGTGTGAATGTACAAAATGTCACTAAGTGAAATTTGGTTTTGACTTGCCTGACTTACAATGCTTTCAAATTTGGATGCTATGCATGATCAGTGCCTCTTGCATGGTTGTTTTATTCAGCTGGGAAAGTACATAATAACTTTAAGGGGAGGGAAGGTTGATTTTTGCAGTTCAGTAGAAAGGAGGTAATAATCTGTTGCTCTGCTCAGACAGGATGAAAGTAAAGCCCATAGCAATTATAGAGGAATTACTTACTTGCCAGAGTCTGATTTGCCATCAAGTCTCTGTCATTACCTTCATCATAGCTGGCATTCATTTTGCACAGTCAAGCACAGCTCCTGCAGTCAGCAGGCCTAATTGAAGGTCTAAGACTGAAGTTGATGTTTGTTTTTTTTTAAGTATCCATAACTAGATAACTGATTCAACTGTAAGTTTGGTATGGTTATGGAAAGGCTTAGTTTCTTGTCCTGAATGTTTGTTTCGTTTTTTTGGTTAGTGCTGTCTTTGTCTTTTTTCTTTCAGACTTAGAGATGTGCATATTTTGGACTCTACTTCCAATGCAGTTACTTATGTTAATATTTTCTGCTATGAAAATAGCTTCTGCTTAAGCTTAAAAAACCTTCTATGGAGAGAATGCAAAATCAAGATATTTGCATTGCTAATACATAGCTGATAGAATTGCTAAGCATCTCTGCAGGGTTTTGAAAGTAGAGAAAACTGACAAATATAAGACGCACGTAGCAATAGAAAAGGATCACGTTATGGAAGAATATTCACACGGGGATAGCGGTCTTAATTTAATATCTCTCCGCGGAGTCATGTTGATGCCAATGGTACTTTTAAGCAGCTATTGAGAGCTAAGCATCTGCTAAAGTATTTTGTTGTAGTATGACCTAAAGCCAAATCTGCCAAGGAGATGGCATGTGGCAAAGCTGTGTTGTCATAGGTAACCAGTAAAGTACACGTTGCCAGCAAGAGAACCCACAGTTCTTTGTCATAGGCCTAGCCTCTTCCTCCCATGGGAGAAGTGGGCTTGAATTCCTTCAGGCAAAGGGTGGAAATCATCCTCGATCCTCCTTCTATCGCAGATGGGGTGGGGGATAATAATTAAATAATCAGTGCTTATTCCCTGTTTTAAGAGAAAATGGGCAGCTTTTTTTTTTTTTTTTTTTTTTGCGAGCAGCCTACCTCATCAGTTCTTTCATCCTCAAGACCTGAGACCAAGGACTTCATGATGTTTATGGAGCCATAAAAAGTTTAGGAAGAAAACAGGGCTACCACGCACGTGTATATCAAGAGTCTGTGTAGCTGCCCGTGTGCAGCCAGCACCTTTAGTGTAAAAATAGACATATGTGGGCAGAACTGTCTCTAGAGCTGGGCAACAGCTGAGGTTTTGACTACGCCAGTTGAAGCACATGCAAAATGTGTTCATTCATGCTTAGATGTAATAGATATCTATAACTTGGCATGCATTGCTACGTTCTTAGGATTTAAATTATCTCCTCTTACTGAAAAAGGCTGTGAAAATCAATCCACAGCAGTCGTCTAAGTCGATCAGTCTAAGAACACACTAAAATCACAAACCACAGAGGCTGTGATTCCTCCCCCCAGCTCTCCTCTTAATGGGGTGCTAACTTCAAAGGTGACTTTTGACCACTGAAATACCAACTGTATTAAACAAATGGTCTAAATGCAAGCAACCAGTTTGAATTGCTGGAATTCAATTATAAGCAGCTGGCTTCACTTCTAACTGAGGATCCAATGGTAAAAAAAAAAAAAAGGCAACAGACCAAAACAAAATTCCAAACTAAATCCATCTGTCTGCTTCTACTGAATGAAAATTAAATAGTAAGTGTGTCACTTTGAAGCCCAGATGAAAGTTCCACTGTTCAGAGAACGTGCAGCTTGCACAAACACACTTCTACAAAGGCAGATGTCTTCCTACAGGAGAGAAAAATAAATCTCCCTACAGATTTCCTCTTCTCCTTTGCCTGTTTTAGTTCTTCTGAATCACAAAATATGACGCAAAATCACAACTGCATGCACGGATGGATGATTAACATGCAGCTCCTGTTGTTCTGAGGAGGTTGCTGGTTGACTCATGCCTTTTCAGCTGAATCATGAAGTATAACTGTGCTGTTGTATGTTTCTTTGTCTCGGTGTGCCCGGCAAGGAGGCTGCTGTTCAGAGCATGCTATCTCTGGCAGCCAGGAGACACAAAAGCAGGGATTTAGAGTGTGTAGCGGGGCAGCGCTGAGCTGGTGCATGCGTCTGCAACAATGGAGAGCCATGGCAGGGCTCTGCCCCGGCACGGCTGTCCTCAGCCAGCACCCCCTCTCCTGCCAGCCACCCGGTGGGCACCTCACGCGTGTGTAAGAAGGCACAGAGGACAATACAGATAAGGCACTATAAGAATTCAAGGCAATCGGGTGGAAATAACTGCTCCTAAAATGCTGATCCTTCAAAAAACTCCAGATCAGCAACACAATTATGTCAGTCAATAATGTTTTCACTTTTTGCATAAAGTACCTTTACTGCACTTGATTTTGATCTGAGAACTACTTGTAAAGAAATGTACCAAACCTTCCCAAATAGGCCTCAGTCATGCCCCAAAGTATCCTCCGAAGTCCCTCCACCCCCACACGCAGTTTGCTTGAAATCACTGCCTCCAGCTGTGATTGTGTCCCTGAGCCTTTGCTTTAAATGAAAATAGCTTCAAGTTGAACCCTAACCCTTATTATCATCCTCAAAAGGGAAGAGGCCCAGTGGTCCTTCTGCTCCTGTAAAGGTTTGAGTAGACCTACTTGACTCCTTCAGAGAGAAAAATGACCTTAAATAGGTAGGCAGAAATGTATTGATTAGTAATATATTAACGATACAATAATGAAGTATGAATAGCCAGTCTTTACATGTCCAGTGTTTTCCATCTGAGTGACTTCAAGCACTTCCCAAGTATCTTGGCATTATAGTGTCCCAGAGCTTTATTGCCTGCGTTCATTAGATGGTGTAGTATAACAGAGAGCAGCTTGGAAGAGGTGAGGGGAGGCAGTTGGAGAGTGGGAACCAGTACTGTGAGTGACTTGCTGCTCTTCAAAGCCTCTGTGCCATGCAAATGAGGGTCTGCAGCCTCAAAGTTTTAGGAAAGTCAGCAATTGGCTTGTGACTGTTAGATTAGCAGGTTTGTGTGCTTTCAGTCCTAGATAGCTGAGATGTGAAGGTGAACCGTCTTCTCTTACTTTTCTTTGTCAGGCTAAATATACAGCTGGTTCCATTGTGGAAGGTTCTTGCACCTAGAAAATAAGTAACACAGGAGGGGAACAAGAAGCTAAACACTGGCTAATTTTTGTGAAGGCACAAACTAGTGATCTGAAAAGCAGGAGGCGCCAGCACAATGATAAGCAGCGTCACTGGGAAGGGATTCCAGCATAATGCTTCCTCCAGCAAAGGTGTCTGGCCAGTGCAGTCTCTGTTGTCTGCATAAAATCAGCTTCGTGTTTTCCATGTCAGCTAAGTTAAAAATGACAGATTTTTAAGGCTATCAATATGATGCAAGTCTAAGTTTTTCAGTTAAGTGACAAATTAGCAACTATGTACCTGTTTCCAATATAGTGTAATTCTGCTTAGTAATTCAGAAAAAGAACATAGTACCCAAACTCTTATTTTTTATACAGAATGTGAGTCAATCATGTGACTCTTCCTAATAACTAGATATTTTCTTTAAGATCCACACACTGCAGCTATTCACTTTTCAAACAAAATTCAACAAAGTATAAAATATGAGAAAAGGCAGGTATAGGCACACTGGATTAAAGTGTCTTGCTTAACAAGGAGAAGGGAATTAAAAGACAGAAGTTTGCATATTGTGTGCTGCAAGTGATATTGCTCCTAGTAATCTCTGGGGAAGGTGAGTCATCTATAGAGTTTAAATAAGTTTATGATTTCTAGAGCCATGTGATTAATTTAGTCTGGTTAATTTTTCTCTATTTCTGGTGACCAAGCTTTCTGCCATTTCATTCCACCAAGCTAAGGAGGTGAAAACCTTAAAATCACTGCACCTGTGATTTTATGTTTTACTTTTATGTCTGCATTTCATCTCACTTTCATTGCAAACTGATTTCCTGGTAGGCAGGGCTGTACTCCCTGCTCTTCCTTTCTCTCATCTGATTGAAAAGGGCTCAGGATGGTTACTTTGCCTATGTGAGCCAACTCTTTTTTTTTCTTTCTTTTTTTTTAAACTCTGCAGTTTCTGTTACATTTTCAACAAATGTAGCACTGCAGTAGAAACTACATAAACCTCAAATTAACCAGAAAAAACGTGGTTATACTGATAAATGTTTTGCTTACAGCTCCTGCTGCAGTAATATAAGACCTGCTTTTTAATTCATCCACTGGGAATTTTGTGTCTATTGAAACCTCTGACATGTGCCTATTAGAAGGTAACTGAGAGCTGTATACCAACACTCTGAAGTATAGCGATGACAGATTTTTTTTTTTTTTTTTTCAAACCTTGTGGGTACTTTTGGACTGAGACTTGGCTAGCATGTCGTAAGAACGACAGAATTATAAATCATGCTTAATCGCCATGTCTTACCTTAATTACCCTTGAAAACCAGTTCCACTGCTGCTTGGAAGGCATCAGGAGCAATTTTTGGTCTGTTGAGAGTAGCTGGATAGAACCACCTCAAACCATCCCGTACTTATGTTAAAGTAAGATGAGGGTGATATGTTATACTGCGTATCTCTGGTAATCTACGCAGTGAAAAACAGATTTGAGCTTTTTGGCACAGCTTTTTGGTTTCTCTTTCCTCTTTTGCTCTGAATTAATCTGTACTTTCTGCATTTAAAACAGGAGTACTCTGGTCTTGTTCACAAATGGGTAACTTTTGGGAGATGCCCCTATATCCTATAGATAGTAGGAGAGGCACTCTGGTAAATGTGATATCTATAGCCTGTGTTCCTTTTCTCTGAGAGAAAAGGAGAAAGAAAGTGAGAGAGAAAGTACGTGAGACACTTCACTGCTGCCGTTCCGAGAGACGTCGAAGATGCATCGGCAACAGTTTGGAAACTTTGCTGGTTTGGCTGAAATCAGAATTTCAAAGCCATGGTACAGATTATTGTCATAGTTCTGTTTTCACACTGCATTACAAAGAAGCCCTGAGGTAGTTGGTCTTGTAATCAAAAAAAGTCACTCTTCTCTCTCTCTTGCAGTAATTTCCGTCCTGCCCTTAGGCTGTGCTTTAGGCAATCACTGGGTATCAAAATGCATTGTGTCCAGAAGAGAGAAAATATGGAAGAATGGAGTGGTTTGTAAAATTTAAATAGAAAGTGTATTTGGTTTATATGTTTTTAAAAAACTACTTATGAATACAGATGATGGAGTATTGTCGATTACTGCTTAAAGGGTAGGTATATTAGCTTAACCAATTTAAAATGGCAAAAACCTGGTTTGGCTTCTCTAAGATGCGGCATAAAAGCATGGTTGTAGATAACTTAAAAAAAAACAAAACCAAAAAAAAAACCAACAACACAACAAAACAAACCCTCTAAGCAAAATTCAATGAAACTTAAACTCTGGATGCATTTGGGCACTTCTGTAATTGTTGCTTATTCAACATATTAAAAGAATTAATTGAGTAGAAAGTGAACAGTACATGATCAGATGTAATTGCTGCATATTGCCATTAATAGATCAGTAGGTGTACCTGGTATTGTCTGTGGTTGCTTGTATGCTTTGAGATGGTACCCTTTAAATCTCAGCCCCCCTTAGCAGGCATTGTATGTGTGTAGAGCAAGAAAAGGAAAAGAAGAAAAACAAACAACAGGGAAAAAAAAAACAAAACACCACACAATTCCTGGTTCCGAACTCTGAAGTAAGAGACTATAGAGGTGATCTCAAGATTAGGGTCATACTAAGATGACTAAGATGGTCTGAACTTAACTGGTCATGCACACAGTGAAAAGTAATATAATATTGTTGTAAACTTGTAAATCCTAATTCTTATTTTGTCTGTATTACCATTGACTTCTTTGCTGAGTAATGAGCACTTAAGAATTAGCAGTGGAGAAATAGACTTGCTGTGGAAAAATACTCAGAATCTTGTTGAAAGAGGTAAGTGTATTTTCACTAGTTTTAAGGATGAAATGCATGCCTGGGCTTTTTAGGTAAGTGTGTAGTGTGTGACACAGCCTAGGTCAGCCTTGATGGTTGTAATGGCCACGTAGCTTAGTGGAGAGAATAAATAAGAGTGCAATTTCACTTTGTAGCTAATCTGATGTAACTGAGCCTTGACACCTAAATGATACATCCCACTTCCTGTGGGTTGAATCTGGAGATCATGTGGTCACAGAGTTAATTTGGTAAACAGAGTGATTGAACAGAAAACTTTAAAAAACAAAAACAAAAACAAAACCAACAACTTTCCTGTAGATTGCTTCACTGCTCTCACTCCTTTTTCAACTATACAATTGCTAGATCCAATGCAGGAAATCTTTGGATAGATAGAGGAGAAAAGAAATTCTTCTGGCAGGTATTCACAGCTGCATCGGTTTAGCTTTGACATGGAGTAACACCTTTCAACTTGCTGAAGTCAGATGTAAGCTTGAGAGAAGGAATTAAAAATTTATTTTGGAATTGACTTTCTTTTTCTTTTCATATTTTCTCCATACAGTTTGTCTCACTCACACCAGTCGCTGTCTGCTTCACAGGAATGTCATTATTCTAAACTTTTGCTAGTGGATGCTGTTTCTCAAGAATATCCCAGAAGGAAAGGAGAAAGCAAGTGAGCCAGAGTTTCTGCTTCCTTAGTTCATATGGGTGTGTGAACGTTGCTGGGTAACATGACTCACTGCACAACTTTGTGAAGTAAATGGGACGGCGTTAGCTTGCAAATCGAGTATAAACTATTTCCCATAAATAGTGATACTGCACTTTGTCTCTAATGACTCTGCAGAGCTACATTTAGAGAAAGAGCTAAGATTTACTTCTGAAAACCAGTTTCTTTACAACTGCCATTTCATTCATGCATACACATGCACCCCTACCTTAGATGGTGGGGGGACCCCATTCAGATGTGGGGGGAAGCAGGGAAGCCACTACTTCTGTGCACTCCTACGTGTTTTCTTATCACAATACTTGTACCTGTAGGTAGTGTGTACACACAATTAGGTTCTATGGTGAAAGACAACGTAGTACATAAAACAGCTGGGGGGTGATGTAATATCCTCTGTGCTGAACTGAAAACAGTATATAGAATTAAAAACTCAAGAGTGTGCTTTACACTTCAAACCTTCTCAGACAGACCTTCTAGGTCTTCCTGCTTTGCACAAAGGGGATCCTTTGATTGCTATCCACGATTTCATCAGTACAGGCTGTCTCCTGCTGAGAGTAAAGTTCCTGTTTCAGGCAGCAGAGGACAGTAACACGACTTGCTCCTATGAATCCACTCGCAACCTTTTTTTTAACCCGTGCTGGCTTTTTTACTTTTATTCTGGATATTATTCTTTTCTTTTATTCTGGACAGCCACATCTCTGCACTCAAGAATCAGTCTTTTACAGTTCGTATTCCCCTCATCTGTCCTCTCCGTGTCCTCTGTCCGCATGGCCTGACGAGATGGCATGTCAGCCTTGGCTCCCCGTCATTCTGAGGTTTGGCCTCGGTGCAAAGAGCTGACTCAACACCCGTTCCCAGTTTAAAGGGGCCGAAGTCTACTTTATACAACGCGCGGTACGAGCTTTTAACCTCTGAAATGCCATTCTTCTGCCGATTGCCTTGCAAAACCACAGCTGTTGTTTTTTGCAAGTACTGTTACAGATGGGCTACAAGGAGTAGCAGCCTGCATGGGCTGACCTCCCCCATAATGTTACTTAGTTGATAGTTCCTGTCACCTTATCACAGCCCGTGGGAAAGTCATGTGAACTGTTTTTTAGCATTCTTCTGGTGGTTGTTTAGAAGCTGCTGGAGAAACCAAACATGTTTTCCAGCATTTCATTTTGATAAGAAAACCAGTACTGAATGAATGCTTTATAACATCATGCCAGGAATTTGCTCTGTTCTAACAGCTCTAACATAACTGCCATATGCAGTGGCAGGAAGAGTTTGTGGTACAAAATTTATTCTCGTCTTTCATTGTTAGCCTGACTCTTCCATGGTTAGAGTTTAGGACTGACTATTCCATTTCCTTCCACACCTCTCTGTTAGTTACATTAGGCTAGCTTTTTGGTTTTCAATAAAACGTAATGTACTTGATCATCTAGTGTAGAAGATGGAATTTATACAGCGAGACGCATGATTAGTGGTTGAAATATTTGTGAATTTCCATTCAGATGTGACTACTATAGCTAAAAAGATTGACCTTCAGCTGATACAAACACATTAAAGCCCTGGGGAGATGTCCTTACTGAGCTAAACAATGTGGGCTGGAATTATGGTATAAGAAATTCATTCCTTATTGCACAGATCTTCTAAGTAATGCAAACCTGTGGAAACTAAGACTTGAAGAGACTTTTTGGTATCTAATCCATCAATAGGGAAGCATTAGTTATACCTGAACCGTTCCTGATCAGTATTTGGGTGCTTGTAAGAAATTGGGTAATGATGGCAGTTCCACCAGCTACTCACAGAATCTGTTCCAGTGGTTTTGTCTCTAGGTATCATCTTGAAGCATGGCTCCTAAGATGGACAAAATATCCCAGCAGAAGCTTTAACGAGCGCTAAATAGAGTGGAAGGTTTATTTTGCATATCTTACAGTGCTTCTGTTTATACACCTTGGTGTGTTTGCTTTTTTCACAAGAGTATGGCAGTGTTGACTCATGTTCAGTTTGTCATCCACTCTAACCCCAGGTCCTTTTCTACAGGACTGCTGCCTAGCTGCTATTTCTGCTGTGTTGTGTAGTGAACTGTTACTTTAAAAGCATAAATATTAACCTTGATTTATTTCCTAATTATTTTAGACCATTTCGCTAATTTGCCCACATTACTCTGAATTCTTGACTTCTGAAGTGCTTAGCCTCCTCCTTCCCCCCAAGTGTGCAATTTAAAATTACATTCGTGTGTATTTATAACTGTATATTCGTATAGCGGAACAACGTCTGTGCCCACAGAAACAGATTTGATACAACCTTTCATAGTGATACTACCAATTACTTCGAGCGTGTGTCATCTTCAGCTGCTCTCCTGCACATCCATTACTTTGTCCAAAGTTTGCTGAGCTTACTTAGGCAAGTTGCCTGTAAGGAGCATCAAATCTTCTCCTAAGTTAAATGACATCCACATATCCCCATCTGTGAGCCTGTTAAACCTGTCACAGTACAAAAGATTAGTTTGTTGCAATCTGCTCCTAACAAGTCTGGGGCTGTTACTTATCAACTTATTATCTTCTAAAAGTAGTTTATTTGTTCCAATATATTTTTCCAGGAATTGAAATTAGACTGACTGTTCCATAACTACCCAGCTCATGCATACGCTCTTCTTTTTTTTTTTTTTTTTCTTCTTCAATTTAGGGATGCTTTTTCTATTTTTCCACTGTTCTGAAACCTTCCCATTCCACAGCTTTCAAAAATAAATCAGTAGTGGCTCTGAGACAATTTCATCTGGCCAGATACTTCAGAGAGACTGTATTAGAGTCAGCTAACTGAAAATAAAGGCATCATTTTAAGTAAATGGCCCCTTCTGTTCCCCCTCCCCCCCCCAATCAAGTTCTTTCTCCTTTATTGTGTGGGGTTTTTTTACTAACATAATTAAATATTGAGCACTTCTTCATCTGTTGGCTTACTGCTTTTAGCAAGCTGGTCCCACTGTTCATTGCCAGTTACAAATTTCTATTTCTACCTTAATTTCATGACCAACAATCTTGAATCTTCTTATGTCTTTGTGCCCAGACTCGTGATTCTTCCTTTTATAGGATTTTCTGTCTTGTAGAATTCTGGAGACTAAGCCAAACTGCCTTTCAGTAAACTCAGTATAGACTGAACAGGTCAAATATAAGTACTTTTCCAGATCTAGATTTATTCCCATAGTTCTTCTCTGAAACCTTTCCAAATTTTAATCGTCTCAAATCTAAATTCACTGAATAAATGTCAAGCATACGCTGTAGACACTAAATCACTAAAAGTGACTTGCACCACTTCTGGTTACTGTGGTTACCACATAGCAAGAATGATGTACGCGTGATTGCAGTGGAAACTGATCCTATGGCCTGAGTGATGCCAAGAGCCGAAACCATGGCAATGTCGAGACGGGACAGTGAACAATGGATGCCACTTCAGCTGAACAGCTGGATGTGTCTGCACCATCCTTACTAGCCCAGGCCTCGGGTACTGCCCTTCTTCCTCCTTTGGCCTGTTCATCCACTGTCTCCAACTGGTAGCATGCTTTTGCAGTCTGCACCAAAATCACCTTTGTTATGTTTCTCTCTCTTGCAGCCATAAGCTGCATTTCAGGTTTTCTCGATTCATGTAAACCCCTTCTAGGAATCTACCTATAGACTTTGTCTCCCTCCTCGAAAACTTGCCTTTACTTGGGTTGGTAGGAGAGGCAGGGAGGGGTGAATGCAAAAGGTCTGCAAGATGAGAATGGGGAATTACAGGTTTTCTGTTGACGAACTTCCAGCTTGCTAAGTACACAAGCCAGTTTCAAACTTACTATACCAAGAGGCAGCAAAATTAACCTTCTGAGTGGACATCCAGCAAAGCTATTGGAGCACAGCTCAATTGCTGTGAGGGCTCAGAGAAGATCTCTAAAATGCATGATAAGTGGATGGGGAGTTGAGGTCCCACTTAAAGGTTTCGTCACAGGCTTATCAGCACAAAAGGATGAATACCTTGCTTTTGGCAAAATAATTTTTAGCAGAAGAGACACCAGACCTTTAAAATGGAATTTTGGAAGTTCATGATAAATTGAGAACAAGAGCCAAACTGCCCTCACCCAGTGGACTTCTGTTCAGTAACTGACACTTTGTTTATGCACAAGCCTCCCCCCGCCCCCTTTTTTTTAAAAAAAATACTCCCATTTATGATATTCTTTGAATTGAACTCCTAGAAGGGCTAACCATTCATTTAGGGTGTCCAGAAGGTGGTGGGATGTAGTAAAACTGTGATTCCATTTGGAGAAGAGGAGTAAATGCTGTAGCCTGTTTGCTGTTGGAAAACACTAATGCAAAACCACAGAGCAGTTTAACAAATTATATTGTTTCTCCATAATAGTGGTGGTTACTTCGTCAGCCCTTCACCTTTATTCTGTGTTAGTGGCTAGTAACTCTGCTTTTTGCCTGGAGCCAGGTCATGAGCTGGTGTAAATTAGCCTAGCACTAATGAAGTATGTGAAGCTTTGTCAGGTGTCTACAAGTGAAGGGTCACTTTTCTGGTTAAACTAAAGGAGGAATTACTTCTTGGATCTAAAGCCCTCTCATTGTCTGTGTGTATCTTCCCATTCACTGTTCCATTCCAGAATGGTCTTACTGAAGCAGCCACCTGTGAGTTTTTCTTCCCACTTAGGACACTTCTGCTCTAAATCAGATACTTTCGTTTTCTAGATCAGTAATGCAGACAGACCTCCACAGAACAGAACAGAGGTTTAAATACAGCTGTTAGTTCTGGTCACATCTGCAGGATACCCACTCTGTCTGATACTAAACCTTCAGTATCGTGGTTCAACTTATACTAAATATTCAATATAAATTAGCCTTCTCATGCGGTGGGTAAATGTGGTTTGAAAAGATGGTCCAAAGGATTTTTTTAAAGCCAACTGTCCTCTAACCATTAGTCCTTCACCTGTTGTAAATGCTGGAACTGGAACAATGGTAGTACTTCCCACAGGAAACTTGTTTTAAGGGAAACAATGCCTTTTTAAGAGGCTCATGTTAAGTTATTCAGAAGCCTCTGAAATTGTAGCTGCTTATTCATCCCAATAACACTCGCAATAGTTTTGAAGGCCACTCTCTCATACCTCCTACCTACCTTATTCTTTGAATCTATAAGCAAGGTCAGCTGTGGGATCAGACAAGGTTGTTGAGGGCTTTATCCAGACCAAGTCTTAAAGACTTCCAAGGACAAAGGGGTTTATTTTGTGCTGTCTCCTAAGATAGTAACTTAAAGTGTATTTACTGTTGTCTCTTCCTTTTGCCAAGTAATTTCATTTATACAGTACAGAGCTAAATAACTTTCAAAAGTAGTTTTTTTTCCTCAGTTCAGTTAGAACTTTTTTTTTTAAGGTTTTCTGTCTAATCTCTTCATGCATGAATAACACCATTATTCTATTAATTGTTCTTTTATTTATTAAACGAATGATTGCAAAATCTGGTAGTAAGCATTAGGATCATGTAGGGAAAAGAATTCTGTAACAGATGTAGATGCTTTTTATTTCTGTTAAGAATCCATGCATTGAAGAACACATATATGGAAGTAAAGCTGTCTGCTTATACTATAGTTTACATTGAACATTTGGACTAATGTACATACAATGATAATTGTAATGTAGGGATTAGAAAGCATTTAACAATAAGTATGAGGCTAATTGTTTTACAAAATAACGCTGTGTACCAGAATCTGGTTTTGTAACCATTCTGTGTACCAGAATCTGGTTTTGCTAATCACCATTTAGTATTGGTAATTTTGGACTACTTTTCCATCACCCTTTCTGAAAGTGCCCTCAAGAAATCTTAGTGCCTCTTCCATATATAGTGAGCTTGATAAACTATTTATCAGATTCGTGTTTAAAGTCTTGTGCTTATAAAGTCTGTTTGCTTACATTCCTGAATGACCTTGTTCATTGCAGCTAAAATAGCTGTATTAAGTGCTAGTTACCTTCCCCTCTGTGCAGGAGTCTGACCGAAAAAGATGCCACTTCCACATGTATGTGGAATACACATTTTAGAAGCTGAATTTAACTCACTAGAAGCTGAATTTAACTCACTTCCTCATGTACGTGGAAGAGAGTTAAAATTCTTCAGAGATGCTCAGTGAGCACATCTTTTATTTTATAGCATGACTTCACTGGCTGTGACTGTGTTCTGAGCTTGTAGTACATTCTGTATGTGCTGGAGCCACACGCTGACATGAAAGTAATGCTGCAGTATCTCCTGTGATCTCAAAATCCAGTTACAATTTATTTTTAAAAGTCAGAATATTTGGCTTAGATATACTGACAGCATAACATTCATTTTAATAACATTTGATCTGAGATTCAAAACCTTCTTAAAACGGTGGCTACTCTATATGTTCCTACAATACACGTGCTTTGGAGAATCCTTCTATGTGTTCTTACACTGGAGGCATATATGCCCATAGGTTATTTCAGTTTAGCATATGCTCACCAGTCGTCAAGGAATAATGAGTAATTTTTCCCTACAAAGTCCTCCTATTTCTGAAGTCAGGCTGGATTTAGTAAGCACTCTTCCAAAGCCCTAAATACCTTGAAATCTCTTATCTCCGTTTCTTCCTTGGTGTTTCATATCAAAGAGACTAGTTTTGCCAAATGAACAAAACCTAAAATTTGAAACAGGCTATTTGCATACAGGATTTAGTCCAGTGTATGCCTATCTGTGTTAGCTGAGAGGATTCTTCAGAAGGCATTTCCACTGAATTATGTGAGGCTACCCATATATCTGAAGCTCGCCAGCTGTATAAACATTTGTGAGATTGATAATAGGGAAGTCCTGCTAACAGAATGGACAATGAGAGATATACTAGTTGTTGAGAGAACAGAAGCATGTATTGGACAAATTAAAGAGGAAATAATAAAATTGTTTTGAAAACCCAATTAAAGAAATGGAGGAGAAAAAAAAACCCTGATGTAGACTTGCACGAGGACTGTGTTTAAAAGTGTGTCCAACAAATTCATCTTTCATAGCTTTCAGCTATGTACATACCACAGAAATTGCCATCTTAAGAAATACAGAGTTCTAAATGCCTTTATTTATGAAATAGTCTTCTAAAAAAATCCAAAACCCCCTTAAAAAGAGAAATGTGCAGTTCTGTATGGGCCACGTAAGAAATCAGTAACATATTTCCTTTCTCCTCTCCTTCTTGAGACACAAGTCATTGACTGCATTTGGAAAGTGTTAAACTACCTTTTTATGAGAACGGGTACTTTGACAGATCAGTCCATTAAAAATAGCCTCTACTGAAATACACATTTTAGAAGCTGAATTTAAACTATCCTGAATAATAAAGCTTTTTAGCAGTGTTTACAGTCTTTGCTTTATAGGACACCCAAAAAGTGCTGCTTAGCTTTCTTACCAAATATTACCCTTCGGTCCTCAACCTGAGCCACTCACTTTATGATAATGCATTTCCATTTCCAGAAAGTGATCCACCTCCCTTTTCCTGTCCTTCTATTACTGTGTCTTCACTAGTAACTGCCCCTAAATGTTAGTTTTGAGGAAAGCTGAACCACCTCCAGCTTCCCTCCAGCCCCGCCACTAATCTCTGCCTAAAAACATAGGAAGGGAAGAGAAAGAACTTGATGACTTTATTGCTTTCTTGAAATAGTGAGTTTGTTTAACAATATCTGAACTTTTTTTTTTTTTTTTAACAAAATGCACCCTATTTCTTTTTTTTAATTTTGCATGTGGAAAAATACCAGATATTGTGGAAACACTTCAATTCCATATCAGTCCATTAAATACTAAGTTTATGGCTCCACTGTAGTAAATTTGATGCTGGGTCTACCTCAGCTAGAGAAACTTGGAGTCAAGTGGGAGTGTAGATGCATGAGGTGGTTTTCTTAGTTTTGTTGTTGTTGTTCTTTTTTGAACAACAAACTACTTGCATGCTTTGCAACTGCAATCTGAAGAGCATTCCAACAAATTAATGGGATTATAGTTAGATATATATATATAAGTAACTCTAACACGGGCGTATAACATACCTGAAGAAGAAAACAGAGCATGTAGCTTTGTTTCCTTTGCAGAACATTTTAAAAGTACAAACATAAATATTTGTTCAGCTTCTCAGCTTAATTTCACTTGAATAGGTAGAGGACAGTTGAATATTTAATGGATTTTCTTACATGGGTTAGGAGTGAGTAAACCAGAGAACAATCCATCGGAATCACGAGGGCTTTTATTTCTGATGTTGTGAGCTGTTTCGTGACTCCTCATTGTCATGACTTCAAAAATAATTTGCTAGGGCTGCCAGTTTTCTCATGTGAAAATACGGAATGGAGGCACTAATTGCAGTTTGGCTTTCTCACACACAAGTCACGTATCCAAAACACATACCGTGATTCCCTTTAATGCATCTGCACTTCAGATGCATCTTTGCTTCAAGTGTGTCTGTCTCGATTTGTATTTTTGCGCCAAAGTTTTCTAGGCCAAGTCAACTTTTGTTCTCCAATGGTGTAAGAAAGAAAGAAAAAGCCTTGCTTTTTTAAAAACAAACAAACGAAAAAACCCCCACAAACCTATACTGTTTCTTATTCTGGTGTAATAAGCTTCCTGAAATTCCTGCTGTCTCCCTCCCTCCCCACCTCTGTTTCTGGGAGACTTGCAGCATAAGGAGTTGGGGGGGGCTCTTGCATTCCATCATCTCAAGCGAGTGACGAACGCGGGGTAGTCGGCGCGTTTCTGATCTCACCGATTGAGCTCTTTTGAGTCCCTAATAAGAAACGCAACTAATTTGCCTGGGGCTATTCCCCGGGGACTTTCTTTAGCTGCTGCATCCCCCTGGACCGGGCTACGGTGCAACGTGCGACGCTTTCTCCTCCCCGTCCCCCCCCCCCGGCCGGTGCGCCGCCCGTCCTCGCAGGGGCGGCCGGGGCCGACCGAGCGCTCAGGGCCGCGCCGCTTCGCCACGCGGAAGGCAGCCTACTCCCGTCGGTTCCCCTCGGCCGCTTTCTGCCCCTGCGCTGGACGGAGTCACCTCTCCCTTCTCCCGCTCCGCCAGCACGGCCCCGCACACCGCCCCACCGGCGCACCGCGGGCCCGGAGGAACGGAGGAGCCGGCCGCCCGGCCCCGCTACCCGCGGGCGATGGGTGACCGCTGCCCGCTCCCCAAGGGAGGCTCCCCGTAGAGGCGGGAAAAGAAACGGCCCCGCAGGGGCCGGAGCCGTCGCGGTCCCCGGCCGCGCCGACTCCACCGGGGGAGCCCGGCGCGGGGGGGGGGGGGGGGGGGGGAAGGGGTGAGGCGCCCTCCGCACGCGCGGCCGCCCGGGCGGGGCCGCGGGGCCGCCGGGAATGGTGACGTGTCCCTCAGGCCCCGCCCCTTGGCGGCGGTGTATATAAGGGGCGGCGTTCACGCCGTCGGTCTTTTTCGCTACGGGTTTGCCGCCACCGCTGAGGTGAGGCGCGTCCGCGTGGGGCAGGCCGGGGAGGGGCAGGGCCGGGGCCCGCGTACCCCGGGGGGGTCTGGCGATGCGCCGGGACCGGGCGCCGCTGCCGCCGCCGCGAAACGGTGCGCTGTGAGGCGGGGGCTGGGGGGGGTGGGGGAGGGAGAGCGCACGCTGGGGAGGTGGCGACGCGTCGTCCTTCTCGATTCCACTCCCGCCTCTGGGCTGGAGACCGGGGAGCGGCGTGACTGTGCCGGCGTGGGGCAGGAGGCGCCCGGCCAGCTGCCCCCTGCCGCGCAGGTGGCGGGTGGCCCGTCGCGACGGGACGGGCGGCGGCGCGGCCCGTCGGCCGCCGTGGGGGCCGGTCGGGCGCCGCCTGGGCCGCGGTGGGGGTGGGGTGGGATGGGGCACGAGCGAGAAAAATGGCCGCTCGCCTTTCCTGCCTGCCGCGAGCGCCACAAAATGGAGGACGCGGCGGCCCGGGCGGGGTGAGTCACACAAAGGAGCGGGCCGGCCCCGCCCTCCGCGCTGCCCGTCGGCCCCGCCGCGCCGCCGCCCCGCTCCCCGGCCGCCGGGGGTAACTCGAGCCCGGAGGGGGCGACGCGAGGGGCGCTCCGCGGGGGCTCCCGGCCGGCGCCCGCCCGCCCGCTCCGCCCCTCCCCTCCCCCGGTGGGGCGGGGCCGTGGCCTCCATCCCGGCCGGGCCTACGCGGCCGCCCCGCACGCGGAGGCGCCATGGCCGGCGGCGGCGGCCCGCTGCTCCCCTCCCGGCGGCGCTGGGGTGGGCGTTCGCACTGGAGACGTAACGCGTGTTTCTCTGGGAACCTCGCAGGTGCCGATTCTCTTTTGCCGAAAGAAAGATCTTGACGAACATCCAAAATGGGAAAGGAGAAGACCCACATCAACATCGTCGTCATCGGCCACGTCGATTCTGGCAAGTCCACCACCACCGGCCACCTCATCTACAAATGCGGTGGCATTGACAAGAGGACCATCGAGAAGTTCGAGAAGGAGGCTGCTGAGGTGTGTGGGCTTGTGACGTCCAGCAGAATGTCGGGGTGCGGGAATGTAGAGAGAGAGTCAGAAAACTTAAGTTGCAAACTGTTTGGTGGCCACAGGGAGGCGGTTTGGTCGAAGCCGTCCCAGTAGCTGAACAAGTGCATAAGTGTTCTGCGGCCACAGGGCGGCAGTTAGGTTGCAACTGTCCCCGTAGTTGAACTCAAATGTTGAATCCGCCATTATGTTATTTGGCGAAGCTCAAATTGTGGAGTGTAGAACGAGGGAAAAGAAAGGTAGTCGAGACCCAAACAATTCTATGATTCTATGTCTGGAATCATAATTGTTCCCAGCTTCAGTCTTTGCATACGTGCAAAGCTGAGGATCTTCAGTTGAGGATAAAACTAAAGAAGTTGCTCTGATAAGGCTTAATTTTGAAAATAAGAAAAGTATGGATTTTGGTGTTTGAATTTGTAGAAGGTCTTACTGATGATAATTTTTTTTACTGTAATAACAGCATAGGTCTTAATAAGCACATCACAGAATGAAACGTAGTGAATGTTGGGCTGAGCGACAGTTAAAATGTTGATTATTGCAGGGATTGCATTAGTGGGAGAACTTAAATTTGTAGAGGACACTTGATAGTAGGGCTTAGGCTCAAGAGATCTGTTGTAAAGATGTGTTACTGTAATTAACAAGCTGTCAAGAGGGCTAAACTGTCAACAGGTTAAATAACAGAAAACTGTCGGCATCTCTCGCTAGTAGTGCCAACCGTATCTTGTTGCTTATTTTACAAGCAGCAATGTCTTTCAAGTATTAAACCACTAGCTATTCTTAGATTACTCTTTAGCCAGTGTGTGATCCTTCTGAAGCAAATGCAAATATATATCATTCTTTAAAAAAAAAAAAAATTGGCTTTTTTTTTTTTAAATCTGTAGATGGGCAAAGGTTCCTTCAAGTATGCCTGGGTCTTGGACAAGCTGAAAGCTGAACGGGAGCGTGGTATTACTATTGATATTTCCCTGTGGAAATTTGAAACAAGCAAATACTACGTCACCATCATTGATGCTCCTGGACACAGAGACTTCATTAAGAACATGATTACTGGAACTTCTCAGGTATGTAAATAGAACTAAGGAATTTGGGAGTTCAGGCGGGTTGTTCCTTGGTTGGTTGGAGGGTTCCCCTAATACCTTGACACATGTGCAAGTGCTATAATGAGAGTTTTTTCCTTTGTTTTCAAAGGCTGATTGTGCTGTCCTGATTGTTGCTGCTGGTGTTGGTGAATTTGAGGCTGGTATTTCCAAGAACGGGCAAACCCGTGAGCATGCCCTTCTGGCTTACACCCTGGGTGTAAAACAGCTGATTGTTGGTGTCAACAAGATGGATTCCACTGAGCCACCTTACAGCCAGAAGAGATACGAAGAGATTGTCAAAGAAGTCAGCACTTACATCAAGAAAATTGGCTACAACCCAGACACTGTAGCTTTTGTGCCAATTTCTGGTTGGAACGGAGACAACATGTTGGAGCCGAGCTCTAACGTAGGTTTGACATTTGTTTGTATTAAGAAATGAAACTGGGAGGATTATTGAGATAAATTAGGTAATAGTAAAACGCACATGTTTTTCAGTAGTTATGTTTGGAGGTGAAAAATCAAATCCCAGCACTTCACAAATTCTTACTCTACAATAGCATACTGAGATAATACTAAGATACAGCGCTCAATCTTTTGAAGCCTTGTGCCATTACACTTGGCAGACAGTTTACACCTGGGCTTGTTTTCGTTACAGATGCCCTGGTTCAAGGGGTGGAAGGTTACCCGAAAGGATGGCAATGCCAGCGGAACCACCCTCCTTGAAGCTTTGGACTGTATCCTTCCACCAACTCGTCCAACTGACAAACCTCTGCGTCTGCCTCTTCAAGATGTCTACAAGATTGGCGGTATGTGTTCTCTATAATGCTTCCTGCTTGCCAGCATCTGCTCTTGTGTGGGACAGAAATGCAGTTGTTTGCCTTGGGAGCTGTTTTTTCAAGTGGAAACTACAGAATAGTGGGTTTGAGTGTTTTTTTTTTCTATAAGAGCATATATTCATTGAGCTGAATTACTAATGTTGCTTCTCTCTTGCAGGCATTGGTACTGTACCAGTTGGCCGTGTGGAAACTGGTGTTCTGAAGCCAGGCATGGTGGTTACGTTTGCCCCTGTCAACGTTACAACTGAAGTGAAATCTGTTGAGATGCACCATGAAGCCTTGAGCGAAGCTCTGCCTGGTGATAATGTTGGCTTCAATGTTAAGAACGTGTCTGTGAAAGATGTTCGCCGTGGCAATGTTGCTGGTGACAGCAAGAATGATCCTCCAATGGAAGCTGCTGGCTTCACCGCACAGGTAATTTTTTGCAGCTGTTTGAAATGTAGTTCTCTATTGTGAAAGCTAAGCTCTAAAGTGACATAGACTTGTGTTCTTGAGATGTATTTGCTTGAAGCTAATCACATGAAAGCCATGGCTCTGTAAGACACATCAGTATTATCTCAGAGTTAACTTGGCTTTCTTGGTTTTCTAGGTTATTATCCTGAACCACCCTGGCCAAATCAGCGCTGGTTATGCCCCTGTGCTGGATTGCCATACTGCTCACATCGCGTGCAAATTTGCTGAGCTCAAAGAGAAGATTGATCGCCGTTCTGGCAAGAAGCTGGAGGATGGCCCCAAATTCCTGAAATCTGGAGATGCTGCCATCGTTGATATGATCCCTGGCAAACCCATGTGTGTCGAGAGCTTCTCTGACTACCCTCCTCTTGGTAAGGCATCTCTTAAAACGTGTTAATACTGGTCTCTGGAAAAGGTGCTCCTCCAGTATTGGGATGTGTAGTGTGTTCTGTAAAATGGTGTTGTAACTGTGGTTTCAATAGAGGCTTTGAAGTGGAACCAAAATTTCAGCGGTACAGGGCTACACTCTAAATTATGTCTCTGTGTGCCAGTCTCCAGCGTTTTGCTGTCCTAGAGTGGTATTCGCCTGTTTAACCCTAAGTTGTGTGTTGCTGCTGTGTGGATAACTTAGTGCTTGTGGGTTTGTAGCCCTCGACAGAAACCATAAAACATGTTTTTGTTTCCAGGTCGTTTTGCTGTGCGTGACATGAGGCAGACGGTTGCTGTTGGTGTCATCAAGGCAGTTGACAAGAAGGCTGGAGGAGCCGGCAAGGTCACAAAGTCTGCCCAGAAGGCCCAGAAGGCTAAATGAAAATTCTGTACATCAGCTGCCACCTCAGTCTTAATCAGTGGTGGAAGAACGGTCTCAGAACTGTTTGTCTCAATTGGCCATTTAAGTTTAATAGTAAAAGACTGGTTAATGATTACAATGCATCGTAAAAGCTTCAGAAGGAAAGGAATGTTTGTGGACCATTTGTTTCGTGGCAGTTTAAGTTATTAGTCTTTAAAATCGATAAATTTTTTAAAATGGAAACTTGACCAAAAATCTGTCACAGAATTTGAGACCATTAAAGCAAAAGTTCAATGCTATGTCTCTGTGTTCTTTGGGTTAACGTTAAGTTCATAGAAAAAACTATATACAGTCCCTGGTGGGATCAGAAAGCATCAGTGTTACTTGAGTATGTTCAGAAGTTGCAAAGCAAATACTCAAAATTTGTTGTTTGTTGAAGAGTAGAGAAAAAATCAGCTGCAGGTTTAGTTTTAACTCATCTAAGCCTTAAAAAAAATTATTTCTCTGGTGCTTTCTTAAAAGGTGGTTTCTAGATTGGATAGCACAAATGTCTGGTAACAGTTAACGTTATTTTGGTGCATTGTGTGATGCACTGAGTAAACATAAGAAATCTTTAGATCGGGAAGAAATAGTGTAAACAAGACATTTAACCTTGAAAAAGCATTAACAAAGAATCAAGCGTTGGGTTTCCCATAAGACTTGTACACAGATTTTTTTCTAATTGCTAGCAGAGACATTTTTTTTCTGGGGAACCGATTAACTCTTGTCTAGATCTTTCAAGATTAAACACTTCTGTCTAAATGTTTTCTAATATATAGTGAGACATAAAACAGCTAAACTGCCCATTGGGCAATTGCTGAATGACCCATTTATAGCATCTTGCTTAGCTTTTATTTCAAGAATAAAAGTGAGGGAAAAAACAGCAGAAATTTCCACTGACTCCCAACAGGATGGTGTTTGTACCTGTCCTGCATGGTGGTTTTGAATTTTTGAACTTCTGAGTCAAGGATGTCTCTAGAATTTCTGCTTGGAGACATCCTGGTGTGTTTCCCAGAGTGAAGTGATAAATGCGCGCTGCTGTGTCAGCACCAGAAGTCATGGCTGGACTCTGCTTGCTGTCTTTTTAACAATGGGATTGAAGATTTGGATCGGACAGTCAGATGAAGTGGAACTGGGTAACTAGTCTAAAAGGTTACAATTAATTACTGGATAAATAGTCCCAGTAAAGCATTTTGGGCTGTAAGAAATGCCAGCTGTAATCAATGCAGATTCCAGAACAAAAAATCTTGCTTCGAATTGGTAAATGGAGACAAGCAGTTAATGGATAATAGGTCTGGCTTGCATAATGGTGCAGCTGTTTTATTAACCTTTAACACAGTTTCCCCACAGCATCCCCATGCAAGTTGAACAAGAATTCAGTATCTTTGAAGGGTTATTGTTCTGTGACACCAGTATGTTTGTTCTAACAGCTATATTTCTCTCGTTTATTTTCCTTTCCTTCTTCAGCTATGTGCTTGCTCTGCAGGAACTCATTAACATATCTGTACTGCTTGGATATGCTTGGATAATCCTGAAACTGCTGTTAACTTGTTTTCATGCTCTTTGCTTTGAGTTGGACCTTTTCTCTCTTTTCTGCTCACCTTCTGTGTCTTAACTGCAGTAAAACCTCGGAGCGTTATACACTGTGTTTGAAGGTATAGATGTACCGAGTACAGTGGCAGCGAGGGCTAGAGCACTTCAGTCTCTAGAAGACTACGGAATTTGGTAAAGGAATCTCATGATTCTGAAATCCTGAAGGTTTGTTAGTATCCCCAAGGTGCCAGGAAGTAGGTAACTTCAAAATTGAGACAGATGCACTGTTGCCACAATAAAGCTGAAGTATCTTGCCAGATCCTTGCATGCTTTTCTTTAAACCGCTGCCTTTTTTTTTTTCCCAAGAGACTTTGGTCAAACTGGTTTAGCAAAGTGCAGAGTTCTAATTTGGATGAAAATAAAAACGGCTTTGGCACGGACTGCACCCTCAGAGCAGCGATGTGTTGGATTTCTTGGGCGTTGCTGTGCAGGTGCAGGATGTTTGGTTCAGCCGGTGGTGGCCTGGGTGTGCGACACCCCGGCTCTCTGCAGTTCCTCTGCCCTCTCTGTGCAGTGTGGTCTTCAGCTGGGAGCGCTTCCTTTGTTACAGTTTGGAAACTGGCATGTAATAAGGCCAGTAAACTAAGGCCTTAAGGCAAAATGAGGTTTGAAATAGCATCAGGTGCTGGAAGTGTCCCTGATCCCCAGCAGTGGAGGCTGAAGGAGGGGCAGGGACTAAAGGCAGGTGGTGCAGCTCTTTCCAGAGGCCGTTTTCCTCTCATCAGCTGTGCATAGATCAGAGGAACTACAGCGTGGCAACTGCAAAAGCTGCTGGGAAGATGTTTCGTGTTAAAATTGCCCAGCTGATCAGGTGCGGGAGTCATAGTTGGTGGGGGGGGTGGTTCTGCCTCTCTAGGAGGGGGGGAGGGGGGGAAAAAGCTGAAGCTTAGAGAACAGACAGTATTGCAGCTAACAAATTTACATGGTACGCAGTAAAAACGGACGTTTGTGAGTGCTCTGCCTGCGATACTAGCAATTGCTTTCAAGTATTTTAAACCTCAGTTTTACACAAACGCTGATTTTTGTTAATTTTTTTTTTTCTACTATTGTAGCCCAGTTTTGCTTTCTATGCACTAACGCAATGCCATCTCAGTTCTTTTATTAATCTTTGACTACCTGGGGAAATTGTTAGACTTTTGTAAACAAAATTTGGGAATAAAACTACTTTGGTCAAACTTTTAATAAATGTTAATAGCTGAGAACTGCATTTGTCTTCTGACTGCTTATTTCTTTAAGCACCTTTGACAGCTGTCCTTAACTCTTTCCATACTGTCCTGTAATACTGGTGATGTTTATACAGAAGTGTGAAAACATAATGCCGTGGTGATGGAGCTAGCTGAAGGCAGACTGGCCAGAATATTGGCCTTATTTAATCTGTTTTGAGTTTTATTGCTGAAGGTGGCAGTGGGGAGCTGAAAGACAAACATAATTTCCTTACTAGTTGATGCATGCTTTGGGAGTCCGGAGGGCTTTTAGTACACAGAAATATTCCAAAAATCTATGTGGTGGGGTGTGCAGAGACTCGGATACAGCAAAGCCTGGTCTGTGTAGGAAAACAGCGCAATCATAGTGGTTGTAGCTAGGTAACTTCTTGCTCAGTTTGGTTTCCCTGGGTGAGTATTTTAGACTGGAATAAAAGGGGCTCTGCTAAGGCTACTGCCCCAGGGTTTTTCAGTTGTATCTCAGACCAGCTTGTGCTAGGCTAGTAACTGGAGCAGTTAATTTTACTGGAATTGAAAGACTAATTCACATGCTGATTGTAGCTGGCTCAATATATTTTGAAAGGTATTGACAAACTGACAAATTACTGATTGTTTCTCTAAATGCATATTTTAAATTTTAGATTTTCTCAAAATAAAACAATGTAAAACCAAATTAAACTGTGTACTATGTGGGGATATCTTTTTCCTCGTTGGTGCTGAAGGATTCAATGTTGTGTTTTGATCTGGATCAAAAATGCAACTCCCCTGGTTTTAATCTATATTCTTTAATCCTTTATGTTTAATATTTACCCGACTTAATTCAAATCTGCGAGCTTCTCTGCACTGGTAAGGTGGCAGTTAAACACGTATTTTTCTCAAAAGCTGCTGGATGAAGTACTGAGGAAACATGGAGATGAATGGGAGCGTGATTTCCCTATGGGCGTCTCCAGCCTATGAGCGGGGAGACGGTGGGGCTGAACACCTCCGAATTTGTGCAGGTTTTGTTTATTTCTTCCTTTAAAAAACCTTTCAAAAACACCAACTTGAAAGTATTTAAGCTTTCGTCAATGAAACACCCCTCGTGGGCCAAACACACACTGTCAAGGGTGCTGTAGCAATAGGTTTGCCCTCGGTGTCCTGATGTACCTCACTAGGGCTTTCTCCTGGCTCTCCTGAGCGAAGCAGTGCAGTAGCTTGATTGTCCGAGATCAGCACAAACACAAATCCATGAGTTAATACGCTATTTTTTTCATATTATGCAGTCACTGGAAATAGCCAGAGCCAGCTCACCTCTAACTCGGGGCTCCGCCTGCCCTGCCAGTGGCAGTCACGGTCACTTTTTCCCTTTCAGCTCAGTAAAATCTGGATTATTCAACACAAAAGGGAAGAGCCACAGCGGAGCCCGTTTTTTCCCTCCGCAGGGCTCAGTGCAGCCTGCTGGCTGGCAAGGTAGCCCCATCCCAAACCCACACAGAGAGGGAAAGGCAAGAGCACCTTCCCCCCCGCCCCAGAGGGGTTTTATTGCAGGTAGGGCTAAAATTGAAAAGAAAACTTCAGGTTCTACTGATGTGCAGCCACCTGGGTCCATCTTAAGCAAAACTCCCATTTTTTTTTCTTTGACATATGTGTGTGTATATATATATACATAATGTGCATACTTTCTTTTGGTTTTAATTACTGCAGTTGCCAGACTTCTTAAAAGCCTGCAGTTCCTGTTTTGAATCTGGATTCTAAGCTAATTCCTTAGTAAATAGGGGAAAAAACCACGAATGACTAAATACATATTTATGTATTTTTTATATAACTAACTAAATAATATAATATAGATATTTTTATTATCGTTAAATATTCAGTAAATACTTAGTTTTATAAGATGGACTGTGGCTCTGCTAACAGGGCATGGGTATTTTGGAGAAAGAAACACAGACCTGTTTGGTGTTGAGTTGTCTCTGTGTAAAACAAGCCCCTAAAGAGCCTTTCTCAGAGAAGAAAAGAGAGTAGATGAATTTAAATGTAATTATAGGTTTGCTCCTACTTGACTGTTATGTCTAGTAATAATAAGTAGCATTACGTAGTCTGCTGCTAAAGTGCTTTTATGGACGGCAGTGCTCTAATTCCAGAGAAGAAGAGGATGCACAGGGACCATGGGAAAGGAAAGCGCAACCCCGAAGGAGAGCGGAGGGGCCTTGCCCTGCGCTGCCACAGTCACTTCCTCACCAGGGTAATTCCTGCAACTCATTTCTGGGCACGAATCCCCGGGATTCCCACCATCGTGGTGCAGCCAAGGAGAACTGAGATGACGGCATGCGACGTGGCTGCTCCAGGTCTGGTAGAGCCGCTTCCAGCTCATGCCTGACACCCACCACTGTCAGCCAGCCCCGCTCTGGGTCAGCGTCACCGAGCCAGCCCACGGCCACCCAGCCAAAGTCCCGCGAGGCGCAGCAGGACAAGGATGAAACCTCCCTGCAGCGGTCAGCTCAGCAGCACCAGCCACAGCAGCCTTTCCACTTGTGACTCTGAAAATCCCTTATGCCTGTGACACGAGCCACCACCTGGTCACAGGTGGCAATTTTCAAGTTAAGCCACGTAAAATTGCAACCGAGAGGACTGGTTGTGAGCCCGTTGTCAGCTCTCCCCTCTTCTTGCTGCCCTGTGCAAGTGAGCATGTTTCCCACCTGGCTCGGTGCCTGATCTTCAACTAACCACATCAAGCGCTAAGTCACTTAGAAGGAGAACAGTGTGTGCTTATCGGTCCCCAGCGGTGCCTGAAAATGTGTCTCCTGGGGCTTGTGCTGGGAGCTGCAGCTGATGCTAGACATGAACCCCTTCGTGTCATGTGTCTCCCGTCTCCGCTGGCCTTTGCCAAGCCCTGGTCCCCCGCGGAGCCGTCTGCATCCTGTTTGCAGTGGCTCTGCAGACACACTGCCACAGAGGGCACTAACTCTGAAGGGACATGGATGGAGAAGCTGAGGACGAGGACATGCTCAAGCCTGTGGTTCACAGCAGAGCACCCCAAGGGGACATTACAGGTTGTCAAAACATCTAGAATTAAGTCTGCCAAGAGGTGAAGAAGTTGCAGCCTCCGGCTTTCAGGCTAGAAGATGTGCCACCACTGCACTCCTCAGCACAGGGGTCAAGGCCCAGGCTGTGTGTGTGGTGACTACACGATGGTGACTATGGAGTCAGAGAGCCTCTGGTGGGAATCCACAGCTGTCTCCTCTCTCCAAGTTACACATGCAGAATTAAGCCTACGCCATAGTAGACAAGAGACAAAAGCACGGTTTTGCTTCCCTAAAGCATCTCTGTTGTTAAAACAATAGATCAAGGATTAATTCCCTTTTTCTCTGCCCGTTTTGTAAATGCAACTTCAGAGCAAGTCTCCCATCTCCCAGATGAATGCTCAGGCCACCACTAACTTTCAGCACAAAAGGGGAATGACACACTTCAGTTCTCACTGGCCCTGTGAAGCCATGGCAAGAGACGGAAACAAGCACGTGGAAGGACTCTGAGCACCACAGGCCATGGTTTGGGGTGAAGCACAGAGAGCACCGCCCCGGTGGAAACAGCAGCTCCTCAGGGACAGCAGATTCCTCCTGCATCCACTAAATGGGGTCTTCAGATACTTGTCACTGAGTGGAGGAGCACAACCTGGGAGGCACAGGCATCAAAGCTGATGAACACCTGAGCATCTAAAATAACTGCAAGGGAAGATCATTACTCACCGAAGTGCAAGGGCAATGCTCAACTAGGACACACATCTGTGCTCACAAGGGCCAGCAAAGTGGGGAACCAAGGCAAGCTGTTTAGCAAAGCCACTGCTGCACCATTGCGAGCATTCCAGCAGCACTGAGACCACCAAAGATTGGGTTGTGACAGCTTTTAGTGTCTCCTAGTGTAAAACGTGTTCCCATTTTTCTCTTGCTGTCATCTTCCTGGCAGAAATAAAGAAAAGATGAAGAAATTGGGCAGTCCAAGTTCTGTATAAAATGAAAAATCTAAGATAGGAAAGGAAGACAACGGTTGTCTTCAAGATCTGGTACTAGATAGAACAGTAGAGATCTGAGAAAATTTGGCTTTGGGAAAATTGCTGATCACCAGGCTTGTATTCTGCAGGAGGGAAAAAAGAGACTCACACTGAAACAGAGAACACACAGACCCTTGGTATGTGCAAGGAGTCAGGCAACCTCACCAGGCATCCTACCCTCCCTGCTCTCTTGGTCACAGTAAGGATTACAGGAGGACAAAGCGCAATTCATTACCACACAGCCAAGGAAAAGCAAGCAGACGCCCATGTTTAAGTCAGGCTCCTCTGGTTCTGCCCTTCCCATCCTGTCGGCCTCAGCGAGACCACAGGACCTGTGAGGGTCTAAGCTCACTTGGTCTTCATGTAAAAACCAAACCTTGGACCTTGTAACAAATCCCCAGTGGAGTTAGAAAGCAGATAGCATGATGTCTGCATCCTATCTGCCCACACTCCTTAGAGCAGATTATTTAGCCTTCCTGTGCTTGATTTTCTTAACAAAATGAATAAAACTACTTGTCGCTATGATTTCTTCTCGTGCTAAAAGTCTTCTCAAACAAGAACCGTTCAACAAGCACAAGATGTTGTGGCAAGCCCGAAATATGTAAAACTAAAACCGGAGGAACAGCCAGTCCTCAGGCTTGTGCGCATGCCAGGTTTTCCATTTCAGCAAATACGGACATCATTAAGCCACATCTGTGAACAGAGGACACTCTGTCTTTACAAGGGAGCTCACCAGTGGCCAAAGACCCACTTCATGCTGAATATCTAGAGAGAGGAGTTGTTGAAAGAGGTCTGCTGGAAAGCAACACTTCCACACACTTCTGACTTCAGTTTCCTTGGGAGTTAGCAACTCTCTCCTCCACTTTCTAACTCTTAGATCATGGCTGTGCATTATTAAACTGCTAAAAGTAAGAAAAGCAGAAGCCTGCTCCTTCTGTTCTTCGACACCGGTGCAGCCCAGCTCACTGGAATCAGCCTTTGCCTTACGCTGGTGTAACAAAGGCCTTTGTAGCACAGAAAGCCGAGGAAAAAGCATTTGCTTTTGCAGCAGGGCGCAAGGGGCTTGCCTTTCAAGACACACATCATTGGAAGCAGTATCTTCCCGTCCAATGACTGCTGACAAGAACTAGGAAATGCAGTTTTGAAATTGCAGAAACTGCTTAAAAGGAGGAGGATGAAGGTGTCAATAGGGCTTCCTTCCTGGTCTGCAAAAACTATATCCAAGTTTTCAGAGGCATAGTTACATCGAAACAAACACAATGCAAAGATAATGCAGTGAAGAAAGCACGAAACTTTCTGGATCAGAAGCTCTGCTGCTTCACATTAGCTTTTCTGAGCCACTCTGACATGAACTGACCTACAGATCATGTGTCTAAAGCGGTTCTCTAGAAGCCAACAGCTGGTGACAGGGAGATGCTTTCAGGCAAGCAGATGATGGCCCAAAGCAAGCTGTAAGCTCTGTCCATCCTCCTGCTGCACGACAGGGCCTCTGTCACAAAAATTGTTTGCTCAGTCTCCTTTCTCTGGACAGGAAAGGAATCACTCACCCAGAGCAAGTAAGACAGAGCAAAGTCCAGGGTCATAATTTCAAAATGATAACTCTATATACATGGTTTACGGCTGGACTCGATGATCTTAAGGGTCTTTTCCAACCTAAATGATTCTATGATTTAACTGCAACAAAACTTGTTTCCAAGCCGGTTTGCCTGATCAACTCAGAGGATGTTCAGAAACGAGACTATCATCAGAGACTGCAGTCAAAGTCAGGTAAGGATTAAGCAGGTGCCCATCAACAGCTTGAATTTATTGATTCTTGATGGTGCATGACAGATCAACTGTCCAAAGTGTATCTCATTCAGACCTTGTTGTATCACTGTCACTTGCAGGATCAACGCCAATGAGAAAACCCTGGCCCTGCTCCCCAGCCACCCGCCCCCTGACTCCCAGCACATCACTCTGTCAGCCACCATGCTGCCCGGAGCTGGGGCTCCTGAAGCAGGTACTGACCTTCCCCCCACCTTCCTCAGCACCCTGGCCTAGGCAGCGAGTCTCACTCCAGCTGCCTTCAGCAGCCCGGTAGCAAATCTCACCCCACCTTACCCGCATGAACTGTGACCCAGTGAATTGCCAAGGCTCTAAGTTAAGTGACAACCAAGTTCTTCAGCGAGTTTCAAGAAAGCTTTATTTATTTTGAAGGAGAAAAAAAAAGTCCAGGACGCAGTGTTTACATTCAATGTCTCCTATGTAAGTTTAAATATTCCTGTGGCACACGTTTTCACAACCAAGTGTCTCCTATTGGCTGACATCACATTAAAACACCAGACCACGCGCAGTCTCTGCACAGCTACGAACACGAGTACTAAAGTCCACAGAGCACGCTTTCCAGCTCAAATCCTCTTGTGCTGCCGTGGGTTTAGCATAGTAACATCTCTTCCTCATTTCAGAAGTGCAAAACACCGTCCTTTCCAAGATGCTTCAGAACAGATTTTGACCATCCGACATTTTCCAAATGAGTGGAATTTTAAAAATACTTCCTCTGTCTTTTCATTTGGATTGGCAAAATCACAGGCTGCCTTTAGGTTCCTGAGCTTTTACTTGACGTTTGCGCATTCGTCATCTTTGTTCCACTCAATGACAATGCCACAGGACACTGGAACTGCTTTGGATCCAGCCAGCATCAGCTTTATCTGCGAAGAGGCTCGTGAACACAGGTGATCTTGCCACGTACTCTGGCAGGAGGGGTACACTTCTCTACAAAGGTGTTTTAACAAGAGTACTCTCTGGCTCCTCTTCACAAAAATCTGTTGAAACCTGTCTTTGGGACATTCCTTTCTCTGAGTGCATTTTCCCTGCTAAATACTTGCCACTCTGAGGTAAAGCTTTCAGCTTCTCTGTCTTCTGGTGATTGGTTTTCACAAATCTTAGCAGGTTAACGATAGCAGCTGGTGTAATGCCAGGGATGCGGCTGACTGCACCAATCTGCATGTGGAAACAGGATCAAGTTAACCAAGAACAAATCTACACGCTGGAGATGGTGAGAAATGAGATCAGACCCTGTGGGTATTCCTTCCCCGATCCTCCTCACTCCCCATATCCCTTGAGAAGACACAGAAGGGATTTCAATGCTGCTCAACCTTGCCATGGCCCAATATCTTACCGTCTGGGGACGGTTAGAGTCCAGTTTCTCCCGCACCTCTGCTGAGAGCGATGCATCAATGGCAAAGTAATCTAGGTCCTCTGGCAGTCGGAGGGCTTCATCACGACGCACTTCTTCTATTTCCTGCTGTTGATTGACTACACACCATTCGTAAGCAGCTGTGATGGAAGACCAGGGAAACAAGAAGACTAGATATAGATGTTCATGTGAAAGAGGTCACTTGCAGGAATTCTTGGAAGCAGAACAAGCAATTCCACTGAGACAGTCAAAAGCTCCTGAGGAAGTTTCCAGCCTCAAGGACTAAAGAGCCTAATTCACATCACTACTTTGGAAGAAGTCATATGCTTTAATTTGTTACAGAAATTAAGATACACGGGTTGCTTTTCCTTCCACCCCAGGAAAGAATGGTCTACTTGACAGAGCAGTAAGGAGGGAAAAATAAATAATTGATCTCACCCCACAAAGTGAAACACAGGTGCTTGAATAGGGCTGTGGTCTATGGTAAAAGGTGCATGCTCTGATAACGGTGTTTCATTTCACTAAGCAGCAACATGAAACACACTGGGATGAATGGATTTGGTCTTCCCTTACAGAAAAAAACATACCCAGATCCCAGTAAGAGATCACCACTCTTTTACCTTCTATTTTCAGTCTCTCTGCCAGTCCTCTCCATTGAACAAGCTTTCCCAGGGGCTCTGGGATAGCCCTTGCCAGAACCTCTATGTTGGCCTCTGGATATTGAAGGATGTCAAAGGCACTGTGGAGAACAACAGTTAAGAGTTTTTATGGGAGGAAGGAGTCACTTGCATAAGGCAAATTTACAGCTATTCTCAGCTCAAACTTGTCAAGATGTCAGCATAAACCAGAACAACTGCAGAGCCAAGCTCACCTCCCTATGAACTCCTCTCAGCACACAGAAGAGCAGTTCAGCTCTCAGAGGGGCTCTTTATGAAAAACGAAGAGCCAGATAGGGACAAGGTAAGGACATCAAGGGGAACCTTTCACATATACTGTGTCAGCGAGGTTTTAGTCACTGAATTAAAACAACAGACAAGATAAGGAGAGATAAAGGATGAGGAAGGGAAGCAAGGGCCTCTGTGTACAAGAACAGCTACCATCTGACACTAGCTTGAAATCAGTCGCTGCTTTATTGAGCTTTCAGCAAAGCAGCAATCCACTTCAAAACTGTCACCTCTTGGTGACACTCTCAACAAGCATGGCAAGAACTGAGTGGGCCTGTGGAGCACCCCCTTACTTTGGGAGCCTGTGTCAGTACCGTGAAATATGGCATAGTAAAACCACCAATGTCGCACTTATTCCATGGGCAAAGATCAGATGTCTGTTCCCTGAAGGTGATAAAGCTGGCATCTGGGAGTACTGACAGCTTCAGGAAGGATGGACAAATGCTGTGAAACCACTAGCCAGATGTGCTAAAGCAAGCATAGGTCAGACCACAAAGCTTCAGCTGTAACCTTTACCTGAGAGGTGACCTTCGACTGCTACTGATGGCGACTTCTGGTATTAACTGGGACCATTTGGATATGCTGAACTGAAGGGATTTTAGTGTTGCAATTCCATCCTCTAAAGCAGCCTTCATCTTAACTGCTCGTTTGTATCGGTGCTGTGACACACACCCAGCTTCCTCAAAACCTGCCGAGACAGATGGTGTGTGAGACAAAGGTCTAAAACCAGGCAGGGCTGCTCACTGCAAGGGCCAGCATAAGCAGATACCTCTGAGGGTGAGCCTGGCATCAGCATTGTCAGGCCGGAGGGACATGCGGAACTCCACGCGGCTGGTGAACATCCGGTATGGCTCGTTGGTGCCCAGAGTGGTAAGGTCATCGATCAGGACGCCAATGTAGCCTTCGGTGCGACTGACAATGAAAGGAGGCTTGCCATGAACCCGCAGGCAAGCGTTGATCCCAGCAATGACACCCTGGGCAGTCAGAAAACAAAACAAGAAACATTTATGAGTCTGTTCATGGTTAAAATATCAACACATCTGCCTCCAAAGACTCATGTGTCAAATGTCAACAGTCTGTGCTAGTAATCTAGGCGGTTTCTGTCTTGCAATACTACGACTGCCTGAAGGGCTCCCTGGCCCCTGCTGACGTGACTAGAGACAATTCCCATGTTCCTGATTATACTCATTGCACAGTCTCCACGCAGGCACATTCGACACTGCTTCCGATTACTTTTGTTACTGCAATGTCAGTAACAGAAATTGCAGGTACTATTTTACTGCAAGTAAAAATATCTGGGCAAGTCTGGAATCAGGGTGAGCAACAAAAGTTAAGAACATCTCATCAGGACAAGATGGGCCAAACAAGACTGCGTATCACAGACAAATGCCAAGGCGATATCCCTTTCTGAGCACTGAGTACACACGATCGGATTCACCCACCTGGGCTGCAGCTTCTTCATAGCCTGTAGTGCCATTTATCTGGCCTGCAAAGAAGAGGCGCTGAACGAGACGAGACTCAAGAGAAGCAGTCAGTTGACGGGGATCCAAAAAATCATACTGCACCCCATAGCCTATGAGAAACAAGAAGACAGGTCTTATGGGAGGGATTTTGACGGTTCCTATTTATCAGCACAGGCAATCAGTGTTCGGTTATCAACTTCTATTTACGATTTAAAACCAACCAAGGAAAATTCTCTGCATCCCAGAATGAATTTTGTTTCATATTTCCTTCATTTTGCTATGCTCTAAACAAAACGTGGGGTTTATTAACTGGTAACCAATGTGACAAACATTTAAAACTGTTCACCCTCCTCCTCCTCACCTGGCTGTAACATCTTAGCTTTTCCAAGCCTGGGATGGATTTGATCACCTGCTCCTGGAGCTCAGCTGGCAGCGTCATCGACACACCTTGGGGGTAAATGACATTGGACTCCAACCCTTCAGGCTCCAGCCACACCTGATGTGCTCGGTTTGGGAAGCGCAGAACTTTTGATTCAAGAGAGGGACAGTACCTGCAACAGTAAATGGCCATAAACACCACCTCACAGAGAGAAAAGGTAACTTTCCAGAGGCAAAGTAGGGAAGACCCACAGTTTCAGACACACTGTCAGCTTGTGCCATTGAGAGCCCTGCATGATGCCACATCCTTACCGTGGGCCCCTTGTTGTCTCCTTTATATGGTTGTTCAGGTGGAGGTTATCACGGATAATTTGCTGGGCTTTCAGCGTAGTGCGAGTCAGGTAACATGACAGCTGATCTTCTGGCTGAAAGAGGCCAAAGCTCGCTTTAAATTAATCCAGTCACAACACCGTACTCTTACTGAACAACTCTGACGACCTCCAAGGGCTTCTCCATGACAGCTGGCTCTCCTAGAGAGACAGGTAGTGCTGTCATACCCTCTGTACAGGCAGAACACAAGCGATCAGAGAGCTTCAGCAACATATCCAAAAGCAGATCAGAACTCGAGAGTCCAGAATTCAAGTTCTATTCTGTATACTGTATTCCTAATCACAGGATCAATATTCCTATTAAAGCAACACATTATATCACAGCATTCAAATTAATCACAGGAATTCCAAGCTCTGAAGTAAGAGGAGTAAATGGTGACCCTACAGCTAACAGCCAATTAAGAGTTTGGTGAAGAAAAAAAAAAAGAAATCTCTGAAAACTCTGCAATTAACATGGAAAATTGAAGGTTTGGAAAAAAACACATGATTTATAGTATTTCACTGATTTTTACTTAAAAACAGTCAACAGAGTCACATTCAAAACAGTGACAATGTTGCACCATAACTCCTTAAAACCTTTCTTACACATACCAAACACTTCAAGAGATATTACTTTCACCTCCACGATGATTGTAATGAGTCACTCGATTTCTATATGCTCTGGGGCAAATTAACTCCTGACATTTAATTCTGTGCTGTTTAACTACATTATGTGAGATTACCATCCGTTTTCCAAGACTCTATTTAGAAAACTGAGTATCTTCTGCTTTTAAGTTACTGTTAACATGCCACCTCTGAGATCTGTGGATAACTCCGTCCTCTCTCTTTCCTAGACAGTACTATTAATGATCTCTATTTTCAACATTGCAATCTCTTATTCTAGAGCTGAGGTAACAAACAAAACATCACAAATCCTGGAAGTATTTTGTAAACCACCCATGTAACCAGTACATGGAGAATATTGCTAATTATATTGTATTTCATGCAATTCTCATTCTAAAAGTAAAGAAAGTTTGGTTCTCAAGTTGAGAAAGAAGTGAGACAAAAAACAAAACAAGGTTTTTCTTCCTTTTCATTGAGAGTCCTCAGAAACCTAAAACCTCTAGCACAAACACAGCCCAGCTCCCCTTCCCAGCCATCAACTCCCTGGCTGATTCTGAGCACCACATTCCTGGAACCGCTGCCTATCTCCCACACTTGCTACCTGGCTCTACGTGCATTTGATATGTGCTATATCCCACCTTGATCCACACAGCCTCGCTGAGGAAGCTGAATGGCACTGGAGGATTGTCAGCTGCATGTTCATCCAGACCGCTGAAGTCAATTGTATCTTTGGCAAGTCGGGGCGGCGTCCCAGTCTTCAGCCTGCCCACAGCAAATCCCAGTTTCTCCAGAGTCTGAGCCAGCCCGATGGCCGGCTGGTCTCCAAGCCGCCCAGCTGGGTGCATCTCCAGTCCGATGAGGACCATGCCCCTCAGAAACGTACCGGTGGTCAGGATAACACTCCCAGCGTGTACTGTGCTCCCATCCCCTGAAACAAAAAAGTTTTCAGAGATGCACATATTTTAGTATCAACAAAGTCCTGGTACTCTGGTGCTTCTCTCTAAAACTAGACTAACACTGTTCACTGAGGGTTTATCCATCTTTTATTATTTAACAAAATCAGCATTTCAACACTAAAAGCATTAACAGTAACAACCGCAATAAGCAGCATGTAGCTATTACTATGTTTTTCTTCTTCCTAAGCATGTTACCCCTTAACACAGAAAACGCACTCCTGGGAAAAATTCCTATCCAGGCCTTTATTTTGGAAAGCTTGTTTACTAGAACAGGAAGGGATAATAAGGCATGAGTCCACTAGTAACAGGACACCACTGCCCTGTAACACTGTTGGCAGCATACGCCATTTACCAAATAAAATCTCAAAACGTAGCATGGAAATCAGTATCATTAGCCTGAAGAAAATCAAACTTATGTAACCTCCCAATATCCTGTCAATCCAGGTATGCTTTTCATTGTATTACACATATTAACCTAGTTCAGTTCACACTCAGCCTAAATCACCTCTATCAGCTAATTCAATTTTCTCACTGATGAATCAGAAATGTTTACCCCAAAGGCTGCTCTTAGTGTAGAGTAGCTGAAGGTGCTTACTGAGTTACTAGCACATACCTAGGACGACTCCTGCGACTTGGCATTTCCCAGGATGGTCTGGTTCTGGCTCTGTCAAGAGAAGGTCCTCCACAGATGCCTCACGAACTGTCAACAGTGGTGTGTTAAGGATTTCTTTCTGTCGTGAAAGGAGTTACTGCAAAAATCTAGGAAGTTCTGAGATATGTGGGCAGTCCCAAACCCTGCCGATTTCCAAAACATCTATTAACCTCTTCCCTTTTCCATTCTTACCAGGTCACTTGGCAGACACTTGGTTACTGTACTATCCTGATCTACCAAGCAGAATTTTTCATTCATAGAGTTTAAGCTCAAAAGAAACTATTTGGTCACGAAGCCTCACCTATATATATAAAATGGTAGAGAACTTTCTAAACTATGTTGAGTTTCAGTAACTTACACTGCATTAAAGTGCCAAACAGAAAGGTATCTGGGTTTGATAGGAAAATACGAAAAAACCAACACGCCTCCTCCCATCATCCTCTGTAGTTTACCCTAATACTTCAGATTTGAGGAATGCATCCAAATACTCCCGTGCACTCGCACACACACAAATCCTTGGAAATAAACCCATCTTTTTAAACGAGTCAGTAGCTTTAACAGCAGCCTCCGTTTTCACCAGACTGTGTATGTAGCTATCGCTATACACGTTACGGGTATAACGATAACGTATACGATAAGGGTATAAGGGCCAGCGTACCCTTAAACAGCCTACACCCGGGGGCCGCTCGCACTCGCGCTCCCGTCCCCAGGCCGATGCTCTCGAACCCCTCCGCCTCGGCGGGGGCTCGGAGCGCCCGGCCCAGCCCGCAGCGCCGGCAGGCAGCGTCCCACCTCCGCACAAAGCCGAGTTTAACCCGTGCAGTCCCTGCGGGAGGGAAGCGGGGAGGCTCGGCCCCGGCCGGCGCCGGCCCCGGCCCTCTCTCACCTGCATGTGCTCCTTGTAGCGGCGGCGGTCGATCTGGGCGCGCAGGCCCCACACGGCCGGGCCCTTGCAGCGGTTCAGCACTTTGTAGTGGACGCCGGAGCGGTCGCAGACGCGGCCGCACAGCCCGTCCAGGGCGTCCACCTCTCTCATGAGGTGCCCCTTGCCGATGCCGCCGAAGGAGGGGTTGCAGGACATCTCCCCTGCGGAGGGGACACACGGACACGCCTCACCACCGCCGCCCCGAGCTCCTGCATCCTCCCCGGCTCGGGGCCGCTAAGCCCACGGGGCGACCCGCGGGAAGCGGGCCTGGCCCGGGCGGCAGCCGGAGGCCGGGCGGGCTCCCCGCGCTACCTTCCCCCGGCCCGCGGCCAAGCCTGGCCCTGACCCGGCCCGACCGCCCCCCCCTGCGGCGGGTACCGATGGTGTCGATCTTGTGCGTGAGCAGCAGCGTGCGGGCCCCGCCGCGAGCGGCCGCTGCCGCCGCCTCCGTCCCCGCATGGCCCCCACCGATCACCACCACTTCGTAGCGCGGTGTCGCCGCCGCCCCGGCCTCGCTGCCCGCCCGGCGGTACCCGGGGCGCGGCGCCGGGGGTAGCGCCAGGCGGCGCCAGCCGCTGCGCAGCAACATGGCGCCCTCCCGGGGTGGCAGCGCCGGCCGGGCCGCCGGCGAGCGGAGCCGGAAGCGGGAGGCGGGCACGCCGCCGCGTCTCGCCCGCTCGGGGACGGGAGGGGCGGAGCCGCCTGCTCCTGAGCGGCGGCAGCAGCGGGACGGCGCGCCCCGCCGCGGCCGCCCGTTCCACGGCGCCGTGAGGCGGAGCCGTGCCCTCGCCGCGTGGGCAGGCGGGGCCGCCGGCGAGCGGGAAAGCGTGCTCAGGTGATTGGAGGGAGGGAGGCGGCCGCGCCCGCGGGACTTCTCCCGCGCCCGGGCTCTTGGGCAGGATCGGCCGGAGCTGAGCGGCGCAGGCGAGCGGGTCCCCCGCCCGGTGCGGGTTTCGTTTCCTCGGCGGAGGTGCGCTGCCTGGAAGAGGAACTTGGAAGAGGCGAGAGGCGGGAACTCTCCTCCCGCGGGGCTGCGCTCGCCCTCCTGCGGGTGCGGAGAGGGAGCGAAGGCTATGGACGGCGCCCGCGGCAGAGGCGAGCGGGGCAGGCGGGGAGCGCGGCGCGCAGCCTCGCCGGGCCGGGGTGCGGCGAGCAGCGCAGCCCGCAGCTCCTCACGGGGCCGCGTCGCAGGCGGCAGCCGGGACGGCGCAGCCACCCTCCGGGCCCCTCGGCAGGAGGGCTCCACCGCCCGGCGGGGCCTCCCGGCGCGGCGAGTCTCCATCGCCAGGAGCCTGCCCGAGGGCCCGGCAGCCGGCGGCGAAGAGGCGCCTCCCGCTCCTCGGAGCCGGGCACCGGCAGCCAGAGCCTCGGCGGCGCGGAGGCGAACGGCAGTGCCCGACGGGGCCGTCGCTGCCCCCGTGGCCGTCGCTGCCCCCGTGGCCGTCGCTGCCCCCGTGGCCGCCTGCCGGCTCTCGTCGGCTGCGGGAGCCCTGCGCCTCCGGGAAGTGCTGTCGAGGCTCAGCCTGGGCCGCCAGGACGTGTCCGAGGCGTCGGGGCTGGTGAACCAGGTCGTCTCGCACCTGATCCAGGCCATCCGGAGCAAGGAGGGCAGCTTCAGCTCCATCGAGCGGCTGGGTACCGGCAGCTACTACGAGCACGTCAAGGTGGGTGCGGGGGCGCCGTTCCCGCCGGCCCGGGAAACACCCCAGGTGCCGGGCAGGGCTCCGGGCTGGTACCGCAGCGCAGCCGGGGGGACGCGGGCGGTGTCCGCGGCGGCAGGCGGAGCCCCGGAGGCGGCTCGCACCAGCCGGCTTCGGGCTGCTCCTGCCGCTTGAGGACAGCTGTCAGCTGGCGCCTCCCGACGATAAAAGACTTGAGGGATGACTGCGTTAATTAACAAGTTAATTGTGAAATAGCTAATTTACTGAAAGATGAGTGTATGCGCGTTTAGCCAGAGGCGCTGCCTGAGCGGGGCTGGCCTTAAAGCCCCAGCGAGCCCCTGGCTCTGGCTCTGGCCCTGCCCCGCACGCAGGTCAGCCCGGTGTACCCGGAGGGCGAGGCGGGTATAGCACTGCGTGAGAGGCTCTGTGACAATTTTTAGCTTCTAGTTTCACTTTTCTCCTGCTTTTTTTTTTGCAAAAACTGTAATAAAACTACCTTTTTTTCTGGTACTAGCGCCATCTCAAACCAAGTCAAACAGGGGGATGCTTTTTTTTTTTTTAAACCAGCTTCAGGTCTAGCAGTGTGGTTTGGTGTTTTTTTTTTCTCACAGCTGATTTCTGTGTGCAAAAGGATGACTAAGACCAGCGTTTATGCATTGCTCGGAACAGCTTAAGAATCCTGAAACTCTATTGAAAATTAATAAATTGGAAAGCTGGGAAATGAACTGCTATCAGTAAATTGCTCTTCTCTGCTCAAACGCACACTCCGTAATACAAATCCACAGAAATAAACTCATATTTCACACCAGACATGAGAAGTACAACAGTGCAGTTGTAGACAAACCCACAAATGGTATAAAAGCCTAAAGAGAATAAAACCTAAGTTGCACATTGGCTATTGTGTTCTCATACTTTGCAGATATCTGAACCAAATGAGTTTGACATTATGCTTGTAATGCCTGTTGCAAGACTTCAGCTGGAGGAATGTGATGACACTGGAGCCTATTATTATCTAACATTCAAAAGAAGTCCAAAAGAAAAGTACTTGTTGAAGTTTTTAGATGAAGATGGAAAATTGTCAGCCTTTAAAATGCTTCAAGCACTAAGAGAAATTATCAAACAAGAAGTAAAAACCATAAAAAGTAAGTACTGAGAGAACAAGCTTCACCTAGGAGTGCTAATTCCAATTGCATTGTGCATATGCATTGCCCTGTTGTTAATAAAATGTGATTCTCTGCTCCCAGTCAACTGTCTCTTCATGGCAATATCACTGTAACCGTAACCCCTCCTGCCCCTGGTATCTCAAGTTTGCTCTTGTGCTAAGAATCACCACAAATACATCAGAGCTAGTCATATTATGTGATTAACCCGTTGCTCCACTATGCAATCCTTTCCATATGAAAATAATAGTAAGGGTTCTGTCAAATGCTTGGTACTTCCTACATGACCTGTAGATTGAAAATACATCTGTGCTATACAAAGAGCCATTTGCTGCGCTGGTAGCAAAAGGAAGAGCTTTTTTTTTTTTTTTACACATTACCTAATATTTTATATTGATCTATATGGAAACCGTGTCATCTTTTAGGGTGGTCTCTTTCTGCAAAGCCTTCAGAAACATCATGGCCAAATCTCTTCAGTCTCAATGTTTTCAACAGTGAAGCAGTTCACTGGAAAACATTACTGTATTTCTGATTCTGTAGACATAGTAAATCAAGCAAACACAGTAGTTCAAGAAGAACATTCCTTATTTCATACAACTCCTGAACAGGCCTTCTTAATGTTTTATTTAAAATCCATATCCTGTAGGATAAAGAGCCAGTGACTGAACTCAGGTATTCCTTTTGATTGATTATAAATTCCTCTTATGTAAAAACCTTAACATTAAAAAAAAAGTTTCTTTTAATACATACATACATATATATATACACACACACAAAAATCAATTTATTCTTTGTTACTAGGTGTGGAAGTAACTGTGAAGAGGAAAAAGGCTGGAAGCCCTGCAATAACTCTTCTGATCAAAAATCCTCCAGCAGAAATATCAGTGGACATCATCTTGACTTTGGAAGTTCAGCAGAGCTGGCCGCCCAGCACGCAGGATGGCCTCAAAATTGAACAATGGCTGGGAAGAAAAGTCAGGGGAGAGTTCAGAAATAAATCACTTTATTTAGTGGCTAAACAAAACAAAAGAGAAAAGGCTCCAAGAGGTACCTCAAATACAGACAATAAGTCTAAGTTATGAAATATCTTCTTTACAACTTCATCACTTACAAGTGTTATAGAAAGGGATGCAGATACTGTTCAGTATTCTGTCTTTGAGGTCCAGATCTTTATCTTATCCTGGATATATCCAACGACAATTGAAATCCCTCTTTAAAACACCAGATTTGTGACACTGCTTGTCCTGTACTGAAATCTAAAGACAAAACTGCTCTGCCAGGCTGTACAGTATCTGTTTCTAAGAGCATTTTAGTAAATCTACTATGTTAGACACACAAACACGAACCTTTCCTGTGCTAGTGCTGTACTTAACAGCAACACCCATTCCTTTGCTTCAGAAGACAAAAAAAACCAAGAGACTTCTAAAAAGGCAGGGAACATCCCTGTAAGTGGGACAGTAGACACAATTATATACTGCAGTAAGTAAACTGTGCTTTTCTAGCAACATACATTATTTTTCATTGGACTCTGGGATGGTTACAACTTTTTCTTTTTTTTTTTTTTTTTTTTTGTCCAGGGCACTGGCACACCAAAGCCTACATTAGTTTGCAGAAAAAATCCCAACTTGTCATTGCATTATAAGAACTGATGATTTCAGCAAAAAGAGTTCAGGCAATCTGAAAGAACAGAAATTCAGAGGTAGTGGATTTCTGTGAGTAGTGTAATTCCCCAAATCACGTTCAACAAATTCAGGAAAGTTCAGAATTAAGTTTAACGTGAAAGTAAATCCAGACATCTTTATAGTTGAAGCTTCCAAATAATTAACTATGGCCTATGTTAGTGGAGTAGCTGGGGAATTAAGGAGGCATTAGCTATTTGTAGTTATTGATTTTTTTTTTTTTTAAAGCACAACAGAAATTGCTGATATTTAAGTCAATTATAAAGTGTCTATTTTTCCTAGTTACAGACACAGTTACAGTGTAACAATCTTGTACTCAACTTCAGGAAACACCTGGCGACTCTCTTTCTCACATATTGAGAAGGCCATGATGAACAACCACGGCAGCTCCAAGACATGCTGTGAATCTGATGGACCGAAGTGCTGTAGGTTGGTATTTCATCTGAACGTTTTATTTTAAGTCTGCGTGAGCTGAGCTAGCACTGTCTGGCAGTGTTTCAGTTTAAGTTTTAATAATTTGATCTAAGACTAATTACTCATAATAAGGAGCAAGAAGGAGGCTTTTAGGCATGATTGTTCTACAGCAGTACATCACATGTACTCGCCAAACGTCTGACTTGCATTTACTCAGTGAGAGGTGGAAACAAATTACGTTGCAGGTTTACACTCCAGACTTGCCTTTGAAAGCAAAAAGATGCAACTTGTTAAATAATCTTTCCCAAACTCAGTCCTGTTTAGAACCACAAGCTTAAAAAAGTCTGATGGGTCAGCTTTCTGAGCTCTGGGAGCAAAATTACACTTCATACCAAGGCAATTTCTAAAACGATGGTGAGAAAAGAACTGCTGAATGGGATCAGGATGAATTAAATGTAATTTTCCACTCTAATAAAAGCCAAATTGCACATTTCTTCGAAGAGAGAACAAAACCCACATGACATACAGAACCTTCTTAATGGCAAACCAACTTCTTACCTATATACATCTTGTACTGAATCGAGAAAGTCACAAGAAAACTAATGCATAGTTCTTTGTCTCTGTTTTATGAGTATTATCTGACATGCTGTGCCCCTTCCTAGCCATGTATTAAACTACATATAATACCTCTTCCCCTCGTGGTGTGCCACAGGAAGGCAGTGGTATTTCCTTCAGTGTAAATCCAAGCTAAAAGGGCAGCTTTAATCTTAATCACTGCTCCAAGTTCATGTTACACTGGTAGCATCTGCGGCCTGGGAGACCGTACTGTGTAAGCATGCTGCTGACCAACACTTTGTATTTCTGTGTTGGTGTGGCTACCAGTGAAAGTGGTGCATACACAAAAACTGTTGTTTAAAGTAGAATCATTGCTAAAATCTGACTTCATACACAGACAGAAGTTCTAGGATTAGAACTACTAATCCAGCCTATTGCTGCACTTATTTTCAGATCTTATTCAAAACATTACTGAAAATGTTATTCTGTTAGCGTAAGAACATTTTTATTGCTTTCATGAATAATGTGCACTTAAATACCTAAAATACCTATATAGAACTGACTACATAGAAGGTACCTACTAAATTCTTATTTATTTAAACAGGAAAGGTTGTCTCAAGCTTCTGAAGTATCTTCTAGAGCAACTTAAAATGAAGCATACAAAAGAGTTGGAAAAATTCTGTTCATATCATGTCAAAACTGCTTTTTTCCACTCGTGTGTCATGTGGCCAAACGACACAGACTGGCTTTTGGGAGACCTGGATCATTGCTTTCAGAAATATCTGGGATATTTTCTGGATTGCCTGCAAAAGTCTCAGCTGCCACACTTTTTTATTCCCAAATACAACTTGCTCAGCCTGGAAGATAAAGCAAGCAGTAATTTCCTTTCAAGACAAATAAACTATCAATTGAACAACAGATTCCCAATATTTCAGGAGAAGTATTAAAAACATTGTTTACAATAACTACCTAATCGTGTAATTTGCGTATTTCAAACTGGAATTTCTGCACCTTAAGTTAATCCTCAGTAGTCTGATACTACAAAACCAAAAATCAAGAGCACTAAGAGAAAACCTCATACTTCAGTCACACTACCATAACCCTTAAAAGAAATAGGATGTTTTAAGTAATACATATCTTCTCTATCCAAACGTAGATGTCACCTGCAAAATCTCTTCAAGATAGACCAAGAACATATAGAAGAATTTGCACAGGTTAATTTCCCTGTATGTAATTCCTACGATTCCAAATATAAAGGCATCAACGACTGGGTAAAGTGAAAAATGACAATTTTATTTAAAATTAAGATCCACTGCAGAATATCTAAAATACATTCTTGCTTTCAAAAGAAAAAAAAAAGTCACTGGAGTTACTTCGACATAAACCAGAACAACTTCTCCACATCAACTGGGCTGATGAAGACCTTTTGCAGAGGGCAATCACCAGCAAGAGTGAGCAAAGAGAGAACATGTTATTAAAATAACATGAAGCTACTGAAGTAATTCTGAGTTTTCAGAATTGCTTTGGAAATTAAGTCTTTTTACTGGACTTTGTTCGGGAAGCAATCATTATCTAATGTGATGCAACAGAGTAAAAGTTACTGTGTCCATGTGCATTTGTGTGACAGATCTTGTAGAAAGAAACCTATCTTGAACCCACATCAAGGAGGAAAAGTGTCCACGTGAAAGGCTGTCAAAGCCAAAACGCAGCATGAATCCAACATTCTCAGAATCAGAATTCAGCTCAGTTTTTCTTATGTTGAAGAGTGTTAGGAAAAAATAATAATTGTAATAACTTACAATTTGGGAACTGCTGTGCTATAAGTAAATACATTTTTTGCTTCTTAAAGAAGCCATTGGAAGTCCATATTTTTAGCCTGCTTTTTGAAGGCAAAATAACCTACTGGCTTAAATAATGCCAAGATTTCACCCCAATTATAAGCAAAGAACAAAGAAGAAAGGCCAGAAGAACATTTAGAGAATAATTTTACTAAAACATTCTCATATCACTAGGTTCAGTTTATTAGTTTTTCATTTACTCATACAACACGTGAGTAAAAAACAAGATCAGACCAAGTGTCAAACGAAGGAATAGCTCCTCCCCATATAACTTCCAAAAAGTGAAAACATACCCTATTATCATTAGCAGTTTGTGTGACAGGACCTGACACCCGAATGGAAAACACAAATCAACTTTATCTGAAAGAAATAAAAGCTGATCTTCAAATGTATTTTTTCTTCATGAGTTTGTTAACGCTGATCTAGTAAACTCTGTTTTTCTTCCTTAAGCTAGCAAATTACATCCATGAGAACAAGAAGTAGAAGCTGTTGGGTTTTTTTTCCCCCTCCAGTTAGCCACAAACACGTACTTCTTGTTACACTCTCCTCCATTAGGAGGAAATGCAGATTTCTCTGAAAAAAGCTGGAGACACAAGTCTTAACGAAAGTGACTTTCAATGTTAAGTTTTGAAATAAAACCAGCCAAACAAAAACTCGCTTCAGCAAACATCAGTTACGGCAAACAGGGCGGTTTTCAAATAACTAAGTTATCCTTGGAAATACTTCCGCATGCCACTGGCAGATGGGGCGTATCAATGCAAAAGTAAGTATTCTGAAGCCACATTAACAAGCATTGCTTACATTCACTAATCCAGTTCTCTGAAAGTAAAAGGAAAAATACTCTTTTACATTCTTATATATTAATACTGCATGTAATTAAAAAAAACCCCACACAAACAAACCCACAATATTTGTTTTTAACCAGCAGATAATGGCTTTGGAAGTTACACACATCACACAAGAAAAAATAATGAAATTAATTTTTCTGAAGTGAAAATAGCATCCAAGTGCAAGACTAGATTTATTTCTATATACAGTTAATCTACTTTTTTAAGCCACTTTTAAAAATACATTTTATTTATATGTGACAGGCACAGAAGACAACTGAGAAAAGGAACTTTAAATTCAAGCCCATAGATGCTAACACTAACTATAATCACTTACTTTGTTTCAGTAACTTCAAGGGATTACAGTTATTTTGAGGGCTTCTCTGAGGTCTTCGTATATCCTTTTCAATTTCTTTTCTGATTTGAAATTGTTTGTACCTTTCTGCCATTGCAATAAGCTCGTTAGGAACTACCTGAAAAGAAAGAAGCACAAGAACAAGGTCAGTTTTAAACAAATCTGAACTTTTAGACTCTGCTTCATAAAAATGCTATTGATTTGTGTGTTCCAAAACTTGATTTTGTTATTTATCTGGCTCCTGTCGCTTTGTAGATTGTCTTTTCTGTAGAGATGCACGGATACATCTTTTTACTTAAAATTACACTGAAATATACTGAAAAATAATCGGCACAGTGTCCCTGGATTTTCAACTACATATGTGTGCTAGTATCACCGTATCCGATTACAACATATAACCAGCTAATTAAAACATTTGTATTTCAGATAGAAATGTATCTTTCAGTGATAATGAACAGCTGGGAAAAAAAAGTCCAATGCCACTAAAACATGATATCATACTCTATATACGTATATATATTTGAATGTTATTGATATTAAATTCCTTTTGGAAGTTCTCTGAAAAGAAACTTTGGTACTTAAAGAAAGCACTGCCATAGGAAGGGTTTTCACATGGATAAAACAATACCTGAAGACAAGAAAGAAGGGCAGGAGAAAGTGGTCAGTTCTCCTCCCACTGGGAGGTCACAAGAGAATCTTAGCAAGATCCACAGTGCTTTCTGGCATGTTTGTAATTATGTGGAAAAGGAAGTGAATAGTATCGTCGGCATGCTCTGTCACCTCAGAGTTACTCACGTTCGTAAGGACTGAGGCCAGATGCAAAGAATTACAGACAGACTTTATTAGGTTGAGTGACACTGACCACTGAATGAAAGAAAAACCACCACACACCATTCTTATAGATCACAGAACAAAGGCAGTGTCCAACAAGCTGCCTTAAACCAGATCAGGCATAATGCAGACATTACTGCAACGTTTACTGCAATAAGCAGTATGAGTGACTACTGTCAGAAGAGGTTTTAGATCACTAATCTGTCAAAATCAGCCTGCTTCAACAATCTGCTGCAGCATGTAGCCATGCAGCAGGTAGAAGATATTAATTCCAGAATCAGTTTCCTGATCAGAGAGTGAAGAGCAAGCTTCCGCAGTGCGTGTGAGCATGGTATTAATGTGATTGTCCAGCCTCTGTGGTTTGTCCCTCCACCACTGACACAAACACTGTGCAAACAGTACAGTATGACCAGATTTAAGTACTGCTAAGTCTCCTTAGAAACTCCTAGACCTCGTTTGTAGTGCTTGAACAGGTGAAGAAAGCAGCCAGGAAAAAGGGCCTGGTCAAGTAGGAAGGTTTATTCTTCCAGTTCCAACTTCTTTTGTCAGGCTTTATATAATTCAGCAGTGTTTGCCATTTGTTATCAGCAACTTTTCTTAAGCTGGCATGAGAGTCAGCTCATTACTATATGTTTTATGAGCTGAATTGCTCTTACTGGTAAACAACTGCCTTGGCTGTCAGGAGTCCACAGAACAGGATGTCTATAGAACAGTCTATTCTGCCTAAGTTTTAGACATTGTTTAAAAATAAAGTGAAAAATTATGCATTTCTCGAGCTGAAAGTCATTACAGACCTGTATCAAAAGAGACAGAAGTAATGAGACAAAGTTAATTTTCAGTTAAAACACTGGATGATTGTCTTCCTCAGTATCAGATGCTCTCCTACAGCATGGAACAGCATTTATTCCAACTAAAATTGCAACAATTTCTTGCAAGAGTGGTTTTCGAGCAGGCACAAGGAAAGAGCGGGAAGAAGCCAGGATATGGAACATAATCTTGGTGAGGTAATATCCAGCATCTAGTGGTTTGTTGAGATTTTTATGTGGACAATCTGTATATCTGCTAAACATATAAGCTAGGAATGGTAGGCCAAATGAGAAAACAAAAAAGGATAAAGATGCCATAATTTATATATAACACTTCTTGGTATTACAGAGATCACTGTTTTCCCACCTGATTCCCCAATAAATCTGTCCATGCTTTTTAATAAACTTATATAAAAGATCCTTGCAGTATGATATAGAAATCTTTCTGCTTTAGCTGTTTTTCTTTAGGGAGATTTTCTGTATATCTGAAATCATGGAAAAGATCTAGCTAACAAATGCACCTCACTTATTCTGAAATTGAAGTATTTTGAACATTGAGACCATGTTTTCAGTTGCTCTCCTTCCCTTTTACATGACGATGTTTTAAGACTGAATAATGATATTTTCATTGTCATGAGAGAGGGAAAAAAACCAACGCTGCCTGTATGGATACTTCCCTTCTATCAGCTATAACTAAAAGTTTGAGAATAATGTTGTGACTAACAGTTACCCTTAAAAGTAAGGATTCAAAGATGCCTCTTTTCTCCCCTGAACTCAAGAGACCCGTTGCCAGTTGAACTATCACATGTCAAAAAAGTTTAGGAACTTCACAGTCTGCAGCAGGAAACAGGGCATGGATGGTAATAGCTGACTCAGAAAACAGAACAAGGCACTTCAAGTTCTATTTAAGTGGCCTCAAAGCATCATTACTGGTTTATCTCTTACACTTTCTAAAAAAGCCCCAAAAAAACCCCAAAACCCAAATAAACACACCCACCCCCACCAACCTGCAACTTTAAGAAATTAGTAGGAGACAACTCTTGGCTCTTGTTTTGTTGTTGGTTGTTTGTTTTTTTCTTTTAGCTTTTCCTCCCTCAAAAGCATCTTACCAGGTTTGCAATAAGTGGCATAACATCTTTCAAAGAAGAGTTGTAAACCAGAAGATTTAGGTGAAGTTCTAACTCAGGGTTTAAAATTTGAGTAAGTGTCCACAATAACAACCACAGGTCCTAGGTAAAAGTAATTTAGTTTGTACTCAAACTACCATCCCTCCAAATAAAAAAAAAAATAATTAAAAAATTTCAACGTAAGTCAGGGCATGAACTAGGGGTTTACTATAAATCAGGCAAAACATGGTTTCTTGTTACACCGAGACACAGCAACATAATTGTCTCTGGCTTCTCAGATATGGTAGCAAGTAAAGAAATGTTTCTTTAAAAATAAAGAAATCGCATTCCATTCCTAATTCCCATATTATTTACAAACATCTGTAAGAAAGATAGCTTGGAAAAATGTATGCAGATATCACAACTGTCAGATATAATAAACTGATACACAGTTGAGCTTCTTCTGATAGAAATATTATTAGTATTTACACTGTTACACAGGAACATTGATATGCAAATCCACAATTTAAATACAAATGGAATAAAATACTGTGTGTTGTGGGTTAGGCCGTTCTGGCAACCAAACCGCCAGTCGTTGACTCACCCTCCCCCAGCCCCAGGGATGAGGGAGAGAATTAAAGGATAAATGGGATACCTGTGGGTTGAGATAACAACAATTTAATACAGATGATTTAATACACAGTGTAGGTGCTCACCACCCCCTCGTATGCAAAGCCCGTCTCATCTCGAAGCTGCAATCCCGGACAAATACGAGGCCCCGAAATAGAGAGGGGCAGAGAGAGAGAGAGAGTACTCCGAGAGTGGGAGTACTGGGAGAGAGAGGGAAAAAAAAAAAGCAATAGAGCAAAAGCACAGCAAGCACAAAAGAGCAGAAGCGGTGAAAGAGCCAAAGCGCAAAAGCCCTTCTGTCCGGCTGCCCCTCACTTTTATACTGGGCATGATGACGCTGCGAGATATGGAATACTAATTGGCCAGTTTGGCCCTCAATCTTAAGTTCCACCACAAATCACAAGGGGAATTGTGTCTCCCTTGTCCTGGCTATGCTCCCCCTTTATCCCGCCATGCTTCTGCACTCCGGCACACTGAAAAGTCCTTGGAGTCTCACGTCCAACCACAAGCATCAACTTGCTATCAACATTCTTCTCAGAGCGAGCCTCTGAGTAAAACCAAAACACGGAGCTCTTCTAGCTGCTAAAAGAAGAGCTAACTGTCTCAGCTAAAACCAGGACACTGTGAAATAAAATAGATCCTGTTATTCCTCTGCAGACTTCTATAAGAGTGTATATTAGTTACTTTTTCTCTGGATGGAGAGAAGTGGAAAGCTTTGATTCAAGTTCCTGGTTCTTTTTTGGGACTTGCCTGAAGGTAAAACACAGTGAAGGATATCCAGGACAAGAGAGACTTAGGTACCCATTTTTTTTCCCTTGAGACACTACAAACACTCAGCAAGAAAGGTCTAAGTAGGCTTAGACCTTGGTTCTGGGTTACCACTGTTTCAGGTGGTAACCCAGAACCAATATAAATCTTACCCAGTAAGACGTATTCTTACTTGGTTTGCTCTTTCCAGAATTTCAATCAGCTCAGATGCAACCCTCCAGTCGTTCTTCGTGACAAGCGTTACTGCCTCCCCAGTGCGCCTAAACAAGGAAAGAAACAACTGTTGATTTTCAAAACAGCTGCTGTTAGGCTGTTCCTACTGACCTATATGGACATAAATTGTACCACAGGCCATATATTGAACTGGTAGATAAAAACGGCTTGAGTATTTACTATGCACATGACAGAAAGCAACTTTTCATAGAGATCAGAATGTGGCAATTCACCTAACATGGAGCAAAGGTGCAACTAATTTAGACTTTTAAACAATAAACCTAGCATAAAGAGCATATTTAAGTGTGAAGAGACATACATTCATATCATGATTAAAATAAACACATACCCAAGAAAAATCACACTTGTGCTGACCTCGAAAAGCAGCATTCCAAAATCCTAACACCAAACTACACCACCATGACAGGCTGAAAACTTTGAACTTCTGTGTGTTTTTTCCCCAATGGGCTGTCTAGGAAACTAAACAACCCAGCAGCTCACAAAGAGACAAACAAGGAAGTAACATTTCAGAATATCTACACGGAAGTTGTTTTGAACTGTAATTCTTCCCCAGATTTAAACCACCTTTCAAACATCTCTCATTCCCATGCACTTCAATGAAAAAACAGAAGAGTTGAAAACTTGTTTGCCTTAAATTTAACAGTGAATTAATTTCAAAACATAAAGCAGTGTGTTATTATCTAAAACACACTTTCACAAACTCCAGAGTCTTCACTCCCCATCACCTGCAGCTCTAGCATTTCACAAGAGAAACACCTACACCGCGCATAAAATACTAACAACATGTTACTATTTTCTTGTAAACACTCACCCTGCTCTTCCAGTACGACCTACTCTATGAACATATTCTTCAATGTTGCGAGGGAAGTCAAAGTTAAAAACATGAGTAATATCATGCACATCAAGGCCACGGGATGCTAAGTCAGTAGCTACCAGTATTCTGACTCTACCTAAAATAAGTGCAACAGAAAAAATGGGAGTTTATGGAATAAAAAGAAAATATACTCCAGTCTATTGATCTTCTAGTGTATAATACACTTATTCTTAGCACATAAAGGAAAAACATGCTTGTTGCACATGACACTGAGTTAGCTTCAAATAGGTGGTGGTAAGTAAGCACCCAAAAACGTTATTTTACAAGTACTTGTATTTCACATGTAGAACAGCAGGGTGCAGGAGAACTAAGAAACACACCTAGCTGATATAAAGAGTCTGTGAAAAGAACAGAAACTTTAACAACTACATTCTCTGCTGGCATCTTTATCATAGGACTATTGGTTTTATTAGCATGTGGTCACGTAATTCCAAAGCATAACCCTACTGGCATAATCAAGAGCAGAACTGAAAGCATCACCATTTGACACTTAAATTTAGCATTCTGTAGACTAACACAATATTGCATTTTCCACAGAGATTTCAAAATAAAATAAGCCTTACTTTGAATTATTTAGCTCTTAGACATTCCATTCCAAATTTTATTGAAGAGTGATCTTTTTGTTTCCTGGATTTGTTGTTTATCAAATTAACAAAGCAAATATATCCTTCAGACCTCTAATATTTTAATTTCTATGGTATTGAAGAGACATGGCACTTACAAAATAGACAAAGTTCTGCACATGACAAGCTTTAAAAACCTGGGCTAAACATGCCAGTACTTAGGTACAAACATACCTGTCTTGAAGTCATCTAAAGCCTGCTCCCGATCACACTGTTCCCTGTTACCATGAAGTGACTGTACTGGAATTCCCTGGAGACCAAAGTCACTTGCTAAGTCATCAGCTCTAGGATGAAATAAAACAATCGTTATTGAAAAGACAAAAAAAAAAAAAGGTAAAAAAACCCACGACGGCGTCTAGATTTAGATCCAAAAGGTCATAAAGTGACGACAAAAGCTAAACATGTGCCTAAGGACAAAACCCTACCTAGGTCAGCCAATACTTATTATAAACCTGTATGAAAGCCAAGACTATTCCTCACATAAACATTTGCTTTGATTTATATATAACAGAAATAATAGACGATTTTTGTGTTGTTCACTCAAAAAATCTCAGGTATGGTTCAATGACCTCCCCCTCCAATCAGGTCTTGTATGCACCAGCTGCATATGCAAGTAATCAGTACATCACATTAATGTATCTCCAAGAATCTTAACATCTACTTTAACTATGTGAAATTGAGATTTGCCACCACCACTAATGATATTAAAAAGGATACAAACTACCAGTCAGTCTGGAGGAATGAATGAATGAAAAAATAAATAAATACAAACGCCACTACTACCAGCACATTGCTGGCAAGAGCTGTTACACTCGGTAATTATTACATGTACTAAGAAACTATCCAGTATTTCTGTTAGGAAGAACGAACAGATGTAATATTGGGAACTGATTACATACGTAAGTTTTTTTCCCACAAAAATGATGACCTTATCTTTTGGCTTCATAGAGTCAATGAAGTGTTGCATATAAGCTCTCTTTTCCTCCTCAGCAATAACAATAACTCTCTGTTCCACCGTATTTACTGCCTGTTGAAAAGCAAAAAGAGATGTGAAGTAGAAACAGGTAGAATAATGTTTTTTCTGTTAATTCCCATATTACGACATTATAAAATTAGTAACGTGATACCATGAAAAACTATTTTAAAGTCAAAATATGTATCAGTTTGGAGTCCAAACAATGCAGACTTATTTGTTGTTTCCTAGTTGCTTTAGGATAATAGTAAAATTCACCTTTAAGCAGTTTGCCAAATAATGTATTTGTAGAGATTTAGAGGGCACAGATTAGTAGACTAGTGAGGCAAAATAAATATCCCCATTATTAGTGAAAATCAGATTGTAGTAGTTTGAGTATATTTGAGATTCTATGATATTTTATGTTAATCCAGAGCAAACTGGAACAATGCCAGCCTTACTTGAAAAGACAAGCTTTTAAATAAGCTTTTTAAATAAGACTCTCTAATCTATTTGAAATGATCAGTTCTGTCCAATTCTTCCAACAACAGTTTGTTAATAAAAAAAACCCCTTTACTCCATTATATTTGAAGGTTGCCAATATCTAAGATATACTACATAAGTAGTATGAAAGTCCAGACATTCTCATGGCACTGCATCATAATCTTGTGGCAAGGCTGGCTGAAGAATCAATCAAGTACATAGAAAGATTCTGTCTCCACATGGGAACCCTTCCCCCTCCACCCAGAGGTCACCCCCTTCAATTAAGAGAAGCTTCTGTAAAAGATGAATGCATTAGACAAGACAGCTGTAATAGCAGCTGATATCTTTCAATCCTGATCCTGTGTCTTTGACAAGTAGTGCCCTTTAACAAAAGCATAGTTCTGAACAGACCAGACAAAATGTACATTTTCCTCCTATTTCTACCTAAAAGGTGTATTAGATATTAAGTTTCCTCATTCCCTATCTCACTAAGAAAAGTGAGACTGAAAAGGAAAATTTCATCGTTTAAGAACTAAAGTCAAAGCAATCTCTGGACCAGGATGTGGCGATCATGGAATAACTACTATTTTTCTAAATTCTGCTGGTACTGAAGCCAACTACACATAGCTGCACCAGCATGACAAGTATGCAACTATATTTACGTATTAGAAGTTTTGGATTTTTAAAGACAGTTCTTCCTCTAAAATATACTGTTCCTGCTCTAGACAAGCGCCCTCCAGGACTTTACTAGAGAGCTTCCACTCTCTTTGAGAAAGCTGCAGTTAAGAAACATAGATCCAGATAAGGAGCTGTATGCATTAGAAAGAAGATCTTCAGAAGGAAAAGTAAGTAACAAACAAGAACTTGCTGAACAGAAGGGAGGCTGCAAAAATAAACGTTCAAGCAAGAACACATGGCACAGCAAAGTACAATATCCAAACCTCAATTTGATTGATACTTGCCCACTTGTGATGTCTTCTAAGGAATACCTAGGCCTTCAAGATTTTGTTACAGAAATATAAGAACAAAGTTCTTTTCTACATTTTTTTTTTTTAAACTTCTTTCTAAACTTTTAATGAAACTTTGAAAGAATAATATGGAGCTGTTTTCTGTTTTTTTCAAAGTTCGGATTGATTTTGAAGTTACACACATTTACTTACACATAGTTACAAGCGAAATATTTCCTGGTTTAACTGTAGGTTCTTCTCCAAAAGGGAAAAAAAAAAAAAAAGACAACAGACCAACTTACTGCTAAGTCAAGAGTGCCAACATATACAATCATAGGATTTTTCAAATAGGATTTGGCTAGGCGACGAACACCATCAGGCCAAGTAGCACTAAAGAGGAAGTGAAGAGGAAAACACGCACATGAGAACAGAGTGCAATATCTTCTCTAGTTCATTAATTTCATCACATTCTTCTTTCTTTCCTTTCTTATACACCAGTGAGACACTCGAGTATGCAATAACAGTAGTGAGTTTATATAACATTTAGAAATAATCTTAAGTTATTCGTAAACAGCACTCAAGCTTTAAAGATCACTTTCTAGGTTAAAGTACAGACAATGGTTATGGAGCCTTTCTAATGAAGCCAAAAGTGAACTTTGTAGTTTAATGATACCTAAAAAGCAAGCTTCTAGTCTGGTTTTATCTCTAAAACAACAGCTCCAATGCAAAAGACGGTAACAAAAGTTATTGTTGGGATATTCGATTGTTAAGCTCCCAAAAGCTGCATAATTTCAAAATTAGTGCAGGTACAGACCAGCACAGATACTGGTCAGAAGGTTAGGATACACGTCTGGTCCCAGATGGAGATGTGGAAGTTGGCATTTCGAATTGATATGGCAAATTCTAGCACTCCCAGAGCACCTTCCTTTCTGGGAAGAACTCAGTTGTTTTTATAGTTGATGTAAAACGACAGAAAAGGGGTAAGAAATGAAGATAAAATTGTCAAATGACTCATTAGGACTGACTAGACAGAATTAGACATAAAACTGATGCCATTCCCATTTAGGCTAGTAAAATCTTATTAAAACTGACACATTTGTTTTGAAGTTAACTTGTTCAATAATCTTATGTTCACAGTGTTCAAATACTGAGCACTATCATGTTTACATACCTTGTCATAACAGTTTGTCTGTCAGGCCGCACATCTATTAGGATCTTCATTATCTGAGGTTCGAATCCCATATCCAACATTCTGTCAGCCTCATCTAAAACCTGCTCAGAACAAGGTATTTATTGTGTCTAGTTCCTTAGATAAGGGTTTCAGCACATTACATAGCAGATCATTTTAACAGTAACAATTTTAGTTGTAGAATCCACTCCACAATGTATTGCAAAACCTGTTCAACTTCTATTTCGTCTCTTCAGTTTCCTTGAAGCTTTTCCATTTAGTAATACATTTGCAGGCAGAACAAGAAAATTCACACCTTCAAGAGCACTTGAAGTCAACGAAAGAAGAAACAATAACTGTTTGTTTTAACAACATTTTTGTTAGTACCTAAGATTCAGCACAGAGTTAAAAAAACCACAAAAAACAATAAAATCAAAGCCAACCAAACCGGGGAGGGGTGTGGATAGGTAGGACGACACAGGACAACGGACAGGGACGGACACCGCACAACACACTTTCATAAGAAATTTTTGGTAACTTCAAGGGGAAATCTCATTTCTATCTTGACAAAGATCTCATACTAGACCAAAATATCATTTATCGATTTAGTTCCTCGTTAGAGGTAGGAAAAAAGCCAGACCGTGCATTCTGGCTTACACAAGGACACTGCAGAACTCGATAGCTGTCAGGCAAGAAGACAAATTCCCTGCCTCCAATTCAACTGTGTACAGTGTATATTCAAATATAATTCATTCTAACAGAGTTTGGTTTTTTGTTTGTTCTTTTTTTCTTTTTTTAAACAAACAACCGCATCCTGGTCTCTAACCTTGGAAGTCCTTTGGAAAACAATTATATCCTACCAGCAAATAATACTCAGTGCACTTTGGGAGCATTCACAAGACTCATCAATATCTTTAAAGGAAAACCAAATAAAGCTCTTCAATGAAGAGCATTCTTCATCCAAGGTGTTAAAGTTGAAATCTAATATCCCTCTCTTTTCTCTGAAATAAGGCTGCAAGATTAAATTATTTGTTGGCTGAAATTGACAATGATGCTGTGGAAACAGAAAGCATCTTATATACTGAAAAGTACAAGAAATTACAAGGAAAAATATGTGGTAACGTAGAAAAAAACAGCATTTTGGATGTCCAACTTTTCATATGGGACCTAAAGAAGCACAGCATTTCCAGAAAGCCTGAGGCATGAGACATTAACCACTTTGCAAAACATGGTCCATGCACTGGTTTCAATCTTCTGAAAATATTTAACTGCTAGCAGTACTACAACAAATACTTTTCTCCTGGTTTACATCAACGTATTTTTTAGTTTGATAGCTAATTCTTTTTAGTAATGTTATACTATGGTATATCCTGCACATACTGAAACATCTGATTTTGGTTACATACATATTCTTTGCTTTGTAAAGCAGTGATGTGATTGTAGTATGACCATACTTCACATTGGTAGAGAAATATACTAATCACAGAATGGTTTGGGTTGGAAGGGACCTTAAAAACATCATCTAATTCCACCCCCTCCTTGCCATGGGCAGGGACATCTTTCACTACACCAGGTTGCTCAAAGCCTCATCCAACCTGGCTTTGAACACTTCCAGGGATGGGGCATCCACAGCTTCTCTGGGCAACCTGTTCCAGGGCCTCACCACCCTCAGTGAAGAATTGCTTCCTTATCTCTAATCTAAACCTACCTTCTTTCAGTTTAAAGCCATTGCCCCTTGTCCTATAGTTTTCAGAAAGCAGATTTTCAAGCCTTTATTCCTCCTGCTTAGCAATTACATGTGACTCTTCTACATGAGGCTACTTCCCTGTCTTCCAGTATTTTTTTTTTCTCAGATGGCCAAATTTCCAACGATGCTATACCATCACTGGCCTTGCCAGTAAGCTCACAACCATTAGCTACAATTGAAGCTAACTTGTTACAGCATAATGAGTATTTAATCCTTAGAGGGGAGTGAGGGTGGAGATAAAGGAGGGAAAGCAGGCCAAACTGTCAAGCTAGGCAGCATGTTAGGCTTGTTGAATTGAACAGACAATTCAGAATTAATTTAAATATATGAAAGCATTTTACAAAATAGGAATGGTTTTAAGTGTCCAGCACAGGAAAAGGCAAGAATGAAATGAAGACAAAGATTCACAACAATGTTTACATGGCTATTTTCCCACTGAGATCAAAGAAAGTCAGTCACTTAAGCATTTAAATGTCTAACTCTGACTTACTGCTGCACAAATTTCAGTAAGAACTTGAGTCACTGGTAACCTTTACAATAAAAGGAAGACAGACAACCTGTGAAAGGTATTTAATCCATTAATAACTGATCTTGCCAAAATGAACTTTTAAACAGCAAATATTACTAATGTGAGATAACAATTCAGCATCTTTAAAATGCTTACTGTGCTAAAAACCTATTTTATTTTTTCCTAGTGAATATTCCACATCTGCAATGCAATTATGGCAAGTATGAACCACTCCTTCAACACTAATCACAATATTAAGATGTACTGTAATTAAGACTTAAAAAGTTTAAAGAAAACTTCATTAAAGCTTAAGTTCACACTAACTGTCAACCATTTCCCAACTGGTGCGTTACTCATTCCGTATCAGCTACTTGCCAAGTATGTTATGCTCTTCAAATTTATGAAGTTGTTCATTTGAAGATCATTCAGTCTGCCAGGAGTAGCAATAACAATATCCACACCTTTGGTAACCACGTGTATCTGTTCTTTTCGGTCCCCACCACCATATATGCAAATACTGAAAAATAAATGCATTACAGAAGCAGTGTATTAAGGTTCAACTGAAGTCAGTCTTTTTCACATAAATACCACTATGTTGCTTCATTTGAAAAAGTTATCATCTAGCATTATTGAAAAAGTTATCATCAAGCATTACCAAGAGGAAGGAATACCATAAATGTGACTGACAGTATCACAGTAAGTTAACACTGAATGATACTCCCTCAAAAGTTCAGCAAGCTTTCTGCTGAAATTGCAGTGAAAGTAATCCTGAGAGGAAGATAGCTATTAATCTACAAGTATGTTTTGGGTTGTTCTGAAAATATTCACACAAAAAAAACAAAGAGATGAACATACGAAAGGATGCATGATTTTCTAAATGGTACCATCAAAAGTCAAACATTTTGCTGTTAAAACAATCAGTACACTTGATAAGGTGTACAAACTTAACACACTCTGTAAAACTCCTTAGTATTTCTGGGAAGGAGGCAGAACGTACGTTTCAGTACTTGATGACTACAAGACTAATTCTGTACGCTATACAAAGTTACCAGAGCCCTAAAAGTAACTTTCATGGTACAGTAATGTCTTTTTAAAAGCTAAATGAAGACCTAACACTCTGAGCAGGTTTGTGGATGAAACTGGGGGAGCAGTTGATATAGTAGGACTAGGCTGTTACTCAGAAGAACCACAAAAGACTAGAGGAACGGGCTAACAGGAATCCTATGAAGTTTAACAAAAGCAAAGATGGGGATGGAATTACCTCATGGCTGAGGGCCAACATGCTAGAAGATGGCTTTGCAGAAAAGACTTGGGTGGGCTTGAAACAGAACATTATTCAGCAGTGTAACCCCACAGAAAAGAAAGCCAGCTGTGTACTATGGAGAAGGTAGCCAGCAGACTGATTATTCCTCCTTATTTACACTTGTGAGACCACACTTGCAGGATAATATCCACTTTTTGTAGCTCCCGCCTCTATTACATCACAGACATATCCATACTGGAGCAAGCCCACTAGACAGCAACCAAGATGGTCAAGAGGACAGAGTGCATGATGTGAGAAGCTGGTAACCAGGCTTGTTCAGCCTGAAGAGGACAAGGCTCAGGGAGATCTTAATGCTTTCTACAGCTACCTAACAAGGTGCCAAGAAGACACAGCCAGACTCTTCTCAGCAGTCCACACAGAAGCCAAGAAGCAACAGACAAAGCCACAACTACAGAGAACTCCAAATATATAAGAAATAAGATTTTCACTGTGAGAGTAGTCAAAACAGGCACTCTAAAACTGGGAAAATACAAACTCTGCATTTACTATCTTTCCCTCCCCTCTTAACAAATGCAATTATTTTAGCAGGTGAATTAAGCCACAAGTGGTAGGGAAAAAAAAATTACTTAACAAGCAAGAGAGAAGTGAGATTACCTTTTAATTCCTTTATATGTGTACTTCAAACACTCTGCCTCTACTTGAAGAGCCAGTTCTCGAGTGGGAGCAAGGACTAACATTCCAGGCCCTCCTCGCTGATCTTTGGATCTGCAATAAAGCATCTTTAGAACGTGAGTATATAAGGCTAGGCAAAGTCCATCACATCTGACATCAAGTATTTTTAGACTGTTCTAGACTTTCTCAGTGCACTGCTACTAACGAGTTGACAAGTTTGGTGATAAGTGACAAGGTGACAAGTTTGGTATTTAGTACACCAGGTTTGTAATTTTTTTTTCAATGTTTATCATTTGTTATCTTCTTTACTAGAAAACCATCTCACAGAGGGTGAGAGGAAGTATCTACATCTAAACAAGTCAGACACAAGCAGTCCTTACATTGGTTGCGAAGTCAAGTGAATGAATCCAGGAATTAAGTATGCTAACGTCTTCCCAGTACCAGTCTGTGCTATACCAATAAGATCAATTCCTTGCAGTATGATCGGCCATGCCTGGGACTAACATAAAATAACAAATACTTAAATGTATTTTTCTCTTAAGCTTCAGATAAAGAGTCATCAAAATTGATAACATACCTGAATTGGTGTAGGTTTTTGAAAACCAACTTTTCTTATATTAGCCATAATATCAGGATAATGCTCAAATACATCTTCAAATTTACAAACAGGATTGGGAATGCAGCGCTTTTCACCTTCTTTTAAGTCATCACAAATTATATTATTATTTTCTTTCCTGTATAGAATTAAAGAAGTGCAATTGCTTTAAAGTCTCATTATCTGAAAAAGTAGAGCTGACACAAAAGACTGCATTAACAGAAATCAAGTTCAGGCTCTTGAATGAGACTATTCTTCTAACTTCTAAGAAAGACTTACTACAGAAAAACTTCTCTTGGAGGCATCAATTATTATTCTTTCTTAAGAATGAGTAAGTCAAAGTCATATATGGATATTAACATGAACTGCAGTCCTGTCATATCAGACTTCAATTATACTCTATTACAATTACACTCTATTACCTCTCCTATGAAGACAGGCTGAGAGAGTTGGAGTTGGTCAGCCTGGAGAAGAGAAGGCTCTGGGGTGATCTTATAGTGGCCTTCCTGTACTTAAAAGGGACCTGCAAGAAAGCTGGATGGGGACTTTTTACAAAGGCATGTAGTGATAGGGCAAAGGGCAATGGATTTAAACTGAAAGAGGGTAGATTTAGATTAGAGATAGGGAAGAAATTCTTCACTCTGAATGTGGTGAGGCACTGGAAGAGGTTGCCCAGAGAAGTTGTGGATGCCCCATCCCTGGAAGTTTTCAAAGCCAGGCTGGATGAGGCTTTGAGTAAGCTGATCTAGTGGAAGGTGTACCTGCCCACGGCAGGGGGGTTGGAACTAGATGATCTTGAAGGTCCTTTCCAAAACAAACCATTCTATGATTCTGTGAAATTAAATAACTGTGATAAGTTTTAAACCTAAAGACAATCTAGAACTCATAGGAATGGACTGGATTTCTTTTTCAGAACCCTGTATTCCGACAAAAGCCTTCGTGAAATATTTTCAGAGCAGCTCCCTGGATGCTCTAGAAAACACAAACAGAAGTGTTTAGAAAAAAGGTGGCCAGTGAGACATTGAGCTCCCTCCTAAAACAAACAAACAAAACTCAAACCACAACACACACAAAAAGTTACATAAAAAACGAGGTTCTGAGGCTCCCTCAAATTAACAGGTATTAATATGCATAAGCAGTTTATGTTCATTCCAGTTCTGTACTCTTCTGAAGATTCCAATCAGCAAATAGTTTTACTTCAAGCAGGGTGTGGGCTAGGAAAAGAATGGGTAATTCAACCTTCTCATGTTTACTTTTTTTTTCCCCAATTACTGTCTTTTTTTTCCTTAAACAGATTAGATGAAAAATGAAAAACATTCCTTTATCACAAAAGTGCTATTCCTCAACGCATGTTCTGAATTGACAGAACAATGTTCTGTTGTTGCTCTTGACTTGCTCTAACAATAACATGTACACACACTTTAAGCAAACAGGTGTCAATTCCATGCTTTGCTCACTGTGACAAGGTTTCTCTGGTGGGCATGCAAGAGGAAAAAACAGACACTACGCAAACCTAAAAGTAATAAAAGCTAACACTTCAAGAATGCTCACCAATTTCATCACAACTTCTGAAAAGGATTGAAACTATTACCAGGGCCTGAACAGAATCACTTGAAACAGATGATCTGCTTTTCTTGCAAAGTAATGATGTAGACTGCTGGATCAAAATGAATGGATCGAGTCAACTGAGGCATGTACTCACCAGGATGTACTGGTATAGGAAGACAACAGTTACAGAAGTTGAAATTTGTTTTGAAGATGGTATTTGACTAAAATACATGGGAAAAGTGGCAGCCAAGAGGTATTCAACATGTGAACAAAAATATTGGAAGGTTCTAGAAAACATGAACATGCTGTCTCATGAAACGCAAAGAAACAGTGAAAGCCAATGAACTGTCTTGACTTTTTTCCCTTCTGAAAGTCAACTAGATCAAATGCTTTTAGAGAAGCAATTAATTCCTAAAGTTAATTTTCCAAGCAACTAATAATACCTTATCTACTAGTTATTGTTTAATTCCTAAGCAAGAGTTCCTAAGAAGATTGAAGTTATGACAAGACCCTAACATTAATGCTTCGATCTCAGTATTTCATCTCCCACTTTCTGGGCTTTGTACCTTAACAGTTATTTTTGTCAAGCAGATGATTGTCTTAGAAATGATCTTACCGCCACAGTTCCACTTCTTCTTGTGACATAGATGCAGTCCTTGATGATTCTTTATAGAAGTTTTTCTCAATTGGAGGCAAATCTTAAACAATCAGAAAAAGTATGCTTGAGTCAGTAAGAAATGCTACAGATTCAGAGTAAGTCTGCTAAAGCTTAAGATGGAAATCCTGAAACCCAGACTGTCTTGTACTAGGTGACTAGTCAAAAGCAGTGGAAGAATACTGTTGTTCATGTAAGAGATGAAGGCTGAAACACTTAAGTATCTGCAAAAACACTTCCCCACATTTCAAATTCTAAAGTAATTTCTACTAGCACATAGAGTATAATATTTAAAAATCCTCAGATTTTTGCTATGGCCACATACAAAACAACAGCATTTTCAAAGGGTGAAGTCAAAATACCAATCGAGTAGTAAGTTTAAGTCTTCACAGAGCAAGTACAGTGTCCTCCATGACCATGCAGAGAAACACTGACACGGTTACTTCACTGCAAATACTTCACTAACTTGGACACTGAAATATTCAGTCATCTCAAAGCAAAAATTAAAAACGTTTAAGCATTCAACACATTTATCATATAAAGACAAGTACTATACAATCAAAATTTTAAAACTAACCTGCCCACTTCATAGCTTCATATTAGCTTTGTTTTCCTCGAAGAGAGGCCCAGTTAATCACGAATTTCCTTGGGTTATTTCAGGCTTGATAGTGTCCAAGGTTTTTCCTGTGCAGTTAGTACCAAAATTCTGCTGTTTGATGAAAACTGTTGGAGGATGGGGGAGAACACACACACACAGACACCCCCCAAAAGAAACATCTTATTTTCTTTTCCTATTGTAAAGCCTCATATGTGAGTTTGAATAGACACGAAGCATTTAAAGAGAAAATTCTTTCCTAGGTCTTAGCCTGAAACATCGTTAAAACCTGTACAAATCCAGTTCTGATAAAAAAGAAGCATTCCAGTATCTTTAGCTACTTAAAGAAAGTAATGACAGGTTCCAAAATGCTGCTCCTCCAGCTATAAATAAGGCTTGCTGTGCAGCAGGCTTCTGAAAAACTTGTGAATCCAGCAGATGATAGGCAGACAAAAAGCTTTCTTTTTAACAGCTACAAAAGCAAGGTTTACTTCTAAAGCATCTAATGTCACCACAAAAAAGTCTCAGTGTAGTTACACTCTATACCCCTTTTTTTGATGAGGTTAACACTTCTTAAGAACAGTTTTACACTGAAGATATAAATGGCAATATAATTATGTATTAGTGGAAAAGCTGGAAACACGGGGAAAACGCAGTCACAGCATTAACTATTTCTAGCCTCTTGAAATATACTTGTTCACTTTCTGGGGCACTTCTAAAAATCTAAACTCACAACTACTCCATTCCTTATTCTAATGTTGGAACACAACTCTTGGATCTGTCCTTCCTCATCAGTGTCTCAGATCAACAGCTATGAATGTTGTTTGCCTGTGCAAAAAGTCATCAGGTGCACATGCAAGACGAATATCAATAACACAAGCAGCATTTCAACATACAATCATTAATTACATATCCACATAATAAAGTTAACACTATAAAGCCTAGTAAAGTGAGTCATGATGTGCAACATCAGATCTTAAATGCTAACTTTCCGTGAAAGTAGTAAGAAGTCAGCATCATCCATGCTATAATCAGTAGATGCTTGCTTTATAGACTACATTTATAAAAGCTTATTGGATTTTAATACTGCAGAGATACTACACTAAAACTTAAACTAGAACCAATACTTCTGTTTTGGGGGAATCAGATTGATAATGCAAAAAAGCACGTAGCAGTATGAATGCATTCTGCATTCATTAAAATTGCTGAAAATACACAGGAAAAGATTTTCACAGAAGTCTGGCAGTTTGAGGGGTGGAAACCGTTCACAGTTGAGAAAGGAAGATGTCTAGATATTTCTGTTTTAAGGAGGTGTGCCATTGTCCAAGAACAAGGCGAAAGTTAATTCACTTTGGTAAAATACTACTAATATAAAAACCCTCCAGCAAACTACCAAATATAGGGAAAGACAATCCACAATCTTTTTTTTTTTTTCCACAAACACATTCTTACCTTTCTCAGTCCCACCTCTAATGTAGTTTTGTCCAGATCTTGTAATAGCATCATCAATCAACATCTTGGCTTTGTTTTGCACAGCAATGCTGCCAAAAATCTTTACTTCAGCTTCACAGGTTCCCTTTATAACCTACGTTCATAAAACCTTACTGAGTTTTTTAATACAGCAAAGACAAACATTATGTAAGAATGCATACTGAAAACAATCTTTGATTTTTTTTTTAAATTTAATTTTTTTAAACTTCTCTTCCCAGGAAGAGGCCCTTTAATTCCCTTTCTAAAAGAAGGGGAAATAAACATATACTTTACACTTTTTGTAAAAGAGTAGAATTATTACAGCTAGTGCAACACCCTTCAAACTCCTGCAGTAACTGTGGTTTACACAGAAGAAAAAGCATATATATAATCCCAATAAAGTCTAGGCCTACACAACACACAGCACATGGTACCTTTATCCTGGAACCCGAAGAATCCTCAATTTCTCTTATCTTAGTTCCACCCCGACCTATTATAAAGAAACACTGCAGGTATTATAGCCATTTAGGTCGAACTGTCAAAAACTACACATGGTAACTTTAAGTATTTATTTGTGACCAAAACCTAAGACCTTCATATGTGTGCATGCATCCATAAATAAAAGAACTTGTGACACTAAAATGCGGGAAAATGCAGGTAACTTTTCTGGAAATCAACCAGATCCAAAGCATGTGTAGGCAGGAGAGGCACCTCAGCTGAAGAGATGGAGCAGCAAAACCAGCTCAAGAGCGAGCCATCCTTCCTTTACGTGACTAGAGACTTTACAGACTGCTGGCCACGAGAAACAGACATCAACCCAACCACTTTAGGGAGAAAAAGCTCGGCTGCCCCGGTAAATGGGAGAGCTCCACTCTTTAGCCACTACCCTGCAAGAGCATCCAGCCATCCCCAAGGGAGAGAGATGCAAGGAGATCACAACGGGCTGGGGCCCTTCCACGGCCAGGGAGACAGAAAGCAGCGACACACCTCGGGGTACAGGGTGGTGGTGGGGGGGGGGCTGGGGCCCACACGAACAAACCTCTCTGCGGCTGGGCCCTCTCCTCCTCCCCCACCCACTTACCTCAGCGAGCCAAGCACCGCGGGGGGAAGCGTGTGTGAGATGGGTGTGTGCGCGGCCGTTATTACCTATGAGAGCCCCGACCAGGGCCCTATCGAGGTGGAAGCTGAGGGGCGCCGCGGCGTCCCAAGCTTGGCCTGCGGCGGCTCGGGGCGGCCGCTGCGGCGCCGCCTCTCCCGGGCCGCGGGAGCCTTCAGCGCCTCGCGGCTCCCACTCCTCCCCTCCGAGACTGGCCGTCTCCCGCCGCCACTCAGCGCTCCTTCGTCTCCCGCCGCCGTCTACGGAGCCGCGGCTCTGTAAAGGGGTCGCCGGCGGTTGCCACAGACGCCCGGCGGCAGAAGAGGGCGGCCGACCCGGCGAGTCGGCACCTTCGTCGCTGCCCGTTTCCCAGTCAGACATGACGACAGCCCGCTCCACAGCCCATGTGGCGAGCCTTGGCGCCCATAGACCAGGGGCGCGCTGATTGGCCAGGACGGGCCGCTCGCTAAGCAGTGATTGGCTGGCTCGCCGAGGCCGCGCGTGCGTAGGAGAACGCGTGGTCGCCCCTGCCACGCCCGGGCTCAGGCGTGCGCTGCGCGGCCGCTGGGTCCTAAGTCCTGCCCTCTCCTCGTTCCCTGCTCCCTTCTCCTCTGCCGGCGTCGGGCCAGCGCTGGATGGCTCCACTGCGGAGGAGGAGGCTGTTTTAGGGCGGGAGGGGCAAGAACTCGGTCTTGAACGTGTGGGAAGCCCCCGAAGTCAGGGGGAGGGCGGGAGGAGGCCGGAAGGCAAGCAGCGTAGCGCTGAGTAATTTTGCTCGTGTCGTGAATTGAATTTCACGACATTGCAGTCTGAATTTTTTAGAGAAGTCTTAATATTTCATCTCAAGCTAGTCTTTAATGGTGCTTCAGTGAAGATTTTAGTATGGTTGAATGTACTAAAGCTGATACAATGCTGGAAACAGAATCACAGAATGGCTGAGGTTGAAGGGACCTCTGGGCATCATGTTGTCCAACCCCCGGCTCAGGCAAGGACACCAAGAGCCAGTTGCCCAGGACCATGTCCAGGCGCCTTCTGAGTTATCTCCAAGGATGGAGATTCCACAGCTTTCCTGGGCAACCTGTGCCGGTGCTCGGTCACTCTCACAGTAAAAAAATAGAAAAAAGCAGTAAAAAAAAGCTAACACACCCACCCCCCCTTCAGTTATGCTGAAAATCTGCTAAGTGAGGGTTTAAATCTCCCTTTTAGGCACGATCCTGTAGCCCTATTGTGCAGAGCTGAAGGGTGAACATTTACGTGTGCGTCTTTATGGATGCACATTACTGCCTGTGACTCGCTGTTGCGATCAGCAGGGTAACTCAACAGGAAAAACTTCACACTGCTGTCCTCTGACCCTCTGAAGCAAGACTGTCCGGCGTGACACAAGCAGGGTGTGCACACGTGTTTGCCTTTTTTCCTGTCCTGTGTTTGTTCTTAGGCAGAGCTTGGCAGTGTTCACGTAGCCTGTGGGTACCAATGGCTGACGTGGGAAATCTGCCTTTCTGGAGGCTGCATCAATATCTAAGATGACGTTCATCAGAAGGGTAGGGTATCACCTATCCATGGAAATATCTTGCTCTGATTTTGAAGCCTCTGCGGAGGCGGTGACTTCACCACAAGAACAGGCTCTCTATATTTAACACTTTACGCACAAATACTAAAGCTTATCTTCAGCAGGACTGCAGGAAGAGTGAAGGGGGGAAACAAGGCTGTAGGTTTGGAGCAGGAGTATTCCATAGAAACTTCTGTGGTTCAACACAGAGGATGGGGCTTCACCTAGGCCTCCAGTTAAAATGAGGTAGCAGATGGGCCTTCCTTTAGGAATCCTGCTCCTCGCACAGGCCCGTGATTGCCCATCTCCAGTCGATTCCTGTTTATCTAACAAGGAAAGTAATAATAACTTCCACCCTAATCTTCACAGAGGTGCTGAAAACACTGAAGTTTAAGTTGACTCTGCTGTAAACAGTTACCAGAAACTGAATCTATCAGGCCGATTCGTGCACATTTTATTTTAGTAAACTTCCTTTGTGATGTTTTGGTCCATTTAATAAAAAATTATGAAACTTCAAAAGGAAAACAATGAGCAAGTTTAAATTTTTTTCTTGCCTAATATATGCTCACACTATACAATCTTTTATGTAAGGAAGAAAACCCAGTAAGCATAGTACTTTTCAAATCATTTTTATTAACAACAGTATGGATTCAACTTTGTCAAGACGTTACAATTAACATTGTAATGTACTGGCTAATGTCATTGCAGTGTCAGTGGAAGCAGCCTTCGTGCTTTCTAAGTCTATTACAAAACTGGCTTTTTATCTCTCAAAGAAGTCAAAAATGCTTCCAATAGCAGATGATATTGGATATGTCTGGAATTGTCCTATGTGTGACCACAGCTGAAGGAAATGGCCACATTTGCATCTAGATGAATGAACAGGAAAATATTACATGCTTCCACTGACGCTGCAGGGGACAATTCTTATTTCAAAAAACAATTAACCTTTTTAGATAGTGACAGCACTTTATGTGATGTTGTAATCCATTTGAATTAAGTCGATTAACACACTTGGAAAAAAACGTGAAGCGGAAATATCTGGGGCAAATTCTTTTCTGACCTGTATTTCATTCAAACCTAATGAACCCAAAAGGATTGCATGACATATGAGTCAGGATAAAAGTTGGCCCAGAGAGGCAAGTTCATTCCTGGTATAGGTGGGTTCAGTTCCTTTAAGGTCAGTGGAACTGAGCCTGATTATTCCAATGGAGACTGAACTTCACCCAGTTGGGCAGTGAATTCATTGAAGTCAGTGAAGCCATCCAAGGATGAATTTAGCCTCAGGTGTTTAAACCCTTTTTCCATTCCTTTGCTGTTAGATTTTCTTTTCCTGCTTATTCCTCTTTTCTGATTATTCTCCTTTTCTCTGTGCTTTTTCAAAAATGTCCCTTCTCTTTTTCCCTTTTTACATTAGTACTTTGTGCGTTATTTTTTATATAGTCAATGTGACATGGGTAAATTCAGCTAAGTATTAGTTTCCTCAGGAAATAACTGGAATATTACCATTTTCACTTTAAACAGATGCCCAACAAAATAAGGATTTGAATCTGAGCTCCCGATTCAAGAAAAATTCTTGATTCCATAGAATGAAGGAATTCCATAGAATTTTTGCTTGAGTAAGGATTGCAGGTCCCAATCCAGAAATACTACTGTACATCAGATGTTCTGCTATACGTGAGCAATTCGGTATGATTTCATTTATCACAGAAGAGCAGGTGAATTACTCATCACCATACTATAATGAGAGCAGTCACTCTAAGTAGGATTATCTCAAAACCATATGGAACAACTGTGGGCACTGTGAATAAAAGTGTATGATCTTTGCAATCTTGAACCCTAGGCTAAAACACTATATTCATATTTAAATAAAAAGTATAGATCATATAAGCCAGGAGCAAATACAAATTTTTAAACAAATAATAATCATCAAAACTATTCTTTTCAGTTCTCTCTTCAGTCAGGTACAAGAAACATGCTGATCAGAAAACAGTTATTTGGATAAGGCTTAATTCCTGACGCTCTTAATTAAGTTCAAATTCTCTCTTCAACAATCCTCAAGTGGATTGTAAATCGGAAAAAAAAAATTGTCCTTTGTCCTTAGTCATGAACAATTCTTACTAGCTGTCATGAGCTGGACTTTAACGAGCGGCTCAGGACAAGACTTGAAAAGGCAGACAGGTCCTTCTTTTATAAAACCAGTGAATGACTGTCAGTCATGACACTGTCTTTTAAAGAGAGAGCGTAGAAACAGGAAACTCCTCATGAGGAAATATGAGCAAAGCTTATAAAAATCCAAACAGACAATTCTTCCTCTCCAGAATTTAATATATTCACTACTCTTTCTATTTTCTATTGATATTATGTTAAAAAATTCCTACATGATAAGACTTGCAGCTACAAAAATAATAATGGTTAGCATAAAAGAAAAAAAAATAGGATTTTAAACCATAATTTGAAAAGATAACGATTTTCTGGATTTATTAGTACTTTGTAAAGACATTAACATTTTCATACATAATTTATAGAACTCATTCTTTTGTGCACAAAATTGTATTAAATAAATTAACTTAAAATTAGAAGGACTCAAGCATGTCACTTAAGGCAAAAATACCAAGTTTCTGTGAGATAAATTATCATCAAAACCCAAGGCCCTGTTTCTGTGTGGAATCCGTAAGGGCAGGGCTGACGCTCAGTTCTCCCATTGACTCCATCTGGGCTCAATGGGGATGCAACCATCTGCTCGTGCAGATGAAGGTGGAAGAGTGAAGTTCCATTCATGATGCTGTGACTTTTCAATCTCGTCAAGGAGGGGAATGGAGTTTCATTACTGACACACAGTTGCCATGTGCCTGATCTTTTGCTCCTTAACTGAAGCGCAGGTTTATGCTTAGGCCAGAAGGAGACTTTGTATGAAAGGCAAGAAAGGCACCATAGGAAAGAGAAAGAAAAGCCTAACAAAAGAAAAGCCTAAAGAAAAAAACTTGTAAGTTTTAGAATTTTGGATAGTACTTTAAACTTACAGATCCGTCTGGGTAAACTTGTAGACATTCAAATAAGTTAATAGTCAAAGGAACCGAGATGTGGGAAAAAACCCTATTTATCCTCACAAAATTACTGTTGTAATCAGGCTTCAGTATGATCAGACTGCACATAAAAGAAATCAGGGAAGGCTGAATGTGGTTAAATTATATGGCAAATCAGTGGTGAGGAAATTGTGCTTCAAGGTGTCTTTCAGGATTTAACAACTGAAGTTTGCTCTGGCGTAAGCCATGGAACACAGTGTACCATCCGTGGACCCCGTATAACGACACGATATATACACTCTACAGTTTGCATGTACTTTCACATAATAAAGTTATCATGTAACATCCAGGAATACTTCTGTAAAGGAAATACGGAAGCAGAAATTACAATGGTTTCATAGTAAACAGATCAAGTCCTTCACAATACAATCTACAGCATTTAGCCATGGTTAAGACTGGAGTGACATTTTTGATGTACATAGTAAGTTCCCAGCAGGTCTGGGCCTTGAGAAAACACTGCCCTGAGTGAGCTGGCACTGGCACCCCCGTACATTCGGTGTTCCTGCTGCTAGAGGGAAGCTGAGCCCGCATCAGGTTGTCTACAAGGCTGTGGTGCAGGTGGGGTGTAAATCTAGGGGGCAACACACAGGAACCGCGCTCAGCTGGGAAGAGCGAACGCCTGTGTAGGCTCTGCAAGGGTTCTTCCAGGCGAAGCCTTGCTGGGGATGTGTGGGTAGGCACTAACACTGCTCCTGCATCTCAGCAGAAGCGAAGCGTAGGTTAGGATGAGAAAAAAAGAGGATGTATCAAGCAGGAATGCTCGGTCTGATGTAGGCTTTGAATTTGAAAACTCAGGTATAAGGAGGAAGGAGTCTGAAGGTCCTTTTTTGGGAAGTTCACAAGAAATGACTGCAGTTGGGACACGGTGTTGAGCTGTAAGAGTGTGACCACTTTCCCCTCTCTCCTCCTCCCCTTTTATTTAAAAGCAAACAAACAGAAAACCTCTTGCCTTCAGGTTTGGTTTTTTTTTGGTTAAGGTGGTCTTCCCTACTTCTATTTCCATTCCCAATTGCCTTTTTTTTTTTTTGGAACTAGCACTCAGTATCTGTCATTGATAGGCTGGATTTAAAAAAAATTTTTTTTTGCCTCTTTACCTTCCTTCTTTTATTTTCTGGAATCATTTCCTTTCCTGCCCATCTAAATCCGTATTGTTTTTACTTTTCTTCATTGGTTGTGTTGTCTCTCTCTCTTCTCTGTTCTGTGCTCCTTAGTTTTACTCTGTATTTCAGTTCCTCATTTTCCTTCCTTTACCAGCATTACAAAGTGCTGTCATAGTATCAGGTTGGGACTGCGAGGAAAATTGCCAAAATTTCCACCGAAGGAAATATTGTCTCTACAACACGGGCAGCACCTGCTTCCTTCCCTCAACTACTGCTGTCAAAATGTTTCAGATTCACAAGACAGCTCCTCAATGAGACTGGAAGAAGGAGAGATTCCCCTGGATTTTTAGTGCAGTCACTCACGTTATCCACTTCTGAGGCCAGCCCCAATCCTTAAAATACAAACTTTTCATAGCAAAAAGGTGTTCTTATTATCAAGAACAACGTGCTAGTGGTGTGTCGGGTACTTTTGCCACAGCACTGAATCACCAAAAATCGGATGGATGTTAGCGTACTGTTTTTCAGAGTTCAAAATAACCGATTACTGATGAGCTAATGTGTGTATCTTGCAACTGGCAGCCATTTCTAATCCCATATTACTGGTTTCCTTGGTACCTTGCTAGCAGCTGTAGATAATTTTTTTTTGTTGTAAACATAAACTATCATCTAAATCAGGACATTATATATATATATTTAATTATTTCAGAAGCAAAGTGCTTTAAACCTTATGATTTTTACTTCTGCCCTGTAGAAACGGCACTAGATCTAAATGCTCAAATTTTTGCTTTTTGATACATCCTGCAGCATTAGCTTTGTAGGCAACTCGTCATTTAAACCTACTGTACTACGTGAAAGGCTGCCGTACTGTAGGTGTAAATTTGAACGTTAGCCATCACTTAAACATGCATTTTCATGCAGCTAGGAGATATGGGCTCATTCAACTGCTTCTCAGATTCATCCTGATTTTTGTGATTTTATCTTATTAAAAAGGCTTTCAAAACAGTTCATGCTGTGATATGTATGACTAGAGGAATGACCCAGCCAACGAAGAAAGCCCACAAGCTGTTATTTAAGTTTGACGTGGAGCAGATTGAGTGCTTCTGTACCATCCCCTGGCTTGCAAATGTTTTGAGATGATCTTGATATTCCAGTCCTTAGAGAGTCGGCAGAGAGAGTTGTTTCCACTAATGGGCGCGAGATGGCTTCAGTAGTCTCTGTTCCTGCCTCTGTCTCCAACTCTTCATCAGTTATAAATAATTTTGACTCCCTCCATTTGGAGTATACGTCTTGGCTACCTCTGGAACCGCTGGAGTCACTGCCAGCAATCTGTACGTTCAGTTCTTCTGTTGATTGTATAAGGTTTTGTACAGATAAAGATTTTCCTAAATCCATTTGCACCACAGGTTTAACTGAGAGCAAAGGTTCCCCTGCTGTATCCAGACTTTTTCTCCATGAGAGATCCTTTGTCGCACTGGACTGTGCAACTTGTCCATTATCCTTTGATGCAACAAGGCAAGCGGTGACATCGGAAATATTTTCCTGTGTGGTCACAGGAATAATATGGACGGGCTCAGGCCTATTGATATGCTTCATTAATGAGAAAGGTGGTATTTGTAATGTTGTTGGAGTTGCTGGCTTAGTTGCCTGGTTTATTTGGTTTGATGTGTTATTAACTGTTGCGGGTCCATCGTTTGGCACTTGCGTTGCTTGACTATGCATAGCTGGACTAAAAGCATAGTAAGCCTGAGTGCTAAATTCATTTGGTGTCAGTATAAGCTGTAGGCCACGAGGCAGATTGGCACTAGCTGATCTGGATACGCATCCACTAATTTGTGCAGAATTCGACAAATCTTTGCTGTCTGATGGGCTCTGGTAATCAGAAGTCTGCTCACACTCAAAAGCTGGCGTTTGGAGTGAAGCCAAAGTGAGCGCCGATGCAGATCCTTTTCGCAAAACTTGTTGATAAATATCTAATAGACAGTCCAGTTTTGACTCAATGGATTGTACCTACAGGAGGAGAGGAAAAGGTTAACGTTAATGCCAAATATTAATTTAAAATATTTGGAACCCGAACAAAGGGAAAATGTGAGTGCCAAAGAGAAAAATGGGAGGAGCTTCGTATACGCTATTGACCCTTGAAAAATAATGTCAAAAGACACGTACATTTTTCATAAGCAAGCTGATAAAAGGGGAAAAAAATTAGTAACTTTGATTTTCCCTTCTTTACTTTTCTGTACATGGAAGACAGTCAATACAATTCATGTCAATTTTATTTCCACATGTAAATGAAGCAGAAAAAAAATTTCACCTGTTCAGCCTTTGAAACTGGCAATAAAATGCACAAAAGGCATGAGCAATACAGCAAGACAAAGCAACAATGACAGATAATCACTTTACCTGCTTCTCCACCTTGACTACACGCCCTAACATACTGAGGTCATCAGTTGTCTCATTCTCTGCGGGATTCTTTTCTCTGCTTCTTTTATCTGCTGTTATTTGTCCTTTTCCAAGAATTTGGTCAACGCTATAAGAGAAATCAAAAGCTGCTGTGGTTTCTGAAAATGGTGATGATATGGAAGTGTTTGCTGTATCCGCACATTAAAAATTAAAATCACAGTACTTCAGAAAAGCCCCCAAGAAAGAAGTTAACCTAATGTTATTAAAAAAATAAATTAAAAAAAAATGAATGCTTTTTTAGCATGTGGAGATTAGCTCAGAGGCAGCTTTTCTTTTCTGTTGGCACTAACTGGGGGCCAGAACATAGGCATCATCCTGGAGAGCCATGACTAGACTTGCTGAGAGGGCAAGAGAGGAGGTGGCCTTCCAGCAGCCTGATGTGGAGGAACAGAAGTACCAGTGCCTCCCTCAGCCCTCTCATCTGAACAGCAGCATCAAATCTTGGGAAAGTTGTCAGTTTGTCAGTTTGAAACAAGAATCTCAGCCCCGATGCTGGTAATGATACAAGTGTGCAATGTTGTGTTTGTTTTTTTGTTTTTTTTTTTTTAAATAATTATTACTACAGAGAATCTAGAACATAAAACCTACATAAATACTACATTAATGGTAGTTCTCAATTTCTTTTATGTGAAAATAGAAAGTCTGGGATGGGAGAAAGGCAGTCCTCAATGTCGACCTCATCCTTTTGGCAACCTCCTGACTGAATTCCTTGTTTATCAATGAACTTTACAGATAAAGGATTGCCTTTTCTATTGTTCAGACTTTCATCTTCTGGGGACAATTTAAATACATGGTTTTTTGTTTGTTTTTACCCACAATGTAATTTCTTGCTCAGCTGTGTTTACAGAAAGAGAGGCTGGGCTGAAGCATAGGTAGCAATTTGTACCCGAATATAAGACAGGAATGTTATGAATATTCCTTATGCAGTGAATGACGTAACATGATGCTTACGCAGAGCAGAAATTTTTCTTTCCTTACCGTGACTGAAGACTCTTAATCCTGCATAACATGTCTAGATGACCTGCTGAATACTGTTCAATGACATCTTTGACATCATATGGACGAAGCGTTTCCTTAAACTTTCTCTTTGCAACATGAAATTTCATAATTCTACGGGGAAAAAGAATTTCACAGATTAATCTTCAACAGTTGTGAAACAACACCATATATTCCACTGACAAAATTTGACAGCTAATTTTAAAATGGAAGATATTTTCAATACAGCTTGTGCAAGGGAACTTTTCCTTTTACAAAATAAGTACAAATGTGTAAGTACAAATGGGTAAGTACAAATGTATTGTAGGTATCCCTTTGAATTATTATGTAAGAGAGATCAGGTAACGCTGAGTGCACAACATGTTTAGTTTATCTGTATACACCTATTTGGCTTTTTTATGTGAGGTGCCTGATATCAAAAGGTACTCAAGTATATGCTTACCTTAAACCTGAGATTAGTCCCACTGACTCGAGTGAGATATCCTGTAAACGATGTTTGTGCTTAAAGCTACTCTGTCCTTGTTAGAGGAAGTATTTCTCTAACAAATCGATTGCACAAATATAAATAAAAGTATTCTTTTTCTGGTGCTCATTTTAAGTTCTTTGCTTTTCATTTTGTAAAAAATTTAAATTTATGCACCCAATTTTTCATCAATTTTCATTTTTAATTAACATTCAGGTCTAAGCATTTGCTTTTAATTTATTTTGCTGACTTAAGATGAAACTTTGCAGGCTAAAGAGAAGCCTTCATGTTTGTTCCCTATTGAAATCTATGGGAATTATTGTTTAATTAGCATTGGTGATTTTTTCCTTGAATTTTACTGCAGAGTAGTAAGTTTCAGATAACAATAAATATCCAAAATTGATGAATGGCATGTGTTTTTTATGTGACACTTGCAAAAGTTTCTGTGATGCTTATGCGAATATGTGATGTCCACCGAGTAATTCTTCTTAGAATGAAAAGCTTGATATTTAATTGCAAATTTTAAATAATAGAAATGATAAATTTGGAAAGTAAATGACAGTGAGCTGATTTTCCAGGTCAACTGGTAACACTTGCAGTTCTCCTTGGTTTACATGAGAACTGGGGAAGAGAACCATGCGAGAAGTGGGAGAGAAGCTGAGGGATCAGGTGTGTTGGCTATTGTGGTCTGTGTTACAGAGCTTATGAATCCCCATTAGGGCCAAACTGCTGATATTTGGTATCTATTGCAATTAAAAAAGCAGAGATAGTAAATTGATATCCTATTCTAAATGTCAGTATTTCATGCTAATATAGTCCCTCTGTGTTTACTATGAAATGTATTTAGCAGCTGTAAGACAATGAGTGATAATAAAAACCAAAACATGGCTCTCGCTGTGTGACAAAAATAGATTCCAGTGTTTTAGTGGAATTCAGGAAAACCATACTTTGTATAGTTAGGACAGACATTATGATAATAGGTATGTAGAGCCAGATTAATAGTATATAGGGATCCTCTACTGATTTCTGTATCATACATAAACATTCTCCCAAATAATATCAGTCTTTTCCCACAATGCTTAGGTTGTTGATATTTCCCATTCTGGTAACTTCCAGTTAAAAATGAGATTGCTTGTCACTGGTATAGAGCTTGAAGTATGATTCTGATTATAGAAATTAAAAATGGAAAAGGCCTGTTAGGAGTCGTCCATCAGCTTGACAGTTCAGGACTGATCTCTATGCAGTTTTAAATATGTCAGATGATGCATTTTCCTCTTTTCCATTGTCAGCCAGTTCTACAAACTAATGGCTTTTGGCGTCTTTCGTAATTTGAAGGCCTCTGAAGCTGGGATGCAGATTTTTTTTTCTTTTAGCTATCAAATGATGCCAAGATGTTCTGTTTATAATAGTCTGGCAGTGTAGACAGTCTCCTGGAATCTAGTTCTTTATTCTGCTTAAAAAATATAATTTCTGTAGCTGACATATACAAGAAAGTATAATTCTTTTGTTATTTTTCTCGCTGTTTTGGTAGTCACAATTTTTTACTTCATGCTCTTGATAAAGTAAAAATATGAAACTCTATTAGAAAAGCTGAGACAGAGGATTAATAGCATAATTGAAGACAACTGAATTTACCAACCGGGTGATTTTACAAGAGAAGAGACAGAAGGCTAATTTTTATTAACAGCCATAGAAGCTTCTTAATCAGTGTGCACAAAAACTGCTTTGCAGCTTTATAACAGTTTTTTTTTTTGGTTATCAAGACAGTGTGTTCATAATGTTCCGAAGTCAAACACAGGACTGAAAGCATCACGGCTGTATCAGTAAGGTGTAACTAACTGTCTTATTTCTGGTTTAGTTATTAGCTCATGTGTGATGCCATCTTAATAAATTTCAACAGGGTTTGGAACAGACCCACATTGCTTACTTCTTTTTGCTTCAAATATGCACAATTTTACATAAACTGGGCAAAAACCTGAAGGGTTATAAAAGACTGGGACTTTAAAAACCTGTAAATTAATTAAGAAAACCTGAATTCTTTCAGTGATAGAGCCTAGCAACTGCTATGCAGTTACTAAATTTGATTGATTCTCCATATCTACTGTCAATTTTAAGAACTCTATTCTCTTTCTATATCTTGAAATAACTATGTTATTGAACTTGATAGGCTTGAACACCCGTCCTGAAAGATTATCACAGCTATATGGAGCATATTCAAAAATAATGAACAAAAAAGCTTTTGAGCTTCCTTCATTTGTGCTTCTAGAATGAAAAGTTGCCTATTCTGGGGTGTTCCTGTGTGATAGCAATGAAAGGTTCAGTTTACAGCCACAGGTGGATAACCTACCTGTACAAAAAAAACGGAAAATCAGCACAAAGGGTTTTATGCCCCAAATATTTGAAGCACCAGCCTGTAACACAAACAGGAGGAACAGAGCAAAGAAAGTACAACTCGGTCTGCCTTTTCTAGTTATATCACAAGGGGGCAAACAAGACCCATCATAAACTAAACGGAGTCGCCACTGGCAATACTGAACTGCTAGCACTGACCAAACAGCAGTAACTGAAAGTAAGAATTAACCCAAAAGAACAAAGTGTGTAGTCTCCATGATTTTTTAAAACCTTATTTGTAATTTTCCATCGTTGTATGCCGTGTGGTGAGGTGGTATTTTATAACTCAAATCTAATGTGTAGGTCTATCTAGGTTTATGGTTGTAAACCTAAGTCACTAGTGTGACAATTTTCTGGTGAGAATTAGCCATAAAAAGCAGCCTATTTCAATGATACATCCAGAGGAGAGAAAAAAAGTCTTTTGTGTTGAATTAGACCAATATATCAAAGTGCTTTGTCTACAGCTAATGTCAAAACCACAGGTCTCACTACTCTTTACATGCCTTGACAATGTGTAGAAAGTTACAGGTCCAATACCAACTTTTGTCTTACTGACCCCCAGCAGCCAAAAGCAGCATCCACTTCATTTATTTGTTGTCAAATGCAGGATCAGCACTGATCTAGAATTACAGTGTTTTCTGAACATGCAGTTTGTGTCTCTTTCCTGGCATTTGTTGCGATTTATTTTCCATTCACGTTGCCCCTTGCAGTATTAAAAGCTATTGTGTTTGTCATTAGTGCACTTTACTGAGACTAGCACTGAGTCACAACATTGCTAATCCTCTGTGCAGCCCCATCGTACTCATGTTATTTTTTCAAACCTGTATCTTGTCAGTCTTGTCACTATCTCAGGAAGAAGTGGAGCTTCATTCTACTGGGATTCAAGAAAACTCACACATGGTTCCTGCCTTAAATATGAAAATCCAGGTAGGTTGTTTTGCCCATAGCTAGATGAGGTGCCCACAGGTTATTTGCTCACTTACTACATCAGGAAGACAGGTGCACACAAATCTAGTTGTGCTGGTTCCGCTGCCTCTCTACCCTTAGCTTGCCAAATAACCCTTCTTCCCGGTAAACTGCAATGTGCGGGAAAAATGGGGATCCAATATAGAGAGGTCAACAGACAAAAGTGTCTGAGAGGTAGTTCCAACTGTGTGGGGTAAGCGGGTTGATATTGCCTCCTCTCTTGGGTTTTGATCCAGACTAACCCATCCCTTAGGAGCCAGAGACATTGTTTTCTCCCAAGCACAGTGCTGTCACAGCCAAAGACACATTTGAGAGCCTTGCCTAGACTCTGAAGACCACCCGGATAGAAAATATACAATGTGATTTCAAAGAAATAGAGGATTCTGAAACACCACCGTTGAACAAATTCATGATGGCTGCTAAAAATCCATTTTATAGGTGTAGCAGAAACATTGCAAAGACTGAATATAAATGGTAAATTATATTTTCCTTCTTTGGCTATTAAATATGTAGGACTATTCAACTATAAAGCTTATCAGTGCAAGAATTCTCAAATTTCATTACTTTTGGCTACATTTATTATTATTATTTCTTCCTAACAACAAATGAAAATATATCTATGCAATCACTAGAGTTAAAGAGAGAAAAGACCTCTTAAGTCAGCAAGTTCATCTTCCTGCCATTGCAGTTATTTCCTTTTGCATATTTATTTATGCTTCTCAAATCTAATTTTGTACTCCATAAATAGTAAAATAATTCTATCATTTCCATTGTGGAGCATATTACAGAATTTAGTGCCTCTCGCTATGAAAAATGATCAGAGATATCGCAATATATGGAAACAAGGTATCCTCATCTTCTGTTTAGTCTCTTTTATACACATTCATCATTGTGAACTAACAGAGAGAGATGGAAAATGGAACATTTTTTGTCAGTCTCCAGCAACTCTGAAGGATATGTATGGCTTTTTGTTCACAACAAGACTAGGGCTGGTTGAGTAGTGCTACAAAATGTACTGGCACAAAGGCTCAGTGTAGCACTGGTAAGAACTGCTTTGTGCCCAACTCTGATCCTAGCCGGAGGCTCCGAAGCAGCAGGACTGATAGTGGCTTGGCCCAAGGCACGCTGTGGAGCACACCACATTTCACCACGCTACCCGTCTGTTCTCTCCTCACCCAATGTTGTGCAAATGCATCAAGCAGCTTTTCCTCACTTTCCCTACTGCTTCATTTGATCCTTCCTGAGATATGGGCTGGGCAAGGCTCAGCTTGGAGGGCTTTGAGAGGAGGCTGACAGCTTGATGTGTTACTGGATAGGTCTGTCCAGTTGGTCTTCAGTAGGACTGGTTGGGAGTCCTATTTCTGGAAAGGGTCAATATGTTAAGAACTTTTTCAGGAAAGGACTATTTTCTCCATTTCCTGATTTGATTGTTTCAAAATGAAAGTTTGGGGGCTTGTTTGTTTAAAATCAAACAGTTGTTTTGAAGAATAAAGTAGTCCTGGGAAAAGTGTAATTAAGCAAGGTCAAAACTGAAGCAGTATGCTTTGAAATTACCAAAACGAAAGATTATAACTAAACCAGTTTTTGTCTTTTTCTGTTTCAAGGCTGTCCAATCTGAGAGTAACCAGCTTATTCTAGGCTCTTTTAACAGAAAAATCCCTCAGTTCTTTCTGATTCCAAAACTGAGAGGCCCTACCTCTGTAAACCCACAGGCATAAATTGATTGTGCCAATTTCATTTTTTCCCCAAAACAAAAGACCTATTTGTATCATTGTAAAACAATTTATACCCAGCTCTAAGCAGGAAAAAAATAATTACTCTCCCTTTTTGCAGTTTTTCAAGGTGATGTAGCCAGAATGGATTCAACTGTATGTGCTTACAGTTGGGGTCTTTTGAATAGTGCCTCATGAAGCTATTCAAGTACCTTCTGTCTTCACCTGCTCCTGTATACCAGCAAGAAAGGAAAAACAGCCTCTACCTTCCCCCATTGCCTTTGCAATTCAAAACTGTTGCTAAAAACAAACTTCAAAATGAGGCACAAAGTTTCCATATAGGCAGATGTTATCATCTTGAAATTCTACAGTTACTATATAGTGTCTCAGATCCTTCTTCAGATGTTTGCATAGATCCCAGTGTAGTCAGGTAACAGATACTCTGAATAATCAGAAAGAGGAGTATCGGCTACCTGACGAACTGAATTATCAGTCTCCTGATTTTGAGAGATTACGGTGTAGCATTTAACAAGGCTGAAGATCATTGCATATTACTGCTTTACAGAACTCAAAGGTATGTTTCTGAAGCAAGACATATGTGCTGCTTGCAACCTAGTGAAACACCAGCATTTGCAGGGAGAGAGGGGAGAGATTCGTGGCTAACTGATAGCAAGTGGAGATGCAGAATTGTTATTCTTGGCCTCAGTGGTGAAATGAGTTGGGTTTTGGTAAGCCAAGTGTGCAGAGAAAAAGTTGGAGGCAATCTAAAAAGTTGACTCTTATCAGTTAAGTCATGCATGTCTGAAACAGTCAAACTATTGCATCTTTGGTCTTCTTATTAAAACATTTCTGTGGATGACACTGTGCAGAAAATTTGCCAACTAGGTCCTTCACATTTGGTTACTTTCCATTTTAGCTGATAATTATCAAGAGAACCAAGAAAAGAAGCAAGTGATGCATTGAACAATCCAGTGGTGCCTTTGAAAACAAGCTCCATGAATTTAGTATATAAATGTCAAGTTGATCTTCAGGAATTTGGACAGTATTAAGAATGAGATGATCATTGGTATCACTTGCCACTACAGTGATGAGGTGTGCTTGGAGCTGAGAGTTGACCAGTCTGTTTAAAATGCAACATCACAGACAAGGATCTTTGGCACCAGAGCCAACAAATTATGCTGATTGTTCCTAATTTGAGCATTTTCCATTTGAAGGAATAGGTATGCCTTGTAAGTGGGTGTCCACTGTGTAGAATGATTTGTCTTCTGCAGAAAGAGATGGTTCTTGGCGGTGACATCTGAGTTGCCAGTTGCAGTGGCTGTGGACACAGACCTGGTATCTGACATGTCCTGTGAGGTCATTTCCAGGCAAGTTGGAAAATGGTTGGAACAGACATCTGCAAATGATCTGTCAAGCTGACTGTGCTAGTAGAAAAGTATTAGAAACAACCTTACTCGCTCTCTGTCTTCATTGGCAATCAGTGGAAAAAGGGGAAAAAAATACCAGTAGCTCGCAGGTTATCGCCGTATGAAATTATTTCATAAAGAGCTTGAGTTCTTTCTTCCCATAGTGCTGAGAGAGTGAAGACGAGAGTCTCCCTGCAGGAAAACATGGTCTTTCCGTAGCCTTTTGCAGAAATCCCCTGTGGCTGCTGCCTGCCTGCCTGCCTGCAAGAAGGGTGCCGGGCAGTGGTGCAGCTGTGATGCAGAGCAAGAGGGGTGACCTCCAGCAATATCCTCGGGTTTATCGTCAGCAGAGAGGGAATGCCTGTGCTCTCCTTGCTTTTCAATATACTCTTCACTGGGGGGATTTGGCCTGTTGGGATTTGTGCTTCAAAATATTCAGAAAGATGAAGAGCCTTGGCAGTTTCAGGTGAGTGAATGCTAAGTTTAAGCTTTCAATACAGGTAATTTTATAAGTTTCAGTGCAGTTTGCTACTTTCTTGGGAAAGAAGGAGACTATTAGTTTTAAATTATTGGGGTTGTATTTAGTTCAATGGATAGTGGCAGGCAAGGCTTTGCACAATTGAATGCATGTAATTATTCTGCTGTTACCAGAAGAAAGTTGAAATAAGTTATATGACAGACAGTTTCAGGAATATGGAAATGCAATAAAACCCTAAACTTCTAAAGGAAATAACTTCTCCAGGCATGGTGATGTATATTCAGTAAAACTGCATCAAACTGGATTACAGTAATTTGGATTCAGGAAATACAGTGGAAATCAGCGTTCATTACTCTTTCTTTTCTGAGTTAAATCATGTAACATTTTTAGACATTGAAAAGCTGATAACAGAATAGATAAAATATTTCAACTTATAAACAAAATATTGATGAAAAGGAAGCATAGATAAACTATATTAGCATTAGTTATATAACAAATATAGCCACGTAATAAGTTCAACTAACTACCATTTTATTAATTGACATGCAGTTAATTAGTATCTTAGTTAAGGAAATCTCAAATATTTATTCATTCGGTATTTTTTACTTACCTGATTGCTCTGATGACAGTTTTAAGAGCAGGGGTGAGATCTTCTACTGACACATCACACTGGCACCCTTTATCATCATAAACATCATCTGTTCCAAGACTGGTGTCAGCTGCAAAGTACAAGAGCAGATTAAACAAGTAGCATTTAAAAATCTCTTCCTTAGGGTCTTCTAACCTCCTGCACAGTGGTTCTGGAACAAGACTACAAATCAAACAAGACAGAGCTTCATCAGTTTGCAAACTATATGATGCACTTGTCTGTGTCTGCACCTGTGTCATAAAGGCCTGGGTAGTCCCCAGTGTAAACAGTAGAAGTTATAAAGGAAGAAAGCCCTGTTATTTTTCAAACAAATTAATAGTTTAGTACCAGTATGCTTATTACTGATATCTCACTGGTTTTCATCACATTCTCTGTCCTAAGGGAAAGTGGTGAGCTAACAGTTGTAATGGCAGAATCAAAAGATGCTGGAGTTATATTAAATTGTTATTTTTTTACCACTATGGATCAACCTGACATTGAAGACAACGGAGAAGATCCGTTTCATTTACTAAGGAGGCTGTGGAATGATCCAATGCTTTATTACAGGTAAAAATAAATGAAGTACCTTTTCAGCAGAAATGAATAGAGAATGACATCTACCAAGGATCAATTGCCACCTTAAACCTCAGAATCATATAGATATTGCAGCCTTCCTTTGCAATAGGATGTTACGCCAAATTGCTGTATTTATTTGCCTGAAAATAATGGATCCTCTACCCTCTCCTGCCACCACCTCTGCAGTTACCATTGGAGAACTAACTAGAAATCTCAGAAGTGCTCAGTGTCCCTCAATACACAAGAAAATAGGGACTGATGCATGACCTGATGCATGACCAAGAAGTTTTACAAGTTTAAACTGTGCTGGAGTGGGAACAGAGCAAGGAGGGCAGGGTCAGTGAATGTCCCTGTCATATGTGTCTCAAAGGCACATGAAGGAGAGTAATTTTTTCCTCCCAAACCATCTCTCTTCACCTGCATAAAGTCCAAGTGCCCAGGTAAAGAATTTCCCTCAAAGTCAGTGCATTTCAACATGTAAGTGTCTCTGCTTCATAAAGAAGAGAGTGTAAAACAAAATAGTGACATATGACAGAGAAAAAAGGATGGGATTCAGTAGCCCTCAGTAACAGAGATTTCTTCCCAGTCCTGTGTCCTGCCTACGCTCATGCTGTTATTTAAAACATAGGATTAGTCATCTAGAAACACTGCAAGTAAACCATTTCAGGGGAGTTATACCATAAGCAAATTTGAAGCACAATCAGATACAAATGATCACAGGACATTTTTTGCAAATTCCTTTTTCACAAGGACTGTAAATTAAAGACGAACTATATTCTTTGCCAGTCAGAAGTGTCTGGAAATTTCATGGTGCCTTTTAAATCTAATAGGAATGCTGTCTTAGAATAACCAGCATTATACTAGGCTACATCTTCAGAAACTGATATTGCTGCATTGCTGTCTTCATAGATTAAATATTTGGCCATAATAATTTATTCTGATGACTCAAGAGTATCTTTTCTTTTTTGACTATTGCTGAGCTGGTACATCCACGAAGAACATCTACTGTAGCTTCAAAGAGCAGGAGGTTTTATCTTTGACAGATCAACTTAATATAGAAAGAAAGATGGTTTATAGCCAAGTTAATAATGTGTAAAAGTACACATGAAACGATTAAATGCAACCTTAAGAAATTTTCAGTTTAACACTGTAAAAGTGAAATTTTCATACAAAACTTTGCAATCTGCCCTTCCATGCTATTACTGTAAGTTGTGCAATGATGATGAGCGCTTTTTTCTCGCGCTCTTTCACAAGCTTTGCTACTGATTCAACTTATCTTACAGATAAAATATATATGTCTCTCCACCTTTGCTGCCTACCTAACATTTGGATCCCTGCCTAAAAATGTAATTAGCTAAAATAAATTGTGTAATTAGTTTGATAGGTTTATAAACTACCTAAAACTTTATCTCCAAAGGTGCTATCTCCAAGGGTGCTAAGCGTTCCACGTCACTAACTTTCCAGGTGTCATACCTAATCAGCCTCTCCAGTTACTCCTCCCAGTGCTGAAATCTCCCAGCTCATTTCTAAGTGCCGTACTAAAACCAGAGCTTTTTGTCCTACTGGTATTTCTAGTGGCTCGCTAAAGTTGAATCTACTCAGTTATGCCAGTATAAATTAGGAATAATTCTGCTAAGGTCACAAGAGCTACAACCATGTAAATCCAGAGAAACCAGAGACTCCAACTTGAAAGTTTAAAATAAACATGTTTCTGAAGGGTTCTCTCACTGATATGGTTCCTGGGTTGTTTGCCAAGTGCAGTGTCATTAATAACAAGTCTTCCTTAACAAACTATATCTTTGCAGAACCCTTTTGAGAACTGTGTGGTGCAATTAGAATTCCATCTTGCTCACATGTGGATACAAAAATCAGCAAAAACTTTAGACAGATGATGGAAAATTATTATATATTTAAGCAGCTTTAAGAAAAGATTCTGCTCCTAATAAATCACCTTCTTTTTCTCTTTCTAATATTCCCACTGACGTGAATTTCCTTCATTACGGCAGGCGCTTGGTATCACATGTCAATAAAACTTGTGAAAAGCTATAAACCTTGTTTGATTCATATGGGAAACATTCATGTTTCTTTAAAATACTGAGCAGACTTGGGAAAAAGTTTGGGAAATGCATAGTAACAATTTGGGAAAAAAAAAATCCAGCTTAAAATCCCTCTGAAATCAAAGTTCACATTCTGATGAATTTTTCCAGTGGAAGCTCATGTTGTGTACAACATAGTTACGAGGTGAGATGTACTTGCATTGCTTCTGTCCCTCTCAAGTTCATCCTCGAGGTCGGGGCCGTGTTGGGGCCAGTTTGGCTGCTTCAGCAGCTCCAGCTGTTAAAATCTTTGCCAGTTCCCAGACGGGAACTGCTCTGACGAGCCCTGCTCCATGCTGTTGCCTGTTCCCAGAGAGAGCCTTCCCCATCATTAACCGGGGCAGGTAGATCCTCCGGTGCCAGCTCATGCCGAGCCCTGCACACATCTGCTTCTTCATCCTTCCCCGTACCCTTTGGCCATATCTCCTGCTCTCCATCGGGGTGGCTGTGCATGGTCCAAGTGGGTTCCTCAGGCAACCTTAGGCAGCCACTGCTCTACATGAATCCAATTGCTTTGCCAGGCCTTCCTAGGGTTAGCGCAGGTCCTTCTTTCTTTCTAGGAGCCTCTACCACCAGCCAAACAGGCCTTCAAGTCTGTGGCTTGGGTAGTACATGAATCCAGCCTTGACAATGGCCAAAATGTCTCTTAATACGGATTTAGACATAACCCTTCAAGTCTCCCTATGAAGGGCTGTCAGTCAATCTGAAAATCCAGAAACAATTCCTCTTTTCTAATACCAGCATCTTTACAATTCAGGATGAGTTTTGATCCTAAATGTCAATCTGGAAAGTGTTTATTTCGCAACTGATGAGGCATCTGCCCTTATCTTATGATCTTTGACATTATTTACTTTGGGCTACAGTCTTGTCTTTGCCACTTTTTAATTTTTCCTTTTTCTTAAGAGCAGTCTTTGATTATATTACACAGCAAATCAGCCATTACCAAGGAATAGAAGATAGGCATGCACAAGTCATTAAAATTGTCTTGATATTTCTCTCTTTGTCACAGTATTTATGCATTCTTCATGAAAACACCAGTCATTTATGATCACCCCAAATGAACGGGCTAAAAATGACACTGTTCTGAAACATTATATGCCACTAACAAAAAATTTATGAGTTTGTAGCTGCATTTCATATGGCACTGTGCAAAAGTTATGCACAAGGCTTGATTTATTATTTCTGTAAATATCACATGTCCTTTCTCAGAAGTGTTTTCTGTTGTTTAATAACATGCTTTGACATTGGGAAAACTGTGACAATACTCTGATCACCCTCATAGCTCCATGCTTTCAATGTCAATAACATTCAAGTAATTATGTGCCTGTTGAACAGATTCAAAAAGATTTTGTACTCTTCATTTTCTGGGAACTGCCACATGCAGGCAACAACAACCCAGCATTAATAAGTGCATGTGCTGACACCGTACTGATTGGTATGGTGATCCCAACATAGACCCTATGACTTATGTTTTGGAAGCCTTCAGAAGCACTGAGATCTGACTGCATAGGAGGTAGGTAGGGCTCCTCGTGTGGGTGATCTAAATAATTCTGCTGAGGCTGAGTACCCACCTTTCAGACATGGCAAAACTTAAATAGGTGCCTGAAGTTGATAGTCTGCATATGACTCTTGATTATTCATGTTACAGCACAGTGTTGTGTCCACTTGTTAAAAAAGACACTGATTTGGAAAAAAAGTCTGATTGATTTTCATTGTAGTGCATGACTCAAGGTGAAAAATGGATGGTGGCCTAATTTTCACAGGTGCTGAGTTACATCAAGCCATAGTTTATAACTATCATTCAAAATCCAGAGTTCAGCTTGGGAATTGAAGTCTGAGCAAGCCACAATGCAGCTCCACAGCCCACTCTCCATCCCGCTCAGCAGCGTCATCAAAGCGCAGAGCTGCCCCGGCTGCCCAGGGCAGCAGTGCGGGGCATCCCAACGTGGCTTGCTCATCTCTGGACTCATTTTCTGCGTAAACAGTCAGAAAGAAAATGAGTGGAGAATTCAATCCATCTAATTTCTGGGCAACCAAAGTTAGACATAAATTCAAAGCTTTTGGAGGACAGATTGTCCCGTCGCACCATGCGCAGGTGCGGATGCGTAGGTCTGCTGCAGCAGGGTGTCCAGGCAGCTGCTTTGGCCTTAGACTCCTAACTGTCTTGCTGTTAAATGGCTGCGGAGTTCAGATGGCCCCACGTGTTCAAGAAGCAATGCTAGCAGCTTGATATTCTCATGATTCTGTTCTTTCAGCCTCTTTTCAAAGCAATTGAAGAAGGACATGGAGCTGTTGGAGTGAGTCCAGAGAAGGGCCACGAAGATGATCCGAGGGCTGGAGCAACCCTCCTATGAAGACACGCTGAGAGAATCGGGGTTGTTCAGGCTGGAGAAGAGAAGGCTCCGGGGGGATCTTTTAGCAGCCTTCCAGTACTTAAAGGGGGCCTACAAGAAAGCTGGGACTTTTCACAAGAGCATGTAGTGATAAGACAAGGGGCAATGGCTTTAAACTGAAAGAGGGGAGACTTCGATCAGATCTAAGGAAGAAATTTTTTAAGGTGGTGAAACATTGGAACAGGTTTCCCAGAGAAGTTGTGGATGCCTCATCCATGGAAGCGTTCAAGGCCAGGTTGGATGAGGCTTTGAGATAACTGATGTAGTGGAAGGTGTCCCTGCTCATGGCAGGGGGGTTGGAACTAGATGATCTTGAAGGTCCTTTCTAATCCAAACCATTCTATGATTCTATGATAATGTAGAGCCACTGTTATGCAGCTGTTATGCCTAGGATGCCCACAAGGTAAGTGCATTTCACTCAGCTTCACACTTGCCTTTGAAGTACCTTTCTTCACCCTGAGCATTTGCCATGGAGAATTAGGGATTTAGCCCATATTCTCTAAAAAAAATGGAGATATTCTGCACATATCTCATAGTAAATCCACAAATGTCATAATGCATAGGTTGTTACACAAAATCTCAGTGATGTTTTTCCCTCAAAAATTATTCTAAGTACAAACATCTTCACAGTTTATGTTCCTACAACTCATGCAATTTCCCTTTATCAAAATACAATGTCTCAGCCTATGCCTTTTAAAAAATTTGTTTCATGAAACTTCTCACCTCTTCACGAGCTCTCATTATTTTCCTGTTTGTTGAACCATGAATACAAATTCCCTTCACTACCCTTAGAAGTGATTTTCTTTCAAATTTGTATTTGCTTTAAACCATCAAGAAGCTGACATTCTTTCAGTAAAGAGTTCACATAAATCATTTTACTGTGATTGCTTGCTAAGCTCCATAGGAAAAATGAACTGAAAAAAGCAACACTAATTGGGATGGAACTTAATCGCATGCTTAATGATAAAAATGCCCAAAGCTCCCTCAAAGAGGGAAAGGGAGCAGCCCATGCTTACATGTTTTCCAGAGCAGAGGCCAGAAAAAGGAGGTCCAACGGAGTGAATCATGTATTTATTTCCTTAATTTCTTAAAAAAAAAAAAAAAGGAAAAGGCTTTCTTTTAATCATGAGGCATGAGAAAGAAGGAAGGAGGCAGCAAATTCTATGATGTACTCTTCACGTTAGACGCTTAATATTTGTCTAAAAACTGACACAAAAATCACTGGTAGTACACAACAGTATTCAAGTGGCAAAATTAAAAAAGAGGGAACAAGGACGACGACATTTGAAAAAATCATTTACAGGAAGCTTTCATGAAATGGTTCATGTTTCCATGCTGGAAAAGCAGTTTCTCAGGAAATGAAGGAAACTGGTGCCTCCTGGGAGGAGGAGCACTTCTGCATGAGCTTGTAGGAACTCCCTTTCCCTTCTGCCCGACCTGAGCCTCTACCCTGCAAGCAGTGCCTATGGAGTGCAGTAGTGTTGTACACATAGTCTGTTCCTTTCTCCCTTGTCTTTCTCCTGAAAAAAGCAAAACTTTCTCAGTGGGGATGAGAAGAGATCACCAGAACTGGAATTTGGTAGCTGCAGTGCAGTATGAAGCAGAATATTATAAAGAATATCCTATCAACATTTCATATGTGAAAGCATTTCTGAAAAAGCTCTGATATGTGTAAAATGGAAGATAGGATTGGTGCAGTTTTTTACATATTCCGGGTATAATTATCTAGCCTCCTTTCTTTGTAAGTGCAATTTTTTAAGGTCAGAAACCTAATTTACATCAGTTATCATATAATGCAGGCAATTTCCAAATATCTAAAATTCTAGCATTCCCTTCTGACAACTTTCAATTATCTTTAGTTATTATTTAACTTCTCAAAAATTTTCTGCACTGGCAATATTTCATGGAACAGCTCCCACTACTTAATTAAAAAGGAGTCCTTTTCATTTTGAGTGATGATATGGAAGACCAGGAGACTTTCTAAAAACAATTCATTATACGCACAGTAATTATGCAGTTAAAACGGCTGATCTTATTATAAATAGTGGCACATTAGCCAGTAAGTTTAGACAGCCATGTGAGAAGAGTAAGAAAGAAAAATGCTAGGTGATGCTAAACGTATGACTTTGGTGTATTTTTAGATACGCATCTCTGTTATTGTATATACACGTCACACAAGAAGTTAAAACTCTAAAAGACATTGCAGGTATACATGATAAGATCTAGAACTGTGGACTAATGAGCTAAATGTTACACCTAATTCACTGTCTCCCTGCAAGACCTTGCAACATATACCAGTTGATACCATGCCTGACATTCTCTAAGTTCTACAGAGGTCCTGTGCCCTGGGAGACTTCTGGGACCTGTTGTTTGAAGGAGGTGGTATCTGTGGGCAAAGGGAGAGAGGAAGATGGCAGCTTTAGATTTAGGTAGCCACAGGAAAGTCCTGTATTTTAAAAAGCCATGAAGGATTTCCCCAACAACGTTTTATAAAAATTAAAACATTCCTCAAGTGTTTCAGATTTGGTGCAAGTGGATGACACGGTGTTCAGGAAGTGTTACGGGCATCCTCTCAGAATGACTTCTTGACTCGTTTCTTTACTCTTCACTGCAGATGAGGTTGTCTGAAATCCATGCAAATCATACTTCTGTGTGGTGGTCTGCTGCTGTCCCTCGCGGAGCTGACTGAGCTGGCTAATCATTCACCTGTGACCACTTAGTAAGTGCTCAGTCCAGCGAGCACAGCAGGTTCCTCAAGGTGTATCATAAAGAGAGAGACTAAATTATGGACTCATATGGCCAGGACCTTGGTTGGAAAAAACTACAATAATGCCTCAAAACCAATGGCCTGTACTTATTTACACAAAATGAAAAAATGACTCGGAGCTCAGATCAGAATGCCAGATTATTTTTATAAGATCTTCCTAATTAATTACAGTGACAACAGTAATAAACGAGAGCTCCATCATCAAGTTAAACAATCACAAGAAAATAAATCTTCTATCTAGCACAAATTGATATATTGCTAATAAAAAGTCATTTAGTCTCATCATATGGGGTTTACACAAAATTGAGCAGCTTTGTTTTGACATCACACAGCTTTATTTTGAATCAGCAAATTTAAGATAAGTGAGATGTAAAAGCAACCAAAGTAAGGACATTTGCTACATCAAGTGAACCTTATGCAAGGTCAAGATGCTTGTGCCACTGAAAGGAAAACCTGTCATTTTTGCAATACATAAATTACACAGTAGTAACTAAGGACATGGGGGCTGAAATGCAAAATTGCATTCTTTCCATGGCTCATATAATATACTCTACCCTGAGGATTTTGTGCAAGTACTCTGTAGGGAATGAAAGGCTAGAGGTCGTGTGAGCGTATAATGTTCAAGGATGGTGCAAGAAATCAAGTATTTCCTTAGAGACTTCGTTTTAATTAATCAAATGAAATATGTTTGTAATATCTCCAGTGCTGGACGCTTTTGATGTTTTATTCAAAAAGCTACACAATGTCTCTAGGTTTCAGTAAAGGCACAATAACTCGTGCAGATGCTTAGAAGCATGGGATGGCAGAAAACAAGTATAATATGGCATTTTTGTCCCTCGCTGAGAACTGCACGCACAACATAATACCTGTTCATTACTTCAGCGGTGGCTGTGCAAAACTGGAGCACGATATAAGCAGAAGAGGTTCTCTTCCTCAGAAAAGAGGAGATATTGTGAGGTGAGTCTCTATGGCTGGATACAACAAGGCACGGGCGCAGCACCTTAAGCAATGGCATGAAATCACCTACACTATTTAATCACTTGCACAGACTCTGGCTTGGATTTGGTACTTTGGGGGAGGCTCTTGCACGACCCTATTCTTGTATTCTTTTCAGTGTGCATTTGTAAACCTTCATCATTTGCCATTCTTGAATGGTGAAGATTTCCCTTTGATCTGCCTGGTCCTGATAATTCCCGTTCAAACTGATAACATGGATTGGACGTACAGCATCCTGGCACCTTTGTTAATTTGTGCAGAGTCTCCTCTTCAACAAGAGTTCTGGCAGTTGTGAGCCACGTGTCACCAGAGACCGGGCATGTATTTAAAATCAGATGACATAAGTCTTGGTTTTCAATTTCGCTCTCCCGTGCTGTTGTTAAATGCTCTGGAGAGCAGCTGCAGCCGCATCACCGAAGCTCTCTCCAGCCATCAAAGCTCTCTCAGGTTTGGATTCCATTTACAAATGCACATATGTAGCTGGAATAATTGCTGCCATTGCCAGGCTCACTTTGGCAACAGCAATAAATGGTTTATAGGCAGTTTCAGAGCACTGTTGCTACCCATAAACAAAGCCATTTGTGCAACAGTTTTGGCCATAGTGTTCAAAGGCTGCTATGCCAAAATCCTTTTGGGAGATACCTGTGGCCAGCTTAAGTGTTTTGCTTGCTGCCAAGAAACCCTCCTTCTGTGGTTTTCATATGCAGCGGGGGAGTGTTAGAAAGCTTTTGTTACTGGGTAGCCTAAGAGGAAGGCTACTACATTTTCAATCATGTTAGCCTCTTAGCTGCCCCCGTAAGCTCCTGTCTGAATTAGAAACCTCCCTTTACAGGACAGTTTCTAATTGCTAATGTTTAGTTTTTCTGATAATTTTGGCCCAGATTCCAACCGCGTCCTTTATCAGAACTCAGTCAGCCCTGCAAAGATGCTACATTGATGATCTGCCTCAGATCATCCTCATATGCTAATGTCTCTTCTTTTCTGAATCCTCTATCTACTTAAATATTTGCTTTTTTTTCTTAATTTTTACACAGAGTTCAGTGCACTTCACCTTCACAATGAGGTAGTTCCTCCTCTGCCCGCGCTAATGGAAGATCATTTACAACCCCAAATCCCATCAAGTGAAAGAAAAATCAAGCAAATTTATGAGTGTCTTTTCTTTTGGAATGGGCATTTGCTAGTGAGAGATTATTATTTTTTCACTAGATCACTGATACAAAGTTTTGACACTGGACCAGGTACCCAGTACTATGTTGTCTCTATCTGAAAGGTCTATTGCAAGTGTCATTTCTTCTCCCATCAAACATGCTACAGAGATGTAAGAGTGACCAGAATGACCAGCTATTCATTCAGCAAGGGTATTGTTTTGTGTCCAGACTTTCATCAAGAAATGGCTGGCTTCTAGTTTGGCTGGAAGATCAGCATGACAAAATGATTAATCCTTTGGCAGGAGAATATCACAAGGAGGAAACTGGAGGACCTGACAACTGAGAGATATTAATAAAATGCTGCAAATACTGTATTTTCATCCAGTGAAAAACGCAAGATATTCTAAACTAAACACATCATCTCCAGATCCTTTTCATTGAGCTGTCAAATGTAGAAAGCATATCAAACTATGACATTGGTAGTGCATCAGAAAAAAACAACCCAAACAGAAATCAAGGTTGGTAGTGCATGATTTTTCCTGCAACAGACTGGGGAAGGTAGCAGGGAGCTGCCTCTCAGCAATGAGCTCACTGGACATCTCTCTGATGATACCATTCCTAGAAGTAGCTGGACAGGATCCCAGAGTGGAAACTTGGCATTTGCCTAAAAAGCTGGAGACAATGGAAACTGTTCCTCCTGCCACAGATGAGAAATTGGTCATATCTGTTGGCCCCAGTTCATAAGGGTGGACTAGTAGCTGGAAACCTCTGACAGGGAAACAGACTGCGCTCGCCCTGAGGAGTGGCAAGATCTTTAAGGGTTTATGCACAGCAGTGAACGCTCTGTTATTATATTTATCTACAGAAATACTCAAAGTGCTGTTTATGCCACCTTTTCCATGAGAGGGAGACAATAAGAGGGAACAAGATCTTCCTGTGCAGATCCTTGCTATTAATGACAATATGTACAGGACAAAATAGAGGACACGCTGAGGAAATATTTCTGTGACAAATGGGCTGATGAAAAACTAAACGGATACTTGAGCGAGGTGTGGGCTGCAAGGCTGGAGCAGAAGTGAGCTGCTGATACCCTGGGAGCATGCTCAACAAATTATTCTCTTCTTAGGTCACTTGCAGGCGCAGTGCAAGGTACAGGAGCCTAACCTATGAAATCACTTCTGGAGTGGTTTTGGGGAGATACTCGCGCTATATAAATGATTATGTAGGAAGCCTAAATTTAGACAGGGTACCACTCTGGTACCTAGGGCATTTCTCACTTCCCATTGCAGTGCAAGTGGCCTCGTCCCAGCTCCATGTCAGCATGAGACCCGGGCTGGAATCACACAGCCCCTGTGCCGCAGCTGCTGTGGGACGCGAGCCAGGGCCCATGTCCCAGAACGGAGCGAGGAGTGGTGAGGAACCTGGATAGCAGCCTGGTGGCTGGTACACCCCAGCAGCTCACTGTAACACAGCCAAATTCATGATTTGTGCATCTGAGAGGTCTCTGCAGGGGTGGGCTAGCCTGGAAAGATGACCTTAGCGACCATTGTTGGTTTGTCTTGTTTGTCCTCCAGGAAATGTTTATTTACCCAGGCTTTTCCTGAAGAGATGTGTTGCGCAGGACGTCCTCAGCTGAGGGATGGGGCGTTTCAGTTCAATAGGTATTTTGAAACCTACATGTCTGTGATAATATGTGCTCTTCAAAAGGAAGTGGACACCGAAATCGCACTTCTGTCTAATTAGTTTTACCACAATTGTTGGATGTAACATGTGTGATTGCCATCACAGAAAGATTTAAAGTTATATCTCTTTACTTGGATCAAATAATTTATGTTTTGCCTTTCTCATACAGTCAGGGTCACTGCCTCTGTTAGAGCCAGTCTGTATTTTCTTCCTGGGGGATCCCACAGGAAAGAACAAACCATTCATAAGTTGGGAAAATGTGAATGGAGAAACTCAAATCCACTGGGACAGCGGTACCCCTTGAGCTGTGCCCTTTCAGCGCAGGACCTGTCTCTACAACGGTTGGGTTCGTCCCGCGCTCTCGGCTCCTGCCTGTCGGGGGGTTGCTCTCACCCGCTTCACTGCTCCCTGGTTAGGGGAGTCACTGGTTTCCCTTTTGGCAAGCTTTGGAAGATGAAGATCTTTGCCGAACAGTGGCTAGTTTAATGCCCGGGAGGACCTTAGCTGGCGAATGGAGAGCAGAGAGGGGCAGCATCCATTCCCGTGGAGAAGCAGCGTGCGGGAAAGGCTACATTCCCACCTGCTGCGGGGTCAGCAAGCCATTTTCACAAAGATCCACTTCTTCACACGTTAGGAGTCTTTCCCACTTCTAAAGTACCCCTTGGGAAGCAATACACAAAAGCAATAACACTGGTTTTGTTTGCTAATGCCACCTGCCTTACTGAACCGGATGCAACCCTGTGAAACTTGAAGCACTCAGTAGCACATCTCTTGGTGGCAGGTGGTTGTATCCCTGGTAGAGGTATAAGGGCACTTCCCAGCTCCTCGGCAAGCTCCTCTGCCTGGAGGGGACCAGTGCTGTACAAGCTGTGCTCTCGGCTGGCAAAGGCGCGGCCAGCGTGGCAGCGGCCATGGTGCCAGGGAGAGGCAGTGGGTTCGGGCAGCAGCTGCGCCCAGCGATGGAGAGGGGCTGTGACAGCAGAACTGCTGCGGCCAAACCCGTGGGATATGTTTAGTCCACCTGTGATTTTCCGCAATGACCTGTTTTCCACCGGTCACTCCCTACGCATCACTGACACAAGATTTCTTATTAAAAAATAATTTCCGTCGGCATGCTCTTTGAAGCGGGCTATAGCTTTCTAGTATCTCTGCCCCTCTACAACAATTCTTTCTGTTTTTCAAAACCAGGTTGCGTTCACGGCGCAGGTGTGCGAGAGTGTGAGCGGGCTGGCAGCAGCGCGCAACGGCAAACGAGGCGTGAAAAACTCCTACCGTCGACCACGGGTTTGGGCTGCGAGCTCTTCAGCCGCAGGGAGGGCCTGAAGCGGGTTCGGTCGTTGAAGCTCCAGCTCTTCTGGACTTTGGTTGGGCTGCCCTCGGTGCCAACGTCGGCACTTGGTGACCGGCGATCTCCAACTGAAGACTGCCTGTTCTTTATACTTTGACCTCGTGGGCTGGCCATCCGGACCCGCTCCTTAAAACTTAGCTTTTGACTGTGAAGAAGAGAAATGCATTTTATTTCGTGGTTCCACTCACTCCTTTTTTTTTTTTTTTTTCTATTGTATGATATTAGGAAATAATTTCTAAAAATTCTCAATAGTATGAATCTGTTTCTTGCACACTTTTATTTTCATTGAATATATTTCCTTTGGGAATGAAACTGATTTGATGTAATTGTTTTTTGATAGAGACATTATCAATGGCAGTCTATTTTACATTACAGAATAACCTCCTAAAGGAAATTAAAATTAACAAAGGGAAACAAATGTCACCCAATTGTTACAGATTAATCTCTTAAGATTTTGGTTTTTTATTTATTGACTTTTAAATAGCTTTTTTTTCATCTTAGTGAGCCCAGCTCAGTGCATTTCTGGCCATCTCTTCAGATAAACAAGAACAAAATGTATTCTATTATTACTGCATGCCATGTAGTGTTGGTTTGTGTTTTTTTTTTTAAGCAGGCAAAAATAATGTTAGTATATTCATGCTTTTCCAAATGTGGCACTTCCAACATTTCATATGCATCGTTAATGACTACCCATATCCAGAATTCTTGTTACAGCACTTACTTGGACAAGACAAAACTAAAATTAACAAAACATCCAAAAAACAGCATGATGACTGATTAATGGAAATGGAATGATACGCTGTGTGTTTGCTAAAGTCATTGCTGGAGATTAAGCTGGGAGCTGACTACCTGCAGGTGGTATTGGACAGGTGCCTTAGGACAGGTACAAGAGCTCAGCCAAGCTCATAACTATGACTGCTGGATCAATGGTGGCTCTGTGGTCTTATAGTAGGCCAATTGCAAGCTTGTTTTTTCCCTCTTGTGCTTATAACCCTCCCCTCTTGTCAGCTCAGTGTGGGATATGTAGATTTTCTGCTTCCCAGCGCTTAAATTATCTTTGTTCATGTTGAAACATATCTGATGAACATCTTGTGATCACCATGACTATCTGCCTATGTAGCAGAAGGCACGAAGGGAAGTCCGATACCAAGGTCTGGAAACCTTGTTTTACCTACAAGGTTAAGTTCAATTGACTGTACAAGAGAATGGCCATCTTGATTAGTGGTCCTGTTCTTGCAAGGGGAGAGATGATGGGAGCAGTGCAGTAGCTGCTCATGGTATGATGTTGCCGGCCCTAGTGTAGGCTTTAGGGGTGCTTTTAAGACACCTATAGCAAAGACTGTCTACCTGTAAATTACGATTGTACTTGAAGTTAAGACACTTTCTAGTACTCTCAAAGTCTTTGCATTTAACTTGAGCATGCCCATAAGACGTTTTCAACAGAAATTGATTCTGCAGCTAATTAACTAATGCTAACATGGACTATGTGGTTCTTAGATGTTTAACCTACTGCACTCTGAAAATACAATCTTAATGTGTAATTATACGAAATGGAAAGTAGTTATAAACTTCTGTGGCTGTGAAATGTTGAGATAATCAGACATTTTTGTCCATGCATAGCATAGCATAGCACAACGTTTCATTCTGAACGCAAACATCGCTGAGAGCAGAAAGGATGCAGTTTGTAGCAGGCAAAGCACATGCTGGGAAGCTTATAATGAGATAATTTTCAATAATGCTAAAAAATGAGCACATCAATAGAAAGATTATTAGATAAATGTATTTCTATATGGCATGGTTAATCACTTGAAAGAATACCTTTACTATAATTTCTGTATGTAATCCCTTTCTTTTCTTGCCCAAAGCAAGCAATTGTTGAAATAAACACATCGTGGTGCTGGAAATGTTATCCATTTCCATTGCAAATTATTACTCAGACCTGCAGTACTGTGTGTTGTTGCATATCCAATACAAAAGACCCACAGAACTTACCATTTGAAAGAAAAGTGAGTTCTAAAATTTAATTTTCAATAAAAACTACATTTCAAGACTGAATTACATTTCAGCTCAGGAATCTTTTGCATTGTACAACTTAATGAAAATGTAAGCTGTAAAATACTTATTAACCACATTATTGTATTGTCATACTATACAGCATGAGCAACAGAATCAAAATGGACTTCTTATAGATATTATTCCTAGGCATGAGCATGAGTTCCCTGTGCCTTTTTTAAACTCTTCTTATGGCTCAAATTGTGTTTGCTATTGAAGCATGAAATCAAATTATATTTTTTTTTGACAAATCATAGAGTAAAAAAGCTCTCTTCCTGTTGCATTAATTAAAATGAAAGGAAAATTGATAAAATAGCCATAAATTAATCAGTATAGAACACATTTTTTATAATCCCATTTAGTCCAAATTAAAAATGAAAATAAAAAAAATGAAAAAAAGCACACATGTTGTTCTGCAATTAATTTGTACTAATGAAAGCAATGGCTGCCTTTAAATGATTCGTACACGTGGTTATTTAATTTATAAAATCTGAGTGGTACACAATGGCTACTTAACCTGAATATCTTTAGTTCTCCAAATCAAAGCCATGAGGCAATGGTGAAAGGAACAGTAGACACTTCATCTGTACTAGAGACATTTTTCGAGAGTGCAACACTGAGAATGGAAATATTCATTTAAAATGCAGACCTCATACTTAAAAAAATTAATCTATTTTGTAGCAATGGGAATGTAATGGCATGCCAAGGGTCCATGCGGAGGATGCTGCATCGTGAAGAGAAACACAGCCCCTGAAGGAAGTGTGGTTTGGAAACTCTGTTTTGCATCCTTCGAGTTTCTCCAAAGACACTGGTTACAGCAGTTCTTCGCTTCTTGGATCCCTGTTCCTACTCTGAGACTGGTGGGAAACATTCCTGAAGTCACTGGGTCCTACTCAGCACAGGCATAAATTACATGACTTGCAGCAGTGGAGGATTCATGCTTGGGAAAAGAAAGCTGCTGTCCTTGGAACCAGGCTGCCACGGAGCTCTTCTAGGTATGATGAATAACAGATCATGAAGGAATAACTGAATCAGAGCAGAACTTTCCTTATAGACTATATAGTTCCTGGCTCTTGATCCTCTGTTGCAATAGTGGTAGAGATGGTATTAGAGATACAGAATGGAGACGATCTTATGCCCTTTCAAACATCTTTGGGCATTCTGCACTTGAATCAGTAGTCACTGAAGTCTTTAGGGCCCTTTACTCTGATTTAATGATGGTCGGATTAGCACTGTCTAGTGCTGTGCTAGAAATCATTCACCTCTTGCTGGACCTAGCCTATTATATTTTTCTCTCTTCCCCTTTTCTCCTCTCTTTTTGCATGGCATCCAAAGGAAATTCCTTGAATTAATGTAAACCTGTTAATGGCCATGGGAAATTCATGTATCCCTGTAAGTACTCCCAAACTTTAAGTTTAATGGTGATCCAAAAGGCAAAAAACATGTGAAAGAAATCAGGGAAATGAAATTACACGAATTCCTGAATCAGATCTAAATGACAAGGATCTGAGAGAACCACAACTGCCTCCAGTCATCTCTGCATTCCTTTAGATGTGTGTTTGTCCATCATTTCTTGAACCTTATGTGATTGATAGTTTATCCCACTTGGTTTATATACATAGAATCATAGAGTCATAGAATGGTTAGGGCTGGAAGGGACCTTCAAAGGTCATCTAGTCCAACCTCCCTGCAAGGAACAGGGATATCTCCAACTAGAGCAGGTTGCTCAGGGCCTCGTCCAACCGGGCCTTGAACGTCTCCACGGATGGAGCATCCACCACCTCCCTGGGCAACCTGTTCCTGTGTTCTACAACTCTCACGGTAAAAAATTTTTTCCTAATATCCAACCTGAATCTACCTCCCTCTATTTTAAAACCATTACCCCTTGTCCTATCACAACAGGCCCTCCTGAACAGCCTCTCCCCATCTTTCTTGTAGGCCCCCTTGAGGTACTGGAAGACCGCTATAAGGTCACCCCGGAGCCTCCTCTTCTCCAGGCTGAACAGCCCCAACTCTTTCAGCCTGTCCTCATAGGAAAGGTGCTCCAGCCCTCTTATCATCTTCGTGGCCCTCCTCTGGACCCTCTCCAACTGGTCCATGTCCTTCTTATGTTGGGGGCTCCAGAACTGGACGCAAAACTCCAGGTGAGGTCTCACGAGGGCAGAGTAGAGGGGGAGAATCACCTCTCTCGACCTGCTGGCCACGCTCCTCTTGATGCAGCCCATATTTGCTTCCTATTACAATCTTCCCTGGTGATGGTAATATCTCTATTCTTGCAGGTTGCAAGTTATGGAATATATTCATATCTATAACACTGTAGCTTTGAAGCATCTTTTAGTGGAGATCAATTACAACCGGCATCTGTCAGAAAAAAGCAAGTGACTTTTCTCTATTTGTTTGCCTTCTGGAAGGTCAGTTGTAGGATCTTACTGCTTATTCTTCCCATCAGCATGAGCCGTTCACTTCCCTGGGATAGCAAAGGACTTTCTAGTTCTTATTTCTTCTCTCTTAAATTCCGTCTTTTCCACCTTTGATTTATGAAGGAAGAGGTGTTTGGGGACACTAGAGGTCACTGTAGCTTCATTGCAGGGGGAATGATAACTTCGGTGCTGAACCAAATGACTAGACTTGAAAAGATTTTGGTTGAATTGATAAATGCCTACAAACCATTGCTTTTCTCTCCCATACTCACAAAACAGCTCACTCTGTTTTCCATGGACCATCTTACTACACTTTTTGGTTAACTGAACATCTCTTTAACTCCCAGTCCCACTCCTCTATTTCCCTACCTACCTTCCTGCATTTCTGATGAAGTTTATCTTCTGCCCTGCTTCAGCCTTCATACCTGCAGCACTATTGATTACTACTAGTCACAATTTACAATGGTTTTTTTTTCAGATTTTCAGATGGAGCAGGCTGGTGAAAGTGGGAATAGGAAGAAATTGAAATGAATCAGAAGTAGCTGGAGGGCTTGAGGGTGAGGGGGAATGCTTTGAATCTTGAGATGAGGCAGAAGCTAAAACTGACAAAAATTATCACTCATGACAAACAACAGCAATCAAATGTACGTGCCAATTTTCAGCAGATAACTTTGAATAAATACACATGCCTACAGATGACTTCACTGAAATTAAGCTAAGTTGAACAAATGCAAATCCAATGGATAGTACAGTGAGGCCTGAAGTTCAAACACTCAAGACTTCTCCACCAGTCTCATGCTAGGAGCATGAACCCAAGAAATGTAGTGTTATATCTCATACCTTCAATGAGTAATAACAGGAATTTCAGGGACATAATGTCTTAAGGTTCAATTGTCAAACAGAAAAAAAATAAATGATGTTCATGTGTTTTCTGTATTTTTTCCTTTTTCAAAACAGTTTCCAGATGAAGAGAAACTATTTTTATCTCCATTTTCTATCATTAGTTTGTACTGCTATTGCCTTTTAAATTATTTTTTAAAAAGTAAGAAATAAAATGTAATAAGCTTTAGTTATAAACCAAGGGTTTCTTCCCGTAAGATCCATCCATCTAGGAATTACCATTTTTGGTAAGAGACACAATTTCCACAGAATTCAGCTGAAGCAGATGGTTGATTTCACATGCATTCCTCTACCTTCCAGAACAGGGTGCAGGCACAGCTTCCACAGGCTGTGTCCAAGGGGATTCTTCTTGACAACAATTGCACATTTTGACTGTTGATATTGCCTAGCTTGTTATAGCTTAATATTCCCGACCAATTATTAGATGGAGAACTCAACTGCCGTGGTTATAAAAATCCTCTTGGACTTGGGGAAATGTCTTTACCCAAATATTCAGCCCCAGTTTTAGATCTCCACAGAGTAATGCATTCCAAAAGTTCAAGTCTCAGGGAAAGGAGGGGAACTGGGCTTCGGCAAACTGCGGCGTGCTGCACACTGCAATTGTCTGACCAGATGAGATTCAAAGAACTGGTATAATTGCCATTGTCTTAATGTCAGTGCAGGCAACAAGCAACGAGGGGAATCACAAGCACTTAAAAAAAAAAAAAAAGAAACGTCCTTTGGAGAAGTAAGGAACTTTAACGCACTAAGGAGGGGAAGTAAATGAATCATGCACCTGATGTTAGTTGGCATTCTCAAACATCATGTGAATAGGCAGGATGCTGAATACCTATGTTTCCGAGGGGTGTACATCCTGAAGAGCTTCTGTTTATTACTACAAAGCTTACTAGGAGTGAGGGGAGATAGAGGACCGTGTTACTAAGCATTCCACTGCTAGGTAAGGGGTTAGGCTTTCCACCTCAAGTTAGATTCTGCGTCACTGGCAATTTCGTTTTCATATGGTGCATGCAGAAAGTTTACAGTAAATCTATTTTTAGAAACAGATATGATACAGGAGGTGGAGAATTTAGAGAATTTAATCCAAATCCAAAGTGCAATTTACTTGTTTCCCTCAGAGCAGGGATGAGTTTTTCCTCCAAGCTCCCATAATGGCAAAACTCCTCCTCATTGCACCAGGGAGAGTTGACTGATTAGGGAATTCATATTCAGGCTCACTAGTTACAACACTAGATGGGTGACATTTATTCTTTGCAGACACCCAGTGCATGTCCTACACATAACTTAAGACTGCTTATACTCTCAAGATGTTGTAAGAGTCATCAGTCTTGATCTAGTTTCCTGCACAGGAAGAATTTCAGCCACACTGTATAATTGAACAGAAATAAATATTACTTGTGTTCAGCGTGTGAATTTATGGAGAATTTAACATACAGGTTTTTTAAATGACTTGCAGAACTTTAGAATTGATTTATATATATGACTGATTTACAGTGTGGATACACCAGAGAGGTTGTCTGCCATTACTTTTGATAGATGATTAATTAGAAAACTTGTGTATAATATTTTGAGAAATACAACATAAGTATTTTTCTTAAAATCAGTGTGAAACTATCAGTCTCATAAGCACAGCAACATTTAGTTACCTAATGAAAGACTGTAGGTCTATACATGACAAAATGCAAGAATTCATTTCTGTAAATATAAAAGTCATTTTGGCAGGAAAGAAAACAATTAACTTTTATCTAAAGTAATAATTTTTCTTCTACGCTGTTATTAGAATGGAATACAGAGCAAAGAGCATATTCAGAAAGCAATCCAAAGCACTACTTGTGCAAACACATCTTCATTTGAAGAATGAAACAAGAAGCAGCTTACTTCACATAGCATCCCATGCAAGTCACTCAGCATCGCAGTAAGAAAGGAGTTAAATAGTCGAGGACAGTTATCTTGAAGTACGTTGCATCATTTACATTTTTACCACAAAAGACGACACACACCACGTGTATTTCAAGTGATACAAACACACAGCAATATATCAGCTAAGAACAATAAACAGCCACCAACAAAACACACCTTTTTTAAAAGGCACTGAGTGGTCTGTAGGGTTTTTACTGTAGACTAGGATCTCAGGAGGTAACTAGTTCATTTCTATGCGTATACTAATTTGCAGCAGTGAACATATTAGTTAAGAGTTTCTGAAGGGACAAACATCTTCCATTCAGTGAAAATAAAGTGAAAAAAATCTGGCTACATCATTGACTACTGTTAAAACCCCAACAGTTATCACTAACATGGAGTTTTTTGACAGCTAGGGTTTTTTTTTGCATCTAGCTTCTACCTATCGTAAGTAAATTTGTCTCTTTAAGTGCTGGCAGGTACAATTGAAAATAACCTCTCCATCTGCACAAATCACCATTTTGGAGGTACGTACTCATTTGCTGCCAACTTCAGTCTCACCTTTAAAAAAGCTGAAGTCAATTTTGAATGTTGCTTTTGAAGGAGTAGGAAATATGGCTGGTGAGGGCAAAAAGTTTCCATCAGGCTGTAATAAGTTAACGACATCATTACGCTGTTAGTGAGCCCATGGAGGTAATGTCTATGAAAAGTCATAGAACTGACAGGGCAAGTGAAGTGCTCGTGAGGGACATCTCAGAGCAAAGCCAGTCCCCCTTGAGCTCCTGTGACACTAACAGCAGTTACGTGCACATCGGGGAAAAGGATGGAGTCAGGCGCCGGAAGAGCAATCTGGAAAGTGGAATGAGACATGGGTAATGGGTGTGGAGACTTTCCACCCCTGACTGGATAACCCAGAAGAGTTTGTGAACCACTACACAACTTGGGGGCAGATGTATTACAGGAGTTGATGTGTCACCGACACATTTTTCCTTGGCTTTCCATCGTTTTTTCTGCGCAGAGGTAAACTCCACTTTTCTCTGATAGTGCTGATGCCGCAGTGCTGGCTGCTGAACGCCTGCGGACTCTCATCCCTAATGAGTTGTGGAGGTAGAGTAATTTCTCTTGTAGCCACCAAGTCCTATCCTGTCCCTAAGGATTCCAGAGAGAAGTGCGGCAAAGAGCAGCATTTTCTCTTACTGCCTTAGGACTGTGCATCTCCAGGGCTTTATTTATCCCAGGCGGATAGCCCTGCCAAGCCTGCCTCTGCATGCTGTAGGCAGCTGGTTCTCAGCCTGCATCCATGCTGGGTGGAAATCCCACCTGCCCTCCCAGCTGGTAGCGGTGGGCTTATTTAAGGAGAGATGCCAAGCTGCTTCCTCTGCCCAAATGGGGCCGTGTGAAAGAGCAAACCGTGCAGGTGAGAGGAGGTGAGGCACTGCAGTGGTGCTTTCCCCCCACCTGTCGTGTCCCAAAATGCTCTTTAGGAGAGGATGGCAAGAAAAGGTTGGGAAAACGTGGGGACGTGGCACTGAGGAAGCCTTGAGGATGCTGCTGCAGGGCAGCGCAGACCCTTGTCGAGCTGACAGCCCGTCAGTGCTATCGGGGATGTTCTCCCCCTGCGACGGGGCTGATGGGCTGGTTCACAAAGCCAAATTCAACTACATGCCTGTAGCTTCCACTGCGATTCCTGGAAACCTTGAGCATCCATTTCATGGCAGAAACCGGGGTTCGTGTCCTAACCCAGGAGCTGGTTCTAAGGAGGCTGCTCCATTCACTACTCTGTCACTGTTCAAACTGAGCTCCCTTTCAAAGTTAAAAAGTAGAAAATTGACTAGTTTTTCCATACAAAAACTGGGACAAAGAAGCAAATTTCAGCAGCATTAGTCTATCGATATGAGCTTAAAAAAATGCAATTTGTGGTTATTATCAGTTAAGAGTTACAGTTCACTGAACCTACTGTGCAGAATCTGAAACATCTAAAAGCCATTAAGAAGCAGCAATTTCATGGAAAAAAAGGAATAAAAGAAACTACAAACCTGCTAGAAGCTTCCCCTTGTTCCTTTCTTCAGGTCAGGGAGTGGGAGGGAAAAACATACTTGTTATGCAGATAGTAATCACATTACTTAGTTACAGATGATGTTAGATACATGATACACATAAATTGGTATGTTAATTAGTGTACAACACACACATTACATTGCAACCACAAAAACATTCAAGCAAGACTCGTAACTACAATGCTTCTGAAAAAGAAACTTTTCAGTTTTTTTAACACATGCATAACATGCTTAGTACATACCACTGCAGACTGAGTTGGCAAAGCACTTAGGGAAAATGCATTGCTGACACATATATAACAGAAAGCTGTAGGCTCTTATTAGATAAAGTTATCTCTGGTAAATAAAAAGGTTTAATTTTAGGATAGCACAGCAATACACTTATTTAAAATAACAAGTAGATGCACTTTTGAGGGACAGTCATATTTCAGAATATTTTAGGTGGGATACAGCTTCATAGCTTATGTAATTTTATATCCATCCTTTTGTACCAATGTTTTTGTACCAAACCTTTTTGTATATGTCAAAAATCAATATTCCGTGTAACTTTTAATCTAAAAGCTCCTTTTAGTTTGGAGCATTTTGAAATTACAGTTATGGTAATAGATTACTTATGGCTCTGTTCTTGTCAACTCTTTGAAATTCAAAGATCCGCTTTGGGTACCCAGCCAAACCTCTTTTGGCTGAGCTTTTTTGGCACACGATTACCTTCTTACTGTCATGTGGATGTTCATCACCCAGCTTTGAGAGAAACCACTAATTCTCTTGCACTGTCTGCAATAACAACAGTTAGGATGCTTATCAGAGCTTTCCCATAAGGCTCTCAATGCTCTCCTTTCTGATCTTTATCCAGTATCTTTTACTTCCTTATTTGTGCCCCGCATTGAATCCGTGGACTTACTACCTTCTGGTAAATCTTTTACTGAATTACTGAAGAGTCTTGGGCTGCCACTGCTCTGTAAATTCTTACCCAAACTAGGACAAATACTTCCTGTCTGCCAAACTGTGACATCAAGCCTTTTTAGTCGTCTTCCACTAATTATGTGTGTAACTGAGGATATAATTTGCCCTAAGGAAATATTGAATATACCAGAAGTTATGATGAAAAGGAGCACATTCCCCAGTGCATTCACCTGCAGAATACCACAAGGTTCTCTTCCCTCACGCAGGTACATGTGTAGCTATAGCTTTATATAGAGGCACAGGCATAAAAATACCATTAAATCAAGGAGGAAGCTCTGCATTATACTTAATATTTTCCTCCTTAGAGATAATTGGGAACTCAGTGAAACATTAACTTTGATATATGAGTGGGGTCTGGGGAAATGTTTCTAACACCTGTGCTGAGATAAATGACAATGATTTGTATTTGTCCCACTGTCCTAGGCTCCTAGATAATATCGATAGGATTTGTTAGTTGAAATTTTTAATGAGAGGACTGAAGAAGACAAAACAAGACGAAACAGACAAATAGTAATTCTCTATAAGCTTGAACAGACATCGAGAACAGCACCAGCTGCCATATTTGTACCTACTTTGTAGGGCTGCAGGTATGCAAGGCCTTCAAATGAGGCTTCCAGGTAGCAATGGAAACCGATTTCTCATCAGCCGCATAACTACGCCATACACACTACGTGCAGGATATATGGTAAAAAAGAAAAAAACAAGGCAAGAGGGAGCAGGGGATGAAACAAAAAATTGAAAAGCAGATTAGTAACCAATACAAATCATGGCTTTCTTTTATCATTCATAGCACTGATACATGCCTGAGGGGAGGAAGAATACTTTCATAATATCGCCAGGTGGCTGTCAGGTTTGTTCGGCTGGTGTCGGTAGAATAAAACCGCCAAGAAGCCTGGTATGGGGAAACAATAGAAAAGCAAAAAGGAACCAAGAACATGAAGTGACAATGCCACCGCACTGAGTACGGAGAGAGGGGATTTTGCTCAGCTTGGGATGTGCTCTATTAGGCTGATTCAGGAAGTGCCAGTAAAAACCTACCAAACCTTTTACGAATCAGTACACTTTACATGGTAAAGCAAGAGTAACTGGCTTCGTCGAAGCACCAGAAGATGTTCAGCGCATAAAGGTGCTCAAAAAAGCATTGCAGTGATTTATTTGTGACAAGTCCATGGCGACACCCACCCAAACTTGCAGTGTGAAGTAAAGAAATCGTCATAATACATTTTGTAATGATAATGAAAACCAGAAAAAAAGCATTTAGAAGAGAAGTATTCTATGCGGTTTGAAACACTGCCAAATGTTTAAAAACATGAAATAAATAATTTCAAAGGTAAGTGACCAAAGCATAGCATTGAAAATGTATTCACTGTTTAGATTTATAAGTACATGTAGATAGTAAGACAGATCCTCAGTTCTACAATGTGGAACAGCTTCCCTGATGTCAGCAAAACTATATTAATTTGTACTAGCTGAGTAGCCACGCTTGCTGTATATTGTCAACCATTAAATGTCATCCAGGTATTCTTGTACGGAGTCTAATGCCCTGTGTTTTCCTACTGCATATCTCTCAGACATACATCTAGTTTTCAACTGCAGATGGTGAACCCGTCACTTACTTTGTAAATTGTTCCACTGGTTGATCATTTCCACTGTCAAAAATCTCTGCATTATTTTTAATTTGAAACTCTCTGGTTTTGGCTTATAGCCAGAGATATTTGCTATGTTTCTGCCTGCTACATTCAATAGTCCTATAGGCTCAAGTATTTCGTCTCTAGACTTTTATGTTTAAATAATATTCACACTGAATATTTCTTATAAGTTAAAGAAATTGAGAAAAGTATGTGCATATGAAACATTTCAGTTTTCTATAGCAATACCTTAGCTATCTTTAAGTCAGGTAAAAGCTCTAGCAGGCAGTATATCTGTGGCAACAGAGGAGTTAGCATAGATAAATTCTCCAGAGCAACTGATTAGAAAATAGACATTATCCTGATAAGCTAGAGCACGCTGATTTCCATGTTAGTTCACTATCAATATCCACAACAGATGACTTAAAAAAGCCTTGGCACTGTTATATTAGACAACAGTATGCAGTTCAAACACATCCTGCATTTATGAACATGAAATTTTCTCCAGCCCTGAACTCATTTTTTTCCAATGTTTTCTTTGCTTTCTCCAATTTTCCAGTCTTATTTACAAACTGTAGATGCTGAGTTGATATCTAGTATGTTAGTATGAGCATCACCATGCACAGTGGTAATATCAGCCTTCTCCTACTCGTTACCTTTCTGATTCTGTATTTAAGGGCTGTAGTAAACCAGCTGGCGTAACATACTGGGAACTTGTATGAAGATCTTGACCCTTCTTTCCCACTCTTTCTCCTCTATGTTTTTCATCCTTCGTCAAATCCTTTCCAGAGTCACTAACACTGGGATAGAGGCCTCTTGTAATAGTGAGAATTCATTGTCTCTAGATCAACTTTTGGTTTTGCATTTCTTTGGTGTATTAAGACATTTGGTAAGAATCATTCCACCTTGTAAAGTCACCCAGATCATCCTTGGGTTCATTCTCATATGCCTGCCCTCATCTTTCCTATTCTGTCAGGCCTTGTGCCATTGACAAATATTTCCATCAGCATTTTTATATTAATTTCCAGATCACCGAAAATGCTGGACATGAACATGTAAATGCTGAACAGCCTGTGGTATCATGTAGGATCATGGGATCCTACCACAAATGTCTGTCTTTCACAATGATTTTTGCCCACTGAGAGTCACTTTCTGAAATCAGTCAGCTAACTGCTCTTAATCTATTTAGCATGCCGTCTTACTAATATTTTGGTTGAACTGTCATACAATAATAATAAGAGCTACACTCAAAACCTAAATCTATTGTATGTTTCCTCTGGCAACCACCAAACTTGGAAGAAGTAGATTAGACTATATGTGTTAGAAAATATCCTAGACAGTCATTCTATGGTACAATAGATACAAAAGGAGTGGGTTTGTATTTATTAATTATTCTAATAAATATTAATCTCAAATATTTAGTTTTTAATAATCATTGAACAGTAATAATGGAAAACATTTATCAACTTCAAGAATGCTTCAAAGACAATCTGTCATCTATCCTGAACTTATCATAGAACTCTAGTATATTCATGCTCAGCTTCTTTATTTGGTTTTATTATTTCAGAATTTAAAAAACCAGCACAAATAGCACATATAAAACACTTGGGATCCGAAGAAAATAAACTAGGATGCTAGAAGATTATTTCCCTTTTTTTTTTTTTTCAGTGCACCAAGTAAAGCTTGGTGCAAAATAATTATTTAGAGGATTTTCTCATTTTTAACTAGGACTGTAAGTTAAGGAAAAAATCAATATAAAAAAGCTGTTTAAAAATATCATGCCATTTTTGCTTAAAAAAAATCTTTCTAAATTGTTGATCTGCACCATCATGTCAGTATTGGAGCTGAAACCACTTCAGACAATTTCAGAAATTTTGGAATTGCTAGCACCTGCATTTCTAGCTTTGAATTGACTAATAGTGAAAGCAATTCTCAAGGCAAGACACTTAATTTTCACCAAGTATATCACTCATTGGAGCACTCTAAACCCTGCAGAAGATGAAAAGTCACTTAATACACGCAAGACTGCTGTGCTATCTGTTGGGTTGTCTAGCGATCAATTATATTTTTCCAAGTAATTCGCTAACTGTTGGTATGCAATTGACATCCTTGACTTGGTTTCTACAGCATGGATAGAAGAACTCAAAAACTACACATAGAAATGCTATATACATAATTATGGCAACACATGGGAATCACTGAACAAAATTATTTCATTAAACTAATGAATCTGCTAAATATTATTTCCACAAAAATTTCCACATTGCAATAATAAAACTTGTTTTGATATGTACTTTAAATCACCTACTATTATCTTTTCACTGATTTCATATTTACCTGAATTAGACTTGCAGCTGGATTCCTTCTTTTCTCAAAGTGTTTCTGACGATGCTGTTCCTGCACTTTTAATGCGAATCCTGAGCCAAGGATGCCCTGCAATACAACACGCCATTTATTGTGATGTGGGTAGTTTTTTCAACAAACATATATAATTGACTACAAAGATTTTGTGAAGATGTTACCCCATATGATTGTTTCAGATAACACATTTATGACAGTATATGACAGCATGAGGCTTAACAATAATGCCTCTTTCATCACGAGGTAGGAGACTCCTTACTTAAGATACAACATCTGTGGCGCTACCAATGACCACTCATCCCAACCATTGCTTGGGTTTGTGCTACGCTGTGCTCCTGCAACAATAAAGGCCATGGAGATCTATATCTGAAATCAAGCAGGAACATTCAGAGGAACTTAAACCAGGAATGATGAAATGACCAATTGCCAGATATGCCAGATAATACATGGACTTCAAAGTCTGTATCTGCAGTGCTTATTACAAGTTTTGATTTTTAAAAAGTTAGAAAATGTCTTGCTTAACAGATTAAGACTATTTCTTCTCACTCTTTTCCATCTAAATAATCACCGTTGTTCATTCCATAGGCTATGAAAAAAGCTGATGATGAAACCTCTCCCCTTTTAGCCTTTTTACCTTTGAGTAAGTAAAACAAATTAGACTCCTACTGCACAGATCCAAAGACTGAGAATGTATCCCTGCTTGGTTTGCAAGGAGTGTAATATTTCTGCTGGGCATGTCTGCATCATTATAAGGAAGAATATATCCACTTCATTCTTAGTCAGGATAAAATAATATTAGAAATGCACAAGACTCACACATATCTCTTGTTTTAAAGACAGATTCAACACCAAAGTGTTTATGAGTAAAATGAGTATTTGTACACAGATGCAACACAAGGAACAAAAGTTCTGGCATCTCTAGTGTGTAAGGTTATTCATCTTTTACATGTTCATTGTAGCCCTGCTAAGACTAACTTTTGTTAGTGGTGACTAGGTAACAAAAGGAATTAATTGCAGTAGCTGCCATTAAATGTCAAAGATTCACAAACAGGTAATGTATTATAATTATAATTATAATATGCCAGAGATACTGAAATACTCTCTGGACTCAGAGTGAAAAATAAATGTGGTACACTAGATGATTCAATGCTGTCGGCAAATGCTGACTTTTAATCTCGATTTGTCTCTTATAACATACATATTTTATACTGATCTATAGATAATGAATCTGAGTATTAAAATACTGATTTTCTGGATATGTTGCACTGGATACAATACAGCAAAATACAAATGTCACTTCTGATTTCATGCTTATTCAATATTACTAACAAAGTTATTTCTGAGGCTACATTATATTTTACTCATTCGATGATTCCCATTTCCATTAAAGTCTCTTGAACATTAATAAAAACAACATAAATAAACTGTTCTGTGTATTTACAATCATTTACAGAAAATGATAGTTGCACTTTTACATTCAACAACATTAACTTTTGAGTGATTTAATGCTTTCTACTACTCTCTGTTGGTAGCCTCAACACAGTCATACAAGACAACCTATTAGAAATTTCTTTTTTTTTTAATAGAATCTAATTTAGAAAAACATATCAGCTGATTTTTTTTCAAAAATCTGAAAGTGAAGCAGTAATATATAAGCCACAATTCATAACAAAAGAAAGGAATTTCAACCTTACACAATAGTATGCTTCCTAATTTAGGATTATTTCCCAGTTTAGTACATGCCAAAGAAACTCCCCAAAACTCAAGCAATGAAATCAAACCTTTCATTTTGATTTTGGATAGCGGTTCACTAGTGTCGCAGAGCAAAAAGCCTTAAACAGTTTTCTTCATGTAGAGAGCTTCCTTCAGCTTTTTGTATCATAGCAGTGGTAGGAGCTACAGAAGTTTCTATTACCTTTTTACAAATTTTATAGGTGTACTCACAGCGGGTAGTGCAAAGAAAGAAATGCCAAGTAGAGCAAATCCTGCAGAAAGCAACCTTCCAAGCCAAGTAAGAGGAGTTTTGTCTCCGTAGCCAATGGTTGTCAATGTGATCTAAAAAGAAATGAATGAACATCGTGGTTTACCAGAAGTCACTGAGAGATTAGTTGCAGATTATTTACATTGCATGAAACAGCATTTCCACTAAGTCATCCAAGACACATGAAATATATATAGTTGTTTCTAAAAGAGAAATAAACATAAATAAATTAACAATACATTTTTCTATGAAAACTCAGTACCGTTTATGATTGAATAAAACTGGCATAAATAATAAATGTAAGGAGAATACCTAAATAAGCAATAAATAAATTTTAAATGTAATAAAACAGACGGTCTGGGATCTCAAAGTTGGGGCAAATGATGGGAAATTATATGAGCTGGGGAGAAAAAAGTGTTCTTTTCCACAGATGCAAAGGTGTTTCACCTATTTTCTGCAGGTAAATAGAACTGCATGTATTTGCACAACTACACGAATATAAATGACACAGAGATCATATTGGAAAAATATAGTAGGGAGGAAGTGGAAGTTTGCAGATGATATAAAGTCAAAGGAACAGCAAGAAGCAGCTACATTTCCTACAAGCCCATCAGTACAATTTGAAGTGGGTTATCTTCTGAAACACAAAAAACACTAGTCAAAAGCTGGAAGGAACTTTAGGAAGTTCCTGCTCCTTTCCACTTCCTTACGACAGCCTCAGATATACCTATATCACTCCTGACACGGAGGTCCAAAGACTACTAGGCAGCAGCAGATGCAGAGGTACTTCAGGCTGTTGGATAATGTAAGCTTAGACCTACGTGAGGAGACATCAAAGAGAAAGAGGTGGTCATCTGTAATCCCTTCACATGGTGAGTGTCATTAGAGGCTCAGTATACAGATGTTTCAAAAGCTGTGCTGTGGGGACCAGCACCCCTGCTGTGTAGCACCAGTGCAGGTGACAGAAGAGGTTGGTACGCATGGGAGGGCTCTCAACTCGTTGACCCAGGCCATGTAGAAATGCAGCGCGTATGGAAATGCTGCTGGGATAATGGTGTGTGGTTGTGATTTACTGAGCAGATCTCCAAGGCAAAAGATTATAGCTTCATGTCTATGCCCAAGGAAATGTCCTCCAGGCTAATCCTGGCCTGGGAAGCATGCCAGTCGTGAACCTGGGGACTGAACTGGCAGGAGAAAGTCAAGTCTCTGCACTTCCCTCTTGGGGAGTTTGGATCTACCCCGCTACCTAGTGTGGGCAACAGGAGGAGATGTGGGCAGAGCGAAGGATTTCCGAAGGCCGGGTGGGAGGCTGTGGGGTGCGTGCTTAGGCAACGGCGCACATGTTAAAGGACATAGACAAAAGTAGGCTGAATGCCAAGGACTGCAGGGCCCGTTATTAGCGGAGAACATGTGCGCGGAGAATGATTTTACACGATGTACCAAATGTGGGCAAGTTCAGGCTTAGCAAATATTCTGGCAGGAATGAATTCTTCAAGAAAATGCCTTCTAGAGACATCATTTTGCTTCCAGCTTCCTCAAAGTTCATTCCTAGGCAAGATGGCCAAAGCAATTCTACTTAATGCTGGGGTCACCACAGGACAAAAGAAAGAAAGTCTTTTGGAAGTAATTAGATTTCAACTATTTAGGGCTCTGTAGATAGTAAACAGTGCGTTTAATTGCTCCCATTGTTGGGAAGAAGCTGCGGGTGTAATTTATCCTGAGAAAGCCATAGCGACTAAAGGAGAGCGAGCTGAATTAAGCCTGCAGCTGAAATTTCAAATGGTTATCGAGTCCCAAGGTTTGCAATGCTAGCCTGGTCACAGACATACCACCTTGCTTGCTTATCAGGTCTTGCTCTTCTTCCTTGCTCCTTTTCACTTCCCTGTACCACTCCCTCTTCCCGGCTTTTGCTAGACTCTTTGGAGAGCCAATGCAACCCAGGAAGGTAGAGAGAATTATCCACATTTCTGCGTTGTTTGTTTCTGCTGTTTTGCAGAGTTATGTTAGCTCATGGAGGCACCGAACACACTCCAGAGCCTGCACAAGGCAGCGCATGGCTGAGATTGAGCGATAAGGAGGAAGGGAGATGGGAACGCAGCTCCCTCTTTTCTGGCAGAGGTGAGCTGATGCAACCATGCTCTTGGCCTGGCAGAGGGGCTTGGTTTGGTTTTCCTTTGTTTGCTGAAGAGGATACTCCCAGCTCTTCTCATCAGAGGGCAAGTGCAGAACAGTCTGAGGCTATTAAGACCCCAAGAGCAATGAAGCACTTGAACAAATGAATCCCTGAGTAAAAGTTCCTCAAAATTTGTTTCCAGGCCAGTCATTATGAAGCAGTTTGAAGCTCTGGAACGAGCCCAGTTTCTTGGCTTCTGTCCAGCTCCCTATCTCTGCCAGACACTGGAAAGTACAGAGATATCTCCTGCCTGGGCTAACAAGAAGGAAACAGAACTAAGTGTCATCTGCATATTAATGATATGGTCACTGAACTGTCTTCCGAAGTCAAAGATAAACTTGAACCTTTGGGATCTGACATCTGGGAATGATTCAAAACCAGGAGCAGTCACACAGACTGTATCTCTGGAATTTCTCCAAAGAAAATAACAAGATCATATTAAAGCCTTTCCCCTCATTCGTTTAGGTCCTGAAGACTTGATGGTATCAGTATATGATTAAGAGTATCAGTGGCTCCTTGCTCACTTTGAGCTGTTTTATCTCAGGACGGTCTTTACATGGGCGTATGGGTGTCAGCACCATGCCATATCATCTTACTCAATGCTGAACAAATGGACTTGATCTTCGTTTTATATTCCTCTCATCACACAACTAAGAAAATATTTTTCCAGACTACTTCAGGGTCAAGTTCAGGAATAATCCTCAGGATCTTTGATAATGCTGCAAGCAAATGACTAAACCTCTGGCCAGGCCCGGACTGGCATAATCCTGAGGTTAAATTAACTGAACAGGATGTGGAAAATTACTGGACGTGAGACCATGACAACATGAGAAATTTCCAGACGTCACTGATAATAATATAAGAAGCAGACTGAAATTACAGCTAGCACTGAGGGAAGGCTGGATCCCACGGGTGGTTGAAGGAGAAGTGACCAGAGTTCAAAGGTGACTGGAGGAAATTGTTTGGGACCTTTTGGGATTACAGTCTTGCACAGACACCAGCACCTAGGTGACTGCACCAGCAGTCCCGTACAAAGCCAAGAGTGACTAGGTAACAGAACTATGAAATCTGTAGGAAACCTGTGAAAGTAATTAGGGACAGGTTGTTTATTTAAGAGGAGACTTGGCCAGAGGAAGCAAAGTGGTGAGAAAGAGGATCAAGATACAGTAAAAAAAATAACAAAGTGTGCAAATCACGTTTTTCTGGGGATGCCCGCTGAGCAGCCCTGTGTCTGATCACCACAGCCTAACCAGGACAATAAACCAAACTGTTTACAGTTTATTTGTATAGGATTCATTTCACCCAACTTGAAAAATAAAATGCTTAGGTGTTTAGCATGAGCTAGTTACTGCAACACACACAATGGAAATAGATTCCTCTAGAAGGTAACTCATCCCATCCTAAAATGTAAGACTTAGCCTTGCCTGAAAACAAATGTCTAGTGCCACCTGAGATGCCCCAGAGCACCTGAACAGGGACCAGTCAGAGGAGAGGCAGCAGACTCTCCAACAGATCTTCCATGGCACTGTATGCCTATGTTCAAGCGACTGAATCACACTCCTCCATGGCTCAGTGGGCTAGCTGAGTCCTATCTTTTGCACCACATGCACAACAGTCCATTTTGGTGACTTCTATAAATGAAGTTTCTGGACTGATCAGCCAAGGCAGGAAGTGTCACCTGGCTAGACTCAACACTCACAACAATGATAGAACTTACATTTCATTGCTGGAACTAATAAATATGCTAATAATAAGTGAGGTAATATAATAATGAATGTGATATTATAACCTAGGTGCCATCAATTAGATGAGATAGGACCCAGGAAACCCCTCTCTACCCTAATATTTCTTTCTGATGTAATTTTATGTTCTGCTAGGAGTATTTATCTTTTGGATCTTTACCTGATATCGATTAACTGAAAAAAAACCCCGTAGTTTGCTCATGCTGTCGTTACATTAAACATCATCAATATTAACTCATTTGATCTAGTAATTGTGACAATATTATTCATCGTGAGATGTTTTTTTTCACCTACAGGTCACAGTGGAGTGCCAGAGCCATTCTGTATCCAACTGTAACTGCTGAATACTGCTAGAAAATAATGACTTATTAAGTGAAACTGTGAAATGTGTAAGACAGACGGGAATCTTAGTTGCATTACATTTGCAGGTAAAACTACTTAACATACAAACTAAATCCTGCTATAAGCACGCACAGTTCTAGCTAACACTAGCAGTTCTCAGAAAACCATGCATGACTTGGTTTTGAAATACTTAAGTTTTTGAATCGACCTTTTGTTCCCATATATTTTATTCTGTTAAAGGAATTTACCTTCTCTACCAAAGCAAATCCTGAACCTGAACTCTTAGTATAACACACTGTTGTGTGCTGCTCTGTTAGGCAGCACTGTGGGGACCCCAACCACAAGAATATTCACAATAGTAATATTAGCATGATGTTCAAACTGCACGTTGCACAGTACAATGTGCAATTGCAAATACAGTGGAGTATTCATATGTAAATTAAGATGCCATATCCTACCTTTTGTTTCAGCATAAAACTATAGGCTTCAAAAATGGAGTCAGTGAAATAACCATAGCAGGGCATGGCCCTCAAATAATCTGAATTAATGAATGGGTTAATTGCTTCATGCTGAGTCTGGTCCTGTAAGGGAGGGGCATAAGTGCCTCTAAAAGCTTGAAATTTAAGACGACCATTTGCCTGACTTAATGTAGTCTTTTCTTTCTTGTACCTCTGCGATCACAGAATTCAGTCTGGGATTTGGTAGATACTCCGTGGCTTGTTAGAAGAATTTTTGCAAATAAACAAATCAATGAGACTAAGCATCGATTTCCCCTAGAATGCCACACAATCTAACCTTTTCAAAATCTGCATGTGGGTTACTCTGGCAGTAAAAACAACCATGACTAAGAAGCACGTTATGCATTTCCCACATACTGTTTTACATATTATACAAAAAATACTATGATTAAAATGGCACAGATAACAGGTAAGAGAGAACACTGATTTTCAGTAACTTTGTGCACTTAAGCACATTAAAAATTTAAATGTATTCATGTCACACACTGGGGAAAGAAGAAAAGATACAGAAATATACAACATAGATTGTTTTCAGGTTTTTGATTATAATTTGTTATTTTTCCTGCTGATGTCAAGAAAAGATTCCTATTTTCTCAGTTGCACTACTTATCTGACCTATGAGTCATACATTTTCACTTCATAGTGTACAAAATATTTTAAGCACCACTTTATACGATGATTATTTCTTAGCAGGGTTTTTCCTTAAAAAATAGCAGTCAGCAGGTAGTGGAGAAGCAAATTCTGAAATAAAGACCTTGTTCCTTTTACTAAAGCTACTTGGGGAGAAGGATCTGGATCTGACATGAGGCTCAGCCAGACGTGAGAGTTGAGGTCTGAGTTTGCTGGGACTTTCTTGTTCCTCATGCATATGTGTCCCCTCACTATTACCTGCTGGCATGTGGCTACAATCCTCTGCTTAGTCCAAACTCCTTGCCTATGCAGTGCAAAGTCAAACACGGCTTTGCAGAGAGGTAGAGGGTATTTCCTGGAGAATGAAGTGGCTGAAAATGCACATTCCCAGACCCATGCGCTGCCACATCCCACCTCCTTGACCTCAGGAGGGTCTCTCACAGGACCACGATCCCACTGCCACCCGCAAAGGGGCAATGGTGTTTGCAGACTACTGGAGCCAGGGTACCCATCAGCCAGGACACCAGCATCCCAAGCCAGATGCTTCACAATGGTGTCAGTATGGGCAGGTCAGAGAGCTTTAAGCCAAATCTGGACCTCAGCTTTTGAAGAGAAGTGAAACTCCTCCTGCATGGGCCAAATTCTACTCTCAGTTACAGACAGATGAACCACAAAATAAATGGCAGTGGTGTAACTGAGGACAAACCCTTCTCCCACGTGTTTAGCCAACATGCATTATACACGTGTCTGGATTACAGGATAAAATAACGTATTTTATTAGAGATCTGCGTTGATGCTTTAAAGGAACAAGTTTCAGGAAAGATATTTCTGTATATTTGTAAATGCACAAGTAAGAGCTACTAGGTCTGGCTTTTCCAAGCTCCCAATTTTGTGCACTGATAACACATGAAAAGTGTCTGTAGGGAAGACATATAACGAATGATTAACCCTTAGATGAACAAATTTCAAACACACAAACTAGTCCTACTAATAGGACGTGACCTTGACCTCTGCTCAAAATGTAAACAAAACTTATTAAAAATATTTTTCAAGATTCAAAGCATTTTGTAAAAGGCTTTTGCACTGTCCATCTACAGATGCTCTGAGCCTGTGGATACTACTGAGTCCAGATGAAGTCTTGTCAGCAGAAGGTCTGAGGTGAGAAAGCTTCGTTTCTGCATCCCTCTGATGAGGAAAGGTGGCAGAGCCTGGTTCAGGTCTCGCACTCATTCCGGGAAAACTAATGAGTGCTCTAGGTTATGTCAGCATTAATGATCTCACAGACATCATTTCACTACCCAGACACTGTCAGAGCTCCTGGTGTTTGTTCTACAGCACCAGAAAGAAAAGAAAAGCAGTTTTATACTGCCTGGCAAAAACTCTGCCATAGGCTTTGTAGGGGCAGATTTCCTAAGCTGCCTAAGTAACTCCCACACAGTTCAGGAGTCTAGCTCACTACAGGGCATTTTTAAGCAAAAAACCCTACGCGTTATGCCACCAAAAGAAAAAAATAAATCAACATTTCAGATCCAGTTTTTTATTGTTAATTTAAAGCCTAGCTTATTTAAACATGTAAGCATTCATATAATCCTCCTTCTTTCAGAAATGCAGTCAGGCATGTACTTAGATCCCACATATTTCAACAAAGTAAGAAAAATTTATTTGATAGTCAAGCATGACCTCAACTAAATCAGGGCTTTTACAACTGTAAAAATAATTGGAGAACACAGCTGAACCAGAACGGGAATATTTACTCTTGGTTTTTGGGCTCAAGGTACAGAGGAAGGAGAAACAACATCATGCTAGGGGTGCTGATGATGCTCTTCCCTTCACTGCTGTGCTGGCTTTATGAGGTTGTGTTTTGGTAGCAGGGGAGGAGCTGAAGAGATGGCTCCTGTAAGGAGATGTGAGAAGCTTCCCTGGCTCCAAAACTGGTCAAACCAGTCTCTGGGCAGATCAGACCCTCCAGGTCAGTGAAAATGGAGCAGGAGGAGGTGTACCAGAGGTAAGATTCCCCTGCAGCCCCTGGTGAGATGGCAGCAGCCCCCTTGCAGCCTGTGAGAGACACAGTGGATCAGAGATCCACCCACAGCCCGTGGGAGAGGACCACATGCTGGAGCAGAGATGCCTGTGCCTAAGGGAGTTCTTAGAGGATTGTCTCCATGGGAAGGACCCCCCATGCTGCTGGAGACTGATGGTGAAGCAGAGATGCATCTGCAGTCTGTGGGAAGGGACTCCATGCTGGAGTGGGTGGCTGTACCCTAAGAAGCTGTGACTGTGTGGGAAAAGCCTGTGCTAGAGGAATCTGATGGGTAAGGATTGCATCCTGCTGGGAGGACTCATGTCGGAGAAGTTTGTGGACTATTTCCTATGAGGCGAGACCCCATGTTGGAGCAGGGGAAGAGTGGGAAGAGTCCTCCCATTTTGAGGAAGGAGTGGCAGAAGCAGCATGTGATGAACTGACCTGCAACCCCCATTCCCCATCCGCCTGCACTGCTGAGGGGAAGAGGAAGAGCCGGGAAGAAGGGAGGGGTGGGAAGACGGTCTATTTAAGATCTGGCTTTGTTTCTCATTATTCTTCCAAGTAACAGTTAACGAATTAAACTGATTTGTCCCCAGGCTGAGTCGGTTTTGCCCGAGGCCATGGTCAATGGATGATCCCTCCCTGTTCTTATCTGGACCCTCAGGCCTTTTGTTATTTTTCTCCTCTCCACCCCACCGAGTTGGAGGAGTGAATGAGCAACTGCATGGTGGCTTAGCTGCGGGCTGGGCTAAACCATGACAACCGCAAAGCTGATGTAGGATTTTTTTCCCTTTTTCTTTCCCAACACTTTTTCCTTTTCCTGCACTGCAGCTTACATCCTTCTGATCTGGATCAAAGCAGCTCTTTGTGGGACCATATTAGAAACTGTGTTACTGAAAGGATCTAGGTTAAAAAATAAAACATTTTCTTCCCTTGAAGGTTCAGTGGTCTGGTTTGCAGTAAAAAACACATAAACAGCTATTCTGCAGGATGGGATGAAATGAGCTATGGATGTGCAAATGAATAGCTGGAGGAGGGAGCTTCTCAGACCAGTTTTCTGTCAGTGAAAACAATTCACTGAATAGCATGCTAAGTTCAAATCCACAGTACGTGAAATTCAAAGCACTCTAGCATACTGGTTAAACAGTGCACATTATTTTTCTGTACTTACTGTGCCCCACCAGAGAGCATCTGCATATGTGGAGAATTGGTTATTTGCATCTTTTTCCACCAGATAAACCAGGAAAGATGAAAAGATGAGTACTAAAAATCCTATGTACCAGGCTGTGATTAACTCCTAGATAAAAGAAATCAGAGATCAATATCCATTTGAAAGATTGAAGAGAATGACATTTCAAGGAAGACATAATGAAAAGATCTATATACTTTTTTTTTTGCATTTGAGCAGTTAAAAGTCAAACACTTCCCTATGGATGCAAATTTCCTCGAAAACTGGACCGAATCTATGCCTATGGTTTGACACTCCAGAAACTGCACCAATATACATTGAATTACAACAGCATATCAAGGACATTTTCAGCATATTCTAAAAATTGTTAGTGTTCAACACAGCCTGATGTATCTGTGCTAATGCCCAGATTGCTAATTGTAATTGCTAATGCAATTACAGTTAATGTCACTTCAGAAAATTTTAGGTATTCTGTTCAAAACTGATAGATATTTGTTTCCTTGGCCTCTTGTTGAGTCACACCAAGTGAAGATACCAACCAGGCAAAATCAGAGTCTAGGATGACATACCTTGCTATGTGCATAAACTACTGAACCTAATAATTTCCAAGTGCCTCCTCTTCGGTCCATGCGCACCATACGAAGGATCTGTAGGAAACGAAGACTTCTCAGTGCTGATGTTGCAAAAATGTTACCCTGAGTTTTTGCAGAAACAACTGCTATTGAAGCGATGAGAACAATGATGTCTGAAAGAAATACATTACAGAAAACATTAATGTCCAAGTGCCAATAAATAACACATACATCTACATGAGCTGAACGAAGGGACAAAAGAGAGACTTCTCCTGTGGAGGGTGGGAATCTGAAGCACTGAGATTCCCATTTGAGGTAGGGATGTGAAGTCAGGGCTGGTGTCAAAAACTGCCTCGGAAGCCTCCAGAGTGAAAACTGAGGGTTGCAATTTTGAAAATGTATGGATAAGAGGAGCAGTGTTGAAGGACCCTCATGTAGGACCTTTGAAGCCTGATGTAGCAAACTGTGCAAACCAGTAGATGGACTAGAACTTTTCCCCTTTATATCTTTTCCTATAGAAACTTTCTTATGAAAAAGCAACAAAGAAAAGAAAAGGTAAGAAAAAAAAGAGTAGACCCAGTAGTGAGAGTCCAGTGGAACCGGACTTACAAGCACACATACTAATTTCCTATGAGTACAGACACTGTGTGGTTGAGGCATGTAGTTTGTTGAGGTTGAGGCATGTGTTGTGAGGCACGAGTACACAACTCCCCTGATGTACCATTTCCTGGAAAGGAAGAAATACAGTCCTGGGTACTCAGAAGCATTTTTTGAGCTGGCAGCCTGGAAAGTTTGCTGAAGCCCAGCAAGTGTTAGGATTTATTTCTTCAGGTCACAAATTGAAACTATGAGACCAAGTTTGTTCTGCATGAACTAATCAGCCAACTGCCCTTTGAGCCAGAACAGCATTTAGAGGGAGACGAGAAGAGGTACAGTGATGGCACATGGATGCTGTGAGAAGGCATAAAGTTCATTTATGATGACTGGGGCAGACACACCAGTGTGTAGGGATTGGAAAAGGACAGAACAAGCGCTGTGTTACTTCATCCCCTCATCATTAATTTTCTGACCTTCTTTACAAGCTTAAAGGGCCTTTGTAAGATACACCTGGTTTAAATCTTAGGATTTTGTGGTGTTTGTATGTTTATATGCAAGGATAATCTAACCCCATGTTTGCCAGCAAAGAACTTCCTGAAAGCAAGTTCTTGTTGAAATGAGTTTTCCTTCTTTTGTGTTGGATGTGAACACTCATCTTGTCTCAAGCATAGCTCCTACAAGTCAAGAATGACCATATAAGTGAAAGGGTCCCCCATTCCAGATGAGTGGTGAGAGAGACCAGCTGTACCTACAAGCAGGAGACTGTTTCCTTAGCCTGCTCCAGTACAATAGGAAATAGCCTTGGTTCGTTCTGCTCAGCCACCAAAGTAAGTCACATTCTAAATATCCTTGCCTGCAAACATCCTGGGTTTCTCAGGACTCACCTATGGATGACTTTTTCCTCTTATTACAACACTATGGGTACAGACAACCTGTGGTTTAAGGAGTGTCCTGTTAAATTGTGGAAATCTTTGTCACAAGATGCTAAAAGTTTACATGGGTTCAAAGCCAGGAGGATGATCTCATGGGAGAAAACTTAATCCCGGACTAGTTAATACCAAGAGCCCCACTTCTGGCTCAGAATGTTTCCAAGTAGCAGGCTGTTGGACGCCGAGAGACTCTTATGGAGAAATATCGCTGTAAGTTTGCCCTGCTTGTGTGATCTTCCCTGACTGTCCACTGTTGACTGGTGTCACTGTTGGCCACAGTCTGTTAGACTAGGCTGACCTTCTGCCTGTCTTATGCTACAACATTTTAAAATACTTTTGGCTACTACCTAGGTGGATCATAGGTGGCTACTATATAAATGGCTTCTAAAAAAGCTGGATTTGCTTCTAGAAGTAAACCCAATAAGTTCAGAGATCAGGAAGAGGCAGAAATAGATAAAGTATCCTAGGGCATCTCTGTGCAGTACAAGTCTCAAGAGCAGAGTAACCAGATGCAGCATGTCTGGGTGAGAATCCAGAGACAGGATAACTGACCAGGAAGAGTTAAAGACATCACAAACTCTAATGGAGATCAGAAAAATAGATGGAGTGGGATTCAGCTCCATGTGAAGACATTTAAATTTAGGTGTCTACATGTGAAGCAGGCATCTGAACTCTCCACACAGCACAAGGAAATCATGTCAACTGAGAGAGGTGCAGCTAATCCTCAGGAAGGCTCCTGCCAGCTGCTCAGCTGGCTCGCGCTCTGGGCTTGGTACAAAAAAAGGCTCCACTCAGCTGCCCGAATTTATTTGTCCAGTGCCATTTGAGACGCCCTAAGGTATCTGAGACATCCTCTAGGTCCGTCAGCTATGGTCTCAGACCTGGGAATGCTGTGCCCTTCAGGAGAAGTCGTTGGAGAGCAGGGAATATCATGTAACAGGGGACACCTCTACGTACTCCGCTGAACTAAGCCCTGGATCTCGACCGACTGTACTGGAAGTATAGACACGTAGCGCACACGTACCCACCTACAAGCAAACTTCTATATTTAGGTGTGTTTATCTGGATCTGAGACTCACACAAAGCGCGCTAGAAAGCCATGAGCAATACAGACTGTGTTGAAGAAAGAGTGTCCCTGGCTACTAACACGACGGCAAGGTTAGCTTGGCTTGTCCCACGCTGCTCCGAGCAGAGTGGCAATGCAGCAGACATTTTTAATTAGTGGTGACTGGCTAGCAGCGAACCAGAGATCATTAGAAAAGCAACGTGCACTCCTGCAAATCATTCTTAGAACTTAAAAAAGATTAATGTCACCCAAATATTAAGAATTATGCATTTGATCTGGAAATCATTAAAGTGCTTACTGAGGGTTTTGGTCACCCTCAATCACTCTCAATAGGGCAGTTTTCTAACGATTTTTGCCTGCCCTTATTCCTTCCCATTCCAGGAGCTCTGACACAGAGTTATAACACAGAGTTTTCTGAACATTCCCCAGGGCAAAATATTCAGATTAATTCAGTTTTCCCAGCACCACATGGTGTCTGCCCTGGGCTGCTGGGAACCCTCTGCCCTGCTGAGGGTCTCTGGTCCCCTCTGACTGCGTGAGACAAAGAAGGCAACAGCAACATAGCTTTCTTTTCCCTTTTTTGAAGTATTGGTCCAAGGGAGTTATCTACTTGTGTATAGCCTTCTAGATGGAGGGTAGGGATGAGGAGAGGCAAAGGGAGGAGAGGCTGAGGAAATGGGGGAGCAGAAAACACACTGGCACATGTTTAAAAAACAGTTGGAGAGGAGGGAAGAGAGCCTTCTCAAGTCTGCTGGTGTTTTTTTTCACATCTTGCTCTCTCATCTTCTTTACCTCTTCACAGTACACCCCCCCAAAAAAACCCACCCCCACCAACTCCTGAGGCTGGGAACTGGGAAGGAAAGAGTATGCCCATTGCCTAAGGCAGCCCTTCCTGGCTGTGTTTCCCTTGGAGGCGGGGAAGGCAGGCATGCACATTATTTCAGTGTAGTTTAACTTGCCAGGAACAGGTGTCAGATAAATCAAAATAAACCCCTCTTGCAATGAAATCAGAGTCCAAAGAAAAGTCTGCATCAGTTGAAAGTCACTTCTGAATATGTTAAACTTGCTTGGTTTTCTTATCTAAGCGTACCTGCACTGGAAAAATTAAAAGTACTTTATGATTCTCTCTCTGCAATATTTTTATCCAACGTATCTCAGGTGCCGTTTGCCCTGATAAACATAAGAGAGCAAAATCTTCTTCTGAACTTCCTTTCATATTCCACTGCATTTTGCTAAAATAGCCACAGTATTTCTGTAGTTTAAGAAGACTTTAACAAACTTCTATCAATATGTTCCTCTTCTATCAATATTTTCTTCTATCAGTATTTTTCCTTCTTGCCTTTTAGTGGAAAAACTGGGAAATCAGGAAGACAAAAACAAACCCAGAAAGTGGATTATGGGTGAAACCCAACTTTATTAAAGTGAATAGCAACATTTTGAATAATTTAACTGGGACTAAGGTTTCACTCCATATCTTGCTGTAAAGTAACAGGAAAATTTAGGATGTGAGAGTGAGTAATGGAGAGTATAACTCCAAACTTCTCTGTGATGACTTACTAGGAGACAAAAGTTTCTGAGGCACGTTTACTTTTTTGATTTTTTTCAAAGCCAGTATCTTGTCTATGATCTTTTAAAATGTTAAGCATCTCCTCAGCTGTGAGACTGATTTTATTCATTCTTTAGAAATCTCTCTCATATTCCTATCTTTGCAGATAGTGTCCTTCCCGGTTAACTCCAGTCTGAGATTTCAGATCTTCTCAGCAGCCTTTGCAATGTTTGCTTTTGAACACTTGATTTCAAATCAAATTTCACACAACTAATTCTTCCATTTCAGATCTTTCAGCTAGTACCTCTCAAGAAATCCCTGAGATTACATGAAAGTTTTTTTCATAGTAACTTAGTAAAGGCTTTTTTAATTGACAGTCACTCTGTTAACAACTGGACTCCTCCCTGGAAAATAAAAAAAAATGAACTGAGAACTCATGTGTGGGATAGATTACCCTTGTATAGTGTCCAGTCTCACTAAAATAGTGACATTTAAGTAAAGACAAGTAACTGAAGCCCAATAATGCAACAACTTGAAACTCAGGAATAGTTTCAGCGAGCTCATGAGAGATGTGCCAGCCTGAGTTCCCCATTTCACAGAGGAAGGCCAACGTTTGGCTTCCTTACCCTGCTCAGCCTCAGTCAGAAACTCTGGGTCACTTGGAAGAGTGGTTTGCATTTCTAAGCCATAAGCACTTCCAATGTCAACTCTGTGACTGAGAGATTCATAATGACAAAAAAGGAGGCATCATAAATCATCATAATGGGTTGTTTTATTTGTAATGACTTTTTCAATGTAATGTTCCTACCATGAACTTTTTGAATGGTGTGAGATTTTACAGTATTGAAGGGTATCATGCTAATGGGCCCAGTTAAAGATCTTAACTGAAATAGGCAGAAGGGTGAATACAGAAGATTTGCTTGGATATAGTGAACCATCCCAAAGTCTTGATGTGCCATCAGGACAATCTCTAATATTACAGAAAGAAAGTGAAAACGTCAATATTAGGAAATGCGATTCATGATGATCTCTCGCTTGCTCAAAGCTCATGCACATGCTCAAACTAATACACAAACCAGCATTTTCTTTCTCTCTTTCATATTCTTCAAAGTCTTATGTATAATAAGATGTTAGTGTGACCTTTTCCTGTTGCCTGCATTTAATGTTGACATGTTGGAATGTCCTTTCCTTTTAAATAGAAATGACACTTTGAGCCAATACAGCTTAAATGAATCTTGTGGAATTTTTTCTCTGATTTTATCAGAGTAGAAAACGAGCAATATTTAATAAGTTTAGGGTCATCATCATATCATCAAAATGGTGTTTTCTATAAATTCACAGAAAATGCTCCCAGTTTACACAACCTTGTTAAGAATATGCAGGAAATGGCAATGGCTGTCACTTACTGTGTCTGTTCTGGCTACAGAAGAGTACAGAGAGACAATGAGCTAGAACAAGAGTAGGACACACCTGCCCCAAAAACTTCAGGAATAAGCAGAAGATGTCAAGAACGTGGTTTATCTAGCCTGCAGCTGTATTAACTCACAAAGGAAATTAACTAGCAACAGTATGACCAAATTTAGGCTACCCTTAGGTTGTCCTTCCAAGGTCTAATTTTGGGCTAGAGTAATTATCTATGACCCAGAGAAAAGACACAGTTTGTAGTGGTCATTACTTGTGAATAGTTCTCAGGACAGTTCATTATGCTAAATTTCAAAGTTATTCCTGAAAAAACAGCAATCCGATTCTGCGGCGTTATAGAGCCACTGGGCTCCGTAATTGACTAAGAGCACCAAGGGTGCTTTAACATCAACTTCACCTGCTTACAATGGCACAGGTTATATATATTTGTACTGCAGCACAGTTAGCAATTATTCTCACTCGCTAAGGAGTTTAAATAAGTTTTAATCCAGATTGACAACAACAACTCCATAGAAAAAAATTAACAGCTCTCTATTCTGAGTCGCAAGGAGATGTGAGTGGTGGAAGGGAGGGAATGACCAGCGTTTTAGTTATTCTAATATCTCTTCGTATATCAGTTCTTCCAGTAGCTTCATTGTGTTTATTGCTACTCTCAGAACTCCCTTCAATTTGTCTACAATGATCTCCACAGCTAGCTGGCTGGAGCCGGAGGGTATCATCAAGGTAGAAATGTACTTTGAATTTTAATCAGACACTACAGCACAAAGTTAGCACACATTCTGGAGCACTGTATTTGAACATGTCATACTACAGAAATATGATAACAAAAATATATTCAGTAGGCTTTATACTAAAAGGATATAAACTGGCAGTTTAAAGCTGTTTAAGGTGTAGCCTAAGGACCAACACCTGACTTAAGCCTCACATCAGTACGAGAAAATAAGGTTGCTCTTTTTCAGATTCCTAAAAGAAAACGTTTGTTTATACAAACTCATCTATAGGAACAGCAGCCTTTTAGCACCACCTAGTAACATATTTGGCGTTGGTGTATTTTATGCTCCTGTGGGTTAATTAAAAAAAAAAAAAACAACCCCGAAAAGAAAAAGACATTCATAGAGTTTAAGGCTTCTGAATACTCTAATAGAGGGGTATTCAGAGAGGGAAATAATTGTATCATTATTCCTTGAGCACTTGTTGAGAAAGGTCATAGAATGGAAAAGGTCGTTTCATCATAACTGGCTGCAAAAATGCTTTTAGCTTCAAACAAGGAATTAACCACTTCTCTCAACTGGTTCAAGAGGGCAAAGAATAAAAATCGTGATTAGAGCATGCTGCAACAGTTAATTTGAAAAGAGGCAAATTGTAATGTTTTTCCCAGGTGGCAGTTCCTTTGCTCTGTGAATAGTCCCCTCGCTATGAAATCAGTGGGATATTTCACATAGTTATGGCAGCAAAATTTGGTCTAATATGGGCTGAACTTCCAGTGACCTTGCTTAAGTATTTACCCCAGAAACCAGGAATTTTCAATATTTTTTGTCTTTAAAATGTCCAGAATCTTAATTTTTATTTTAAGGATTAAACCTGTAATTACATTTCTGAATGGAGAGATGATGAATATTACCATATTTAGAAAGACGATGAATGCTATCATATTTTGTAATTTGTCCCATTGGAAGACGCAGAATTATTTAATGATAAAGTACAATTCAGTATGTGCAGGATTGTAAAAATCTGCAAACTGGCTTTTTAGAGGCTACTCTGGAGACATACAGTCTTTCGAGGTGACCTGAATTCACCCTCTGAAATACGATACGCTCAAGCATTATTGTCTGCCTATAAAAAAAGCAGTTCAATGATGTCATCCATTGAATTATATCACCTGAACATCTCTAGCGTCATTTGGGGGAGGCAGGAAGCTGAGTTCTCCACCTCCCACAAGAAGCTGAGTAGATTTACAGCAACAAGGCCTCAATTTTACAAAGAAAAAAAACCCTAAACAACATCATCAACAACAACGAAATCCCAAGCAATATGAGATAATCTGATTTTTCCATATTCTAAAAATAATGGTGCTCAGGCTCTTGAGTCCTGGCAAAATTTGCTTTCAGCTATGCTTGAAGATAGCTTTTCTTTCTGGTCAGGGATCGGATCTCTCTGCTTAGATGCCAGACACGTTATGATTAATCGTCACCTACTAGTAGAAGTAATTGGCAGGATATCTTCAGGAAATTCTTGGGATGGATAACCAGATTTTGCAGATGTTGTTGTCACTCCAGCCAAAAGGTCTTTGCATTTTCAAATATATAACTCCCTGGCTGGAAACCATCTTAATTGTCATTACAGGCAAAATAAGTTGGTGCTTTCGCTTCCTTTTGTAATCTTTTTTCAAGATACAAAACAACTTGGTATTTTTAGAAGTAGGAAAGAGAAATAGTTTTGTGTATCAAGATAATTTGCAGAGATAAACACAGATGAGTGTGAAAATTGACTTTTATTGCTGTTGAAAAACAGGAAGACAGGGATGTATGGCAGTGGCACATTGTAGAGAAATAAGTTATTCAAAAATGTCTAATACTGTCTAGGCACTGAAGTGGAATTAAAAAAAAAAATCCAGAGTTACTACTTCCACCCTGATTTTTTTTCTTCTAACAATGGAAAAAGGCTACATTAGTCACTGACTTCAATTCTAAGGAGTTCACCAAAACGGATCTGTGCATAGAAACTTGGATTTTTCTTACTCATCAGCTGATCAGTACTTGAGTGGAGAGATCAAAAGAGATGAACCATCTTGAAACCTTCTCTCCATCTATATTTTTAATTTGCAATGTATTGGAATTCTGTGATGAAGCAAAATATTTTCACGTGAAATGAAAGTGACCTCCTGGAAATACATACATCGCCTTTCTAGGACACATATTAATTTTACATAGCCAAAGTGAGTCTATTTAGAAAAGCAGCTCACCAACACATAAAGCTATCTTTTCTGGTAAAGAGAAAACAGTAGGAATTAAAATTATGTAAGATAAATTAAATTAAAATTGTAAAAATGTATATATTACATAATATTATTTACATGATACAGCTCTTATATGTAACAATGAAATAATACATTAAAAATACATGTTTTTTATATTAAAAAAGCATCAATGTGTGGTTCTTAGTCACTGACTGACGTTAAACTACTACTCAATATAGTAGTATAAAAGAGGTTCTGTTTCATGTATTTTCAGTGCCATGGAAAATAAAATCTGCATTAAACTGCAAGTGTGTTTTAGGAGGTCAATTCAAGGGTTTTATAACCGCAAATACTGTGAGTTTTAGCTACAGCACCATGTCCTGACGCTGAAACTCCAGGTTTGATGGGAACCCCCAGAGTCTGGTGCTGGGGACAAGATCAGTTCTGCAAAGCAGCTGTGCGCAAAGGGGACCGTACCCCATGGCATGTCACTGGAGAGCCCATCCATGCAAGAACAGGCTACATCGAGCCCCAGTGCAGGTCTCAACCTGGCTGGGGCAAGAGTGTACACTTGGCTGAGGGTGGCAGTAACTGATGGAACGTGATGTCGAAGCAGCTCAGCTTATTCCTCTGCAGCACATCAAACAGGACGGATAAGCATCTAAATCTCTGCCACTGACCCCCAGCACACACACACAGACACTGCAAAGCAACGTGGTCCAGGGGAACAAACCAAACCTACTTCCTAAAACTGAATTCACTCACCTTTCTGCTAAACATTTGCTTTTATGCTGGTCCAATGCTTAGTATATTTCTTCAGCCTTTCTTAATGAAAAACAATTAGCTTAAGATTTTTTGCCTCAGTCACAGATGGGAGCTGGATAGCCTTTCTATGTCAAGGAAGAGAACTATCCCATGTTGCCTCTATCTATGAATACTCCAAGCAGCACCAGTAAATCTCTTTCTTCATAGGCACCTTAGTATGCCTTCACTAAGCCTTGAGTAATCAAGCTCTTTACCATACAATGCAATCATATGTTGCTCTCAGAGAAAATAAAACAAAACTGGAAACTAGTCAAAGACACTTGCTAGTGAAGCTAACCAAACACAATATATTTGGAATCTGTAGGTCAAACAATTTTTAAAACAGAAAACAAGGAATATTTTCAAAAAGTGAATATTGAAAATATTTAGATTAAAACTAAATATTCCTATAGGAAATCTCAGAATGAGGAAGATGGGTTAGATTTTTTTTTTGGTCATTTTTAAATCAAGGTTTATAATGAGATCCTAATTTCATCCCCAAGAATGGATCAACTGATGTTACTCATTAATATGCCAATGTACTAAAAGTATATGTACACTGTTCCTGTGTAAAAGTAGCACACTTTCAGGCCATGATGACAAATAAATCAAAATAATGTCATTTTACCTTTCATTGTAGATAAACAAAATATTCTTCTGTGGGCTGAGAATCTCAATAGCTCAACAAACACTGGATTTTAAACTGTAGTTATGGTTACAATTTTTTATTGAATCTGGATGAAAATAAAGTTAATGGGAACATTTCACTTGTCTTTGTACTGTTAGCAATTAAAGTTCATGGCCTTGTTGAGTACACACTCTTTCTATGGATATGAATAAATCCTCAGCAAACATCTTTATATTATTAACAGCTGGCTCAATAAATCTTAAAAATCTAAGGGCCTCCTGCAAGCTAAGATTAAATTCAATTGCAAGCCTTTCATGGATTCATACTTTATTAGCCTTTTCCAATAACTGATCTTTAACAATATTAATATGCACCTGCCAGAAGGAATAAAGCACTATTTATTCAGTAGGAGTTTTATTTGCCTTTAAGACAAGCTGACAGAAACACATTTAAAACCGTATCTTTGACCCAGTGTTCGTCAGCCCAATTTGTGCCCAACCAAAGAAAAAACCATCAGTAACACATGCAGATCCTTCCCATAAATCTTCACTTGTTCTGCCCAGTAACTCAAAAACCCTGGGAAAATAAGGCTTGCTAGTCATTTTACTATGTCTGAGGCTTTTTCCTGGATGATAGCAGACTTTAGTGAAAAAGGCTACTGTTCTGGAGAGAAAAAAACCTGAAGATTTCTGGAGGGAAAGGCAGCAGGATGGATAGCCGGACACACACACAAATTTGATGAATAAAGTGGTTCATTAGGTCAGACTCTAAGAAAACCACAAAGTTATCAGCAAGAAAAAAACAAAATAACTACAGGCATGGCAAGAATCGTGTACGGAGAAAGGGCTGAATAATTTAGCAGCAGTTAGTCAGAAGACAAATATGAGATGGCAGATGGAGGTATGCAAAATAGTAGAAGATAAGAAGGTCTGTTGGATGCCTCCTATTTACCCTTCCTTATAAAAGTGAGATCAAAGGACAATTTAAATCTGATAAAAAGAAATACAACATGCAATTAACTTGTAAAATTCATTGCCACGGGATATAAAGGAATAATCAGGGAAAATTAAAGACAAGATTGGATTTTCTCCCTGAATTGCTGGAATTAGATTTTTCAGTGGATCCAAATTCCTGTATGAGTCAGCCACTAATTACCGAAGTCCAAACAAAAATGTTGTGTGATTGGCTATTTGGACTACAGGTATTAACACCTTTTTTTAGAGATATCTGGCGCTAGTAAGTGTGTAGAAAGACCCCAAACAGGGCTCCTGTGTGATCCAGCCCAGCAGAAGAATCAGTGCTGTCTCTGTGCTTGTAACCACATACGTAGGAATCTGTAGGCAGGAGCCTGCACTTTCACGGCCTTTCCAATCAGACTCTAAAATCTCAGGGAGGGACAGGCAGGCAGGCTGTCTGGAAGTGCCTGTGTAACGTGCTCTCGAGTCACACACAAAGCGAAGGTGATGCAGTTGTATGGGAGTGGAAAGGCCAAAAAACCATGACAACAGAAAAATCCTGGATGTGAGGATGTAAGTGGACAGGCAAAAATTCAGAAGTAATGATGCTGAAAAGAGCAGGAGGGAGAAATGCATGTCATTGAAGAAGACAAAAAGCCTGTTTGTAGATGGAGAGGGAAGAGGCAGTATTAATAACCTGCTCTCAAATTCACGGGGTGGGGTGGAAGAGAAGGTATCCAGTATCTAGTTCAGTTATCTAATGCACATGTTGAAGGCAGGAACAAGAGTCCCTCAGTGTTGACTGAAAGAGATAAATTCCTACCTTAATTTTTCTGAGCTGTCCTCTGGAGGCATATATCTCTCCCAGTTGCCTAAAACCAGAACTTGCATTCCTAACCTACACAACTATTTTGGATGTCTGCACAGTCAGTGCGAGTGCCTCCTGGGGCTCCTGTGTTTCTGTAAATACAGAGTTTACTCAGGTGATACAGAACCAGAGATTTCCAGCCACTCTTTACACTCAGCTGCTCTCCCGTGTGCAATTTGTGGGTGGGTAGCCTAAGAGGGACTACTGTGCCTGTGAGAAGCTTTATATGTTTTGGAGAATACTAGTGTGGGGCACCTTGCAATCACCCTTGAGATTTTCCGGTGCGGGAGATGTGAAGAAAGAAATGGAAGCTCTATTCAGTGCTTGTCCAAGAGGGAAAAAAACATAATCTGGTAGCTTTCTCACAAACCCAACAGCAGACAATCTCAAAGTGAGATCTTAAATACAGTAGATCGTGCCACTCTGCGTGACAACCTCTCCACTCTGCCTCATGACATTTTAATCTGAGACGGAGCAGTTCCCAGTGCGGAGATCTCATGAGCAGGCTGGACTGGTGAATGTGAGCCCTGGGGCCAAAGGGGCCCTGCCTTCACCTTGGCTGCTCCCAGGATGGTCGCATACACACGTTGGGGCACTAGGACTGGGAGGCATGAGGGTGGAAGCTGCCTCTTTCTGTGGCAGGGATGGATTAGGCCAGACTCCAATAGCATTTACATCATCTTGGAGCTTACAGAGGTTGATGTAAAACAGAGCTAGTGGACACCTTTCTTAGATTTGTTATTGACAGCAATATCATCTATCAGTGGAAAGGTCAAATCCTTGCCTTTGAGAGTTATCAGCACAAGCTTAAAGGTAAAAAATGTAATTTTTCTTTAAGAGGAGACTATAGGCTATGTGAGCCAGGTGCTTAAGTGCTAGGAGTGGGAAGAGAAGAGAGGAAATTAAAATGTGCAGAACATGTCCAATTTGCCATCTAGAAATACGCAAATATTTCTACTTAGCCATATTAAACTTGAGATACAAATACTGTAACTCTGTTACACAATGTAACAATGTTGTTACATTGTCAAATCATTCCTAATTGCTGTATTTAGTTTAACACAGTTACAGTTTAGCTGTAAAAAGGAGTTAAAAAACTGTACTTTCTCTTCTCGTACACAAGTCTCTCTCTAATGTAGCAGCTGGAGTGTAACCATTCAAGGCATGATCATAAAAATAGAGATTTCCTGCAATTCCCACTGGACTACTCTGCCCATCCGTCACTTTAGCAGTGCTGGTGGCAACACACAGTTCTCTGAAGGGATGTAAAAGAATGGAAACATCTGTGGAAACTGAATTTCGTCAAGCTTTGTGATCACTAATAAGCTAGTTGCAAGGTTGGACGAAGACACCTGGCAATCAATTTGATTGTACTGAACATAACAGGGGGCAAAGCTTGTGTTTTAAACTGTCAGCATTGCCAGTTAACAAATTAAAGCTGAGCAGATGCCAGAAAACCGCATTTGTAGAAAATAACACTATCTCTAAATCAACTGAAAATGTCTGTTTTTCTAAATGACAATACAGCCAAGCAAAATGAAACCACTGTTTTCAACTGACTGCAGCTACAGTTCTCTTCCTGGAGACCTGGCTCACACACATGACCTAAACAGAAACAAATTAGTCTTAGCAAAGACAGCAATAAAGTCACGAAATTAAACAAGCATAAGAGTAATAATTATAAACTAAGACCACTGAAGAGATGGAAAGACATACAGCAAATATAAGATAGCAGCATGTTGCCTGCTGTCATATGTTGCAGGGTGAATGAAAAAGGAGCAAAGTGATCCATGCACAAGGATTATTAAATGTGTTATTACAGAAAAATGTGAATGAGGTAGTTGCGCACAATACAGTACCTAGGGTGATTGTTTCTCACTATGTTTCCCCTATTTGCATAGCACTTTCGAACCTTTCTAGAAAGATTCCTGCACTACATGCCAAGCTGGTAAACTCCATGTAGACCTTTTCAAATGTCTTCATTTGGGCTCACAGAGGTGAGGCTGAGACACCACAAGAGAAAGCACAATTTGATTGACTAACACCAGCAAGAGCAGGTAATCATGGCTCAAATAGTCAGACTGACAGTTATCCAATGTGCCACACCAAGGCATTAACATGGAAATTTATTGTTAACACGCTACCAAAGCACCCCTAAGGAAGTATATGCATAGAAGACACTCTGAAAGTGACTTTTGAAATAAAGCAGTACCACAAGCTCCGGACATCACAAGTGTGTGAGAGGCTGCACGTATGCCAAGGATAGAGTTAATGGGCAGTTGCTATTTTGGACCAATATGGAAATGTTCCTAAACGATTCAGATTTCTGCCTGGAGAGTGTAATTCGCTGCTGCAAAAGCAAAACCTGGACAGCCACAGAAGTGGCAATTCCTCTCACAGAGCTATGGAAAAGAGCTATGATCTGAGATGGGAGTTACAAGGAACGTCATGTTTCATCTGGAAAGAAGCCAAGAAAGATGAGTGTTTCCTTGCATATCAATAAGGTTCTGACATGTTATTCACTTACTTAATTAAAAATATAATTTTTTTTTTAGATACTGGGAATGATAAAATTTGAAAAACAAATCAACTATTTTACTGTTTTTGAGACTCCATATGCTGAGGTAGGCTACCTGTCTACCTCTAACTTCCATTTCAGTGCTTACATTAACAATTACTTAATTTTGAATTGGAGAATTTTACATGTATGTATGGAAATTTAAGCAACTATCTTGCCTATGGATATGATGGGAATTCAGCACAGTAAGGCAGGATATGAACATCTCAAATCGAATAAAGACAGGTAGCGAAAAGAAAGATATTTCTGTAAGCATCTTAATATACTGGGTATCTCTAGCAGCAACAAGTTTAAAGCCATCCCTAAAAAACGTGAGCAAAATTGAACATATCGAGTCTAAAACCAGAAAATGTCGACTGCCTCTTGGTCTGTCAGTTGCTTACCTCCTTCTTACTGTTCATTTCCAAGTCACTGAGGGCAGGCTCATTAGCAGCACTGGAAGTTCTACAAGATACTTTATAATAGATAAATATCTACAAGATATTTTATAATAGATAATATGTAATATTATTAACCAATTATTAAATAATAATAATATTTATTATTATTATTATAGTACTACAACATATTTTCTGAGATTCACATGTGAAAGATCATCAATCATTTGAAAGACTCCATAAATCATTTACAGAACCTGAGTGAGCACAGACAGAGAACCTCATTATTTCTAAGTCATTTGACTTGACGTTTGACTTTAGGAGATTTTCCTAACAAAAGTGAGGTGAATTAGGAATCGCTAAACATTTTAGTGAAGGTACCGAGTTATATCAGTCTTGTTTGGAATGGACATAACTACCTCATGCTTGGGAAAGTGTCTGCAATAGCTTTCTAAGAAAGTAATCCTAATGTCACAAATAAATTCCTTTTAGTAAAAGGTCTCTGTCTTTTAACAGGCTTTCTGTCACAAACCTGTCTTCATTTGCTGATTCTTCACATCCCAGTGCTCTAACCCATTTCATCCATTCTGGTGTGAATCTCTTCTAATTTGTACTGCTGGAATTGTCTATTTATGAATGACTGATTATTCTTTGGATGAACAAAATCAAGGTTTCTCACGTAGCAGATGACTACAATTAACGCCAGGTGACAGGGTAAATCAGCATCTCTCTCGGGACCAATTAAGAATTATTTATTGATGTTTGGATAGTTTCAATGGGGCTGAGAGACTGTAATTTCCCGCTCCAAATCTCCCAGAGCAAGAATTTAACCATACTTTATCCAGAAACCAGAAACTGTATTATTGGCTATTCTGCATGTTTGAGATAAAGAGTGCTTCTAATGTTAAGGATAAAAAGATGCAGACTGAATACAAAATGTCTTTCCTCAGGAAAAGGGAGTCTGTCTGTTTCCATGAACTACTTTGATTTTAATTAATCAGTATTTTTCATTGAAAAATAATTTCATCAGAAATCTTACACTAGCCTTGTTGACTTCCTTCCTCAGCAGATATCTCAGCAGATAGACACACAGAATATGTATGCAAAAAAAGCCCAGACCTCAGATCAAAACCTCAATCTCCAACCCTCATGAAGATGACTCTACCCACAGCTGCCCAGTGGGAAAGAAGTCGTCGTTAGACACACCTCACTCAGGTTGCCCAATTTGTGATAGGCACTCCTCTACTCAAAACAACATGGTAGTGACACTAGTGTAAGATCAAAAACCCATGCCAATCAACAAATACAGGCTGCTGAATTCTTTAGCATGTACCAGAAAGAAATTTCAACACGAACTGCATCATACCAAACCAGCAGATTTCTTTTGAATAGCAGACATACAACTTCTAGAAAGAGAAGACCAGAGCCTGACGTCTTTACACACATCAAATGGTAGTTTACTCAGCAGTGAGGGTAGGAGCCAGCAAAAGTAACTGTGAAAGAATAAGGCCCATAGATGATATTCAAAAGATGCTATTTTTCCTATATATTTCTAAAAACTGTACTGCCAGGACTGTCAAACATGAAGATATGCCACTAAATATTAGTTTTAAAAACATACACAGTCTGGGACCAATTCAGCCTAAAGAGCACCTCTGTTCATTGCAGATAATTATGTCTGCTGAAATTATCTGAGGAAGTTTTGATTTCCAGTCTTAAAGTCACTACCTATGTCAGAGTATTTTCTGGCATGAAGTGGGTAGTGTGTTTCTGCGATGAGTTCAAGTCAGGCTGGCGGGAGATCCCTCAACATGGAATTTGCTCCTGCTGGTACTTGATTTTGCTGGGATTTATAACAAGATGTGATGTGAGATGTGTCTCCTTGGTCAAGCATATACTTAATTACAGACCATCGCTAGGTTATTTAGAGTTCAAATTATACTGTAAAATGGCTGTTTATATTGTTTATCGTGAGCAGTAGATTTACTATCTGTCTGTATTTAAACTATATAATGTGTCTAAATACCAAGGTGACAGACACGCAACGCATCATTACTTAAATATATTGAATTAATTCAAATTAAACGTTCAGCAGATCTTGTAACACACTAGATATGGATTTGTTTACAAAGGTTTGACAAAAGTGCCATATGATGGTTCATTACCACTCTAATTAATGAAAAATAGATCCAGTAATACGCAACAGCCGCTGCTATCACTTAATGCTCTGAAACGAGGTTTGCCAGCCATGAAGTTCAAGAGCCTGATTACAGATAATGGACTTAAGCTTCCTGTTGGGAATTTGTTCATTCTGCAGCCTCAACAGAATTTGAACTCATGACATTTTCATCAGGCTGTAGCTTGACTAGAGGTAAAATAGAAGCAGCTGTGGGGAAACTGCTAATAGACTAACTGAAATACATGGAATCTTTCATCGGGCCGGATCACCAGGAAGTCTAGTTGCCCTGGAGAAATGTTATGTTACTAGAAGGGGGTTCAAATTTAAGGTGAGAAATATCTGAAATAGGAGTTTCAAATCCCAAATTTAAATCTAGAAGTCACATAAAGTTCAGGCACTAAAATTCACTGCTTCCAGGGTTTGAAGGGAACTGTGCTCATGTGCTCTTCTCTTGCTCTTCTTGGACTTCCTCGCATAGGAGTCCCAAAGTCTCCTACAGAGTTAGTGGAGGGAAAGAAGTTCCTCTGAAAGCCTAGCAGACTTCAGACATGCAGGTGAGATTGGCAGGATTTAATTCTTCTGACCCACAGCTTTTTATTATTCCTCATTATCTTTACAATGAGGAATAATATCTCCTCGTATGGCAGCTGTCCTCACAGACTGAGGTTTCTTTGTGATGGTAAAACCTCTCATATAGACAAGACAGTGGCCAGAAGTTTAATTTTGTCAGTCTCATGCAACTATCTAGGAGGCTCATTGCCAGAGAAAGGGCAATGGACTCTTAATTTCTTTCAGTGTCCCTGAATGACTTGGCAGGGAGGGGATGCCATGCTTTCTTCCCAACTAGCAGACATGTCCTCTTTTCTTTCAAGGCTCTTCAGGGAGCATGGTTCCTCCTAAGGCATGGGCAGACACAGAGTTCTTCCCGAGTATCAGCATCCTTGGCCCCCAGAGGCAGCAGTGAGGAGATGCGGTGCCTGGATTGCTACTCTTCCGCGCAGTACAACACAGCAACATTGCTCTGCAGGGCTAACAGACAAGCTTCAGACTGATATGCCTGGGAAATTTAGGATTTGCAGAAGTAAGTACATCTTTAAGTACATTAAATACATGGGAGGGTATGTTGGTATGCCCTTTACATTACATACACAAGCTCATACACAATCAGAGAAAATGAGCGATGGCAGATAACTCCTGACATGGAACAAAATACAAGTCAAGGTTTAATACTACATTATTATTCCCATTTTCACAGAGATAAACAAGGGTATAAAACTGTCATGTAATTTGATAGATATCATTACTAACCTGGTAGCACATAGCAATGCTTGATGAACTAATTTGTCAGGGTAGTGACATTGTAGGCACTCTAACGTAAGCACAGAGCTTTGGCCCCAAATAAATTTTTTCTGGTTATTAGGTTATTAATGGGAAAAAAATAAAGGCCGTCTGAATGTGACCCTTGAGGCAATTCTTGAATTTATTATTTCTAGCTCTTAGGCCATTCCCCTATGTGATTTGTGTTTGATCACAAAAATAATCAGAGAACAGATCTGCTGGAGATATATAGCAAATTTAATTAATAGTAAACAGACTAAGTCTTCTAAAATATTATTGTTCTACTGTAGCAATAAGCAGAAAGAATAACTGAATGGATGACTAAGTAAATAATTAAACAAACACATGAAAAGTAATAGGCCGAAACTAGCCATGTGCTTTTAAGGAGACCGTAGCACTAATTTCACTGAAGCACTAAGTCCCCCTGAAGCCTCCTTTCTCCAGGCTGAACAAGCCCAGGTCCCTCAGCCTTTCCTCACAGGGCAAATGCTCCAGCACTGCCTGGAGTGGTGGAGCGTTTGGTGAAGTGAAGGAAAGCTTGGTGGCCTTCACTGAACTCACTCCAGTTTATTGATGTCTTTCATGTATGGTGTTGGAAGGAGCAAGTGGGCTGTAGTATCTTACATGTGGTCTGATGAGTGCTGAGTAAAGGGAGATAATCATCTATCTTGACCTAGTGCTCTAGCTAATACAACCTGTTGGCCTCTGCTGCTTGGGCACACTTTGCCATGGCCGCAAAGCCACAGTGTCTGGCAAAGAGTTACTCTATGTAGCAAGAGTTGCAAGATGACTTGCTAGAGGTTCTTCTTCAAAAGATTAAATCTGGAGAGAGACACAGAATAATTAACGGCAAGAAATTCAAGCTACCGGTTTAGTTTCCAAAAGCTGCACAAGCAGCTGTACAGTGGTTTGCAGAACAAAGTCCCCTTTTCATCCAGTGAACCAGCACAGGAAGGCATCCACAAGCAAAAGACTGTTGGCTACTAATTAATCCTGCTAGCAAGTGATGGAGTTGCAGGAGGGACAGAGAAGATCTTTATCTAGCTTTAAGGCTAGATATTGCCTACGTGAATATAGGTGCAACAAGAAGAGCAGGTGAATTCCAGAGAATGGAGGAAAAAACCACAGTCAAGTGAAGAAAACCCCAACGCTCACTGAGGCTTGCACAAGGAGACCTGCCTGAACTATTTCACAAACAGTAGGAGGGTAGTTATGAGCTGTTTAAAGGAAAGGGGGGAAATCTATGTCAGTCACTCCACGATGACAGGCAGAGTTTTGGACAAGGTAAAACCACTCTATTCACTTTTGCTGGGAATTAACACCTTAGACTGAAGTTAATAACTGGCAGAAAACTCGCCAGTTGAACGGAGACAGGAAAGGGAAGAGAATCGAAAGCTGAATTGAACAAACTGCTAGTGCTTCTGCACGATGGCATTTGGGAGAGCAGCAAACCACTCTGGGATGCCAAATGCTTCTAGTAAGTTCAAATTCTTTAAATATTTATATGTTTCTAGTAAGTTCTAAACGGCTGAAGTAGGTTAATTTTACTAAATTAACAGTCTGGTGCTTTCTTGTGATTGTGTGCTGACAAAACCTGACTACTGCAAAGTTTCAGGTGCACCACAAAATCTTGGAATAACGGTAAGTCAGGTTAAGGAGGGTGGCCGTGTTTGTTGATGCCCGGGAAAGTGAATGTTGGAATTTCTAGCCTTCCCTTGACAGGTTGCTGGTAAAGGCTGGGAAATTTTTTGAATTTTCTTTCCACTTTCCTTTCAGCTAGGCATGGGAACCTTGGGACAAGTGTGTGGCCTGGTGCCTGCAGGGTTGGGTAAGGTACCTACCCACCTCCCCTGCAGCCTGAACAAAACAAGTGCCAATTCCAATACTTGCCTCTCTCCCACAGTGCCTTAAAATAGCATAGATGGGGCAATTTCTTCCGAGAGGGAGACAGTCTGCGATGCTTTTCCACCCCTTATGCACCTTATGCACTTATGCACCTCTTGCTAAAGCCCCTTTCTCCATTGCAGGAATTCCTCAGCAGAAGAAGGTGTGGATTTACCAGGGAATGAGGCAGAAGGCAAAAGCTTTCTTTACAGATTAGCCCTAACCAGTGCACCAGTCTGCTATGCCACGAGACACTGCATAACTCCTTTTTAGACAAGGATTCAATTCATGTACATGACGATATTGTTATTCACTGTTTACACTGAGACCTGTATGTGTAACTGCTATAAGTGTGTGACTCTGTTGTGCTAGCTGCTGTATAGATGCATGGGAGAATGTGTTTCCTGCCCCAATCACTCTATAAGTTAATTTAAGATACAAGCAGATGAAACGAAAGGCTGGAGAGAGGAAGGAGGCTGAGAATGAAGTTGGGACATGAATATCCTGAAGTTCCACAGACGTCCTGTAAAAAGCATTTGCACCAAACCATTAGAAAAACAAGAAATTATGAGGTTAATTTGGTTAGCCATCCGTGATTTCTACCTTTATCAGGAAACTGCTTTCCTGCAGGGTCTTTTTAAAAGTAAGGTTTTGACTGGTTGTGGACCTATTCACTATTCTCAGAGAGAATTTCTAGAGCAAAGAAGTCTCTTGAAATAGTTGTAGAAGTATGCTATATCGTAAGCCAGAGTCGCTGGCAGGGAAGATACCTAGACTGTCATGCAGAAAGCAGCAATACAGGAAGCAGCAATGCTGTCAGAATCATTTCTAGGTAAATTTTCAAATTTATTGCAGTGTGCACATGTTTGATCACAGAGGTTAAATAAGGAGAACACAGTGTATGCACATATGTTCATGGTATGTACGCGTGCGTATTTGTGCCCATTAAATGCATACAGCTCCCATGAATTCCAAGGAAATTATCTCTTAATTCCTCATGCTTCCAATGCACATGCCAGCTGTATGACATGCATAGGAAGATGTCTTTTGGAGAAAGTAAGAAACATGGGCTGACTAGTATTTAGGGACTTTGTGATTTTATATCTAGAAAAGCCTTGGGCAGATGATAGGTGACACACAACTATTCTGTATTTACACTTGCTTACTGTAAATACAGTCTGATTCAATTAGTTTTCATTCAGAAGCAAAACAGAAGGGAGGGCTTTTATTTTTATCTTAAAATAAACTACAGCTGGGGCACTCACCTATTACACAGAACGGTTTCCTTGCAAAGCGCAGTCTTCCTTGCCATCCTCGGTATCGACAACAGCATCCAGCAGACCAGATACGAATAATAAATTCCAAACCAAAGACAACAATCATGACAAATTCCTAGAAACGGAAAATAAGAAAAATGCCTTTTACAGATAACCAACACTGAAGCATCAGGAAACTTATGACCACTGTGTGTGTCTATCAGTATATCTTGAGCACCTGATGATCCCAAGCCAAACTTGGGACCCTGTTTCCCAGGATGGTTACACATCTGCACAAAGAACACAGTCCTGAGAGCTTCCTGGTGAGGGGCTCAAGTCTAACCTGAATAACATTAAATATCCACTAAGATTGACTACTAGGCGTGAAACATTGAAGAAATGAACCACACAAAAAATATCAAAGCAAAAGACTCAGTGTCTTTGGATATTGAAGATCAGCCTACAGGTAAATTAGGCAGCTAGTGAAGAATACATGTTATGTACTCACACCCATAAAGTAAGTTCTTAGTTCGAAGGCTGAATGTTTTGGTAGATATATTCTCACTGTAGCAATATACAGGTGAAGTGATTAAGATGATGCAGAAGCATTTAGGAAATCAGTTTGTTCCCAGAAGTAGGTTAAGATACATGCAAGTGTAACAATATACAATGGGTATGTAGTTGTTTGTAAGAGAGTACATGAATATTTACACTAGGCATAACTTTCCCTGGACAACTTGTGAATGAAAGCATTTAAAAATCTTGCCCTGTTTGTCTGGCTTGCTTTTCTTCCACATTGGAATGTTCTTTAAGATTGTCCATTTCAATAGCATCAGCTTGTTTATGCAACTTTTATTGGAAGAAATTTTTCAGTACAACAATGAAGTCAGCAGAGTTGCAGTAATAGAGTTTGGAGCACAATTCGGCTCTGTATCTTAAGGAATCTGAATCGCTACAACATGCACTGATATAATACATACGCAGTAGTATGAAATTATAAAATTAATTTGGATTCTCTTCTGGAATGCCGTCATAAAATTACAGGTTTTGAAATGATAAAATAAAAACTTGTGTGTTAACCAAAAGAAGGAGAAAAGTACTTGAAGGAACTTCTTAAGCAGTTCGTCAAGAAGAAGAGGTTGAAAGCTGTATTTGCTTTGGCAGCTGAATGCATTTCCACGTCCAGGAGAAAGCTGTTCCTTGTCAGCCAATTAATTTGTTACTTCTACAGGACGAGTACTTGTGTGATACTGGTAAGAAAATATTGTGAATGAATAACAGGAATATTTGCAAGGGTAGGGTTGATCCAATATTGACTTTTTCCCAACAAACAGTTGATATGTTTTTAGACTGTGAGACCCTACAACTCTGGAAGCCAATAAGGCTGTAAATATCACATACATCAACTCGTGCATTAATTTACCTGAACAAAGGGCATTATTAATATTATGTCACACAACAGTGCTTTACTAGCTTATGATCACTGGTAGTACATTGAAACATTGAGAATTTAATTTGCTTCTGCTGTCATAGAACAATTGGAAAACATAGTATTCCTTCCTAAAACATGTCAGCTTGTATAGCTACATCACATTGAAAGAGTTTTTAGAGCCTTCTTCAGTGCCTTCTTTTCCAGTTTTGTAAATCCCATATTGAATTCCTAAACCAGAAAAGCAGAATGAGATCCCTCTGCTAAAACACAGTTAAAGAAAAGGTGATATTTTTTGTTAGAAAACACGGAAAAATGAGTGCGAATGTTTGAGGTTTTCTTTTTATTCATGCTACTACAAAAAACTTCAGCTTAATTCTATGGACAAAGTTATTGCACAACTTTTAAAAGGATTATGTGCAAAATTGAAAAAGTTCTCCATATAGTAACAATAATTCATAATAGTTGGCCACCATGTGGTACATTTCCTTGTAGGAAATTCTGTGCAGGCCAAGAATAAAACGGACAAGAAGCCAAGTGCAAAAAAGGAAGAATATGTATTTTAGTTATTTAACTACCACTTTTACAGTGGTAGTTAAATAATGAATTGTCAAATCTGGTTTACACATAGTTAGATGATGTCTCCAAATTTATGGGGGTTGATGGCAGGCATCCAGGCCATCTGACATCTGATTCTCCTGACTAATTTTCTTCTTTGGGGCAGGGGTAAGAGGTACCCAAAGGAGAGGAAGCCAGCAAAACATGAAACATTCTTTGCTTCCAATAAAATATTTTCCATGTTAAAATGTGATCACATTTCATTTGACTGAAGTTTCTTGTCTTGCTGATCCACTCACGCAGGAGTGTGTCCTTTGTGATACTCTAGACCCCAGTAGGGCCTCCAACGAAGAACTGGCAAGAACGGAAAGTACTTAATGGTTCTGGAACGACTAGTCTACAGCTCCAGTTCAGTTAAATTAGTATCACAAAATTGCTGGTAGAAGTTGAAAAGAGGTAATTTTTTTTTTTTTTTTTTTGTAGTTTAATATTCTGGTTCCTATTAGTTTTATGCAGTTTTATAGTAATTATCTGTACTACTGTTAGCAATTCCTATTTGCTATGCTTGCTTAGTTATATATACAAAGATGAAGAAGACATTCTGTGCTGAAAATATGTGTTGAAGAGTCTCTTGTACTACATGATGTGTGTCGGGGCAGAAATTCTATTTGTCTCTCACACACACACAAACACATATACATGTATTACAACCAGAAACTTCAGGGAGATATATTTATTTTGAGAGAGGAAAAGAGCAAACAGGTGTTTTCTCAAATTTTTTTTTTTTGGAGGGTGGGGTAAAAGTATAACATTTTTCTTTGAGTAACAATGTGACATACCTTTGTTCATTCCTTGAAAAAAATAGTTGCCATATCTAGTAACGTTACGAATCTTTGCATGGTGATACTATTGCAAAATTAACTGAAGTTTCTACTACTTAAGTAAATTTTAACAACAGCCACTGTAGTTATAGTAAGTGAGCTCAAATATATTAAACATGGCTCTGTGCACCAGAACGCTAAAAGAACTGTTGATTTTATAAATACTATATATGATTTTCTTCCACACATACCAAATTTTTGAAAGTTTTAAAATACGTTATAAGCTTTAATAACAGAAAAGAGATTGAATAAAGTGGAGATGGGTTTTCAGACTTATTTTTGCACTTTCTGAAATAGTGATGTTTCAAAATGATCCTTACATCCTGATCACTCCTACTTCCTCAAAGAACACCTGATTTTGAAGGGAATACATATCATCATTAACAAAGTCTAAAGGAAGAGGATTTTCTTAGAAAATATGAATGCATTTAAACAGAAACTCTTCATAGTAGTATATGTGACAGTTGTGTTGTTGTATTTCGGATTATTCCAGGTCGAAACAAAAGAGAACAACGAATCCCACACCACTGTGAAAAAAAGTAATGTTTTAGTAATCAGTGCACTCAGTCACAATGTAAAGTCAAATCTCTGTCAAGGTTAATGCAGGCCAGGGAAGGACGTTATTTCTTCCTATTGCAGCTGCACAGTCATGAGGTTCTTGGTTTTCCATGGACAAAATTGGAAGCATGGACCCTAAACAAGATCAGGATATTTTTTTTTTTAATTCCATTTGGAATGGCTTATTACAAAATCAAGCATAAATCTAGGCTTTTAAATAACTTAGATTTAGTTCCTTAGCAATTGAAACAAAAATCAGAACATAATTGGAAAAGCATGTGACAGAATAAATCATTAGACCTCACATGATCTGTAGGCTTGCTGTAGAAATGATGCATTCCAAGTATCTCTGTCCTATGTATAGTATGATGGAACCTCATTAATTTTGGATTACTTATGGCAATATGAATAACAACATTTACATCAGAATGGGAAAATCCTGCACTGTTGATAAATCTGACCTCCTTGAAAATTCAGCAAGGCTGAATTTGAACTGATGAGCTAGTTTAGATTTACTGGAAACTTAACTCTTCCCTTCCTAGGTAGAGCAGAGATGCGTTGGCCTTTGCTATTTCTTCTTTTTCTCCTATCTTTTCATACTTTTGCAATCACAGCTGCATCTGGCCCTGCACCACAGTTAGCACAATCTGTAATTTTTTTGGCTATTTAAGCTCACTGTAAGACCCCCCCAGGAACTGATATGGCAGGTGCATTGATAGTTCGGATAGTGGAACATCTTCCTTCACAAAGCACAGTTCATCCAGACAGATGAACTTTTTATTCTGAAATGTTTCTGCATACGCAGCTCCAGTTGTCAGAAGGGAACTACGCATATGGGAGAGAAGCAAGGCCATGAAACACATGGGCTTAAAAGATTGACTTGCTTTTGGCATAAGAAACACAGGTGTCATCGTGGTCCTGAAGCTTTTTTTACATCTGCATGTGCCTTGGTTGCTCTGCCACTGGAACAATGAGGGTCATACAAATGGCAGGAAAGGAAAATAAGAGGTCATCCAGAGGAAATTTTCTACTAACAAAAGGTCCTGGAGGACTCTAATGAACAGGGTTGACAATTAATTAAACATTGTACAATCCAGCTACAATGAGCACTTTTTTTCCTATCTAATTAGGATACAAGAGGTAATTTGTTGAAATTTTCTACATTAATATGCTTCTCAGATAGTTTTCAATGATAAGGATTTCCCTAACATAGCATAACATTAAAACAGCAAAAAACTGTTTTTATTATAGCTTTCTTGTTCATTAACATAACTGCTTATTAAAACTTAAAATAATTTGCTGCTGCTGAAATCAGGTGCCTTGGTTGTAGACCATAATTTCTTGAAATTAAAGCCATTTTCATTATGAGAAAATGACCAAAGTTGAGCACTCTGTGCTGTTCTTCTAGGATGCTCCTGATTATTTTGCAATGCTTAAGCAAGCTGAGGTTTGGATATAAGAAATGTGCCCACAAGACAATGGCTCTGCTGCTACTTTAATTATATTTCTTGTATGGAATTGTGGTGTTAAGTGTTCTAAAGGCTAGGGAAGTAGGACAACAGAGCTGCAGATTGATATCAGGAGGTGCCTGCCTTTAGCTCCTAGGATAAATGATTCTACAAGTGGTATTGTCAGAAGCCCGGGAAATGGACTAGAACAAATCAAATTAATCCCCTGAAATAAGCTTTAATAAGGCCATAAGTGTTTCCCTACTGAAGACAACATCTTTGCAGTGTAGCTGCACTGCAGATGCTCATCTGGTGTAAATCAGCACAGCCTCACTGCACTAGCACCACAGCAGGAATAGGAGGAGCAACGTCATGTCATACAGCTTGGGAAATGGCGCCTCTGCCCTAAAAACTCATAAACAGGGAAGTCCAATGATTCCAAATCAGCTGGAGAAGTGGGAGAATAACCATTTTCTTGTCCTTTAATTTACGGCTGCCTAGTTTAAGAATGTCACCAGCTGCTAAAATCTCTTTATGGTGACACACGAATAGCTGGTACTATTCAAATAGCAATGCTTTATTATTCATCGTCAAAGAGGATGAGATTGTTTTCTTACTCATTGAAAGCAAGAACGTTACACCTCAACCTCTGCATTCCTGCCTCAAGCAGAAAACCCCACCCTCTACTGATTCAAAGTACCGAGCACCAGAGCTGGGCTCTACACTTTATACAGATACTATCGGGATGTGAGGGAAAGCACAACGTTAGTCTGTCTCAGAGAAACCCAAGGAAGGTTTGAGCTTTAAATAGTTGCGATGCAGAAGCTGGTGAAGGACTAGAGACACTTCTGTTAGGCTGGCCAGTTTCCAGATTAAAACCAGCAGGTATGAGTATGTGCACGCTTTGTAGTTTAACACAATAGTATAATTTGAACACATTTGTTGTATTCCTCTTTCAGCATTACAACGGGAGATCTTTGATCCAAACAGCTAACAAGCATATCTACACGTGCATACATAGACTTAAGGAAATAATATTTTAATTCCTTCCAACTGCAGTTTAACAGTGGGAGAGGCAGCCATAAATCTGAAAGCATAATCCAGAATAGACCCTATTAGTGGCATATAAATCACAACCAGAGCCTTCAGTTCAGTTCCCAGTGCAATATGCAATAAGCATGAGATGAAATTTATGCACCTTTTAATAATTTATCAGTTTTATAATGAATGTGATACTTTTACTACACTTGCTTTTCCAAATTATGATTAAGATTTCCCATGTTGATTCTACGTGAATAGAGGATTATTGAGAAATCAGTTCTGCATCTTTTAATCTAATACACAGCTACAAGTCTATTGAAATAATATTAAAATCCCAGTGATATGCTTAGTTTTAATTAGCTGCATGTTATATAGGACTTCTGCTATTCAACTCCCTTTTAGCTTTTTGTGTTTATTACTTGAAATGGCACCTATCAGTCATGCTTCTTTATTCATTTACAACAGAAAAAAGCCCAGAATTTTTATGTCAAGTAAAATCAGTTTTGAATCAGATAATATAAGCAGGCATCAGAATTAAGTAGCTGCCATTTAATTATGTTTTTTATCATCTCTTATAGAGTAAATACAAGTATTTACCATATCAGACTCAATAGCACAATTCCTGGCACAGAAACTGTGCTAACCTTCCTCAGCATCCATGAAGGAAGGACAGACACCCTTCTGCCTCCCCAGATCAGCAGATCCACTTCACATCACTGCCACGGTCCGGCCACTGAAGATCTGCTGGTGCCACAGGAATGAGTGCCACAGAGGTGCGCTGTGCAGCTGTGCTCCCGGCCACTGGCCATCACAGTTACTGCGATTATCACGTCACTGTACGTGTAAGCAAACACATCCCAAAAGTCCTTCTGGCTTTTGGTAGATGCGGTTTTTCTAAGAAGACCCTGGTGACTACTGAAAATCCTTTTTCAAAATGGGAATACGGCAATGGGATACACCAACTTCGCCACTCAGCATGTCTATCCTGCTCTTTCCCAGATACAGAATCACCCTTAGATATGGTCTTTTCCCACCATTTGCAGTCACTGCTGTGCATCAGGTAATTTGTTTATGTGTCAGGTACATCAAGACTTCTGAGAGAATTCCTGAAAGGAGATGAAAGCCATAAAACTCACACTACAGAATAATTTTCTACTGTGCTGGTTTTGGCTGGGATAGAATTAATTTTCTTCATAGTAGCTAGTATGGGGCTATGTTTTGGGTTTGTGCTGAAAACAGTGTTGATAATCCAGAGATGCTTTCGCTGTTGATGAACAGTACTTACACAGAGTCAAGGCCTTTTCTGCTCCTCACCCCACCCCACCAGCGAGTAGGCTGGGGGTGCACAAGAAGTTGGGAGGGGACACAGCTGGGACAGTTGACCCCAACTGACCAAAGGGATATTCCATACCATATGATGTCATGCTCAGCATATAAAGCTGGGGGAAGAAGAAGGAAGGGGGGGATGTTTGGAGTGATGGCATTCGTCTTCCCAAGTCACCGTTACGTGTGATGGAGCCCTGCCTGCCGATGGGAAGTAGTGAATGAATACCTTGTTTTGCTTTGCTTTCATGTGCGGCTTTTGCTTTATATATTAAACTATATTTATCTCAACCCATGAGTTTTCTCATCTCTAGTCTTCTGATTTTCTGCCCCTTCCCACTGGGGGGAGTGAATGAGCAGAGTGGTGATCAGTTGCCAGTTGGGGTTAAAGCATGACATCTACTTTCCAAACATTTTTCTATCATGCTTTGTGCTTGTTCATATTTTCGTTCTCTGTAGTGAGATATCTGCAGTAATGGTCTCATTTTGGTTTTAAAATTATCCACATTTTGAAAACAATGAAGCGCTGTACAGCTGTACCCAGACCTTTGCATTTCCTTTGTGATTTCTTCACGCATTTTTTTCTGCTGTAGTCACGTTTCTGATGTCACATGTTACAGGCAGACATTCAAGTACATGTTTCTGTAGCAATACAGCTCCAAAATCTTCCTTTTGAAATGTTTGTGAAGAATTTGATGTCTTTTGCTGTGTCCAAAATAAAAGTGGAATGGGTGCCAGAGTCAGTGCAGACTCTGAATTCCTTTTGTGCTCTGGCATCCATGCAAATTTTGCATTGATGCAAGGGGTTTAGGCTAATTGTTACGGCTGAATACATGTATGAGAATTAACTGAACATTTGACATGCCATATAGCAGAGTGAGACGGGATAGTTATTCTTTTATTTTTCGGTCTTAGCATGTTTGGAGTCATTAAATCCTAGAGACTCTGCAAATGATATTTGCTCTGTTCTTTTTTAGCGTGATTTCTTCTTGCAGTCTCCCAGTTCACAAAGCTCATTAGCAGAGCTTCCCTAGGAGTACATTGATGCATGTTTTGACCACTGAGAGATCTATAGGCATCTGAGATGACGTACACTGAAATGTTTCTAGTACCAAATGAGTGCAGAAACCCATTTTAAGAAAGCTTTTTCTGATAATTGGTAAATTTTGGCAAACTGGACTTGGAAGGCACTTCACCCAATCTGCCAAAATCCTGCTTATGCATCTAGTTTCTTAAAGATATTAACTTCTGTCATTTCACCAAATATTTCTGTTAATTGAACAAGTCTTTGGTTACGATATTTTTTTTCAATGCCTTAGGTTGAGTGAAGACGTTGACTTGGTCCCCTCTTTTCAGTCCAGTAAATAGACTTTGAGAGCTGGTATATCAAGTCTTGTGTTTTACAAAGTATGCCATTTGCTGAATGTTTTGCAGCTTCTCCTATTATCTTTTTTCAAGGCTTATGGAATTTTGGTCTCTTGGAAAAAGAAAAGAACAAACCCCTTTCACATCCTCTCAAAAACATACATATATATCTTTGTGAGACATTCATTTCCTGTGATCATATCTTCATATGGTGCAATCAGCCAATTCCTGTCTGGTTCAGATTTGATACCAAAGTTATTATCCTGTCCATGACATACATCCTTTCCTTAGGCACTCCGTGGAAACCTATAAGTTTAAAAAGGACAGTACTTATTTCGCTAATTCATCTTTGTAGCTCACCCACAGTTGACAGTCCTCAGGACTGGACTTCATTCCAGTGTGTGTCTGTTTATTTACCATCACCTCCACTTTAAACTCTCTTTGGATTTTTGTCTTGTAGGTATATCTGCTCCAGACCCTTACAGATATTTTTGATATTTTTCTATATTTTGATACCTGTTTGCTTGACTTCACAGTTCTTGTACTGAATCTTGTGAACAGACTTCTTCTCTCACTTGAGGAAAGTTCATGTTTTGACTGTAGCAATTGTCACATCTGTGTAAAGTGACTGAGTGGATTACGGTTTCTGTATGTTACTCAGATAGTGGGTGTTCCCTAGGTTTCCAAATTGCTTTCATATCACTGATGTTCTGCCTTTTTCAGCATTCTTTTCCTTTTGTTACTTAGCGTTTTGTAGACTTTTTTCTTACATATTATTCATAACCATGTACTTTAGCTTTCCTCTAGAGACGTATTCTGCATTTCCATTTGGCAAATAAATAGTTCCCTAACAAGGCTCAGGTTTGAACTTCTAGTAGAGAGTTTGATATCTACCCATTTTCACTGTGGCAGTCTAAACTGTTTGTTGCCTGTTTTAAGGAGGTAGCTCTTGCTCTCCATATAACAAGTTTGGATCTTTATCAAACTCTGGCATGAAGCCAATAAAATTCAATAGTGCAAAGTCTAGCATAAACTATTACATACCTACACCTATGGAAAATGTTGCACTTATGACTTGGAAGTAGTTTCCCATGCTACCTTGTTATCACTTACACTGATAAAACAAGGAGGAAGATATGTCCTAAAAGAGCAGTTGTTGTGCAGGAGTGTTGCTCATTTGTCCTTAAAGGAGGTTAAGGACACCTGCTTTGGTCCTTTAGCACAATGCATTGATTACCCTAAAAAGAGACGTGCTTTTCCCTCCTTAAAGAATTATATCCCTACCAATCTGAATCCTGACACCCCATCACTAATCTCTAATCCTCCCCATTTTCCACTCTTAATCTTAAAATCCTCATAGACATTCTGTGTTCTCCTAGAGAAAGTGGCCCCTTGAATGGCTGGCTAAAAGGCTCTTTTCCAAATAATGCAGACAGTCCTTTCCCTCTTAAGAATACTTTCTCCATCTTTGGAGAAAGTCTAGTCCTCCCTGTGCTGGGACGCAAAGGGAATCAGAAACTGATTGTTCACAGTACTAGTATCTTCTCTCTTGACTTTGTGGATATAGCCATATAATGTCATGGACAAGATAAGCTAAGTGACAGCTCTTATATAGGAACAGATAACAAGAATATAAGAGTATAATGTACCTATTTAAAAAATCAACACTGACTTTCTCACTGCAGGTTAGTCATTTTAATGTAGCAGATCATGAGTTGTGTTACATTTAACACTGCTTGTGGGTTTACTGTTTCCATCCATCTTTCTTCATCGCACAGTACCACTTGTTTCTCTACACATGCCCTGTTCATTCAGAGGCAATGGAAAATAATTTCATGGATGGTATTTAATCCTGCAGCCATTGACTTGTGGCAACTTCAGTGATCTTCACATTGTACAGTGAATGAAGTTTTCTTGTTGGAGTTTATCTGGTTGGTAGTTTTGCCTGCCTGGGGAATGCTCTGGCAGCAATTCTGAAACTCTCTCTTGCCTTCTACTGCATTTGTTGTTGAATGCTATGGCACTTGAGTTAACCATTCATAGTTACCCTATCTTCTATAAGTGATTCAGTTATGAAATTTTTCTTTGCCCTGATTGCAGATCATGTATAATGCTGTTTTAGTCATCTTTAGTCACCAAACCTATTTAAGCTTTCCCAGTAGAACTGTAATATATTGCATTTTTTAATTACAAGAGAAAAATGATTCCATTCAATGTGTGTTTTTTCATTCTTCTCTTTACAAAGGTTATTTCTGCTTTTTACAGAAGAATAAAAGAAAAGAAAGGATAAAACGTTACTGACAATATAATCAAGCCCAGAAACATATCAATGATAGGCTTATGCCAGTATCTTTATTCTCTGGTGTGTTTGAAGTGTATTTTATCATTTTCAGCACTGTTGACAATAGATTTTTCACAGATGCCTTTACAGTTTTATATGTGATGCCATGTTCCTTTCTTATGAAATTATTTTTATTGTTACTTTCATCTCTCTCCATAGCTACCATGTGTGTTTGTTTGTTTTAGAGCTTGGTTGGTGGGTTAGTAGTGCCAATGCTGCCTTATGACAGAAGAATTACAGCTTTGGGCACATCTACTGTTATGTTTTTAAATACCTTCACCTTTTCATTTACATTTTTTCTTCTGTCAGACTTTCTCGTAATAATTCTTAGTTTCAGAGAAGTGCAACCAGCACTTACATTTCTAATGGGAAGTCTGCTCTGTTTTCACACAAAGGTTCTCACACAGTTGTAATGAGATCTGGTCCAAATTTTTATAAAAACAGTCAGCTCTGATTGATGAAATCAGTATACATGATAGGAGAGTAGCAATTTAATCACCAAAGACAAGAAATTATTTATTTTGATAAGGTAAGACTATTTTCTTTCAAAGCTAACAGGTAGTTTATTATGACTGGTTAAATTGTTTTATGCTCATGTAATCACCTTATCATAATATTAGTGTATGTGAACCCAAACAAGACTGAAAACACGAAAGCTTTGACCTTATCAACATTGTTTTCCTCTCCTATTGTTTGATAACCTCAGTGTTGTATGTCTAACAGATGTAATTTTTACGAGATTTCTATGCAGAAATTTTGAATTTTCAAAGCCATGCTTTGATTGGGGATTAAAGAAAGCATTGAAAATTAGTATTTCCTGAGAAATACTGATTCTGAGTTTTGAAAAAGTCTAGCAAACTTGAAAGTCACTGAGTTTTTAGCTCAAGGATTAGTTCATCTGTTTCTCTCAGGAGAAGACTCAACAAAACTGCAATAACATGTGGTCTATACCCTACCTTCTCTGTTAGAAATGTATCTATAATTGAAATCTCACAAGATCGTTCAGTTTTTCCTTTTACGCATTGTTAGTTGGTCCTACAGAGCCATCCATCGAGTCCTCTGCTCAGGTCTAGAGGTCTTTTATCCAAGCGTTGCAAGAGGATTCAAGTTCTGGGACAATAAATCTAAACTAAAAAATGCTACTTTTTTGAATTGAGTGCTATCCATCTCTCTTTCTTAAATCCACTCTGCCCAGCTTTAAAATTTTGTACTGGATTTGTATGATTACGTTGCTGTGGATGGATTCACTCTCCTAGAGCAGAGACAAATTGAATATATGCTTGCCTACTATGAGGCAGCCATACTCTTATGTTTTTTTTTAATCAATGTTCATCCTCCTTCTATGTTTCTTTTATGGGCAAATGTTAGAGAAGAAAGGAATGTTAGGAAGATCTTAATTGCTAGAAGCACTTACTAGACCCTCCTTTTCGAGTCATATAAGTGACCACAGTACATGTAGAAGCCAGCCTCATCTGCTGCACACTGTCTGCTTTTATGTCTTTGGGAACTATTTCTGCCTGAAGAATGTGTTCCAAGAGTGCATTTCCAGAGGCCCTTATCCTACAGAACTGGGTACAGCTTTCTACCCCAGCCCTTTTCAGAGAAAAACACAAAACAGATTTGACAAAACTAGTCCTGGAGAATTTAATGAGTTTGCAATCTCTCCATGTTGAATAAAAATGAAAATTAAAAAATCAATGGAATGCTTCGTCACTTCAAATAAAAATGACATTTCTTCCCTATAGCCTCAACTTTGCTTTTAAGCCAAAAGTTCTAATATGCTCGAATACACAAATAATATTTTATGCCAGGTCAAATGAAATATTTAATCTGATCCAAGACTTTTTTTTTACTTTTTGATTTGCCAAATCTTTGTGGGTCAACTCAAATTGTTTTATTTATTTTCTTGAATCGACAGCAAACAAACAGAAGTGAACCAGTTACTCACATAGCTTTAGTTGAAAATGATCTTAAAATATAGAGAGCTTGGTCATGAGAGCAACTGACCTCCAGTTCCAGATATATTCCTTCTTGGCTATCTTCCCCAAAAGATTTGATTTTGCCTTCCCATCCTAAATTTTACTTCCCTTGTGTTTATTATTTGATAAAGTGCCAGCAAATGTACTTGTAGGAGATCAGCAATACACGAAAGATTATTTTCTTGCTGTGTTAGTTGTAGGAGATCAGCAATACACAAAAGATTATTTTCTTGCTGTGTTAGTTGGATTCTTAAGCTGTTTGTGGCTTTTTTGATGTTCAAGTAGATTTTATTCCACGGTCTGTCTGGGATATACCACTGCTACAACTTGAATGTCACAAGTTGTGTACACAGACAAGGCTAAAGCATAATTATCATTGTAGATATAAGCAGTTTTATCTGATGCTCTCCCACTGATTAGGCTTCTTATTTCTGGATAAAAATCTAACCAAATTAATTACTAATCCAACAATCCAACATTGCTGTATGTAACATGCACTTAACTTATCTGCAGGACTTCATTTTAAGCATAAAACTCAAATCTTAAACACGTTCCCTCGACAGCCCCCTGGTAAGTCGAAGATGCTGAGACCACAGTAGTACTTGTGCAGATGCCAGAACTGAAGCCCTGGCTGGGTATGGCGTGATGCAGCGGGCCAGGTCTGTGTCGGCTCTGGGAGCAGAGCTCAGGCATTTCTGCCATCCAGAAGAGTCCATTAACCTCTGCTGACGCTCAGAAGCCCTCAGCTAATACTACTTTCCTAAACAATGGTTTACTTTGAGCTATCACACACCGTTGTATTTTTCTGAGAGAATATTTAGGACACAGTGATTAGGAGGGATGATTTCTGCTGCCTTGTAAGGCAAGGCTGGGGGAGATAAATCGAATTGACTGATTGCAGAACAACAATCTTCTCTGCTCCTCTGGCCTTTCTGAGAAGGAGGGAAAGGTTTGCTCACCTCTTCTACACTTTGCTCTTTAACCTCTCTATGTAATTTCGAATAGCTGCAATATGTCAAAAGCCACAGGTGCCAGCGCAAGCAGTAGCTCAGGTATTAAATTGAAGGAACACTACGTTAGCTTTTTAGCCAATTAACATGGCTGTAGGGGGGACCATCTGGAATAAATCTGCGAAGCAAACAGTTCACAGAAACCCAGCAGGCAGCTCTACAGACTGTTGTATTTGTATGGTACTTCATTAGAAAACAAACATAAATCTTCCGTCTCAAGTACGAAGCAAAACAGTATTAAACCAGATCTTTGATAGTTAATACAATTGTCTCTACTAAACGACACATTTGTAAGAGTTATGTGAATCACTGCGAGGAAAAGGTTGCAAAAACTCTAGTGACTGCTGTTATGGGTTGGCACAGTCAAAACAACTGTTCTTGACTTGACATAGAGATGTATTTTTCTCTCGTTTCGTCATTGCAAAAGCCTGCTTTGATAACATTGCTAATATCAGCTAATGATTCAGTATGCAGAGAAGGAGGAAATCACGCATCAGCAAACTAGAATAAACCAGTCAGCTTTAGCCTGTTTCTGGAACTTCGTACTTTGCTGTGCTTGTATTTTTCTCCATTAGCGACCCACAGCAGGAGCCGTGAAATTCATCATCACTAAATGTATCCCTGCCAAGGGTTTGCTGAACACACCAGGCTATAGCATGGAAATGTTGTACCAGGCTAGTACTGATGCTTCAAAGATTAACCATCCACCCTCTTCCTCCTTAAGGTCATTTCTGTGTTCAGAGGATGCCATGGGATGTACAGACAGAACTGTGAAGATGGACAGAGTCCATCTTTGAAGCCACAGCAGCAGAAAGCTCTGTGGTTTCCCACAGCAGACTCCGAGCAGCTCCACTCTGCCAATGGACACCTCTACATCGACTGGTATATCAGCTAGTGGAGCTCACTGCACCTCCACCTGCTGCTGGGAGTGAACCCAGGACTCCTCAGAGGTTTCCCTTGTTCAAGCTCCTAGGAGAGCCACGGCAAAGCATATGGAACGTGTTTATCAGACAGCTGAGGAATCAGTGGCGGTAAGTGTACTAACACGATCGACAAATGTGTAGCTCATATGCGTATTTTATGTCAGAACAAATGGCATTTCTATAGATAATTTGCATAAGTATACAGGGAAACAGATTACTTGTCACAAAAGCACCTGCTATTAGAAATAAGAGTATTTTCAGGCTAATCAAATTTTCCTGTTTTTTATATCAGAAAATCTTAGCAATTAACGTAGTAATTGTAATAATACAACTAGCTGGAGAACATTCAAACAAACTTCCATTTGCAAAGTGGTGTTCAGATATGTAAATAATGAGACTAGGTATGAGCGTAGGATTAAATCTGATGACTTTTAGCTGGTTTAACACCACCTGATCTTTTCGTCAGAAAAAGTGCTAAAATGGCTAGGAAGTAAAACACCACCTTTAGCACTGCTCTCCCTAATTAGCCCTGCTAAGAAACCATCAGACAGAGCAGAGCACCACACATCTGCACCTAGCCAGCTCTGGACGTTTAGTTCAGGTATCTCGATGCAGTGGCACATTGTGCTGTAGAGACATAGCATACACCATAATTATGCTTATTGGCCTGCTCATGCCATAATTAATTAGGGAGCTGTTCTGAAGACCAGGGCTTTCGGATACATACAGTGATGACAATTAAAATGTTAGCATTTGTCAACAATTACTTCACCCCAGGCACTACCTAACGAGCCACAGTCTGCTGTATACATGGAACTGAAATAACCATGGTAACTCTGGGTATATAGTGACATTTTAATGATCACTGCTGCCTATCCTCAGGCCATCACTTGCAGCACTAAATGGCCCATCAAGAAGCAGACGAATAAAGCCGCGTCCATACAATGCATGAAAAATGCTAAGCACTTTTAGGGATTAAAGCCATTTATATCTACCTTAGAAGGGAAAAAGGAGTGATAAACATAATACAAAAGCATGTATTATGAAGAAATAATGAAGCTACCACATCCTACTGCAGCAACTGCCACTAAAATGTCAGTATCTACCAATAGCTAGCACAAATTGGTATCTAAGATACCAAAATTATTTCCTATTTTAAGTATAAGTGCCTCTTACTACACACTGACTTTATAAATGGCAGCAGCAGTATCAAAGGTCTTTCATGCTCAGTCACTGCCAAACTGCAGTAGAAAAACTATCATTTATAAACCACAGCAATTCTCAAGCGAAGAAGGGGATGCAATACAGTACTTTATTACCACTTTCAAATAATCTGACCTGTTTTTAAAGAAAAAGATGGTGGAATCCTCTATTTTATTATTTTTTCATCATTCTGATGAAAAGTCTGGTTTCTTAAAGTGTTCAGGAATTATATTGTTTTATCCATGGTGAGGGAGAGAATTTGAGTGTACATAAAAGTATCTGTAAAACTGTCTTGTATTTAGAAGTTTCACTTACCAAAATGAAGAGACAACCAGAGGCAAGTTTTGTGTGTTCAGGAATAGTAGAAAACACGGACAAAATCAAGCAACCAAACACAAGGAGAAAACTGAAAAAGAAAGAATATTAATAATTGTTAATATTTTCCAGAACCCTGACCCAGTATCTACACTGATCCTTCTTCACCAGCATTAATAGAAGACTATCAATGAACAGTCCTCATTAACAGAAGGAAATTCAACCACTACTTAACTTAGTTCATTAAAGACATTAGAATAGCCTATTACTAAATCCACGTGCTTCTGAGAAGCACTGGTAGAATTAATGGAAATGAACAAAAGAAACAAGATTTTCTTGGAGAAATGACCCAATATACACAGACACTACTTTTGGTATTACAATCTTATACCTTTATGCAGTCCAGATACTCTGGCTTTAAAGAAAGATCACCAACAGGAAAATTCTTTTCCCCAGCCTGAAAAATCATTTGTCCCACAACTAACCACAAATATCTGCTGCGTAAGCTTATCGAAGAGCTAAGATACATGTTGCACCTAACTGCCCGTCTGAAACAACTTCTTTCTGAGCAACAGACTTCATGTACAAACCACCAGAAGCTGAGAGGTAGTTGAGTTATGGCACCACTGCCCTAAACGAACAGGCTTCATTCTGGGAACAAACTTAATGTCATACAATCCATTGAAGAAGTTAAAACAAAGGAGTGAATTAAGAAAGTCTTACACAAGTCCTGCAATTACAATTGGGAAAATACGACCACAATTTTGAGCTTGCAGGAGCTTGCATGTTTCATGGTACTGACGAATGCACACAAGCACAGCAAAGCACCGACACGCTGCTAAATCTCTTTTGCGAGCAAAATGCAAACACCTGGTACCACTGCAGAAATTCTTGTGTATCCCATGTCTGATCCTTACAGCATACAGCACATGTGGTGTTTGCAGACATGAGCCTGCAGAGGCTAGATGACCTGAAGAGACCTTCTTCAATCTAAATTCTTCTATGATTCTAACCACTGGATAAAAACATTAACATATTATTGCATCTGCCCCCACTTGCACTTCAGGAGCTAAAATTGCTCTTTCCCTTATAACATATGGACTTTCTACCGTGCTGTAATATAGCAGTGTTGTAATATATATAGTACATTACATAAAAATGTAGGTCCATTTCTTCTGAATTGCTAGTAGAAAATCTGATGTGCAATGCAATAAGACATTGGAGGAACATTTTGTAGCGTATCACTTAACTGCTAGGTGAAGTTCTACTCTGAAAATCAAATCTGGTAGAAGCTTGCAGATAAGCTCTACTAAGAACTGTAAAGGAAACGGTATCTAGGAGGGTAAAGGGCGTCTCTGGCACATATCATTGGCAAGCCTTTCTTCCAGACTAAAGATGAAGATCAGTATATACATGCTTAAAAGTTTTGTAAAAGACTCATTCAAGTGACAAAAATCCACCTTGCGAGCAACTTTGCTCCCCTTCCCCCATTTTTTTATAAAAGAAAATCTCCCAGAATATTACTGGTAGTTTCAGCTGCTACAGTCTTCAGATACAACCCCCTCATAATTACATCTTACTGACATAGGCATAAATGTGGTTTCTCCTTGTTAAGGCTTGCACGGAGGGCAAAATAAAATTAAGAAGTGACTAGGAATTTACAGTAAAAGGATGTAATTTCCTTTCGCTGAATTTATTTAGTCCTGAATCAGTTAAAATGGTATTTTCTTCCTTTGTGTTTAGGTATTAAAAATTGCTCATTTAGTTGTATTCCAGTAACACCAACAAAATTGGAGGCCCAGTTTTACTGGGTCTTGTCCAAACACACAATACAAGTTTTCACTTGGAAGAGATCTCTTATAGCACAATTATAGAAAACAGACACAGCAGGAAAAAAAGAAAGCTTGTTGTTTCCGTATCACAGCTGGAGACCACGGCACAGAAAAGGTAAGGGACTTGCCTAAGGCTACACGGAAAGTCTTTATATGCGGAATAAACCTGAACCTTTTAAGTCCCAGCACAGTCCTGCAGTGACAAAACCATCCTCCATTCACTCACCACTTGCTTTGCCATAGTTCCTCAGGACTGTGATTTAGAAGATCACTGTGGTAAAAGCATTAATTCACAATAGATGGGAAAAGTGAGTCAGGAGAGGGAATCAGCACAGCTAAGCAGCGTATTAATCAAAATAAAGGTAAATATTCAGGAAAGCCAGGTGCGGTTTAGATCAGCACCTGGTAGACATAGTTCTGCAGATTATCCATGAAAAGCAGAAACAATCCCCACAGCAATACATAAGAATAGCCTTGGAAAGATATTTTCCCAAACCTCTATAACCTTTTGTTCTCAGTTTTCCCAGAAGCTCTACAAGGAACAGAGCATTGTTATTAATTATTATTAAAGAACAAAAGAAAAACGTTTGCATTTATCCACCCGCACATTCAAATCTTGCCCCTCTATCCCTCATTCCTCCCTCTAACATTGAACACATTTTTAATGACATTCAGCATATTATGTCTAAAATTAGACTGTAAGTACTTTGGGGGAGGGGAGAAACCCAGTCCTTTTAGCCTTGCAAAACTAAAAGCATACTTTTAGGTGCTGTAAAACTCAACGCTAGCAACAACAGTAAAAGGATTAAGTGTTCTGGAATATTTTCTGCAGTTTATTTACCACTGACGTGCTTTCCTTCAAAGTAAATCAATAGTCAGGATTCACTTTCTATCTTATTTAATGTAATCTGTTTACTTGAGCCCTTCAATGAAAGCATCTCTCTTTTTTTCCCAGGAAGAATTGAAGGCACGGAGGATATAGCAACACCTTTCACCTGGCTGGATGTTAAACAAGGACCTGTCCAGCAAAAAAAAAAATCCCTAAGGTTCAAATGCCATGGTGGTCAAAGTGTATCAGAAGTTGGTCTTTTCTATCGTGAACTATTTCTCCAGTGACAGATGAAGTGTAGAGGTTTGTATGAAGCCCTGGCCAGTCATCTTATAACCCTCAATAGAGGAAAAAGTATTTTTGAATGCCAGCGTTTGAACCATGTGCTATGATATATGCCATACAAGAGGATACTGCTGTAGGTAGAGAGTAGTACAAGGCAAAACACAAAGCAATTATATTTGGTCTCTAGTGGTTCAATCTGGATCATATATTTGTTCAGGCTGAAAAAAACAGATGGTCTTTCCTCATGCATTCAGTATCAGACAGTAAAACATATGCTTTAGGCAGTAACTTCCCATAAAATTATTCAAGCACTGCCATAGTCTTGTATTTTATCAAAAGCAGCAACTTCCATTTTGTTTCAGCAGTAATCAGTTTTGATGCAGATCCTTTCATCTTATTCCCCTGTTTCTGAAAGCATACACTAATTGGAGAAAAGCCAATTTACGAAAGATAATATAACTCAGAGGCTTTGATATTTATTCAATCCACCTGTCATAAACTTTTCTTACTGGTTAATTAGGAACTACCAATTCTCCATTTATTTAATTTTCAACAGAATTTTACTACAGTTTGTGATTTAAGGGTTGTTCATATGGAAGAGGACGTTCAGCTCAAAGCAATTGTTAAAATATTACTTAGGGATCGTAAGCATAAAAAATACACTCAGGGAAGATCTTTAAAAGCTATTTTGCTACATTAATTACTGCTAGAATTAAAATAATCAAAAGTTAAACATCTGCAAACAGTTTTATGACCTCTTCTGTAAATAATAAAATGTATCACTGTTAAAGCGACATAATTAAGCAATTAGACCACCAGAGTTATGTTCCAGTATTATTTGAGGTCTGATTTAATTCCCATAAATGCACGGACATTCCGGATTATGACCAAAAGTGTTAGCAAACTATTGGCCATGCCATTATCCCGGATTTTGTATGGAAGGTAGAAAATGTTTGAAAGCTTTTGCTAACCTTAACTACAACCAAAAAGTAGCTCTCGCTTTTCCCCACTGGTACAAAGTCAGAATTAATGCAGTTGCTTGCAAACTTACAGAAAGTTGTTTGCATTCATGAGGTCTGAGTCTACGAAGAAGCTATCAGAGCCCCTCCATAAGTAACTCCTTCCCACAGCCAGGAGCAGTACCCATGTTTTCCTAACAGGGATCAGGATCTTGCTGGGTTGAGTACCCAAGTATCACCTGCGAATGACTTTTTAATTCTTGAATGCATATAATCTGTGTGAGGCAGCAGATAAATAAACGTGCTGAAGATTATACTGGATGTATAGCACCAATAGATCCATGACAGGTTTAGATAAGTGAATACAATAGCCAGTAAAAACCCTATGAGGAAAGGAAGGAAAGAGGTGGTCATTCATGGCACTGTAATACTTTCATTAGGACTATCAGTTTTTGTGAACAGTTCTTACAAAAAGCACAGTGATAGGTATTTGATAAAAGGGTTGCCCTACATGAGATCCCTGCCTCAGCGAGATGCTGTCAGCACTCTCACCCCTCTTGGTGTGCGAGAAAGGGAGACTTCACGGCTTCAGTGTGCCACGGAGCTGATGAGGACAGAGAAAAACAGCATCTCCTGGACTAGGAGTTACTGTTACAGATAGACACGATTTGCAAGGCACTAAATTCCCATGGGGCAGAAAGTTTGCCTAGCGTTAGACTGAGAGCTGGTGTACCATGTTGCATCCCGTAGCAGACTCAAGACAGGAAAGCAGCAGAAATCTGACAGCTCCTGTCAGCCTCAGTGTCCTTCCTAGTGTCTCTGAGCAGACAGTTCTTGGAGGTGAGTGGAAATATCCTCTCCAATAGGATGCAGAGAAACAAACGCTGGAGCATTGTCTTAGCTTCAAAAGAACTGAAAGTGAAAACATCGGCTAGTGCAAGCGCGAGGAGGACATTTACGAGGGTCCTGTGGTATCTCCCTTAAAAAGTAATCTTTTCAACATTTCTGTAAAACAGATAATGCACTGCTGACATGGAGAAAAAGAATACAGTTTAACAGTTTTGATAGTGCACGCCATGTGGATTAAATTTTCCGTCATTTATAGTTTCAATGTGACTTGTTTATGCAAGAAAATGAGATATGACAAAGGTTATTACAATTTGTTAGAAATGTTTGACAAAAGCCGCATGGAGAATAAGCGCTCTCCCATAGAAAAAGCTCATAAATTTCTCCTGTAGGCTTTCTTTAAGATGACTTGCACTTCAACCTTTTCTTCAAGTGGAAGAGTGTAACGCATTAAGGGCTTGATACTGTGCCGCATTCCACCCAGAAATAACAAAACCCTGTCTGTGGAGAGGTGGAGTGTGAAGATCTTATTGTCTTCAAATGTGAAAATAAACTGGATGGGAATCTTTAGAAACAATTTTTGGGATAAAAAAAATAAACTTGCAGCAAAGCGTCAGCTTTTTACATGCTCTTTCTTCGGATTAACTGCTACCTCTTTCAGAAATACAGAAATTTGAACAGAATTTCAGGTCTGAAACTTTTTAAGAACTGAACTTGCTGCTGAAGCAACTTGTTTAGAAAGGTGAGTTTTGTCAGACTCAGAGAAATAAATTTATTCACACAAGCTTTTATTTTTCATTCCCCTACAGGATATTTATTCATTCTAAAATTTAGAACAGTTCATGAAGTATGAAAGAGTTTAGGTCTGCAGTGTCAAAAAAGGTGTTGTCAACCTAAATTGACCTTTTCTGTCTTATTTTTAATGAGTCATATTTTAGCAGTATCTGCTAAGTGATTGTATTTGGCTTATATCGACAAAGCAATGAAAAGGCTGTAACAGGAGATGTAATCAAAACCAAGCAAATGAAACAGTTCAGATACCTATTGGACACCAGTCAAAGTGTCATTAAATGCACATTTGATAATCCATTACAGAAAAAATGAAACATCAAGGTAAATTTCTCCAGGGATTTATAAAGCAGGTATCATTTTTTCCTTGAGCAAGCATATCAGCTTAAAAGAAAATAAAACAAGAAATGCTTATTCTGACAGGTTTAATGCTCAGAGATACTTGTGACCTAGATATTTTCCAAAAGGTTTTCATTGGCTTCAACAGGAGACATTTTTAACACAAAAATAAGAATAAAGCACATGTTCTTCCAGATTTTAACTATTTAAAAGATTGGCAAGCATGATGCTGATTTGCATGTCAGGATGCTTGTTTGCACTTACACTTGCTTCAAATCTGTAGAAAATGACAAAACTCTGCTTTTATCACACTCAAAGAGTAGGTCTTTTTGTAGACCAAAATTTTAAAATCTGAATGCTAAAAAAAAATCTATATTTAGACAAATCTGTAGGTATTTTTTTTCCTTTTGCTTCAGATAGCCCTAACTCCCAATGACAACACTGATAGCTCAACTAGCAACCTTTGTTTCACCACAGATATTTCGTAAGAAAAAATTAATATAAAATATTAATAGAAACTATGTTGTATTTATCACAGAGCAATGGTTGCAGCACTAATAGTCTTTTACAACATATACAAAATTAAGATAAAAACTTTATTACAATGCAATGGAGAAAATTAAAAGAATTACAGTATGAAGCTGGAGAAATAAAAGCCACTGCATCATCTTTTTTTTTGTAAAATCATTTGTCCTTTCCAGTCTATTTATTCTAACCTCATCCACAATCTAGGGCAATGGAAAACACTTAAATAATCTTTTCCTGTACAAGTGTTTGCTAATGCATTTTACTCTGATCTCTTACTAACTAGATAAATAGTTCCTAATATAAGAAATGTGTAGATGTGTAAGAAAGTAATGTGTCGTGGTAATCACCAGCGTAGTCCACTTCAAAATCAGCATTCCAGGTCTTCAGATTTTAAGACAGAAATACTGCCGCTACCACATGTTTGTTTTTTTGAAGTCAGAGAGCAAAATCAAAAGAACAGAAAAATTGTAGGACTGCTGGGATTTTTTTATGCCACAAGTAACAGCCTCCTCTTTGCTCGGTGCTGGGACCGCAGTTCCAGCTCGGCTGAAGCTAAGGCATGATTGATTGTAATGGGGCCAGACACCACTCACCTTTATTATCTAATCGTCCATCAGTGGCCAACAGTGCCACGGCTTTGGCAGCTAAAACTAAGTGGAAACCACTGGGCTGGGGAAAAAAGCCTGTCTAACTTCGCCTCTGGAGTTAATCCCACTCAGTGTGACTCAGCTGGACCGCTAGTAAATCACACCGTGCCAGGGAATGACATCTGATGGCTCCTGATGGTCTACACCATTAAATTGTGAGGACTGTCACTAGCATCCTTTTGGCCTGGGTCAAATCACACTTTCCTAGACAATTCCTGGGTGTGGTCTGGGAGTTAGCATGCATCTGGATGAATTTTTTTCCGGACTTGCTGGTACATCTTTTACTAGGGACAGGTACTTCTGGATGTCAAGTCATTGTGTTGAAACACCATTATCATACTTAAGACCATATCCAAGCTCTATCAAATGACCATATTTAAAAGATGAGCTGTAATTTATGATCAGTGAGAATATTTCAGTATTGTTTTACTTCTTAATTCATGGTAAGAATGGAGGGGAAGTCTATTGAAAATGCAATAATTCAAATTAAGGTACCCTCTTGCCATATTTTAATAAAAATCTTGGGATTAAACTACTTGCAAGATTTGGGATTAAGACAATTAGTCCAACATGACTGTGATAGGTTGATACTGTGGGCAGCACCCAAGGATCAGCTGCGCATTTTCACCTACAATGTTCCATCCTATTGAAGAGCTCTGGAACATTAACCAATCTCCTTATTTCTCCTATTTTTTCTCCAGTAGTATATTATATATTTGATTCTGCTTTGGTTTCGTGTTTGTTTTTCAGTGGTGTATGGTCAATAACATAGAGAATTAAAGGAGTTCTTCAGAGGAAAAGACCACTCAAATGCAGTCATGTAAATATACTACTATAGTACACGAGTAAAAGGAAAACCTCTTCATCATATCCCTCAAGAAGGCCTCTTAGTAACCCTCTATAATTTTTTATTATTCCAGACATGCGAACAAAGTAGTACCCACAATGAACAAATCTTCCAATAATAGCTTTCCAGACTGCAAAATAACACAATTATTATGGCAGCAATGTTCTTTCATTATATAGATGAAGAATCTATGGGATACTTGGCTTTGCATTGGGATTCCAATTTATTTGCTGTCACTAAATGCTATTAAGTCTCACATATTACCAGAAGACTGGATAAGACAATAAACCATATTTTTTTTTCTTAAATAGGAAAAGGTATTTTAAGTGGAAACATCAGAGGTCCTGAGTGTAATTGATATGTATTGTACCACATCTCTATATCAGCCTGTGATGGCTGTGGGAGGAATGGTACAAAATGATTAAAAATTACGAATACCAGTTTATCTGTTCACTTTATGATGCCTTCATGCAGCAGGTTCATTATGACAGGAAAAATTTATCACCGTTTAATATACTTATATACAGAATAATATTTTTAAACACTCCATTCAGGAGAATGAGGGATGAAAGAGCAAGTCTGTCCTGAACAAACCATATATTCATGACAGAATTTCAAAAAATGGTAAGCATAACAACAGTATTTAAATGTCTAAGCTACTTTATAGCCCCAATACCCCTCACAGCTACCACAGAAATCCAAGCATGCACAAATGCAAGGTCTCATTAAACTTGGCAGAATAATGTCATAATGGCATCAAGAAAAAATATTTTTGAAAATGTCTTCAATGTACCAAGATCTAGGTCTTCTTTCTTTAATCTAGTTTACTCCTAGTAACTAATAGCTAGATTTTGCTCTTTACGGAAACCTTACAGTTGACTTCAGTGCAAGTATGGCTTGTGTTGGGAATTATGAGCTGACTCATAAATATGACCAGTGCAAAGAAAAAATCTCGTTAATTTCCTATAGTTTTCTCCCAGTAGTAAACAAGGATATAAATGGAACATAGACTATTTTTCCAGCATAATGCATTATTAGTATTAAACTTACTTCTAAGAATCAATCACTGCACGTTAGCTCGAGGGCGTTCAGTTTTATACCAAACCATCAGTCTTGTCTTTCTTAATCTAAATAAATTGTGCGCTTTCTGGAACCTGAAGTGCTCTTTCTTGTTGTTAGGCAGCAGTACTAACAGATCAGCACCTGATGGCAGAAGCATGTGAGATTGCAAAAGAAGAAGAATCTCGTCTTGAAGGGTTCAAATGACAATGAGAATTTCCTGGGTTTCATGTATTTACAGCAACACTTATCTCCTGTTTCCATGGGGTTCTGTGCTCATACACGTGTTATCAACATGAAGGCCTCACAAAGTCTCAAATCAGGGAGGAGGGAGTGGGGTGTTCACCTATTTCTTTGTATGCTTTGAGTTTCTTAATGCTTGAAAGCAAAGAGCAGATATGCACTTTGTCAAGCACTAGGACGTGCTGAGGTGGGTACAACAAACATCTTGTGGCTTTATATCACAGCCTGCTTTGAAAACAGAACAGCTCCTGCAGTGACCTAAAGCAAGATGTAGCACTTTTACTTTTCAAAATGAGACTTTATTCTCTCTGAATCTCTCCAGTCAAAGCTCAATGATGTGACTCATTTTCCCCGGGTCTTTCATCTCATAATCACTGCAATTGGAAAGAGGGGTACATAATTTCTTCCCCATGCATCAAACAAGATACTCTGAAGTCCCTACAATGTACTGCTGCTAAGGACACCAGCAGTGGCTGCGTGCAGCGGCGTGGAAGGGCAGCATCTTAAATGTCCACAGCAGGACTTGCCTCTCCTGGGGTGTTTGGGAGGAATACGGCTGCGGCTCACACATCTGGCTTCTGTGTGCCAATGGTATGCTTATACATCGCTTTGGCAACAATAATATTTCTGTTTCAATAATGAGTTATTTTTCTAAATGCTGAGTTGCAAAGGTTCTGGAACAACTATTAGGCTTATGCAGAATGTTAAATACACAAAGTGATCACTCATTTTTCCATATGGGGAAAAACTTGCCCTTTGAGCTTCTTAAACACATTAAAGCTGCTGCTTGTCTGTTTGAAACAACACATGAAGGTGCTTTTACTTTCCAACATTTTATCTTACAGTAGCTTGCAATCTCTGCCAGAATCGTTCTGCTCAGAAATTAGTGTGAAACAAGTTGGCATTTTCAAGACATATTACAGGCACAGAGATAATTTTATATGAATTTTACTTTAGCGGATTGGTTTTCTTTCACAGATGCTGATCCTGTAAGTACTTACTCAAGTGTTCAAGGTCAGGCTGGATGGGGCTTCGAGCAGCCCGATCTAGAAGAAGATGTCCCTGCTCACAGCAGAGGGGTGGACTAGATGGTCTTTAAAGGTGCCTTCCAAGTCAAACCATTCTATGACTCTATGACCTATGTGCATAGTCTAATCAGAGGTGATTGCGAGTACATACTTCCAAACACCAACTGTATGTGTCAAGGTTGGAGAAGAATCCCTGGGGACCCCTTTGTTAACCATACAGTTAAAGTCAGTTTTCTGGAGCTTCAGTATACAAAGTACTAGCCTTCAGTAGTTGCATGGAACATCTTAGTGAACAGGATTGTAATTTCCTACAAGCAGGAGACAGGCAGACATGCATCTCTGTTGGAAGGAGAAAAACATCTCTCACTACAAGAAGGTAGTTAGTTGGTGTATCTCAGCTAAGAATGATTCCTGGCTGTGCAAGTACCAAGGGGACATCTCTCTGATGTACTTCTGTGACTCCCACCACAGCATCTTACAGCCTTCAGTGTACTCAGTCCAGACAACTCCATCATGAGATACAGTAGTGTTGTTTCTCTATATTAACAATGCAGAGCAGAGATACATGGTATTTTGCCCTCCTACAATTCATAAAGATTCACGTTAAAAACCAGTGCAGGCTAGGCACTGAAGGACTTTTGAAATTCTGAATCTCTAAGTGTCTAAAATGCTTAACTGTCTCTAAAATCTAAACTCAAGTGTACGTGAGAAGCTTGTGAGAGTTGAGAACTGGTCCTTCCTAGGCTAGGAGTGACTTTAGCTATGTATGGGATCCAAACAGAGTGCTTGCACAGCCAGGAATTGTTCTTGGTTGAGATGAGATACACCAGCTGACTGCACCTCCTTGTAGTGAAAGCGGTGTTTTTCTCCTTCCAGCAGAGATGCATGTCTGTCTGTCTCCTAATTGCTTGGAAAACTTGGCAAGCGAGAGTGGTTTCAGGGTGAGCCAAAAATGTTGCATATTTTTACCAGTAAAAGACAAGTTCTGCTAGCTGAACCTTTTTCTTTTAATATATTTTGTGACCTGTTATGAACATTTATTCATGTAGATTTGAGGAATAAATGCTGAGCGGGACTAGGCTTCTTGATTTAACTGAAAAATCGTATAACAGTATCCATTCAGCCATAGAGCACGCAGATGAAAAAGTAACCCAATCAACCAATATATCAAAGCAATAGAAACTCTTTTCAACTTAACAAGATCATTTAGTCAAACCTTCCTATAAAACTGTATGAAACAAATAGTTTTACAGTATGCCCAGAGCACCACCGAGCTCAGACATCCACAGGCAAATAAATAACCAAGGACCTGTCTGTTAAAATCATCGTATTAAGCTCTTAACAACACTAAAGTTACACTGGCTTCTTTTACAAAGGGAATTCATAAAAATCACAGTCTCATGTTGGCTGGAAGGGATCTCCAGCGGTTATCTAGTCTAACCCCCTGCTGAAAGCAAGTTCAATGACATCAGCTTGCTCAGGGCTGTGTCCAGTCGAGTGGCGAATATCTGCAGGGGAGGAGGCTCCACGGCCTCTCTGGGCAGCCTCCTGCAGAGCCCGACTGCCCGCACAGGGATAATTTTTTTCTTAATATCAAATTGTGATTCTTACATATGAAACACTGAGTGTTGAATTACTTTACTCCCCAAAGCATGATTGCCAAACTTCTATCTTGTTTTTTAAATCATCAGACTGCATCACTCAATCTACTAGATTAAGAATGAGTGGGCTTGATGGGCTGGGATGATGGGATGGTCTGCATCCCCATTCTCCTGCTGCTGATCTCTTATAGCTATCGCCGTCTTACCCCAATAATCCCACTTAGTTTGTACCTTTTGGTTGAAGATCTGTAGACCTAACATTGAAGCAGTGAGGTCAGATACCAAGGCCTCTCAGCCTAAAATAATCTTGCATTTCTCTGTAGTATCCTAATTAACTGGATTGCTATTCTTGGCACTCTCCTTTCATTTTGCCTCTCATTTTTCCTGCAACCCAGGCAAGAACAAAGCTAAACCACTATTTTTACTATAATGATAGACATAGTTTACTTCTTATATAACTCCACTTATTTGTTCATACTCCTTTTAGTTTGTGAGAGGGTTTTGTTTTGTATTACTGAAAATGCAAAAAATCACTCCAAACCCGGGCCACTGACGTAAAAAAACAGGATGCATGCTCATGGTATCTTGACTGTATAAATTATTATCTCTTGCCCAGCACTGAAGGATTTTCCAGGTATTAGCTGGTATTTCAGATACAGAAGCCAGTAATTAAACGCCCAGGCACACATTCAGATGCCTGGCAATACAGCACTTCCCTTTGGAAATGCATTTATCATCTCTTTTTACCAGGTTGTGTTCTATTCTACCATGCGTTTCTTCTACCTGTGACCATGGCGCAGCAGGTCACGCGCTGCACCTGCCTACCTTATGAGCTGTTTTGGCTTTAGATGAGGAATGGGCATTTGTAATAAGATACCTCCAGGACTTATTTGAAAGACGAAAAGGCCACTTCAGCCAGCATGCTGCAATGCATGTGTATCCAGCGGTGGCCGTAGTGCTTTTATAAGTATGTAGGTAAACAGAGACGATCACTTTAAAAAAATGAATATTCACGTATTTCTTGGAGCTTATGACTGGGAGTGACCATGAGATCACTTAGCTGAGCTTCTGAATGGTACTGGGCACCGCTGCACTCCAGGAGACTGAATTTTTTTGTGTCTTTGGGAGCTGGGAAGAGCACAGTCTGTCTACAGGCCCCTGCAGCTACGAGCACCATATAGGAAGGACCACATGATTACAATGGGCAGACCATGGCACGGGGGCCAGGAAATTCCAAAATACCTTCTGAGTCCCTGACTATTTGAAGTGCAGGAAGACTTTTTCCAGACTCCAGGCTGACCTATTTGAGCTCCAGTAAGTAACAAGACGTAAAATACAGGCATCTAAGAAAGCTTTCTTGGTACTATATTATACCTCTGCTTTGCATGCACCTAGTGGCCTGTCCCTAGTTGTGGTCACAGCCCTTTGCTTTAGAGGAAAGGGGAGGGGAGAACCAACAGTATTTGATTGGGTTTTGCTTCAGGGACAAAAAGAAAAAACTCCAAACCCTCTCAGTTGGTTGCTGTCAACTGAAGCACTTACACCTGAGTTTCACTTCTAATCGTCTTGCTGACAACATGACAGTGTTATCAAAGCTTCTTCTGAGAAATTCAATTTCACAATAACAGGAAAAAATAAAATGAGAATGTCTTTAGACAGAAAACACTTATAAAGACTGAAGGTAAAATGACAATTTCAATTTTTTCCCATATTTTCAGTTTTGCTCTCTTATTGCAGCATGTTGCCTATTGCCTCAGGAAGCCTTTGGTGCATCAGCACCAGCACCAACCTCAGTGCATCAGCTAACAACTAAATGAAACACCTCAAATTTTTTAAAGTATCTAATTTCTTTTTTTTTAATTTTTTAGATTTTTGAAAAGATGTAGACTTAGTAATGAAAGTCCATGCAAATCTGCTTTATCATGGAACAAACTTCGCAACAAAGTGCTTTGCCAGTCACTGGATGACCACGGAGGACCAGACCAAAGCCTGTTCAGCCCTTGCAGCAGTGGTCTTCCCCTGTGGAGGTGGCAAGCTAGTTCCTTAACAGCAGACTGTTTGCTGAGGGGCTTCCCAAACCTCAGACTATGGACCTGGATAGGCTCTGCTGCAACTGGGTTGCCTAATCACAGTTCTGGAGTCCATACGTATTTTTAGCAAGTATATACAAACTGTCAATGATTTACAAAGTGTGAGTTCCATGAAGATGTATCTTTTCATTTGTTTGCCTGAACCTACTATTTAACAATTGCACTGATGCCAGTTCTGTGTGGCATTCTGAGAGGCAGTTAATCACTATTCCTGTTTGCATCTTGACCCTATAAATCTTTATTGTATGTGGGTACAGAATAAACCTTTTTTCAGGAACTAGGGAAGACACAGACAGAAGTGAGCTCTAATTTCCAAATTCTAATCCAATGACCACTGAACCCTGCCCATGTCAGGCGAAGCAGGCTGGCAGCTTAATGAATGACGATGTCTATTTTTCATGACTCACAGTGGGGTGATGTGTCTGGAATAATCTCTGTCTGCCTGCTTCCATAGCATCATGACCAGATTTATTGACTAGAGACAGCTTATAGTATGAGCCTGAGCTAGTCCAATGCTTTATCTGCATTCATAGTACCTAATACAATTTGCGCCACAGGGACAGTAACATATTGTTATTATGTAAAGGAACACTACTGTTTAAAAATAAATTTGCAATCTGCCTGATAAGAGAACTTGGTTGAGACAATACAACTCTATCTTAAAATTGCCATTTTTCTTATTATTCCAGTTACTAGGTAAGTCTCAAATCAAATGTATGGAGAAAAATAAGGGCTAAGGTGCCAACTTTGCAATGGCATTGCAAAATATCCAAGTGCAAAAAAATTATCTGGTTGTCTAATATACTGTGAAATTTGCCCACAATTTGTAAAATTACGATGTGAGTCCTGCAACACACGTGTATAAGAAGTCTTCAGCTCACTTGTCTCTGGAAAAACCAAACTGCTGCTACCAGCTTCAGTGATTCATGGTTTCCCTAGAGCCAGCACAAGCTTGTCTTGTGTATGAGAAGACTGAAGCTGGACTACAGGTAATCACTGCGCAAACGCAAACAGCTTGCTTTTAAAAAATTCTTCTGTGCATGTTGAATGTATGTGATAGATTTAAACCACATCATAAATGTAAACTGTACTTGAGAAAACTGTAACTGTGCAGCTGGTAGAGTCCATAAAGATAAAAGAAATGTTTCCATAACATTTAATTTCAAGTTGACATTTATATAACAAAACCATGGTAAAGCTATGTTTAGCTGAAGTTGTTTGCATATTTTTGCATCAGTATCACCAAAGGCGCTCTCCCTCATTTATATAGTTACCACATTTTGGTAACCACATTTATACAGCAGAGGCAACAGCTACCGCAAAAGGAAAACTGAAAACCAGAGAATTTGTAACATTTGGATAAACAAACCATCAATTCTGGTATTGTAACTAATCAACAACTGGATATGTTCATTTTTGACTGAAGCAGTTGCCCTGTTTTCAGTAACGGAGACACACAGTGTAGTTCGTACCAAATTCTTGGACATTTAACTGTGAAAATACCCTAATCACAGTGATTTTAGTTTGTCAGACAGAAACACACTATTTTTCTTTTGTCTCTTTCATCTTCGAGGTGTCAAAGGAAATAGCCAACCTTTTAGGCTCATGCAAATTCAACCTTCTGAGTACATTTCCTCATCAAGCACAAGGTCATAATAACGTTTTTTTTTTCAGTCCCATTCGTTTAGCCAGGAAAGAGGCTTTACATGAGCAGATCCCTTCCTGACTGCCACTGCGATACAGAGAGCGTTCATGTGAAGTTTTCCTAAATGCATTACACTTGCTAAGAGATGCAGAAACACGAGTTCCACATTTGTAGGGTGACATCCCATCCCTGTTGGAATGAATACGAGTTTTGCTGCTGACATTAATAGAGTTAAGATTTCCTGAAAGGAAATCAGCCCTATTTTTTGTAACAAATCCGGCATTCGAGAACATGTTGTGTTCACTGCAGTAAGCCATAGCAAAGATGGGCCTTTTCTGTACTTAAAGGTGTGAAGACACAGTGAGACCATGGCATACGTCAGCCTGCCAAGGTGAAGCTAGCTTGAGTTCTGACAAAGTGCAGCCAAAGAAGCACAGAGGTTAGCTCAGGCTAGCTGTCCTATTATTCACCCAGCTTTCCAGACAGGCTGAGTAGTTCATACTTGCGCTGTAGTCTGGCACAATTACACGAGTATCATTACGCAGGCTGACTGCATAGAAACTAGCTCATGAGTGTCCACAAAAGCTCCTGCTGACTTAATTAGAGATTTTTCAGGCATAAGAATGCAATTTGCAATACAATATCCAAAATAAATGTCCCAAAGAATCTGTTGCAGGAGAACGGTGAGTTTGTCTTCATCATCACACCAACAAAGAAAGTCTTTGTAGACCTAAGGAAATTTAAGTTTAAAAAAACACAATAGAATGTCTTTAATAACTACTATGGGAAAGTATGAAAATTACAATGAAATGGGAACTCAGGAAATGTGCATCACATCTCAGGATTTATACTGAGTATCAATTAGGGCACATGACATCAGTGGACTACCAAAATATAGAGGGGTCATTTCTCACTACTGTTGGTCCTTGCAAGTCTATGAATAGAAAACAATCAAAAAGAAATGAAAGATTATGCATCACGCACCTTGACATTCAATAAATATCTCAGGAAGATGCTGAGGACACTTCCAAATGCTTCCCTCTTTCCATTACCATCCCTGCTACAGTGCTTTGAATGACACTGCAGGCAGCAATAAATACAGCACATGACTAATCAGCTTTTTTATGAAGGACAGCTACTTACTTAATATAGCTTCCAGCCTCTTCTGAGAAACCTCTAGTGATTGAAATAATAAGTATTTTTGCCAAAGATGCAAGACAAACCTTGAAGTCAAAGGAAACTGTGCATGGAAATGGTGCAGAACCAAGTCTGAAACCAAGAAGCAGCTTTCTGTTGTGAGGGTTGCAAAAATACTAGGACCCTAAGGGAACATTTCCAAGGGTGTTAAGCTGCAAAAGATAGAAAAATGTACTTAGAGTTTTCAGAAGTTCCTCAAATTTTGTGCTTTCTACAGTCTTCCTTAAAAATCTGACCCAAATAACATGATAATACTTTAATTCTTTTTGCCCTGAAAGACATTTAGATGCTTTAAAATGTGATATTTTGAAAGACAATATGGTCTGATTACAGTTAAATAAGAGTGTTCACTTATATCACACAGCAAATAATGTATAAGTAGTGATGTATTACTGATAGTGGTTAAAACTAAGAGATCACAACTCCAAAGAATGATTGAAATGAAGTGTACAGCTTAAAGTATCTTCCCATTGCTAAACCCCACATTTTACGGTATTAAATCAAGTACAAGGAACCAGACTTTAGAAGGTAATCTTTTGGAGGCAAGCTGTGGTTCCTTGAGCATGTCTGGAAAGCATTCCACATGTAGGCGGCAAGGTCTTGGATGGAGTAACACAGGCCTGGATTTGACATTAACAGCCAATCACAATCTCAAAATATTTAAGGACATCAAATCCATGTTTTTTTCCAGTTTATTTTCTACCTTGCAGGCTTCCATCCAAGTAATTAACAATGTGGGTGAGGGACTATCAGCTTAACTTGGCAGCCCTGAGTGTCACCTAGAGAAGAGCTCCCAGCGAGAAGACACTGGATGCTGCGGAGCTGGAGGTGGAGTGCAGGAAATAGCACTATGTTTACAGAGCCCCTGTGTGGGCTGTGAAAAAAATATCTTCATTTTTCACTTTAAAAACCTTGACAAATCAAACCCCAGAAAGTCTTTAGGCCATTTTCTTGTTAAGGCAGCCTTGAAAACAAACTGAAAGAAACTAAGGGTAGCATATTATATAGGTTAGTACTGATAATAATGAATTATATATATTATTGGCACAAAATATAAGATGATATATGGCAGATGATATATTGCAGATGACACCAAGTTGTGTGGTGGTGTGGACATGCTGGAGGGAAGGGATGCCATCCAGAAGGACCTTGACAGGCTGGACAGATGGGCCTGTGAGAACCTCATGAAGTTCAACAAGGCCAAGCACAAGGTCCTGCACGTGAGTCAGGGCAATCCCAAGCACAAATACAGGCTGGGAGGAGAATGGATTGAGAGCAGCCCGGAGGAGCTGAGGATGCTGGTTGATGAGAAGCTCAACATGAGCCGGCAATGTGCGCTTGCAGCCCAGAAAGCCAACCGTATCCTGGGCTGCATCCAAAGAAGCGTGGCCAGCAGGTCAAGGGAGGTGATTCTGCCCCTCTACTATGCTCTCGTGAGACCCCACCTGGAATACTGCATTCAGCTCTGGAGTCCCCAACACAAGAAGGACATGGAGCTGCTGGTGTGGGTCCAGGGGAGGGCCACGAAGATGATCCGAAGGCTGGAGCACCTCTGCTATGAAGACAGGCTGAGAGAGTTGGGGCTGTTCATCCTGGAGAAGACAAGGCTCCGGGCTGATCTTATTGCAGCCTTCCAGTACTTAAAGGGGGCCTACAGGAAAGCTGGAGAGGGACTTTTTACAAGGGCATATAGCGATAGGACACGGGGCAATGGCTTTAAACTGAAAGAGGGGAGATTTAGATTAGACCTAAGGAAGAAATTTTTCACTCAGAGGGTGGTGAGGCACTGGAACAGGTTGCCCAGAGAAGCTGGGAATGCCCCATCCCTGGAGGTGTTCAAGGCCAGGTTGGATGAGGCTTTGGGCAACCTGGTATAGTGGAGGGTTTCCCTGTCCATGGCAGGGGGGTTGGAACTAGATGATCTTTGAGGTCCCTTCCAACCCAATCCATTCTCTGATTCTATGATTCTAAAATGTAAGTGACGTTGATTTAAAAATACATAAAAAGTAACTCAGTAAATAATTAATAAGCTTCTTACATAATATTGCATAACAGCAACCAAAACCAAAACAACAGTGATTATCTTCAAGGATTGCAAGTGGTAATAAAATGATTTTTACAAATTGCATAGTCTAAGAAAAAGTTTGATAGTAAGAGATGAAGGCATGACTTTGGTCCCCAAAATAATAGGAAGTTGAGAGTGGAGGGCTCACAAAAGGAAGATTGTAAAGATACTCAGCATGAATGTAGTGAGATTCTGCAGTGAAGAACTTTCTGGGAGCATGGATGGGTGCTGATCATAGCTTTACCTTAGGACAGGTGAGTGTAACTTGTCTATTCCTGTGCGGAGGGTGGAAAGAGAGGAAGGAAATATAAAGATTAGATGATAGTAGAACACTTGCCAAGGGTCCACAGCCAAGAGATCATCCAACAAGATATACATAATCAAGTATAACTGAATCAGAGTGATAAAAGAAATAGGGGGTCAAATCAATGTCTTCTATGATTTTGTCCTCGATTGCATAAGCATATTTAGTTCTTTCATTTTGTTCTAAGAAAATAAAACTAAGAGAAGTTGTCTGTTGCAGTGTGACACTCTTCCATATGCAAAGGTCTCAGCTGTTTGGATTGTGCTTCTATGTACTGTTGACATATCTAGTGGATATATAATGCTGAAATTACAAAGTTCCACAAACTAAGTAACAGCTTTTATTGAACTTTGGAATAAAAGCAGAGTAGCTTTAAATGACTTGAAAGTTATAAAAAGAAAAAAGTAAAAAAACCCCCAAAAACATAGAAAGTTTACATAGATTGTGGAACAATAGCCTATTAAAATAACCTAGTCTAATTTTTATAGCTACTCAAGTGCTCAAAACATAGCCAAATTTCCATGATGCTACTGACTTAATGCCTTTGAAGACTCATGCCAACAGACTTCTCATATCTGAACAAAGAAAACAAAAGCAGATCTTTTCCATGAGTTACATACAAATCCTAAGTTAACAGGATCCAGATAAAAAGGTAATAACAACTGACAAGATTAATAAACTACATGAGCACACACACTGCATTGGCAGCAGGTTTCCATCAGCCTGAATCCTAAGGCTTGCCCTTCACTTTTAAGCTCCATGTAGTTGTATTAAACAGATGTCAGATGCAATTTTACTGCACTAGTGGAGCCAAGCATCTGAGCTATCCTTTGTGCTAAGCCTTTTTGAAAAGATGGAATGTTTTATTAGAACATATTTTGTGGTCCATACTTGTTGTTTAAGATGCAGGTCAACAGACTAGTCACTAGTCAAAAATGCTCTCTTCCACCCATCCAGGTGATAGTATGAGCCTTTTAAAATAAAAGTTCAGGGTTAGTATGTGAGAAAATGCCTGGAAAAATATATCGAGAATATCTAAAGTATGTGATAAGATGGTAGTTCCACTACCATGACACACTCTCCTCTGCCTCTGAAAAAAACCCTTAAAAAGATGACGAACAAATGTAGTATCTGGCATTTACTAATTTTGGGAAATTATTCCCAGTGAATTTTCCAGGCAGCATGGCAAATACATAATGAGCACTGTAGATAGTCTAACAACTACCACTTCCTATGAAATCCCTCCTTCCAGCCATGAACAAATGAGTGTGCACTGCTGACCCAGCATCTCTCAGTTGCCTTGCCAACTTCCCAGCAGAATCTCAAACAGCCCCAGATGAAACTTGCACAAATATATGCAAACCACCTTCTTCCCCATAAGCTACCTTTTACGGAGCAAAACAAAAACTTTAGACATACATTTAGAATTCTCTTCTTTACAGAAGTGAGAGAAAAAAGCGTTATCCGTGGTTGTCTCTAGGAAAGGTGTACTTTCTCTGTGACTTCAGGAAGACTCCTTTCTCTTCTCTTCTCCATGGATTCATGTTCAGTAATACTATAATATTTTTAAAACACCGAATGGTGTGATGTAATCAGCATCCAATCCCACTTACTGTCTTACATTTTATGCACATATAACATATGGAGCAATTTCTGTGACAAAATTATTTATTCCTTCTTTAGCATTCAAAACACAGTCACTACATTTCCTTCCTTTCCCCTGCAAAAGACTCTACCTAAAATCAAGCAGGTAAATGGTCTTCTGGTGCCTATGTATAAAATCTGATTCAATAATCCTTTAAACCACGCACTACAGCAAATGAGCATACTTTACATCCTTATTCAGCACAACAAAGTTTAAAATTTTCTCTGGAAAAAACAAGAAAGCTGAATCCTACATAGATTCAATTCCCTGATGAGTTGCAGACTTACTTGCATGGTGTGAGACTCATAAGAATTGTTGGATTGGGAACCCTCTGATTGACTTGTTTATTTAGCAATTTGACATCTCAGAAAATCGCAATATCTCATATATGGTTATTATATTACTGATGCAAACCATAACTGGTGAGTTCTAAATATACTTCTTACAATAAAGTACAATACTTTTGCCAAGGAATATATTTTTGCTACAGAAAAAAGACTCTAATCAATAGGCATCCTGTTCTATGCATGCAAAAATGTAGGAACCACCAATTATTCAATCAACCTTCACTCTTCATTAGCAGCTGTCTTGCTCTTTATTGCCAGAAGTTAAACTATAGCTCAATTCAATAAATTTTCAGTTATATTTTAATTGTTTTTTCCTCTTCATCTTTGAAGCATGAGGCGGAGGTTTCACCTTTAGACAACTGTAACGTAGATATCCACAGCTTGGTTAGCTGCCTATGGTCCCGTGAAGAACAGGTACTTTTAGGATGAGATGTGTTTAACAAATTTTAGGTTTTAAATTAGGAATTAGGAAATGAACCGTGTTGTGCATAACAGCAGTGGCATGTCCCAGCCACAGCCCATCTGCCCTTTATGTCTGAAAGCTTTCAATAATAGCAGTATAGATAAGGGTATGAGAATAGCATGAGAAGAGCATGCAGAATACTTCCTTAGACTGTAGCACAGGACAGGGACTTCCAGCACCAGACATAGTATTTTTGCATTTAATTTATCTTTAAACAAAATTATTTATCTTTAACAAATTTGCTGATTTTCTCTGCCTCTTCTTTCAAAGAAGTAATGTAGATGTAAATGTAAATGCCAATGTAAAAGCATTATAGAAAAGGATCTCTATTGACTGTAAAGACTCTCGACCATTCATATGCAGACAACTGTATTGCAAGTTATATGTCTGATTATTGTTATTATTATTAACCATGATCTTTCACATTTTATATAGATTCAAAATATTCCTTCTAGCCATTTTCTTAAATCGTAGATTTTTTGGCAGGCAGTTCAAACATGACTCAACAAAAGATATACCTTGAGGCAGAAGTTTTCTTATCTATTCAGATTTCAATTTAGGGCTCTTCTGTGTATGTTAGTGAAAAACATGTCAGATTCATAACTTAAAAATAAACCATCAAAATCTTGAATTATGTAACTGAGATCAGAAGATACAGGCATGATCCAGCTATCACGGTTAGATGGCAATAAACGCACAGTAAAAAAAAAACAACAATGGCACCTCAGTTACTATAAATGTGTCCCAGTTTGTTCGACATGCAAGAGATCAGAGTTCATTCTTGTGCTGAAGGACCCTCATGCAAGTGTCATGCTGACAGACTGCATATCCTAGAATTTCTCAAATGGTACTAGATATTCATACTTAAATAACTTCCACTTTTGAACTAGACCTTCAGGTGAATCAAATTGATCTTCAGGCTAATTGAGTATCTAGGACAAGGTCTGCATGGGGAGCTTACCCACCTGGATGTAATTCTGTTGATAGTGTCATGTAAGGTGCCTTAAAATATGTTCAACCTCCAGCTACTGCACCAGAAGGCTGAAAGTCTCCTAGAGATCATGAATCATACGTATCAGTGCCACACAGATGTTGAAGATACTCTAGGACATTCCAAATGTCACTACATACCCACATTTTAGGCAACTGAATGAAGTGCTTAGTGGGTCTCCAGACAATTACATGGATGTTGATAAAGTATCTTAAACTTGAGCTCAAGACTATCTTTCTGATAATATCAACATTTAAACTACCCCTCTGGAATTTATACTGATCAAAGTACGTACAACATTGAAATAGAAAAGTGCATGCCTAAAGTTGCTTCTGATGGATTATAGACATTTTTACTGCAAGGGCAAGTTTCACTGTGATAAATTTTTTCTCATTAAGGTGATATAGGGAAGCACGCTGTTAAAAGTCAAATCAGAATTTTCAGAAGACTGAGAAAAAGACCATAAAAACTAATTCCCTATGGTAAAGTCATCACTACTAATAACCTAATATTAATATCACTTATGTGAATACAACAATAGAATTAAATCCACTGAAGTTGATTTTATTTAAAAAAAAAAAAAAATCAGTTAGGCCCTGAGAGTTAAGGAAAAAACCCAGAGGACTGTGTTTCCTTTCCAATAACTTAATCAAAGCCAAAGAGATTGCCATCCAACTTTTCTAACACAATTAAAAAATTCTCTTAAAACTATCACAGAAAAGTCTCTCTCCTCCTTCCTTGCAGAAGAAACCTGCCAATGCCAAACAAATATGACATACAAAAAAATCTTTATATACTAGCTTTTGAACAGATTTCAAGAAGGGAGAACTTCAGTCCAGAAGCTAAGTACCGAGGCGTAATGCAAAAAATAGTTTTACGTCAAAGCTATTTTACTATTGTGGCTGTAGCAGCAAGGGTTGGAAACTTGTGTTAGAAACTGCGTGAGCACTGACTTCACCTTCCTGCTGCTTGCAGTGACATTTAACTGAATAAGTCTACCTTTTTTAGCTTTTATTTGAGCTATTATACCACCACAAGCTACATACTCTAGTTTATAATCTAAAAAAGCAGCAAGAGAAGAACGGCTTCATCTTTCAAGTAGTTGGATTATGAACTGGCTGATCTAAACTTAGTTATCTGTTTGAAGTGAGCTTTTCAAGTTTTCTTGGGTTAAATCCTCTGTGAAGCTCTGTAAAATGGGAAGAATTTTTGCCCGTCCCAGGGGCTTAATACGAAGTTGTACTGGTGGATGGAACTTGTACACTGGTGATGACAAGCCTCTGTATAAATATCCAGAGAAGTTCCTTGTGTTGTGAGGAACTTTCAAAACAGGAAGGTCAGTCTGATGGAATCGCAGGGCTAGGCGTGGTACAGCTCCACAGAGGTGAACAAATACATTTTGGAAAGCGCTATTCCTCTCTCACTATCTCCATAACAGAAAAGCATATATGTTGTTCCTACCTTTGGAAAAATGTTAGACAAGGCTTCTCACTGCTGGAAACATTTAGACTAACTGGTTGTAGCTATAGTAGATGCTCCATAAGGGCCAGATTCAACTTTGAATACACCAGAGGAAAGATCAATTTCCCTATGTCTGAAATAAATCAAGTCAAGAGGACTCAATACCTGTGCATGAAAACATGTGGGATCACTCACTCCATAGCTCAGTCAAAAATGATCATGCAAGAACTACGTAAAACATTTTTTCTATGATTGAAACACCACCATCCTGTCAATACAAATCCTGGATTTTCTTAAAGAAACAAGACTATTTGAAAACAAACTGTTTAGAAAGAAATGAATACTCAGTAGTTCCTTTGCAGAATTCCTGTGCTGTGGCAGCTGATAAATTTAAAAACAAACCAAAGTTTTTTCTGAGGTTTTTCACCCTAAACCTGAGGTTTTGACTCCTCCTTTAATGTTACCTCCAAAGTAATTTCAAAACATTAATATATGCATTATAATGCAAAAGCACACATAAGTTCAACTCACGTGTGCGTGAAGTAAGATCTACAAGGTTTAATTTTAACAGTAGCTTGGCACTATTGGCTTTTACGTTGCCTAGGTGTTTTCATTACTGCATTACATCATTGGTATCAAATCCTCTCTAACATCACTGTTTTCTGTTTATTCTTCATATATTTTAATCCTTTGTTTGTTTTCACAAATATGTAAATATAGAAACCGAAGCCTTGTCGAAACACAGAACTTAAAAATTACCGTCACTATTGCATCACACTTGGTTAATTACAGAGAAGTTTCCAGGGTGCTCAACTATTGTTACAGAATTTTTCCTTCATCTATCATAAAACTTTTCATGCTGTACCTGACTAAAATGCTTCCATTTCTCTTTTAACACCAGCTAGTGTTATTATTACAATGCTACTTCATATAAATATTATGAGATCAAATTGTCTGGACCACTCCATTTTGCAGATAATTTGACAGATACTTCCACTGAAACACGAAGGCCAAAAATAAACAGATTCAAATAAAAAAATGCGAGTACAACACTATTTTTGAGGGCAGAAGGGCAAACACTAGCCTGGAAGAGGAGGAGAGACTGGAGAGCCAGAGGAGGAAGGTCTCCAACTTGCAGCACTCTCTCCTCACGCGCTGTAGATTTCTGAGCATAATTAGAATTGCCTTGATGCTGTCGCACTGAAAAGCCAGAGGAAACCACCTGTTTCTCAGTGTGTGGAAGGTTAGGATATGATGTATACTGAGGGGAATTTCATACAAGTCTAGTCACTGGGATGTGCTTTCAAAATTTTGGACTTTAAAGCTTTTGAACATAAGCTTTCCATTCAAATACCATAAGAGAATAATTTAATCAGCTTCATATAAAATATACCATAAAAAATACTTTTGTTGAACTTGTCTGAGGGCAAAATAAGGGACTAGATGAATCTCAGTGTCCCTTTAGACCATATTTTCTGTGATATAATATCATATACGATATATGGCCATATATCATTACCCAAGAAAATAGCTGGGTGAAATAATAACTGCTGTATTCTTCTTAAAACTTTTCTAGAATGAAAGATACATCGAGGCATAAACTCTTACAAAAAAATTTTCAAAAGTTCTTACAAATTTTAAGAAATCCAAACTAACATTTAACTGGCAAATGAGGTGCATGTAAATTCTTTATAAGCAGGTCTAGAATGTATAGATAACTGGTAGCTACAAGAGCTCAGACACTTGAAGCTCTTTTTTCAGTCATTTCTGGGATTCCTGAATGGAAGTAGCCATTCAGGTTGCACACAGGTTCTGCAGTGCATCATTCAGTTACTCCAGGCTTGATGCCTCAAATATACTGGGTGGATCTCCTGTGTCCCCAGCACTGGATTCAAGAAATCAGACACATGCCAGATGTATCTCACTTGCTATATGCAAGCAGAATAGATGTGCATCTTCTGAGAAGATGTGTAGTCTCAGAAACCCTGGACAGAAATATGAAAGCCCATTCAGTGTATCAGGACTTCAAATGTGAGCTTGATGTCCATTCAGTTCTGTGTTGTATTCCTTCATTAGCTTCTTCATCAGAACTTTGCTTTTTTTAACTTTGCTGCTCTCTTTTGCATGCTTTTTTCTAAACTGAATGCAAATACTGAGTTCAACTTAAATTATTCAAAAAACCCCAACATTCAAAAACATTCAAAATTAGACAGATCAAGTTCTTAAAATCGCTCATTGCATAAAAGATGTTCAGAAGAAAGCAAGCGAATGAGGAAGAGACAAGCTCATGCATCTCTAAGTGCAAATATAACCAAAATGATTTTGCAAAAGCAAGAGGTGAATAAGAACAGATTTCCTAGAAACTTCCATAAACTCATTTGTCACAGCAAAAGTACATGACAATCTCAGTGGGATTCTGGCCAGAGATTTCTGACACATTACAACAGCAATAAGGCTTGTTTTTTCAGATATTTAGCATTTTCCCCGTACAGCTAGTAGAAGTTCACGGCACACTGAAGCAGCTATAAAGTTCTCACATGGCATGAATCCCGGGGCTCCGGAGCTTTTGGTTTTGTTTTGGTTGAGACTCTTTTGGTCAGTGTGGTGTGATTTTTAAATTAACAGTCTAAATACCTTGTCAGAAAAGCATTTATTCCTTAGCTCACATATTTCTTAAAAATGATGAAGAAGCTTCTGGCATTCAGTTTAAGTAAGCAAGCAGGTTTATCTGACAACTGCATTCGGCTCCATCTCCATCACGCTGTTATGTATGCACAAATAAGACTAGTAGCAGAGCTGAGATGCATTTGGAAAATGTTTCAACAATGTCATCACAGTATTGTGATTAATAACCATGTTACATGTATGAGTTGATCATTAAGCATATTCCAGTGAGATAATTTAAAATTAGTCAGTCAAAACAAGCATTAGTCAATAAAATTTATAGCTTTTCACATGTATATTTCAGAAATTCTTCTTTAAAAAGTTCCCTAAAAATGAAAGATGAACTATATTGCCTGTATACATACTGACTAATGGGTTCTACACACATTAAAACCACATGGTTTTCTTTACAATGGCTCAGACTTTCGTAAGCTGATAGTTTTCTCGTATAATAAAATAAACCATTTTTTCAAGCTAACTTTATGTTCCAGTAAAGAAGAAGTCTATTCCTATATTACTCAAGAGAAAACAGGATCTAATCTTATTTTGTGGAATTATAGAATTCTGAGGTAACTAAAAAAATCCTTTTAGCAGGTTGAAAAACTGGTGTCAAATGTAGACAGTACAAGACAGTTGTTGCAGGTGTTGGTTGCTTAATCTATCTTGTTTCTTTTTCACCCCAATTCTTCATAGCTGATGATACAGGGCTGGTGTCTTCACGACCTAGTTTACCTATTTATTACTTTTTCCTTTTAAATTAAGTACATTTATCTTAAATATCTTAATTGGTAGAAGCTATGATTCTAGAAATGGTAAATTATGATCAAATGAGTGCGAAGGATGAAGTTTTGTTTCCCGGAGAACTTATTAAAGGAATAAAAAAAAAATCCCAAAGACACAAAGAAGCAACAGGACAGGAATAGACAAAACTGATTATAGAGCCCACACTGCTTCCAAGAGGAACATTTCGAGGAAGTTTTCCATGAGGTGTTGGGCTCCACTAAGTATTTTAGCTTAATATGGTGCATCAGGAAGGCTCAAGGCTGAATTACCTTTAACGCCCTCCCTGAATGGAAACCAAAATTAAATCAATGATCAGCACTTTCTGTCTTGAAAGCATCAAGATATCTGCAGAAGATTTCATGGATTTGGTTTGGATTTGGATTTTGGATTTAGTTTTCAGGATGTGGCTGGTGCAGAACCAAGCCCAACTGCTGATATTCACTGCACATGAAAATGGCCAAAAACCCAATAGAGAGGACAGACAGACAAAATATATCTCCATTATCATTATTTTAGAGACTCTAAGTTTTGTTGCAACAGAAATTATTCTAGTAGTTGGATCATGAGAGTAAAAAATGCCATAAAACAATAGCTGGAAAGACAGACAAAAGCTATTGAATGAACTGAATATATTTGATGATGATAATATCAGCTTTCAAATAACTGAAGTCTGAAGCATGCAGAACTAGAACGCTCTTCTAACTTTAAATATTCTCAGGGGAAAACAATAAAGAGAAAGTTTCCATACCATGTTAAGCATTGCCTGTTTAAAGACTGTGAGTTTCGCAATTTACTGAGAAATATAAGGTCTTTCTTTTTGAGGGATTTCTCTGTAGGTGTACAGTGCACTTTATGTGTGTGAAGAGGAGGACACAAGTGCACGTCGTCACAGGTACATCTTTCTATGTGTGCCTGATGGCCAGTGTAAGCCCATGCGTGGGGACAGTTATTGCTGCAGAGAAAAGTTCAGTTCTGCACGTTTTGCTCCAGCTCAGATTCAGCAACATTTCTGCTGCCAAGGTCACCTTTCTGGTCTCTGCCAAGACCTATAGTCACTCGCTTTTTGCACCCTCTCAGTGACAGTATCACTATTGTCAGCTTTAGAAACACAGTGGGCACTCATATCAAGTTCTTGAACTAAACAACAAAACACTTCACTAACAACTCTCTAGTTAAATGACTCCAAAAATTTACAGCTGCAATAATATCCTGGAAACCTTAATCAGTGCGAATGTCTACGTCACCTCTTTTTTCCACTTTGTATTCAGAACAGGCATGAAACCATTCTGGCAGACCAAAAACAACGGCAAAGGAAACAAATGTCAATCCCAATGAGCAGCTGGGATGTCCCTGACTTTCACCCTATTCGAAGGCTGATGTAGGAGAATGAAGCAGGTCTTTTAGCACAACAAACAGATGTGTCCCGAAGAGGGATTTTCAATTCCTCTGTTCTCATCCCCTGATGTCTCTGGTCATAGAAGAGCCTCATTAATGATCTGCTTCATGGATGTGCTTCAGTATCTGCCTTATCCTACCACACATGACGGATGCATTATTAACCCCAATGCAGAGACAGGCTGAAACTCATTGCAGGAGCACTGGGGTGTCAGTGAAGGTCCAGTGATAATGGCAATCCACAAGCCGAGTCTAGTGGAAACACTCTGCAAAAGTTTTGGTCCCTTAATATCTCTCTTTTATCTCAGAAACTGCTTCCACTATCCTCCAGTCTTGTTTATGCTGTGGAAGTTTATAAAAGGTTTCATTGGTCCCAGCCTTTTATAAGAGCATAAGGATTCAACCCCCAGATGTATAGACTCACAGCCAAAGGCAGGCACAACGTTATCAGAAGGTCTAAAAAACCTATTAACTCTGCAATAAGCTCCAACTCCCCTCTTCCCAGCAGTGATGCTGTCACTGCTGTTTCCAGCAGGGCATCACAGCTTCTCCCGGACCCTTCCGGAGAGGCACAGTCTGCAGACAGTGCTGGCTCTGCTCCACACCGGGGGCTGGAGGGAGTTCAGCAAGGGATGAGGACAGAAGGATAGCAGTGGCTTAGCTGAGGCTGCAGCTCAGGACCTCGATCTGAGGCCACTTGCCCTCTCGGGGTCAGGGCTCTGGCAGCACCTGGTCCCCGTTGTGATGCCAAAGCTGCCAGTGGGTGGGTGGCACGGGGGTGAGCCCCCCCTACCCGCAGTCACTGTGGCGCTTGTGACGTTTCAGCTGCCTGACCAGTGTTGACCTTAAGTGCTGGAGATAAATACTATGTGGAGGACTGAACTCAAACCAAAAGTACCCAAGCTGTGCAGTGTGGTCAACATGCTGGAGGGAAGGGATGCCATCCAGAGAGACCTTGACAGGCTCGACAGCTGGGCCTGTGAGAACCTCATGAAGTTCAACCAGGTGCAAGGTCCTGCACATGGGTCGGGGCAATCCCAAGCACAAGTACAGACTGGGTGGAGAATAGATGGAGAGCATCCCTGAGGAGAAGGACGTAGGGGTGTTGGTTGCGAAGCTCAACATGAGCCAGCAATGTGTGCTTGCAGCCCAGAAAGCCAACCGTATCCTGGGCTGCATCCAAAGAAGCATGGCCAGCAGGTCGAGGGAGGTGATTCTGCCCCTCTACTCTGCTCTCGTGAGACCCCACCTGGAATACTGTGTTCAGCTCTGGAGTCTCCAACATAAGAAGGACATAAAGCTGTTGGAGCACGTCCAGAGAAGGGCCACGAAGATGATCAGAGGAGTGGAGCACCTCTCCTCTGAAGACAAGCTGAAAGAGTTGGGGCTGTTCAGCCTGGAGAAGAGAAGGCTCTGGGGAGACCTTCTAGCAGCCTTCCAGTAACTAATGGGGGCCTACAAGAAAGCTGGAAGGGAATGTTTTGCAAGGGCGTGGAGTGATAGGACAAGGGGTAATAGCTTTAAACTGAAGGAGGGTGGATTTAGGTTAGATCTAAGGAAGAAATTCTTCCCTCTGAGGGTGGTGAGGCACTGGAACAGGTTGCCCAGAGAAGCTGGGAATGCCCCATCCCTGGAGGTGTTCAAGGCCAGGTTGGATGAGGCTCTGAGCAACCTGATGTAGTGGAAGGTGTCCCTGCCCATGGCAGGAGGCTTGAAAGTAGATGATCCTGAAGGTCTCTTCCAACCCAAACCATTCTATGATTCTATGATTCTATGATTCTATGTCAGAGAAAAGCCTGGCTAAGTGTGACACTGGACAATCCATGCCTGGCAAGGCACGACAGAGGGAGAGACATTATGCTCTCCTGCACCTGGATGTGGGGCAGAAAGTTGGATGCAGTGCCCAGAGACTTGCGCAGATTGAGCTATGACGAGCCTACTTTTGCAACTGTTTTAAGCCTGAAGGGAAGTCCTATTGCTAGCATGGATCCATCCTGGGAGACAGGGTGAAAAATGAAGGTGTGCCCCATGAGGCCTTGGGAGCCTAATAAATAGATGTTATAATATGTGAGAGGTCCTCTGAGAGCTTCCAGCATGTGGAGAAGGATAAGGAGTAAGGAAATCAGCATCTGTAATAGAGAGAGAAGACCTTAAGTAAAAAACGGTCTTCTAGAATGTAATTCTCTGAACTGATATTAGCAGGACTAAGTGGTTCATACAAACTCTTCAGCCCCAAGTCACCATTTTGGAGGTATTAATTGTTTTTCTTGACTTCCTAGAAATCTGTAATTACAGTGCTGGCAATTGCATTAACCTTCTACTAACACAATCTTACTAAAATTATTCAAAAGGCTCTATAAACTTCAGCTTGCTGTAGTGTATTTATTTCCTATAATTTATCCTATAAATTTGTTGTTTACAGCAGTCAAGAATGGGAGCGACAGGCTGTATACTGCCTAAATCAAGGGAAGACGCTTAAGCTATACTTACGCTTGAGGAATAAATTTAAACACAGGAGCCACCAACAAAAATGCCAGAGAAGTAATCTAATCTCCACGCTTGAACAGTTCAAAAATCTTTAAAGAAAATATAGGAAGCTTAACATTTCTTGTAAAAAATGGGAGTCTGTTTCCTTCCATTTTGTTTGATTTGATCAAGGACTGAAGCTTACGACAGATTCTGGTTTGCTCATGCATTGCAGCTACAAAGAAACCCTCCTACTGAAATCTACATAAGAAGAAATATACATGGCAGGGAAGGGCTATGTTGGAAATGCAGTATTTTTGCTGTTTTTTTAATGGCTTCAGTCAGTAATCAACAAACATGAATGATTTATGAGCATTTCAAGTCTGCAAATGACTACATACATGAGCATATACGGAATTATTTACTTTACACAGTGCTCCTGGAGGATATTAGGCACAAGTCTTTAAAGGAGAGGGAACAAAAATGCAGAAAAGTTAAGTGACATGCCTAAAGGTATGCATAGAGTGAGACTATACCAACAACCGACTTCAAATATCTAGCCTTTGAGTTCCCATTGCCAGACTACCGAATGTATTTCACTCCTATTTACTATTTACAGCAAGGGATACAGTGCCAAACCACTGGCAGAAGAAGTGTAAAGGAGCTTGACCCAAAGGAATAAACAAAACTGGACCATGGGTTTAACAGTTCCAACTTGGGTAAGGCAAATGTAACCATATAACTCTACAGAAAAATAAATGAGGCTGAAGAGATGACCTTAGAAAGCAAGGGATGCGAACAACATACAACAACAACAGAATAAGCACTGGGAATGTGCCTTGTAGAAAATACCTAAATTTAATTTACTCAAAGCCCCTGCAAAAAAGAGCTGATCTGGTCTCCCTCAGACACAGAAAATGTGAGCACGTACTGTGCGACAGTATATGCACATACTGTCCTTACTTGATGTGCTCCCTCAGCGCATCCTCGCGTCGCATCCCTCTGGAGGGGCATGCCATGCTGTGTGGCGGGACGGACCACAAAGGTCACAGGGGATGGGGAAGGTGCTTCGTTGCTGTCGTCACTAAACCTCAAAGGACCAGCATGAAATATTCATGGCTTTTGGAAAAGAAGGCAGGTATAGTGCTGGATTTTAGTGCCGCAAAATAAAGAAAGGAAGGAGCAATTAGCCTTCAGTCATAAAAATCCTGACAAGGTCTGTGCAGCATTTCCTCCTAAAGAGTCTCCTTCTCTTTGCAGGCTTTTTTTCCAGATGATATATTAGCAACAAAGTATCTAGATGTCAGGTCAGTAAATGCAGATTTGCCCTTTTTTGCCATTTCTTTTGAAAATGAAAACACAATGAATACATACAGATACATCAAGAAGTTATTATTGCTGTTATTATTGCTACTAATACTATTTATTATTGCTATGAATACTACTTATTACTAATACTATTGCTACTACTTTTAACCTTATTGAGCTTTGTTTTCACTGACATTGCTTTTCTCGAAGTTTAGCATTCTGATTTTCTTTTGTCTGCGGAAAGGGGAAATGGGTGCAGTACTGATAGCGGTTAATGCATCTACCAGTGCTGTTTCACATTCACCGTGTTTCCTGTGATACCAGTCCTGGGTTTGTGCCATTTTTCAGCCTGAAAAATGTGCTGCCTGGTAGATCTCACCACATAAGCCACAACTGTCACCTTCTCTCAGCTCCGTCACTAAAAGTAAAGCAATCCTGGCATAAGATTACAAACTGCACTTAAGCAAAATACATTCTTTGTGCTTCCATTTTCCATGGTTCTGGCCAAGAAAAGGGTTTTGTGAACCCCTCTTCCGTGCTCTGAGTTAATTTTGGTAATCTATTTTTCCTTGTTCCTGTAGCAATACTACTTTATTTTCTTACTGCTTTGCCCAGCCTCACTCTGGATTGTATCTTTCTTCAGTCTTATGTTTGCTGTGGCCTAAATGCCCCTATCAGCTTTCCTACAATCATCACCGTATGTACCAATTAGATATACTCACCATCTACAGAATTTTTACATATTCCTTCTTTGTGATTTACTATTACATGTTATCCAAAAGCTTTTAGTAACCTATTTGTATTCTTGTACAGCTTTACGTAAACTCTCCTACTTGCAGAGTTTTAATTTGCACTAAAATTGAAGAAGAGTATTTTGCTTCTGTTTTCTTATGTCACAGATACTGCAATTCTAGTACAGTTCCAAAACCCGAGGTTAAAGATACAAAAAGTGAAGGAAGAGCTGGGGATGTGCTTCTAGGAGCACAGCACCACACTTTTAATTCGTATTACACAGAATCACACAGAATCACAGAATGTTAGGGATTGGAAGGGACCTCAAAGGATCATCTAGTCCAATCTCCCTGCCGGAGCAGGACTACCTAGATTAGATCACACAAGAACGCGTCCAGGCGGGTTTTGAACAACTCCAGAGAAGGAGACTCCAAAACCTCTCTGGGAATCCTGTTCCAGTGTTCTGTTACCCTTACTGGGAAGAAGTTCTTCCTCATGTTTAAGCGGAACCGCCTATGTTCCAGCTTATATCCATTTCCCCTTGTCCTATCATTGGACGCCACTGAGAAGAGCCTGGCTCCATCCTCATGACAGTCACCCTTTACATATTTATAAACATTAATGATATCCCCCCTCAGTCTCCTCTTCTCCAAGCTAAAGAGACCCCCCAGCTCCCTCAGCCTTTCCTCATAAGAGAGATGCTCCACATATTGACAGAATGGATTATTTATTTCAGTTTGTAAAATAAACCTCAGTGATATGAAAGACTGAGTTCCTTTATACTAGCTGGGACTGTATTTTTAAAGTCATCCTCACCATCTTGCATATATTCACTGGTGATAAGGAAATCCCTTCCCTACTTTTCTGACATCTGGATTATTCTAAGTAGCCCAACCTTGTATCATATCCACAAGCACTTCGCATTCCCAGAAAACGTTTTTTAATCTCAAAAGGTCCAACTGCGTGGATTCCCTCTTTAATGGCAGAGAGAACATATTTGCCTATGTTAGGTTAAACTATCTGCAATAATCTTATCTATCAATAAATCTCACTGTGTGGTTCAAGCAATTTTGTAAGAATATGACATCTTAATTTCCTTCATCTTCATGTACAAAAAGTACTTCAGTAAGCAAGGCTTTACCATGGCAACAGCATTTTCTGATTGAAAGACAGGGACAAGGACAAATTCTGCCTTCAGTGTAACATCAAGGTAACTTCATTGGCTTTCTGCTTAGTATACACAATTTGGCTTTCAATTTTTGATTAGTCAATTTATTTCTGTTCCTGAGAAAAAGCTCCTATCAGTGTCCAAACTGATGATGAGATTCTGAAAATGGTAATGCTGTGGTGGAAGAGTGATAGAAAAAGAAGAACTAGTGCCAGTTTTCCATTAGCTTTACAATCACTGTAAAAGTTGAATTCAAATGCTAAGAACTGTTACGATTCTTTAAATAACTTAAGCCAAAAACTTTTAAGAATAGATATCCAAAAATAGTATTGTAGTAAATTTTGTACAGAGGAGGGCTTTAACAGACTTTCTATTCACTCTTGACTACAGAAGAACATGTGTTATAATTGTCCTCTAACTCTTGAAAAGAAAAAGGCAAAAGTCTAAGCCACCAGCCACCAAAAGCACAAACGGTATTTTTAGGAGCACATAATAAAACTGAAGAAGAAGTAATGAAAGCAGCACTGGAAAGCAAGTATGCATAACTGAGTGATATTTTAACATTTTCTGTCATAAGCAATTTAGATAGGGTAAAGTTCTGGGTATGCTGCATGTAAGGAACATATACAACATTAAGCACTGTCGTGTGTGGTGGAAACCACAAGCAGAACGGCAGGCAGTATCTGGGGAAGGGATCAAGTTCCTTTAGGGGAGGCTTCAGCAAACTGTTAAACAACACCACCAAGCACCACTAAGACCTCCTTCCCATTCGAGGATCTTAACGTGCATTATCAACACTTAATCACATCTCTCAGCCACCAAGGGAAGCAGGTAAACGGGCTATTCCCTCTATTAACAGATGAGGAAAATGAACCACAGAATGTTTTTTACGCTTCTTAAGAGTTTATGAAGAGGCGTGATGCGAATCAGCAGAAAACAGGTCAATTCCCCGCCTTGTAGCTAATTTCCTTCTGGGTAATGCTGTCAGAATGACTTCAGTAGCACTGGCAGATTTTGAAGCCAAATTGTCAAACTTGAACAGAAAGCAGCCATGTTTCATCTGCTGATGTGTACTCTTGGCCCAAACTGTCTGTTTTAGAGCAGGCTTTTCAACAACTGAACAACTGCCCAGCTGCTGGCATGCAGTACCTGGAGGTCTGCAACACACCAGCACTGAAACTTATCTTTGAAACTATTGAAGTATACTTGAAATTCTTGTAAAACAATTTACATCCTTTAATTTCTTTACTGAAAAAAAAAAAACAAAACCTTGCAAATTCTTCAAGTGCACTACTATGTAAGTGGTCTGATCAGAATATGACGGGTACAAATCTATTAACAGTGAATTATAGATTGTGTAAAGAACTAATGTTTTTGCCGCAAGTCCCATTGCTAGTAGGGAGTTTTTGAAGCTGCTAAAGCAGGTTCAATACAGAAGTATTATGATTCTTTTCAACAAGCGGTCCCGTGCTCTAGAAGACCGCATCCTCAAAGGCACACTTACATGTTATACATCAAAGAGCTAAGCAAGTTGCTAATCTCACACTGTGCTCCTCGCTTCCTGTTGAAAGCTAAACTAAACAACAGTATGTGCTCAGCTGCAGCCCATTTGGCAGCTTCTTAGACATTTCTCCAGCTTGAAGACCGAGTATTTAAGTGAACAACTGAAAGTTGCTGTATAATTAAAAGAGAATTATTTTTGAGTTCTTCGTACAAGCCTCCCTCTAAGCTGAGAGCTGATGCCAAGCACAGTGACAAACATCGTAGGATACCTAACCAAATATGATAACCTTGATCTCAATCAGGTACTGCACTGTTGTCAGTGAAGGGTGAGGCACAGGGTCATCAGCAGACCTAGTGGGCAAATGATTACCGTCTTTTAAGACTGATTTTCTACTTTACTGTTTGAAAGAACGGTATTCTGTAAAACAAGAGGAGGCTATTAACACAGGTAATCACTCCTGGATTCTTTACAGTTAAGAAAGAAAGAGAGATTCTCTGAACTGCTCTCTGAATAAAGCTTATTTTTATAATTTCTGTCTATGCATGGACCCAAGAGACCATACTTTGAAGTGTAGGTACCCAAGTTAGATGCCTAAGGTAAGCAGGTGTGACAACGGTCAACAAATGGGCTCATACAAAATCTTAAGCCACAAACCAGTCCAAATTTGCTGCTCTTCAACCATAATTACTGGAGGCAATTTTGGTGTCCCTTTAAGCACTCTTCCAGCACGGCAACGTCAAAATATCAAGGTGAAAAAGTGATATCACCCAGGATTTCTCAAACAAGAAATACTATTTGGAAAGAAAGAAAGCATTTGCCTAATCAATGACTCCTCTCCAAACCTGTCAGGAGCACAAAGTTTTAAAAATTAAATAGAAAAAAAACCCTCACACATTAGTTCACGTAAATAGATTTACTTGAATTTCTGGACTTTCAGTGTCTGCTAGTCTTATTAGGGAGGCCAACAGTAAAATATTTGATTTTGGTGAGACGCATTTGTGTCACACATTTAGAGATTATGTAGGAAGATACAAGGAGGAAAGTCAAGCTACATGTAGCTAGGAAAGCACGTCACACTACGCCCTGTTATTCAAAATTAGAGAGACCTTAGTGAGGGCTTTTCAGGCTAAGTGATTTAATGTGTTCTGAATTCATGCTTTCATTTAAATTCACTTAACGTTCCTCAACATGCTTGTGTACACAAAACCATAGAGAAGATGCCTCTTTGAATTTACCAAAAATAAAAATCTGCAATCAATTAACTCATCTTTCATCTTGTCATCACTTAAGACAATGCAGTTGAATAGGTTTCTGCAATGCCTCATTTCTCTGTCCCTCGAGATCTGCCTACACCAGTATGGTTAGGAAAGTTAAGCTGAATTAACTAAACATGCAAAATAAAAATGCATCAGTAAAAATGTATTAATCCCTAAGGTGCAGTCACTCATTCACAAACAAAGCTCTCTTAATTCCTCACTACTTTAACTCTCAAAAGGAGCATCTAAACAAGGCTTTTGTGCACTTAAACTAATTCACTTTCACTTAACACCTTTACTTAACACCCTCCTGTGACAAAGCAATGCCAGCAAAATCCTTAGCATAAACACTTTCAGGAACAAAAACATCTTTATTGCTGGTAGAGTTTCACTTAGGGAGCAGACTATTCTCAGAGCAGAACTCTTCTTTTGCCAGGGGAAGTCTCATCTCCATTCAGATGGGTTGATGGTAAATGCCATTAAAAAACCTAACCAACCTTCCCAATACCAGACAACCATATTCATGATTCTTTAAGATAGTTGTAGCTATTCATGAGAACTTCTAAAGAAATGGAGGTATATTATTTTCCTGCTTCACATAATAACATATGAAGAACAATTTCTAGATTTAATCTTTTAAACAAGTTTTTCTGGTTTTGAAATTTATTTTTTTTTATAAACACTTTCAAACAATTTGCTAGTTATTAAATGTTATTGCATTCTAGTGCTCATCACAGTGTTAGACAATGCTTCTACTCAAAACCTTTGTGAAACAATTCAAACATTTCTCTTTCTCATAAGCGATACTTACAGCTTCCTGCAGTAGCTTAGTCTACCATTTAACTTTTTAGTACAACCAAACTATGCCGGTTATAGAACTCGACATTTCAGGTAGAATTATAGCCCTTTGCTACAGTATTTATATTTCTCTCTACAATATTTGCAGAGCATTTGCTTTAGGCATCATTGTAAAATGCCAGTAAAAGCTCAGCCTTTTTGCTGATTTTTATCACAAACGTTTTCACTGAATTATGTAGGATGCAGAAAGCCAGAAGCGGAACTGGGAACATAAGAAAAAGTAAAACTAATAGCTGTGACAGCACAGCCCCAGAGCAGAGGGGGAAAGAAGCAGGGATGGCGTGGGCAGAGCTGGAGGCAAACGAGATGGAGGGGGCGGAAGGATGCTCTGTCCAGCTTGCGCCCAGCCACGGGGTGACTGCTGCCAAGGCATCTTTTGGAAAGTCTGGCTTCCCTATTCTGGCAGTGGTTACTTTTTCTAAGCATCTTTGTTTTGCTGTTTATTTTGCACCCCACTGTGTCATCTGCCTCCCTGTCTCTTGCTGTGCCCCCGCCAGCTGTCCTGTCCTCCCTCGCACACTCGTTGCTCGCTACGGCAGGAGTCACAGACTGTGCAAGAGTCCCTGAGCCACAATTGCCACATGTTTGCTACGGTCTCTTTCCCTTTATTATTCCCTAGCAATCATCTCTTGATAGCTTGCTGTCTCTTTTCCCCTCTACTCATTTACAAACACAAATGCATTCACAGTAGTGCATCCCCTGGCCTTATTCTGCCTGCAACTCACTGCTCGTTCAGTGTGTAACTATTATGAACAACAGCAACTACAAAAAGTTTGCTTAGAAGAGACACAACGTCCCTGAGAGCACCAATAGCCCTGACTACCCCTGCCCAGCCCCTCTGGGGCTCCCCCCACCCTGCCCACAGACCAGGACCCCACTTCAGCCCCCTGAGACCACCAGTCCTTGCCCCGGTGATGCCACGGCAGGGCCAGCCTCCAGCTCATCTCCATCCCTGAAGGCAGTTGGGTCTTCTGGGCGGACCCCTCCCACCCATGTATGGTGCAGCTCGTTTCCAGCCCTGCCTCTGGCTCAGGCTTCTTTAGCTTCCCTGGGCAGACCCTGGCACCAGACCATCACCTGGTGCTGTCAATGGCCTCATCACTATCAGCCTGGTGCTCAGACCCAGAGGGATGCACCCCGTGGGGAGGGCATGTCCTTGTGCAGTCAGCCCTTGCTGCTTCCTGAAAGAAGGCAGTTTATTTTACAATAATTTCTTACTAAAATGCAAATTTCTTCTTGTAAATTGCAAGCAACCAAACCTTTCTAGGCTTCTTGTCCCTAAATATAGGGTTTAGCTCTAGCCTTGCTATCTTTGTAAGAAGGAGTTATATATGAAAGATATACACACAAATCCGTGAAAGAACCACCGAAGGTTGATTTGTGAGGAAATGTGCTAAAATGTCCAATTTGTTTGTGAATATTTGGAGGCAAGGACATGCTAGGTTTTCTCATGGACCCAGCTGCCTTCCAGTACTTAAGGGGACGTAGAAGAAAGCTGGAAGGGAACGTTTTGCAAGGGCATGGAGTGATAGGACAAGGTGTGATGGTTCTAAACTAAAAAAGGGTAAATTTAGATTAGATCTAAGGAAGAAATTCTTCCCTCTGAGCGTGCTGAGGCACTGGAACAGGTTGCCCAGAGAAGCTGTGGATGCCCCATCCCTGGAGGTGTTCAAGGCCAGGTTGGATGAGGCTTTGAGCAACCTGATCTAGTGGCAGGTGTCCCTGTCCATGGCAGGGGGGTTGGAACTAGATGATCTTTAAGGACCCTTCCAACTTAAACTGTTCTATGACTCTATGATACGTGCACACCTCTTCTGTGCACTATTCTTTGCTATTTTGAGGCCTGACCCTCAAGAAAGGCTAATACTTTAGTGCTTAAAGATAACACACAAAATCACAAAAATGGCCAGGAAGGAACAGAAAGTAAGGAAGGGTGCTACAACCAAGGTATTTGAGTTTTTGCATTTCAGATTTAATGGTTAGAGCTGTTTCCCTTTTTCTCACAAAACAGCATCTCTCCCCGCATCCCAGTGCACTAACCTTCTGCTTGAATAACTGATGGGGAAGTGGACAGCCCTCTCAGGCAGGACTGACCTCTCCTAAAGACAACATAAGGAGCTGCTGAAAATGAAAGAGCTGGAGATGTGGTACTTCTCCCAGGCCCCAGGCCTGCTCCTGGAGGGCAGTGTGCTTAGCTGGATGCACAGCAGCACCATGCATCTGTCCTGGTGTCAGGGCAGATCCTAGCTTAAAGACTGAATGGCCATCCATACACAAGGATTTGAAATTGTGAGGCCAGCTATCATAGTCATTGGTGAAACTTTGAAGGGACTTACTCTTCTTGGTCAGAAGCAAGATGACAGTGCAATTTAGGGTGCCGAATTTAACTCTTGCAGGGAATAGCTCTTCTCCAAACATTTGTTTTGGTTTTCTTCACGTTCAAAGGCTAGAAAACATATCTATCTTAACATCAACAGAGGCTCTGTAGAGTGTCAGCTGGAGGTTAATCTCATATAGAAACCGCTCTGAAGAGCTGATAAAAATGAGCTTAACACCCAGCTGCCTGGGGGGGATATGTCTGTATTTAGCAGAAGATGGGATTCTTTACACAGAAGCTCACATAAATGTATGAACAACTGGCGAGATCATGCCTTGTCTTTGAATTGGTTCAAGTACTCTTACTGTTGGCAAATATGTTTTACATATGTGTGTGTTTCAGCCCCCGGGAAAAGGAGAGTAAGTGATGAAATATACCTCCAGAATAAGAAAATAAATCCCAGGAGAACTCTGACTGTAGGGAGATGAGATATAAATGAAGTATGTAACATAAGCAAAAATAAATATAAGTAAGATAAACCAATATATTAATCCATGAGCTAAGCCAGAGGTTTGTCATGATTTTAATACACAGTTTTGTTGCTTTTGAATGTATTGCACCGATGGCCAGTTCAGTTATATTCAGACCGTTATATTTGACTCTGCAGTTTATTTTGAAAGAACTTGAAACCTCAGCCTATTTTAAAATTAAGTTCATCTGTGACTTTCTTGCAAAGGGTTGCAAAGAGTGTCTTCTGACGCCTACTGCCTGCCTCTGTACTGCGGCCAAGTACGAAAACGAGCCTTTGAGCCACCTACATTCCCCTCCCAATGCTGTGCTTGATTCAAAAACAACACTCCTATATATCGCTTGCATGATGTGGACATGCCGTTGGCCTTTGAAAACATTTAACTGGGTTGCAGTAGCAGCAGAGCCTATAAAATTACCTTTCATGAAAATTACTTTAACAGGACAGAACAGTGTGGTATATTCGTGTTCAAGAATATCGTATGAATGAACTAGAAAGTATTGTCAACCAAAGTGGGAGGATCAGTTTCCTGCAAAGTGGAAGTGCTTCTTCAAGAAGAGACTTTGTGCTGCACAAAATTATGGAAGGGTTAAAAGTATTATAGCTGCTCCTCTCTTGCTATTTATGTATGATGAAGCTACTAGAAGTATTACTTGGCACAAATTTATTAACAAGTTCCTTGAAGAGATACTGGAATGTTTACTAGTCTGGAGGGACTTATGTTTTTCCAGTTTGCTATTCCCTTTAAATAGTTTTATTTTCCATTAGCTATAAAATCCTTATGTTTTCACAGTGCTTAAGACAGTAAGGAATATTTTGTCAAAAGAGGTAGCTGAAAGTAAGCAGCACTGAATACTTGATTCACTTACTTTGTCATTCTCTTGTCTTTTCTAATCAGTCAAAACCTAATTTTCATGATACTTTATACTATTATGAATTTGCTTTCAAGCAAAATTGTTTTCATTGACATTGCACACTTTTCTTCTTTTTCCGCACTTTCATAAAAAAATTCCTTATTCATTTCTTTGGGGAATGAACTGCCAAACAAGCCGAAAAAAAATGGAAAGTGCTGAAACGTTATGATTCTCCCTGTACCTGAAATCTTGCCCTGTCCTATTGTCTCAATAATATTGTACAGAGATGTTACATAAAACGTTGTGAGGCACTCTGCTGCTGAGCCTAAGTGTCAAAAGATGAAAAGTTAAACCACCTCATGAGACGTGCTGTCTGCTCCCCTACCTGAAACGCTTGTCCCAATTATAACTACAGTTTGCTTTTAGAAAGCATGTGCCACAGCTTCGACTCCTTCCCTCCTTCCTCCACTCTATGCAGGCGTTCCTTTAATGCGAATTTGCACCTTACAGCTGCCCCAGGGGCTGCCAAGCAAGATCCTGTTCAGCTTTCACAGAAATAAGTCCTTGCAAACTTAGTCAAGGGAGTATGGCATGAAAACAGAAGAGACAATTTGTTAAAGGAGAGCGACATTGCGCAAGATTTCTTCCTCCATGTTTTGAATGATGTCTGAACTGCAATCAAATATACACACATGCATGCATGAAGCATGGTAATGAAAAGGGTAAGTTTGTCTGAAAGCAGGCTGTATATGAGAGTTCGAATATTCCATTTGCAAGCCCTGTGTAACTACAGCTTTCTGACCTCTTCTTGATTTCAAACTCTATTTTACATTAAAAAAACCCAAACAATCCTTTCTTAAAATATAGATGTTAAAATACATAGGTGTTCATTCCTCTTAATATCGCACCTTGATGCCAGATGCTAACTTTCACATGTGTGCTACCCATATTTCTCTACTTCCTGACTCCCATTAGACAGGAGTTTAATGAAAGAGCCATTTTTCATAGTCAGAGGGTATGAGATGTGCATTTGCTTCTAGACGTGTTGGACCAAATGCTCAACCGATAAATCCAAAAGAGCCAAGTATACGACCTGAAGCTTTCCCACTGCCTTTTTTGATAATAAATTATTAAGGTCTGTAAATCAAAGTAGAATACAGCGAAACCCAACCTAGCATGTAGATGGAATGAGTTACCTGGCATGGTTATGGCAAAGCCAACACTTAAAGGATATACTAAATTCTACTTGGCTAAATATCCCAAGGTATCAATCTTAACCAAACTCTTCAGCTTTCCAGAGTGTGAGAATATTTCTGGCTTATTTTGACACTATTTTTGACCACTAAGCAGAAGCACAGGATTCCAGAGCGTAAGTCAAATGAGAGACTGCTTCTTCCATACGTTTCTGAACCTTGAAAAATGCATAATCTAAAAGCCAGTTTCAAATCTGAATGAAATTTTGGATTAAATTAATTTCAGTTCCTATTCTACTGAAATTTCTACAGACATCCATAATCATTAGCTGTTTAAGACAAAGCAAAAGTCTTATTTAAGTGCGAAGGGGAACTGATTTTATTGTGGAATATGTGACACTGCGTAAGCACAAGTTTCCACTACTTTTGCATACTGCGTGAACGCATCTTTTTTTCTCAGTAATCACAAGACAACTTCTGAAGTCTCTGCTGGACTTGAAGACTAAAACTAAAGATAAAAACATTTCAAAAACTGCCTAGTATCTCTCAGGGAAAAGGTCTGATAAGTAAAATACCTTTTGGAGATCAAGGGTCTTTGAGGGTTTGTACAATTTTAGAAAGTCTAGGGCCAAGTTCATCACTGGTGTAACTCTGTTGATTTCAGGATTTGACGGAGCTACATCAGGGATAAATCTGTCCCCTGGCAGCTTGCAGCTAGATGAATATTACTCCATAAGAATAAAAAGACATTGTATTATATTCTCTTTCTTTGGGTTCATGTTAGTTTTCTTTCACATTTACACATTTAGGAATCTCTGAAAAATCTCTTAATAATTAAAGGGTAAGTTCATTAAGTTTCTCATATATATGCTCAATCCTAGTGAAAATAGCATTAATTAGCAGACATATAATTGTTAAAGCTGATGTCCTGTCGGAAATATGAGGCCGCACAAGGAAGGTAATGGCCTGTATTTTTCAGGTTCATTTAAATGTAATAAGCTAACATTGCTACTCCCATTAAGACCTTTGGAAATGTAATTAAATGCTCAAATGACTACTAACATGATTAAACAAAGAATAGGGAAGGTTATTAACTAAGCTTATTAAAAACATTTCACATTCTGTCCTGCTCAACAATAAATTACACTGAAATTTTTTTTAAAGCAAATCAGCTGGCAAGCAACTTTAGCATTATCCTGTTCAGCAGAAGATTAGTGCTGGAACGTTATTGCCTTTTTTTAAAAAAATACATGTTACACAATGGTATTGGTTTTTTTGTTTTGTTTTGTTTTGTTTTTTCCCTGCATATCAAGTCTTTGTTTCTTTGCTAATGCAGTAGAAAGACCTCTTTTTAAAATGCCTACAATCAAATTAAACAATGTGTGTGCCTCTACCTTGAGTTTGGTCTGGTATGCACAGAAGCAAACAGATTTTGTGGAATATATTTATGTATAACTTAAAACATATAGCACTACTATAGTGCTTATTTAATTAAGGCTTTCTTCAGTAACTTGTTATTTTTCCCCATGAAGGTCTATACTGGCATCAAGTTACCTTCTAAGTTACCTTCCCTACTAACCTTATATGAATGAAATACTTCACTTCTGTTCACTGTAGCTCTGTTTATACATTCACTACTATATACATATTTGTCTATATGACAGTGTATTCATCCATAATACATGCATGTGATACCTGACAATGTAATGCATGCATTTAAACATATGTATATTTGCCATCTATATTATACTCATAGATATATGTGTGTATGTGTATACGTGAATGTTTATGAATAACCATACAAAACATGTATTATATGTACATATGTGCATAAATATTTAGTGGTTTTGCCTTATGTTGTGTCACTTTTCAACAATGAACTCTATAGACTTTTCAGAGCGCTGTTCACCAGGATACAAATTTCTGCAGCTACAGTTCAAATTCCTTATCTAAGTTTGCATTTGGTTTTATAAAGATACACACATTTTTGAACACAAAGTACAGCATATTTTAATCACTATTTACCATATCAGTATGTGTTATCTACAAATTCTACCTGCAAGTTTGTTGTGTGTGTGGTGATTTTTTTTTTAAATTTTCTTCCAGATAATGAGAAAGTATGAACGCTACCTCTGGAGTCTATTCTACCACTACTAGAAACACCTTCATTCAACTATGAGTCTCCATGGAGAACTTCCCTTAGAGTTTTATCAGACAAATTGTTCTTGAGCCCTATTCTTACCAATAAAGCACTCATGGACACCCATTATTTTGCCCAGGACTGGAATTTAGAGAACTAGTTTCTAGTCACATTTGTGTCCTCCCACTTGCTCTTTCCAAGCAATGACACATCAGGTTCCTTTCAATTTATCCTGAATTCTAAGAAATTATGAGGAATTACCACTGAAATGGCAGAAAATAGTCTCCCCTTTGAGGACATGAAGCAAGCCATAGGGCCTGCTAATGGAATAGTATTTATGCCTAATAGATGTCGTTTAAAATCTTTGATCCTTTGTCAGATTTTATGTAAAAGATATGTTTTCCCCTTCCAAATATCTAACAAATATTTACAAAAGACATCTGGGTTTTCTGACAACATTGGCAATAAATTTCTACCCAGTAATAGGCCTAAACAACTTTTCAAGAGACTAGTAAGTGGTGTTTTAAGTACAATAAACAAAATTCCTGAAACAGTTTCACTTCATCAGAATAGCTTTCTTGTATCTTTAACTTCTCTTATCAACAGTCCGTAATTTATAACCCTACCAAATGAACAAACAGATGTAGCAACCCATATAAATTGCTGTAGCATTTTTGAAGAGAGAGATTTAGCTGTTTCGACTAAGCAATAAGACGGACCTAACCGTTACTTAGATATGTTTGAGCTTTTGCAGTGCTTTTCGCAGCAGTGTATTGAAGCCATCACCTTCCTCACTTTCTAAATAAATTTCATGATAATACAAACTCCAAGATTTTATAATGCCCATTTCTGTGCACTTAAGGAATCATAGAATGGTTAAGGTTGGAAGGGATCTCAAAGATCATCTAGTTCCAACCCCCCTGCAATGGGCAGGGAAACCCTCCACTACACCAGGTTGCCCAAAGCCTCATCCAACCTGGCCTTGAACACTTCCAGGGATGGGGCATCCACAACTTCTCTGGGCAACCTGTTCCAGTGCCTCACCACCCTCAGAGTGAAAAATTTCTTCCTTATATCTAATCTAAATCTCCCCTCTTTCAGTTTAAAGCCATTGCCCCTTGTCCTATCACTACATACCCTTGTGAAAGCCTGCAGCTTTCCTGTAGGCCCCCTTTAAGTACTGGAAGGCTGCAATAAGATCAGCCCGGAGCCTTGTCTTCTCCAGGATGAACAGCCCCAACTCTCTCAGCCTGTCTTCATAGCAGAGGTGCTCCAGCCCTCGGATCATCTTTGTGTCCCTCTTGGACCCACTCCAGCAGCTCCATGTCCTTCTTGTGTTGGGGACCCCAGAGCTGAATGCAGTATTCCAGGTGGGGTCTCACGAGCGAAGAGTAGAGGGGCAGAATCACCTCCCTCGACCTGCTGGCCATGCTTCTTTTGATGCAGCCCAGGATGAGGTTGGCTTTCTGGGCTGCAAGCGCACATTGCTGGCTCATGTTGAGCTTCTTATCCACCAGCACTCCTAAATCCTTTTCCTCAGGGCTGCTCTCAGACCATTCTCCACCCAGCCTGTGCTTGTGCATGGGATTGCCCCAACCCACGTGCAGGACCTTGCACTTGGCCTTGTTGAACTTCATGAGGTTCTCACAGGCCCATCTGTCCAGCCTGTCAAGGTCCCTCTGGATGGCATCCCTTCCCTCCAGCGTGTCCACAGCACCACACAGCTTGGTGTCATCTGCAAACTTGCTGAGGGTGCACTTGATCCCACTGTCCATGTCACCAACAAAGATGTTAAATAGCACTGGTCCCAGTACTGACCCCTGAGGAACACCACTAGTCACTGGCCTCCACTTGGACATTGAACCATTGACCACAACTCTTTGAGTGCGACCATCCAGCCAATTCCTTATCCACTGAGTGATCCATCTGTCAAATCCACGTCTTTCCAGTTTAGACACAAGGATGTTGTGTGTGTCAGTATCAAATGCTTGCATGGAATTCCACTTGCATGGAATGATCCCGCGTGCCTTCACAAACTACCCTCCATCACTTCACCACGGTCTCTAAGTCGTGCGGTACAGAGAAGAAGCAGGTACTTACATGAATGAAACAGTACTAAATGGTTGCTCAGAATCAGAAACTGAAATACTGACAGTCAGGGATACCTTGTGGCTCTTGGCCTTCCATGACACGCATAGGGTTTCTTGCTTTAAAATCCTCGCATCACACGGGCTTTGCGTAACAGGTGCTGCATTGATTGGAGTTAGCACTTCCTTTGAAAGCTTTGCAGTACCTTTATTTACAAAGTAAGTGAAAGAAAGTGCAGCAAGCTAATGGCATGGACTTTTAGCTAAATGCTTGTTTTAAGGAATATATTCAGCTCTTCTTTTAATAGAATTCAGATCTTCACTGTTCTCCTAAGATTTTGGTGCTGTGTAGTCTGTATTTGACTAAAAGAAAAGAAAATTCCTACTTAGGTTGGATCTTGCCAGAGAAACATACAGTATCTTTTACTCAGCGCTCCATTGTTAAAAAAAAGGAGTGCTTATTTTGTCAATAAAAATTGCTATAAAATACAAACAAAACATATTACGCTTCAAAGATTTCAAAGTAAGTAGTAATAGCAATCGATATAAAACTTGTCAAGTAAGGCTGGTAGCTGCAAGTATTTTAAAAGTACAGGTAACAGACATTTGGGGTTCAGGCAATTTCTTAAGGACTGGCTAAATTATCTGTGGTGGGCTTTTAATTACGCAAAGTACTCCATTTTTGTCCATAATTTGGTTTGTGTTCTTATGTTGTATTAAAAACTGTGCAAAGGTAGGTTGATTCATACTATAACTTTGCTCTATAATATTTCTTTTTCTCACAGAAAAATCCTTGTTCCCTCTGCTCTTGCCATTAAGAATTCATTATGTTAAGGGGATGTAAGTCTGAAGATATTGACCTGCACTCATCTCACTATAATCTTGACAGATCACAGAAGACTGAGGAGAGGATATGTGGAAGAAATCATCAATACACCTGAGATTGAGAATTGGGCCAGTGCAAACTGCATGAGCTTCAACAAGTCAAAATGCAAGGTCCTTCACCTGGGTCGGGCCAATCCTAGGCACAAATACAAACTGGGCACAGAGTGGGTTGAGAGTAGCCCTGAAGAGAAGGATTTGGGGGTGTTTATAGATGAGAAGCTCAACATGAGCTGGCAGTGCATCCTGGGATGTATCAAGAGAAGCGTGGTCAGCAGGTCAAGAGAGGTGATTCACCCCCTCTACTCTGCTCTTGTGAGACCACACCTCGAATACTGTGTCCAGTTCTGGTGTCCCCGCCATGAGAGACGTACATCTGTTGGAGCGTGTTCAGAGGAGGGCCACAAAGATGATCCAGGGGCTGGAGCACCTCTGCTACGAGGACAGGTTGCGGGAGCTGGGATTGTTCAGCCTTGAAAAGAGAAGACTTCGGGGGGACCTAATAGCTGCCTTCCAATACCTGAAGGGAACCTACAGGAAGGCTGGGGAGGGACGTTTTACAAGAGTGTCCACTGACAGGACAAGGGGAAATGGGTTTAAGTTGAAGGACAACAGATTTAGATTAGATTTTAGGAAGAAATTCTTCAGTATTAGGGTGGTAAGACTTTGGAATAAATTGCCCAGAGAAGTTGTGGATGCCCCCTCCCTGGAGGAAGCCAGGTTGGATGGAGCCTTGAGTAGCCTGGTCTAGTTGAGAGGCGTCCCTGCCCATGACAGGGAGGTTGGATTAGATGATCTCTGAGGTCCCTTCCAGCCTATGCCATTCTATGATTCTATGATTCTATGATTATGCTCTTCATCCAGCTACCATGGGGGATGTGTAGGTGTCTTGATTAATAACAATAATAAAAAGACTGTCTGCAGTGGCATCCTTCACAACTAAACTAAAACAATTTTTGAGAAGTCATCTACTAGGAAGTCTAGGAAACTTGCCTGTATCTATCTGGTTTGGAAAAAAATAAGATAAGGGTCTAAAAGAAAATTCTGTTAATTGTCAAACAGCCCTTAGCTGAGCTAGAGGGGAACGACAGTCCTACCTGTCTGTTTTGCTCAAAGTGTCCAGAGGGTAAATCTTTTATTACTGCATATTATAGCTCCCATAGAAATAACTGCTAATCTTCAGCTGTGCCAGTTTAACACACAGAATTGCACAGACTCACTTAGAAGCTCCAGTTTGACCTAATCACGCAAGAGATGTTTCTGATGATGATGCCCTAAGTATCCTATAAGCAGTACTAGCTAGGCAAACAAATATTTCTGAAAGTGCAACTGTCCGTTCCTTCACTGAATGCTAATGAAGAAAACTTCTAAAATTTAGAATATTGAGGGACTAACAATATCTTTAGAACCGTAAAAAAAAAAAATCAAAGAATGGCCTATTTGTATTAGAGCTGGATTCAGTGGTAAATATTAAAATATCCAAGAAAGTTTGTACAGTTTGACAAGAAACAACAGTTGAAAAAAATAGTGGAAAATTGGATTGGGAAGTAGTGAGAGGGATATGGAGTTTAGCACTAAAATACAGATTTTTCATATTGATGAAATGACCAATGAGTAAAGTAGAGGTCAAGCTTTTAATCCATGCCATAGGACTGTTGCTTCATAATAGCATTAAGCATCACCAGCTTGAGGGAGTTTGCCTGGCCATAGGGTTATATGGGTTTCCTTCACACAAATTTCTACATTTCTCTTTTGAGATTCAGAGCTACAAACATGCCATGATTATAATGTCGCATCAAGCTTACACAAGGAAATTGCTATTCCATTTTATACATGTAGAGGTGAGCAACACAGAGACTAAAATTTGCTCTCTGCATGTCCCAGAGCCAATGGCACTATGCTGATTTAGAGCCGCTAACAAGCAAGCCCCAAGAGATTTGCTCACAGCCACAGGTTAAATCTGCAGCTTGTCTCTCAAGGGTCAACTGGATGCAGTTACATTTCTTCACACATTTTCTTCACACAACTTCTATTTTTAATGACAATTTTCCTAAAGCTAGGCGAGATCTATTTGTGCAATCCCCCTGGGAACTAAAGGTATATTTTGCGTCTTAAGGTAGGATCTGCATCACAGTTTCTGATCAGATGTCCTTCGTAAATACAATACAGCCTTGATTTTCAAGTGGAAGAGAGAACTGAAAAACAGATGTGTTCCAAATCTGGGACATTTTTTCCTCTCAATAAACATGACAAATCTCAATTCTTTCTAGTACTCACATCTATGTATTTAAACAACTCAATAATGAAAGCCAGGGCTTTGGACAGCAGCTGACCATTCATCAACGACACTTGGTATCAAGTGAATCCATAAACAGATTATTTTTTTTTTCCTCAGTAAATGCTTTTAAATATAACTTGTCATAGAAAAGCACAAATGATTCAAGGACAAAACATCCTCCTCTGCTTATTGTCTCTGCTGACGGATTTGTGTCTACCACCAAAACCAAACATATTTCATTTATAGCCTAAGAAATATTTACACCAAGTTAAAAATCCCACAAGACTTTTCTTTCTTTTCTTGTTGTACTTTAAAATTATTTTTAAAATTTGTCTTCTGTTTCTGCTTTAAACACGCCACTCAGCAGTATCCCACTTCAAGACAAGTCACTTGTGTTAGACTGGAATCTCCTTTTGTCACAGAAAACTGTAAAATCATTGATTAGCAGCTGCTGCGTGAAGCTGATAACAGGGAATTACTTTCCTTTACATTAGAGAAATCAGTCCCTGCATATTTCCAGTGTTTCTCCCTGCTCCTTCTGTGTTGAGGTGACTCAACATTGCAATGCTTCACATCACTCAGCTTGGATGGCTTTGGCCACCTAAGCTCTTCTTGGGCTTGTGTTAGTCCCAGCCAGTTGACAGACACCTTTCGTGCTCATTAAAGAAACAGTTAAAAGATACAAGAGATGACAGTGAAGAGAAAAATCACAGAGATGAACCTTGAGAGGCCTGACAAAAACCTTGGCATGGCTTTGATCTGATGCATCTCGTTAAGACTCAATATGAGCCGGCAATGTGCTCTTGTGGCCCAGAAGGCCAACCGCATCCTGGGCTGCATCAAGAGGAGCGTGGCCAGCAGGTCGAGGGAGGTGATTCTCCCCCTCTACTCTGCCCTCGTGAGACCTCACCTGGAGTACTGCATCCAGTTCTGGAGTCCCCAACATAAGAAGGACATGGACCAGTTGGAGAGGGTCCAGAGGGGGGCCACGAAGATGATAAGAGGGCTGGAGCACCTTTCCTATGAGGACAGGCTGAAAGAGTTGGGGCTGTTCAGCCTGCAGAAGAGGAGGCTCTGGGGTGACCTTATAGCGGTCTTCCAGTACCTCAAGGGGGCCTACAAGAAAGATGGGGAGAGGCTGTTCAGGAGGACCTGTTGTGATAGGACAAGGGGTAATGGTTTTAAAATACAGGGAGGTAGATTCAGGTTGGATATTAGGAAAAAATTTTTTACCATGAGAGTTGTAGAACACTGGAACAGGTTGCCCAGAGAAGTGGTGGATGCTCCATCCCTGGAGACGTTCAAGGCCAGGTTGGATGAGGTCCTGAGCAACCTGATCTAGTTGGAGATATCCCTGTTCCTTGCAGGGGGGTTGGACTAGATGACCTTTGAAGGTCCCTTCCAGCCCTAAGCATTCTATGATTCTATGATTCTATGATTCTATGACTCTGGTATAAATTACATAAATTAGATGGACCTAATGAGTAATGTATATAATGAAGGTGTATAGAGCCCTGTGTCAAGTTTGTAGCTGTCAGTTAAAAGAAAGCATTGTCAGATTTTCTCCAGTGTTTTGCTACAGACTTGCCTAATAGCCTTGGGCATATCAAGTTTTTCTGATTCCATGTCTCCATCTATCAAGATGGAATAACAGCACACATAGTGAGAACGAAGCTATACACACTCTGAAGCCCTTAGGTAGGAGTTCAGCATTGCTAGTCATTACATATATATAGAGTGAGACCTTCCCAAATTACTCAGTTCATAAATCATAGTTTTATTTAGTCAGCTCCAGCTAGGCTGCTCTTTCCCTCTCCTCTCTAAGATATCAGATACACAGAGCCTGTGAATGCAGCTTATCTCAGTTACTGCTACAGTAAACGTCTCCTGCCGAATTCCAGCCCAGACTCAAAAGCCCAGGTACCCAGCGACCTGGGAGGGCTTGTGAAGTCTATCCCAAAAGCTCTTCAGCAAATCTTTATTGCCATCAGGACTTGAAATAAATGAATTAAAGCTACCACAGGTATATTTATATGTGCTTAGCATCACACATCCTGGTGCCTGTCCTAGGTGCTGCTTCTCTTTCTCCAATTTTCTAGCCTAGCCCTTCTCTCTTTGATCTTGAATTGAATTTTATACCCCCGATGCAGAAAATTTTATGCCCAAGAGGCAGAAAAATTTCTCTTAGGTAGCAGTAACAACCTCTGAGGAGCCTGAACAATAATTTGTGATTTGAAATCAGGTTAGCTCTGAACACAGCATGAGTATTTGTCTCTGACTGGTGTTAAGGTTGCTTCTGGATCATTTTTCCTGTTATTTCAATCTGGAAAAAGGTGTTAAGCACAAAAATTCACAAACATATTTGCTACCATGAGCACGAAACCATTTAATATTTAATAGTCAGAAATTTATATGAAAAAAAAATATTTAGCTCAGTATTATCTGCAATGTACAACACTGGTAAAGTATAATTCACATGCTGGAATATGATTCATACCCTTACAGTTACCTGGGCAGACCTTGGGTCCTGGCAGGCAATCAGTGAGAGATCAGGCACTTATCCTATTGGCTTAGCAGATGATGTGTTAGCTCTGTCTAACTAGACAGAACACTTCATCAATTCACTGTAACTGTGGAATAACAAAGTACATCTCCAGGTGTTTCTTTTCTGCAGCACAAGGTTTGTCCCTGCAAACACCTTTTCAGAAATACTTCATTGCCTGGTTTCATTACTTATCTCTACGTTGGACATAAAATGGCGACAGTTTCTTAGATTAATGTGGAAGATATAGTTAGAAAATTAATGCTAATAAACTTGCATCCTACTCCTGACATATTTTACCTTCATTTGTCTTCATTTTTTTTCAACTTTCCTTGGTGCCCATCGTTTTTCTTTGAGATGCACTGTACACACTTCATGCAACATAACCGGATTCTCTAACTAATCCTTACCACTTATCTGTTTCCCAGACTTCGGCTCCAATGCCGTGCTTTGCAACCTTCACATAGGATAGCCTCTCCAGCGTTCTACAGTTTTGCTACTACATAGCTATACAAGCTTAACATAGAGAATTAGGTACAAGAAGAGGAGAAGGCCAACATCTGTGTACCCTGACAGCAGGCGATGCTTCCTTAGCTGATTGCAGCTCCTACTGCTATTTTGCCTGTGTTAAATCTGAACACCACTTGCTCTCCCCCATTCTCCTACCTGTAATTTGTGCCATCCTCAAAGCCCTGTGCTGCTACAGTCTCTCTGAGTCCTCCAAAGGCAGAAAGAAGCTATGGCTGACTCCACACACATCCTGATCCCACACGTTTTCCTGGCAGCCTGGAGATATGCAGCCCTATTATACCTCCTGTTGTTAGCATGCATTCCCATTCCACAAACAGATGCAAACCGTTACTCAAACCCGCCATTTACGACCAGCAATATCTGTCTACAACAGGAGATAACAAACCCCACTTTGAAACACCTGATAGGTCGAGAGAAATGACTGCAAAGGAAAAACTGCACCTTCATTACAACATTCCTTGTGAGACAGATCTCTATTTCAAAATTCTTTATCAATAGGATTATTCCTTCTGTGTATTCATATGTATCTGTTGGCCTCACCAATTTGTTTTCAGTATCTGTGCATGGGAAAGAGAACTGAACTCTATCAGGATGCACACACATCATCAAGAGAATTTATTTTATCTATGTTCCAGATTACAAATTCTGCCCTCTCTTATATCATGAACTCCCTCTAACTTTATTAGTAAAGGTTCAAAGATAATGAGAAGTGATGGATTTTGGTGATAGAATCCAGCTTGATGTTAGGTTTGTAGGTCATGCGCATAGTGTTGGCAGTTAGCAGTAAACATTTCTTACTTGTAAAAGGCAAAAATTTGATATGGAAGTCACTGAATGATAATACACCCAGAATTCCTAAAGGCTATTTACAGTCATTTTTCAGCCTGGAAATCCACATTAAGCCATTTCCTCCTCTCACCAGTAATCAGAAAGCCTAAAACTGAGCATAAGGTTCTCTTTCCTTTAGTATACTACTGGATGAAAATGGATTGCATATTTGATGAGGAAAGAGAAATTTGATTTTGTATGTCAGAAGCACCACTGAACAGAAAAAACACTTATCAGAAAGAACTATGACAAAGAAACACAAGATACACGGTTTTACTGAGATGAATACTAAAAGAACTGTAAAAGGCAAGCTTAAAATGTTCCTATATATGAACTTCCAGTTATTCACCTGAACGTATTCATGCTTTGATTTTAGGGGTAATTCAATTCTAAGGCCTATATCTACTATGACCATGTAATTTTCCTACCATGTTACAATTCAAAATCAGAAGCCCAGGAACCATAGAATGGTACTACACTCTTGTCCTTTATTGTTGATTAATCATTGCAAAACAGATTTCTGACAAACAGCAGATTTAGCAGTCAGACACAGCACTTATTACACTTATTCCTGTCTGTCGCTTCTCATTTAAAAAATATGCTAACTACAGAAACATCGCTTGAGCTTCTGGGGAAAGCTTGCATGTCTAACATCAGAAAGTAGCCTGAGGATGTAATTCAGCATGAGTATCTGTTAATGAAGACTATTCCTGTCATTATTGTTATTATCTACTAGGGAGACTGAGAGATGGAAGGAATTGTTTGTTTGTCAATGTTTAATTTTCCCCCATCTGAAAAACAGCAGGGAGTAAATGTGTATCTTTAATGACATGACTTATATAACACAAACCAATCTTCACAGGAAATCCTGATAAATACAATACGACTAATGGAACTTAAGGATATGTTATAATATTTTTACTAGATACTTCATTTTTTAATTACTGCTTTGCTTCCAGATAGACTATATTCCATTTTATAACTCAGATGTGGTTTTGTTTGCCTCAAGAGATTTGAAAGTTTCCAAGCTTTTTTTTTTTCTTCTTCTCTTTCAAGTGTATCCACATTTGCACTGTAGATGTTCATGTTACTGGAATATATTCAGTGATTTTTTGTTCAAGACTCTTCAAACTCTTTTCTGAACATTGCTAATAAAGCCTGATGTGCTTTGGTATCATTCAGCAGATGGCTAAACAGAGGACGTCAAAGAAAGATGGAGCAATCAAAAAGATCTGTGCAACCAGTCTTGATACAGCTACCTGACCTCTCAGCTCCTGCCTTGTATCTTTACTATGATGTCAGCTCTCCAGTTCCCTTCTAAAAATGTACGTTGATCCCTGATCCTATACAATCACATCTTTTAGAATTTTGTCTAGACTGTCTAGACTAAACTCTTTGGGGGCAGAGGGTATTTCTACAATTTTTTTCTAAATCTATGCTCAGCTGGAACTCCTCTCCTGCCTTTTAGTAATATGATTTGCAGGTAAATTTGCCATTCATAGTTTTGTGAAATGATTTTACATGCAGAAAAATAAAAGTACTGCCATGTCTTGCTCAAAGGGACTTCACTCACACAAGGCAGGTACCACTCAAGTTAATGACAGCAGCTGCTTTTCTGGCCAGACAGAAACCCCAGGATGAATAGTTACGGGCTTTAAAGCAGTCGGCGAAATTCTGGTCCTACTCAAGTCAATGGCAGACCTCCAAGTGGACTTTGGATTTCATCCTCTAAGGAAGAGAGGTGCCCCGTATAAACAACTGGAGTTAATTCCTATACAGCTTATCAGAAGCATTAATATAGTCGGCTTTCTGCAGACCAGACTGTTAACTCTCCTTTCAGCTCTTCAGTTCCACACATGTAATGCCCTACAGGCACAAATTCATACTTCTATCCCATTGTGGCTGTAAAACATAGCCCTGAAACTCGTATAAAAGTCTACTAATCTCCAAAGAAATGTTTTTAAAACACTTATGCCAGAAAGCATTGCAATACTGTGTTGTCATGTAAGCTTGCAAAGTGAAAAATCGCTTACCTAGTTTTACTTCATTTTTAGTGACTGTGACTTTCGAGCCTGATACCTTCACTGTACATTGAGCAGGAAGTTTAGGAGATGCCCAACTCCTCAAGATCCACAAAGATCAATAAGAGTCAATTAAAACTAGTTGTACTCCAACAATCTCTTAGTAAGAAACTAAGAAAAAATGAACTACCAATCTCCTAAGGTGTTAAACATCCTAAAAACCTTAAATTTCTTCTCTGAAAAGCCACACAAGATACTATCTAGAAACTGTATTAAATGAAAGTACTGTGGCAGAAGTAATAATTGTTGCTTTGGACAGTATTTGTAAACAAATGCTTAAAATGCTTAAAATGAGAAGTAAACACTTAAAAAGACATATTACTTATCAGCCTAAGAAGTACTAAAGGATGACTTAGACATTTAGTAGCACACAGCCTTTCAGTGAGTCTTGGATTCAGTGTCTAAAGTAGAGTTTAGAATAGGTCTCAAGTCACTTAGACAAGTAAATTGTCTAAGCTTATTCATACTTTAAGTCATCCCAGAAGCAGACAGGCTGAACGCTGAGCACCCAGCAGCAACATTGCATCAGCTAGGATGTATTTTGTGAAGTTCTCCTTCAAATCAAATTATGGCAATCCACAGTGAAGGTTTAGCCTAAGTGAAACTCGCAGTAAGAAACTCAGGATTTGGAATGTTGCCTTTTTTTTTTCCCATTTTTAAGTATTAACGTTTTAAAGATCAAGGGCCAGCCTCTGTCCCATGTTCTATGTGCAGAACTCCTACTGTTGTCAGTGGGAGTTTCACAAACATATCTGGGGCAGAATGTGACCTTGTTATGTACGCAGCCTTTTTGGGTAACATTAAAATTTCAAAATTGCCATCAATTAGATTTACATCAAGGGTAGTTTTGATAAAATGGCTAATAAGGAACAGAACATCGCGCTGACCTTCAGAGAGATCACCATCTTTTCTTGGCAACTTGTTCAATGAATTGAAATTATGAATCCCAACAGACATGTATTTATTTTGCCATACAAACTGCTAATACTCTGGTGACTATGAAATCCATATGTTGATTCTATGAAGAAGGAATAAACAAATGGGAAAAGGGATTTGGTGCAGATTTTTAAAAACATCATTGAGAATATTATAAAAGCTCACCTGAGACAACAACACAATTAATCAATGTTTAGTACCTTATAACCAACCACTGTTTACCTGCTTTTGCTTGAAGACTGACTGTAAAGCAATAGATCTGATTGCAAAGAAAATGTAAAAAAAGAAGGGGGGAAAACATATTCCTTCCCTTTATTCTAGGCAAAACTCCCAATCAACGAATAAGTACATTCTAAGTAAAAACATAAGGTTGGAACCCCAAATTATAAGCACACTGTGAATTGCACTCCTATGACACATTTATCCTCAGCAAGCAGACTGTATTCTATCAACATCTATCACTAGTTTGACCAGCTTTTATCCCTATAGTATTAGCATTTCAGCTAAGGATTATGTAACGAATATCTTAAATAACATTCAGAAAGGGGACAGATGACATTTGTTTCAAGGAGAAATTAAAATATTAGCAGAATACATCAAATTTTAAAGATTAGAAAGTCAAACATGCATAAATACACATATGTAAAGCTAAAGTCCCTATGATAAACAAAAATATTATATTTATTATTTACTTTGATAGATCTTGCTTTTTCCAGTAATTATTCAGCACAAATAAACCTAATTTGCAGCAGAAAATCAATGCAGCAGAGCACTCAAGTACATTATGAGAGTCCTAATATAGCCAATGGGTTGTGTACCCTTCTCTTGTAATTTATACGTACTGTGTCCTCACTTGTGATGGCTTAAATTACACGTCTGAGAGGATCAAAGTGGAAAGGATATACAACGTGACAACTTTACCACAGAAGGTAAGAAAATGTGCTGTTCCAGGTGATGCTAGTAGGAAGGGAAGGGAGTAGGACTCAGTCTCTTGTTACCTCAACCAATCCGTACCTGCTGGATCATGAGTTCACAACTGGAAGCAGCCTAAAACATGGGAACTACCCAGTGCCATAAGAGCCATAAGTGAGAAGAGCATGGACAGGGGCTTCCTGGGGACCCTCTGGTGGAAACCACTTGGTTAGAGCACTGAAGTGTGTCATACCCCTTGTTCTCCCAATGGCGTTACATAAGGGGAAACAGAAATGAAAGCCCATTGCTGGAAGCAGGCTCCACCACTATGCTGTTGAGTTTGAAATAACCTCTCAGAAGAGATAATTATTTTCAATAATGTAAATACTTTTCACCTGCTCGCAAACAGCATACTGGAAATCCTCAGTCATGGTATAACTCCAATCTGAGCCAGAATCCACACAAACAGTAACTAATAGTTGAAAATGTCACTTAATGAAGGCAAAAGGATGGTCACGGAGTGGTTATTTTATGAAAAGGAATGTTTAAATCAACGCCAGGTTAGGCTCTGTGAATACACTGCAACGATCCTCAGCTTTCCAGGCACTCTCATAATATAATATGTTTTTCAACAAGTTGCACAGCCTCAGGCATTCAGAACGTGTTAAGGGTTCAAGGTGAATGGAGTATGATATTTCGGGTCAATGGCACAACTAAGACGTACTCATAACCAATCTGTGAAATTGATTCCTTGCATATACTCGCTGTCAATCCCATCTTTCCTAGTTATATGGCAATAGAGTCTGCAACAGCCGAGAAATTATTCAGGGACACATGTGAGCCCACACAGTCCTATCCTATATTCTTAAAACAGTGAAAATCAGATTTAAGATGTCTGACTTCAGATGCACTGCCCAGGAATACTCATATTTAGAGAGGAAAAAGCTTCTGTGAAAGGATAAGAACATTCCACTGGTCAGAGTCTAAGCTAACTACTACCTGACTCAAGTTTCAGAGAAATATTCTCAATCTCCAGCCAGTCCTTTACTGTTCATTAAAATATTTTCACTTTCTTCAGCAGCAATAACACTGCCAGAGCAAGAAGAAAATTATGCAGCAGAAGGTAGAATGGCAAGTGAAATAATTCCAAGTTGCACAGCTCATCTTTTCAGCCTAACTTTGTGCTCAGGTTCATTTAAATTAAAGTGGTAAACTATTAATTTCTTTATATTTGCCATGGCAAGATAAATGAATAAATCTGGCAATATATTTGGTAGAGATTTTTCCTCTTAAAAGAAAAAAGAAAAAAGTAAAAATCTTATATAGGCATTTTCCATTAGGAAAACTAAAATCACTTTATGGACTGTCAGTATAATACAGAGAGTCATTTTACTTAATGTAAGAACCAGCATCCAGGAGAAAGAAAGCCTTTTGAAAAAGCCCTTCAGCAGATCAATAGAAGGGCTAGGAATGAGAGAAAGGAGAAAGCCCAAATTAAAAATTATATTACATCAAGTTTAAGAATTTACAGCACTTTTTTTTTTGGTGAAATTCAGCCTCACCCTCACGTGTGCTTAACCCTTTCCCTTATGACTGACTATGCCTTCAGCCAGACTTGGGCACCTTGGCTAACAGTCTGCATGGCTGCATCACAGGTTTGCTCCAGTTTACACACTGCATGTCAGACAGGCAGAGTGCCTGCCTTCGGGAAGATGTGCTGCCTCTTGGTGCGGTCTGTGCCCCCAGGCATGACATCTCATCAATACAACCACATGGCTTTCAGACCAGAGCTGCCTTCTGCGCAGCCAGATCGGAGCATGGAGCAGAAGGAAGTGGGATTTGTCAGTACCAGTCTGCCAATGCTGTTGGATTCAGCACATGATATAGGGAAACAGGTATTAACGAGCATATCATAGAATCGTAGAATGGTTAGGGTTGGAAGAGACCACAAAGATCATCTAGTTCCAGCCCCCATGTCATGGGCAGGGAAACCCTCCACTACACCAGGTTGCCCAAAGCCTCATCCAACCTGGCCATGAACACTTCCAGGGATGGGGCATCTACAACTTCTCTGGGCAACCGGTTTCACTGCCTCATCACCTTCAGAGTGAAGAATTTCTTTCTTATATCTAATCCAAATCTCCTCTCTGTCCGTTTAAAGCCATTGGCCCTTGTCCTGTCACTACATATCCCTGTAAAAAGTCCCTCTCCAGCTTTCCTGTAGGCCTCCTTTAAGTACTGGAAGGCTGCTATAAGATCAGCCCGGAGCCTTCTCTTCTCCAGGCTGAACATCCCCAACTTTCTCAGCCTGTCTCCAGAAGAGAGGTGCTCCAGCCTTGAGATAATCTTTGTGGCCCTCCTCTGGACCCGCTCCAGCAGCTCCATGTCCTTCTTGTGTTGGGGACCCCAGACCTGAATGCAGTATTCCAGATGGGGTCTCACGAGAGCAGTAGAGGGGCAGAATCACCTCCCTCGACCTTTCTGGGCTGCAAGCGCACGTTGTTGGCTCATGTTGAGCTTCTCATCCACCAGAACTCCCAAGTCCTTTTCCTCAGGGCTGCTCTCAATCCATTCTCCGCCCAGCCTGTACTTATGCTTGGGATTGCCCCGACCTATGTGCAGGACCTTGCACTTATCCTTGTTGAACTTCATTAGGTTCTCAGAGGCCCAGCTCTCGAGCCTGTCAAGGTCTCTCTGGATGGCACCTCTTCCCTCCAGTGTGTCCACAGCACCACACAGCTTGGTGTCATCTGCAAACTTGCTTATGACTTATATCCTATAGCAGGAGACACAGCACAGGTAAGGCTGTTGCTGCTGCCCCCTTCGACAACTATAGCCCAAGCTCCCCAGCAGCCCTCAGCTGTATCAAGTGATGTTCCAGCTCCAGAAATCTCCACAAGCAACATGTGAAAAGTTGTTCATGATAAAACATGATAGTGGAAAATATTCTTGGAGAATACTGAAAGCTACAACCCAACAGATGCACGGAACGAATTCATAAATGTTTCCCAAGATCTCATCTAAGATCAGAACTTGACCTCCCTGGGTCAGGGGCTTCCACATTCCTAGGATGCCTAGGCATGAGAAGGCCATGACTGCGACAGCCATGTAACCACCGCATATCCCCACTCTCCGAGGATATTTTGGAGTTATGACAGGAACAGCCTGGACTAATAAAATAAGGGATTTGCACTGAAATACTGCATGACCCATCTATAGAGGGTAAAATTAACTTACTAATATCAAACCACATAAATCACAGAGATGACTAACCACTCCCATTTACTTTCAAAAGATGAAGCAGCTTACAGAACACAGAAGTAATCCCCTGCAGCCAGGATGTCAAAAAAGAGGAGAAAAGTGCTTAAAATACACAGATCAAACAACTAATACCAGGTCTGATATCTTTGCTTTTTCAAGTGGCTCTAGATTTATTGAAGCAGATTCTCATCTGAAGTAAATCAACATCCTTCATTAAATCAATTAGCAGTGTTTTCCTGACTCTCATTAGATGGTGATTGGGCTGCTGGAATGCCTGTGGTCAGGAAGCACTGGAGTAGTCTCAGGAGGACACACATTGTTGTCATGAGACTTCCTGCTCCCAGTGACCTTCCCAGGAACAGGCAGAAGTCACCGCTCCAGAAAGAGCAGGTTTCCATACAAAAGGTGCTTATATGTAACGCTTATCGGAGGAAGATGGGTTCTGAGAGTTACTGTGTAGTTCTTTGGGGTAAGGAGGAGGTGAGATTAAGTATTAATTGGTCAAACTAATTTTTAGGTTTCAGGGGTTTTATGTTGGCTGACAAAACAAGCCAGCCAAGTAGCAAAGATTAAATAAAGTCTTTTAAATTTGGCTTATCAGCCATGACCATTGCCAGTAGTACTATTTTGATCCATAAAAGTTGAATAAAACTTCAGAGCTTTATATGACACTAAAATTATGCATGCTGATAGCTTCTCCAGATGCTGAAAAATAGTGCTTGCTTCATTGTGCTCTGTAACACTTCAAAGCAAGGACTTGTACAAAGAAACGCTTCTGATACGTGATCTTAATTTTCACCTGATTTTTGGATTCAGTAAGCACAGCTGTTAACACCTCCAAACTTTAAAGCAAACAAAGAAACCAAAGCCAAGACTGGTCTTTGGGGTCAAAAGCAATAGGGTCACTTAAGCAGAGGTGGTGATATCAAATAGAAGCAGAAAAAAAAAAAATAGACCAGAGTTAGAAAAGTACAAATTTTGACTGAAACTGGATCTGTCATTTCTCTGTCTTCAGTCTACTGACAAATGGCTGGTCAGGTACAATCATAGTTTCAAAATATTCGTTAAAAGATAACAGGATTATTGCTAGTTTATAGAAAGATCTTTAACAGGTTTCTATCCTTTTCTAGAACCTACACTCTCAGTTGCATGGCTTGTTTTTTGCTTTATGCCTCCAGCCAAGCTCTTTCAGCTTTCCAAGTATCTGATCATGCAGGTTTATTTGCAGTTTACAGAAATAATGAGAAGATAAGCGACTTCAAACCTGGCCCTCCATCATTTAACTTTCAAACAGGCTAAATCCTGAGGGCAAATTTCATTCTGGGTACAATGTACTCTATTCTGGTTCACTGACCATGAAATTCCCATCCTGTCAGGACCAAGATTTGTATTTCTGTTTTGCGGTACATCCGCTGAACCAGGCCTGTCATTGCTATCTTAAACTTTTCTCCCCAGCATTATCATGCTTTTTCTCTCCTCTCATAAAGTACATTTGGAGATGAGGCTCCATTTAAACACCTTCATGTTTGCCTTATTTACCTTCAGAAGATGTCCCGAACTAACTCCTCTGATGACACTGTAATAGCAAAAGATGTTCTGTTGACCAGGGGCACAGTAAGAAGCACAGTTCGGCTCCTTTGATGTCAATATCTCAGTAATTGCCTTAATCAGGAGGCAGCAGAACCTTTTCCTTCCAAGCAAAAATGGTATCGACTTGTTTGTATGAAGTGCAACAGCTAGAGCAGAAGAAACAGCCTTGCCGGCACAGTCACAGGCTGTCGTTTGCGACTCTCGTCAGAGACAGAGGGGAGACAAGCTCACGAGACGAGCTCCTCCAATGAAAGTTTTCAAAACCCAATGTACTTCTGAGAGAAATTTAAATTACAAAAGCAAAAAAGTCATAGAAAGGCTGTCAGCTGGCTTGGTTTTCTCCCTCTTCTGAACAATAGAATAACTGTGATGCACTCCTTAACTCAAACCTTCCCATGTCCTTTCTTTTTAAAAGAGAGTCTCATCAGTTCAGGTGAAAGGGGCCACACTTCCCTCTACTTTGATCTAAAACAGCTCTCAGAGGAAAGAATCCGCTGCTTCCATGAAAGACCTTCTGCTCTTGCTCTGAACATATTGGCCCCTCTGGTTTACACAGCAACTCTCCTCTCTCCAGATGAATAAACACGACTTGCATGCAACACCTTGAGGAGTAATCACCTTTTCTCACAATTTCATGTGTAGCTTTCAGCAATTATATCACAAAAAAAATCATAGAATCATAGAATGGTTTGGCCTGGAAGGGACCTTAAAGATTATCTAGTTCCAACCCCCCTGCAATAGGCAGGGACACCTTCTGCTAGATCAGGTTGCCCAAAGCCTCATCCAACCTGGCCTTGAACACTTCCAGGGATGGGGCATCCACAACTTCTCTGGGCAACCTGTGCCACTGCCTCACCACCCTCAGAGCGAGAATTTCTTCCTTATATCTAATCTAAATCTGCCCTCTTTGAGTTTAAATCCATTGGTCCTTGTCTTATCACTATGTACCCCTGTAAAAAGTCCCTCTCCAGCTTTCCTGTAGGCCTCCTTTAAGTACTGGAAGGCTGCAATAAGATCTGCCCGGAGCCTTCTCTTCTCCGGTGAACAGCCTCAACTCTCTCAGCCTGTCTTCATAGCAAAGGTGCTCCAGCCCTCAGACCATCTTTGTGTCCCTCCTCTGGACTCGCTCAACAGCTCCATGTCTTTCTTGTGTTGCGGACCCCAGAGCTGAATGCAGTATTCCAGGTGGCGAGGTCTCATGAGAGCAGAGTAGAGGGGCAGAATCACCGCCTTTGACCTGCTGGCCACGCTTCTTTTGATGCAGCCCAGGACACGGTTGGCTTTCTGGGCTGCCAGCACACATTGCTGGCTCATGTTGAGCTTCTCATCCACCAGCACTCCCACATCCACTCACGGCTGCTCTCAATCCACTCTCCGCCCAGCCTGTGCTTGTGCCTGGGATTGCCCCAACCCACGTGCAGGACCTTGCACTTGGCCTTGTTGAACTTCATGAGGTTCACACGGGTCCACCCTTGAAGCCTGTCAAGGTCCCTCTGGATGACATTCCTTCCCTCCAGCGTGTCAACCACACCACACAGCTTGCTGTCATCAGCGAACTTGCTGAAGGTGCACTCAATCTCTCCAAATCCCAAATTTTCCCTGAAAAATCAGGTAAATCTTATCTTTCCAGAAATGTGGTGTGTCACACTCGGGTACATAATGAGAACATAGCTGTGGGTGTAGCTCCGTCAGCACAGGTGCACACGCTGCAGCACAGTCTTAGCAGTGCAGATGTGCTGGCCTGTCCCCAGGGAGGTGGCTGACACCCGGGGCTGGGGCTGCCCTGGTGTCCCCAGCTGCGCTGTTCCGACGGACCGGGGAGCCCCTCTGCTCCTACTGTGCTGCTCCCGGTAAACTGGATTGATGGCTTTGCAAGCTGCATTTATAGACACAATAAAGGCCATCACTTTCTTTCTGGTTTTTGTACTTTCTACAAATCAAGGGACTCACAGCGCCCCTTGATGTGATGAAAATACACGGTAAGAGCCAAACGTATGAAGTATACATTTTCTCCAGCATATTTTTGTGGGTAAGGATTCTAGTTCACAGAACACTAAGGACGTATTTTTTAAAAACTCAAATTTTCATCCACAATCTCTCTGAATTACAATAGTTATAAATAAATGTAGCCTATTGTATGGTGCTTTATTTCCCGTTATAGTTGTCAATTGACAGTTTTCAAGTAGCACCTTAATTTTTTCAAAAGAATTTTTTCCCTACCTTTTTTTTTCAAGAGAGATGTAAAGTAGAATGGAGCCATTCTTTCAGTTAATCTGTCTCATCTAGCTGGTATTAACACTTTGGGTCTACTCCTTTAAGAAAATAAAGTGCTGCTTACAACAATTCTGCCAAGGTTTTTACAGAAGGCAGTTTGACTGTTTTCTAATACTGTATTTGTCGTAAATCATGCATTTCTCTTTCCATATAAAGCAATTAACAAACTTAGGATGCAAAGCTGCTCAGCAAAGCACTATTTCTGTCTAACCAAGCAGAACCTCCTGCTGCCTGCTGCTCTGTCTACCCTCGCCGGGGTGACCCCACCACCATTTCTCCCACTGAGCCACTCCATCCTCCTGTACCTTGGGACTTATTTTCTGCCTTGAAGCTTATGGAACAATCTTCCTATCTCCTTTTCTGGCAGGTTGTATGCAGTCCAAGGTATACTTTGAAAGGCAATGCAAGCCTACAGCATTTATGTAACCCCAAATTAGAGAGTAAATGGAATAAAGGGGCTGACACAAACCATATAATTTAAAAACTATCGAGGAATGATAAGGAAGTTTTATTACAGAGCAATATAAAGACATTTTATCTTGTCATCAGCTGGTAGCAGGGTGTATGTACCCCTTAACGGACTGCAGACAGCTATGGCTTGCAAATGACACAGCTATTTGCTTTAATCACTAAATGCGCTGAAAGAAAATGAGATTTTTTTGGTTCCAGCTTTATATTTTTTCCCTGTTCTTTGGCTTTTACTTGAAGAAACGGAGAGAGAAGAACTAGTTACACTTGTGCTCTGCCATCCACTTTGAAGAACACATCTTTTTCTTTTCCATGTGTATTGATGCCCAAGTATCATCATGAGATCTTGAAATTATAACAGCCATTTTCACCATCCACCCCTCTCTCAGTTTTCCATCTCTCTGGGATACCCAGTCATCACATATACAAGAAGTCAAGTTACAGCAAACTCTGCTCATGTAGTTGCGTCTCCCAAAGAGAAACTAACATATTACAAATTTAAAGCTACTTCAAGATCTACTTCAAAATTCCTGAGTTCCTAATAATTTAAACTTTTTTAGACGAAATGTACTCATGCAACAGTATCATACAGTGAGTGTTATATTGGTTACAACATATATGTTCATGAAAGTATGTAATATTACTCTGATCATAAATAAATCCTTAGAATATCATTTTATCTTGAATAAGAAAGTATGGAAAATGGCTTAATAGGACTTCAGTTAGTCTAGGTAAAGTTAGATACATATCTATTGGATGACAATTCTATGAATTTTCATGTCAATATTGGTGTGTCAACAGTATTGAAGTGCATGTTTCTTTTCCTTTTTTTTTTTTTTAAATTTATAACCAGTAGCTACAGTGTGAGAAAAAGCTACTATTCGCTCTGCATCTTTCACCTTCTGATGAACAATAGTTCAGTCTGGAAATCTAATATGTCTAGGTGAAAAGAGTGGGCCTGCAAATGCGCTATATTCATACAGCAAGACAGCAGCTCTCAGAAAAATAATACTCCAGGTTTCAGAAGCGCTTTTTGAAGGATTAAGTTACAAAATAAGTTTCTACTGATCTGATAATGCTTTTTTTTTTTTTCCCTGAAGAAAAGATTTCTGTGTAACCTCTCTTTTATGAAGTTTGATGAGATCAGAGAATGGCAGTGGCAGATCATTACCCTTTGCAGTGGCTTTGCTTGTTTCTGCAGTCTAACGCGCTTCATATTCTTCAACTAATTGATTTGGGCTCTACAATTCAGTGGGGAATTATGTTTTATCTACACTGCTGTTTACTGTCACACACAGCTGATACCATATTTCACCATCTTACCAGACTACCAACATCGCTGACATCAATTAAGAAAGCAGAAATGTATTTATCTTTTTCATAGATTCATAGATTTCTAGGTTGGAAAAGACCTTAGAGATCATCGAGTCCAACCATCCCTAATCCCCATTAAACCATATCCTCAAGTAGATCATCCACCCTATTCTTAAACACATCCAGGGATGGGGACTCAACCACCTCCCTGGGCAGCCTATTCCAGTGGCTGACAACCCTTTCAGAGAAGAAATACTTCCTAACATCCAACCTGAATCTCCCCTGACTAAGCTTATGCCCATTTCCTCTTGTTCTATCACCCATCACTAATGTAAAGAGTCCTTCCCCCACCTCCCCACCATCTTTTCTCAAGTATTTATAGGCCGTAATCAGGTCTCCCCTCAGCCTCCTCTTCTCCAGGCTAAACAGCCCCAACTCCCTCAGCCGCTCGTCATAAGTTTTATTTTCCAGCCCCTTGACCAGTTTAGTCGCCCTTCTTTGGACCCGCTCCAGGAGCTCAATATCTCTCTTAAAGCGAGGGGCCCAAAACTGGACACAATATTCCAGGTGCGGCCTCACCAGTGCCGAGTACAGGGGCAGGATCACTTCCCTGCTCCTGCTGGTCACACTATTCTTGATACACGCCAGTATCCCATTGGCCTTTTTGGCCACCTGGGCACACTGCTGGCTCATATCAAGCCGGTAGTCAACCAACACCCCCAGGTCCTTCTCCGCCAGGCAGCTCTCCAGCCACTCTTCCCCGAGCCTATAGCGATGCTTGGGGTTTTTACATCCCAAGTGAAGGACTCTGCACTTGGCCTTATTAAAGCTCATGCCATTGGCCTCAGCCCAACGATCCAGTCTGTTCAAATCCCTCTGAAGGGCCTCCCTACCCTCGAGCAGATCGACACAGCCTCCCAGCTTGGTGTCGTCCGCAAATTTACTGAGGGTACATTCAATTCCCTCATCCAGGTCATTGATAAAGATGTTAAACAGAACTGGACCCAGCACTGAGCCCTGGGGAACCCCACTGGTGACCGGCCTCCAGCCGGATTTAGCCCCATTTACCACCACTCTTTGGGCCCGGCCATCCAGCCAGTTTTTAACCCAAAGGAGGGTGTGCCTATCCAGGCCAGCAGTTACCAGTTTCTCAACCAGAACACTATGAGAAACTGTATCAAAGGCTTTACTGAGGTCTAGGAAAACTACATCCACAGCCCTTCCCTCGTCAACTAGGCGGGTCACCCTGTCATAGAAGGTGATCAGGTTTGATTGGCAAGACCTGCCTTTCATAAACCCATGTTGACTGGGCCTGATCACCCGGTTAACCTGTATGTGCTCATTAATAGCACTCAAGATAACCTGTTCCATGACTTTGCCCGTCACCGAGGTCAAACTGACAGGCCTGTAGTTCCCCGGATCCTCCTTCCGCCCTTTTTTGTAAATGGGGGTAACATCCGCCAGCCTCCAGTCCAGCGGAACTTCCCCAGTGAGCCAAGACTGTCCAAAGATAATGGACAGGGGTTTGGCAATGACATCCGCCAGCTCTCTCAGGACTCTCAGGTGGATACCATCAGGCCCCATAGACTTGTGGGCATCCAGACGAAGGAGCAGATCCTTGACCCGTTCCTCTTGGATCACAGGAGCTTCGATTTGCTCTCCCTCCCTGCTCTCAGACACCGAAGGCCAGCTCACCTGGGAACTGCTGACCTTATTATTAAAGACTGAGGCAAAGAAGGCATTAAGGACCTCAGCCTTGTCCTCATCCCTAGTGACTAACGTACCCCCTGAGTCCAGTAGGGGCTGGAGGTGATCTTCAGCCCTCCTTTTGTTATTAATATATTTATAGAAAGACTTTTTGTTGTCCCTTACGGAGCTGGCTAGTCTAAGTTCCAATTGGGCTTTTGCCCCCCTGATTATCTCCCTACATGTCCTAACTTCCTCCCTGTATTGATTCCTGGATGCCTGCCCATTCTTCCAAGACTTGTAGACATCCCTTTTTCTTTTGAGATGTTCCCAAATCTCCTTTGTCATCCAAGCTGGTTTTCTACCCCGGCGGCTCGACTTCCAGCACACAGGGACAGCTTGCTCCTGTGCCTCCAGAATTTCCTTTTTGAATAGTAACCAACCCTCCTGCGCCCCCTTACCCTTGAGAGCTATCTCCCATTGGACTTTGTTAATCAGACTTCTAAACAGCCCAAAGTCAGCTCTCCCAAAGTCCAGCTTGGCTGTTTTAGTGTTCCCCCTTCTAACTTCCCCTAGAATTGAGAATTCTATTATCTCGTGGTCACTATGCCCCAGGCGTCCTCCAACCTTCACATCTCCCACAAGACCTTCTCTGTTCACAAACAGCAGGTCTAGGGGAGCACCTTTTCTAGTCGGTTCACTGACCAATTGTGATAGGAAGTTGTCCTCCACACTCTGCAGAAACCGCCTAGACTGTTTCCTGACTGCCATGTTATACTTCCAACAAACATCAGGTAGGTTAAAGTCACCCATAAGGACAAGGCTAGTGAGCGCGAGACTTCCCCCAGTTCTTTAAAGAATAGCTCATCAGTTTCACTGTCCTGACAGGGTGTCCTGTAGCAGATTCCCAAAAAAAACTTTTAAAAGTTTTTTTTTTCCAAATGAACTGGCTGAGGTCTGATCCAGCTCTTGGCTTCAGCTTCAGGATCTACGTTTTCTTGCATGGAAGTTTCTTCACTTGTGAATTTCTGTTAACTGATCTGAACATGACAAGTGGCATTCTGTCTTCTGGCTTCTTAATTAATGAAATGAATTAAAACTGGAAAAAACTCCTTCCAAAGGGCTCCCAGATACTATCTTAGTATTTACAAATAGACATATACATACCCATGTCTAAAAAAACCCCCAAACCATTGTATATATTTAATTTTCAAAAGGAATTTACTTTTAGGAGATCTCTGATTTTTGGAGAAGAAAAATTTTACTGCGTATTTTTGAAACTATGGCCTTCAACCAATTTTATAATACAATAATGAATGAAGAGTGCACTGTTCTCCAAACATCTTTCATAAGAAAAGTGCTCCACTTAAAATGTAGAAAAGTGCTTCATGATGTTGCTAACACTGGCGAATCCTTTTAAAGTTCCTACAAGCAGTGTATCTGCTTATCTCCTGTTGCTAAATCCTCAGGCAGATGCAGTTTTCCTACAAAGCAGAAGCCAGTCTGGAGGATCCTCTTGAAGACAGAGCAGTGTTTTACGGGCCAAGCAGACTCCTCAGCTGGCGCGGGTGCTGTTCTCACTTCTATTCCCTAAATGCAGAGTTACATTTTTACACGAAGTTCAAAGCTATACTCTGAATTTCTCAGGCACTTCACAGCACTATTATTTCGAAGTTGTGAAACCAATGTGTGATAATGGGGGGGGGGGGGGGGGGAGGTATTTGTACAGATTGTAACATGGAGAAAACAGCAACAGCTGCAACGCAAGCTTGTCTTGCCAAACTTTACATGCCAGGGTTTGAATAAATCACGCTATAATTGGACAAAAAGGCTGGCTATTAACAGGGAACATTACATAACGCTGCTAACTGGTAATATGCATTAAAGAGGTAGAATATGACATCAAGCAAAACAGTTTAAAAAGTAAATTGACAAATAATATACTTTTACTGAGAATTATCAGAAATGAATGGTATTTTCATGAATTCCAGTCTTTTCTCTTTTCTTCCAGCCAACTACTGGTATTAATTAAGAACATACACTGCATCAGCTGACAAAAAATTATTTTGTCTTGTATGTCAGAGCCATAAGTGGTGTTTTCAGCATCTGCCAATGGATTATTTTGATCAATACAGGCTTATTAAAGCCTTGCCTTAATTTAAAGTAAAACAAACCAACAAAAATAAGAAAACAAATTGAGTTAAATCGAATACTCTCTTACAGCAGCTTTTCCTCTCCCTGGAAGACCACAGTTCACAGCTTGCAAGTGAAGGAAAAATTCATAACCGCATCCAATTAATACAGCCATAAGCATATGTCTGCCCACCAAGGAAATCTGCTGCACCGGGCAACTAGAGAAACTAAGGCCAGCGCTCTTGAAGTAAGGCATGATTACAGGTTGCAACTGTGGCTGCTAAGAGACGATCACTACCAAAATAAATATCAGAAGGAAAAAAAAAGTAGAAGTGGATATAACATTTACTCTCAGGTACCAATTTCTGTCCAGTGAGAAAATCCAGAGCACCTCGCAAATTACAGTAGTTGTCATAGGGTCTTTAAGAGTTCCAGCAAAGCTGCTGCCAGAATGGACATCGGAAAAAAATATACTCCAAATCAATTCATTACCTGCCTAAAGCTAAACTGCCTGTTTCAAATAAAATGGAGACCCTCTGTCCAGAATTACTTGATGCTTGCGCTCCATGGGTAGGTCATCAGCTGGCCATGGGTTAGGGATTGCAGACTACCTGGAAGGTGATATTCTAAAACAGGAAGAGCTACAGAGTTCCCAACAAATTCAGCAATGGGCACTAGGAATTCCTTTAAAGGCTTTTTCTTCTCTCCCAGAGAAGTTGGCTAATATAAGCTAACTGTTGATGAAGTACACCTATAGCCTTTGCAGAGCAAATCTCCTCCGTCTCTGTTAAATGGGTATAGATGTGAGAAAACGGAACATTAGGAGTTATGGTACTAGAGGTTATTGGTAATTAAATTGTTGCGGACTACTGATGTCTCAATCTTCGGGGATCACAACCCAGAAGGTTGTTGTGATCTTCCTCGTATATCAGAAGGCTCTATCACACTCCAAAGGTCCTTGTCACAACCAAAGGCTTCCAACAGAGAGCTTCAAGATGCTGCTCTCCAGGGGCTCCTATCACTCCAGTCTCCAGGAGGGAACTGCCCCACTCCCTCTTGGGAGTGCCCCACCTTTATTCATCCACGAGTCACGTGGTTTCCGGCTGACCAACGTGACTCACAGCACCTGTCCTAACGAGGCACAGGTGCTTTCTATTGTAGTAGTCAGGAACTCCCCCAACATTAAATCAGTAAAAAACAATCTCAAACAAATTTCTCCCACTGTAGATCCTACCTAGTACGCAAAGTCTATCACTTACACACTCAGCCATTCACTGTATCAGAGCTTTTTCTTCTCCAGTTTTCTGATTCTTCCTCTGTCCGAATAAAGTCTTTCAGATATGTTCTGTTTCAAACTCTTGATGGCTAACCAGTAACACCAAGGTTAAATTCATAACAATCTTGATACAGAGATGTGGTTTATTTAAAATGTAAACACATTAAGATCCATTATCTTAAGATATATGGCTAATTTGTGTACTACATTCTCTGGAATTATGGTTTAAAAGACACGTTTTAGCAGATAATCTGCAGCATACTTTATTGTCCATAATGGTACTCATGGGAATTTTACATTCCATTCGGTTTTCTATTTTATGCTCATGATTTAAGTACTTATGCTAATAACACTAATACTTCAGTGGTCTGCCGTAATATCTGCTTGAAAGAGCAAATAGAACTATTTGCTTTCAATGTTTCAAATTCTGCTAAGCATTAACATTTTTATGTTACCTCATTATTGAGCACTTCAGGCAGCTTCGCTGTAGGATTTGGGCAGCTGAGTGAAATACAGTTGGAATATAATATTTAGATTCAAAGGAAATCCCTCAAGACTTTGTCTAATTAATTTGTTTGTACAAAATACTTTATCTACTTCCAGAACTATTGCTGTCTTGTCTGAATGAATTGCTACCGGTCTCCTGCCTTGACCTAATGGAGTCTTTGCTTAAGCTGCTCCGTGGGGTACAAGTCACTGGTGTGACATGGGTGTAGGCAGCACAACTCAGCTCTGCACCCACGAGATGCTCCTAGGAGTGAAACTCCCTACCCTACTGCTGTGAGCGGCACAGCAAGGAATTTGCCCGCCTCAAAATTGCTTTTAAGTTTTGGGAATGCTGAACCATACATCTTCCCTCCCTTTTGAGGAACCAGACCTTTGAAGCACGATACTTCTCTGCTTTTCCACAGTATTACAGCAAAGTAAAAAAACACACAAAAATATTCAGTTAGAATCAAATTTAAAACAAAGTTACATTTTCTACAAGAGCTGCCAAAGTTCAACTACTGAATATCATGCTCGTATTTGTTTAAAAACCGTGTAAACTTTGGAATGCACTGAGAAACTTCATTGCAACTATTACTTTACTCAAACTGAGACTTCTGATTTGGCATGGCCGTGTCTGTGTACAGATCCTGATTTCCTAGACTGCAGATTTAATTACTTGACTCTTTTTAGGAGATGCTTTGGAATTCTCTGCTTGATATTGAGCATCTCGATATGAACACTAAATATATATAACATCTGAAAGACTGCAGTGCCCCAATGCACTGGTTTCGGCCGCAAAACCAGCTTAAGAAGTTCCTTCTTGCCCTTTTCATCCCTTTGTCCCATGTGTTGCTGTGGAACAAAAGAGAAGAAAAAGAACAAACACTATGGCTTGCATTTGGGAAACGGAGTGGCTGGGAGTGTAGAGATGGCGGCAGGAATGTCCTAGAATGGCTTTTTTGCAGAAGCATGTGTCCTCAGCTTCATCTGCTTTGAAAACCCAGTGACACTACAGATGTGCCCTCAGTAACGCATGGGTTTAAGTAGCCCCCTGAACAGTAGTAGTAGGAACTTTGTTTCAGAAAGCCACTGGGAGTGAAAGGAAAAAAAGAGTAAGGATTTTTTTTTTTAAGAGTTCGCACATTTTTCTTTATTGCCACGCAGCCCTTCCAGGAAAATTACATTAAAAGCAATATTGCTCTAAGGCTTATAGAGTGTTACGAATGATTTTTTTTACTTTTACCTCAGTAACAAAAAACCAAATTGTACAGGTACAGAGGTCTAACTGTGAAAGGCAAAATTCAGGTCCTTTTCTGGTTCACTTCATGAAGTGCCTTAGCACGTAGCTGAACTCAGAGAAATACGTGTCAGTTTGGGCACACGCACACTTACCTTGCAAAGATCATGTTGCAAAAAAGGCCCTGATTACAGAGCAAAGAGGTTAATCACCTTTCTAACAATACACAGAATAGGCAGCAACTACACTTAAGTAACTATATTTAGTATTGGGCCTATCCTTAATTGTGTGAGCAATTTTTAGCTATTCTCTGTTCTTGACCAATTCTAACTGGTATTGTTACCTCCCATGAGACTGCTCGAAAACGTAATGGGCACTTATTTACTTTTAAAGACAAAAATAGAGTTCAAATTACTGGCTTTGTAAGGTTTTTTATTATTATTTTCAGTTTCACATTTTTAGTGCCAATTCACATGCCAAGTGCTCAAAACAGAGTCCTGACAGCTCTCACTTCCTCCACAGCACAGAACGGTGGGAGACGCGTTTCTTCGGAAACAATAAGGTCAATTTAGTTTCTTTTCAGAGCTGCCCAAAGTATTCTTTCTGCTAAGATTAATACATACTTGTATGCTGGCTGATCTCATGGCTGATTTCTAGTTGTTTTGACAGCTGCAGTTGTAGTACGGGCTGCCGCTGAAGCCAGTAGAAAAACTTGTCACTAAGTTCAGTGGGAGATGGAAAAGATTTTAATAAAAAGTCCTTAGTGGCTTCGCTGAGCTAAAACATTTCCAGAGTATGTCTTTTCCCCTTTTTCTGAGCAGATTTGCAATATTGTAAAAGAGATGCTTCTTTAACCCACTGTGTCAACAAAAAGAAACACCAGGAGACTATCACTCCAGCCTTTGAGCTTACTTTTAGGTACGGAAATTTGCCCCAGCAGAGGATTTATCACTCAATAATATTTAGCTGATATTTGAACACAAGAACAATGGAGACTTAAGTGCATTTATGCTTTATCTTTATGATGCCCTCATCATTAAGAATAACTTTGTAGCTGATTTTTTAATATTAATGTTTCAAGAATGATATAATTACGAATAATTATCACTAAATATTTATTGAGTTTTGTGTTCAAAGGAAAAGATAGTATCAAAACTACAGAAAGTTTTAACTGCTCATCCTTTTCCAATATCTTTGGTTTTGCTTCTCTGGCCGTGCATAGCGTATTTTTGAAAGGATAAGGGAAAACATTTAATCAGACAAGTCTGGCACTTCCACCATATTAGCCTAGGATACCTTCAGTTATTTCAATTCCTGCTAGCATGAATCACATGCTCTGCCTAGTTTGTGTCTCCAGTCGCTCCCACTACACTAAAAGGAGTCTCTGGGCTTCAACTACCAAGCTTTCAAATTGAACTCTTACACTGATGAGCTCAGCTTTTCATGCCAACAGCCTTCAAAGCATGGTGGAACGGTACTACAAGTCATTGTTAAAAAGGCTCATTTTCTCCTCTTGATTAATGGCAAATGCAGCGAAAATCTTACACAATTCTCTTTTTTTTTTTTTTTTTTGGTAAGAATAATGAACATCTCATGCTATATGAGAAAGCAAAAAATGATTGTGTTCCAACTTGACTTAAAGAAACTGAATTTAGTTCTGATACGCTGTCACATGACACAAAAATGAAAAGTTAAAGACTTCTCCACTAAAAACTGATGAGGGGCAGAATAACATATTTCACTACTTTTACTTCAATTTACAGTGATTATTCTGCCATTTGTCTAGACCGAATTTGTTACTGTTTTGTTAAGAGGAAAGTAGATCCACAGTTGGAGAGAGAATAGCTATATAATTTACACATTCCTCAACATCCCTGGGGCAGAAACATCCATCAACTATATTGCATATAAGAAATGTGGGTTGATGTTGACATGCTTGACTTGAGGTGACTGCATCTGTACCTCCCTGGCACCACCTGGCACCTTGGTGATGCTTTGAGAAAGCACCACCATATTACCACCAATCCTCAAAAAATAAGGCACCAACAAAGCAGTTAATTTTAAATCTTATTTTAACTAGTATTTGGCTACATGTAGCTGAAGTACTGAGCAAACTAGAGTGGGAAGAGGGTTGTATGCGATAATATCAGTGGGCTTATCCAGACTGGGTACATGCTTCTATTTTTAACAGTTGAATACACAACGGGTACTATATTAGTAACAGAGACAATCTACTTTGTAAATCTTATGTCTTCCTCAAATAAGAAAGACATTTTTTCCCAAGTTCAGTATTTTCATACTGCTACTGCTAAAAGTGTAATGGAAAACACCAGCCACAGAGAGCCCAATAAAATTAAATTTATAGGATCGCTCTACTTAATATTTACTTAATGTGGTAAATATTACTATATTATTATTCTAGTACTATATTACTATTACATTAGTATTACTATACTAAGTATTTACTTAATATTTACTTACTATGGTAAATATTAAGTTCACTTGGACCTACCTTAAATGGCAAGGCTATCTGGTTAATATTTTTGCAAGTGACACTGTCTGTACATTGTCTATATTTTAGATAAAGCACCAAAATGAAACTTATGCAAGAGGGATTATACCATGAGTATTTCTGTCTGTTTTCTAGAAATTAATGACAAGTTGATAAATTGGAATTTTTGAAGAAAAATATCATTAGTTATGTGAAACTTACAACGGGAAAGCATTAGTTTACAATCAAGTGGATTTTTTGGTCTAAAAAGTGACTCCAGAATAAAAATGAGAGAGAGTCAAATTGGAACAGAGGTCAGCTAAACGCTCTCACTGGAATTTAAACACACAAGTAATGTTTGTTTGCATAATTTTTCAATGATGTCCCAATTGCATATTTGCTTGCAGCCAAAGCACAGATGTGACTGTTTAATGAGAATACAGTCCTGCCCTAAATCAATGTCTAAGCTGTTCTCTTGTAAGAAATACGTGTAAGTATTAGAAAGATAACTAATGTCTATCATGAGATACCCAGAACTAAACTCAGTATTCCAATTAAGAGTCTGGATCTTCTCGGATTTTTTTTTTTTTTATCTCATCTTCTGAAATAAATTGGCTAAAATACTTTTGCCTGTTCTTTTTTATTTTATTAAAGTAGTTGTATACATGAACTGCAAAGCTGTTTTGTTGCAGTCATAATCAACATTAATCTTGTTTCCTACCCTAATGAAAATCCCAACAATAAAAATAATAATAATTTATTATTATTTATTTATTAAATAATAAAATCCCATTCCCTACCCTAATGAAATTACAACAATAATTGTAATAAATAATAATCCTGATAATCTTATTTGCAGAGCATCAGCTGTACTCAGAGTATTCCAATAATATTAAATAATGTACTCCATAAAATTTCACTTTTAAAGCTGTCAATCAATAAAACATTACAAGTTAGTTATTGAAACACTGCTGAAGATACATACTTTTTTGTTCTAGACTGAAATTTAAAAGACAGAAGAAAGTTCACTTCCAAGACATCATAAGCTTATATATGAGAATCTACTAAAGAGCAGCTTGACAAAGGCTGTCTGTCTAGATTTTGAAGAAAAGAAATAAAAAGTCAGCATAAAAATGATGGACTTTATCAATGGGTATGAACCATTAAAAAGTCCAGGCTCTAAAATAAGGTGCCTTGAATATTTGCTCAGAATTCAAAATCAGTTCTTTATCTCACAGGCAGGTGGCATTAAACGAAGGTAAGAACAAGTCATCCTATTTCCCTTAGGGGTTTTCAGTGTGTGATCTAGTCTGCTTTACTCTCTGAACTCTATTGGAATACTTACTTGAGGGGCCTACTAAAATACGCAATATTAAACATTATGGCTGAGGAAACACAGAAGAATAAATGATTTTCCAAATGCATACGCACTCCTAATTTAGCAGTATTTCTTAGAGTATAATTTGATGAGTCTACTGCAGCTGGAAATTTATAGAAAGTGAGGTTGGAATCCAGCGAAAATCCTACATTCCTGGCTGCCATTGCACATCTTCATTACCGGCTATTAAGCTGGAATAGCAAAGCAGGGGCAGGCTCCGACTGATATGTTAGTGGAACTTGCAACACAGAAAACAGAAACTAGATTTTGAGCTAATTAACCACAATGCTTCTGTGAGTTAGGATGGACAATCTACGAAAGAGATGAATACTGAGACTTCTGCCTTCGCGCCCATTCCCTAGTGCTGCCTTTGTGCTCTCCGGAGCAGGACACAAACAAAACCGATAGCAAAGACAAAACTGATATTCACACTTCTGGCCTTGCCTTGATACAAACTCAGAAGCTGTCAGTCCTGCTGACAATATGGTGTACAAATACTAGGCCATATTGTAATAATTTAATATTTACTAAAAGATGGTGAGGTGCCACCTGACTTCTCTGGGAACTGTTACAATCCCACCTGTACTCTGTGGGACTACAAGGACCCAAACACCATCTTTGTCAACCCAGTTAGTGGAAGGGGCAAGTCATGGAGTGAGGGAGATGCTTCCTAGGAACATTTCCACACCGTTGCCTAGAGACTAATGTCTTTTACCTTTTATAACCGATATTAGTGGATTTATGGGCTTATCAGCAGAATTTTTTCTATTGCTTTTGCTGTGTTTCAGATCAGTCCTTAATGAGGAGTGTATATGCCCCTGAAGACAGCCTACTCTGATGATATTCTTCCATCCTATGCCTCAATCTGTATTATTTGATCCTAGCAATGCACTCAGCCTTGACTTCTCAAAATGCTGACTTCCCACTGCTAACTGCCAGAGCATCTGAGCATGGGAAAACGTTTACAGCCTACAGTAAGCACTGCTGTGCTATACTTGCTGGTAAGTGCTGAGCCGCCATCCGTGAAATTATTAACATTACATTGAGACATATAGCCCTGTGTAACACATTTTCCCTATGATACGTACTGTTTGAGGTGAAAAGAAGATAATGATCATTGTATATATGTAACCATAAAACACCTAAACCCAAACTGAATGCAGTGAAATCTAGGACACCTATATTACACATAGGATAATTTTTTTCCAAGTTGTAGAGAGGTGAAGTCACCTTACTACGTCACTGCTTCACAGAGCAGTTTCTTTTCTTATGAGAACTAAAGTTAATATTCTTAGAAGTTATTTTAAATATGACCTAGAAAGCCCTCTTTTCTTCATTTTGAGAAGTGTAAATGCAACTGGTCAAAATAGGAAGGCTGAAAGGACAGAAGTATGAAAGCATTACTCTGAACGTCTCCATTCCCATAAAAGCTATATATGTTTGTAGAATCTGCTGAATTATACATTAAAGAAGATATTGATATTTCTAGTTTAATGATCTAGAGATGTAGGATTCAGCAGAACCCAATCCATCTGAAAGAAATGGTGAAGTTTCTCACCTCATAAATCATCTTGGTAAAGGCACGAGACATAGCAGAGCAAAATATTTGCAACAATAGCAGTGAGACACAAAGATCTATTTATGGCACTGTGATATCAACTAAGCTGAAGCTTGTTTTTTATTAAGATAGCTATAATAAAGCTATATTTAGAACTCCGGAACAATAGTTCCAATTAATTATCTCATTACTGTACACTAATAGCTACAATTTTTCTGCTTTCTTTGTCCACTAAGATAACTGTACAATATTCACTACGTTCTGAAATGCATTCCTTTCCTGAATCCACATTTTATCTCATGATTTGCCATTCCATCTAAGAGCATTTCTCAAAATCTTCCTGGATACAAAGGGAATATATTTGCAGCTGTTACAAAAACAGCAGCCTTGCCAAACCTGTTTGGGGACGAGGCTGCTCGTTCCCTTCGGACCTGTTCAGAAGAAAAGACCACATGTCGCGCTGCTACAAAGTACTCAACCTGCTGCACGACACTCATGCAATTTGCTAACAACAAACGAACAAGGAACATATTTGCACAGCTTATTAGGACTGGTGCTACACAGAGCTGTGAGCCTACGGAGAGCCAGGTACTCCCACTCGCTGTGCAATTGTAATGAAGGCACTCGACAAGTAATGAGCTTCGCCACAGCACCGAATTTTCTTAATTACCGTTGACTGGCATATGATTATTTCAGAAACTCTCATACTTTGTGGAAAGATCTGGGTTCGTTAAAAGCGGAAACCTTTTTTTTCCGAACACATGCATCCAGGCACACACCATGTTCAGGTTCCAAAGTCAAATGCTCCTCCTTAGGACATACTGGTGCTACACATTCCTTGGGCAACCTCCATGTGGACCCCCTGTGTCTATGCATCAGGTTACTGATGGCATTCGCTGCATAGTCCTGTCATCACAGACTCTTTGATTTCTGATGGGATCCCTGTTTTTTCAGCCTGAAGCAGAGACAATGGTCATAGCCAACAGCTATTCGCTATTTTGTGCTGTTCTCACCGCGTGGCCCGTGTCTGTGCTATAAGAAAACACAGCTCTCGTTCTAGTTTAACAGTGTTATCGACTGCCTCTTTTCTGGGCTGCTTATCATGGTGATGTCACAAATACTAGTAAAACTATTTTATAGAATGCTGATAAAGTACATTAATTCCTGTTTTATGGATATAACTGAATCAAAGGGAGTAAGGTAGGACATTTGAATTAATTGAACCTTCTTGCACTAGCCTGTCAATTATTGTTTCTAATCAACTGGCACAAAACAAGCCCACAATTTTTCTGTGGTAGCACCAAGGAGCTTTAATCAACTGGCACAAAATAAGCCCACAACTTCATTTAAAGCTCCTTGGTGCTACCACAGCAAAAGAGGCACATCTGGCTCTTATGTCTATACTAGTAAATTAAGCGATCCCAGGAAGTTGCTGGCATTAAGGGCAGCTGGCACAGAAAGCTTGCATCCTCACCAGTGAAACCCTCTTGCCTCCAGCATGGCCCTGGCTGTGTGAAGACTGCCTTTTGGGAACAGCCTCTGGACCGCTTTAATGGCAAACCATTTCAGCATCCTGCTGGGAATGGTGCTGGCTGGGTCACACTGGCTCGGGCCAGAACATGACAACAGCTTGCTAGCCCAGGCATTCCTGCCCACTGCCCAGGACTGCTCCCAGGCACACGATAAGTATAGGTTTCCTCACCAAAACCACCTTCTTGTATTTTTCTTCCTCTCCTTAAAATCACTTCGGAAGGTAGCTTGCTACATAGAAACAAGATCATTTTGCTTATCATTTTTACTGGTGTTTTTCTTACCTGAATCTATGACAATGGAACACTATGGCACTGAAATATCCATTGTACAGCATTTCAAGGTAATGATAGTAGAAATCAGCTATATTTGTATGGCTTGTCACTCCGACACATTTTATGTTCTGGATAAGAACTATTACTAATGTAAAAATGTAAAAGGGATTATTACACCGAGCAGAAAATGAGCCTGAGGCACAAAATACAAATTTATTCATTTCTATCTTCCTCAAAAAAAATAAAAGGATTGCACAGAGTGTTTGCCATTTGTGTAACAGACAAATTTATCACATCATCAGACTGATGGGCCAAGGGGAAGGAATCTTTTAATGCAACATTCAGATAAAAGATTAGAATAAAGTTCAGTCTTCTGGAAAATAACATCTTTTATACATAAGCAAATGTGTGGCCAAGGACTATAAAAACTGTGCAAATCATTTTAAAGCACATATTAATGCAAAAAACAATAGGCTTCTCACCACCCTTGTTCCTAGCTACATGTGCTCTTAAGAAAACAACAACCTACATTACGTTAATCAAGGTATCTCAAATGGTGTTTAATATTTTCTTTTGAATTTAGTAGCAGTATTTATTTACTTATTTCCTTGCTTACTTTTAACATTTGCATTCCTTAGTTGGTATTTTCTTTCACCTGAATCCTCAGATTTCTAAGTTTGTAGAATCTCCATTATCTAATTTGTAATGCCAAATTAATTCGTTATCTATTTTTTTTTATTACATTACTGAAGCTGGTATTTTTATAATATGATGCATTTCTTTTTTCTGTGAAAAATAAAAATGCTTCTATTCCATATCTCATTATTTTAGGAAGGGAGATTCGTGCCTAGATATTATGTCTGTCTTATTGATTTAGTGTTTAGAATAAGGAAGTATCTGAAAAAACATCTTAAAAGTGAAAACATATTTTAATCATGCATATTTAAAAAGCATCATAAATGTCAAAATTAAAATATCCAAAATGCAGAATTTTAATATCTGTTTTCCAGAAGTTAATTTTAGATTGTTTTTAAGGTACTCATTCAACTCCTAAATATGTGCATAACAAGGATAATGTTGGGTAGGTTTTATTATTTTAAAACCCTCACATTAGAGCTAAAAATACTCTTCTCTGGATAAGCATTTTTGTTTTATCTTAATGTCACCATCCAAATATTCAACAATTCAAATACCACAGAAAACAGAATAAGCCTAACCTAATGGAAGACCACAAATAAAAACTAAAAATTTTCTTTGCACCAAATAAACGAGATGCAGATTCCCCACAGCTTGCATAAGCTTTTTAACTTTACAAATCCAGCATAATACAAAGTTATCAGACAAAAATCCTTGTTCTACTCTGCGCAGAAGTACAAAGGTCTATACGAATTGCAGTGCATTGGAAAAACAAGGTAATTGTTTTGTGTCATTATGGAAACAACAGAAGTAGCACAATTGCAAGCAGCTGCTGAATTACGTGTATTGGTCCTTCTTGTTCCATTATTTATCAGGGAGCCAAACCTCCAAAGAGCATCCATGCACACAGAGGTGTTTCTAATGCTGGTTTTATTACTACAGTAAGGAATTTACTGTATCAACATCTAAAACATTTACTGTATCAACATCTAAAACATTCACTGTATCAACATCAAACAGGGCATGGCGTGTCAGCCAGGGCATGGCGCGGCAGTTTGCGCGGAAGGGCGCGTCGGAAGGGCGCTGAGGCGCTGCTTACCCAGGTCAGTGAGGAATGGTGTCCACTCGGCAGAGACCTGCTGCCTCGCTAAGAGCTACACCCACCATGACTGATGCAACTGTACAAACAGAAGTGCAGTGGAATCATGCAGCCACCCAGGCGTCAGGCTGCAGGGTGTGTCCTGATACGACACCGGTACAGGATGGCAGGGGTGAGCGTTCCTGTGGGAGATGTGCCCAGGTAGAGGAACTCCTCCAACTAGTGACAAAGCTTCAAGAGGAGGTGGACAGACTGAGGAGCATCAGGGTGAGTGAGCGGTAGATTGATTACTGGGATAGCATCTTGCCTTCCATGGGACAGACCCAGCTGACTACAGAAACACAAGATACTGAAGGCTCCCTGTCCCTTCTTCACCGGGGTGAACATAATGATCAGGATGATGAGGGGCAATGGCAACAAGTTCGTGCCTGATGTAGCAGGCGTGTTGCCTTAGCAAGTCCCCCACCCTTCCAGGTGCCCATAAGTAATAGATATGAGGCTCTGCAGGTTGAGTCAACCAACCACAAGAAAGAAAACCCATTAAGAAGGGAAACTTCAATTAGGATCAATCAAAACAAGCCTAACTTAAAAACTGCTCCAACAAATTAAAAACGTCGAGTCATTGTCATAGGTGACTCTCTTCTGAAGGCAACTGAGGACCCAATATGCAGACCTGATCCACTGCTCAGGGAGGTCTGTCGCCTGCCCAGGGTCTGAGTTAGAGATGTGGTGAGGAAGCTTCCAACTTTTGTGCAGCCTACTGATTATTATCCACTACTAACATTCCAACTTGGCAGTGATGAAATTCCCCAAGCAAGAAGCCTGAGAAAAATCAAAAGAGATTTCAGGGCCCTTGGGAGACTACTCAAGAGATTACGAGTGCAAGTGGTGTTTTCCTCAACCCCTTTAACGGCAGGGAACAAAGAGGAAATAAACAGAAAGACCCGCCGGGTCAACACCTGGCTTAGAGCCTGGTGTCTTGCGCAGGACTTCAGGTTCTTTCATCACAGGTTGCTTTATACCGCACCAGCTTTGCTGGTATCTAATGGGGTACACCTGACACATAAGGGGAGGAGGATCCTTGCACAGGAGTTGTCAGGGCTCACTGACAGGGCTTTAAACTAGATTCAAAGGGGGAAGGGGATACAGTCTGGCTTGCTGGGACTAAACCTAAGAGCTGCACATCATTGTTAATCGGACAATGTCCCAGAGAGTTACGTGGGTATGCTGCACCAGCAGAGATTGAGTGCACTATGTTTGGAGATAGGTCAGACACAATGGTCACTGGCCTGTCAGGAGTCGAGGCAGTGACAGAGAGAGGTCAAACAGGAGTCAGGCCTTCTCCCTTCAAGGAAAAGGCGAAGAGATCACTAGCCCAGTTAAAGTGCTTCTACACCAATGCACGCCGCATGGGCAACAAACAGGAAGAGCTGGAAGTCATTGTGCAAAAGGAAAACTATGATATAATTGCCATCATGGAGACATGGTGGGATGATACACACAACTGGAGTGCTGGGTTGGATGGCTACAAGCTCTTCAGGAGAGATAGGCCAGGCAGGAGAGGAGGGGGAGTGGTGCTGTATGTTAGGGAGGGTTTTGAATGTCTGGAGATCAGCAATGGTGATGAAAGGGTAGAATGCTTGTGGATCAAAATAAGGGGGAAGGCCAATAGGGCTGGCATCACAGTGTGAGTCTGCTATAGACCACCCACACAGGAAGAAGATGAAATATTCTACAAACAATTAGGGGAAGTCTCATGATCACAGCCACTAGTTCTTGGTGGTGACTTCAATCTATCAGATATTTGCTGGAATTTGAATACAGCAGTGAGGAAACAGTCCAGGAGGTTCCTAGAGTGTCTGGAAGACAACTTCCTGATACAGCTGGTGAGGGAACCAACCAGGAAAGACTCCCTGCTGGACCTGTTGTTTACCAACAGAGAAGGACTCATTGACTGTGTAAAGGTTGGAGGCTGTCTTGGACATAGTGACCATGAAATAATAGAATGTCATAGAAGCAGTAGGGAGAGGGGTCAGCAGAACTGCTGCCTTGGACTTCTGGAGGGCAGACTTCAACCTTCTTAGAAGACTGGTTGGAAGGGTCCCTTGGGAGTTGGTCCTGAAAGGCAAAGGGGTCCAGGAAGCCTGTACAATCCTCAAGAGGGAAATCTTCAGAGCCCAGGAGCAGGCTGTTCCAGTGAACTGCAGGACGAGCTGGAAGGGCAGAAGACCAGCCTGGCTGAACAGAGAGCTCTGGCTGGAGCTCAAGAAGAAAAAGAAAGACTATGACCTGTGGAAGAAGGGGCTAGTCACTCATGAAAACTACAACAATTCTGTGAGACGATGCAGGGAGAAAATCAGAAAGGCAAAAGCCCAGCTGGAGCTTAATCTGGCAGCTAACATAAAAGACAATAAGAAAGGTTTCTACAAATACCTTAACAGTAAAAGGAGGGTTAGGGAGAATCTCCACCCCTTGCTAAATGCAATGGAAGAAATAGTGACTGGGGATGAAGAAAAGGCTGAGGTACTCAATGCCTGCTTTGCTTCAGTCTTTAATGGTCAGACTAACTCACTGGGTGATAAGCCTGTAGAACCAAATGGTGGAGATGGAGAGCACTATCAAGGTTTCTTTCAAGAGGAAAGGGTAAGCGAACTGCTGCACAGCTTAAATGTGCAGAAATCTATGGGGCTGGATGAGATCCACCCAAGAGTTCTGAAGGAGCTGGCGAAGTGCTCACCAAGCCACTTTCCATCATTTACCAACAATCCTGGCTAACAGGGGAGGTACCAGCTGCCTGGAGGTTGGCAAATGTGACGCCGATCTACAAGAAAGGCAAGAAGAGGGAAGACCCAGGGAACTACAGGTCTGTCAGTCTGACCTCAGTGCCAGGTAAACTCATGGAGCAGATCATCCTTAGTGTTATCATGTGACATGTACAAGACAGTCAGATGATGAGGCCCAGTCAACATGGATTTAAGAAGGGCAGGTCTTGTTTGACCAACCTGATCTCCTTCTATGATAAAATGACCTGTTTAGTGGATGAGGGAAGAGCTGTGGATGTTGTTTACCTCGATTTTAGCAAAGCCTTTGACACTGTTTCCCATAACATGCTTCTGCAGAAGCTGGCTGCCTCTGGCTTGGACGGGTGTACGCTTTGCTGGATCAAAAACTGGCTGGACGGTCAGGCCCAGAGAGTGGTGGTGAATGGAGTTAAATCCAGCTGGCGGCTGGTCACCAGTGGTGTTCCGCAGGGCTCAGTGTTGGGGCCTGTTTTCTTTAACATCTTTATCAATGATTTGGATGAGGGGATTGAGTGCACCCTCAGCAAGTTTGCAGATGACTCTAAATTGGGAGGTAGTGTTGATCTGCCTGAGGGTCGAGAGGCTCTCCAGAGGGACCTGGACAGACTGGATCGATGGGCCGAGGCCAACTGTATGAAATTCAACAAGACCAAGTGCCAGGTCCTGCACTTGGGCCACAACAACCCCCTGCAGCGTTACAGGCTTGGGGAAGTGTGGCTGGAAAGCTGCACAGCAGAGAAGGACCTGGGGGTGCTGGTCGACAGCTGATTGAACACGAGCCAGCAGTGTGCCCAAGCAGCCAAGAAAGCCAACGGAATCCTGGCACGTATCAGAAACAGTGTGGCCAGCAGGAGCAGGGGAGTGATTGTCCCCCTGTACTCAGCACTGGTGAGGCCACATCTTCAGCACTGTGTCCAGTTTTGGGCCCCTCACTTCAAGAAGGATGTTGAGGTGCTGGAGCGGGTTCAGAGAAGAGCAATGAAACTAGTGAAGGGTTTAGAGAACTTGTTTTATGAGGAGCAGCTGAGGGAGCTGGGACTGTTTAGTCTGGAGAAGAGGAGGCTCAGAGGGGACCTTATCACTCTCTACAATTACCTGAAAGGAAGTTGTAGGGAGATGGGGGTCGGTCTCTTCTCCCATGTTATGAATGACAGGATGAGAGGGAATGGCCTCAAGTTACGCCAGGGGAAATTTAGGTTAGATATCAGGAAAAAATTTCTTTATAGAGAGGGTGGTGAAGTATTGGGACAGGCTGCCCAGGGAGGTGGTAGAGTCCCCATCCCTGGAGGTGTTTAAAAACCGTGTGGATTTGGTGTTGAGCATCATGGTTTAGGGACCCTGACAGTGCAGGGTGAATGGTTGGACTTGATGATCTTGAGGGTCTCTTCCAACCAGATGATTCTATGATTCTATGATTCTCTGATAAATGCACAGTTATTCTGACTAAAAAATAAAAGATTTCCCTGTAGACTTAGTGGTATTTACACAAGCTGTAATTTCGCAGGATGATATTGTGAAATTATGTTAATTATTTCACAAATAAGCTGTATGCTGTTGATGTATAATATATAAATGTTTATAAATGGATGATAGAAGTTACAAGTGTGCTGGAGACAGGTGGAGATACTGTTTTCCTTAATGGCTTTAAGCACACATCAGTCAAAGGCATTACCGGGAGTTACAAATTCTTCTCATAAGCAGCCTGCTGAACTGAACTATGTATCTGTAACAAATACAATCAAAATACATATTTCTCAATTACTGAGTTCATGTAAATGGTTTATAAGTTCAACATAACATAATACAAGACTGTAAATTGGTTATAAATGGGGCATGAATACATTTTGACTTAAAATTACAGCAAGATATTTAAACATCTGAGAATTAGAGTTCTGAAATGGTCCTATAGGGCAAGAAACCTGAATTGTTTTAACATTAGTCTCATAAGCTTATGAAAGAGACTATATAAAATCAATAGGAGAAAATCTGGAGACAGAAGAAGGGTAATGTTAGTCTTGTATATCCAATTTGTGTCATCAAATTAAAAGGAGACTGGACCAGAACATTCTCATTATAGTGTTTATTCTATGAATCTCATACTGAGAGCCAGCCATGGGTCCCTATGAGATTTATGAAAACTTTTAGCTGTCCTGGAAAAAACAAGGAGTGAGAAGACCAGGAGAAGAGAGATGCTCACTCGTATGCTGGAGATCAGAACAAGCACTTGTTCTCCTGCCTTCTCCAACCCTCAGACATGGGGTCGGTGTGTTCAGCAAACTTGATCATGACCAAGCTACTCTGAAAATCTGGGATCAAGAACAACTTTTTTTCCACAGGTCAGCTTACTGAAACAACCTGGCTTGTTTTATTTTTGTTGCTTCCCCCTGGCCCCCACCCATTAGTATACCTACTAATATCACCGAGGGATATTGTTTATCAAATATGTTTATCAAATGTTGGTGTTTCCCTCATTCTCTGCAGTGCATTTCTAGACAGAATATAGAATCCCTTCATGCAGCCTTCTCTGTTACAGGAATATACGTCTGAGCATTACAGATAAAGGCTAGAGAAGAAAAACTTCAAGCCAAGGATGTGTTAAGAGTCCATACAGTGACAGTAACATATTACCAGTGGAGCTCCCTTTAGTTTTATCATCATGTGAATCTGACATAAATTATTTTGGCACCATATTAATTAGTAGAAAGAAGCAGGTTTAATTTTGCACTGGAAAAAACTTCAAATTAGGGTGTGGATTATACCCACCATGAGGTTCTTATTAGTCAGTATTCTGTAGTCTGTACAGACTAAGTAGAAGTACACACTCTGCTAAACTGTGCCCAACCACAAATGCTATAAACTCAAATCTGTTCTGAGTAAGAAAGTTACTCACAGGCCAATGAACTTTTGCCCGTTTTTTAAAACATTCAGCAGATTTGTCTTTTTTTCTCTGTAGGAACTATAGAAACTTTGTTTTCTTCTATTTATCTAACAGTATCTACTAAACCAAAGTGTCTGTGTAGTTGAGAGTGCCACTTATCTTTGAGTTTATGAAGACATCTTGGCCACTGCTGGGACCTCTTCCTCAACTGTTCAGAAGAAGGTAAGGAGGGTGATGCGTGGGGTACCATGCCCCTCGTTCGATGCTCCTCTTGCTCATCTTCCACTTCACTAGAAGGTTCATTGCTCTGTTTCCAGTTCCATCCTATCAAAGCAGCAGTGACTGGAAATTACTGGAAATCAGTCTTGTGCTGACTGGGAGTCAGGTCTGATGAACTGCTACGCTGAAGTCACTGAAACCAGCCTGCATTTTCTCTAAGGCAGAGTGGGTAAAAGGTATTTATGCAGAGCACATGCACAGGGTGCTTTTGTGAAAGACACCAGTATTAACATAACTCTATTGGGTTTAATATGGTGATAATTAAACTGAACTAGATTTTCACTAGTGGTAAACCTGAGGCCTTTTTGCCATCTATGTTTTCCACACTGTTGACATTGGCTAGTGCTACAACCAAGTTGCAAATCAATTTGCTATTGAGGAGCAGAAGGACATCAAAGTCAAAAACTAGACACCTATATGTGGTAAAATTTTTTTTACTCTTTTTACTGAATTTCCAAAGAGAAGGCAAAACACACAAACATTGCCAGAACTGGTGCCTTTCTGCTTTTACATTATTGAAAGCAGAGAATTTTATAACTTTATCACAGTAGCACATGAGTTTTTCCGAATGCATGTTTTTCCATAGTCATTACTTCGCCTTTCTCCTTCTAGGAGAATTTTGCAATACATGCTGGGTGCTAGCATCTTTGGCCATGAAAACAGGCTCGGTGATGTTGCTTCTTTATGCCATCTAACAGCATCTGAAGGAAGTAATGTAGTACTGCAGCATCACATTGCTACCAAGAGAATGGACTAAAAATAGAGACAAACAAAGCAGAAACATTTCTAACAGTGTTTGTTGACTTCATACTGTCATGGACTGATCCTGGAAAAAAAACAGGATGTCACATTGTTTTTAAGGCTAAATCTAAAAGGAAAAAGTAAGCCTATGAGCAGCAAAACTAGTGATGTCCCCACAGCTGTGTCCCATAGTTGAAGCTGCCTCTCACCATCTCCAACTCTCCCATAATACAATACCCTTTGCTGTACTCTAGCCATGCCTATAGCAGTAAATCAATGGTCCAGAGGTATTCTCCAGCTTTCAAACCAGGCAGCACAGCTTAGATGATGTCAGCAGAGCAAACTCTACCAAGCAAGGTGGCCAAATGCAAGCTGCCTGTTGGCAATGGTCTCTGGCTTGCACTTCCCTGCTCCAACAGAGACAAGCGATTGTTTGGGAGAGACGTCCTTCTCATGGCCCTCAGCTATGCCAGGGGACATTCCTGCAATTGCAGAGCAAAGACTATCTCATACCAGCACCCAGGACCACAGCCTGGCAGTGTTTAATTTATTACGCTAGGTGTAACCTCCGTACTTCCCAAGTGCAATAATCCCATTTCTCCTGCTCTCCCACGTGTTGCTACATGTCCTTGGCTGCTAACAGGATGTGCTAATGTTGTGGTTTAATTATTTTAACTAAAAAGAAAACTAACTCTGTCCCAGTCGAAACCAGGACCTATTCACTACCACTGGGTGAGCCTAAGTTAAGACCCTGTGTCTCTTTCATGAAGACCATAATACATTATTTTTGATGTGGGATTAAGAGATGTATTTGTGAGGCTTTTATGGAGCTGATTACTCCATACATACTCTATAAGTAACATCTGCTTGTATGTCCAGCCATTTATACAGCTTTAAAAGTCAAAGCTTTATGGTAACTAAAAATACTAATGCGTTGATAGAGTAATGTTTGCCTGAATGGATGTTATCTGCCTTTTCATTCAGTGAATATCTGTAAAGAAGCTATTATTTGAGAGATATTTAATATGCAAATTGTCTGTCTTCCTTCTTCCTTTTTTGTGCCCTCTGAAAACCTCATGAGATCCTCAGGGTTTTAGGAAAATGCCTCTTGACCCATTTCAGCATCTGTCAGTGCCTTCATGCTTTTAAAAATCAGGCCCTATGTGGTTTAGGATTTTCAAGCTTATTTTAAGAAGTGACATTAGCACTCACATCCCAGTACATTTTGGTGAAATCAAGTGTCCAATTTTCAAGAGACTTTAGGTTCATATTGATTCAGAGGTATCTAACAAGGCTTATGAGAGCATCAAAGCACTTGGACTTAGTGTGAATCAGGCACCTAGAGTACTTTATCAATTTTAGACTACAATAAGGATATTATCTGAACCTGTTGGAGCCTTTAGGCTCCAAAGTGCTTACATTGCTTTGAAAATGGAACTAAGGCTGCAATGATGCTTAGATCATTTTGGAAATGATGCCCTTTATCCTGTCACACACTGTACTTTTATCTAACATAGACTCATAGTAAAAGAAAAAAAAATACTTTTCATTTCATATCTCTTTGCTGTTGTTTTTCCCGTTGGGCTCTAAAGTAAAATTTCTACTGAAACCTGTGAGGTATCTACTTTGAAATCAACACCAGAAAAAGCTTATGGAACATAATCGAGTGGTGTGGCTTTCTAGAGGATGTGTTGAAAACATCTCTACGGAAAAGATGTTAGTGTCAGTTCACAGTAATTGCAACAAAATATTAATGCTTCATTATTAATTTCTGCCAATAGTTTGTGCACAATTCACGTGATTTCTGAACACTAGAACAGAGTCATCCTAAGTTTAATCCTTTTTATTTATAATGCTAAGGTGCTTCTCACATGTGCTGGATAATCTGTATTAACATAAAGGTGTATTCATTGATACAGGACTTTTTGGTAGCAACTCGATTACTATTCATTGTTCAAATCAAGTTAGATTTCAACTAGATACAATGATGAAATTTTTTACAATGAGAGTGGAGAGGCACTGGAACAGGTTGTCCAAAGGAGTTATGAATGCCTCATCCCTGGAAGTGTTCAAGACCAGGTTGGATGAGGCTTTGGGAAACCTGATCTAGCGGAAGGTGTCCCTGCCCACGGCAGGGGGGTTGGAACTAGATGATCTTTTTAAGGTCCCTTCCAACCCAAACCATTCTATGATTCTATGATTCTATGAACTCAGTGACCTGCCTTCATTGCCTACAAGAAGAATGTTTGATTACTATCAGAATGAAGCTTATCTAAAGTGGGAAAATTCTGTGAGTCAAAGATGGCAGTGAAAATCTATGTAGATATGTAACTTGATAGTTGGGTTTCCTGTAGGACAATCTGTGACAATTTTATATGTACACAGACCTCTGATCATCTTCAACAGAGGTTACACATAATGAGAAGCACAGAAGTCATGTAAAGCATTACAGGACAAAAAGCGTGTGGTGCAGGAAACGCCAGTGGAGAGGTCTGGGATGACTTACACCACGGACATGAGGCAAGCAGAAGAACCCAAACTTTGGCTCCAGCTACCTACTGGAATCTGAATCTGTTTGAAGCAGATTGCTGCACTGCAGCCACCTCGTTTCACAGCGCTAAGGGAAAGAGGAACCGCAGCGCTGTGAGAGCACCCTGCTTCCCATCACGCTGCCTGCCTGCTCCGTGCCAACGCAATGCTCCCACCGTCCCTCTCGCACGTTTTCTTATCGCTGCATCCCATCAGTCCCTCCCCAGCATGGATAACGTTGCACATCCCTGTAGACCACTGCCTGTCCTGCATGCTCTGCTACCGCTCTGGGAACCACATTTATGTTTAGTTTGCACTGGTAGAGGTACAGACCGAGAGCAGTTGAGAATAACGAATGTTGCCAGTCCGAGAGTGACATTTTATTTAACTGACAAGAAAATGCACAGGGTTGGCTGTGAGCTTTATCAGCGACGAGATTCGAGCTGTAACTATGACTATGTTCAAATTTTCTCCTATCCTGGCACAACTGTTGATTGGCAACAGCTCAGCCTTAACAAACAGCCTAGGGGTGGCACAGCTGTTCCCGAATGCTAAAACTATTGCTGCAAAACCTTTGCTTTTGCCCTGTTGGTAGTGATACAAAGTATGTTATACATCTACACACATGTATGTGTTCTCCATTATTTTTTAAGTATTAATTTATATATAACAGGTTCACCTTCTCTTTCACTTAAAAGAAGACCTTTAGTATTTTCTAAGCAACGAAAAGCATATAAACACTTCGTGAAAGCAAGTATCTTTTGTAGCTCTGAAGATAGAGACAACATTTACTCAGGCTGCCTTATGATCTTAATACAGCAATATTCATAGGCTCTCTATCAAGGATATATATGAAAACAAAAGTGGAGAATTACCTTGGGCCCAGATGGCCAGATATATAGAAAGTGCTGGGTTAGTAGGACCAAAAAGCTCCTACAAAACAAATCCAAAACTTAATAAATTCATATTCATCTTGTATTATTTCACGATATGCCTGGGGAGCACAAGAAAACCTTGCTTCCCACACTGATGGATGTCCTGCCATCTGTGTGCCCCTCTGGAAAACAGGTAAGTGCCTCAGCTGCGTAAGCAGAGGGCACAAATGAAGCCAGGTTTGATTAGCACCTGGAGACATTTCATTCTGCAACCTGCTTCCCATCGGACGGCAGCTCTCCCAGCAGGATTCACGCGCTGGGTGTTTCCACCAGCCGCCACAGGAAGCCCCCACCTGCCTTTGCTCCCAGGCTGGCTGCCCCTGGCTGCACGCCGTGGGGGCCGGGGGAGTTAAACCCTTCCCTGGAACGCAGAGGGAAAGTCGCAGAGACGGCTGCTTGTCTTCTGGATGAGTCTGCTGTTTAACATAAGAGAGACATTGTGAACTTTTTCAAAGTAACAGTGTTCTTGCAGTTTACTCCTGTTCTCTTTGCAGCAAGGATGACAAGGTTGTGTTAACATAGTGCGCTCAGCCGGCCTTTTCAAAATCTGAGCTGGAAGAAGATATCACACATGCCCATGTACACAAAGCTCAGCTCATCCCAAGGCCAATGCCACTGACAGCAATGCGGCGTATACAGATTAAGGTTGTTTATATCAATTCAAGGCAAATTTACTCACTCTTTCCACTGACAGGTTTTTAATAGGGCCTTTATTCTGCATGATTCAGGTTTTTAGATACTTTCTACACAGGGTTTTTCTTGACTCTATAGCTAGTAACCTTTGAAAAACTCAGACAGATGCATTCACTTTCACCAGTTCTAATCCATTAACAACAACCAGTGCCTAAATTTAGTATACGATAATCTTCTGTTTTCTGTGGCACTGGAAAGGCTGATCATATCAGGAGATCCCACCTGAGAGGAAAAACTGAATTATTTGATTTGATTATTATTTTCTTATCATTTCTGAAGATAAAAATGTCAGTGGGGTAATAAAATTCTTCATTCATTTGACACTCACTTGTAATCTGCAAGCAAGTAACTCAATGGCATCATGATAACCTTTCATATTTATATATTGATTTCCTAAAATGAACATATCAAATTCACCTAAATTCTGTTAATGATACTGCTTACAATTCTATAGTACATATACTTACAGAATAATCTTTTTTTTTTTTGTAATTAAATTATCTATAGGTATTTAATATACACATTTTCCACATGCCATGTCAAGCACACTCCTTATATGTACATGCTGGTAAATCAAAAATCTTATTCCTTCGTGTGTATTTTCCAAAATGTAGATTTTAGTATGTGGTGATGAAATGGAATAAAACGTCTTAACAATTCGTTCGTAGAATACCATATATGAACTAATTGTTGCCAATAAATCCTGCATAATACACCAAGGTCTCTTGGATATCAAAAGAAGGAAAGGTCTGTACTTTATTTAGATTTCTACATCATTTTATAATATTTTGTATGTATGTTATACACTTTTTTTACAGACACTGAATTTGTACTTCTATCTGATATAGAGCAGCCAAATTAATGATGCCTTCTGTGTTCAAAGGTTAAATACAACTGCATAGTAGACATCAAATAGAATCATAGAATGGTTTGGGTTGGAAGGGACTTTAAACATGAAAATGATGCAAGAACATGATAATGGCTATACTGAGACATACCAAAGTTTCAAGCACAGTTATCTGTCAGTGCCCAATGGAAGAAACCTAGGGAATTATATAAGAATAATGAAATGCATAATGTTTTTTTCTTAGACTACTGTCCTGGGCTTAGCCAGACACAGTGTCTTCGTGGCTGACAGCCTACATTTTTAATTCCAAGAATTAGTCCAGTTACTTTTCTCATCCATCTAACCTGTTAGCATCCACAACAGAGTTCCTCGACTCAGCTCCACTCTGAGTGAAGAACTGCTGCCTCTGCTCCAGTCAGCTTGCCAGTCTCTGGTTTTATTTCATGTCCTTTACTACTTTTAGTCGAAAGGACCGAGTCTCTTATCCATCTTTGCTATGCCACACCCCACCCTCATAGCCTGTCCAGCTTAAAAAGTCCTAGTACACTTGAGTATTCCTTAATATATACGCTGTCCACAAAGCTTTTACCATACTTCTTGACCACCTCTGAGTCTTCTCCAGTTTCAGAACACCCTTTTGGAGACTCAGGGAACCAGGACCGTACACAGCATTCACGACACTCACACATATGTCCAGCTGCATAGTTTCCTGTTTTGTTTTCTTCTTTCTAATAATTCCAAACATTGCACTTGCCTTTTTTGATCAATTCTGAACTTTCAGCTCACCTTTTCACAAATAGTCTATTGTAACTCCAGTATCTCATTCCTATGTGATATTCATTAGCTAACAGCTCATCACTCAGTGTCTGAAAGAAGTATTGCTTCTTTGTCCCCTGTGCATCACTTCACATCTGAATTTCATCTATCATTCTAACGTCTGGTCACTCAGTGTCATATGATCCTTCCACAGTTCTTCACAACAGTCCTTATCCTAAATAACATGCCATTTAACATTTCTTAATTCATCTCTTTACAAATTACTTATAAGTATTCTGGTCAGCACGCACATGTGAGATTACACTGGTGATCTACCTATACCGTAAGAACGGAAAAAAAAAATTCCTGGTCTTTGTTTTCTACCTTTTAATCAGTTGTTTTCTTTTGTGGGGAACTTCCCTTTTATTATAGGGAAACTTTGTTTAAGACTCTTCTTCGGTGAAGGATCCTGTCAATAGCCTTTGATATGATCCAAGGAGAACACATCAATCAGTTCTCCTTCAGCTGAATATGGAAACCCTCAAAGTGCACTGGTGGCTTACAGAGCTAAATTCTCCTTTGCAAAGTTGTGCTCACTCTGCCATAATGTATCACACCATTCATGTATGCACTAGTTTTACTCTTTATTATAGTTTCTTCTAATTTGTTTATGCTAGTTGCAAACAACAATATACTCATCTGTGATATCATGGATCTTCTCTGGAGTCCTCTGAAAAATAAATGTCCTGTAAGCCACTTTCCTATCCTCCCGTACTGGAGTATTTTTAAGCAAGCGGTCAGAGACCACACTTAGTAATTCAGAATTCAGAATCCTCCTATCCTTCAGGACATGAGAACAGTTTACACCATCACCAAGCTACAGAGAGTCTAAACTATTATTTTATCAAATGATAAAAAAACCCTACCAGCGAGCCACACGGTCAAAGGCCCCATTTCAGATTTTCCCACAAGAAGATCTTCAGATCTTTTTCTGCAAGACACACTCCATGCTGGAGCCTCTACTGCAAAGCTCCAGTCTGAAACAGCACTGGGAGAGCAACCACTAACGGAAGTCGCATATTATTCTCAGAGCTTGATGCAGTTTCCCTGCAAATATCAACACTAACTTGCATTTCGGATACACTGCTTCTCACACTAGGTGCCAACAGATTTTTCTCTGGTTTCTGAATGTCTTTACTTCATCACTCCAGTTCACACTTTCTGTTTTACCAGAAACTATTTCCTTTTCTTTCTGCCCTCTCTCTACTTTCCTCATTTCCCTTCTAAGTCTTTGGCTGCATTTTGCATATATCTGTTTAAAATTTCCTCTTCTGCTTACCACATACTGACTTCTTTACCTAGCCAGTTTCATTCTGCTGTAAATGCTGGTCCAGTATCAATTTTAAAACAAGAGACCATCTTTTAAAATGTGTAATCAACAGCAAATGACAGAATGTGAAGTCTTCTCATTAGTGCATATATAATTGGATGCATAAGTTGAGTCAATGGTAAACCATCTGTTTCAATGCACAGTTATCTGATTTAAATATGTAGATGTTAGCAGAGACTCACAGTAGGGGATTTCCAAAAGCAAACTTCAGCACAGTGGTGCTAACCTCCCTATCTCTGTTTCTGTCAGCACTGGAGACAGAGAGGTTCCTCCAGAGTTGCACAGTGTGGCTCAGTCAGATGAGAATCCCAGTTTCAAGAAATACAGTGAAAGCTGGGGGCAAATCAAAAAAAGGGTTTTGAAAGCCAAGAATAACTTGATAATACCCTTTAAGATTTCTTACATATGCATGAAAAATTTCTCCCTCTCTCTAGTCTCGGTGTCTCAGAGAGTCTCCTAAGTGGAGCTGCCTGGTTCAAAAAATACCACTAACTATTGAACGGAAAGCTAACATTCTCTTGCAAAATCAAACAGAAAAGCAGCAGTCAAATATCATGATTCATAAACTTCAAGTAGACCTAATTACGAAGAAATCATGAAAGAATTTTTCCTTAAAAACTGGTGTAATTGAGCAACAGCGTTCTGTTTCTCATTTCATTGCTCACCGAAAACCTTTGAAATAGCAGACCTGTCCTAAACAGAGGTCAGATGCAAAGGGAAAATGCTTACCATTATATTTACTTGTTAGTAAGACATTTATGGAAAAAAGACGAACTCAGTGAAGTCCCTCATATTAGGATGTTTAACACGACATACATAGTAAAAAGTAATACAGTGAAATGGAAAATATGGATAATTATGGCATATTTAATTATAGTTTTCAAAGTAATCAACACATGCAGAAAACAAGTTCCCTTGATTTTCCTGCCTGTCTGTCAAATACAGATAAAATTACACTGCAACAGGATTCTCGGAAAATTTCTTCGTCAGAGTTCATTTCAGATGTGTATCTCCTTTCTTTAAAGGAGGAAAAGAAAGGTAGCTATGAAGACAACTTAAAAAACATGGATTAACCACCAGCACCCAGAGGGATAAACAAAAGTAAAGTACAGAAGTACACCTGAGGCATCTGTGCAGGAGCCCAGGTATGTGGACACTGGGAACTGAATGCAGGTTTTTCAATAAAACATACTTTTTGCCAGATAAAAAAATTCAAAACAAGTTTTTCAAAATATTCAGGATCTGTTAGTTGACTTATTGGAAAGATTTCACAGGATCTGAAGCAGAGAAAAGATAGGACAAAACAAGAATGTGAGTGAAAGGAAGAAAAAAAGAAAAAAAAAAAAGGAGAAAGAAAGGAAGTTAACTCTACTCCAGAACAATTCACTGAGCAAACATTTGGTGAAGATGATGGAGGGGAACCAGCTCCAAACATCTACTCTGATTGCTTCCGTCTTGGGCAGGTATAGCATTAGTATGACTCTTTTTCTCAGCCTTGAAATCACTCTGCTCTGCCTAAATAACTCAGTAATCACCAGGCAGGAGAGAGGCTAACTCCGCAGCCCACTCTCAGACATCCCTGCACCCCACGCATGGGCCACTACTCGGTCAGAGAGGCAGCCACAGAACGGGTCTCTGCTGCTCTTTATGGTCCTCTTGGCTACTGCAGGCTAGGGTTTCCTTCCTATCCTTACACGGGCATGCACATGCATGTCCTAGCTTTCTTCTGCACTTCCATGAGCCTCAGGATTTGTCATTATTAATCTCCTCTCCTGCTGTCCATACCAGCACACGCGTATGTACCAATCCACTGGATAAAGTCCTCCGAACAAACAAATTGATTCAGGAAAGAATTATATTTTTTGAAAGAAACCACCAAGTAATAACTCCATAAATCAGCTAATCACAGGACGGGCACATGCCTTTGGCTAAAGTGGCTGATCCATTCACAAATGGGAAGTAACGGGATTCAGCGTAGGAAGTGTATAACCCCAGTATTGGAGGAAGATGGGTCCTTTCCTTTTTTCCCTGCCTTTGAAAGTAGGAAGGAGGTTAATTATTAGACAGCATGGTAAGTGCACATTCTGCAAAGAGTTTTTCACTCTTGTTAATTTTAATTTTTGTCAAAAATAACAAGTTACTAAAATGTATCATTTGATTACTGATGCTGCTGCTGCCCAAAGAAGAGTGTAGATATCCTCTGGAAAAGGGAATAAAACTAACTGAAAAAGATGTATGTAACTGCAGTGTGAGCTAGCAAATTACAGAATCCACAGATAAATCAAATGATCTGATTTTGAGACATGAAAATAATCTTTGCAGATTCATGCCATAAAATCATGTATCTTTCATGTCATAACCTATAGCATTAGGAGAAAACAATTCACATAATTTTTATTTATTGCAATTTTCATTTCCACCTGTAGTATCTGTTTACGGGTAAGGCTACTAAATAGTGCAGAGGGAAGAATCATGGTGAATTCTATTGCACTATCCTACATCCCCTTGATGATCACCAGCTAGTTAAAATTAACTTTGAGACTTACCATTTAGCCAGTTTTTAATCCGTGCCATGCACAGCCATTGATTCTTTATGAATTTACTCTTTTAATCAACTCATTTACAAACTCTCAAACAACGTATTGACTCATGCAAGCCAAAAATCTTGTACATCTAATGTAATGCTGCTATTAATTACTGAAATACCAGCCAAATTACAATGCAAGTTCAACTCTTGCAAATGAGAAAGAGTTTTAATTAACAATTACCGGTTCTGCAGATGGAAATTTTTTTTTTTTGGCTCAGACTTTGATTCAGAAGCTGCAAGTGTTACATGTGACAGGCCAAAGCAGACATGAATCTATTGATTTGAATGACTTCTGATTTGTTTATTGAAAAAATATGAAGGATGTAGGCTTAGCTAAAAAGTTACTTGTTATTTTTAAAAGCAAGAGATGTCTTGCATTACGCTTTGGTTTTCATTTATAAATACCTATTATAAAATACTACAGCCTTACAGAGTAAATCTAGCATGGACATACCTAAATTAACACGCTTATAAGAAATATATCTTAAGATAAAATATACTTTTACCCATGTTTAATTAGGAAAAGTTAAACAACTCTAAGAAACTTATTTATCTTACATGTTTTGCTTAGGTTATCATCAGTTTTGTTTTGAATCCTGTCCCTGATAATTGAAAATAGCATAGTTAATTCCTTTTCTTTGTAATCAGTTTGTAATTGATTGAATTTTGAGCACTGTTAAAGCTACGCTATTTTAAAAATGGAAATATTCTTACAGTCTGCAAACTTGATATGTAAAATCTGTATTTTAGGTCAAATTTATCTCTGATGATTCTTTCCTCTCTGTCTTCTCCATTTCTTTTAATTAGCTTCCTATTAGAAGGAATACGAATGATAACACAGAGAAACCATTTGCAGATTCCTTCTAAGTTAAATTAAATTCTTATTCTGATGAGACAGAGTGAAAGATTATATACTTGCATCTCATCTCCTATTAAGTTTCTATTTAGTTTAGAGACTTCTTCATTTGCATTTAACGGCTTGGCAAAGATCAATTGTTAAATTACACTGGATTTTCACTTACTGACTGTAGAGGATCTTAAGTCTTAAGTACGTGTGCATGTTTAACAGCATTTCAATAAGCAGAGAGGAAATGTCACACATAGGGAACTGTTTCATTATTTTTGTCCCAGCATTTCTCAAATTAATCTTTTCCTCCTGGGTCTTTCCTTCAGGCTATCCTTCAGTACCTGGAGAACGCAGCTGTGGTTAGAGGGGAAGGAAGATGTCTTAAGGCTACTTATATCCTCAGCCATTTATTTTTCCCAACTACCTCTCCTCCCATTGTCTACGGGACAGATATCCCACCAGCACAAGTCATGCAGCTCCTCAGCTCTTTCACTAGTTCGGACGTACTCACCTCATTGAATTCGATCCACAAGAACACACCAGGTTTTGGGCAGTTTACATACAGACCTTTGCCCCCTCTCTCTCTAAAATTAACTCAAATAGTAAGTTTAGTGGTTTTACAGGTCCTCCATGCTGAAACACGAAATCTGCTCCCACATACCCAATGATAACTCAATTACCAGGTCTGGGTCTACTGGATTTAAACAATCCCATCAACCTGTTGGAAAAGACCTTCCCTTCCAGTGGCTGACCAAAGCCTCCCAGATGTGTCGGTCCAGCGGCAGTGGAAGAGGAGCCACCTTCCAAAGCATCCCATGCCATGAGTAGCAGAAGGCAACTGCCTTTCAGCTGTTCTGACTGGCATCGTTCCTCACTGCTTCATCTTGAGAGTTGGAAAGCAATAAGGAAGGATGGTCCACCTAACTGCTCTGCTCCTCCGCCTTTGTAAAGTAACGCAACTCTCGAAGTTGTATCGGCGATGTGAGAGCAGCTCTTAGATCACAGCCATGCTTGTGACAGGGCTGGTGTCACAGAAAGAAGAGTGGGGTTTAAGAAGAAGTTGACAGGCAGTGTTCTTATTAGTAATTCTTTATTGTAAAGAATTTAAAGAAAAAGTGCTTATCTGCTCTGTGTGACCGAAATGACACAGCACTGTTGCAAGAAAAGGAAAAAAACAACAAGTATCTCTGAGTACTTTATCCTATGACCCAGGTAACACTCATGCCTTAGCAGATGGATTCAAAACGTCTAACAGACCAGGTCACTACCCAGGAGTTCGGTAAGACAGTAACTTACCTCAAACATTCTTTCCTGTGGTGTCAGTACCTCTCCTGTTACTACTTACACTGAATGCTACAATCCTACTGAGATATGTTCCACCAGTTCCAAACGGCCGACCTTGATTTATTGCTGTAATAATCAGTCCTCAGCTTGGCAGCACTTCAGTGGGAATTGCGGCTGCCCCGGTTTCTCAGAATTGAGTCTAACCTGCTGTAAATCAGGCAGGGGCTATGAGTGGCTGCTTTTGAAAGAGCGGGCATTTCGCCTTTCTGCATTCATTTACCAATCCCGAAAAAAAAGAAATCGTGCTTACTTAGCAAAGACTTTGTCGTGATTAATCCATTGATTTTGCTAAAGCACGAGAAAGAAGTCGGGTTACACTGCCTTTGTACATTTCTTTTTCTTGCGACATTCACCGCGAACACTGTGCCGTTAGCAACACCTTCGATACGAAAAAGTCTTTTTCATCACACATAGAGAAACTCACTAAAAACCTACAGAACCTCATTATACAGAACACTTGATGGGATGACAATCTACACCCTAAGCTTTTTATCCCAAGAACGGGCAACCAAAATATGCATTTTCTTCAGTTTATTCTCTTCACGTCTTTCATCTGTGATCAACTCCCCTGAAAGAAGACCAACACCATCGCGTGAGTTTGCCATAACAAGCAGCATCCGGCATTGCTGCTGCGTTATCGCCACCTCACAAGCCAGGTGGAGGTAGTCCAGCAATAAAATCAAAACCATCAGACTTCCTGCCCATTCATCTTTTTGCTTTTTTCGATCATGTGGAGACCTGCACCATACCAATATTACTAGTTAATATCATATCTGACTATGTAGTGCCAAAACTGCACATCATTTTTAGGTACTTCATGAATCATTTCTGCTGTATATTAAAACATTACATAGAGTCTACTGGTGAAGTGGAAATACAGAAATCTTGAAAAATTAGTGCTCACCAGATACCAAATGAGAATCAAAAATGTCCTCTTCTGTTCATCAATAAATTCTTAATTTTATTCTTCTTGTGTTTCTGATGTTTTCTGCAACTGCTTTAATTTTATAAAATGTTAAGCAACTGTAGAAAGCCCCACAAAGCAGTCAGTCTAACTAATCAATATTGTCAGGGTAAAAAGAAAAAAAAACAAAGGCAATAAATCAAAACTGAAAGGAAATCCACATATTTCCATGAATATTCCGGCTTTTAAAAAGTAAGATATTTTTCAATGAATTCAATTTTGATTTCCAAATGTTGAAATGAAATCAAAAATAAAAACAGAATTTAGAGAAGGTGCACAACAATAACCTTGCCACTGATATTACAGTGATACATTTTAAGTTCAATGGGTTATAAGAAAAAATATTTTTACCTCATAATAGAATCACATAAAAGATACCTTTTCAACTGGTTTTCATCCCAAGAGGAAAATTTGTGTAAGAAATATTGGAAGCATTTATTGCATATGTAAATCCTTATCTCTAGATAGTTACTAATTTATACAGTATCCATGGAGTGTGACTATTTGATTTTATATTTTTATTTTTATTGTTTCCTTTTTTAAAAAAATACATTATTCCCCAAACCCCACAGCCAAGTGACCAACCTCACCTCAATGTTTTCCAGTGCAAATCCCATGACTTCTCCAAACAGTTTCTCCAAATTGCACTGAATCTAAAGAAATACACATTTACCTCTCTTTATCTCTAAATCACTGTTCAGATGTTTTTAGTACAGAACCTACGATAATTCTCTCCAGATCAGTCAGTACTTGGTAAAAACAGCTATTTTGGCTAGAGGGATACAAAGTGGAACAACCCAAGCTCATTCTCTTTCAGCCACACACAGCCAAAGCATCTGTTACTTATTTTACAAGTTGCTAATGACAGAGAACAGTTTTCAGCTCCTACTGAAAGTATATAAAATACAACCACAGTGGGAAACCCTCAGATAGAAGACATTGGAGCCTTCTTTGCAAACATATGCTGCTGCATTTCCACTGAATATAAAAAAAAGGCTTTTATCTTTTTGCTTTTTCTATCCACTGTTCCTATTATATTATTTATGAGCATACTTTTATTTTCCTGTAGATTTCTAATATCCTGACATTTTTTGCTTCTCCTTACACTTCATAAAGTTACTTTGAAAGCTAATTCAGACAAATCAATTTTCTCCCTGTACAAAGTAAATACAGCCACCACTGTTCCTTATTTTTAAAGAACAACGCCTCTAAGGCACTGCCATTACAATATACAAATTGTTAATTCTCTTCCTGAGAACATTTAAGTTTACTGCTAGTGCAGAAGATAAATTTCAGGCTAACTTCACAGAAACATAAGTAGACACTAGGCATTGGTTGAGCAGGATAAAAAAAAATGCCTTATAAAACCTAAAACTCTTTACATGCAAGAGTTTCACCCCACATTGGCCCAGGAATATAAAGATAAGACAGCCAGCTGCTGCGGAAGAAAGAAAAGCGCTATAATTCTGAAGCCCTGTATTTAATTGCATTCTCTGCATTTCAAACCCTTATTTAGATGGGAAATCTTAAATAAGCTAACATAAAAACAGTGCTGATACTCTCTTCACAGGATTTGTTCATGAAAAGGAGCCTGGATTAGTCCCGTTGTTTTGGTTCAACTTTTGTAAACTGCTGGTCAAAATGTGATGCTAGAGATATGCAGTCATCAACACTTACTGACGTGTATGTCTTTTGGTTGGCTGTCTTTAAAAAAAAAGGAAAATATTTTTTTAAATGGAGATCTCATTCTCTGGGGTATCCGCAGAAGTCTCTGTCATTGTCTTAGTTATGTTCTAGTGCTAAAACAGAGATGATTTTACAGGCTAGGCTCATTAAAGGCATTCAGAACCGTACAATGCGAAAAGCGGTTTGACGAGAGTTATTAGAAATTGCGGCAATTTTGATGGTAAAAACAATAATTAACTTATTGTTACCATTTTTCCTTTTCATCTGTGGCTCTCTTAATAAAGTTTGCATTTGGTTTTTGATAAATAGAAATGCTACTGAATTATTAAATTAGTGATTAAAATTGGATCCAAGCAGAACTGACCAGAATCAGTACCCTTTATTTAAAAGTTACTCTTTAAAGATATGGAAATCCAGTGAATTTATCTTCATTATACAGGCCAAGAGTGGATTTCTCAAAAAACTAATCACTTCATAGCCAACATTTGGCAGCTGAAGAACTGTGAAAAACTCAAGATCCTGACAGGAGGCCAATGGAATATGCTGCTGTAGACAGAAAAGTAATTTCCAGGGTTTACTAAAAGTCTCAAGGTATGCCAGTTTATGCAGTAGTTAACTATTCATAATAGTTAATATTTCTACAACTAAACAAGAAGATATTGGCAGTAATAATGAACACACAGAATAAAATTGTTGAAAACATTACTGAAATCTCATAATCATCTATAGCAAGAGTACCACTGTTTTAGCGTATTTCACTGGTAATTTGCGGTAAGAATTGCAACCTCATCTTAAAGCATTATAAATGATATGAAAATAAGCCAACTGCTGAATATAACAGATGGTAAAGAATAGAAAACATTTTAAAAGGCAACAGAATAACAAAGAAGTATGAAAGCATAAAGAAACATTAGAGATACCAGGAAGCAGACAAAGAAAAAAGAGTTGACTGGCACTGATGGCACACAGTCTTGAACAAATCAGAAAATAACTGAAGACATCACATGGTGCAGCAGTGACCAAAAGATAATCTGGTGTAACAGTCAACCACAAACTGAAATATAGGCAGGCACAAAAGAAAGCCAAAGCTCAGTTTTGGCTACACATTTAAAACCCTGAGCAGGGAGATGATTGTGATGCTTCTAGATATTAGGGACACATTTACCAGCGAGAGCGAAAGGACTACAGTTCCCATTTTCCACCTCTCTTACAAATATGTCTCATGAGGTGTTCACATCTCTAGTTACAAGATGAACCATGGTGAGACAGTAACGGAATGCCACGTCCAAAAGCAGGCCTCTGCCTATGTGAGGCCATCCTGGAGAACCACCCTAGTAGGGGCAAAAACGCTCCCTATGAATGAACTTGAAAATGCCTGGGAAAAAAGCTGGACTTCAACTGTGTCACTGATGTCTCGTGCTCTCCTACCATCCAACCAGAAAGATCCTCAGCTGGATCCCAACTTCCTCCTCCTTCATTTCTTACCCCTGACCAATGCCACATCTTTAGCCAAGGCCTGCATTGTATAGGGTTCATGTTTACATGTCTGCAAGAGCTCCAGGTGCCCTGGGCCAGAAACATCCCATGAACCATAAAAACATTCAAACATTTAATTATATGGATGATCAGGAAACAATGTTTTGCCTCTGCCCTGGTTGATTTAGTTCACTCTGTAGATGTGTTCAGGACCATCTAAGGCACTCCTAGAGTTTGCTAGCAGCCAGGAAATCTGACTTTAAGAGAACTGGCAACAGCCAAATCAGTTCAAAAGATTTGTGTAGATAAGACAATGATCTTCGAAATCAACAGAAAATAGAAATCAGATTTCTGAAGATTGCAAAGAAAAGACAAGGTGAGCAGAAATAAAATATACACACACAAAGAAAGTTTCTAAATACGAATAAGTAATGTTTTGCAGCCATGCTTGAAGCAATAAGTCTCAGACTTAACAGTATGCAGAAATGTATTTGTAGCAGGGGAATCCCCTAGCCACTCTGCTTCAATTTCCTGACTATAAAATGCGAGTAAACAGTCCTATTTACATATTTTTCACTGATAATTTGAACACTAGACTTGAAGAGGATAGAAGCTGTTTAGTACAAAAGTACGTATTTCTTGTACTAAATAATACTTGTCAAGAAATACATATTGTTTTATATTATCTGAAAAAGAATAAATGGTGTACTCAAACTCTCATGTCAGATGCTGGGCAGCCCATCTCCAGGATGCAGGTTTCTAATCCTACAGGCATCTCCTGCATGTGTGTATATAGAAAGTGTCGTGATCTGATCATTTGAGATTCACTTCTGCTCCTATTCATTTCTACTTGTCTTCTGAAATCTTATGAAATAGTGTTCTCTGGTTTTACACAGGTTTTTACATTTGGCTAATAACTGTAAATGAACTTTCACTCTGGACTAGAGGTCCATCCAGCGCTTTCTGTCATTGCACACTCAGTGTCTGTTCTTTAGGAAGAACGAGAATTATAAACTAATTTCTAAAGAAAAAGAGCTCGTTGCCACACACCTCAATAAGTCAGTCAATAATTTCTACGAACATATACCTTAAAAACAGCAGGTAAGTGGAGAGAGTATGCAGAAGCTTTCCTCCTAAGTCACTTGAGCTGCATTTTGAAATCGACATTTTTGAGACAAAAAGGATCAACTACTTTGGATTTCCTTCTTTTTCTATTTCTTCCTCTCATGCCTTGTCAGTATGAATAATGAAGGGTAAACACCCAGCTGGTTACACATTCAATATCAATCTGGCTTTATCCTGGGAATGGAACATGTTCCGTTCTATGTAATATAATGGAGCAAAGAAAGGGAGAAAGAACAAGAAATCCCAACATAAGGATGATTTTCTTTCACTCAGGCAATGACATTTTTAGAATTTTTTTCTGTTATGTAACGATAAACAGCAACTTCAGTTGAAAATGTACAGAATGGATTTCCTTACATTTTAAGTACTCCTTGTCCAAAGCCAAGAAAATGTAAGAAAATAATATTAACTACTAGTAACAAATGTTCACTCAGTCAAGCTCTGGTTACAATAACATTACCTCTAGCAGCCAATATTACAGAGCAAACAAACAATAAACTGTCATGCCAGATTCTTATGGAAATAAATATCTGAAACGGAGTTCTGCAGTGTAATCCATTTAACCAGTGTAGAATATGCTGTAATGGTTTGTTATAAAGCTTCAGACAGACCCCAAGCCAACATTTACTGCCTGTGTTAAAGAAGGGAGAGGCATTCTCAGGCTTTTACTGCAGGATGCAGTATTTCTCCCAGCCATTCAAAGCTCATTAGCTGCCACGGCAGAGGCTAACAGCGACTGTGACATGAGCCGCTAAAAATACCTCTTATTGGCATCTGTTCTGCAGTATTTTGTGTTCATTGGAACCTTCAGTGGGTGTGTGAAATTTTCCAGCTGCTTATAATACATAGGAGTGAGCCTTAAAAGACTCAGTTACAGACCTTGTGTTACAGAGAAGGGAAAGTTTAGCAGAGGTACAAATAAAAAGGCTGCCACTGCACGCTAAAACACCGTATGGCATTAGCAGTCTGCTGGCAAATAACCACGTGTTTGCAAGTTGTGGTGAAAGTCTCTCCAAAAGCTGATTGATTCTACTATTTCCAAAAGTTTGCAAGACATATACTGTGTTTTCACCCTGCGAGTGTCTGCTTGATTTCTACCCAGTGTATAGCAGACTGGAAGTGACTTCTTAGTTTTGCTTGTAAGTAAAGCAAAACTGTTTTTTTGTTGTTCCCCCCCCCGCAAATGCCATATGTAATAGCTTAACTTACATTTTTGACTCCTGATAAAGCAAATAAAAAGCTGAGAGAGAACTGGTCTTTTAGGTTTATTTTATAAGTTTAGTCAACAGCCTGGAGAAATCAAACTCAGTGAGGTAAGGAGGCAGAAGCCAGCAAGCAGGACACTGAGCCAAGACTGTCTGCTGTACGGGAGAACAACATGCAGTGGTGGGAGAAAGGCTGCCTTGTGCCGCTGCTCACCTTTGCCCCCAACCATCTTCAGCACATTAACTGACCCAACAGCAGGTAACACAAACTGCAAGGCTTATTCAATGGCAAAGTGCCTGTATCGCATTCTGTAGCTAATTTCCAAATATGAAAAAGTTTTCTGCTTTGCTGCTTTCTCTTGTGGTACATGTTTAAAATAAAGACACGTAAAAGAGAAGAAGAGTTGTTCAATGTTTCTTTATGATTTCCCAGAGGAAAAAAAAAAAGCCAATTAAAGGAATCAAGAAACTAACTTGCAGTAACAATTTGATGAAATGCTGTGGGTATTGTCAGCTATCTGAGCTGATATTTGCAGCAGATGTAATTACTGTCTGTGGCAGGTGGTTGGCCAAAACCAATAAAAGGCATGAGGAACACAGAACTACTCGCACTCAATTAAGGAAGTGTCATATTATCTGGCATTAGTTACACTAAATAAAAATAAAGTTGAAAAAGTCTAACTGATCTCAGATGGCAGAAAGGGAAAAGAGCTCCACCACAACTGCATTCAGCAAAAGAAGCCTCAGTGACTTAGGGAAAATCCACTCACATTATAATCTCTTTCCAGCTATTTAATGTGCATTCTGAAATTACTATACAATACAGCTGAGATAAGCAGAAAGCCTTCTGCTTAAAAATTATTGCCGAAGATATTGCTTCACTGCGTCTCCACAGGGAAATTGAATAAGACTTTACCTCCATCAGCAGATCTACTGAGAAGCACATTAATCATACCACTTTATGGAATACTTTGGCATTACTAAGCAATCATTTTTTTTCTAAGTTGTAAGACAAGACACCATTTCTTGTGAGATGAAGAATGAGGAATTACCACTTAGACAATGGAAGAGGGCAAGTTCATTCACCATGATGTTGATCCCAGTTTTGTGGCACTCAATATATTTTCATGATAAATTTCCAACTACAGAGGTTAGTAAATTCACATCACCAGAGATATGAGTTGGTAAAAAATCAACGAGTGTAGCTATTTATATGAGTATCAGATGTCTCTTTGAGATTGTTTGTATTGCTCATAAGGGTTTTCCATTTCAAGGAGATAATGAGCAAGTAAATAAACTGTAATATGCTAAAGATAATGATGATTAACTTACTTATTTCCCATATATTCACACTGACAATTCCAGCGGTTGGCTGAGTACACTTAAATCAGTTCCTCCCAAGAAAAAGTTGCTTACTGCAAAGTAATAGCAAGTTTGTAAGCCTCATAGAGTAATGAAGATAAAACTCACTGAGAAAGCAAAAGGATGCATTGAACCGACAAAATCACCTGTTTCTGTGATCTGTAAAAGCACATCAGTGACTCTCAGGAACTTGGATAGTGTAAAATTTATTAGGAGTTAAAGATCTGGCAACTATAGGAACTTTCAATGGCAATTATGCAACGTTCAGAACTCAACCAGCCTGACTCCCTTCTGCGAAGGGAGTTACATCAGAAAAATGGTACCTGGTTTTCCTCTTTTGAAATATGCAGTATTAGTTGGCAAGAAAGGAGATTTGATTCCAACAAAGTGGAATCAAACGGACAGACGCAGTAAGCAAATGGAGTGGGAGAAGAGAATTTTGCATTGCAGCTTTTGTCCCCAGCCCACCTCTGGTCCCCAGAGCTATGAAGAACATTGCCTGTGAACTCCGAGGACTTCAGTGTGGCATTTGTGCCTGCCTCCCTGGGACCGACTGTCCCCTCGGTGACAACACTGCAAAGTTAAAAGCGTGCTGCAGGTTGCCAGTCCTGCAACCTGAACCTCTTCCCATTGCTATTGCCAGGAGGCAAGACCGTGCTCAGAGAGGGCTCACGCTGCACTCCCGGGCAGCGGCACTCCGGATATCCGCTGCTGGACAGCTGGACAGCACTCGATCCTGCCAGCACTTGCTCCCATGGCCAACATGAGTGAGGGCTCGTGGCCTGAGATGACGATGCTGAGAGTGCCTGGGCAGTCATCCTCACGGGAGTCTCAGACACCAGCCCAGCTCTCATGCATCCTCGTAGACAGGGAACATGGATGGGAAGTAGTTCTGACTGTGGAAATGGGTTAGGTCAGAGCTTTACAGGCAGTGTCAGTAGGACCCACCAGTACCAGGCTGGCAACACGTCACCTCAGTGCCAGGCTGCACCTAGCAGTATGATTTACACATGTAACAGGGCTCCTAACTGGTATCTACCATAACATTTAGAGAGTACATGCTTTATATAATAACAAATACCTTTTTTACATTTATATGACTTTTTACAAAACATAAAAATTCCTAAAAAATAAACCCATGAGGTTTCTAAATTAAAAGGCAGATGACAAAGAACAGAGAAAGCAGCGGTGTAGCTGAGGCTAAATTAGGAATTTGGAAGAGAGTTTGCTGAGGAGAGGGAGAGTTAATGAAGCACAGAGGAAGGATAATGATAATAGAATGGCACACAGCAACAGTGACAAGAGATAAGGAGAAAGCTGGAGAAGACGATAGGTGAGAATTTAGTCATTGGTTAAACAGGAGCAGGGAAGATGAGAGTTCCTGGACTAGGAGAACTGATAGGAAATTCACACTCTACGTAACACTGCATTGACATGATGAGAAAATTACCTGTGGAAATACCAGCTTTTAATCCACACGCTGTTTATCTCATGGCCCTATCATAATCCCTCATCAAATTATGTTGTGAATTACAAGGTACAAAACTTCAGTGACTTCAAATACTCTCACACGGTTGACAGAGTAAAGTTGGACTCTAATATTGGTACCACCTGAAAAAGCAGTCTAGCTTCCAGAACTTGCCAGAGACGTGTGACACAGGTTTTTTTCGTCACTGTTCAAGGACAAATCAAGAATAACTTATGGCAATCAAACAATGAATTAAAAAAAAAAAAGAACTAAAATACTTGCACGAACTTCCTCTTCCATTTATAATACTACAGACCCGTATATTTCAATGGCAGTACACCAATGCAACTGAATTTAAGTACTTAGTTGTTCAGAGAGGGATGATGTGAATAGGAGATTGCAAACCAACGCACTCTAGAAGTTACTTTATCCTAAGTATCTCCACATATTGCAAAGGCTAAAGAAGATAAAGCTACACAGCAGGTGCTAAAATATATTTAATAAAATAAGGGTAAATGTAAACTCAAATCAAAATCACTCATCTGATTTTATAATATTAATGTGGAATGATAACCTAATACTTGTTCAGTTGATAGGTATCCACCTCTAAATATACACCGGGAATCTATTGTGTAGCATACACAAAACTGTAAGGCATAGCATCATTGCAACTACTTTAATATTGACTTAAAGAGAATCTAACCCTTGAAGTGAAGATAAAAATACCATCATTAAAAAGATGCAAAATCAGAAATAAGACCAATCTTTGGTGGCGCACGTGACCAGCACAGACAGAATTTCTAACTCTTTACATATCATAGGTTTGTCAATAAATCTTATCTTTTTACCAGATTTGTAATTCAAATTATGTTCTTGAATGTTTTAACTCCGTGTTCTGATCATGCAAAATGAAATTCTGAGCTCCATACATTGTGACTGTAAGTCCAAAAGAAATAAAAACAGAGGGAACATTTAATTCTTCATCTCCTACTTTAAAGCACACAGCTGGGTGAATACCAATACAAAATGTAGAACAGGGGAACACCTTGTACTGCAATGCTCTTTGTCCCTCACATATCATACCCTTGAACAGATAGCTAATATTTGATGCACTGCAATCTTTTCACAGAGAGCATTCATGCCATAGCATATTTTGCTAAAAAAAAAAAAAATTAAAAATATTCTAAATGAAAATAACCTGCCCTTGACTTCATATTGTGAGAGGAAATACATTCTTCTATCCAGGACTGGGCATCTCGGAATGCCAGGAACATACAGCTCCTCTGCTTTTTAAAAAACAAGATACTTACTTATGAATTGCTCTTTAAGTGAACAGCATCAGTGGGAATTTGATAGCATTTTGCCAGAAGAATGTTTTGCCTCTGGGCTAGAACTGCTATGGGCAGCACAGTGTCACTTCAATGAACTCCAGCTTACCAGGGCATGTGTGAATGATTTCTTTATGCAAGGCTCTCACAGTCAACACGCATCTAAAGGAAACACTCTTTTTTTAGAAATTCTAGTCTTAGTCTCCTCCTCACTCCCTCCATCTATAAAAATAAAAGTTAGCTTAAATATGTACTAGAGAAATAAAACTGCATCCAAATAAAATTTATTCACTCCCAGGCAACTATGTTTCCATTCCTAGCTTACCGACAGAAGATGAATTTGCAACTTAAGGGCAGAATTTTGAAAGTGGGAATATAGCAAAAGCGGTACTTCTATACAGTACAGATTTCTCTGCTTTAGAAGAACTTTCAGACTGCTCTATGTTGCATATCTAAACCTCATTAATGTTTACTTCACAGTTAGGGATTATTATATTTCCAAAAGTCTCTTGTTTCTAAAACTGTGCATTTAAAAAATGACTGTACAGCCCACATGCTTTTCTCAAAGGAAATGCATTCATTTTACGTGCTCTGAGTGTTAGTTTAGACTATTTGATAGGTACGTAAAACTATCATTTAAATTCCTTGGTAGAGGTGCAAAAGCTTCTTCATTATCAAATCTGAATTACATCAGCATGAATATTCTCTTTTTTTTTTTTCCAAATGACTGTCTGACATTTGAGTTGCTTAAACAGAGTTAATAAGGCCTAAAAAGGTGCAATAAATATGCACACGTATGTGTGTAAATGTAATAATAAATAATCATTAAGCACCACTTATGAAAACACAGGAGACAAACAAAAGGAATTTAATGTATCTCAGTATGGAATGAAAAAGCTTTTCATCTCCAGGTGTATTGCATCAAGAATAATCTCCTTAATAAGCTTTTAGCAAGCAAGGAGAAAGTGCTGCTGTTTATTCTGAAGCCTATCAAAATACAGAACATAAAAACCAAAGATGTACAAGATAATTTTATTTTCTTTAAATTGGATTTTGATAAAGTGAAGAAGGCACTGCTGTTTCTTTAAAGATGAGATACGTTTTACATTAAAATCTCTCAACTAATGGTGATATAATATTCGTGGCATTCTAATAGAGTAACATCCAGATAATATTTAAAAATGGCAATGTAAATTAAGTCTTTTCCACTAAATTGGTCTAAGTAGTTCCTACTCAATGGAACAATATATTCAGTGTGTCATTAAAGCATACTGAAAACACTTTTGTATTGCTGTTATCAATCAGTGCAGAATTGTGAATTCATTGCAGTCGCATCTGGGGACAAAATCACAGGAAAATAAAGGCCATATCTGCACTGTCAAATATACATTTTGGCTTAATCATGCTGTAATGTATACAAATTCGCTATCAGTTTTCAGAGTCTAGGCACTCCTAAAGAACTCATGTTTGGGTCTAACAGGATAACCAACCACCAGCACAATTAGAGGGTGCAAACATAACTTGGCAGAAAAGCCAGCGGGATCTCCCACATGTAGAAATGAAAGCAGTCAGTTAGTAAAACAATTTAAACAATATTTTGGGGTTTGTTTTCTTTTTTACAATCTTGAGAAACTGTTTGCCAGAGGAGTGATGATATACCACTGATACAGATCCACATATTTCCACCTCAAGAATTACTGCTTGTTTTAGGAAAACCATACTAAGATGCAATAGGAATTTTAAAATTACTCTACACTTTGTATTTTTTCTAAAGTTGCTATATCACAATATAAGCAATACAGTAACAGTCTTGTCATTTCTTTTAGTCTTTGGTTGGTAAATTCATGGAAGCAATTCCGCTACTTCACTAGGTAGCTGAATTGAAGATAAATAATACAAATTGTTACCCACTGAAGGAACAAATAAGATACCTTCCAGTGAAGATTTAGTTAAAATAATATATTGCTATTTCCTTCAGATAATGCTTTGGATTTATTGATATAAAGCAGATACTAATATGTACTGATGATGTGCTTGCTTTAGTGGCTGTTGCACATACTAGTTGTTTTCTTTCTTATTTAAACTCCTATATAAGTTAATAATAGAAGTACTGAATTCTTATTACAATCTAGATTAATTTTCTACCTCTTAATTGTCTTCTTGACATCATGATGGGCATTCTAGCTCTTTTGTTTCTAATTAGTTTCAAAAGAAAAAAGAGAAGCCAAAAGAGGTACAAATCCAGAAACAAGCCAGGTAACTTAGAACTCAATGGAACCCTCCAAGCTCTCCAGACTAAACTATGAGTCATTTCTTATTATGATGAAAGGGATAATGGTCGTCTTCTACAGCCATGAACAAAAAAAACACCAGAAAACCACTGGAAATACAGGCAACAGTATTTCCATCCGCAGCCCTCCTACCTTTCACTGTTCTGATTGCATCAAACATGAACATCCTAAGCAGAAACCTTAGGTACCACACAGCAGACAGCAAGGCTTCCCAGACAAACTGGGAACCTGGGACCTGTCTCTCTAACCTAGACTAGTATGATGCTGTGATGAGTTCAAACGTAGACCTCAAATATCAATAATGGGGATAACATTACCTGATGCCTGGGACTACTGTAAGGAATGGTCAGGTAATACTTTACGAATGCTGCATAAGCATTATATGTTACCAAATGAGGAGAATCTTTTGGAAGATCAAAAGCAGAGGAGTTACACACTCAGGACTCCCAAGGGAGTCAATAAAAAGATTATTGGTTTATGTTTGGCAAGAGCACCTAGAACAAGAACGACCACTTCTTGGGTAAAGTCAGGAAGATGTGTCCCTCCAAAGGTGCTGAGGTGAGGGAACAGTGCATCTGAGGGGCAGCATCTGAATGCATGTGCAAACCCCCCAAGACATCACAACCAGGGACTGGAGAGCTGCTTCTTTTGTATGAACAAAATGCGCTTCAGCCCCTTTGGAAAGGAAAAATTCTGTGAGTCAAGAGCGGAAGCCTTCTGGAATGCTGTAGGACACGCTTCTTTGGGATGGGGCCATTCTGGATCTGTTACACATAGAAACCATCTGTTAAATATGTATAGTACAGCTCTGTTTGGCTGACACCTCAGTCTGATGCCACAGTGACTGAAGTGGACAGAAGCTACTTTGAAGCTCAGTAACTCAGTATATGAACTTACCGTGCTGTGCTAAGGAGATTAAGAGGCTTCTTGAGCAGGTTTTGTAGCTTATGCAGATATCTACACTGACTAGCATCCATATCAGCTAGTTTAACCTACCTTGACTTTTCGTTTACTACACTGGTGTCATTTCTGTAGACACTAGTTTATTACACTAGTTTATTATAGTTAAACTCTAACTCCCTGAAGAAAATGCTGACACACATTTTCAATTAACATATCGAAAGAATGGAGAAGATAGCTGTATTAGTGACGACCAGACAGACAACTACTTACAGCAGTTTTATAAACACAAGTGCTTTACATAGGTGTAAAGTGCTTGCTAAAATTGTAAAAGACTCTCTAAAAATAGAAAGAACTGCTGTTAGCGTAATTCATCATATTCAACTATGAATATGTATTGTTAATGAACTCCTATTCCACTTAAGTGTATGAAATAGAAAATTTTAAGGACTCAAGATTAAAAACCATGTTTCTGCTCTATATTAAATCACCTTGGACAAAAACACTAACTAAATATGAAAAGTTCAGTCTAAGGACACACAATAATATATGCCGAAAAACAAACAAAACACTGGACTTTTTAAAAAAAATCTTATGTAATAAAGAGTGTCATTATTCTGCTGTCACAAATGCTATTCTGTCATTAATATAAAGTCAGTGGATGCAGTTTAATTTACTTTTGATTAGATATGCACCGTATGAGTCAGTGCAGATCTTAAAAATCTATTATAAAATCCCGCAGTCAGGAGAACAATAGTTAATACAAACCAGTTGACTCCTTCTGCTGATTGAGTTTGATTAGCACGGATGGCAGCCACGCATGCACAGGAAGAAAACAAAACCCTGCAAAAGAACTCAGGGTTCAGTATGTCAAGGTGCTGGCGTAGGAGTGCTGGTGATGTTTTTCCCTCAATACATTTCCAAAGAGGAAGAAAACGAACCCAAACAAATCTATAATAACAACATTTCTTATTTCCCTCCACGCTTTTCAAGAAATGTTGCTTTAGTTCTCCTGGCTTGCGTGACTGCAGTAGGATCACGGCATAATCAGAAAGTGGTTTTTAGAGATACTTAACAAGCTTAACTCTACCTGTTGTCTCTTTCAGCTAAGATCCTCAACACATTTACAACGGTATTCTTTGTTAAAAGAGTAAACTGTGTATTTGAAAACCTGTAGGCATGAGTGAGGAACAGCCAGGGGCCCACCACAAAGGTCACTGCCAGCAATAGGCAGTGCTGCGGTTTCCCAAGGACCACCAGGACTCAAACACATCTAAAGATCATTAAACACCCAGGTGGGACAGTAAGGATAAGGACCAACTCCTCCACTTTGAACTGCCAGCTCCTGGAACTAACAGTTTGTATTTAAAGGGGTTATTAGTCTCTACTTCAAATGCTATTTATTCGAAAATTCTTTCTTCCCAATAAACATACACTGCCAGAGCAGCCTGCTATCCTTCTTCTACACTTTTCTTTCTTTCCTTTCTAAAAGTTGACATAATTAAGTCATGTTCAGGCACATTAAGAAAAGCATGTAGTTTACTTGCAAGCCACTCTCTGAAATAGGGGTATATGAATGCAGAGGATAAAAATAACTTACACCTAATCACATCAGCAATAATCTGTACAAGTGAGCCGCATGAGATTGGCAGCAAACGAGGAAATCTTTGTGGTCATCATGCTGGCCAAGAACTGTAGGAATAAACAACAGCATACTTCTGCGAGAGCTATTCCAGTTTCAAATGAGATGTGTGACCTAGAGCCATGTGTCAGATTTGAAACACTGTAGACCTGTGTGTACATTATTTTCCTATCAGGTGTGACATCAACTTAAACCCTGAAGCATATATATTGCTAGATAAATAAAAATAACAGAAAACATGAACAGTAGAAAATTACAGCCACTTGCAGTTAGGCCAAATGCATAGTAACTAAGGGCTCAATTTAGTTGCCCAAACATTGGCACCCATTGCCATTGGAGACGTACTAGAATATCTGAGACATCTGCACAGGGCTGGCAGAGGACAGATGATCAGCAGGAGACCTGCATCCTCCAGAAGCCACAGCTGGCGGCTTGGAGAAGACCCGAGAGCATCTCAAACAGCACCCGATGCCTGTGTCTAGGCACTGAAATGAATGCTAAAAAGATACCATCAAAAAGTTTTTATGGGGCTCTCTGTTTAGAGAGGTATGCCTCCACTTAACAGTATTTCCACACTTGATTTAACTGTTGGTATTCTCTATAATAAGTTCAAAGAATGAGACCAGACACTAATCTTAAATGGGGATTTTGCAAGTATATGTAACTTTTGATAGGAACAGTTACATGATGAATTCACAATAAATTGCCAATTCTTCAAGTAGAACTTGTAAAAAAAGATTTCACTTCAGCAGTTTTCCATGTAACTGCCAAAATACTGAAGTGCCTTGTCCGTAGCAGTGTGCTACTCCCTGCTTGAGTCCAAACAATAGTCTGATACTACAGAAGGTTTTGTCTGTTGATGTTTTTTATTCTGTTAAGTTTCAATAATGAGCAAATTTTCTTGATCTAATTCTGTTTAGAATCCTTGAAATCTAGATTTCTCAAGACTGCAATAGTCACTTTAAGTCTGTTGTCATAGAGATCACAGTAATATCTTCTAGTTTCTTTGCATTCAGAACAGATAATCCAACAATACACATGCCTATCAAAGAGTGGCTACAAGAAACAGTTTATTCTGAAACTGCTATGAAAATACAAGATAGTAAGGCTTAAAAAAAAGACATTTAAAGGGCTTACAGTTCTTGATGTCAGGCTTAATTTTACTTATATTAAACATGTGAGAGTTCACTTTCTTTCTGCAATCTTTCCATGCTGGTTCCATAGCTAACCAAATGTAAACATATTTCTCTTTGTAAATGAAGGCATTCATGATGGAAAGGCTAAAGATTTTCTGAGTATACTGCTATTAGTACTTAAATATGATGTGGGGCATTTCCTCTTGGCAGTCTGTCGGGACACAGCGAGTTGGGCTTGATTTTCCCCAATGGAGAAAACATTCAACGATTATAATGCAGTCTCTCACATCAGTCAAATGAACTCAAAATATGGTCCAGATGAAAAGCTTTAAATTTAATTTCATTTTAATTGCAATGACAGTATCTTGACAGTGTTCAGACACGGCTCTAAGCAAACAGGGAATATCCCAGCAAGGGAAAGGGGTCCTGTCTGCCTTCTCTTTCCCAGGAATAGCAGTTTGCTGCTAGCTTACTTTATTTCTCTAGTCCTTCCTTTGGAGACATGGTCTAAAGCTTTCTCTTGTCTTCCATCTTTTATGATGCATATCTCTGTCCTGTTATATTTTTTCATAAACTCACTGTCCAGGGCACAATTTAGCCCCACGTGGCATGACTGTGGCTTGTCAGAAGTGGGTCACTGCCTTCCCCCAAGAAAATGTTTCTGCTTGTCAGTGCCACTCTCATATCTCTTATTTCTGTGCTCCTTTATAAGCCAGACTCCCCAGTCCCACAATACCTTTTGATGGACTATGCTTTTGAAAATTGAGAACAGGAGATCAAAGGCACATGTACTGACTAGAGGAGGAGACCACAAATAAACTGCTTTATAAATTCCATGAGATGATATGGCAGAGCAGTCAAGTGAAAACATTGTAGCTTTCCTTGAGAAGATTTCAGAAACTTTTATTTTCGATGGAAACCCAAGACCTTTCATGGAAGGTCAGCATTTTTCGAAAAAAAAAAACCCAAAACCAAAAACCAACCCCAAAACTTTCAATCAAGAATGCATTTTCTGTAAAAAAAAAAAAAAAAGATTTAGCAGAAAGGTTAGTACTCACTTCAGTTAGTTTTCATCTATCTTAAGGTTAGTCATATTGTCTAATGTTATCCAGGCTTTCTGGTAATACCAGGGCACAGATATCTCCTAGTGTTGATTCCTTCAAAAACATACGTTGAAGATACGATCTGGCATGAGGAAGTGAGTAGTAGCTGCACTGGACGGATATAAGCTTTACCCTCACCGCCCTTCGTTCCTCCCTCCGTGCAGCAGCTCAACATCCCTGCAGCTGCACAGGTATTGCCAGGGTTTCTGCTGCCAGGCTGTGACACAGAGTGAGGAAATTAATGATCTAGATGAAAAGTGTCTCAATGGCTCTTATGTTGAAGATTTATCAGTCCTCCTACTGTTTGTAGCCAAAGAAAGAGGGTAGCATTTAAGCAAAATGCACTTTATCTGAAATGTCACAAGATTCACAACTGTAAGTAAATTCGTCTTTCTTTTTCTGTGTCTTCTTCTGAAGCTGTACAAAATTATTTTAAGATCTTTAAAATGGTACAATGACCCAACAGTTTTTATTAACTTCTGATTATTACATATTCCAATATAATATCATAGCACTCAAAAAAAAATTACTAAGCTAGATATATCCTCTAGTTTACTCTCTTTTTTTAAAAAAAAAAAATGTTGGTCATTTGAGTGAAACATTTCAGACATCTCTCCTCAACTGGTTACATTAACTCAAGTTCCGCATGGTTTCAACTGCTCCAAGCGAGGCTTTTTCTGCAGTGTGAAGAGGACTGCATAAGGCCTGCCAGAACAATTGCTGTAATTGTTTCCTCACATCTTTGGCCACATTCCCATTTCAATCAAATTAGCACCTGCTTTTCTTCATTCTTCTACCTCTACGAGAGCCGCTAAGTTGTCTTGCTTCCAGTTCCTTACACCAGTAAAGAATGGAGAAAGAGAGAGAGGGAGAGACAAACAAGCAGGAAAACGTGAAGGGATCTCTTCTTACAGGTACTGTCTGAGTATTTAAAAGATGAAGATAAAACATTTAACTGGCAGTATAGACATGGTCACTGTTTTTGTACAACTTCCAAATGATGACAACTGCTCTTGACTATGATGCCTTTCTAGTATCTTGCACTCTGATCCTCAGGCATTACTGACAGAGATTAGCAATGAGACTACAACTCTGGGCAAGTACTGGCTCTTATTCCGTTAAACATATATTGTAGGCTTGCGGTGACTGCAGACCTTAGGCTGACTGGAGCTTATGATGAGAATATTTCATATAAAGCTAAGTTGACTTCTGGTTCATCATTTGACTTCCAATTTCTGACTTACTCCTTTGCACATGATCCTGCCAAGTACAGATTTGTCAGACATCAGGCACCTATTATCAGTGTGCTGTTGACAACTCTGAGGCTCATTTTGCTTAATTGGCAAAGGTTCTCTAAGCAAATCGCAACTCACAGGGCCAAATTATCTGCTGCTGAATGCTAATGGGTCATTTGGAGCTAAGGCATGAGAAAATGCAGCCCTGTTTTGCCTCTTAATTTTAAAGTTATTGCTCAAAAGAGAAGTTAGGTGCTTGAGGCACCGGAATGCAGGAAAATTGCCTTTTAATTACTGATTGTGATTACGGATGTCAAACATTTTCCATAAGAAGGTGCCTTGTTTTAATTTTGACAGGGCCACAAGAAGATATTTCTATTTAAATTAGAAATACATAAGACTTCAGCTATGTGAACTGAAACCACACAGCCTAGGAAAAATAACATTACTTTGCTCATGTAAAAAATTCCATACACTCCTTATTTGAACTACTCAAAATGCACATAGTTTAAATCCAGAGGAGAAATACTGAATACTCTTAACATTCTAAAGGCTTGTAATGTACTAATTACAGCATTTCCTGAAGAAGGCAATAACACATAAAAGCAACGGAGCTTCCATAAAGGGGCAAATTTTGTGTTCAGTTCTAACACAGATAATCTATCCAGCACTTATCCCAGTCTCATGAATGAAACCAATTTAAATTTAAACGTATTTAAATTAAGGTACTTTGATTCAAAAAGGTACTCGGGGTTCACAGGTAGTATACTGCGTTCTTTGAAGAAATGTCTCCTTCATGGCCTTGTTGACTTGTTGCTCAGCACGTAAATCTATACCTCAACCTGGGCTATTCTTCTCCACCATGTACACATTATTGCAGTACTGCTCTGTGGAGGAGCCTTGAACAAATGCAGATAACAGATTCTGGGTTGCTCTTAATATTTGTATTAATCTCCTTAGCAGAAGGACATTCTGAGAAACACTTGAAATTTGCAAACTATTGAAAGAGAATATGACAAGAGATGAGCGTGTGTGGGAGAAAAAAGAAAAAGAGGTTCTTGAACCCATAATTGTGACTCCCACACTGTTTCTTTCAACTGTCTGTGGTGATAGTGTTTATAATGCCTCATCCCTTCAAGGCCGACACATCCTTGGTGTGGTTAAGTATTAAGCTTATTTTCTATTGCCACAAAACAGTACGCATTTTAGAGAATCTGGCTGTGTTCACAGGCTCAGAAAGCAAGCAGTATTTTCAGGGGGAAGTGTGGTGGCAAAAGCAACAAAATGTTCATTTATGTTAACATGGTCCCTTACAGTCCTACAGTAAAGTGTGTGCACATTTGCAGTCGCGCTGGTATTGACGGCCTAATTTCATAGATTTCATAGATTTCTAGGTTGTAAAAGACCTTAGAGATTATCCAGTTCAACCGTCCCTAATCCCCCATTAAACCATATCCCTAAGTAGTTCATCCACCCTTTTCTTAAACACATCCAGGGATGGGGACTCAACCACCTCTCTGGGCAGCCTATTCCAGTGGCTGACAACCCTTTCAGAGAAGAAATACTTCCTAACATCCAACCTGAATCTCCCCTGACTAAGCTTATACCCATTTCCTCTTGTTCTATCACCCATCACTAATGTAAAGAGCCCTTCCCCCACCTCCCCACCATCCCTAATTTGTCAGTGCAGTCGTAGAAAAAACAAACATGCATGCAAAGTTGCACAACTCATGTTGTAGGCTAATGTGCAACAGAAATTTGTACTTATTCATTAATGTTTAGACGAAGACGACTGAGGATATTTCTTCCAGTTTTCATCCAGATGATGAACCAATACTATCAAGCAGTGGACGCTCATTTGACCAGTCCCACTGACTTCCATGAAACTATTCCTGGCATTATTCAACTTCTCTACAATGGGACATGGGACCCACACTCCAGTTTTTCAATCCACCAAATTACAAATCCAGATAAATGTATGTAACCACTCAACAATCTTTCAGCAACAAACCAAGATAACTATCATTGTGTCAGTACGTGTAAAGTAACTACCAACTAGGAAACTAGCAATGCAAGAATAGTAGTTTAACACAGCTAACCAATGCAATCTCCAAAAATAGTACAATACTTGACAAAATGGAAGTGGCTCCCCCAGTTCAGATTTTCATATATAGCATATATTTATGATTAATTTAGTATTTTTATCTTAAACTATTTTCCCCTTCCTAAGAAATGAAAATTTTGTCAGTGTCAATACTGTATCTGTCTTGAGAAAACCACACATTATTGCATTCTACTTACATTCCTTCCCTTTATTTTTAAACTAGCCTTCAGAGACGCTTTGGACTGAATTAATATCTTCAATAACTAACTTAATACACAGGTAGTTTATTACCCCTTCAGGAAAACAAATGAACTCCTTTCTGGAGTAATAAATCTGACAGGATATTAAAAAAAAATCTGAAATAAATCCTGTCAAAGATGTGAAGAAAAACAGGAGGAGTATGGTTTAAGTCACAGTTTCATTAATTTATATTGCCCCTCCCCTGCTTAGCAACAGACCATGCCATTCACAGAACTGTTCATTTTATAAGTGTTCACATGTATGTGCAATGAAGACCTCTGTTTTGTGCCATTACTCATTTGAGGAGCATGAAGAAAGGGCCTGTTTCTGTCTGACACACATTGACACCACCTTTCGTCGGCTTCCTTACCAGATATACCTGCTAGACCACCGCTGTGTTCACATGCACAATGGGCAAACAATGTGGTGCAATAGCAAAACAGCTGGTGTTGAGGATCTGGAATTTCCCACACGGGAATTTGGCGGTTTAATCACAGCTTGAATCCAGCTTGGTCCTGCGGACTGAACGCCAGCTCTTAGTGGCTGGAGTACACCAGATGCAAACATACAGGATGCATCTATTCAGTTTCTTTCACTCCAGAGAAAACCATTTAAGGTGCTGCAACACTGTTCATGGTGTGAACCAAACAACAGCCAGTGGGGAAAGCCAGGACATTCACTCCAAAAGATCTGAACTAAAATGCTAACGTAGACACACCCTGTGACATCCTGGACCATGCTTTGGGTCAGTCAGAAGGGTCACAGCAAAAGCAGGTAAGAAAGGTTCCCAAGTGACAGCACGCTACCAATGGCCCCTACAGATCTAGGTGAAGCTGCCACATGGTGCTACAAAAGAGGACCAAGAGGGAGGTCTAGCTCAGGGGTGTGCAGCAGGACGGTCTATATAGCATGGGGGACTGTTCAGGCAGATGTCAGAAAGGCTTTCTACGGGTCTGCTCACCTTCATGTGTGAAGGTGAGCAGAAGCATCCTCCCTGCTGAGGGGAATAGCCCTTCCAAGAGAAATACGCTCAGTAATACACAATCATCAAGCCTTACCTCTGCAGGTGGTGAAAGGAGTAGTGAGAAAGCAGAAATCTGATTTTCATCTGCTTATGCTCTCACTCGCTCTTCATAAAAGCCTTTGACCACCTCTCTGTAACTCAGGAGAGGTCAGCAATGATTCCCTCTCCCCTGGTCCCAAAATCAAAGCTCCCCTCAGGAAGGCTGAGGGAATGCATTCTCCTTGGTGGGCTGTGAATATTACACACTGTAGTGGTATTCCCTATCCTCACTACCTTGGCCCGTAAGAGGTAATCAAAACTAAACAGATTTTAAACAGAAGGGGGAAGTTAGGGTGTCTTACCTCCATAATTGCAAAGTATATGTTTTTAGCCATTTTCTGTTATGCATTAGTCAAACTACTATGGAAACTAATTACTGAACCTGGAGTGATTTTGCTATGTCCACAGAATACATAGAAATATTAATACATAACAGATGTAAACATACAGAACAGGGACCATTTAGCCTCTTCCATGGAAGAGGTTGTGTGCCCACACTTTAACACTTTTGAGGACACCGTACGTATTCGAGATACTTCTGTGAAGCACTACTTCCAGGAGCCTGGCACAAAATTTATGACTTCAGCTACTGAAGAATATTGCATCTGTCTAGTGTCTTTACTTTTACTCATTTTACTCCTAAAATAACTAATATGCAAAATTTATTCAGAGTTTTATAAAATCTACACATAGCAGAAGGAATGAAGAAAAGTGCCTTAAATTTTAAATGGAAGTATTTACATTAAAAGATTAAATATAACTTGACTTCAGTCACCTATGTGATGTGAGAGAGAGAGAGATCTTTTAATACTGATATCTAGACTGAAGTCTTTGTTGAGGAGTGGATGAGCTCCCACAGCAAATGCTGCCAACTAAGATCTGGAGCCAAAAAACTACCTTCCCGCTGTTCCCCCCTCCCTGTCGGAGCAGCTGTACCACTGAGTTCAAGCTGCACATATCTGGAGTACTGCTCACTGGGGGCATTCACTCCTGTGCAAGTTAATACTAAAGTTTATCCAGCCTTACCATCAACAATTCATAGTAAACATCAATTACACATATATTGTACATAGGCATTAAGAAATAACCAAAAAAAAAGAGCAGTGTTTTCACACTACGGCACCTGAACTGGGCTCAGGATTTTTGCTCTGCGACACACAGCTGGTGAAGGAGTAAATTAAGACATTGTAACTGAAACATGTAATTTGGAAGTCTTGAGAGTGTTTTCTGACACAAGTTGAAAACATAGGAAAGGGATGAGTGAGAAGAACTGTTCTGAACCGAGAAGAGACTTGAACATGGAGCAGGGATGTGGATTTTTTTTTAAGCTAAAGATTAAAAACTTCTGGAGTTTGTATCCTACATGATGTGAGGGACCTTGTGATACCACCACAGAAATACTTGGTCTGAACATAGGCTCTAACAAAACTGGCATGACAAAGAGCATTTACAAGGGATGAGATAAGGAGCTCAACGTTGAACAATTTAACATGAGCCAAAACCTAAAGTAATATTTGACTTGTTTTCTTACGTTTTTTTATTGAAGAACAGAAGGTAAAAGATAGCATAACTAATAGGAAATGATAAACATATTCATAAATTACCACATCTAACATGGAAGGAATTGCAAAGCTCGATGCTCTCATCGTGGTGGAGCTAGTGCCTTCTGGTAACCTTTACAAAACACTGAGAGAAGTGGCACATGAAATGAATAAACAGTTGCATACAGACATTCAATAATGCCAGTCATGTCGAGGGGAATGGTGGAGTTTTACCTCTCTCTGAAGAGGGTCGAGGGAAAGTCTGAGCTGGAACAAAAGATTTCAACATTTTGCAAGTATCCAGAACATATCTGTGAGGAACATATATGAAGAAAATAAAGGAGAAGGGAAATATGTGAAAGCTGGCTGGAATCAGGCAGATGAAAGCAGACTAAATCCAGAGATTTCTTTTACTGTTTTAAAAGTAGCAATTTCCCAAATTGAGAGGAAGCAAGTCAATGCCAATGCAGAAATATCCAACCACTGAGCAGGAGCTAGACATGAGTCCTAAAAGACGTCCTATTAATAATTTTGACTTTAAGCTGAGGCTACTCAACTGAAATAGCAGAGGAGAAAAAAGAGGCATATGGGTGGGTCCAAGAATGGCTAAAAACCATAGTGTCAGGTTGCTGTGGAAAAAATGTTAAATATGACCTTGAGTTTTAATAGATGAAGTATTTCCAGTATAGACGAGGCGATATTAGCAGCACTGTCTGGAAACTACATCCTGTATACCATGTACAGTTTTGGCCACTGTTCAAGAAAGACAAATTAATCTGAAGCAAGGGCAAAGAAGGCCCAATTGAATGAGCAAGTAATGGAAGTGTATTCAACATGAGACTGAAAGTTTGACTTGTTCGGTCCATCAAAGCAATAGCTGAAAGTGGATACACTTTTTTCCTAAACATGAGTGGGATAATCACAAATAAAAGATATTTAACCAATAATCAATGCTATGACATGTTGTACAAACTGTATGATCATAAGCTACTCAGGAAGATTAAGACTGAAAATGAGATTTCTAATCAAAGTTAAGAAACACTCGGTGGGAGTAGGAAGTGAAGAAAATCTAAGCAATTTTGAAGATGAAGTTCATAAACAAGAAAGTTTCCATTGATCATTATGCAATGGTTACCTGAAGGAGCTAATAATTAGACTCAATATTCCAGGAGTTATATGATGTAAATAATAGACTCATACAGGCAGCCAAACCAAAGCAAGACTAGAGGAAAAAGCAGTTCTTGTTGACTCCAAATGGAAATCCTGATAGGTTTTTTTTTTTTTTTTCAACTAGTTGATGAAATGGGAAAACACCACAATTTTTTATCCTACTTTCAGTCAATAAAATGATTCATTTTATTCTTGGGTTACTTAATCACTTTTTAAAAGCCTTTAAAATTTTGTTTGGTTTCAAAACACATTCTTTCAAAATGAGAAGCTGAAACATTTATTTTAGAAACCACTCAAATTACATGATTCATCTTTTCAAAGGTGTCTACTCTTTTCAAAGATATTTCAGCCAAATCTATTTGAGGATTCAACAAAAATTCATAAATTATTTCCAAGAAAGCACAATCAGCACAACAAAGGAAGTTAAAAATAATTTAAGCAAATCTCATCTTCAAGGACTTTAAATAAAAATTTAGCTGTGATCAGAACCTTGGACTATTTTTGGAGGATTTAAATATCCTAAAAGGTGCCTCATTTTAATTCACATATAGGATCTTTATTTATATCTTGACAAGGATATTGAATTGAAGAGTATCTTACTCAGTCTTAAAAAGAGGCTTTTAATATTAAACAAAAGCTGTCTGTGATAGCCAATTAGTTCTTACTGGGTCTTCATGTCCTATCACCAGCTGTTGAGGGCTATATCTGACTCATCTGATTGCAGAGTAGCCATCTGCTTCACAGATTCATAAGGTACGTCCACTCACATAATGTGCAAAAATTCTTTTTCTGGTTCACTTTCCAATATAACTTCAACCCAGCTTCTAAAACTGATGTTATACATAATTAAACACTAATAACCCTCCTTCTATGCCCACAGAAGTAGCTGAAGGATATGAGCACATGAGTGTGTGTATGACGATTTGTGGACTCTCAAGACTCCAGTGCAGTGGGGCATTTAATAAAGGTCTTGAAAATGCCACACGGAAGTCAGGACTATATTTAGAGAAGTTTACTACCTTTCTTCCGCCTTTCCAACATCATAATTATTACTTTACATGAGGACTCAGTAAAGAAGAGCGCATGGTTCAAGCATGTCAGTAATTTTGGCAATCGAAATGTTTATTGGTATAGGGTGCTGAATATACTGGAACATTTTCCTTCCTATCAAATCGTGTCACAAAATCTCACTCTTAAATAGACTTTAATTAAGTATTTTAAGTAGACTTGGTGTTTTCCAAGTCCAAAGTTAGATGCTGTACAACTGTGTCAAGTACTTTATAAATGCCAGAGAAACTAAATTAAATACAGGCACAGATTTCATATAATAGCTACAGCTGAATGACCTCTTCAAACCACAGTGTATTTAAAATAAATCTGGGTTGTGGTTTGTTTTTGGTTTTGTTTTTTTTTTTTTTCCTTTTCCCTCAGAAAATAGTTTATTTACTTCAAAATTGCTTATATTTCAAAATGTGCCTTCTGTGTGTTTGTTCCAGAATAAACAAATTGAGTTTTGGGATGAACAGAACTGGAAAAAAAGAGTTAAATGAAAAATGCAAGGATTTTTGCAGCAATTGAAGTTATTTTTCACTCAGTTTTACTGAACTAAGAACTGTAAGTAACTGCAATACACAAAATTCTGCATTTCTGAAGAGGTGGAGTGTTTAAAAATAAAAAAGTAAATACGTTTTTCATTCACTATTCTTGTGGGTTATTTTTTTTGATATCTGTAGTAAAGTAGATGGATTAACTTTTCAAAAGACAGACTTATCTGTAGCCCTAACAAATATATTGACCTGATTTAATTATTTGCTGACACTCCTTTCACAGAGTTATACAGATGCCAGTTGCAGCTGAGGAGTCCATAAGTATATAATGCTTGTCCACAACAAAATATCTATGATTTGGTTTCTGTAATGATTACTTTAGAAAATACTCATAAACCAGAACTTTTCTTTCCACTCTGTTGAGATTGATATTTTAGGATAAATATTAGAAAATCCTTACTATGGATATGCATATTTTAGTCTGGACAAGAGTCCAGAAACCTAATAACATTAACACACAGCCGTTCTGTTTTAAAAACATCTGCAATAGAATGACAATTCCAGAAGACTGAAACGGTGGCTTTTACTAAAAAAAACCCATAAAATAGAAATAGTGTACATAGAAGATGCTACTAACGATGCCAGAAAAATAACTGAAAAATATGAATAAAGGGAGTTCACCTGCTAAAGAAGTAAAGGATGGGATTTTAAAGACAGACTGAATCGATCGAAATGCATCATTCTAATTTTTCAACTTAGCCAAAAATAATGGATAGTTGTTTTGGTTATTCTAACTCTTCAGAGGCAAAAGCAAGGTACTACCGAGCCTGCGCTATATCTGTGTGCCACAGATGGGAGCTTGAGGGTCAGGTACCACACAGGATTTGCACTGCTGTGTTTTAAACCAGCTGAGGTCGGAGGTATTTTATGTTCTCCATCATTTTTATCTCAGCAAATTGCTGATACGCCTGTGATCATCTCTGAAAAGTGAAGGAGATTAAATATATGCAAGTATATATTGACACATTTTAAAGAACAGACATCTGGATTTCAGCTGGCAAGGTCAACCACTGTCCTGGTCACTTCTTGTAGGAAATGGAAATGCAGCAGAAGTCATTCAGCCAAACAGATGTGTTACGTTTCAATCATTGCACTTCCCCTCCCAGGGCTCAAGTCTTGCTACCTTTGGTTTTCACACAATGTGTAAAATGCTAGGATTCCCATTCTTTGCACTGGCCAAGTATTCTCTGAGGAGCAGAGCTCAACCTGATAGCTCTCATTTTGAGATTCACTGATGGGCTGCAGCGAAGCAGAGGCCCTTGCAGAGTTCCACATTGTGGAAAACAACACATTAGGAACAAGCACCTGGAAACTGCATCCACACAAACCAGAAGTAAGGAACATTTCTCATTAGAAAGGGTGAGGAATCACAGCAAGAAAATAAAAGGAAAGAATCTGCTTTCCATTTCTCAATGACTTTCAAGCTGCACTACATCTTCCTCAAAGACCTAATGTATGTTATGTTGTGGGCTTACTATAAACATCACTGGATAGAATTTGATGCCATTTGATGCAGGAAAGGTAAGAATGGTGGTCTAATGGTCTCTCTTGACCCTGGAATCCTAGAATCACTTCTGCTGCATTACGGAATTACAGTTTTGCTCCTATATGACTTTCCTGAAAGGTGTGAAAGTTTAAGGATTGGTGAAGTAAACAGGAAGGGTTCTGTCACTTCCACCTGCCACTATAGCTACTTTGGTTAAGGACCGTGATGCTGTCCCTTCATTCCTTGAAGATAATAACCTGGATCCACAGAATTTTTCATGTTCTTTATTTAGTTTTAACAACACAATACAAGACTTTGTGTGTGTGCATGTTGCTCACCAGCCTGGGCTGCGACTCCAAGGACGCTGTTGCATCTTCCGCAGCCAGGAGGAAATGGCCTGCCTCTTGTAGGCAGGGTCTGTACCTTAGGTTAATTAGTTAATTATATTATTCAATTCAGTCCATCTGGGTAATAATGATTGGATGCCATAATTCCCCCTTTTTGTTTTACAGTTTTTTGTTTTTAGAGGTTTTTCAGGAAGGCTTTAAGGTGAGCAGAGACCCAGTCCATTCATTCCAACTCCAGCACGCTTCCCTCCCACAAATACCACATCAGGGCTTGCGGCTTTACCTTCTTCTCCAAGGGACTCTCGCTCAGGCTCCCGGCTCTGGCTCTTGGCTCTGGCGAGGGAGTCGGGGCTTCTCAGGGTCTCATGGATGTATCACATCGGGGTCACCAGTTGTTGCTCACCAGCCTGGGCTGCAGCACCAAGGATGCTGTTGCATCTTCCACAGCCAGGAGGAAATGGCCTGCCTCTTGTAGGCAGGGTCTGTACCTTGGCTTAATTAGTCAATTATATTATTCAATTCAGTCCAGCTGGGTAATAATGATTGGATGCCATATGTGCATACATTTCGCAGATAGCTCTTAAATGTCTGAGGCTCAGACTTTCTAAACAGAGTCTTTCCTTGTTATGTCAAAAACATATACAATTTCACCAGCTCCTTCCTCAGTGGCTTGTGAGTCACATTTCTCTGCTTAATGTTGCTGTCCTATGATTAAGCCTGACTCAAGGGTTCTTCCTAAGGGTCAGCATATAGCCAGCCTTGTGTTTCAGCATACTATTACAGTTCATTCATTTCTGGTTTTGCATTAATCAGTATAAAATGATTTCCTGTGTAGTACTTCAGGTTTGCAAAGACTTAAGAGAAAATGAAGCTGCTCTGAAGGTGGTTTTGTTCCTCAGGGCTGGGGAAGCTTCTCTGTGTGCCCTGTTGTAGCTCTGCAGGGGATCCACATGTCTGAAGGGCCAGTTGAAGTTCTGGGGACTGGAAATCCAGTTTGGGATTTTTATTTGGGATAAATATTGCTTCTCTTTTGCTCCTATTTAAGTCAGATGTTATTTTAAGACCTAAGACACAGACCACTATTTCATTAATGAAAATGATCTGCTTCCTTTCTATCCCCTTCTCTCCTCCTGACTATTCTCAGACTTTATAAACACTATCTTTTCTTGCTATTCCAGCAGCACAGACAGTTATATTAATGATTTAGATATTATTTACATTTTTATTTATCATAATAATTATATTATCTACGTTGGTGTTAGGTACAGCATTACAAGGAAGGGCATAAGGCAGATACCTCACGGATGCTCTGGCTTCTGGAGTGACATCAACAGAGTGAACTTCCACTCCCTACAGAGCTCTTGCCTTTGCCCTCATATGTATTCAAACAGGTTTTTAAACAGGTCAGAGAGTTCAAATGGATAATCAAACAATTCTCAAAACCATACTTTTTCCATAATCTCTTAATAGCGAGTCCTTCTTCTCAGATGCTTGAATTAAGCAACTGAAATGTCCAAGCAAATATGTGGCCTGACAAAAAATCTCTGGACTGTCGATATTTATTTTTAATAAATCCTGAAAAACTGGGCAAGTTCCGGGAGACTGGAGGTGAGCCAGAGAGAACAGAAAAGCCAACATGAGCAATTAAAGGCTTATAGGGCTCTTAAGTTCACATATTCCCCCACAAACCTGACTGGACAACTGAGACAGACTTCAGTAAAGATACTATGGAAATAGGGAAATATTAGTTAGAATAACTCCACAGAAATTACACCTGGACAAATACACTACATATTGCCCTAATATATATATCTGCTTAGTTGACAGAAGGAGCTATACTTACGCATTTGGATTAGACGTATACCTCTGCTCTATTAACTCAAGACAGTCTAAATATTAAAAAAATCCCAGTACAAAACTACAACCATATTAATGAATGAACTATCTGACTTACTAACAATTTAGGTTCTGATCATTCAGATCCTGCAAGAACTGGTAGTTGCCCCAGTGTTGTTCATTTGTTTCATCAAATGATGTACATGGATATGTCATCATAAATGGATATATACCTTATTTCTGAGGTGGGGTGTGCAGTTGACACATTATTTGGGTTAAAAAAGAGAATAACAACAACAGTTCTTTTGAATCCATCTTTATATTTTCTGCTAGAAGGCTGAATGCAACTTGATTTTTTTATTAATTTCAGACAGATGACCTCAGAGAAGGTTAAAATCTCACTAGTAACTTGAGGTCTGGAAAACACAGGTTACATCATCCATCTTCAGTAGAAGTTCACACTAAACAGCTTATCAAAAGGCAGGTTTAGAGTTCTGTAACAAGAAGAATAACCTCTGATAGCAGTCGGTTCTTCAGAGAGAAAGGCATAACAAGATCATATGACTGGGAACTAAAGAAAGAAGAATTAAAACTGGAAATGACGTGGAAGTTCTTTTATCAGGAAAGTTGGAGTAAAATGCCACTGAGCAAATGAACAAAGGAAGACTCTAGTTCTATCAGGAGTTACGTGGCTTATTAATGATATGAGGCCATACGTTTATAGCCTGAATTATGAAAAATGTTCATGACTCCCTGTCTGGCCTTAGTATCTTTGAAACTATGAAAAGAATGCAAACTTACTTCCAGCTCTGGGCAACAAAACTACAACGTGCTATTCTTTGGTGACTCAAATCTTATGAGAGGTGTAGGACCTTGCTTTGACCATCCTGATAAGACATGGCAACGTCAGTTTCTGACAGGTAACAGTTATTTCAATTATAGTATTACTTTTACCATTTGAATTGGCATCTTGCCCAAACATCACTTTTTTTATTTTAAATCACTTCAGATTATCAGATCACCTCTCAATCCTGTTGTAGAGGGAAGGGACTGCTCTAAAATATTCAACACTGATTTTTAGATAAAATTAATTTAACAATTTGGATATCACATTTAGAGCTCTTTGCACTAAGGGAGAAGGTGGTGGTTTCTTTTTCAAAGCCAGGCTTTTACCCAACTCCAAACTGCTTCTGCACCTTATCAGAAGTTCAGTACTCAATACTTTGAAGCCCATTATTTCAAACTATTAACATACTTTTCATCCAGCAAATATAAGAAAGGCATCATTCATATCACAAGAATTTATGGTTGGAGGAAGTTGTTGTTTCCTACAAACAGCCAAGCACTCAAACACCGATCAGTTAGGAATTAAAAATTTGGCACATTACAGTGTTTGCATTGCACTGATACAATTCAAACAGTTCTATAAAACATTGATCAAATGGCAGAGCCTATATTTGCAAAAAGTACTACAGAATAATAGTTGCTTATGACCGTTGAGAGCTAAGCTTTTATTTGTATTTATATTTAAAGACTCCACATAGATAAACTCCAGCCCAGGTTTCTGATTGCCCTTCACAGAACTTTTAAAAGCAAAGTTATAAAAGAAGTTCAAGTAAAGAAAGAAGAGAAACTGTTTTTGCCTCCTCCCTGACCTCAGCTGACAGTTATCACAATATCCTGATCATGAACCCAGAAAGAAAATCCACCCTAAGTTTATTGAGTAGATTTAGAACACACTATTTCAGTTGGAAGGGACCTACAACGATCATCTAGTCCAACTGGCTGAGCAATTCAGGACTGACCAAGTTGAAGCACGTTAAGGGCATTGTCCAAATGCCTCTGAAACACTGATAGGTTTGGGGCATTGATCACCTCTCTAGGAAGCCTGGTCCAGGGTTTGACTGCCCTCTCGGTAAAGAAATACTTCCTAATGTCCAGTCTAAACTTCCCCTGGCACAGCTTTGAAACATTCCCACACATCCTGTCACTAGCTACCAGGGAGAAGAGCTCAGCACCTCCCTCTCCACTTCCCTCCTCAGGAAGCTGTAAAGAGCAATGAGGTCACCCCTCCTTTTCTACCAGCCAGACAAGCCCAATGTCCTTAGCCGCTCCTCATAGGACATTTCATCCAACTCTTTCACCAGCTTTTTTGCCTTCCTCTGGACACATCTGTGAGTACCTTCACATCCTTCTTAAATTGTGAGGCCCAGAACTGCTCACAGTACTCAAAGTGAGGCTGCACCAACACTGAATACATTGGGATAATCACCTCTTTTGACTGGCTGGTTATGCTGTGTTTGATGCAGCCCAGGATGCGGTTTGCCCTCTTGGCTGCCAGTGAACGCTGCTGACTCATATTGAGCCTGCTGCTGACCAGCACCCCCAACATCCCTTTCTGCAGGGCTGCTCTCCAGCCACTCTTCTCTCAATTTATACTTGTGCCCGCAACTTAGGTGTTACTCCCTGCTAGGTGCAGGATCTGGCATTTCAACTTGTTAAATTTCATCCCATTACGTCCCATTAATCATAGCACAAAGGTCCAATCTATCCAGATCCCTCTGCAAGTCATCTTCTCCCTCAAGAGAGTCAACAGCACCTCCCAGTTTGGTATCATCAGCAAACTTACTAATGGTGCATTCAACTCCTGCATCCAGATCACTGTTAAATATATTGAACAGAACTGGCCCTACAATTGAACCCTGAGGAACACTGCTGCTGACTGTCCGTCTGCCAGATGTAGCCTCATTCACTACCACCCTTTGAACCCTGCCGTTAGCCAGTTCTTCACCCAGCACACAGTGAACCTGCTCGTCCCACAGCTGGACAACTTTTCCAGAAGGATGTTGTGAGGGACAGTATCAAAAACCTTACTAAAATCCAGAAAAACTACATCCACCGCCTTCCCTTCATTCACTCGGCGAGTGATCTTATCATAGAAAGATATGTCCTGCCATAACATCTGCTATCTCCTTCAGAACTCTGGGAAGAATTCCAGCAGGCCTCATGGACTTGTGAATACTCAGCTGATACAGCTGATCTCTTACAATTTCAGTGCCCACAAATGCAAAGTCACTTATCCCACACTTGTGGTCCTTTGACTCAGGGGGCTGGGCAGCCCAAGGTCTATCAGTATTATTAAAGACTGAGGCAGAAACTACACTGAATGCCTCTGCTTTTTCTTTATCCCTATTAGTCAGATGACCATCTTCAACAAGTATCAGTCCAACGTCTTCTTTAGCCCTCCTCTTGCTATTAACATACTTTAAAAAGCCCTTCTTGTTATCTGAACCAACACTGTCCAGTTTCAACTCTAATTGAGCTTTGGTCTTTCATGTCTTCTCCCCGCATATACAAACCACAGCTCTGTAATCTTCCTGCAAAGCCTGACCTCGCTGCAAGAGATCATACAATTTCTTTTTCCTCTTGAGCTCCACGAGGAATTCCCTGTTCAGTCATGCTGGTCTTCTGCCCCACTTGCTTGACTTATGACACAGTGGAATTCACTCTTCCTGTACTTCTAAAAGGTCATTCTTAAAGTCTGACCAGCACTCGTGGACTCCTGAGCCCTCAAAAGCAGATTCCCAGGGTACTCTGCTGAATAGCTCCCTGATTATCTTAAAGTTTGTTCTCCTGAAGTCCAGGTTAGCAACTCTGCTGTCCTTTTTTCTTATTACACTGCAAATTTTAAACTCAACCATTTCTTGATCACTGTGGTCAAGAAAGCCACCTACCATCACATCACCCATGAGTCCTTCTCTATTCTCAAGTAGTCAGTCTAGGAGGTCATCTTTCCTAGTTGGACGACTATCCAGGCTCCAACATAACATCTGTAAATTGTTCAACACTATCCTTATGATATCTAGATATCTAGCCTTTTTTTTTTTTTTTTTTTTCTGATTCAAGTGTCCTAGCAGTCACATACTCATGCTTTGGGCACTGAGCACTGCACAATCCTAAATATAGAAGACATATGGAACTTTAGAGGTCAAAGAAGTCACAGGAGGGTACCAGATCAGTTCCTTTACTCTAAACAGATAAGCTGTTGGGGAAAGAAATGCAAAAGGTATATAAAGCAATGTAAGCAGACAGACAAAATGGGTGCAAATGCTAATCAGAATTCTTGCACCATTTATGTAGACAGTAAAACTTAACACCTATTCTACTATTTGTTCTTCAGGTATAAATGCATACTCTCCTGCCCTGCCTGTAGCTAAACACCCATGCTAAATAAGCAGTAAACTATTCCCAATCAAAAAAACAGCGTACTCATCCTGCTGAAATCATTATGGTGGAAGTAGTGAAGAATCTGCTTTCTGTTATCTTTGATCAACTACCAGAATAATACAGTGATTGAACTGGTGTGACTTTTCTTACTTTTCTAACAACACAAGAGAAGCATAATTAAGTTCACTCATGCAACAGGAAATATAAGGCAAAAATCAATGCGTATTCAACACAGTGGTAATTTTTACTAGCTCTCAAGTTTTGCTTTGGCATAGTATTAATTGGCCTATTTATGTCATAACTCAACATAGAAGTTTTCTGCGCCATGACGACATTAAAAGTGAGGTAGCATTTGGTTTTAGATTAATATAAATGTAGTTTAGAGTAAATGTTGCAGTATACTCTTACTCAGTGCTATTTCCCATTGAACAAACAATAGAAACACGACTAAACAGCCTTCTATCACTTCTTCTATCACTTTTTGCTCTAAGTTGAACAGAACTTCAGCAACTCCAAATCTAAGTCTATTGTCCAACGCAAGCAACGCTGGAAAACCAAGATTCAAACTTGATCAGAATTAGTAGTTATTTACTACTTTAGTGCATCTTCTTGGGAGTATATTTTGCAAAAGGCAAAGGCTTAACAATTCCCTCAGATAAAGACATACCAAGATAAAAGTGTGCTACCACAAATGATGAACACTGTGGCAAGTATACAGTGGTGTATTAAATAAACTTAGTCTTTGCCCATATGAGAACATATTCTAGTTTCGATTAATCTAAACCTAATTTCAGTTACCACGGTGCCTGGGCTAGGGGGACGCAGTTGCCCTGCATTCTCTGCTCAAGTTGGTAGAGACAAAGAGAAACCTCTCAAAGAAATTCAGCCCCATTAAGATCTGAACTGTTTGCTGGAGTTGCCTACTTGTCTTGATACGTTACGGACAGAGTCTTGGCAGATGGTCAGTACTCCCAAATTAGCCTTCTTAGTTATGTACCTAAAATTAGGTGGGATCTAGCTGAGTATCATTGCCATGTAAAATACCCAAGAAGAGCCTGGTTGATTATCTGCTATTATATAAAAGTATGTGGGCAATTTTATTCTTTTCTTCTTACTGTATGGAGAAAACAGCGAAAGTAAATTTTCTGATAGGAAATGTGAATGCTGACTGAACTCATTAAAAGTCTCAGCATAATTATTTTCAGAAGAGGCATTCTAAAGCAACTGCACTAGTGAAAACATTTCAGCTGAAAGTGGGACTGCATATTCTATCTTCTGCTCATTTGCAACAGTTTGAAAAGGTTGCCTGACTCTATTTAGCTAATCTTCAAGCCAGTTTGATGCTGGTAGCCTCAAGTTCCATTTTTCCTCTCATTTCAGATGTTTTAGGGCGCAGTATTCTTCTGCTCAAGAAAACAGATGAGGAAGATTATGTACCGTTTCCACTTCAGTCTGATTATTTGTGCAGAACATATAAATCTGAAGAACCATGCAAGCAAACTTCTCAGTGCTTCCCTCTCTATCTGCTAATTTGGTACTAAATTATTTGACTGTTCCTGGATTGCTCTCTGATACCACCAATTTAGACCGTGACTTCATTAAAATAATCATTACCAGGGTAAATACAACCTAAATGAGTGTGCAGCTGGTGAAATACAGCAGCTAGAATGCAAGACAGTCTGCTTTAGCTCTACCTCTTTTTACATGCTTATATAAAGAATAATGAATATGTACAAAAACCTGCAATAAAACAGAACTTGAACATTTTACTTACTTTTTTATAATCCTTATGGAACAATTTCCAGTGAGATGAAAAGAAATCGTTCTGCCTTTCAAGATACTCCTCCTTACACATTCTTTGGATCCAAAATGGCGTTATTAATTCTAACCTCAGACAACAAGAGTGCAGTAATCCTTTTCACATTCATTGCAGACAGAATATGTATCGACTTGAAAATAGTATTCCAAAAATGCACTTCTGAACAGTTCAATGAGCTGCCATGTAGCATTCAACCAGCAGTCACCACCGATGTTCTATAATCCACATAAAACAAAATTGGACCTAGACTCTTCACAGACTTTGCAAAAGGCATTGGTCTCTTTTCCTCTCCTTTTTTTCATATTTCTTCAAATGCATTCAAACGTTTCAAATATTTTAATTAACTGATACAGGAGTATATACATACTTTTTAAAGTATGTGTTTTCAAATCTGTTTCTGGTATCTTCAGGATGTTTACAGCTCCACTCATACACATGTAATGAGATAAATAGACTACGTAATGGTTTAACATACAATGATTCTTGGTGTTTTAACAACTAGTGAAATAAACAGCTTTAGGTATAGCAAAACTGCACTTAAAAACTGGTAAAGTACATTACCAAATGCATGAATCTATGAATTCATGCTAGACAGTGAGTTATACCTGGCATTAATCAAAATCAATAACTCATTTACAATAAGATCAGGTTTCATCAATGACATAAAGAGCAATTTCTGACAGAACACCCCAAGGATACGCTCCAGTCTTTTAAGCTATACCTCTCGTATTTGATTTGCCCGAGCACCAAAATAGCATGATCACTATTTAATTAGATGCTCTATTTCCTGCTCTCTTCAATCCTTGCTTGTCAAATGTGGTTATTCCTTTGAGATTTTAACTGGTCTGCTAGTTTTCTTTTCTGAGCTTCCCTCAGGAAGCTCAAATGTTCAAAGTGAACATGGTGATCTATCTCAGCAGTAAAAGATGAACTACAACATACCAGTCAACAGATGTGAAGAAAAAAAAAAAAGAAAAAGCTGGAAGTGCTAGGCAAGAGACAAAACTTTAATTCACCTCTTATTTAATCTGAGGAAATCAGAATATAGGAAGCAAAGTACAACAAATTTTGCACCAATACACTTTTATATGACTCATCAAATAATAGTGACAACTACGTTCTTGTTGAACTATTAAATGCTTGCTAAATTATCATTCAACAAGGCAGTTACTACGGGCTGAACAAAGAGCTAAATTTTCCTTAGGATCCGTAAAATAGTATGAGTTCTTTCACATGTCCCTATCTAACAAAATGTTGCCCTAAAACAAATTTATCCAGAATGGGCAAGCATTTTATTCACGCATCTTGTCTTTTCATTCGTTTGAAAGAAAATTTCCTGGGCATGCGATTGTCAGATTTGTTTATGCAAAGAATTGAGACATTTTAAAATATGAACTTTGGAGCGTTTCTCAGACATTTCTGCTGAGCAGTATGGTACCTAAACATCAGTTCCTATTAGGTACTTCCTAACACAGGGCAAAATATAATCTGCTAGAATGGATATGTCAGCTTTGAGACTCTATGTATAAAAAAGACACAGAAGTAGAAGTAAACATTATAGCTTAACAAATGCTACTGGAGTGGACTTGCTATTCTATATGGTAATATATTAGAAGATACGAATAGAATCAACAAGATGAGAAAATAAAAACACAAGTCCTGTTTTCCTCTCCTTCAGTGATACCTGAAAACCACTGAGAAGGTGCAGACATTGTCCAAGATCCACACAAATGCGTGAAATCCTGATGTAATTTTTTTAATTTGTTTGGTTTCTTTATAATACAAATGAAGGCTTTAGATGGAAAACTTTAGCTTTATCAACTTACTCCTTTATAAAGAAACAGAGATTACTTGACCAGTCTCATCTATACATTTTCCTCATTTCCTTTACGAACCTACTATCCTATTTCAGTGTATACTCAGTCATTCCTATGCAGTTTGCTAACTTTCCTTGTCTCTTAAATCCAGTAGCACATGCTGTAAGCAATAAACACAAATATTCATTTGATTTATTTCAGTATTGAAGGAATATTTTAGTACACAATAGAACTCAGCGTCAGATAAAGAGCGTTCTCTTTCCCAGACTTCATAAAACTTCTGAATGTCTGTAAATGAACAGTTCATAGAAATCTTCTATCTAAAAGTGGAAAAAAGGGCTATGTGAATAGAATAAAGACTAAGTGCCTCCAAAAACTTTGAATTTGTACAACTTTTGTAGTAGAATACGTATTTTTCTGGTAACTTCAAAGACAAAATTTGACAATCTCTAACCATTATTTGTTCTAATAAAACATGCTAAGGTTTTATGAGACTGAAGTCTAAACCAAAAACATGAAAAGGCAGCAGTGGTTATTTATCAATAATGCTAAAAGTACATTACTAACTATGGCAAAATCATGTGGGATGTTGTGAACTGAGCACAATGTGAATTGAAAAAAGAGAACTGAAAGGGCTACAACATTTTATGGCGTAATTAGAAAATTAATTATTCTATTTGACCTCAGGAGCTTGTGCTTCATTTTGTTTCTGTATCCAAGGAGATTTATCTTTCCAGATTTGGATGCCCTTTGTAGTTGACTACATTTCTACTACTTCTGTTTCGCAGTCTTTGTATTTGGACGTTATTATTAGCCTTTATCTCATCAGTGATTAGCCATCAAGCTGACAAGTTTATAGGTGCCATTACTGTCTAGGTCTTTGGTGACTTCTGTTACAGCTTTTCATCTCTTATCTTCAAGTGCTTCTCTGCACACTAGAAAGTTGGTTATGGGAGACAATTTAACAGGTTGAAGTGACCTGGGACGTTCTGTCTCTTTCTGTTTGAGGAATGTAGGTCTTCTGTAAGATATCTTGGGCTGTGGGGGAAGTCTGAACACAAGATGTACTAGAACACGGAAGGTCTACCCCGGCTATTTTACGACTTCATCCAAAGATTAACAGAACAGATACATCTAACAGATACATAACTTCAGAAAAATACGTTTATGTCTAGGTAGTAATTTTTAATGACGCTATGGGCAGGAGCTAGTTATAAAGATTATGAAAAAAGAGTCAAAATTAAAAAAAATACAGAACATCAAAAACATGAAGGACGACAAATAGAACCAATAAGCTACCTACAATGTAATGCTGGAGTAGTTCAAATAATAATGTTCAAGCTTGCCAGAATGCTTTTTGCTTGATTCTCTTAAAAGCTGGAGCAAGCAAGTTCAAACACTAATGACATTTCAGTTACAATATTGGCTATTTTGGAGAAATCAGAAGGTTAGAAAATAGCGAAAATAAGCAGCAGTGGTAAGCGGCATGTATAACAGAAAAATTAGGAAATCAGAAACAAACTAAAAAACTTAGTGTATCTTCAAAAAAAATTGAGAATAACAACTGTGTTTGACTTTTCTGTAGGAAAGTACATAAATTTCTTGAAGATATGAAATTATTTAAGATAGCACAACTCATTGTTCTTTTAAATTTACCTCTAAATGAGGTAAAACCACTTGAATTTTAAAACTTGTAGTTTTACAGTGAAAATTCTCATGTTATTTGCTGATATAATCATTCTAGCAGCAATGGATAGGGTCTAAACATAGGGTTTAGACTAATAATTCCTATTTCTCTAAACTTTTTTATAGTTTTCTAGTGGCAAAGCTGATTTTTAATGAGGAGTGAGATGCCAAGGATTACACTGGGTAATTGCATGTCCAGGTAGGAAAGGAAGTGATTGCAGATGTACAGAATTAGAACCGGCCTCAAATTTGCCAAAGCTGGTTTCTTCCTGATCTCTATCTTTCGTGCTGGTAAACAGAGATAACAAGTTCGAAAAGCAAAAAAGAGCGACTACGCCAATGTTGAAATGTTATTATATGCTATATGCCAGTTCCCATAATATATAACATTTCACAGATTATGAGCTTGATAGCTACATTAAATGTGTTTGATTTGGAGTTTCTAAAATATAGAAATTTTTTTACTAGGGAATTAAAATTCTCCTCTCCCAAAATGGTCATAAATCACAGAAGGACAGAAGGAGATTTTTAAATACCCACCTACAAGTAACCACATGTGGCATACAGAGATAATCCTGATGGTTCATTTCATTTTCTCTTTAGGGGCAGAGTTTCCTGAGGGCCTGGATCACAAGAAACGAAGCATTCAAAAATAACACAATGCTGTTCTTTTTTTGTCTGATATCTAAGTTGTTCAGCTGTTTCTTTGGATGTGAAAGACGGTTTTCCTTCACATAGACCCAAGTCTAGAGCTTCTAAAGAAATAAGGAGGACACCAATTTACTACAATGACATAGTCACTTCTATTTCTTACTTCTTTCACAGGTACCTTTTACTCATCTTTTTAGTCCATCAGCAAAAGCATTTCTTTTCAAATTGGCAAACTCTGTAAGGAAGTTTATTATTGCAGCACTATCTTCATATTCTCTATTGGTATCCTTACCAGTACCTGAAACAACGCAGACCTTTACCATAATTACTTGCTAATTCCTCATTGGCAACTGAAATACTAGCCAATTAGTAATGTGCCAATTAGTCACTCTAAATTAAAACCTACAAGAGAAAATGTAAGGGTTTTTCTTCCGTACTTACTTGCCTCAGATAACTGCTTATTTCACAAAAGGTTTTGAGAGTTGGACAGAACAAAAGAAAATAGAGAAGAAATAAAAAGTAGGGAAGAGCATGACAATAGTATAAATTTGTATTTTATGCTGATTTCAAAATAAACCCAACTATTGTAAAATCTTAAAGATTGTACTTGCTGACTGCTAACAAAACATATCAATTTTGTGAGAAAAAATAAAATCTAAAAGTTCAGAACAAACCTCCACTTCACAAAACCATGTTAATATGAACTGAGTGGCCATTATCAGGTCGGAAAATTTCAGTCCCCTCGTTATACATTGGACACATACAACACAGGCATCGCTAGGCTGTGTCTGAAACCAGCTTGACCTGGAAGGATACTGTGCTTAAAGAAGTTAAGATCTGGTTTTTGGCCTTCCTTTCCAGCTGCAGTAAGCAGCATCTTAACATAAGAAGCACCTGCCTGCCAAGGTTCAAATGGAAAGGGAAGGTGCATTTCTTGCAGGGTGTAACACACAACCAGACAGAGTATGTTTAGAGGGAATATGCCTCCTGGCCAAGTGCAAACCAAAAACCTGGCAGTTTGTATTCACTGGGAGAAGGTCAAATGCTCTTTGCAATGTATCACAAGATGAACAACTGAATCAATTTGTTAAAGCAGGACTTCATCAGAATGGGAGGCAACATCTGTTTTAAATACTTAATAACTTTTGTGCCAGAGAAAGAAGAAGTCACAGCAAAGGAGAAGATGTATGAATTAATACTTTCATTAGCCAAGAAGACAGGTCACACTGGAGTCTTATTTTCTAGTCTTTTCTATTTTCCACTCTGGCTCCTGCTGTAGTGTTGCAGAAATATATGGGCTCTGTATGATTAAGTGCATTTACATCCTCTCACCAACTGTAACTGCTCTAGTTAGGCATCAAAAGCCACAAACAGGAAGCAACCAACAGACTCCTCAGAACAAAAAAGAAACATAAGTTTTTATCTTTTTTTTCTTTTCTTTTTTTTTCAAAAAGTTGTACAAACGCCAGATTTTCTAGATGTTCAACAAAGAAGCAACATCCAGATTCAGCTTGTACTGACTCAGGAGTAAAAAGTTACAAGACAAATCACCATCTGATGCACCTCAAGGCATCCTTATGTAGGTAAGTCAATTAAGTAACATGTAGGATACCTCACTGGGACCTTATAGACTGAGAATAACTTAGGAGGCATGCCACAATTCATAACTACTCTGCCTGGATGCAGAAACATGTCCAATGCAACCTTTACTTTGCAAATGTACAAATTATGTAAAGCACTAAACTGAGATTTCACCACAAACGTTCTTCAGACCCCGCTCGAGTCTGTGCCCTTGCCCCCTTCCTTCTCTGGATAGGTTTAAAGATACTAATCTCTGCAGGATTTCCCTTCTTTTCCCAATTTTTTAAAAAAATTCTGCTGCAGGTTGATTCCACTAATTGCATATCCATGACCAACAGAAGAAGAGCAGAGCCACTCCTCAGACATGGCAGAGAGGTACACCTCAGCCCAGAAGCATCTACACACATCCTGCCCATGATCTCCTCTGCTCCACAAGAACATGTACCCAAGGACTTGCAGGAAAGTGGTCACCAGCCCCCAACTTTGGAAGGATATAAGGACAAGTCTTGGTTTTTTCTCTGCACCCCTCTGCTTCCTCAGAGACCCAGTAAGTGTTGGTTCAGCCTTGGTGCAGCTGAAGGCTTACTCTTCTCTCCCAACCTTTGCTGAGCCGTTGACAACAGCTACTCAAGAAGCAACATCAGCACTCCTCCACAAGCGAGCCCACATTACTCTCCATGTTTCTTCAATAGTATTCCTACCCTGAAAAAATAACATCCACCAAATAGGCTGATCTCCAACAAGCACAGTTTTTTCTTCACTATTCAGAATGTAATGTTTTAGATTTAGTACAGCTAATATTCAATGTTTTTTGTTATTGAAACTCATATGGGTGAACAAGAATTAGATAGACTTGAAAAAAAGAATCAACCAAAAATTAAAAGTTATGATAATATCGGATCTTTTTCTCCTTGGCAACATCTACGGTGAATAGTTTTATTAAAAATGTCAAATTTCATGCAAGGTTTGAAATGGATATGTAAGTAGTAAGCACTTCTTAACTGTCTTGCCACATCACTAATTTCATTAGTTTGCTTTGTAAAGCACAAATCAAAACAGAGGAAATGACTGTTTATGCCTAATACTAGCCAATAGTTTGCAGAAATAACTTCAGTAAGTTTGAGAGACTTCAGAACAGAATTTCAACAACATGGGTCTACAACAAGAGAGAAGGCACACTGCATCAAAAATAGAAGGAAATACCATTAAAAATTCAAGACTCTCATAAACCAGGAAACTTGGTGATTCTTTTTTCTTTTTGGAAAAAAATAAACATATGACATGATGAATTACTGTCAGAATACAGGACATGCAAAGCAAAACCAGAAAATTAATATGCAGTATTAGGTATTTCTAGCACTTCAGCTCACAAAGAGTATGTGGAAGAGATAGCAAAAGAATACCCACAGCAGGCTGAACTTTTGAGATCCACAGAATCAATCTTCAGTGTTGTGACTGAGGGCAACCACAATTCCCCTTATGAACTCCATTTTAATATCCAAGCTATTTCAAATTACATTGAAATATAAAGTAGTGATTACATATACTGTTTGGAGACTTTTAGGGAGGTATTCCTGCCCACATAATTGGAAGTCATTTTAAAGCCAAAATAGTAATTTGGCACTAGCTCGGATCCCTAGAGGTGGCTTACAGTGAAAGAACAAGAAGCAAATGGTACATACGATAAAGAAGCTGTAAGATTTTTGGTAGTATCAGCTTCAGTCAAGTTTGTTTCCTTTGATGTTCACTACAAACATTTAAATACTGGGTGACGGTGACTGACTGAGCAGCACCTAGAGTAGGTTTTAAGTATGTGAGTGAAATATGAGTGGCAGAAAGGCTTGCTTGTTGCCACTGTTAAATTGGATGAGTAACATCATGCCTCTCCCATCTCAGCCACATAGTGATTCAGCACAGATCAGTATGAATGCTTCCCCGAAATATTTTGAATAGATCCAGTTAAAAATCAGTTGTAAAAATGCAAAACCAATTTGAATAAATAAGCAAGTGTGAGAAAATAACAAGTTATCCACAGTAAGTCCACAGAAATGAAAAAAGCTAATGCAATAAAACATGGTTTGTAAAATGCAAATTCATAGAATCATAGAATCATAGAATGGTTAGGGCTGGAAGGGACCTTCAAAGGTCATCTAGTCCAACCCCCCTGCAAGGAACAGGGATATCTCCAACTAGATCAGGTTGCTCAGGGCCTCGTCCAACCTGGCCTTGAACGTCTCCAGGGATGGAGCATCCACCACCTCTCTGGGCAACCTGTTCCAGTGTTCTACAACTCTCATGGTAAAAAATTTTTTCCTAATATCCAATCTGAATCTACCTCCCTCTATTTTAAAACCAATACCCCGTGTCCTATCACAACAGGCCCTCCTGAACAGCCTCTCCCCATCTTTCCTGTAGGCCCCCTTGAGGTACTGGAAAGCTGCTATAAGGTCACCCCGGAGCCTTGGTCACCCCAATTCGACTTGTTCTACTTTATTTCTAATCTTCTTACACTTTAAATTAATTATGTACTATTTGAAATATTCTTGCAGATCCACCTGCAGATAGGGATGCCTGGAGATCTGTTCTTGCTGCGCTTCCGTGAATTTACTCTGCCAAACAGTTGGGTTTTGACACATCCTCTGCCACAAAAGCACAGAAAACTATGTTTTAGCTATGCATAGATTCTGGGGGTAAGCAAATAAATAGAAAGAACTTGTACAAAGGCACTGTGGTGCCACTTCATTAATATCAATGTCTACTTGTGTTTATATTATCACAGCTCAGCAGTATCGCTATCGTGCTGTTGAAGACAAAGGAGGTGACAGGAATAGTCTGACATCCTTAACATGCCTACCAAGGCTTACAACATTGAAAGGGCATGAACTTCCCTTCATCTCAGTAGGGCCAAAACCATTCCTGCACCATTGGCCAGGTGACTATTACTGTTGGACATTGACTAGTTACACTGTATACTGTGCTATTCCAACATCAACAGCACATATTTAATAATTATTAAATGAGTAAAACAGATCTCAAGACTACAATTAAACTACAAGAAAACCTAACAGTAATTTTCTATTCATTTTTAAACTGAATTACTAGGTAAGAGCTGGTTTTGTAGGTTTGGAATAGGAGATAAAGTTTGAAGGGGAATATTTTCATTTGTTTTATAATGAAAATATTTTTATTGAAAACAGGAAAAAAATCAGAGCAATTACTCAAAAAAAGAAAAGAAGGCACAAAACCCACTATGATCAACATAGTGGTGAAAGGTATTTTAACATTTTTCATTGCTTCACATTGCAAAGAAACTCAAAGAGAACTGAAGCAAGCAAACAACAAAAAAAGCCAATATGTCATAATAAATGAAGAGAGAAGATGACACTGATCATAACAGCTTGCTACAGATGGCAAACTGCTGGCATGAAGCAATGGCATAATGTACTCATGCTTAAGCTCTACTAAAAAGGACCTGGAGGTTACAATAACTGGCAGGGTGAACATGAGCCAAAAGCGTGCTGCCATTGCAGAGGGCTGCACGCTGGGCTACATTATGAGGAGTATGAGATCACAGGGGGAGCTTCTTATCCCCCTTTACTTGGCACTGCTGAAGCTGCATATGGAATATGAAATCCAGTTTTGGGACCCCAGTTCAAGACAGATGAGGCAGAAATCAGGAAGACCCAGCAGACAACCAAGATGGTCAGGCCCTATAGCAAGTGATCTGTGGAAAGAGGTTGAGGGTGTTGGGCTTGCTCGGTCCTGCAGAAAGGAGGCTAACGGGTGGTCTAATAGCAGCCTGCAGCTACTTGAAGGGAAGTTGCAAAGATGATGGTCATACTCTTCTTGGCAGTGCCAGATGGCATAATAAGGGACAATGACCTGAAATTGTGGCTTGGAAGCTTCAGGCTGGACACTCTCCCAGGAGGGTAATGCAGCCTGGACAAGGTTGCCCAGTAAGCTAGTGGAACCTCCCCCCTGGATATTTCCAAGACCTGGCTAGACAAATTAATGGCTGACATACTCTAGTGTTGGGTATACCTGTGCTTTGAATGGGACCTTGGACTGGATGACCCCCAAAAGTTTCTTCCAGCTACCATTTCTGTGATTCTATGGTTTGAACACCATTTTACCAAAACAATTTATTTCTGATTTTTTCGTTGGTGTTTTCTTTAATCGTTGAAATTAAAGGTTGTTTCCTTCAGTGTTTTACACTTATTTTGTTATCAGTGGCTTGAATGCAAAGAGGTAACTTGTGTCTCAGAAATGAAAACTTCTAACTGATGAGAAAAAAAATACATTTTTCATATCATTTGTATCAGTATATATTAATCAAGGAACTCAACTACTGCATATTAGAACAAGTTTGATGAGCTATATTCAGACTGCTTAAGAAATAGCTTTAAAGCTGAAGACAAGGATTTAAGTTTAATGCAATAAGAGACACAGGAGCCAGTGGAGTGATTCATGGACATTGGGTGAGACTGCCAAACAGACTGGCTGGACAGATCATTGTATCATCCTTATTTTACTTTGATATCATAAGGGCAGAACTGCATCCATCAAGGCAAGAGAAACTGATTTTGCAGTAATCACAATGAAAGATACTGAGGATGCAAACAAGGGATTTACATCTGTGGGTGAAAGGGGGCGAGAGGTCTCTTGGAGATCACAGAAAAAGGTGACCTGCAAGACTTGTCATGGTCTGGCAATGAGTTGCTATGGAGAAGATTGAGTCAAAGACGCCACTCAGGCCATTAGTCAACGTGCTAGTTTATAGAGATAAAGCTTCCCACATACATCAAGAAAGGAGGTATCAAACAGCATTTGAATGGAAAAAAAATGAATCCAACTCAAATTTCAATTAGAGACAACTGGGCAAGAAGAGATGACAGGTCCTAGATAGGAGAAAGTAGGTCTGGAGCAAATCTGTGAGTCATCAGCACAGAGATGATGACTGAGTCTGTGTTCAAGAAGATCATCCACTGATTGGTAGCAGTAGAAAAAAAAAGACTTGAAAAACTGACACCTGGGTGGGGCACCTTCACACAAAACTGAACTAGGGAGGAAGAGACAGAAATCATCAGAAAAAGAGATTACTGTGGTGTCGCGGACTGCCTGTATCTTCTCACAGTGGGTCGCAACCAAACGGCTGTTGCGACCACGACGTATCTCACAATCAGAAGGCTGATCCAAACTCGCTGCTATCTCAATCCAACAGAGAGCTCCAACTCACGCGCGCTCTCGCGCTCGCGCTCTCTCTCTCTCTCTCAGGGGCTCCTACCACTCCAGTCTCCAGGAGGGAACTGCTCCACTCTCTCTTGGGAGTGCCCCACCTTTAAGCCTCCATGGGTCACATGGTCTCCGGCTGACCAACGTGACTCAGCACCTGTCTTGATGAGGCACAGGTGCTTTCTGTTTAGCCCATGTAGCAGCCAGAGACTCCCCCGACACTGTGGAGTCAGTCAATCCAAGGGAGGTAACAATTACAAGGATAGTCCTTGTTTTGTCTCAAGTGTCCTGGAAAGGTCAATGGGAAAAACAGAAAGCTGGTGGTCAGATTTGACTAAAAAAATGCATTAATCCGAATTCTAGAATTATAATTCTAAGAATTAGAACCCAAGAAAGACGTACTTCTTTTTTTCTGGATGTCTCCTTTCATCGCATTTCTTGTTTCTGGCAGCTTTCTGACTGCCCTCACATATACTACATTTAAACTATGGGTATCCACAGGTGGAACTTGGCACTTATAGACAGGACTTGCATCAGGATCCCGGACTTGGACTTCAAGTTGGCATGATGTGAGAGAGAGATGCAACAAAACCAGCAATACAGAAGAGTGTATTTGACTTTTTTCTTGTGATACCTGACAGCATAACCAAATCTTTGAAGAAATTCAGACATAAAATGTTGACTAATACAAGAAAATGAAGTGAGTGCTCTTGCAATGGTTTCCCTTCAACTAAGGCCGGTTGGGGGCACCAAATACTTTTCATTTCTCTGTTACTGTGTTGTGTTTTCTGTCTTTTGGTAACCATGATATTCAAGCCTCCTGAGAAACACAAGAACATACAAGGCAACTGTGTGGGAATATGTTAAGAGCTATAATTGAAACTAACTTGCCAGTGAGACCGCATTGTTATCCTAGACTAACAAGACTGTATCTAATAGGCTTGGTTCTGATCATATTTACACTTCTATAATTGAAAGTGACAGTACTTACAATAAAGTCTTTACAACATTATTAACACTTGTCAATATATAATATATATATGTGTATATATACAATTAAAATACTCAAAAGTGGATGCTGTCTAGCTTGATTCTGAACTCTCACCGATAGGTATTACTTGTACGTATATGTAAATGATCCTGTGTATGAAAACAGATATTTGCATCACATCCAAGCAGCGTCTTGTAAATACGCGTAAATGGTCTCCTTACCAGAAGCTAAACTAGAACTCAGCTAAATAATGTCATACAGGAAAATAAACATTAGAAATAAAATAATTATTATATTTGAACAGATGACACTGACAAGATGTATATAAATGTCATTAATAATCCCCTGGTTTATAAAGCAATTTTTCTTCTCTATAGCAGAGAATTTCTCATGCTCAGCAGTGTCTAGAGATACTCAAGGCAACAGTACCAAGTACAAAGTAAAATGTATTTATTGCCAACCTAAAATTAAAATCACCACTGTTCTGAAATCATTGCATGAATGCTAGGAACATATAACATTTCCTCTTGTTAGATAAATGGATACATTTCATTGAGAAGAAGATTAATGTTCATTTGAAATAGAATAATAGGTGTAAACAGAAATTGAAGTGGTCTATTAAGATACAAGACTCTAAACACAATATTCTTAATCAAATCTCAGAGAATGAATAATTGCTGGACCTTTGCATTCCTCTTAATGAATCTATCTACACATAATTAAAACTATTCATCCTCCTTCAAGTCTAATATTTCTTGGATGACATATTAGCAACTTAAAGTTTTCGACTTGCAATTTGTTTTTAAGAAAACCATTGTGCAGGGAAAGAATGATTTTCCTTTCAATTTTACTGAATACTAAATCTTTTATTTGCAAATTATCTCATGCTAAATACAAAGTGCAGATCATGGATATTATCTTTTCATTAGTAATCAATAAAAGACATACTGTCATTTTGACTATATATCTTATGGGCTGCTAATAAAAAGATGGCAATATCTGTGATTTGCACTTGCTAAAAGTGGCATACTATCTGCACTTGCTATTTACTGTGATTTATCACTGCACCTCCTCTACGAAAAGAACAGCATTTCTCTTACGGTACTGACAGGTTCACCATAATTAAACTCCTATTTTGTTCATTTTCTTTGATAGGGTCAGCAATAGCATGAGCTAATATTAATGAAGTCCTCCTTCCTTGGAGGTAGAGCAGATGCAAGTTTTTTCTTTTATGCCTTAATTGTTTTTGTGAGGGGAAAGAGGTGCAGTGGGTTCGTGCCTCTTTCTAGGTGACCGCCAATGCTCATGTGTGCCGAACCCCAGGTGAGTGAAAAGAGTAGTCTTTTAGGAAGGAGCAAGAGGCACCAAGAAGCAAAAATGCTTTAACTGTGTAGGCTGTCTACAGTGCTGGAGAAGTTGGATACAGCCCAAAGGGCACACAGTGGGATACAGTCAGTGCTAGTAAACAAAACAGACCTAGGCTTATTCTCTGTATGTGGAGTCAATCAGCAGAGAAGGTGGGGACTCCTTTGGAGCATCCCTGATCCACGCTCACCCCAGGGCTGTTGAGATAGCACCAGTTGGCAGCATGTGACACTGCTAACAACTGCGCAGCACAGTTAATCCTGTGCTTGGTGAGCAAGGACACGGGCTCAACTGCTGACATGAGTACCTCAGCTCTTGAGTTTACTCATGCAAATGCAACCTGAAATTGCAGTGCTAAGTATCTGCTTCATCTTACATATCAGTCGTTTTGTACAGGATCACTCTGCCAGATGCCCTAAGCACGCATTAGCTGGACCCTTCTCTAATGTGGGTGGCCAAAACTGCAGAGAACGTTCCTACAAAAGCCTCAAAATCATCTCATGACTTTCAGTCAATGTTTCCCTGTCACATTATGACCACATTCGTCATTTTCACAGACACATTCTGGTGGGACCAGATATACGGCAACCAGCCAGTATACCCATTTGGAGCTGCCCTCACTGTTGTGCACATCCAGCTCACTGCACAAAGAAGAGACGGGGCATTCTTGATGTGATGGAGAAAAAGATCTGTTCTCTTCCCTGCAGCTTTTTTTTTCGGTATCCTGCTTCATTACAAAGTAGTGCTTTAGGCCACTTAGATGTATAAATCACACTTCTTTTCCATATACACCTCTCTGGCTTTACAATTGTTTCACTGTTACCCTCTGTACCAATGGAAGAAAAGCAGAACTACTAACAAATAGTGACTATGAATAAGCATAGTACCGTAAGTCTTTTGGGCATTAATAATAGGGAAGAGCAGAGAAGCAAACTCTAAGAGAACATTTAACTCTAGTAAGTGCTATTCATTAAATGTGAGATTACTGTACATTAAAACTTGCCTAGTTAACCATCCATGCCATTACTGAGCTTATCCTGTCCTTTTTCTAATAAGAAAATGAATTCTTAAAGAACGTCTGAAATAAAGATCTAACAAGACAACCTGATTTTAAAAATTATATTATACTCATTTCCAAAAGTTAAACATTCCTGGAAAGTTATCAAGAGAGGATGAAAAGTTCATGGTATGAATATCAGCAACTGTGCTACCACAGAACAGATGGAAACACTTTCCAAGAAGACTCATTTCACCTAAAAAATAAATTAAAATTGAACAGAAGAGCTCCTGCAGCTTTTATTCGTGAAATAAGATCGAAAGAAAAAATACAGATGTAATGTGAAATTAAGAATTCTACTTCCATTATATTCAATAGCAGAAAAGTCACAGTTAGGATAAAAAATCCCCATGTCTCTACACTCTGAGTCTGCTGCTACCGCTAACTGATCTCCATCAAGGATAAACAGCTTGGCAAACCGTTTCACAGTAACTGAGGATGGAGGGCATTCAATGAACATTTTCTTTACCTGTTCTTAATGTCATAAAGAAAATATTGACACTGTAAGCATACTATGAAAACAAGTTACTCTTGAGATTATTTGGATTTTTAAAATTACAAACCAGAATTTTATCAGTGGAATTAAGACAGCCATGATTTTAAACCAGCAGAAAAAATTAACTGTAGATTAATATGCGACTGTAATACATTTTTTTCATCAGTAACAGAAGAAAGTTCCATATTTCAAAGTTCAAGAAAACACAAAAGAGAAAGCGGTGAGAAAGTACTGATAAAATTGTGGAAAATCTTCTAGCCAAGATATATGTCCATACTAAACCTTGTCCTAGGACTTCAGCTCATTTACAGCAAAAGTAACAAAATTGCACTGGGAACAGGGCATCCATTGCACTAGTTTGTTGCTCATGCAAAATAAAATCCATGACAATGGACAAAACAAGAATCTAGTCCACCTGAACTTTGGGTTACTGAGAAACTCCTGTTTGCAGGACTCTAGCCAAGAGTCTAAAGCTAGCTTTGATGCATCTTCAAAAGCTGCAGTGTTAGTGACTACAACGTACGCATATTACATATCCTTACAGCAAACAGGGAGGTCTTTACAGAACAACTATATTTATTCTGGTTCTTACCTGCATGATTCTGCTACTTGTAATGTAAAATTAAGTTCAATATAATAGAATTAAAAAGAAAAATTCTAAAAAAAGAGTGCAGATACATGGCATAAATAGAGAGAGAATGTAATTACAGCTCCTTCTACTCGAGACTGATGGAGTCCAGACTTCAAAATCTAGTTCGTAAACTAATTTCCTTGAAAAATTCAGCTTTAAAAACAAGAAGTGATTCAGATTCATGATCTGTTTACTACTTCATTGCACGTTTATTTATTTTGTTTATTAACTGGAAGGTATTTGGAATTGTAGAACTGCCATTCAAAATACCCAAATTTGTGAAAACACTGTAAAATATCTTGCTACACAATGCAAGCAACACATTCATTGCTTTAATGCAGCAACTGATGATTTAAACGCGGCTAAGGCTAGAAAGAGAGTAGACCAAAAGGAGTGATAACTGCCTTTAAGCACAGAGATTAATTATTCAAGGGACAATAAATCACTTGAAAAGCAGAAATTAACAGCCACCTCCAGAAGATACAGCTTTAGGAACTAGATATACCCTCCCAAAAGGCAGAACAATGTAATGAGCATCCCTCTTAAGACCGTTCCTGTACCGTAGAAGCAGGACGGACAGCAAGTATCTTCAGTAAGATACATTACTACAAGTACAAAGCCATTTATGTGAGGCATCTGTGAAGTCAAAAGAAGTAAGCACAGCACACTGATCTATTGATAGTTATCTGTTTTCCTTTTCGCTCTGCAAAAAGGCAGGATTCAATATGGGTGGCCGAAACCTCCTTCCAGCTGTTCTGTCCACGTCCTTGGAGCTTCCCAACGGCGAGGCTCAGAGCAGTGCAGCAACCAGAGTCCACAGGAGGAAGCTGGGAGCTTGCTGTCGCTTTGGCAGGTCCACAGGACTTCCAGGGCCAGAGCAGAGAGCTCCTCAGGTTCCCTGGCAGCTGGGAAACACCTTTAAAACCACAAAGGGCTTCTTTCTCCCCACACTGCAAGTTATGTATAAATATGAAGCATGCAACCTCTCAGGTACCTGGGTGGAACACCTCCAGGACAGGATCTGGAAAGGCAGGTGGGTTGCAGTCGCTGTAGCTTGGCATGGATGCTCGGTCCCACTCACAGGGTAAATCTTCTAATGATAAATTCCGCTGTTTTCTCATGTGCACTACTAGAGCAGGGCAAACAGAGGTGAACCAAGTCCTCCGCTCTCTAATTCAGATGACTGAGAAGAGTTTTGTAGCACAGAAGAAAAGACTTCGCGTTCAGACACAGAAAAGCCAAATCCACATAACTGACCAGAGAGGACGCAACTGCCAGAGGATTCAAGCTGAAGTAAAAGCAGTTGGCTATAGTCTGTTGGCAGGTTTTTAGTGGAGCTCTGAAATTAGAGCTATACATACTGCAGTTCTAAGCATTTGATATGTTTTAAGAAAGTATTTCTTTAATAATATTTAATTATATTATTACCATAGGAAATTGGCAAAACCTAGAAACATTTCAAAGCAGCATTATTATTTTCAATAGAGAAAGAAAACTTTAATTAACAAAACGTAACATTAGCTGTGACAATATCTTGCAAGTCTTTGCATCAGTCGATTCCCTCAAGCTCAGGTTACCTGATGGCTTATTTTTTACATCTGTTCTTAAAATTTTCTCTAGTTGCATTAGGTGAAATGCAACTTATTTTTCCACTTGCAATTATTTTTGATTCTGGAAAACCAATGCTCCATGCTGAGCTTAAATTGTTGAATTTTTTTAAACATGGATATTCTTTACAGACACACATTTTTCCTTTTATGTACTTTTACCTCAAGAATGTGGTCACGACAACACATCTATTCTATTCAGACAAAGCAGATTTTGAATCGGCAGAAGTGGAAATGTGCATCTGAGGGTTAAGCTTAACTGAAGTGTCACAAAACACCTGCTGATCTGCTGCTTCCCAAGGTCCTGCTTTAAATCAGCATGGTCACTATAAGCTGCACATTCCTGGTTTTGCAAGGAAGGAGGAAGCAAGGAAACACTGAGGAAAAGAAAACGAATGTTGGGAGTCTAGCCAAACCGCTGGTGCCAGCAGCATCACTGGAATGCAGCCGAGTGAGAATGAAGGGGTGTCTCCAGCCCCTGGAGCAGCTCTCCTGGAAAAAGCCACCTCGAAAGCCAAGATGGATTTCCACAGCTCAGGCCTGGCCTTCCTATTTCTTCCTATTACAGCAACGTAACTTCACTGATGCAGTGCCTGTTGGCACAACGCTATTCTGCTGCAGGTCCTGCAACCCCTCAGGTCCTGACGAAGCTGCCAGACTCTCTGGCCAGCTGGTGGAGGTGCTGGGATGGGTCATCTTTGCTCAGTCAGGAGGGTCACCTGGGGCCATGACCCCCTACAACCGCAAAAAGGCTCTGAGTCGGACTTGGAATCACCTAGTTGAGAACATACTAAGCTAGAGAAGAATCACCACTCATCCTTTTGCGAGGGAAAGGAGATGTAGGGAAGACAGAAGAGAAGAACATCAGGCAAAGACTATTATCACGAGAGCTAACGAAGAGAATGAGACTCCTACCAGAAGAAGTGAACAAGGGAGTGGGGTTATCAACCTCACCAAGGTCAATACCCAAAGAATTGATAAAAACTGCTGTAAAATTGGAAGGTGATAATATTCAGGCACAAGAAACCACAGGTGGTTTGCACGACACCCTTTTCAGTTGTAATACTGAATAGAGTGGAAGGTAAGAAAAACTGTATTTGGTATTGGACTTCTCCAGTCTTAGTGGCTTAAAAGTAACAACTTCTCATAGACAGAACAGAGAGCAATAGGAATGAACACAAATTGCTACTATTATATATAATTACCATTCAAATTGTAATAAATTTAAAATTGCTTAACATTGGACAAATACTTGAGTGTCTGTATATATCTATCCTATTCCCATTTACATTTTTAAAACATCCGCACTAACTTGATGCATTTTCTTCTGAAGAAACAATTAATATTTTATCTATTTTCTACCCTATTCCTGAATGTTCAAAACAGTAACACTATGTAATAGTTTGTCCAAAACAAAGTTATCATTTATGAGTTTAGGATAATGTATTTTATGGTGTATTGAGTACTACTGATTTAATTAAGTTTGGGATGAAGCTATCTAAATATACCATCCAAACTGTAAACTGTTTGAGCTGCTAAATTAGATGTGATGGATATTTTGAAGTGTGATTACCTTTCCTCCCAAACTCAAAGCACTTTATGATAAAGCTTTTAACAGCAGTGAAGAATAGGTTTTATAAGGTCCTCTCAATAAGCATGTGTGAATGAGAGGCTCTCAGGGTGTTTCTTCTTGGGGAGATGCTTTCAGAAAAAAATCATAAACATTTCCTCACACTTACTAATAACATTCATCTAAATTAGTATTCCAGTTTAAGAAAACAGCCCATCAGAGAAAAATTGAGAGAACGACTTAACTCATACAATACAGCAGAACAATCTGAGTATGATTGTAGATGAATAAGAGTAAAATTATTTTTACAAGCAGTCTTTCTGTGGCAAAAATCTAATGTCTCAGGATGGTTCATGGAAAAAACCCACAGAAACAAAAATACTTTTTTTAAAAAATATTTTGGGTTTCCACTCAATTCCCCCTTTATATTTATATAGAAAGAAACAGACAAGGAGTGGAGAAAGCCCCACTAGGCAATTTATGATATTGAACTGATACAGTAGGTACCTGAGTTCATAACAAAAAGTGAATTTAAAGCCTAGGAACACTCTTCAATTCTGTCCTTTCAAAACCTTGTTACAAATTTTTCCCCCGAAATTTCTACTATTTACCTGCTAAGTTGCTAAGTTCCCAGCACGTATCATTAAGGTTTAGTTCTAGTAAGTTCCCCATTTTGACATCTGTCGGTGATACAGAACATAAACCAGGATAACTATTACTGGTTAACAACTGAGCAGAAATTATAGGAAATCTGAGTTGATTCATCTACATTATTTCTAGTGCTATATAAACGCTTGCGTTACATTTTTTGTTAAAATAAGTCAACTCTTGAACCGCTAGAAACTGTAGCTGTGTAACTGATGATCCTTAAATCCTGCCTTACAATAAGGTAAATATATAATTTAACTCAAGCTGATTCAGATAACAAAAGAAACTAGCATTTTCAAGTAATTTTTCTTAAATCACAGTTTACTTACTTAGAAGACAACTAAGAATTTACACTGTTTTGGTCAAATCTACAAAATTCCTATGCCCTGTCTTCCTCACTTACACAGAAGACATATTTTTCTCTTAAAAGATATACATCAAACTCAGAACCAAGAAATACCTTTACATTGTATGTTTGTCCTTCTAAATGTAGTTAAGCAGCTGATTATGTTACTCTAATGATCTAAGAAACGTTAGCAAGGCACAAGAAGTATAAGAAGTGGTTCTCTAGCTATAATAAATGTTGCCATAACATCCCCCATTACCTGTTTCCATATGACGATACAAGAACAAGTCATGCAAAGCACAGATGAGGCGAGGGCATCCTCACACATACCTTGATGATTCTGAATTACTTTGGAAGTTCACATCCATTTGCTGCTGCTTCATATTTATTGTGAGACATTCTGATTACTTAAATCTGGAAATCATTAAAGCCATGAATTTCTGTATAAATGTAGAAAGTGCGTTCACTGAAAACACTCTTGCTCTTACAAACTCCTTGATAACAAAAAGTAGTATTTCCAGGAGCATACAGGTTTTCATCTTAAACCATCACCCTAAATATCACAGATATAACCCACACCCAGAATAGTGTGACTAGTGCTTCTCTAGACAAATCCTCAAAGCTAAGCCACTTTCCATACAGCATTATAAGAAGACTTCTTAAATGAAAAAAACCCACCAAACCTCAAATTTTTCTCCTTAGAATAATCATCCTTATCATAACAAAAAATGTAATGCCTTCTTGTATTTTACGTTATTTCAATTATTATTCTTTTTAAAAATTAAAATCTGCTAGGACAACTGATGTACAGATGCTGCACAGCAACCACTACTGTTAGCCTATAGCAAATTTATTGTAACTGACAAGTTTCAACATTTTATTAACAAATTAAAAACTGAGCAAAGCCCATAACTTTAGCTGTGTAATTTTGGATCACTTAAATAAAAAAAAATTCTCCAAGAACAACATTTATCAAATAAATGGATCAAAATGTCTTATCGATACACTGCTTAGAATTTTATACTTTTATTATTATTTCGTATGCTATCCAACCATACTCTGCTTTAACAGCTAGCAATTTAAATAGTTGGGTTTGTATGCCAAAACTTACATTAAATGCAAAAAAACCCCATCAGTTAACTATAAGGGAAATAATAAACAAAATCTGCTGTTCCCAGTGTGCACAGGGACTAACCACATAAATTAGACTGAAGAAAACCACACCTTTAGCGATTACCTTACCTAATGCAACTCCAAGCCTGCAACCATCAACAACACCTCTTTACCTAACACCGTTAATCTCATAAATTACGTCTTGGATTAAACTTTTGTGTCCTGAACTGGACGCTACGAAGCAGTTAAATGTAGCTCAATGCAAGTTCACTTCCAGAAAGTCTATGATGACATCAAACTTTTCACATATATAGAGTCCAATATTACTGTCAGATGTGGTCAAATGAAAAATATAAACAACTCAGTCTCAGTCATCAATGGGCAAACCATCAGGATGGTGGATTACTTGGGTTTAGCTCTAGCACTGCATGTTGCAGAGATCCAGCCAGGCCCTCAACCACCTTCTAGTGCTGCTTCAGCATGTTGCAGAGATCTGCAAAGGTGAATGCTGCAAACGTGCTCTGGTATCTTCACTATAGCGAAAACAGGTTAACACAAATCAGATTGAAAGGAAAAGTTTCAAAACATCTTCAAATAATTTAGATGCCTACAAAAGACTGAAAATCTGCACCCCAGTCTTTGAGAATTATGTGTGCCTACATTGCCCTTGCAGATTGGAGGAACTGTCTTTATTTTGATATGTCCTCAGATGCTGCTTTTGTTGACACTACCCTTGCACATGACGAGGCAGCTGTTTGCATGGCTGCGCCTCTGCCCTGGTATCGAAGCTTCCCTTGGTCATGTCACAGGTTGTGCAAGAGTGGTGGGGTTTCCCACTTTCCCAGCTTGGGTAAAAGGCTGAAATCCACCTGAAATCAGAGCTGCTGGCATATTCACAAGCCTGGGCCCTGGCCACAATCCTGCACTTTGTTTCACTGTTTTTACAGCTGTGAAAACTGGGATGTAAGCAACTCATCAAGCAAACTTCCAAGTGCAACTCATGTGAGAAGCCCTATTGGCCACCAGATAGCCACTCTTCAAGTCACTGGTGATCTAGCCTTCTCAGGGTCTGCCTTATCTCTGTGTGCCCTTCCTCCCCTGCCTCCTCTCCTGGCTGGACTGTGCCACGATCCAGCCAGTGCTCAGCGGGATGGCCTCACCTCGAGGTGAGATAGCCAATCCAGCCACCTCCAAAAAGCAACCCCAAATGGCAAAGTGTTGAAGCCAAGGACACCTGGATGTCTAATAGCAAAATATGCTCATGAAGGGGTAAATATGAAAAAGTGACAGATGAAAACAGCTGTGTTTTCAGTGTTTTAGGATTCATATATGACATAATTTAATTTGCTTCATAATCACATACATTACTGAAATGAACTGCAGACAGATGACATCTGAGCGTTCAAGCGTCAAGCTGAAGTGTAGGAGGGTATTGCAGGTTGATTAACTGATTTTTAAGACTTCTATCTTGCTAGCAAATATATTATAAATGAAGTACATATGTTGAAAATATATTCATGATAACAGAAAAATCCTACCAACGCAGGCCATCTGCTTTTGACTGATAGGTTTGGTAAACCGTCAGAATATCATGTAAACTGTTACAAATCTCATTTAATGAATATCTCAAAAACATACATAGCTCACATTACTGGCAAGCTTTTAATGAAAATATATATCGAAGAATCAAATATGCGTGAAATTTGAATTTCAATTACTCCATAAGATAAAGAACAAAGGCTGTAGAAAAACAGCAAGAGCTCCATCTACCCCTTCTGAGATGATCCAAAACCCCCCAAATGATGTAAAAGCCACAGTTATCAGCTTCTTAAGAAATAGAATTCTTTCATTGCAAATTACTTTAATATTATACAACATTTAAAATAATTCTGTAGAGACCAAAAGCAAACTAGAAAGAGAATACAAGTTCAGCCCTCTGTGAATATTTGCAGAAATCCTGGCCAAAAGATAGGAATTCTCTCCATCCATTTTAACTATCTGAAACTTTTAATATTTTCCATTACCATCTCATCAACAGCCCCCAAAATATTATGAGGACCTTGTAAGGTCTAGTTGAGGATCCTACTGGTGTCTAACCATAGTCTTTCTTGACTGCTTCTCTACACAAAGACAAACTCATGCATAGGCTTCCGCAGGACTGGGACCACTGTTGGGCACTTAATAGCTTCTTCCTTTGTTTTAAAAGTTTCTTCATAAGTTAAAGGCATATGTTTCTCTGAGGAGACATAACATCTTTATTTTGAATGTGTGAAACATTTACCAAGAAAACTTCTACCAATACCCAAGTGACTTCAAAAATAATTCCTAATCTTCTTGAACATTTAAATTTCACTGGCATGAAAACGCTAGACCCTCGAGACTTTTCACTGTGATGGGAGATCATATACGCAAAAAGAAAAACCGCTTTTTCCATCACAGCATGTCAGGTATAATGCACCACAGCCTCCAGCCTTTTTCCAGGCAGCTTTCTTCCCTGACAGGTGCCGTGGCTCTACTCCTTGCTCTCAGCCTTGGCATGGTGAGGTGTGCCGAGCTGGCGTCCACAGTGCAGGACTGCAGCACGGCATCTGCCCACACAGGTCGCCTTCACGGAAATGCCTAAAAGTAGCTTAAAACTGTAAGAATCCAGTTTCTGTAGCAAAGTAGGAGATATAAAATGAACGCCATGTAGTCTCAATGTTTTCTCTACAAATTTCAGTCTTACACACTCTGACATTAGTACTGAATGGTGTGATAGTCCCATACATTACTAACTGACATACAGTGAATGGAGTAGGCACAGGCAGCTGTCAGATTCTATAGAATAACTCTGGAATAATGCAAACTATTACTTATCACGTCTAGAAACTCCACGGCTCCTTTCACAGCTCCTTCCCTCTGAGCTCTCTGTGATGGCAAACAATCTTCCAAAGGAGGAGAAGACATTGCTGCTCTCTCTGAAGGCTGTGGTTGCATTTTGTAGACTACCGGAGCCAGCCATGGTCTCTCTTCACTCTTCTCTGCATGTACAAATGCTTTACTAAGTTCGGCATTAGATTCTCATATAAATCTGCCTTACGCTGCCACTAAACTGCTACCACAACATGAAATTCAACTTCGGTTTTATTTCCCAGGGTAGGGATAGACTCCAGAATCTCCCCTTATGTATTTTATTGATGGTATTTTTACACCCGTTTTAAATTGCTTTGCTATCCCAAGCTGTATTTCACACTACCCTGTTTTCAGTTTCTACAGTTCGTATTTTAGGTTTTTGAAACATTTTTTTTCTTTTTATCAAACTGTATTCAAAAAAAGTTTCTTTTTAGTTACATGTACTTTTATTAAAGCTGTAATAACGGCAGCAGAAACTCAGAATACTCTAGCCTTGCTAAATGACTATTTGACAGCCTATAATTTCTCTGTCATTAAAATACATATTCTAGCACTGAGTTCATGTCAGAAGAATGCTACCCTAAGGAACAGTCTTTTCTCATAGTATGTAATTTAATTTTACTTAACACACTGTGCATTAAAACAAAAAGCGGTCAGTTCTGGGAAGAGAAATTCTGATATAAGTGACCATTTAAAACAGTGGGAAGTACAGCTTCTTCTTATAAAGGAATTCCAAAGCACCATTCACTGCATATATTTTCTAGGAAGGGTCTGATTGTTAATGTACCAGTATCTTTTCTTTGATATTGTTACTGTAAGATAAAATAATTGTTTGCCTTAACAAAAAATAAATGATAAATACACGTGATTCTGGGAGGCCATGCAAAGAGTATTGTGCACAAACTAACTAGCAGGACGACCCTTCTAAGATATATACAGAGAAGATCTGAAAGAATGCTTGAAGTTTAATAAAGCACTACTTTTTCCAGTAATGTTTTTATCCAGTAACATGATTTTTTAAAAACTGTTCTTCTCTGGCAAACAGCACAACAGACACTAGCTTTTTCTTCTGCTGTAACTTACAAAATGGCTAGCTATCCAGTTCCAGAAATCTCCATTACTGATAACTGATTTAACTAACAATTTAGAAAACAAAAGGAAGAATTCTAAAAGTCCAGAGAGGACCTACAGGCCTTGAGAAAATGTTGAAATTTGGAGAGGAGATGTGCAGCAACTGTTCCATCTCATGTAATTTTCAGAATGAAACGATGCCTAGGGGCAGTAAACGGCAGAAATTATTTGTTCTTGGGTAGTTATTTTTGTATGTACTGTTTGGTCTCAGTTTTCTATCCTGTGTAAGGCCCTCCCCCTACAATCACCATTAAATGGCATCTGAGTGCACTCTGGAAACGCACACCAACAGAACATTACCGCCTTTCACATGCTCATTTTAGCATCCCCTGTGGCAGCAGCACTCTGTCAACTCTAATATTTTTACTACTAACAGCGATATTAATACATGTATTTACATTGCTGCGTATTTAGGAGAGTGTGGGAAAGATCAAAGAAACAGACCTGCAACAGCGCTGGATCCTGCAAAATTATTTCACCCATGGAAGAGCCCTTGGACATCACCGTGGGAAAGTCACCGCTCCCACAGACACCATTTCACTGGCGTGGGAGCATTGCGACGCGACACGGGAGCTGCTGACCCCTCCGGGGGTAGGCGCAACATGCATGTGACAAACACAAGGCATTTTGGGCTGGTTTCCTAAATGCTCAAAGTTCTGTAGAGCAGGAGAACCACAACGCCCGAGGCGCGTGCAGTGCCACCCCCAACTCCTCGGAGTGCCCCCCGCCACCATGCAGGCTGCAGAACGCAGAGACCCTTAGAGCTGACGATCCTATTGCAAGCTGCTGCAAGTAAACCATATTATTAACCCATATTAATGCAAATATGGTAGCAGGAATAGGAAAGAGGTGGTAAATGAATGCGAAGCAGATACTTTGATATCACATTTTCTTTGACTCTGGAATTTTCAAATTTATTGTGACAGGTAATAGTTTCAAAATGTCATAGTTTAGAAATAATTTTAGAACTTCAGTAAAGCTCTCAAAGGGCACAACTCCATCAGTCATTTCATAGCGGGTACCCATCGAGAAAAATGTTTTTAACCACGAGCACGGTATTTACCATGTATTCAGAATATGTTCAGTCATTAACATGTGAATGCAAAGAAATGATTGCCACTGTATTTTCAAAATAGCAAATGGGGGAGTTAGTATTTTCCCCCCTAAGCCTGTATCTGCTTTACTCCAGATACCTTGACACTCAACTGATTTGCTGCTGTTCAGGGTAGTTTTGTTTTAAAGTTGACAATGGGATGACTGAGTGTTAAGAGGTGCATTACTTTACTGTCCTTAAAAAGGCTGGACTGACGTCATTGTGCTGCTGCTCTTATTGAGCTGACATGGTCAGAGTTACGTTTGGTATCTCTGCACAGCAATGCATAGCACTGCATACATACATCTGATCTACAGCTGCAAATTAATTATTAATGCTCTGTACCCAAAATATTTTCCTAATTAACTGAGCCACCCACTGGTTCATCATTATTATTTCCTACAGCATTTGTAGACGCCTCGGTTTCCCAGAGCATTCAAGAGCGTAAAACCTAATTAAATTGTGGGGACCTGACAGCAGGATGAAGTAGCTGCAAGTCATGCAATACTGCTCTTTCTCTCAGATATTCTTGTTATGCTACCAAAGTCTTAGTCAGGAACAAAGGCAACACACAGAGAATTGCACAGTACTCTAGCAGAAGTTCAGTCATTGAAATCTGAGGATTATGCAAACATCTTAATGGCATTACTTACAGAGCTACCGGGGAAGGAGAGATTATTTGGCAGAGGGAATTCAATTCGCTTTGGAGCAGCACAATACTTTAGCCACACAGCCTTGTTTCCAGCCACAGATTACAACTTCTTCAGAAAGCAAATCCTAAAACAGTAACAACAATTAACCCAGGTTTCTTACAAAATACCTGTAATGCAAAGAGTTCAGAAAGATGTAGTGATGTCCTCGCAGATTGGCAACCGATTCATATGATGCAAAAGTTACCATGGTAATTCTCAGTACAATTTTATTAAATTAACACATAACATATACGTGTGTTTTGCTGTCACTACAGGCCTAAAAGTCGTCAGAAGTACAGGGTTACACAGCTGGTAAAAGAGAAGTGTGCACGGAAGTCTCTTTATAAAGCAGATCAGAAATCTGAAATCAGAAGATAATGATAAATTTTACAGCATTATTCGAATGCCATTATTTAAAATGACACCATAATTTATGAGAGTCTTGTCCAGTGGCTTATATGTAAGAATCTTCCTATTTTGCTCAAAACCAGCAGAGTATAACCTGTTTTGCCCACCATGTTACTATTACTGCTGGAGCGTGCCACAGAGAGTTGGCTGGGTCTTTGCAGGGTGAGATAAAACTGGGTGCTCAGACCCAGTGGAAGACGACAGCTTACACCTAGGGTTTGAGGCTGGCACACACCTGGGGCTGATGGCACCGAAGCCTTTCCAGTCACCTTGGCAGCTCCACCCTGCCAGCCCCGCTTCCTGTCCTGGGGGCCTGCACCCGGCAGGTTGCCCCCACCACTCTGTGGCATATTTTGATCTGATTTATTGACCAGCCTTTTTGGCTGTCATCTCAGTTTCCAATCCATGCACGTTTGGTGACGGCAGGTTTTCCCATCTGTTCTAAACCTTTCTCTTCATTTTTCATCTGGTACCTTTTCAGCTGACAAAATATACTACCTGTACAAACAGTTTTCCACCCAACCTACCGATAGCAAGTTGGATGTCATCGGTAACTCTATCATATACCTCAATTTTACCAAACACTTTTTCAAAACCCAGTTTTCAGAACATAAAAATCCCATTATGTGTATTTCCAGAGGCCGTCAACACCTTCATGATGGGCCAAACCTCTGGTCCTGGAGACTGTGCCTTTAAGAGATGCACGTAACAGGAAAAGATTCTGAACAGGGAAGCAAGAATTAAAACGCTTGGAACAAGGCTTAGGAAAAAAGCACATCTCTTGCCAGAATTTAAATGCTGAAAGATGCCTATCACATGAGTTGTTAAAATCAACGCTAAAACTAATTTTAATTGCTTGGATTTATAAAGAAATGGAGGATCTCCAAGTTTTTGGCCCACAGAAGTAAATGGGAAGCTTTGGGGCATTGAATTATGTCTAACACTATTCAACTAGCCCAGCTGCTGTGCCATGTCATCTACCGGTCTTCTCAGTAGCAAGAGTTGAGTCTTACTTGATCATGCAGCAGGGCTGTGCTTCAGAGAAGGAACATACTGATTAAGGTTTTATGGTATCATGTTTATAATCACATCAATGTTTGGAACCACAGGCCAGTTGAGGCTGGATGGCATCTCTGGAGATCATCTAGTCCAACCTGCTGCTCAGAGCAGGGTCACCTACAGCAGATTGCTCAGGGACATGTCTGGTCAGGTTTTGAGTATCTCTAAGGATGAACACTCCACAACCTCTCTAAGCAACTTGCTCCAGTGTTCGACCACCCTCACAGTAAAAAACATCTTTTCTTACATTCTTATGTTTGAGTGGCATTTAGTGTGCCTCAGTTTGGGCCCACTGGCTCATGTCCTTTCAAGAATAAAGAGTGTTTTATTGGCATGGTTTGAAACTGAAGACAACCATGTAAAAGACAGGATTCCAAAAGATAATTCTGGAGTGGTAAGTCTTCTTACACACCGCTTTGGATAGTGTGCTACTTAGGATGCTGTGTGGAGTATATATTTTAGTCAGAAAAAGAATGAACTCTGTCAGATAAGAAGGAAAAACAAACTCAGACATCTTCCTACTCCTAAATTTGAGATATTTAGTAACTGATTCACCAAAAACTCTTTAAACTACAATTGCACTGTTGATTTTCTCTTTGTGCTATTAATATACAGAAATGAGCAAGGAAGATGCCACCACCTCCCCTGTCCTACAGACCACCGTAGCACTAGATAAAGTTAGTTACTATCATCACTTAAATTGTTCAAACCGGAACTTTCTACAGGACTCGCACTTCTTTGAAACAATGCTGGATGACAACTACAAATTCAGAAAGGGCATTGCTAACTTTAAAGACTAAATTATATCAATTGAAACGATTTGGGTGATTACACAGAGAGGCATGTTTTTAAATTATCGACTCAAATGTCTAAGCCTTCTGATAACAAGCACAATGATCCATGAATGCAGTAATAGAGGACCTGGAGAAGAAGCTACCAAAGGTGTCTTTCATCACTACAACAACTGAAAAGGTCTACAGCAAAAAGAATATAGGAAAAGAAACATCACACAAAGGGAATAACGGCTTTATAGTTCTTCTGACATATTACAAGTTCTTTTTTCCCCCCAACATTATGCAGATTTATTAGAATCTTTATTTTGGGGCCACGGTAAACAAGAGAATTATTTTCAGCTTATGTGTCAGACAGAAAGAAATTACCTAGGCAAAAGAATACTGCTTATATGTGTATATATTATACTACGCTCCATAAAGAAATATGTATTTACAAATATTTATAGAAATGAGACTGACATTCTCATTCTAAAGCAAAATGGACATATTTATCAACATTTTAATACATTTTAAGTCATATATTAAAGGAATTAAGGATACATTACAGTACCAATTAGACAATTATAAGTGATGGGAATGACAGAAGATGGCAAGGTGCAATGTTAGACATGAGGCCACACGCCATGATCTACTTCCTAGCAGTAATATATAGCAACAGCCTTGTATTTCAACAGTTAGCAACTTGATATGACAATAAAAAGCACCAAGTAATCTTCTCATTATAATCATACAAAATTAGAGTGAAAAGATAGCATGTGTTTTTCTAAAGAGATTGTCTTTTATTATTCATTATGCTCCTGCCAAAGAATACAAAATCGAGGAAATACTTTCATGGTTCTACTTTTGGCATGCTGAATCATAGCTGCCACAGAGAAAGAGTAACAGTTTTCAATTATATTTCAGAAATTGATGGATAATTGAAAAAAAAAATATAATCAGTATTCTTTCCAAGCATCTAAAATGCTCTTGCCACCATGTTGTATTAAAACCAAATCACAAAGAGATCAGATTCAGAAATTTCTCTGCATTACAATTACAAACACATACAGACAAGACAACCCTTTATATTATATATTTGGTCTGCTCTATGTACAGGACAAACTGGGAAAGGTTACTTGCACTCAAATAACACTATTAGCACACACACACCAGAATTAGCATAACAGGATTATAATGAGGGTACCACAAATTTTTTATCTGAAAAAGCCTTCTTAATGCTATGTTTAGCATTTCCGATTTTTGCAAAATTCAATTTTCTAAAAGGGAAATGTGAAATTCTAATAACTCATAAAATGATGAGGAAATAGAAATACAGGCAATAAAACATAATTCCAGGGAATCTTTTCCCATGTTAATACATAGTTAGCTGTTTCTATAGTAATTTTCAAATGTATTTACATATTCCATAACATGACTTTCTGTAAGAGGATGCTGCTTATCTATCAAACAATTTAACTGAACTTTTACTTCTATGGCAATTATGCTATACTAGTCCTCAGATACAAAGACTCCAAGAAATACAGACAAACTCACTTAAAATCCACCCCTAATTTCTAGAAGTGCTTCATTTCTCTTGACTGTGGATAGCAAAACATGACTACAGATAAACACAAAAAGACATTCCATTGCTGAACTTTAAATATTAAAACATTTTAAAAATCTACATTATGAAAATAAAAAAATATGACTAAATGCTTTTACACATTTTCAATGTCAAATTTTCAATACTCACTGCTGTGAAATCATCTTTTTTTGTCTTATACAGCCCATACACATTACTTGTCCTGAGTCTTTTAAATATTTAGGTTCAAAAAGTTAATCTTCAATATATATAAAAAATCTTCATATAACATCCAATAGAAAGCATGTATAAATTACAACAGAAGGAAAATTTGCTGACTGCCCTGCACTATTTTCAAATGTCTACGATATCTGCATAAGTAAGTATGAATCACTAATTATTTTAGCATTTCATAGGACAGTTAATAGGAATTAAGTTGTTACACTCAGTTATACTCCAGTTTAAAAAATCTCAACAGTTCCTTAAAGGAAGGTGCCATCATCCCACGTGGAATTGTGTTTTATAAAAACCACAACAGGTTTTTACTTCAAGAAGGCTTCACCAGTCTTTAAAAATAATGTCACTTCTCTTGTTGGCCTTGCATCAACGAAAGTCCGCTCCCCATCTCCTGCTACATGCTCACACAAATGGCAGCAAAAAGAACAGTCAAACCAGTTTGTCTCATAAATAATTGAAAATTTGGGTGCCTGGAAAGAGCACTTTATCCTGTCCTAAAATGAATATCAGAAAATCACAGAATCACAGAATGTTAGGGATTGGAAGGGACCTCAAAGGACCATCTAGTCCAATCCTCCTGCCAGAGCAGGACCACCTACATCAGATCACACAAGAACGTGTCCAGGCGGGTTTTGAACATCTCCATAGAAGGAGACTCCACAACCTCTCTGGGCAGCCTGTTCCAGTGTTCTGTTACCCTTACTGGGAAGAAGTTCTTCTTCATGTTTAAGTGGAACCTCCTATGTTCCAGCTTATATCCATTTCCCCTTGTCCTATCATTGGATGCCACTGAGAAGAGCCTGGCTCCATTCTCATGACAGTCACCCTTTACATATTTATAAACATTGATGAGGTCCCCCCTCAGTCTCCTCTTCTCCAAGCTAAAGAGACTCAGCTCCCAAAGTAGTTACAATATCTTCGCCTCTCAAGGTGCCTTTTTTCCTCTCTGTAGGTTATCATACAACCTTTAGTTGCTGAGTCTTGCTGAGTCTAAGGTAGATGTCTCAAGCCCAGATACCCAACTTCTGATTGGTGAGGTGATCCCATCTTACTGATCGCATAAAATAAATCAGAAGATAATCTCATTTCGAAGGCTGAAATAATAGCAATAGTCTTTAAATAAGTTATTTTGCTCGTGTTTTACCAGCACGCTGGTGTCTTAACACATGTTCTTTAACATCCACTGTTGTCACTAATATCAGTGTAAACCCACGCTGAACTTTACTTACGTATATGAAATTCTTTTGGACTTAACCGAATATAAATTAGCATCATGCTACAAAATTTACCACCAACATTCACTGGAGTGAATCCTTGAGGTCAACATTCTTGTGTGGATATTTAACAAATCAGAAGCATGCACTTTTATACTGTAATAAATCTAAACTTGTGTTATTCAACTCCCAAACTCTTAACCACTAATCTACATAAGACACTCACTGAAAGAAATACAACATCTAGTACTTTTAGAAACATAAGTGCCAACAATAAGCAACATCAAGCTGAAGAATCTAATGCTGGAAGAGATCTGAATGCCAAATTACAACAAGCTTCGAAATACGATTAGAGTATTTGTCAATGCAGCTGTACGCTGAGGAATAGCTGCAGTTACTGGAGCGCAGGACATCATCTTTCCATACCTACACATACTGGCAATCATACCTAATGTATCCTTGGCCTGACCAGCATGGTCTTGTGTAGATGGAGAAATTATCAGCCTGAGCAGCAGCCCCCATAGAGACAGAGAAGTAACTGCAAGAGGCATAGGTGAGCAGCTTACCTGGAATATAATGGGGAAGTCTAGTCACTCTGTTTCAAAAAAACCCTGAGAACCTCTTATATGAGAAGGGTAAGAGACAATAGCTGTTTTGGCACAGCAAAAACAAGCCAAAGGGAGTATGATCCATATGCATGGATACACTGGGGACACTGAGGGAGGAGAGACAAGGGACGAAGGAACATGGTTGGCACAGAAGCAAATGCATATAAACAAGCAATAAGGAAAGTCAAGCTTCAAGTTAGATGTCTGTTTCTAACCATAAAAACAGCTTGATTTTGGAACATCCTTGTGCAAGGTGTCAGCTAGTTCAACCAGAAGATGACTTCATTAAGGTATTCATCATTCATGGCCATTGCTAATTGTACAAGCTTTACATAACCTTAATTGCTACTTTAGGACTTTAAAATCTTTGTAGTAAAAGAGTGTAAAAAACAGAAGTAAAATAGTCCCACAATTCATGTTTCGTGCACATAAGGTTTTTTGTATTTAGTATTTTAGGAGTCGTTCCTTTCCAAAAAACTGTTAAAGCAGAGTTTACGGAGCTGTAAAAATGATGTAAATTACTAAGATGAAAGATAGTGTTCAGTGAAGTTAAAAAAAGTGAAAAGAATACAAAATTAGAATTACAAATAGCTATGATTTTTTTAAAAATATACAATGAATAAGAAAGTCTACATAGGCACATTGCATTGATAATATCAAGAAGACAACAGGTCATTTGGCATTCATTTTCACTAGACATTGACAGTGTATTCAACTTCAATAATTATCTAATATTTCAGTTTGTTATAAACCTGCTGACAACTGTAAGAAATTAAGGTCCCCTCATGGGATCCATAGACATTTGATATAACTTCACAGCTAGAGGAATTTTCCTTAGATCATTATTTTACAAAGATAAGATCAAAATTTAAACATCAGGAAAACGTTGAACATTATGACGTGAAACTGGAGGAGACTTTTATATTGAAAGCATTCTGTATTTACAGTTGGTTTTAATTAAGATACAAACTAAGCCAACTTTTAAGTGTGCACAAATTTTACCTTAAGAAGGACTTAAACTGCAGTGGCTAAAGCTTTGTCTGTACTGCAAAAACTGGTAAAGGGTTTTGGATGATTGCTACAATTTCACCTCAATCCATGAAAAAGTCCAGAAAACTGCCTTCCTACAATTACCACTTTCTCATCTTCTAAATTTTATTTCATCATCCCAAATAGTATCATTACTTGGATGAATGAGTTGTAAAGTCCTGAGTGAATTATCAATTCTTACTTACATGTGTTTAGAGTATTTTTTAAGCTTAAGTACATACATTTAGCTATCAATTCCAGAACTTCCTTGGAAAGCCTGCTGTGCAAAATCATGTAGCAGTTAGAAATGAGAAACAGTCAATCACAGACTTTGCCTGGTCTCTTCTGGCAGTAACTTCCACAGCGGGGGCTCTGCTTCAGAGGAAGCTTGTTTGCACAGGAAACAAGCCAGGAGTCTCTTCTACTATTCTGTGTGGTACATGGCAAAGACCTGTGTTTCAGTTTTTTTAAAGGTAGCCATTTCTGATTTATCAGATGGTTTTGTAGATGGAGAATTTTAGTTCTGTTCTGATGAGCACAAACTGCAAGTGACTTTTACAGAGAAAAACATGTTCATTTGGCCATTCTGTTGTCCGTAAAAAGCAGTGCTGGTGACTTCAGAGTAACCACAGAAATCCACTGGAGCACAGGGTAGTCGAGAACACTCAAGTATATCCTTACATAAATTCTCAGTATATTTTTCAGTTATGCAAAGCTTTTCTTCTTATCTGAGATACAGTAAATGAATTGCATGAAATTACGTAGTTACTAATAATAGTACTTACCTGAGGTCAAGTTCCCTAGATCATGTGTTATGTGACCTCACCAAGGCAGTGAATGTGCTGAAGGCTGGACCCTTACTCCACAACCCGAATTAAGTACTCAAAACAAAACAGAATGTTACAAGGCTTCTAAAAAACCACTAAAAGCACATTTGAAATGAAAAGACTTCTTCCTGCTGCCTTTTTTGACTTTAAGTGGAGGGACTCAGCCCACAGCATTTCACTGAAGTGTCACTGACAGAGTCATCTTTAGGTCATGCTTCTATAGCGCATGGTGTGACTCCAGAGCGGAAAGGGTTTATAATAATAAAAGCTCATGGAAAGTGAAAGCGGTGGCTTGTTTGCTATCTTGCTGCCAATCTGCAGAAATCCTTCTCCTCACAGAACCGTGACAGGCGTTGACAGCCTTTGCAGAGAGCAACGAAGAGATCTCCGAAGTAAATGTAAGCTCCAGCTTAAATATAGTCCAAGCCCTCTTAGCGTTTGTGGTCTCCTGTTGCGTCAAACAACTGTATTTGTTTTCTTTGGTAAAATTAGCAGTGCATTGGCTGGGAGAAGAAGAACTGGTTTGTATCTTCAGAACAAATCTGATGAACAAGCTACTGGATCTGCTTGAAAACTCCTAACAGCCACAGCAGAAAACAGGTTTATATGGAACAGTCTTGACTGCTCAGCCCACCGACTCACAGAGGTCCAGACCCCAACTTTTGCTATATTTCTTAAAGCAAAATCACATGAAACACAGTTTCTGAAAATCTGTCAGTGTATATAACTACACACAGTGTAACTCCTGGTTGCTGAGAAATTACTCAGCGTGTTAACTAACTCTAAGAAACCAAGAGCTTACATATTTTGATATTAAATTATATGGATGATGTGTTTTCATCTTCTTTTGCTCAAATATGACAACATCAGTAGACATCAAGTTCTTATTATATTGTTCAGTATTATTACTGAACTATTTTGAAAGCATCCTTCTGCCATAATCCCCAAAAGCATCAGTAGCTTTTTTGGGGAACAGGGACTAAGACTGCTTCCACATTTGAATCACATATCAAAATAACCAATTCCTTCCATTATACAATATTAGATACAGTGAGGTTTTTCTCCTTCATTTACACGAATTGTGCAAGAATTTCAGAAATTCTGAATTCCAACAGTAACTCCCCCAGCAGCAACTGAGTCTCTCAACCTCATGTTCAAAATACTACACTTCTTGCAATCTTAGTAACCATTGTTCCTCTGGAAAATTCAAAGTAATTACTTCACACAAAATATTCCGCCTCCCTGCCTCTCGCTTCCACAGCTCTATATATTATCCAAGCAGAGGTAAAAGTATGGACACCGTTCAATGGACCAGCAGGACCAAGAGAGCCAGGTGCCTGGCTGCAGAGCAGCGTACGTGATTTTTTCTGATTTGCACCAGACCATTACTGGTGCAAAAGGCAATAATCCTTTCTGAATGCTGCGTCTCTAATAATCTTGTTTTTTCTCCCTTGATATTTCGCATTTATCCAACTTCCTTCTCTGCAATTTAGCTCCTTATTTAGCTCACAAAGTAGGCATTATCCTAAGTAAGTAGAGTATTCATCTTTTGGCGTCAGTGCCAGTTACCCCGGCAACCAACCTTTGAAGGAAAACCTTATTTTCATCTGGTAACTCAAAATAAGACTAAAGGGTCAACTGCAAAGGAAATGCAAGAAGGCAGCTCTTAAGCCGCAAAAATGTTCAATAAAGAGCCTGCTTTCATTTGCAGACTTCAAATGTCAAAGAGAGATTATTTTTTTAAAAAAATATGTCACCACTGGGGGAAAACCCCTAAAAAGTGACATGCCTGTGCTCACTTGAAAACGGATGCAACAGCGTTACATTTCAAGGAGCACATCCACTTGGAAGAAGCCTGGAGGATGCAAGAGATACATACTGACCTAATTTAAAGAAAAAGAAACCCCACAATCTAATTAAAAAAGCTAGGAATAATGACACAGGTTTTAAATCTAGTGTGTTTGAGACACATCGGTATACATACATACACACACGGTGTATGTCACCCTTCTCCTCAGCTGAGACCTATGTGTGCTATACTTGCGGAGTCTAGACAAAGTAGTCCTGTGACCAAGCACTATAAACACCGAATAGCAAATGGGTCCTATGGCAAATGAAAATGGTAAAACAATTGATATAGGAGTTATCTGAGACTCAGTCTGTGTGTCTTGCAGAGCAGTGGTGCCTTCTGCACACACAACATGCGTGTCTCCATCAAGACATGAAAGCAGAACAGACTTTGACTATCTTCTGCCAAGGCTGCGAATAAGACCTTTGCTTGGTTTGGATCATCTGAAGCAAAATCTCTCAGGATCAGGAAAAAAATAACCCTCCTTTGATGATAGTGAGTTTGGTACAATTAAGTTTTGTCATCTGTTACGCACCTGGCGTCCTTCAAAATGTTGCCAAGGCAGAACGAGCATGGTAGCGGTAGAAAGAACTCTATGTGATAGAGGCATACAGCATGGGATTCATCTGACAAAAGACAGATACTGCCTAACATGTCATCTGACTCTTAATATCAGTGTAGAAAGGCTGATACTTTTAGAAGGCAGTTCATCTCCTTATGAACTAGAAGTCTAAAACAGGCCAGATGAACTACACCCTAATACCTATTTCTCTCCACTGGCCATTAAGGGAGCATAGGGTGACCGGCCCCACGGAGACATCCACAGCCCAGCACAGTGTCTAATGCCAGGGGATATAATGTCCACTTTGAAGCCACAGTAAGCATGGCTTCACCTCAGGAAATAGAAAGCCTGCTCTCTCTTCCAAAATTCTCTTGAAATGTGAGTTAAAAGCCCAAATGGATATAATTCTTTTAACTGGCTTACAAAGATCACATACATTCCTGACTCTTTATATATGGGGCGTGGGAATTCCAGAAGAATTAACTCCAGAAACACCATTTACATTCATTCGTGGTTTTGGATGCTTCAGATACACTTAATCGTGGCTAATAATTGAAGTTAAAACTGCCAGACCCATCATTTTGGACAGGAGCTTCTTATTTATGCTTATCAAAAGTATATGGGAAAATATAATTCAAAAATTGCTTTCTCTCAAGGAAATAGCTTTAATCAGCGAGCAGCACAGTGATTACTGACCATGCATGGATAGGTTAACATTGTTCAGCAAAAATATCAACTGCTATTTTCTATTTTAATTTGTATTTATAAAAATAGATTCAGGACATGCAGTTATTTGTTTCACAAGTGTTGGAAGAACGGACATGTGATATTACCATTTGGGCATAACCTGCTTCTAGTGAAGTTAATCAACTGGCATTGATTTCAATGGAAAAAGGATCAGTTGATGTTTGCAATACCATCTACTGTGTATTATTGCTTCCATAAGCAAATAATGGAGGACATGTGATGCCTTTATTTTCAGTGCTTGGATCTCTTTCCTCTCAAGTGCATTAGGATAAAATTAGTAAGCCATATTTCTACCCACTTGTGATCAGCAATAAATACTCACTTTTGTAGCCTAGTGCACTTTTCCCTGGTGAAACCTAATCAACGCCCACTTTTAAAAATTCGGATACAGTGATTCACATTTCTTCTTTTTGTGTAGAAAAAGAACAAGGAAAGATGACACTGTGGAGTTTGTATGACAACAGACTATAGGTCTTTAGGGTGGGGAAAAAAAAAAAAGTGGGTATGTCTACACAATCATGAAGTGAAAAGAAAACATTTACTATTTCTCATACCTCAAAAATTAGGGACATAGAATTAAACTCTGCAGTGGAATATGCTTTGAGTCTACTGCACACAAGAGAAAGAATTCATCTTCCAGTTCAGAAAGCCTTGAACCCTTTCTATCAGCAATCAAGGTGGTTACTGGGGGAGGCACCATGCAGGACCTCAGCTCCTTCACTCCTTCTGCAAAAATCCATTACTGGCCTGTGCTGGAGATTGGAAATTAGGGTAGATAAAATCCTAGGCTGATCCCTTTACATGGAAAGAATGACCAGTGGGTTTTTTACTTAATATTATAATTTTCTATTGTCAATTGAGAAGAATCTCAGTTTTTTTCCTAATTAGTGGCACATTGTGTTTCTGACTGACCTTCCAACTGACTTTTGGTGAATACTCATTTATTTTGTTTCAATTCATAAATCACCTCTATGTGATAGACGTCTATCACTTATGTGCGATAGACAAATGTATGTGATAGATGAATATATTTCTGTAAATTTGATTACAAATTCCTGACAAGACCCCAGATTAACATTTATAGCGTTATAGGATATATAAAACTACATCTCCTAATCCTTAAGAAAATCCTGGGGCAGCCAAGACAGAGCCTCTGCTACAGGTGTCAAAGCACTATAAAAGCACAGGCGTAAGGTCCAACATCTTCACATTACATCTCCGCACTCATGCAGAATTATTAAAACCTGGCTGAATGGAAATCAATTCAGTTTAGGAAGGGAAATAAATCAATTATGGCTGACCATAGAAACAGCACCAGTCACACAGAAGACAGGTTTACATACACAACTTCTGGATTCTTATTAATACCAACAGGTAAGTCTAAGGAGAACTTTTGTCCATGTGAACTGCTGGATTGAAAGCGCAGATCACCTGTTCTGATCTTATCAAAGCATATTCAGTTCCCATTGGGCAGAAACTTCTTTTTTTTTGCAAACATTTGCTGCTTTGACGTGCTTTTTTGAAAGTTTGGTTTAGACTACTGAACAGCTTCCTTCTTGTTGTTCCTTTAAACTTTAGAATCTGTCTGTCAGTGTTACTCCTTAAACACTGACCTGCTAGAAAGCAAAAGTTTATTGGAAAATAGCCTAGACTTGATTCAATGTGCTCTCCCCTTCTCATGGTCCTAACTCATACCCACAGACACACACCAATCTGTGTAAAATGGGAAATAATCTGTTGTCTTTCCCTCCAGAGATCTGAGCCAAATTGCACAGGAGGTGAAGAAAGCACTTCTGCCTTCTTGTTGGGATTTACCCTTTATCAAAAGAGTCTAATGTTCAGAGTCAATGAAAAAAGCTGGAAAAAGCTGAGCTTATCCAAAAGCAAAATGGATTTTGTTTGTAATGCTTTCAAAACAATCACTTTTCGGGAAAGCCAATTATAGAAGTGTTTCAATACCACACCTAATGCTTTTGTTTTTAATCAGAATGTTTTCCTTTGATGTTTTAATGACAGTGTGAAAGTGTTAAAGGTAATACAACATTTGTGGATCAATTTAAAGAACTGAGTTTAATAATAAAAAAAAACACCACCTGATTTTTAATTAATAGCAAAACTTTATTTAAATTTATTAAAATACTTTCTTGAATACCTGCTCTTGCATTTTGTTTTGTAATGAAATATCTACATGGCTCAGGGCGATCCCAAGCACAAGTACAGGCTGGACAGAGAATGGATTGAGAGCAGCTCTGAGGAAAAGGACTTAGGAGTGCTGGTGGATGAGAAGCTCAACACTAGCCGGCAATGTGCGCTGGCAGCACAGAAAGACAACAGTATCCTGGGCTGCATCAAAAGAAGCGTGGCTAGCAGGTCGAGGGAGGTGATTCTGCCCCTCTACTCTGCTCTCGTGAGACCCCACCTGGAATACTGTGTTCAGCTCTGGAGTCCGCAACACAAGAAGGACATGGAGCTGCTGGAGTGGGTCCAGAGGAGGGCCACAAAGATGATTCGAGGGCTGGAGCACCTCTCCTCTGAAGACAGGCTGAGAGAGTTGGGGCTGTTCAGCGTGGAGAAGAGGAGGCTCTGGAGAGATCTTATAGCAGCATTCCAGTACCTAAAGGGGGCCTACAGGAAAGCTGGAGAGGGACTTTTTACAAGGGATGTAGTGACAGGACAAGGGGCAATGGATTTAAACTGAAAGAGGGCAGATTTAGATTGGATATAAGGAAGAAATTCTTTACATTGAGGGTGGTGAGGCAGTGGAACAGGTTGCCCAGAGAAGTTGTGGATGCCCCATCCCTGGAAGTGTTCAAGACCAGGTTAGATGAGGCTTTGAGCAACCTGGTGTAGTCGAGGGTTTCCCTGCCCATGGCAGGGGGGTTGGAACTAGATGATCTTTGAGGTCCCTTCCAACCCTAACCATTCTATGATTCTATGATTCTATTTTCTTGATTGTTACCTGCTGAAGCCTATCGGTTTCCAATTAACCACAACTTTTTGGCACTCCTTGTTGGTAACAAGGGAGCTACACAGATTACATATATTTTCACATACACAGAAACTATATATAAATGAAAACATTTTTACAAGCTTCGAATCAGAAAATGTATTAATTTGTTGATGTTTTGCATTTTAATTTATGGAACAGTTAAACAGTATTTTTTTTTAATAATTTGTGTCAAACTGCATTCAGATGGAAACTGGAATCATAAAATGCAGAAAATAACGTTTTAAAAATGGTTATGTATGTTTATCAGTCTTCTGGATTCATACACACAAACATAGTCTCCTCCCTCCCCAAGATTATTAAAACACAGTTCAGGAAAATGATCTACAAATCAAAATGAAGTCATATTTTCAGTTAAATGAACCGAAACTCCTGATGATCACATCTTTAAGGAATTTAAGATTAAAACAGACTTATTTTTTATATATAAAATTGGAGAGAAGGCAACTGCGTTTCAATTCCAAATTAATCTCTTTAGGTATTGAACTGAACAAAACGAAAATACTATTTCTTTATTCACAGAACAGACTAGAGACTATTACAGAGAGGTTAAGCCGGAAATTTTCACATTTGGTGGTATGTCAAACATGCTGGCTCTAAAATTTGAAGCACTTAAACATTTTTAAATTAAAACATAAATAGTATATCATAGTAAATATTGACTGAAATATCACAATTTTAAACAGGAAGAAAAACTTTATAGAAAAACAAGCACCTTACTTGAATAAAGCAGACAAAAACAATTCAAATTGCTGTCCACCACAACACACATACACATGCACATGTTACACCCACCTCCTGAAAAAGATAAGTGTGTGGTGTGAATCTTATAGCTTCCCAGCTTTCCAGCATTGTACCGATCAGTACAGCACTTTATTTTCAGCAAGAAAGAAACCATACAATAGCTTCCCTGTAGTCTCTGGTGTCGGGAATAACCACATTTTTAAAACAGCCCTAAAACAAAAGTGGACAAATCAGGTCACAACAGCCAAGCAGTGTGTGGGACAGCAACTTCTGTAGTCGGTCCTGAGCCACACAAGACCTATTCATTCTGAATTTGCCTCACTTTGCATTTCAGCATCTTCTTCTGGCCCCAGCAACAGAGTTGTTTCCTGGAAGACGACTTCCCTGGTTTCTCACACTCTTGTATTCCAGTCAAAGCCAAATACGCATTCAGGACCAACCACAGAAAAAAGGAGTATTCCCTCATGGAACCAGGGTGATATCAAAAAAACTTTATGAAAATAAACATGACATTCAATCAGTCTATGCATAAGGGAACTGTACTATGTATAGATAAAAAATTTACTAACTAGATAATAAAATGAGCTCTATTTACCAGGAAAACGCAAGTCATTTTTTCACTCTGAAGTTTGCTCAAGTGCTGAAAAAGTTCTAATTCCATAATAAATTTAAGTTTACTGCAAACTGGAACTAGTTGAAGATTGTCTCTTGACACAGGTTATCTTTCTCCTAGTGGATGCTTCCAGTAATGTACTGGTATTATGTTAAGAAACTACTAGACACCAAGGATAAGCCTTAGCCCCATTTGCATGGATGCATCTGACTCCATCATCTATCCCCGAAATAGCATTTGAGCAAACCATACTCCTCTTGTACACCATCAAGTCCAGCTTTGTGTCTGGCATTCTATGTTCTCCCATCTAATTTTGTCTTTCTAAGACCATTTTTGCTTAAAAACACCTCACTTCTGCCACCCATAGACTAATACTTTTAAAATTTAAATTATCACAACTGTTAATAATATCACACTAAATTTTCTGTCCAGAATGTGGAGTCCTCATTCCTGACACGATGCCTTATGTCAATTCGGTTGGAAATGAATAAAGGAAAAACAATCTGACAATGTGGTAAAACCATAATGATGGTTGAATAACGCAGTTTCCAACCTGTTGCTTCATCCTTATGTAGAACAGTATGTAAAAGGAGTTAATTTTTAACCCTGCACAAGCATGATGAGGTTTTGCATACGGCCACTCGCATCTTCAAACCAGAGCACCAGCTCCCCGTGCTGACTGAAGACCTCAGAGGTCCTCCTGCCTGCTTCTCTCTAGGTTAACTATGCCAAGAAACTATTTGTCTTTTTTGCCCCACAGACTCCAACTATAATCTCACTAAATGTCTTTTTTCCATAAACAAAGCCAAAAATAACTTCTTAGTCATTTGATTATGAGCAGAATAGCCTTTTATCAAAGCAATGCAACACTGCTGACAGATACAGCAGTAATTATCACTTTCCCCAAATATGTAACCTAGAAGGACATATAGTCCTTATCAGAGAGATAAAAAAACAGCTAAGGGGAACCGTATTGCTTGCTCAATTCTCGACAAGTTTTTTAAGTCTATAATAAGTCTGTTCTAATATAATTATAACAATTATATTTAGATAATCTGCCTAATAAGACTTAAGCAGGAATACCATATGGATACAAGACAAAGCCTCTTCACAACACATTATGCTTAGAAGTATGGATTTGGGGGTAATGCTGATTTTTTCATGTCTGCTGGAGGCTGAAGGCCACGTTGCACAGACATATCATATGGCAAATCACCCCATGACAGCCAGACGCTGGCAGCAGTAACCCCCCCAGCACTTGTGGAAAGGGTAACAAATCCCCAGTCTTCTGGGCTACACTTCAGAGCAGAACTGCTCGTAAACATCTCAAAACTATTGAACTGTGACAGCCAAGCTTACCTCAAACCTCATGCTGATGATGAAACACTGGTTATGCGAGTCTGCCATGTGCACACAAAGAAACTGCCGTATTTATCAAACACCTCATGTCCAGTAAGACTGATTTCAAATAAGCATAGCCATCCGCGTTGCTGGGAAATGGGAAGCAGCGGAATGCTATCATATTTTCTATTATTACAGGCACATATCCCATAGCACAGCAGGACCTAATTAAAGCTAGTATGACATTAGTATGACAATAATGATTATTAATGCCAATTTGTTTGGACAAAATTAGACCTCTCCTAAGGATTTGATCCATTTATTAATTCCCATTTTTCAGGATACCTCCCAGAAGCAGAGCAGACAAAGTGCTTTCATCGTTGCAAACATCTAAAAAGCATGTATATTATGTTTTGTTCTGGGTTGGCGCACTTCATTGAAATTATATGTCTCAATCATCAGGCCACAAAACCAGGATGCTCACTACGGAAGTGGCCCAGAACAAAGGGTTCAAAAGTAATATTCAGGCAAATACTTTACAATTTGAAATGACAAGCAGGAACTGGGGAGGCATATTCCATACACAGCTTCAGTTTCACTCTCTGATTTCAGTCAGTGACCGTCTCTTGTGGGGTCGACTGCAAAAAGTCGTTTTGGCTCTTTGCTCAAAGACCGTTATTTCCAAGCTGAACGATGAGAACACCCCAACACTTTCTGTTTGTGTTGGGACTAGATTTTTAAAATGAGGATAAAACGGTAATAGTTTCCCACCTGTGCAATAGCTCTGTAGCAAGACCACTAAGGGACGATACCGGATGTTAAGTTTGAGCTTCCTCAGAGTGAATGCCCTAGCAGTCAGCAGGGGCAACAGTATCATAGAACAGTTTGGGTTGGAAGGGACCTTTAAAGGTCATCTAGTTCAACCCCTCCCACAATAGGAAGGGACATCTTCAACTAATTAGGTTGCTCAGAGTCCCATCCAACCTGACCCTGAATGTTCCAGGGATGTGGCATCTACCATCTCTCTAGGCAACCTGTTCCAGTGTTTCACCACCCTCATCATAAAAAATTAATTCCTTATATCTAGTCTGAATCTATCCTCTTTTAGTCTAAAACCATTACCCCTTGTCCTAGTGCAACAGACCCTACTAAAAATCACCTGGAGCAGCTCCAAATTACACAGAATACTTAAAAAATTAGTGATAAACAGATCAACAGATCTACCGAGGAATGAGGATGTCATAGTTCCCACAAAGGATAATCATTTATACAAAACGTACAGGTGCACAGAAAAGATGGACAATCTCCCCCAAAATGCTTTGTAAAGTTGTAGCTTAAAATTCATTCCAGGAAAACACGAGGATAGAAGTGCAACTAACCAGAGACCACAACCATTTGTCCTTGGTGACTTTCCGAATCTAAATCTAACCATCCTGTTTGATGGAACAGCTCATCAAATTGGGGACGTACTTGTAAATAGCTTCAGAGTGATGTTTTGACTACCAGTCAAAAAGATGTCCCCGGAATCTGGTCACTACAAGTCAGTGTTTATAATGCTATGGTTAGGGAGCCCACAAAAAAACTTACCCAAATCTGAACTTTAGCATGCATAACAGGTAGTGTGTTTCATAAATATATACTTACACAATGGAAGTATTATATGCAAGATCTGAAAAAATGTAAAAGTAAACTAACACATAAAAAGTATGTGGAAATTGTAATTAGTCCACAGAATTAAAAAAAAAATAAATAAATTAACATTTAAACAGTGATAATTATACCATTAAGCTCTTGCTTAAAATATGGGAACAAATTTTCTTTGCAGTTATACCATTCTAAGCAGAGATACTGCTTTGAAAAGTAAAATTTGAAACATGAAGTCAGAGGTATAAAACTCACCACTTCTGATACGTATGTGTGTTAAGTATGTCCTTTAACTAGAAGTTTTCTTTATCTATTTGATGTTAGTTCCCTAAAATAAGTAAAATAAAAGATTATCATCTATGCACAGCCTTTGTTACTGCACTGACTACTGTGTGTTCTTCCCCTCCCCGCCCCCCCCCCCCGCCCCAATTTGGAGAAAGAAGGAGGAAAAGAGAAAGAAAAAGAAAAAAAAAGAATGTATTCTTGCTGCTTGCTTGCAGAGAAATGTGTACTCCAGATTGGACAATGAACTCAGAGTTGTTTTGATTTTAATACTTAATTTATTAGTAATGGAAAAAGGAATAATCTGGTGAATTTTTCAACTTGTAGGACATTGTTTTTGATAATTTGCCAACCAGAGCGGGAGATTTATTATGCAGAGTATGCCAAAATGGCGAAAGGCTTCTCACGCTGTAAGGCCACAAAATAATCATTTTATGGGATTGAATTTACTGATTCTTATGCTTTATGGCCCTGTGCTGCCAGGCAGAAGGCGTTAAGTCTGCTGTAGGTCCTGTGTCATATCTCGACAGGCTTTGCAACCAGCTGGGGTGTTTTGTTTGGTTCCTTCGGGCCACCACATCACCTTCTCATCGAAAGTATGTCCCGACACTTTTGTCAACCTGATGGCCAGAGGTTCAGCATGCACTTACACTATCGCTGTTTTGTTACTTTCCTATGAGTAAAAATAAAAATACTTCTAAAAGGTAGATTAGTTTCACTATCATTGGATACAGTACAGATGATATACCAATGTTTACTTTTACACAAAGTTTATTTTTAAAGTTCAGATATTTGCTGCAAAATATAACCATTTGTCATAGAAGAAGACAGTCCTTTTTATTTTAACTTCAAATATCTCTTTGTAATTATAAAAAAACAAAACATAACCCATATCCACTTTTTTGTATTAAGAAAACAACACTTATACATATGTAGTTCAGGTCTAATTTGTTGGCGATAACATTCATGGAATTGAAGGAAAAATTCCATTTCTAAAAATACTTAATATAACATCCAATGATATGGTGAAAATATATATTTTGTAGTTTGTCAGTGCGATATGACGGTATGAGAAAGAATAGTTCTGACACTGACAGGAAAAAAAAAACAACAAAAACTTGGTTGATAAGCATAGGAATATACCTACACTAACATATCTCTATTCTCACTTGTAAGTTAACAAGAGCACAGTTATTTTTCCTAGTGCTTGTACAGCAGTCCCTCACACCCCTTTTTTCAGTTAAGAAAAAAACGTATGTGCTCAGATACACCAAACGATCATGAAGCCCAGACTGTTGTCATGGTTACTCTGAGACATCCTAGTATATAAAGTATCTTATAGTTGATTTCCATTTTTGGTTTAAAAATGATTAATTTGTTTACAAAGTTAGAATTCTTTACTACTGCACGTTTAGGTGCTAATACAGCCATAATTTAGTGGCTACTGGTTTGCCAGGTAATTTAGTTTTAATGGCCTCTGCGCAGTGGAAAATGCATTACCATAAGGGTTTCCAGAGCAGTTCCAAGCACCATTCAGCAAAATGTTTTGTCTTGATAAATTAGACAAATCAGCCATAGTATACCATTTTCCAAATATGTGGCTTTCCAGATGAATTACACATTCATTTTACTTCAATGCTTTAGCTAAAGGCTGGTTTATTTGTTTATTCTGGAGACACTTCCTTATGCTATTGTAGTTAAGTACTTGCCAGCAATTTTATTTTTAGACTGCACTTTAGTGGTAAAAACTGAGAAACAGCAATATTTCACACTGAAATTTTGATTCATATTTTTTAAAAATGATACGTATCTTCTCTGAAAACACCTACCCTTCAAGGACATTTAGGAGCTTGAAGATGTGCAATAAAAGGATGCAACACCCAGGTCATATTTCATGTGCGCATAAGAAAGAAATACAATTTACATGTGTAAACAGGAGTTGCTAAAAGATTTTCATAAAATTCCCAGCGGCACGCGGAATTGTTTATTTATAATAATGTTTGTGTGTTCCAGCTCGGCAACTGATGCAAAGCAATACAAATTTTTACAAACACTGTTAACCTCAAATTTTACAAGTATGCTAATGTTCTGGCAGTTCAAGTATGTTGTTGAAAATGTTAGCCAACTGCAAGCATCACATTTCTTCGGGGTGGTTTTGTTCAATATATTCTTGGCTAATTTTAACACAAGATCTGAATGTTGGCATGCTTAAAATTTATGGCGTGCGTGTCTTAATAGGGATCAAAGGTTTTAGGGAACTATTGTTGCATAAAACCAGTCATAAAGGTAGGCAGTGATGTTAATGCCTTTTTACGGGAGTTACGTTTCTGTGTGATCAGCAGCAAGAACAAGTGAGAAGAAGCCTAACAGGTGCCTTTGGAGGAGGAAAGCTTCCCGAGATCGCTGGGTACCAGTTTAACCCAGCTGATTTCTCTGGACAATGTCTAAGTTCATTCACATATCCACAATAGGCCTGCTTAAATATTCATTTAGGAAGCACCTTTCTGAACGTCAAGGGAAGGAAAAATAGAAAATAAAAGGACTGATGCGAAAGGTAAGGGGATACAAGATTCAAGTCAGCAGGCAGTTGGAAAGGAGGCAATTAGAATTAATTCTTACCCATTAACTACCCAATACGCTGCAAACACCGTCACAGCGACCCAAATCACTCCCAACTCTGCAGTCTCATCCTCTCCTTTTGGCAAGAGTAAATGACAAAATGAGGAAAAAGATGAAAGCAGAGACGTATTAAAGCAAATGAACAGGCTTCCCTCTGCCTCAGCAATGTAAGCACGAGGACAAGTGTCATTATATGTTTATTTTATGCATGCTAGCAAGCAAGGCAGCAGGGAGAAAACCAGTTCATCTCCTTGTCCAGAAGCAGACAGCTTTCCTCACATCACCTGCATGACCAAGGAGACCCACAGAATCAACTTAGAGAAAATTTAATAATAACAACAACAAAAAAATATAAGATACATATTTTCAAAAACTCCATATGTTTACGTGACATGAGCTAGTGTGTTCTCTTTAGCAATTACCAATACTGCCTCTGGATCTGTCACCACATCAGTATTTCCTCACTACACCACAGATCCTCTGCCCAGCAAAAGAGGCAGCAAGGCCCCTTCCGCCAGCGCCAAGTCCTCAGCCTCCTGTCAGGTCAGGTCAGAAGAAGCCTCCTTATTGCTATTACCCTGTCCTGGTGGCAAACAGAAATCAATCCGCTTAGCAGGGTCAGTCGGACTGGACGGAAACGGCCACGCGAGCCTGGGAGCATCCAGGTTTTGCTAGAGAGAACAAAATCTCAGTCTAATTCCTGTGAATAAAGAGAAAAGCCAATTTATCTTAATTAGGGCTCAGTCTAATTTAGATGGGAACTGAGTATGCACAATGTATGCTCATTGTTCTTAAATTATTTGTTTAAATCATTGAACGACTGAAATGGTTTTGTCACATTAATTTGTTTCAAGAGGACCAGTATCATGCGTCACACGTACCCAAGGGAGGAAATGCAGAGACTCAAAATCCAGTTAAATACATCAGCCTGGATCCTGCTACAGACTCAAGATTTGAAGGAAACGCAACATCTCACCCTAAGAAACATGAAGGAAGAAGCTCTCGTGCCAGAGGAAGTGCAGGAAAGGGAAAGAAGTCCAGCCAACCTCATAACACCACTGCATTATTAATTAACTAAGAAGTTGAGCCAAGGTAGACATGTGCAAATGCCATTGGCGTTGCCTTTACCCTAACATATCATCAAGGTCCATGGCCAGGTTAGCCCCTTTCTCTTTGGTTACCTTGCGATGGATCAAAAAAAAAAAAAAAATTTTCGTGAGTGAACTCCAGGCGTGAACATCTTTTCACAGCTAAGTCCTACCTATGAAGCAAATGTCTAGAGGCACGGCACTCATGAGCTTCAGGCTGTGGAAAGGCAGGAGGACCTTCAAAAAGGGGTGGGGGAAGAGAAACCTTACTGTCCATCCTGTTTGGCTCCTTTCCCCACGAGCCCTGATGCAGATGTCCAAGCCCCGCCAAGCACCTGCTCCTCTGTTGATGCTGGTATCCAGCCACACCAGTAAACACCAGGGATGATCCTGAGGCTCATTCCCAGCTCCCTGCACAGCTTCAGAAAGCCCTCTTTAGCCCCAGCTGGCACATCCCAGAGTCACTAACCTGGCAGAATCAACCTGCGACTTTCTAACCTGCTTCTCCTTCTAATGTCATCAAATACCAGTAGATATTCACAGGGCCCATCCCAAAGGCCAGACCCATCTACGACTGCAGACTTCTGCTCTAAAGCATCTCTGACAGCTTCTTTCCTGGTTACTTGTTTCCAGTTATTTCTGGTAGCTAAATGTAACCAAAAGCATCTGCGTTTCCTTCTCTTTCCTTTTTTTTTTTTTCCCTAAGTATGCTGGAATGTTTTAATTGATGTTTTTCAAAATAACTCAGGTGACAGGAAACGTGGTCAGAAAAAAACCCTCATCTAAAAAATATGACTGAAAACACATCCTTGACACATGGATGAGAAACATCAGGCAAATCTGAGATCAGGCAATGATACTGGCTCGACCTATAGTTAGGAAAGAGAAGGAGCATTCAGTTTATGCTGCATTACAACTGAGCAATATGTACAACAATGCACATATGAATTCTTCGTTTCTGAATACAGAACCAGGTAGTGAAGTGATCAGGACTGTTCACACATTATCACAATTCACAGGCATCTCCAATCCTGAGAACATTTATGTCTCCCCCTGCTCCTTACATCTCTGCTAAAATGACAGAATGAAAATAAATAACTCCAAAGGAAAGCGCATAAAGTGACATTAAGCATCTTCCTCATAGATTTGCCACATCACATATATGAGAAGCCTTTTCCTTCAAAAAAAATCTCAGCCCATTTAGCTTTTCCCAAGTTTTTCCCAGTGCATCACACAGAAAGTCTAAGCTTTCAAGCCACTCTTCCTAAGCTTTTAACTTATTACCCATCTCTCAGCAAAGCATTCCCAGTAGCACTGCAACTGCAGATGTGCTGTGCCAGCATGACATTAAGGATTTACCTTTTGTTTAACTATAACATTTATCTCATTTTCAATATAACTTCACTTTTAAGAGCCCCAGCCTGTTTACCTTCACCAAACCACCAAATATTAATCTTCTTCCTAAAAATAATTTCCACAAAGTCTGAGAAATCTGCATCAAGCCAAAAATTCAGAATATATGTAGCTGCATCAATAAAGAAGACAAAGATGAACACGCACCACAAGGATATCACAGTTCTTCAAGCAAACTTGAGTAAGCTTAAAAACTTCCCAAAGCTACAGACCGCAAATGATTAAAGCTCAGTTCTGCAAAGCCAAACCTACAGGAGCGTCCTTACTTCCACACTGTTCTCTGATTTGGGTAGAACTTCTGGTATGAACTGAGGACTACAAGGTTTGAGTCATTAGCAGTAAAAAGGCTTTTCTGACAGTATTTAATACAGATTGCACAGTGAAAAAAACATGACATAGCTCAAGTATTGATAATAAATTGAAATAACTTAGCATGCACTTTTCATTTGTGCAGTTTTTTCTACACCAGCAAACATATCCCCACTCTAACAACTATACTGTACTTTGAATAATATTTCTGTGCCAGTTATTAAGTGCTATTTTTCAAACCAAGTGTGGATTGCTGCTGAAATTAAACTTTCTCCATGTGATTGTAGGATGTGATGCCCAAAGCTTGCTTTGCAAATCAAAATGCTAAACAACATCCTGAATTCTCCCCGGTCCTCCCATTATGTCTTTTAGGCGCCAGATGCAATCTATAGAAACATGAGAGTACAGATGGTTAAATGTCTCTGCAAGTTGCAGGCAGTAACGTGTTGACTTCAACTCATCAATCCCAAATGAAAACGCCAGACAAGCGCCGCATGTCTTTGTCTCCAGTGTCAAATTAATATTTTTTTCTTCTTTTTTTTTGAAATGTCAACCTCAAAATGCCTGAAGTCTGTACATATTTTCTGGCTACCTACCTCTCGTTGCCTGTCATTTAGGGAGATGCAGTACAGCAAAACTTTGCCATGCGTCCTGTTTCCACAACTCTTCTCACAAGTTTCACTTGCAGATAAAGGCAGTGCTTACTCTCTGGCTGCAAAGCTGACTGAGAACTTAAATGTCAGCATTTGGTTCTGGCTGATCGTTAAATATCAAAAAGGGAAAAGAGCAGCGGAAGAATGCAGAGTTTAATTAGGTCCTAACTTGGCATACACGCAACAAGTGTAGAAGGGCAACTTCACCAAAAGCCCAAAAGCCCCCCAAAATAACACTCCAGTCGTTTCCTCAGCTGTTTCGGGAGCTCTTCTGTGGGTGTCCATGGAGAACAGTGAGCTTGGCAAGCTCCACACCCTCACCAGATGAAAGCTGAGCCCACAAGATATGGGGGCAAGAAAGGGGTTTAACTACAGGAGAAAATGGCACTGGGAGCTGTGGAGGAGGAGAGGAGGAGCCATCAGTCATAGAGCCGGGCCCTGGCACCCCTCACATTGGGATACAAGTTGTGAGTTACCGGTCTCGCTGGAAACGGAAGAGATGGCTTGCTATTGACACCGAGACTGAATTACTGCTGTGACGACTCAGGGGCTGCTGCGTAGAGGGGAAATTCAGGCCTGTTCTGAGGCTGCCACAGTGCTCAGAGCGTATCCAAGCAACGCCAAAACATGTATTTAGAGATTGTGTATCGATACACAAAAAAACCCACTCCGGTCAGAAGGAAAAGATCTGCGTGCATGACAGTTTGGTCTAAACTTCATGTATGTCTGTCAGTAAGCAGAAACAAAACAAGAAAAGTCCATTTACAGAAACTGAACCACAAGACAGTTGTTTTAAGACATTATCCCTACGTACTTTTTCCATAGCCGAAAATGTTGTATTTTATCGCTCCTTAAGAAACTACACTGTACTTTATCAAACAATTGCTGTAAGGTTTCATAACACGTAACACCTTTTCCTAATAACCCAGAAAAAAATGTCATTCTGGCCTTTGTTTTAGCAGAAATATACGGCAAAGTGTGGGACAGCCAGAGGCACAACAGTTATTAAACACTATTACAAAACTTCCATTCGCTGAAAAAATGAGTGTTGTATAAAACACAGAAGAAACCTGAATTAAAATTTGCTTTAGCATAGGAAACTAGTAGGCATATTTCTGTGAGTTCAGAGATGTTTTTGTCCTTCAGGGTTTTTTTCCTCAAATTCTGAATTTATCTGCTAAACTAGAACATCCCTGTGACTTTCTGTGGTGAGGATCCATTCTATTTTCTCTTCTCATTAGGTCATCAGTCTCATAAGAAGACATCTTCAGCATGGCAAGCTGATAATACAAACTAGGAATTTACTTCTTTGCATCTTGACCATCCAGAAGATCTCACCATTTAAAAATAGTTAATATTTCCTAAATGTTAGCTTGTAAAACAAGGCACATGCTTTTGTGTGGGTTTAGACACAATTAAACAAAGCTCTCATGGAGGCTGCGCTATGATGAGTGCTACAAATCCACCCTGAAAATAAAGATAAAGCAGCTGACGCATGTGCATGTGCACTCCCACGCACAAACACAGAGTGAGACTTAAGTGACGAGATAAACACAAACAACAAAAGAAAATCAGACTGTCTGGATTCCTAGACCACAGATTTATCCTCATTTTGTTTCCATGCTGTAGAACATATCAGACAGGAAAGCCTCCACGTTAAGAAGCAAGGTAAAGTGACAGAGCAGAATACAGAATACAGTTTATCATCAGAACATGTAGGTAAACAGTCTTTTAATTTTATTAATTCATGTTTGTAGATTATACAGTATATACAGCTTTTGAGCAGAGATAACCTCTAAAGCTATCAGTACAGTACCAGTCCTCTCAATTTGAAAACATCCAGCTCCAATGATACTCAAAACAATAATCTACTTATGTTTAAAGTTCCTTATTATCATATAACAGTGGTACTTTTGTACTAATCACAGATTAATACGCTGCCTTGTCATGATATGGCTTTCATTTCCGTCTTTAATGGCAAAATCTTTCCAATGAAACTTGTTAAGCTACAGTAGACAATTTAATGGCACAGCTCTAATCCAAGAGAAAAGACAAGATTGATTATAATGAACACCTAACTTTTAAACCTGACCCCATACACATTAAAACATCACAGTATCAATGAAGAAGCAAAACCCTCCACGAAGCAGTACAAACTTCAAATATGCATCCACCACTCACCCCTAAAACATCTGGAAGATTCTCTATAGATCCAGAAACTCTTTGCTGTGATTTGCACCTGCTTAAATTCATTTGATCTCTTTTACACTGATGCAGAACTAAGTCAAGGGTGTGAAAATTAATTTTCCTGTAAGAAATGCTCCTGGTGGAAAGGTGACACAAGACTAACTAAAAGTGATTTAACAGTTATCTAACTTTTTTAAAAGAAAAGGTAAAAAATACAATCCCATGTCACGGACTGCCTATACCTTCTCACAGTAGGTCGCAACCAAACGGCTGTTGCGACCACGACGTATTTCACAATCAGAAGGCTCTTCTAATCTCCAACACAGAGCTCCAACTCACCGCTCTCCAGGGGCTCCTACCACTCCAAACTCCAGGAGGGAAATGCCCCACTCCCTCTTGGGAGTGCCCCACCTTTAAACCTCCCATAGGTCACGTGGTCTCCAGCTGACCACCATGACTCACAGCACCTGTCTCAACAAGGCACAGGTGCTTCCCATGTAGCAGCCAGGAAACTTCCCCGACAATCCCAGTTTTCAAAGGAATAAGGAGATTGCTTCAGACTCTACAATCATGTCTTCAAAATGCAGGGAACACGTAGCTATTCTACATCAACAGTTTCAAGAATCCTCATCGACATCTGAACTAATACTTTTTGTTTCTTTAACCTAATCTTCCACCTGCCGAAAGAATAAGTATCTCAATAAATTGGCTATGATGATTTCTTTTTGTAAATGTAATCAAGCTGAAAAGAGTATAAAGATGAGGAAAAACATATTTTTTCACCATGACAGCGATGGTATAGGAAACAAGGGCAACAAAGTTTTCAATTAAAAATATCTATCTTTAGGAACATTATATTAGACTAACTGTGTATTACTACTGAAAGCTGTTTTCTAAAGCAAGATATTTTTCCAACTTTACCATTTCTATATATTGTGGCAGTATTTACATGACAGGTAACAGTAATTTTTCATGAATGTCAGTTTATAAATTCTACTGTTATTTGAACATATTCTTTCATAGTCTTAATCAGCCCAGCATCCGCACACCTTTTGGCATGAGGTAAATGACATGATTAACATTTATACAATTCAGCCTTGCTATTTCTTCCCAGGACATGAAATGTGTGTGTGCTGCCATTTGTTTTCTTTTATTACGTGCAACATTCATATGGAACTATATGATTTTCCATAATGGGAAAACTGGTGATCTGTACACAACTTAGATGATGTGAACGTGTCAATTTGCTGGACTTTTCTTGTAACTCCATTGCAAACACTGGGAATTTCTGTTTTCACTTTACATACTCTTGACTCATTTCTCCTGTTCAGACTTGTATGGCGTGATGTGCTAGGACAAAAAAGGGAATAACTATTTTGTCTCAGAGAGATGAACTAAATTTGAGTTTCGCTGTCCTGGCACACCTCGAATATGTTTTAAATACACAGCGAGAGCTTTTAGTAGTTCATTATCTTTCTTTATCTTGGAAATACATTGAAAGTCCAATTGTTGGATGCCACCTTGACAACTTGCTGAGAAGGTACACGGAGTGGGCTAAGCAACAGACCTAAAGGGTGAAGCCAATAGCTTGAAGGTGCAGGAAGACCAAGTTGAGCACAGGTGTACACACTGCAGCCGGGCCAACGACTGCTCTCTGCATGGATGGCACACGCGGTTCTGATTTTTCCTTTCTAAACACCCTAGCATGTCATATTTAATCAATGACAGCTTCCTCATTTTGAAAAGAAGTTGTTTTGGTAATACTGAAGAGACACAAAACACAGGAAGGTCTGTTTTTAAATCATCATCCAATTTGAGCCATTTGGTTATTCGGAACAGTGTCTCAAGTTCAAATTTAGCAAATATTAAACAAATTAGCAGGATGTACTTCAAAGCTCTTGTTTTATTTTTGAGACAGGGTTCAAGGCAGCTGAACAAACATGCTGCCAGAGGTACAGGACCGGTGGTCGTGCTCGCAGTACTGCTAACATCTCCCTTACATTAACAGTCACTGCTTCCAATTATTGCTAAACACCATTATCCTTAATGAGTTATGGAGAAGTACTAACCCAATCACGCAGCATAAACGAGACGAGGGGGGATGACAATCGGCCACCGTGGTCTTTGAAAGTAACCGTCTGTTTTCTTGGCCATGGACTGGCTGAGTTTGCCTGACCTTTATGCCATTCTCTAGCAACACGCTCTGCATGCTTTGTCAGCTCATCATCAAGGCAGTAGCTAAGGTATGCTGCCGTCTTTCCAAGGAATATAAATGGACTGTTAATTGTGTTGCAACTCATAGTAGGTACCCATTTTAACGCAAGGCTTAAAGCCCACGTTGTGCAAGGAGGAGCCCTCTGCTCCAGTGTCCTCAGGCTGGGGCTCACATCAGCTTTTCCTCAGTGTGGACTCTTTCACAATGCTCAGAAAAACTTGCTGCCAGTCATGAAAGTGATGTTAAATGTGTGAAGCTCTCGCGGTAGCACCAGGGTAACTTCTTCCATATCTACCTCTGTTAAACGGCCACCTCCAGTTTCTTCCCTGGTATTCAGATATTCGTGCAGCAGATGCATGGGATTCAGTAGGCACAAAACCCATATAGCAGCTGTCTTCTCAGTCACGTGAAGCTTATAAAAGCCAGCATTACCGGCACACTAAATGACATACAACATACCCAAGCACTGTCTACTGATGCTAAGATACCCTGAAAATAAGATGGGAAGAAAAAGACAAGAGTCATTTAGAAGAAAAAGAAATGCCCCTGGTGAATATAAGAAAAGAAAGAAAACAGGGAGGCAGAGAAGCACAAATACACAGTAAAACTGGGGGCAGGGAGCAAAGGGATTGAGACATGCCAGTATCCAAAGCATTTGATATTGTCCCACATGACATCCTTGTCTCTAAACTGGAAAGACATGGTTTTGATGGATGGACCACTCAGTGGATAAGGAACTGGCTTAATGGTCGCACTCAAAGAGTTGTGGTCAATGGTTCAATGTCCAAGTCGAGGCCAGTGACGAGTGGTGTTCCTCAGGAGTCAGTACTGGGGCCAGTGCTATTTAACATCTTTGTTGGTGACTTGGACAGTGGGATTGAGTGCACCCTCGGGAAGTTTGCAGATGACACCAAGTTGTGTGGTGTTGTGGACACGCTGAAGGGAAGGGATGCCATCCAGAGGGACCTTGACAGGCTGGAGAGGTGGGCCTGTGAGAACCTCATGAAGTTCAACAAGGCCAAGTGCAAGGTCCTGCACGTGGGTCGGGGCAATCCCATGCACAAGTACATGCTGGGCAGAGAATGGATTGAAAGCAGCCCTGAGGAAAAGGATTTAGGAGTGCTGGTGGATAAGAAGCTCAACATGAGCCAACAATGTGCGCTGGCAGCCCAGAAAGCCAACTGTATCCTGGCTGCATCAAAAGAAGCATGGCCAGCAGGTCGAGGGAGGTGATTCTGCCCCTCTACTCAGCTCTCGTGAGACCCCACCTGGAATACTGTGTTCAGCTCTAGAGTCCCCAGCACAAGAAGGACAGGGAGCTACTGGAGCGAGTCCAGAGGAGGGCCACGAAGATGATCCGAGGGCTGGAGCACCTCTGCTATGAAGACAGGCTGAGAGAGTTGGGGCTGTTCATCCTGGAGAAGAGAAGGCTCCGGGCTGATCTTATCGCAGCCTTCCAGTACTTAAAGGGGGCCTACAAAGCTGGAGAGGGACTTTTTACAAGGGCGTGTAGCGATAGGACAAGGGGCAATGGCTTTAAACTGAAAGAGGGCAGATTTAGATTAGATAAAAGGAAGAAATTTTTCACTCTGAGGGTGGTGAGGCACTGGAACAGGTTGCCCAGAGAAGTTGTAGATGCCCCATCCCTGGAAGTGTTCAAGGCCAGGTTGGATGAGGCTTTGGGCAACCTGGTGTAGTGGAGGGTTTCCCTGCCCATGGCAGGGGGGTTGGAACGAGATGATCTTTGAGGTCCCTTCCAACTCTAACCATTCTATGATTCTATGATTCTATGATTCTATGCTGACAGAAAAAATGTGGTGGTATAAAAATCCAGGGTTGCAAACATGAACAAGCATTGAAAAAACGTATAGAGTTACTGTGATCCCTGTTGAGAAGTACAAAACTCAACACACTGCTTTCTGAGCAAGAAAACAGCTACAGTGTTCTTGGTACAAGGCGCATACAAAGAAGCTTCAAAACTTCTCAGTTCAAACCTTCCTTAAAGGGTTTTAGCCTTTACCTAGTAAAGACTCACAGTCCATCCCAGCTCCTGAGGTTCTGTTGACTATTCTGAAATAAATTCTTTGATCAAGTTTGCCAAAGGATCAGAACAGCCAAGAGAAATAAAACTGAAAGTCTGTCATATATCCAGTGGGAGCACATTTCAGTTGTTGCAAAATACAGCGAGTCATGAAGCACAATTTTTCCTCTGGCATTGCCTAACATTACTTTTTGTTGAGATATATATATTTATGAACTATTAACTGGCACTATAACTTTGTTTGAATGGATCTTTTTGCATCTGACTGGGATCTATACGTCAAAGATACATAAATTGTATTCAAGCATTATGCAACAGTCTGTCCATTTTCTTCTATTCACAATTTTTAAATCATAATCTCCATAGTCCCCTCTGATGAACATGCCATAAAGTAGATTCTCTAAACAGTGTTTTTGGTTCTGGTATACACTTTTCAGGTATTAAAAACATAAGGATTGCAAGTATTTCAGGATATATGTTTTAGTTTAAAAATTTAGTTTCAATCACACTATTGTCCTAATAACTTATCCTGAGATGTTCGAGAGCAAATTATTTTTTCTATCTATGGCATTAGCTGTCATATATGAAAATCCGGACATCATTTCTCCCCCAGGCTCCCACAGCAACTATCCTTCTACAAATGGGTGGAAATTGCAAGAATTTCACCTTAGGGAAGTTCATTTTCAGTCCCCTCGCTGGAGTTGGGGTTTGGGTCCCTCAACACTCCAGCCCCTTGAGACTCCCATAAATCTCAGATAGTTCTATAAAGACGGGAATGACTTCTTTCATCTTTTACAGTGTACAAATCATCATCTCTGGTCCTTGACTCCTTCAAAGGTGTCTTGCTGCCATAGAGACTCCAAGGGAAGCAACAGAGAACAACATCCTGGGTCAGGGCACCACCAAACCCCTTCCTCAACAATCTGCACGTTGGAGTGACAAGCTGGCGAAAAACCCACTAAAAAGGTCCTCCACACAGCATACCTCCTGGCTCAGTAATGCACAGAAATTCATAAACTAATTCATACACTTTGTCTTTCATTTTCAGCATGCATTGCGACTAAAATAAAATCACTTGTTTCAAATTTCTCACCACTTACCTCCCTACAACACAACCAGACTGGAGTTATTTCTGCCCATATTTCTGCCCGTCTATACGAGGAACCTGAACATACAAATACAACTTATTCTAACAAAATTAAGTATACCCATAAGATCATATTTTGGCATGTTAAGATAGGAATTCTCATCTCCACCTGGTTTTCCAGTTCCCTTAAATTCCAGTTTTTCATTCCAAGAAGAAAAAACACATGAATTCTAATAAATAAGTAATGGCTGCTCCACAATTCTTTGTACTTGTTTTCACCTTAAATTGCTGTGTAAGTCCACAACATTAAATAATTTCTGGACATTTCTAGAGATAGAAGCATATAAAATGTTAACTGACAATATAAATTATATTGCTGCATGCTTACTGTATTTAAAATACTTTAAAATAAATGGGCAAATGTTCAATTTTTACTTTACAGATGAAGACAGAAAGAACTGCATTCATTCACCATATTTTTAATGACTTATCATATTTCATCAAGATAATAATTTTTATACATCACCTCTTGTACTTCACATATTTAGGAAGAACCATTATTAGTTGCATTTTTGCTAGCACAATCTCTAACTTGTGGAAAAGTGGCTTCATTCCCATTTCTAATTTCAGAGTGGAACTGATTATGACTGGGTTATGAACCCATATCCTACAGAGAGCCAATAAAAACATAAATAGGAAAAAGTTTTTATAAAGAACTTTATAATAATATTTTTTATAGGAGTCTGCTGGCATTCTGCAATTTTGCTAGAATGTTTACAATCTACAAATCTTAGAAACCTAAAAGGGACACAGACTTTAACTTCTTGCACATTTACTGCTGATAAAAGATATGGCATTTACTTTAGTCTTTCAGAAACTGTTCTTGTCCTTCAAAAATCATCAGTATCTGGAAAATAATACTCAATCAAACAACAGTTGCTCTGTCATTAATTTATTTTTGTTAGTTATTTCTAAAATGTTACTAACTGGCTTGTTAAAATGCCAATATTCTCTTTGTCAAGGAAAGTATATGGAGAATAAAAAGGAATGCTAGGCATTTGCTCTTAGTCACTTAGTTTTCTTCTTCGTTTTATACATGCACTGATGTTTTTCCTTTAGTGGAGGAAAAAAAAAAAAAACACAAAAATTGACTGAAACCAGTGCAAGCATCTTCTTTCCAAGAGTCCCCTTTCCATTCAAGCCTTGCAATGACCTTTTCTTGAAGAAAATGGCATTTCAGCTCTCATATAACTTCACTTAACCTCTCTGCCTAGAGCTTTTAGCCATCCTGACAACTAGTGATAAATAGAATGGATTTTTTGTGATGTAGACACATGCCCAGAAACAGGTATCATGTATAGAATCATAGAATCATAGAATGGTTAGGGCTGGAAGGGACCTTCAAAGGTCATCTAGTCCAACCCCCCTGCAACAAACAGGGATATCTCCAACTAGATCAGGTTGCTCAGGGCCTTGTCCAACCTGGCCTTGAACGTCTCCAGGGATGGAGCATCCACCACCTCTCTGGGCAACCTGTTCCAGTGTTCTACCACTCTCATAGTAAAAAATTTTTTCCTAATATCCAACCTGAACCTACCTCCCTCTATTTTAAAACCATTACCCCTTGTCCTATCATAACTGGCCCTCCTGAACAGCCTCTCCCCATCTTTCCTGTAGGCCCCCTTGAGGTACTGGAAGACCGCTATAAGGTCACCCCGGAGCCTCCTCTTCTCCAGGCTGAACAGCCCCAACTCTTTCAGCCTGTCCTCATAGGAAAGGTGCTCCAGCCCTCTTATCATCTTCGTGGCCCTCCTCTGGACCCTCTCCAACTGGTCCATGTCCTTCTTATGTTGGGGGCTCCAGAACTGGACGCAGTACTCCAAGTGAGGTCTCACAAGGGCAGAGTAGAGGGGGAGAATCACCTCCCTCGATCTGCTGGCCACACTCCTCTTGATGCAGCCCAGGACGCGGTTGGCCTTCTGGGCCGCAAGAGCACATTGCCGGCTCATATTGAGCTTCTCGTCCACCAGTACTCCCAAGTCCTTCTCCTCAGGGCTGCTCTCGATCCAATCACCACCCAGTCTGTATTTATGCCTGGGATTGCCACGACCCAGATGTAGGACCTTGCATTTGGCCTGGTTAAACTTCATGAGGTTGGTACGGGCCCACCTCTCCAGCCTGTCAAGGTCCCTCTGGATGGCATCCCTCCCTTCCAGCGTGTCAACGGCACCACACAGCTTGGTGTCATCGGCGAACTTGCTGAGGGTGCACTCCATGCCACTGTCCACGTCACCGACAAAGATGTTGAAGAGGGTCGGGCCCAACACGGACCCCTGAGGGACGCCACTCGTGACCGGTCTCCACTTGGACATTGAGCCGTTGACCACTACTCTCTGAGTGCGGCCATTGAGCCAATTCCTTATCCACCGAGTGGTCCATCCATCAAACCCATGACTCTCTAATTTAGAGAGAAGAATGTCGTGCGGGACAGTGTCAAAAGCTTTGCACAAGTCCAGGTAGATGACATCCATTGGTCGACCCTTGTCCACCGATGCTGTCACCCCATCGTAAAAGGCCACCAAGTTGGTCAGGCACGATCTGCCTTTGGTGAAGCCATGTTGGCTGTCACCCACCACCTCCTTGCTCTCCATGTGCCTTAGCATGGTTCCCAGGAGAATCTGCTCCATGACCTTGCCAGGCACAGAGGTGAGGTGCAAAAGCATGATTCTTTCAGTCACTCTAGGTCAAGAATAAATGCGTACAAAGGACTGGCTAGTCCGGCTTATCTGTCCCTCTCCAGTGAAGATCCAGTACTCACTGCTCTAGAACTCAGCAATGAACTTGCCAAGTTGGCCAACATTGAAAAAGAATTCAAGAATGACTATCGCAAGCTGTCCATGCAGTGCAAGGATTTTGTGGTTGGCGTTCTTGATCTCTGCCGAGACTCAGAAGAAGTGGAGGCCATTCTGAACGGGGATCTGAATTCTGAGCCGGTTGAAGCGCAGAGACACAGAGCATCACTGAGCCGTGTGAAGCTGGCCATTAAGTATGAAGTCAAAAAGTTTGTGGCCCATCCAAACTGTCAGCAACAGCTACTGACTATCTGGTATGAAAATCTCTCAGGATTACGGGAGCAGACCATAGCTATCAAGTGTCTGGTCGTTCTGGTTGTGGCATTGGGCCTTCCATTTCTAGCCATTGGTTATTGGATTGCACCATGTAGCAGGCTTGGAAGAATTCTTCGAAGCCCATTTATGAAATTTATGTAATTCCTTTGACACAGAGAATCTTTAGCTATTGAATAGGTGACCTTCAAACAAGGAACCCTGAAGGAGAACACGCCTTATTGTGTTGCCAATTTCCAAAGCCTTCAGCACATGTAGATGCAATGGCATTCAAATGCACACGGTGGATGGAACAAAAATGCTGCTGCTTTTTTGAACTTCAGGTATGTGAACTATGCCAACCAGGTCTCACATTTACATTACCTGCCAAGTTTGGAATTTAATTAGTTTATTTAAATATACCCTCTGTATGCTCACATGTACTCAGTCGCCATTCCTGCTAGTCAGCTAGACTCTGTACCTAATGTTGTGTGTTGTTTCTAACGCATTTGGTCATCCTGGATTATTAATGTGTGCCTTTTATTTCAGACCAGTGATTTGAATCTCATCGATTGCTTTCATATGTATTTTTGTAAAGCTGTCACTAGTTTTGTACACCCTAACCAAGAGTTTAGTTTTGAATCTGCTGGAGCTAAAGCTGGGGGGAAAAAAAAAAAAATCGCAAGAGAAAAAGTATTTCTCAGTTACAGTTACAGATCAGCAGTAGAAAATGAGAACTTAAAATCATCGTTCTCCTGAAAGCCATGAAATGAAAAACAAAGCCACTTCAGATGGAACCTTCTTTGACACCAATATGTGATTTTCTTTGTCACCAGCATTGTGAATGACACTATAATAATTAACAACATGTACAGCCTTGATGAAAATTTAATCGAGAGATATGACTACATGTTACTCTGCTGAAGCAGGATATTGCATTTTCTGTGCGGTGCAGATCACCAAAGTCACTCTAAACCACTTGATATTAAAACATGCTGATTTAAAACTAAAATAATTTACTCCAAACCCCATTTATTCAGCAGAGTTCGAACCTGAACAGCTAAATTGTTATTCTACAGAACAGTTACCCACATAAAAGTCTCCATTCAAGACTAATAAACCTCATTTTCCAAATCAATAAAAAGAAGATATTATTCAGTAACAAAAAAGCAGGATGCTTCTGCTTCTGCTGTGAAAGACAAAGGGGTACAGAAGAAACACACGCCAGTGTTCTTTTACTTTTACTGTACAAAACACTGAGTATATTTAGTGTTTTTTTCTGTTTTTCACACAGTCTCAAGTATTTGTCCAATCTAATGTAACATACTTGCCACAGTAGGGTTGCGTCAGCTCCCTAAGGATTAAGAGCATTTCTGGAAGCTTTTGAAGGTGCAGAGCCCCTTTTCCCTATGGCTCCTCCATCCACCCCATGCACCTGGCCTGATCCACGCAGTGCCCTGTACTCTGCTTTCTTGGCAACCCCTCTCTGTTTATTCACTCCCTGCAGGCCAGAGGGCACCCAGTTTATTTAGAGAGTTAACACTTCTAACCACTGGCGACTATGCAGAAAGCACTATCATTATTTAACATCAACATCTCTCCAGGCTGGTAAAAGGGTGTCATTTCTCATCTTCATATTCATCACCTTTTTCGTCCACAGAGATTAAGCAACAGGCGTGGGGGTACCTAACATTATCTTTCCAGGAAAACTCTCCTTCAACAGGAATGCTGTTCTTGTTCACAGTGGTAAGACCTTAGGTGAAACCTAAGTGACAAGCCAATTTTAATGTGTTGTGATTTGCATTTTATTTAGGTTAACCTTTGAGACAGAGGACTTATCTTTTCCTTGAAAAGGTCAATGCACATTTACGGGACAAGAAAATCGGTGCTACCATTACCAGTCCATCAAGTCAGCTGTTTTGGAAAAACTAAGCATATTCTCAAAAAAATGCCACGTAGTCTTGAACTGCTACTGTACGCTTCTGAGAATACAGTCAGTTTAGTCTTCTCCAGTAACAGATGGGCTGGCAGTGGGATTGGAGTGGGATTCTTAAGGAAACAAGACTTCTGCCTCCCCTCAACGCAGATCGACTTTTCAACCTGGTAGCTGATCTCAGTCAGACTTGACAGAGGGGGGAATTCACAAGAAATGTTTCCTTCTTACATATCTGATGAAAACAAATGATCGTATAGAGGAAAGAAACTGTGCAAATCCTGTGCCAAAGAAGAGGCACAGGATGCGACACAGCTCTCACCGCACATGAGAAACGCACAGGAGAGAAACCTGCAACATGCCGCAGCTGAAGAAAAAGCATCAGACTGAGCTCTGATCATCTTAAGGCACCAAAATAGGAAATAAACCCAGAAACACAATTCCAGGTTTTATTAATTCTGCTGCTTATGGGGCTACCTGTTAATTAAACTCACAGCAACTCTTCACTCACCCAGCATCTCTTGCATCTTTTTTATTTGCTAACTTTATATGGAAGGAACAGAACGTGGAGAACAGAGTAACCAATATTGTCTTGGAATCAGTCAACAAACATGAGGCAAGTTGTGTGGCTGCCAAATACCTTTGCAAAATGTGCAGCAATAGCTGCTTTTCATTTGCAGTAAAAGTCACAGCAGAAATACCTGTTTGCTGACAAGCAGGCTCCCCATTATGCTCACCTCCTGCCATGCCCAGCAAGAGGGTTTGCTCTGCGATTGCTTGGCACTTTCAGGAACTTCAGAGACCTCAACAACTCACTCCCACTGAATTTCAATATGGTCTGCGTGCCTGGCGTGTTACCAGAATGAACCTGCACAGTCCACGTGGTAGTCCAAAACCAGCAACGGTGGTATCTAGCACTAGCTTCTAACCTTAAAAAATATGCAACCTAGAGCTGTCAGCTGTGCCCCGTTTCCCCTACACACATAGAGAGTTGGGATCATTAGGAGACATTAGGAGGAGCAAGGGAAGAGTCATGATGCAGGGTATCATCAGATACCTTTTTACTGTTTTCACCCTGAAACTGCGCAGAAGGTTATCATGGAGCTCTAAGCAACTCCATAGTGGACATTCCCCACAGACCAAACATAGAAACTATGGAAATGGTCTGGGTCAATCTGTTTCCAGCATGTTACATATTTTCATTTCAATCAAAACATTTAGATGTTTATTTAAACTACCAAATATTCAAGATCTGGACTGAATATAAAAATTCCCACAGAAATTTAAAAAAAAAATCAAAATATTTTTCAATTCTGAATTTAATTAGGGGAAATATTCAGTGCAGAATCTTTCCTAAATTATTTAATTTTAAAAAAGTATATGAGAATGTGGTAGGATCTCCAAATCCCCAGCTACCACACTCATGGATGTCTCTGCTCTCTTTGGGCTTCGCTTTGGCTGCCCTTCAACATGGGCTTCACTTTGGCTTGTCTACTGTTCAACAAGCTGTGGAGAGGTCCACTAAGGTAACACAGACGGAAGATGGCAAGCTGGAAGCGCAGGGAGGTGAGGAAACAGGTAGACAGCAGGACAGGGTGGTGGGCAGGAGCACAAAGCAAAGCGGTATGGACGATGTCAGTCATCTGCCTCCCTGGTAGCTACAATTGCAGCACGATCAACAGGTTCCCGTGGCACTTCCTTGTGGTTCTCCTCTAGAAACAACTATTAACTGAGATTAGTAAGGTTAGGAATATAGTAAGGTTAGGAATAGCAGAAGTTGCCAAACAAACATACCATTTTCCCAGAACTCAATACTGAATGATGCTTGATTGGCATTTCATAACATAATATAAAAAACCCCAACAACCTACAGCTTTTAGGTTATTTTCCTGATCCAAGATATCCGCACTACTGTCACAGCAGCACCTGGCAGAAAAACAGAAGTGCATTTAAGGTCGTGTTTTCCTATGAATATTTTTTTATATCAAGAACGTAGCCTCAAAAAACTCCTTCATGCTTAAAAATGTGACTACTTTAAATGAATCATGAAAGTTAGTGGTTGTTGCACCGGCTTCTCAAGCTGTTATTTTATGCCTTAAGCCAAATTTAAAAGAAGCAACACCAGAGTGTAACATCAACTTGTCTTCACTTACTGGCTTGCTTCATTTGCATTCTCTCAACAAGGAGTTGGGAAATGTTAAACAATCTGAAGAATATTTCTAACTTGTAACAGCAACTTTGCTTTGAATTATCCTCTGATTAGTCGCATAACAAAAAGGCTTCTTTATCTTAAGAGTATTTTAGGCACAGATAAAAATAAACAGGTTAAAAATACTCCATCATACTACTAAACACAAAAATACTACTACACTCATTGTTTATTAGTCCAAACATTTTGTACATTCATATAAAGTCCACAAATGCTGCATTTGGTATCTGAACTGCTTGCTTTGATGAGAGGTCTTTAAAAAAAACATATGAAGCTAGAAAAATTATAATTAAACATATACTAAGAAATACATAAGAAAGGAGTCACTCACCTTTTTTTCATGTGTGCTAGGGGATACAATACACTTCTAAAACATTATTTAGATATATAAGGCTTCAATTAAAAGTAAGAAAGTAATATAGAGGTTGCCCAGAGAGGCAGTCAGTTGATTCCTCATCCGTGGAAATATTTAAGGTCAGGTTGGACGGGGCTCTGAGCAACCTGATCTAGTTGAAGATGTCTCTGTTATGTGCAGTGGGGTTGGATTAGATGACCTTTAAAGGTCCCTTCCAACCCAAGCTATGATTCTATATGGAAGACTAACATCTCATTTTAGTTGGATCCTTCTGGGACGTCCGCATCTCTAGCGGGGGTGAAAGGTGAAGCCGGGAACAGTTAGCATGACAATGCCAGCTGGCTCATTAAAGGTTTGAAAATACTCGTCATTCCACAGCATAAAGCTATGTTTGCAGTAAAGAGGGGTAAGACCTGGGCCCTTGATAACAGCAAAGGCAAAAGCGAGCCTCTCTGATGTAGGCGCAATGCAAGCCCGGCTACTGGCCACAGCCGGCCACAATGCTCGTCACTAAGCTCTGCCGCAGGGCACTGCTGCGTGGTCCTTGACTCCCTTACAGCACAAGTCCTTACTAAGATCCAAACTGAAAGTATTACCAAGAACACAGAAGTCTGAGTCTAAAAAAGTGTGAAATACGTGCTTACACATACGACTCCTACAGTTTTAAAACAGAGCATCCTTGCTCACCAAGTTTCAGAAACCATCCCAGACAGACTCACCAACCTTCTCTCATCGTTTTGCCTTTCTGCAAGGGTAGGTGACTAAAGGTTAAAACTGGGTGTCAGCTTGCCAAATTCTTTTAACATCTTCTAACGCTTTTAACCAGTATTCAGCAGTACTCCACCCTTTCTTTCAGCTCCCCAACTCTACTTTGTATTTTTAATACTGAACTGTGCTTCTTAGAGCACCAACCAGAGTGAAAAAGCTAATCTCTTAAGAGTCTCAGCCTCCCTCTGTGAATTCCTCATGAAAAATGCAGCAAGAAATCTGTAGTAGGAGTCTCACTGCCTTTCCACTGGTTGCTCATCTGCAAAGAAAAGAGGGGAGGCGGAAAAGAGAAAATGGCTAATTGAGAATTCTTAGCAAAACTTTCTCCTGAAAAAAAAACAAACTGATTCACAAGCATCTAAACTTTCATCAAAGGAGATGATTGATTTTCTTCATCCTTCGCAGGAAAGTTGAGAAGTCTGCGAAGCACTTTGATTTCAGGTGAAAAAGTCCACTTAGTGAAGTGAAGCTCAATGTATTTAAAAAAAAAAAGTACAAAGTGGCTAACACTGAAGCATAGCATTTATCTCACGCATATTTTTACATTTGATTTGGAAAACAGTGAAAGCCAACGCTTCACTGCAATTTGAGATGGAATTTTTTTCATCCCACATTTTCACAAAACAAAGAGCATTCTTCATCAGCTCTAACTGACAATCACTCATTCTACACAATGGTCCAGGGAGGCTCTGCAAAAGGGGCTATAGATACCTTTGGGTACGCCTATACTGCTAAAGAGAAGGTGGCCAGAAGGAGTTCTTGGTCACTACACTCCTGAACATTTCAGCTGTTCAGTCTCCTGCTCTGGTTTGCTTTTTCTCTTCAGAGACGGTTTGCTCCCACAACTCCTCGTTTCTGGGGAGAAGGACACGAGAAGGATGAAGTGGTCATAGAGCTGGCTCATATGCTACTTGACAGGTCATAAAACATGTGATTTAAATTTTTGGGCTATAAAAACCACCATGCTGGTGGGCTGCAACACAGTTTTCTCATTCCTTTGGACAGTCTGAACAAAAAAAACCCATGTACTATGTATAAGGGTAAAAAGGACTACCACCTGATGCCCAGAAGAGGCCCATGGCCAAGTTCAAGACAGGACAGATGCAGCCCATCAACTTTTGTTCAAGTTAGCCCTAAAATGGAGTGGAAAGGAGAAAGCCTGCATTGTTTCACCTTGAAATCAGGAGCTGCTACATTCAACAGCATGCTTGTACATACACACATATATACTTCTGCATAAAAGCTGTAAGTCCACTGTATGGATGCACGTTAAGGCGAGTCTGCAATTTGTTAGAATCGATTCACTTGGTCGTACTTCTGGTATGCATTTAGCATGAAGAATAAAACAGCATATACATACTGCATATAGAGTTAAACATTCTCATGTTGCACTGGCACACCTATCCGGTGCATGGCCACGAGGTCAAAAGAAAGAAACAACATCATAGAAAGGAAGGGAAAGGTTAAAGCACAGAAGAAATGCCAAAGTTTCAAAAGCTACACAGCAAGGGATAGATGTTCATTCACATCAATATTATTTAAAAAAAAAAAACAACACTGTGTATAAGTTTTAGAATGATATCTTTATAAAATAATTTCCTTTTAATAAATAAACCAAAATACCACGGCAATTTCCCAAAATTTCAGCTTTGTCTTTATATTTCCACCCTTTGCATCTCCAATGTCACTTCATTTTTCCTCTCTTAGTAATTCAAGATGTCGTCCATGCTATTTACTGGAATTTCAGGGAACGCACTTACTGTTATTATCTACTTAACTGGATTACAAAATGTATTTTAAATAAAAGAAAGCAAATAATCCAGTCTTTACTATTTAATACAATTTTGCAATATGTGTATTTTTAACCTTAAAGTAAGGTTTCACAGAAAAAAAAATCATGTGCAAAGGATTTTTAGTAGAGGAAATAAACAAGACTCAAAAGACCATTGAAAGTAAAAAAAAAAAAAAGAAGATACACAATAGGGAAAAAGTCCAACTAAATATAAAAACATAGTGATCCAAACCTAGTATTCACTACAGGCTTCAAGACTGACTACCCAGATTTGAAGTAACTATCAGAACAATAGCAGACCAGTAGCTTAACGGCACCCAAGAGCGTGCCAGGACAGCCAGGCTTCCCACATGGCCACACCTCAGTAGACATTTATTGGTACCTCCCAGAGAAAACCATGATGGCTCTCAGCCAAGAGTAGAGCTGATCAGCTCACAAACAAAGCAGATAAAACAATGATGGCAGACCTCAAAAGATAAACCTAAAGAAAGACTAAAAGTAGATTCTGGGTTTCTTTAGAAAAGTGCATAACAAATGGGATTTGTTCCCTATGGCTTTAAATTCTACCTGGTTCTCTTAGGAGGCAGTTATTTTCAGTAAATGGAAGTGTGCGATTTTGTGCCATGAGTATTGACGTATTTCTTGTATTTCAAGGAAACCAATATTATATGCTGCTGTACTTAATTGCTCTCAGGTGTGTCTCAATTACTACCCATAAGGATTTTACTCCATTATTTACACATAAGCAATTAAACAAGTAATCACGTTTGATGCAGCTAACACTTATCTGTTAAGTAGAATCTTAGTCTTCAAATATAAGGAAACATTTATCAGATAATTTTCCTTTTTCAGTAAGACAATTACAGTCAAACTGCTTCCTTCTCCTAGTGACAGATTCAAATCCAATTGCTAAGAGCCAAAAATTATCAGCAGTGAATAACTCCTGTATTCCCTGGAATACAAACTGCTAGTTTCAGTCCTGTTTTCAATCGGCACCATGCACCCAACTGCAGTACCACTGATTAGCACACTTCTTAGCAGGCTGGTCATGCAAACCAGGCTACACCAGCTACAGAAACAAAACTCGCTTTCAACAGCAATGCCCCAAGACAGGGCTACAGAAAACAGAAATTTGTGGAATTTAATGACAATGCTGGTTCTATATAGCCACTCTGAGGTTACACAGGTCACCTACATTTGCAAGAATGTTCATCTGGCATATTTCTTATGTAATAAAGTCATAATTATAAGAAGAAAAATAAAAAGAAAAAAAAAGAAAAAAAGAAAAAGCGTAATCTCATCATTATCAAGAGGCTCATCAGAACAACTACAATCAGAACTCAAATGGCATTATTTTTTTCCAAACAATTTTTAAACCATCCCTTGTATTTCTGCATTTTTTGTGCCTGGAAAGTTGCACAGAACGTGTTGCTTCAGGGCTGCACCTGATGACATTGGGCATCCAGAAATAGGTGTATCTGACTCAGAATTTCTGCATGCTTTGCCAACCAATCAAACCATAAGAAATGCAATCTATGGTTAAATTAAGCAATAAAACACCGCAAGCTGCAAGTTGTAACGTCTCAGCATACCCCACACCGCAAGGAAGATCACAACAGGAAACAGTTTCAAAGCAACAGTTGTCCACAGTACTGCCAAGAGTATCATCACAACTGTGACTTTACGCAATTTGAGTCAGGGGACTGACTATTCTAAACTGAATGCTACAGAAGGGGATTAGACATAAAATTAGGATAAGAGCACTAAACCAGTGATATCTTTGATTGCCAACTGTTATCTCCCACCTTTTTAAACCTTTACAAATTCAAGGTTTTTTTCTTCACAATCATCTCTCTGTAGACAAAATCCTGAAAGCCAGATTTAATTCCTTTAAAGGCTCTGACAAACACATTAACTGCTACAAACCCAGACTTAACATGCAACTCATGCTGCGACTTTTGTCATTATCCTTAAACTAAACTGATAAGCTCAGGTGCTGTGGTCCAGGACAGGTGGGCAACAGACCAGATGACCCAAACAAAAACCATGCTCATCCAGGTCTCTTCGCTATGAGACATCTCTAAGATGGCAGGTGCAGCTGAGCTGTTTTACTTTACTCTTTATCACAATACTATGCAAGCAAATTATGTAAATCAACTGGGCCAAATCTGGTCTCAGAGATTTCAAAAGAAAATGTATTTCACCAGGAGAACATTAGGACACTTGTTTTCATGCTCCAAGGGTGGTCATTAATAATTAACAACTTATACAAAGCTGCTAGACAAAGCACAAAACAAAATAGTAGATTAATCCTCACTTATTTTGCGCCTAAATTTTAGGAAACTTAAAAGTTAATCATAACAGTAAAAGAATGAGGCTGAGAACTATAAAGCAATTATAAATCATTGATAACCACTGCATACACAGGCAATGATGACACCAATTAAAGGAGAAACCTGTAAGTGATCCATGCCAATACTGAGAACTTTCCATTAATAGCTGCTGTTCCATAGAACCATTACAACCTTGATAATCCAGTCATTTGACTAACTTGTAAGGTCATTTTCTAAATGGGAAGTGGTAAGTCTTGAGTTTCAGTTGGAAGGAGTCCTTTTAGCTGATAGCTATGTGTCAAGCAACACGGCAATAAATTCCAAACAATGTGGTAACTTAACATCAACTGCATTACATGAATAGATGGAGTTTTTCAGATTGATCAAATACAGAGAACAGTCTTCATCCGTATTCATTATGAAGCAAACCCTGCTATTAAAGACTGCTTTGCACAAAGGCTGCAAACATAATATACAATCAGCTATCAAAATAAAATATGCTTAAGAGCTATTAGAACAACTGAAGTATTTCCTATTGATTTTAGATTAGGAATATATCCAGATTTCCATGCCTGCAAGAGAACAACCGTTTTCAGAAATGAATAAAACTGTATGTAGCAAAATGCATTATTTTGTACCATACCATTTTCCAAACTCTATGGTTACTTTTGCGGCAGTATTTTAAGGGCTACTTTTCAAGGAAAAGTATTTTGCCACTTATAGTCTCTGTTATTCATTGCAAGTGGTTAAACCAAAGATCCAAAAACACTGTCTACAGCATATCGTGATCCATTGCAGCTGCAGGTGATTTGGCATACAACATACCACAGTTCACGCAGCACAAGCGATCACTCGTGAGGCTGCACAAGACAGCGATGGCACAGGGCTGAGAGGAACTCGATGTAGAATTTTTTTTTAACAGCACTCTTACAAAATTCAAGAATACGAAGATAAAGCATCCTATTACTTTGCTGGTATTTTGCTTGAGTAAGAGCTTCTGGATTGAGCCTGGAATTAATGGCTAGTAAACAGCTTTAGGATTTGGCCTGCCATTTGTACCTGATAAAGAATTCTCTATCCAAAAGTACTAGTGTTTGACTCAACAAAATATAAATCATATTCTCTGCTTTTACTAATGAGGACAGGAATGTATGTCAGCACTTTTTTATATATATCTATAAACACCTACATGCTTGAATGCATCAGAGAGTTTTCTGAAAGCCCGAACCAGTGTGAACTGAATGCCAGGATGATGCTGAAATTTCAAAGGAAATAAACCACTGTGATAAAAGCTGTGCTCTTTTCACCCCTCAGCAATGTCCATGGGGTCCTCTTACAAGGGTGACCATTAGCAAGCCCTTAGATTCCAGTTCCAGAGTCCTCTGAGGGAGGACTTGAGTTAATTGGAGAGCACAGAGGTAGGAAAAGATCATCAGTTCCTTAGGAAACCAAATGGACACAACCAAAAGAAGAAAAAATTGTTTGTCAGAGCAGCTAAAAAGCCACTCAAATGTAAGTCTAATGTCTTTATTTTGAGTGGCTTTTTACAAAACACCTGAAAGCTGCTAAGAAGAAAAAGAAGCTTTTCTTCACCTTTCCATTGGCAAAAAAATCTAGAAACACTTCAGACTGAAAAGTTTGCCATGACTCTCCATATTAAAAAAAGGAATAACCATGTTTTTCCAGTGGTTTTGGGTGGTTTTTTTTCACCTCAGGATAAGAGAGCTGACAGTCTTACTTGCTTTGTCTTTGGGGAAGACAAAGGTGTCTACACGAAAAAGGGTGAGGTTTCAGCAAAGTGTGGGTTCTCTCTGGTTTGCTACGGTTGCATGAATGGAGAGGCCATATATTTTTAGCTTTCCCAGCATGTTCTCTGAGGCACTAAAAAGGCAAACACAAAAGACAACCAGAAGACTTCTGCGCGCACGGGTGTGTGTACAACAAATTCTAGGGTCTATTTTAAGGAACACAATGTATTGAATGGTCCAATGGACTCAGCCTACCTGGACACAATATATATCAATTTTAAACACCTGTCATCTAGAGGTTAGCTGGTAAGATAGAGAAACTATTTAAGACTTTTAGTTGCAAAGATCTGAATTGCTGTTCCATCCTAGGTCACAAGCAAAAATATTCTTTTTGAAGAATTTGCTCAAAATTTATACCAGGCTTTAAAAGTTTGGTAGAATGTCCTGAAAGACACAATGACCATATCACAGCAACATAATTAGTTGAAATTAACTAAACTAGCTCAAGAGCATTAAGTCCATCCTCATTCCATAGTGCAGATGCAAAAGTAAGCAGATGCAGAAGCCTGTTTTGAGAGAAGCAGCTTCATAAACACATACCTTAAAACAAACAAACAACTTCAATTCATGCCTACCTTTCTCAAATTTTGTCAAGCCCTAGGATTTTGACAACAGCCTGTTTCAAAGGACCCATAAGACTGATATCAATCTGTTCTCCCAGGGCATCCCATTGACTACTCTTTCCATGTTCTTACTATTCTCTATCAGCCACTTAGTATCTGCTGGTTTTTTAGCTCCCAACCTCAGAAAGAAGTTGTAAGACGTGTGTCTTTACCATCATTAATTCATCTGTATCCTGGTATTCTTGCTGCAGGCTGGGAAGCTGCGTTGCCATTCTGCTGGTTCTTCCACCAATCATCCATTTCTCTAACTCAGCATCTTCAGACAAAGCGAAGTAACGCAGGAAGAAGACTCTCATTGGTCACACGATATATAACATTCATAAATAGTTACATAGTGAAATTCCCAGCTAATGTAACAGCTCAGTATTTGCCAAAATTAGTGTCACTTTCAGAAGGTGAATGGAAAAAAAATACACCATCATTTTAGTTACAGGTTTACTGACAGTTGGTTTAGTTGCAGTTAAGTTAGGTATGCAACCATGTTAGTCTTCATTTCTATCACATGCTGCTGAGATTGTCAGATCCAGCAAAACGGAAGAGTTTAATTTATTCTTTTTTTCCACTTAATGATCATGTAAAGTTGACTTGCTGTTTTTGTTACTCAGTTATAAACATAATTTTAAAAATTCACTAGCCAGATGCTTTTTACAGCTATGGAAAGGTAAGACAGTAACTTCCTCCCTGGGCACTAAGAGGAGCTAAATCCGGGTGGAGAAGCAGGGGTCACACAGTCACAGGGGTGAGCGCTCAGAGCATACTGCTGAGTCCAGACAGAATGAGGCTGCGAGAGCTGAAATATGAAGAGTTTGAGTGACAGTCTGAGCTGTGGCAACAGACAGGTCATACCTCTGAGATATTAGGTAGAAGGAAATCGTATTAGGAATGATAAAGCTCCATCTCAAAAACGATGCCTGGGTTACCAACCTGAATAAAAGACAGTGACACTGTTGCCTGTGGTAATTTAGAAAAAGGTAGGGGGAGGATTGAGACTCTCGCCTACGATGCTGACCGATGCCATTGCGTTGCCTTTCCACATTATTCCAAGAGAAAAGACAGATTTCTTCTGTGAAGATTTTTCACTGTTTGCAGAGCATCTAAGACGCTGACAGATAGCTAGATAGATAACTAGAGCACCCAAGAACAAAATCAATACAAATACTAGGTATTATTTAATCATGAACTTGCATCTCCTGCATTTGTTACATGAAAGAAGTTTGCTAACTCGCGAACGACATCCTGCAGAGTTGAGGCTGGGTGTGCCATCACTTTCACAAGGTACTCTAACAACTTTCCAGTATTCTGCATTAATTATTGCTTTTAATAAAACTAAAAACGCTGATGATTTTTTAGAACATGTAACCAGCCGTTCCCAGGGCGAGACTGTGAGATACTGGTTTTATCCTCCTGCCAGAAATCAGTATGAAGTGCACGTGCAGTGATTTGTTGCTGTCACCTGCACCCCCTCTAGAGGTAGGCAAGGCAGCCCTCAGTTTGAAATGAATCCACACATCCATACTTGGAACAGCATAACCTGCCAATGTCAGGTATGCATCATGATATGCCTCACGTTTAAAGGTGAGGCTGAAAGACAGAACTTTATTACTGAGCCACCGCAACGTACTGAATATAGCAGATACCCTCCATGTTCGTAAGGCACTGCTCCACCATACACACCGGACTGCGGTGATGGCAAACACTGGTTCACTGAAGGATGCTAAATGTAGGTACTGGGAGATGCGTGGACCTCCCTAATACACTTATCCCATTCAAACCATTCTATGATTCCCAAAATCAAAATACACTTTTGATCTCTTGACTGACTCTTCTCTAAATGACTTCAAAATCTTTTCAACTGTTCACGTTTTCATCCAGGATAGTCTTGGTTTTAGTCTTATTTCACAGAAATTTGCTTCTTTTACATTCAAGACAGAGAAGAATACAACTTTGCCAGGGATTAATAAACCTGAAAAACACAATCAAAATTTCATAAAATCATATTTCTTAAACATTGAGCATTCTGTTTGTTAATTTTATCTTTCAGATACAGATCATATCTGAAATGTCACTATCTGCACTGTCTTAATATATCTGAGTTTTCAGTCACTATCCATTATATTATTCATTATTAACTCCTAAAGCTGGTGATACAGGCAAGCCAAAAGGAATGCCATCACTTTACATTGCAGTGAGGTAATTTACAGATATAGGTGGATGAAAAAATTCTGGAGAGCAAAATCATATAAAGGATTTCCCCAATACTTCTGACACCTGTGTGATAATGCAGTTCAGTTTAGTACAGCTACTTCAGCTCCAGCTTCCCCATTAATGAACAGCAGCAATAACAACATTTAATCTAATATTATTATATTTTTAGATGTCTTTGATATTTTATGGGTATCATTAACTCAGCTATGGTTTCAAGGAGAAATTCCCTGGACAGGAATAAGACTGACTGAATTCCTTCCTGCAGAAAAAGTCCCTGAGGACTGTATTTCTCACCGAGCTAAAAGGTATTCAGAAGTAGCAGAATTTCAGATGCAGCTCCTCAGGTTTTCCTCCAAGTCTAATTGTAGCCATGCTGGAGGTCAGAGACTGGGCTGTGCTATGCTGACCCAGCTTCATCCCTTCCTGTCAAATGACCTGCAAGAGCAGCCAAAAAATGACCAAAGCTCCACCAAAGAGTGGACCCGCATGGGAATAAACCATCTGAGGCTCAGCAAGGAGGGAGAGGAGGGTCCAGACTGGCACAAGGATGATTGCCTCCCCATGAATTCAATTATCAAGAGCCATCGCCAAGATCAGCCACAGTCTAGAAGAGATTTTACCTTCTATAGTCCACTGGGCAACTTTATCTTGCAGGTACAGATTATGCTGCTATTCATCACAGCAGCAGAAAAAAACAGAAAAACACTGAAAGCTAAGGCTTTAAATCTAAAGAGAAACCTGGTCATTGCTGGACTTGAATAAAAAGTCAACAGATTCTTCTTCACTTTAGCTACCAGAACATGGGCATGCACGCCCTAACCCTCAAATACATAAACATTTACCAAAGGAAAACGTGATCAGAAACACAATCAGGTAGTGAAATTTTCATGCTGTAGTAAAAATATTACTGATTATTTCCTCAGGTCTGCACACAGGGTCAAGACCTCAATAGAAGAAAAATGTAAAGATCAATACCATGTTTTATTTATATATAAATCCAGTAAATTGATTCGCACTGGTACTTCAGCTTTCTCTCTACAGAAAGCAGATAATAAAAGAGGAAAAATGTTAATTAAAAACATATTATTAATGTAAGATAAGCACATTTCTAACCTTAAGGTAATATTCAGTATCAGTCGAGTACTGTTAAAATCAAGTAGATATTCATAAATTATTCCTCACCTCGATGATTTTGTTCCCACCAACCCTAACCATTCTATGATTCTATAATGTCTCCTGCCTCTGCAATTCCACGAGTGCTCTCACCGTAACACTCCCTACATAATATCTCCAAACAGCGAATTCTCATGTGGAGTGCCTGCACGTATATAATGCAGTAGCTTTGAAGATTTCAGGATAGGCCTTCATCCCTCCATACAAGAACTTCTCACGTATAAACTTCAGAAGCTTTATAAATATGTCTCTAATTCAGATGGGTTTTCGCCATCATCCCTGGTTGAAAGACAGAGCTTTAATCAATGCTCAGTTTGATGATTTCTACTAACTACTATGTAAGTGCTTAAAACTATTAATAATACCACTAAAAAATATGTCTACAGGCATTTTCAGGATGAAAACCAAAATTCCTTTCAAAGAGCATTTATAATTCAGGATCACCACCCGCCTCATCACTGCCTACAATAACCTCTCAGTTCCAATACCCCAGCAAACAGATTATTTGCAGAAGCCAAATCACGAGTTTAGTCAGCAGCCAGTGCGACATTTGAGGAAGGCTAACTTCTTTCCAGACTGTATCTCCAACCACCAAATGAAACCTAGTGTTTCTATGCTTAAGGGGATAGGATTACATCTGTTTGAACAAACTGTTCTATTATATAAAAATTTACAACACCCACAGACATTAGCAAAGCTGTTCCTCTTTTATTCTAAATTCCGCTTCATCTTCAGTCTACGGATGCAGTCGGGACATCTTCTCAAAGAGAAACATCCACAGATTAAATGCAATTGAGTAAATCACTTGAGAGCATGCATACTTAACTATATACTCCATAGGAAGTCTACTGGAACCTGCTCGAAAAACATTTCTAGTAAAAGCAAGCACGTGGAGCCAAAAGCGTGAGCAGTTCTGCCTCCCAACTGCACTTCAGAAGAGTCTGAGGGACAGGTCTAAGAAAAAAAAAACCAACTGCCAGCACAGGCTTTTCTTTCCCACCCATGGCACAAACACCTGTAAATAGCTCTTTCCCTCATAGACACGCTGCTTTACGTTTCCTGCCACCTACACGCATCCTTTTGCACAGAGCAGCGAGGAGCGAGACTGCGTTCCTTCCTGGGGCAATGCTTCATCCGACGCGTGTGAAAAAAACTGACTCTACAGGAAAGTATCAACTGCACAAGAGACGAGAGCAGAAACAGAGATTTCTTTCCTCCTAATGATTTTAGAGACTACTTCTATCCTCAGCCAGCATAACTTCCTTGGATGTGAAAGAGTTTTTCAAGCTGATGAGTTGACAGTGTGATTTCCTGGCAACAGGGCAATGCCCCTTCTCAGGCACTGAGCCACCTGAAAGAACATCACCTGCTCACCAGCCCCGGCTGCAGTGCAGACACACGCTCCAGCCTCACTACGCCAACCTCGACTGAGTCATCGCCTGCCATTCTCCGAAGACGAGGCAGTTCTGCCATCGAGAAGATGTGGTTACTGATACAGGCTTGTCTCCTGGGGAGACCGACCTACGTTTCCAAGCTCGCTGCCAAGGACGAGTGGCCCTCCACTCCCACTACTTAACAGAAGCGCATCCAAAACAATATTTCATCTTAATTTTCCCACAAAAGGCCCTCTCCAGTATGTCACGATCCTTCTGCTTATTTAGAAAGGCCCCAGTAGTAACTTTTAAGTGCATTTCTGCCACGAGAGCCTGGAAGAGGAAGATTTGTGCGTTTGCTTCTAATAGGTAATTCTTAGATACCATGGTTATGGATGAGCTCAGGCCGTAGAAAGCAATTAAATTTAATGCCCTAGGAGAAGCTGATGCTATTTCTGACTGAATGACCTCAAAAGGCTGCGTGTAGATGCTCTAATCTACGACACTGGTGAACTAGAGAGGCGTCTGAATGCGTTCGGTAGTGGTTTTTTCCTCTCAAAGCAGGAAGATTTTACTCTCTTGATTTGGTCATATTTGACTCCTGGCACCAGTCTGTTGCTATCATATGATATCGGGTATGACTACAATAAAATAACTAAAACTCTACAGAAATCTTGAAAGTCGTAATATGTTTACTTTGTTGAACTAGGGAGTCTCAAAGCAAGAAGGACGCCAAGATAAACACGAATATATTGCTTAAATCAAGAAGTGGGCAGGTACAGAACTTCCTTTCTTCATTATTTCTAATCAGTTTAAGAGCATGATTCATTTGTTAAACCTCATTCTGCACAAGTAGGGAGAAAAAAGTGAATTACCCACTCAATAGAATAATGAAAGGAAGGTGCAGGTACCTCATGCTTTTGAAAATCATTCACTCTTCAAGAAAATGCTTACATACGTATTTATGTCCATCTCTGTTAAGGAAAATACACACATTTATGTTTGCAGATTTTCTTGGGTGAAGGCCAAACAGAGAAATTCAGATACATCTAGCTAGAGGACTGTGTCCACCTCTGAATCACTGAACCAGACAGTATATATTAAGAAGTAATCACCCAGTCTTTCAAGGAGAAGACACTGCCTGAGACTACACTTCAGTGCCCAAAGTGATGAAGGTTTTGCTGAGCTTCCTGTAACACAATTACACTGCAAGTCGGCCAGCTATCACAAGATAAATCTAATACTCAACAGAAAATTGAGTACTTCTTGATTAAGTGCAGTTGACCTGAAAGACAGCCTTTGAACTTTTAATTAATATCCTTAAAGGAAGTTTGCTTCACACATCAGCACAGCAACTGCTAAAAATTATTTTGCAATTAATAAACTGTACAGTTGATGAATTTTCTACCTTAAATGACCTGTAGTGGTAATCCCTTGGGTAATCTACGTCTGCTCTCTTATAGGAAATCTCTAAACCAAACTAAAAAAAAAAAAAAAAAATCTCTCAAAGAAAACAAGAAAGGAGGAAAAAAAAGTTTCCTCAAACTCAATATAGTTTATATAATACATATTTAGAAGTGAATCTCAATATACCAGCATTAATTTAAAAAGCCAGGAATGCATGCTCTGTGGTGTTAATAGTTTGCAAAGGAAAAAAGCAACATTTGTTCTAATAAACATCTGCCTCATTAGGACTAATGTAGCGGCTGATGTCTATTATGTACACGTTAAAGATTTTTCATCAGATAGTATTATTTATGCTTTCTAATCCGTCTTTTTTACCTGTGCACAGAGAACTCACTTTTGCTTCAATTAAAATCAGTGGAAAATTTCTTTAATTTTCATTAGATATTTATGGTAATGGAAATATGAACCATAGAGAAATGTTAAACAGTTGGCAATTACATTTTACCTTTGAATTATTAAGAAACAACTACCTTACAGCAATGAGTTTTATTTGCAATGTCAGAAGTTTACATAGTGAACAGAAGTTTTTCCTTCTATATATTTTCTCCATAAAAAGATTAATAAAGTTACAAACCATGTGCTTTTCCTTTCCACTGAAACTATTATGAAAAATTTCACTGCATTTTTATGAGTACTCGTAAATATATTAATGATATTTATTCTCATGAACAGGAAAATCACTACTAATGACTGAATGATCATTGGTATTTCATTTGGTTAATGCTAGAAATTATTTGCAATTATTGCAAAAATATTAGTTCAATTGTACTTTCATCCAATTCAGAAAACAAGCTACAAACAACAACAGTAAACCAGGGTGAAAAGCTACTGAAAATATAGTCAGATTTGGAGCATGCGAAGAGCATCAAGTCTCTGTAGATGTCATGACTTTATAACACAGAAACTAAAAAATACTGGGGGAAAAAAAAGGTGTCTAACTCATTAAGACATCATCTAGAGCTTACTCTGAAAACCTTTATCACATGATAAACGTTCCTGATACCCATCTACTGAATATCCTGAGGTGGGCAATAGCTCTCCAACAAAAATCAAGTGAAAAAGAGAAGCTAGACATTATTTATTGCCAATGACAGGGTCCCAGTAGAGGTCTGCTGTCCATGAACAACACCAGGAAAGTGGAGGAATGAAGCGTTGTTGACCATTTTATCTTTGCCAATCACAGAGAAAGTGCAAGTGGTTTTAAAGACTGTTGTCTCTCTGCCTCTCACATCAGCGTATAGCGACTGAGATAGTGCAAGAAAATAAAGGACGTGAACATAAAAAACTATGAAGTCAAATTAAGAGAAAAGCAGAGATCTGCATCTGGTCCAGAATAATCCCACTGAAAAGGGCCATGGCATTCCAGTGGACACAGAAGGTTGAGTGCAAGGCAACATCATGCCCTCATCACAAACAAGGCAAGCAGCATACAACTACATTAGAGGTGTGGGGCCAGGCTGAAGGAAATTATTTTTCTCCTCTACTCAGTGTGGCCTCACATTATGGCATCCAGTTGTGCCTCCCGCAGCGGAACAGTGTGCAGAAGCTGGAAGAGACGCAAGAGAGCAATTGAGATAGTCAGGCACCTCGAACTTGTGTCTGATGTAGAAATTGAGGGAGCTGAGCTGGTTCAGTCTGGCAAGAGAGTGATCTAACAGGTGATACAGTAGCAGCCTACAGCTACTTAAAGGGAAATTACAAGGATAAAGAAGCCAAATTCTTCTTGCTAGTACCAGACGACACATAAAGGGGCAATGACTATTGACTGTCACTTGGGATCTTCAGGTTGGTTCTCCCATCCTTCCCTCCCGACGTGAAAACCGCTCTTTTTTCAACAGGTGGGTGTTGCAGACCTGCAAGGCGGTGGGACCTTCATCCAGTGAAGTTTAAGACCTGTCTAGGCAAAACCTGGCTGACACGACTGGGAAAAATGTGTCTTCTAGTTGGACTGGGTGATTTCTGAAGGTCCCTTCCAAACAACGTTTAAGTGAGAAATATGCGCACATATGGAATCACAGCCAGCCTCAGATGTGACAAACCGCGGCAGTTTTTAGATTTTATTTATGCTGAAGTGCATCTAAATATCCACTATCGTTCATTGTCACTCCCTGAAAGAAAATGCGTACTAAAGCTTAGGTGTTACAGTTAAAGAGTTTTAAATTTTTACCTCCTTAGTAACTAATAAGATTTGCTATACCGCATCATTTATGTTGTCAATCCTATTATTTGTTATTGGTAAATATCATGCTGTTACTTGGTTTTTAAAGCATATACAAATATATTGTTATCCTAACAACATCAGACCCTGACTCTGAAACGGTACTCAAAAAGACGAAAGCCACAAATCTACCCACAGGGTACCTGGAACCAGTTCATTAGATGCCTTGAGATGGATAAAATAAAGAGATAAAACAACTTCTCCTACTTTCTGATAGTATGAGAAAAAGGAAGTATTTAGGCTGCTGCACATTATCATTTTTCTACTCAGAATGTGGAACCTCCCTAATTATACAGATGGCACAGTATGATGCAGCGCTATTAGCTTCCATGCAAAGACACTCATGTTTGATAGCCATCTCATCATTAGTAAGCGATGTCCTTTCCAGCAGATCTGGAAAACTAAAATAGCTAGTTATATCTTTGATGGCATCATTAGATTTTTTTTTTTTCAGAAATAATTTTTCATTCTTTTTCCATCAATAACATAAAGGACAAGAAGAACATCATACAGGCTCTTAAATTTATCCAGCACCACATCTTATCTCCAGCAGTGACCAACAGAGGATGCCTGTGGAAACCTATCAGCACAGGCAATGCAAAGTGATACTGCCCTTGTGCACACATCCAGCCCTGTGATTTGTGATTCAGAAGCTTCCAGAGCAAAAGGTGGTGGCTTTCCAAAGAGAAGGACATCCCACAACAAACGCTAAAGACTTTTGCATGGAGTATATTACAAAGAAGTCAGGAAGAAACAGAAACCTTATTATTCCTGAAATAAATCCAACATGTTAAATTAGGAAACTTATGCAACTAATTATATTCTACCACTATAAAGAGTATCAGAGAGTAGTATTTTTTTTTCTGAACTTCTCAAGTAATTTATTTTTCAGAATGTCAATTAAGAATGAAAATAATAAAAAATTCTTATGACAACTGAAGATGAAACCCAGAGTTAAATTTGCAACATGTCTGGAATTCCCCTTTGATCACTGTAAGGCAATATCTATACATCTTTATCAAACCAAACTCAAAATAATCTAAATAAACAACAGCAACAACAGAAGGAAATTCTATGACATCCCAAGACAATGCTTTTGAAAAGTTGCAATATCACAGCATTTTAATGTAGATGCGTGTGCGTTAAATATGCACATGCTCCATGTGTAGGTGATGTGGTGTGGCATAAATATTTTACTAGCAGGAGTTAAAGTTACTGACTCATTACTCACAAACGGTATGAATGTTCTTTTCTGATTTTATAAGTGTTCATATTTTTGGTGTTCCTGAATGATTAAGAACAGAAGACTGTGATATCTGAAGAGCAGTTTTTCAAAAACTTGCTGTAAAGATCTTAGATTTTTAACTAGGGCTTCCATGTAAAGAACTACTGAGGTACACAAAAAGTAGCCCAGAAACACGTAATTTGTGGCTCTACTCCCCAGCATAACTATACTGAAGTCAAAGGCCTTTGCTCAAGAGTAAATCCTTCCTCTAGTAGTAGAAGCTTGCAGAACAGGTGTCATCTGTTCCAGCATTTTACAAGTTCATATTTACAAATAAATTAACCAATTGACTTCTGAATGTAGGTCACAACATTCATTCCTCAGGTGGCTGGCCTATTTTTCTGTCTTATTTGAAAGGGCAAAAAGAAAAAAGAAGAGTGAACTGTGCCTAATTCTCAGCTCTAAAGTGTTTTTCCCTATGGAAATGAGAAAGGAAAAATAGCACTGCAGGGATGGTTTCTTATTTATAACTGGTGCTTAATTCCTCACTTCCTATTTCAAAAACAAACAGACAAACCTAAATAAACTTATAGAGTAAAGACTTGAAATTGAAACTCTGAAACCACCCTTGCGTTACTTCAACCTGTGTAGGAGAACGTGCTTCATTTCAGGAGACCAATGATCTACACAGGAAGTCTCACACCAGAGAGCCCATTCCTCTAAAAGAAATAGTACAGAGCTCTAACAGGCTCCATCGCAGTCAAGAATAGCTTAGCAGAGGTAGGAACAGACATCTCTTTCCATGTACTTAGCACTGTCTCTGCCACTCCAAGCTACTTGTCTGCGTCAAGACTTTTTTTCAAACAGTTGGGGTTTTGTTTTGTGTTTTTTGTTTTTTTTTTAAATTCTGTAAGAAAGTATGTTTTCCAAGATGCAAGTGTACTTGATCAGGTGGCTGGAAAAAATTGGAGCCTGAAACACCAAAAATATTATCTGAATGTCTGGCAATCATTAAATCAGAATTATATAAACACATTAAAATAATTTATAGACTGGCAATGAGGACGGCTGTCGAAATCCAATGGAACTTCAAATGCACCTTAAACACGGTAGTGGTGACAGATTCGTAAAGGTAATATTATTACTAGGTGCCTTTATATTACAGTAATATTTCAGCTCTTTCACACAGATCTGCTCAGATAAAAGATATAATGTTGGCATTTACAGCTGCCAGAATTGCCATTTGCAATTAAAAATTAAAACTGGCACTCTTTCTATGCAGGCAATTATCTAAACGCAGCTGGCAATCTTCCTTGTTTACAGTGCTGCTGTGTCATGACTTCACTCTGTTTGGAAATTTACCTTTTTATTTTTGAGGTTTAAACTTGTCAACTTTATTTCCAACTTGAACTTTCCTTGTTTTAATGATCTTCATCATGATCTCAAAGAGAAAGGTCCAAAACTACAATTTACGGATGTTGCATGAGAACTTCAAGCACTGCAGTAAGACAATTCCTAGTAAATACCTTGGTGATTCTCACAACATTAATTAACATCCATCTACGCCACAGGATAAAACTTGTAAGAACCCAAACAGCAAAATGTACCAAATAAATGCCCTCCAACGAGAAAGTTCCATCCGCAAAAGTTGCTTTTCATGGTAAAACAGAGGGAATGGGCAGATCTTCTAAGTAGACGAAAATATTTTTACTGAATAAAATATAACATTAAGTTTGGTTTCTACGGCTTGTTATCTATAGCAATTTTCATCTATTAAATAAATCTGTCCACAAAGTATCTTATTAATCAGACTGCCATGTATTTGGCAAAGTGTTGTTTTCACTTATAAAAACTTGTATTAAAGTAGGGTTTGGGGATTCCCTGCTGCTGGGAAAGGAGTACTCTTCATGCTATCAAACAGCTTTTAGGGAACAGTTACATTTTTAGTGAAGCTTCTGTAACCGCTAGCATGATTCCAGCAACTATCATGGCAATATAGTTACCTACAGCATATTAAGTAAATCTTCTGGTTTATCTACTGTATATTTTCTGTAGTCAAACACAGAAATACCTTGTTTTACATCCCGACACACTAATGCCTATCATCCTCTGTAATTTATCGCAACATTTTTAGCTAGGACTATGATCCAGCACAATGACTCCTTGCCAGCCTGCACTGCACGTCTCGCTCAGCCATCCAAAAGGCTTTCGAGCCGAATATTACCAAAGCCCGTAAAAACAGAGGATTCTTAATGAACTAAGGAACACCATTGACCCTGGAGATACTTTAAGCAGTTACAGCCTCAGGTACCCCTCACACAGCTCTCCCAGACAAGCCCCTGGAAGTAAAGCAGCGCAAGGTTTCACAGCGCGGTGACAGTACTGCTCACCCCAGAGGGATGCGGCGGGACGGGTGTTTTAGTCACCAGCCCTTTCAGACTGAGGGGGACGGGAGGAATCACTTGCTAAAAGAGGGAGCGCAGAAGTGACAGCGAGCGGAGGAGCGGGCTGTCAGTGCTGCTCGCTGCGCCCTTCCTCGGGGCTGGCCCCGGTGCTGCGAGCAGCAGGTGGGCGCACCTGGGCGGCGGCATCCCGCGGCCAGCACACCCGTGGGAAGGCGGCGCGGCCCACGCTGTCCCCTGCGCTCCCCGCGGGGCGGAAAAAAACGCGCGCTCGGAAAACACGCGGGAGGAGGAAACGCGCCGCCCGGCCCCGCGGCGCTCACTTTTCAAACCGCGCAGCGCTCGCTGTCCGCCAAGTAAAACGCACGCCGGGGCTACCCACAGAGTTTCCACCGCGCCCCGCCGCCACGGGGAGGGGCTCGGGAGCGGCCGGCACCCCTCGTCCCGTCTAACCTCGAGGCGGCCGGGGCGACCGCTGCGGGAGCGCCACTCAGCCTCCCGCGCAAGCCGGCGGCCTCAAGCGCCCGGGGGACAAGCGAGCATGTGCTCCCCGCGGTGCCCTCCTCCGGCTCTTTCTGCCCGGGTGAACCGTGCCTGCACCCCATCACCTCCCACCGAGGGCTGCGCGGATTTTCCGTCGCCCGCGGAGCGCCGCGCCGCAGGTGGCAGCGGCTCCCCCGCCTCCGCTGCTGCCTCCCGGGCACTTTCGGCGCGACTCGCGGGCTGCTTGTTCTCCCACGGGAACCTGCCGCCGACCGCGGAGCGATGCTCAGGGAGCGGAGGGGGAGGAGGGAAGGCGCGCGCCGCGCCGCCGGGGGCAGGTGCGGGCGGCGGCCCGGGGGACGGGACGGGACGGGACGGGACGGGAGGAGAGGGGAGCGGGTCGGTACTCACACGAAGGCGTGGTAGACGAAGGCCCAGCCGCGGGGCCGCTCCAGCACGTTGTACAGGTAGTTCTGCAGCCGGCGGTACTTGGCGTTCCTGCGGCAGCTCGGCCCGCTGCTGTACGACAGCGGCTTCCCCAGCAGACTCATGCGGGCGCCGTGCTTCCCGCGGCGGCCCTCCCGCAGCCCGGCGGGGGCGGCCGCGCCGCCGGTGCCCAGGAGCAGAAGGCCGTCGCCGCGGGCCGCCGCGCTCGCCAGCGCCCTGCCCCGGCCCGACTCCACATCCTTCATGCCCGCCGCCGCGCCGCTCTTCACCCAGAGCCCCGCGGAGCCGCCCTCCTCCCCGCCGCCGTGGTTGCGGGGCATGGCATCACCCCGGGCGCCGGGGCGGGCGCCGGGGCCGCGGCGAAGCAGGGCGCGGGCGGCGGCGGCCAGGCACCCCGCGGCGGCGGCCCGCAGGAGGCAGCGGGGGCCGAGGGTCTCCGGGCGGCGCCCGCGGGGCGCGGGGGCGCGGGCCACTTTGGGCGCCCGGCGCGGCGGGCCGGGCTGCGGCAGCTTCGCGGGGGCCCCGGCGAGGGAGCGGGCGCCCTCCGGGGCGCGCTCTCCTCCCGGGCGGCGGCGCCCCGCCGCCGGCCCCCGCAGCGCCGCCCGGCGTGGCTCCGCGGCCCGGGACGGGGCGGCGGGAGGGCAGCTCCGTGCGGCTCCGGCGGAGAGGCCGCGGGGGCGAGGGCTCCGGGCCGCGGCGCGGCGGTTCCTCTCGCCGCCCCGCTCCCTCTCTGCCTCGCGGGGCACTTGGCCCGGCCGGGCCGGGCAAGCTGTTGCTCTTGCTCCCAGCGGCGGAGAAACTCGGCGAGAAAGGCGGGCCGGCGGGGGCAGGCGGGGGCCGCGCTGCCGGGCGCCTCCGCGTCCCGGGGCGCAAGCGGCAAAGGCAGCGGCGGTGCCCGCGGCGGGGCGGGCGGCGAGCGGCTGGCGGGACGCGGCGCCCGCGGGCTACGCGCGCTCCCGGGAAATGTCCATTTAAGTCCGAGAAAGTAACAAAACTGCCGTAAGTCCCGGCGGCGGCGGCGGCGCGGGGGAGACTCGGCGGGCGGCGGGACCTTGCTGCGGGCTGGGAGCGCGGCCGGCCCGGGCGGGGCAGCTCCGGCGAGCCGCCGGGTGTCCCCCCGAGGGGGCGGCGCAGTCCGACACGCCGCTCCGGCGCTTCCGCCGTGCCGCGGCCCCACGCCTCGGCGAGAGAGCAAATCCCAGCGGCGGCGGGGGCTGCGCTCCCTGCGGGCTCCCCCTTAGTCCCCGGCAGCTCTGGCCCCGGCGCGGTGCGGCCGGAGCGCAGCGGTGCCGCCGGTCGGTGCCCGAGCTGCGCCGAGAAAACAAAGCTCCCCCTGCCGAGAGCGGGTCTTTAACTCCCCGCCGCATCAAGGTGAGCTTGCGGAAAAAAAAAAAAAAAAAATCCACCCTACCACGCCGCAGGCGCGGCCGCTCCGCGCCTCCCCGCCCGGAGCCCGCCGCGCTGGCTTTGGCCGCCGTTTATTGCCGGTGCTCGGCGGGCGCCCCCCCGGTCGCCCCCTCCCACCGCGCCCTGCGGCCGCCTGCTGCGGGTATCCACCGCCCGTGCCGCGCCGCGGGGCTTGGCAGCGCCCGACGCCCCCCGGGGGACGCCTTGGGAGCCCCGTGCTGCCCGGGGGAGGGGGCGAGTCGCCGCCTGGGCACTTCGGCACCGGCTTCATCATCTATTCTAAAACTAGCTGAGTGTCCCCGGTTTTCAGCCTGAGCACCGCATTGTGAAAATGTGACACTAATTCGTGAGGGGTTAATGAAAAGTAATAACGTGGACGCCAAAAAATCAATAGAGGCATTCAGAAATTCAATTAAATTTCTGTTTTTACCTTCGTACTGGCTAGTTAGAGGCCAAGCTTTCAAGCATTTGATTAACGCACCATCTCCAGCTTCCAGAAAAGAAGAAGTGAACGGTGAACGAAATGTCATATTGTACATATGTACGTTAACTTGTGCCTATTAAAGTGACACGGAAACGTCGACAGTACTAATTTACAGTTGCAGTGTCTCCAGAGCTGCTCAATCAGTTGTCTTTACATAAAGACCTTAATCTTCTTCCTTTCCTCACTGCACTTCCTCCTCCGCTACAGGCAACTTCAAGCGAAACTTTCTAACGTGAACCACAGTGGCTGCTCACACTCGTGATAAGGGATGGCAGAAACAGCACACATGTCAAAACAGATGTTAAGTACTTGATACAAGTATCCACAGCAACCCCATTAATATTTAAGCTTTCCAGTGGCACATACCTACTCCTCTTTCTTTGAATTGTAAATTGAGTTAGTTAATCCTTCTTTACTACCTGTTTGCATTTCCCTGGTTTGATATGCAAGTGTTTATGCTCTTCATTTTTCTCATCCCTATGTATTCATTTACAGCTGAAGATGTATAGCATGCCTCTCACATCAGCTGGGCCTCCAGAACCATGCTTAGATTCATACTCTGCCAGCCTTAGTCACTTGAGTAAAATATTTGAGGGTCAGTACTCAGGTTGCAGAAAGCTAAACTGTGCCATTCAACTGAGAGCACGTGGTCCAGCCGGTTCAGTAAAGGCCCCTATCCCACGACCGGTCGCCCTTGAGCTTTGTTTAGTTGTTGCGGGTAGGCAATGGCACAGCTTGCAGCGGCAGAACTACGTCCGTGCATCCATGTTGATAGGATCGAGGCTTTAAACTGGGGATTTGGACAAGAAACTATGAAAATTACTGAACCCCTGTTCCTGATGTGCTTCTTGTGATCCGCTAGGAGATATTGTTATGATTCTGTGCCCTCTAGTGGCGTTTAAAATCATCTGTTAATTTAAATAATAGTAAGGAAAGCAGCCTGTGAGCACAAATAGTATGAGCCAATATTGAAATGTAGCCATAGATGCCAGGACAGCTAGAAGCAAACAAAAGTAATACTCTTAGTGATGAATTAAGTATTTTATTTTTACAGTGTGTGAACAAAAGTATTTTACCATTTATTACCTTTCATTAAATAATTCTTTAAAAATTAAATATTATGAGAAAAGATTGATGGTAATTCATCTAATCCCTACTTGTTAATACATCAGATAACCGGGGCATGATACGCTGGTTGAATGCCGAGTAGATCATTAGCACCCAGGCAGCTGCCTGCCCTTTAGCAGGCAGAGGGGCCGTACTATGGAAAAAACCTAGTGCTCCTCTAAGTATTGCAAAATCAGGTCTACATTTATACAACAAGAAATTCTCCTGATATTTTGTCTTCAAGACTATATAATACTTACCGAGATGAGTCGTGTGAAATTCTAGCGTGTCCGCGTGGTCCAAGTTCGCCCTGGGTTCAGGTGTCAGTAAGAGGATCTACTTGACGAAATCTCCAAGGCAAGAACATCCCAAGGAATCTTGACTTCTCGAGGCTACAGGTACAGTAGATCCCACCTGCAGGCAGGACAAAGGAAATGGCCCGCTAAGTGCAGCTGTGGAGTAGCCGTTACTGTGCTTCATGGCAAATGCCAACAACATACTCTTCCAAAATTGTAAATCACAGGTATTAAGACCGTGTTGCGTTATTCCAAATGCGTGCACCAAATGTTATATATCTTGACTTGTGGAAGGATCAGCTGATGCACGTGATCTTTGGTGATCGGGAACGAAATTTTACATATATTTGGGAATTTCAGGGTTTTTTATGATAGGTTATCTTAAATCAGTGTTTCTGGGTTCCATTTTAATAAAAGAGAGGAAATAATTTAAACAGCAGTGATATTCCCTTATTCTCTTCTTTATAATAAAATATGTTTTTACAACAGCATGTAAACTTTTCTAAGACAGTTGCTACTGTGATTTTGGGGTTAGCCCCATTAGGAGTTAAAGCAGGCCTTCACAAGGACTAAATTTGCAGATAAGTAACAGGAATAATGAAATACACTGGTGCGATCGTGACACAGGGTAGATATTAATAGAAGAAGAACCTTGTTACTGGGCAAAAAAAGAAGGAAACAAAGAAGACCAGTGGTATTGGAGGGCACTGGCCGGAGTTCAGGATGGCCGGTTCACTGTCTCGCTCTGTGCTGCCAGGCCAGGTAGGAGCTGGAGCCTGTCCACATCAAGTCCGAAGTACCTGAGTGTGTTGTTGCCCCAAGTCACAGACAGATGCTTACTGATCTGCTGAAAACCTGTTGGGTACCTATATGCAGCTTTTAGTATTTACATAGATTTGAAAAATCTGTCTTTGTGCCTCGATTACATGTCTGTCACAGGGGGTGGTAGCAATTCATTCGTAGAGAGAGAGAGATTGTCAACATGAATTCATGGAACAGTGTACGATGCTTGGATACTGCACAGGGGGAGCAGTACAAATCACTTACCTACAGTGGCTGTTTTAAACGGAAAAGCAGCTGGAGTGCAAGCTGGAGGGCCTTCGCAGCCCTGCTTTGCGAAGGTCAGTTTACCGTGGTATCATGTTTTGAGTTCATTTGAGTTGCTTGTTAATAACCTTTTTTTGTGTTACATAATACTGTGCAGTATCACGTACGCTCCAGTTTTGCATCTCTTCGTCAGATTTTTAGCTTTCTGCCTAATTATATGGAGGAGGGGATGCACATTGCTATTCTTGGTGACAGGCACACAAGAGTCAGGAATAAGTTTTCAAAGCACTTAGGTGTTAGGAACAAGTCGTTTGCTATGTGGATTCGTTGCACGGCCTGTAATACATGTTATGCGTCTCCAGGAAACCCCAAATTGAGCATCACTATTGCATAATAAATCATTAGTAAAATGTCAGATGAGGTGAAGAGCATGTTAGGATGCATATTACAAGCTGTCTAGTCAGTGCATGCAACATGTTAGCAGCTGTATCAGAGCTCTGATGTTAATGTTCCAAAATGTTGGAATATTATATATATTACATTAATAACCCAAGATGTTGGAATATTTTCCTGCAACCTTTTTTTCACATAAGTGAAAGAAGCAAGACTGTCAGTAGCGTGAGGCACTCATGCACTGAACGCAGCAGAAAGGACTGCCCAACCTTCTCAGTGCATTCTTCATGAGATCCCTTAACCTTGAACTCGAGGCGGCACCTCCAAAAGTAATTTAGTTTTGATGTCCCTTTTATGTGTTGACCTTGCAGTTAGACTGCTACAAGGTTGCTAACTCTGAGGAAGACCTGTATCCACAAAGAGCTGTCCTGAGACCAGACTTTCATTCCAAGCAGACCATGGCCAGCATTGGCAATCACTCTGAGTTACTACCAACACAGGCTAAATTTTAATTGGAGTACAGGCTCACTCACAGTACCTGTGCCTCCTCAGCTGGAGATATGCTAGAAACACTTCTGCCTGGTTACTACATCTGTAAAAACCAAGGCCAGTTCCCAAACTGTTTCTAATGGGTCTGTTCCTCCTCCAGGAGCTGTTTAGTCCTGCCCAGCTAGAGGAACGGTTTGGCCTCCCCTCCTTGCCTGGTCCAGCTCAAGAGCAGAAGTTCCTGGCCTTGCTTCTGTGCTGTCTGGTGGTCCAAGCAAGATGTTCATTTTGCCTCCTGACATCTAGTATTTCCTCTCACTCATCAGATATTCATCCTTGATAAGAGAATTAATTGATTCCATTGATTCCTACTTAACTAAATATCTAAACATCACTTTCCGTTAATAAGGCATGCCTCTCTGTAAAGTCATTGCCAGATCGCAACGTCTTCTCTCCTAAATAGCTCTTCTGATTGTCTCTTTTACTTTCTCTTTCATTTCCTGTTTTTTTTTGTGGGTTTTTTTTGACTATATCGTAGTGCTTTTCTTTCTTCCTTCCTAAGTCTCCTCCTTCTATGATTCAACTATCTGGACTCCTGAGCAAACAGTCTGGTGACAAAACAAGACTGTATGTCTTGAATGGTGCCAGCTCTTCCATAGGTGCAGGACCTGCTCCAAAGACCATTCCCACTCTCTAGTCTATTGAAACCAAAGCATTTGACCATTAAAAAAATAAAAAAGGCAGAAAAAAGACTTGAGTCTGTACTGAGAACTGCAGAGCTGTTTACCATACATGAGCTGGAAATATAATAGAATATGAAATATTTTTTCAGATAGAAAGGTTTCTTTTCTCAAAATATTTGGATTTTCAAAATCATATTCCCCAAAATACCTAGAAGTTTTGGAGAAAACATGCCAATCAAAAACATTAATGCTTAATGCAGTCTTTTGTAGCCAAGCACAGTTTCTAAATAAGAAAAGAGATCCTTGGGATCGTTGGGATGTTGTCTTCAAAATTGTTTGTTATCAAGGAGAAGAGTGCAATTTGGCTAGCTTGCAAGTTGGCAGTTGCTTCAATCAGGCATGGTAACAACCCACAGCAGACCTGTTACAGGGTAGCATGGAGAGAGCCAACCACTTCGAGTGCTCTTACCTGAAGTTGCTCGTACTTAAAAATGCTGAACATCTCTAGATGTTGCTCCTGGGCAGCAGAGCCATGCTGAGGCTGGAGGGAGTATTCTGACCTCTGATCACTAGGGCAGGTTGGCAGCATGACTAATCTCACATATATGACACAAAAGGAGATACTCTCTGCGGGATTCTGACCAGTTTAAAAGGTTCCTGGTTTGATGCCCTTGGCTTCTGCAACCCTCATATGGAGGTCCCTTATTGGAGGTGCATTATTGAGATGGCCTGGTCCTGACATAGGAGTCTGGTTTCTGCTCTTGAAATAGGACTTAACATTTTAGGGGCTACACCACATACTTTCTTGGCATTTAAAATCTCTCTTGAGATCTAGGAGTGATTTAATATTCTCAAAAGATCATCATCTGTTCATCTTGCATACAAACGCTCGTGTCTTAGGCTTTATTCATAGCATAAATACAGGACTCAAAACTAAATGACTGTAATTAATTGTAACTGGAGTAACATTCTCTCTAAATTAGATGGTTAATCACCAATCTAATTTATTCTGCAGGTACATTTTAAAGTAAAAAATAAAAGATATTTTTCATTAAAAATATTGAAATATTTGTCCTTTTCCATGCGCCTGTTCAAATAATTTGACAGCATCTATGATCCTCAAAGCATTTGAATAAGATGTGCCCATTGAGTTACTCAAGTGACATAACGAGAACTTACATAAACTAGAGGCACCACAGAAAGGTGGAATAGATACGAACTATGACGGTGTGTGTTTTCATTAGTGTATCAGAGGACAATAAGTCATTGGAAACTTTTTGTAGGAATTGTATGCTTGGGGATCTTCCTTTCTGCTACTGCATTCCTGTTGACTTCAGTGAGATTTATTCCTGTCATTAGGTAAACCATTAAGGTGGCAGGGAGAGCGCCTAAGGTCATCAGGGCCCTCAAGAGCTCCTGTTGGATGAGTGATGAGATTCAGTCATAGAATCATAGAATGGTTTGGGTTGGAAGGGACCTCAAAGATCATCTAGTTCCAACCCACCTGCCATGAGCATGGACACCTTCCACTACATCAGGTTGCTCAAAGCCTCATCCAACGCGGTCTTGAACACTTCCAGGGATAGGGCATCCACAGCTTCTCTGGGCAACCTGTTCCAGTACCTCACCACCCTCAGAGTGAAGAATTTCTTCCTTAGGTTTAATCAAAATCTACCTTCTTTCAGTTTAAATCCATTACCCTTTGTCCTATCATTCACTACATGCCCTTGTAAAAAGTCCCTCTCCAGCTTTCTTGTAGGCCCCCTTTAAGTACTGGAAGGCTGCTAGAAGGTCTCCCCGGAGCCTTCTCTTCTCCAGGCTGAACAGCCCCAACTCTCTCAACCTATCTTCATAGGAGAGATGCTCCAGACCTCGGATTATCTTCGTGGCCCTCCTCTGGACTCGGTCCAGCAGCTCCATGTCCTTCTTGTGTTGGGGACTCCAGAGCTGAATGCAGTATTCCAGATGGGGTCTCACAATAGCAGAATAGAGGGGCAGAATCACCTTCCTCGACCTGCTGGCCACACTTCTTTGGATGCAGCCCAGGATATGGTTAACTTTCTGGGCTGCCAGCGCACATTGCTGGCTCATGTTGAGCTTCTCATCAACCGGCACCCCCAAGTCCTTTTCCTCAGGGCTGCTCTCAATCCCTTCTCTGTCCAGCCTGTACTTGTGCTTGGGATTGCCCCGACCCATGTGCAGGACCTTGCACTTATTTGAACTTATGAGGTTTGCACAGGCCCAACTCTGAAGCCTGTCAAGGTCCCTCTGGATGGCATCCCTTCCCTCCAGAGTGTTGACCACACCACGCAGTTGATGTCTTCTGCAAATAGTTGGAGCTGTCAAAACTGTAGCACAGTTTGCTACAGAAAGAAGTCAGAAAGGAATTCCTTAAGCTTCTACTGGCATGATTAGGCTTACTCATCTCATCCTAAAGCATGCACTTCAAAATCTCCATCAGGAGAAAGATGAAAAAAAAAAAAAAGCAAAAGTTAGGAGGAATATAGGCAATCTAGGGAGACTGTGAGACAGCAACAATAACAAGACAAAGTTTATGACAACAGGGAATCATAAACATGAGGAATAAGTAGAGAACAGGGCTTTTTGCCACACAGCTTAAAGGGGTGGTCTAACAGCTGTATTCCTACAGAAAGGCTGGAGATAGCTATTTCATTTCAAAAAAAGAATAAAATAGAAGCTGTGATGAATCAAAAGATAGTTCATTTTGTGTCTCCACATATATCATTGTCTACAAGTAAAGTGATTTTTCGTACCCTTGTAAGGTTGGGGAGAGGATGATTAAATGCCAGATTTACTAGAGGACTATATATATGAGAAGCAAGATGTACAAATATATGTCAAAACCCACAACCTTTTTTCATGAGGGTGGTCAGACACTGGCACAGGTGCCCATATAGGTTGTGAAATCTCTGTCCTTGGAGTTTTTCAAAGCTTAGTAGGCCTCAAGCAACCTGACATAACTTCGGCAGAGCTGCGCCTTGAGCGGGTTGGAGTAGATGACCTCTAAAAGTTCCTTCCAACCTAAATTATTCCATGAGTCTAGATGACCTAGGGCAATGAATACTTTATGACCTACCCTGTGAAATAAAAACCCATTGATAAGTTTGACCTGGTCAACACTGTGAGGACACACAAGCATCTGTCACTGCTGATATCCTGCCCCCACTGCAAAATCACAAACCTTATGTGCAGGGGGCAAAGGGTTGAAAGGATAGCAGTGGTTTCTGCCTTTGATGTAATACCTCCTCCAATTGCTTCTCTAAAAAGGGGAGGATGGGAGAATGAGCAACGAGAGACATAGTAGCACAGTCCCATGCAAGCATAACCACGAGAAACAGCACAGGACCTGGTGCCTTCCCTGTCTCCACCATGGGTCCCACCACTCTGGAGCCCATTGACTTTCCCCTCCTTTCTCCAGCCTTCTCTGCCATAGGAAACACCTTTCCTTTTTTCATCTCTTGATTTTTGTCAGATGGTTTGAACTTGGTTGAATTTTTGCAGCAAGACTTTTCAGTGTCAAGAGATTATGAATGAGAGATTATGAAACCTTATTTTTCCCAAATAAAAAGACAGCATTTTAAAAATTTTATTTTTTAAAAAGGAGTAGTTATTTTAGTTGCCCTACATAATGGAGCATTTTAAGAAAGTGTTGAGTACCCCTGCTTTGAAATTATGTTTCTGTTAACATATCCCTACCAGGATGTTGAAATCTATAGTCCTTTTTGAAAATCTTGATCAGACTTTCCCTGTAGTTAACAGGACATTCACATTAAAACCATTCAGTTTCTTTAATTTAAGCAGAGGTCAAATTCTGCCTCTATTTTATTGTTCTGCCTGAAGATTGTTTTTCTGCAGGCAGGTTCATTGGTTCCAACTAATGAGAAGAAGAAAATAACCGTCTCAATTTGATGACACCATAAATGCTTGGAATGAAAATTAAACATTATTATTAGCAACTTTCAGCAGGGTTTAAAGTGTTGAAATTTAACCTTGCCATGTGGATCCCTATCACTTAACTTTAATGAGTAACCAGTAGCAGAAGAGTTTCCTATATCGTGTGTGCAGTAGCTGCTGAAGGGAGATATGACATATTATCTAGACTGGTTTATAGAAACAGCTATCCTATTACCTCAATAAACAGAGAAACTAGAAATTTAAGCCATTATCTTCTAAAAGATGCACTATAAAACTATGGTTCTGAAGTGATTTTTGTAGTATAAAGATCATGTATTGGAAGCAAAACTCTTGTACAATTCAGAAAGAAATGATGGCCTAGGTGATAATGATGAGTGATAAATAAAAGCAACAAACTGCCTTCATGACTCAGTTGGAAATGGTTATCACTATTATTCCACCTTCCTTGTGTTAAATCTTGCTAGCAAACCTTTTCCTTTTTTTTTTTTTCCCCCTCAAAATATTTCACTGGAGCAGAAGTGAGAAATAGTTGAAAGCTTAGAGATGAGTGAGTGTTTTGGAACATTTTGCAGAGCACACTGTCTGGGGCCATAAACACACGATTCAGTTGTAACTTAAAATATCTGATTGAAGTTGTTCTTTCCATTCACTGGCTCTTTCCATATTTAAATCCATACAGATAAGGATACCTCTCCGTTACCAGAGCGAATCTGTACACTTGAGTAGCGTAACAGTGGAGGCAGTTTCCTGCTGAAACAAAGGAGCCCTGGATAGTAACAAACATTTTATTGTTTACTTCTGCTCAACTGATGAAGAATTACTGACTTTATGTTCCAAAGAGAGGAGCATTTGCAATGCTGATGATAATTTCAGAAGAGCAATGTTGCTTTAGATTCCAAGTAATATTGATTAGGAGCTTATTCCCCGTTACAAAACAAACAGGTTTTCTTTCTTTAGTATCGTATATGATCACCTCTTTTGCACCTTGCCGTTGGCTGAGAAGCCCTATTAAAGGCATTTTGGTTTCATGCACCGCATTAGTTAGGAGTAATAATTTCCATCCATGTAACCTTAGCTCCTCTTGCATAATTATTTGCTGCCCACTGAACCAGTACGTCCTCTTCCTAAAGCACACCTCGGAAATAAAAAAATAACACCTGTAAAAGGGAAGAATTTACAACAAAATGCACATTGTAGAAATGCGGTCCCATCACAAGGTCACTAAGTATCTTTTTTTTCTCACTTACTTTCTGTTCCCTGGGGGCACTTTAGGAGACCGGAGCTGATAGATGGAGCAGCTGCGGGGGAACAGGGAAGTGAACCGGTGGTCTTCGATGGATCTCTGTTTGACATTATCTTGATGTGATGCTGTCCTTAGTGCTGTGATGCTGCTAGTGAACTGCCCGCATCGACGTGCGGGGAGGACCGTGCACTCAGCATCTTCTGCATCCTCCTCATCCTCCGCGCTGCCAGGTCCCCAGTGGTCTCCCGGTCCCGAGGGCGGCTGCCGGGGAACCGGGGGACCACCGGGGGCCTGGCCAGTCAGTAGCTCGGTGCCCTCAGCAGGTGGCAGTGGCGTCCTACGGCGGGACGGGGTGCCCAGAGCCCCCCCAGCACCGGTCCGACCGCAGCCGAGTACAGGGAAGCGGCATGGCAAGAGAATGGCAGAATATGTCCTTCTCCACTTCCTCCCCGCAGGCAGTGCGGCTCTTCAATAAACGTTAAGTGATTCCTCCAACAAAAATTGATGCGATCAGGGAATAAAAAAAAACCAAACCAACCAACAACAAACCCCCCAACATTTCCCCAAAATACCCCAAAATCCGCCCCCAAAAATAAATCAGAAGTATCGCTCCCCTATTCGTGCAGCCCCTTCACCATCACTCTGTGACTGGACTTGTGTGTAAATGACGGTGGAAACATCATGGTAAATCCATATCTTTTTTAAAAAACTTGGTCAATGTGAGTTTAATGTTGTTGTGATTAAATACTTCAGTGATTGCTTATGCAATGATTTATAAATGTCCTTCTCCCCTTCCTCCCTGCAGGTAGTGTAGCTCTTTTAATAAACATTAAGTGATTTATCCAACAAAAAATTGATGCGATCAGGGAAACAAACAAACAAACAAACAAAACAACCAATAAGAACCAACATTCCCCAAAATAAACTCCAAAATCCACCCCAAAAGATAAATCAGAAGTATCACTCCCCTATTCATGTGGTCCCTTCCCCATCACTTTATGACTGGAATTGTGTGTAAATGATGGTAGAAACATGGTGGTAAAATCCATGTCTTTGAAAAACTTGATCAATGTGAATTTAATGTTGTTGTGATTAAATACTTCCGTGATTGCTTACATAAAGATTTACAAATGTCACCAGTCTTGAGCTATTCCCTGAAAGGAGTAGATACATAAAGAAGTCTCCATGTAAGAGTATGCTGAAACAGTGAAATTTCAGACAGTGTGATCCCTCTTTATTTGAATTTCCCATGTTGAATTCATGCAGCCAGCCATTGTAAATGGTGTCTGTGTTTGTTTTCTCATTCTTTTTGAGGTATTTTATATGTTTCTGTAATATCGCTTTGGTTTATATCTTAAGTGTTTTGAAATAGCCCTAAGTTAAATATATCTCTTTTTTTAATGACTGTCTCAAGTGATTACATATTAAGAAGATCAGCGTTTACAGGAACTATTGTTGAATGAAGTTTGTTTAATTAGTACTCATCTAAATAAGGGTAGTTAAGTTGCTGATCCAGACTCTGTTCCCCATTATGTCTGTGCTAACTTTGGCAGAATGACATCAGTAATGAATACTACTCATTATTTTTGGTTATTTTAGTTTTTTGTATAGCATGTGGTTCTCTAGCTAAAGAGAGAACAAGGCAAGAGTAATGGAGTATTGTATTGTATCTGTTACATTTATTTGCTAGTACCTGTTTATAAATCATGAAAATACATATAATTTTTGTGTATTTGGCTCAATTACATACATCGTCTGACAGCTTTCTTATTTATTTTCAGAAGCTGTGTATCCACTATTTAAAACTGTGACTATTTGGTGCAGTCATGTGCTGGTTAGTCGATGATTTCAAGTGGGACCTAAATTTTTTAAAAGAAATGATAGGTGTTGTGATTTTGGGCTTCAGGCAACTAGGAAATAATACATTTTCTGTGGGGGGAAGAGCATGTTTATCTTTACTGACAAGAGCTTCAGAACCTTATCTCTGGAGCCCAGAGAGGCATATGACTGACAGTTCCTCTTCACCTGCCCACTGATGATGATTCATATCGAGACAGAAGAGGAAGTAAGCAGGAAGCGGAGAAAGGAAGGAGATGCAGGTTGGGTAGTTCTGTGCGTCCCTCTGAGGTTCTGCGCGTTCCATCGGAGTAGACTTGCTGTGCGGTGGTTTCCATGGATGCACTGCTCTGTTTACCTCCTGTAACATTCAGTAACACCTAACTTTTCTGTATTGTTTTAATTGCTTCCCATTGGAGAACATTCCCAGGCTTTGGCTTTTTGAAGACAGGTTCTATCCCTGGCTTTAAATCTTCTCAAACTGATTACTGCAATGTTTTTTTTTTTTGTTAAAATTCATGGTCCGATGAAAGAGCCTTGTACAAAGGCAGCAGAGTAGTGGAAGCCTGGCTGGTGTTAGGCTGTGGAAACAAAGAATCCTACACATTTTTCATGCTACGCTCATCAGCTGTCAAACTATTGCACTACATCAGATGCTTGCAGTTGCTTACAATGAAATCTGTAGCTTACAGGTTTCTTGAAACGTAAGAAAGGTGTCCTGCAGGTAAGCAAGCTGTTTTAAATTACAAATTTAATATTTACATGCAGTCATCTTTCTCCTGTCGAAATAGTATAAAAACGACTAGCCTCACCTCTTTATTTTTATTTTAAATGTAGCCCTGCTTTGTGCACTTGTACCAGTAGCATAGAGGAAATATACTCCTTCTAGATCTTGACTTTCAATTGTTTGTGTCACTTGGTAACTATATTACTTACCCCAGTCACCAGAAGCATGCATCTGCGTTGGGAGCAACACTACAAAGATTGAGCAATTCCACAGGTCTGGAACACTGTCTCCCTGAGGATTGACGCTTTTATGACTTCTGATGCAATTCTTTCAGTGACTTGTTACAGGGCTCTGAAAAAATAAAATGCTTAGTGACACATCTAATATTCTTTTCTTACATAAAATAAATATTCCCTTATTACTTCTGTGGTTGCTACAAGTGGTGGTTCTTCCACGCTGTAACACCTTTACATTTGTTTTCTTCTTGCTTTACATCCTGAAAGGTTCTACTACTCCCTTTCCAAGTGATATTATGGTATTTATTAGCACCTTTTTTTTTTTAAGTTAAATAGACAAGTTCATGCCAATTATTGATCTCTCTAAAAAAGTTGGGTTTTCTTGTATTTTTGCAAAACCTAACTTTGTTTAGGCAGTCTTGAGTTCCGTGATTAGGGCATGCAACTTACGGTTTCTAAGGTCAGCATAAGCAATATATATATGCATGGTATTCGGTGCCTAATCCAGTCTGTAACCCTTTCATAAGTCTTTTGCAAGCATAACCATCCAATGTTGAACATTTCAGGCCTCTAATCTCCAAGGATACTTACTTAGAGCCATGGATTTTTTTCACTCTCTGCTGCAAGATGAACAAATTTCAATATCGTATATGAATATCATATACACAAATGGAGTCATATAAGTAGAATATTTCATTTGATTCCTTTCTCATCAGGCATTACATATTGATGAAACTGTTTTTAATTTGTTTTACAAGAGGAAGCAGATGAATTCCAGGTAAGGGGACCAGAAGCAGACAATAAATGGAGAATGAGGTACTAAATTGTCCTGCAGAAGAAAGAGGCACCCAAAAGATTCCACTTCCTACCATTAACTGAACTCATTTGTTCAGAGGGCACAAACTCTTTCTAAGGAGAGAGAAAGGCAAAAGCCACACACTCAGGAAATATCTGGACGGGAGCTTAACTAGAAGTGTTCTACCAACTCCCCTGATTTTCAATAACTGTCTACCATGCTGCCATTTCATACATTCAGCTTTCTGCCCATTTTTTTTCCAGACAACTTCAGATGAGCGAAGCTGTGATTTGCTGTTCACTTTAGACATTATGCTCCTTTTTAAAGGCATGTAGAGTGGGACTTGACTAAGAAATTTTATTATGACATCAAAACATTAAGTTTATGGCAGGATCAACAGAGATATCTGCCTGAGAAAAGCTTTTCCCTCCAGTATTTTTAATAACAAGTTAGAATGCAAACTTTAGAAAATTTTAATAAAAAAGGGAAAGGTTTATGTTGATATTTAATTATTTTTCTACAGAGGCTGTGAACCTTCTGTAGTTTTTATCAGAAAATCATTTATCTGAGCTAGCTATTTGGCATGCAGAGGAATGGAGTCTTCGGGATTTTTGTTTCCGTTTTTATAAAACCTCTTAATTTTAACTTTTCAATTAGTTGCTCAATTGGGAGTTATGCAGGCAGTATAATGCACTGCAGGAAAGACTCCCAAAACGCACACCTCCCCTTTCCTGTCCTGGGGGACAGGATATGAAAAGAACTCAGATCTTGGTCAGAGTTGTGTTACAACATCAACTTTCAGGTTAAAGTACTTTTATGGAATGAAGAAGGAGGAAGAATTAATTCTTGGTTTAGAAAAAGGGAAGCGAAAGCATTGGAAGGAGGATTGTTTTCTCATTTAACTACTGCTAATTGAGCTTGGATGCGTTGTGTATGAAGAATACTACAGCAGATCCATTAGTTTGCCAGGAGTTTGGTGTTCTCTCATCAGCACAGCATCCCCGAGCAGAGTTGGGGAAATTGCATGGCATGCCTGTGCCTCAGTTTCCCAAATGTAAACTTATAATAATGATTTGTTACTTCAGATGGTGTTATAATGATATCCCCCTCAATTTTTGGAAGATTGCTGCTATCGTCCTTAAGATGGTTTAACAGCCCATGGTTAAATACATCTACTATTCCTTCATATTCAAAGAAAACACAGTTTGCTTATCTCTCCAGTCATTTGCCACAGATGGAGAGGACTGTGCTCACAGTCAGGATAACTCTGACACAGGAGGATGTTGCTTAGTCAGTGAGATGTTTTGTACATTTGTCATTGTGCAAAATGCATCTATTTTAATGCATGACTAAGAGTAAAAAATTTATTACCACAGGCTAAATCAATTAAATGTTCTTATTCTTATAACAAGTATGCATTTCTAATGGAACATTTTGTAGCATGTTGGTACATTGCTGTACAGTGCTAACATCGATTATTATACACGACCAATCAAAATCTGACTCAGTTACCCTGCAGATAATTTTAAAATGCCTTAACAATTTTAATGATGAAGCACTTGAACACCACTCAAAAAACAAACAAACCAACAAACGAACTGAATTTAAGCATACAAGTGGAAATAGAAAGATGACAAGGAGTGGATTAAACCTGTACTGAAATGAAGGTATGCTGCTGTTTTACTGCGAATATTACTGTCTGAAGTACAAGCGTGTGCTCGCTTGAGTGATATTCCTCTCTCCTCCAGTGGATGTTGACATTCCCTTCTCCTCTCCACCAAAGTAATTTTTCTACTTCTTGACTAGTTTAATGTAATATTTGAAAGTCTGCAAGCAGCTTGTTGATATGTGAACAAATGAAGGTTCCTCTGCCGCTCTGCTTTCTGTTTGTCCCTCTCCCATCACACACCTGGCAGGATGACTGGAGCTGTAAGAGGCAGGGTGATTCTCCAGTCCCTCTGTTTGGGGGAGGTAGGATAAGATCCCCATGCAGACTGTGTGGGATGTCAAGGGATGCAGTAGAAAGTTCCTCTGGCTCAGGGTCAGGCTCTTGGGTTTCAGTGAGCAGCTGACCCTGTTAGCTTACTGTGCCACAGATGCTCAGAAACTTCCTTCTGCTTTGGCTGCCTTAAGTTATATTTTAAATCCATGTTGCTATGAACAACAAGGGAATGTTAACTTTCAACAAGTCAGTAGGAACTACAGGCTATGCAGCACCTCTGACCATTCAGCCAGCTGAGAATATGGACATGGGGACTCATTTCTGGCCCTAGTTCATTGGCAGGGTACAGGGATACAAGGTTATTATTATTATGGAGATATTTTTGAGCCATTGCTCTTGTTCCAAATCTCAAACCGCAGTTCATGTCTAGTGTAACATAAAGTATGGAGTACCTATATCTTAAAGTATCTTGTTTCATGTTTATTTTTCAAGTGACTTGGTATTCTTTACTAAGTCGGTAGTTACATTTATGAGAGATGGGCAAATTGAGAGATTTCAGAGCACAAACACGTCAATCCAATGCAATATTTCTCCAGCTTTTCATCTCTGGAGATCTAGCTCTAAATGTAGGCTAGAAGATGATAGGGCCACGAAGATGATAAAAGGGCTGGAGCACCTTTCCTATGAGGACAGGCTGAAAGAGTTGGGCTGTTCAGCCTGGAGAAGAGGAGGCTCCGGGGTGACCTTATAGCGGTCTTCCAGTACCTCAAGGGGGCCTACAAGAAAGATGGGGAGAGGCTGTTCAGGAGGGCCTGTTGTGATAGGACAAGGGGTAATGGTTTTAAAATAGAGGGAGGTAGATTCAGATTGGATATTAGGAAAAAATTTTTTACCATGAGAGTTGTAGAACACGGGAACAGGTTGCCCAGAGAGGTGGTGGATGCTCTATCTCTGGAGATGTTCAAGGCCAGGTTGGACGAGGCCCTGAGCAACCTGATCTAGTTGGAGATATCCCTGTTTGTTGCAGGGGGGTTGGACTAGATGACCTTTGAAGGTCCCTTCCAGCCCTAACCATTCTATGATTCTATGATTCTATGTAGTTGGTATAATCACCTGTACTGCAGTTTGTTTGTGTTCTTCTGGTAGAACTGCATAGTATTGAAAATCAAAGGCTAATATGGAATGATTTGTACATAGACATGGCTGGTAGCTTCTCCCCACATTTGCCCCAGTAAGGCTTGGTGTCAGAGAAAGATTACCAAAAATCAGAATTCAACTACATTTACAGGATCATGTGGGAAATCTTTCCGATACCTCAGTGTTATTATTATAATACAGCAGGACTACAATAAACAACAAGTCATATAAAAGTCTTTAATGGTTCTTCTGCTAGTCTTCACTGCAGTATTATAAACTTCTTCTAAAGTGGAATTTAACTGCACCACCCAAACAGGATGAATTGCACTCATGAAAAAAAAAAAAAAAGAAAGGATAGACATTTCACTTACTCTGTAGTTTTTTTGTTGCGTTTTATAAAAGTTGCTTAAATTATTGATGCAAGAGCTTATGTGCATGTATTATTATATTATAAATACTGTCAGAACTGTGTTTACTTAGCTAGGGTATTGGGGGAAAATAGTAAAAAGAAAGAAACTGACCATATACTTCATAATGAACAGAAACCAAGGAAAACATAGAGATTATCTCGATTTGTTTATGTATTTGTTTTTACATAACACGTTTTAAATCATTCTGTTTTTCCAACTGGTAAACTGATAGCCTGAGGATAAACTATTCTAGGAACAGAACTGGGAATACTTGCGTTACAAACCAGCACTGTGCAAGCCTGGATTTATCCCACCTCCCGGTCTTTAGGGATTTTCAACAAGCCTTCAGTATCCGCTTATTCTCTGAAGACAGAAGGACACAGAGGCTTGCACAACCATGACTCACTTTTGGAAACCCTGCAGTGGGTGCTGACATGCTCAGCACATCAGCAACTTCTATTTCCCCTGACCAGAAACTTCATTTGGGCAGGGGCGGTTGCCCGAACCATTCTCTTTCTTGTGAGAAATGTCCCAGTGGTAGCATTGTGTCACTCGTCACCTCCAAAAGCCCTGCTGGTGGTCCTGTCTTGGCATATCATCCCCCTCTGACCCATTCACTGTGAATGTGAGAAGCTGCTGCAGCAGCAGGGCTGTCAACTTTTTAACAAGCAGGAAACATACAGGTCTGCTTCTCATTTTTAGATGCTGCACATGGGACTATCCATTGCTGGCTGTAGGCGTAGGTCTAGGAGGGTAAAACCGCAACATAGAACGTCTGCACCTTGTTTGTCTCATATCGTTGGCCATCATTTGTGCTGGACTGTGCTGACTCAGAAGTGTTGAAACATCCCTGAAAAGGTTCAGGATGCAGTGTATGGATCATTCGTCACATGAAGTCACTAAGTGCATTCCCCAGTCACACTGTAGGCAATTGTGATGGTAAAAAAAACTTAAAACTGTGCTTGGAGCTGCCCTGTCACGAATTCTGTCTTACTTCTCTTCACCGTCGTGTGAGAGAGGCAAGGCAGCAGGTTGTGCCAGCAGCTGAGCAGGCAGCTTTTCATCTCCCTTCCTCCTGGCCAGCATCAGATCTTGTCTGGGCAGTACAAGGCCCACATAATCAGCTGAAGTCAGCTGCAAAACAGGAGCTGGCTTGGTGGTAGCTTGGATCACAACCTGCTGTTACCATGGCCAAGGATCCAGAGGACCTGGATCTCTTTGGGGATTCTGGTCTCTGGTGAATCCACTGTGCCGTCTCTGAAAAATGCAATCTTGCTGTCTCAAACCTTAAGACATTTGTTTATATTTCCTCCATTTTTAGAATGACATCCTTAAATTTCATAGAATCATAGAATCACAGAATGGCCTGGGCTGGAAGGGACCTCAAAGATCAACCAGTTCCAACCCCCCTGCCATGGGCAGGGACACCTATTTCTGCTTCTATTTCTTTGCTTTCTGAAGGACTACTTGAAGGACAACCATGGAGAACCACTCTGAGATAGCTAAGTCTCATTTTGCACAAGCCAAGGACAGCTGCATAGTTTGCAGTACATCTTGTAACGGAAAAGCAAGGCTTGAACCTTTCTCAGGTTTCAAAGGGTTAATTTTCCCTTTCTCCAAAACAGTATTTCCATCATACAAGAGTGGATGTTGGCTGTTTGAAGAAAATACTCAGAGGATGTGGTTCCTCTGTCTCAGCTCCACTTCTCAAAAATTTGCAAAATGGAATCATCAGAGACAAGTGCTTGCTTCTGAATTTTCAATTAACACACCAAAAGAGCTTGGATAGCTTCTTCTCTTAAAGCTTTTATGTTTCACACTTCCAGGGTAGACATCAATGTAGAGAGTTATTATAGGCCATTTTACTTGTAACTCTGGTAATATGTCTGATCCATAACTCAAAGCAAAGCTAGAACTATATGGAGAATGAAAATGATTCCAGAATTTTGAATTTTCTAGAGATGTTTTTATCCTAGTTCCAGAAAGCTTCAATATTAAAGTGTTCTGCAAAATGAAAAATATATATTTTCAGATGGATCAATTCTTTCCAATTTAGATTTTTTTACCCATCGCACATATGTCTGTAAGAAACACAAAAATCAAAGTAAAAAGCTATTTCAAAAAGGAAAATATAAGACTTCAATTTAAAGAGGCCAAATAAGCTATTTTGACATTACCAGAGCCTATTATTCTGTTTTTTTTCTTACATAAATGAAATTTCAGTAAAAAAGACAAGACTTCACAAAGCATTTAAAGAGAGCTACACTGTTTTAATGAAAACATGTTCTGCTAATGGTTTCATTATCAACAGTAATCAAAATAATAGAAGGTTTTGTTTTTGTTAAAATAAAAAAAAAAGAGACTTTTAGGTAATAATGAGGTACAGCAGCACTCAGATAACTGGCACAGAGTGTATAATAGCATCTACTTCAGAATTTAGTTCTCAAACAGTCATTTATATTCTCCATCAGTCACTAGTTTTTCACATATGAAAGACAAATCCTCTTGACATTCTTCAGCTCTGGTAGGTAGCAAACAAATGTGAGTCTGAATTTTTAAATAAATGTTTTAATAAGAAAAATTTTCTACTGCTGAGATTAGATACTTCCCTATACTTTTTTTTTTTTCAGTTGATTTTACTGGAATTTTGCAATCTATTTATAGAAACACATCTCTTATTCCACTGAATTTGATGGAACTATGAGAGTTGCCTGCATGTTTGAAGGATAAGGATTTTAATGACTGAAGGACTTCAATGCATTTGGTCTAGCAGGCAATTATACTTCATGAAAACTGTTTTCAGTCAGAGTTAAAAACAACTCCCAGGTAATAGCCACCTTCTTGTTTAGTGATTTAGAAACACAACTAATTGGCAAACTTGGTATCATGCTATATTAAGTAAGTAATTTATTTTATCTTATTATGTCTGTTATCATATCCAATTTTCAAATTTGATTTGGAAATATGAAAAACATGAAGATCAGCTATAGGAACCACTTGCCCAATTGTGAAAATAAATAACAGGAATAAAGTGTGTCTTCCCATGCCATGAAACATCTCATCGAATACGTGACACCTTGCTGATGTAATTGACATTAAACAGCACATTAGGCTACTATCATTATAGGGTTCTCACTGCATCAAAATGTGTCTTAATGATTAGTGATATTATACAGGCTTTTTTCCGTATATTAATTTCTTACCTATGAGAAACAAAATGAAAACAATATATCAGTGCTCAAAAGCCAGCTTTTGGAAACTCCTGTTAATAAGAAGGACAGGTATCGTTTCTTCAGACAATAAAAGTATTCTTCGAATTGAAGCCTAGTTCATCCCATACAGTTAAACAAACAAAAAAAAGGATTCAACTCTAAAACAGATACTTCTGGGAAAAAATCAAACTAGTCATCTATTGAAAGGTTAATAAAAAGCAGAAAAGACATTTAAACCTTTTTTTTTTGCCAATTCTAGTGTTTTTCTCTGCTTTTAGTGGGTACTAAGTGAGCAGGTTTTAAAGGGCACAGAAGAAATATCAGCATTTTTTTTTCTATGTCATGAGTGATCTTTCATGACTATTGAATCAGAGAAAATGTTCAGTCTCACCTAGGTGTGAGATACCAGCAAGGCTAAATTACAAGTAAAAGAGTACTCCATTAATAATATTCCGAGATCATCTCCAAGTGTCCTGGTTTTGACTGGGACAGAGTTAGTTTTTCTTTTTAGCAGCTAGAAGAGCTCTGTGGTTTGGATTTACTATGGGATTTGTTATGAGAAGAACGTTGATAGGACACTGATGTTTATAGCTGCTGCTGAGACATCAAGGACTTTTCAGCTTCCCATGTTTTTGCTGGTGTGCAGGAGCACAACAGGCTGGGGGGGAGCATAGCCGAGACAAAGGGTTCACAACTCCCCTTATGATTTTAACTTAGACTTAGGATTGAGGGCCAAAGTGGCCAATGCAGGGATTCCATATCATGTAACGTCATTGCCCAGTATATACATGAGGGTTGACTGGGAAGAGGTAGTCTTGCTCTTCCAAGAACTCTCTTCTGAGGGCTCTCTATCTCAGACTTTCAGTCTCTCAGAGTTCTCTCTCTCTCTCTCTCTCCTTCTCTTTTTGGACCTCTTGCTCGTCCAGGATTGCAGTGTCAGGACTTCTGTTTCGGAATTATTTGCTGGGATGGGACAGGTGTTGGTCACTGGGTGGTGAGCAATAATACTGTGCAGCACTTGCTTGTATATATTATTATCTCTCTCAATATATGCTCATATATTATTATTATCATTATTACTTTTAATTTTAGGTTATTATTATCATTATTAAATTGTTCTTATCTCAACCCACTAGTCTCCTTTCTGTTTCCCCTCTAATTCTCTTCCCCATTCCCCTGGGGTGGGGGAAGGTGAGCAAGCAGCTTGTGGCATTTAGTTGCCAGCTGTGATAAACCACGACACCAAGTTAGGCCAAAGTATAAAAATTTTGTCTGATTTCTTCCATGAAAATTCAAGATGTGGAATAACAAGTTAAGATGAGGGCAACACTGTAATTTGTTTCTTAGGCTTCCCTACTAATCTCCCTGAATATAAAATATTCATTTCCAATACTTTCTCATATTTCCACTGATCTTTTTTCTGCAGCAGTGATGGTAAACTTTGAGTCTGATGCCAAATTTATTTTAAAAAGCAGTATAACTTTCTGTCAGCGGTTCCCATCCAAATCCCTGCTGATGTCAAATCTGGCAACAAATTCTCCACAGCTTTTCAGCACTAAACAACTACTGAACTCTGAAAATATTTAAATATTATTGAAAGATGTGTTTATCCACTGTGACACCGCTTCTACTTCCTAAATATCCATGTCTTTCCCCAAACACACCAGTTGACTTGCTGAAGACCACTTCTTCCATTCCCTGGCAGAGACACACCACTGCAGAGCACAGAGGATGGGAGGCTGTGGGCAGCACTCACTGCCTGCACCACCTCTGAATCAGTGGAAATTGTACGTACTTCTTATTTCTAAGCGTGGAAAAAAGGAGAGACTTTTACTGAAGCTTTTCTTGCTCCTCCCTTCTTCTCCTTTTCTCCTATTTCCATCTCTAGAAAGAAGGCGTCTCACTGCTGAGTAGCCTGGGCTGGTGATCCAGGAGTGGCTGAATAGGTGGATATGTTCCCTACTTTCATCAGGACGGGGAAAATGAAATGATCTGTTCTTGTTCATATTCGATCCTGACTGCCAGTCACGTTGTGGTGGAGGTGGCAGAGCACCTGGCTTGGGACCTGGCTGTGCATCAGGAGTTCCCAGCTGTGTTTTCCCTTTCCTTCTGCAGAAGCACAGAAGGAAGGCAAAAAGGCGTTGTGTCATCTGAGAGAGACTCTGTGTCATCTCCAGCTGGGAACTGTGTCCATTGCCTGCTGCCAGTGTGCTGAAAACCAGCCCTAGTGATAAAGATTGCAGGAGAGGTAGTCTGTTGGCAGCGTGTCCCCAGTCAGGACTTTGATGATATAGCTCCGAGGGCAAAGTCAGTTCCCAAAACTTTTCTGTCCGCATGGACTGTCCCTGCTCTTTCCAGAGCTGATACTGGTTGGGGGGTAGTAGGAAGCACCATGAACTCCAGTTCTTTTTGCAGACAATGGCAACAATTCAATGAAGAAGCGCGAATGGATGCACGACTGGAAAGAGGTGAGGGGCACGAGAGTGCCAACATGCAGGTCTGTGTATGACCTGCTATCACCTACAGATGTAATGCAGCCTCCATGTAGCAATGAGCTGGGGAAGGCTGCCTGTCCCCTGCTTCTGCTCAGAGATTTGTGTGCCTGTTACTGTGCACACGAGGGAATCAGCCACCTGCCTGGTAACGGTGGTATCTTGCAGGTGCCTTGCCTGGGGACAGCATCTATTTACAAAACACATTAGAAAAATGTCAGTCTGGGATGCATCGTTCACCTTTTAAATCATTGAACAATAATTAGCAGTGATTCAGATGCTGGTTGTGACAGTTTTCTGGAAGTATGTAATGCCTTTCTTAGATTATATATTTTATTGATATATTATATATGTTATATATTATGATTAAGTGTATGTAAAAATTATTTTATATATATAATGTATGCACATAAACACATTAGTACTTTTGTTAAAAATCACAGAAACATAGAATGTTTATGTAATGAAACATAGATAATGTCACCTGTCCCTGCCCTCTCTTTAATCCTGATCCATAAGCTCTTGGTTGGCTCCTCATCCATTCCCAGGTGGAGCTCCATGCACTCCTGCTGGTCATTGACATAGGGGACAAAACCTCCTCCTCGTCTCCCCTATCTATCCTTCCTAAAGAGCCTGTATCCTTCCATTCTGACACTCCAGTCACAGAAGCCATCCCGCCATGTCTCTGTGATGCCAATAACATCGTAGCCCTGCAGATGTGCACACATCACGAACTCTTCTTGTTTATTCTCCGTGCTACATGCGTTTGCATAGAGATGGGCCCCTGATGAAGCTGACTCACTGGCTGGAGTGGCTGGAATTCCTTTCTGCTGCTCTTCAGATGATCTCAGCTTGTCTCAGGCAAGCCTGATATTATCCCCCTTCCCGCTTCAAGTGTAGTTTGTAACCTCACTAGCTCATGAGCAAAGACTCTTGTGCCCCTGGAGAAAGGTGCATCCCATCTGGCGCCAGCAAGTCTAGTGCCCTGCAGACCATTCCACTATCAAAAAACCCAAAACTGTGGTGGTGACACCAGCCATGGAGCCATGTATTAATAGACTGGGTACATCTGTTTCTTCCAATGTTGTTGCTTTCAACTGGAAGGAGAGAGGAAAAAATAACTTGTGCTCCAGATTCCCTTACCAATTGTCCCAAGGCCCTGAAGTCTCTTGATTGCACTTGGACTATGCGTTGTGGCTTCATTGCCATCCCCATGGAAGAGCAGTAACAGGTGATAGTCCGAGGGCTGTACCAGGATGGGGAGTTTCCTAGCGATGTCCTTAACCCAGGCCCCAGCAGACTTCCCTTAGAGGAGGGTCTGCTCCGCTCAGAAGGGAGTCGCCTACAACTATAACCTGTCTTTTCTTGCTCATAGAGGTGGTTGTGATACAGGGGCTGGGCCTTTCTGACCCTGGCAACACCTCTGGTATAGATGGACCGTCATACACATCATATGTAAAGCCTTTTTATTTAAAAAAGATGGAGAGTATAAACCAATGTCAAATCCTGAAAAACACACATGACAAGGGAATGCCGCATAATCCACAGTCTCTGTTCTGTGGCAGGTGACTTTGAGGGGCTGCCAGAGGAATCTCATGACATTGAATAAAACTGACTGTGCAATCTAAGAGTTTACTTCCTAAGGAGGGAGTTCAGTTTGGATTTTGAATTTCTTACTTGAAGTGCAGAGTCTCCAACACACAGTATTTCTGTTGTTGTTGTTATTTTGATTTGGTTTACTCCCTATTTTGCATTGCAAATCTTTTGTCTAGAATTGTTAGCGAGGCTTTCTAACAGACAGCCCCTGTGGACTCAGTCGGCCCACTCACACATCAATTTGGTGAGCTGGCTAGCAGACGAAAGCACTATATTCTCCAGAAATAGCAGCCAGGTTGAAGTTGATATTTTCCTCCAATCTTTTCGAGCTTCTCCTGAATTAGCTCCAGCTGCCAGGCTAGCTCTGAATCAGGATGCAGAGACTCCCAACCAGAAGATCAAGCAGAAGAGGGCCCCCTGACCTCCTCGCATCCCAAATCAACTCTTTTATTGGTCTCTTTTCTGTTGAGAAGCCACCAGCAGTTGGGTATAGCTCCTTCTTCCAGGTAGAAGCCTGTGTGAATGTCTTGGGCATCCTCCTGCCCTTGCTGCAGGAACAGGACTCCAGCATTCTCACCTCTTACAGAAAAAAACGCGTACTGGCTTTTTATTTTCCTTTTGAATCAAGCAAGTAACTGGAATGCATTGCTCCAATCTGCAATTTATATTTAAACTTTTTTTTTTAGTGGATTCTCAGAAAATATCAGATGTCAGTCTTCAGCAGTTTGATTACACAACGCATTTTATTGCTTTCCCCTGGATTTTAAACCTCTGCTTTTTAGAGCTCATTTGTGCTATGACAATCTTCTGGTTTTTGCATCAAGAAGGTACAGCTTCAGTAATTAATGACTAGACTGTGTTCATCTTCGTTTATGATGAGTAAATCCTTACCTCATGCACTGTTTCAGTAATTTCAGAATAAATAAATGCTCAATATAGAAATTCTTCATTCTCCTGAAATAAATGGTAAAATATCCATCTATTTCAAGAGGCGGGATTTCATCCAACTTGACAAAAGATTACAATATTCTGGTGCTATGATATGAGAAGATATTTCATGCTAAAATATTTAAAGTGTATGATTACCTAAATCATATCCTGGTGACTTCTTATGAAGAAGAACTACAATTTTGCTAAAAGCAGAAAATTTGGAATCACTGTAAGGGGTAGCTCGATACATATTTTTGAGTGGGATGTGTCCCTTCTCTAAAGAAATTATGTCTAGTGCTTGCCAGAGATTCCCTCCAGCTCTCATGGCAGCAAAAATGTCAGCTACTAAAAAGGTGCCTGCGTCAGCAGAAGTGAGATACATTGTAGGATTCATGACACGCACAGCTTTGGAGCAGGATGGCTACAGTAGATTGAGAATCTAACCTTGCAATATTTACTGAGTACAGCATGACTTAGATGACTTTTTTCCCCTTTTTTTCCCTTTTTTTTTCCCCCTCCCCACTGTTCTTTGAAGGCATTTAGAAATAAGCTAGTGCTGGAAATATTTTATGGGTTTTTTGCTTACACGAAATATATTTTTACAACTTTTCTCTAGAAAATGATAACATGATCTAAGTGGTTTCAAAATAAACCTACAATACCTGCTCTGAAGGAAAAAGATCTACCTAAGGAAATTCTGTTTGTGGATCTTTAAAATGTCCTCTGGATTTTATTACTACACGATCTATAGCAATTTCGTATAGGGGCAACAGAGGGTTCCCCTCTTCTGTGTTTGAGGGGAAATTATTAGACTTTCAAATGTTTTTATAATAATTTTTTGGTGGGAATAGTTTAAGAATAACTCAAAAAGAGAAGACTTTTAAAATGCAATTGAGTGCTGTTAAAAAAAAAAGGAGAATGATATGACAGATCTTTTAGAAGCCATAGAGAGGAGATCACAGTCTTCAAAGATTTGTATTCAAGTGTTTTCACCAAAATATTCTGCTACTGGGTAGAAAAAGGTATCTAAAGCTAAAGCTGGTTCACTACAATTACTTGCTTTTTTTTTTCCACTAAGAAACTCATCACAAATTAAATTGATGGAAATTGATGCACATGTTTCTTCTCCCAGGAGAAGATCTGTAGCTTAGTAGTGTATTATATTTTAGAGTGTTTAGAGTGTTTTTCCTGACCTAGGTGATACTACAGGTCTTTTCATAAAGTGGAATAGCAGATGAACTGAATGGAAGTTTCATCCTAACATTTAGAAAGGGAAATCTCAGTGTTTAGAAGTTTTGCTGCCACTAAAAATCTAGAAGTAGGTAATCATTCCTCCTAGAATGAGGAATAGGGTTATGATATTTATTTCTGCAGCCTCTTCAGAAAGTAAATGTTGCATTATCGCTCAACACATAGTACTTGTATTGCCTCCAGATCAGCAGGTACAATAAAAAAATCAAAATTTCTATTTAATAATTAGTTTTGTCGTTTCTCCTCATACCCGTACACATAGGTACACTATTTTCAGTAATTATGAAAATTACTCTGAAAGACATCTTTTGGTACCCTCAAGAGTACAGACAGGAGCTGACATAAAGCTGATTTCAGAATGGAAACAAATTTCACCTCTCCTCAAACATCAGCAATTTAAGGACCTGATTTGTCCCACCAGTAATAGTCGACTGTCCAAACTCCTTATTAAAAAAGAGTCTAAAACCAGTCAGATTGTTCTTATAATTTTGGGGACAAACCTACTTTGGAAATTTTTCAACAGAATGTTAATGTTTCTCTTTTGGCTTTGACTGTAATTCTCTTCTCTTCTGCCATACTCTTCATACCCACATCATCCTGCACTTCTTTCATCTGCTTCCAAATATTACCATCTAACAAAAAAAATCTCTAATAAAGGTCACAACACAGTCACGTATCAATGTGATTTTTGGGAAGGATGCTAGACAAATTATTGTGACTTCTCCAACATCATCTGCAGGGGCAGCAGTAGATGTTGATTGCCACACTTTATAGGCAGCCACAGGGAAGGGACTTCAGCTCTGCCAAGGCAAATGGTTTTGACTGTTCAGCAGCATGTACATTTACATGCCCAGCCACCAACAGGTCTCACCTTAACAATACTGCAAAGGAACCTCCTTCTTATGACTCCCTCCACTTCCCTGTATGAAGTGAGTCTCACTCTTGTTGCGTTAAGGAAAGACATCATCAAAGTCTGTCTCTTTGAAAATAATTATGTTAGCTGGGATTCAATCTTGGGAAGCCATTCACATCTTTCCAGAAAATTAATCCACAATGCAGAAAAGTCAAGGCAAATGCTTTTCAGAGTTTGTTCTTCTGCATAAATTTCTACTGAGAAACATCTTTCCATTGCTAATGTGGTGATAACTTGACATTCATGTAACTTATTGCATATTGAAAGGATGTGGGTGATTTTTAAAAGCAGTTTTCAAGATTCCCCTGGAAAAAAATGAAACTGGTAGAGATTATTTAGTCAGCTCACTTTCCTTAAGGCATCTGCTATGGAAATAGGAGAAATTGTTTAGTTCTTTGGGAATGAAAATGTGTTGCTGAGATATTATCGTCATTGTCTTACTTGTAATTATATCCTTAAAACACATATCCGAGACATATCTACTCAGATAAAGGCTTTGGCTTACAACACCTAAAATGTGGAGATATGTTAGGGCCTCCAAGTAGTTAATGTGATTCTGACCCTAACTGTTCCCCATTTTAAGACAGAATGCATAACAAAAAAGTCCAGATGTGATGCCAACGTTTTTATAATTGTTTAGGTATCGAACAGATACCTTAAACTGAAGATTTGTGTGGCCTTCACTGAGCCCTCCCATCCTCTAGCAGTTTTTAACAATGGTACTAAAATTCAAGTTTCAGTGAAAAACTGTATTTGAAATTTTAATCTTCAATATGTTTTGACCAGTGAGAACACATATCTTGGCAGGTCCAGGTATCCTAGCCCTACAACCTCACTGCACTAGCTAGCATGATTCATTACCCAAAAAGTAACAGCAGGATGGTATTTTTGATCAAAAAACTAAATTGAAAGAACATTTGTGTGGGGAGTCTGGGTTTTTTGGACAGGTTTCAGGTTTACGAAAGAAGGATGGATGCTTCATGGTCCACCTGTGCTCTCCAAGCATCGCTTGAGGATGTGCATACTCTTCCAGGGGTGCATGTTGCAGATCAAACTCGGGGCCTTGGGTCAATTTGTGCATGTTGATTAGTCCTCACTCTGTTCTCGCATCCTGAAGAGCAAAATGTGCCTGTGATGGGTCTGTGCACACCCCACAATATTTCCGCTTCCTGCATGCAGCTTGTGCCCCGTGCTTGACTCTCAGCAGCCCCACATGAACCCTGTAATTGTGCCGAGGGCACAGCTGCGTCCACTGCACACCAGCACAGTCTGTTCAGTACGTGCGTCAGCAAGGCATTGCCTGCTAGCACTCTCCCAGTACTTCCATCGTCATCATCACCGCGCTCCTGTTGCATGCTGCTGTGACTGCTGGCGAGGCTTTTGCCTTCCCAGGGGTGCTGGCGAGGCTTTTGCCTTCCCAGAGGTGCTGGTGCTCCCCCAGCTCTGCTTCCCAGGACAGTGCTGCTCCTGAGCTGGCAGGAGCAGTGTGGGAACCTGTGATGGCCAGAACCAAGAGGACCTGGAGCCTGCAAGGGTCATACTCTGCCACGGGACCTTGCACAATGGGCTGTGGGTGCAAAGCTTTTGTACGTCTCTGGCTAATTTTACAGGTTACCTGCCACCCAGCCCGTGAAAATCCATTTTGCTTGAAAAGAAGGCAATTGTGCAATGCCTTTGGCACATCTCTGGCTGAGGAGAGATTTCTTATCACCCTAGTGTGACATACGAGCTGCATTGCATACTCTTTATGAAAGTTAAAAATAAATGTGGAGTGACATGCAGTGTCAGATAGCATGCCTCCAGCTGCCAGTTTGAATGGAGCCCTGTTGATTATAACACAAGCTTGGCACCTAGCTCACGTGTAAACACCTATATTTAGCTACCTACCTACAGGTGTCTTAATCCCAACTCTTTGTGGTTGGAATCGGTTACCTGAACATAGACATTTAGTGCCATTTCAAGGGCAGCAGACTTGAAATGCCCTAGGACATTTGAGACATCTGAGACATCTGATATCTCAAATTACGTTAGTCACTACTATTTAGGTATCATTCTCTGTCTCCAGCCTAAAGTCTGAGAAACAAGGGGCACAAATCCTTTCTTGTCCATCCCACCAGTTTCTTGGACAAACTGCAGTCTCTTTGAATTCATCACAAATTTGAAATAAAGCATGTGTGTAAAATCTAAGAAGGATCACAGTTACTGAAAGGAATCATATAGATGAAGAAAATTAACACATAGTATCAAGAAAACCTTAAGATTCATTTTTAGGGGTGAGAAAAGACTAACTTCTGATACAGAATAATGCCTTTGGGGATAAAGAAATTTTATGACTTAAAAGTTTCAACAAGATCACAATGACAAATACGCTAGGGAAGAAATTTATATTGAAGTCATAAATAAGACTCTCTAACTGCTAGAAGTGACAGAAAAGAAAAAGCTGCAACTGCAAGGTTTTATAGTCAGAGTAGCTTTCTGTACTTGGGGAATGTAGAATATTTTCAGTATAAACAAAGAAAAATTGATTTAAATTCTGGGAAAAAGAATTCTTGGTGAGATACAGGACTCAAAATTATACATGAAAAAGGTAGTTTAAAAATATCGTAGATCCATACAAGGTATCTCACTTGTTTGAAATCATGCTGCAGTTAATTTCTAGCTCCCCATCATTCGAGGTTTATTTATGCATACAACTCCAGTAATAGTAAAAAAAAAAAAAAAAAAGAAAGAAGAGATCTTTCATAATTACTAAGAGAGAATGCAAACTTATGCCTGAATCCAGGAATGGTACCCAGGTGTTGTAGGTAAGTTCCTACTTTCAGTGGGACAGTGAAAATTATTTTATGAACTGGTGATCATTATTCTTATGAACCTGGGGGTGAGTCTAAATACTGCTATAGTTTTGCTTCTTTATACTTAATATTCGTCAAACCTGGCATCCCTTTTTCTGGTGAGATGCCCTAGTTCACCAGGAGCAAGGATTTCATCTTCATTCTCCCTCTGAACTACTGCATATTGACTTCTTCCAGGCAAGTGGAACAAGTCCCAGAGGAAATATGAATTTTCCCACCCTGCCTTGGGCAATTGGCTGTGGTGGCCTCAGACGTGAGTCAAACTCCTCTCACAAATGTCCAATGCCAGAAGTAATCACAAAAGTGCTGAAAAAGTGAGGGTGATGGCAACTGAGGAGTCTGCATCCACTGTTTTTCCTTGTTACATCTTTTGTGGAGCCCAATCAATCAAAAAAATAAAAAAGATTCTGCTTGAAACAGTAGTTTTGTCTAAATGCAAATTGCCAGATTCACAAGTGGTGTCAGCTGAGCCCGCTCCACTGCATGCAAGAGCGTTGCACTTAACCAGTCAACATGTGCGCTCAGAAATGTTGGGAGGGGAGAATGTCTCACCCTCTGGTCTTTGCAGTAATTCCTATGTCCATAGTCATAGAATCATAGAATCATAGAATCAGAGAATGGTTTGGGCTGAAAAGGACCTTAAAGATCATCTAGTTCCAACCTCCCTGCCATAGACAGGGACATGTTCCGCTAGACCGGCTTGCTCAAAGTCTCATCTAACCTGGTCTTGAATGCTCCCAGGGATGGGGCATCCACAACTTCTCTGGGCAACATGTTCCAGTGCTTCACCACCCTCAGAGTGAAAAATTTCGTCCTTAGATCTAACCGAAATCTCCCCTCTTTCAGTTTAAAGTCATTGCCCCTTGCCCTATCACTACCTGCTCTTGTAAAAAGTCCCTCTCCAGCTTTCTTGTAGGCCCCCTTTAGGTACTGGAAGGCTGCTAGAAGGTAATTTAAGATAATTATATAATAATTTAATTCAATTTTATAAACAAAATAAATATTTTTTATTTAATTCTACAATTTTAGCTGTTTCCAGAGAAGACCATAGCTGTTGTAAAGGAGCTAAATCATTCCACAAAATATGAAAATAGACAAAATAGTCAATCGGAGCTCGAAAGTGCATTGTGCCAAGTTGCTGCCCAAAGTTGCAATTAGAGCAAGCAGGGGGTTTTTAAACAGGCAGATATTCAAACAATAATACATCGACAGGAGGCCATGGCAATGCACAATCAGCCACTGACTTTGTACCTGTAATTTAGAAGAGTAGCTGATGTATGAAACAGAAATAGTTTATTTCCAAGGGAGATATGCAGAGAAAATCAAACCTTCTCTGACTGCAAGCAGATCCAGAGCAGGCAGCTGTACCAGCACATAGGACATGGTGTCTGGGGGCCATCTGTGCCCCAGGCTCCCAGCTGGTACTGCCTACGGTGCAGCCCTGCGCATAGCCCCAGCCCTCACGTCAGCCCCACGGTGCAGTGACAGCCCTGGACCAGCACGTGCCAGGGAGGGCTCTGGCCTGAGGGACCTGGGAGGATGTCGGTGGGTGCTGTAATTGGTGGGACATCACTACTGAGGCAGCTGAGAGGGTGCTTGCAGAGCATGAAATTCACAGTGGTAGAGGATGTCAGACTGGAAAGTTGTTATTTAGTGGTTAGAAGTAGTAACTCATGGTAGGAAGGTTTTTCTCTACTAATAGGAGGTGTAGAGATCATAGAATCATAGAATCATAGAATCGTTAGGGCTGGAAGGGACCTTCAAAGGTCATCTAGTCCAACCCCCCTGCAACAAACAGGGATATCTCCAACTAGATCAGGTTGCTCAGGGCCTCATCCAACCGGGCCTTGAACGTCTCCAGGGATGGAGCATCCACCACCTCTCTGGGCAACCTGTTCCCGTGTTCTACAACTCTCATGGTAAAAAATTTTTTCCTAATATCCAACCTGAATCTACCTCCCTCTATTTTAAAACCATTACCCCTTGTCCTATCACAACAGGCCCTCCTGAACAGCCTCTCCCCATCTTTCTTGTAGGCCCCCTTGAGGTACTGGAAGACCGCTATAAGGTCACCCCGGAGCCTCCTCTTCTCCAGGCTGAACAGCCCCAACTCTTTCAGCCTGTCCTCATAGGAAAGGTGCTCCAGCCCTCTTATCATCCTCGTGGTCCTCCTCTGGACCCTCTCCAACTGGTCCATGTCCTTCTTATGTTGGGGACTCCAGAACTGGACGCAATACTCCAAGTGAGGTCTCACGAGGGCAGAGTAGAGGGGGAGAATCACCTCCCTTGACCTACTGGCCACGCTCCTCTTGATGCAGCCCAGGACGCGGTTGGCCTTCTGGGCCGCAAGAGCACATTGCCGGCTCATATTGAGCTTCTCGTCCACCAGTACTCCCAAGTCCTTCTCCTCAGGGCTGCTCACGATCCATTCTCCGCCCAGTCTGTATTTGTGCCTGGGATTGCCACGACCCAGATGTAGGACCTTGCACTTGGCCTGGTTAAACTTCATGAGGTTGGTACGGGCTCACCTCTCCAGCCTGTCGAGGTCCCTCTGGATGGCATCCCTCCCTTCCAGCGTGTCGACGGCACCACACAGCTTGGTGTCATCGGCGAACTTGCTGAGGGTGCACTCCATGCCACTGTCCACGTCACCGACAAAGATGTTGAAGAGGGCCGGGCCCAACACGGACCCCTGAGGGACGCCACTCGTGACCGGTCTCCACTTGGACATCGAGCCATTGACCACCACTCTCTGAGTGCGGCCATTGAGCCAATTCCTTATCCACCGAGTGGTCCATCCATCAAACCCATGCCTCTCTAGTTTAGAGAGAAGAATGTCGTGCGGGACAGTGTCAAAAGCTTTGCACAAGTCCAGGTAGGTGACATCCGTTGGTCGACCCTTGTCCACTGATGCTGTCACCCCATCGTAAAAGGCCACCAAGTTGGTCAGGCACGATCTGCCTTTGGTGAAGCCATGTTGGCTGTCACCCACCACCTCCTTGCTCTCCATGTGCCTTAGCATGGTTCCCAGGAGAATCTGCTCCATGACCTTGCCAGGCACAGAGGTGAGGCTGACCGGCCTGTAGTTGCCCGGGTCCTCCTTGTTCCCCTTTTTAAAAATGGGGGTTATGTTCCCTCTCTTCCAGTCATCAGGGACCTCACCAGACCGCCACGACTTCTCAAATACAATGGCCAGTGGCTTGGCAACTTCATCCGCCAGTTCCTTCAGGACCCGCGGATGGATCTCATCGGGTCCCATGGACTTGTGCACCTTCAAGTTCCTCAGATGTTCCTGAACCTGCTCTTCAAGTACAGTGGGCGGTGGTTCATCCTCACAGTCCCTGCTAGTTCTTTCCACAGCTTGGGTGGTAAGACAAGAGGCTTTATCAGTGAAGACTGAGGCAAAAAATTCATTGAGTACCTCAGCCTTCTCTATGTCCCGGGTGACCAGAGCACCAGTATCCTTCCGGAGGGGGCCTACATTCTCCTTGGACTTCCTTTTGTCCCCTACATACCTATAGAAGCATTTCTTATTGCTTTTTATATCCCTTGCCAAATTCAATTCCTTCAGGATGTAGAATAGCTCCTGCTCCTCGTGTTGTTCAATGACTCTTCTTCTGCAAAAGCCAAAGGAGAATTTTGGTTGCAGGGGAGGGGTTCTGTGTGGGAGTAGTGTTCATGGGTCAGCATGGGAGAATCGACCTACAAGTGAGCACTCCTCTGAAGAAACACTCTCAGTCTGAAGAGGAAGAGTTGTTTTACCAAGGGCATGAAAAAGCACCAATAAAAATTAAATATTAATGTCTTCAGGGTAAGAACTGAAGCACATAGTTTGTCCAGAGAATTTGCGGATGCCTCATCATTGGACATGTTCAACGTCATATTGGATGGGATTTTGAGAGCCTAATCTAGTGAAAGGTGTTCCTACCCATGGCAGGGGAGTTGGACTAGATGATCTTTAAAGGTTCCTTCCAACCCAAACCATTCTATGACTCTATATTTCAAGTCAGCATGCTTAGCCCTCCATCAAGGGAAGGTTTACGGAGATGCAAACTGTGAGCTAAGCATATTCTCTGCTAAGATGCTAAGGAAAGGGAGTGGGTCATTTGGATCAGAATTGGAGAAGAAAGCAGGCAACAAATATATTCTTTTCCTGTTCATACACTGGGAACATAGTCTTTCAACAACATCATTTGGTAGCTCAATACTTAATTTGATTTCCATTTTGCTGCATTAGACAACGAAATATATTGAAATATAATTTTTAAGGGACAGTACAAAGAGGCATCAGATTCTTGTCAATGGTTAAACAGCTGGGAGACTAAGACGATTTTTACTAAAAATCAACCTTTCTTTATATGTGTGTTTCTTCATAGATGTCAGAGTCTGGGGGCTGAAATTACTCATGTTTTGAACTTTCTGAAAGTGATAATTTTAGGAAAGTCTGAGCAATAGTAACTGAAAAAATCAGAAAAGCTAGAATTTTTTACACTCAGTGCAGAGTAGTACGGTGTTCATTTCACATATTGTGTTACACAAACAATAGTGTAGCTATTGATTTTGCATAATTTCACCTTGACTTTGTCCTCTGCTGTTTCTTACCTTGTCTGTTTCTCTACATGAAGGAGAAACTTAAGAAAAACAGTTTACAGCACACTGAGAAATAATAAGAAGTGAAAAAGACTGAACAAAGGCTGATAGCTGAAGGCTGCATTTTGGAAGGTATGTGGCACTAATCAAGTCACATATTAAATGATAAATTTGGATTTAGATGCAAGACAAAACACCTCAAGACTGTTGTGAAGTTCCCAAAATTAACCTTTGGACAACGCCATTATATTTTTCTTGAGGAAAGGAACCTACCTGTCCAGAATAACATGTATTAGGAGTGGACACCTAAGCCCAGCAAGACATGCAAAAAAAGTGACCCAAGATAGAAAAGTATATGAGAGCTCAAAATAAATTCCACAAGCAGAAAAAACTACATATCCTTTGCTAAACAGTATTGACAATGCCAAGCATGTGGAAAAAGATGCAAAACCTCGGACGCACACTTCTGTTGTGTGTACGCACAGGAGGAGCAATGAACACCACTGTACCACCAGCTCAAACAAGCCTCATAGGACAATGATGCAGCAGATGACAAATGGACAGTCAGCCTGAGAGCTAATGGGACACATTACTCATAACACAGTCAGAGGAGCAGAAGCCCAAGTGGTGCCAAAAGCAAACATGTTTGATCCAAGGATAAAAACAGCAACAGCCTTATAGACAGAAGAAAACAGACCGCCAAAATCCAAGTCTGGGGTAAGAAGATAGGGAAGTAGGCTCTTTGCCTTAGGACTATACAGCAACGAGGAGAACCAACAAACATCCAGGCACGCGCAATTCAGCGCAGAAAAAGGGCCCTTCATTTAGATGTCAAGTCCAAGAAGCTAAACAGTCACATTAAAATGGAACATTTTCTATTACCTAGAAAGGAGAGGAATATTTAGGGAAATGGTAAATACAAGAGATTTTTTCCGCCCTTAATGAACCAAGAGGCTGTAGTAAATTGATATCCCGATAAAGACAAAACACTCATTCTGGCCCTTAAAAAAGGAAGAGATTAAATGGGTCGATGAGATTTCAGTCATGAGTTGTTATGATGATAAATGCAAAACAAGTTTGTTCACTGATGGCTCTAAGAAAAGCATTGCACAATCCTTTACAATGGTGTGGTCAAAACTTAAAAACCCCAATAGAATAATCATCACAGGAATGAACAAAATCCAAGCTTTCAATAAACTCAAATAAAGAATGTGGCTTTGGTCTCAGTCCATGGGTGAAAAATGTTTCATATTTTTATTTATGGGAGGCCACTATTAGCTGACACTGACCATAAACCACTTTTTGACAGTGCCAAAAGGGGCTTGGCAAACCATTCTGCTGCCGCTAAGAATAGAGCTTGTTTTTTCAGCTACAAATGTATGATTTGCAAATTGAACACCAAGTGGGGAAAGAATTAGTGGTTGCAGATGCAGTCAGAGCATTTTGACAGTGCAATGGAGCTAAGTCAAGAGGTATATTATGTACTGTGAATCTAATTTAAAATGTGGTCTGGTTTCAGGTGAAAATGAGGACTATTATACCTGGCACTATTGTTAGGAACAAGACCCTACAAAAAATAGCCCTGGAGAATCAGTACAGTGTATTCCTAGACCCCATTGTAAGGGAAGGCTTTCAGTACTGTTGAGATTTTATTTGAAAGCACCAAGATAATGATTGCCAAGCTATTACAGAAAAAAATTGCTTCAAAGGATAGGTGTAAGGATGATTTACAGAATCAAAACCTAAGAGTAGGACAAGACTTTAATGTTGACCTAAAAAAGAACAATTGTTTTCATTATGACTGTTTGGCTTGCAAAAAGTACAAAGAATATATATATCTCAAGTCATCTGAAAGAGCCAGTGCTTGTATATAGGAAGACTCGATCCATTAAGGAATTACAGGCAGAAATTTTTTTGCATTATATATATTTGTTTATGATGAGGCTTTTTTAATACTTGTTCTGCCTTCGCTGAGATCACAATATTAGACAATAACTATGCTTAAACAAATGATCATACACATTTATTTTTGTGGAATGTAGTATTCCTGGCCTGACTACAGCATGCATTTCAATAGGCATGACTTTGCAGTGAAATTTGAATTTAAAAACATAATTAACTAGCCCAAATTACCTCTAGCCTAAGTAGTTGGAATAAGTTAGTGACAAATATATAGTACTTGCCTAAAAAGACACTGAGATTGACATGCATCTGTACTTAATACTGTTCAGTTAAAGTAAGAATATCACTAAGGAAGTATAGTACTTTTTTTTTCCCTGCAGAAAACTGAAACAAGATATCTTTGCTGCTATACACTGATATCAGGCATGGGAATTTTTGGAAACAAGCAAAAAAAAACCACCAATATAAAATTTCATATGGTTTGGAATGCAATTCTTTTAAATTCCATTGCAATAACACTGGGTTAGCTCTATCTTTTGATGAGATGGTTACTCAGGATGGGTAAATACAATTAAGAAACATAAAATATCTCGATTTACTGCCAAAAGTATGGCCACAGGTTATCTACTGTGGAGAAGGTGGCTGCAGGCAGGCCACAAATACAGCAGGATGAGATAGTTGCACCAAAGCACAGCAAAGCCAGAAAGAGTGAATGTACCACTGCCAAACAAAACTGGGGTATTGCTATGGGAGAGCCATAGGTCTAGCAAAATCATAAACAGCAGGGAAGTTTTAATGTACATGAGTATGAAACACATGGAAAAAAATAACTCTATCTAGCCATACTCACTGAAAAACTCTAAATCTCTTATTACATGTCATGAAACGGACCATGGGAGCATTGCGGATTATTCTAGGAAGATGTCTGCTCCACACTTAAACAAAAAATTACAAATTATTAGAAAAGGGAAAGAATCAAATAAAAGAAAAGAGAAAATTAAAAATATGATGCTACTGTCTGTCCACATCTTGAGCATTACATACGGTCCTGTCCTCCCAGCCCATGGACATGTCTAATAGAATAAGGACAGTGGAAGTTGACAGCAGAAGGTGACAAGGATGAGTAGGAGTAGGAAACAACTACTTTGCAAGTAGAGAGATTAGCATTCTTTAGCACAGAAAAAGATTCCTTAGGTGAATATTTTAAGAGTATATGAAATCATTAGCACCATGGAGAACATGAAGAAGGAGTGGTTATTCACTAGTCACTACACAGGAATAAAGAAATTAATCTAAGCAGCAAATTTAAAGCAAACAGATGTAGTCAAAACTGTAAGTGTTGTGGAATGATTGCTGCAGGATGATAGGGAATCCAGAAAGCTAAATTGGTTTCAATTTACTTTGATAAATGCGTAGGTGAAAAGACCACTGAGAACCATTAACAGCACAGGTAAGAACACTGCCAGCTGCCAGGTTGTAGGAAGTTGGGATAGCAAAGGTTCAGCAAGGGAAGCATGACATTATGGTACCCTTTTCTCACCATCTCTTACTAAGAACACAGACAGGACTATGGACTGTATATACATCTGACTTTGGCCTCAGCATAACTCCACCCAGGTCTTGAGTAGTGGTAGTGTCCAGCACCTATTCTTTAGAATATACGGAGGGAACTCCACAAAATCCATGAAGACCCAAAAGACCACAAGCTAGAGGTTCCTGAGAATATTTTAAGGAGGAACAGAAAGAAAGAGCTCTAATGAAAGCAAGATCCATCTATTTTGTTGTCCATAGAGAGTTTATTGAAATGTCAGATTCAGAGAGAAAAGTCATAGAATCAGAGACCATTTGAGGCTGGATGGCACCTCTGGATATCATTTAGTCCCTGCTCACAGCAGTGTCAGCTACAGCTCATTTCCTGGGACTGTGTCCAGTTGGGTTTTGAACACCTCCACAGATGGAGACCTCACAATATCTCTAGGCATCCTGTGCCAGTGCTTGATAACCCTCAGAGTAAAGAGCAGAATATTTTTTCTTATGTTTAAATGGAATTTCCTTTATTTGCTTTTTGTGCCAATTGCATCTTGTCCTGCCACTGAATCATAGAATCATAGAATCATAGAATGGTTAGGGCTGGAAGGGACCTTCAAAGGTCATCTAGTCCAACCCCCCTGCAAGGAACAGGGATATCTCCAACTAGATCAGGTTGCTCAGGGCCTTGTCCAACCTGGCCTTGAACGTCTCCAGGGATGGAGCATCCACCACCTCTCTGGGCAACCTGTTCCAGTGTTCTACCACTCTCATGGTAAAAAATTTTTTCCTAATATCCAACCTGAACCTACCTCCCTCTATTTTAAAACCGTTACCCCTTGTCCTATCATAACTGGCCCTCCTGAACAGCCTCTCCCCATCTTTCCTGTAGGCCCCCTTGAGGTACTGGAAGACCGCTATAAGGTCACCCCGGAGCCTCCTCTTCTCCAGGCTGAACAGCCCCAACTCTTTCAGCCTGTCCTCATAGGAAAGGTGCTCCAGCCCTCTTATCATCTTCGTGGCCCTCCTCTGGACCCTCTCCAACTGGTCCATGTCCTTCTTATGTTGGGGACTCCAGAACTGGACGCAGTACTCCAAGTGAGGTCTCACGAGGGCAGAGTAGAGGGGGAGAATCACCTCCCTCGACCTGCTGGCCACGCTCCTCTTGATGCAGCCCAGGACGTGGTTGGCCTTCTGGGCCGCAAGAGCACATTGCCGGCTCATATTGAGCTTCTCGTCCACCAGTACTCCCAAGTCCTTCTCCTCAGGGCTGCTGTCGATCCATTCACCACCCAGTCTGTATTTATGCCTGGGATTGCCACGACCCAGATGTAGGACCTTGCATTTGGCCTGGTTAAACTTCATGAGGTTGGTACGGGCCCACCTCTCCAGCCTGTCGAGGTCCCTCTGGATGGCATCCCTCCCTTCCAGCGTGTCGACGGCACCACACAGCTTGGTGTCATCGGCGAACTTGCTGAGGGTGCACTCCATGCCACTGTCCACGTCACCGACAAAGATGTTGAAGAGGGCCGGGCCCAACACGGACCCCTGAGGGACGCCACTCGTGACCGGTCTCCACTTGGACATTGAGCCGTTGACCACTACTCTCTGAGTGCGGCCATTGAGCCAATTCCTTATGCACCGAGTGGTCCATCCATCAAACCCATGACTCTCTAGTTTAGAGAGAAGAATGTCGTGCGGGACAGTGTCAAAAGCTTTGCACAAGTCCAAGTAGATGACATCCGTTGGTCGACCCTTGTCCACCGATGTTGTCACCCCATCGTAAAAGGCCACCAAGTTGGTCAGGCACGATCTGCCTTTGGTGAAGCCATGTTGGCTGTCACCCACCACCTCCTTGCTCTCCATGTGCCTTAGCATGGTTCCCAGGAGAATCTGCTCCATGACCTTGCCAGGCACAGAGGTGAGGCTGACCGGTCTGTAGTTGCCCGGGTCCTCCTTGTTCCCCTTTTTAAAAATGGGGGTTATGTTCCCTCTCTTCCAGTCATCGGGGACCTCGCCAGACCGCCACGACTTCTCGAATACAATAGCCAGTGGCTTGGCAACTTCATCCGCCAGTTCCTTCAGGACCCGCGGATGGATCTCATCAGGTCCCATGGACTTGTGCACCTTCAAGTTCCTCAGATGTTCTCGAACCTGGTCTTCAAGTACAGTGGGCGGTGGTTCATCCTCACAGTCCCTGCTAGTTCTTTCCACAGCTTGGGTGGTAAGACAAGAGGCTTTACCAGTGAAGACTGAGGCAAAAAATTCATTGAGTACCTCAGCCTTCTCTATGTCCCGGGTAACCAGAGCACCAGTATCCTTCCGGAGGGGGCCTATGTTCTCCTTGGACTTCCTTTTGTCCCCTACATACCTATAGAAGCATTTCTTGTTGCTTTTTATATCCCTTGCCAAATTCAATTCCTTTAGGGCTTTAGCCTTCCTCACTTGATCCCTGGTCACTCTTACAGCTTCTCTGTATTCCTCCCAGGCTATCTGTCTCCGCTTCCACCCTCTGTAGGCTAACCTCTTCATTTTCAGTTGGTCCAGGAGCTCCTTGCTCATCCACGCCGGCCTCCTGGTCTTTTTGCCACTAAGAGTCTGGCTCCATCTTTCCTCCCTCTCATCAGATATTTATACAGACTGGTAAGATACCCCTGAGCCTTCTCTTCTCCAGGCTGAACAGTTCCAGCTCTCTCAACCTCTCCTTATACTTGTCTCAATCCCTTCGATGTCTTTGTGGGCTTTTGCTGAACTTGCTCCAGCATGTCCATGTCTCTGTTGTACAGGGAAGCCCAGACTTCAATTCAGCACTCTGGATGTGTCTCATCAGAGCTGAGGAGAGGAGAAGGATCACCTCTCTCAACCTGATGGCAATGCTCCCCACCATGCAACCCAGGATGTTTTTTGGCCTTGCTTGTTGCAAGGGAGCACTGCTGGCATATGTTCAACTTGGTGTCCACCAAGACCCCTAATGCCTTCTCTGCCAAACTGTTTTCCAGTCCATTGGCCTCCAGCATAGAGGTATATTCCCACTGCCACATGGGGTTATTCCTCCCCAGGTGCAAGACTGGGCATTTCTCTTTGCTGAACTTCATGAGATAACCATTAGCCCTTTTATCCTTTCTGCCAAGGTCCTTCTGAGTGGTGACACGCCCGTTTGATGTACCAGCGCACTCCTCCCAGTTTTGTATCATCTGCAGACTTGCTGAGGATGTACTCTGCTCCGTCATCCAGATCATTAACGAAGGTGTTAAACAACACTGGCCTCAGTATTGACCCTTGAGGTGCATCACTAGTGACCGGTCTCTGGATGAGCTTTATGCCACAGACAGATCAAAACCTTTTCAGCCCAGAACTTCAGCCAGTTTTTTGATTTACCTCACTGTCCACCTATCTAATCTATACTTCCTCAGTTTATCTATGAGGATGTTACGAGAGGTAGTGTCAAAAGCCTTACCAGAGGCAAGATAAACAACATCTACCATTCTCCCTTCATCCACTGAGCCAGTCATTGCATTATAGCAGGCCGTCAGGTTGATTAGGAATGATTTCCTCTTTGTAAATTCATGATGATTGTTCCCAGTCACCATCTTGGCTGGGATGCTTAGATATAATTTTCAGGATTAGTTGCTCCAGGATATTCCCAGGGTCAAGCTGAGACTGGCAGGCCTGTAGTTACTGAGATCCTCCTTCTTGCCCTTCTTGAAGACTGGAGTGGTATTTGCCTTCCTCCAGTCTTCAGGAATCTCCCCTGATCACCATGACCTTTCAAAGGTAATCTAAAGTGGCTTCACAATGATACTACCAGGTCCTTCAGCACTCATGGGTGCATTCTGTCAGGTCCCATGGACTTGTACATGTCCCGTTTCTTTAAATGCCTCCTGATGTGATCAGCCTTCAGCATAGGTAAGTCTCCATTGCTCCAGAATTTCCCGCTCATCTCAGGAGCCTGGGATACTTGAAGACTGTTCTTGCCACTAAAGACAGAGGGCAAGTGTCACTGAGTACTTCAGTGTTTTTCCATGTCCTTTGTCATCGGGCCACCTGCCCCATTCAGCAGTGGGCACACATTTTCACTTGTCTTCCTTTTGCTGTTGTTCTACCTGCTGAAGCATTTTTTTGTTGCCCTTTACATCCCTGTCTAGATTCAACTCCATGTGGATTTTGGCTTTCTTAACCCCATCCCTGCTCACTCAAATAGTGTCTCTCTATATTCCTCCAGTGTGACTTGGCCCTGCTTCCCCTTATGTACACTTCCTTTTTATGTTTCAGATTTGTCAGCACCTCCTTGTTCATCCATGCAGACCTTCTGCCACCTTTTCTTGGCTATCTACATCTGGACAAGGACCAGTCCCAAGCTTGAAGGAGGCGGATCCTTTAGAACTGACCAGGTTTCCTGGACTCCTCTTCTCTCTAGGACTGTATTCCATGGGATTCTTCAAAGCTGATACCTGAACCAGCCAAAGTCTCCTCTCCTGAAGTCCAAGGTTGTGATCCTGCTCCTTGCCTTACTCTTTTTTTCTCAGGATCCTGAATTTCACCGTCTTATGCTGCCAGCTCAGAGACTTCATGGACACAGCACCCAACATCTCCTCTGCTATTAGGGCAATGACCTCCTTCTGGAGCTGCAGATCCACAGATGGGGCTGGAGCTATCCTCCTGGTGCCAGAAGTCACTAGCTTCCAGCCTTCACCATCACAGCAGTCTCCATTTCCCAGTGTCACAAGCATGGACTCTGCCTCCCACTCCATCAATGCAGCTAAGGGTTCAGGCTCTGGTACCCGCAGGGTTTTGGAGAAGCTTCAGTCAATCTCTCATTTGCCAGCTCTGACACTGTGCAGCCTATGGACCTCCTCCTGCAGCTCCTTTGGTTGGCAGCATAGGCCATGCCCAGCACCCACATGCTACAGGCGAGGAGCACATCTAAGCTAGGCCCCTGGTGAGATGCCTCTGGTGTCTCCACAGCCCCTGGCCACAGAGCTGCATCCACCCTTAGGAGCTCATTCTGGTCCGAGGTCTCTGATATGCCAGCGGTAGATGATCCTGGGGAGCTGGGGACCACGTCCTGATGCACATCACCACCACTGCAGAGGATGTGGATGCTGTTCTGAGCAGAGATGCGGGCCCCCTCTGTGTGTTGTCCTCCAAAACCTACTGTCTGGGAGCAGACTAGCCAAATCAGAAAACCATCACTTATTTTTAGTTTTGCGCTGGGCTTGTAAGCAGAGTGTCAACTTTTGGCAGTTCTCCTTCCCAGCAGATGCATGAGCTGCACTCTGTCCTCCAAAATCGCTGGAAATGTAATTAAGTCAAGATGCTTGTCGCTGTGTAGACCCTCACAGACTAACAGAGAAGACTCAAGTCCCTTCCATTCACTTTCTAGAGCATCACAATCTCCTTAAGGTTCATCTCTTTATTTGGAAAAGCATAGGAACTCAAGACTCGGTAAAATTCTCTCAGCTCTCTTTTTAACCATGTTCTCGGGTGTTTCAGTTTAGACTGACATATGATTGCCCTAGAACTTGCTTATTCTGTGCTTCAACTTCCTACTTATAAAATAAGCATAATACACCTTCAAGCCACCTGGTATTTGAAATTATGAAATTGTGATAACAAATCATGTAACAACAATTATAGCTTTGTTCAGTCTGAGATATTCTACATAAATGGGTCGATTTCTAATTTAAAAATGTTTTGCAGGAACATTTTTCTTTGTTTTCTAAATCAGAAATTAAATATACAAGATTATTCTACATAATTTCATGTAATGCAAATTCCGATTCCCACACAAGTCTCACAGTCAATACTATTAGAAACCTGTGAGGAAATTAATGATAATGAGAAAAACCTCCTTAGGGGGTTAATTTTAAGAGTGTGTTGTAAACAAGGAATAAGACCACATGCTGAACAATGCAGAATAAAAATTTAATAAGTTGCTATCCTTTAAGTAAGATGCCATCCATCCTTTCAGTAAATGAGAATGAAATATTGAGAAAGAAGTAACATTTGTTCAGGTAATTAGAGACTCTACCACAGCACAGGCCGTATGCATATAGAGTTGAAGAGGAAACTTTAATTAAGTTTCCTAATGTTAATTAAGGGAAATCTTAAGGGGGTCTTACAAGGAGCATTCTAGGACCTATGAGGAGTTATCAAGAAAACAGAGAAAGGCAGAATGTGAGAGAAGAAACCTAAATTGTAACAAGAAATGTTCAGATTAGATGGAAAGAGAAATTTTTACTCTGCGAGGATAGTCCAACAGCAGAGCAGGTTTCCTGGGGGCTGCACATTTTCAGGACCCACGTGGATAAAACCTTGAGCAATCTAGTCTGACCCCTTAGCTGACCCTGCTTTGATCAGGAGGTTGGACTAACGACCTCCTGGTGTCTCCTCCCACCTGGATTATCCAATGATTCTGTGAATTTGCTTTTTTCTTCCATTAGATAGCTTGACTTTGTAACCTTATTATTCCTTATGCATCATATTTATGCATTGTCATGGAAAGCTTGCAAAGGTAGTTATTTGTGCGTTCTATTGTAGATAAACTGCTTTCAGTGAAAAACCTTCACAAACCAAAGGCCATCTGAAATAAGTTTCTCACACTGATTTCTAAGTTCGTATTTCAGATCCTGTGTGGCGATTTAAAATAAATGTTCGTACTAATCTTTGGAAACCTCTGTGGAAAGAGTCACTCCCCAGCAACCCATGTCATATAGCATTACCAAAATTGATAGTTTTATTTCCAGCCTTTGCCTTTAAATCTGACCGTGCAACTAACTGTGTTAACTGTGGAGGAAATTAGGACCAGGTCAATTATTGCTTCGGCTTTTGGTTTTTATAAATGTATGTAAATCTAGGATGTTCCAGTGATCTTAAAACATGAGACATCTTATCGCAACCCTCCGCTGACCCTGTGATGCAGTAGCACACTCTAGCTTCACAAACAGTGAAAGAGCTAAAAGTATCTGGGAAAATGGATTACTCCAGAGGATACTTTTGATACAGGAGAAGAAAATTCATCAACTTGTCTTTCCTTTTTTTTTTATCATGCAAGAGACTTTTAGGGGGAAGGAGGGGTCAAGACCAGGGTGTTCCTACTGAATGTGAGCTTGGAAAGATTTGTAAAGATCGTCTGGGGAGACTTTACTCCCTCAGGGTAAAAGGGATTACAGAGCTCTCAACAACTAGCTGAGTAGATATTTTTCTATTAAATAATAATTGGTAAAACTAGGATTTCAGTCTACCTGAATTTAAATAACAAATCCAGTTCCACTGTATTGAAAAGTTTTAAGTGTGTTGGTTTATTTGCTTTAAGAGCTAAACACACAAAACCAGAATAAAAGAAAAAGAAATAATGTTCCCCAGTCACACCAGGGCTCAAGAACCATAGCTTTTCAGGATTTTTCAGGAATATGCAGGATACTAGAGATGCAAATCAAGTGAAATTTTCTGCTTCAGGGAACTGAAACCCGCCCTCTTACCTTCCTGGTGTAAACCAAGCAAACAAGTTGCCCTTGTTCACACTCGGTGATTTAAAAAATACATATATCCTTTTTATAATGGAATGTAAGAGTACTAACAGGGATTAGAGAGAAAACTCAACCTAGAGCTGTCCTACCAGGCTGGAGAGTGGGGTGTTCTGTGAGGATACGGGGCATGTAGGAGAGGAGAGAATTCAGCCAATCATAGCTTGGGTGAGAAACCTGATCCATGAACCTACGGAGAAAAGGCATGAAATTGCCACATCGTATTTTATAAAGCTAATGCTTTTTTCACTTTGGCTTTTCTTTCAAATACCTTAATGGTTTTGTTTGTGCCAAATGGGAACATTCTCTGTCAGAACATCTTTTTTTTTGTTCTTGCCAAAATAAGAACTTAGAATTTGGTAGGTGCCAATGACATTTTTATTTCTCATTCCATGTTTTACAGCAGAACTAAAAAAAAAAAATAAAATCAGTAATTCATATAGAGCTCTGCTTCAGGTTTGCAAGGGTTATTCAGTTTAGAGCTGGAGTCAGAGAGCTCCTTCCAATCCTGGAATAAATAGGCACAGCTTCTGTTGGCTTTAAAGTTTATCCTGGTAACTATCCAGAGCTGTATTTGAGCCACGGAATAGAAAATAAATGTAGCTGAAGAGGAGTTAATAAAAGTTTTAGACACCCATTATATAATACACCTTTAATGCTCCAGACGCAATAATCCCAGTTCTTCTAAAATTAACAAGGGTTGTTTTTGTCCTTGCAGTGTAATCCTATCTCGTATTACTGATAAAACCTGGAAATACACGGACTGTTCCTTCTGCATGTATCCTTCACAGCTCAGTTCTAAGGATACATGCTGTACTTTGGGCTGTGTCAGGATCTACTGTGCTTCCTTCTCATCTATTCATTCCTTTCACTCTTTAATGTGCAAGATCCTCTCCTATTGCCATGGGGATAGCCATTCAGTCAGAAAACTGTTTATTTTATTTCAGACACTTACATGGTAACAGTAGGCTCAGATTCATTCCAGTTTTTTACTCCTGGTGAGGATAAAAACAAATCCTTCATTTTAAAATATGATTTGATTTCCAAGCTGCCCATTTGATTTTGTTTGCTTCCACCAGCATCTAGCAATGATTCTTGGAAAAAATGATCTTTCTTTTTCAGTATCATAAATCTGAAAAGGAAAGATATATTGTTCCTTTTCCACTTTGGACATTTTCGGATGTGTACTAGATTTAAAAAGTCTCTTCAGACCTCCATTGTTACCAGACATAAACCCTTGCCAGACCAGTCGGACTTACTGTGAAATAAGGTTTCCTGTCATATCAAGGTACAGCTGTCATCTTAACCCTCAGTGCTGTAAACAAGCAGTTGCTGGCAGCGGATCATAAACAGAACTATAATCTATGTGCCTCTATTTTCCACATGTCTGGCCAAGAAAGGTATCTCTCCATGACATCATTCCATCTCATCCATTTCCCTGTCTCTTCAGCCTTACAACGCTTTTATCCTCCTTTTTATTTCTTCTGCATCCACTTCCCTTGCATCCCTTTGAATCATTTCTCCGTGTCACTTTGGTTACTGTATGTAGCCCAGCAGTGACTCATGGAAAAGCCTGTAGAGTCCTTGCCTATTTATTCTACCAGCCATATCCTGTTATTTGTCTGTCTCTCAACTATTCTTGTAACTAGACACTTTTTGCTTGACTTTACGAACCTTGCTTTTCTTGCTTAGGATTTTCATTCTTGAACATGCAGCCTCAGTGTTGCTTCAATGCTTTTCCTGTCTCTAATTTTCCATGCTCTGCTGAACAAAAAACTCTACCTCTTTGGTGGCTCAGCGGAATGCATCCATCCATCTTACTTCTGCAGTGGAAACTGAATGGGCCTCTTCTTCTTACATCAACTATGAGTTGCTAGCCCTCTTCTCGCTTCAGGGAGCCCAACACTGGCAGAGGTCAAAGGACTGCCCCTTTAATCCAAATCTCTTTAACTCTAGTCCCAAACTCATGGTATGGTGACTTCAGGGCACCCTGCATGTGGGTTTTCTTTATCTGTACATCTTGTCTTCCGAATAAATTAAAATATTACCTACTTATGTATATTTACAACTGAATGGTTTTGTTCCATCCTCTGTAAAGGAATGACAGAAGTAAAGGAGAAAAGAAAGAAAAGACAGAAGAAAAGAGAAGACAAAGGATTTTGTCTGTGCATTTCCTTTCTTCTCTCATAATATTTCCTATTTCTTTTTCTGGACACTCCTTAACTAGAATACCAGTTGTGTAGATCCAAGGGAAAACACACATGTATTCTGCACTGTGCTCTCCTTGAGGATACTGAGACTACCATTAGAGATAACATCTATAGGATAAAAGGCTCTAATGCTATTTCTCACAACATCTTTGTTAGCATTTTTGCTACTAATATTTTAAAATTATAAATCTTATTAGGATCAAGTATCGTTTTTTTCTTGTTCTATTAGCCTTAGCAGATATTTTCTTCCTATGTTTTCTTCTGTGCTCTTCCAAGTGCCGCAGACTTAGAAAGCTTCTAGCCTCTTCCTATATCAACTGTGCTTGTCAGTCTTGGTGTAGGGCTCCAAAGAAACAAGGAACTTTATACTTTCTTCCTTCAGAATCTAGTTTCAAAGTCTGCGTGCTTTGGTAGGGACTTCAGCATCAGGTGGGTTTTAGAGCACAGCCAGTACTCACAGTTGCCGGAGCCTTCCCTTCCAGTGCTCCTGCAGCGACAATACCACTAAAATGCAGCACTTCTGTAAAAAAGAAATGCTATTCTCAAGGGTCACTTGCAGCTTAAGGCTCTGACAGCAAAGATGCTCAAAAGGAAAACATTTATATATAGGTGGAACACATGTCAGTAGGGTTAAAGCAGGAATCTTCAAAGAAATTTTAGAGTTTCAGTATTAGCTATCCAGCTAGCGTTGAGTCTCACTGGCAAATAAAGTCGACATCTTCTCATCTGTAATTTTTAAACTGTCAGTCACAATCATTTTAATGCTCAAGAAGAACTATCCTACAAGCCCACTGTTCGTGAAATGCTCCAATCTAAAGACAAAGAAAGCTGTTATTCTCATTCAAATATATCCTAGGCTGACAGTTTTCATAATTTTCCCCATGAGGATTATAATAATCTCAAAATATATACTACTGAAAATTCAGATAGTAAGATGTGGAAGATGTCCATTTTGGCTGGATATACATTATTTTTCACACTTTGGTGAAAGCTTTATTTTTCAGCAGCAAGATTGCAGCATTCTTGTTGGAAAACTGAAAGGTCAAAAGTATTTGTGACGCAAAGATCAGTGACTTTGAAGTTGGGTGCCACTAAGATTCATATAAATTTTTCAGGAGTTTCTTAATGTCTTAGAATCCAAAATCTCATTTTCTAAAGTGACTTTTGACTTTTTGGGTAGGACTCACATAGTTTTATTTCTACCTAAGCTGCTATTGAGGTAAATAAAATGCTGTACCCAAATGTCAGTCTGAGAATTTTGGAAGATGATAAGGATGGATCTGAGCCCACAAAACATAAGCAATGTCTAGAACTCAGGCCACTAACTGCTAACATTTCTGTGTGTTCAATGATTTACAGTAGTCTCCTACACCATAGACAGGCAGCACCGCTCTTCCTCTTAAAAGTCATGATCAATCGGACACTATTATTTATGCTTGCAACTCCTCCATAGTAGGCGGATATAATGGCCCTTTCCTGAACTTGCTTTCATTGTCCTTTGAGAAGAAAGAAAAATGCAGGTATCTGTTCATAGATTCATAGATTCATAGACTCATAGATTTCTAAGTTGGAAAAGACCTTAGAGATCATCGAGTCCAACCGTCCCTAGTCCCCATTAAACCATATCGCTAAGTAGATCATCCACCCTATTCTTAAACACATCCAGGGATGGGGACTCCACCACCTCCCTGGGCAGCCTATTCCAGTGGCTGACAACCCTTTCAGAGAAGAAATACTTCCTAACATCCAACCTGAATCTCCCCTGACTAAGCTTATACCCATTTCCTCTTGTTCTATCACCCAAAACTAATGTAAAGAGCCCTCCCCCTACCTCCCCACCATCTTTTCTGACACAAACTACACCTGCAGGAAGCGTAGAGTGAACTAGAGTCTTTGCCAGATCCTTCTGTAGAACATTTCTTGACAATTAGCTGTTTAAAGGATTAGGCTGCTATCACCTCCCCATTTAAATGAATCTCCTATCCTCACCTAAAACGTTTGTTTCACCCCACTGTTGTTTGAAGAAATGATATGCAATTCTGTGTCTAAAACTGCCATTCATGAATACTTGTTCTGGCTGGATTCAGCACTTGAGATACCGAGAACAATCAATGCAAGTTTCTTATTGCTTCTTTATTACAAACTCAAATCAAGTAATAAACATAATGCAGAAAGTCAGAGCCTTCAGAGAAACCTACTTCTCAAATGTCCATCATTTGCCTCTCACAAAAGAGGGATATATGATTTTTATTCTGCTCTTGTTGACTTCACTGGTTATAGGATTGGGCCTAGAAGCACAGACTTTTTATTATAATTATTTGAATTTTTGCCCTAATTGCATATCACAGTCTGTTGATAGAGAAAAAACACAGAAATGGATCCTGGTCAAATTTTCATCCTTGGTGCCTTGAATTGGTGCTGCAGAAAGACACCATTTGCTACAACTGTAAAGTCTAGGATGCTAGACTATTTTTTTTAAAATGAAAAAAAACAATGAGTAAAGTAGGATAGCAACAGTAAACTTCTACTTTTCAGAGACATCTTCTGTCCAGTTAATAAATGATGCTCTAGGAAAAACTTACTTGTTCATTTTAAAGACCAGCAGGACACTTTGGCTCCTACCCCTCATTCAGTGTAGGAAAGTCTCAGATTATTCTGCTACTGATTTTGCACTTCAGACACCAAAATACAGTCTTGATCTCTGCCTGTTTGATAGCAGAATGTGTGTGGGGAATGAAGGAAACAGCCTGCAAACAAACAAACTAACAACAATCCTTAAGAAAAAACTGAGAACTGAGAGAACCATCCTTAGCTAAGTCCTAACGCTAAACATGCAGCACAAAAGAATGGATAAATGGTACAGTTTCTGACTCACAAAAAGAAAACTGTTCAGTTGCAGAGGTGAAATATGAGTACCAGGATACATACTGTCTTTTTAAAATGAATATCTGTGTCTGGTTATGGAATCAAGCTCTAAAAGCTGAGCGGTCTGAAGGGGCAATAACCCTTTTCTGCTTTGGGGCCAAGCCCAAGCATGGGCTGGTTCCCCGGCAGCAGCCTGTGCCTCAGCGTCCCTGCCTAGGCAGCCGTTTGCTCTCCACAAAGTGATTGCTAATTTATAAGCACCAGAGACAATTAGGGAGTTTGGATTCAAGCATAGTCCTGAATCCCAAGCTAACCTATAGATTGAGACTGAAGGTATAGGTCAAATTTAAAGCCTGAAGTCATTGGTCTAAATTATTGCAGGCTCCTGAGAGGCACTACTGAAAACCACCATTCCAGTAATACAAAATATTACCATCTACTAGCATTTATATAAAACTGAATTATTTTTTTCATATGCCACTTCGAAGGATGATGTAGACTTTCACTGCAAATGTCTCACAGATTACTTAAGACCAAAAAACCTGGGCTATCTTCTGTACAACTAAGTTTAGAACAATGAATGAGATGAGGAGAGGTCAGATAGGAGCTTTCTACAAACACAGCTTAACCAGTGCAAGAGAAAAAAATCCACAACAAAGCAGCTGTTTAAGAGGCATATATGCTTACACACAAAAGGACAGTTAAATGAGTTAGCAGAACTGATCTTTTTTACATGACTTCATCATGGCAACCATCAGATTTAAGATATATTGACATTGCATCGGTGGATACTTGCAAATAAGCCCGAGAAATCTGGAAAATTACTTGCATAACTAAGGACAAAACAAGCATGCAAATATAGTAAAACTTTATTTCCTTCCAGTTGAACTGTTTGAAGTCTCAGGCTGGACTTTTAGCATCACTAATTCAATCCTAACATTTAGACTAGAAGCCGCTTGTTGCAAACCCAGGGTTGTGATCCTATTGTGATGTTCATCACCTGCTGTTTGGCAGTGGAACATCATGCACATGATTGTGCCTATCTCCCACTCTCCCAAAGCTGGCTGTCAGGGTAGTCTTTAGAAAAAGGTGTACAAGGGGCAGCATTGACTAGCTGCAAGGTGTCTGGAGGGCCTTCTGTTGTGGTATCCTTGGAAAGTGTCTCACATTGGAGTAAGGGGAAACATATCTTGAAGAGGATTGCCCTCTTTGTTTACACATAGACATGCAATACTGCCTTTTCTGACTCTTTGATACGGGATGACTCCCTGCTAGCAGACTGCTCACACAGATATCGCTGCAGTTCTGCGGTGGTGGGGAATACCACTTTTCAGAGAGTGTATGTTGAGAGTAATGCTTAGGAACAGGACTCGCTTCTTCCTTACTTTTGCATTTTATTCACATTTTGAATTTAGGTCACAGCTCTTCAAAAGCTCTCAATTTACTTTCCATAGTCTTTGTTACAATATTAACAATTTTGCCATGAAACAATCTTTTTTCTCGTGCCTAGAAGCCTGATGCTTTTTTCAGTTGCAGTTAAAACAGACTGCAAGCCTTGAAGAGCAATCGTCCACTTTATCACCAGATGCACAAGACAGGGTCCACCAGCCCTTTATTTTCATTCTGGCCTTCCTGCCTCATCTTGCATTAAGGACTGGTTACTTTCGTGCTCCATTAACATCCCTGAAACACTCAGAGACCAGATAGCAACATGACTGGTCCAAGACTAGTTCAGTATTTAATTTTGTTGACCTGTAAGAGAAAGGTGCAGAAATGTTTCTAATTGGATACCAGATTTTGGGGCAATTTAGCCTACAACCTGCACTGCTGGACATGAAAGGCACAGAGAGACGAAAACTTCTCAAGTAGATAAGGATATAGATTTTCCAGAGTCAACTCTTTCCTCTCTCAAACTGCACAGTGTTCATAAAGTGGGGATTCTGCCTCCATCTCTTAGCTGGAGATTTTCACCACCCCCATTCAAAACATCTTGTTTCATACATTAGTCACAGGTAAGGAGTAAGACAGAGAAGAAACGCTGTTGCTACTCAGTGGCACAGAGAACCAAAAACATTGTTTTAACCAAAGAAAGAGTACCAGTGAGGTAGTCACTTCACTAGCATGTGTGAAGAAGAAGGAATTCAATCTCAACAGACCTTCTTCTCCAGAGTTGCTGTTTTTCATATGAAAACAGTCAGAATCACTTGCATAGGCTCATGAAAGCAAAGCTTTCCTTTCTGCATGTGCTTTAATTGTTGACAAATATTTTACTCTTCTGTGTAATCTGCTCTAATTGTTTCTCTCCTGGGGTACAATGACACAGCTTCTCAGTCTGGCAATTTCTGCCTTTCCACAGTGATTTGGGGATCTGGAAGAACCAAAGTGTTCCTGGTATGTATGCCCAGTGAAGTGTTCCTGGTATGTATTCCCAGTGAAGTGTTCCTGGTATGTAGACCCCGTAAACAAGAAGTTGAAAATCACAACAATGAAGGATTGCTTCACAGAATCACAGAATTACTGAATGTTTGAGGTTGGAAGAGACCTCTGGAGATCATCTTGTCCAGCACCCCCGCTCAAGCAGGCTCGCCTAGAATAGGCTTCCCAGGACCATGTTCATGTGGCTTTTGAATATTTCCAAAGAGGGAGACTTCACAACTTCTCTGAGCCAGTGTCTGTACCAGTGCTCAGTCATCCTTACAGTAAAAAAGTGTTTCCTGATGTTCAGACAGAGCCTCCTGTGTTTCAGTTTATGCCCATTGCCTCTTGTCCTGTCACTGGGCACCACTCAAAGAGCCTGGCTCCATCTTCTTTGCATCCTTCCTTCAGCTATTCGTACAAATTGATGAGATGCCATCTGAACCTTCTCTTCTCTAGGCTAAACAGTCTCAGATCTCTCAGCCCTTCTTCACAAGAGAGATAACTCCAGTCCTTTAATCATTTTAGTGGCACTTTACTGACTCATGTTCAACTTGGTGTCCACCAGGACCCCCAGGTCCTTTTCTGCAAAGCTGCTTTCCAGTCAGCTGTTCCCCAGCATGTGCTGGTTGTTTCTTCCTAGGTGCAGGACTTGGTGCTTTCATTTTTTGAACTGTGTGATGTTCTGTCTACCCATTTCTCCAGCCTCTCCAGGTCTCTCTGGATGACAGCATGACCTGCTAGGGTATCAGCCACTCCTCTCAGTTTTGTGTCACCTAAAACTTGCTAAGGATACACTCTGCCCTATCATCCAGACCATTAATGAAAGGGTTAAATAGGTTTGGACCCAGTAATGACCCCCGGGGTACATCACAGATGCATGACCTCCCACTAGACTCTGTACTGCTGATCAGCACCCTTTGAGCTGTTCAGCCAATTTTGGTCCATTTCACTGTGTGCTTGTCTGGTCCATACTTGTGATAGTTTGATGTGGGGGGGTGTTCTCGTGGCAGGAGAGGGGATTTGCTCCCTGTGCCACCAGATCTGAGTCCCGTCTCCCTCGGGTGGTTGAGCCAAATTGGCGCCTCTGTGAATTGCCCTATTTAAATTGAGACAAAGGGACTGGAAAAGGTCTTTTGCCCAGGAGCGAGGAGAGAGGAGGAGGGCACTGCCCTCGCTCCTTGGCCCCCGGCCGGGTGGCTGCCCAGGCTGGGCAGGCGGAGCTGCATGGGGAACTCGGGAAGCACCCCGCTCCCGGGGTGCTCTCCGGGCCAAGTTCACCCAGAGAGGACTAAGATCTAAGAGAAACAACCACACCGACACCAGGTCAGTCAAGATGGAGAGGGAGGAGGTGTGCTGGAGCTGAGGTTTCCCTTGCAATCGGTGGTGAGCTGGCAGGCGGCCCCCCTGCAACCAAGATAGACTCGGCAGAGCAGAGACCCACTCGCAGCCCGTGGAGAAGCCCACGTCAGGGAAAGAGATGCCTGAGCCTAGGAGAGGTTTGTGGAGCAGGGGATGCACGACTGTTAATAATGGGGCATGGGATGCACGACGAGGTCGTGAGGCATCTAGAGTCCATGGGACGACCCACGCCGAAGCAAGTGGCAACAGCTCCCTAAGAATCTGAGACGGTGGTGAAGCCCGCACTGGAGTAACCGATGGGGAAGGATTGCATCCTGCAGGTAGGACTCAGCCTGAGAGAAGTTTGTGGATTTTTCTCCTGAGTAGGGAATCCACTGGAGCAAGGGAAAAATGGTGTAAGGACTCCTCCTCCTTTAAGCGACATTAACAACATGGATGAACTGACCTGCACTCCCCCATTCCCTGTCCCCCTGCGCCACTGGGGGGGGAGGTAGAGCCAGGAACAAAAGGAAAGAAAAGAGTGGGGAGGTGTTGCTTTAAGATCTGGCCTTGTTTACTCTTTATCCTCTCAAGTAACCGTTTTTTTTTTCTTTTGTCTTTGTTTAAGCAACTGTTAATAAATTGTTTTGTTTTAAGAAAAAGCCTGAGTCATGTTTTGCCTGGGACCATGGTTGGTGGGTGCTCCCGCTCGGTTCTTGTCTCGACCCTCAGTTCCTTTTATTATAAAACCACGACAATACTTTATCAGCTTCTCTATAAGGATGCTATGGGAGATAGTGTCAAAAGTCTGCCTGAAGGCAAGGTAGACAATATCCACTGTCCTTCCCTCATCTACCAAGCCAGTCATAGAATCATAGATGCTTATCAGTTTGGTCAAGCATGTCTTTCCTTTTGTTAATCCATGCTGACTACTTTCAATATGCCCGAAAATGGTTCCTGGCATTAGTTGCGTAGGGGTTGAGGTGAGGCTGACTGGCCTGTAGTCCCCTGGGTCCTGCTTTTTGTCCTTCTCAAAAACAGGAGTGAGATTGTCTTTCCTCCAATCTTCAGGCAACTCTCCTGGTCACCACAATCATGCAAAGATTATCAAGAGTGACCTCATAAACACATCAGCCAGTGCCCTCAACACTTGTGGGTGATCCCACAAGGCCTGTAGACTTATTTATTTCCAGCTTGCTAAAGTATTGCCTGACCTGATCCTCATTAGCCAAGGGCACATCTTCCTCACTTTTCCCTAGTCTACAGGGCCTGGCATTTCTGAAGGCTCGTCTTCCTAGTAAAAACTGAGGTGAAGAAGACATTCAGTACCTTAGTCTTTTCTATGTTCTGTTTCACCAAGGTCTCTGTCCCTTTTAGTAGCAAGCTCACGTTTTCACTACTCTTCCTTTTTTTCATCTATGTACTTATAGAAGCCCTTCTTTTGCCTTTGACATCCCCTGCCAGATTCCACTCCAGTGGGCTTTGGATTTCCTAACCCTGCATGCTCAGACAGTGTTTCTGTATTCCCCCTGGGTTACCTCCCCTGGCTTCCACCTTCTCTATGCTTCGCTTTTGTATTTGAGTTTTGCCAAGAACTCTTTGTTCATTCATGTCATCCTCCTGAAATGATTGGCTGACTTCCTGCTTGTTGAGATGGACTGCTCCTGAGCTTGGAGGTGGTGATCTTTGAATATCAACCAGCTTTCTTTGACTTCTCTTCCCTCCAGAGCCTTGTTCCATGGGAGCCTTTTAAGCACATCCCTGAAGAGGCCAAAGTCTGTTCTCCTGAAGACCAGGGCTGGGATCTTGCTTTTTACCCTGCTCCCTTCTCTCAGGATCCTCAACTCCACCATCTCATGGACACTGCGGCCAAGGCTGCCTTTGATTTTTGCATCCAGCAGAGCACCTCTCCTCATTGGCTCCTCTATCACTTCTGGTCAGATTGATCTATTTCAACCAGTTTTATGTTTCTACGATATAGATACCTACATTTATGCTGAGAAACCAAGGGCTATTTTATAGTTAGTGGATATCAACAGGGACTTTTGGGATGCAATTCATCTAATCTACCTTAAACTTCTACTTTATACTGAATTGAACCTCTATTAAAAGTGTTTATTTATCTCCATCAACTATAAACAGTGCAGAGGGTAACTAACTCACAAGTAAACAATCATGTTTGGTCATATGGGTCCTATCCCCAAAGACTCTTTCTGTCTAGGTGTTTATTCTTGTTTGTTGAAGATTAAGTTAGTTTTCATATTTCAAAATAATGTTATTCTCTGTTGAAACTAGAAAATGCCCTTATATCATCCCATTTGCCATTCAGATTTGCATAGAAAATAGGTAAGACTAAAACCCAGAAGATTATCAAAGATGTGTCATAAATTCAGGTCCCTCTAATGAAGAACTGGACATTAAAATAAGGACATGCCATTAACATGAAATAACATACACCAAATTTCACAGACTTCCACCTTATCTGTAATCAGCTGTTCTGATACAAATAGCAAAATAAGCTCTAAATTCTTGGTATGAAATGCCTAAGTCATATAATAATTGTATTAATACATGCATATACAAGCATCAGTATGAATATGTACTGATATACACCAGTATGATACACACACATAACAGTATTTGTACACACACAATTATGAAAATGAAACAATTTTTAAAATTATAAGTTGTAGTAAATGAAAGAAAAAGTAAGTGCCATCTCTTCTTCTGTTTGGAGGTAGTAAGTGGAACAAAATAAGTTTATACTAATTTACATTATCCTTCTAAAAATTCATGTCTAACACTGGAAGAACATACAGACAAAAACAATAACTCACATTTTAAAAACAATAAACGTACACACAAACAGAACCATAAAAAATAGCTGTGTATAAAGTCTAGGCAAGACTGGCACATTTTAGTCTACTGAGAAAAGCCGTTGAATGCTTTAGAATGGTCATTATGTAAAAAGAAAAAGAAGACTGATAAAATACATCAGAATAAATTAGATGCTTAGGCAAATAAGTGCATTTGGAAAAGATTTTCTCAAATCAAATTCTTCAGTTCTTCACTGAATTTCATGTTGAATACATTGTACACCTTCACTAGCTAAAACAAGAATTAGTCACAGAAAATGGAAAGCAATGTGTCTGTAGAATGTAACTCCCTTCCCTTAATGAAAATCAACTATTCTCTGTCTCACCGGTGCTATTACTAGATAGATGTCAAGAAGACATACTTAAGTACTCCTAAATACAAAGTCTAAAGGGAAAGTGAGTTTTAGAATAGGATCACAGAATGATTGAGACTGGAAGGGAACTCTGGACATCATCTGGTCCAACCCCCCAACCCAAGCAGGGCCACCTAGAGCAGGTTGCCCAGGACAATGTCTAGATGGCTTTTGAATATCTCCATGGAGGGGAATTCCACAACCTGGCTGTGCTACTTCTTCATGTTTTCAATCCGTGATTGGGAGATGAACATAAAAGATGTTTTCAGTGATAATCTAATACAATGCACTTTTAAGCATGTTTTTAATAAACCTGAGAAAAGGAAATTAATAAGTAAAAAGTAGACCATATGACAAGTTAAGATAATGCAGTCAGTAGTCGAACTGGTATTAGAGCTGTCAGAGAATATTTCTAATAAGAAATTATTCCACACTTACATGGAATGGTAGAGCAACTAAAGAGTACACTTCAGCAGAAGAAGTTACAACAGGCAATAAACTATGAAAGCTCAGTGTAACCGCAGGTATATGTCTGGCCCCATTTCTTGTTTTCACTGTATGACGATGGCAGATTTTTACATACCTCTAGTCTCCACTATTGCACAGTAAAGGTGAGTCTGATGAGTTTCAAGCACAATCTATTTAGTGGTTTGTGCTTGGCTCTGCAGAGAGTTATATGAAAGATTAAATCCCCTAAATATTTGGGTAGGTGATTTAGAAATAATTCTGGTGGGCCAAGCAACGAGTCCCTCTTGCATTGCACTGTGGGTCCACCCTCAACCAGGGCAGGGACTTTCCTAGATCTTGGCACCGCCCAAAGATCCAGCTTTTGCTCCCAGCACAAAGATGTTAGAAGAGAGGGGACCGACCAGTGCATGCATAAGCCTAGCTCTGCTATGAGGATGCATATCTGGATAAGGGATTGTAAAAATTCTGCTGGATCTGCCAGTTTGGATAAGTTTTCAGACCTCTACTCCAGGTCAAGGTATTCTTTTCTTCAGAAGGTTTACACTGTTGCCCACCCTCGATGACACTTCTGGGTTACTTCAGCAACCTGATTCCCAATCTTCTTCTTCTCTTGTCCCATATACGGGTGCAGTGGGCATGAGGCCAGTACTGGTTTTGTTTCTGGTTTAGAAGATAGGAAACAGTACTTGGTGGAAGAGTTGGGACTTCTTCCAGTAATTCACTGCCTGCTACTCACTCTCCAAATAAAATTTAGAGATAGCAGGGTCCCTGAGAACTGTTTCAGGCTCTGGGTCAAATTGCTTTAGGCTTCTCACACTTCTCAGAAGCTTTGACAGCATTTTATCAGAAGTGTCCTGGGCAGAGCCTGAATGTGATTATAGGTGGCTTTAATATGACAAAGTTGAGAAAACATTTTAACATGCAGTTGTTAATGTGCCACCAACCTATGCACTTAATGCTTCTCCACTACATTATGTTATCTTCTTCTTCTTAGCTCTAACGGGCATCTGCTGTGAATTTGTTTTTCTTCAGTAACATTCCATTAAAGCAAATTCTTGGAAGCTGTGTGCACCTGAATTATCCTGGTGTAATTCCACATTTGGTTGTCTTCCATGAAACCAGAAGTGAGTTTGGCCCCATCTGCTTAGGCTAGTCATCATTACTGTATTTCACCTCTACTGTGCAAATATTTTTATTGTGTTCCTGCTAGCATGAGAAAGCATTCTGTAGAATTCATTAGGTTATTGTACTGGGCTGTGCAAGGAGCGATGCAGGAACGCAAGAAGATTAAAAGTTTGAAAGAGATGACTTTTCACCAGAAAAAGCAGATCCCACCTAAGAATCACAACTACACTTGAACAGCTAAATACTCTTATAAGCGTGATTCTTAGTACTTCTGGCACAACATATGCTTCTTTTCTCCAAAGTCAACAGGAGCTTTTATCTGTCTTAAAAAATCCTTATTACATTCACAAAGGAACAGCTATTAAAGGATTTAAGAACATATTGCTTAATCTCAGTGGGAAAAATGTTTCTCCGTGGTAACTTAGGGAGAAGAGCAAAGCCGTCGCTTTATTACTTCTGATTCTCTGAGATGAGAGACCCTGATGTGCTGCAGCTCCTGACAATGGATTGCGATAGGCAGTTTACAAAGGGAGAGATTAATCAACCACAGTAGCCTCTCTCAAGCTTTCCCATGTAGGACAGGAAAGACTGAACCAAGTTGTCGTGGTTTAGCCCAGTCAGCAGCTGAGCTACCACGAGGTCGCTTGCTCACTCCTCCCTCTTCATGAGGTGGAGAGGGGAAAAATGTAACAAAAGGCCTGAGGGTCCAGATAAGAACAGGGAGGGATCACCCACTAACTATGGCCCTGGGGCAAAACAGACTCGGCTTGGGGACAACTCAATATAATTTGTTAACTGTTAGAATCATAGAATCATAGAATCGTTAGGGTTGGAAGGGACCTAACCATTCAGTGAGTTAGTTGAGGGGATAACAAGAAACAAAGTCAGATCTTAAAAACACCTTCCCCTACCCCTTCCTTCTTCCCGGCTCTACCTCCTCCCCACCAGCAGAGCAGGGGGACGGAGAGCAGGGGAGGTTGCTGGTCAGTTCATCACACGTTGTTTCTGCCACTCCTTCCTTAAAGGGGGAGGACTCCTTACAATGTTTCCTCTGCTCCATTGTAGCCTTTCCTCACAGGAAAAACAGTCCACAGACTTTCTCCAAAGTGAGTCCTTCCCACAGGATGCAATCCTTACCCATCAGGTTACTCCAGCATGGGCTTTTCCCATGGAGTCATGGCTTCTTAAGGGAGCTGTCACTCGCTCCAGCATGGGGTCCTCCACAGACTTCAGATGCATCTCCACCTCATCATCAGTCTCCAGCAGCCCACAGAGACCATTCTCTATGACGTCCTTCAGGCACAGGCATCTCTACTCCAGCATGGAGTCCTCTCCCATGGGCTGCGGGTGGATCTCTGCTCCACCGTTAATCTCCATGGGCTGCAGGGCGGCCGCTGCCATCTCACCGTGGGCTGCAGAGGAATCTCAGCTCCAGCACACCTCCTCCCACTCCATATTCACTGACCTGTTGTCTGCATGGCCTCAGGTCTCAGTCCTCTCTCCACTGCAGCCACTCTGGGCCCAACCGACCCGATGAACCTCATCAGTGCCAGCAAGATGAACTCTGCCCAGCGGGTGACCCAGGACTGGGAGTCTTCAGAGCTCTCCAAGTTGCATCGCCGCTGCCATCTCCAGTCGAGTGGTGGTGGCCCAGCACGGGCAGCTGCCTGCCTGGGAGGCTGGGGCACCAGACCTCCCCCCTCTCTTCACTGCAGGTCCAAGCTATGTTTCGAGCTCCTTTGTCCCCATCTTAAATAGGGCATTCACAGAGGCACTGATCGGCTCAGCCCTGACCTGAGAGGATGGGGTCCGATCTGGTCAGAGGCTGGTCCGATCAGTTTTGGAGCCTGGGAGGCTTCTTATAGCTTCTTACAGGAGCCATCTCTGCAGCCACTCCCTTGCTACCAAATCCCCATCACATAAACCCAGCACACAATTCAAAAAGGGAACACGGCAGATTTAGAAAACAAAAAGAACCAACGGATCACTAACAGGCTGCCTCTCCTTGGGGAGTCTCTAATATCTAGCCGGATAGTCCTTCAAAAAGCAAAGAAAAAACTGCTCTATTCTAGCTGGTCCCTGCAAAGGTGTTTCTTTCTCCTCTTAGCTGTTATTTTTTTAAACTGAGATGCTATTGCAGAAGCAGCGAGGCTGGTTCAGCCCAGAATAGTTCATTAATTCTTCCTTTATCTTTGATAGTCTCTTGCTCTGTCTAAGGTAACACAAATGTTCATTTCAGGGTCTGCATTAAGTTTCTCATTAAGTGTTCGCCTTGGTTTGATGCTCAGTAACTGATGACCATTGGTCTTTTTCAGTTCCAGAATACAGAAAATGACATCCTCACCCTTCTGCCCTCCTGCAGTCAAATAATAAAACAGCTGCAGCCATGTTAGTTACAGGCACAGCATGATGCTCTCTGCCACAAGCTACCTTTTCACTCCAGATCTTTCAAAGTGTTTTCTCAAGGTATTGACATGCTTGGTATCAGGGATCATCTCTTTGTTCATTTTCTGTGCAGCATCTGGCTGCAGCCCACCCAGGACCAGCTCTCACAGGTTTTATAGCGATTCTGTAATAACAACCACTGTAGTTAAGACTAAATGCCATCCAGTCACTGGGTTTACTGTAACCAAGTCCACAGAGATGTTGTATAATTTCTGTCGTGGAGACTGTTAAGAAAACAAGTTGCTCAGCAGGAATGGTTAGGAAATATGTCAACCTTTCTCAAATAAATAGTCAAGGCTAACTTTCAGGTTCCTTAGTTTCCCAAAGCTACCTGAAACATGCAGCAGGAACATTTCTTTCTGTGCTTAGAACTGGTGACATGCATTATCATGAGGAAGTCGTGATTGACATATTCCACCAACAATCTAACCACAAACACCTTCAACCTTCAGTACCTTCTCTCTTCTGTAGTCCTAAGACCTCTTAGCATTTCCAAAATACTAAGGGCCACAGAAAACTGAGAGCAATCAGAGCCTATACATCGTGTCCAGTTTCTTTAAAAAAATCGGAATTAATTTTCTTTCTGAGTGACATAAAAAGAAACCTCAAAACTAGTACCAAAATAATATAAATATTTCCTACAGAAATATGTTCAAAATTAAAAGTTTTAATATTAGCATCCAAATTAAATTATTTGAAAATTTGGGATAATAGAATGTGATGGGACCCAGCCAGCACTTTCAAATGGATTTATTTTTCACTATAGTAACTTCCCAGAAAGATCAAAAGGCTTTTAAACTCAAAAAGGCAGGTCTTATTAGGATATAAATACTTTATAAATAGAGAAGCACTCAAAGTGACTGGCTGAGATGGAGCAGAAGTAAAAGGGTTTATAAACAAATCTCTCTTCCGCCTATTGTGCCCTCGCTTTCTGGAGTAGTTTCGGCCAACTCTAAAGCTCTCTGCTTGGGATCATACTGTGCCCGTTCCTTTTGGTTCCCCAGGATGCCTTCCCTCCCACCTCTGTCGATGCTGGCTGCGTGCCAGCTGCCTGCTCCCACTGCAGCCCTGTAGCAGAGGGTGTCCTGCTTGATGTGGTGCCTCTCCAGCTCCTCTACTGCTTCTCCAGGGCTGTGGGCAGGAGCTGACCCCACTTCCCTGGCAGATCTCAGTGACCTTCACCCCCTCCTCTGCAGGCAGTCAGTGTGCTGATGGAGAGTAAACCAAGGCAATGTGCTACCAGGACCCACCCAGAGGCATTAACGTATACAAAACACCAAGGCTACAAATCTACTTTGCACATCTCCCAGCCTCCTGTTTTGGTGCCAGCTGAGATCTGAAATTGCTTGTACCGCATGTACAGTCATTTAGGATACTGCTTCCAAAATTATTTTTGGCAGAGGAGTGCGGAAGGTGAAGGAGCAGTGTTTGAAAGAAGAAATAATCCTTCCCTTGAAGGGGTTAGTTTTGGCCATGATATTTATTACTGTAAAACATACCTCTCTCATATCCTCTCAAAAAAACTCCACCCCAATTATTCCAAATATTGTAAGAATAAATAACTGAAAAATTCTCCAGCAGTACCCAAAGAACAGAAAGTTTGGTTGTGTTTGCACTTTTGCTCTCTACTTCCATGCTCTTGGCAGCTGAGTGTGAAACATGGCACTTGAGAGGGCAGCGTGGCTCCACGAGACCTCGGCAGGACCCCGAGCGAAGCAGGAGCACTCACCTGCCTGCAGGGGCAACACAGGCAATGTCGTTGGGTCTCTAACAAATCAGCCAAGCAAAATTCAAGGTCAAGTTCAGGTTAGGAGTATTCTCCTGCACACATAGCCTGTTCTCCTTGTACCCAGCAGCTATGTACAGCAAGGCGTCTGTGCAGCCAGGACACGGGCAGGCAGGACTGGCACTGCCTCTGCCTTCTCCTCCCTTGGCCCTGGTCTCCTCTCCGCTTGGCAGCTCAGTTTTCATGCCGGTGCCAGCTCCCACTCACATCACCTGTAGTATTTGGTAGAACCCATAGGCTGAGCTTCCTGGCAGTCAAACTATGTGGTTTTGCTTGCTCTCAGGTTGCTAGGACACCTACTATTTCCCAGCGATAACCTCTCAGAAAAAAAAGATTACTACTTCCACATTTCAAAAAGAAATGAGATTTTTTTTGTGTTTTGCTAGATATCAGGTCTAGTCAGGAGACTGTGAGTGCTCTTATGGTGCCAGACCCTCTGGGAGACAAAGCCACAGACTAACCCTGGTTTTGGACCTGGCTAGCATTTGGGTGGGAACTACCTGCCCAGGCATCACCTGAGTAGGCATACCCACACCTACGAGCCTGGGCATCAGGGAAAGTCTCGGGGCAGAAATAGAAATGATCACACAGGTTAGATACTCCCTAGACAAAGCTGCTGCTGCTGCACAAGTATTTTTTGCACCACAAGTATGAATTCGTGGGCCTAAAGGCTACTTAAATCTTGTTTCAGTCTCCTCGGAGAAAAAGAAATGGAAAAAGGCATTGGTTTAGATATCCTGTGACCCCAACGGGCATGGCAGCAGGCCCAAAAGGACCAGTTCAGTAAGACACTTGGGTCCTGCTTAACCTTCCTGGGAGAATAGTCCCTCTGAAATCACTCAAGTGTTCAAAATTGGTCATGTGCTTATTTATCTGACTGAACAAGTGCATAGCAATAGATTAGCTGGAAGGGAAGGAAGAGATTCTTTATACCATATCTTGTTATTGCAAAATGAAAGGAAACAATTTCAGCATCCCAAATTTGATCTGCACATTTCATTTAATATTTATCTTGAGGATATTTTTATATTAAACCTTCACGTAAGTCTTTTTGCCCTGAATTTTTCAAATATTGTTCACATTTAGGATTATATCTTTTCACTGCTTATTTGATAACCAGTACTTTATCAAATTCTGTTGCACTTATTACCTAAGGATTTTTTTACAGAAAGTACACAGTAAGCTTGGCATGTAGCTAAATAAAGTTAATTGTTAATCTGGATGTCTGGTACTGATCAAGAATCTTTTATCTTAGAAATGAAGATGTGACAGAAAGGACATATTCTGATTTTATTGTAGACATTAACTAGAGAACAGGACGAATTGCAGTTGTAAACAAGAGTACCTCAACATTTTTTTCTTCCTTAATTAGATATAAAATATTTTTCTTTCAAGAAAGGCCTATAATAATCATCAAGTTGGGTATTTTGGACTGCTGAACTTTCTAGGTCATCATTTTCAAGCTAAAGCTTTTCCCTTCTCACTTGCAAATTTACCTAACCAAGAACCACAAATATCTTGTTTAGACTAATGTTTATTTGAGACCCTAAATCTGACTTCCAAGCTTTGTCGTTCGCAAATTCTTCCATACCTGCTTTACCATATTTTGTATTTAATAGTTCAAAAGGGAGTTTTGCAACAGTGATCCACTTTTGCTCTGCAAATTCACACCTCCAAGAAAGGACAACTAGTGTGAGCTGGTTAGCTTTTTGTCCTGTCTTTTCATTACCTGTCTTTTGATTTCTGGTTTCTTTTCTTTGCATATTCAGTCATGGAAAATTTTCTTGCAGGTTTCCTTTCTGTAAGTTTCTTTTATGAGAAAAGATCGGATTTCTCTCCTTGGGACTACACGGTATGGCTTTTATCTGTTTGTTACTTTATGACGACTGCAACAATGTGTGCCGATAACTGGGCATTTCAAAGAATTGCTCCAAGAGAAACAGACTGGTATTTGAGTAATACCAGTGAAAGTCAGAATGAAAAATTACAGTTAAGCTCTTAAACTTGTGCTCAGGTACCCAAATAAAAGTTTTGGCATGATTTTCACAGGGCTGAGATGCCCTTACTGAAAAAGGTTTGCTCGACGCTTTTGGGAGACAAAGGAACAGAGAGCAGCTCACACCACTGAAAGTACCTACTATGCTGTCATTGTCTTCCATATCCATATTTGCTTCAGCATTTGGCATTAAAAATGATAACTGCTGTTACGGAAATAAATTCCTTGGAAAAAAATTGAAAGATATGAGAACTTTACCTGAACACTTCAACTTACTCACCCAAAAGCATGGGAGACAAAAATATCAAGTTTTAACCTTATGATTAGAAAAACCATAGGCTGAAGGACACTTAGTTAACCTCTGGACGATGTGACTGTGCCATATTTAAAATCTTCCAATGTTAATGATCTGAAACATAAGATCATAAAGTGCACTTATGATAGAGAGAGGGAAAGAAGAATATAAAATCTTTCAGATTTATTCTCGAATAAGTTCGTTCCCTCTGCCAGCTTTTCTGATGCATGGAGAAAACCTGAAAGAGAAGCACGTAGCTGAAAATATCTTACTGATCAGGGGCTGACAGTAGCACCAAGCTTTGTATCACCAAATCTCAGAAGTCTGTGCCTTTACAGAATTTACAGACCTTACAGACCTTTAAAAAGTTTAAAAAGCCACTGACACTGGACAAACCTCTAAAACTGTTTTGGTGCTGTCAGCAGCCACATACGTCACAGACCTCTCATTTGTTTGCTTTTTCTCCTCACAGAATGAGTTAGTTTGAGAACTGGAAACATGGTTCAGTGCCTTTGTCCCAGACAGACGCACATGGAAAATGTACACTTCAAGCTCCCAAGGATCCAAATATAGATGTCTTGGATCCCAAAAACCAGCATATCCATGCATGTTCTTTACCTCCTCACTTTATTATAAGCACATCATCAGTTGAAAACTGCTATATGTCAAAGACTTTGAAAGCAAATTAACATAAGACCTTTCAATCAGAACTGGTTATTTAAGCCTGAGATATGAGTGTGAACAGTATGTGTTTCATATTCCCTTCTTCCAGACAGCTTTTCAAGAACAAAATGAATTTGCATTACATAGAAATTTTTTTGGCACCATTGTTTTTTGCACAGATTAAAAATTCATTGGAATGCATTCTTTCCATCCCTACGTGATTATGTGTATGTTGGCCAACATTTTTACACATAGAGTCCTCGGGCTGAACATTTTAAAATATCTTTAAGTACTAAACACATACTCTGACTTTCAGATATGCTGAGCGACTGATCTCACAAATGCCATAAAATCCCAAAGTTTTTCCCCATAAATAACTAAGTACCAGTAGTCAGATGTAAGACAGCAGAATTCACTACAGGCATATTTTCTTTTGAAATTTCCAACTTGGTAGTAGATGGTTACCTTGTGTGTCACCCTGTTACCATTAAAGAGCTCTTCTTGACCGCGCAGTATTGAAATGGGTAAGATAAATTTCATTGAACAGAGTCGTACAAAATCAATCTGCTATGGAGAGAATATACAGCCAAAACACAATTATATTCGTTTAGGGAATTGAGTGATGTGGCTCGGGGTCAGCAATACTTTGGAAAACACAGAGCGAGAAAGAGACAGTTACAGTGAATTTCATGATTCATCGAAAGAATATACAATGGTGACCTTTGAAACTGGTGAAAATCCAACAGCCTCATTTAACTTTCTCGTGCTGTTTGCGGACAGCACAAAGAGAAAGCAAAGGTCCTGAGTACTCTGGTCTTTAACTGGTTTTAAGAATATGCACTATAACATATATGCTCTTTTTTAAATGGTGGAGGAACTTCAATCTGTGAGGGAAGTAGGGTTTGGAGTTCAACAAGCTTACCTCTTCTTATTGTTAACACTTACCTTTCCAAGTAACTTACAGCCAAAGACCCTTGATTTTACATACTTGGCAAACAACCAAACAAAAAAGAAATCCATATTATTTATTTTCTCTAACTCTTCCATTGTATCTTAGCTCAACATCTGACCTTTCAGTAATGAGCTCCTAAGAGCACGGACCTCTAACAGCATTGAAGAAATTATGTTAAAAATCTGACAAATCTAAGCCAGCTGAACCTGTGAGAAAGATTCTTATTATTGCAAAAAACTCTGGACTCATTACTCAGTCTTCCAAAAAGCAGTATCTTTTTGGAAGCTCCAATTGTTTTTTACAGTCATTAAATACACAAAAGTAACATTTTCCCTACCCTTACCTTATATTCAAAGGCTTATACACTAAGTGATCAGCATAAATTTGGAAGCTGACTCTAGCAGAGTTCTTGTTCTCTGCACATCTCCAATGCACTCATTGTCCGTTTGTCCTTTGTCCCAGCTTCATCCTCTCACACCTCCAGTTTTTCCCATATACGTTCCTCTTCTCCCAGTACTCCTATATTTATTCACATATTCCCTCAAGCATTTTTTATCTACTTTGCAAGGACTTTCTACCTACTTTGTAAGTCACATAATTTCCAGAGGGGTAAGGGGCAGCATGAACAGTGACTGGCTTGAAAGTACATGCTTTTGACAAAGCAGAGGATAAGTATCGAGTTCACTCAGCAGCCTTTACCTTAAAAGGAACAGCAATGAGGACCATTCTTCACTAACCACTGGCCAGTTTCTATAAAATCTGTAGGAATTTAATATCTTCCAGACATCTAGCTTTCTGTGAGAGCTTACTAGCCAGTGAATTACACAAGGTCATCTGTAATCCAGAACTCCTCTGGCATCAGTATCTCCTCACTGTGGGATCCAGGCCATTGTACACAGGAGAGAAGACATTCTTCTTACCCTGCTGGGATTTGTTATTCTATTCCATGCTTTGCTTCTCCACTTTGCTGTCCCACCCTGTGCTCTCCTCTGCTGTACTCTACTGCAGTGATGGGATTCTTTCTCAAGTTCACTCTGTAGTATAATTCAGAAGTGTTACCTTTCTCAGTTTCCCTTTCTATACCATGGGAGGAAATGGGATGTGGCTTAAAACCCAAAAGAATGTAAAATATATGCAATTATAAATAGTGGACTACTTGGCAGAACAGGGGAGCAAAACTGAGTCTAGAGACAGGTACCTAGGACATGGAGCAGAATAAAATTTATGGTAGATTTAGGTCCCCTAGGGAAAACCATCATTCTTGAGATGGTCTTAAAAGTATTTCATAATCAATGAAGGTAAACAAGCCAAATGCTGTCACTGAAAAATATTATCTGGAACTTCAAATTCATTCCTGCACCAGTAGCTCTGCGTAAGTCAAAGATGCTACTGATGTGCATGTGTTTGCTAGCATGCAAGGTGTTAGAAAGATCAAAAGCCTTATAATGGAGAATTAATGCACAGTAGAGCAGAAGTCTATTGCAATCCCTACCCTTGTGAGAATCTAGAATATTCAGCTCTAATATCCCCATTAAGTCTTTATCAACTGGAATAACTTAGTCTTTTAAGGTAGAGTGTTTAAATTGACATCTTTAATGGATATTGTAAAAATGCGCAAGATTGTTCAAAAACATTAATGCCTGCAGAGACATGGAGACAATTTTGAAGGACTTTTAAAATGTATCGAAACAAGAAACAGCTAAAGCAAGAACAGGACATGTTTTAATTAAGCCTAAACTAAGACAAAACTGTGTGTTTATTTCCCTTGTTTGCTCATCTTCTTCTCTAACTGTTAAGGGTCAAAAAAATCCCATTAGACTCCACAGGCCTGGAGAGCATGATGTTGACTCTAGTTCCAGTGACCTTCTCCATCTTCTCCAGTGTTGTGCTGGAGTTAGCAATTTCTAACTTTTAAAAATTAGTTCTTGTTAGTTTTGGTTTATTGTTTTTTGGAGTTTTTTTAAGTAGCATAGAAAAGTTCTAAAAATCTTTTTTTAATAAAAGTCATGAGTTTCCTCTGGAGACTAATAGTGTAATATTCCAGCAGAAGATATTTTTCATGGAACAGCAGAGTTTCAGAGGCAACGAGAGGCAGTGCTGCAGGCTCTTTGCTAAGCATGGGAAGATGCGCTATGCGGATCAAAGGCAGGGAGGAAGGAAAGAACAAAGGCCAAAGCGATGGTTTCATGGGGCCCTGCCTGGTGGAAACAGGATTTTGCAGCCATTGCAGATGTGCTTGTAGGTGAGGGTAATGGGAGCACTGGAGGAGACAATGTTCTGATGAAAAAAAAGGATGATGTCAAGACCTAATCACTCCAAAACCAAATAAAGCTTGATCCACATGCTCACCGTGATGTGCATAAGCCAGCACATGCCACAGCTCTTACTGGAAAGCGCTAATGAAATGAGGAGATGGGAAGAAAAGCAAGGAGTATGATTAACGGGTTAACATTTCCGACACCTCTGAAAGTGAGTTTCGGGACCTGCTGCTGCAGTTGAAGCGACACGTAGGCTCAGCATCAAAGCTCTGGGTCAGGGAAGCAGAGAAGAGTTGTGTGTCTCCCAGCTGCCCCATTCCTCCTGTGCCCTTGAGCAAATCCAAGCACTTCAGCTGTACAATGAGGATAGCAACGAACACAGCAATACAGGACACGAGTGACAACATCTGTCCTAAGTACAGAAAATGGCAACCATACAGACCGGCTCATACAGTGACCTCATTCATCCTACCACCAGTGCTAATGTCTCAGGAGCTCTATTATTTGGAGTACCACCATAATATTAATACAAATATGGTCAACAGCTATCTTTTATATAAAGCACATTTTACATATTTGGACAGTGTATTTCCTTGGTTCTTTTTAAACAGCCCACTTATTCACATGAACAAAATCAGTGCTTTTCTTCAAGAAGATGTCTTACACTTGCTCACTTTCATCAGTCAAAGACTCAAAGCCACATGCCGCGTGCCTGCATGGCCAGGCATGACATGCTCCTGGCTTAGCCATCTCTCCTTTTCCCAACATGGGAGCTCTGTACAACCCACAGGGATGTGGCTACACACTCTCACATCTGACAAGCCAGGACAGTGCTCTCCAGCTGCCAGAGGGATGCTTCTGAGAGCATGACTACCATATCAGTTTTTAAGCTTAAGAAGAAAAGGCTTTCTGCATCTCCTCTCCTCCTTCTTTTTACAGTTGTCTCAAACTGCCATTTCTGGTCGCTACCATCCCTCCTCAGCTATGACCATCATTTTGCTCTTCACCTATCTATTTCTCTCCCTTTGACATAAACCTATATTTCATATTTATTCCATATCCAACATCATTTGCTTCTTTGCCCTTGATATTTGTCTTATTCTTGCACTGACTTTATTCTCATATACTCATCTGATCATTCACATCTGCAAAGTTAAATTATCAGGCCATCTCCTGGCCATCAACACTCACTTTTTACATTTTCAGACAAGAACTGCTGCGCTTTGCTGTTTTATGCTGGAGCTGCACTTTTTTAGAGATGGGCAGTTCCTTTTGGCTCTATATTTGAACATTGTCTCTCATGACTAGGTCCTGATAATGATACCCTGAGAGCTCCACCAATACAAACAGTACATTAATTTTCTGTTAATATAAAATCTATGGAACTTCAGCTTTAGCAGGCACGCTAAATGGCAGAGGTGTTGGAACTAGATGATCTTTAAGGTCCCTTCCAACCCAAAGTATTCTATGATTCTATGATGAGCTCAGTGGACAAATGGAGGATGACGGATGTTGTTTATCCTGTCTTTAGTGAGCAGATGATGAGAGGGACTGAAAACTGCCTGAACAGCTAGGCCCAGAGCCATGTTCTATTTGAGGCCAGTCACTAGTGGTGACCCAGGGGTCAATACTGGGACTAAGACAGGTTAACCTCATTACAGGGGGGTTGGACTAGATGGCCTTTGAAGGTCCCTTCCAGCCCTAATGATTCTATGATTCTATGATTCTATGATTCTATCTAGTGCCAGGTGTCCCTGCCCATGGCAGGGGGATTGGAACTAGAAGATCTTTAAGATCCTTTTCAACTCAAACTATTCTATGATTCTATCTGCTACTTATGACAAACCTGAAACAGAGCATTGCCACAAATGACAACGCAAGGCATAGCTGATGCCAGACACATCAGCTCAACAGCCATGTGAGGGTCCAGCAAAAGGATCAAGACAGATTCACAATCTAAGTAAGAAAACATGTTCATGAAGGAGCTGGGTGTGTAATGCAAGCTTCCCTGGCTATTCAAGAGAGATGATTTTCTTTAGACTGTTTGATGACATTTCTCCTCATTAAGGAGTATGTTTCTGTGACAAATTTCACAAAACATTGGTCAAAATTTTGATACAAAAAATATTTATGAGTAAAAGGAGACAAACACAAAAATAGAGATCTTTCTTCTCCTCTTCTTGACACCTGCCTACACACACACATTCCCCAGCTAAAACATTTTTGTGTTTGAGGTTTTCCTTTTGGATGGCGATTAACTACAGAATATTCTGGCCCAACACTGCTGAGCACTTCTGAACTCTGCTTTAGCTTGAAAACTTCTTCCATCATGTGTGAAGTTGTAGTTTTAAACTCCAAAAGTCCAAACAGCATAAGATCCCATAAACTATACCCTAGGACAAGCATTCTTCTGTTTAAAAATCCCTTTAAAAAAAATACTGATCTTAAATTTTTATAGTTTTCATTATTTAACTGCTATATCCAAGTATTGTCAATGTATAAAATTAGACTTTAATTAGATGCATTTGGCATTATCTATTTGAGCACTACTCACAGGGCATATTTTAAAGACAACTGATCATTGTTTTCAAAGAATAATTTACTCTTTCTTTTTGAAAAAATAAAATAAATTCATTAATTTTGTTTTGTTTTCCTGTTGAGATTTCATATTGAATAGAAGCCAAACAGTATGAATTGCATTAGCTGGTGTCAGTGTGATCATTTCACTCAAACCTAGATATTCTTATCTCATAGAAAAAAATATAATGAAATGAAGCATGTGTAAACTTTTTCTACCAGCAGATGAACTCTCTGTGGATATACTTTTATGGTTCAATTCACACAGAGAAGTGGTTATGTGATAAAGGAAAGTTTCTTGCTAGCCTGGGCAATTGTGTTAAGTTGTTTTCCTGAGATCTCTAAAGTTTCATAAAGAAAACAGATTGTAGATTTTAGATTCTAAATCATGTCGATCAGCTGTAGGCTTGCACTTTCACCACTAACTACTTTGCTGACTCATTGACTGACTCATTCAATGAGTTTCATGTTGTTCAATATTAATTTAGCTCAGGGAGAAGCATGCCATCAAGCATTTGCCATCTTAACACACAATCTCTCTCAACTTTGATTTGTAGTTAATAACGAAAAACAGAGTTGGGCCAGAATGAGGAAATCTGTCATTTGCAAACTTTGATCCTGTCAATGAAAGTCACGCACTGAGGCAGGCACATGGCCAGTCCCAGCAGTACTACCTGTGAAATACAATGGCTCTGGGTGTTACAGCTTAGTCTCAGACCAAGTCGCCACTACTTACAAAGTTCTGCCATGAAGTAAGACTTACAAAAATGGTGCTGAAACCCTTCTGGTGGCTACATATTAGATGATTTAAATATTTAACATAAAGTGATGTTTTGAATATTTATGAATAGAATTATAAGTGGATGCTTCCCTGGATGGAACTTAATTTTCTTTCTTTTTTTTTAATGCTAATGTATAAATGAATAATATCTGGGATTATACCAAAAACAACAGCTCAACCCTTTGCTGTTTATGTGCTTCATATTAAAGCTTTCTGAAATTCTTATTTCAGAAAGCATACCCAGTGAAAACAGACAAAAATTATTTCAACAAATAGTACTGTTCGAACAGATTCTTATCACAGAAGGATGGTCATCTAATAATATTTTTTTAAGATCTCAAGTCAAGATGAAATACTATTACATTATTTACACTGCTGCTGCTTTAACCTTCCTTCACCCCAATCTCAGCTATAAAAGGCATCCAAAGACAACAGGAGCAGCATCCTCTCTCTAATCAAATTAGAGCTGGCCAAGACAGAGCTCAAATGTTTTTCTCAAAACACAGGCAGGGTTTCAGGCTGGTTATGTTTCATACCCTGCTTTTTGTGGGTTTTGCATTTGCAATTTTTTGGGAGTGAGGGGAATACATAAGTATTTGAAGACTTGCTGTTATCTGACCTTATTTGCTCATGTACTGAAGGGAGGAAGAAACAGCAACCCACAATGGAGGTGGCTGCTCAGAAGACATGACAGGTTGGAACCTATTAAGGCTAACCCATAACCTCAGAGACATTCCTGCCATCCCACGCCCCAGGGACACCAAGATCCACAACCCTGTATACAGTAGGTATGAAAAGTGGTAGTATTTAATTTGAAAATGCTACCACTTGGGTTGACAAGGAATGCTGGGCTCCAATTTCTCAGACAGTTTCCCTGGCTTTGAGGTAACAGATTACACATGCTCCTGAGAATGCGGATCTACTGACTACCGAGAGAAATTAGTTCACTGCCATAATCCCATTTCTAGATACCTGGCCAGCTCAGGAATAAGCCAGGTAACAAATCTGACAGTATCTGATTTGACACTGTCCCACACGACATCCTTGTCTCTAAACTGGAAAGACATGGTTTTGATGGATGGACCACTTGGTGGATAAGGAATTGGCTGGATGGTCGCACTCAAAGAGTTGTGGTCAACGGTTCAATGTTCAAGTGGAGGCCAGTGACAAGTGGTGTTCCTCAGGGGTCAGTACTGGGGCCAGTGCTATTTAACATCTTTATTGGTGACATGGACAGTGGGATTGAGTGCACCCTCAGCAAATTTGCAGATGACACCAAGTTGTGTGGTGTTGTGGACACGCTGGAGGGAAGGAATGCCATCCAAAGGGACCTTGACATTCTTGAGGGGTAGGCTCATGCAAACCTCATGAAGTTCAACAAGGCCAAGTGCAAGGTCCTGCACATAGGTCGGGGCAATCCCAAGCACAAGTACAGGCTGGGCGGAGAATGGATTGAGAGCAGCCCTGAGGAAAAGGACTTGGGAGTGCTGGTGGATGAGAAGTTCACCATGAGCCAGTAATGCGCACTGGCAGCCCAGAAAGCCAACTGTATCCTGGGCTGCATCCAAAGAAGCGTGGCCAGCAGGTTGAGGGAGGTGATTCTGCCCCTCTACTCTGCTCTTGTGAGACCCCACCTGGAATACTGCATTCAGCTCTGGAGTCCCCAGCACAAGGACATGGAGCTGCTGGAGCAGGTCCAGACAAGGGCCACGAAGATGATCTGAGGGCTGGAGCACCTCTGCTATGAAGACAGGCTGAGAGAGTTGGGGCTGTTCAGCCTGGAGAAGAGAAGGCTTTGGGGTGATCTTATTGCAGCCTTCCAGTACTTAAAGGGGGCCTACAGGAAAGCTGGAGAGGGACTTTTTTACAAGGGCGTGTAGTGATAGGACAGGGGGCAATGGCTTTAAATTGAAAGAGGGGAGATTTAGATGAGATATAAGGAAGAAATTTTTCACTGTGAGGATGGTGAGGCAGTGGCACAGGTTGCCCAGAGAAGTTGTAGATGCCCCATCCTTGGATGTGTTCAAGGCCAGGTCGGATGAGGCTTTGGGCAACCTGGTGTAGTGGAGGGTTTCCCTGCCTATGGCAGGGGGGTTGGAACAAGATGATCTTTGAGGTCCCTTCCAACTCTAACCATTCTATGATTCTATGATTCTAAATCACCCCTTGTCGTAGCTGAGACATATATAGACGTACAACCCACATTGGCCCTGAGCCTCTAGTGTGATAAACTCCATATGACATTTCAGTACTAAAAGGCTGGATGGCAACTGAATTAGGATGTTTTAGAACTGTAGTTTGGGATCTGAACAGCAACAGTCTGCCTAACTCACTTGTTCAAAAACTACATCCTTCTGAATGGTTCAGATGTCTTTGTATAATGTAGGCTAAAACTTTCACTCATGACCACGAATCGTGTTCTTCATTTTCTAGCTGCTGGCTTGAGACTGCAAAGGTATCACATGAAAGTTGGAGAGAGGAGATTAAGTCTCTGAGAAATCAGCCTCAAGTTTCTCATGATCAGGCACTGAAACCTAGTGGATACTTCTGGGAGTCTGGGTTGATCTTCCTCAGTGGTGGTGGAGCACTCTAGTGATGAAAGCACAGCAAAGTCAATAAAGAATTTAATAGTTTGTTCTTAGTGGAGAAATTGGAAGATGGACCATAAAATTCAGAGTTAGGAGTGCACAGAAACACAGCACACCCCAGCTCAACAATCACCATTTATCATTGCTGCTTGAATAATGCTGGGTCTGGAGAAGAAGAAAGAGTTTGTGTTTATGCAATTGGACTTTCATAATCATATGCCCAGAGAAATCAGAATAAGATTGTATATACTTTATTCTGCTGTTTCCTCTCTTTAGATTGTTTTTAGTGAAGAATCTTCTATTTTAGATAAATGTAGTTATATGCACAAAAGAAGGCAACCTCCCTGCAGATGCTTAAAACTATGCATGGAGCTGCACATATAAGAAATCAAAACAGAACTGAGGGAAGGTCCATAGATAGATTACTAGAAACTGAGCATCTGGGGTCAGCCTTCTACAATGCCACAGATGTTGTTTATCCCCTGTACCTTAATTCTCCTTGAAAATGGGTAAAATATCACTCCTTTACTTCCTGAGAGTCTTCAGGAAGAAAAACAATACACCCAGACACTACTGTAATGAGGCCATCTAAAGGATATACAGATAAGAAAAACATCTGCTGCCTTCTAAAACAACCTTTCCTCTTTTCCCTATCTCCTAGGCAGCAAACTAGGTTGTTTCAGAGGCGAAGATTATTCAGCTTTATTCTAGCAGAATAAAGCAGAACTTCCGTCACATTTTGTCTAATCAAAGATTTTATCATTGTATCATAAGCCACACCTGGTTCCTGTATCAGAAAAGCAAAATTTCTGGCAAAGTCTGTTGTCAAGCTTTGAGAACATTTGGCTCAAAAAGAGTCCTCCTTTCCTGCCTAGTCTGCACACACTCACAGTCTACCTGGCTTCTGCATGGCTGTAAGGTAACAGGAGAGGGAGAGAAAATCAGGTCAAGAGTTGTTTTTCCCTCTGCTCCCATCGCCAGAGGCACAGTTCAGTCTGACTTCTAGTTCACTTGCAAGGCTTTTACGTAAAGCTCCACAGAGCTGTCCTGGTAGACTGTCTTCAATTGGTACAGTAGATTTCCTTTATTTATTTAGAAACCTTTCTTCCACTTTACAATAAAAGTCCCCGGTACAATAAAAGGTGCTGTGACACCAGGTTTGGGAAAAGGTCTGCTAGTCCAAGTCCAGAGGTCCGGAGGAGAACGAGGGTGCCAGACACCTTCACAAGCCTTTAGCAGAATTTCCTTGGGAATTTAGATCTTGTTGTGCTGGGACTCATTTGAAAAAGCTTTTAAGTTCCACTGCTGTCAGACACATTTGTAATGTAGTGTGAGCTGTAATGAGGTGCTACTGTACTTCTTAATTTATCAACATTTCTTAACTTTTAAGTAGTGGACTTTGCCAGCTTAGTACCATTTTTTAACACTGCTTTTTGGTAGCAATTGTATATTTCTATGAATATCAGTATAATGACCTGAACCAGCAAATTCAAAACAGAAAATCTCTCAAGTGGGATTGTAGCAATACTTAGGAAGGTCATCACCAGGGCTGGAAATTTGCAGTCAACCACACAGAGATCTGCCACTTGAGCTGCACGAGAAGGCAATGGAGTAATGGCTATGAGAATTAACTTGCTACTCAGAAAACCAGCTCTAGAAGGGACAGAGGTATACTAGTATAGAAATCTCACAGGGAATAGGAGGATTTAGGAATCATAGATTATATTCCTCTGGAAGTCAGCATGAACTAGTGAACGTGATTTTCCTAACTCTTTTTGATCAGCTTCATTTTTTCTCACCTTTGGCTTCATCTCATGCTCATTCTCTCTTGCCAGTGTGTGTATATCTTCTCATGCCCATCTCAATGTTTTTCTCCAGGAATATGAAGTGGTACAATCAGCTTCTTATGATAATACATCTAATTAACAAAATGCTAACAGTACCTTTAATAAAAGCAGCTGATGAATGTTTTATCTCTAATAGTGTGCATTCTAATACCAGAGACATAATTATGCTAGCCTTTTTATGAAGGATAAAAAAGGCATATGTCAACTTCACCCAAAATGTTGTAAGAGACTTTGATTTCTGTCTTCTGACTTTTCAGCAGTGATTTCTGCTTCATATACTTTCAGGTCTAAGCTGTAGAAGAGTTTGCTCTCCTTTCTGTGTTCTGTGGGATGGAACCTTTTAACGCCCTGACTAGACAGGGGTCTTTTTCTTATAACAGACAAATTGAATGCTAATTTCTAGTTGCATTAACCTTGTTACTCTCTCCTGATTAAATCTCTTGTAGAGCACAAAACAGTTTTTTAAACATGAAAAACATGCCATTAGCAAAGCTTGTCTTGCTGATATTTTTATCTTCTATATTCTGTGTCATGCTTTGAAGTCTAACGAGCCAAGTCACTCTGCACTCCTTAGGTAGCAGTGTGGAACAAAGGATTTGAAGTGTTCAGTTGCTTCCCTTGCTTGGGAGTTAGCTTCTTTTTAGTTAGAAAGATGTTAGTTTTAGAATTTTACAGACCATTGTGCTCATTTCATTTGTTCATACTTAAGAATTCCATGGAAAAACACATGAAAAGAGATAGGAAACACTGCTACAACTAACAGCATATGTAAAGAGAATTAAGGTCTAAAAGTCTTTGGCAGCCCTCTGTGTAAATCACTCTAAATCCATATCTCCAGATTTGCTTTTTCAATAATTAATCATATTCAGATTACATCATTATTCACTACAAGAAGCCAAACTTGGAAATCTGGGAAATATACCTTGGTTTATATGGGCACTATTTATAATTTTTATAAAACTACAAGGTATACCATGCCACACAAGAACCAGAAGGGTTTTTGAGGGGAGGAGGAGGAAACTGCCAGGCATGTTTGGGCAAAGCATATCTCTTGCTGGGTTTGCTATTTATGCTATTATTGAATGGGTTATATGTAGTCTTTTAAAGAAACCGGGGATATGGATGTCACTGAACAAAGTATAACTTACTGATACTGTATATCACAGAAGAACATTTTTGTAACCCCAGAAGAAGTCTGAGGAATTTAACATGAACAGACTGAGAAGGGACAATTAGTTAGTGGGCTGTCTAGGCAGTTCTGAAGTACTGAAGGCACTTGGCTCCAGCTAAAGCCATCTGGAATATTTCCATTTGTACTCAAATCTCAACTAGAAAGAAATGTCAGAGGGGGTAGGTAGAGTCATATAAAATTTAGGGAGCCATCTGGAAGCCCTAGGAAATGTCTGAAGCCCCAGTTTTTACAGCTAGGACATGCCAGAAGAATGTAGGTGACAGGTATAGAAAATAGCTAAAAAAGAATGCCATTGTTAAGTACAAATAAAAATACATTTTTACACTTATCCTACTTGCAACTTTTGTTCAAAACTGTCTCTAAAATCCTGATGTTAAGTCTTGCTAATTATGTCTTTACTTATTTTTTTCTACAGAGCCATTCTGGAGCTGGGAATAAGATGAGTGTGGACAGAATCAGGGGTATAGTAACAACCGGCAGTTGTGGCAATGAATGTCCTACCCATTCTATGGTTCGGCTGTCAGGCAAGAGCTCTGGGAAAGGCAGCATTCTTCCTGTGAAAAATAAAGCAGAGATGCAGCCCATGGCTCCCATGCACTAGCACTGCCATAGCCCCATGCAGCATTGCCCTGCTGTAAAGATGTGAAGGGCCAGTTCAAGTTGAAAGACATAGCTGATGTTGTCAAGACTGTGCTGTACAAAACGCTGTGGCCCTCCTTGACCTGCAGAGCTGAAACTGCCATGGAAATGTCATGAAAAATGTCCAGATTGTGGGGTTTGTGCTGTATGGTGGTTATGCATTTTCAGATCAGGAAAGTAGATCCAGTCTTTGGAACAAAGCAAGGGCAGAAGGTTTCTTTTGCTAGCTTCTCTTCTCGTTCCTCCCACACACCCACTGCTGCACTATCCTCTACAGATTTAAAGGAGTTTTATTAGCTCCTGAAGAGTGGAATAGGATCAAGTTCTCTTCGCTCAGATTGCCTTGAGTACTTAGTGTCTGAAGAAAACAAATAAAAAATGCAATTGTTTATCTACTATGGGAAGCTGACAAAATATTTCCCTAAATTGTATCAACCTTTACTGGCTTCTGGAGGGACAACATTATAAATGATTTCCAAAGCTTTTCAGCGGAACATGAGCATTCTGCCATTTATACACAAATGAACAAAACATACTTCAAAACTTAGCGGATACAAACTCCAGGTGGACCGATCGTATTTTGCATCTTTCCTAGCCATGGAGAGCAGCCCAGACCCTTTTCAGCCTAGGAAGTGCAAAGTCCAGAAAGTACCACACTCTGCAATGCTTTATACATATGGAAGGATGCCTAGTATGACGGTAACACACGCGCGTGCACAGTCGCCAACCAACATTTTGAGAACAGAACATGTGGCTGTTCTAGGACCAAGTGATGCAAGCTCCCTTTGCTGCAGCAAAATTTCTTGTCTAAATTAGCACAGCAAAGGCCCTGCGATCCAGATGGCCTAAACAAGGTGTGGACTTCCCTCTACGCAACGAATTCCAAGCTTGCTAAATGTGGCACCCTGCCATGGGAAGCCGAGTCTCAAAGTCACCCAGCTTCACCTCTGGCTGGACAGCTACGTCCCAGTTGAAGCCCATCAGGGACTGTAACAGCAGGGGAAGAGAGAAAGTAAGTGTGTATGTTTATAAAATCTTTCCCCGTCTCCTTTGCTCAAAAAAGTGTCATCATTCCAATCCTTTAGAGCACGGTTTTATTGTTCAGACAGACAGCCCACAAAAAAATGCCAAAACAAAGCTATTTCCTGGGCCAAAATGACCTAGGGCTATTGCCCATAACCTCAAGCCAGTGTAGCTACGCTGACGGGAAAGAGATCTGATTTTGCTAAACAAACCTACCCATACTTGAATTTCACTGCCAGTCAGGTTCATGTTTCAGCTCACTGCTATAAATCATTGCTCTTGAAAAAATATCCAAGGCAAAGACAAAAACAGGCTTTATCCACTTGAAGTTTTAGAGCCACAGGCTTTCAGATCCTGGTGCACCAGCCACTGTTGAGCTTGGGTCTTACTCAGAAAAGAATTGACCTTTTGTCCTCCCCCTCAGAATGTACATTGCAGGGTAGGTGTGCTTCGCAGCACCTTAAAGGACTGGGCTGATCTCCGGATGCAACATGATATAAAGAAAAATGATAGAAACACTCTGTGCTCGAAGTAGGATAGCATGCCACACCCCAGCAGAGAAACACAGCAATGTATGTTCTGAATGTCTGTGGGAATTCAACGGGACCGATTGAGATTTTGCCGATGCCGCGGGCATGCCAAATCTAGCAAGCTGCCTCTGGAACCGCTGCCATCAGCAGCTGCCAAATATCGCCAGCCATCTCATTAGCAGTGATCTGCATCTGCCAACGAGAGAAGGTGCTAGAGTGAGTTATAGCTGCTGAACTGTGAGCTTGCTGAAGGCTAGTGGACCCTTAGGAAGGAGAGACACTGCCTTCATGTCCAGTGGAGCCTCTCTGCTCTCCTTGAGGTCAGAAGCCAGGAGCTGGGTTTACACTCCTTGTTTCCTTCCCCTTCTCTTCTTCTCCCATACACACTACAGATAGCTCCAGTTTAGATTCAAACAATTTTTCTCATGCAGGAAAGAGAGAAAAAAAAATCCATATCTCAAAATATCCCCCAAAAGAAAACAAAACCAGTGCAGTAACCAAAGCAAAGTTCTAACTCTGAGAAGGAAAACTGGCAGGAGCTCTGTGAAACCAGCTAACAGCTACTCCAGGCTGTCCCTCCTGCTGTAATTTTAAATAGAAGGTGCTCAGAAAACACGGATAAGATGGAGAAGGCAAAAAGAAAAGACCCAAGAGTGACAAAACAAGTAGTCAGAGCAGAAACTTTACTGTTTTGGGTAAACTAATACAGATATTGATCATTCAAACCACTGCATTGAAGTTAACGATAGACAAAATATTTACTCAGAGGTAAATCATTTTCATCTTTCAAAAGCAAGTGATTTTAGATGATGCACAAAAGACAGATCATGGCCTGAGAAATACAGTCTTGCTCACCAAGATGTCAGTAACAAGTACCATTTGCTCCTCGTAGTAGTGCAGCACATAACCACATAGCTCCTTTAGTCATGATCCGATACCCTACTGTGTAAAGACTATGCATAGAGGTGGAAATGCCTGGCTCTTCTCACAGAAGTGGAGCAGATGGAAAACAAATACAAGGAAAACAAACACATTATGAGTAAATACTCCTGGCAAAGGTCCCGTGATCCCAGTTGACAGTTCACATAGGATTTTTTCAGGCCTTCCTACAAAGATGGGTTGCTTCAAGAGCCTGAAAGACTCACTATTGCCTTACTGAAGAAAACTTTAGAGAGCTTCTCCAAACCTGAGGGCTGGGATGAGGAAGATCACACAAGCTGATACTTGAAAATTTTAGCAGGGGGCATTTGAAAAAACCAACTAGTGGTGGCAACTGGCTTTCAATTTTAAAAGACAGAGAAGACGCAGAGTAATGATGAGGTATGAAGCATACAAATCCGAGGGCAAGTATAAGACATCAATGCAGCAGAGAAAGAGAGAGTATCTGAGCAACTGTGGAATGCAATTGTAAAGATGTTGCAACAATCAAACAAGAAAAAAGGCTTTGAATCAGAGAGTAAGAAAAGATAAATAATTTAGTGTAAAATAACATATTTTTGAAATAACCCAAGGTTGTAAAACATAACAGAAATGTCCTCATTGTATGAACATAAACATTCCTTTTACAATTTTTCTTATATATATGTTCCTATGGAAGGAAAATTCACGTAGTGGCCTGCAATCTGAGGTTCCACCATCATTCTGCTTTCAGTTTGGATGACTTCATGGTTCCTTTGGAGTGGCAACGGTTATTTCCCCAGAGTAGTTTCCAGGTACCAAAGGAAAACCTGATTCCCCGAAAAATCCAATTTCAGATGTCCAGCTTTAAACTCAAGGTCTGGCATTTGCATGCAGCACTAAAAAGACATGAAATACGGCTTAAGGCCACAAACTATGTTTACTAAGTAGCCCAGAGAAACACACAACTGTGCAACATGGTCATGAACTGCTGATGCAACTAGTGCTCCACAAGCATCTGCTTGTGAGGAAACAACTACACTATGGTCTTGATGTTGAAGCCAAGGTAATAATTTCATTTCTGACTGCTAAGTAGTATTCAGAAAAGCTGCAATATTTAAAAAAAAAAAGAGCACCCTGTATTTTTATCCTCTATTAGAGAAGGTGAAGTTTTTTTAATATTGCTTGAGATTCAAAGATTTTCACAATGTGGGTTGAGGGCTATGAAAGTTGAACTGAAAAATAGCTTTGGGATTTCCAGCTACAGCTGCATAAAGGTTAAAGGAGTCCTGAAAGTTGGAACAAGCAGCAGCTGCTGATCTGGCACATTGCTCCTGCCACCCGTGGAGAAGTGTTAGTGTAAGCACTGAAAGCAGCCTCTAAGAGGTCTCGCCTGGTAAAGGAGAGCTGCCAAAGGATATATATTTTGCGACCTTGGTAGCATCTCTTTCATGATGTGCTACTTGTGGATGATATACAGAGCAGTACACAGTTCATCTATTTGGTGAAATTATTAGCTGTACACCTTACTTGTTTGATTTGGTCTTCTTGTGATGTGTAAGGCAGAGTGGTGTGAGGCTGGCTGGCAGCATTCTGCAGCCAGACCCTGCAAGTAGGGTGGGGACTTGCCTGAAGAGCAGAGGACAAAGCTTTCACAGGCTCGCAGTCCCTGTTTGGGTCTGCAGCACCATTCTGGTACATTCACCTGCCTCACCAGTTGTCCACATCCTACACAAGAGGCTGCTGATGGGAAGGATTATAGATTTCCAAGGGAAATTCAATGATGAAGAAGTAGATACGGCAGCCTAAAGTTTCTAGTCTCTACCATTGCAACAGCTTTTGCAGAAAAGGCTTAAAAGCTTAATCTCACTACAAAATAAGGATAACAGTGCTTATTTCTCAACAGTATTTTACCAAATGTAAGTGTGGACAGGAATGGAAAATGAAGACTAAGTATTACATTAATAACGATCAAACCTGATGCTGATCCTGCTTAAATTTCTACATCAGCTTAACTTCTGACTTGAAACTCCATTGCTTCCCGGGTTTTAACCATCTGCTTTTCTTACTCCTTACCTTGACTTTTATTATGCCCTTTTTTATAAAGCCTAGACTTAATGTATGCTAAGCAGTTGCATCTTTTATTTCTCTATTTGTTCAGCAAAATTTTAGTGATTACAGTGGTATTCTGTGGGGAGAAAAATCATTAGGGTCCAATGAAGATCTTCAGCCAGTGATTGAATCTGAAGTTAGCTGGCAACTTTAAGTGGCTTCGGTTATCATGTTGAGTCTGAGGCAGCAACAGAATTAGACCTTGACATCAAACTTCCCAGAAAAGAAAAATCTCAGCAGGGGAAAAAACTTATCCCTTTAAGCTGGAAAGTTTTAATAAGAATGATACAAATTGATATTCATTGAATTGCTTGCATTGTAGGAGGGTGGGTGAATGATAGACAAGAAGTGTTGAGGTATTGTTTTCCCTCCTGCCTCACTTGGCAAGGCTTTTTTCACTGTGGAGCTGCTTTTCTCCTTCCAAATAAAACGTCTTCGTCATAGATTAGTCACAATGGGAGAAGTGAAATTAGAGTAGTGTGTGCCAGCACACCTGAAATAGCAAAGCAATACAGGTGAAAAAACAATAAATATCAACTGAGTGTTTGCTTTATGATCCAGGGATACTTCGAGGATCTCTGGGTAAACACTGAGTTCAGTTTCTCCACATATAACAACTGCAGCATGCAATTCATCAATATTTTAAACAGGGATCTTTAGTTGTATGGGAATTGGGGTATGCTCCTTTTTAAGGAGAGAACCTGAGCCCAAAGGGTGTCTCTGGGACTGAGCTCTCAAAAGGTCCCCCAGCTCTCCTGTAGAGATCAGAAGGGGATACTTCAAAGACTTTTCCCCTCTAGCTGAGTGGCTGAGTGAGGGCATTCACTTCGTGACTGTGCTCGTTGTTTTGAAAACAAAGATGGAAGGACTGCCTGCATCACAATCCAGGCCCCCACGATTGAGACCTCTTCCATACGAGGATCAACCTACACTTTAAGAAGTAGTTGTGTTCTCTGCCACAGTCATAACCTTTTACCATGCTTGAGGCAGCACTCTCATTAGAGTTAAAAACAGTCTTTCCCACATACAAATATATAAGAGTCAATAAAAGTATAGCACAAGCCAAAGGCTGTGTTGCACCCTCGGAAGGGAACCTTTCAGCCCCTAGAGAAGTTACCTCCAACCCATGATCTGCCAACACCATGTTAATATTCAAGATCCTCGGAAGTTGCTCGTGTTTATTTAAAATTGAGGCAGGGCTCTGTGTTTCAAGTGTGGTGTATTACAGAGTGCTACCTGCTTGCTGCTGCCCCCTGGGGACCTAGACTGCTCTTGGGGTCTCCAGCGGATGAAGAGCATCCTGCCAGAGTATCTTGCCTTCATGGCTTTCATCTCGCCAGTGATGAGGGAACCTCAGCTCACCATGCTAGGAACTGTGCTCAGCTCTTCTGGAAATCCTGTCATAGCAGAAAAGAAAGGAAATGCTCATCTAGCTTCCCAATGAAAAAAAAAAAAAAGAAAAGAGGTGTTACCATGGAAGAGAGAGCCTGGATCAGCCTGCCCAGCCCAAGGGGCTCCTCCAGTGTGACCCAGAAAATATAAACAGACCAGGACTTTGTGACTATTTTGCATCTTCCCTAAAGGAAGATGGTGAAATCATAGTACTGCAAATTAGGGCCACTGAATCCTGTCCATAGCACCAACAGTATTTGTGGTGCCTGTATGCGAAAGACATGAAATTTAGAAGTGCATCTTTTATCTGTATGAACTTCATTTACAACGAGCCAACGAACTTCATCAGAAAGTTCGTTGCATGAAGTAGTGTGTGATGATTTGTGTGTTTGCACCTTGGAGTGTGGGCAGCTCCTTTATCATTTCCCTCTCATTCTTCCTGACAAAATAATAGTTTCCTGGACCCAGCAGAGACAGATAGTTTCTATCTATTGGTCTGTTTATTTGTTTTAGTTGCTGAGGACTTGTGTAACTGATGATTAACTCTTGCGTTATCACAGCAGTGTCTGGTCTTTTAAGTGAACTGAATCCTTTGCCATCTGATAGTAACACACCAGTTACTAATATTTTTTCAGAGGTTGTGCCTAAACCGAAAATTGAAACCTGTGATTCAGTAGGAGGTTAGGTCTCAAGGGACTTACTCTGAGCATCCTCCAGCCAGCCAGCCCCGTGCCTTCCTTCCTCTTCATCTTCTTGTTTCTCTCCAGGGAGTCCCTTATCACTAACCTTCTCTCGCAGCTTGTCCCTCACTTCTGCTTGTCTTTCCCTCTACCTTCACTCATTATATCTTGCAGATTTACGTGAGAAGACATGTTATCTGAAAACTTATTTTACACAGAAAGGGACGAGAGCCAGAATTATGAAAATCCAATATATTAGTCTGAGACATTAATGGTGAAAGACCAGCTATCATTGGCAAAACTCCAAAACTAATCCAGCTGTCCACTGAAGCATGAACAAATGAGGTCTGAATGTCTCCAAAACCACTAAGAACTATCAATTCACCCCAACACAAGCTCCAACCCGCTTCCTCTGAGTGGGGCAAGGGAAGGCAATCTCCATATTCCAGTGAAGTGAACCAGCCCCCTTGCTGCATCCTAAGCAAGAGTCAGACTCTTGTGCTATCAAAACCAGGATAAATTCTACCATTAATTTCCCCAGCAAAGTCCTGGATTTGATCCTATTTTCCTGGCAACAGATTTTGAAAGAAATATTCGAACCTGAATCTCTTTTACCCTGAGGTTCAGGATGGCAAAATCAGAGTTTCATATATTTGATTAACACCTTGAAAACAATTTCTCTCCTCTTTTGTGGCTTCTTGAAACACACCTACCCTGCTGCACTAAATTCTACAGAAATAATATTTTGATATTAGACTGCAGTAACACTCCCTTTTGCATCGCCTACTTTTTACATATTATCATATGACACAAGTTACAGATGTGATGGCCAGACAGTGAGTTGTGTGTGACGGGTTAGACTGTTGCTGGCAGCAAGGAATGTTATATGTTGCATAAGCAACATATGGGGGAGTGAAATACAACTGAGGGAGTAAAGACAGCCTTGTCCAGTCCTGCCTTTTCTCATTCATTTTACACCCATTTTAGGCTTCAGCGGTTTTCTTTTTAGCACTTCTCTTGCTTTCTTCATGGATGATACCCGGTTTGCATCAGCAGTTAGCTGTGTAAGACAGCAACTAGTTGCCTGAATTACTCTTGAGATACTAGAGGCCAGAAGTGGCTTGTAGGATAACTCAAAAATCCAGTAGGATAATTCAAAGACAAGGATAAGTCAAAGAAGGGCACAAATACAAGAAACCCTCTTGAGCCTCAGTAACCTGAACGGTGGTGAAGGAGGTGAATCCTTGCAGGGCCACAGACTGAACTGCAACTTTTGAGTTCTTTGCTGTCCCTTCACGGGACATTTTAGTGTTTAGGGGGCAGGGTGTGGAATAGATTAGTTAAATTACACTTTTACTGCATCTTCAGGGCAAAAGCCTATGTAATCTTCATGTTAGAAAGGCATACATAGCTCAACAGTGTGCCTGATAGATCCATTGAGAAATAGTTTTAAAACTAGAAACTCCTTGTATGAGAAAGCGTTTGTCATCCACAGAACCCAAGGCATGACACAAACTCAAAATATGTTCCTCGCATTTTGTATAAGGAGAAACAGACAAGAGATGTTGCATGAGGATTTTGAGGATGGAGCCAGGGAAAGTGGCAGGGAGCCTGGCATCCCAGTCTGGAATCCCACTGCCCTTGAGCAGCCAGACCCTCGCCAGGACATCCCAGCACTGACAGTATCATGTGCTGTCCAGGCTAGATGAACCACTCTGGCCCTGGTGATGCATGTTTCATCTTGGCGAAAGAAAGCATTTGTTAATCTAAATGTATCTCAAAAAAAAAAAAAAGTAATTCCTTATAAACATATCCTTATTCTCCATCTGTATGAATGACAGTAGCCATATGCTGTATGAATTAACACGTTCCTCGCTCTTCTCTCCTGCAAAGTAAAGTCTTTATTTCAGATGCTAGTTGTGCTGTCATTTATTATGACCTAGGGTCTTTCCTTAAAATTTTGGCAACTGAACTGTTATAGAAACTGTCTTGCTATAAATGGTTCAATTTCATTAAGACTTACTGACAGAAACTCAATTTCTCTCTCTCACTGAAGTACACCCTTCAGTCCTTCCAATGCAGCACAGGCTTCATTGCCCCACTTAGGGGATTTCTTTTTTTCTTAAATTGCTTACACACTTTATTTTTGTTATATCACTAAAACTCCTTACTGCAGATTTTATTGGTCAAGTTTATACAACCTACCCCATAGTCTAGAAATATTAGCTATGTTTTATTCACCACATTTGCATTGTAGGTGAGATTTTTTTTTTTGGGGGGGAGGGAAATACTGAATTTGTTTGGAAAACACAACCATTTTTTTGGTTCCTTGTTAGTTTGGCTTCTACCACAAAAGGTATCTTCTTATTTCTTATTTGCTTTATCTAAATAAGATATTACTGGCTTTCCTTCTGGTACTGCTATGTCCCCAAAATGATTTAAAACAGGGCTGTGCTAGCTCAGCTCTATTACAAAAGCTCAGAGCACTCTGCTCCAGGACAGCCAGTAAGGAAGCATAAAGACTGCAGAGAGAATTGGTAAGAATGACCAGAGGATCAGAAAATGTGGTCTCTGAGAAAGGCTGAATGAAGAAAAAATGTTCAGAGTACAGAGTCTGAGGGAACAAGATGGTATTCAAGCATTTGAAAAAAAGATGTTTCAGAGGAAGTGAGAAAAGGTTTTTTACTATATGCATAGAGCAGAGAAAGCAAGAATGGGTGGGCTTAATTCTAAAAGGGAATTCAGACTGGTCGCAAGAAAACCCTAACAAGAAACTCTAAAAAATAGTGAAACACTGGCTTTATTACCAGATGAGCCCTGGGAGCTCTACTGCTAGACAACTTCAAAACCAAATATTTTGGCATAATATCTGTGAGTCATGACAGAAATGCAGTTGATCTTTCCTCAAAGTAGGGGTGAGTGATCTTTTGAGATCCTTCTGAGTTGCTTTTTCTATGATTCAGTTTTCTGTCGCATCACTTAAAACACATTGTGGAACAGCACAGTTTATGGTGAAAACTGAGAAGGCAAATCAAGTTTAAAAGTTGGATCTTTGCTGCAAGGAGACACAAAAGTAAGAAAATACCAGCATCAACAGACATGCTAACTCTATAGATCTTAATGACTTGAATCAGGAGAGAATGATTAAAAAAAAAACAAACAACCACACAGTACTGTCTGTTGCTTATTTGTTAAAAGGGATTTCAAAACTAAAACATACAGTTAAACAACATTTTACATTAAATTTAGCAAATTCAAATGGAATAATTAATTTTACTCACTGCAACACAATATGGCATGTACCTTACAAAGCTGGATCATTAAAAAAATAAAATGGGTCATGCTAACAGTAGCAGGAAAACTTCTAAAATGCACTTACAGAGACAGTTGTATAAGGACAAGACAGTGCCCAATTTTATCCCTTTGTATATTCATTTCAAAGACTGCCAGTTGTACATCTGACAAGGCAAGGGGGTATCCCTTTTCAGAGGGCAGCAGGTGGGAGCTACGTGGTGCACACAGGGGCTCTGTGACCCCACACCCTGGAGCAGCCCTGCCTTCATTAAAACCACATGAGGCTTCAGGGCTCCTTTTCTGCATGATACTGGAAAAGCAAAGGTCTGGCCTAAGTTAATAAAAAGCTACGGAATTTAACTTCCCAGACTTTCAAAAACATTGGTGTCTTAATGGAAAACTATTACCAAAATGACACTGAAGATTTCAATACTTTGGAGCTGAGCCTGCCCAGCATACAAATAAGCAGTTTGCTCTTTTTTGCCTCTGGTCATTAAACTGATTGCAGATTCAATCTGTGATCGGAAAACTAGTTTTCTTCTGTAAGCTTATAAGCACCAAGATGACAAGTTTTGTCCACCCAGGTCTGTCAACAGCTTTCAGAGCTGTAGACAACTGAAAACAAGGACCTGTGTCTTTTCTTATTTACATGAACAGGCTCTGGAATTGCATAAGTCTGAACAAAATGGATAGGTTTTACATAAATAGGTTTCTTTTCAAGATACCAATGAAGAAACAGAACCCACTTTGGTTTTTTCTTAGCCTCATTAAGTTGGCAGCTATAGCAGGAGGAGCTTGTTTTTGTCACTAAAATAAGATCCAACTGAATTCTTACAGGGAGCACATTACAGATAAAAGCAATTTCACAGTCACTTTTCAGACTAAAATGGCAGTTGAGATGGAAAGGCACACATTATGTTAATAGGAAGAGAAAGCTGGAAGAGAACTGAGAGACATTTCAAAAGAATGTTAGTTAAGGAAAGAGAAAGAAACTCCAGGTTTCCCTAATGGCAAAAGAAGAAGCAAACATCAGTTCTTTAGTAGTGATATAAAATAAAGGTACAATAAAAAGCAAGGAAGGTGAAGCATTATTTTAATTTGCAATCGCATGGTGAAATGGAGGAAATAGGATAGAGGCAGGGCAGCAGTTGGATCACAAGCTCACGGCCACAATCAGTCAAAGCAGACCAGGACCCCGAACAGATCCGTGGCCACAGGGCTACAACCCAAGCCACTCATGGCAGCCAGAGATCAGGTGCATTTTCCTTCCTAAGTCCTATGTGAGCCTGCAGTATTATGACAAAATCCACCAGAATTCTTAAGACAGTTGTGGAAGTTTCTAACATTGCAAACACTTTCAAAAAATAATTTTAGCCAAGTTCCTGAGCTTCATTTCAGCCTTCCTCTGGGTTTTGGGTCCATGGGGAGCTGAAAGAACATGACTTCTCCCACTAAATTACAATCACATATCTTCTCTGCTTCTTCTCTTCCAGGGGGATGAAAGGTGCCTTTCAGCCTTGCCACCTAACCCTAAGCAGTCCTCCTGCAAGGCAGCCAAACAGGCTCCAGTTTTCTTACACAAGCAAAATTGAAACAGAGTTCAGGCAGAAACAAGCACAGTACCTCAGACCCTAAATATCCAGTCCCGCTACGGATTGCCATTTCTTCCCAATATAGTCAGACCTTGAACTGTCAACAGAAAAAGATAAGCGGGTCATATGTTGAAACACCAAAAGGGTCAGCATATCACAGAATCTTATTTTGCCTTATAGAAACCATCAAAATTCAGTGAGAACTACAGCAAAAAGGTCTCTATCTAACTTTCCTTTCACTGGGGCATATGGCAAACAACAGGTAATTGTGCAATGACATGGTGGGCTAAGGGGACCACACTGTGCTTCTTGATGGGCTGTCATGGTGAGCTCTCAGTTCCCACTAGCCCAGGAGTCCCTGCTGTACCCAATGGCTGGTAAATAACCGAAGTGAGACCTCTGATTGGTGTTTATTATCCAAGACCTTGAAAAGTATCAGAAAGACTCATGTGTTAGCACTTTATTAGACGTCCTGGTAAGTCTTTTCATTAGCTCTTGGAGACTGGAAATACAGGAGAAAATTGGTAAAGGAAGAACAAGAGAAAATGCCACTATTAACTGCTTCCCTGTAGACTTGTTAGAGGAGCAACACATTAAAAGTGACACTTGTCTTAAAATCAAACACTTCCATCATGCAGCAGCTGTACAAGGTTTTATCATTCTTCTTTCCACTATGCCAGGCTCAGAGAACCATGGGAGCGTGCATCAAATAGACTTAGTTGGGAGTTGCCTGACCTAAGGTAAGATAAGATGATAAGAGGGCTGGAGCACCTTTCCTATGAGGACAGGCTGAAAGAGTTGGGGCTGTTCAGCCTGCAGAAGAGGAGGCTCTGGGGTGACCTTATAGCGATCTTCCAGTACCTCAAGGAGGCCTACAAGAAAGATGGGGAGAGGCTGTTCAGGAGGGCCTGTTGTGATAGGACAAGGGGTAATGGTTTTAAAATAGAGGGAGGTAGATTCAGATTGGATATTAGGAAAAAATTTTTACCATGAGAGTTGTAGAACACTGGAACAGGTTGCCCAGAGAGGTGGTGGATGCTCCATCCCTGGAGACGTTCAAGGCCAGGTTGGACGAGGCCCTGAGCAACCTGCTCTAGTTGGAGATATCCCTGTTCCTTGCAGGGGGGTTGGACTAGATGACCTTTGAAGGTCCCTTCCAGCCCTAACCATTCTATGATTCTATGACCTCTCTTCCCAGGCAGGGCAAGGCTCCGGGAATGGAGCATAGCAGCACGCCATACAACATCCGACAGTCCGTGGAGATCCCGAGCAGGGTATTTAAATCCCAGATGTAGTTCAGGTAGGTGGTCATACTTCTGTGAGCCAGAGCAAGAAGGGGCCACTGCAGAAGGTTGCAGAACAGGCCTGGGTGAAGAAATATTTCATAAATACTCTGGATTTCTAGTCCACTTTTTATTATTTTATCTAACTTTCTCTGAGTTATGTAAAGAGTTTATAGTATTTATGAAATAATTTGTTTCCTGAAATTTTGGGTTCATTAGAATCAATCCTATTTCCAAACCTGAGCTGATTTTGTTGAATATGTTTGGCCAAAATGAGGGAAGAAGTCCAAAGAAAAGAAAAAAAACTACTCTTCCTTCATTTAAGACTTCCATCCAGACTTGAGAAACCTGTTTCAAATCCCTCCTATCACCTCCTCCAGAACAGATTGCATTTAGGATAGTCCAAAAGAAGTTCAGTTCAGTAACAACAGGTCAGCATGCTTCCAATTTGTATCAAACATTTACTATTGACCAGAGCAGGTCTTGGCAGCTGGGCTTCCCAGGCCATGACCTGCTGATTAGCTCTCTGGCCAACCACAGACACAAGTGTTTCCCATTTCCTCTAAAATGGGACTGTTTTGGCAGAAGAGAGGCTCCATAGCACACAGGTTACTGGGATGATCCAGCTGGAAGGACAAAGATCCACTTCAGATCTCTGTCTCTGATCAGGAAGGGTAAGGGTGAACTTATTTCTCAGGTTACCAGCATGTCCTGGCCCTGCAGGTGTCACCCGTAAGGGCATCTTTTGGAGCTTCTTTAAAACCATTTGCTAAATTTCTGCTGCTCCCAAACTGTCAATTGTTTATTTTATTTTATTTTTTTTCAAATCTTCCAGCTTAACACCCACCAGCCCCACAAGCTGACTTTTCTGCATGGGGACTAATATATAGAGTTTCTCTGATGATTAAAAACTATCTACTGCAGCACAGCCTGAAAGTACAGCTTTCAGGTCCTGAGTTAATGCTGACTTTTATTTTAGATGTTTCTTCTCTACAGCTTTTATCTTCTGGACAGAGTAACCTCAGGAAAAAAAAAAATCGCAGTTCCCTGTCGTATTTGTTACTCTACTTTGTACTAAAATTTTAGGGAATGCCACTGCATGTAAATATTGGTATGTGGGTTTTTTAAGGGTACACACAGCATCTACCTTGAAGTAGCTTTACTGACAAGAGTACAAATCAATAATAATCTCTACCTTTTCCCAATTTTTCTTTTTCAGATTGTTGTAAGGTTCATCTGTTTCATCTTCTGTCCTGCTGCACCCTGTTTCTGCCCCATCAACTGATTCTTAAATATTCATTCTTCCTCTGCAAGTCCTTCTGCCCTCTGGCATCACGTGCAAAGGTACTGAGGATTCTGTGGGGACCCAGCTGTGAAACACCCCATTAGGCTTACTGATGTGACAGCGTGGGCTCACCGTGATGCTGAACGCAGGCATGGGAAAGAGCATGGTCCCTTTGCCTGCATGTTATCTAGGGGTGCAAAGCCACCCCTATAAGCCTTCTGGCATTTTTCCCAGTATCAAGTCAGCAGACACTTCTCTGTAGCCCCCAAGGCAAGACTGTGCTGGAGTGAGCTCTGGTTGAGGAGCTTTGTAAACGGGAGCAGCCCTTTGGCCACCTCCACAGGACTTGCCAGGCACCAGATGGGATGGTGAAGACCAGAGAGACAGAAAGTCCCAGGACTCACCCTCTTACAGTTAAACTGGCCACTGGCTTCTGCTGCTCATGCTTCATGTTCACTGAAGGAAAAATACACAGTATTAAATGAGCCAGAAAATAATGGAGCTATTCTGTATTTCATTTCCCTATACGTGTTTGTGTTTCAGAGCTACAGCAGGATCTTTCTAATGCCAGCATCGCTCAGGGAGCTGTGCTCAGTTCCGTTGCCTTGTGCTTATCCTTGGCTTTTTGGAAATGCTTCATACATAAATGCTTTGTACACAATGCACTTTCTAACTTACAACTGCACTGTGATAAATAATTTTGTGTGTTTAAGCCTGGCCTGGGCCTCAGTTGTTTGGATTCTTTTATGCTGTGACCAGAGAGCATCCTTTCCTGCGCTGGCCTCCGAGATTTCATCAGCATAGCACCGACTTTGTCACCAACATCACACTTCAAATATACTTAGAATTTAATTTCCTTGGTGGCCCATGTTCCCAGCCTGACATGCCATCATGGAAAAGGGCAAATGTCCTCCTAAAATCTTGATGATTTATATAGCATGTTTCCTGAATTAGCTGCTCTTTAGTCCATAAAGATGCTTTGATGTACTTATTTTGTGATAATGTTCTTGCCCTCATATGCCTATAAATCAGATACATTTTCATTAGTATGATTCCTAACACTGAAATGGGATGCGGCTCATGCAGTTTATTTTTCACAGATTGGAATTTGAGATTTCTGTCACCACAAAGGGGTACAGTGTCTGATGGCTAACAGAAATAGGACACTTGGCTCTATAGTGTATTCAACCAATTCCTCCATATAGTCAGGCTGTACTCCACTTACGATTGCTGTATATGCTTTATCTAAAATTCAGGTGTTCTTGCTATTATTTAATATCTGTAATATTGAGTTTATATATATACACATACCTACATAAAGACACTGTTGGCCACTTACTGCGAATCAGCAAGCTTCATCAGTACAAATGAAGATCCTAAACACACTCCACAAAGGCAATGAGGAATTTATCTGGGAGACCCTCGATCCGAGTCCCAGTAACACCAAGAAAGAGAATAACCCAATTAGCTGATTCACATTTTAAGATCATCTCTGAAGAGATCAAAGCTGCATGAGGAGTAAACCCTCCTGTGCTGATGCAAATAAAGGAAGGTAAGTGTCTGGGTGCTACCTGCATGTTTTTTTGTAAGAGTGGTGTTCCTCAGGGGTTGGTACTGGGGACGGTGCTGTTTAACATCTTTGTTGGAGACATGGACAGTGGGATTAGGTGCACCCTCAGCAAGTTTGCTGATGACACCAAGCTATGTGGTGTTGTGGACACGCTTAAAGGAAGGGATGCCATCCAAAGGGACCTTGACATTCTTGAGGGGTAGGCTCATGCAAACCTCATGAAGTTCAACAAGGCCAAGTGCAAGGTCCTACGCATGGATCAGGGCAATCCCAAGCGCAAATACAGGCTGGGCGGAGAATGGATTGAGAACAGCCCTGAGGAAAAGGACTTGGGAGTGCTGGTGGATGAGAAGCTCAACATGAGCCAGCAATGTGCACTTGCAGCCCAGAAAGCCAACTGTATCCTGGGCTGCATCAAAAGAAGGGCGGCCAGCAGGTTGAGGGAGGTGATTCTGCCCCTCTACTCTGCTCTCATGAGACCTGACCTGGAGTACTATGTTCAGTTCTGGGACCCCCAACATCAGAAGGACATGGACCTGTTGGATCAAGTCGAGAGGAGGGCCACAAAGATGATCCAAGGGCTGGAGCACCTCTCCTATGAAGACAGGCAGAAAGAGTGGGAGTTTTTCAGCCTGGAGAAGAGAAGGCTCTGGAGACACCTTCTAGCAGCCTTCCTGTACTTGAACGGGGCCTACAGAAAAGCTGGAGAGGGATTTTTTACAAGGGCGTGTAGTGATAAGACAAGGAGTAATGGCTTTATACTGAAAGAGGGGAGATTTTGAATAGCTATAGGATGAAATTCTTCACTCTGAGGGTGGTGAGGCACTGGAACAGGTTTCACAGAGAAGCTGTGGATGCCCTATCCCTGGAAGTGTTCAAGGCCAGGTTGGATGAGGCTTTGAGCAATCTGATCTAGTGGCAGGTGTCCCTGCCCATGGCAGGGGGGTTGGAACTAGACGATCTTTAAGGTCCCTTCCAACCCAAACCATTCTATGATTCTTTGATTCTATGATCCTGCTGCTTGTCTAAGTGTTGGTTGGTTTGTTTGCTTTCTGAAAAGGAATCCTACTGTCCCTAAATAATTTTTTTTTTTCCAAACTGTAAATTCAATTATCCAGTAGCATTATCCGGCTGACAACCATCAGAATGGAAGCACTGAGTATATTTTCTGAATGAGAAGTAGAAGTAGATTTGCTATTTCTTCATGCTGCAGTATTTTTTCTCAGATGTTTGACACGGCATGGGAGGAATTTAGCTGACCATTGCGCAGCCTGGCCTTCCTACCTCCATGCTGCTGATTTGTCATCTCACTTTCCTCTAACAAGCTGCTTAGTGGAAATGAAATGTGGACTTTTATTAACATAATGATATTTTTTCATATTAACTTTCCAGATCCCACCTTTTGGTCACTTTCTGGATAGGCAGTTGGAAAAAGTATACTATGAAACATAGAAGACTGTTACTGAGATAACAGAAGAAAGCTAAGCCAGGGATTTCAGACCTGCATCTGTGAACTACACTGCTTTCAGTACAATTGTCTCAAAGAAATACTTAGCTCTTTATATTGATATTTGCTATGGAAGCCAGATTTAGGAACAACTGAGATACAATTAATCTGTGCTATAATTTAAGAACAATCATAAAACATGAATTTTAGATTCAATTTTGTGAAACTAATATTTATTTCCACTTTTCTCTCATGATAGACCATCTAGTCAAATGTTGTTGAAGAAAAGAGGAAACCTGGTGGAGAACAGATAAATGAGTGAAGGAGATGAAAATGGTATAAACACAATAAAGATTCATAAATACAAATCCCTGCCTAGCAGACTAGGTAAAAGCTGTATTATTTATCATCCTCATCAGACATTCAGTTTTATGTTCAGATTTCTCTTATAAGGTAACAGTGAAATCTCTGGTCTGCCTCGTATTTTGGCCTTCTGTTTGTGCTTTGTGTTTTGCAGGGCCTCAGACCTTGCCCAGAGACAGATGTAGGTGTCAAAGACATCAATCACTTTCAAGCCCGCAATGAGTCCGCCTCACCAAGTATTTTAAATATTGCTCTTCTCATGTCACAAGGCTCACTGATGGTCCTAAAGAGATTTTAGAACACTCATGGACTGTCAGTGAGACCCTAGCATCTGTATCCCCTTTTTGTAAGGGCCTTCTAAATGATTTGGATCTTTCAGACATGAGTGAGGTCTAAATATCTTCAAAAATCTGCACCATTTCTGCTTGTGTCCAGCTTATCTGCAATAGCAAGATGGAGAGCATCAGACACACAGTTTCACCTCCTTCCCTTCAAGGGACTGAAGCAGGCCTGAGCTGGGAATCTTACTCTCCATTTTCATATCATGCAAAACAGTCTAGCTTTTAGGGTTGGGTTTTTTTGGTTGTGTGTTTTTTTTTTTTTTCCCACTAACAGTCGGATTAGAGGAAAAAACACAGCTTCTTTTTGAAAGGGATAACCAGAAAATGTAAGCAAAAGCATGTTTTCTGTATTTTTCTTCCTATGCATCATTTTGACTAGAATATAAAGAAAAAATTTTCAGAACATACATTCTGATGGACAAAAAACCCACCTCACAAACAACAAATCTCAGCTCATCTGTTTTTGCAACCTGTGCACAGAGAGCAAGTAGCACTCAGACTCTCCCAGAAAACTTCACAGCATTTTTCTCTGGTCCAATCTAGCTCCTGCTTAAGTTGGGTTTTTTTTGACTCAAAACAAAAACATATTGACAAATAATACCCCTTCACCCTTGTAGACAAGCCAACTGCCAAAACAACTGTTTTCCCTTCCGTAGACAAGCCTAGCAGCTTGCAGACTTAACATGGTGGCCACTGAGAAGTGACACTCGGTGAGGTGATGTGAGCAGCCATAAAGGTACCCGTGGATAGAAGGGGAAAATTACTTAACAGAATAAAATATCTACTGGAAAAGTACTGACAGGAGAAATCTCTTCCAGTCTGGGAACTGCGAGCCTGGAAACCAGGCCTGGGAACCAGAAGCATCCTTGAGAAATATGCAGCTGGCATCTTTGAAGTACATCTGGGTACTTAGAAACCAGAGATATGCGGAGATGCCATCGATAACTGCAAAAACAAGGAACTGTGACAGCAACTTATTGTCTGAAAAGGTGAAGAATAGTCTGGAAAAAAAGGAGAAAACATCCTGAGAAAGTATGAATTGGTGGCTGCCATTGGCTATTCTAACCATAAGAAGAGGGAAACATTCCAGGAAAATAAAAATTGGTCTGAAAGTACAGAAAGTATCATCATGTACTGGCTGCCCTAGGTGAAAAACAGAAATTAACAGCATCTAGTGACTGCTCAAAGTGGTGTCCTATGCCCTCTTATGTCTCTGTGATATAAAAATTATTTTTTATCCAAAATGGAGCTGCTCTCTCTCTGAGAACTTCCTGTGCTGCACATACTTTTCATTCCCTAAACAGGTTGAATTCTCCACACAAACTTTCTATAAGATCTTGGACTCTCGCTGGGGACATTTGGCTGACTCCAGCCTCCGTGATGCAGAGTATCTCTGAAGTAAGACTTTCTCTGTTATATTATTGGTCCCCTTTGGGTCCTCTTCCAGGGTTGGGTTGGTTTGTCCTCCCACTTTTGGGATGGTTTGGCCACTTCTGAGATCTAGTTTCCTTAATACTGCTATTTTATATATATATATATATATGTGTGTGTGTGTGTGTGTATATAAGTGATCTATCGCAAGTATATCTGCTGTTATTTTGTTGACAAGCTGCTTCACTAACGATAATTTGTAATAACCTGTAATAGTATATACCTACATGGTTGTTGCTATAGTACTATTGATTGTTACTATACTATTGATAGCTGTTATACTATTGAATGTTATTGATTGCTGCCATACTATTAATTGCTGATAGTGATTTGTAATAGCTTGAGATATGTATATTCCCTTTATTAATCACAGGTGTATGCATTAGTGGTGATTTTTGTGGTATTTGAAGTAATCTGTCATAAAGTAGAAATTTAGAGTATAAAGCCACCATGTTCTTACGTATTACAGGATCCTACAAACCCATGGTCATGATGTCTACACACTCACAGGCTGGGCAGCACTCCAGGTCATGACATGAGGAGGGGAAAAGGCAATTTCCCCAAAGAGCTCTGAGCCAGATCAGTGGAAGCGCTCGCGAGGTCGGCATTGGTGGTGCCACAGCACCGTGGCCAAGAGATGAGCTGGGTCAGCCAAGAAGCAAATGTGGAAAGTGGGAGCACACACACTATGGGAACAACCACAAGCAAATTAAAATCGATGAAAATCTGCAGTATTTCTGTGTTTGTGAAATACCTAAGCTTGTTTAATTTTACAGGAAAAGCTTTGGGAAATGGCAATGTGAAGAAACTGAGACTGGGAAAATTGGTAAGTGCTGCTGGGAAATGATAGCTGGACTTTATGTTCTACTCCACTATATATGTGCATTTTGTGAAAGGAAAAAACAATCCGATTTAACTCTGCTTTTGCTCCTCTTGCACCACTTCAGTTACAAAACCAATTTATTTACAATGTCAATTTGCTTGAAGTTCCCCAACCCAGTTTTACTGCTTGTCTGGTAGTTGTTTATATAGCCAGTTGCTAGGGAATAGAAAATGAATTGTCTTCATCTCAGCATGTGAAAAATCAAAAGTCTGCTACCTTGCTGCTGCCTTTGAAGGTCTATAGCAAAGGCAAGTGTAGGAGACAGGAGAGAATGAGCTTCAGGGCATCCAAGCAAGAGCATTGCTATGAGCTGATGGAGATAAGATGATTCCTTCACCGTCCTCCTCCTCCCAGCAAAGATAAAAAAAGTTTTTAACTTGAGCTGGTTTTGACAGAGGTTTTCTAACCAGTCGTCTGGTAGAATGGAGGGTGCAGAGATGGATGCTTGCATGAGCAGCATCCCCTCCTGTTCTGGCAGCTGAGTGGGAGGGTGTGTTGAAGGTCTTTAGAAATTCTCCTAGCTCCACAGTGTAATTCTAGGGGCCGGGACCCCTTTGCTTTGGAGGCCGTGCAGCTCTCAGCATCATGATCACTAAAGGGCCTCTGCAAAGAAATGAAAAGACTCCTCATGGTACCTGAGAGTTGGAGAGCTAAGAGAGACCCTCCTGGTCAGGGCTTTCTTCCTGAAAAATGAAAAGTTGGCATTCAAACAATTTATTCTCATCTTGCCTGTGTGTTTTACTTTCTTTTTGTGGTTCCCACTAAGCAGCAATATTCTTCTTGCTGCAATTTATGGATAAACTTGCCCTCACTAAGAAGGAAACCTCTGCAGCAGTGATATATGCCCATGTTGGTGGTTTTACTGCTTTGCCAGTGTGCACCGCTTGCAAAAACCGTGGCTGCTCGGCATTTTTTTTTCCACTTTAATATCTGCAAGATCTTGGTCTTCTCTCTTTCATGTGCATTAACTTGAGAACTAAGTAGGCACTGTTTCTTAAATACAGATAAAAAGGATACATAATAATTACCAGTTGTGTGGCTTCCTGAGGTGGTCCCCCCACCATGCTCCCCTAAGCTAATAAAACTAACTCTGAGCAAGATCTGTTATGACTTATCAGCTGGCCACTATATTTATTCATAATTGCCGATAAAACTTCAATTAAAAGCAAAAATTGAAAGTTTTTTTCTTTTTTCAGTATGTGGAGGTAACTCACAAGGCCCCCAGTACCCCTCTCTGTGCCCATGTAACTGTCCAGGTGCTTCTCACTCACCCACACTGCCAAATCTCAGCTCTGAGTCTCTTTCAGAGACAACTTTTAGTGGCCAAACAACCTCTCCTCATGGTCCTTCCCCAGGCAGGTTTTGAATACTCCTTTTCAAGGAAATACTTCAACTCTCTTTCAAAAATGTTTTTTTAAAAGAAGATTGAGCTCCTTCTGGAAGTTTCCTAGATATTATGTAAAATACAATTTCCTTGTCTTTTTTTTTTCTTCTGAATTATGAAACTTACTAAACAATAATATTTAGAAAAAGAAAACAGTTTCTAATGTGGTACTGCATAGTGTGCATTCAGGCTGAAAAGGAAATCACTTACCACAAAGAAATTCTGCAAAGGAAAGTACTCCTAAAAAATATTTTTGTGCTAGAGGAACATTAAACAACTCTAAAAAGATTAAAAACAACATATGGTATTTTTCCCTTTCTCCCCCCCCCCCCCACATACTAGGACAACCAAACATGTAATTCATTTTTTTATGATCTGGCATCAGTGGGTGCCAGATATCATTGTTCAGTTGCCATCATACAGCTCCTTAACAGATTGCAGCACAGCTACAACTAATTAGGAGGAGAGCTCGGTGCTGGCGCTACCGTCGCAGGTCTCCAGTTCTCCTGGGGAGCCTGTGGTCACTCCCCAACGGGGAGCACTCAGCTGGCAAAGGCCAGCAGGCTCTCTGGGTTCCTTAACCCAGATTTTTCCAGAAATTCCTTGTGTTTAGCACCATGTAATGACCAAATCTCAGCATCAAGAAGGGTGTGGGAAATGCCTTTGAGTAGAGGAGGCAGCTACAAGTGGAAAGCTTAACAAAAGACAGGAGCTCACTAAGTATGTTAGCTATCACCATCTAAGATAGAAAAGTTCAGGTATCTCACTGGAGCTACCACCCCGAAGCCATCCTGCTCCTCCCTGGGACAATTCAGCAGCTCTCAATATGAGATCCATAGACCTTGAGAGGACTCGACACAGAGTACCAGCATACCTGCAGCTTCCAGGCTGCTGAGCTTCCGTTGCCCGGCTGTCTAATAAATCTCATTAAGGGAGGCTAAAAATAGAGTAACATTATTTCTCCATTTTCTTGGACCAGAGAGGGGGAGGACTCTGCTGGGGAACGGGGGAAGCAGTCTGGTGTACGTGTCTGCAAAGCCAAGGAGGTATGTCCTCTGAGATCACTCACTGTTAAACTCCATCTCAGTGAAAAAGCTGGTGAATCCTACTTTAATCCTAGTAAAGGCTTTTAGCTTCTGCTGGCTTATGCTACCAGGAAAAGCATATCTTTTACAGACTACTAATGATTTAAACATTTGTGTATGATGAAGCTAAAGAATTAAAGTCTGTTGTCAGAGTATGCTGATCTTGAAGTGGGGAAGGCTTATGCAGTTGCAATGAATTTTTATTAAAAAAAAAAACACTGTTTATGTATTTATGCAACAGGAAATGTTGAAAGCAGGGAATTTTTCAATTAGAAAAAAGAAGTTTCCTTTCACTGTTGGTTCTTCTATTATACCTTTATTATTCATTCATACTGATGGAATAGTTAAGATCTCCATCATGTTTTTAATATGCTGTTCCTATGCTGTCTTCTGCAGTTTGCAGTGATAGATTTTAAAGGGAAAATACCTACAATACAGCCACAGTCCAAATGATATGCAATGAAGTACAGTGTTTTCCCTACTAATAAAACATTAGCTGCTACATATTATACTTTTACTAATTTGGCCTTGTACTTCTATGTTCGTTTACTCATGTATCTCTTTCAAAAGCCCTGCAAAGCAGGAGAAGTCTATTATCTTTGCAGATCCCGAATCAGAGAGTGAAAGAAGATTATTTAACTTGACTAAAGCTGTACAGTGAGTCAAACCAGAATTAGAAAGACGATCCAGGAACCGACACCTATAATTCACTGTTCCTACAGGGTTTTTTCTCCCTCAATTCAGGGGATCTTTCAGTTCTGGTATTTTCCATTCAGAGGAGTATTTTTTTGCAGTGCTACTTTCATGTTCTTCAAGAAACTTGAGCCAAATTGCAAAAAATTCCAGAAAAGAAGTAATACATATAGAAGTCAAAACAGCATATATGAAAAGAATCCTCTTTATCCAGGTGCATAAATCCTTATGGAGCTTCTTAGCCTGACACTACCGTCTTTTACTGGCAAATGTTTAAAGCTAAAGACAAGAAACAAAAAAAAAGCACTACAAATTATAGAAGGATGTAATAGGATTGTTCACTGTAATATTGGAGATGTTTCTGGGAAAACATACTTTGTAATTTACTTTCTAATGGATGTTTTATTCTTAAAAATAAATAAAACAGCAGAACTTAAATTATATTAATTTTGCAATGAGGAAAATGGTAGCTGAATTAAAAAAGAGAAATATCATCTAAGTTCTAAGGTGATTATTTACAAGTCTCCTAATACTCATCAATTTGAAAATGCTTATGATTTTCAGATCTAGTGACAGCGAGTCTTTTTACAAGAGACTTTGAGGCCCCCGCTGTTGTTTTTCAGGTGCTACAGCCCAGGGTGCCATCTCCAACGGGGCAGACAAAATGGCATAGGAAAGGCTGGACAACCACAGCCCAAGGAAACAGAAAAGCGTAATGGGAAGTGTAGGGTCTTTGGGAAGCATTACAGAGTTTCAAGTCTTACAGAATATTAACTATTTCCTTTAAAATTATTTTCAATTGCTCATTGTTTATGACATAGCTCATCAGCCTGGCCAGCTGCAACCCTGTGATGGCTGGGGTCAGGGCAGGGCAGGGCAGATGTTGCCCCTTTGGCCTCCCTTTTCACCCACGGCTGTTCCTGTGGGAAGCAGGAAAGAGGTTCTCAGTCTCACAGAAGCAGGAACCAGAGGGGGAAGAAAGCCGCAAACACTGCTGGGCTCAGGAGGCCAGAGGAGAGACAGATGGGTTTTGGGACCTGCCTCCAGGGAGACCACAGGGAGCAGCCCAGGAGAGGAGAGACGTGGGCCCTGTCCTTCACCATAAAGGCTGCCCCTCCACAGCACAGTGACTGCCTGCCTACTGCCGGGTGAGCTGCACCACATGGTGGTGGCACCACACCAGGGTTGACCATCCACAGTGCAGGCGCTGGGTGGCACCTACCTCCCCTTTCCCCCGGCTTCCCACTGCCTCCTAATTGCAGTAATCAAACATACAAGTGTCACCCATGAAACGTCACTTTGGAATGACCTTTGTGCCTCTGACATTTTACGTATCCCCTGTGACGTGGTAAGTGTGGTGATTAATTACTCAGGTTTGCTGCTACACAAAGTTTCTCTAGTATCTTTTTTTTTTTTTTTTTAACCTTTTGGACACCAAACTGCATCTTTTCAATCAAAACACTAATAAGGTTTCTCGAGTGGTTCGCTGGTTTGCAAAGCCGCTGCACCTACCTTCCTAACCTCCCCCTGGCCTCAAGCTTTGCTCCTGATTCTTTGGGAAAGGACAGCTTCTGCACTGAAGAAGTCAAATATAGAAAGAGCTCAAACACTATAGTTTTTTAATATGACTGTCAGAATAGCAACTTTTAAAGTTAATGTATTTTTAACAAAACGACATTATTCAGAAGTGAAAATCCTTGTCCTCCTGTCTTAGAAAGGCTGAGAGTGCAGGCTGGGGTGGGCATCTGGGTAGATAATGTGAGAATTTAAGATTGTGCAAATTGGATTTTTTGAGAAAAAGATAACTATACAACCCTTATTCACGAGGCTAGAAAACTCATTTCATCCCAGCTATTCTTTGCGGACATTGGCTGATAAAGGATGGGGGCAACAACACCCAGAGGAAGGCAAGGTGCCACTGATGTATCGGATGTATCAACTACTGTCAGAGAAAATTGCCAAGTTAGATGGCCTGGAGGCAGTGTGGACAGCCATGGCTATGAACCTGAGAGCTATGATACTATCTAATTATTTTTTCACAGAATCTGGAGGAGGGACATTCAGTCCTTTTGCCGGAACTTCATAAACACCTCCTTTTTAAGCACCGTATGAAAGCGCTCAGCAACCCACACCTCTGAGCAACACCTGAAACCTCCTCACCACAGCCCTCTGTGATATGGAATGAAAACATAGCTGGCTCTAACTGCATTTTCAAAAACGTTGTTAAGAAAATGAATTGTGCAAATTCTTTGCCAAGTGGTTAATATTAAAGAGGAGAAACCTCAATTACTAGTCAAAAGAGAGGCATGTTCTTAATAAGAGAACATTTGGACCAAAACAAAATGTCAAACATTTTCTGATCAGCTGCATCCTCAGCTTGATGTGCCTCCTACTCGCTCACAAGATCAGCGTCACCTACTGAGCTCCAGAGTGAAATCAGACCTACAGCTCGGTGGCTTTTTTAAAGGGCTCTGGTGCCATCGGGGAGTTACGGCACAGCGGTGGTAACAGCCAACCCACATGGAGAGCGTAGGCGCAGTGGGGAGGTGGGAGCCTGAGCTTTAGAGGGTCCTGAGGGGTGATGAGCATGATTTGGGGTGCATGATGAGACTAGCAACCTTGGAAGGAAAACAAAGGTTGGTCAATACAAGTGAAATTAATACTTATGGGCAACGTACAAGACGACTGTTTTTTCAAAGGGTTTTACTTCCCGGGGCCCAAAGATGTTCTTCTCCACTGCAGGAAAAACCATCAGGGTTTCCAAACCTACAGTAGCTCTGGGCTTCACTAGCACCCCTCTGTGCCCAAGGTACCTGTCTCTCTTGAAGCTGTACTATAAGACTTTATGATGTGTAGTAAAGGATAGGCTGAAGAACAAATGTTGGGCCAAATGCGGCATCTGCATTGACCTTACAAACTACACGTCTGACGTCTGCAACTAACAGCATATACATATATGACAAGGATTTGAAAAACTATCATTAGTACATAATCAAAGAGGTTTTCTTTAATATATAACCCTCACCTGCACTAAGTGTTATCGTTGAAGGCGTGGAAGCACGAGGAAGTGGTAGCCTGAAAAAAAGACTTCTGATAGCTCCAAGCAACAGAAAAGTGAGGCTTATAAAAACAACAGTTTCATAATCAAAATTATAGTAAGTGATAAGGCAGTGTATTCTCTAGTGTAGAAACTAAGAAGCTGTTTTCATACAAAGATACTTGGCTAATTAAGTTAACTGAGAAGGTCACAGTAAAGCAGGATGATGTTCCCAAGAAACAAAACCCCAACCGTTTTCCTCATTATTATACCTATATTCCACACAGTGAGCAGGCATTTAGATGCTGTTACCACTATATATTAGATTAGCTGTAATTATTTGGTCGTAACTGTGTGTTTCTCCCTGGCCTTTTCTCTCTCTGCTGTTTTCAATTCAAGTGCTAAACTGCAAGAAGCAGCAGCAGCAGTATTCTGGCTGTTTTACGGTCCACTGTAGGAAGAGGAAAAGCACCTACACCCTGAATCTGGGACATGGCATCCGGGTCACCATGGGTCAGCTCTTCAAAGGCAATGGTGGAAAGGTGCTTCTGCAGGACCTTGTCTCCCCATGCCTTGTTGGGTGTCTTTGCTGATCTACAGCAGGAACCTCACCTTCAGGTCAGAGTTCACAGAGCTGCTAAAATGAAGGAAGGGTCTTGCTAAGCCCCTGCAGCCCCTCTTACCTTCATTCCATGGATCTGAAGTGTTCAATGCTTCCTCCTACGCTTCTGAAGAGAAGAGACCAAACTACAAACTCGGGACTATTTGGATCTCAAATTTGATTCAGACTTACCTCCTTTTACCAACATCTGTTTTAATCTTTAATGAGGCAAACTGTACCTTAGTGTGCGATTTGGAAGAGAACCAAGAAAAACAAGGTTTTGATTTTCAGTCATTTAAACACCAGACAGTCAGGAAACATCATCCTTCCAGCTAATTGAAGTCAGACTGCAGGTTGCTGCTAATCCAAGAGACCTGTTGTGGGATGCCCTAATCTGGGATCTGTTGTGGCCCTATGTTGCCAATACACAGATGCACAGAACAGCAGCCACGCTGAAATGGAGGGTCAGTCACGAGCAAAAAAGATAGTAAGAATATCACAGTAAAACAAGCAGGGAAAGAAAAATCACTGAGGTACTAGTGCCAGAATACCACTAATGGAAACTTGCTCTTGTCAAAGCCTTAAGCATTTTACAAACCACTTTTTGAAGTCAAATGTCAATACAAAGAACCTGGAGCTTTTGGACTCTGTGTTTGACTGGAAGGACATGTCTCCATGCTGCTGCAGGAGTAGCTTCGATTAATTCTAGAAGCACCTGAGCTACCTTTACATGAGCTGCCATGGAGACCAGTGGCAGACCTTCCACAGCAACAAGAAACTTAATGGGAGTTTATTTCCCTGTCCAAAACCTGAAGTGACTAATGTGTAAATACATCCCAAGCTCGGATAGTTAGGGTGACATACTCTCCTCTTTCTAACTACCTTCAATTGTGTTAAATATATTAGCATCTTACTTTTAAAAATCTTAGTTTTATTTCCCGCTCAGAGGTTGCCACGGTGCTGTGACAATCAAAAGAAATTAGACATTTCAGTATGATAATTAATGCAATGAACCTGGTGAATTCATCATGATTGCTGTAAATGTCATTCCTTGGGCCCACAGTTTGTTCTCACCTTGTTTTTTACTTTTTTTTTACTTTTCTTCTTTTTTTTTTTTTTTTTTTTAATGCTGATATCAGCACCCTTGGTAATGATAAATTGAAAAGTTACCACTGTTGAGAAGCACAGTGGTTTGCAAGTCAAATAGCTGTTCTAGAGCTGACAAGTCCTTGGGGAACCTTTAACACCAGAAGGATAATTTTAAATTGGAATCTGAGATGATTATGGCCTGGCTGAAGATCAAACAGGGTGGAACCAATATAATTTCATTTTTAGAAAAATAAAATATCTGAACATAACATTCAGGGCTTACTAATATATACGTGACAGAAATCTATTAAAAGTACAAAAGAGAATCTGGATTTATCTGAATGGACAGGTGAAGACATTAGCTGTTCATTTAAGAAGAATTAAACCCGAGAGAGATGAAACATTATTAATAATGTTTGTCTTGTGGTGAAACATAAATATTCTGGAGGATGACTTGGCAGGGGGGTCAGGGGAGGCTGCTCAGGGACTAGAGGCCTTCTAGACTGTACCACTTTTCTCATCTGTGCTACTTGGAATGTACTGTTTAGCCTACATTTATAACGCAGCGACATGTTCATCTCAGTCTGAAAGCAAAGAGGACGCTGTAATTCTATAAACAGTACTCTTTGCTTCTGTATTCTCTCTCTTCCTTTCTTCCTTTCTTCCTTCCTTCCTTCCTTCCTTCATTTCTTTCTTTCTTTCTTTCTTTCTTTCTTTCTTTCTTTCTTTCTTTCTTTCTTTCTTTCTTTCTTTCTTCTTTCTTTCTTTCTTTCTTTCTTCTTTCTTTCTTTCTTTCTTTCTTTCTTTCTTTCTTTCTTTCTTTCTTTCTTTCTTTCTTTCTTTCTTTCTTTCTTTCTTTCTTTCTTTCTTTCTTTCTTTCTTTCTTTTCTTTCTTCTTTCTTTCTTTCTTTCTTTCTTTCTTTCTTTCTTTCTTGCCACAGTTGCTCCTGCCTGCATTTTCTCTTTGGGTATTGCTGGCATTAATCTCCCCAGGGAGTTCTACTGCAGAGCACAAACTTACCCAACTGCTGCCTTGATGGCAACATGACAGATATTCGAATAAATATATAGTCATGCGCACACAAAATGATTAGAATTTCACATTTTACTCACTTAAATAATTTTTAGCCCAACTTGACCTGGTACACCTGGCCACTAACACAAGATAAATGGTTTTTCAATTCCCTGGAAAGAAGGCCAAGAATCATTTAACTGTAATGGTCTCTTCAAATACATATAGTTTATATTTTACAAGAAACTGTATCTATGCTCTTCCACAGAAACAAAATCAAAAACAAAACCATGTATCCGTGAGAGTATTGCCAGAAAGACAGTTGCAGCAGTTATGATGTTCTTGGCCCAGTGAAGGATGTCTGTCAGAGGAATGAGGTGGTATCTCCAGCTCCAGCCACTGCTGCTTTCCAGCCTCTGCTCTCCCCCTAAGGACAAGAAGTGGTAGTGGAGGACAAATGCTCCTCATGCCTTGCCTGGGAGCCATGCAGAGCATTTCTGGTGGGAAGCTGGTTGGCAGCAAGGAACATTTATGGATTGAGTGTGTGAGCCAGCAGAGGAGACGCTGGGTAAGTCTAAAAATGTCCAGGCAAAATATGTAAGCCAAAGTACATACACACAGAAGAGAGAATGCAGGGCAGCGGGTGGATAAACAGTAGAAGAACGAAGTAGCTGCATAAACATTACTGGAAAACTTCAGACTGGTACAGAAAGGGCTGTGAGGCCACTTAGATATTTGAAGGCTTCTGTACACGTACCAGGGTCTCAGCTCCCAGTACTATCACTGAAATCTAGGGAGCAGTTCTACAGGTCACTAATGGGCAACCGAAATGCCTTGTTATCTGAGCTGGCTGCTTTAGCTGCTCTTCCAGAAAGGCAAGGGTCACATCTGCTGGCTTCTTACCACTGTCTGGGCTACCATAGGGCTTTTCAAATGGTATGTGCAACCTGAATTAAGTTATTAATCAGCAAAGCAGTGGAGCATGAGGTATGGTTCAGGTTACCTTTGGTGGAGGTCAGTCACATTGGCTAAACGTAGGTGGCCAGCAGGTTGAGCGAGGTGATTCTGCCCTCTACTATGTTCTTGTGAGACCCCCACTTGGAGTACTGCATTCAGCTATGGAGACCCCAACATAAGAATGGCATGGAGCTGTTGGAGCGAGTCCAGAGGAGGGCCACAAAGATGCCCTTAGTTAGCTTTAGGCTCCACTGACTGCATTGACTCTCTGTTAGGCCCAAAGCTTAAAGACCTATAGATATATGGACTCAACATCAGGTTTCTCATTCTTGAACTGAACAGCATCCCAACTGTTTACCTAACCAGATGCATATGCTGAAGACTCCTTAGAGCTACTCATATCCACCCAAGAGAAAAGAGAATTTTATCAAATTTTATCAACAGCCTGAGGAAGATTGTATTGTCTAGATTGGGTAGATTTAGTCCTGAAATATTTCTTGCCAGCAACCAACCTATGTTAAAAAAGCAGTAACAATTGAAACTGTAACAGACCCTATATCTTTCTCTGCCCTGAGAAATCGGAGGATTTATTTCAAGTATTTGTCAAAGAAGCCTAGCTAAGGAGAAATATTGTTTTTTAAAAAGTATTTATGATTGCTTTTATTATTTGAGGAGCTGTCTGGAAAATTTCACTAAATTAAACTGGAAACTAAATAGTACAGCAATTTTCAGTGCATTTTCTCAGTTCTTGGAGTGGTTCTAATTATTCCTTCAGAGACAGCTCCCAGGGACCAAAATCTACTGCCTGTGCACAAAATCAGGCAAACACAGACCCAATCTCCAAAAATTTACAACCTGACTAAAATCTTAATCCAGCAAACCATTTACTCACTCGCTTTACAGTAAGTGTTTTAAATAGCTAGAGGCTCTTAAAATCATACTTCAACAGATGAGCTGAGTGAATATAAAATATACTTGACGCTTTCTGTTTTTTGCCAGAATTTCCATAACTTGTATAGACATAGAGCTTGGGAACATGAGAGCTGAGACTCTAAGCAGTCTTTTCATACATACACACTTGCAAACTCTCTCTGTCTCTCTATGTGCGTGCGTGTATGGTATACGTATAGATCTGTGTATAACTATGTATGCATGTACGTATGCATATCTAATTACAAAGCCTGAACAAACGTTAGTCACTGCTCTGAACTGGAAAGGTCACTCGAGCTGCATGAATTCAGAGAATTTGCTCTTGGGAGAGAGTCTGGAAGCGTCAGCCCATATAGCTGTCCAAGTATGGGAAAATAATTCCGGAATATTTTTTTAATAGGGATGAGCCTGAACAGCAAACCATAGAGCCAAACCATCCCAAATGTAGCAGAACTTGAAACTGAGTTATAAATTGATTTCTTCATAGAGAAACAGTCATCTATCTTCTAAAAGGAGAGTCAGGAGGGTCAAGCCATAATAATGGGTAGGAGCCATCTCTCAGTTTTTCACCCCCAATAAGGTCATTCTTGAAAACAGTTGCCAGCACTATGCTACGTGCTTCTCTTGCATTGGTCTTACTGACTCAGAAGGCTACAGGGGTCAGCTGAGTGGACCAGTAGCTGTTTGAACTCTCATCTGGATAAGCCTTCATCCAACTCTCCAACGTCAACATGTGCATGAGTTTTCCTCCATGTTTGACAACTCTTTCAGATCCCCAGTGAAATTTAGACCAGTTTCACAGGACCACAGATCAAATCACAGATCTCTGCCTTTTCTGTCAGGGACTTTTGACTACTTTTGACCCAAGTGAGGATGTTTGTAGAATACGTTAGTGAACCGTGACTACAGGAGCCTCTGCTCACCCATCCCTACCCAACACCAGCTGTATGGCCCCAAGAGGGAGGACAGAGGAGAGAAATATGCTACCACCTTGGGAAGGTGTAGGAAGGCTAGGAAAAACTCTTCAGTGGCCTGAGGGAGTACAGGAGGAGGAGCAAGCGAGGGCAGTGGTCTGAGAAGGCACCCTGTCCCTTAACAGTGTCAGCTGAAGCCCTGTAGCATTGGCTGATGTAGGAAGAGATACTCAGCCTGCAGTTTAACTTTATTTGACTTTTAATGCCCCAGAGCTGTTACCTGCTGTGGGATAACCAGAATAGTTGCAACATGTGCTTACTTACAAGGCACCAAATACAGTAGGGTAAACTCCTTTAAGGAATCTTTGTTCTATTTCTTTCCTACATGTTGTTTCCAATTCCTCAAGATGCAGTGGTTGCCCTTAGCAACATTCTCTGGACTCTTCCCAAAATTTATGTAGACAAAATGGCACATTTGAGGACAAGCCAGCTTGGTTGTTAAATAAACAGTCCCTTTCTATCCAGTGGCATCATCAGGGCCACAGAAAGTCTTTTGCCTGGGTAGTTTCCTGAGATTGCTGTCATTTATTACCAAAGCTACTGGGTCTTGCAGCAGAAACCTAAATAGCCTCACTCCTGTAGCACAACCCATCTCCTAATGCATCTTGGGACATGCACAGTCCTGCTACTTAGAGAACAAGAAATTCTTCATCAAAATACTTGATGAAATTATCCTCTTTGAAGTTCAAAGTTATATATTTAAAGAAAAAAAAGTCCACAAAAATAGTCTTAATTTTTTTTTTTTTTAATTCCAGACTAGTTTGAAATCTATTACCACAAACTTCAGAAAGATTTTAAACCAGTAGCAGCTCTATAGCTGCCTTCACAGAAATTTTTATCTGACATTCTTGAGTGGATGACCCACAATTGCATACTATTTTTTGTGGTCCATAAGCAGCCTAACAAAAATAGGAGAGCAAAATAGGTACAAAACTTCACAATGAGAATAAAATAGTGAGAAAGATAAAGCAAAACATTAAATAATTATTATAAATAAACCTTTAACTCCATCTGCATAGTATTTAATTATAGCAAAGAGAGAAGATCAAACCCTTCATATACCAATATTTTCAGGCAATTGATTTATCTTGGCACTAGCACGGCCACATTACAATGAAATAGAATACCTAAGTCTGTAAAATCTTGGCTGTAAAACCAAATTTCCAGAGGATGGATGGATATAGGAGAAAACAAATATGATTTGCTTACAGGCTGAAGTACACATTAGGCAGAGATATATGCAAAATATAGCACAGAGGTCAGAAAATATGTCACTGAAATATAAGCTGCTGAAGAGAAAAAATCAGTTGGAGAAAGCAACGTGGTAGAGAAGAAGCGATTTGAACCAAGAATCTGTCAATTCAAGCTAACAAGGGGTTAACTCCTCTTTAAGTAATTTTTTTTAAGAAATTTTACAAACAGCGTTGGCTTGAAAAAAGGCACATGCTCCCAGTGCCAGTAACAGACATTTATCCTTGTCAAAAAGGAAATGGAAACTTTCTTAGTAAAAGATGTATAGCAGTATAGCTAATCTTCGGATTTTGAACTTGATACGTTAAGATTAAATCATATTGTTGTGGCACGGTCATGATTTAGTCCTTACTGGAGGTAGAATATGCCTTCATTCTCTTGATTTTTCAGTTTATTATTGGTTTTAACTCTTTTATTTTAAGAGAGATCCGAGCGTCTTTGCAGGCAACTGTGAATTTGCAAGACAGGTCAGCTTGCCAGAGCCTTTACCAACCTGTCTGCTCAGTGCTTGACCAGCTGGAGAGGGATTAAATAAGAATCTATAAATCATTTTGGCCCTAATTTCTTAATACTTCAGAAAGAGATAGATAAAAATAATGAGTTGACTACCAAACAGCTGTCTTTTAACTAAGTGTAGTTAAATACCAATACTCTCAATTTTACTACAAAGAAACTATTTTCTCAGCTCCATATCTGAACCACTTAAATTCCGCATTTCCAGTTTGAACCTGACAAAGAAGCAAAAGATTAAACACCATGCCAAGAAAGGCTGAACTCCAGGAAACTTTAGGTTGAGGTTTCCAAAAGCACTTCGCCGTCGCCTAATGGGATATTACGACTTCTCTGGCAAGAGTGACACTGACTATTTCTGAACCCTCAGAGAAGTCCTCCTCGCCTCACGCAGGCTGTGCTGTGTGAGGTTTCACAGCGGTGCCCTTCACAGTGACTGATGTGGCAGAACTTGGTTACCTTCACTGGTGTCACAAAGAGAGTTTATACTGGCTAAGCCCCCCCAGCCCGGCTGAGAGTAAACCACATTGCTCCGGACTGGCGCACAGGCTGCTTTGCTCTTTGCTAACTGACCCTCCATGCTGCTGCAGCTACGTCCTGCAGGCATGCTTCAAACCAGGAGCGTGGCTGCCCGGAGCTGTCCTCTGCCCACTGCCTGGTCAAGGGGACGCTTGGCCTCTGCTCCCAGCATGACCCAGCAGGGCCGGCAGCATGGCTAGAGATCCAGCTGGAAAAGACCCACAGTTCTTCGCTTGGACTGGGACTCCACGGGAGTGTACCGGAGCCTCTCGCCGCGCTTCCCACCAGCCTGCCACCGACACGGGTGGGGAGGCAGAGCCTGCCCTGTCTCCTGCAGTGTCTACTGTGCTCGCCCAGGTTAAAGTATCAGGTTCACAACAAGGGTTGAACTTGAGCTGCTGACCCGAGTTAAAACTGAACAACCTGCTATTCACAGCTCTTTGAAATCAGGTTAGTGAACCTAGATTAAGAAGATACCTTTTTTCCTATACTAGTAAAGGCATACTCCTGAAGATGCTCTCTCACTTTGTCGGCTTGTTTTGGTGTTGTGATCTTGCCCAGGCTCTCGTGTACTTTAACATCAGCCTGTTCTTTTTCCACCCAAAAGCCCACGTGCAAGGCCGTTCTGTGCAAACCAAGTACTAAGTGTATGTTTGTGTGAGATGTTTTAATAACAGCAGCCCTGGAATGTAAAGATAACACACCCTGCTCTATTTACAGAAGAGGCTGAGGATGTAGAATACATTTACATATCATTATTGTAATAAGGAAGAGTAACTTTCCATGTCTCTGAGCACTTCCCTTGCTTCTAGGAGCTGTGAAGAAGGGACACAGCAAACAGGGAGACTGTCAGGAAAGAGGATCCCCTGTAAAGGATATATAAAAAGAAGGCAGGATATGACCAAAAACCCAGGGGTGGCCATAAGAAATCTTATTTAGAATTATCTCTGTAATTGTAACAGTTCCACTTGTTGGTATATTATGATCCTAGCCGAGATGTTGTTATGAAATTAAGGCGAACAGATTACGTTATTCCTGTTGATCATCCTTATGTTTATTCATACACTGTAGGATAATTCACTCAAATGTTAACTTCTGGAGTTTCTCACCATAGGGAAATTTGGTATAAGGAAAAAAAGCAGTATTAATCCAGGACTGGTTGTAGATACCACCCCCTCCAATCCAAAATAATTTAAATTAAGCATGAGAAATCTCCTCAGAAAGGCTGTTCTTGCTGGAGAGGGAGTTCTGCAGTAACGTGGGCTCTGCTCCTCAGTGGGAGGCCGTTGGGAAGCAAGAGGAGCACAGAGCTGGTCTAAGGCAGCAGGATCAGCTGGAGCAGCAGTTACTGGGTACTGTCAGCATGGGGGAGCAGCAGCAGGGCTTCTGTCTGGTCATAAGACACGTCCCTTGCAGTGGCCTGGGGCAACTCGCTCTTGTGAAAGAGTCCAATACAACATTTTAATTAACTGTGTGAGTATCAGGTTGCTTTGAAAGTCACTTGCCGTACACAATGTAAATCTTGTCATTTTGAGGACGCAGAGGTGTTTGCAAGATGACAAGTGTTTGGGGAGAAGGAAGAAAAAACACCACAGCAAGCCAATGGGAACACAAAAGAAGAAAAATTTAATAACTCTCCCCTCAAAATAAAGTGAGTTGCTATGCCTTGGTAAAGGTTATCTCTGTGTCCTCCAGAAGGGAAGACTAATGCTTGGCTCACAATAAAATAAAGAGAACATTGCAGCCTGTTTGAGTGAATAATTAACTATTGAAATTTAAATACGGCTAAGTAGTTGACAGATGCTAAAATGGGAGTAATTCTGAATGTGCTTGGCTTTCCAGGCGTACTGTGTTTATTTGGAGAATAGGTTCTTGTGGTCTGAAGCTAAGTTAATGACACTACCTGACATTTTTCTTCATTTTAACTTTCCAGTTTAACTGGCAATTTGTGTAACACAGCTAAATCCTTATAAAAGTCCAACAGCAACAACCCATATTTTCTGACTGACTGCTGGCTTTATGGTGACTGGTTGCTGTTTTTTGAAAAGATGCTGAGGAATGTACGGGCTATGGATAAGAGACATTCAAGTAACAAGAATCGACTTATGCCTGTAATTGGTCTTACTTATTCATGCGAAGATTGGTGATGTTGCAGGAGGAAATGCTCAAAGGTCTGGCCTCAAGCTCTCGGTGTCAAAGTTAATGGTGTCGAGCTCCAAGAACACCTTAGCAGCCAGCCCTAATTGCAAATATGTACATCTGCCAGGTCCCAATAGCAATTATAAGGGAGGAGGTTGAGTTCAGTCTCTCTGTCGGCCCTTTTCCAAGAGTTTTCTGGGCTGAAATCTCCCCAGCTCCACTGGCAGAGGGCTCCTTCGCAGCCCCTGGGAACTGAGACCCGCAAAAGGAGCAGATAGAAAAGGCTCACAACAGCCTTAACCATATATATAGGCAACGAAACACGCAAAACCCAGCTGGCGTGTCAGGATGGTGATCAGCAGCTCAGTTCTCTAAGTATTAGTTATTGAGCCTGGTGAGGTCTAGGAGGCTTAGTCACGCAGCATTTTAGTCAGCTCTGCATTGCTTCAGCCTGTTCCAGACCCACAGGGATTAGGATCATTGTGCGGGGAAATTCAAAGCAAAATCCGACCACCAGCCAGTCTGCGGGGTGGTCTCCTCTCACTGAAATTTTCAGCCATATTTATTCCCTCACCTGTATGCCCCATCCAGCACCTAGGTGGTGAAGGTCACTTGGGTAAGAGGCACAGCTCCAGGCCCATTTTTCCACATAACAACCAAGAATAAACCAGCTAGAAATGGAAAATTTTCAATTAAAAGAAGAACACAGCATGTGGTGTGGTAAGTGGGCCATGCTTACATTTGCCCAAGTGTTCCATCTTGTGACTGATCTGTACCTTTATCATATAGAAAAGAGTTTGTCTGCAGAGTCTCTCTTCCTCTTGGAAAGGATACTGCAACTTTCCAAATACTGCTACACCTGCTTCCCCAAAAAGTCAATCCCTGGCCACAGGTGTGTCGGCTGTTTCAAAATGGCTGCTGTGGCATAAGCTCACGTCTTTCCACAGCCATACAAATTCTTAATTCAGTAGCTTATTGAGCTTAAAACAGGATCCAGAGTAATTTAGAGAGCGTGTGAGCTCGTTTCAATACACAGGATGTAGCTGTGCTGTTGCTTGATTGACATTTTGCTACAAGTGTTTTTCAGAGGGTACGAATGTGTTTCTGCAAATGCAGTGGAGGGGGATTAGCTCTGAATTCCACCACCGAGGCGCCTTGTAGCTTTCAGCCCTTTCACGCAGTAAGGAATGGGAGCTGTCACTACTGCGTAAGTTACATTTCTCTCTCTGCTCTTACGTATGTAAATGCCTAATCCCGTATGTAAAAGCAGCGGTACGCAGTAGGCAAAAATCTTCTTTAGAGACACGTTGTGGAGGGCTTGGATCGCAGCCCAGTAAGAACATTTAATAACAGCAGCAGTGTTCCCAAATTCCTTTTTCAGAGTTTGCCCAACCAGTAAAAGGAGCTTTAAACTCACTCTGAAAATTGATACAATTTGTTTGTTGATATAGTTACCGTCATCCGCAGTTGTATAATTTATTATCGCCTACTGCTGCTGGGGATAATAAAAGAGTGAGTGGGTTTTGCGATGTGAGTAAACATGAGCACAAAATCTCCACTGGAAATACTGAGTCACTTAATAAACATGTAGACCACAAATTCATTGTACATTATTCATTATGCAGGTTACAGATGGGCCTGAAATAGAGGATTCTGCTCAGGTTTGTGTGCACATCTGCACATCTGCTGGTGCACAGAGGCTCGAGTGGGGAGGAAGGTGCCCGGCTCTGGGTGTCACTTCAGCCCTTCTCCAAAGACGGAAGCCAGAGAGAAAGTCTGGATGCAATGGACTGTATGGCAGTCACCTCCAGGCCCAGCAGCCTGCAGTTTTATATATAGGTTTTGGCTGATCTCCAATGTAAATGTTGTTAAAGACATCATTGAAGGAATAGGGATCAGTGGTGTCTGTATTCTTATAAACAATGGAGAAGAGATCCGAGATATCACAGCTTCTTTCTGACTCTGGTGTCTACCTCCAGTGCAGCAGCAGCAGCTGGCTGGACTCATGTAGCTTGGCATCCCGGCAGCAGAGTAGGCAGGGGCAGAGTCTGATATGCCCACAGGGTGGTTTGTCTTAGGTGTGTAGATGTGCCAGCCTGACACGAGTTGATCAAATGGCTGGTGGGACCCTCATCTGACCCTCAGCTCTGAAGGACCAATTCTGCCCTGAAGGTAGAGCCTCAGCAGAAAGGAAAATCAAGACGCGTGTCTTCTCCCTGCAGGAAGCCAGTACTGTACCATGGTCAGGCCAGAGGTTAGGACTGGTGACTTCGGCATTTATTTTGGACCCCTAGGAGGAGAGCAGCACCTGCAGAGAGAAACACAGGGGATGTGAGTGCTCTGGTGGTGCACAGCAGCAGAGAGCAGGGACCAGCTGGCCTCAGAAGTGGCTCTGGAAGCAGGTCCTGCCTCAGAGCTTTAGCCAGAGGAATAAGGGCAGTGCTTTACCTCAGCCTTCTTCTCACCTGGTGCACTTGCTTAACCCGAAACAAGCAGCACAACCTGCCTTTTCAAGGCTGGAAACTTGCTCACCTGCTTGGGGGGGGAGGAAAAAAAAACAAACCTTTGAAGATTACGTGTAGCTGTGCCAACTGCTGACACCTGTCATAACATGAATAAACTACTAAGAGTTTGCATTTGCCATTTGAAGTGCACTTTATAGGTGAAATACAAGGAAATTGGTGCTCAATGTAAGCACAAATGCTAATCCTGCACATGTTTCAGGGCGGGGGAAGGAATAGCAGGAATTGTGGGAGATCTATTCTAACCGAGTAAACCCCACCGCTTTGCTCATTTTTTTGAGCCATGGACCACTCTAAGTATTGACTCCCCTGCAGATTTAGCCATCGTGGCAGAACCGATAGACATCAGTATAACTCCCCCAGACTGAAGCATTTATTTGCTTTCTCCTATTTTTGCTGCTGTATTAAAAAAAGCCCACTATTGATGATTTCCAGGAAAAGCTCTGCAACTATTTTTCTTCATTGCCTAAGCCCTTAGACGTATCTCAATCACTAAATGTGTTTCATCAGTCTCTTTTTTTTTTTTTTTCCCCGCAAATGGCCCTGCAGTGCTGCAGTTCAAATCTCTGGAAAGGCTGTAATTTCCTTTGATTGTCATAACCCTGTTGTAATGAAATGGCCAAAATGCTTAATGGCAACCTTAGTACTACTCTTTGAGACAGTCGTGGTTTGGCATTTAGGTGAATGCTCACTAAGCTTACATGGTCAAGGACATTCAAGCTCAGGTGCCGAGGCACAGCCATGGGCTCCATCTGCGATCCCTTTGTGCAGTTGCCAGGGTGCCTACATACAAAATGCCAGTCAAAAGCACAGAACCACCATTTTACCTAGAAATCACATGATGGGCATTCACATTTCCAGTGCATTTTACACTCTTCCCCACCTCTAGAAAAGCCACTCTACTCGTTTGCAGTTGACAACGCATCTATCCAAATTCAATCCTACAGCAGTTTCCTAGGTAACTAGTGCTTTGGCACAGAAACCCTCTACACGGCAGAATGAGCCAAAACACCCGTTAGCATTTCCACTTCTTTTCAAGCCTTTTGAAACAAGCAGATACAAAAAACCACCACAGAAGCATTAAAAAAAAAATAATCAAAAAACAACCAACAAACCAACAACAAGAAACCAATGGCAAGGTATGTTCAGCCGCTCTGCTTAACTTTCATCCAGGAAATTCCGCATCCGTCAAAAGTTAGCTCAGATCCGGAGACAAAACCAATCTAAGGTCTGAAACTGTTTCTCAAGCGTTGTACCTCTTCAGGTTATCTTCATAGATTCCAAACATCTTTCTAGGCTCTGAGTCATGCCTGTAGTGTGGACAGATATTTCTGAATGATGCTGGAAACTAATAGAATCATAGAATCATAGAATGGTTAGGGCTGGAAGGGACCTTCAAAGGTCATCTAGTCCAACCCCCCTGCAAGGAACAGGGATATCTCCAACTAGATCAGGTTGCTCAGGGCCTCATCCAACCGGGCCTTGAACGTCTCCAGGGATGGAGCATCCACCACCTCTCTGGGCAACCTGTTCCAGTGTTCTACAACTCTCATGGTAAAAAATTTTTTCCTAATATCCAACCTGAATCTACCTCCCTCTAGTAATTTGAGTCTCTACTCTCCCGGCCCCTCTTAAGGTAGCCAAGCTCCAGCGGGGCCTTACAAGGGCTGCAGGGCATGAACCGCTGTCTCCAGTATATTAGTGGACTTCTGAGGAGGTGTTTCCTCAGATTGTGTTGTAATACCATCTTGTTCAATGCTCCCTCTTTCGTTGCTTGGCTGCAGAGCTGTGACCACTATTGTGGGATCGCACTAGCCCTCATTTCTAGGGCTCTGCACATAGCTGCAGCTCACTTACCAAAAGTTCCTCTGTCCACCTTGAGAGAGAGAGACTCTGCGGTCACCACTGTGGGACTGATGTCTAGAGGACTCCGTAGAGGAATGGTAATGAGGGAAGGGGCAGGGTGACTCTTGAGTTTGGTCTTGCTGCCTCGCTCTAGGCCAGCCAGTGCAGCTGTGGTTGCGGCAGCTGTGGTGAGGCAGAATGCATTTCCTTGTTTTGCGTGAAAGAAAAAAGCAAATTCTTGCGCTTGCCCAATATCCACATGCGTTGCATTTAGGCACTGGAAAAAAAGCCACAGCCTGAAGCCAGGATCATATTAGAGGAGATTGGGCTGCAAAGCTACGCTGACAGCCCTTCCTAGCGTTAGCATGCACACACACACACAGAGCTGATCCCTACAAAAAGGTAATTAAGGCAAGGGGGAAACCTGGGAGCGGCTGGCATAAAATGCCCTAAAGGGGAGGAGTGGGCTCAGGAATGTGCATCTGAAGGGCTTGGTCCGGTGTCAACTCCTGTGAACAAGTCCTGCTCAATCTTGCTCGCATACCCGGGTGAAGCCAACTCGGCAGGCCTTCGCCAGCCCGGTTCACGAGGAAGTGAGAGGACTTCACAACTGGAGGCTGTAGCTTGCAGGCAAGGCTCTCCCTTCTCTGCCTGCAATTGTGCTAGTTTGCTGAAGGGCTGCATGTGCACATCGGACTGGAACATAGTTCAAAAGAAGCAAGTGTTGCCTGCAGCTGTCCTCACTTCAGAGCATGTTATAGCAGGTAAAGGCTGCTGTAAGCTATGCCAATCACCAACTCGAGAAGCTTTTCTGGCAACCAAGAATTGCCAGGACATAAGGATACGCTACTCATGTCCCCTGGAACAGCCTGTTCTCCAGGAGCTTGGGGGAAAATGCCAGAGACACCTTTTGTTGACCTCCTGTGTCTTGCACACCAGAGGGGAGCTTCAAGAAGCTGGAAATGCAGGGTTAAACGTAGGAAGTTTTGTGCTATGACCCAGTGCGAAGCTGCCACAGAGCGCAGCTGCCCTGTCGCGCTAGCTAATTTGAGAACTGGTAGTTTTGACAATTGCAGACTTTTATGCTAGCGAGCTTTCAAAGCACTTTATATCAAGTGAGCACTTCCTTCATTGTTGTCTAGCAGAACCCCGTTGCTGAAGTGCAGCTGTCACTAGCAGGAGGCAGCAAAGCATGTTGTCCCCTGCTGACCCTTGGCACTATACCAAGGTGAGCATCATTCTTCTGGTTGTGCTCCCTTTTCAGATTCCCAACAGCTGGATTAGACTCCTAAACCAGGGCCGTGTGTTGTTAGCCCTTCACGATTTGGGTAGAGAAGATCTAGCACCAGCCTCAAGGCTTAGCCCTCACACGTACGTGCTGGCCGACTGCCTGTAGCTGGGCTGTGACATTCTCCATGCCAGGTCAGCCTGAGTCCAAATCCCAGCAAACTTTAATTTTACTCTTTGAGGATGTTGGTGAGCTGAAGGCACAAAGACTTTAATCGACACATTTGGCAATTTAAACACCACAGTAGCTATATAGAGCTACACAAAACAGTCCTGTGCAGTTCCCTGCTTCAGTTCCTTCATGGTATTGAATGTTTTTTAATGGCTCAGATATTAAATTAGACCTTGATTCTCCAAACCCAGCCTGCTTTTTTGTCCGCTCTGACTGAGCAAGACCTTTCCTTTTACGCCCTTGTAGATTGACCTTTCTCAGATAGCAGCTAGATAAGCAGTACCTGAGTTACCAAATAATTTTGGCTGTTGTCGTGGGTTATGTTGAACCGCCCCACACACAGCCGGTCACTCCCCCTCCCCCACCCCCAGGAATGAGGGAGAGAATTAAAGGATAAACGTGAAACCCGTGGGTTGAGATAAGAGTGATTTAATACAGATGATTTAATACAATGTAGGTGCTCACCACCCCTCGTATGCGAAGCCCGTCTCGTCCCGAAAACTGCAAATCCCGGACGAACGCGAGGCCCCGAAATAGAGAGGGGCAGAGAGGGAGAGAAAGAGAGAGAGAGAGAAAGAAAAAAAAAACAGCAGAGCAGCAGCGCAGCAAGCGCAAAAGAGCAAAAGTGCAAAAAGAGCAAAAGCGCAAAAGCCCCTCTTCCCGGCTGACCCTCGCTTTTATACTGGGCATGACGCTGCATGATATGGAATACTAATTGGCCAGTTTGGCCCTCAGTCTTAAGTTCCACACAAATGACAAGGGGAATCGTGTCCCCCTTGTCCCAGCTATGCTCCCCCCTTATCCTGCCGTGTTTCTGTACTCCGCACACTGAAAAGTCCTTGGAGTTTCACTTCCAACCACAAACATCAGCTTGCTATCAACATTCTTCTCAGAGTGAGCCTCTGAGTGAAACCAAAACAGGGAGCTCTTCTGGCTGTTAAAAAAAAAAAAAAAAAAAAAAACTCTGTCCCAGCTAAAACTGGGACAGCTGTCAACAGTAATACCTTCTTTTTCCTCCTTAAACAGGTTACCATCAAAGTTTAATAGTCCTCCATCACAAGCATTCACTGGTTGCAAGAAATTCTCTTGATGTATCTGACTTGCAGCTTAATATGAAAGTAACAAAGGTGTAGTGAGGGTACAGCACAGTCTAACAATAAAAAATAATGCTCAGAAAAAAAAATGAGGCTCGTCGCTTAACCATACAGTAGCTGAGATTAATCTGTCAGAGCAGCCACTGCAAATAACGCAGGAATGGGGACAAATGTGCTTTTTTAACACTCCTCAGTGGAACTGCATTGATTTGAGTGAGTGCATAATCACTACTGAATCAGAGAAAAGAGTAGGCTGTTAAATGTAAGCATTATTTCTTTTTATGCTTTATGAATTCTCCTTCAAAACTCCTGAGTTTTGACTGTTTTTTGAGAGCTCTTATGTGAAACAAGTAGACAAGCACAGCCGGTGATCACACACTCGGTTTCACTACATCTGCAGCTGTACATCCAACACTTGGAAAAAAACACTACAGCCCTTTTTTTTTTTTTTTTTTTTCCCCCACCCCCTCATATAAAAGTGCCTAGTAAAGCAGACGCCTGTTTTTCCACATTACAGAGGAGACCTTTGCGACCCCCGGCTCCAAGGCAGGCAGCAGCAGCTCCACTCCCGCTCCCTGCCGGCCTCACAGGCCGGGCGCACGGGGGAGCGGCGGGATAACCTGGCGGCGGTGTGAAGGGCCGGCCGGGCGGGACTAAAATTGAGACTTAACCCGAGAGCCGCGACTAGCTCGGGAGCTCGGCCGGCCGGGCGGGAAGCCGCTGAGAGGCGGGAAAGTGCTGAGGGGCGAGCGGCCGCCCCCGCCAGCGGCCCGCAGAGCTGCCCGCGGCCCGCGGTGCTGAGGCGCCATCCCGTGGCCGCAGGGGGAGCGGCGGGCGGCTGGCTGGGCGCCGGCCGGCCGTGAGGGACCGGCGGCCCCGTGTGGGTGGCACCGGCGGCCCCGTGTGGCACCGGCGGCCCCGTGAGGTACCGACAGCCCCGTGAGGTACCGGCAGCCCAGGAGGCGGCGGCGGCGGCGGCCTCCCGCCCTTCCCCGGGGTGACTCGCTCACCTGCGTAACATATCTGAAGGCTTTTTGTCCTTTTCCGCTGTCTGCAAGCAGCGTGAAAGCAGCGGGGCGCTTTCCTCTGAGTACATTTCCCGAAGTAGGTTTATTGATGTAAATAAATAACATCATTTGCAAGGGCTGACTGACTAGCGATCGCCCACAGCGGCAGGTTTTCCATCTGGATGCCCCTCAGCCACCCCAGCCCCGCCACACCGGGCCAGGCAACCCCCAGGGCCACCTCAACTGGTGGCACAGGCCAGAGCTGCGCTTCGGGACTGCTGTTCTGAGGTGGGCAGCTTTCCGGAACATCCCAGCTTTTGGTCTGATTTGTTAGAGCATATAAATTACAAAAATAAAAAAAAAAAATGAGGCTCATCTACTGTCCAGGCAATATCCTCTTGTCATGGTTGTGGCGACCAGGCTGGATGTGCCGTGGCCGGCTGTCTCCGTGCTCCTGCATGGATCGGATCGCTGCCTCCTTACAGAGAGGATGAGGTTGTGTGCTCTGCGCAGGTGGAATTGCTGGCTGGCCTCCCGTGTTGTTTGGGGGTTGCAGTCAGCAAAAGAGCCTCGTCACGCCGTGCGTATTGGTCACCTGTTGTCACAAAAGCGCCTTGGATTTTGGTCTCGCTGAAATTGGTGGCGAAATTCCCACATTCTTCAGCACAGACGAAGCAAATCCAGAGTTTGGGGAAAACGCACAGCGTGTATGAGATATGCGAGTACAGAGGGGTAAAATAGTGTTCTTAAACCAGCCATGTACAGATCAAAACGCAGCCTCAGAGAGGCGAAATATTCAAAACCTTTCTCTGCCTTCCTCCATTCACCCTCTCTCGCTGAAGAAGAGCAAATGTTATCAAGTCCAACAGGTATTCCCTGGAGACAACAGATACAGCTCTGAGCTGGTATCAGGCAAACAAGCGATGGGAGAACAAGGCTAAGATTAGTGCTGGGGGGGAGACACTGGTCTAAAGAACAAAGGGAGAAGGTGAATAAGCCCTGGAGAGTGGCTCACTGCCATGGCAATGTATCTCCTCCTCCTTTACATTTTGGGATTTGTTTTAGGAAATATTTGAATGGCATAACAGAAATCTAACAAAGAAGGCCGCAGGTATAGGAGAGCTGAAGGATTACACAGCACAGCAGTGACTTCCGGTGTGGCTGTGATTTAGTTCTGTTTCAAGCTCTTCAACAAAAGAAAACATGATGGGTTTCTTTCCTCTATCTTTTAATGCACGTGATGGATAAAAAAGGCCCAAGTGTGTTTTTTTTTGTGTTGTGGGTTTTTTTTTTGTTTAACATTAATGGTTTAGGAGCGCTGGTCTTTTCCACCAACAGGCTTGGAAATAAGTGAGCTGCCAGCAGCACTGGAGCAGAGCAACCGAGAGCTGAATCTAGGCACCAAACTACACTAAACTCTACTTCACATTTTGCAGGAGCAATGACCAGGGGAAGCGTGAGAGGAGGGAATCAGCATTTCTTACATTTCCTAGGACAGAAGGTACTGTACTATAGCTATCTTCCAAATCTTACAGCGTTTTTCCTACCAGGTAAAAAGAAGCAAAAGAGTCAACAAGCCACTCAAGCTGCCTGTGAGAAGCTTGTTGATACTCCCTATTCCCAGCAATTACATCCATTGTGTGCCTTTTGAGACTAGGTACAGAGCAACTCAAAGATTTTGAGTTTACTTTACTTTACTTTTCCTTTCCTGGTTAACTTCTAGTCACCTGCCAGAAAGAAAAACAGTATATCATCTTATCTTTTTGACAAGCCCAGCTGCCATCAGTCAGTCCATTTCCAGCACTAGAATAATGAAGTTGGGCCAAATCTTTCAATGCTTCAGGAAGAAATCCACTGCCACCTGTGAGGCTTTAAGGAGTTGGCCACTCTTCTTTTTGGAGCTTTCAGTCAAAAAATACAGGAGCCGAGCAGTTATGCCTTAAGTTTTCTCCTGGATCTCCCTCTTTTGTCACCCCAGAGGAACAGAGGTACCATTTCCTTCCCTTCCTTCCTCCCCCTCAGTGCTCCCCAAGCTCTTGCCCTGCCCTCCTTGGAGACCTGTTTCTGACTTACTGGTTTACCCATCATAGAGCACCGGACTTCTTTACCGTCCTAGCCAACACTTTATGAGGGCTGATGCAAGATCCCTCTTCCACAACACAGCTTTTTGAGCTTAGAATTAAATACATCCTTTAAGTCCCCTGAAAGTTAAGGTCACAATGTGCTTGTCAGGCCATCTCCGAAGAGAAAAATGTGGGCAAGCTGCACGTATGAACTGCTTTCTTAGGAAAAGCTGACTCTTGCTCAGAAGCTCTGTAGTGTTGGCTGCTAACAGACATCCCGTCCTTCTGACCTTGTAGTATGAGAGAGACACCTGGGGACTCGTTCTAAATCCAGACTCTTGTTCTCTCTCTGGTCCAGGGACAGCTGCACTCTCAGGCCTTCACGATCATAAGACAGTTGTACACATGGTTTTAAAGCACTGCCTTTTTGTTGAAATTGTCATTATTTTCTTTTGGGTTGCCTGTTCATTCCTGAGCACTCAAGAGTTGCTCACACAGCCTCAGATCCTGCTACTGGAATTAACACAGCACTTTCTAAAACTGGAGGGTGATGTTCTTGGGCTCTCTCTTGGTTCCTTTTGCTGCAGCTTTAACAAACAGCAGCTCAAGGATAATGCTGCTTCTGGCTTCTAACAGACTTCGCTTAGTAACTAAATATTCAGAAAACATTTCCTTCCTGGCCATCTCACTGCACGACTGAAAATAATGATTGATCTTTTTTGTTCTTAGGTGCTAGTGTAATACTGCCATGTTTGCACTGTGTGTGGACACTGTTTCTGCAGCATGTAAATACAGTTATCAAAACTGATTTTTTTTTTTCCTTAGTAGTAACATTTAATTGAAGTTCTGTTTTACAGCATTTGCTGGATTTTCAAATCTTAATTTTGGGGGGTTAAATTGCATGACAAAATTTCTTAAAATATCTAGGACTGCCTTACTGATCCTTGTATGAGCTTGTTCTAAATTAGATTATTCTGTCTTCTATAATTAGTGCTTGAGCATGTACATAGAATCACAGAATGGTTGGGCAGCCTTCTTCTGTGGAGACCTGCTGTCGTGGAACAGCCTAAGCAATTCAGGTCAGACAACAGGGACTAAAGACGAAGCAGTGGTACTAAAAATGCAGAGGTGGTAGCGCTGCTGTACTTCCTGAAGAGCAGGAGACTGGAACACAAGACATCTTCTCCATGAAAGACGCTTTGTACAGTGGTTGGTATAAACAGCAGTGTGCTGCTTAGGCGTGTGGCTCAGGAACTTTCATTTGGCTGCAGCTGAGATGTAGTGACAAGGTTTAGTACAGAAGATATTGCTTCCTGATACTTGACAGTGTAAAAAAGACTTTGGGAGCCAGGACAAGAAGATTGGATCTTAGCATGTCATTTTAGCCTCCGAGGAGCTCACAACTGCTTTTTCCACATTTATGTTCTGCTCTTTCCGTATCTATGCAATGTCTTTGAAATGGGGAATTACACTTGCACCCATTTTATCCATCACAAAATCCAGGTGCAACGACTGATATCTACATTCTCAAAGTCACCCAGAGGCCTACATCCCACTGATATAAATAAGAAGGAAACATGAAAAAAGACTCTAAATCCTCACCTAAATAAATTGTTGCAGACATAGTGAAAATCCACGCAGATGGTGATTTCACACAGCCTTTCACTACAAACCCTGTGCTTTACCAAGTGGGCCACTCCTGATTTGTAACTGCATTTCAGCAGGGCTCTGAAATTGTAGACATATTGAAGGCGATCAGGATGAATAATTCTGAGTTGTCCAAGGAGCATGATAATAATGAATTGCTGCTCATCACTTTCTGAAGGTAATTTTTTTCCAGAGGCCACCTGTGGGACTCTGTGAAACCCTTAGGTGATTCACTTCTAGCAGCCAGCAGCTGAAACCTCCAACTCATCTCTCCAGGATGCCTTTCCTCCTATCTATGGCTTCCCCTCCTATCTCTGGCACCTCAGCTAGGATGAATTTAGATCACAAAACTCGGAAGAAGATTTGATCTATGTGACATGCCTGCCACAAACCATCTCTTTCATAACAATGGTATTTAACTTCCAGCATACATGGTCATACATGCAGACACTGACAAAATACGTACATGACCTGTGCATTTTCTTTTTCTCCTGGAGAGAAGTGGGCAGCCTGGGAGTGAGGTACTAATTGAGACTCGTTACACTTGATAGATGTTAGCAGAGTTCTTAATCACTCAAGATGGCCAGAAAATTCATTAGCTGAGTTGAGAAACCACATCCTTCAACAACAATCTGCTTTCTTGCAGACTGCTTTCTTCTACGTTTGCAGAATTATAGTGGGGCAAGATGGGGTGAGAATTTGTGCTTTAAATGAAGAGCCACATGGCTGTCTGCCATGACTTCTCTTAAGGCAAAAGAAGAGTATGAGTCCCATAATCCTTTTTTCTAGAGTTAACTGGGCTGTGGACAGTAGAGTAGCAACTACATGGGAGCAGCGAACAGCTGACTTGATAGAGGATGAGTCTTAGGCTATAAGTAAAATCTTGGAGTACACAGAAGAGCCACTGGAGATGCACTCTGAACTTTTCTTGTATGTATAGCATGTCATACCTGGGCTGAACTCGACTTTTGGGACTGTCATTTCTTAGGGAATACAGGCAACAAAAGCGCATGTATTATTTCTCTGGGAATTACGAAGGAATGAGATCATGACATTCTGGTTTGTCCTACCTACTCAGCAGTTCTGGTGTCTCTCTAACACAAAGGCCAAGGCCAAAAGCTTTTTCTTTGCCCATCAAGAGGGACACTAAATTTGCATGTCAATACAAAATTTAGAACATGTATTCATCACCAAGAAAATAACTGATTATACGACAGGGATTATGAGTTTAGGCTATTCCCCTGTGTATGACATATAAGGCAATACTGCATTCTCAAGGGAAAACCAGGAGGGAACTAAAGCTGATGTATCTGTGTATTATAATCCCAACACCCGGCAATGAGTTTTTAAAAGGCAAGAGTCCCTGGGAAAGGAGACCAGCACACCACTTACCTGTCCCAGCACACTTTGCTCCTGAAGTCTTTGCATACGCGAACCCTGTTCATCAGAAATACCATCAACGAAACAGTTCAGTGTGTTCTTTCCCTGCCACATATTCTGTGCTCTAGCGGGGGATCAGAAACGCTAAACTTAATTTATTGCTCAGGATCAGAAAGGAAAAGATATCCTAGTATTGGACACAATGTTCAAAGCCATGAGATGTATGGAATTGAGGACTTTTTGCAACAGTATGACAAATTCTCTATTTAAACAGATCACTCCCACCACACAGAAGCAGAAATGTAACATGCCTTTTGTTCAGAGATTTACCATGTTTAATTATTCATTTTTTTCAGTAGCTTAACCATGTATTCAGATAAATAAAGTAATAAACAAAAGTGTTCAAAGTGAGGCAATATTGTCTTTATGTTATTTTTAAATTGTGATCAGGTATCTGTGGGACATGGAAAACTAGAAACCAAACAAAGTACACAACCTTTGCTTCTCTAATAAAATTTAGCGCCAAATTCTGCTCTCAAGTAAATTTCTGTAAAGCATTGTCCATAAGGGCATTACAACACAAGGACGTATTTCTGGGTTTAAAAAGCGCAAAAGATCAGGAGTTGTTCTCATGTCTTCAAGGCTCGGCACACACCAAACGGAGAGCTGGTGTCTGGCTCTACCACGCACCGTCTCGCTGACCTAGTGCAAGCAGACACAGCATCACTCAACTCCAATAAGCTGACTTGATTTCACCAGACTGTCATTTGGCTAAATTTGTTTTTCGACTGCAATTTGCCTGCTTCAGTGAATGAGAGCACAATTTGGCCCCTTTCTTGGTGAAAAGGAAGCCAACCAAACACGAATTTCACCAGGCCTCAGTTTTTGGCCCCAGATTTCAACATACACTATTACAGCGATCAAAAGAACCATAGAAATTACTTATCATTTTACTGTTCCTTAACACATTTCACACAGTCCTGCACCGAGCAGAATCACAGGTGAACCTCAGAACATACAGAGAGCACAACTACTACACTGGACATGAAAAGGAAATTTTATTAAACATGTTTACATAACATGAGTTGGAAGTTCATTTAAAAGCACAGGGGAGTGTTAAGACAAGTGGTCAAAATAGAAAGATACTATCGAATTATAACTAGTTGGTTCTTGGCCACTAAGACAGAACAGGATCTAGTAGTAGTGCACCAATGCTTGAGTTCTTCCTGCTCAGCAGGTCGAGCAGTAACCAATCTGCGCCCTATGGAAAGATGGGCAGAGTAATTCCCACGTGTTGAGTAATAATAAATAGTTCACTTGGTGCAGGCAGTATGTCTATGAATTAAAACCTAGTGTGTACACAGTTTCTACATGTGTTACAGCCCCACAGTAGGAATCTACACCAAAATAGTTATTAGAAGGAATTTGGTCCGTACTACATCACGTTTTCCATAGGGTAAAAAATAAAGTCCATCTATAGACATTTAGCACCAGACTCACAGACCTAGCCTGGCTAAAACCTGCAAAATGTCTATAAGAAAAATGGATGGCTTAGATTTCTTGGTTACTTCAGTATAGTAATTACGAGCAAACTGTACAAGTACATGCAACATACAAGCTGGCCTATGTGGAACTAACATACATTATTAAATAACCTTTGTCGTCTCTTTTTACAAAACGTGCATGCAGCTTTGAACAGTTCCAAGTCATGCTGCTCTAGTTGTGTGATCACAAAATCGAATGGCCTGTAAAAGGAGGGGAAACATATCAATGCACCTGCAGGAATCTGCAGTTGTTCGCACATTTACAGAATATCACAAGGGATTTCAAGGCCAAGAAGAACTCAAATGAATAAAAAGCAAATCGAAAGTTGACTTTTTTTTTTCTCCAAAAAGTAAGATATCTTGCGTTAAAAAATCAAGCCTTGTGCTTGCATCAATCTCAAAGAAATGTAAACTAAAATTTGATAAAAACATTTGTAAGTGCAGAATATTTCAACTGGAATTTCCAGTGAAACGCTGAACAACTCATACCATGCTCTATCCAGGGCAGACAGGTGCGTCTGAAGCGACACACATCAGAGAAGCCTGGGTACAGCTGAAAGTGTCATATGCTCAATCCATTCCTGGTCAACATTTTGGGAAGTCAAATATACATTTATACACAGAAACGTAAATATTTCCTCTCCATTTCTGGGAGGAAAACTGCATTACCAGTAACATATTCAATGTCAAAATTAGGACTAAAGCCGCTTTATACCAGTCCCCAGCAGTAGTTGCAGAATTCTTCAAAACTCTTCCATGCAAAACATCATAAACATAAAAGTTATTATATATAATGCAAACATATCTGCTTTTTACAAAGAAAAAGTGGCACTGTGATGAGTATTCATTTTTAAGAATATAACTTCGATTGGTCATTTGTTCTGGGTTCCCACGTGAGAGACTTGGAAGTACCAGAACTGAGAAACCATTTGAACTCGCTGGAATCATTAACTGTGGCTGTTGAACACTTCAAGGATGCTTACAGAGATATGCTTCAGCCCTTTTTTGTTTGGTTTAGGAAAAGAAAAGAAGGGTCTCTGTTAGCGTTGTGAGGACTTCTACAAAACTAGCAGAATCACATGGCAAAAAACTAGTGGAAGTGACAAGTACAGAAAAACTGCTGAACACCAGGAAGGTAACACTGCTTGAGGGCTCTGTCAAAATGTGAAAAATGCAACACTGTTAACAGAGCGAGAGCTTCCAGTTTGGCTCATTCTTTGACTTAGGTCGAATTTAAAGATTCCTCTCTCCATTTTTTTTTCTTTTTCATCACTATAAGCATCGGTGATAGCTGCTAATCGATTGGCCGTATGTGATATACCTTTGTTCTGTCAGTTTAAGCCACCTCTCGACAAACAACTCAGACTTATTTTTGGATAGCTACTACAAGCAAAACAGAATTGATTGTCTCTCTCCAACAGTGTTTTTTGATCATGTGAATATCTGGTTCCAATTGTTATCCTGGGTGACGTTTTTATTAGACAGCACCTGCTACTACGACCTAATGCAGGGAGGCCCGGTTGAACTTTCCAGAGACGACTGGGAAGCCCTGCGTGTCAGGGGAGTCAAGGTTGGATCCACTAGTGATGAAGGTGGAAATAATTTATACCAGCCTATTACCACACTGGACAGATCCAGTTCCTCCAGAAGGATCTGGGCAACTCCCATGAAGCATTTGTGGTCCATTCGGCCGTAGTCTCCCCAAACTATTACCTGCAAGAACATAAAATACAGGTTCAGCATTGTCCCCAAACCCACACTTACAAATTCACTCCTGCTGTTACGTGTAGCATACGGAAAATGTTACTCTTAAGGATGAATGACTGCTCCCTCTTGTGAGAAAATCTAACGGCAGGACAGGAGCGAGAGGCAACAAAAGAGAAATGCCTCATACAGCCAGACATTTTGCAGGTCTGAAACCACAAGCCACAAGGATGTGTTTGCCGGTATTTATAAAATGAAATGCTTAGTGAGTTGGGAATGGGTTTACGCATATTGCTTAAACTTAAGTAAACATGCAAGTGCCTCTCCAAATGATAGCCTAAAATGGGATTAAGAAGCAACTGACCTGAAGGACTTTACCCTGTGGACTTTCATCAAAAACCAGTGTCTGTTGGTACAAAGGATCAAGGGTCTTCCGTGCAATTCTTGTCTTCTTCTTGGCTATACACGCTCCATTTTCCAATAAATACACTTTGACATACGGAGCTGCAAACAGAACATCATGAATTTTATGTTTGGACTTAAAAACTTCTACATTGCACATCTCAGCTGGAGGATAAATGCCTTAAAAGGAAGCTGAGCGGAAAGAAAATGAAATGCGTTATCTTCACTGTATAATCTGAATACAATTATATTCATAAAATAAATGACACAGCCCATAAGAAATCAATTTCATTTTTATAAACATTGAATGCAATGATCTAAGATGTTGCTAACAACAATTACATTTCATGTCTCTCATTTTAAAAACACTTTCTTTTGCCAAGAATTAACTGTCACTGATAGCTACTCTGGAGTCTCCATGTATGTTTGGGGGTCAGAAATATTTCAAAAGAAAATACTTAGATGTTTCATTGAAAGCAATATTTAAAACTAAGTCACTCTGATAACAGACATTAATTTCTCTTTCATCTTCAGCTCCTAAGGAGGTTGTAAAGTACCGTTTTGGAAAAATGTTATCTAAAATAACTGTTGTTACGGTAAGCGGTGGTTGTGGTAGTGATTATAAATCTCAAATACAGATTTCTATAAATACCTAGAACTTCAAAAAATGTCCTTATAAAATGATATCACATTAAATCTCATTCATTATACAAATTATTGACACTGGCACTAACATAACCCGCTGTCTTCTTGAAGCACTGTTGTGTACAGAAGATTCTGGTGTTTGAGTCCGCTAAGCTGTTTGTTCAAAGCACTTTCATTTGTTTTCTATCTCTTGTTTTGATGTGGAACAAACACAAACGACTTCATCTGCATTGACAAAGCCCCTCTGAGATACATGACTTCCCTAAGATACGCAGAAATATTTCTGCAAATGTTCCTTCCAGAATGGATGTTGAGTTGCTGAAAATCATTCCTTGAAAGGTGGCACGCAAAGTAGATGTAAGGTGGTAAGAAGTGGACATTGGTAGCAAGGATATATCCACGCAAGCATTCCTTGTTGAAAAACAAACCTAGCAAATGCAAATGTAGCAACAGCTAATGAGGAGCTCAAAAAATATCCAATCCCCGGTTCATCAACATATTTCATATTCTTGTTTTCTATTCATATATTGTCTATTTTTTTTCCTTACCTGGGGTAGATTTGGAGCCAGGTTTTTGTGTGAGGCCACGGGCTCTAATGACTTCTACTTCTAACTGGCCCTTTTTATCCACCATTCCAATCTGGATGTCACCTGAGAGGGAGAAGTAAGGAGGCGACATTTTAGAGAAGCAGTAAAGACCGGGAGATAGTGTATAAGAGCGAGAAACAGAAGACTAGTCTGCTGCATTAGTGTGCTTGTCACCTCTCTTTCTGATCCTTTTAATTTCTCCATCCTTAAACCAGGACTAAAAGATATACATTCTGATCCATGGAGGCAGGCAAATATGTATTTCTGATCCATGGAGGCAGGCAAATTTGCGGCAACACCACACCTTTAATTTTGCACGGGTGAATTATCTAGAGACTTCGTACCTAGGCCTGCTACCCCAGCGTGCCTGTCACTGGCAATGGTCCCACACTCAGGCAGCCTAAAACTCAAACTCAGAACTTTCTCCAACAAGTACAGGGGTGACATTTTTCCTGTTTTTCTCAATGTTCCCGACCCACTTTTGGTGTGAATAAAATGACGCAGCATGTTAAAATAAGACGCTGCTTTTGCTACTAAATAGTCAAACTTGTTTCCCTGCCTGAGTTCTGACAAATGACATTTTCTGCAGAAAAAGGAAGCTGCTTAGTCCAAGACCAAGCACTGTTCTGATCTAGATCGATAAAATGCAAAGGAAGTCAACAATGGGCCGCTGCTCAAAGCGTTATATCTCTATGGGTTCATATATCATGGAATCGCCTGAGTAGAAATCTAACAGGCCACTTAGAATAAAAAATGCAGAGTATGACATGGGCAGCTACATGACGCCTGTGCAAGTACATGAACTATATGTGCATCCATGAGACACATGAGTATGTATGTTTACATTTGACATGTAAACTCTGATTGTATAAAAAACCACACTCACAAATAGATACTCCTGAACTATAGAATTTCAGGTCTGGATTTAGAAAGACAGCATTTTGAAATTGACTGGGCATGAGATTTTCACGTACTTGCCTAACAGTATATTAAAACAGTGTTTATACCTTGGTACTCGAGGTATGACAGAGCACCAGGAAAGGTTTTTTTATCAGTCAAACTTTGCTTGAATAAGCAGAGCTCTATGTTGCACTAAAAATAAGAGTGCATCTCCATATTGCATACCCAAAACAAAACATGCGACAGGGAACCAGAAGGGGGAGCGATAATACAAACATTTTCAAATCATCACTAGCGAAAGGATACCGCGTAGGTGGTCTTCTGAAAATTGTTTGAAAGCATGATTGAGTGCTTTTTTTGGGGGCCCAAACTTGCGCCTTTAGTAAATAAAGCAGTTCTAAGCAGTGAAAATAAAGGTATTACTCAAGTAATCTGCAGAAAAATATTCAGTCAGAAAGGAAGAATAAAATAAGAGACAGAAGAAACCTAGACCCTTATATTCATACTGATAGAGCCACTTAGATTTTTATTGGGCAAATAATCTCACAAATATCTTCTCTTTCAAAATAATAATAAAAACATGAATTTAACGAGTTTGGTGCTTATTAATGCATTAGTAGCAGTCATTTAGATTCACGCAGCAACCCTCGCCTTCGGGGGGTACTCAAAACATCCTCAAGAAAGTTTGAAACATCCTCATTCTCTTTTGCAATTTTTCTTTCTCTCTCCTTTTCAGAAGTGGCTCAGTAGCCCTTCCTGAAGCTGATTCTCCCAAGACAGCTGTACTGAAGCACTGGCTGTTTATAATTTCCAGCAGGAGAAGTATCAAGCAGGATCAAGGACTCCTCACTTAGCATCTAAGAATTGCTTACATATAAGCAAAAAAAATAAAATCAAACCTTTCCAAAGACACTTACACAGTACTGCACTGCTGCACACACTCACACTCTATTTATAAACAAGATGCAGCTGATGCTACTGTAGAGAAATACAGACTGGTCTGGAACACAGAGAAGGTCACAGATAGCACCAGGCAGCTGCTGTAGAAAAGGATTTTGTCTCTTTCATGACAAACACTGGATTTATCAGCAACTGACTATTGGGCATTGCAAATGTGGGCAGAGGTTTCACATTCTGGGGTTGGAAGTACCAAGCCTGGACAAACACAGCGTTTGGCCAGAAACTGTCTGTCACATCCAATATAATCTGTGGCAAGTAAATATAAACTGAACAGCTGAGATTTTGCAGTGAGCTACAGTTGGAGACACCACAATAATTTTGAGTTGGAAGTAAGTGCAACCCCTATCTTCCAATTGCAAATGAGATTAGCTGACACCTCGAATGGAGCAAATACTGTTTCTCACCCCATTTTGGATGCTAGCACACTAGGAATACCAGTGACTGTGCATAGGACCTCCAGGTTCACAGTGAAGGAAGCCACCTTGTAAAAGTCTTTTTGGTGCTGTAGTCTGGCAGTGTGTGCGTTAGTTAATAGGCTTATTATTCACTTAACAGAAGAGAACATATTCTTCTTACCCATGGCAGGGGTTGCTAGCGTTTGTCGTCCTACTAACTGTGCAGGTCCAAGTCCATCGAGGAAATCACTAAACTGACTGTCAGCGCCCAGCCGTACTCCAGGAAATATTAAGCTGAAGCAAAATAAAAGCTGGTTAAGCATAAGACCGGGATTAATTTCTATTGTCCTACAGTATTTGCCTCAAAAGTACTACTGATACAAGGTAAGCAGCTCAGGATGTGCAACCACAAATTGTTCTGCAGCATCAAGAACGATCTGTCTCCCATGGACCCCAAAGAAGTGGAGTGAAATTCTGCACATGGGCCTAAAGTAGCCTGTAAAACAGTTCTTGCTAAGGAACTCTCCAGAAGAAGTGAAGAGCCTGATAGGTGAATAAACTATGAGTGACCTTGCATGAGAAAACATAAAAAGCCTCATGAAATTTAATAGCCTGTCATTCTTTATTCTTCAGTGCTTGATTTACCATGTAATACTGTTTTATATCTATACATACATTCAAACCCCATCCGCCTTAGTCAGAACAAACAGGGAAAACATGCATACACTAAATTAATCTGATTGCTGCAGCTGTTTAATGAAGCAGTAAACTGGCAGGTAGTACTAGTGTTGATTACAGCCAAACCTAATGCCACTCCCTAGCCAAAATATTCTGGTAGCCACACCTAGATCTACAGTGGGCACCTACCCCTCTTTCAGGACACAAACTGAACTGTAATACATTCGCGCAGAACATATGGAAACATTCAAGGCCAGGTTGGATGGGGCTCTGAGCAACCTGATCTAGTTGAAGATGTCCCTGCTCATTGCAGGGGAGGGCTTGGCCTAGATGAGCTTTAAAGGTGCCTTCCAACCCAAATTTCTATGATTCTATGATATGTGCTTTTCCAAGCTGCTCTCTAGTATTCCAGAATCTCCACTTTCTTTTTAATAGATATGCAGTCTCCAAACAATTATGAGGAATAGAAGAACAGACTTTGAACCAAGTCTAGGTAGCATCTTAACTGGCAGGCCATCCACCAATCTCTGTCTGCTTGTCCCTCAAAAGAAATTCCCTATTAGACTAGAGAAAACAATAACAAAACTTCCTAATAAAAACATCGAGTGTGAAAAGCTTTGATTTCCACAGATCAGGCTTATGTGCTCCAGTCATTCAATTCACACCGAAAACTCTGCAAACCTCATTTAGTTGGATAGAAAAAGCCCAATCCTCTCTTCAAGACTAACTGCTCTTACTATGCCTATATATAAACACATAGATCGCCTGTAACTAAATCTGGCCAGAAAACATCAGCACAGTGCTTTTCATTAGAAACCTCTGATTTACCAAATGGTGAGCTTTTCACAGAAGTTTAATTTCAAGAAATCTTTTTTTTTTTTAAGGTGGTTTCTTTAGATGTAGGAGGAAAAGAACCTCGAGATCCCTAGTTCAACCATCAGCCCACCAGTTACAACATTCATCGAACCTCAAGATGCAGCTTCAAGCTTACCCTTCCCAACAAGACACACGATCGGCTTCTCTCCCCAGTGGCACTACCCATTCACTCTTGCCACTGCTATGAAAAGTTTCTTGCTCATTTCCCTGGCCTTTTTCCCCAAAATGTGCTACATTTTGCTATGGAATAACTAACAACATTGAAAATGTTGACACTCGAGAGCCTTCTCAGTTTTCAGACACCTCTAACTCTACACATAATAATGATGGTCGTGAAGTACACATTCACCTTAATGTGCATTCATTCTAATTCATTAAACTACAATTACGGGTAAAGCAGAAGGAACATAACGAGGTACCTGGGGTACCTACTGTAGGAATACACATTATTAGCTGAGTTATGCATCTGATTGGTCTTATGAAATGAGGGACGAGGCAGGATACTGTCCATAAACTATGTGATCCTGGAAGGAAAGTCAGTATGGTAATGTACACACATGCGAGGAAGGTAAAGTAGTCTGTGCAAGCTTAACATAAGCGTTTCCTAATTGTCATCATTACTCGTCTACATTAATGTCAAGAGCAAACTGCAGGCAAAATACTACTCAAGCAACCAAAGTCGAGCTCTCACTGATTTTGATGGGAATCTCACAGGAGACAGGAAAAAACTAACAAACAGCTTCATTGTTCAAGTGCCGGGGAAGTCGGAATACAAGGTGCTATCAAAAACTGATTCACACTCACACTAGAAATAACATCTCAAGTTAAAGATCACATTTCTAATGTTTGAAAAATGCCCAGAAGAAGGAGGGAGAGCAGGAGAGGCTTTTAGGATCATCTGGGACAGTGCATATACCCTAATAATGTGATGCAGTTGTATAGCCCCCCCTCCACCTTGCAGTTGTGTCCAACTCATGTTCTACAAATAAGCCGGTGATGCACGTGGGGGAAGCAACCAAACAGTAGAAAATTGCTTTATTGGTCATCTTTCTTACAAGAATCTCTGCATTTAACATTCTTCATTCATTGTGATCTAAACTCAGAGCTGCTGTAAACTAACACTATTCTATGAAACTCAAGCAAGTTTGCAGAGCATCTATACATTTGATCTATAGCTAAACCACAAAATCATAGAAAAGCAGAAGAATTTGGAGAAGTTTTCTAGCCACAAAGTACAGCACCACACTGAACAGAGCCCTCTGTCATCCCTTTTTCCTATGGCCTTGTGTCCTGTTTAAGGAGTATTTGTCTTCCTTCACTGCGACAAGATACACTTAACTGTTTCACCTGAGTTTTGTTATCTGCCTCCTTTGACCCATTTTCTTGGGCTTCCCTTCAGAGTCACTGTTAGATGCTGGCGGTGTTCTCACTTCACTGGCCTCGCTGTTTCTTCACTCTTGCCAGGGACTGGAATAGGGATGTGGAGATCAGGGACAGTGCTTAAGGCTAAGGTCAAGTGCAAAATGGGTTTGGAGTCAGGAAATGAATCTGAGGTATATACTGAGGATCAGGAATCAACCAGAAGAGCTGGTAACTCTATCAAACCATTATCGTAGAATCACAGAATGGTTTGGGTTGGAAGGGACCTTAAAGATCATCTAGTTCCAACCCCCCTGCCATGGGCAGGTATACCTTCCACTAGACCAGGTTGCTCAAAGCCCCATCCAACCTGACCCTCAACACTTCTAATGATGGGGCACCCACAACTTCTGGCACCTGTTCCAGTGTCTCACCACTCTCACTGTAAAGAAGTAAGGGTGGTGAGACCATCTGATGATGGAGAAACTGCACCTTTACACAGCTCCTTGCCACCATCATGGCTGCCCCTGGCTCTTTGTTTATTCAAGGTGAAGTAGCAATGTGGTAACACAGTAAGCATATATAAAGATGAAGCCAAAGTCATCCCAATCTCTTATTTTTTCCAGGTCTATAGGGTGGATTTGCCTAGCCCAGGTTTCCCCTTTTGTAAGAAGGCATCTTCTAAGAATTCCCCAATGACCACTGTGCCTTGGCACACACGGTCAATTCCCACTGAGTATTCATGCACACTTTTGTGTCAGATCTGCCTTTGTTCTCCTTTCCTACACAGCAAGTCACTCAGCAGTGAATGAAAACAGCTGCCCCATTCCCCACAGTTGTCTGCCTGATCTCAGCTGATGGGGCAGCTGGACTCTGGGTTTACAATTCTAATGAGACACTTGGACCAACACCAAACTAAACTTTCTTTGTATACAGTATTACTGAACAGAGTTTCATATCACAGGGATTTACACACAACATCTGAAGTTTAACTCTTGAGTTAATCCAAACATAACTCAAAGAAAAAGCACCCCTATGTCTTGTTTTGAATAACATGGTTGGAATATAGTCGTCTTTTGATGAACAAAATGCCTCACTGGATGACAGGGAAAATGTGAAGTCCTCTCTTAACTTTGTTTTCCGAGAAATTTGTGTTATGTGCCTAAAATAGTTCAGTTTTGCAAATGTTTCAAGAGGAAGAATCTGTACACTGAGGTATCCCCTTCAGCCAGAGTTGGGACCTCTCTTCACACCTCAAGTTTTCTTGCAAAGACAAGAAACTTCTCCTACATTACTGATACGTTTCATGCCACTTACTTGCCCTCGGAGCTGTAACTATTTATGCTGCCATCAGTGGATTCCCGACTTGGCTGTCGAACCATACGACTTCTCATCTCTGCTGCCATTCCTGTCTCTGTGCTTCTCTGTATCGTGCTCTTTAGCTTCTTGTTGCCAGCCTCTGAAAGCAGAGAAAAAGAAGCAATAGTTAGAATGACAACTTGGAGCAAAGCCTTTCCTTGCAGTTTCTCCCCAACAACAGTCATCTCGACTTGAGCATTACAATTTAATAATACAAAAAGACTATTCTGATCGAAGAATATACCATATACTCAGTAAGGTGTCTCTAGCCACCCTGTTAGTTAGGTAGGGTGACTAGAAAAGAAGTTACAACTCTCATAGGAAAAAAGGAGGGGAAAAAATCCTTCATACATTCAACAGAAAAATGTTAAGTACTAAAATACTTGGTATCAAAAATATTATAATGTGTTTTCACCCAGCAAAACCTTACTTTTCACTATAGAAATTCTTCAAAGTAAACAATGAGCTTTAGATAACTTCTGATCTCAGCACTTTGTAAGCAGAATTAACTCTTTGGAGAATTCATGTGGAAGATGATGGACTTCACAGAGTCTAGGCTTGCAAATGAACACTGGAGAGTAACATAGATCTTGTGAAATTGTTTAAAGACTTGATCCATTTGGAAAAGCTTCCATCACACGTTCTTTAAAATGCAATTTGAGTTCCATCTGGAAAGTTTCCTGTTACCCTTGAGCAAGGAGAGCTTCCAGTCCTTCACAGAGGTGGTTCTGAGCTCAAGGTGCAACTGCTGATCTACGACGAATTATGCTGTCGTATGGCAGAAATTATGCTTCTAAATGATGATACTTGTTCTCAAAGACCTTTAACTGAAATGCTTCCAGCAAAGTCTCTATGTGATGCCATACTGGGTGTTGACCTCAAATGCAGCAGTGTCGTGTTCATTTTCATTTAGTTCAGCCTATCATTCAATGAGTAACAGTACTTTCTCTTAGGAAGTAGTAGATTTGACAAAAAGTTTCACGTAAGTGCATGCAAAAAACATTCTCCTGCATTTGCCCCTTCATTTCAGTGCCTCCTCATTCACTGTCTGCAAAGTCTCTGCTTCCTTTTCACAGTCTGCCCAGGGGAGCATTTGAAAAAATAAATGTTTCTTCCACCTCCACTTGCTGTGGAGACTGAATTGCTCTGAAAAAATTTTCACTTTCCTGTTTCACATGGATATCATTGATGTTTGAAGCTGACAGGTCTTGATTTCTCTTTGCATAAAAGTTATGGCTGTGGCAGTCCATTGCTCAGGGTGATTAAGCATGTTGTGGAGAACAGCTGGCTCTTGCTTTCTGCATCTGCAGAGGTGGTGGAGGGCAGGGAGAAATCGCACAGGAGAGAGCAGCTCTCCCTCCCCCTGAGTTATCACAGTAACCTCTTTGGAGTTAGCAGAGAGACAGACAACATGATCAAAGCAAAAAAGAAATAATTCATATATTGGCCTAAGAAGAGCCAGCATCGTAGCAAAAGGGGCTGTTCTTTTCCTTTTGAGTCTTCTGGACTGGGGGTTGTTTATCCGTGGCCACCCAGGAGCAGAGAAACAAATGCCTCTGAGTGGAAGAAACCAGCTACTTCCACAGATCGTTTACACCTTTCTGAGGCCAACAGCTCCAAGGTTTTGCTGTGGATCACTGCAACTCATCCAAATTCCTGGTCCCTGGTCAGCTGAAAAAACCCACATTATTCAGTGCTGCTAAAGGTGAGGTAGAGTTGGGTAGACAAGGTACACCAGGCAGACCAGGCTCCACCCTTAAGACAGTGAAGATGGCTGTGGAAGGTATTTAGTGGAATTTCAGTGACTGTATGTAGAAAATCAAATGCTACCTTTCGGACCTGTGCTTTATCTTTAAAAATACGTAGCATGTCAGCATATCAATGCTGAAAGGTAAGCTGAGCATCAAAAATGAATTAAAAGGCAGCCCAGGAAGTATAACCCACACGCAGAGCCCCACACCACACCAGGATCCGCACATGTTCAGTAGCTACGCGTTTGCCACCTATGTTGTTTCGTGCCACTTCCTCTCGCTGGGACCTGTCTGAAAGGGCCTCAGTTTCCATCTGTTCCCACAAAGCGGGTGAGATTATGTGCTTGACTCCCCGCTTCTGTCCCAGAGCAAACCAGATCAGACAGTATGACTGGAAGGACACAATATGGTAGAGCCTGAAATGTGGGCAGCTGGACAGGGCTACCTGTGAGAATTCATGGCCCAGGAGACGTTAGTGATGAGACGCTAAAGGTAGCTACAAGATCATCATGACTTTGGCATAAACGAGAGAAAGAGATGCTGCTCTAGACCACCTAGACAACATGCTGGGTGCTGAAACTCGGGGATTAGAGTCAGGCTGTTAGGAAAGCATAATGAAGAACATATTCACAGAAATACTACCTGTAAAAAATATCCATTGACTAAATTACAGAAATGCATATTTTAGCTTTGAGCCACAGCAGATATTGAAAATAGCAAGGGTTTTGCTTTGAAGGAGTAATTTTATATTACCACGGATAACATCAGTGTTGCTGCTTGAACATAATTCTTTGCTCCACAGATTTTAAATTCACAGATCACGAAGTAGAAATCCTCATGCATGGCCATAAGCAAGTCCACAACCTTTTCTCACTGTGCTGCAAATATCAAATTGTCTTTTTTCGAATACTTTTCAAGTCACTGCTCTCTGTCTTATTGTGCTGGATTCCACTTCTTTTTTTTTCTTGTCAACAATTTTTTTCAGGTTGAAGATTAAAAAAAATTATTTTGCCTCCTCTTGTAACTGCTGCTAATATCCACAGTGTTTCTTGGGAAAACTGGAGACCACCTGCATACTTCATTTTATAACCTCAGTCTTAATATTCTGCAGTACAATCAGAAGTATAATATAAAAGTAACCCAAGACAGAATGGTAAAATACATAAAGAGTTTTATGGCATAAAGGGAATTGCTTTTGCCCATGACTAAGAGCCAAAACACACGTTGCACAGGTTTTGGAAGTTTTAACCTTGGTCAGTTATGCATATCATATTTTTTTCATCCATTTATAGCACAACAAGTAATGAGAACAGTTTATCTTTTTGATATACTCCTGTAAACTTCTCAGCAAAACCTATTTCTGCAAGGGAGGGAGGTGGTTAGCCTCCAGCTGAGATGGGAACTGCTGTTCACTCTAAAGGTCTCCTGGTAATGTGAAGTCACTCTGGGGTACAACTTCCAGCCCTGCCATGACTGCACAATGAAATACAGGATCTGAACAACTACGAGTGTTTCTCTTGCTTTTGATGTTTTTTTTTAAAAAACTTTCATTTTCATCTTGTGTTACTTTTAATCCAGCAGTTCTGCATATATCTTTGGAACGCCATCTTTATACAAAGAGTACAAGTTCATAAAATATTTAAGTTCAATATCTGTGCTATGATATATTGAGAAGATTTTCTGCTCTTGTCTGGATATCTATTGGGAAATGCTTGGTCCTGCTCCTGATTTTTATTAGCTTGATATGTACAATTAAATTTTATAATATGTTACAGTTATTTGCCTGCGCTGTGTAAATTACACCATATTCATTGCGCAGACTGAAGATAAACTGTCTCTATACTGAATACCATTTAGGGGCAAAATTTACTCCAAAATGGTCTGTATGCTTCTGTCTGCAGTGCCAATTGTGTAAGGCTTTCTGCGTGCAGAAAGGCAGACTGATGTGCATAAATTGCATCTAAACACATAGTTCAACAGGTACAAGCTGGAGAAAAACTATTACAGAGCAATTGTGATGAACATTTTTGCAGATTTAATAACTGATGCAAAAGGATCATAAAGCAGACATGTGCAGCTACAAAAGATACACAGCTTGTAAACATTTTGCAATTCATCAGCAGCCTTGTTGTAGCACCTCTGCGACAACACACTGATGAGTGTGTGCAATGCGCTATTTCAGTCTACCTATTTTCAAGATAGCCTATAGCGGTTCCGTGTTGGTCTAACAGGAAACTGGTCCCTGATTTCGGTTTTCTGAGACAAAAGTAAATTAATGGAGATCCTGATCTAAGTAATGAGGAAGAGCAAAAGGAAAGCTTGTTAGCGTATGCATTATCTTACATTTGCACAAAATACCAATACAATTGATGTATCCCCAATTTCTGTACTTCCTAATCACCTTCAAGTATCGCAGCCAGGAGCAAAACGTTATTGATGAGAGAATTATATTAGTGAGAAAGGGTGAGTGATAGTATCTATAGAATTAAGGTGCCTACTAGAGATACCTCAAGGCTAGCTTTACGTTGCTAAAGGCATTCAATTCAGCGAGGACAATGCCAGGACAAATGGCCCAAAATGACATGTATCCATGACTGCCCTTAGCAAAAGCATGACTGCACTTGGCATCACCATTGGCCTGGCTTTTCCTCTCACCTCCATGTGGTACCTGGAGGCAATTACTACAGTTTGCTCTTATTTCATTGTAATTAAGTCTGAATTCACAGATGATGCGCCATGGCCTGCTGGACTAAAGCTTTTATCCTGTGATGGCAAGGTTGTATTACTTGCAATGAGACAAGGCTAGGGGACATACAATAAAATGCAAGGACATAAGCTTGGTGACTTAGTCAATGGGACAGTGTTAAGAGACCTCTGTAGGGCAGATGACAATTCTGATGTAGTCTTCCTCGTACTGCCTATATGGAGGGGTGCCTTGAGCGAGCGATGCCCAGAATCATACTTGAGGGCAACTAGTTGGTTAGCAGCAAAAAAAAGAAGATATTTACAAACATGCAGCACCTGTGTACGTGGCATGGAAAATTTTTGACTGGTTCAGAAGAATGCTCCAGAGAACAAAGCATAAACCACGGCTAAAACCTACTCAGGAATGGGATAATAAAGGTACTAATACTCAATGTCATTGCATGACTCAAGGGCAAATTATTCACGGTATCAAGCATGCTCATGCATCCAAAGCAAGCCTGAAAGGACTACGGCTCCAAGCCAGCTCTGACTGCAACCTGGCAGGACTGTGACCATATTGTTGGTTTGCACACTGACTGTGCGAGACACCAACAAGATCTTGCCAGCTGGAATAGTAAGGGTCATCCTCAATTCAAGGAACTATAAAAAGAAAAGCCAAGGGGCACATTTCCTTCTGGTCCTTTCTGATGTGTTACTGGTTTTACAACCTCAAATCTGGCTGCTTGGAGACCTGCTGAGTTACAAATTCTGCAGCATCCCACTCACTCTGCATGTAGTACTTTTAAACAACAACAAAATATATTTACACATGAATTGACAAAGTGCCCCTTGGCTTATAGTCCTAAAAGAGAGAAAGAAAAGAAGAAATAATTCAAACAGCATTTGTTCTTTTCCGTGTGTACATGTCTCGGATGAACTCAGCAGCAGATTGATCTCAAAGATTGAGAGTGCATAGTGACTATGGACAGAAGACAAATAGTAAAAAATATGACATTTAAATACATTTTTTTCCCTAAACTTTATATCCCACAAAGCTCCACTGCATTTTCCATTCTGTATATTCTGCTATACTCTCCTGAATATATAATGCTGTTTATAAAAAGACATCTGAAATTAATATTACCTTAATAGTCTTTTAAATGTTTCCTCCAACTATCACACAATATATTCAAAGAAAGCAGAATGCTGTTTATATTCTGTGGTGTTAGATCCCAAGGTTTAAAATTCAAATATAAAAGATTAAGTACTTTTTCTCATTTCTTTTTTTTGAAACAAATCCACAAACAATATTGATACTATTATAAATAACAAGACCTTCTAGAAATAATATTCACCTTTTCATTTGGGATAATTTATCAAGATGTATTTTTTTCAGGAGTTTGGAAAAAACGGTATTTTGTAACTATATTTATAAATTCACACATTCAACTGGGAAACCTATTTAATTCCCAATAAATATTTTCAGATAATACAAAACAGATAGTGCAATTAGTCCTTTAAAAAACGTGTAGATGTGGTGCTTAGGGTCATGGTTGAGTGGTGGACTTGGCAGTGCTAGGTTAATGGTTGGACTTGATGATCTTAAAGGTCTTTTCCAACCTAAACGATTCTATGATTCTACAAATATACATCGTATTTTTTTTCTTACTTATTTAGAGACAAAGGAACAAAAAGCACCAGCCTTAATAAAAAGAGTCTTTACTGAAATGCTGTTAATGGTTATTACATTATTGCTTTGGTGGCATTCTAGCCAGCACACTGCAGAACATTAGCTTTTGACTGTGTTACTCATTGAAAGGCAAACTTGCAAACTCAGACTCTTAACAGTTTGTGCTTAGATTTCAAAGGAATGTAACTTTACTTATCCAACAGCCCCTATTGACTTCAGCAAAGCTGAAGTAATACTTTAAGAACAAATTACAAGAACTGCTTATGATCCATGCTCATAACAAAAGTAAACAAAAACTTGAAAATCGAGCCATTATTCTCTACCTGACAATGGCCTCAAAACTTTAAGCAACTGCTTTTACAAATCTCGTCTCCTTAAGAAGAGACGGTCTTGGGCATACTTACTGAGGAAAAAAAATATAAAAACAAGTATGTGCTTATGTATAATTATCCTGATACATATGGTTTCCCCATGTCAGGGAAGAAAACCTGTGTTTAACCAGGACACAAGTATCTTAAGTAAAAAGCAAGGATACCTGTTCAGAAGAAGTTCAGTTATGGCTTTTAAAATTATTAATATTTTTTGTCCACAGATTTTTAAATCAATAGTTTTGTCCACATACTTGCAGTGAAGTGAAATGAGCCACTGTCTGTCAGCCAAAACAAGGCAATCAGTGATGATATATGGTAACGAGTTTCTACTGCTGGGATTGCACTAAACACTCTTTATAAACATACGAAATAACAGCATCTTAATTACCTTGTTCAAATATATGCAATTAGCTATACAAAAGCAGACTATGTAAATGAAACTGATAATAGGTATACATGCCTAGTTCTTCAACTCTTAAAGCCTATTAGCAACACAACGAAGTCATGTTTCCAACAAATTATTTACTATATAAACAGTTTATAAAATTTCAAGCACTCATTTTCTCATACACACTTGGCTTTGTTGGACTGGAGGAGAAAGCGAGACGGAATGAAATGAGAAGCTCAGAAATGCTGTTTGCACTTCCACAGTAACATTTTTAGAGCAAAACACAGAGTTACATTACAACTTTGTTTATTACCAGCCAGCCCTTAGAAGAGCACTGACATATGGTACAGAGATAACATTTGTCCACTGAAAGGGTGCTGGGACACAGCTGCCAGTTAATACAGGAGAGGAAAACAAAATCGTAATGCAGAAGAAAGCAGAAGATATTCTTCAGACAAACTAACCCAACATTTCATTTCTTTAAGAATTAAACATAGTTAACTATATGAAGTCTTTTTTGGTTATAGGCAGCCATTACAATTTCAGTACATTTGAGACTGTTTTTAAAATAAGAGTCTTCACAATTACAAATGCTTCAGTATTTATTATCAAAATCATAAAATGACAGGATGATTACTAAAAGACAATGTTTTACAAGATTATACCACCACTAATATAAAACCTTACTATTGCTATGCGTCTTCAAAAAATTTCCTGAGAACTATGTGATGTACATAATGGCAACTCAAAGTATAATTATTTTAACAATTTCCATAAAAACTGTAAATTGAAACATTGTCAAAACTACTGCTGCCAAAGTACCTTCTAGGAAAAAGATGTTACATGTCTTTTTGTACAGTTGGAAAGTTTCTGAGTAATAACTCAGCCCTAATTTTAATCAGGAAACATTACAGCTTCAGAAACAGTCCTCTCCTTTTTCTCACGACAATTAGAATCCTGTGATTTGATCTGAATATGCTGGACCTTTTCTGAAGTTTGATTTGTTTGGACTGCAACTTTCAAGCCCTTCAAGTTTTATTCCACCACTACCAGCACCTCCAGGTGGCTATTAAATTTCCCTTTAAAAATGTTACTAACCTGCCTTTAGAGATCATTTCTAGTGTATCAGACCAAGGGAGTATCACACTGACACGGGCTTTTCCTTAGTGGCGGCAGCACTGCAAAGTTACAACCCCAGACTAACACACACTGCTAAATCAGACTAACACGTAGGCTTATCACAGTAACGCACAGAAAATACAAGCTTACCTCTGGTTTAGGCAAAATTAAACATCGGCTACCATATAATCCTTAGCAAGCAGCCAGGACCAAAAGCAGCTTCACCTTTGTTTAAATACCTCGTGCTCTTTCTGGGTAGGATAAATCTCTGGGGTCCTGGCGTTGCCTCTCCCTCGTTCTCCTGTAACCACTTGGCACGGCAGCACTGCGAGGAATGATCAAGTCGCTTCACTCACAAGTTCCTTTTACAACTGTGATTACATTATAGGGCCTTGCAGTGAAAAAAAAAAGTACTGAGCTACCTGCCAGCTAGCACTTCATAATATATTGCGGAAAGGTTAAAAAATTCAGTCAGCAGTGTATTTTCTAGTGATGTGCAAGTAGAGGAGAGCACAAAATATTCTTGGCAACCTTTGTTGATGCATTTTTTTTAACGCTGCTGTTCAGAACTGGATGAGGAGAGTCAGATAAACACATTTCTCTATCCTGGTGATTTTGACTTATTCTGCATGAATTTTGGTACAAAACCACTTGAAAGACTGCAAACCTGAGAAAGCATCAAATTAGCATTAAATACTAAATTACAGTTACACTACAGAAAAGTCTTAATGATGTTATTGTCTTAGAGGGACCTGAGCACGCCAGAGTTAAAGTTTCACTGCCTCCTAAGTGCCTACTTGCATTTTGAGAACAGAACTTCATCATTGAATTACTCCTTTCATCTTTAAACTTCATTTTGAGGAACCAGATTTTGCCATACGGTTGTTTCCATGTCAAATTGTTCAGTTGTTCTGGTTCTGTATTCCAAAAATGTAATATGCTTTCCTCTTGCAATTGGTTAAGAGTCACACAGCTTTATCAACTTGGCATTCAAGCATTGTACGGACTGATGCGCTTTCTCTCCCTCTCTTTTACAAAGAAAGGAGGTACCAAATCTAATGTACATAGTGATTTTGGATATCAGGTTGATTAAAGATAGAAAGGAGAAAGGAAATAGCTCAGCATTTGTCAAGCAAAAATGAGAAAATTATTTCAAAAAGAATAACAATGTGAAAAAAATAGAAAAACATGCATGCAATATATTTTTCTCCAGCAGATCTTCAACTTCTGGTGAAGTTCTGATTATTTAAAGTACGTAAAATGATTAGTGAGAAAAATGCCACAAATGATATTGTGCATTTCAGCTAATAAATATGTAACAGGACACATGATTGCAAATGCTGTATAGGTGACTAACAAATTCAAAATCCTCCGCAGTAGGGATGCAGTACATCTTGTGTCACACCTGTGCTGAAACATCCACCTAGTTTCATTGTGCAGGCACCGATTTCCTACATAGCGCAACGGTTAATTTGTATCTTCTTGCTCTGCAGCACACACTTAGAAATGATGTTCAGAACACCACAGAGGGTGGCTTACCACTTTTTTTGAAACATACGTAGTCGTATGGTATGCAAGTCTCTCGTGATGTACATTAAAAAAATTTAAAAATCAGACTACAATTACATGGAGAGATTTATCCTCCAAAGATGAGTACAACGCCATGGTAGGAATGAAATGCTGATGTTGGTGGCTGCTAATGTGTGCATGTCACTCTCCCGAGACATGCCTTCAGCAAGCGTGTGGCAAAGGCTCTGAGACCAGGCTGCCAGGCTGAGCAGTTTTACACAAAGCGCCGCACGTAGTCATGTGTACAGAAGTTCCCTCCACTCAGGGTCTCACTTTGGGAAACTCAACAGAGGTTTAAAGTTTAAATAAAAAACCGAGAAAGGGAAGGCTGTCACGTCGCAGGCTCCCAGAAAGCCCCCACTTCGATCACAGCCTTTCCTCCTTTACCCTCCTTCTCCTAGTCCCAGAAAAAATCATTCCTTATATTTCTTATTTGTATGATCGAAACCCCTTTCCAGGATTATAGCTGTTTGACCTGCTTTTCTGGATCTGTTAACAGAAAGGCTGACCAAAAGCTTGGCTTGTTCCTCCACCACTACAGGAAGAGCCAATTCAAGATCTTCTGCCTCCTGAAATACCAGGCTCCGACTCTCTACAGAATACATTCTTCTGAGCAGCCTCCAAAGTACTGCACCCGAAAACAACCTTTCATTTAAACTTTCTACATTCCTAAACATAAATTTGCATGTTGTTTTTGCAACCTTGTTTGCACTGCTGCACCTGGTATCACCATCAGTGATCCCACTGGGTTTCAGCTACAGTAAAACACAGCTATTCTCTCCTTGAGCCAAAGCACCTATGTTGAGGTTTACTCTGCTTTCGAATTTCTTTTGCATTACTTTTGAATGCAGTTTTAAATGTGACTACATAAAGGCCCAAGACAGATGTGTTGCTGATGTAAGGACCTACCCCCCCTCACATTTGAGGTCAGCCCAGGTAACAGCTGCCAGAAGAACGGCTAAAAACCCAGGAGAAGCTCCTTCTTTTGGTCAGTTCTAATTGCTTAATGAGGGTCCCAGTGCAAAATTTATCTTTTTAATCAGCTTTTTACTCATAGTAGCCTTTAAGAAAGGTAAGTAGTGAGTGAGACAGTTGCTGAATGCTTCCGTTTTAAGACAGCTGTTTGTGACATTACGTCCGAACTGGTTTACGTTAGTTACAGCAGTCAGTATGTAAAAATACCTACAGACTTGGACAGTGGGTCTGTGCTACATAAACACTGCATAACTGTAAGATATAATTGTTGCCTTTGTGTTTATATTACTGAAAGTGGACAACTGTACATGAAGACTCAGTTTAGAGACAGATCGTTCAGCCAAACTGCTCAAATGAATGCTCTGGCATAACTCTGCTACAAAGTCATCAGGTTTGAGTCCAATATTGCTGGTTTATGTCTGGTATCAAACATGCACTCAGGAAAACTCTACTGACAAGAGGTAAAGGTTCAACTGTGCCACAGACAGACACCAGCAAAAAAATACGTCCATATTGCTTTGGTTACTGGGCAAGGTAGAGGGAGATGTGAGATAGCAGGATTTTCTGTAACACCTTGCCTTTTGCCATTAAAAATGAATCCAGGTTATTTTTGCAGGTCCCTCCGGCTGCCCATTTCTCATTCTCCCCAGCTCTCTTCTCTGGGTTTCAAACCTTGTTTAGCGAGGAAGCTCTTGCCTTTCTCAAAGGCAAAGGAGATGAGACAACAGTCAACAGACACCAGGCAGAAAGCGTACCGATACAGGGAAAGTTCTGTGTTTTCTCTGGTAAATTATGCTAAATTTTTATGACAAAGCAAGATTTCTTTATTGCAGCAGTTGGATTGTTTGATAATAGATTTCTCAGATAAATAATCTGTTACAAACATGATAAAAAGCTTAGAAAAATATAAGCACAAGGGAGAATTAGCCATATATTACAAATTAAGATCTGAATTAGAGCCAAAAAGTATAAGCAAACAGCTAGTGTTTACCAAATTTTAAAGCCCTTTCAAACACAAGGCAGGATGAGATGGAAAAAGAAAATGAAAAGATGCTAATACATCCTATTTCTGTAGAAAAAAAAACTCACTCCCAAACTTCTAGTTATTTTTGAAGTGAAAACACTTCCAAACTGCTATGCCAAGTAAAACACAGAGTTACCTGAACTACAATTTTCAATGCAACGGTGCACGCATATTAATAAGTTTAATGATCAAACGCACTTGTCTTGAGCTAATGCAATATCGGCAAATGCTACTCCATGTATGTTAATAACAAACATTCTAATATTAAGCTAATTCCAATACTTCCAAACTATTTACCAGGCTAGTTTCCTCTTCCTATATTATTCAAAAGCAGAGGCTAAGATCAAGCAATAAATTTTCTTGCTGTTTTGATATAGAGGGCACTGTCAAACCTATCACAGATGAAGAGATGACAACCATTTCAAAATAAACTGGAAAACAAGAATTGCATATGAACATCGACACCGAAGAAATCGAGGATTAGCAGAAAATTCAACGGCTCAGTATGAAGGGAAACTTTCAAATCCACATCATAAAAACAAACAGAAAAATCTACAACAATCAATCAGCCAGTCTGAACCACGTGTTTCAAAATTCAAATTTACTTGCAGAGAGCATATAGAAAGATGGCTCCCCAGAGTATGTGGCACAAAATGAAAATATAATAAGCAAACATTATTTTCATGGTCCTAGGCTTACTATTGGTTACACAGAAACTTGCCTTTTACAGTAATTTTAGTCTCTATCTTAGCATAGAATAACTCAAGCCAAGGAGTACTACATCTTTCCAGGGATTTCAATACATATTAGCTCATGGATGAAGATCATAAAATACAAAAGTAAAACAAACTTGCCTTTCATAGCAGGATTACACCATGGTGCTTGAATCTTGCAGAGCTAATGGTTTGAAGGTCAGGCTCTTTGGAACAGATGCACTAATCTCTTATTATCTGTATATTACCGAAATTATTTCGGATAGTATTTTTTTCTTGGAACTGACAGATAAAGCTCTATTTGCTGCTCAGGATTACTCTGATCATTAATGAGAGTGCTTCTTTTCGGGTGTGTTCACAGTGTGAGAGGTTAGCTGTTATTGAGTACAGGTTGCTATAAAAATAGCAATGGCCAGTCAAATAGCAGGCAGAAACAAGACACGTAAATTCTGTGCAGGTAAGACATCGTCAAAATAAGGACTAAACACAATATAGGCACAGGAAAAAAAGATTGCTATATATAATATAAATCAAAATCACATAAGGTAAAACTTAAGATCAAAACAAGATCTTGCTCTGTTACTATGAAATATTCTTTAAACGAAACATGCAATTTTGCTATTATGGCCTCTATAACATATTAGATTTTAAAACTCCGTGAGTACAACAGAATCTAGCATGATGGAATATTGGAGAGAAAACAGCAAACAATAAAATGTATATAAACCCTGGCTCATTTATACAAAACTGATATTCCTACCCTCCTGAATAAGTAAAGACTGGATAGACATCATAAAGCTAGCTAATTGGCAGGAAACTTCTAATAAAATCATAATAAGAGATGACATCAAAAGCATGCAAATATCACAAAAGTTTGGGAAGCTCCTTGATATGTTAAACGATATAGCTACTGTCAGAATAAGAAACAATATATGAGCGACTTTGAATAGGCTTAAGTAACATAAGTAGCTAATAAAACAACTATTTCAGAGGCTTTAAATAATAATTATTATATGTTATTAAATACACCATCTTTAGACTACGAAAAATATCAAAACTAGCACATCAGGTATTAGAAAGAGGATATTTTTGAAAAGGAGGCTGCAATCACAGGATCTACCTGATCCATTAGTGATGCAGCACTGAAGATACGTAATGAAGACAATCTCCAGTTTCTTTTGAAGGGAGTTTTGATGTGCATTTCAGTGGCAACAGGAGCCAATGCCACCGAAAGACGACTCAAATCTAAAAATTATTTTACTTTATAATTCTTTCAGACAATGTGCCTGATTGCATACAGTTTCCAAAAGAATATATATATTCACAATATCGCCTATTTTCCTCAGCTTTAAACACACGCATTTAATTTTTAACAAAAAGAACATATACTAGAGTAAAATTGAAGGCATTTCTGTCAAGTCAAGAACTTCAAATATATAGTCAGAAAAGTTCTTAGAATAATTTATGTTTTCTTCCACAAAAATTTTTAAGTAAAATTTATCTTTCTAACTCTTGATTGGACACCATTGCCCAGTGGTGGTCTTTCTCTGAGGACTCTATTATGTGTACGCCAAGTTGGGAAAGAGGAAGATGCACAATGAAGACCAAAACTTTTTCAAAGGCCTTAATTTTTCTATACATTTTTCTGTCATCTTTGGAGGAGCTGTGGGCTACACAGTCCCATTGACTATATTAAACTAAATATAAAAGTATGTGTAATTTAAAAGAAATCCAAAATGCATGGTCCTATTGAATATTTTCTTTTTCTTTACATCTGGAAGAAGTGGGGTTTTATGTCTTACATACCTATTCACAAAAGCATGCAGAATTTTCACCAAGGTCCAAGTTCATCATGTATAGATGTCCATGGGACTACTCCCTGTGAAGTGTACATAGGACTGGACTCACCCTCATCTGGATACTGAATGCATCATATTTAAATGAAACTTCCAATATGTTGGTAAAGTGACAATATGGGATTTCAACAGCAAGGAAAACAATGCACTTTAGAAACCAAAGTCAACTTTCCCATAAAATCATGTTCTGTAATGGTGACTGAAAATTTGAAATAATTAGAATTACCTAGCTGTTAGGATATTGTTTACATAAAACAGCATTATGTTTTTAATATAACTCACAATCCAATCCATGAGTTTATAATATGTTTTGTTCTACTCGTCCCAACAACACAGTAATAAATAAAGCAGTAACCCAGAGTCAGGACGAAATTCTGGTCTGCTTTTCTTCAGAATTACAAAGGGAAGGGAGAACACCTCGTGTACACTTAAGTGCTTATCATGCCATCTTCCTATTCAGCAAGGCAGGTAACCACAGTATTTTCAGATGTTTTATAAAGATAACTTATGACAGTGATAAGCTAATATTTTTGGAGAAAAACTAGCAATCTGATTAAAAAGATCCTGTTACAGAGACTTCAGCACTGTGCCATCAAGTAAGATAACAAATGTCACCATGCTACGTTCTGAAGAACAAAACAGAAGCTGAAAGAATGGTCGACAGGATGCGAATATAAACATACCCGTTTTCAAGGCTACCCAGTGATGGATGAATCCATTTGCAATTATTTTAATTTAGTCAATGAGCTGTTCACATATCTTATTACGCATTTCTTCACAGTTCAACCAAGTTCACCAGATCAAAAGATTTTAGGGACCTTCTTACAGTGAAGTCCTGACTCAGCTTGTGGTCAACATACCTTTTATAATAACATCACTAAAATATGTCCCATAATCAGGTACCACTACTTGCTCCTGTAGCTAATATTACACTGCAGAGAATAGTCTACTGTATTAACCTTTAAAGCAAGTCTTTCCTGGTAGAGTATTTAATTGAAATCCCCCAAATAGAAACATTCTTACTAGGAGGACACAAGAAATGAAGACGCTAAATGAAGCCAAGGATGAATATATGCATGACCCACATTATATCCCAGCACCACAGAGGTGAGTCCTACTATAACATGTTGTAAGGGTCAAACATTATATTGCTTTCAGCCATAGATTCTCATTTCAAGAAAGCTAAGGCAGCCCTAGTTTGCATTGTAAACATTATTAAACATGTTTAATATGTGATATTTAGACACACTTTAATGTATGGACATTTAAGGTCCCATGGAATCCTTGCTAAAAACAATAGCTCTATCTAAAGATTACACATACATGCTCACACACACACACACACACACACTCTATGGGCACTCTGGGTTGTTTCTTTTCCAACACCATTTCAACGAGATAACTATATGTCTTATAATGTGCTCCTAGGTACTTTAAACAGTCGTAAGTTTTTAGGAAGTCTTGGCTCTTCTGCAGACTGTGAGATTTTCAGTAGGTTACTTCCAGTCCTGGAGTTTGCTCCTCAATAAAATGGGACAATGGCACTTACCATTCATTTGTAAAATGCTTTAAGGTCTATGACTGCCAACACCATAAAGAACAAAGAACCATTGCAAATATTAAAGAGGTCTGAGATGAAATATAAAAGTCAGAACATAAATTAAGAGCGTATAAAATAAACTGCACTACAAAGGAAAGTTCAACAGTACACGTTTACATAATATCCATAGCAGTTCTTGCTCCAATTGGGATTGTAAAACGATTGTTATATGGCTACTGCAAATCTGAACAGGATAGAAAACTTTGGACAACAAATAGAAAAAAACAATCCGCAAAAGGTTGTCTATCTATTCTACAGAACAGTTTTATCAAGTTACCAAATTCTTAAACCTTGAAATCAATGGGATTTTTCAACAAGCTCTCGAGAGCAATTGACTTCTTAAAAAGGAGCATATCCCACCAACAAAGAGAACTTTTTACGCATACAGAGAAACTAGTTGTGTATGTATATGCTGACTAGCATGCCTGTGGGAAGAAGGAAGGTCTTTAAGTGAAAAAGGCATGCTGCGATGCAAGGCATCAAGGTTCACTTCTCAATTTTGCAACTTCATTTCATTCTCAGTTCTTTTGAAAAAGACTGATGATCCTGCTTCTCTATGGCACATGGCTTACATTGTAAATACTGCCAATATCGTAGTGATGGGTACCATATGAACACAGACAAAGAGAAAAAGATGAGAAGAAAGCCAGGAGATGCCATATCTGTCACCCTAAACTGACATCATTCAGCCCTCCTTTTGAGACCAATCATTGATCCACTGATGAGTTGAATTGCCTCATTGTTTCTCTTCCTCACTTCTAACTCAATTGAAATTCATGCTGTCTAAATGTGTTTTCTCTTTCAGCAACAGACTATTTGCAATCATTTGTGAAAATGAACATTAATAGTAAAAAAAATAGTATGAATAAAAGCATTAACATGTAAAAGTTATCCCCTGCCCCAGTAAAATTAAGATAGCATATTTACTGCTCATTATACCAGCACCAAACACATGGCAGCACTCCAACAACAGCACCTTGTGGCTTGCTGTGCTCTCTAGTTGTCCTTCGAAGACTAAAAGCACTATCATATTCCCAGCTTGTAGAAACTGGCAGTGTCACATAATAGAAAAAAGCAATATTTTTGTTAATAATACACTAAAAAATATTATTAGTGAAAGTACTTACATTTTCATCATGAACAAGGTATCACAGGACAATGCTGTTATTACATATTCTGCTTGATTGATGGCAATGCATGAAAGGTTCAGATCATGACAGTTGTGCTGAGAGTGCAACTAATCAGAATTATAATAAAATTACAATTCACTGTGTCATTTCCATCCACATGATTATTCAGTTTTCGGTTTGACTGGAAAGATTTATATGAATTACATAGTGTTAGTTTTGATGATGACATTTGCTTATCAGAAAAGGTAAGATACTTAAGGAGATCATCACACATAAAAACTGCCTTCCCTTATTTCTTCTGATCTGATCACATTTAAAACAATTAACTAATGGACTTCTTAAGGGCTTTTCATGGCAGTACTTTTCTTCTGAGGCTGACAATCTCACTATCCTTTATATAAACATATTAATGGCTCCCTTCATGCAAATAATATCAAAATACAAAATAGACACACACATATATGTAACTCTTGATTAGCATTCACATGGAGACTTAGAAAACTCTGACTTTACATCTGCAAACAAATCCTGCTGCTCTTATGGATGCTGAGCAATCAGCAGAGCAAATGAGGGAAACCACTTCTAAGGTAAAGAATTGCTCCATCTCAGTAAGATCATTATCTGATCTCCTACAAAAGCATCAGAAAACTTTAAGACAGTCGTACCAATGAAAAAGTATGTCCTATTTAAAAAGTGGTAATTTCATTGTAAGTGTGCCAAAGACACTCTTGAGTTTGTAATTTGAACTTGGCTACCATGCAGCAAGACAAGGATCAAACCTGGTGCTGTGACACAGTTTGCTTATTGCACACCAAGCTGCAAGAACAAGAACATGTCTATTTTGTGTAACTCAGCAGTTGGGTCATTTCTTAAGTAAGACCTCTTCTCTCCAGGCAACTCTGCTGTGTGCCTCTCCAGAAAACCTTGCAGGATTCAGCTACGGGAGGAAGGACTGGGGCAACTGAAGCCCTTTTTACTGCTGGCCTCTGAGAGGGAACCAAGGAAAGGGCTGGAAACATTCAGGAAAGGGGCTTTGCACAGGCTAAGTAGGACTCAGCTCACTGAACTTTACATGCCTGTAGATGCTAGTCATGCCAGACTCCTTTTAGAGTCTATAGAGAGAAACAGACAGTTTAAGGTGCAGTTCATTTTTACTATCTCAGATATTTACTTGAGGATGGATAAGCCAGGCACAGAAGAGTAGGTTTCTCTCTGCTGGCTAGAAAGAAAGTCTGGAGTGATGAACTGACAGCTGCTTTGTGGACACCTACACTTGTTTAGGCTAATCCCACTCTTTGTGATTACGGCTCCTGGACTTCTGCTTTGCAGAACAGTGCCTCCAGCTCCTAAAGTACAGCTCGTACCATGCAGATGACTTTCTAAAAAAGCAAGATGTGAGAGACATTGACACATGGGATTCCTTGAAGGGATAAGCAGGAATTAGTGGCTGGAGGATTTGGGCTCAAGTCTTTCTAGATGCAGCCTCAGATTAATATTATTTTTTATCCAGAGCAAGTAAAGTAATGAAAGCAGCTGCCACATGCAACAGAATGGTGCCATGTAAAGGAAACAAGCCATTGGAGATGGACTTTTTACAAGGGCATGTAGTGATAGGACAAGGGGCAATGGATTTAAACTGAAAGAGGGCAGATTTAGATTGGATATAAGAAAAAAAATTTTCACTCTGAGGGTGGTGAGGCACTGGAACAGGTTGCCCAGAGAAGCTGTAGATGCCCCATCTCTGGAAGTGTTCAAGGCCAGGCTGGATGAGGCTTTGGGCAACCTGGTGTAGTGGAGGGTTTCCCTGCCCATGGCAGGGGGGTTGGAACGAGATGATCTTTGAGGTCCCTTCCAACCCTAACCATTCTATGATTCTATGATTCTATGATGTCAAATATTCAGTCACCAGCATTTGCACAGGAAGGTTTGTTTCTGGGCCACAATGACTAGGACTGAAGAGGGGCTTTCTGCTCTCTTTAGGTTATCCCCCTGCCCAAGTCAGTAAACTTTAAGTGGTAATGCAGTAGCCTGTTACAATCTGGAGATGGCTACTGGGTAAAGTCACTCTTCTGAATATTTGGGTAACATGGTCAGCCGTTTAAAAACACATGCTCCAAAACAAATGCAAGATAATTTAATGGACCTGGGATTTTGGCCATGGGCAAACTTTGGACCAGAAACTACTGTGAGGCAGACTGGGAGAGCCTGAACTTTGGCTAAAAGGGGAACTTTGGGATCCTGTCAAATTTCTTGCCATTGTTCCTAAGCTGGCCATAAACATGTCTATCCCCTTGAAGCAGAGCATAGGGCAAAGGCCTACCCGGGCATGGAGCATAAAAATGCTGCCTGAATAAAAATGGATTTGCAACTATGTAAGTGCTGTTAAAGAAAAATTGTGAACTGCTACTCAAAGACACCACAGCTTCTATGTCACCTTCTCAGTCACTTTTTTTCCTGGATTCCTCAGTCAATGACAATAGTTCATCTGTTGAGCTAAGTCCTGACCCAGCTCTATAATCCCTGCATAAATATATCAAAGTTGCCTGTTCCAACACATCTTACTAGAGATGATACCTCTCTTCTTGTTGTGAGATGAGTCTGTTGCCAGAGCTGTGAATTTTTTCACATCAGAGGAGAAATAAGTTAAATACAAGTGCAATTCAGTTATGTCACACCCAGCTCTTAGAGTGGTTGTGCCGCACAAGGGTCATTACTGACGCTCCAGAGAAAGAGTTTGGTTACAAGATTAACTGGGTCCTGTGTGTGACCTTTCTTAAGTGATCACTTCAAGGTGCTGTGGAGTACCTCCGCCTACGCAGAAGAACCTGGTTCTTAACATGGTACGCCTCAAAGGTAAAGACAACTGACTCTCTCAAAATGTTTTCCTGGTAAATTATTCCTTTCCTATCAATAAATACTAAACAGAGTACTTTCAGTATGCAAAACCCAAGCCAACCCTACTGTGTATACACCCTGGAGTTTGTTTTCAATGCCTCTTGAACATCTTCCCCCATTAACATTTTAGTCACTTTGGAGTCCAGACTGAAGAAAGCAGATGAGCCTTGTCAAAGAAATCCCTCCACCCTGCCCTGACCATGAACTCTAGAAAAGAGCTGCTCAGGCAGGAGAAAAGATGGTTAGTAGGATAATTTTCAAAGGGAGAGTGATGAGTAAAACTGATTTACTTTAATACATAAATCCTAGGTCACATCATAACTAATTCAGTGTTTCTGTCTGGCCACGCTCTGAGAGAGAACACTTGGCAGCATCAAATCTAATCAAACGGCAGAGCTATAAATAAAGCCATCAACAGTGATGTGAAAGCAAAACTAATCAACACAGCAGCCCTGAGATTCCTCCCTGGAAGAACCTTTTGGATATTTTAACCTGCTTTATAAACAGGAAATCCATTTGCATGTACCTGTGTTAAGATAACTTGTCAATCTGACAAGTTCTGTTCTGAGACCAGAGAAATCATGGCAAATAAATGGATTCCCAAGACACTGATTTTTACTCCAAAAGTACAAAAGCCACCATTAAAAAGAACAACTTTCAACACTGTTTCACACTGACAATTTACAAGCACCATTTACAATCGAGGTAAGCTACCCAGTTAACTCAAGCTTCAAAACCAGAAGCTGGGTGTCTGTTTAGGGCAGCCACCCTATCTTATCTAACCACAAAACTTCCGTGCTTCGCAAATCACAGCAGTAAAGTAAAGCAGAAGGACAACCACTTCTCCTAGGCTAAGCATTAACCCCCTTGGATGCTTATCGTCTGACCGCACTCAGGAGCTGGAAGCCGTGAGGAAGCCGGAGAAGAGGCAGCAAGAGTGCTCTAAGGAAAGCAAAGCAGGCTTCTCCTCTGCACCAACAGTGCGAAGAGGCAGTGTACCACGTTGCCTTCTCATGCAGACTCTTCTGCCTTCATTTCTTTCTTGAGTAGTACCGAAAATTGCATTTTTCAGAATCTAGCAGGAACAGGTGGGCAGTTCTAACTGGTCAAACTTCCATCACACAGGGGATTTCTGCTGGGATTGCCAGACATCTAGAGCTTCCCAGAAGAAAAACATCTCATTTTTAAGTTTTCTTGTAAAGCAACGTTTTTGAAGCTATCAGGCACCAGAAACTGAATTTTTGCAATATGAAAAATGACTATATGGGTAAACGAAATAAACCATACATGAGTGTCTGTCTGTGAGCATCAAGGACTTTTACAAATAGTAATTTCAAAGCAATTCTCAGGTAACTTACAAGGATAAACACATAAAAGGTCATAGAAAAAAATTGTAGTTTAGTCTTTCAGTTCTTTGAACGTCTCAAGTCTATGACACTGCAGCTAAATATTTGTAGACATCAGTCTGAAAATCTAAACAGATTGTCAAATTTTAGTAAATTGAAGCAAGTTCAGCGATGAACCTTCCAACAGAGACCTGAGGACATATAGCGGCAACATGTACTGTTTACTGAGGTCTAAGCAACTAACTAGATGAAGGTTGGTAGAACAGGAAACTGTAATTCAACTGCGATATTGCACAGTATTTTCATACCTTACTCAAAGTTATACCAAATAATTGATATACATAGCACTTAAAAATGCACTAGACTAATCAATACAGATTTAAACAAACGTAACATTTTACACTATTGGTCCCCTTTGGGAAGTTATATAACCATCGCATTCTAAAAATCACACACTTGTCAAACTAAAGAAAAGCTGGCACAACATTCAAAATGCTAAGGAAACTGTAAACATATGCCATAGCTGATAGAAATATTTCCACTTTAACAACATACCAATGACTTAGAGATCCCAACATCGCTTACTTTGTGGGCTGTTTTTTTTTGTTTGTCTTTTCTTGGTTATTTGAAGAAAATTTAGCAGATGCAACAAACTGGTTACTCAAATGGAATGGCTAAAAATCACTGAAAGTTTCATTTAAACACTTGAAATACCAGTACAAGTACAAAGGAAAACAAGAAGATAGTGTGAAAATAAAAAAGCATATTCAAATATAAAGCTCTGTTAAATTCTTGCTAGTCTCTGATTGATTTCCTTCAAAAGAAATCGCACCTGGTATATTTTGATGAAAGTCATTCACATGCACAGAGAGCAGTCATTTCCATGGGAGAAGTCCCCCTGCTCATTAGCAGCGTTTGCACATGAAGTGCAAGCAGTTGCCACTGAAGAGCCAAGCTTTGTTCTGGAGAAGCAGAAATACATCGCGTGCCTCAATCCCTTTTCTCCCATCTCTTTGTGTATCAGATTGGTTGGAAGAAGGAAATTGGGACTAGAAAGTAATATGATGTGCTCGTTTTCATCTCTTCTATCTCAGTTCTATTTTAAGACTTGCCAAAGTGGTTATTACTTATGTTAATTTAATATAGATGCCATCTAAAGTATGTGTTGTTGCTCAACCCAGCAGGCAGCTAAACACCACACAGCTGTTGGCTCCCTCCCTCCTGCAGTGGGATGGGAAGAGCATTGGAAAAAAAGGTAAAACTCGTGGGCTGAAAGAAAAACAGTTTAATAGGACAGAAAAGGAAAGGAAAATAATGACAAAAGAATATACTAAACAAGTGATGCACAATGCAATTGCTCACCACTCGCTGACCGATGCCCAGCCAGTCTTGACTTACTGTAAGTGCTGATGGGCAACAACTAAAACATCAGTGTGTTATCAACATTATTCTCATCCTAGATTCAAAATACAGCACTGTATTAGCTACTAGGAAGAAAATTAACTCTATCCCAGCCGAAAACAAGACAATACGGAGAGGATTCTGGGCAATAAATGGTATACAATCAGAGATAAAATTCCTTTGTCACACAGTTTACATCAGACTGCGGCTCCTTCTCTTCTTGGAAACAAAGTCAACATTGGACTGGCCAATAGCCCTGGCTAGCAGATGTGTTGCCAGACTGATGCATGTGGGAACAAAGCCAGTAACTGTCCTCATCTGTCACCTGTCCTCTCCTGTTCTGCAATGCTGCTGTTATCTGGGTCTCAAGCAGCTGAACCCAACCTCCCATGATCTGTAAAAAAAGTACCAGAGAGGGAGTTGCTTATAGGATTGTATCTTAGGGGTGCTCAGAGAGGAGACGTGCTGTGCAGAGTGGCTGTTGCCCAGACTCTTTCCTATTCGTATGTACAGCTCCTACATGGGGAAACAATGTACTAACACAGCTCTGCAAAGCTGGGTAAAATTTTTCATCTGAATATTATTTCCAGCCAAAAAAAAGAAAAAAAAAAAAAAAGGAGATTCAGCAACACTGAAATGTTTTGTGAACGAATACCTGCTCTATCTGATCCTGTCAGCATTTTATTCCTATTTTAGGAAATACTCAAGCTGATTTGTGACCTTTCAAGACGGACATCATAAGACGCTAGATTTGAAGTAATTTTTCATTCAACTTAATGACTTGCCAAAAACCTTGAAAATTATTTAAAAAAAAATCCTACAAACATTTTTAAAATAATTTTACTGAGTTCTGCATATTTCATTACTTAGGATACACAATTCAGAGTATCTAAAGACCATTATCTGTATTGTAGACTCTACTAGCTACATTATAGATATGTATACAGATTTTTAATAACATCATCAGCTGCAATAAAAGCAACAAGCTTTATTATAATTATCATTATCATTGTTATCCTTGACAATCCCTTAAAAACACCTGTTGATCCTCCTTTTTGTCTTAGGTTAGGTTTACTGCTTTTCATTTGGATTCTGTTGCTAATGGTTCTATTCCTAGCAAAAAAATTACTGAAAAATCCCTTAAAGCTCATCTTCACATTCATACGTAAAAGTGCTAAATAAGATAAAAATAGTGTTTCTGCATCTAATGTTTCTTTGCATTCAGCTAAATGCACTTTTTTTAAACTCAGCCCACCAATATCTTATCATCAAATGTATGATTACCACACATTTTTATAAATGTCTTATAAAAAAAAGTCAAGATTTTAAAAAGTCAGTTTTATTTTCTAAAAGATCCAGAATTAAACAATTCCTTGCCCCTAAGAATTTAGAGATATGATACTAATATTTGAAATACTGTGATGGAATCAGAGAAGAATCTCTGCACATATTTAGATGCAAAGACTCACTTTGCCTTGACTGCAGCTACACTGAAGCTACAAGCATGCAAGCAAAGCATTAAATGTGATCTGTAAAAGAAAAGGGTGCAAAGAAAATTTCAGTTCTGTGTTTGCAAGGAAGAATTAAGAAAAGTTTTAAAACATTTTTTAAAATCATTGCAAATTCTTCAGTTACATGAGAAAAATACCACCATAAATGGTTTTTAAGAAATACTATAACATACTGACCACATTTCCAAATTTCCCTTTCTAAGAAATATTTTGATTTGCTCTCTGGGACTCTGTGTTACAGTTACTAAAAGTACCAGAGAAAAGGCTGTAATGTGAGAATCTGCAAAATTAAACAAAAATGGTGACATTAACAGAGTCTTGAGCAGCCATTTGAGTAGACGATTGTACATGACAAGTCAGTTCTGCCCCAAACTTCATCTAGACACTTGGAACAACTCTGTGAAGGAAATACTGCAGATCCAGCTATTTGTCTTCTTCACAATTTTAAACTAGATAGGCTGAGCTCCCAAATCAATGCTTAAAAATTGAATGAGTTCTTCATGCTGAACAGGCCATCTCATTCATACGAAAATCAAAGTTTATGTTAGTGAAGAAAAGGACTGCTTTGGAAAAGGAAAAAGATAATTTCGGGTCTATCAAAATAAAGGTAGATCATCTGACTCTAAACAAAGGGGGCTTTATTCTTCTGTGAGACAAGAATTCATTCCTGTGCCACAGAATGAGAATATTTTTCCTCTGGATGACTGCAGGTACTCTAAAACGTTCTATAAAATCCCACAAGTTCCAGAAAGCTACAAACTGTGGACCTGATCAGGCAAGAAGTGTATGAAGAGTAATAAAATTCAAGTTTAAGGCTGATGTTCTCTTACAGATAGGCATTTGTGTAGAAAAGTTTAATGTGAAGATAGTAGACTTTTTCTCCCTCTTGATAGTACTTTGGCATCTCTCTATTTCCTTTTCCTGTCATAATTTTGATATTATTCCAAATCAGTGTTTACACTTGCACAAAATAAAACTTGTGAACACAGTGTGAATCAGATGAAAAAGCAAACAAAAATCCTCAGCTCAGTTAAATACAGCCAGAATTATCAGTAGGTCTTTCTATAAAACATTTCATTAAAAAACACAGTAGAAACATAACAGTGAAGCTACACTTATCAAATATATTTGACATATTTTGAAATTATAGTTCTACAAGACATGTATGTCATAGCTTAGCTAAAATAAAGATGATACTTTTGGAAAGGAACAAATTCTCCCAACCCCCACACTACTTATATATTGGAAATAGCCCAAAGTACAGTTATTAATGCAGTAATATCTGTTAAAAAATGTGGGGAGAAACTGCAAATAGATAGAAAAGCAAATGAATACTTTTGAGTACAAGTCAACCATCTACATAACAGGAGAGAAAGTAAAAATTTCTATTTCAGAAAAAAGGAAAAGGGCCACATGTAACACTAACTCAACAGAGTGGTGGGACTTTGTTTGAAAATACTAGCCCTTATTAGGAAATCTTCTGGAAGATGAGTAACTGGAACTGAATTATGTTTCTATTAAGGGTAGTGAATTCCTCAGCTAGACGGTAACAGTAAATAAAAGAGAACATGCTTACATTCACTCAATAGTTTCAAAGAATTAAGTATCATTACTAGAACAAAGAGTTCCTCTTACAAAAATAATCCGGCCTTTTCCTTTGTTTTCAATATTACTCTTCAACCATTTGTTCATTTCCCCCCTCCTGCTACAGAAACATTTGGGTGCACGTGGGATCGGTATGAAGCTTTTACTGGGTTGAGGGGGGTGCTCTTTGCTGCCAGGGTGTCAGGTTCAGAGCCCAGATCCTGTCACCGTCCCTAAGGCACCACCACCATTCCTGCTGCTGCACTACAGACTTTTTTTAGATTGGCTGAAAAGAGAAATCCATCTTATTGTCAGTCTCCCTCCATTCTTCCTTTTGTGCAACCGAGCCATTGTCCTCATACATCACCGCAACTATGCAAAACAAGCTCTAACAGTTGGCTCTGAGAAAAATAACAACCCAGATAGGAAAGACTCTCACGGAGATAATACAGGACAGCCAAACAAGGCTAATGAGGGAGCTGCAGGACGGACCACCACAAGCCTGCTAGGCTGCAGAAAGTTACTTTTCGAGCACGCACAGTCTAAAGTTAAGGAAAAGATTTGCGACATGTGCAGACTTAAGATAATAAAACAGAGATATCTGTAGGGAAGGACGCTCACGTGTACTTGCAGAGATAAACGCCCAACGCAAGCAAATACTTGGAAATGCTCCTCTACAACACAGTCAACAACAAGTGAATTACAGAAGACTAAACTGAACCTGTCGAGTAACTGTATAGCTGTAAGGTTCATTGTAATTCTGTCTTCCAAGATAAATTTCTGAATCTACTGTTCAAAAATCTGAGACCTTGTAGCATTTCATCTGGATGAACACGAGATGATAATACAAAAGCACAACATCAGAAAATGGAAAGTGCAATGGGATAGTATGCTAGATAAGAAACATAAAAAGGGCTGTTTTGTCCCGTGTGCTAAGTACTTTGAGAGGCTTCAGATACTTCTCTCTCTCTGTTCCGTTAGAAACGTTATTGTAATTTCAAGACAAATTCAAAATTTATTTATAACTAATTTATACCCATTTGTTCTCACACCACAGTTTCTGATGGTGTTGCCCTTTAGCTTCAAAAACACTTGTCTTTTTTATGTTTACTCTCATTGCATTCTTACAGAACAATCATATCCCTGTTCAACATTCATTTTTATAGGCTGAACAAACCAGGCAATAAATCATCCTTCAAGGTCTCGATACCCACAGACATCCAGCATTCATTTTCTCGAACGCTGAGTGACCAGCATTCCAGATGAGCTGTCAGCTGTGCCTCATTGAATGATGTTCACATTTTCTTAGCTCTCCAAGGAAACACCTTGCCTGATGCACCCAGGACAGCATTTGCCAGCTCTTATACATAGCTTACGTTCATCCTGTGATTTTTATTACACCCATGTCCTCCTCCTCTTCTTGTGTTTTGTTTGTTTTGTTTTGGTTTTTTTTTTTTTTGCTAGATGACAGAGCTCCAAGATTGCATCTGGAAATTTTCATTAGTCATTCTGAAAAGAATGATTTTGCATTCTGCATTATCAACATTTTATCTGAGTTCTAGTATTCTAGTCCTCAAGTTGATCAGTCCTTCCACTGTCTCACCTGGAAGTGACATTCTTTCCAAATCAGTATCATCAGCATATTCTAGCAGCATATGCACTAACTCTCATTAAAATATTAACAAGATATGCTTGTGGCTTTTGTCTTAGAAACTCAATCAGTAAGCACTCTCTGGCTCTTGTTTCCATAAAACCAGCTGATGCCTCCCTCCTAACCAGTTTCTTCCTGACATCCAGTATTCCTTACTGATCTCCATGCTTTCCATTCAGTCTAATAATAATAGATGATTTATTGAAGTCTAGATAAAATAAGTCTTTTGGACTTTTGTCTAGCACTCAGCTTTCTTATCAAATAAACATAATTTTTAAAAGAAGCACAATTTCTTTCATTATGATAATAACAAAATAAACTCAGAGGTTATGAGGTAAAAGAAACAGGCTCAGAAATGCATCATTGTCATTGTTTATAATTGAGACTCAATCAATCACAATGAAATGTGGGGGGAAGAAAAAAAAAGCCTGACCACTGCAAGAAAAGTAACAAAATTATGGAAAGTAATAGCTTTCTCTAGACAGACAACAAACCACCCCTCCTTATCCCAAAGGCCTCCACCCTCCAGCGTATTTTATTTCTGATTTGTTATCTGCTTTATCTGTCCGTTCTGTCTAGACCTGTATGAAATCTCTAGTTGTATCATAAAATTACTACAAGGATGGACAGAAAATTATCCCTGCTGGCATTACCAAACAAAGACTCTGAAAATGAAAAACTGAGGGTTTTTTTTGTTTTGTTTTGTTTTTTACTAGCAGTGTTTACTCTGAAATGATGTAGCTCCAAGCCTGGAAGATTGCTTTACTCTGCTTAATTTCCATGTTTCCTAGGCAGTGGTATTTTTACCACAGCATAGTGGTGCTTGCTAACAGTTGCTAACTACCTCCTTACCTCCAGTGAACCGTCATATTTTCCACCACTAGAGGACATTTTGTGTAATGGATGGGCTTGTCTTTTCTAAACATCTACCTAAACTTTGGTCATCCAACAAAACCATGAGAGAAAGCCTTCTTCATATCAGTCTTAGAAGGTGAAATGTGGGGCAGTCAACCAGATGAAGAAGTCTTCACACAAAAGGAGCACAGCTATACTGTGGAGTACAAGATTATGAGGACTCCACTGCTCAATGATAATTTCCTCACTTAGATGATGGTATCTTTTCCGAAATCAAGAATTCGGAATTTAATTCAAAAGAACATACAGAAAGCCACTTCTTTAATGGGAAAATTATAGGAAAATACAGAAAATATACTGTAGCAGGGAATTCCACGTGAGGACATGTGCAATTTTTACATAGGGAAATACATTGTGAGATTCTCACATGGTTTTGTTCAGGTTGCCAGTTACTTCCTGAGTGAAGCAGTCACAGCCTTAAGGATTCCTTCCAAGTATCCATTTCACAGACACACATAAGTGAACAGAGTCTTTTTTCTCGCAGTTTTCACCTTGTGACAACACTTGATTTCAGCTCCACTTCACAATACATAACCTCTCTCTGAAACGTTAACGCCTATGGCTTCATTTCAGGTTGATGATGTTAAACTTCACAAACAGGAGATGGGCAGCAAATAACTTTGGTTCTTACGTAGAAATATCTCATAAACATGGCAAGGTATTTCCATTTAGAAAAATGACCCGACATCAGTGTCATGTGAGACTAGACAAGCTCCTCATTCTTCCAAGCTCTTCAGCTCTCCATCTCTGCATTTCTTCTACTCTCATTTGTTTTGAGCCAGTAACAGGAAAAATATACAATATCCCAGGCAAAGTCTCACCTTACATCAGATCACTAATGTTTCTCAATCAATGTCAATGGAAAACTAGTCAGATTACTGAAATTACTGTTGTTGAGCACCATGGAAAATAAAAGTAGTCTCAAAGAACTCCTATTCAGAAAAAAACAGAGTCTATGTCTCAAAAGGCTCACCAGTTGCATCTCTAGTAGCTTTGTTCATATTTATCTCAGAGCTGGTATTTTAAGTCTTCCTATCTGTACTGATTATCATGTTTTGGATATCTCAATTAAGTAAACATCCCAAATTATTTTGCAATTCCTTTTAAACTATTACTCTCAATGCTTTTGACAGAAAAGTTGGCCTCCATTAGAAGTGGCTAAAGAATGAAAATCCTCTAGTCCTTCAACAAACAAAAACACAGCCAGTCATCCTGTCCATTTGCCTTAAAGAGAAAAACCTGTCTTGTTGTCCCAGCAGGCAATTGCATCAGGCTGATTACATCATAGAGATGTGACACTATCAAATCTCTGACAGCATGACGGTGAAGATGTAGTGTCAGAACGGCTGCAAAGCACTGTTAGCACTTAAAAAGAACAAGCAGATGACCTTTCTGAACCCCTCTCTGCTGACCAGGGGTAAGAAAGCAAAAGGGAGGAATCCTTTGCTGCCTTAAGGCATGCTTCTGCATGTACCAGTAGAACTGAGAGGGACCCAGGGATGGGAAGACTTCTGCTCATCTCCTGGTGATAGCCGTACCATTACCTCCATCCACTTTGAAATGTGTTATTATGTCTCTATTTATGGTATAAATTCTGTAATAAAACTCTTTCCTCCTATGGCAGCAGTTTTTATCTCTTTCAAAACAAACCCAGAACCCCAAATCAAAATGCAGTATGATCAATACCTCCCTCAGTCACTCACTGGTTGGGAAACTATAATATAAGAATATCTGCAGCAGAATAGCATGTTCTATCACAAAAGCAAGACAACAGATGACGATTTCCTATCATAATCTATTTTCCTACCATTTTGCTATGATTTAAATTTTAGTTGCTGTAATTACTTAGAAAAACTTCAGTTGTATATTTACTTTGTATATAGGTACATATTTATTTACAAAAATTAGGTTGGCAAAGAAAGCTAGAAAAGTCAGATTATAACTAAAAGTGTACAGAATATGCCTGGAGCTATTTTAATTCTTCTGTGGTCTTCCTGGGGGCTTTGCTTCGTGTTTCTTTTTTTTTCTTTTTCTTTTCTTTTCTTCTTTTTAACTGTGATAGCATAAGCAGAGCTGGATTTTCATTAGGAGTACTGCCAGAAGATTACAAACTTTTTTGGATGAGCTATAAAATCTATCCAATTTGAAGCCACAATGAACAAACTATAGTAAGTAAGGATTTTTTCATTTCAATGAATAGTTACTAAAAGTATTATGAAATCTTAAACATAATCGAAAGAAAGGTGCAGCAGAAATACATATTTTTCCCTGCAGATTTACATAAAATAAAACCTGATACTTTCACTGACGATCTGATAAGGCACATAATCAGAATAAATATTTTCCAACAGCACTGAACAAAGTTGCACAAAATAATGTGATTACTCGTCCTTCTAAACCTAACATGCAAGTGGATCTGCCCCATATATGCAAAAAGGTCCACATGTGTATATATAGACATATATATGCATGCATAGGCTCTCACACATACGCACTCCTTCTTCAATTAAAAAGCAAATCAACTCTTGGAAATAATAGCTACCTAGTAGCAGTTTCATACACACCACTTCTATTTTGATATAAGATTAAACCTGTGCAGTATGCTAAAAGCAAGAATTATCTACAAAAAGTCAAATTCAGCCGTTATTGACCATTTCTTCATATGAAAGAAACAAAGATGGAAGCTAATTTTACCAGTTTTGAAGATAGTAGTAAACTAGAATTTCAGATCTACATGTTCCACCAAAATAAGGAACCTCTGATTTTCAAGAAAATCTGACCTTTTGTTTCATTTCTGATCTATTTTGAGTTTTCAGGAACAAATAACTATATATGTCATGTGTACCTGACTTAAAAGCATGCAAGTCATCGGAAAAAAATAGTAAACTTACCATTTCAGAAAAAACTATGGAGGCTACACAGGGATTTCTGTATTTTTTATACTTCCTTTAAAATTCATGCTCTGTCTCAACAGCACACCTTCAGTTACTGAAGATCTGCAGCAGAAGTTCATACTTGGCACCACTTTTTGGAGGCCCATACACCTCCACATCAGTTTTAAAACTTCAGAATTTGGCTATTAGAACCGACTTATTAGAACCGACCAATTTCAAGGATCTAGTTTATATTATATTGACAAAACAGATTATTATTTTTTTTTAATTCTCAATAGTGGAGACATTAAGTTACTTAGGCACAACACATTAAAATGAACTAGACCTTTTTAGATTTCTCTTCCTCTCTTGTACACTACAGGAAGGAAGGAAAGTTGGCCTCTGATTTAGGGCATGAGTATTTAGTCTTCAATAATGGATTTTCTCTGGAAAACCTACCAAGTCTCATGTGTATATCCTTCTAAAAAAGTGCATTAATTCAACTCACTGATTTCTGACATAATTTAACTAAAAAAATAATGACTGACAAAACATGCCACGTTTTATTTGCTCTGCTTGTAACACAGTACCGTTTGCCTGACCCACAGTAAGGCAAAGTAAATATCATGCTCAACTCTGTTTTACAATCATGAATATACATAATCATACTTTTCATATTTGATTTGCTGTTTGAGTTTCATTATAACTTTAGGTGCTCCATTCCTTGCAAAATTCCTATTGTTTTGAAATTTACACTAAGCAAAATTTAGTATCTTTCTATGAAGAACGGGAACATTTGAGCTTTAAATAGATAATCCTGAGACGTGTTTGGAAGTCACAGTTCAGATTTTTAGTTATTTACTAACTTCACTGAGAAGAGTGGGTTAGGGCTCATGCCAGGCAAATCATCCTATGTTTTGTAGCCCTCTGTGCCTTCCTCCTGGGTATACAGCCCTGGTTCCTGGTCAGAGCTGGACTACTGAGTAAGATGGAGCAAAGATTTTCTCTGTCACAGCAATTCTTATTTCAATGAGATTTAGGAGCTAGAAAAGAATGTCAGATCAAACCACAAAAACATTTTGTAAAATACTAAAAATATTTTGTTCTTTATAGTAAGTGGAGTAAAACATCAACCTAAAAGCCCTTCTATAATACAATACCACTTTTTTTTTACTTTAAGAGCATGTCATTGATCCTGATGCATCTCAAACATCTTCCTGTATACAACTGTCTATATTGTAGTCTAATATTCAGGCAGAGTGTATTTCTTAGCAACACAATATTAATTACAATTCTGGGCTTCCAATATACCTACTACCTCTCTCATTTGGTCCAACTGCATGATTGTATGCTTTCTGACTTAAAATTCATAAATAAGTAGTATAGAAAAGTATTACATTCTTTTTTGTTAAAGCTGATCAAGCTTTACATTTTGAAAGAATCACTTTTACTGCTTATTTAGCAATACAAGAAAATCAAGGGAAAAGGGTGAGATATTTGATGATATAAACAATATTGTTACTTACCTTAGTTTAGATTACCCTGACTATGTGAGAGAAGTGCTGCAATATGTGTGCATTCTAGGCTAGGCTGAAGCTTTTCCTCTTTCTTTTCCTTCATTTGGAAAGAACAAACCCTTAGGGTCAGATCCTGCTCCCACTGAAGACAAGAGCAAAACTCTTCACTGAGGTTCAATAGGAGCAGGACAGGGACTTTAAAACCCTTTTTTTCCCCCTTTTGTATCTCTCTGTATGAGCTTTTGTTCCTTCAGGCTATGCAGATATGAAGCTTTTAAGATTTCTGAAGTCACAGTAAAGAACTGGAAGTCTTATGTTCCTAATGAAGCATCATGCTGTCGTCCAATTTATCTGAAATCACTGACCCTCATTTGCCAGTGTTGTTTTTAAAGAAAAAATATTGGATTTACTCTCAACTAAGAAATCAAAGGTAGTTTTTAAAACCATATTTTTTGCTACGACAAGTACAACCTTTTATTCGAGTTACATAAGTGCCATTCATTTGCTCAGATTTCAATTCCCCCATTCATACTCAAGCCTTCTGCTAGAAGAAATTTCCTATACATAAAAAGCTGCTCTTAGCCAAACCGTTATCCCACATATGTCTCTTTGCATTTCCTTGCCTACCTGTAAACAAGACTTCTAAGAGATAAAAACATTTTTCATTGATCAGGACAGAAAGTTGTTATGGTACGAATTTCAAAAGGCATTTGTATACTGTTTCCTGCAGATGTGTAATGATCAAAGAAAATTAGTATTTCAGAAATGTATTCACAGCTGGAAAATCTTCTCTCCTGAGTGATCTATATCCATATACACGTAACACAGATGCCACAGATGAAATAATGGTAAATCGTGTTTGGTGAGAGTCCTGTTTCTGAAGAGTGTGTGTCTCACTCACCTGTTTGGCTAAGTTGGGATGTGCTTCTGCTCCTTCGAGACACTATGGCAACCACTTTGGCACTAAGGCTGGAACGCCTTTTCTTCCCACCTGTTCCAACCATGCCGACAGCCGTGTCCGACTGACTCCCGTCATTGTGCTCCAGCTTATATATCTCTCCACTCACACTTGTGCTCTTAGTGATTCTCCCTGAAGTCCCCATCCGTCTGCCTTGCATTTTAGGAGTAAATGTACTACAGTTACAAAGTAAAAACAAACATGTTAATTTGTCTGTGTAACAGCATTTCCAAAAACCTTTTTTTTTTTTCAATTAGTAAATTAATTTTAAGTCTTGATACATTTTCATTTATTTGGTTCGCAAATAAAAGGTTAAATTGATGCTCCTCAGAGTATGTATTTCCAGTATTATAATTTGTTCTTCACTTCTTTCAGGGAAATAAATAAACCGAACACATTTCCAGGTTTTTCAGAGTGATAGAAAGAGAGACAAGCAACATTTAAAACTCATGTGGAGCCTTTCTGTCTATATCCCCAGCATACAGAAAGCAACAAAACAGAAATTTTATGACCAAAGAAACTGAAGAGGGGCTAAGAGAATATATATAGGTTAATACATGTATCTTAATAGCACCGTTCAACAAAGCCTTAAGGCCTAATAGATATGAAGATATCATCTTCTATATTTTCATATTTCACAGAAAGAGATAATATAATATGTAGTATTTTTTAGGTCTTCACTCTCTCACTTCTTTAAAGGTAAATGCAATTATCACAGTATGAAGGGAAAATAATTTGGAGGCAAAAAAAACCCGATAACCCACTAGAACTTTCACTAATTGACCAAAAGATGAATTGCTCTATCAGTTCTGTTTGATTTTCTTTAGCTATCGCATTGTATTTGAATGTTTCTATAAAATCCTTTTTCTGCTCCTCCATGTAGAGGCTGGATAAAGTATCCAGAAACACGCTCTAGAGAACAATCTCAAATACAGACACGACATACTAATACACAGTCCTAACACTGCCATGACCAAGCGATGCCCTAGCTCTAAAGGCAATATGAAGTCAGCCATCACTCTGCAGAGAGTCAGAAATTTAAGCTGAGTGAGCCTCTCACTTCAGATGTAGCTGTTAAATCAGCCTAGTATGTGGGAAATTTCTTGCTGCTAATTAGTAGACCTACTGGCGACGCACTAATTTTAGGGATTTTTTTTTTTCAGTAATTTTGCATTTGAAGTCAAATTTTGAATGTATTTGTCGAGTGACAGTCCTGCTGTCTCTCCCAGCAGTTTCCCTTCCCAGCAGATGTGATGGCCTGCTCCTGCACCCTGCACCTCCCTCCCCCAAAAAATAAGAAAGAGAGCACTTAAAGGTGCAGGCTTCTTTATGTCATGGCAAGTTTCAGACAGATAGGAAATCTTGCCAGGGAGAAATGAAGGGGTCTATGGGAGAAGAACTGACACCTTGTGACTTCTAAAGTCAAGCTAAAGCTTAAATCGGGCCCTGCTAAAGCTTAAATCGGTCCTGTTCAAAGACAAGCAAGTGTAAAATAATGTATACTTAAATTATTTTTAACTGGCAGTTTTCAAGTGTGACCACAGGTAAGAGTGGATAAAAATAGACAATGTTTTTTGAAGAAGAAGCTGGAAAAGTCAAGTCTTTGAATAGACAACACTTTCTAGAAAGGTCATTATCAATCTCAGCACAGGCATTTAACTATGTTCAGCATCTAGGATCTGCTCCTGCTAAATTCAGACGAAAAAACAGCTACCAGTTTCACACAGAACAAGGTGCTGTGATGCACTGAAGTACTCAAGAACATATTTCAGTGGACCACCTGAGGCACACAGAGCTTAAAATAGGTTCTCTCTTATTCCCTTCTATCAATCACAACTTTAGTGACTGGCTTTTGGGTTTGCACGGCAAAAATAGAACAACATATGTATTTTGATGTTTCTATGTACAATTCCTTTGTATTTTATCGTAAATCTCTCCCAGCACACACCCTCTCACATGTATGTGAGCACACACACACAGACACACATATTCAATCATTCTAGAAAGAATATTAACTGCACTTTTTGGTAATTTCAAAAAAATCTCAAAAAATATCATCTTCCATAAGGAAGGAAGCAAGTATCAAGGAGAAGGTTTTGTGCAAGCAAACCAGTTCTGTTCACTTAAAAATAAAATCAAATTGAGAAAAAATGCCCTAAAGTATTTACCATTCCAAAATAGAGGCTGATTTTCTTGAGGGAGATAAATTTCTTGATTTTAATATAAATCATGTCCCTTATATAGTACAGGTGTTTACTTCATAGGCTACATATACTGCTGCTTTTTAAAGTGCTAATGATCACTAAATAATGATATTTTTATTATTGTTCAAAGAATGCAGTAACCTCAACTTTACAAAATATCTGACCTAGCAGCTACCTTTGTTTCAAGTAACACAGACTTCTTTCTTTACCTGTCCATACACATTGTCACATGAAAAAATATTAACTGAGATTGCCACATAGGAATCATTATTCTTCAAATAGCAAATTAATTTTAAAAAGCAGTGATCAACATCACAAAATTCCTGCTGAAACTTCTGATAAACATATTTTTCTACAATTTGAGAAGATTTAGTGAAATCTTATCTTTCTTAATTCTGGGGCTTTAGCACAGAATTCTGGCTATAGCCAGAGACTCTTAGGAAATGTTTTCTCTTCACATTGAAGAAGTGATGTTACTAACTTGCACACTTATCAATAAAACCTTAAAACTAGAGATCAAATGTACAGTGTGATAATATTGTCTGAATATGCAATCAACCTGCATCATTAGCTCAGAGTGCTGTCAAACAATCCCCATATTCAAACAGAAACTTCGATCCCTAATTCAGTATATAAGGGCTCGCCAACATCATTCCTACATCAGCCAGTTTCCGATGTTGAGTCCCTTTTCCTCCTATGCTGAAGAAACAAGGCCCCACACTCATGCCCATAGGGTGCTAGAAGGCAACACCATTGACCGGTTTGCTTCTCTGGAGGAGGAGACACTTTGCCATTTCAAGCAGAGAGCAGACTAAAAGTACAGTCTAATATTGGGAGGGGGCAGAATCACACAGGCCTCATGTCTGGGGGTCCTACTCTCTACTTTGATTAGACATGGATAACGCCTTTCCACGTGGATAATTCCTTTCCACCAGCACTTGGAATTGGACTTCAGTGACTATTTCTGCGACGCTGATGATGCCCCCTACTCAAAGCCTTCTGTAGTCATTTTGTTCCCATTTTGAGCCATGGAGTTGGTGTCAGTTCTGGAACTCTTGAGTTTATGCATCAACACCTTAGTAAGAGGGAAGAAACTGAAAATACTTCTTTTGAAAGCATCCATTGACTTTTGAGCTATATTGACATGTACTTTGCTGACATACTAATCTATAAACGTATCATTTACAGCAATAAAGTTTAATGGACTATAAAATCTGCCACGCAACTAAATAAAGAATTGTTTATCACAGTATTGACTTTGCTCTACTGAATTTCAAGTGTTAATGCAGATAATAAATACTAATCTTATGATGTTTTTATACCAGTCTTCACTTTTTTGTACAATGGAGCTGATATGCTCTAATCTCATGTTATTAAATAATAATATTAAATAATAAGTTTAGGAGACAATGATGTCCATCAACTGAGAAATAAGAATTGATAGTACTGTAACTTTAGGAAAATTCCATTTGTGATGCATTAATGCCCTAATTCAAGGACTATGAATACTTTTGAATAATAGATAAATTGCTTTTTCAAAGACCCACATAAATTTCCATTTTCATCCTTTGTGACAGGTAGGGGGACCTAGGAGATTCGCCTTAATAAAAAAAAAAATTGAGATTTTGGAATTCAGATTAATCTTGTGCTTGTTTTTACCTTGCAAATATCAAGTCCTACTTTCCTAGGAAATATGTTCTAGTGTACTTCTAGCACAAAATAGCTATTAGTTTGCTAGAAACAGGCTTAATGGGATAGGACGAAGGATCAAATCCTACAGTTGTCTGACACTTCCCCTTGTCATAACTAAGCAAACAGATTAAGATTCCTTTGTGTTCATCTAATCCCTGGGCTAGTTTATTATTTGACATTAATTGGAACAGCATTAAAAGAATGAGCATTTAAAATTCAGTCGTCTTATACCATCTAATTGAGTACCCTTAGAACACAATATTTTTCCATTCCGTTACTGGCTATCACTTGGAGAAACAGCTCCTAGCTCACACTGTTACTTTCTTCAATATGGTTAGCGTTTATTCATGAAGCACAAAGAAGGAAAAGAGTTGCATGAATTTACATATACCCTTCTGATAATAACATACCTAAAATTTTATTTTCCTGTACTGTAATTGCTGGGATTATTGACACATTCATTTAAAGGCAGATGCAAGTTTTTGCAGGCTTGTGGCTAAAATTATTAAATTATTAAGTTATATTGTTGATTCAAACCTAGTTACCATAACACAATAAATAGTTTCCAGTAACAAGATAGCTAAGAGTACCATATTTACCATTATACTCCATTTATTTCTAAATGAAATGATTCATTATATTTTTATTTAAAATTATTTTACCATCTTTAGCAAAAATCTTATGCTATTTCTAAGTATTGGCAGAACAACATCATCAATATGTATATGAAGTATAGTTACAGACAATCTACTAGATGGCCTTTGAAAGTCCCTTCCAGCCCTAAAGATTCTATGATCCTATGATCACTTCCTCTGTTTTCCTTCACAGATATTTAGCATGGAAAAAGAGTCACTTGATTTTTAATTTTTTTTTTTTTTTAATTGAAGTAAACCACTAAAGTTAAAACTCCTTTGACCCCTGCAGGTGCAGAGCTGCCCTCTTGCTACTCTCCTCAGATCTGTCCTCCAGCACTGGAGCCACCCACTACCCTCCCACTCCCGCATCAGCTGGGAAGACATCACTCCCTTTACCAAGGAAAAAACGCTTAGATTTTCCTGCTGAAACTTATAGTTGAGATGAATCCTATCTAAAGTGGTATCTGTACTGCATAAGGCAAAATCAAGCCTGTATTTACATGTCAGCCATCAGAGTTGTGAAAGAAAGCAGCACTTTCAGTTTTGCAGGCTGCTGCTATCTGAAAGTTGTATCTGTGGGAATGAAGAATGACCTATTAAGACAAAGAACTTATTCAAACAGTAGTTTGAGTTACAAACTGCCATAAAAATTATCCTATAAAATGAACACAGTACAAGGACACTGTGGATTATACTTGGTTATATTAAACTACGGCATACACAGCTACATAGAACTGAAACAAAGCCAATTATACGTACTAAATTAATGTATATCTTTCTACATATGGATATCTAACACATATATTCAAGATGCATAAAATTATACTGGACAAATTATTTGGATTGAGAGAATTAGTATATAGATATACACTCAGTATTTCTCAGTAACTACATAAAATACCTGCAAATAGTACATATCACCTGAAAAAGAAAGATGGTAAGACACGGAAAGCTAGAAGAAACTTTGCCCATAAACTCACCTATACAATATCTGGAAGTATATCCTTTTAGGGAAAAAATCTTAAGTAATGAGCCATTGCTAAAATGACAGTATTTCTTTCATTCTCTTAGACTTACTGATGATTAATAAAAAAATACTCTAGGTGTTTAGTTTCATCATCACTCATTATTACTCCATTCATTTTTCCAATAATGCAAGCCATGAGTAAATAAACAATATCTCCTGTATTCCTTGCCGTATAGACGATATTTTACTATAAGTTCTTTCCACGCAGTTGCAGTAACTTGAATCTTTCGACAGAACCCCTGGCCTTCACCAGCACGAGCTAGTAAGCTTCCTTTCTCTTCTGCTGAATGCAGAATCACGCACTAATTCACAGCCCCTGTGGCACCCTTTTGCAACGAGGTAGCTCATGAATACTAATAGCCTCCTAAACATTGTGGACCAAAGGGAAGATGAGCACTCCTTTATAATGAGGAACATTACATTTCTAAAAATAAAGTAAGTCTTGTTATTAGTATTATGTGATATATAATAAATAAATCCAAAATCTAAATTACCTATCTAAATTGCTCTGTCAGTCTTAGAATATAGAGCTATAGTTCCATACGATATATAACATACGCTGCAAGATTAATTACTGTACAATTTATGGTATTTCATCAATTAATTCAAACATGGTGCTTTACAAACCAAAGGAAAAACACATATCCTATATTAAAATTCTCTCTAGTTAGTCAGGACACTTTTTTTAGACCATAAAGGAGTTAGCTGATTCAATGAAACAGTAATTTTGTACAGTCTGTACCAGCTGGAACTACATATTGATCTAACATGCACATTGATCCTATATTAAATCCATGAAACAGCTATTAGAAAAAAACTTGCTTCTCCTGTAAAGTCACCATATTAGAGTCCTATTGGTCTATGGAGACAGTTGATATCCAGTAACTCTTGTAAATGGTATCTGTTCTTGATAACATTCCTGTATCGTAAAAAAGTGCTACCCAGTGACACAGACACTATCTCTGGAACGTCACAGTCGCAGCTCCTTTATGTTCAATGTGTAAAGTCTCACCGAGGTAAGGGCTGGGGAAGACTTCATTACAGAAGTCTCCTCTGGGAGCTTAACTGGTTAGCATCCTGCTTTGGAAGACCAGGAAATTTCCATGTTGGAATACAGTATCAGAATCTGCTTTCTGAAAATGCCTTCTCAGTAACACACTGACCAGTGAATTCTGCAAGTTTCACAGCTCTGATAGATTCCTAATTTTTACACTTGTAAAACTAGCATTTCTCCATGAAATGAAAGAATTCGGGAAGTAAGTCTGAACATTACAAGAGACAGACAGGTTTTAACTATTTTCCAAGAACATTTCCCCAAGTTGATGTCTATTCTCTGAAAGAAGCAGAGCAATTGCCTCTGTACGCAGGAGCCCGCGTGTCTGCCTGCGCGCACCCACGGCACCGTCAGCCTGAACCCAACAAATCACATGAATCACAATGGGAAACCAACACAAGATCAGTTAGTTACTGCAGGGGTAGGTATTGCTATTCCTGCTGATGCAGACAGGCTAAGGGGAATCAAAGCCCCAAATCTGACTGCAAAGAGCCATGTATATATTAAGTTCAAGTGTGCCAAGCATGGTGAGCACGCAAATGTTAAGTCTGGATCAAGGAAATAGGTATTAGGGGGTGTGTGTACGACAAATACAAAAATGTGGAGTTTTTCATGCTCACTACTGAATGGAGGAAACTTTCTTCAGTAGCAAGAAAGCAGAATTCACCAGCTTTTCTTTCTTTGTGTAACACTCTGCAATAACATATTATTCTCCCTGTTACAATATGTTGCATTGCTTTTTTCCCTCCAAAGCATGAGGCACTAAGTAGTTGTGATCTCACTGCTCTTCATGTAAAAGGGCTACATCATGGATGTGAAAGAGATTGCTCACTGCTCCTTTACAAAAGTAAATAATAGCAACAGGCAATAGCCACAAAATAGGGAATGGAGGAGGAAAATTTGAAAGGCTAAATGGAACACTGGAAGGACAGGACTAACAAAGAAAATACAGAAAACATTTTTAAAAAGATAAACTGACATGATGATGAAGCAAGCGAGAGCTATCCTGAGGTCCAAGCCATGGCTAAAACTATTTTCCTACATTTCTTTATTCTAAAAATAACATGTACTACCTGTTAAAAATGTTAGTGTAATGTTCCTAAACTAAAAATTTATGAATTGTATTTCATCTTAATCAAGTGCAATAATTAAATGAAACACCAATTAAAATTATTTTTTCAGTCTTTTTCAAACCATTAAAACAGGCTTCTGGTAATGTAACAGTTTCTTTGAAAGAGAAAGCATAATTAGATAATTAAAAATGCACAAGCAATGCTCCGTAGTACATTTTTCATGTACAGATGTTCTGAAAGGATTAAAGACTCCATCTCTCTGACAGACACATAAAGCAGTTTATAATGATGGATTTGAAAAAATCATTATCTTCAGATAATGAATAATTAGAACATTAATTACTCTGGCTTCACCTTGGTTTTGTACATAAATGACCTCAGGGCCAGAAGTTTCCATCTGTAATATACTTTTTTGGGGTAAAAAGGATACATTATATTTTTTAAGCAGCTTAGTTTGACTTTTTTTTTATTTACCTTGCCTCCATGACAGTAATTTGGAGGCTACTGCCCTCTATTTCACCCTCAAAAAGCAAGAGTTGTGACTCAGATTACATCAGTGTGCTTGCCCTTGCCCCAAGTGAGATCACGTAAGAAGCAATATTAATTAATAACCATATATGTTCAAAATGTTTCTCACTTTAATGAAACTGGGAAGTGCACTTGTTAATGAAACAGTTTTGGTGTTTGGTTTTGAGCTGCAGTGATTTGGATAATCAGAAACAAAGTAGGATTGCCAATTTACTTCAAGTACTGTGGTGGATGCTTACACTGTGGAGATTTTAGTTTTAAAATGCCAGTCAGTTACGATGTTACTGGCTTGCCTGTTAGTTACATCTATTCTTCAAATTTGTCAAACATCAAAAAATTTAGGTAGGAATTTTCCATGCCTGGTTTCTGCCCAAGGTTGAATTTCTTCTTTTATTTATTCTAACTGAAATACCATGACAGATTGTCTGGTCCTTTTGAAGGAATTAAAAAGAAAAAAAAAGTCCGTATCGTACTGTCTTATAATAAACAGATAAATAAATTCACTTGGTTTTGAGAAGTACTTATGGCTGGAGCCTGATTGAAAGCTGTCAATGAGGTGATCCTTCTATTTGGCACAAACTGTTTTCTGTTCCTTTGAGTATCTGTAAATTTGGTAAAACAACATCTTTAAGTCATAACTCTCATGTTAAGAGATTTCATATACACCAAGAGACTTTATATTACAAAACAGAGTTCCACTCACTCACAGTCCTTATTGCTAAATAGATTGTACATCTCCTGAATACTACTATTTAACCTCAAGGCTAGAGGCAGAAAGTCAGTATTTCCCAGGACTGGCTGCTCTGGACCTGGGAAAGTCAGCTGGACTGTCCAGGATGCAGGGAGGCTGCATCTTCTCTGTTGGCCATCAGACATGACCCAAGACAAAGTCATCTGATTGGAGTGCAAAAAAGTGAGATGGAAATAGGCCCTGGAAGGAAAGATATTGGTTCATGGTGATACTGAAGTAGGAAGAGAGTAAGAATTTCGACCAGAATTGATCCATTGGGAAGGAACTGAAGATACCAAGGTTTTACAAGTTTTCCGAAGTCCAATAACTAGGCAGAGAAGAGATACATTAAATAAGGCGCCCTGATGAAGAAAGGCTGCTTTTTAAAGATCATCTCAGTACTTATCTATTCTCTTTGGTCTGCCAGCTGGACACTCTGGCTAGGGGCAGGTCATGAGATACAGTGGAGGAGAGAGGTGACTGCCGTGTGGGCTGTTAGGTTGTGACTCTCTACTAGTAGAATTGTTCTAAAACATCTTGTATGCATGGTCATTACACTGTAATAAATATTGAAGTTGAATTGAGTTTGATTAACTTATTTTTTTATCAACTCTCCATGTCTGATTTAACACTTGCATATCTTTTGTGAGCACAGCACTAATGCAAACACGTGCAACACACAGTGCAAATGCAGGTACTAAATGTGGAAAGCCTACAACAAAAAAAATAGTTCATCTAGTATCCACTGTTGATGGTCCACATTTCACCTCTTTTTACCCTTGCAGTAGGAGTTTGATCAGCAACTATGGAGTAGGTAAGTTTCATTGACAATTTTAAAGCATCCTATGCTTTGAAAAATACTGCTTCTTATAACGTTACCCCATACACCATTCTCTGCATCATTAATATTGAGATGCTCTCTGGACTGATTAAACACTAACACCAGTCACATAGTAAAATGTTAATTTAAACATCCTATTTTTAAATAAAGACTTTGCAATGGAAAATTCCAAGATGAAAAGAAATCTTCTGAAAACATAGCAGACATATGGCTATGAACCCAATGAGGGCTTTTATTGTTTATTTTTAGTAGTAAGACCCATGGAAAGTCTTCAGTCTGTCAGCAGCCCTGGCTGCATTATAGATGCTCCCATTCTAGCTACAGGAGTTGTTCTTCATTGCAATATCAACTAATTAATCTCACACAGTTTTTAAACACAGAACTATAAACCACTGAAGCCACTGCACAATAAACGTTGCTTATTACATTATACAAGAAAATCAGTCTCTACTTAGTGACCCTAAATGTCTTGTTTACAGCAGAAACCTTGACTACAAAGAAACAGTCACACACAGGCAAATTATCAGCAATATAATTAGTGTCATTTTAAATATAGAAGTTGTCTTCTGGTATTTATAACAGTCTTTTTTATATCAATGTTTTAGGCATGCTGAGCAAAAGCTAAAGCAGTATAATATCTTAGTTCTAACACTGACTTCAATAGCTTGTATTTAAAAATTACAAATAAATAATTGTTAAAATATATTTGGGAAATCAAAGCAGATGGTCAGTATCTTCATGTGCTTAATTAGCCTGTTGATACAAGTGCTGAGAGAGTCTAATTCCTGGAGGTAATGGGAATGGAAAAGTGCTTGACAACTCAATGCAAGCACTCAATGCAATGCAGAAGTCCAGCCAGCCAGAATAAATCATGCAAACAAGAGCTTAACATCCTGATTCAGCAAAAGTGCTGCCACAGATTTGAATCTTTTTCTTTCCAGCAAAGCACGTGTGGCACGGCACAGGCTGTGTACTTCACTGAACCTGAGTATAAATCACTAACCACAACGCTTCATTGGTTGCGAGGAGCACTCATTCATCCTTCATTGGACCCATTTGGTTTTTCTTGCACATATAGCCTGTATCCCACTACCCTTTCCCTCACTGCTGATGGTCACTCACTGCTGCTTGCTGCTGTTGTGCAAGAGAAAAAGTTACTAATCATCTCCCCATTTATTCACCCTACCACACACACACCTAAGCTTGCCGATACGCTTCAAAGGCTCAATTTCCTGCAAATTCCTCCCAAATACCACCTCAGTACAAACGTCAACTTGACAAAAAGAAACAGCATAAAGAGAGACCTTCCAATGAAGAATCAGACCACTGTGCTCTGCTGGCTATCCCTTGGGGATGTTCACTGTCAATATACAGAGTGATTATTTAAACATTTTGACATCCAAATTCACCACGGAATCCCAGCAATTTGAGCTCTGTAATAGCGCATTGAACCAAAATCTTCTTTCTTTCCATGAAGAGGATGCTGGCCTTAACATTAGGTCAAACTGGGCTGTGAACTCATGGTGTTTCTATTTCGATGACTCTTTGAGCCGGATGTTTGATCTGCCTTTGCAAAACTCTATCCTTCCTTACTCTGAATTTTAAGGGCCTCTGAACTTAAACCAGAAAGAGTGCATAAGAAAAAATAATTCTATGTTTTTCTGCTCTATTAGAGACTCTGGGTCACACACAGAGTACTACTTGGAATTTCTGTGGAAGTTAGCTATGTAAAAAGGAAGACTCAAACTACAGCGAAGTCTCTGTCATGTTACTTCCATTATTTTATTTTTTGAGCTTGACAAAAAATGGTGGAGAGACTGGCTCAACGTTTCCAGAGGAGAATGAAAATTAGTAAGAGTTTTTTTTTAAAGGTGAAGCAGTTTAAGATAATTCCTTGTTCTGCTTAGAAGCAATAAAAATCCCCCCACCAGTCTAAGCTGAAAAAATGGACCACAAGAGGTTCTAGAAAAAGAAAGTAATTCAATAAATTTCATCGTTGGGGAACACTGTGCATTGTCCCCACTACCAAGAGACACATTTCAAGAAAGATCAACAAAAGAAAAAAGTCAATTTTTATCTGACTTTAAATAATTCAGTTCCACTCAATATATTAGTAAGTAAGAAATCACAGTTAAAAAACTTTGGCTTTTGGAAGCTGTCTTGTACTACAATATTAGGATTATAATGTAACAGAAAACAGCATAATAAAATGCAGTTGCTACCCATTGAAGTTAGAAAACACATATTTAGTTCCTAGGAAATCGAGAGACTTTGTATGCTTACAAATGTTACACAGCTTTTCAGTTACAGCTTACTAAACTGTAAGTCAAAACCTAAAAGTTAATCTTGTAGATTTAGGTTAAAGTGTGAGGCTTGAAATTTGATTCTGAACTGTAATACCTATTAAAAGCTGTATGATTTAATTATTCAAATTAGAAGGAAGAACTACTTATTTTTTATAATTTTTCTATTATTTGCACATTTAAGCACAAAATAAATATACATTATAAATATATGAATTACTTTCATCAACGTAGCTCAGTTTTAGCATCTTATATTTTTTTTTTAGAAAGGATGAATTCCTGTTTGTATAGAAGATAAAGGATTTCATACTTATGTGAAGTACAGCCTAGGCAACTCAATAAAATATTACAGGACCTATAAGTTGTCACGAGAAAGAAATACTCAGGTCAATAAATACTCTTTAGAGAAGTTTAATTTTTAGAGACATAATTTAAAACATAAATTGGAAACTCTCACATCCTTTTGAATACTAAAAATCATGAAAATTAAAAGAAAGCTTCAGAAAAGAGGACAACTTCAGTATTATCTTCCCAAAGTCATGCCAGTTCCTATTATGAACAGAAATGAGCATTGTTTCAACGAGCGCCTTTGCACTGGGGCTTTGACAGTTGATTAAAAAAATATTATTGAAGTACAGATTCTGATGATCCACAGTCCAGCTGATAAATTACAACTGCAGCCATCTATAAATTTGTGAGTGCTTAGCTATGCAGGCTTTGAAGTAGATAGAATATGGAGGATGAATGCAACATGACAACCTGTAATAATCTGGAGTTAAAATTCCTGAAAAGAAAGGCTGATCTGATTCATATGTAAATATATATGCAGCAGAATTCATCGTTTCTGGTACTGCTACAGGTATGTAATTGACTGTGTGGTGCTTTAGGCCTGAGAAATGTGGAACAGATCTTCCACAGTGATGTTCTGAAATGCTGCACATGGCAGAATTTAACCTCAAAAGCAAGGAACACTCTTTGGAAAATGCCGATTAAGGACCAGATTTTCAATGTGATGCAGGCTGATATTGCCACACTGCTGTTTTTGGAGCCGTGGAGATTTGTAGTCGCTGCGATCTATGTCATCATATATTCCTAGCATCTACTGCTACTGAGAAAGGGACCCAGATGAGCACGCTGCTAGAACACTGTGATCATTAACACCTGATGGCCTACAGCCAGGCACACAGGAGGTATGCAAGTAACAAGATTTGGCAGTGGTAGCATCTTGCACAATTAGAAGAATTATTTATTTTTATACAGAATATTGGTAATGAGAGCTATAAAAATCAGGAACATTCAATTTGGCCTGGTATACCCAAATGGATCCCTCTCATGCTAAGCTATAGTACTTTATATTTCACTGCAAATTTATATAGCTCCATCCTTTCTCTATATAATGTGAACTTGCCCTTACACAGCTTTGTAAAAGGAAAACGTATCAAACGTGTACGCAAGGTACAAAAAAATCTGTAGTATTCAGGATCCTCTCCTAGGTTTAGATCATGAGTGTGGCATAGTAAATATCCCTCACAAAACCAGTTTGAAACTATCTGCAAATTTGTTCCCATTGTTCAGGTGATTTGCTTTTACTGTTTAATAAATTGCAGTGTTCTGTTGTTGCCTCCACTAGTTCTGTCTGCAGTATCTACAACAATAATTAAAAGATTTAACTTTTTTTTTTCCTATTAGTAAAGAATCTTAACTACACTGTACACTGTAGCACAAATGCAATGGACAGATTTTAATTACTGTTGTAATTAACATAAAATAAGTGTGTTTCTCTATTTCAAAGCAGACCTCAGTTTCATCAACTGAAATGCATGAAAAACCTTCGTGTATTTTATTTTTCTTGACTGTCGTGACATGAAGTTAAACTTCACTCAGCTGGCTTTATGGTGCAGTACTGCTGCATTTCAGGTGAATTAGTGAGCTGACAAGGATGGATGCAGCCCTAGTCTGAACAGAGCGTGGGGTAAGGACTGAGCAACTTTATTGCAGAGGTCATATCACATACATTTATCATGGTAACAGGCAGAGCTATTGGGAAGACTGACGAGAGGTCAGAAGACCCTTCAGGCTCTCTCTACTACATTCTTCCTCATCACCATAACATGTATTAAACTAGCTCAAATGTACTATGTGAGAGCATGGAAAACCAATGGAAGAAAATATATTTCCAGTCCAGAGAGTGCTCTCTGGCTACCTCTCCTTGAGAGATCTTTTGCAGATCAATGCTGCTGTTTGTCCTCACTGAGACGGCAAACCTCCAGTTACTTCATCTGGTTCCACACTAAAGACTCTGAGCATTTTATGTAAGAGAATAGCATAGTAAGCAGCATGAAATGAAATTCTGCAAAGAAAGAGGGATCTATGTGCATGAACATTACTAAATAAGAGGGAGCTACAAGCACAGAAAAGGAGCCAGCCAGCACTCACCATTTCTCAATGAACTCCAAGCAGAATGTCTCTGGGCAGGTCTAGAAGCAGGGAAGGCAGAGGTCTTATTTGAGTTACTGAGAACCTTTGCCTGGCTTAGAGTTTGCAAGCTCATCACCTTAAGAGCTTGAAGAAACTGACTCTACAGTAACTAGCAGGACAAAAAAGTACTACAGCATAAGGATGGGGAGCCTATCCTGCACTTGAAAGTCTCCTACAGGCACATAAAGCCAGCAGAGTCTCCCGCCAGAAGTGTGATCTTTCAGAACTGTCACAGTAACTAAGAAAATCCCCAAATGCTTTGAAAATAAAATATTCAAATGGTCTCATTTCTTGTTAGCCCCTTGCATGAGAATACCAGCAGCAGAAGGAACATCAGGTTATTTTCTCAGAAACTGATACAGACGTAGCAAGTGGGTCCTTCTAACTCCAGCAAGAAATGAACAGCAGGTTCACTAATTAGCAGACAGTGCCTTTTCAGTACAGAAAGTTAAGGGTATTTAGAAACTACAATTATATCTGAAAGCTAATTTGGATTGACTGGATCTTCCTTCTCAGTAAGTATTGGTGATCAAAACCGTGAGTGGATGAAAGAAAACCTAATTTTCTCAGATTTCCTCCTGGTTGAAGCAGCAAGGAGTGCCTGCAGAAGAAAGGCCAGGAGCAGGATGGTAAAGAGAACACTGTGCCGTGGTTCACACTGGTATCAGCTAGCTCTTCATGCACGCTCAATACCCGAGGAGAAAGGACTCTGAAGGAGATGCAGGGAACTGAGAAAATCACCCAGCTGTAACTATGTCTCCAAAGGCACAGTTCCTGACATGGTTACAGTTTTTGACCATTTCTGCCAACTGCTACACAATCAGCACAACCAAGCACTACGGTTTTGAAAAAAGTAAATGGATTCTTCCATATGTTGGTCAGGGCAGAATCAATGACACTGCAGGAGACCTCATCTACACTACTCATCACATGAATTCAAGGCGGTTTCATTCAAAATGGAAATTGGCAGGGAAGGGCTGCTAGGATGACCAACAAAATAGAAAGGATGTAATACGTAACTGAGTAAAACAACTGCTAGTTAAACAATTGAGATCCAACAGCTCGCTATGATACCCCAAGGAGTAAATAGAAGGGAAGAAAAACCTATCTAAATAAGATGCCAATATTGACACAGGTGAACACTGTGTTTAAAATTTCTGTGAATAAATTTACCCTGTAACTGAAAGAAGTTTTCAGACCATCAAAGAAATTAGATTTGGAAAACCTTCTAAAATGAGTGAGAGCAAAAGCAACTGATTAAGTTGAAGATGAATCCTGAAAATACATTAATGTAATTGTAATCCACAAGGATCCTAGGGTCTTTCCTGCAAAGCTGCTTTCCAGCTGTGAGCTCCTAGTGTGTAATGGTACACGGGATTATTCCTCCCTAGATGCAAGATTCTGCTTTCCCTTGTTGAACTTCATGAGGTTTCTATTGGCCCATTTCTCTATCCTGTCGAGGTCCCTCTCAATACCGTCACACTTGCCTAGTCTATCAACCATTTCTATCTGTTTTCTGTTGTCCCCAAACCTGTTGAGGATGCATTCTGTCACTAATGATGTTAAACTGTACTGCCACAATACTGACCTGAGGTGTATTAACAATAATGACTTGCCTTCAGCTGGACTTTGTGTCACAGACCACAACCCTCTGAGCCTGGCATTCAGCCAGTTTAAAATCTGCCTCACTGTTCACTTACTTAGGCTGTACTTCCCCAGTTTGTCTGTGAGGATGTTTTGGAAGAGTGTTGAAAGCTTTACTAAAGACAAGATAGGGAACATCTGCTGTTCTCCTCATTCACCAAGCCAGCCAACTAATGAAAGAAGGCTATAAGGCTGGTCAGGCATGATTTCCCCTTTGTAAATTCATCTTGACTATTCACAATCATTCTCTTTTTCTGTATGTTTGGAAAGGGTTTCCAGGATTGTTTGCTCCATCACCATCCCAGGAGTTGAGCTGAGGATGACAAGCCTATGGTTCCCCAGATCCTCCTTGCTCATTTTTAAGATAGTAGTGACAGTTTCTTTCTATCAGTCTTCAAGAACATCACCTGGTTGCCATGATGTTCCAAAGATTATAGAGTGACCTTGCAATGACACTGGCCAGCACCAGCACATTTAGTACTCATCAGTGCATCTTGTCAGGTGCCAACAACTTGTACATGTCCAGTCTGTTTAAATGTTCCCTGATCTGATCATCCCCTGCTGAGTCCTTGCTCCAGACTTTCCCTCTGGTCATCAATGCACTCCAGGGACCTCCTGGATTGCTTGTGCCCTACTGCATTTCTCATCCAGCAGATATGAGAATGGTTCAAGCTTCCCATGCAAACCAGATCCTGTGAAAGTGAATCTTCCTGTTGGAAGAAGGTTTCATCTACTTCTTCCTGACCAGGAAGTCCGCAGCAGACACCCACAACATGATGATATTGGTTGGCCCTCTAATCCTGACCCATAAACTCTCAGCTAGCTCATCACTCATCTGTAGGCAAAGCTCCCCGCTTGCTTACACCAACACCCCTTCCTTGCTGAGCTTCCATGGATCGCAGTGCTCCAGCCAGGTGCTGGGAGCTATCTCACCACATCTCTGTGATCCTGATGAGATCCTAGCCCTGCAGCTGCACAACATAGCTCTAAATTTCTCTTGCCTGTTCCCCATGCATTAGAGCACAGGCCATTCAGAGAGCCACCCACTCATGCTGATCTCCTGGAAAAGGTGTAAGAGCTTCCCCTGAATGCTCTTCTCTCAAGCACCTCATTATTCATGTGCATACACTCAGAGTGGGCTCCTTCCTGTCCTGTTTTGTTGATGATGAGGTCCTTCCTGTCTATATCACCCTGCACCCTTTGCTTTCCAACTCATCAATCACTTCCCCACTTGATCATATGTTGTCATTTTCCTCCCCCATTGTTCCTGATTCAAAGTTCAAGTGTACTAGCACTTAAGTTCTAGTGTACTGAAAGAACAACAGCTACATAGAAATTGTATACGCTGTTCTGGAAATTAGGAAAGAACAGGTCTGTTGGGGAGAGCCAAAGAAGATCTTTCCTTCAGTAACGTACTGAAAACATACCTGAATCCCAAGAAGCATATATAAGTTTGTGATACAAGCCATTCAGTGGCATAGTATGATATGTGAAATAAATTAAGACTGGTTTAAGTCCACTGTTAAAACCTATTATATTATCCTCTTTGATAAGTCCATTTAAAATATTTTAATTAAACTTAAGCATTCAATTAAGCAATGCATGTAAACCAGATGAAAATATGGCACATATATAATTGTATTATTGTATACCACACATTTATCAAAAGATACTAAATATAATTTTCACTAAAGATGTGATGATACTAACTATAGTTCTTACTAAAGATGTAATTTTCATGTTTAAAATGCAGAGTAACTGTGATATGCCTAATGCAGGGACAATTTGCTTGAAATCCAGATACATGGAGAGAAATTCACCTTAAAAGCAGTTATCTAGTCGTTCATATACTTGGCAGATTTTGTTCAATCAGATTTAGGTGAAACATCTTACGGCAGTCAACTTGCTAAATCCTCCAGAACAGAAACCTCCAGCTCACCTCCACCATGCATGACAGTTCCTTACTTGACATCACCAAGAAGTCCAGGTATCTTTGGTATCTTTGCATAACAGACCTCTAATGAAAAATGATGCAATGACATCATTGGGCATAATCTTTAATGAAGTGAGCAAAGGTTCTTTGTTGATCAAGCCCATATGCTGCTGATTAATCACCATGCATTTAACATGGATTTTTACTTATTAATAATTCACATTAAACAGTGAAGAATTTCCTTCTGCTTCATTTAAGATGTGAGAAATGTTCCCCTGTCATATACAGTAACATCTGTAGCGTACACAGGCACAAAGTACCGCGTGACTGTAGTACGAATGCATAAAGACTGTGACTGATGAGAGCAAACCTCCATAAAGAATGACTGGTGATTTGACTTTGGTCATGAGATACACAGCAACTCCAAATACTGTGGAATGCCAAATTCACAAGTCTGATTCTCATTCAAGTCAAAAGTCCCAGAACATTGTGTTCCCAGAACAAAAATTCCGGATATTTGTCTGCACTTCCACTAGAGAGCATGGCAGTCAACCAGACTTCCCAGGATAGTAACATGAAAGATGTTTGGAATAATTTCATATGCAGACTAGTTTATTCATGCACAGCCATTTGTTATAACACTCACCTGAAAATGCAAAACAAATTAGAAACTAAGAAGCTATTTTATATACTTATATTTAGAATTTGCATCAATCATACTTGCCTCTTCCAGCCTATTAGAAGTGTTAATCAACAAAATCTCCAGACTGAAAATTAACTAATGGTATTTTCCATGCATGCCATGTCATAGCTTTCTGACAAGTAACTCAATTACAAATATACTGTAGGAATGAAAATAGTCTTCTGCCTTAAAAGGTTTAAACACAAGTCCTGTCATTGATTAAAGGAAAGGGAAGATTTGCTTTAATTCTCCCTATGTTACTAACTTCTTCAGCATACTCAAGTTTCCTACTACCACAAAACTTTAAATTTGGGAGTTTTGACCCAAAAACTAGCTATTCAAGTAAGATGCATGGTATTTCTGTGCTGTTCTGCATCAACTGGTTTTATAGTTGCTATTCAGATAGTGGTTTATTCTATAAAAACTGTACATTATGAAAAGCATAATGTAATTTGAATACAAAGTAACTGAAGAAGTTACTCCTTAAAATGAAAAATTGCTAAAAAACCCCATGAATTGCTACACATTTATAGCTAATACCATACACTTTAGAGGCACAAGATAAAGAGATATACTTCCAGATTTTAAAATATTTACTGTTTCAGCAAAGAAATAATTATTATATACATAATATAGAATGCCTTGTGTGTAATGATAGAATCTCAAACCTTCAAAGCTGAGAGAGAAGAGAGATTGATCGATTCTGCCTAAATTGACGGGAAAATGCATTAGATAGCTTTTTAAAGGATCTTTCCTCCATTAGGATTTGGGAGGAAAGGTCAGGAAGCTGTGTTGTGCTTGCAAAACTGGTGGTGAAGTTACCGGATATAAACTACACTATGACTCAAAACCTCCGGCCTTCTGACATTTAAAAGTAATGATATTTTGTACAAAATTACAACAAAAGTTTGCTTTCTTAATGACAGTCCTAAAGAGGACAGGTATCTTGTATTTTCGTATGTCTAGGAGCTTAAATCATATCCCTTTTCACAGATGCATGAATATCAGGGATAATGAGGTTATATTGACTAACAATATTAACTACAACTACTGCTGTTTTAAGCTGGCACACCTCACATTCAGAAATTTCACACCACAGCTCAATATGAATAACTAACAAGCGTTTTTTAGCTCATATAGAAATGCTAGAGGAGCATAGTTTCACTTCAGGTTACTAATCTGAACACTGGAGTACTCTCCAGTCATACTTCTCCATTTAATTTAATTAACTATGCTTGCTGATCAATAGCCCCAGGATTCATTTTCCTCTACTCAGTGGAGAAAGAGGTGGAAACATCCATTCCAAATGTGATGCAGACCAGGAATCTTGCTTGTGTGTTCTGAATTTGTATTTTTCTTCTGTATACAAAAGGCACCTAAGGGTACTAGTCAAATGACTTAGTTTAGTGAGATGGCTAAAACTGGGCCATCTCCTTTGAGCTTCTATGAGCTTACTACGCTCTTCATAGCTCTCATGTCTAAAGTGTATATGGAGAACAAAAGCAGTTGCATAAAAAAGGCAGTCCAACAAACTTTCTGTCTTTAAACTTAATATTACACTCACACACTTGCCATGGCCACTGAGCTGACACACTTCCAAATGAAGATGACGGTGGATATGAGGTTTCAGTAAGACAGAAGACAGGAATTTAAAAAAAGCTCTTTTCCTTGCCCCTCCTGATCAACCATCCCATCCCATCCTGCTTGATATATGTTAATATCAGGTTCCTTGGAGGCAAAAAAAATAATTTGAATTTCAAATTACTAAAAAAACTTGAACTTCAAATTTCTAATTCCTTGAACTTAAAGAAACATTAGTAAGTAAGAGAAAGAATCCATTTAACTTAATTTTAGATGTCTAAAATTAAAGCAATCAATTTAAACTAGTCATCGACGGTTCCTTCAACAATTAATGCTAGAAAAGGACAATTCACCTGTCTTTGACATCTATCTGAAGATGAAGTGAACCACCCAAGATAATAGGTGTTTTCTTTTTAATGATGATTTAGGGAAGTTAGACAAATAATTTAACAAAAACCTAATTTTAATGTGAATTCCACTGTAAGTTTTTAAGGCTGAAGTTAAACAGCATGAATCCCACTCCAAAAAAATTGTTCATAATACAATCAACCCTTTCCCCAAATTAAGTCTTCATTCCCATGTAATAAGTAAGCTGCACAAAGAATTGGCTAAAGACTATGTGACGGAGGCTACCAGTACAGACACAGGAGAGTAGGAAGCCAACTTTGGCTCAGATCATCAGCAAAATGCCTTCTCCTTTTCTTTTCTTCAACACTCAACTTCCTTTCATTCTGACTTCGCATGATATCTAATTCCTATGATACAAAACTTTTGCAGGTATCTAAAGACTTTGACCCTTTTATAGCAATGATCCAAAAATAAGCGTGGACAACTCAAATGGAAAATTTTGAACAGTGGATGTTAATCTGCTGGATCTAATGTTTTCCAACATAACATCAAAATTATTTTAAATTTCATTCCCCTGCACTTAATGGTTGAAATAGGCTAATTGCAAAGATAGTACATTAGGCATGTCCCACTTATTTTTACAAGTGTTTCAGGGGAGCAAAACTACTGCCAGCTTAGAAGAAAAATATTGAGAATTATGAGTAATTTATGAATCTGTTAATTTCTTCCTCATATTTCTACTGAATGAGGTTTGCCGTGTAACACATTTGTTCACCATGAAGTACTACCTGAATTTAGAGAAAATCAAAGCAAGCAAGTACAATGTGTCTAATCTCTGAGGTATGGATTCTGTGGACAGCATCAGAAAAGGAAAGCATCTGAATTCTACTTACACCTCACTTTTGGGGTGTAGAGTGAAGCTGAGCTGGAGCTTCCATTGCAGACACTTGGGTTTGTACACTAAATAGGCTAATCCTCTACCCAAGGTGCTCTGCTACTCATTAGAATGGAAGAGATTGAATGACAGCAAGGATTTGATCCTGGGTTTTCCCCTTTCCAGCCTCACATGAGGTTACTGGTTGCCCTGGTTCTGGTATTTGTGACCAGACATTCTGAAGCCAACATTTCTGACAAAATCTCTTCAACACAGAGATATTTACGGGAAAAAAAACCCTATTTTGTTCAATTTGCCAAAGATACTGTGGCAGAGCTTAGTTGAGAAAATTCAGAATCTAGAATCTATAGATATTTTGGTATGACTAAAGCCCTCTGTAAGAGACAAATACTGAAAAGCTAGGACACAATGAAATGTAGCATTTAAACCCATGAATTGAAAGAACTTTAAACATTTGAATAACTTTAAATATATTTACAGTTCCACTGTACTGTTCTGCTGAATTGGGGATTACTGCACCTGTCAGGTTATAATTTCACCAATCTGAAACATGACTTTGAATACCCTCGTGAACTTTCCTCAACCAAAAAAAATGAGGTGGAGCTAGTTCATATACAGAGGCCAGTTTCTGAGTTACCCTAACATCCCTTCCCACTGCATGAACAGACCAAAAAGCCTTGAGCTGAACTTCTCAGATAGTGAGCCTGTCTAGAAGTGTTCTGAAGTACTAAATGATGACATCCAGACTTTTATCGGACTGACTTTCTCCATAGGAATAATTTTTTTATAGCTCCTAATTCTTCTTGAGTCTTATAACACTTAAGAGTCAAATTTTTGAAAGTTCAGACATTTGTAGATGTAATCATAGACTACCAAGCTAATCCTACAGCCATTATAGCTGGCAGAAGTTTTCTCATCAAGTTAAATGAAGACAGTAACCAATCTGTGTATCCAAAAAAGCACTAAACAGAGAATAGATTATTATCGAGGATGAAAGAGATACTTGATTATTGATAATGCAAATGATTTAAACTATTTTTGAACCAGACACATCAAAATTACTATATAAATACTTGTTTTAAATCTAGTAATTTATCATATTCATGAAAACAGAAAACTAAAAGCAGGTAGGCAGGGAAATAAATACATAGATTGAAAGAAAGAAAAACAGAGCTTTTATGAAAGAAAATTCTTGAGATAAAAAATCTAGCAATATTTCTGCTGTAATAAATTATTGGCATCTAGATTACACCAATTCTAGCCAGCAATGAGATGATGGCATGTGTTCAAGTTCTCCTTGCCACAAATACATTAATCTGTCATCTACTCATGGGAAGTTTGCTTTCTGTTTTTGATGCACAACTGCAACAATATTGTCATCTTAGGCTATGAATGAAAGACAGTTGATATGTTCATAACATTTTTCATAAATTCATATGTTGTGGTCATCTACTTTCAATAATTTCAGGTTGTATTTTGGCACTAAATGAAAGAGGGGGTGCGATACAATTGAAGTTCCACTGTGAACTCACCTGATTCTGCCCCGAGGGCGTTCAGATTGCTCTGACATAAAACTTGTGCTGCTGAGGCGTGAGGCACTGCTGGTTCGGGAAATGGCTGACACATCACTGACATCACTATCTGATGATTTGGCAGAGACGTTATCACAACTTCTGTACTGATCTGTTTGTATATTATACTAGAGATCAAGAAAAGAAAGGGTGAGGAGTCTCATCAAAACATAACACATATATTGAGACAACAAATGACCTAAGTATGACAATTGTCTCTAACTGCTTTTAGACCTAACAAAACTGTATGAAATTCAGAGAAACACCTATATTAAATAATAACTTTATGTCTAGTGAAGAAATCAAACACGGTGTTTACGGACTGAATAAGACACTTGAAATAAATTACAGCATTGGAATTAAAATAGGCTGCTGGTTCTTTAGTACAGTGGAACTATAATAACGAAATATTTATGTAGTGGACAGACGTCTTCTCAAGCACATTCATACCATCTATTTGGCTATAGACTCTTTTTTCAATTTTTCAAATATTAAAAATATGCTATGAAATATCTGCAGTTAGTTTGGAACTGGAGAACTGTGTATGCGTCTGAATCGAATGTATTGCTACATGAAGCTGATATTAGGGATTGATTTCAATATCTAAGCTCTATCAGAAATGGAAAAAAGTACATTTTCTACCTCAAAATATCTCTTTGTATGGTGATACTAGAGGACTAGTCAGGCAGAAAGGCTAACTCAGGAAAAATAGCATTTGTTTTCAGGCAGATCAGTTCCATGATCTAGCTGTTTTTACATGTGCATAAGCGTGAGAACTAGCAATAGACCCAGAAGGAGGAATATGTGGACAGGAGTAGAAGTTATTTCCCTTTTGCTAACAGCAGAAGCTTCAATTAGTTAAAACCAACCATGAAAGCACATCACCTATTACATAATCCTTGTATTACTCAGATCATCAGTCAGACATATAAAAAAGGAAGTGTCAATCCTAGCAATGTCACACTTACCTAAATCTTCAGTCACACAGATACGAGGATCAAACAGTTGTCAGATTCACAAAATTAAAACCCACTGCCATTAGAGAGCAAGGTACCCTTGGCTGGGAAGTGACTGAACCAGTGGCATACTTCCCAGGGTATACTATGGGAAAACTATTAAAATGTGGGAATACTAGGCAGTTTTTGACATGACACTCTGGATCTGTGCTCTGTAAAATTCTAAGTTATAGAAGTTTATTTATGACTTATAAAGCTGTGATAGTTTGTGAATATCCCCACCTCAACTATGCACTGTGTTGCAGGCTGAGTCAGCTGGTGAATGTCACAACCTAACTTTAAAAAGCCTGGCAAACACAAGCTCAAGTTTGAACAGACGAATGTTATCAGTCCTCCTGTCCTCAAGCCAGGTTTATCTTCTGTTGCTCTGATGCCTTTCAGCAACTATGTTTGAGGTCTCCACAGCACACTTGGAAATCTCTTGGTAAAACATCTAAGATAATAAGTTAAGTCTAAGATAAGAAGTTAATGGGAGTAGAGAAGGCGGGGAAATAAAGAGGCTACTAAGCACTGCCTGTAAATATAGAAATCTGTAGAAGAAATGGAGGTTATACAAATTTAGTGTCTCAGCATGTGTTTCAGGGTTACTCAGCTCCTGGATGGCATACACCAAGATTAAAAACACAAACCAATTTAGGAATAAAACCTGAGGGTTTGACCTGAGGAGCATGCATTGAGGAAACTCTTAGCAACACCCTGTGAGGGGCTTGCACTGGCTGACTGAATAAAGACATCTGCGGGAGAGAAAGCTCTGCTTTACTGGAAGCAAATTTTCAGTTTCAAATACTAAATGAAACTCTGCAGAAGATTTCAGAAGAGCTTGGAGCATTATGACTTTGAGCTCAAACAACATGTCTAACAGGCATTGACATGGAAACAGATGCGGTGGATCTCTGATTTAATAAAGTGGATAACACAGAGGAATCAATAACTCCAATATTTAAAAATATTTTCAACTACAGCAAAGATTTATTTGGAGATTCTTTTTCTAAGTGACTTGGTGTGACTTATCTAAATATAAATGACCAATGGGGTTAAGGTGAGACAATATTGATACGTTTATTCAGATCACCTTTTGGAAATGGCTTCTAGAGTCTGATAAATAATTTTGTGGTTTCCTCTCTTTCAGACTGAAAAATAAACCCCTCTGAAATGGAAATATAAAGCACGCTAATTTTTATTAGCTCTATTTCATAATAATGGAACACTTAATTTTCTTTAGATGATGTATTTTTCTTCTAAAGTCTAAAAAAATAATTCAAAGCAAGAATAAAAGCTATGAAAACTTTTTACTTAGGCTAAAAAACAAATGTTCAGAGGTTGGAAAACTGAATGGTTAATATTTTCCAGTTTAAGTTAAACTGCCCCACTCCTGAGCTGGCCTTGGTATTTTATGCAAAATTCACACACAATTCTTAATGAATCCTTTAAGCTTTCCTAACACAAGCCACCTAAAAATATGAAAAGCACCTGAACACATGGAATGTTCTGGCTTTCTATTGAGCTAAATAGAATTGCAATCTGCAAAAGAAATTCTGATCCTATTAAATAATTGAATTTTTGTTGATTTCAGTGAAATAGGTGTTTCACCCTTCCTATACATTTAAACTATATCTGGAAATGATTCGTTTGTAGGTGAAGCCTTAAAAATACTTTGTTTAAAGTACAACCATGCAATCTCTCTCAAATATCTGCTTTTTTATGCATGGTAACAAAGTGTCTCAGAAATATCTCCATGTTTTATTCTATTTGCTGAAGACAATTTGACTTCCCCTTTTTGTCACTGTGACGCCTAGTTACTTTTCTTACCCACCAAAAAGTCTGCATTGTCTTTGTGGCCCTTGGTTTGAGGGTGCATACAGCAAATCTGGAATGGTAGAAGAAGATTCATGTGATCCCTGAGCAAGCGTGACATGCTGCTGGAGAAGGCTGGCACAATCTGAGCTCTGCCATCGAGGGAACCATCAAGGCCAGACGCAGTGACTTCCTTCCTTTGTCCTGCTGGAAGCCTTTTCTCTTCTTAAGTGTTGAGGGAGGTACAGGATGCTGGCCTCTGTCCCAAGCCACACCTGAATCTGGCTGTTTGTTGAGCGCTCTATTTCTTACTCCACCGCAGAATAACAAAGTGGGACACAGTGGGCTATATATGCTATGTGGGGCAGCGGAAGACCCTCTGTTTCACTCGTACTGAATTTGCTCCACCTTTCATGTGCTACATACATGGGCTGGGAAAGATGGAGAGGAGAGAGAGGAAGCATAAAGCATGGTTGTCCAGCTTACTGGTTAGGATACCGGGAGAAAAGTCAGAAGTCCTAGCTTGTGTATCAGTGACTGTTTAGGGATTCAGCCTCACTGAATGACTGTTCAGTATCAACATGAAACCATATACTGCTGCAGGGTCTTCAGCCCAGGTATCATCCCCCATAAGTGGGGGCTATGTCTTGCTCCTCACTCTGTCTTGCTCCCTATAGTCCAGCAGTCTGTATCAAATGGAATTGCTTTGTAAATATCAGACTGGCTTAAGAGCCAGTATTTCGTACGTTAGCAAACAGAGAATATTATGGTGAGATGTGAGATAAAGAAAAAACTGAATCCATGTCTTCTACTTGCCTTGATATTCCAGTCACAGAGTTACTGCATAAAACATGGAGCTTCTTTTCCTAAATGAGATTTTCATGGCATGGTTGAGCTTTTACTACTATATGCCAAGGCTGTGATTCCCAAGAAACCAAGAACACTTGCCTTCACAGAAATAGAGATTAGCAAAAAAGTGGTGATGCTGAAAGTTAATGCTGAGTGCTACAGTGTTTACATTTTACTACTACTTATTTCGGATTTAGCTCTTCCTTCCTATAGCTGCTGCTTCTACTGAATTCACTGTCCTCTACATACAACTTTTCCTATTTATTCCTCACTTACTGCTTTTCAGTACAATCTGATAATCAGTCATCTCAACTAATAGGAACAAAATGTAAGCAATTTTTAAGTTAACCTTTTTTTCCCTCAAATATAGACAGAAATAAATAGTCCTCTTCCACAAAGCAGTGATCATTAAAAGAAGCATATTTTACTGTTGCAATATACCTGGACTTACCATTCAGAAGAAAAATGTCCTGAGCTAAGATGCACTTATTATAGAAGCACAGAATCATAGAATGGTCTGGGTTGGAAGGGACCTCAAAGATCATCTAGTTCCAACTGCATAAAAGTAATGCCTGCAGGTTTCCAACTGGGCTCAAAAATAATAAGATACAGGCCTGGTCATCTAGAAAACTACTGCTCTTTGTAACTCTGCATGTATTTCTAAGAAATTTCCCTGCCATGTCCTATTTAAATATTGCATAATTTTGATGCTTCAAAATAAAGTGAATTTCAGTGCAAACACTTCTCTTACAACTCTACGTCTTACGGAGTTAAAGCTTATGTCACATTTCCATGCTGAGGGGCACAATTTATCACATTAGGAGAGTTGCTGAAGTATGCAGCAACTTTGATAGTAATTACTAAAGAGCAGGTCTGGGTTTTTAAACATTAACAGCAGCTAGCTTCAAATGCCCAAACTATCTGCACTGTCTGCTTCTGCATTACAAAGACAAGTTTTTTTCAGCAGAGCTATCTGAAATATAAACAGCTGAAATGCAGTTCGTCCATTCACTTTACCACCGGTGGAGTTGCTGCTGCTCCTACGCCAGCAAAAGGAGAAAAAAGGGGTATGATGAACTGCAGATGTGTTAACGTAAATGGAAAGAGCATAGACGTAAATCAAAAGAGTGTACTTCATTAATACTTTTACAGTTCCTCAATGACTAACAATGACAGCAATTTTACTGATTATAAGGCACATTTTAGAAGTCATTTAATAGTCCACTATAATTATATTATCTTCCATATTAATAAGTATTTGTATTTCTAGATTTATTTGCCAAACCCATGGAGAATACAACAGTTCAGAGCTTTGAACACTGAAGGAGCATCCCCTTCCTTTGACTACAAAAAAGCCTCAGGTGACTGGCCTCTGAAAATATGTGCCTCATTAAGTGCTTAAAATGAGGAAATTGAATAAGAAAATTAAATTGGGATCGAAATGAGGATATTAGAATGAGAAAAGAGAAATCCAGATCAGAAACATTAAAGGCTAGATTCATCCAGGGGCTTATGCAAGTCTGGAGATCACAGCTATCTTTTCAGGCACCTTACTCTAACACGGAATTTTGTCAGGAAACACTGAACCATGCACAAAGCACCTTGAGTGTTATGACTGTTCACACAGGGCTCCTCTGAATGCCAGCAGAGTTCACAGCCCAACAGTCACACCTTGGTGTGTCCAGGCCTCATCTCTGACTCCTACCAGCATCTGGGTCTGTGTCTTAGGAGCAGCTCACGTGATGGATGGTCCAGAGCCCAGTAAGCACCAGTGATTTTAAGTAACTTCCCATAATTGTATCCAACTCAACTATTGCAAACACCACTCAATTTCCTAACAGGGAACCGTGAAAATGAGCAAGTCAAACCATGGGAAAACTGCAGTGAAGCTCACGAGTGAAATGAATGGACCTCACTGAATTTTGTGAAATCCTACCCGTACTGGAGCGACTGTCACATCAATATGATATACAGTGATTATTTTTTTTCTTAAAGGTGGATCAAGGGGGATCAAAAGAAGATACTAATCACATCAATGTCCAACAGCATTTTCTACACATAGCCCTAAGTGCCTTGCCCAGCATTCCATAAAACAACATAATCAGCCTCCTGTCATCCTGAGTTACCTATCTAGCCCTTCCTAGTAGACATTATCAAGTTAAATCCACAGAGTGCCACTGAACTAAAGCCATGATTACACTTTCATGATAAATGTTTTCCAATCACATACAGTTTTAACTGAGTCGGTAGTGCATCTAAATATACAGTGATGTCCTTTTAAGTACGTACTACAGAGCTCTCTAATCAGTAATTCTCTTGAATAAACAGACCTTCTAAAAAAATGTGTTGCACATTCTCTGGAAAGGTGCACCGTGTTTGTATTCTGTGTGTGGCATCTGGAATAAAAAACTTAACTGTATTTTAAATTAAGAGTCTTATTAAGATATACTGTCATTTATATCTATGCAAATCCAGAATTATACTACCAAAAGTGTTTTGATTCTTTCAAACACTGAAAGAGCACAAATATGTGCATACTAGTACAGCGTTACTAATATGCAAGAAAGAAGGCAGAGAGATGTTGACAGCTGTTTTTCAAACCCTTTTGACAATTCCACAGAGGTTTTTTGTTTGTTTTGTTTGTTGGGTGTTTTTTTTTCCATTTAGGTTTTTAGAATTCAATTGCTTCACATAAATTACGGAGTCTTTCCACTGGAACTGAAGGAAATAAGGTTATGGACTCTGTGAAGGTCTCAAAACAAATACAGTGAAACAGCCATCAAGACCCGTACAAATGTTGTAAAGCAGACAGTTACCTATTTAAAACCCATTGACAGATGTTTAAAACACAAATGTTTAGAAATGTTTACAAACTAACTGCATGCTGCATGCTTGAAACAATAGTGCTTGCTTACTGAGACTAGAAGACTACGAAACTGAGTGGGAGAAATTACAAAAATGGAACAAATGCATCAGAAATGGATTGGAAATTGCCAAGGCCATGTTACAATATCTCTGAAAAAAAGCCTTGTTTTAATATAAGAGAAAATATACTTAAATTTAAGGAATTAATTTTGCATACACATAATTAACTATTGCAAAGGAGATCTAGTCCATACTGAAGGAAAATTTTTGAAAGGTTTAGAGAATTTTATATGTAATAAACCAAACATATTTGCAAATGCTAAAATAGTGGATGAATCAACTTCATGTGAGCTGACTGCTCTGAAAAAGAGAAGTATCTTCTCAATGTGCAGCACAGAATAATTTCTTTACTAAATAGAAATACTTATTTTCTGAAGCAGTGGGCAAATACCGCTACTTGGGAAAGAAAGAAGCATTTCTGTTAAAGAGGGACAAACTCTGCTTGCAACTGCCATTTCTTTAACAGCTATTTAATATTTCTTTCTCACTATTCCAAAATGGCTATTAGACCACTGAACATTTTTTCTTTTTTACTTAAAGTAAGTCTTGACCCTGTAGCTTTCAAAGACTTTTGACAGAGTTTGGCAGCAGAAATTAGGTATTTCTGCCTCAAGTACCACAAGGTTTGCTTTAGTAACATTTTTAAAGCGATGACTATCACCACAGTAAACAGCTACATCACTGAATACAATACAGTGTCAGAATGTGCTAATATAATTTGTTCTCAGCACTTAAAAATGTATTATAGGTAGGGCAAACCTATCTAGGACTTCACCAGTATAATGTAGAAAGTACTTGATAAGTTAAAGATTTTTGGATTTGCAGTCGAGGACAACTAATTCATTCTCATTACTACTGTTTTAGCATAGAAAGGAGTACATGTCTGTCAGAACGCTGGGTACTCCAAAAATATTTCCACATATATTTAAAAACTAAAAACAATACTAGAAAATTCTAGGTACTAGAGGATAAGAGAAATTCATAACACTGCAGGGTGATGTTTTCCAACAAGTAGTTAACCATACATTGGATCTACATTAACCCAATAATCAAAATATATTGAAGAGCAAAATTAATGCTTATGACAAATATTAAAAGAGAGGCAGGATTAAAAAATATGTTTCATAATGAAAAAATATGAACATTTGAATCAGTCCATAAACACTGTTAATCCAAATCACAAAACTGGCCTTTGACTATGAATAAAGGTATATGTTTGGTCATCCTGGCCAAAGTCCTCAGATCGCACAGTATCTTTTTCTCTTGCAAACTTTATGAACCCCATTTTTAATACGTTTTTAACATGTTAAGTGGTTGGGAAGTACCATAGAGACACACTGCATCTCACCCTCTTGTCCTGAGTTGACCTCTTGTGAAGGCAATGGCAAACCAAGTATCAAATGAGCTGTTCTAATTATAATACAAATTCTGACTTCTGACAGATGATCTCATTTGAAATCTCCATCTCAATTTTTGTTGTTCGTTTTTTTTTTTTTTTTAATAGCACTGATATCCCACAATTTGGCAATTGAAGACCCAAAGCCTTGTTTCTATTACTTCTCTTCCTTTTGAGAACTGTTTCATTTTTTATGTTCGTAGCAAGGTAGTCTCGAAACAGAAACGTACTTATTAAAGTCATCTCCATATTTAACTGTAACAATATCTTGAACAAATCTTTCAAATCTGCTAGATATTACAAGTTAGATGCCCAATTGCTTATTTACCCATTCCTAAGTAAATTTCTGATTTTGTTTCTGCTGAGTATCTCACTTATCTGTTATTTTAACCTGTGCCTCCAGCAGCACACATCAGTTCTGCGAAACACAGGGAAGTGAACCTGGAGGGGAAGGGACAGAAAGTGTGGTGCCTGCACTACAGCAATAATCCCCAGAAGCGTTCTGATGTTCACAGCTCTTGAGAGCTTGACAATGTTTTTCGGTTTCTGCATGGCACCGGTTCACAAATGGAATGTTCATCTCTTTAAAATACAAGTGTTTAGCTCTTACCGATGTGAAGAAAGTCTTTGAAATGTGGCGCTTCAAGCACAAAAGTCTAATTAATAAAAGCTGTGATTTTCTTCCAACTATTGTCATTCTGAGACCGTGTTTTTAACACACACAGTTGCTGTGTGTCTTTGAATTTTGTACAGTGGACTTTTACATTCATGCTGCCATCCTGTGGTCACTCGTTGAAAGCGTGTAACTCTCAATGGCAGTGGAAGAAGAGAATTGCAGGACTGCTTCCCCCACCACTGAGGTACCGCTGGTTTTGTCTCTGCCCCACAGTGCTGCATCTCTAAGAGGGAACACACAATACAACTAAACATTTCCCCTCCTGACTTCTGCAAATGCTCCCCCTCCAGTAGGTGTCACAAGGCAAAAAAAAAAAAAAAAAGTCTTCAGCAGAAAGCTCAGCTCCAGCCCCTCACAGCTTGATTTGCGAGTGGCAGTGCAGATGTGCGAGACGTTTTCAGCAGTTTGCTCGGACGCCTATACAGTTGTAAACTTACAAGGTTGTGCGATATCATTTTAGCATTATCAAGAGGAAAAAAAAACAAGGTCCCTCTAGATAACTTCAATGTAATTTCATGTACATTTAATTATCAGAGGAAATTTTTATATCAGAGGAGTGCAAAGTAGTCAAGAAAGGAATGCATTTCAAGAAAAGAAATACTTTATCTGTGACATTATTAGGATGCAAAAAAATTTATACAAATATGAGAACAGCTGCATGGGATTGGATCTAATTCTGTTTAGCTCTCTCCATGCCAGACAACAGCGAGGGCCTAGAGAAGAACAAAAGAGTAGGGCCAACATACAATACTTCTATGGCCCACTTTTCCAGCCTCCAGGAATTTGCAGGCCAGTGACTTCCTACGCTAGAAGTGACATGGCTTTGTTTAACAGCTGTTGAGGGATCTTTCTTCCTTGAATTAGTTTTGAAGTGTTCCGCTTTTTGCAGATTCATTTTAGGTGACATCAAAGACTAAGTCTAATGCACATCAAAAGGGGGAAAAAACCAATGTTAAGTAGCTATTAGTCAAAGACATTTTTGTCAGGCTTTATAACACAGTGACCTTGAGGGTTATATAATATTTTAAATAAACAGAATTTATGCCGTTAATTTTCAAGCCAAAGTACCATTTCAATACTACTGACTTTACCTTGGTATATTGCTCACGCTCATGTTCTTGGCTAGAACCAGACCCTGATGTCTGATTATAACGGTGCACTTTCATTTTCATCTGTCTTGTTCGCTCCTCCACTACTAAGCTTGCTGCAAAAACACACAATGAAAATCAATTAAAAATAGCGAAAACTTTTTTGGGAAAAAAATGGTTTAGCTTAAATTTTAGCTTATTTCCATCTCAACAAAACAAAGAAATGTACAAACATGTAGAACAAGCAGGGTGTAAACACAGAACAAAGGAACACTAATGTCAAGAAATCAACCACTTCCATTGCGAGAGTCTTTACCTGAAAATGGGCAGACATCCCAATTTCCTATACATAATCAAGCTGGTGCAACAGATATGAAAAGAGTGAAAGAATTTAGGTGATAGGCTGAATTATAAACGTGTTAAGTATTCTGGATGCAGGGGACATAAATCCATGATCATCTAACCATGTATTTGCTTAAATGTAGAAAATATTACAGTAGCATTCTAAGAATTAATGCATTAAACAAGTATTAAAAACTATTTTTAAAGTAATTAAGTCCTACTAATATTTTAAAACATAACTGCTTACCATAGTTAAAGACTATTTGAGAGGAATAATTTCTCCATTCAACCAGAAAAGAGTAAAAAATACAGTAATTTTCTATTATTTCTTTTTCTTTTTACAGAAAGTCCTTTAAGAGCACTACTTTGCTTTCTAATGTTCATTTCTATTTCAAATAAATTATTTGTTCTTGTGTTTTCAACTTCCCTATAACAATGTTTGTTTTAAAAAAAGAAATCTAATCTTAAATTACCAAGAAGTTGTGGTCAATAAAGAGCATCTTCTTCAATTTGAAAAAGTTATGGCAATTAGTATTGGCTCTGCTTGCCACAGGAAAATGACTTTGCACTAATAGAAAGAGTGGTGTTAAAGCCCCTGGGATAAAGCTTCCTTAAATAAGTTAACCCTTGTGGTAGCAGATAGTTTTCGGAAGGAACGATATATTCTGCCATTCTTTAACTTGGTAGCACTATAAATGCAAAGGAATACCAGTAAACCAATACCTTGAAAACTGGCACTTTGTAATAGTTCTAGAACTAGACCCAAATATTTGTCGGTAACTATTCTAAATCACAGGAGCACTCACTATGTTCATCGTTTGGTTTACGGGTTACAACATCCCAGAACAACTTCTAGCTGGAATTTTTTGTGTGGTTACAAATTCAAGACTGGTGTTTTATTTGGGAAAATCTCCGCAAAAATATTCTGCTGCTTTTGGGTCAACCATGGATTTATAGGACTCTCTCCAAAATGATTACTTTTTAAAAGTCAAGATTTATGTAAACACTCCCTCCTCAGATAAGTGACAGGAGAGAGACATCAAATTAAAAACTGCACGGAATCAATTTTCAATCACAAAATACAGATAATTTTAAATTAGTGGAAAAGAAGTACTCTACAATGTTGTTTAAAGATCTGTATTGTGAATTAAGAGGTACCAAAGTTCTCGTATGTGGGTCTTACGCTGTTAGTTAACTGTGGGATTCTTTAGATATCCCTTTTTTTTGTCTGTGCTTTGCATACACAAAGATACAAAAAAAAAAAAAAGCAGTACACTCGGGGTTGGGTATTTTAAACTGTGTGCTATTGCACAAATCACAATTGCACATGCATGTAACATCCATAATGTGCTTGTGGAAATGATGGAATGTCTGTGCACTGGCCAAGTATCAAAAAATATGCAAAGACATCACGGTGAAAAATACGTTGCTTTCACGTCCTCCTTCCACATATCTTATTTAAAAATAGGAAAACTAAATACAGCAAATTACATCAAAATTCTGCTGCACCTACAAATTTAAGGCACAAAATAAAGTTATCGTAATCTTCAATCTCCCACAGGCAGAGGGTCCAATCTAGGAAATTCCACACATGAAGAATGTCACACTGGGCCTAGTGATTATTCCAGATGACTAATTATGCTGGTAAATGTGTACCTTAATTGCAATGAGTCCAGTTCCACCATCAGATATGCAGGCACAGCTCCAATTACTTCAATGGAAGTTGCATGGAGGTATCTGAAGGCAAAATTGAGCACTTTAGGTGAAATTTTTAAAGATGGCCTCTTATTTTAAGGACAGATATGAAAGGATTAAGATATATCAATCAGTGACTGAAGCAAAAAACTCAGGTATCTTAATCCTATCATACATCCATGAAATAGCCTGAGCATATAAAATCAGAGGGAAAATTGAGACCCCTTTAAAAATTTAGCCTTATAAGTGTATGGTGCACAGATTAAAGTTACTCTAAAAATAACCCTTTCCTTGTGTGACTTTCACCCCTGTCAACTGTACGTTATACTAAATAATTTATATGAAATAATGTTACTCTGTATTACTTACGATACCTGAGAAAGAATACTCTATTCTGTAATGAGCTGCTATTTTGCTGACTATACGTGAAAATTACTGCAGTCAAGGTTGGGTAAATGTTCAATCTTAACTCTGTAACTCTTGATTTTTGTTATGTTAAATCCTTGACCTTAACAACACAGTTATGTTCTGGTTTTCATTATTAAATATCATTCTATAAAATGACATGAGAACAATTAATGAGGACTGTGAAGTCAATCTAAATTCTCTAATGAAGAAATTTGGTTTTGTGAATGGAATAAAATGTAATTTAGCACCAAATAGCTGTTAATGTATTTCTAAGCAAGCAACTTTGTGAAATGAAAGTCTGCTCTAGAAAATACAACTGTGTTCTTTCCAGCTTTGTTTACAACGCACATCTAATCATATGTTGTATCTAGCTCAATTCTGTGATGGAAAATTTCATCTGCCTCATTAGTAGCCTGGTATACTCTTTACATGTTAATCACAAGAAGCAGAAAAAAATCTAACACAGGAGTGAAAGCACATTAGCAGAAGCTGTAACAGCCATAGGTAACACCACCATACAATAACATTACTTTCTTGGAACACAGCTGGTTGCCACAGGTAACAAAAATTAGACATATAACAATACTTCAAGAACTTAACCTGCCTCTTAGAAAAATATGGATCTACTTTCTTTTAGGACATCAGTATTTATGGAGTGTTTTTCCTGGAGCTCTTGAGAGGCATGACTACACAATTATTTACAGATCGAAGCACTGTAATCCCAAGACCTCTACATTCTACAGTGGTCCTAGAATTCAAAATATGGAGATTTACCATAAATGTCTCAAATTAGTTGTGTCGACATGTTAATCTCTTGGTGTCAGAAGACACGCTTCAAAGAGCTAGAACTCCCATCTCTTCAAGAGCTGCTGATACAGATGTGAGATCAATCAGTATAAGAAGTAATTGAAAGAGCAGACTGCTTGGATAAAGGGTGCAAGTTTAGAGCTAAAGCTTTTACTACTACTAAACCATGTGAAGGTTGTACAACAATGATGTACGTAAACAATCAAGCCATGCAGGAGAGAAAAGACAGACACACAAATGGAATCAAAATGTTATACTTCAATTCCATTAATATATTTATAAACCGGTCTCACTCCTGCAATCCCAGGTGTTCTGGGTCTGGCTGGGATGACAGTAGTTTTCTTCACAGCAGCCCGCATGGTGCTGAGCTTTAGATTTGTAACTAAAATAGTGTTGATGACGCACTGATGTTTTGGCAATTGCTGAGCAGTGCCTGTGCAGCACCAAGGCGTTCGCTGCTTCTCACACTGCCTGCCCCCCAGCAAGCAGGCTGGAGACTGGGAGGGGAAACAGCCAGGACAGCTGGCCCCAGCTGACCAAAGGGATGTTCTGTAACATACAGCATCGTCCTCAAGGTTAAAACTGGGGGTAGTTTTTCCAAGATAGCTGTTGCTCAAAGACTGGCTGGGCACTGGTCTGCTAGTGCGAGGTGTGAGTGATCGCCTCTGCGTCACTTGGTGGTGATGTTTGTGGGTTTTTTCTTTTTCTTCATTTATTTTCCATCCACTTATTAAATTGTCTTTATCTTGGCCCATGAGTTTTTACTCACTATCGTTCTTCTAATTCTGTCCTACATCCCACTGTGGAGGGTGGAGTGAGGAAGCGGCTGGTGGGTGCTTGGGTCAACCCATCACATCAAGCTACCAAGAATTAAATGCCCAACGTTCTGAATGGACTTCCGTCAAACAAACAAAAGTTGCCTTAGCTATTACTTAGTGTATTATTCAACTCACTGCTAAGTCCCATCTGGCTTCCACTGTGATCAGGATTCAAAGAAAGAAGACAAGGTCTACAAAGATTAAGACCACCTCCTATCCATAGGCTAGCAGGTCCATCAGCTCCTCCTGGGTCCCTTTCTCACATGTCATTCAAGAAACATCCCTGTGAAGACTGTGCACCCTGTACTGTAATTCATAACAGGTCTTACAGGATTCTAAATATGCTACATGCTGGGAGTAAAACTAAACATCTGGATTTCCAATCTTTGCAGAGCTGATCATGGTATTAGTAAAAGAACAATTTAAGATATGCATGTAATGGAAGAGGGATTCAAAAACTAGGCTGTGTTTCTTGTCATAAAAGAAGTTTTGATTAACATTAAAGGCAGTTCTTGGTACATGTTTCCGTCATAAGGAAAGTGAGTTTTTTTTTTTACTGACAGCCTATAAAATATGTGCTGTCCTTCAATTGTCTAAAATATGCAAGTCTATATAATGCTACTTAAAGAATGTAGGAAATAAACTAAACAAAATAGCTACAGATCTCATTTTCAGCCTACAATTTATTCTCAAAGAAAATAAGGACAGGCTAACACTTGTTTTTTCTTAAAGGAGAAGGTCTTTTCTTAATTTTTCTAAGACATTATCTGTTTACTAAGAATTTATGTAGTAATCATTCCCTTTTCAATATGTCAACACTATGGTAAGGTTTATAGAGTTACATCTTGCTGTGATGTGGTTGACATGCTGGAGGGAAGGGATGCCATCCAGAGGGACCTTGACAGGCTGGAGAGGTTAGCCTGTGAGAACCTCATGAAGTTCAACAAGGCCAAATGCAAGGTCCTGCACCTGGGTTGGGGGCAATCCCAAGCACAAGCACAGGCTGGGCAGAGAATGGATTGAGAGTAGCCCTGAAGAAAAAGACTTGGTGGTTTCGGTTAATGAGAAGCTCAACATGAGCTTGGCAACATGCCCTTGCAGCCCAGAAAGCCAACCGTTACCCTGGGCTGCATCCAAAGAAGCGTGGCCAGCAGGTCGAGGGAGGTGATTCTGCCCCTCTGCTCTCATGAGACTCCACCTGCAATATTGTGTTCAGCTCTGACGCCCCCAACAAAAGAAGGACATGGACCTTTTGGACTGAGTCTAGAGGAGGGACACAAAGATGATCAGAGCGCTGGAGCACCTCTCCTAAGCAGACAGGTTGAGAGAGTAGGGTTGTTCAGCCTGGAGAAGAGAAGGCTCCAGGGAGACCTAGCAGTCTTCCAGTACTTCAAGGGGGCCTAAAAGAAAGCTGGAGAGGGATTTTTTACAAGGGTATGTGGTGACAGGACACGGGGTAATGGATTTAAACTGAAAGGGATAGATTTCAATTAGATCTAAGGAAGAAATTCTTCACTATGAAGGTGGTCAAGCACTGGAACAGGTTGCCCAGAGAAGTTGTGGACGCCCCATCCCTGGAAGTGTTCAAGGCCAGGCTGGGTGAAGCTTGAGCAACCTGCTCTAGTGGAAGATGTCTCTGTGCATGGCAGAGGGTTTGGAACTAGATGATCTTGAAGGTCCCTCCCTATCCCAACCATTCTATGATTCTACGATTTATTCTATCTGATGGCATTAAATAGTTGACAGCCCTCATCTTTATCTCTATCCTCAGATAACTAGTATGGGCACATTTCCACCCCTATGTGCTTTTTAACTGATAGAGATGTTAGACCTGGCTAGAATCCTAACTGTTCAGAACATGTGCTACCTTTTCAATTACGTACAGAAGAACAGAACCATAAGCAATATACTGTATTAACATATCAAATATAGAAGGGCAGATAAAGTTTTCTCTTTTTTTTAAAAAAAACCCACCAACTTTAGTAGATAGACATAATGTATTATATGGCATATTTCTGCTGTCCACAGAATGTGAATCTAACAACGCATGAAACATGACTTTAAAATTAATTCAACCTGCACTGGTATCAACAACAGACCAACCCTATGAAAATCAGTGATAGCTACAAATTCTGCACTAACAGTAGTGACCAGTGTAAAAGAAATAGAAGTAATTTTAAGGTTTTAAGTCCCCTACTGAAGGTTTGAAAGGGGACTAAGCTATATGTTATTTGCAAAATTTAATCTTAAACGGCATAACGCTATAAACACCTATCTATTAAAGTGACAGCATAATGTATGAAACCTATGTGGGCTCATTTAAATAATGATTGTACTGCAGGCAGCAACACTGACCTAGCAAGGAACAGCGAAAATGCTAGAGCTGCCTTTCTAGCTCTAGTTTTTAATTCTTGAGCTTCACTGTTTATGCATCTACCTCTTTCACATTACAACAATCATCAAAGAGACTCTACATTCTGTAGACTTTGGAAAGGTGTGACAATAAATAACATCTAAAAAAATTCCACTCATACATTTGAAAAAAGGATTAGAATTGTTTTAGCTCTGAAACTACCTCCTACGTAGTAGTGTGACCATCCACAAATTCCAAGGAAAAAACACCTTATACCCAAAACTGAACTGCTGTACATTCTACACATGTATCTCCAGCAAAATATCACTATCTCTTAAGTTGAAACTTGTAGCTATGAAGCAAATAGCAAAGCAAGAAAGAAGAAGGGAAATTTTGGCAAGGTATAGGAAAATGAGCCTTTATGCTTACAAAAAGAACAACAAATTCTTAAATGCCACACAGAGATAGGGCGCTTCAGGACATCAAATAAATATCAAAACTGGAAGACACTCAATTTACCTAAGGTCAGTGGATTTTGGTATTTTAGGAAGATTACCATTTCAAGCATACTGTTGGTGAAAAGATTCACAGGGAAGTCATGAGAATTATAACAAAGTCCAGCCTTACAGAAACAGATTCAGAAAACTATTAAAAGAAGGGAGATATGTGTCTTGATTTGGGTCCATAATTATCTACATGTGGGAAGACTTCTAACGATAGAAGACTCTTCAATTTAGCAGATCAGGCACAATAATGCAAAGTACCTATCAAGTTTAGGTTAAGTCAGAAAAGTAGTAAGACGTTTAAAAAGTCAACTGGTTAAGCATAGGAACAATTTTCCATTGCTTGCAGCTATTAAGTGAAAATACCTTTCTAAAAGGTCATTCTTGCTCAAACCCTAGTACAGGCTTAATACCAGAATGACTGTTGACATTACTGGTCAGTGATTAAAACTGATAACCACAGTGATTTTTCCTACAGTATAGAAAATCTATGGATGTCTTAGCACCCACTATACCATTTTCTGTAACAGTGAAGTCTGCAACAAACACAGAATTTACTCTTGATGCACCTCATGATTCTGCTCAAGATGGTCAGATGGAAAGGAGGTGCAGGCAAACAGTGCAGTTTGGAAATCCTCCAAGTCTTACCCGCACTATTGAATGCTGCAGTAAACTACACACAAGAAGAAACTGGCATCAAGATTTCAGATAGCTGCAAACCTTATCAGTAGGTATCATGCATCTTTATGACGCAAACTTTAAGGGAATAAGTCTAGAAGTCTAAATGACAGAAAGATTTACTTACACAAGGAAGCTACTGAAAAGCAAGTTGAAGTGAAAATTTTATCTCATAAAAACTATTTTATAGTAATAGTGTTTCTAGGGTGCAAACAGCAGGTTCTAGCAGGGCAACAGAGACTGCACTTATCCCAGAAGCCAAGAGAGATCTGACCTATTCTTCACTCTCGGTCTTCTTACTAAGAAGAAAAGCTGAACAATGACAAACAGCTACAGCTATAATGCAGTCTAGAGGTATGTACACTGAGCCTTTCTACACAGCCGAAGCCATCTACACAGAAGCTTCATCTGACTGTGTTGCTTAGATGCTCTGTGGATGGCAATGGGGGAAAAAACAGTATCTGGTTGAGGAAGTGAGAAGTGGAAGCTGAAGAAGAAACTAGGCAGAACCAATGTCCAGAACAAAGGCAGGGGAATAAAGCAGTGGCAAGATTTGGATGGGACAATCTCCCAGTGAAGTGGGCAAGGGAAGTGAGAGGGTAGGGGAGCATTCACTGGAGAGCTGGCTGTGTGGCACAGGGGAGGAGAACTCACACTGATGTTGGACCAGGATGAAGTGTTTCAGAAATAATACAGTCTCCAGGCTAATTCTGTTCAACCTTCAGGATGAGTTCTGCAATATGCACACACAAAGCATCCCTGTGGTAGGTTTCGTGACTTCAAAAATCGACAGCAAACTGTGCTGTGAAATTTAAAAAACATACAAAATTTTGAAATCATGAGCAGATGAATGCTTGAATATAAAGTCAGTAACACTGAAATCAATTTGTTGCCAAGATAAAGAACTTGTTACCACTTCTCTGCATATACAACTTCAAGAAGTACCTATTGGCAACACGCAAACAGTGAGGGAGATGAGCTCTAAAGTCTGCTCTGCTGTCCTGGTCCCTGAACCTGACTAGAACGTGCTGTGGCTCCTTTAAGCTTGTGTGCATGGGTTTCCTTTCCGTGGGAACTGATACCACTCTGGGCCTCCTCCCAAATCAGAATTGAGGCATGACCAAAACACATACTCAGACTGCCACGCTGGGAAATGAGCTTGGGTCCCCAGTACACACAGAGGCACGGTGGCCACCTTGAGTTTAATAACTCACTCCAGAAGGAAGATAAGCCAATATAAAACTCTGAATTGGCTGATGCAACACTCAGTTCTTCCTCAAAGAGTTTCAAGGATGATCCACACAGAAGCTTCTATTTAAAAGAAAAACAAGAAAACAAACATACACTTCTTAAAATTTGAAAAAAGTAAACCACTGGTTTTGGCAGCAATCCAATTCAGCATTTTAGTAATCTGCTGAAGACCTTATCGCAACCCTTCCGTTGATTAAGTGGAACAGATGCTTGATTTTTTTGTTGTAGATTTATCTGGTCAGTGTTTTTCACATTTGTAGGATATGCTTTCCTTCATACTCGTGTCTCTTGTCACATAATATCCTGTAACCCTCCCAACCCCCATCTCCCATTCACCTACTGTCTTTTATCTCTTATTCTGCACCTGGCAAAGTCAGAGGTGACAATGGGCTATTAGTGGAAGTCAGCTCAACTTAAGTTATTCATGGTCTACCCCCCCAACGCCCCCCCCCCCCCCCCCCCCCCCCCAAACTGCCAGCACTACATTTCTTCCCCTCCTTTTGCCCAACTCTTTTCTTCTGCCTCTGGGCTGCATCGTGCATTCAGCTTCCTTGAGCCAGAGGAATCTGAGTACTTAGTGATCGCACCAACTTCTACCCACTCCCAAATCTCAGGTCTGATCCATCCAAATCTTGTGGAATAAGCTTTTTTACAAACCTTTTACAGGCATGGTCTAGTTTGTCAGAACAAAGTCATTGTTTTAAACAAAGAACATCTACGCAGTCCAAATCACAGGGCAAGGTTTGTGAACTTGAAAGAGGCAGAAAGAACAAACTGGCATGATTGATTTGTATTGTTCTGTTTGAGAGAAATATAATACTGAACAAAGCAAAAGTGACAGTAATAGTTTGTAAAATCAACACTTCTTAGCACTTTCTATTTCACAGTACATGCTTAACACTGCAAATAACCTGGAACTGCTAATACCTAAGTTAAATAGTGTGCGTTTTTCACCTTTTTTTTTTTTTTAACATTGTAATGAAAACACACTCCTGAGTATTGGCATAGGTGTTGGAGTTCACAGCTACTGGAACAGCTGTTGTATTTTTACCTAAGCAAGTATGAACACATCAGTGGGATTCACCCTTTCAGAAAGTAAAGAAGTTGTAGGAGATATTTAATTCAAGTTCAACTCCGAATTGGTTTTGACTCAACCAAGCCTATATTCAGACCAGAATTTCCCAAGATCTGCAGGACTCAGGACTAAAGATCAGAAAAGGTTAATCTGTGCTATCAAAGTTTATGCAGCACAATATTTTGCTGTTAACATTAAAAGGGATTAATCTTTCATTTTTTCTTTCCATGCTTCATTCTGATTTTGAGGCAACTCCTACTTTCAAAAAAAAAAAAAACCACAAACCTAAAAACTTGACTTCTCTTCAATGTCTCAATAGGGACATGACAGACTACACTTTTCACTTTGGGGGACAGTCTTAGATACCTGTTGTTTGAGCTCACTGATTCAATGGTATCAGCACAGACATGGAGAATTCATGGGAGGTCAAATTCATAGGAGGTGAGTGCTGTATGTCTGCTCCAGAAACCTGCCCTACAATATGACTAACTTTCTGAGTGTCAAGAGCTTGTAATGCAAATAAAACACACCTCATTCTCCAGAATCTGCCTGCATATGAAGGACAGTTTCTAGCCATGATCACCTTCAACTATTCCTAAGCCCAGACTTAGAAAACATCCTCACAGATGTCAAGAGTCATGGCTGCATCATTAGAAGATGTTGTGCAGAGCTCAAGAGCAGCTTAGGTAGAATCTTAGTCTTTGAGTGAACTTTAACTCAATCAAACAGGTTCTGAGCACGTAAAACACCATAACTACTCCTCCTAAATCCAGTATATTGCATGTCAGTAGGGAAACTATAAATCACATGAGAAACCTTTCAGATTCTAAACAGGGACATCAGATAGTATTTAGATATTTGAGAAACAATCTCCTCAGCTGTTAAACACCATTAACTAATACTATATACTACATGGAATATATTGAGGGAAAAAGCCAGTACTAACAGTTGCTAAACATTTGTAAAAAATTACATAAATATTTACCTTTTGTGGAAGAGTTAAAAGTCTCTTGCTCTTCAATGAATTAATGCACGGAATGATGGAAACAGAAAAAGAAATCAGCAAATTTAAAGTTAGAATAAGAAATGTGTTACATGTGACAATGGCATGTACAGTAGGCAGTACTCCAGCATATGTAAAAGTAATGTAGAAAATTAAAATGATAAACCATGACAAATATAAAGCCTATGACTTTTTCTTTAAATTAAACAGGAACAATGACGTTACTGAGATCCAGATTGTGGATTCTTTAAGTACTCCGCTAGAGCAGCATTTTCATACCCAAACTTATGAATGACATAAAAATCTTAAAATGCTTAAGTATCACTTTCACTCCCGAACCGTGTAGCCCTCTTTGGATTCTGAAGCCTTTTCTGCCAATAATGATGTTACAAATTTATTTTTATTAACTGAAATCTATGTTACTCAATAAGCACTGGACTATTGAAAATCAGTCTTTAAGGAAAACATAAAAGATTATGAGGCTTGAACTCATTTGCAAGAGTTAGCAATGCTTGAGAAAAATACTCTCCAGCGTGAGTAAAGGATTCCACAAGCTGCCTCAAAAAAATGCAGTGCCACCTAATAACTTTAAAATAAAAACCAGAAATATGAGACAAAACAAACAACGCTAAAAGTTTAAAATATAAAATTGAAATGGTTATCCTTTTTCTTTTGCCACTCGAGTTTTATATTGATGGATTTGAAAAAAGGTTTTAACTGAAAGAGTTTGATCTTTTACCATTACTCAAGCCATACCTCACTGGAATGATATTCATCAAAGAGTAATATACACCAAACAGCTTTCACTAGCTATTATTTTTTTTAGGATCTTAAGTTGGTTAAATATAAACGATATTTGCTACACAAATGTATTATTTGATGACATACTGATTTTCTGTATGAAATTCTGATCCTTATTTATTAAAAGGAAACACTGTACATCAAAACACTTAATTCCTCTACGATGGACTACCATTAAAGACTTGTATATATATGATACACATGAACTGTATACAAGTAATCCCCATTCAGTACCAGTACAGTCTTCAATGTAGCTTTCTTCTCATGAAAATCAGCACACACGCACGCACGCACTTCACCCTGCGTACAAGCTGTGCACAAAGCTTATGCAGCTTCTTATAACTATGAGATAAGATACAGCAATACTTGATGCTAGTTGCCACTTTTGGCCTTTCTAAAGGTCATTGCATAAGGCCTATTGCCAGAATAGATGCCACTGGAAAAAACATACAACCACACTAGTTCAGTTATGTTTACAGACGCTCTTTACATGTAATTAGGTTGCTGATTAACACAAACCTTACTTTCATTATAGGATCTCTGAAACATGAACTACATTGTCGAGGCTATGAAAAAAGAAATCATGCTGTGAAGAGCCAAATAGAAGTAGATACAGGGAGAGAGATCCATGAATGAATTAGCTCTTAAAGATCATTTCTATACTACAAACAATCATTGCACATTTATCTTGCTGGTTCATAAATTTCAATAGTACATAATGTTTTTTCTTATTCGCTTGCTAATTTCCTAATATTACCCCTATTATTGTCTACTGCAGCTAAAAAGGAGTGTAGAAAAATGCTACAGATCTTCATGCTGTATTAATTTCCTTGATCAATACAATGATTACCCGTTATACAAAAGCATAGAGACCCACCCTCAAATTCTATTCAAGCATAATTCCTGTGATGTTTGATTGTTGCAATGACAGAGGATGGACTGAGTAAAGATTGCAGAAATATGTTTTATACAAAAAGTATCATTTAAAACACATGCAACTACACAACGAAGTTCTTATAAAAACCAGCTGAAAAACCCAGGTCAATGCAGATTCCCTGCCCCTCTTAACGATTTGCACAGTTCCACTCAAACATGAAGCAAATAAAAAAAACCATCGATGCAAATCTCTGGCAGCTCAGCACGAGATGACATATTGAGATCACAGCATCATCCTTACCGTGGCTTACAATTTCATTGCTTTATCACTGAGTCAAAACATCTTCATATTATTAGGTCCTTTTATAAATTTTCAGTTAAACAAAGAAATAAAAAATTTTTCTTAAGTAGCATAAGTTAGAGTAATGACTACTAAATCATGAATTTTTACAACACACACAAACGCACCTGCACCAGACTAACTTTCAATATTCAGCATCTCAAGACCTTTAGTTGCAATAACATCCCAGTGTGTCTTGCGCTCTAGAACATGCTGCTGATGGGATTGCAAAGGAAAGAAATATAGTCATGTCTTCCTTGAATATCACTGGGATTAAAAAAATCACATTTCCCAAAAATTACAGAAGCCTACAATCTTAACTGGAAATGCTTTAAATAAAAGTCTGCATGCACTGGAGTTGCTAAAAATACTGGTTAGTTAGAACTGTTCCAAGTGAAAATAACTACCTCCCTGCACCAGTCTAAAACTAGGCAAAGCTGCTATCTCCTCTAGAACATAATAACCAAGAAGCCTTTTTTCTTTTGTTAGTGTGAATAATTGGTGCTATTTGAAGTTTTAGGTCCTTAAATTGGACTTTTTCTTCTACATTTAAGATTTTTTCTCGATTCCTGATCAGTAGTAACCAATCCCATTTCAGTAATGGAATAGGGACCACTACTTGGTCTTCTCTGTAAGAATTACTTTATGAGATCATTTTTTAACAAAGTGTGTCTACTAATAAGGACCGTTTAAAAACTACCTTATTTTCTCACATTTGACTTTTATGATTCTCAAAATGCCACCAGAGCAGTAAATAAAATAGCATCATCTGGTAGAGATAAGGAAACAACCATTTTTTTTAGTTCTAAACTTGACAATGACAAAATGGAATGTCCGAGATGCAATGTCAGTCCTAGAAGAAGCCTTATTAGCATGGATATGATCATTTACAACTGAGAGCTAAAGATTAAAGATCGAGAGTGAAATTCTCATCCAAGATTAAGAGTTAAAATTCACTCTGTTTCTCGAGATGAAAACCACTACCAGTCTCTTGTTCTTTCATTAACTCTCTTGTGTTCCATAATGAAGGCTTTAAAGAGTAATAAAATTACCTTATCGAATTCTTCTATGCCTCTTGAATATGCAAACAACAAATAAAAAACCCCACTCTTGATACACAGACATTCAGTCTTTTTACAGCAATTACTGGGATTTGTAAAACAGACATAGATTCACAGATGTATATATTTAGATGTGTATTCAACTCTCGTGACACACAGAATTCGTATAGAGTGTAAAGAAGTACTTTACTAGAGAATGATACCTTACGGTCTATCATACAGGATTTCCTTGAAACGCAGGATGTCAGTACTGACCACCAAGAAATAGCTTTATTTATAAATGAAGAAAATGCAAAGAAATTTGAAATGCTCCCTATAACATTTGTATATTGCACTAGATTTCGTCATCACCCAAACCCATGGTCACTGTGAATTTAAATCATTAAGGACACAATTCAGTTCCAAGTACAGCTAATGGAAATCTTTTACAGATCTCGGCATGCTTTGGATTCAATCCTACATTAGGGTCAGATCACTTCAGGTCACTCCGTTTGACCCTGACACTCATTTGAAAGAGATAAAGAGGTGAAACTGATGTTTAAATTTTAAAACTGTAATTCAGAGCAAATACTATGGTCTTAGAGCTCACTGTATTTAATTTCTTACAGTAGTATAAAGCTTATACATACTATCATATTCACTTCAGAAGATACTGACAAAACCACTTAAAAATAATTTATAAAATCTATTCCATTTAGTACTTCTCTGTAAAAATATATTCTCAGCTTGAACAAAGTGTTAAACAGGGGTAAAACCAGAAACCTCCCGTTCAAAAGGACAAGCCAGTCACTCAGACAAACCATAGTACTACATAGAGAAGGAAATCTCTTTAGCCTTCATCTCCACGTGCCGTAGTACAGCTATATTGACGTAGGCGGCATGATATATAACAATGAGTAAACGATATGTCGCATCCTACTTGTACATATTATACATAAGACGCAAGCATATCAAACACAAGTGTAAATAAGAGTTCAGTGAATAGCATTACTTTACAGATGTTCACAGTGTAAACAACTTCCTAAACCTAGAGCAGCTTTTGCCTTCCGCTCAACTTTTGTTTTTTCTTTCCTCTTCTGTATACATCCCATCTCTACTTATTTTCACAGTAGGCTTTACATTCATTTCCAATGTCTTTAACAGACATAAACTAGTATTTTATTCTCAACAAGCCAGTTATCAAGAACAGCAGAAAGATGAATATCCAAGGAAAGCCAACTTAAAATTAAATTAAAAGCTGATTCATTATTATATATTGTACTAAGTTCTGAAACTGCAGAAGAACCATGAACGAAATTTGAAATTCATTACCTATTACATTTCCCTAAAAAGCTCTCAATTCACTAATATGCAGAAATAGAAGTTGTAAATGTTGTTTGTAACTAGTTTATAATCCAGACATTGCTAGATTCACGGCAAAACAAAATGAGAGACTCGAATGTAAAGTTTAAAATTAATAAAACTCACTTGCATTAGTATATTAATAATTCAGAATAAACATGCAGAAAACAAGAATACATTTTCATACGTGTCAGTTGAAGGTGTAGTATGCCATCACAGCTCAAAGCCATAAAATTAATGTAAGCTGATTGCACATTAATGTAAGCCATCATACCAAAAAAAATCCCTGCAGCAATCTATTGTGATAAGAAGGTCATGGTCAACAACAGTATCTATTAAAGAAAGCGGTCTGCTAACAGTTCTATAAAGCAGTACAATATTTCATCATTAGAAGCATTTCTTTAATTTCCACGCAGAAGAAAACCTTGCAGTACACGGCAATGTCAGTTGTTGTTTGTAGTCAATGAGAAAATAGGCTTTTAAGCACAGAAGAAAACCCGAATGTGCAAATGTTATCCATTTTATTCTGCCATAATAGCTCACCACTCTGTGTGCAGTATGTTGCTAGAAAAGGAACAGCAATATGCATGCTTATTTGATTCAGTATGTAAAAAACTTCTTCCACAACGACTAAGTCTACATTATCTTTTTCAGAAAAGAGCAGCACTCTTTGTCTGAGTTTATTCTTAAGAAAGAGCTGATGACCTATGCTTTCATATTTCCCATTGTGACTATTTTCATTCTTTAATCACCGAACTATGAACTCCAGAAGAAAACCAGATTTGTGATGTTTTTTATTAATCTATGTTAACAATGCACAACAATTAATATAAACCACAAAGTAAGAAATGGTTAAGACTATCAAAATGTTGTCAAAATCTTTGCCCCTGATTTCTTTAGCTAAATACAAACTAGATATGTGTTGGAAACTACCATGACTCTGATAGAAATTTTGAAGTAGACAAACATAAAAGGGTACTAGAAACTTAAGGCAATTAAAACATTAATAATCCACCAGTCAAACTCTACCAGATTTCCCAGATTACAAATATACTTTCATTCTCTTCTATTGCTTTATTGGTAGAATTATAGCATTGAACACATAGTTATGAAAGCAGACTTTAAGTAAAAGTAAGAAATCAAAGAGTTTGAGCTATCATAAGCTCATTATTTGATACCTTGCTCTATACTGCCACTTCGTATTGGAACTTGCGGTAGCTGTCTTCCCCTGCGACCTGCTGAAGGATGTGTCTGCAGGAGGAGACTGTGTGGGACTTCCTTGTTGATGTATTCTGTAAATGAAATTAAGAGAAAAATAAAATACTCAAATGAAGATAATTTTTATATTCTGAATTTTAAACACGTATTAAGTGCATATACTGAAGATGACCCTTTGAAGGTCCCTTCCAGCCCTAACCATTCTATGATTCTATGATTCTATGATTCTAAGATGGGTTTGAAGAAGTCTGCATTTGATGTATGCCATTTGCACATACTCAGGTCTGGATACCTAGTTAACTTATAAGGCCTCACATTTAATTTCTCTAACTACCTTTAACTAAGGAAAAATATTTTCCTTTGTTTCGTTGTTTTTTGGTTTTGTTTTTTTTTTTTAATAAAGTACTAGTCAAAAGCAACTGAAATAAAGCAGTTTTCTAAGAACCATTTATGATTATGACTCACAAATTATGTATGTTCTCCTGCACTGGTACAAGGGAAACAAAAAATGCCACCTCTATATTTATTAACTTTTGTGTTCCCTTTCTGCTGATGCAATAATTGCACAAGGGCACAGAGAACTGGAAGCAAGTATCTACTCCCATGGGATAGATAACATGTCTTCCCTGAACTCAAAGTAAGAAAAAGACCTTTACCTTTGGTATTGGGGGCAGGGAGTGTATGTGTGCGTGTGAAGAATGTACAAGATTTTTAATATTCTTACCTAAGGAGATATCCTAAACCCCTTTGGCTGAATTCTAGCTAGCACTATTTCAGAGCACCTTGGCTACTTGATTTCTTATACACAGATACAACATCTGACTGTAACACATCAAACACCTTTGAAAACACCGGTAAGTTTGCATTTAAAATAATTAAGGCCACTTCTAATAACTAGGGAAAAAGTTAAGAGAGTAAACGAAAATGAGAAGAGGCAGACCACTGAGAGGGAGAGCTTACTCTTCAATGCCCTTGCCAGTTACAGTAATATCACACTCACTATAGCGGATAAGCACTGCTTATCTACTACACTAAGGTTGCAGTTAGATAACTTGCAATTTTAAGTAACACACTTGTGCAAGTTCAAAATACCGTTGGCTTTTACACTACGTAGACCAACTGACTTTCTCTTAGCCTGTAAGATGAGAGGTAGCTTTGTGAACAGCACGTGATTTCCTGCAGTGTTTAAGCAAAATACTTTGATAATTTTCATATGGATACAGAACAAAACACAACAATGGAAGGACGAAACACAGCCAATTTTTCACTCTTACATTGCATAATTATTCAAGTTCAATAGCAAGAAGTACCATCTGGATGGTGAAGATAGGTGGCATAAAGGATATGGGAGAAGTATAAATACCATGAAGAGAGGATAATCTACAGTGCCAGAATGAGTGAACGTGCCACGTATACTCAGGAAAGTACACCACCACACTGACACCTGGGAGGCAGAACATGAAAGCTGTGCTGTACATGTAATAGCGACCTTGTCAGAAGTGGAGAAGGTGGTGCCGACCCTCCGGGCGCTAGGTGATGTACAGAGCATAAGGGTCTGATACTAGAGTGCTCACTCACCTTGAGCGAGTGTGATGTTTTCCCCTAATGACTGGCTGTTCAGTTGTTCGTGGGGTTGGAAGTCCCCTTCTAGAAAGACATGGTAGCAGACCCCTAAAACATCAGGGCCAAAAAGAAACTGTTCAGTTGTTAGCTCCAGGCACACCTTCCCATGCCCCCCTCCACCAAAGAACATTGCAAATCCTGGCTGCAGGACCAGGGCTGACATTTCAGGACTGATGTTATTAAATCTGAATGCAAATCCATTTTCAAAATAACAAACTGCAGAATGCTTCACCACTGCAGATACACATGACCCTAACTGTGGAATTGTTGAACTGCACTGCATATAGTGGACAGCTGGCCAAAAACTCTAGCTGAATCTTAAACACAGCAAACACAAGCTAACGACATGTATGACACAAGTACTAGCACAGAGCAGGCTATGAATACTTAGTTTTACCACAAAGCATTTCTGTTTCTAAAACATACCTTCAATCTTTATTAAAAATATTAACTGGATTTCAATTAGCGTCCTAAAAAGTACAATATGTAAGCACATATGTAATCTCTTGTCTTAGGAGTGTGAAATATGGAATCTATTTAAGTATCTTTCTGCTATAAGCTCTAAAACAGAAACACAGTTCTGAAGGAACTCTAATGAAAATACAATTAAAATATGCAGTAAATGATTAATCATGTTAGTATAATAACGTGTAATTATTAGTAGTTTAATAATTGCATACACTGCAAGTATAAGATAACCTGAAACATTTCAAGTTTGGAGAGTGACAAAGTATTCTAATTGTGCCTTTTTACTCTGCCTTGGTTTCCCAACAGTGAAGCATTTTGTAGATGGTACTACTATATCTGTTGTTATTTCAAAAATTTCCATTTCCTGTCACATCATTTAATTATGGTTTTTTGGTTTGGTTGTTTGGTTTTCTTAAATTTCTGCAGACTTATGAAGTCTCCCTGCACACACCCAACACAACTTTCCAACAAGATACAATCAAAGTAACCAAGGGACTGTCTAGTTCATATAACTATCATATACTGAAAAGTCATCTAAGAAAGAAGTATATATGAGATAACTCGCAGATGCTTCCCAAGGATAACAAACAGGTTTGGTTTCAAAGCTATTTAATCAGAAAGAGTTCATGTGGAAGTCCAGTCACAATGCAACAAAACCAGGATTCTGTTGCCCTTGCTGTATTCTCTCTCTTAAAGCCTAATGCTTCTTTAGCTTAACTCCTGGCTTGCCCTGCTGATAACTGTAATGTTCTTGCAGAGACTGATTCCCCTGATTCTAAGAGATGCTCACAATAACAAAGATGAGCTGAGTTCTGAAAATGCCTGTTTCTCCATGCTGACTGTAAAAGTAATCCATGCCAACTATAGCATGCAACCAGCTTTCAAGCATCTATCAGATGTTTAGACATCATAACGTACATAAGGTAAGTACAGATCCCACTCTGTGCCAAAAAGCGCTTGCTTGCTTTTACTCTGAATGAATGCTCCAGTCTTAACAAAGTCATCGTGTTCTCAGTTCTGACCTTTCTCATATTAGAGGAAATATTCTGGAATTTATTCGAGAGCCCAGTGAAGCACTAGGAGAGTCTGTCCTGCCAATTACAGAACAGACACTTTATCAGAGACTTAAAAACTTACCTCCTGTTCTCTCAGTAATACCCTGTTAACAGATCTGCCCCTTTCCACAAGAGAAAGGCAGAGGATCTGCTTAACTCAAAAGAAGACAGATTAGGCGAAAGACTTGCATTAGGCAGGTTATTAACTTGAGATGAATATGCTACTTAGGGTGCAAATGAAAATACAGCTAAAAGAGAACTGGAGAAAAATCAGAATGGAAGTAAGGAATTGCTGGCCTAGGAGAAAGATCAGTTGCTGAAACGAAGTCTGCAAATGGCTGAACAGCAGAATGAGACAAAAGGAACAAGCATGGGAAACAAAAGCTACTGTATGACTTGAGGCAACGAGACATAAGTGAAATAAGAAGTATGGAGAAGAGAGGAATTTGGGAGAGAAACGACACCTGGTGAGCAATGAGACTACAACGAGCATATATGTGTGTGTCTCATCTCCTGGATCCTTACAGAGGAAGGTAACACTGCAAGCAGCAAGCTTATTCATTCAATTGGCCATGGTCTACAGAGGAATCCTACAGGTTCCAGCTCTGCCTACACACAAGAAAACTCAAATTCCTTTCTCTTCAGATCGATGTCTCAGTGGCACTTACTAAATGAAATATGTTGCCACTTATGGAACTATAAAGAAAAACTAAGAATAAGAGACCATTGCCAATTCAGTGCACCCCTGGCACAGGGTAGAATATAGCAAATACAGTTAAAAATTGTATGTATCGTAACATACATGACAGGAAACCTAAAATCTGGCATTTATTGGGTGATCAGTTAGGGCTGAAAGAAAACATTTTAGGACTGGGATGAATCAATTTTTACCACAGTTTTGCTCATTAATACAAGAAAATACTTGATTTTTGTGTAATCAGTTTTACTCCTTCAGAAGAGCTTACTAAACCCCATCTTGAAGGCTTATCTCACCGAATTAAGAGAATTCTTAGGCTCTGTAAACTATCCAGAAAAGGTTTGCTTTTCCCCTTTTATGTACATTTCCTAAGTTATCACAATAAATGGAGAACTTAATCTTACGTAGCATGTTGAAAGGCTTTATGGAGAAGCTGATAGCATGCTGGTATCTTATTCCAGTAATCTGCTTAGCTAATAGCAGATAAGATCTGCAAATTGCAAAATAAAGACCAAATCTAAGACAGAAATTGATAGCTGAGGAAGAAATAGTCTTGAGTTATATTTGACATTTGAGAAGACAATTAATTGCTTGTCCTATTACCAAAACTTTCTGGCACTAATGCAACATTATGATGACATACTCAACTACAGCATTCAGACTTATTTAGACGTTTGTGTCTCACACCTAATAGCAGTGAATCATTTTATGGAAACAGAAGCCTACACCATGTGCCATGGAGATGTAAAAAGAAGCAGCACGATTCATGTTTCCCTATGCTCTTGTTGCACTGGGTTAATTGCTCTCACCATCATTAGAAATCAGAGCTTGCTTTTCTCTTCTAGAAAGTAAAAATGTAGCCATGAGGACTCATATTTCTGGTAATTTTGTTTAACTTCAGGTGGAAAAAACCCCACTAGATTATTTTTTTTTCTTTTTAGTTTTCCTAATCACCTGCGAAAAGCAATTTCACATTGCTTTAAAAAACACACAAAACCAGACAAAACCCCTCCAAAACCCCAAAACCAACAACACTCTCCCCTCCTGCCCCAAACACTAGCACTAGGTAATGACTATAATCAATATCTGGGAACGTATCAATGTCAAATTTATCTTTAGCATAATGATGACTAAAGTATTAACTTTCAATCCACTAAATTCCACAAAAATTCTGTATATAGACAATGTAGCAATATTTCACAGTAGCCTCCAGACTTACCCTTTCTTATACACATGAATAAATCCTCAACAATACATTATAATTATGAGAAAATTTGAAATGCCCAGGAAAAAAAAATCTCAAAATTTCAGACCTGAGCTGGTGATTTCAAGCTGAGAAACGTGTTGTGCAAGCCTCAAAAAGGCCTTTTCTTCATAAATACATCTACATGCTTATCCGTAGAGATGGAGCCCATGTGTTACTGATGCATTCAGCATAATCCCTCATAATCACAGTCCCTCCAAATCAGTTCATATATCATCTGCAATATCTGAAATTTTAGGTATTTCAAGATTATGATTTGCACCTCCCATACATTGAGATTAGTGTAAAACACTAAGTAGTGTAAAAAGGATTTACTAAGGTATATGTCTTTGTTCTATGCAGTGATCTTAACACCTGCAGAAGATGCCTCCAGTTCATACACTGAAATATCAGGTTTGAAATGTAAACGCATATACTGATACACTGATTTGTCCAATTGCAAGTGCTGCGGGATTTCCTTTTGTACTCTGCCAGTGTCTCTCACTCTCTGCTGTGCCCTTTTGCCATCAGAATCTCTTATACTTTCTTTTCCTTCCTTATCCTTTCTGTTGCCATACTTTCTAGTTATATTTATGTTCTCATTTTTTCCCCTCTCATTTACTTCGTTTCTCTCTCCCACCTTACTTTCCTGCTCAGTTTCATGCTAAGACTTCTAATCATATAAACTGAATGGTTTTCAAGAACTGAGAGCCCCTTGGACCTCAGTCCCAGTGGCTTCCCTTACTCTTGAGAAGTTAGGAAAAAATGGGAAAAAATAGCAAAACTGTCCCTAGTTTAAACATAGCAAGGATTTCAGCCATCATTTAGGTGATTTCTCTGGTCTAAACTGAAAAAACAACAGAATCATCAAGATCCAGAAAAATGTAACCATTGTTTTTAGATCAGGAACAATAATCTGGGACTTGAAGCAGTAAAACAAAAGCTCTGAAGTTTTGCTACATAATATACATTTTCATTGAAAATAAAAATGTCTCTGTTGTTCATTAAAGTTTTTCAATCTTCACAATGTAAACAGATGTACATTGCTCCTCTGCCAATCAAGATAACATAAATTTGTTTCTGACAAAGGCAGGATCTCACCCCTCCTCACTGCTCTTCTTCCAGCCAATACACAGCGTTTAAAACTTAGCTAGATATGCTTATAGTTTAGGACATATCTTTACTTTTTTCACTTTTTCTTAAGAATTTTAATATATAACCCCATCTGTAGCATCAAAGCTAAAAGTTACAATGATAATACAAGTACAGGAAAATTCAACGAATACAAAGGTTAAAGTCCCAATACTTACATCAACTTTATGTAACAATAGATATACATTGAAATTAATTTGATCAGAGGCCTCTTGAATTATTAATCTGTTAATATATTTTTTCATCCTCAAAAGCTATTGTAAAATAGATGAGATTTTTTGAAAAAAGATCAGTGGTAAAGCACAGAAAAGGTTCGGTCCCATACTAATGACATATGCAACACATTTCAAAATTTCATCTTACAGAGATCAAGATAGTGGCAATGGGTCTCAGATTTCCACTCATAAAATGGATGGACTGCTAGTCTTTACCATTCAGTTTATCTGCAATGATGGAGAATGCCAGAAAAATTCTAGATGTATGCAACACAGCAAGCAGTGCTAATAACATAGATACAAAGTAAAGAATACTGTAAACTACAACATAGCTTTTGGTACTGTCACAGATGTTCTACTTTAAAAGTTGTATTAGAGGAATAGTCCAAAACTGGAATCAGATTGATTATAAAAGATGTTTACCCATTGATCAGCAATCCTACCTTTCTGTTTCAGTTGCGGAGCCTTTCCTAGCTTGTTTTTGGCTGCTATATCTTTCCACTTTTCTGGACTGCCTGTGAAATGACATGTCAGAAAAGAAATAAACAAAGAAGAAAAGAATACAAAAATATGAAGATTATATATTTATTAATGTATTGTAAAGGTAATAACAGAAATGGTTGACAGATGAAAAGTGACAACTATCTTCATGAACAAGCTGGTGAACTTGAGGTTTAAGACACATGGCCTCGATTAGGTTTGATTGAAGCTGATGGTGTGAAAGTTATGAGGTACTAAACCAGGGGAGATGAGATAACATAATATTAGTCCTGACTGAATGTACTGCTAGTTCCCTCTTCACAGTCTGTATTTGATTATAAACAATGCCTCCTCATAGGTCTTTTAGTCCTCTCTTGACAGCATGAAAAATAAATGCAGAGTAGATAGCAGGAAAAAAATGTTTCAGAAAGGACCAGAAAATACTATTCAAATGTAAACTTGCTTTTAAATCTATATTTCAAAAGCAAAATAAATACTGTACCATATCAGATTTAAATAATGTTGTCATTATATTAATAAAAATATGGCTTTTCAAGAAACACATTGATTAAAGCTTCTTAATGTTTTTGAGAAAACAGTTTAAAATAATCCTTTTTTTTTTCAATATCAGTAAGTTAGAAGTTTATTTCATTCCTTTACTCCTTTCCCACATAAATCTTTTATAGCATTGATCTGGCATGTGCATAATGAGGCGCTAGTTACTTCTGATAATCAAAGCATTTACTTTGCTAGTAAATAAGAACAATGAACAGTAATATGAGTCAATAAATGTAAGAGCAAAGGTAAAACATGTTTCACCATTATGACCCAGGACTACAAATACTTGAGAAGGGATGGTGGGGAGGTAGGGGAAGGGCTCTTTACATTAGTGATGGGTGACAGAACAAGAGGAAATGGGTATAAGCTTAGTCAGGGGAGATTCAGGTTGGATGTTAGAAAGAATTTCTTCTCTGAAAGGGTTGTCAGCCACTGAAATAGGCTGCCCAGGGAGGTGGTGGAGTCCCCATCCCTGGACATGTTTAAAAAAAGGGTGGATGAACTACTTAGGGACATGGTTTAATGGGAGATTAGGGACGGTTGGACTGGATGATCTCTAAGGTCTTTTCCAACCTAGAAAATCTATGAAATCTATGAAATATACTGTGAAAATCTCTGCAAGTCTTGTGTGTTCCAAAATTTCCACTACTATCTATAGTAATATGAGCATTTACAAATTAGGATTTACAATTTTAAACCTCTGATAAACATCAGTATATATTAGGTTTTTAGAATAAAAAGTGCATACAGTATTTCAGGTGTGGTCAAAAACAGGGAATGAGGATTACTCATTGACAGACCAGAAACGTTGACAAACCCTAATTTGCATTTTATACCAGTGCAAGAAACACATACAGAAACTTGCAACAAAATAATCAATATCATACCTTAAGCTATAAAAAAATTACTGTGGTCAAAACAAATAGATAAAATTATTATTTCAAAAAAAATATTTTCCTTTTAAGCCTTTGTGGTTATAAAAAGTAATCCAGTGTCTGAACTGGAAGATACCTAAACAGCTGTAACACTAAATTATACCCAAAGAATATAATCACAGTAGATTTTCACGATTCGTACCCAATACAACGTTTGATGAGCATTATATTGTGATGCAGTATGTTCCAAAGCAAAGAAAACACTGCAGAAAAATACAAAATTCTTTTTGCATGAGACTTCTGGCTTTTAAAATAATATGCATTCTTACCAAAGTATATAATTTTGGATTAAGAATTAAAATCCCCTTTGTCCTCAACCTATTTTCTCTAGATTTATTTTTTTTATATTCTCATTCTTTTTAACTTTTTTCGTTATCAGGACAAATACAAGGTGGATACATGGGGAAACATGTATTAAATGCTGCAGTTTTACTTAAAATCTAAGGTTGGCAAAGTATTTAAAGCTATGGTTAGATCCACTGAACGCAGCAGCCTTATCACTCCAACGATATCGCCCTCTTCATTTTCTGTTTGGTTGGTTATGAGGCTTATTTTTGTCTTACTCCTTATGTGGCTTTCTTAGACTGTGACATTACTTGCAATGGAGAAAAAGAGCGCATAGTGACTACTCTTTGTAGGATGGACAAGCTGAGAGCAGGAAATGCTTTCCTGTGAAAAGTGTCAAAGTAATATATAGTCCTAGTGAGCTGAATATACCTATTTCTCTGCTCTCTCTGATGTCCTTGTAAGCAGCATGCATCAGAAATATGTTAAAAATCATAATTTCCTTTCTCTTTCCTTCCTCTTGCTAAGATGAAGCTGCATACAATTTCATATAGCTCAACAGCCTGTCACAGTACTCGCAGTCCTGGCTCAGCTTGAGTACACTGTGGGCATTGGCAGGTACATATTTACAGGTAGGCATCCTTTCATGCCCATATACAATGTATGAAGAGTGCACTGGGCATAAGAACACTCATGTCATACTCAAATTTACCTCTTAAATGAACTTTATAGGAAATTAAATATTATCTATGAACAGTACATGCATATATGTACTTATATATAAAAAGGTAAAACAACTCATTTACTTGGAACTATGATTTGAGTAAATAAGGATACCTCTGTGCTGCTCCAGGTTTAGCACTTAGGTGGTCTACACTGTCCTGTTTTGGAATGCAAGACTCCAGCGTCCTTGTTCTTCACAAATTTTGGAAACATGGATATGAATTTGGACAGAATGAGCAGAAACAGAGAGATGGTCACATGCAGTGAAGGTGGAGACATGCAGTCAAATATATAAAGCAAAAGCACTAAGGCACTATCTGCTGAGAAAGACTATATTTCTTATTTCCCCTTCTGTAGATTTAATCCATACACTTCGAGGAAATGCGAAATTTTTTAGACACAATAGCAACAATATAGGATGCAATAAAGTAAAGAATGAAACTCAAAACAATTTTTCTAAAAAACCTTTATACTATACATGCTGAATGGCAGCACTGTGGCTTAAGAGTTGCCATCATCCTTCTTGAGAATTAATCTATAGTATTGTTCATTAGATTAATATATAAAACTATATAGAACATCTTCCCTTAGGAATTTGAAAAATGTGTATTATTTCATTATATTGTGAAATTCTCCTGAAAATGCAAGTAAATTTCATAATTTCACATACTTTGATGAAAACTTCATATTTCGTTGCCAGCTGGCCTGCTACATTAATAATTAATAACAATTCAATAGCAAAGTAGAATAACAGACTCAGATTTTTTTAATTCAATTTGGCACAAATATCATTAGCTTGTTGGCATATTTTTAGTTTTTTCTGGAACATATGGTAAAAAATATTTTTTTCTTGAGAAGGTGTATTAATGTAAGATTTTTTTCCAAATATCAAACTTGGCTTTTAATAAGAAAACTCAGTGAAATTTGCAGTCCACTAATAATCTAGGGTATGTAATAAATTTGCATCTATACTTCCATTATGGTGAGGAAATGCTAAAATTTCTCTTTAGGTCATAAATCTAACAACTGTCATATCAAATCACTGATAATATGGCCTTGTTACGTATACAGACAAGCACTATGTGTATGTATGTTATTTTATATACAGACAAGCTATTCATGTTCATGTTCCAAAGATCCACGTGCCTCAACATATTTATCACTGTTCAGTGTAAACAAAATTTACACACAGAAATATTATAATATTCCTATGAGAATTAAATACTTATATTCCTAAAGCGACAAAATAACATCTTAATAAAATTCAATATCTAACATTCGAAATTATTTATTACTGACTTGTACAAGAGATCTCAGTGGTTTGCAGTGAATCTGTTCATCAGTCTTAAAGCCATCAATGTCATGTTCAATACTTCCTGATTTTTCCTGACAATTTCTGAAAGGATGGATCTACAAGGTAAGTGAGCTGGGAGGTCACAACTACTCTGAAGGTTTGGTAGCTCCTCACACTCATTCCTAGCACTTCAATTCATGTCTTGCAAAACTGCCTCCCTGATCAAGTCACATAATGTTACTGGAAAGACGGGAAAGGATCATCCAGGCCAAATCAGTCTGCCACTGGCAGCGCATGCCCCACCTCAAGTTCTCTTCATGAAAGTACCAGTAGGGTACTTGCTCCACAGCTGGCTTCAAGTGTTGTTACAGATGCATGCATGACTGCCAAAAGCTACTTCTCTTAACTGAAAGTATATAAGAATAAATTTTTTAAAGGCTTTCTTTATCCAGTCTTGGTTATATGCTGATATTATATGCAGACTTCTCAAAAATAACAATCTGAATAAAATTCCCACCTTCCAGTAAATGCTTGACTTTTATTCTCCTTATTTTTATCATCACTTACAATTTCACAATTTTGCAGTTCTCCAGTTACCAGAAAGTCTTTTCACTTTAGACAGACTTTCTTATTCTAATTTCTAATATAAAACCCAAAAAATCTCCCAGCAACGAAGCTATTGAATTCAAACCAAAAACTATTCTTTAAAATGTCTTCAAGAAATACATGACTCTAACCAAACACTTGTTAATTCTTAACAGTGAAATAACATATAACCCATGTCTTCATCTTGTCAAGGTACATCAAGGAGTCACTTTTTCTGATATGGCAAGCAAATGAATTCCAGAATAACAACAATCTTGCCAAGACCTTTATTAAAATTTATATTATGAATCATTATCGATAAACACAATGTTGTAAAAACTGAATTTAAATTATCAAAATTAGAAATGACGCATGTCATATGTTTAAGAAAGGTATTCAGAAATAGGTTTTCTTGATTGCACCCTATATGCAAATTGGGCCAATTTGTAAGATAAATCTGGAATGTACTCAAATGAAGAGTAAGATGACATCTGTCAAAGTCAATTAATCTATGAAAACATGATTTGAAAGCAGTGATAAGCAGCTAGTTAGTTACTCCTGCTGATGCATCAGACACTCATTCCCTGACACTCATTTCCTGACACCCACTGCATGAGTTGTCAAAATGACACGAGCATATCTTAGAAAAAAGTAAATTATAGAACTGAGTAGTGTTTGCCAACTGTCAAAGCTCTGGGAAATAATCAGAATGAACGTAAACTCAAAGAGCAGAAAACAAAGGTAAAGAACCTTTGATTCTCTCCCTGATATTCTCTCTACACACAAAGTGGGCTATTATTTTGTATTGGGCATGCAATGCAAAGAGTCCAACGTTCTCCAAATTTCTCTTAATCTGGGAGAAAGATCCTGCAACTGGAAAGCTGCAACCAGTTGACAGGATTAGCCCAAACTCCTTCTAGGTTCACCACTGACTGCATCACTGGGATTTGGTGACCAGATTACCTTCAGGACTTCCAAGCACAAGAAGGCACTGATTTCACCAAGAAAATTAGACTGCCGTTTCTCCAACTCATTATCTTTCCTGTAATAGATTCTACATCTTACAGATGCTTTACTGTAATACGTTTGCTAACAGGTATTAGATGATTTCAGTCTTTCTCTGCAAAACTTTGGCTGACATCTAAAGGTTTACAATTCTGCATTAATAATGGCAGTATTTAGACGAAAACCTCATATCACTGATATGTGATATGATTAAGATTTAAATCCAATCACTTCAATGACAACAAGATTTTATGAAATCTGATCCACTGAAGTCAAAGACAGTCTTTCCATCAACTTTAAAAATGGGAAGCAAAATTACTTAAAAATGCCTAAAAGATACAAAGCACATTTGTAAACTATTAATACCTGTCCCATCAAAGGGATGTATAGGGAAAATTTATAGAAATGCAGTATGTATAAGGAGGGGCAATTTTGAAATAATGTTTCACAAATTTAATTTTACAATTTATAATTCTGCCTTACTCAAATAAAAAAACAAAAAAAGAAATACTATCCAAACACAATTACACTATTTCCACCTTGTATTAGTGGAATACATCCAATACCAAGCAAATAAGACAAATTACAGTACAAATATAAGTAGAGTGGATAGACTCTAGCAGAAGGTAAGCACTAGAACTATAGTAACTGAATTTTATCCATATACCAGTCTTACACTTTTGAATGCAACTTCGTAAGAGCTCACATATGTATGGATTATTTACATGAACCATCTCTGTCCTGTAATTTACTGTAACACAAAAAATTTGAAGGGAAAATTTTGAATTTGCATCTCAATAGAAATTATAATTTCTGCTTAAACACCCTCCAGATCTATCTGGGAAAAAAATACCAAAAAAATACTACTGCCAAAGCAATAAAATAACAAAATTTATTTGAGTAGAAAGCTCATGACAAGAAAAAAATCAAAGATGCTTCTATTAATCATAGGTGATATTCAGCATAAAAAATTATTTAAAGCACTGCTGTTTTTAACCAAAACCTACCTTGTTAGGAAAATCTGTACCAAGGAGAACATCCTGATTCAGGACAGAATTTATGAACAGTGCCAATTTTTACATACATCAACTAGCAAGTGTTACCAAGACTTTCAACATATCAGTTTGTGGAGGTTTTTTTTTCCCTTTAGAAACAGTTTGTTAAAAAAAGGAAAGAAAAACAATAAAAATAAACATCTAGACAAGAACAGTCTCTACAACAAATATTTTATCATATTATAAAGCACCACAGTGAAAACGCCATCAACATTTACAGAAGCAGGTAAAAATAGACTAAAGAACATTAACACAGATGATGTTCTGTTGTATTAGACATCTTATTTCACGGCTTGTGACCATTCAGGCAAACAGAAAACTAGAAAAGACATTAATTCCTACGTCCTTTACAACAGTTCCACTAAAGGCAGAGATGATATCTAAGTTGCTGTTTTATTTTGGGCTTCTGGAGGTTGCAAGCGTTTCTCTACATACATGAGAACTTTTAAATTTCAGTATACTCCTTCAAGAGTGCAAGATGCAGTAAGCCACTTTTCATCTGGGAGGAGTTGACTAGTACCTGTCATCCTCCGGAGATGCATGCTGGATATGAATCCTGGGACTAGTAGGTCGTCTCCTCTCTAGGGAGGGGGACCATCTACCCCTGTTTGCCCGTTCAATAAAACAGGAAAAAAATAGGATATTTAGTTTGTGATAAAATCAAATATATGGGATTTGGGACTGGAAAAATACCCCAAAAAGTAATGAAAGTGTGCAATTTATTTTTTTTTCTAGCAGTTTTCTGATTCCCAAGTATACTATTCTTATGGCCGCTTATTGCAGAAACATCACAGCTGAAACAAAGAGAATGTATGCCTAAAGATGCAGAATTTAGACTATATAGATCTTTTACATAGTGTACCATTCAGTTTTTCAAAAATTCTCAAATGCTAGACTGTCTAAAATCCTGTCATTCACATAGAAAGTCGTAATTCCAAACTAGAAGAGCTTTTCAAATATGAACAATCCTTTTCTGTTGACAACAGGTTGGTATTTTGTTAAGCCCATCTCTCCTAGCTCTTTGTACTAAAAAATGCATTCTCAGTAAAAACATAGGATTATGAATTATAAGAAAAATTCTAATGCATAAAGTGACCCTTTTCCAGAATATAATGAGAGAGTAAAGGTAAATTAATTAGCTACAACGAAGCTACACACATTTGTGTACAAATACTGGAGAATTTTATTTTTTTTAAATATTTATTGAAATCATGTGCAGCCAGCTTCCTCTTCTTTTCATTTCTCTGTATCCCTGCAGGACATGCCAGCAGATTATGTGATATAACTAGATTTAATGAAAAGGACCTGAATTGTGAGTGAAAACTGGTGTCTTACACAATTTTTGCTCCTGAAAAAACTCATTTAATTTAGAATTCAATATACTATACTATACTATAGACTGTTGTTGCTAATTTTGTTGTGATGTTAAGTGCTTGTAATAGTACAAGTGTATGTATAACAATTTACAAAACTGAAATATACTGATTAATTTACAAATAGCAAAATGTTTACATAAATTCTGCCAGACTATCTAATATTTCACTTTCTGAGGCATCCTTCCAGTCCACATAATAAGGAAAAGGGTTTGATTTATGGAACATGCAAATAACAAACGTTTCAAGGAGATTAGTATCACTTGAACAGTTAAGTAGATCTTTCAGAAGTTTCAAGAGGAAATAGGTTGTTAGTAGTTAGTTTCTTTTTCTCTCCAAAGTAAGAGTTAAAGAAAATGTTAATGCATCAGTGCACTCAAAGCCCTTAATATGCTGATATCCACTATAAATATTAAACAGCATTGGATAGAATTAACTAGGTCATGCAGTATGAACTTTGAGAACATGCTCTTTCACTGAATTTTGAATGACCAGGAGCCACAGTACAATGCAGACAAACATGCAATAACTTATTCCTTTACATGGTTGAAAAAAATTGAAACACAGTATGTTGCATACCTAATGCAAACTGTTGCTTTACTGTACATTATTTGAAATGTAAATGGTGACATTCAGTGTAACTGTCAAAGGCATGCAACATAAACACCTAATAATTCAGACATACTAAAAAACCTTAGAAAAATCAACATGAAATCAGGACAGGTCTTAACCGGATCAAATGACAGCTCCAACTTCTCGGTTATCTATTTATAAGCAGGTAGCAGATAACTGTTCAGCTTTGTATCTTGTTTAGGTGGTAGTGACCAGCTGATAGCAAACATCCTGAAGATCTTTGAAATGTTTTGATTCCTACTGCAGTGAAGCACCTCAGAACAAATCTAACACTAATCCCTGGGCTCTGCTCCTCCCTTTTATCTGCTCAGATCTCCACTAACTTATCTCTCAGGACCAAAGCGTACAAGGAGTACCAATCCATACAACTGCTCTTGTGCTAATTCCTAATACACACAACAATTACTTGCAACACAAGAAACTCAGAAGGCAAATAAAAGCCACACTACGTATTATTAAGTAGCTATCACTGGCTGCAATCTTAAATCAATCTGGGGAAGATGCTATTATGATGAAAAACCACTGCTGAATCAGTTCAGATGCAGTGCTTAAATCTCACGCCTACGTGCTTTTCTGACTGGAGACTGAGGCTCACAAACAAATTTCTCCACTCTAAAGAAATGTTTTATAAGGAAAATAGTAGAAATTTTGAGACAAAGTGAAAAGGACAATAAAAAATCATACTAAAGGAAGTCTTAGCAGCAAAAAAAAAAAAATCAATTGCATTAGAGGATAGTCATGACTATTATTATAAACTAACGTATGCCTTGCAGGTCATCACAGGAACTTCACAACACAATAATTTTGACAAAAAAAAACCCAGCTTGGAATAAATAAGGCGGGGCGGGGGGCCGGGGGGGGGAAGAGAGCAAAAAAAGGCAGGCATGGTGCAACTGTATAGATGTATTAGTAGGGACTGGATATTTTTGAGTATCCTAGTGCATTCTGTGCCAAAGAGAAATATATGAAGGATTAAGTTCTGTACCAAACCATTTCATTTACCAAAAAACTTTGGCAGGCCTGTATCAGGGCAAGGTCAGTTTGCCAGTCAAGTTATACAGACTTTCCTTACTCAAATGAAGAAGCTTATAGCAGGAGAACAGGAATCTCTTTTTGTTGTTGTTTTGTTTTTATTTTAGTGCAACTAACAAGACTTATATATCCCAAATTCATATATACTGCTGAAAGTATTTTTCTGCTGGTATATGTGAGTCAACAAAATGACTTTTACTGGCAAAGCAGCATCTTAAAAACCAGTAATTACTCCAATAATTCCAAATGACATGAATGATATTGTATAGATTTTAAGGATCAAAATAATTTCCAACAAATCATTGACATGGAGAAATAGGGCTCTACGGTCCATCAGTTACACACATTCAATACCATTTTGTCAAAAAAAAAGCTCAAGTGGACCATTTAAACTCTTGATCTCAAATACAATCTAATTTATACCCTCTGAGACAAAAGGTTGGGGGGAAGAGGTAGAAATAATTTTCCATAGGTGAGTATACTCATAATTTTGTTAAAGAAAATATACAATGTCAAATTTAGAAGTCTGTCTTTGTACTTTGAGGACTAAAAGTGTAAATTTTAAAATAAAATCTACAATTTCATTCAGACTTGGAGGGGTGAGGAAGCATCATGAAAAACTCTAACAATACCTTCAACATAGGTCCCTTAAATATAATGACAATAAAGTGGTGCTGTGTAGACTGGATTTCACAAAACCATATGGTGTATCTCTTTGCTACAAGCAGGACCAATAGTACACCTGATGGATGTTTGTCTAATCTCTTCTTAGACAGTCACCAGTAATGAAGTCAAGACAACCTTCTTCATATCATCTATTACAGTGTTTCGTTATACTTGCTTTCAAAAAAGTTTCCGTATTGTTTAAGACGAACCTATCTTACTGTATTTTAAGTAGGTCTGTTATTCTAGTCTTGTCCAGCACAGACACAAAATGCTTTCTACATACCTTGAACTTAATTCTGTGTTCTTCAAACTAAAGACTCCTCTATCATTACACGCAACTGATCACTAATCTCACGTTAAAGTGTTAGCAGATACATTCAACAGTGGAGAATTACATCTTCTAAATTTAGTTTCCTCCAAAACAAAAAAAGGTTAATTTGGTGGTTGATATACATTAAATACAACATCTTCCTCCAAAAATTGAGCTGTATTGGTCGGAAGAAAATAAAAAAGAAAAAAGTATGTCCTAAATCCTCTGTCAGAGCCACACAGATCTTATTATTTTCAACAAAACCATCATGGAAAACCTGAGTATGAATTTCCTAAAAAAGAGCTGTTCTGCACCCCATGAAGGATTCCAAGTCAAAAGCACCTATTTAGGACTTCTAAAAGCAAAGAAGTAAAAGTTTCATCGTGATGGACAATTTTTCTGGATCAGGCCCACAAATGATTTGGCAAAACCATGTGTTTGGTAGCAGTAGAGCCCATTAACACAGACTAAACACTTTTCTGTACAAGGAGCTCATGAAAAACGCTGCAGATTCTGTGCAGTGCCTATTGGACAGAGGTTGCTGGACATGAATTATAAAGACATAATAGAACTACTTAACATCAGTGACAGGTGTAGTTTTTAGTATAATATTTTAACCGTTTCATTGAACATTCAACTTGGGCGGCATCTTGAAACAAAAGAACAAAACATACACTGCTCATGTCCACCCGTTACTACATTAAATCGCTGCCTGTGAATACAGCCGTATATATCTACACACTTCAGTTATTAATATGATGCTACAATACTTTTTTTTTTTAAATCTAGAATGATATCCTGTATTTCATTCCAAGTGGCCTTATTTCTGTCATACTTTTTTTTTTAATAACTATTTATATATTATTGACGAGTTCATGAGCTTAATCTTAAAAAGGAATGAACTAGTGTAGATCCATCTGAGATATCTCAGCAGAGCATTAGTCACTCCTCTGCAACAAGGGCACAACTTGAGAAAAGTTCCAATCAAGAGGAAGCAGGAAGCAGGGAGCAGGGAAAGGGAAATTTCACAAAAAACCTCTGGAGAAACCTTATCTCAAAGAGTAAAGTATGCTCTTATCGCCTTTTTTCACAGGTCCTCTCCCACAATAACAAAAATGATGCAACTGTTATAACCACCACACTGTGGGTTGACTGAAAAAGCAATTTTACATTATTAACTGCCACACTAGTTAAATATGTGTTGCACAGATGAAATTGTAGTTCCACCATATTCCCACTAAATGGGAGCCTATTATTGCCTTTAGTGAAGCTAAAATACTCTAAAATTATATAGTTATTAGCCTAAAACACAGAAAGTGATGAAAAACACCCTTGTGGAACAATCCCATCCGTCAAACACACCAGCAGTATTTGGTTCACCCAAGATTTTGAACCAAGCTATTGTAATATTAAAAATTAGTAAAAAAAGAAATTAGAAAGCATCCATAAAATGCCTGCACAAAGTATGTGGCACAACAATATTACATTTACATTGCAAACATGTCTTCTTAAGACTTATGTAAGCCTTAATATTATGTCACAGAGTGAAAAAACTTAATGCAGTGATTTGCCTTGTAATTGCAAAAGCAGATGCAGCAGATTAGATTATGAAAGCAATGAAGTTTGGCTGTTTTGTAGAAAATACATCACTATACAAACTACAGTTCTGGTTTGAAATATGAGAGTTTTGTCATAATTTATAAATTATGTCACTGCCTTATTAGCAGTCCACAGAACAGGCAAGAAACAAACAATACTTTTTAGCAAATGATGATGAAGATTAACAACCAAGTGGTACTTTGTCAAAATACTTAACACTGCAATGCTATTATCAGCATACTGAGGACTTTTGTAAACAATGACATCAGCTTGAACTAAAACAAGGAAAGAAGCCAGAAGCGGTTATAAACTCCAACACACAATTTATATGACATACATGAATATAAGAGCAAAAATGACTACAAATACCAAAGCAGACATGAATGTACAAGAATGTAGAATAATCATATGACGAAAACCAAAATTGATAAAGATCACCAGCACAGATGACAAGAAATTAATAAGTTTTTATTTTATACCTTTCTCGTTCTGGTGAATGCAAACTAGTATCTGGTCTCAAGCAGTTGGTACTAGCACTCCTAGCCCTGTCAAGGGAGGGCTGTAGTTCACTAGTGCCAGTGCATTGCATCCAATGGTAGAAGAGAAAGAAAAAGAAAACAAAGAAAGGAATACAATGTTAGATATTAACTCATAAAATAATGTTTTCTTTACAGAAAATGTAGAATCACAATGATTTAATTAAGGAAAACGTAAAAGAGCTGACTGGATGACAGTGCCAAGATTTGTTTAGAAAATAAAAGCAAACAAAACACTGCTAGAAATTTTTTGCTGAGATCGTTGAAATGTTTAAAACTGAATGAGAAAGAACAACATCCACTTGTAAGAAAGTGGAATGAGAAATACCAGACAGTAAATTTAAATCCTTGTTAACAGCAGTAATCCGTAGGCCAACATAAAAGGATGTGATACACTACGTATTATGTGAAACCACTGAACAGTGAAGCTCATTTATTCTTCAAATCCATATAAGATACTAAACAGGAGGGGAAAATTAATCCTAAGTTTCTTACCTAACCAGTAGATCATCTCCAAATTTCAGTATTCGTGAATTAAGGCAATCACGAAGGAGTGAAATATCCTGTCTAATCACTGATTTGGTCCTGGCACATGCAGGAATAGTTGAGCTTTGTAAATTAAAATTATTTGAACTAAATGGAAACAAATTTGACATGTAACCAAAATCAGATACATAAACAAAATAATGTAACAAAGAAAACCATGCAACAAATAATTTTAACAGTGAAGAAAAGTCTACCTAATACAAGAAGTGGTTTGGTTTTACTTCTTTTTGTAATGTAGGGGTTAATTTAGACAGCTATATGACATTATTTTAAGATGATATTCCTTATCTCTCAGTTATAAAAACTGTAGAAAATATTTCATATTTTTTTTATTTAACGAGGCAAGACTATTTGTTTTTTAAAAAGGAACTAACTACTTAAAGCTTACTCTGAACACTTCTTACCTGTATAGGTTCCAATGAGTACCATTTGCTAGTAAAGGCATCTTGGGTGGTAACGTTTTATAGTGCCTAACAGAACTTCTTGAATATGGTGGAATGGAAAAGAAAAAAGAACAACACAAAAACATGCCAGAAATAAAAAGACAGGTAAAGATAAGGCAAGACTGACCAGAACGTAAAATAAACGCATAATATTCTACTATATTTAATAGCTGTAACGAGTAGATTTCTCAATATATGTTTTTTCTCAACTCAACTACTGTGACAGCTAACTGGGGACAAATTTTTGTATTTACATTTTTGGTATTACAGGCCATGAACTCATGACAATACTAATACAACTCAGATTTGTTTTCCTTGTAATGAAAGTAATCTAACTTCCATTTTTAGAGATTTTTAATTAAAATATACAAGCGGTTGTAAAGGATTAGGTTGTTATTAAACTTGTTGTTTATTCTCTCGGTAATGCCTCATTTAGACCTACAGAGACTTTAACCTCTTCAGTAGCTAACCATGAAAAGCTTGCTAAAACAGTGATATATAGCCTCATAAACACAATTATAGATGTATTACACCTGACATTTTTGAATGTGGAAGTCTTTTTGAAGTGCTGTATCAGCTTCAAAATCTAACAGTAATTAAGTGCTATTAATAATAAGCTAATTAAAAAAAACCTAGGAGATCTACTACATCAGCCAGCACAGCAGCACTCTGAGATGTATATGACAACTGTCTAATATCATCACCTAGTGTACATGAGATTTTAGAACAGGAAATGTTTGCTTTGTTATCCAGCTCTACCCAATGAACAAAGGAGAAATTTAAAGGCAGACAGAGGCTGGCAAATGGGAATCATGGCCATTTAATGGTTAAGGGTTAATAATCAAGTTCTAACAATTTTCCACATACCCTACAAGGACACAGCTGTGGTGCTATTAGCAGAAGGACCAGCAGCCTTGAGGATTTTGCAGCTTCAGGAACAGCCCGTCTCAATAGGACATTTTAATTCCTATTAAGGCCTGGACCTAGTCACAGCAGATCAACATTACAAACTTGGCTGTGTCACAGACAGATCAAACAGCTCTCTGCCTGGAAACCCCAGTGTTTGTAAAACCCTGAAGTATTTAACAGCGGAGCTTTGATCCTTCTTGTACAGGTTTAGCAGTCACGCTACTGACAGCTCTGCCAGAGGTCACTGTGACGTTGCAAAGTTGGAATAAAGGAATGGCTGTCTATCAGGTCAATCCTGGCATACCAGCAGATACTACCAATCAAAGTGGGTGTGACCTAAGACATGGACTCTGATCATCCATGGTCTATGGCATACCTTTCCACCGCTTCTGCTATTAGTCCATAATTGCATACAGATGGACAGGATGGACAGCTGGGACTAATACTATTCTAAACTCATGTATTAAACTAACCATATATCTTAACTCTGTAGCTTGGACTATCTCATATTAATACTTCTTTCATTTAACATGAAACCCTTAACATTTCTTTCCCATTTTAAGCTGAAGCTGTCTCAACAAATAAAACATTACTCAGAAAGCTGTCTAGAAAACAAGGATAAAGTCTTACAACGTTTCTAACATGAATAAATGCCAGGCCAGTAAAAACGAGAAAGGGCAAAAGATGGAGACCAATGTGCAGACCCAATTTTTGTTGAAAAGATTTTTGAGAGTATTCAGTCAGGGACAGATATTGGAAATTTTCTGGGTAGTATTTAAACTTGGATTAGGCTGTGTAAGCCTCAGAGTTAAATTTAAAAATCAATCTATTGTCTTCTATTGCCCCTATATTCACCTTCAATACATTATTAAAAGTATCATTCTGTTTTATAGTATACCAGTACTTCTATTTTAAAGAGGTGGATTCGTTACTTTCTTGATCATAAAAAATAACAGCAATAATTAGAATAAGGAAAAAGGCAAGAAAGGGCTGTACTCTCTGAATTCAGTGTTGCTCTCACATAACTATTGCTGCCCATGCACAACTTTTAGCTGGTTAACTGGCCAGATTCGTTAGCAGATTTGTAAAACTATTGGAAATATATAGTGGCTGGGCAAAGTGCATCATAAGTTCATAATACAATATTTACTTCATGAATTAAGTGAGAATTTAAGCATTGCACAATTTGAATGAAAACTATAATCTTTAAGAGGAAAAGGAAGAAGCACAATGCTGAGGGCGGGGAGAAGTCATAGAAGATGCAGCAGAAAGAGAAAGGCCATCGGATAGAGTCAGGAAAAATTGCTATTATATGATGATAAATTGACATAAAACAACAGGGAGTGAAATAAATGATTAAACTTTAAAACCTAAAACGTTGAGGAAAAAGCTTTTATAGCTGAACTATGAGAATGAAACTCTTTCTACTGATAATAAAAACTTACATTTTAACTAAATTTAAATTTTAATTTAACAGCTTCACTGATGCACAAATTTTTCGGAAGTTTTCATATTTATTATTTTCCCTTTATACTGCTGTGCCTTATAAAAGAATTTTATCACAGCATCTTTGATGCTGTTTCTAATTCAATAAAGAGAATTAAAGTAACTCAAGGCATATTAAAAAAACCCTACCCTGTAGGGGAAAATCCTACACCAAGGAAATTAATAACTCATTAGACTACACAGCTTTAAAAGTTTGACAGTTTTAAACATATAGCACTGACGTAAAACTCTTAGCAACGACCAGATCTCAAACAGAAAAATGGTTAACTACTTGGCTGAAGTAGTAGAAGGGTTAACTAGTTCACCTTCAATCTCGATTTTTACTGATTCTAACTGGAAGATTTTCTACACAATCTGACATGCATTTTTGAGAAAGTTAACAGATGTGTGGCAAAAAAAAAAAGGCAGGGGGGCAAAATTAGATTTGTTAGGTAAAGATATTTCAGTGCCTTTCAGTTTGACAATGTTCGGAACAGGTGAGTCAGAGCGCTCCAAGTTTTGGAACGAAAGATTAATGAAGATTGAAGATGAGCCCAAACTATAAAATTTATGCCTGGATCTAATTTATAGCACAATTCGTAGATGCAAAACCAAATAATACGAGACCCCTCAAATCTGGGGTTCCCAGTGAGCCCTCATTAATCACTGTTCTTTCCTCTACAAGTGACTAAAATCAGAATGAGATCAGGTATCACAGCAAGTAGACTGTTGGCTTGTGCGTGGCTGTAACATAAACATTAAAATGCAAATAAAAGAACACATAAAAACAACTAAAAAGAAATGTTTGAAATTATAACAACACTGTCATGCACTAAGAGACCAGGATTTCTGTGACTAGACAGAATCTACCACAAAATACAACTGCAAAATCAGAACTCCTTCACCTGCTTTAACCCTTTAATTACTACTGAAGTTCACAAACATACACACACATCTCCATCTGAATCAAAATGAACAAAAAAGAATAACTGACACCTGGATCACAACGTACTAGGAAGTTCTTTACTTACTGGGACTAAGTACTACTATGGAAAAAAGTTGGGCACACGAAGTATAGACAACTAACCAGAAGTGTTCATGATTACCGAATTCCTGTATTTACCTGATGGTATGTAGGCACTCTGCACTTCTTCCTCGTTTTGCTCTGGGCAGCATAAGAAGCTCACTGCACAGACAGGATGAGTGGTGAGTGAAACAGATATAATTATGAAGCATTAGATGACATGGGTTATGCCAATGATATGCAAATGAAAACATAAAAAGAAACAAGAAGCTTCCACCCAGATAAATAGCCTGATAATGTTCAAACCCAGACTGTACTTCTCAAAGAATACGAGCCAAAAAATGCCTGTGATAACTACATTTTCAACAAATTCCTTTTAGTGTGGCACTTAATTTTGTGGGATTTCTCCTTTTGAAATTCAGAACCACTCTTTCAGAACTCTTCATGACAAAAGAGATCTATAAAACAGCTACATTTCTCTAATAATGTCCTTTCTCATGAACTAATTAATGTAGAAATACTTTAGGGAAAAAAAAAGAATTATGCTTGTTGTTTTGGGGTTTTTTGTTGTTTTTTTTTTCTTCATAAGCCACAAAAACATACATGAAATAGCAGAGAGGTTTTGCTACTAATTTACTGCAGATTGGTTTATCGGAAGAGTAGCCAGTCACCCTTTCGGGAAAAAACAAAAATATAAGTTCACTGAGAATATTATTTTTGGACAAATATAAATTCTGACTTATAGCTCTTGACAGTATTTTGTAATGCAATCCTAAAGAAACAAAAAAATTGCTAATCAGCCATCAGACTTTTTGTTTCTTATTATTTCCAATTGAAAAAGTCAGCCGCCTAATTCTATTTTTCCTTTACTGTAATCAAACACATGCTACAGCCAGCAAGATGGTATAATTAATACATATTTATGCCTATGGTACATATGACTGTGATATGAAATATCCCTTGAATTAATCTTGTAGTTTTACGCACTTCAACACAATCAGAAAGACCAAGCTCCAAACCTCCTGATTATTGTAGATATGAAATTAAAGCTAAACTTCATGGAAACATGCTATTTTAAAAGAAGCAGGGAATCATATGAAGTACTATGGTGACAAAGAGAGAAAAGATTACAAAATAGATAAAGCAGCAGTTCTTCAATGTGTTTTGTTCTTCATGCCATTATAAAATGACCCATTTAATTAACGCAGTATAAGCAATATTTATATAAAATTCTAAACCGGGCAGCTTGAAATAATGGCTTATGAGTCAAATATGAAATTTAAGTTTGCATCTGAACAACTGGAACAACTAGCCTGATTTTGATGCAACAAAAACTATTAAACTATTGTTTGTTGAGGTTTTTTTAAGCAAAATTTCCATTCATAAACTCAGAGCACTGACAGAATTTATATGCAGGTTTCCAAATGAAAAATAAACAAGCGTTTTAGGAAAAAAAGTCACCATTTTCTTAAGAGTTGTGAAGTAGATGCAAAGTCACATTAAATCATAGGGCACTCTGTTAATAGCTACTCTACCTTTGCTAAGTCAAACAGTATCTATTTTAACTGGCCCATGGCAAACAGTAAAACAAAATACATCCAGAAAAGGGATCTAAAATATCAAATCCACCATGAAATCTTCAAGTTAAAAAAAACAAAGTGAAAGAATCCATCACAGAAGATACTCACAGTTCTATAACAAATTAAGTCTGGTTTGGAGACATTTAAAATAAAGATTATTATTCTAAAACGAGTGTTTTCTAATGTGAGGACTAAAATACTCACATTAACAGATTTTCTTTAGGAAGAAAAGCAACATTAAAAAAAAATGAAAAGGGCCATGCCCTTGAAAATTGGATGATGATCCTAAATTAGGAGCTAAATATACTGCTTAGCTGGATTTCCATCGAAAAGCTTTTCCTAACAGATTTATATATATCAATATTATAAATACAAATACATTTGTATTTATGTAAACAAATATATATAAAAGGTAAAGCAGACAAATCAATTCCATTGGACATTTATCACACCAGATGCTTTAGGAAGAGACTGTAATAACTAATCTTACAAAGATCTATTCAGAATATTCAATATTAATTTGGGACCAATAACAGATCATTGAGAAAATGATCAAATGTAATCAGTAACTGTAATTTCTGCCATGTAACTACTGGATAATTACTCACCTTTCAAACCAAGTTTATGTCAGGTATCTACACAAATGTACTTGTTTAGATGAAGGGTTCAGTAAATGAACAACACATAATACTTACACTACTATTGATACTAATACGTAATACTAAATAAAGATTTTTTTTTCTTAAATCCTTGGATGTGACAGAAAATCTTCAAGAAAAGCTGGTTTTGATCTTCCCTATGATGCTGCTCTTATGTACTGAAAGACAGTGAAACCTACAAGAGTTAAACAGTCTCTACAACTAAAGAAACCTGGGGGAAAGATGAAAAAGCAAATGGGAAAAAGTAGACCACTGCAGACAAGATTATTACTCAAGGAGAGTAAGTACATGGACCCATCTTTAAATCCTGCAAATAAGCCATGTACATCTTTCATGTCTGATCTTTAAACTGCTGAAGAGTGTTTTCTGAACGTTGAAAAGAATGGAAGAGTGTGTCTTACTCCTCTGAAGAAACCCAGCAGCCCATTGCTGCTGTGGCTCTGGTCTGACGGCTCATCTCCAAGAAAGTCTCACTGCAAGCCTTTCCAAGCATAATGCATGCATATATCAGCATTTATATCATGGTTTGACGCTTTATTAGAAGAAAATTTTCTAGACAGTTAATATATTTATTTCTACTGACAAAAGCTACTTTTTAATGTCTCTTGCTCTTCAGATCTGCTGAATAAGAAATTGATTCAACAAATATATTCAAGAATCTTTTGAATATATCGCTACTTATAATTAATAACATGAAACTTTTGCAACAAGTGGAGACTACTTGAATTAGCTTAACTATAAATCTGACTACTATATTTAAAAAGCATTTGAATTAACCTCTGAAAGGAAATTCCATACAACTTAGACAATTCTGTATATAGTTCTTGCCTATAAAGTTGAATTTTTAAATCTTCCAAATAACTTATTAATTCCCATATGTATGTTATCACATTAAAAAAACAAAAGAGGCAAGATCATATACAAAACTGAACCAGTTTAACTGCAAAAGCCATCTGTTTTTCAATGTCAATGTTGCTTCAAAACTGGACAAAGAGTTCCAGAGATGTTTATGGTTTATTCTTTACATGTTTTCACATCACTATGACATGTATGTTCTATATTGAATCTACTTGATCATTTGGAAAGATTTTGTCATCTTTACTCATAAAAAATAGTAACAACAAAACCAAAAAAAAATTCCAAATATATTACTAGCACATTTGGTCGTATATGAATGGTAAAAGTTTGCCATTAAAGTTTAACTATACGATTTTTTTTGAAGTAAAAAGAAACAACCACCAAACATTGATAATCTTTGTGACTGTCATCATTGTGTTTCCCAAATACTGAACTGAAATATCTTTTTAAACTTTTTTCAGCTTTAAACTAATCAGACAATCTCACTTTCTTCCATATTATTAGAATATATTCCTAAATACCTGAAAACTATGCCTACTAGGAGAGACCAAGTACTCTCTTGTAGCCACTGCATGTATTCCAGGGAGAGATGTGTACGTGCCATCTACCTAAGATTGGAGAGTTTTACTAATTACATGCACCGCGACTACCTTTGCTATGCTTGGGTACTGCACCAAGTTCACCAGAATGTTACATAAGATACTGTGAGACTGCATATATAGATGTCCAAAATCTATAAGCACAGGAACGCAAATCATAGTGTATGCAACTTCCAACTAGCAGAAACGCATGCCTGGTATTTTGCTGGAAACTGAAACAGGTAACTTATATCTTGTCTCAGCTACAAGAATAGCTAGGGCATACATGTAGATTTATGGTTCTCTAGCAAAAATCTCCAGGCTTCATTCCTGAAACAAACAGCAGAATACTCTAGGACAAACACCCAAGAACCGTTAGTCTAGATACCTGCTATTACTGTCAACTCAGTGCACAGTTGTACCAAAAAAGAGGTATAGATAATTTAACCATGACACTAGATTTGTCAGTAAGGATGACTTCCTCCTTTCCCCATTACCATCAGTTGAGCTCCTACTGAACATTTGAAAATTAGGCAAATCGACAAAGACATTTCTAAACTTTTTTCCGAGTTCAGGCTCACGATGTACCTTTCTTGATCAGACAAATACTGACTATCCATGTCTCTGGATCTGTAATCAACTGGAGTTCTGGAGGCATCATGGTGTCTAGTTGGAGAACGTGATCTTCGCATTTGATGAATTTCATCTAAACTCCTGAAAGGCAAGAAATAAGTATGATAATCTTGCTTTCTCATAAATAACACAGCTTAATGGATTACAGTACAAGTTGATTGAAGGAAGTTTATAATCATTAAATTGTTAATATATGACTTCTAAAAATATATTGGACCTTAAGATTTAAAAAAAAACCCACCCCTAAGTATAGAAAGCAGCCATTTCTACCATATTTAGAAGTACATGCTTGTTTCTGTATACAATGATGGATTCAGTAATGGCATTTTCTAAGCCTGTTCTGAGATATCAGAAGAACTGATAATACCTCACATGAAATGTGAGGTTTTATGCATTTGTAGATTCACAGTCAGATTTCTATAGGGCTGATTTTGCCTGTCAACTTCTTGCAGGTATCTCCAAGTATTCTTTGAGAAATTCTGGGATAAGATATGGGAAACTGCAGCAGATTTTATCAGTCTCAAACTAAGTGTTAGACAAAAGAGGTATGACTTTGTATAAACGCAGGTGAGCTCTGATCTCCATGACAGCAATTTTCTCTCTTCACATGGAAAAGAACAAGAAAAGAAACTACTACATGAAGGGTAGATTCTTTCTTTAGTTTAATAACTGCCATTGGAACAAGCAGCATTAGTTTTTCAAAGTATAAAATTAAAGGATGGGTGGAATTGACTATGAAACATTTCATCTGTGAATCGTGTTTGTAGACAGAAAGATACAACAAGAGCACATATAATTGTTTGCAAAAGCAGAATGAGGAGCTGTCATTCCCTCTACTATAACATAAATGAGGCAAGGCCACACTTTGTTTTACGTGCAGCCATATCCTGCTATCTGTTAAGGATGTATTATTGAGAAATGCAACAGCAAGTGATTTGGTGGGGAGTGACTCACCAAATTTCATCTGTGAGAACTGATGTAACAGAGGGAGGTGCATGCAGGGACTTAAGAAGCACACAACATTTCAACACACAAGAACAGTATATATGGCATGGAGGATGGAAAGGAAAAAGTAAGATCATCAGAATTCTCAACTGGGAGGGGAAGCTGGTTTTCCAGAATATACCATCATTTCAAATGACATCTTAATACCAGATGTCTGGTATTAAGTGATCAGTGAAGGAACTCCAAAAAAACAGACACGTAAATGATGGATAGGGACAGTACTCTAGCATAGAATTATGTACACAAAATTCATCTAAAAAGGGTAGATTTTCAGTAAACTACCACAGCTAGTGGGCAATAACATTGCTAGTGTAACACTTCAACCTCTTGCAGTAACTGAAGAACTATGTTTCCTAGAAATTGGAGGAAAGGAAAACTAGTAAAAAATGGCTGATTTTGAAGGTTCCATGAGAGACTGCACGAGAAGCTTATTGCCCTGCACAACAAAACAGTGTGCTTAAACAGTCTTTATGGCACTATTCAAAAGAATCATAAAGCATGCAAATGAGAATCTCAAAAAGGATCCTCCTATTAATACTTTGTCTATTAAAAGCAGTAAATGTGAAAAACAGAGGTTTATGAATCACTATCTGATTCTGTAAAGTATTTTTCACTTCTTCCATTAAAAATGTCACATTATAAATACAGTTGGTAATTTTAGCTTGCTGTTACTTCAAAATTAGTTCAATTCATAGTGATTATACAGTTTGTACATGCCACTACTTATTACCCTACAAATATGTTTGAGTGGTTTCATTCAAGATTCAGCCACTGACTGAAAACACATTTCCAAACCTATGTGTTAGTTAGGGTACACAGATGATGAATCACAGAGAAAGTATCAGTAAAAAGAGATAAGTCTTACAAAGTTACAACTCATCCCATGAATGCTCTTGAATGGTTAATAAAAGCATACATTAAGTTCAAATACTACACTGATGAATTCAGATACAAAAGAAGTTTTAAAATAGTGAAAAAATGCTGAACAAGAGAAAAATTAATAACAACATTATACAAACTTGAAATCATCGAGTGTTTCACTAACTTGTGATGCCTACCTCTGTAACGGCACATTTGGTAAACGTGAACGGGTCCTGCCCTGATCGTCGCCACGGTGAGGAGATACAGATCGTGAACGATGATGTGTTGTTCTTTGCTGTTCTGGCACAGTTAGCGTTGTAGATTTACTTTCTCTAGTACTAGATCTATAACCTACTGGCAAGAGGGCAACAAAAGGAAATTAGAGAGTGAAAGTCCGGGTTTGGAACGAATTCAGATGGTTAGTCCTTCCAGGAACACACATCTAAACGCTTACACAACTCTCAAGTCATCATTCAGCTGTTGTACATCCCGACATATCATGCAGCCAGGATAAATTACTAGCATTACCTTTAAACGTCTACAAGTACAGAGACAGAGAAACTGAGATGATTTTCATTACGTACTGGAAGATGTGGAGGAAAGGACTGAAATAGTTTTCTGACTTGAGGAAGAGTGCCCAGAGTAACTCGTATTTCAAAATTGTCATACAGTAGCAAATATTTGAAAGGAATCCAAGCAATGTCGGTTTACCTCATCTAACAAATGGAGAAGGCATGCTTGTGTACAACAGCACAGACTCCTCCAGGACTGCTCATATATAAACCATCCCTCTGATTCTTGTTCTCCTGCTGAACTTGGCCAAAGCCAATGATCTGGGTTTAGCTGGGAAAGAGTTAACTTTTTCATGGGAAGCTGAGAGGGGACCCAGCCTGGCCAGGGGGCTATTTGATACCATGTGAGTCATGCTCAGAGTATATACTGGGGGAGTTAGCCGGGAGAGGGGCGTTCCCTTTGCGGGTCCTGGCCTTAGTTCCTGGTTCTGCATGGTGAGCAGTTGTAGCACTCGTTTGGTATTGTTCTTGTACTAGTATTATTGTAGTTATTATCCTTTCTTGTTTTTCTTGTACTGTTCTATTAAATTGTCCTTATCCCAACCCACCAGTTTTGCCCTTTTCTCCTGAGTTTCTTTTCCTTGCCACACTGAGTGGGAGGAGTGAGTGAGCGGTGGCGTGGTAGCTTAGCTGCTGGCTGGGCTAAACCATGACGGCCACCTACTTTGAGAAATTACAAGCATTTAGAGTATATTGTATAGCAGAATATTGGGTGTTGCATACTCTGCAGAACACCCTTTCCAAATGCTATGAATGAGCTGCAAAGTTTCTTGTAGTTCTTTTACACAGAATTAAAAAAAAAAAATCAGCAGAATCTTAGTATGTTTTAAAGCATTGATATTCCTGTGCCTTTTTCCATGTAGCACAGTTTGCCTTGTTATACACTTCGAGTTCCATCCTAAAATAGACAATGAAGCTAAATAAGATGAACAACTTTGAAAAGGTGCTTGTTATCTTTCCAAAAGAGCCTAAGGAGATTTGCTTAGACTTCAGTTGCTCACTTCTAGACATTTAAATTAGATTACAAGAATCCCTTGACAGAAAATCCCTTAATGACAGAAAGGGTAAACTCTTAAGTCACCTCTTATTGACTTCACAAATTATTGTTTAGATTCCAAAATAGTCATTTTGCTGCTTTTCTAAACTTAGGTAGCGTTAAGTTCCTGTAATGTGTTGTTTTTCTCAGCTAAAAAACCAGCCTGAATCAGAAATCTTCTTTCCATGTAGGAAAAGACTATGATTTAGTCACTCAATTGTCAATTGGATAAAAAAAATTGCATTTTTTATGGATCTTGTTATAGAGTTTCAAGTTTGTTGGTTTTTTTTCTTCAAATTTTGAATAATTTGTATAATTCTTGTAGTTCTTCTCTGATCTTCTACCAAACTCTTACAGCCCTCTTAAAAGTGTGGCTCATACACAGAGTCTGCATTAGACTTGGTCATGTATTACAATGACACTTAATAACCTGCTTAGCTGCAAGTCTGATCCCTGATCACAAACATCAAGGAAGCATTCATGCTTTTTTCCCAAATTGTGCATCAGTTTACCAACACATTCTAAGGGACATGTACCTTATCTGAATGCATTATCTCATTATTAGACGTGGAGGAAACCACTTTGTTAAAACAGTGATAAGTAATCCTAAAATAAGAGTATCTTCCACCATAGAACAGATTCATCGCAGTAACATAAAACTGAGAACACAGATCTACTAGATGATGCATTTTATCATTCAAGGAACTCTTAAGACTGTTTTCCCTGATTATACAGCTTATAATATCACAGCCTCCAGAACTGTGTCCACCTTTTATACAGTACTGAACAAATTAGAAAAAGTTATCCAAAGAAAACAGAACACCACCTAAGTGCTGTAGTATCCTACAGTAGCTTTCAGACTTACACCGGCTTTACAGTAACTTCAGTAAATAAAAAAAGATTAGCTTCAATAATTTCTTGTTATCTTTAATATATTTACCACTCAAATAGGAGGAGGAAGGCAGATAGGAAGGAGACAATGTTGACAAAAAGATGATTAGACAGTTTTACTACAGACCTTCTGATTACTGTCAGCTAGAAAACATATGCAGAAAGAACCCTGCAAGTTCTGCTATCATTTTATCTAACTTGAATGTTTTTTACTTCGTAGTATAGTGGCTAGTGTGAAAATATAGGAAATAATTTTTTTCTTCCATTTCTTGAAGGAGAGGGGTGGGATGAAGTTAATAAATTAGGGAAATAAGCAGCACTATGAGTATTGATAGATCTTAGAGAGTAGGATTTGGCCCAAAGAAAAGCACTTGTAATAAGGAAATATCATGTAGCTCAGAAACAAACATATGGGACCATAATGTTGAATGTACATGTATGCTGTTCTCAAACAACACTGAGTTAGACATGTCAAACAAAAATAATGAACATAATTTAATATTTAAAATGTGACATCACTCAAATTTGAGGAAGGTGGGGGCTATTGCTTGAAAACTGGAGAAAAGGTTTGGGAGAGCTCGCTTGCAGCTACAAAAGAGAGCTCATTAGCAGATAAAAAAACAGCAAATGCTTGCCACTTGAAAAGCATTTTTAATAGCAAAGCTGTACTGAGTACTGACTGTAAAATACACCTGTAAAAGTTGATAGCATGCATGAAAGTATCTATCGAGGTTTATCAGCCTTTTAACAAAGGACCACTCCAATGTTTCACAGATTTTGATGTACTGTGATGCTGGAGTACATTACCTGCCGAAAAAGTGTTTCAAAGTTGTGTAATAAAACTAGAAAGAAACATGAGGATCTCCCTGATCTCAGGATGAGGACTAGGTGCAAATTTTGAAGCAAAAAAGGGACTCCTTCAGCACTTCAATGGAGATTCTCTCATCTCATGTACTAAGGCTGCTGCAGAAAATGTCAGGTTTGTTGTCAGAGAAAGAAAAAAGACAACACATGACAAAAGCTGGATATGTTCGCTTTCCCAGGATAACTGAATCTAAGCTGTATGTGCTAAAAGATATTTCATTTTCCAAACAAGCTTGTTTTCGATAAAATCCTGCCATCTCTATCAGAAGAAACACTAGCTTACATTTAATCAATACTAAAATAAAAGAAATTTAAAAGATCGTTCCAAGCTTTAGGCAACTGTACTGAAATACACATAATTTAAATATAAAAAAATCTAAACATAAGTTTCAATTTAAAATATATTTCTAGAGTATCTCTAGTTTGCCTAAAACAAAACACCTAGGATTATCCTGCACACTTAAAAATCTGGTATAGAAAAGATGATTTTATCCTATATATTCTTCACAACCAAGCTATCCAGGGAACAATATCTGAAACTTGTGCATTGTGTGTACACAAAGCTTACAGAACAGACAGAACAACAGCAATTCACATTTATCCTAAGTATTAGCTCAAGTATTGTCCAGTCGGTTAAATTGCATCCGTACTTCCATAGTGACAGTGACAGCAACAGTAACATTTCCTCGTATCCTCAAAGACAAAAGCTCTGTGCTCTCCAGAGTGAGCAGAGAATTTTTTTGCATGGACCAGCATGACAGCAGCAATCAAGCTTACGGTAGTTTATGCGGAATAAGTTTCTCAGTTGCTCATGGGAAACTGTCAGGTGTGACATGAAGTGGAAGCGGGATGGATTATGAAAATGGTTCTAGCAAATGTTCGATACCAGAACTTCTGGGTTTTTTTATAGGTAACACAGACAACGACAAGGTGTTTTGTTGATGTCACCCTGTTGCTACAAGAGGAGGTAAGTAAAATGCAACCATTTATACGGATTACTTACGGTAGAAAAATAAATTGCTCTGAAGTTACCCATAGCATAAGCAATACAGCTCATTAAAAACACCCTTTGAGATATTGCCAGCTGCCAGCTTTTTTTCTTTTAAGTTAAGAAAGTTACTGAAGTTTTGTTAAAAGGATCAGGCTCAAAACATGTTCAGTTTTTATTAAATGCCTTACTGATCCTTTACCGACCCTTCCTATATACTTAGCATTGGTGAGGCCACTTCTGGAGTACTGGGCTCTCTAGTACAAGACAGACATGGAATTACTGGCATGAGTCCAGCTGAGGATCACAAAGATAATTAAGAGACTGGAGCATCTCTCATACAAGGAGAAGCTAAGAGATTTAAAATAATATTTTCTTCATGTAAATAGATGTGGGCATACCAAAAAAAACCTGTCAAAAATCAATTCTGTTAAAGCTGAGCTTCAAATTAAACTCACTTTCACCTGTTGATATAAACTCCTTTTATGAACAGTTCTGTGAGCTGATTTAAAAAAAAAATGATATGTATCCCTGCAAGATATTAATAATAAACAAGGACAGTACAATTATATGAAAGATAAGACATATTTGTGATATGATGAGGGAAAAATACTTTTCTTAAAATATTCTTGAAGTTATACAAGTACCATTATTTCTGAAGTAGCAGACTTTATTTCCATTGACAAGCAGTGATTCTTTGCAGCTGCTGAAACCTCTAGGAAAATAGTTTTCTTTGTTATTACTGAACGCTAATATTTCATTTGCCTTAGCAATTGGTAAAACATTTGAAATTATAGTTTTAAGGATTTCCAATGTTAGTTAAATTAGCCAAAATATTTTCATCAGTCCTCTTTTAGCTTATGGTGGCGATCAAGTGAACTTTCGTGCTTCTACATTTTGCAGTTATGTGTCTGTTTTTTAGAAAATAAGCAATAATCTTTGTGAAAATCTTGAGATATTAAGAAGGCAAAATAACTTCCTTCTCTTCTGAATATTTCGAGAAAAGGAATAAATTAACAACTGTAAGAATATACCTTTAGTAAAGACAGAGCTTATTTATCATATATAAGCACCACAGTGGGTAACATTCACAAGGAAGTGGTAAAGGAAGGAAAAGGGGCTTTAAAAGGAAACATTTCCTTTTGTATCACATGTTGTAAACTCTATTTTGATATTCTTTCTTCTGTTGAGAAAGAATATCTAGACTAATCTAGGTGATGCCAATAGAGGCTATGCCAAAACGGTCTGAGAGTGCACCTGAGCTGCATCATCATCCTACATTATGGGGAAATACCGATATCCATCGTTCCCTCCCACACGCATACCTTGCAGGAGAATGAGTGGGAAATCGGGACCAGACAAGAGCTGCAGTGCACTCTGGTGAGGTCCATGGTGTTGTGGGGCAGTAGGAGGGAAGGGGTAAAGACCCTGCAGCACAAGAAGAAACTTGCATGCAACTTAGTTTTAACAGAGGAGACTGTTAGATGGAGAAGATACAGTACTATTCATTCAGTGAAAATGAAGGTAGCAGCCCAAAGTCTTAGATGATTTAGCCATGTGATAAGTAAGGAAGGTTGGATGGGAGGGTAGAAATGCATATCTGAACTTGGTGCCCAGGCAGTTCGTGAATCTGTGCCTAAGATTCTCAAGTAATTCAGCAGACTTTTTAGACCATTTAAGAATTAGGTTGCACCTGCAAACAAAATCTCCACATTTATATGTACATCCACTTCACATATGAATCACAAACAGTAGAACTCAACTCACAATTGCCAAACAAATATATCCATTAAACTCAAAGGACAAGAATTTGTGCTTGGTCAGGTCAGCCGACAGATTGTTTCTGATTAGATGGACTCCAGAAGGAGTTTCCTCACCAGGCCCTTTGAGTTTCAGTTTAGAGAGTCTCAGCTCATTGTAAATCCTATTGCTATAGATCAGATCTTGCCATTTTCTACAGTGATCATAGAATCATGGAATCATAGAATGGTTAGGGCTGGAAGGGACCTTCAAAGGTCATCTAGTCCAACCCCCCTGCAAGGAACAGGGATATCTCCAACTAGATCAGGTTGCTCAGGGCCTCGTCCAACCTGGCCTTGAACGTCTCCAAGGATGGAGCATCCACCACCTCTCTGGGCAACCTGTTCCAGTGTTCTACAACTCTCATGGTAAAAAATTTTTTCCTAATATCCAACCTGAATCTACCTCCCTCTATTTTAAAACCATTACCCCTTGTCCTATCACAACAGGCCCTCCTGAACAGACTCTCCCCATCTTTCTTGTAGGCCCCTTTGAGGTACTGGAAGACCGCTATAAGGTCACCCCGGAGCCTCCTCTTCTCCAGGCTGAAGAGCCCCAACTCTTTCAGCCTTAGTGATCTCTAAGAAAGCCTGGACCCATGCATTCCTCAAAGGCGCACCTGAGCATGCACAGTCCCAAGAAATTTCCATAAGAATCAGTTACTCAAGTGCTGACCCAGTGAATAGAGTCCAATGCATTCAGCTGAATATTTTTGAATGTTTCCTGTCAGAAGGAAAACGGTTTAATTCAAAGAGCAAATGGATGCCTTGAAGAACTGGCAGCTGAAAAAAAGCCCCAGTTCTTCGTATAGTATACTGAAACCTTAAACTTAAGTCTATACAGACATGCCAGTATCTATGTTGCCAACTAAAAAAATTCATTAATAAACAGGAAAAATATTTAGAACCTATAATTTATTTTAATTTTAAATGTTCACTCTCTCAGCTGATGTAAAAATATCAACATTAATCACTTCAGTAAAGCGAATATCATTTTTACTAGACCAACCTGAACAAATTTCCCTCTCAGTAACTTAGATGGTAACTGTATTAAAGTAAGGAAAGAACTCAATCTACATCAAAGGAAGGAGAATTTGGCTCAGTAACCAAAATGATATTGGGTTAATAAAATATGTGAGTTATTTGTAAGGTTATATACTGAACAAATAAATTGTCAGATTATTTTAAACACAGATCAGGAAGATAGAAAGCTTTCCAAATCCCACCATGATTTAATTCAGCGATTTTCATGAGGGAGTTCCTCAGAAAAACTGATTTAGTGCTGGCAATGGCATAGTGACTCTTCACTTAGTTTGGGACAATTGGGAAACATATTCATCTGACTTGTGGCAATAGTTGAATAGAAGTAAAAAAATGTGGTATCCATAATGATCCTCTAGATTTTCAGTTATGTAAGGAATGCTGAACTAAAAGTCAAACCATGATAATGTCTACAAGTATGCATTTATGAACATTTAGGGTAATGATAGTTCATGAAGGCTTATGAAAACTATAAAAGATATAGCCATGCTGCATGCATCTTAATCTACTGCCATGCATTCTCAATAAAGTCCATGGGAGATTGCATTATATCTAAGTTTCAAGCAAAAAACAAAATAAAAAAAACCTTGCAATCAACACTGAAATCTTAATTACTATTTTTAAATTATGTTTAAAATTTGATTTATATTTTAAATAATGCTTGGAACATTATGCAGTAAACAATTAAATAATGTGAACCATCCAGTGGTTCACATATGAAGAATGGTATGTAAAAGAAATATCAATGAATGAATAGTAGAATCTTGTAATTGACCATGACTTAGGACAGGTAACGGAATAATCAGGAAAACCGTTTTTTTCACAATGCACTCTCCGAAACCAGTATCCTCAATATTCCAAAATGTTATAAAGAAAAAAAAAAAAACAAACAAGCAAAAAAGAAGAAGAAGAAGAAGAAAGCAGGACCATGCTGTTCACCCACGCACCTGGAGGAACAACTCCAATACCATCATCAACATCATAATCTGAGATGTCACTATCACTGATTGGCCGAGATCCTGCACAACAGTAAGGTAAACAAATACCTGAACATCTGGTCGTGTTATCAAACGTAAATATATGTTCATTTAACATACTACTGAAATTAAAAAGATGATTTTAAGTCTAAACAACAGAGGAGGAGAACTGAAAACTGCAGTAACTGACACTGATGCCTCACAAGACAGCTGAGCCAATTTAATGTCTTACAGCTGCTGCAGCCTCCTTTCCCCTTCTCCTTCCCTCGAGTCCTCAGTAATCCTCTGCCAGCATAGTTTATCTCACTAAACCAGCAAAAAGTTAACTCAAATAAAGAAAAAAAACCCCCACTTTTGTGCTATTTCAGTGAGTAAGCTGAGTCAGCTTGCTGAACAGGAAAGGAGAGGTGGCAGCGTATGGTGAGAGAGGGGAAAAGGAAACAGCACTGCCAGCTTTTAAAAAAGTTCAAATATTTCCTGAAAACTAACCTTTAATTTGCTCTCTCTATACATATCCTCACGCAGCAATTACAGCAGTATCACATTTTTATAATTCATTCCTGAATGTGCACCAATTTCCTACACATTGGCTGGAATGAATGACTTTCATGTTTAAGAAAAATCAGAAAAATAGCTTTGAAACATATTTTAAAATAATTCCCTACATCCTTCTTATTTCTAAATAAATCTTTAATTACTTTAAATGAACAGAGAAGCTACAATATTCAAATATTTCAATATATTCATTATTTTAATATGCCTCATACAAACCTTATATCAGACTCATCAAAACAACTGTACCTCCCAAATAAACACATATAATTTCTCCTTGCTGCAAAAGACACTTCTCATCTGAATGTATATTGGAGGTTGAGACTAACTTTATGATGAAAAGTGTTTTTAAGCCTCGCAAGTCTTTAAGGACTTTCTGTTTTTAAATAAGAAGCTTTTAAATATTAAAAAAAGTATCGAATAATGATGAACCCCATCTTTCTATTTAAAAGGAAATTTATGCAAACAAATGTTTGAACAATTTTGTTTTGTTAGTGAAAACCAAACCAATTCCAACAGGTTTCACGTACTTGAAAGTTATGCATCACAGGTGAAAAGCTGCCACATCATAATGTCATAATTTGCATTTCTTCTCTGCCACACATTTTCATTATGTTCAAAGACTATGAAACAGTATTTTTATCTTATATTTGAAACTTAAATACCATTACACCATATCCAGCATTTCTACTTTAAAATTTAAAAGAGATGAATGGAATTGGGACCTACTTTGTAATTTTTTGCTAGTGCTTTCTCCACCATGAACATGTCTTCTTGGCATGAAAGGTGATGGCTGAGGCAGAGGTAGTGAAGATTCATCATGTGTCTGTAGCTTATACCAATGTGGTTCATCATCTAAAAGTGCTGTCTCCAGCTCTATAAGAATCTAGTAGAAAAATTATCAGGTTTTAATTTTACTTTCACGGCACACATACGCAAAAACATATATAAAATATATATGTACATGTATTCAAAATCAAACAATGAACTCGGGAGAAATGTGACTGTATGTATCACCTCTCCAAGAAATTCACTTTCTTCTTCTTGTACTCTTGGTTGATCCCATACGGTTATTTCAAGCATTCGTTCTCTAAAATCTCTACGATGTACATGTGAGTAGAGAAAAGTTTGGTTCCATTTTGGCTCTAGACTTTTCTTTACTGTTTTGGTCCTCCTTTTACTCTTATCGCTGAAACATAAATATTTGTTGTAAATTGTCCATAGAGATAAATCACAAAACGCCATCTACTCATCAGAACTTAATGTTTTCATTCTTTCTGATCTGGTAACGTTTAAAAAAGAAAAGTATTTGCTGTACAGTGGATCACATTCATCCAAAACTCCACAAAGTTAATTTGACACTGACTTGCACGATTCAAGCACAATTTTTTGTTATAATTAATCTAACTATAATGAGTTATAAAAATGAATTATTTACTTCATAAGCATTCATTTAAAAGTTGATTCAATACATAATTTTCTAAACTGAAATACTGCTACCTTCTGTCTGGAAGAAAATACATTTTTACATAGGGATTCCTGGGGCGTCCATCTACTCTTGGTGGCAAATCTGTTGCTTGTAAAACATTCACTATTAACTGATGTCCCACTTTGTCGTACCACAGTTTAACCTACAAGAATCAAGTTACCAGAAAACATTACTGCAAATGGAGAAAAATCAGAATTTTCAGACTGCATTACATTAACCACAACTTAAAAGTAACCATTGCTTTTTCCAAGAGACAATGAGATATACTTTATTTCAAATCTCTTAATATTTAATCAAGTCAGATGGAAAAGATGATGGTATATACCAAAGACTTTTGTATTTACCGCAGCAGACTAAAATGCTGGTGCCTGATTATACTTACATTGTTTACTGTACTCGGGGCATAATCTTGTATCTGTGAGTGCATTTAAACCAGCACGTCTTAGCTCTGCATCTTAAAAGCTACATTCAAATAGGAAGCCCTGACTGCAGCTAAACTTGAGGCATAGTTGAAATCTATCTACCCTGATTTGTCACCTTGCAAATGTTGGTATGAAAAGTATAATACACAGCTAAATGATTTCTTAAGAGAAACTGTAACATTATGAATTTTTTGAGCCTGCTGTAGACTTACAAATTAATAAGATGAATATAACAAAATATAAGAATGTACAAAACAAAGTCTAAGTACTCACAGTGTATTTAACAAGCACAGCTCCATTTACTATTACAGACAGCTCCAGGATCTAATGTGTATCTAAATTAAAATGCATTACTGAACAGTGTAACTTAACAAATACACACCTCTTTAAATGTTCCCATAAAGAAGATTAAGGGGTACTATGCTACTTATCTGTGTGGATTACTGGCCATGTACAGAAGAGTCAGCATCTCCAAATTGAGGGTACAGGATGATAAGTTACAAGGCACTTTGACGGGCTCCTCTCAATGCAAATTCCTGCACTCTTTGGTGCATTAAGGCAACAACTACCTCTGCTGTGATTACAGGGATGGTTTGTGAGTGTGTACAGGGGGTCTTAAAAACATTTGAAAGATATTAGTCTTTACCACCAGCAGATGTTTCTCTTGACCTCCTAATAGACCTTGGGAATGTGGAGGGCTGAGGAACCAGCACTTCAACAGATTTTCATTAACAACTCAGGAAAAACAAAATATGCTCACAGAAAGCTGCCCTGGTAGGACTTGTGGTGCATCCCGTAGGGCTCCAGGGCTGGTTGGAGATATAACAGAAATAGAAGGCCTTTCCATCTTCTGAGATTCAAAAGAACTTGAACCTAAAAATAAATGAGAAACACATGAACTTTCCGTCCAAAGCTTTGAAGTGAATTTGGGTAACTTATGAATTCTTGTTCTTTGCATTGTGCTGCTCATATAGCAGTGACAAACCATACCAACGGTTCTAAATAAAATATTGTTCTCTGACAGAATTACACATTTCCATTCCAACCCAAACTATTCTATGATTCTATGATCTCAAATCTTTGGTGAATAAACCCACATCTGTTGTATGGATTATACTCCCATTAGCCTCTGAAATTTTATCTCCCAAGGAACTGGCACACAGAAAGGTACGCAGGACATGCATCTGACATGGAGGATGCTCCGGTACCTGCTGAACATCAGCAGTTCTCCACCAGAAAAGCAGAGCCCTAACTAATGAGATGAGCTCGTGACAAGTGTAACAGCACTCAGTGGCCCAACAAGACTGTCACAGAGAAGGTTTCTGGTTGCATCTCAGATAAGGCTCAGATAAGAAAGGACTGGGATCCATGGCCTTCACACACTGTAGCTGACACCATTCAAATAGGACTGTTAGAAAGAAAACTGCTTTTTTAAAGCACAATACACAAAAAATTCACCTAATTAATGTTTTCTGGTTAAGAAAAAGAGAAACAAGAACTCTGGACTTAAACTGGATGGTATAGGAGGTGAAATACTGACACCATTTGTACCTTTGGCAATCTCTTATACCTGTTTTCTCTCTTATGTTAGGGCAAGTAAATGACTGTTTTGGGCCACAGTGTATATACCAGTATGGCACTAACAACATAAGATCTACAAGAAAACAATAAAATCCTGCTAACATTTGAAATCTTTGATTTGAAATTCGATTTAACTAAATCTATATTGTTTCAAATTAAACACACAAGACCAGAACCCATTCAATTTTGTCATACAAAAACCTGGGAGCCAATGCGGTCTCCCAGTGCTCATCTCAGAAAATTCATAGGCAAAACGGTTGTGCTGGCTACAAGACCATGGTTAGTGAAAAGAACGAGGTATGTACTCACTAGACTCTAACGGGGGGTGAGAAGTCTCGGGAATCCGTGGAATATCACTAAAATGTGAATATACACATAGTAATTAGAAACAAAGGAGATGATCTTCTGCTGTGACAAATATGTTTCTGGGACACTTTTTTAGAAATATGGATCTGTTTTTGTTCTAATGGGTTACAAGGAAAGAAAGGGGAAATATTTAAAGACAAAATTTCCACCAGTATTCATGAAAATATTACTAATGCAAACTACTTCTTTCAAGTTAAGGAACTAGCAGACGTAACAACATGAGCACTACAATGTTAACATTGTGGATGGATTCCATGATACTTTTACAACCAGAACAATTAAGTTAGATATCTTTGAGGAAGAGAAAGGCAGCAAAAGGCAGTACAGCTACAGATGTTCAACTATTTTTTGGAGGAAAAAAATCCAAAAAATAAGACATAGATTAACTCACTAGTAATTTTTATATAAACGTCTCAAGGAGTTCACGGAATTAAACTGATGAAAATGTCTTATAACAACAAAAAGAAATAACAAATAACATTAGCAATGTTAAACAAACAAAATGGAAAAGCAAATAACAGCAATATTAAACAAGCAAAAGAATAATGCATTTCTTCAAAGGCTAAAAAGAAAATTCAAACCATATTGCCTTAGGTATGGATATTTTTCAACATACACATACTCAACACATATACAAGCATCAGCAAACTCAAACTAGTTAAGTCTACCAAAATTTTGCCATCAACAAATTTACTCTTCCAGCAAAATCTGGATGATGGTAGCTCCTGGCTCTCTTCTGTTCCCAGCAACCATTGAAAACACATTGCAATAGCAAGAAACGACAGTTATTGCACAAATGTTACCAAAGCAGCAGAGCAGGAAAATGGAAAAAAAGCTTTTCAGTGAATAACTTGAAAATATTTTCATCTACAGAAAATAATCCAAAATTGGAACTACAATAACATTTCTGAAGAACATTTACAAGACTTTAACTCTAAAGCTGAACATTTTGAAGGTAGTCAGGCATTTCTCTGTTCAGTGAAACACTATCTTGCTGATTCAGAAGTCAATAAAACTGACTCCTAGATATATAGAAGTCACTTATGAAAGAGAAACAGATACTTAAGTCAGAAAAGAAATGTGCCCAATCAATTAGTCTTAAATTCGCTTTTCACGTGCTGCAATTTAAACTTCTGGTGCCCAAGTTTTAAAAAAAGCTCCAAGTTAATGTCTCACATCAGCTTATCTCTCACATCACTAAACAAGAACATGCTTCTCTCTGCCTTGACTTTGTAATTCAAAAGTAATGTGTTTCCCCCAAACTCATGGAAATATAAATGCATTGCTCATTCTTGACATGGCATAGTACTGCTTCACAAATACATAAACAGATAAACGACCTGTTGCACAGCAGGGCTGCTGTGCAGACTTCTTCCTCTTAACATTTTCTCATTTTCCAGGGCAGAATTTCCAGGGAGATTCTCAGCAGTCTGAAATATTTACTTACCACATTCGAACTGATTTTCTGTTCAATATAACATTAAGTTTGTAAAATTTTTTTTTGTGCTAGAATATGAATGCTCTCATCTGCAGTCCAGCACTGTTCGTAATAACACCATGTGTAAGATATCTAAATGAAGGCTCATATGTGCAAGGAGTGTTTCAACATGAAAAGTGCAACCTACAGTGTCAAGTTTCATAATCCCTGGGTGGGTAAAGAAAGACACTAAAATGAATTTTGTTTGGATATTTTTCTGTATTGTCAACAATACAGTAGGAAAAAAAAAGGCTAAAAATAAGCCTCAAATATTAATTACATATATGAGCACTCAAGAACTCATTTATACTTACACTAAGGCACCTTCACACTATTAGACTGATACAAAAAATTCTAATAATAAATCAACATAAGAATCAGATTCACACAGTTTACAAGAGGGAAAAACAGATCCTGGAATGAAGGTGCAACTTCAGGTAAAGAAATGGTCAAGTTGAGAATATTTTCCTCACTTAGAGCTGGCAATGCAGAAGTCCTCACTAGGTAAAGGTAAATGACAATAATAATCAGACCTTTCTTAGGATTTTACTCATCAGACAGGAAAGAAGGGAAAGCACGATTTTTTAAATATATTCTTCTCAATTAGTTGCAATTCTCATGAAAAACTGACAGGAACGGTCTCAACTGTTTAAATTTCAGCTCCAGACAAAATTCATGGTTTGCAGTAGGAATGCTATCTGAACTCTCTAAAACTTTATAGTACAGTGGATCGATTTTTTTTTTAAATACAGATTTTTTATATATAAAAGATATATATTATTTTTATATATTTATATATATATATATGTAATGCATGTATATGTCTGTGTATACATGTGTGCATATATATTAAAAAATTATTGCTAGGAAATCTCTTCCCTAATATATTTATCTTGTTTAAGTACAGCTCCACACTGAACTGCAAGACACAAAATCAAAATAAATCAATAAATAAAGTATGCAATATAGTACGCATCAGCAAACTCGTGGTATTCTAACAAGTTCTGTAACAGTTCTGCTTTCTACTATTGATTTCAAAATGTACGTGAAGTAATTTAAAGCTATCTTTCTGTCTATATGTGAATTTCTTACAAATTCAATAATTCAATACACAATCATTTCTTAAATTTTATATGCACACAAGAACAATAACTGGAGTACTAGATTTTATCAAATGTATGGGTTTTTTTAATGTTGGCATTTTAATTAAAGAATGATAATTCTAAAAAGGAACTATAATCTAAAACTAGTTATTAGAAATTAGTCTTCTCTAGCCTGCTTTTACTTTTGGATTGCAGAAAACATTCTGATGCTATAATTTACAAAACAGCTCTTCAGAAGAAATAGTAGCTCATGACTTAAAGTATTTAAAACTACACTAGTCAAAGCAAATGGTAAAAACAAAGCAAAAGTTGCACAAGCACTTATTTAAAATAGTCATAAAATTTTACTCTCCTTTCAGACCAATGTGAACATAAGAAAAGTAATGTCAGACATGTATCCAGTAAAAAGCTGCCGACACCAAACTTTGTCTCTCTATCTCTGCCTTGGAAGGCAAAGGTATTTTGTGGTCTTATGTGATGCTACATATGATTATCTTATGTCTGATCCTTCCACACCTCAATAAAGACGTAAATTAAACCAAACTATACCTTAGATTGGCACTACTCCATCAGATACATGGTTTGTGAGGATCACTATTTTGTAAAACACAGGAAAAGTTATAATTTCTCTGAGGGCTATAGTCAACAGCTTGATCACTGAAGACAAAACAAACTCAAACATGGTCGTGACCCACACTTTTTTAGGTTGCTCTGTGGACAGAAGCATCATCCTCTACACCCTACAGAGTCTTCAGAATTTCTAGGCACCTGTCCCTGATGCTCATCCTCCTATTTCCAAAACCTTTCCTTCCCATCACAACCTGCAGATCAATCTGCAGTTTGCACTAATTACATTACTCGAGTGACCTACTGGAATTCAGTACTGCCTGGTTTATGATGGAGGTTCAACATCCTTGCGAGGACCTAGAGCACAGTAGAAGTCCCTGCACAAAGGAGCTGAATCACACTAGAGGAACCACAATTTTAGTAATATTATCTGTGGAAATCCAAGCAAAGATAGCTAGCATCTGACAAAGAAAATAGAGATAAATGAAAAAACATTTGTTTTACCTGAGCTATCCCATAGAGCTCACCCGACCACACAAGAGATGGTGAGTTAGTTACCATGTCAGTTTTCTTCTCCAAAAAGCATACTACTGCCAGAAGATTTTCTATGCTGTCCTACATTAACGATCTCTCACGTTGTATGCATATTCATAGGTAACAATTCCCCTCATATTTATATAGTCAACCCATTAATTCTACTTTTTATAGATTTCTTACCTACCTTGTGTTGCAATCATTAGCATCAGCATCAATTAGTTTCTATGGAGTTTTCACAGTACTATTGGGGTTATACTGATTATTGTTGTTATGCCTTCATTTGCTAATAGTGTTACGTTTCACATTTTTCTTTAATGAACATCCTATAATTATCCATTACTCTAAATTACATTTGCTGATAGACATAGAAATCCGTATTTACAAGACTGAGCAAATTGTTTAGACATCAGTTTTGTAACCGGCACTCTAATTTGCGGACAGCCTAATTTGTAGGCTTACAGTCCTCCCATTATTCACTTAAGCCAAACTGTGTCATATTTGGGCTTTTTAGACCTAATATGCTAGGACTTTTTAAATTGAGACCATTAAAAGTGCTGGTACACAATTTGCATTATTAATACTGAGAGATGAAAACACTTAAATTATGCAGACAAAATACAATTTTTCAGGTCTTTCGGGAACCTATTTCATCACAGGAATTTTAAGTGTAATGGATCACCACTTAATACTGTATCAAGCAGCTTCAATGTTACTGATTCAGCACCTAAAGCAGACATAAAACTTTGATATACTCTATTTGTTGGATTAAATAAAATTCCCTGTCATGAATTTGAAACAATCACATAATTTCAGTAACAAGACAAGGAGAAGCCAGGGGGTAAAAAAAGTAATCTGTTAATGTAAGCAAACAACTTCCCATTATGTAACACAATTTATATAGATGATAATTATTAAAAAAAAAATAATCCTGTGCAATATGTTTTTTCTTGTTAACTAGTATAAGGATTTCCTTCGTTGTATAATGTCTGATATATTTTGTTCTTTCAAGATGACAGACAGGTAAATCCCAATCTGATACAAACCAATAGGATTTTGACTCATTACTGCTGGAAAAAGGAAATATCTTTAAATTTCAAAGTTATACGCTCTAGTAACTTTAGGATATTTATTTGCTTTTCTCAAAAAAAAAGCCTACAAACAACACTTAAACACACACCCACACAAAAAAAAATCAAGATTGAACTCTGTAAGAATAGTGTTATAGTAAGCAAAAACCTCGATGCCAAGACTCCATTTATCTCAAAATAAAAGCACAACCTGATGTGCTCTGTTTTTGCCTATGTCTGGAAATCCATGTCTGATATCCAAACCAAAACTTTAAATTTTATTGGTACTATTTCTAGGTGCACTTTTTTAGTAAAAGTCACTCCTCAGATTCAGAAACATTCTTTGATTTTGAATGCAATTCACGTTTTATGCCTCAGTTCAACAGATCTGGTATTTTCTCTCGATTTTTCTTCAAGAATATGCCACTGGAATGTGGTCATCTTGTAATTCCTTTTTTGTAGCTATTAGATTTATCAAATTCATAAACCAAAATAATTGGATAGGTTTAATAATGACGTTATCTTAAAAATTTAAGGATAAATAACATTTGCAAATATACTGATAGCAATAAATATATCTAAAGCTCATTATTTAATATACTGATGTAGCACTTTCCTTTTACATCGGTTTTCAAATCAGTTTTCAGGTTTTACTCAATTGAGACATGGAGTTCAAGTCAGGTCCAGTACCAACGTATTTCTTTTCTGCTGATTTAAACATAAAAACTAGACTTCCAAAAATCTCCTTATGGTATTTTTTTTTTTAGTTACAAAGACGTAGGACTGCAGTTTCAATTTTCAGTCAGGAATGTTTCCTAATTTATCCAAGTAAAGAATGTAAAATAAGGTTTCCACTCCCCCACAGTCTCCATCTGGATGGTAATTTTAGCCTTCAACAACCACTATTACTGCATCGAGTTTTCATTTTCCATTAGAAAGTCAAACTCATAACTGGAATTAGCAATGAATGTTAATTTTAAGTACTTTTAATAGCGGTTGCCATTAAAAAGGCACAACTCATTTGCAAAATATAACTACACTTACACAGTATGGACAAAATTAAAAAATGACATGAAATAAATGCAAAAGAAGAATGTTTTAATGAGAAAGAAAATTAATTGTGGTTTTTGTTTCTAAAAATGAAAACTTATCATATATAAGACAGATAAAAATTATAATTAGTATGAAAACTTGCAAACTCAAAATGAAATAATCATGCATTCATATAGAGGAAACAGTTTATCATCTACCTACAGGATAGTGGTATTTAGAGACTTAATAGTGAGTGCAGATGAAATTTGGGAAGGTGATAAACTGCAGAAAGATTTAATCCTTTTTTTATTTTTTTAAACTAGCCAAGAGTCACTTTTTATTGTTAATCATGTGACTCGGTTTCACAATATAAATGTGAATTTACAGTATGTGATTCCTTTTCAATCCTGTAAGACAGCTCAAAAAAGTCTCAATAGAGTCATATTTCTGAAAGGAACTAAACAAACATCACTAAAATAATTGTGACAAGTGCAGGGCCAATCCTACTGATCTTATCAATTCAAACAGACTTTATGATCTTTCTAAGGCTTATTTGGGAAATCAAGAATTTAAAAATTGTTATCACAAACCCCCAAACCTGGATTTATAATAAATAAAAATTAAGATTATAAATACAACACGTTAATGCTAATTTTTGATGAAACTTTTTGTTTCCACATTTTTAATTTGATGACAATATTGTTTAAGGCTAAATAGAGTGTTTTGAATTAAGAGTTGTGGTTTTCCTTTTTTTAGCTCTTTAAAGAAAGCCTGTTTAAAATCCTCCTAGCATTGACTTATTAAAATCCTGCAGTGCTCAATGTTTGCTGATGCTTCCTTCTATTCATGAATACTCATATAAGTTATTTTGATTCAGTGAAGCTAGAAGCCTGAAAAAACAGATTGTTCTCATGCACAGGTCCACTTGATCCACCAATTTTCCTTTGCCACTTGGCAAAAGCCTTGTTAGTACTTTGACCGTACAGAAAACAACATTTATACTTATATATATCACTGCAAAGATCCATGGCAGTGAAGAAAATGAAATATACAGAATGTCGATAATAGAAAGTGAATCATGTTCCATTATTAAAAGATTAAAAAAAATGAACTCACAAATAGTTCCTTTAAAAGTCCTATTAGTAGAAGTAATAACTGTGCTTAAGAAGCAAGTCTTTAGCCTTACCCAATAGGCCTTGAAACAATAATTTCAACTTGAGGTTCTGATTTTGATTCTAAAATAATGTTGTAAACTTCTTCATTTGTAGCTCCAGGCAAGGGTTTACCATTCCATTCTAGAACTTCATCCCCTTGAATTTAAAGAGAAGTTTATCTCATTTTCATATTCTTTTACAAAGAAGTGCAAAACATTTATGAAATCTATATAACCAAGTAACATTGCCCAAAATCAATTAAAAAGCTGTGCTGAAATCCAAAAAAGGTTTTTGAGACACTATAAAGGCTCCTTTCTCAGAACACAGCTACAATTTGAACACACAAAACAGGAAACCACTTGTGCATACATGCTTAGCATTTCCAAAATAATACAGGACCTGTTATTGTGCTATGAAATTAAGAGTCTTTTTAAAAGATCCTGTATTAACTAGTAGTAATAAGCTTTGAAAACAAGTTAACCTTCAAAAATTAAAAATATAAATACCTACTGTTAAAACTTTAAAAATCATGACATTTTATTACAATTTATATAGTGTGTATTTCAATTTTTTTACAAATATGACAGTCTTCACTGTCTGTGTCAAACAAACCAAAACTAAAAGCAAGGAGTGAGTCGCTATCTCCTGAGGATGTTAGGGAGGACAGAATGGAAAACATGATGTGAACTTTTTACACAACTTCCTTTTTTCAGCTTGCTATTTCTGGAATCTAAATAGTTATATATATTATATTGTATTTTGGCTTTATTATAAAAAGCTGAAAATCTTGAAGTACAGTTTCTAAAGAAAGATCAGTATATGCAATTAAATTGCTCAGCTTGTCCCGTTCTTGATCTTTTTGACCAGGCAAGCCCTTTTACATTGTCTCTGTCATCTGAGATGCTGCCTATAAGGCTTACATTCTAATTTCTGCTCTCAGTGACAGGCATGGAAGCAGGAAAAGATCATCCAGATATTCAAAACTTGGGCATAGGCAAAAGCCAACAGGACACAGTCCTGTGCAACCTGCTCTAGCTGACCCTGCTTAAGCAGTTGTGTTGGACTAGAGATCTCGAGAGGTCCCTACCCACCCCCACCATTCCATGATCCTGTGATACACTGCTACAAATTCAGGTGAGATGAACTTCCTGGTCTTAAGACCCACTGTAGTAGCCCAGAGTTGCAAATCAGTCTGTCAAGGAGCTGTTAGACACCTTACACTGTAGACGTTTAGGATAATCAAGATATTCACACAAAGATGGCTGGCAGAACCTATAGGACACCTGCACCCTTATGGAGCCACTTCTGCTGGTGAGGCACATATCCCTGGATATCTAAGATGGCTCTAGAAAGGAATATTAACGTATCTTGCATTCTACCCCCACTTACTGATGCATGTTCAGCAAAGATAGAAAGTTTTCAGACTTATGATGCAAATTGCTGATTTTTGTAATATTGATTTCTTAAACAATAATTCGGATTGGTGTTCGCTGTAAGGGCGTTTGCTGACTCATGAAGTTCAAAAAGGCCAAGTACAAAGTCCTGCACATGGGTCGGGGCAATCCCAAGCACAAGCACAGGCTGGGCGGAGAAGGGACCGAGAGCAGCCCTGAGGAAAAGGACTTGGGAGTGCTGGTGGATGAGAAGCTCAACATGAGCCGGCAATGTGCGCTGGCAGCCCAGAAAGCCAACCGTATCCTGGGCTGTATCAAAAGAAGTGTGGCCAGCAAGTCGAGGGAGGTGATTCTGCCCCTCTACTCTGCTCTCATGAGACCCCACCTGGAATACTGTGTTCAGCTCTGGAGTCCCCAACACAAGAAGGACATGGAGCTGTTGGAGTGAGTCCAGAGGAGGGCCACAAAGATGATCCGAGGCTGAAGCACCCCTGCTATGAAGATAAGCTGAGAGAATTGGGGCTGTTCACCCTGGAGAAGAGAAGGCTCCGGCATGATCTTATAGCAGCCTTCCAGTACTTAAAGGGGGCCTACAAGAAAGCTGGAGAGGGGCTTTTTACAAGGATGTGTAGTGATATGACAAGGGGCAATGGATTTAAACTGAAAGAGGTTAGATTTAGATTAGATAGAAGGAAGAAATTTTTCACTCTGAGGGTGGTGAGACACTGGAACAGGTTGCCCAGAGAATTTGTAGATGCCTCATCCCAGGAGGTGTTCAAGGCCAGGTTGGATGAGGCTTTGGGCAACCTGGTGTAGTGGAGGGTTTCCCTGCCCATGGCAGGGGGGTTGGAACTAGATGATCTTTGAGGTCCCTTCCAACCCTAACCATTCTATGATTCTATGATTCTATGTTCAACTTACTGTCCTCCAGCACGTCCAGACACTTTTCTGCCAAGTTGCTCTCTAGCTGACTGGCTCCTAGTGCTCACTGTTGCACTGGCTTAGTCTGTTCATGATGCAAGTCTTCATATTTGCTTTTGTTAAAATTTACGAGGTTTGTACAATTACTCAAATATTTATCAACTAGCCAAATTTCAGGAGGTTTTTCATAAAGATGAAAAAGCCTGTTTTCCTAACAGCAAGGACTCATCCATGCCTTTTCTTGTGTTTTAGTCCAATATAATAGAGTCAATAGACTTTCATACATTGAAAACATGCACAAAACAATGGATGTTTTCTGTGAAATTATTTTGGCTCTAAAAACATTTTTAGAAATTAAAACTAGCTTTGACTTAAAAAACAATCTGGACCAGACATTAGAAATGTAATATTTCAGCCCAAATAGTTTAGAATTAGTGGAGAGAAACTTATTTTCTGTAATTATAATCTGCAGTTAAAATGTATTAACAACTATAATAATTGGTGTAATTAATCCCATGTAAATTGCCTTGTTAAGAAAAAAAAAGCCAAAACAAAGTAGGATATTTTTAAAGAGTCATCATCTTTTCTACTTCTTTATTTCGATTTGCTTCATGCCAATATCCTGAATTCATACAGGTTGTCATTGGAGCTTCTGGATTCCTAAGAAGGCATTGCATAGACTTTGGTTTGATAAGACAACACTTGGAAAGCAGTTGCTTAGAGCCATTCTCGCTTCATTTAGAAGCTTTAAAAAGTGCCAACAGCACGGGCACTTATTTGTAAGTGCAGTATATACATCTTATATAAATGAAATATTTTAAGATCATTTTCTTGGGTTCTTTTCCGCTTTTATTTGTAACAGTTCACATCATCGAAAGAAGCATTAATAAATTCCATTGCGTACACAGTGCATCATCCTTCAGGTGACACCGCAGTCCGAGTAAAGGAACTGTAGCAAGTTTTGTTTGCCACAATGAAACAGTATTTAAAAATGTTTGTATTGCTTCTACAGAGTGTAATAAGCAGCTCCTGAGCTAGCAAGCAAAAATTTACCAGTGACACTCAGTTATGACACCAGCACTGATCAGGAGTGTCTTATATTTTGCTCATACAGCCAAACAATTGGAGTTAATAATAAATTAGAAATGTAGGCAACTGTGCTATTCTATAATAACTTTACAGTATTGTCTTGTATTTTAAAAAATATTAGCATATCACATGACCAATGTTAACATAAATTAACAGCTGCATTACAAAAAGCTGTAATTAAAAGACAATATGTTTTGTATGCAACTAATTGATTTACCTGCTCTGAGATGCCCCACCACATCAGCCAAGCTACCTTTCTTCACTTTGGTAATGAAGGCACCGAGTCGTCCTAATTCCGTCATTTTTCCACCAACCACCTGGTTAATCATAAATTTATGAGTTTCCAAGCCACAAATCAGACATAATATCAAGCATAAATATACAGACAGAACAGTTTTCACATTATTTTTGAAATTAAACTTAAAACATGCATAAGCAAATCTATTGTCAATTCCGGCTTTACAGAGGCTTAAAGGCAAAGTTAAAGAAACAAAAAGGCCAGATCTACTTGAAAAGAAGTAAAGCTGACATAGAATGAATAAAATTGATAATCTTTTCAGTGTGTTTGACTAACCAATCTTACGCAGTTCGCTAAGTATCTAAATTTGTTGCAGAAAGAATGTTTCTTAATAAATATTCAGGAAAATATACTTTTTGCAAATAGTTGCTGTCATGTTCTTAAGTTTAAATTGCAAGTGCACATCAAACACACGAAAATCTTAAAATGTAATTGGTATAATGATTAAAAACTTGGCAAATACATTACTATGAACCACGGGCAAACAGTTCACAAGAACATTGCTACTGCCAAAACCCAGGCCCTCTGATCCAAGCACATGACAGGACAAAACAGCAACTTCTGGCTTTTGTTAAACAGAACTGGGGAAAGCTATTTTTTAAGACAACTGCATGATACAGAAACCAGAAAAATCAGAAGAAAAAAGTTCCCTCAAGAAATTAGATTTTTAATAAAATATAAAACAAGAAAATGTAGTCTTTCTGACTTGCTATGATTCTCTATCTTACTCTCTCCAGTCAGATTTTTTTATCAGGAACATTGTGTGAGGAGTTTTATAATAAAACGAAACAGTGCTGGTTCATTAGGTATTATTTCTCCATGTTACAGTCACAATAACTAGTAGAAGCTTTAATATAGCTATATATCCAAGAAGATCCTTTATTGGCCTGCCGGCCAATAAAGTTGTCACAAGATAATGTGTTAAATTTATCAGTGGGGGCCTTAGTTCATATCATACAAAGACGAAACTTGAAAAATCGAAGAGAAGCTCTCCAACCTACATTTCCTACTAGGATCAACCTTTTTTCTCACATATTAAAAAAAAAGTGCTTGTTGCCAGCAAAAATTAGCCTTATGCTACAGACTGGTAGACATTTAGCAAAGTGAAACTGTTCTCATTTTCTGTATTCCCACACCACACTATCTCACTTCAAGGCGGATAAATGGCTCTTACCCAGGACATGCCATTACCAAGTTCACAAGGTTGTTTCCCGATCTAATTCCCACCATGACAAGCAGAACTGACAACCCACATCTCTGTCACATGCAGGAGACTGAACTGTCAGACAACTATAGGTAAGGAGTGGTTCAGTGTCAGTGCCCTTGGAAGTAGACTCAGTCCTAAGTGAACGGGAATGTTTCACATTTTGCATTGTTTCTGTTGTTCTCAGTGGGGAGAAGAAGACACTCAAATTAAATTCTCTCAGTCATCTTTGGAGCTCCATATAGTTAAAAATACACGTGTGATAGTTTGATGTGGGGGGGGGTTCTGGTGGCGGGGGGCGGGATTTGCTCCCTGTGTCACCAGATCTGAGTCCCATCCCCACCCCGGGAGAGGTTGAGCCAAATTGGCGCCTCTGCGAATTGCCCTATTTAAGTTGGGACAAAGGGGCGGGAAAGGTCTGTCTTTTGCTCAGGAACAAGGAGAGAGCAGGAGGGCGCTGCCCTCGCTCCCGGCTCCCGGCCGGGTGGCTGTCCGGGCCCGGGCCAGCGCCATGTGCTCAAGATGGCGCCGGGGGAGCTGCATGGGGGGCTCGGGAAGCACCTCGCTCCCGGGGTGCCCGCCGGGCCGAGCTCCCCCAGAGAGGATTAAGATCTAAGAGAAAACAACCACAACGACCAGGTCAGTCAAGATGGAGCAGGAGGAGGTGCGCTGGAGCTGAGGTTTTCCCTTGCAAATCGGTGTGAAGATGGCAGGCGGCCCCCCTGCAGCCAGGGTGTACTCGGCAGAGCAGAGACCCACTCGTGGCCCGTGGAGAAACCCACGTCGGGGAAGAGATGCCTGAGCCCAGGAGAGGTCGTGGAGCAGGGGATGCACGACAAGGTACTGTTAAGAATGGGGCATGGAATGCACGATGAGGTCGTGGAGGCATCTGGAGTCCGTGGGACGACCCACGCCGACGCGAGTGGCAGCAGCTCCCTAAGAGGCCGAGACTGGTAAAGCCCGAACTGGTGCGATCCATGGGGAAGGATTGCAATCCTGCGGGCAGGACTCACATTGGAAAAGTTTGGGGACTTTTTTCTTCATGAGTAGGGGATCTACCGAAGCAAGGGAAAAATGGTGTAAAGACTCCTCCTCCTTTAAGAAAGGAGCGGCAGTGAACAACATGGATGAACTGACCTGCACTCTCCATTCCCTGTCCCTCTGCGCCGCCGGGGGGGAGGTTGAGCCAGGAACGAAAGGAAATGGGGTGGGGAGGTGTTGTTTTAAGATCTGGCCTTGTTTTCTCTTTTCTCCTCTCAAGTAACCGGTTTCGTTTCCTTATGTCTCCTGTTACGTAACTGTTAATAAATTGTTTTGTTTTATGAAGAAAGCCTGAGACATGTTTTGCCCAGGACCATGGTTGGTGGGTGCTCCCTTTCAGTTCTTGTCTCGACCCTCAGTCAAAAAACCACGACAACATGGAAGGAGAAAATCTTGAATTGTGACACCGTACTCCCCACCAGCTTTAGAAATAGCACTCTCTCTCTTTTAAGTGTTCCAGCAATTTAGAGACACAAACATAAAAGTCTGCTACAAATGACTAATTCAGGGATTTAAATCAACTGGACAGTATTGCAAATGTCTTAATTTTGGGGCACCAGATTAACTGGAATTACATTTAATATAATCTCTGCTATGCTTTAAAAGATTTTTGCAAATTTGCATGTAAATATTTTGTTTCATTCTATAAAATTTCTGTTTCCGAATGACTGTGTGGATTTTAAACACCATCCTGGTAAACATTTGCATCCCGATGACATTTATATATGTGGATTATGAGATGACTGACTTGACTGAAATGCAAACAGTAAAGCTAGAAAAGGCAGGACTCCATTAGCGCGCTGCAATGTGCCGTAAGTATCCTGCAGACTGGAAGCTGAATAAACACACACTTTTTAATCAAAACGATTCAGCTCCTTTGCCATGGATGAGTGGAAGACTGCATAGAAGGATAATTTATCTGTATAACTTCCAAAACTTACTAAAAATGAGGAATATATTTTTGTCAAATGAGCATACAATTGGCGCGTCCTCTGATTTCATGTGTTAGACCTCTAGGTCTAAGTTCAGTGGAAGTTTCTTTCGTTTACCACATAAATCACGTAATACTTACTTTTAGCCCAAGTAATGCACCTGATTCTTTTGGCATGGTTGTTCTCTTGTTAAGAATAACACGCCCAATTAAGCGATCTCCCTCTTTAGAAGGCTGCCACGTTACTGGATGCTGTTAAAAAAACAAGCAGCGGAATTAAAGAAGTGCAACCATCTTCCTGTATTTAGATGCACATTTATAAACCAATAAAATTTCTGGATCATTATGACACAGTAGATGCAAACACTCTTCAGATGTGTTACATATTCCACCTAAGCATTCCATTACTGTATCTGTTGGACTCTGGCTTCATTAAATACTTATGCCCACTGTAAAAAAAATCTCATTAAAACATACTTTAGGTAATAAAATTAAACATTTAAATTCCAAGACCCAGAAAAGTGCGTTCATAAATTCAGTTCTTTAGAATATTGTACATGTTATACAGCTCTACCATTTGGGTTCACTATACAATAAAAATACAAATGATCTTTTCCCACTCTAAGTCAACAGAAAAAGTCACTAATCTCTCCCAGAGCAGAATCACACTCACAGCTGCTTTTGTGGTGTGTAGTGAAATCTAGTACCACGTCCATAAAAGAATTAAATTTAAGTTAAAATTCAGGAAATTTTACCAGTATACATTGTGAAGAAAATTTCTTTCTGATTTTGATTTCCATGATCCACTAAACCAAATTTTCATATGATTTGTATAGAATAATTTTTTACAACAAAATTTCTATGCTGAACTGAAATAATCAGCAAACATTTTAATTCATACTTATCAACTTCTTTTTCCCTATTTCTTACCGAACTAATAGGGGATGTCTCCCTGCTGTGCCACGTGGCAGGATCCAGCCAGTAATAATCCAAGTCACCTGGAAGAATATGAATAGAAAGAAATGTGTAATCTCTCAAACAGAGGAAGATGTATGAATGATTACTTCTGCGTGCATGAATTTTAATATGCAATAGTTTGCTGAAGCAAATACAAAACCTGTTATTATGATTCAAATAAACTTATATGCATTTGAAAACAATGTAGCCCAATAATATACAAACAAAAACACATAATAAGGCAATTGTTTGGACCTCTGTTTTTTCATGAATCAGTTGTGCACGCCGGCTGGTTTTTTACTTTGCTCAGTCACCTTCCAAGAATGGAACCCAAAGCATTGCTTTCACAGCCTTCCTCCTCCCTCCATCTCCATCACAAATACACAGGACTACAGCTAATGATGACACGAGAGAGAATATTCCACAAAACAGGCACTTAGCTACAGTTAAGGATAGAACAGTCAACCACACTCAAGAATCTGCCAAGTAGTTGATCGATACCTGCACAGACAGAGGCACAGGAGCTGGTAAAGGGGAATAGAGCACCAGGCAAAACAGTCACACAAATAGAGCAAACAGTGCCACCAGCAGATACGAGGTTGCAAACTTTCATTTTGCTTGGGACAAGCTTATATACTATGTACATCAAGAATAAACCCATGAATTCCAGCAATTTGGAAGCCATGAGCCCATCGGGCCAAGAAGGGGAACCGTGGGTAGGGTCTGGGAGAAAAGGCAGCAGAGTGTAACACCACAGAGTATATATCAATTCATGGAAAGCTAAGGAAATCACAGTTTGACTTCATATATTACAGTTGTAGAAGGTTGTTGGTGGCAAAAAGCTAGTGACTTCACTGGCAGTTGTCTGTGACAGAGGACCGACGTAACTGTGCGCTCCGAGAAGGAAAAGGATGAGGCAGGAATTGCAAGAGGAAGAATATCAGGCAGTGCTATTCAGAGCACAATTTTCTTTGCAAAGAGAAAGGGTGCAGGTGATATTGGGAAGCACATAGGAGAATGATGCAGGCTAGAATATCTCCAACAGAAGGAAAAATATGAGACTGATACAGCAGGAACGAGTCTGAAGTATTTCTGTGCTAGTTTTAAACAGAATATACCTGTGAGCTCTGAACCTTGGTGTTATTTCATCCTTTTGGCCATTGCCATAGTATATTAACAGAAATGCAATAGTGTCAGAAATGAGAACAACTCTTTCTAAATGTTCTCTGGCAATAACAGTAGTATATAAAAGCTTGATCTGAAATCACCCAGAGGGATTTTTGAATTTTATCTGAGAAAAAGTAGATGATTCTGCCATTTAGCTTAAAATGTCTTTAAACACGCAAACAAACAAAACTCACTAAACTAAAACCTGAACTATCACTTCAGAGGTTAGTTTAGACCCTGAAGGAAATACAGTCACCTCTCACTGAGGTTTATATCCATACCTGTATTCCAGGCATTTTTCATCCTCACTTGGGCAGAGAACCTTGCTCATTTGAAGTATGTTAGTAGAACAGTTTAATAATACTGCTTTTTGAATTTGCAAGTGATTTTTTTTTCAAGTCTTTAAATTATTATGTCCCAGAGTTAGTTTTTGTTATGGAACAACTCTTCACATGCTTTCCTAACAACATTCCTACAAACTCTTTACTGATCATTATAAAGCCACTGGGTAAAAAACTTACTTTATCATTAAAGATAAACACTTATTGGAAATACCCTCTGCACTCTTGATATGCTCTGTGTCTTCAGAAAACGTACTGTATTTATTATGTACACTTCAGGCAGTACATCCTCACTATGTTATTTTAGAAAACACGTATCTCAAATACTACTTTTAGGTGACTATTCTTACTAGCAGACAGGCATCCAGTAGAAGCCTAAATGAAGCACGCTTCCAGCAAGAAAAAAATTCTATGTTTACTTGAAGAGTTTATTGCTCTTGACTCTTTTTCTATAAATATTTAGATGCTGATTATGAAATACAAGTTATATCACTCTTTATAATCCGCAAAATGTTTAATAGCTTACCATCTACACCATCATACGCACAAGCCTATTTTTAAACGGATTGTTATCATATGCATAACCACACAGGGCTGTTTGTGGTTGCATTAGCTACTGCAGTTCTGCAGTTTTGGAGAGCTTAACTTCACATTAAAGATCTTTCAGTTTTATTTTTAGCATCATTCCTTGCACATTTATAGGCTTCAAAATTGCAGTAAGAACAACAAATTCACAAACAAGACTGTCATCCCAAGTGCTGGTAGTAAGCTGGGACCTGTGGCACGGAGCTCTCCAGTCTTCAGTCATGGACTCAACAGTAACACCATGAAGCAAACATGTCCTGTGTGAGCTGGCCTGCCACAGGTGAAAGACAACACACTTTGCCTCCATCTTTCACAACTATTTGCTCAGCAATAGAGAAACATTCAGGCAGGAATAAATGTCAGCTCCAGCACGCAGAGGTGTGAGTCCAAGCACTCAAAGATATTTCTGCTCTTGTTTCCTTGCTGCTCTTCCTCCAAGTTATTGCATACTTGTGACCACCTGATTCATGCATTTAGCATCCTTCCCCATCAAGTTCCTGCTGTAGCAAGATTCTCTCACATGTCTTCTGCCTTGGCTCGCACCTGCTAATCTTCCCTCCTCGCCAACTACCTACCCTTTGCTGCCTTTCTTCCCTGTCCATTTTGTTGCCATCATCTGTCTTCTGTCTCCTTCTGCTTCTGTTCAATTCTTCTTTTCCCTCACAACCCTCACTAATAAGTTACATCCTTGCAACCCCCTCCTCCCCACACATAAAGCTTTAGCTTTCTGTCCCTTTCACCCCTCCTTTCTGTTCTGCACTTTGATAAATTCCAAGCCACCAGCTCCATCCACTGCAGCCAGCCATGGCCATGATCCTTTTGCCCTCTTCTCTCAGAAGCTGAGAGCAGGCACTGCACTGCAAACACGGCTGTACTGAGCTGGAGCATAGATGATACACCAGGAATGCATAAAGGTAATTTCCAAATCAAAATTTTTGACTAAAATTCGGTATGAAATAAACCACTAGCATGCAAACTTTTGGTTGAATCTACAACTGTAAAAAGGGCTTTACAAAGGAAAGTGTCAGTTAATCTACATTCACAAACACAGAATAGAACATACAAATTAAAACATAAAGGAACAAAATCCCCAAATGAGCTCAAAAAATATTTTATGCCAGCAACACTGACACAAGGATCTTCATATCTGCAGTTAAGTACTCTGTTACAGGTCTTTTAAAAATAATTTCTCCTTGATCATCCTACATCAGTGCTGCTTCTTTACTTAATACCTACTTACGCCATTCTTGTACTGTCATACCATAGAACTGACTATTTGTTTAATTACAAAATAATAATTTCACTGAACTAGTATTACAGAGATCCAGGAATAGGTAAATAACATGAAAAAACTTACAGTCTAAGAGTATAGTTTCAGGATTTCAGATTTTCTAAAAAAACCCCACCAAAACTCGAAAGAAAAAAACCTATGCATAGAGTAGCTTCTCCACTGGTAAAAGTCACTAAAAATAACTGGTAAAATAAAACAAACTTAAGGCATTATGGAGAGGAAGAAATAACTTTTCTAAGAAGTAAATAATTAATTTACAGGCTTAAACTGCTTTCAACAACTTTTTAAATAATGCTTTAAACTTAAAAACATGGAAAACTTAAAAATAATAAGCCTCTATGAAAATATACATATACTGTACCATTATTTTTGTACATTACTGATACATTTCTAAAACATAAAAAACGTATTTCAACTTAAAGCATATTATTAACAATGCATTTGCTTATAATGCATTATATATTTAAGCCAAATGGTGCGAAACAAGTATATATTTATAAAATCTCTTTCCAGAGGGAATAATTCAAAAGCTGTATCTTGCCAGCAATTAGATATTTTTCCTACTAACGTGCTGCTGTTCGATTACTTTACTCATAGACACGGATGGATATAATCATAAATCTACTTTACAAGACACAAATGTGTTGAGTTTTTCTCTGCGAGAAGTCTTTTGCAGTCTTTGATCAAATTTCAAGATGAGTAGTAAAACTCTAACGAACTGCCGTTGTTTTTATATCTGCAACACGCATGCCTTCAAAGTAAAGGGAAAACAAAATTCACGCCATCAAAAAAACATTTTGTCTAAAATACTTCATCTTCAGCAGCACTACCCGTACCAAAAGCTAATGCTGGGGTACCGCAATTTCAAGTGAAATCCTGCAACGCTGAGAAGTGCTGGAAACGACAGCCTTGTCTCTCTTGCAGAACAAAACAAGCACAAAATATGAGAAAGTCTATTATCTTGTAGAACCAGTCGTGATTTCCAAAGAGTCTCGAATACTGCAGATAAAATACGCTGAGATGTTTCCCCCGATCCATCCAGACTGTGTTCGGAAACTACCGATATTCAGCGAAGAACATGCTGCTGGCGTTGTGCTCACATCCAGACGCACTAGATTTGCAGCAGCTACTTAAGACAAGCAGCACCACAGTCAGATAAGAGTCAGTCAGCCCATGTCAGGCACTTAATTGAGCCAAACATGTAGCTGCTAATTAATAAAGCAGTCCTATCACGTAACTAGGAAACTTAGACAATTATTTTCAGAGGCTGCATCTAAAATTAAGGTGCAAACTGGCTTTCTATATAGTCAGACTAGGTCTCACTAATTAACGCATACAACAGGCATTTATGTATTTATATTTGTTAACTTTTATGGTCAAATATAGGCTGCATTAAATAGACAATAAAGCTTATCGAAGACTTAGAACATCCTCTGTTACGCCTTCCACAGTTCCCAGGGAACTGGATCAGTTATCTCATGGAAATGATCAATTGTTTCCCAAAGTAAAAATCAATAGAAGCCACATAGTAACCTCCAGGAAGTTACAAAAAATGTAAAGAAACTCCACGTATCAACTTGATTGCCTTCATCCTTCATAGCCTGAGTTTTCATGAGTTAGAAGTCCACTCTGCACGCTGTTAGTGAATGTCTTCAGCACACTGTTATTGTCATCAAAAATATCTGGCTGCAGTTACAGATGTGACAGGCATATTGTTAAACAAGAAAGTACTTCTATACTCAAGGGGGAAAAAAAAAAGATGCTCATCATTCTATCACGTCAGAAAAATAATTCAGTGTCTGAACAACATATGTTTAAATCACATCTAAAGTGGCAAGCAGAGAATTCAAAAGCCACTTATTGCCTATTTATACAGAAAGCTTCTCAAAAATGCTCATTATAACCTTCCTGCCAAATCAATCCACTTCAGATGCCTACAGTTAGGAACTTAAACCCTTGCAGAACGAGGTCTGTGTTTTACCATTTATGCAGTGCAAGGACAGACTGGCTCACGCGGTATGTGGGAGGAATGCACCACATGACTGTGAAGTTTAGCTTTTATTTTGTACAGAAAATATATAATTGCATTGGATTTGAGTTCCTTGCTGGCACATGTCCTAAGCACTGAATGCTAACATACTGTAAGACTCCAAAATTCAAATCAAGACTAGTACTCCATACAAGCGACAATTTTTATATATATATATATATATACACACACACACATATCATAGAATCATAGAATGGTTTGGGTTGGAAGGGACCTCAAAGATCATCAAGTTCCAACCCCCCTGCCATGGGCAGGGAAATCCTCCACTACACCAGGTTGCCCAAAGCCTCATCCAACCTGGCCTTGAACACTGCCAGGGATGGGGCATCCACAACTTTTCTGGGCAACCTGTTCCAGTACCTCACCACCCTCAATGTAAAGAATTTCTTTCTTATATCTAACCTAAATCTGCCCTCTTTCAGTTTATTCAGTTTAAATCCATATATATATATATATATATATATATAAATAAAACACTTACATTTGAGGTACAGACCCGGCATACATGCCTGTGACCCCTATAGCTCCCAAATCTAAAGCCAGTCTCTCAGATCATTCCCTCAATTAAATATTTATTTAGGCATTTTAACGTAATGATGAGATAGAAAATTGCTTTTTTATATCTGTAACAGAAAATCATTGAAAAAGGGTCTACAGAGCTTTACCAAGCCCTAGACTTTCAGATCCAGATAACTGACAACCTGGGCTTACCCAGCACACACTGAAAATAAATGCTTATTTCTTACTTTTGTGTTTAGAAGATAAGGACATTCCATACTCTTTCTCACACAAAATGAACACTTTGGCATTTTATTTTGAAACAAATCCCTTGGTTTAAAAATTTTTTTTTAAAGTGGTGGTTACATGGTGAGCATAGCACAGGTTGCAATGCTAATTGATACTTGCAAACAAGAAATCCAGAAATAATTAGGCAAGGAAGTAGTGAACTCATGAAATACTATTTTGATTGTTAAGGACACTAATTTTAAACTAAATCTAGTGAAAAGGAAAATCCATTTGACTTCTCTCTTAGCTACTATTGCAAAGTTGTTTCTTTACAAGAGTTTGCAAATTCACAATTATTTTTGATTTTGCAAAGGAATGATTTGTCAGTGGTTGATTACTAAAAATTCTTTCAAGATATTCTTTTTCTCTGAGTGCACATTGAATTTCCGTGGGCTGTTTAAAACATAACACGAGTTTCTTGTTCAGATATTTTTTATTTTTTTAAAGTCTTGTTCAGAATTTTTTATTTTATTTTATGGATTGTGATTTTTTTTTTAATTAGGAGTATATTTTAGACATATACTCTCTTATAAGAGTGTATTGCACTTTGGCTCTAGAGGGTTTCTCAAAAAAACATGATTGCAAAAGACCTTCCAACACAAAACCAACAGGGCCCATTTGTGTCCTTCACAAGGTGGACTTCCTACCTGAATTATCTCAGTGTTGTTAGAAGGCTTTATAAATTACTGAAAGCAAAGATTACTAATCACAGAATCGTTAATCTTACCAATTAAAGCTTGAAGGCTACCCAGTTATGTAACAAACCGAGTATTTATGGATGTTTCTAAAACTTTTGATATGGACACAAGGAACATAACAAGGAAGCCGTTCTAAGTCTCCTGAATCTCTAGAGAGTCTGCTCATGAGACTCCCCGAGTCAACATTATTTAGTTCTGTCACTCAAACACTGAGAGTGTTAAACGGTTCATCAACCCTTTCCAGCTGGATGCTTATTTTTATCTCAGAGACTGTCTAAAATGTTATTCTGAGGATGTGCAAGTCTCATTGTAAGCATGTGAGTCCGAGAATACATATGATTCACAAAGGGACGGCCCACAGAAGCATGTTCAGTAAGGTCTTCAGAAAGCGTTCTGAGTGCTAAAGACCTTAGACCTAGAGAAATAAAGCAAGATGCATGAACTGCCATTAATTTGAAAAGTTTCTTTAAAAGCTGTCTTGAAAATATTTTCCTGAGGATACTTGAAAAATTGGTTAGCACTACCAAGAATTTCAAATCATCAGACAAACAAACCTAGTGTCAATTTTGCTGACTTTGATTACTCTCGAGTGAAAGCTAATTCTGTAGATTGATGGATGAAGATCTCCTTTTGAAATTTAGAGCTTCTTTGAATAAATTTGCTATTGTTATTGAATTCCAATTCATTATTGACGCTAACTGGTTTCAACAGTTTTATTTCAATTCCTGTTTTGTATATTCAACACTATTTTAGCTTTGGCATGATCTCTTGATAATACTTTTCTTCAGCATATGATGAAATTTGCAAATGTATCTCAAACCATCACATGGGCTCATGATTTTGGAGACATGGACACGAAGTTATCCTGTAACTTAAAGCCTGAACAGCTCTTCACTTTTCTGCTGTTCTGAAGGAATTCTCACCACTTCAAGTATGCCATGCTGTTTTCCAGCCTAACACAATTTTTCTTTCCTGTGAGCTTTTTTTTTTTTTTTTGGTTTGGTTTGGTTTGATTGCCTTTTACGGAGAGGTGGGAGAAGGAATTTTAAAAAGTCCACATACAAAAATAGCTTTCAACTGTTCTGTGTTTGGTGTTTTTTTTTTTTTTCACTGTGGACATTTAAAACCAATTGAGTGGGTGTTAACTGCAAAAGAAGTAATATTTTCATTTTGGTCTCTTTTGGATTTTTTCCCTGACAATTTTAAAAAAGATTCAGCTCAATATTTCTAATCTTAATATTTATTAAAGACTGATTTATGAACAAATTACACTACAAAATCAAAGTTGAAAAAAAAATTCTCCTCAAATCCCAAGGTGTTCCTATACTGCCAGTAGATACGAATTTTAATTAGGATAAGCATAACAGAAAAAAATTGTTTCACAGCCTTACATTTTTTTCATAGGCAGCCTATGCCCTAGAAGTCCCATGGATACGATGCCTCAGCGAGGTATCAGTGCCCTGGCAGAACCTGCTGCAAACAAGGTGACCAAAACAAGCTATGCCCAAAGAGGCTTATTTGAACATACATTTTTCTCCTATGGTGGGAAACAAGAAAACCATTTCTGCTCAGATATAGAAGGTATTACAGTGTTTATGAACACGCTGATAGAAACAACAGTAACTGGAGGAAAGCCCACACAGCACCAGGCTTGCTGGTGCCAGATGGGATTCACCTTTCTCAGAGGGGGAAGAGGGTCTTTGCTCATGAGCTACTGGGGCTCATTGACAGGGCTTTAAACTAGATTTGAAGGTGGGGGGGGGGGGGATATCAGGCTTGCCCAAGACAAGCTGAGAGCACCTGAAGAGCCGCAGAAAGGAATTCCAGACACTCCAGCCAGTAAGTCAGCTTCATCAGGGGCTCAACTTAAATGCCTCTATGCAAATACCCATAGCATGGGGAATAAACAAGAGACGTCAGAGATGTGTGCATGCCTGCAGAGCTATGATGTTATTGGCATCATGGAGATGTGGTGGGTTGGAATGGAAGGATATAGGGTCTTTAGGAAGGACAGGGGAGATGAGGAGGAGATGTAGCCCTCTATGTCAATGACCAGCTGGAGTGCATAGAGCTCCACATGGGGATGGATGAGGAGCTGATGGAGAGCTTATGGGTCACAATTAAAGGGAGGGCAGGGGTAGGTGACATTGCAATGGGGGTCTGCTACAGACCACCCGACCAGGAAGACCAAGCAGATGAGGCCCTCTATAGACAGATAGGAGCAGCCTCAAGTCCACGAGCCCTGGGGGACTTCAACGACCCCAATATCTGTTGGAGGGACAACACTGCAGGGTATAAGCAATCCAGAGGGTTTCTGGAATGCATTGATGATAACTTTCTTCTCCAAGTGATACAGGAACCAAGGAGGAGAGGTGCTATGCTGGACCTCGTTCTCACCAAAAAGGAGGGGCTGTTGGGGAATGAGAAGTTCAAGGGCAGCCTTGGCTGTAGTGACCACAAAATGGTGCCGTTCAAGATCCTTAGGGCAGCAAGGAGGGCACACAGCAAGCTCACTACTCTTGACTTGAGGAGAGCAGACTTTGGCCTCTCCAGGGATCTGCTTGGTAGAGTATCATGGGATAAGGCCCTGGAGGGAGGAGGGGCCCAAGAAAGCTGGTCAATATTCAAGGATCACTTTCTTCCAAACTCAAGAGTGATACATTCCAACAAAGAGGAAGTCAGGCAGAAACACCAGGCGGCCTGCATGGATGAACAGGGAGCTCCTGGCCAAACTGAAACTCAAAAAGGAAGCCTACAGATGGTGGAAGCAAGGATAAATGGCCTGGGAAAAATACATGGAGATTGTCCAAGCAGCCAGGGACCAGGTTAGGAAAGCTAAAGCCCTGATAGAATTAAATCTGGTCAGGGACATCAAGGGTAACAAGAAAAGCTTTTATAAGTACATCAGTGACAAAAGGAGGACTAGGGAAAATGTGGGCCCTCTGCAGAAGGAAACGGGAGAACTGGAATATGGAGAAGGCTGAGGTAATGACTTCTTTGCCTCAGTTTTCACTGGCAAGAGCTCCACTTGCACTGCCCAAGTCTCAGAAGGAAAGGCAGGAAGTGGGAGAATGAAGAACCATCCACTGTAGGAGAAGATCACGTTTGAGACCATCTAAAAAACCTGAAGGTGGACAAGTCCATGGGACCTGATGAGGTGCATCCGCGGGTCCTGGGGGAACTGGCAGATGAAGTTGCTAAGCCGCTATCCACCATATTTCAGAAGTCATGGCAGTCTGGTGAAGTTCCCACTGACTGGAAAAGGGGAAATATAGCCCTCATCTTTAAAAAGGGGAAAAAAGAAGACCCAGGGAACTACAGGCCAGTCAGTCTCACCTCTATGGCCAGCAAGATCATGGAGCAGATCCTCCTGGAAACTATAATAAGGCATATGGAAAATAAGGAAGTGATTGGTGACGGCCAACATGGCTTCACTAAGGGCAAATCCTGCCTGACAAGTGTGATGGCCTTTTATGATGAGGTTACAGCATTAGTGGATAAGGGAAGAGCAACTGACATCGTCTACCTGGATTTATGCAAAGCATTTAATACTGTCCCACAAAACGTCATTGTCTCTAAATTGAAGAGACATGGATTTGACAGGTGGACCACTCGGTGGATAAGGAATTGGCTGGACAGTTGCACTCAAAGAGTTGCAGTCAATGGCTCAATGTCCAAGTGGACACCAGTGACGAGTGGTGTTCCTCAGGGGTGAGTACTGGGGCCAGTGTTGTTTAACATCTTTGTCGGTGACATGGACAGTGGGATCGAGTGCACCCTCAGCAAGTTTGCACATGACATCAAGCTGTGTGGTGTTGTGGACACACTGGAGGGAAGGGATGCCATCCAGAGGGACCTTGACAGGCTGGAGAGGTGGGCCTGTGAGAACCTCATGAAGTTCAACAAGGCCAAATGCAAGGTCCTGCACATAGGTCAGGGCAATCCCAAGCACAAGCACAGGCTGGGCAGAGAATGGATTGAAAGCAGCCCTGAGGAAAAGGACGTGGGAGTGCTGGTGGATGAGAAGCTCAACATGAGCTGGCAATGTGTGCTGGCAGCCCAGAAAGCCAACCGTATCCTGGGCTGCATCCAAAGAAGCGTGGCCAGCAGGTCGAGGGAGGTGATTCTGCCCCTCTACTCAGCTCTCGTGAGACCCCACCTAGAATACTGTGTTCAGCTCTGGAGTCCTCAACATAAGAAGGACATGGAACTACTGGAGCGAGTCCAGAGGAAGGCCACAAAGATGATCGGAGGCTGAAGCACCTCTCCTATGAAGATAAGCTGAGAGAGTTGGGGCTGTTCAGCCTGGAGAAGAGAAGGCTCCGGGGGTGATCTTATAGCAGCTTTCCAGTACTTAAAGGGGGCCTACAGGAAAGCTGGAGAGGGACTTTTTACAAGGGCATGTAGTGATAGGACAAGGGGCAATGGATTTAAACTGAAAGAGAGCAGATTTAGATTAGATAGAAGGAAGAAATTTTTCACTGTGAGGGTGGTGAGGCACTGGAACAGGTTGCCCAGAGAAGTTGTGGATGCCCCATCCTTGGAGGTGTTCAAGGCCAGGTTGGATGAGGCTTTGAGCAACCTGATGTCATGGAAGATGCCCATGCCCATGGCAGAGGAGTTGGAACTAGATTGTCTTTAAGATCCCTTCCAAATCAAACCATTCTATGATTCTATGATTCTAACTTGGAGCAAGGTTTCTTGTTATCCACAGGACCACAGGAATGGGAAGGGAGAAAAACACTGAGCCTTTCCATTGTTTGTCCAACACACACACACACACACACAGTTAATCATGCAGAACTGCACAAGTAACTTGAGAAACAACAGGAAAATTATATTTCATAATCAAAGTTATTATTTAATTTTCCTGAAAACTGGGGGAGATAATTAATCTCAAATATTACAATGAAAATGACAGTCTGAGGAGGAAAAAAAAAAGCTCTTTGTTGTCCTGAGCTTCAGGACTGTAGAAGGAAATACAGCAGATTAAACTCTCGATTGTTATTAAAGAGAAAAGCATTTCAGCAGTACCACAATGGGGACCTAGTCCAGAGCACCAAATTAGGAAGATGAGCCTGGTGAGGGTTGTGTGGTTTTTTTGTAAGCGTTCATCAGAATCCTCCATTATGCTGCATTTGAAGATAATGAGAGGTTTTAAAGGCTTTTGTTTCTCCTGTTCAGAGGGAGGTACTGCAGGAAGAATCTTTGGAGAGCACAATGAGAGACCAGTGACACTAGGAAAGAAATCAGCAAGGGACTTTTGGAGCTTCGCTTCACACCAGTAGAGAGGAAATAGTTAAGAATGTGAAAGTAATAAACTTTGTGATCTTTAAAAAGGGAAGGAAGCTGAGCAGAACAAAACCCCAAAACCTTTATACAAAAAAAAAAAAGAAAAACCCCAAAAATAAAACGAAAAAAATACCCAACCACGAAACATAACAAAACAAAATAAAACATCCCAACCTTAGACGAAATACGGAAGCAGCCATGACAGCAAAAGGAGTCCAGCAATCACAGAAACATTTGAAGAACTAATACCAACATCAGAAGCATAACCAGCCCAATACAGAGGAAGGAGAAATGCAAAGACTGACCATTTAGGTCATAAATGTTTCATCTTCTAGCAGAAGGTGAACAATCAACGGAAAGTTACCGATGAGTGAGTAACTTAGAGTTACAGAGTACCAGGAAGCATACAAGACAAAATTAGAAACACACAAAATTTAATGCAAAGAGCAAAGTATGCAAAACCAATTGAAATCATTCTGCAAATATTTAGTCCCTATTGCTTAGTACCTAGTACCAAGTACTTACCATTTTAGAATACTGTGGAAAGAGCCTGCTAGTATTGGCTCTATCTGCAAATGATATGAAGGCATTTAAGTTTTTCTTTTTAAAGAATAAGTTCTCCTAAAAATAAACTCAAGTAAAACTCACTGCAACAAGCTAACAATATCTGTAGCTTAAAATTAGATGTTATGCCAAAGCAGGAAGAGATCAGACTGTCGTGATATACTGTACACTAGGTTAATTCACTTCATCCTGGAGTACTTAGAGACCTGTCCGAAGCTACCTCATTGCCAGGAAGAATCATGCCTTGAGAATTAGTGGACTAGTGATGAAGTTCCACAAAACTGGGACAGGGCAAACACAGCACATATTTTTAAAGGAGAGGGAAGGGAAAGAGGGGCTAGAAATTATAGACCAGTCAGCTTAGTATCAACTCCTGAAAAAATGCTGAAACAAATCACCTTCAAGATAGCAAGAAGAGAAGAGACCTAAAAAAGAAATAATCAAAGTGTCAATAATAAATTAACCCAATTTCATTTCCTACCACTGCAGTAAGATAGGTAACAAACAGCAGATGTCAATTATCTTCAGCTGAGCAGTTCTGTTTTGAACATGCCATGTCAGAGTCACACCAGAAAAAGTGTCTAAATAAAACTAGCATAAAGTGAAAAGCTATTTAGAAAAGTATATTCTAAACAGCTAAAATTGGTAACAAAAACCCCCAAGTATTCATGAAGCAGGATCTGTCATGTTTGTCTAGAATACAGTAATAGTCAACACTGACATTACTATTCTAGTTCATAAACCAGAAACATATTAGAGTTGTAGGTGACTTGACCCCAAGGAGAAAGGAATGGTTAGTTACAGGAGACCAGGACCGGACTTCAAAGCTATCCTGACAAACTGGAAAAATGAACTGGAAAAAAAGAGGATTCAGTTCAGAGGACACAAGGAAATGGCTCCACACTCAGACCAGGATAAACAAGTGTAGAAATAGAGAAAGGAAGTCAACTAGATAAGGACTAGCTATGCAGAAGATGATATACTCTACCACAGTGGTACAAGGAGAGGCTAGCATACGAGCCTGGCTGCTCTCTGGAAACCATTAGACTTGCACTTGAGAAGTCAGCAGGGTTGGCCAGAGGCCAGGCTCAGGTGCCTTGCCTACTACTTGCCACCAAATACCAGACACCTCCAAAGGTCAAACTGGTGGAGAACTTAGGGTTTTGTTGTTGTTTTTTGGTTTTGCTTTACTCTGCATCATGGTTTGTCTTCTGGGCACTTTTGCATCCAACCAACAGCCTGACATGACAGTGACCTTGATGACACCTCAGTCTCTCAGCCTCTCTCCTTGCAGCACACAGTTAAATTTGCAGAATGGAATATTTAGCTGAAATGAAGTGTAGTTATGGGTGAGAGATGAGTTAAATGTAATGGCCAGAGAGATATAGATGGTCTGGTTTAATACTTCTTTATAGCTCTACAGTCTATTCCACAAAAAAGTCAAATGCTCTCAAGAGAGACCAAAACTGGACTGGGGACTGGGGGGCTAGTGTGATTTTAGTCATCCCAATTCCATGCTATTCCAAAGGCTGGAGACATGCTGCTGCTGCCCACAGCACAGCCTTGAATCTCTGCACCGCAGAGGGTCACAGCTCTGCACTTCTCAATCCCAACCTTATTTCACCTTCTTCATCTAGTTATGCCAAGATTTGCAAGAAGTCTCTGGAAGGCAGTTTACGGCTATCTACCACAGTGGGCACCCCAAAGAAGAAACAGGGGTTTACCTCCTTTATGTAGCTATAAACAACTTATTAAGTGTGAAAAAGAGTGCAAGGCTTTGATCTTAACCAAAGGTTTTCTCCATGCAGAGCTAAGGCTGACCATTGTCTCTTCTCAACCTTTGCAGCATCTTGTTTTCCTGATATTGCTGCTTTTCAGTTTTTTTTTTCAGTCTCACCTCTGTTTTGATTACTGCTCAATCCCATTGCTGCTCAAACGCATCTCTCCAGATTCTTCCCTCAGTATAGTCTTATTCTCCTCTAAATACTGCTAAAAGAAATGAATTTCACACATAGATTTCTAAGTATATGTTAACTATCACAGCTGTAGCATTTGAGAGGATAAAACCTCTTTCATGACTTAATCTATCATACAATATTTAGGATTAATTCTTCTAGTGAAAAAACTACTGTTCAAAACCAACTTTTACAGTGTTATAAGATTTTAAAGATCTTTGTTATTCTCAACAGACTGCATAATCATCAAGGAACTTGCAATCATCAATCCTTCCTCTGACTTTTCCCTATGATCCTCCAGTGATCTAGCTGAGGACATCATTCCAAATACAGATCTCCCCCTCATCTAAGGAGAGGGTTGATGTCCTTCTCCGATTCAGAAAGTGCAATGCATCAGTATGACGATGCAGAGATAACATACAAAATAACTACAACTGTACATTAATTATAATCCATATATTATTATTATTATAACTGTAACTGTATATTATGCTAAACAAACACATTCTCGTTCTATGTAGATGGATTTGATGATTTTTTTCCCCCAAATAATACGCAAATATAAAAGTAACAGAATCATATTCCATCCTTAACTTGTTAAAGCTACTAACAATTGCACTATTCAGGGGATCGAGGACACATCAATTATCCTCTGCCAAAGAGAAATAATACACAGGAATGATTCTTTGTTTCCTGAAGAATTTCTAAATTCTTTATCTAGGACATCTCCAAAATGCAAAATGATCATAATGCAACTGTAATATTATTATTACTTTTCAGGAACACATTTACATTTTTATGTGTGCTTTCAAAATACAAATTTCTGTTTAAAAACTCATGCCACGTAGCATCACTAATGCCAGATTATATTTGACACATGAGCTTTCAAAGTATAAACATAACTGAAACACAGACTTACAAGCAAAATGGTTTCTTATTCCCTGCTTAAGCTGAATATTTGTTACAATTATTACTTTACATTCAGAGGACACGTCTCTACTCAAACTGTACAGTTAAATAAATCTGTTTACAAAAAGATATATTTTTTAAAAACACAAGATATAAAAATATATCTAAAACCTCAGCACTCTATAGCCATTTGTTTACCTGTCCCTGAATGCAACGTATGGAGCAGAAACTGAAGAAACCCAGCAAACATAGCAGCAACAGCAAGAAAATGGTTAAAAAAGCACAACTGGCATCTAGCAGGTTGCTGAATTCCAGCCTGCAACTGTAGCAAAACCGTAATGCAAGCAAAAATCCACTTCAGTGTGAAGGAGACGATATAAAAGAAGTCCCTAAGGTCCTTGCGTCCTCATTCTAAGCCAAATTATTCTGCAGCGTCAAACGTTCAACACCGGTGACACCAAACCGGGCTACAGGAGCTCTTGTCATCAAAACAAATCTCTGCAGCGTAGTGCAAGCATCGATTACTGCATTAGTTCATCCACGCTTGCTGCAATGACAAGGAGTTTCAGTCTCCAGAAGGAGTTAATGATTTTAGGAATCCAGAATTAACAATCCTCAGGAAACAAGAAGGGAAAGAAAAAGCTCCTTCGTCTCTGGATAGAACAGGAAAGAAGTTTCTTAGTGCTTTAAAGCCAACAGTAGACACGAGCTCAGGTACCTAAGCAATCAATACTGCTGCTGCAGTTGTTATTTATATTCAGCAGTGGTGCGTGGAACAAGTTTTAACGAACTGCATAAAAGAAGCAATTGTGTAAAGCAAATGTGGCTGGTTCAAGTTATGTAGAACTTCCCAAGCTGTAGATTTACTTCTAGTACACTGCAAAGACAACGGCCCTTGAAAAAATTTACCAATTTTTACAAATGGGATGATTTAAGACTTGTCTTACATAATAGATTTGTGCATGGAAATGTAATTCTATATAAAGAAAATATATTCTAAATAAAGAACTAGAAATAACATTTTTTATTCCAAATTACATATTCAAGATAAAAGAGAAAAGTAGAGCCTGTTTACCAGCATATTTGGGAAAGTCAGATGATTAGATAATTAGACCTAATAAGATTTGCTGAAGAATTTAATGTAACTGAATCACATTCAAACCATATGACAATAAAACTATTTCTTTGGCAGAGACAGTCTTCCTCTGTAAAAATATATGTTTCTCTGCAGCATATCTAGACACTGCAGGACTTCAGAAATGCAAAACACTTGCCTGTTTGGAAATTAAAATGTGAGAAAACAAAGCACGATGAACTAACCTACTTCAATTTCCATTCCAAGAGAAGCTTATAAGGGATAAAATATAAATAATTAAGCTAATGAGAGCTTACAGTTCTTTCATCTTTAATAAAATACAGACCTATTAGTAATAATGAAAATACCCTTTTAATCAAGTTGTTTCCTTGTAATTCTGGATCACATGATCAAAACCAAGGTACTGAACACTGCCTTTCACACACTATCTCACCTGTCAGTCAACAGCAAAAGCCACGGCTGACATCCTAGGTCACTGCTGACTTTCAGTATTTTCTTTGGAGAAGGACAATGTCCAGGATTCATATACTCCAAGAGATGGTGATAATCTGCAAATGTACTGACCAGGGAACACATACCAAGCTTTCTTCTAAAGCTGGAGAATGTTTCTTGCAAAAGGAACAAAAGATAGACTATGCAGTGTCTGGCACTTCCACAGCGCATCTGCTCTCCCACTGACCCTTCTCAACTTCTCCTTGAAGGACCTCCTCCTGTTCTGCCAGAGCTGGTGTCAAGGGCTTTGCTTCATTTTCAGAACATACCTCACCTGGATCCTGAATGCTCTCCTTCCCCTGCAGCATATATTAAACAAGGCAGGGGATTTTGCCACAAATCAACTCAACTCAACACAAGAAAAATACTTACTTGCTACAACCTCAGAACTTTTAAATGAGACTGCACTTTTATGGGCCTTGCTTTCTGACTTTTTTTAAATGTTCCTGTCGTTCCCATAGCATGTGTTTATGAAAAAACTAATAAACTGTCCTCCCAAATGTGTTTAGAAAGGTTGTTTGTGCCTGACCGTGTTGTTGAAACTCTCACCGTCTCCCATTCCCCGCCCGATACGCGCAACCTCTTTCTGCTCCTCCACCCCCGCATCAGGCAGTCCCCAACGTCAATTCTACCCACTGCTCTCCCTGGCCAGGACAGCTGCCAAAGCACTGCCTAAGTAGCCCTGTCTAACAGCTTCAGCTTTAGCTAGTAGAAGTGTCTGCGAGTATTTCCTGAAAAGTAAGGGAAAAGAGGAGCAACGGAAGAGCGTTCTGAGGTCAGAAAGTGCATTTTGCAGAAAAGGACAGTGCCACCAACTCCAGTGTGCACTGCACACTCTGAAGGGTGGTTTTCGTTCCTTCCAGCCCCAGTCAAATAGAGCTTTTCTGGCTGCCCCAAAGGCCCATCTGACAGTTTCAGAATCAAACACTGAGAGTTGGTTTAATTTACTTTTACATCCACTAATAATAGCAAGGCTACTGGAAACTAACTGGAAATCTGGTTACCATTCCATTGTCCTAGTAAGAATACATAATTATACCATAGCACACTTTCAACCTTTGCTTTGGGTAATGTTGCCCAAGTAATCATAGAATCATAGAATGGTTTGGGTTGGAAGGGACCTCAAAGATCATCTAGCTCCAACCCCCCTGCCGTGGGCAGGGACACCCTCCACTACACCAGGTTGCTCAAAGTCTCATCCAACCTGGCCTTGAACACCTCCAAGGATGGAGCATCCACAACTTCTCTGTAAAAAGTCCCTCTCCAGCTTTCCTGTAGGCCCCCTTTAAGTACTGGAAGGCTGCAATAATCTCAGGATGCTTTTAGCCTTGCCAATTATTTTACTGCCACTATACTCTGAGGCATGCTACACTGTGCATTTGATACTCAGTTTTTGACCATTATATTTTAGCTTCTTTGTAAGCTTCTTGCTAACAATTGTTCTAGATCTTATTCCATGTATGATATTCCTGCATTTATTAAACTTTCTAAGATCATTACAAAAGAATTGACATTAAGCAGTCTAACACAGATATCTAACTCTACCAGTTGTCAAGTTTTAAGAGGTCAAATTCCAAGCATTAAATATACTATTCAGTTTTACATCTGGGTGAAGATGCAGCTTTCCTCTAATGCAGAAGTTTTACAATACTTTTTGTTGAAAGAAGAAAGCCAGAGAATGGTTCCAAGCACTAATTCAGTAGCGCAGAAAGAGCAATTAAAGGATAAAAACTATGCTTTAAGTTGGAATTTAATTTAGGAAATGAGAGAAGCAATGGAAAAGATCCATGTCATGGTCTCCAGACCTCAAAGCCAAGTTACAATGGAGAAGAGATTCTAATATAACTGCAGGAGTCTTAGATACAACGTCAGGTATTGTACGTAACATACTGTAGCCCTGTCTGATCCACTTCGAAAGTGGTTATTTTGGGAGACTGCCTGTGACCGGACAAGGCAAACATCACGCCTCTCTTTATGGAGGGCAAGAAAAAACGACCTGGGAAACTACAGACTGGGGAGGCAAACCTCAGTTCCTGGGAGAGTAGTGGAGCAAATCCTTCTGGAAGGCAGTCCTGAGCACATGAAGGGCAAGATGGTGTCTGGGAACCATTAGTAGCTTTACCAGAGGCAAACCATGCCCGGCCAATATGATTTCCAGATCTGCAGGCAAGGGGAGAGCGGTAGATATTGTTTAACATAACTGTAGCAAGGCTTTCAACCAAGTCCTCCACAATATCCTTGTAGCTGAATCAAAGAGATATGGACTGATTGGTGAACTATGAGGCAGAAAAACTGACATAACCACTTGACTCAACTGACAGCCAAAGGACTGAAGCTCAACTGGTGGTGAAATGTTAGATATGTTAAAAAGTATCAGAACAAAGATTTATGGGGAGGAATAAAGGCTTTTCTTTGCTCAGCTAGCAGCACTCCAGACCACAAAATGGTCTCCTGGGATCATAGAAAACTTGGGTGTAGCCTTTGGCTTTGCATCCAGAAGTAAACTCAGTAGAGAAAACATACTTGCTTCTGACAGGCTTACATGTAGAGTTAGGCTGACACTGGGCTAATTAAAACACTTCTGTTCTCTGTGCACTCATGCAACATAAGTGCATCTTCTCATCAGTAAAGTATTGTCCAATGAAGAGGACTGAGTATTTTTCAGATTCTTTGGCAAAATAGTTTGCAAAGACAATTGTTGACCATTTACAAGTGAAAGACTTTTATACCTAAGTATACAAATACATATACTCACATATACAGAAGTGGTTTCCTTTTCAACAGATTGACATAGCTTGGTCTGTCATTTCTCATAACTACTGAGAAAAATCAGAGGTTAAGAACTGAGATGATTGTGGTGAAAAAGACACATAGCTCCTAAAAAGAATGTCAGCCCTCAAACACCCATCAAACTTGTTAGAGCTCATCCAGGCAGAAATATATTCTGTTTATATTCTTGGCCAGCTGGCAGAAAACAAAAGCACCAAAGCGGAAACAATGTAGTCACATCAACAGAGGGACATGTGCGGTCTTTTATTTAGCTTTGCTAAAGCAATGTCATGCTGTTGTCACTCCACAACTTTTAGTTCAAACCTCAATCCAAGCGAATCAATTCAAAGAGGAAGTGAAGTAACTTGGCATCTGTTTGAAAAACAATATAAATGTACACGTCTACAGTGCACCTCCCACTGGCATCCCAGACAAGTGGCTTTACCACATCGTTCCTAAAGATCCTTAAGGAGAGTTTTAAAGAACATCACTAGCCATTTCGCAGCAGACTGGAAGACTGCTGGAAGGCAGAAGGCCATTGCTGCACAACCAGATGATAGGAACCCCTTCAAGCACAGAGGTATGTGAGAGCCAGTAGAGAAACACTCCGCTATCTATTGCTCCTGTATCCATCATTTCCAAGTTCATTGCCAATTCTTTAGCACTGTGTTGCCACCAATATTCTTCTTCCCCATCCTCCAACCCCTGATTGACTTGATCGTTCTTGAGTCAGCTGAGGAAGACGATAATGACAGAGAAACCCTACATTGGGCCTTCATTCCCATAGATGTAGAGGCTGAGATCTTTGCTATCCAGCCTTCATGATCCAGTAATTTTGCAATGCATATCTTAGTTACTTCATCTATTAAAAAAGTCAGCATCTCCTCAGGTTTGATCATTTTGATAACTGGCCTTGACTGAGGAGGATCTACTGACTTCAAGATGGAGAAAAACAGTGCTGCACTGTCAGATTTACAGATGTCTTCTGGAATTCCTCTGATATCACAGGATGATGAATTGACCTCTGTATGAAATGAGATTGTGGAGTATGTTTCTCTGTGACAAGGGCAGTACTCAACAAACCAACTTACAATATCAACGAAAGATCTGCTGGACAGTCTTTTACACAGCCAAAGGTGGTCCAAACCCTACTTGAAACAACTTGCTCAGCCACTCAATTGCTAACCAAAGCCAGATGCTTTCAGTGAAATGATAACTGATGTAGAGATATGGAGTTTTCAATTTACTGAACAATAGTATGAAAATATTCTTTTTGTTCCCAACTTCAACTACTATTTCTAGTTCTCATGTTAAAGTCTCCATAGAGACAAAATTCTTCCCAGTCTCACGCCCTACAGCATGGTAGACATGGAAGACCTACACTCAAAGTCGCCTCCCTGCCTGATGCAGGGTAAGCTGGCATGAGCACTGGTGTGACAACACGACCTTTGATAGCCATGCTCAGGTACAGGCTTGAATTCACAGAACTAAATTGCTTCAATCAATTCAATGTTACTACCTGTAGGAAGAGACCACAGGCATCTAACCTGCATCTGAGTTTTCCTGCCAAAACGGAAGCCAAGCAAAAAAGTATCATCTGCAAACATGAGCTACAGCAAAAATAGGAAAATCAACCTACAGTGAAGATGTCATTACAGCTTCTTACTTAAGTCAGTGACATCACCTTACCAAATTCCTGAAAACAATTATTTTTTTTCCTTCCAAAACTCTTTTTTTCTTTTCCCCATTACAACACATAACAGAACAAAAGACCATGTGTGTCCTGAACCAATTCATACACAGGCTGTGGCTGAAAGATTATGCAGCCAAGGGTGATAGACATCTATGTGTCACTAGTCCATTCTATTTCTAGACATGGTTTAATTTCCAGTTCCTCCTACAAGTCAGATTCCTCCTAGATCCTATAATTCTAAAAATTTCAGATTTAAACCTAGAAATCAGAGCAGCAGTACTCTACGTACTGATCATTTCAAAAGGTCAACCTCTATTAAATAGCATTTTCTATTACTTGAAAAATCTTAAATGCCATCCAAACAAAAAATCCCAAACCACACACCTAAATGCGGGGTTTAACGGTGACCATGTTGTTTGTTAAAGCATTGCCAGAAAATTCATTCCGAATCCTTTCCTTTGACCAATTTTCTAGGTCAAAGTAAGATTAGGTCCACCATAGCACAGATAACTGATGTCTGACAACATGCCTTAAGTTAATATCATTATTTCTTGTCATAGCTTTTTTTTTTTTAAAGGAAAAGGATGCTGATACATTAGGATTTTAAAGGAAACATTTGAAAAGAAGTCAAAAGGTAAACGGTATGTTTGCTTGTTTAAAAAAAAAATAATGTCTTTCTAAGTGTCTCCTTACAGCGGCTTGTAGGAATAGTCATTCCCTAAGATTTCCTTGGCAGTGAGATTTAAAACTGGGTAACAGAAACAGGTTAATCAACTTTTTGTGTAACTGATTTCAGAGCAACTTGTCTACAGAAAAGAGCCCACAGCAGCACAACTGGATTTATTCCTAAGCATTCAGTTCAATTCCCATTCCCAGGGGGCTGTTCTGCCCTCCAACAGACAGCCTCTGCTTAAAGGTGATGATGACTCCACTACTGGCAAATCCGTAACACCTGTCCTACAAGGAATAACTGAACCTACCTGGATACGCTGACAGTGTCACATAAGCTTCAGTGTCACATAAAATTTGGCAGAAAGAGTAAATACCGGAAAGTTTTGAGAAGCTGCATCCACTTAAATTTGTTATTTGTGAGTGGCTTTTGTGATGTTCAGTTTTATCAGTAACTGCAAGTCACTTTTATACTATCTTTTAAGTAAAATCTAAGCCTATACAGAATACCAAATTACCTGGCATCCCGCGTGTTTTGATGTAAACTTACACCGACTTGCTGTGGTAGAGCTCCAGAGCATGACAAGCAAGAACCAGCATTATACCTCTGAGTGACCCAGGACTTTGGGGAGTTGAAAGAAACTGGCTGCTCACTAGCCCTCAGCTCATGATGAGGCACTGATGCGTATTCACTGCCCGAGCAGAGGTTTTTGCTGATCTCACAATTCAGGTGAGAACTGTATGAATAAACTGCTCACGAGTTAAAGCGAGTCAGCTGGGGAGCACTGCTATGCACAAGCATGAGCTCCCTGCTCTGCAAAGCTGTCTGTCACTCCTAATCAAAACTCACAGGAGCCCAGTGCCCAGATTTGCAATTCCCACCTGAGATGTGGGAGCAGGGCTGAGGCACTCCAGGACTGTGTTCAGCTGCTTCAGAACAGTATTTCTTCTCTTGTGACGCCTGCTGATAATCTTCTCTTCAGAGTCTGACTTTCAAATACTTAAGGCAAAGAATAAACCAATGATCTGCAGAATTTTATATTCACACATAGGTCTATTCAATATCTCTACCACTCTGGGGTGGTGCCCTACAAGTACACATCATGAACCCAATATATTTAAATGCAATAGATGTATTGGAAGGCACACGTGCCTTCTAATAGTGCATATGCATTCTAACTCATATAAACGTCTATGTATATATTCACAAGCATGTACATCCCTCAAAAAAATCTCATCTTACTAATGTTATGAAATTACTATGAAACAAAGAATATTAATGCATTCACATACAATATTGTATCCTTTCTGCTCCTGAACCTACTCTACTGCAGCATTCCTGAAGTAGATACACAGTCTGCTCCCATTAAACAGGTGTTTCTTATGCATTAGGTCACTGAAAAAAATAGGTTGGAAGGAAATGTGCTTTGAGTAAGAAGAAAAAAAATACGCGACCACCAGAAGAATCAGCAAGATATCATAAGCACAAGCATACAGAGTCATCTGTAAGTGTGCATCTCTAAGCCTCTCAAGATTTTTGAAAATCTGGCTCATGATCCTCAAAAAAAGAGTATCTTTTTCCTCCTATGTTTATTTTTTTCTGAGGACAGGACTCAACTCATGTAAAGAGTAACTGTTTCCATAGAGCTATACTTGTCAGTGTAATTTCCATATGCTGAATGCACTTCATACACCGTCTCCCACACTGAACCTACAGGACAATGTAAACCTGCCAACACAAAAATGCACAGGGAATGAGATCTGAAAAAGGTTTTTAAATTTCCAGTTCAAGTAGGAAGGTGTGCCTGCATTTCCAGACTCTCTCTTTGCTGAGAGAAATTGTCTTGCATAAACACAGCGTGACAGATAAACATTAGATTTGACTGCTCCATCTAGCGGCACATTAAGCACAACTGTAATGGTTAAAGACGTGGCTTAATGGGTTGAAAAGAGCCAAATGTGGTGTTTGCTGCTTCTCTGAGCATCAAAGCAAAATAAAATCTTAGCACCTAGCTCTTTTAATAGCATAACATAAAAATCATCTCCAAAAATGGAACTAAATTTCATCAAAGTTTAATATAGATAGGTTCATAAAAGTAGGTAAATATTTTTATTTTTTTAATTATTACTTTATTTATTCTATTTAGTTAATAACATTTAACAAGAATGGCAAAGTTTTAGAAATCATGCATTTGAATATCAAGTTGATGTTACAGTAATATGTGAGTTTACCTTTCCAGTGAAAACGTATCTTACATTTTTAGTAAAAGAATCAAATTAATAAAAAGCCAACCATTAAAACATATAAACTGACTCTTACTTATAAGAAGTAAATTTCAAAGCTCGGGTCTGATTCAGAAAGCCACTCCTACTCTGTGAAGGACAACTCTTAAAGAAATCCAAAGCACCACTGATTTTTAGAGGAAAAAAGAAGTGTGTGCTGTCAAGTCTGCCCAAGGCTATTCCATGGCAATTCTAAAAAATACCAAGAAATTAGATCCTTTAGAAAACTGGTATAATAACGTGATGTGGGAAAATGACTGAAATTGGAGGGGAATGGGAGAATATTGTTCCCCAGAATTCAGCTAATATTAGAGCAGCTCTGACATGAAGCAGAGCTGCTGCTCCCAGGAACGAACAAGGCCTCAATATCCTTGAAATGGGGAGTAGAGTGATACGAAGGTATCATGGCTCATCCCTGTTATCAGGGACAAGAAACAACGGACAAGGCCCACGCAATACCCTTGAAATGGGGAGTAGAGTGGTACGGAGGTATCACGGCTCATCCCTGTTATCAGGGATGAGAGGCGCCTGGTAAAGATAACCATAAAAATGCCATTGAGGGAAGTGAATCACAACCGCTGTCTCAGCAGTGATGCGAAATTGTGTCCTTCAGCTACTAAGTCACACCTCCACCCGCCTCCAAGCTACGACCACCCCTCAAACGAGCAATTTACACCAATCCCAATTAGTGAACACCCCTCACGAGAGAAATTTACACCAATCCTAATAAAAGTTATGTATGACTAGAGTCACTCGAGCTCCACCTAAAAGATATGAAAAAAGTATAAAATAGCAACAAACAAAGGGGATGCTAGGGAGAAGCCCCCCCATCGGAACGTCTGGGATCAGTCGACGGGCTGAACCTCTCTTCTCCCCCCCATAGGGACGCCTATTGGGTAAGAACTCTGTGTTATGTGCACTTACTTAATTACTTACTAACATCTTGCTAGCTATTTAGTATTATCACTGATCAGTAATTTTATATTATCACTGTAGTATTTCAATTAAAGTTGTTTTTGTAGTCAGTCACTATCACCGGCTATCCTCGAACCTGTATTCTGTCACAAATAAAATATATATGCATGTTTCCGGAAACTTTTGAATTATTATAAGGAGTTGGCCCATAGTACTACTAGTGACGATCCCTTAATAAGTGGGCGAATCACCCTCCGACCTACTGAGCTGCCAAGAGAGGGCAGGGGGAGTCGGGCCCAAGGGTCTCGCCTAACTTGGGAGCTGGTATACTGGCCGAATTACCTCCTGTTTGTCTATTAGTGACGGATCCCACGATAAGTCAGACGAATCACCCTCCGACCTGCTGAGCTGCCAATAGAGGGCAGGGGGAGTCGGACCCAAGGGTCTCGCCTGACTTGGGAGCTGATAGACTGGTCTTTTGACCTCAAAACGTGACACGTGACCAAGTTGCTTTAAATAAAACATTTTTCCAACGATCGCTTTGAGAATAACTAATTAGGGTTTCCCTGCCCATGGCAGGGGGGTTGGAACTAGATGATCTTTGAGGTCCCTTCCAACCCAAACCATTCTAAGATTCTATGATTCCACGATTCTAATCAGAATTGAAGTTCTTATTGCGGAGGAAAGAATTACCAAATTGATGACTAGGTTTCAATAACTGGAACTTTAAATTCTAGAAATTAATGCATACAATTAAATCATAAAATACATGTGAGTATCAGATAAACATGTGATGTGCTTCATTTCTCCTTGCTACATGTCTGAAAATATTTTGTCTTAAATTACACATATGACTGAAAGGTAGCCAAGGAATATAACCATTTTACTTCACTTATCCCTCCACCACACATAACTCCCACAACTAATACCATAGATATATTAAGTTAGGACCCCATGTGCAATCAAAACCTCTATATAATGAAAGTTAAATACAGGCTTAAAATCTTTACCGACCTGTGTTTAGAATTGCAAAATAATCCCACGCTAGCTATGGCTCAAGTGAAGCATACAAGAGACACTAAGTTAAACACCCTTTTTGGTCTAATGTTCTAATAGCAGCTCACCTTCCCTTCGAAGGCATTATTTGGATTGGGGAAGTTTAGATGAGCCACGCTGTCCCTGTGCATTTCTCAACTTGCTCAATGGTCCAAGTTAGACTTGGTCCAATTAGCATATAAGGTACAGCAAAGCCACAGATTATAAAGTAAAGAATGCTGATATTTGCTTTTCTAAAATAGAAAAGGTCGTGTTTACAGACAGGAAGTAAATGGGAAAAGAAAATATGCTAAACAAAATGTTTTATTAGAAGTTGCTTCATGGCTGGAAAGTGTAACAAAATACATAATAGTGATGGTCTGAAAAAATATTGCTGTAGATATTTATTTACTGCGTACTATGACAGCATTTCCAAGACTTATGCTTGCTTACAAAATACCTCTAAGTTTGAAAGTGTTTAACAATTAAAAAGCTCTTCACATACTATTTTCTCAGTCTGTCAAGGGAATGAGCTTAGGGACTCACGCATGAGAGAGGGATATTTTTAAGAAGACAACATGTACGAATACAGAGATTTCAAGTTTGAAGCACTTCAAAAAGTAACTAATTCAACTCTCTTAATATTTAGAGCAGTTGGGTGTCTGCAGAGGGAGGCGGTGAACTTATTGACAGGTTAGCAGCATGTAGGTCCTAGCTGTCTACTACGTGTATTAGCCAACAAATAATCACTGCTGCCCTACATTTTGCATATCCTGCTTGCAGACTTTCTCTTCTCACAGTGAACTTATGCAGAAAAGATAAAAGCAGCTATCAAACTGAAAATAAAACTGTAAAATCCTGCCCTGTCCTTACATGTCTTCAAGCTAAGGGGCAAGCCAAAATAAAAAAATAAAACCCCTGCCTCCCTTTGAACTAAAACCTTAGAATCGTGCTCCACTTGGACCAGAAGAGCAACATGATCAGTTATCAGAACCTTTATATTAAGGTATCAAAAACTTGGGGGGGTGGGGGAGAGGGCAGTAACTAATGAAAAAAGAATAGAGCAGCAAGGTCTCATGCACACGACCATCAAGCCACGATATCATTTAGTAGTGGCTCCATAACTAAAAAAAAAACCTGCAAAATACAAAAAAAAGCACAACCAAAAAAGCTCCAAACTTAAAAAAAAAAGTCAACCCAAAGGGTGAAAAAGGCTGTTAAGGTCTGGAAATCTGGTCTTTTTATAGGAATGAAATAGCTCCACAATGTCTTTATAAGCAGTAGCAGCACCCTCATGAATCACTTTGTTGCCCGATAGGAAAAAGCAAGCAAACAAAAGGTTAATTTAGCTGATTAACAGCGAATTAATAGGCAGTGAGAACAGGAATGTAGGTTCAATTGAATCCCTTATGGTAGGCAACCTGCAGTTGGCCACAGGAAAATGCAACCATGCCGGAGGATGCTTGACAGTAATCTAGAATTCTGCTGGATGCTGATGAATGGAAGAAACGGGTACCTACTAATGATATGACTTTGCATTAAATAAGGATATTGTTTTATTATCATCCAGGCAAGTTGGAGTCTCAGTCACGGACTGAAATCTCCCCAAAATAGGCACTGTACAAACATAAAAAGAAACTCCAGATTCCACTGAACTTGCAATTTAAGCGCAAGGCAAGAAAACAGGCAGACAAACTGATGTGCGGAAACAGACTCCACAACTCGGAAAGTTGTAAAGTAGGTATGTTTATTGCAGCGCTGGGTGCACGGGGGATCGCTCCACCACAAACGTGCACGCCCGCCGTAGCAGTTTTTCTTGTATTTATACAGACATACTCATCACCAACAAATAAGAAATAGTGACTACATTTGTATCGGTGTATAAGACAGTGTCAACTGGATTGTCTTTCTTGCTCTATCATTAGAATAGCCCCTGGAACCGTTGTGCCCTGGATCAGTTAGCACTCTCCTGTTTATTTCTAGGCAGGAGACTGGCCAAGAATAAATCCTAAAAGACAGCTTCCATGCAGCCTTTCTTTTGAAGAATTCAAGAGCTTCATCATATGGAAATGTGCCGTGTTTTGTCACTTGGCCAAAGATGTCAAAGAACGGCTGTTTAATTTACTAATTCAGTAAATATGGCCATTGAGAGGCCATATGAGATGTGCACATTTGAAAACATAGCTCTTGTGCTTGGTATCATAGGAGAAATGGAGACAAGAATCAACTTGAGTGATTTCAAAGTGTAAGTGAGGAGTCCCTGACTGTGAAGACCATATATTGTACAAAAGGAGAAAGAAGGAAAGAAGAAAGCATTAGAGCAATGCAAAGACATATGAGCAAAGATGGGAAGACAGTTTTCAGCAGGATATTCAGAATGGACAGGAACAGGATGAAACCATGCATATCTAGTCAAAGGAAACACATATGATTCATACTTCTTAACCTTCTTTCTGACAAAATCAAGTTTTTCCTAGAGGTCATTTATCAGCACACTAATTTTAGAAAGCTCAAATAGGCCAGTCTGCCTGCTCAAAGTTGTGTTGAAAGAAAGAAACTGGATGGTTCTTGTGTATTACAGTAATTAAGTGTATTATTATAAGCAAAACCAAGATATCAAAAGAGATAGCAGAGAAATGCTAACACAAAATACTAACCAATAATACTCAGTACAATATGGTATAATGCCTATGTTTGGACTCGATATAATTTAGGACGATCAGAATGAATACACTGAATCCCTGTGACTAAGAAAAAGAAACAGAATGAACTTTTTCAGAAAACAACAGAATCAGATGCTTGTTTGCTCCTAGTTAACTCTATAATTAACATTAACTCTAAAAATAATAAAAGTGTGTGTATTATTCCATATCAAGCCAATAACTAATTTACCTTCTTCTTTCACAGGCTTTCATTTTTCACCCAAAGGGGGGCAGTTTCCCTATATAGGTGTAAAAAAGCAAATGTTTGGATTTCAGTCCCAAGATCGAAACTCATCCTTCGATATGCTGCACAGACCATCCACAGTTATGTAGCTTTACCAAAAATAGTTTGGTTCATCCTTCAAGATTTACCTTTTCCTTTAAGTTCTCCAATCAAAAGAGTAACAGTAAATCCTTAGTAGCAGTTCACGTAACTTTTATGTTATATAAAAAATATATGCGTACGTAAAATACGCAGTAGTAGACAAAGTGGGGGAAAGGATCAACCTCTGTCTATAACATAGGGCCATGTTTCAGGCTAGCTGTTTTAACTCCAGCTCGTTGCATAGCTGCCATTTGAAAAGTGCTCAGCAGCTTAAATTAGGGCAAGTTTTTCAAAAGCTCTCAGCTACCTCTTAGACCCTTAAAAAGTGCTCCATGACCCGCAGCTCTCACTGCTCTTCTCGCGCCTGCTACCTCCAATGGTTTCTGTATGGAAAAAACCTTATTGCTGAATGTTCTTGAGAATTGGTCTTTCATGTAGAAACCTAGAGAAGTCCTGGGTTTCTCTACAGGTTCAAACACTCTCACAGCTCCCCAAATTAAAGCTACCCGGCTTGTCAGCTGTTAAGTCTCTTTAAAGGTGTGAGCCTAATTCCTCCATGCTTTTCTTCCGTGTCAAGTCGAAATGTACATTTATTTTTAGTTTTGCCTTTTCAAAACCAGATTGTTATTACATTAATTTGTACCAGAAATGCCTATCAAATATCATTACTTAAAGGGTGACAAAAAGGATAAGCTACAGTCAGGAGTACTGGATTCAGTCCCAGATTTCCCCACCTTGGCCCAGAGCTTGCCAAAGGAACAACAGTGGTATTTCTAACATGGAGCAGTTTCAGTGCAGACTATGAAGAAATAGATTTTTATTTCCAGGAATCCTCTGTTTCAACTGAGTAAGAAATTACAATTACAATTATCCTTAACTTTGCTTATCTGTCCTCAGATTTGCCATGGTTTCTGGCACCGAGCTTTAACCTCCCTAGTAGTAACTTTACCCTCCAGGGGAAGAGAGAAGCACTCACTCAATCTCTTCTTTCCCATATGAAGTCCAGACCTGCCTCCTTGCCTTTTGTTTTGTTCTAGTTTTTTCTTTTTATTTTTTTTTCTTCTTTCTTTTCTAGGCTATTCAGGCCTCAATCCATTCCACTTTTCCTTATATATTATATAGTCAATCTCACTCCTCTTCTGAAAACTCCCTCCAGCATGTTCACAACCTTCTTAAGGTAAACCAGAGACAGGGCTTTATTAGGATTTCAAAGGAGAATTCAGTGACATATCTCCCGTGACACCCCCATTTATATGGTTACATAGCTCACTGAACTGTTGGATTTCTCGGCAACAGTATGACTTTTTTCCCACTCAAGCTCAGCTGATTTCATTTGCATACGCGTTTATGCACTTTATATAATTCCATATCCACAAAACAGATTTCTCACTGCTCAAACCTAATTTAACAAGCACTTATTTACAACTCCAATAACTACTGTAAATAATTTCAGCTACTCAAAAGCACTGAATATTGATAGCACTAAATAATGTTAGCACTGACCAAAATTTTGAAACTAAAGACATTTTAGATTATATTTTCATAAAAATCTGAATCAAATGTAGATCTAAATTATTGCACAAGGGCTAGAAGATAAATTGGAACTAACTGCTAAGAACTAACAATCTTCCTAGCATGGGCATTTTATTTCACACTAAGTTAAAGTTCAGTCACGTTTTTAAACAAATTCAGCTCTTTTTAAAATTCCATGCCCAACTCTCTCCAAGTGAACAGATGTTAAAATATGCTAGCAGATGTTACATTACAACTTGACTTGCCTACACTCCAGATTTAAAATACCTCAGTAAAAACGCTTAACTAAAACCATTTAAACCAGCCTCCTCTTCTCTACAGCTTTTTCCTGATGTTTCCTTTCGGTCCATTTATACATCCTGATGCATGTGTGTGGTTTCTCTCTTAGACCACAAGCTACCTTCCTTGCTACAGCACTTGGAAGACATCACTGGGACAGGGATTTAATTTATGCTCTCCTTCCCCCAGGAGTACTTCCAAGCACAAGCACCCAAAGCGGCACTCGGAACACCAGAGGAGGACAGAGGAAGGGGTTGGATCCACTCCTCCTGGAGCTGAGCCAGCACCAACACATTCACCTGCAAACCACAGTGTCTCTTTCTCCTTTTGACCTTGAGGTCCTCTTCTCCTGGTTACATCCCCCCGGCTTCGCACCTGTGCATTCACCAGGATCCCAGCAAGATCCCTGCCCCTAACGCTTTCTAACTAGAAGGGTAGTGTCAGAAGAACGAAACAAGATCGGGTCACTCTGTTCCTCCTGGTACTGTAAGAAAGGCACTATGAGTGAAAAAATCGCATCTTCACTGAAAGAAGCCAGCATGTCACCTCAGGAGGTATTTTTCAAACAAGGCTCCAACTCTGTCATGCCCTTTTCACTCCCAATTAAATCCATTAGCAAGGACACAAAGTGAATTTTACTCATCTTTTCATTTTGCTGACAATACGTATTAGCCATATTTTCAAGCCTAGATGATGTGAACAAAATACACATTTAGGCAAATACGAACAATGAGCACGTAAAACATAAAACCATTAGTACATCTATTTACATAAAAGTACATCAGCAGCTTTCAGTATCTCCTCACGTTCCAATTTCCAGCATCGTTTTATCTTCCAGTTTCAAAGACTTAATGACAGAAGTCTAGAACATATTTTGTGTCTATTACAGGATAAAAGAAGTTACGTACAACCTCGTCCAGACACAAATCTACTAGTTTTACACAAATACTTGGTTTTAAACTTTTAAAAAAATATTTTTTCTCAAACTTACTCCAAACCTCATTTGCATTCTTCATTGGATGGCAGTAGGCAGAAGCTGCCCTCTGTTTTAAAACGAGGTCTGGATTTCCTTTGTAACAGCCTTGTTTATGTTATATTAGCAAGTCTTTGAAGCAAGTATGAATGCAATTGAAGCCTTCTAAGAGGACTCCTTTTGCCTTGCCAGGATAGTGTTGTCACTGGAAACTCATTCCACCTAATGTTCAACTATTATAAATCACAGCGTAGAGAGTCCTGCAGTCTATATCAATAATAGGACAAAAATTATTATCAGCAATCAGTAATGGTGTCCTGTAAAGGGTGTAGAACTTTTAAAAAGAAATTTGAGATTACTTTCATGGACACCACTAAACAGTTCTTTCTCTAGATTTACTCCAACGTGGAAACAACTCATGTTTTTGTGTCCTCTGCCAAAGAGACAAAATCCCAGTGCATTGCAAAAGACATTTATTTTTTTGAAAGAAATTATCTCCAGTGCTTTTGAGTTATTTTGATAATAATTTTGAAGAAATACATATTAAATGATTACAGTAAATAGCAAGGGATGTACTAAGTAAATTAGCTTGCTTTGTATTTATGAATATCACTTTTAGAAGGTTTTTTGTGCTCAGAAGACAGGGTAATGCAATCTTGAACAGTGTTTCTAGGAAATGCAAATGTTAAAAAGATACTTTTGCACAGTATCTACATTATATGTCATTTTTGGCTATTGATTTTCAATACAGTCTTATCCACTCTATTTATACCTTACATTTCTATGAGGCATCATTTTCTTTTAAACACTTCTCTAAGCTATCTTCCATAGAAATCTTCTATTTTAGTTGTTCAACATAGTATTGAAAATAGTACATTTTTATTACTCAGTTGCTGATTGCTTTATATTGGCACTCCTCAAATGTGAATTTTAAGATCTTGTTTTTTCTTGGTAAGGCTGTACAAAGTTAAAAATTTTATTTGCAATAATTCTATCTTTCTAGCTCCGTTTATATTACTTTGGCACCAGGTTTCTGACTGAGCTTATATTTAGATAAGAAAGGATGGATTCCAGACCCTCCTGGGCTTATAAACTGAAAGCAGTACAACCAGGGAGCTGTGCAGGATCTCTCTCAAATTACTAGCAAAGCACTGAAGGAATGGTGGGTGAAATTCTACTTATAACAACGCTGCTAATTGTAAAGAATGGATTCTGAACTCAGTTACGAGAGGGGCATTTTTTTAATTGTTTGTATAATTTTTTTAACACTACACTCTTTTACTGTGGCATTTCTCCTTTCAAAATGTTGAAGGCTTTCTAGAAGGTTTTCTTAGGTAATAAAATTTCCTGCCTTTCCATCTATTCCTATAAAATACTGCAGATTCTTTGTAAGTACTGATGAAAATTTAATTCGGAAAATAATTAGATACTTTACTACCAAAAACGCTGCTTCCTTCTCATCTGTATTCACATTTCCTAGATCTTTTTTTGTACTATACCCCCAGCTTCAAAGGCTTTCCACTTATTTTCCCATGACAAAGACTGTAAAAGTTGTATCAAGGTCAAGCAAAAAAAAAAACATCAACAGCTACGTCTCGAAACTACTAAATTAATAAATATATTTCTGTAATTAATGCATTGCATATATTATATATATATGCATTGCATATATTATATATATGCATTGCATATATTATATATGTATATATACATATACACATATATATGTGTGTATATATATTCTGATGAATAACATGGCGCTAGCTTACTGACAAGTAGAGATAAGGTCTCAAGGAATGCTCAACAATGTTAACCAAGTATTGAGCCAGCAATGGTCAGACAGGTCTCTAACATACTCCTATCTGTAATTTTTATTCAAATACAGTCAGGTAGCACTGTGATGTGATACAGATCAAGGCCTCCACCGTCTAAAGAAGGAGCCTAAATATCTGTCTTGGAGGTTACCAAGAACTTGATTCAGTTATCAAGAAGATAAGCATTTAGCGACATTTGAAGTTGTCTGGGATTCAAAACACAGAAGAAAAAAAGTCCAACCTTTAATGGTTTAACAGTACAACAGGAAATTGGTCAAAAGCTGAGATCAGTGCCACGAGCCTGAAAACAACCATTGAAAGGTTTTACTTACAAGGGACCATTACAGAGCAAACTATATCAACATATTGATATCAGTATCAATGACCTTCCATCCTGGACTTGATTTTCACATCAACGATCTTCCAGTTTATAATGACACCCCTCACTGAATACAGGAAATCCTTTCTACTTCATAAGCAACCTCAAACTGATACACATAAATGAAAGCAAGTAACAAAGATGGAAAGGAAATGCTATATTATAGACCACTACTATGAACAGAGGAAGTCGCATAAAGCACTGCCACAAAATAAGAGAGCAGGATGTGTTCTCTTAGAAAGACGGGATAGTTGAGACTGGAAGGGACCTCTGTAGGTCCCTAGTTCAAATCCCCTTGCTTAAAAGCAGGGTCAGCTAGAGCAGATTGCTCAGAGCCTTTTCCATTTAGGTTTTTAGCATTTCCAAGGATGGAGACTGTACAACGTCTCTGTGCAGTATGTTCTAGTGTTTGACAACCCCCCCCCCAGTCAAAAAAGTGTGGGTTTTTTATGTCTAAGTGGAGTCTGGATTAAGATTTCAGGGGCGTGATCATCGTCTGGAAAAGTTAGTGCTTAGATAGTTTAAAAAAGCAGCTATTCAGATGGAATAGGAGAGGAATGTTTTCTCCTTTTATATGTGCGCCTGGAGCTTTAGGGGATGTCAGGAGACCACAACATCAGATAAAGACAGACAGGTTAGCATATATGAATCAAAGACATGTCAGGAAACAGTGCCAGGAACTAAAAGGCAATGCAGACAAGCCGTTGGCATTTTGAATATAAACACCACCAGAAAACTTCCAAGTTACAAACACAGATAATTAAACTAAAGAGCTAAAAGCTACTTCCAAAGACACAAAAAGCCTTCAGCTCACTGTAGTGTCGCTTAAAGACAAGTTAGGGTTGTAAGACAGTTGTTAGGTTCTACCACAGTCTTTTCTGATGATGCTTATATTATCTGTTCACCATTCATGAATTTGATTAACTTCTTCACCCAGAAGAAAGGTTTTGTTTAAAAGCCAACAGTATACTATGCTTATTCCTTACTGCAGAATGTTACCATCAACAGATTAAGACAAACTGAAATAACAGATTTTAAACATACTTGTAAGCTTCAGAGCAAATTCATCTAGACAACAGGTTAGGAAATTCTTATTTCTTTCCTATATAACACTTCCCTTGCTCCATATCCTGTCCTTATTAACAACGAACTCTGGCAGATCCTTGATATTTTACTAAATGTAGCAAAATACTGTATACCTTAAGATTGAGGTGTCAGTAAGATTACGATGCTTTGTAACAGCCTACTCAGATTGTTACAAAACTCCTTTTCCATTTCAATTCATTCACAGAAAATTATTCTGCATACAGACAAAAGGATGAAGCAATGACCAAAGAGGTACAGATACCATCAAGAGAATAAACTAGAACGCTTAAATTCTGTCAGTTCTAGGTGAAAGAGGGAAGCGAATTAGAAAGAAACTCACCAGCTGATGCTACCTGTAACCACCTCATCTAAGAACACAAAAGGAAACATCGCAAACCAAATGTAAACAGGTATAAGACACTTCTTAGTTGGAAAAGAAAAAAAAAAGAAAGGTAAGGGAAAAAACAAAGCTGTATGTTTAGAAAAAGAGGCAAAAGAGAGAGAAAAATACAGATTTTTTTTCCCCAAACCATGGCCATGTGCATAATATACATAAAGGTCCTTACCTTTTTCACTGACACTTTCACTTTCTATCTCCACATCTTCACAGCTAGTATATTCTGGTGTTGATGCCCCTTCTTCCTCTGAGCTACTAACTGACATCTGCCTTTTCTTTCCGCCTCTTTTTGCTCTATGAGGCTTTGGAGGGGATGGCCGCACTGATTCCGACTGGTCAGAGCTAAGGGAATCATTCCTTAGCATGGTCTCCATTTTCTCCCGCTTTGCTTTTCGCATGAGAATAGCAGAGCTAGGATCAAGGCGGCTCTGTTTTTTAAAGGAATCGTGGTTCTTGTATTCTACGTGTTCTATAGGAACTGGACTATGCCTGGGAGTTGGTGGGCTATGATTAGTTAATTGTTTAGAAACAGAAATTCTTACATCACCTGTTCTGTCTATAGAGTACGACCTCTGAGTTTCCACAAGAGATTTTCTGTCCTGAGTTCCCTGTAATTGTGAGCGTTTTCCTAATTTATTCTCAGGTACCTCCGCTTCCTCCATTTCTGTATGTGGCAAAGCTACATCACTGTGTCTTCTCTCGTGCCGTGCTTTAGAAACTTTCGCGTGCATGCGCATCTGCTGTTCCTCGGGAGGTGGTTTTACAGGATATCTTGCCAGATTGGGGTCACTCCTGTAACGGGTATGATATTCATCTTCCTTCCTTTGTTTTTCATCATCAGGCACTTTGCCTTCCTCAAGTTTCTCTGGCAAGTCTGGGTAGTCCTGGGACTTGCCTTTCTCCAGCCTTCTACCTTCATGTCGTTCTTTACGCTCCCTGTCATCTGCTGGTCCTTCTTTTTGAAGTGAGGATTTTGGCACACGCTTGCGCTCACTCTTTAAACCTTTGCCATTCTGGTCTGAAACCACTGTTGCCTTCTTCCTACAATGAAAAGGAGTACAATAACTTGAAGAATTGAATGCAAAACAAAAGTACTTGTGTATACTGTTATGGTAAATAGATTATAAACCAGGATAAGCTATGGCAAAACATATAGAAAGGTACTGGATCCATCAACATGAATTCCATCTATTAATCCTTCCAGCAGTACTTTTATTTTCCTATAGCGAACAACTTCCAGAGTCCACAAAACCACAAATTACGTCTGGTCCAATTAATTGAGTAAAATCACAAAGAATATTAAGATGGATAAATGCAGATAAAAATAATTTACCCACATAAGCAGGAAGTCTCAAAGTCATCTTGTAGTCACTGCAGCACTATGACAGAGTATTGAAGCATGTTCTCCATTTTCCTGGCAGCAGTCATGAGAGTTACAGACTAATCACATACACGCAATTCACTTCAAGCACCCTGACAGCATAAATATAAACACCACCAAATGGAGTATCTCCCACAATATTGCAGACAGAAGTAATACAGATACAAAAAAATGCAAAAGAGAATATATCCAGAAGTGGATAATAATAATATAATAAACCAATAATATTTTACCTTGTTTGCTTTATCTTACTAAAACTCTAAAAAGAAGTGCCTATTTGATAAGCATATAAAGAAAAGCAAATTGACTCCTTGAGATAAATTAATGGCATTCCTTTCTCTGGTAATAAAAGAGGATGAAAAATGTAATTTATTTCTCTATACAGCCAAAGTACAAAACAATGAATAATGAAAGAGCATGAAAATTATGCTCTCTCCTCTTTGGTCTTCTGCTTTGGGAAAGTAAGCAAGCCGAAGAATCATAAAATCCCCTTATACTGGATATTTTTATTTCTCTCATCATTCCAGTTGCCCTTTTGTTTATCAGTTCACATACCAATCCATCAATTTTTAAGAAGGTTGGACACAGCTACACATTGTATTTGAGACGAATCTGCACTAGGACAAAGTCACTAGGACTTTGTTTTCTGGCACTGAATCTTCCCTTCCACAACTGATACATCTACAGTATCTTCCTACCACAGATTTTCATATATGGACAGGTAATATTGGATATGATCCAAGTTAAGCTTCTGTCTCGTTTTTCTCCATCTCCTGTTCCTCCTGAGTTTTGGCAATAAATGGGACTTGAGCTTATCATAGATGCTCTCCACTCAGAACCCTTGGACTTCACTTGAAAGTCTCAATGACAAGCAGAGAACATTACTATTGTATAATTTACATAACCACCTCACTTTCGGACAGCAAAGCAGAAATAGAAAGCATTTTGCTGCCCTAAAAGTGTCCTTCAGCTGAGTGACAACTGCTCTAGAGGCCTTTCCAGTGTTGGAGAAAAAAAGTCAAAAGAATTAGAGGAGGGCACCATGCGTTTGTTTACATCATACATATACATAGCAATAACCTGAGTTTTGGTGCTATCAAACCCAGATGGACCTCACCCACTCAGTAACTTACTAGCGACTGTTCACTATCCATTTCCAACTTCAGTAGCTATGAAAAAAAAAAAATCTTCAACTGCTCTGGACAAGGGAGAATCTTCTATGGAAGACTCTTGTACTGTTGCCACAGGCTCTCTCCTCAATTGCTCTGCCATCTGCCAAACAGCAGCCAAAAGAACAGAGGGTGCTTCATCACATTAGCCTCTCTGGATTTGCTACTCCTCAACCTGTTCATCACAGTGAATGCAGCTCACGAATTTACTCATTTACTCACTTAAAATATAATAGTTTGCTTCCAGCTGGTTTTATTCTTGCATACACCTTGCTCTGAATTCAAGATGGTACTACTGCTGTTACTCGTGAATGTTTATTTTGCAGGTGTAAATGAGCTCTTTTATTAGTTCCTGGTTTATTATTAACAATAATACAGTCATTGAAAAAAAGATAACACATAAGGATATCTGACAGAACTCTGTAGGGTGGGTTTTTATGTTTGCTAGATTGTTTTCTTTATTGTGGGTGTCATTTTTTTAAATTCTAGTACATTATTTCATCAAGTTAAAGACTTGCTCTTTGTTTAATAACTTTAAAATACCTGCCAACTTAAAAATTTGAAAGCAACCTACAATTTTGTATTAAAAGTGCACAACAAAATGCATTGAAGTGCATGGAAATATCTCTAAATAAAATTATTTTTTTTTTCTTCATTTCTGTTGCATAGACCAAATCAATGTATTTTCTAGTGAACATTTATCCTTCCCTGGTCAGTAAATCAAATTTTTGTTTTCATATGGTTCTAGACACACACATGGCCCAGCTCGTGTAATATTACTGAAGTAGCTTATATAATTGTGAGGTGCTATCAAGACAGAACGCATTACCTCTCTCTCGGAGGTTCACTTCTAGACCTTGAGGAAACTTGCTTTTGGTCTGGGCCCATAGCCGGCTGCGACACCTCTGCTCCTTTCCTCCGGTCGGATTGCACACGGGAAGAAGAGATTTCCTGTGATGAGGCAGTTGCTGTACTTAAGGGAGTCTGTGATCTCGATCGCTCTTGAAGTCTTGCTTTCTTTTCTCTTGGTGCATCCGAACTTCCACCAGTCGCTGTGTCACTCAGCGTTCCGTCCTGGCTGGGTGAGGGCTGTGGTCCACTTCCAAAAAACCACGCTCCGGATTTCGTTAGGATTTCTTGTTGCTTTCGACATAAATTGCATACCCACATAACCTAGTTGAAGACAACAAGAAGAATCAGCACAGCTACCTCTCAGACCCTGAAACGCATGCTCACTATCACAGAGCAGGTGTGATCTCTTGCTGCTCGCTAAACTGGTAAGGCTGGTGCTCACGACAGGACCCAGAACATGCTTCTCCAAGCACTGACTGCACTGGCTAGAGCCAAGCATCCTACAGGCACATGCTATGCGAGCTTCTCCAAAACGTGCTGTCAATATACGTCAGTCCTACCTGTCGCAACTCCCCCTCAGCCCAGCCCTAGCCCTCTTCTGAACAAACACCGACAACGCGACCAACGCTCGTTGCTTCTTTGTTGGTGGGGTGAGTCGGGTTGTTGTCGTCGGTGTGGATCGCAGTCAGGACAAGCCCAACAGACTCTAAACATGACTTGTACCTGGGGTGGGGGAGTCCTGCCCGGCTAACTCCCAACCTCCGCTGCCACAGAAAATCCACACGGTATTTCCCTTTAACTAATTTTTCTCACAACTGAACACTGTCCTGCAAATAAATTCAGCGTTTACTGTGCATGGTTTTAGCTACATCCACAACAACTTACCAGAGATGTGAGGTAAGACCTAAAGAAACCTACTAATAGAAAACTAAATGCACTAACGAAAAGAATGTGAAAGAACTCTGTTTTGTACTACTTGGAAATGATCATTTACCATCTCTTTGCGTTATAGCTGTAAATAATAAACTAATTAATTAAACATGTCTCCCTGGCAATCACAATTAAGCTGTGTATATAAGCAGTGCTTCTTAGGAATTGTTGTTGTTTTTTTTTTTTAATGCCAAATACATAGATAAACAGGAGCACACACAGTAAAGCGAGACTCTATGTTTCAAGTCTATGTACAGCACAAGACAGCTTTATGTACAGGAGTAAATCACCAGAACAAAATAAAAGGTTAATCAGGACTCTAAAGTGTGTGAATATTTAAGAAAAAGTTGAGACAAAGACAAAAGGAGGTCTGAGGCAGAAGAACAAAAAAACCAAAACGCATGAAGAATGTACAAGAGGTAGGAATTTTGTCAGAAATAAAAATAGAGATGAGAGGAAAAAAAGCTGACAACTAATGAGGAAAATGTCAAAGAAAATAGTTTAATGTGGAAAGAAGTAAAAGAATGGGTAAAATTGTAAGGAGGGTAAGAAATTACTAAATTTGGAATGAAAAATATGCTTATATTCTTTTGTATAAACACAGGAATGAGGCAACAGTCGCAAAATTATCCAACACTTAAAATTAAAAGGAACAGAAAAAACAATCACTTCAGGGAAGAAATTGCAATAGGACAAAGCTCTGGTACCAAGCTCTCTTATTCTCTGGCCTGGAGAGGAAGTGCATGGCTTACATGGCAAGATGAAAATTCCAGGCATTTTACATATTTAACATAAATACAATTTGTTTAAAATGCCCTAAAAGAGACTATCTGTTTAGGTCTTATGGCTACATGAGAACTTCCAATACCATTTCTACACTGTTTGACCAAACCACACTGAGAAGACATCCAGCCCTTTTCCCTGTATTTGAATTGTGCCTTTATCAACTGATGACTAAGGATAATAAAATACTTATTAAAATTTTAATTGATTAAAAAAAACTTAATCAAAAGCTACAGTTATTCCAACAGTGGCACAAACATGTATCATGATAAAAACAAATAACGCTTAGTAGGATAACACAAATAGCAACTTCAATAAAACAAATGCTAGCCCTTTAAAAAAAAGCTCTTGATTCCAAAATGTCTTATTTTCTTCATCTAGTATACCTCACAAAACAGAAACTCAGTTTATCAGATTATATGTTCTAATAGAATAGATTTTTAGTCCATCTGGTGTTATTATTACATGCATTTAAAAAACCAGTAAGACTAAAAGGAAAAAATCCTAACATTTTTAAATGTCTTTATAGTCTCTGACACAATTGTTAGCTTATTAGACAGCAAGATTGCATACACACGTGTCTGTGCATGAGATCTATGTCAATGCTACAAACCAAAGTCATTAATGAAAAACACGTCATTGTCTGTATTTTATCAGTTTACAGGGAAAGTGAAAAAAGTGTTAATAAAAAAATAAATCAAAGGAAGGGTAAGGAATACTAAAGTAAAATTTGAATATTGTAATTAAATTACATATGTCTGTATGCATGCAAGTAAATTTGTAAAGATGGTAACAGACTTCCTTTACAATTTAATGTAGTTAATCATTTAAAATATGTCTAAAGTATGTAATAAACTTCAAGAAATTACCGTTAATTTACATAACCACCTTGGATATTGTAATTTGTTTTATGCAAAACCGAACAAATAGGAATAGCTAATGCAAAAATAGACACATAAAAATACAGAATACAGAAAGAAGAAATACTAGACATGTAAATACAAAACCATTTTCTGACAGCTGTCTTTAAACACTGCAGTTTGGACACAATACATACCAATCACCACAGAACACACATGTAGGAATCGGCATTATACTCACATAGAAGCTACACTACCATCCCTGTTTAGGAATCTCTTCAGGACTTAATAAATGCTACATTTGCCTTGAGATAATATCCAGTCCAAAAGGAAAAATAACAAAAGCTTTTCTTTAAGAGGAAAAAAAAAGCCAGAACTTGAGGTGACAGAACAGTTTCAGTGACAAAACTGTATATTGAAAAACATTTTTAGAGAAGTATGTGGAGCAAGCGATTTAGCAGCATGCAGGAATTATATCCTGATTGAATATACTGGGATGTGGTCCAAACTAATCTAAACTAAAGCAGGTCTGTGTAATAACTTATCTTAACAATCCACAGATGTTAGGCAACCAAACAAATGCTCTGATGAAGGATTACAGCTCTCTAATGTGGCTTCTGGACCTCCATGCGATGCAACAGTAAAATGAAGAGTGTTAAGACAATTTTATTTACTCTGGCCTGTCACTTCAAAAATAGTTTCTGTTTACTCTTTTCTGGATGGCGAGTTCTGATGCAGTGCTACAGTAAGTCACTCAAGACATCCAGAGTCTGTTTTCTGCTGTTGGGTTTGTTTCTGGTTTATCGTAGGTCAATGCATACCTGCACATGAAGCTATCAAAGACAACCAGTAAAGAGGTGCTCCTCATTCAAAGGGTTCGTATGCATGGCTGTGGAAAAATGTGCATTTTCACAGCATAGCAAAGGGTTCTGGGCTTTACTGCTACATAATAAAAACAAAGTGGCACATACAGGACTCAGCAGAGGTGGGTCAACAGCTCCCACACAGATTCACGTGGAAACTTTACAGGCTGCGTGAAAACATGCTAGGATCCCATGCTTGCCTTCATGTGGAATATGGGGTGTTTCATTCACAGAAAAAGTATTCCTCAAACTTACTCTTACGGGTACTGGTGAATGTGATCCACAATGAGTAGGAACAGTATTCCTGTACTAACACAACATGAAATTTCAACTTGAAAGAGCCCGTAGTAAATAATACACACAACTACACACACAGAGAAAATTAGCATATTCAGTTAGAAAAATAAGAATGCTTCTTCATAATTACATATTTCAAAACTGCATTTTAGAATGCAGAAAAAAAAGGCTTTTTTCAAATTCAAATCTGGAGACTTGCAAACATGCACTGGGAGGCTAAAGCCGTATTAGGAAGGACACGAACTTCGTACGAAATTTGTGTGACACGTGCCCAGCAAAACTCAGACTGAGGTCAGAGTAAGTTCCCCAAATCCTTCACTCAAGCCCAGATTCTCAGGAGGCTCCTTCGCGCTGCATGAGTTGAGAAATGGCAAACCCACAGTGACTCCCATGCATCCTGCTTCATCTCTGTACAGCAAATTAGCTAACAAGTGTGCTAATCCAGCAGGCCACAAGCTACTCCTTAGTGAACCTTCATGCTGTCTTAATTATTTCCCTTCTGAAGGGTATATACATAACATCTTTTCAGTTTATTGTTTTTGTTAATGTTCCTCTAGCCACCTTTTTCTATGCACTTCTAGAAGGCACTATTTACTTCAGACAGCTCTAATTAGGCAGGCTCTCTTCTTTGCCTGAAGCACAATTAACTTCAGTAGAGCCCCCTCCCTGGAGGTGTTCAAGGGCAGGTTGGACGGAGCCTTGAGTAGCCTGGTCTAGCTGAGAGGCATCCCTGCCCATGACAGGGAGGTTGGATTAGATGATCTCTGAGGTCCCTTCCAGCCTATGCCATTCTATGATTCTATGAAAGTCAGAGGGGAGAAATGTTATCCATTTGCTCTTACAAATCTATACGTTCACAGCCATAAGTTAGACTATGTATCACTTAATGCTTCTGGGATAACTTAAAGTATGCAGCAAACCATGAAATTAGTATATAGCATTGCATTTATCTCTTTTGCTATATCAAAATTAATTCTTTAATAAAATCCTAGCTTAAGTGTCATGACAGCTTCAGTCCATTAAAATCTAAATAAATGAAGCTGAAAATCTACTTGAATCCCTGCATTAGTCCAAAATTTAAACAGGTAAACAACTCTACTTTTCTAATGAAATGTGCTTGTGAATCCAAGCTTTCACCAAACATATTTTTCAAAAGTGTACAGACAGCTGAGTTCATCCAATGTCTCCTGGTCACCAAAACGTAAGGTCTTCTCACCACTTCCCTCCTCTCCTGCTCTTCTTTCTCCCTATATCTGGGTTTGTCCTCTCCCTTCCTTGTTCTCAGCTTCACTAGACTGCATGCTCCCTTGTAGCCCCTCCCTTGACTGTTAGGTCCTCACAGGACCTAACATAGTAGAAATTTATCTTTTTTATTATTATTTGGTTTCATTTTTTGTCATGCTTATTTTTCTCATGGAGGGATAAGATGAGTAGTGAAATCATGTGGCCAGGAACCGAGGCAAATAGGGAGAAGAGGATGCTTTCTCTATGGCAGTGGCTCATCATCACCTGTTAAACTACATCTTGAAATTACACCCATACTAGTACATTAAACTTGCACAGAAATGTTTTTGAGCACTGATGCCAAACGACATGAAACACCCTGCACCTCCACTAGGATCTCTGCTCTACTTCAAAGCAAGGTGGCTGTATACAAACCCTCTCCTGGAGATAAGCATTGGAGCACCCCAACTCCCAAACTACCAGGAAAAAAAATGATGAGAAAGCGCTGGTGGGCAGAAGACCAAAAGTGTGCCAAGCAGCCTTCTGTTGGTTTACTAGTTAGATACTCTAATGCCTAGGAACAATCCCAGATCACTTTTAATTTGTTAGTAAAGAAGTAGCCTAAGAGTCTAGGATCTGCTTTTGCTGAAGCCTCTCCTCTAGATTGAAGGGTTCAAAAGGACAGTACAATTCTGTACTGTTCTCTGCAAGCAGGGAGGGGACTGGTTCCCCCACGCTGATGCTCATCAGACATACAGGGCTCAGCCATTTCAGGACTGTGATAAAAAGCCATTCTAGCACTCCCTGTTCTTCCATTCCTGTGCAGAGCAGATTTTCTTCATAACTTAGGTTTTCAGCTTGATATTTTTATCCCAGATTGGCAAGAAAATGAGACAGCTGATTGGTTTCTTCTCCCTTCTCTCCCCACACCCTCCAATAATGTTTTAACCCACTGGACAAATGCAATAAAATTTTGCACAGGCGTGGAAGTTTTCAAGGGATTATATTTTTAAAAGCTTCATGAAACAGGCAGTTCTATAAAAGCCCTATAAATATATCATTAGTGCAATCTTTATTGGCATCACAGAATCTGCACAGCAATTCAACCGCAAAACATGTTCACAGGGAACACGGCCCCACTGCTCAGAGAACTACACGTCATCTTAAAGTCTGTGGTGCCACTTACATGTTCAACTCAGAGCATCCAGGAGGAATGTTAAAAAGCCCACCTTATCAGAATTGTCCAGTTTCACTAGAGAGCTCACTTTGTACTCTTTTCCTGCTTGCCTTTCGCAGTTAACTAACTGAGATGTTAACTTTCCAAATCAGATCCTATGTGTACGAATAAGGGTGGGAGTAAAGTGCTTAAATTTTTCCTGTCTATACAGAAATTACTATGGGCATGACAGGTATTTAAGTTTCCATCCACTCACTTTCAAGTAGACGTGAAAAAATAAAATGAAATCCTGTGCCTAATGATAGGCTAGTGCCATTAGAGATAAGTCAGCACATCCCACCTGGCTGCCACCTGCCACTTAAGAGGGCATAAGCCTGCCTCAGGAGTCATGTCCCATCTGCCAGCCATATGCATGTGTCTTACATACCACAGGGCATCAAAAATGGCATCAGATGCCTACTTTTAGGCAAGTGAACACACACTTCACACCTTGATCCTAATCTTATTCCTGGCCTAAATTTCTAAACCCCCAATCACAAACTGCTGATAGAAAGATGCAGAAGAGGTGCCGTGAAGCAATGATTCAAGGAGTTAACACCAAAAGGGTATTTTATGCCAGTTTTGTTGACGCTGCTGCTAGCAACTGCGTTACTAGTCATTTTAAGATAAAAATAAAACAAAAATCCAACTGACTTACTTCACATGCCCTGCTGCCAAAATCTCTCAGCTACAGCTGCCAATCTTTCAGAAAGCTCCCAACGACTTCCACGAAAATTAGACATTCTCTAGAATAATCCTGCAGCAAACTGCAAGCTGGAAGTTATATATTCAGGCAACTATAAAGTTATCAAATGTAAAACAGCTGTAAAACTGCACTCAGCCAGGTTCCAGTCACTATTGCAATGTACTTCTCTGAGAATGCCTTTGGAGGTCATGGCAAAAGCCAAAATGGCTAATGGAGAAGTCTTTGTTTTGGTCTAAAAATTCACACCGGCACATTTACATACAGTAATTTGAAATGTTGTTCCCCTGCAAGGTGTTTTTTCTAAGTCTACCACACAAATAAATTAATACAAACCACTAAAAACATACTACAAAAACCACATTGTCTCAGTTACAGTTGTGAGACCTCCTAAAGCAGGGCTATAGTTCGGACAAATTGTGAAACCTTACACCTGAACGTCCTTGCAGATCTGATTTTAGGTCTCCTTCTAACTAAAATGATCAAAATTTGCAAATGTACAATTTGGAGGGAGACAGAAGAGACTATCATACCAGGAGAAGGGAGAGGTTAAAAATCAAAGAGACTTTATCGTGGCTGGTTAAAAATCAGAGAGATTCAGGAAGTATTAATTGTTTGGGGCGATTTGTCTGGGCGTAAGAATTTCATTTTTAGAATAAAAACAAACCCTCAAGAAAAGTCTATGGAGCATCAGACAGCACAGGCTTTATTTATCCACAGCTCATCATGATGACGCTTAGACCATTTGTTTTGAAACTCAGTAATCCCGAACATCCCAATGGTTTCATTCCTCCACAGGCTCTGTGTTTAAGCTTACTCCATTTAAATCCATTTTCTGTATTGCTACGCTCACTCCTTTCTCGCTCATCTTGTCCACATCACCCAGTTTCACCCCCAGTATTTTTATTTCCTCGGCAGTGGGAGAATTCTAAGCCCCAGCCAACAATCACAGTTTCAGAACATTCTATTTTGGTCTCACTCTTTCCTCACAGATCAGTTTCTTTTTCAACTTATTTTCTCTTGCCTGATGATTTCTTAACATATTTCTGATAATGCAGTAGCCATGAATTGCTAGTCACATTTTCTGTAACATCAATCTCCATTTTTTACAGACCATTAAGCTACACTAGAAAACGTTGTCTCACAGATCATTTTTGTATATTCTTCTAACCTTCTTAAAAACGAAGTTTTGTCTATTTGAACATTTGGCTGTCTTGATGAGCCACTGAAGCATCAACTGTACTCCTCTTAATCACTTCATGGCTTCCATAGTTACAGATACACATGGAACATAGAATTAATTTTAAAAAATGACAGAAGTCTAACAAAATAAGGTAAAAAGCATAAAACAGCCTACAGTCACTGATATAAAATTTTAGTTGTCCTTCAAAAAAGGTAAGAGAACTCACCAGAAGCTTTCCACTCCATTTATCCACTTATATATTTACAAACTGTAGTAAAAACATACAAATCTTCAGAACAAGACTGTCTCTAACAGTGCATGACTGTGTACATCATCTCTGTGGGAGCGTGCACCACACACCATTCTTTAGGTTTCTATATTATTCTTTTAGATAAATACGTTTTTATATAAACTGTGTCAAACCAATGTAGTAGAGAGGCAAGAGAGGTTTTTTTGGTATAGAAGTGAAAGTAATTTCTGACAAAAGAAATTGGAAACGTAGCTGTAGAGAAGTTGTAAAGAAGGTTAAGTCAAAACAGAAGCGCAGTTAAACTGCAGAGTTGAATTCTTGAAGTTAAAAAAAAAAGCTCACAGAAGGAAAACTGAGTGGGGCAACTGATGGAGGTCATTAGGGACTTGATGGGCATGAACTAAATTCTGATTTGGTATTCTCAAACATAAAAAAAGACTTCAAAATAGTGTTATGGACCCTCCATCCTTTAAGAAATTCAAAACCGAACAGGACATGACCCTGGTAACCTGATCTAATGGGGCCTGCTCTGGGCAGGGATTAGGACTAGAGGATCTCCAGAGGCTCCTTCAAACCTCAACCATTCTGTGATTCTGTATTGTCAGTCTCACCTCTGCGCCCAGCAAGATCATGGAGCAGATCCTCCTGGCGACTATGCTAAGGCAGATAGAAAATAAGGAGGTGATTGGTGACAGCCAACATGGCTTCACTAAGGGCAAATCCTGCCTGATTAATTTGGTGGCCTTCTATGATGAGGTTACAGCATTGGTGGATAAGGGAAGAGAAACTGACATCATCTACCTGGACTTGTGGAAGGCATTGGATACTGTCCCACACGACATCCATGTCTATAAACCAGAGACACATAGATTTCACAGATGGACCACTCGGTGGATAAGGAATTGGCTGGGTGGTTGCACTCAAAGAGTTGTGGTCAACAGTTCAATGTCCAAGTGGAGGCCAGTGACGCGTGGTGTTCCTCAGGGGTCAGTACTGGGGCCAGTGCTATTTAACATCTTTGTTGGTGACATGAACAGTGGGATCGAGTGCACCCTCAGCAAGTTTGCAGATGATACCAAGTTGTGTGGTGTGGTTGACACGCTGGAGGGAAGGGATGCCATCCAGACGGACCTTGACAGACTGGAGAGGTGGGCCTGTGAGAACCTCATGAAGTTCAACAAGGCCAAGTGCAAGGTCCTGCACGTGGGTCAGGGCAATCCCAAGCACAAGTACAGGCTGGGCGGAGAATGGATTGACAGCAACCCTGAGGAAAAGGACTTGGGAGTGCTGGTGGAAGAGAAGCTCAACATGAGCCAGCAATGTGCACTGGCAGCCCAGAAAGCCAACCATATCCTGGGCTGCATCCAAAGAAGTGTGGCCAGCAGGTCAAGGGAGGTGATTCTGCCCCTCTACTCTGCTCTCGTAAGACCCCACCTGGAATACTGTGTTCAGCTCTGGAGTCCCCAGCACAAGAGGGACATGGACCTGTTAGAGCGAGTCCAAAGGAGTGCCACGAAGATGATCTGAGGGCTGGCGCACCTCTCCTATGAAGACAGGCTGAGACAGCTGGGGCTGTTCAGCCTGGAGAAGAGAAGGCTCTGGGGAGATCTTATAGCAGTCTTCCAGTACTTAAAAAGCTACAGAAAAGCTGGAGAGGGACTTTTTACAAGGCTATATAGTGATAAGACAAGAGGCAATGGCTTTAAACTGAAAGTGGGGAGATTTAGATTAGATGGAAGGAAGAAATTTTTTACGTTGAAGGTGGTGAGACACTGGAACAGGTTGCCCAGAGAAGCTGTGGATGCCCCATCCCTGGAAGTATCCAAGGCCACATTGGATGAGGCTTTGAGCAACCTGATGTAGTGGAGGGTTTCCCTGCCCATGGAAGGGTGACTGGAACTAGATGATCTTTGAGGTCGCTTCCAACCCTAACCATTCTGTGATTCTATGATTCACTGAGAAATTTAAATATCTTAGCTCTATGGTTCTTCAACTATATTAAGTATTACTATGCTTGCAATACTTTATTGCTAGAAGGCCTGTCTCTTTTTTTGTCTCACTATCTACACAGGTTTCTGCCCTAAAATCTGAAAAGTTCTGAGTTGGAGAGGCACTGTACTCACATAAGGGACTACAGAAAGCCAACAGCATATTGACCTATTTTCTTCCAGGAGCATACAACATTCTATAAACATACGCTACTTCCCTCAGCTATCTGAGAGTTTAAGATTACCTCCACCAAATCCAGGTGGAGTGACTGCATGCATGAAAGCTTTTAGTATGAGTTAGTGAGAACCAAGTTGTCTTATATTTATCATACATATATATTTGCATCTCCAGAGATTTCAGAGATTAAGTCTCTATATCCCGTGTTGAAGTAAGGTGTTAACAGCTGACAGCGTTCCCTCTAGATTTGAAAGAGATTGCTTAAAACCTGTATTTGAGGTTCCCAGCCTGTGAAATGCATGTCACTGTTGAGTTAGTCAGAGGAAGGTACTGGCCTTGACAGCCACTAGGAGCACCAGGTCAACAGGAGATCTGTTCTGGGCACCTCTCTCTGCAGGGAGAATTCGGGAGAAAGAACAATGGGGATAAGAGATGAGCAACGCTTACAGAGACTGTTTTGATCCACAGGAAGAGACAGTGGAGATGAGACTAACAGAGCGCTATGCAGATACAATGCAGAAATCCAGGGGCTGTGAGGAAGAAGAGGATCATTACTGGGATAGACGGCAACAGAGGATGGCTGGCAGTTCAGGAGTATTCCCAGTGGGACTACCTCATGAGCTGAATATACAGCAGAGTGACAGTCATGTTAGGACAAAGATTTTTATGGATGACATAACTACCTGCCTAGGGAACATATGGGAGCACATGCAGTGCATTCAGATCTGTCAGTTCAAACAAATGCCCAAAGCCACTCTGTTTGAGAGGAGAGTAAGCACATTTTTGACACTGCAGGATAATCTCATTGCACTGATCTCTGCTGTGCCACTTGACAGAGGCCTTCTCTGACCACACTGATTGATCATGTTTCCACTCTCAGGGAACCACACTGGATGACTATCAGCTCTGCTTACCCAGAATTTCCCTCTGTTCCCCACCAACTCCTATGCTGGGAAGTTCTGGCTGCTGAGTTTTGCTTAGATCTCCCACACACCCAAATCCATACAAAGCCTAGAATAAGGCTGTCAGAGCCTTACAACCAGACTGTGAAATTAAGTCTCTAATTTGCAGGTGATACAGTGAGGGAGAGTATGGCACCAAACGTATGCTTCCTCCCACGCCTGGGCAGCCCTGCACACATCCCAGGTTCATCATGACTGCCAGGGACGGCCAGTGCTCTTGCCACTATCCTAAGGCTAAGAGCAAAGAAAGGTGTGAAATGTTCTCTGATTGATCCGTTACAGATACTTTTTGATATCATATTTAGATACAATATCAAACACAATCTGGATAAACCTGGAAATGTAAGCCTAAATAAACGAAATCATGGTAAACCTCTACCAGTTTGATCTTTTGTGTTTTAGCTTTTCTTAAGCAAGCAAGAACAAACATTTTCAATGAAAGACTAAAATTTCTATTACATGAGTGCACATTATTTTCAGATTTATTAATATTTACTTTTCAGAATCAAAAAATCACCATGGTGGAAATATACCTAGATATAACTTTTCATGCTTGGGGGATGGTAAGTATCATAAAGTACCTATTTGTAAATGAGTCTTTTGCAATGGTTAGCACTGTCCAGCAAGGGTTTTGACACAGCACCAAGTAGCACTATGCCCTACACATGATATACACATTCACGATTCACAATCTATCCCAGAGTCACCCTTAAGTTTGTAGCTTTCTTCACACAATTAAAAATACTTCAGCTTTACTTTTCATTACGCATGTAAATGCATGGAGTGCTTATAATCACAGAAGGCATCATCTTCCCACTTCGATATATCACAACTTCTTTAATGTTTTAATAGCTATTTTTAAAACAAACATACACTTCCTTGTGCAAAATTCTGCCTTACACAGATCAGCAAGCTGACCTCCTCTTCTCAAAAAGACTGTTCTGAGAAATGACAACATACCATACAAGTTGGCTCAGCATCTTATTTGCAGTTACTCTATTACTGCAAGGATGACAAAGTTTTTTGGCTTTTTGGTTTTTTTTACATTTCATCTTTGTTGATCCTACCTTCTGGGATGTCCATGGTCCTTTCTCTTAATTCTCCCACCTCTCGCTCCAGGTGCAGAGTCTGAGGCTAAGTTGGTTAAGTCTGTGCTATTTGTGCTATCAAGCTCGAGCACAAAGGAATCTCAGTAAATCTGGGATGGAAGATTTGAGGAAGGGGAAGAGAGAATATCAGTGTTCTACAACAAATCTGAGTGGATATCTAAGATTTTTTAAAAAAACAAAACTGGGGAAAACAATGTATTTTTGGTAAGGAAAAGTGTAGACTTTTAGGAGAGTAAAGGTTACAGGGTGACTGAGAAAGGAATAAACAACTGTGAGTTTGAATATGGAAGCTTTAAAAGATAAGGAAAAGGAAAACGGGGCAGGAAAATGCAGTAGGAGTTCCGTGCCAGCATAAGAATATTATACATTTTTTAACTAATCAGCGTGCTGTTGACAGTCAATTCACAGACCACCACCAGTAATAATTTCAGAAGTTTACTGTCCTGAATTCACAATACCACTGGCAGACCACGCAGGGAAAGAGGAGAGTTTCAATAAGGTAAGAAGATGTAAAGCAGTGCAGAACATTACAGCTGGGAACTTCAAACAGTAATGATATAGCATTATCTGATGAAGCTACTGTTACAAAAACAGGTACAAAAATTGAGATCAGAACTCTGCTAGATGATTAGACAATCATTCTGATCTTCTGCACTTACCTGTATATTCACAGATATGTAATCAGGCTTTGTATTTTCCGAACAAATAAAAGGCAGATAGCGTAGTGATGACTTAGGGGTATGGGGGGAGGAGGCAACAGTTAAAGATATCCTTCCCCTTTAGTATCAGAAATAGAGGGATGCGTACTCCATGGTGGTACAAATACAGGGAACATGAGCCCCCAATCCATATTCATACATTGGTGAAGACTTTTTGTGCTCACATGTACAGCCTGTTCAACAGAAGCAACCAGTCTTTTTAGCCAGGTAACTGATTCTCATGTTGCAGGTTTCTGTGAGTATCAGGAGCTACCAGAAATTTAATGGTCAGCTAGATCCCTCTTAAATGCTAGCTCCCTGGGCACTTGCACCTTATATAGAGGAAAGAGAATCATGTCAGCAACTAAGGAGAGAACTTCCTTATTCGCAGCTTGGTATCATACAATGGCATAGGCTGGAAGGGACCTCAGAGATCATCTAATCCAGCCTCCCTGTCATGGGCAGGGACGCCTCTCAACTAGACCAGGCTACTCAAGGCTCCGTCCAACCTGCCCTTGAACACCTCCAGGGAGGGGGCATCCACAACTTCTCTGGGCAATTTATTCCAAAGTCTTACCACCCTTGTACTGAAGAATTTCTTCCTAAAATCTAATCTAAATCTGTTCTCCTTCAACTTAAACCCATTTCCCCTTGTCCTATCAGTGGACACTCTTGTAAAAAGTCCCTCCCCAGCCTTCCGGTAGGTTCCTTTCAGGTATTGGAAGGCAGCTATTAGGTTTCCCCTGAAGTCTTCTCTTTTCAAGGCTGAAAAGAGCCTCCTGGTAGGAGGTAGCCTTCCCACAGCAACAGCTTCCAGAGCTGTTGGGGTCCATCTACTGTTGCCTAAACTTAGATCATCTTTCCTGTATACAGATATTATCTGTACTTAATGCTCATTATTCAGCCATATTTGAAGTAGCTGAACACTAAACACAACCATAAGGTTTGCAGGAAGCAGGAGTATTTCTCATCACACGGTACATCTGGAAAAAAACAACTTTCAGATACATTCGCCTTTTGCTTGGTCTAAAAAGCTTGACCATCTTTTGAAATTAAAAGATCATTTTGACCAAGCCATCTGATAATCTTCCTGTGCACAGTACTGTTCCCCTCAGTTTTGATTTGATCTCTGCATGTTCTCGTGAATCCGTCTTTAAATTTTTTTTTTTAATTTCAGATTACATAATATAGCCACCAGAATCATCTCAGCCAAATAAATCAACTTTGGTTATTTAAATCCGAAACAGACATAACAGACAAATCAGACAATTCCACTCTCATCCAGAGCCACAGGGTTTTATGAAAGGTTTTCTGGAAGATTTTATTTCAGTAATATCTGTTGCTTCTAGAATGTGAGTTTAATCATTCATTTGTATTTCTCTCTAGTTTATAATTAATTTTAACTCTATACTGAAATACTTTAATCAGGTCAGTAGACTACATATTAATAAGGTTAACACTCTTCTACTCCGGTTGTCTCTGTAAGTTTTAGATGATTATACTAAAACCAGCGGTTTATCCCAGCTTAAATACAACTGGTTTACCGGAGGTCAGACTCTTCTGGCCCTGTTGTCTTTAATAACTTTCTCTTAACCACTTCAGCTCTTCATTGTCTTTAGACAAAAGAATACAGGGTAAGAGGGAAGACTTGCAGGAAGAGGTGTCCAAGAAGAAGGAATGCCCAAGAGGATATGGACAAACAGGTAGAAAGGTTCAAAGTAGGGTGAAGAGAAAATATAAAGAGGCAAAGACAAGTGGAAAAGAAAAATCCGGAGAGAGGCAATAGGGAGAAAGTAGAACAAATATCAGGAATTGAGAGGAAACAAGTGTGCTGGAAAAAGCAACACAATTGGGTTGTTGCGTTGTCACATATCAAAGGTTATTATATTTGGAACAGAAATGATGCACGGACAAATAAAACTTACTTCAGAGGAAACTCTACTTACTTTCCTCAGCTTGTTTTTTTTCTTTGGGTTTGGGATTTTTTCTTTGGGTTTGAGGTTTTTTCTTCAGAAAATAAAGAAGGCATTTGGGGATTCAGGGTTATCTTCCTCTTTTAAGAAAAATGCTTTTTGGTAAGCTTTGTATCTCTTCAGGCAAAATCAGCATAAGACATTAACAAGCCTACACACACACACATGTGCAGCACGACAAACCAGCTAACAAACGAGCTTACTAGGACTCTTAGTACACAGCAGAAAACAGTGGCAGATTGAATGTGAGGCACTAAAGCTCTAAATGGAAACAAAGCATGTTGAGCAGCTTTTGTAATAAACATGCGGTATTGCAATCTTTTATTTGCAAATCCTTGTTGGTTTTTTTTTGTTTTTTTTTTTGTCCTGCCTGTTTTAAGGAAACAAGAACTATTCTGAAGTTTAACATTCAACCACTAGAAGAAACTTTTTTTTTTCCCCTGAGCTCCTGTGGTAAGAGTATTGCTAGCCTTATGAGCATTTGCTGCAGAATATGACAGAACTGAAAGGCTGAAGATCAGCACTGAATGTCATGCTCTGCATGAGTCAGACTGGAATACTAAGTTTTTGTACGATTTTGATGGTTGTCTTTCAAATTAAATCAAAGCAGAAGTGCCTCTTCAGTTTCTAAATCTACATATGTTTACTTATCCTCCATAAGAAATATTACTCTACATAGGGATTTAAGTATTTTGAGAGTTGCTGAGAGTATGCCATGTCACTTGATGTGCAAGCACAAGGAACTTTTCTCTTTGAAACATTTATGGGATTTGATGTACTTGGTCACCCCAAAGAGTTTACAGGGCAGAAGCCTGAAAGTTGTTGTATACCACATTAATCTTGAACACTGTGCTCTTTCCTTGCTGTTCAAAGCACAGGAATCGTAAATTCTTTACGCTTGTTTAATACAACACTGTGTGACATTTAAATTGGAAAAGGAAATTAGTGGGCAGGTAAAGTTAGCCTTCCAGAAAGCTATCAGACATAAAGAAGGAAGAAACATTAAGAGAGCACATACGTCGCAGCTATTCAGTAAGATAAACTGCCAAGAAATAGTAATTATGGTTAAAATATACACTGGACAGGTTATATACTTAAAAGGACAGTAAAATAAAACCAAGAATAGAAGTAAGGAGGAAAAAGGCGATTTCTCAGCCCATAAACATTGTAGTAGTATTTAAAACATAGATATGGCCAAAAAAATAGAGTTCTTAGTCACCTGTGAACAGCTCTAAAATAAAACACTAAAATGCAGATTGCTATCAAATAAATGGAAGGCTTTAACCAAGTGAAAGAGTAGACAGCATAATATGTGAGAGAAGTTTTGAGAAAACAGCCAACTTACAAGCAATATAAGGTGTTGTACATCAAAACGCTCTTCTTGACATAAATTAGCACTTTCTAAAGAGCGGCTTTTAATAGCAAATGTTAAAGAAGCTAAACCCCAAATCTGATCCTTCTGGGGCTAAAATAGAAAGACAGCCATTTTATGTTGATGGTAGTTTAGAATTAGCTCTGTGATCCTCATTTAACTCATTTTCATTCACTTGGTGTATACAAAGTTGCTTTTGTATCATTCTGATTACATAATGTAGAATGTACCAGTGGGATGGAAAGTGCAGCATTACTATCCATTAAATTATTATCTAATTATAAATTAGATTATAATGGAAGTAAAGCCTGTAAGCAGCAGTGCCTCAAAACTTGCCACGATATACTTTCAAAATCAGCAGGTAATCAGAAAAGTAATCGAAAGTTGAGAACAAAACGTAAAATGAAAGGAATCTAATAAGGATGCTGACAACCTCTCCTATGTACCTCTCCTCTGAAGACAGGCTGAGAGTTGCGGCTGTGCAGCCTGGAGAAGAGAAGGCTCCAGGGTGATCTTATAGCAGCCTTCCAGTACTTAAAGGGGGCCTACAGGAAAGCTGGAGAGAGGCTTTTTACAAGGGCATGGAGTGATAGGACAAGGGGCAATGGCTTTAAACTGAAAGAGGGGAGATTTAGATTAGATTTAAGGAAGAAATTCTTCACTGTGAGGGTGGTGAGGCACTGGAACAGGTTGCCCAGAGAAGTTGTGGATTGCCCATCCCTGGAAGTCCAGGTTGAATGAGGCTTTGAGCAATGTGATCTAGTGGAGGGTGTCCCTGCCCATGGCAGGGTGGCTGGAACTAGATGATCTTTGAGGTCCCTTCCAACCCAATCCACTTTGATTCTGTGATTCTAAACTATGTGCCACTGACTGTATTAAGGATCTTCTACTTTTAAAAAAGGAGAGAAAATATAAAAAAATGAACCTTCCAAAGTAAAGTTTAAAACATCTACATGCCTTACACTGAAAACAAGCTATTGTTTCATACATCAAATCAAAGAATCTAATCCAGTCAGTTCACTGAAGAGAGCTGCAACTACAGATATTTATGGTCAAAGAAAATACAGTAATTAAGCAGAACATGGTGAGCTGATCCCGTGGCAGTCAGAGTGACAAAAAGAGGTGGCTAAGAAAGAAAGAAAAAGCAGTGTGAGGACTGAAGAGAACAGACGGCCGAGGCCAGCCCTGCTCAGGCTGCACCCTGGATCCCACCCACGGAGGCGGCTGCAGGCGCTCCGGGCGCAGTGCCCGGCGCGGGCAGCGGGATGCGGGGCGGCTGCTGCGAGGAGTGGCGGGGTTCCCCCGTGCTGCTCACAGCCGGGTCCGGCTCCGACTGACCCACCGCAGGGCATGGCGGAGCGCTGCAGCCATGATGGTGGTGGTGCCCCAGGGAACACATTTAAGAAAGGGTAAAAATGCTGCACTGGAGTTGTGAGAGAGAGGGAGAAGAAAATGTGAGAGAAACAACTCTGCAGGCACCAAGGCGAGAGAAAAAGGAGGGGAGGAGGTGCTCCAGGCGCCTGAGCAGAGATTCCCCTGCAGCCTGTGGAGAAGACTCTGCTGGAGCAGGTTTCCCTGACAGGAATTGTGGCCCCTGGACAACCCACATGGGAGCAGGTTTTTTTCCTGAAGGACTGCAGCCCATGGAGGACCCCAAGCTGGAGCAGGGGAACACCATGAAGAAGGAAGAAGCAGCAGAGAGGAGCTGTTGTGGACTGACCTCAGCCCCTACTCCCCATCCTCCTGTGCCACTCAGCAGGACGAGGCAGAGGAGTCAGGAATGGAGGAGTGAAGTTGAGCCTGGGAAGAAGGGAGAAGGAGGGAGGTCTTTTAGGTTTTGTCCTTCTTTCTCATCATCCAACCCTATTTTAGTTAGCAATAAATTAAATTAATCTTCCCCAATTTGAGTCTGTTTTGCATGTGACAGTAGTTGGTGAACCAACTCTCTTTTTTTATGCCAACCCAGGAGCTTTTCCATCTTATTTTCTTCCCCTGCCTTGTTGAGGTATCTAGCAGCCATCCGAGGTCAACCCAACACAGAAGGTTCTCTAACAAGACCTTCAAAATGAAAAAATGCATCTGACTGGCATAAATTTTGTCATTGTGAAATGCACTGCATTACAAACTACTACAAGCCCATCTACAGTCTTTGGAGTCTTAACAGTCTCTCTTCATAGTCTTCAATGGGAGGAAAGAAATATCTGCATGCATTTCAGATGCAGCTTGGATGGATTTAACAGCCTCCTTAATCAAACTTAACTCAGTCATGAACTTTCATATCAAGGGACTTATGAAACAAATTACTTCTCATGTAATTACAGTCACTGAAGTATTCATTTCTGTTTATCATCGGGTCTCACTAACAGGGCCCCAGATCTGTCAAGCTTTCAGCTCTCTTCCCAGTGGATAACTTCAGAATTCAGGCAGGGATTCCGGAGAGAACTGTATCTAATAGTTTGCAACAGATGCTGAGACTCCACAAAGCTTCTCCTACAGTAACACTTGACAGTGTGTACCTCTGGCATTACAGAAAGAGCATGGTTTCTGAGAAACACGTAATATATCAGCTAAGCCTGCCTGAATCTTCTGTAGCTTAAAACATTAAACTTGCTCCTTAGTTTTGGCTTAGAAGAAACAACCTGCATGGCTTACAGCACCTCTCTTTTGTATCCCAAATCTGTCGTCAGCTTCTTTTTACAAAAGCAAGTGGTTTCTCCCAAATCAACCAGACAACCTTGGGTTCTCTCCAGTCACCATCTTGGCCTCAAGAACACTAAAACATTCTAGCCTAGATTAAGCTAGTTAAGTAAACTCTTCCTGTAGCTGACTACTGATCTTTATGAAGCTGAATACTCAGTCAGTTGAAGTATGCCATTCCTATTACCTGAAGATTGTGTATAGCAAATTTTAAATAAGAGTTTTTGAGTGTCTAATTGCACGACCATACAGTTGAAAAAGGATTTTGGTCTTCATAGGTCTCTGAGTTATTCTCAAGAAATGGAAAAAGAATTTTCTCACGCTAATAATTTATATCCTAAATAAAATATTGAAAATTGAACTGTGGGTTAGTACAATTTTCAGTAACATACAACATTTTATTGCTAGTGTTTGTCTTTAATGTGGGAAAAAAAAAACAAATCGAACTCTATAGCGGAATATATTCATAACTATCTACACATCACAGACTGCATAAGACCATAGATACCTTCTTTGAAGAAGGTCCATTTACGTAGGAGACAAAAGGCTAAAAAAATATCTGCTGCTGTATGAATTGTCAGGTTGCCTGTAGGGGAGAGAAGGCGTGGCTTTGCACAGAAGATTCAGATCGAGCGTGTAGAGTTTCATTTGAGAGAAGGCTAAATATAGGTTTCGCAATGTGTCTACAGGCCATCACTGCTGTCTGATTTCCTACTGTAACTAATGAAAATCTATAGCAGGATTCAACTGCCTGAACTGCCTCAACACTGGTATTCAGTCCTACTTGCAATGCTCTGTCATTTCCAAAATACAAGTGTGGAGCTATCAGGTATGACACGGGAATTACCTGAGAGCCACCTTCACCTACAGTAAAACTCTGCAGTACCTTATGTGATGCTAGAGGAAATGGGGCTCTACTTCCCTAAAAAGGTACTACAGCTGAGAAAGATTCAGAGTAGATTTAGTTTAGTTCAGAGCAAGCTGAAACACTTTGAGGCACACTGATCTCCTCCAGTAAGTATAATGAAAGTATAAGCATAGCTCACATATAAAGTGGGGTTCTCATCTGAAACCAATTCCTACTCAGTCTGACAGGTAAATGTATTGACTTTATCTCTCTTGGACACCTCACCAGCCTCCTCTTTAATAGTCTACAGAAGTGACCAAGAGGGCAGCTCCTCTAATGCGAACAATAGGCTCTACTAAACACTCACTTGCTGGTCGATCAGGAAAACATCTACCTAGGTGTATAAAGCAAAGGAGTGTAACCTCCCACATAGGATATTCACAGATATGCAAGAGTAAGGTTATATCTATGCTGAAAGCATAGGGGTAAAAACCAGAATAACACAGGAAAAGCAAGTGCATGAAATCTTCCTCCATTTAATTCCCTACTCCATCTTGTTGCTTTTCCTGCTGTATTGCACTTACATGGGCAAGAAGTTGTCTCTGGGGTCTCTTTAACCCAACTACAAAGACACTCAGATCAGTCCCTGAAATAGGCTAGGAAAGCAGACTTTTCTACAGTCTAAAAGGATTGACTCAAATAATCCTAAACAGTAAAGCTGTCAGGCTGACAAAGGTCTTGAGAGCAGTTTGCTGGACGGACCTTCAACTGCCCTCTCTCCATTTGTGGGAGCAATTTGGCCAGAGAAAAAAAGTTACAGAACAGGAAAATTAACTTTGCTGATGCATGCGTAGGTAAGTAATAGAATATATGAGTCTTGATCACTTTCCACATCCATGAGATGCAAGTTACACTACCATTAATAACATTCCAGCAATATACAAAAATTTCCTCCAGTCATGTCAACACAACCATCATGGATGTGCTCATCTGTTTATAGAGTCTCAGCAACATCTGCTCATCTCTACAATTAATCTGTATTTCTCAATAACATTCAACTTTTTACAATGTAATATCCCAAATCATTGTCACAAAACTCACCAAGACAAAGGTTTTGCTATGGGAGTCTGCATTTATGGACAAATTAATTACAAATCTAACAAATCATTGAGAAAGTAATATTTAATTCCAAAGCTGACTGTAAAGTCATTGCATATAAGTTAGTTGATTTGTGGTTTTGCTGAAATATTGAAATTGCCCAGTAAGCAACTAAACTTCAGCCTAAATAACTTGCAGCTCTTTGGAAAACTCAATCTGAATGTAAAAAAATTATTAGGTTTTATCTGCTTCTACAGGAAATGCTGATTACATTTTGTGCAGATTTTCACTTTATCTCTTGTCATTAAACAACCAGTAACAGATATTTTATACCATTGCATAATCACAGTCTCGGGGAGGGGGTTAATTTATCTCTATAGAAAGGCCAAGTTGCAAATAGGCCCCTATAAGAAATCAAAAAAAAACCCACAAAACATTACAGAAATTTTGTTTATAGATTTGCTTGCATGCTTCTATCCTCAAACTCACATATTATATTTAATAAAATTATGCATCTCAGGTATATCTGTAACAAACTATCCTAAATCCTCACTAATTGCAGCACTCAAGATACATAGATGGAAGTAACCATCTGTTAAGTAAAATCACAAAATGCTCCAGAATGAAAAAGATACAAAAATATAGACGGAACTATCTTTTATCTAGGACATTGCGCTGCTAAAAATACACTGAATTTTAATCCTGGATGAGGATTAAGGTTATTTATAATAAAAAGTGAAAGAGAAAGCGAGAGAGAGCACAGATTACATCTAGTCTTCATAATTATTTTGTTCTCTGGAAATTTTTTCTGCTATTTGTCAGTTTTTCATAATGCTTAATAGGTCATAAATCTTATCAAATCTCTTTGGAGCAAGATCCCTTTTCAGCTAAAATCTCTCTGGCTCTGGAGTGACAAAATAGCCTCACAATTCAGTTTCCTAACTTTAGTCCTATTTAGCACCTCCACATTATTTTGTGACTACTAAAAGCAAAGAATTGTGCCTCAGCAGTGTACATAACCATGGAAATGTTAAATGAATATTAGAAGTCATATTTAGTCCAAAAACCTACGTATCATGTTAAAAATCCCATCACACGAAAGGATCTTACATGAATGAGGGCAATAACGATTCAAGCTGAAAAATACAAATTCCCAGAAGAAATAAATTGACAAAGAGAAGAATTTCTTGTGGGGTAAGGAGCACACTCTGGAGTGGTGAATCGGCCTGTGTAAATTGGGGCCCTCTCAGGTGCCCGGGAGATGGCAGCATACTGGTTTTGTTGTGACCATGCAGAACAGAGTTAGCCAGAGGGTGAATGAGGAGATGCTGTCAGCTCAGCTGCCAAAACCTTTTAGAGCAGGATGGTGTAAGGTTAGAAGAATTCTTCCACTTCACGGGATCCTTTTACAAAAGAGCTGTTCACATATACCGCAGCTGGGCATAGTTTGAACTAAGGGACAGTCTAGATTGTCTCATAGCAATAAAACCTACGTATATCTAGAAAACAGACCACTGCTGGAAAAACTGGAGGTGCGTTGCTCAGATGTTAAACACTTCCACCCGGCACTGCCACAGGCCCAATAGCTCTGACTGAGTGCTCTGTTTGGACATCAGCAGTCAGCTTTGCTGGTGTACCAGAGCCCCTCAGGCATCCCACTGAGTTAACACGCTCCTTCAAGCCCCCCAAGCCTAAAGAAAGGTCAGGCATTTCCCTGCAGGTCTCTTGCACGTTCACTATTGAGTTCTCCTTCAACGTTGTTGAGGGAGGTAAAAAAAGGACCAAAAGCATCTTCAGTCTCTAGGGCTAAGCTTTCACTAGAATATCAACCAGAAGAGACATCAAGGTTCATATCTTCTGCATGGATTAGATGAAAGCTTTGATGGCTTGAAATGTTTGCCTGCCCAGTATGACTCTGTAAAGTAATCACTTTCCTTCAGCTGTGGCTTCCGTGAAACCACTTATGCAGAGTCCCCCACTGGAGTCTTTTCCTATCACTGTCGCTTGTACCTTCTCTCTTTCTAATTTTGCTGAAGCCTCCCTGTGGAATCCTGCCAGCTCCACCCCACACTCCTGGACAGCCCCTACCTGAGTGCACTCAGTCGCCACTTCAGTTTATGCTGCCAGATTATTTTTTACATCCCAACCGATGCTATGGATGACAGAACACAAAAACAACCTCCCTTGGTTTGCCATTAACCTTGGTTTGATGGTATGTCACATATGTGGCACTCTATTCAGAAATATATGTGTGAATTTTGGATGCATTTATGTGAAGCTGTCATGGTTTGATGGGGAGGGGTGAGGCTCTGGTGGCAGGAGCTGCCCATTGGAACCGGACTCCCACCCCCTCGGGGTTTGAGCCAATCGGCGCCTCTGTGAATTGCCCTATTTACGTCGGGACAACGGAACCGGGAAGGTGTATCTTTGCCCAGGAGCGAGGAGAAGGGAGGGGGGCGCTGCCTCCGCTCCCGGCACCCAGCCAGGCAGCGGCCCGGGCCGGGCCAGTGCCACCCACTGAGGATGGCCGCAGCGGAGCCGCTTGGGGAACTCGGGGAGAGCCCCACTCCCGGGGTGCCCACTGGGCCGAGTTCACCCAGAGAGGACTGAGATCTGAGAGAAACGGCCACACCGACACCAGGTCAGTGAAGATGGAACGGGACGAGGTGTGCCCGAGCTGAGTTTCCCTTGCAAGCGGTGGTGAGACGGCAAGTGGCCCTCTTGCAGCCAGGCAGTCCCGAGGGAGCAGAGACCCACTCGCAGCCCGTGGAGGACCCACGTCGGAGAAGAGATGCCTAAGCCTGAGTACGGTACACATCTAGAGTCCGTGGTTGGTGGGTGCTCCCTCTGTTCTTGTCTCAACCCTCAGTCCTTTTATTATATTTTTCTTCTCTCCACTTTACTAGAGTGAGAGACCGGCTGCGTGGAGTTTAGTTGTCGGATCGGCCTAAAACCATGACAGAAGCATTCAAGAAATAGCTCAAAATGATGAATATCTAGGATTCTGACTGCCAGATGCCTCCTTGACTGATAAGCTACCTCTGACATGAACAAACGCTGGGTAAGTATATTAACCACCTGACACAAGTATACACATGACATGCTTGTCAACAGTAATAATGGCATTTTTACTTAATTTTTATGTTCAAAGCATTGCACAACATGAATTCATTTCCAGCGATCAGACTCACTGTACAGACTGATCTACACAGATACCCTGTCAGTAGCTAACCAATCCTACTCCCAGGAACATCTGGAAGAGATATAAGCCTGAAGTATTTACCGTATAAGCTTTAAATATTTATTACAAGTATAAGCCTTAGTGTTTACTGAGAGTGTTAATAATAGGTCAGCAACAATAATTTGTCTCTAAAAGGTTTCTGTTACAGAAGAAATGCCTCATTAGAGAAATGCCCTATTTAAATTTAGGATTTTAATTGTATGTATCACTATTATTAAAGCTATCGACATATCTTTTTGATGACACAATCGCGAGCAAAGTGTGATCAAATACCGTTAATGTATTTCCAATCTATCATAATTAATAAGTACAAGCAATATGTACAAAGAAAAATTCATTTCATGCATATGAACTCATCATTTTAGCAAATTTTTTAATTTGCTGATTTTTTTCTCCTAATTTTATAAAATTATATATGTATTTTGACTAATTGTGTCTGATTCAAACTGTTCATGTTGTTTCCTTTTTCCTTTTACCTTACACCAGATATGCATACAATATCAAATTAAGTCTACGAGGTCAAACTTGTTCATTTTCAAAACTGTAGGGGCCTGAACAGACAGGGATAAGAACTTAGAGTTCTGTTGAAGTTAACAGAACTGTACTGTTAACAGTACTATCAACTTCATTTGCAGAAGTTACAGTTCATAGGATCGTGTTAATTATGTTAAGGTATAGGAACACATCAAACAGAAAAAAGGCCTTCTCATGACTTCTTAATATTGTGTTGCACCGCTAGTACTTTATTTCTTCATTATCCTGTTTCTTCTTAAGGTGCGACACGTACAAGAAATCTCAGATTTCAATTGTTAGAGCTTATTTCCTTGACTTTTCTTTTCAATATGTATCTGCAGTTGAAACTAACTAAAAATATTTTCCTTTACACAAGACTCTTATCCACTTCTTTACTTACAGAGATTTAGGGCATAGATTAATACAGATTAGATAGATTAATTATAGATTAATACATTTTGACAGAAAAGTGAAAAAATAGGTTCCTATATTGTTGCATTTTCTGAAACTAGAATTGTTTCTCAAATCGCTAATGTCATCTTTCCCTAGAACTTTCAAATTTTCGTGGATCAACAGATACAAAACCCCAGTCAACACTGCTTATTACTCAATAATGTAACAAAAGGATAAAAATAGCAACACCTGCTGACACACAGGCAATTAGAAGTTTTAAAAAATCAAGAAGCTACAAATCTTATTTTCCTCTCAGGATGAGGAATCAAAAAATTCTTAAGGGAAAGCATTCTAAAAAAAAAGTGTATACTATTGCATGATACTTTTTAAATTTAATACTTAAGAATATTTTTTAAAAAGCATTCCTTTAATGTTTTATTACTATGAAATAACACACACCTGGGGAAAACAGCATCAGCCCGGGAAAAGGTGTTCTCTTGTTCAACTGAAAACACCTTACAAAACATACATTGAGAAAGTAAGAGAAACTGAAGTCTTCTCCCAGGACACGCAGGAGATAATATCATCATCGTGGAACAAGTTCCTACAGACCATAATCGTAAGACAACTGTCATTCAAGACAGTGGAGCAGCCACTGTGATCAGGTATCTGTAGCATCTCAGTTTAAAGCAATAAGGAAGTCAATAGCTGGTTTTGTGTTCTTTTTTTTGTTTAACTGATTAAACTTCTCACACAGCCTTCACTCACTGGAAAAAAAATAGTTATTTCCCATTATTTTTTTAAAGCATCCATTCAAGCAGATCTAGCTTATAAAGTGTGAAATGTTAGAACTAAATTTGCAAGTATCTTTTCCTGTGAAGGTATACCTTTAAAAGTAAAACAGAGTCACTTATTAGAAAAATGCAATAAATACATTTCCAGGAAAGTCACATCTAAATACTAACTCAATGTGTACTTTTGGACAAAAAGAAAACCAGAAAAATCACTTTAACGTTCTCCATTCTAACTTTTTAGTGAGACTGATCCAAGTCAGGTACGAAGATGTTCATCTCTACTTTAGTCCTTACAGCACTGTATTCCCATGTCGGAAAGTAAGCTTTAATCGTGGAGTTTGACACTGATCTCCCTCGCCTCAGACAATATCTGAGCCAGTAGGATATACAGCATTGCTCGGAGAATCACTCAAAGGATCTCCTGTTCCTGCTTTCCGACTTTATATCACCAACTTAATTGGACCAAACAGAATGTGAGGCTGTTAGTGTTAAAATGATAGAAACACTATACTGGAGGAAACAGAAAGCTTAACGTTAATCTGGTAGCTTTATTTTTTTTTTCGTTTTCTCTTTTGAACGTCAAGCTGAAAGAAAGTGTAGTACTTGTTAGTGGTCTTTCTGAAGGATTCTGTGAAATTCTGGAGTTTGTTTGTCCAAAGTTGCCAGTCACAGAATCATTCCCTAGCAGAATTTAAGGAGATTTTGTGTAAGCTTGCAATGTTTGTAGTTGCAATGAGGAAACAATTAACAAAAATAGCATTAAAGATCCTTGACTCTTTTGTTGTTCACCATGCAAGTCAAAAGACGTATAGATATGCCATGCTGCGAGGAGGAAGTTCCTCTTGGTGGCCTTGCCTGAGTGGGGCAGTTGGATCAGATGACCTCCAGAGGTTCCCTTCAACCTCAGCCATTCTGGGATTCTGCAACTGCTATGGCATACCATAATTTTTGTCAAGATAAATGGACACATAAATAATAATTCCTCGATTGATTGAAATACCTTGAATGATTTACAGATTTCAAAGTCCAAAAAGGTGGCTCATAAGAGCTTTATTCCACCCCGTACTTCCTGGTTTAGACTATATAGTAGCATGCATGTATATAGTATGCATGTATATTCACTTACAAAAAATCTGTACAATGAGACCCCACCTGGAATACTGCGTTCTGCTCTGTAGTCCCCAACACAAGAAGGACATGGAGCTGCTGGAGTGGGTCCAGAGGAGGGCCACGAAGATGATCCGAGGGCTGGAACACCTCTGCTATGAAGACAGGCTGAGAGAGTTGGGGCTGTTCAGCCTGGAGAAGACAAGGCTCCCGGGTGATCTTATAGCAGCTTTCCAGTACCTAAAGGGGGCCTACAGGAAAGCTGGAGAGGGACATTTTACAAGGGCATGTAGTGACAGGACAAGGGGCAATGGCTTTAAACTGAAAGAGGGAAGATTTAGATTAGATATAAGGAAGAAATTTTTCACTCAGAGGGTTGTGAGGCAGTGGAACAGGTTGCCCAGAGAAGTTGTAGATGCCCCATCCCTGGAAGTGTTCAAGGCCAGATTGGATGAGGCTTTGGGCAACCTGGTGTAGTGGAAGGTTTCCCTGCCCATGGCAGGGGGGTTGGAACTAGATGATCCTCGAGGTCCCTTCCAACCCTAACCATTCTATGATTCTATAATTCTAGATGCTTATACATACACATATACAGAATCATAGAATCATAGAATCGTTAGGGCTGGAAGGGACCTTCAAAGGTCATCTAGTCCAACCCCCCTGCAACAAACAGGGATATCTCCAACTAGATCAGGTTGCTCAGGGCCTCATCCAACCTGGCCTTGAACGTCTCCAGGGATGGAGTATCCACCACCTCTCTGGGCAACCTGTTCCAGTGTTCTACCACTCTCATGGTAAAAAATTTTTTCCTAATATCCAACCTGAATCTACCTCCCTCTATTTTAAAACCATTACCCCTTGTCCTATCACAACTGGCCCTCCTGAACAGCCTCTCCCCATCTTTCCTGTAGGCCCCCTTGAGGTACTGGAAGACTGCTATAAGGTCACCCCGGAGCCTCCTCTTCTCCAGGCTGAACAGCCCCAACTCTTTCAGCCTGTCCTCATAGGAAAGGTGCTCCAGCCCTCTTATCATCTTCATGGCCCTCCTCTGGACCCTCTCCAACTGGTCCATGTCCTTCTTATGTTGGGGACTCCAGAACTGGACGCAATACTCCAAGTGAGGTCTCACGAGGGCAGAGTAGAGGGGGAGAATCACCTCCCTCGACCTGCTGGCCACGCTCCTCTTGATGCAGCCCAGGACGCAGTTGGCCTTCTGGCCGCAAGAGCATATTGCCGGCTCATATTGAGCTTCTCGTCCACCAGTACTCCCAAGTCCTTCTCCTCAGGGCTGCTCTCGATCCATTCTCCGCCCAGTCTGTATTTGTGCCTGGGATTGCCATGACCCAGATGTAGGACCTTGCACTTGGCCTGGTTAAACTTCATGAGGTTGGTACGGGCCCACCTCTCCAGCCTGTCGAGGTCCCTCTGGATGGCATCCCTCCCTTCCAGCGTGTCGACGGCACCACACAGCTTGGTGTCATCGGCGAACTTGCTGAGGGTGCACTCCATGCCACTGTCCACGTCACCGACAAAGATGTTGAAGAGGGCTGGGCCCAACACGGACCCCTGAGGGACGCCACTCGTGACTTGTCTCCACTTGGACATCGAGCCGTTGACCACTACTCTCTGAGTGCGGCCATTGAGCCAATTCCTATATGCATATATATATATATATCTCCAGTACATGAGATTAGACAAGACAAGGTGGAATAAAGCTCATTGACCTTTGAGATCTTATCAATATTTACTTTTTTTAACACAAGTTTTTGCAATGGAAGGAATTATTACACTCAAAAGTATTGCTGACATTTTCTTAACTGAAAAAAAAATCCCATATTCTTTATCTTAAAACAGTTAAATTGAAACAAAGGTATTGAGAATACCAGACTAAAAATAGGATAACATGTTCAGTAGTAACACTGCAGGGGATTAAAAGTTTTTGTTTTTTTTTATTTAGGCTCCATTATACTACATGAAGTTTCTAATAATGTTTATGTAGGGTTTCCACAGCTCACTGCTACTCAGCTTGCATGCTAACTGCAAAAACAGCCATGAAGGATCCAGAAGCACTCCAGCATGGGTTAAGAAAAAAGCTTGTGGTAGCAGTATCTTCTTGGTCATCAACTAGAATCACATGACAAGTAGACAGTTTTAAGTGTTTGCCTGACAGGTAAACTAAGCCTGGACGAGAGGGAATGGTCTCAAGTTACACCAGGGGAAATTTAGGTTAGATATCAGGAAGAATTTCTTTACAGAGAGGGTTGTGAAGTATTGGAACAGGCTGCCCAGGGAGGTGGTGGAGTCCCCATCCCTGGAAGTGTTTAAAAACCATGTGGACTTGGTGTTGAGGAATACGGTTTAGGGACCCTGACAGTGCAGGGTGAATGGTTGAACTCTATGATCTTGAGGGTCTCTTCCAACCAGATGATTCTATGATTCTATGATTTTAACACTTGGATTTGTTTGAAAGTGAACTAACTTCCCAAAAAGCAGAGTAAAGTGGTCTACATCTTACTTGAGATAGAATTTTTCAGTTTCTTGCTGGACTATTGCTTTTTTTTTTTCTTTCTCTTTTTTATCTGCTGAAAGCAGAAGTTCTAGGTAGCAATTACTGAAAAGTGGTGCTTCTTTCCTGACACATGCAAACCCCAAATCTTTGAGGTAACAAATTCTGTTCAATGCTACAGAGAGAAAGAATTTATCTGCTATCGCTTTGCAATTCGCTGTGTAATTTTACCTCCTTCTGATGATTTTTTTTTTGGTTCTACAGCTGTATTAGTCAGAACGTACATAAATTAGTCTTTTAATTGACAATTTGGCATCAGAGTTCTGTGAAAGGCATGTAAAAACACTCCTGACAATCCAGACATTTTGTTCTGAAAATATTAACAACTTCTGTTAAAACCATTAGTACACAGCTGAATTGCACAGCATATGCGCTCAAGTTGTTAAGGCTTAAATTAGCTAGCTATTATGTAAGCAAATTTTAAGCATAATTTAAAGGACCTAAATGACAAACACCCAGTAAAAACACCTGATATACAACTAGGGAAATGTTTCCAAGTTGTCTTTCTTTCCAAGTATAAATCACTGACATTATACAAAAATAAAAATAATTTCAGCGAAACCCAGACCAGAAATGTGAATCTTTAGTATTTCAGCACTAATAATTAACATTTCTTTCTTCAATCACATACTACTAAGTCCAGTTAAATCAATTCTCATTTATCTATAATGTATTTTACATCCTGATTTCCTCCCAGTCATCTTTTACGTATGTAAACAGAAAAATTAATAAGCAAGCTGCTCTATTCTGCACAACTGAAAACATGGGAAAATGGTGACAAAACTATTTTTCATCATTTACTCCCAATTCTTTTCACTTTAAATTTGATCAAAGACTGATTGCTAGGGAGAAATATACGGCTTAATCTGGAACATGGATCTTCCACCTAATTGTGTCAATGATGTCATATAAATTTCACTTAGTTCAATACACCCATAGTACCTCACCAAATACTTCAATTTTATTTCACAGAAACTGCATTCGCTCATTCAAGACCACTTTTGTAGCCTAAAATGTATCTCCTTTTCTATAAGGAGAAACAGAGCTGTATGACTTCATATATCAGGTGTTAACAAAGGAAATGCATCTTTTTGCACTCCCTAACCAAATATTAGGAACAAATTTTACAGGAATGATGCAAGGAAAAAGTATTTTCATGTGGTTTTTGCCCTACAAGGCTGTGGTACTACTGGAGGGAAGAACAGAGCAAGCAGTGGCAGCCAGGCTGTCGGAGGACTGAGCCAGGGCTCTGCCCACTCCTTGCCAAACCCCAGAGAAGCTCCAGCTAGACATTTTGATGGCTTCTCCACTGCCCTAATGACCCCAGTAGTTCACATCAGAGGGAAGAGTGAATAGAATGGAGAAAAGTAACATAAAACCATTCCCATTTGGGCAATAAAAATGCTGAACAGAACTAGAGGGATCCAGAGCGAAAGTGTAGACACTCTATTAGGAACTGACAACACCTAGAAAACACTGTGCCAAATTAAAAGCAAGTGGTGACTCCTGCCATCTTTTCTCTAAGCACTTACATGACTTTCTTCCAAAATGCTGTCGCACGTAAAACCCTGTACTGATAATATTCTGCTTTCTTTAACTTTAACGTATACAAATGCTCAGTGCTCACAGTGAACAGGTTGCCACATCCACAAAACATTGTTTCTGATTACTAAGGTATTGTGAAGGAAGCGAAAACACTTGTACTTTTTCTGTTCACCATACAACAGCCAACAGTTTTCAAACCCAGCCACTGCTGATATTATTACTAACATTATCAACACAGTGAATACTCTCACTGCACAACTACATTTAAGCCTTATTTGAAGAACCAAACTAGCTAACAGTCCTCTTATCTGACAATGCTCCCATTAAACCTGGTCAGCCTGCAACCATATGAAAGGAGAGCAGGCTCAGGTGAACATGGAAGAACTTAAGATACATATTTAGGTATGCGTTTTGACATACTAGAATGAGAATCACTAAGAAGTATGTGCCTTTTAATGGATGTACCAGTTATTGCCAGTTAATTTGTAAGTGCACTGGAGAATTCTCATGATAAACCTAGGATGCTTCCTAATTCCTGCTGCAATGAATTAATGTTTTGGGGAGTCCTTTTTGACTTTAAACTAAGAGGGAACATATTAAGTTCTGCTATGTATTTTTGAAACAGTCCTTAAAACACATTTAGTACTTACTCGAAAAGGTCAAGGATAGCTTCAAAGGCTACTACTGCAGTATCACCGCAGTTTTGGTAAGGACCTAATACATTCCCCTACAGCCACAAGCAATCACATCACATAAATCCTTTCCTAAACTTATCAAATTTAACCTTTAAATTTTTATTCGTTTCTTTTTCCCTCCAATAAGTCACATGAAAATATTTCCCAAAGCTTTACTGACTGCAAAAATCTTTTTCCAAGGCAACAGCATTTATAGCCAAGTTACACTCATTTGGTTTTATTCACCATCCTCTTATTCTATTTGGTCTTATATTCACTGTCCTCTAGTTTAAAGATTATCTTATTGTTTTAACTTACTGTATTTCTAGATATAAATTATAACTTCTCTAGCTTTTGTCCCTCTGTTCTCTCCGGTCTTCTATGATGAACTCTCTCTTTCTTTGATCTGTATGACTGACTTTGTGCCTGTCACAATTTGAATTTATCACAGATGGGTAACGCACAGGACACAACATCCCAGGTGAGGTCTCATTTATGCAATCATTTAATTCTCCAACTCCAAAGGAGCCTTAAATCTAGGATCATGCTAGACCTCCTGGGTTTGGCACTTTGGTAACTCACATTTCACTATCCTTTCCAACTGATGCACCCCTAACTTGTAGGAACTGGGTGCCTGAGTTTTAATATTAACATAACTTACTGTGGTAAAAATTCATATGGAGAGAGTAAGGCTTATCTAAACACATTTTAAAAGTCTTTACTAACATTAAATTCCGTGGATAAAGAAGGGTTTCTCCCTATATGTAGATTAGTCAGGAATGTCAAGCCACTGAAAATAATTAACAAATAATATTTTTCTGGTGCTGCTCTACATAAATTATAACACTGGTTCTTCTTATAAATGATGTTATTTCCTGGGTATGTAGACATATTCATTATTCCATTACCTTTCAGAGACAGGCACTGTGAAATCAATTGAACTTTATAAAAAGTTCCTCCTGTTCCTCACGCAATCAGGACTAAGTATTGGATACCTTTCCTGTGACTCCCGTAACTTTTCAGCTGTTAAAGAGATGTAGCTCAGCTTCACCACAAGGTAAAAAAGATATTTTTACACATAACATTAGGGCATTTTCTTGGCATGTGGAAGCTTGGAGTTCAACACAGCAAAACCTAAACCAAGGCAAGTGCTACCAACAAGGATATATTTAATTGAACTTGGGACAATCAAAACAAGTCAGGTATGCTTTCAGCACACGTCTTCAGAGCACTTAAGTGCAATGGGGTCTATTTTCTGCATCCCAAATGACATTATGCAAAGATGAATACCTAAGCCGTCAGCTCATCAAAGACATGATTTCTGCTGCACGTGGACGCTATCACAATTTCGGTTATCCATCTGGCAAAGTTTTTGTTCCAAACTAAATTGTGCAGGATACCTCAAGCACATAAGCAGGTCAGGTGAGGTTCACCTGGATTGATCTCCAGAACCTAGGTGGCTAAATTGTACCTAAGTAGCACTTTCAGCACTTCAGAGCTTTGCAGTTCCTGGCTCTAAAGAAGACTGCTGCAAGTGCATTAGCCTTTTAATACACCCCAGTGGATGCATCAATGATGCACTGCTTTAGGAACAAACCAATACCAAGTTGAAACTTCTCTTACACTATTCTAAGTGATTTAGATTAATAGGATGGAAAAGATCTGGAAGTCCTGGATTATTTCAGCACTTTGTTCAGAGTACCACACAGAAAACAGTGGAATGAAGCTGTGGTGAGTTATATTTCACAGCCATTAGAAAAACAGCTATGCCCTCAGAACACTATCACCTTAGGAAAGAAACTAATGCAATATGCAGGTGTGACAGAAACCACACGAGTGTTGCACAGTTCTACACCGCAGGTTACAGCGATGCTGTGTTGTAAGTCGGGGCATACCACCACTTCGTAACACGAGCGTAGCAACAGCATCCACGTGTCAAAAACTTTTGTATTTTAATAGCTTTACAGCCATTTCAGCTGAAGTGCCAGTGAATTTGGCTAATTCCCACTAAGTCTCCGAGTTAAAGTCTGGAATACGAGGTTTTGCTTACTTCCCTGAGGATAGGCGGTGAGCGGACATGTCCTGTCCTGCTCCCACCCCTTCCCCTCGGCACAAGGCGCAGAGATGATCCAGGAACTACCCTCACCTATTTCAGATGAAGCACCAGCATTAGTGGTGAATATGTCAGTACCTGAGCCCAAAACAGTTTTGCAGTTCTCTGAAATGGTAACTACGCATTCCCAAAGGATTCGCTCCATCTTGCTCACTATACTTATGCCCAGTTTTAAGAGGTTATCTTTCACCTATACAAATTATTTCAAATGTAAAATCAAAAAGCTGATTTCACAAGAATTCCCTGAATTTCTGTTGCAGCCAGAAATGAAACTAGCAAACTCTATAAATCAATGTAAAATTATAATTAAAATACTAAATTGGATTTCCTGAAGGTGATAGAAGGACCTTGCATGCAAAAAGTCAAACTGTTAACCAAAGACATTTTTATGAAATAAGGCTTTATTACACTTTATTACCTCCTCTACTTTTTAGCCTATTATTCTCAGTTTTTAATTAATTTCTTTTATTGTCCTAATTTTGACAACAGTCTTGGGTTTCCTTGCTGGGCTATATTCGAAACGTATGTTCAGCTAGGGGATGAGCTGGGCCTGGGTGTTAGGATTCCTGTTCTTCCCCCCCTCCCCTTTGGATGATTTTAAAATTTCATTTCATTTTTTTACATTCATATGTTTCCCAGTTAACTAACAACATGATAATAATAAATGATAAAAAGCATGGATTCTAACCACTTTGTCCTCCTTTGGGAAAGCATCCAAGGAAGCAGAATAAAAAGAGAAAAGAAAAAAAGAAGAGAAAAAGAATAAAATAGGCAAGTATTAATAGACAGATTTCAAAGAAATGCAATTCTAATAACTCTCTACAAAGAGATAAAAACATAAAACTTCCAAAGAAAGAAAGAGCTTTAAATAAAAAGATTACATTACTGCATATGTAGAAAACATGTTTTCCCACCCGAACCCATGGAAGCATAAACAATATAACAAGCAAAAGGCAAGTTACAAATGAATAGACCCTTTTCCATTTCTGTGACTTAAAACAGTAGGTGGAAAATAATTAAAATGCACTCAATTTTTTTCAGAGTAAAGATAAGCCGCATCATATGCACTCTAATGAACAGTGTAACGTAACATGTCAAACTATATTTTCATAGACTTGCTCTAACGATACCACCTGCAGGTGATGCAATGTAATGCATCTATTTAAATGAAAATACAAATACATGAACATTTTTTCAGAACGTGAATTGAATTTAATGGACTCACAAGTACATCAGGGTTACGGAAAACTTCCAAAATAAAGACAAAATGGTTACTTTTCTGAGTTTTGTTTTATTGTTTACATTAAATTTCAGAAGCTATATTCAGTTGACGTTTACCTCAAAGACAGTGAAAAAGCCACAAACTAGTTCTGTTGTGAACATGATTATCTGCTAAAAAATCCATGACTGCTTTTAACTGAATTTATATTGACACAAAGAGCATTGATGCATTCCTCCTACGAAAGACTGGCACATTAAAGCCATAAAAGAAAGTTATCTCATCTCATGATAGGTAACAAAACTATTCATTCAGTAAAAGGATATTTGTAAAACGTTTTATAGCACACCATAGTACTAGACGATCAGCCAAAAATAATAGTCTTCCAAATTTAGATCCTACCGCTCATGTACAAGTGAGTAGCCAGTTCCTTGTAAGGAACTGACTGAACAGAGAGTATTCTTGGATACCCTTCAGTTTTGTGGACAGCTACTGGAGCTAACTGCATGCAGATCAGAGAGAGAAAGATTTATCTTACCTGCCTGAAAGTAGGATACCTAATCCAGGTTAATCTATAGTTTTTCTTTTTAAATACATTTAAAATAAATTGATATTAACATTCTCATTGTGGTAAGAAAAGTGGTTGCAGTTTTTTCCTAACAAAAAAATTGGCTGATTTTATGTAAGAGAAATCTATAAATGTACATGAAAAGCTCTATAAAAAAAGAAATCTAAAATGAAAAAAGAGTTCAATAAATATTTATCAACGTGCAATTGTACCTGAGCAAAAGGTTTTCTTCTTTCATTCTATGAAAAACAAGTATGTTTTCTTTAAGCCATCACTCAGTAGAACTATACACTATGCGTTCTTTCTTCGTTAATTAACTCGGTGAATCCTAAGTATCTCCGCAATCATTAAATACGTTATTCTTTATACACACCTCACAACAAAGTCATGAATGAAACACATAAGTAAAATGAAACATGAAATGCCAAACTTAAGGTGAACAATCTGCAGCGTGACAATGTCAAGGAGGCTTTTTCTTAAGAGTACGCATCGGAAGACTTACATTGTTTGATCGCAGAGAGACACGACCTCCACATCGAGCACAAAACTTGGTCCGGCAATAAGAGCATAAATGGCCACAACCATCTGCAAACTTTGTTTTATGACAGATTCCACATGTTGGAGCATCATCCTTGTGCTCTCCCTGGTAACGGCGGGCTTCTTCCCCTATCTTTCTCACTTGCTCTTTATAGCTTTCAAATTGTTGATGCAACCTCCTGCATAGATGAGAAAAAAGTTTATATAGCAAGAATAGGAGGAAATACTACTATTGCGTACTTCTTTCTTTCAATTTATAACTCTACCTAATATTCTTGGCATGTTCACAATAATAAATGTACTTCATACCAAATACACACTGCACATGGAAGACTGTATAGGAGAATCTAAAGGAAAAAAATAACAGACATATGTATTTCTATTCAAAGCTCATGAGCAAATCATTTCACTTGACCAGAAATTGATCCAAATATAAAAAGACGACAAAAAATGCATAGTCTTAAACAGAACTGTCTACCATGTACAGAATAAAAACAGAAATACAACTGCCCGAGCAAATTTGCATTGCTTTTGAATCAACACTATTTATAAAGCAGATGTAATAAAAAAAAACCACCAGAAACAAACAAACAAACAAACAACAAAAAAAAATCAATCTTCAGTTACTGTCACACTTCTGTTTTCAAAATCTAAATTACTAAAACATAGAACTTAAAGATTTCAAGAGGTGCTCTACAATCACACTGGCCCTACAGAATCTGAGAAGAATTTTCTGTGTCAAATCTATATATTAACAATCTGTAGTACCTTCTCTTGTTAAGTATGAGAAACTATGTAAGGTTTGCTGTCCCTCATTACAGACATTTCTTTCAGGAATATACAGGAGTATTTGCAGGTATACAGATTCCTAAGATGAAGACTGGTGTCCAAAGAAGCCCACCTTCTTTGACTGGTGTTCAAAGAAGAGGGGCACTTCTCCTCCAGCTGCTCCAAATAACAAACAGCCCGACACTATGCCCACCAACTGGCTAAGCTTCCTGCTACCCAAAAGACCCGGCTTCTAATCACGCGCTCAGGGAAGGGCACTCAGCCCTCTAGCCTTCACTTCCCCTTCTGTAAGCCACAAATAATAATAATTAAATATTTAGTAACAAAATCATTCTTATCGTTATGATAGTATCTCTGAGGAAAAATATGTTCTCCTGCTGGTTTAGATGAGATTTTGTTGGCAAGGATGAAGTTTCAGAGGGGAACCAGCACTTCCAAAAGGAGTGATCCAGCTCCTCTCCTGCTCCTGGCTGCAACCTGTCTGCTCCTTAGGCACTGATTTTGACATTCACCGGGTCCTCCTCAGTGAGCTAATCCATGGACCTGAACCAACAGAAAATTGATTCTCTTACCAAAAAACAAAATAAATAGATAATGTTTTCCCATCATTTTGCTTCCTCAATCACTCTGCTGTGAGCAAGGCACTGGAGACCTGGGAAGGTAGAACATGAGCTCCCAAAGCCAGAAATGAAAAGGACCAGTGGACAGCAGGATCACCCTTTTTGCAACAATGAGCAACAAGCTCAGCTGTCATGTGAAACCTCCCTCTGGAGCTTAATTAAAATGATAATACTTCAACTCTGTTAACTATCTTACTATTCATCAAATCACACAAGAAAGATAAATTTCTGACAGCGCACCAGGACAGCACTGCAGCTTCTGACATTTATTTTCTTGAGCTGGAGCAAAGACCTCAGACAGCCTAAGTGAGAGAGTCCAGGAGGGCACATCTAACAATTAGTCGTTTCACCATGCTACGTGGAACCTACAGATTCTTCACTCACATTTTCAGATGTTGCTTCAAATCTACATCTCGATGGGTAACATCATCAAAAAAATCATGAACAGATATATAAACTAATAGAAACAGGGAATTTTGAGTTTAATAAATTATAACAGTAGGTATGTTATCTATAGAGGTTTTGATGATATCCTTCATCTCCACCTGCTTTGAGCTACCTAAACACTTATATGGCATTGAGACTCACACCATTTAACCAATGTATTTCTAGTGAGACAATTTTGTGTTTCAGTGGGATTGTGTGTGTGTGTGTTGAACTTAAAGTTTTGACTTTAAAATATATGTAATCAGTGTTATTGGTATGTAATAATGTTTTAGTGAAGTGAGTATTTTTACTTTAAGATGATATTCAAGCCTAGAAAATGCTAATTCAACTTAACTAACAGGAATCATGGTAAAATACACATACTCCATTTGGATAGGAATACCACTGCTCCTAACTACATAAATCAACCAAATCCCACACTAAAACCAGTGATTTCATACAAGCATGTTCTAGTGAGGATGCAGCAACAGAAAAGCTAAGAAGCCAAATAATCTATTCTTCCTCAGCACAGACATGATGCATTATACTTAAGGCTTCATGCTAATGAAAAATTTGGCAGAAGTAGCAAAGGAGTTTTTTTGGTTTATTTTTATTTTTCACTAACCTGCTTAAAAAAACTTTGCAGTATTGAGTAAGATGAGAAAAGTGGGTTAAAAGAATTAGGCAAAATACTGGAAAACATAATACTTTTGGTCATATTATTGGATTACACGTATGCTTTAACTTATCTTACATAGCTGCTCACTTATAATACATAGAAACAACTGAAGACATTCAGGAATTTGTCTAATAACCAGCTTAAAGAATGCAACTAAATAATGGAGAGGTCTGTAGGTAAATTCCTTATTACATCAAATATTCTATTAAAAAATGGAACCATGGAAACGAAATTCAGTTCCCCTCCACTACAGCAAGACTTAAAGGTCTGGCTCTTTACTAATGTGAAAAGGGAAGATAACAGCAAGCACTGCACCTCTTCCTGTTCTTTTCCAATTAGACAGTCTACATCTGAATGTTTTTGATCTCATACAAAGCTTACAAAGTGTATTAATACAATGATGTTTTGTCCGTGTGCACCAAGAGGCAGATGAACATACTAGCAACTAAGCAAAACTGAAGTGAGAGACGTCATTTATTTATAAATACATAGCACTTATTTACAGATTTCTTATTTTCTGCATCAGGGTAAGACCAGCCTTTTTACCATGAGGGGTTCAGAACCAAGTGCTTATCTTGCATGTCATACTCTGCATTACTGGAGAAATCCTCACATTTTATCTACAGCAGGAATGAAATTGGAAAAAACAGTTGCAGAATTCACAGAGCAGAAAGAAACTTACCCAGTCCATGGTAGGTCTTGTTCAATTACTCCTTTTGCAAGGTTTGAACCACCATTCCCACCTTTCTGAGGAATGACAGGATCTCTGTATCTCTGGCTATTCTATAATGGCAGCAGCAAATCCCTCTCAACATTTCTACCTTATATAGAAAAATTATTTGCCTTATATACAAGTATATTAAGTGTTCTCTGGAGCAAGAACTAAAACATAGATGGATATTTTTCAAATTTACTCTTTAATTTCAAGGCTATAGAGCACATTTTCATCAGTTGCAAGGAAAATATAAGTCTATTAAATATTCCTCAATGTAAACAAGCACCTAAATGTTAGGTTAATGACTTCGTAAGAGTTCGTAACATAAGGGCTTAGAGACCTCCAACAAAAAGCAACCAGGCTACTATGTAAGAGAAATAGGTGCATATATCCTCACTATTTTTCATCATGCACCCAAAAAGGGAAAGTTTCCTCTCCCACCCAATATCCAAAGTCAAAGAGGGGAAAAAAATGAAAACAAAGTATTAAAGCAAAAACATTCCAAGACTTAACATTGGACATATATAAGTCAGAACGAAGTTTTTTCACAGAAGCTTTCCTTCAGAAGTGAGAAATACAGGAGGCAGAAGATCGCCAGAGGGAGCAACTCACTGCAAGTGTACTCTTCTTACAGTCTTCATGCACATCGGGACGTAAGTATGAAATCTTTCATTTTTTATACTGCCTATTAATAAACAACTGTTAAAATCACCTTCCAGATGTGTTCTATAACAACACAGTAACAAATACAGCAAAATTCAGTTTTTAGTTTTAAAATGTTAAGCAGAAAAATCTACCAAATATTGCTCTTCTCAAAAATAATACTTATGTTTGAAATGGGTATCTTAAACAGATTTCACTGAACATATATTTTACAACAGAAAAAAAAAAATCTTAACTGCAAAAAATATCCTCCAATAATACTATTTTGTAAATGGTTTTTTGTTATTCATTGTTTGTTTGGGGTTTTTGAGGTGGTGACTTTAGCAGACAGTACAGAAAAGTTAATGACCTTTATTATTATTCAGTTTAAGTGTCTTTTGATGTGAAAATGCAAATCTTTGATCTCATCTAAAAGAAAATTTATTTATCTGTTCCTTAAGATTTGATCCTTTAATCTACAAACTGTCAGCAGCTGTTGCATAAGATAATAAGTAAAAACTGTTAGATGCAAAATTTGAATTCATTAGAAAAACATCCCTCCAGGTGTAGATGTAAGAAAATATTAAAATTCTCATAAGTTTACATATTTTGCATATTTAATATTGTAGCATTCATAATTTTAATATTTACATATTTACATTTTAATATTGCTGAACTGTAAGTCCCTTAATTTTTGTTCTGTATCATTCTAGCCACATTTCTTGCTTAATGGATCTTTAACATATTGTTTCAATGTAATAAAACTTTGGGTACCTCCAAGAGCATTTGCCATCCCTCACTTGTGCAGACCTCACACCACTCTTAAAAAATCAGCTGTGTCTATCTGCATAAGCTGGGTCTGCTGGTGAGGGTGCCTGGTTATTTCACATTCACATAGGTGGCACGTATGTGTGTGATCAAAAAATGATCATACAATGCGTGAATCTTTGCACACATCAGATCTCATATGACTAAAAAAAGCATCTTCTGTTGCTAAAATTCTGGAAAAGACTGAGCCGCTTGGAGAGGCACATCATAGCTATGGCCATGGCTATGGCTCCATTTCTGGACTCTTCAGCACCAGCCTCAGTACTCTACCACATGTACGTGAGATGATGGCAGCACCACTGGTAGTGCAAGACAAGAACCAATACACGGTTTTCATGCATACACTGAAAAACTTAAACCGTTCACTTTTACAGTAGGACAGTATGACATATATTGAGGTTTCTAGGATTTTTTTCCCAAGAAAACATGGTGGGTTCCCCTACCCTTTTTCTTCGAAAGCATTTCACAAAAAAATTCTTTAGCTGTGTGTCGTACATATACCACATTTTCATTTGAATATGTAATATTTTACATTGACAGAGTAAACTAGCAAAAAAAATTACTGATGGGCAATTCTGCAAAGCTTTGCTCATGTCTTCAGGTACTTATTAAACTGTAAGTCTTGGAGGACACTCATGTCATAAGCATCTTACACAACTCAAACTTCAGACAGCTCACTGATATCAGTAGTAGGACCAACAATGGACATTCAGGTAATCTGTAATATTAACTGATCAGAACGTGGCATATCAAACCACACAGAAGTTATTATTTATGTTGTTGGGTTTTTTCAAGCTCACTCAAGATGTATATTTATACTGCTGTACTCAAATATTACAATTACGATCCAAGAATGTCATTTTTGATTACAATTATGAACCGAGAATGTTATTTTTGATTAACAGACAGTGTAATCGCTTTTTTGCTGGTTTACTTTTAAATTCCAACAGTGTACACCTATCTGAAATATTTGCATGTACACACTGCAGGTTAAAAAGCAACAAAACGATGCACTTGCATATGTATGCTCTGTCTGCACAGATTTTCTGAAAATGCCAAAGATTTGGGTCACCTTTATGCACAGTTACATTTTACATGGTTTTTAAATGCAGTATGAAACTGTATTTTTTTACTTACTTAAAAATCCAGCAGATGGCACTACAGATTGCATTTTCACTCTCCCAGTTCTACTCAAATGATTCAATCTTGGACTCTTAAAACACCTGATTTAACATTACAAAAATATTACACCCTGTCATGAGTTCATGTTAGCAGAAAAAGTGCCGCCTTCTAAGTGACATAGCCTCAAGGAGCTATCCACCAGCGGCTACTGCACGCATGAAAGAAGCTCAGTAAAATGCAGCGCTTTGCCCTGTTCACCCATGCCACGCAAACACATCATCACAGAGAGCTTAGACAATTTTTTTCATAAAGTAAGTGACACTTTTACCAACTTCTCAGCATTCTTTTTTATGGTAAATGAAACAATCGGAAAAAAAAAAAAATCAAGAATGCAAACTCAGATTTGTTTCCACACGTTTTCTTCTGCAGTAGATGTACAAAAGACTAATACTTCATTAACATGATGGTAAGGTAATGTATGGGTATAAGCTTAGTCAGGGGAGATTCAGGTTGGATGTTAGGAAGTATTTCTTCTCTGAAAGGGTTGTCAGCCACTGGAATAGGCTGCTCAGGGAGGTGGTGGAGTCCCCATCCCTGGATGTGTTTAAGAATAGGGTGGATGAACTACTTAGGGATATGGTTTAATGGGAATTAGGGACGGTTGGACTGGATGATCTCTAAGGTCTTTTCCAACCTAGAAAATCCATGAAATTATGAAATCTATTCGGACAAAACAGCCAGACTTCTAGCACTTCTGGATATTTAATATGCCCATAAAGGCAATAGTTAGATCTAAAAACTATAGACAAACTCTAAGTGGCTACATTGAAGCTGTGATCTGGAAACCACTGTTCAAGCAGCTCTGTAAAGCTGGCAGCACCTCAGTGTCGCCCGGTGCCTCGCTCCTCTGCCAGAGCTGCAGGTACTCATCTCACAGGGATGTTCCCAAAGGGAGCAGTTTAGCACCTAGCTTCTGCCTCAGCCCCACTAGCACTTTAGCTGGGAAAAGCTGTGAACCTGTGATGGGTTTGGGGAATACACACTTTAAACAACGAAGCCAAGACAGGCAACCTTAGCAAGATGCTACGGCTAGTTTGGCCTGAAAAAAGGGAAACCAGGAGCTTAGGGATAACCTAGCACACGTTGACCAGAAGAACAGCTGAAGTTCAGTGAAGAAGTCTAGATATATTTGCTGGTTACTTCATGCATCAACAAATCATATATAAATGTTATTAAAATTTATACCCTCTGCACAAGTAAGACAAATTAAGGTTGAATAGTAAATAAACATCTAACTCAGCTCTCAAGTGCTTGACGTAGCAAAGTTGATCTATGAGCATATTTGAAGTCCAGGGTATTTTTGAATGTTTGGGTTGTGCTGCTTTTTAGCACAGATGATACCTGGTTTAGTTGTTTTGTGAAGACCAAAAAACTGCCAAATGTACTCACATTGCAAAATACTGTACTTCTGAGTGAATTTGAATGGTACACTGTGTTCTGTTTTGAGCTCCTCACTACAAGAAAGACATTGAGGTGCTGCAGGTGTCCAAAGAAGGGCTACGAAGCTGAAGACAGGTCTAGAGCATAAGTCTTACGAGAAGCAGCCAAGGGAATCGGGGTTGTTTAACCTGGAGAAAAGAAGGCTGAGGAGAGACCTTATTGCTCTCTACAACTATGGAAGGAGGCTGCAGTGAGGTGGGTGTGGGTCTCTTCTCCCAAGTAACAAGTGATAGGACAAGAGGAAATGGCCTCAAGTGGCACTAGGAGAGGTTTAGACTGTGTATTAAGAAAAATTTCTACACCAAAAGGGTTGTCAAGCATTGGAACAGGCTGCCCAGGGAAGTGGTGGAGCCACTATTCCTGGAGGTATTTGAAAGACGAGTAGATGTGGTGCTTAAGGACATAGTTTAGTGGGAACTTAGCAGTGTCACATTAATGGTTGGAGTTGATCTTAAAGGTCTTTTCCAAAATTAACGATTCTATGATTCTATTGGTGCTGCTGTACTTCTTTATTCAGTGTGAAATGCCATTTTAAGAGTGGACTATAGTGTTTGCCTGTAACATGCGCTCACAGAAGGCAAGCACGGCATGGATCTGTGTAAGCTGTGAAACAGACAGGAACCTGATTAATCAACTAATCTTTAGAGCAAAAAAGGCCATATCTATGTAAGAGTAATACAAGCATTAACCACAGGACTGTGAATGGAAGAGTTAACGGCTTCCATATCTTGAGGGTATTGAGTTTTCTCCTCCACAAACTGGCTGCTCTAGCCCCTTTGCTGTTACCTGTTGTCCAACTTCTCAGCTTCTGTGACTTTACTTACCACTCATTTGACCTTTCCCTATTCACAATTCCTGTAAGTCTCATCTCTCCCTCCTACATGTTTTTTTTTTTTAATATATCACAATAATTATTATATATGACATATATCACAGCATGTTCTATATACTATAATATAACCAAAAAATATTGCTCAAAATCTTAGTTTTCACCTGTCCTGAAGGTTTCTTCATTCTCCACTGTTCGTTCAACACACAACTACAGATCAACTCTACTACTCTCTCAACTAGGTCTTCACCTGTCACCCATGACTTTTTTTCACCTCACTAGCAATCACCTGAATCCTGCTGGACATCATCCCTTTCTGCTCCACATGCCTCCTTCCTGTTTTATTGGTGCAAACGCAAATTTGACCATGCTTGTAACTCACAGGTCTGTTGCTCTACCTCACATTTGTCTCCTTCTTCCCAAACTGAAGTGTTTAGCATAGCTTACTGATTCCTGTTGTGGGTGATCTGTACATCAAACTCCATAAACTGAAACAGAGATCTCCTTGCACCTCCAGCAAACATTAGCCACCACCTCCATTTGTCTTGCCACTTGGGACCAGTAACTACTGTGCTACACTGGACTCACACCTATTTAGACCTTCACCTCAGAATGCTAAATAAGCCTTGGAGATAAATTTTGCAAACTAAAAGAAAAAAACCCACCAATTTCATATCCATCCACCTCAGACATTCCACTATCATCAGCTCATCCCTCAATTCCTTTTCTCACTAGTGCAAGCCTGTCCCGCTGATAGTCTAATCACGATCCTGCAACAAATATAATTTAATTTATTTTACCTTTCTCTTTGTATTCTTCCGCTGCGGCCCCTTTTCTACTGCATAAAACATAAATGGCTTATCTTCACCTTCAAAGACTTTCACAGCCTATTCCACCTTGCCTGTCATTTCTCGTTCAGTACTGAGATGCTTTTGTTCAAGTTAAACTTTCAAGCAATAACCTTTGTGGTTTTCTCCTTGTTGTCCCTAATGTTAGAGTATTAGCAACATCACCATCTCATTATCCTCCTTTAAACTCTCCTTCGCCTTGATGCCTACAAAGATCTGGATAAAAATTAGGTTATGGTATGTTAAAACTTTTACTTATCAGGCCAGACAATACAGACTCCCCTGTCTGCTCCTATTATTTTATTATTCGCTTAATACTTACAATGCAGGCTGCCCCTGTGGCAAAGACTGACTTTTTTCCTACGTCCGTAAAAACCCTCACTCAGAAGGGTTATAGTCCATGACAAGCGCTTCCAGGCAATATGGCAATACAAATCTCCCAATGTGATTCAGAAATTCATAAAGTTACTTTTTTTATTTCTTTTAATCATTTTATGATTCTAGTCATTTACTTTTTGGTTTCCGACCTTCTGGCACTATACTCATACTTTTCTCCATGTCCACGAGGGACAGTGTTTTTAACGAATGTGGGTATTTTCCTATACACCCATGATGCTAGGAACCAGGAGCAGCATAACCATAAAGCATTTCATTATGAGACTCAAGATAAAGTTCATAGAATCATAGAATGATTTGGGTTCAAAGGGACCATAAAGATCATCTAGTTCCAACCGTCCTGCCATGGGCAGGGACACCTTCACCTAGATCAGGTTGCTCAAAGCCTCATCCAACCTGGCCTTGAATCTTCAGACCTGGCCAAGATGAAGGTTTCACTTATAGATCTCACGTGGGAGTTTAGACCTGGCCACCACCGCTGGAATTAAAAGTTGTTCACATGTAACAGATACTTTTGCCCTCTATAGAAGTTATCTTCATCCCAGTTCCCTCATATAATCTCTTATCAAGTGCACACTACCTGGCAGCATCCTAACCAGGCTGTACAGGCAAAGGCAAAAAAGTACCACACTCTGGCTAGGAAGTCCCCCTCCTCATCATGTCAGAGGAGAGGCACATCAGCAAAATGGTGTGGATTGAGGCTTTATTCAAGGGGCTCTTATCTGGTGCTTTTTCACAAGCGGTAACAGTCATTTGCAAGCTTACAGTTTACCAAGGGCAGGTTTTCTGCAAGCATATAAACAAACTCATTAAATAACTTGCATAAAATGTCATTTTTCAGCTTCCTGGAAGTTTCCTAATGTAGGTTACTGGAAAACTTTATTTTCATATACTTCTATTTGTTTTTTTAAAAATAACCACAGCCCACAAGCAGACTTCCTCTTTACACAACTGAAGAACTGTGAGTCAGAAATGTGCAATATCTACAATAAGGAATTTACATCCCAGCTTCCCACAGTTGCTCCCAAATGACCGTTACCCTTTCTGAGGTATAAAAGAGAAACCATATAACTAAGAAAACAATGCATAACAGTACTAAAAAAAGGCACAGCTGAGGAATTCAGAAAGAAACCATGTATGTCTTGTAACAAAAAGCACTTAAAAACTGAGACATATTTAGTACTGAAGGAATCAATGCCTTCTTCAGAAAAAATAATTAATGATTATCCCTTCTTTGTTTAAAAACATACATTCTTGTGTCATGGCTTTTATGAAAAATGCAAATAATTTAAATTAACTGGTTTTTTATTTTTTTTATTCTGAGTTCATAAAAATATGAAAACTGATACCATTGCTAAAAAAGATGTTCCATACTCTTCATGTGACTATTTCCACTACCCTAAGTAAGAGTATAGAAAATTGTTATGTTTCAGCAGTACTGCTCCATCCCAACTACATCTCAGGATCTAGAGCCCTTGCACTTTTGGGAACCTCTGTGCCCCCTTCCTTGGCCTTTTTAAGGGGGTATGAGCTCTTCCACCTCCACCAAATTGCTGTTATGAGCTGGGATCTGGAAATACATTCTCCTAGGCCAGAGCATGAGCCTTATTCATGATGTCCCAGCTGGCTTGCACAGAAACAAGGAGGAAGACCTCTAGGTCACAGCAGAAGAATGGAAAACACTGAAAGGACAACACAAATCCAGAATACAAGAAAAACAGACGAAAGATATGATCCATTCCTCCGAAGCAGAGAGGGGACTGTAAGTAATGGCGATTACACTAGGGTTGAAGAGGCTCCAGCTGACTATCTTAAAGAATGAGAGCCTTGTCAGAAGAGGTCACAGCAACAGAAGTCCAGTACTTTAGATCAGCCACGAGACCACGTTTCACATAAAGCCCCTTAAGTCAGTTTGTGATATAAGTACAAGCAAGAGTTAGTATTAATGACTTAGAAAATGTCAATGAGTTAAAAGAATAGAAACAGGATGGTGAGTGGGAAATGGTGGGAAGGAGCTACCCTCCTCTATCTTCCACTGACAGGAAAAGGATACAGCTCCACTAATCTAAAAATTTTTTAGTATTATCCGAGGAAAATTTGCAATTACGCTGACCACAAATAATTACACTGCCCATATTCAGTGACACAAGGCTTAATACAATACGAAGTCTCATCAGGTGAGTGAGCTTTCACATAGTTCCACACCAAAATAATATTTGTAAACATTTGTTCCTAGGCCCATTTGAAATAGTTGTTTTAAAAACTGCACACGACAACCACAGTACTCAGTGGTGTCTTCACTCACATCTGAATATCAAATTCAGCAAAACTTTCTTCTTTGAAAACAAAGAAATGACAAGTTGTGGTACAACACGCATCATCTTTGGTCTCCTGGAACTGAGTCCAGCATGCCTCTAACACGCAGACCCTCTGTGTCTTCAGGCAGCAACCGACTCAGTACCGCACTGCAGAAACCACGTCGCGTTCGCTAAATGTGCAACCCTTCTACTTCTTTTACCATCCTGTTTTAACTATAGCATCTGCCCTTCCAGCTATTGTTTGAACTTCACTTACTCATCACCAGTCCCACGGGTTAGACTCCTCTCTCATCCCACTACTGCCAGCTTCCCGGGCGAGCACACTCCTGTGCCCTAATACAGTCAACTCAGCACTTTGCTAGAACAATACACAACAGATATATAAAGGAACACAAAGTGGTATCACGCAGAGAGGAGAGGTATCTCTACCCACATGCCGTATACTTTTATGCTTCCCTGGGCAGCCCCAATAGGCTACTTTTGGTTCTCCACCTCTAACACAACCTTAGGAATGAGGATGGAGCTGTCACCACCATCACAACACGAAACTGGGAAAACCACCATGGGAGTCAAAGAATAAAAAAACCAGAACAAAACAAAACAAAAACCACCAAAAACACCAGATAGAGATACGTAAGAGAAAAAGCCTCAACTGTAGTTGTTGCAATAGTTAATTGCAGGGGACACCAAGCACAGCACCTCAAAGACCTTCAGAGAGTCAGCAGACTACTCAAATAGTATTCTGTCCAGAGACATGGTAGGATGTTGGAGGCCCCAAAGTCACCAGGAACCTCTCTGTCAGGCTTCCTCTTCCCAATGCTGTACACACAGTCAGTTTGGCCAGAGCTAGTAGAAGAGTGGCAAGAACACCCCACAATATGTCAATGCCTTGTCCTTTGGTCTTAACCAATATGGGCATTTTTATACACCTCTTACCTCTGTGGACAATGTCACCAGTATCAGTCATCTCACAGAACTATTACAGCTCTGCTGCAGTTTCCCATTTAATTTCTTTACCACCCAGCTCTCCTAACAGAGAGGGCACAGCAGGAGAGCGGCTGGTTTGCTCTGAAGAGTTGCTACCAGCTCCAAGTGACAGAGTTCATGAGTTTCATGAGCTCATACATGTGATGCTCTTAGCAGCCTGAAGCTTAGCAAATGCAACTCAAGTTGTGGAAATATCCCTATGTTACAGTCCCTCTCTTGCTGAATTGTTAAAACAAGCACTCAGGGCCAAGCGTTATCTACCTAATAAACACAGGACCTAGAAAGATAGCCATCTTTTTAAAGGTTGCTCTGACTACTCATGCATCAAAACTGCACAGGTAAATGAACATATTACTTGCAGCATTCGCGCAGTACTTGTTACAGGAAAATCAGCTGTAATAACCAAGGGACAGCAATACTCATGCAACCACAGAGTGAACCAGTCCAGGAAAATGAATGGGAGGAAGGAAGGAAGGGAGGAAGGGAGGAAGGAAGGAAGGAAGGAAGGAAGGAAGGAAGGAAGGAAGGAAGGAAGGAAGGAAGGAAGGAAGGAAGGAAGGAAGGAAGGAAGGAAGGAAGGAAGGAAGGAAGGAAGGAAGGAAGGAAGGAAGGAAGGAAGGGAGGAAGGGAGGAAGGAAGGAAGGAAATCTGAGTCCACACAGTTGTATTAATGCTTATGGATTTAAAAAAAGGAGCAGCAGAATCAGAAGCTGAGGAAGAGTGTGGCAAAACCGTTCACTGTAGCAGAAGTGCTAGCTGGAGCTGTGCTTGCAACCGCCCTGTCAAAACCAAGCATTTCAAGAAATAAAGTCCTAGCATTTTTCAAGACGCAAATTTAATATTGTTTGTATGAGACTTTAACTGAGATGTGTCTCCTGGAAAAAAGGCTTTTCTTACTGAAAATCAAAATAACTAGATTTGCCACAGAGTTTGTTTTAAAAGCAAATTTCAGTTCTCTAAAATTTGTCAGATCGACAGTTTCCATAAGATCCACTGTAAAAAGAGACTTGAGAAATTTTCTTCTACCTTCTGCCTACCTGTATTATCAAACCACAACAGGGAAACCATCTTCCAGAATCTCTGCAATTCCCAACACCCTTACAATTTAGCCCCTGCTGAACTGGGAAGCAAGATAAGAGTCATCTCTTCTTTCCCTAGTTATTTCAGAGACAAACATCTATTCATATATATTAAAAAAATATATATTTAAATAAAGTTTTATGCAAGGCTTACGTAAATATATGAAATCAGGGCTTACTCTGACACCAAGAGAACTGTAAAAATATTTAAGGCAATTAACTGAGGTTAATTTGCCTTTTTCTTTCAGTGAAATATTTTCATTCTTTCTGCTTTCCTTATATAACGTAATGGATGAACTGTTTTAGTACAGGTCTGTGCTGGGTTTGTGTGGTTGGGTTTTGGTAGCAGGGGAGGGGCTGCAGAGACGGCCCCTGTAAGGAGATGCGAGAAGCTTCCCGCGCTCCAAAACCAGCCAGATCGGTCTCTGGGCAGGTCGGACCCCCGTCCCCTCGTGTCAGGGCCGAGACACTCAGCTCCTCTGCAAATGCCCTATTTAAGACGGGGACAAAGGAACCCCAGCCAGGCAGGACTTGCAGTGAAGAGAGAGGGGAGGTGTGGGCTGGGCCCTCCACCCACCTGGCCCCCCAGACAGGGAGCTGCCTGCACCGGGCTGCAGTCACTCGAGTGGAGATGGCCACGGTGGTGCAGCTTGAAGCCCTCCAAAGTGCCCCACTGGGCAGAGTTCATCCTGTCGGGGCTGCCAAGGTTCGTCGGGTCGGTTGGGCCCGGCACAGCTGCAGCGGAGAGAGGGCTGAGACCTGAGAGAAACGGCCATGCAGACAGCAGGTCAGTGCAGACGGAACAGGAGAATGTGTGCCGAAGACAACATTCCCCTGGTGAGATGGCAGCGGCCGCTCTGCAGCCCATGAGAGACATGGTGGAGGAGAGATCCCCCCGTGGGAGAGGACCCCACACTGGAGAAGAGATGGCTGTGCCTAAGGGAGTTCGTAGAGGATTGTCTCTGTGGGAAAGGACTCCTCATGCTGCTGGAGACTGACGGTGAAGCAGAGATGCATCTGCAGTCTGTGGGAAGGGACTCCATGCCGGAGTGGGTGGCTACACCCTAAGAAGCCGTGACTTTGTGGGAAAATCCTGCGCTAGAGGAATCTGATGGGTAAGGATTGCATCCTGCTGGGAGGACTAAAGTCAGACAAGTTTGTGAAGAACTCTCTCTTGTGGTAAGGGGCCCTACTTTGCAGCAGGGGAAGAGTATGAGGAGTCCTCCTCCTTAAGGAGAAGAAGCAGTGAAACAGCCTGTGATGAACTGACCTGCAACCCCCGCCCCCCCCCCATTCCCTGTCCCCTTGTGCCTCTGGGGCAGGAGGTAGAGCTGGGAAGAAGGGAGGGGTAGGGGGGATGGTGGTTTTGAGATCTGGCTTTGTTTCTGCTTATCTTCTCTGAATGAACAGTTAGCGAATTAAATTGATTTGTCCCCAGGCTGAGTCTGTTTTGCCCGGGGCCATGGTTGGTGGATGATCCTTCCCTGCTCTTAACTGGCCTCTCAGGCCTTTTGTTACACTTTTTTCCTCTCCACTCCATCCGTGGGGAGAGGAGCAAGTGAGACGGCTGCTGCTTGGTAGCTTTGCTGCCAGCTGCGCTAAACCACAACAAGGTGCATGGTAGAAAGCAAAGATTCCAAAGACACCCAGCCATGCCAGTATCATTTGCAAGATTATAGGGTATGTCTTTTTACATTACTGCATTTCCAGATACAAGTAATTTTCATATATGGTTGCTTATTAAAAAAACAAGCCCTAAGTACGTTAGACACAAGCTTCTTTTATAAAATCTTCTAAAAAACACTGCTGGAAAGTTCCTTAAAGAAAGTTTCAAGATGCAGAGGGAAACTAAATACTGCCTTCCCCACTCAAATCAACAGCTCTGGATTTTCTCAGAGCAACATGAAACAACAGCACTCGCAAAATAAGTGTGCTTCAACATGCCCAAGACTCAAGGGTACTAATTAGCAGCTAAGGAGGGAATAACCTCTAATGCAGAGAACAAGTACCAAATCACTCCATGAATTTCTTGTCACTGATGCTGAGTCCAACTAAACCAATAACTGTAAAAAAGTGGGGAGAGTAACTGGAAGTACTAACAGAATACAACCAGTTTAAAAATAGGTATGAAAAACTTCGCTACCTAATCATGGGTGAGTTTTAGCTTTTTTTCTTTATTGTTGCTTTGTTAGCTAATAAGCAAGAAGTTTCCATCTCTGGTTTTATAACAGGCCATAAAAAGTGGAATATTTCAGGTATTCAATCATGGTTTTCCTTATCAACTGCCTAAGTGATGTCTTCACTTTCCTTATTTACATAAATACTACTCAGTCTAACTCAGCACCACGCTCTCTTCCATATGCAGTATAAAAGACACGCAAAATGTGTCTCCTGAATGAGCTGACCTGTGTCAGCTCATGACAGCATAACACTGCTTTAATGCCACTACTTCATTGAAAAAAGCACAAAATGATCCTTGGAGCAGTAGTCTCTGAGCCCCATAGGAAATTTCTCCAGTAAAATACTTCTTTGTGAAGTATTTCTGCCAGTTGTTCTGCCAGCAAATGTCCCTTAAAATACATTAAATCAATGACTAAAGAATAACTTGATTTATTTTCTCTTCAAAAACATCAGCTTCATTTTATTATGGAATACAAATATCATCTATTTAAGCTAAACTTCACCAAAATCGTATTTTTGTGAACAAACAAAGCCTAATCTGTTTTCAGAGTGGAGCAAAAGAGAATGAAATGGTGTTCTCTCCAATTTATTGAATTAATTTATTGAATCACATAATATGCTACTCTGGGCATGATTTTTTTCCTTAGAACGGTCATCACATCGTGACCAACCAGCCATAAAATGGCGGATAACTGTAAATCACAAAAAACAAAGTGCAAAAAGCCTGAAAGGGGGTAGGAGGTATTTACAGTAGAAAAACTCCAAAAGATTGGAGAGGGGAAAAAAAAAGATGAATGAAAATCTTAAGGAATAGGCTTTAAAAGTAAGGCATGAATTTGCACCTACACAAAATCACAAACACAGGTACCAGTACTTAGCTCTCTCACTCTGAATACAGAACTACTAACGACTAGACACGTTAACAAAGCAGCGCATAAGAGAGAAAGAAAATAAAAGAGATGCCCATCTATTCAGCTGAACAATATTAATTAGTAGCATTGCTAAGTTAAGCTGGATGAATCACATAACCCAGTCAGAATTTGTCCTGATCAGCTACGCTACCTACAACAGAGACAATCCAAGCGAGCACAGAGCCAAACAACTGCCCATCAGATGGGACCACCCAAAGTCTTAAGAGATCAGCTACTGTTCATAGGCAGTTGGTCATGTATGGACTTGCACTTTTAGGCTCTTAAGTCAGTCTGGAAAACCCCATGCACATCAATACCCAGAGAGGCTGGCACAAGATGACCACAAAATTATATGGCTTTGCTAGGGGTACACAACTGTGAATTGCTGTTGTTCTTTGTTCCCGACAAGAAGCCGTAGGAAACAGGCTTATGAGCACCTCTTTTAAAATTTAAACTTATGAACACCTGGCAAGTCGAGATTTTTGCATCTTAAAATACTACTGAATGAAAAATTCATCATGTCTAATGCTCCAAATGCTGCTGCAGGCTCCTCTATCTCTAATTCAGTGATACAATCATTTTTCACACTATCTGTTCGTCTGCCCCAAAATTTAATTGTGTCGTGACAGTGGGTGAAGCGATTTTTTTGGTGTCAATATCACGAGAGATTGAAATGCTGGATTAAAATGGCATCAGCTGTCACTAATGCCAACACTTGCAAATCATAATGTATTTTAGTTTCAAAAACAGTTACTTAGTGCAAGCCTAATAAAGTTGCAATTAGCAACCAGGGTAAGAATAGACCCTGCCACATTCTGAGAATATTGGTTTTGTTACAGTCACGCAGCGGGAAATGAAGCTTAAACAAATTATGTTCTGCAATGCATGCAAGCAAAAAAAATAAAAATCGCCAGTGCTGCAGTACATCCCGTCAGTCACCTGGCACCTGTGGAAAAGTTTGGAAAGTTGAGAGGTGCGGGTACTGGTTCAACATAACAGGAAATTACTGTGGAGCAATGTTTATTAAAACAGCTTTCTGAAACAGTCTTTCTCACACATTCATTTGAAAAAAAAAAAAAACTGAGTATTTTTGGCATCCAATGTGTTAAACAGATGATAGGTATCAGATGGCAATACAGGGTGAGCAGCAAAAATATGACAAAGCACAGTGGTCTGTAAACAGAGCAAAGCTACTGAAATTCCAACTACCATATGGTGGTAACAAACAGGACACGTGCGAAACAGGAAAAAGATCTCACAGTGAGGGGTGTGATAGGAGCCAGCAAGATGCAGAACTGAAAAAATATTACAATAGGACTGCAAGCACAACAGTGATAACGTTTCAAATTAATTATATTCAGCTGAGGCTCAGTGTGTACAGTATGTCTTCTACCTAAAAATAATTTAACGGCCTCGCTGAGAGCATCTCTAATTTATCATCCTGTTCACCTTCCTTTATAACATCCATATTACAAGGAACAAAAAAGGCTCACACATCTATTTTAAATATACCATCAAAGCACTTGAACATAAGATAATGATTAAGCTTGTCTCCAGCATTATCTAATTCTCTTCATTCTTCTGGATGCCAAAGTAAACACAAATGAAAAGCATATGGCATTTTAGTGAATTAGAAAATTAGAAAAGAAGAACATTGACTGGTTTTATTTTATGCTTTAAGCACGACACATAGTAAAATTAAAAATTTTGAGGCTTTTTATATTTGTGATTTATTTTAATTCCTTCTTTTAATGTACTCTCTACTGAAGTTAAATGTTCTCAAGAATACTATTTGTGAAAGAAAACCCATAGCATGCTCTCTACGTTTTTATTACCTATTTCTTCTCCAAAATACCATTGTTCATAACTGTTTTAAGAAAACTGTCTTCAGCTTGAAATTATTCTCAGTAGAGAAATTGAGCCTCTTTTGTGGTGAGCATCCTTGCTTCTGGATTCTCACTGAGACTGTATAAGCTGAGAATTAAATCAGTATTAACAAAGAATTTTTCTGCAAAACTCTCTTATCTGATGAAGTTGTTGAGTAGAAAGTATGAGCCCAAAATTAGTATAAACTATTTTTCCTTTGATCTAAACCTCCACAGCAAGGTCTATAGAAAACCATGACATCCAATTTCAGGTTTTTTTCTCCTTTCTTTCCTGTATTCTATCAACAGTTTGATTAATTCCCAGGCTCACTATTTATGGCCAAAACTCTTCTGAAAAGACATTTCCATAAAGAAATTTAGTCCATACAGTTCAGTGCTGCTAATATATCAAAATACAGATTTATTCCTGTAATAATGCATATTGGAAAATCGTCAAATGGACAACACAGCAGAAGGACACCAAGAGGGATGCTTCAGTAACTGTGTGCTCGTTAATCACATCTAGCAAACCCACTGGGGTTCTCCTCTGAGGAGTCATACTAGTCATAGGTATGATTTTAAGAGCAGGAAAGCTTCTGCCAACCCATTTCCCATTTAAGTCCTGACAGAAAACCCCTAGGACACGTTTTAAACCAATAATATCTTAAATAACAGGAGTGAGTGTCCTTTGGGAAACACTGCACGAAGTCTACTAACCTGTTTTATGATTCTGCCTGCTTCTCTGAAATACTCATAAATTTGGCAGAGAGACGTTTCTCCAAAGGTTTTCCTTGGTTAATATTTTTCTACCATTCTATAGTGGTTCTCACAACAGCCCATTAAGCAACGTGCACTCACAGAGCTTCAGGCTTCCTGATCGTTTTTGACCGCCACAGGAGTCCACAGGCTGGTGAGACATCGTGTGCAGTAAGGTCAGCCCTCCAGAAAATTTGGTCCAGTGCCACAAAAGGCTCCAGGTACAAATCTGACTCTCTGGTGTAGCTCTGTCCATAGAAAAGGCACTGATGATTTTTCAAGTGACCAAGTCAGTATTTGTTCCAGAATACTTGGATCTAACCATAGCATTAGCCTCCTACCTATTCTGCAGCAGAAAAAGGTATTTCATTTCCCCTTGGCTAGTAGCCCTTTAGAGAGCCAAGAGCTGTAAAGATTTAGTTCCTGTCATAGCTCAGTATTTTCTTAACCTAAAAACGGATTTCCAGATGGAGCTAGATGTAAGGGAAGAATATCGTTCTTTTACATCAGAACTTCTTACTGCTTGAGCCAGCAGCCTCTGCTAATCTAAGCAGAGTTCTTGTGGTTTTGATGATCACTGACTTGTCCTTCTGCCAAATTCACAGATTTTTCACAACCACACAGAACAGTCATAGAACGAGACCACTACTTTATATCCTGCTCTGTGCTGTGTTTTTTAAAAGGCACTCCCCCCCTTTACTTGGGGTACATGACGTAAAAATCAAAGCTGTGTGTCAAGACTGCTTAAGTCACATTTTTATCCAGCAATTGCACAGTATTCTCTAAAAGCTGAACAGAACGACAGAGTGAAGCTGTATGGGTACCTAGAGTGAGATCCTTCAAAACAGAAGATGACGATTTCTTATCAGCTCTCTCCACTCAAGTGGAAAAACTAAAAAATTCTTTCCGTCAGCTATGATCTGAAGAGCCACCAGTGCATTTCTGAAGTAGAAGTGAAAATCTAGAGGCTTCAAGAAAATTCCTGGAGCTGGCCAACAGTACAAGTACTGAGACTTTTTCTATGTTTCAAAGAAAATCACCTACCAAGCCATCTGCACATTGCACCACGCCTTGGTCTAAGGCCAGAACAGCAAAGGGGAAAGCTGGGCCCAGAACACTGACATCATCCAACCATGTCACTGATGTGGCCTCATATCCTGCCAGCTTCCCAAAAAGTAGGAAGTTAGGTACAATTCGCCAGATAAATTTGTCATGTTGAATGAGGGCAACAAATCTGGCTTGCTTTATGAAAGGCAGCACTTTTCCTACCTGAAAACAGACACAGAGTTAAGTATTTCTGGGTAGCACCAACTCTCACCTTTTATTCCTCATCTCAATGAATGACCAAGATTATCAAGATAATATCCTGTTATGTCCAATATAATGTGTATATTCAAAAAACAGGAGACAGAAAACATCCTGCTGGGATAGCACTAGTGGGAAACGTCTCTTACACTTTAGGAGGACTTGACTTATGATAGGGTGCACTGAAGGACAGAAAGGATTTTTTTTCTTCTGTGATGAGGACTGAGATGTAGGAGATTTTTTTTTGGTACTAGATTATCTGCCTCTGCTCACTGCCATGGCTACTGTAATTTATTTATGTCACAGGTCATGAGCAGCCCAAAATATATGTGAAGCAGATTGGAAGGAAGCAGAGTATTAGGAACTCAAATGAGAGTGTACCCAGACAAGGAGTTTGAACCAAAATCCCCTAGGTATACTATTTTATGTTATTTTGTTAGGTCAAGTCACCTGGGGAATAACTTGGTGTTTCATATAAAATCTTCAGCCAATCATTACACTGTTTGGAGACTGAAAATACTACTCTTTTAGCCTGGAGGAATGTGGAAGCATGGCTTTACACACTTTCTATCAGTACCCAGTTGATTACCAGGGAGTTTTGATTGGTGACTGATGAGTGAGAAACAGTGGACTGGTTGCAACCATTATATTGGAAATATTATCAGCACATACAATGAAATATATTAAAGCAGTAAGTTTAGGTAAGTTGTCTTTACTACACCATAAAACTTGTCAATTAGTTTCTGTAGGAAACCTGCTCCTGACTTCAGAAGATGTACAACATGAGCCCATTAACATCCTTGCAACATGATGACATCAAAAACTTCAGTTCTAGCTCTAGGAAACAGGTTTGAAAATGGCCCCTTCTGTCTCTCCTTGGGGAAGAGGTGGAGGGAAAGAAGAAAAAGGAAAGAAAAAACAAATTATCTAAGTCTTGGAGTTCAGGAAGCGTGTAACATTGTGTTGATGGGATCTGAAGCTGTATAATGCATTAACTTTAAGATAAGAAGCAAGTCTTGTTTGGAGAATACTGAGAGAAGATCAGCACCTCCTAGGTGAATCACCGTCACCATTAAAAATGCATGCCCTGCTTCCAAGGACAGTCCCTTCAACTCCCATGTCTCAGTGCTTATTCTGCCTTTCACCACTAGATTAAAAAGCTTTTAGTGGTGGATATTGTGTGTATGAAAGTGTTTATATTTTATAATCAAGTCACCTCTTGATCTCTTGTGTGATAAACTTAACGGATGGAGATCTTTAAATCCTCCACTGCAAAGCAGTTTCTCCAGCATCTGAAACATTATTGTAACTCTTAACTAAACCTTTTGCGACCTTTCGACAAGCTTTAAAAACATAATGTCCTAAGAGTTGTCTCCTTCTTTTGCTTTAAAAACATAATGTCCTAAGAGTTGTCTCCTTCTTTTACCCATTTTCCAAATGCTTAATGGTCTAATAGCCTCTTTGGTCATCCGAGTGCCCCTTTTGAATACTGGCTCTACATCGGGAGTCTCAGAAATTTACAGAATTTTCCTAATTTCCCAAATTTAACAAATCAAAAAAGAGCATCAGTCAACCAGAGACTTGTGCAGCCAAGTCTTCTAGTCTTCTCCTGCACAAGTAAATAAGGTCTACTTATTTTTAAATATTTATCCAAAAAGGTTTTCTTCGGTTAATGTCGAAGTGGGGAATGACTTCTTGTCCTTATAGCATGCAAATGTACTTGTCCATTTTTTTCAATGTACAAACAGAAATATTTAGCCAACGTTCTCACTTTTTGCGCATATTAGCAGTGCTAGTATGCCCATCTGAAAATGGGCCAGTATCTTCCATAGAGTATCTTGTGTCCAAAATACATTTCCTGAACAACCTCTTACTGCCTGCAGATCTGGATTTTTTCCTCATTTCTTTGGTATCCCTTATCGACACTCTGTAGTTCATAGCTTACCATTCTAAAAAGTTTGTATCTGTATTTGTAAGGAATAAAGACAGATGAGTAAAGGCAACTGGAGCTGTGTCATTCCCATGTTACTCAGGTGGATTAGCTAGTTAAAATATCACCTTCCCTGGAAGATACTCCGTACTAAACTTGACAGGATACTGCTGAATGTAAGCAAATGAAAGTTTCCAAGTATCACACTTGTCTTTTCATCTATGAAAAATACTGACTATATTGCCTTATTATCTTTATGTAGGGTCTACAAAGAATTACTTAAAATCTTTTCTGCAGTTCTTAGTAAGCATGTTTGAAATTTTTTAAAGTATAAAAATTAACTTGCATTTTTATGACACCCAGTATTTACAGATGAAGAGTCTTACATGAGTATTTAATATTAATCACAATGAGAAACAGCAATCAATTTCTTAAAGAAAAAAAATGAACTCTGGGCCATTCAGGTGCATGCTTTTCCCTTGATCATTTGTGCTACTGAAAACTTTTCAAATTCATAGAATTCTGGTCATGAAAAAAAAAAAAGCTGGTTGTCCCTCCTCAAGAAAGAAGGGTCTCACTATTCATATGGAACTATTCTCCACCCCTCTAGTCAAATCCTCTAGTTAATGTGAATCATAGTAGAATTCTAAGCCTTATCTTACTTCATCAAAAAAAATAAAATCTATTAATTGCAGCAAAATGCTTCTGAGTGTTGTACCCTCATTTTCTTGTACTAATGTCCCTTAGCTAAATAGTACCGCATTCAGATCTGGCATCCCCAACACAAGGACATGGTGGTGCTGGAGCAAGTCCAAAGAAGGGCCACGAAGATGATCTGAGGACTGGAGAACCTCTCCTATGAAGACAGGCTGAGAGAGTTGGGGCTGTTCAGCCTGGAGAAGAGAAGGCTCCGGGGTGATCTTATTGCAGCCTTCCAATAAGGGGTACCCAAAGGTACCCAAAGGGGGCCTACGGGAAAGCTGGAGAGGGACTTTTTACAAGGGCGTGTAGTGATAGGACAAGAGGCAATGGATTTAAACTGAAAGAGGGGACATTTAGATTAGATATAAGGAAGAAATTTTTTATATTGAGGGTGGTGAGGCACTGGAACAGGTTGCCCAGAGGATTGTGGATGCCCCATCCCTGGAGGCTTTCAAAGCCAGGTTGGATGAGGCTTTGAGCAACCTGGTGTAGTGGAGGGTGTCCCTGCCCATGGCAGGGGGGTTGGAACTACATGATCTTTGAGGCCCCTTCCAACTCAAACCATTCTATGATTCTATGAAATCCCAAAGTCTTCAGTTGGGGAAATTCCTTAGAAACAATTCTGAAATCCCTTCTTCACTCTACTTGCTATTTTTAGCTTTCAGATGTTGGCAGGTAGGAAAGTTGATTGCTTGCAAATCCTGAATTTCAGCAGAGCTCCTTTGATTTCCGTCTTCGAGGATGCAACAGACAATTAGTACGTCCCCGCTGTCAGAAAAGTTTCTTAATTAAGTTCATGAAAAGGCTTTTGAATTCTTGACTGAAGTGGAACACTCTTGTTTATTGCTCGTGGTGTCATCGCTGCCAATGCTATGAATAGCTCTCCCACTTCTCCTTGTGCGTGCTCTTCAGCAGCAGTGAGGCATCGCGGCACCGTCCTCTTGTCAACTCTGCTATCGCGACTGGCATCACCAGCAAACTTTCCATACGCCTCATAGAGCTCACCCTGTCTCTGTTGGCGTTCTCCACCAGTTTTGACCCTTCATCTTACATCACAAATATTTGACTCCTACAAATTCCAACATGTTACAATAAAAAAAATAAAATTCTGCATATCTCATGTTCAATTATTCTCATCAGCTTCTGTGACCTGAAATGACCACTACGAAAAGCATCTAAAAAGCCTAATTCAGAAAAAGGATATTTCTTTGAGCTGAAATTCTGACATTTTTATATACATTTTTAGACCCAAACAGTAACGAAGCATTCTGTGATTTTTCTCAAGCAGAAAGTGAATCTCAGTTTTAACCTTCAAGTATTTATTCTGATTTCACTTAGATAAGTGTTTAGCTCTGGCAAGGATATCATTTGCATTTTATTCGTAAGGAGAGCAATGATGGATTCATCCAACAAGAGCCATTTACAGTGACAAGAGTTGAGAGACAAAAGATAAAATTTCCAGCTTAAATCTTTGCAGGTGCTGAAAACAAAAAAGGAAAAGAAGAAGACAATACAAATGCCACTCTAGGAAAACAGCAAAAAGTTTAAAGCACAGTGCCAGACAACTTTTGTCATGTATTATTTTTAGCACTTTCAGAATCTTGCAAACATACTGCTCTACTGTTTCATTTTCTTCTTCTCTATTTGGAAAATATTAAATGCATTAGTAGGCTTCCATTACAGCAAGCCAATATTGCTCTATTTAGTCTACTTCCTTCCTTATTCATTAGCTGAAATGATTAAGTCAAGAGGATTAATAGGGAAGAAATTTTCTGTTTCTAGATCTGACAGTGCAGCAAAGTCTATAAGGTATCAGATCCTTCAGACGCAGTCTGAAGAGTGTTTTTGAGATTGGTGACTGTGTAAAACTACATAAACAAACAAAATAATACCTGCTTAACTCTGCACCTTAAAACCATGAGCCCTATATACAGTTTTTCCCAAAGAAGAAGTTCCAAAGTGCATCTCAAATAGATGCACTAGATGCCCACAGTCAGGCAACTGACTCCTGGCCCTAGTTACAGCCAATGGAGTCTATAGTGTGATTAACTCATACTAAAGTAGTAATCTGCTTTTGATTGCCTGAATAGCTCCCTATCTGCTCTATATTTCCTTCTTTAAAAAAAAAAAAAAAAACACAACAAAAGACAATAAACAGTTGTTTATTCTGTAAATACCTAGTTGAGAGGCGTCCCTGCCCATGACAGGGAGGTTGGATTAGATGATCTCTGATGTCCCTTCCAGCCTATGCCATTCTATGATTCTATGATTCTATGAATATAATTGAAAAATCATAAAAAATATTAATTCATCTGGTAATCAGATTTCTAAATTAGACCCAGCCAGATACCGTACAATAAAATTTCCTTAAGGAGTGCCTCTAACACATTAACCCACTCCTAATAATTAGCCTTCTGGGCCCAGTTATCTTTCAATTGAAGTCAATGGAAATTTTGCTGTTTTCCCCCTGTTTGCTAAACAGGGGGACTATTTCATTGGTGGTCTCACCTAATGGAGGTTTGGCTCCTAGATAACTGTAGAGTATTTATTCTTCCTTAATGGCGCATCATTTAAAAAGGGCAGCATAACAGTCAGCTTTTGAATTGCATGGACTCTCATTTTGACTTGCAGAGTGGCAGTAGGGCTGTATCTGTTGATAACTTTCCCTACAATATTTAACACATAAATAGGTGATTAAATTCTGAATACTTTTGCAGTAGAATGACACAACTTAGAAAATCCTCATGAAAGGTCTAAGAAAGAGCTACATGACTCAAAATTATCTCTGTCCCCATCTCCACTGCTGCAGTTTGGATTGCTGCTTTCTTGGGTTCCTTGGAACTTCAGAGCATGTACAAGTGGCTCAACAGTTTGCAGGATTAGAAGAAGAGATGCTCTGAAAGTTGGCTCAATTGCACCACATGTTTAATCGCCTCACCCTGGCATCACATAAAGAGAAAGAAACTGGGGGGGCCGATAATTTGCAATGTAAAAGAGAAGCTTTTATAGTATGTGGAGTAGACAACTGTCTGTCTGGAACTGAGAAAGATTTCCAGAGCTCATTTCAGTGACAATCTTAACTGGACTCCGCTGACAAAGCAATTTCTTTGGTGTTATTGTCCAAAACTTAGAAACCTGTTTTAAACACACCAAGGACAGTCCTACCCAATATGAACTTACTCCAATTCTGCAAAAGAAAATAAGAGTCTAGGCAAAAAAACTGTTGATCTTCTCTTGTGGACTTTAAACAACAGGATGTGGAGAACGAAAGAAACATTGATGTTTTCTAGAAACGCAAATTCCATGGCTCAAAGCCACAGATAAAGTGCTCGCCTTTCCATGTTAATATCAGAACTCCCATCCTCAGTTTGGAAAATACTAGGATGAAAAGGTTAATTTACTAAAACTTGCTTTTGTAAGCCAGAAAAAACACTATACTATATTAAAGGTAAGCCACAACTCCATGTAAAACTGGGACAAGTACAGAATAGTTCAATCTACAAGTCAGTCATATATAAAGTCCAGTAAGGATGTATTTAGGCCTTTTCACATGGAATGAAAGCAATCAAGATTCCAATTACTTCAATGTCCTTAAAACAGTTAAAAAAGGACACTAAATATTTAGCTAAAAAGAGTGCCCTGCAGACATGATAACATTTAAATATTTAATTTAGTAATTTCGACTTGAGTTTGTCTTGGCCCTGCCTGAGCTGATTCAGTTTTAACTCTGAAAGTCATTGTCTAGTTGTCAAGATAACTATTGCTTAAGGTTATTTTGTTCAGCTTTAGTTTACAGTAGTAACAAGCAGCTGTCCTGTGTGGATTAAACTGCCTATGTGATGTAGAAGAGAGCAGACATGGGATGATACCAGAGGTCCCAGACTGTACAGAGGAGTGACAGTGGTCAATCAGCAGTCACTGCTGGAGTGCAACCTCATGATTCAGGAAGAAATAGAAATAAAGACAACCAAGAGGATGGAAAAACAGAGTAACTGGGGACCAATGAAAAAAACAAGTGAGCAAGACTTGAGTTTAAAAAAAACAACCCAAACATACAAAAAATTAACTTATGCAGACCAAAACATTTGAGATGAGAGAGCATCAGCATGCTTCCACCCAGCAAACAGGGTGGAGAAACCCCCCTCATGAGCATTGGCTCCTCCTAGTGAAGACCTCAAGGTGCTGACAGTTTGTCATAACCTCCCTGCACCCATTCTGCTCAGGAAAAAACAAAGCTGCCAAGGGTAGGACCCTGAGGAACACTGGAAAGGTGAGCATAGCAACAGAAAAAAGAAGTGGATTTTTATGTTGGGTTTTTTTTTTTTCTGTATAACAATATTATCTGTATTATATAGGCTCTTGTGTACCAATTTGGACCACAACTACATATTATTAAAACAGGAGTAGTGATTTGAAGTATTAGGCTATTAAAACACTAATTGAACTCACAATAAATTCTTTGTTCCATATATTACAGAGGCATGTAGTGATAGGACAAGGGACAATGGCTTTAAATTGAAAGAGGGAAGATTTAGATTAGATAGAAGGAAGAAATTTTTCACTCTGAGGGTGGTGAGGTACTGGAACAGGTTGCCCAGAGAAGTTGTAGATGCCCCATCCCTGGAAGTGTTCAAGGCCAGGTTGGATGAGGCTTTGGGCAACCTGGTGTAGTGGAGGGTTTCCCTGCCCATGGCAGGGGGGTTGGAACTAGATGATCTTTGAGGTCCCTTCCAACCCTAACCATTCTATGATTCTATGATTCTATGATTTGATGTGTTCCTTTTCACCTGTAAGATCTGAAGTATAGCAACACATATGCCTCCTATGGGAACATCAAATGCAGAACCGATGGCACTTCTAGCATTTAAACTGGTAGGAGAGAGACAAAGCAGAATCCTGGTACCTCATTTTAGAAAGTCACTTTTTCAGGGGGAAAAAAACAAACCCTCCTCCTATGCATATACACACACACACCAAGAAAAAAAAAAGAAAACCCACACAACTATATGATGTCTCCAGTTCTAGCCCTGATGGACAACACTATGGAAGTGCCTTCAGGGACAGGTCTCTTTTGAAAGGAGAAAGCATGGCAAGATGTTTACACACTTAAACTGTGTCAGCACTTTTCAAAAAAACTATTCTACACTTCTGAAAAGAAGAACCACAGTAATAACATCTGTGCAACTGTAACCTAATCACAGTCTCTATTATTAAATTTGTACTATTTTTTTGAAATAACCTGAATTCACGTTTATAAGCCACAAAACCACACTCAACCTAAATATGATCTTTCTGGTTATGCTTTAACAGCAATCATATATCATGCCATCCTTCAAATTGAAAGGAATAAACCTTTTGATAGTAACTTTAAATAATAAAGGAGTGCTCTTATCCATGCTGAAATAATTCTTCAGTTTAATGTGTTTAACAAAATTAAAACATTCTGTCACTTTCAACTTTATCAATTCCACGTGCTTACACTTTTAGGATGTTGTATGTGAAAATTTCATGCAATGTATGTACAGAACATATGTATGTTCAACACTTCAAGCACTTCATCATATCAATTAGTAAAACCGTTCTGATCAGATATGCATGAACCAGACTATTACACAGCTCTCTCTTGGTATAAATGCTTTACTGTTCCCTCATTTGAGGGCTTAAATATATGTACATCTTCAATAACAGAACTGGTTTGCAGATGAGCAAATTCTTTTTTCAGGATACCAGAAAAGTAACAATAAGTCAACATGTAAAAACTAACAAAATACCTGATTCAAGTGAGAAGGAACATAGGGATCTCCTGAATTCCTGACCTACAAAACACAAGTATTTTGTTCTTCAAGATCTTTTGTCGTATGCATTTTCACTGTGGTAGCATATGCTGAGGATTTAAAATTAGAGCAGTTTCCTCATGTTCACGTAGGATCTAGAGCCAAGATCAAGAACGCCACTTGAGAATGGATGGGCTTACCACCACGCTTAACTATTTCTCTGGCACAACTAGATCAAGGAATCCACAGCCTAGCAAAAAGCTACCATATTTGTAATTAACAATACAGCGAAGCAGATTAAAAGCTGGAGGTGAAGAGGTGGCAGGTTCACAGTCAAGGGGAGGATGGTAAGAATTGCAGGTTTTAGCTTGCTGCTTAGTCACATGTGATACAAGTAGGTACAAGAAGAACAAGAAGTACCTCACAAGACTGACTGTTGCACTGGATGGAAGAGAAGGGCAAAAGGTGGACACAAGAGAGTTGATGAGGGAGGTTTTATTTCCTAAAACTTAGTTTGCAATGAAAATGTTTTACTAATTTCAAAGCAAAAATGACTGACCCAGATAGAAATGTAAGTAGGAAACTCTTCTAGGGTGAGGTAAGCAGCTGCACGTGATCAGCTAGATGGAATTTAGACGCAGGTAAAACTCCTGCAGCGGAGTGGACTAGAATTATGCAATGAGCAAGGTGTCAAAACTTAGAAACGTAAGGAGGGGAGAAAAAAAAGACATTAGTATAGAAATTGCTTTTCTTGTCTCCAGTTTTACATGTGGTATTAATGCCCTACTGAAAAAAAGCCAAGCAACTTCTCCACTTTTTAACAAAAGAACATTGGTAACAGTCTTTGAAAAGTTTTGGGTTTTAATTCCAACTACATATCGCTATTACCACAAACTACATGATTATTTTAGATAATCGTATCTCACACTCCACGGAGTTCTTAACCATACTAGCAGAAATGCGTAACATATCCAAATTCAAAATCAAAATATGCTGCGGACATCATCTTAAGGGTTTCCTACTTAGCTATCCTTCCTTTTTGTATGTTGCATTAATCAATTAAACACAATTGTATCTGTTATGTCTATGAAGTCACTAATTTTCTTCTGAGTTTTTAGATAATGTGTTACTTCTTTCTACTTGGAGACTGACAATGCATAGACTTGTCTCAGATTTTTTCAACTAAATATGATGGGATTTCATTTCTTCTACTATACAAGAATATACAAACCTAGAAATGTCTACCTTCCGTTCCAGTTAATTAAACGAGGAAGGTATCAGATAGACTGGATCATCTTTTGAAATTCTCTTCTCCATTCATTATAGGAAGACTTAGGTGGATATATCACTTATATGGCTATCGGTGGAATTCCAAGAACAGGTGCCTAAAATTTTGGTGAAGCAATGCCTACTGAGTAAAAGCTAAACTAAGGAATCTGAACACTCTATTGCTCCTGACTGCACGTTTCTTACACATGCATTCATTTTCTCTTTCTGAGGTTCGTGCTGTTTTCCTCAGGCTTTAATTTCTCATCTTTGTACTGCCCAGAATCATACAAATCTACATGATCAGAGAAGTTGTAGATGCATCATCCCTGGAAGTGTTCAAGGCCAGGGTGGATGAGGCTTTGGGCAACCTGGTGTAGTGGAGGATTTCCCTGCCCATGGCAGGGGGGTTGGAACTAGACGATCTTTGAGGTCCCTTCCAACCCAAACCATTCTATGATTCTGTGATTCTATGATCAGATCTACAGGATCAGGCAGATCGTCTTATTACTCCCTTATTTAAGATTTTCTTTCATTCTTATTACACTACAATAGAGTCCATAATGGCTTCCCACCACGAGTTAATATTGGGAAAGGTATGAGAGGACAAATCCATACCTTCTACCAGGAAAACTTCACACGTCACCTCTAACACATTCCCTTAGTTCCACTCTGGGATTTGAAATGTACTCCCATGCACTTCTCTTTGACAGATTAATGCACTGAATGTGGCAGCTCATTAAAACATTTTTAAATAAAGTACAGTTTGGGGATTTCTAATGTGAACGTGATTTCTAGAATCACCTCAACACACAATTTCTCCATTGCAGAATTTCTCCAGACATCATTGCAACTACAGAAAAGCAAAGCTCCAAAGCTCACTTTCCATTTTAATTCGTAATTGCTCAGCACCATAAAGTTGCTTCGGAAGGGTTGGGGATGAATAACAGTTTGATGCACATATTCAAAGAAATGGTGACTATAAGCAAATGAAATCAACAGTCTGTATTAATGGATAGAACAGCAGCAGTAAATGATGAGCTGAATGTCCCTGTTGCTGCACAACACAGGACAAAGAAATGGGAAAGGGTTCAGCAGTGATGGGCAGAGTCATTCCCCATGTTATCACCTGCCATCTCTATCCTTTCGTACAGCCACAGTTATCAGTGATAAGCCTTCCTGACAAAAATGCCAAAAAGACATGGTTTTAAACAGTGAAAGGACAGTCTGTGAACAGCCACCCATCATCTCTAGTCTATCGGTGGGAGAAACACTGATTTCCTTCAACTTTTCCATACCAGAGAAAGGGATAATGTGAGAGACACTCACAAAGAGAAGGACAAGGTGGACTATATGAGACTGTGGAGGAGCAGGGAAGTCATATCCCCAGCTATTCTGTGTCTGCCACAAAGCTTGCTTCCAGCAGGCAATGATTTAGAAAGTCTCTAGAAGTTAAATCCCACCTAGTAAGACCAGATATATAGTTAGGTAAGTACAGTGCAAACACTCTTTTAGATTCATTTTGCCAAAAACTGGATCTTTATATCCAAAAAATTGCCCATACATCAACAGAAAAAGTCCCTGGAGGTACTTCCCCACGCTGACCAGTGGGCAAACTTGCTTGACACATTTAATAACTACAGGTTATTAATACATTACAGGGAAGAATAAAATAAAGCCTATGTATTCAGGGCTTTGGAAAATTAACTGCCTGGCAGAAGAGGTTCAGGACCAACATTTGCTCTAATTACTCCGCCTGTGAGGAGGAAAAAAAACTACTGCCATATCTCCAGTTGAAAGTCTAGGAGCAGAGTCTCCTCTTCTCATGCCCTCCTTATCTAATCTCCCCTTCCACTCACCTGCTCCCCCTCCTTCCTTGTTCTATTTTCCACCTTCATTACCACCTCCTCCTCACCTCTCCAATTCTCCCTTTTGTCTCCCTCACTCTCCCTTTCACTTTCTCCCCCCTTTTTCTACTCCTCATCCCACACACCCTCCTCTGTTAGCTTCACTACGTGAGAAGCGAAGAGGGAAAGAAGAAAGAAAGAGAAAAGACAGAAGGATTTACGGAGGTGGAGAACTACAAATAAAGAGGGAGAGACAAAAAAAGAAAGATGTGCTAAGCCATCCTATTTGTGTCAGTGAAAGCAAGGATATGAACCCAGAGCCCCCAATCCAGCAGACAGATGCTTACTGGTAGGAAGCAATTGTGCCAGCAGCGACACCGTTTAAAAATTCAATCAATAGCAAATCTCTAGTGAAAACAAATAAGCATGCAATATTCAAAAGTAGATTAAAAACCATTAAAATCACACTGGTTTTAGCAGCAGAGTTGGAATTAGAAATCGTAGTACAAATGGAGCGACTCCTTACTCGGAACATTCTCAAATACAAAAATGGCTGCACAAACAGTCATCTTCCCCCAAAACTACCTACAGCTGCTTACTTGTGTTCTGCTTATTTAGACAAATTATCTGGGAAGCATTTTTTTTAATACTGAGATTTTACTAACAATATCCAGAATTACCAACCTCATTTATCCATACACGTACTCCCCACCTCGTATTCACGAAGTATGTGTCAGAGTTTGCGGCAGGGATCCTCCGGAGTTGCTAAGCCTGCCCTGCCCAGCTTCCACTGTTTCCTGGCTATAGAATCCATCAGGCAGTATAGTGTTTTTAAATTAGATCATATCAGGAATATAATTAGCGCTGTGTAGGAGCAGAGTTAAGGTAAGACAGCAAAATGCAGCACAATTCTACCCTGCCTGGCACGGCTAGTGCCAGCAGTAAAATAGCTAATAGCGTCTGATGATGTTCTCCTTGCCGCATGTGCTGTCATTTCCAGTACAAGCCACCGGAAGCGGCTCTAGGAGGAGAAAGCGGAGAGCGTCACCTTACTCCCACAGCCGCAGAGCTGACGGGGTGCAAAGGCGGCACAATCACTTCCACGCTGGGTCTGAGCACGCCTGGCGGTACGGACTTCCAGGAACAACAGTGGACCTGCTGCATGGTGCACAAACAACGCGTGGACTCGGCATTATGGGAAACACCTACTTGGCTGCAGGCCCCTTTTCTTTGAGCTCCTGGAAGGCAGTCCAAGCTGTTGGGTGCAGGTTAGGCAGCACACCCTCTGCCTCACACTCTCCCACTGTAAGCAGAAATACATGGAGCCTTCCCCTGTTTGTAGTTATTCCCTCGGGACAGCTGCAGAGTCAGCCTGAACACAGAGCCTACACAACCATCACCACATCACAAGGTGTAAGACCATGTACGGCAAACCTCACTTGCTCCCCTGCCACACCACAAGTTGGGTGTTGTGGAAACGAAGCTGTACTGAGACAAGTGGCTCTCCTGACCAAGATACTGGATTAGCACAGTTTGCAGACTTTTGTCCTTGCAGCTCTGGAAGAGAGGTTGTCCCTTCTGCGGTCTTCTTGAGGCATTTCCCTTGAAATCTGTTGAAGAGCCTCAGCCATCTACCTTCTCTCTTTGTCTACATCTCATGACATGAAAAAGTAGAATGAAGTTCACCATTATCACATATTTATCTCAACAAATGGCTGCCTGAGATTCCATATCTATTTTAACAAAAATAGCTAAATACCAACAACCAAGGCCACACAAGGCAGTCAATAAGCTTTAAAGCTCCTTGAGTGCTGTAAGCAAGGCGAGCTAGAGCATAGTTACATTTCACAAAACCATTTAGGCTGGAAGGGATCTCCAGGCTTCATCTAGTCCAAGACCCTGCTCAGAGCATCATGGTTTTCAAAGATCCACCACTGTCTGGGAGCAGCAAGAGCAGCTCTGCAAAGGAGAGAGTCAGCCACTGAGCATGATAACCAGGCAGGCAGCAGCAGCAGCCTCACTGACAAGCCAGTCAGTCCCAGAGAACCAAACGTGGAGAGCTCAACAGGTACAGTGATGGTAGCCAAGCTCAGCCATGAGTCCGATGATTACCAAGCAAGTCTGTGGTAATGAGGTAAGACCCATAAAACAGCATTGTCCTCCACCATCAATTCTTGAGGGACACCACTAGTAGCTAGTTGCCAATTGCATTTTGGATCCTGATCACCAATCCTGGAATGCAGCAATCCAATCAGTACTTATCAATCCCCAATTTTCCTATCAGGATACTATTGAAGAATTTTTTTGAGGACTTGCTGAAATCCACTTCAAGCAACATTCATTGCGCTTCTCTTGATTACAGAGCCAGTCATTTGTAGAAGGCAAATAGGTTGGTCAGGCGTGATTTTTCATTGGTAATGCCATGCTAGCTGTTCTCAATCACCTGCTTGCCTTTCATGTGCTCAGAAATGGACTCCAGAAGAATTTGCTCCATAATCTTCCCAGATGCTGTGGAGAGACCAACAACCCTGTAGATGTTGCTCCTCAAGATGGGTGCAATATTTGTATTTTTCCAGTTATCAGGGATGTCTCCTGATTGCCATGACTTTTCAAAGATGATAAAAAGCAGTCTTGTTACATCTGCAGGCTTCCTCCACAACCTTAGATGCATCTCTACCAAGATTTGTAGAAGCCACTTCAAAAATTTCCTTAGATGCTTTCTAATATATGTTCTACATCTAAAAAATTTCAGATCAAGCCCATACGTTGCATAGACTGTATCTGTCCTGGGGTCCAGCAACTGACATTTTCACACGCCATCCTGGGGTCCAGCAACTGACATTTTCACACGCCATTTCTTTAAAATGCTGTTGATAAAACTAACATATAGATTAACATTTGATCTATCTACAGCGTGTGAAAAGCCAACTTGGAGCAAGGAACAGGATCTTTCCCCTCATCTAAACAAGATCCCTGTTAGTTTGATAAATGACATTTGTTGTCAAACAAGTCTTCCCCAACGCCAAACCTATCTCTGCGAAGTTGGTTAAGTTGGTTTTAGAGATATTTTCTCTTATCGCACAGCAGAAAGTCATCTTCCAGTGGCTCAGATCTGGTCAATCCATGTCTGTGTGAGCAGAACGTTCTTCACCCCTACATGCTTTGATGGATGGACCACTCGGTGGATAAGGAATTGGCTCAATGGCCGCACTCAGAGAGTAGTGGTCAACGGCTCAATGTCCAAGTGGAGACCGGTCACAAGTGGCGTCCCTCAGGGGTCCGTGTTGGGCCCGGCCCTCTTCAACATCTTTGTCGGTGACGTGGACAGTGGCATGGAGTGCACCCCCAGCAAGTTCGCCGATGACACCAAGCTGTGTGGTGCCGTCGACACGCTGGAAGGGAGGGATGCCATTCAGAGGGACCTTGACAGGCTGGAGAGGTGGGCCCGTACCAACCTCATGAAGTTTAACCAGGCCAAATGCAAGGTCCTACATCTGGGTCGTGGCAATCCCAGGCATAAATACAGACTGGGTGGTGATTGGATCGAGAGCAGCCCTGAGGAGAAGGACTTGGGAGTACTGGTGGACGAGAAGCTCAATATGAGCCGGCAATGTGCTCTTGCGGCCCAGAAGGCCAACCACGTCCTGGGCTGCATCAAGAGGAGCGTGGCCAGCAGGTCGAGGGAGGTGATTCTCCCCCTCTACTCTGCCCTCGTGAGACCTCACTTGGAGTACTGCGTCCAGTTCTGGAGTCCCCAACATAAGAAGGACATGGACCAGTTGGAGAGGGTCCAGAGGAGGGCCACGAAGATGATAAGAGGGCTGGAGCACCTTTCCTATGAGGACAGGCTGAAAGAGTTGGGGCTGTTCAGCCTGGAGAAGAGGAGGCTCCGGGGTGACCTTATAGCGGTCTTCCAGTACCTCAAGGGGGCCTACAGGAAAGATGGGGAGAGGCTGTTCAGGAGGGCCAGTTATGATAGGACAAGGGGTAATGGTTTTAAAATAGAGGGAGGTAGGTTCAGGTTGGATATTAGGAAAAAATTTTTTACCATGAGAGTGGTAGAACACTGGAACAGGTTGCCCAGAGAGGTGGTGGATGCTCCATCCCTGGAGACGTTCAAGGCCAGGTTGGACAAGGCCCTGAGCAACCTGATCTAGTTGGAGATATCCCTGTTCCTTGCAGGGGGGTTGGACCAGATGACCTTTGAAGGTCCCTTCCAGCCCTAACCATTCTATGATTCTATGATTCTATGCACTTTCTGGCTTACTCAGCCACTTGCAGTGAACATCTTTTGTATATTCAGGGAAAATGCTTCCTGCTTGGTCTTTCCACCATGATCCGGTTTCAGTGTACTTTCACATAATGGAATTTCAGTAAGACATGGTACTTTTGTCAGACAATCAGTTAATTCCATTCTCTGCCATATTTTTTTCCATTTTACTTCAGCTAGGATATAGGCATTCTCTTCCCGTGGGGAATTGGCTGCAGTTTTCTGCTTCTGCTTTACCTTCACTACAAAGGGAATTACATTAGACTGGCAGCAACAGTCTCATGGCTTATTAGTACTTCCTTTGCTGATCTTTGAAAGGTTGGAGCTAGGAAATGAGCCAAAGAAACACAATACCTGAAGAGAGTGCTCTCCCAAACTATGAAATATTTTAACTAGACTGACTACAAGCATTATACACCCTATAACATCAATTGTAAGAAATCAAAAATAGTCAAAAAGCTCAGAAAATAATCATGAGATTGCTTCCTAAAGTCCATTTCCTGAAGATACCTCTAAAATTTCTGTCATTTCCCTACATCCCATTTTTCCCCAGATCTCCCTCCTGAATCAGAACTACGGACTGAATCTTAAAATGAGTAACGAAGAAACATACAACATTCTTGTTTTGTGCCAAGTTTCTCAATTTTCTTTTCAGCAGATATTCATGTTTTTACATATATGAACCAAAACACAGCTCAGGTAACATGACTGTGATTATTATACAAGGCATCTTTTTTTTCCCTCATCCACTATTGTCAAAATACTTTGCAAAAAATTACATCATACTACCTGATATTTACAATTTCAGTCAACTGTATAATTATATACATTATTTGATAATTACATTACTTTTATTTAGCTTAAAACTCAGATTCATAACCACTTAAACAACTAAGAGGAATTGATTCTTTAAATGTTTTCTGATCCCACTTCCTGAGACTTGTCCAGAGGGAGAAGTGAAAAGGAAGAGCCAGAAATCCTGCAGCTGTCTTCTGGACAGAAGTCCTGGACAAATGGGACTGGGGGCCCAGTTCTCCTGCTACTCCTTTCACGCCTGCTTGCCTGAGCACCAGGCACCATCACTCCACCAGGAGGGCTGGGGTCTGGATCACTGCAACAGTTCCTTCTGCACTAGGACTTGGTTGACTCATCATCAGTTACCAAAACTCACCTAAAGGGCATCTTTAGAGTGACATTTCCTCTTCACTACAGCATGCAAATTACAAGGAAAGCATCTTTTCTTGAGTTGTTTTGGGAAGACACAAATCGAGTGGACGCCTGGCAGATGCAGATGTTCAACCAAAAAGAAACACCAGACAGGTACAAATCAACCAAAGAGCCAGAAAGTTTTAAGTCAGGACTGTTGAAAACATGTGATTTGATCACCCATGGTGAAAAAGGCTGGAGAAGCATCTGAGCAGTTCCTGCACCGTCTGTGTGACTGCAGTGGTAAAAAAAACAAGCTAACAAAAGATACACCATGATGTGTGTTAGAGATAACAAACGTAAGGCTTAAAGCTTGTGTTTTTTCACTAGGCTGAGTACCTGCTACCCAAATAAAAGGAGTAGATATCAGATATACCCTGAAGATATTTCTTCAGATTATTCACTGATTCACTGTCATGTCATATAAAAGCTAGTGCCAAAATCCACTGATTCGAAGCGGTAGTTGATCAAAACCATCCTGCTGTCTTCGAACAGTCTCCATACGCTGTCATGTGCACAGTCGTATTGAAAAGTTGAAAGACCAAAGGCCTGTGATATAAACTTTATACCTATTTTGGTTAATACAGAAACTTTTAAACTTTTAATTAGAAAATAAACTTAGCAGGATATTTCACCACTTGGAAATGTTCTGACTTCCAATGTTCTCTAACAAACAACTTCTTATCACTCTGCTGTAAACTGGGCCCTCTGCTAAATAGCATCAATAAAATGGCAGCTCCTGCAGAGGGAATTAAAACTAAAGAAACAATCCTTTTTCAGTTTTAAAAACCTTATCCGGAAAATTCACATTTTAATTTTACATACACATCCTAGAAAGATCAGAACTTTAGTGGCGCTTTAAGTGTCACTGCTAATGCAGAGCTCTGTGGTCCTTAATCTTATATTTAGACCATTCTCTGGGATTGGTTTTAAACACAGAAACCAAAGAAAAGGGAAACCATTTTCAGATTTATGTAAGAGAAATCCACACTAACACAGGGTTTGTGATTTTTTGACTGAAATCTTAAGTGTTATTTGACTTCTGACACGAGAAGAAAAAATCTATTAAAAAAAAAAAAAGTAGCAACTGAGATTGCACCAAAATGATCATCCAGCCTCCAGAGCTCAGCTCTGATGACAACGGATACGCTCCACAGCAGTATCATCAAGATGGATCATTTAGACAAGAAGCACAATCCTTATTTATACAGCCCATTAACTAGCTATATATACACACACACATGCAGAGAAACACATGGAAACTTTCTGCCGGCTACGGAAGTATTATACAATGAACTTGGGGAGAGACAGGGTTTCAGATGAAGTTGCAAAGACAGTCCTTAAAAAGCATTTAGAAATGAATGTCAGAACGTCTTTTATTACAGATCATTTTTTAAAGTTAATGATTTTTACTTCCTCCAAAATCTATTTTTAAAAAATCTGCCTAATAGAAGCCACTTTTAAAACACAAAACGCAGTTCTGCCTTTGCGCGCTCAGTGCCTTTCAGAAGTCACAGTGACGGAGGGGTCAGCAGCTTCGCCGGCTTTAGGCTAACGGGAAAACACCTCCTTGCAGTCATCCTGGAGAAATCCCAGCACAGGGCATGCCAGGGCTGCCTGCGCCCCAGTCTCAGGAGAGTCCCGGGGTCGCGGCACAGCGGGAGACACCCTCCTTACACCTCTGACTGACTGTCCACCTCGAGGAGATGTGGGCTCCATGGCCCAGCCCCGGCTAAACTGGCCCAGCCCCCAGCTAAACTGGCCCAGCCCAGGCTAAACTGGCCCAGCCCCAGGCTAAGCTGGCCCAGTCCTGGCTAAGCTGGCCCAGCCCTGGCTAAACTGGCCCAGCCCTAGATAAACTGGCCCAGCCCTGGCTAAACTGGCCCATCGGTGCTGCCCGTGGGACATATCGCCGCCTCGCAGCTGCCTCGCGCCGACTCTTTCCTTTACCGTTGCAGAGACAACAGTCGCTGCCGCTGGCTAATCAAACAGCTTTATATTAATCCATAATTGATTAATTTTTTAAAAAGAAACTTTCAAAACATCAAACCGTCTTTCCCGGTCATTAATTCAACCCTCTGAATATTTCATATCTCCAGACACTTCTACTTGTGCATACTTATTTTAAGAGCACTTCATCACAGCACTGATGCTGCTTCTATACATCCATCGCTTCTTCATTTCATCGCGTGTCGACAGAATTGGACCTGCAAAAGTATGCATAGAGCAAAAATACGTAAATAGAAATGCCCAGAGTTTTATGCTGTAACACTACACAAACCGTACTGGAAAGACGTGAAGTCACATTTACTAATGCTGGGGAAACTTAACAAACAAAAATACATCTGATTCTATACACAGAATACCGATGCCTACTTCCATAAGACTATTTCTGGCAAACAGAACCTTTTATTATTTATTAAACACAAGTAACTCCTGTTTTGCCTGAAAAGAAACAAAGATTTCGCTTGTGTCAACATCTTATTTTGACAAAACTACCTTAAGATTTTTTTAATTCACAGCATACATCTGCTTTCAAACACTTAACATCTACATTATTAATTCTATCCAGAATTATTTCTGTGGGATGATGGGTCAAAATGCAGGCTGGAAGACAACAGCTTCTTTTGGATTTTATTTTCCAAGACTACTGACTGAATAGTCAATACCATAGACACAATCAAACTACCAACATCACCTCTTGCATCACCTTCCTAGCTTGTAAACCAAATTCCTGAGGAGCACAGCATCATCCACCCACTTCCATTCCCCATTCACTTGCAGCTCTAGATTTCTTATTTGTTGATGGGCTGGAGATGGGGATCGTGTTACTACCTGGATCAACGATCTGCCCAAATGTGATGCACTGTTTTCTTGGTAATCAAGGAACTACATAGTAAAAAGGACACCCTGCTGAATTCACCTGCTAGCTTTTCTTCCAAGTCATCAATTCAATTGCTTGCAACTGCTCTCCCAACTTCAATCATCTAACTTAAGGCTCAATGAGCAAGAAGAAGAGCAGAACTAATGAATATGTCCCACAGTGGCTGCTTTTTAAAAGACTTCTCAGAAGTCTAATTTTAAAAGCACGATGGGAAGAGCCCCCAAAAAAAAAAAAAAAGACAGAGAAGCAGTGGCAACAACTGGGGAACTAATTTATGTATTTTTCCCCTGTAAAATGAGTTCTATGAAACCTGCAGTGCTTCCAAAAATAGAAGTGATGCTAGTGGAAATAAATATTTCACCGCTTATGTTCTGCTTTTCTTGAGCAACTTCTCTCTGAAGGCATGAAAATATTTTCAGCAATAATACTGGCTAAAAGCGCAAGTGTTCCACTCATTTTTCACTTTTCTATACTCTGCACAGAAGAATTTAGTGCCCTACTATAAGTCACACGGTGCATCAACTGTATCGATGATGAGAAAATACATGACAATAAGATAAACTGGTGACAAGAAAACACAAGTGGATGCCAACAGTGGCACTAGATCACACTAGACTTACACGCTTATTTTAAGAGACTAAGCTCTCCTCAAGGATTTAATGTTTTCTTGTTAACTAAGATCTACATCAGCTCACTAACAAATCCCTGTGGAACCTAGAAAAATATTCATAACATCAGTACAGTCATGATAACACAGTTTGGCAATTTGTCACATCTAAAAGCAAGAAAAATAAAAGGAAAAATTTTATTTGAACTTAACATCAATGCACAGTTCTTTGCATTGATCAGCATATGCATGATCAATTATTAAGAGTATTTTTTAAAGAAAAAATGCACTGAACTTAAATGTAGTTTCTCCGGGAAAAGCAACGTTCCTCTTTATCCAGGTAACATCATGTATTAAAAGATTAAACACCAGCTTCTTCCTATTGAGATTGTTACAAACAGAAAACTGTTAAAAGAGACAGGCTCACAGACTTTTTTTTTTTTAATGTAAAAGGCCAATTTTTTCACCTCATTAGGGCAGTCTCTCCCGAGGGAAAATCAGCATATTTCAGCACCCAAGCAGAAGGGAACACTGTAGTGCAAATGAATGTCTGAAAAAAGAACTTGTTGTGAATGACCGTATTGTTTTTGCAGGTATTAGGTACACCTAGATCACACATTCAAAGCTGACTAATCTTTGTCAACTGAGATAAATCAGGAAACTTTGCCACTATTTTTTAAATTCTTTTTTTCAACGCATAACAGCCTTCCATGACACTTCCTAAAACGTTTGGAGTGGCAAATATTTTTCAGAAAGTCCTCCAGTGAGGCACAGCAATCCCATAACTGGCACATAATTGAGCAGCGCTCAACATTATTCCCTCACAGACAGAGATGGCAGATGCATGTTTCTAGTTCTTTCCCACATTTTATACAACTACTGCCGTCTTCTTCTTCTGTTAATTATCTCTTTGATTTTCAGCTGTGCTATTTCTTCCCTATCACTTCTGCTACTCTTTTCCACTTTCTATTTAATTTTTCCACTTTTCTTCCCACCTATTTTTTTTAATCATGATTTTCTTAAGATTCCCTTCCTGTTCCTAGTAGGGCTGCAGGATACACCCACTCTTAGAAAAGAATTGCAAAGTCTGAAAGAAAACTTGCATAAAATTACATACACCAATGTTATGCAAAGACAAACATCCCACAGTTCTACCTTGCTACGTCTCCCCTAAGCCTACTGACTAGCCTAACTCATCCATCTCCCTCTTGCATCTTCTGCTAATAAATTCCACTAATTTCATTTCCCCTTATTTTTAGCCCATTTGTCTTTCAAGTCACTGTGTCCCAGTCTCGTTTGCTTCGTTCTGCCTTTCCGTCCATCCTGCCAGGCCTCCCGTCACAGAGCTGGGAAAGAATCAAGATCAGGAAGGCAAAAGAAGGGGAGGAGAGAGTCACAACTGGTCCTTCCAGTTTATTACAGTAACTTTACTTAGCTGCTTAGAATCAAAAAATATGTTAAAAAAATAAAAAATCTAGAAACTCCAGCAAAAACTCAAAAGCCAAGCAAGTCTGATTTCATAGGAGAATACATTGTTTGAGAAAGAAAAGTTGATGCTTAGGTCCAGAGAAAGGGTAGCTGCACCACCAGTTGCAAGAAACCCCAGGACAGAGGAAATACAAGCAAGAACAGGTAAAAGACTTTGGGAGCGTGTGGGAGAAAAGAAAGTCAACTTCAAAGCTTCCATTTTACCAAATTGGAAATTTTAAATGCTTATGGAGATAAAATCTCCAATATTTCCCTTTCATTCTCTGTTACTTCTCTGTCTCTTGAATGTACAGCTTCAATAGTATGTGTAGTAAAAGTCTGGTTCGCATGCAGAATCATTTAGGTTGGTAGGGACATCTTGAGATCATCTTGTCCAATGTTGCTGCTCAAACAGGGTCCGAGTATGTCTCCCAGGACCATGTACACAGGTGTTGAATATCTCAAAGGATGAAGTTTCCACAATCTCTCTGGGAAACCTTTTTCAGTGTTTGACCACCATCACAGTAAAAAAGTGTTTTCTTGTGTTCAGATGGAGTTTCATTTTTTCTAATTTTTGCCCATCGCCTCTTGTCCTGTCAGTGGGCACCAATGAGAAGAGCCTGGCTCCATCATCTTCAGTCCCCATCATCAGGTATTTATACATATTGATAAGATCCCCTCTGAGCCTTCTCTTCTCCAAGACGCAACAGTCCATGCACTCTCAGCCTCTTTTCATTACAGATGCCCGAGTTCCTTCATCATCTTTATGGTCTTTTGCTGGATTCTCTCCAGTCAGTCCGTATGTTTCTTGTACAAAGGAGCCCAGAAACTAGACATAGCATTCCAAATGTGGCCTCACCAGTGCTGAGTAAAGGGGAGGGATTGCCTCCCTCAACCTACTGGCAACACTTCTCCTGATGCTTCATCCTAATGCTCCCTGATGCTGTTGGCCGCCTTTGCCTTCAGAGTGCATTCCTAGCTCACATCCAACTTGTTGTCCACCAGGACTTCCATGTCCTCTTCCACAATGATGCTTTCTAGAAACTTAGTCCCTAGCCTGCACAGGTGCATGTAGGTATTCCTCCCCAGATGCAGGACTTTAGCATATCCCTTTCTTGAACTTCATGAAATTCCTGTCTGCCCAGTTCTCTAGCCTGTCCAGGTCGTTCTGAATGGCAGCACACCCACATCATGTATCAGCCATTCCTCCCAGTTTTGTGTCATCTGTGAATGTGCTGAGGGTTCACTCTGTCCCACAATCCAGCTCATTAATGAAGAGGTTAAATAGCGCAGGACCCAGTACTGACCCTTGAGGTACACTGTAACTTGCCTCCAACTGGACTTTGTGCCACTGATCACCACCCTCTAGGCCCCATCGTTCAGCATGTCCCTAACCCACCTCACTGTCCACTTACCTAACCCACACCTTGTCAGCTTGTCTACGAGGATGTTATGGGGGACAGTTTGAAAAGCCTTACTGAAATCAAGGCAAACAATACCCACATCTCTCCCCTTATCCACCAACCTAGTCACCCCATTGTAGAAAGCTATGAGGTTGGGTAAACATTTGTAAATGCGCAGTGAGTACTCATGATCACCTTCTTGTCCTTCATTTGTTTGAAAATCGTTTCCAGGATTAATTGCTCCATAACCTCTGCAGGGTTAGTGGTGAAGCTCACTGGCCTGTGGTTCCCTGGATCTTCCTTCTTGCCATTCTCAAAGACAGGAGTGGCATTTGCTTTCTTCCAGTCTTCAGGAGCCTCTCCCAGCCACCAAGATCTTTCAAACGTAATTGAGGGTAGTCTTGCAATGACATCAGCCAGCTCCCTCAGCACTTGTGAGTGCATCCCATCAGGTCCCAGTGACTTACGTGTGTCCAATTCTGAGAAATACGTTTAGTTGGAGATTTTTGTTTTGTTTTTAAGTAATTTCAACACACAGTTCCTGACAGGATCTTTGGATTTGTGGGTTAAGGAGAATCAGAAGCATCCAGAAAGGAAATGAGAAGTTACCATTCACCTCCAACTCTGAAGAATTCACGAAGCACAGATACATACACATTAAAGTCGCATGCCGCAAAGACACATGTGGCTAAACATGCATCACAGTATAAAATTCATTCCGGTGCACTAGAAGACAGCACTGAACACACGTGACAGTAACTACTTGGGAGAGACTTATGAAAAACACCATAAGGTTAACTGCTCGCTAACTTTGCTGAACAAGTTATCCAAAAATAATCTAAATATCATTCACATTGAGCATCTGTTTACTAGAAAACTGACAGTATAGGACTGCTGAGGCTGACAGGCAACACTTATTGACACTGACACTCAGTTTTCCATACTGCACTTTGCAATGCACCTGCATAACAGGCTGGCATTTTCTTGGTGAAACAGCTCAAAAGACTGAACTCTGCTCTACGCTGCAGCAGGAAATATGCTGATGTACAACAAAAGAACGGAGGAGGGATACATACAGCTAAACTGCTGTGCTCCTGCCACGTGACCCAAGTGCAAAAACTTCATGTCGATCCTTCCAGTTGACTGCTGAAATTGGCAGAACTGAAGGTCGCCTTTAGCACATCTGTAACCACCTCTATTCAGGACAAATAACCTATGCAGGACAAACCACTTCCATCCAGGACAAGAAAGAAATTCCTTCAGTTCAGGTGGACTAAAAAAGCCTCCCCTTGAAATCACGAGAAAGGGCATCATTCTGGGCTTTTCCAAATAAACTCTTAATTCTTTATTACAGTTAACAAGCAAGAAACGGTTTATGCTTTCTAAGAGACATGTGTCATTGTTTGAAGATCTAATGGATCATTCGAACAGCACAGAGCAGATTGGGTCAACAATCTTCACCAACAGCACATTGTGTTACTTATCACCACTCCCCTCATTTGCAAGTATGATGCCTCTTGACTCAGTCCCAACTTTTGCACCACCTGTTTTTCTCAAAATAGTTTTAAATTCATTAAAAAGACGTGCTTCATTATCATAATGAAATAAATAGCCCATCTGATGTACTGTATGAACATTTTTTTCCACATTCATATTCTTCATTTTAGGTTAGCAGTTTGGGATATTACTGTAAATTTTTCTGCACATATATATATTTCTAAATACAAATGTTACCGATAAGAAAGAAATCCTCAAAGGCTGTTAGTGGTTCTCAGTGAGGCACAATTAAATCTATTCAACTAGACAGACATGATTTAGTGAGTACATTCCATAAGATACTGATTTTGAAATTATGCTGTAATACAAAGGAACCAATTTCCACATTAATTTGTATTAATGGAACGCCTTAAGATCAAGAATTCTCTTCATCCTGTTCTTGCCTACTGTGAAACCATGGCCTGAATTCCAGAAAAATCTCACACTTGAAAGGCAAAGCCCCCAGAAAACTCCTGTGTTGTGAAGAACAGCCTTCACTCCTGAAGAACAGAGGTTTTTCACCATTCTCTCTGGATACACACTATTTATCTAAACGCTTTAGCTAAGGCAACTTTCTAGAAGTTGTTCTTTGCTAAAATTTGTATTTTGTTCAGAAGCATTTCAAAGAACTGCAGGGTTCTGTAATATGCCTTTCCACGTAAAAAAAAAAAATAAAGAAAAATAAAAATCATTAACTTGTTAAAAAAAAAAAAAAGAAAAAAAAAAGGAATGTTGAAGAGTTTGGTGAATAGCCAGCACTTCGGTTACTACATCGCTCATAATTGTCATTAGTCCATTCGAAACCTTCTAAAGGATAAACCAACTTATCCTAAGTAAACACTTGACAGAAAACTCAAGGTACATTCCCCTACCACTGTAGATCACAAGTTTGATCCTCATCTCAGAAGTGACTGCACTAAGTCCCGTTACAAAAATCCTTGTCCCATGGCCATTTCATCGGCATACCCTGTACCATACAAGAACAATCCTCTGTATAAATTATGCTTGTTTGTGATTCATCAAGCTTCTTATCATAGACATGATTTTCTGCACCACTGGACAGAATGGCTCCTATAGGGTGTGAAGTCAGCCAACAGAGAAGCAACTCGACCAAAACCAAAAAGATTAATTAAACCCACTAATTTATGAAAGACAAGAGGGCAGCAATAATTATGTGCTGCAAATTAACGTAAATTGTATTTGTCTGTCCATTCAGGAATGAAGGCACCTACAGAGCCTTACCTAGCTCTGTGATGACAGTGACTCTTTGAAACGGTATCTGGATAAATTTCACCAATTATATTTAAGAAGCTTTAAAATCATTAACATGTCGAAAATGTACGACTTAAGTTTTTCCATGGCAAGCTGTGTTATATAAACATTCACCTGCTTTCTCTCTAAATTGCACTATATTTTTAAAGCAATTATGAATTCTTATTTTATCCTACTTCTGTTTTGATGGCTTATAACAGATGGTAGAATTATTTAGATTGTTTTCAGTTTACTGCGTACCTATGTTTAACCCAGAAAGGATGCAAGTGAAGAACAGGAGGATGGGCATCCCATTGCAGTGCCCTGACTGCTTCCCCGGGACCGGAGGAAAGGCTGCTTCACTCCTCAGAGCTCCTCGGCACCTGCAGCTCCTGCCATGGACCAGCAGAAAGGGAGGGCACTGAAGATACTCAAAATTGAAAAGCGGCCAGGGAGACTTTCAAGACAAGCCACTGACAGGCTGGAAGGAAGAGCACTGCTCTGAAGACCAGAGGAACTGCATGGAGTTTGCAAGGCTCAGGAAAACTCTGAAGTTGGACCAATTCCTCCTTTTCAGGAGGCTCAAATAACGAGATTCACCTAGCAGATAGAGCTTCCCCTAGTTAAACAGCTATCATGTTTTATATTATCTGAGTGTGCTCTAGTAAAACATAAATTTAGCTACTGGGAGGTTTCTGCTATCACTCAGTTTATTCAGCTTGAAGAAAGAAGTAGGGTACCTCCACTCAAAGACTTAACTCTGAGTTGAGTCAATGAGTCTCAACTCCGAGTGAGCTGAGTCAACTGGTGGAGGTTCCCTACTTCTAATGATCTTTTCAATAGCTCTCGAGATGAGAGATATAATGACATGAGCTTTAATAAGGCCAAGTGCAGATTCCTTCACTTGGGGTATAAAAACCCCAAGCATCGCTACAGGCTCGGGGAGGAGTGGCTGGAGAGCTGCCTGGTGGAGAAGGACCTGGGGTCTTGGTTGACTACCAGCTTGATATGAGCCAGCAGTGTGCCCAGGTGGCCAAAAAGGCCAATGGGATACTGGCGTGTATCAAGAATAGTGTAACCAGCAGAAACAGGGAAGTGATCCTGCCCCTGTACTCGGCACTGGTGAGGCCGCACCTGGAATATTGAGTCCAGTTTTGGGCCCCTCGCTTTAAGAGAGATATTGAGCTCCTGGAGCGAGTCCAAAGAAGGGCGACTAAACTGGTCAAGGGGCTGGAAAATAAAACCTATGGGGAGCAGCTGACGGAGAAGCTGTTTAGCCTGGAGAAGAGGGGGCTGAGGGGAGACCTGATTGCAGCCTACAAATACTTGAGAAAAGATGGTGGGGAGGTAGGGGAAGGGCTCTTTACATTAGTGATGGGTGATGGAACAAGAGGAAATGGGTATAAGCTTAGTCAGGGGAGATTCAGCTTGAATGTTAGGAAGTATTTCTTCTCCGAAAGGGTTGTCAGCCACTGGAATAGGCTGCCCAGGGAGGTGGTTGAGTCCCCATCCCTGGATGTGTTTAAGAATAGGGTGGATGATCTACTTAGGGATATGGTTTAATGGGGATTAGGGATGGTTGGACTGGATGATCTCTAAGGTCTTTTCCAACCTAGAAATCTATGAAATATAGAAGCAAGTGAAGTAGCTACATAAATAGAGGAGATGTCAATGCTAATATGCAGGAGTAAGTCTCTTAAAGCCCTATGGTTTGGGGGAGAAATCGTGATGAAATTCTTCTGAAATAATTTTGTTTTCTAAAAACAAGGAACAAGTTATTCAGTTTTTCAATAGTTAACAGTGAAAAAAAAGAAGATACAAAGGATTACCATTCAACTTATTACAGATGTTTTTCTCAGTATATAGGCCCTCTGAAAGTATCTTTTGACAGCACTGACTAGAAAAAAAGTTCAGATGACAAGGAAACATAGATGAGAAGAATCTCACCCCAAACCACCTGCGGAGTTAAGGGTTCTCTGACACCAACTTTGCCTTGCCTTGCCTGTCATGTTATACCTAAGCCAAAAGAGAAATCTATCCATACATGCGGTTTCAGAAGTGTAAGTGCTTTATTCACTGTAACTTCAAAAAGATGAAAGCTCCTAAGGGCAGTTAAGGGCCTCCTAAAATATGCTTGGTCCATCTAATAAAAACTATGACAGTAATAACGAAAGTAAAAATGCTTTGCATTATTAAAGCATTTATCTTAAAAAGAAATGAACATTTGAAGCCAAAACTTATCTTTGTACTATGTTCCAAGTTCTGCCAGTCAGGAGGTCTGGTAGGAGGCCTGGAATTACAGCAATAGGACTTACCATAATGCAGACCTTAAGAAAAGGCCATTAGAGTAGCCATTCTGAGTACAAGTACCATTAATGACTTCAGACTGGCAAGGAGCCCGACACACAGACGATCGCTTCCCATGCCAACAGCATTACTTGCCGTCAGCATCGCTGCTAATGGTGGTGTCTGTCATTTTTGCCACTGTTGACTGTGACATCCAGTCAACAGTAAAGTAGTTTACGAACCTCTGGCTGAGTGTGAGGCTGGCTGAGTAAAACGGTTATGCATCATGTGAATTCAAAGTATAATACTTATTTAACATGGTTGTAAGAGATACTAATGGAAGTTCCCAAGAAACAAAGCATTCATTATACATGATACTGAAGCATTACAATTATAAGTATGTCAAAACTTCTATACAGAACTATAACATCTTAAATACGGTTACTGTAATGATTTAAAAACACTAACTGAATCAAAACAAAAATCCAGGAAATTATTTGGACAATTTCATGAATTCTTCACTTAAGAGGACAGAGACTTATGAAATCTAAAACATACAGACATGCCTTGATTTGGATTTCTGTTTTCTGCTGAATTTAGTTTTTTACAATCATGACATCACTGAGCTTCAGAAGGATCTCTTGAGGTCCCTAGTCCAATCCCACCCTGCTCACAGCCACAGCAGGTTGCCCAGGACCATGTCCAGTCACGTCTTCAACATCTCCAAGGATGAACTTCATGTGGCATGAACTTAGGCATTTAGTCTGACTGGCTGTATTCATCCAAGAGGCTATTTCATTCTTTGGTAGCTAAGACAACCAGCTGCCCTCAAAAAATCATGCACCATACACCATGCGGTTACTAACAAGGGAGAGAAACGCCGCTAAGCACCACACAGCGCACTGGAAGGCTGGCCAGGTCCTCGCTTCGCGCCGACAGGGAGGTTGGAAAGTGGTCCAGGAAAAAATTATCTTTTACTGCTTTTCTATTTTGTCATTACTGATGAATTGAAAACAGGTTTTGAGAAACATCTTTTTCATGTTTCTAACTTCAACAGCAACAAACAAGTCCTGCTCTAACCACAATCTTTTGTCACAATCTTTTGCCACTAGAATCAGCCCATGAGGTTCAAAATTACCTACATCAAAAAAAAAGCTACCAAAGCTTGTAGTTTGTGTTGCCAGATGCTATGCTTAAGGCTTAAAAAATAAATCCTTTGACTTATGGCAGTGTAAAATAAATCCAAATTATTTTAAGATAATTTCAGAAGCTGTACATAACTTAAAGAGGCAATTAAATTTACCTGAAATATATATTCTAATGGGAGAGAGAAGTATATTATCAGACCAAGTAATCTTATTAAAAATTTCAGCAGCTGTAAAGAGTTTAAATTACTCCTTTCAAGATTTATCAAGGTTCTCAAAGGCAAGACAAAGACTCAGATAGACCATATACTACAAGATAATTACAGATAATTTAATATACCGAGAAATCCAAAAGAAAGGATGGAAGGAATGACTATTTAAATAGTCACTGCTATTGCATTTCTATTGCTATTCACTATTGCAAATAGCTCTTATTTCAGTCAATAGATTTCAACATGCTTTATTTACATTTTTAAAAAAAGTAGAACTATCTCAATTTTATTGATAAGGGTGCTACAATCCAGAGGAATAAAAATGAGTTATATAAAAATGAGTGTGTATGGCTGGCCAATTAAAGAATGAAGACCAGTGTCATCCAAAAGCCTGGTATCATATCAGGAATTGGGAGAGTGCTCTATGCACAGACACCATCAAGGGGAGTTTTCTTCCTCGCTTCTGAGATGCTGCTGCTTGCTTCATTCACTGAAGACCACAGCAGACGAAAGCAAGCACATCAGGAAATGACATCGCATGTGCAGCACAGTAATGTGAAGTTGTGTGGATTTCTGAAGAACAGGACAATTAGTTGAAACTTCATATGGCGTTGGTAGCCAAAGTGCTAAGCTGGTGTGGAACACAACATGACTCGATCAATTGGCAGATATAATAATTGGCTTAGTGTAGGTTGCTGGTTTTAGCTGCTGAAACACTCTTCACTTCTTCCAAAAAGCTATGCCAATGACTGAAAAGGAATATTACTTTCAGATTAAATTTTAATTACGTAATTTTAAATACTTTATTTTTCTGAATATTTATATGGTATGGTATTATGAAATACACATATTACAGTATACCACTCTGAAGTGCATAAGCAAAAGAGTGAGGTACGCATCAACAGGTTGCTACTGCAACTTGCATTTTTAAAACGTTCTTGAAATGACAACAGGCAAAAGCCAGGAATTCTCAAAGCATTTATTCCAAACACTGACAGTCTCAAACAAAATATATTAATTAACACTAACAGCTCAAAAGGTGTACTTTTTAACAACACATGACTTGAAAGAGCTTTGGCTTAAGGCTATGCCAAAAGAAACTACTCTATTCTTCTGTGTAGCAGGGGTTTATCATCTAGAGAAGAAGCAAGCATGAAATACAAAGAATTTGTAAGATCATTTGCAGAATCAGGGTGCAACAGAATAAAATAAAGGAAAACCTTGCTTCTTGCTTGCCTTATACCTAAGAGTATCTACAGAACCCTGCTCTCCAGGATATCGCTAATATCTGCTGGTTGATACCTCGGATTGGTTTGATTGTGAGCAAGCAATTTACCTCCCTAAAAGAAAAATGGTGGTGCAATTTCTCACTTTGTAATCTCTAAAGAGGACACTGTTCTCTACTTCTTTCTAGCCAGACCCACACATGCTGGACACCATTCCTGCACATTTCTCTGTCTTGGCAGAAGTCCCAAAGCTGCTGCAGAGTTAATTCTAGCAAGTCCTGTTGAGATACATCAGTACAAGGAAAAGGGTGACAAAACAACTCCTTCCCCTCAACTCCAGAACATCAGGTTCCCAAATCAAAGTCTACGCTAGGAAACAACACTAAAGAACAGAAAGGATTGTCGATATTTCATCTATCACCCTCCTTTACAAGCTTATGGTAACAGAAGCAAACACTGACGGGAGTCTCACCTGGTTCCTCGTAGCTGGAAGACAGGAATCAATCAACCCAAGATTACAGAAGCAGGAAAAATCAGAGACATGCCATAACGAGACCTCCCAAACTCAAACTGAAAACTTCCATATGCAAGGAAAGCAGCAATCTCCCACTTTAAATCACTATATGTAATATAATCACTCATCCTCAAGAGACAGTCAAGCAATATTTCAATTCTTGCCTTTCAGCTGTTCTGAACAACTTAATTACCATCCTTTGCTAAAATGGATACAGGAATGATGCAGGTTTTATTCTCCAGCCATGTTTTTGGTGTGTCTGGTTGCTGAAGTGAATCCTCCAATTCAACAAAGCAAGCTGAACTTAACGTAGTTTGAGCTTTTTGCTTGTGCAATGATTTTAAGAGATTTCTACATAACAACACAGAAATGCAGGAAGACATATTGCGAAGATATGTTGGAAGCAAAGTTACTGACATTTGCAAGCCTTATATAGCAAACACCTCCTTCATCTGACTTCTCCAATCTTCTGTGATTCTGTGATTCTGTGATCTGCTCTCTTGCTTCTGCACTATTCTTATGCGTGTATGGTACAAGGAGGTGGAGCACACTAATAGGAAATACTCTGAAAGCACAACATTTGATTTAATAATTAATGAAATTTATTAAATGATCGCTTCATTAAAGAGCCTTTCCCCTTCCTATACGCAGGTTAGGTTTACTTATAATTTAAAGCATAGATTCAGATCTTGTTTCCAGAACAATATTTATACATTAATGGGCATATTTAGTTTCACTGATTCATTTTCATTTATTTTATCATGTGATTCAAAGTGACAGCCTATTACAGACTTTATCTTTCCTCTCTTACTTTTCTGAAGTTTAGATTAATAAATGCATTTATAATAACTATTTACACTGCCACTTCGGAATTACGTTTAACCATCCTCCATCCAACAGTACACATTTATCTATGACAGATCCACTTTGCCTCTGCAGAATATTGACTTCCTATTACCTCCATGAGAAAAGACAGAATTTTAGGAAATTAATTTCTCGCCCACCTACTGTTTACTCAGGACGCTCATAAAAGGCATACCAAGCTACGAAACCAATGTGGCAAAAATAGACATAATTATTTAAATGATTATTTGCCCTTCCGATGCTTTATGCTCATGATAGATGATAAATCACTTACATTTTGTGACTGAATCCAATTAACACATCTATAACTAAAATGGAATTACTAATTTGTTTTTTTGCTTTAAATGCTAGTAATACAGAGGCCGAGGTCTAAACTAAAAGCATATTTTAGAGTTGCATGTGTATTTAACACTGAGATGCAAAATTCTAAAGTGTGCTTAATTATCTAGAACATTGTTAATCAATGAGTCGCTTCTGCGATACTGGTCACACACTGATAAAATAATTGCCTAATGTTTTTAATGCAATACCAATGTTAATCTTCTATAGAATTTTAAATTTTTTTCTTAAACATCAGCTGCTTTCTTTACCACAGAGTGGTGGTAAAGTGGTTTAACACTTTTGAACTGCTCTCTACCCCAAATAATGTAAACCTTCAAATCCAATAATAGTTATCTTGCACTCCAAAGAGGTAACTGTAGTTTATAAAGATATTTTTGTACATATCTTAGCTCTTTTGTCCACAGAGGACCAGAATATTTTGTTGATCAATTGCAACAGTATTTCAATGAAGCAATGTACGTTTCCAGCATAGATGTGTAACAGGCTGTCATTTTAATAAGAACCAACGAAATTCTCCATCGGATTTAATATCTGTAGGTTTTGATGTAAAATAGCTTGTTAAATAGGCTCCCAGAATGGTCAATTTGCTCATTTAATTGACTCAGTATTCTTTCCTACTTTTCTTAATTGAGTGAGTAGCTAGAACATAGATAATGCACTATAAGGATAAAATTACATGCTGTGTAAATTCTGCTACAAAAATTATGTTAAAACAGTTCAGAATGAAGCACATTTCAATGCTAAAATAAAAAAAAAATACATTTCAGTGGCATTGCAAGTCTCCCTTTAACTGTTTCTAGCATGAAAAAAAAACAATGGAATAATGGTTACATTTAAAAATAACTTATTACATGTTATGGATTGAAATGCACAGCCAGGGCACCCAGAATAGCATTAACTCTGCCCACTGAAGACAATAGGTGACAATCATATGATTAAGTCATTTTTTGTATTTGTAGTCTAAGAAAAAAAAACTCAATTTTTTTTTTTTCAAAAGCATCTCTCCTGGCTTCTATCACAACCTGCCAAACTCACTGAAATATTGCTCTGAAATTGCAAGGTTCGAGTTAAAAAAACAATTCAAAAATATCAAATTACATCAAGACATGGCAGAAAGGTGGTGATAAAGGCAACCTAAAAAAATTCCCTAGACGGTAAGAAGCTGAGCAATTACAGAAGTATTCTCTCCCATGCTACTACCCAGACAGATCTCCTGGCTTTCTCAGATAATAGAAAGAAAATATTGTGGTCCTAGAAAACATTATCAGATGCAGACAGTATCAAACACACAGAACATCTTCTAATCTACTTTACTACCCTGGAAATTAAGAAGTAGAGGTCATCATTCCTCTGCTGGAAAAGTAGTAAAGTCACACCTGAGAGAATTTTTCTGTACTACAAATCACTCCATCAAGCCAGGCTGCCTCTCTGTTCATTCACTGAAGGCAGCATCTCCTCCTGCAGTAAAGATTCATGGAAGAATCTTCTCCAACAGCCTTCCTGACACAAGTACATGTAGTGGGAGTATTTTAGCATTCCTCTGAGCTCAAGCTCTGTTACCATACGACGTTTTCCAGCATCACCTTTCTAAAGGACATGTACTCCTGGACAGGGTAAGTCCTGTCAGATATATCTGTCTAGAAAACTTACTTCATCAAGGACCTGGGGGTACACAAATGTAAAACCAAAATGTGAGCTAAGGCATCATAGTCAACCTCAGTCATTTCTTCTGCCTGACTTCTGAAACAGTTTGGCTTGTGTGCATTCTATATATTCTTTGGTTGAACTTTAAAAACAAAAATAAAAAATTTCTGTATATCAGATGATAGTCACAAACAGATTTGCTTGGCTGATAATCAAAAATTCCTTAAAAAAAAATAATTAAGGAAAGATCTGAGAGTAGCCCTACCCAGCATACCAATTTTTTTTTCTTCTTCTCTCTTGTATATAACCCCCACTATGAACTAACAACCTGTTTCTCCCAAAAATAATAAAAAAAAAGAAACCAAAAATTGCTATCACTATTTCCATTTTTAAAGCTAAATAAAATGCCATGATAGTAAGTGCCTTGTAAGCACACAGAAAGAAAATTACAGCAGAGCAACACAACACATCCCAACACAGCTTCGATTCCAGACAACCTCAAACAAATGGTCTGCTTATCTGTTTAGGCCCTTACTTTGTGGTATCTGAAGGGTGCCTTTCATCCATCAGCCCTAAAACATTCACAGCAACAGACCTCATCACCAGCAAGATGCTTTCACACAAGAGAGTCCACTCCTAGACTCAAGGTACGTTTTAAAGTCCTTTCTAGTTCAGAATTCAAATGCATTCTATCTGAACGTATGCGTGAAGTGAAAACGTGGTTGCTACTGAAATTAAAAGATTCAGAAGTCCTCTCACATCGCACAACTCAAATACCACAAAACTTCATTTGAATACTCCTACAACCAAAAAAAAAGAAAAAAAAAATACATTTCCCAACCTTCTGGCGTTAACTATTTCTTTCGGTAAAATTTTGTATTTTAAGTTGTTTCCCTTTTCTGCGAACAAGCGTTGGCAGACTGTTCTAAGCCTGTCACTTCTCTGCAGCTTATCTTTTTGTTTCATTGGTCTCCTAAATCAGCAAATTCCGACACTTTAAATACCAACAGAAATGTAGTTTTGGGTGCCAGAGTACTAAGACTTAAAAATATTCACGATAGCATGAGTATTTTATGTAAAATATCGTCTCTCGTGTGTGCCTCCACAGCTACTCTAACTGATGGACGGGGTTTTTCTGTGTGCTTGTTTAGTGCTGCTGTCCCCCTGCTCTTACTGGTCTGCTTCATGTAGATGGACAACGTGTACATTTAAAAAGCAAGTTATCATTACCATCACCTGCAGCAAAGTTTCAAAGTCTTAAAAAGCAAAATAATTTGAAACCCAGTAACAAGACATTTTAACATATCACTGTTGGTTTAAGACAGAACCATCTGACCAACTGAAAGCAGTTTTCTCCCTGAAGCAGTTTTGAAATCATGTCTAGAAGGGTCACTAATTCCACAGGTATCCAAGCTGCAAAAACAAGAGAAAAATAAATTGCTTATAAGCCAGCACCTCTTCTTTCAGACCAGAGCATAAGGTTTATACTGTTCCTATCTGACTTTTTTTCAGCATGACAATCTTTTAATCAGACAACTAGATCCTGGAGAAGCAGGTGGCATGGCTTATTTTTGGTGCTAATCGTGAAGATAGACTATCTTTTCCCAGCCTCATATGACCAAAAAAATTACTCCAGGAAACGAATTATTTCCAGAATCTGGGAGGCACAGAAGCATTTCCACAATAAGCAATGTTCACAGAGCCTCACAAAAGCCTACTGTAAAAGACAATCAAGCTACTTTAAAGAGGGAGCTTTCTAGCACATGAAGGATGTAAATGAGAAGCCATTTCTGATGCCAACTCTAAAGAAAGAACACTTGGTGCACAGTCTGCTCCTTTCTGCAGAAATTTCCAACTTTAAACCTTTATGAAGCAAATGCTACAGAAAGTAGTATTTGAGATTTGCTAGCTGCCCCTACATCGCACTGTAGATGCTATACACCAGATGAAGGATGGAGAGTAGTAAATCCCTGTAGGGAAGTCCACAGAAGGGCCTCCTCAGAATTATGATCCTTCATCCCCGACACAGCAGGAAGCTTTCCAGAAAGCTTGGTAAGCACCTTTCCATTCTCCCGTCTAGGTTCCTCACAATCACAGAGCCTCTGAATTTGACTGTACAGTTCCCAAAATCATGGTGTTTTTCAGTAGGGTCTTTCTACAGGCTTTTCGGTATCCTGTAAATCAATAGATCTATCTACTTACTACAGAAAAACAGCACATGTATGTATTAGTGTATCTCAGACACAGCCTGTGTGTCCAGGCTGGTGCCTGGTCTCCCTCTACTGAGTCCAAACATGGCATATTTGAGAGCACTCTTACTTTGGAAAAGGGAGAGCAGAGTTAGCCTGATGTCTGCCAGCTGGACACATGTGACCCTCTCAGGGTATGTCTGTCTGTAGATGAGAGAAAACACAAACCTTCAGTTCAGAGATGGCCAGCTGGACACATGTGACCCTCTCAGGGTATGTCTGTCTGTAGATGAGAGAAAACACAAACCTTCAGTTCAGAGATGCTTGACTGCTCTTTCCACCTTCCAGTGCCACAGTCAACACCCTCACACACCACTTTTTCCACACAACCCAGACTCAAAGTGTGCACTAGCTAACATGAAGGAACTCAGAAGTGACCCTTCACTGAGGCACAACTGGGAGCATTCCTCTTGAGGTTCTCACCAGAGCACGACCTAGTCTGTCCTCCAGAGAAATGTTGCATGTGGCGAGAAGAGGAACTCAAACCAGTGTTTCCACTCTGGCCTGATTGAAAAAGAAAAAAATAACAGCCAGAATTAAGAGGTGGAAACTAGGAAGAAAAAAGAGCACTTGAGGACATTTGCCCAGCCATTTTGGCAGAACACCAACTTCCCCATCTACGTCTCTGTTTTGCTCTGCCAGAGCAGCAACCCTTGCAGTGCTCCGGACTCCTCCGCCTCGGAGCCGTCCATCTACTCCAGCTCCTGGTGTGCCCGAGACCCCTAAGTGTATCACTGGCAGTGCCCTCCCTTCGTGTGCCTGGAGGACTTCTTAGGTCATCCGCTCGTTTCCCACCAGATGATGCAATGTATGAGGTGAGGCTTTGGACAGCTTTATGTAAAGAGGCCTTTGGGACAGGTCTTGTGCACTAAAGCTGTGAGCAGAAGAACGAAAAACAAAGCGTGGGGGACTGAAGGATGAGCGATGGAAATGGCTGCCAGACCATGGAAAGCAGAGCAGCTGATACCCCACTTTGAATGATGCAGAAGCCTGATTCTTTAAATGTGGAGTATTAATTGAGTATTATTTGTCCCTTTTCAGACGTGATTCTTCCTTTTTTTGTTTCTATTTGTACTAGTAACTTAATACTCTTCCTTTTAATTTCTTTGTACTAATAACTTAATACTGAATAAATTTATCCTGGAAAAAACATGAAGTCAGAGAAAAGAGGAAAGCAACAGGAAACAAGGATACCCTCAAACTTAGAAAGAGGAACTGGATTGAAAAGGTATTGCAGGGTACAGCGAGGAGTGTTTTTCCTCAAGGTCTTGCATACTCCAAACATTTACCTTCAATCAGGACAAAAAAAAACAAAAGTTTATTATAAATCAGGACAAAAAATCACAAAAGTTTATTATACAGAAGAACTGAAAAGCAGATCTCTCTCACCACCTTCTTCACCATACAGATAGTGAGATGGACAAAAATGTGACGAGGAGAAGTAGTTATATGGGCACAGCCTCCATGGATAAACTTAATAATTTAAGAGCAAGAGAAAACCACCGTATTTCAGTGCATTTAGAAGAGATGATACATTTAGAAATGTATCTGGATGGTGGATGCTCTTATTGTTCCATGAAGAGCTAGAATGAAAAGCTTGTTTTAGAAACGTGCTAACAAGCTACTAAATTCTGAGTGGGTCAGTAACTGGCTGTTGAAGGAAAATGTCTATGGTTGCGAGGGACCAGGTTTTGTCTGAACTTTAGGGTAGCCTCAACCACCCAAAATTTATCCTGAGCTTTGGTTTTACATCTTGGTATACTCTGGTTCATTTGTTGCAAGCCCTTAGAAATAAAAGGCTCTATGATATGGGTCCTCTTGTAAGAGGATTTGCTATATGAATTGATGACTGCTATCTCCAAAACTGAAGAGCTGTCAAGAAGAGGATCCTGCAATCACTTTACTTTCATTTAAGTAATCAAAACTACAATCACAGGTAGTGAAAAGACATTAACCATTCTTTTTTATTATTTATTTTCATTATTATTTTATATGTATTTTAGTTTATAAAAATATTTTTTTTTTACATACATACACATATATAAAATGGTATTTTGTGTCCAAGAGGCTAAGAAACCTACACTAGGTTTCTACTCAGCAGCTGCAGTTTACCGGTGCAGACATTACAGAAGCAACACCCCAATGCTAAATTCAGCAAGTTCCATGGTTTTTAGTAGGATGTTTTGGGTGCCAGTGATGACAGACAGATACATTTTGGGTGACTTTACCTATAACTACAGCATAGGTTTTCCCTTCCTCATCTCCCTGTGGAGGAGCAATGGCTTCGCTTTTCCATCCACAAAATCCCATGCAGAAATACAGATGCATGTCTCAAACAACACATGAGGTATGACCACCAAGTTAAAGTGCCTCAGACAGCCAGAGCATGCACCAGATGATTTCATTGTATACGTACAGTGCTCACATGTGCGCTCCCCTGCAGACACTCCACCAACATCAAAGCCGGTGAGTCCCCAACACAAGAAGGGCATGGAGCTGCTGGAGCAGGTCCAGAGGAGGGCCACGAAGATGATCCGAGAGAGCACCTCTCCTCTGAAGACTGGCTGAGAGAGTTGGGGCTGTTCAGCCTGGAGAAGAGAAGGCTCCGGGCTGATCTTACAGCAGTCTTCCAGTACCCAAAGGGGGCCTACAGGAAAGCTGGAGAGGGGCTTTTTACAAGGGCGTGTAGTGATAGGACAAGGGGCAATGGCTTTAAACAGAAAGAGGGGAAATTTAAATTAAATGAAAGGAAGAAATTCTTCATTCTGAAGGTGGTGAGGCACAGGAACAGGTTGCCCAGAGAAGTTGTGGATGCCCCAACCCTGGAAGTGTTCAAGGTCAGGTTGGATGAGGCTTTGGGCAACCTGGTGTAGTGGAGGGTTTCCCTGCCCACGGCAGGGAGGTTGGAACTAGATGATCTTTGAGGTCCCTTTCAACTCTAACCATTCTATGATTCTATGATTCTATGAAACGTCCTTACGCTGTAAGTGAACGTCTAGCTGATTACTAATACACAGGGTTTATTTGCCCAGGATTTCCAGGAGTCTAACAAAAGAATACCAAGGCATAGAATCATAGAATCGTCTGGTTGGAAGAGACCTTCAAGATCATCGAGTCCAACCATTCACCCTGCACTGTCAGGGTCCCTAAACCATGTTGCTCAACACCAAATCCACACGGTTTTTAAACACCTCTAGGGATGGGGACTCCACCACCTCCCTGGGCAGCCTGTTCCAATACTTCACCACCCTCTCTGTGAAGAAATTTTTCCTCATATCTAACCTAAATTTCCCCTGGTGTAACTTCAGGCCATTCCCTCTCATCCTGTCATTCATAACACGGGAGAAGAGACCGACCCCCATCTCCCTACAACTTCCTTTCAGGTAATTGTAGAGAGTGATAAGGTCCCTCCTGAGCCTCCTCTTCTCCAGATTAAACAGTCCCAGCTCCCTCAGCCGCTCCTCATAGGACAAGTTCTCTAAACCCTTCACTAGTTTTGTTGCCCTTCTCTGAACCCGCTCCAGCACCTCAATGTCCTTCTTGAAGTGAGGGGCCCAAAACTGGACACAGTACTCCAGGTGTGGCCTCACCAGTGCTGAGTACAGGGGGAAAATCACTCCCCTGCTCCTGCTGGCCACACTGTTTCTGATACATGCCAGGATTCCGTTGGCTTTCTTGGCTGCTTGGGCACACTGCTGGCTCATGTTCAATCAGCTGTCGACCAGCACCCCAAGGTCCTTGGTCCTTGATCCCCAGATCAACTGCACCCAGCAGTCCAGCCAGAAGAGCAGCAATACCACAGACATCCCAGGGAAAAATGCCAATTCCTTCCTTCCCCACCTCACCGCCAACCTGAGCCAAACTTTGTAATATCACATCTAAGCAATCGACTGAAAAAAAATATAGTTCCTGTTTAGTAGGAAGGCTACAGCTAGAGGGAAAAAAGGTGGATTTTTGTTTAAACCCGTTCACATCAAAGACAGTTGTGCCAACAGAGCACACAGCTGCCGTAAGGAAGCTTCTGGTAATGCAGGATTTAAACCCACGGGTTACATTTAAAATTCTTCAGGTCTGGAAGAGTCTAAGCCTTAGTATAACCCTTAATACAACAAGCTGAATCACAGTATAATGACAATAACAGACTTCTCAAACTAAATAATTGGGCCACAGATGCACAAAGTCTTCACTTACAGATGAACCCATTGGCTGGGAAAACCCACTGGCTCGGTCTTGGTTACTAAACTGGTAAGTTCATGCAAATTCACTTATATCCAGTAGATAGAAGAGTTACAAGACAGTGTTTTCAGAAGCAGAAGATCTCGTATTTATATATGATTTATGCTGCTAGGAATCTAAAGCAAACATTATTTTCTCCCAAACTTTAAAATATTTGATCTATAAATTGTTAGAAAAATTATATAATAAACACATTTATACTGATTACACCTTTCCCTAATACACACATGGTTTAGAATTAAAAGGCAGCTATTTCTAATCATGACACTTAACTGAACATTGTTTTTGCAGATTTTTCACAGACTGTTAGATTCACACTTCCTAATCAAGAACCCTAGTTCCATGTTTCCTATGGTTCAAGGAGTTAAAAAACACACACACTTCATTCCTCCTACTCCCTTTCCTTTACAACCTCTTTCCATTTTCTCTTATGTCCCCTTGAGCCTTCACAATTATTCTTTACAATGCAGCAAATATATTTTTCCGTGCATCTAACCCAGCTTTTCTTTGGGTTATCCATTTTTTTCTGTAGTGAAGAGCTATCAGGACTGCAATACTTGCTACAAGCAGCGTAGTCTTCAACATCGACTTAGAGTACATGAACAGAATAGACATTTCTGTACTTGATGTTTATCAAAGTTCTCTCAGATCAGACAGTATTATCTTCTTCCTCTCCGTCGCCCAACAGGACTGTGGCTTATGTTCATGTCACTCAGACGAAAGCCTGTCTGTCACTCTCCAGCCCTGTACATTTGCAGAAAAGCAGATATAGGTTTCCCAAAACCCACACCCCACTGAAAGAATAAGCTCTGTGCTTGACAGACGTCATTATAATAGTAAATATAAATAGAAGGAACTTGAAAAGAATGCAAGACTTGGTCTGCCTGACACTACTTCATACAAACTGAAAATGGAGAAGGTACTTACAGAGTGCGTATGGGGTCAGGCTTTAATTTCTGAATATCAAAGAGGGCAACATCTGCCCTTTCCTTCCTCTGAACTGTCAGAGAGGGATGGGTGCTAGAAGCAGTCTAGGGAATGCTGCCATGGCACATACAGTGCGGCTCTCTGCCAGCAAATTCAGGTGCTCTCTTGCCTCTGTATCAGAAATTCCTCCCCATTCCCACCACTGCTGAGACCAGGCGCTCTTACAGCCTCTGTGCTTGAATTATCTTCAAAATATGGAAATACAACAATTCTGCGGTATCTTCCAGGATCAACTAGAGGAAGAGTCTCCAAGTCAAAAAGAAGGAGGCAGTTAGCTTACTGCAAATGGCTCCAACATCCTTCTTCATAAAACCACACAGGAAGATACTAGTTCTCTCTAATCCTACCTCCCTACTGTAACACAAAAAGAAAGGGTCAGTTTTCCAGAAAAAAAGGATCCTGAACCAGACTCCATAGCACTTCCACAGAATAAGCTAAGAAAAGAGCCCTTAATGTGGAGGGTTTCCTTATGGTTCTCCTGAAGACATCTCGACACTCTTTTCCTGGAAGTCTCCATTACACTCAGACAAGACAGAACTACAAAGAAGCGTGCTTAAATATGTACTGTCTTCACATAGAAACAGGTCCTTTGGGAATGATTTTCAAAAGTGTTCAGACTTGAAGGGAGATTCTTGAGTGATTTTCTTGATAAAATCTCAGTAGGCACCTGAGAGATTTCAGTAAAGAGTCTACCTGAATTTTTAAGTTCTTAAACAATGCCCAGCATTTTGTCCTTGTATCTAGTCTTCAAGCAAAGTCAGAACACACAGCTGTCTAAAAAAAAGATGGAAAAGATAAATAACTTGGGTTAGAAAATCAAGATCAGTATTTCTGACTCTTTCTTACACAGAGAGACTTGACTCCCGTAACTTCACTCATCCACATCTGAGCCAGTCACCCTAGGTTTCTTTCACAGCCAGGAGAAACAGGCACATCTAGGAACATCTCATTTGTTTCATATATCTACTTTAGACTGAGCAATAGGCACTCTAGATTCAGATGTTCCTATTCCTTTGATTAAGTAGTAACTTTTTATAATCAACTACCCAGAAGAAGCCCGTGATGTCACAGAAGTTTATATGTGGCCTGATGCAACCTATTTTAGTTGCCTGTTAGCCAGTACTACCAACTCTTTCCTATTTTCTTTAGCTGACACAGAAGCAAGCAGAAAACCAGAGGAAGGAAAAGCAACATGTGTAAGAAGCAGCATTGAGAGAAGACATTTCACTCTGAGGGTGGTGAGGCAGTGGAACAGGTTGCCCAGAGAAATTGTGGATGCCCCATCCCTGGAGGTATTCAAGGCCAGGTTGGATGAGGCTTTGAGCGACCTGGTCTAGTGGAAGATGTCCCTGCCCATGGCAGGGGAGTTGGAACTAGATGATCTTTAAGGTCCCTTCCAACTCAAACCATTCTATGATTCTATGATTGGCTAGCATGTGAATTGCCAGTATAGATAAAGCATGGAGAAACGTTTCTGTGGGTACATCACTCATCCATGCAGCAGCGGGGGCACTTATGTCACAGAGGTATTTGTACATTTTTCAGTTTTTTAAATGCTCAAAGATACAGAATCAAATACGGGACTATGATGTTTCTGATCAATGAAACTATTTCTGAATATAGATGTTAACACTGGAGTGTAAGAAATCACATACAAACATAAGAAATATTTTACTGGGTCGGATCAATCGTCTATCGGGTCCTATATTTTGAGTCTAATAAAAGATGGTAGAAAAGGCTACATAGGGAGAGCACATGAGCTGGACTGCTTTGCATAGCCCTTTCCCTTCATTCTCCACAAGCACCCACTGCTGTTATTTGGGGGACACAAAATAAGACAGACTCGAAAAAAATCTGAGAAGATATTAGCTGTATCTGAAATGTCACTGAAAGCTGTAGCCTATTACATGGGGAAGATGCCAAGTTAAAAATAGAAACTGCCATTCTGATTACAGCTGTGAGATGCATTTCACTCATGCACTGTCTTTTATCCATTTTATATTTTATTTAAAAGGATGAATCCCTTAAAAAAAACCAAACTAATATTGTAAAATGCTACCTATTTCAGAACACCAAAACCTGCAGTGCTGACTGTGGACAGAAATTAAAAGCAACTCGGTATATTGCAATACATGTTCTCATCAGTAGTAGGTCAGCAGAAAGCACTGTGATGAATCTGCTGCTGCTTTTCTAGTTTCTGACTGTGGCAGTAAAAGAGATGGTTAGAAACCTAAAAAGGTATCTTTAACAGCTGCTCTTCATGGATGCTCAGAGTTACTAAAATGGGACTAGTCTGCATGGATTTGAGTCTGCTTTCAGGGCATCACACTCCTCTATATAATGTTTAGGGCTGTATATGGACAGCTATGTATATAGTGTAACCAAATAAATCATACCACTCATCTTTAATCTCAGCCACTCTCCAGTAATAGGCAAGGACTCCAAGCCAACCTCCAAAAATCACCCAGCTGAATGGCCTTAAAATAAACAGACAATCCGTTACTTGAAATATCTGAGAGATGAAATATCACTAAGGTGGAAAGAAAGTTCAATGCATTTGATTTCTTCCTTCTGTTGTGAAACATGTCTTCAAGAAAGAAAGAGAGATGGTTTTAAAAATTGTATTTGTACAGCACTTCATTTTTCAAAATGCAAGGAATCAAGTACACTCATTCAACACCCACATAACTTATGAACAGATATTTTCTACTCACCTGTAAATCACTTCACTTGCCTACAGTCAACTAACTGCACATGCACGTATGGATAAGAGAGGTTTCAAAGCCCATGCACGCAGATGGACTTGAGCACCTGGTCACTCATCCATCTCAAAAGAGAAATCAGTTTACTGCAGGAAGGGATATTTACTGGTACAGGACACTCAGCTGGTCCACATCCAGGAGAAAAAACAACACACCTGGGAAAGTCGTACCTCCAGATCGATCTCACGTGCACTAGTCTCTCAGCGGGTCACGTACAGTATTTTCTCTTTAAGTGTGTATCTTCCTTTGATGTACATATATTACACTTGTTAATACTAATGAGACAACTGAGAAACTCTTGAGAACAAAGGGGAACCAGGGCCTCAAGGGGTGTGTGCTCACTCCTGGTGAAAGCCGTGACTGCCATAGTATGAGCTGCCTGACCTACAACACAAAACCTCCTGGAAAGATGAAGCATACATGCACTTTCATTGGAACATTGCCATAGTGAAGTTTGGCTTATATATATTTTAATCAGAGCTTCTGAAAAAGCTTCAAAGAGCCTACAGCGTACGATTTAATTAGCTATTTGTTAGAGAGAGACCAGGGTCGCTTTGAAATTCTGCCATCTGATAAGGAACAAGCACATTCAGTCCGAGGTGCTCTGTAAACTATTACACAGACAGTGCTCCGGATCTTCATGTAAAATTAAATCTCCTAGCACAGCATTACGTTCTTGCAGACTGTGCTTAGAGCAGAATTAGACCCAGAAGTCCACCTGCAAACTGGTCAAATATAGGGAAGTCAAGATTGATTATTCCACTTCTCAATGGACAGTTCTGGTTCTGCAAGGGGACAATATTCTGTAATTTAACATCCTAAGCCCTGACTTAAAACGAAGAACCTGCCATTCGTCCTTCATTTTAAATGCAATGGCAGCCTGGGCATAAACCTGGCCTTAAAAACTGTGTCCCATCCGGCACTAGATCAGCCTGCAGTGACACCTCTGGAGCTTTACGAGAAGCAGCGAACTGCACAGGCCAAACTGCAAGAGATGGAATAGCTGATACACACAGTTTCAAATAAATCAGATTTATAAATTAAAAATGGAAGTCTATCAACCTGCTGTAACTTCCCTGCTTCCGACATACAGACGAAACAAAATCTTGTCGAGACCATCTATTAGATTGGCAGTCACTGCAATGAGGGGAAAAAATATAGATGCAGCAATTTTAAGAGCGAGAACATACAGGATGGTTTGCTGCTTCTGACACTCTCTCTTCCTGAAATTAAACCTTCATTGTCATTTATGTCTTGAAAATATGCCGTTCAAGAATACATTCCCTACTCACCTCAAAATCTCCCTTTTATCAGTGGATCTAGACTCATTAATTTCCTAAAACTGCTTGTTTTAAAGACGAAAGACACACTCCAGATGGCATCGCAAACTAGAGGGCACTCCTTGAAAGTGATTTATTGCCTTTAGCAGAACACAGAACTGCTAGATCTCCACGGTCACAAACCGTGGTGGGCTTGAGGAGAAAAGAATTCCAACATTCTACTTTATTCTAAACAAGCCCTTTTAACTAGATGCATTTAGCACACATCTCCTCATTACATTCATCACGCCGCATTTGAGCAGCTTCTCGAATGACTTGTGATTGCACCACCGTGTCTTCTGCAAGAGCCTGAGAGGCGGCTGCTGCTGCTGCTGGCTCCACCTCTCAGCTCTGCAGTTTTTATGAATGACTAGCAATCACTGACAATGAATGACTGCCAACTGCCCACTCAACCCTTTCTACTCTTCCCTGCACGTACATACTAGAGAAGCAAACAAGCTCCGTGACTGCAAATGAGCCTTCAGTACACTTTCCAATGTACAGCATTCATCTTTCAAAACAGGAACTAAATGTTCTTCCGGATAGTTAGAGTATAGAAATTAAATATTAAAAGCTTATGCAACATCCTTTTTCTTTTCTTTCTTTTTTTTTTTTCAACCAGATAACTTTTTAGGCATTTAATCAAAGTGAAATTGTCTTTTTGTGAATGCTTCACTGCTTCAGCAACAAACAGGAAAACTAGAATTAAAGAGCCCTCACCTACTTCCAGTAAACTGAGATTTATCTGGAGCCAAAATATAAAATCTGTCAGTTATTCTGCAATACTGGTAATGTTTCAACATAAAAGAGAGTTTCTATCCAGAAGGCAGTTACTTCTATACCGCTAATTTCTTAATTTAATGGATATATGAAAACACTCAGTACAATTTTGCTTGTTTATTACAATGAGAATGGCCTATAAAGGACGTTAAATGCCACAGTAGTTACCATCATAGCGCTATCAATCTAAATTTGTGACTGTTAAGCAGAGGGTAAAAAACCCACATAGGAGAAACATTTGTATTACAGCTTAGTTACTAAGGTCAAATGTAAATCAAGAAGCAGCACGCTGCATGCTCTGATATCACTCACCCCCTTACAACAGAAAATAAAATAAAAAGCAAGGTATGCTCTCTTACAGTCTAAGATGTGTTTTGAGTTCTTGCAACTCTGCAGCCCAGTATTGCCTCTGCTAGGAACAAGCCACAGGCTTTGCACCGAGCTTGCGAGGCCTCAGGACCAAGGCTTGCCAGCCCCGCTTCGGCTGAACTTCCCTGCTTGGCCTGCCTTCAGCTTGTTTCACTTGATCCAGCTGTAACAGCAAACAGCAGAGGATCTCCTGCTATCTAGAAGGGAAATCGGAGGTGTTTGGGACATGCAAAGAGTAAACCTGAACAGCTTGCAATTAGCATGAAAGCAGCACAGATGCAGGAGTGCCTTCACTGAGCACTATTCAATCAAGAAAAACATAAAGGATCTAGAAGAGAAACGTAGAAAAAGCTGTCAGAAGAGGCAGTGTCCACTGTCTTCTGCATGCCTTAAGCTCGATTCAGGTAAAACGAGTGACTGAAGAGCTCTGAGCACAATAAATTACCATCTAGAACACAACTCATGGTTTTGAGTCAATGTAAAAACTGGAAAACGAGATACTTTCAGAGGCAGTTGATACTGAAGCTTAATCTCATGTCCTGATGCGCAACAAGTTTCAAGAATAGACTTAAAGATGTAATATATCACACTGGAAACTCATACATCGTGTTTCAGCACAATTATTGCTAAATAATGATCATGAGTAACATAGGTAAAGGCTGGGGGGAGGGGGATGACGACCTAAAGGGGTCTTGCCAGTATCCTTAAAATATCAGCAAATTTAAGTCCTTTGATGCACTAGTATTTTTATTGTAAATGCGTTGCTAACCAGACAAGAGTACATGGGTTGCAAATCCTGTTCTCCATGTATTTTCTTTTAATTGAGCTGGCCTCAGTGAAGCTCGTATTCGTGCTCTGCTCATCTGAGCATGAAGAAAAAAACGTAAGTAGTAATGAATACAGTGACAGAAGTATTTCAACATCTTTATCTTCATGTCAAGGGCTTGACTTCAGCTGAGACCCATAAAATAATCCAAAAATGTATCAAAAGGTTTCAGTGAACTCCTCCTCAGGCACTGTGGCCTAAAGCAGACTGCTTCCTCTTTTCCAATTCCCAGCAAATACTGATACGCACAGGATATGTAAAGTTGCACAAAATGAACGATGGAGCCAACATTTCCTGTGTGTCCTGAGAAAAAGTATTAAAACAAACCCTTAGCAGTACTTCATTTTGTTGTGGCTTTGTTTTTTTGAAGGGTTTTTTTTTAAGCCTTCCTGCAAAACAAATAAAAATACAAAGAAACAGAATATTTGTCTCTCTCCTTAAAGAAGATCAATGGCTACAAAGGAAGAGCAGTTAAGGAGGCCTGATGATAAGCACCTTCATACCCAATTAGCTTGTTTTGCATCTCCAGCCGTACTAGATAGTCTTATAAAAGATAATCACCTCTTACTATGAATTTTGCCTAACCTACTTATAGACTTACACCATCACAAGCTACCACAAAACTACCGTTAGAAAAGCGGAAGGTGACAGTGGCTGACAGAGCCTTTGAAGTTCTGTAACCCTGTTAGAGCTTGCTGCCTTTTCCATCCCACCACACTGACATCCACCTGTAAACACAGCATGTCCTCCTCCTAGATGTCTGCCATGCGCAGTTCCTGAGAGAGGTGAGCAGTTTGCACTGGCCGGTTTCTGGGCCAGGTACCTAGGGAAGATGATCGACCATTAAGATTCTAGTAGTAAAATAAGATTTTCATCACATGGCATCTGCCATGATTTTTGCTTCTGACAAAACAAAAAACAACTACATTTTCAACACGAGAAAGGCATTACTCATTTGGGCAGCTCTCGTGGTCCTCCCCCAGCTCGAGGCAGGTATGATGATCCTCAGCTGCCACAGGTTTTTCACTCACTACCCCACAGAAAGGAGCAAACAAAAGTGCAGAGGACGAAACCAGCCCAAGCTGCTATCTGAAACAGCCAACGTGTCCCCAGATTTGTTTACACTTGTAGTTGCTCCCCTGGATATTTTGCATTTTCAGTACAGTCAACACGATTGCTCGGTGTATTCACACTAGCGCTACTCATAGCAAGAAAATCTCAGTAATTCCACTTTTTCTTTTGATCTATTTTTTGCAGGTGTTCTCATGCCGACATGATTAGTCTGAGAGCATACTTCTTTGTCTGAAAGTGATTCTGAGGCAAGACCAAAAAACCTTTATCACTGCAAGATCTGAAATACCATCAGTCTTAGGGACGTAATTATGGATTTTTTCTAAGCTATTTAAGATTCTTATGACAGATCATGACTAAACAGTACTAACCACTCTTTCATATCCAATTCAAACAACTTTTGTTATATGATCATGGAGAAAGCCAACATGTTAGACATCGTAACATATTCAGAAAGACAGACAGTTATGTTCCCATAGCGCAGAATCAGCTCTTCAATTATTCTTGATTACATCTATGCTGCCCAGCTGGAAATAGCTGAGAGCTGCATTTAGACTTCAGTAGGGGACATTTATTGTATGAATTATTTGCAAACTGTCAAATACCAGCGTTATGTTTACCTAGAATACATGTATCACCCTTACTCCATGCCTTCACTTTAACAGACATGTAATAATTCAGCTATTTGAAGGGTTGTCTCCAAATAGGACAGCTACATTGATATTCTGAAAGCTGTTTTTCCACTTCTCATGCCTTATTCTCTAAATAAATGATGTAAATGGAAGTCACTTATTAAATCCTTGAGAGAGACGCATTCAACATGAATCCAGGCAAGCAATATGGATATGAATATGGTGACAATTAACATTTCATACCTTGCTGATTCTGGACTAAAATAGGATCTGAAGCATTGGGGAGACAGAGAAAAATAGATATACTGGTTTGTTTTTTTTTTCCTTTTTCTCCATGAAAATCCAAGTATCCCTTGTTAAAAAAAAAAAAAACAACCAACAAAAAAACCCAAACCTTGTCAATAGTGAACACTTCTGTGGCCTCTATGTATTTCTCTGAAAACATATTCCTTATATGATCTCCATAAAACTCATTCTGTACTTAATCCATACTCCTACACACACAGATCACAAGATCTTTGAAGTTGGAAGGGATTTCTGGAGACTATCTAGTCCAACCCACTGTTCAAAGCTGGATCAGCTCTGACATCGATCAGGTTGCTCAGGGCTTTATCGAGTCAGTCTTGAAACCTCTAAGGACAGAGACTACACAACCTCTCTGGGACACTGCTCACTGCTTGACTGTCCTCGTGGTGAAAAAGTCACAAGGCACTGGGCACTGCCTGCGGTCTGGCACCTGGAAAGCAGCATCCTTCCCAGAGCTCTGCCTGAGCAAGGGCCTCTGCTGTGCCTGGGGTAGATGCTTCAGTTGCCGCTGGGGACCAGGCTCTGTGGTGGGTTACCGCCATAACTGACGAGTCCCACACTGCCTTCAGCAGGTTTATAGTCCTATTTTTGCAAACTATAGTTTCTAAGACATGCATCCTGGTTCCCACACTCTGGCAGTTACACAGCTGTAGCCCCAGCACGAGCTGAACATGTGCTTGATCCACCCTAACTAGGGGCTGACCTCTCCAGTAGCAATCTGGATCTGATGGTGCTATAGAAAGTCCCCAAAGCTCCAGAAACCAAACCACAGACTGCAAACACCATCCACAAGCAGTAGCTGGAGCCGGGACTCTGGCACATGCCCAGCTGTGGTCCCCAGGAGCCACTCAATGAGCAGACAGAGACCCGGCACATGCACCAGTGTGCTCCAGAGGGACACTCCTGCTCCCTGCACCACCAGGTACCTTGACTTGAGGCACCACAAAAACTCCCCACCTCCTCAACCCTTCCATCTGTGGGACCACCATCCCACCCAAACGTCTCCATCCCCCTGAGCTCCTGCATGACAACATCTCCCAGTGACTGGCGCTTGAGCTGAGGCTCCCAGTCAACCCGCAGGAAGCCATCGGTCATGGACTAGGGGTGAAATAGCCTTTACAGACAGGGAAAACTCACCAGACCATCCTCCTTCCCAGTGATGAGAAGGAGCCATAAATCCCCACTGCCCCAAAGTCTAACACAATCTGGCTCCTTCTACAGGGGCTCTCCTACCACTGCACTGCTCCCCTGGGCTGTCCCTACCCATCAAGCTGGGAGGCTGCGAAAACCGTCTCCTTCAGATGCAATGTTTCCTTAAACACCCACAAAACAGTTTGAAAATTAATCCAGCTAACCAGAGCGTTATAGGTGAACTTGTGAATTGTTTTTCAGCATTCTCCTAAACTGAAATCTTCAGCACAATCAGAAAAGTAAGTACATCTACTGCTGTGACCCTGCTAGAGTACAAGGTGAGAGGATGGGAACCTGAAGCGATTTTCGGCCACGTGCTGCACGAGGAAGAGGCTTCACAGCAGCAGCAGCCATGGAGGAACGAGGGCCCACAGAAAGCACATTGCAAGCAGTTTAAACTAGCTAACAAGACTCCTCATCTGAGAGATTTTATGAACATTACAGGGTTTCCTTTTCATTTTTCAGCAATATTTAAATCTAGAACCCAAATCAGACTGCAACATATTGAAGATCAAGAAACCAGAGCGGCCATTCTGTCCAGTTCCCCAGTGTTTACGGATACTCATTTCTTTGCTTTTAGCAGATCAGAATGGGCCTTCAGGTGAAGAATCAGTATTGAAGGTCTGGGACGAGAAATAAGATCATCATGAAATGAAAGGTCATTAACTAAGGCCAGACATAAACTTCTGACGACATATAGTTACGTACAGGTATGACGCTGGGTGAGGAAGGAAGCAGAGGAAAACTTGCTCTCGTGCAAGTCTTCGGGCAGAACATTTAGGTCCATCATTCATGTTAACAGCCTGTCAGATATGGTGGCTACAGACACGCAGTAATACCAGGGTACAAGTGCTACAAAATGTAATATTTGACCGCGTAACCATGGATATAAATGTTTTATGAGCTCCAGCAGCGCCTAAAGAACATATTGCAGATTGGGTGGAAGAGAAAATGATGCTTAAGGAAGGGGAAAGTGGGTCTTGAGCACTCAGGTCCTTAATCACTCAGCATGTGGAAAAAAACATCAAAACATTTCCCGATCATATGCTCATGACTGATTAACTGGGAACCAGGGAGGAGAAACACAAAGACTCACCCCTAAGAATTCCTTACACTTATCTTTATGCAAATTCAGCAGCAGGGGCATTTTAGATAGGTAAGCGAAACTAGATCTAAAAAGAAGATAATTACACAGACATTGAGCTTATACGGAGACCTCCTATAGATGCCCCAGCCCCTTGCTCAGTGTCCACACAAGGCTTATTCCAGGCCAAGAAATTTCCCAAGAAATACACACAACTCTGGCAGCTCTTCAGGTTGCTTTCATTGACATTTGCAGGCGGCTCTCTCATTCCCAGAATGCCAGTCTTTCTCCTGTAGTTTGTTAGCACGCATTGCTCGTTTCACTGAGGCCGTATTTTGCCACCTGAAAATTTAATTCAAGCTAGTTGATTTCTCCTAAAATTTAATTTCTCTCTAGTGAAACCAGCCACACTATACCAGACCATAAAAGCTTCACAAAGGAGGCCAACACCATCCTGACTTGCATGAGGGGGGCATCGCCAGCAGGTTGAGGGAGGTGGTCCTTCTTTTCTGCTCAGCACTGGTGAGACACAGCTGGAGTGCTGAGTCCAGCTCTGGGCTCCCCAGTGCAAGAGAGACATGGAACTACTGGAGCAGGTTCAGCAAAGGACCACAAAGACAGCTGAGGGTCTGGAGTGTCTGTCATACAAGAGGAGGCCAGGAGATCTGGGACTTTTCAGTCTGGAGAAGAGAAGGCTCAGGAGGGATCTCATCAATACGCATAAATACTTGATGAGAGGGTGCAAAGAAGACGGGGAGCCAGGCTCTTCTCCGTGGTATCTGGTGAATGGATGTGAGCCAATTGTCACAAACCGAAATAGCGGAAATTCCTTTTAAACATAAGAAAAAGCTTTTTTTTTATTGTGAGGCTGATTGAACACAGGCTCTCCACAGAGGCTGTGCAGTCTCCATCCTTGGAGATACTCAAAATCTAACTGAATGCAGCCCTGTACAACCTGCTTTAACTGATCCTGCTTGAGTAGAAGAATTAGACTGGATGATCTCCAGAGGCTCCTTCCAATCTTAACTATGCTGTGAGTCTGCATTCACTGTGCTGCCTTGTAGATATGTGTTCCACAATTGCTTGCACCACATGAAGATTTTTATTTTTAACATATATGCTTCATTATTGCTTATAGAATCAGGCTAGAACTATAGCAGTATAGTACAGTAAGTTCAAAACTGTGTTCATTCATGAAAACTGTTCCAGAAGCTGAACATGACTGTACTTTCAGATGGTGCAGAAAATTCGTGTTTCACTAGTACTTCTTCAAGCCTCAATTGCTTATACTTGCGAAAGCATAACCAGGAAGCCCAAGAGCACCAACACCAAAGTTTCCTCCTTGCTTGGCAATGTATTCACTGTAACACTCATCATAGCCTCTACACCGTATAACTGCCATAGCCTCTACACTACGTTCCTGTGGGGGAAAGAAAAGGGGTCAAATCCCTCACTACCACCTAATTGTACACTTACACTCATTCTGCATCCAGGAGTACCCAGGGAAAAGCGTCAGGAGACTAGCTTGCTGCTACGGCTGATAAAAGTGTATGTTGCAGCCAAGTAATACACTGTCCCTTACATTATATTCTGTTAAATGGTGGGATAGCTGGGCTGTGCTTTCTGGGTAGCGGCAGAAACTGGAGAAAGAGGAGATCAGTTTAGAAGGTCAGTAGCACCTGAGCTGAGCTAGCCTGCATCCAGAGCATTGGATTCAAATTGTCAAATTTTTGCCTATACTACCTGAAAATTCCATCAAGGAGTGCGTTAAAAGTCATACCATTTTAAAAACAAAAGGGCTGTGTATTTTTAGGATCCAAATTATGGCAACATCCAAGTTAACTCTACAGTGACAAGTCCTACTGAACACCCTCTCCTCCGCATGTAGTGGGTGCTCAATAGCACCTCTGGCTAAACGAGGTCTAGGTGTGCCCAGCTAAGCATGTCTGAAAATGGGTAATAAATCCAGGCTTCTACATGATTGACAAACAGGCTTTTAGGTCTATCAAAAATACCAGTGTCTTCCTTACCACTGACACCGACTTCATCCATTGGTAGCAGAAGGCGGAAACAACACATAATTTACGGTTTTCAGCAAATATCATTGTGACAAGCTGTCAAAGGTAGAACCAACTTAGTTTTTGAAAGCTATTTGACACATAGAAAGACTAACAACTTCCTTTTAATGAAATCCAAATTTAGCTTTAATAATTGGAATTTGTATAAAAAGGAAATTGTCTTCCAAAGCAAAGACTGGCACTGGTTCATGTTGTCAAATTTGACAGCATGAAATCATAGAACAAACGACGAGATTCTGCAGCTGCTAAATACTGTCAAACACACTTTACAAGTTTTATTCTTCTAAATTCATTAATATAAGGTCCTGTTTCTGCAAGGAATGGCCTCTCTTCCCAACGTACAATTTGGACAAAAAAAAGACAGCTCTGAAAGATTCCTCACCGTTGGTGAAACGGCTTGCTGTTCTTTCGACATTTCAAAGTTCTGGTCTGCACACAAAGCTGTACCAGAGCCCTGCAGGGTTGACAATAGATGGGAAACAGCTAGGACAGTTTACGAGCAAGTTCCTACAGGTGTTCTGCATGAGAGACTGTATCACCGCACGCACCCACAGCCACGGTACAAGCTAACCTGGCTGATTTCATACTGAAGCAGATGAGAGCAATCGCAATCCACCAAGGCAGCTGAGCAGCCGACTGTGACCTTCTGCTGGCAGTGAACGGCTAGTGAGAAGTAATGTTTTAAACTACTCCAGCTACACCTACTGGATTTCATTTTCCTATCTATAAAGAAAAAAATATAAAGTAAATTTGTGTAACAAATGTTGTGTGTGTGTGTACTCACATCAGTATAAGCCTGACGCCGGTTAAATTGCTGTAGCTGTGTGGCTAGACACCCAAGTTAGCACATATTTTCAAAAATGTAATGAAAACCCAAAATATGATTAATATATAAATTAGGCACAAATCCTTTGAGTAATTATACTGCACATAGATTATATTTAATATTAGAATGGCAAAAAAGTGTTATACAAATTAAAAAAAAAAAACAAAAGTCCTTTTCATTGTTAAAGAGAGAGAACTAAAATCAATTTGACAATAAAAACAAAGGCACTTTGAGAGAAGTATGTGCTAACAAAACTTATTATTAAACTATTTAACTATTTTTTTGCTGCATGTTCCATCTGATTCGTTGAAAACCATTTACAACCAAATGTTTCAAAAGTCAAAAATGTAATTACATTCAAGGCAACTATGGTGAACTTGAGTGGTGTTCTTGCCGTTTTTTATAACAACCCACGTCAGTTGGACACAGCAAAGAAACAAGTCCTGCTCCTTACAGTCATTCTGCTCAAGACTGTCTCAGATAATTCACTTGCCTTGACTAGGATTGTAGACACAGCATACATTTTTGCAGACCTCATCACAGCAGTTTACTTCGGCATCTACAAACTCTATTCATTTCTGCCTTCAGACATCATTGTGGATAATATGACTGCTCCTAGACTCTCCCCAATGAAAAAACACCAGTGCTGCTTCAGATCAGTTAACATAGAAAATGACTGCAATCACCCAGGTCCTACCAGTGCTCCTCTGCTCCCAAGCTCTAGCAGGATTCTCACAGTAGACATCTCTCTCTCTATTCCACTGGCACGGCAACTCAATCTGGTGTCCTGAGAACACCTTGGACAAGTCATGCTTACATCCTGTGACAACGTGGTCACAGCAACAGAGTGGGTAAAACACTATTTCAATATAGCTTAGACATAAAGAATTCATCTGTGACACTAATACAGAATGAATGACATTCTTGTGAGGATTTAAAAAATGGGAAAACATAAAACATAGAAGAATAAGAGTTAAAATTAAAAACTCGAGTTTAATGCTTTAAACAGAATTCATAGATGGCAAATAAAATAAATCTTACCATAAGCACTTAAAATCAAGTAAGGTTTCTTGGTCTCTGCCAGGTAAGAACCCGAGAAGGAACACGGATTCGGTTCCAAAGGAATGTGGGTTTTTAATTATTTTATCATTAATACAAAACTACCTTCTTCTTTAGATAGCACTTGTGTATCGTTATCACTACGTTGTATTTATTTTTATTTGGATCAAGATATATGTTACTTTTATAAAGTCATCTTTTCCTACGAAAGATGAGCATGTCTATTCTCTGTTCGTGATCGTGCTTGCTTTCTGAGTTCTGCATATTAAAAGCATAGATTATTTATTACTACTTCAAGTCATCTCATCTCCTAGTGGCACAATTAAAGTCATGTTGGGCATACGCTATCTATACACTTTTTACTTCTATTTGGTTAAGTTGCTGCATCTATTCTTATAATACTCCTAATGCTGTCTTATATTAAGACCTATTAATTAAAACTAAATGGCAGCTGCACAGTACTTTTTGGAGCTCCAAAATACTCCAGTTACTGGAGAAAACACTTCAGCTCTTGCATAGTACTTCAATATTCAGCCTCATAAAGAGCCATGCAGGAAATCAATGCTTTGTTCATGCTACACTTAGTGGGAACTAGAGCTATAGGAGAAGCAAAATACTTTCAAGGTCACCCAGTAAGAAACTGGAGAGTCTCCTGAATTCCCAGTCACAGACCCGTTAGTAGAAGGCACGTTGAGTATTTATTGGTAGCTCATGTTTCTCTCCATTGTAACATCACATTGAATTCTAAGCAGTCTTTGCCAGCTCTGTACCCACAGTCCTGACTGAAATGCCAATGTTGCCCTAAGGGTTATTTTTATACCTTCTTTAAGTGTCCATTAACACAGATTCTGGGGCAAGACCTCCTCCTATGCTATAGGTCCCTACTGCACAGGACAGGCATCTAGGAACTGCTTCCAGCTTCTTGATCCTGAGAAAGAGGACTTTGCTCTGACACATAACTGCTGCCAAGCACCATGCTGCACCACTGACACAAGGAGTGGAATTCATCTTGCCTATCTTCACACACCTACACAAAAAAAACCTATTATTTCTATCTGAGCAACTCACTCTAGGCTCGTTTGGTAGTCAGTGTAGAGAAACAGGGACCTTAGGATGAGATGAATAGCACTCCACAATGCCCATTCCTCTCCAGTGATTATCAAGGAGAATTTAGGATGACTAACTCATATGAAGATTTCAGATATAAACAGAGAGTTATATTTGTTAAGCTGAATCCCATTGATGGTTTCTAAGTGAGAACATAATAGCACAGGTTTTGATTGGCATCTGGCATAGATAACTGCTGGTTTTGGCTGGGATAGAGTTAATTTTCTTCACAGTAGCTACCATGGGGCTATGTTTTGGGTTTGTGCTGAAAACTGTTGATAATCCAAAGGTGTTTTCACTATTGCTGACCACTGGTTACACAGAGCCAAGGCCTTTTCTGCTTCTCACCCCACCAGTGAGTAGCTGGGGGTACACAAGAAGTTGGGAGCAGATATAGCTGGGACAGCTGACTCCAGTGGACTAAAGCGATATTCCATACCATATGACGTCATGCTCAGCATATAAAGCTGGGGGAAGAAGAAGGAAGAGGAGGATGTTCGGAGTGATGGTGTTTGTCTTTCAAAGTAACCGTCAAGCTTGGTGGAGCCCTGCTTCCCTGGAGATGGCTGAGTACCTGCCTGCCAATGGGAAGTAGTGAATGAATTCCTTGTTTTACTTTGCTCATGTGCATGGCTTTTCTTCTATCTATCAAACTGTCTTTATCTCAACTCATGAGTTTTCTCACTTTTACTCTTCCAATTCTCTCCCTCACCCCACTGGGGAGGAGTAAGTGAGCATCTGAGTGGTGCTTAGTTACTGGCAGGGGTTAAACTATGACAATAACATACCTGGAATATTTGCAGTCAGATTGGCTTCTTTTATGGTGGCTGAAGAGCCAGAGGAATGTCCTTTCTCAGGACAGCCTGACCTTTAACATTACATACAGTAACAGTCATCGGCTACTTCTCTCAGCACTGTGAGGTTTAAGCAAGAACCAGCACTGCGCCAGCCTGAAAGACAGTCTCCCTTCAACACTTCATATCCAGGATCAAGTTTCAGACAAAACACTCGGCTTTTACAGCCCTCGATGGGGATTTGAACCTTCTCTCAATCTGGCTAGAAATTACACATATCCCTGGATTAAATAATCTCTTAGACAGAAAGTTTTAGACCTTCCCTCCAATGCTGTGAGAGGAAGCCTGATCAACAAACAGCTCCCAGGCTGACCATCAGTAGTTCTGCTATGGATTCAGATGGGAGAAAGACTGAGAAAAACAAAAACTCTCATTTAAGTGGCTATTCACTGATACTGTAGGTGCTCAATGGTTGCCCCCTTCCATAGCGCCTAATGCAAACCGAATCCGCATTTATCCAAACCAGAATCTTTTGCCTTAGGGCAGTGTAGATACATACTTATCACGTCTCCCCAGTTACCAGGCTCATAGGCTGTCCATCCTGGATGGAGGCAAGGAAAAAGATGCCTATTAACAGGATACCCCACCACAGCAGCCAGGAACTGAAAACCCACCAGCTGGAAACACCTTGACACGGTGTGGAAGCAGCGCTGGCACCCCAGGGCAAGGAAGAGCTTTTCCCACCTCCTGGCAGGGACTGTGGAGGAAACAGTCCCGTTCCCCACTCGGGGAACATGTACAACCGTATTTTCTCCCCTGCTTACTCGGTCCTAGCCATCTCAACACAAATGCCGAGTTCTCTTTGACCCCTGCCACTCCTCCTGTTCCTGTGAGACGGAGGCGCAAGTTGCCATTAGCTTACACACCCTATTTTTAAAATCGGTACTGCTTTCCGATTTTTTCAGGTCAAGCCAAGCTGCCCACGAGTCTCTTGATGTTCCATATGCCGCTGAAAGCTGGAGAGGAAAAAGGGCAAGTGAACACTGGCAGAGATCAAGTGGGAGTAGTTGTTGGTATTTCAGTGCCATCGCATGTGGCTGAAGATCAAGTCATTCTCAGCCAGCTCTTCCCTAAAGGAAAGTGTCTCTTTTTAAAAATCTTTACACATAAATCGCTAGAGAATACATTGCATACCAAAAAGTAAACGCTGGACACTGGAGGAGTATGTTGTGTTTTCCACTTACAAAATACAGAACTCCAATCAGTGAAAATGATAAATACTTAGCACACTGGAGTCCATCTCCATTTTTTCTTCATGTGTATGTGGCATGAGGGAAGGGATATATGGACTCCTAATGTTGTGAACTGAAGTCACTGCTGCTGTCATTGGTTAGATCTGCAAAGGAAAAGGCTGTTTTTTCAGTTGGCTGCAGTTGAAATCTCCTGAGAACAGCTGCTGTCATTTGAGTTCAGGCCAAGATGGAAACATTTGAGAAAAACAACTGATCTTGTGAATTTCCCACCACTTGGAATTGAGCATCAGACATTTTGTAAGTAGAGAAGTTCCAATTCAGGCAGGAAATTAAACCTACTGAAGCACCCATCTACTCATCACCTGTGTCGTTCTCTCACTCACACCTCATTTCCAGGGTCCAGGATCTCCAGAAAGCTCCATGATTCAAAAGAGTGGCCAAAAATCCTGTCCAGGATCTCCAGAAAGCTCCATAATTAAAAATGGTAGCCAACAGCCAGGACCAGGACCTCCAGAAAGCTCCATGATTCAAAACGGTGACCAAGAACCACTGGCAATTGTTGGCCACCATTTCGAATCATGGAGCTTTCCAGGGATCACAAAGAATCTTGCACTTCAAAAGTAAAAGCTCACTTGGCAGGAGCTAGCTTTCTCATAGATTAGCTGAAATAAGGACTTTTGAGTCTCACAAGATATATACACTATCACTGCCTTCTGCTTCAAGTCTTCAGGTTTGCCTTTTCTGATTCAAGGACACAGAAATACACTTAAAATGAACCCTAGTAAAATAAATCACTATCCTACGTACCCAGCTTTCCAAGTCTGATGATGAAGCGCACACGACAGATGTTAATCGTGCCACTTAATGCATGGCTGGCTGAATGCTGTGGCAATGCGGGTGGTTTAAAACTGAATATAATGCCAACCTACAGCTGCAGAAGTAACTGAACTCTGCAACTGCTTTAACAGCAGATTTTATTATTTTATTATTTGTGTGGACTTACTCAGATAGCAGAAAGATCTACTTAAAATGACCTCATACCTAAAAAGTATTAACCAAGCATTCAAATCACTACTGGAGAATCATAAGACAAGTTTTAAGATCTAGTACTTGGTAGTGCTAAAAACCAAAGATTATATTTGAGACATCTGAAGAACTCTGTATACTGGCTTGAATGTATTCCTCTATTTTTGCTCTTCGAAAACTCTCTTTTGAAACCTTTTGTTATTGAAAATTATTCACATTGAAAGATCCGCAAGTAATTTTCACTTCAAACAAAATTTTCCAAATTATCTTAAATTTGAGTTATGTGGATGATTAGAATGCATGATATACTACTGCTCCCTCACTGAATGAATGTAAATCTGTAAGGCAGGGTTCCAGTGTGAATGACTGTGATAAATTCACATTAAATATTTGTATTAAGTATTAGCAACTATTCCTTTAAATATGCAGTCTGCCCAAAGAATCCTGTAAGTAAAGGTGCATGGAAAACAAAAATAAAACATTTATAAATACAGTGAAAATTTAATTTGGTTTTAAATTATAACGAAAATGTGTTGAAGATGTTTCTTTTTCTAGTTCATGGGGTACTCAGCAGATGTTCAGTGAAGAAATGCATTTGAAATAGGAAAGAATGTAACACTTCTTCAGTATTCCAAGTGGAAAACTACAAAAGGGTTATGAGCTATGTAGATATTCCTTCTCCTGTAAATGCTATCCTATATTATGCACCTACAGATGCTAACACTGACATTAAAGGAATATCTACCTTAAAAGTTAAAAGCAGCCATAAGCTTCTGCATTTCGAATACAGGCAGCGTTCTGCGGGCAATGCTGTGCCCGCATCAAAAATTTAAGTGATTTAAATGATGAACTCAAGTTCTTTCTTGGCTATAACTTTGTGCACTTGCAAAAAATGCCAGAAGACCATGATTTGACCACAACCGGCCAAGAAATGCAGTTTTACATCCTATGGACTAGATGGCAATAGTAGAGTACAACTAAACTTTAAATTTCAAATCATATTATACCATAAAAATTTACTTCAGAACTGCCCAACTGTATCTGAAACCTAATAATTTCAAACACAGTGGTAGGTAAAATCTTATTTCCTTTCATTAAAGTTAAGTCATTAATATTTCTGCGATAACTACAGTGCATCAGAACTGAGCACATTAATCTGACCAGTCTCCTGACATGCTTTTAACTTTTCAATTGCTTTCTTTAAAAACTGGCTAATGTTAACTGTATTATAATAGTCTACGAGTATATCGGTTTTATTGTTTATATCACTGAATTCAAAATAACAAGAGGATATCTTGTTTAGAAGTATTAACAGAAGAAAGTATTTTCAAAGTCAGTAGCAATTAATTAGATTAATTAGGCATAAACGATCACAATGAAATAGGTGACTATTTTAGTAAAAAGCTACGATATTTGATGCTATGATTGGTTTGGCGTGGTTTTTTGCATTTGTTGTCAAAATATCAAGTGATTTTCTATCAGGTAATTTCACACGCAGTTCTGCATTGTGCACTTTTGCGAATAACAAAAGTTTGTCTGTTTCAGACACAGTATCCTTAAGTAAGAGCTAAAACTTAAGAGATTTGGATGGCAGCATATAAAATTTGAGGGAGGCTCTGTCTTCAAAGTGTGTGATCAAAGTCCACCAAAATCAGCTGGAGCTTTTGGTAGACATGGCAAGCAGGACAGATCATGTAACAGGTACTTGAGGTTCAAATACACTTTTGCTCAATTTGACACAATGGCAACTATGGAGAAAAAACTGAGAAAAATATACAGAAAACAGTATCAATTTGTTTTTTCTAGACTGATTAGAAATATGTAAGTAATTTACATGGTTTGACTCAGTGACCTGTATCATAACCCATCAATACTAACTGCGTTGGTAATGGATAACATTCATAATCTTTTCATTTAACTCAATATTCTGTAGAAATAGACTCTTCAAATGAATACCTGAAAGTGCTTTCAAAATATTATTTAGAAATAATTTTGAATTCAATATTATTCATTACCATATCAGCTAAGTTCATACTCCCCTTTTTCTCCTGAGGGTACCGACATATTCCTCTCCTGAGTGGGCTTAAACTCATAGCCATTAGCCTATCCTCTCACACACTCTCTGCAGAATCACCATTTCCTGGGTTTTATGAAATATGCAGCCAGGAAAAGAGACGTCAATATGATCATGTGTTTTTATTGTTGCTAACAAAGTCAGTAAGTTTACTATTTTAGGCTTTTTGTTTTCTTTTTTAATTGGACTGAAATAAAGTGAAGGTAAAGCAAGGAAGTTCACTGAAGAACTAAGTTACTAAATTTTAACACATCTTTACATTCCTTATTTGCAAATAAGCTGGTGGCCACAGGGTTTTCTATTCATTATTTAAGAAGCCAAAAGCACGTTGCCTCTGCACTGCACATGAAAACAAAGGGTGAAATTTCATTGCAGTCACTGGCTTTTAACACTTGCCAAGCACGGGTCAGTGCGTGGAAACGGACCCTTATCAAGCACTTCAATGGTTGTTACCAGCAGGAAATCCAAAGCTCTGTCTTCAGACAGTTTGTTCAAGGCTTTGGACCTGCACCCAGTGTAACACCACAACCCTGAAGGTCACCAGAAGCGCTTTGCTTACGCTTCTTACAAAGCAAGGAAGGCCTCACGTACAGCACCACCCTTCCTTCAGCACCATCCTTCCTTCAGGACACCACAACAAAGAACAGAGGACCGAAAAGTGAACAGGGAAGCTGCTGGAGTTCAATGTAACCGAGCTGATGCTTTCTTTAATATTCACTCCTGTAAGTCACTTCGCAATTCCAGAGTTTTAAAACTCAGGATTACTGACAGCAGCCAGGGCCAGCATGCATGACAAGCTGAGATGTCAGTCTACGTGCAGTCAAGGCTGGCTTGCAGGGCTTACGTGATGGGGCATGCTTTTGTAAACGCAAAAGCAAAACAGAAAGAGACCAATTTTTCCCTCCTTACTCGATTATGAAAAAAAGAATCTAATAATATTTTTTAATGCACAAGGTAAATTAAATAGGAGCTTCCCAACCACTTAAAAAGAACTCCCCATCTATACTTCAGACTTAATAAGCACATACTAGTTAGCAGGTAAAAGAACAGCAAATATGTTATTTCAGTGTTAGCAAATATTTAGATGTTGTTGTTATTTCAATCACAGGTCTAAATGATTATCTGTTTAATCCTATTTCCCAGCAGTAATGTAACATGGATAGGCTTATTTATAAATTTTTTTTTAATGTAACTAAGGAATCAGGGTACCCAATTATAGTCTTTTAAAAGGGAACAGGTTTTCAAACAGTGCCAACCTTGAAAACCCTCTAAGATGTTTCATCTAATAACTGTCATATTTCAATGGCAGTTTTTAAAACCGTGCTTAATAGGCACAATTTTTTTCAATATTGATGAACAACTATGAAGTGCTGGTCTGGAAATTGCTAAAGGAATGCGAAGAAACACTAAACCGAATTATTTTGAACAGATATTGCAATTATGTGATGAAGTGAACCACATGAAAATTAAACCTACCATGCTAAAAACACAGGCATGTTTCAACTGAGAAGAAACACAGTAACATCATATTTAAAATAGCTAATGGTAAACAGCAAAATGCTGTTGAATTGCATTTACAGTAGGTAAATGACAGTTACACTTAAAAAGATGAGCAAAGGATGATTCATCCTAACTTATGTCCTGCTTTAACTGATTTTAAATTCTAGACCAGTATTTTTCAACTCACTGATTAATGACATACTAGTATGGCACAGGAGTTTCAAACACTTAGCTGACAAAGAGATGTACAGTTAGGTTAAGACATTACAAAACTTTTTAACACTATGGATCTTCTATTTTTAAGTAAACACACATTTTGTCCTTACACCTAACTCCCACATACCAGATCTTCTATACTGAGAGGGGTGCTATTAGCTGTGCAGAATTCAGCAAAAAACAGCATCTAAAAAGCAGTCGCAGCTGGTAGAGACTGGCATATTCTCAAGTACAGGTTTGCAAAACAACTACGGGAACTTCCCGGCTACTGAATCTGTATGACTATGGGACAAACCTCCTTGCTGACTCTGCAATTTCAAAAGCATTCAGATGTTGTACGAATCTCATTCGCTGTGCAGAGACCATGAGTGTTTCAGAGAACATGGAAAAAAGCTTCTTCAGTACAGTTTATTCGTGCTGACGTATCTTCTGCTATCACCCCTGGAACAAGTGTTTTTTTCTTTTGTCCAGAATGACCATGAAGTTTCTGGGTATTAAAGGTTATCTCCCTCCTCTGTCTGCGGAGCTCAGAGACAATGAGTGCTTCAAAGGAGAAGGAACACAACTCCACACAACCTTCTCCTAAAATAGAGGACATCAAACAGACAGGGCAAACTTCTGCCAGTTTTAGAAGGAGCTACTAAAGGAAGCAAAAGCTTCTCCAAACAGAAGTCAAAAAAACAAAAAAGTCAAAATGTGACAGATCTTATTGATCATACCATTTTAGCCAGAGCTGTGGATGCCCCGGATGCTGGGTGCTGTAGGTGTTAGGCAGTCACAAAAGCACAGCCCCTGACAGCTGATTATCCAAGTACAGGGCACGCCACAACACACGGACACTAACAGATGGGAGAGCAGAAGGAAAGAATGAGTCAATATTGGTCCGTGTGTCAAAAGAGCTGGCACTTGAAGCCCCAGGTAAAACTGCAAGCCCACCGGGGGATAGTCACACAACAAGGAAGAGCAAAACTCGTAACCACTTTTGGAAGGGTGATTAAAGTACTCATTAGTCTGGGCATGCAATGTTTTATTCTGATCTAAGTAGTACATGTGACTTTAGCCAGGTCTCGGTATCATGCATTTGAAGGAAACGACTATCAAAGACAGAGGTAAATTTAAGAAAACTGAAAAGAAAGAAGAATTTAAGAAAATACGGGTCACATCAGGCCAGTGGCAAGAGCATCCTTTGAGGAATTGACTGTTTTTTCTAAACAAAAGTAGACGCAGTTGATCTAAATTTTGATAAAGCATTTGATATGGAGTCAAATGGGAAATCATCAGTTAAACTGAAGAAAGTTTCTTCAGCAACCAAGCCGAAGAAAAGGCAGGAATATATTTATCTGAGAGGGGTACTATCAGCCAAAACCACGGACGACTAATCAAGTTTCACAGAATTGGGATTAGGATTGCCTGTATTTATCATTTATCTCAATAGTCTTTGCACAAGAAGTGTAATTGTGATGAAGAAGTTTTCCAGCGATTCAAATTCAGGAGGTAAGGTCAATTAAGAGAAAGATTGAACTGTACACAAAGTCAAATGATCTTGAGTAACACAATAAGATTACATTCAGTAGTACAAAATGTAATGTCAGGCAGCTACAGATTAATAACATCTATTACAAGCTACGAGTTCATTACCTGGAAACGAGTGAGGAAAGAGAGAGAGACCAACCGGCTCAAGTCTGGTCGTTCATCACAGCATGACTGTGAACAACAAATGCAATCCCAAAAGATGGTAAATATAGTGCATTTCTGATAGAGATGGGAGAACTCTACCATTGTACAAGGCTCTCTCAAAACCTCACCAGTACTGAGAAAAGCTGTGGACAACCCAGTGAGAGACTCATGATGTACTCAGCTTAAAATGTTCTTTTTAATACTGTTATAGAAACAGGCAGCCAAGGATGGCCTGCAAAACTGTATTTGACCTCTTGTTAAAGCACTTTGGCAATGTTGTACACATCATTATCTTAAATAATTCATATGTTGTAGGTATTGTAATTATATACGTGTCAATGTTCCACCTAAAGGCCTTCTAAACTCTCACTAATGCAAGATGTATTAAACAAAGACAGAAAACAGATTAATGAGAGAGGAAGCAGTGGCGTGGGATGTTTTACTGTACAAGTGGTACAGGAATGCTCCCCTCACTTTGTAAGGTTTACATGCCAACAAGTTACAGTTTGTAATTAGCAATAATTCCTTGTGGTTGGTCCTTAAGAATTCAAGGATTTATGTACTTTAAAAATGTAATGAATTAGAAAAGTATATCAGGTAAATGTGTAAAAGCAGAATATAAATCTGGAATGAAGAGAAAAGAAAGGCACCACTGGAATGACCAGAAGAAAAGCGTAAGAGGAATGAACTTCCCTACCTCCCAGAGACCCTCCTCAACTGCAGCGACTATTTCAGCCTAGCTCAGATGATGAATGTCTGTAAATTGCCTATCTTGGTAGCCGCCCACTGAAATTCTTGAATTTTAAGAATAAATTACATCTCTGTCCACGGTCTCCCTCTCCCTATATCTGTAGGAAGAGGGGAGAGAAAAAAAACCTAGTGGAACATCCTGCTGGAGAAAAAGCCGACCAGGATGACCGGAGAATGGAGCCTGCCTGAGCAAAGGAAACCTAAAGAGCTCACAGTGCCATCCAAACAACTTTGCAAGAATGTAACACCGTCTTCTTTAACTACATCGGAGTGAAAAACATGGAGTAAAAGAGCTGAATAAGAAACATATAGACACTGGTTAGGAAATAAATTAAGGACGGAATTTATAATATCTAATTGTAAGACTAGATCTGAGAACTGATCTCTTCTAGCTGGCATCTGGAGGCCTTGTGTCAGAGGAACCCTTTTGCAGAGATCTGAATAGATACATGTATGCGTACAAAAAGCATCACTCCTCCTAACATATCTGAAAATACTGAGTCCTCCTCTGCAGCTGAATACTGGAAAACGTAATTTTTAACCAGTTTCTAAAAGCATCCTGTGACTAGCACAAATAAAAGTTACAGAGCTACAGAATGGCCAGCCTCTTGTATTTTACTCATCTGCAAGTATATAAGCAGCCATAAGTACACTGGGAACATCACTGAACTCACCAAATATTTAGATTGAGCTTTTCAGGTCAGGTAACAAACACTGCACAGAAGATCCAAATCAGACCATAGCATGCAAGAGGAGGAGGACAGACAGAGCATGGGAAACACCAACAGAACTACATGGTTACTCAATTCAGATATAATTATTACCCTTCCGATTCAGATGTGTGATCATCTTTTAATTGCTGGTCCTTCAAAGCGCAAACGCATATAAAATCATGAGGAGATATTTTTATCAGTTATCTGAATTATGTAGTATCATCATGATACCTGAATTATAAGGGAAGCTGCTACTAAAAGCCATTTTCATAGATTCATAGATTTCTAGGTTGGAAAAGACCTTAGAGATCATCCAGTCCAACCGTCCCTAATCCCCATTAAACCGTATCCCTAAGTAGATCATCCACCCTATTCTTAAACACATCCAGAGATGGAGACTCAACCACCTCCCTGGGCAGCCTATTCCAGTGGCTGACAACCCTTTCAGAGAAGAAATACTTCCTAACATCCAACCTGAATCTCCCTGACTAAGCTTATACCCATTTCCTCTTGTTCTATCACCCATCACTAATGTAAAGAGCCCTTCCCCCACCTCCCCACCATCCCTTCTCAAGTATTTGCAGGCTGTAATCAGGTCTCCCCTCAGCCTCCTCTTCTCCAGGCTAAACAGCCCCAACTCCCTTAGCCGCTCCTCGTAAGTTTTATTTTCCAGCCCCTTGACCAGTTTAGTCGCCCTTCTTTGGACTCACTCCAGGAGCTCAATATCTCTCCTAAAGCGAGGGGCCCAAAACTGGACACAATATTCACATAAAAACACCATGCTGCAGTAGCTGTAATCCAAATTATGACCCAACAATATAAAAAAGTAGGAATTTTACAGAGGAATCATTATACGACAAGTATCTTTCAAAACAAAACCAAGATTTATTTGTGAATGTGTGCATGTATTCACTTATATATGGTTTTCTTTCAAATAAAGATTCAAAAGAGCAGCAAGCAATCCAACTGCTATACAGCGGGAACTAATGTAGGAAGACCTTGTCAGTACAGCATACAAAAACATCATCAAACTAGTGCAAAGAGAAGTGGGCAGTATCCATATTGACCACTTGATGTTTAGCACACCAGTTCTCACCTGGAAGAGGCACACCAGCTTTCCATGGACTGGAGGAACTCCAGCCCTGCTTTTGTAGACAGCTGTCAAGACATTGGCTCCAGCCGTTTGACTCTGTGAGCCTGCACACGTGTCTCCAAGGCAGCTTCCATGTAAGGCTGCTGTTCTAGATCTGCCTGCCTTGGGCTGAAAGCCTGTTGCTCACTGGCTTTATTCAGAAAGGTACATGTAACATCTCTGACAGAAACATGGACAGTGGGATTAAGCGGACCCTCAGCAAGTTTCCTGACAACACCAAACTGTGTGGTGATTTAGATTAGATCAAAGGAAGAAATTCTTCCCTCTGAGGGTGGTGAGGCACTGGAACAGGTTGTCCAGAGAAGTTGTGGATGACCCATCTCTAGAGGTGTTCAAGACTAGGTTGGATGAGGCTTTGAGCAACCTGGTGTAGTGGAAGGTGTCCCTGCCCATGGCAGGAGGGTTGGAACTAGATGATCTTTAAGGTTGCTTCCAACCCAAACCATTCTATGATTCTATGACATGCTGCCAAAGTTCTGAAAACTTACATATTAGAGGTTTTTTATAATTTGTTGACGCATATTAAGAAATGCACGTACAGGAGATTCATGTTAATTCAGCTTACGTATTTCTTGATTTCTGAGTTCTCACACTTGGAAACCTAAAGTTATCTTTAGTTTTTTAATAAATTTCTATGTGGAAAAAAATACAGATTTTTTTTCTAGGAACTCAACACTTGCACAGTACAACAAATAAACATGTATATGTGAGCACACAGGCACACACTTGGAGCCACAAAGCGCCATGTTCACCTCATCTAGTTTTTGGGGTGCAGAATGCAGCCATCGCATTGCAGTTGTTACCCCAGTCTCCTTTACCAGCCAAACGGGCACTTTCAGGCTATGAGTCATTTCATCTTAGCATAAAGGTAAAAAAAAAATAGGTTCTTCAAGGGTGTGATTCATCTGTCCTGTTTCTCTCCATTCCCCACACAGGGAGCCTTGGGTGACTAACTCAAGATGTAGACGTCTACATTTTGCCATATGAATCCCACTCACAGTCTGTAATTTCCCAAGCAAATCATGCTAGAGCATGAGATTTCAAAACTGAAGAAGGGAGGTAACGGAGACAATTTCCTTCTCCTCCCCCTACCTGTGCAAAGTTAATTATATATGTTGCCCTTGTATTGTGTGTGGTCGCTGGAGAGATCTGACAACATACCTTGAATTGTAAGACTATCAAAATATTTTCCAAGTACTACTTCTTTCTGATACTCAAGTTGAAAGTTATTACAAAGCCAAGAGAAAGCTCACAATGAATATCACACTTTCAGGGAAGGAAGGAGTTAGATGAAAAGATAATTCAATTGACTAGATGAAAATTGGTTCAAAGGAAAGAAATCAGCATGCCACAAGGTCTGGGCATCTCAAAGGACAACCTAGATTCAGGCAATCTGAAAAGAAGGAAAAAAAGGGAGTTAATTTCTATTCTCACAAACAACTAGAGCCAATCAAATTTTCCTAGATTGATTTATAAAAACAAAGGAAGAAGCAGGGGTCCCTGTACCTGCTCTGAATATTAATTTGAAAACTGTAGTGTCCACATGACCCTGAGGATGAGCAATGCTGAAATTCCAGTGGTCCTGGAAATCACTGGGTGGGATTTTTAATCTTCCCTGGAGGCAGCAGCAAGGGGGCGAAGAAAAAATAGGAGACCAGAGAGACCCAGAGATAGGAAGAAGAAATAACACGAGGTGATTGCGTGGGGAAAAGAAAGAGTATGAGGCAGTTCAGTGGAAGCTGGGAATCATCAGATTTTTATTTACAGTGGGGAAAAGAGATTTCTAATTCTGCTACCCGGAACGTGGTCACTCCAGAAGTAGAGGCAGGGTCCACTCAAGCAGCTTCACCTACAAGAAATTAAATGTCACTCCTACTCCTCATTTGCCTCTTCTGACTTTGATGCTTTTCTCTTGTAATTTCCACTTTTCTGAGCAAAAGTACAACTACTTGCTTTTCTGAAATATTTACTGTTGTTGCTGAGTTTAGTGTACAAAGTCAACCCAGGTGATGGACACTAAACATACTACTTTCACAGAGGCAGAATATCCAAAAAGAGCAGAGCTGCACACAGAAATCTTTGAAGTACTTAAAAACAAAGACAAATCTCAGGATCCCAAGCAACGGGATGTCTTCCTCAATAGCCTGCAAGCTTCTGTTTGCAGAAAGGTGTCAGATGAAAGGAGAGATCTCTATTGGTGAGTATTTTCAGTTTATGACTTTGGGAGAACTGCTGTCACCGAGTTAATAATATTAAAACATTGTATTAGATATTAGTACATTACCTACAAATATACTTTACAGAAGTACTGGGCTACTGCTACATTCCACTTACACAAATTCTTTCTGGAATCTCCTGAAGATAATATACCTCCTCCTCTTTTCTTTCAAGACATTGATTTGAGCTGCTTTACATTTTTTTTCAGTTCTGTCATTAATCTTACAAGAATTTCCAGAGACATTTCCATGTTTATATACTTGTCTTTTAAAACTCAAGCACGAGGAAATTTTCATCTTTAGAGGATCTTCCTTCTTCACAACCAAGAGCAACGCATTCCTTCTATTGAAGTACTTTGCAGACTCATTTTCTTCCAGTAACCATCTAATGTATTTAGGTCCCAAACCTGTAATGAGCACAGATGCAAGGGTCTGCCCACACACAGCAGGAAAAGGGCCATAATTCTGACTCATCTGGTAATTTATGCTTCTATACTGGTGTTACAATAATGTTAATATTGCATGAAAATATTTCTATAACACTTATAATATTTGTCAAAAAATAATATTCAGAGATTGTAAAATTGCCACCATGATTCTTACATGATCAGAATATCTCATCCTCCAGTAGCCCAAACTGGCGACAGCACATCAGAACCCAGCACACCTGCCTTGGTGTTTCGAGCTTCGGTGTTTCCACTGCTCACAGTGACCTGTGCCACCGACCGAGCTTGGAGAGGCAAGAAGCGAGTACACTGGCAAATGAAAATATTCAGCTCAGCTGCTACAAAAGGCTTCGAATTCTGTGGTGTAAAATGCCTTGCCTGCTGCCAACCATATACCTACCAGCAGATCTCTGTTAAGGGCTTACGCTGCTGTCTCTCCTTAAAGTGTACATTCATCTCATGTTCCTATCTCTCTTTAAAAATGCAAAAGAAGATAACTAAGATTCTCAGAAAGTGTGTAACAAGTAAAAAAAAAATTAAATTTACAGTGGCTTATGTGTAGTAATCACTGTACAGGACAGGTCTAATGTAGATGCAGGATAGGTCACACATAGAATAAACATATAGGAGTTTTTTATACATTTTTTTATATATACACTTCATCTCAGCTAGAATAGATTTAGAATTTGAGACCAGAATCGAAACTTTTGGATAGTACTCTTAAGGGCTCATTTAATTTGGTTAAATAAAAAAGTGTCCCCCTCCTCATTTTTTTCTGTTTAAAAACTGTAGCATACATCATTGATGAAATACAAAACACAGACAGATTTGCAATATTGACTTGGATGCACTCAGACAATTTTATGCAAGTTTTGCCACAGTTTGATTTCCTTTTGTTCAGAAAAAGCTATTTTGCCTTTCCATGCTTGTATTTCAAGTATCTTTTTTCTTTGGTCGTTAAGTATACCATGGATTACATCACACAAATGTAGCTCCTACATTCTCAGTAAGCAGTGATGGAATTTGCTAGGATCCATTTCATTTTCTTCTATGCCAAGAAGACATGAAAAGAAGATTCTCAGATTAAAAAAAAACATCCCACAGGATGGTTTTAAATAACACTGTTGCTCTGAATGACTGAGATGAGTTTTTTAAGAAACTCTAAAATATTCAAATGACTATATAACACATTTAAACAGACGTAAGTATGAAAGACACGATTGTGTGTGTGAACGCAGGCATGTGGGAAGATGTGTACTTACGTACATATTAATGTTACTGGATGAAACAAGCTTATGTTTGGGAACAAAATAACTTACACAGATGCAATTCCTAAGTTCTTGAGATCTCTTCTTGGACAGGTCAGATCATTCAACTCCTCTAGATCCTTTCCAAGTTTTGCTATTATGGGTTAATCTCACTCAAGCCCCAACCCAAACAAAAACATCTGGTGCTTGTTGTATTTCTTACTAAGTTATTAAAAAACCTGCTCTGATTCATTCCTTCCTGCATTAATTTAAAAAAAAAAAAAAACAACCAAACCCTACACCATTTCCTACCTCTACCTGAGTTGTGGCCTTCCAATGTGCGAACAGAAGCACTGTGATTATGTTTTGAGGGTCCATATTCCTGGGGAGCTGTGGTGCGAGGAGGAATGGGGAGACAGGTACCTACAGGCTCATCGTTGGTAAGCTAGAGGATGAGAAGTGGCAGCTGTAGTTGATTAGTTCATCAATCACTCAAAGCCATTAGTGCATTAAATTAAGATTGCTTGAAGGCACGTGGAGCAATTTACCTTGCACAAAATAAAGGAATTAACAAAATTGAACGTGAAGAAACTATTATCTGATCCCTGGTTCTTCCTCAGGATCTTTCATCCAAGGACCTAAAAGCATTCAGAGGCCAAAACTTTCTAAAGATGAGTCCCAACTTTGTCTGCTCAGAGGTTACCGCTTGCACAGATTTGTGTCTGCCTCTCAATGGACCCAAAGTGTACAAGCAGAGCGCTCACATCAACACATCTTCAGGCATGCTTGCATAGGTCTTACAAGAAAAGCACTCGAGCACACACTCTGCAGATGGCTGCACTGAGACTGCTCTTTTGGAAAGGGCAGATACACCCACCCGTTATGCTTCTCTCATCCACAAATACACATCTTCGGATTACTCTACCCTTTCTGATTTCTTGCAAAGAAGTTTGTCCTTTTTCTTTCACAGTACACTGTAAGAAGATGCAGTTCAAAATTAAGAAAGTAAATAAATAAGAAAGACAAAGCACATTTGCTAGGATGGCAGGCCCACTAGGGAATCAAAAGAGCAATCTCCACCACTATGTGACAGATTATGGGGCTACAGAAATGTAAAAGCCATGGTCCCGTGAAGAGCAGCAGTTCTCCAAGGAGCAAAGGCAGGGCACTGTGGGCAGAGGATTTAATTTTGCACACTTTTAATGCCTGGCATTTCATTTCCAACACACAGCTCCCTTGGTAAGAGGTGAAATCCTCAGGGCACGGCACTGCAGAGGACTCGGAGCAGTGGCAGCTGAGGACAAATCTCTGTAGTTCTGACTGTCCATGCCACGTCTGTAGGGTTGACTGCAATGTCTGAAGCGGCCCAGAGCCACACAGGTACAATGCTGACATAAAGCTTTATTAATTCCCTTCCCTTTTATATGCAAATTCTCTTCCGTGCATCACAGAATCTCATCCGATGACCTGATTTCACACGCACTTCTGAAGCGGTTTATAACAAATACACACACAAATACAGGAATGCATATGTATATACACATTATATAAAATATATTTAAACATATCACAGAGAGACCACATAAATTGCCAGTGAGGAGTGGTCAAGACCTTCACCTGTGATGTGATATATCTTGCTTCAAAAATCTTTTTTAGGATTCGGATTTGCATTCTTCATGGAGGAGTCTTAGCCATCAGGATCCTGAGCATTTGGATATATTCTCTCCCAAAGCTGATGCAGTCGATATAAAAATACTGAACTAGTTACTAACTAGTATATTTAAAATTACCAAATTGTCTTCACAGCTCACTAGTTAAGACATATGCTTAGGAACTGACTGGGTAGGATTCACTCCCTAATCCAACAAATATTTTTAAATACACAGAATGATATAGGGGTGTTCTTTTTTGTTGGCATTTTTTTTTCCAGCAGGGAAAATGAGGGAAAATTTTCTAATTAAGCACAATTTAAAAAGACACCATTTTTGGCCACTCTATAACCAATTTTTTTTTTTTTCCCCATTTTGGGGCAGCATCCCAAAAACCAGTAATCAGCACAGGCACAGAAGTACTGACCAGAAACTGTGTCTTGCTCCGTTTAGTCTGCATGGTCTACATAACACAGCAGGTCAAACTCTCAGAAGTGTTCAGCGTTCTTTCAGGCACCAACGCAAACTTCCTGATTTCACAGGGATATGGTGGATGAGCACTGGCACTAAGTTCTTGCAAAAACGAAGACAAGAAAAGGACAGCCATACCTATGTGTTCGCAAAGCGCAGCAGTCTCTACACTCTATAGCTCTCACCTGCAATTCAGCATGATGATAGCTGCATCAAAGCTAAAGCAAACGGTTAGATGCCACGTTACCATACCAGTAGCAGCAGAGACATTCAATATATCAATATATTCACATTTCAGCTCTCTTTCAGAAGCACTGCATCTGCACTGATGTCAACAGGGACAATGCCTATTGATTTCCATGGGGCAAGGGTTTCACCATGAGTCTCTATAGAGGGTATCACAGTGAACACGCCACACTCTTCATATTTGTCGTGATACATTACAAGGTAAACTTCCACCGTTTATTCAAGACTAGATTTATCAGAGAAAGGAAATGCAGTTAATAAGTGAAATCCAACAGAAAGTCCTTTAAAACAAGCCTAAACAAATACCACCTCTTATTAACATGCTGTGTTTCTTTCCTTCCACAACACCATGTTCCATGAGCTCTTGAGTAATTTTGGTCACAACCAATTTTCATTAAAGTGGAAGACTCAAGGATCCTCATATCATCGGAAGGATAAGCTTAATCCTTCAGCTCTGTCTGCAATCCATTCCTATATTGTTGAAAACTTAGCTGTAGTATGGTGATATTTTAACTTAAGATAAAGCTCTCTGAAACGATCTGAAAACAACTGACATTTATTTGTAGGTATGTTTAACCATTTGTGAATTCCAAAACTTCAAAGTTATAAGAGCAGATTTCAAAATGCTTAGACTGCCCTACAGAATGGGAATACTCAGCTATATGCAGTCTCTCCTCTCCCAAGCACCTCTATAGCAAGGAATATAAAGTGATTGAGAAAAGCTGCAGACATTGAGCCTTAACTGTCAGTTCACTAGCGGTAAAAAAGTTCATAAGTCTGTCACCAGCCATAGGTTATTTAAACTTACATTTCCTAGGAGGAAAAAAAAAAAAAAAAGCCTTTTGGGCACTGTTTTGAGCACAGCTTGGCCAAACATAAGGACTCAATCCAAATAAATCTCACATGTTACCCTGACACGACTTTTCAAAATGAATTCTAAGCTTTTTGGTTATCTTCATTAAGGATTAGTCTTCAAATTCTGTATTTGTTTCATTAGAAACAAAATGCTTTTTAGTGTCTTTGGAAAGGGATATTTTGAGGAATATGAAGACACAGTTGTTTGATTTGCACACAGTTAAAACAGAAAGATGCGTGCGAGTAAAATGTGTAAGGTGTTACGTGAGTGCCTCCTTTCCTTGGCCAAAGGTGGGGAGTGAATGGAGCAAGAATGGGAGTCTCATGAACAACAGTTTTCTTGGTCTCTAATGGACTGTTCCTCAGAAGAGCTGAGACTATCCGAACAAAAGCAGAAATTGTCAGGGCCTGAGGTGTTCTGAGGCCTTGGAGAAGAAAGGACAAGAAGCTGGAAGTGAAGAGAAGTGAAGAGAAGTGAATGGGGAAGAACAAGAGTGCAGAGCGGATGTGGAAAGGAAGATGAGGTTAGACGACAGATGGGAAGCAGGAGTACAGCATGGCTTATATCTGTGCCAGAAACCACTAAAAATACAATGCTTCTAGCTACAAAATCATATATATGTGTATTTTGTATATGATATATTACATATACGCACACGTACACTCAGAAAAATGCTTTATAAGACATTTAAACAATACATAGATAAAGTTTTCCCCATCCCTCTGTTCCCTCAGCCATGTGTTACCAAGATATATTACTGAAGCAAGCTTCCACTTCAAACATGTTCACTTGAAACTGGCAGCAGTAAGTTGTGCCTTCTGGACTTAAAAAACCAAAAAGAATACTCCTATGCATATTTTGTATGCCTGCCTAAAGGAAATTTTGGTGCTGAATTAGAAAGGGGGAATTTATGAACAAACTGCACACTAAAATACAGAGCAATTTGTGAAGGACTTTCAGAAGACTCCATCTAGCACTTCCTAAAATACTATATTGTCATATAAATCTTCGACTTCAAATAGCCCAATGTAAGAAAAAAAAAAATCTGGACAGGAGCTATTAAAAGGCCCAAACTGTTCCCATTTCCATAACATTCTTCATCCCCTCACTACCACATCAAGGAGTCTTATCTCTGCCTCTTACGCTTGTAAAAATGTATGCAAACAGTAATGGAACAAGTGACTAGGAGATTACAAAATCCAATTTTCCTGCTCCTAGTACAAATTTCCAATACACCAAAACACCCACCTATGCTATTTTACTCACTGCAGGAAACCCCACGTTAGCTGCTACAAAACGCATTTTAAAAGACAAACTTGCACCTCTAAACACTTACACAAACGTACACCACCATATGCCATTTACCATTCAAGACTAAGAGATCAATAATCACAATCATAAGGTTCTGCTCTATCACCACACTGTGCTTTAAAACAAAGAAATAAAATGAAATAAATTTCTTGTGTTATCTAATGTTTCAGATATTATATTTCTACTGAAATCTCTGCACTTACTAAGTCATCAACACATCAACATCTACCAAATGCTTTGTTTTTCACTGCAGAATAAAACAAGAGGGGAAAGGAAAGTGTGAGCACCATAAATGGACACTGGAGGCCATAATGAAGGACTAAAGGCAATGAGAACTCACTGGGTTCTGCAAAAGTCCATTGCCAGAGTCACAAACTGGCATCTTTCTCACAGCTGAAATAGTCTGCCTCAGAAACATTTCTATTACTTGTGCATTTTTCTGTTCTTCTGAGTATTAATTTTTCTGGGCATTGTCAAATAACCCCTTCCAAAAGCTGACACAGTTCCAAGGCTCACTATAGGAGCTCTGAGGAACTTCAAGTTTTTTAATCTTTGAAATGAAACAGTTAGTCACAAGCTGCCATTACTGTCAAAATACCATCAGTATCTAAAAAAAAAAAAAACCAAACATATATATATATACACATTCTCAGCGGAATGCTGTAAATTCGTCAATCATCAGCATGCCCTACCTGCTCAGGTTAAATAGGAAAATTAAGAAAATCCCTTGGTATGTGCAGAACACACACCTGGTATATTAGGATTATCACTGGCTATGAGGAAAGAATTTTTGCAGGACCCACTTGTTAAACTACGGAAAGCATATTACTCATTAGGACCCATGGCCTCTAAAACAGCCACTAATTTTTCCAGTAGCATCCTGTACGTCAGGGCACAGAAGACTGGCACTGCTGTACTCGGAAAGAAAACTGTATTTTGGCATTTGCACTTTATTATACACTAGACCAAGGTTTATGGTGTCTAATTAAGGGCCAAATACGGTCTAGAAAGTAGAGAAACTTTTCATTGTAACATAATTTGAATTCTACACTAGCAAGAATATGATTTAAATACAGCTTTACATTACGTAGCAAGGCCCATAGGAAAAGAATATCCAACAAAAAAAAAATCAGAAGATCCCTTTGAAGAACTATTTTAGTTTTCCTTTAGAAACAGACAAAAAAGATTTTCAATATTAAATGCCTCATGAAGAAGTGTGGCCTTGGTTTCAAGCTTTCAATGAACTAAAACAATAGAGAAAATTAACAGAAGATGTAAATAGGATTTTTAAAACCTCTTTTGTTAAAGTTGGAGCTGCATTTATTCTTAGTGTTATCTGCAGATCCTATTCTGGCTAAAAAAAAAAAAAGAGAGAGATAAAAATCAACTCTTTTCTGTATATTGATTACATTTGCTTATAAAAAAGTCTGACCAAAAGGGTTTATAAAAACTCCCTTCAACATTTTTTGAATGTTTTAAAAATTGAATGATATAAAAAGAAAATACAAAAACGTGCTTAGAGAGAGGATTTTGGAAGGGAGACTGGAATAAAGGACTCCTATATCAGAATAACTATACTATGTATTGCTAGCATGAGCTGCTATGTGTTGGTGAAGTCTATTTCAATATTATTTGCATATGTGCTTTAAGGTCCTCAATACATTTTCCTAGCTGCAGGGCTTTTTTTATCTTTTTTTCACTGAGGTTAGCAGCCATTTATTAGAGAACAGCCACCTTGACCAGCATGGAGAACAGCTTTTCTGATGTGGTTTTTCTGAAGGCAGAACTCCCAAAGGCAAACTCATGATCATTCAACCAGTGAATGAAAGTATTTCCACTTTTTCTTAACAATTAGGCCTTGAGTGACATTATCAATATGACTTGGAGGAAAATAAAATATCGCGGTGTAAAATACTAAGCTTGCATAATGGTTCAAGAAATAAAAACTTACCTTTAGAGCAACACATAGTGTGCATCTGCCTTGTTTAGACAACGGAAAGATGGCCAAAGAGCAATGCACCGGTTAACAGCTCTGGTATTAATGGCTCTGGCAGTAATGGCATTAAACTGAAAGAGGGTAGATTTCAATTAGACCTAAGGAAGAAATTCTTCAACCTGAAGATGGTGAGGCACTGGAACGCATTGTTCAGAGAAGTTGCGGATGCCCCATCCCTGGAACTATTCAAGGCCAGGTTGGATGAGGCTTTGAGCAACATGGTCTAGGGGAAGGTGTCGCTGCCCGTGGCAGCGGGGTTGGAACTAGGTGATCTTTAAGGTGCCTTCCAACCCAAATCATTCTCTGATTCTATGATATTAGGTCATTGTTTGCCTCGATCTTTTGTAAAGAAGACTGGGTGATGTTTGACTATTCTATTCACTCCTGTCTTAATATCTTTGTCAATGACCTGGACAAGGGGATCAAGTGCATCATCAGTTAGTTTGAAGATGACACCAAGTTGGGCGGGAGTGTTGATCTGCTCGAGGGTAAAAAGGCTCTACGGAAGGATCTGGACAGGCTGGATCAAAGAACCGAGGCCAACTGTTACAAGGTTCAACAAGGCTAAGTGCCAAGTCCTGCATTTGGGTCACAACAACTCCATGCAATGCCACAGGCTTGGGGAAGAGGGGCTGGAAAGCTGCCTGGCAGAAAAAGATTGGGAGGTGTTGATTGACAGCTGGCTCCCTATGAGCCAGCAGTGTGCCTGGGTGGCCAAGAAGGCCTACAGCATCCTGGCTTGTATCAGAAACGGTGTGGCCAGAAGTGATCATCCCCCTGTACTTGGCACTGGTGAGGCCACATAGAATCATAGAATCATAGAATGGTTAGGGCTGGAAGGGACCTTCAAAGGTCATCTAGTCCAACCCCCCTGCAAGGAACAGGGATATCTCCAACTAGATCAGGTTGCTCAGGGCCTTGTCCAACCTGGCCTTGAACGTCTCCAGGGATGGAGCATCCACCACCTCTCTGGGCAACCTGTTCCAGTGTTCTACCACTCTCATAGTAAAAAATTTTTTCCTAATATCCAACCTGAACCTACCTCCCTCTATTTTAAAACCATTACCCCTTGTCCTATCATAACTGGCCCTCCTGAACAGCCTCTCCCCATCTTTCCTGTAGGCCCCCTTGAGGTACTGGAAGACCGCTATAAGGTCACCCCGGAGCCTCCTCTTCTCCAGGCTGAACAGCCCCAACTCTTTCAGCCTGTCCTCATAGGAAACAAACAAAACATCTCAAACACTGTGTTCAGTTTTGGGCCCCTCACTATCAGAAATACATTGAGGTGCTGAAGCATGTCCAAAGAAGGGCTACGAAGCTGGTGAAGGGTCTAGAGCATAAGTCCTACAAGGAGCAGCTGAGAGAACTGGGTTGCTTAGCCTGGGGAAAAGGAGGCTGAAGGGAAACCTTATCGCTCTCTACAGCTGCCTGAAAGGTGGTTGTAGTGAGGTGGGTGTTGGTCTCTTCTCCCAGGTAACAAGCAATAGGACAAGAGGAAATGGCCTCAAGTTGTGCCAGGGGAGGTTCAGATCGGATATTGGGAAAAATTTCTTCACTGAAAGAGTTGTCAGGCATTGGAACAGGCTGCCCAGGGAAGTGGTTGAGTCACTGTCCGCGGAGGTATTTAAAAGACATGTAGATGTGGTGCTTAGGGACATGGTTTAGTGGTGGACTTGGCACTGTTAGGTTTACCGTTGAACTCCATGATCTTAAAGGCCATTTCCAACCTAAATGATTTTATGAATCTATGATCTTGTGGAGTGCATTTTTTTACAAATAGAGTTTTTTAAACGTGCTCCCTGTTCACGCAGTGAACAATGTTCCCTGTTATCAAACATCAAAGCATGAAATTTCAACACACGAAGAAATTCTAGTCGTTAAGTGTTTCAAATCTGTATGCAGTCACAAATAACTTCACAACATGCAGGGAGCACACACATCAAATCCACACAATGGGATCTATGTCTTTTTATTAAAACAGCATTTGGGTATGACCTTAAAGGTTTTTTCCAACCCAAATGATGCTATGATTCTATGTCACTGAGCTGCATGGCCAACTTTGGACAGAAGAAGCAAGTGGAGAGATTCAAGGGTATTCTCAGCAATACATTTTGGTAAATAACAAAGTTGTGCCTATGTAGAAGATGCATGACCTAACTGAGTTAACTACATGAAATGCCTGAGTTTAAAAGCAGCAAACACGAACCTTTCTCATGAGCACAAAGTATTGAACTTGCTGTTAAACTACCATTGTAGTACCATTGTACTGTGTATCCTATACAATAGATTTATATCTTCCTTTGCCAAAATGATTTGTATTCATATCTGATTCTTACGAAATTATCACCTTGAACAAACGATGAGGCTTCACTACCCAGGAGGCAGCATTCCTTACAGAAGAACCCTAAATACAGTCCCAATTTTGGTACAGAGAGTGAAGTCAGACATCAACAAAGCCGGTTATTTGGATTTATTATTACTGATTTGCCTTGGAGCACTGTGCCCTGAGTCCTCCACTGAGACCACAGATTCTCAGGAGTAAAGCCTAGAGACTATCCAAACACATAGGAAAGAAGTGTCACTGAGACAAGAAACAATCTGAGGAAAGAAGATGGACAACTGAAGGGAAGAGAAAAGCACTATCTCAGTTTAACAAATGCAGACTTGAGGTATTGGCAGACCCCAACTTCTCCAGAATGGCAGCACACAAAGATTAACTGTAGCTCAAGTCTCCCTCCAATAACTTAACATCCAGACTAATTCTCTCTTAAACTGAAATCAAGAAGTACGAATCTCAGAGTAGCATTAGCAGAACAATGACAGATTTTCTGGATGACAATGACTGATAATTGCTCCTGACACTTGTCACAGGCTACCAGAAGTCTTCCAGATACAGTGATACTCAGCACCATGGCAGCACAATGCATCTTGGAAAAAAATCAGTCAGTCTTGATTGTAATTTCTGGCAAATAAGCAGCTGAATTAGCAAACTCCCATCACAGTTAGCACTTCTGGCAAATCCCTACCCTTAAAGTTCAACAAAAAGCACCAAAGATGTGGGAAATGAATCATAAAATCTCTTCAAGTGACCCCTCCAGAACTGCTGGATCCCAGCACATGCTCTGGGTATTGTCTATCAGTTGTGGTTAGACAACTCAATATCAAGGGCTGGTATCTTTCAGGTACTTCACATTAATTTAAAAGAAAGGGAAAAAAATGATGTTTTCAGAAGACTAGTATCATTAATCATCCTGCTCTTGCAATGGATGACCACTAAGATATGTATGTATCACAGCGTCACTCCCATATCTTGACTTCCTGAAACTCCAAATTCTTAAATTAGTAGAGTTGGTATAGAAGCAAGATATCACTGATAAACCAAGTAGCTGATGTCAAAATTTTGTTTCTATCAAGAGTGCTTATTCTGTAATGTGGGGAAGAAATACAAAACCGTTGGTCTCAAGCTACAACATATCTCAGACTTAAAATACCCATCCCTTTCCTCAGTACAATCCCCAGGATATTCTATTTCCCTCAACTTTTTTGTCCAGCAGATCTGCTTACTTGTATCTCTCTGTCTCTCTCCCACCTTCTCTCTTTCCTCTCTCCCTTTTTTTTTTTTTTTGGCTAATGAATATCACACATTCAATAACTTTCTTTTTTTTTGAGGATGGGGTAGGCTGCTGTATCCTTGTGTGCATACTTGTGGTCAGCAGCAGTCTGTGAACCGTAACATTTGCTTGTGTAGCTACGAAGACATGATTACACGGATTGCAGTGTGAGATTTCATTGTGCCTCCCTTGTCAAGCACTCCGGGGCAGACACCTGTTCCATATTAAAGTCTGCATCCTTCTATCCTTAAGGTCATCCAAAACAGTCAAAACTTAAGTTTAGTGCAAGACTGTCTGCTGCAGCCACCCCTCCCAAACATAGCACTGATACACTTCTTTGCCTCTTTCATATCCATCGTCTGGCTGACAAGATACAGGATTACACTACTGCTTATCTGCTTCTCATCACAGTTCGGCAAACTCATTATTTTCACTAACATCGAGGAAAGAAATAGTTAGATCAGCCCAGGAGAGTGAAGGGTTAGTTCTGTGTTAACCACACTGTTATTGTTTGACAATCTTTAATTGTGAAAATAAGGTTCATACTGTAGCCAAATGGGGTCTTCTACATCAAGAAAAAAGGGCGACAAAGAGCTGGCAATGCTCCTCTTTCCCTTTCCAGCTATTTCAGAGGATGTAGGATCAGATGGTGCGGGATCAAGGCAGAGACTTCTATGCTGCCTCTACAGGATTTAGATGCTGTTTCCTGTCTCCTCTCCCTTTCCATTGTGCCACTGGGAAAAACGCAGAGAGAAACAGCCAGAGGTTCCAGGTGGTCGGATCAGTGCTAGATGCAGCCAAGCAAACCCCTGATACCGAAGAGCACAGGGAGTAAAATAAGACTGCCTACCATCATGTTTGCTCACCCCAAATGACTCTGTGCAGTCCATGAGATTATGCACCTATGTGGCTTATCTCAAACACTGGAGCAAATTTTTCTAACGCTGTCTCCCATACTACTATATATAATATGCATATGCACAGCCACACACACACACATGTACCAGGGAGATCTCCACACCCTGCCTGGGGACCGAAGAGTCATCCCTATCCACCAGAGTGCGGTATTGGGGAAAAACTACAGACAAGCACCAGGGAGATTTCCCAGCCAAGAGCAGCTGCTGATTCAGCAAAGCAGGGACCTTTACACATTCAGAGCACTTTCTGTGGTTTTGATTAAGGTCTCTGCTGTGCAGTGATCTCTTTTCCCCAGTTGTTCTCCCTTCTTCTCACCTGCTCAGTCTTTCAGCTGTACTTGCACGCTCACCTCAAACTTCAGCATCGTTTATTCCTTTTTCTTCCCATTCAGCTTATGCCTTTCAGCTCCATTCTTCACGCACCCAAAAAGCAGAGACGCCACCTTTAATTAAAACAAAACCACACAAACACACCCCATTCCCTCGGGCACCGAGCCTGCACAGATTAATACGCACATGCACACAACCTCCAATATGTCAGGCAGGAGATGACAAGGCTGGACAGACGCAGGGGACGTGTAACCCTGCCTACAAACCTTGAGACTAACACAACGTTAGTGCTGCCTTACAGCTGATCTACTTGTGCTCTTTATACCTCACCTCCCTTTTGTCTGCTTACTGTGGTAGAAGGTAAACTCTTAGTTTGGGCCCTTTCCACAACCCTCTGTCAGACAGCTCCTGTAACAGCAGAGGCCCTTTCCAAATCACGGTAAGCACTCTTCCTATAAGTAATCAGATTAAAGCAAATTCCAAATATTCAAAGGCCTCAAAAATCCTGAGACTGAGTTAGCACAGCAAATTGTTTTGAAAAATAATAATTTGCATTACTACTACTATTAGGTTTAGGAACTCTGAGATGTGGCTGAGCTCGGTTTCCAAGTCCTCTGCTACAAGCAAGGAGGAGACCTAACCACCCTTCTTCTTGCTAAACCAGACCACATCTTCCATATAGACCTACCTTTCAATGAGAAGCTTAGGGGCAGCCCAAGAGTAGTTAGGTAATACTATAAAATACTACTAAAAATTTTCTGAGAACATTGAATTCAAATGCACCGAGATGTCCAGTTCCTTCTTCGGTCAAGCTACCCTATGTTTCCGGATGCTCTCACTGCGCCATCCAAGCCTGCCGAGATCCAGGAAAGCAGCTCTGCCAAGCCCCAAGCATCTGAACCTAATGACTCAGATCCTTCTCTTCACAGTCATGAGGCTGGCTCACACTCTGAGCATTTCTGAACCTACTTGCCTTCTAATTTATTTATTTTTCACACTGAAAATAAATGTTCACTTCCCCTTGATTTGTGTGCTTAACCATCTCCAGTTCAAACCCAAAGTGAAACGGACACATAAATATACAAGTCCCAGGTCTCCTACCAAAGGATCCATCACTTTTCATTACCCAGTTCTCCATGTGCAGAAGCGCTATTTTACACTTGTTCTGCACTAGACGAACAGGCAGCTGCATCACTCACAGACTACTTCCAGGCTCCCATCCTAGCTAATTCCAGCCTTCCTCTCTTGAAAACGGCCCTGAGGAGCGCAGCGACCCGGAGCGCTGCGAACAGGAGCGGGCAAACAGGGGCGTGGCGCGGCAGAACTAGGGGCGCGGCAGTTCGCGCAGGCAGGGCGCGTCAGGGAGGGCGCCGACCCGGGACGTTTGCTGTTCCTGGTTCTCAGGATAACATGGCCAACACCCGCCTTAGAGCAAGGGCTGCAGCTTCGGCCGCGAGGTCTGCACCGGTTCCCCCTGCGGCAGTCGATGTCTCCGTGCAGACGGAACAGCCAAGGGGAGAGGCGGCGGTGCAGACCCTGGCCTGCAGGCAGTGCCTGGATCCTACTTCTGGGGCAGGCACCAGCCCTGACTGCAGAAGGTGCATCCAGGTGGAGGAGCTCCTGCGGCAGGTGGCTGAACTGCAAGAGGCTGTCAGGAGGCTGAGGGACATCAGGGAGGCTGAAAGGGAGCTGGATGCTTGGTTCCAGGCGCAGTCTGCACCCGAACCGCAGCAACCAGTGCACCAACCAGAAACCCCTCCACTGACAAATAAGATAAGTAAGAAGGCAGAAGATGCCAACAAATGGGAAGTTGTACGGCGCAGCAGGCGCAGCAGGAAGAAGCAGCAGCTTCCCCAGAACCCCACGATACCCCTGCAGAACCGCTTTGCCACTCTGCAGACCGAAGAAGTAAAACCTAACACCTCGGGGGAGGTACTGGAGAAAGACGAGGCAGCTCAACCAACAAGGGTGGTAACTAGCGCCACCAAGAAAAAGAGGCGCGTGGTGGTAGTGGGTGACTCCCTCCTAAAAGGTACGGAGGCACCCATCTGCCGACCCGATGCGCTGTCTCGGGAGGTATGCTGTCTCCCGGGTGCTCGTATCAGGGATGTTACCAAGAGATTACCTAGCCTCATACGGCCCACAGACTATTACCCACTACTGGTGTTTCATGTGGGTACCAATGATACAGCTGTCAGCAATCTGAAAAACATCAAAAGGGACTTTAGGGCCCTGGGTGCAGCAGTCAAGGACTCTGGGGCACAGATAGTGTTCTCATCAGTGCTTCCAGTCGAGGGGCAGGGACCTGCAAGGGCCAAACGTATCTGGCAGGTTAACTCATGGCTCAGGGACTGGTGCTACAGCCAGGGCTTTGGGTATTTTGACCATGGGGTAAATTTTGAGAAGCCTGGGTTGCTAGGGGCAGATGGCGTGCACCTAACCGAGAAAGGGAAGAAGGTGCTTGGACAAAGGCTTGCCAGACTTGTGCATAGAGCTTTAAACTAGTATTGCTGGGGGAGGGGGAGCACAGTTCAGCCTACTGCTGTCAGCATGGCGCCAGTGCCAGCACCGAGGGTCCAGAGGCTGAGGAAGGATCACAGGTATGTTCAAATGAACTTATGCTGCCACCCAAGAGAACCCCTGTCACTCCAGCCAGCGAGTCGGCTTTGTCGGAGGCCCAGCTGAAGTGTATGTACACCAACGCACGCAGCATGGGAAATAAACAGGATGAACTAGAGATGCGTGTACATGAGCAGGGCTACGACCTTATTGGCATCACGGAGACGTGGTGGGACGACTCCTATGACTGGAGTGTCAACATGGAGGGGTATAAGCTTTTTAGAAAGGACAGGAAGGGGAGACGAGGAGGGGGTGTTGCTCTCTACGTCAGCAACCGGCTGGAGTGCGTGGAGCTACACCTGGGGTCGGAGGAGGAGCTGACAGAGAGCTTATGGGTCAAGATTAGAGGACGGGGACGGATAGGGGACGTTACGGTAGGAGTCTGTTACAGGCCACCTGGCCAGGAGGACAGAGCAGATGAGGCGCTTTATAGCCAGATAGGAGCAGCCTCGCGGTCACAAGCCCTGGTCCTCATGGGGGACTTCAACCACCCTGACATCTGTTGGAGAGACAATACGGCAGGGCACGGGCAGTCCAGGAGGTTCCTGGAATGCGTGGATGACAACTTCCTCCTGCAGATGATAGAGGAGCCGACAAGGAGGGGTGCCATGCTTGACCTTGTGCTCACCAACAGGGAGGGACTGGTGGGCAATGTGAAACTTAAGGATAGCCTTGGCTGCAGTGACCACGACACGGTGGAGTTCAAGATCCATGGGGCAGCAAGGAAACCATTCAGCAAGCTCTGTACCCTAGACTTCAAGAAGGCGGACTTCAGCCTCTTGAAGCACCTGATGGGCAAAGTGCCGTGGGAGGTGGCCCTGGAGGGACAAGGGGCCCAGGAAAGTTGGTCCACATTCAAGGAGCACCTTCTCCAAGCTCAGCAGAGGTGCATCCCAACGAAGAACAAGTCGGGCAAAAAGACCAGGAGGCCGGTGTGGATGAGCAAGGAGCTCCTGGACCAACTGAAAATGAAGAGGTTAGCCTACAGAGGGTGGAAGCGGAGACAGATAGCCTGGGAGGAATACAGAGAAGCTGTAAGAGTGACCAGGGATCAAGTGAGGAAGGCTAAAGCCCTGAAGGAATTGAATTTGGCAAGGGATATAAAAAGCAACAAGAAATGCTTCTATAGGTATGTAGGGGACAAAAGGAAGTCCAAAGAGAATGTAGGCCCCCTCCGGAAGGATACTGGTGCTCTGGTTACCCGGGACATAGAGAAGGCTGAGGTACTCAATGAATTTTTTGCCTCAGTCTTCAATGGTAAAGCCTCTTGTCTTACCACCCAAGCTGTGGAAAGAACTAGCAGGGACTGTGAGGATGAACCACCGCCCACTGTACTTGAAGACCAGGTTCGAGAACATCTGAGGAACTTGAGGGTGCACAAGTCCATGGGACCTGATGAGATCCATCCGCAGGTCCTGAAGGAACTGGCGGATGAAGTTGCCAAGCCACTGGCTATTGTATTCGAGAAGTCGTGGCGGTCTGGCGAGGTCCCCGATGACTGGAAGAGAGGGAACATAACCCCCATTTTTAAAAAGGGGAACAAGGAGGACCCGGGCAACTACAGACCGGTCAGCCTCACCTCTGTGCCTGGCAAGGTCATGGAGCAGATTCTCCTGGGAACCATGCTAAGGCACATGGAGAGCAAGGAGGTGGTGGGTGACAGCCAACATGGCTTCACCAAAGGCAGATCGTGCCTGACCAACTTGGTGGCCTTTTACGATGGGGTGACAGCATCGGTGGACAAGGGTCGACCAATGGATGTCATCTACCTGGACTTGTGCAAAGCTTTTGACACTGTCCCGCACGACATTCTTCTCTCTAAATTAGAGAGTCATGGGTTTGATGGATGGACCACTCGGTGGATAAGGAATTGGCTCAATGGCCGCACTCAGAGAGTAGTGGTCAACGGCTCAATGTCCAAGTGGAGACCGGTCACAAGTGGCGTCCCTCAGGGGTCCGTGTTGGGCCCGGCCCTCTTCAACATCTTGTCGGTGACGTGGACAGTGGCATGGAGTGCACCCTCAGCAAGTTCGCCGATGACACCAAGCTGTGTGGTGCCGTCGACACGCTGGAAGGGAGGGATGCCATCCAGAGGGACCTCGACAGGCTGGAGAGGTGGGCCTGTACCAACCTCATGAAGTTTAACCAGGTCCTACATCTGGGTCGTGGCAATCCCAGGCATAAATACAGACTGGGTGGTGATTGGATCGAGAGCAGCCCTGAGGAGAAGGACTTGGGAGTACTGGTGGACGAGAAGCTCGATATGAGCCGGCAATGTGCTCTTGCGGCCCAGAAGGCCAACCGCGTCCTGGGCTGCATCAAGAGGAGCGTGGCCAGCAGGTCGAGGGAGGTGATTCTCCCCCTCTACTCTGCCCTCGTGAGACCTCACTTGGAGTACTGCGTCCAGTTCTGGAGTCCCCAACATAAGAAGGACATGGACCAGTTGGAGAGGGTCCAGAGGAGGGCCACGAAGATGATAAGAGGGCTGGAGCACCTTTCCTATGAGGACAGGCTGAAAGAGTTGGGGCTGTTCAGCCTGGAGAAGAGGAGGCTCCGGGGTGACCTTATAGCGGTCTTCCAGTACCTCAAGGGGGCCTACAGGAAAGATGGGGAGAGGCTGTTCAGGAGGGCCAGTTATGATAGGACAAGGGGTAATGGTTTTAAAATAGAGGGAGGTAGGTTCAGGTTGGATATTAGGAAAAAATTTTTTACTATGAGAGTGGTAGAACACTGGAACAGGTTGCCCAGAGAGGTGGTGGATGCTCCATCCCTGGAGACGTTCAAGGCCAGGTTGGACAAGGCCCTGAGCAACCTGATCTAGTTGGAGATATCCCTGTTCCTTGCAGGGGGGTTGGACTAGATGACCTTTGAAGGTCCCTTCCAGCCCTAACCATTCTATGATTCTATGATTCTATCTCTCCCTGTCATATATTCCTCCTCTGTCTGATCCTTACAGACCCACCTATATGCCCTCCTAGTCCAACTTTTTGCACATTGAAGGACGCGTACTTTCTTACAGTTCCTCCTCACTTGTCGCATACTTTTCCCTTTCCTGCCATCCCTCGCAAGGCTATAGCCTTCGCTCTCATCTTCTCTCCTCGTTTTTCCTCTCACACAGCAACTAAGCAACCATAGTTTTTTTGCTGAATAGCCTTGCCAGCGCAACACAAAATGCCGACCGTTTTGTCGTCTTTTCTCACTAATCTAGTGGTGCCTTGTGAGGATCCTTAAAACACCTTAGCCAGCATGAGACTCAGGTTTAACACAATAAAACAAATAAGGATCTTATCAAACAAAGTATCGCATTTTCATTGATGGCAGTTTAATGATAATTCACATTCAAAAGGTACTGCTTCTCATGCGGAGGGAAACATGCTTTTACCTCAATAGCCATAATATTATTTGAGAAACGAGAGATCTCTGAAGGAAGATAGCGATCTCAAAAACCCCGCAGGAGCAATCTGGAGAAAGTGGCAGGCTGCTGCACAGACCCGTCAACTGAGCTGAAGCTTTTGCCGTTACTGTCTATGTCTAACAACAAAACCCAGATGGTCCAGGGACTGTTTCCAGCTGAGGAAGTACCCACCCATGATGTGTTCGGGGGAGCTCCACACCAGTCATCTACAGAAACCACCGCCTGCTCCCGAGCTCCCTCCACTCCCTGCTGCAAAGCCCAGTTTACAACAGCAACCAGCTTTCCATCCCCTCCTCCCTCCTGAAGACAAGGAGGGGTACCACTGGACACCTCAAAGAGTAGCAGATGCCTGTGTTTAGACAACAAAATCCCCTTCTGGGAGACCCAAGCACGGCTTCCGTCCTGTCACCACACCTCCAGGGACAGTGCAGAGACCCTCAACCACAACGCGACAGCGCTCTGCACCTCTGAACACCAATCGCAGTTGGTCCTCTTAGTGACGTTTTACGAACTGGGCATGACGTTTGCACTGAACAACACTGTGGTTTCCTTACAGTTTTGCAGGAAGCTCACCTTAAACAGAAACGCAACTTAATATGTACAGAACAGCTCTTTAACTCACTTGATTTGTCTAGGATTTTATTTTATCAATAGCATGATTATAATGCCTGGAATGAGGAAAAAGAAAAAACTGCATGTGTTCCTGAAATATTACAGATTGAACTCTGATGTACCGGATATATTGTATATAAAAGGAAAGATATATATGTAAGATACATCAGTGTAACCACAATGATTTAAACATCTGGAAGGTAAGTAAAATTGAAAGCCTTAATGAAAAATATATTATTAGATAAAAACATACGCACCATAAATTGGTTCAGAATTCAATTGGGAAGCACTACAGTATTACGGGGCATGATTTGAACTGTCTTCTAGTGAACAGACAGTAGTAGTACTTTTTAGGTTTATAAAATGTAACAGAAAATATTTTGGAAGCTAATAAAAAATAGGAGGCTGACAGCCCTGGGCTACAGCTCTCTGAAGGACAAACATCTTGATATCAAATAAGAAGGGCACAACTTCGCAGAATAAAAAAAAAAAAAATAATAGACTGCTAGAGTCAGACAAACTATGGTAACACAGCAAAAGAAAGCTTTCCTGTACTCTCACTGGCTCAGCTTCAGCCTGGAGGAAAAACTGCTTTTCCTTTTCCTTCAGGGAAAACACTTTTAATTTTCTTGTTCGTTCAGTTCTTGGCCTCTGACAACAGAGTCAAAAGGGTGGCAGTTACTGAAGTCACTTATTGATTTTCTTGCTTTATTTATGAATGCCAGACATGCAAGAGCCTGTCTTCAAAATTTAACACCTGGTATTTTACACCATTAAGTAAATTGCAAGGAAGATTAGTTCCTTTCCACCTCTGCAGCTTTCACATAACGAGCGAGTTGCCCTCGCAGAAAGTTCATCAAACTTTGGCTTTCATAGAAAGCTCTCAAATTTAGGGCCTCTCCACTCAAGCTGCATGTGGAAGTTCCCTGTCTTCTCTACTTTAAGAAGGCTTTCTTCTGTAGTCTCAGTTGACCTCCATTCTTCTACCACACACAGGAAGGAAAACTCTGCTTTAAGCTGAAATACATGCAACAGGAAGCAGAGGGAAAAGTAAAAAGGCACGGTATGAGAGCAGCTAGACGGTCTTCAAGGGTAATCCCATGTACAATATGTTGCAGTAGTCCAACGGAAGGTGAGAGAAACCATGAATCACTCTGACAGGGTCTTGATTTCAGAGAAATATGGCAAACACTTAAATGTAGACAGAAAAAAAAAAACATTCTTGATCATAAATTCTGCAAGGGGAGAGCTGAAAGCATTGTCAAACTGCAAACCCTGTAAAAAATAAGAGGACAAACCCTCTCCATAATAGGAAGCACTAATGTTGCTGCTATTCTCCTCAAGATTCTTCCTTTATATTGTTAACCTCATTAATTTTACTTTGCCTCAAGGAAATCTCAGCTTTTGTACTTTTGATCCCATACAAGACAAACACCAGGATAGAAAGAATCAGATCACCTTGGCCGGATGAAAGAGAGAGCACTGTCTCATCTGCCACGTAACTAGAACTCCTCAGCTCCTTTTCCACATGGACCATTTAAACTTGTTCAGACAGGGACAAGTTTAGAACTTGAAACATCCCCATCGGAAAAAGGGATGTTACAGGTGAACAAACCTGTAAATTCACTGCTGATTCCCTGAACTAGTCAGTCCAATCCAAACAGTTCCTGCTGAGAGTTATTTTACGGTGAGTGCTGCAATTGTTCGAAAAACACTTTTTTAAGGGAGGATGTTTTGCTTTAAGCTAACGTAGTTTTACAAAAAAATTTGCAAAATATATTATGAAGAGATTTTGCCTATAAATGTGAGAGCTTTTACATTTAAACACTACAATCAATATCAAATTATCTAAAACCACAAATACAAGAATCATAATATGCTAGTGAGGTTCTATATTCTTAGAATAGATTTCTCATTAAAAAATCAATATCTAATTTTGCTCTGAAATATAAGAAAAATGTACTGTGCATTTGATCTCAAAGGAATTTACACACTTTTTACATATACACTATCCGAATCAATTCATATAACTGCAATCTCCACCTCTGAGCGAACACTGTTCCTTTCTACGAGTATATCAAAAAACAGCTTTTTAGAGAAAACAAAGAAAAACGAAAGACACAATTAAGAGTGCAGGAAATTAGGGGTATGCAGAAAACAAAGTAATTTACAAAAATACAGATACAGTTTTGAAAAGCAGTAAATCGGGGTTTTTCTTAAGAAATACAGGTAGTCATGCCTTGGTTTCACTTTTCTAAAGTTTACTTTTGACGTAAAGTTTGAGGAGTAACTGAACAGTTACTGAATCCATTTGAAAAAAAATGTGCTCCTTTCTGCAAAATACAACACTTACAGGGACATAGCCCATCTAAACAGACTCAACAACACTCAAGTCTATTCCAGTCTTAACAGGTGTGCTTCCAGTGACACTTGTTCCAAGGCAAAGATTCACCAAAGCTAATCAAACTCAGCAGAGGCACAGGCCCACAGCAACACGAGGTTTTGCTGGTCCATGGCAGCAACTTGTTCAACTGTGTCACCCGTCCCCATGATACAAGAGCAGGCAAAATTGTTCCCAATTTTCAGCTCTTGATCAAACTTCATCAATGCACTCTGCATCTTTTAAGCGATGCTAAGCAACATAATGTTGCAATTAAAGTCTATAAAACAACTTGGACATATTTCCGTACATCCTGGTTCCATATTCTTAGGCACAAGCACACATACACATACACATACAAAATCTCTTCTAATTCTCATCCATAAAGTGCAAACCCATCACCCTGATACTTTGCAGGTGGCATCCAGGGCCAGAATCAATAGAGTTAAACTAGGATGATCTAGAGTTCTCATAAATTCTGTCCTTTCTTCTCAACTGACTACCCGCATGCACCATGCACTCCATCAACCAGCTGCCGTCCTGTTCTACATCTATAGCTAAAAACACATAGCCAGCCGAACACTAAACTGTATAGCTGAAGTTTGTCATGCAATGTCAAAATTTTTGCAATAAATAACAGTACCAAGGAGATTTATCGCCTAAAGTAACTAAAATACTCATACATTGATCATATCCTTTTATCGCTCAAGCTTTCACAGTATGTTCTCATCTACGTCTGTGCAATTTCATTTACAGAGTACAAAATTTAGTCTCTTGATGTCAAATGTGAAAATGATTCTAAAGTTAATACTGCAAATATGCAGAAGTGCAATGACTTTATTTTGAAAATAACTTCAGATGAAAGGCTAATTAAAAACCTAGAGAATAACGAATATAAATGAAAAATTACTCTGACTGCTTTCTTAGTACATGCAAGTGCTAAAGAAATTGTGTAAAGAATATATATCAGAAAGCTCAGACAACTACTGTGTCTGGTGTTGCGTAGGTCTTGATGCTTTTTCCAAGACCAATGGAATCGTCAAAAGAAAACAGTTATACTAACAAATCATGGCTCAAAACACAGCTAAACATATTCAATCATCCAGTTCCAAAATGGTCTTTTGTTACACAAACTGCTTCATTATCATTTCTCTCAAAAGTCTTATTACTGATCATTTGATCTGTAAAACACTTCCACATGATGCATACATACTGGTGCAAACAGCCCACAGTTAAACCTTTGGATTGCTTGTACAGTACAGGACTTCAGGTTTGCTAAATATCTGGAAAGACAATGATGTATCAATATATTACGAAATCCAGTTTACTGATATGATTTTGAAGCTTTCACAGTATATTCAAAGACTTTAGAATTAATATATGTTTTACAAAAACATAGACAAAACTTTCATGAGCAGTGGCTAGAAAATTTGTAATGCTTGCCAGGCTCATAGGCCAAACCAGGTTTGTAAAAAAAACGTAGGATCTTTTATTAGACCTGCTAGTATAAGATATAGACAGACTTTTAGGTACATAATTTCTTTGTTTGACCAATTCAGAGTATGCAGTATTGGTAACCAAGAGAAACACTTGAGAAGACACTTCACACTTAGGTCACTCAAGCATGTGAAGACTTCCATTAGCAATTCTCAGAACAAACAAGAGCGTTCCATTTCTTGCTAGAAGAGCAGTAGACTTTTTCTCTGCAATATAATAGTACTTACACTAAAACAGCGTGGTTGGGCTGTGTTCCATTCACGAGCAATGTCCTAATAAATTTCACATAATGAGGTTTAAAAAAATAACTCTCAATTAAGACCTTAAAGTAAATAACTGTATTTTGATGCAAGGCACTTAAACCACCGCTCTAACTAGAATCTGGTGTTTATCTAAAGCCCAAAATACAGAGAAAAATATTCTTTGGTTACACCCCAGATCCTCAAAATTTGAAACAGTTAATTTGCTAGATGACCTCTGTCATCACTAAAAAGTGTAGCTCTATCTGCTAGATTCACCCCTGATCAAAAAGCAACTCTCACTGACCTTCGGTGATTTCAACAGGGCTTAATATAGGAAAGACAGACAAAAAAAAAATCAGGAGATTTCAAACACTACTCATTTTTATTACAGATATGTGAAAAAAAACATACAGAGACAGGCACGCTCCCCTATCTTCAATAGTATTAACAATGCTTATCGTAAGCAAAGCACACAAAGTCCTAACACTGAAAATAAGACCCACCTGCTGTGAACAAACTCAGAAATACGTGCCAAAATAGATGTTCTAATTCAATCTCGAACTGTCTGGAAACAGCTATTCACCGCGCCATGTCTCCTCATGCCGCTGAAGTGGCAAGTGTATGAATGGTTTTGTGTCTGTCATTATTCTGAAAATTGCAACTAGCTTTTCTTGCCTCTATAACAGCGCCAGGAAATCTACTTGGAACACGGCTTTCTTGTTTAAAACTCTCTCTGGACATAAGTATCTGATATGCAATCAAATTTCGAGGATGATTACTTCAGTTATAAGTACAAAGAATTACAATGCTAACCCATCGCGTTGTGCAAATTGTCTTACCTAAGTAACTATTACAGCAAACTGATAGTGGTATTCTTTCCTGCTGTTTGTTGTGAAAACCAAAATAACTCTGACTAACATTTACTGCCTAGATTCCAAAACTAGGCAACACCATAAACATTGCATAATATTTTACCATATATATGAAATATAAGAAAAGGGATAAAACAATTGTAACTCTTGACAGATGCAGAGATCTGATAAGCTATCTGCATCTTTACAGATCCAATACATGGATCTGACTGGGGTAAATCTCGCAGCCCTGATCAGGTGTAATCATTCCAGTAATTGTAAATTATATGCAAATATTTCCAAAAAGCAGACTGAAACCGTTCTGTGTTTGTAACTGATTACATAAAATTTTCTTATATGTTTTATCACCACTGGGAATTAGAGTCAAACTGCAGGCACTCAAGCTTTTTCCCCAAAAACGTAATTGCACGCCAGCATCTATTAATTAAAACTGGTAGGCCCAAGGAAGAAGACAAATGCAGCGGGCACCACTGGGTGGAATGAAGGAGAAGGTAAAATTGGCTAAAAATTATAACTGGCTCTAACTCCTGGCAACCAAAACGAAATTTCAATTTTGTCATTTTCCACCTTCGGTAACACTAGCATCCCAATGCGCCTGAATACAAGGGCAGCAGTGTTTTTAAATAGCCTTTTCTTAAGGTATTAAGTTTAAGTCTTAAAATGTTTAGCAACCACCTGATGCAGGAAGCACGCTACATCTTTGTTAGTTGCTTTCCTGTATCCAAGGATCCAAAAAATTCTTCACGAGTCTTCAGAAATAAATGGGCATTGACAAGACTGAGAATTTCAAATCTCTCTTAATGTTGTTCTCTCTCTGCAATTTTCCAGAAAAACAACCAATCAGAGGGTACATTCCCCCTCTAGAGAAGAGGCCTCTTCTGCGTAATTCCTTTTAAGATCTGGGTTTATAACAACTCTGTACTCTGAGAAGTTCCTGCCCAGAGATCACATTCTTTCACCCAGTCTTTATCTTCAGCCTTCTGCAGGGGACAGATAATGTCCATGAATTTGTAGACTCACAGACTCCTTAGTCAGAAAGTATTAGTGCAATGTCAGACATAGCCGGGCACAAAGCTTTGGAGGCTTCTTGTATGAAGTGGAGAATCATGTGGGAAGACGTATCCACAGAAATAACACCCTGTGCATTCCAACAAAACCACTGAAACTGTGGCCAGAGAACAGCTCCGGACAAAAGCGTGCACTTCAGACCTTCTGAAATGTCAACATACGCCAATCTGAGGCCCATGTCTAGAATATAGTATGGATATTTATTACTGCCTGTCATCCCCTATCACTTCCCGCTCTTCTATAGCTTTTGAGGAAATTCCTATTAATCTGCTATTGTCTGCTGACAGTCTCCCACTCCTGCCCTGGCAGCGAGATGGACCTCCAGCAGAACAGTCAAAGACTGTCTGATAATTGCCTTACTGCATGACTGTGTGCAGTTGTGAATACATTTTCACTGTATATAGTAGTCTCCTAGGACTACTCAGTCCACCTTCCTGCTTAAAAATCACTATCAATTCTCTAAAATTCCCTGAAAGTCATGAAAACCCTCCTTGCAATTCTGGGGTAACCACAGTTGCCTCCTTTGATCAGGACACCTTTCTGGCCATACCTGCCCTCTCAGAGTGGTGAAAACTTGAAGGCTCAATTGCTTTTCAATTCTTTCTGATGTTTCCGTTGGCCAAAAGGCAACAATAGTTTCTGCACTGTTCAATAGGGGGTTGGACTAAGCAATCTCCAGACTCCTGCAGTCCTCCAGGAGTAAAATCATTTCACCATGGATTTGTACACTCAAGTGTCAGGATCAGAGCCAGCACTGCCAGGAAGAGGCACAAGGCAATACTTGAACAGTCTGTCTGGGTGATTCTAGGGGCTTAAACCACACATGCACACAGTAAACAACCTGCGCTCTGCCCCCTGCTCCACCACAGAGCCTGAAACATGGCAGTTCCAAACCCCTTTAAGTAAGTACAAAGGAAGAAATAAAGGCTTTCAAGCAGCAGAGGTGAGGGTATCCTCCATTCCTCCTGCTCCACTGCACAGAAAGAGAGACTGATGGGACCATGGAAAGAATAAGTAAGAGGGAGTCTGACTCAGAGGAGGGAGTCTTAGTATTGTTTATCTATTTTATCCTTTAATTCCTTGGTGCCAAATGCACCACCAGTTCCCAGAACTGTCGATTCCTCCTTTGTCTTCTCAGTGGGGTTAAAGACAGGCTTTAGATCCTTTATCCTAAAGACAGGATAAAGACAGACTTCCTCATGATGGCCCCTTGACTCTTGCTTTTATTTCTGCAAAGTGGCCCGGTTTCAACAGAAGGGATGAAGAAAGATCCTACCTCTCTTCCCTACTGTTTATGAAAGGGCAATTATCATCAGGGGATTTATAGCATTCAGGCTAAGAAGGTCTTGGAACTCGGCTTCCGTTTTTTGCCCATAAGTACTATACGAAATAAGGGTGGCAGCAGTTGCCACTGTGTTTTCAGCAGTATTCAATGTTTTCTGACAATGTTAGGTGCGGTCCAAGTGTTAGAAATTGAGAGGAAGGGAAACTGTGTCTCGGAAACGGGTTAAAAGCACATGCCTCCTGGTCAATCTGTTAATCTTCAGAGTTACACAGCTAGCAGTCCAGGCTGGAAGCTTCCAGGTGCACACAGGAAATTATATAGGGGTTATCTTGCAATCTCTGAAACAGAGATTCTCACAAACTGAAGTGACTTCAAGATTTGGCAGCCCTGAAAAGCGAGCAGCTCCAATATCCCTGTTGATTCTACAGACCCAAATTCTACTAAAATTAAGCTTGTGTACTGCACTAGATGGTCAAAATAGGGTGTTAGGATCAACTTCTCCCTAATTATTAACTGCCACTCCCATGGCAAATCTTGAAATAACTCCTTGAAGATCTGGAAGGTTTCAAGTACTTGCTAAAAGCGAGTCAATTAGAGTTACAAACCACGAAGAACCTCCTGTGTCTCCGAGTTAAGTTTCCTACTATTGCCACTACCTTGGTGAACAATCTATTTCACAGTCTGTTTAAATCCCATCAGAAGGGTAGTGAGAGCTTTTGCCTCCACTTAAATTTCCTCCAGAAAATGACTGCCATGGTAACCAGGAAGCTTCTTCTAATTTCTGGCCAAAATTTGTCTAAGGTTGATTTATAGCTGTTCCCCCTTTGATAAGCTACTGTTCCACCAGGGCCAGAGAAAAGTACTTTGGCTGTCCCAGTGTATGGTCCTGCTGGGCTGTGAGAGTCCACCAGAGAACAGAACTGGAACTCGACTAGCTGTGTTCACAGCTGTGGTGGTTTGCACTTAGTACTTAACTGACTCAACGAGATTAGGCATACAATTGCGCACAAGCAAACTTCAGCTTGAGTACATACATATAAATATACATAGTTCTGTGATTTGTCTATAATTGAAATTTGCTGTAGATTAACCGGGGTTGTTTCACTGCCAGGCACCTTATACCCACAAACACCACCGTTGTCTCAGGCTATCTAGTGTTTGAATGTACACTTTAAACTACTAAACTACTTTCCCTTTAAGATATTTTTTCCCCCCATTTTTGCAAATGAGTGTTTGTTTCTCTCTTCAGCCTCGTCGAAAACTTTCCCTCTTATGCTTCCTCACAACTTGTTAGTGACATCAGAGTCACTTGTAGGGCCACACCTGGACTTCACAAGCTAGACACATCAGCCACTCAATACAAACCTCTTCCCTTTCAGCTACAGGAGTATCAACCATGTAAAACAGGAAAAAATGCCTCCAGTGTGAATTAGTCTGCAGAGGAGGCCATGGCACATTCTACCACTGTCCTAAGCAAACACATATTCATACAGGAGTAGCAGAAGCTTGGCTATTTAAGGCCAAGCTCCAATTAAATAGAGTTGCTAGAGACTACAGTCTTCAGAGATACAAACAAAATCTGGCACAGTCAGTGTGGAACAGGGAAACTAGTGGATGAGAGTTGAGTCTACCATCGTAAAGCCCCATCTACTCAAGAGACTGCTTTCCATCCTGCTGCTAAAGGTGTGGCATGCAGGAAGGTGAAGCTCTCCCAACCATAGAGGAGCAAAAAGGCAAAGCTCTGAAGCTCCAAGATGAGATCATTCAGTTGGGAGGGACGAGGACCTGCTTCCTATTCCCAGACCTCTCAGTATTTTAAACTTCTCTGCCTTTTTTTAAAAAAGGCTGCGTTACCAGCCCTGGGTAACCAGAAGCATGCAGCATGAGAGCAAGACAGCTCCTCTGCAAGGAGAGCTCTCCCTGCGGGGCTTGACATTGAGTTAGGCTCCTGGGCCCATAAACTTTTCCTTCTTCTCCGTATGGGGAGCCAAACTGTTTCCACTAAGTTAGAATGCAATGGCACTTGTCTAGGACACAATTTCTTCAGGCTGATAAGTGTCCTGGGCATAGATAACCACTTGTTAACCACCAGGCTTGAAGCAGCTTGAAGTAGCTGGAAGCAGTAACGCTGTGTATCCCCTGTGTGTTAGGAAAGCAGCCGTCGATGTGACGGCAGCACTTTGGATTCAGCATTGAGTATCAATACACATTATAGAGGTACCGTATTAACATCAGATCTTTCAGAGGATTTAAGCATATGACGACATAGTTTGTGACTCCCAAACGGGCTTAGGCAGAAGACAAAAACACCAAGCAATTCAGCAGCCAAGGCACTCACATGCTTTCGTCCTATATGCCCTGGAGATGCAGGAACACGAAGCTTCTCAGGTGCACCATTATGGAAAGATTTTGTGGACTGCACTCAAGGTTTCTACTCAGTTTCTACTTAGTGCCAGGTAAGCATCAAAGTGCGTATGTGGATTTGAGTCTTCAGTGCCATACACCAGACTGGGACCACTCCTCACTGCACAACAGCACGGATATGCTCTCAGGAGCACCTAGTGACACTGCCCCTATTACAGTGGGAATGGAAAACCTGTCTTTGGATGCAAAGGCAATTTCAAGGCAATTGGCTAATGTTAAAGTGTTCCTCATGTCAAAGTACACCTGTTCATAGAAAAAGCAAAAGGAGGAACCTTCGCAAAAGCCCTAACTCCTCAACACATTGCTCCAAGGTATTCAGCAGGTCACAGGATAGCAGAACGAACACCACACATGGCAGCTTGACATCTGATATTGGATGGGTGAGGGGAGGACGAGGTCTCTGCCACTGACCATGTATACCTAGAAAAAGAAAGTCACACTGGCCAGTACAAGTTGCATGCCTTTATCCCAAGGGCATGACAAGCTCCAATAGCCCCAGACCGCTGAAGGAAATTCAGCAGGCCAACACACTGACCGATAGGGCAAGTTCCTGGAAACAGACGAGCAGGTGGTTTCCAACCAAAGCATGCATTTCTGTCATTCTGCAGCACAAGCAGCGAAAGCATTACGTTGTCCATAGTCTCGCTCCCTGTAACAGAGCCCTGCTCCCAGGCTGGCACGCTGCAGTGTGTGCTGATGTCAGCATGAACTGGCAGAGAGGTTTTACAAGAAGGTTTTTAGCTCCGAGTCAGAAACAGGGCTCAGGAGACAGAGAGGTACAGACCCGGCGGAGAGGGACACAGCCTCTTCACCCATGACCCTAATCACTTTCACTTCTCCTGAAATCCATGTGGTCTACTCAGAGAAACACCTCAAATTCACTTGGATCCACAACTTTATGATCATCGTGTGAAGCATACGGTAGTCTAAGCAATAATTCTTTCTACAGTTTTCCGCCATGAGGAATACTGGAAAGGAAAATTACAAGTACTGGTTTAGAAACTTTTATTGCTAACTATCCAGAAAAGGAGAGAAACGCTGCACCCTTTTTAGCCCTTATGATTCATGAGACAGCATGTATCCGGCCGTGGATCAGCCCGGAATTGGAAGGTAGCATAGTCTGTAACACAGATCAGCTTCACTTCCAGGGGACATTACAGATTTGCATGTGGGTGTTACAGACAGAAATATTTCTCTGCCAGGTGGTTTTAAACGAAAACTGGTGGCTATTATGCTGAGACATTCGGATAATCAGAAAAAACTTTTACTGAAGATAACAGGAAGGGACAGTGATGATATATGACTTTTATAATATAGCTGTGTCATCTGGATAGCACCATTGTATATTTGTAACAAACCTCTACAAAATTATGGAAGTAAATTGTTCCAAAACGCAATCTTGTAAGGGTACTCTCTGAAAAGACGTGTCCAGCTCATGTCCCAAAAAGGAAGTAAGTGCTCTGCATACAGAAAAGGCAAATGATCTTAGAAAATCTAGTGGCTCTCTTTAAGAGTCGAATCATAATCCATATGAAAACCATTTGCTGTGACCTAATTCTTGAAAACCAACAATACTTCAAAAGTGAGTATACAAGTTTGTAAGTTTCCCAGTATATTTTCTATTAATTTCTGGCTCTTTAAATAAAGAAAAAAAATATTTAAAATCACAATTTCTCAGACCAATAGAGAGCCTAGACTGCTATTCGCATGATTTGAAAGAACTGTTGTAAGGAAATACACTTTTAACTTTAGGTACCACAAAACTTTGAAGATAATATAAAGTAATTTCAAGTTGAAATCACAAAGCACAATTTTTGACCTCTTCTAAAAATTGTATTGAAGTGTCCTAAATTAATTTAGTAAAACTGCTGAAGATTCCCGTAATCTCACAGAAAATGAATATCCATTCAGAATTCAGAAATGCCAATACAAAAGAAGAGCAGAAGAAAAAAAAACGGGGGGGGGGGGGTGGGGAAGCAGGAAAATTTATCCTCTACTCTATGTTAACAAGAACAGGGCTGAGAAATTACCATCTCTACCAACAAAAGTTTATTCTTGCAGCGACTGTAAGATTTATAGCATTGCTCTATAACATCACCACAGAACCAGTAATCTTCTTCACAGAATAAAAGCTAAATATTTATAGGGAAGTAGCTGTGCTGGAGGACAAGGAATGGGAGAAGGATAAATGTAGTTTAGAGCCTTTGAACTACTCCTTCATTTAATTTTCTTCTGATAAATAGAAACCGAGGAGGGATCCTTCAATTACGTTTTCCCGACATTGACTAATACGATGCATTTTCATAAAACATTTCTTAATTCCACCACCCCACCTCCAAGGCTAGCCACACCCCAAGCGTAATGAACAGCGACAGCAAACTGAACTCTTCATCTAGGACTGAGATCCAACACCACGCTCCCAGCCGTCTCCTCGGCAATATGCCACGCTAGCAGCTGGGCCTCAGTACCCACCGATGTAATCACTTCTAGTAGCCCTCGTGAAAACTCAGAGCCAAGCACCCACGGGAAAGGACAGAGGCAGCGATATACTGAAACGCTGTCCCGGCTTCACCACGCACAGTGCGTGGGGCCGAGGCCGGGAGTCTGGTGGGTCCCTCCATTGCTCAGAGAAAGCCACGGGGGAAGAGCTGGCACCCACCATCGCTCCAGCAGGTATTTCCGATGCTGCCAAAAGAAATACCCAGATCACGTCACGCCCCCAGAGCATCCCTTCCCAGCACAGGTGTGCGCAACCAGAAGACAGCGAGGTAAGGATACACCTCCCGTGGCAGGGAGGGTCCGGGTAACGTCAGAGGTTTGCACGATTCCAGTCACCTCTCCCACCATTCCCTCCCCAGCGCGAACAGGCCTGACGGGTAGTCAGAAGAGGAGAAACCCTGATTCTCCCCCACAGGCCACAGCTCCAATCTGTTTATTCTCATCACTCGCAGCAGGCAATTTGGAAACGTTACGTTTGAAGCCTCCTATTGACGGAGGAGGCTAGAAAATGTGGTCACATGCGCCGTTTGGCAAGGATGTGGGAGGGGATGAGAGAGAAAAGGTTCAAGAGAGGCTGTGGGGACCTGGTTTCCAAACATGGCACCTACCCACTCCCCGCACCCCTTCCCGTGCCGCCGGCAGCGGAATAAACCCACCCCCCCCTCCGTCCCGCCGGCACGCACGCACGCTTCCCCTCCGTAACGAGCAGCGCGACTAATTAATTGCGTTTATTTCCTAATTACGAACGCCCTGCTGTCCCCACAGCGAGCTGCCGCCCAGGAGCAGGCGACGGGCGGGCCGGAGCCGGCGTTTGGGGCCGCGGGGCGGCGGCGGGCGAACGGAGCCGGGGGGGCGGGACAGGGCGGCGGTCGGGGGCAGCCGCCTCAGCCCCGCGGCGGGCGGCAGCGGAGGCCGAGCCAGGCAGCGGCAGCACGGCAGCCACGGAGGCTCCCGCACGCAGGGAAACCCCACCCAGCCGCCCCTCCTGGGAGAGGCGGGGTTTTGGGGACCCCAAAGGAATCCCACCGCGCCCCTCAACCCCATGTCGGGGTTTCCGCCCGCCCCTTCGCCCGCCCCCCGCCGCTGCCTCCCTCGGGGCGGGGAGGGCCGCCGTCCCGCTCCGTCCCGCCGCGCCGGGCTCCCCCCGCGGCTCTGCCTCGGGACGAGCTGCCCGGGGTGGGGGAGGACGGCCGGGGAGGAGGAAGTTATGGGTCGGGAGCAGAGCGGGACCGGGGCTCCGCAGCGCCAGCGCCGCTGAAGGGTCCCTGCGGGGCGGCCCGCCGAGCAGGGCGAAGCCGGCTGGCCCCCGGCACCGGCCGGCGCCCGCTGTGGGCAGCGCCCGCTCCCGCCCGCCGGCGATCGGCGCATGAATGAGTGCCTGAATGAATGAATGACTGGTGTCTGCTTACTTGAGCATGGCCTCTTCTTTCTCTTCCTCTTCTTTCTGCCGGTCCATCACTGCCATGATAATGTTCCTCTCCTCCTCTGTCAGGTGGCTCAGGTCGGGCAGCTCCTGCATCGGGGGGGGCACCGTGGGCGGGCGAGGGCCGCGGGGCCCCACCGAAGAAGACATTTTCTTTCCGCCTCTCCCTTACACCTTCTACCTTTGCACGGCAAACCGAGCCAGCCTCTCCTCCGCCCCCTTCACAGTGTAGTCCTCCGAGCAGCAGCAGCCGGCAGCTCTCTGGCAGCAGCGGAGGAGGCGGAGACCCAGCCTTTCATGGTTGCTTGCATCCACCCCGGCCCGGCTGCTGCCGCTGCTGCTCGCTCCCTTTGTTTCCGCGGCTTCAGGGAGCTCGGGGGCTGCCGTGCCGCCGCCCGCAGCCCATCCTCCCGGCGGTGGGCGTGCGGGGCGGGAGTGCCGTGGCGCGGAGGGCTCCCGATCGCTGCCGGCGGGCTGCGTGAGGGAGCGGGGGGGGGGGGCGGTGCGCGCCGCGGGCCGGCCGGGAAGGGCGGGTGCTGCCGCCGCCGCCGAAACGCTTCGCCGCTGCGAGGAGGGAGGGGGAGTTCGGTGCCGGTGAGGCGGAGTCCGCGGCGCGCCACCGCTGCCTCACGGGCGGCAGCGCTGCCTGCCCCTGCCCCTGCCCGTGACAGGGACCCGCGCCGGCCGCGCCTCTCTCCGCCGCTCCCCTCGCTCGTCCCGCGGCTGCCCGGTCACGGCGCTGGCCCCGGCACCGCCGTCCTCCTCACGTCCTCCTCGAGGTTTCCACACCGCATGTCGGGGCCGGGCGCTCGCCCGAGTCCTCGCCAGGGCGGCCGTCTCGCCCCAGGCAGGGACCGCGCTGCGGGCTGGCCCGAGGCGACGGGGAAGCCCCAGGCTGCCGGTGCTGCCGCCGCTCCCTCGGGCGTGAGCCGTGCGCGCCTCCCGGGCCCTGGGGCTTCAGCTCCAGCTGCAGCCTCCTTACCCTGAGCCAGCGCTGTCACCGCTCGACCCTCCCTTCCTTGGGGTCCTGCGCTTCAGCACTTTGTTCGCATGCTTCTTACACCCAGCAAGTGGCACCCACGCCTCTCGTGTCCTCCCACGGGGCTGCCGAGTGCTCTTGACTCCCCTCATCTGTCGGACCCGTTTTTGTCACAGCTGTGACCCTCCAAAACTGGCCATGAAACACCCAACAGTGCCGACTGTTCAACGGAGGAGGCAGCGTACAATGAACAGAGCATCACTTCCAGACACAGGGAGCTTCCTTGTCAATTTCTTATCTACCAGCTCTGAGCAACTTGATTTTGGGGAGCTGGTAATGAGCACGACAGCCCTTCTCTACAGATCATCTGCATGTAATCCACTGGCCAGAAACTCATGACTATATAGAACCCTCTCTGAAGGGTCCCTTGCTCAAACACGTTCCTATCAGTGAATGAAACCTACCAGGCTACTTAGAAATGCAAAGCTGAAGTGTAGAGAAAACTGCACTTTCAAATAAAATGTGAACTACCACTAGCACACGCTGACACTTAAGACCTCTCAGTCACGCTTCTGCCGAGGTCACAGCATGGAAACAGCTCTGGTTTCTAGAGAGATCGTCTGATGGGCACGAACCAAAGGAAAAAAATCTATGCTGGCAGTGTTCAGTGGTTCTTGCTGCCAAAGTTGCCGGGTTTGGAATAGGGAAAGGGACCAGTTTTCATCCAGCCACACTAATACCTCTCACGCAAATTCTGAGAGCTATGAACCTTCGTGACCCTTTGAGTTTGAGAGGAATTACTGTGACCATCTGCTTGTGTCCCCCCAAGAGATCCTCTGCAGGACACAATTTGATAACACAAATGAAAAAGAAAAAAATAATAAGCACTGCTGTGACCACCAAAACTTTTGAGTGGTAATGTCCAAGTTCAGCTCAAAAAGTGAAGTCTCTCAACTCTTCCAGCACATGAAGGAAAACTGAAACTTCAATGACCGACAGATGGCTCAGAAGAGATTAAAGTGGTGTTAATAAGCAAAGCACTATGAAGGGCTGGTAAATACCATAACGTCACACTCAGTTAAAAGACAACAGACCCTCCACTAACTCATATTGCTGTTTGTCCCAGGGCCTGGCCACGTTATTCCTGCTAGATGTAATCCTCCTAGCTAAGTACTAACAAATCAATAAAATCACTTCCCACCATCTGCGACCAGCAGGGAAGATAGCCTTCATGTTACAGGCTGATGCTAAAGAATTTATCCGTTCATTACCAACAGGAAAAATTATGGCAGCCACCTCAAAGCTGAAGGAAGCAAGATTGAAAGGAGTAAGACGATGAGAAGAAGGTGAGGTACCACCATATGATGAGTATCAGAAACAACTAAAACATGACATGACTGGAATGGTAATAAAAGACACGGTAGTTATATTGTTACAGGCATCCATAGGTAATCCACACTCCTTCAGATAATTTAGGCCTGCACGTGCCACACCAAAGATGTAGCTCAAGTAACTGCAACCACTAACTCACAGGAGCAGCGGCCCTAGTATTGAAGAGTCACTGCTCTAAGGCCAACCTAAACAAAATATTAAAGGTCTAAGATCGTAAGACTCAAGTGTCTCGATGATAATTCTGTGAAGAAAATATTACATGAGGTTAAGTTATCCTACTCACCTTTCTGCTTATTAATTACTGACACAGTCACGTGTATGCCTGTTCTGTGTTATTTCATTAATTACTATATGCTGGGTCAAGCACATGAATTCTTACTGCTATGTGTGAAATATAAAATGAATACAGAGATTATGAGGGGACTTTATATATAGTTTCTTAAAAGGGGAAGCTGAAAGCTTTTGCAGAGTAATGGTTAAAAAAAAAACTATGGAAATTGGAGCGTAGCCTTGCACCAAGCCGATATTGTGAATAAAACTGTGCTAATGAAAAGCACAGGGTCACAGAATCATTTAGGTTGTAAGGGACTTCCGAGGGTCATCTAGTCCAGCCTCCCTGTTCAAGCAGGGTCAGCTAGAGCAGATTGCCCAGGTCCATGTCCAGATGGCTTTTGAATATCTTCAAGGATAGAGACTCCACAGCCTCTCTGGCCAACCTGTGGCAGTGCTCAGTCACCCTCACAGTAAAAGTGTTTCTTCATGATGCCCTGTGTTTTAACTTGTGCCCATTGTCTCTTGTCCTATCACTGGGTGCCACTGAAAAGGGCCTGACTCAGTCTTTCTTACACCCTCCCATCAGATATTTATTCACATAGATAAGATCCCTCTGAGCCTTCTGTTTCTAGGCTAAATAGCCCCAGCACTCAGCCTTTCCTTGTATGACATGCTCCAATCCCTTAACCGTCTTCGTTGCCATTCACTTGACCTGCTCCAGTATGTCCATGTCTTTCTTATACTGGTGAGCCATGAACTAGACTTAGCACTCCAGATACAGCTTCACCAGTGCTTAGTAGATGGGAAGGTTCACATCTCTCAACCTTCTGGCAAGGCTTTTCCTAATGCCTACAAATTCTTAGGCACAACAAATGATTTTATGCTATTTTTGCTCAAAGACAGTAGAATTTACTAGAGAGAAATACAAAAGATACCGTGAAAGTAGTCTCATTTTTCATAGGGCTACTTGAAGAGACTCAGCTCTTATTTTAAGTACTTCAGACCTTTAGTGGTCATTTTCTGATTTGCCCACGTTCGGTTTGTAAAGACGAAATATCTGACATTGTCATCCAACCAACAAGACATGGAAAGCCTAGTATAGTTGAACACATTATATCCTGAAGCTAGAATGATACATGAGGGCCTCAAAGAGAATTTCATTGCCTGGTTAGTAAGAATGCCTCTTGCTTGGAGTGAGAGGTGGGGCAAAGTTTTGTCACTGACAGGCATCCTATTAACTCCATTTCTCTGAAGTCCTATCTAGGGAAGATTGCTGTGAAATCTGGAAATGGAATATCAATATAGCTGTTGTAACATATCAGGTAAATTACCTTCCTAAACTTGAGAAGCCAACCATTGCAATGGAATCTGTGATATTTTCTTCTCAGATCATAACAACAAGTATCCACTCAGGCCCCATGCATGACATGCATATTTCTTTATAGTCCTAGACTTTCCTTCGCTCTCAGAAACTTTCCTTCTCCCCAACATTTTCCTTTTGCATTGTCTAAAGGCCATGTTCTAAATTTCTCAATTCCACTAATACTCCCTCTTCAAGCTCTTTTCATTAACTGAGCTGTAAACAGTCATGATTTTCTGTTTTCTTGCTTGAGACAAACAGAAGAAACTGAAAACAAAAAATTCAAAGGATTTTCTCCATAAGGTTCCTTCCCTAGAAGAGTAGTGCTCAGACTCATGAGAGACTGAGGACAGTGAAAGCTGTGGAGGAGTTTTCAGTCTGAGATGGTTTGTTGTTTGAGAGACAGCCATGAAGGATGAAATACCCTGTAGCATCAAGGGCTCCAAGCAATTTCTCACAATAGGTTAGTAGAAGTGGGACACTGTGACTTCTCTCTCGCTCAAGAAGTTGTTGAAGGAATTAAAAAACTTCAAAGACAGACCAAATTCACAGTAAAATCTCTTTTATTAACGTATCATGATTTTCAAGAGCAGTTTTTGTTTTGGCATCTGACTCACAATTTTTCATTTCTTTAAGTTTGGTAAGAGAGAGAAGAAGGTCACAGCTAGCTCTAGCATGAGAAGAAATGGGAACATTCCTTTTCAAGGCAGACAAAAACCACTGGAACAAAGGCAGTTTGTTTCAGGTAGGGATTTCAGGGCCTGTTCTGGACAAGATTTGTTATTATGCATAATTTCATAATGAGTGCCTATATCCTGCAGTGATTAGTGTCTTAAATGCTCTCAGACAAAACTCTTTGTCTTCTTTTAAATATCTTAAAAAAAAAAAAAACCACAAACCACAAAAAGCAGTTCCATCAGCAGCAAACCTTATGGAGCCTGGTTTTGGATGACAGCTTTGGATTCTCTTGTGTCAAATAATGCAGCTGAGTTCACACTTCCACCTGTTCTTTAGTGGGTGCACAAATCTGGGTCTTCTCTATGTGGCTGCTGGTTTTTGTAAAACCTGCAGAAGTTCAGTGTTTTTAGACCTCTCCCTTTTTGTCAGGCTTCTTTGAAATTGGTCAAGAGATTCAAATGTTATTGCTGGAGTACTGACAGAAAAACAGTGCGATTGCATATCTTGGTTTCCTTAAAAAAGAGACTAGAAACCCTTTCCCACCCCCATAGGTCTCTAATTATTCCCTTTGCTCTTCTCAGTTCCCTCCTGTTCAGCTGTGTATTTCTGGCATGGCAGTTTCCAGAAAATCATCCCATCCTTCAGGTGCAGCTTGCCAAAAATGCATAAACAGGAACTGTCACTTTCCTCCTCCATGACGTGATGCTTCTGTATGTGCAGCTCCAAATCATACACCCATTTAGGTGCAACATTGCATTTGCAAACTCCTCTCTGATACGAATCTGTTATGAGCTGATTCTTATTTCAGTCTCACTACTTTCCAAATGTGTTTGTTAATAATTATTTTTTTAACCCAGAAATACTAACAAGGTTTTAAGTACAACATTGTTTTCCAAAGTACTAAAATCAGTTTCCATTTTTAATCCTTTAATTAGAAAAAAGTGCAAAAATGATGGAACTGATACCACCCGCCACCCCAAAAAGTCATCATCTACTTCTTGTTTATCTTCTGGACCTATTGGCTAAAGCCAATAACTCAGGCAGATTCAGCTCCACTCAGTTCAGGGGAACCCTGCATAAGGCCATAGCACAGAAAGACCCCAAGTTTGTAATATCTTTTTACATCTGTCAGAAAGACTGAGAAGTGTTATGGCTCAGACAGAAGAAACCGAAGCCCAGTACTCTTAGTCAGCAATCTGGCAGTCAGAAAAGCAATGATTCGGTTCAAGAATTGAAGTAACGGATCATTTTCTATAATTATGGACCATATTTTTTTTGAATAAGAATTTTATTGTTGCTCCAGTGGTTTTGCTGAACAGTTCTAATATAATTAGTAAAGTAGCCTATAGATATAATGAATATGTGCTTTGCATTATAATATAGAATTTTTTTTTTAAATCTGTTTGCTGGCAATTAAAGTATCATCTTACCATTATTTTTGCTCAAAAAGAAAATCTTCAATAAAGTCTTGAGTGTTTTACACTGGCTGCAGCAGAGAGTACATTGAGGGTAAGACCTAAATGATCTAAGTCACCAAACGAACAGAGTGCTTTGTACACTGAGGTCTAATGCTGTTTATGTAGCCAGAAGCCCTCCAACAGCTGCCGTCAGCCCAGAAATACTCTTATCAAAAGAACGCAAGAAACTCCTGCTGTTTTATCAAGCCTAATTGTCAGTAAACACGTGATTCCCCAGATAGGCTGTAAAGAAGCGGCAGGTAAGAAGATGGCAGTAAGGGGAGGAAGATGTCATTCTCCAGAGCTATTCCTACAGTGGAGGATGTGCTATGGCAAGTTCTGTCTCACAATCTAGTGCAACTTCGTCACACTCTCATGCATCTCTGTTTATAAATTGAAAGATACTTTAAAAGGAAGTCAGTATCATTACTAAAACAGGCACAAGAGTTTTGTGTTTGCCTTAATAAGTACTGAGGCGAAGTTTGTAGGAGAAAATACCTTCAATTATCCAATAGATATAATCAGAAAAGATGAATAAAGTTTAAGGCACACGAGCCCTTTTAGGTTCAAGAAGAAACAGCAGAATTCAAGCTAAGCACAGCCTGGGAACAGTTGCTTTGGACTTAACTTTATTATTTTAATCAGCTAGACAACCTGAGAGAAAAGAGTGCTTGAAATATGTGGAATAGAGAGCATATTTGTAAGAGGAGTGACGCATTTGTGGAAAAGAGAAGGAAATAGAAGGAAAGACAGACAAAAAGATAATTATTACCTGTGAAAGAGGAAGACGTCAGATGAGATGTGAGAACAACCAGATGTCATAAAATCAATATGTGTACTGAGTTAATGACTTTCAATGAAATGTAGTTTCATCAAAGTGAAAGCATTCATCAGAAATGTGTCAGCATCTACTGCATTGTTTAACTGGAGAAAAAAATGTTTTGTTTCTGTGGTGTAGAACTTCTTCGTTTTGATAATGTTTGGATTAATTTTATTTGAACTTTGTAATTCTTGAAAGAGCGACCGCTAATGAGAAAAATGTGACATATATTGTATTTAAAAACTTAAATACTTCAGTATAAGAGGGACAACTGTATTAAAGAGAAAGCATGAAAAACAAAGTTGCAATTATCCCAAACCAACATTTTGGAAAATATTTCTTTTGCAAAGAATTTGGATTTTCACTGTTCAAATTCAGTACCCTGAAAAAAAAAACACATCAGAGAGAACCCAGTTCTCAGCCAGCTGTACCATCTTCATAATTGGGGAAGCTGAGGCACAGATTGAATAAGTGACATTGTCCAAGTCATCAAGTGAGTCACTGGAAACGAAAAGAAAATCGTAAAGGGCCACATCCAGTTCCTGAGTTCCTGTGGTCTAACTATTCATCTAACTCCCACATCTTAGGGTGCTCTTACCATCAAGCTGAATAATCTAAGTAGTTACTTCCCGTGTCTTCCCATAGTTGCTGTACTCCGAGTCACAACAAAGACTGAGCGTGTGTAGTCCACCGCAATACCGAGTAAAACAGGTGAGCTTAAATAGGTGATTTAAAGTACTTGTTTCAATACAGCTCTGGAAACCAGCTGTTTCCTTTTCTCTTTTGAAATATTATTTTTGTTACCAAAAACATGCAACATAATATTCTTATTTATGTGTTAAATGTCTCTCTTTTATACACACAGTCCTCTCTATTTGTTCTGAATCTGTAGGTACACACATACTTTTTAATGAATAAGAAAGTACCAAACTGGAGAGAGAGAGAAAATTCAGAACCGTGGCACCTAAATCAGTGTGTCAAAAGCTTTGCCCTGAATAATCTTGTTTCAACATTCTAACAATACAATTCAACAGTTTATATAAAATTCTCTGTTTCCTAAATGAAAAACCGATAAAGAAGTTTGAAGTAAGTAATTCACTTACTGGAGAATTATGTTCCTAAAATTATTTCCCATTCTGTTGCCAAAGAATTATATTCTCAGATTATTTTGTGAGCTTTAAAAGCTAAAATACTGAAAGAAAAGTTGAAACTATACGTGTTTTTTTTTTTTCCCCTTCTCAGGGTGTATGAGATTATGTACTGAACTCCTAAAGGGGAGATCTGTGGTCTCAGGTCAATACCTGAGATTCAACTTGGAAAGGGATATCTATGTAAGTGTACTTTGGTGTTAAAAATAGAATCAGAACTATATCTATTGAAATACTTTTTGTGGTCAAGGCATAATTAGAGAGAAGAAGATTTTTGCAAGTATAAGAATGTCTTCAGTTACAGTCAATATTGTTGCCTTCTGGGCTAAAGACAAAATCAAAGTGCCAGAGTAGAAGATTATCAGGATGAGGAAAATGGAGTGGAATTAATGAATTTGCGATGAAGGTGAAAGCATTTGGGCTCAACAGAGTAGTAGAGAAACAGAAGATGGAGCTCAGATGTTGATATTGGTAGAGTGAGAGTAGTAGGCTTCAGGGTCAAAACACAACAATATAAGCTCTGCTGTAGTCCTGAAAGCGAAGGAATATGGATCAAAAACTACTGATGATGTGATTGAACAACTATCAATTACAGCTATTTTTCTTCATCCTTTCTTCCTGATGGAAGATGGATGGACAGTAGGACGCTGTAATACTAGTGTACAAAATACAAAGGGATGAGAAAAATATACCGTTACTGCTACAACAGAATTGCATGTTTAGTTAGAGCTTGGGATTAAGTTGAATTAACAAACTAGCCACCTTAACAAGCAGCACAGAAGCTGCATTGAAATGCCAGAGCCGAAGAGGAAGACTATGGAATGAGGTCAATACTACCAGCCTCCCAACCAGAAGCTGAGAGGTTAAGCTGTAAGAAGTCAGAGAGTTGATAAGGACAGAAAGTATCGAGTCACTTCAGTTACCTCTGTGTTGAAGAGGGAAACTTCACTCTGAGTCATAAACCGTAGATGAAATTGTCAGTGATTCTTTCATGGATCAGCTGGCTAGCAACTCCACAAGAGGAAATGAAGCCCTTGACAAGATAATGACAAAGATCTGTTTCAAAATTTCTTCCAGAAGCACAACTCCGTAACAAAAACTGTTACTCAGATCCAGTATCCATGACACAGAAGAAGCAAAAGTCCAAAAACTTCGCCACAGTTGTGCCATGAATTGAGCAAGAAAGAATTAAGTTACAGGTGGTGTAGAAGCTGAAGGACACAAGAATGGAAGCACAACAACATTGTGTACTGTGTGTTAGGAGAGGCTTGGAAACTGGCAAAGGGAAGATGGAATGGCTAAGCAGGCTTGTTAGCATTAAGAAAGCATCATTTAAAAATCTGAAGTTGTATTCGAACAAAATGAAAAGGATCATAAATTTGGGTAGATGAAATGTAAAAATATAATCAAGCGGGCCAAAAAAAGAATCAGAGGAGTATATTCCTAAAGGAACTAAAATTAGTACTAAATCCTTCTCTTAGGACATCAGGAGCAAAATATTTTGTAGCACTTCCTTAACTGGAGTAGAAAGGGAGCAGTCAGAAGGAACAAGACCATTGCAGAGAAGCTGAATAGATTATTGTCATGCAGGTTCGTTGTAGGAAAGATGGGAGATTACAACACAAACATCGTTTTTTTAAGGGAAGGTCAGTGAACATCTCTCTGAAAATTGAAGCAACTTTGGAAGGGATTATGGTGCAAAGAAATAGAATGAAATGTAACAAATACAAATCACCAGGGCCAAGTGGTATTCACCTAAAAAATTAAGGAGGAAATAGGTGAATTACTAATGGCAATGTGTAGTCACACTTGATGATGACTATGATTTTGAAAAGAGAAAACATGGTTCTGCCTTGTAAACCTCTTGGAGTTCTCTGAAGTGGTGGACAAGTATGTGGTTCTGTGTGATCCTGTTTACTGGGATTTCTAAAAGACCTTGACAATATCCTTCAAGAACAATGATGGGAGAAGAGAGAAAATGCTGTCTAAAATGCATACAATCATGTAATAATTTAGGTTTGAATTAACTTCTGGAGGTCACATAATCCAACTTCTTGCTCAAAGTGATGCCAGCTTACACCTCAGACAAGGTGGCTTGGAGTCATGAACAGTCAAGCTTTCAATATCCAGAAGGATAGAAATCCCACAAGCTCTTTGGGTGTCTTGGTGCAGTGTGAAAAAGTCTTTCTTATTTCTAATCAGAATTTCCCTTGCAGCAACTCGTGTCTGTCGCCTCTTCTCCTTTCATTGTGAACCTATGAGAAGAGTCTGCCTCTCAGTTCTGTATAATCTCATTTTAAGAAGCCAAACAAAGCAATTAGATTTCCCTTTAGCCTTCTCTTCAAGCTGAACAAACACAGCTAGAAGTAAAACACAACAGGAACTAATAGTCAAAATTCTCAGTAAAGGCAGAGGAGTTTGACAGAATTCCCTGCTGGGACCCATAGGCTTTAGTATAGCCACAAATCACCTGGAAAAGGGGATAAGTGGAGAGATTTCAAAGTTTTCTGATGATACAGTTATCAATGTAATAAGGACAAGGGTTGAGCGTACAATTGCTGAAGATCTTAGGAGGCTTCATGACAGAGCAGTAAAATGGCTTCATGACAGAGCAATAAAACGTTTTGTGAAATGCCGTGGTGAAAAACAATCTTAGCTTTATATATCAAATAGTGGACTGTGACCTGACAGTCACCACTCATCATTACCACTCAGAAGTGAGACAGACTTTGGGGTTAAGATAAATAGTTCCAAGAAAGCACCATCTCAGTGCTCAGCAGCAGTCAAAAAATAAATCAAATGCTAGGAACTATCAGGAAAGGAGGTAAAGAACAAGACGGAAAACACAGTTACTTCTCTGGATAAACTCATGTTTCTTATATTTTGAATTCTACTGACAACTACCTGCAGTTCTGGTCTCCTTGTTTAAGAAAGTATACATTAGAGCTTAAAAGAGATTCAGAGAAGGACACATCTGATGACCAGAATGGCTCCTGTACAATGAATGACTCGGTGGACTGAGATTCTGCAAGAAAAGGGTGGTTTGCAGGGATGTGATAGAGATCTACAAAATCATAAGTAGATTGGTAAGAAGTGGATAGAGATCAACTATTCACTGTCCCTTCCAGGGACATTAGGAGTCATCAAATAAAGCTCGTGATGGTGGTTCCTCACATGTTGGGTACCAGACCTGTGGAAATCCTTGCAAAAGACACTGTGAATGGAAGAAGTTTGTGTAAGTTCAGGGGGAGAAGTAATTGGGAGAATGATTCATGAAGACCTGCTAAATAAATAAACTATAAAAGACTCAGGAAATCCTCTAAGCTTAAAAGAGTAACAAGCTGGAAGAGTATTAGGGAAAACAACCATATATACTTACATGGTTCTTATTCTTTCCTAAATGTCAACTTATGATCACTGTTAGAGACAGAACTTTGGCTAGTGGAACCTTTGTTTTGAATCACTATGGCAGTTCTTATGTTCTTACTACTTGATTTTTTTCTCTTTTTTTTTTTTTTAAATAATTGTCCTTAAAATTAGCCCCATATTTCAGCAGCTATGCAGTTACTCAGCCTGTCTTGCTCCATTCCAACGTTAGCTGAGATGCAGCCTAGAGTCTAGCCCATTTTATTGCTGCCCAAAATGAAGAAATACATATTTTATCACAACAAAACAACTTTTACTCTACCACAGAGTAAAACAAAACCAAGTGATGTGTTTTCTAAGCACAGCCTGCTCCTGTGAATGCTAAGAACAAAGTGGTGTTCAATATCTCATTAAATGCAGTGCTTAATATGTCTTCTGCATTGACAGAACGGAAGCAAAACCTTTGCTAGATTGGAGATAGATGAGATTTCCTTATTTTAAAAAGCTCAAACCAGTCCTGTAAGGGATGTTTGTTAAATTTTTTATAGTGACCTGACCCAAGCCAGATGCTCTGAAGAAAACCCCAGAGAAATCTACCAGCTGCTGCTGATAGAAACTAACAAAATGGATGTCAGACTAAATAGCTCCTTATACTTTGCAATGGAAGAGGGTTAAAAGGCATATATAGATCTTTGTCCTTTAACTGATGGTACTATAGCACATAGGTAGGCTGATGAGACTTCTATTAGAGAAAAGCTTTGGTCAGCAAGGAGATAGCAAATACAAATTTCAGTTCTTTGGAAAGGATTGTTGTGGGCCTTCTCACCTTGTGTTAAGGAATCTATATTTTTTCCACTTTGATTTAAAAACCCACATTGTTTTCAATCTAGTGGCTGTACCACAAAGGAAAAATCAAGAAACCAGAAGTCAAAGCTATTAGACTTCAAAATAAAATAACTTCTTTCTGAGGGCCAGAGATAGTTGTCAAAGCAAAGGTAAATCCATTTGTGTTGTGAGAGTTGGAAGGATCAGCTCTCCTTCGAGAATTCTTCCAAGACTCAGAGGCATCGCAAACCAGAAAAGTATTGGTGATAATGGAGAGAGGCCCAAGGAAATCATAGAGATTATACTAAAGCTGTCTCAGTAGTAATAACTACTCACTGCTGTAGCTTAATTTATGTAGCTGTTCTGGAGCAAACCTGTAGAAGAGATGTAATGTATGGGCATGATGCATTGTAGCTTACAGTCTTATATACACTATACTGGTTTAGGTTATAATTCACTTTATTGCAACGTATTTGCCTTGCAGAGGAGGGCAGGCATTGCATCTGCTGCAGCTCTATCAGTTTAACTACAGGGGTTTTTCATTCTATAGTACTGCATCCTAGCAAGCGGGGTTATCTGCTTAGATGTTTCTGGAGAAGCAACAGCTCCTATAGAGGTGCTGCTGCTGAAAAACGCATCCCCAGAGATGCAACCCACCAGCTGAATGTCTTCAGGCATAGTAGTGATTTAGTTCACATGGTTCTTGCACAGCCTTTTGTCCTCAGAGCACCCTGCTGAGTCTTCTGACTTCCTGCAGGGTGATTATGGCCAAATCCTGGAAGCACAGGTTTAACCTGAAGTTCTGTGAGAGCTCTTACCCCAGGAGATGCAAGTGGCAATTTGCACATTAGTATCTTAGTGAATTTCTGGCAGGACCCATAGTTTCCTCAGAGCCATGGTGCTGGAATTGCAGGGACAGAGCTTCTTCGTGCCACCCTTAGAAGAAGGCAGGCAGTCATGGTAGCAAGCTGCTTCCTGAACACTCTGTCTCCAGCTAATTCACTGGCGTGCAGCTGGTAGGCAAAGTCATTCTTGGCCTAGACAGGTCTGCTTTGCTAGGGACCGCGGCACAAACCCTGGAGAGTTCAGCATTGATGGCAGTCCCTGCCCTGCAACAGCTGCGCTACATGCCAAAGAAAGGATGAATACTATATTGCTGTACTAAGGTATAGTAAAGATCTCTGTCTAGACTTCCCAGTGCTTTTTCCTCAGAGGTCAGAGACACGCTTCATTCTGACTCGGCTCTCTGTTGGCACTCTTTGAAGTGAAATATCCCTGGCATGCATCCCATCAGGCTCATAGATCCTGTTATTCTGTTTAGACACTTACTTCTGTCTCATGTCCCTCTTTTCAGACCTCAGAAGCTTACTTACCTGAAGCTTAAGACTGACTTTCAGCACTGAACATTGCCATTTAAACCAAGGCTAGTGCCACATCTCCCATGAACCATTCAGAAGTTAATTCCTTTCCTGAAGAGTGTGCCATTGATGTATGAAGCCAGAGGGAACAGCTGGGTACCAGGAGAAGGAACATATCAATGAACAGTGCTCAGTATTTGTCAGCATGAGAGGTGACAGTTGCAGCCAAGGGCTGCTACCAGTGTGGTAAAGGAGAGTGTAAGGAGACATTTAAAAGAAGTTAATGAGTTAACTTTGTGCCTATTTACAGAATTTTCCCTTGATGTGAAGGGCAGGAGGGAAGAGAGACCAAAGGTGGTGTTGTGTTTTGTTTTGTTTTGCTTTGTGTTGTTTTAAATTTAATAGATAGAAAGTGGAAACTGGCAAATTGGTTGAATAGAAAAAATGAAAGACTGGGTCCTAACACTGCCATTTGGAAGACGTAGACTTGTATCTTTTGATGGAAGGCCAAGTGAAATGAAACATTATTGTTATGCACCAAAATATTAAAAAGAGCAATTTGCATCATTTTGTTTCCCAGAAAATCTTCCTGTATCTGAAAGTTTCATGTAAGACAAGATATCAAGACAGCACATCTTGGCTACAAGCTACTCATGTAGCCAGCAGCTAAGAAGCCTCAGACCTTTCTTTTAGCCCTTATTCTATCAGATGGCATTCACAGAGCCTACGACCAGTGAACTGAATGACCTCATGCAAAGATTTCCTCTCTTCCAAATATGTCTATTAGTAGTAAGATATAAGTAGGGCTTGTTTGAGTACATATCTGTGAATCTGTTCATTGGATATTCTTAAACATAGATGTCTTCCAAACTGTGAGTAGATTGGAGGTACCAAAGATGAGGTACTTACTTAGTCTGGATATTTTAAACTAGTTGAATAATCAGCCTTCACGTGTGTTTTCAAAACACAGCTTCTATCCTATAAAATGTTCAAAATGCAGAAGTGTTGATATTTCAGTTTTGCAGACTTACACTCACCTGGAGATCGGATAGAATAAGAGTGGAGAAGAGGGAAAAATCACTGGACTTGAAGGCATGCAAAAGATCAGAATTGCACTCATGCACAGTCTGTCAGTCACCCTCTGAGGTCTCAGAGGAGATGCAAGTTAACTATGATACTCAGTGAGGAGATGCAGAGGTTCCGTTGCCAAGCCTCTTGCCTTCCATTGAAGTATTGGAGTGACAAACTTGCAAGAGTATGAGGAGAAAGATGGAAATTCAGTATGAGGGAACAAAGTGTCTCATGTGACTGAACAGAAGGATGACAAAGAGGTAAGGACGGAACAAAATACCTAAAGAGAGTGATTAACATGTCACCATTTCTCATAGGTTTTCTGTCTTGTGTATTTTTAAATATGTCTTTAGTATCTTCAGTATAGCAAATCACAGAAAAACAGGTGAGAAGAGGCTTCAGGAGGTCATCTGGTCCATCCTCCCACCCAAAGTAGGATCAGTTATTCATTTATGATCCATCATCATTGCTGGTAGACATTTGCTTTCCCTGTTCCTCAGGACAGCTAAATTATTCCACAGACTGGCTATCTTTACTCTTAGAAAGCTACTCCTAATGTCAAAACTAAATCTGCTGCAATTTTAGCTCATTGTTTCCTGTTTTGTACACAGAGGACATTCTCATCCTCTTTGCAGCAGCCTTTAATGCATCTGAAGATTGCTATCACATCTTTTCTCAATATTCTTTTCTGCAGTGTTCCCATCCTGGCAATTTCAGACTTCCACACAGCAACTAAACTTTCAGAATGAAAGCAGCTTTCTTGACTCCCTTCTTCTGTAATCCCTAAAAGTGTGCAAATTTTATTCTTAATGCTATCACGAGGGAAGTGGCCACACAATCCTTTAGAATCACCTGAAAGAATGGAACACGAAAGTCACAGACAAATGAAACAGCCTACAACAACTGTACCTGTACAGTTTCTCCACATTTCTTAGAACATAACTTCAGCATCCTAATACCGTGATGACATTCAAGCTTACTTTGATTTTGAGAAGTGGGTTCAGATTATGATTTTACATCCTTTGTATTACAGACTGATCTGTATTGATGGAAATAAGATTAATCTAATAGGACCTCATGGAGATGTAACGATTTATCTGTACCATCCATTTCAGAGTCTTTAGGTGTGATGATTTACAACTGAAGTAGCTCCACTGAATTGAGTATCATTCAAGTACAATGTTACAAGAATTACTATTATAACAAATCGTTTTAACTTACTGTTGTAACTGTTACCTACCAAAATAATGCATAAATAATTTCTTATACATAAAAAAAAGGAATTATTAAAAAAACAAGTGATGGAATCATGCCTTACGTGTAATGCATAAGCACAAACTAGATAGTTGTGAATTTTACTCAAAACTAGGAAAGACTAGCATTCTGATGAGATATTTATTTCTCATTATGACTACAAATGCAGCTTATTAGACCAGGAACCTGTCTTGCTGCTGAAGGTTACTCCTGTGCTGTAGCACTATAAATGCAAGGGTCAGCAATTGCTGGGCCATTCAATCTCTCTCCTCCATTTATACCCTTGAAAGGGAAAAAGAAAAAAGGTTGAAAGAGGTTCTGTTTCTATTCTTGTTAAAGTTAACGCAATAGGATCCTACAGGCTGTAGGTGTTGCTAGGAAAGTACTGCACAAGCTGGTCTGCCTCTTTTACTGTACTAGCTTTCTGCCTTCTACCAGCTGAGAATGCCATGGAAACAGAGGTTGGGAAGCAAAAGCTGGTCAGGTTGGGGATCGGGGATTTAACTTTTTTTAGTACCTGTATCAAAGGAGACTTTCTTTGGAACGGCAGTGTGAAACATCCTGCCCCATTTCTAGTCATCCCTACGACAGTGACAGTATTCCCACTGGATAAAGACCAAACAGCATGACAAGGTCAGTGCGCGAGCTGTTTAACTTGGTGTCTCCTAAGCAGTACTTGAAAAACTTGAAGTAATTAGAAGGGTGAGGCATGCAAATACAAAAATATCTTTAAATGTAAGCAAATAAATTCAGTTTGCCTTCCTCAAAACTAGTGGACCCAGTGGAAGTTAATGAATAATGTGAATCAGCAAGGGTGAACATGGACAATGGAAAAATATGAAAAAAAAAATCTTGTTTTAATAGCGTTAGTTATATTTTACTGACTGATTTTTCTAATAAGTTAGCAAATATCTTGCAAAACAGCATTTGTCTTTCTAGTTGTCATGCTCTTATCTCTTTTTGTCTATGTCAGTAAAAGGCTGATCTTAATGGTTGCAAATAAAGGAACTTATTACAGCAGTATCTGAGTCCACTTCAAAGGCCTGTAGTCTGTAGGTCTGTAGCACGCAGTGGAGTTGCCACGATTCAAGCATTTCTCCTTATCAGGTGCTACCAACATGTATAGTTTTAACCTTCAGTGAATGTGAGACAGCACATTTTGGTTTAATTTGCAGGGAATAGCAATCAAACTAAATGGAAACGCTTTTGAAATTCCTGGGCTGGGCCCCAAAAAGCTTGATCGGTGATTTCAATGGAATTAACCTCCCATTGGCCTATGAATCCAGAACTTCAAACATGTACACTGTTGCTACAGCTCAGCTGACATCCACTAACCTGTTAGGTGTGAGGAACTGCATGTGTGAGCTTACATTATATGTCAAACAGCTCTGTAACTTGCTACTATGGAGTCCTCCCAATATTAACCAGTTCTTAGTAAGATCTCACTGGGGAGCAAAACAAAACAAAACAAAACAAAACAAAACAAAACAAAACAAAACAAAACAAAACAAAACAGAAAGACCTAACGACATGAGGAGAAGTAACACTAAACTCCTGCAATACAACAAACTGCTGTTAGAGGAGACTGCATGCCTGATTTTGTACCAATTTAAACTTGCACAGATTGGCAAGGTTTTGTTGTGCCTGACATTGTCTTGAGCTAGCAAAATATTGTCATTCATGCTTCAATATTAAATGAAAGTGTAAAGATAGCCATTATCACTAAAATTGTTCAGTAGTATTTATACATAAACATGCCTTTCGTGACTAAGCATAATGCATTTAATTACAATAGTTGTGACAGAAAATATTTATCCAAAACTACTTAACTAGTCTTGTGTTTTAAGGATTTATCCATTAAATAGTTTATATTAATCATCTGTCAGTGTCCTGAAATAGGCTGTTGATAAACAAGAAGACTCACACCAGGTAATCCCTGGAGTTGCTTGCAGAGATCCAGGAACACAGATCTGAGAGGTGTTAACAGTCCCATTCAAATCAGAAGAATTATTTTAGATGATCAACAGTATTAATCCAACTAGAACAGATTAGCTACCTAAACAGAGGCACCTACTGCCATTTGCAAACTCTGTAGGTGCTGCAGACACTTGCATGGGCTTGACAGACATGACTAAACAGCTTACAGGACCCCAAGCAGAATATCCTATGACATCTAATTGAAATTAGATGAATTTGTTTATAAATCTGAATTCTGCCCTAGCTGTTGTATTGTCAACCTTCCCACTGCTTGTGAAAGATAGAAGATGGAAGTTCACATTACTAGTCTCAGCACAAGCTTCTGATTGGCACCTCTGTTAGGTATTGTAAGATGGTACCTGGAAGAGAACACCTGTTTATTTAACCGATATGTTTTTGCTCATTCTGATCCATTAAGCCAGAAGATCCGAAGAGTATAACTAAGTGTGAAGTGTATCTGACCAGCATCACAAGCTTTTTCTGTATCAGTAAGTTGAAGTACCATAGAATGGACATAGACATTGTGAGTCCGTTGTCTCTATTTTTTAGTTTGCAGCAAGGTCTTCTCCTACACCAGCTATCACCTCTGCCAAACACTTCCCTTTCTTGGTTCAAGACAATTCAAGCCAGCCAGTTCCTACAAAGAACTTAAATAACGCCATGCTGTTTTGGAGGGTAAAAACGTTTAAAAATTATGGACTGGGCCAAACTGCTCTGGCTGGCCTCAGAGTCCCAATACAGAATCTCTCCCTGTTTAGCCTATCCGTATGGAGTAGGTATAGCTAAAGAGACCCTTATGACATCTTGTCTTCCCAATACACAGCTCCTAACTCCAGAAACCAGTCTGATCTGACAAGGTCCAAGAGGCTTTTTCCAGTCTTGAAATGACATTGTTTCTTCCTCTGCTGAAGAATATGTCCCAGCTCAGGAAGACCTTCCATGTTTCCAAGTTTCATATTTTTCACTGTGAAAGCAAGAAGTAAGAGCAAAATCAAGACTCAGATACCTTCTCTCCTCAATCTTAATTTAGCCTTCAGCACCTAGAGATACAGCTATTGTTCCTGCTCTTTGATTTGGACAACACATTAAATGTTCACCAAAGGGGACCTGAAAAAGGAGTGCAACCTGCTTCGTACAGTATCTTGCTTTGGCATTTCAAGTGGGAAAAGATTGGCTTGTGGATAGGATTTGACAGAAGACTACCAGTATCTTTTTTCCAGTGTGAATGCTGAGTCATTTTGAGAGTATGCTGCAACTGAAGAATTAAACCTGAACCAGTTAAAGGTTGGATTAAGACATTTTGGTGGTTTAGATCTCTAATCCAGAAAGAAAATGCTTTAAAGCTTCCTAAGCTGCAACCTCCCTTGAAAAGAACTGAAGTTAAAGATGTCAACAGCTAACTACAACACCTGTTTATAAGCCAAAGACTAGAAAGCTCAGAGACTAAGTGCTTTCCTTGAAAATTGGGACCCAACAGCAAAATTGTGAACTTACTAAAAATCTTGCTTCCCAGGCTTCTGCTTTAGTTAGTAAACTGCATTGTGTGGCAAGGAGCAACAACAACAGGGTCACTTTGTGACAGAAGATGAGAAGCTGACCACAATGCAGATAGGTAGGAGCAATGACCACACTGACAAGGGCACAGTCCCATAGTATCCAAGCAAGACAAACAGAGCAGGGTTGGTGACACTAACAGGTTTAGCCAACTGTCCCGTGATCAGACATATGCAAAGTGATGTGTTAAGTTCAAGGGCAATCCAGGAAGTCCAGTCAGCATGTCAAGATCATCAAGGAACAGAGCTGAACACAGACCTGCTTACAGTGTAGCTCAGGCAAGGACTAGGGCCGGGGCCTGAGCTTAAATGGAGCTAGTGGGCCAGAGGTGGAGGATGTATAGATGAAGGTCCCAGATGTTCTCAGGGCAATAGAAGCTAATTGCTGCACTCAGGGCATGCACACTATGCTCTGTATTTCCTGTTCCTAGTGTCTATCAAGAGGAATCGTAAGCATTGCTATTGTTACTTCGCTTGAGGTGACACAGCTTTTCATTCAATGTACGGGCTACTCTGCTTTTAGAATATTTCAAGAGCTTCCTTAATACGTTGTAGTAATTATCTGCAATTTTAATTAATGTGATGATATAGTTATAACATCCTTTTACAATATAAGTAGCAGCAAAACAAATCTTTTTACAAGCCAATCTCTTTACAGACCAAAAGCATGTGAATTTCCTGAAAGGTAATGCGCATTGGGAGAAACAATAGAGGAAACCTATGAATGCTGGTGGCTCCCAAAAGAGATCTTACCTCACGACAAAATTGTCTAACTTTGGTGTTGGACAATCCTGTGACAGTGACTGCACATTGCAATGAGGTTTTAGAAAAGCAGGAGATGTAGGTTATCTTGCTTGTGATTGTAACTGATGGTGGATTTGAATAAATGCATTTGAATAACTGCACACCAGCAGCTGTTGGGAATTAGAGAAAAGAAAAGCTGATCTGATAGAACCTGTCAGAGAGTGAGAGTCAGGGACAATGTAGCATTTTTTCTCTCATGTGAGACCATTTCACGCAGACTGCTCTTCTTTCGGTCTTCTGATGTGCCAGCTGAAAGGGGTGAGGTTGTGACCTCTTCATTTTACTAGCAGAGCTGATTGACAGCAAAGGGCACACCAACACCTACAAAGACCCACCCCATACTGTCCTCTGACATTCAGAGCCTTTATATGACTTCCCGCTTCTCCTCCGAGCTTAGTCTGCAAAGCACATTTGTGTATAGAATATTTTATTTTTTAAAGCAGAGGTTGGATAGAGAGTGCAGATATGATGGCACACTCACATTAATGGGTTTACTTTCAAAATTGCACTCAGTCCAGGAAATCTCATTGATTTCTGTATCTGGCTGTAGAGCCAAATCTTAGCTGAACTATGGCTTCCAGTATAATTTTGTGGGCTTCTGACAGCTAAAGTTCAAACCTGCCTAGAGAGTTCCTAAAAATAGAAATTGACAGAGAGGTAATGAAAATTACTAGGAGGGCAAATGCTTCTTTATGAGTGAAAATAACTGAAATTGCTTACAGTGAAGACAACTGCAATGGCAAGTATCAGGTTAAGAAGTGCTAGCTCTAGCCTTTAAAGACTTCCTCACCTAAATTATCAAAAGTGACTGTTGATGTAAGTGTTTCACCACAAAGTATTCAAACCGAGATGCCTCAAACGTGTTTAAATTTCACAGTGATTGAAAACTTGCTATTTGGAAATCAGATTCCACAAGTTATTTTGAGTTAGGCACACAAAGCAAATGATGTTCCTGAAATTTTAGGTCAAGTTCTAAATGTGTAGTATATCACAAGCAATGAAGTTCATTGTTGCAAAGGATTATTTAGAGATCGGATGGAACTCAGAGCTATATGAATATTTGAATTTTTAAGTATAAAATACTAAATTAGTTCTGGTCAGGCGAATATTCCTTACCATATTATCACACTTTATGAGTATTGCAGATAAGTTCTATGCCTTTCTATGAAGTTTATGAGACAAAACACCAAAGCCTCCACATTGTTTGCTTTATTAGTCACTCTTTTTTGATTTTTGTTCCAGTAAAGTATAATTGTTGTCCTAATGAGTTTTAGATAATCAAATGAATAGCAAGCTAATAATCCACTTTGAAAGTTTTGTTTTATTTAGGTAAATCATTCCTCCTCATATTTTCTCCTGACAGCTAAAAGGCATTCTTTTAGCCCACTGAGAATGCAATTAAATATAGATGAAATAATAAGATGCTGATATCGATCAAGAAGAGCTAGGTAATTTTAGAGTTTAGTCTTGGTTATAGTATTACCAGAAACCAAATCATTCTTTGGTATAGCAGCACATATGGTGCATAATATCACCCACTGTTCTGAGGAGCCCTGTTAGACAACCATATGTGCTGATAAAAGTTTCTGGTTGTTCAGGGCCCTTATCCAAGATTGACTGGCTGCTTTTTCTCAAAATGTCCTTGATTTACTGTTTTACATCTAAATTAGGACTCTTAACTGTAATATTCATGCTTCATTTTAAAATGCTACAGGATGTATAATTTGGCCTGAAATATCGAGCTTCATTTCTACTAGACAAAACCAAACAACTCCTTGACACTCAGCAGCTATGAAGATAGGTTTACATTCTGATATTGCAGTTTAAGCATTATTACCTTCCTTGCCTCAATCTTTTTCCCACTTTACTCATGACCAATACACACCTCTAGATGTGACTTTCTTCATAGTTGTAGCACTACAGTCTTCATTTCACCTCTTATCTTTTAGCAGCCAGTTTACATACACACTCTGTGAGTTCTCTGTGGTTTGAAGAGTGGAAACATCCCATAGGAAATGTATGTAAATAGCAGCAGTTATGGGACAACAAATAATGAATCTTTTGTGAGTCAGCTTTGGCTGCTCTGAATAATACGGTGTAGAAGATAGCTCATCACAACAAAAAGGATATTGTAGGATATTTGCTAAAAGGAAAAGTTAAAACATGGGAATATATATTGAAAATGAGACTGGAAGAGTATTTTACAATGGCAATTTAGAGTGAGAGCAGTGCAGAAAAAAAAAACACAGAACATTTGCAATGATATCTTTGCTATACTGTCTTTAATGGGAATTAAAAGGCAGGAAGATACAAATTTCAGTTAACACAAAAGTAGGTCATTTTACTTCTTGACGAAAGAATTTCTTTGCTAAAGGAACTGAGATGATTTAATGTAGGCTTTAGGAAAGAGTATGACTTAGCACCTTATGACATTCTGTTAAACAATTAGGATCACACAATACCTGTGAAGTGCATAAGAAGTGGACTTAGAAATGACAGTCTGCAACATTGTATGTCAATATGGAATCATCCCTGGGAAGCATGTCTCTGATGGATTTCCTTATGACTAAATTTTATAGTATTCAACATTCTCCTCAGTGACCTAAAAGTAAATATAAAATCAGCATTAATAAAAGCTGCAGGTGACATGAGGTTGGCAGAGTGGTAACTAACTGTGAATATAGATAAGTCAGTGTGATTTGGGTCAGCTGGTAGACTTGTCTATTCAAACAAACTGTAATTAATATAGCAAGATACAGCTATCCCTACAGAATACTGAATTCTAAATGGAAAAATAATTACTTTAAAATACATTTGGAAGTCATAGTGGACAAGAATCTGAAGAATCTGAGTTCTTATTGTGATGCTATGGAACAAAGAGGTAGCGCAGACTATGAATATACAAACAGAAGTAGTGAATAGAAAGAGGGAAACATGGCACGTGGCATTGGTGACATGGGTGAGCCACCTCAGGTGCTGTACCTACGTCTTAAAACTGGTGCTGAAAATTAAAGGAAAGGGCAGGAAGAACTGCAAATATATCATGAAAGACTTAAAGAGCTCAGTGCTTATTTTTAGCAAGAAGGACATTAAGAAGTGACTTGGATATGTTGTTTTACATAAAGAAAATACCAAGTTCTCCCTTCTAATAGAGAAAGCAATAATACTGGGGAAGGGGGAAAAAAAATCATTGTTGATTTCTTTAATGCAGGCCTATCTTACTTTCAGAAGGAAGTCTTAACCACAAAAATGTCTGAGTTCAAGACAGGGTAAGTGGGTGAAATGTGATGATTATGAAAGGCAGAGTGTCAGGCTGAGTAATCTAGCACCCTTTCTGATCCTAAACGCCATGAATCCATGATACGTAGATGAATTTGTTTTCTCCCAGCTCCATTTGGTTGTTCCACAAATAGATTTAATTGTGGTAAGTGTTAATCCCATTTCTTTCCAAAGACACTGGCACTTTCAAATGAAAAAAATACTAGTTATTATAGAAAACCTACAAATATTAAATGTAAATGTTTATATTTACATCACCCTGAGCTGAGTGGGCAGATGCTGATATGCCTGTGTAATGACATTAATATGGATTGTTGAGTAAAAATAGTTGAAAAATTGCATTTATTCGTAGAATATAATAGTAGGGTTCTTGCATCACTGCTCATCTAAGTATACGACACATTTTTAACGTTTCATGTAAAGCGTTTGTTTTTTCAAATGCTGGTTATTCCCATGGAAGTCGTTACCCTTTGTACAAGACGGCGCTCCCGGGGCTGAGGAGGTCGCGGCGGCGCCCGTTCAGCACCATGGCCAGCACCCGCCGCCGCCTCGGCCGCTTGGCTTCTCCGGAATCGACCAGCCCAATCCTTCTGCGGACCTTGCACTTTCCGGAACAAAAACCTTTTCTTTTGAACATCCGGTGGATTAGTTTAGTTATCTTCCACAGAGAATCCAGGGCAAGTGAAAGACTTGGGTTTTGAAGTCATTAAAGATGCATAGATGCACAGTAAGGCAATCAAACTGCAAACAGCAAGGTGCTGAGTGAAAACCTTGTTCTGCTGGTAACCACAACTGACAGGATGTGTTGTCAGGTCTAATGCGTGGTGAGATGGCCCTGGCCAGCAGCCAAGCACCCACAGGGTCATTTGCTCATTCTTCCCTCCCTTCTCTTCCCTCAGTGGAAATGGGAAGAAAATAGGAAGAACAAGAATGAGGAAACCGTGGATCAAAACAAGACAAGGAAATCACTCACCAGTTAGTGCAGTTGGCAAAACAGACTCAACTGTGGAATTCATTTAAAAACATTAATTACTGATTTAATTATTGAGAAACAAAGATGACAAACATTTAAATACTTAGGGAAGACACCTTTTCTCTCCCATTTTCAAGTTCAACTTCACTCCAGACACCTCTCCTCCCCTGCTTTCCCAGTCTTACTCCCCTTCCCTATCTATGCAGGTTACACTCAGTCCCATCAGTAAGGAAACAGATGACACAGGAGGTTGGAGTCAGTGCACAGCTGTTTTCCTTCGCTGCTTTGTTCTTTTTTCCCTCCACTACCCTTTCCTTCTTACTGTTTTCCCTCTGCTCCAGTGTGAGCTCCTCCAACAGGCCACAGTCCCTACAGGGCCCAGGGTAAGTCCCTACTTGAAGCAGTACATGCTTCTCCATGAACTGCTTGTCCTTCATGGAAGCATCTGCCTCCAGTGTGGGTCCTCCATAAGCTGCAGTCCTTTCCAGAAGTACTTGCTTTGGCATGAGCGTGCTCACAGGCCACAGTCTCTTCAGGGAAGTACCTGCACCACTGTGGTTCTCCATAGACCCACAGTGCCTTCAGGCGTCAACCAGCTCTGCCATGGAGGTGCCCTACTGCTGTGGTTTGTTGTGTCCCTCTGTTGTTCCCCTCATTCCAATCCGCCTTGGTGTTTTCTCTGCCTTTTCTTAAAATATGTCCTCACAGAGGGCACCACAAATTCCTTTGATTTGTTTATCTTTGGCATGCAGTGGATCCATTGCTGAGCTAGCTTGAACTAGCTACGTCGAGCACAGGGCAGTCCCTGACCTCTTCCTACAGAAGCCATCCTTCAGGCCTCCCATTACCAAAACCTTACCATTTATACCCTACACAGAATGTCATACCTAGCTAAAGAGAAACTAGCTTGGAAAGAGGTCAATGTGTTGGGAAGGGGCTCCAGTAATCTTTTTAGATGGCAGTGAATGCCCCTAAGGACTAGAGAAAGGAATATTTGGCTCACTGTGTCTGAGACCAAACAAATCCATTCTTTTAATTTGTCTTTATTCCACCAGGTCTCAGGGACTCATTCCAGATTTAAAGCATCCAAAGTTAAAGGCGAATGGGGCTAGATTTCATTTGTTGTCCTCTTTGATTGAATAGTCTCTGTTTTGTACATTGGATAATTACTTGCAGATGTGCAAAGAAAATGTAGAATGCTACTTCACTAATTTTCGAACACATAGAAACCTATAAAGACTCAAAGCATTGGAAATGAGGTCTCTCTCACCACTGATACGTAGACCTTTTAAGGAGTATGGGTATTCTTGATAACAGATGCGAGTACAGTACGTGGCAGCAAATCTGTTAGATTGATCTAACTACCTGCTGCAAGGAACATGCAGGACTGCAAACTTTTAAATGTGCACCCAAGATCTGGAGGGAGTTTGTGTTGTAGGTACTAGAGTGCATGGAAGACCATGCCGTACATCTTCAACAGTTATACTTGTGCTAGCTAGGTCAAGCTAGCATGGCACAGTCGCAAATGCCAGATCCATAATTTCACTTTGTTTTTAGACTCTTTTCACACATCAGAGATGGCTTGGTGCAGCCTTTGTTTACCATTTGGATTCCTTTGCCCTAATTTGCCTGGGATTGATATCAGTGGCAGCTCCATTAATTTTCAGCCCCGAGGCATAAATCCAGACTTACACCAACATAAATGTCAGACCCATATTTATAATGAAATCCATATATTCTTCATTATAATCAGGGACAATAGTACTAACAAGTCCACATCACTTCCTTCCAAACAAGCAGACAATGAAAATAACTTATCAATATCCAGCTATTATTTTTTCGCAGACAAAATGAAATCACATCAAGCAACTAAAAAGCCTCAATGTTTCTTGTGTCTTTAACCACAGACAAAAAAAAAAAAAAAAAGAAAAGCAACTCTCCTATTATGGATGCAAATTTCTGCTTCTGGTGGATTTTATGATTTTAACAGGGTTTTTGAGTCTGCAGCGGCTGAATTAAACAGTAATTAACTATCATTTTTAATATTCATAAATAGAATCTGTGTCATAAAGAGACCCAAACTAATAAATCATTACAACAGGAGAATCCATCATTGTAGACCAGCTTTATTCTACCAAAACATATTACATGTTATATAGAGATAGATACAGGTTCTATTACAAGATTAAGCCCACACAGAATTTGGTCACTACACAGAAGATGCAGGAGCCAATCACTTTACATCTCTTCATGGGACATTATCATCAGAATTCCATCACTGCTGCCACTAACAGACACTTGTAAACATCTTTATCTCCAGGTGAGTCTGTTTGAGCCCAAACCAGGAGAACTAAACCTTAATAGGACCAAATGTTTGTATATAACAGCAATTTCTCCTCACTTTTTCATGCAAAGTACGAGGAATAAGCCTGTAACAAGTCATCTGTGCCTAGACGCTCATCTGTCAGACATTCCTGCAGAGTATTATAGAGTGCAATTGTTTTTCTTATTTTCATAGTAGCAATTCGTTTTAATGCAAAGATTGCTGGGGAGTGGACAGGCTGAGGAAAAAAAAAAAAAATAATGGCAGAATATTGAATACCTCCATTAACACAAGCAATTCTAAAGCTCTGGAGCAGCTTTTCAAAAATATGCAGGGTTCAGTGTTTCTCAGTGTTCCCTCTAAGAGGCAAGATATGAATAGGCTGTAAAAAGTAAACTTATCCCAGGTTCTTGAAATGTTCAAGTATAAGAATACACTGGTAGCATCCCTGAACATGACAAAGTTACATTTCTAGTCTCCTCTCATCCCTCAGCTTCACTTTCATTCTCCTTTCTTATTCTCCAAAACAAAATGATTTTTGAAATGGACCCTACCAAGCTTTGGTTTTTCGTGTCATGACTTTAATGAGGCAAATTAGTTAAATTGTCAATAGTTAAAGAGAGAGACACGTTAGGGAAATTTTTATGAGCGAGTAGAGGTCTTGTTGGAAACATAATGTTGATGCAAGTCTCAAAGGATTCATTGTAAAGGGGCGTCATTGTTTCTTTAGAAAGTGAAAGGTCTTTGGGGAAGAAAGAAAGGAAGGAAAGGAAGAAAGGAAGATAAGAAAGAAAGAAAGAAAAAGAAAGAAAGAAAGAAAGAAAGAAAGAAAGAAAGAAGAGAAAGGAAAGTAGAAAGAAAGCAAGAAAGAAAGAAAGAAGAAGAAGAAGAAAGAAAAGAAGAAGAAATTACACTTTTATGACTTTAGTAACTTATTTTACTGTAATCCTGTTTGATGACTAGACTTCCTAGCTGAGATGTTCAAATCTCCACTGTTTCAGTAATATAGGCAGTTGAGCAGACACCACCTTCTCTTTCATTCGAAGTGCTTACATTTTTAATGAGATTGTGCTTAAATTGGGTACCTAATACAGAAAGCAATGGTTCTATAAAAAATATTTCTTTACTTTTTGTTGTTCTGACAGTTGTCAAAAGTTTTGTTACTTTGACACTTGTCAGCCTTTGGATTTATTTAATTTCAGTCAATAAGCTGAATCTTGTGATAGCCAAGTTCATATTCTTATGCTGGTGGGGCTTTTCAGGTATCATAGGTCTTCAAATTGCATAGTCCTAAAATTTTCTGCGTTTCCTCCTCCAGCAAGAGGTTCACCTTTTAGCATAGACGTCTTCACTTTTTCTTTCCTGCTGCTTTGCTGACATGCAGAAATGCAAGGCCTCTGTTTTCAATTGGGGTCTTACCTGGTAGTCCTTACGGAGCTTCACACCACCTCCTGTTGATATCTTTGAGTAAAATTGACGTGAAGTAGCTTCAACCACAGCATCAAACTGAAGGGACATAACGATAAAGGTGGGAAACTGGTAGCTAGAAGCTAATCAAATAAAAATGCGCAGTTCTTGACTTGTCCGGTGTAAAAAGGCTAATTACAACCTCAATAATTTTTTGGGAGTTCTGAATCTTAATCTACATCTCAAATTAAGATAGCAGATCTGCTCTGTTTCTCACCTACGCTGTTCCTCTTAACATTGCATTATTATCATGTTTTAAGGAAAGTGAAAGGAATACAAACAGTAGGAATGAAGAGAGTCAAGAAGAGGTTTCTGAAAAGAGCACTTGTCCTTAAACCCTTGTCAGGTCAGCAGATATCTTAGTGTATGCACAATGGAAGGTGCTGTGGGTAGTGGAATAGACAAAATGGGTGCATAGAAATTAGTATTTTCACTCACCTGAAAAGAATGGACTTGAGCTGATGGAAAAAAAAAAAAGCAAAGTAAAATTACAAATTCCAGAATGTTCAAAATTTCTGATGTAATGTCTAGCATTTTAGAAAATTTTAGAGTCTATAACTGGAAAAATAGATTCCTCTGACATTTTTCTATGAATTAGCATAAGTAAGTTAAGTTTTACAAAAAAGCAAGCATTACTCCAGATCACAGGCACTATCACTGATCATGTTCTCCCAGCTGTCCCATGTGCTTATCAGGCATAGACGTCTGATCTAAAACCAGATACCCTGAACACTTTCCTGTTCACTCAGTTTTGTCTCACAATTTCCCACAAAATGTTATTGATTATTAGAATACAGAATTTGGTGCAGGATTGTCTGTACTGCAATATAAAGTGTATGTTCTTGATACTCTCTTATCTTTCCCATTAGTCATTTCTCTTTATTCCATATTAGCTTGTTTTACAGTTTTTTACTTTTTTTTCTAATGGTTTGTTCAACTTTTCTATTATTTATCTTGTTTCACTGCTCCCATCCTTCTCCATTGCATGCTGACTCAAAATCTTCCATTTTTTTCTCTCTCACTCAAAGTGCTTTGGTCTGTTACTCACATATTTACTTCTTCACTCATAGAATATCTTCTGTTGGGAGAGGAAGAGAAATTTCTTCTCTTCACTGTCCTTGGAGCTGGGAGAAAGGGAATGCTCTTCTCTGTTGCTGCTCCTGAAGTAGCAGAGGGGTGACTGAAGAAGGACAATGGATAGAAATTTCTGATGCCAATTTCCACCAAAATAGGAAAAGTCTGTTCTTCCCTAGAATCAGGCCTTTTACTTGCTCATCATCTAATTTAAGCTGTTAGCTGGTTTTGACCTTTCCATGGTGATAACCATCCCTTAGATCTCATAAAGCAAAAGTTTAGTCAAAATTTCTAAGTTGAGTATCTAATACTGTATGCTTAAATTCATGTTTCTTTGCTTCATTTCCAGCTGAACAGGATACTGCACAACTCCTATGGATTCCAGTCAGCTCTGGAGTAAGTAAGGTAGAAAAAGACTCAAAGAAGAAGATAGCGTGAATTATAGTGCTACAAATCCCCATTTCCTGTTAGATTGTCTACAGAGAAATTCAGTAATAGCTAGGCAGTCTGTGACCCCTGAAAAGTCATCTCTCTGTTTTCTTGGGCTTTCCTATCTTCTTTTCTGAAACTCTGCCAGCAACCTCTTGGAGGCAACTACTGCATTTCAATATTTTTGTGCCAGACCTTGCAACTTGGAAGATTCATTGTTCCTTTATTTTTAGTTTGTAAAAAAAAAAAAAACAACTGAAAAGATTCCTGCCAAAATCTATTACAATTTTAATAACTCTTATAAGTATGACTTCTTCTATATAATCAAGCCTATCACTAAAGTTTTATATTCGTTTCACTGCTTTGTGTTCGTCTATCCACAAAACACGGAGGGTGGAGGAGGACTGTAGTTATTCTGCTACCCTTAGTGGAATGACTTGCTGTTTTCTGGTTGTTTGTCGGGCTTTATCAATTACAAGAGGAATAAGATCGAAAAATTTAGATTTGGCCCTGTGCTTTGTACTGCTGAGGAGGTAAGGGTGGAGTACTGTATATCTTCAAGTATGTAAAGTATGTATCAGTAGGCAGATTTCATCCATATATTTGGGTACCCTGGGAACTGCTACCAGGATTGTCTTTCTTTCTGATCTCTTTTTTTGTCCAAAGACAGACAGGAATATTCCAATACTCAGGATGTCACTTACTGTATCTTTATAATTACTGTAACATTTGTAATAAAAAATGGGCCAGATCCACCTAAAAATCACCAGGTCAGTCTAAAAATTGCCAGTGCTAGGATTTATGTATTAAATCCCACATAAATAATTTTCCTCTGAAAATTTTGCTGCTGATGTACTTCGAGAAGCTCTTTGTTTTGCCCTTCACGTTCCCTGCTGGTTTCAGCTCCAGCTGAGTTTTGTCTTGCTCAGCTCCATCCCTGCATGCTTGAGCATCGTCTCTATGTTCCTTCTGGGAAGTCCATTACTCCTTCCTCATTTCATGTACTTCTTTTGGTGTTTGAGCTCAGTTGGGAGTTCCCTGTTCATCCGTGCTGACCTTCTGCCACTCTTGCTCACTTTGCTGCACATCAGAGTGGACTGATTTTATTCTTTGAGGAAGTTCAATGAGCTCTCCTGAGCCCTGGTGCCCTCAATGGCAGCTTCCCATTGGATCTTGCAAAGAAGATCCAAGAATAAGCCAAAATCTGATCTCCAGAAGTCTAGGGTTATGATTCTACTATTTGTTCTTCTCACTTCTCTCAGGATTTTAAATTCCACAATCTCATGGTCACTGTAACCAAGATGGCCCCCAACCTGTAATAGTCAACTTATTAGAATAGTCTTCCACTTAGTGGGATATTTTATGTTTTAGGTTCCTTCTGTCCCCCAGTCTTGTAGGAATTGAATCCACTTCATTGACTGATACTATATTTTCTCCCAGTTTAATAAAGACATTGAACAACATTGGGCAAAGAGCGGATCTCTGCAAGATCTGCTAAAACCACCCCAATGGATGATTTGCAATTTACATATACAATTACATTTTGCAATCTAGTACTCGGCTAGTTTTTAATTTGCTTGAAGTAGGTTGTATTGATTTTGTGTATTCTTAATTTTTATCAGAATGTCATGAATCTAAATATTTACACTAATTACTTGTATCAACCATGCTTTTAATCCAACTATAAACAATATCAGATTTGTTTGATAAGACACAGTCAACAAAACCATGCTGATTGCCATTAATTAAACACCCTCATTTAATTCATTGCTGATTGCATTCTGTATCAACCTTTTTGTGATTCTGCCCAAAAGTACTGTACAGCTGATTGGCCTATTATTTCAAGGTGATGGCACTTACAAGGAAAAAACATGGAAAGCGAGAAGGAAAAATAGTAGCAAGCGTTTCACATCTGAGTGTGTTTCCCTGCTCCCTTGGCCGTGCTGAAAGGAGGTCCAGCATACGTGTTTAGGACAAAACCTACCCCAGTCAGGACACATCAGCAGACAGAGAAGGCAAACAGTACTTTTATATTATTTTGCTGTAAAAAAATTACTTCAATTTTTCAAAGTTAGAGGAATTTTTTTTGACAAAATGCATCCCTGAAACTAGCAGAACAGAAACTGCAAGGGTGAATGTCTGTCCCCTGCTGCTCGATGGGGTTATCCCAGAGAGACAACTGTGTCTCTGTGAGCAGAGCTGGCTGCTTCCGAAAGCACCCTGCTCTGCTAAAGCTGAATGATTCAGAACTCAACGTAAATACAGAGGATAGAAGCTAGCAATTGCTTCGAATATAGGTCAAGCAGTTTTATTGCTTATTCATTAGGTTTTGTGTTTTTAAGTATAGGTTATTCAGCTGTGTAATTGTTTAAATCAGGAAAAGAAGCCCAGCTGACACTTGTTTGATTTAAGATGTTCCTCACCACACCTCTCTGTCTACTATCTTTGCAATTTAGATCGAGCTAGACAATACAGTATACAAACAGCTACGGCAGTCTGGCTTACTCATGCTCTGCCACACCAACTTTTTTACATTAATGAGCATATTGAATGCAATACCGCTCTGGATAAGGTTGCCTTTTTGTTCATTAGAAAATGGAGCTTGAGACAGATTCTTGAAAGCTGCCAGATATTTAACATCAATTTTCATTATCAAGGGACAAACATTGCAAACCGCTTACTAACTAGCTATATAAATGGGCAAAAAGTCTATTTTTTAAGGTATCTTAACATGCAGATCTTTGAAAATTATTTGGCTGGGACTTTATGGAAGCTGTGTTTCAAAGTCAGAGTGGACTAGGGTTTTAAGGAGACACTTTTTTTTCTTTATCCTTTCCAGGTGAGCTTCATTGCTGATTACAGATATCTTCAGAGTATTTCATATCATCTTTAGAGTTTATCAGGAGAATTTCATAAGGTCCTTTCTGAGGACCAAAAGTCCTTCACTAAAGTTATGGCATGTTAACCGGGCTGCGCAGTTGTGTGGCTCCACTTCCTCACGTACTGTGGCCATGCACATAAAACGTAGGCTGGTAATAATAGTCTTGCATGTACTACATACCAATAACAGTACACCCCTAGAACTCATCTCATCCTTCTCTTTCCTCAGTTAATCAGTGCACACCAATATCTCAACCATGTGTATCATGTTACTGGATGAATCCTGATAGAAGATCCATGAAAATGTGAAACTGTTCTCTCAGGAGCCAGTATGCCAGCCGAGAATTTCTCCATTTGGTAGGTTCCTGTGTTCTTGGAGTCTGAAGTTACCAATGGTTTTCCACAGGCTTCAAAAGGAACAGGATTGGGATAGTAATGTATACTGCATGATGATCACTGTCCAAAAGAATCATAAATATTCATACCACTAGTGAGACTTCTGGTAGATATCTTGTCTGGTTAGTTAAGTGGAGAAAATGGCATGCAAAGAACTCTTGTGCTTGTTCTTTGTGTTTTTTTTTCAAAATGGTGGTGTTGGGTTTTTTCTCAGTTCATCAGTAGACATTGTATTTTACATTTGATGAGCTTCATAGGCAAGTCCTGCGAGCCACATGTCCAAGATTTAAGACTTCCTTTGTCCAACAGTACTGCTATCAAAATCTCCTCTCTCCTTACAAACAATCTTCCTTCTTCCCCTATTCAAAATCCATGTTTTCATTCTGTCCCTTATTTCTTCTTCTAGAGAAACTAAATTATAACAATCCATCTGAGATTGCCAAAATACAAGAGGTAAGAATTCCTGTAGAAACAAGTTATACAGGTGTTCTGCTGTAGACCAGAACCTTTTCTGACCTGCAGAGAAAAGGGACAAGACTTCATCCTGTATTGTTAGCTTAATTGACCTTAAAACAATACTTCACTGCACTGGCATCTCATAATGTGAAATTAACATGGATGGTTTTAGCTCTGCATGCCTAAGAAGAGTTCAAACTTAAAAAGAAAGTAAGTGTTTTATTTTGGCTCTCACTGGTAGCTACTTTCAGATCATCTTGGTTTTTTTACAGACTGAAGTCACCCTTGCTAACTTGGCAACCACAATTTCCAATTCTAAATTCTTGGGGCGTTTAAAGAAACTTCCTCGGTAAATACCTTTAGAGAAGCAAAACTTTTCAGAGTGCTGTCCACATAAAGCACAGCAACTCTACATGGTATGTATTTTAATTGTCTTATTTGTTTCCTAGTGGCAACAACATCACTAGTTCTTTTATCTCTTGCTGTCTACTTCATTGCTTCAAGCAGATTGAAAAATAATCTAACTAAAAAGGAATTCTAAACCGTTCAGTTAAGGTACTTTCCATTTTCTGATGTTTGGAATAGTGCCATTTGAAATAAAATAAAGGCCATAGAATAAGAGGGTGTACTGTAGGTTGATGCTTTTGTTTTTTTGGCTCATATATAATGAATACTCTACTGATGAAGAGGGAATTCAGGGTGATTAGCCCAGTGGTAAATGCCTGTATAGTAGACATCTAAAGTTAGATGAGATTAGACCTATCTTTCTTCACAGTGGAATGCTTCAACTCAGCTAGCTGAATTCTCTTACACTTGCTGGGACTCTAGCAGGTCCAAATGAGATTGACTGTTCTTTGGAGACCTAACGTCTTGACAGCTGTATGCTCAGCGAAAGTCTGCAGCAAAGCAGTAACCTCTTTTCAAAAGTGAAATGTTACCTATTACTCAACACAGATTTAGTGTTTGGAAACATTGACTTGAATTTGTTTCCTTGTTTGGTTAAGAGCATCCCTTTTTGTACTGGCCAAGATAACAAATTACATGCATGTCTGCAGTAAGTCTCTGTAGTGCTGTCCTACAGGCCATGGATTGGATTATTCTCCCCAGAAGAGAACAAGATTCTTACAAAAAACCCTTATTATCAATGGGTTTGTTAATGTTGCAGTCACATAGCTGTCATGGGTGCTGCTTTCTCACACTTCCAATCCGTTAAGGGAGGGGACCTGGTTTGATAGATCATATACCATACCAGAAAAATAGAAAGTAAAACTGAAAATAATTTCCTGAGTAAAAAATCCAACTGTGACTGCTTCAAGCAATCATATACACAATCTCGTTCGTAATTCTATCAAGCACCAAGCAATTGCCTTTTTACTCTGTTAGTGTTAGAAGATTATTCCAGAAGCTGAACGTTTTGAGTACAAAAATCCTTCTTCGAATTTCAAGCCTAGAATTAATTCATGTCAAATTCTCTTCATCTATGCTGTACTGCTGCCCCTTTGTTTAAAAAGCTCTCCTCCTACATTGATCTTTATATTTATAGGCAGTGATCATATCTCCTTCCAGCTCTTCATTTAGTGTACCAAGAGCCAATCTCCCATAGGTTCTCTATTCCCCTAATTGTTAACTGTTTCAAAAAGGCATTTCAGCTTGAGATCATATTTTTTGAACATGGATGAATAGGATTGCATAAGGTATCCTACATGAAAACTCCCCAGTGCTATCCAAACTTGAATTAATATTTGCAAATCAGAGAAAGCAAGGTTGGTGGAGATTTTTCCAGAGATGTAAGCAAGAATGATATATTCTTTTTATCTAGGCTATCTTTTTATCTATACGATAGCCACAACTGCTTTCAAAGCTAAATGAGGCTGTTACAGATGATGTCCAGTACACATCAACCTGATCAGGAGTTATAAATGCATCCAATTACATATACTTCAGATCCCAAGTGATTGCTGCTGGTGCCCTCCTCAGGAGTTTTTGATATTGCACCGTGTGTACTAGATGCAAATAATAAAGGATGATAATGGCAACCAAGTAAAACTTATTTTCTTGTATATGGAATACAGATTTGATTAACAGCCAGAAAAGAGCTCCCCTTCACAGAAACTCTCCAATGCTGAGGTGGTTAAATGCTTGAACATTTTTAGCAGGAGGAGGTGCCAAGTCAAAGCAAGCCAATTCCATGACCATGACATGCATCAGAAGACTCTAAAAATTAGTAGTTATACAAGCAGGATGTGGTACAAAAAGGAAATTAACTTTCCCTTATTTTACTGAAATATTTTGGACTGAAATCCCTGGCATCATGTCTGCTTGTTAATAGATGTTGACAATATTTTTGCCGGACACTGTAAAGGCTGCTAGAAAAGAAGACTGTACATATCTTCACAGTACAAGACCTATCTCTACAAATATCTGTGGAAGCAGATCTGTGATGTGCAGTGTTCAGAAGATGTGGGAAAGGATAGCGGGACATCTAGATGAAATATTTTCATGTCTGTCAATCATTTAAAAAGGTAAGGGTCCAGCCATTGGTCTCCACTGTATTATCACAGTAGCTCTAGTTACTTGCTGCTGATTCATGATACACCATTAATATCACAGCTGACATTTCTACTTGAACCACATCCAATTCATTTTATGCTTATTCCATCCTTTCCAGTACATGGCCTCTCTAAGAAGTTAGCCTTTTGAGACAGAGTAGGCAGCAATACAAAAATCAATGCATAAATAATACAGAAATATCTAAGTATATGTACCTCATTTATGCCATGCAAAATGCATTTTAATTAATTTTTCAAAAAGGCAAGGATGAGTTAGATAAGTGGAAATAAATATTATGCACCGAATGACATAAAATTTAGCCTATTTTATAGTCTTCAGTTTAAAATGGGTGATGGCTTTACATTTTAAAAAGCTATGATATAAATATTCCCCTCTCAGCTTTGGAGAGATTCGATTTGACTGCAAAAAACACAGATAAAATCACCTTGCTGGGTCAGAACAGTGGCTTAACAAGTCACTAGTAACAGGCAAAGCTTCACAGGCTGATGAAAAGTTTTTAGGACTGCCAAATAGAAAAAACATCTGCTTCCCTTGGAATTTCTTCTTGACAGCAGTCAGATGATTTTCTCACTGGAATATGAAGATTTTTAGACTTTATAGTCTAATTACTTCTGTTCAGTTATCAAGAATTTTTGAATCTGGTGAGATTTTGAATCAGTAACTTCTGTGGGCTAATTATATATATGAAAATGCATTAATGGGTTCCCCTTCTAGTCATCCCTAACAAAAATCAAATTGTAGCAAGTTATAATTTCACAGATTTTGGTACTATATTTTGCTGAAGTAATAAGAGCATTTTATTGATAAAATGAAGGAAGAATGAAAAGTACGGAACAAGGAAAGAAAAGGAAACCAAAAGAAGAAAATTAAATTATCTTAAAATAATTTGTAACTAAATGTTCATTTTAGTGACTTTGGTCTTCATGTGACCAAACATCTATTTATATGGAAATTTGATATTAGATTATAAGAATAGTAAATTTTTCAAAATGATTCTTGAAGAAATCAGAAAGAGATGAAGTAACATTATGTGTGGGAAAAAAAAAAAAAAGCTTGAAGATAGACGCTGTATTAAGGAAGAAAATTGCTACCTGATCAAGAACAGGCTAATTAGAGAACGATAATACAGGGAGTGAAGACAAGTATCAAAAGACTGTTTTAAGAAACAGCTCCTATTATGTTTATGTAACTCAAACAAGAAGAGGTAAGAATGTTCGATGTTGATAGAATTAAGGCAATGAAGTACTGAAGGAGGTGAAATAGAAGAAAGTCTGGCTAAAGATAGAAAAAAGTATACAGTGTTAAGATTAAAAAATAGAGATGGATTAGGTGAAATACTATAGAAACAGAAACAGAAGAAAAAATCAATGAAGACAATGCTGAGAATTAAGTACGAGTGAAAGAAAAGACAAAATATTTGTAATTACTGAAGTTTAAGACTGCAGAAATAAACGTCTTGGAAATAAACATCTTTAATAAAGTCTTCTCATGACTGAGGAGAAAAAAAGCAGACTTACAGGCAAATTAAATGTTGCTGGTTCAGCTACATCTCTTAGGCGAAAAGATCCACAGCTTTCATAAAAGTCACACATATTGTCATGGAAACGAAACTGGAAATGTTGCTTTGGTGAAGGGTATTTCAGGCCCAACAAAAGCAAAGATGCATATTTGCTTTTTTCAGTTACGCTGAACAGAGGAGGTCAGTTGTCAAGTTATCTTTGGATAACTTCGTTATAAAGTCAGCCTTACCTAGTGCTTTTAACTTGTCATTAAATATAGAAGTAAGAAAGGATAAATATTTAAAAACTTGATGTAAACAAATACAACTTAATTTTCATTATTTTAATATTGTTCACCTGTTGGATGTATTCAAACAAGTTTACTTTCTGGATTATTATATTTATTTTACCATCTTACATGGTAAAAAAGAAGAGTTCAGATGTTACTGGATTTTTGTTCAACACTGACTATGACGTCTTTTAGATAAAGCACACAGAAAGCGGAAATGCAGCTTTGGTTTCTCCTTGTCACTGTCCAATTCACTGATGGAAAATATTAGGAATGGCATCTGAGGCTTCTGGCCAATTGGTTAATGCTTTGCTTGAAAACCAAATGGTGCTGCATAACAACAGTGTTACCTAAAAAAGTAATTTTGTTTGTCTAAACCAGACTCTCATTAAAAGAAAGAAAAAGAGGGAGAGGAAAGGAGGGGGGAAAAAAGGTAAAATAAGCTGGAAGTGAGTGAGAAAACTCTTGTATGCCACAGGTGCTTAAGATTTATCCAGGCTGGAGTAAGGTGTGCTAACAACTGTGTCCTCTTCCTGAAGTGCTGAATAATGAGATATTTTCAAAGCAGAACAACGACTGACATTCAAAGCATGGAAATGGCCAAACATTCAAAACTTGCTGTCCAAACTGCTTACGAAGTTGGTTTTTCAGTGAATACTGTTCAGAAAGCAATCTTATCTCATTAAACAATCAATCAGACATATCTACAGCCATTCATTTCATCTCTGATGGACTGTTCAATATCTCTTCCAAGACAAGAACAGAACCATAATGAGGACGGTAAGAACTTGGTTCAAACAAAAGGTAGGGGTTTTTTTGGTGCAAGACAGCCCCAGGTAGGGTATGCTTTGCCAAAGGGGTCTGCATGTTCCCATTAAATCAAAGGGCCACTATACGAGTTAATTGAAGATAAATCCTCCAAAGGTTACAATAAGCAGAAACTATATGGAGCATAGGAAGTCCCCAAGATGAAGACGGTTAGAAGCTGATAGAGTTATCGGGTGTAAGTACTTGCCTTGTTCTTATATTTTTCTCTATTTGCTTATGGCTGCTGTTGGATACATGAAACGTAGCCAGGGTGAGCTTTGGTCAGTCGTACTATGTCTGTTCTTATGTTCTTTTAGTCTGATTGCTTCCTCCTCAGTTGAGAAACTTGCTTCTCATTGCCATGCTACCATATGTTCTCATCATTTAAAACTCCTAGTAGCAGGTCTTGAAAAACATAATCCAGTTTGTTCAGTTCTTTCTGATACCATTTTTCTTCTTACTCCATCAGATTAATTTCTTGTCCCACCTGGTTCTCTATGTCAGCTATTCAGCGTTTGTGGTGTTGATTCAGTAGTTTCCATTTGTTTGAGTTACCTGCTCATTAACACTGCTGTTTCTAACACAGCTGTGGCACAGAGGTTTCTGCTGTGTTGCTCCCTCTTTGCTTTTGCACTGCAGTTGCCAAAATGTGAACCTATTCCCTGGCATTTTCAAAATATACAAAGGTCTTTATCATCTTCACTGTACAATCTTCATTTGCTGCAAGTCATACCTGTCTGAAATCTCAGTGGTACTCGGTGTGACTGATTCACGCTGAGCATCCGGAGCGCAGCAGTGTCTGAAGTTCTGTCCCCTTCTGGAAGCCAAAGGCTTATGGTTAAGGCCAAGATCTAACTTACGCCTACAGGCATACCACTCTTCCCAAACTCACATACGCCTCAGCACCCAGTGCTCATCTAATCTCCTCATCCACGCTTTTCAGACATCTCTGATGTCATTTCAGTCAACAGCTGTTTGGAATATCCAAGGAAGATGAGAGCGTGTCGTAGCCTGGGCTTGTGAGAGCTTTTTTTTTGCCATTCCAGGTGGAAATACTCAGTCTGTGTACTTGTTCTGAAAGAGAAGACCAGCCCTTGCTTGTACAAACAGCCTACACGTACTGATGGCGAATGGCGATTAGCAACGTTTTAGCCTCTTGGAGGACAGTGGGAAGGTTGGGGGGCAGCAAGGGGCTGGCTGCTCCCTCAGGGAAGGAGCTGAGAGGGCACGGGGTGCCCTCGGCCACGGGGTGCCTTCGGCCACGGGGTGCCACCCACAGGGGCGGAGCACATTGGGCAGCGCCAGGGCTGGCAGCGGTGCCCATTGACAGCCCCAGGCATGGCAAGTGAGGCACTCAGTTCAGGCTCCAGCCAGGGATCTGGTCAGGAGCTAAAGTAGACAGGGCGGGAGACAGGGCTGGAGACACACACCATCATGCCATAGCTGGCGCGGGGACTGGCTGCACCTGGATGGGCTGAAATGGGGCTCTGGGCCCCAGGAGAGGTCTGGGGAGGCTGGGATGGGACCATCAGGTCTATCGGTGCACTCTGGCACCAGCGATCAGCACAGGCATTGAGTTAACCTCCTATCTGCCAAATATCACAGTACTATACACGGGAAACGGAGGTGCCATAGGTGAAGCATAATATCGTATTATGCCGGAAACTATATGCCGAAATATTTGTTTATTTCATTAGCATGTTCTTGTGACTCAATTGGTTTATCCTGGCAAAAGTTACTAGTGCTTACAAGCAGATTAACATTTTTCTCTTCTGGTTGGTCTAGGTGCGTGGCAGTCAGATTCTTCCTAACTAGAATCTCATGTGATATTTCCACTTTCATTACTCCCTCAAACAGTCAGCTAATTAGTCTATAGAACATCTGGCACTGAATTAAATCCAAGAGGCTGATGAAAAAAATCAATATAATAAAATGGAAAATGAATTATAAAGGATTCTGTGGGCAGTGGGTTAGTTTATTAATCCTGAGACTGCACTGACGATTTGTGATAGGTCCATTGTAAGCACTGGCCATCTAAGCTAGTACCCCTAGATTCCCCTTTGTATCTGGTGGAGACAAACAAATACCTCTTAGGTATGTCATCCTAAAGCATGTACCTAAAATGTGCCCTAGAAATATGTACTTCTCTTCATTGACTAAAAAGAGTGCTTGCTACTCTCCAGTGCAAATGCTGCATAGTAGACAGTTCACCATTAAGTGAGGTGAATACCATGTTGTACGTCTGAAAAAGTCTAAGATCTTGTTCAGATTTTCCTAAAAATTTTTCTTCTCTCTTCCTGGTGTGTAAATCATTCTATCAGCAAGATATTTACTGAAGTGTGTTCAGTTCTGTCGAGCTCCATTTAAAATCTGTCCCTCAGCATCACTAGAACATGCCTTGGAGAAGGAAGCAAGTTAGCTAGAAGTCATTTGTCAACCTTGGATGTCTTCCTTCCAGACACTCAGTCTGTGAAACTTTCCCTTAGTCAGTTAGACTGTCACAGCTCATTATGTATACTGTAGCTCAATGTATAGCTTTGCAGTCTCAGATTGATATCAATCATTCCTTATAATACAAAATTCAGATCCCTGGCTAATTTTTTATGGAGAGACAATAGAAATTATCCTTATTATGGCATCTTTCTGTTTACTTTCTTGTTTGCACTTGGTCACATGAAAGTAGGGGACTATATGATACTTCAGTCTTTTTCATCCTGCCCCTTCAATAAATTGTGACAACGATTAGCACAGAGCAATCTTATATGCCTAATTATTAATTTTATTAGAAGCTTGCCTTATAAGACATATCTCAAAACGATGCCACAGTCATCCCTTCTTAAGTGAGAGCTACTTGTTAGCCTAAGGAAAGTTAAATAAATTTGTTAGTTGAACGCAGAATGTTTTTATAAAGAGGGTCTTGAGATTAAAGAAAGTTAATTTTACAAGGTCTGTCCACTCATATGTAACTTCTACAGCTGGTTGAAAAAAATCTGTTGCTACATTTTTCTAAACAATGCCATTCCACGGAAAACAAAACTAAGGAAGGGGCCTATTTTGGTGACCTTTCATTGAGATCAATCCAAGTTGAAGCATCCCATGTGAAATCAAAATATTCTAGTTTGACCTTATCATGTTTCAGTTTTCTTATTAAAACCTCTTCATCTCCAAATGTACATTTTTCCATTAAAATATAAAACATAAAATAAGAAGAAAACATCGGGAAAAAAAAAAACAGTTACTGAGTAATGAGTGAATTTTTTAAATATGTAATTTTCCCCGAAATCTCTGAAAGCTTTTTTCTTCATTCTAGTATTGAAGAAAAGAGTTTTTTTACTGTTTCCCACCGAATGTGACTATCATTTCCTGTACAACTGTAATCACTTTTTGCAGCATGTATTTCAGAAAGCAATCCTCCACTTAACATCTCTTCTAAGACAGACGGATGAATCCGCCCTGGAGGTGCCTATTTCTTTCAGCTGGCCTATAAAGGGAATCTAGAGTTGATGAGTCTAGACATCGACAAACCAACTTTCAGATTATTTACCCTGAGGCAAGATGACTCCGTTCTATTGAAAAGATGAAAATACTATACAATTACTTTTCAGTAAGCATGATTTTCAATCATGCTTAAGGGAACGTTTATCAACAGTTTGCCTTCTAATTATAAGCCTTAAAGAGGTTAGTCAGGGAGGTGGTGGAATCCCCTCCATCCAGTGCAAGACCGTATTAAGCACGTACACACCCCTACAGCAATGGGCTGTGCCAGTATGATCCCCTTTGTTCAACTTTTTGGCTCAAATTATATTCTGGGGTAGCTGTGTAGGTCCACAAACAGAACTACAACTCTTCTCTCCCCACAGTCACTCTTCCCTCCTCCCTGTTAAAAACATCGGCAGATTGCAGGAATGCATGAATGGGCATATAGAGATGACCAGGGACCCTCCCAGCCACTCCAAGCCTTCACGTGTGGCCAGGAATGGCTGTTTTCCTCACTCACCCATGCACACAAGGTCACAGCAGTAGATGCTGGCTGGATGGGATTGACTCAGCTGTACCGATGGGATTGCTCAGCTGTGCCGAGGCGTTTTGCTGGTCCCATGGGCTATGACAGCCTGTGTATATTTAGTCTTGCCTCTAATGGAAAAATGGACTCTGCGTGATCTCTGGAGGCATCCTCCTACCCCTTACATTTCAGGGTCATAGACTGGTTCCAACATTTGAGGCAATTTGCTTCCAATGGTTACAGCTGGAATTTCACACTGTGGAAACTCGGAGCTCTGCCATCTCATACCCCTAAGGGTGTTGTAAAGCCAAACTTACTACAGAGTGTAAGATGAACAACCAGCAATCACTTGAGCTATGTGAATGAGCTATTTAGATAAACAGTGCAGTGCAAAAGACTAAAACTGAGGTTTTATTCCTTCTTCTGCCACTGAGTCACTCTGCATATGCTGACAAGCAATTTAATATATGTTCACTTCAAAATTTACTGAGAATAATTATGGCTTTGTATAATTTCAAACTCAGCAGAACCTAAACTTGTAAGAAAGCTTAAGAAACACAGAAAGTTGAATTATCTCCTGTTTCCTTTCCCCTTGGGACAGTAGCCCTGGGAAGGCTGGGAAAAGTCCCAGTGTCCTGCTCTCGATGGGAGTAACTGCAGCGTGTGACGAGAGCACGTGGGTCCAAGGAAGGCGTCAGGGGATGTTCTACGCAGGAGCCCTCTGTCAGATCTTGCCATGTGTTTCAAAGGAAAAAAAGAGGTGTGGCTAGTGCCTTAAGAGATAATAATATACTACAACTTAGCACTTTCATGGAGAAAGGTGGGTATAGTCACTTACAGGTCTTTTTCATAGATTTCATAGATTCATAGATTTCTAGGTTGGAAGAGACCTTAGAGATCATTGAGTCCAACCGTCCCTAATCCCCATTAAACCATATCGCTAAGTAGATCATCCACCCTATTCTTAAACACATCCAGGGATGGGGACTCCACCACCTCCCTGGGCAGCCTATTCCAGTGGCTGACAATCCTTTCAGAGAAGAAATACTTCCTAACATCCAACCTGAATCTCCCCTGACTAAGCTTATACCCATTTCCTCTTGTTCTATCACCCACCCTGATGTAAAGAGCCCTTCCCTACCTCCCCACCATCTTTTCTCAAGTATTTGCAGGCTGTAATCAGGTCTCCCCTCAGCCTCCTCTTCTCCAGGCTAAACACCCCAATTCCCTCAGCCGCTCCTCATAAGTTTTATTTTCCAGCACCTTGACCAGTTTAGTCGCCCTTCTTTGGACTCGCTCCAGGAGCTCAATATCTCTCTTAAAGCGAGGGCCCAAAACTGGACTCAATATTCCAGGTGCGGCCTCACCAGTGCCGAGTACAGGGGCAGGATCACTTCCCTGTTCCTGCTGGTTACACTATTCTTGATACACGCCAGTATCCCATTGGCCTTTTTGGCCACCTGGGCACACTGCTTTTTGTTGTAAAGCTTGTCAGCACTGCAGCTGGAGATTAATACAATTTGTGTAGAGAATAATGGAAAAATGGAAAAAAAAATATTGCATTGCACATTTGCATCAGGATAAACAGGTGGGAAGAGAGGGGTGAGGTAGGTGTAAATTTAGCAGGTGAGGTGTACTTTTTTGACTAGGGCAAGTCCGAGCACAGAGAAAACATAAGCAGCTTCTCTGTCAGTACAGTTTTTGAGACAGAAAGAGAGAAAGTTGTGTGTTATTGGGTCATTGTTCAAATAAGGTAGAATTAAGGTTATTTAAGAACTTAAATAATGTTTCATTCATGGTTTTCTAGAAGCCTAATATTTGTTGACTTTTCCCATTCTGAAAGGGCACAAGATATGCCTGGGATGCATTACTGCTTTAGCAGAGTTTTCAGCACTGAATTTCTTTCTTGAAGAGAATGCATTTACATTGGTTTTGTACATGTAAGTGGACTTTTAAGCAGTTGCAGATATCCATTTAAAATGTGGCTATAGTGATGCCAATTCAAGTTTGCAAAACCAGGCAATGTTTTCCCCTTGGAACTTACTGGAAGGGGAAACACCACTGTCAATACTGCACAGAGAAGGAAAGGGTCAGCTCACAGGCATGGTCACAAGTGTCCTCCAAGGCCAGTGAGTGGCTCCAGGGGTCCCATATCACTTCTCTCTCCACTAGCTGTATGGGTGCTAGAAATGCCCAGTTCCCATCCCTTCATCACAATGGAGATTACGGTTGTGTCTGAAATACTCTATTTGAAAAGAGAAAAGAACTTGGCTCTATAGCTCAAGATGTCAATGGTCTTTCATGACACGACGGTTACAGTAACAGTAAGCGTTTAAAAGCAAATTGATGTCTCCTCCTGTTGTTATCTCCACCATTTTGCAGTGCACAAACTACTGTTGCCATCCTGGCCATCTAGATCCTGTTCCTTTTTTTCATCCCATTCCAGCAATAGTATTTAAGAAGAAATCACATTCATGGAATCTAACAGTTTAAGAAAAGCTCGCTCTTGCTTCCTTCAAAGGCTGCCTCTGGAGAACACCAGTTCCAAATTCCAAAAGGCATATCTCTGAACCTCCATCACTACAATGCACTCAAAATTAAGTAAAACATGCAGATTTTAGAGTATTTAAACCAGCTATCCTTTATACATGGAAAGGTCCTCTGGGCCATTAATTCAAATGTTGATTGTAGGTATGCCTGGAGCAGAAACAACCTGAAACAAACAATTCTGCCCATGTCCCCCAGGATCAGTGGAGGAGGTCACAGATAGCCCCTTTCCATGAGCTTCTGTGGGAGAAAGGTGCAACACTTAGAGCTGCCTAGGAGATATCCCTCATTCACACACATGGGAAGAAAATGGAAAACTGGGAAGACCCCACACCTACTGTCCCCTATCCCTCTTCCTGCTCTATCCTTTCATTCCACTCTGACCCAAACTTTGCTATACTCTTTTTCCCTTCCCAGGATGATGTCCTTTTCTTCCTGCTCCTGCCTCATCCTTCACTTCATTCCATTAACCCTTACCTTTCCTTTGTAAAACATGCAGATTGGTCATGTCAGTGGCCTTATACATTGGATTCTGTTTAATTTATGTGAAACATCTTCATGGGCTTCTATAGGTTGTTGCCTAGGCCCAAAATCTGTCAAGTTCTGATCTTAAATCCTCCTTTCCACCCTGAGAAGATATGCTTAGACATCTCTTTGTTGCTTGATAGTGTTTTCATCTCAGAGGAAAATTAACAGCAGGTAAAAGCTTATCAGGATTCCATGGTGAATCTATTCAATTCAAGATATGCATTTTTCTCTAAATTTAATTTATGCATAATATCTATGAAAAATTAATTTGCCGTGTATGTACCTTTGAAATACTTGCTTCTTTGAAAAAATTATAAATTAACACCTCTCTCTATACCAAATTATATTCCATTAAAATGCTAAAAATAACTAGATTTCTTAACTATCTATTGATGCAAACAGCTGAGATTATTATGGAACCTTTTATCACACCTTCAATACATTAATTATAATTGGAGTTAAATGAAAACATTCTTATTTATTTGATTCATTTAACCTTTTTACTGTTCCTAATTGTCTGCAAATAGACCAAGCCTTTCAGTAACTCACTCTTGCTTTAAATTGCAAAACCAGTTTGAAAGCTTGGCATTCTGAATTCACAGGTGAGGAAATGTAACCCACTGAGGTTAGATACAGCTCCTTATGGGTAACAGGAGGCTCTTACAGGGAGAGGACTTGCCAAACACAAATGATCCTTTTTCCTCCGCCCCTCCTGGACTGCAGGGTGGAGAGGGCAGGACGCTATCTCTGAGCCACCAGGATTTTGCTTCCTATTTTCCCAGGAGATTGCTCTCCCTCAAAGATACCATCTAATGTACAAAACTGAAATACTTGAGTGCAATCCACTAATATTTATTATATATTTTGTTGGTTTTAATGATAATTTAGAATAGAAAGAAAAACTGAGGGAAGGAAGTTTGGGGAAGGAGGGAAATCCCTTTTAACATCAATCCTTTTTTAGAGAAATTATTGCAATCTCTTACTAGTATTTGACAAAATATTAGGAAAACTTTAGGGAAGTCCAAATGGAATATCAACTATTTGAAGGTTAAAAAAAATTAAACCCAACACTTTTCCAAGGGAAAATCAGAAAAAGTCCCTAGCTTTGGTTAATATAGCCTAGGAGACACAAACTCTTTCCAAAAGGTTGAATAGAGTTTTAGAATGCATTCCTTCTCCTTGCTTTTTGCATCATGGTAACTTTATTGAGAATGAGAGTGCACTGAGATTCAGTATATGACTGGAAAGCAACCATCAGTGAAGGTTTCTAAAGATAAGGTAGAAGGAATTTCTGTAAGGAATGGCTTAGGTATAGCTGACCCCTGCATCATGAGCAGAGGGGTAGACTAGGTCAGCATTCTTCAGCACGTGATCTGTAAACACTAGCTGCTCATGAGAGAGCTCGCCACTTTCTGTGAAATTACCATCGTGCACTGCACATCATATTTCAAAGCAAGCAAGCAAACAAAATGAGGTAAATAGGGTTTTTTTTCCAATTTAAACTTCATTTTTATTTGGTTTTAAATTAAAACTTGGGCACACTTACAGAAGCTTGTGTGGGGGTATTTTCCTAATGATTAGTAATTCTTGCACTGAAAATGGTAGAGAAACACTGGACTGGATATTCTCCAAATGGCTTTCCCAACTCCCTTGTCTGCGATTCAAGTTATGAAAACAGTGGGTCCCAGATATTACTTTATTTACTCCTCCCCTTGTGATTTTTAAGACTGTCATGGTTTAACCCAGACAACAACTAAATGCCGTGCAACTGCTCACTCACTCTCCTCCATCCCCTGAGGGATGAGGAAGAGACTTAAAGGGGAAAAGGGAAAACTTGTGTGTTGAGATAAGAAAAATTTAATAATAGTAATAATAATAATAATGATAGAAACATATATATAATGATGATAAATATACAAACAAGCAATGCAAAGTGTAATTGCTCACCACCTGGTGGCAAACACTCATGCCATCCCAGCAAGTGATCCCAAAACAGATAAGCCTCAGTACTGCTGCAATCCTGAACAAGTGAGAGCCTCAAAAAGAGAGCAGAGAGAGAAAGAACTCTGAGAGTCAAGAGTGAGCCCTCAGAAAAGAGAGAACCATTCCAACTTCCTGGTCCATTCTTATCTATATACTGTGCATGACGTTGCATGATACGGAATATTCCATGGGCCAATTTGGCCCTCAATCCTAAATCTAAATCATAATTTAGAAGTTGTGAGCCCTTTGTCCCGGCTATGCTCCCCCACCATCCTATTGTGCTCCTGGACACTGGCAAGAACATGGGAAGCTGAAAGGTCTTTGATGTCCCAGTGCCAACTATAGACATCAGTGCACTATCAACACTCTTCTCATAATGAATCCCAGACTAAAACCAAAACCACGGAGCTCTTCTAGCTGCTGAAAGGAAGAACTAACTCTGTTCCTGCTGAAACCAGGACAAAGGCATAAATTGTCTGCCCAGTGCTTTACTTTGGTCATGTCCTTTAGTTCTGGTACACTGCTGTTAGCCAGAGACCAGCACCTCCCCACGTACAGCTCTGCCCAGGAGCAAGTGTTGTTTGCTTCACTTACCCCCACCAAGGGCCCAGCACCAGCTGATCTATCCACCATCAGCAACCTTCGGAAGTTCTAGTGCTTCTGTTAGATGATGCCGTATTAGTGAAATCTCATCACTGTGAGAGCACTTTATTTTATTAAAAGTGCAATTAAACCAAAATCAAATACTTTCATTAACTGCAACAACTAAAAATTATACTCCCAGTTGCTTTCTTCTCATTAAGAAAATTTGCATTTGAATAACATTTCAACTGTGTGTATTTGTAATTAATGCAATTACAAGCCAGAGATCTGTTCCCAAAAGTAAAGAAAACTTCTTTATCAGTTTTACCATTTTAATTGAAATAAGACTTTGTATAGTGAATTATTAATGTCTGTTATCTGAAAAGTACATATAGAGATAACAAGTCAGCCTCAGTATTTGGGACTCTGCCCATTTATTTTAGAGCTGGTGTAAGTCCTGGGAGCCACAGAGGATGAATTGTTGGGTTCAACCCTGGAATACTGAGTATTATAGCTTTTTTTGGTTTAAACTAGGGTCTATTATTTATTTAACTCTTTAAAATTATCTTTTATTTTTCAAATTAATATATGATAGATAGGAAGAAACATATTCACAAAGGGGAAAAAAACTTTAGCTAGGTTGAGAGAAGATTAAAACGTTCATGGCAAGAAAGGGAAAAAGGGAAAAAATGATACTATTTATAAATAAAATAATACAACCTGGGATTGTCACATATAATAACAGGACTCAAGAGCTCTGGGCATAATCAAGGCGATATCGTGCTGGATGCTGCACAAGCACATAGCGCTTGGAGCCTTTGCTTCAAATAATTTATTATCTCTGTTTTCAATCTTGAATTCTCTTTTTTGCAAATTTCTCCTGGGACTTCCAAGAGCCTCTCAGTCAACCCTTGGCTTTCACACAGTCTACGGGTAAGCATTACTGCAGGGCTCTGCATCTTCACGCGTGTAAAATTCAATGATGGAGCCTAGTTTGAAATAGGAGCCACAGGTGTGTGATCAGTAAATTGACATGGGGCAAAAATGGCTAAAAAGATACATGTACGTGAAGTGGACAGTTCGTGAACAGCTTGAAAGGTTTTTAAAAAGGTGCATCTATTGTTATTGCTTGGATAATTTGCATAAGTGCTGCAGAGATGTTCTTCCTCAGAGGCCTCCTTAAAGGAGGGAAAGATGCAGGCTGGGTTCAAGAAAAATATATGAATCACAAATCTAGTGGAATCCAACACCAAGGTCTAGGCAAATGCAGCTCTGGATTAGGTCTACTGAGACACGAAAGCGAATTACAATTAGGATGGAGAAAACATATTGGGGGAGAAAACAACATATTAATCTGTTCGTAAGTTCACATTTAATAAAAAAATCACATTATAGAAGAAATTCTATTTCTACATCACAGAGGGTCTGCTTTGCTTTTGCTTCTCATTCCTCTGCCACCAGGGCCAGCTCTGTGGGATAGGGCCATCAGGAGGGGAGGATAGTCAAAGAAAAGAAAAGATTCCTTCTTCTCTTTGACTACATGGAAATTAGAAATCTTTCCTTAATTTTCTTTTTTCATTCTGAAAATGTATACATCAAGATGTATAGAATTCCTTTAAACTTTCTCTCCAGTAGTGAGAGAATACCCATCCTCCACTAGTCCTAAGATACAAATACATACAGATTTTCTTATATGATGTGTTCAGCAGCAGAACAAACCGTACAAAGAGAGTAAACAAGCAGAAAGAAAAGATATGCTGAACACATAATTTTTCAAATTCTCCTGCTCCCCCTCCCTTTCTTCCCTCACAAGTACAGGACTCACGTCCATGCTCTCAAACTGTCGATCTTCTAGCTTTGGTTCACTGCTTAAAGAATATTTCAGGCAATGAACTGGAAAAAAGAAACTGCATAATGACCTGGACACCAAGGGTGCAACCATATGTAAAGGAGAAGAAGAAAATCTAATCCAATCAGTAATTGCTTCATGAATGTCCCATCCACTACAGAGTAGGTCAAACAATATGATCACATTAGTTCCTTCAGGGTTACATGTTGTTAGACTAGGAATTTGTTACAAGTTTCACCTTATGTCTGTATAGGATTGTTCACTAATGGTCGTTTACTGGTGTTTTTCCATAAAACGAGGATTCCACCTCTTCCCTTGAGGGTACTGCTGCAGGGAGGAAATTTAACATCACAGGAACTGAGTCCCAGAACTGATCAATTTATTTTTTCTTCATTTCATTCCCAATTCCATATCCTATTCATTGAACTACATAATTCACTTCTTTTTCTATATACCATTTAAGTATTTATAAATTGTTATCGTGCCTTTGTAGAGTTTTGGCTGTCATGTAGCCAAGCTGTACAAGTTCAGTCTTCCACTTTCTCTCTTCCACTTCCACGTCATTTTTATTACACTTGTTGTGTAGTCTCCGACTTGTCAAGACCTTCAGGACACTGACTTGCCCATACCTAAATACACTATATCATGTCCAGTTATATCACCAACCCTATAGAAATCTGTGCTGCTCTGTGTTTCTCACATACATCTGGAAATTTCCAAGTCCTTGGAATAACTTTCATTGAATTTGGCTGTATGTCACAAGGATTTCCATCGTGGATCAATACTCCCATCTCACACCAAGAGCAAAAATACTTACATTAAACTATGTGGCTCCAGGCCATGGGTAGGGAATTCCTAAAATCTGGCATTTAAAAGTGCTCTGCAGAAGAACATATTTAGAAGAATTGATATATTTTTTTCTTATCCATTAAATGAATTAATAAGAAGATTGTAACATCTCTTTCAAAACTCACTAGATCCGCTTAAAATTTGAGAGAATGATAGGATCCCATACTCCATCACTGCAAAACTTCGCTATGACTCAGCACTTCACAATTCCATTAGATTTCCACCTCTGTAAGCCACTGATGGCATTATGTCCATTTAGTTCTACTGTCCTTTTGGTATTAGTACACTAGTTAAATATAACACACACATGATAGAGGACTTACAAATGAAGTCACAATCTTTGTTAGAGAATTTTTCATAGTTTCATATTATTTTACGTTGTTCTTTCTTGTATATTATTTGGAGTTTTGACTTTCAAACATTTCAATAATTCCACTGAAATAAATAACCATGCCATGAAATTCACTGGAATCCATGAAGTCCAGGATCCTACAGACATATCTCTCAGGTTTGAGCTCCCATATGGCTTTTCTGATTAAAGAATACTCTTATACACAGCCCTTCCTTCACAGTTGATCAAGGCACCTCCCTTCCTTGAGCATTTTCATTCATGACACTTGCAGAAAATTACCGCAAAGTTTTCTCTTTTCTCAAATTTGGTTGATGTGGGGTGCTAGATTCAAAAGTTCCTGAAGTGAAAACCAGATGAAAGTAAGAGTGAGAAGAAGAATGAAAAGATGCTTCTTGATGGATTAGGTAAGAAAGATGCAAATATGTTCTAGTAGAATGTAATTATTTCGAGGAATCTATTGTTCAATAGAAGATAAATGATATTTGAGAAGAATTCTATAAAAATCTAGGCAAGAACTTTTAATGAGAAAATTGATGATTCTTTTAAAAGATGAGTCTGCTGTCACTTAAACATAATGGGAAAAATATCCTAGATTTTTCTTTTTGTCTCACAGGAAATTGAGAAAAGCAATTAAATTTTGCAAATTTGAAAACTTTTTACTAAGGACAGGTTTCCAATACTGTTTCACAGACATTACTGACTGTCCATACTTCAGCCTTTAATTCGAATACTTATTCCTTGTACAAAAGACTTACTTGGGATACTGCTGTGCAAACAGAAGCAACCCCTATGCTGCTTAAAATAGACAGAGGTCACTTAAAGTGTAACCGTTTGTAATCCAAAGTCCTTCCTTGATAAAGGTTGCAAATTCATTGTCAACCCTTTTACTATCCTGTATAGCACATATGCTGGCAAAATGAATTTTAAAAAAGAAATAGTAGGTATTAGGAAATATAGCTTATTTATTAGGAAAAAAAAAAAAACCCACAAAAAAAACTCCACAAAAATGAAGCCTCAAAACCTGCTTCTCAATCTATATAATGCTAATTGCCTAAAACTTCCTTTCTGCAGTGGTTTTCAATGCTCTCAAAACTCTTTTGATTGCACTGAATAGCTGTGCAAAATCCTGAGTCATTTCAGTCTGGAAAGATCTTTACCCAGTGGATTAAGGGAGCGTTAGTGGTGTGAGGTATCTGAAAACTACATTAGATCCGAGAGGCATCACACGTGATCAGTTCTATACATTTTTATTTGGAGACATCTTCTACACTGCAACACCTCTGTATTTATGTAGGTGTGTAACACAAAGTAGGCATTTTCTCAGGGTCTTTCTTTTTAGCAAATGGCATTATCATCAGCTAAGTAGAAGCTGGAGTCAGAAAAAACTCAAGCACTTTGGGGTGGAAATTAAGACTTACATGCTTGTGTGACACCTAGCAAAATGCAGCCTATCCTGACCAAAGACTCAGCAATATAAAATGAAACACATTCAATCTTCCTTAAATTGGTATAAGTATTTTGGATCAGTGATCTTAGCGTAAAATATTTTATGCATACTCTCATTTTGCAGTCTAATCATAGGCACGTTGAGGCCATAAATGAAAGAATGCAAAGTATGAACTGCCTTATGAAACCTCCTGGTTCGCGCACAGCAAGGGCAACCACCCTTCACTGAGTCTCCAGTGAAGAAAACAGTGCATGTGCCCAACCACACCTAATAATAGCAGCATACAGTGTTCTATCAGGAAAACTCTTCCACAAAACCTGTTTGTGAGGTACTCTGCTATGTTTTCTGATAGCAATCAAGCAGAAGAGCACTACATAGCAGTGTTAGCAGTGACATTCCGGAGGCTTCTCTTCCACTGCCTTAGATACTCCAGACACAGCGACAGAATGAAAACAGAGGAAAGACATTGATTACAAATACCAAGAGCAAACCCTATTAATAATAGGAATCGCAGAAATTTAGGTTTGGAAATGTCCCAAAATGAGGATGGAACTGTTGACAAAAAAAAATCAGCATATCAAGGCCAACCCTGAAAGATATTCAGGTAACCTATTTCTAAAATTTGCCCACAGAATTGTTAAAGAAGCAGCAACACAATGGAGCTTCAGACAGAAGCCCTTCTTGAATATAGGTTTTGATAAAAAATTAAATTGCTATCTGCTTATTCCTGCCTTTGTGACAGCCTTTTACAGACTGGAAGAGTTAATGTGCTTCCCTTAATAGCATTCTCTATATACATAGACATATACATATATATCTCATTAAACACTAAATACTCTTCACTAAACACATATAGCTAAAGTGCAAGTCAGACACTTAAACGAGAGGGAGAGTTCCCCACTACCCATTTCTACACTGTATTCTGCTGTCTCTTACAGGTTGTATTTTCTAAAATGTTTGTACTTCTTGTTGTCTTCTGGATTCTCTCTAATGGTGTGTTGCCCCATAGTAACCCTGCTGATGCCAAATAGGGTAGACCAACTACCTCCAGTGCTTTACCTATGACATTTATTTAACACACCACAGAATAGGCATCGTCTTTTCAACAGAAGCATCATGTTGTCAACTTGAATTGAGTTTGCAGGCCACAGTGGTTTCTGTTTTCTTTTCTGAGTTGTCCCAACCTACTGAGGAGGAGGAAGGTGGCAAAAGTATTATTCTGATACAGAGATCTGTGGGTTGGATGAGATATTGTGAAGAAGGAATGACATGGAGACGACAATATGAAATCAAAGCTAAATTAGAAGCTTGACTATTTACTTCATTGAAAACAGAAGTAGATTTTATGTTGGAGGAACTTTGCATATCTCATGCAGTGCTCAGTGTCGAAGGCTTTATACTCCCTTTGAATTGTATCTTTATGCATATTTGCATGAAACTACTTGGAAAGTTTTATCACCATATTGAATAATAGAGTTCAGAGCTGGTAGGAACCCAAAGACTTATCTAGTCCGAAGGCAGTATCTATTATATCTGACAGATATTTATCTGACCAGCTCATAAACAGGCAGGCAGAGAAGCCTCCACAGTCCCACTGCTTTCAATATGCCTAGCAAAAATAATGTGACAATAATGTTTAGCCTGAAATTTTCCTTATGATTTAAGCCCATTTTATATTTTCCTATTCCCATTAGCCCAGAGGACAGGTTATTCTCTTTCTATTTTCAAGTCTTTTAAATATTTGAAATTTTTCATGTCTCCCCAGCATGTTTACTTTTTTATAGCAACACAACATTGTTGACTCATGCTTAACTAAGTACCACTATCCATTCCTCATACTACGTTTTAGATAAGAAATACCATCTAAATAGAGCAGTACTTCGACTTTGTCCCTGAACCGCATCCTGATTTTCTCAGATTACTTCTCCACATCAATATTAACCTTCTCTTGGGTGTATTTCAGTCCTCCCAGGTTTGAATTGTCTGTAAACATAAAATACCTGTAATCAGTATCCAGAAACATAGCTTATGGATATTATAAACCTGCAAGCCATTGCATACAGGGTGTTTTCTGCTGTTTGAGATCACTGTGAGGCAAGAGTAGTCACACCAAGCACATTTATCCATAAAAGAGCAGAAGAAGCAATTTATGTAAGCGACGCTATCCCTAAGCAATTCCAATTTATGTCTCTTACATTTATAGAACATGGCAGAAATCCACACTTCCCCAGCTTTAAACGCATGCACGTCCATATGCAAGCCTAGACTTCACTATGTTCTTAAATCTCTTTTTTACAGATGTTTTAGGAATATTGAATATTTTGTACTTTACTGATGCTTAAAATTGGTAAATAAACAATTGCTGTAGTTTGCCAATACAATCCAGCTAATTATCATTTCTTGTTGCTTTAATCAAATTGGTAGGTACATGTTCAAAAGATACACTAGTAAATCATTAAGGCCTGCTCTGCATCTTCCTCCAGCCAAGGTCCATACCATGTTGCACAGTTTAAGGCTTCTATTTATCTCTCCAACCATACACACACACAGACTCAGCCATCTGAAAATTCTGTTTAGTCCTCAAAACACTGTTTTTCAGTTTGCACTTACCCTTTACAAGTTTTTATATAATCATCCCAGAATGCTTTTACTTTTCATTCTGTGAGATAACCATGGAGACCTGAAAGGGTTGATGTTTCTCAGCAAGGAGGAGTAAGGCACTGCTGCAGAGTCTTTGTAGGGAAAGTAATCCAAACCTAATCCTGTTTATTGTAGCAATAGTTGTTCTATAGCTTTTACCAGTCAACATTGTTCAGAATTTTTAGATTTTTTTTTTTAAATCTGGAAGCAGTTCTAAGAAAAAGAAAAAAGAAAAAAGGAAAAAGGAAAAAGGAAAAAGGAAAAAGGAAAAAGAAAAAAAAAGAAAAAAGAAAAAGAAAAAAAGAAAAAAGAAAAAGAAAAAAAAAGAAAAAGAGCATTTAATTGTTGTGAACAGCAGGCAACATGATCAATTATGTCAGAACTGCAACAGCAGCTTCATGTGTTGTTCCCAGGCATGTTAAAGCAAGCTAATTTTAGCAATCCTTATGTATTCTCAGAATGTGTTCATATTTATGAAATTGTGGGATATCTTAGTAGAGGGATTTCATGTAAATTATTTATGATTAATCCTGTGGCTTGGTTTGGCTTATGTCCACTGTCTGTGAAAGAACTTTAAACTTCTTAAATGGAAGTACAATGTGAAATATTAAAGAGAAATATTTATACATACATTCTCTTTCTATCTATGGATTTCAGACATGAGATAAAAGGTTTCTATTGTTGATTATTTTAGCTCTCTTGGTACTACTGCAGAGCACTCACTGCCGAGCTCAGAGCTACAGCTTGGGGATTTCAAACTGACAGAGAAATGCTCCAAACTAGCAGTCTCCTTTTGATTTGCCAAAAAGTCTTCTGAGCTAGCAACAGCAGTATTCTGCTGCTACGAAAAAGATCAAATATAATGAATCACATTCATCATTCTCTGGAGAAACAATTACATTTCTTTATTAAATAATAGCAGTTTGTACGAGGTAATGATTTCAGGAGTCCACAACAGAGTCCTACCTGTATTGTGCATCACTTGAAGTTTTGTCCTAAGTAAAGGAGATGTTAGCTGACAGTACAGCCAGGTTTATATTCAAAACCAGCAAACTTCTCACAGTCCTTTTTAACAGATGCACTCAGATACAAAACTTGCCATGCTGTCCAGCCAGTTGTTATCTTTAAATAACAGTATGTTTAAAATGAAAATTAATTCAGTAGCTGCTCAAGTAATTTCCATTACCCTGTTTAATGCCCCCTGTTATAGACAAATCTTCTTTATGGGAGCATACCGTGACAGATTGGTCTTCCTTGTTATCAGGTATCTAGCAAGTGAGCCTCATCAAACAACTCCGGTGACTGTAAATGATGTTCTTGCTCTCCTGGATACACCCTTGTGTCCTTTGCGATTTTACCTTCGTCTTTAAAACAAGAATTACCGAAGAGTAGAATTTGAGCTTACCCAACAGATTCAAGGTTGTTTGTCTTCTTTGGTGAATGCATTCACTATTTCTTATGGTGACCATATTAAAGTAATTTTGTCATCTAAACTCTTTCACTGTAAGACAACACCTGGTGTACAGCACTTATTGTTCTTGTTTGTCTTTGGTAACACGCCTCCTTTTCTCCCTGAAAGTCTGGAAACTCCTCCTCCTCCAGGCGATAACGTACTATCCTATATCGTAATGTTTTCTCTCCATGTGCAATGAAGATTGATCAAGGCTGGCCTTTGTTCTGCACCTCCTCTTCACTCTTCCCTGATTTTGTGCTTTACCTAAAAACTTGGACTTCCATATTAAAGGAAAGAAAAATCCACGGATCTTAACTTACCATGTTAATATGTTTCTAAATTCTGCAGATGATTTTTCAAACTACAGCAAATAAATTCAACTCCCTGAATTTCTAAGCTCTGTACAATCTGCATAAAGCAATATATAACCAGTTATTGTACTTTCAAAGCTACAGCAGGACCGTAGTGCTTCAGGTAAAGCATCTGTTGACCAACAGAAGAATATAAAAATTCATCAGGCTGTTTGATCCAAGGCATTGCATTCTAACGCTCCGAAAGCAATGGTAAATGAAGAGGGCCTTAGGGTGCCTGTGCCAGCCAGCAACTTGGTACTCAAGGCCTTGCACACACAGGAGAGATTAGAATTGTTTATGATTCAACCAGAGAGCACACAAAATGAAGGTAAACCTTCTGAGAAAACCAAATGGATTTTGCTGACTATCCTGGGCTTGTGGGAGGTGCTCAGTCAATTAAGTTACAAGAGAAAAAAAGCTTAAAACTGAGCATACTACATACATTACATTACATACATACTACCACTAGTACTACATTACATCCTACTACATTGACATTACTGAGCATACTACATACATTAACCATGCAGCAGCCACTTTTAATGCAAGCTAAGCCATTCAGAAAGCCATTCAGAAACATATTCTAAATACATTCAGAAAAATATACTGCTCTGAGTTGACAACATATTACTGACCTAAAAATTATGATAGGAAACAATACGGGAAGTATTCATGCTGTCCAGTTTAACAGCCTACAAAACCAGGTTAGGATTCCTCCACAGTAAATGCAGAGGGTTTAAGTATCTCAGAGGTTATTTCAGAGGATTCAAGCTAAGCAGCAGTGTAAGTCCTCTGTAGGGCAAGCAGAGCACTGCCTTCCTGCTTACCTTAGCTGCTCTGAATTGTTCCCTGGAGGTGTCAACTCTTCCCCGCTTATTACAGAAGGTGCCTAGACTCCTTGTTTAGAAACCTAGTTCAGTATCTAAAATCTGATGTTGTGAATACTTCCCGAATATTCACTGAGACTTCATAATTTTCAAATTGGCCAAGTGATGGGTTTTAATTAAATATTAATGAGTTTAAAGCTTAATTTTGGTAAGTTCTGCAAGAAAAAAGTGCACCTGAAGCAGTTACCAATGGATAGTGAAGTTAATGTCACGTACATTCCCCTGCAGATTGGAGATCTTCAAAGTCCATGCTGTACTTAAGCAGATACACGCTAACAACCTTTCAGTGTATAAACACCAAGCAAGCATAATGGATTTTATATCCCATTCCACTGGTAAAAATGCAAAGCAATTTCAACACAAAGCAATTCCAATAACGGAAATTGATGCAGAATAAATATCATGCCCATTGCTTCCTACTTCTGTGTAATGCTTTCTGCACGCCTCGGTAGCACGGACGGTAAGTTCTGCGGCCGGGGGGGTAGATTGAGGTGGAAAAAGCGAGTGTCGAGTGAGCTAAAAGCCAGGCATCGCCCGGCGGGAGCCAGGATCTCCTGTGTCCCGGTTCCGGCAGTGCCTACGTGACTGCTGACGCAGGGGGGCGGACCCGGAACAGACGCGGGAGATTTAAACTGCCCTGAGGAGCGCTGCGACCCGGAGCGCTGCGACCCGGAGCGGGCAAACAGGGGCGTGGCGCGGCAGAGTGAGGGGCGCGGCAGTTTGCGCAGGCAGGGCGAGCAGGCAGAGCGAGCAGGCAGAGCGTCGAGCCCGGTCGGAAGTCCCTGACTGACATGGTGGTCACTAGGCATAAAGCGAAGTCTGCCTCCAGCCCGGTGCCAGCCAGGACCGACGCAGCCTCCCAGACGGACCCCCGCTGGGTGCACGCTGCCACCCAGGTAAGCTGCAGGTCTTGTTCCCCGAGTGTATTGGCTCAGGTTGCCACCGGGGAACTCACTTGTGGAAGCTGTGCCAGGGTGGAGGAACTCCTCCGCCTGGTGACAGAGCTCAGAGAGGAGGTAAGCAGGCTGAGGGCCATCAGGGAGTGCGAGAGGGAGATTGACCAATGGACCAGTACTTTGTGCTCCCGCCCGCAGACCCAACAGGCTACCACAGCTTCTCAGACTGAGGAGCCCCCAACCTCTCCCCACCTGGCCGGGAAGAGGAATCCAGGTGGGAATGAGCAATGGCAGCAGGTCCCTGCCCGGCGCGGCAAGCCTGCCCCCTCTGCTCCTGCAACTACCTCCCAGGTTCCATTACACAACAGATTTGAAACTCTGCAAGTGGAACCAACACCCAGGGAGGATGATGATACACACACGCTAGTATCCTTCCCTAGGACCACACGTATCATCAAGACAGCCTCAGTTAAGAAGGAAAGGCGGGTGATTGTTTTAGGAGACTCCCTTTTGAGGGGTGTGGAGGGCCAGATTTGTAGACCTGACCCTCTACACAGGGAGGTCTGCTCCCTTCCTGGGGCAACAATTAGGGATGTAACAAAAAAACTCCCATCTATAGTCAGGCCCACTGATTACTACCCTCTTCTTCTTTTCCAAGTTGGTATGGATGACATTAGGAAAAGAAACATCCGGACTATTAAGAAAGATCTCAGGGTTTTGGGAAGAATGTTGAAGGGATCGGGGGCCCAAGTAATATTCTCTTCTATCATACCGACTCTAGGACATGACACAGGATGGAAAACAAAGATCGAGGATTTAAATAATTGGCTACAAAAGTGGTGTGAGGAAAACAACCTAGGCTTCTTTAACCACGGGCTGACCTTAATGCCAGATCTTCTATCTAGGGACGGGGCGGGTTTGTCTCCACGGGGGAAAAGGCTGCTCGCTACAGAACTAGCTGGGATCATCAACAAGGCTTTAAACTAGATGTGAAGGGGGTGGGGGGTATTATCAGACTTAGAGGATTAACAGCCGAGGACGGCCCTCCATTGTCTGATGAAGGGAGTGTAGGCAGGTGCCTTCGGCCTGCTGCCTCAGTGATACTAGGGGGTGATATGTGTAGTCAAGAGCAACACACAAGTTGCCTAGAGGTTAAAGAGAATCCCAAAAATAACAGCTCAGGTAATAAAACTTCCCCCCTAGGGGTGCCGTGGGGTCGAAAGCCCAACTTACGTGCTTCTATACGAACGCACGCAGTATGGGCAATAAACAAGAGGAACTGGAAGCTCTTGCTATCCGGGGAAACTACGACATAGTTGCCATCACTGAAACATGGTGGGATGACTCGTATAACTGGAGTGCTACCATGGATGGCTACAAACTCTTCAGGAGGGATAGGAGAGGTAGAAGGGGTGGTGGGGTTGCCCTGTATGTAAGGGAAGATCTAAACTGTTTAGAGTTAAATGTTGGGGATGACCTAGTAGAATGTCTGTGGGTGAAAATCAAAGAGGGGCCTATGAAGGCGGATATTGTAGTGGGTATCTGCTACAGGCCACCCTATCAGGACAGTGATACTGATGAGCTATTCTTTAAACAACTGGGGGAAGTCTCGCGCTCACTAGCCCTTGTCCTTATGGGTGACTTTAACCTGCCTGATGTCTGTTGGAAGTATAACATGGCAGTCAGGAAACAGTCTAGGCGGTTCCTGCAGAGTGTGGAGGACAACTTCCTCTCACAACTGGTTAGTGAACCGACTAGAGAAGGAGCTCCCCTAGACCTGCTGTTTGTGAACAGAGAAGGTCTTGTGGGAGATGTGAAGGTTGGAGGACGCCTGGGGCTTAGTGACCACGAGATAATAGAATTCTCAATTCTAGGGGAAGTTAGGAGGGGGAACACTAAAACGGCCAAGCTGGACTTTGGGCGAGCTGACTTTGGGCTGTTTAGAAGTCTGGTTAACAAAGTCCAATGGGAGACAGCTCTCAAGGGTAAGGGGGCGCAGGAGGGATGGTTACTATTCAAAAAGGAAATTCTGGAGGCACAGGTGCGAGCTGTCCCTGTGTGCCGGAAGTCGAGCCGCCGGGGTAGAAAACCAGCTTGGATAACAAAGGAGATTTGGGAACATCTCAAAAGAAAAAGGGATGTCTACAAGTCTTGGAAGAATGGTCAGGCATCCAGGAATCAATACAGGGAGGAAGTTAGGGCATGTAGGGAGATAATCAGGGAGGCAAAAGCCCAATTGGAACTTAGACTAGCCTGCTCCGTAAGGGACAACAAAAAGTCTTTCTATAAATATATTAATAACAAAAGGAGGGCTAAAGATCACCTCCAGCCCCTACTGGACTCAGGGGGTACGTTAGTCACTAGGGATGAAGACAAGGCTGAGGTCCTTAATGCCTTCTTTGCCTCAGTCTTTAATAATAAGGTCAGCAGTTCCCAGGTGAGCTGGCCTTCGGTGTCTGAGTGCAGGGAGGGAGAGCAGATTGAAGCTCCTGTGATCCAAGAGGAACGGGTCAAGGATCTGCTCCTTCGGCTGGATGCCCACAAGTCTATGGGGCCTGATGGTATCCACCCGAGAGTCCTGAGAGAGCTGGCGGATGTCATTGCCAAACCCCTGTCCATTATCTTTGGGCAGTCTTGGCTCACTGGGGAAGTTCCGCTGGACTGGAGGCTGGCGGATGTTACCCCCATTTACAAAAAAGGGCGGAAGGAGGATCCGGGGAACTACAGGCCTGTCAGTCTGACCTCGGTGACGGGCAAAGTCATGGAACAGGTTATCTTGAGTGCTATTAATGAGCACATACAGGTTAACCGGGTGATCAGGCCCAGTCAACATGGGTTTATGAAAGGCAGGTCTTGCCAATCAAACCTGATCACCTTCTATGACAGGGTGACCCGCCTGGTTGACGAGGGAAGGGCTGTGGATGTAGTTTTCCTGGACCTCAGTAAAGCCTTTGATACAGTTTCTCATGGTGTTCTGGTGGAGAAACTGATAACTGCTGGCCTGGATAGGCACACCCTCCTTTGGGTTAAAAACTGGCTGGATGGCCGGGCCCAAAGAGTGGTGGTAAATGGGGCTAAATCCGGCTGGAGGCCGGTCACCAGTGGGGTTCCCCAGGGCTCAGTGCTGGGTCCAGTTCTGTTTAACATCTTTATCAATGACCTGGATGAGGGGATTGAATGTACCCTCAGTAAATTTGCGGACGACACCAAGCTGGGAGGCTGTGTCGATCTGCTCGAGGGTAGGGAGGCCCTTCAGAGGGATTTGAACAGACTGGATCGTTGGGCTGAGGCCAATGGCATGAGCTTTAATAAGGCCAAGTGCAGAGTCCTTCACTTGGGGTATAAAAACCCCAAGCATCGCTATAGGCTTGGGGAGGAGTGGCTGGAGAGCTGCCTGGCGGAAAAGGACCTGGGGGTGTTGGTTGACTACCGGCTTGATATGAGCCAGCAGTGTGCCCAGGTGGCCAAAAAGGCCAATGGGATACTGGCATGTATCAAGAATAGTGTGACCAGCAGGAGCAGGGAAGTGATCCTGCCCCTGTACTCGGCACTGGTGAGGCCGCACCTGGAATATTGCGTCCAGTTTTGGGCCCCTCGCTTTAAGAGAGATATTGAGCTCCTGGAGCGAGTCCAAAGAAGGGCAACTAAACTGGTCAAGGGGCTGGAAAATAAAACTTATGAGGAGCGGCTGAGGGAGTTGGGGCTGTTTAGCCTGGAGAAGAGGAGGCTGAGGGGAGACCTGATTACGGCCTATAAATACTTGAGAAAAGATGGTGGGGAGGTAGGGGAAGGGCTCTTTACATTAGTGATGGGAGATAGAACAAGAGGAAATGGGCATAAGCTTAGTCAGGGGAGATTCAGGTTGGATGTTAGGAAGTATTTCTTCTCTGAAAGGGTTGTCAGCCACTGGAATAAGCTGCCCAGGGAAGTGGTTGAGTCCCCATCCCTGGATGTGTTTAAGAATAGGGTGGATGAGCTACTTGAGGATATGGTTTAATGGGGATTAAGGATGGTTGGACTCGATGATCTCTAAGGTCTTTTCCAACCTAGAAATCTATGAATGTAAATAACACTTATCCCTTTCCAGTGGGATTTTTAAGGTGAAGAAACATCTTTTCCTCACCTTGATATAGATTAATTTAGCAAAAAATAAAGTCAACATACTTATGAAAGATACAGCAGGACAGCAATGCAGGTCCACCTCTTTTTCAGCATATACTGCATGACCAATGGTCTTAGAGACTTTTTTATAATGACTGCATACTTGAGCCTCTTCTCATTAAAAGAAAAAGATGTTGGTGCTGATCTCTCTCTCATATTACTTACCCAGTCCAGAATTTAGCTATCTAGGGTAAGTTAGTCATCTAGGTCTCCCTCTGTCGTCAGTAGGGTGGCAGGTACTTCCAGAGGATGAGTCACCTTATCTATTTTAGACACATATCTTAGAACAGTATGAATCACTCTGAAATCCCTCTCCCCACGGCTTACAGAGGAAGCCTAGACAACTAGCTTAGCCAGGACACCTAACTTTTTGCCAGCTAAGGCAGGTGCCTGCTACTCAGTGTTCTTGCAAAAAGGATGTTAGTTAGAAAAGAGTGTTTCTTCAAATGTAGACACGTGTCAATTGATGGCAGTATAGAGATATGTTCACGCCGAACTATCAGACCATAAGAGCATGAAATCAGTACCAGTCTGCCTTGTTTCTGACCTTGAGGTGAAAAATTTCCTATTACTCTGCCAACTTTTTTGTGCTAACTAATTCACATTTGAACACGTTGATAAGGCAGGTGCAGCTGGGCAAATACCCTGGCAAGCACCAAGCCTATAAATTAGTGGCCAGGGAGTACAATTTTTCCAGCCAGTTCAGGTGGTCTTTAACCCCTGGTGGTTGATATTGCTTATTGGTTTTATATCCTTCTGATTTAAATTCATACAAGTATGCTTTCATCCAAATTGCATTCAAAATATGCAATTAGATCCAGAAAAGAATGAAGTGTTATCACAGTGATATATGTCTATTCCTTTTTCCCCTTCAAAATGGGCTGGACGGGGAAAAAGAAATCTGCTAATTAAATCACAAGATTTTGAAGAGGTCAAAATAGTGTAGCACACACCGAGCTCTAATTCAAAGAACATAGGAAGCAGTGCAATTCGGATTTGTCATCCTTTGACACAGATCGTAACAATATAGACAGGAGTTTTAGAGAAACATGCATCTTTTTCATTCTTTCTCTCCCTCTGGGGTCACTGCACTGTGATCTATTTTTACACAGGAAAAAAAAAGAGTTTTCATTGTTAAAACAAGTCGAATGCTCTCCCATATCTCATATTCAATCAGAGAGCATTTCAGAAAGCCTAGCGTCCTCCTTTCAACCTGCTTTGAAGCATTTCTACTGGTTATACACCTCATTCATCCACAATGTTGTAACCATTAAAACCTTTATTTTTTAAAAAGTAGAGAAAAAATGGAACTTCCAATGACTTATGAATAAATAGTATTGAAATATTTTCTTTAAAATTGTGAAAGCTAGAGAAGGAACAAAAGCAGCAATAAGATAATAAATCTAACTACATGTCCCCAGAATTTTAGGGATACTGATGTTCACATGTTAACGACTTTTCCCTCAAACTCTGTCTGCAGCAGGGTTTGTCTAAGGAATTCCTCTGCAGAAATAGCTCACCAAGTATGATGAAACTGGTCCTATCTTATTTCCATCAACTTGAAATTCTAATTTTGCATTGCCAGCTTCTTCATGAAGCCCACTGTACAAAAAAGGAAACTCCGAAGGGGGGAGAAGGAAGGTGAGAGAAAGATGGAAACAGTGGGGGAAAAAAAAAACAGGCAGGGATGGCAGTTGTCTTGGAATTGCTGATGTCTTACTGATTACAGCAGGAGACAACTTTGCATTACCAAACAAGAAGTTCAGTTACAAAAATACAGTTCACGTTTTACGCATGGTATCTTAAAGAAGGAAGACAACCTCCATCACCATTACAGAGATTCCCATGCACATTCAAGGCTCACCAGCGTGCCACCTGAGGTCCATGCCACAAACCTCATCCTTTCCATGTACTGCTCTGAGTTCAGCTCCCCTGTATGAAACATCCAGTAGCTGTAGAAGACCGCATTCCATAAGAGTCTTCTCTCCTTACCTGTAACACTAGAAACTATCCAAAATTCAAAATCAGAGCTGTTTTGTTTGGCCTTGCTTCGGCACATCAATTACAAAGCCTATTCCCATTCTCTGGATGAATGTGACACTTGGAATGAAGCTTTTCGTGCATGTGTAAGCTGCATTTTTGCTTACTAGAAGGCAAATGAAGTCTGCTGCTTTCAGCAACTTTAGGAAGCTTCCTAGATAATGGTACCAAAATAAACAATATTCCCCACCTATGACCATCACAAGTGACATGACGGAATTCTCTATACCTCCAGTCTTGAACTCTTCTCCAAGCTCTCATGAAACGACCACTTTCTGCACTGCAGTTGAGAGTGAACACAACTGCTTTTATTTCCATGATTGAGGAGAAAGTCACCATACTGCTCCCACTTTCAGTCAATTCCACTGGTTCCCCATTCATATCACAACAAATTTAGAAGTGCTCTTCATTTCCAGAATCCTTGCATGGCTTACTCCAAGATCTCCCACAAATCTCATCACCTGTTACACTGCATTTACAGCATCATCTTTGAGCAATCTGACATCCATTCTCTATAATAGATCCAGGCCTATGAGGCAGACATCAACTAGCTATCTCATTTAGCATTCTCATTTTAATATACCTTTTCTCTTTTCCCTGCTTGATTTGTTTTCCCTGCCATCAGCTTTATCACTTCACTGATTTATACTGGAGAATTTTATGTTAGCATACTATTCATGGCCTACTTTGTGTAGTATTCTTGCATGTTATAAATAATTCGGTCAACATCTTAAAAAATCCAGCCTTAAATCAGACTTTTAGATTGATATGCAACAACACGGTCTTTAGTTACCTCACTAGTATTGGGGTTCTTACTCAGGGATAGGAGAAAAATAAAAGGTCAAGTTTTCAAAATAAAAACTCTTTGTTCCTGATGTTTCCCTCGTAGTTATTTTCCACATTAAAAACTACAACCACAACAATGTCTTAACTGTAAGCAGGTTCATTTTTTATTAATCATTATTACAGTACTACACAGATACTGTATTAGTTTATACTTAGGTAGAAATGAAGAGGGAGTAATGCAGTTCCTTATTATTAAAAAACAAAACCAGACATTTGCTCAAAAACAGCCTGGCAGCAGCAAAGGTATATGGCAAAAACTGGAATTGTCTTAATAAATTGAGGAAAAACTCTGGAGAATCATCTTTCTAAACATGACTTTTGAATCTTCTTTTGTGTACACTGCATATATTTTTTCTAAGCATTTCTTCATGTTATTGACTACATTAGGATATACTTTCATTGGATAAATAATTTTCATCAAACTAACTTTATCACATATATTTTCACGGTTCTGCTACTGTTACATCTCACCTTTGTACTTCATTATACACAAAAATAATTCTAACAAATACACTAAACATTTGAACTGAGCAAAACTATTTGCAACCCTTCTATTGGCCACACATGGTCATTACAATCCTCCTGGTAACAGAGCAACTGCTATATATAAGTATATCTGCAATACAATGGACTTAACACCCAGCAAACTTCTAAAGCTTAATTTTTCCCTGCCTGCCTTTCTGCAAAATTAAACCACCTCCACAGGGTCAACTGCAGGTAATGATGATGACCCCCTGGAGCTGCATTTACTGTTTTTGTGATTTGAACCCCATTTCAAATCATGAGAGAGAATCTTCGATCCTATACAGGAGCCCCATGATTTTCTCCCAAGATTGGCTACTTGGTTAAGCTTTTAAGTTCATTATTCATTAATTTAAGTTCATTAAATTCATTATTTTAATTCCATGACTGTGCCTCAACTTAGTTTCATTTTATTCCTATTTTATCTCTCAGGCATCATGCTGATGCTCTTTATTTCCTGCATTCTGTGACATATTGCGTTTAGGGTCACTACACGTCCAAACATTTGAGTGACAAGAAGTTGCAGAGAAAGAAAGAACTTTCTGTTCAAATGTTCAAATGAACTTACACTGCCATCCAAGAGAACCCTTGTCGCTCCAGCCAGCGAGTCGGCTTTGTCGGGAGCCCAGCTGAAGTGTATGTACACCAACGCACGCAGCATGGGAAATAAACAGGATGAGCTGGAGATGCGTGCACATGAGCAGGGCTACGACCTTATTGGCATCACGGAGACATGGTGGGACGACTCCTATGATTGGAGTGTCAACATGGAGGGGTATAAGCTTTTTAGAAAGGACAGGAAGGGGAGAAGAGGAGGGGGTGTCGCTCTCTACATCAGCAACTGGCTGGAGTGCGTGGAGCTTCGCCTGGGGTCGGAGGACAAGCTGACAGAGAGCTTATGGGTCAAGATTAGAGGATGGGGACGGATAGGGGATGTTACAGTAGGGGTCTGTTACAGGCCACCTGGCCAGGAGGACAGAGCAGATGAGGCGCTTTATAGCCAGATAGGAGCAGCCTCGCGGTCACAAGCCCTGGTCCTCATGGGGGACTTCAACCACCCTGACATCTGTTGGAGAGACAATACGGCAGGGCACAGGCAGTCCAGGAGGTTCCTCCTGCAGGTGATAGAGGAGCCGACAAGGAGGGGTGCCATGCTTGACCTTGTGCTCACCAACAGGGAGGGACTGGTGGGCGATGTGAAACTTAAGGACAGCCTTGGCTGCAGTGACCACGACACGGTGGAGTTCAAGATCCATGGGGCAGCAAGGAAACTATTCAGCAAGGAAACTATTCAGCTCAGTCTGTACCCTAGACTTCAAGAAGGCGGACTTCGGCCTCTTCAAGGACCTGATGGGCAAAGTGCCGTGGGAGGTGGCCCTGGAGGGACGAGGGGCCCAGGAAAGTTGGTCCACGTTCAAGGAGCATCTCCTCCAAGCTCAGCAGAGGTGCATCCCGATGAAGAACAAGTCGGGCAAAAAGACCAGGAAGCCCGCGTGGATGAGCAAGGAGCTCCTGAACCAACTGAAAATGAAGAGGTTAGCCTACAGAGGGTGGAAGCGGAGACAGATAGCCTGGGAGGAATACAGAGAAGCTGTACGAGTGACCAGGGATCAGGTGAGGAAGGCTAAAGCCCTGAAGGAATTGAATTTGGCAAGGGATATAAAAAGCAATAAGAAATGCTTCTATAGGTATGTAGGGGACAAAAGGAAGTCCAAGGAGAATGTAGGCCCCCTCCGGAAGGACACTGGTGCTCTGGTTACCCGGGACATAGAGAAGGCTGAGTTACTCAATGACTTTTTTGCCTCAGTCTTCACTGATAAAGCCTCTTGTCTTACCACCCAAGCTGTGGAAAGAACTAGCAGGGACTGTGAGGATGAACCACCGCCCACTGTACTTGAAGAGCAGGTTCAGGAACATCTGAGGAACTTGAAGGTGCACAAGTCCATGGGACCTGATAAGATCCATCCGCAGGTCCTGAAGGAACTGGCGGATGAAGTTGCCAAGCCACTGGCCATTGTATTTGAGAAGTCGTGGCGGTCTGGCGAGGTCCTCGACGACTGGAAGAGAGGGAACATAACCCCCATTTTTAAAAAGGGGAACAAGGAGGACCCGGGCAACTACAGGCTGGTCAGCCTCACCTCTGTGCCTGGCAAGGTCATGGAGCAGATTCTCCTGGGAACCATGCTAAGGCATATGGAGAGCAAGGAGGTGGTGGGTGACAGCCAACATGGCTTCACCAAAGGCAGATCGTGCCTGACCAACTTGGTGGCCTTTTATGATGGGGTGACAGCATCGGTGGACAAGGGTCGACCAATGGATATCATCTACCTGGACTTGTGCAAAGCTTTTGACACTGTCCTGCACGACATTCTTCTCTCTAAACTAGAGAGGCATGGGTTTGATGGATGGACCACTCGGTGCATAAGGAATTGGCTCAATGGCCGCACTCAGAGAGTAGTGGTCAACGGCTCGATGTCCAAGTGGAGACTGGTCATGAGTGGTGTCCCTCAGGGGTCCGTGTTGGGCCCGGCCCTCTTCAACATCTTTGTCGGTGACGTGGACAGTGGCATGGAGTGCACCCTCAGCAAGTTCGCCGATGACACCAAGCTGTGTGGTGCCGTTGACACGCTGGAAGGGAGGGATGCCATCCAGAGGGACCTCGACAGGCTGGAGAGGTGGGCCCGTGCCAACCTCATGAAGTTTAACCAGGCCAAGTGCAAGGTCCTACATCTGGGTCATGGCAATCCCAGGCACAAATACAGACTGGGCAGCGAATGGATCGAGAGCAGCCGTGAAGAGAAGGACTTGGGAGTACTGGTGGACGAGAAGCTCAATATGAGCCGGCAATGTGCTCTTGCGGCCCAGAAGGCCAACCGCATCCTGGGCTGCATCAGGAGGAGCATGGCCAGCAGGTCGAGGGAGGTGATTCTCCCCCTCTACTCTGCCCTTGTGAGACCTCACTTGGAGTATTGCGTCCAGTTCTGGAGTCCCCAACATAAGAAGGACATGGACCAGCTGGAGAGGGTCCAGAGGAGGGCCACGAAGATGATAAGAGGGCTGGAGCACCTTTCCTATGAGGACAGGCTGAAAGAGTTGGGGCTGTTCAGCCTGGAGAAGAGGAGGCTTCGGGGTGACCTTATAGCGGTCTTCCAGTACCTCAAGGGGGCCTACAAGAAAGATGGGGAGAGGCTGTTCAGGAGGGCCAGTTGTGATAGGACAAGGGGTAATGGTTTTAAAATAGAGGGAGGTAGATTCAGGTTGGATATTAGGAAAAAATTTTTTACCATGAGAGTTGTAGAACACTGGAACAGGTTGCCCAGAGAGGTGGTGGATGCTCCATCCCTGGAGACGTTCAAGGCCAGGTTGGATGAGGCCCTGAGCAACCTGATCTAGTTGGAGATATCCCTGTTCCTTGCAGGGGGGTTGGACTAGATGACCTTTGAAGGTCCCTTCCAGCCCTAACCATTCTATGATTCTATGATTCTATGAACTTTGAAAAGATTTTCATTTGTCATTTTATTAATCTTCGTTCTGCTCCAACTGGGAGACAAGAAAATCCTCTATGAATTATTTTCAACTACTTTGTGCTAAATTTTCTCTCCAAGGCGTTCTATATATTGACAAGACCACCTAAAATCTTTACCATGGAACCTTCTATCGCCCTCAGTAAGATTACACACATGACAAAACACTTAAAACTGAGCCTTAGTTACTGCTAAAGTGTATTATAAATTTTCCTGGAAATTCCTGGAATGTTTGTAAGTTTGAGGCCTTATCTCTAGCAATAATTAAGAAAACATGTTCTAATGTATTTTAAAAAGTAATTATGGTTTTGCCTAAAACATGGGCTAAGCTAAAATCTCTGTTTTAATTATAGCCTTTAGCATGTTAGTTGTGTATCATTAAGAACAAAGAGAACTGCATTTTTCCTAAAGTAATCAAAATTTAAAGACAAAATAAATGTGAGAGGCATGTAAGAGAAATACTTCCTAAATCTCGGGGGTTTAAGTGCCTGTAATTGTTGTGACAGCTCTGGAGTTTACAAGTGTTTTTGGCTAGGGGCGTGGGTTTGAACCAAAGCAAGTATGACTCTTGCCAGCTCTGAGGGTGCCATCTTCTCTGAACAGATCGATCCAGAAGTCCCCTGCACTTGCTGGGAAGCTGTAAGCTTCTGTCAGAGACATGGACAGGTTTTCCAACATGCAGCACATATGTACCATGCAGATTAGCCAAAAGAAGGATGTCTGAAAGAGTAAAGCTTGGAATAAACAGAGAATTGAAAATAATCTCCCAAAAAAATGAACTTGATCTGTCTTCTTTGAAGTTAAAGTAATTAGAATGGAGCAGGCTGGGATTTATAGACTTCACAGGCTGTGGGAGGGACTTCAAAAGCACAGAGGTGATAGATGAACATGGTTTTTTGGACGTGCAGTGACTAAAACACAACACGGTTTCAGAGCTCTTCTAACAACAGGAAGAAAAGAAAAGGAAAACAAAAAGTTCTAATTTTAGTCTCTACCAGTCATCCATGTTGCAGTTTGATTGCCTTGTGCTTAGGACACTCACCTTGAATGCACCTTCAGCAGAGCACAAGGCTGATAAATTCTCAGTAAATACACGTGACACAGAGAGAAGAACCACCAGGACCATTTTTAAATCCTAGCTTTGAAAACTGACCAAACCCACTCTGTGCTTGATTCATAACTAGGATCTGAACTGGGATTTCCCATGACCAATACTGCATCATATGCCACGCCATCTTCCCCAACACACAGGTTTCTGAGAGAGCCACCTACTTCTGTCTCTGGTAGGACCATCCAACTGCATACAAAATACTTAAATATTGGGAGCAGTAAGATGCTGTTAACTTCTTGCTGGGACAATCTGCTACATGAAGGACATCTGTGTTCTAGAGTTAAAATCTCAAAGTGGGAAAAAGAATCCATCTCAAATTTAATCTCACTTCTGGGCAGAAGGGGAGAAAACATCATTGCCATTGGTGATTCTACTCCCTCAACCCAAGAAAATATTTCCAGCTAAACTATTCAACATATAACTAATGAATTTAAGTTGATCACATTGGTATTTTCGTGAATATCATATCTACCGTTTTCTGCCTGTCCTGGTTTCAGCTGAGACAGAGTTAGTTTTTCTTTTTAGCATTTAGAAGAGCTCTGTGTTTTGGATTTAGTCTGGGATTTGTTATGAGAAGAATGTTGATAGCGCACTGATCTTTATAGTTGGTGCTGAGACATCAAGGACCTTTCAGCTTCCCGCATTTTGCCAGTGCACAGGAGCACAACAGGCTGGGGGGGAGCATAGCTGAGACAAAGGGCTCACAAATTCTAATTTATGATTTGTAAGTAGATTTAGGATTGAGGGCCAAATTGGCCAATGGAGTACTCCGTATCATGCAATGTCACACCTGGCATATAGATTAGGGTTGACCAGGAAGTGGGATCTCTCTCTTCTGGAGGGAACTCTCTTGGACCCTCAGAGTTCTTACTGTCTCTCTGTCTCTCTCTTCAGGCCTCTCATTCATCTGGGATTGGGTCAGGACTTGGATGTTTCAGATCTCTTGCCAGGATGGGACAGGTGTTTTTGACCAAGTGCTGAGCAATTACACTATGCATCACTTGTTCGTATATATTATTATCATTATATACATATATTCACATATTATTAGTATTCTATCATTATTACTTCTAATATTATTATTATATTGTTCTTATCTCAATCCACAAGTCTCCTTCCCTTTTCCCCTTTAATTCTCTTCCCATTCCCTGGGGGGTGAGGGAGGGTGAGTGAGTGGCTGCATGGCTTTTAGCTGCTGGCCAGGTTAAACCACAACACTGTCTTACTGCTGCACTTTTCACTGCTGATCTTACCTGAAAGTAAGTTTAAGAAACATTGCAATTTACATAAAAAAATTAAACTGATTCTCAGAGGAACTGTTTTTTCCTGCTTCTTTAAATGCTAGCATACTCTTTGCAATAAGAATATGGTAAGAAGAGGTTTACAGACTTACTCGAACTGTGCAGGTGAACGACATTATTCAAGACTGTCGTGGGTTATGTTGAACCACCCCACACACAGCCGGTCACTCCCCCTCCCCCACCCCCAGGAATGAGGGAGAGAATTAAAGGATAAACGTGAAACCCGTGGGTTGAGATAAGAATGATTTAATACAGATGATTTAATACAATGTAGGTGCTCACCACCCCTCGTATGCGAAGCCCGTCTCGTCCCGAAAACTGCAAATCCCGGACGAACGCGAGGCCCCGAAATAGAGAGGGGCAGAGAGGGAGAGAAAGAGAGAGAGAGAGAAAGAAAAAAAAAAAACAGCAGAGCAACAGCGCAGCAAGCGCAAAAGAGCAAAAGTGCAAAAAAGAGCAAAAGCGCAAAAGCCCCTCTTCCCGGCTGACCCTCGCTTTTATACTGGGCATGACGCTGCATGATATGGAATACTAATTGGCCAGTTTGGCCCTCAGTCTTAAGTTCCACACAAATGACAAGGGGAATCGTGTCCCCCTTGTCCCAGCTATGCTCCCCCCTTATCCTGCCGTGTTTCTGTACTCCGCACACTGAAAAGTCCTTGGAGTTTCACTTCCAACCACAAACATCAGCTTGCTATCAACATTCTTCTCAGAGTGAGCCTCTGAGTGAAACCAAAACAGGGAGCTCTTCTGGCTGTTAAAAAAAACTCTGTCCCAGCTAAAACTGGGACAAACACGCATAAGATTTTGCAGAGCATGACCTAAGCATCGTAATGCCGCAGTGATCTCCATATGACAGTTCTGCCTAACATAAAAAGATATAAGTTTGCAGACTTTTTGAATTAGTATTGTGTTCCTGCATGCTTATGACACTTGCTCAAGCAGCCTTAGCCTTGATCAACTCTGCGTGCTCCTACAATCCAAGTAATAAAATACAGAACACTGCTTGCTGTTTCTGCATCATGTTCTGAAGATTTTTAAAATAGTTTATGGATAACAGACAAGTTGCTACATAAACATTTACTCAAAAAAACCCAGAAAATATTTATTATGCATATGCATTAGAAGAGTTACTTTTACAATATATTTTACTTTCTTTGCTGGTTTCTAAAATTAAATTTTCAAGGAGATTCTAGAGAAATTATTTCACTAGAAGTAGGAGGGCATGCCCTCAATTATATGGGTTCTGCAGGAAAACAGAAGTAGAATTATAAAGTGATATAAAGAAGAATTATAGTGATATTTTCATAAATAACGATTCGACCACAATGGCAAAGATGATAGAAACCAAAGAGGGTTTAAGGCAGAAGACTGATGTAGAAACAGGTTATTCCAGTTCTATTAAGTGACACACTTGTTTTGTTGAATCATAACGTTAGACTAATATTAAAATTTCAGCCTAAGCTTACTATGTAAATTCAGTGTTCAGTTGTCCAAACAACTGAAATAATTCTTCTAAACTATTTAATGTAACTCATGTCAGTTTCCTGTTTTGACACTACCTCTGAAAGCAAGATAAATATTCTATAAAAACAAGTGGTATTCTCAAATAATTCACATATAAAATTTAAATTCCCCTTTGTTAATCCTATCAGTGACAATGAAATCTATCCAGAGTAGCTCCTTTTAATTAAACCACACTAATTCATTCATTTTAAACCAACCTTCAGGACCAAAACAGATCTTAAATTGAGTGACCGCACACTGCCATAAATCCTTGTCCTTTTGCACAGCCGCGTCACCTCGATTCCTTGTGTGGCCGCAGCAGGCTGCATTCACTGGTCACACTGCAGCCTAGCCAAGAGCAACAAAATGGAGAAAAAAGAAGCAAAGAGGTGGTGAGCTAAGCAGGAATGGTCAAGGAGGAAGGCCAGTTGCTTGCCAGGCAAAGTTCGTATAAATTTTGAGACATTTCTGGGGTTTTACTAGAAAGCTAAAGAGCTTTGGAATTATTTTGTCTTTAATGAACTCTATTTTACAAATATCTTTTCCATTTCAGGAAGAACTTATAGTAGCTCTTTTTATAGCAAACAACTATTTGTCCCACCAGCAGCCTATAACATAAACAAAAAATATCAGTAAGAAACAGCAAGCTTATTTCTTGCCTTTGCTGTCTATTCGGGATCAGCATGGCCACATACAGTTTATCCTCACCCGGTTTGTGCCAGCCTGTCGGCAGATTGGGATACAGGATGTCTCCCCGGTGCTCACAGCCCATTTCAACTTACACTCCACAGTCCGAGCTTTGGGAATAGGGAATGACCCGACCTGCTCGGAGGAGAGGGGACGGGGAAACACCCAGGACGTGCTATTTTGTTTCGATTTGAGGGAGAGGTGTCATTTTTCTAATTTTAACTCGAGGGTAAATCAAGAGGTGGTTGGTGATGAGGCAGCGTCACATCGCAGCTACCGCCGCCCTGGCCCCGCCACGGGAGCGAGCTGTCGGGGAACTCGCTTCCTTCCTCCCTCCCTTCCTCACCACCTGCGGCTCAGGGGGAAACGAAGCCGAGAAGGGCGCGATGCGGCGGCACCCCCTGCCAGGCAGCCCGGAGCCAGACCGCTCCCGCCAGCCCTGTCGAGGTGGGCAGCTGAGCGCCCGCGGCACCAGGCCGCCATCTTAACTGTGGGCATCCCGCCTCGCGGGCGGGGTGCGCCATGTCTACTGAGGGCGGCTGCCGCCGCTGGGGGAAGAGCTGCCCGTCTGCCGCCGCGGTGCGCGTCCCCTGCGGCTGGGCCGGCCGGGCCCGCCCCGTCCCGTCTCGTCTCGCCGCCGGCACCCGGCCGGGAGTGCGTCCAGGGCGCCGCTGGGCTGCCGCCGGTTTGCGGTGGGGACGGGGCATTGCAGGTGGGCTCGGAGCCCGCGCTGCCGCTCTCCCTGAGGGCGGGTGAGGCTGAGCGAGCGCGGGAGCGGCGGGAGCGGCGGGAGCGGGCGGGTGGTGCGGCGGGGCGCGGGGGCGGGCCAGGCCGGCCCCGGGCTGAAGGCTCGATCCGCCACGGAGGGGATCCCGTGCCGAGTTCTGCCTCGCTTTGCCCGTGCGGTGGAGGAGGACCTCGCGTACGGACTCCTCGGTGATCATGGCGGCGTTTCTGGCCCACCTCGGGCGGTAGTGCCCGGACAGCGCGGGCTGGGTCCTTATCTGGGGCGTTCCTGCTGCCGTGGCGGCGAGCGGGCCCTGAGAGCGAGTGCCGCTCCTGAGGTGCGGGAGCGGAGGGGACGGGGCTGTCAGGGGCGCAGGGCGGCGGGGAGGCTCCGCCTGAAGGGTTTGCGGATGGGGTGAGAGAAAGGCTGTTGGATTTTGTTCTTCGCAGCCTCCAAAAATAGCCGGCCCTGAGAAACTCTTTTCATGTGGAGAGTTTCCTCTGTGAGGTGCCCTAGATTTTGGTGGGAGAGGAGGCTGCTTCTCCCTTGCCTTTTTCTGGAAAGAAAAAAGTGAATGCCATCACTAAGAATGCGTAGCAATGCTCTGTTGTTACTGCTCGTGGCCTCCTGTGAGCAAAAAACTGAACTGGCAGGTTTTCCTTGTGTGCCGTGTTTTCCTGCATAAAGTACAAAGTTTTGCAAGAGGTCAGAGTTGGTTAAGCTGCTGGTTAAGCGGTAGAGTTGGTTAAGCTGTTAACTCAGCTGAGGCCAGCTGCTTTTCTTTGTTGCTGGTTATGTTACTGTCTTTAAACAATGAGGCTACCCATCTAACATGAAGAGCAGTTAGCGGTATCGAGAGTCACTCAGATGTTTTTTTCAGTGTAACCTGTAATGTCACCAGACAGGCTTCATGGTAAATTGTAAGATTGTAGAGTAACTTAGGCTGGAAGGGGCCATCAAAGCAGAGCCGACCTCAAAGTTGCACCAAGTTGCTTGTGGCCTCCTCCAGTTGGGATGTGAATTAGGAGCTCCTTTGCATGGATGCTCAGCTTCCCAAAAGGTAAAATAGTTGCAGTCCCGCTGACTGTATCTGTTAACTAACCTGCAGGGCTCTCTCCCTGTAGAAGGGAGCACGTGCTAAAGACTCTTCTTTCCAAAACAGGCTAAATCCAAGTAACCTGTGTGCACAGCTGAAAGCCTTTGGACGACTTTGGCAGGATGAAGCCTGTCATTGTGGTGCATGGTGGAGCTGGCCGGATCTTTAAAGAACGAGAAGAGGGAAGTCGTGCCGGTGTTGTCAGAGCTGTGCTGCGAGGTTATAGTATCCTGAAACGGGGAGGCAGTGCCTTAGATGCGGTTGAGGAAGCAGTGCGATCAATGGAAGATGATCCTCATTTTAACGCAGGTAATTTTTCAAGAATTTAGTGGGTTTAGAATCATCATGTATTTCAAGTGTTTTGCCCTGATGCTTCTGAAAGTGCTGGCTTGCATTTTCTTTGAATTACATGCATTGCAGTGGAGTAAATATTGGTGTCACAAAATAGTTTATCTCTCTGTGTAATAAAACAGCGTGCTATGTACTGTGGTTTCTCATGAGTACACTTAGGCAGATGAGTTACTCTTTGCTCGTTTTTCAGTGTTTTATACCTGCCATTCCATTCTTGTGCTACAGTATTGCTGTTCTGTAAATCTTCTGTTACGGTGATGCGTCTTCAGTTTTAAGAGGTGGACTCCTTAATGGAGTATGTGTTTAGGTAATGGAATATGTGTTTAAGGCACTTGAACATAGCTTGCAACAATGTTTAAGCCATGACCTGTACCTGTTGCCACAGGAATACTATTCTTGGGGATTTTATGTGCTTTTCTCTTAATGATTGCGATTAGTGCTTTTACAAATAGTATTACAGAAGTAATGCAGTAATGGTATATGAATCATGAATTTATATAGTAAGAGTTCATAACTGGATTTCCTAATGTTAATGTCAATAGCAAATATTTTTCTGCTCTTTGTATGACCTCAGATTTATTATTTTGATGAATTTTAGTGAAAGTATTTCCCCACTCATACTAAGGTATGTCAGGAATGAACATGGGAAAAAAAGACCCGTCAGTGTTCAGTGTTTTAGATAACAAAGCTATTAGTGATGTGCATCCTTAGTTTGCAGAGGTTCTCTTGTTCCTTCTCACTTTGTAATTGAGAGCACGGGAGAGCTTTTACTTCATATGAAACTTTCAGTATTACTGACTTGGGTTGAACATCTTGATTTTTAGAGGGGTTCAAGCTGAAATCATGAAGCAAACTTAAGAGGTGTGGTGTGTGCTATTATATAATTAACATCAAGGTAGCATTTCCTCATTTAACTTTTACTTTTCTTTACCTGTTCTCTAAATCAGTGACTAGCCTTTAGGACTTTGTTTTGCTCAGGTCAGTAAATCAGTGTCTGTTTGGCCTTTGGCTCTCTTTATGCTTCTGGGTTATACAGGCTCAGAGAGTTGGGGCTGTTCAGCCTGGAGAAGAGAAGGCTCCAGGGTGATCTTATAGCAGCCTTCCAGTACTTAAAGGGGGCCTACAGGAAAGCTGGAGAGGGATTTTTTTACAAGAACATGTAGTGATAGGACAAGGGGTATAATGGCTTTAAACGGAAAGAGGGCAGATTTAGGTTAGATATAAGGAAGAAATTTTTCACTCAGAGGGTGGTGAGACACTGGAACAGATTGCCCAGAGAAGTTGTGGATGCCCCATCCCTGGAAGTGTTGAGGGCCAGGTTGGATGAGGCTTTGGGCAACCTGGTGTAGTGGAGGGTTTCCCTGCCCATGGCAGGGAGGTTGGAACTAGATGATCTTTGAGGTTCCTTCCAACCCAAGCCATTCTATGATTCTATGTCTCAAAAATGTCTCTCTGGCAAGAGAATTTAGATTTACTGTTTTAAAAATACCAGCTACTTCACGGCAGGAAGTTTTTGAGAAGCATCTCATCAGTGATGTTCTGCTTGACATTGGGTGTCCAATGTTAATGTGTAAGCAACTTCAATATAAGTTTAAGCTTAAATATTGTTTACATCTCTTTCTTAATCATTCCGTGTAAAGAATTGCATACTTTCTTGGTTTCTTATACACTAGTTTTGATGATTCTGTAAATCAAAATTATTTAGATGAGAGATATATTTTTAGCTCAATGTCACTCTCAGGGATGAAAGCTTACTTTATAACGATCTGGTTAGGCTCATTTATTTAACTTGTACACAACAGTCTGAAGCATTTGCCCGCTTATCCTAAGTAGGATCACAATAACTAGCAGTATTCTGTGTTTTGCATACGAGGTTGTGGTTTTGTTTTTTTTTAACTCTTTTATGGGATCTTGTCACTAATACTGTTTTTTCTGAGCCATGCGCTCTCATATCATGCTGTCACTGGACTGACACCTATAAGCAGTGCATGTCTCTCTAAAAATGATCATATATCTTGAGGATCAGACCTTAGATTTAATTAAGAATAAATGCGACCTCAGACCATGAAAAAGCACGTCACAAGCATATACCACACTTGGTATGTTAAGCAAAATGTTCAGTTATAGCTGTATTTCAGTCATTGGATGTGGTAGAATCTATGTTGAATTTTATTTTTTTTTTTGCCTGAAGGTGTTTACTTCAATTTGTTCTAACAATATTTATACCTTGTTTGTAGTGTATTAAATGAGCAATTTTGAGCAAAATTTGCTTAAACTGGATTTGAGCCATAAGCCCTTGTTCAAGTTTGACTATGCTGACCTAAATGGCAAGTAGTCTGGTAATCACTTCCAGATAGATCTAATTGTGTTAACACTCATTAGATACAGCTGTTCTCAGTAGCTGGTGAAAATGGGCTGCAAGCTATGTGAAGAGAGCCCTGATTGGAGTGGCTGTTTAAAACTCACGGTGTGGTATTTATCTTTGTAAAAGAAAAATCAGTTTTACTGTAATATTTTTCTAGGAAAATTGCTAGGAAATTGCTAGGAAAATAGGCATTGCTAAGAGACAACAATAAAGTTTCGGAAGAATGGGCAAAATGATCAAGTTGTGTTCTTTTTTTGAGTGATACAGTTTAGCCATGGCTGTCTAGATGCATCTTGATATAGGCTTGGTGGAGGGGCTCAGAAGCTGTACTGTTGTCTAAAACTACCATTTTAGTGACTTGTGCAGCATAATGAAGTTGTCAGGGTCTGCTTGTGATGAGGAGGTGACCTTGATTATATTTCCTTCATATGATCTCTTTGACTAGCAGTATGAACTCGCTCGGTGTGAATACTCTGGATATAAGAACTGTCATTACAGTATTAACATGCAGATGATGCAGGACCGAACTCTGGAATAGCTTATGCAGTCAGAGAGGGGCAAAAAATAACTTTTGTGGCGTGTAGCAGGGGGAGTTTTGGAGATTACAGGAGGAGGATTGCAGGATTTTGTTGCCTACTGTAACAGGATTTAGTCTTCAGGTCTGAAGTACATTGGTACAGAAGTCATGTCAACAATTATTAACAGTGGTTTCTGACCTGCTTTAATGTCGGTTTAACAGAAATAAACCAAACTGGTGTAGCTCTGTACGATGTTCAAGTCTTTCTACCTGAGGTACTGTGTAAGACTGCCATGTTTTGTTTCGTTTTTGTTTTTGTTTTTTTTTAACTTCTTTTTAGGTTTAGTCTTCTCCATCCTTATTAGCAAGGCTTATGCACTTGATGACTTAAAACTGATGATTCCCTTGTGATAGTTATTGGTATTATTAAAAAAACCCAACCTTTTTGCATTGTCTCATTTTGTATCTCATTAATTTTCAATTAGGTTAATGATAGCACCAATAATTGTGGAAGAAAATAACTACCCAATGTTTTATTACTCGTGTTTTATTTTTTTTAATTCCTTCATCTACTGTTTTTATTTGGTAATGAAGAACTTGTTATTTCAAGCTTTTGTTACGGTAGTAAGTGGACACTTTTCTGCTCCATCAATTTTGGCAGTTTCTTGGAATACTATGTGACGTTAATCTGTTGATAGGTTTGAACACTGTGCAATTTTGTTGGGTTATGTTGTATGGTCCTTTGGAAGAACTGTAAAGGTAAAATAGTTTTGTCTGCACTTGAAGTGATCTGAGGGATAAAGAATTCTTTTCATGGTTGGTGGTTGTTTTAGCTTTCATACCTAGTATATCATTTTGGATGAGATCGGAAGTGTGTTTTTCATCTTATGAAAGCAAAGGTTAACATACCTTGTGAGACTTCCGTTAATAGTCAGATTTTGTGTTTAGACTTGGCAGTATTTCTGCTGTTTTTTTTGTATTCAGGAGATACTTTAAATAAGTCAGACAACAAACTGGGAAAGAGAAAGTTTGCTTGATGAGATCTAGTAATTGAATCACCTGATGATTAGCTCTTAATGACTTCTTTTTCCCTTCTTCCTTGATTTTTTTTTTCTTTTTTTTTTTCAATCTCTAGGCTGTGGATCTGTTCTAAATGAAAAAGGTGAAGTAGAAATGGATGCCATTATCATGGATGGAAAAAATTTAGAGTCTGGAGCAGTATCTGCAGTTAAATGTATAGCAAACCCAATAAAACTTGCTCGACTTGTCATGGAAAAGGTATGCTGAATATGTACTTGAATATGAAACATTTTTTCCCCTTAGAACTCCATCTGGTATATTGATACACCTCAATGTTTGTGTAGTGCTTTAAAGCAGGAAAGAAGGGAGAAATGGATGGTAGTATTTGGAAACTATGGTCATGACCATAAAGAACTTTTATTTTAAGCGTTTTCAAGAGGTATTTATTAAAAATAGCATTCTAAGGAAACATAAATTCTGCCATGCAATTGGAAGCTCAAGGAGAAATTGGCCTATACGTGTTGATCTTTTCTAGCTCCCCAGCTGGTGTTCAGGATTTTAGGGCTTTTTTTGTTCACTTGTTTTTTGAAGAGCTTTTGTGATGTCACCATATCTTCTGCTTAATCTTGGAAGAATAAAGTTGGATAATCTACTGTTGACTTTGCGATGACGTGGAACTGAATTAAATGACCCAATAACATATTTGGCCATATAACACGGTTTTACGTTGTTCTAGGTGGCCTTCTCCATTGCGACCTAATCTGATGGTAGCCTTAGTGCAAAGTCATGGCCTTCAAGCGGTAGGAGATAACATAAACACTACGTGATGGTGACACATTTTCCAAGAGAATCAAACTTACCAGGGCAGCAAAATTATTATTACTTGATCTTCTATGTGAAATCAATCCCACTTTACACCACTAAAAAGTCTCTCTAATACCTGCCACAGTAGACTTCTCTTGTTTTTCAGAAATGGTGCAACTGGTATTACTCAGGATGAAGTAGGTAATTTGTGTGATATGTGCATCTGTTTTACCATTAATAGACTGTGACAGTGATCAACAAGTTTAAATTTTTCATCCCGCTAGTGCAGCTACCCCATTGTTGAAAAGGATTCATATCTGCAAAACCACTATTAACAAAGAGGATTTATGTCTCTTTCATCTTTCAAAATGGCTTTTGAAGAAACAAAACCTTTTTGGTGATCTACAAAGATGATTGAAATGTAATTTGTCCTCAACAGCCTCCAAAGAGGATAGAAATTATTTTTGCCCTTAATTGGAGGATAGTTCTGCTTCTAAAATCAGAACTTTTCACTAAAGTATTCAATATAAATACTTTCAGAAATGTGTATCCACTAGAAAACAATGTTAAAACTTATGATGAATAAGCTTTTTGTTCCTTCACATGGGATTTATTCTGTCAGTTAGCTAGAGCAAAGAAATAAGTATAGCTGGTAGACAGCTTCACAAGACCAAATTTTTCAAAATTTGAGAATGTAGGTGGAGGGCTGAGGGAGAGATGTTTTGTAGCGTGTTGAGGAGAATGATGTTGATTTTGTTTGTTTTTTTTTCTATAGATAACTTCTTTTAATACCCATTGTTCAGTTCATATTCCAGAATCACTGATTTTTTTTTTTGTTGTCTCCTTGACAAAATTCTATTAAAGTCAACAAGAAAAAAGCCAAAGCAATGGTGTTGGTTTTTGAGAACATTACTTTCCAAAGTGTTTAAAAAAAATCAAAACAAAAAAAAAAACCCAAAACAAAGCAAAACTCTCCTTTGTCTTTCTCATCTGTTGTAAGGTCTTTCTTGTCATTGTGTGGTGCTTCTGGTGCTCAAACATGTTAAGGCTAAATTTGAAGGGAAGTAATAAAATTCAACTGTACTGGACAAAATATAATGGTATAGCCCTAAAACCATGGAATTTTGTGGTAATGTGTATTACTCTTTGCCCAGATGCAAAAAATTCTGTGTAGATGACAAAGCTCAAAGTAAATGTCCCAAATTGCTTGATTTATCTTGAGGTTAGCTTCTGTTGTTTCTCCATCAGGTATTGTAAATGGGAATATCAACTGATGTTATTCTTCTATTCATCTTGGACAGGAATTCTGGGACAGCAACCCAGGCTATTTCACAGTACACTTCAGAGTGTATCTTGTTTTGGTTTACTGTGCATAATTAAAAATATTTTGAACTCTATGGCCCATGGGTAATAAGACTGTAGTTTTCCTGGGGTCCTAAGCATGTTAGGATGCGTATTTCCAAGTGGTTCTGAGATGCCTCACTGCCTTATGGAATTTTCAAACATGCAGCACCCAAAACCAAACAAATCAACCAAAAAACCCTCCTTATTTGCTTGTCGTTTTCTGTATTTCCGTTCCTATTATGGAACAATATGGGCTCCATCTGGTGGCCAGAGTAGTAGTTCTTCTAGACTGTTGTTGGGCACATTTATCCTATGTGCTGCTGCGTTCTCACTGTCCAACTTGTCCAAATTCATGAGGTAGAAGAAAGGAGGGCACCAGAATAATTTCCATTCATGATTTACTGTGCTATTGAACATGGCAGCCTCTAGAGATGGAAGGCTTTTAGTACGTTAACTAATTAATTCAACAGATCCTTGAGAAAACAGTTAAATTCCTGTTGAATTATCCTTGTTTGTAGTGAGCAAAAATAGACTGATATATTGAAATGGCATTTATTCCCCCTCAGCTCCAACACTTCATTAGACAGGCATCTTGTGGAAATTAGAGTGCTGATTCTTTGGTATACATGAACTGTGTATATGTTTTCCTGTACTGTATCATCCAACTCTTTACATTAGACAAAGGTGAATTTAGCTTAGAACACAAACTTCTCAAGGCAAAGGTGCAAATTTCTGCTGAGCTCTGTGCACTGCCAGGATTGTTAAATGAACAGTGACCGTCCGAATTTCAGGCCAGCTGCAGAAATTTGGGGGATTTTCTCTTCCCTGTTTCCCATGGAATTAACTACAAATTGCCAACATTTGTTGTTTGTTAATAAGATCTCTGGAACCCTTTATTTCTTTTTTTTTTTTTCCTTCTGGATTACTTTGTATGAATGTGTCCCAGAAAAACTAGGTACTTAATAAAGTTAGCAAACGCATTCATGAAACCGTAGAAGAAAGACAGAAAAATGTTCTTTTGGGTTGTTTGGCAATGTTCTATCAGCTCTTTTGATAGACAAGATATATTGAAGAGAAAACCAAATCAAATTCTCCTTAAGAGACCTTCTTTTCAGTGAGGACTGCAAAAAAAAAAGCAAAGCAAACCAAAAAAAAAAAACCCAAAAACCAAAAACCCAACAGCAACCCAAACCCTATCATAGAAGCTAATTCCTCTGTATGCAAGTGTTTCTTGTTTGTGCAGCTCAGGAAGGTGGGTATGTTATCAGAATATGCATATGAGAGGGAACCCTTTGAAAAAGTTTTAAGAAATAGCTTCCATTTTTTACAATAAAACCTTGATTTTTTAAAAAAAACATTTAAATGATGATATAGAATCTTAATGGCTGAAGAAAGCAAGTTATGGAGGACACAGCCTTCTGATACAGATAAAGTCAAAACAAAAGTAAAATGTGTTTTAAAATAAAAGCAAGCAAACAAACAGACCTACCACCGAAACCACCAGAAAACCTCACCAAAACTCAAAACTGATTTGAATTACTGGATTGCGTGCTGGTGGTTTGGTGGCAGTGGCAGAGGGGGGCAGTATTGCACAAAGAAGTTGGCTTTCAAGTCGGAGAACACCAGCTCTGTTAGAAATAGGTAGGTCTTTTATTTTCTGGTAAGATCACTCAGCATGTGAGGATATTGTCTATTCTTTCACACATATAGAGGACTTCTTCCTTGTAACTCTTAATGTTGTTCCCTAAAGCAGTGCTGTCATGACTCGAGGACTTAATTTGTCAATAAAAAGACATTTAAATTCTCAAAAATATTTGACATCAGAGCTACCACATGTGTGAATGACTGTTCAGGAATATTTCTGAAGTGTAGCTACGTTTCCTGCTTGTGTAAGCAGCCGAAGAGGTTAGTGCAGAGGCTGTAATGAGCTGAAGCAGAGCTCAGTGTCTGTGGTTTGGGACGGGGTTCAGCTTGAATCCTTCAAAACAATACAGTGCCATGGGTTGGACATGGTAGTGATTGTCATTGCTTTAGAAATCAAGGGAAGTTGATGGTTTGCAGCATCTTAAAGGCTGAAGCTTAGAGACTCTAGATGTCCTGTGGAATGCAGCATGTCACAGAAATACCCAACTTCTGGTGTCCTCGCTTCAGGCTGAGAGCAGACTATGTGCCACTGTGGTCTCTTACTTGGCTCTGCAGGCCTGCTGCATCCAGCGTCATGTGGTTCTACTTTTTGGACCTCTCCCTTTTGGTACCTGTGTATCGTGCTGCTGCATGGATGTAAAAGCTCACTTGAAGTTAGCTGCTGTGCTCTGAAATGACTCCGTACTGTATAGTCAGACCACCTCTCCTCCAAAACCTTCCTGGGCTCTGATGAGTGATTAACAGCTGTGTAGTGGTCTGTGTAGTATTTTTGGACACGGATTTTAAAATAAATAAATAAGATTTTAGAGCTCCTACTAAAGTATAAGGATTAAAGCAACAAATTTATCTGGTAAGTTTCTCTAAAATAGGAATTAACCAACCTGTACAGACTTTAACGTATGAAATTAGCTAAGGTAATTGACTTAAAATCTGGTCAAAGTGCTTTGCTAAATGAAGGAATCAAAGTAGAGCTTCTGGAAGTGTCGTTAGAAGAGAGCAAACGTTTTTTGTCAAACCTGTGAGAACAATAGTCTGTTCTTAAATTTTAAATTCTGGGTCTATAAGAGTAGCAGCTAGTTGAATAAAGTATTTAAAATAAAATGGTTCAGCTGATGTTAAGAAACACTTTAGCATATGATATTTACATTTTTTTTGTTATTTTACAAGGTGTAATACCTTCAAACAGAACAGGAATTTATTTATCATTCTTTCCTTTCAAGTAAAATCCTTCTAGATCTCTTAGTTAAGTGGACGAAACAGTTAAGTGATGATTTGGTGATTGACTGGAAACAATACAAAGAAGTTGCATGCAAATTCGCAGAAGAGCAAATTTACCAATTTTTATTTTCCCACTATAATAAGTATGAAATAGGTAAATGCAATTCTTTTCTACTAATGATGAAAGTTTGTGTTTTGGAGAGCTGAAAATTTTTTCAGCTAGTGGAAGAGGATATAGGCATAGAAATCTGGAAAGTTTAAAAATAAAAATTGAAATTGTGTGGATACTTCTAAAAATAAAGACTGATTACACGAAACTGCTCAGTACAAGGCAAAACAAGAATTGTTAATGAATCTCTTGTCTGTCTTCTGCAGACGAAGCACATGCTGCTGACTGACCATGGTGCACACCTGTTTGCTCAGGCCATGGGTATTCCTGAGATTCCAGGGGAGAAACTCATAACCGAGAGATCCCAGGAGAGATGGAAGAAGAACCTTGAGCCAGATTCCCACCCTGAAGAGTTTCAGAAGTAGGATTTTTGTAAAATATTTTTTCTTTTTAAATTCAGGTAGTTTAATTTGTGCTATCATTTAAAAAAAAAAAAACAAAACAGACAAACAAAAAAAACACACCAAAAAGCTTGAAGGCCTGTATTCAGACTTGAGAATACTCCAGTTCTGAGTGTTACATGGTTTGATACAGTCTTCACGGTATGTCCTTAGTGAAACTAATGAAAAATGAAGCTTTCGGTGAATTTGCTCAAGTGTAAGTGATTGGCACACACTTGAACAAACTTGTTGATGCTAAAGAAGATTGTCGATCGCTTTGACATGGCATAGGTTTTATGAGATTAATGGAGGAGAAAGTTACAACTTGTTATTGCTCTTAAAATCACCAGTTACAGAAGTGCGTGGAGCAGCTTTAACAAACAGCAGGCATTGCTTCGTGTGGTTCTTTTCCATAGAGGAACTGTGATTTTAAAAAATCTCCAGTCCACATTTTAAAACAAGTCCATGGAAAAAAAAATTAATAAAGCTGGTCTTGGTTAAGTAGATAATCAGATTTGTCTTTAAACTGGATTAGGTAATTAAATCACATCAGATTTTGATCAGTAACTCCTTCTGAGTGGTGATTGTGGCTGTTGGTTATTGTAGATAGGAGTGAAAAAATTGACCAAGAAGTTCAGCGTAGTGGTGGGTGTGAAAAGAGTTGCTACTGGATGGTATTGCACAACAGCAAAACAAAAGTCACTTGAAAAATAAGCAAGTCTCGCATAAAGTGGAGAAGGTGGTGAGGTGGATGGGAAAGGAAGGAGAATCACCAGGTGTAAAAATGTTTTTTTATGCCTGTGAGGTAGGCATAAATCCTAAATTGTTCTGAGCTTCCGTTTGTACATTAATGGTTGTGGCGTAGGAAAACCCTGTGTTATATTACATAAACACTGTATTACAGTTCTTCATCTGTTCTGTGAAATAGTAGTAATGAGAGGAGCAGAGCTGAAGAATTTGTAGATCAAAAGGAGGAAATTTCTTCTGTGGGTACGTTAATTAAAGTCCATGAAATGAGGCTGTAAACCACAAGCTATATGTTACTTTCAGTGAAGTACTAGAAGGAAAAATTCATGAGGCAAGTGCAAACACGGTCTTGTAAACAAAGCGAAGTTGTTCCTTGACCATAAGGTCTCAGTCGTAGTTCATCTTGTATCCAACAGAGGTTTTCGTTTGATCCATGGTCTTTCCAAGGACTGTGTGGTATTATAAATTGTTACAAAGAATTTTGAGGATGACTTAGCCCCTGCTGCCACTTGGTCTCCTGAATACGTAAGTTGGAATGGCATGGCATCTGAGTGTCCATTCATTCTTTATAACTGCTGTAATTATTTTTTTTTTCTTATAACAGTGTTGGGCATCTTCAATTTCAGCAATTGTCTTGTTCTGGAATATGTGATAGTAGAAGACTTGTACATTTCTGAAGGGCTCAAGACTTTTTCTTGTCTTAGCTACACTGTTCTTTTTCTAAGAGCCAATGCCCAAGACATCAGCACAAATTCACAAAGTTGAAAACAGGTCAATTTTTATGCAAGCCCATTTGTTCCTGTATCGCATGTGGAATGTTCTTTTTCCTTGTTAGGTCTACAGTGATTATGCAGAAACTTGCCTGAGGCGAACAGGCAGAAGGTGAAGTAGTATTAGGCAGAGGCAACATAATACCAGATCGTACTGGGAATTTAAAGACTGGTTACTTCCAGTCTTCTGGTCCTAACAATGTTGGAAACCTTGGGGGTTCACAGCTTTCCAAGCAAGGTTTGGTATCTCCAGAAGAGACCTGTCTCTTCCGCTGGTTAGAAGCATTCTGCTGCATAGCATAGATGCATTCATAGATGAATTCCGCTGCATTCATTTATATTCTAAGCCTATGATTCCATTGCATGTACAACATGGCATCTTGTACACCTTTTGCTGAGGATGAGGTGTGGTTTGGTTTATTTTCAGTCTCTCACTCTGAAGATTCTGACCATACCCTTGTCAGGAATTGCTGGAGATTCCCTGAGAACCCCACAGACAGGGGATTGAGTCTGGCCATAAGGTAGTAAATGGGCTACTAGTGCGTCCGTGAATCACAGTGCGAGTAACTCGAGGAGGTATTAACTAGAAAGACCCTGACAGTAATCGACAGAAAACACTACTTCTGATGCAGTGCTAAGAGACAAAATAGCAGATGCTTTATTAGTTGAGTGGGAGTAGAAAAGTACATGTAACTTTATGGGTACTGGATAATGAAAGATTTCGAGAAAAGGGAATGAAAAAATCCAAGTGTGAGATAGAATGGTTCAGTATATGCAGTACATAAGAATAATTCTTGATTAAACAAAATCATTAATACTAATAGCATCCTCTGGTATACTAAAGGTACTCGTTGAGATTCTTGCTGCTGTCACTAACTAATGATAGATGATTATAATGTATCTCTACTTGGCCAGTTTTGCCTGCCTTGGTAATGCTTCTGAGTTAACTAGCTATGCAACAGATTGTTTATATCTTCTTTGCCTTTGTTCTGAAGATGAACACAGAAAACATGTGACGCTGAAGCAATAAACAAGTTTAAAGGGACACTAAGAAATAGAGTGTAGATGTCTTTTTACTCCACCACAGATAAAGTATGCGGGACACGTTCACTTTGTTATTTATCACTGATTGAGCCCTTGTACCTAACCAGATACCTGCTGCATATGTGATATATGTAGTTTCATTATTCTCACGTTGCTTAAGGTAAACACATACCCAGGAAAACGTACGTCTGAATGCACTTTTCTGAATTTCTGAGGAGGATCTAACTTTAGTTGGTTGAAGGGTACCGTGTGAGTGTGCAAGGGAGTACTGAATTCACTAATATTCTTTTCAGCAAATCATTTTATAACAGATGGATGGGTGGGAAGCCCATCTGCACCATCATATCAGTTTGAGATGAGGTCCATCTCCACATAAATGTCAGAGCAGTTTGTAAGGCCTGTGATTCATCAGTCAACTTTGAATTGCTGTGAATGAAGTGTAGGGACTGACAGTATGATATCTTACATAAGCAGGAGGGAACACAAAGTTGATTCTCTGAGAAATTGACTGTGGGTTTTATGATACACAAAGACTTTGGCTTTAATTAGCTCAGATTTTGTGGGGCTATAGAGAGACCCTCACCAGTGCCCAAGCAGCTTCCAAAGCTCCAGTCACCTGTTGGGCAGTTCCTTTAAGGATTGTTACAAATTCTTTTCCTATGTGGAGGGATTTAGATTTTTTTGGTATACCTCTCCCAGCCAGCTACTGTTTTATGTTTCTGCGTGAATTGCCAAGATTGGAATATGTGGGCACTCAAACTGTGGCTTCTCAGTAATGTCTGGTTTCTCAGTGCAGTGACTGCTACAGTAAGTTACAATAGCCTTTTTTCTCTGAGTATGAATATACATGTATATTTTAAGTAGCCTATTACAGATGATGTTGTTGTGCTGAAGAAATAAAGCAGTAGTTGAGAATTCTGTTTTCTTCCGTACATGAAGATTTTTAAGCTGATGTGCAATTTCAACAGATTCTACTGGCCAAGTGATTTTAAACTTCAAGATTGCTTAGCTACAGAGTACCAAGATGAAAATACGTATTGATGATGCGCTGTGAACAATACTAGTTGAAAAGCACATAAATAACTTCTTTTTTTATTTTTGTGGCATTCAAACATTAGAGGAATAAGGAAGAGGAAAGAGGAGGAACAGGAAGGAAATGATTCAATGTATTCATAGCATTACTCTTCTTTTCCGTATTTGCTTGTTTACGTGCATTGTCATTAATAATTCCGGTTAATGTCCTGTTGAGACAGTGGAGACAATCCTTGCGTCTTTGAGTTGCTCTTTAGGGGAAGGTTGTGTGTCAGGTGTGTCTCAGCCAAAAACTACTCTAGAACTATGATGTCTACAAATATTTCTGCCCTGTGTGCTTTTGTTTTGCGGGTTTTTTCCTCCCCAAGTTGAAGTTTCTGTGCTATGAAGGTAAACAAGTCATGGGAGAAGATTAAAAAAAAATAAGTGTTTTCTACTCTATTAAGTATACAGCTATGAGAATTGGTGCACATTGCTTGTTATTTTTTAAAGAGAAGCATGGTAAAAAATAACTTTATGATGAGCAGTAATTTTTTTTGCAATCATCTTTTTTAAAGCTACCTGGAAAACAAATGCAACATGCTTTGGCAGGTATGCTTTAATTCTACCTAATTTTGTGAACTGTTTTTCTTGGCAGAGACCTTGGAACAGTTGGTGCTGTTGCTATAGACAGTGAAGGAAGTGTAGCTTGTGCAACATCCACTGGAGGACTCTCTAATAAACTGATTGGACGTGTTGGTGACACAGCGTGCATAGGTATGGGGTGTGGGGTCTTACCTCTCATTTTTTGGGGGTATCTTATTTAAGAAAGAAAAATAAGAAAAAAAAGTATTACGCATTCTCCTTTTCATTAAGGAAATGAAAATAAATTCTCGTACATCTGAAATGGAGGTCTAACATTCAAACGTATAAAAACTCAAGCTCCTTAACACAACACGGAGATTGCAAGTAAGGATTGGGAGTAGAGGTATAGTGATGCCATTATTATCATAATCCACCACTGTTCTATCTGGAAAATAGGGATGGGAATTGCTTTTTTTCTGTCCTTTCCTGAATGCTGCCTTTTTGTGTGTGTGTTTCCTTTCTGGTCATTCTGATAAAGCTCTACTTTTGTACAACCATGGTTACTGCTAAGTCAAAAATGTAGCCTGTTCCATGCTAAGATGCTGTGTTCTTGACACTTAAAGAAGTAGGTGTAATTGTAATTGCTGTTTGTTGTATCAGTGAGCCAGAATTGTAAAATGACTGGCTACTTTTGAGTAAATTTTTGTTCTTGGAAAGCCCTGATAAGACTGTCTCAGAGTCTAAAAGATGTGGTGCGGAATACAGAAAATATTTTAAGAGATCTCTTATCCAAGTATAAAGAGACACTTGAAATCCCTTCACTAGACTTGTTCCTCTCATGGGACAGACCTGCCATTTGATTGCTTCAGAGTTCTACCATACAGCTGGGATTTGGAAAACAATTATTTTTAGTAAAACATGTTCCAAACTCAAATAGCACTGCTGTCGGCAGTACATGATTATGATAGAACTAATACTAACCTTCTCTCTCACCCTAAGTTGCTAATATTGTGGTACACTCTGCATTTTGCCTGTGATTTTCAGCTTCGTTTCTAACTGCAGCCTTCTGACTTCACATACCCTTCTCTTACGTAGATCATGTTCAGGGCTCCTATAGTATGGGACACATCCGTGAAAGACAAGTGAATCTGGGCACTGTTGAGGATATTGATTGCAGCTTTTGCTCTTAATAGACATCTGCAGAATTGGATACGTTAATGCTAGCTGTCCTTTTAAATATTAGAGCCTTTTGAAAGGGGGCTTTGACAGACTAATTGTGGCAGTGTTTTTCCACATGTAAATTGGGGTCTGTGTAAAGAGTCTGATCTGATGAAGAAAGTACAGAAGGGAAGAAACTTTCATTGCTCTTCTAAGCCTCTTTCCCCTCCCCCAGTACCTTGTTTATAGTGCTGTGGTATGTTCCTCCCCAGCTCCTGGGAAATATTTTTCTTAAGAGATGTGCTAGAAGCACGAGTGTTGAGCAAGCAGAAGCTTGGTGAAGAACAGGGTGTGGAATGTGCCAGCAAAACAAGGACGAGAGGGGGGGAAAAAAAAGGGATGTGAGGGTGGGAGATCAACAGAGGAAACACTGCTTGTGGTGAGAACTTGCAAGATTCTTCAGGGGTGCTTTGTGATGCTTCACTAGAGACCAGGCTCTTCAGGTCTCTTACCTGCTTTTGCTCTTGTCGATAAGTCCCCCTCAAACCTTGGTCAATTCACCAACATCCTCACAAGATCTTCCTTCATGTCTTCTCAATTGGTAATGTTGTATGACCTGGCATTCCATATCCCATTGCAATCTTGCTGATCCTCAATATACTGTCCCTTGGTTTTCTGGAAAATGTTTTTGCCCATCCCTGGGAAGCGTTGGCCTGCTCCTGCTTCTTGTGCCATAAGTAGATCACTATTCTTCTAGCTCTCATAACTTGGCAACTGAATTCATCCAGCTGTTGTTGGTCATATATTTTACATTACAAACTGAGGCAGAAATGAGAAAGAAGTTAGTTACTGATACTTTGCTCCCAGAAGCGTGCAGAACTGCTGGACCTTTAGGAAGAAATGCTCCATACCTATTTTAAGCAATGCAGAGCTTGTAAATTGTATTACAGAATATTGCCGCCTTTTTTTTTTTTTTGCCCCTCTCTGAAAAGGAAGTGGAGGTTATGCTGATAACCGTTCCGGTGCCACTTCAACCACAGGACATGGGGAGAGCATTATGAAAGTGGTCTTAGCCCGACTGGTCCTCTATCACATGGAGCAAGGTATATTCCAAACTTCCTGTAAGCTGACATAATGAGGATAGGAAACGTTGCCTAATGACAGGTTTCAGTTTATGTACTATCATCCTATAACAGTTGTCAGAATGCTCCCAGGAGTGTGTGGATGGGTCAGTTCTCTTTACAAACAAAACAAAGTACTAAAGTATTAATAAAGCTAAAATAGCCTCAAGTGGACAGAAATATCTGCGCTGCTTGATGTTTAATCATGCTTTAGATCAATGTTCATTAAAAGACATTATTACGTACTTTGTTTAACTGAAGTTCTCTTTAATGATTTTTTCCCAGTTTAAAATTTTGTGAACAAAGAAACAGAAAACAAGTACAAGCAAGATGTGTTTAAGGAAGCAGTAGGGGAGGGCTAGAGATAGATAATCAGAGCTGATATAAGAGCTGAATAAGAAAGCATAGGATATCACCTTTCTAATAAACTGCAAAGGTTTTTATGTTAACAACTCCAATTATAGCAACAAAAATGCTTTTAAGACGTTTTAACTGTGATTCAAATTTTTGTTTTGTTTTGGAAAATATACAAAACTGACTGGGGGGGTATGTGGTAAACAGCTGACACAGTATGTCTTCTGTGACTGTAATGTAATCTGACTGTGGGATGACCCTTTGGAGCTTTACCTTCATGAGTTAGTCTGTCATCTAAACCCTTGATTATATTACAGCCTGTAAACATAGCCAGACAACATACTTGCATTGCATGTGGTTGAAGAACCATTAATATAGATAATCACCGTTATTTTTAGAAAACCAGAGCTTTTGGGCAGTACAGTGTAACTTGCTTTGAGACCAACCGAACTGGAAGTAATTGGAAAACTTTCAATTTACATTTTCATAGGAGCAGCAGTAAGCAGAGAGACAAGTAACAGCTGAGAATATTTTTGTTACGCTTTATAGAGCTGTTTGTATATAATGGGTGCATTTCTCTGTAATCTCTTGGCTAATGTGATAGTTTCAGCGTAAAATACAACCTACAGATCATTTCCCAAAGCTCTAACACATTGTGATCTCCCCTCACTCTCTGTATTGTGTCCCTAGCAATTCAATTTGTGAATGGCCGCCTAAGCTCGATTTAGTCTAAACTATGTAAACCAGTTTCTTCTCTGGCTTGAAGTTAACTACGTTGCAAAACTGATGCATTGATAGCAGTTACCTGGCTTGTGATCAATCAGTATGAAAGGCAAATGAGGCTCAAATTAAAAAGTTTTTTGTAAAAAGAAAATAAACCTACATGTGCGCATGTTTAATTGGTTTGCACTTGTTCACCCTGCCCGTGCTCGCTCTGCCTTCATTCGTCCTGCCCAGAGGTACAACTCAGCTGCCAGGAAAATACACCAGCAATAGACTTTCTTCCCCCCTCCCCGTTTCTATGAAGGTGCTGAAAACAAACCCTCAAGTTATTACAACTTTCTGAGTCCTTGAACGGTCAATTGAAGTTGCATATTTAAGAACAACTATAGAGCTCTTTAATAATTCTGTTCAGCTATTCAGTAATTCGCATAGTAAATATCTTATTTTGGACCAGTGCTGCAGAATTTACTTTCATATTCCAGGAGTGAATTGCTTTGCCCGTCTTAACAGCTGTTGGAATCTCCGTCCTATGGTGGCAGCTGTTGTCTTGATGAAAAATCAAACAGTGAAATACTGACCCTTTGAAGTCAGTGCCACTGACTTGAATACTCACAGTGTCACCCGTAACGTCAAAGAAAGGAGCTTTATCCTGTCAGTCACCAATGCTGTGAATAATTCTGACTCTGTTGGGTTTGTTTGGTTTTAACTCAAAATTTGCAGGGAAGGCGTGAAGGTCAGTTTTTGTTTTGCAGCTTAAGCTGCATAACATTACCAACGGTATATATCTTAGAACAATTAGGCAGAGCCAACTGCATTCCTGAAAGTATATTCAGACTTGGAGTGAGCAAATAGTCTGCAGCTGTTAGATGCCTGTGTGTATGATGTACACCTTAACTTTGATTTATTGAAAAAAACATTCCTGTTAATATGAATTAAGTCTAATGAAACGATAAAGTTGCTTTGCTGGTCCTTTGTCTGATGTCCAGTACATTGAGTACTCATCTTGCCTGATACTTTCAGAAGTTTCAGGAAGAGTAATGCTGATGACTGCTTTTGATAAATTATGACAATGTGAAGTGTGTGTTTTGAGCTCCGTTGTGGCCAGTGGAGTTCAAACATAGATGATGACTGATATTTTTTCTTGTTTTACTGTGGGTTTTTTTTTTCAAATTGTAAATGCTTTAGACCTAGCTCGTGACAAACCTTTGATTGAAAGTTTGCAGACTGGCGTTTTTCCCTTCAAATGATGGTGTAAGAAATGTTGTGTCTTAAACATAGAGTTGACGCCTTAGTCTCTATCAAACACTGAAACTGAATTACAATCCGAAGCTATTTAAATAGCTTCTACCTGCTGGAGCGAGTCCAGAGGAGGGCCACGAAGATGATCTGAGGGCTGGAACACCTCTGCTATGAAGACAGGCTGAGAGAGTTGGGGCTGTTCAGCCTGGAGAAGAGAAGGCTCTGGGGAGATCTTATAGCAGCTTTCCAGTACCTAAAGGGGGCCTACAGGAAAGCTGGAGAGGGACTTTTTACAAGGGCGTGTAGTGGTAGGACAAGGGGCAATGGATTTAAACTGAAAGAGGTTAGATTTAGATTAGAGATAAGGAAGAAATTTTTCACTCAGAGGGTGGTGAGGCACTGGAACAGGTTGCCCAGAGAAGTTGTGGATGCCCCATCCCTGGAAGTGTTCAAGGCAGGTTGGATGAGGCTTTGGGCAACCTGGTATAGTGGAGGGTTTCCCTGCCCATGGCAGAGGGCTTGGAACTAGATGATCTTTGAGGTTCCTTCCAACTCTAACCATTCTATGATTCTATAAAATGCTTTGTAGCAGCACCATACCATAGCAGCAATTAGCAACTGTCCAGAGCCTTCCTATAAACAGTTCCTTTGTTACACTGGTAATTTCTTGCCCATTTAGTTGAAGGAGGAATTAGGTTTGGCTGGCTACATGTGGAGGAGTGAAACTTGAAGGGAATTTTAAAACTTACTTCAGGACAGATACCATGAAGTTATCTTGCTCTTCTTTTCAGGAATGTCACCGGAGATGGCTGCTGACACTGCATTAGACTACATGAAGACACGAGTTGGGGGATTAGGGGGTGTCATTGTTGTTAACAGTTCAGGAGAGTGGGCAGCAAGATTCTCCACCAAGCAGATGTCCTGGGCTACTGTAAAGGATGACCAGCTGCATTATGGGATTTACACTGGGGAGAGGCATACAAAACCTGTTGTTGAAGCACTTGCAGCTGAAAGTGAGGGATTCTGAGAATGAAGAAACATCGACTGAGGAAGAATGAAGTTCTTGAATTTTTGCTGGAGGACAGTGGCAGTTGATGTCATCTTTCTGAAACATCTCTACTCTTTTGATTGGTTCACAGGCATTGCCACATTTACAGTCAAAATGATATCTGGGCATAGTTCTTCAGTGGTCGTGGATATATGTATAGTGTTTTTTAATACCTTCAGGAAGTCAGGAGATCCTCCTTTTCTAGATAAGAAAGAGAAAGGTCAGGAGGGTTCTCGGTTAGTATGCCTTAATCCTGCATTAAAGGGAGCCTGAGTTTCAGTGTTAGAGGAACTCCTTTCCATGCCCATTCTCAGAGTGCTGCCAGGATGATTTGAAAGATGAATACCTATGAATTGAAAACTGAATTTTGACAAGTGCATCACTTTCCAGAGTGTTCTGAGCAGTCATCCCAGGATAACAAAGCACTGTCAGTGAAATACCACCGAACAGCAGGGAGGAGTTAAGACTGCATCACTGTCACAGGCGTGAGGTAACTGTCAGGGGAAATAATAAGGAAGTAAAGAAAACACCTGTTCTCCAGAGATGGGAAATGTGACACTTTCTAAGGAGTCCTGTTTTATTCCATTCATTGGCATCAGACCTACAATTAAAAAACAAGAGACCATAACAAAGTACGCTACAATACTTCAAAGTATTTGTGGATAGTTAACAGGAAGGATATTCTTGACTTAATATCTGGGGTAGTAGTAAAGAAGATAATTATTTCAATAAATATAAATAAACCAGCAATCTCTACTACTCAAATACAAAGGTGATAGGCACCTTTTAAGTCTAAACATGAGACAGAGAGACGATGATTAACTGGAAAGATAATTATCTAAAATCAAGTGATAAAAGCGAGCTGTACTAAAATAAAACTGCCTCTTAACAAGGTTCTTGTGTGAATCTGAAACGTTTACTGGCGGTGTCTTCTTTTTAAAAAAGAATTGATGTTCTGCATTACCTCTAATGCAGTTTCCTCATTAAGACTTCGTGTTTTTGAAAGAAAGAGCAAAATTCATTTTTCCTGTTTTCTGACTTAACTACATGATTTTTTTGGAGTCAAAACTGTGTAATAATTTTATTAATTTTAGCTGGTGACTAGGTTTCCTCTGAGGACAGGTTTGTATGTTATAATGGCATGTCATCATACTGTGGAATGTTCCCTTTACAAGATAACCCAAATAAACACAGCAAAAATCTGAACTCATATTTTGAAACTACTCATACCTGTGTCCCAACTACAATAAGCCATGTTATTGAGTTGGCTCATACAGAAAGGCGAGGTTGCCAAGGCTGTCTAACCCAGGCTCTACTTTGATCCGTGGTTTATTAGACATTGCAGATAACCGGATGTGGACAGCGATGGTTCAAGAGTAAGATGGCTCACGCAAAACATAACCATGGAGTACTCGCATACTTTGTTCCACAGGAGATAATGTAGAAGATGGCTGCTATCTGATCATCAGGAGTTTATGAAACAATAAGAGTATTTAAGATGTGCCTATCTGTAGAGAAAAGTAGTTATCTTCTGAGTAAAAATTAATTCATTTCCCCTTCTGTGTGTGAGATACCAATCTTACAGGGCCAGTCTGTTCTCGGAGGAAAAAGCAATGTTGTCTTAGCTTCATTTCCAGCATGTCAAGGCAATCCAGATTTTTGTGTTCAAGACTCTGCTTTGTTTACCTCACCTGCCCCTAGTGCTAGATCAAACTCTGGACAGGCAAGAAAAAAATACAGTCTCCATGAGTTCTGCCAAATCTCACTTTGCAGTGTTGTTTTGATGAAATTGGTCAATTATTTTTTTAATGAAAAAGAATCAGACTTGAAGGATTTTTTTTTAGAGCTAAATGGTGGTACACAGGCATGGATGTAGGCTGTACACAAGAGAGAAAGAATACAAATACATTGTCTTATACCTGCTCTGTTAGATTAAAGAGTCTGTAGAAGGCATGTTCCTAATAACCATTCCTTTGCTTCAAGTAGCCTGAGAGAGGAGCATTTAGCCCACTATTAATTACCTCAACACCTGGTGGATCATCTTTGACAAGCTCTGGTTTTGTTACATTTTCTGAGTGGATACAAGCCTGTTCTGGTCACGCTCCAAGTTGACCAAAACCCAGGCGACGGTTAGCATAGCAGCAAGTGTAAACTAACGTACCCGCTGGGTGGTTTGTTGGCTAGGGCTTGGCACTGTGCTAGCCTGGACAGTTGGCTTTTGGATAGCTTCAAACAAGTTCACATCTGCCCAGAAGGTACCAACAACCACAGCAGCAGTACATACACAATCTCAGGGCTGTCAGAAGGAATAGGAAACGGTTACTGTGGTTAATTCACTTCAGCTGTTCTCGGGAATATAATGTAATGAATTGCTGGCACTTAACAAAGAGCATTATCCTATATAGGTTCTTCTGTCGCTCATCACCAGACTAGCTGGGCACCTTCCAACAGCGCTTTAAGCCGTGTGACTGCCATCTGGTCTGTGCGATTTGTTCAGTCTCACCCGCTCCTTGGTAGCGTGCTCTGTGTTCCCGCCTTGTGAAGAAGTGTCCGGTTTTCAAAAACACGCGTGTGCTGTTACGCCTTTCCAGTTGAAGCAGAGCGGAGAATGAGGAACTGTGCTTTGCACGTGGATTGACAATGCTTGGATGGATGACGCTTCATAATCCTGGGGTTGTGTGGAGATTGCGCTGCAGTTCAAATGGTGGCAGCTCGGGCAAAGCGCTGGTACCAGCGGTCAGGGCTACATGCTTTTCTTCCAGCTGAGCAAGTCAACGCTCCTCAGAAACATGCAATTTCCTCCCTTAATCTGGACAGCAGGTAGACCTCTTCTAGGACGGTATTCCCCTTTTTCCTAAGAAGGTGGGATGATAGCAAATGGTCAGGGATGGGGTAGGCCTAACTTTCAAAGAAACTGGAGAGCTGAGGGTGAAACAGTTGTTTTCCTTTACCTCTCTCTTTACCCTTTCAGTCTCGTTCTTCAGCTTGAACAGGACAAGACGCTTGCTGATGTAAGAAGTTGCGGATGTTGCACAGGGCTATCTAAGTTTTTAATATCCTTACATGGCCCCTGACTTTTGAGAATATTGAGAAATCACCCTTTATACGGGCTTTAATTTAACAGCTTTTCTAATTTTAAATGTGGTTGAAAGACACTGAACTTCAGCAGCATGGGAAGATGGGTGCCACTGCCCTGCACTGCTGCTGGAAAAGAGCCTCTCATCCAAATGGCTGTGACCTGGATATCAAAGAAGGAAAATCAGAGGTCTGTTGCCAAGAAACTGAGTGTCCTTGGCATGTAGCAAAGCAGCAACAGAGTTTTAATTGTCTAATTAAAGTGTGGCATCCTGTTATTTTATATCATTTAGAAAGCCAGTTGGGGATGTTGTCCTGCTTCTTCTTTCTTACTGCTCTGTAGAAAGGGTCCCTGACCCGAGCAGGTAGCCGCGATGGATGTACATACCGAAGCCAAAGTGTTAACAGAAGCAGCAGAGTCACGGATTTTGCTCATATATTGTTAGTTCCGTGCAGGTTTTCCTTCTCAGTCTTTGCAAGCTGTAAGTAATTAAAAATTGTTCTGTGGGAGATGTAGGACGTCGGTGTTTGGAAATTTGGGCTTATTTTTTTCTGTGTTCTGCTTTGTCCTACATTTTAGCTCTGTGCCTCTGAGGTGGTTTTTGTCGAGTTTGAAATCTGTCTTAGCAAAGTTTAATGGCACTCGCTGTTTTGCTTGTTTCTCTTCTGGTCTGCTTTTCCTTCGGTATGCTTTGATAAATATTTGCTGTGGGAAAGATTTCAATCTTGGTTATGTCAGTACAAGTGAAAAGCAGAGTCACTAAAGTCCGCGATTACACTAGAGGAAGTGAAATCAGGCATGGGCTCGCCTGTCCGAAGCCGACAGCTCTCTGAGAGTTCAAACAGCCTGTGCTAACGAGGGAGGGAAAGGAGAGGGGACTGGGAGCCTGCTGCCGGGAGCCGCTGCCTGAGGCAGGGCTCTGGTCGCCGGCAGTGTCGGGCTAAGATCGTGCCCCAGGAAATAGTTAAAATACGCGCACTGGGAAATAAATTAAGTGTCAAGTGATTCACATAAAAGAATCTTAAGATCACACAGACAGGGCAAAAAGAAGAGTCATTTTGTATTAGATGTGTATACTGCGAAGGAGGGGAATCTCATTTTCCTTTCCACTGCGCTCCTTATGCTCAGTTTATTGGGGGCACATACATACCCCACAACCTTTGTGTAACATTGTGCTTTAACTTGACTAATTTTAGCATTTTTTCCTTTTGGCCTTTAAAATTCTTGGTTGGAGTGATACTCGTTTTCTCCGCAGCTCCTCCGTAAGTCCTTTTCTGCTGAGGACAGGATGGGTTACGATGTGGTCTGCGTGGGCTTGAGCCCTCCAGCCCTGCACTTTTGACCCTTTCCTGCTAGGGCTTTACTACAACTTAAGCTATGTAAATGCATGGTAGCGTGCAGTTTACTAAATACTCAGCTGCTTCCAGACTTAATGGCTCTGCCCGCTCCTGCCTGCTTAGTGGCATAGCAGGCTGCCTGCTTAGCAACCCAGGCTGCTGGGAATGCATCCCTCCCCGTGCACCGCTTTCGCTGCTGAACACAGCGAATGTTTCAAGCTTTTTCTGATGGCGCGCGAAACCTTGTATAGGTTCGGGTGTAGCAACCACCTGCCAGCCACAGCCTGCGTGAACGACCCTATTACAACAGTTTCAGGAGAGCTGAGTAATCCGGGAGGCAAAACCCGGGGCCCTTGGAGGTGCTGGACTCGTTTCTGCAAGTACTAATGACTGCAAAACATGCATAGCAGTAAATGTAGACCCTATTGGTTTAGCACTTGCTTTTTCTTAGCAACTTCTAAAATGTCCACTCATAAGCATTTTCTAGAATAACTCACCAACTGCTGCTCTTTTGGGCTGGAAAAGTCCACAATTTCCTGGGACGTGGGTACTCTTGTCCTCGGTACTTGGAAAGCGTTTGCTGTGTGGCAGAGGGATGCAGCCAGTGTTTGTCTCTTTTCCTATATAATACAAGATAATTTGTGGTGGTGGTGGTTGGTTGATTTTTTTTTTTTTGGTGGTGGTTTAGTTTTTTAAAAGCTGAAAAAGGTTATGATGGATTCACTTGGGTGTTTTTACCTCCCTTTTGTCTCACCTCAGGTAACCCTTCTGAGATCCTTGGGAATGAGTGCAGTTCAGCTAAGCCTCTAGTAAGATAATCACTCAGAAATGATGATATTAGGAAAAATGAGTGGAACATGAAGCCCAGCACATTTTCATGTATTTTAAGCCAGAAGGAATCATAACTATTATCTAGTCTTCCTAAGTAAACAGGCCATAGGTCCTTTTCTCTGTTATTTCTACATTAAGCAAATAATTTCTGTTGAAGTACGGTCTATTCCTGCCACAGACAGAATGAAAATGAGGACACCCTCTGAGAGAAAACACCTGAACGATTTTTTAAAGAATTCTGTTTTAACATACCCAAAAAAAAAAAAAAAAGAGAAAGAGAAAGGAAACCCAAACAGTAATGGCAGATACCCTGGTGGCTTCTGTGGTGTCACCAGGCTGTGTTTGAAGTCTCCATGGGGTGAGGGCATCTGCTAGAAAATAGACCTGAAATTTCAGATCCAAAGATACATGGTATGTATTTTCCTGGAGACAAACTTCCAGCAGTCCTGCACGTAATGGTAATATTTATGTAACAATTCAGGTCTTCAGAGAAGCACGCAGAAGCTGTGAACTGATCTGTGCAGCTCTTCAGTGGAGTTTATTATATTTGAACTGTTTTATCTCCGGCGAGCACGCAGGGAGATTAAACAACTACGCAGGGGCCACCAAATGCTTCTGAGGCAGGGCCAAGATGAGAATATTGATTTCTGGCCTCCGCAGTCCCAGGCTCAGTTCCTACATTATGTTGTTTTTACAGATAACGTTTAGACAAATAGATCTTGACATATCAAAAGCTCAGTAGCCTCTCAGTAAATTGAGCAGGGCTTTAGCTGTTCAATTCCTGTGATTTGTGCGTGCCTCACGCTTGGTCCCAGTAATCTCGGTAGCTATTGTATATTTACAGTGAAATCCACTTCTAGCCTGAAGCATACTAGATTTTTTTTTCTCTTAGAGTAGAAATAAGCCTAATTATGATACATTTTCTTCTTATCAGATTGAGATCTGCAAATACGTTACTTCAAAGAAATTCTGTTTCAATCCTCTTCAAAAAAAACCCACGTTGGTGGAGATTGCCAGTCCAAACCAACAGTAGCTTGTCGCTCTTTCGAATTCCTTGTTTGATTAAGAGGTCAGAAAAATGGGAGAAGTCCCATGGACTCGAAGTTCAAATCCAAGTGCTTTTAATAAAATCACCATGTGTCATCTGGGGGTATTTGGTTTCTGATATCTGAATGCTGAAGAAAAGGCAAGTATGTACTTGAAAGCTGAAATAAATTCTACACAGAGAATAATTCAGGTACATTTGTAGTAGAAAACTGGTCTCTCGATATCTGCAGTGGCATAAGAATGTTGCCATTCTATAACCCCAGGAAACCTCCGAACTACCTGAGCTTGCCGAGATATAGACCAGAACCTTTTTTCCATGTTTCTGAACTCTAGGTATCTCGTCTGCAGCTAACAAAGGACGCAGCTCACTCTTACGGAGCCTACTTGAAGCTTGGCAGACCTACAAAAGCTGTACTGGCGTTTCAAACACGTCAAGTTATCTAACAGCCTTCTCCACCCTTCTTTGTTACTCGATGCAGCAGCACGATGTCATTTGTCAGAGTGCCAGAACGGGAGACATGCTGAATATGTGAATACCAAGGAAGTGGTTTCCTTAGCAATAACAGGCATGTGAAAGTCAAAACTTCCTTTCCTCCTCATGTGACCTTTTTCAAAGCAATTCAGCTCGGGGACAATAGGAGTGAATTCCAAGCACCCGCGGCGTTCCTGCGTCGCCGGGCAAGGATCTACCAAACGGCCAACGTATCTTACCTTTTTATTAAGGTAAAACTATATTCTCTTCAGATGTTCTCCACTAGGGATTTCGTGTGTTTATGTGTCCAGCATAGCGTTTCCTGAAAGCACAATTGCCTAACACCATAGAAACAAATCTATAGAAGGTGGCTAAGTAATTTTCTTGCCATCGTGGACCAAAACTTTTGTTGTGCATAAAATCCAAAGCCCTTTCTGTCATGAGGAAATAAGGGCATGAAAACTCTTAGGAGCTTGTTTTAATCATAGAATCATAGAATGGCGTAGGCTGGAAGGGACCTTAGAGATCATCTAATCCAACCTCCCTGTCATGGACTAGATCAGGACTCCCTGTCATCTCAACTAGATCAGGCTACTCAAGGCTCTGTCCAACTTGGCCTTGAACACCTCCAGGGAGGGGGCATCCACAACTTCTCTGGGCAATTTGTTCCAAAGTCTTACCACCCTCCTACTGAACAATTTCTTCCTAAAATCTAATCTAATCTAAATCTGTTTTCCTTCAACTTAAACCCATAATAATTAATAGCTGGACCTTCCTGATGCTACTTGGCCCATTTTAGATAAGTTGAAAATCACCGCTTCTTATGAAAACCCTTAAGAAAAAAAGAGAGAGAGGGAAATTACTTATGAAGGCCAATAAGAGGAAGACAATATCCACCTCACCCATCCTGCACACAAGCGCAGTATCAGTCCTCTGTCACTATCCTTATCCTGAATATTTAGTATAGACTTTCCTCATCCCTAAGGAGACAGCAGTGATAGCCAGCACTACTTACACAAAGCTGCCTGTCCAAGAATCCTGAAGTATTTTCTAAAAGCAGCTACTAAATTTAAACCTGAGCTTCCTATTGAGTTAGAGAACTATTCTGCCTGTCTTTCCATCTGGGGAGGCGATACAGCAGGTAGTTGTCAAAAGGTCAGAGAAAATTCCTGTTGCAGCTGGAAATGGTCATTCAGCATCCTTTCTGTATTGCAACACGTGAGAGAGAGGCTTGGATTTCAGAAGCTCAAGGAAAGCTCTGGTGTCACACTTCTCCCTGGCTTCAGTGTTTCTGGGCCGCCCATACACGGCCCCTTGCCAGCTGCCTTGGTGCCCACCGGCGGGGCCTGCATTCCGGTCCCTGGTAATTAACAGAGAAGGGATTCTCCAGGGACCACTGATTATCATCTTGCTTTTAGTCACACATGCTGTGGTTTGCTTGGTTTTTTTCCCCCTCCAGTTTCAGTGTTTAGTTTTAGGCTCTAGAGGACCAGAAGTTTTCAGAAATGAACTATGCAATGTGGACAGCTGAGTTTGGAGCCGGTTCCTCCAGGCAGGTGAAGAAATTTGACAGGAGATGGATCCTCTTTCTGTGAATCTGGGGCAGGGATGTGGCATGGATTCAGAGCCTTAATGTCTGGAAGAATATAGGCAAGCCATCTGCTCCCACAGGCACTGGTGCATTGGTGCTTTGTGCCGGTTACATCAAAGCAAAACTTATTGTCTAGCCAAGCATTTGTGTCCAACAGAGTGTGCAAGTACCTGCGGTGAGTTGTTGTAAGAAATCCCAGTCCACTCTTGGCAAAATGTCATACCAAGCATGTTCACTTTTAGTGCCAGGAGCTATGCAATTGCTGTGCGATGTTCCTGTGGTGTCTGAAAGTGGGCTATCAAGAGGATGCTCAAGGAAGGACGTGGATGGGCTGTTTTTTGGGAGGGGCAATGGTTGGTACGTGGCAATAGCCTCTGCCACTGACTCAGTGCCCGAGGGGGTGACATTCAAACCAATTTCTCATTACACCCTCAAAGCCAAAAGGCAGGCATGACCAGAAACGGGCAGCCAAAGCAAAACAGACAAAACTGCAGTGAACAATTGCAGTGAGTCTTTCTGGATATGAGACATCTGCCCCGCACAGAGAATGAGGAGCAGGAGAACCAGGATCATGCATCCCATGGGGGAGCGAGTGAGCTGCGGCCGGGTCATGGCTGCAGCGGCACCACGGCAGCACGGTGCAACGGGGAGATGGGCCTTATGCCGTCAGGAGGCTTTGCCAATGATACCACAAGCTCAAAGTACCACATTATGCAGGCTGTGTGAAGTGGGTAGAGACTTAGAACAGCAGTGGAGCTGAAACCAAAGACAACCAAGTGCTCCTGGAAAGTGCCTCAGTGTAAGAAAGGACGCAGAAAAAGGCCCCTGCCTTTTTTTCTGATCTAGCAGAAAAAGATCAGAAAAAAGTGTAGGAGCAGCCCAGGAAATGCTCTCCAGCAGAGGAAAGGTGGCAACAGGCTGCCCACGGGTCCCCCACCAATAGTAACCATACAGACTGGGTCAAAGTCCAGCTAAGCAGTATCCTGGCACCACAGTAACACCCAGTAAACTACTGCAGTACCAAACAATGCTGATTTTATTATATGCAAAATCCTGAATGAATAATTTGGGATTTATTCCAGTATCTCCATGTTGCTGCTCTGTATGCAGCACTTTCCAATCCCCCATCATGTGTTGGGGCCGGGGGGCAAGGGCTGCTGCTGGCTCTGTGGGGCTGGAAAGGCACTGGGAGATGCTGGGATAGAGGTGGGCAAGGTGGGATTGTGTTGGGGATGAGGTTCCCAGGAGCCACGGGAGGACAAAGGCACTCCCCTCCAGCCCCCAGCCTGCTGCATGCCAGGGGATGTCTCTGTGGCCAGGCTAGGGAGGTACAGATCAGCAAGGAGAAAAAGCCACTTTGCTCAACACTTCAGCCCCTCAGACACCACCGGCCCACCACCATCCGTGTGTCTTGATGCCAGCAGGTTAACCATTCAAGCGCATTTCAAAGGCTAGGGATCTGCCATGGGCTGACCATGAGGACCAGCCCCAGGTGGGAAGTCCGTTAATGACCCCGGAGTCCAGGAGGAAGCACAGCCTGGTGTGAAAATACAACAGCAGCAAAAAAATGGGAAAGACAAGAGAGGGGTGCGCCTGGGGCTTGGGAAGTCTTGGAGGAGCAGAGATGACACAGGAGACTGGCACCAAGCTGCCTGCGTTTGGCTACAGCGTCAACTGCTGGGGCTCAGGCAATCATTTTCCTACCAAGGACTAATTGAACATACACGCTCAGTGCATTATAATTACCCAAAACAGAGCAGACTGCAAGATGTGTCCCATGCTGTGGGACTTGGCACTATTTCCAGTGATCCCGTAGAAGTGTCGTAGGATGATACTCTCAGCTACATGTCACTACTTAATAGGTTTTTTTCATTCTGTTTTCCTTTGTTCATGTTAAGATAGGCTTTATTTCTCTTTATATGTCATTTAGCTCAATAAATCTGTATGAAAAATTACTTGACGATGTTTAAGTAAAGATTCTTTCTAAGTACGTGTTCATTTTGCAGAAATTCTGGCCAAGTATCTTCCGATCTGTTCCTTCATAGGAGAGATAATACAGTCAGGATATGCCAGCTCATCTTGCATAGTCCAGTTATTTTTTTCCCTTCATTCTTGCATGTTTCAGTTTTACCATTGCTCCCACGGGTCATAAAAAAACAATACATAAAGCAAATATATGCAGCATATTTTGAAAAATAACAAGCTGTATCCTTTACAGGAAATGTGGGTTGAGGCATACTACACAAACTTTTGTCATGTCCTTTAATCTCACTTAACAGGGACATAGTTCAGCCATGCTGGTTTCTTCAGAGCATGTGCTGATAAGATTTAATTAATAAATCAGATTTCAGATTCTGCGACTGATAGAATGTTCAACAGCGAAGTCATTTTGACCGAGCCGCTTTTCAACATACTATCCTTCTGCTGAAAGATCCCCCAATGAATCCAGTATTTGTCTCCAGCACTGAGGAGGGCAATGACCTACTGTAAACAGCACGGCCTGGCAGTCAGAGCTTGTCATCGCTACGTTACTGCCACAGCAGCTCATTCCTAACCTTGCTGAATAAACACAGGTATTAAATCATTCAGCTGATGGGAAAAAAAAAAAATCAGATTCCATTCAAACCCATGTATTACCGTGTTTCTAGACTTCACTTTTTGAGTAGTGTGTTTAAACAAAACCCTGGCTCCTAGGAGCTGGAAGCACAAGCTAAGGCTATATGCCTTAGTACAGAAATTTTCCAGCTATTCCAGCACAACAGCACTGTCAGCTTAGTGCACTTTTGAAACCCGCTATGAAGTGACTATGAAAGTAATGAGAACCAAGCAGAGTGTTCTGGATCTGGAGGAGCTTCTCTGGGTGAAACCGCCAGCAAAAGGAAACCTTCAGTGACTGAGAAGGAGGGCAGGATGCAGAGACGAGGGTGGGATGCAAAGACAAGGGTGGGATGCGAAGATGAGGGTGGGATAAGGGCCTGAGCAGACATGCAGCTCAGGTGAAAGAGGTCTTTCACCAAACACCAGTCACATCCTTCGTCTCAGCACACACACACAACCTTGCCTCTTCACAGTGGATCTGTAGGCCCTTTCAGTGTCTGAGAGCCACCAGATACCTACCACGTGGACTAAATTAAAAAACGTCTCTGCAGGAAAGTAACAGTGTGCTTCAGAGCTTTTCTGACTGTTGGCTTGAAAACATGCAATTGACCACAAAGCATCTTTTCTGTTGCGGACAGCTGAAGAACACGCAGAAATTCAGCATCTCTGCTATTGCAGCTACTGAGACCTGAAAAACGGGTTTATTACCAGTTCTACAGGTGTAGCAGAAGAACATGGATCTCATCTCCTCGGTTTCACTTGGTGGTGGTGCTCGCTGCTGGATCAGGCAGAGTTGTTCCCGTTACTGGTTCATTCTTCCTTTGCCCAGATCTGTCTCGCAGGCAGCGTTTGGGAAGAGCACCTGCCTCTCCAGTACCGTTTTGCATTGGCAGATCTCCAAGAACTTTACAAAAAGAAAAGAAATGGAAGGAATGAGGCAGATTTAGGGCAGTTGGCAGGGGCGGGCGGGTAGGGAAGCGCTGTGGATCAATGGACCATCCTCGAGAGGAGCAGGTGGAAGAGCTGTCGTGAAAACACAATGTGGTAGGTCCTGGAGGGATACCGAGGCTCCCTAAACCCTCTGTGGCAGGCCCTATGCTGAAACCTACCAAGCAGACCTGTTCTCATGCTGGTCCACCTACAGAGAATAAGCTACTGCTACAGGCAAACCCACGCCACTTCACGTGGCTGTGATTTCTATTGGGAACCTGAAGGTTTCAACCCCAGTGTGCCAATGTCACACAGGTATCACTACCACCCTCGCTTTGGGGTTGTTCTCCAATTTTTAAAGAAAACTACTTAAAAAAGCTACATTAAAAGAAAGCCATAAAATCAAGCAATGTAAGAATTACAGTTAGACTCTTTAATTAAACCCTTTTTTTTCCTTGCCTTATACAATCTTTAATTACATTCCACCAGCTAAACTGTAAGAAAAATGCTGCTGCTGACTTTTACTGGTAATTTACTGTAGAAAATAATGCACTAAACACAAATGACATGTTCAAGGTTTCAATATTACTGAAGTAACAATGCAATAAAATATTGTGGTGTTACCTGTCCACTCCTCATACTGTGCCTACTGTACAAGTTTTTTAGTGAACAGTATGGAAAGCCTGGTACTTTAAAGTATCTTTTGGCAAAAAAAAAAAGACTTTTAGTCGATGAGAAAAATCATGTCAGAAAAAAGCAAAGGGCGAGGACTAATTACTTTGCTTTCTCATCCCAGACATTCAGCTAGAGAAGAGAAGCTTTAGGAAACTCACACGATAAGTGTGAACTGAGCAGCTTGCATTGCAAAACTGAATTGTTAGTTTGTGCTCTTTGATGGCACCTTCCCAGTGTACACAGGGCCCTGATCCGTAAAAGCTCGTGCACAGCACATTTACCATCATAAGACTGTCCAAAAATGAGGAAATCCCAGTTCTTGCAATACAGTATTTCATCTTCTCCCCTCTTTTGTTTCTGTATTCACCTCTAGTCCAAATTTTAATTTGCTAGGAAATTATATGTTTAATATTTTCTGCTCTATTCCTGGCAGAAGGTGTAAAGAGCTACAGACATTTACTGTTCTCTCACAATATTACAAATACAACTTGTTTTAAATTGAAATAAATATGGAAGATCTTGTACCAGGAGAACTGCTGTCTGTATCCTAATTGTTTGCCTCTGAATATTAGATTTTTTTTTTGCTTTTTATTAATATTGAGCGGTATTAACTAAATTGTCCTGTTGCCTTTAGCAAGACAACTGAAGGAGAAAATTACTCTGATACCAGAATGGCAAAACTGGGCCCTTCGTTCTTTAAACAACAATTCAAAGTCACGTTGCCCTTCTTGTTGGCCTCCAGTACTAAAGATTTTCCTCATGCCTGGCTTCACTTTGACTTCGTGTCTAAGGTTTCAGCTAACGATGCTATCGGACAATAGCGGAACGCAATTCAAAACAACTACTGGAAAAATCCCTACCCTCTTCCAAAGCTGCCAGGTTAGGACAAATGAGGAGCTGTAATACCCACCGTGAAGCAAACACAGGCATTGAAGCTATCAGGCCTGTATCTGTATGTAGGTTTGCTCACTATACATTTACGGTTTTTTTTGTTTCACATACAAGTAGCAAACGGTTTGATAATATGGCCTGAAAACAGACAGAGCTTCTGCATGAGAACTTGCTATGGTCTTTTTAATTTTTTAAATTTTTTTCAACCACAGCATTACTCTGGAATTAATTGTCGCATTCTCCAAGGAAGATCACCAGAGACAGCAAGCATATACCGTCATGGTCAATACATCATATCTTGTCATTCTGTCAGAGAACTTAGGTCTTTGCTGTTAGCATCTGCTTCTTTTATTATGCTGTACAGAGATAAACCATGGCATTAATAATTACGGAGAGAGAAGAAGGTATCTGGTGACGGAGGATATTCTGGACATCCCTGTGAGGCACTAAACCATATCAGTTAAGAGGAATATTTTGTTATAGTTGAGATCTGAAGTCTAAAAGTCGTGTTTGATTAAATTGTAAAATAGTTATTTTCTAAGCTGTGTTAATTTTACTTTGAAGTCCAGAGCTGCAAAAATGCAAGACAATATTCCAGTTTCTCTGATCATCTGTTTTGAAGGTTAAATACTACATACCGCTCCCTAACTGTAACTCACATATGCATGATAGAAGTATCGAATTGGACATCTGCTGCTGTCCTCTTTACCAGCAAGGCCACTTCAAAAAGCTGTCTGCTGTGCTTTCAGAGAAACCCATCGCTGTGTTCCAGCACTGAAGACAACAGTGGAGGGCAAAGATCTAATTCCTCTTGCCCAAATGTTATATATTCATGTCTCCTGCAGATGAGAAACCATCATTTAAATGAAGAAGAAAACAAATTTTCTAACAGAGTATTTTTCTGAATTATACTTTCAATCAGAGATGAAGTGGCAGAACTGCCCAATCTTAGTATTATTTATTAAGCAGGTTCATTATGGTCATATCGATCAGCCAACGCACATCAGATCCTCTTGTGCTAGACATTATAAAACCAAGAGCTGTACTGAAAGTTGGAGTATGCAGAAAATCACTTTGTACCACTGAAATGTGTTGCTTGGAGGAGTGCCTAAATTTGTAACTTTTTTATTACAAACATTTTTGGAGTAAGAAAAATGGTGTAATACTAATTTCACCTGAAAGCTCAGACTATATAGGCCACACTGCTCAGAAATGGAACAACAGCCAGAACATGTTGCTTGTTTGTGACTGGAAACAGCCAGAGAAGAGGCAGAGACAAGCAAACACAGCTGTAAGGGAAGGGTGGAAAATGCCAGTCTGAGAGAAACTTGAGGACTCTTTCTTTCTGGTAGAAAACAGGCTGGAAGAAATATCAAAGAAGGTATGTTCTTCTACAAGGAACCAGAACTTTGTCAGTGCCACTCCCAACTCTACCCTTGACTTAGTTTTCTGGTGGAAATAATCTGTGAGGTCATGAGTATTGGCTCAAAAGGGATTTGAGCCACATTCCATGAGTTTGGATCAGAAGAGGCAAGAAGATATCACTGCGTTTGCCCTTAATGTTGCAGTGCGTTTGTCCTTAATTAAAAACTAAAACTTTTAAGTACTGCGCTTTAAGTGCAGTACTTAAAGGGGGCCTACAGGAAAGCTGGAGAGGGACTTTTTACAAGGGCGTGTAGTGATAGGACAAGGGGAAATGACTTTAAACTGAAAGAGGGGAGATTTAGATAGAGATAAGGAAGAAATTTTTCACTCAGAGGGTGGTGAGGCACTGGAACAGGTTGCCCAGAGAAGTTGTAGGTGCCCCATCCCTGGAAGTGTTCAAGGCCAGGTTGGATGAGGCTTTGGGCAACCTGGTGTAGTGGAACGTGTCCCTGCCAATGGCAGGGGGGTTGGAACTAGATGATCTTTGAGGTCCCTTCCAAACCAAACCATTCTGTGATTCTATGATTCTATGAAAATGACTGTGCTTTTTCTTCCTCCTAGCCTCCCACACAGCAGCTCTGCTGCAAATCAGACGCCATGTAGGGTAGGTACCTCTCCTTTCCAAATGTCATGTTTAATCTCCTCCTTCCCTTCTGCTCAGCTTCTCTTACAGTGCAATAAACTCCAGGCTTTGCCCACCAGTCTGTGTGTACACATTAGGTCCACAACCTCATCTGTAGTTCCGATGACCTCTGGGGAGAATATATCAACACTTTTTCATCTCACTACAGCAATGAAAGCGAGTAAAACACAGTTGTTTTGTCTTTGAGCAATGGGTTTGATGAGGAAGTTATCTGGGTAATTAAAAAAACCCCAAACCTCCCCAAGGACTCTGAATGGCTTCTCTATTAATCACTACAAGGACACCATTGACTTACTGTGTTTGTGAGAAACATGCCCGTAACAAAGTAGACACAATCTTTTTTCTAACTCAAAAAGCATTTGATTTGGCAGAGTCTAATAGCTTTCCCTCACAGATATTACAGTAATAAACCAACTGAAAAAAGTTAGTAAATATAACCCCATACATCTTAAATATACAACTGAACTTTCTACATTTACCCAGCTATTTTAAGTGTAAAACAGTAATGTTCACCTCTTCAAAGGTCAGCAAGATTGGGCAAACCCAGCCTTCTGATCGATCCATCTGGGCATTAAAGCCTGCTGAGAGCTCACCGTTGGTGGAGTTACCAGACGTCAGCCAAGCAGCAGTGCCCATCTCTGCTCTCAGCCCACAGCAAAAGTAAGATGTGATGCTAACTCAAACCTCTTCCACTGTGAAAGCTGCTTAGGAAATGTTTTTCTCACATTTGAAACAGTTTATGAGCAGGAACGTGGCCAATTACCACGGCTCAATCAGTAGCAGCTCATAAAGGCGTTGCAAACCACTTCTTTATCTTCTGTGACTGTTCAGACATCTTATTTTACCCGCATATAGGGAAGTTGGACGTGGGTTTTGCAGGAGGGATTTGTGGAGTATGGATCTGAGTGACTCCAAATTTTCTGCCCTGCTCTGCTGCTGAGATTTGGCTGAATCCTTAGATAACTATTCCGCGTATAAATACTAGATGTCATTGTTCCTTCAGCATCTCTTACATCTTGTCTGACTTGAGCTGTGGGTCGTTGGGGGCAGGACTGCCCTTGGCGAGACGTTTGTACCACAACGGCATGCCCAGGCTCTGACCCTGGACCTGTGCCCAGCTGTGACAGAAATACAAGCCTTACAGACAATAATAACACCCGAACTTCGGGGCTAAAAGCCTCAGACATCAGAAATGTACCAACTCGGCTCAGTAGGTCAGATCTTAATGGACAAACAGAAATGCAGTAAAAAAATCTAAGCTAAGGCTGTTTTGAGGTACACAGGAGAGGATGCTGGCACCAATGTGCTTATGCACTCATACTCACCTCTCAAGAGAAAAGGCTGAGAAAGAAGAACTTCCATGCTGCGTACAGGAGAAAAATCCAAGTTCAGCCAAATCTATTTTTTGTTAATTGTAATATTGATGACTCTCCCACGGCCACAAGACACAGTATATGGCATACAAGCTGGAATTAGCCTTTGTTATTCTTATATCTATGGCGTGGGACTCCTACTATGGGAATCCTCATCAAAGGACAAGGCAATCCTCCCAGGCAGGAGGAAGCCCGTGTGGGCTAACCACCAGCATGCTCTTGCTGCCAGTGTTCAAACTCAGCAGCAAGCAACTGCAGACTACTTGTCTGCCACCATTAGTCACTATGGATTAAGAGCAAATGTATAAAGAAAACGTAACGGAACAGGTAGAAGTAAGTGGAAAGTGGGATAAAATGCAACAGGGCTTTGCCAAAGGTAAATCTTGCAAGGAATACCAAGTACCCTCTGTGAGAAGTAAGGTTCCTCAGTAAGAAGGCAGGAGATCCAGCAGGACTAGACCTCGGTCAGCATTTGGTACGCAATTTCACGGAAAGCTGTTACAGGGGTTGGTGAGGTGCCACAGTGTGGGTAAGAAAAAGGCTAAAGGGAGATGCTGCAGAAGCAACACTCCCAAGTGGAAGGAAGCTCCACAAGGATCAGGCATCACACCTACCTAAAGTTTAACAGGTTCGTCCACAAACTCGTCACTAAATTCTGGGGCATACTGGTAAAATTTCCTGATGGTGGGGCTGAGAGACATAGCCAATAGAAAGAAGGACCAGGATAGGCTAAAAAAGTTTGCCTGAACTTGTGGACTGGAATAACGTTACAGACAACAAGGTTATGTATTTTGAGGGTAAACAATAAATACACCCAGTTTTGGGTGAGTTATTGGGTAGGACTGAGTGGAGTATAAACGTCACTAAATGTATGGTCACCATAACACAGGTAAGACCCCAAGAAGCTGGCTTTCATCTCTGAATTATTATTTTTCAATTCCTTCTGCTCACTCCTTGGGTATGTAAGGCACTTGGCACTCCTTAAACTCCAAAACTGATGAAGACTAATCAGAGGAGACAACAATTAGAGACAACGCTCCTCAGTGTACGAGCCTGCTCCGGCCTCTACCAGCTGCTTCTCTCTCCAGATCCCAGCCGGGATGTCCCTCTGCTTTTTCCGCAAGCCCTTTTTGCCTTCTACCCCTCCCACCTCACCAAAGCGCACCCGTGGAGGCAGGGCCGCGGTGCTGCCGGGGGCCAGCAGGCCCTGCCCGCCCGGGGGCACCCGGGCCGACCGCGCCGCTGAGGTGACACCGGCCAACGCGCGGCGCGGCCCGCGCGGCCTGGCAGGGACGCGCCGCAGCGCTACCCCGCTCCTTCCCGCGCCGCAGGCCGGAGCCTTGCGAGTCGACGCCGCCTCTCACAGCACCAGCACCGGCACTGGCCCCGCTGCGGCGGCGGCGAAGCCCCCGCGGCCGCTACCGGCCGGCGGCCGCCCCGGCTCCGCGCGCCGCGCGGTGGGGAGGCGGGCCTGCCCGCCGCTCCCCGCCCCATTGGCTCACCCTGGGGGACTCTCCGAGCTCCCCGGCGCCTCATTGGCCGCGGCTGCCCCTTTCCCCCTGAGCTAATTGGTGGAGCGGGACGGGATCCCCTCCGGCGGGGCGGGGGGGGGCGGCGCCCGGGCGCCGGGCGGGGGCGGCCGCGGGCGGTCGGTCACCTGCAGCCGGGGCGGCCGCCGCTCCGCCGGCCCCGCCGCGGCGGGAAGGGCGGCCCCGCCGGAGGGAGGCGGCGCCGCGGGGCCCGCGGCCGTCAGGGGGAACGGCCGGGGAAAGCGGAGAAACAAAGAACATGGCGAGGGGAGGAGGAGCCTGCGCCCCCTCCCCCGCCGGGAAGGGCGCTCAGGGGGCGGACAATGCCCGCCCCGGCCCCGGCCGTGCCCGGGGGCGGCTCGCCTCCTCCCGCCCCCTTTCCCCGCCCCTGTGGCAGGGCCCGGCGGGGCGCCGGGCCCGGACCCCGCCTCGCGGGACGGGCTGGAGGCGGCGGCCGGGAGCGGGCCCGCTGCCTGCCGCAAGTTTCGCCCGGAGTGGGAAAGTTGGGCGCGGCGCCGCGGCCCAGCGGGACACGGCCAGGTAAGGAGCGGGCGCGGCGGCCGGCGGGCCCCGGGGCAGGCCCCCGGCGTGTGGCCAGCGGAGCGCGGGCGGGCCGGGGCACCTGCGGGAGCCGGGCCGGGCTGCCCGCTCCGCCCGCCGCTGCCAGGCGGTTCCCGCGGGCGAGGCGGGCGCCGCCCGGGGCCGCAGGTGCGACGGGACGGGCGGGACCGAGCTCCCGCAGCTGTCGGGCGGGATCCCGGGGAGCCGCGTGGGGGTTAGGCATCCCCCGGGTCTGGGAGCTTTGTAGAAACTTTGAACATCGCCCGCCCCGGCCCCTGCCTGTGGCAGAACGGCCGCCGTGCCGCTGCCCGAAACCTGGCGGGGACTGTCCTCCGGCTGCCGGTGCCGGCACGGATACCTCCTGAGATCGCTGGGAGTTACAAACCTACCTGTGGAGAGGTGCTGGGACCGCTGCTCCTCTCCTGCGGAAGGAAAACTCTCCAGCCCGTTTTCTCCTCGCAGCCGCCCAGGGTGCGACTCTCTGCTGGTCTTTCTCAGCCCTCAAATTATTTTTCAGCTCTGCTCTTGAATAAATAGTGCTCGTGTCATAACGATTAAAGTAGCGTTGTGAGGCCTTGCTCAGGATTTTGATCCTTTCACTTTGTACTCGGATGGAGACTTATTTTTTAAAAAACTAACTAATGGTTTGAGCATCCGGTTTGAGAGGTGATTTTAAATGGATCTGTGCTCAGCGTTCAGCTTTTCAGCATCGGTTTCAAGATGTCTTGAGCTAGTTACTTAAATTTGTTTTTCCAGAAATGTTTAGAAGTGGAAAGATATATTGCTGGTCTGACTAAAACAATGATTAATGCGTTCATAATTAATTCTGCTACAGTCCCCTCCGCCCCTTCCTCCGTCAGTTTTACATCCAGGCAGCTCAACTGCACATCAAGAGCCTCTTCTCATTTTCATGTAGTAAATTATTAGACTTTCAAACTATTCTTTCTCTTTTTCTTCTCCTTTCACTCCCGCCCTGAACAGTTGAAATTTTGGGAAGAGGGAATAGAGTGTCTCCGTATATTTGGATAGGCACAAGTAATAAAAGACAGTTAAGCAATAGGAGAGCCAGGAGCATAAATAGCCGTTATTTTCTATCAAAGGTTAATTAGTTATCATCTTTATATCTGCACATGTAAGTACAGGATGGGTAGAATTTGAAGGTGAAAGTGGTACAGCAGCTTTGGAAGTTACTGTTACACATCTCCCCAACTTAAGAAGAATATCTCTTTAAAATGTGTTGACATTTAATTGACCTTTGAAAGTTCATTCTGTTAATCATACTCAAAGCTCTAAAGCTATGGTTGACTGATCTGGTGCTCGTACATTCAGCCGTGCTCAGCATATAAATTCTGCAGCATAATTGCCACTTATTGAGCAAGAGTTTCTTTTCTTCTCCGAAAATGAGAAAGTTTTCCTTTGCCTCTGGCTGGGTGCTACGGGTAGAGTTGTGAATCCAAATGCTTTCCTGCCATCAGTTGTTGTGGCGGGCGTGGCCTCCAGCCAGGCAAGAAATTCCTTTGCTGAAACTGTTTTTCTCCTTCCTGAGGCCGCACATAGGGCAAGGTAACCTTGAAGGTTACTTCTGTGTCTACTGCGAGTCACAATACAATGGCTTGCCTCTTTATTTTTTGTTTCTTTTCTTTTTCTTTTAAGCTTTTCGAAACTCCAGCTGTTTGGATGGAGAAGGCAGAGTTTAAATAGGTTGATTGCAGAAGATACCACCCTCCCCCTCAAAAAAAAAAAAAGCTCTCGAGGTCAAACCTAATACACCTGTGATAAAATGTGTGCTACCTGCTTTATGGCTGTTGTCTGTAGCTTTGTTGTAACCAAAACTCATATAGATAATGAGAATAGAAGCGTTATGTATGAGGCTGCTATCAAAAGATCTGGGTAAAGATGAATGTTATGTTCACTTTCTCAAGGATCGGGTTCCTGGTGAGGTTAATATCACTGGCAGTATTTTTCATGTGTTGAGACCTCTTGTGTCATATGTTGAATTTATAAGTCTGTTTGCTCACGTGAACTAAGGGAAATACTAAATGTTAAATGCAGCGTCTGTGATTCCTAACAGATGAATAGCTCTTTGCTGTTACCATTGAAAACTAATTAATAGCTCTTACTCTTAATTATAAATCCACTTATAAAGTTAGAGCCCTGACAGTGCTGCTGTACTTTTCTAAGCTGTTTTCTCAATGCTGCTTTTGTAGCCGGAATCCCCTTCCCTAACCATGAAGTCAGATGTGGTGTTCAAGCTGCTTTTGCAGCTGAGTAAGTGCCCTGCCGCTGCGGAGGGTTAGAAGGTCCTAAACCCTGGGGAGGGGGGTCATCTGGGGGAGCGTTTTCGTGGGGGCTGCCTCCACCAATGTGGAAGTGCTTTTGAATACTAAAAATAGATCCTGTGGTTGAGTTTTGTTTGTTTTGGGACAATAGATACAAGTGCTGCACGTGATTCGTTTCACTGGCTCTTTAGAAAGCTGAGCGAAGATAAATATGCCAACAGCATGTCTGCACTTTCCGTACGGTTGACAGAGGAGGAGGCAAAAACCCAAGGTAGCTTAAGGGCTGGAGCTGCTCTGATGCCCAGTAGCCCAGAGTTGACACCCGCTCCATCTATATGACCTGCAGGGAAAGGTCTGGCCACCTCAGAGGACAATGAGCAGAGTGCCTCCGCTGACCGGCGGGACATGTAGAGAGAGACCTGCCATGCAGTTTAGCTTTTATAAGGGCTGTGGCAGTGGACCTAGCTGGGTGAAGGTGTCCATCCATTTTTTGCACTTGCAGTCCTGGGACGAGATGCCTAAGCAGGGTCCCCTTTTCCAAAGGCTCTTCTTTAGGTCATTTTGCTGATGCGGAGGAATGATTTGAATGTGTCGCTCTCCTGGGTGGCAGGAGCTCCTGGGCTGAGCCTCTCCTGTTGAAATCGCTGGACGAAGCATGGATGGCATCACCATAAGGGCACAGGTGTTCAACTGGGGTAATGAAAGCCAAGTTTTGGTTTATGGGCTGAGACAGACCAGGGGGAATTTAAACCTGAGCTCTTCTTGTACGGGTGCTTATATTGTACAAAAAGGTTTCTGGTGCAGCCGATCCATTCCCAAACTCCTGATTTTATTTTTGAGCAAGGGATTCAAGCACTCTGTGGAGATTTAGATGTGCAGTACTGATTCAAGCAATATTTTGAAGTCTTCAATGTCGGTACTCGTACCCACTGGCAGAAAGTTGTGTGCTTGAAGGGTAGTAGCAGGTGAGCCATGGATGTTTAAAGCTTTGTTCATATCTAGAACTCTTTCAGGCACCTAAACCCTTCAGGGTTAAGAGGAAGAGTCTTATGAAGTTGGTGGTTGATGTTCTTTGTATCTGCATTCCTAGATTACTCTTAGGAGGATAATGTAAAGTCATTCACTGAAGATTATGGCATGCATGAAAGGAATGTAACATCGGGCCATAAATTAACAGAAACAGGAAAAGCTCATTCTCAACACTGATTTGTTAATCCAACTGTTGGCATATATAACCCTTTGCACTGAGAACTTGTACTGCATAAATGTACCTCTTATTATAACAGAACCTACCACAGGAAGTACGTTTTGCACAGAATTCTACTTTAAATCCAGGTGCATAGAAAAGAAGTTATACATTATTCTCTAAGACTGTTTTGCCTGTAGCACTTCATGTTGAATAAAACAGGACGATACCGTGGTCTTGATCACCACTAGTCCAGCAGATGCCTTTCCTCTGTAACCATTTGAAATTTAAAAGAAGCACGAGTTGGAGTACAAACATAGACCGATTTAGTTGCATTTTAACATGCTTGTCGGTCAAGGTGAGCCCAAGCCATCCTAATGTGACATGCTTGACATAATCCGAGGGGAATTAGTTATTAATACATTTGAAAAATAAAGTCTGGTCTTGCTTCAGTGTTTTTCTTCAATGACGTGTTCAAAATGAAAACTTTTGTGGCAAGTTGGTTATAAACTTTCTGTGAGTCTAAGCAACTGAGAGCTGTTCTTGGAGCTGTCAAGTTATGTTCTAATAGCTCTAATTTTTAGCTGACTACAAAAGCTATGTTTATCCACTGGGGATTTTCTTTGCTGATGAACATCAGAAAAGTTTTCTGGATAGGAAACCATTTCATAGGTGTCCTCCTGTTCCATTTTCTGTTCCTTTTCTGTAACTTCTGGGCAATTATTTCTGCTGATGGGGAACAAAACACAGTTACATCACTTGTTTGCATCTGTACAAGGCTGTGTGGGGCTAGCACTTGAAGTAATTCTTTGTGACTTATACTGGAGATTTTGGGATGAAGGTGAGGAAGGAGGATAATTTTAAGTTCCCAACACGTGAAGCTAACAGTAGGGTTTCTTCTGTCTTTGTGCCCTCTTCCTACCTGTCCCTAGTCTCTCGCATGCAGCTGTGTTTTAGCCGTTCCACACTGGGGCTAATTCCGCTTTTTCATCTCACAGGACTTTCTGGAGTGTGTGCCCTTTGGCATGTCAGTGTTGATTTCTGTGTAGTAGTTTCTTGAGCAGTTTGGTGTTTCCACAGTGGCTTAGCTAGGACATTTATGCTGGTGAGCCCTCTCCCTTTCCTTAGGTGGTCAGTCGAATGCTTTCTTCTCTCTTTGTGTAGGACTGAATTGTTTTTTTTCTTTAGCTTGGTGGATGTTTTTCTCATGTGCGTATTAGTCTCTCCTTGCTTCTGCTTCTGGAAAGCTGGGAGGAAAGACCTTTTCACGCTGATGAGAAAACAGGTTAAGAGAAATTTGAAAGTGTAACATTAACAGGATTCAGGTTCATGGCCCTGTCAGTATGATGTCAGCATTTTATCCGATAGGTCAGGGTATTTCATTACAAACTGTAGGAACACGCAAGTGTTTAACTACCTTGAGGCTGATGTTCAGCCTCATTCTGTTCCCTTATGCCATAAGCCTGGTCATACCCGGGGAAAGGGCAGGCTGTTGGAAATAAATAAAGAATGAGAGTTGAGTAGGTGTGTTGCCCCGATCTGTATGTGTGCAAAGGTTAATACATTTGCTGCACATGAACTCTAGTTTTGTTCTTTAAATGTTCCCATTATGTTTTACTTGCGTAGTGCTGTGAAGAAACAAGTGTTTTCTAAATTGCTTTAGCACATGGTGGTGTTAACATTGCTTTCTGCACACTGCTAGTGGGTGTGTTGCTTAACGCAGTACCCTGAAGTTCTTGTGCGTCTAGCACTAAGTTCTGGTAACATTCAAGTACCTTTGGGACAGTAGTCATCAATGCATTGCACAACCTCATGGGTACAACTGAAGCCTTGCAGACTCTTCTGCAGTGTCTGGGGCACTTCACTGTGGAGCACACTAAGTACAAACAGTCTTGTGGTCAGAGGCTGTATTTGTTTTCATCTACTGGAGATGAAGGACAGACGTTATGATTGTGCAAATTATTCTGAAAGTCTTTATGACCCGGTTGTGTGTTCGAGCTCTATGCAAGAGGAGTGATGGGAAGAGGAAAAACGACCTTCCCTGTATGTGCAAGGGAGTTGGGATGAGTGCTTTGTCCTGGCTATGGGCAAGTAGAGCTGGTTCTTGCCTTCATTACCTAACCCTGAAATCAGGAATATGAAGGTAAACTTACAGTATGTGAGGTGTGGGTCACTGGACCAACACAGGGATCAGAGTTCAAGTTCCTGCTTTTCTTGATGAGTACAGCAGAGTGTAAAATACATTCCCTAGAGATGTGACCTCAGAGCAAATTACAGGTCCTGAATAAAGGACACAAGAAATGTGAGTTAGGAGACCGTTTGCAAAATACAGGATGGAAGCATTCTGGAAGTTCTTGTGGAATGTTGAGGCAGACTTTTGTGTTTGAAGATGGTGCTGGTCAGCCCAAACATATGTTTGCTCCAGTGTGCAGTGATCTTGGACATGGACCACCTGCTGCCTGTAGCATGTCCCCTGTGCCAGAGGCTTGTTCTCACTGCAGCTGGATTTCACCTTCCCCTTGGATATGGACTATAAAGCTGAATAAGTTGTGTACTATAGGTAGTTTGTTCACCCTGTGAAATCTAAATAAATGTTCTTTGTTAAGCTCGGGATCTGGTATGTTACGCTCTCTTGGGTAATGCTTCTCCCAAATAACTGTGAGGAGGAGTTATTGCCTTTGGGGGCTATTTTCTTGTCCAATATACACTCTTTAGTCTTGTGTTGATCCCGTACATGGTCTTTGTATTTATTTGAAATAGAAAACCACCAACTTATGTGTTCTGCATTGGGAACTGACACAGCGATGTGTACTTATGTACAGCTTCAGGCCCCTCTCCTGCTCTGCTCCACGGTGGAACAGGAACTGGCATGGCGCTTGGCTCTGCCAACGAGTGACGCTCTGAACCACCCGGGCATCACCCGCCACTGCCAGCTGATACGAAAGGACAGTTGAGCCTATTGCACCTTCCTTTCTGGCCGGTACTTAAGGTCTGCGGGCTTCACAGTGATGCCCTGGTGACAGTGAAATGCAGAGCAGTAAACACCACAATACTGTTCACTGATTCTATAGCAGAGCGCAAGTATCGTGGATAACCTCCTTAGCCTCTGCTTGTTGCTGGAGCTGGTTGGTTGACAGAGATGATGTGTTTATCAAAGGCATCTTAATTTCGTGTGGTCACGTACAAAACTGGTTCAAGTACCTTCGGAAGGTGTCAGGAGTGCAATTCGATAAAAAGTACATTTTGAGTATATACATTTCAGTTAATAAGCCCTACTTAGTGCATTTCTTTTGCTTTTGTAGTGTGCTTATAACTGAAATTTCAGAACTGTCATGCATATTCTTCTTCTTGTACAGATTGGTTTACTTTAGTTGCCCTTATTGTGTTGTTTCCATGCTCCTCTCTTCTCAATCTCAATTTCTCTATTTCTTTGATTTTCACCTAATAAGCCGGTTCTGTCTTGTGTGTCTGTCGGTCCATCTGCAAGGGAGTTCTCTATATCCCTTTTCCTCCAGAATGATTGCCTGAATAAATTCCTTCTCTGTCTTAAAGGCTTAACTACCAGGACTCTGGGGATTTTGCTTTTCTGAAGTGATGCTCAATCTCAGATTTATTGTATAGTTGGTTTTGGTTGTGCAATCTATATGTTTCTTAAGATAATAAGTAAGAGAAGTCATTATGTCTATCTCTGGTGGGAAATTTAACTGCTTCAGTATAGGTGCTGAATGCTTAACGCTGCCTTAGTGGTTAACCTTTACCTCTTCCAATTGGGAGTCAGCTGGGATCAGGAGTAATGTGTCACTTCAAACACATTCTAAGTTTTAAATGAATATACCAGAAGAGGACATGGTTTTAATAATGGCTGTTAAAAGCTATCTGACTTCTTGCAGACAATCCTAATAATGAGAACTATGTGATCTGAACTTCTGGAATTACAGTAACTTCTGTTCATGTGTGTGTGATACAGATTCCTGGAAAACTGAGGAGCAGTCTTTGGCAGCCGAAGAATGCAGTTCTCCCTAGAGGTGTGGATATCTCGCATGAATGGAACTGAAGTAGGATCAGCTGGTGTCCAAGAAGTAAGTTCCTGTTTTTTCTCCAGATACGTTTCTACTGAGGTGTACCGTAGTATTCGTTCACCTAAACAGATTAAAAGCTGTTTAAAATCCCTAATGATTAGACATTGGGAGGAGACTCTTGGGAAGAGGCTCAAGAAAATGCACTACGTTGTTCATATTTTTACCAATAGTTTTGACATCTTGTTCCCAAACGTTTGGATGTTCTGTATCTCATTTGGTGCGCAATTTCAACTGCTTGTCTGCAACTGCCTGCTCAGCACAGGAGGAGCCTGCTTCAGGCACTTCAGAGTGAGTTCAAATGCAGTTGGCACAATGAGATTCACCGATGACAGTTGGAGATACTCGTGCTGCATCATAACAGCTGTGAACTTGAGTTCACATGAGTAATATGTGCTTAATCTTCTTGTGCTGTCACTAACAGGAAGAGGAGGAATCGTTTTTTCCCAGATTTAATGATGATCTTAAGGTTTTTGACAAGCGAATTTGAAAACGTATGCTACAAAGCAAGTTAGGAAACAATTGCCAAGGGTTAAGGTTTTTTCAAGTTCTATGCAGCTTTGAATTTGCATTTTTGTCTGTTGGTATTCCAGTGTTATTCTAATATGATTAAAAACTAATTTACCTGTCTGAGATTGCATATCACTTCATCTGTATGGAAGGTGATGGAAAATGTAGAGGCCCTGTTTTTGAATTCTAGCAGCACTTGCAAAATGTTGCATTAGTTGCTTTTTTTTTTTGTTTGTGGGGTTTTGTGTTTTTTTTTTCTTTATCACCAATAATACATTCATCTGGCTTGGAAATTTCAGAAGAGTGAGAGAAAAAAGTCTTGTTTGGTTTTTAACTGAATGATGTTTAAAAAAAGTGTCATCAGTTTTCTCCTTCTGTGACGTGAGCTGTAAATTCATGAAGACATTGAAAAGTTAGAACGTTGTTTTTTCTTACCTGTATTTGTTCAAAACCTTATCAAGATCAGCGTGTATGAAGCCCTGTTGAAGGCACTTTCTGCCTGAACACCTCTATAAGAATACTGTATAAATTAAAAACCAGAGCAGTAGAGGTAACTGATTGTGTTCTCTTGCCTAACAGTCCATACTGTGTGATAAAATGCCTCGCAGTTTTAGATTGACCATGCCTTGACTTTTATATAGATATAGTCTGTTTCATGTCTTAAAAGTGGAAAGGAAGCCATACATGGAGTGGAATTGCACGTTGTTGCTGACATAATGTCCTTCATCTAATTAATTCAAAGTAGTAGGATTTTATAATCTCCCTGCTTTTCCCCCCTTTAAGTTGTAGATATTAGGCTGGTACACTTGCAAATGAAAGGTTAATGTCTGTTTCATGACCAGGTGTAGTTAAGCTGAAATATTTTCATTCTGCAATCAGTGATTTGTGTCTAAGGATTTTTTTTTTTTTTTTTTTTTTTATTTTACAGTCCATATAGATTGTCTTGCAAGGTGACTGTGTTTTTCTTAGCTGGCTTGTGGAACTTGCCAGAAGAGGAACTCTTTTTTTCCTTTTTTTCAAGTGTCATTATAGGAAATACATTTTCTTACCCTCCTGTCCTTCAGTAGACCTCACGCCGGGATGTCAGTCCCTTCTTGTATTGGCAACTTTGTGAAGTTGGGCACCTTACTGAGAGTTTCATAGCTTGTCATGGTAGCTCTGCTAAGGAGAGGGCAAGTGGATCCCGTGGCTCTGGTGTGGTATATAGATGCCAAGTGCTAGGAATTCCTGGAATGTAGAGTTGTGCAGCACTGATAAAGTTTGCTTTGTTTCCTCAGTGACTTGACCCATTGAGAAAATGTGGTTCCCTAGGAAGCTTTAATAGCTCAAAGTTAGTATTGAATAAAGGGAAAGGCCCCAACATAATTCTGCTTGTTTTCACCTGCTGCCTGAAAGATTAATTTTCTGAACCTTAGTATAGAAAATACAACCCTGAGTTTTCAAAGTGATTTATAGAGATCCTTCACACTTATCAGTTTGAGTAAATACGCCGCTGGCTTCTGCATTCCAGCTATGGTCTTTTCATAGCCTACTCGGTTTACAGTGCAGTAATTTCATTTAGGGGCAAGAAAGTTTCAAGAGAAAAACACCTTCTAATTAGAGTGCTATAATCACTCTGCTTGCCTGCTGTGGTTTCATATGACTTCAGAAAAATAGTTGAGTGATTAATCTTTAATTTTCCCCATCATTAACTTAATAAGGAAACAGGAGGTAGAATGAAAAACAAACAGCAGAATGGTACAACCGGGACATTATTATGCCAAATCTTTTTGACTTTTTCATTTGGTGAGAAATGCCATTCTGCCAGCTACATGAAGTGCAGCAGCAAGTTTGCTTAGATAATTTGTAGAAATCTTCTAACAGGTTTGAACTTTATTGAAGCCTTTGCAGAGCTTGCTACACGACTTCCTCTGTCTTCCTCACAATCCCCTGTGGGTTGGGAGGGGTTTTTTCCACAGTTTTATTTGGAAGCAAATGTTGCAATATGTTCTAATATCACATAATTCCCTCGCATCCACTTTTCTGTGGGGAAGAAAGCCTTCCCAGACACTAGCGAAATACCCTTAGAAAGAGTTTGGTTCTATTTTCGTGCCGGTTGCTATCTTTAGTCAGTGTGCTGATAAGCAAACTTAGTTGTGGAATAGTGCAGTTTTTGTAATGAATGTGACAGGATTGCTCTAGTCTCTGGGAGAACAAAACAAACGCAACAGTGGAAGCAAGTTGCTCTTTTCATATGTCTTTGTTTTAATTCTTACCGGATGTAAAATAGGCAACATAGTTCTAGAAGTGTAATGCTTGAAAAGAAAGTACACCTGACTGTTTGCAAATATTCCTCTGGAAGTCGTACTTTATTTAATTTGTAAATACTTAGGAAAACAGTCCCGCGTACATCTGTGGGCAGCACACAGCAACAGAAGTTGTAGAGATCTTAACTAACCTGCTTGGAGGCCTCTGCATGTTAATAATATAAACTAAAGAGCTGAGGAATGTGTATTGCTGTTGACAGTGAGCGACTGTAAACATCCTCGACTGGAAGCTGTGAAGCAGCAGATGGGGCTTTCAGTCGGATGTTTGCAGCTGCCAACTGCCACAGACGTCAAGAAATGTTTGACACCTAAAGCATAGTTGTCTCTTTAGAACTTCTATTCTATTTGCTTTATCACAGACATGAATTCAGACCAAACTTTTCTGTGTACGGCTTAATCTTTCTTCTGATGTCTGTGTCTGAGTATCTAGAAGTCATCCAATCTCTGGTAGAAAAAAGAGCAAAATTGGTGTCAATTAGGTTGTATTTTTAACTGTAAACTCAATTCTGAGTTTTCAGAGGTGAGTGTCCGTGCAGCTTGCTTGGCTGTACAGGTTGCTTGGCTTTGTTTCTAGACTCCGCTTCAAAGTTTTTACAAGATTATCACACATGTCTCTGCGATGGTTCATTTAGAATTTGAAATCCTAAGCCTTGTAGGAAGCAATCACTTACAAGAGTTCTGGAAACTAGAAATGCACCAATTATAGCAACTGTGGAAAAAAATTTATAAAAAAAGTTTTTCCTGGAAGAGGCCCAACCCAGCAAAATAACGGGGAGGTCAGGGAGATTTTATGTGACCGAGTTCACCTCTGACGTATCACAGCATCTCAGCTGTTTGAGGTTCAGTGATCCTCCCCCTTCTCCCTTTCCTTTCATTCTCCTTCCCTTCTCCCTTTCAAGAAAAAAAAAAAGAGGAGGAAGTGCTGAAAGCTGATTCATGCTTTTCTAGAAGTCAGTTGTTGAGACAATTTCAAGACTTCAGTCCTGCCAACTAGTTTTATGTGTGGGTGGACCCCTGTGTTTAAATATGACCCCAGGACACAGAGAACAGTTTATGTGATTGAGACGGTATTTAACGATGATTGTTACTGTACCAGAAAAAGATCAGCGAGGTTGTAGCTCATAACTGATGTAAATTGATACTGAAAGCGCTAGAGTATTCACTCTTGAGAGAAGATACTCATCTTGTTGGTATGTATGTTAAATATCTGCACCTTTGGTAAAGAGAGTTTTGTTGTTAACTTGTTTTTTCTTGTCATCAGAATTCTTCTTTCTCAAATATGTATGCATGTTCATATGAAAATATGAGGGGACATAATCTAAACATTAATTTGTCTCTTCACATTTCACGTAAGATATAGATAACCTCAGACTCTCTGGAGTTTTGGACTGTTTTTCAAGGAGCTAATGTCCTGGTCAGAGTCCTTATAAAGCAATATTGATATGTAGGTGGCTAAAGTGTTATCTGCAGTGTCAGGAAAGCATGCTCTATATTTGAGGAAACTTCACTAATCCATGCTTTGCAAATAGCTTTTGGTGTAGATTTGTACACTTGCCATAGATTCAGATTATGTTGTGTTTCAGTAGTGCTTGAAGGCTGCAGTTAGGGTTAGCACTGTACATCACCTTCCATGCTTCACCGTCTGTAGTAAGGTACAAGCTCTCTCAACGAGGGATTGCAATCTAATTCAAGACAGTGGCATCAAAGTGGAATCCAGCTGATGCGGGCAGGGGACAAACAGGAAGAGTGAGAGGAAAACCAGGAGGACAGGGATGGATTTAAGAGTAGCTGTGCGTGTGTGTAGGTGGCTTTGAGTTATTTGCTTAATTAAAATGGAGGAAGACAAAGACGTATCTTCTTAGCTTCATTTGTCTGGCTACAAATATCGTGGAAGATGATGGTTTGGTTGGATGGTATGTGGATTCGAAGTTAGGACAGATGCTGATGAAGCTGTGTTTTTAGGTTGATCTGTTTTTTTTCTAAGTACCGCTGAGGGAGCAGGAGAAACAGTGGTTTCCAAAAGCCTTTTCTTGCAAATCTAATACTCTGGAAAGCTTGCAGTGAACTCAGAAGAAGAAGAAGAGTCAATACGATTACAACATTTGACTTACAAGTATTGCAAACTTAGCGACGTACTGACCAAGTTCAAAGCAGAGGTAGATGTCAGAGGTAGGACTTACAGTCATTGTAGAAGTAGATGAATTTTCTGTGAGTGAGTTTTTCTATGGCAAAAGAGAAATGGGAATACTGACAGCAGTGAAGTTGTATTTGTAAATGATAGAGGTGGATGCTACTGTTGATGAAGTGGGACAATAATGAAGAGAGCTGTGATTCAATAAAAAGTTTTTAGACGAGTGCTTCCGCAACCTTTCTGGGCTTAAAACTGGCGTTATTGAGAACCCAGAGAACTTCCTAAGTGACCTTGTAATGAAATTCATGAAACTTGGACGTGCTTGAGAAACACAATCTAGGCAGAGGATTCTTGACATAGTCTCCTCATCTGGAAAGCTTCACTATATATTTGAAGAAGAGAATTGAGCAATAAGACAGAACTTGCATAGGCAGAGTATTTAATATCAAAAGCATTAAGGACCTCCTGTGAAGATTTACATATTGATAGTATTTGTCCTTCGGCAGGAAATTCTTTCAATACCCATTCTATTACTCTTCTTCCTGAATTACGTACCGTCTCAAAGTTTAGCGTGTTTCCTCTTGGAAAATGTAGTAGTATGTTGGGACTGTTTTCTTCAGCCTCTAATCTTACTACCTGCACAAGAGGAGTTTTCTTCCGGAACAACAGCTTCAGACACGTAACCTGCTCTTCTGCCAGCTACCTCTTAAAACCTGCTAGGGCTAAACTTCAGAAGAACGTTAGAGCAGTGGTCCTTAATTTCTGTCTGTGGTAGAAGCTGGCTCCTAGTTTTGTGTTACCCTAAATGCTGGTGTGTGTTGTCTTACCCCTGGTACTTGTTGAGGTCACTGTCTCACTTGGAAGGCAGGGTCTTGCCTTCAGGTTCTGGCTTCCAGATTTGGGCAGGATCTCTATTTCACTCCTCTACTGAGTTAATGGATGTATTCTTAAAAAAGCTGCTTCCCTCCCCAGCTCTGTTTGAAAGGGAAGAGCAATTCTTATCTGGGGGATCCTGGTTTTGACTCTGCAGAAGTTCTGTCTGCCGCCCAGAAAGGGGGGAAGGAGAAAGGGAAAGTCAAACAGCGCTACTTACCCGTGCGTGCTGTTTATGGAAGTCGTCTTTAAAATGACGGGACAGCTGTTGGAAAAGGCACCATCCATCTGCCTACATATGCACTTGTTATGAAGAGAATACAGTTGATGATGTGAATGGAAAGCTTTCAGTACTGAACTGCTGTTCCTACTCAAGCCACACTCAAGACCGTAAATTGTTCAGATATTTGCTTTAACTCTTTGCTTGAAAAGTGACAGTATTTAATAGCCACGCTTCTTGGGGAGTTTTCTTTGTTAATGGTATGTGAAATAGGCGTTGTACAATGTGCTTGTTTTGTTTAAAACCACAGTAAAAGAAGATGAACTAATCCTGTGGCTCTACAACAACTCTGAATTGGAAAGGAGAATTCTTTTGCTTACAGGCTGTGACAAGCACCCCTGGCTCCTGGATTCACTCTCCAGCTTGCCTAGGTTAGTGGAGCCAATGAAGTCACAGAATGTTAGGGATTGGAAGGGACCTCAAAGGATCATCTAGTGCAATCCCCCTGTCGGAGCAGGACCACCTAGATCAGATCACACAAGAACGCGTCCAGGCGGGTTTTGAACATCTCCAGAGAAGGAGACTCCACAACCTCTCTGGGCAGCCTGTTCAAGTGTTCTGTTACCCTTACTGTTACTTACCTTACTTGCCTTTTGAGATGAATTGGGCACATAACTTTTTTTTCCCTTTAAGCAGTAATTTATAGACCAAGATGCATGAAATAACTTCTTTTTTTTTTTTTTTGTACTGATATATACAGACTGTTCTGTTTTTTCCTAAAGCTTCAAACAGTTATTATGAAACAAATAAACGAACAAAGGATATGAGAAGGAAGCCACGTGCCGTGCAGTGACATAGTGTTTTTCCGGATGGTGGCTTGAGGCATCTTTTTAGCTGTGGATGTAAACGTAGCTTCTTTTATTTAACAATACTTCTAGTGATTTAATATGGAGAGCCAGCATTTTGCTCCCATTCAGACTTCCTGTCACTGGCACTTGATTTTTCTTGTGAGTAAATTGGAGATATTTTCAGTAACTTTGTCTTGTATTGCTGAAGATTTTTTCTTCCCCCCTTCCTTGTATGCCATTTGATTAAATACATTCCTTCTTTGATAATGCAGAGCACAGAAGATTAATTCCAGAGCTTCTGCCTATAACAAGGCAAGAATTTCAGTGGAAGAGAGGGATATTGCTTAGAGGTGGTGGTTTTTTTTTTTGCAGTATCATCTGGGCATCCAGGTGTATTTCAGTGAATAGTTGGTTTTTCAACGTCTGCCTGGAGTTCTGAACCGTTCTGTCCTCTTCATTGCATTTTTTTTTTTTTTTAAATTCTTGTCTTATGTGGGTGCAGAGGATTTGCTTTTAGCTCTCCAGGATGCTGTGCAGGGTTCTCTTGTCTCTGCTTTCACCAGATCACTCATCTCTTTGCCTTTCCCTGACTCACCTTTATTCATTAGATGCAAATTAAACTGCTTGCTTTTGTCTTCAAGGCCATCACAGCCTATACATGTATTGACTCCCACATCCAGTTGTCCTGTAATGCTATTCACCATTACTGGCTTGAATTTTTTCTATCTTTTTCAAACTTTTTTGCTTGACTTCAGAAATAAAAGGCTAATCAGTCAACAACCTTTCTAACTACTTCCTTGCAGTAAAAGCTTTGGGAAGAGTTTCTGCACTGTTCTGAAGGCCATAGGCTGTTAAGAGATCTTCTTACAATGTTTGTAGTACTTTTTCTTCCCCTTGCCCTCATCACCTTCTGTATGCTTTGAGAGTAGGATTAATGTTTTCTTATTGCAGTGTTGACTTTGCAGAGTTGATTGCCCTGTTTCTGATGTGTGCTGCCATTTCTGTAGAAGCTGTCTGCTTAATCCTGTGCAGAACATTTTACTTCCTCCAGAAAGGTTTTCACCATTCTGTATAGCAACATGTATATCCTTTATGTTCCGTTATATATATATATATTTTATGTATGTATATACGCTTGAAACTAATTGTACTAAGACAAGGCTGATATACTCTGCCTTCTAATTTACCTGTGTATATGTGTGTGTACATGTGTATACACGCACACACGTGTTTACATGTATTGGGGAAGGAGGAGAAGAAAGAGGCGAAGGAGGCTGTGCAACTGGCTCTGTTTTTTCCACCCATTGCCTGCAGATGTGCGTGCTGAGCAGAGTAAACCAGCCTTGTGTTCTGTAATTTCCTAATACAATTAGTTTCAAGCATTCTAGCTGTGTTTTAGTTATGACATTATTCCATGGAATATGTGCTCATCTGAAGTGCAAAAATGGCTGGTTTAAAAAAAAATAAAGCAACTGAATATTTAGTCTGCTTACATTAAGAACAAATGCTGCTATTCCTATAGAGCAAGGATCTTACTAGTATGTCAGCAGTTTAATGTATGGAGGCTAGAATGAGCTGTGAAGTTCCTCTGTTTTGATTAAAGCCTTAAAGCCTTTCTGCATATCTGATGCAATTCTGAGATTCATAGCAGTGATTAATTCTATAGCTATAAATGCTCATCATCAACATCCTGAAATGTTTTCAAAACATATGGAGGAGATTTTTAACTGCTTAAACTAAACAGTGGTGAAACAATGGAAAGCTTATGTGAGACGCATTTACAACAGCACTTACCGTCTCCTTGAAACCGTACCTGCTAGGAGGATTTTTGGTCTTTTGTATGAATATTGCTGTCCTTTGAGACACTCCAGCCAGTAACTGGAGCTTCTATGTAATGCAGTGAAAAGAAGGAAACTAGCTTAGGTCCTAGGCTTACAGGGCAAGACCCAGCAACACTGAAACGGTTCTGGAGGGTTGGCACCATGTCCTATCTGCTAAGCCGTGCTAAACCTTCTCCAGCTCTTCTCCAAGGAGTTTGCATGTACAGCAACATCTTAACGAATATTTCAAATACACAGGTCAGACCTCTTTGAAATGGCTGTATATATTCTGCAGAGCTTGTTAGATGAGGCCCAGGGCTGTGACCCTGCAGGTGTACAGCTCTGACCAAAGGTGGCTCTGGAAATGGTATAGCAGCCATCTGGCTGGTCACATAAATACAGATATCTGCAAATCAGCTGAGGACTTCTAAAATGGTTACTTGCTTATTTTCTGAGTGATTAAACTTCTTAACAAAGAAACAAATAGGAATTTGAATTCTGAAAGTAAATATGATGTTGTCTTAGCATAGAAAAACCACTAGAAACGCGATTTCTCTGTCCCACAGTGGGCTTCCGTGGTTATCGTTACTTTGGAATACTCTGGGAGATTCTAATTGTTCATGAATGTTGGTAAGAAATGCCTATGAAAAGGATTCATATTGCTGAACTTATGACAACTGTTAAATATGTCCGAGCTGGGCTGCTTTAGGCTTACATTAATGAAGGAGAGGCCCTTTTACATGACAATTTATATGATTTATTTTAAATATGTATTTAGGAATGGGATGACTTGTCTCCAGTTGCCATGCTTATTTCTCTCCTTTATCTTCAAAGGCAGCCTAGGATAACCAGCTCAGGTGAGGGTATCTTGGCTTATAAAAGTCCACATGTGGTCAGATGAATACAAGCTTTTTCTCTCAAAGCAGGAAATTCAAAAGGTAGAAAGCTTTTGAACAACACAAGGTGAAAGATGAAATATGAACAGAAAAAGTGGAGCACTTTGGAATGGCTTACAAAAATCTTACTAGTTGTAGAAGAATCCACAATCAAGGGAGATAGCAAAGATAAAATGGCTGAGAATAGAAGTGGAAACGGCTCTTAAAAATACTCTTTCCCTTCCTCCTGCCACCAGAAATCCCTAAATAGATGGCTGTCAGCTTTTATTCCATGAATATAAATTAGCAGATAATGAAGCAATGTATAAAATTAGGAAGAAAATGACATGGAGGGAGGGAGGACAGCTGGACAGTTGAAGAAAGAAAGATTTTATTTTATTTTTTATTAGAAACAAAAGTAACTTTAATGTTGGTGCACCATGACCAGATAGAAATCATAGAGCAGTGCTCAAAGACAAAAAATGCTCGGTCAGTTTGTCAGGTATGTGGTTAAAAACCTAGATTTTAATCAGATACAAATGTCAATGGCATTCTTTCCACTTTAGCAAGCCAGGAGGATGTTTAACAACAGCTATTAAAATATGACATAACTTAGAAGATGCCAATAACTTGTATCAAGGAGTTACAGAGGAGTAATATGAGAAACCGTGTGGATTGCTAATCTAAAATTAGAGTACTCCAGATTACAGATAGAAACTAAATTGTACCAGGGCTTAACTGGGTGAGTAGAGTGCATGACTGCTTATAGCTGTCAGCTTGACATGGTTTTGGACAGAAGCATGGAAATAGGATGTGGACCAAGGTAGGTGAGTGGAGTAAATCATACTGGGAAATGGAACTCGTCTACTGTGTCGTCTTTTTATTTTATTTCATTTCATGTTAAGTCAGGCAGATTAGTAGCCTCATACGAACACTAGCTTTTATGATATATTTTAGTATATTGGATTTGGCAACTCAAACCTCCTGATGGAAAAAACAAATAGTAAAAAGTCTAGATACGATGTATCAGAGGGATTAAAAAATGGTGAATAGATTTAAAACTATATTTATCCATAGAGAATTGTCACTGAGTGGTATGTTTCTCTGTGGTGGAGAGAGATAGGCATTGATTCTCTATCTTGCTTGGTTTATTTGGTTTTTTTTGTTGTTGGTGGTTTATCTAGAGGAAGCCAGAGGTATTCCTGTTAGCTTATAAGTGAACTAAATATTGGAAAGGTACAAAGAAGATGGGAACAGGTCGTATAGCAGTCTACTTGTGTCTCTTAGGAAACAAGTTGGTACTGTTCATCTTGAATGCATATATATACACATATATATATATACATATATACATATACACACATACACACACACATATAAAAATCAGTAATTTAGGGAATTTAGGGTATGTTTATGCTTGATTTTTCTCTTTATGAAATAGATTGAAGGAGTTGTAAGAATATGTGCTTTTAAAAGGCAAAAGAATTAGATGAAATGCTATGTCTCCAGGATGAATTTATATGATAATAATGAGGACTTGGAAAAATGACAGTATGTAAGCCTAGGTGGTATTTTGTACATTTTCTCTATCAGTACGTGCTTTGAGGATAATTGGACTGTGGCTATGACCTCATACGTAGCTTCTGTGTCAGAAAAGGGAAGGCAGGGTTGCTGGCCTATGGCAAGGCCGTGGGCAGTGTTAAGAGATAGGGGAAGAGAGGTGTAAGGAAGGAATGTGCTACTCAGAGAGGAAAAAAAAAAAAAAGAAAAATGAGAAAAAGCAAGCTAGTAAAGCTGAAAATGTGGCATGGACAAACATTGTAGAAACAGTGCCAAAACCTTGAAAACAGGCACTGTGGATAATGCTTTCAAAATACTTTGAATTTTTTTTTTTTTCCCCTACTCCAGGTTTTGAGTGGAGCAGTTGAGCACGACTCTGTCAGGCAAAATATGTTACCAGTGTACCTGTAACACATCAGATCAAAAGCATTCCTATGTGCCCCAGTGGCAAGGGTGGATGCAAGCACTGACCAGCCCTGTGGGGAGTGAGAGTGGGGACAACAGTGTAGGAGGGATCAGCCTTTAACGAAAGGTGTCCTAAAGGTCTATAACTTTGTTTTTGAGAGAGAAAGACTGAATGTTTACTGTCTTCTGAAAATCAGGCCTTTAGAATTTATCTCCATGCAGTCCACAAATAACAGCCAGTTTTGCCATAAAATGTAGTTGTGCTTTTTTGACTCCTAAAGAGCATCTTCAGGGTCATCTTATGGTTTGTGTTGAATGGTATTTTTGAAAATAGTACAAGTTGGCTATTTAAAAATAACATTTTTAAATGTTATATGAGAGTTCAGAGAGTTATCTGGTCTCAGACCTGAAGTAGCTGAGCTATGGGTTACTTCTAACACTTCAGGATACAACACCACTACGAACTGAGGTTAATAGATCAAATTCCTAAGTCAGTTGGTGTCTGATTCATCTTTTAAGTGTTGTTCCAGGTCTTCAAAGTAAGCCAAATTCTCTACAGCAACAAATGTTTCTACTTCTCCAAGCATACTGAACAAGTAAGTCCCACAAAATCCAAATGCAGTTTGGCAAGCCAGGATGCTGCTGGAAATACTTGCCAAAATTGCCTTGGCAAAAGCTCTTCTCTCTCTCTCTTCTCTTTCAGTAGTTTTGGAATGAAATCAGACAAGATCTCTCTCCATGGGAACCTTGTGACTCTTAAATATTCCTACTACTGGGTGGATTGTGTGTAATGAGTGCAGCTATTGAAGCACTGGGTGTAGGGTGGTTTCCTTGCACAGCATCCTTCGTCACTGAGCTATGAGGACTGGCTCATAGCTACAGTAGCAGAATCATTCAGATATTTGTTAAACAAATGAGAAATGAGAACCATGTGTGCTTGTAAATGTTACAATAAAGGTACAGTACTTCAAGCATTTAAAAGTTAGTAATTGTTCTGTCTAAATCTTGCCATGATAAAGGTCTGTAGACAGAATGCAGTCAGGAGGGTTTCTGGGTTAAAAGCCAGGAGATTAATGTTCTTACAGACAGACCCCAGAACGTGGAAGAACCAAATAGGAATGGAAAGAAGTCTATGCTAATACCCTCTATTGTTTTATTGTGAGTTTTTTCCTTCAAATTTTATGTGGTGCTGGTAGTAGCACAAATACAGATTGGATGCTACTGTTTCGGTTTTGACTCTTTGCTAGCAGTAGGGAGCAAATGGTTTGGGGCATTAGTTAAATTTTCCAGGTGTACATGGCAATAAGAAACTTTAAGGGAATGGAAAATAGCATTTTTACACTTTGTTCAAACAGTAAGCAAGTAATGAAAGAGAAATAGATGATGGCAAACAATAGCATTGAGGGCAGGGAATTAATAAATTGCAGTTTAAAGAGAGCAAGAAAGCTGCCATGGAATTTGATATCTGTCATAGGTCTTGTTTCTTCTCCTATTTATTTTTTTAATTGTGTATTCCTGACCTGACAGAGAGTGGAATATTCAAGCTGTAGCAGGATGCTGGTGTGGCCAGTAATAATGCCCAAGATGGATGTTCAAAGAAATTTGGATGCCAAAAGTTAGGCAGCATCTCCCTCTGGAGGTCTCTAAAGGCATCTCTGTCTGTACAGAGAATTTTGCATCGTTACGTTCCTAAACCTTGGAATTATCCTGGATACTTTAGTCGCTTCTACCCCACCCTGCATGTTCATTAAAAGCACAATATATGGCAGAACCAGAGTGGTCACTGACTGAAGGGGAGAACTAACCTGTTCTGTATGAGTGGGGTTTATGCAGCATACTAAAGAGAAGTCGATTAAAGCAGTTCATGCAGGCAGGTGATATAGAAGACTGGCAAAAAGGTTCTAGTCTAGTCTTCTGGCGAGTTAGTAATGAATCTAGGCAAGAAATTACCTTTGGCTGCTCCTTTAGAAGATGGGACCCTAAAGAAGAGACTGCAAAGGCCAAATCTCTTAGATAGCACCAAAACCCCAATAATGAATAGCCTAAGACTATTCTACAAGTGATAGCTATCATCTTGTCCATTGGCAAAAGAAAAAAGGATGCATTCTTTTCATGACTGATGAAGAACATTTCAGTTTTGTCCTTCTGCACCAGGTTTCTATGTGCTCTTGCTCTTCAGAGTCAGTGAAGATTTAGTTAGTAGAGTCAGTGGGGGCCTGGATAGCAGCCCTCTGGTCACCTGCCTAAACTTAGTGCCAATAAGGATCTCTAAAGCATTGGTAAAAACTGCATGATGCTGATGGATACAACCTGGGATCTGCAGGGTTTACAACAAAGGCAACTGGAAGTGAGGTGGAACTCTCAGGATGTTTAAACTCACATCAGATACCCATGTCTAGGTACCCGTTTACACCCAAAGCGTCTGCTCTAGTATAAGCTGAATCTTTCTGTAGGCTTTTTTGACTGTAGGGGAAGTTTGTGTATCTTTATGTGATTTAGGTGTCTTACCAAGAGTTGGCTTCTACCCTAACTGTTGTTGTGTTATTCTTCTGGAATCTGTAAATAGCCAGGCATACCTGTTTGGATAAAACCTGTGTAAGAAGTTCTTGGAAGAATCAAGATTTTGCCTGAATACTGAAACCTGCATGTTTTATAGGTCCATGCAGCATTACATTGTGGTGAAGTGTTGACAGTGTTCAAAGATAATCTGGCATTTCATTCCCAGAGTGTTTCTTTTCCCTTGAGTAAGTCTCTCAGGATTTAGTATGGCTTTTATTCTTTTTGAAACTATATTGTCTCTCCTGTCTGTCTTCTAATCCAAGTGGATGTTTTTCTCTAGATCTATGCAGAACACATGGGAGCTTTGTAAAGTTGCTAGTGCTGTGTTTGTCCTCTACCATCTGACAACCTAAAGACAGGAAGCTAAAGGGTTTCAATTTCAAGGTGGATCAAGTGGAGAATACTGGAAACCTGTAAATAAAAAGTCTGATCTCCCGTCTTTTTCTCCTTAAGTCTGTACCATAGCGACTATCTACACAGAAGGATTTTGTGTCTTGTATGAGGAAATCTGTAGAGAAGCCTTGTTGTTCTTCTATTCATTTCTATCACAAAGATATGTTATAAGAACATATCTGGTGCTGCCTTGGAAAGTTGGGTGTTTCATTCCTGGGAGGAACTGACTGCAGATACCAGCTTTGTTAAAAGACCTTATTTTTCTGTTATGCTTCCTTCATGTCAGTGTGCTGAGTTGAGAATCCGATTGTAAAAGAGCTGTGAACTTGTACTGAAAAATAATGTGCAGGTTTTATAATCTGAGCATTTCCCTTCCTCAACAGGAAGATCTGCAGGCTTTCCACGTTAGTTAAATGGAATGAAATTGGTAGCTTTAGGAAAAGGAGGACGTGAATGTTTCAGTACAGAGTTTGAATAATTAAGATTTAGAACTGAACACATTTTTGCCTCGGGCATTTTGCAGTTGCTGCTTAGGAGAACAGTGTTATTTTGGAATGATTTGGGTCTTTTTTCAGTATCCCTGATTTAAGACTGGTTTAGCCCTTATCCTGCCAAGTGGACGTATGTTGAAAGGAAGAATGGGCAACTGTTTCTCATTAGAGCACAGACAAAAAGCTACAAGCATAAAATAAAGGTATGGAAAGTATCTTCCTTGCAGTAGTGTCAGCTGGACCCAGTTCTAAGCCCATCTACTGCTTTTCTGTGGTTATACATGTTTTTTTTCCACTGCCAACTGACTGATGTTCATGAAGGTGCTTGCACAGCGGGGCTGAAGCTTACATATTCCTGCCTGGGTACTCACCTTGAGTTGTATGTCGTCTGCCTTGTGCTCAGAAGTGCTTGTTGTCTACAACTTCTCTTGACTAAGTGTACTTATTCATCATAGCTAAAATAGATTTAAAATATTTCTAGGAAGGGTATCTGGTGCTTTGTCCCTCAAACTTCTGTTTGTTGTCTCGGGACATGGGTGACTAGACTTGATCGTATCATTGTCGATGCTTCTCTTGTGCAGCAGTTTGCTAAGCCAGTGGTGGACTACACTTGCTGGGTGCATTGAGTTACAAGATAGTATTATATGCAGATATGTGTTCTCCTCTATGAAAGCTGTGGAACAAGCAAATGCTCCTAACTATATCAGTAGAGTGTCTGCTGTCTTAGATACTGGTGAAGTATCTTTGTTCCTAGAGTTTCAGTAGCTCCTAATAAAACTTGTACAGTTCATCTTCTAATGTATGGATGCAGCAATTTTGCTTTAAAACTAAGTCTTTTTTAACTTTCTGAAGATGTTTCCACGGGTGCAGCAAATCTGTTCTGTTGTGTGAAGTATGTGAGTGGAAACAGCATGTGCTACAAATTGCATCATGAACTAAATCAGGGTTGTGACATATATATTGAGAAATAGTTTGCATTGAATTTCAGTTGCTTACTGAAAAGGACATCCGAAGGTATAAATCCTCTAGTTTTCGTTCTAATAAATCATCTCTCTGATCTGATTGCATTTTGACAACATTTTGCCTTATGTTGCTAATATTATGCTTTGATTTGCTGGAACCAGTTTTCTCCTCTTAGGAGAGAACTGTCAGCTCGTGGGACGGGAGTTTCTTTGAGCCAACTGAAAAAGTAACTAATGTACCTTGAATGCAGTAATTCTTGAAGTCTAGTATATTTTGTTTTTCTACTGTGATTTATGTCAGAGCTCATTTTAAGTGTCCAGATACTTCAAACAAGAGTAAAATATTTGCATTTTTGAAAACAAAGTGTATGCTTTCAAATCCAAATCAGAGAAATTACTATTGTTGCAGTAAATTCTGCTGCAGAACATTTGCATCAACTCTCTACCTTTCTAAAGAATCTGAAGACACATGATGTAAGACTGAAGATCATTGAATCTTCAGTTTCATATTTATGATTTCAGAACAGTGGATTTGATTGTTTTAAAAATTAAAATCTGAACCTAACTTGACTTTCAGCTTCCTCTTTGGTTCCTGTTTTAGCATCTCTTGACATTACTGTTGTGTTGGTGGGAGGTGTCACGTTCCTGGGCTCTCGAGAACAAAGTTTCCTGGCACTAGAACGAACAGCACTAGGACATTCTGTGTTATGAAGAGGGCGTATACGTTACCATGCTTCTTAAATTCTTTTTTTGACCTCTGCTAAAGTGGCTAACAGTGACGGCAGAATCATTTCTGATACTGTCCTGCAGTAGCTTCAGTGCAGCTTATGCAGCCTGCCAAGGCTGTGAGCAGACAAACGTCAGTCACTGCAACTTTGAAGAGAGATCAGAGTATTTCTAGCTAGACACACAAGTCAGGATAGGAGAGAAGGTCGACATCATGGCTTTTTTCATCTCATCACAAGGTGCTCTGATTATTTTGCATAGCCTCTCAACAGACAGCCTGTGTGGCACTTGCCATCAGCCCTCTCTTCAGGTTTGTGTTTAGTGCAGAAGGTAAAATCAGGATGTTGCTGAACCCTGCTTAACATGTCAGTTTTTCAGATAAGACCCGTCAAATTGCAGCGCTGGTCAAAAATATCTCCAGAAAGGAAGTATGTGAGCTGCTTACATCCCTTTCTTCTCCCTTTAATACTTGGCAGGCTTTCACTTAGCTTGGTCAGGAAGTTAATATGGGGTGGTAGTGGAGAGGTCACTTACATCGAGCAATCTGAAATACTAGCCGCCTGCTCTCATCTTTAGCCAGGAAGGGCACAGGCAGAACTGTAGGAGGTCACTTGATTTTTTTTTTTTTTTTTCCTATGCTGCTGCTAAGATTTCTTGGTGTTATAAGACTTGAGAAAGAAAGCGAAGCCTCTGTCCACTGTTTGATATTTGGGTCTAAAAGGGATTTCTTGCAAACCACTTTTTGTGAGAAGTAGCCTGCTAAGTTTTGAAGCAGGGAGAAGCTCTGGAGATGAGTGGCACCATTCCAGGTTAGCACAATGATTCACAGTCCTGAGCAGGGCAACAGGATGCGATTTAGCAGCGTTGTTGGGGGAGGAGGCATGGAAACTTTTTAAAATATTATTTCCATTGTCAGGCCATTTACTTACAAAAATTCTTATGCCAGAGCCTGTCTCTGTCCTTATCTTCTGCTGCTGACCCTCGAGTTCCTTCCTTCCTGCTTCTTCGATGCAGCTTGGACATCCACATTACCTCTGACTGATGCTTCTTTGCCTTCTCCTTCCTACCAGCTGTGTCTGTCATAGTCATCAGTCGGGTTGTAGGGCTGGAAGTGAGGTAGAAACAAGAAAAAAACATGATACATTTTTCACTTAGGGCTACTTACCTTGTCTTATACATTGTTGATACGACGTTACAAGTTTCATCTGTAGGCAAAATGCCCAAGCTTTGTGAAAATATAGTTTTTCAGTGTATTTAAAAAAAATAGAGAAAAAAAAGTGTGTTTATTTTATATGGATACTACTTGGACCCCTTGGTTGTACATGGATAAGTTAGGCAGCAAGAGGAGAGGTGGGGATGGCAATATAGAACTGTTGCTAAATTGGTACCTTTCAGTTCCCTTTGTTCAGCATAAGATTTACTTTAACCACAGTAAAATAGATGTGGTTTTTAAAGAAACCTCCATATAAAATAACTAAAAAAAAAAATAATCAACGTTTGACTAACACTTAATTTGCTACTTTTTCATGGAAAAAAAAATACTGCTGCTTCCCCACCCCCCCCAACTATTTTTGCTTCAAAGCGTCTGAAACTCTCCTATCGGTGACATTGCTGTTTCTGTAAACACTGTCCATGGGCTGGCTCCAGGACACTGTTTATTCAGAGCGTGAGTTGGGAGACTCCCTTCCAACGGAAGAAATGGGCTGATGCGTTAAGCTCTCGCTGGAGATTGTTCACATCCACAGAAGCTATATCCTCTGCAGGAAAACAGAGCTTGGATTTGTGCCACAGCATGTCCATGATGTTAACGAGTGGGAGAAGCCATGTGCTGGTTGCCTGCTTCAGCAGTAATCTGCTAATTCAGGGAAGGGGTGAGAAAACAAAGTGGAGTTTGATGAAATTTAAATGTGACACTTAATCCTGTTAGCACACAGAGGGAAAAGCTTTGTGTTGCGTGGAGGGGAGGGAGAGGAGCTATTGAATTTACCTGAAATCTATGCATCAGGAAGAACCAGATCAAATGGGATCTGGATCCATGCCTTCATTCAAATACATCGTCTTTGCCAAACAGAAACCTCAGCTGAGTTTCTGTAAAACTGAAGCCTTGCTTGTTTTCATCCCGCAGCAACTGTTGTTTAATACAGATGAGCAACTTGATCTTCCTGGGTTGCTCACATACCGTAGTGATGAGCCTCACTGAAATACTAATAAAGAAGTTTTAAGTTTACTGCCTATTTAGGAGGAAAAAAAGTATGTTCAGGTGAGTTTTGTTACCATCTTTATGTTTAAGGGGTGAGTTTAAATCCTTTTTTCAGTTTCAGGGTTGCTGCTTCAAGTAACACATTACTGCTCTCAAATTTTTTTCTTTGATGTTGTTAATTTGGAAGCCTGAGCCTAAAATGGGTTAAATGACTTTATAAGTTATCAGTCAGATGTTCAGTGTGACTGCAGCACGAAATGGTGCTGAGCACTCTGGTTTCTGTGAGATCCCTGATGTAGTTCTAGATTGCAGCAGGTAGATGCGCTGGGTTGGGGGGAGCATGGGGCAAGGCAGCACTGGTGGGGCTGGTAAGCCAGTAACACCAGTTTGTTGCTTAAATCTTTTTTGCAGGCAGTGTGAAGAGGAAGGAGGACTGTGAGGGAGGCTATGGAGTTGGAAACTGCATTTCTGTTAAGACACAACATAGAGGAAAGTACAAACGAGGCTTAATGGAAACTGTAATGTGAGGGGCAGAGACTGACTTCGTATGATAACTGGGAGTAGAGAAGATGACTTAGTGAGGGGGAAAGATAATTGTAGACCTTGACAGGCCTAGACCATGACAGTAGCTGCTGTTTGGTTCAACTGAGAAGGGGTAGCCATGAGAGGATGTGAAGGCATGACTTCTGGCAGTAGTTTTCTGAATGTGTTACAGTCACAGCAAGACTTTTTGCCTTTCCTTCATTGGAGAATGTTGTGTAAAAGAGAACCTGGAAGAGGAAGAGTCACTGGATGTGAAAATATAAGGATCAGTTCAAAGGGCTGCAATTTAGATTTTATGCATAAGGAATCTGCAAGACTGGGCCTTTGGCTGTGTCTGTGCAGTTGCAAGTATTAATGAAGTGTTTGAGTTGGCAGGCGTATTTTTCTTGAAGTGATGGAGAGATGAAGAAAGATTTCATGTACCAATGGACACGAATTTGGAGTAGAGGCAGTATTCCAGACCATGTTCACAAAGCTGGCAATTTTTTTTTTTTAAATTGCGAAGTAGATCCCCCAGAGACTGGCAGTCCTGAAGAACTTTTCAGGATCTCCATTTTAAAAACAAATGGAGGATCTTCTGATAGGGAAGGAGGAAAAAAAAAAGTAGCTGAATAAGAGAGCTAGGTCTGGACTGTCACAGAAAAGGTGATTGACAAAAGGTGTGGGGATGGAATAATGCAAATATCTTTGAACTTTGGCAAGAACTCTGTTAGTGAAGTTAACGTGAAGAAGGTCTAGGATGGAAATAAAAAAGTGAAACTCGAGGCAACTACTGTGCTTAGAGATGAAATGAAAATCTGGGTAGTGAATGAAGAGGTGAGGAGATTGAAGTGTCTATGATGGGGGGAAAGTAGCTAAAAGATGGAAATTCCCTAATAATGCATAGTTTTCCGTAAAACTTACTTGTAAATCCTTAAAAGAGGCATATCTTTAAAAACAAATGAACCAACAAAACTATTTTAACATAGTTACAATAACAGTAAGTGTTAGCATAGGAAATGCTTTCTGCATTGCTTAATTCTTGCTCTGTGAATTTAATAGCACTCTTAAATCGACAGCAGCAAGAAACATTGACTGTACAAGTCTTTGAAGCATTGTGCCGAACCTCATTCCTACTTGTCCACGTAAAAATGACAACACTTCTGGTTGGCAGTTTCCCTTTCTTAAAAGCATCTTTATCTAGAACTTTTTTCAGTAGAGGGGGAAAAAAGATGCATCCATCATACTCCCATCTGCTTGGTCATGCAAACACTGCCTTGTAACTATTGAAATGCCAGCCTCTGTCAAAGTCTCGCAGCTTGAATGCCATTTGCCACGGTTCATTCAGCAGCAGAGCTAGCTGCCTGGTGGGTGCAGAGGAAATGTTAGTGGCTAGCTGAACATAGTTTAGGTAATTTAGAGAAGCATGCAAAAATCCCTTTGACGCTCAAGGGTGAACTGCTAATTTAAAGATTTTTAGGAAATGGAGTTGTGTTAAGTAGTTAACTGTGACTGTAAGCTTCTTTCTGTTGAACTTTTAAGTCCAACTTTGCAGTTTTGCTCCTGCAGATGCTGAAATTCTTTTTTACCTTCTTAAAACTTTGATTTTGAAGAAGAAGTTATATTTCCTAGGGAAAAAGGGCCAGCTATTCTATTACTCTGGCATAGTGTGCAAGCTGGCTATTGAGTCCTTTACTCTTGATGCTAGTAACATTCTTGAGATTTCCTCAAGAGAGAGTGACTGGAATAGTACTTGTCACCCGGGCATACTGAACTCAGATTGAGCAAGCAGCACGTGTAAAACTGAGGCGCTTGGGGTTGGTTTTTGCGTGTTTTGAATGTGCAAAAAGTGTGGGGGAAAATGACTTGCAGAAGAGCTGTTGCAGAAACAAGTGTTTACGTGTAGAAAACTTGAGAGCAAAGTTAATAGAGAGAAACTATGAGCCTCAAGGGTCGTTGTTACAATTAGAGCCAAGACTCATGAATTAAAAATTCCAGTTTAGAGCGTGCACATAAATTACCTCTTGTTTTAACCTGACGAAGACTTGCAGTTGTATGGAACAAAATAGGAATTGTGCAAAGGTTTCCTGATGAAACTCAAAAGCAAGGTGAAACATGCTTGTAGGCTTTATATTTAATTAAGCACTTAGTCAGGTTTGCAACAGAACTTGCCTTTCCTCCAGAGTCTGTGATGAAACTCCTCAAAAAGAAACTTCTGAGACTACGTAGCTCACCTGAATCAGAGCGAGGTTCTGGGGCTTAGTTTAGGTACGAAATTAGAGGCACTCTTCCTTTGGAAATAATTTTGATGCCATGTTAAGTGGTTTGGGGGTTTCCTGTGAAGCGATTTACTTCAGGTTCTTTTTTTTTTTGGTGGTTGCTGCTGCTCAACTACTAGGAAGTTTGTGCTCCATCTCCCCTTCAGAATTATATAAGGTACGTTATTCTAGGATGCTATCTGCCTCTCTGCTTTTTATTTCTCTTTTCCATAGTAATATTCAAGTTGTCCAACACCTATATTAAGAAAACATAAATGCTGCAGAAAAGCCTCTGTGTATCTGTATTTTTGCTGCTTTTCCAATGTTACTCAACTCGAGATGTGAAACCATGCAAAGGCAACCTAAGAGTGCAGTAGGCTTAAAACTTAATTTGAAACCTCAGAACTGTACTAAAACCACCCTGTAAGGCATCACAGGGATGTTTCAGTAAACTGTCTTCCTAGCCATCAGCCTAGAAAGTTCTTTTTCTGTTCATGGTTTTTAACTTAACATAGAGTTTCGTTTAATTATTTCATTTTCAAAGTTCTTTACATCGGAGTAAGAATATACATGCAATGAGTTGACTCCCTTTGGTAAGGAGATTGAAGAAGTTTTCATAAGGTCATACAATAAGCCAGTATTAAAACCATAAACCTGATTTCTTATATTGTACCTAAGAAATTAATTAAAACCAAAGTTCTCTTAATGTAAAATTCCGTAGGTCAGTGTATGTTTGTTGCTTTGCTTACGTGCCTATTTCTCACAAAATAACGCTCAGGATGTCACCAACATCCAGTGGTTCTATGCCAAGCAAAAATGACATTAGTTAAATTTCATAATCACTTGACCATTCCTTTCTTCATTCCTACAAATTGTAGCATTCTTTGCTTCAGAGTAAGACTTGTTGATTGCGGTAAGACAGAAAGCTTGATCTATAAACTAGCAAAGCTGAAAATTCTTGCTAAGACTAAATAATATGGGTTACGTTTGGGATGGGGGAGTAGTTTCATTCCTTTTTTGATTGTTTTTGATCTGTGCACTAATGGTCTAAAAAAAAGTCCTGCCCTTTAAGCAGCCTGTAAAACTTTTCTAGTTAGTGGCTTTAGTAGCAAAGTTTTTATCTGAATTTGGACATTAAGCAGCAAAAATGTTTTTGCTCCACGTCTGTCTTGCTGAAACTAATTTGTACCATTAAGAAATTGTAAATTTTTCGTATTTATTTGCATGAAGAAATGAGATAAACACTGCTGTTCAAATTTTCTAAGTAAAATCACCTCAGCCAGAGATGCTCTGGAAAGACATTCTTTACAGCTCTTGTCAAAAATCGGAGAAGGAGAAGGTGGAGGGAGCCTCTGGTGTAGCACAAGGACAATCATGCTAATGCTTGTTTTGCACAAAAGCTTTATTTAGTTTAGCAGACTCGTTGCTAAATATTCCCCAACACTTTGCAACATAATCTAAGGAGACTAAAGCTATTTAGGAACAGAGGGAATAGGAACGTGTGGGGCAAAGACGCGTTCCATAGCTAGAGAGCCTGACGAGTGTGAGGGAGGAGGGCATTGAACCTTAATTAGGGATTACTTAATATCAAGCTGGTTCTTGATGTCCTGCAGCAGTAGAAACTGATGCCAATTCTTACAGCTTTGTATTTCGTTTATTTGCACATTGATAGCATGCAAATGAGATCATATGGCAGGCCCCAAGGGCTGCTTCTCCGTATGAAAGTGAGACTTTCTATTTTGTGTGAGTCTTTCCATTCAGGGCTGATGGCAGGGCTGGATTTGTGTACCCAGACAGTTTGGGAGTGGAGGGGGGAATGTTAAAGAAATACCCTTATCAGCCTAGAGTGGAGGGTTGAACTAGCAATTCTCTAGGCTGCACTGACATCTGGTGGCAGTTCGTATATTTATAGAGTATTCAAAATAATTTTCATTCAACGATGAGGCAATTACCCATCTACAGTCTGCTTGCTTTTGTATTTCAGCCTGTCCTGTCCTATTTTGTGCTTTCGATGTTGTGGCTATTCTTTTCCCACTATCTTGCTTCTAACTCCCAGGGGAAAAACAAAAATTTGAATTGCTGAAACCAGTATTTATTTTAGCTAGTTTAAAAAGGTGCTAAGGACTTTAATTTCAGATTATTTTTTTTATTCTGTTGTGTGTCTTACAGCAGTTACATGGAAAACGAAACATTTTTATTGTCTTATGTTTTTTCTCCTCCCTTCAAAGTGCTGCAAGGTGGCTATTTCATGAAGGAAGTGAACAGGATGGTTTTCATTCCTCGAAGCTGAAGGCACATGCAGTTGCTAAAGGAGAACACTGATATCCATCTCCATTTTTAGGTCTTCCCCATCAGACAGACACCATGGGGTTCCTCCTTACATACCCAGATATATAAGAGCATGTATCCAGAATGTAACACACAATGATCAGGACAGGAGAATCATAGAATCATAGAATCATAGAATCGTTAGGGCTGGAAGGGACCTTCAAAGGTCATCTAGTCCAACCCCCCTGCAAGGAACAGGGATATCTCCAACTAGATCAGGTTGCTCAGGGCCTCATCCAACCGGGCCTTGAACGTCTCCAGGGATGGATCATCCACCACCTCTCTGGGCAACCTGTTCCAGTGTTCTACAACTCTCATGGTAAAAAATTTTTTCCTAATATCCAACCTGAATCTACCTCCCTCTATTTTAAAACCATTACCCTTGTCCTATCACAACTGGCCCTCCTGAACAGCCTCTCCCCATCTTTCTTGTAGGCCCCCTTGAGGTACTGGAAGACCGCTATAAGGTACCATAGTATTGGTTGGTATGGGCTTGAAGTAATCTTATAAACGTACCAGGCTTTTTTTGAGAAAGTCGGTAACAACTTATTGTTACCAGGACCAGAAATTGTTCACTGAAGCTGTGTGCCCTTCAAGGAGCAGGCAGGTGGGAAGGAAAACTTGGCAATTTTGAGGGAAATGCTGCTTCATGTAGTAGGAAAACAGCGGAAGTGAGCAGTTTGTGGTCTTCACAGCTACCACATAAGGATGGAGACATATGAAGGGGATCCACCAGACTCTAGCTAAGCTGTAAGGATACCTGGCCCCTTTGCCTGCACCTTCCCGAGTCTAAGTCTCAATTCTTACTTCAAAGTGACATGGCTGTTGTACTTTAGATGTTGCTAGTTGCTTTTTGAGGGGTGGCAGGTCAGTGAAAGAGGTAATTTAGGATATAGCTCCAAATGTAAAGACCACACAGTCTTTATTCCAGGACTCCACTGGGCAAGGAATGAAGAATTTTAAATACCTCGAAGTCTTCCCCAGGCCTGCTGTTTTCTAAGCCGTGTTCAGGAAGGGGGATACACCACAAGTATTTTGCCCCTCAGATGGGTCACTGCAGGTGGATCAAGTAGCCTCTTTGTTGGCAGATGAGCCTTCCCTGCGTGCTTTATAGATTAATTTTGAGGAAGGTTTAGGAGACAGCTTTGAACTTTTTTCAGTTGTAACAGGCAGTATAAGAGGGCTTATGATGTTGATAGTGCCATGTTAGTTTTGCTAATGCCATAATATCCATAGCGTTCAGTGATACTTCCCTTCATTTTAATGGTGTGTCTGAGGCAGAGGTAGCAGAAAGATAGGCTTTTTCAGAGGGCCATGAGTATGTGGATGTCAGCAGGATGTCAGCTCATTTGACAAGGCTGTAAAGCTGTTACACCTCACACTTTGTATAATTTTCTCCCTATTTACAAACTGAAGGTTGTTTTACTTTATTTTCCGGTCATCTGCTGTTGGGTGATAAAATTGAGTGGTTCTTCACTACAACAAATATTCTGTAAAGTGATCAGTGACTAATTTGTGTATATTGGCACCCAACTTCTTGCCATCACAACAAATTAAATCTGTAACTTGCTAAAGGGGGAGGAGAATAGGTTTTCTTTTCAGTCCTTCCCTTTGGTTGTGAAATGAAAGTGAATGAAGTCAGTCTCCTTATAGCGTGGCCTATTGTGCAATTCAGAATCTCTTCCTTCCAGGTGACAGTGAGGCAGTGCTTCAGTTGGGTTTTGGGGTTGTTAGTTTTGTTGTTGCAGTACATTCTTTTAGCAGCTGCTTCCTTCGTAACTCCCTATATTACCGTTTATCCTCAGTGTTGTGATAGCTTTGCTGACACCACGATCACCCTGTGGCTATCTGTGCAGGCAATGCCTTCCATTAACTCCCTCAGCTGCAGAATTTTAACCTAGCTTTGTGCAGGACTTGCTGGCAAATCACCAGCTTTATTTCTTCTCAGACACCCATAGAAGGACATGCTTTGCAATGAAATCTGGTGGGGTGTTTGCTGCGATCTGAGCACCTATACATAGACGAGGGACTGTGCCTAGCAAGTTTTAGGCATCTATTTTGGCAAAGGGATGTGATGTATGTAACTTCCTACCTCTCCCCAAGTATCTCACCTTAGAAGCATCATTCAGACTTCATAAATATTGGTTAAAGTAAAATAGTCACCTGAATTGATTTGGAAATGAAAGGCAGTCAGTAGAGAAGCAGTAGGGCCTGTGCTTAATGTCATCATTTCATTGCTGTCATGTTCTTCTGTTGCTAGTTTGGAATGTAGGGCCTTTAGAATAAGAATTACTGTGTCAACTATAAATGCAGTTCTTACCAGAAGATTTCCTTAAATTGTTTGAAGTTGTTATGACTATCTGGTGGGAAGCATATCTGAAATATATATGCAAAACTGACTTTTATAGTCCTAAGTCACTTGTATCATTCGTTTAAATGCCAAAGCTGAAGAATATATACTAAGTCTCATAAAGTGTTTGGGATTCCATAGTAGTGTGAGACAATAATACATTGCTTAGTTTTTATTCTGATTTTTCTTGTTCTAGATTTCGGGGTTGTTTTTCCTTCATCTGAGTATTTCCTTGCCACTGCATCATTTGCCTTGACAAGTTTTCTTCCTGTGTGTGCTGACAGTTTGTTGCCTGTTATTGCACTGGCTCTCATAAATTTTGTTAGTTATGAGGCCAACAGCTCCAACAGTTCCTAGGCTTATTTTGAAAGCAGAATTCTTTGTTGCTATAGAAAAAAGCCAAAGCAGGCATTTTAGGTTTTTTCCTGCTACTTTCTTTTTAGCAAATACAATATCTGTGCTCTCTGAATTTACATAGTTTGGTGATTTATTTTTTTGCCTTAGACACATACTGGATTATTGGGAGATTTTTTTTTTGTTTCCATATATTTTTCATGTATTAAACTCGGTAAAACTATTTTAATATAATTAAACTCTAACATAGGTTAACGTTTTCAAAGTCAACTGTCTGATTTGAAGCCCTGAAGTTTGAATCGTACAGGGAAAATAAAGTAATAGTAAGTAGAAGTTCTAACCAACAGTAAGAAAATATGCGCATCTAGATGATATCATGATTGATCACTTGCATATAAAAAAAAAAAATCATCATAGCCCTTAGAGAATAAAAATAGGATCTGTTAACAATAGAAATATCAGATGCCTGTCCACCAAAGGTTCAGAGTACTGTGGTAAATTGGGTCAGAGACTACCACAGTATTATTTTTCCGCCCTCTCTTGTAAAAGGTTGAAGTGCCTTCTGCAAATCATACTTAATCTGGAAAACCTTGAATGAGAAATATGAGGTCTCTAGCAGCTGTTCATGTGGGACTTTGAAGCTGGCTCTGCCTCCAGCAGGGCCTGGGACTCAATGACCTCCTGAGATGTGTTCACACCTGGATTATTCTGAGATTGACTCCTTTTTCTTGCTCTGAGGATGCAGCTCCATGATTTTCTTTCCGTACTTTATGCGTTTGTTTCTACTGCTGGATTCATTGTTGAGCCAACACCAGGCTATTCTGTTTCTTGCAGGGTTACCTGATGCTCTGACTAGCTTGGCTGCTTGTTCTAAGGACAGGGATTTCCCTCTTCCTCTGTGTGTCTTAGAGAGAGAGATCAACTCACAGCCTCAGTCAACATGTAAAATTGGAGGAGTGTTTTAGGAGAGATGCATCTTCTGAGTGAAGAACTAGCATAAGTTGTTCAACTGCTGACCAAAGAGCTGATTTATTCACAACAGACAGCTTGAGAAGGAAGCTTCTTAATTCTTGCAATTTTTGCCGTCTTTGCCCTTGCAGTTCATATTCTTTTGTAACAGACTGGAAGGTGAAGGTGATCTGTACCTTCAGATTTATTTCAACTTTTCAGGCTCCTGCAAATCTCTAGGCCTTCTTATTAATGGTAAAGTGGGGTGTGCAATTACATAGTCCCTCTCCTGCTGCTGTAGTTCTTTGTCTTGACCAAAGGGATCCCCACCACAGATTTTTGTGACTGCAAGAACTGCACTTTCAGATATGTGGCCTAGTTTGGTGTTTTGGGTTGGTTTGGTTTTTTTTCAATATTGGAATGAGATGCAGCTAATGGTAGAGGAGAAAATTGTACAGTAACTTTGATCCACCTGGAGCCTACTTCATGCCCGAAGGAAAGCTATTTCTTCAGAAAGCTGTCCAATACGCTGGTGCTATAAATGGTCTCCATATAATGGTGGAAACTATCAGTATTGGGGCAATCCTTCTATGGGTTGAGCTCTCAGATAAAGCTCCTCTGCCTTTTCAATCGAGAATTAACTTTACTTTAAGAAGATGGCTGTGATTCTGTAAGACAGTTCAGGGTCCTCAGTCACTCATGCATTGTTTTTTAAAGTAGAAATTATTAATAATCTAGTCCCAAAGAGTTTCTTATGTTGTACTAAAACCTGTTTAAGTGGAATTTCTTCTCTTCTGAGGATTTTGGCTTTTGTTCTACATGAGAAGAACTTTTTGTTGTTTACCTTTACATTCTCATTTTTTATTTTTTTTTTCTTCCCTTAGAGGTGATATATTTAAGGAAACTGAATACTTAATCTGTTTCTGAGAGGAAAATATAATCTCAAACATACCTGGACCACTGTTGACCATCATCTGTTGTTGTATGACAACTCTTAAATTTACCAAGCCATGTATTTAAAAGTATCCTTTTCATCACAGTATTCAAAGGTGTCACAGAACCATTGTTGCTCTGATAATTAAAAATAAACCAGATATTGTAGGCATTCCTCTAAGCCAGCACTGTAGGATATTGCTTTTAAATTGTGTTAAAATCTTCCATTTCTTTCAGAAAAATTACAGGACGGCTTTTACTTGTGGAATGCAAATACAATTTTTCTGCTTGATTGTTAATGTATTTGTGTGCGCTCATTAAAATGGTGAATTCTCTCTTTCCTGCAGGCACAACTTCAAGACGTGCAGAAGTACTGTGGAGTGAACTGACAAGAAGCCTTGCAATACCATGGTGGCAATAGCAGTGGCTGTCCTCTGGAGATGCTGAAGCTCTGCTTTATTGTGGACTTCTTTCTTACACCTCCCAGCTTGTGCACAAAGGACTTAACATTGATCTGGATTCATGTGATATTAAATAGGCCCGAGTATGGATTTTTTTCCTCCCTTTACTTGACGTCTGCATGTTTCCAGCAGTCAATGAAGAAGTCTGTACTAGATCTGCTGGTATTTGGTCTGTTTTCGAGAGCTCTGAGTGACAGGTACTGTAAACATCCTACACTCTCAGCTGTGGAAACTAAGAAAGCTGGGAGAAGGCTGTTTACTCTCCCTGCCTTGGAAGTCATCTGGAGGACAAAGATGGAATGTTGTGATCTCTGTGTTGATTGTACTTCTGACAACCCCTATTCCATGTTTTACATTATGGTGTCAGTAAGCAAATAATAGCATTATATCATGTCATCAGTGTCTCATGTTCTGACCGAGGTCAGAAGGGCCTTACATGTTTTAGCTGCACTGCTGGCTTAAGGGAAACTTAAATAGTAGCAATAATACATTACAATACTTTCATGCTTAAGCAGTGATTAAAACAGAGCTGTCACGCTGAGTGTTTATAGATGGTGGTACATACAAGTTACAGTGTAGACATCCTCAAGTTGACACATCAGTAGTGCGTTTAATCAAAATCATCCTTAAATGTTCGGTTCTTGTTTTCTAAGATTCACTCAATTCTTGTTTCCTACCCAAAAGGGCTAGAAACAGAGGTCAGAAGGCAAAAAGGTTCTAGGGGACTTCAAACTTCAGTTTCTTTTCAAAGAAAATCAGGGGTGTCAACACTAATCAACTCCATCTCTAAATTAACTAAATTAAAGATACAACGATATTTACCTTCTGTTTTCCACTTGCTATTCCCTGCCATGTGCCTCCTAGACTGTATTATTCTCTGTACTTTGTCCTGGCAGTCTTCCTCTTCCTCCTTCTCCTTGTGTTTTTCTTTCTATTTGTTGTTAGCCAAGTAGAGCTTCTCTTTAGAAATGTAAAGAAAGCTGAAAAAAATAATTTTCCTTTTAAATCTGTCTAATGTCCTGCTGACATGGCCTAAATCCTCATGAAGTGTAGTTTTGCAGCTCTTAAGCAGTGACTTTGGCAGAAAAAGTGGTGGTGTTCTTTTTTTCTTTTTTTTTTTCTTATTTATAGGAGGGGGCACCTTTTGTGCTTTCTAAGAAATTTTTTGTAATACAGTTGAATTCGAAGATCACCTAGCTCCTTACGTCTTCAGATCCAGCTGCTTCAGCTTTTTAGCAAAGGCATTTAAATACAAAATCTTTGAAATAAGGGCTGTTCTAAGAGTTAAAATATCAGGGTTTGGAAAGTGATGGGAGTGGGAAGACAACAGGATCGTGTAAAAGATTGTGTAAGCATTTGAAGTAGTACTTCTACAAAATGGACAAAAAAGAATTCAAATTGTTAGAGCTAAAAAAAAAAAGTAAATTATTTGAAGCAATAGTTATTTTTCAGGCTCTGGCTTGCTTTCCTTTCGGAAAAAGAAATTGGAAGAGAAGCCAGACTCACAGGGCCCATTGAGTGCTGTAGCCAAGGAGTGAGTTGATGACTGAAAAGAAGGTTCAGGTCTGGCTGTGCAGTAACAAACACCAGTGCTTCAGGTTTATGGGGTTTTAACTCGTGATTTGTGTAGTAATTTCTAAGAAAAGCAGAATTAGCCTCCTAAAATGATCATTTTAAGGAGATATTAGCTGTTCAGACCAGCCAAACGATAGATGGTAGCATTTCCTAACACACATGGTTCCCTTGGTAGAGAGGCATCTCAGAGTGGTGGAGCACACAGTTACAGCCTCCGCTGCCTGACAATACTGATTGTAGGCTGTCCTGCCAAGGAAAGACAACCTCCTGAAGGGAGGTAACATCCTGAATTTGTGGGGTTTGGTGGTTTTAAATTATTCTTATTTATATTTGCTTTAGGTTTGGAATTGTCATTTTGTGTCAATTGGAAAAACTTCTCTGTGTTTAGCATTACCTATTTGTACATTTAATAGTGAAACTCCATCTTCTGTTTCATCAGTGTAAATTGAGACTGCTGGAGTCTTTCTCATACGTTCTTCCTTGGCCACGCTTTCCTGCCCTTTTGCTTGTGCTGACATTAATGTTTGTTTAAACTGCGAGCTAATTCAGTGGCTTGACCCCGCGGAAAACTAAATAAGCAAAAGAGCTTTTATGTGGATCAGCTGAGTAATGGCTTACTCCACCACTGTGCTGCAGCCTAAAATGCTACTGAAAATGCTAATTCATTCAAATATGGGCACTTTTCTGAAGAGCTAGAAGAGATTTTTTTTAAGTAGATTATGAAATCCAAAAACAATAAAATGGTGAAATTACAGGATTTCATATATCTTTGTATTTTATTTGATATTAAATTCTTCTGTTAATGCTGTTTGAATGCAATTGCAAGCATGGTACTAAAATAAATTCAGGAAAAAATTGTTTTAATTAAAATTTTTCAGTTTTTGAACGCCATACATGCTTCTCTTCAAAAGATTTGTTTGTGAAGTCTAGTAACTAAATTGAGTTTGTAATAGGGAGCAACCAGTAATTTTGCTACCTCCAGACCTTTAATTGTAAAGGTATCCTCTGATGTACTTGCACCATCGTGAGCACTATATAAATTGCATTATTTCTAGATCACAGAGGGTTTTTTTTCCCCCCAGGTATCACTTGCCAAGCCAAAGGCACACGTTATGTCCTTTTCTCTTGTTAATCTCAGACTTCAAAGGGTTTAAGATTCTTTACAGTCTATCAATTAAATATACAGCTTTCCCATTGTGAAAAAACATACAGGGCTGTTTCAAAAGCCTGTTACCAGTAATGAGTTTTGGATTGGGTCCATGGAGAGGCAATCTGGATCACTACCACAGCAAGTCATCTGTGGGAAATTGCTGATTGTAGGTATGGGCTTTTTTTGTTGTTCTTGAAGGGTGGTTTCTGCCAAGATGCGAATGTGGCTTGCTCCAAGTAATTCTTGGCACCACCCAGGACAATATCATTCTTGCATGTTGAGCTCAACATGCCGCATTGATTATGCGTTTTGTTTTTGTTTTGTTTTTTTCCTGAGGAAGATGAGGGTAGTTCTTATCATATTTCCTTGTTTCTAAACTTGAGTTTAGAGGGAGAAAATTAAAATACTTTTCACGCAGAGGTGAAGCAGAATTTTTTCGCGCTTTTTTAAGTTACAATTTTGATTACATAGTCCCTCTAGGTAATTGCCTAACATCCAGTTTTGGTAATAGAGGGAGTGACTGTGGGAAGAAAGAATGTGTGGGAGTCCTCGGGCAGAGCTGCTGCTTGTTTGGAGATTGCAGCCTGACCTTGAGGTTTACAAGTGAAATATTAGAAAAACATTGTATTAAAAGTTTCAAACAGCTGCTAGTGAGGAAAAGGAGAGGTGATGGGGGAAGAGAGGTGACTGACTTGTCATCCAAAGGGGTAAAAAATAATATCCTGTTGATTTTCTGATATCTGATCTAGTTGGAGATATCTAGATATCCTGATCTAGTTGGAGATATCCCTGTTCCTTGCAGGGGGGTTGGACTAGATGACCTTTGAAGGTCCCTTCCAGCCCTAACCATTCTATGATTTTAAGTGTAAACACTTGCTTGATGGTACAGGGAAAGATGCTTACACAAAAGTCGAGTGTGTTTTTTTAATGCAGTAAATCTCCCTGTCACTGATTCTAATTCAATGCAGGAGAATTTAAAGGTCTATCATGAGCTATTGTGCTTTGAAGACCTGTATCTAAATTGAAGAAGAAAAAAGGTGCTTTGAATGAGAGGAAGAAAAACACGTTATGTGGACTTCAGTCATAGCTGCCCCTGATCAGAGAGTGGATTCTAGATTTGAATTTGCTCTGTGCTATGATTGAAATGAAAACATGTAAAAACAACTATCCTGCAAAATGCAAACAGGTTTGGGATATCTGTAATACAAATATTATGCATTCATATGCAAGCAAAGATTTTAAAGCTTAAAAATACACTCTAACTTAAAATCTGAGCAAACGCTTTTTCTTTTATTCAAGCTTTCTTCAAAATTAGGTTCTGGTTTTTAAAAACTTTTTTTGTAAACGGATTCTCTTAAAAAGCCCTTTTAATTAAACAGTATACAAAAGCTGAAGCTTCTTTTATTCTTTTTTTGAAACTTTTGGTTCTTGTCAGCTCTGGGCTCCATCCAAGACCTGCTTAACTACAGTTAGGCTTTTGATTCCTTATTTTTGACCTTTGGTTTTAAGGATGTTAGCGTGAATTAAATGGAAATTTGCTTTTGTAGCAACCACTTTATATAATAAGCAAACTTCAACTCAGCATGCAGTCTATAACTACAAAGTACCTCAGAAGAGAAGCTGAGGGCTTGCTTATTTTAAATAGTGTAAGATGATAGCTAAATTACACCTTATTTAACTCTCCAAAAGGGAGATTAGAGTGAGGCTGTGTGGTGTAAGCCTTACATTTGCAACACTGACTCCATTCCACAAGAGGATCCAGTCTTGTTCCTGCTGCAGTTAATAGATTTTTGTTGCTGCCTTGGTCCTGTTATTAAGCTGTTAAAACAGTACTGCAGAAAAAATGGACTCTAATCCTGGCTTTGGACAGACTTTCTGTGCTTCATTTTTCTCCTCTGTGAATGAAGATGGTACTTCCTCTGTAAATGTGGAACCCTACGTTGTTTATAGAGTCTCTCTGCAGCGAATCATGTTTCCCAAAATTGTACCATCACCAGCTAGCTTGTCTCATTGTGTTCTGGCCTTTCACTATGTTTTAGATTGCACCGCTCGATTGCGTTGCTGGGGAAGCAGAAAGGATGTGCTTGTTACAAGATCTAATGCAAGGTTATCATAAAGGCTGCTATAAAAGCTCCTTCTTGTGCTCCTGTTGTGATGCTGTCCTCCTACAGGTGCCAAGTGGGCATACAGCACCTCTTCCAGTCGTGGTTTTAAGTGTGTGCTTACAGGGTAGCCCATGGTTTGTACAGTCATACAGAGAGACAGCTGGGGTATTGAGAGCTGCCCAGCTATGGTAGCACAGAAGTTGGCTCCAAGCCAGCCCCACCCCACTTTCTGAGACCCTGGGTGTATTCTTAGGCTACAGGAGGCTTCAGCTGACACTGTTTCATTACTTAATTCAGCAGAAAGACACTGAGCATCACCACCAACTAAGGACTTCTGGGCTTTGCATCATTTGAAGGCTGCCTTTCTCCAGTTGTTTCTGTACAGCTTGAAGCACCTGCTGGCTCAGGTGTTCTGAAAAAGTGCTGCTAAAATAACCCAGCTCTAATGGGCAAGGGATAAGTTGACGTTGACAAATGAAATAATTCCAGGATCTATGAAAGTCATATTCTGTTCCTTGGCTAGAAATAGACGGCTCTGTATAGCCATGAACTTTGTAAATAGTTGAACTTTGTAAATAGTTGCAAACAGTTTTGGTAAGGATGTTGAGATGCCACTAGATTAGGGCATGGCAGGGGGGTTGGAACTAGATAATCTTTGAGGTCCCTTTCAACCCTAACCATTCTATAGTTATGCTTAGTTCACAAAGTACAGATGAAATATGCACAGTGGTGGAGATTTGGGTTTGTGTGGTTTGTTTTTTTCTTGGCAGTGACCATACTCGTTGCATTGATATTAATGGAGCTGCTAATTAAGATCCTGCAACCTGACTATGTAGGATTGATGAAATACTACAATATGCTCTGTGCTGTCCACATGGAAGAGCAGATCAAATCTAAATTGAAATAGATCGTGTTTTATTGCCTTGGGGTAATGGTGCGTAGCATACAGCTTTTGAAATTAAAAGTGACAAAACCAGTTGTCTCTGTTGCCACTCAGAGAAGGTGTGTGTCATTGCAGCTGGGTTTGCAAGAACAGGAGTTACCAAACTTTGCTCTTCACTGAAAAGTCTCTACACTCATGACAAGTCCCACAGCCGCTCATGTTCATGGCTGGAAGCCTGTTGTGTTGACTTCTGGGGACCCTGGCCCTTCTGACGACTTTTGCAGTACCTCCCCTCAGAGCCCAGGAAAGGACGCTCCTATTTATCGCTTGCTTTCCCCATTGAAAGTGTAAAGTATACACTACCTTTTGTCATCAGCCTTGCTGAAGCTTGCATGCTGTAAAAGTTCAGCAGATACCTAAGCTGAGGGGTGCTTGGTGATACTAAACCTTGGGAGACAAACTCTGTTGCTTACAAAGATGTATTTTCTGATACTTCCAGCGGCAAACTTTATTCTGACCGTGTTTTCTTAATGTTTTTCTGTCCTGCAGAGGTATGTGTGTGTATTAGCTCAAATTCTCTTCAGTGGGGCTTTGCTGCTCTAAATTTAGCTCAGAGGGTTGGTTAGAGCTAAGTGAACTCACCATGTCGTATAGTTAAGATAGGAAAGGAGCAGGACTGAAACTCAGAGCACAAAAAAACGATGGATGGAAAATACCTGGTAAGATGTGCTTTTTTATGAAATGCTGAGCTTCTCCAAGTGGGGGAGGAAAAGGATCAAAAATGAAGAATATTAGAGACATATTGAACTTGGTGTTTGAACCGTCAGTTGAGGAAACTGCAGAGACCAACTGAATGGAAAGTTTCCCCCTGAAGTCCGTAAAGAATTTTTAAAGACAAATCTGAATGGAGAACAGCAAGGATTTACGTCTTTGTTTATAGGAACAGAATAATTATTGGCAGCCAGAAAAGAAACTGCAGATTCTTGGCAGAAAAAGAAAGAGGTCTGGCTCAAAGACTTGAACTGCGTTGATTTAAGGTCTTCCAGGGGCAAATGTAAGATTTTTATATGTACAATAGAACAAATTTGTGGAAATGCAGAGATGGGAAATGAAAAATGTTGGCTAGGGCTTGAAAATATGTATACCTGTGTCTGGTTTCTTTGAATGTTTTTGCAGGCTGGAATGGTGTCTGAACATATGCCAAATGCATTGTCTATAGCAAGTAAGGTAATTACCTATAAAGGAATATAGAAGTTCCCACTTCAGATTGTGATCTGTCACTTAATTTTAAAAGCAAGACTCACTTTGAGTATTTTAACAAAAATGCAATTTCTATTTCATGTTTTAATCTAAAATGAAAGGAAAGGTAGTTGATGCTGTCATCATCTCCCAGTTTGAGCAGTCTGCAAAATATATTTAGATTTTAGGTGCATAAAAGTTCACACAATGATTTCTTGATTGCTGTGAGTGGTCTGTTTTTTTGGTGTGGGTTTTTTCTTTTTTTAGTAGATCATGCTGTTCTTTTGATCTATTTGATGTTGCTGGACTCATCTAAGGCAGCGTTAGGCTGGTTTTGCTCCCCTCCCTTCCTCTCTCTCTAACCTGTATTTGTGTCTAGTGAAGAGGGGCAAGTAAGGATTTTGCTTCAGTCCATTCAGTCAAGATTCCTATGCTGTGTGAAGATTTCTGGTGAGGCCTTCATAGGCTTTTTAATATCGCTGGTGTAGTACCATCCTCTAGTTCTGTGGGGATGAGAGAGTGAGTCACAGACTGTGTGCTCTGAGGCTTGTACAGAGTGAGACCCGAGCAGGGCAGGCGGCTGGACTTCTGTGTCCTTGAAGCCTTCCCCTCCAACTCCCCTGCAGAACTTCAAAGAAACTTCACGGGTCTGTCCGGTTTCAGTTCTCTTCAGATTAACTGAAAAGATGGACGAATGCATATGGCTGTCACTAGTAGGGCTAGTTCATGTGGCTTATTAATCTAAGGTGTCTTTTAATGTCTGCTCTTCTGAAGAGAATTTGAACCAAGACACCAAAAGATATGGCCAGGGGGAGAAAGCTTCACTTCTTCAAGCAGGAACACTGGCTTTTTTGTTACCTGGCTCCTGGGACTTGCCTGTACATGGACTTGTTCTGAACAGCTCTCCTTGATGCTTCGGTGAATAGAACAGGAGCTTTCAAAAATAATTTGATTTTTGAATCATCCATTGCGTTTGAAACCCACACCCTGATTTAATAATAACACAGGTTTTAGGCATAGACAAGTTATTGACAATTTGTTAAAACCAGAACTTTTTAATGGAAATATTCTTTACTTTGAATGAACTTTTGAGAAAGGTGCTTGGATCCAGATTCTGATTTGTGCATGAACAGTGGGGACAAACCTGCAGCACAGGCACTGGGACTCAAGAGGGATGCAGGAGACTGAAACGCACGTCTCTTCTACCCGATTCAAAATGATATCAAGTGTTGAAATCTTGACAACTTTTACAAAACCAAAACAGTGCCCCAACCTGCATGTGTCCCCCTGCAATTCCCCATGTTTATGGAAAAGACAGGTGTTTATACTCTGAAGACCTTGATAAACAGCCTGCTTGAGAGTATATTTTCCAAATTAAGTCATCTTAATCTCTCATTTCTTAAGTATAGAAGCATCCAGTTATGTTTGGGGTACAATTTTCTTGTGAGGAACAGAGATGGAGGAAGAAGGGAGTCAATCCAGAGCTGATCATGCACAGAGAAGAAAGTAGAGAAGAATTTTTCAAAAGTAGAGAAGAATTTTTCAAAGGGCCAAAAGGTCTGACTTAATGCCTGCTGGTGCTGACAGTCCTGTGGAGATCAATATTCAGCAGATGGGGCTATGTCCTTCTGGGATTGTGCCTTACCTTTCACTGGCAACTTCTGCTCCACATCCCTCTTGCTCGCCTGTGTACTCCATGGAGCTTGCCTGATTCCACTAAGGGAAATTGAGTATGACTCTCAGCTGATGTCTCCTACATCTTCCATTTTGTAGCTGAGTGCCATGGTTTAGGCTGGCTGGCAACTAAACTCCGCACAGCTGCTTGCTCACCCTCCCACACCCCCAGGAGATGGGGAGGAGAATTAAAGGGGAAAAGGGAAAGAGACCTGTGGGTTGAGATAAGAACAATCTAATACTATACTAATTATATATGAATATATATGTGTATAATAATAATATATACAAACGATGCACAGTGTAATTGCTTACCACTTGGTGACCAATACCTGTCCCGGACTAACGATCCCAAAACAGGTAAATCCCAACACTGCAATCCCGTATGAGCAAGAGGCCTGGAGAGAGAGAACTCAGAGTCTGAGAGTGAGAGCCCTCAGAAGAGCAAAGGCCCTTCTTCCCAGTCAACCCTCATCTTTATACTGGGCATGACGCTGCATGATATGGAATACTTCATTGGTCAATTTAGCCCTCAATCCTAAATCTAAATTCAAATAATAAGGGCAGTTGTAGCTCCTTTGTCCCAGCTATGCTCCCCTCCAGCCTGTTGTGCTCCTGCACGCTGGCAAAAACACGAGAAGTTGAAAAGTCCTTGATGTCTCAGCACCAACTATAGACATCGGTGCACTACCAACATTCTCCTCATATGAAAACCAGACTAAAACCAAAACACAGAGCTCTTCTAGCTGCTAAAAAGAAGAACTAACTCTGCCCCAGCTGAAAACAGGACACTGAGGGACTGAGAGAAATCGGTCTGAGAAGGTAGCTGCCCTGGAAAGTTCAAAAGAGGCTAGAGTCAGTACAGTTGCCAGCAGGAAGACCTAGAAACAGCTGCAGAAAGGCTTAGCAGAAGCAACCTGAGGACAGCTTGAGTACAGAAGAGTCTTGGGAAACAGAAAAGAGCAAACCTGGGTGAGGACAGAGCTTGCTACTTGAGGTAAAGCTTCAGCAGCTGATTTCATAGGAGAGGAGATGGCATGAAATCCTGCATAAGAGGGCATAAAATACAAAAGGCGAGCAATGTGTATGTATATAATCAAAAGGCAGCAAAATGTAAGACCGCTTTGCCTGTGCAGGCTCACGTGAGAGAAGCTGGAAGTCCTGTACCAGGAGACCACAGTGAACCTTTTTGAAGATGGGACTTGATAGCCTTTTAGCTTGAAACAGGCTCATGTCCAGCTGGCAGAAACAGAACTTTTAATTGTCTGGAAAAGACCATCTATACCTATTTGATGTCCTATTGCATGGACTTCTCCCTTGGTGAAGAAAGAACTGGTCCTACCACATCAGTCCAGTCACAGCCAGCTATTGCTACTGCTGGAAAGGTCATGTGTAAAAAGCTTAGTCTGTGTCGTGTTCCTCTGGAAGGAGAAGGGTTTTGCTCTGGTCACCTGTAGACAAAGCCCCTGCACCATCAAAGGAAGGTGCTGGGGACAGCAGGGAATATAGCCTGATTCTGAGAAAGGGAATTAATTCATCACAAAATTATTTTCTTGGGCATTCTAAACAAAGAGCAACATAGAAAGCAGCCAGGGATTCAAATATGTTATCCAAAACCACATGCATCAAATCAAGCTACTCTAACAACTGTCTTCTATCAACAAGCCATTTTAGAAAGCCTCCTTTAAATGTGTCCTCCTCCAGAGCAGTCTTTTGGAGGCAGCTCTGCAGTGTTTGTAAGGTTCATTGAGCGCTGCGGTACAAAACGGGAGCTGTCTGTGCTCCAGCTGGTCCCTGTGGTGGCTGGTGCAAGGGGATGGGAGGCAGGGCTGAGAGAACAGAGCAGAAAATAAGTCTGATACCATGGATTTATGTTTGGGATTTTTTTTGTTGCTGGAGGCTACGGGACTGACGGGGGGGGGGGGGGGGGGTGGGTGCTGCCCCTGCTGCCTCCAAAATGTTAAAAATAATTATAAAACGGTCTTCAGTGCTGCTGCTGGCTTGGTATGACACAAATCTGCTTTTCTCCCTCAGCACTCTGTTGTCTGTCCAGCTGAAAAACAATCTAAAATCCCTATCCGGAGAATTAAAAGAAATAAAATGTTTTCCCCAGTGCTGCCTCGCCGCACGTCCTTCCTCTGCAGAGGAAGACGCCCTCCAGCTCCGGTAGGTGAGATAACTGTCTGACACTGCCTTGAGGGGAAGCTGGGACTAATTTGAGGTAATGATCTCGTAATAAAGGTTGTGTCTCGGTGAGTGAGGACGTAGCCTCGCTTAGTAACTCTTATTTTCTGACTGCTGTTTTCCGTTTCATGACAGGAAAAGTGATTTTTCTGCTTTAATTCAAGGTGAATGCTGTACTTTGTCTCCCTGCTCATTTAGGATTTAGGCAATAGATAGTTAAAGCAGTCTGAAATATTTTTGTGGCTAGCTAGTCCATGAATTACAGCAGATTTGCCCTGTTTTTGGAGGGGTTTGAGGCAGAGATGCTTTTAACAGCTTGCAGGAAGGACAGGACTTGCTTTTGTAAAATTCCTCTTAATGTGCCAGCATCTGGGTACCTCAGTCTCGCTACTGATCAGTCTGTAGGTTTCAGAAACTTTTTTTTTTTTTTTTGCCTATCATGTCCCCTATTTCTGGAGGTGGGGAGAGAGAAGGCCTTCAAACCTAGCAGAAGCACAAAACACTTGTTTGCATTTTCAGACAGAGCTCTGGCTCCAAGATGCACAGTCGACAGAGGCCAGCTATGTTTGCATCTTGCTAGCTCTTTTTGATTTATTTTTGTCACCCCACAAGTACCTTCTTCTCTGTCCTGCAATATTCTGGAGGAAATCTTTGAGGAAAGACAGCAAAGGACAAGACGATAACTTTATAGCATCTTAGATGGCTTTTTAAGGATGGTATGAGACTTCAGATTAATTCTTTGGTGCAGAAAAGGGAAATCTCTTATTTGAAGAAAGCTTGCAGACAACTTTAAACCTTGGAGCTTTAGGGGATAGCGTATTTCATGTTTTCATTTTGCTGAAGTTTAAGATATTTTTTTCTATCAAAATTTCTGTATATAATTGGACAATAAAGTCAGCATGCTGGGGAGCTGTGGATGGCTTCACTTTCTATGGTTTTTACAAGAAAAAATCAGGAACAGGTAAGGCTTGTTAATTTGCGTTACAGGAAAGCCCAGTGTACTGGCATGTCTGTCTGCACGGCTTTCTCTCTGCATCTGACTGAGTTGATCAACGTGGCCATGTTGATTTCTGTCTGCAACACAGGGGGTTTCACTGGACAGGTATTATGTTGTTTAAGGTCTAATTGTCTTTATGACATGAATGGGGAGGGGAAAAGAAAAGCAATTCCGAGTGTGTGTCTAGTGTCTGCTGACACACAACTTCTGTTGCGACTAGTGGGAAAGCATGGTTTACTCAAGCTTAGCGTCCTGGTCTTACTTCGTCTTACAGCACAAGTACCGATTGAATTTTTTTTTTCTTTAATTGTAACTTGTGATTGTGCATAGGTGTTAGTTTGACTTTTTTTAATTGCTCATTCAGGAGCTCCAAGCGTTTGCTCAGGATAAACAATCAAACTGTTCTGGCGAGTGCTGCACCTTAAGCCTTCGCCCTACAGTATGGTCATACTGAGAAAGTGACCACCTCTGCTGACAAAATCTGTAAGCTTCAGACACTTGCAAGTAACAGGGCGGTTAGAAAGTGAGAAGATTAACCTTGCACTGTATTAAAGCAACTGTAGGACCAATAAATGAGCATTCACATCTCAAGAGAAATCTCGAATTTCAAAATGCCTACGGTATCAACTCAGGCACGACTTGGCAGTAATTGCTGTAGGAGATCTAAATTAAGCAATGAAGTTTCTATCATGGCAACTGTTAGGAAAGACTTTGCAATGCACATCAATTCCTCCAGGACCCAAATGCCCTTTTTCTTTCAAGAGGGAGTTGTGGGCATTCAGATCCTTGCAGACAAGTTACTGAGGCCCTAAATCAGCAAAACACTTTTAAGCATATCCTTAAGCACTTTGTTGATGAAGGGGAGACATAAGCTCTAATTATCTGTGCTGAACAGGGAGCTGGGAGGCTCCTTGAGTATCTTTTAAAACTCTTATATGCTAGCTGTGCCCCGAAATGCAGAGCCCGAGGAGCTGCTGCCATACCCTCTAGCTGCACTTGTCTTCTGTGAATGTGCTCACTAACCTTCAAGTAAATGGTGCCTTACATCTGGCTCTTTGTGGGAGTTTTGCCTATCCCGAGTGCTTATCGGTTTAGAAAAATAGACATAGTGCTGTATTCAGCTTTAACTGGAGCACTTTTGATAACTGTCCATTTTATCCAAATACTGCTGAGTGTGGGATTATTAAATAATCTGAAAGACAAATGGAGAATGAAGCCAGGAGGTGAACTTTTATGTTTGCATCTGTAGCAGAACTAGGCGTTGGTAGATACTTCAGCCCTATCAGTGCAGCCCAGTACTTCAGAGTTCTCCATAGGAGGCAGAAAAAGAAAGAAAAGAAACACTCCCCCATCCCTGTCCCCCCCCCAAAGCAGCAGGCGATCACAGCTGTTCTCGAGGAGAAGGTTTGTGTCAGCAGATCTTACACAGCTATGCTCAGAAAGTTTGTGTCAGCAGCCATAAAAGCTGGCCTGTCAGCATTTCTGTTTTATTCCATACACAAAATGCATATTACTGAACAATTATGCCAAAGGCAGGGAATGTTTCTTGATAACGCAACTGGGAAGTAGCATCTTCCTGTGGGAGCGATTCACGTCACGTGCCACAGAAATCTGTGTGGGTTTAGATGCAAATCCTTGTTGCTGGCACTTACTGTAAGATTGTGTTGGAAGCCAAATCATTTGGTGTACATCCTGGCCAAGATAGCCTTGGCCTGACCCAAAGTCCATGGAAGTTAGTGAATTCCTGGTAATTCTAACGAGCTTCAAGCATGTCCCAAAAATCATGTTCATTATGAAGGAATCTTGGTGATGCTTAGATTTTTGGTCTCCAAAGTCTTCAGAGACTACATAAAATGCACACTGATTTCAGCGTGCGGTTGGGATCTAGCTGTTATAAAAGGCAGGACAGAGAGCTGGGATGCACTTTGAATACAAACTGATTTACTGCTTTAATATATGTGTATTGCCCTCTCTCAACCACTATTTAACTGGTTTGGCTGTATCCATTAGAAAAGATGGGTTTATTCTTCATTAGAGGTCACAGTTCAGAACAAATATTTTATTAAATAACATAGGTGGAGAAACAGAAGTGAGTTTTAATTCCACTTTTTATTGAATGAGCCCTGCTTCTCCGTCCTGTGAATAGGCAACAATTTGCTGCACCACCCTCATCTCTGCTTACTGGCAAGTGTAAGTTCTTTAAGAAACAACCCAAAAAGCAGGAAAACAAAGTCACACTTGAAGTAAAGGAAACAGGAGAAGAGAAGCATAAAGCCCTCAGACACTCATTGTGCATTTGATCTCTGTCCATGTCATGTCCCTTTCTCTTTTCCTTTCTCTTTTCCTTTTCTCTTTTCCTTTCTCTTTTCCTTCTCTTTTCCTTTCTCTTTTCCTTCTCTTTTTCCTTTCTCTTTTCCTTTCTCTTTTCCTTTCTCTTTTCCTTTCTCTTTTCCTTTCTCTTTTCCTTTCTCTTTTCCTTTCTCTTTTCCTTCTCTTTTCCTTTCTCTTTTCCTTCTCTTTTCCTTTCTCTTTTCCTTTCTCTTTTCCTTTTCTCTTTTTCCTTTCTCTTTTCCTTTCTCTTTTCCTTTCTCTTTTCCTTCTCTTTTCCTTTCTCTTTTCCTTTCTCTTTTCCTTTCTCTTTTCCTTTCTCTTTTCCTTTCTCTTTTCCTTCTCTTTTCCTTCTCTTTTCCTTTCTCTTTTCCTTTCTCTTTTCCTTTCTCTTTTCCTTTCTCTTTTCCTTTCTCTTTTCCTTTCTCTTTCCTTTCTCTTTTCCTTTCTCTTTTCCTTTCTCTTTTCCTTTCTCTTTTCCTTTCTCTGTTCCTTTCTCTTTTCCTTTCTCTTTTCCTTTCTCTTTCCTTTCTCTTTTCTTTCTCTTTCTCTCTTTCCTTTCTCTTTTCCTTTCTCTTTTCCTTTCTCTTTTCCTTCTCTTTCTCTTTTCCTTCTCTTTCTCTTTTCCTTCTCTTTCTCTTTTCCTTCTCTTTCTCTTTTCCTTCTCTTTCTCTTTTCCTTTTCTTTCTCTTTTCCTTCTCTTTCTCTTTTCCTTTCTCTTTTCCTTTCTCTTTTCCTTCTCTTTTCCTTTCTCTTTTCCTTTCTCTTTTCCTTTCTCTTTTTCCTTTCTCTTTATTCTGTTCTTTCCATGGACCTTCTAGTAATATGGTATTCAGTCAAAACAAATACATTAATTTTATCCATGTCAGAAACAGTCGACATACTTGAAAGCCCAGTAACTATTCTCTAGCTTAATGTATTTTCCCTTTTTGTGTTTCAGGAAACGTGAACTATTATTTTTTCCCTTCATGAGTCTGAGAATTCTTTCATTCATTTCAATGAGAAGTGCACCAAGGGCCTCTCACCTTGTCTTTTACAGGGCTACATTGATCTCTTCATGTGTTTTTGGAAGGACGTGTACGGCTATTATAGCTTTGTTCTAACCAGAGAATCCAAGTCTTTGTGCTTGCAGTTCATTTTAGGACATCTTTTGCAGCATTTACTTATCCATAAATGCCAACCTGTGGGGAGATCAAGGAGGTCACGATACTCTGTAGCAGTGTCGTGAGGAAGGAAATGGCGTTGCTTTTTCTGAGGTTAATAACAGAACAACAGATTTTGTTGTGTTGTTTTTATGAGAGAATGACCCAGTTATTAATTTTTAGCCATATATGCAAGCACAATCTTGTTAATCTCACAAAATGAACACAAATGCCCTGAGGACTAACTGCAGATGTTTCTGTATAAGCTAAAGCATAATTCTTCAGGATATCATGCTGTCTTGAATACCTCCTCAGCACCTAGGGACTGAGTTGATAGTCATGCCCAGTGTTTATCTGTTTTCTCAAAACCTCTGCTACAGTAGTACCCGATACCTCTGATGTGCATGATACCGTATACCTTCTTCATATACCTTCAGAGTCCTGCACTGCCCAAGTGCGTTGGTAGGTACCACAGTGTTTTCGTTATCTTCCTCATCTGTCTGCATGCCTTCTGCAAGTTGTCTGGAAGCTAAGTTGTCCTCTCCATTGGTTAAACGGTATCCATAGAGTGGGTGAAACTGAAGGAGAGAGCTCCTCAGAATTTGTAATCCTGTAATCTTTCAACAATTCAAATAATTTTAGTGACTCGTGAAAAGATACAAGCGACAACTGTTTCTCTTTGACTTTGAGAATCAGATGGCAAAACCCAACAAATTGGGCATGAAAGGGCTGAAGTCCCCTTCTGTTTGCCCAGGAGGGAGGGAAAGGAAGGGGATCAATTGATTCCCTTGAAAGCAGATCACAGTTTCCTCTCTGTCCAACCAACCTTAGTGTCTTCAAAACATTTCTTCCTGATACAGAGCTTAAACTGATTTTTTTTTCAGCTTAGCCCTTTATACTATTACAACTAATCCCAGTGGAAATATTTCTCTTCCTTTCATTATTTTTTTCTGTGAATATTTATATAGTTATCTAGCTGTTTCCTTTAATTCTTCTCCCTTTAGGGCAAATAAATTTAGTTCTTGTCATCACTACTTTCAAAGTTGTATTTTTAAATAATGAAGCAGTGTTAAATATAGTTGAAAGCAGACAACATATTGGGGAACCTCAGATGCATTAATTTAGGCTTTGAGGACAATAGTGTCCATTTTATTAAGACCAGTAATCCAATATTATTAATAGTCCCTTGTCAGAAGTGTTTGAACATTTGAAAAAACTGTATTTTAAAAATAATTTACTGTGTGTTATTGGCACGTAAAAACCTATTGTCAGACTTCATGTAAATTCTCCATCCTGTTTTAATACTAATTACAATGAGAACTTGAATGTTTAATTTTTAAACACCAAAATTAATTTTTCCTTTTGCTTATTAAAACACTGAAATAGCTTGGAAAGTCGTGATATCTGACATGGGACTTCATGGTGCCTGATGGAAAAGTGTTTCATGTTTCCTCACATCCTGCTCTGGCAATATTAAAGCTATCTGTTCTTCAGCAAGTGAGACTGGGAAGAAGTCCAAGGTTATCTGTCTTTTCCTAGGGGAACTGGAAGATCCAGGAGATTATGGGATTTAGAGATTTTGACTTCTAAAGCATTTTGTTTGAATTGATAGTAACTGGAATATTTAATACACTTAATATATTTGCAAAGCCTCTTACTTATAATTTGTATACCAAATGGTATCCTGCAGTAAGCTTTTAGTGAACACTCTCTCCTGGAAAAGTTCTGTAGAAGTTCACAAGATGTAATGAGTAGAATTTGACAGAAATTAGCTGTTAGCTCAATGATACATCACTGTCTATTTGATTTGTTCACTATAATTTTTACACACCGTATTGCTAATTCATTACCTGGTAGCTATATATAGATCTTCTGATTAGCTCGGGTTCGTAGATACTCTGTTGAAATGAAAAGTGGAAATGATGAGGATTGGAGGTTTATCACTGCTTCCTCTTGACTACCACTGGTTAAAACTTCTGAGTGCACTTCAAGACAGAGTTACTGAGACGATGACACAAAGACTAAAAAATACTCTGAAGATGGATCTTTTTAATGGTTTTTGACCAATAATTCAAGCTTTGCAAACTCATGCGTTTGGCTCCAAGCACTGGGTATTTTAAATCAAGCTCATAATGACTGATAGGAAGTTAGTTTTTCCAGGTGACACCCTAGACACATTGCCAATATACCTAGTTTAAATTTACTAAGCAAGTAAGCAATGAAATAAAGTCTACAGAGGTATATAAAACTAGGGTTGCTTGGATTTACTGCCAATAGATACCTGATGAGTATGATTAAGAGGCACTTTATGCTGACTTTCTAATAACTGTCTGCTAAAATATGTATTTCAGGCAGTTCTGTCAGCTTTATTGTTACTTTCTAATTTTGGTCTAAAGATTTTTTATCAGATGTGATTGTTCCCTTTGGGGGTTATAGGATGCATAAATTTCTCAAGATGAGAGAGTTTGTGATTCATTTTTTCTTGGGCTCTGTTGGTTAAGATGAAACTCCCTACCAGTGTCTCTAGTGTTGTTTATTACTCTAATTCTTTTTTTAAAATCTTCAGGATGATTTGATATTACTTATAGCATAGAAAAAAAATATTCTTTCTGTATGACTGCAGGACGTCAGTATACTGGTTTGAATAAAGGAAGCCTTACTCTTTCGTTGTAGGAAAGAAAGTGAGTTTGAATTCTGATAATTTTGTTTGTATTACAGCTGAGTTCAGCCTGCGATCATGCTAGAAAGCAAGCTAGAAACTGAAGCCCTCTGTGAAAACCTACTGCCCTAATACTAATATGTATTGTTTATCTTTCAAGATGAAAGCAATTTAAGCCTTACGTCTTTAAATAATATTAACACTATGCGCATCTTTCTCATGAGGTAGATGTGGTTTGTTGTCCAGCTTAGACACCTGCTGCCCTAGGCCTGTCTGGCTTCTTGCTTCTGGTCCAAAAGGGCACTGGTATCTTGTGGCTCCAGTGTCACACCAGCCAGCCCTGTGTAGACATAACTACACTGAAGACCACCTCTAATGTCTAGAAAGATTGTAGAAGGAAAAAAAAAGACAACTAAATCTTGCCATTTCTTGGAAATACATTTAGTTTAATTTCTTGTAAAACGCTTTTGACTTTCAAGTAACAGCCCACAGAAGCAACAGGAATCTATGGGCTTAGTTCAAATCCCCAAGCACAGGTGTCCAGTTATTTACGCTACCCTGCCTGGCCTCCAGCTGCTGCTCCAGAAGTCTGAGAGTTTCTGTTAAATTCTGTGTCCTGCCAACCTTGTGTGGGTATACTGGTTGCAATGGTGTCTGTTGTGGGTCAAGCTGCGCCAATCTCCAGAGTCTTTTGACTATGTTCTGCCTTCGCTTTACAGGTAGGTCATGCACTCAGACCTTGGGTAGACATGGTTAGGTGTTCCAGTGCTAGCCAAGATGCCCTCACGCCCTGATTCCCAGCTACTGCTCAAAAGGACATAGGTCTCACAAAAGTCTCATGTCTATCTGCCAGCCCTGCCTGGACATCTCAGGTGCTCCAGTGTCTCAGAGGTATGAGACAGTTTCATCTAGGAAGTCGGCGTCAAAGCAGAATGCCCTGTTCTCTGTCTATTATCAAACAGCCACTGCTGTTATTGTCCTTTTGGAGAAGAGCTTCATAGGGACAAAACTGGTTGCATCAGTAGCATTCCGCCTTCAGGAAACTGTATCTAGTAAGAGACAGGACTCATTTCACCTAAATTAGAGACCAAACTCAGTCTACAGAGGGACTCTAGATAACTAGCTTAGTGATATAAATACCTTGAAAGGGTTTTGTGCTGAGGAGGTGCCTGAGATGAGTGAGATGATGGTGCTGCTTCTTCCTTGTGACTGAAGAAGAAACCTAGATGACTAATTTGAACTGCAGCCTCAGAGTGTATGTCTACATAGAATGTTAAAGAAACCATGATTAGACTGCAAGTGTGCAGATAGCCCAGGAACTCAAGCGTTCGGGGTGCTTTGCTGGCATGTCAGACACTGTGCTGTGGCAAGCATCTGGGGATTGTGAGATGGTAGCGTGGGAAGGAGGTGGAGTGGGCCATGTTCATGGCTGCTCACGAGAAGACTCTTTCTGGACAGCATAGGTATGGATTTAGACATTAGCATCAAAGATGTGGAAGGCAGCTATGTGGCATACCCAGGTCCAAATCAATGTCTGGAGTGGATGTGTCCAGGCTGTTGCTGACTGGAGGTGTGAAGGGCTTGGGAAACTGTGCAGGAGGTAAACTCTCCCTTGCAACAACTGCCACATGGGTAGGGCTACAGCCCATGAAACTGTCCCCACCCTGTTTCAAAAACACCAGTTAATGAGCTCAATGACTACGTGAAGCCATTTTATGTGAAATTCAATACAGATTAGTTGCTTAAATATTTACCCAGTTTCTCAGGGGAGTTTATGGCACAGGCAAGTTCCATGTTGCTGCTACACTACAGTAGTACTTATGCTCATTAGCCTTGGGGTTAGTTGGAGCTTTTTCAGAGGGTTGTGCTAAGCCTGCAATAGAGACATAGTTCCTTTACAGGGAACTGCTTGTACCTCGTGAGAAATCCTCAGGGGCAAATGAAGACACCCATTTCTTCTTTGCGGCAGCAGAAATTCCCTGAGAAAAGTCCCATAGTGGTGGCCCTGGGCTGTCTAACCAAGATTGTTGCCTGTGAGTGTGTGACGAACTTCATAATTGTATGATGGTCTAAAAATCTGGCTACTTTTTTGTTCTCTTTGTCATCCTCTCATCCTACTACATATGCCTGCATGTGTGTGTATCTAAATCTATCTACATATATACACACGTACACACACTGTAATGGGGAATGTGGGTGGCTGTTCTTATAGTTGTATTTTGGAAGCTAAAACTAGGCTTTTGGTGTTAAAAATGGTGTATGGTGCCCAGAGCTGTGGTTCAGCTTTGCCTCCTCCCCCCATTTGCTCAGTAACCATAGCTACTGCACTTTCCTTAGCAGAAGCAGATTTCTCAGAGCTTCCTTCTTGTAGGGATCCTGGTGTAATTACTTTACAAATACCAGCAGAAGCTGCTGCAATGGAACTCTAGCCTCTTTTACTGGCCTCAGCCTGTTTCCTGGCCTAACTGCTCAACCCAATGAACAAAACCTGACCTTAGTTTGCTCCGTTGTCAGCGTCTCCCTTCACATACTTGTCACCCCTTTACTGGTTTTGGTTGACAAGAGCACCTGACACCACCTGTTGCTAATATAAAAAACCTAACTGGTGGTCCTGGCTTCTGCTAAGCATGTTGATGATCAGCAGGAAATCTTAAAAGCTTGATTATCCTGAATCATTTTCACCAGTTATTGGAGGTTTGAGTATTAAAATAGTACATGTCTCTCCATAAAAAGCATGCAAGGATTTCAGATCTCCTGCAGAAGAGGCAAGCTAGCAGGGGAAAATAAATCATCACAAGGCACTGTGGTACTGATGATTTGTATTCTTGTAGCACCTGTTCCTTAGTCCTGAACAGCCACAAAATAAAAGGCATTCCTCTGCCCCAAATGATGGATAACCTTGGCATAACAGAAGGAAAATAGCAGATGGATATAGATGCATGGGGGAATACAGCCGGCCTGGGTCAGGATGATGCCAGTCTTTGCTTAGCAACTGTCTAACTTCAGTTGAATTTTTAAGACTTTATGACTTTGGATCATTTCAATTGGAGAGATACAACATAAACATGACTGTCATTGTGCTGTCATAAAGAAAAGGAGGAACATTTTGTAACATTTCTAATAAGTAAGGAAAGGCTGCTTCTTTTTTTTTTGATACCTATTTGCACTGTGGTTCTTGTGTGAATAACTCACTGCTGTAGTTGCCACAACCACCACCAAACCAATGCACTGTCATGAAAGTTAAAAGTAGGGAATGATGCTTTTTGCTTTTTGGTCTTACTAGAACATAGTTGTTGTCTCTGGTTTTAGCTGGGACAGAGTTAGCTCTTCTTTTTAGCAGCTAGAAGAGCTCCGTGTTTTGGTTTTACTCAGAGGCTTCGCTCTGAGAAGAATGTTGATAGCAAGCTGATGTTTGTAGTTGGCACTGAGGTCTCAAGGACTTTCAGCTGCCGTGTCATTGCCAGTGTGCAGGAGCAAAACAGGATAAAGGGGGGAGCATGGCCGGGGGACAAGGGGTCCACGACTCTCCTTACGATTTGTACCTGAACTTAAGATTGAGGGCCAAACTGGCCAATTAGTGTTCCATATCAGCCAGCCGTCATGCTCAGTATAAAAGTGAGGGACAGACCGTGAAAGAAGGGCCTTTGCTCTTCCGGGACTTTGCTTTCGGACTCGGACTGCTCTCTCTGTCTTGCTCTCTATTTCGGGCCCTCCGTTTGTCAGGGATTGCGGTGCTCTGGGATTTATCTGTTTCGAGATTGTTAGTTTGGGACGAGACGAGCCTCGGTCAAGGGGTGGTGAGCAATTACACCATACATCGCTCATTTGTATATATTTATCCTTGTACCTATCTGTACATAAATATATTGGTAGCAGCTAGTAGTAAATTGTTCTTATCTCAACCCACGAGTCTCTTTTATTTTTCTCCTTTAACTCCCTTCCTCATTCCCAGGGGGGGTGGGGAAGGAGTGAGTGAGTGGCGTGAAGGAGTTTAGCTGCCGGAGCTGTCTAAACCATGCCAGTTGTCGAAAATGCTCTGGCTAGCTGAGAAGGATCCTGCTTGAGACTGATATCCTTAACGTAGATGCCTACAGCCTTGCTACTGTGGATACTCCCATTTCAGTGAGAGCAGAGCGCCTCGGCTAACTAGTCTCACATGTCTACTCTGCAATGAGGTTTCTGAGCTGCGTTGGTTAGGTCATCATTGACTACAATAGACCTTGTGGTTGGATTTCCCACTGAGTATTATGGAGCTTGGAGGACACAGCACAGAAGTACACGCTTAACGTCTAAATTTCTGACCAGAGAGCCATACTGTGCTGTCTCTTAAATTGTCCATGCAAACATGTATGCCAACTGAGATGTCCTCAAGTGTCCTACTGGCCAACAGATGCTGCTTTTAGGGTGTAAGTCTACCAGAAACCCCTGTGTTGTATTGTTCTAGGCTGGATGTCTCTGATCCCCCTGGGACACCTCAGAGGTAAACCAGACACCTAAGCTTGGGCAACTGATCACACACAACCCTCCTACCGCCGCTGTCTAACACTGAAGAAGTCTGTACAGAGCCCATGAACATGCTGTACATCTTCATTCCAGTAACCTCAAGCTTTGGTGCAAGCAGAGCAGCAGCTGAAAGAATGGCTTCATAACTACCTCGCCTAGTGTTGGAGGAATGCTCAGCCTAGGTATATGCAGAGTTTAACATCTCACTAGGGACAAAGGGTTTGATAGGGGATGTGGAGGAAAGCTGATTTTCACTAGCTGGTCCAAGTAGGCAGAGATCCCACACAGGCATGTTTTCAGTTAAGTTTTTTAGGTTACCATGGCATTTACCACAATACCTTGTCAATGCTGTATTCTTGTTTTGAATGCCTTCTCATGCGTGTCACATCAACTGAACACTGTCTTTGCACTTTGTACCCAGTGACTCAGCTTTGCAGGGAATAGGTACAGCAGGAGTTACCCATCAGGGACAGGTGGTGGGGCATTTCTGTAGCCTATGCTGGTGTCAGCCTGGGTACAAACCTTCTACCTTGGCAGCAAGCAAACCCACCTGCAACTGGAGAAGCAGAGGTCAGCTCTGCTGCCAGTTTCTGTGGTCTGTGCGTGCCCTCAGGGCAGGGCTCCGTGCTGATTTGCACTTCACGTGTTGTAGGGGAATAGCACTGCACAGGCCAGGCCATGGCATCTCACAGACCTTTACTGATGCCTGATGGGAACCTGAGGTAAACCCATGGGGCCAAGAAACCAGTGATCCGTGCCTGAGTCCTACACCTTCTGCTTGCAGCCCACCAAAGTGAAGACATAACACTTTCTCAGTGCTACCCATCTCATCCACCCTCCCATGCTCTGTGTTCAATTTCACATCACCTGGTTGCGTTTTTGTCTTAATTTAGAGCTAGTTTGGCAGGTGAACAGTGCTGCCGTACTGCCATACACTATATGACTTCCGCAGCAGCGCTTACATGAGCTGAGATCCCAAGTGAGTTACTCAAGGTCAGGGAAATAGCTTGTGACGGCTTTGTACGGGGGCATGGCACAATAAGTCCTTGATTGGGACCAGTGGGTGTTAGTTTAATGCAAGCAGTAAGAGGTTCATTTACAAGGAGAAGAGGAGTGATGCTGCTGTTGTGAAAGGTAGGCATAAGGAAGGATTGTAACTTTCTGTTCACAGCTGAAGCTGTATGATTTTCTCTAAATTGTTATATCGCTTAGCTTTATTAGCCATCTTCATTCCCGGAGGAAGTAAACGCTTTCAAGAGAAGAATTTTTAGTTATTTTAATGTACATCTCCTTTGCAATTGAATGGGAAGGGGTTAGAGAATGAATGACGCAGCATTACATCAGTGTGTGAAACCGTGTTATACACAGGCATCCACAGAAGACCAGACTCATCTATGTTGTTTTGTGCCATGCAGAGAAGCTGCAATTGCATTAATGTCTCACTTTATTGAGTGAAAGTAGGAATACTTTGAACAAGATCACAAGGATTGATTTGTAATTTCTGTTTTTCAAGAACATTAGCTATTAAGAGATGTATTGAATTGTGTCCTTTTAGTTTTGTATATAGTATACAGAAATAAAAGTGTCGTGGTTCCTTACAGAACATTACGTTAGCCTTTCTGGTGTTTTTATGCTCTCTCAGAAATCCATGCAACAAAGTTTGAATTTTATAGGTGTAGAGTTAAAGTTGTCCTACAGATACTTTTTCCTTAGTATGCCTGTTTTACAGAGCAAACAACTGATGAGATATCCTTGTTTCAACATACTTCAAAAACGTTTTGTTGTTGTTTGTTTGTTTTTTTAAAGTAAAAGAATTTTTGATCCTTTTGTAGCAACTTTTGCTAAACTTAACTGAGAGTAGCCTTCTTAGGAAAACTCAATTCTAATCATACACTCAGATTGAACTATGAAGGGTTGAAGCAGTTTACTATCTTAAAAAAAAAAAAGTTATTATAAAAACAGGCCAATTTTTTTTTTTTTAAATCAGAATTATTAAAGAACAAAGTATGTCATTTTTTTTCTTCCTGTGAAAGAAAAAAAATTCTATTTTTATGTCTCTTTGTTCACTGGAGGATAAAGGGTTTTGTAACTTCCCTGAAAGTATGCAAATACATTGTATGAGGAAAACCTCAAAGCTTGTGAAGCAATGAAGGAGCTCTTAGATAATGTCATATGAGGCAATTCTTGCAGTAGCTCCAAGGTGTAGTGGTCTGGCTGGGATGGAGTTAACTAATTCATAGCAGCCCACATGGTGCTGTGTTTTGGATTTGTGGCTAAAGCAGTGTTGCTGACACACCAACAGGCCACTGATGTTCAATGCTTGCACAGCATCAAGGATTTCTCTTTTCCCCACTCTGTCCGCTGGCAAGTAGGCTGGGGGTGCATAAGCAGTTGGGAGGGGACAAAGCTGGGACAGCTGACACAAATTGGCCAAAGGGATTTTCCACACCATACAGCATCACGCTCAGCAGTAAAAACTGAGGTAGAGGAAGAAGAAAGGACAGGGGGTGGCTTTCTAGATGGCCAGTGTTCTGGCAGTGTTCATGGCATCGGTCTGCCAATGGCAAGTGGTGAAAGGTTTCATTTGGTTCACTTGGTTTTTAATTTTTCTTTAACCTATTAAACCATGAAGTTGTCTCAGTTTTGTTCTCCCTATTTTCTCTCTTGGTCCCGCTAGAGTGGGGGATTGAGCAAGCAGCTATGTGAGTGTCGGCTGGGCCAGGGTCAACCCACCACAGTCCTTTTTGGCACCTGATGTGGGGCTCGAGGGGTTCAAGATAATGACAGGTTTGATGGGAGTGTGCTAGACTGAGTTTACTGCCGTTATAGCTATTTAGCTGTTACTTGGCAGGATGGTATTTGCTGTTGCTGGTTCTGATGACGGCATATTTGCTCCCTTACCTCCTGTAACTGTTCCTTACTTGCTCCCTTACTTGATGTACATTGAATTCCAAGGCTTGTTAATGGTTCCTTTCAGCTTTTGCTGTTTTATGTGTTGTTTATCACTTTTATTTTGCCTTGCCTGAGAAACCTATGATAAAAGCACTGGCCTTGAGCCTAATCTGGTATTTGGCCCTTGCATCACTGCCCTCCCAATCTCTGGAGAACCATTTTGTGGAGACGGCAGCAGTTACACCTTCTTCCTCTCCTCTGGGAGCTGCTTTATGGGGAGAGTGAAGAACCGTACCTCCCCTTCTCCTCCAGGGTAGATGTTTCCAGCCTTATTGCAATGACCACTCAGTTTCTTGAACATCCCTACACAATCAGAGCTCTCATATGGATGTGGGTGGACTGTGAACCTGATTTTATTTTCTCTTAAGGGTAGCCAGCTCGTAGGGGATGCAACACAGGAGTCTGCCCTGAGGCAGCCAGTTCCTGGATGGCAAGATGTATGGGAGAATTTGGACAGTGTACTGGTCAGGCTGGGACGGAGTTAACTTTCTTCATAATGGTGCTGTGGTTTGGATCTGTGGCTAAAACAGTGTCAGTAACTCACCAAAAACCTACAGCACCAAGTGTCCCCAGGCAGTCTCCCATCGAGTACTGCTCCAGGTCTGTCTTTTCTAAACGGTTGATCCAAAATCAATAGAAATTCAGGATTGTCTTTAAGCTGATTTCAGTATGCTTCAGGCCACCTTGGTAGAGCCCTGGTTAGTGGTGTTTCTCACCAGTTCTTGTACCATTTCCTAATTAAAAGATTTGACCTAAATTGTTTCATTTTTTATTGAGACTCCAGTACAGATAATAATACTTCATTATCAGGTGTGCAATATTACTTCTCACTGGGTTAGCTGGTGTGCTCAGCTAGGTCAGTAGTGCTGGAAATGGTCTTCATGCTTTGTTTTGCAGTTTGTTGTTCTTTTGCAGCCATGTTAACTGGTAGGTAATAATGTCATGGTTAGTTTACTACAATTTATGCTTGGATGAAGTCCTGAAGCTGTACTGCTATAAACAAAATCCCATGGGCAGTTGTATTTTGAATTTACTAGCCATCTCAGACAGATATACTAACTCTATAGGACCAGAAGAGTAATTGGTAATCAGCAGGTATTTTGCATCCTCAGTTAATTCACTACCACATGCCTTGTGTGGGACTTGTTTCTGCCTTTGTTTAATGGATGTTTCCTTTGTTTAAATTCTGGATTTTGGAAAACTAGCCTACAGTCTATTTGGTGGTTATTTGTTTCATTCACTTTTGAGATGCTAATTAAGCTATCTCATCTTCCTAAACTCCTCCAATGATTAATGGAGCAATGGACTCTTCCAGAGCCCTATTCACTCTACGTTACATTAGCAGGTAGTGCAAACCAATGGCAGACCTGAAGCAAAACAGTCAGTGCTGAGGACCTGACACCCACACTACAAAAATGTTAGGGATTTTTTTTCTTTCAGAATAGTCCTAATCTGGTCCCATGGGCTGAATGCCATGCATCTGGAGCGTATTGAGTATACTCCTTGACTTCATCTTCTCAGTTACTTGATCTAAAAACCATAAAGTTCATATTCTCTGAGACTGCATGAACGAATAATGTGAGCCAAAGCCCAGTAGGTGGAAGGATTGGGAACTGAGCTTTAAAAGTTCTCTTCTGATCCAGACTAAAACACTGATATAGATGCTGCCTCAAAGCACCAAAGTCAGATTATAGTTCTGAATCTCTTGCTGTGGCAGTCTCCCTCTTTCTTCATTCTCCAGAGAGCAAGTCTGTGGAGACTCGCCAGCTACTTCACTGCAGCAAAGTTGGGTGCTGAGGATTGTGCTGAGACTTCTATGCGACACCACTGCAGTGCGGAGATGCCTCCTGACAGCACCGAGCTTTGCAAGAGCCCTTTAAACCAGCTGAGCTTGTCAGTCATTCATCAGACGGCCATGGAAGCCACAATGCCACAAGCTCAGCCTGGTAAATTAAAACATGTCTAGGTACTAAAGATGGAGCTCTTCTCGGATAACTTTAGGTATGTTCAGTGTAGGTGTCTACATGTACGTAAATCTGTTGCTCTTCCTTTATAAAGAAGCAAAGAAAGAGGCACTTTATCAGGCTTACTTCAAATGTCTATATTAGAATTACATGATTCATGACCTAAAAGTTCCATTTTTTCTCCTGACTGTATGGGGACTCTGAGTAACTGTTTAGAGATATTCATGCTGTAGATGTCCAAAGCTACATGAGAAGCCCACTTCTCCTTTCCATATCTGAGCCAGACTTCAGAGATACACTTGAGGATTCCTCTTGAGGTTTGGGTTGGGTTTTTTTTGTCTGATCGAATCACTTGTCTCATTTTCTGACGTATTTGTATCCAGCGTGCTAATGATGACTTCTTTCACAAATTTATTCTGTTCCTGGTGTCTTTTGTCTGGCCTAAAATATCTCACAAATATACCAGCCATGACTAGTTTTCACTCCATGATCTAAGCTCCAATCTCGTTAAATCTCAGACCTGCAGACAGAAATAGTGATGCTAGAACAAGGTTTAATTTATATCTTGGTGAATGGTTGACGGCATCGATAGCCTGCTGCATATTAACATACTGAATTATCAAGCCCCTTAAAGGAATAATGAATGCTGCTTACACTGACTTTCTGCCAAAAAACATTGCTTTGTAATGTAAATGAAAGAACACACCAAAGCAGTTAGATACATGTCCCACCACTGTGTCTGCTCAACCTGATGATGCTGAAAAGAGCTGTTCCTGTTCTATCTTTTTAGCCCTAACATGATGCTTACACTACCATGGATGCTTTATTTATTGCTCTGGCATGCCCTCAGACCTGTCAAATATTTCCCTGCTTAAGGGACAGCTATGAGTGGTGTTAGAAGGTGACAAATTTGTAGAAATATAATGCAAAAATTAATCATTGTTTTCATCCGAAGCAGAACAAGGAGATGATTATTGCATTCTAGAAACACCTGCATGAGGGTGAACTGCTTGTGGCAGAGTTTCAGCCAGCTCCCTTAAAACACATCCAGAACACTCAATATTATTACTCATGCATGGCTGGCAATCTTTATTTGTTTTCATCCTGATTCCTCTGAAGAATTCATTTAATGAGCAGAAACATGCATCACACTTTTTTTTTCTCCTGTGTTCCTTGCAATGTTAACATTATCTCCTGATCTTGACTTGTAGCCTCCCATTACAAAGAAACATCACTGCAAAGCACAACAAGCCAGGAAATGTCATCGCTTTAATGTTCTTAAGGAAAAATAAAAATTAGATTTTGTCCCTTTTAACATCAACTTCAAGAACAAAAATTGCCTCTGGTTTGTTAGTCAATATTTCTGTTGTAGGATGAGTATGGGGACTTTTTAGGTTATGACAATGACGAAGCAAGTATTGTTTAGTTGCTCTTATCTTCTTAGTAAGGATCCTCCTGTCCTCTGAATAAGCTGCATTTACTGAGCAAGGAAGCTGCTCTTTGCTTCCTGTCCCTGGCCTGGATCAGTCCTTTTCTTTTTTGGCTGTCCGCAGCTCTTCCTGCTGAGTCTGGATTTGGACGTGCTCTTTTGACTGTGTCCTGGTTTGTATTTTGCTTTGTAATGACCTTTGTTTGACAATGTCTTTAAAAAGCTTTATCCACTGTTAATTCTGATTTTATCTGTAATTATGGTGACAACTTGGGGTTTTATTAGTTTTGTTTTAAGTGGTTTTTAACAATGCCATTGACTAACATGTAATTTGCACTCCCTTTGCTCATCCCCAAATCCTGGAATTTCCTAGCTCACCTAGGGGTTTTTTTTTTGATATATTGACTCCTCCCAAATCCTGCTGCAAGCAAACTCCTGGATATGATGTACTGAAGGAGGACAGAACACTCATTGTATTTTGGCACATCACCACCAATATTTCATGGCCCACCCTGCCACATGCAGAAGGCCAATGATGTGCTTATTCCTCATCTCTTTATTCAAGACGGAAGTCAGCCCCTTTGGATGCCACTGGTTCATTCAGCCTGGTCAAACACCGATGTGAAAGAAGAGCGATGTCTTTCCCAAGCAGATCAAAGGCTGCCTGTACTCCAGCTGCCAGATGGCTTCACGCTGTAGCATGGCATGTTACAAACCGAAATGGGCTAATTCTAGAATACTGCACATACTTACTGTGTCCAGATCATTTTGGTCACTGCATCAGATTCCTAAAGTGAACACTTGTTACCGTTATTTGTTAACACATAAGTCAGATTCTCCATATCAGAAAAGATCTTCCCTGTGCTTTATAAGCTTTCCAGTGTCACTAGAAGCAGAATTTCATCTCTTGAAACTTCCCATCTTGCATGCTTTATTGAGATGGCAAGTACATTAATGTATTGGTAGCACCGCGGAGATAACGGGGAGGAGGCTTTTACAGGCTCTACTAACATGTTTTCTTCAGAACAGAAGAACACAATAGCGTTATGATGAGGCTGTGATAGGGAATATTACTGGGGCAACGAGTAAGATTAAAAAAAAAATAAAATCACTCCTTTCTTTCCAGAATCTCCCTGGCAGTGTTCAAGGCCGTGTTGGATGAGGCTTTGGGCAACCTGGTGTAGTGGAGGGTTTCCCTGCCCATGGCAGGGGGGTTGGAACTAGATGATCTTTGAGGTCCCTTCCAACCCAAACCATTCTATGATTCTATGAATCTGTGTGCACCAACTGCTTAGAGTTTTCTCTGAAGCTCACGTTATGTGAAATATAACATGCTTCAGTCCTGTCTCAAACCAGGTTTGTGTAAAAAACTGTAGGCCATTTCTTGCTCCTCATCACTCCAAAGTAGTTGAATTCTTTGGTTGTACAGTCTTCTCACTGCAGCCTGCCCGCCCTGAAGTCATCCAGAGTTTGGCAGGGATGGGGAAGGGTCATTGAGCTGCCATCAAAGAGTAAGAGGCAGGGCTCATGCAGAAGATAACTCTGCCCTGGTGCAGCTGGGGATCTGGACCTGTGTTTTAATGCTGTGCTGCATAGTTTTACTAAGTAAACCAGCCCAAATGGTTGTAAAAATCGCTGGGCCTGTGACAAGTAAAGGACAGCCAGTATTGTTGGTGGTTTCTGAGTTTAGTTGTGTTTGTTTACTTGCTTTTATATCTCAGTCTATGCATGTTTGCCTTAATCACAAACTAAAAGCCCTGCGGAGCATCAGTGACTTAATTAAAAATGGCTTCCCTGATGAACTTCTTCCCTAGTTTATGCATTTGTATCGGTTTTCTTGAGATGACATACAAAGTGTGATATGGAAAAGGCTGAAAAGCAGGTGGTGGCAGAACCACTGCCTGCAGTTGTCCCACTTGTGATACCTGGCCTCGTGACAGCCTCTGACTGGAACTAACTGCTGAGGAGTTAGAGATCAATGATTTTAGGCATTTTCAAATCATCCTTGATGAACTGTACAAAATCCAAAATTGTCTGCCCAAAAGCAAACCACAGAACTGCACAAATGCCTATCGTTTAACATGGACTTTTTTCTACTTATAGGGATCCTATGAGTCTCATGAGTCACATCAATCTTGATGTCAATTAGACCTTTGAAATAGCTGTGCTGCACCACCTGGACTACATAAATTCACCCAGTCACATACAAACACTCAGTTAAGAAAGAACAAGCAGAGTCTCTGGTCTTGAAATAATGGTTTACTGGCAACATCTTTTACAGGGACAGCATGAGCTCCTAGTCTAGTCAAATTGAAGCATTACTGCCTATATATGCTGTTCTTCCAGCTGGCAGCATAGTGGTGGACCGAATTTGCGATGGCTGTACGTTGGTACTGCTGGGCTGTGCTCCCAGGGGATGCTCCAGCTTTATGTTACCTTAAAGGTCCTTTAACCTGAGCAGGGCAGGAGGGATTCGTTATTTCCTCCTCTCCTGTTCCTATAGGAAATGGGGTATTCTATTCAAAATTTAAGAGCTTCAGAAAAACTTAGGAGTGTGGAACTGGGTCATGTCATGTGCCATTTGAAACTGATATCTAAACCTGAGTTTGGCTAGACCTTGACTTCCTTTACTATCAGTAGATACAAACAACTCTTTAGTGATTTAGCTTACATATTTGAAATGCCTATCTTAGGATGGTATGGATCATCCTTGGGAGGTGCCCAGTTTTCTCCATTGACAACACAAAGGGTGTTGTATGATCAGCTCAGGCTGAGGCATCTACATGTTAGATGCCTCAGGGCGTATAAATCCCCCAACTGAGAAGCCTGCTCAGGCTCAAGAAGGATGTCAGTCTGAGTTTCTGGTTACTGTCTCAAAGAAGACAATCACACAGTTTTAGGGGGCTTGGGCCTACTCTAATTACACTAATAAGTCAGGTCCTACATCCAGCAGAGGTAGAAAGTCCCTAGTTTAGGAATTCTGGAAGTTCAAGACAGGAGATACTGTGTGCTGTCAGATCAGGAATGACCATTTACAAGACCAGTGGCAAAGACAGTCTGTAGTACACCTTCCCAGCAGAAATATGAATGCTGAGGGAGATTAGGGGCAGGATCAAGTTTGTAACAGAACACCTACATTTAGTTGTTTACATATAGCTGTACGCCTACAAGCTAACTAGGGGTATAAGTGTGCATTAGATAAATGAAGCTCTGGTCAATACAGTCCATGCAGCTTTCAAAGTGATTCAGCCAACCAACCAGTCACATATAGGCATAGTTGGCCTATGCCTATATGTGATAAGCGTACACCTACTAGGTGTATCATTTCCTTTGAGATGTCCTAGAGTAGCTGAGACATCTGCATGGGGCTGGCAGCTACCCCACAGGACCTACCGAGCCTATGGAGCACTAGTGCCCTTCCACAGCAGAAGATGGATACACTAAGGGATCTCCAAGGTCACTTGAATGCCTACATTTGGGCTTCTGAATCAAACTCTCAGTTTGTCTTTCAGTTCTAGGTTCCACTGCCAAAATTACTAGCTTGCCTGGTGCAGTCCAGGAGCCCTTCAGCAAAACTCAACGGCATTACCTAACCCTGTGTGAATTTCTGGCACGTGAATGTCATTTCTTATCAGTGGCCTCAGACAGCTGACCTGCTGAGGTACCATAGTCAAAACCCTTCTGCAGGAAGGCTGAGCATGCTAACCCAGGCAGCTGGTTTCAGTCTGCCAAAAGGGAGATGTAGGACCCTGGCTATAAATCAGATCAATTTCCTCCCAAGAAACTGGTTGCAGTTTTGTGCCATGTTTGAAAGGCCAGTCTGGGAAGAAACGAAGCAGAATCTTAGAAACTACTTCTCTGACCACCTAGACAGACCGTCTTAAGGTAATACACTCTTTTATTAATTTGTTCTGGGCTTACCTTTGCTGTGACCTTTTCCAGCCCTAGTACAAGGCACTCCAATAAACAAGGCTTTAGTTAAGGTTTTCAGGGTTGTAATTGTAACCCAGCAAGAAAGCGAAGAACTTTCACTGGCTTTAGTGAGCTTAATACAGTGATCTGTAATGTCTAGCATGATCTATGTGAAGTCTTTTCTTCTCTGCAAATTAATTTCAGATTTCAATAGAAACAAATTTACAAATATACAACCTGACTTCTGAGTTTCCAGTTAGTTAATAATTTCCAATGACATTCACTAGAGGAAAATTATGGAGATCTTTATAAATTAGATTCACCTTCTATAGATACTACATCAGGCTTGGCATTTAGCAATCTGGGGCATTACTGAACTGAAGAAGAGAATTAAAATTCACTATAGTCAGATACTCATTGCGAATGCCCATTTCCTTTCAAAAATAAGCCAACAAGCTAACAAATCCTATTAAAATACCAGTCATCTACAGGTATTGCATACAAACCGTTGTCACACCTGTCTTGACTTTGTACACTCACCCATATATATGTTGGTGTCCAAATACATTTGGATTCTTGTCCAAAATATGTTAATAATACTGTAACTCCCAGATATTTCTGCTGTGTTGGTGCCTTTCTGCATTTCTAAAATCTACCTTTGTATGTTTAAGTATCCACTATGAATCATTTTACATTATCTCAACTAAATTTCATTTTACTGACGTTATTTATTTTGCCCTCTTCTGCCATTTATCAAAGAGGTTTTGTAGTCTATTCATATCCTCTAGGGATGCATAATCCCTCCCAGCTTTATATCACCTTAATATTAGGTTGGTAAGACTCTCCATAGTTGTTAATTGACCCTCTGGTATCTTATCCAAAATACCCTCCCAAGATAATATTGCAATATTACAATTACCTCATATTTAATTTTTAATAAAATTCTACGGTTATCACATTGATATACATGCAGCATTAGCTTCCAGAAAGTGATGCTGTTTCCATTTTGAAGTCTTAAAAAAAACATGTCCTCATGAAATAATTTTTTTTTTCACTAATCTGTGCTGTTTAAAATGCATCTAAAAGTATATAACCGGAAGTCAAATGGTTATGTTTTTCATTGGCTTTATGAAAGTCAGTATTTGATGTGACAGTGGTCTGCATTTCCCTAGGTCTTCTATCACTCTTCAGAATTGGGTAGAGTAAGAACTACTCTGGCCTGTGTTATGTGGAAATCAGACTATGTGATCAGAACAGGTCCTCCTGGCTTTAGCACTTACTCATCTTCTGTTGCACTAGAATAGTCTGCTCAACTCAAGTGTGAAAAATTCCCCACCTTCTCAAAAATGGCTGCCAATTATGACTGTGAGATAGCAGAAATTTTTTGTGTGTGTTAAGATACGTCTTGTGGGGATCTCTTCAAGCTCTCAAATGCCACTCCTTAGAAGCTAGGTAAGGTGCTAGAGCCCTTTCATGAATCCTAACTGCCTCCAGTTCACAACCAGACCTAGCAAAAAGCTGCAACTATGAAAGATGACATTGTTCACAGAAAAAATGCACACACCTGGCAAAGTGCAGATCTGCCCCTTATCTCAAAAAGTCCAACCCGTGTTCTTCTGGGCAACTGAGAGACAGTTGCGAGTAACCGATGACAAAAATAGCAACTGACTCCTTCAAGAGAAGGAACCCTCTGTTCCTCATTCAGCTGCATGACAGCGCAGTCAGGTCTCAATAGGCACAAACCGGATGCCCCGTCGCCCTCTAATGAGTGATTCTCGCTGGATGTTGACCTATGTGGAAACTGTTTAATCTTCCTTTCCTGCGCAAACTCACTTAGAAACTGGCCACTGCCCAGTGATAAGCTAAAGGATGAAAACCAACTGCATAAGAGCTGACTCCGGATAAAATAGAAATTATTTGAATGGGTATTTGAAACATTTTCAAGGCTTGCATCATTGGTGCCACTGCCTTTTCTTTAAAGTGCCATACCAGCAACAGTCAATTCAGTTCTAATTTCAGAGTTCTTCTAGCCTACCTGCTGATAATAAGTCCCTTTATAGCAGTGAGTAACGCCGTACAGCCTTTCTGGTTGGCTGGGAAAACCTGCACCAGCCTGGCAATCCACCACCGGGTGATGAGGCTTCAGCCAGCCTCATTTCTGTCACTTCTTGCGTAAATTGCAAGCAATGTGGTAAGAAACTCCAATACATCCCAGTACTTCAGGAAACTCCATCACATCACCTCAGCAGCATGGACTACTGTAAGTCAAAGCAGTCTTCTGCTCCTGGCGCTGACTTTCAATAGCAATACCAAGTCAATTCATTTGACTCTCAGTTCTTATCAGTGATCTGAGATCCAGATCCTTTAAAAGTCCTCCTAAAGCTCCGTGATGAGACTTGGCTGATGGCTTTGCTCTTCAGGTAGGACTGAGCTTTCTGTAATAAAGTGTCATTGTTTGCACAGGAGGCAGACCTTTCTTGCAGGAAAATCTTTAGTTTGTGGGATTAATTGCCATGCAAACTAAATAACATCAAAACTTCCACTTGATTTTTGATGTATGCACAAGACATGCTTTGGAGGCTCTGCTGTCCCTAGTATAAACACAGCCAATTTGAGGGAGTATTGACAAAAGCCATAGCAGAGGAGGGGACGCAGAGCTGGTCTATACCGGGGCCAGTTGATGTTGGTCAATGGAAGTAGCTAGTCAGCAGGCAATCAAGACAAAAGCTTCCAGACATCAGAATTTCTTGAGTTAGTTCCTACAAACCATGCCAACAGTGTGGGAGAAGATACTGTGGGAGCAGGAAACACATCTGCCTTTCCTCCAAATAAGCCCAAAGAAGAGGGAACTCTCCAAAAATGTGAGACATAAGCATGAGTTTTATAAAAGACTGCTATGCTCCCCCAACTGCAGCTTTAGCACCCAGCCTTACTGCTTCTTCTCTTCTTGTGCCTTGTTGATGGGGATTTTTTAGTCCATATTAAAACACCGTCCACTGTCAAGAATGAGGCTGAACCTTCCCGCATTTTACATGCATTCCAGGATACCACGTTTCAAATAAGTTCCAGTAGAGCTCAAAAACCTACAGGAAAAGGTCACAAGAATGATGAGAGGAATGCAATGACTTTCATGACAGATAAGACAGAATAGGGTAGGAACTTGCATCTTAGAAGAAAAACAGTAGGTATTGACGTGATAGAGGTCTATAAAATTGTGAATAGCATGGAGGCAAATAGGGAACAATCATACATTAAAAAAGAACTAAAAAGAACTAACCAGCATCAAATGAAATTACAATATTTATATTCTAAAATACATACCAGATAACATGTATTTAAACTAGGTAACATTGTTTCACTATGTAACAGAGGTCAAAAGTATATGCAAATTACATAGGAAAAGGTGCATTGATGGTTATGGAAATGAAGACTCAGATGCAAACTTTTGCACTGGATGTTTCTAAAGCTTTGACTTTTCATAAGCTGGGAAGATACATCAGAGTAAAGACTGTTAAGTAAACGTCTGTTTCTTAAATCCTTCAGTAAGTATCCCTAAAGGACCATTTTCAACACTGGAAGAGTGAGATTGACCAATGCGTGTGTGATCATCCTGTGGTCCCAACCATTATTGTGTAACGGGGACCACCCCCAGTACTGGGGCTACATTAGAGGCAGGGAGGTTGGGCTGAATGTCAGGGTGGGGGTCCTGGCTGAGACCACCAGGTTTGCTCTTGGACTGAGCCAGGTCCTGAGGAGGGCAGCAGCTGGCACGATGGTGACTATGGGATGTTGGAAAGGCTGAATGGGCTTTATTAAACTCCATGATGAGCAGAGGAGGAGAACAGTCATGGCCAATGCAGGTGATGGTGGGGAGAGGCAGAGGCATGGGTGTCCGAGGCAGACGGAGCCGTAGGAGAGGCTTGTATCTCGGTCATGCAGCAGCTGTATCTATGTGAGCTACAACTGCGAATAAGCTCACCCGAAACAAGGCCTGAGAATCCAAGTATTCCCAGTAATTTCCTGTCCTTGGTGTCAGTGTGTGCAGCTCATACACTTAAAATGTACCTGGAGGGTTATGCATGAGAGTGATATGAATGCATCTAGGCATGGTGCTGCGGCAACTTGAGTTAAAATGATCTTTCAGTTTATAGAGAGTGGATTGGGAAACAAGAAATATAGAAGATACCATCTCCACACTGATGATCCTGACATCCAGTTAAAACGTTGGTACCTGGACTTGAAGAGGATGCTAAAACATTGAAGCAGCAGCAGCAGCAGAAAAAAAAGGCACGAAAATAAGTGAGGGAATGGGGAAGGTAATTTATGGCAAGGGACTGAAGAAGCTCAACTTGTTTCATTTACCAAGAAGAGGACTAAGATGACTTGATGACAGTGCACATCTTTAGGAGCCATCCATGTATATGCACACCACAGAACTATCTTTAAGGAAAAGGCAAAAGTCCGGGAGAGTGAACTGAAGCCTGACAACTCTGGTTAGAAATGAAGAACACGTTTTTAACCAAGAGGGTGAGAGCAGCCACTGGAACAATGCGCTAAGCCTTCAGCTCATCAAGTCTTCGCTCCAGGCAGTGCTTCTGTCCAAAAGGCATGCTCTAGCCAAAACAAAACACGCTGCCACAGCCCCTGCCAAATCCGTCCTTGAATGTCACGGCAGTTTTATCCCCAAACTCTCAGGGGTTTTAGGAGCATATGAAACTGGCTGGTTACCACAATATTGCCTCCTCCGTTCCTGTCTCCTCTGGCACCTGTGTATTCCTTGGAGTCCACCTCACCGCAGCCCTTCCTGTGTCTAGTGGGCACCTCGTGCTTGCACACTGCTGGGAACACAACTGCTTCTGTCCCCAAATAAGCATCTCCTTCACAGACCACTGCTCTGGGGCACCTGCCATCCCCACTCTTCTCGACAAACATCCGCACCCACTTGCTTTTCTCGTAACCCTTTAGGGGACACCGAGGTCTCCTCCAAGAGGAGAAACCCCCTCGGAGCGCAGCTCCTCGGGGGAGATTTCCGCCATCTCCCTTGCGGGGCACGGGTTTCCCCGGGGCCGCCCCAGCCCCGCAGCATCGTCCCCCGACCGTCCCGGGGCCCCACGGCACCGTTCCCCGGCGGCCCCGGGGCCCCACGACACCGTTCCCCGGCGGTCCCGCCGCCCCGCCGCCGCTCAAGCGGTGCCCGGGCGGCAGCGGCTGGCGCTGGGACAGCCCGCGCGTCTCCGCGCTGCCCGAGGCCCGCTCCCGCCGGTGGCCGCCGCCAGGGCTGGGCGCACCGGGCGGCGTGGGGCGGGCGGGGGACGGGGCGTGCGTGCGTGTCTCCTGTGGAAATCCCGGAGCCTCCAGCTCCGCCCTGCGCGTGTCCGTGGGCTGGGGCCGGGCGGGGGAACAGCCCCGGCCGCCGCCGCCCCCCGCCATGCCGCAGCCGTAGGCAGCCCGCGGCCGCTCCCAGCCCTCGGCCTCCGCGGCCTCCGGGCGGCGGGCCCGGCGCTGCCCTGCTGCCTGCCCGATGGGCAGCCTGCTGAGCGGGGTCAGCTTCAAGGAGCCCACCACGGTGGAGGACTGCGACTCCACCTGGGAGACCGACTCGGAGCCCGAGGCGGCGGAGCCCGGTGGGGAGCCGCGGCGGCAGGAGGGGGTGTGTACCGCCGCGGGAGGCGGGGAAGAGCCGGCCGAGCTGCCCGCCGCGGACTGCCGGCCCAGGAGCCGCCGCCGCCGTCCCCCCCGTCCCCCACCACCGGAGAAGGCGAGCGGGCAGAGGCGGACGCCACCAGCCCCGAGCAGGTACTGCCAGCGCCGGGCGCGCCCCCGCCTCCCCCTGCCCGCGGGCCCGGCCGCCGTGCTGCGGCGGGCCGGGAGGAGCGGGCAGCGGGGCGGGGGCGGCTGCGCCGTGCGGCGCCGGGCCGGGCGCTCCTGCCGGTGTCCCGCCGCGCTCCGGCACCGGAGAACGGGCGGAGCCGGGCCGAGCCCCCGCGCCGGGCCGGGCCGGGGCGGCCCGGCTGCCTCCCGCCCTCCCCGCTCTGCGGCACTCGCGGGCCGGAGCGGGGGCCCGGGCGGCTGCCGGCGGCTGAGGCACCGCGGGCGGGGACCTTCCCCTTGTGGTTCCCAACTGACGCTGCGTCTGAAGTGGAGATGAGCCCGTTTTGCTTTGGGTTTTTTGTGTTTTTTTTTTTTTCTTTCCCTCATCGTTGTGGGAACCTACTCTTGGCAGAAAATCGAGGCCTTGAAGTCGTTGTCAGTCCCGCTGCTGCTGTTTCCAGGGAAGGTTCTGCTTTAAATTAAACGTAGTCGCGAACTTGGCCTCTTAATTAAACGGGTTAAAAATCTGAGTATCGGGTCATATGTGGCAGCGGATTCGTGACTCCTCGGTGAGTCGGAGGTGAGGAATTTTCAGAGCAAGTTTCTGTCGTTTAGGGACCTTTAAAAACGTTGACCCTAAAGAAATAAAGGGTTGCTTAGCCAATAATTTTATTGGAGTTAGAATTGTATGCAGGGCGGACCAGCGGGTCTTGTCTTTTAGCCTGTTGTATGTATTACGTTTATGTTTGGTTCAGAAACTGTGCAAAATTAAATAAGCATAAGCATTTTTCCCTTTTCTGCTTGATACACGGTGATATTAGTGCCTGATAACTGAGTATCAAGAGGTGTTGCTTGTTCAAGTAAAGTGTGTTTGCCTGTAGGTATGGTCAAAGCTGGTCTTGCAAAAGCAGGAATGAAAACAACGCTTGTTTGTCATTAATGTGCGGTTGGTAAGCAAAGCGATGGGCAATAATAAAGGGAAGGTCCAGTGCAGTTCAGGGAACTTCCCTTTTTAGGCTTGATTTTAACCTATTACATGTGTATTGCAAGGAGCGGAATGAAATATATTTTTCTCATTTGGCCTTTTGTTCTAGTGTAGAGACTTATTTTATGAGATTGAAGAGTACAAAACTCCTTGCCGCAGTATAGTTATAACAAAATTACAAAGAAAATGAAGTTGCTGGTAGCAAGTTCAAGTCTCTGTATGCTGATACTTCATTTTCTGTTTTTCTTCAACGCATGCTGCTTTTTCAAGTGTTCTCTGAAGTCATGGGTTTATTTCCATTGACCTTGATGGGCTCTGGTTGTTTCAGGTCACAGCTTCCAAACAGCTGGGGCCAGTACAAGTTCTCGTACATATGTATTTTCTCTAAGCAGGTTTTTGTTTTCAGGTGTAGTGGTTCTTCTTGCTAGGCTTTAAATTTGAGTTCTGAGAAACAATAATAGAAAATAGTTCAAGAAAGTGTTAGAACTGCAATTGGCTTGTCCGTGACTATTCATTTTCTTCTGCTGGATGCAATGATAGCGATGAAGTCAATGCACACATGACAAATAGTCTTTGCAAATAGTGTGATTTCCTGTTCAAAGTGAGTAATGTCTCTGCATTTTCATGTCCAGTTACTGATTTCATCTTGTGCTAGCACTTGCTAGTTTACTTTGAAGTCTTGCATTTGGAAATGACAGTCAACCTATTGATTTAAATCAAATTCAGTCTCATTGGAAGGACATTTCATAGTCTTGCTTTTGTATTTTATTTTTAAATTTAGGTTTAAAGTGTGTGGTGTTAAGTATTCAGCAGGGAGTTTTTCAGTGTTTGACCAAACAATAGGCAGATACATGTGCTTATGTTTGTTTACATTGCTGTAAATGTAAAATGTACATTTTACATCATGAAAAATAATTTTTTAATATTGCGCAAATTTGCTATTGACTGTGTTTGTGTATGGTATTATCTACTTTCTAACTGTTCCAGAGTGGTGATGGAACTGAGCTGAAGCCAAGCCAAAAAGAAGCTTCTACGCAGCAAGAGATTTATACAAGTACCGACACCAATATCCAGTAAGAATATTTTATGGTTTAAAATTGTCTTTTTAGTATAAGACAGTACATAACCTAAACATTCCTAAACCTTTGTGGTGCCCCATAAATATGAGAAGTGAGAATCAAAAAGCTGATGCAGAGCTGATGTCTCCCCCAACATATGCCGGGGGAGGTGAAACTAGCGCAATGTCTTTTCATCCCAGGTGTACATGCAAACACATGAGATGTGTAAGCCTAGGAACGGTGGTAGGAACCCAGAAAAAGGCTTGTGCCTTGAACATCAAAGAGGGTACATTATAGAGTTTGGATTTCTTCTTATTTGTCTCTTGAGTTCCCTGAGACTGAAGTCCAGGTGCTGCTGTGCTTGCTGCTCTACCTCTGCCTTGATAGGACAAGGTATTAGCCAGAAGGAACTTGTAGATCCTTAAACTGAGTCTTTAAGAGCATGAGTAAAACTCCGTGGTTTTTAAAGCTCTGAAACTATTTTGTCCTCAAATTATTCAAAGAGCACAATATCACTTTCTGGATACTCTTGATAGGTTTTTGTAGGCTGATAATGTCCTATTTCCTTTTTTTTTAGCAGAACTTTAAAGATCTTCGATATCAAAATGACTTGTGCAATCTCCGCTTCTACAAAAATAAAATCCCATTTAAACCTGATGGTGAGTAATTGGTGGCAATGATAGTGATAACGAAAGAATGTTCACTGATAATAGTGAAACTGTAGTGACAATTGCAGTGCTGGCAAACTAAAGGTGTGTGGTTATATGTGGTGTAACTTGAACCTCCCACGTTGGAGTAGCATGTTGATAACAGCATATTGATAACACAGAAGCAGGTCATACTTAAAGCAGAGTTAGCTTTCGCTCTGGGGAGGTGGTGCTTTTCTCATGTATTTTCAGAATGATGTAGTACGGGGCGTTGTCTGTACTGCTACTTCTGTACTATGGTGGCACTACCTTTTATTAAACAAAGAGTTGCTCCACTCTGCTGCACGAATTATTGCTGTTTGAATAGGAGTGGCAGGGATATGGGTGTTATCCCTAGTGCTGTGTAAGGGAAAAAGAATGTATTGTAACTACCTCATGTGTGATTATTATTATAACAATAATAAAATAATTTCTCAAAGTCCCTGGTGGCTCTGGTAGCGGAGCAGGAACATTGTATGCAAAGTTCTGCACAAGCACAGGATGAGCTGAAAGACGACAAACCTGCTCTAGAGGGTTTGCAGTCAAAATATGAGAGACAAGAAGGTCACAGACAGATGGGGAAGCAGAAGGAGGCAATTAAACAGTCCTGGTTAGAATGGCAGACAGGAGTCTCAGCATAGGAGAGCTTAGCCATTGGCCCAAAATTTGCAGGGCCAAAAAAAGCTTTTGAGTGTTTTAAAAGAATAATGATGAGGAGGTTACTTTGAAGGTGTTTGCAGAAGATTCTCTCAGCACGAGAGCAGCTTGGGAGGAAATACTGAAGTGCACATTGGAGTACAGAAGAAGTGAGACATGGAGGCTGCCATTGAGGCAAGATCCTGTCAGAGGCAGGATCAGTCTCATAGCAACAAATAGGTTCTGATAAGGTATGAAGGGACAGGTCACAAAAGGCTTTGGAAATGAAGGCGTATAGTTTTTCTCTGATGTTACTGAAAGGAGCTCCACAATGGAAGAATGCAAAGCAAAAAAAAGAGGCAGTACAAAAAAGGTACAGTCTAGAAACATGATCATACCAGCAGCATTCAGGGTAGATGTAGGTGTGACTAGAGGGCACTTTTCAAGAGCAGGAAAAGAGGATGCTGAGATGCAAAATGTCAAAGTTCTGATAGGAAGCTGGATCGGAAAGAGTTATACAGAAGGATGTAAAGATGTACGTATGGGAAGGTTGAAGAGGAGAGCTGTTTATAGGCAAGATAGTGATAATATCCTCAGCAAGTGAGAAAAACAGGTTATGTGAAAGAAACATAAGACCTTTGTTTTCATCATCTTGAACTTTACCTAGATAGCCACAGGCAGATGCTGAGAGATTGTGTTCTTAGCTTGACTGGAAGAAGAGTTAGATCTGTGAATTACCAGTACAAAGGTGGTGAATTCATGAGATATTACAAAGAGAACAGATACAGAAAGAAAGACGGACACTGAGGATCGTGTGAACCTGAGGACCATGTGCATCTGAGACTGAAAGCTAGATACGGTTGAGGGAGGGATCCTTTAAAGGACAAAATGAAGAGTAATTTAAGAGGATTAGCCAGGAGAAAAGAAGAAGCCAGAGGAAGGCTTCCCTCCTGAAATTTGTAAAGAAAAAAATTTCTCTTAAAATTTTAGGAGAAAACTACAGTTGGTGGTGCTGAAAGTAGCTGATAGGCCATGGAGGCTGAAGTGTTGATGGCTGTGAGCTCTGGTTATGCCAAAGTTTTTATTGAGAATGGGAAAGAGCAGCCACCACCTTGACCTAAGTCTGTGGATCTGTGAGGGTGTTCGGGGAGCCTAAGCTACCACATTAGGGACTGAAGTACTGGGGAACATTATTAAAACCGGACATTTCTAGGGCAATACCAATCTGAAGTTTAATTCCATGACCTAGAGATTTAGCTTGTGCTTTCTGACTCAGAGATGGCCTGTCTCTCTGCCCTGGGATTGAGCAGCAAGTTTTCCAATACTTGAAATGCAGTTATATTGAAAGCTGGATGCAGGTTGGTGATAGCAGGAGGTCACCTCTTAGTGAGGTCCTTTTCCAGTCTTGCCTGCACTGGAAACCCCATCTTCTTAGCAGTCCCTTTGAGTGGATGCTTTCTCCATTTCTTGAAGAAAAGTACCAAATAAATTCTCCCTTGTAATTGGGACCGAATTGGAAATTTTCACTGGGGAGGGAGAGAGATCTCCTATGTATAGTAGAAGACTATCTACATGGAGCTTTGGGCCTATTAGGTCACTCCTGTGCTATTTGACTTTGGGAGAGGCTGTGCTGCAGTGATAAAACCTTTGTTGGTTTCAGAGTAGAAATAAATAAGCTAACACTGAGCGTTCGGTCATGGAAAGAGACTAAGTTTTTGGAACAAGGAACATCCTTTTATGTACTTTGTGTATTTGTGCAGTGCCTGGAAAAGAAGTGCCTTGGCCCATGACTGAATTTCATGGGCATGGTCTCAGTGCAAAGAATGGTTAATTTCCTTTTTCGTGTATGTTGTCTCCTTTTTTTGTCACTGTGTCTTTCCAAGAGGAACTGGCTGAGCTCCACAACCGGTTCGAGATCACTAAAAGCTGATATTCTCATTTGTTGAGCATGACCTGAAGCCCCAAGGTCAAACTCATGGCAATGGCTCAAGACTCTTGGCCACGGCTAATTGAGAAAGATTTGCCAATCTTCATGTTATTTGCAGCTGGAGAGATTCCTAGAATGGGAGATTTCTTATAGAGTTGAGGCTTTGTTCTATTAAGGCTTTTTATATATGTGTGTGTGTATGTGTATATATATATAAAATATATACACAGAGTTTTGTCATGTTGAAGCAATGGCAAGTGATTCACGATACAATATTGTATGTAAGTGGTTTGTTAATTACCAGTCAGTGTGATGAAGGGATCTAGGACATGAGAACTTCTTGGGAAGTATATTTACAGAGGTATTGTCACATACCCTCTGCTGGTAAGTCACTCAGTATAAATCAGTTGATTTTGTTTATATGAAACTTTGATAAATCTCTTATTTTTAATTACATTTTAGTAACTGAAATAATTTTAAATTAAAATGAATTTATTTATGGCTGTAATAGACCTTATTTCACATAGTATGTGAAAGAGAATTGAAGTGTGTATTCTATCATTATGTTAACGTGGCACGTGCTTTATATAGCTGAACACTGTTTTGATGTCTACCTAACAGTTTTTAAATTATTTTTATGCAGGGGTTTATATTGAAGAAGTCCTAAATAAATGGAAAGGAGACTATGAGAAATGGAACATAACCACACTTACATACAGTGGTTGGTCACTCATTACCTATTTCTGTTTCAAAGCATTAATTTGATTAAGTGTTCATATACTGTGAGCGGTAACGTGCTTTTTCTTTTAACAGGCTTTTCCCACTGAGGGAACAAGGTCTGAACTTCTATGCTAAAGAATTAACTACATATGAAATTGAGGTAATACAAATTGAGCTCAATATAAACCATCGCGTTAGATTTGATACATGACTGCTTTTTGTCATGTAGAATTGTTTTATACAATGCAGAAGTACTTGATTTGGTGCCACTTAGAATTTTGGACGTATTCTTTGTTTATAGGAATTCAAGAAAACAAAAGAAGCAATTAGAAGATTCCTTTTGGCTTACAAAATGATGTTAGAGTTTTTTGGAATAAAACTAATTGATAAAACTGGAAATGTAGCACGAGCTGCTAACTGGCAAGAAAGATTTCAGCATTTGAATGAGTAAGTAATGACATGCACTGCACTCTCTAGAATTGCCATAGAATCTCTGTAGCCTTTTGTTTCCTAGAGAAGGGGAAGATGTATTTTCTGAAGATTGTCAGGAAAAAGAGGAAAAGAAATAGTCAATGGCTGGTGTCATTTTGTATGTGTTTGTATGTGTACGTTCCTCTTTCCCCTTTTTCTGTCTTGTGCTTCTCACCCATTACCAGTCTAACCAACATCAGTGAATTCCCTGAAAACACAACTATGAATGGTGCTGAAGAAGATCGTGGTTCCAAATTGATTTGTCTGTCATGCTACTGAACACATTTTCACCTGATCCCAAAGCCCTGCTTCTCAGTTGGAAAGAATGAGTGGCTTATCTTTGTATTCACATTTCTTTTGAGGAAAAAAAAAATTCTCCACAACTGTATGGAAGCTAAATAACAAGATTTCTCTCCCTCCTCAAAACATGAAATCTTTTGTATTTAATACTTTTTAATTGCATTGCTTAACTGGAGAGGTTTAGACATGCATTAAGTCAAACTTTAGCCCAACTTTCAGCAAATGACATTTGTCACTTTTCATCAGCGTTGTGGGGAGCATAACTTTGCATAATTTTGTTTCATCAAATTATTAATTTGATACAATTAATCCGCATAAAACAAAATTCAAAGTCTCTCTTCGATCATTTGGTCTCTTTTGTAATACATCTGACCTTAGAGCTGAAGATTGTTTTCTTGCAGTATTTTGCACTCAGCTCCAAATGAAAGCTTGGAGGTAGGATTGCTGATGGATAATTTTGAGTGAATAATGGAAATAATTTGTTATTAATTTAACTCAGATATTATATGAGCAAACTCATGGATGTGGGCTCAGACTCAGGCCACAGATAAAACAGGGTTTCGGGAAGCCCAAATGTTACTTGCTGCACATTTTTACATTGTAATTCTTATATTCTCACCAGTGTGTAGCTTCACAGTTTTAAATCAGGAATTTGGACTCTTTAACTAATTTTAGCCATCTAAAATTTAGGCATTTAAGTTTTGCTGTTCACTTAAGTGTATTTTATAAGGGAAAGAGCTCTTCATAGATTCAGATTCATAGATTTCTAGGTTGGAAAAGACCTTAGAGATCATCGAGTCCAACCATCCCTAATCCCAATTAAACCATATCCTCAAGTAGATCATCCACCCTATTCTTAAACACATCCAGGGATGGGGACTCAACCACCTCCCGGGCAGCCTATTCCAGTGGCTGACAACCCTTTCAGAAAAGAAATACTTCCTAACATCCAACCTGAATCTCCCCTGACTAAGCTTATGCCCGTTTCCCCTTGTTCTATCACCCACTAATGTAAAGAGCCCTCCCCCACCTCCCCACCATCTTTTCTCAAGTATTTATAGGCCGTAATCAGGTTTCCCCTCAGCCTCCTCTTCTCCAGGCTAAACAGCCCCAACTCCCTCAGCCGCTCCTCATAAGTTTTATTTTCCAGCCCCTTGACCAGTTTAGTCACCCTTCTTTGGACTCGCTCCAGGAGCTCAATATCTCTCTAAAGCGAGGGGCCCAAAACTGGACACAATATTCCAGGTGCGGCCTCACCAGTGCCGAGTACCGGGGCAGGATCACTTCCCTGCTCCTGCTGGTCACACTATTCTTGATACACGCCAGTATCCCATTGGCCTTTTTGGCCACCTGGGCACACTGCTGGCTCATATCAAGCCGGTAGTCAACCAACACCCCCAGGTCCTTCTCACCAGGCAGCTCTCCAGCCACTCTTCCCCGAGCCTATAGCGATGCTTGGGGTTTTTTACCCCAAGTGAAGGACCCTGCACTTGGCCTTATTAAAGCTCATGCCATTGGCCTCAGCCCAACGATCCAGTCTGTTCAAATCCCTCTGAAGGGCCTCCCTACCCTCGAGCAGATCGACACAGCCTCCCAGCTTGGTGTCGTCCGCAAATTTACTGAGGGTACATTCAATCCCCTCATCCAGGTCATTGATAAAGATGTTAAACAGAACTGGACCCAGCACTGAGCCCTGGGGAACCCCACTGGTGACCGGCCTCCAGCCGGATTTGGCCCCATTTACCACCACTCTTTGGGCCCGGCCGTCCAGCCAGTTTTTAACCCAAAGGAGGGTGTGCCTATCCAGGCCAGCAGTTACAGTTTCTCAACTAGAACACTATGAGAAACTGTATCAAAGGCTTTACTGAGGTAAGCATTCAGAATGCTTCAGAAGCATTTCCAGGGATAGTCTGTTCCATTTATCTTAGACGCTTCTTATGACAGAGGGCCTTGCTCGCCAGAGGTGCCTCTTTTTCTCCCAGCACTGACTGTATCAGAAGCGTATTTAGCTAGTCCATAGTGGAGACACAGCTTTTAAATAGCTTAAGTGAGGTGCAGTGAATCCTGTTCTGTAGCTGTATTACTGCAATACACTACAAAAAATGTATTTTATAGAGTGACTATTCAGAAAGAATACGTACAGCAGAAGAATCAAAATCGGTACTCACGTTGGTATTTTCCCACCTGTTGTCTCAATGCATTTTACAGACACTAATTTTCACTCACAACATCCTAGCAAAGAGGATGCTAGCAAGCTTCAGCAGCTGTGAGAAATTAAAGTAGAGGAAGCCCAAAGTACACACCTGGAGTGATAAAAATGAATGAAGAATTGCAGTTCCAGTTCTGTGTCTGTATCTGTGTTGTTGTTTGTTTTTTTTTTTTCTGATTCAATGGGATTTTTTTCACCCTTTTCTTCCAAAGGTCTCAACACAACTACTTGAGAATCACTCGAATTCTGAAAAGTCTTGGTGAGCTTGGATATGAGAGTTTCAAATCTCCCCTGGTAAAATTTATTCTTTATGAAGCTCTTGTGGAAGATACCATTCCCAACATTAAGCAAAGTGCTCTAGAATATTTTGTGTATACTATTAGAGACCGAAGAGAAAGGAGGAAACTCCTGAGATTTGCCCAGCAACATTATACGCCCTCAGAGCATTTTATCTGGGGACCACCAAGAAAACAGAAGTCAGAGGGAAGCAAAGCAAATAAAAAGCCAGCATCTCCGATTTCTATTCACAGTAGTTATATTTCTAAGCATAAGAAACCAAAAGAGCCTAAAAATACATCAGCAAGTGGAAGCTCAACTGGTAAAACAACTGAAGAAAGAAAGGTAGAACTCACAAAAAGCAGGGAAGACAATGACCAGGATGAACAAGAGCTGAACTGTGATGCTGTTAGGCAGAGCAACAGTGAAAAGAACAGTGATACTGATACCGGTCAGCTTTCAAAATCAGAAGAAACTCATGATACTTCAGACAGAAAGGAGGACGCTTCTCATTCCAAAATAGATGATGAAAATCTGAACAATGATTGTGGAAATCACCCAGGCACTATAGAGAAAGATACATGTGACGCTGAGAATTCTTTAAATAACACGTCAGCAGATCTACAGGATAACCTTGATAAGGATACACTTTCAGGGGGGCCCCCACCAAAACCAAGGATGAGCTCAAATCATGAGTCCGAGGCTAAAAATCATTGTGTTTCATATTGAATGAAGCTAATTATTAATTGCTCCTTCATTTTGGGTGAAATTTCCATCTAATGTAGTAAAAATGTTCATGGACTATGCTTGCTGCAGATGCATCGGATTAGACTTGTGTTAGGTTAATGAATTTTATTTTTTTCAACCTCAATTTATCAGTAATCAACCAGGTGTGGCTCTTTAAAACAATCATGTATATTCAGAGCTAAGAAATTCCTTATCTTTTCTGGACAGATTGCATAGAAAAGCTTATCTATTTTTTTGCCATTAAATTAATCTAGTATTTAAAAAAAGAAAAAAAAGCTTACCTTACTAGAAAGCCTTGAACCATCAGAATATTGAAGTTTCTTTTAATACGCCCTAAGTGTTGATTTCCTTTTATGAAACGACTAGGACTTATTTCGAGAGCACAGCTTTTTCCCTAGTGTATGTTTCTTTTAGGAACTATGTTCATGTTTAACGGCAGTATTTGCACAGCATCTTTTAACTTAGATTAGTGTCCTTTCGGAGACAGTAATGGATATCAAAATGTCCTATGCAGCTGGGTATCATTGTACATTGAATAAAACTTTAATTTGCAATGAAACTGTATTCACAGCTTTTGGGTACAAGGGAAGTTGTGCTTTAGACTTCTTTTAGTCTCTGTTAAGTTCTCTCTTCTCTTGACTCGTTTGTTACTACTACTAATTTGGGCGGAGGGATCTCCAATCACTCAAATTTGGTCTCTGTAAAAGCTCTCTGCTGATCAGCTGTAATAAAACGACTCCCCCAGCTGGGTTCAGCAGCTGGAAAGACTCTGGGCAGCTCTTCTTCACCACAAAGCACTGCTTAATCAGCAAAGCTGTCAGAGAAAATGTCACCAGGCCTATCCAGCTGGATCTTACCTGAACTTGGATGTTTCTTGGCCAGTTTTGGATGAGGTCTGCACAATGCTGAACCCTCTGTTGCTGGTCTGGGAGAGGAATGCAGTCCTGATGCTTCCATCCAGCTGTCTGTTTCCTCTCTTTGCTCTCTACCAGAGATCTTTCACTGTTTAATGTTGTTTTGATCATAGGCTGAAACCTGAGGCAGGCCACGCTACTGGCCTGGCTGGAGCTCAGCAGGTAGGAATTCCCCAGTTAAGATCTTTCTCAACGTTCTATACTGAAGGACTGTCTGCTTTCCCTGAGTAGCCTCTTCTGACTTCGTGCCGTTTTGTCAAACAAGATAGCAGTCAGCAAGTTCACTGTGTCAAAATATGAATTAAAAAATAATGCAGGTAGAACTTGCACTTTCTGCAGTCCTAAAATAATCTAAAACAATCTAAAACTTCTGTAAGTATTTTCTATTTAAAAGTGTATATATTATCCACTGCCTTTAATGTATTTTTGATGAAATATTAACGGGCAAGTAGCTGAGTATAGTTCGAGTGTCAGAGTGCTATGGGACTTTATTCAAGTCTTATGACTCAAAATGACAAAGTCTTCAGGGGTTTCAGAGCATAGACAAAATGTATTGTATTTTTCTGTTCCACTAATTCTCACCATGGCAGTGCATCACGTCATCCATTGCTTTCCCCAGGTGGCAGTTTCTCGGGATCAAATAGAGTGATGGTTAGAGATCTTGGTACCTGTGGACAAATATTAGGCTCTTTCCATCCTGAAGAGGCAGGGAAGAAGGAAGACATATCCCTCCTTCTCCTGTGCTGACTTGTAAGGAGAGGAATGTTATGTTTGTGGATTTTTTTAAGGATAACCCAGGTTTCTCAAGGAGCCATTAAGTCTATCTGAGCAGAAGTGCTCCAGGTAATTACTCCTGCAGCCGCTGCCTCTTTAAAGCTGGAAAGCTGCTAGAAGCCTTTCACAATACCCCAGACTTGAACTAGGATCCCATTGTTCATATTTGCCTCTGACCTTCAGAGCAGAAGGGGACAGGAAATGCTTGAGGTGAAGTTGGTCCATCTAGGTAAAGACTCTGACCCCACTCGTACGCACGGGGCGGACAACTTTGTGTTCTGCCTGTGACTTTTTAATAAAATCTCGAGTGCCTAACCATGCCAACTTAATACCATTGTTTTTACGTAGTTACTTCTTGAATGACATAGGGAAAATTTATACCCTGTGCACAAAGAATTTCACTATAAGGTAGGTAGTTACAGAGCCTTCAATTTATGGGCTTTGGTATTAAGATTAAACACTTCAGAAAAAAAAATGCATAGTGTTCAAGTGATATAAGGCATCTTGGGGGTGTTGTTATATTTACTGTAATTTGATTGAACATAGATGACCTCAGGAGATGTTTCCTCTTTTGTCTACTGCACACACACGAGAAAAGAGAAATCTTGCTCTTGGGATTCGCATCCAAAAAATGTCTCTGCAGTATGGTATTCTGTTATTGACACAGCGTTCACCTCTGCATGCTTGCTGATTCTCCACTCTTAATTAAGTACTTAATGTACTTCTAATCTGGCAGGGCTGTCTGCGTTAAGGGCCCAGTGTATCTGAAAATACAGTCAAGAACTTTGGGACTCCTGTCCTTATTAACTCTGCAATTATTTTTTCAATCTGCGACTCACTGTATTTATCAGTTTTCATAGAAGTGAGAAGAGCAGTAGCATACCAATTGCCTACAAAGAACTATGGGGATTATATCGTGAGGTTTTTTGTGTCAGGTGGGCTCCTGCACTCTCTAATCCTTGTCTTACAGCTTTATCAACAGAATTACTCCCATGAGACACTTCAGCTTTAATGAACAAATTCTACTCTATGTAAAATGTGATGGTTTATCATTCTTTTCTTGGAGGACCTGTTTCTTCTGATTTTGCAAGTGCTTACAAGAAGGATTCATTGCAGGGCAGTCATACAGTGTAGCATCCCATTGAGATTTGTGAGGATCAAGTGGGTACACTGTGTGCATTTCATTACAGAATCTTGGCCTTAGCAACAAGAAGCACCCTGTGCTTGAGGTTTCTAAGTATTGGCTTTCAGGTTTACAGTACAATAGATGTTGAAATGAATGTATTCTCATAAATGCCAGTACTTAGTTATTTAACCATTACTTCAGAAACCGAGGATGTGCAAAGAAAGTCAGGATGTTTGCTCACTGTTAAACTTGGTTTTGTCTCGCTATACACTTAACTATTCAGGGATTTCTGTGTACTTACTACAATAATTATTTTGGCCCAGTGTTTTACTAGAATCTGAGCTATTCATTTATTAATTGAACAGAACCTCCCAACAGGATTCTTTCCTAATAAGTACATCTGAGTAGCCTCTGGTACCATTAGGTGGGAGTAGTGTGTATATGTGCCACCCTGTGAATTTGATTTTTAAGTATCCTGTGGCGAGAGGACATGAATGCGCAGCTTGGCAAAACGTTGCTGAGTACACACATGCAAGTGAAGGCGATCGTACAAATCTTGAAAAAATTGCAGCACTTTAAGATTAGTTACAGCTCTGTGCCCTGCTGTCGGGGCGTAACTGTGCCTCAGTACCTGAGAGGCACCGTTGGCATAGAGACTGAAAGCTTGGACACATGGGGTGTGCACCTCAGACCGTTCAGATAAGAAGAGCAGTTGTGCATGGGCACATACCTAGAAGCAGAACTGAGCTCTTGGTGTCCATGTTGCTCATATTTAAAGGCATGATCCTGAAGGATGCTAAAAATATTGCAATAAGCCTTTGAGAGCTGTTGCCTGGCTTGGTCAGCCCCTCAGTTTCTGACTCTTAAAGATTGCAACCATCTGATGTATTAGATATTGGTACAATCATAGTTAACATTTCATGTAACCTAGTGTAAGCCTCCTTGAATTATTCCAGGATAATTCTAATAATTGACAGTTGAATATACCTGTACTATAACCATAAAGTTTACAGACCTTAGAAGCTTTGTATAATTTTGATGGATGATCCATAGGTAAGTCTAGATTTAGATGGAAAATAATTCTTGTTGTTTTTAAATAAAATTATGTATATCTGTTTAATTTTTTTGCACCTTTCTTTTCCTGACAGTTGCGATGATCCTGATCAGAAATTATAGCAAGATATATATGTTTAAGTGAAAATGTAACTTATTATGCCATACTTTTATAGATAACTTATCATATTGAATTCCTTATCAATGTTATATTTATTAATAAGACGCAAGTATGTGAAATAAGTTTTGTCATAATAAAAGTGTAACAGTATCATGCTAATGATGTCCATTGTCCTAAGAACAATGGTGTGGATCAGAACCAAAGATGTTTCTAGCCTTGTATCCTGCCTCCAGCAGTGCCACCAACAGATGGTGTGAAACAAAGAAACAGATAAGATGACTCCATTTTTTCTATGGGAATTTTCCAGTTTTGAACTCCTGGTTTCTTTTCAGCCTCCACAATCCCTTGTGGCTGTGAGTTCCATGTTTAATTCTGTTTTTTGTGGAAAAAATAATCTCTTGTTCGTCTCAGATCTGTTTTATTCAAGAATTGCTAGTGCATTTCTCAACACAGTTTACTGAAAGATGAACAATATTCCACTTCAAGTCAGTTTTTAAAAGCTGTGGGAGATTCTAATGATAAAATACTTGCTAAGGCAGAAAATATTCTGTGTATTGTCCTTAGGCAGATGTCTGCTTAGGCAGAAAACTTGTCCTATGTTGATGACAAGATTATCTTACTTGTCCCTTTTGAATAAGTTTTTACACATAATCCTTTTTGTATGAAGTATTAAAATTCTCCACCTGTAGAACAGATTTTTTTTTTTTTTTTCCTGTCGGCGTAAAAGAAAGATCAGTCAAAGGCAAAAGCGTTCCTAGCCCACATCTGAGTGAGATACCTCTGGATTTGGAGACACCAGCATCAATCGGTGTAACCTTGTGATCATGTAGAGGATGGAAATACTGTCTGGGATTTGCTGAGAACCATGCTCATCATTCTATGTTTTGGTAACTTGTTTTGATACATGTCCTGAGTGCCAATTGCAATTGGACTAACTACTGAAAAGGTGGTTTTGATGGCCATCAGAGCCTGAAAATGAAGAATGGGTCAAAAAGGCTGAAACATGGGCAACCTGCCCTCCATTCATGTCACGATCAGCACCATAGATTCACTACTAACAAGTATTTAGATGTGATTCTCCAAGGGAAATGTAAATTGTGTCTCTGTAATATCTCTGTGCTCTGTATTGCCTATGAACTCTTTCATTTCCTGACAGTTGTGTTCTTTTTACAACCCACATTCTTAAATACACTTACTTAAGACCATTGGGGAAAGTAAGAGTTTATTTTAAAGAATATATTTAATACATGCCTTACCTAATGGACTCCTAAAATGTAGTTCAGAAGCTATAGAGATCAATTAATAGAGACCTCCTGTGACTTTACCACTTACCATCACCTTTCTATTTATTTCAAAAGCATTAAGCTGTTTGCTATAAAATAACCAATGTGAGAATTGGCAAATTGTTCTGAAAGAAGTCTCTTACTTGTTAGAAACTTGGCGCTTTTTAATTCTGCCGTGCTTACAAGTCTAGTGGCGGTATTCATCGACTTAAAGTTTATTGTGAAATATACTTTATGTGTAAAGTGTCTTTACTACTGTGGCTAACTGTGTAAATTATTGTTTTGCAGTAAAAAAGGTTATGGCACTTCTGTTTTGTTGGATCTGCTGAAGCATGTGGGCTAATCATTAGTTGCTCTTTTTTCTGTGTTTTAACCTATTCCATGTTTGTTTGCCCTTTATGCAGTTTGAGTTCAGCAACAGATGATTAGGTATAGTTTTGCACTGCTAAAACTTGGAAACATTGTGGACTTCATTGTTAAAATGATTCTAAGAAAAAAGTGCAGTAAAAAGAAAAAAAAACCCAAAACCCACCGATTTTTACTCGCAAAATGAAGCAGCTACATGGTCAGTTTTTTATGAATGGTCCTGCTCTCTTCTCTGTATTCCTTTGCAGTGTTTGATTACAGAATGCTGTGGCATGTTTGGTAGTACCAATACCATATGTATGTGGTAGGAAGTGGTAACCAGTTTCTGGATTTGTAATGCACTATAAAGATATATTTTATAATTCTGTAACTGTATGGCAGTGTTATGCCAAGAAAAAGAAAATGTATAAACATAAAAAAGCAATAGTTTATGTTGCCTTACTGCTATATTTTAGATCATTTGTAAAATGAAATACTTGGATTTCCTTTCAGGTAAATATATTTTTAATAACAGCAGCCAAAATCTCTAAACTAATAAAGCTTCTTCATTTAGCAGTATTGTTTTAGCAACATGTACAAATATTGTGTAGCTCTAATAATGTGTATTGCTATTCAGCACTTGTTTGTATAGTCTTCTGTAAATGTATTAACACTTGAAAGTAGGGCATTAAAGGCTCTGGTCCTCCTTTTTTGTTATCAGCGGCAAAACCACATGGATAGCAGAGGAACAAGGGAAAGCCTGGAGTGAGCTTTACTGAAAGTTCAAGGGCGAGGGTCAATGTAAGAAAAATATGTCCTATGAAAACACTGTTAAGAAGTAAAATATCCATTATGATCGTGCAGGCAGAAACCCTCCGAAGCAGCACCAGCAACTGCCTACTGCTGCTGAGCTTAGCAGGGAAACATTTAACCTCCTGGTTGTCATTTGTCCTGTGCTGAAGCTGTAGAAGTGGACAGCTTCAGCTCCTTTTCCCCCCAGTTTGTACTAAGCTGTTATACGTGTAGTGGGGTGGCAGATTTATGTGGCTCTATAAAGGTCCCAGCAGGTTTGGAAGGGACTTCCTATTCTCATGCATTTCTTCTCAAAGCGAGGAGATGCAGTGCTCGTTACGCAGAAGCTGGGCTTCCTGCGTGGCCCACGTCTCGCATGAAGCTCGGCGTTAGCACAGCTGTATTAACTAACTTTGATGTTGTCTTGTCTCCCAGGGATGGGGTTGGAGTGGTAGGCGATAACACCCTGTGTCAGTGTGTTGGTTTCCACAGAAAATTCCATTCCATCTCCCTGAGGCAACTGCAATGGTTCATCTGCTCGTTGGCAAGGACTGTCTGCAAGGCAGTTACCCTCTTCTACCCTTGGTTCATAAGCTGCACAACTAAAGGGTTATGGGCTGTATGGAAACGCTTGGATACATTGCTGGCTGTTGTACCAGCAACTCCAGGCTCTGCAATAAACGATCCTTCCTGTGTGAGCATGGACTCTCATGGCCACCAGAGCCACTTCCAAAAAGTTTTCTTGGGGCTCGTTTCAAGGGTAAGAACATAAACTGATATCCTAAAGCTAGCTGGTCCCAGTTAAAGGGAGACAAACCAGCTTCTGGAGGAGGTGGAACAAGGAAGTGATGGGTCCAGTACCCAGTGCCTTACCTGCTGTCTCCCCCAGCCAAAAGGGCAGGCACCCACTCTGGAACCCACTGGCACACCATCTGTCGGTGCCTTTGATCAGTGGGGCAGCCGACTGCTCTGTCCCTACTTCTGCGGAAACACGATGGCAGGTGGAAATACACGTGTCTCTCTCAGGGCGTGCATTTGCCTCCTTTCCTTTCTTCCACGGGATGAAATCTAGGAAATTTTCGGCTGCTGGGGTGACGGAGGGCAGACAGAACACACTCCTGTGTGGGTGGGAAGAGCAGACAGCAAGGAAGGACCGAGATGACAGCGTTTTGTGCAGGGAGAGTTGGGAAGCACTGTTGTTATGCACAGAGCAGTGGTGGAGGCGGCCGAAATAAATCTAAACTACCTCTGTTGTTTAGGGAGTTAAACCGCAAGGTTTTATTTTGGTTCTGTTGTTTCACTGAAGTATTTTTCTAGCAGAGCGTGCCATAAAATTGGGATGAGAATATTTTATTTTGATATACGCAGATGATCTTGAGCGAGGCCTAAAATGTTTATAACCATCGTGTTAATTTGTGATTTAGCTAACAAAACTTGGGAATACTCTGCGTAAAATTCCATTTTAATGAATTTATTTTGCTTTGTTTGCCTGGGCTGGATGATAAACTGGAAGACAAAATATTACATATCTTCACTCCCCGAGGTCAAACAGGCCAGGTATTATCACTTCAAAGTTAAACCAGTAAGCGTGACTGGAGAGTATCTGCAGTTTAAAATTAATCCTCCAAAGAAGCAGCAGAAGTATCTGTCAAAGTATTCTGCGACAAAATATTTATAATGACACTGCTTTTTAAACGTTGGCTTCACATATCTTCTGAGGTGGATTATGTTGTAGTCGAAGATCTAGTATGACTTTACTGACTCATTTGTACCCAATATGGAAGTTGCACTTGAGCTCAATGAAGCCTGTTCTTTTAAGTGTGGCTCTCTTCAGCAGGGGTAGGAAGAGTGGGTGGTGTTTAGAGATACTGGAGTCTCCAGTTTTGTCCCCACCTTGGAAGGCTGTCACTCCTGGCTGGCACAGAAAGCCATTCAAGCAGAGCCTGGGGTCAGGGTGAGAACACGGCCCTGCTCCCACCTCTCCAGAGATGCTGTAAGCAAATACGCTTTGTTTTCCCGTGGGGGGATGAGCTGGGGTCCCCAACAGAAGAAGGACATGGAGCTGTTGGAGTGGGTCCAGAGGAGAGCCACAAAGATGATCCGCAGGCTGGAGCACCTCTGCTATGAAGACAGGCTGAGAGAGTTGGGGCTGTTCAGCCTGGAGAAGGCTCCAGGGACATCTTCTAGCAGCCTTCCAGTATCTAAAGGGGGGCCTACAAGAAAGCTGGAGAAGGACTTTTTACAAGAACATGTAGTGGTAGGACAAGGGGCAATGGCTTTAAACTGAAAGAGGATAGGTTTTGATTAGATCTAAGAAGAAATTTTTTACAGTGAAGGTGATGAAACACTGGAACAAGTTGTCCAGAGAAGTTGTGGATGCACCATCCCTGGACGTGTTCAAGGCCAGGTTGGATGAAGCTTTGAGCAATGTGATCTAGTGGAAGGTGTTCCCTGCCCATGGCAGGAGAGTTGGAACTAGATGATCTTTGAGGTCCCTTCCAACCCAAACCATTCCATGATTCTATGATTCTATGATTTGGACTTCTCAGAGCTGGTCTGAGATCTGCCACTCATGGCTAGGGTCCAGGGTTGGACAGGCCTTTGTTCTGCCCCACCACTGGGATCTGATTCCTGCAGGCTAAGTTATGCGCCCCATGCGCAGGTTTATCGACCTGCCCGAGTGCAATTACTTGCAGCAATTACTGGCAGCTCAAACCTTTCCTTATGGTTAATCTTGGTCTGCATGTAATGGGATGATCTGAAAATGAAATTATTTTCCAAGAATTCTCCCTATGAAAAGCCAATTTAAGAAGATTTAATTAGACCCAAGTATTTGCCTTATCTGATAAATTCTTGGAATGCTTTTAAAATATTTTTATATAGTATATGCAACGCATTAGACGTATTTGCAGGCAATATTCTACAGACATCGTAATTTCAAGGCTTACTGAATGTAGGAAGAACATTCAAAATTCAACTGGCTCTTTCTATTTTTATTTGATGTATAAATCAGACATAATTCATGCATAGTTCCTTCCAGGTTTAGACATTTATTGAGCGTTATGTACGGTTATAAACATTTTGTGGCAGCTGTTTCAAATTGCAGAATAGAACTAGAAAAAAAAGAAACCTCACATTTTCACTTCTCCAATTTCCTTTGGAAGCTTAAACAAGGAAGCTTCGACTTTTCTGCTTCCAAACTGGCAGCTGAAATTAGGGCCTTGAATTACTTCTGAGAACTAGGACTTGGGACCTTCAGCCCAACATGGGACCCTCAATCACCTAGAGACAAATCTGTAGTACTTAGTTAACTGAAATGCAGAAATATAGTAGACTTTTCCAAAACTTCAAGGCACCTAATGCTGATACTCAATTAACAAGTGCTCTCAGGAAGTCTATGAAGGGTTTCTCTGCATCTAGAGGAATCTCAGGAGCAGTCTAATTCTTCAGTCAGGTTTGAAAATGATATCATAGAATCATAGAATCATAGAATGGTTAGGGTTGGAAGGGACCTTAAAGATCATCTAGTTCCAACCCCCCCGCCATGGGTAGGGAAACCCTCCACTACACCAGGTTGCCCAAAGCCTCGTCCAACCTGGCCTTGAACACTGCCAGGGATGGGGCATCCACAACTTCTCTGGACAACCTGTTCCACTGCCTCACCACTCTCAGAGTGAAAAATTTCTTTCTTATATCTAACCTAAATCTCCCCTCTTTCAGTTTAAATCCATTGCCCCTTGTCCTATCACTACACACCCTTGTAAAAAGTCCCTCTCCAGCTTTCCTGTAGGCCCCCTTTAGGTACTGGAAAGCTGCTATAAGATCACCCCAGAGCCTTCTCTTCTCCAGGCTGAACAGCCCCAACTCTCTCAGCCTGTCTTCATAGCAGAGGTGCTCCAGCCTGCGGATCATCTTCGTGGCCTCCTCTGGACTCGTTCAGTAGCTCCATGTCCTTCTTGTGTGGGGACTCCAGAGCTGAATCATGAAACCCTACATTTTAACTCTTCACTTAAGAGTTCTTTCTTTTTTTTTTTTCCTTTTTTTTCTTTTATGGTAAGGACACAGTGATAATGGCACCTTTTTTTACAGTTTAATTTGTAAAACAAACCTTTGTTCTGCTGACATGTGTCAACAACACACCCATTGCTGGTGGTTGCTTCTTCTCATCCTCAGTTACTGCCATCACACGCTCAAAGCCATCCCTGCTCAGTGGTCATGCCGGATGTGAGCTGTGAGAGCCTAACACCACGGAGCTGACCTGCGTAATTAGCACTGGTGGCCAAGGTCCTTCATGGCCTCAGTCACTTTGGTGGAGGTGACCATGCACAGCTCTTCGATGAGGAAAGCTGGATCTGAAGTGGACATCTGCTTTCGCCTCCCCAGATTTGATCCTTTTTGCAAGGTGGCTGAATTTTGAGGCAATTCGCAGCCCTTGCCTCCACCCCAGGCTACACGCTGCCTGATTCTGGCGGAGACATTGCTTTCCAGGCTGCAGCAGGTGCCTCACCCTGCTGCTTGGCTGCTTCTTTCCCTGCTTGGCTGCTGTTCCCTTTCCTAAAGCTGAAGCAGCCTTCTCCCAGCTTTCCAGGTTGCCTTTTTTCAGCAATGGGTAATGACCTATCAGTGCATGGTTAACTTGTTCTGGGGACTCTTTCCTCAACCGTTGCCAAAATATTTTCAAGGCTTTTGCTGTTACCCCACCCTAAACTGTGCAGACACTTGGTGTCAAGCTCCATTCACCCAGAGAGATGGTAACAAACCCGTGACCCTCGCACCAAGGCAGCGCAGCCTCGCTGACAGCGAGAAGCTGTGAAGAAAGGCCACCATCCCTTGGGAAACGGAGAGCCCAGCTCAGGTCCAGCCTACATGGGGAGTACTGTTGCTTTTAAGGACACGTGTAGGTGATTGCAATGAGCCTTCCTGTGTCTTTATATGATATTTCCCAAAAGACTGCACTCAGGTATCAGGGTTTGTTTATGGCAATGAAGGCCCAGTGCCATAAAGCTAGCAAGAATATGTCCCAATAGTGCTTTTTAGAAGCACTTTGGATAAAACGCTGCTGACAAAATCTCAATCTTGAAATCTCCTGCAAGCGTCGGATAATTAAGAAATGCTGCTGAGTCACACTCGCATAGGGTAAGTGCCTCCTTGGGGCACGGCTGGGAACACCAATACCTATTTCAGATGTGTCCCCAAGCGCAGCAGATGTGAATGATTAAGTAACATACCCAGTGGCACATTCTCTGCTGACTCATTTGCTGCACTGCTACTGAGATAATGGGAGTCCTACCAGGAAAATTCAAGGCAGAGTTTTGCCAGGACTTTATAAAGATCTTTTTGTATAAACTCGGAATGATGATAAATTTATATAAAAGAGTCGCACTGTAGTTCAAGGATCTTTGCTGGAGAGAATTCGACTCCTTTGGGAACTGTTTGTTGAAATTAGAAGTGGGGCAAAAGCTGTGCCAGAGACTCTTCTTCCATCTACACCTGAGGAAATCCCAGCAAGCATCATCCACTTTGTCAGAAATAAGTCAGGAGATTATATAAATCCCAGTCTTCTGGTGTGAGTAGTCGTAAGAGCAAAGGTGAAAGTAGGGCTTTGAATGAATGTGATTGAAACCTTTGTTATGAAATAAAAATATCGAATTAAAAACTAGCATAAGAAATGGGAAATTTGTGATCCAGATAACTCCAGTTCAGTGACTGCCTAACCTTAAATTGTCTTACCTATAAAGTCACATGTTTCCTATATGCCTGATGTCCCACTTCTGGGCAGGCTTCGGTGGTAAAATTCCAGTGTTAGGACACAGATGGAAATTAATGAAATGTTACAGGGATCTGCACAGAGGAATGCTGTGAGAAAAGGCACAGAGAGAACTCTCTTGGTTTGGGGGGTTTCTGACCCAAGGATACTGTTGAAGTAGTGACTTGGGGATGAAAAGAGGAGCTTTCGTGTCATTGTGAGATGGGCTGTGTATAGTCTGGAGGTGGGTGCTCCTTTCCTCTCCTACTCGCTTTCTCAGCTAGAGCTGACTGAATGTCACTGACTTGGAGACAAGTGGAAATCATGAAGATTTCTTCTTTCATAAGAATTCTGTTGCATTCAAAATCCTGATGCATTTATGGATCTGAAAATCTAATTTTGCCTTCCTGGAATGTGAGCTAAAAGTCCTGAGCCTACCTTGGGCGGGATTTCCTCAAGGACCAGTAATCACTCTTTTAGATCCTAGTGGAGAAACTGTCCTTACTCATGATTCTTAATTTTTTTGGTTCTGAGTGCACCAACAGGCCCTGCAGTACCCCAGGAGGGGTTTGGCTGCCTGCATTCAAGGGCAGCCCTGTTCCAGGGAAGATCTGTAACCTGGGAACAGACTGCTGTGAAAAGAGCTGTGAGCAAAAAAAACTGTGAGATGCTTTTATGGAGACCTCCCCTGCTTTGTGGGAATGCTGGGGTTAAGCTCAGCCCCTGATCCCTGGGCTGTGCCTGAGCCCAAGCATGCTCCTCACTGAACCCAGCCAGATGACTCAGCTTGTGGCTTGACTGGACCTGCCTCATCGTTATTGTTATTTTTCAACATTGTAGCTAGACAAGGGAAAGAGTAGATTAAACAATGTAATTGAGTAGTCTTTGCTGCAAATTTAATGAGATAGACTGCTGGTAAAACAGTCTGGTTCCTCAGACACCTGCCTGGAGGGCCCCTAAGGATCTTATTCCTTCCTTAATACCCTATTCCCACCATCACAGTCCCAAGCCATGGCATCAGTGAGAGCAGCAGCTGTGAATAACTGCACCACTACTGGTGCCTGGTCCCTTCTGACACCACAGCCTTAGAGCCTGCTGGTTTACAGTATGTCCCCACAGCTGGTGGCTTTGCTTGGTCTTCAGGGTCCAGGCTTTCCCTTCTCCCACTCTTGGTGTCCTGGTCTCGGGCTGCTCTCACCTCCTGCTCACTCTTGTCTGCATCTCTTTTCAACAAAAAGACTCAGAAGAATACGAGAACCAAAAGTAATGACAGTCACACATTTGTTAAACAGATCAACGGTCACATCTGCATTAATGACAGGACTGCTAACCATAGCTATATTGTAGCCTTTCTCCTAACCCTGGTGGTCATCTGGGTGGTAACTTCACTGGACTGGAGACGGCCTCCAGCCTGCAGACACCACCCCAGCCTCAAATAGTCAAAACTCAGAGCAAACACTCAAAGCTAGAACCAGATAATCATCAGAATAGTGAGGATGTGCACAACACTATTAGCACAGGTCACAAAGTATTTCAGTTTCTGTGTTCATTTGGCACCAGTTTCCTCCTGATTTTGCAATGATAACTACCAGTAAGATTAGATAACCTTTGCTTCTCTTTTAGCTTTAAGTCTCCTACGAAACAGAATTAGTAGAAACCAGCTTCATCCCTCAAGTGGTCTCTTTTCACAGCAGAAAACTGGGACGCTGTTGAGAGGTTAAGGGCACTATTTGAAAAATAATCCTCAGTTTCTGAGGTGAAAGATTCTTTGATTTTCTGCCTCCAATTTGCTTTGCCTCTATCTCTGTTATATATCTACAGTGAAAGTTGAAAATATCTCAGGACGAGTGGGTGATGGATGACTTGTAAGGAAATGCAATGAGACCACAGGAAACTGATGAGATGCTTTCTGTGGAAGCCAAGCTGCAGGACAAGAGAGGCAATTCACAAGTGGTGGAACAGCTGGCAACTCCAACCCACACCATCTGGATTTGTGTGATTTTATAATATTTATTGTCACTAACTCTGAGAGGAATATGAATAGAGCTGGCTGGAAGTGGAAATGAGCTGGCTTTTCAAGAGAGCGAATTGTGTGCGGAGCCTTGGCAGGGACGCGTAGCAGGGTGAGCATCTGATACCAGCCAGCCAGTCGTGAATTACCACTTCATTGGCCAGGCTGGCTGCATGAAACAACAACAGAAAATTTTTCAGTCAGGCAAGGGAAACCCTGCTGAAAAAATGACATTTCAGATCTATCATTCGGAGAGGGGAGATAGAAGGCTGCCAGCTCTCCATCTTTAGTCTGAAGCTTGTGCGAGCTGCCACATTTTTTCCTAAAAACCTTAGCATCAAGAGATGTGGGATTACTCAAGAATCTTACACTTATATTAAAAAAAAAAAGTCTTTTTCGGTCTTTTGGTAAAGAAAAAACTGTGACCCACCTCTACCAAACAGCCGCAGAAAACAGAACAACCCCTGAGTGCATTTTCCTTAGTCTTCTGACTGGAGCCAGTTTGTGGTTTGGGGATTCTCGTGTGTGATAGTGAAAGCACTGAGTTGTCAGTGCTGAGCATGTTCACGTAGGGATCCTGATTGCTGCCTTAGGAAACTGCTCTCTGGAGGCGCCTGTTTCACTCCATGAACACCAAAGGGAACATTGCTGTTCCTCGTGCAGCTGTCCCGGGTAGAAGCTCAAAGTGAGACAGGAAGAGTTTAGGCTTTTATGTTTCTGTTCCTCATCTGTGAAATGAGATAATATGTTCTTTTCCTTCCTGCTGATCAGCCAAAGGATAAATTCGTCTTCTTCTGATACAGCGATCTGGTAATTATATGAAAGCTCAATGCATCTTACTTTTATTTTAGAATGTTTTTGCTTCTCATGGGGCACTAGGAAAACTTAAAACTTTTAGTCTGAGTTTAATCAAACCAGACTTACAAAAGAAGACAACTAATGATGTCTTCCTTCCTTCCCCCATTGCTTGCTTGCTTTCTTTTTTGATCTTCAACATCTCAGTCCTCTGTGGTTTGGAAACTGACCTATTTTTGATCATTGACTGAAACAACGGAGCAATACATGCCATAAAATATGAGATTTTAAATTAGCATTTTATTCTAGCAGATTACTATATTTCCCACATCTTTTCTTCACCTTTGAAAGTCAGGTTTTAATTATATTTTTTTAAATGAAAAAAAAACCCACCTTTTCTCTGTTTGGGATTCACTCCAGAGCTGAAAACACTAGTATTTGTAGTACATCAATTTACAAAACCTGTTAGTTAAGTTGAAGGAAAATGTAGCAAGAGATTGAATGCCAGAGAAGATAAAGTGCCTGGCTAAGAAACACACAAAAATGCATCTTATGTCCAGCTTGCACAGGGTGCAATGCCTCAAATGGGAAAAAGGCAGTCACAGAGAACAACCCTGGCTCTTCTGTCCTTAGCTACCAGAAATGGGTAATAAAAGCAACAGTAGAGAGGAATGCAAAGATCCAGCACTGTCATTAACAAGATACCCCTCTAGAAAAGCCTGCAATGGTGACAGAAATATCTTCAAGCCTGAAGGCTGCTTTGTAACTAGACTAACTTATGTGTATCTATCTCATGTACCATGGTGATGATAAATTGAGAAGTAAAGAAGGAAACTCAGCCATAACTGTCAACAGCATGGTGAGAGCTGGCTATGCATCTGTTGAAAAGGAAGAATTCAGCTAGAGGAACAATAGGGGAAAAGAAGACAAAGCCTGTGTGAAACATGCTCGTTTCTCCAAACAGCCCCAGAACAAAGTAGACTGTGTGCCTGCGATGGCCTCATTCTGGAGTGCCCTGTCCCATTGTCCAGGAACAAGGTTTGCCTCTGAAAAGAGTCTCTGCAGCTGTGAAAGCAAACAAAAGAGCAGATCCCAATCGAGGTCCAGACAGGTTCATCCACAGAAAGAAACTGCCTGCATGTTAGAAGATTTGAAAACCATTGTGAGAGAGGAATGCTCTGTTGAAGTGTGCGCTTCATGTGGATATGTATTCTGCAGCCATTTCTCAAGGTGGTGGAAGAGCTCTGACGGCAGAGCAGGAGACCTGAGAAGGAAACCTTACAGAGGCAATGGGCTTTCAAACCTCTCTTCTTCCCTTATCCCTTATATATTGCTCTTCCACTTTAAGAGAAAGGACAGGGAATTTTTCAGCCCATCATTGGCTTCATCCATTTTACCAGTTTGTATGTCCCTGCTTGGTGAAACCTCGTTGTAGCTGAAAAAAACAGGAGACCTTGAAGCACAAACTAAAGAAGAGAAACCCAGTTGTGCTTGCTGGGCATGAGACACTTTCTGCTCTGAATGCCTCCCGTGTGTGCACCAGGATCTGCCCTGCCCAGAGGCTTTTCCTGAATGAGGCTGTATAATACTAAAGAAGTTCCCTCAAGGAGTTCCCTCAAGGAATTCCCTCAAGAGTTTCTCAAGGGCATTTTGTACAATATTCCACCACAAAGCTATAAATTCATTCATTCTGTATTGCATTTGGTGGCATTAATATTTGAAGTATTCAGGGGGAAAAAAAAAAGTCCTATTTCAGAAATGCCAATGTGTGCAGATAGGGATGAACATAAAGGGGACAACAGTGTCTTCTCTTTTTTTCCTAGTCAGGTGTGCTCACCCAGAGCACCAACCATCACAGCAGCTCAGGCATCCCCAGGCCCAAGTCCTGACTGGTGACAGGCTTCAGAGGATGAACCGGGTGGGCTGGTGGTGACAGCTGTTCGTGCTGGGCTTCCCCAAAGTCTCTCACCCCTCAGCCTCAATACTCTGGGCTTACTGACTGTGCACAGGGATGCACAGGAGACCCAGTGTTTAACTGAGGGGTCTTTATTCTGCCTCAGCAGGTATGGAAACAAAATTCTTCAGTTAAAAATCATTGTTAGGAATCATTCATTCAGGTCTCTACTGCTAAAATTCCTATAAAACCAGGTATTTCACAGCCAGGAAGTACGATCTCTATTCCTGAGAGGAGAGTTTATCTTTTTTTTCAAGTGTAGCTCTTGAGCAGACAAATGGAAATGTGACCATTATATAGAACAAGGCATGTAGTAAAGAGAACAAATTCTTCAGCTCCTCAGCAGCAAAATTGTATTTAATCATTCGGCTCTTTCTCCTTGTCCAGGCATGTCCAGAAAAAATCAATCTTATGATCAACATGCCACAGGAATCTCATTTTTAATTTAGCTCTCTAAGGGTTGTCTTTTGATCCTTCTGATCAGACAAGAACAATTACTATGCCTTTAAGCTCTCCCCTGCATCCCGTCTCCAATCAGTCACATCTGATAACAGTTTTTCAGTGTAAAAATGAGGACATCTGTTCAACTACTTATGTCTAAATCAGGAGATACTATGATAACTCATTCACAAACCAACACCTCACCCTTTCCAGCCAGCCTGCGGCCTTCTGCATCCAGATTTTCAAAATCATCGCTTTTTAAAAACCTTTGTCTGGGCTGTAAGAATGCCACTGATGACATTTTGGTTTGCTTAAGGTACCTTTTGGTGTTTTGAGAAGTACACGGGCTAAGCCAAGTGCTTGTGTGCACGTGTTTCAGTTCACTAAATAGAATTTCCGAGATCAGTGGGATACTGACACAACTAAAATTGAGCCTACACGTAAGTGCTGTGAGTCCACAACTTTCTCCTCCACACTTCTCCATTTTGTTTTCTTCTTTTCAGAACTTTGAACTATGTTGTGGATTTTTTCTTCAACTGCCCTTGAGTTCTGTCATGGAGAAAGATCACGGTCTTCACAGTTTGTTGGTTTTCTTGTCTGATTTCAGTCAAGCCTCGAAGGCAGCCACTTCTCACCTACATTTGTACAAGTCGAAAAGCCACATTGGGCATGATGGCACTTGAGCTTACTGTTGAAGCACTACCCCTCCCCATCAATGTATCTTTTTCCTTTAGGCAAGCACTAGCTAAGCTTGCCAAGTGTTCAAAACAAAATGTTAGTGGGAAAAAAACCACCTTATATTCAAAAAAGGTTATGAAAAATGAAAGAAGAGGCTAGTGAAAAAGACGCTAACTCGTCTCCTTTCACATGGGACCTACCTCTTCCTCTGGTGTGGGGCAGAGATGGGGCCAGCCCAGCCGGGGAACCAAGCCTGAGTCACATTGCTAGGATGCAGGCCCTCACGCTGTCTGTCCCGCCCAGTGGGATGACCATGGAGAGAGCTCCTCATGCCCCAAAGACCTTGGAGGTGTGAATCCCCTGCCTTCAACCCTGGGCACAGCACTGCCCGGGAGCCAAAGCAGGAGATGTACAACAGCACAGCTAATAGAGGCAGCCAACAGCAGGTGCTGGGCTCAGCTTCAAGATCTGGGAGCTTCTCTTGGGATCTTATGGAGACTTCTGGGAGCTCTTTGGAGATAAAGTTGCAAACAAGTTCATTAGAGGAGGTTTGCTGGGGAGGTTTGCTGCTCACTAGGGGCTTTGATCTGGGCTGTTGTGGAGAAGCTGCCAAGGCCTGTCAGCTCTGGGACAGTTACCCTCTGCTGCGCTTCCTTGGGAGCACCAATGATACCAAGGGAGACCTAGAGCATGTCAGTCATGACTGCATGGATCCAGGGGTGGTGACTAAGGGTGTGGGGGCCCAAGCGGTGTCTCCTCAGTCCTGCCAGTGGGGGGAAGGTTTTGAGGCAGAGTATGTGGCTCCTACAGGTTTGCACAGCTGGTGTCAACAAAAAGATTTGGATCCAAGACCTTGCAAGTCTTTTTGATGATCAAGGACTGCTTGGAAGAGATACTAGTCACATGACCAAGTGGGACAAAAACGTCTTTGCCAACATGCTGGCCAACCTGGTGAGAAGTTTTAAACTAAGAGTGATGGAGGAGATGATGACCTATAATCAAGTGAGAAAGTGATTGGCAAGTAAAGAGTGTGGGGTGATGTGGACAAGAGACCTCATAGTTGACATAAGGCAGAAAGGAGCCCATCTTAAGGGTATGCTCACAAATACGGGCGAGCCTCCATGCCGATGTGATGGGGTAAGACCTCATTTCCTTTCTGGGAAATCAGCACAACTGGAAATTGTCTTTATGCAAGATGGCAGTGGAGATGAAGCTGGCTCTGCATTGAGAGAGGTGATGAGCCATCTGAGAGCTTACAGGTCAGGATTAGGGGGTAGGTCAGCATGGGTGACATTGTGATGGGTGTCTGCTACAGACCACCTAATCAAGAAGAAGTAGGTGAAGCCTTCTTCAGACAACTGGAGGAACCAAAATATAAAAATTTTGTGTATATATACATAGAACAAAAAGGTTTTATATACATAAACCCAAGATGTTGGTGAGGCACCATGGGACATGGTCACCTACCTGGGACAAAGCATGGGCCTCAGCGTATCAGGGATCTCAACCTAGACAGAGTTCCGGGGGACAATGCCACCATCCCAGTCTCAGGTGGCAGGCAGTGCCCGGTTGCAGTCACAGGGCTGGGGCAGGGGACAGTGGCGGTGTCCTTGTGATGGGATATGTGCCCTGGCAGGGAGCTGTTGGCAGGCGAGGGAGTTGCAGAGGAGCTGAGCAGCTGCATGCTGTCAGGGAGGATGAGCAAGAGATAGACAGGCTCTTTGCAGAGGCTGAATAGCCCTGAGGTCCCTTCAAAGTGGAATTATTCCATGATTCTGTGGAATAAGGACAAAAAAATGTAAGCAGATCTTCCTTAATTGGAGCATGAAGGAAACTGAGCACAGGTAATTTAGTGATAGGTGGGGTGAATATATTTGTAGAGCTATGATAATTCAGCCTTAATAATGCTGCAGGTGTAACCTAGAAGTCTTGATCCAAGGTTTTGTACCTCATACTTTGAGGAAGGTGTAGAGCTACAAAAATGTTGAGATGGTTAAAAAATATGACCTGTAAAGAAAAATTGAGTAGACTCAGAGTGTTAAACCTAAAGAAGAGAAATTGGATGAGAATAATTATAGGAGTCTGCAAATGCTTCAAACTATCCTTGGGCAGTTCCAAAGAGAAAAGAAATCACCTAGCCTATGCTTGTGCAGGATATGACAAAAACAAACAGTATCCTAAATCTCCACAGAATCCTAAAGCACTGGCATACTGTCTACAGTCATGTGGATGGCCTATCACATGGCAAAGCCCTAATGCCAAGAAAAAGTTTTTGTTAAGTGTTTTGACTCACTGAAGCGAATTAATGAAAATGTCATAACCTGCTCTGTTTACCCGAGTTCCAGCCCTGGAAAGTTGCCTTTTGCTTGTGGCAACGAAGCATCCCCCTGGTTTACTTTTTTCCGCAGCTATCTGGAAAGCTCTCTTTTGCCTTCAGGTTCCCCATCGCTCTGCCACAGTACTCTCCACGTGGGGCAGGTGTTTGAGGCTCAGAGCCTTACCAGGCTCTGAGTCTCCATCAACAGATTAGTAAGCATGGATAACGTTAGAGAGGTAGGCAATGAATATTCATGGATTCACTGCCTCTCTAAACAACATGTAGGGGAAGTGAGGCAAAGGATTAAGAGATTTAGAAAGAACAAAGTGCTGTGGGTTTTTTCCCCCTGGGGTAAATATCTAGCTAAGTGAAAAATGCTGTGTTTTCTTTACGTTTCTCTGCGGTGGTTGACCTTGGCTGGCTGCTAGATACCCACCCAACCACTCTCTCACTCCTACTCCTTAACAGGACAGGGTGAAAAAATCAGATGAAAAAGCTTGTGGTTTGAGATAAGGACAGGGAGTTCACTCACCAATTACCATCGCAGGCAAACAAGCTGAACTCGAGGAAGACGAATTTAATTTACTGCCAACTAAAGTTAGAATTGAATGGTGAGAAACAAAGACGAAAAACTAAACCACCTCCCCTTTCTCCTCTCTTCCCAGGCTCAACTGCACTTCTCCATTCCCAACTCCTCTGCCTCCTCTCCTCCGAGCGGTGCAGGAGGAAGGGGAATAGGGGCTGTGGTCAGTCCATAACAGCTCCTCTCTGCCGCTCCTTCCTCCTCGTGTTATTTGTTTGCTGACTTGGAAAAAAAAAAAACGGTTTGAACGAGGAGCTTTTTGCTGGTGATGAGGTTTGGCTCCTGCCGACGGCCAGCAGAGGGGTGACAGGCTCTGAAGTCTCTCACAGCCGGCGTTATGTGCGGGCGAGCGGGTGAGAGGGATGTGTCCCAGGGATGTGCTCCAGGGTGCAGGTCGCCGATCACCACCCTCCGCCTCTGGAGCTGAGGCAGGATTTCCATCCCTTGGCAGCAACAACGGAAGAAAGACTTGAGGACATAAACCTCAACCAACGTGTTACGTACCCTGCCTCTTTGGCTCAAATCCCATGTTTTCTCCAAAAAGCGTATTTAAGGAGTTCAAGGTGCACATTTTTTGTCTGTCCTGAACCAGTCATTTGCCATAGCACAGACTTCAGTAAAAGAACATATATAGAATCAAAAGAAAAAAAGGTGTAGTTGCTGTTCTACTGCCACAGGTCAAGAATAACTTTATTATTCACAAGGTGTGAGGAAAATTTGTATTTTTGGCTTTTGGAAACATGGGAGTTGTTCAAAGTTGTTGCTGAAGAAGGTTCCCATTCCTATGCAGTAGCTCCAAGAAACTGATGTACATACATGCAATTTGCTATAATATGTACAGTATCTAGAATAGAAAACTGTAATAATGAAACACATAGGTTCCTATTTCCTTTCCTTTTACTAGTAGACAAGTGTATTCCTGTAAAGATTAGGAAATAGGATTATTTTTGTGACCTGTGTCTGTGTTTCTCATTTGTCTTCTGAAATTTCCCTTTAACGTACTGGGCAATTTTGTTCATCATTATGCAAAAGCAGCCAATGACCAACAAATGAAGATCTGGCTAAGTGATAAATTGCACAGACTAATTATAAATCAAGGATGGGATTCCTGGTAGAGCTCAGCATCTTCCCTGACCAGGTGCTCTGTGATGTGAAAGTGAAAACAAATGATATCTGCAGCAGCAAAAGGATGAGAGCGCTGTATTTGGGACAGATGCTGTTTTGAAAGAGATTTCAAAATCAAAACAAAAATCAATTTAAACTGAGTTCTGGGTCAATGCAGTGAATAAGATAATTCATGCAATCTTCATACACATGTTAAGGGGAAACGAGGTGACAGGAGGAAGGAGTATTACCAGTAGCATAAGCTCCAGCCAGCATTGGAGCTTGTAGATGGTGGGGGGACCCACAGCCTCACTGAAGCCCCTAGATTAGTGGCAAACCTTGTGGAAACTCATCCTAAAGGATGTTGGCAAACTGTGATTCAGAGAAGACCTACATGACCAAATCATGCTCTAGGAAAACTTCCCTAATTACACAATATGCTGTTTTTTGTGGGGAAGTTACAGTTCCCACCTCTCCTGATTCTTGTCTTTGCCTTTGCCTCTCCCTTCACTCTCATTTCTGTGAACACCATGGTAAGCCGAGCCATGCTGTATGCATTAATGCAGACAGCTAGTTTATAAATAAGTCTCCAGAAATGTCGTCCTACACAACAGCTATAGGACTTCAGGAGTGGGGGGCTAAACCTGCATTCTTAGCTGAAACGCTTCCTTGACTTTACCTACCGTACTTAAAAGAGCTGTTATCAAGGTTCTCCACAGGATTTACTTGTTCTAACCAGAAGATTTTGTATGGGTGAGAAAAGAAGACTCCAGACAATAGTGGATTTCCAGATCTCCAGCAGTCAGTTAAGGACAGAAGCCTCTCTAATTCTCCCCAAATTCTTCATAAATGTCCCTTACATATACACAACTCAACTCTTTGATGCATGCACTCGAATGGTGAAGGGTCAGATGTACTGCTTGTGTGTTGCACAGGTGATTGATGGTTCCTCAGCAAGCCCACCACATGGAGGAGACCTCAGGCTTGATGAGCAATAGATGATGGCAGGCTGGATACACCCTGGCCCATATTCAAGAACCATGCATTCAAGAGTCTGTTTCATCAAAAACAGGATTTAGAGTACATTTTCCCAAAGTACTTGCTTTATTTTTTTGTTTGTTTGTTTCAAGTTTTGCAGTGTTTATGGCTGTGGGCTCCCTGAAGTTTGCTACTGGTTTGATAGTCCAAGAAGTATTACTTAATGCCTTCACAAAGTATGTACAAGGTCATATCAAGGTATCATTTTTTAAGCAGGAGCCCTACAGAAAACAGCTGAACAATAACCGTTCTAATGGTTATGGCTTTGATTGTATCAATATAGTATTTCACTGCATAAAGAAATCAATGTTATTAAAAAAATCATAGCAATCATAAGGACGTAGCCAATTCCAGAGTGCCATTTGCTGAATAGCTAGTGACCAATTTTCCAGTCCTCCTGTTTAAATTAATGAATATTTAAAGAGGAGACTAATTTGATTTCCCTAGAACCTGCCCAGTTTCATTAACACAGCGGGGTAAAATACAAAATATGTATTTGAATGCTTCGTTCTTCAGGAAAAGCTATTCTACCTCTGATGTGTGGAAGATTAAAAGAATCCAGCGATTAAAATAATATTAACACAGTTTGTATCACTCCTGTTATTTCCCAGCCATCAACACTGGCAAGTGAAAGATGGTTAAGTTCCTATTTTTTAATGAGACTTTTCAGAGGATAGTATCCATGCTTTGTGGGAAGGCTGGAAAAACGTGTTTTCTTTCACAAAGCAGCCACAATCATTTGGAGGAGAGGGCAGCTCCAACATGACAAAAGCGTGGTGTGGGCTAGGATGTCTCCCAAGTACCGTGACACTGTATTAAAGCCATTCTGAATGTCAACAAGCTTCGCTGTGCATGGAGACTGTAAATGATACAGAAGCAGTCCCTTATCTAGGTAGAACAAAGACAGTCAGAAAAATCTTTCTCTTTTTTTCCTGGATGAATTTCATTTACCTTTTCAACAGATTTTAAATCTTTTGTAAAATACTCCAAGGGGGCATAGCACAGTGTGAGACTTGTAATCAGCCTGAAAAGAGTGACAGAAAGCTGGCTCATTTGGTCTCTCTCAATGCTTTCCTTTATTCTAAACCGTCTGTTCACAGCTTAAATCACAGGAAATTTGAGTGTTTAACTCTTACAGCAGGTAGGAGAAAAAAGCACAAAGGAACCTAAGCAAAATATTTGAAGTAAATTCTAGATTCAGAAGCAAATCAGGGACAAGACCCACCTGCCTAAACCAATTATTGTACATGAGTGACCTTTTTTGTTGTTGATCTACCTGACAAGTGAACACACAGTTTAACAGGAAAAAAAAAAATCATCCTTAGCTTTTCACGCAGGAAGTAACTAATCAAGTAAAAAAATTCTGAGGGGGGAAAAAAAAAGAGTATATATTATCTGGCTAACAGCAGGAAAAAAAGAACTATCTTGGTGTGGAGCTCTAGCAAGAAGTGCTGGGGTGTCTATGGCTGGTACCTATCAACCTCTTTGTGACAGTGTGTAATGGTCAGAGCTGTGCCTCAGCCAGCTTTGGATCCCTAAAGGGGTGTTGGCAAGGAAAAGTAGGAGTCTGTAGTTTGTCTCATTATATTCTGCCTAAATAAATAGATGAGTATGTTTTAGATCTCATACTCAGCCTCCTGGGATGAGCACCATCTTTCTGTTATGTGTTGGTACAATAGCTGCTCTGCCCCACGCCTGGGCTTTGTAGGAGAAACAAACTCTATGAGAGAATAGAGAATATCTGAAAAATGTGAAGTCTGGAAATATCTGCAAAGATGAGAATATGTCCCCATATCAGGGCCCTTTGTCTGAGACTGGGACAGCTGCATTTTGCTTCTCCCAGTTCCATCTGGAGTTTCAAGCAGATCCTTCCCTAGGGATATTTTTTTTGTCACTGTTATTTCTCTGTCATTTCTTCAAAATAGAAACAGGATTTAATTTTTAAGAAAGACATGCTGAAGCTGCTAAAACAGTCTTTTTAATACCACTTTATCTATATTAAATATAACTCTCGTACTTCACAGCTAGAGTACAGAGCAAGGGGAATAGGGTATTTATTGTCTGATAAAGTTATTGAGCAGCCCCAAAGCTCCACTTATAAACCTGGAAGTCTCTGTACTCTAACTATAAAGTTTCAGTATATAACTTGTACTGTACATAGCTGTTGGTTGTGAAAAAGCTAAGACAGTACTTACAAACAACTAAGAACTTCAAAATTACTAACATTAATAACTGGCTTAATGAAAGACTTGTCCTCTGTAAGTCTGAACAGATGCTAATAAAAGTAGAATTAGAATCCAAATTTGCTCAGGGAGCAGGTGTCAAGCTGTGTTACAAGCACAGGTTATGTATCTGGTCTTTCATCCCATATTGCTCAGCAGGAAAAATTTTGCTTCTCAGGTCCTCCGGGCTACACCTATGCTTGTGCCAGACACAACCAGGCACAAGGGATTTGAACACCCTCCAGAGGACTGTCCCTGTTGTTTAGTTATTAGCACGCTTCGTGGAACAGCTTGAGCCCATGTCAAACAGCACATTTCCAGGCAGATTCCCAATGGGCACTCTGGGCAAGGTCACCCTGCTTTGGGAGGAAAGAGCATTTTTTAGAGAACAGCCCTTTGCCCGTATTATTTACTAGCACCGACAGACCAACATCAAACTAGAGCAGTTGGTGCCCTGCACAGACATGGGCACAGAATGGCTGGGAAGGTTAAATGGTAGTAGGTAGGGCTAGTTCCACTTATGACACTTGAAGATTTGGCTGATAGTAATGACACTAATTACATACCACAACAAAATCTGTCATTGCATCCTTTGGCCATTACACTTTTCCCAGGGCACATTGAGCCACTTAGAATCTGTAAGAACTTATATCATGTCTCCAGACTGCTCTTTCCCAGACTGCTTCACTTTAAAATAAAATCAGCTAGATTATCCCAAACCAGATTGATCTGCTGTGTAGCTTAAACTGGAGAACCTGCTCAGGAGTAGGTGAGGACTGCTCATATCGTCTTTCAGCCATCTCTGATGTGGGGATGGCAGCAGGGAACTGAGGCAGCAGTAGTAGTAGTCCTCATGGTACTAGGACCTGAAATAATATCAGCTATTTCCAGAGTGACTTCATGTCTTTCCTCTTACACGTTTCCATGAAGTGCAGTGTCTGTCATATTCCTAAACCCTAAAATTGAACCCAGTAGTAAACTGTGGATTAAACTCTTATGGCTCAAACATCTAGGTATTCATGTTTTCAGTTTGGCAGTTTATGTAAACAATAGTATTTCTGACTCCATTAAAATAGACACAGGAGCTGAATTATTGTCAGTTAAATTCAGTTTCAGTCCAATTCTATAATGGTAGCTTTCCAATTAACAGCAAAACACCCCCACAGTGGCAAATTTGATTTCAAAACACAAGCTGTTTTCTTAAAAGAGATGCTGTAGCATGCTAAAAGGAGCTACTGTCAAGAAGTTATACTACAAAACTGTCTTCTGTCTGGTAAATAAAAATCAGATACACATCAACCTTTCTGTTTCTCCAGCAGAGCTGGTTTATCTGAATCCTTCCAGTGAGAAGGAAACTGCTTTTGAAAAGTTATTCACAATCTCTCTGTGATATGCTGTAAGACTTCATTCTGTAGAGCAATGTATTACTCCAATTCACACACTCCTTAAAACACGTAGACGTGGTTATTTCTGCTACTTCATAGAAATAATTGATTTTCTATGTGATGTATGGGAAGTGTAGTATGTAGACATGCTCTATACCTTATTCACGTCAGTTCCATCTGTCCCGTCACCTGTCTTCACACTGCATCAATTCCTCCCTCATTCATTGTGCTGTGCCCCTATTTAGAGACCCCAAAACATGATTTCTCACATGCACGGAGTGTCTTTTCCTCCTGAATGTTCTGTCAGATAGACATAAGTTCTCCTGCAAACTTTGGTGGCACTCAGAAACATCACTCTAAGTAGCAAAATGACATGTCGCAGGGTCCTTCCTTCAGCGCCATTATAAGAGTAATTGCCCTAGATGCAAACCATGGCAAACCTTAGGTTACAGACCTACCTGTAACAATTTTGTAGTTGCACCACCTGTTTAAGGTGCAGGGATTCTTTCATATGATGTCCCCAGTTTGCACATTCCCAGTTCATACACAACTAATTACCCTCTTTGCCACTTGTCGTGGCTGTCTTGCTAATAAAGCTATCGAAAAATACTCTGGCTTATCACACAGTCTCTTTGCATCTTTTGATTGAAGTCTTGAACATAACCTTATTCTGTCACCTCTGATTGAAGGTCATATGTGTATTTCCTTAACGATGACCTTAGGTCACTTCAAGGGGCATAATTACAGGATGGTGACAAATGCTGATGATCTTCTTAAAGACTGGAGGAGAGGGCTGTCATGCTGTGTGAGGGGTGCTATTGACAGGCCATCCCAGAAGACATCTTAATTAACTGAGAAGGAGTTAGATGATCCTGCTTAATTCAGTGTGTGTTCTGTCAGGCACCCAATCAGTCATCTTCTCCCAGAACATACTGAAACCATAGTGTATTGTAGCCTGAGGTGAATTCGGCCTATAATTTGGAATAATACAAGAAAAGCATTGTCCAAAAAATCTTGGAAGTGAAAAAAGAAGCTTGATTTGGGTTCATGAGCTGAATGTGTCTCCTCAATTCAGACAATAAAGATTCCTTTAGAGCAGCGAATGACAACTTTCACAGCATTCCTCAGGAGATACCTAAAGAATATTATGAGAAATTCAATAGTTGGGTTAGAAAATTACTGTGGAGACAGCAGAAAAAACAATCTTACATTAGCATTGCCAGTTTTTACTCTTTTTGTTAGCGTTCTCATCCAAAACTCTTTTACCAAGGTTTTTCAACTGCCTTTTCCAATTGCATTGGACTGAAATTTGCCCATCAGGATAGGAATGTTTGAGTGAAATTCTATTTAAGCTTTTTTAACCTCTTTCAATAAGGAGAGGAGCGATGAACAGTTTATCTTACTATGTTTTCAGACTTTTACTTGTTCCACTGTTGTGAGCTCTTCAGAGAGTGATTTGGTACAGTGACTGAAGGTAGGTCTGGTGAACTCCTGTAGGTTATAGTCCCAAGTCTGGCACTTTTTCTTCTTGGGCAAGTCCTTTGACTTTTTTCTATTATCCCCTTCACACATACAAAATAATAACCGGAGGAGCCAAAGAGAAATTAGATTCATAGATTCATAGATTTCTAGGTTGGAAAAGACCTTAGAGATCATCGAGTCCAACCATCCCTAATCCCCATTAAACCATATCCCTAAGTAGATCATCCACCCTATTCTTAAACACATCCAGGGATGGGGACTCAACCACCTCCCTGGGCAGCCTATTCCAGTGGCTGACAACCCTTTCAGAGAAGAAATACTTCCTAACATCCAACCTGAATCTCCCCTGACTAAGCTTATGCTCATTTCCTAATGTTCTATCACCCATCACTAATGTAAAGAGTCCTTCCCCCACCTCCCCACCATCCCTTCTCAAGTATTTGTAGGCTGTAATCAGGTCTCCCCTCAGCCTCCTCTTCTCCAGGCTAAACAACCCCAATTCCCTCAGCCGCTCGTCATAAGTTTTATTTTCCAGCCCCTTGACCAGTTTAGTCGCCCTTCTTTGGACTCGCTCCAGGAGCTCAATATCTCTCTTAAAGCCAGGGGCCCAAAACTGGAGAGGTATAACCACCCCAAAGCACTTCTCTCATGCTGTTACGCTGCTGTGAAGTATTTCTTCCATGCTCCACTTTATCTGCTCATTTGTTGTCATCACTTTCTATGTTTAGTCTCATTAATATTTTAAGCTCTTAAGTCAGGGCCTGTCACCTTTATTTCTCTGTGAAGTTGCATGAATGTTTCTGGTGCTCTGCAGGTAAAACTAATATAATAAATAATATTAATATCGACTCTTTTGGGGCAGTTTAAGATTCTGAAAACAGAGCACTCTATCTGCAAAATATTTTCCTTTTTACTTATTATTATTATTATTATTATCCATTCTGAAGTGGCAGTTTAGTAATTCAAGCGGACTAACAGCATCTTTCAAAATCAAGGTTTAATCACAGGATGCATCTCATTTTTTTTTCCTTTGAAATCATAACTTTAAATTTGACTTATACCAGCAGAAGTAAAAAAATTTCTGGCCATCCAGATGTCATTTGAGATGAGAATCATCAAACCAAATTCAGCTGCTTGCAATGTAGGTATCTGCATATAAACAAGGCCTGTAAGATCAAATTTACCTAACGCAAATCCTAAATCCTTCTAGATGGTCCTGTTTCTTTCCCTGAGCTATGCAGGACTTCCGGACAAGTAGCTCATCTCTATACTGAAGGTATTTGAAGTTAGATGAGATTAATACTGTGCTGGTGCTCCCTTCTTCAGTATCCTTATGCTCTAAATCCAGTCTCAAGGTAACTTGCTGCTTACTTTAGAACACCAATTAACACCCTTTGCGAACCAATTATAAACTGAATGAGCATTGCGGTGAGTGAAATTTTCTCTGGTGAGGCAGCTCCTTCCTGGTAAGCACTTGCTTGGATAATGTGTCAAGGAAGATGGCTATAGTCCTGCTATTTGCAATATACTTGTTATCTGGATGAGAGCTGCAGTCTATAAAGCTGTCAATCTGATGGTTTTTTTTTACCAACAGAAAACTCATTTTAAAGTGAGAGTGGTGGAAAGGGCATCACAAAGAAGTAAATAGTATCCTTCTACATTAGTAGCTTATGCTTATCTAGGGAGTGTTTTTGATCCCAAGGTACTTCAGACAGCGTATCTGAAATGTTAAGTGAATAAGATATTGCAAGGAACAAACTATTGCTTTATGTCAGCAAGGACTGAAGGTTGCAGAAGCTTACAAGTTGACTTCTCTCACTGGAAATGTCAACATCAGCCGAGTCTCACACTAATTCAATTATTTTCTCTTTACAGTGTGATGTCCAAAGGAAGCATTCACAGTGCTTCAAAGTCTTCAGCTCCCCTGCACATTTTGGTCCATCTCAGTGATGCCTTCAGATCCGACCCCCTGTCAGCTCCGCTGAGTGCAGGCAGCCGCACAGCTGCCACGGGAACTGACGGGTGTCACGATTTCCCTTGGTCTTTCTATTGCTCTGGTTCTGAATGAACTTTCAATTTGTCGGTGTCTGGGGCATACATATTGAGGGCTCCAACATGTAGGGATTAGAGAGATACAAATTCCCTACGCTAAGGTTATTAAATTAATCTGCATCATTGAAGGATGAAGCAGACTGGAGAAAGGAGTGGTTATCGCACAGGCCCTGGGGGCTTAGGGCATCAGGAGAGGAAATGAAATGATTTATTACAGCGTATTTCAGAATACTTTCAAAGTTTGAATCATCTTTATAATTTGAAATCACTTCGGATCTATCAGAGCTTATCCAATGATGAGAGAAATTAAAAACAAGTAATTTTTTAAATTTAAAAGTGTTTGGGCACGATTAGGAGAGATGAGTGAACATAAGACTGCTGCATTTGACACACAGATGTAACAGAGAAGTAAAGACTAGGTTTTGCACCAAAATATTGACGCTGTGAGTCATCTTTCCTTCTCGCAGCTTCCCTGAACTGAGGTTTTTGGCTTAACGGACAAATGAGCAATGGAAACACCAGGACATTGTTTGGTAGAACAACAAAGTGCCTTAGAAGCTAAATCCCTTTTCTCTCTTTGAATATCAAATGGGCACAAATTCACTATTGCCTTGAGATTGACCTTGAGGTCATCACTTAGATCTGCATAGTAAATATGAAAGGTGACTTCACTAGAAGGGTAATGTTAAACATCCTTTTAACAGATAAATGAAGCCCTGTGTTTGGGTCTGGGTCACTTAATGGGTTTGAGTCTGTTAATTAAACTCTCTTCACTGTTTCACTGCCAAGCCTTTAAGCATTTCTTAGCTGCTTTAACAGCTTAGGTACATCCACTGCTGCCATCCAGCATGTCATCTTTTCCTTTGTTCCTGTATTCAGCAAGGGTCCTTCTCCATACTCACTGTATAGGCAAGACTTCCGCAAGGTCTGTGCTTTATCACTGCCAGAATAGATCCTGCTCCAAATTTACCAAAGCTCTATGATTTTACCTGGGGTATAACTTATGGCAATAAGAATCTTCGCTGGAGGCACCTTGCCTTGCTGAGTCACTGCCTGAAGGAAATCTCGTGCACTTATCTGTCTCAAAAGCAGTTTGCAAGAATTGCTTTTCAAAATTAACTCCCTAACATGGGAGGGGCTTCATCCTAGCACCCAGAGCTCTCCTGTCCTCAGTGTAGATTTCCTCCAGGCTACCCTCTCAGTCCTACCTCAGACCCAGAGTGAAATCCATGTCAGATCTATACGAGATTTGTGGTTAGGAGTCACCCATAAAACCTCACAGAGCTTTTGGGAAATTTCCACTCTCAGTTCTCTAAAAATCATGCCTTAATAGATGAATATGATTCACCCTCTTTATTTTTCAAGCCGTCAGTATGTGCTACACACCTCAAACAAACATGTAGGGACAGAGATCCTGCCAAAAAAAAAGCTCAAATCTGTATTTGGCATGACACAGTGAGTAATGGTGATTATGAGATGAAAGAGTGGAGGAGGTGGGAAGAAGAGCTGCTGCTAAGACAGTTGTTTGGAAGCATGTGGAACGGGGTTTTCCACAGAAGTTTGGAAGACCTGAAGGTGCTGACAACATGGTTTTGGGCAGCAGGACAAATGGTTTAGGTGAGTAGAAGAAGGGGACAACAGAAGACAGTGAGTCTGACTGATGCTAGTGGAAAGATGAAAAGAATTGAGGAAACACAGAGTTAAACTTAAATTGTTTAGACAACCAGTACTGACATCCAGGTCTGGTCTGCGAATTGAGCCCTACAACCAGACCAATTTGAGGCAGTAGCAGAAAACACAACATTTTTGCACAGCTGGATGTACAGCTTCAAACTGCTCCCCTGTGATTCCATTTCTAGCACTTGTATAGATTATTGTTTTCTTTGTTTCTCTTTTTACTAACCACATTTCAAAAGTTCAAGTAGGAATTGAAACAAAAATACCAGAATTCATAAAACTTTACTGCTTTATTATAAATTACAAATCCTAGTCTAAAATGAAATGCAGAGAAAGAATGATGAGCAGCCTTCTGCTTTACTTTTAGTATTTAATGTCTGCCATTTTTCCCTCCTACTATGGGAAAAAAAAATATTTCTGTCTCCTTATGGTATATATTAAAAATATAATATCTCTAGGGCCAGCTAAAAGGAGAGTGAGCCCCGTGTAAAGAGAGGCGCTGCACAAACACAGAGTCTGAAACATTCCCAGTCCCAAAGTGCATGGTTTAGCAACCCTGGCAGCTTCCATGGGCTTGTTCTTGACACTTTTTCATCCCATTATACATGGATCACGCAGTGAGATCCAAACCCGCACGCATGTCTCTTCATCAGCTTCTCCTACTTTCTCTAAGGAGAGTACATGGGGTGAGCAAAAAGTCTTGACTGAGCCAAGTTTATTCCTCTCAGACTAACTCCAGGCATTTTGGAGGGTTAATCTGCACCATTTAGCTACCAGAAAGAGTAGCAGAGGTGAACACTGGGCAGAATAATTTGGTATTTTCCACCAGGGATAGAGAAGAGAAAAAGTCATCTTTCTTGCTTGTTCAGAGAGGATTTGGCTGAGGCAACAGCAGCAGGATCGACAGCGTGCAGATCAATAATCGATGTTGGAACAAAGATGTCTCTGGAGAGAAATCTTCCTGTCTGAGTTATATCTACATCTGTACAGGAGTAAAACACGGAGTTTCCTTTGGTACACCCTCCTGGAAATGCGAAGGAGACCTGTGGGTCGCTCCTGTGCTCCTCTCAAGGTTGACCGCCAGTCCTGCAATGCAATACGGCAAAGACAGGGAGCTCATTTTTGCCCAGTAGAGCCTGGTTTTAGCTGGAGCTACATTTATCCTACAACAACCAGCAATAAATAGCACCATCTTCCCTTGACAGCTGTGCATTGAGAACTGTAGGAACTTTTGTGGAAAAACGGGCACGTGAATGGCCCTAAAAAGATCAGGGTGTGAAATGCTGGGCAAGGCTGGTGCGTGGGAAGAGACACCTCTGTCCACGTTGGTACAGAGGGAAGAGGTGGCCCAGGTGGGCAGCTCTGCCTCAGCCAGGGCCCGGCTCGCTTGCTGGACTCCGTGCTTTTCTTCTCTCATGAAACCCAAAGGAATGTAATCACTGCATCCCAGCTGAGGTACCACAGCTGCCAACACTTAACAGGTGAATTCTAGACAGCACATCTGTATAAAACAGGGTACTGGCATCACTGCTACTTTTTCTGATGATGCCTAAAAAAGCTATGTACTAATTTTGACACCACTGATTTATTTTCTTCTTTAAATTCTGCTTTTATTGCAAATATATGCAATGCATTTATGGGAGATAATGCAATGTCAGCAAACATTGAGTAAGGGGATTTTAAAGGTAATACTATAAAATACTCGTTCTTTACCTCCTATTACTGCTGAGCAATATATTTCCACTCAGTACGGACAGTCTTGTAAAAAAATTATTTTCCCTAGGAAGCTGTGATAGGCTAATAATTTTGCTGTCTTTTTACAGTTATCACTTATATTAAATATCTCACTTGATAACAACTGATGGGACATGGTTGAACAAATAACAATTCTTGAACAGAAGCCATCAAGACTTTTTTTTTCATAAAGAAGACTCCACTCAGACTATTCTCAAGATACAATTTTAATTGCCTTAATTAATTGCATTCTGTTGACATTTGTTTAGGATTTTTTTTTTTTCTGGTGTATGCTGTAGCACTAAAGTAAATTGCCCTAGGATTTAAAAATTATGTTGGCTACAGCTTTCATCTGCAAGAAGAGGTCAAATCTTACTAAGTTGAGAAACTATGAGCAGAAATTGTTACCAGGCTATAGTTAAAAAAGAAAGCTTACAAAGCAGCATCTGCACTCTAGAGAGATTAGGAAGGTTTAGGAGCTCATTGTCTGAATCCAAAGAACAAACATCAGCTCCTTTCCATAACACCTCCAGAGTCTTCTCCTCTAGTTAAACCCTCTTCAAAGCTGTTTGCTAGGCAAGTTCTCCATTCAGGGCCCCCTGAATCCTCCTGAAAATGAATTACAAGCACTGCAGCTTGTCCAGCTAACTTTTCGTCAACTGAATCAGTTTCTCTAATAAAGGAGACCTTTCCCAGTATATTGTGCTTCACTTAATCACAGGCAGCTGGAACCCCTGTTTACATTACCATTTACATGCAAAGTCGCTGGAAGAAAAAGCACAGAGATTAGTTTTAAGAATAACACGTAATGTGCCTGAGAAATTGTTCACAACTGTTCATCCAATGAGGAGCACCTCTGTAAAAAGGCAAAACTAAAGACATTTTTTTCAAATAAAAAAATTGTACAGCTTCACCAGGATTCTTGTGTTTGATATTTATTGATGTGTTTGATAATGCATGGTTGTTTTTTGGTATAACTTGACTAGTGCTAAACCTTCAACAAGTTTAGGAAGAAAACCTACCGGTTGGCCATAGTGGTAAAAAATCCTCTTGAGATCTCGCAATGTTGCTGCTTCTCCTGTTTCTACTATTCCATGTTACCATCACAAAAAGAGCTGCTACCTATTAAAAACAAAGTACAAATTAAAGACAAAGATTTGCAGACCAATCTTAGATGGTTCATATATTTTTACCTAAAGATAGTAGTGAACTTAGATGCCCCTGATATTATTCATATGAATAAAGATTAATCAATAGTTAAAGATCATTGTTTTAAACCCAAGTTATTGAAAGTAAAGGTTGTGAATTGTTCATTATTTCAATAGGACATCAACTCAAAATCTTAGTATCACAATTAACAAGATGAGTAGTCCAGGAAGGTGGAGAAAGGCTGTATTGGCCCAGACAATGTTCCTTTCATGTGGAACAGAGCTCCCTTTCCTGGGGAATGGCATGGAAGATGACAGGAAACCTTGTGAAATTAAATTGGTGGCAAGAGCATGCAGTCTGTTATGAAGATGTGCCAGATCTGCTGTGTTCTTCGCCCCAGGAGCCTCCCAGCACCAGCCCTTTTTTGCCTCTTCAGGATCTATTTTGACTCCTGCACCTCAACATTTCAGAGCACATTTCTTCTGTCTGCAGCCTTTAGCACATGTAACGGGCCCATCATGGGTAACCGTGTAGTCTCCAAATCCTAACTTTGGTGCCTGTTCAAAGAAAGTCGCACTTAACAAAAGTCCACCTGAAACTTTTTGTTTCCTTTTATAACATCTTCGAAAACATGATTTAAATATCATTCTCAGGTGTAACTCCAATACTTCCACGTAAGGACAGACAAGCTCTCAATTCAGGGGACCACAAGTAAAGACACACGTGACTCCTGCCCTGGTTCCTAGCAGCAGCTAATATGCTTAAGTCTTCAGAAGCTAAAACCATCAGACAGCACTACCTCTCCTGAAAGAAAAGCAGATTGATCACTCACATTCAGTAACACATGCAATTACCTGCTGCTCTTCATGGCAGTTATTGGCATTTGAACATTGTGGCAGCATGGGCTTTCCTGCACCATCAAGTGTCTATCCATCTGGGTGCGGTGGCATGACTCTGGCATAACTCTAGGCTACCCTTTCAGCCTTCGACAACTGTTCTACAGCCTAGGCCAAAACAGCAGCTTTAGATCCCACTTGTGCTTTCGGGGTACTACTTTAACTCCTGAAATATTCAGCAGAGAAAGCTGCAGGAGATGCTCTTTGCCTAAGGCCACACTCCCTCAGTGCTTGCCGCAGGGCAGCCCACTGGCTCACAACGCATCCCCGCTCGGGGAATGCTGAGCTCCACACTGGGCTGCACGTTTCTCTCCTCTACGTAAGCTGTCCGTTGGTGTGAACAGCTCTACACAGAACCAAGTGAGAGCAACTTTGTTTTCTAAAAATACATAAAAATACTAACCTTTTAAACACAATATAGGATAGCTTCAGTATTGCTTGGTCTCCTAAAGGTCAACTGCCTAACACTATTTAAAGTATCTTGACAAGTATGAAAGGGTGATCGCACTTGGAACAATTCGCTTGGAAATGCTCTATCAAAATACATGCAGCCTTAGGAGCACTGTACAGTCATGTGTTTGTCTGCCCCAGGTACTGCTTTGCCCATTGGTAAGATGTGGCTGTGGGATGTTACTTATCCTGGAATCTTTTTATTAAGGATTAATAAGAAAACTAGAAAACAGCTTTATTGCTGTTTGTCCAGAAATGCACTTCAGTCCTGTTTCCCACTATTAATTTTGCTTTCTTCTGTTACTCTGGAACATAATCACTGTTAGTGTTGTTCTTCAATATCATATGGGATGTGATGGCACCCAAAGACTGCAACTGGGAACAATGTCCCCTGGAACTGGAAAGACTATGGATACATGGGAAAACATCATCTGTCCCCCAGAGAGTTTAAAATGGAGTTCAAAACAATTTGTAAGAATGAAGAACAAGATGAAAGATGAGCGCAGTGGTGATGAGATGAATAATCGTGATGCTGTGGTTACATAAAATACAGTTCTGTGCTTCCAGAGAGTCACTAGGTCAAATTCTCTGATATTAAACCCTCAAGAATATCGGCTTCAGTGTGTCTTGGCTATTAACAGGTGACCGATTTCTTGGAGGCTACACATGTAGGCTGCAGAAGGCAGTGATGTCTTGAGGAGGGTTTTAAACAGGATCACGGTCTCACCGCAGGGCGAGTGCAGCATGTACAAGGAGTGATGTCCAAAGAAGATTACAGACTTTTGTGAGCAAGGTAGAGAAGGGAACGTTCAAAGCTGGTGGCATGATAATGAAAGACAGAAGGGCGACACAAAATCAAAAGCAAAATCAGAAAAGTAGGACAAGGTGAAGCTGTGCGAAGCCTCGGCCGTAAGGTGTAACATCTCAGGTTCAGCAGCAGCAAGGGTGAACTTGTGAAGAGAGGGCTGGGCTGCTGGCTCGGGAGCATGTTGGCTTTTCTCTCATCTTTTGATAGTTTGAAAGGAGGAATACAGGCAAAAGGAACGAAAAATGCTGCTGTGGGAGGTGAGGAGGGTCTGAATGGCAGTGTGCGAAGCATCAACTGTAATATGCTTTAGAAGGAGTTTCTGTTGGATTTAAATGCAGCCTGAAGGTTCAGAGAAAGAAGAAAAATAAACCCCACGTAGTGTCCAGGGGACAGTGGCAGTGGCAGCAGTATCAGAGAGTGAGAGAGTTTGAGAACTTGACAGGGAAGATGAGGAGTTTTGGTTTTCCTCGGTTAAGCCCGTGATTAGATATCCAAGGGAAGATGCCAAAGACTGGCTGAATTTCAGAGCTCAGTGAAAGCAGGTAAGTGAAGAGACAGTTTTAAATTGCAGTGAGCTGCAGAGAGAAAAGGCTAAAATGACTTTGACTGGAAAGCCAAAATTCTAGTTAATCATGAAAAGCTTGAAGGAGGACAACATTTCAGAAAGAAAATTCAGTTAATTTGCATAGAAAACACCTAATATAGCAATGATCAAAGTGGAGAACAAAGATACAAATTTTTGCAAGGATATCAACCTTCCAGGTAGACTAATGTTTTAAAAAGTCTTACTAATGCTTAATTACAGCTAGATCTTTATTAAGGAACTCAAGAAGAGTGTTCTGTGATTCTTTACAATGGAGTAATGTAATTATTGTGAATCAACTCAACATCTTTTTCTTTCTCTCGTGCTACAAAGGGAGTTGAAAGTTGCACAGTTGAAAGGATAAGCTATTGTTCCAGAAACCTAAGCTAGATAAAATGTAGGACAAGTTTAATGTAAGGCTACAATTAAAAGAATAAAAACCTTGTGATATAAATAGCTTTGATGATGAGAATGAAGGAAGCAGAGATTTGCAAGATTGTAGCATGTAATTATTACTAATAACCTCGCTTTAATGTAGCACTTTTCAATTTAAAGGCTCCCAAAATGCCTTAGAGACTATAATGTAAAAATACACTTATGAGAGTTTTATTTTGAGCTTTTTACAGTTGGACAAAGTAGTAGCAGTAGTTGCAAAATTGCCACGATGAGCAGAAGGGAAATCAATGGCCATTCTGAGAACATGGCGCAATTTTGCTCAGCCTTTGGTGCAACTCGTCCATCTCATGTCTCACAGTTGCTTCAACTTCATTGCTTTTCCTTACCCTCTCCCACTCCCGAGTCCCCACTCACTTCCCTTTCCCTCAGCACTACTCTCTTTATTTCTGATGTGTTTTTTCAGGGTCCTTTCCTGTCAAAACCCAGGCCTAACACGGATCTCATAAGACTTTTCTTCCTCAGAGTCTGTTGTCTTTGTTCGTTCCTATATCCAGCATCGCCTTTGCCCATCGAGTGCGTGAATGGAGGGGGAGCAGCAGCCTGCTGCTCCGTGCGGAGCAAAACCCTGGGACTACGCAGGCACATGGCGGGTTGATTTATCCAGAGCCCACCACAGTGCTTGTGACTGACACAGCCTGGCTGCCACAGCAGTAAGAAACTCAACGGCAAATGGGAAATGCATTAAATTAAGGGTTGTCTTTGTACATGGAAAGGAGTCTCATCCTGGAGGAAAACAATCCATCTCCATACCAACCGTTTGCAAAATTTATTCTTTTAGGACAGGTAGTGAAGCACAGCAACTTTATTTCCTGAAGGTATTACTTAATACAGAGAAATTACCCAAGGAGGAATTTGTCCTGGTTTTCTGGCTAATACCTCTTCCTCTATCTTCTCTGCCAGGTCCTGTATACAGGTGATCAAGACTCACATATCTCATCTGAAAGACAACATTTACAAAAGCACTGTGTCCCAATCACAATCACAGAACACTTGTAAGTGATGAGCTTATGGGGAAAGACCAGGAAAAATCTGTTTTTCTAGTTTTTCCTTGCAATCACTTCATTCTCCTTATAACAAGCACTGCTTGGAAGCCACTTATTATTTATTTCATACACTAAAAATGTTCAGGATATTGTTGTATTTCTGTAATTGAAGCTAATGGAAACTTATTTTTAAAATACTTAAATTTTCTTGTTCTGCTCTGCTACAAGCCGGACATATTCTGACAGATTCTGAGATGTACAGCTTTTATGAAAATATCATTAATTGTCAGTAGTATGATGGATCCAAGACCCAAAGATCAAATTCCTTTTCTCCAAAATGGAAACTGATGTGCCAAGAAAAATCAGCTCAGCATGACAATGCCATCTGAGAAAGGTTCTGGACAGGAAAATGCTACCATGTTTGGCAATTTGTGATCCCGATAAAGCACTATAAATTTTTTTAGTCTGGTTATTAATTCCAACACTGTAACTTCAATTATCAGGTCTGTTAAATATCCTCTGTGACTTGTATTTCTGCACCACTTTAATAAGATGAAATTCAAACGAGAAAACAAGTGAAGAATAAATGAAATGCACTAGATTGTGTATTAATAAAAATATAGTGAAAACTCCTCCTTATAACCTTTTTTACAAACCTCTATGTCAGAAAGTAGGAATTTTTTTATGTTTGCAATTCTCCATTATCTAGTAAACTGAAGTGTGGCTTCAGTGCTGCATGAAATACAAATTCTGAGCTAAGCTGTCACTCATTGCTGCCCCAAGATTAAATTGACATTTTGGGTAATATTCTGTGGCACATAATGTAAAAACATAGAACCCACTCTGGTGAGATGCTGAGAATCACTGATTTCAATGGAAATTGAGGGCATTTGGACTCACTATGAACCTTCACTTCTTGCTATCATATCCATGTTTATACCAGCCCATCAAACCTTGTGTCACCTCAGACTGGAGTTGAAATCAAACATCAAAAGGAGAAAACGACAAAAATGCAAAAGGACACACTGGTGCTGAAGTTCATTTAAATTTCAAAATAAAACTCCTTGCCAGCTGAGCTCTGTGCAGTACTTGAGTGGGAAAATAAGAATAGAAAAAAGTGTATGGTAGACTGACATTTCTGGGAGTCACGAGTTTGAGGTTACCTGTCTGAACCTGACGTGGACATGCTGTCTGACCATGAGCAAGTCTTTTTATTTCCTTTCTGTAAAAATCAGCAAAATGTCAGGTGGGTGAGAAGATTGGGTAATGCTAGCAGTGCAGTCCCACATCCTTCTGTAAGTGGGAGAAAGCGCAGAAACTGTATATAAAAATATGGAGATGGCTATTTGAGGAAAGTGCTCTACAAGTTCAATGCATTTTGACCTTATGCAAACTAGGAAGTCGTAATCTTGAGTAAACGGACTGAACACATGAACACCTTGATGACAAAGATCCTGCAGAGCTGAGAAAGAAAGTTCCCTTTAACCTGTCACAGATTTCTGGAGGTGCAGATGGAGAAGAGGAGTGGGGTAACGGTTGTAATGTCTCTATTAGCACTTCCTGGTTTGTTGTAAAATCTTCTGTGTCATTTGATGTGCTTGTATTTGCAGAGCTCCTCCTGTTGATTTGGGGGCTACATCTGCCTCTTCTCTTAATGACACAGACAAGTGAAGACAGAAGATCAGAGCTCTGTGGATGGTGTGAATGGCTGCGTCTGAGGAGGTGTGGAAGAATAAGTGTTTACATAGCTGGAAGATAATGTGCTGCTTCATATAATTTATCAGAGAAATCTGAGACCAAAGTCATGGGGGGGGGGAAGGATAAATATGGAGCTTCTGTGCTAGATATGATTTCAACAATATAATTTCAATTATAAGAGCCACGTAAACAGCAGGAGAATCACAAGGGCAGCAGTAAAAGCAGATGTGTTCACATGAGTCCTGATTTAGCAGTTCTGGCATTTTTATAGAGGATGCTTCATCTTTGTCATTGCTATGGGAATAAAAAGAAGGGGAAATAATAAAAGCCTCCTGAATTTCCTCTGATTAATCTTCTATATCTTTTCTTGTCTATTAGCCAGAGTTCAAAAATAACTGCTAGACATAACAGTCTGACAACACAAGGGAATGATGGGGGGAATTTTATATCCTCATTAGCCAATTGTGGAAAATACAATTTCTCTGATACTGCATCCAGATCACTCCTTTTTCAAATAGCTTAAACCAGTGGCAGTACAGTACAGAATTGGAGGCCAGAGAGCGTTACATTGTTAGGGGGTGGCCTTTTGTGTAACCAGGCTGAACACTATCTCCCCGCTGCCCTTTACATTAAGCCCAACAGCTCAACTGGAATATAGCGACTTTCCTAAATGCCTTCAGACCTGATGTGAATACGAGAGAGAGAAAAACCACCACCACGAATTTTTTAGCAATGGCCAAGCACACTCATCATTAAGAGTCAGTATCTTGTTTCCCATTTAAATTTGTCTGCCTTGGTTCCTGGCATGACTTTCTCAGAATGGCTGAAGACCTAGTCCCCAGCATTTTTTCCTATTAAGAGATGTACAATTTGCAGTTAATTTGCCTCGCAAGGTCCCTTTTGATACAGTACACAGAGTGATCTTTTGAAGAATTAGGTCAAGCCATGGGAACAGTAACACAAAGCTCAGCGCGGTAACTAGAATGTAAAAGTACTGACAATCTCTTCACTGAGAAGCAGTTGCTCCCATTCTCAGATCATTTCTGTGAATCTCTTATGCACCTTTTCTAATTTTTTGAGATTGTTTCAAAACATGTTGCTATTAAAAATATGTGGAACAGTTCTGTTCCAGGCTCACCTGTCCCTGGGGTAAAAGCATGGCTTTGCCCTGCCTTGGTGTCCTCTCTTACTACCGACCAGATTTTAATTTTTCTTCACAGTCGCCTCCATTCACCTTTTCACTCTGTTTAATCCCAAGTGGTTTTCAGGAGCTGGTGATTTGCCAATAAGTACCCAATCTCTTGGTATGGGCTAAAGTTTCTATTCCTATATATTAGGATGTATTTGCTGTGTGAAAATATTTGCTGTATGAACGGGCCGGCATATTGAATTATTCAGATGTCTCAAAAGACTGTCTAGCCTTCGTCAATATTTACCACTTTACCAGTATCACCCGAAGTTTATGTCAGGAATGAGCTCAGGATTATTCCCAGATCTTTGCAGAACTTTTGGTAGTATTCATTCTACTGGCAACACTTGCAGAATGTTTGCCAGTGATTCCTCACTGAAAATTACTGTTTAAAATTTGTCTGCTAGACAAGAACAAATCCATTCTAAGATGTATTTTACTGATACCACACTCCATATATTTTTTATGATAATGGTGTCTCTTATTAAGAAGTCTGGATGTATTACAGTTAGGTGATTATTAACTAAAGTTGTAAACTTATCAAAAAAAAAAAGGAAACTGTGTTTGACCGGATCTATTTTCCATGATTTACCAGCATTAATTATGCTGTCAACTTTTAATTCTTTAACAGATGAATCCCTTACAGCTTTCAGATTGATGTCAGACACAGCCCACATATAATTACCTGGGTCATTCTGCTCACAGTATGAACATTAGCACAATGTAAGTGTTCTTCCAATCTGGAGGAATTTTCATGGCATATCAAGGCAAACATATAGCAATGGGCCACAAATCTCGCCAGCTTTTGCTCATCAGCAACCCTGCAGCTGATTCCAAGTTTGCAGGAGTTTTTATGGATGTCATTGCAACTCTCTGAGTCACTGAAAATAGCTATGACTAAACTGTTATAAAATCTTCTCTTTACAGGCAAGGTGCACTGTGTTTCTGTGTATTAAAGAGTACAATTACCCTATGGCTGAGGTGTCTTTCCAAAGCCAGATGACTTTCCTGCAGTGTAACACAGAGAATTACAAAATCTCGCACTGCTATTTAATTTTTTTTTTCCCCTCAGTGTAACATCTGATTCCTGGAACCAGTTTTGCAGTTTCATTAAATCCCTTAACACTTTCAGCGAAGTTCCAGGTCGAGGCTCATCAGATGAGCAGTTGGTAGACATACTTGATAATGACTTACATTCATAGATTCATAGATTCATAGATTTCTAGGTTGGAAAAGACCTTAGAGATCATCGAGTCCAACCATCCCTAATCCCCATTAAACCATGTTCTCAAGTAGATCATCCACCCTATTCTTAAACACATCCAGGGATGGGGACTCAACCACCTCCCTGGGCAGCCTATTCCAGTGGCTGTCAACCCTTTCAGAGAAGAAATACTTCCTAACATCCAACCTGAATCTCCCCTGACTAAGCTTATGCTCATTTCCTCTTGTTCTATCACCCATCACTAATGTAAAGAGTCCTTCCCCCACCTCCCCACCATCTTTTCTCAAGTATTTATAGGCCGTAATCAGGTCTCCCCTCAGCCTCCTCTTCTCCAGGCTAAACAACCCCAATTCCCTCAGCCGCTCGTCATAAGTTTTATTTTCCAGCCCCTTGACCAGTTTAGTTGCCCTTCTTTGGACTCGCTCCAGGAGCTCAATATCTCTCTTAAAGCGAGGGGCCCAAAACTGGACACAATATTCCAGGTGCGGCCTCACCAGTGCCGAGTACAGGGGCAGGATCACTTCCCTGCTCCTGCTGGTCACACTATTCTTGATACACGCCAGTATCCCATTGGCCTTTTTGGCCACCTGGGCACACTGCTGGCTCATATCAAGCCGGTAGTCAACCAAGACCCCCAGGTCCTTCTCCACCAGGCAGCTCTCCAGCCACTCTTCCCCGAGCCTATAGCGATGCTTGGGGTTTTTATACCCCAAGTGAAGGACTCTGCACTTGGCCTTATTAAAGCTCATGCCATTGGCCTCAGCCCAGTGATCCAGTCTGTCCAAATCCCTCTGAAGGGCCTCCCTACCGTCGAGCAGATCGACACAGCCTCCCAGCTTGGTGTCGTCCGCAAATTTACTGAGGGTACATTCAATCCCCTCATCCAGGTCATTGATAAAGATGTTAAACAGAACTGGACCCAGCACTGAGCCCTGAATGAATGATTTTTTTTTCATTCAATATGAAAAAAAAAACCCAACAGATAAAATATGTTCAAATTTAGTATAGAGACTTTTTTTTAGACAACTATTTGTGATATCAGTAAAAATTCACCTCCCTTCTTCTCCCTGAAATAATCTATTGGATATTACAATAATAAGGGAAGAAGAAATGGAAAAATTAAGAGAGTAATAATCAAGTTTTTAGGAAGAATTAGTGACTGAGAAATATGGAGATTTTGATGGAAACACTGTAAAAATAAGATGCCACCTTTTTTGAGAATTTTAGGTTGTTATCAAATTCTGAAAATGTCGCATTTTCATGAACAATATGCAATACGTATATATTTCATTAATTCAAAACTCTTCTACTGATTTTTAAAAGCCATTAGATTATTGTGACCCTCATCTGTGATCCTACAATATAGAGAGGACTTCCAAGAATATGTTACTGTTTCTTGCTTCCCTGCATCTGGTATCAGTTGGTAACGATCAAACTTTTTAGAAAGAAACATCTAGTGCTGATCTAACTTCTCTGTGTGATATTTCAGGTTTAATTATCTTCCCCGATAGATCTTCCAGTTTATTTCTAGTGTGAATATCTTTTACCTCAGCTTTCAGCTGTGTTTTTGTATCTACTCTGAAGATCCTCCATTAGCAATGTTTTCTTCCCTTTGTAGATACTTCTGAACTGAAAACAGACTTTCCCTTAACCTTCTCTTTGATAATCCAAATATATCGACATTTTGAGTGCGTTGCTACAAGGCATGTCTTTCAATCCTTTAATCATTCTCAGGGCTTTCTTCCCTGAGTTACGTCCAATTTCTCAGTGTTTTGCTTGAAGTATAGATGCCTAGCAGATATTGCACTACTGTTAAATATACTTTTTCTAGCTCTGCTTGCTCTACGTTTTTTTTCTACCACACCTATGGACACGGCCTGCACTCAACTTGCTATCAGCCACAACCCATTTTTCAGAACCTGTGTGGCTTCCCTATATAAATCACACAATCCTACATTCCTTTTACACTGAAATATTGCTTCTACTTGCCCATAGCAAAACACATATGGGTTATTTTTGCTCTCCTTTGTAAGCAATGAAGATCTCTAACTATTCTCCTTCTTTTTTTGGTCATGTATCAAGACTGTTTATTTGTGTCATCTGAATGCTTTATCAGTAATAAGGGAATATTTTCTTCCAGATCATTGATAAAAAGATTAAGCTGAACATGGCCAGGATCTGAGTCCTATTAGGTCCTCACTAAAGAGATACTTATTTCATGGTAATTTAATAATGTTATTAATGAATCAAGACCATTATTTCTTTTGTTCCTGCTATGTTTAAAAAATGCCTCTCTTGTGCCCTTGTTTCAAATGGCTACTGATTGATCCATGTTCAGTTTTCCTTTTCTTACTTTTGAGAATTTTTATTTCTTATTTACATCGCTTTCTATCCAGTTGTCCTCTTCTGTGAGCATGAGCACATGTGTGTGCACAATAATTGCTTGCACCTATTTCTAGACTAATTTTATAATACAGTACCCTTCTGGTTTTGAGTGTCGTGTTTTCCTGGGACTAGTAAACCATCAACTATCTCCCCATTACCTTGCACATTTTGCTCATAATCTTTTTTTCTGAATAATGCACCTCACAATCACATTGTGCAGTCCAACTACAAAGCTATTAATAAACTCAAAAGAAAGAAATAATATCATAACAGAGGTGAAGGACAGGCTTGAAAAGGGAAAAGAGCAGGTCATTTAAAGTGAGGAAATAAACCTGCCAATTGCAATAAAGTGAGCAGCTTGCCAGTGAAAAGAGAAGGAGAAATAGAGAGATCAGGAGTCAGGAAGATTTGTCACAAGGCAGATGACTTGACAAGGAAAGTCCCAGTCATACCTGGAAATAAGTAATAATTGAAAAAAAATATTCCACAAAAGAACTATAAACATACCACTCCTTGAAAAGGGAAAAAGGACTTTGTACTTGAAATGAGACTTAATCAACTAAACCTGTATTCAAGATCCCTGTGGCATAGCTGTATGCTTTTCAAATCCTAAGTAACATCAAAATACCATGGATGTCAACTCACATTCTAATGGAGACTCAGTTAATTGGCAAAATTGGTCTGAAGTAGTTTTAGACCATCTTATCTAGCAAGGCTCATTGGCAGGGCTTTAAACTAGATTTGAAGGGGGAGGGGGAGAATATCAAGAATGATAAAGATATGCTGGAAGTACCTGTAGAACAGAAGAAGGGAATTCCAGCCGCTCCAGCCAAGAAGTCAGATTCATACCGCTGTCAGCATGGCACCAGTGCCAGCACCGAGGGTCCAGAGGCTGAGGAAGGATCGCAGGTATGTTCAAACGAACTTACACTGCCATCCAAGAGAACCCCTGTCGCTCCAGCCAGCGAGTCGGCTTTGTCGGAGGCCCAGCTGAAGTGTATGTACACCAACGCACGCAGCATGGGAAATAAACAGGATGAGCTGGAGATGCGTGCACATGAGCAGGGCTACGACCTTATTGGCATCACGGAGACGTGGTGGGACGACTCCTATGACTGGAGTGTCAACATGGAGGGGTATAAGCTTTTTAGAAAGGACAGGAAGGGGAGACGAGGAGGGGGTGTCGCTCTCTATGTCAGCTGGAGTGCGTGGAGCTTCGCCTGGGGTCAGAGGAGGAGCTGACAGAGAGCTTATGGGTCAAGATTAGAGGACAAGGACGGATAGGGGATGTTACGGTAGGGGTCTGTTACAGGCCACCTGGCCAGGAGGACAGAGCAGATGAGGCGCTTTATAGCCAGATAGGAGCAGCCTCGCGGTCACAAGCCCTGGTCCTCATGGGGGACTTCAACCACCCTGACATCTGTTGGAGAGACAATACGGCAGGGCACAGGCAGTCCAGGAGGTTCCTGGAATGCGTGGATGACAACTTCCTCCTGCAGGTGATAGAGGAGCCGACAAGGAGGGGTGCCATGCTCGACCTTGTGCTCACCAACAGGGAGGGACTGGTGGGTGATGTGAAACTTAAGGACAGCCTTGGCTGCAGTGACCACGACACAGTGGAGTTCAAGATCCATGGGGCAGCAAGGAAACCGTTCAGCAAACTCTGTACCCTAGACTTCAAGAAGGCGGACTTCAGCCTCTTCAAGGACTTGATGGGCAAAGTGCCGTGGGAAGCGGCCCTGGAGGGACGAGGGGCCCAGGAAAGTTGGTCCACATTCAAGGAGCATCTCCTCCAAGCTCAGCAGAGGTGCATCCCAATGAAGAACAAGTCGGGCAAAAAGACCAGGAGGCCTGCGTGGATGAGCAAGGAGCTCCTGGACCAACTGAAAATAAAGAGGTTAGCCTACAGAGGGTGGAAGCGGAGACAGATAGCCTGGGAGGAATACAGAGAAGCTGTACGAGTGACCAGGGATCAAGTGAGGAAGGCTAAAGCCCTGAAGGAATTGAATTTGGCAAGGGATATAAAAAGCAATAAGAAATGCTTCTATAGGTATGTAGGTGACAAAAGGAAGTCCAAGGAGAATGTAGGCCCCCTCCGGAAGGATACTGGTGCTCTGGTCACCCGGGACATAGAGAAGGCTGAGGTACACAATGAATTTTTTGCCTCAGTCTTCACTGATAAAGCCTCTTGTCTTACCATCCAAGCTGTGGAAAGAACTAGCAGGGACTGTGAGGATGAACCACCGCCCACTGTACTTGAAGAGCAGGTTCGGGAACATCTGAGGAACTTGAAGGTGCACAAGTCCATGGGACCTGATGAGATCCATCTGCGGGTCCTGAAGGAACTGGCGGATGAAGTTGCCAAGCCACTGGCCATTGTATTTGAGAAGTCGTGGCGGTCTGGCGAGGTCCCCGAAGACTGGAAGAGAGGGAACATAACCCCCATTTTTAAAAAGGGGAACAAGGAGGACCCGGGCAACTACAGGCCGGTCAGCCTCACCTCTGTGCCTGGCAAGGTCATGGAGCAGATTCTCCTGGGAACCATGCTAAGGCACATGGAGAGCAAGGAGGTGGTGGGTGACAGCCAACATGGCTTCACCAAAGGCAGATCGTGCCTGACCAACTTGGTGGCCTTTTATGATGGGGTGACAACATCGGTGGACAAGGGTCGACCAACGGTTGTCATCTGCCTGGACTTGTGCAAAGCTTTTGACACTGTCCCGCACGACATTCTTCTCTCTAAACTAGAGAGGCATGGGTTTGATGGATGGACCACTCGGTGGATAAGGAATTGGCTCAATGGCCGTACTCAGAGAGTAGTGGTCAACGGCTCGATGTCCATGTGGAGACCGGTCACAAGTGGCGTCCCTCAGGGGTCTGTGTTGGGCCCGGCCCTCTTCAACATCTTTGTCGGTGACGTGGACAGTGGCATGGAGTGCACCCTCAGCAAGTTCGCCGATGACACCAAGCTGTGTGGTGCTGTCGATACGCTGGAAGGGAGGGATGCCATCCAGAGGGACCTCGACAGGCTGGAGAGGTGGGCCCGTACCAACCTCATGAAGGTTAACCAGGCCAAGTGCAAGGTCCTACATCTGGGTCATGGCAATCCCAGGCACAAATACAGACTGGGCGGAGAATGGATCGAGAGCAGCCCTGAGGAGAAGGACTTGGGAGTACTGGTGGACGAGAAGCTCAATATGAGCCGGCAATGTGCTCTTGTGGCCCAGAAGGCCAACCGCGTCCTGGGCTGCATCAAGAGGAGCGTGGCCAGCAGGTCGAGGGAGGTGATTCTCCCCCTCTACTCTGCCCTCGTGAGACCTCACTTGGAGTATTGCGTCCAGTTCTGGAGTCCCCAACATAAGAAGGACATGGACCAGTTGGAGAGGGTCCAGAGGAGGGCCACGAAGATGATAAGAGGGCTGGAGCACCTTTCCTATGAGGACAGGCTGAAAGAGTTGGGGCTGTTCAGCCTGGAGAAGAGGAGGCTCCGGGGTGACCTTATAGCGGTCTTCCAGTACCTCAAGGGGGCCTACAAGAAAGATGGGGAGAGGCTGTTCAGGAGGGCCAGTTGTGATAGGACAAGGGGTAATGGTTTTAAAATAGAGGGAGGTAGATTCAGGTTGGATATTAGGAAAAAATTTTTTACCATGAGAGTTGTAGAACACTGGAACAGGTTGCCCAGAGAGGTGGTGGATGCTCCATCCCTGGAGACGTTCAAGGCCCGGCTGGATGAGGCCCTGAGCAACCTGATCTAGTTGGAGATATCCCTGTTCCTTGCAGGGGGGTTGGACTAGATGACCTTTGAAGGTCCCTTCCAGCCCTAACCATTCTATGATTCTGTGATTCTATGATTCTATATCACCCTGAAGGACCATAGAAAATTATATGTGCAAAAATACCCAAGCTGTTTTTTTACCAATACAGAGCTATATCCACATCAGGAGCATTTTGCTGGCATGTACGGTAGCATACCTGCAGCAGAAAGGTGCTTTGAGCACAGGGATGGTCAAAATGTCAGCTGGTAGGTGCCTTTTCCCTGACATACAGATTTAGGTCGGATGCCTGACATATGAGTTTAGGTACCCTGCCTGAGAGAGTGCTGGCTGTAAAGCCTGAGATGGACACTGTGCAATCAGAACACATGCATTAATATACGTCAGTAAATGCTTGAGACAAATTATGAAGAGGTGTAATAAGGACAATAATGTGTTACAAATAACCAGGAGCCGTGACATGGCTGCGCTTTATTATACTGAAAGAGCTTTCTAATGAGGATGAAGTGGGCATCATTTAATCAGTTCAGTTTTTCTTACCAAGCAGATTACCCCATTGAGACAAACCTGCTTGCATGGTTTAATAAAACACGTTATAGACAAGAATTATATTCAATGATGTTGCAACCTAGAAATTCAAATGAAAAATGAGGTTAAAACTTTAGATTTACTGTTTTAATTAAGCATCCTAGCTGCTCCCCAATCTCCCATCCCTTGTCTATCCTAAGGTCATGACAGCAAGATCGGCAGTCTACAAAGAAGCATCATCAGTGCACAGGAAAAGATATTGAAATAATATATTTTTGTGTCTTATTCTTATTACAGGGTTAGAAAAATTTCATTAAGAAGAAAACTAACACACTCCCACATCCCGGCAAAAAATCCCACATTGTAAAAAGAAAAGGGGAAGGGAACAAAACGTTTCCCATAGCATAAAGAAAAACTACTTGGAGTTGCAGGACTTGAAGAGGAATGGAGGACACTTTGTGTTTTGAAGTTCTCAGCATCTCACAGGGTTGCACTGAAGCAGAGATATCACTGTAAAACATAAACTGCTTTGAAGATAGATGGGCCAGCTTTCACTGTACGTATAAGCAAAAGAATGACAGATGTATTGTAATTCAACCTCAGAGGAAATAGATACATAATTTTCCTTGAATGCCGTGTGCAGTTCTAAGTTGCTTAGTTTCTAAAATGATGCTCTGGTGTTGGGAGACGTTCAGGGAAGGGTATCACGGAGGACCAAATCTGGGGGAGGCTCCCATGGTTTTGGCTGAAGGAACAAGCAGGCCAAGATCATCCCTCTGAAAATATACGAATAGGAGTAAGTGGAAATAATCTGGATGTACAAAATTATAATGGCACAAAGAAGGTGAAGAAGGAGCAACTGTTTCTTCCAGTACGAGAACTAGTAGCCTACAAATACAGGAACTTGGTGCAAAACAAAACTAGAAATAGTTGTTCACGCAATGGTGGTAGGCTTGGGACACTTGCTGACAAAAGAAGCTATAAATGTGAAATGTTTGCATAGGCTTAAGGAGAGCTGGACAAACGCGTGTGGAGGATAGGTACACTTTGGATCACTCAATATAGAAAACACATCAGGCTCAGAAAATTCTCTAAGCTGAAAGTAGTTGGGGACTAGGAGATGACTCAAGGTATCAAATCCTCCTGTCCTGTCCCTACTCATTGCTAGCATTCACTTGTAGCTGGAGACAGGATACTGGGCAAGTCGAGCCCTTGATATCCACCATGAACAGCCATTCTGATTTTTGTTAAAGTGGTTAAACTCACTGATTTAAAATTGGAAGAAGACTTCTGAAAAAAATCCACCTATAAAGTGGCCATTCATTTCCCCTCATTAACTACATGATTAGGGACCCCATTACCTGTTTTCCTTTTCCAAGACAGCCAGCCCTTCTTTGATCATCTGTATCATAATGAGTCATTCCTCCTGGTGAAAAAAACCCCAACTCTTCACTGGAAGGAAAAGAATTTTTAAAATCTTTTTGCAAAGCTTTAGCACAGTTGGACCCTGATCTTTGACTGGGCAGTGCTTTTACACAGACCATCATAATTAGCAGGAAGAAACTAAAGAAAAGAAGCCTCATTTCCTAATCTATTGTGGCTTGCTGAATTTCAGTGAAAAGTAGAGGATCCCAGCACAAGTTGTCACTCAGAATCAGCCTTAGTACACTAATATCCTTTAAAGCACCAGCCAACTAGATATTTAGGAAAAGGCAGAAGTTTCCAAAGGGTTATTCAATGGTAACCAATGCTTCTATATTCTCTCTTGTCATCTTCAGCAACATTGCACATTTTACTCATCTCCTTTCATCGCCTTAGAGATTGTAACTTGGGATTTTTAGGAGTACTCTTCAGTGCTCTCTGGCAATGACCAGCTGTCTGCTGCATGGGAGGTAACTGTCTCCCCATTTCATTCTGTCCCTAACAGTAGTGGACAGGCGATTACTATTCTTTTCCTGTTTTGGTTGGAAAATCTGGATTCCAATTACTGCAGCAACTTGGAATTAGACAAAATGTGCATACTTTAAAAATGCTTTGTCCCTATAGCTGTGAGACTCAGATGGGGTTTCTGAGACCAGAGGTGTGAGATAAAGCACTGAATATATTTCATAAACTGTTATCCAGAGGTTTAGTGTGATGTAGGTCTGTCTTTGTCCCCTCCAGCACCATTCACATCCCCAGGCCTGCCAGGGAGCATCAGGAGCTGCTGTCAGTGGGATCCAGCTCATGGCAGCTCCAGGCAGGTGCGAGGTGCCAGGTAGGAGGAGCAGGAACCTCCTGGGAGTGCAGGGTGTTGCTTCCTCGCTTCCCTTCAGCCTCAGTCTTGTGCATCTTCCCTCATCTGCCCCCCAGCCCTGCAGGCAGTAGAGACAGCCAGACTTTCAAATGTACACCTGATGCAAACAGAGCGGGGAAGGAAAGATACTATTTCTTTCCTGGAATTAAACAGCCCCTAATACCTAAGCACTCAACTGAAACCCATTTGATGCCATACATGGCTGGGGAAAACGTTTGGTTAAACTTTTTTCCATGCACTGATATGGTTTCAGTCAAAAAGTCTGCAATGTATTGAAACTAGGGACAGGATAAAGGAAAAGGAATTTAATATCAAAAGTTTACTTGGCCCCTGCTTGGCACAAGAAAAGGAGGGCTTCTGCTGCACTTTCACATGGAGTGCAGAGAAGGTGCCCTGGCATCACTGTGGGGCTGAGAGGAGCATGGAGGAAACATAGCCATTGCTACATGCACACACACATGCACGTAAGTGTGTGCAGAACATGGTCCTGGCCACCTTCCTCTGGGAAGAGATTCACATTTTGGTGCTCCAAATATTTATAAATGAAATCCAATAATCTCGATGGAAACTGCAGATCCACTTTGTTGTCCAGTGTGTAAAGTTTTGCATTAAGCAGGTGAAAAAAGGTGGCTCATCCTTGCAGGACCTTGTTATAATGAAGATGCCAGAAACTGGAAGAGTATTTGGTGAAGAGCAGGTGCAAGTTACCATTTTAAGACTCCGCTTTGTGCTTGGGAGGACAAAAAGAGAAATGGAAATGGAGCCCCAGATATTATCTAGGGCTTGGGCAGGGGGAGGCAGTGAATAACTGCAGTATCCCAGGTATAATTGGGAAAAGATAAGACTCACATCAAAAGAGAGCACTCCACTTCCAGCATCTGCACAAAACAACACAGTGTCAATAAGGATGAGAAAACAAGTGATAAGATGGAAGTACTGTTTTAAGTCTTACAAAAAATCAGCAGGAAAAGAAGGGAAACCTGGACAATATTAAATAATACGTTTAAATCTCCCAGGATATCAGAACTGTACAGTCAATATTAATCTATTGAATTGACCATAGGAGTAACATTAGTTGATAGAAGCTCTGTCACAGTTTCCTCATCTTCTAAAGAAAATCTTTAGTAAAACATGTAGTAAAACAGATTTAGTGGTATAATACAGTTTCTGATACAGCTGCTGTATTTTGGCTCTCCAGTCTGTATTACCCTGCTGTAATTATACTTGCTGCAGCAGTATTTCCTTAGGGCAAATCCTCCTGCGAAAGCCGTGAGGTATTTCTGTGTCGGTGGCAGGAATGATGTTATTTTTACTTCACTGTGGGATTTTCTAAATGTTTCCACCTGTTAAATAGAAATTAATTCTCCTAGGGAGAAAAGTTAGACTGAAATAGAAAGGAGAAACTTTTCTGAATCTTTCTATCCTGTAGTTGTTGAGATCACATTGGAGAAGAAAGGCACAGACATGAGTGACAACTTATAAATTTTTACAATTCAATGATGAAAACTTTTCTGTTTTCATGATAAACAAAAACTTGAAGCTCCCCACCACCACCCAATACTTACCATAGTGTGGTAAATCACTGCACAGTCACTACAAATGACACAAATGATACCACTTAGCACTGGTTTGAGAAGAAATCGGTGCATAGCTAGACATGCAATGTGGAACAACATCAAGATGATGACGCTTAAAAGGTGGTGTTTTTGCCATATATAACAAAAGTTTGCAGCTCACGTCCCTCAGTAAAATACCTCTGGTTTGCAGTTTTGTGCTGAGATATTTTGCCCCTAAGGGGTTGAGCACAACTGGGTTCATGCATCCTCCAGCATCACCACTTCACTTCCCTGTCAATAACAGTAAGGTACAGCTGGAACAGAGAAGTCTATGGCTCAGCCGTACTGACCTACGGGTGCTCTGTGAGGCTTTGAGGACTGTTGACATCCACCACAGGTATGGATATCTCCAAGGTGCCTGGTTTCTTGGTGAGACAGTGTCTATTCAAGACTGACAGAGAAGGGAACAAAGTTTGCCTGGGCTATGCTGTCCATGCAGGTGTAGTTGAGGAATCAGGTTGGTGGCTCAGAGTAGGCAAAGAGAATGCAGAAAGGGCAGAATGTATGTTGTCTGAGCCTATGTTTCATTATTTGGAGCTGAAAACATATATGGGATGTATCAGAGAGAGAACATTATTCCCTTACCTGGAAAACAGTCTTTTTCTGTCTGTATAGCAAGGATAATACCACTTAATAAACATGGGACCTGTGAAGCCGAACTCTTTTGAAAATGTGAGGTAGCCAGATAGTGATGTAATGACCTGCTCTTGAGGTATTTGAGATGGATAAAAGAAGGTCACAAGTTTTGGAGGGAGAACTTGTTAAAAATGTGCATAACCTGTCACTCATTCATGTTGAAATATTTTGAGATAATGGATCAAATTTTTAAAAAATTTTGTGAGATGTAAGATGAAAACAAGCTTTGGAAACCTCCATATGTTTCTAATGGAAGAGAGTGTATTTATTTTCAGCTTTACCTGGCAGATGTAGTGGAGGTTCTGGCTGAGGAAGAACTGTGACTTCTTGGAGGTCTATTCATGCTCAGCTGCAATGAAAGTCATGTCAATAGCCAAAGGTATTACATTCATGTACTATGCCAAGTGCACACTCCCTGGGGAACTGGATAATCCCTTACGCTCTGTGTGTAGATATATACAAAATCTGTTAATGAAAAATTTACAAAGAAAAACATCTGCAGTCAAGGCTGTCAAGGGCATACAGTCTTCCTGGAAGCAACACTTCGCTGCAGCTATGACTCTGGGTTGCAAGCTTCCAAATATCTAGTGCAAAGCTAGAGGAAAAAAGGGATTATGTGCAAACAGAAACGCAGAGGAAAAGCACTTGGCATTAAACCTTGAAAATGCAGTGTCTACTATAGAGTCAAATATGGAAAGCTGTTGATTTGGCTTTATTCAACAGCACGTGTGAGGAAGGTACACATCATTTCAGTCTCATTTCCTACTTGTTCTCTCTTCCTTCTGGTGGGTGTCACAGCCTCGGTCTCACAGTGGGCACTGTGCTCTTCCCCCTGCTTAGCCAGCACCCATTTTGGAAATGGAGAACTGCCTGGCTGGCACGCTGCAAATGCACACGTTAGTCAGCTCTTGATTGCAGGAGAAACACTATGTCGAGATTTCAGAATAGAAATAACCCTGCAAGAAGATGTCTATGAGAATAAAGTTGTTTAACTGAAGTTAAAGGTGAAGGTAAATGAATAAGACATAATTAACTAAAATCTGATTTTATCAGTACTTTTGTTCTTCTGCTCATACAATATTACAGACTGGAAGGGAGAGGAGAAATAATGTTAGATCATAACCTTCTCTTTGTTAACATAGCTAGCTTACTATTGCACATCTACTTCGTTTTTCCTGCTGCTGTTGTAATCTTCCCAAGAAACTCTATCAGCTCTTCCAGGAAAATAATTTCCATATGAATGGATTGAACTTTGAAAAAGTAAGCAAAAAAAAGCTTGGATTTTGTCCTCTTTTGTTTTCTACTTTCAAATTCATTAGAAGGCAGATGGAGGTGAAAGAAAGGCCGTACTTAACAGAAGGAGAGCGTGTAGCAAATGACACATTGAAGGCTGATATGTAAATGCCTTTCTTTTTTCTTTTTTTTGGCTCGGGCTTTCAGAAATGCAATTGTTTCCAGAAGCTTATCAACATTCATATTAAGAAAAAAAGAGTTACAAAACTGACCAAAGGGAAAAATCTTTTGAATAAAAATTAGTCAAGTTCAAGCTTTTACGTCATGTTGAAATACTCTCTGGACTACTGTCGCGGTTTAGGCCGATCCGGCAACTAAACTCCACACAGCCGCTCTCTCACTCCTTCTCCAGTAAAGTGGAGAGGAGAAAAATATAACAAAAGAACTGAGGGTCAAGACAAGAACAGAAAGGGAGCACCCACCAACCATGGCCTTGGGCAAAACAGACTCAGCTTTCTTAAAGCAAAACAATTTATTAATTGTTACTTAAAAGAATAAAGACAAGCAAAACCAGTTACTTAAAAGGATAAAAAGAAACAAGGCCAGATCTTAAAAACAACACCTCTCCATCCCCCTTTCCTTTTCTTCCCGGCTCTACCTTCTACCCTCAGCAGCGCAGGGGTACAGGGAATGGGGGAGTGCAGGTCAGTTCATTCCATGTTGTTACTGCCACTCCTTTCTTAAAGGAGGAGGAGTCCTTACACCATTTTCCCTTGCTCCAGTGGATCCCTTACTCACAAAGAAAATCCACAAACTTCTCCAGCGTGAGTCCTACACACAGGATGCAATCCTTCCCCATCAGATTGCCCCAGTGTGGGCTTTACCACAGTCTCGGATTCTTAGGAGTTGTGGCCACTCACTTCGACGTGGGTCGTCACGCAGACTCTAAATGCGCCTCTACCTGTGCCCATGCTTCACGCCCATCCTCAGGTTCAGGCATCTCCTCTAAACAAAACACCTCCCCACTGGCGTGGGTCATTCCATGGACTCTAGATGCATACCGTCCTCAGGCCCAGGCATCTCTTCTCCGACGTGGGTTCTCTGACGGGCTGCGAGTGGGTCTCTGCTCCACCGAGACCATCATGGCTTCAAGGGGGCCGCTTGCCATCTCGCCACCGGTTGCAAGGGAAACGCAGCTCCGACACACCTCGTCCCATTCCATCTTCACTGACCTGCTGTAGGTGTAGCCGTTTCTCTCAGGTCTCAGTCCTCTCCAGATGAACTCAGCCCAGCAGGCACCCCGGGAGCGGGGTGCTCCCCGAATTCCCCAAGTGGCTCTGCCGCGGCCATCCTCAGCGGGTGATGCTGGCCCGACGTGGGCAGCCGCCCGGCCGGGTGCCGGGGAGTGGGGGCAGTGCTTGCCTCCCCTCTCCTCGCTCCTGGGCAAAAGCACACCTTTCCGGTTCCTCTGTCGCGACTTAAATAGGGCAATTCGCAGAGGCGCCAATTGGCTCAAACCTCAAGGGGGATGGGAGTCCGATCTGCTGGCCAGCTCTTGCCACCAGAACTCCTCCCACACATCAAACCATCACAACTACCATACTAGGCTGAATATAAAGTAAGACTTTATCCAGGAAGCCTTACTAAGAGCTTCTATCACAGAATTTAGGACCTTTAATAATTCACTTGCTTAATATTAAATTACTTCCTTGGAGTGAATTTACTGAACATCCTTTCTAAGAGATCCAATAATACCCCTGACAGGCAGTGCTGGGCTGTGCAGCAGAGAGCTGCAGAGCTTGGCAGGACTTGCTGGGGTGAGCACCTGGGCTGTAGGAAAGGAACAGCTCAAGATGGAGGAAAGCCAGGGATGCCTCCTTCATCTGCAAGAGCCAAGGCTGTTGCATAGCATCAGAAGCTACCGTGAGGAAGACCACACGCAGCCTAGGAGGGTGAGGGGGCAACTGCAGGGCCACAGAGAGGACTGTGTGTCGTATGAATTTGGGCCACAGGAAGCCAACAGAGGCAATCTGAAAAGTCTATCTTTGAGAACTCATCAAGTGCAGAAGAAATTTCAGAGGACAGAGAATGGCAGACATGGTTTCTCTCTTCAGAAACAAAATAAAGGAAGCCCTTGAGAATTTTAGAGAAGTCAGTGTAAGTTCAGTACCTGAGAAGATCCTGCAACAATTTACTACATGATTGATTTATAAGCATCTATAGAATAACAAGATGATAATAAACAGCCAGCATGGATTTGTGAAAAACAAATCCTGTCAAACATACTTGATTTCCTCTCTTTATAGGCCTACTGCATAAGAGGAGAACAGTTGATGTGACTTCTTCAGTAAGGCTTTTGACACAGTCCTAAATAATATTCTCCAACATCTCCTAGCACAGTGGGAGATGGCCTGGTTGAAATTACTGTACAGCGGATAAGTTGCTTGAAAAAATACAGTCAAAATGATTCACATTCTTATCAACACTCTCTATCAAACCAGACAAGCATTTTATACAGGCTCCCGCGGGGGGCTATCTTGGGCCAGTTCTGTTCAATAATTTCATTAACAGTTCAAATGATGGAATAGCATGTATACTAATTTGCTGATGACACCAAGCTGGGAGGGGTTGCAAGCTCTATGGAGGACAACTTTAGAATTTGAAATTATCTTGACAAATTGGAGAAATGGCCTGAAATCAATACGATGAAATGAAATAAAGACAAGTACGAAGTACTGCATTTAGGAAGGAAAAAAAAATCAAATGCAGAAATATACGCTTGGGGATATTGAGAGGGAAGGATATGGGATTATTCTGCAGAAAAGGATCTGGGGCTACAGTGAACCACCATCTTAATATGAGTCAAAAGCAGGAAGCTGCTGCTCAAAAAGAAAAATGTCACGAGATGTGTTCATACAAGTGTCAGATAAGATACGGGAGTTAACAATTTGACTGTTTTCAGTGCTACTGGAATACTGTGTCCAGTTTTGGTTCCCTCCTTTGAGAAAAGAGGGTCTACAGAAAAAGAGCAAGAATGCAACAATTCAGGCACCCTGAATTCTAAGGAAAAGATATGGTTTGTTTTCTTTAGAAAATTGAAGATAGAGGGGATATAATAATGATCTTCTTTGGTCTGTTGAAACCAAGACAATAGTTAAATTTGCAATAATGTAAAATTCTGTTATATATTAGGAAGCATTTTCCAGTTCTCAGGCTAGTAAGACACTGGAAAAAACTTTCAAGGAAAGCCTTTACATAACCTTCCCTGGAGGTTTAAGAAGTTAGACATGTCTCTTAGGAGTGGTGTGAAAATACTTGGTTCTACTGTAAAGCAAGGGTTTGACTTAAAAGTTGTCTTGGAGTTTCTTTCAGTCTTGCAGTTGTATGATTTTGGGGAAGCTTTTCTTGATAGTCTGCCTACATTTTTAAATGTGTACTCCATTCTCTCGAGTCCTGAATAATTCTTTTCCTAACAGATACATCACCACCATGTTTCCGACAAAAGATGCTTTGATTTAGAGATCTCACTGAAGTCCGTGTTGGAAATCCTGCTGACTCTGACTGTTGCCCCAAAATGGGGTTTTCAGGAGACAAGTTCAAAATGTCTTTACTTTAGTAACTGTGAAAGGCTGGGATTTAAGGTCTCTTCAGAAAATATACGATGTGATCCCTGCTAACTGGCTCCTGCTAGAGAGCAGATGTTGGTGTTTGCATCAGACAAAGCTGGGTTGAGCTAACTCCTGTTAGAACTGCTAATGGTCCATTATATTATTTGAAGAGTGCTACAGAGTGTTTATCTGGTGCTGTTAGCTGGTTATATTTCATTTGCTAATCACATCAAGTAAAAAAAATGTCATATTTTTTCATTACACCAACTCCCTTGGTTAGCCACTTGCTCTAGGCTAATCCTGTTAGAGCTGCATCTTGGCAGAGGCACTTCTGGCAAAAGAAAGTCCAGATACAGGACAAAACTCTGTTTGTCCTGCCAAGCACGGTCTTGGCTGAGATTACAAGGTTGTTAAAAACTGTGTAAGCAGCCAGTAAAGTGCAAATGTCCATAGAACAGTTTTGCGGATAATTGGTTTGCTAGTAATGCTGTCCTTGGCATGGAGAGGACCTGGATCATGCACAATATCCAAAACAGTAGTAGGAGATCCCACAGGTCTCCCATACTGTGACAGAGCATCAAACCTGTCATGGTTTGATGTGGAGGGGGGGGTGGTTCTGGTGGCAGGAGAGGGGTTTTGCTCCCTGCGACCTCCCCGGTTTTGGAACCGGGTTAGGTTTGGTTCTGGCCACCAGATCAGACTGCCATCCCCCTCGGGATTGAGCCAATAGGGCGTCTCTGCAAATTGCCCTATTTAAGTCGTGACAAAGGGACCGGAAAAGGTGCTTTGCCCAGGATTGAGCAGAGAAGGGAGGAGGGCACTGCCCCCGCTCCCTGGCTCCCAGCCGGGCAGCTGCCTGCATCGGGCCGGCGCCGCCCACGGAGAATGGCGGCGGCGGAGCCAGCTGGGGAACTCGAGGGCACCCCACTCCCGGGGTGCCCACTGGGCTGAGTTCACCTGGAGAGGACTGAGATCTGAGAGAAACAGCCGCATCGACAGCAGGTCAGTGAGGATGGAGCGGGAGGAGGTGTGCCGGAGCCGAGTTTCCCCTGCGGCTGATGGTGAGATAGCAGGAGGCCCCCCTGCAACCAGGACGGCCTCGGTGGAGCAGAGACCCACTCGCAGCCCGTGGGGAGAAGATGCCTGAGCCTGAGGATGGTCGTGTTGGGGTGCACGACGAGGCGGAGCGGCATCTGGAGTCTTCGTGACAACCCAAGCCCGAGCGAGTGGCTACAGCTCCCTAAGTACCCGAGACTGTGGTAAAGCCCACACTGGAGCAATCTGTGGGGAGGGATTGTTTCCAGTGGGCTGGACTCACGTTGGAGAAGTTTGTGGATTTTTCCTCGTGGGTAGGGGATCCATTGGAGCAGGGGAAAAGGGTGTAAGGACTCCTTCTCCTTTAAGAAAGAAGCAGCAGTAACAGCACGGAATGAACTGACCTGCACTCCCCCAGTCCCTGCCCCCTGTGCTGCTGGGGGGAGGAGGTAGAGCCGGGAGGAAAAGGCGGGGTGGGGGGAAGGTGTCGGTTTTAAGATCTGGTTTTGTTTCTTTCTGTCCTCTCAAGTAATCGGTTTTTGTTTCCCTTTGTCCTTCTAAGTAATCATTAATAAACTGTTTTGCTTTGAGAAAAGCTCTGCCTGTTTTGCCCAGGACCATGGTTGGTGGGTGCTCCCTCTGTTCTTGTCTCAACCCTCAGTCCCTTTGTTTTTTTTTTTTTCTCTCCTCTCTACTTTACTGGAGAAGGAGAGACTGTGTGAGTTTTAGTTGCTGGATCAGCCTAAAACCACTACAAAACCTTACCTAAAGGTCATACCTAAAATTCAAACGATGATGGGGATGATTCCAGCAACAAATGCAAGCAGACTTTAATTCAGTGGGTACCAACAAACCACCTTGCAATGTATCAAGCAAAACTTGTCTGCAAAGGGTGTAAATTCTTCATCTGTATGCATTCAGAAGAATGTATCTTGTCCTCTCTCAGATTCATTTGGCCAACAGCAACTTGTGATTTTCTCAGCCAGAAACTGGATGCAGGAACCACCTCTCCTGACACCTCACTGCTCTCCTGACATGGGTGCAGACTTACGCCTGCCCCATCATCTTGGTGCCAGGCACACAGGGCTATCAATACTGGGGAATTTCCTTGGAATTGGTAGACTTCTGCCTGGAATTTACTAGAACTGTGTTAACACATTAAGTCCTAAAGGGCTTTCAAACCTCTTTTCATCACTTTCCCTAGGCCACACTGCCATGGGAGGTATCTGCACAAGCAGTTGCTACTTCGCTGTGTTTCAGATGGGCCTCCAGGCAACCTGAAGTTTCAATCAAGGGTCTTTCGGCTGTAGGACGTGCCCTCTCCCTCTCTGCTTTGCCAGAAGAGAGGTGCTATAGTCCTCTGGGCATGCTATTTGGTCTGTGTTTTCTTCAGGTTGAAGCTGGTATGTGAAGGTTTGGGTTTAATTTTTATCAACCCACTTGTTGCATATACATATCATAGAATCATAGAATCATAGAATCGTTAGGGCTGGAAGGGACCTTCAAAGGTCATCTAGTCCAACCCCCCTGCAAGGAACAGGGATATCTCCAACTAGATCAGGTTGCTCAGGGCCTCATCCAACCGGGCCTTGAACGTCTCCAGGGATGGAGCATCCACCACCTCTCTGGGCAACCTGTTCCAGTGTTCTACAACTCTCATGGTAAAAAAATTTTTTCCTAATATCCAACCTGAATCTACCTCCCTCTATTTTAAAACCATTACCCCTTGTCCTATCACAACTGGCCCTCCTGAACAGCCTCTCCCCATCTTTCTTGTAGGCCCCCTTGAGGTACTGGAAGACCGCTATAAGGTCACCCCGGAGCCTCCTCTTCTCCAGGCTGAACAGCCCCAACTCTTTCAGCCTGTCCTCATAGGAAAGGTGCTCCAGCCCTCTTATCATCTTCGTGGCCCTCCTCTGGACCCTCTTCAACTGGTCCATGTCCTTCTTATGTTGGGGACTCCAGAACTGGACGCAATACTCCAAGTGAGATCTCACGAGGGCAGAGTAGAGGGGGAGAATCACCTCCCTTGACCTGCTGGCCACGCTCCTCTTGATGCAGCCCAGGACGCGGTTGGCCTTCTGGGCCGCAAGAGCACATTGCCGGCTCATATTGAGCTTCTCGTCCACCAGTACTCCCAAGTCCTTCTCCTCAGGGCTGGTCACGATCCATTCTCCGCCCAGTCTGTATTTGTGCCTGGGATTGCCATGACCCAGATGTAGGACCTTGCACTTGGCCTGGTTAAACTTCATGAGGTTGGTACGGGCCCACCTCTCCAGCCTGTCGAGGTCCCTCTGGATGGCATCCCTCCCTTCCAGCGTATCGACAGCACCACACAGCTTGGTGTCATCGGCGAACTTGCTGAGGGTGCACTCCATGCCACTGTCCACGTCACCGACAAAGATGTTGAAGAGGGCCGGGCCCAACACGGACCCCTGAGGGACGCCACTCGTGAGCGGTCTCCACTTGGACATCGAGCCATTGACCACTACTCTCTGAGTACGGCCATTGAGCCAATTCCTTATCCACCGAGTGGTCCATCCATCAAACCCATGCCTCTCTAGTTTAGAGAGAAGAATGTCGTGCGGGACAGTGTCAAAAGCTTTGCACAAGTCCAGGTAGATGACATCCGTTGGTCGACCCTTGTCCACCGATGTTGTCACCCCATCATAAAAGGCCACCAAGTTGGTCAGGCACGATCTGCCTTTGGTGAAGCCATGTTGGCTGTCACCCACCACCTCCTTGCTCTCCATGTGCCTTAGCATGGTTCCCAGGAGAATCTGCTCCATGACCTTGCCAGGCACAGAGGTGAGGCTGACCGGTCTGTAGTTGCCCGGGTCCTCCTTGTTCCCCTTTTTAAAAATGGGGGTTATGTTCCCTCTCTTCCAGTCATCGGGGACCTCGCCAGACCGCCACGACTTCTCAAATACAATGGCCAGTGGCTTGGCAACTTCATCCGCCAGTTCCTTCAGGACCCGCGGATGGATCTCATCAGGTCCCATGGACTTGTGCACCTTCAAGTTCCTCAGATGTTCCCGAACCTGCTCTTCAAGTACAGTGGGCGGTGGTTCATCCTCACAGTCCCTGCTAGTTCTTTCCACAGCTTGGATGGTAAGACAAGAGGCTTTATCAGTGAAGACTGAGGCAAAAAATTCATTGAGTACCTCAGCCTTCTCTATGTCGCGGGTGACCAGAGCACCAGTATCCTTCCGGAGGGGGCCTACATTCTCCTTGGACTTCCTTTTGTCCCCTACATACCTATAGAAGCATTTCTTATTGCTTTTTATATCCCTTGCCAAATTCAATTCCTTCAGGGCTTTAGCCTTCCTCACCTGATCCCTGGTCACTCGCACAGCTTCTCTGTATTCCTCCCAGGCTATCTGTCTCCGCTTCCACCCTCTGTAGGCTAACCTCTTCATTTTCAGTTGGTCCAGGAGCTCCTTGCTCATCCACGCAGGCCTCCTGGCCTTTTTGCCTGACTTGTTCTTCGTCGGGATGCCCCTCTGCTGAGCTTGGAGGAGGTGCTCCTTGAATGTGGACCAACTTTCCTGGGCCCCTCGTCCCTCCAGGGCCGCCTCCCATGGCACTTTGCCCATCAGGTCCTTGAAGAGGCCGAAGTCTGCCTTCTTAAAGTCTAGGGTACAGAGCTTGCTGAGTGGTTTCCTTGCTGCCCCATGGATCTTGAACTCCACTGTGTCGTGGTCACTGCAGCCAAGGCTGTCCTTAAGTTTCACCTCACCCACCAGTCCCTCCCTGTTGGTGAGCACAAGGTCGAGCATGGCACCCCTCCTTGTCGGCTCCTCTATCACCTGCAGGAGGAAGTTGTCATCCACGCATTCCAGGAACCTCCTGGACTGCCTGTGCCCTGCCGTATTGTCTCTCCAACAGATGTCAGGGTGGTTGAAGTCCCCCATGAGGACCAGGGCTTGTGACCGCGAGGCTGCTCCTATCTGGCTATAAAGCGCCTCATCTGCTCTGTCCTCCTGGCCAGGTGGCCTGTAACAGACCCCTACCGTAACATCCCCTATCTGTCCTTGTCCTCTAATCTTGACCCATAAGCTCTCTGTCAGCTCCTCCTCCGACCCCAGGCGAAGCTCCACGCATTCCAGCCGGTTGCTGACATAGAGAGCGACAGCTCTCTATGTATATCTGTGTCTGCACGTGTGTATCTTGTTCAGAAGATCTCACCCTTTCCCCTGTTTATTTCACCTTATGGAAAAAGTAACTTTACAAGTTTTATAAGTAAACTTTGTAGATCCGACATAGTGGTTTAGACAGTGTGGCTGCAGCTGGTTTGAAAGGAGATGGTGAAGCTGTTGTCTCCGGGGGTGCCCTGTAGCTCTCAGGGAGCAGGAGTGCCCTGCAAACACGCTCGCATGACGAGCACAAGTGTATTACTGGTTGGGTGTGCTGAAGTCGGCGTTTTGGAAAAACAGATCTTTCTGTGTTTGTCAAATTAGCAGAGATCCAAGGCTGTACAGCCCTATTTCTTTATAGTCATATGTTGGCATTCAGGAAAGCCCACAGCAGCTTGTTGGCTTAAGGGCAGCCCCACAAGGTTTATCGGTGGCACCAGCAGCACGAGACACGAACCAAGAGGTGTGCTTGTGTGTCCAGCTGTTTCCCAAAATGTCAAAGGCCTTCTGTAAACTGCTCAGGGAGATGGATGTATGGTACGAGAGCAGCCTTCCTGTGCATACAGACCTAGCTAAATCCTTGCCCAGAACCCTTTACTTCGTTAGCCTTTGAGGATTTATCGACCTTATCAAGTTCCTGTAAACGAATGACTCGCTTTATTTTTGTTAGCAGATGGCTGAGACTATTAGTGAACCAGTTTATGGTGTGTGTTTGACATGCAGGATTAACTTCTCTCTGGAGGTTGAAGTTGTTAAGAAAAATATTTCATATTTTTTTCCCTTAATCTAATATTTACTTCTCCTGATGCACAGGTATTCTTACTAATCACTCTAATTATATAATTTAGAGCATCCGAAGCCTGCTTTGTTTGTTTCCTACCTGATGGCACATTGTAGGCATAGTGTGGCAAAGCAGTGGTCCCTGTGTTACTCCGTGCTCTGCAAGTAGAAGAGAACCATGATTCTTATGGATGACTTCACTATTTTTATTACTCATAGTTATCATATGACAGTGTATCAGTTTTACAGATTTCAATATTTATTTCAGAATGAATGTGACCTTAGTCCAACTCCATGTTTATTTTTATTCTTCCTTTAAAATACAATAAAAATACAGTAATAGCATTTCATCATCCAAATTTTTTGAATTTTCTTCAGTCACCTATGGAGTCAAAACCAGACATGGGGGAACCATTCTGTCCCAGTTTTATAAGAATCTTAAAAGTTATCAGCAGAGAGAGAGGCTATATAACCAATTTTCAATAAAAAGAAAGGCTGTAAGCAGAGAAACGTCCATGAGTATGAGTTATATTACCCAGAAAAGAGTCTGAATGGGAGTGAATGAAATGACATCATTTCAGGACGACACAAGTTCATAATAGAAAAACAAAAGACGATGTAGAATTTCCAAAGAATCCAACAACATTGCCAAAAAGTTTATGTAATGAAAGATGAAACTGAATGACAGATAGTTGCTATCAAATTAACTGATAGAAATGCAAGGCAGAAGGCAACCTCATCTACCTCAGTACTACAGTACTCTAAATCAAATAAATCATGAGAGAACACAAAAATCACCATGGATATCTCATTGAAAAAGTTTCAACAGGAAATAAAAAAGCAGATGAAATAAATGTTAAACTGTATTAAGAAGATGACAAATAATAGCACCAAATCAAAAAACCAAATACTTCCGCTGCAGGTCACTGAAGCCCCATTAACTAACTTAGAAGGAGGTCTCTAGGGTGCATAGTTTCAAATACTCCAGCTAAAAACATTACATCTGAAACCAAAGAAAGGGGTAATACCAAAAATATGCATACAATGTATTCTTCTGTATGAAGAGAGCTTTTAAAAGCTGGGATAGAAAAATGAGCAAGCATATAAAGCAGAAAATAGGATAGAAACTGACGTCTACTACTGACACTGTCAAACTCAAGAAAAGCATCCACCCTTGTAAAAATCAGAAAATCCTCGAAGACAAATCTTTTCCATGCATTATACAAGTCATGTGGAATTCGCTGTCACTGCTTCTGAAAGCTTAGCAACAGTGTCCTGGTTTTAGCTGGGACAGAGTTAGCTCTTCTTTTTAGCAGCTAGAAGAGCTCCGTGTTTTGGTTTTACTCAGAGGCTCGCTCTGAGAAGAATGTTGATAGCAAGTTGATGTTTGTGGTTGGAAGTGAAACTCCAAGGACTTTTCAGTGTGCCGTGTTCTGGCCGGAGTGCAGAGGCACGGCGGGATAAGGGGGGAGCATGGCTGGGACAAGGGGGACATGATTCTCCTTGTGATTTGTGGTGGAACTTAAGATTGAGGGCCAAACTGGCCAATTAGTATTCCCTATCATGCAGCGTCATGCCCAGTATAAAAGTGAGGGTCAGCCGGAAAGAAGGGTTTTCGCGCTTTGGCTCTTTTGCCGCTTTTGCTCTTTTGCGCTTCTGCGCTTTTGGGTTTCCCGTTTATCCTTTAATTCTCTCCCTCATCCCTAGGGCTGGGGGAGGGTGAGTGAACGACTGTGTAGGGTTTGATTGCCGGAGCGGCCTAACCCATGACAAGCAGTTACACACTTCTGTGAGGAAGAGAGCAAGTGGGCTTTATTGTTCTCTGATGCACTGCCATGTGGTGGGAAGAGGCTCTGCTGTTGCACCAGAGTCCCTTACACATCACAGCTGCCAGCAGCCTTAACGAGATTAACTGCTCTTCTATTAGCCAGGATGAAAAATGCACAAGGCATGTATGTCATATGTCCCTGGGTACTTTACAAAATCAGATAAACCATGGCAACTTCCTGCTTTCCATAGCTTGCCTTGCAATGAAGAACAGGATTCCCCTATACATACAGTAGTGCCTGGCCTCCTTTTTGAAGGTACAAAGCTTAAAACCAAATGAAGCTGTACGAAGCTGTGCTAAACCAGTTTGCCACTGGCCATCACTGAAGGCAAAAACCGGATACAATTGATCTGGTTTGGTATAGTACAATTCCTCAGGTTTCTGTCAACCATAGTTGTCATTTACTCTTCTGGGAGGAGAACGCAACATATAACCACTTAGGCATTGCATATTCTCTTTGAAATTTTTTTCTTCTAATATTCAGATTGCTGAAGCCTGGTGTGAATTTTAAATTAAGGAACTAGTGGGGAGAATGCATTTCTTTTTGTTAATGGCTTTTCCTTTCAAGCCACATTATTATTCAGTTGCCATGGTTTATCTGATTTTGTAAAGTACCCAGGGACATACGACAATGATCGGGCACTCAGAAATACACTGATAGATAGACATAGTATATCTGTAAAGGGTAGAATATTAACATTTTCCATGTTGGTGACCACCTACTGCCTTGGTCAGCTAAAATCAGGACCCTTTTTCCCTTATGTGTTGAGTATATTAGATAATTGACTTATCATTATAATTCCTACTTAACTAGAAGAGAACAGATACCCAGCAGAACTGTTCCTTCTTTAGAAGCAATTACATATTTTTAAAGTAAAGAAAAAAATTTTATTTCAAATGTAAGCTTCCCAGTGCTTGCTCATTTGTGGTGTTCTTGCTTTAAAAGCTGTTGCGTGTTAACTCTCCTGCACTCATTAAGAAAGCATATATGCAGTAAAGCTCTGTGCACTTCATTTCACACAGCCGTCTCCGGAGACCACTGGTCCACTGCAATCTCAACATCTTATTTACAAGTCCTCTGGTGTGGGGAAAAAAAAGATCAAAAGAGAATGTTTATATTTCAACCTGAATGTATTTGTAGTACTCAAAATACAACATGCTCCACCCCAGACAGAGCTTTTGTTGGCTCCGACAAGAATGCTGTCTCCAGAACACAGGTCTTCCTGCATCACGTTGTAGGAGGGATGCTCTTGGCAGCCTTTTCTGTCACCATCTCACATTGATCTTGGAGGCACTAAGGTTTTCTGGACTATCGTCATATGTTGTTAAATGCACTACAATAACACAAACTAGTGCAAATCAGGGCATGTGTCTGGACAATGCTGTATCAGGCTCCGGCTGGCTGTGCAAGCTGAAAAGCAGCTCATTTAACAAACTCAGGTCTCCAGCTGGTCTTTTGCCTACATATTTTGAAGAATTTTTACCTTCCCAAAATGCTTCTTTTGTCAAGCTCTCGACACACACATTTGTGTCCCACACGGCCAACCAGCTCCTTTGCTGGGTAAATTCTTATCACGGTGAGTAATGATAACATGATCAATTGCCAAACAAAAATAGGATCCGGCCCTGCAGACTGACCTTGGTCCTTGCAAGGGGATGGGCACTACGCTCCTGGTCTCACCATGTACTTGGCCTAGCTTTAAGCACTTTAATTGTGCTTCAGGCTCAGAGGAGTAACTTGCATGACTAAGCCATAAGCTTGTATTTTAGACAGTTATTGCTCATGGCAGGTTGCTCAGCTTCTTGCAGGATCAGTTCCACCAGGGTACGGACGGTGTGAGTGAGCAGAAATGAGCATAGCAGTGAGGTTGTGTTGCATCCTGGTCTTTTGAATGAGAGCATTGCTTCAGCCTGCACGCAAAGTGGAAATGGTTTTGGTTTGTAAATGATAAAAATCACATCATTCCAAAATATTTATATAAAATACAAACACTATATGCTCAGGTAACTACTAACTTGCAGACTGTCCAATACCGATCTACTGCGTTATTATAGGAGGAGGTGTATGCTTATAGGTGCATCCATATGTGTATATATAGGGGTTTTATACCTATTTTCATCCATCCACCCCCATTTGAATAAAAGACTTATAGTAACCGACTGTGAGTGTGGCTTTGGTGTTACTCCGTAAAACTATTAGGATGAACTGGTATTTCTTACTATGATTTACTTCCTAGAAATTGCAGCCACATTAATGTACTTTTTATATCTTCCAGCTTTAGTCACTAAGATTAAACTAAAAACAAAGGCAAGTAATTATAAATGTAGAAATATGCATTATAATCCATAGGAGAAAAATAGTTTACAAAAACGTCTAATAATAATATATTTTCTACTTCAAGTCTAATTTATTGAAATTCATTCACTCTTCTGCTTGTAATATGCTTCTTCCTAGACTTTAATTACTTTTAAGCTCAATGAGGTATCCAATTGAGACAAAAACTCTCTGAATCCATCTTGTATCAGGAACAATATGGTCTCTGTGTCTACAGGCACAGAGCTCTTTGACATCAGTGGCCTTGCAGAAGCCCACATTCGTCCTTACAGGAAGAATTACAGAGCTCACGGCCTCCTCAATTTCCAAATGGTTCAAGAGAGACTGCAAAGACACCGTCAGTGCTCTTGGTTAGACTTGGAAGGTAATCCAAGCTTTTGCCAACAGACCAAAAATCTACCTTGTTCTTGCTCAGGCAAAACTTTAGAAAAGAATGTTCTTGTAATCTGTGGTGCATTTCAGGCTCACATCCTTTCTCTGCCAAATCAATTAAAATAGGTGCTGCTACACTGGAAAGAACTCAAAGAAAAGCAACAAAGACTTACAATTATAAAGTAGACCCATGGCCTCCAGGGCAAAATAAAATAAACTTAATGCAGGATGTACAAAACCAGCACAGAAAAGCAACTCCAAAGAGACAGCATAAGATATCCAGAAGGTAATATCAAAGGAAAGAGCAGGAATTGGTTCAGGTAGCCAGAGTCAAACCTTTTAAAAAGAACGTGTTTTGATAAACCCTGGGATTGTTAGGGATGGAGTTAATTAAACAGGTAACCAAGAGGGTGATTCTCTAAGGCACCTTGGTGAGGGACTGGAACCAGGTCCTCCAAGCCAATCAGGTAAAACACAAAAGATAATCTAGCGTTATAGTAATAGAGGGACACAACATCCTCTAGTACTGAGAGGAAGTTGATTACAGGGCCGAAGTTAACAGAGGGTCAGAGAGCTTGCTTTAGGAATGGAAGTTAAAAAAGCTAAAGAATTGATACTGAAGGAAAGCAAAAAAAGAGCATCTCAGCTGGTTACTGGTTTCTAGGGACATAAAGTGCTGCACAAAGTTTAATTTGGGGTATAGGATGGAGTGATGTGCTCAGCCATCAACTTGTTTTGCTTTTGCAGATAACTGCGACAAAACCTCCTCAGTAGTTGAATCAACATGCAACCTCTTTAGTAGTTGTATCAACATGCATCCTTTAAGTACTTCGTTCTCATGGCCCCCTGAATTCCTTGGTGTGATCCAAAAGGACGACACAGAAAGACAAAGGCTTGAAAATAAGGAGAGGCACATTTGGGCCATGTGCAGGAGCAGTAGCACCATGAGGCTGAAGAGGAGCCTCACAAGGGGCATCTCCATCCATGCACAGCTCCTAAAGCGGCAGCTATGGAACTTCCCCTCCAGGACTGAGAGGAGCTTCTGGGCACCTTATCCGGGGCAGTGAACCTGCAAAGGCCAGAAAGCTGATCAGAGAGATGGCCAAAATGGAAATGGCTGAAAAGAGGAGTGTGTGTGTCTTTGGCTTAGTCACTCTGAGACCTAAGAGTAGTCTCCAACCTGGTTTCACAGCTTAGACTCCTGTGCTGGTTGCCTGAACCGGCCTTTCCAAGCAAGAGCAGCTGAAAGGGGGATGGAAAATGATTGTGTGAAAGGAGTACCAAGGTGGGAAAAGGCTGAGAGAATGGGAAAGAAGAAATAGGGGAAAGCAAGAGGAATGAGGAATCGACATCAATCTGTACGTTAAGGGGTAGGAAACTTATCTGGAAACACCAGGTTTCTGTCCTCCTCTAAATGAGTATTTAGCAGAAAACACTGCAGCAGGGGCTGGCTTTCAGGCAAGTGTCCTTGCCACTCTGCTGTTACAGAGTTATTCCTGCTCTCAAGAAGTAGCTCCTTTTCTCACAAGCATTTCTACAAACACCCAGGAGCAGACAAAAAGGATCTCCAGAGACTTTGCAGAAGAACATTTACTGGTCACTTCAGTCGCTTAAGCATAAACATCTAGTGCCAGGTGAGTGCCTTAAGCTTTCCCTCATCTGCTTCTTTGAAGGAGGATAGCCTTCCTTAAGTCCTGTGGTGCATCCACTGGCTGTGCACTGATATCCCGAAGACACTCAATGGGTTTCAGGCCACCAAATCCTGTATCCCATCTCCAGTGACTGCTGGGACCTGACATCAGCCCTAGTGTAGACACCTGAATGCAAGGGCTTCAGTGTAAGTGTACGTATGTGTCTCTGAAGCTGAATCCCACCCTTAGCCAGCAAAAGGCATTGGTCACTGCTGGCTTTAGGTAGCAGCTGTATAGAAAATTTTGGAACGCACATTTGGCTGGCTACAGGGATAGTTTGATTCACACATCTCTACCTCTGTTGGTATAGACCTAAAACACTAGACTGTACACATCCCAGGGGAATGGACCATTCAGCCCTGAACAGAAGGTAATAGGCAACATTGCCCCAGGGGTTGCAACAGAGGAGTATCTCCTGGTACCATGCCGAAGGTCCTAAAGATGCACTAAAGCTTGTGTTAGGCAGGAAAATGGTACATGCTCTACCGGCGCTTCTTTACAATAAGGGCAGGACCATAGCCCCTTTGCACTGTAAGGTGTTAGTGACAAATCGATGTTGCAACTAACAACAAAGATGAATCTTTAACGTAATCAGGACAGCTAGAGAAAGAAGAAAGCATCCGTGGCAGGTTTCCGTATGTGTGAAAGTAAGTTGTTCCTCAAGCTGACAAAAAAAGAATTAATGAAAATGGTAATTGAAAGGAGAGTTTAAGCCTCAGTTTCATGTTTAAAGAGCCAGAGGGACCGTCCCATCCCCCAGTACAGGCTTCAGTGCTCAGCAGACACTGTGCTCTTCGATGCCAAGAGAGTGGACAGGGACACCCGGCAGAAAGTTAAGACTGTGGACTATCTACAAAGGACAATCTCGCACCTCTCAAAAAACAGATCTTGTAGAGAGGCTTTGGTGCCCCTTGCCTTCCCCAGATCCCTGCTAGTCGTGGCTACGGTAATGTCAGGAGAAGGAAGGGGTACAGACGATGTCTGGTGAGGCTGTTCATGTATTGGTGATTACAGCAAACACTTCATGTAGAGTATGAAAGCAACAGCCCACGGGATTACAGAAACATGGGTTATAGAAATATAGTATGGCAATTGGGCATACACCCATGGTATGGAGCTTGTCCATCAGAGTCACTTGAGATAGGTTTGCCCACATCTGGTTCTGTAGTTCTCAGCTCAAGAGAGCTGCCAAATTAATGGGCTGTCCAAACAAGGAGGGCACATTTTTCTGCAAGCTTCCCGTAAGAAGTGGAAAACAATGCACCTTTTTGTTCTTATGCCAAAGTTATGCAGAAAAATCACCCCACTATCAAGACGGTCACATTCAATTGAATAGCACTTGGTTTTTTTAATGATCTTCTTGTCTCTTGTCTGTACCCTGGGGAAGATTCCTGCTACCGTTTGCTCTCCAGTCCTGAGACTGATCAGAGGAATCACGTAACCCTCCCATTGCCTACATGTTAACACTCCAACAAATGCTGTATTTTATTAAAATACCATTATAGCCTCTTAGTGACTTTCAAAAATTAGGTCATTGCCAGATCAATGCAGCTATGTTTACTTCATTTCGGGGATTGATTTTGGTGCTTTAGGAGGATAAGCAAATGGCTCATAATAGTTGACTCCCTTTGGCATTGTAGCATTGAGCAGTTTGACTGTAGGCTGAACGAGTAAATCTCTGTATCTTTTAAATTTCATTTCTAATCAGTCTTAGGGCAAAACTTTTACTCTCAACCTGCAAATGACATTTTGCTTCTGGTACTGTTCTTTTATAAGCCGAAAACTCCCATTGATATACAGAAAAGACAATATTAGAGTCAGGAGCCACGCTGCAGATCTGAGAAATGGTATTGCTCTTATGATGCCCTCGCATGCTGTGAAATGCCTCTGTAAGAAAGCGGCACTCGGCAGTCGGGTTTACCATCATTCAGCAGCTTCCATAAGAGATGTGCTCTGGTTGCAAATAAAAAAATGTTCCAGTTATCAGCTCTGCGGGCTCAGAATGGGCTTTGCGGTTCAAGCCACCGTCTTTTCTTCTTATGTGCCATCACTAGTGATAAAGCGTTGTGAGTCATTTCAGTCCTCAGAGTCACTTGTGTACATCTGTTTTCCTGCAGCCCAGATGCAAAAATGTTAGGATTCAGTAAATGACTCAGTTGATGATGTTTTACAATGAAAAGCATCCAGCTAATGTCCCATCATGGTACTTACTGGTTGTTCTGAGATAAAGGAACCAAAACTGTGTACAAAAAGAGGAGATTTACCACTCCAGGACATGCTGATGACCCTAATCTAGAGGCTGTGTACATGGGAAAGCATGGTGTTGTATACAGTAGCTTTTTGGAGCAGTGTAAGGCTAATGGTTGCCAAGATGTTATATCACCCTCCTTGGCTATGGCATGTGCCCATTATGGGTAGTTGCCTTCACCCTGTGGGTCAGTTGTAGGGAAAGCCCTCTGCTCTTGCATAGAGAGCTTCTGTTGCCCGCGGGGAGCCAGGCAGGCACTGTGAGCTTTGGGTGTGCTGGTCGTCTCCAGCTGAGGAGCATCCCCATGTGCAGAAGCATCCTGCTGCCTTCCTGATCCACCACAAAGTGCTAAGAGACCTCTCCTTCAGACATTTATCCAACATAAATGAGGCTTTTCATCTGACCTGTCCTTATTATTATTGTTTGCTTTGCCACATAACATGTAGAGGTACAACATATATTTAGTTGAAAAAAAAATACGGGTTTATGGCATTCTGAATGGCTTCCCATAAAAAAAAAAAATCATTTCCCAGAAGACATAAAAGTCCTGGATCTCTCATAAATCACCCCAAGACACTTGTGTTACAAAGTAATTGAGAATCCAGAGCCTCTTAACCTTCTTTTAGCCCTATTTTTCATCACATCTCCTATAGTTGAAGAAAGTCCTGCTTGTGGCAGGATATTGTATTTAGTACATTACCCTATATGCCCTTGCTGGACCTCAACACTTGCTTTTCAGTACTTTCCAAGGTATTACAACTTATGCTTTCTTTAAATCTCTTCCAGTGCTAGTTTTGTGTTTGTGTTTTTTTTTTTTTTTAATAAACCACAATCAGTTTTAGGAAGTCCAACATTAACAGAAGTGGTTCAATAGCTACTCGATTGCCTTGAGCTTTTCAAACAGTGCTTGAAAGGAAGGATGTGGTGAGACTGATAATGGGATATGGCGTCTTTTACTTCCAAGATGTCAGCTTGCAACCAATGTTCTTGAGGTCATTCTGACTGGAAAAAAATATGTGAAATGTGCTTGTAACCACCTTCATTCTCTCATGGCCCCTTGCTTATTCCAAAAATGTCTGCCACTGCGACAGGCAGAGTTATGTAGCAGCCTGAGCAAGGGGCAGCAGGTGAAGATGAGACGGGCAACGCTTGCAGCCTATTGTAGGACTTGTGACAGTGTCTATGACTCATAGGATGACAGAATGGTTTAAGTAGGAAGGAACCTTAAAGATTATCTAGTTCCAACCTCCTGCCATGGACAGGGACACCTTCCACTAGATCAGGTTGCTCAAAGCTTCATCCAACCTTGTCTTGAACCCTCCCAGAGATGGGCAGTCCATAGCTTCTCTAAGCAATCTGTTCCAGTGTTTCACCACCCTCACAGTGAAGAATTTCTTCCTTAGATCTAATAAAAATCTACCTTCTTTCTGTTTAAAGCAGTTACTCCTTGTCCTAGCATTAAATGTACTTACAAAAAGCCCCTCTCCAGCTTTCTTGTAGCTCCCTTTACGCACTGGAAGGATGCTAGAAAGTGTCCCCAGAGCCTTCTCTTCTCCAGGCTGAACAACCCCAACTCTCTCAGCCTGTCTTCATAAGAGAGGCGCTCCAGCCCTCGAATCATTTTTGTGGCCCTCCTCTGGATCTGCTCCAACAGCTCCATGTCCTTCTTATGTTGGGGACTCCAGAAATGAATGCAGTACTCCACCTGGAGTCTCACAAGAGCAGAGTAGAGGGGCAGAATCACCTCCCTTGACCTGCTGGCCACGCTTCTTTTGATGCAGCCCAGGATATGGTTGCCTTTCTGGGCTGCTAGCTCACATTGCTGACTCATGTTGAGTTTCTCATCAACCAACAGCCCCAAGTCCTTCTCCTCAGGGCTGCTCTCAACCCGTTCTCTGCCCAGCATGTATTTCTGCTTGAGATTGCCCTGACCCATGTGCAGGACCTTGCACTTGGCCTTTTTGTACTTCATAAGATTCACACCTTTCCACCTCTTAAGCCTGTGAAGGTCCCTCTGGATGGCATCCCTTCCCTCCAGCGTGTCAACCACATCACACAACTTGGTGTCGTCAGCAAACTTGCTGAGGGTGCACTCAATCCCAGTGTCCATGTCGCCGACAAGTATGTTAAACAGCACAGGTCCCAATACTGACCCCTGACGAACACCACTCGTCGCTGGTCTCTACTCGGACATCAAGCCATTGATCACAACTCTTTGAGTGCAACCATCCAGCCAATTCCTTATCCACTGAGTAGTCCATCCATCAAATCTATGTCACTCCAATTTAGAGACAAGGATGTTGTGTGAGACGATATCAAATGCTTTGGACACGTCCAGGTAGATGATGTCAGTTGCTCTTCCCTTATCCATCAATCAATGCTGTAACCCCATCGTAGAAGGCCACCAAATTAGTCAGGCAGGATTTGCCCTTAGTGAAGCCATGTTGGCTGTCACCAATCACCTCCTTATTTTCCATGTGCCTTAGTATAGTTTCCAGGAGCATCTGCTCCATGATCTTGCTGGGCACAGAAGTGAGACTGTCTGACCTGTAGATTCCTGGGCAGCTTCCTTTTTAGCCTTTTTAAAGATGGGGCCTACGTTTTCCCTATTTCAGTCAGTGGGAACTTCAGCAGACTGCCATGACTTCTGAAATATGACGGATGGTGGCTTAGCAACTTCATCCGTCAGTTCCCTCAGGACCTGCGGATGCGTCTCATCAAGTCCCATGGACTTGTGCACCTTCAGGTTCCTTAGATGGTCTCAAACCTGATGAAAGTACTTTCTTTTTTAGTTAGCTCTTAATTATCACTGAAACAATTGAAAATTAAACTGAAAATATGGTCCCACAAAGGAGGAATAGTAAAGAGATTTTCAAATGTATTGTGTTTTCAAAACTTTAACGGTTTGCAAGGCAGCCTCACTAGTTTCGGAGATAATCATTGTTGCTGAACATTTAAACTTAATATGGAAGGAGAAAGGTCTTAAGACCCCTTTCTTTTAAGGATGATGCCTCTATCTCAGGTGAACACTGAAAGACATTGGCAAAGCATTGTGGAAAAGCTGTGCTGAAAAGCTTGAGCCATAAGTGCTCTGTGAGAACGACATTCACGCGACTCCCAAAACTCCAGACAAATCAGACGGAATATCTGATGCTTTGGGAGTCCTGGTATATGCAACACAACCTGCATGCTCCTGCTCATGAAAGGCAAACTACTACTGTGGCACAAAGAGAGACTGTCTGTAGGCCCAGGTCTACAGATCCCACCTTTGTGTCAAGACAGAGCTTATTTTCCAGCCCTGCCAATGTAACACCTTCAACGAGCCAATTTAGCATCCCAGACATGAGCCTTCCTAGAGCTGACGTGGAATTTAAGAGAGGCAAGAGGGAAACCGCAATCTGAAGGTACCTATTGGTAAGAAATTTGTCTCACTTAACACTTCAGTAGAAGCATCACATTTCAATCCACTGTCCTCACCTGGTAATGTTCTTCCCATCCAGCAGCACCACAGATTATTTCCAGGATGGCAGGAATACATGGCAGGAAAATTCAGCATAGTCAAAGAAGCTGTGTTATGTTAGTCCCAAGAGTTTAGCATCAAGGGAACTGACCTTTACAGCAATATTCTGCTGCCCCCCAGGGGAAGAAAGGAAGATGTATGGATGGGCTCCAAGTGTCCTGTACCACTTCACCCCCACCTCCAGAGCTGAACTTCTGCTCCTGGACCTGCTTTCTCCAGTCTCTGTGCCTCTGGGAAATTATGTTTCAAACTACACTGTTTAAAGGACAGGGCCAGAGGCCGTAAAAGCAGTGGGTGCTGCAAGACTCTTTATTGCCATTTCACACAATGAAGTACTGAATGATGATTGCTTACCTGGGTGCGCGGTGAGAAAGGCGAGGTAATGCATATGTATGAGAAATCTGTTTGCAGAAACAGCAATACTAATGTCAATAGGCACAAGAATAACTTTCTGTTGCCAAATAACATACATTATTTAGCAATAATACATGTGCATAAATAAGAAAGTGCACAGAGTATATTTGCGCCTTCTTTCTTTTGCTTCTGAAAAATATTTGTTAGCAGTACAAAAAAAAATGTTGTTCATGAAAACAGACAAGGCTAATCTACTACACAATTGTCTACACATTCACATAGAAATATGATGCTCAAAATAATAAATCTACCTTGCTTAGGATCTTTCTAAATAAATGGCCTCTGAAGGCCACAGTAGATGTCCTGAAATTGGGACTTCCATGGCTTTCTAAGCGAAAACTGTTGTCCCAAAAATTCCTCCTATCTACCCACCCGGGCTTTTCCTCTGTATTTAGGCACATCACATGTTGTTGAGTCCAGTGTTAAATGATTCTGGAAAATGACAGGAGGTCAGTTTGATTTACTCCTCAATAATCAGTTTCTTTACCGTAAGTATATACCATTTGCATATACTATTTGCATTTGTCTATGCTGGTTTTTTGCCTGACCCTGGTGTTATTCTGCTGGCAAAGGCCTGAGAGCTCAGTTTAGGGAAAGCACAAAGAGTGAGAACATGGTATCGAATTTCTTCCACTCTTCGGTCCTTCCAAGTTAAGAGTAGAAGTAGTAGGTAATGCAAGTCAGAAAAAAAGGTACCACCTGACCCTCAGAAGCAATCACAAGAACAAGCATTCGTGTTTCATGTGATTAGTCTTCCTTCACAGAGAAATAACCACATTAACTCACGTTAGACAGGCTATTTCTCCAGATTTCCTGTCTGAAAAGTGAAAACATCCATAAAAAGCAACAGCAACACAAAACAAGCCTGAAAAAAATCAGTGCTTACTAAATAATTCCTATGGAAATGTAAGACAAGGAAACTGCATTATCTTTATTTCAGGTGAGAAATGACACTTGATGTTCAGATTTCAAAGGCGAGTCCTCAAGGTTAGGAAATATATATGCATCTGGGGCTGAATTAAGGCTGCTGGACAATTTTGACACCCAAGATTTCGTTGTGTTTCTGCCTTCCCTGAGCATCCCCAGGCTGTAGTGGCAGGTACTGCAGCTGGTGTAGGTGCCCTCCACCCTGTTGAACTGCTGGGCAGCAGGCAGGCAGCACATCCTGCCCACTACCAGCAAGCAATCCAGAGGGCTTAGCTGCTGGAGTCTGGTAAATCTTCCCTGAGCACCTGTGTGCAGAGCTTTTCATGGTGTCTTACACTTCATCTAAACTCAAGGAAACTTTCACAGAGACAGAAAAGTTCATAGCCCTGGTGTGTGATCAGTTGCCAGACAGTAAGTCTCTGTTTGAAAGCATGAAAGCATTTGACAAGAAACTAGTTAGGGTCATTTATTTACTTCTCTTAGCTTTTACCTGAGCTTAGTCTTGGAAACAGCTGAAGTGTACCAGCTTTTTTTAAAAACATAAAAAAAATAGAATGAGGCAGCTGACTGGCATGGGAAATGTCAAATCCAGCTGATTGCAGGTAAGAGCAGGTCCTTTAGTGACCAGAGATGGCCTGGGATTCCCTTTACTGCAGGACATGCCTTCACTTGTTGTCCATGTGTGTTGACACACAACCCTTTCCTCAGCTCAGATCTGTTTCCAGGGCTGAAGTGAGGTTACCCCAGGCTGTGGACCTGCTGTACAAGGGGCTCCTCACCTTGGTTCAGCCCTTGCAGGGTCCTGCTGGTGGTAACAGAAGCCTTCTGGGAACCTCCTCCTGGTACATGGCTTCGTTGAACCTATTGAGTCAATCTAGTCTTTAAGTCTTTTGTAAACATGTCATTCAGAAGACCTCATCTGCATAAAAGCATAGTTGTCTGTCCTACCTTGGCTTGGGAAGCATTGTCTTTCTGGTGCCTCAAAGTCATTCTTGTCACTCCCATTAAGATGATCTGTGTCTAGCCTGTCTTCTCTAATGCATCATTCTTCAGATCAGAAGGACATATATTACATATGCATTGAATTAGAGGTTAAAGCCACATCTAGGATGGTGATTATTCACCCTTACCATCTATTTCCAGGAGATGAGCAGGACTATATGGTCTCAACACACTTGGATAAGGTCTATTAGAAGTTCTTCTTTACACTAAGAAGATTCAAAAGCTCTGCAGCCTAAGCAAGTAGGCTTCCTGACAAGCGTATTTCATATTATGTACACTTGGTTTTATCCTAAACTGACTGTAATTTGTTAAGATACGGTACACAAAGAAATTAAACTATAAACTTTAAAGCATCCATCAATTTCAATTTGATTTGTTTAAAAAAGCTAAATTACGGGTTAACTCGGAAGGTAATAGAATTCAGAGAGAGAGTACTTGTGATACAAGGAGTCCCTTCATACATTAATTTTCATTTTTGGTGAGATGAAGTTTGAAATTAGATTCAGATTGCAAATTATAGCTTTGTATGGGCTCCCTATTGCTAGCTTGTGAAATAGTTAGATTCCTGAGGACGAAGCAATTTTACTTCCCATAATAGACTGCAAAAGCCTTATTTCCCACTGGTAGAATAATAGGTCTGCAGCTTGAAATGAGAGAGCCAAGCCTTTGCTCCTTGACTTGGTCACCAACAGGGATATATTAAACTAAAACATATAACTGAGGTGGAAAGAAATGGTATCATAAGGTGAGTTTCATTTTAATTCAAAGCTTTTGTCCGTCCTATCCTTTTCACTTCCCCACTGAAACTAACACTACGGCCTGAATTCTGCGAAGGAGGCTGTTCATCATTTAATGCCACACATGTACCTTACTTACCCTTCCCTGTACACTGCTCACTTCTTGTTTTGTACCAGTTTTTGGGCTACACAATGCTCACAGACGTAGGGGGTGAAAGGCACTTGTCTCCTTGCATAAACTGATGGACTCATTTAGTGGAAAAGATCCATTACATTTAGGGAAGGCAGAAGGAGTAACGTTTATGGCAACAAAGCAGATGTGTGATGCCCTGTAACCCTGGAGGTAACATATTAAGTTTGTAAATTGTCTTCCTGCTGTCTCCTAAGCATCTCCTAAGCATCCATGGTTGTATTCATCCGTTACTAATGCCTTTCCTGGAGTAGCAGGGAGGAAAGCTGCGTGGAAACACACCTCAGCAGGTGCTGGCAAGCGCTGGTCAGGACCGGGTCTTTCACTGGGCAGAGGTTGATGAGCTGAATTCATGATCAGCCAAAGCTTAAAAACCAAATGAAACTGCTTTGCTGTCTCCTGCGGCTTAAAGCAAAATGAGTGCTGTGTGGGTACAGAAATAAAATGAATTATAAAAATTTCCCAGAAGAAGAATGGAGGAGATTAAAAAAAAATTTATGGTGAAATTATCCAGAAATGTGGAAAACGACTGGAGGAGGTTTAAGTTTGAAGTCTACAAGAAAGAGATAGAGAAAAAGACATATATTAGGCTATAGTTCTGACTTTTGCTGGTTCTGAAGCATTTTCTGTTTTTAATAGCTCTCAATTAACTCAGACTGATAGTGAAATTGTGTTACTGCATGAAAAATGAGGAATAGTGGTAAAATGAAGCAAGTGTCAGATGTGCTTCCAGGGTACAAACCAGACTTTGCAACCAATCACATCTTACGATTTTAGCGATATATATTTCTGAGCAGAGACCAGATTGGGACTGGAAACTGGGACAAAAGATTTAAAGGGAAGTTTCAGTGAGTGCCAGGATTAACCCTCAAGAAAACAAACTTAGATTTTTCTAAGTAAAATTGAAGTCCAGTCTGGTATGAAGCCTCCGGAATGTGACTAGCTCTTTGACAGTCAAGAGTCAGACATGTTAATAAAAAGGATGCAAAACTTGAAGCTGGAGCCTTCAAAAAACAATGTCAGAAGCTATAAGTCCTTTAGCAAACACTACAAGCTATGACAAGGTCTGACCTTTGGGAATTAATTCAAAAATTTTGGTGTAGTGTATTGCTCAGTAAGAGTTTACAGAGAACCTCTGTAAACATTCTGTAAACACGGATGCACATGCTACATGGACAAAAACACACCAGCAATTTCACTGAAAACCTTTGTATAATGGACACCATGCAGGGAGATGGAGCCTGAAAGCAAATGGAGGTTTTATTCGTTTTTAACTTAGCAGAGATGAGTTAACCATCATGGTGTTAAAAGCAGCGATACTAACACTAAAAGAAGAAATACAGGAAATAAAAGGCAAAAGGCTAAAATTTAGGATGGAGGGTGAGAAATCTAGCTTCTTTGAAGCGGTTTGGGAATTGCAAGGAGAAAAACAATTAGAAAAAGGTTTAGACATAGCGGAAATGTTTGCATTCCTGTGGTGGAAACATGTTTGTCCTTTGGTCTTATTAAAAGTGTGCGCTCATTTGAGAAGCTGGGAATCAGAGACGCAGAGAGTCGGTGTGGTGATGTATTCCAAGGGAGAAGGGAGCTGCTAGCAGAGTAGAGGACAGAGCTGGAAGGAACATCTGCCCCGTGATTCCTATCTTTAAGAACTTTCTTCTCACATAAGGCAAAAGTATGAAAAGAGAATGGTTTCATGTCTCTGCAGACCTTAGAGCAGAAGAATCAGAAATGTAATGCTGGATATATGTAAAAAGACATAATTCTTCATCTATGCGTGGCTTCAGAAGGACTTAAATCAATATGTAACCAAAACATTTCCTCCAGCTATAACACTTGAACAGCTGGAAAAAATGGCTGGTATTTGTCTATGCATCATGCACCAGGACAGTGGCATTTTCTCACTAGGCATCCTCACTGGACTGGCAGTCAAAGTTGATGCATCTCTAGCATCCCTTGGTGCCTATCTGTGGACAAACTGGATCAAATCACTAGTGAAAGTAGTCAGTGGAGTCCAGAAAGCAATTAAACTGACAAAAGGATAGAGATAGTTCCTAACACATAAGCACTCAGTGATATCTGAGATGCCTTAAGGCATCTGAGCCATCTGCATGAGGCTGGTTGTAGTAGCACAGGCTCTATGGTGACATCTCACCTCAGTGAACTAGTTGCTGCTCACCAGGTGGGCTATGCTAAGGGATCCCAAATGGCATGTAACACTCATGTGCAGGCAACTGTACCGAGCCCTTGAATGTCCCACTGGGTACTTAGACGTTTGCTGTGCCTGTGAACACATTCATGCACATATCTCCATTTAAATGTCATAGCCTTGAGTTAAATTCTGCCCTTGGAGTCCTGTATCTAGCGTATGTGGGAGGAAAGGAAACACAGTAAGGTGTATGGGCAGCTCATAGGAAGTCTAAGAGAATGTCTAGTAGGATGTCTTCACAGGACAGAGAAAGCACCACGGTTCTTTCGAGTGTTGAAACAGGTGTGGACACCCAGCCTAAATCAGCAGCTGTTGTGCAAAAACGTGTGATTGCTCTGATGTGCCATCTCTGTGCTTCTCATGAAAAGTGAGAGAAGCTGACAGAAGTATTGAGTTGGAAAGCACAAAAAAAAGTTGTACATGGATGACTTCATGCAGTATAGTTGCACGTCCTCTTGCAGTTTTGAGGTCAAAACTGAAGACTGGTGGTTAATGTGCTGTGCATTCTAGCAAAAATAGGCTGTTAGCACACCCAGGAAGAGAAGGAGGCCTTGGCTTTGTCCTGTGACTGTAAATTTTCATGTCTTTATTTATGGGAGCCATGTGCTCGCTGAAACTGGTCATAAACAGTTAGTGCCAGTGCCAAAAAGAGCTCAAGCTCTGAGGAAGCAGAGATTCATTTTTTCAGGGCTAAGATACTAACGGCTAAGTGTTACCCCATCTCAAAAAGGAGAATGAGAAATTACACAAAGATGGGCAGCAAGGTACTGAGTGACTTCCACAGAAGGAATGGTTAAATAAACAAAAACTCTTGGAATCATGGACAGGATTGGGGACTAAAGTAGAAAATGATCGTTCATAGAATCAGAATAATTTATATTGGAAGGGATCTCTGAAGGTCAGCAAGTCCAACCCCTTGCTCAAAGCAGATCCAAACTGACAAAGTTGCTCGAGGACTATCCCAGCTGAGTGTTGAAATCTCCAAGGATGGAGATTCCACAATTTTACCGGGCAACATGCTGCAGCGTTTTACCACGGTCATGATGAACATCCTGTGTTCCAGCTTGTGTGCATTGCCTCCTGACTTATTGCCATGAACTCTCAAGAAGACCCTGTCTCTGTCTTCTCTACTCTTACATCAGATTTGATGGGATCCCCCCTGAGCCTTCAAGGGGGCTGAACAGTCTCAGCTCTCACTGCCTTTCTTCATGTCACAAATGCTCCAGTTCCTTAAATATCTTTGTGGCTCTTTGTTGGACTCTCTCCAGTTTGTCCATGTATCTCTTGTACTGGGGAGGCCAGAGCTGGACCCAGCACTCCAGGTGTGGTTCACCAGCACCAAGTAGAGGGGAAGGATCACCTCCCTTGACCTGCTGGCTAACCCTTGGCTAAAGCCTGCTAAGTTTGCTGTATTCGTCATCGTGCTGGTTACAAGAACTAGAGGGCACCTTTGCAATTGTCATGCGGCTGCATTAAAGCAAGAAGAAAGATTTTCACAAAACATGCAACATAACTGTGGGACTAATTACTGCAGTCTCTTTTAGAAACCAAAAGTATAAATTTGTTTAAAAAAGGATTAGATGGATTTGTTAGCATAGGCCTATTGTTGCCTATTAAACATGATAATTCAGACACAAGCTCCAGCCGAGGATGCCGCTAAGCTGCCAATTGCTGGAAGCTGGGAGGGCACACCAAGGGGAAGGAGCACTTCTCCCTTCTACCTTTTCTCTTCGCAATTGCTATATATCATTGTGTCCTCACTGGATTGCTGAGGAAGGATGAGCTAACGTCTAGCCTGAAAACAAGAAGATCTCATTGAATTGGAGAATAATAAACCCCAGATGTATCAGCAAGGGTTAGAGGTTCAGTGGGAAGTGACAGGAGGAGAGCACTGAATGGAGCATGTCTGACAGCACCACCACCCCTTGGAGGTGCTCAGCGATGCTTTCCTAAAGGCATGAAAATGTAGGGCCACAAAAATAGCTCCAGGGTTGACAGGTACAGGTTGTATCTTTTTGCTTCTCTGTATGGCTGACTGCATAGGGCTTTAAACAGGGTGTGAACGTAGGTGCGGTGAGGGGAAGGGTGCAGCCAGGTTCTGGAGAAATCGCATTTCAGTGCATTTATCTATGTTAAGATATTCTTCATGTCACTGAAATATGTACAGTGAGGAACCCTCCAAACCACACTGTGAAAAAATATGCAACATCCCCACGTGCTTTTGCAGAATAAGCTGCAGGAGGCAGGGGGGTAGGCTGAATGGTGGCTGCTCTGCCTTCCTGGGGTAGGCAAATTCTTGCACATATAGCATCCAGATTAACAAGGATTTGGGGGAGGCAGGCACACTTGTAAAGCACTTGACAGGAATGCAATGGAGCAAAGACCCAAGCAAAATGATGTTCACGTTAATCTGATTTCAAAAATAAAAATAAAAAACAGAAACAAAACCTGTCAGTCTGGTCCCAGCCAAAACATGGATCACTGATTGCCGAGTGAGACCGCAGAGGGTGATTATGGCTCTTAGCAGGTGGCTGGGATGGCATATTCCCAGACTTTTTATCAAGGTAAAGAGAAGCCTTGAAAAGGGAACAGAATTTGGTTTGGAGGCAACAGAAAGACAAACGTTAAGGCATTATGAAACACTTTTTTAAGGAAAATATGAAAGTCATTATTGCTATGTTTTATATTGCCCTCAAATGAACAGCGATATGGATGGAGTTGTTTAAGTTTATTGTGTGTGCCAAAGACAGGACATCAAGACAAATATAAAATCTGGACAGGTGACAGAAAAAAAGTGAATCCTTTTTGCATAGTACATTTACTTGGGCTTCTGGATAAATACAACCTTGTTGTCTGAGCACTGCTTGCCTCTCTTTCTCCTAGGGCTGAGCTACCTGGCAAAGTATTAGATGTTTGGGCCACAGGTTAGGGGCAAAAAACATGGATTAATATCAATTTTTCTAAATATCGAGAAATCCATGCTATCCCCATTCAAAGGAAAGTGAGAAACAAAATTGGCACACACTGACACTTGGCACAGAGCCTCTCCCACTGGGCAACCTCAGGGAGCAGTGTAGGCAGAGCCCCGTGCTTGCATATGGCTACACTTCAGAGCAGCACCAGGGAAGCGTGAGTCATCCTCTTTTGGTGTTTCAGTCAGCACCAACTGGAAAACAAGGATGCCCGCCAGTTGGAAACCAATGCCAGAGCCTCAAGGAACCTGAAGAAATATAACACAAAAGAAAAATGCGGGTATGACTTGGAATCCTGAAAAAGTCCATCCCTTCACCAAAATGAAGCAGTGCAGAGCTGATGTGTGAACTAAGGATCATAGCCAGCAGCAGTCTCGTCATCACGTATGAGGCTGCTGCCAAAACTGATGCACATTGTGGAGAAATAGTTGATAGCTTCTTCAAACCCAAAGGGAAAGAAATAAGAGGTATGAAATTAGACATTTTGTTACAAATAACTCACAAAGCCTCTTCGGGCTAGTACAGACAACAAACATATGATTCAACTCAAGAAAATCACAATACCAATCACTTCCCTGCTACCCCACAGAGGCAGGGAAGAATTTTTAAGCAGGACTTCAGGAAAGGTGATACCATAATTTTGTAAAAGCATGGGAGAAAGTATAACATTGTGTTAAAAAATGGAAAAGAGTGAGCCATGATGAAAGGTACTCTTGATGTGTTGTTGGATGTTCTTCCTCCTATGGAAGGGAAACTGCAAATATATAAGCCTTCTTGCTTATTACAATATATGCTTCACATAGCTTTTTTTTGATTGCTTATAAATGACTTCTCTCTGTGTTAATCAGTTTGTCCTGCTTTATTTATATATACTATGAGTCCTCTCGCTTTGATGTGCCTGTGCTCCTCAGTCTGAAAGGTGGAAGGCACAATTAGCAGATCTGAACCTAAATATGCAGCCTGCCCTCCCTGAGTCCCAGGGCTTGTGCTGAGGCATCACGGCTTTGCTCCTGAGCAGGAGCCCAACGCAGGCGACCTCCTGGGAGAGAAGTTGCCAGGGATGCAGACTCAAGAGTTTTCCTCAAGGATAAGCACCGAGATGCTATCCAGAGTCCTGGAAGTGTTCCCTCTTGCCCCAGCTTAATCCGCATTTCAGCTCCAGGCCAGCTCTTTTTGGTGCCCACAGCAGACCTCTACAGAGCTAAAAACCAGATTAAACTGCAGCAGACAGCTTTCAGGAGCTGAGCTATTTTTTTCAAAGGCTTACTGAAGTATCTCTACATTACAATGCAAACTGCACTGTAGATATAGTTTAAGTATAACTTGCTTTATTTACACATATCCCTGATCTAGAGAAGAAAAAGCCAGAAGGCATGCAATGCAATTCTTCTTGCAGGAATTTTACCAAAGAGTAAATCCCTATTTCCCAGGGGTCAACTTTACTTCGGAGACTGATGCAAATCAGCACCTCTGGCAGAGAGCAAACTATTTTGCTGCTCATGCAATTCCCTCTCTCTCTAAGCTGATTCTGCATAAAACCATAGCATAACTTGAAACTCATGGTCTTAAGAACAATAACTTGAAGACTGTGTTTAACATAGCAAGCGTGCAATGGTTAACATAATAATATATTTATTCATGAGCTATCTAATAACTGAGGAAGCATATTTTACCATAATGCTCAGATACAGAAAAACAAACACTCTTTGTAGTTTTCCTTGCTGTTTCGCTTGCTTGGGTATATTGATAGTGCTAACGACCATGGTTTGTGCCTTTTTTTGCTAAACACAGAAAATCCCTTCTTTGATAATATTGTGCTGTGATGGAGTGATAAGAATTAGGGCCGTGCACCAGAGAGCCGTCTTCCTCCACAGAGTGACTTTGAACTGCCAGGCCAGAACGGCAGCGAAACGCGGTGTCACTGCCGCCAGCTGCATCCCCAGGGAGCAGGCGATCGGGCTCTGCCAGGGGAGCCAGGAGCAGCTAAAGCTGAGCAGAAAGCAACAGCAGAGGGTCATAACTAAAACCCACACGTGACATCGGTTTGAAGTAACTGCATGTATGCATGCTGCTCAGGGCAAGGGGAAAATCTGGTCTGATTGCAGCAATTTGGTTAAATCTCCCACTAATTCTGTGATTCTGTAATTCTCTTTCTATCACTGTATGATAATTTAACTCTTTCGGAATTAAACCCTTACATGCCCTGATACCCGCCTGCACAATTTCGGGGAGGACAGTGGACCATTTTTGTTCATCTGAAACCCATGTAAGAATTGGCCAGACATAGTATGCCATCACCTCCCAAAATTATCACTGGAGGAAGCTCTACAGTTTATTATGCATTTAATTTCTACATTGTTAACTTCTTTGCCAGACATTTTGGGCTTCACCTTAACTCCCTAGGGATCAAAGGCTGCTGGAGCAAGCGTTTCCCTCATATCAATGTGCATGGTGCACAGAAACTTGCTTTCAGAGCTGTAGGAGGAAAAACCTGCACGATCTATTGATACAAGCTGCACTGCAGGAGCAGAGAGACAAGAATGGATTAGACTAATATATACAAACACCTTCCCAAAGAGTAAGATAAGTTTTCCTCCATGCTGGCAGTGAATGAGCAGATTTCTCCATTTGCTTTCCCAATAGACAGGAGCACCTGAGGTAAAGGTATATTACGAATACACCCCTTGGGAGACTGATGCTGTGTTTTCTGATGACCTGTCAGCTTGCTACTTTCCCTCGATTTATTTGAGCAGTGGTGTATGTCTATCTACAGGGTGCATATTTAGAGAAAGTGGGAGCGTCTACTCAATCACTACAGATAGACATCCAAGAGTGAGATTTGGCTGCTTGGAGGTACGCTGTTTACTGCCTAGCATCAGTTTGGATGATGATCTCTCAAAGTCATGGCCCAAAAGAAGTCACAGATGATTCGTATGATTTGAATCTTATCCTTGGCTTCAAGTGTCTGTGCGTTTTATTCCGTATCTAATTAGCGTTGCAAAATCCCAGTTCGTAAACACTAATTGGAAGCATGGGAGGGTAAGTGTTCGTGTAAATCTTCCTCTGCATCTTTAAATGTATTGGGTGCTACAGGTAAACAAATCTGACACTGGAAAAATGCCTGAGAAGTTTTGCCCATACAACTTGAATATTTGAGCCTGCATGTGAAAAGAAAAAGGGTGTTTTGTTAAAGCTGGTTCAGAACAGGAGTCAGGAGGAGTTGCAGACAGGCTGAGAATTGCAGATAGCCAAAGGAGTAAATTGATAGTAAAAAATAGTAAAAACACAATTTGTAGACCTTATAATTAGCAGTAGTAGTATAATACAGCAATAAATTAAATGAAAATTTTTAGTAGAGTGGATGGCTCAGGGGACTGATAATAAGACTGTATTTTGAGCTTAGTGTCTCTTGCCAGCCAGTCACTGATTCTGAAAATGTCAGACTGAAAAACAGGAAAGATTACTACTATGTGATTCTAAATTAGTTTATTGCTTTAGTCTAGTGTTTCGCATCCAGCATAGGGCCTGTTGTTTGCTGACTCCATGAAGAGGACAAAGGCTCGATGAATGAAAAATGAAAACTGCACCTCCCTGGAGAAACTCTTGCCTGAACAGGTATGAAACAGACTGCTGAGGATTAAGAGGCAAACTTGTATTAAATGTGATTTTAAATATACTGTTGACATTTCTAGTGCTGTCAGTCAGAGCTTTTGGACAATTGCTAACAAAACTAGGGACATAGCAAGAGCTAATAATTGAGAAGTGGAAGAAATAAAATTTAAACTCACCATATTTTTCAACATCAGACTGATGAATTCTAGCATAAAATACCAGGAAAATAAATGGCTGATTCTCCAGGCATAAAGCAGATCCTTCTGAAAGAAATGTTCATCCAAATTACTGACTTTGTGTTATCAGCTTTCTGCAGAAATATCAAAGTAATACTAAACTGTATTATAAAAGACATCTGCCTATTGGCATAGGCAGACTGTCTTTTAGAATCATAGAAGCATCGACGCATAGAATCAAAGAATTGTTTAGGTTGGAAAAGATCTTTAAGATCATCAAGTTCAACTGTTAACCTAACACTGCCAAGTCCGCCATTAAATCATGTCCCTAAGCACCACATCTATACGTCTTTTAAGTACCTCCAGGGATGGTGACCCAATCGCTTCCCTGGGCAGCCTGTTCCAATGCTTGACAACTCTTTCAGTGAAGACATTTTTTCCTAATTTCCAATCTAAACCTCCCCTGGTGTAACTTGAGACCGTTTCCTCTTGTATCGCTTGTTACTCGGGAGAAGAGACCAACACCCACCTCACTACAACCTGCTTTCAGGTAGCTGTAGAGAGCGATAAGGTCTCCCATCAGCCTCCTTTTCTCCAGGCTAAACAACCCCAGTTCCCTCAGCCGCTCCTCATAGGACTCATGCTCTAGACCCTTCACCAGATTCATTGTCCTTCTTTGGACAAGCTCCAGCATTTCAATGTCTTTCTTGTAGTGGGGGCCCCAAAACTGAACACAGTATTCAAGGTGTGGCCTCACCAGTGCCGAGTACAGGGAGACAATCACTTCCCTCATCCTGCTGGCCACACCATTTCTGATAAAAGCCAGGATGCTATTTGCCTTCTTGGCCACCTGGGCACACTGCTGGCTTATATTCTGCTGACTGTCGACAAGACCTCCAGGTCCTTTTCCGTTGGGCAGCTTTCCAGCCACTCTTCCCCAAGCTTGTAGTGTTGCATGGGGTTGTTGTAACCCAAGTGCAGGACATGACACTCAGCCTTTTTGAAACTCATACAGTTGGCCTTGGCCCATTGGTCCAGCCTGTGCAGTTCCCACTGTAGAGCCTTCCTACTCTCAAGCAGAAAGGGTTGGTCTTTTTTGGTTTTGGTGTGTTTTTTTTTTTAACTTTAATTTCTATTATGAAAAACACATGAAGTAAGTAAACTTCAGTTCCTAAAGCACCATTTAAGTCAGGAGAGAAAGAGAACATCCTTCAATTACTACTGCATTATGCAGAAATTATTATGCGGAAAATAACTGAAGAATGACCCATGGCAGTGACTTGTTAAAAGCTTGGGGAGATGGGATAATTTCACATAAGTTTCTATTAACAACCAATCAAAACTCAATTTGATTTGGTCTCCTTCTTATCACAACTTTGATCAGGTTCTTCTGTGGCAGATAAGGCCCTAATATTCTTTCATCAAAAACTTAATTATTCTTTGGTGTCAATGCTATGCTACCATCCACATCAACTTGTCTCTCCTTTCTGTAAGTTCTGTTCCTCAACACTGCTAAGCCCATCACTTTCCTGGCTGTGCTATGCTGCGGCAATACCAATGAGACAGTACCCCTCCTGCAACAGATATGCCTTCAATTCATCAGGCTTATTATATATGCTTCCAGCAACGTTTACTGTAATAGATATTTCATATTTCTTTTCTTCCTCCTACTGTTCTCCTTCTCTATCATCACCCTCTCAACCTTTGCCTGCAGTTCAGGTCTTTATGGGCCTAACTCTGATACCACTTTACACTGAAAAATTTTTCACTAGAAAATTGACTCCTGATTTACAGTGGGGTAAATAAAACATAGCCTCAGGCCTTTGGTCTCGAGATTTCTATCTTTCTCAGCCTTAACACTTAAAAATGCTATGAGTGATTTCTGCTGATACATTCAGCTCAGATGCAACACTCTCTCCTCCCTCCAGGCCTCCCATATTAAGAAAAGAAAAATAAAAAAGATGCATTGCCTTATCTTTCTATGATAATACAAGTAGCAGAAAGAGGGGTTTGAGATGCCTTGAGAGCATTAAAAAGGTTTTTGTCATCTCAAGTGATAGAAAGGACTTAGTCACCATAAAATCTACTAACCATAAACTGCATAAACTTCACATACATTTTGTGTTATTAGTATTACAAAGCATTTATATAGTGCCATACATTTCCATGGCCATTTCTTCCAAACAGATAAAGCACATTCCCTTCCTCAGAGAGCCTGCAATCTAAATAAGTCAAGACAAATATTGTACGTGATAAAAATAGAGGACAAAAGTTCAGGAGGAATTGATGTGTGGAGACAGCTGATAAGGAGAAGAGTGGAAAGGGAAATGATTAAAGATTGCTATTTGGGATCCTTTCAAAACTCAGGAGAGGCTCGGCATACTGTGAAGTTTATGGCAACAAACGCAGTACTGGTAAGAACTCAGCTGCCTTTATACTTTGAAATGTATTTCACATGGAAGAAATGCTGCCCAGCCAAAATGGCTCCTTCTGGTCTGTCCAGATGAATTATACATAAAGAGAGTCTGGATGAATTATACATAAAGTGGGCATTGGTTTGGATGCAATGTTTGTATATGTGAACAATTTGGGATTTCATAAATGGGTCTGATTTTCAAAAGGGACATACTAATGCATAAATATACTGCCTTTTTGATGAGGAATCTCAAGCTGGACATCCAAGACAGAGGCATCTGACACTGAGGAGAAGGTCATAGTTTGCGAGCAGGGTTTCATTGGCTGACGAGAGCTGCTGGCCGCACTCATCCAGGAAAGCTGCTGATCCAAGGAAAAGCAGAAAGTATTTCAAAAAGCACTGCTGCTTCAGCATCCATGTCTAGCAAACTAGAGGCGACTGTGGGGCTTTCCGCCTCCAGTTCGAGTTGGAGGGCACACGTGGCCATAGCGCTTGGGGGGTACCTGGTGCTTGTGGGGTACCTGCTGTGGCAGCTGCCTGGAGACAGTCTGAGTGCCTCCTTCAAGAGAGGCTGGCGCAGGGTCCTCCAGGGAAGGTATGCACCTGAACCCCTTTCTGCCTGCTCCACCAGGCAGCCTGAGCCAGGGCAGGAACCCGCTAATTCACCTTACGGTCTTCCTCTGTCAAGAGATGTTGTGCTGCATGTAACCAAGAAGGCAGAGGCAGCTGGGGCTGAACCAGAGTCCGATCTGGGTAGCAGAGCCCTGGCCCCAGCACACGGGAGGTGCTGTCTGGGACACCTCATGCCTCTGCTGTCAATCAGCCTTCAATTTAATGTCCTGTCCTTCACGTCCTCCAAAGCCAGCACTGCCACACTCACCCCACCGTTGCAGAGGAGACTGCTCTCAAGAAATTCATCACAGGACTCCACCGCACAAACAGGGTCTCACTGAGGTCTGACGCTGTGATTTCAAACTTTGGTTTGTTATTAATATTAAGCTTCTTTCTCTGACTTGCTTCAGGCAGCATAAGCAAAAGCACAGCTATTTGGTTATTCATCCTCAGGGCATTTACCCAAAGTCATACAGGTTATTCAGAAATTCAGAAGAACTACTTAAATGTCTTAGATGAAGCAAAACTAATTAACATCTTTAAAGTTTGTAGGTACAGGCCCACCTATAAGTCTATATCCTTATATCAGTGCATATTTTGAAAAAAATATGGAGCATCACACAGTTTACATCATGGACTAGGAAGCAAAAGCAACGTTATCACAGGAGAGAAAGCAAACACAGTTAAGTTGAATATTCAGAAACAAACAGGAGAGGAGGATGTAAACAACATCAATACATACATAATTCAAGAAACATTGTTTGAAAGTGCACACTTCACTTTAGAAAAGACTTCTAATTATGAACAACACAGGGAGGAGAGGAGGAAAAAATGTCAAATAAGTAGCATTTGATTAGGCCTGCTTAAAAGAAGTAAGGGCAAATATTTAGGTCCAGATTCTTTAAATGTACAATTTTTTGCATGTTCTTATTATGTGCATAGTAAGAATTATGTATAAAATACACAGCAAGAACCAGACAGATAGTCCAAAATATATCACTTGTCTCCCTCCATAAGCATAGAGGCTTGGGACCTCCTCCTTCTTCATGAGCCGAGCCAGTATCTAAACGTGTGAAGTGCTGATCTCTTCCTACAAAATGCTGATTGCTCTTAGCACATCACGAGAGAAAAGATGTCAGTGGAAACTCCAGCTCAAGAAACAAAACAGTCTCCCCTTAGATTGGACAGAGCATTTCCAAAACCCCTGGGAAATAGTATTCCTCAAAACAGCAGGCATGACAAATGGGAACTAAAAGCCGAGTTTAATCCATTCACTTCCTTTTAAATAACATGACCGTGAACAGAAGCTGAAAAAAAAGAATGAGTCTGGAATGGATTTGTTTCAAAACTGGAGACACAAGTAAATCTCATGTTTATGAAAGTTGTTCTTATTGGGAGACAAAGTGTAACTTGTGGAAAAATAATAACGGCATGCAAGAGAGATGCAATTCGTCACTATTTTCTACCATAAGGAAAGACCTACCTCCAACTCAGATTGCATCCCAGCAGGAGATATTAGGAGTCTTTCCAATTTCTAAAGCTTTTTGAAATTATTTTCAAGACCACAATTTATGCAATTATTAATGCTGTCCTCCAGTTCCTGCTTGCTTCTTTACATGTTTAATCATAACTGAGAGAAAAAATCCTGCACGTAATGGCTGAATCCACCGCAAACCCGGACAAATCATACTGATGAAATGTTTTGAGATGGTATCTACCCAATGCAAATAGACACAACCCGCCAAGATGCTGAGCTGCTTCCTGGATTTCTAGCTCATTAGACTAGGGGCATTTCAGGGCAGGGACAGTCTCTTCCTTTGTGTTTCCAGAGGAAATATCTAAAGGTTGTTATAGTCCCAAAGAGGGGCTTTTGGTGCTACTACATTCAAAGTCGCTGAAGAGCAGTCATACCTGAGCTGGTAAGGATTTGATCTTCTCCATTAACAAGACTGGTCTCAGGACCACTGACCTTGCAGAGAGGGGAAGGAGGGGAGGGACCCATTAGCTGCCCCTTTTTTTGCATCCTGGAGTGTTGCCAAATTGCAATGTGCAGTGGGGCACTGTGTAAGGCAAAACCCCTCCTCCATCAGCTGTGGTAAGCACGCCTCCCACAAGAAGCTGGGCTTCTGAAAAGGCACACATTCCTCTTCTTACACACTTGCTATCAAACATGGAGCACAAAGTTACATCACTTATGGTGCAGGTAGTATTAGCAGCTCTAGTAGGTCCCAGCCGCACTGTGCTCATTTTGGAAACTCATGTATTAGGAGTGTTTTGCTGCTGCGTGCTCCCCAGCAAAGCTGGACCATGGTGTTGATGGGATAGAGCCGAACAGGAATTTGCATCTCCTTAGTTTGAGGCACTGGGAATGGACAGAGGGAAAGTGTCTACATGTGAACTAGTCACCGTAGGACCAGTTGATATGATTAGAGTGAAATAGGTGTGGGGGGAGTGGTTTAAGATTTGTTTAGATGTGCGTTTTAGTATTAGAACAATCATGCTTCCAGAAGGGCATTTGTGGGATGGCAAGCACTGTCCCATCTCCCTGCACTGTGGAAGGATGGCCCCCATGGGAACAAGTACTTGTACAGGGACATCCACATGCATGAATGACCCTGATGTGGTTCTTGTATGTCTTCAGAGAGGCGCTTTAGACAACAGTAAACCACAAAACAGTAACTCACCTGCAATATCCTGGTAGGGGAGGGCTGCCAGTAGCCTCAGTATTCTTCTGTCCCAACACCTGGTGGCTGGGGCACCGTGCCAGGTATGCTCTGGCCTGTGGTGCTGCTGCAGTCTTGGTCTGGCACATTGCTATGGAGGCAACCACCACAGAGGAGCCTCCCAGAAGCACCTGAGACTCCACAGCTGGGACAAGTTCTTTGGGGAAAGGTAGGACAGGGAAGAAGACAGGAGCTGGGCAGTGGACGGGCTGCGACAAGTAGCAGCAGCCTTACGAGTTCATGGCATCAGAAGAAAAAACATTTCCAAGGAAGAGTTCAAGGCCATGTTGGATGAGGCTTTGAGCAACCTGCTCTTGTGGAAGATGTCCCTGCCCACAGCAGCGAGGTTGGATGATCTTTAAGGTCCCTTCCAACCCAAACCATTCTATGATTCTATGAACCCAGAAGGAACTATGTAGAGTTCATTGCAATGCAGGAAGCTCACAAAAGTTTTTGGACAGAGAGCAAACCTTGATAAAGCACAAGGAGATGGGAGAGAACTGCTTATGTGTCCTTGGCTGTAATCCACCTTACTCTGAGTTTCTTGATTTAAGACATTCACTGTTTTAGTTTCTCATACAATTTGCCCTTAGACATGTAAAACTCACTGATATCACTTTAAAGACACCATGCAGGTAAATTTACCTCCTCATGCTGGCCAAACTGGGATCCTATATCAAGGACTCCCTCAGAAATGGGAGACATGGGTTCAGATCTCTCTTTGTTTTGTGAGACTTCAGACCTGTCTGTCTTACATCTGTGCTGAGCACTGCCAACATTACGCTATCGAGTTGGGGGCGATATTTGCTTTTCTTATTTGAGCTTCTCCAAATTGCAGAAGATTAATTCAATAACCGTAGGCCAAATAATATAACTAATTGAGGGTCATTGAACAAGAACTTCTGGTTTCAACTCCTGTACTAAGGAGTGCTTAGACATTTTATTTATACCAGCCACTGGATACAATGCAGAAGCTTTTTCTTCCAGCAGAGACTGTCCTTGCACCATCCCCTGCTTTCAGCTGAGTGTTGCAATTAGGAGGTTACAGAGTTTGTGTTTTGGGAAAATGCAGCAATTTAAACAGTGGGAGATTTTGGAACATATATGATATTTTCAAGGCCTAAGTTCTAATGTGCCCTTGACTATGCACCTAATTTTAAGTATATGAGTAGCCTCAAGTAGCCAACTCTAAATGAAATGCAATTTGATCACTTGTAAATAACTTTTCCTTTATTTTTACTTCTTATTTGCTTATTCTGATATTGCTTCAGGAAGAAAACAAGATATGTCTCAGCTTCAGAAAGGTGAAAGCTATGAAACAATCTGGTATCATTTTATCAGACACGCACATTTTCAGTCACTACGTTTCATACAGCTCGCTAATGCGCCCACTGAATATTCAATAAACCTAAATAAACAGGTGAATAAAGAATTCATTTTATATATATATATATATATATATATAAAAGAAGAAGATGTGACACTGCGCTTCTGCACTTACTGTGGTCCTGTGCATGTCTTATCTTCATTTGGTACAGAAACTATTTAATTGATTTTGCAATCTGCCTACACCTATTATGGGTCCAAATGAGCATTTCCTTTCATGCTATAAAGACCTAAGAGAAGCAAATTAAAAACTGTTCTCACGGACACATTTCTTTTGCCTCTTGGAGCAAGATTCTCCTTCTCTCTCTGCAGCATCTTGGGCACTTACCTAGATGAGAGGTCTCACCTCCACCCCACACCCAGGGTCTGCAGCAAATGAGGCCAAGCAAACCCTTCCAGGTACTTAGATGAGTTGAATACCTTTGAAATGTGAAAGCTTAAGATCTCTTTTCAGAACACACCACTTTGTGGTCCTTCCTCTTCCTGAGAAGCCACACGCACTATCGGCGGGTCACAAACGAGACAGTCCCTGTGTCCTAAAGGATATGGGACATAGACTTTCACAAAGATGTGAAGAATAGGACAGTGAAAAGTGATCTATAGTATTGCATATAAAATTCAAGGAGGTATAACACGTAGGGGAATAATGCACACGAGAGAGGAGATAGATATCCGTAGTTACTCAGCATCTGGTACTGGCAATGGCTCCTGGAGTTCAACCTCACCAGTCTTCAGACAGAGCCAGCTTCCACCTACAAACTGCTCAGTGGTGCAACAGTCACTTCTTCATTTTCTGCCTTGGCAGGAGACGAAGCCTTCGTGAGAAGCTAATGTCACCTTTCCAGGAGGGACCAGCGAGGAGACCTCCTATCTGACTTCTCTGCAATTAAATTACTTCGGTTGTGTCCTTCCTGAAGTGCTGTCCTTGTACTCCATAACAGGAGATACCTGAAGTAGTACTTCTGCCACTGGGACTGCCACTGGCAAAATATTTCTGCAGCAGAATCTTGTATTTTCCCAACAATTATTTAAACTTATTGTGAGCTTAATCACATTGGAGCCTTATCATAGAAATCGTCAGGCTATTTCTATCTTTACTTCCAGTACAGTCTACTAACCCAAATACTTTGTTTACAGTTATTTCTAGAGAAATTAGGATATCTTATTAGCCTTCTGTCAATGTTGTTGCTGCTGTGGTTCACATTGTTAATTAACCCCTTACATAGGACTGCGTTTTAGCACTCTTCTTGCTAATATTCTCAGCTGTGTTAGCCTGGCTCTAGCTCACACTCTTCTTATTTAAGTATGCTCCAGCAGTGATTGTGGTGTGAAAGCGATGCCTGAAGGCTAGGGGCGGGGTGGGATTTGGGATGAGGGGGAGCTTTAAAGCCAATCCCACACCACCGCAGTCAGGGGCAAATCCTCAGTGCCCACCATGGCCCAGAGCATCACCCACCACCCTGCTCCTCTCCCTTCTGCCTTGTTGGCTTGGGGTCTCTTAGAGTAAATGTCGTAGAGAATAAAACAGGTTACACATCTACAGCTGCTTGTTGATTGCCCCCTTAACATTAAGCCTTGGCTCATTTTGTGTCTGTACCCTTTCTCTCTGTCTGCCTTCTTTTTCACACGTCTCCCTCAGATTAACACTCCTTTTAGCTAATGCTAGATATTTTTAGAGATGCTCTCACCTATGCGCACGCTTTCCTGTTGCACTTCAAGAGAAAAGAGAGTCAATACAGAGAGGAAGGAAGTCATTGGCCCTACCAAACAACACCACGACTCTGGAGGCAACTGGAACAAATAGCACATCTTTTACAAACGGCAGAAGATTCAAGTTGCCTTCCTGTCGATTTATATAAAGCCAATTGGATGGATTTATTTCAGAAGTCAGAAGCAGAAAACATTTATAGACATACAGAAATGACTGATGATGCTGCAAACACGCTCTCTTGGCTTTGCTCCATTGTTTGGCTTAGAAAATGCTTTTGACAAAGTAGAGCTGCAGTCTGCAAGTAACTTTCTTCATGGGTGATCAACTTTAACAAGAAATATATGGACCAGATTTAAAATCTGGTTGAATAAGCTATAGTCATACTCTTACGAAACACGGGGTCATTGCAAAGCTGCCCCTTTGTCCTTTAGGTAAAAACCTCCTTTTGGTAATCAAGTTCTACTCAGACCGTTAATGGATTACGAACTGGCTGTGCTATGTACAAATCGTAAAGTTCCTGTTTATGCTGCACAGTGCTTGCAAGAATAAAAATCACAGATATCTAATGTATGCTCCCCTCTCCTGCAAGCCTAACCAGACCAGACCAAATGATTTGATGAAGAATTAAGGGAGGGATAGCCATTCTGTTGCCTCTGCTGTTTGCCATTCTGCAGACCGCTGTTGTATCTGGTAGAAGGTCTGTCTGGCAACAGACAGTGACAAATCAGAGCCGTCACTGTCCTTTTACAGAAGCTCGTGCAATTACAATACACTCTTTACTAGACAGATGGGTCCTTCCTTGCAGTTCTTCCAAGTGCAGGCAGCTTTCTGCATCCTTACATCTCCACAAACCGAACTTTTTTGTGTCATTTGAAAGAGTCATTTCTATATGTTGTAAAGACTCTTACACTTAATGTACATCAGGGTTCGATTTTGCGGCAGGGGCCTTGACTTCCACATACTCATTCCTTACCACAGAACTTCTAAATATCAGAAGCACAGTTTTATTATAATAGGCATATGCTCCTTCATTATCCATATGTTGTTGCACATGTTAGTATTTCCCCTTTCCTCTCTCAGCTTTAGTATGCCCCATTCCAATTAGTCCATGCTCAGTTTGTCTATGTTTTGGACTATCAGGAAGATCTTATCAGGAGCCAATATTACAGTATCATATGTTAAAATGTTATTTTGTGTTGCTTAAAAAGTCCACATAAAAATAGATTTTACAACCCACTTCAGAATCCTCAGTTCTGGCTATATCATGTAAGTGATAAATTATTCAGCTTTATTTTATGGAATTTCTTGTAATGTAATTACATGAAAAATCTCAAATTGTGTAAGTGATAGAGTGATTAAGATTTTAAATATCTCATTTACATGCTGGTGGTAATCTTTTCATGAATAGAAGATGAGAAGTTATTGGTTTATGAATTCTGTCTGAAAGAATGTTATTCACAGAATTCAAAAAATAGCTATATAGCTACTCTTTCTCCCCTGACTTTTTATCTCCAGATGCACAGAAACACAGTTTTGATTCCAGAACATGCTCCGCATTTAAATAATAATGGAGCATAAGATAATAACAGAGCACAAGCTCTGGCTGAAGAGTAATTCCAGCTCTTCTCCAGTTCTGACAGGCACATGGTTTCCTTACACGAAATTTACGACTGTAGGAGACATAAAGGAAATTCTTACTGGACACACTGTTACATAGCTATGATGTACAGTTCTTGAATATCGATTTGGTTTTCAGACATGTTAAATTTAGGTCCCTACCTGGCAACCTCTCCATGTGTTAGCCCTTTCTGCAGTGTTCGTGTTTCTGCACGCAGTACATGAACATCACTACTGTAGTCTTAGCCATTGGGCAAGGTCTTTGCCAGGTTTTAGGATCAAGTGAGCTTTGAAGAAAAGGACCTGGGAGTCTTGGTGGACGCCAAGTTAACAACAATGTGCCCTTATGGCAAAGGTGGCTAATGGTGTCCTGGGCTGCATTAGGAGGAGCTCTCATCAATGTATATAAACACCTGAAGGGAGAGTGCAAAGAGGTCAGAGGCGGGCTCTTTTCAGTGGTGTCCAGTGAGGGAGTGGGCACAAACTGAAACACAGGAGATGACATCTGGACATCATAGAATGGCTAGGGTTGGAAGGGACCTCAAAGATCATCTAGTTCCAAGCCCCCTGCCATGGGCAGGGACACCATCCACTACACCAGGTTGCTCAAATCCTCATCCAACCTGGCCTTGAACACTTCCAGGGATGGGGCATCTACAACTTCTCTGGGAAACCTGTTCCAGTGTCTCACCACACACAGAGTGAAAAATTTCTTCCTTATAGCTAAACTAAATCTGCCCTCTTTCAGTTTAAATCCATTGCCCCTTGTCCTATCACTACATGCCCTTGTAAAAAGTCCCTCTCCAGCTTTCCTGTAGGCCCCCTTTGGGTACTGGAAGACTGCAATAAGATCATTCCAGAGCCTCTCTTCTCCAGGCTGAACAGCCCCAACTCTCTCAGCCTGTCTTCATAGCAGAGGTGCTCCAGCCCTCGAATCATCTTTGTGGCCCTCCTCTGGACTCGCTCCAGCAGCTCCATGTCTTTCTTGTGTTCGGAACTCCAGAGCTCAATGCAATATTCCAGGTGGGGTCTCACGAGAGCAGAGTAGAGGGACAAAATCACTTCCCTCGACCTGCTGGCCATGCTTCTTTTGATGCAGCCCAGGATATGGTTGGTTTTCTTGGCTGCCAGCGCACATTGCCGGCTCATGTTGAGCTTCTCATCAACAAGCACTCCCAAGTCCTTTTCTTCTGGGCTGCTCAATCCATTCTCTGCCCAGCCTGTACTTGTGCTTGGGATCACCCCGACCCATGTGCAGGACCTTGCACTTGGCCTTCAGGGAACACTTTTTCACTGTGAGGGTGACAACACTGGCACAGCTTGCCCAGGGAGGTTTTGGAGTCCCCATCCCTAGAGATATCCAAAAGCTGTCTGGACACGCTCCTGGGCAACTGGCTCTGGGTGGCCCTGCTTGAGCGGAAGGTTGGACCAGCTGACCTCCAGAGGTCACTTCCAACCTCAATTATTCTATGTTTCTGTGAATCCAGCAGTGCTTTTAGGCATCCATATCCCGGGCTGCATCAAAAGAAGCGTGACAAGCAGGTTGAGGGAAGGGATTCTTCCCTCTGCTCTACTCTTGTGAGACCCCACCTGGAGTACTGTGTTCAGCTCTGGGGACCCCAACAGAGGAAGGATATGGAGCTGTTGAGCGAAAGACAGCTGCAAAGATGATCTCAGGGCTGGAGCACCTCTCCTATGAAGACAGACTGAGAGAGTTGGGGTTATTCAGCCTGGAGAAGAAAAGGCTCCAGGGAGACCTTCTAGCAGCCTTCCAGTTCCTAAAGGAGGCATACAAAAAAGCTGGAGAAGGACTTTTGATGAGGGTATGGAGTGATAAGACAACGGGTAATGGCTTTAAACTGAAAGAGGGTACATTTTGATTAGATCTAAGGAAGAAATTTTTCACTCTGAGGGTCATGAGGTACTGAAACAGGTTGCCTAAAGAAGTTGTGGCTGCCCCATTCCTGGAATTGTTCAAGGCCAGGTTGGATGAGGCTTTGAGCAACCTGGTGTAGTGGACCATGTCCCTGCCTATGGCAGCAAGGTTGGAACTAGATGATCTTTAAGGTTCCTTCCAACCCAAAGCATTCTATGATTATACGATCCATAAAATGTAGTATTCTGGACGTTGTTAATGGTGTGAATCCAGGATATCTGATTCTCATTACTTGTTCCATTTACACTTTGTACTTTCATCTTTAGAGCTCTTAACACTTTCTCAACCAATCTATTGACCAGACTTCAAATTCAGTCTAACTTCAAACAGAAAATACCACGATAGTGTCAGATGGCTTTAATACAACTTTGTTTCCTCACCAAGAATAAGCTGAATTCTGTTTCTCTGAGCAATAAAGTAATGCAAGGAATGCCTTAGCAAATAATGTTTGTTTCCTGATGTTTTCTCTCGTGTTTTCCTAGATTTTTGTGTCACAACTTCTCTTGTCTGGCCAATACTGCTGTCTCCTCTCTCAGTGCCTCTGCTCTTCCTACAGCTTCTCTCAAAGACACAAAGACCTTCACAAAATGTACCCAGCTTAACACCTCCACCACCATTTGCCTGCATACACCTTTGATTTGGATGGCAGCACAAATCTGTCTTTAAAGTAGAGATGGCTGCTGTTTTAGCTACCTTCTCCCATTGGCATGTCAAACTTTCTTTGAAGTGTGGCAGGTTGGTTACATGCCCCCAACTTGATCCAGAGATGTAGGAGATCTAACCTGTCATGTATCAAAGTCTGGCAAACTGCACATACTAGATCAGCTTGTATTCTACAGTGTTGAATTCTCTGTTACAGTGGTAATGCAACACTGAATTAAAGTTTTTCCTCATCTCCTATTTTCTGCTTTGCTTGATTTGTGGATTAGATAAAAAATAAAATACAATGTATGGGTATATGTCCTGACAGATACTCCTGCTCACACATTTTATAATCCAGAGTGTTATCATGCAAGCGATGGCTTTCCTAGAAGACCATTCTATTAGAAACAAGGGGTGCATTTCTGCTCTGGTGACAGTGATGTCAATCAGGACTGCACATCTCCTTTGAAGCTGATAGAATAACAATGGTTAAAAACAGTGAAAGAGTGAAAGCCCAGGAGTTATCCCAGATAATCCATAATTTTAGGGTTACAATATCACCCTGCTGCACTGCATTTGCAATCAATGGAGGGAAACTCAGCACTTTCTTATCATTACAGATCTCCAACAGTCCATTAGGTAAGAGATGAGAGACAACAGAAAAACAATAGATAAGAGTTTCTGAAGTTGCAGTAGCCTTTTGGCTGAGACCCATGGGGTAGTTTTTATTCCCTCCCAAGCTCAGATACTGTTGCATATCAATGGACTGAACCGCCCCACAGTGCCATGACTGGGCTGACCCAGGTACGGGCCTGGCTGGCCCCATGGCTTGGTCTCCGCTGGAGGCTTTACTCCAGCCCCACCTGCTCCCCAGCCCCAGCTCCCTGCAGCACCACCCACCCCACCAAAAGCCCCTCAATGAGACCATTCAGCTTTGCGACAGATTCTCTGTTTTTCAGGATCTTTATCTCCACCTCTGTTAAGATTTGAGTAACAAAAATAGTCAGTCTTACAACCAGTACTTCTTTTATTTGCCAAGACTCTGAACAATCACTGCTTTTCACTCGCAGAGTAATGGAATGATTACAGCAGAGTCAATTACTTGTTTTGGGGTAGGTGTTACTACCAAATAAATAATAAAATGTTCATCCTCTATTCTCTTCAAGAATCTTTTCTTATTGGATAATCATAATGGTTCTGCTGATGCATTATAGCAAAGCTGTATCTCCTTAGTAAATGTTGCAGCAACTGTATGGTGTCTCCAAGGTGCTGTGTTCCCAGGGAGGGATGAGGTCAGTGAGTCTCCCAACTGTGTCGCCCAGGACCACCACGTACCAGCTCCCATTTCCACAGAGGCTTTTCTTTTACCTCCCCATCCTCACACTTCTATCACAAGTTGAGCTGAATTCACACCTGAAAAATGAATTTACCGTTTGTCATACAAGAAACTTACAAGGATTACGTAAATCAACACCAGCCAGAAAGTGACCTGGACAGTTGCTTGCAGGAGAGGAAAATCTGATATAATTATTAATGGCAAAAGGTTACTTATCTCATTATTTTAAATGGAATTCAAAGTAAGGAAAGTTGATAACACAATACTGTCTTCCACTTCATCAGTGTTTCTGAGCAAGTATTTCCTAGTGCTTTCTTACTCAGGACATTTAGCTTGTTTTCTGCTTGCAAATTATTCATCAACAATCTTTGGTCTTAAAATATGGTGGTTTTGTTGTTCCAGAGTAGTTTAACAGACAGATTTCAGTCTCTCGAGTTCTTAATTTAGGGTATTTGCTATTCACTTTTCATCCAGAGGCCACCATAATTTCAATTCGCTGACTAGAGTAGAAATTCAGCCTGTCAACCAACTTCCTACAAAATAAACATATGTGCTACTTATTTTTTCATCTTCTTCTGCTTCCCTTTCATATTTTCTTATCTCATTTCATTTTCAGCAGCTTTTCCTCCTACCTCTCTTTTTAAGTACCTCTTTCCCTTTTTTCTTTCTCCTTGCCCCTTTTTCATTCCATCCTCCCCCAGTCTCCCATCCAGCATTTTCTTGAGTTTCATACAAGTTTAGAAAAATGTATTTTCTACAAGTTCTCAAACAAGTTTTCCAAACTTGTATGAGACTGTTTTCAGAGGAGAGAAGGTTTGCCAAGTCAAGCCCTTTTCTCCAGAGACTGTTAACACCAGTTTACTCCGGAACAGAGTTAATAAGAAAATTGAGAAAACACCAATTCATAGTTTCAGACTCAGCAGTGCTGCATAAAAATGTGCCTTATTTTAAAGAATGTAATAAACTTTTATCAGCAGCTGAAATCTGAGGATATATATATTTGTTTGTTGCCTATGGCAAACTAAATATGTTCAGTACATGAAAATTCTCCTAGTAGGAAGAGCTCACTTGGACATATTACTAAGAAAAGTACTTTGAGAGTTTTCTGAAAACCACCAGCTCATTGATGGGAGCTTGTCAGAGAGCAGAGGTCCTGCTGAGAACCTCAAAAAATGCCAGTATGATATTAATGGTTCTGATGAAGAGTCCTTTCCATCCGTCCAGCTAATGTATCTGAAGTCGATAATGAGTAACACTGCATGAGTTGCAAGCAATAATTTCTTAAAGCATATATGTCATGGGAAAAGCAAGCAGTGATCAGCTTTACTTTCTGATCAATTAACAGCACTCAGACAAGCAGAACTCAAATTATTTTGAAACCCCAAATGAACTGATCTAGTCATTAGGAAGTCTGTGGTGCTGCTTCGTGCAAGCAGCTGTTCATTTTATCATATTTACTTTTACAAATGACTGTTATCATCCTGCAACCTTAGCTTTATGGCTCTTTGGAAACTACCCAAGGTTTGATTTTTGAGGACTCTATATGCGATTTAATCTACTTCAAGAGAGAATATTGGAAATGTTGAATGAATTGGAATTGCAGTAGGAAATGTTTTAACAGCTATTTGCAAGTAACAAAAACACGATGTAAGCTCCCTCAGACAGCCCTTTCCCAACCGTGGACTTTTTGGTCAGGGAGTTTGGTCCAACAGGTCAGGCAAGCCTCTGTGATTAGGAAATGCCTGACAGCTGCTCCCTTTTAAACAGTCTGAGATCCATGCCTCACAACGGCCTGCAGAGACCAGTCCCCAAGGCCAAACAACCTTTCACTGCACACATTTCCATCGCATTCACATGGAACTGCTGGAGCGAGTCCAGAGGAGGGCCACGAAGATGGTCCAAGGGCTGGAACACCTCTCCTATGAAGGTAGGCTGAGAGAGTTGGGGCTGTTCAGCTTGGAGAAGAGAAGGCTCCGGGGTGATCTTACAGCAGTCTTCCAGTACCCAAAGGGGGCCTACAGGAAAGCTGGAGAGGGGCTTTTTACAAGGGCGTGTAGTGATAAGACAAGGGGCAATGGATTTAAACTGAAAGAGGGCAGATTTAGATTAGACATAAGAAAGAAATTTTTCACTCTGTGTGTGGTGAGGCACTGGAACAGGTTTCCCAGAGAAGTTGTAGATACCCCATCCCTGGAAGTGTTCAAGGCCAGGTTGGATGAGTCTTTGGGCAACCTGGTGTAGTGGAGGGTTTCCCTGCCCATGGCGGGGGGGTTGGAACTAGATGATCTTTAAGGTCCCTTCCAACCCTAACCATTCTATGATTCTTTGATTCTATCATCATCTGTTTAACTCACAGTGCCATTGCTCTCCCAGGAGCCTGAGTAACCCTGTGACTTCAACTCATTGTCAGATGACAATCATTGTTGATGGCAGGAAACAACGCAGGATTTGACTTCCCAGGACATGAGCAGAGCCTTTGGGATGGGATGTGTTAGAAGCGGGAAGGAGAAAATATATAAAAAACAATTTCTGTGCTTACTACAGCAACGCCTAGGAGCCCGGCAAGTGGGATCACATGCAGCTGGCCAGCGCCACCAGTGTCCTGCCCCAGACCAGTGCTGAACATGCTAATGAGCCCCAGCACAAGCCAAATCCTACTTTCCTTCCAGGACAACTTCTCTTCCTCTTGTTCTCTCTCTTATCATTACTACTGTTGTTATTTTAAGAACAGAATAATTGGAAGGGAAGAAGGAAAATGAAAGGAAAGGGCAATTCAGGTGAAGAGGGAAAGACGAGAACCAGGGCAGAGGGAAGCACCTGCTGAAACTCTACGTGTTGCTTTCCCCTTTAACTTTCAGGCACTCCTGGATCCTTTCTTTCCTTTCCTCTCCTTTCCTTTCCTATGTGCAGGTTGCTTTTCAAGATGGATTGCTTGGCATTCACTGATTTTTTTTTCCCCAAACTCTTCATTTGGCAGCACATGCTACAGCTAGTTATGTGTGTAGCCCAGGAAAAACAATTCAGCTGTAGATAGGTAGCTTGTAACTCTATTATATTGTAGAGAGACCCAAACTTTGCGAAAGAAACCTCAGTGTCTGGTGTGTTCTCTGTCATCCCTTAGTGACAGCACATGGTAGAGGTTAGTCTGTGTTGTTGAACGTCAGCTCCACCATGAGGGATGAAACATTGTTCCCCAAGAGCAGCAACCTCTCCTCCCCTTCCCCATTACAACTGTCCTTTAATGCCAGGAACAGACCCCCGGGGCTGGGCGAGGGGAGCTGTGCGGACGCACAGGCAGCCAGCAAAGCCTTCGTGCCAGTCCTCATCCATCTCAAGTTAAGATCAAGGCAGCGGGGACAGCAGGAGGGACTTCATCTGGGCTGCCATGTAACTAACAGCAAGTCACAAGCCAGTGCGCTTGTTTTACTAAATATGTTTTTATCCTGAAAAAAAGCCACAATTTTTCTCCAGCTAGGCAGCTAAAGCGTGCTTGCTTGCGCACACGCTACTGTAGATGAGGTTAACTCAATATTATCTTTATTTTGTATGGGCGCAGCATCGGCTGCTGAAAACACAAAAAGCTCTGCGGGTCTGGTGTTACCTTTTGCTGAAATGCTGAATGGAGCTGTGTTTTGTTAAAAGAGGAAGAAATTATCTACCCAAGGGAAGAAGTCCATCTGCCTGAGCTTGGGAGAGAAATTCAGTCTTTAATATGGGTCTTTCCTAAATTATTTATTCCCATTTGGATAGAATAAGGTTTCCATGGTCACTGCCCAGCTGTGATTTCTAAAGCACTACTCGCTGCAGGGATCCTCGTTCACTACCTTATTTCCAGTTGTCTTGCTTTCCCTTTATACGGGGGGATTTAATTGCAGAGTGCAGTTGAGCAAACCTGCCTTTCCATCCTCTCCGTGCCCTGCTACGAGGCGCTGTGGCTCTTCTGAACGACTCTGCTCCCGCTCATCACCCCACTGGCCTCTGCCCACGCAGGACCGTACACTACGATTGCCTGGCACTCCTATGGGTGATGGCTTTTTTTTTCATTTCCCTTAACAATCTTTATATAATACAGAGTTATGCCAAGATGAGACGCACATAGCAGCCCGTCCCTGTTGCTTATACACCTCGTAGCAATACTCACCTCTAACAGAGACCCAAGCTACAGGCTGCTTACATACAGCTGGGCAGCGCATGTCTGAGACATATGAGTACAAATTTCTTTTAATTTTTCTCTTCTCCAGTTATGCAATTAAAAGCCAAAGGTGTGTTGGCAAGATGACCGTCCTCGTCTCCAGGATGAAAGGTTTTAAAGCCTGAGAGGTGCTTGTATTGCTCCATATATGGACTCTGTACACGGCAGCGTTACTGCCCCTATGTCTTTATTTACTTCCTCAGCCGTTCAGAGTTGGTGGGAGTTTTGCAGACAGCTAGTAATTATTACTTCAGTTTTTAAAAAAACAGGAATATGCTTAGTGCTCTGATGGACACCTGAGCCACAGCCCTCCCAGGCAAAACCGTCCTCCAAGGAGCACTGCTCCTGCGACTCAAGGCTCTGCATCCCAGAGCTCATCCAGGGCTGGGCTCACCCCGAGAACAAACCCTCTTGCCCAGCAGCTTCTCACTCCCACTATGTCCTGGTTTCAGCTGGAACAGAGTTAGTTCTTCTTTTTAACAGCTAGAAGAGCTCTGTGTTTTGGTTTTGCTCTGGGACTCATTATGAGAAGAACGTTGATAATGCACTGATGTCTATAGTTGGTGCTGAGACCTCAAGGATTTTTCAGCTTGCTGTGGTTCTTGCCAGTGTGCAGAAGCACAACAGGCTGTGGGGGAGCATAGCTGGGACAAAGAGCCCACAACTGTACCCTGTCCCCAGGTCAGAGACCCTGCGGATGCTCCAGCTCCCTGTGCCCACAGCCTGTGCCAAAAAGCAGCAGAAACCTCAGTTTCGCACTGAGATAAATAAAAGGAGAAGAGAGCGCTAGGGACAACGAAGTGGCAACTCCAAAATGGTTTGTTTTGTTTGTGTGAAACCCCGAGGTAGCTTTGGCAAGCCTGTTCACAGGGTTAGGCCAGAAAAGTGCCTGGATTGAAAACTTGGCACCTAGCATAACAGCTAGCAGAAGACTCTCTGACCTAAGTGGCAAAATGCTGGCACAGACACAACTATATTGACAACAAGTGTTGTGACAGAGCCCCAGCTTGGCCTCAGTTTTGAGACCTACACTTTGTCCTTATCAAGCCAAAGCCACAAGAAAGCCATCGTTCATTAGAACAGAATTTAAAAGGCTTTGCATTTTCAACATAGAAAACTCGAAGGGTTTTATATAAGCTTGCAAAGGAAAAAAGTTTGGGGCAGGACAGTGTGAGAAATAAAGTTCTTTGTGGATAAAACATCCTTGCAGATGTGTATTATGTGTTGGTCATGCGAGAAGAGCCAGTCTCCCAGAGCCCACACCTTACTACCACCTTGACCTCTGGATAGGCTAAAGGCCATTTTAAAGGTTGCATTGCCCTACATCTCTAATAAAAGGGAATTATCCTCACAGGCTGCAGGTTCTCCAAGGAGCAATAATACATCTTCCTTGGAAACAAGAACCATCACACCACAGTGTTAGTGAACTGGCATTTTCCAGTCACACAAAAAAGACCCATGTGGGACAGGCTTGGCCCCCAAAGCTATAATCTAGAAAATGTATTGTTCTTCCAGGGTTTGATAAAAGAGATGCAAGGACAGATTTGCCTGGACAAATGCTAAGCAATGAGCTGAGGGGGAAAAGTTCAGACGTACATCTGCATGTGTTTTTTGAGAACCACCACCATTCCCCATTTCCACTTTCAGCTCACGCATCATTCACTCAGCACTCACTTTGCTACATTCACACGATGCACTACTGTGATATCATGCAGTTGGAAAAGTTTCGAGCTTCGCCAGGAGAGAGTAATAAAAAGCCTGTTATTTTTCAGCTGCTTACTTGGATTAGCTGATCATTTTTGCTCACAAATTCTGCTGGGTCTGGACCTCCTGTGCAATCATGTATAACCATGGCTAGAGAGCGGATGGGCTGAAGAAGAAAAAAGTCCTAGGAATTAGCTGCTTCCCTGATCAGTCTCTAATTTGTGTCAGAGGAGATATTTGCTGTTTCCAGTAATTCATTAACTCTCTATTGTTTCACAGCGCATACAGCAAAATCTTTGTAAAATGTTTTACCGCTAAATCCCTTGCTGCTATTTGTGGCTCTGCTGCTATTCAAAGGGATTTTCAAGGCTCTGGCTCACATCTCCATGCACCGCTCCTTCTAATGGCCGGCACTATGGGAATCAAAGACTCCATTATATCAATAGATGGTACCTGTCACTTTGTAACATGCTTTTTATGGCAGGATATTTATTTTTCAAAGATGTATTCCTCCCTCTGTAATCCTGCATGTTCCTCCTTTACACTTGCAACGTGCCAGGCTTTAAAGCAAAGGACAAAGCAGCTGAAAATAGGAGTCTTTCCACCCACCCAGTCCATTTCTTTTCAGATTGTGAGAAATTAAAACACAGGGCTTTGTGGATGAATTGCTGTCAGAGTCATTTGATAACTAGGATCCCAGTAGAAGCTTTTATAACAACATTAATAACGACGCGCTAGCACTAAGATCCCCGCATGCCGCATACCAATAACACCAGTTAGAATTATTGCCTTCAGATAATAAATCACACTTTTTTTTTAAGGAGACAAAAAATTATTAAATCTGCCTCCCCTCCCTACCTCCCCAGGATTCAATAATGGGAGGGTTTTTTTTAAAAAAGCTGCTCAGAAGCACAATCCTGCTGCATCTCTGTCTGCCTGATGGCTGTACCTCCTGTGCCCTGCAGTGCAGTTATTCACTTAGAAGAGGCAAAAAAACACCCCCCTGTACTTTGATATCTGCTTTCTGCTTCATTAACAGTGGGGCAGGTTTTGCTAGTCACCAGCAGTGATGTGGGCTGGGGCTGGAGGGAGGACTGCCTCCCAGCCTGGCTGGGAGGATGCCAGAAGATACAGCATCTTTTCTCCTCAACCTAAAGGACGGGCAGAAGAAGGGGTGAATGGAGCACAGGGCAACACATCCATCAACTGCACCCCAAGACATGAGAAGTCAAGCACAAATTATGGCAGTCTTGATGTGACTCTGCCTTTCAGGGACTAGCACATGGGGTTCTCTGATCACCCCCTTCCTCCTCTGCAGCAGTTCCAAGCCCCTGAAGTTGAATATCAGGTTAACCAACCTTTAGGGTTGCCAAAGGAGCTGACTCTGGGCTGGGGAGGTCCAGTGAGGAGGAGGAGGAGTTTCCAGATCTGAATCCCACACTCAGCTCCAGGATAATTTTATTGGGCTTGTTCTGGGATGCCTGATACATTGGGATGCGCTCCAGAGAAAGCACGCTTGCTACCTGCACCATAGGGCTACAGCGGAAGACGGAGGTGCCAGACTAGTGTGGCACAGGGGGAGGGGCGCTGGGCACTTGTCTCAGAGGGATAAACAGCAGCTGGGCTGAGAATAAGTGAGATGAAAGCAATTTTGTTTCTCCTTCATTTCCCACACCAAGCACAGCTCTAATGAAAGAAGACCAGGATGGCTGAGTTTCAAGCAATTATAACAGCCTGGACTTGGTGTTACAGACCAGCAGCATCGATTCTTCTGGGATATGAGACTCTTTCTCTGTTCTTACCTTTAAGCAGTGCCAGTCGGTGGAATATAAAACTGGAAAGGAGCTCCTGAGCCTTTAATACCAGTCACTTGCCAAATACGCTGGTCATGCTATTTCATGAGCTGACCAAACTTCGTTTTGACAATGACCCCGTTTTGTACCACCACTATCCGTTTCCACATCCTCAGTACACTGATAATGAAAAACATTTTATAAAATCCTGCCTGCATGTATTCCTGGTTGTTTCTATGTGAATGATATCCTTTGGCTTAAAAAGCTTTTCTTCTATTCCTCCAGAATTTAGTGTCACGATGTATTTTCAGGGAACAATTGCATCTCTTTTCAGCTTCAGAAAGACTAAGTGAGCCAAGCCCTTGCCTTTCCCTCCCACATCCATCCCACAGGCCGTCCTCTGCAGCTCCTCCATCTCTCATGCACGAGGGTGCCACCACCATGCACAGCACTCTAGACAAGGTCCCAGCATGGTCTTCTACAAAACTGCCTGAATGCCACTTTCACTCCACTGAAAACATGTTATCAGGGATATCCTCAGTCTGGATTTGTCTTTCATGGTTGGATCACACTGATGACGATATTCATCCTGACTGGTTCAGTGACCCAGTGCTTTCTAGGCATTTCCATTTCCATCTGACAAATTCCTAGTTTTTAGTGCAAATTCTCCGCATTAACCTTTAAGTAATCTTGTCCTTTATTCTGCTGAAGTTTATCATACCATCTGCCTCTTTGGGATAGTCACTTTTTCAGCCTGATATCTTCATCTTTAGCCTGGAGAAGAGGAGGCTGAGGGGGGACTTGATTACAGCCTACAAATACTTGAGAAAAGATGGTGGGGAGGTAGGGGAAGGGCTCTTTACATTAGTGATGGGTGACAGAACAAGAGGAAATGGGTATAAGCTTAGTCAGGGGAGATTCAGGTTGGATGTTAGGAAGTATTTCTTCTCTGAAAGGTTTGTCAGCCACTGGAATAGGCTGCCCAGGGAGGTGGTTGAGTCCCCATCCCTGGATGTGTTTAAGAATAGGGTGGATGATCTACTTAGGGATATGGTTTAATGGGGATTAGGGACGGTTGGACTCGATGATCTCTAAGGTCTTTTCCAACCTAGAAATCTATGAATCTATGAATCTATGAATCTTCTGCCGTATTAACAATGCTTCTCATCTTCCTGTCACCAGCAAATTTCAAAAGGACCCTCTTACTACTAGATTTAGGGATCGTTCACAGAACTCTGTCTCAATATTTCTATATTACATGTGTTTTTCCATGTTAGTTGATAATTTACTTAAACAGATAGTTCCTAATTTTTTAAGAAGAGTGTTGATATTTTATTCTGTTCCTTGAAGAATGAGAATTGCTTTATATCTGAGACTGATTTATATTTAGATCAATGCACCAGTTGTTTAGCCTCCTTGTTCTCCTCAGTATTAGCACTTTCCTTCTTCGTACTGTCCATCCCTCATCTTCCGTACTTCCATTACAGATTGTCATATTGTTGTTTATTTGATTTTTCCCTTTTTTAGTAATAGATCTCCAAGCATGGAGGTTAAAGAAGACCCTTCCATCCTTCTCCATTTCCAAGTTAAAATTCACATCACCGTTTATGTCAGCTTTAAGCCAAGAGGAATAATGCCCCAGCAGACAGACAGCTTTCTGGTTTTGCAGTGATACACAGAATCAACCACTCAGCATATTTGTGTGAGTGAAAGATGTGAAAATGCACCCAAGTGGTGCATTTTTTTTTTAATTCAGGGCACATATCCTAAGAAGATTCTGAAATCTGTACCATTTCCCTGTGTACCATTGTAAACATGACCACAATACAATACTTCATTTGCCTATGTATTCAAGCAACTCTCAATCTTGGAGAGGCTTTTATGCAACGGCATAAAAGGGAGTTTGTGGGGATGAAACAAGAGAGGAGTGGTATTTATGACACTTGTATGATCAAAAAAAGCCTTTGAATTTTTGAGGCAGAGGAGCAAGATCCCTGTGAAACTCTGAGGTTGCTCATCTGACAGTTGTGGGGCTGGCCCGGGCTGCCAGCACCAGCTGAAATGGGGGCAAACACGGGTGGCAAAGAGAGAGGAGTCAGTCTTCGGGTCACAGCATTGGGTCCTGCACACCCACACGAGCCCAGGACCAAGAGGTCCTGGCCAAACCTGGTGGGTGGAAGCAAAGTAGCACCTTTGACTCTGTTGTTTGCCATGAATAGCTATCATGCTACCCTATCACTGTGACTATTAATAAAAGAGAACAGAAAGAGTACTTGGAAAGACCCGTAAGCCCCTCATGCTGTGTTACAGACACAGCAGCTGTTTGTTTGTATATACAGCTGCTGTTACTCTTCAGTTGACAAATTTGATTTGTGGCCCTTAATATCTTCAAAGTAATGCTCTTGCTAATTGTAGTCATGCTATTGATTTTCATAGAGCCATTTTACTCCATATGAATCCATTGCTTTTAAGCCAATTAATCATGCATCGCTAACTTAACTGCAATGGCGGTTTTAATGTGAATATTCAAGTAGTGCTTCCCTTCAGGGTTTGTCAACAGCTACCATCTGAAGACAATTTCAAAGCCTTAAGAAACTGCTTAATATAGTTATTGGATGCTCACCAGTTCATAAGACCCTGCCCCAGCTGCCTCATATATTTTATGCAGAACAAAATCTTCTAATTAAGTAGATGAAAGAAAAAAATTAACATACCACCTAGGGGACCGAACATACATGATTATTAAGTATCATAAAAAAATGAAAAAAGCATGCCCAGCTCAAAAAAGGGATTAAAACCAAGATAACTGAGGGAGCAAACCTTCATTACACTGCAACAGGAAAATGAAAGAGACTTTAGGCAGACCTATTATTCGGACTGACACTGCAGGGATGTGCTAGAAGTAAGGTATAAGATTTTTGAAGCAGCTGTGTGTGCTCTTTAAGTTCCTCAGTCCATTTTCATTTCCTTTTTTGGGACGTCACTGGGGAATTTTTCTCAAAGAGGCCCTGCACATCTGGCCATGGATGCGGTGATCCTCCCCACCCAGCAGGCGCCAAGACCCTACATCCCACCCCTGCTTCTGGCTGCTGCAGTCCCTGTTGGAAACAAAGGTCTTGATTTTCAGCCCAGGTTCAACATGGACACAGGGCAAAGACACATTCCCCTGACCTTCCAAAAAGAGTGTCAGCAGCCCTCCTGTCCTACTCTGTGTCTAAGGACTTCTACTGCTTCAGCAACAATGTTTGCTACTGCATTGATGGTAGTCAACTGCACCATCACACCAGTCCACGTCCTCTCCCAAGCGATATGCACAGGCTAATGTCTGGAGAGCACAGGGATAATGGATGGATCCAGAGCATTGATTGCATCCAACCACTCCAACCACAGACACAATTATAAAGGTGCTAGCTGGCAACCACTTTGGGATAGAGACCATAGGAAAGAGGTATTTTCATTTCAGGTTTAACGTGACAAACTTAATGCCAGAAACGATAGAGCTACTGTGGTTGGTCCACCCCACCTTCCCACACCTCCAGTTTTCCTTTCCTGCCTGCAGAAACAGTTATCTTTACCAAGACTTTTTCCAGCTTCTTGTCTTTCTCTGACTGCATGAAGAGAGGTGTTTATTCTTTGATGGGCATCAATCACATTAGGGATATACTTTTGCATACAGTAACTCAAACTGAAACACAGCAAGGGAAAGAGCTGTCACGTCAGCATCAGCTGCACAGCCAGAACCAGAGAGTCAGTCCATGCTGGACTGGGCTCATACAGTCACAAGTCTGAGAGTGAAGATCTTAAACAAACTGAAGTAAAAGATTAGGGTGTGCAGTTCAGAGCATATGAGCCAGTCTTGATTCCTATATGCAGCCTTGGAGTCAATTTTGAAGAAAAACTAATTAAACATGGAAGATCAATGCAACATACCTGTCAGATAAGCCTAGCATCTTTCTTGGAAACTATAATTAATATTTTTAACTACTCTTATTATGCATTACTAAGACCAAATTCTCATTTGTCTAGACATCTGTGAAACATCTGCTATACAGTGACCCAGGAAATTATTTTGTTTTGAGAAGAATGAATACGAACTATGTAGTGTGAGTAAGGATGCTTGAAGGCAAAATGTCAACAGGATGGGCTGGAAGGAATGTTACGAGACTGGAAGGGATGGTGCAAGACTAGAAGACAATGATCAATGAAGTTTTTCAAGGACTGTTTGTGGTTTAGCATTAGCAACATTAATAGTGCAAAAAGTGGACGAGTCGTAACCAAATTTGCCAAGGACACCATCCTCAGTATGGGTGATACTGGCTGACACACAGAGAGAGATGGTCCTGAGCACAGGAGGAATCCCAAAGGAGTACCATAACACACAAGGCCACGCACTTCAGCAATAATAATAGTAGTAATAAAAGCGTGCACTGTAATCTAGGAGTTCCTCAGCTGGCAACAAACACTAAAAATAATGTGTGGATATATATGTGCATGTGCACATGCGTACTTATGTAAATATACATGCTTGTACACATACACAAGCACTTGTGTGTATTTGCAGATGTCCCCAAGCCTTGCAGCCATGACAAAGACAAGTGAAACGTTGTGGTGACTCTGACAGAACATGGGGCGTCATTGGTGTCTCATACAGTTCCAGTCACTTATGTACAAGAAAGTTGGATTTTAACTGGACTAGACATAGGAGAGAACTTTTAGGATGAACAAGGACTAGGACAGCTCCATTTGCTTAGCTGAGCAAGACCCTCAGGAAGGATGAGGCTCCTCAACATCAGAGGGGTAAACTCTAGGAAGGGAAAAGCTATTTCAGACAAAATACAATAATGGCACAACAGAAAAGTTACAAAAAACAGACAGGAAAAAATACAAGATTGGAAATCAGGAGGTGGTTTCTGACCACTGGAGCCAGCAAAAGCCACAAAGTGAGGCCAAGGCAGTCTCAGATGGGATTTGTGACCCAGTGCGTTGCAGGACCAGAAGATGCAAAAATCCTTTCTGAACTTGTACATGTAGGAAAGTCAGAGGCTCAGCAGTCCAGCACAGATGATTCAGTGGTGAGACAGCTATAGCTTGTGATGTTTGGGTGAAGGGTGCTTCATTCTGTGACAACACCAAGACCGACTTCAAGTGACCCCAATTCCATTTCAAATATCTCACATAGCTTTATTATCCATAAATCAGTTAGCATATTAAAATAAATTACAGGAAGAAATCCTTTACCTAGGGCCTTTAATAAAGCATTTAAATGTGCTCTCTTTAGTTTTGTTGCTTCCTATTTGAAATATATAAATAAATAATCAGTACATCAATTATTTCTATCTATTTTATAGTCAAAATGTAAAACATCTCCTGTAAGTACCCTTGTTTATTAATTTCTTTTTTATGTCCAAAAGAGAATTAGATAATGAATAACAGTTACGCTTATTATTTAACAATTATATTGAAGAAAAGTCTTGAGGCCTCCACAGCAAACATTACACGAAAAATATGGAGATATAAAGGAAGCACTCTGCTGCAAGGGACACTAGAGCCTTCCTCAACATAAATGGTAAGAAACAAATAGGATAATTTATCTAATTTTCTATCTATGTGGATAAAAGTACAACATCCCTCAGCACACTGGGTCCGTAAACTTGTAGCTATGAGACACAAATGCTGTGCACTTACATTCAGTATTGTTCATAGCATTTCCCCTGAAATTGGAAACTCTTCTTTCAGCCCACCTTTCTTGGACAGAAAGAAGTAAGAGACACATTTGCACAGGAACAACTAAGAACCGTCCATCACCATTGATTCTGTCTAACATTCTTCTTCTGCAGTGAACATGACTGACCTAATTCTTTTAGCAATTATTATTTATTATAACTTATTGTAAATCTAGAGCTATTTCAGCATCATTGGTGAAGATGCTCCAGGTTTACATGCAGGAATGAGAATAGAATCAGAACCACTACTTACAATAGAAAATAATTAAACAAAGCCTATTTCCTTCATACGAGTTACCCATGAATGGATTTAAATGTCACTGCTTTACCTTTATTCAAAATTTTCCAGTGATTTCAGCAGACTTATTTCAGCCCAAGGAATTCTGACACTCAGCAGGTGGCAATTCTTTCACAGGGTCACTAGACACAAAACAAAGACAATATTCTTCTGCAGGCACAGGAGAAAATGGCACATTTTAAATGCAGAAAGAGGGTCTATGAAGTATTTATGCCACTAGAAGCAAGCACGCCCTCACACAACTATTTAACTCTTTCTTCTTAATTGAACAAAAAGTTTTTTATGTAGATATTCACAGAAAGCCTATTATAAGATTTTTACAAGAGGAAATTATTTTCACTTGAATGAGCAACCACACTTTTTAGAATATATTTATATATTTATATATTCATATATTTATTCCGTATTTTCTCAGTGTGTGTAGAAATGCTGGCTCAATGGAGCCAATTTTTCCTGAGAGGTAGCTTCTGGCTCCTTTACAGCTAGTGACAATGTTACGTTCTGAAGTGTTATTACAATTACAGCACTGAAGAGATGTCATGATAACAAAAGTTAAGATTTTGTATATATTTATGAAATTCTACTTATCCCTGTGGGTAGTAATATATCCTCAGGTACAGAAAAAAATGTCTTCAATGCATTAACATTGATAGTATTATTTGTGTCTTAGAATTATAAATGCGGGATGTTAAAAAAACCTTAAGTACTGAGAAGTGATACGTTGCTTCAAAGATAATCCTCAAGGGATAAATCCCAAATGTCAGCTTTAAAAAGCTTCACATAGTGCATAAATATAAGAGCAGGAGGGCTGCAGGGAGCGAGGCAAAGAAGGTGCATCGTGGCTTTGCAAATACGACTGTCATCTAAACTTTTGTTGATTTATTTGGACTTTGCATCTTGCACCTTTCAAAGAGGGCAAGAGCTTGACACAAGGCTCAGTTCCACCTGGTTCAGTCTGTGAAGAGGGAGATGCGAGTGCACGGGAAATATAAGAAGGGCAGAAGAGATTGGTTTCCATCTTACTTTGTCATTTTTTTTTCCTGAAGGACAGTTCAGCACTGTCTGAGCTGGAGAACGCTAAAACTCTACAGCCATAAGGACTTTTTGCCATCCGAAAATATCACTACTGCTTTTTATTTTTCTCTACGCTTCCCTCTTGAACTGTGATTCAAGCTTTCCCATAGAGCTACCAGAGAGAAGCACCACAGCTGTCTAAATTAGCACCACTTAAAGTTTTTTTGGGGAAAAAAAAAAAAAAGAGAAAAATGTGCCCCTAAATTGCTGGTTTTCTGTGTTCTGGTCAACTGCAAACAGCTGCAAACTGAGAGTCACAACGCAGTGATAAGCTATTGCGCACGATTGGACAGTAACAGGGGATGCTGAATCAGCTGCGGTGTAGCCCAAAGGATGCTCGCTCGGTGGCATCCAGAGGGTGACTGTGCAAAGTGACGCTAGGAACACTTTCTGTTGCTTTTGGACATTGATTGAGACCAAAAGGCTGAAACCTCTAAGAAAGGAGTAAAAAAAAAAAAAGTAACACCAAGGTGGAGAGGAACAGACACAGATGGGAGAGTTGCAGAGGAAGAAAGCATTTCAGGGTAACTGCATGGAAAAGGAAGGAGTCGCATAAAAGGAGAATGCTATCTTGAAAACATGGTTGAGAAAAAAAATAAAGAAAAATATGAAAAGAGAAAGAGGTGCAGAAATACTAGATTGAAAACAAATAGCTATATCTAGAAATATAAAATACCATGATCTGGTCAGGAAGAATATCGGTGCAGGGGAGAGAGAGACACCATTGTAACAATCCCTCAGTTTTCTAGGAAGCTGCATTCAGAGAGGATCTTAAACTTACCTAGCCCCAGAGGCTCAGGGCTATATAACCAGCCACCAGTAATCTTGGACCTTTGCAGCTGTTTCACAAACTCTTCTAACAGAGCAAAGAAAAGGGTTCATGTGTCTAAAGGTCTTGCTCTGTGGAAGTCATCTGGTACTTAAAGGGGGCCTACAAGAAAGCTGGAGGGGGCCTTTATACAAAGGCATGTAGTGATAGGACAAGGGACAATGGCTTTAAATTGAAAGAGGGTAGATTTAGATTCAATATAAGGAAGAAATTCTTCCCTCTGTGGGTGGTGAGGCACTGGAACAGGTTGCCCAGAGAAGCTGCGCATGTTCCATCCCTGGAGGTGTCCAAGGCCAGGTTGGACGATGCTTTGAGCAACCTGATATAGTGGAAGGTGTCCCTGCCCATGGCAGGGGGTTGGAACTAGATGATCTTTGAGGTCCCTTCCAATCCTAACCATTCTATGATTCCATTATTCTATGACTCTGGACAATACTGGGAGTGCACAAGCAGAGCTCCTGCTCCTGCTCAGCTCCCTCTGCAAGCAGTGAAGGGCCTTCCCTGGCAAGGCAGCACACTGGGGAAATGAGGAGTATCAGCTAATGAACCTTCAGCACTCAGAAATAAGGGCAATGCCGGCTGTGAGCTTGTCCAGCTCGCACAAGGACAGGCAGCAATCGAAACACAGGAATACATCCCTGGCTGAGGTCTCCCGTGGCCCCTTCAGTGAAGTGGCTTTCAGGACACACAAAACTGCCTGAGAGGGTGGTTGCCCAAAGCTGGTAGCACTAACGAGGAGGGTGACCAGCCTGATTGAACAATAACCAGGGAAAGACAAAGAGACCAGGGTGGAGATACATTGGAGCAGGAGGAGGGGTAGTGACTGTGCTGGGGCACTGCCAGGTGTCACCCCTCAGCAGCCCCAGCAGCTTCTTGGGGCACACGAGAGTAGCTGGCACCCAGCAGGGACCCACAGCATGGGGGTGGCACTGGGGGGAACACATCTCCTGCGGGTGCCCATGAGGCCGGGTGGGACACTGGCCCACGGTGGTGCCTTTGTGGGATGCTGGCAGGGGTGCATGTGCCACAGAGCACCTGTGTCTCCACAGGAGGGTTTGCACATGGGTGCTTGCACCCACACACGGAGCATGGGATGTGCACTCTGCCTGGGAGGGGGGCCCTTAATCGTTGTGTCTATAAAAGCATGCTTAGAAATCTGCAGGCATTCGTTAACATTTTGCAAGTGTCTAGTGCTGTGGTTTATCCGATGCGTTGCTGATTTCAGTCCTGAGCACGGAGTTAGAATCATAGAATCATAGAATGGTTAGGGTTGGAAGGGACCTTAAAGATCATCCAGTTCCAACCCCCCTGCCGTGGGCAGGGAAACCCTCCACTACACCAGGTTGCTCAAAGCCTCATCCAACCTGGCCTTGAACACTTCCAGGGATGGGGCATCCACAACTTCTCTGGGCAACCTGTTCCACTCTCTGGGCAATCAGTTCACTGATTGCAGGTTAAATACACGCTGCTAATAAATCAATCAATTCCTTTAATCCAAATTTGATTTAAACCGTGTGAGCTGAGCAGTTTTTCCTTGCAGTAGGGCTGCACATGCCAGTGACGCTGCATGAAGCCAGGACTGTGTTCTCCATAGTGGTAGCAGTAATTGTGACACTGGGGACACTATCTTCCATGACCAATTTTAGCATCTAACCTAACTTCCAGCGTTCTCTTGATGGTGATCACCAGAGTAAAGCTACGCACCGTGCTCTTCACATTGAGGTCCAGGTTAATTCTTTTGTAGCTCCAGTTTCAGAGACAAAATGTCTCCAGTTGTCTGCAATGGTTGTGCAGCGTTGGATTATTTCAGATAAGTTTCAGTGGTGGGTAAATGAACTTGTGATTCTTAATGACAGCTGTAAGAGCTCGTGTCTTTGCTACTGTCATTGTGTTGCTGGACCATGACTGAAGAAACAACCACAATTTGGTCAGTTAGAGAAATGCAGTGAAATGCAGAATAACACCAACTGTGTGCATCTTGAAAAGGTACCTAAAATAGACCCAAGCCAACCTTCACTCTTTGCTGACTGCTGGACAGTTAAAATTGAGATCTAAATCAGGGTATCTTCTACATCATGAAATTATAATTTTCGTACTAGAAAGTATGAAAGAACACTGGCCTCTTCCTATGATGCAGCAGTGTACGCTGCTGATGCTGATGTGCTCCTGGGTAAATGTCAGCATAAGCTCTGCATTGTAGATATACTTCGATGACACACTTGAGTATATTATTCACAGATTTTTAGGACAAAGACTACGAAATTATTTCAGGTCGCAGAATGTTTAATTTCTGGGCAAGTTTCATAAAAAGGACCCAAATCCCAGCAGTTGATGATAAAATTATAGACCTATCTAAAATAAACAGGCAAACCTGCTTGGTCCAGATCAGCAGACGTCTGCCTGGGTGAATCATCACAAATGATCTACACGTAGAAGAAAAACCATCAGAAGTCAGTTTCTCACTGAACACCTTATGAATGTTTCCACTGCTTAAAAAAAAAAAAAAAAAAAAGAAAAAAGAAGGTTGCTTTGCTGACTGAATTCTGACAGAGGAAAATGATGTATTTCTCAGGTCCACTATGAATTGACTGGAAACCAGCCTACATCCATCGAAAACATGATTTTATGTGGAGTTGAGTAGTATGCTACATCTTCCTTTCTGCTTCCCAACGCAAGAGCGAATTTGCCCTAATTTCTTAACTACAGACAGGAAACGTGCCCCCAGCATGTTCTGCAAAATTGGGAGCTGCTCTATTTGAGCAGTGACCCCAGAACATCCCATACCTCCCGCCGCAGATTGACTGGCTCTGTTGGGCCAGAGGTGCTCCTGGTGGTGCTTCACGGTTCACCGCTTGCTGACTGCATCGGCCGGCTTACTATTCTATGGAAATAGCAGCTGGAAAATCGATAGCTCTCTGCTGATTAATAACTGATTTTCCACTGACCAAAATGCAGAGCTGCGTGGGTCGCACGCGGTTGCAACTCCACTTTTCAGGTGCCGGATCCGAAAATCCCCCTTTTTTCCTTTCTTTTTAAGAAAACAAACAAACAAAAAACTTTAATTTTTCTTCATCCCGGCGAGTCCTTACTTGCGCAGGAAGGGCGCAACCGCCGGGGCGCTCGCCGCGGTCAGCGCAGGCAGCGCGCACCGTCCTCCCTCGGCCGGGCGCTAGGTGGCGCTGCAGCCCGCCCTTCGCGCCGCCCGCGGCGCCCCGCGCAGCGCTGCGCCCCCGCGGAGGGGCCGTGGGCGCGGGCGGGCGGGCAGGTGGCGGGGACTCCCCCCCCCTCCGCCCCCATTTGCCGCCCCGCTCCGCCTGCAGCGCCGAAAAAGGGGCTGCGAGTTGCGACAGGGCCCCGCAGCGGCGCTTGGGTGGGTGTAGCGGAGCACTTGCCGCGGACCCTGCTGAGCCGCGGGGGCAGCTGCGTCCTCAGCTGGCGGCTGTTGATGTGCCGCTCCAAGAAAATCGTTTTAATACGCGTGGGTCGCGTCTTCATAACGGGCTGCACAACTTACTTGCAGGTAGGTTTTTATTTCGCAGCCTTCTACTTAACATTCTCATCTGCTTCATCTCACTGCAGGGGTGAGGAAGGGGCTGCTGGTAACATCACCTGGTCAGGCATTTCGGGGAAGCCAAGGGCAGGGGATGGTGCGATGGATGGTGCTGAAGACCTTGGATCAAGCGATATGGGCTCTGGTGTCTCACTGCAGCGTCTGCAAAGTGAGGACTGATATTTGTCTTTCATCACAGGAGCGCCATGAGCCCGGTGAGGATGCTGGCAAAGGGCTCTGGCATCCCCCGGCTCTGAAAGCACAGCGGGCTGCTCCTGTGCCGAAAGGCTGAAGAGCTCTTAGGGTGAGTAACCCAAAGGATCCCCCACATTTTGCAAATCTCTGCGGCAGATTTTCATTAGCATCACTTGTGGAAGAGCCTGCCCCTGCTCACGCAGCCAGGCACACGTACACTGAAGGCTGCACGCACGACCGCTCCTCTCCCAGCCAGCCTCTGCCCAGTCTTGCCTTCACCTCCCAGCCCAGCTCCAGGGCATCCGGCCAAGAGCACTGCCGTGATGGACAGCCAGAGCAAACGGTTCGCAGGGGTTAAAGCCAAGACCGTTAGACCATCTAATCAAATCTTTATTTAATACAAGCCCTTAAATTTACTCAGGGTCTCCTCTGCTGAACCCTCTGTATGTGCCTTGCTACAGTGTGTATTCTTGCAGGGTATCCAGCATGGATAACCAGAAATGGAGAGTTCACCACCCGCTTCTGCTGTTTCAAGATACTATTTGGCTTCACCATTTCAGACTTGCTTCATTTCCCATTTGATTTTGTTCTGTTTTATCCACCTGCCTGGGAAGGTTCTTATTGTAGCTTTCCTCAGCAGTTTGAAGAGCTCTTTAGCACCCAGATTTTTTCTTCTCATGAAGGTGTTTGGTCTTTCTCATAAGCCCATCAGCAGTAGGGCTTGTCCTTTGCTACAAGGCAATCCCTCCAAGGCTTCTTCAGCTTCAGAAGGCTTTCTGCACTGCTCACGATTTTTCAGCAGATGAATGTGACCTCCCTTACTTCTTACGGGTGAACAGCGGGTGCGTGTGACACGTCAAAGGGAAACATGCACCGCCATGTAAAATCAAAGGTCCTGATTCTCGTTCACGTTGTCGACCTTTAACTAACTCCAGGAAATCACATTTCGTTTATATCCAATGTATGGCTCCCCTAAAATGCCAGTGGTGGAAAGGGGCTGGACTGTAAATAAGGAGTTGGTTCTCAATTATTTTTATTGACTTAACACTAAACCACTGACCACACCGGTCAGGTTACTGCACTTCTGCTTCTTTTGCTCTATTAGAAGCACACACCGACTGGCACTCACCCCGAGCCGGCTGTGCGTGCATTCATAGTATTTTATAGTGGAGTACAAAGATTTATTTCCATCTTTATTTATTTAGTGAGGGCAGAGGTGCAGTTCTTGAGGGGGCTGATGCTCCGCGTTCGACTGGAGATGGGACACCTGACCGGCTTCTCTCCAGCCCTACCTTGGCACAACTTCATTCACTCCTCCAGTGGATACACATGCCTGATTTATGTCAGCATTAACAAAATAAGAATCAGGCCTGCTCTTTGTGCCCTAAATTTCCACTAACTCGGCCCACCTCGCTAAGACATCCCTGCTTCTGCATTCAGAAATTTCCTTTGTTCCCTTTCAGTACACAGCAGGTAACAGCTAAACAGGAGGGCTGAAAGGCAATAAATACATCTGCATTTCTAAGCGTGGCTGATGCTTCCTTTTCTTAAAATTACTTACATGTGGCATCTACTTGCCTGAGTCATTAATTCCCCTTTTACAGAGACTGCTTCCATTATTTTTATACTTTGTCCTTGGTGTTTGCTTACGTCGTCCCTGTTTTCCATGTCAGAGAGGACAAGGTGCTGTACCCCATTAAGGATGACTAATACATGGACAGAGAGGAAAAAAAGTGAGAGATTAAACCAGAAAGAAACGCATACTAAAAACATCACAGAGTACTTAACAGAAAAACCCTGCTGCTGGCATGAAAGCAATCTGGGAAAGGAGACTATTAGACAGCGAATGCATATGACTAAGGTGGAAATACAATTAAACCACCAGAGTAAAATAAGAGAAAATGTAGTAGTGAGGTTAATAATAAACTCCAGTCATGAAAGCACGAAGTGTAGAAGGGAAATTACACTGCCAGACATCACCTCTTTATGAGGCAACTCATTAAAACCAGGGCAGTACCACTTCTTCCACAGGAAAATTTGGATGGGCACGAGTGGGTGCGGACTGGAAAGAGGCAGCCTCGTCCAGGAGAGCTCCGTGTGGGCGCAGAGGATGGACGATCCCGCTGCAGATGCTAATGCAATATTTTCATTAATTGGTTTATGCGCTTACTGTGCATGTGCATCACAAAGACAGCTTATTGCTCACTACTACTCCCTTGGCTTCGCTTTATCTCATTCTGCCTCGCCTACCTGGCAATTTAAAGCCCCGTATTTCAATTTCATGACAGGACAATCTGTAGCAAAATCTTCGCTCCTCTCTGCTTCAGTCATCCCAGCTCATCTTACTCGTGTTTCGCCAGTACTTGACTCTCTTCATCCCGCCTGTCCTTCCAGCTTCAAGCTTTGCGCTCCAAACCCCCTCCCTAAATTCCTTTTCCCCCTGCTCTCCTCCTGCCTCTGCCTTTACTCAGGAGCGAACCCACTGCCCTTGGCTCCCTGTGCAGCTGGTCCGCAGTGTGTCAGGAGATGGGGATGTAAAAAGACGGGAGAAATCAGGAACCTTGCGGTGACAAGAAGGTTACTAGGCATGGGGGGGTGGGGGGTGTAAGTGTGGCTGCCTGTATAATTTTTGCCCAGTAAAAAGGGCAATAACAGTGAAAGAAACATCTTGATGAAAACAGCACATTTGCAAAAACATTTCAGGTTTGGTTTTTATTGAAAGTGAAACCGCTGTCAATACAATTTGCTGAGACTCAGAGACCTTTAAATAATTAGAATAACTTTTCTGCATCTAATCTGAAAAGTGCAGGGGTTGCCAGAATAGATGTTGTTTCCTTGTATTGCTCCACGGGTATATTATAAGCACACACTCATGCATTCATATGGGGAGCTTGTGAGCCTTAGCTGTAGAAGATAAGAATCTTCTCTAAATTCTTATAAGATAAGAAGTACTTACAAGATAAGTACAGAAACTAGAGATGAGAGTTTCTAGAGAAACTCTAGAAAGGATACCAGTGCAAAATTTCACAATGAATTTTTGTTTTCATTCTTTTCTGTTATGAAAGTTTTAAAAAATTGTATACTTACAAAGCCAAATGAAAAGTCATCTTGAAATTGCTTTAAACACAAATGTTAAGCACTGAGAGAGGTTCACAAAGAGACAGTTGGGGCTGGATGCCCCCTTCCCAGGGACCTTCAAAGCCTGTTAAAACCTGGTTCAAAGCTGCGAACGGTACCTCTTTTAATAAAAGAGTAGGAGGCTCTAACTTTCTATGAACTTTCTAGATATGGAAACCTCTGTGTTTATTTACTGGACCAGTCTGTATTTTTAGAAGGCAAATACTTTGAAGAGGGGTCCTATTTGTATAAATACATATATGTTTCTGTATGAATGGAACACCGCACTCATGAAAATGGTAACTTCAACACGTAGAGTTTGCTGATGACACCAAGCTGTGTAGTGTGGTCAACACACTGGAGGGAAGGGATGCCATCCAGAGGGACCTTGACGGTCTGGAGAGGTGGGCCCGTGCGAACCTCATGAAGTTCAGCAAGGCCAAACACAAGGTCCTGCTCATGAGTTGAGACAAGCCCCAATATCAATATCAGCTGAGGGATAAAGGGATTGAGAGCAGCCCTGAGGAGAAGGACTTGGGGGTGCTGGTGGATAAAAAGCTGGACATGAGATAGCAGTGTGCATTTGCAGCCTAGAAAGCCAACTGTATACTGGGCTGCATCCAAAGTTTCAGGGAGGTGATTCTGCCCCTCTACTCTGCTCTCGTGAGACCCCACCTGGAGTTCTGCGTTCAGCTCTGGGGACTCCAACAGGAGGACATGGAGCTGCTGGAGCGGGTCCAGAAGAGGGCCATGAAGATGATCTGAGGGCTGGAGCATCTCTCCTCTGAAGACAGGCTGAGAGTTGGGGTTGTTCAGCCTGGAGAAGAGAAGGCTCCGAGCAGACCTTACTGCTGTCTTTAAGTATACAAAGGGGGCTTATAAGAAAGAGAAACTTTTACCAAGACCTGTAGTGACAGGGCAAGGGGCAATGGTTTGAAAGCAAAAGAATGTAGATTTATATTGGACGTAAGGAAGAAGTTTTTTTCACAAGGGTGGTGAGGCACTGGAACAGGTTTCCCAGACAAATTGTGGATGCCCCATCCCTGGAAATGTTCAAGGCCAGGTTGAATGGGGCTTTGAGCAATCTCATCTAGTGAAGGATGTCCCTGCCCATGGCAGGAGGGTTGAACTAAATGATCTCTGAAGGTCCCTTTAAGCCAAACCATTCCGTGAATACTAGATGTGTAGTACTTTCTCCGTTGCCTCTCCTGTTCCAAGAAAGCAAAGACAAGCTGAGCATAAGGATATGGAAAGCCAGCTAAAGCTGTGGGGCCCCACAGGGCTCGCAACCCCAGCCCTGACCAGGCTGGCCGGGGAGTCCAACCCTGCACACCCAACCAGCACTCCAGCACAGCAGGCCTGGGGGAGACCACCAAAGGTAAAAGAAAAACGTAAAGCCAAGGGAAAAGTCAGGGAGAGATATTTATAAGAGCAGAACTGGCTAATGTTTCATGGCATCTCATTTTACGTGTGGGGGATGCTTCTGAAGGAGGGGTGAGGGTGAGCAGCAGCTTAGTTTCCAAGAGCTGCCTTTTGCTCCAGCTGTTTGTTCGACTTGCCACTGGCAGGATTTGGGCTTGCATGCTGTTTTCTTGTTTGATTTTTGCTAGTTCACTGTGCCCTGGAGGAGCCTTGAAGAGCTTCTTCCCTTTTCCTTGCCCTTATTGCTGCTACTGTCTGTTTTCCTGCAAATTGTTTTCTCTGCTGCTGCTATGAGTTTTCACACTTTGAGTTTCTTTCTAAGGTTTTCAAGGCTGCAGTGGCCTCCATACAAGGTACCTGGAAGCAAACGAGTTTGTATCAACCGAACCTGGACAAGAGGAAGTGTAATTAACACTGAAAGTCTTCAACACCCAGCTTATCGCAGCGTGGTGATAAAGCCAGACTTTTAATTCTCAGATCATCACATGGCTCTGCTTTGGGGCTGACCTAACTGAACATCCTCATAGAGCATGTGGGTGCCATCAAGCTTTGTGGACCATGGGGGTCCTGGTGGCAGAAGTGGGCCCCGCGGCCTGTGGTGCGATCACCCTCCTCCTCCTCTGCTGTGCTCCTGGCCAGCCTGGCCCCTTGAAAGGGGCATGGTGCAAGAAGATGTCTCCTCCTGGACAGGCTGTGGACTTGTGGGACATCTCCAAAGAGAAGCACTAAAACTATTGGTTCATAAACTCAGAGAAAAAATTAAAAGAGCTGGAGAAAGCAGACCCCGTATTTTATTTAATATACTCGTGATTAGTGAATGCCTCGCTCAGAGACAAACACAGGGTCAGCAATTCTACAGCCTGGGGAGGCTCCAAGCGATCCCTGCTGCCATCCCAAGTGGGAGGACCAGGCGACATGAAATCCCCTTTTTCTCCTCTCTAGCCCTGTGATTCCTGCCCTTCCTGCCATCTGTCCACTGGTGTCTCTTCAGTCAGTGCATAGAAATCACGATTTATTTTGTCCTCTCATCTCTAGTGTAGCTGGCATATATTCTCACAGAGAGGACATGCTTCTGGAAGGTGACAAACGTGGGCTTAAGCTGTCCCAGCTGGTTTTGGGCTGAAAGTAATTGCTAAGCTACTAGGTCAAGGAAGGGCCAGAGTAAGACGAGCCCAGCGAACACTGGAGTCAGCACACAAGGACGTGTACCCCATTTAGATGTCTGCAGGATGGTGCAGCAGCTGAAAAGAAAGGTTTGGGGGTGGCATTGGGTCATAAATTTGGGCTTAAGAAAATCAAACCTTTCATAAGCTCCAGTCTTAACAGAGGGTGGTAAAAGGGGAAGAATCCCTGGTGTGCTTTTCAGTTGAATGTATGGTGATATAACCTCTACATTTAATTCTCCTCTAGTTAAGCTTAAACTTGTGGAGAAATACTTGAATACACGTAAACAAGAAGTGACAGTATCCAGACCTTAAACACCTAACCCAATAGCCTAAAAGAAAGCTTTTAATGAAGGGGAAAATAATCCTCTGACAGAAAATAAACCTTACAAAAAAAACCCAACATAAGCAAAAGCTGAATACATGCTGAGATTCAGGGGAGGCAGAAGAAGGTTTTCCTTTAGGATCAAAATGGCATCCAGAAATCATACTTGAAAAAAAATAACCCTCAAACCTCCTCCCAAAATTGTGTAAGCATTTTGCAGTCCCTGAATGTCTTCAGCTTCCCTCTCCTGCAGTGGATGAAGTTCTTACTATATGGCCTTCTTCACTATGAAATTTAAATTACTTAACTATAAATTGCCTTCCTAACAGTGGCTGGCACCTTGTATTTTAGTCAAAGTCACTGGCGATGTGTCCAGGTTTCCTGGAAATACGTTCAGAAAGACTTCTATCGATTCAGACCTTCACACAGATCTATTATTCCCAGCAAAATTCTCCAGGGAGTGAAGTTTGTTTTTTCAGACCGTGCTCATGCCAAACAATCCTGTAGCACCGATTGGACAGGGCACTTGACAAAAGCGGTTTGGGGAAGATAGAGACATTTCATTTGATGGAGAAAATAATGTAAGAAAGTTCTATTGTTCTGGATATTTAATTCGATTTTCTTCCTCCTGGTTTCACCTCACCCCTGCAACTTGTTCTGGTGTGAAGCTTGAATGAGTAACTGAGCCTGACTATGGCAGAGCTGTGAATTATTTTGCCCCCAGCCTTGCGATGAACCTTGTGCAGGTGTAGGAGCCTATCTGCATTGCCGGATTAATGAATCCGTGTAAGGTGAACCCCTCTGCAAGCTGATGCAGGGAGCCTGATAGCTGGGAGTCTGACCTCCAACAGGTCCTCAGCTGTTGGAGGAAAGAGCAGAGCTGTGAGGAGCTGCAGGGGACAGAAGTCCTACAGAGGAGTGAGCTCTTTGCCAGCCTCTGCTGGAGTCGGAGGAGAAGAAATGAGGCTTGCCCGGGACCCGTTTGCCTTTTATTTGCGAGACTGGTAGGGCTGCTCCTGGTAAGGTACAGATACATTTCCAATTTGGGGTTAATAAAATTCTATCATTCCTTTGTGCTCTGCATTAAAGGAGCATTGAGCACAACTCTGTTTTGAACAGGTTTGATCATGAGACCTCAGACAAATGAGAATGGGAAGTTGAAAAGGAAAAAGCTTCTCCTTGGGAATCATCGAATCATAGAATAGTTTGAGTTGGAAAAGACCTTAAAGATCATCTAGTTCCAACCTCCCTGCCAAGGACAGGGACACCTTCCACTAGATGAGATTGCTCAAAGCCCCATCCAACCTGGCCCTGAACACCTCAAGGGATGGGGCATCCACAACTTCTCTGGGAAACCTGTTCCAGTGCCTCACCACCCTTGTTGTAAAAATAATTTCTTCCTTATATCTAATCTAAATCTACCCTCTTTCAGTTTAAAGCCATTACCCCTTGTCCTATCACTCCACATCCTTGTAAAAAGTCCCTCTCCAGTTTTCCTGTAGGCCCCTTTAGGTGCTGGAAGGCTGCAATAAGATCACCCCAGAGTCTTCTCTTCTCCAGGCTGAACAGCCCCAACTCTCTCAGCCTGTCTTCTTAGGAGAGGTGCTCCAGCCCTCTGATCATCTTTGTGGCCCTCCTTTGGACTTGCTCCAACAGCTGTCCCTCAGGCAGGGCTGCATGTCTGTCTGAGCACTCTGCACCCAGGCATCACCTCGGGTCACCACCAGCGACAAAGTAAGAGGCGGCACAGCAGGACCCGGTGCAGCAGCTGTGGCTGAAGAGTCCACTTCGGGCCAGGGCTCACTGGAGGAGGCAAGAGATGAGATGCAGGCAAAGCCCTGTAAAGCTTTGGGCTTTGTCTTTGAATATTTTTTTTCTGTGACTGAGGAAGAGTTGTTTACGGAGTGGACACAGATAAAGCAACTGTGTCTCCTGCTGAGGTAATTTAATTCCATGCAAACTTCTGCAAACAGCTCCTATCAGAAAAGTAGCATCACTCCTCCTAAACTTACTCTACCTTATCTTTATTTTTTGAAATCTAGGAGGCTGGACAACCTTTGTTTGTTGTTTGTTCTTATTCAATATTTCACATGTTCCTTATATCACTTTAGTGTCTGCTTCTCTTTTTGTTGTTGTTTTCTCCCAATTGGAATGTTAAGAAATCAGGCAAGCAATTTTTATTTCCAGAAAGCTATAAGCAGTTGAAGAAAAAGTTTTAATAATGAAAATGCCTGTTTTATTGCATTGCTGTCTAGAGCAGCAATATCTAAAAGGTATAAAAAGCATGTAGCTCCCTATTGAGGAGAAAAGGTCTGTTTATCACAAAAAAGACTATTTAGCATTGAAGGAAGTATTTAGTCTTCTGTAAGAGCTTAAAAACTTCTCATGCTTCCTTTAGTTTTCTACCTCTGTGCTACAGTCACTTACTGTCTCTGTTTGAAATTAGATTATGAATTCTTCGTGACTAGAGCTTCTTTATGTGCAACCAGTGCTGCAAGACCTTCATCCTGGTGCATTCTGTCTGTTTATCCATTCCCTGCAAAGAAGTTGTGCGTAAATGAGGACAAATACCTTTATTTACCTTGTGGTTGGATGAATTACACAATAGAAATGTTCTACTGAAAGCTTTGGACAAACAGCGGCTGATGCTCTGACCCTGTTAAAGACAGTGGCAAAGCAACCACCAAGTTACCAAACTGTGAAAATTTCATTTAGACATTCTAACGACCCTTACCACCTCACCTGACATTGTGAACGGGTGAATCTGCATCAGTACAGAGAGCCTGTGTGTAAGTAAAAGGAGCACACACAGGGTTTCAGGTGATGTTTTGCATCTGTCACAGAAAAACGCTATGGCGTAAGAAGGAGGAGCTGTGCTAAAAAAAAAAAAAAAGCATTAAAAAAGGTAGAAGTGTAAATTTGGTATCGGTCACAGACAGCCAGCTGGAAGAACAGGAGCAACCTGAAAAAATAAGGATGATCATTGCTACGTGATGCATCTGAGTACAGATATTAACTATCTTTCAAAAGTATTTTTATCTTACATTCTGCCTGGGCAAACTTCATTCATGCACTCTATAAATACAGGTAGAGGCGAAGGCAATGAATTATGAGAAGAGAAAGGACTAGCAAACCTAGCTCTTAAAATGATATATAATTTAACACTTAATCCTTTAAAAGATTCTGAGAAAGAGAAATGATTCAGACTTCACCATAAATCGTGATCTATAAAGGACTGATCTTCTCATGGCATGACTTTGGTGACTGTGACTCCATCGCTACATTTTAATCTAGCCAGAAACTGTTATAATAGAGAAGTTAATATATTTGTCACATGGAGCTCCAGGTGGAATTTGAAATCACTGTGCTGCACTTGGTCCATGAGGGTTTATATATTGCAATGTAGGTGAGGTTTTCTGAAAAGTCTACCCAAATATGCATAGCATTTTAAAAGCAATATGCGTGACTGACTTTGCATGAAACTCCTTTTTTTTCCTTTATTAAACACACAAAAAGAACAAAGTTATTTTTGACCAGCTATTTCATGCAATATTTCATGCGTGACGCTGTACTCGCATCAGCTGGCTTTAAGGAAATTTCTCCAAGAGTATTTTAGGACTTATTCTGAGCAACCTCTGAACTGTTAATGATCATTTCTGAAAATTGCAGGTGGACAGGAAGTCCCAGAGGGCTGGAAAAATGCAAACAACATCTATCTTAAAAGCAAGACTAGGAAGAAATCTATGGGACATACAATGATGGACGAGTTTAACGTCTGTACCTGGAAATACTCTCACAGAACAATCATTTGATAACCAACAAAACAGACAACAAAACAGTTTTGTAAAGAGCAAATCATATGATAGCATCCTAAGAAAATTCCTTAACATGGTTAGAAACCAAGGAAAAACACAAATTTAGACAGAATTTGTACTGACCGTTACTCATGACAATCTCACACAATATTCTCATAAGTAAGCTGAATGAAAATGACCCTGAAAAAAATTGAGGTGGAGGTACAACTTACTATGAAACTCTATTTGAGTTTATCATTCAGTGGGTTACTTAAACACAATGATACAAGAGATGGGGCCCTGTAGAAGTTTGTCCTGATCTGTTTGGTTGTATTCTGCTGCAGAAAAAAAGATCCAGAAGATGACAATGGATTGCAATTGAAAGTGCAAAATGTAACACTCTTGCAAGACATTCACATGCCCTTCTGGGATGCATTAACAGGTACAAAATATAGGAAGTGGTTCTTTTACTCGGCTTGGCACTAGTGACCTCAGCTGGAAAACTGTGTCCATTTTGGGGCTGAGTATTTTTAGAAGAATGTAGCTCTATGAATCACACAGCTCAGAGGTGAGCAACACAAATGGTAAGAAATGTGACTTCTTGGGAATGGCTGAAGGAATTCAGTCTGTCTTTTCTAGAAAGAAGACAAGGATGATGTCAAGGTTTAGCCCAGCTGGCAACGAAATGCCACACAGCCACTTGCCTCTCCCACTGCCAAGGAATGGGGAAGAGAATTAAAGGAGAAATGAGAAAGAGACTCATGGGTTGAGATAAAAATAATTTAATAATAATTAATAATAATTAATAATAATAATAGTATTTGAAAAAACACAATAATAGATATGAACAAGTGATGCAGAGTGTAATTGCTCACCACCTGGTGACCAATGCCTGTTCCATCCTGGCAAACAATCCAAAACCAGGTAAGTCCCAACACGGCAATCCCGGACGAGCGAGAGGCCCGAAAAGAGGGCGAGAGAGACATAGATACCACTCCAAGAGTCCAAGAGCGAGAGTCCCAGGAAGAGAAAAAGCCATTCTTTCTGGTCAACCCTCATCTATATACCAGGCACAATGCTGCATGATATGGAATACTTCATTGGCCAATTTAGCCCTTACTCCTAAGTCTAAGTTCAAATCATAAGGGCAGTTGTGGACCCTTTGTCTCGGCCATGCTCCCCCCCAGCATGTTGTGCTCCTGCACACTGGCAGAACACGGCAAGCTGAAAAGGCCTTGATGCCCCAGTGCCAACTATAAACATCAGTGTGCTATCAATGCTCTTCTCATAACAAACCCCAGACTAAAGCCAAAACACAGAGCTCTTCTAGCTGCTAAAACTAACTCTGTCCCAGTCAAAACCAGGAGAGTTTTCACATGTACAAAATATGTACTTTTCCTCTAAAATCAGCAGGGAAACAAGTAATCTCAGTTGCTGAGAGTAAAGGTAATTTAGATTAGACATTGTCCTTTTAATTGAATTAAAGGGCACTGAATTGAGCATTGGTTACCACAGGGACTGCCAGCATCCTCTACACTGAAAGATTTTAAGAGTGTCTGAGAATGGTGTAAATCTGTTCAATTTTGTCTCCAGGATGGGGATAGACTAAATCAGGGCTCCTTGTTCTGCCAACCATCCACAGACTGCTTGGACAGTTTGCTCAGCCTGCTGCCAGACAGAAGCCAGTGTGACCTGGGCGAGCTGTTCGGGCTGCCCAGCTCACTGTTTTCATAGAAAGATCCCTCAGACAGTGGGTATGTGTTGGCTTCCCCCACCAGAGAAGGACCAGAGACATTTGCAGAAGATGGTGGCTGGTAGCAGGCTCTTGCCAGCACAGTTGGTATGCTCAGAGCTCATTCTCTGCTCAAGTCTGAAGATACCTTGAAAATGGGGGAGCCAAGAATAGGTTGTGTGAAATACGAGGGCAGCAGCAGTATACACCCGAATCTGCAACAGAGGAGATGACTGAGCAGCTGTTCCTGATCTCAAGATATCCATACTGACGTCCTGGGACAACTAGTGGTCTGCAAGTCTGGAGTTCAGTGGTCCGTAACTGGCCTACAGAATCGCAATTCAGTAATTCCCCGTTAAAGAAGTGCCAATAAAGCTGGATGGCAGCCTGGGAAATATTCTGAACTTTGGCACTGATCCACTGGTTGAAAATGTGTGGAAATCATTAGATGAAATGACCTCTCGAGGTAATTTTCAACTTTAGACTGCAGAGATTTCTGTGAAGTAGTGGAATATATTCACTCCTCTATGGAATAACAGCAGGAGTAAAAATGGAAGAACAAATAACAGATAAAAAATTGTATAGTTCCAGTATCCACTACTGATAGAGCAAGTTCACGAGATTTTTCTCTTTATGCTATAATAATAGAATGTCAATTCAGATTTGGAAGAGCTGGTGTGTCAAACTATGCCTTTTGAGAATTACACAATATCTCATCTTTAGTGAAAACTTCTGGCAAATAGCTAAACTATGTTAAACTGGACTACCTGAAAATTACAAATAGTATAATTTGAGAGGAAAGTTGTGACAGATGCAACCACTTGCCTTGTCTTTCCATAAAGGATGAGATGCCTTATTCTTCTCAAATGCCAAAATTTTGGTCAAGGATTTCTGAAAGAATAATGTTCCTTAAAACAATACGATAAACCCAAGTCCTTGAAGTTCCACCTACTGGGTAAGAAAAGAAATCAAAGTTTCTGCATATGGTATCTCACTGATATGTACCGAATTCCAAGCTGCAGGGCAAGAAATCTGCTCTGGAAAGACCTCATTTTCATGCTTTGGGGCTTCACGTCTGTGAAAGCCATGGTGTCATTACACTGACACACAAGGTTGGATGAGGGCTTGTTTTCACTTGGGACCTGCTACTTGTGAATATCAGAGAAGTCCCCTGGCATACAAACACCTGTCACAGCCCCGTTCTCTGAACGAGGTGACTGATCTGGCTGACAATACGCCCTAAGCGCTATCTGAAGCTGCAGTCCTACATACAAGCCTCAGCAGAGCACGGCAGGGGTGGTCCATCCCTACTGCCATCCAGCCCTAATTATTAATTGTGGTGTATGCTACCATGTTTCTGTATCCAGCCTTCACCCTTAAAATGATATGAAATCAAAATGTTTGAACATGGTGAATAGGAGTGTAAGCTGTTTACATAATCACTGTTTACATTCTGTTAGAGGTGACAAAACCATCAAGAAAAAAATTGTCAGTGTTGATAAAGAGCATATCAGTAAACAGCAGATTAAGCAGGACACAGAGAGCCTTACAGCCCAATTATACTTAATTTGCCACGGACATGGTTTGAGAAAGAAATGCACACAATGACTTAGAGAAAATTGCTTAGCTTGGCCGCATCCTTATTAACAAAACAACAGTGCCTGAGGGCAAATTGTCCTTGAAAAATAACTCCTGGGAGTTATAGCGTGTCCTCATCCTTTGCCTTGAGATGAAGAAGAGCCCTTTCCTCCCATTCCTGCTCCCTTCTAAGGTATGAGACATGCCCCTTCTCCCTTGGAGAGCCAGGGTCTACACCACTAATCTGTTACGGGCCTTCAGCAGTTTGGTTTCGGGGATCTATGCAGCGATTTCCTTCTATCTTACAGCCAGGGTACCATGGATTTGGGAGGCTGCGATACCTTTCTCATCCCTGGTCTGCTGTTTTATCCAACTAACATTCCTGCATCCTGCGCAAAGTCTTATTGCCACCTTTTCCTGTGCTCATGCATCGACTGCAAGCACAGCGGCAAATCAAATTACCCTAGAAGTGAGTGTATGAGCCTTCAAGTAGTCTAAGGAAAGCGTCTCTACTGCTGTATTTTATCTCAGCTGTTCATGAAAATTGTGCTTTTTGTCCCACCACACCTTCAGCAATGATCCTGTGGGGCATTTTGTTGATCATATCTCAGAGTGATAGCGACCTTGCAATGAGTTTTCAAAATCATGAGGAGGAGAAGGATGGTGACATGTTGTCCATTGTTTTCAGGCAATGAAAAACAGATTTTAGAAAACTTTTATAATTTCATTAAACTAACATGAATATTAAGGACAGACCGTCAAAAATGACAGCCTAAATGCCCCTCTACTCTGCTCTCCTGGAGTTCTGTGTTCAGCACCAGGGTCTCCAACAGAAGAAGGACATGGAGCTTTTAGAGGAAGTCCAGAGGAGGGCCACAAAGATTATTCGAGGGCTGGAGCACCTCTCCTATGAAGACAGGCTGAGAGAGTTGGAGTCGTTCAGCCTGGAGAAGAGAAGGCTCCGGGCAGACGTTCTAGCAGCCTTCCAGTACCTAAAGGGGGCCTACACGAAAGTTAGAGAGGGACTTTTTCAATGGCGTGTAGTGATAGGACAAGCGGCAATGGCTTTAAACTGAAAGAGGGGAGATTTAGATTAGAGATAAGGAAGAAATTTTTTACAATGAGGGTGATGAAACATTGGAACATGTTTCTCAGAGAAGTTGTGGCTGCTCTATGCCCGGCAGTGTTCAAGGCCAGGTTGGATGGAGCTTTGATTAAGCTAATCTAGTGGAAGATGTCCCTGCCCATGGCAGGGGGGTTGGAACTAGATGATCTTTGAGGTCCCTTCCAACTCAAACTATTCTGATTCTAAAACAGACTGAAAGGTTCAATGTCTTTACTCATCTAATTTTTCCTAAAAAGATGAATTATGAGGAATTACCTAACGATCTTTAAAATGAATAACAAGAAAACAGGCTAGAATAGGAAAAGAATATTTTCAGGTTATTTGGATGAACTGGAATTACTCAAATTACCATTCCTGTGACAAAATCTCAGAAATCACTGTGCACTTTGTGAGTTCATGGGGAATGGAGAAAATCCTGAAGAACAAGAAGAAGAAGAACAAAGAATCCCGAGAAGGACAACCATATTATCACCTTTAAAAGGGAAGGAGTAGGATTATGTAAAGAATACCTGGCTAAGGACAGTACCACAGAAATGGACCTAAAATAGGTAACAAAATTAATCTAATTGTTCCGAGCATTGTATGGAAGGCATGGATGGGAAATACTGTCCTTCACACAGCACTTGTGAGATCTTAATCAGAGCAATATGAAAGTGGTGAGTTATTCTGCGTTTGCACTGAGACAGTAACCTGTGAACATGCAGTAACAGTAAGGCTTTTGATAAGCATCAGGAGAGCTTTCTTACCATCAGGACACTAAGGTACTACATCAGGAGATGGCTTGATTATCATCATGGGAAGTTTAGACAAATGTCTCCTGGCTTGAAATCAGCGGTTGGACTACATGACCTTTTGTGTCTGGCATTTCTACAATTTGTTTCTTCCTAGCACATACCTTGATTTTTAAAGCAATTCAGTTTTCGCCACATTCGAATTCCTGCTGCAAGCTCTTTGTTTTGTTGGCCATATGCTTTCAAGCGCAGAACAGTGTGCTGTGCTTGACAAGCTGGAAGGCTCCAGGGACATCCTGCTGGAACAACGCAGAGAAGAAATACTGGGAAGGTGAGTGAAGAGGGAAGGAAGAATATATTAGCTCTGCGGCTCGGTGGCAGTGTTAGAAATACCTCCAATGTAGGGCCAGTTCCCCAGTGTCGTTGAGCTCGGCTAATCATGGGCTGAGTTTGCAAGTTCAGCACAAGGGTACCGTATAACACATATATTTATGGTATCATGACCACAGCTAGGGTTTAATGAGAACTTCAGTGTGGGAGGAGACACCATGAACAGATGGAAAGGCAGCAGTAATCCACAGACATATTGACAAGGCATGCAGGCCAACTGGGTGCTGACCAAGACCAGCTGTCCCCTCTCTCTGGTCTAGTCTATTTGAGACAAAAAAAAGAGGCAGAGTTTCAAGTAACGGTCCCAGTGCATGAGTTTCTGGTTGGTGATGGCATACCATGACCTTTTTTCCACTGCCTGTCTTACCCATAACAAAGATGTTATCTTCACTGCCTTGGAAGTACCACTATACACAGCCTGCATCAGGATGCAGTAAACTCCTCTTTCTTTTAGGTATTGGATCTGTACAGGCAAGCCTATCTCAAGGAGAAAAATGTGAGCTTAGGGAGGAGATGGTTTGAAAAGGTACCTGCTCTTCTCCAGTCACGATAAATCCTCAGCTGTTCTGGGACTGTAAAGTGGTTATTGGACAGGAATCACACCTTCATACATGCCTTTTCACGTTGCCTGCCTAATGTCTCCTAAAATCCTCACAGAATCACAGCATCACAGAATGTTAGGGATTGGAAGGGACCTCAAAGGATCATCTAGTCCAATCCCCCTGCCGGAGCAGGACCACCTAGATCAGATCATGACACAGATAATAATGAACGGTAGGGAAATATCCCCAATTTGGCCAGCTAGCTCCCCAAACTCCCTGGAGGTTTGGGGAGGCAGGTACATGCTCTAGGTCTTCTAAGAGATCTGCCAGTCTCCAACTGCTCAGACACTACAGTGCCATAAAACACACATCATCTCAGAGATGCCATAAACATTCTCTCAGAAGTGCACTCTAAACACCAGTTTTCAAAACACATCTTCATGAAAAAAAAAAGCCAGATTCAGCCAGGTTGGCAAGGGCCAACCTAGAAATACATATTGCATTGTGAAACCAAGTCGCCAGCCAAAACGAAGGAACTTTCCTTTCTGTTGGTTGACAATAGGAGGCGTCACCCAGCTGCCTTGCAAGACAGTTTGCAAGCCTTGTCGTACAGTACCCACTTACCATGGTGATTGCCAGCTGTCTTGGTGTCACTGCTGTCAGCCCCAGCGAGACAGGGGGATGATTTTGTCTTCAGGTAGGGTGAAGAGTGCTTGCAGAGAAGTTTGCTTGAATTTGGCAATGCTGGTTTAAGTCTGGTTATGCTACAACAATCTGTTTTGTCAACGAGGCCTCATGTGGGTCTGAAGCATAGAGGTCTGAGACGTTCCTTTTTGCTTTCAAGAGAAACTGGAACAAATCTTTTGACTTCTCAAAGACAAAAAGAATACTCATCAACTTGAGGCTCTTACAAAAATCTCAACATGGTGAAAGAACACATTTTTTTATGAGGAATAACTCCAGGGAGTAACCTGGACCTGTTCATCTTTCAAGGGCATTTCAGTAAATTGCTGTTTCAGACCCAAAGAAAGGTTTGTATGCCTGAACACTTGTGTGCTTGAGGTTTATGTACTGTGTCATGTAGTCTACTAAAAGATATGTCTTCTTACAAGCTTGCCTGACATATGCTAGGACACTGGTGCTACAACAACATTACCTCATTAATATAACATTACATTACAAACAAAACATGGAAAAAAACATTCAACCCTCTTCGTAGCAGGACCAAGGGTCAAGTAGCCTTTTTCAACCATACGGCTTTTAACGTTCATTTTTTCATACCCAGGGCCTGCTCAAAATATAAGCAAACCAACCAGCTATCAGGTCTCTGGAAGAACTCAGGGGCTTCTGATACAAGTTATGCAAATGCAGGGGAGGGGTAGCCAAACAGCGTAAGGAGGATCTTCTTCGTATTATCTGAAAAGGTAGATTTAAAAGCAGATTGAAGGTGCAAAGGCTGAATCATAAGGTGAGCACTCGAAGACACTGCTTTAAGGTTCAACAACCAATTCTAGTTGTAGTACTTCTGATCCTCGAATGCCTGAGTTTGCTCTTCTGTTGATATTCTTGTAACAGGTTTTTTGTGCACGCCGTTTTCTAGGCTGTAAAGCAAATAAGCACTTCCCCTTCTGCGTAATTATGTTACCCCTGAGAGTTATGCCCAGAGATTACATCTTTCCCTCTGTCCCACCGACCTTTGCCCCTTGAGCAAATGCTGTAGTTGTGAGGAGTCACCTGAAACGCGGCTCAGCACCAGCGGGAAAGTCACTGGCACAGGTTTTGGAGGTGTTTGCTGTCAGCCAACGTTTGGTGAGAGCGTTGATTTCCATCTGCACCCGCGCTTGGAGGACACCTGAGCAGGTTCTTTGCACATCTGTTACCCACCTCTTCCCGTCGTCATCACTGAAGCCTGTGGCACAGAAGGATAATTGAATCTTTTCAGCATCGAGGATTCAGCTCTGCATTTCAAACTTATTTTGCCTTACGTATAACACATTTATTTTCCAGTAAAACAAAGTTTATTTTTGTGATGGCTTCCATCAATCTACGCATAGCCCGGTTCACTCTGCATGTCCCCCTCACACTACGTCACACCATGTCACGCCTGCCTCACCCCGCTCTGTCCCTACGTGGCATTTCAGAGCTCTGGGAGGCAGGTGTGACACCTTGCTCGTACCAACCGCCTGTGACCACAGAGGTCCAAACGGACTTCCGCAGCTCTTCTTTCCAGGAATCTGTCGCTGGTTGCTATAGTGATAAACAAGTTGGCTTATTAGGAAGAGGAACAAAGCACTAGAGAAAATTATTTCAAAATGGCCTATGTGGGTGCATAAACATGCAATCTCGTTCTTCATTGTCAGCTCAGGCAGCTGCTTTCTTGTTTCTGGAACAGCACAGACCCCATATCCGTTATTTTAGCAATCCCAGCCTGGTCTCCGCTGCCTATCTTTCTGACACACAGCGTCCTTCGCTTCGGAGTTAGATGATTAAATTTCTTGGGGGCTTCCACAACTGGATAGTGTAGGAAAATGTGCTTCTCTTAGAGAAAGTGTTAGGCAATCTGATGAGGCTGAAATAAGTTGAGGAGAAGAAGAGGACAGAAGAAATTATGCTTCTGCTGCGTCCTGTGCTGCTGCTGCTTGCTTTTTTTTTTTTCCTTTCTTCACCTCCCGCTGATGCCAAGATACCTCTATGCTGACACTTAGGGTGGTGGTCTGTGCCCGTCAGATGGCAGAACATTACATTCTCTGTGGGATGCCTGGCTTAAGCGTTGGTCTTTTGGGCCTTCACTAACATAAAATAAACCTGTTCTCATCTAAACCCCTAGACGCACAGTAAGTCCACTGAGATCAGGCTTGTGCGGTTGAATGTGCAGTAGACAGTGGCTGTTCTTTGACGCTCTGGTGAGATGTAGCCTCAGAGCTCTTTTTTTGGCTAATCACGCATTTTGATTAACTGAGCAACGCCCAAAGGTGTAAATTCAAACACTAGAAACTACACTGCATATATTTAATTTAGACAGGCAGGCTAGTCTTTTGCCTGCTACAATTTGAGTCACCTGGTATCTGGTTTTACCCGTCACAGAAACTAGGCTGATGAGCCACCTTTGCATGCCAGAGCTGATCACCCACTTTCAGTTATCACCAGTCACTGCTGTTGAAAGAAAACCATGAAACAGCCCAAAGAAATGAACCATCCTTGGGTTTAATCTATTCAATTACAGCCATGTGAAATAGGAACTATTTCTCTGCAGTGCTTTATCCACTAGTTAAAAATAATTGCCCATTTTTATGTTTATCCAAGTGGTTTTGCTTCTGCTTCCTGCAGGACTGTAATAGTTCTATCAGCTGCAGAACCTACAAAACAATCAATTTTAATAGCTTTTTTTCCCAAATGCTATCTATAACTCTCACCATCTTTCCAATATCTGAAAAAGAACAGTCTATAATGTTGTACCTAGCTTGACCAAATCCTGGTGTTCAGAAACTGAGGAGAAATCCAGATGGAGTAAGCAAAAGGCTTGGCCAGCCTGCACCCCGAGCATGTCCAGCCGAGAAGCTGGGTGGGTAGGGTGGGCTGTAGAAGAAGCCTTTAGACGGAGCTGCCTGGTGGGTGGGTGATCCTGAGTGGTGATGGGGGTATAAGTAAAAATAATTGAGTTGATTTCGAGAAAGTGGAGAAGTACTCGCAGATGGCACAGCTATAGCAACTGTCCCGCCATGTCTATCCTTTTCAACAGATGTTGGAAAGGCTGAAACCAATGAAGAAGAAAGAAACCGGGGCCCACAATTGCTGGTTGGCATTACGGTCCCTTATGATTATGTCCAGTCAGAGCAAGGTGAAGAGTTTCCAGTGTGCTCCAGTTAGAAAAAAGCCCCCGTAGGTCTGTAGCGAATGTTGTCAGGGATGAGATGGCTTTTGTATGTATGTGCACATGCACACTTGCACACACAAACGTTGCTTTCTAACACTGTGTCACACATCCCCCTGCCAGAGCCAGGCAGCCACCAACGGTAAGAAGTGCACAAAATTGAAGTGGAGGTAGTGGTTTTTTAAAACAAAAGAAAAACCAGGTGCCAAGTCCTGACACATCTCTGACAAAAATCTTTGGAGACTGGGGGCAGTGATCAGCAATACCATAATAGATGAGCCAAGCAATAAACTGCTGCAAACAAACAATTCTGGACCAGATCCTGAAGAGAAATGCCTGCCCACACATCCTCATACAACCCAGAATATGCACTGTACTGCTTATTGTGTGTGAAACCATAGGAACAGCCTGAGTCACACAGATTGGTACCATCCATCACAAGTTAGAAACGCGTCCTTTGTTTCAGAGTTGCACCTGAGGCCTCAAATCAAATGTGACAATTTTTATAATAACCAGTGCTAAGGTGTTTGGTAGAAAAGAATTATCTCTGTAGACAGTAATGGAGTGGTTATTTGACTGGGTTCCTCTGGTTTCCAAAGGAAGAACATTTGCTTTTCTTATCAAGAAACAACAGTTTAATAGATAACATTTGGATTGTATGTAGTGCCTTCATAAACTTTTACCTTTCCATCTAATACAACCCATACCTAAAGCTAACAGAAGATGATGCGTCATTGTTTGATATCACATCTGATGTACCTGACTCATGACCTCTGAGTCTGTTCTGTGGCACGTGAAAACATGTTACAAGGATTTTGGGGTAAAAATACAGTTATTGCGATTTGGTATCAAAGAGATGAGTGTCTCATACCATTACATTACAGATCTTCTGTACAGTTAGAAGCAGTAAGTACTACCTTAGCAAGCATATAGAAACATGTAGTTACCAGCTTTCAGGAACATAACTAAAGGGATGGAAGAACACCAAATAGTTCCTCAGGATACCTCCCTGGTGCGGAGTTAGTATTCGTGCTCCTTCCTAAAGCGCTGCAATTACGTTTAGCTGTTCTTACTGCTGCCTTTATTAGGGCCTGATAGCTGTAAACTATTAAGTATTCTCTCTAGGCTAAGCTCTGAATATGACACACAAGTCCACTAAAGATAATATTTATGGATGAAAAATAATATAAAGACAAAAATAATGTTTTTATTATAGTATTTTTAACTGTGAAGACTGTAAATTACACACAAACATTTGTAACCCTTAGTTTCTGTGTTCTGCCCCAATAGTTTTTTACGGTCCTGACATGGTATCACATAATATCCAGAATTGACCAGCTTTGAATTAACTTTTTGGAATGACTCTTGACTTTCAAACGAGAACAAGCAGTAGCTTCTTGGTATGTTGCTTTGATACATATGTTTGCATTATTTGAACGAATTATCTCTGTAAATAGGATTGTACTGTAAATGAGAAAACAATAGTATGTTCAGTCATTGGAGAGAGACGGTGGTTAGATGATTGTCCTCTAGATAAACTGCATCAGCACAAAATGGGCAACTGTAATTTCGTGTCCGAGATGTTTTTGATTTGGATATATTGAGCTGTTTATGCTCACTGCATTCCCCCATATTATTTCATTAATCACGTAACAGCCCTTCCACTCCTCCACTAAACATGCTAACTCTAATTATCTCTCTGCTACACAGATGTTTCCTCATTTAGATGTTCGGTGCCTGGTCATGTGTCACCCTCGCTTTCACATGGATTTCGGCTTGTATTACATCACTTCAATGTTTTTTCTGTGTGTGAGCCCTCTGGGTTAATATGTCCTTTTCAATAACACATTGATTGCTAGATGGATATGAATGATAGATACACACTGTGCCCACATTATCTGTGTTTGTTATACACAGGCAAATCTGAAGGGTGTGTATGAAACAGAAACAGAAGCAGTAGTTTAAGCCAAGGAGGGTAGTGTGTGAAGACACGACGGATTTCTCTAACCTGTGCTATTCCCACCGATAAGCCAATGTATCAGTGATGAATCACTCCATTTCTGATCTCAAACAGTCGACAGGACGGTGAGACCGCAATTTAGCCTATACAAGGTTAAATGCTTCAATCAGAGAATTAAGGAGAATTCAGTCATTTGTAAATACCAACGCTGTGCCTCTGTGTTTTTACAAAACACAAAGTTTTAAAAGCGTAATTCAAGCTATAAGGAGGTGTTTAGTTATGACAGCAGGGAGTCTTGAAAAACGCATCGGAAACTTCCCTGGAAGGAAAGGATTCGTAAGAGGTTTCAGATGGTGCATTTCGTGTGTGCTGCGGCACCTGACGAACGCCTTTTTCTCAAAATAAAGACAGGTGGATTATTATGAAATTCTCATATACGAGTGCTTTTCAAAAACGAGCTCTCAAGTCCGCCTGATCTATAGGGAAGCAGCACGGTAGAAAAACAGGGAAACGCGGTTCAGACCAGCGCAGGCACACGAGGCAGTACCTGCTGTGTTCCCCGCGGGCCCCCCGGTGCCTCCGTCGGGGGGCAGAGGACGGGAGGGATACACCGAATGACGGGCACCGAGGAAAAACGAGGAGAACCGCACAAAACGGCCGCTTTATTTACAACTTCGGACTTCTGCGGAGCTCAAAAACATTCCTCCGTTAAAAGAGCAAACAACAAAAATGAAGCGAGCGGCTGTCCGCCGGTACGAGGGGTGAGTACTCCGGGACGCACCCCCGCCGCGGCCGAGCACGGGGGTCTCCCCCGGCACGGCTCGGCACGGCCCGTCGGGCGGGCGGCGCTGCCCCGGGAAAGGCGTCCCGGCCGCCGGCCGAAGTTGGCGCTTGCCGCGGTGGCAGCCGCGAAGAGAAGGAGCCCCCGCCGCCGCTGCAAGCCGGGCCCCGGGGTCGCCCCCCGAGGGTGCCAAGCGCGGAGTTCGGCAGGCCGCCGCCGCCACCGCCCCCTCCCCGCGGCGCCCGGGGGCGGCAGCCGGAGCGGAGCGGGGCGGGGCAGGAGCCCCCCCGGCCCCCGCCCGCGGGGACCCTCCCTCCCGCCTCCCCGCCCTCCCTCCCCTCCCCGCCCCCGCGCACCGCCAGAGCCGCCCGGGGAAGCGGAGGAGAAGGAGCGTCTCCCCCGAGCCCCCCTCACCGAGCCCCGGCCGCGACGGCGCGGCGCCCCCGGCCCGGCCCGGCGATGCTGAGGCAGAAGGAGGAGGAGGAGGAGGAAGGGCGGCAGCTCGCAGAATAGAGGCGCGGCGGGAGCGGGGCCGGTCACCTGCCCCGCCGGGCTGCCGCAGGGCACCGCGGGGCGCCCCGAAACCTGCCCCGCCGGCGGCCCTCCGCGCCCGCAGGAGGGAGCGCCGCCCTGCCCGGTGGCCGCCGCCCGGCTGTCCCGCGGAGGAGCGCGGGCGGGCGGAGCGGCAGCCTCCGCCGCGCCCCGCAGCGATGCGCTGAGGAGCCGCCGCGCCCGTCCATGGGGCGGCGGTGAGGGGCGGCGCGGCGCGGCGGGAGGGAGGGCGCCGGGGGCAGGATGAAGTCCCTGCTCTTCAGCCGCTTCCTCCTGCTCCTGCCCTGGGTGCTCATCGTCATCATCGTGCTGGACATCGACAGCAGCCGGGCGCCGCTGCCCGCCCTTGCCCCCCGAGGCGGCGGGGGCGGTAGCGGGGGCGCCCGGCCGGCGGCGGCCCGGGCGCCCCCCCAGCGGCGGCCCGAGGCGGCGCTGCCCACCATCTATGCCATCACGCCCACGTACAGCCGCCCGGTGCAGAAGGCCGAGCTCACCCGCCTGGCCAACACCTTCCGGCAGGTGGCGCGGCTCCACTGGATCCTGGTGGAGGACGCGGCGGCGCGCAGCGAGCTGGTGAGCCGCTTCGTGGCGGGCGCCGGCCTGCCCTGCACGCACCTCCACGTCCCCACGCCGCGCCGCTACAAGCGGCCGGGGCTGCCCCGCGCCACCGAGCAGCGCAACGCCGGCCTGGCCTGGCTGCGGCAGCGGCACCAGCACCTGCCGCCCCCCCAGCCCGGGGTGCTCTTCTTCGCCGACGACGACAACACCTACAGTCTGGAGCTTTTCCAGGAGGTGCGTGCGGGGCGGGGGGCGCGCGCGGCCGCGGCGCTCCGCCGCCGGCCTCCCCTCAGGTGCCGGCCGCTTCCCGCCTCTCCTCGCCTCCCCTCAGGTGCCGGCCGCTTCCCGCCTCTCCTCGCCTCCCCTCAGGTGCCGGCCGCTTCCCGCCTCTCCTCGCCTCCCCTCGGGCACCTGCCGCTTCCCGCCTCTCCTCGTCTCCCCTCGGGCGCCGGCCGCTGCCCGTCCCGCCGCTCTCCGTGCCCCTCACCCGAAACCCGGGCGCGGGTGAGTCCAGCCCGCTCCCCGCCGCGGGCACCTTGCAGCGCCCCGTCCCTCAGCCAGGCTCCCTCTCTTGATTTTAACAGTTTCTTGTCCCTCCCCGCTTTCCCCAACTTTTTACTGCTGTTTTTCTCTCTTTCCTGCCGAGAGAGGCAAGTGTAGGGTTTATATAAGGGATCCTGTCTTTGTGTTAATACTGGGCTGAAAAGTGCGCTGTCTTTGATGTGTGTTTTTTATTTTTTTTTTTTTCACGCTGCGTCCCCTCTCCCTGTAGGGCAAACTCGCGTCATGAGTCCCCATCCTTCCCAGTTTTTCATCCAGAGACGGCTCCTTCGTGTGCAGTAGCCCAGGCTTTTCGAAGCCTTTCGCTCTTAAAAGCAGCAAATCGTTTGTGTAATGACTCAACACCCTTTCAGGAGTCTCTTCTGCGAAGGGACCTGGCTTTGTCTTTATTCACAGCCCCTTGGTGAAGCGCTTTGCCCCCTCTTTGGTGGGAACTGGCAAGCGCTGAAGAGAGGTTATCCCGCTTTCTTTTTGGGTTGCCCCTGGCAGGAAGGCGGGGTGTTTAATAAGTGGACATAAACCAGCAGAAGAAAGATCATGTACATCTTCCGTGACAGCTGGAAGAGTAACTTTGGCAGGGAAATGAAAGAGGGAAATGTAAAAGTAGATTGGCAGCAGATAGGGAACGTACAGGACTTCAGTCGAACTGCGGCACGACCCGTGCCTTTTGCTGGCGGACACACGGTATAGTATTTAGTGGTGCGCGCCCGTATTCTGCAGCTTGGAAGCATTGTGCTTCCCTGGATGCTTTGCAGTCAGTAGGTTAAAACGAACACGGTGGATAGAAATGTGAAGCACGTGAAATTCCCGAGAGCAAGTTATTTTAGAAATGCTTATGTTTGTGTTTAGATTCGTAATGCATCCTTCTCCGTGTGCAGGGTCTCTGTTCAGCAGGGGTGCCTGCCCGACTTCCTTTGCCCGTTGGGCATTCAGCGCTGAAGCTGCTAATTTGAAGACGTTTGCCTGGAGGCTAAACCTTTGTTGTAATTGATTTTCTTAAAATCTCCTGGCTGTGCTTAGCGCATTATAATGCAAAGTAGTTCCACCTACCGATCTTTGATGTGATGGGAGTGTCCACCTCTGTTCGGGGATATAATACTAATCTGATTAAATCTTAGGGAGTCTGTAAATTGATACAGAAAATACACTTCAGCACAATGAGTAGTGTGGGACAAAAGATATTCAGAGACGAGTCTCTACTTTTATTTTTTGAGTATAAACGTTAGGGACAAGGTAAAGGAACAGCATTGGCAGGCATGTCATTTGAGAGACCCACAGGTACTGAAAGGGGGTCAAGTCAGGTTTATTCTCGTATCGTTTTCTGCATTCTTCTTCTAATTGCTGTGAATGGTAAAACAAAAAGGCCCAAATTACCTCTCTAATCAGCTTGGAAATGCAGGAAAGGAAAGGGATAAATCTGTCTGAAGGGTTAACCTTGAAAATTGCAAGCACAACAGGCCATCTGTGTTTCCTTTTGCTGACAAGCATGGTAACCTCGGGCATACAGCTCCACAGTCCTAACGCTTCTCTTTCACCACGGTTCAGCAGCTGGAGAAGAGGTGTTTATGCCGAGTCCCGCGTTTGCAGGCAAACACACCTGCATGAACGAGTTTTCCTGAGAAATGTAGTGGCTGGAAAGCTCTGTTACAGGAGTGGAGAAGGAGCTTTTGCTTCAATTACCGCTGTCACGTTCCCATGACTGTTTTCTGAGGTCACTGACGAGCTGCTTGTAAGGTCTCTGGGATGCCGCTGGTGGTAACATGAGGAATGCCTTGTCGACCTGGCAAAGTTAACCGAAGTCCCTTGGCAGACTTTACCAACGGGATATGCCTTTACAACGAGTGGGAGGTTGCGTTTGGAGAGAGACAGTAGTCTTGTTTTCTGTCGAGGGAGTGTTTTTTCAGTTTGTTATCCTGCCAGGAGCAGTTCTCCAGACCTGCAGCCACGTAATCCCGAAGGAGGTCTGATAAACTGTCGTCTGCTCACTGGGGAGGGTAGTATAAATGTAGAGGGATGCGACAGGAGCTCTGAATTCTGGTCCTACCACCATCCTGTGCTGGCTGGGTGACCTTCAGCATGTCACTGATGCAGGCCCAGGGACATCTGGGTCCCAAACTGCCGGCAGCAATGCCTGCTAGCATCTGCCCGCAAGCAGTTATGTATATTTGCTGGTTTATGAAATAGAAGGTCTGTCTTCTTTGTAGTGGCTTTTCTTTTGAGTCGAAGTTGGTTTCAGTAACAGCAGTGAGAACTTGGGGGGATGGGAACCAAGGCTAGTCAGGACGGTAAAACCAATGTGAGGAGAAGCATTGGCGTTACGGGTGCGTTTCGCTCAGAGGTCGAAAAAGCATTACTAAGGAGCAGAAGGCATGTCAGGGAATTGCACATCAGTGAAGGATTATGTTTAAGGCAGCTCCTTTGCTGCGGTTTTCCCTAGTGTCCTTACAGAAGACGGAGCCTTTTTAACAAAGCAAAATCAGCCAAGCTTTTACTGTAAGTGGAGGTGTATAAACCGTAAGGGCATGATCAAAAAGGAGCATGCTTTGACATGAGATGCCATGGGATACTTCTGAGAGCTTTTGATGAAGAAATTCTAATCTCTTGTCCAAAGTATTTCTGTCTGGTACTTATAGGAATGAGTACCTTATATTTGATACGGAGTGAGCTGGGCCCAATAGACCTGGGCAAAATATGTTTTATGGAAATCGGGGGGAAAAAAAACCAAACCCAAACAGCTTACAGTAGTGTTTTGCTGGAAAATGTCACCATCTGGAGTAAATCAGGAACCCTTTAGTGCTGTTTATAAATTGTCTTTTTTCCTAAGACATACGATGGCATGTGAGTGTATAGCTTAGTTTTTGACTGGCAAAGCTACATCCTTCAAGATGAACTGGGCAGCACCTGAGCAGATTTAGTTGTCGTTTCTAGAATAAGGTGGAGAGCCTGTTTTGTCTTTCTGCTGCTACAGCGTATTCAGCATTGTCTCAGCTGCCCATTTTGTTAGGAAAGGCTCACTTTCCCTGGAAAGGCTTCGGGGAAAGGACCCATTGGTTCAGTGACTGTGAAATTCTTTAGAGTACTAAGTGGGGCTGCAGCAACGATGAAGAAGTATTTCCAGGAGTGGAGGTGTGGCCTTTAAGTTATTCCCAACACTTTCTGCCTGAGAGCATAATGATGGTCAGGTGAAAAATCATAATTTTCCTTTAATGCTGGTGGTTCTGGCATACTGTATTTTGTCATTTATTATTTTGTGATCTAGACCTCAAAAAGTAATTTCTATTTTCTCTGCTCAGATGTGATCTGTTCAGCTGGAGGTGTCCGTCTGCATTTTTCCATCAAAAACAACGGTCCACTTTCTGAAAATATCTTTTATCAGTTGAATGTCAGCCTGTGTTCATAACAAAGCCTCTGAGAGGCCTGAAATCCCAACTCCTGTGTTTGATATGCTTTACAGATATTTCTATATGAATCATCATAACTTCTATTATTTACTGTATGCTGTTCTTTTTAGAGTGACTTTGTTATGGTTCTTGTTGTGTTTGTGGTTCATCTTATTCTCGAATGCAAGCTATTGTAATATTGTGACTGATGCCTAGCAACTGCCAATTTTATATTTTAGACTTCCAGAAAGAAAACCTTAGATAAAGCTGGCATTCCACCTTCACAGAGAGATTTCAAAAACAAGATTAGCCTAAGCAGTGGAAACAAAGGATAGGCATAGATAAGTTCCCTTAACTCTTCACATCCTTTGTGTGTTTCTGTTTTCTCTGCCTTTCCCGTGTTTTGAGTAGTTGGCCAAAGGCCACCACTTCCTTGGCCCATGTGGGTATGTATGCAGGGTGGAGGAATTGGCATTGGAAGTCCACTCTGCTGTTGATTGTGTAGAGTCCCCTGAAACCTTTGAGGGTGAGGGGTGAGCCACTTAAGGAGTACAAAGAACAGGAGCAAAGGTCTTCATCATGTGTGAGAAAGTGAGCTTGCTGCATTCAGAAATGCACTGATTTTCAGACGTTCCTGTCTAGGTTACATCTGTCACCTTTGCTTGTATTTTGCTCAGACACCCGAACTGAGTCGTATGTGAAATTAAAATGCTTATATCTAAAACTATGATTTCCCTCACTGCCACCCCTAGGCCCTTGGTCCTGGGTGTCTAAAATTTTGAAGCAAAATTTGCTAGGTGCCTACAGCGTGCAAGTATGGTATGTATTACTGTCTTGTCTAAGTTGATGATTTGCACACTGGGTCTCCCTAGAGGAACCCATGCTTTAAGGTGTGATTTGAATACAGCCTTGCAGCATGGAGTTTGGAGTAAATCACAGCATTAAGGGGAAAAAAAAACCCCAAACTCTTATTTAATAGCTTAGCAGTTAGCCCTGTTGCCTGTTGAGTTGGGGAACAGAATTCAATTTGCTATAGCTGGTTGCCTGCACAAGAATGCCTTGACTAGTTGGAGATATCCCTGTTCCTTGCAGGGGGGTTGGACTAGATGACCTTTGAAGGTCCCTTCCAGCCCTAACCATTCTATGATTCTATGACTATGATAGCAGAGTTGAAGCTGGAAAGGAGGTTGGAGGAGAGAGGTCTCAACCCTTTCTCTTGAAGCTGAGGCAGCCTTTACAAGTAACTCAAGACTCATGGAGCCACAGTGAAGGTAAGAATCTGATCAGTGTAGAGGACAGTCAGCTGGATTGCTCTTCACAGTAGTAATTTAAACATCAAATTAAACCAAAAACTCTAATGTTTTGAGGTATTCTGTTGCTTATGTAGTGGCCTGAATTGCTCAAATAGGGTCATCCTCAAATCAGCCAGGTGGGAACAAAGATTCATGAAGAACAGAGACAAAATAGGAAACGTTTTGTTTGGCTAACGGATGTGACCTTCTCATTGAAGGCTGGGGCTGTCCAAATCTGGTAGTTTTCATAGTGACACTGTCGAGCAGAAGGCAAGTTATGTGAGTGATCCAGACTGAAAACATTTTCTTATACCCTTGCCCTTCACGCTCCCAAAAGGTGTGTACAAAGGTAGCGGATATTCTAATGGCTCTTAACAGTTTATAGCCCTCCAAAATAAATCCTTGTTATTAAAACCAGAAGGCATTACGTGTCACACAGGCTTCAGTTTTGCCATTATCATCTTGGTAAAATATTTTGAGAGAAACTCAAAAAAGACATTACAGAAGGTGATTCTCCCCCTCTACTCTGCCCTCGTGAGACCTCACTTGGAGTACTGCGTCCAGTTCTGGAGTCCCCAACATAAGAAGGACATGGACCAGTTGGAGAGGGTCCAGAGGAGGGCCACAAAGATGATAAGAGGGCTGGAGCACCTTTCCTATGAGGACAGGCTGAAAGAGTTGGGGCTGTTCAGCCTGGAGAAGAGGAGGCTCCGGGGTGACCTTATAGCGGTCTTCCAGTACCTCAAGGGGGCCTACAGGAAAGATGGGGAGAGGCTGTTCAGGATGGCCAGTTATGATAGGACAAGGGGTAATGGTTTTAAAATAGAGAGAGGTAGGTTCAGGTTGGATATTAGGAAAAAATTTTTTACTATGAGAGTGGTAGAACACTGGAACAGGTTGCCCAGAGAGGTGGTGGATGCTCCATCCCTGGAGACGTTCAAGGCCAGGTTGGACAAGGCCCTGAGCAACCTGATCTAGTAGGAGATATCCCTGTTCCTTGCAGGGGGGTTGGACTAGATGACCTTTGAAGGTCCCTTCCAGCCCTAACCATTCTATGATTCTATGAAGAGGTGAATATTTACAGTTTATATCAAGGAAGGGTGAGTGCTTCTTTGATAACTTTAACATAACTGTCCTAATTATTTATACACTGTACTGAGCTAGCTTCTGTGTATTTTTTAATGGATATATTTATGCAAAAGATTTAAAAGTAGTATGAATGAATCTGTTTATCTTTGGAAACATGGAGATCTTTTGTTGTATCTCGTTGAGCTGGTTGGAAAAATCAAATTTTGGCTATAGTCTTAAAAATAACATTGAGTAGACTAGACAGAATTCAATATTAGCTGGCTGTCATTAGTTATTTTCTTCATAATAATAAAAACATCTAAATATGAGTTAGCAGTGCATTAAATACCTTTCTAGTATATAAATGATTTAAGAATACATGACAGATTTTAAATGCAGGCTGACATTCCCCTTGCACAGAGACATGTAATACCTATCCTAAAGAGGTTGGATTAGAAAAAACTGGGAGAGAAACAATGAAATCGCTTAAAAATGAGAGGAAACAGTAACCAAAAAGCTATTTGAAACACATTTATCCAAATGAGGGACTCTGGGTTACAAAGTACCAAGCACTGTCTGTTTCTGCACTTTGGCGGCAGTCTTTTTTTTTTTTTTTTTTTAACCTGTGAAACTGATACTGTTACTATTAAAATTAATTAAACATGGTCAGCAGCTATTCAGAGGTATTGTGAACACAATCTCGTACAGTAACAGAAAGTAGGATGAGAAAAAGAATTATTAAGTAGAAGGGCCAAAAGGAAACAGGAATAGCAAATGTTTTGGAAGTCTTCCCCTGCAGAGAAATTGGCTCCTAACTGCTTTAGTTAAATTTAGTACAGTTTTCTCCTGTAGGGAAGCAATATTGACATTTGTGCCCAAGGATGCTGGTATAATTTAGAAGCATTAATCATTGTATCTGAAATGTAAAATGATGCTTGATAGAAGGGGGAATGAATTTGTCCTCCCTCTGCAGTGTAGATTGAGTATGAATCAGCACAGGAGGTTTAAGGCAGATGTTTGGAAAAAAGTTTACTAATAGTGAGGATGGTGAAGCATTAAATCAGATCACCCATGAGGGTTGGGGAGCGGGCTAGATCAATGACAATTTTTTTTTTTTTTTTTTATTTGTAGACCCTTTCTAGAAGTTTTCCCATAGAGACATACCCTATACAGTCAAGTTTCTGAAGAACAAACTTGCTTTTTGAAGTTACTATCCCTTAAATGTCACAGTCCCTGAACCACGAAAGCCACTGGCACAGATTTTCTATGACTCAGTACCTCCTTTGAAGTAGTGATGAGTAGGGGCAGAAGCTCCATTTAATGCCTAAGTAAACAGGCATAGCATCGTTGCAGCTGAGCTGTCCCTCTGGCTTTTAGTGCAGTCACGTAAGTTTTGTTGCAGCAGAATTTGGCTTTAAGTGGCCTGTGAGTAACGCAGGATGCCTGTTTGAAAACTGATAGGGAACCTGGCTGTGCTCATGCTTTAACCTGTAACATTTTCCTCTGTGGAAGAGTTGTAGTGAAGGAGCTCTAGATCGTGTCTTTGGTAATAATAAATCGGAATTTTGCATAGAAATCTGCTTGAGTCTTGCTGGGGGGGGGGGGGGGGGGGGGGGGGGGGTGGCGCGGGAAAGCAAGCCTGGATGACAACCTGTACCCTCACCAGTACAGACCATGAATTACACAGGGGTTGAAGTAAGAGAGAACATGGGGAGGCAGAAAACTTACCATGTGTGGCAGCCAGGTTTGCGTTTGCTGAGAGCTTTGAATCCTGGATACAAATACATCAACATAATGTTCCAAAAACACCAGGATGGTTGTTTCAGCCTGGAAGCCTTTTCACTGTAGGATGTATGGCCATGTTTCCTTCTGTCTGTCATTTGCCTTCATTCCCCTCGGGTTTTATATTTTGTTACTGGCTTGGTATCTTCCCTATCCATCAGTCTGGTGCATCCCATTAAGCAGCTTTTCTTGATTGACTAATGAGATTGCTATTTCTGGCAATGCTTTTATCACTCTCTTTTATAGCTCGGCTACATTTTCTGCATTTTCACTTGTTAATCTTTAGTGGTTCCTCTACTGTTGCTGTATTTACTGTTATATGCCCATCACATCAATGGGGTTTCTTTGGCCAGTTGTTACTCCTCTTTCCTGTCATATCCTTGCCCACTCCTTCTCAATTGTGTCCCCCTGTCCCCTCCCCTCTTCATTTGCGTTTGTTCTACCATCTTACAAAGTCCTTTTCTCATCTTCCCTCCTCCAGTACATCACTCTCCTCCTGTGCCCAAGACCCCCTTTCAACTAATCAACAAGTAAATAGAGGACAAAAGCATTTCCAGAGGGAGACTCATCCCACCTTCAGATACCTGTCTAAGACAGGCAGGGTGAACCACACAAGTATGTTCCTATCTCTGTTCATTAACTATACAAGTCTAACTAGGAGAGACCAGATGTCTAACTTGCAGAAAGTGTAAGACAAACATCATTCATGTAGGCTACTAGGAGTTGAAATGCTGGGTATTAAGACAGCATGTGCTACCTCATGTTAAAATGACAAGTAGAAGAGTAATTTAGGAAGCTGTTTGTAAGTTATAGGATTTTGGCAGTTGTTTAACCCACAGTGATATTTAGAATTAACATGTTTTTGAATCACCTTTTTGTGTCCCAATGATCAGCAGCATCGAATCCCAGATGCAAGCTGGCCTTTTAATCCAAATAATAGCTTTCTCCCTATCATACATAAATACAGCCTTAACACATCAGTATGTTAACTGCAGTAATGCTACTCTCAGAAGATTAAAAGAAATATTCCTACTTTCATGTGCCTAGCAAATCTCGAGGCTGTAACGTATTTCAGAATTAGCATAAATACTGGTCTAGATGTGCTCTTTCAGTTTGTACTTAAAGGGTTTGCTGTATTCTTGACACCGGCTTATTTCATTCTCCAAAAATTTAACCTGTGACAATAAAGAAGGTAACACAAGGACAAAATGAAGAGCTCTGTAAAGGGTTACTTACTTCCTTGTGATGTGTGGTGGCTTAACTGACTTGACTCATAGACACAGAGATGGACCCAAGACTGTAGTAACCAGAACTTCTTGGGTCATTTCATGCTGGTTTCGTGAGGTCAGTAAGATACTTCTAATTGACGAGATTTTCCTACAGATTGTGTATGGTAGAAAGTATTACTGTAAACCAGTCTGGTTCTGCTAGTGTAAGTGCTGTGGCTGCTACTGACCCAATTCAGAAGTCTCCTGTGATCTGGTTCATTCTGCAGTACAGCTGCCCAAATATTTACTGGGGCAAAAGGCAGGATGTGGACTCGACACGCGTTAGCTACTCTCTTGTAGTTAGAGTGTGCCTGCCCCTGTCTTGTGGCATTTTGTATTTACCATGGGTTACAGGCAGTTGGCACAGGGTGGCTAAAATGCTGTAAATCAGAACACTAGTAATTTGTTGAGGTATCCATACCCTCCGGAGGTATTAATGGCAACACAAAAAGGTTAGTGGGCGTCTGTGTTCATCCTGCAGTTAATACTGGTGCAGCGTAGTTGGGTGTGTGTGGCTTGATCATAGCCTTGGAAATCTATTGGAAACTTGCCTGTGTAGACAAGCCCAACAGGATGATTCCCTGTGTCTGATGTGTTTGGATGTTACTATAAATACACTGTTAGAAAAATTTGTGAAAAGTATGTATCATTAAAACCAGAGCTAAAAGATCTTAATGAGAAGGTTTAGCTGATTTCCATATCCAAATAGTTAATCGCTAACTCTGCATTTCCTAAATAAAGGAGTGGGAGAGATCAGAAAAATAATCTGAAGTAGGGAGAACAGTCACAGACAAACATGTTTAACAATAACCTGTAGGAGATTCCTGGCAGTCTCTCACTGGCAATTAAATAGTGATTTGGCTAGAATCCTTATGAGAAATCCCTATGTTGCCAACTGTGTTCTTATACAGTACGGACTGCTGCTACAGAGTGAGATGGTCTGACTTGCTGCAGCAGTTATTAGGGTGGAACAGAAAATTTTGCTAAACAAGTTTAGAGATACATGAGGAACTGAAGGGAGAGAAGGTGCGCCCCTCTCTTCTGTGTGCACATAGGTATTTGTGGATTTTTAAATATGTATTTTATGCCTTCCCTATGTGAAAGTTCTCCTAAGAATCTGCTAATGTTTCTAGCTTAGAAATGAGAACCAGAGTGACGTGATGTCTTTGTTTTTTCTGGTGCATCTCCTGGGAGTCTAGATGATATGCATGATAAATCTTTCACCTTGGCAGAAACGGAGGGAAGTGCTTAATATTTAACCAAGGTTGTCTTTTACTTGAACATCTATTGATAGAGGACTGCAGTTGCAAATATGTAAAACTGTGTTTGTTTTTGCTAAGAGGAGTGCTTGGGAGGAGAAAGGGGATAGCCCTTCCCTAAGGATAGACTTCAACTGCAACAGAAGACAAGAGATTGTTTTAAAAATCGATCAAATTAAGCCCAGGTTATGCTGAAATAGTTTAATACTTGCTTAAATAGGACCATATTTAAGCACAGTAGTTAAAACAGTGGCTTTTGATTCGGTGTGGTTAAATTGTGCAAGTTGCTGTGTCCATGCACTCATCCTCTCAAGTTCTTGTGCCAGACTCTGTGATTTTCCCATCAGGAGCTGCGCATCAGGTTTGTGTCATGTTATCTCGTGTTTACTGAAGGAAATGGTCTACTAACCAGTAAACTGAATTCACTGACTCCCAGTCATGCATGCTTTTTGCTAAGGAAAGAGTAATTTTTTAGTATCTCTAGATTCCTCTAGGTTAGATGAGGACCACATCTCCAGAATTACATTTAGTTACATTTACACCTTTGGGAAAAAACTCCCGTTACTGATAGCAGACTAGCAGAAACATCCTGCCCGACCTGCTTTCTGTCCTTCTCAGAAACTTAGCAGAGCTTTTCAAGAGAAAATGTAGAAGTTAAAAAGACATAGCACAAACTTTTTTTTTCTTTTTTTGTGAGCCTTTAATAGATCTGAGGTGCATCTATTGTACAAACCCAGTGTGTTGCAGGTAGGGGAAGAGATGTGTGTCACAATTTCTTATACTCTTTGTATTTGTTACCAGTTTCAAACTAGTTGTACTTATCTTAATGAGGTGACTATTTGTTAATCGTTATTATAATATTCTCTCTCGCTGGGCTCGTACAATATATAAGCAATCTGTAGAAATAAGCCTGCTGCAAGAATGCTCCAGTCTTGCAGATAAAAAAGATCCACTACACCTTGGAAAACCCAAACAAACAAGAAAACAAATACTGTTTTTTCATGGCTTTTAAATTTTTTGTTATAAAAAATAATATGAACAGGATACTTTCAGTAGAATTGGGGTATGTATGGGCTAAAGAGCTGGAGATTTCACAGGAAATGAGTGGGCACATGCAGCTTTCAAATGCTTACGCTGTTGGGCTGAAATCCATAAGCTAGAACTGCTTCTGAGTATCTAGTCTTGACGATTAACGCGTAGGCTTTCCACCATCACTTGCAAAAAAAAGCCTGCTGGGATAACGTACGTGCTGTCACGCTGTGCCTGCCTCTTGCAGATGCGTACAACCCGCAAAGTGTCGGTGTGGCCTGTGGGACTGGTGGGAGGACGACGATACGAGCGCCCGGTTGTGGAAAACGGCAAAGTTGTTGGCTGGTACACTGGCTGGAGAGCTGACAGGCCCTTTGCTATTGACATGGCAGGTAAGTACCACGCCTTGTGGTACGTGAAGGTTTCTCATAGTACCTATTCTTTTTTTTTTTTTTTATGAGTGGGCCAGAATCAGATGTCTTGGTGTAAGCAGCCTTTAAGACTTCTGAAGCGCAGCCGCTGTACGTAGCCTTTCAGCACTAAATATCCTGGAAGTCTTAAGCTTGCACATCTCATCTAATTAGGTTGCTTCTTGGTGATATCTGAACGTACTTTCACTTGGTTTTAATTTTATGCAGCAATTTGGCTTTTATGTTGTATAAATTGTTTGTCTGAAACAAGTTAATTGTAAATTAATTCATCCAATTAATTTTTGCAGAGAGGCCCTGCCTTTCATTGTGTCATCAATCTACTCCAGACAGTATAATAACAGACCCTTCTTAGACCTTATGTTGTAAAATGCTACTTTATAATGAAATTATTCATTTTTTTATTGGTTATTTGGAATGATGGTGATAACGGTAGATGGATATAGTTTGAAACGCTGGGCTTAAGGGAAAAATCACTGACAGCTATAGCCTAGTAGATGAAGGCAGAGAAAGCTTCAGAATGCATCTGATCAATCTTCTGCTGTGAAGTCAGCACACTGCATAGCTCTATCTTGCTGTCAGTCCATGCTTAGACAATCTTTTGTATATATTCACAACTGCCACATGAATCACCACTGTGCAAAAGTCCAATTTGTGACACAGCAGCAGCTGTTTTCCCAGGAAATGATACAATATTGGCACTTAAGCATAGGAAATGATACGATATTTGCACTTAAGCATATTCTGTATTCAGGAAGGAGAGGAAAGGGGAAAAGTAGGAATACAAGGGCAAGAACAGGGTAGCAATAGCCAGCCATTTTCTTTTTTTCTGAAACTCTTATGTTTTGGGAGTGGGAAAGGCCAGGGCTTTCTCATCTCAATAGAGTATTTTTACATGGATGGAAATGTTTGAAAAATGCATACAGTATTTACAGTACAACTGGTTAAAAAGAGTACAGAAGAACTAATAGTTGTTAACATCTCAAAGACAGAAACATCAACAGGTGAGTTTTTCTGCACTGAAGAAGAATTTCAAGTTAATAGCATCACCTGCTATGAAAATAAATATTTGAGTGTCTAGGAAGAGGCATTCCTCAGGGGAGAACTAGGTATGTCAATCCCTAAACCCATGCAACCCAGCTGTGCATTTTAACAGCCTCTGCCTGTGGATTTATAGATACATATTGATGCTGCCCTATAGAAGTGGTTATTTATGGGCATTTTAAAGATGATAGCATGGTTCATAATTCATTAGCAGTGGGCAAAAAGCCATTACACAACATTGACTGAGGGACTCTAACCCAGACATGAAGAGAAACACCGAAAGTTCTTAAGTTGTTGTTTACGCTTTGCAGTTACTGGATGAAACACTGGCATGAGGGAAAAGCAGCTCCATTAGGAACATTATCTGCTCGTACTTTTACCTAAGTCACAGAAGGGAAAGTTATAGAGACAAAGAAACAAGGGTTGCAAGTATACGAAGTTGTTGCAGATCCACAAACAAGGAGTTACTACTTTTGTGAGAGAACTTTTATTAGTCTTCAAAAAATAACTGAAGAAATTAAATTATGTTTTTAATTTCAGCAAGGAGGGAAGTGGATGCTGTGTAGGCTGGTAAAAAATTATGTTAAGCTTGCATCTTCATTGCCCTCAGGAATAAGGTGGAAGGGCACTGACAAACCGAACAGAACCTGTAAATCCAGAACTGCATAGGTGTCTGGACAGGTGCAGTCTACAGGATGCATGTTAATGCTCCAATTTCAACCCTCGCTCCCCCAGCCCCCCAACATACCTGTGGGGACTTGAAGGACTTGCTAACAAACCTGAGTCCATGATGTAGTACATCACTGGCAGTCCTTCTTCTGCTGGCACCAAATGGATAAGCAACTGAGGTTGTACAATATAGTGCACATAGGAACATCGAGGATCTCTTTTGAAAATACTACCATGAAAATAATTTGTGTATATATTAAACTGCCCAGCTGTCCACAGCTGTTTTAACGTTCCGATTCCCAAAGCACTGGTAAGGAGGCTCCCTTCGGTTTACAGAACTATCTTTGTGTAGCGATTTTTCACAAGAATTTGATCATGAGGCTGGGTGTGAAAAGAATAGCTATTTAAAAGGTTTGGGACCACTGATTTAACTTGTGGCTGTTCAGAGGAAGTGCATCCTTGCTTTTAAGCACATAAACTTCTTGTTCTAGACTTCACGACACAGGCCAGATTCAAATCTACTGCAAGTGGAGACAGGTCCTGCTGCTTTCATTGGCATCAGCTCAAAGACCCTAGCTGGCCAGCTTCCTGAGGCTGTTCTTTGAAATGTACTCACACACACTTTGAAATGAAATGAAAACACACTAGATCAGTTCAGTAAACATTGGTTATGTCTTTCGAGAAGTTTGTGCTTGACACTGCCATTCTCCAATGCTAAGTTGCATTCAGAAAGTAGAGTAGCTGTTTCCTGTGTTGCTTCTTCTCTGGCAGCCAACACACCATATGAATTAGTTCAGGTGTTTTTAAAGTTCTGCGTCAGTGTTAACTGTAGGTGGGTTCTAGAGTCTGACACAGACTTTTCTTACCCTCAGGGAAGGAAAGGGAGAGAGAATTGGGTGCTGTAAGCAAAAGGTGACATCGATTCTGAGGTAGGCACTGTGGTGTTTGTTTTAGACCTTATTTAAAATCTTTCTTAAGTGATGCTGTTAGTGGTTTACATTTGGCTTGTTCCCAGTGCCAGAGTTTTTAACCACCATGAGAACAAGTTAGATTGTGATTCTCCTACTGTCAAGATTGTTCAAAGAAAACAGATGCATGGTGTAAGTTGGCATTCCAGGAGCTGGTTACTTCAGCTGTAGAGATTAATCTATGCCTGTGAATCACTGGGCAAGCAGATTTTGGACTTGTGGTCCAGAGCTCATCCACTGTGCCCTAAGTCCCTCTGCTAGGGCCTGAGCAACCTTTTTTTTTTTTTTTAATTTTGCCATAGTATGAGGTCTTTAGCACATCTCACCTTTCTTATGGCCTGAGGAAAAAAGCTAGTCTATTAATGACCCTGCAAAACATCACGTATTTTGTATCAATCTAAAAGAGCCACTGCTGGAAGTCAGAAGTACGAAAGATTTTAAGTGAGTGGCTATGGCAGACACCAAACTCAAAAAACACCCAAACCACCCCTCCAATCGAAGGGTAACTACCATTTTTAAATGTTGAGTTTAAAACAGACAGCCTCTTTCATGGTGAATTAACCGTCAGCAGATGCCTTTACTATTAACTGCAAAACCTCCTGCTTGAGCACCCTCTGCCTTACTGCAACCCAAACAGTATGCCACAGGGAGAAGACACTCGTAAGAAGCCGACCTCAAACCACAGCATGTTCAAGGTAGTACCTTGAACTGTGTGGGAGCCAGTATATCTGTTTCAGCATCAGCACTGAGCATTAGCATTTATACACCCTGGAAATGATAAACATTCTCAGTTTCGAGCTTGCCTTCAGCTACTATCCTACCTAGAGCATTCAGGAAGCGAAGGCATTAATCATGGCAACAAAATCTTTAAAGGCCGTCTCAGTCTAACCGGATGAAGAAAAATGGTCCTGCCTTTTAACCGAAGCCATTGATCTAACGCAAGTCAAGGTGTGAATTAACAGAAAACGACTTCCACAGAAAGAAGCACAGATGTAATCTTCACTGTGTCTCCCAGGTATCTTGTCCTCCAACAAATGAATTCTTATCTAGGTGGCTCTTCAGCCAAATAGGTTTAATTTACAGCCTTGCATTAAACACAAGAACACCAAAACACCTCTTCATGCTCTGGCTATGGAATTGTCCTGTGATCTTAAGCCCAATATGACCTTGTAGGAATTATGATAAAGTAAAAGAATTGTATGTGCATAGCACTCTTCAGTTATGCTACATTGGAGACAGTAATCCTAGATTAATCCCTGTTTTGGGGATAGAATTCAAAATAACAATGTCTTTTCATCTATTACCACAGGATCATTATCTACTGAGAGAAATAACTAGTGCCAGTCTGGTCAAAACCTGAGCCATCTCCTCTCTTTTTGATGCCAAAATGATACGTCTGTCATAAAAAGTCAACTGAAAGTCATCACTAGAAAATGGCTTTCCCTCAAGTCCATCCGAAGTCTATCTACATAAATGCAAAATGTCATACATGTGAAATCAAAGCCGTTACAAAGCAGAGCTGAAGAACTAGAGAGCCAGGAGATAAGTCTCCTTGAATTACTTTATCTTTTCAAGTTGCAGCTTTATCGGATTCTTTTAAGAAACAAAAGACTGCGTGACCACTGATCAAATAAACTAACCTCAGGCCACAGGCCAGTCGGTGCACAGTAGTCTGAGTCCTTGCCACATACAATGCTCAGTTTAATAGTCTGACTTTTATTTGCTGCCTGAAAACATGGGGGATTTTTGATGGCACCCTAAAATGGTGGTTTGCAATAGCATGGTAGCAAGAGCACGTGATACATGCCGGGGGGGATGGCACATCTGAAGATCTGAGCTTAGGAACAATTCATCCTCAGAACCGAATCCAATTTTCTCAACAGAACCTAGGAGAAATTAACATATGGATAAGTATGGATTATGGGGGCCAGGGAGCCAAGCCATGACACGCAGACACGCAGTAGAAAATCTGTGTGTCTATTCTGCTTAGAACGGATTCCTTTTCCACTCTAAAAACTAGGACACTACACTAAATTTGGTGTTTACTTCATCTTCTCCTTCATGGATGACCAGCTTAAGTCTTAAAAATTAGATCTTAAATCTTCTAAAAAGAAACAGCAGCTCACAGCTGATCAAGGCTCCAACAATGCCTTCCCTTGCAAAGCAAAGCAAACATTATTTTTTTTTGTGCCCAAAACATCAACCACACTGAAGCCCAGTTGCAACAAAAATTTATATTGTTTTTCTAATTGAGAGGGGGGAAAAAAACCCCACAAAAGCCCTAACCAAAAATACAGAACTGAACAAGGCAATTTGTCCATCAGTGCTAAGTTTACAGTTGTCTTCCACGGTGCAGAAAGCTGGCTTTATGCGCTGCAGCTGTCTCTTGCTGAGGGAGCTCAAACGCTCAACCTTGGCTCTCCACAAATGCTGACACTTGGCTCCAAACAGCACTGGGACGGAGCCCACTTCGTGCTCCCTCACCGTCAGGCTACAAGACGTAGGAAGCAAGAAAGGCCTGTAGCCTGCTGAAGGCAAATCCCTACTTGGGAAGTCCAAACTGCTGTTCTTTTCCTTGGTTCCACTTACCTAAACCCAGGAGCTGCAGCAGCTTCTTGTAGCTTACTTCTTGCAAGCTTACTTCCTTGCATGTTCTTCTTTAAAAGCTCTTATAAAAGCCACAGATACTTTCAAGGAAAATACAGTAGCAAGATAATTCCAGTAAAAAAGGGGACAGGTTTATATTTCATTAGAGAAAGTTATACTCCTCCTTAGATTGAGAAAGTTTTAATACTGGCTTTAGAATTTAATGTTCTTCCAATTTTCCAGAACAGATGCCAAAACTGTTACTACTTCTGTCATAAAGGGGCAGCTGGAACCACTCTGAACTGACAAAAAAGGGATTTCTTTGGTAGGCTTGGCAATTAGACATAAGGAGTTACAAATGTGATTTTTCTTTACATCGGTTGGGTTTTGAGTCCCATTTAAAGAAGCATACGTGCGGCTGAACCTTGCTGAATGAAAACTGGACAGATCTGTAAGTAATGGCGAACTGAGAGATTCATGGGAGCGGCTTCGGGGAGGGCCAGTTTGTTCCAACCAGTGTTTTCTGAGTTTCTAACCTCCCTGGGAGGGGCCCAATGCCAACACGAGAGGAACGCACCGCAGGGAGAGGCACGTGCGCTGCTGCACTGGTCCTCCCGGTCGTGCTGTGCAACGCACAGACCAGCCACAGCCGGTCTTGCAGACCACTGTGGATGAAGATGACTCTCAAGCCCACAACAACTACACGGTGCACAAGGCAAAACATTCATGTGACTTGTCTTTCATCAACAACAATAATGTTAAAACTCTCTAAAGGCTAAAAATTTCTAAAGACCACAGTTGTTTTAAGCAACGTATTTTAACCTTTTTTCCGATTCTCACCTTTAAACCTAGAAGTGTTTGTACAGTATAAATTTTGTACATTTACTTTAAATTTAGGTTTACTTCTTAATTAGAAGCAGAAAGGAAGCATAATCTGAGATCTTAGCAGTACCTGACACTTCAGGCAAAAAAGCATATATTCTCTACGTGACAGGAAATTGGTTAAACACATTGAAAATACGGTGCAATTAAAAAAATCTGATTGTACCTTCAGGGCAAAACAAAACAATGTAGGAGGTACAACCCTACCAACTATTTTCCCTCCATATAATCAAATTTTTACACTTTTAAAAAGAACATGGGAGACTTCTAAGGCTTAAGTGTAACCTGCACAAAAATGTAAAGCCTAAAGGATTTTCCTAACATTTCCCCCCTCTGCTCTCTCCAAGGATTTGCTGTGAGTCTTCAAGTGATTCTGTCACATCCAAAAGCTGTATTCAAGCGTCGTGGCTCTCAACCAGGAATGCAAGAATCTGATTTCCTGAAACAGATAACGACTGTGGAGGAACTGGAGCCAAAAGCAAACAACTGCACAAAGGTACTGATTTCTACACTCACTAAAAAGCCTTTGTATCATTTCTGTAGATGACTGTACTAATACAAACGTTATTTTATAGGTTCTTGTATGGCACACACGAACAGAAAAAGTAAATCTAGCTAATGAGCCAAAATACCATCTGGACACAGTCAATATCGAGGTATGATGTGGAGACAGAGTTACAGAGGAAGGACAGTACAATGGATGTGTCAGAAGGTGTTCGAACTCAGCCAGCTAAAATAGCCTACTTCTGTGTGAGACCACCTTTTAATAGTCATCTGATGGACTTCTGTGGAAACAAAAGGAAGTTGTCAGATACTCTAATACGCAAATCAAGTGGGTGTGCTTTGTTCTAACTTGTTTGCATGCATTTCTGACCTCTCGTCTTAATAGACTGATACTTACCTTTGTTTTAAGGCTGTTTCCACCTAGTCAAAAAAAAAAACCAACAAACAAACATGGCTGCAATGGAGTGTTTTCAAAATCATCATTTATGTATATACTTTTTGTATTTATCCAGCTTAATGGTATAATTATAAACTGATTTTAAATCATGAACTGTTGATCTAAATATTTGCATAAATGGAACCTCCACATCGAACATGTTTTCTTTCATTAAAAATAGACTTCTTGAAGAAATAGTGGTCAAATAGGTCACAGAATAATGAAATAAAAACCCGCAATCGTTTATGGATTTATCCTTTTAATATAGGGAAATAACATTTTATCATTACGAGGCACCATAAAATGTAAACACAATCACTGTCATAAACCTGGATATCTCTGCAAGGAAAAATATATCTGTTCACACCGAGTCACCTTGTATGCATATTGTGCCACCAGTTCTCAGCACTAATACTGTGTATGTGCCTCGTGAGCCAGATTGGATACTTCATCACAGGAAACTCAAATGGATCAAACACTCATTTTTAAAAGAATAAACTATCGATTTGCAGAAGTACAGCAACATCCAGGTTTATCTTTCTTTCAATAACCATATTCCCTGTTATGCACACCATAATAACATCACAGTGAAATGTATGATGAAACAAAATTTGTCTGATACACTAGAAAACATTGCTCAGTGATACATTTACATTCTATTTATATATGATTAAACATTTGTTCATACAGTACCTTCTACAGGATTACTGGGTAATTTTGGGGGGTCAGGGTTCATATTTTTGGATATTACTAACATGATAGCTACATCCCTTATATGCAAACATTTGATCTAGAATTTCCAGGGGAAAAAAATCAGTATGTGGTTAAGCAGCTTCTTAAATATACGGTCTATGAAATCATGTGTTGTATGAAAACGCTGCCAATGATGTATAAATGGATTCTTGATCTGCTTTTCACTACATCAAGTTTAAATCAATATAGACCACAACACGGTCAGTCAGTTATATTCTTAATCTGAACAGCTGGGGAAAAAGAAAAAGAATATGTACATGGAAGGAACAGCAAAAGTAAATGCGTTTGAACAAGGAATGTCAGGTGGCTGTTCTGGGAGAGGCTGCTATTGCAACTTTCATTTCCACAGTTGTGTGCTGAGAGTCTGACCAGACGAGCTTCCAGTCCATCCTGCCGCTGTGCTGGGGGGCTGCCCAAAGCCCATCACGTTGCTGGAACTGCTGAGATTCATCCCAGCCATTTGCTGATTCATCTGTGAAGCACAGACAGGAGCCTGGTTAGCATTGGTGCTGAAACACAACACGCTCCTCGCCAAAAAGCAGTCACGCCGCCAAGCAGCAACCCAGTTGAAGTACGTTTCCCTAAAATTACTATTTCTTAGTAAATCAAAATATCAACTCAATGTAAGTTTCAAAGCATTTTTCAAGACAGCAGCTTTGCTGGAACCGGTTTCTTTTCAAGTCATCGCTGTTACGCATCAGCCGACTGGCTGCAGCACTGGGCGCCTGCGCCAAGTCTGTGCCAACGCTCCACGAGCGGATTTACAGAGCGTATGCGACAACAGAGCCTGATGTGCCTCCTGTGGCAAGAGCTTCCTTTCAAGTGTCAACGCTGACCAATACAATTGTGGCCACTGCGACAGAGAAACACCAAAGCAAGTAACTGAGCCTTGACTACGTTTGCAACTCCAGGTGTTTCAGCAATGTTTATTTGGAGACCTCAAAATCTCGAACACACAAGTTTTTATAGAAATTGTCTGTTTAGGTGGCAATCAACAAAGAACGAGGCAGATTTATAAACTGCAGCGTTAACCAAGTCTAACCGCTTTTGCTAAAGAATCTAATCAAGAGATTACGTCTTAAAAACCAAGTGAAATAATTCACATGAAATTAAAGACAACATCTAGTTAAAGGCGGGAAAGAGTCCAAAATTCAGCACATTCACTTCAGGGATGGTGCAAAAATATTTCTACTCTCTACAAATATTATCTGGTCACTGTAATATTCAGGGCTCGATGTAAAAGTATCCTTCAGATTACTCTCCCTTGCCTTCCAAAAAATAAATACTTGTTGACAAGCCAAAAACCTAGCTGTACAGACAGAGTAAAGATGTCCCTTCTCGTAAGCTGGAGAGCAGAAGAGCATTTGGAGCAATTAATATTCACAGCTGATGAATAGGGATGTCAGATAAGCAACATTAGATCCAAGCTAGAGCCAGCATTAGTATCATGGTTTAGCCTGCCCAGCAACTAAATGCCACACAGAAACTAAACTCTGTCACAGTCGAAACCAGGACAATTAGGTAAAAATCGGTTCATGTAAACATGAGCAAACAGTACCAGGTTCCAAAATGAAACTGAAGCACTGATGGAAAAAAAAAATTGTTAAATAAATTGCAAACTAACATTTCAGGGTAGAATTCAGTACTGTGTGCTTTCACATGCTTATCCGCAAAAACAACCCATCACTGAATGTGAAAATTAAAAAAAAGCTGATGAAAACATGCTTTACCTAGTCGTTAATCCCTTCCAGAGTCGAACTCTTAAGTAGTAGACTACGTATATAAAGCGTGCTACTCTGGTATGTAAAGCAAGCTCTCTCCCTTTCAGCTGGAGCCAGAGATTAGGTCACAGTTCCCCTACAAACCGTGGAACATCAGCACACTGACATCATCTGATGTGCAAATAGTACAGAAACACATTAAGGGCCTGTTCTATAAGCCAACTTTTAATATATATTTGATAAGCAGCATGATTTTCATTTCAAAGCTGATATGGGTCTTTTTAGAGTTAAGACACCTAGAAAAAGACTGTTAACAGTAAATCCACAGACTTTTTTGGTTTGACATGTGAAATTCTCACCTGTACTTTCAAATAGGGGCTGGTTTATCCACGTAAGAAATGCTGCACACCTTCGTAAACGTTCACACCACAGGACTGAGTAAAAACTAATACGATCCAGCCTAAATAAGTCACTGAGGTTCACTTGCTGTGGAATTATTAAATTGCTCTTATAATTTAAAGAACAATGTGAAAAAAAAACAGTTGCTATGATCCCTACTGAACTCCAAGAGAATCACATAGGTTTGTGTGTGTCCCCACAATAACGTCTAAAACACCTGATTTCAAGATGTTTCATTGGGAAATGTACAAATATAGCACTAAGTGCACACTAACACTTTTAAAGAACCTTTTAAACGTGTTTAAGAGATAAAAGGATCGCACGGATATACTACAGATAAATAATAGATTAGCCTAAGCAAACCATCTACAGAAGAATGTTGGAGTGCAAAGCGCTGCACATTCCACTGAAATTTATCCAGAAGTCTGTAAGTGAAAGTATCAATTGTTAATGGCTATCCTCAAGCAATCAAATTCTGCTATTAGTTATAGGGCTGTGTTTACATTTCAGTATTTTGTAACTACAGCTAAGCCAGCTTTTTACCTGGCTGGTTCAGGTGCCGGGACGAGAGCAGCGACAGAGGCAGAGAACTGAGTGTCATAGCAAAATTGCCAATAAATTGGCAAAATTTATTCTCTGCTTATATGTTATCTTTAATTATTCACAGATTTTTTTTTTTTGCCACGTGCCTCTGAGCAGTTCATAGTCCAGTGGTCTGTAACTTGGCTACACTGCAACTTTCCTCCTACAGCCAAACGTTTTGTGTCTGCAAAGAAGCATCTTTTCTAAAGCAGCCTGGTCTGGGAAGAGCAAGTCTTTACCTGAGGGAGGTTCCATTGAGCTTGTTGGTTTTGTTGCAATCCATACTTATTTTGTGGCGTGACCATCTGTCCCACCATTCCTCCTTGAGGTCCAACGACATTTTGAGGAAGTCCCATCACACCAGTTTGTGCAGTACCAGTAAATCCATTGGGCATTCCCATTCCTACCATCACGCCTGTGCTCTGTCCCATGACCGGCACCGATTGTCCCATCATGTTCCCCATCATCCCAGTTGCTGCAGGCACAGGAACTCCCATGGCTGGAAAGCCTTGAAAATGAGTTGATGGTTGTGTGGTAAATGGCATTGAAGACGACCCCATGAACATACCTGTACCAGAGAAGGGAAGATTTCAGCAAAAGCGTTTTGTGATTTTCTCCCTCGTCCCCACAAGCCAGCAGTGCACCAGAATAATTTTAAATAACTTTCTCCAGTGGGACGTCAGTGCTGTTAATTTAGTTTCTGGTAAAAGTAAGAAATCGCTTAAAACCTCTCAGAGGAAAGGGACTCACCATCAGAGGTTAACTGCCAACAAGAGTTTGGCAAATCCCTGTGGTGAACCAGCATCTCTGAATCGCTGTGTTGGAGGTCTTTGTTTCCAGACAAACGCAGCTAAATTCAAGATACAACAGCCAGTACTGACGCTGGCAGCCTGCTGTTTGCACAGCGGAGACTCGGACCTTCACCGATGAATCAGATGGCAGAAGCTGAATTCCCAGATCTTTCAGTAAATTTTATTCTTGATAATTTGAACGACTAAAAATAAATTAAAATCACAAACTTTTTTCCCCTTGGCTTCTCTATTACATTTTGGTGATTTTCTCATTTTTCTAAATGGTAGAAATAAAAATCTTCATTTGACTATGGGCGGCAGGGTACCCAACCATAGTTCTGTACTTGTAGGAGGCGACTATTCTAGGTAAAACTTAAAATAAGACTGCATAGAAACCTTCATAAAACCATTTACCCGGAGCGCTTTGCTGCTGCATGGTTCCTGTGCCATACAGCGATAGGATGGAGTCTTTGGAGAGTTGTTTCTTTGCCGACTCTTCGGATTTTGTTGTTTGCTCAGTGAACAGATCGAGATCCCCGGACGCCGCAGACAAGGTGGCAGCTGCTGGTTTAGTGGAAGTGCTCTGGGATAGAAAGGTCAAGACAGACCACTGAATGAAACCGGCAAAAGATGTTACGTTAAATATTTACTGCGCATCCTCGCTCCTGAACCGAACAAAACCCAGTTCGTTTACAGAAATTAACGTTAAGTAAATGAGGATTTTAAAATACGTGGTATGACCAAAGACAAAAATCAGTACGTATGATGTGGAAAGACCACCAGAGCAGACAGAAGTTAGAAAACATGCAAAACTAAAACCCCAACCAGCTCCAGGGCGTACACATACAGATTATTCATTCCTGTTGTTGCTCCCACGGTTTTTACCGGTAAGAAGCATAAATCACGAGCTGTAGTTAGATTATGAAAAATAATTAGGAAATCAATAAGGAGATTACAATTCACATCTCATTAATCCTCTCATACGCAGAATAGATTAGAGAAGAGCTAAAACAAAAGATTAAGTGCTTTGGAATCTATTACTACAACTAAGACGAAGAGTATTTTTGGAGAAAAGGCAAAAGTAAAATTTCAGTTGATCTACTTAAAGTAATAACATTTCTAAAACACAATTCTTTGTAATTGGCTTAGAGTTCTTTAAGCGCATTTCATTTATTGAAAAAGCCTAATTATCTAAAACTTACCTTTGTCTATGACTGAAAAACTAAAATATGTGCAGGATCTCGGGCTTTCTATTGCTCTTGCACAAAATGTTTTGGAAACAAATGACATCCAGGTGTGTCTCGGTGCTGTGGTTTTGCTGCTCGCACACATGCAGTTCCGCCTGGGGGCTCGCTTAGGTGTGTGTATTAGCCCATACACGGCATTCTCCTTATATTTCATAAAACACACAGCTCATCCCGTGACCAGTGGGAACTTTTAACGCAACTTAACTGTATATGCCTTGAAAAAGAGCCAGGATTGCAATGCATAGCTAAGTTATGGCCTTATTTTAGTCGAGCTAAATGATCCCCAACTGCTTAGCATACACCTGCCTAATCACAGAATGTTAGGGAAGGATCCAGAATCCACCTCAAAGGACCATCTAGTCCAATCCCCCTGCCAGAGCAGAACCACCTAGATCAGATCACACAAGAACACATCCAGGCGGGTTTTGAACATCTCCAGAGAAGGAGACTCCACAACCTCTCTGGGCAGCCTGTCCCAGGCTGTTACCCTTACCAGGAAGAAGTTCTTCCTCATGTTTAAGCGGAACCTCCTATGTTCCAGCTTATATCCATTTTCCCTTGTCCTATCATTGGATGCCACTGAGAAGAGCCTGGCTCCATCCTCATGGCAGTCACCCTTTACATATTTATAAACATTAATGAGGTCCCCCCTCAGTCTCCTCCAAGCTAAAGAGAGCCAGCTCCCTCAACCTTTCTTCATAAGGGAGATGCTCCACTCCCTTCATCACCTTTGTGGCCCTGCGCTGGACTCTCTCCAGCAGTTCCTTGTCCTTCTTGAACTGAGGGGCGCAGAACTGGACACAATATTTCAGATGCGGCCTCACCAGGGCAGAGTAGAGGGGGAGAAGAACCTCTCTTGACCTACTAACCACACCCCTTCTAATACACCCCAGGATGCCATTGGACTTCTTGGCCACAAGGGCACATTGCCGGCTCATGGTCATCCCGCTGTCCAACAGGACCCCCGGGTTCCTTTCCTCTGTGCTGCTCCCCAGCAGTTCAGTCCCCAACTTGTACTGGTACATGGGGTTGTTCTTACCCAAATGCAAGACTCTACACTTGCCCTTGTTGTATTTCATTAAATTTCTCCCTGCCCAACTCTCCAGCCTGTCCAGGTCTCTCTGAATGGCAGCACATCCTTCAGGTGTGTCAGCCACTCCTCCCAGTTTAGTGTCATGAGCAAACTTGCTGACCGTGCACTCTATTCCCTCATCCAAGTCATTGATGAATATGTTGAACAATACTGGTCCCTGTACCGGCCCTTGAGGGACTCTGCTGGATACAGGCCTCCAACTGGACTCTGTCCCATTGACCACTACTCTCCGGCTTCTGTCCTTCAACCAGTTCACAATCCACCTCACTACCCGATCATCCAGACCACACTTCCTCAGTTTAGCTGCGAGGATGCTGTGGGAGACTGTGTCAAATACTTTACTGAAGTCAAGATAGACCACATCCACTGCTCTACCATCGTCCACCCACTGGGTGATGTCCTCATAAAAGGCTATCAGGTTTGTCAAGCACGACTTCCCCTCAGTGAAGCCATGTTGACTGTCCCTAATGACCCTTTTATCCTTGATATGCCTAGAGACGGCACCAAGGAGAAGTTGTTCCATTATCTTTCCAGGGATGGAGGTGAGGCTGACCAGTCTATAGTTACCTGGGTCTTCCTTCTTGCCCTTTTTGAAGACCGGAGTGACATTTGCTTTCCTCCACTCCTCAGGCACCTCTCCTGTTCCCCACGATTTAGCAAAGATGATGGTGAGTGACCTGGCAATGACATCTGCCAGCTCCCTCAGCACCCATGAGTGCATCCCATCAGGACCCATGGATTTATGGATGGCCAGGTTGCTTAACTGGTCCCTAGCCAAGTCCTCATCCACCAGGGTAGACTCCTCCTCTATCATGACTTCCTCGGGAGCCTCAGGTTTCCAGGGCTCATCAGGGTAGTCTCCAGCAGTATAGACTGAGGCAAAGAAGGCATTCAGTAACTCTGCCTTCTTCTTATCCTCTGTCACCAGGGCACCCTCCTCATTCACCAGTGGGCCTACATTGCCTCTAGTGTTAGTTTTATCTGCAGCGTATTTGAAGAAGCGCTTTCTGTTGTCCTTGACCTTTCTTGCAAGGTTTAATTTCAAGGAGGTCTTAGCTTTCCTAGTTGCCTCCATACATCCTCTGACAGCAGACCTATATTTCTCCCAAGTGGCCTGCCCCTCCTTCCATGATCTGTACACTCTCTTTTTCCACTTGAGTTTGCTCAACAGTTCCCCATTTAACCATGCAGGTCTCTTGGTGCCCTTTCTTGACTTCCTGCCTGTTGGGATGCACTGGTCTTGTGTTCGGAAGAAGAGGTCCTTGAAGGCTCCCGCAGCACGTGCAGTTTTCAACTCTTTCTTAAACTTAAGGAATATCTTCCTAATGGCACCACCATGAACGGACTGGATCTGCAACCAGGTCTGTCTGTTTATTGTTACTGCACGCCGAAGTTTATCAGCCAGGCAAGCAGCCACCATGACACACACAGATATGGTAGCACACCCATCTTCTTGCTTAAAGCAACAGCCCCCAGACTTCTCCTGGTTTTGCTGGCGGGCTGCTGACCAGGCCCCGAGAACTCCGTGATGGTCACACTGGACTCGTACAAACACTGCAACATAAACATTCACCATTCAGCTTCGGAAACACATGTCTGACTCCTGAATAAGCTCGTGAATAAGGCAGTGCTACAAATTAGGGAAAGAATAACTACAAAACAATTCTGGTACCAGCTAAACTGGCCACAAATCATCAAGAGAAAGGAGTGTAGATTCACATTGTTGATGGGGAAAAATCTCCAAAACTGCTGTGGAAAAGGAAGAGAAAAAGAACAAGAAATGGAAACTCTGGCAACTGAAAACTTGCGTTTATATAACAGCCGATTTGGGCCACGGTCACCAGACCTTAGTAAGTAACACAAGGCAGGGCGGCGGCACTACAGTGGAAAGCAGACAGAAAAAGACCAGGAATTATTCAACTCCTGTGACAGCTTTTCTCTGGCCAATGTACAATTAAACTATCCATTTCTTTCTGTAAATACTAGAAAAGCTACTGCCTCTTGCTTATTACTGACAAAAATGTCTGATTGCAAAGCAAAATCAAAGTCTTTTTTAATGGGTAGTAGGAAGCCCTCTCCATTTGAGACAACTCTTTGTCAGTGTGGCACAACCAATCTTTGAAAATACCAGAGTTGGATTTAATAACACATTCAGGTTAAAGCCCATTCTAAATAACAGTATTTGTGTTACCGTGTATATAGCCAGGAAGCATATGAAGGGGGGCTGGAGCACCTCTCCTCTGAAGACAGACTGAGAGTGTTGGGGCTGTTCAGCCTGGAGAAGAGAAGGCTCAGGAGAAATCTTATTGCAGCCTTCCAGTACCTAAAGTGGGCCTACAAAAAAGCTGGAGAGGGACTTTTTACAAGGGCATGGAGTGAGAAGACAAGGGGCAATGGCTTTAAACTGAAAGAGGGGAGATTTAGACTAGATATATGGAAGAAATTCTTCCCTCTGAGGGAAGGTGAGGCAGTGGAACAGGTTGCCCAGAGAAGTTGTGGATGCCCCATCCCTGGAAGTGTTCAAGACCAGGTTAGATGAGGCTTTGAGCAACCTGGTGTAGTGGAAGGTGTCCCCGTCCACGGCAGGAGGCTTGGAACTAGACAATCTTGAAGGTCCCTTCCAACCCAAACCATTCTATAATTCTAAGTCCCATTACTGAAGTATTCCATACTGACACGGTCCTCCTACTATGGCATCTGTCTAAGACAGCCTCTGTACGACAGCCATGCTCAGCAGACTAGAGGAGTACCAGCAAGCAGTGGAAGGGAGTTAACAGAGGCAGCTTCTCCTCTGCTGGCTGCACTGCAGTAAGGAAGGGTTTTGCTTTTCTCTAGAAGGGAGAAGAGCAGACATGTCTGGTTTAGTTGTTGTTGTTTTTAAACAAATAATAGTATCAGAGAAACCTTTCTCATCTGGGATGAACCACAGTTTGGAGTGTCTCCAGATCTATGAAATACTGTTACTATTGGTGCTTTAATGGAATAAAGCAACACACGACATACGTGTACAGAAGAGAAGGGAGAGCCGAAGGCCTGGTGGACTGATCATCTATTATGTTTATATCACAAGATTAAACATTTATTTAATGTCTCTTCATTCAGTTTGGTTTTGGAAGATTCTTGAGAGGAGCCAAAGCACTGAACAAGCACTCCCTGAAGTTTTCACCAGCTAAATAAATGGAAAGTAATGCAAAATCCATGGCAAGAAAACAGCAGGTGGCATGAGAGCAGCCCTGAGGAAAAGGACTTGGGAGTGCTGGTGGATGAGAAGCTCAACATGAGCTGGCAATGTATGCTTGCAGCCCAGAAAGCCAACCATATCCTGGGCTGCATCAAAAGGAGCGTGGCCAGAAGGTCGAGGGAGGTGATTCCACCCCTCTACTCTGCTCTTGTGAGACCCCACCCGGAATACTGCGTTCAGCTCTGGAGTCCCCAGCACAAGAAGGACATGGAGCTGCTGGAGTGAGTCCAGAGGAGGGCCACAAAGAAGATCTGAGGGCTGGAGCACCTCTGCTATGAAAACAGGCTGAGAGAGTTGGGGCTGTTCAGCCCAGAGAAGAGAAGGCTCCGGGGTGATCTTATAGCAGCCTTCCAGTACCTAAAGGGAGCCTACAGGAAAGCTGGAGAGGGACTTTTTACAAGGGCATGTAGTGATAGGACAAGGGGCAATGGCTTTAAACTGAAAAAGGGGAGATTTAGATTAGATGTAAGGAAGAAATTTTTCACTCTGAGGGTGGTGAGACACTGGCACAGGTTTCCCAGAGAAGTTGTGGATGCCCCATCCCTGGAAGTGTTCAAGGCCAGGTTGGATGAGGCTTTGGGCAACCTGGTGTAGTGGAGGGTTTCCCTGCCCATGGCAGGGGGGTTGGAACTAGATGATCTTTGAGGGCCCTTCCAACTCTAACCAAAAAAAACCCAAAACCAAAAAACACAACAAACCACAACACTGACATGATTTTCACACATCTAACATTCTCATGCTACCCAAGGCCCCTGCAAAAACACACCTGGCACACACATAATAGTTTGTCTTTAAGAAAAGCTACACGCAGCACTCTCACACAGTCATTACTCCAAAACTAAATGCTCGTCAAGTGTTTGGGGAATAGACTGCTGGGCGGTTTCGTGATGCTACTGTAAGAGAATTTTTCAGAACTACTGGAAGTCATCTCCAATATGCTTCATGCTTAAACATACATAATTTTTGTCATCGATAGCTATGTATTACCTGTAAAAGGCAATACCTATCCGAAGGAAGTTTTCACTGTGAAATACTGGTCAGATGTGTCAGGACCACAAATCTGGTAGCTGAATCCATCACTTCACACTTTCCATCTGACTACACAAACAGCACATGGCTGACAAGGAGCTTAGATTAATACACAAGACTAAAAATAAGTATCTTCAGTTTGGCTTTCAATTTCTCAAAGACTGCAAAACAGCAGATAAAGATCACAACATCCCTAACATTTCAAGTTGGTCTGACAGCTGTAGCAGTCCAGATGGCTTTTGTCCATTGCCTGTGGTCTGTCACGGGGCACCACTGGCTCCATCCTCTTTGCACCCTCCCATCAGGTATTTATACACATTGATGAGATCCCCCTGAGACTTCTCTTCTCCAGGCTGAACAGGGCCAGGTCTCTCAGCCCTTCCTCCTAGAAGAGATGCTCCAGTCTCTTCCTCATCTTGGTGGCTCTTTGTATGTCCGTGTCTCTGTTGTACTGGGGAGCCCAGAACTGGACACAGCACCTCAGGGATCGAGGTGAGGCTGACTGACCTGTAGTTCTTTCGGTCCTCCTTCTGGTCCTTCCTGAAGACAGGATTGACATTTGCTTTCCTCCAGTCTTCAGGCACCTCTTCCAATCACCACACTCCTTCAAAGATTATCAAGAGTAGCCTCATAAAGACATTAACTAGCTCCCTCCGCACTTGTGGGTGCATCTCATCGGGGCCATAATCTACGTCATTTGCTTCAGTATTTCCTGATCTGATCCTCTTCCACCAAGGGTACGTCTTCCTTGCTCCAGCCTTTCCTCCTAGTCTCTGGGGCCTGGGATTCCTGAAGGCTGGTCTTGCTTGTACAGTCAGAGGCAAAGAAGGCTTTCAGTACCTCAGCCTTCTACATTCACATGTCCTATTGTCACCAGGACCACTGCCCCTTTCAGCAACAGGCCCACATTTTCCCTACTCTTCCTTTTGTCGCCTATGCACTTATAAGTCCTTCTGTTGCCTTTGACATCCCAGCCAGCTTTGGCTTTCCTAACTCCATCCCTGCATGCTCAGATAGTGTCTCTGTATTCCTTCCAGGTTACCTCTCCCTGCTTCCACCTTCTGTATGCTTCCTTTTTGTGTTGGAGTTTGGTAGGAGCCTCTTGCTCATCCATGCAGGCCTCCTGGCATCTTTTGCCTGACTTCCTACCTGTTGAGATGGACTGCTCTTGAGTTTGGAGGAGGTGATTCTTGAGTATCCATCAGCTTTCTTGGGTCCCTCTTCCCTCCAGGGCTGTATCACATCAAACTGTTTCAAGCAGATCCCTGAAGAGGCCAAAGTCTGTTGCCCTGAATGCCAGGGTCACGATCTTGCTGTTTGCTCTGCTCCCTTCTCTCAGGATCCTCAACTCCACCATCTCATGGTCACTGCAGCTACCTTCAACCTTCACATCCTCAATGAGCCCTTTCTTGTTTGCAGGTATGAGGTCGAGCAGAGCACTCCTCTTTGTTGGCTCCTTTATTACTTCGGTCAGGAAATTGTCATTGATGCTCTTTAGGAGCTTCCTGGATTGCTTTTGTCCTGCTGTTTTGTACTTCCAACAGATACTGGGGTGGGCTGAAGTCCTCCATGTGGACCAGGGCCTGCAAGTGTGGGGCTGCTCCTGGCTGTCTGTAGGCGGCCTCAGCCACTTGCTCTTCCTGGTTAGGCAGCCTACAGCAGACAGCCAACACAATGTCACCCATACCTGTCTGCTCTGAAGTCCCTACCCATAAGCGCTCAGCTGGCTCATCATCTATTCTCAGGCAGAGCTCCATGTGTTTCAGCGGTTCTCTCACATCAAGGACAACTCGACCTCCTTGTCTTCCCAGCTTGTCCTTCCTGAAGAGCTTGTGTCCCTCCACTGCAGGACTCCAGTCATGGGAGCCACCCCACCACGCCTGCACAATCCCAACAAAATCGTAACTCTGCCACAGCACACAGATGTCCAATTTCTCGTGCTGATTCCCCATGCTGCGTGCAGAAGTGCACAGACACTTCAGTGCACCTGTACAAATGCTCCAGCATGCTGACTTCCCCAGGGGGGTCTGGTGGCTCTTTTGATAATGGTGCCTTATAGGCACTTCCTTGCTTCCATGCAAAGCAAATGGAAGCATGCAAATGCTTGAGGTGACACCATTTAAGACCTGCTTTCCTTTTTGTTCACATCACTGCAGGTTCTTTGCTTGTTGACCCTGTCCATCACTTCCTTACAGGGCTGCTGGCAACTTCCTCACTGCCCCTAGTTTAAAGCCCTCCTTACCAGGCCACCTATCCTGCTTTGCCCTGCTTGGTGAGGTGGATCCCATTTCTTGCAAGCAGATGCTGATCCTCAAACAGGATCCCACAGTCAGAGAAACTAAAACCCTCTTGCCATCGCCAGTTCTGCAATCAATTGTTGACAAGCAGCATCAGTGCTCTCCTCTTTGCACTGTTTCCCTTCACCAGCATGATTGAGGAGCACACCACCTGGGTCCCTGTACCCCTCACTAACCAGCCCCAGAGCTCAGTAGTCAGCTCTTCCCTCCAGATCATCCCTGGCAGTGCCCACCTGCAAGAACAGCAAGAAGTAATACAAGTCTGGACAAGCTTCAGCACTTCCTTCACAATATCCCAGATCCAAGCCCCCTGCAGGCAGCAAAATTCTCTAGACAACCAATCAGGTCAGCAGATGGGTGCCTCTGTCCACCACAGCAGGGAGCTGCCCATTGCTATCACTTGCCGCTTCATCCTGGTGGCCTTGCATGGCTCAAGCATCAGTTGCCTCAGATGCTTCATTTGAAGCCACCTCTTCAGCTTTGAGATGAAGCTACGTGAAACAGTTCCGTAGTTGCAAGTCTTTAGGTGGAGCTAGAGCCACTTTCTCAGTTCCAGAAGTCATCAGCTTCCACTCTTCACCTTCCCCAGATTTTGCGCTTACTGCTCTGCCAGGAGCAGACTCTGCTGGTGTCTCCACTGCAGTCGGGGTCCAGGGCTCTTGAAGCTGCTGCGTCTGTGAGAAGATCCTGTCTTCCTCTCATCCTCTCTGATGCTGCACAGCTTCCTCACTTCCTGCCATAACTCTCCCACCTGGACACAGCTCTTGAAGAACAGCACACCTCCTGCAGGAAAGGACATCATCTCTCGGGGACTCGGCAAGAGGCTTCAGGCGCTCCCCGCAGCCTGCGACTTGCAGGGCTGCATCCACCATCCCAGGCTCTGTCTGGGTCAAAGCCTCTGCCCTGGCAGGGACAGCTGCTCCAACACCTGAAAACTGAGAGTTGGCAGCGGTGGAAACGAAAGAGAGAAGCAGACGGTGGGACACATGCAGTTGAGTGAAGGATCACAGAGGAGAAAACGGCACACGTGCACTTTCCTGATACCTGCAGGTCTCTGGCACTGGCTGGTATCTTGTAGGCAAGACAGGATGGGCTGTAGAAAAGCCAGGCCTCTGCTGCTTCTCATTTATATGGGGATAAATAATGGCCCCATATAACATTTCCAATTTCTCCCTGCTGACTGAAAAAGCTACCTGCATTCCAGGGAAGCAGAAAAAATACAGTCTAGCACATCATTACTCTTACACGAGTAAGTAAGGCAGTAGACAATTAAGGCCTTAAATTCTGTGTACAATTCTTATCCTTTACATATTTGCCGAGTCAATTGACTTGCTGGTTATTTCAACTCTTCCTGGTTTTGATTTTGCATATTCTGTTTTTAGGCATCTAGACAGTTCCACTAAAAAACATCAACTGTTATTTGCTGGTAATAACTGATGAGGAAACAAGAGCACTCAGCTGTATTCGGGTCACTACGAAATCACATCTATTCTCTTGCTTTAAGGAATTAGCAGCTATACCTGAAAAAGTCAGATGAAGATTTCTATCACTGTCTCAGGCGATACAAAGGAACATAATTATCCTTATAATAAAATAAAAAATTCTGATTTATTTCTTGCTGTAAGTCCAGTACCCAGGGCAAACAATATAGCCTTTTCTTTGCAATCAACCTTTTCTCAGCTTGAAGACATTTATCTCCCCTGCAGGCTCACTTCTAACTCTCCAGTTTTCCCCTCTCTAGAACTTCCAGTACTTTTCCTTTCCTTTAGACTCTGTCCAGCTGGTCCATGCTGGTTTTGAAGTATGATGCCTGCTCTGGAGGCACTGTGCGCCACCTAAGGCATTTCCAGCACTAAGGAGAGGATAATGTCTCCTCTGGATGTGATACTCCAGTTTTTCACTTGCTGTAAAAACAAGTAATATTTCTTCTGCTAAAGTTCTGATAGTTCAGCTTCTCATTTCAATTTTTCTTCTGTATATTGAGTTCATTGCCTCCTTCCTTGATTAACAAATTCAGCTCTGAATACTGTGTGCAAGAGTACAGCGACTACCTGAGTAAGATGTTTCAACATGACCCCTAAATCTAACTTGCCGCAAAGTACCGGCAGTCATCAGTGGACTCCCCAGATTCTCAGACTTATTGACAACAGTAAGCTGGGCAAGCACAAGCAGACAAGAAACTAAGAAACAAGCCAACTTCCCGTAATTGGAGACTGAGAATTCAATAAGTTGAGTATTAACCAATTATAGTCACCATGAACAGTGTCAACCCATGTCCCTCACATACAGAGGAAGGAATTAAACTTAAGCTTTCAGATATCCCAAAGTTTAGAGAGGGATAAAAGAAACATAAGCAGAAGCAATTAAAACTGATCATATTCGAATGAGAGGACTAAACAGCTCTCCAGTAAGACCCTGCTTAAATAGCATTCATAGTAAAGCAAATGCCTGAAATAACTCATTTTTTTCCATAAAACACTGAGGACTTTGACACATTATCATCATCACAACTTGTTAAAAAGTTGTTGAAGCTTGTCTGCTGATCTATGGCAACCATGTTAGGTACACACACCTGGCCTCAGGGGAAAATGAGCATTTAGAGAACATCTAGTTACCTAAAACATACTACAACTTTATATGAAAGTTTGTCCTGAAACAGACAGAAGGAACATATACCATCTCTACAAAAGTGTATTTTTGTAGCAATTGAACCAATTCTCAGCTCCCAGTACAATGCAAATCATGCACATGCACACAGAAAAATCCAAAAAAGTGTAAGTTCACTGGATTTTAGTATTCTGCTTGGAGAAGGATCTATGTGAATTAATACTTTCAATTAATACCTCACAGTTCTTCCCTTTGCCCCCTTCCTACAAGTTTCAGTGAAGAATGAAGATCACACTTTCACTGGAAGACATACCCATGCAAAGTCTGAAATTAAAACCTGGCTACAACAATTCAGGAAATTGTTTTAAGTACAGCTAAGAATGAAAGACCTTTGTCCAGTTCCTATACAATGTTTAGCAAAAAACCACTTTGTTCTAATGGCTATAATTCAGCTATGCTCACTTCACATGAAAAAGCATCACTAAACATAGAAAATGTCATTTTTTCTGTCCATGAATACTGCATAACAGGTACATTTATAGCATATGCCTTTTATCTAGCTTTACAGTAGGAGCTGGTTAAGTTAACTCTTCTTAAACATCCTTGAGTTTGCTAATATGCAAAATTCTAGGAAAAAAGTTACTTATTCATATATTGTTCTTTACCAGTACTTTGCAAATTCAACAGTTCTTAGTAGCATCCGGCTATACAGAATAGTAGGAAGAAATATTCGAAGTGTTCTTGAAAACTGTAGTAAAGACACATAGCTGAAAGCAGAGTAAAAGTGCAAACAATCCTGAATGCTCAAGTCATGTTTGAAAAAGGAAAACCAAATGCTTGTTTTCATTTGAAAATCACATCTTGGCTATTTCAACGGTCATAAATCCTAAGGTTTGCAGACATCACATTGTTTCAGCCTCATAATAAAACATTCAAACAGACATTTCTGTGCTCCGCAGTGCCATAAAAAACATGTGCATTTAGTACGCTGCCTTTCAGGTTAAGCTGGAAAAGAAAAGCAATTCTGTGAAAAATCAGTCATACATTGCTTCTACAAATCAGTTTGAGGAGCATCATTAAATTCCCTTCTCTTCTGATGTTCAGAAATCCCACTGTGGTATCTCAGAAGCACCTTCTATGCAGAACATCATGATGAATGTCTCCGAGGTGAGAAAGCGAGCCACACTACTCCACATTTGATCCCTTTCTCTACTTCATTTTTTTTTTAACTTCAATGCATTCTGTTAATAGATATTCAAACAATATCATTAAGTTGTTCATCTCAACTTAAGAATTGGCCATGGATTTGTCCTCTAAATTTTCCAATTCCAAAGGCAGGAACTGAACATTAGGGTTACTCAACTGCTGGGCTGAGTTCTAGTTTATGCTCACTTTTCCATTTGCAGTCTCACACAAAATAGTTACACAACACAATCACCCCACTTCTTTACTTCAAGTAATTAACCAAACTGAGTCCTTAAAACCCCTCATTATGGAGCATCCTTTCCAGTCTCCAATATTCTCCTGACTCTTCTCTGAAGCCCATACAACTTCTATCCATATTACAGGGTGAAAGACCTTACAAAATACTCATACAACTGCCAAATGAGAGGCAGCCCCAACTCCTGTCTGGCATCAGTTTCTAGACTAGATACCACCACCCTGAAACGCAAGGCTTGCAAGGCCTTGTTAATACCAAAGCAAATCAGAATATTCCCGTTACCCCAGTTTACCACACAATCCATTTAATCAGCATCAGAAACCTATCTTCTGCTACTTACCCATGTCCCTGCCTCTTATCTGGGGAAATTATCTGATTATACTACGTTTTCTTCGAGATTGCTGATTAAAAATGGAAGATAATCAATAATTAAATCTCGCTAGATGCCATAAGGACCATGTGTTTGATGAAGGTTCTGTTTGCTGCTCCTGATTACCGCTCTCGGAAAAAAGCAAAATGTCACTAAAAACCTGGACTGGTTTGTTAACAGCAAGTAAATATATGCATGCTTTCTAGTACACAAACAAGGTGATAGTTACCAGCTATTAAGAATATTATCCTTTCTACCGCTTTTTAATCCATTTAATAAGTGCCATACTTGGTCTAAAAACTAGCACAAATGAAAGATAAACCACATTTCAAAACATTTCTCTCTCACAGAAGATCCAGTGACCAAATCTTTGTCACAGAAATGCACTTTAAATGATCTATGTTCTTTAATTGCTAATATACATAATTCAATATGCTTTAGCAGCCACTCAATTATTTAACCCATCACCAACTATCACCACCCAGGGAATCACCCTTCACTTTGCTTTTCTCACTCTTAAATATTTTGCCTTCTTTTGGACTTCCTGTATTCTATAGCTAAACCATTCATTTAACCAGCAGGTCCATCACTTGTTCATGGAACAGAAAAAAGAGAAGCTGAAATTCTGAAAGGTCTCTGAGAAGACTGATTAGTCAACATCAATAGTAGACCAAAAATCTTTCCTCCTAAGCAGACAGTAACTACATACAGAAGTAGTCACTTCCAGCTTCAGAAAGGCAAGAAAGGGCAAAAACCAGAATTCAACCCTATCCATTACATGTGTTACTACCATCGGCCCATTTATTTTCAGGCCAAGTGGTAGATTCTATACTTGAGTTTACTCAATCTACACCCAAGCCAGATACATTAAAAACTCAGTGAAGCTGGAAATGGGCTACTGTTTTTCACATTTAGCTCTACGGGAAGGTTCATCTAGATCAATTTTGACATAAGGCAGTAGAACAGCAGAAAACAAGCAGTCAGATACCGTTATTTCTGGTACTTTGAACAGAGATTTCCACAACAGCCAAAAAAATCTCTACCAACACTTTCCTTTGCAATTTTAACTAACACTTCCAAACCTAAATGCAGGTATACAGCTCATTTCCCTCACCATTTACAGGTGGCTTAAGGCACGGTGGGAAGCGTGCCCTGTCTGTGGTTTTATGTTTAAAATGAAATGTGGCTTCAGTCTCTAAAACCCTACCTAGCATGTTGCACAAAGTCAGCCTTCAGCAACAACTAGGGGAAGGGAGAGTAATGGATATAGAATAAAAAATTACAATCAAATCTGCTGGACAACACGTATATGCTTTGAGGTGACCACAATGATCAACAGAATATTGGAAAACAAAATTACAATATGCCAGTTCAATCAGAATTCCTTTCCATCATCATCCCTTCCATTTGATATATTATGAAAACTACTGGATAAAGACAAGTACAAATCACAGGTCCCTTACAATGAATTCAGGAATATATATAATTCTCTCCGGTTCAGCTGAGTGAGACAGAAAGCCTTCTGAAAAAAAAGTTTCTAAATTACCCTAAAAGCACCTCACAGATGGGTAGGTACCTGAGTACTTCTCCAAAGCTTCCCTGTCAGAAGCCAGCCTGGGTAAGGAAGCCTGCACATGTGCATTCTGATCTGCACCAGCCATGCTCAGCACCAACACCTCATTGTTTGAGGCCGAAAGCTACTTTAAGAGAGCTGTAGTTTTGAGTATTTTCATTTTATGTCCCAAAGCTGCTTTTCTCAGCTACAACAAGCATGGCAATGGGGTCACTTCCAAACCTCATTATAACCCCATATAGCTTACGATGGCTATAAGGAAAGGGAGCAGGCCAGGTGCAGGGGTTATGCTACCCTTCCTTGAGGAAAGAAAGGCATACACATTCCAAGATGAGACAAAGATAGATCAGTCCAGGAAGCAATATTAGTTTTTCTTGATATCAAGTACGAAGCTTGAGACCCCAAGTTTTTAGCAGCTCTAAGACAGAAGCATCTGCTGTAGCCTTTCCTCAATATCAGCATCACAAAGCAATAAGAGGTCTTAACAAGTATGACTTAAAGTCCAATAATCTGAGAATATAAAGTAAAAACATATTCAGTAACACCTATTAAAAAAAAAGACAAAATAATAGAAATTAAAAGAAAACGTGACTACCATCATCAGGGTAAAACAGAACCCAGTTTAGCTGGATAGCGAGGGAGAATCAGAGGAAAAACCACACTATTTTCTAATTTTATATCCGAGTAGTTCAGAAGCTTGAAGATGTGAGAAAAATATAGCCATTAAACCTAAAGAGTCTTCAGCCATGAGTGTCGAGAGCACACATCCTTTCTGTGTGAATGAACAATTCCCTGAAGGAAAATATGCATATGCATGCACATGTTCATGCACACATATAACTAAATAAATTTTACCTGAGCAGGAGGTACAGCAGCTGCTGGTAAAGGATTAGAGATCATTGGACCGAAGATATCCAGGTCATCATTCAGCGCTGTGACAGTAGCAGTGCCTCCATTCGTAACAGATGCTTCAGCTGGACCATCTTAAAAAGACAACAGAATTACATTTAAAGTGGAAATTGTTAATATTTTAACAGCATGAGAATAATTAAAGCTGCCCATTCCCTCCCACCCCGCCCCCATCAAAGATGTATTCAATTTCTGAGATAAGACATTTTTCGGACTGTGGCATTGTTCAGATTTTTAAGTGCTTCTTTCCCTAAAAAGATGGTATACTAGCATGCTTCAGAAAAAACAAACAAACAAAAACCCACCAAAGCAAAACACTTAAACACTTCCCTAAGGACAGCCACGCCAACTTATCAGTACACATTACTCATTTTTAAAGTGTCTTTTTCAAGCACACCAACGTTTTTAGTGACAACTTAAACAGCTGTCTTACTGAGAAGGCCCAAACTTGGTAGTCATGTATCAGACAAAACACACCGATCTCTGTTCTTGAATTAAAATTCGTATTTTAGAATCCATAAAGTTGTTCTTGATACGCTAATTTAATCAAGCGTACATAATCAAACTTTGCATTGGGAAAAAAGTTCATCCTTCCTCCTTTTCCAAAAGTACTTTGCACTGACTTTATTCTATAGTTCTGCACGAACACCGCTGCCAGGCACACTGTGCTAATTATCCATAAGAACCTACAGCTCCTGCTCTGTACAGAGTTAACCTTCTATAGCCTTGGTGCTTGTAACCACTTTAACGCATGAGTACGCTCAGTGATCTAGGTGAAAGTCAATACGTGCAGGACAAAAAAATGGGCTGAAGAATTATGCTTTTAAGAAGAATTGCAAGAAAACACTTTCAAATATGTAGGGACAAAAATATCACAAAAAGTTCTTAAAGAATAGAGCAACCGTTTCTCATTTGATTTTAAGCTGCCTGAGAACAAATGGAAATAATTGGCTAATAAATTTTATTCCTAAGCGTATCACAAGTGGGTTGCCGTTACCACAGAGCTCAAAAGATAAAAGGTGAGTCTAGATTCTGCTGAACACTATGACAACTGCATAGTGTTAACAGCAAATTTCAGAAAGCTTTTTTAGGCAAAGCAAGAAGTCTCAAACTATCTAATACTCACTGGAGAAATCAGACTTCTCTGACAGAACAAACTAGCCGAATTAAGTCAAAACTTCCTCTCCAAATGAGACATGGCCTGATAACTGGCATAGCTGTTTATATCATGGGATGGTTGGGGTTGCAAGGGACCTTAAAGATCATCTAGTTCCAACTCCCCTACCATGCCTACATGGGCATCCATGGTATCATCCTGTATATCATGGGATGATCAGTATTCTAAAATCCCTAGATTACAGTACACTGAAAAAACTACAACTAACATCATAAAACAATTTCTACCTCATGCTTTAGCATGTTTAAAGAACAAACTTCCTTCTAGCTGCATCTGTTTTATCTATACTGTTTTCAATATTCAGAGTAAGTTTCTGTAATGCAAATTTTAACTCACCTAGCACCCTAATTAAAGGATTTGGGTTGATTTGTTTGCTTGTTTTTAAAGTCACACCATTACATATAGGTAGCTAACTTCAAATATATCCATCAGAAACTTCAGACATATATTTGCAAACGAACACAGCAATATATTTCAAATTTTAAACACAACACAACAGATCGCCACCTTTAAACTTTAATAAGCATCGAGGACATTAAAAAATAGTTGCTATATATTTCAGAGAAGCAGTCACTTCTTCCTTTTACTAAACCGCAAGAAGTTATTTTCCAGTGTCCTACCCCCATCACAGTTCTCCGCCTGAGTGAAAAGATCCATTTCAAGAGCAGAGGTCAATCATTGGAATATCAGCATTAACAGTTTAGTGATAACACATGAAACATGTGCCTTACTACCACAGAGAAACATGCAAGGCTGAAGCAGATGTGAAGTTTAGGCATATTAAGGTTTCCAGAATTCTAATGAAGAGAGAAGTGGTCTGATTGCAAAAGAGCACAGTTGAGATTCAATATTTAATTAAAATCAAATCATAGGAAGCTTCTAATACTTATTTAAAATAATACAATTCCATCTTTCACATAATTGCAACACTCCTTCCCATCTGTGAAGAAAATCACAGAAGAATAGGTATTTTATTCTTCTAAAAAAGACAAAAAAAAATAATAAGTTTATTACTTAGAAATAAGCTCTCCTTTTGCTCTCTAATTTTTTATTTAAGAATGTGAATAACTGGCAGAGTAGAGCAAGATTTATCTCCTTGCATGTCGAATATTAGGATTTTTCATTATTTTGTTCTGACACATGCAAACTCACTGCAGTTGGAGACTACCCTTCCCAGTAGCTCAGGATGTTGACAAGTTGGAACAAAATAGCAGAAACAGTAAGAGGCACCAGTCACTTCACCAGCCTGGAAATCACTTAACTGAGGAAACTATCACAGAAGACTGACAAGATTTTTGGCTGTTAACTCATCTGAGAAGGCACTGCATTCTGAAAACATCCGTTCAGAAGATCGCCACTCAGAGATGCCTTCTCATTTCTGTCTGCCTTCCAACTCTGACAGAAGGCGGCCCCCCTTTAGCTGCCATGCCTGAAAGTATTGACTTATTTTAAAGACTGTCACTGCTGTATATTTAAAAACTTGACACGGGAGTCAAATGTCAAAATACAACAACGTGGAACATGTCAGAAGCTACCACCATCCATGCATATCTGAATTTGTTCTTACTGTAGAGATGTTAACCTTTCCACCTTAGTACATAGAGGAAATGTGGCACAGCTATAGCTGCTACAGAAACCACAGCTTTGAACTGATTTGGGTATATGTAAAATCCCCGGCATATTTTTTAGGCACTCACTGCACGTTTTTCATACAGGGAATTACGAAACAACCAAACGGAAGGCTGCTGGCTTGCAACTCTTCGGGAGCTATATGCTTGCTTTTGTGACTATTTCAGATACACAAGCAGTTTTATACTCTAATTTACTATATATGGCAAGCAGACTCAGTAACAAAGACCAAAGTATATCGAAGGCAGGGATATGAGAAAGACGAAGTGAGTGGCATTCACAAGAAACTGAACCTCAGTAAATTTATTTATTGCCCAAATTTGTGCCAAGTTCGTTAAGGATAACTATACTGTCTGCAAGGACTAAGAAAGACCCAACTCCACAAAGGCAAAACAGCCATGGGAATGGCTTGGCAATATTACATCTTCTATGCTAAGCAAACAGTGAGTGGCTTGAACAACGGCCACAGGAGTGAAGTAGTAATGAAATTCTCTGAGGTGGCTATGTCGTGATTTGACTTTGCTGGGAGAATTGCTCTTCCAACAATTCTGAAACGCAGTTACAAAGCTCATCTGTGATTATGACAAAGCTACATACATACTAGCTACAAAGGCCTTCTTCTTCCCTTATCTCTGTTCTAATAAATGGAAGTCAGTGGACAGCAAAATGACCAAATGTATAATCTGCTCCAGCATTGCATCCCCACCAGTGCTTCAAGATATGTGCAAATAAATCTACTGGCAAATTAAGTAACAAGCTTCATTTGAGGTTATTCTGTAGACAGGCAGTTCCAAAAACATCTCCCCAAAGGTTCACTCTTTCAGATAAATTTAGGAATGTACACTGCATAACTTTCATGCAAAAGGATTGTCTGGAATTAATAATTTAGTGTTCTCATTTTCTCAGTGAGGCATACATACCATAAAAAAAAAAATCTCTTGTCATATTCCAAAGCGGTTCAGTTTCCCTGAATGTAAAAAAGCTTACCAAATATGACTGAAAATTTATATGTAATCATTTACTAAAACAAGCATTTCACATATTGAGAACATTCACTGCAAAACACATTCAAAAGAATACAGTATTTTTCAAGTATTTAATATGCTGCTTATAAATTAATACTACAAAACCCCAGGTTTTTGCTACATCACAAAAACCTTCCACTTCTTGCTGAATTTTACACTATAAATAAATATTTCCCCATCTGTATTGGTGCAGAGATCAGACATATTGAATTACTGTTTACAACACAGTTTTAAGTCTGTATGAATAGTATTAACAGGTGATCCTGTCTTACTGATTTCTCAAAAACGAAAGGTCAGAATATTTGTATCTATTAAAAAACAATTCCAAAAACACTTTCCCTGCCCCCCATGAAACTAAAAGACTTCAGAAAAATCTAAGCCTCAGAATATAGAAGAAACCTAACAGTGTTTTCTCTCTAGTTTATTACTTGTAGCAATATTAATATCTTCATTTAAGTGTGTGCATATATATAGGCATACACAAACTTGTACGTGAATATAATATTGAACACTTCTTTGTAGAGATTACAGATACTCTCAACTTCCAACGCACCGGGCCGTGGATTAGAATGTATGTCTTCCTTTCTCTCCCCATTTTAAAATACTTCTGTAGAATAAGAAAGATGCTCCAGTGGAGTTCTGAGTTCTAAATTATTCTAAATATGTTGTTTTTCACCCAACATTTGCTGCCTACCATTAAAAACTGTTTAGAAGAGATGACATGTATCCGACAGAAGGATACATGGCTGTAGTCCTTCCAGGGAACAGGTGAAAATCAGACTGAGTTACACAGGCCTGTCAAAGTATTTTGAGAAATTTATAGTTTTAACGAACAGAATTCTTATTACGGAAATGATCACAGAATTACCTTGAAACAACTAACTTTTAATCAAAAGTTTCTCCATCACTTCTCTGGAGAATGCATCCATAGCTAGGAATGAAGTATTAGATGTGGCAGAAACCATTGCAACGACAGCGTAGGCAGGGCCGAGCTTCCACGCCCCATCAGAGAAGGTAACGTGGAAAGCCAACAGATGCTGGTTTTCATTGCTGCTCCTAGCTGTGGTGCCAGAACTTCTCTTTATACATTTATGACAATATGACGGATAATATCCGACTGCTGTCCGCCATACTCTGCAATAGCAGATGCTGCTTCTGCTTTCTGATTAGGAAGTTTTGTTTAATTTGATAGTAGAAGCAAAAGCTATTCACCAGGATATAGTAAGTGAAGGGTTCCAGTGAAGTTTACATTTACAGTGCTTTTCTGCATATATTTTATTAATGCCTGACATGACAATTTCCAATTCAGTGCTGCCTTTTGTTATGAAAGTTTCACACACAGCATTAGCCCTCGGTATATTTGTCTGTACCAGTAGTGAGAATGACCAACAGAAGAGCTTCAAAGGAGCAGCGAGAAAGGGAAACAGCAAGAAAGAAGATCTGCTCTTAAACTTTGTGTTATGTTTCTGAAACTCATTTTCTATGGGGCAAAATATTTACAAGAACTTTGTTTCTAAGCTGCCAAGTATTTTTATATATAAAAACATTATGACAGCCACATTAAGACTTGCAGTGGAGGGAAAGAAGATGATTTTGAATATGCATATGACTATTTATTACACCAAATCATTAGCAAGGCAGTGCTGAGAGGAATAATTCAGTACTTTAAACAAAATCTTGTGCAAAGATACAAACAACGTTTTGCTGTCCCAAATTACTGTAGAATTATTTATCGAAATCTCCCCTCTTTCAGTTTAAAGCCATTACTCCTTGTCCTATCACTCCACGCGCCTTGTAAAAAGTCCCTCTCCAGCTTTCTTGTAGGCCCCCTTGAAGAACTGGAAGGCTGCCAGAAGGTCTCCCCAGAGCCTTCTCTTCTCCAGGCTGAACAGCCCCAACTCTCTCAGCCTGTCTTCAGAGGATTGGTGCTCCAGCCCTTGGATCATCTTTGTGGCCCTTCTCTGGACTCGCTCCAACAGGTTCATGCCCTTCTTATGTTGGGGGCCCCAGAGCTGAACTGACCGCGCCCCCCCAAGTGGAGTCTCACAAGAGCAGAGGGGCAGAATACCCTCCCTTGACCTGTTGGCCATGCTTCTTTTCACGCAGCCCAGGATACGATTTGCTTTCTGGGCTGCAAGCACACATCTCCGGCTCATGTTGAGCATCTCATCCACCAGAACTCCCAAGTCCTTTTCCTCAGGGCTGTTCTCAATCCATTCTCCGCCCAGCCTGTACTTGTGCTTGGGACTGCCCCGACCCACGTGCAGGACCTTGCACTTGGCCTTGTTGAACTTCATGGGGTTCTCACAGGCCCACCTCTCCAGCCTGTCAAGGTCCCTCTGGATGGCATCCCTTCCCTCCAGTGTGTCCACAACACCGCACAGCTTCATGTCGTTAGCAAACTTGCTGAGGGTGCACTCAATCCCACTGTCATTTTGGGTAAAATGAAAATTGAAGCTTTGCTTACTTAAGCGTAATCCTAACATAGCAGCAATACTATAAATGTTAACAAGTATCTATGTATGCATATATGATGTTTAGTATTTATAAATACATTTTTGTTATTTCTTAAATGCAGCTTTCCAACTTATGATCAACCGTGCTGCTTTGGTACTTACTAGACAGTACTGACAAAAGTACGCTTCTCAGATACGCAACATTCAGCTACATTTCATACCGTGATTAAGCTCTCAAAACTTCACAGAATTGCTTTAGAGAGCTTCTCCCCGACACAAGCAGATATACAACTTTTGAATATCATACTTTACCTCCAAGCATGCCAGATGAATGACCCATGACCCACACATGACATTCAGTTAATAACAACAACATAATAAATCTCTCCTCTCCTGGGCATCCATCGTAACTTACTTCAATGGTTATTCCTGAATGTGCAATTGTCTATTTTATGAAGGGCACATCTAAACATGATAAACAATATGGAATACATAAAATGCACTTTCATTCTTTCTGATAATTCTGTAAAGTAATATAGTTTAAAAATATTTCCATTTTTTTTCTGTATGCTAAAATAATTTCTAAGTGGCATATACTGATAAACAAAATGGTCCAAAATTGTCTGTGTAATATTCCAAGAAAAGATTCCTGCTATCATACACAGGTATCATATAATTTTTTACAAATATTAAAAAAAAATTGTTTTTATTTACATCAATCTGGCATAAGTGGAGACATCCTACTTGTAAGACAAAACCTGAAAACATCAAGCAGGACAGAGTGCACAGTTAACACCAGTGGGATGAAAATACAGCACCACCAATGACTTAAGTGCTGGAGAGCTTTGGTTTACATGCTACAACTTTCAAACTGAAAAATGTTTCCTATAATCCCCCTATTAAAAATTAATGTTATAAAATCCTGTATTATTGATTTTAGGATCAATTTTAAGTCCCTACATAGTCAATAGGGCACACTCTCAGCATGGACGAGATCCAATTAACTGTAGAGACCATTTAAAAAGCCACTTCAGTTTTAGTCTACAGAAATAGGTTGTGATTTCTCACAGCTTGGGAAGACAGGGCAAGAATTTGGGGTTGCACAGAAAGAACACTAACACTACTGCTTGTGGTGAACATAAGAATATTTAGCTCATATATGTCCATTTCCCCACCTTTCTGTGTGGAGTACTGAACTAAAACCTACTCTTAATCAAAAGGTCAAAAGCCACGAATGTTTATGTAGGTGGATCATCAAAAAGTGAATATCCAAGCAGCATCTCAGTAATAAACCCCCTGCACAGGAACTCGAGGGAACCACATGAATCTATTTAAAAAGGCTCAGAAGACGCATAAACACGATAGTACAGTCACTGAGGATATTATGCCTCTCCTGCTATTACAAGATTTAAAGCTACAATTTGCCCGAGTATATTATCTCGAGATTTCGCAATTGGTAAAGAAAAATAAAATACAATTTATTTTTAGAAAATTATCTTGTGTAGCTACAATTGCCACTGGGTAAGTCCTATCTCACAGGATGTTCACCTTCTGATGAGATCACTATTAAAAACTCAATTGAGACAAAAAGAGCAATGACCCAAAGCTTAACTCCATACCCAAAGCTAGCACTGAAGCCTACTCAAGAAAACACTTTGCAAGAGGCTAGGCTGCTTTGAAAATCAAAATTATTCTAGCATGAATTGTGATCCATTAAAATTATTTAATCTGCTCTCACAAGTGATTCTGATCTGCCCCAGTAAAAGCTACCACTGCTCTTCATTTGCAGAAATGAAGTCCTAAGAGAACAAGTCCTCATTAGAAACATGTCCACTCAGTAAGAAGAATGAGCTATGCAATTACATCCATTTTAATATTGTCTGATATGACATATCAAACGTTTTAATCAGCAGTGTGCTGCTGCAGCAACAAAGGTAAATGGGATTCTGGGCTGCATCCGCAGAGGCATTACTAGAGGAGATAGAGACGTGACCATCTCACTGTACTCAGTGCTTGTCAGGCCACACCTGGAGTCTGTGCCCAGTTCTGGTCACCACAATTCAAGACAGACGTGGACAGACTGGAGAGAGTCCAAAGGAGGACCATGAAGATGGTCAAAGGGCTAGAGAACCTGCCCTGTGAGGAAAGACTGAAGGAGTTATGTCTTTTTTCTCCCTGGAGAAGGCGCAGGGGGAACCTCATCACAGTGTACCAGTACTTACAGGGTGGCTACAAAGAGGATGGAGGCTCTCTCTTCACGAGGAACCACATGGAAAAGACAAGGGACAACGGGTACAAGTTGCACTGGGAGAGGTTTCATCTCAACATAAGACAGACATTTTTTACAGTGAGATCAATCACTGGAACAACCTCACCACGGATGTGGTAGAGTCCTCATCACTGGAGGTTTTCAAGATAAAATCGGACAGGATCCTAGAAAACTGAATCTAGGCTCCCTTTCCCATACGTTTCCCCTATGTTCCTTCCAACCTGGGCTATCCTATGGTTCTATGATACACTGGGTTGAAGTGATCTTTCTTTTAACACTACCTGAAGTCGTCTACTGCAGGGATTAATTAAAAGACAACCCTCCAAATGAAATATGCGAATCTGCTCTCATTAATACATAAGCTCATTTGCAGCTCAGTGGATTCCAAGTGATAGTAGCTTATTCCACTGCCTTTCAATTTGTTATTTAAGAGATCTTTTAACACTCCCTCCCCTAAAATTATGTTTTGTTAACATACAAATTATAAACTTTGCCCTTTGTATATCTCGCTGTGTCTCTTTACACTGAAGAAGCACAGCTGTTGAACACCAATTATAATACTCTTTCCATTGCATATTTCATCTCAAGTTAGCCTGTGCAATTTGAGTTCATTATCATATCATAAAACAGTGCTACCAAGATTCTTTTCAAATCATGACTAAAAGGATACAGAACCCTGACAATCTCAGAAGCACATATTGATTGAATTTTAGTTCTTAATTAGGTTGTTGGTCTGGTAAAGGAAAATAAAGGAGAATCAGCTTCCCATTAAGTCTGAATGACTTTTGGTTTTAATAGGTTCATTCTACATCCATAATCTAACTTCTACTGTGTTAATTAAGATTTGCTTGCTTATGGTAGCAGATTACTTGCAATGAGATATGGATCACAACACATACATAACTGGTACAAAAATAGTATTTTACAGCTACTCTACATCCAGAGGAAAAATAACATGCATTTCGAATGATAGTGTGAATCCTAAACCAGGGAAGACGTTCCTTGTTTTGCTGCAACATTATTCATACCTTAAAACCAAAAATTAAAAAACAACAAAATATTTTTCTACAAATTCAAGTTTTTAGAATAATTACATCTAACAGACTTATCAGCCTCCTCTAATATCCTGTAAAAATTACATAGAAATTTAAGAATAACCATTACATTGATACAAAATGAATATCCACACACAACTTTGAAAATTTTCCTAACAATGAACAATAAAAGAGATCATTCTTTCAGTTCCATTTTAAGATTCTATCTGATGGAAAAACACACTTAGAGTAAGACTAGATAAACGAAAGAAAGATTTTATGAATATGGTCTTCAAAAAGCAGAGAAAAAGCATAAAAGCACAACAGTATAGCCACACAGTACAAATTAAATTGTTTGAGTCCAAAGACAAACACACAGTTACCTACCAGTCAGAAAACAAAAGGTACATTAGATAAAAATGAGTGATGGTCACAGTCAGTACACTAAAATGTCCAATATATAAAGTTTTACAAGATACTAGCCAGCTGCAGTCAAACAGTTTACTGTTCTTTTTACTAACACAAGAGTTTTATGGTATAAGGTATTTTACAGATACACAATTCAGATGACCTCAGCATTTTCCTTAAGAAGTACACTTGTGCTATAAGCACTGAGGTACCAATATCCACTAGCCCTTTGAAGATCGCTTTGATAACTTCCCTTTCCCACAGGAGCTCATTACTCTCCTTAGCAAAATACAAGTATTGATATACACAGATCCCATGGCATTTTCCTTCATAGTTTCAAACTCATACAGACTGAATCTTACGGTTTTCATATTCAGCTATCAGTAAGCACTGAGAAAATGAAAGTATATTTATTAAAATATAAAAGGGTGTATCTGTGTTTGATTAAAAAACGGGTAATTATGTATTACTTACCAAGTCCTAAAAGGTCAATAGTGGGTTCTGATGACTTTTTTGGACTTGCTTTAGCTTCTGATTGCTGATCCTCTTTCTTCTGTGGCTTACAAGGAAAAAAAAAAAAACAAACACAAGTAACTTTTGTGAAAAAGACACAGTGCTTTAAAAATTCCCATTAAAGATGCTGCTCCAGTATAAGAAATAAAAGCCGCCTTCTGTATTTGCTTATCGTAATGAATCTGATTTGTAATGAAACAACAGGGCACATGACTGTAAAAAATTATCCTATACTTTCACTGGTATACAATCAATTTTTAAATAGATGTAAGCTCCAGGATAGGTTAAAATAAGCTGAAATCTTAAACTGAATGACTGCATACCATGCACTAGGCAAAAAGTCTATAATTTTATTTATTGACTAATTTTAGTATCCCAACTCCGCAGTTCTGCAGCATTAAAGAGAAAAAACCTTCAAGGTTTTAAAAGCTTAAATTTAAAAATTAGAAACTGACTAGTGGCACTATTTAGCCTTCCTAAAAAGAGCATCTGCAGAACATTCAGACTTTATATAGATGCTACACACAGATGGACGTAATCTGTGTTCATGGTCTTTTCCTCTGTAAACCTGAAGATAAATAACAGTATTTTCCTCCTTTGAAAAAGGGAACTCTTAGTATCTTCGTGCCTAGAGACTTCAAAATGTAAGATGGTACTGACATGAAATTTGATTATGAAAATGACTTCATAAATCTGTTTATAGTTTTCTCATACCAATATCAGGCTGATAGCCCAAATCCATCAAAACATCAATTTTTAAAATGAATACAAACTGGTTTATAGTAATGACATGACAAATGCATTCTCTTGCATGCATTTAATATATATTTACTCCGTACTTATCACAAAACTGTGAAGTGGGTTGGCTGATCCATGAGTACAGCCGTAACTGGAACAGATTACTGAACAACGGCAGTAGAGTGCTGTCAGGCTGGGCACTGGGCTGACACCAACAGAACCTGCTTCACTCATCTTTATCACTCCCATAACATGGCTTTGACAGAGTCACCGAGGCTCCTGAAGTCGTTAATTCCTAGTATTAGGAGAACTTCATAGTTCAACACACAGGTATAAAGTTCTCCTCATTTAGGCAATCCTTCACTCTCCTCTCTTGCAAACTGAGGATAAAGAGTAACGAGTGTGGTGTTTGTAAAGAGCCATGAGGAAGTTCACGAGTACTGAAAGATGGCCCAAGTGAACTGAAGCCTACCATACTACTGACACTCGTCTTACGTAAGCAAGACTCCACTGAAAATCTCCAAGAAAGAGCTACAATGAACAGAACTCCATTTCCGAAGCTACAGCGAACAGGCATCTTGACACTCAAACTGATCCTTCCTAAACTCTCAGAGAAATACTTGCTTCCTCTTGCCAAAAATCCTTATGTTGACTTTACATATCTTGTTTAAGACCAAAATTGTTTGGGAAACTGCCTGCTGGGAAAGTATTACATGGGTTCCCTGATTCCATATTGTATTACAACTTTCATCTCTGAGTATGTAACCTGAAGGATAGCACACTGATTCCAAATGCTACTCAATATTGCAGAGAAAAAAATGTTGTATTTGGGATGAGAAAAAAGTATAGGTTTTCAAAGTAAACTTTTGCATATCAAGATTTTTTTAAAAGTGATCATTCAAAATGAAGCTTTCTACAACTGACCATACCTCAGTAAATATGCCATAAAGCTTAAATTATGAACATCAATCGGAATTAACAGCGAGTATTTCAGAACGGAGTTTATCATAAAAAAATTGCACGTTTGGTTCTTCTCCAACACTGTAAGGAACACCACAGGTCACACAAACTGTAAAAAGAAGCGTTCCTGATATGTTGCTTAATGTCATGAAACTGACTTTTTTTGCTTAAATAGCTTAACAATTCTGAATATAGAACAACTTCTTTAAAATGAAAAGTAAAACTGTTAGAATGCTATTAAATGTGCAAATTTTCACTACTCCAGATTAGAGTTATGATAACTACCTAAAAGCACAAGTTTGAAATAAATTAAAGCTTGACAGGGTTGGTTTAGAATGCAAACTCTTCAGAGAAATCAAAACACTTTTGCATACATTAGTAAGAACTAAACAAATAGAGTTCAGCTAGCACTCTCTTTTATTTAGTACTTAGTACTGTATCAAATTAATCTGATTACCTAAACTAAAACTTTATAAATACAGTAGGAATAATCTAATTAAGTCCTCTGCTTTGCCAATGAACGTTTTCAGTAATTATTAAACGTATATTTGTTTCATCACTCTCTAAATACGAAAGGCAATGAAGATACAAGGTACAAAAATATGAATTTCTATAAAATTAAGATCTTTTAAGATACCCTTTTCCAACATCATTACCATATTTCTTCATTAGCAGTTTCTTCCCCATTTTGCTCCCTTGCCAGTACGTAAACTAACAGGCTTTAAGGTTACTTCATAGTTGAAATTACAGCAAATATTTCTAGATATTAATACTGCATTCATTTCCTTGAAAGAGATTTTCTCCTTAAAGCACTATTCAGCTCCTTTACAGCTACACAGTCTTCACCAACACACTAACCTTCAGTCTGAAAAATGAAAAAAAGCTATTAGTCATCTTACAATTTACCAGTACTTCATCTGTACAACAGTGGTCACACAAAGTAATATTCAGCAGCTATCTGGAACAAAAACCCTCTTTCTCTTACCCTTAATTTTACCTGCAATATTACGTTGTCCCTCCCGTTCTCTCATCATAACACCAGTTGCTGGAATTTTCTCTCCTCCTGCCTGATATTTCAAACAATTTTAAAATTCTGTATGCCTTTATTTCTGGTTAAGATATTTCATGCCACATACGAGAGCTTTGGGGAAAATTCAGAAGACACTTGTTTGGTGCTTAAGGTCTGCCATGACTCAGAGATGGACAGAGATTTCTCAAAAGTCACCTAAACTTAGGCATAAATTAAGTAAGGTTGGCACTAATGGGATGAGTTAGAACAAGAAACTTGCATGCCCGCAATTATTCTTAATTTAAATTGAGTACCTAAATAACCCCCCCCTTACCATGCTGTTTCTTAAGACAGCCTTGTTCTCCCTTTGGCCCCATGGATCTTGGGCTACCTGCCTGTACTGTGGTCCACTTGAGAAAGGTATAACGAAAAGCAACGCCTTACTGAAGTGTTCTGTAGTAAAGATCACGCTACATTTCTGGGTCTGGAGCAGAGGACTTCAGAGGTCCCTTCCAGCCTACATAATGCAGGCATAAACAAGGTGTTGAAACTTTCAGAAAAGAACAAAAAGGGAAGTCACGCTGGAGCCACTTGAAAATTTTATTCCAAAACAAAAGAGAAATGTGATGTTTAATTTCTTTTTAGTAGTTTTGCTCCAACAGGACTCATACATGACTAAACTTTACATACAGAGTGGTCTTTTGAGATGTTACACCTAAATACTGCACACAGTGAGCATAGACGTGTGCGACAGGCAAAAAATTGCATAACAAGGTAGTGACATTTCTTAAACTTAATGTTTAATTTAGTGTTGTGCTTTATCTAAAAATTACCGCATTTTGCAGAGGTGCAATATAGCATGACAAATGCCTGGGAATCCTGCTGCACTAAAATTCATCTCAGTTTCTATTACTAGTCTGCTTGACTCTCACAGCAATTATTTTTAAGTATTGACACCAGAACTAGATAAACTATTCTTCGTTGAGTCCTTTGGAAAAAGGTTGCATAGAAATAGGAGACTAAACAGCATTAAATAAACTGAAAATAGCATTAAAAATCTGCTATGAAAAAGCCCAGTAGAAGGGAACGGGTACACAATGTTGTGCACTTCTTTTCAAGTGGAGCCTTCAAGGTTACTGGGGCTACTATTTTTTTTTTTTTCAACTTTCAAAGTTGGCTTAGCAACATACACTGTTTTATTAAATTAAATACGTGGTTATAGCAATTCCTAGATATATTTACTTCGAGTCGTGCATGAACAGCTTCTCATTCAAAACCACCTTTATGGTACTAGTACAGTCTTCTGAAACACTGTCCTTGCAAACAGCAGAACACCAAAACATCTTTGATTTGCAGGCCTTACATTTCCATTTTTCACAGTTGTCACTAACGGCCACTAAACTGTTCTTCAAAGTTGTTCTCGCGTTAGAGTATCTGTTGAAAGTAAAAAATGTCCTTTGCCTGAAATTATTCTGAGATTACTAAAAACAGCTTGCTTGCAAATATCACTGAAAAAAACTGAGGCCAGAACAAGCTCCTAGGGAGTCAATTCTTCTGCGTCCTCCACATAATCAGCTTACTATCTAGCATGACTTGGAATTTTCTGCCTTAAGAAAAACTGAGCTCCTGTTTTGAAAAGAGCCACAATAATCCATTTAAGTTATCCCTTGTTCAGCAGGTATCAGGTACTTCGGTGAACTTAAGGCAATTAAAGAACTAACCTTACAAATATTTTCACCTATAAAGCACATCTCTTCAGTAGAGTAGCAGGGACACACTCATTATTCAGATCCAGTATAGGCATCATAAATTTTTGCAATCACATAGATGACAGGTAACTGGGATTCAGTAATCCTTTATTTATTTTTTCTAATGCTGTCCTTTTAGCCTTTTACTTCAGTACATTCTTCTGTAACTCCTATCTTCGAGGGCAAGAAGGAAGATCCAGGGAACTACCAGCTGCTCAGCCTCACCTCGATACCTAGGATGGCAAAGGAACAAGTAATCCTGGAAACCATTTCCAGGCACATGAAGGACAGGAAGGTGATTGGGAGGAATCAGCATGACTTCACCAAGAGGAAGTCATGCTTGACCACCTCAATAACTTTCTACATTTTCATGACTGGTTTGGCAGAGAAGGGCAGAGCACTGCATATTGTCTACCTTGACTTCAGTACAGCTTTTGACACTGTCTCCCATAAGATCCAGACAGTGATGTAGATTGAAAACTAACTGAATGTCCAGATCCAGAGAGTGGCCAGTCACTAGTGGTGTACATCAGGGATCAATACTGGGTCCAGTCCTGTTAAACATCATTAATGAGCTACACGACAGGGCAGTGTACTCTCAGCAAGTTTGCAGGTGACACAAAACTGGAGGAGTTGCTGATACACCAAGAAGGTTGTGCTGCCATCTTGAAAGACCTCAGCAGGTTGGAAAAATGGGCTGAGAGGAATCTCACGCAGTTCAGCAAAGGGAAGTACAACGTCCTGCTTCTGGTAGAAGCAACCTCAGGCACTAGTACATGCTGGGGAACCACCAGCTGGAAAGCACCTTTGCAAAAAAGGATCTAGAGGTCTAGTGGACACCCTGTTGACCATGAACCAGCTCTGGAATCCTCAGCACAGAAAATACACAGATCTGTTGGATGAGGTTGAGAGGAGGGCCACAAAAATGCTGACAAATGGAACACCTCTCCTATGAAGAAAGTCTGACAGAATTGGGGTTTTTCAGCCTGGAAAAGAGAAGGCTCCAGGAAGACCTTATTGCAGCCTTTCAGTACTTAAAGGGGGACTACAAGAAAGAAAGGGACAAACTTTGTAGCAGGGCCTGTTGCAATAAGACAAGGGGTAATGGTTTTAAACTAAAAGAGGGTAGATTTAGACTAGATATAAGGAAGAAATTTTTTTACAGTGGGTGAAATACTGTAGCAGGTTGCCCAGAGAGATGGTAGATGCCCCATCCCTGGAACATTCAAGGTCAGGTTGGACGAGATTCTGAACAACCTGACCTAGCAGAAGATGTCCCTGCTCACTGCAGTGGGGTTGGACTAGACAACCTTCAAAAGTCCCTTCCAATCCAAACTATTCTATGATTCCATAATATGCCCTTGTGGCAAAGAAGGCTAATGGTATCACTGGGGAGTACCAGGAAGATTGTTTATTGCCAGCAGTTTGAGGGAGGTGATGCATTCTTTCTACTCAGCACTGGTGAAGCCACACCTGGCGTGCCGTGTCCAATTCTGGGTTCCGCAGCAGAAGAGAGACATGAACACACTGGAGCAAGTGCAGAGATGGGCCACAAATCATAGAAACATAGAACGGTTTGAGTTGGAAGGGACCTCAAAGATCATCTAGTTCCAACCTCCCCGCCGTGGGCAGGGACACCTTCCACTAGGACCAGTTTTCTCAAAGCCTCATCCAGCCTGGTCTTGAACACTTCTAGGGGTGGAGCATCCACAATTTCTCTAGGCAACCTGTTCAAATGCCTCACCGCCCTCAGAGTGACAAATTTCCTCCTTAGATCTAATCAAAATCTCCCCTCTTTCAGTTTAAAGCCATTGCCCCTTTTCTTATCACTACATGTCCTTGTAAAAAGTCCCTCCTCAGCTTTCCTGTAGGCCCCCTTTAAGTACTGGAAGGCTGCTATAAGACTTCCCCGGAGCCTTCACTTCTCCAGCCTGAAGAGCTCTTTAGAATGCTCCAGCAATTAAGTGCGAGTATCTTCTGCAGGAATATTATGCAATATTAATACTCTATACTTAATAAAAATAATCTGGGGAAAACAATCAAGTACTACTGCAGGAGAAGTTGCTATGAGGATCCTCTGAGAGTCATGCCACGCTGATAGTATGGAAAGGTGAGTATTTAACAGGAGTCAAGAAAGAATGGAATAAGGTCAAGAGTAACTTTTTCTTCTATTGTCTGATCAGAATTTTTATTTTTTTATCCTTCTGAACAGACTGTTTGTGATACATTGAAGACTGATACAAATGCTACACCTTCATAAAATATCTGAATTTTGGCTTAATATTTAGAAAGTACACTAATTATCAAAATATTAGATAATCACATAGATAACAGTTCTCTAAGACTTGTGTTAACTGTATTTTATTAAAAGTATATAAAGCAAACACATGTGGTTGTGTGCTAAAAATTGATAAATGTGCTATCACGGAAACAACTCCCTATTCAAGTTTCTACTTTCATTCAATCCTCTGTTGAGCATTCAGTGATGACTGAGTCCCAATTTTATACCCAGTCAAGCTACATCTAAATCCTGCCTGCTGTACATCTACAATTCAATAAAAACATAATGTGACAGCATGGTACTAATACCTTATCTGTAAGTAGTCTCTAGGTAACAAGATTAATCATCTTTCAGAATCTAAAGAGCAAATATTTTAGAACAGTTATGAACTCCCCATAACTTTAAGTCTAACAAAATGAACAGTTGAGAAACTATGGCTACAGATAAAAAGCAGCATGTCTTTTCTACTTAAATAAAATGGAAATATAGAAATGAATTTTTGGATCTTCACTTCATTTCCACACAATTTCACTGGTAGTCAATTGGCTTGAAATTAGTGGATAGAAATATATGTGCTGCCAATCCACATATACTTCACATTGCACTTTGGTCAACTTTTAAATGGTTTGTGCTAAGAAACCAACATAAACAAAATTCAAAAGTAAAAAATTGTGGAGAAGATCAAGCCACCTGTCATTTATTACAATTTTAAAGCAAGCAAGTGCATAAATCTGCTTTAATATTTTTATGTAATGTAAATTGAGCTGATGCCTTCCTTAGTAGATGCTGCACCAGTCAGTCTGCTTGTAATTCACAGAGATACTGGCTATGATTTAATCAATCTTGTTCATTTTCCTATCACTTCACCTCTAAGATTTTAAAGCAATTTCCAGTCCATCAGGTTTTCATGGAAAAATTACAAAAATTTGTACCAAAGTTTTAAGTTTTATTTTGCTCAAATTCTGACTACATCCTTAAAGATCAAAAGAACATCATTGTAGAAAACTTCCCCATTTACATAAAATGAAAGCTTTCTATTCCATCATGAAAGAGTATCTTTTAATTCAGCAACCTGCATTTAATGTTGTGTTGCTGTGCCCCTCCCTTATTCTTTCTTTACTCATATTGTGCAACAATAAAAGTTATCTGAGTTTTAGGGGTAAGAACACTAGTTTACCCCAGCAAAAAAAAAATAAAAAAAGAAATTGTCCTTACTAGATCTCAATTTAAAAAACAAAGTTCAGTTTTATACAAACCCATATTACCTTTTATCGAACTCTCACAATGCATTGCTCTCAATACACCACTAGTAACACCAGTCTAGTTCAATGTAATTTATGTGAAACACTTCTCTTGAGCTAAATGAAACAAAAAAAATCAGCAAGTAACAGTGTTAATTAGTCTGCTCACACATTAAGTTCTAGAGTTGATTTCACAGACTTGTTTCTCTCTTATATGTTACTCTAAAGCAAATTATCTAGTAAATAAGGACATTTCTTTGACAAGGACAAGAGAACTGATATCTACTTTATACCATACGTTTTGGAAATTAATTGCCTGTATGGGTCTGGCTGGGATGGAACTTTATTCGTAGCAGCCGGTATGGTGCTACATTTTGGATTTGTGGCTAAAAAGCTGTTTATAACACCCCAGTGTCTTGGCTGCTGCCGAGCAGTGCTTGCACAGCGCCAAGGCTTTGTCTTTTTCCTCACTCTGCCTACGCAGCAAGTAGGCTGGGGTGAGTAGGAAGCTGGGAGGAGACACAGCTGGGACAGCTGTCCTGATCCGATCAAAAGGATATTCAATACCATATGACGTTGTGCCCTCTGAACTTTGCCCCATCAACACATGCCATACTGACATAATACTTTTGATAACTGTATCATTTTAGTTTTTCACAACCATATTCCTTGTTTTGCTAATTAAAGCAAGATAGCCTCTAAGCACCTTGTTCAATAAATTCAAGGACTACATCGCACACACACACATATACATATATGGCCAGCAATACTTCACCGCTGTTGGTGTATTTTTTTCATAGCCACCTTCTCTTGCCTTTCTCTATGTTCATAGACTTTGGCAAGCAGATACAAGGAGCACATTAGTCAAGTGAATCAACCTATATATTGAACTCACCCTACAAACCACAGTGAATTCCCAGGTTCTGTTTTCTCATTGAAGCTCAGCATATACAAGCCCTGAATCTGAGCATTATAGTTTTGCATTAGACTCATCCAAAGGTAAACTCCCACCCCCTGGAATGGGCAGCTAGAGAGCTGTCTGGCAGAGAGTTAGACAGCAAGTCTGCAAGAGATGGAATTGTGAAGAACATAAAGTAACACCTGAAGAATAAGCCGCATACTGTAGGAAGCCCAGTGTCTCAGTCGAGCCTTTCATTAGGTTTTGTTCAGCCAGCTATTTTTGGAGATAACCATTAAATAAATATTCATTCTGCCTCAGAGAAAAGAAAAATAATGACAGCAGTGCCAAGTCAATCCTCCTCCTTTCTCTGTACAAAGATTACAGTACAGCACACACCAGGTTGTCTACAAGGGACATGGTTATCTCATGGGTAAGACAAAAAGGAGGGTCAGTACCACTATGACTGACATAAATTCACACACGTAACAGGGTGCCATGAGGTCTGTTGCTGTTGTTCCCAATGCTCCCTTTCGGCAAAGCAACAGCTTTTCCTTTCCTGACTCTCAGTCCTGTGCCCATATGTCTAGCTACCAGGTGTAGAAGATGGGTAGGGGAAGACGAGAGAAGTGGAAAGCTTTTCACCAGCTTGCTTAGTTGACAGAACAGACAATGTATGTGAGGTCTTCTGATAAGTGTTAGACTTCGAAGGAGAAAAAAATAAGAATATTCGATCGAGCAGCAACTACATTGCTCTGCAGTTAACCCCATTCTCTTTTTTTAATTACTATTGTAGCAAAATAGGAAAATAATCCAAGTTTGTGAAATGATTAAGGACACTGCAATCCCTTCAGAACATTTTTTAATATGACCATACACTCCAGAGCCTATGGTCTGTCTAAACTCTGCATTTATGGGCTACTCTTCTGCACATCCCTGTTCACCAGCTTACTCTCCTCTGACAGAGGCGACTGAAAGCATTTTGCACTGGAATTGACAATGATGAAACAAACTTGTTTGGTAAGGCCTGGTTCAAAAGTGTCAGCATGCAGTGAAAACAGTGTGGTTATTTTTCATTGTAGATGAATGACTTCGGGGAAAAAAGAATCATAGAATGGTTAGGGTTGGAAGGGACCTCAAAGATCATCTAGTTCCAACCCCCTGCCATGGGCAGAGAAATCCTCCACTACACCAGGTTGCCCAAAGCCTCATCTAACCTGGCCTTGAACACTTCCAGGGATGGGGCATCTACAACTTCTCTGGGCAACCTGTTCCACTGCCTCACCACCCTCAATGTAAAAAATTTCTTCCTTATATCTAATTGAAATCTCCCCTCTTTCAGTTTAAAGCCATTGTCCCTTGTCCTATCACTACACACCCTTGCAAAAAGTCCCTCTCCAGCTTTCCTGAATAATCTTAGGTAATTCAAGTTTCCCTTTTCTGCTTCTGTAACCTTATGCCAATTATTTTCATATGTACAAACTTTCAGGGTTTAACACTTCTAAAAGACATATGACACCCCATAGAAAGATAAACCTCCCAAAATACTTTAAAAACGAGTGGAACTTTTGCTGAATTCACTACTACAAGATACTCGTGCATATAATTTAGCAGGTTTCAACACCAGCATTTAGGATTGACATTGACCTTATTCTCAGTTACGTTACCTGAAAGCATTAGAAGGCATAGCGTACATGGTGCAAGACGTAAGCCACATGACTAACAGCTCTGAAGCAGAAAAACTCTCCAGTCAGAGCAGTCGTAAGTTACTACCGTAAACATCTCTCCTACTCTGAAGCAAGATATCAGCCACTGTCAAAAACCTGATCCATCAGCTGTCCAGACCAGTTATCTGCTCCTATTTTCATACTGTAATATTACATGCAAAAAAGTTACTTCTCTGCACATTTTCCTCAATTTTCTACTTCAATGAAAAATTCATATGAATCTAGAATTCGGTCTGTTTCATACATACGTGGCTACCCATGCATTTCTTATTTCTATACCCTACCTAAACTGTAAGAAGCTTCATGAAAGCTGGAGATCCATCAAATAATTTAGTGAAAAGGACTTCTAACTTACTTAAAAGGTATTTCCAGTTTACTCGCTAGAGCTCATAGACGCTTCTATGGTTACTGAACAAAGGTCTTCCTTCGCTCTTATTAAGTAGGAATTGTATGCTTTGTGCATAAAGTAATTGGATTCCTTCCCTCTTCGTTACCTGCTTGCAACAAAACTTGCAAGACAGCATAAATGTTTGAGAATTCCCATAGGAGAAAATAATCTTAGTAATTTACTATAAGCTTGCAATAGGTTTGTAGACATGATTTTTCCTGACAGCTCATATACTTCTACTGTACAAGTTAGTTTAGTCCATATCTATTTAAAGCATTACTTACGTAGGTATCCCAGAATTTCTAAAGAACATTTTTACAACTTTTGTATCTTGACATGTAAACGAGTAAAATCGAATTCTTTCATAATACTGAATTTAAATCACATTAAAGATGAAACTTGTTGTTCTGTTTACCCTGCTATGAGATACCAGCATGTTTTTTCAGACTGGCAACTAAATATGAAGAAACTTAGAAATCAGACTAAGTCTTCAAAACTTACGATACTTTTAGCAAGTGATTAACTTCTATTGTACCTAACTAGCAAAAAAGCCAAAAAACAAGTTTACTATATTGAATCACAAGATTCAGTGGTATCATTATGAAGTTGTACAGACTACAGCAATGCTGCAAGCAAACTCCAATGTGTTTCTAATCAATAGAAAAAACTGCATGTCAACCAAAAAAAAAAAAGCTGCCACTCTTATTTATAAAACTAGAATTACCTCAAACAAACAGCTAACCTAAGGGGAAAATGTAAGGTTATTATTTAGTCTATTGTGATTATTCCAATGAATCACCCTCAGACACTGAACTACTTGTGCTGATGTGGGTAAGCTCATTTAGAGACATTTATACCAAACAAAACAACAAAACCAAACTGCTTTTTTTTTAAAAAAAAAAAAAAAAAAAGAAGATTCTGTACTCATGAAGGTCATCCAGTCAAAACACATTTCTGAAGGAAAACATTTTAAAGTAGTCCTCGATCTACATCTCCACTTTAAAACCTGAGTATACGGATTTCATCAGATTTTCAGAGTTAGGGCAATGTACTTGTACAAGATTATGTAAAATGTGTTATACCTTTAGTCATTTGAACTAAAAACTTCACAGCAGAACTAACAGACAGCTGCACCATAATCTTATTCCATTAATAGGATCTTATCTGGGTCTAGGCTAATATGCAAATAATACCTATGGAAAGTGGATTAAGACTATTCCTTTGTTATCACTTATTGACCACCCAGTACTACCATTTTAACTGAATTTAAAACGTTAGCTCAGATCTCATTTACTTTAGTAAATGTATTCCAAGAAGGCTTAAAACCTTTCATGTCTTGTACTTAACTGAATCAGTTTAGCTCTCTTCTAATGCATCAGATATTCTCAAAGGCCCTTTTACCTCACTCAAAACAAGGTATGCAACTGTAGAAGCATAATTTCCTAAAATGAACTTGTCTGTCAGCTTACTGCTGAGACTACAGCAAAATACCAAACATTAAATCTTTCACTTTAAATTCTTATATTCATGTATTAAATCTATATAACAACAACCATATTGGAAATGCTAGTTGCATGCATTCATTTCCAAATATATTATGTTCTTAAAGCTCTCAAGCTCAGAATAGGGTCTGAAATAAAGAGGGCAAGCTCTTTCTCTTAAGTTTGGCACTTGAAGAGAAGTGTCAAAAGATTGCAAGATGATTGCTAGGTAACAGTCGCAACAAGACGTAGGAACCTAAAGCCAAGCTAGAGATGGTAGGACTGCAGAGAAGGATAGGCACATCGTCTGAGTGCAGAGGTATCAAAGTTTTCTAGGGAAAAAAGGGCAAGGATTTGGGGGGCAAGGATTTGAGTAGAGTTTGCTGCAGCTCTGAATCTTTGAAATGACTGCATTTGAGCCCAGAAGCAAGGACCTGTTTACAAGGACACAAAAGGCAGAGGGAAAAGCTGTTTATCAACCCTTTTCCTATTTCGTATTATCTTGTCACGGCACTTGATTCAGATAAAACCCAAGCATTCTACTTTTAATCCAATAAAACCCATTTTTTACATCTTTTAGAAGAAATCATTATGAAGCAGAAAATCTAGGCAGATCCATCTTAAAGCTGTAGCTGATCCAGTGTACCATTACAACATCTATACATCAGATTAGGGTGGAAGTGTTCTAATGCACCTCAGTTTGCAAGCTGTGAAATACAATAAACATGGTCTGTATTTTTACAAGCTGTTTTAAATACATCTTCGGTTTTAGAACCGCATATTACAGTTATATGAATTCGGCTTACATATTTCTATTTTATTTTATTTTCGTTTTTCATTTAATTTTTTATTTCATTCTATTTCTATTTTCTATTTCTACATATTTCATTTCTATTGAGCTGATTAGCCTGGGCAAGACTACAATAATGTCGCTATATTAGTTGCAGTTTCCATTACGCTGTTTTCTTTTATAACTTTCCTTCTAAAAACCTTTTGAGTCATACATAATATAACATTAGTGTGCCCAATCAGAACTAAGTTGTATATACTTGCAATTCCTCCTTCTTACATCTCTAGACAAGACTGAGCTGTTTCAGGCACGGCAACTGACTGAGCTCACAGCGAAAAAACAATCCAATACAAGCATGGCTTTCTATCCCTGTTCATGAAGGTATGGTTAGCATTCTTTTTCTTGACTGTAACAATAGTGCTTTTTTGCTGAAAAAGGCTTTTTGCATGACACTTAAGTTCACCCAGTGTCTAGAACCTATACCCTTAGCCACTCAGCAGCTCAGACCTTGGATCTTTCCAGGTGCTGATACCCTACTCACTGGCTAGTCCAGCGTGAAATTTGCTAGCAGTTACACCCGTGTGTGAGCACAATATTGGTGCCTCCAGCAGCTGGTCTTAGACCTGATGCCTTGGCAATAATTGGCTTCTAGATGCTGGTCTCTCCACTTGCTGACCCTTGAGCTCCTCAAACCCACCATGCCTTTCCAGTGGCCGACAACAACCTCTTATCCTTCTTTCCTGGCAGTCCAACTTGAAGTTTGCTGGTGTTCACACACAGACACAGAAGAGACAATGCACTCACACACATTATGGTTGCAAACAGAATTTGGCAAGAACACAGGACAGCCTGCAAGTGACCAAGTGCTGGGCTCAGATGAGTATACTGCCCAGTAACCTGCATATATGTGACTGGTGCTTTTTATCCCCTTTCATCTTGCTTCCTCATGCTTTTTCCACCCCAATACACCATGATTCCTCCATTCCTCTGCTTTCGGTCTGTCACCTAAACATCCTATAATAAGCTTCATACAATATTCTCTGCCCCATCCTTGAATTCTCTTCTCTCTGCATCCCATCATAAGTCCTCAGCCTAGTATGCAATCACCCCTTAGTTGCCTGGGGTTCCTGGGAGAGAATTTCTTTCCTTGACCCACCCCACTACTCTCCTTTGACGGATCTTGGAGAAGCAGATCTGTTCTCTGAGTGCTCTGCTCTCACTCATTAGATTACTCTGGTTCTTCTCCCTGCCCTTGTTATTCTGATTCTTGCAGTCTTTATGTTTTAGTCATATAGTCTTAGAGCATCACACTTAATATTATTTTATATAAACCAGCTCCGAATTAGGACTTTTCCTAACAGAGTTCTGTTTCTTAGAGTGTTGGACTGACACTCTGTACTGGCATCTTTTCTATTGTTATGGCAAGCAGTACGATACAAAAACTTTATGAAGTCTAAGCATACTATGTCTATAGATTTGCATTTTAAAAAAGCCTCTCAATTAGCTCCATGGAAATTCAATCCTGTCACTGACAGCTAATCAGACTGAAATAAACCCATAGGTTAATTTTTCTTATTTCTATGCCAGCTTGATGCTTTCTTCTGCTGCTATAGAAGTTAGGAGTGAATTGATGAGTACTTTGTCACCCTCATATACAAGTACACAATCCTGTTTGACAAATGCAGAACTTAGTAAGAGGGAGAAATGTTTAATAAATACTTGTGCATTATTAGCTGTTCATGTCTACGACCATTAGCTGTATTAGTTTCTTCTTCCAGTCATTTTTTTCTCTCAGTTTTGTTCTCGTTTCAAATTTAACCACTTTGAAGCAATTACTTTACAAGTTAATTAATTTTAACCTATCACAAACAACACCAAAACAGATTTCTCTTTACTTGAGTAAACTCCATTTTGTCTTCACCCTCCACATCACCGTAATCTTTAACACCAACTATCAAGAAGCATTCTAGCCACAATCCAGTCTAGCAGTCTACATCGCAACTGGAAATGAGTCAAACTTATTTCTCCTTTTATTTCTCCAGTTTAAATAATGTGAATCTATACGAAATTTCTGGGTATTCTGAAAATGAATATTTTAATCATACTTACAAAATGTAAGGATTGCTAAAACTTTTTAGATTCATAGCTTCAAAGTTTCTGAAATTTTACAACTGACCCTTCAAAGTGATACTACAAGGGTTCTGACTTGCTTGTTCAGGCATCTATTTCAACATTTATGCTGAGATTCAACGACACAAACTTCTTTAACAGCACTAAAATAATCCATGTTTAAACAATGGAAAAAGATATACCGATATCTACTTACAGTGTAAACTGAGGATTACGTATATAAGACAAAAAAAATCTGTAGGTTATCTTGAGCAGAAGTTACCCATGTTACTACACAGTGGAAAATACACCATCTGCCTAAGAGACAAGCCTCCAGCACCTTACTCTGACATGAAGTACAATATCCTCCAGCTGAGAGACCATACTTGCTAGGCAGAGAGGCAGGACACATTTATTTTTCAACAGTAGACACTGACATGCATGGGGACCAATCTCGGAACTGCCCCCATTTTCTAGATGCAGGTGCCAATTTTATAAAGGAAAAACTTCAAGTAAACCTGAAGGACAAGCTCATCCAGTTGTAACCTTTTTTTCAACAGAGACAGGAGGCAATTGATTGCAGATGGATTAACAGTGTTGACTGATATATAAAGAATTTAGTTTTAAAGAGATGCTAGTTTTTGAACAACTAGGTCACTGGTGACGTTTCTGCCATACATAGCATCTCACAAAATTTTCTAGAGTGAGAAACTTGTCTATTTCCTTCAAATTGTGTTAAAGATGCTGCTTCTACTTTATCTTGGTCTTAGTAACAGGATGAATGCCAGAGACATAAAGTTTTCTGTGCAACTGCTGTAGTGCCATGAATATTTATCAAAACATAATAAATTCAACAGTCCAAATAAATACTCTTATTAGTTTTAGTAAAAATACACGCAGTCAACACCTATGTCAACTATGAATTTGAACTGGAAGCCACTGAAAGTTGCATGACACTGTTTGGAAGCTTGTTGAAACTCCTTATAACATTTTATTACTTTTTTTAAAAAACAATTTAAAGCTTAAGCTAATAATGGGGTTTTTAATTTTGTCAATGGCGTCTAAAGTTATTTTTTACAGAAAAGAGAGTTACTATCTTTACTCATAAGTATGATTTACACATCTGACAATGCCCCCCACTCCCCCATTGCCCTATCCTGATGGTTACACACTGGAGTGAGATCTCATCCATGCGGAGTTTAAGCACGTTCTAGCTTAAGCACAGTAAAATGAAATAGAACACACAAAGACACATGATTGCTTTTCTCATGCTCCAATGCTTGCATTATTTTAGGAAAACAAAGGAAACCTATTATTCAAAATAAGATAAGATTACTATTTGGAGTGACATTATTTAAATGAAATGTCTTTTTCCTGTTATCAACTTCATCTCATCCAATCCTTACCCTTCTCTACATTCAGTTCCATATATCAGTACCAATTCTTTAAAAATGTCATGCTTTTTTTTCTTGCACAACTGATTGATTGCACACAATCTCCTAACTAGTACTATAATTTTTATAAAACATTTTAGATGAGATTGTATATTTGCACTTTCAATCATGCATGCTCCTGGGGTTTCAAATGTCTCAGAATGAATAAGTCTTGGTCATACAGATGTTTTTATCTAAAGATACCATCCATCCACGAATAAGGCTGATTTAGTTCATGTTTATTTAAATGTGCCCACTTTTTTTTTGTTCAATATACACGAGTATATGTAGGTGTTGTCTTCCTAATTGTCTAAAAGTGATCAGGAAAAAAGGTGAAGCTTAGCACAAGCAAGCAGGAGAAACCTGAAAATGCCATCTATTAGTAAGTACTATCAACTGAAAAGCCAGGGCAGTTTTGGGTTTTAACCTTGCATGGAGCAAGAGGATCAATTAAAACTAAGCATATTTAACGATATCTTTTTTGTTAAAAATAGTTTGGCAAGTTAAACAAAGGCCAATTCAATCAAAGCAGCCCAAACCCAAGCTTGTTCTCATAGTTTTAAGATACCGTATCTATAGAATTAAAAAAAAAAATTACATTAAAATACTGTTCTGCTGCAGACCAAAGTTGAGAGGATCAAGCTGATACAGAGAGCACACACTGGGCAGAGGAAAAAAGTGATACCCTTCCTGTAGGTTGACTCCTTTTCAAACTCTAAAAAGACAAAGACCCTTCTCATCTGACAAAAAAGGTTTTCTTTCAATTGCTTCTACCTGCAATATCTATTTCTTAATTCCTTTGTCTACAACTCTCAGTACGTAATAAGAGCCATGACAGATTAATTTCATTAAGTAAGACTATTTTTCAAGGCAATTCTCAAACATAAGGAGTTCTTTGTTACGTGCAAAAGGAATGAATTGCACAGTTTTCGGAAGAATCAATTTGATTTGTCTTTCTCCAGATTAGCATTAGAAGCAACCAAAGAACTCAAAATAATCTGATCCCTTCCATAAGACTGAAAAGGTATGATTAGAAATAGAAAACCAGGCTGGGACAGGTCCATAAAATGCAGACTGGGAGAACGAAAAGCCTTAAAACCCTTCACCCTCTGTGAGGGTGGGAGGCAGGCATAGGGTTGTCCTATGTCTTATCATATTCTCCTAAATTCTGAGCTTTAATTTATATCTGCTCAGTCTGAGTTTGAGAAAACAAGGACTAAGAGTAAAAACAAGGCTATGTATTCAACCAGAGGGCAAAACAAGTTTCTATTTTTCTGTCCCCATGATAAACACTTGCTTTCCTATATATTATAATTTAGATTTATATTACATTTTATATAAAAATAAAAGAAAAAACATTTAAAAAATGAAATTGCTCAGAAAGGCAAATCACATTTAGAAGTCTAGGGAAGCATATTATTAACAGCTATTCAAGTGACTCAGCAAATATATCATCAATACAGTATGAAAATAAAGAAAACATTTAGAATATTTATAATGTAATTCTGTATTTAAATAATCATTCGAGTTGATATTTGTGAGTCAACTTATTACCACAATTTAGAAGTAAACACCTAAATATATCACTTCCACCAAAATGGTGCTTAAGTAGACACCAAAAATTTTCATAGAATCATAGAATGGTTAGGGCTGGAAGGGACCTTCAAAGGTCATCTAGTCCAACCCCCCCTGCAAGGAACAGGGATATCTCCAACTAGGTCAGGTTGCTCAGGGCCTCGTCCAACCTGGCCTTGAACGTCTCCAGGGATGGAGCATCCACCACCTCTCTGGGCAACCTGTTCCAGTGTTCTACCACTCTCATGGTAAAAAATTATTTCCTAATATCCAATCTGAATCTACCTCCCTCTATTTTAAAACCATTATCCCTTGTCCTATCACAACTGGCCCTCCTGAACAGCCTCTCCCCATCTTTCTTGTAGGCCCCCTTGAGGTACTGGAAGACCGCTATAAGGTCACCCCGGAGCCTCCTCTTCTCCAGGCTGAACAGCCCCAACTCTCTCAGCCTGTCCTCATAGGAAAGGTGCTCCAGCACTCTTATCATCTTTGTGGCCCTCCTCTGGACCCTCTCCAACTGGTCCATGTCCTTCTTATGTTGGGGACTCCAGAACTGGACGCAGTACTCCAGGTGAGGTCTCACAAGGGCAGAGTAGAGGGGGAGAATCACCTCTCTCGACCTGCTGGCCACGCTCCTCTTGATGCAGCCCAGGATGCGGTTGGCCTTCTGGGCCGCAAGAGCACATTGCCGGCTCATATTGAGCTTCTCGAAGCTCAATTTTGCTGGCTTTCATTCTTTCATGCATTCTCACAATGCTATTCAGTTTTAAAGAAGTGAAGAACACGAGAGCACTATTTGCTCCAACTCATTTCTCCTTGTACAAAATGATTAGGATGACAGCTTGGAATACTTTGCATAAGTAAAAAACATCCCCAGAGAACTATGGGGACTAATCGTTCCTCTCATCTCACTTGCCTAGACAGGTTGATTTTTGTGGGACTTTTAGCTGTCTTTAGGGGAAAACAAACAAATCAACCAAAAAAACACCCTAATAAGCTACATTAAGTTCTTCCTTTTTTTTTTAACTGAATATTTGACACACTGTTTTTCCTATATGAAGGGAAAAAGCTGCTAATACGATTTGCCCTCACTTTTATTTGAGGGGTTCTCCAGCACTTTTTAAATGCAAATAAGCTTATGTCAGTACCTCCGCCATGTGGGCCATCTGCTGCTGGTTGGTATCAGCTGACTGAGAGGCAGCAGCTCACTGTTATTGCTGAGTTAAAGAGGGCAATTTAGTCTCCACTTTGGGGAAGAAAAACAGCATTTGATACACTATATACTGAAAGATACCTCTAACTGACCCATTCCCGTCACTTAAATCAACTCTATAAACAAACAAGAGCCAATTTCAAACTCAAAATGCAATATAATAAAACAAACTGAACTCACAGTGTCAAATAATACTTCAGTTAATCAAGTTTAACTGCTGCGATCCTTCAGAAACATTCATCATCCTGATATGTTCAGAAGAATGAAAAAAGTCTTGGCTTTGAATGTCAGTATTAGTTTGCAAAAGCACAAGTAGTTTGTTCTTTACATCTTAACCATTTAACTTTACTGTCGTGATACAACACAATCTTGTCTTAAAAGGGCTCACTTTCAATAAATAGATGTGGTTTCACGGTAACTATGGCCTTCAATATGCAGTATTTTACTGTGAAACCATAACAATACTTCCATGAAAGTCTTCAGCTGATGTGAAACCTCTAAAATAAACACCACAGAAAGCTGAACTCAAACACTTCCAAAGCATTCAGTGCCATGGACTTAGCTGAACTTTCTAATTTTGGATATCAGCAATACTTGCCACATTTCCCAAGGATGGTTCTCCAAATCATGTCTGGCTTAATTCTGGATAGCTGGCACTGACATACACAACAGGTTTTCCTCATTTAAAAATTAAATGATATAAAAAGTTGAACCCTAAAAAAAAATCTGAACATTTAGGCATATGAATTTTCTCCCCCTTTACTTCAGGACCGCTCCAAAGCCTCAAGACGTCATACCTAGTTATGCCTTTTTGGTCTTAATTTGTACTGTAGACAGACATAAAAGCATCTTGAAAAAAACCCTAGAATTGTCCTAGCTGCTCTGAAATTCAAGTCATTCATAGAGCTCAATCCAAGTTCTACGTTCTAAGTAGTGCAATGCAAGCGCCTTTACTAAATGAAGTATTATTCCTTACACCATTTGATCATTCTCAAACACAGTCTTCTGCAGTCCATTCTTTGCAGCTCTTGTTTATCCTTGGGGCACACAGTCTCCCCAGTTCACTCACTGGCCATGTCCCAGCCATGTCCTTCATAGTCCTGATCCCTCAGCCCAAATGACTGGACTGCATCCCCTCTCCTTCCCTTCTATACAGGCTTCCCTTCAGTGGAAAATAGGTACAAGGTGGATGGGTGCACACAGAGCCTGCTCCAACACACTGCATGAAGAAGCACTCCTCTGTGCTATGAGCAGAAACTCTACCCAAAATGACCACACAGTTTAAATTTCAGTTCAGAAAACTACTATGAGGCTTTGGTAGCTCCCTCATGCACCAGCAGAATATGCATGCTACCTATTCTTTTTAGTCACCAAATGACTGTAAACTGAGCACATTCAATTACTCAAGGATCAACAAAAGTCCTGCTCAGCAGACATACTAGAAATAAAAAGGAGTTACTCTGTTCCCAACAGTCAGCTTAGGCAGAAAAGAAAGAAAGAAAAAGAAAATCATGGCTGATTTGGGAAATGTCACCAACTTCAGCTGTGCGAAGGAGTAATTAATAAGAAGGGAAAGCTCCTCAGCAGCTGATGAAAGGGTGGGCAGGATGATGAAGTTTAAAAAATGGCTATTAAAAGCCTAGCTGTTTTTTCTCAGCTACAAATTAAAAATTTTCATGTATTACCATTAAAAAAATGCATAAGATTGGTGGTCAAACTACCAACTTTCTTACCTCCCCACTGAAACAGGCTTTTAAAGTATCAGATTTATTATTTTTGGCCAATTTAAAATCTCTTAATCTTAATTGTGTGTACAGAACATCTAAAAATCGCTTTAATTGCATGACAGTCTGCCTTGTGCTATATTCTTCTTGCTATTGGCCCATTAGAAGCATTAAGAAGAATGCTATTAGCTCAGTTTGATTATTCATCCTTGCAATTCAACATGTTTTTATATTGCTAAAATTGGCATTTCTGTTGCTTGCAAGTAGTAGTTGCTTGCAAAAGCTGGGCTTTGACTGGACATCTCAGTCCCAACCGGCCCCAGTTTTCATGTCATGAACAACTGTATAATACTGTTTCAGCAGTCTTCCTGCAACCTTTTTTCCTTTTCTCAAAAGTAACTGTAAGGATAAGGTTATTTTAAGCATGAACACTGAGGAAACTTGAGGTCTGTAATTGTGGAAATGGCACAGGGAGAGAGGAAGGAAGAATCCTGGGTAAGTTACGTAAGTTTCTCAACTTTCTTCAATTAGACTGAAAAAAACATTACAGCTGCCAGCAGCTTGGCAATGTCACTTACTTTATTTTAAGAATTCTGCAGATCTGATGTGGAACATCATGTTTTTGGCTGCTTCCAATAAAACGCTAATCACTGAACTGGACTCAATGTGTAGCTGATATAGTAAGATCTTGTTATATTACAAATTACCCAGTAATTTTGTCACAGAAAGTGGAACAGCCCAGAAAAACAGAGTCAAACAAGTATCCTTGCTACTCACTGTTCTGCAGTAGATCCCTCCAATCTTGAGGAAATTCTACTCTACATCTGAAATCACTGTCTCCAACTCAGACGTTCATAAAAAAGTGTTTCCCACAAAACCCGCTTTAAGGACATCTCTCTTTAAGAGAGATATTGAGCTCCTGGAGCGGGTCCAAAGAAGGGCAACTAAACTGGTCAAGGGGCTGGAAAATAAAACTTATGGGGAGCGGCTGAGGGAGTTGGGGCTGTTTAGCCTGGAGAAGAGGAGGCTGAAGGGAGACCTGATTACAGCCTGCAAATACTTGAGAAGGGATGGTGGGGAGGTGGGGGAAGGGCTCTTTACATTAGTGATGGGTGACAGAACAAGAGGAAATGGGTATAAGCTTAGTCAGGGGAGATTCAGGTTGGATGTTAGGAAGTATTTCTTCTCTGAAAGGGTTGTCAGCCACTGGAATAGGCTGCCCAGGGAGGTGGTTGAGTCCCCATCCCTGAATGTGTTTAAGAAAAGCGTGGATGAACTGCTTAGGGATATGATTTAATGGGGGATTAGGGACGGTTGGACTGGATCATCTCTAAGATCTTTTCCAACCTAGAAATCTATGAATCTATGAAATGATGATTCTTACTGAGGAGCGATTTCAGTAAGAAAGCCCACTATTGGTAAATCAGTTAAAAGATGATTTTCTGTTCTTTTTACTTACCAAAGCATGCTAATCAACAAAGTATCTTTTATGCTGTGATTATCTGACACATTAACACAATATTGGAATAATGCAGTTTACTAAATCAATACTACAAGCTTTCAGCAATGTTTGAAAACGTAACAGAAATCATGCTAGACGTTCAGCTTGTTAAAGGCTAAAGATCAGTTAGTCACTGGAGAAAGGCTCTTACACGGATGTAGGAATGGATTAGTCAGTTCTGTGAAGCAGAGGTCAGAACAACAGAATTGAATATGAACATTTTAATTTTTTAGGATGCATATTCTTAAGAGCTAAGAAACTTGATATAAGATATAAAGAAGACACTAGGAACTTAAGACTTGTAGAAGTACATGACACCTGTAAAGAGATCTGAAGTTTTCTAGTTTCAACTTTTTACCGGTTTAAGTTTTGCCATTTTTTCCATCTTTATTGATTCTTCTACAGGATGGCTAAAACACTGCTGGAATTACCTTAATCATGAGATGTCTCAAAAATTGTGGTAGAACTGCCACTGCTTGGTCATGTCTTTTTAATTAATTAATTTCCCAAGACTGGAATGTCTAGACTGGAGATATACCATGCCTGCAATAAAGGCGATCAGTGACTTCAGATATGAAGTGTCCAAAGAATTCTCATATTCTGTTTCCTTCTGCACAAAGCTAACAACTGTGATAAATGGCCACTTACTGCTTGAGGTTGCTGAAAACATGATACTATGGTCAGGATGCCAGCATTCTCCTACTGATTCAACATGCAACATTTAACATATCCTATAGACAGTGTCTAACCAGATGTGAAGTGTAGTCAAGCTAAGAAGAATACGAACATTTATCAGCTCCCAGAAGCAGAATCACACCACAAAAGCAGCCATGTATTATTCCACGTATAAAAATAAAACCTTTTCATCCTCTATCTCACCAGTACTTTCCAGTGGAAATGCAAGCATTTGATATAAGTCTCTTTCCTCTGGGTTCTAGAAAGCGACTGTGATTTTAAAATACGTAAAGTTTATAGGCTGTGTCTAAAAATAGTTTATTTTGAATGATCTTTAAAAGCCTTGAAAAGCCTGAGCTTAAAGAGTCTCTTAAATTAAAAAGATGACACATAGATGAGTTCCATTTGAGCAGTCAGTGCTGACACAATAATAATGAAATAAAATATGCTGCAGTATTTCAAATATTTTGCAGCTGTTACGACAGCACTATTATCTAATGCAGATATATTTACCAAATGCCACATTCTGTAGTACAAGCATTTAAAAATCAAAATACTTCTTTCCACTTACTTAATCATTAACTAGTAATCTAATGGCATTTGAAATATAAATCTAATCAGTGGCATTTGAATTGGTTTTTATTTCAAGTGTTAGAGTAGTCCCTCAGCTGTAACTATGCACTGTCCTCTTTTCTCCTCACCCAACCGAGTATTCCCAGCCATGGAACAAGGTTCAGGCATCCTTGCAAAGGAAAACCTCTTTCCCTAGGACCAAAACTAGACCATTAGGCTCTAAAAAGTTAAGATTTCCAAACCACATCAATATTTTTAGCCTTTATAACAAAAGTATATCTTCCTAAGGACCAAAATAAAACATTTAATTTGGCTGGATGCCCTTGTAAAACTTCAATAACCAACAATTTTAATATTTTTATCGGTGTCATCCATAAATATGCTTTAACCTCCTACCATATGAATAAGGCTATCCTTTTTCCACTAGCTCAGCAAAACTACGTAAATTGTCATAAGTAAGTTTCATTCTGTACTAATTTATTACAAAACTGCTTTCTAATTTCAGAAAAAAGGAAACTGTATTGAGGAGGGCCTTTTTTCCCCTCCAAGTGTGCACATATTTTTGTATCTCTTTTTATTATGCAAAAAAAAAAACCCACTTCTATTTGAAAACTGAACTAGAAATACATCTGCAATCATAATGTATGAATACACAACATTTCTCACAATTGTAACACAAGACTGTTAGAGAATAAACTGACAGATGGAGACTTCAATGCATTCTGTGCACTACACTGCAGATCGGAACATACTAATGGATTCACATCATGTGAGAGAGGACATCTGTCTTAGAAGAAATTATTGTATATAATACTTAAATTACCCATTCCATTTTTGTATAATATTAACACATGAAATATTACTTGTACCTATGTTGCTACTGCTGCTCATTATGCTTTAATACAGCTTCATAAAGATGCACCTTAACTGTTTTGTCTGACGTGTTTTGTGACATGATCTACTTGAATATTTTCAAGTTATCTAGACTAGAGTTATTAATTCAATTCTATAAATAATACATTCAGCTTTAAAATGGATTCATTTATGAAAGACAGGTGATCATACAGTGCTCAATAAAAAGGAAAATTTTCTGTGCAAGAATAGCAATGGCATATCTTAAAAACTTTAATTATCTGAGCTTAAATCTTAACTCACTTCTCTCCTCCCCCAAACACATTCCTCATCATATTGTCAACCAACTTCCACATGCAAGCAACAGCACAAGTAAACTATTCATGTGGATTATCCAGATTGCTATTCATATAGACCCACATACATACATATACACACACATATTAAAAATTTCTTTTTTTTTTTTTTTCAAATCTTTATACATGTGTAATACTACGTGTGACTTTTAAATAACTGGAAAAAAATAAACTACTCTTACCTTTTCAACTGTTAATTGTTTTGATGGTTTTTCTGATTCTCTCTCTCTCTTTTTCTCTTCTTTCTTTTTCTCTTTCTCCTTCTGAAAAAAAAAAGGTATTTTGCTAGTACTCAGTAACAATGCATTTGCAAACATATTGAATGTCTTCAGTCATATAGAACATAAACAGAAATCTTCAGTTATTCCCTTCCAATTCAGAGTTTATGCTTCTATCAGCTCTGCTTCCAGAAGTGACTCATTTTACTCAAATAGTACTACTAAAAATGTTCTAACTGTGAGAATTCAAGAAATTCTCATATATAGTACTACTAAAAATACTGTAACTTTGAGAATTCAGGAAAGTCACTATTTCACCTGCTCATCTGCATTTCTGCTTATAAGCAGAAAGAAAAAAGAACCAGTGTTGCCTCTTCTAAGCTAAGCAGATCTGAAAAGAAAAATCCATTTACAAGTACTCCGTTAACTCTGATAACCTCTGTCATTAGGACGGACGCCATTCTCTTTGACCAAAGAACTATAATAAGGTAATTTGCATGCAGTTTTCTGCACAGAGTTGACAATTTTAAAGGCTAATCTACTAGTTTTTTAAAAATGCTCCTGAAAGCAAAAAGTTGGCTTGGACCATATGACAAACCCGCTGAGTCATAAGACACAAAATTTTTCCATAAAGAGAAAACATACGAGATCCTTTTTCTCTGAATGTGTCATAATGACATCATAGAAGATTTTTCATTTTAGTTTTGAATGCATAAATGGGGTAATATTAAAGACTCAGCCTGACTGAAGAAAAGCATAAAATATTCCTTAAGGCATCGTAACATACAGAAGATAAGGACTTTTTAGGCCAGCAATGACTTTGACACAGTATTAGTAGCGATTTTTAGACCCGGTAATCTCTCTGCATTTACCTTGTACAACTACTGCATAGTACTGGTGGGTATGCTTGGACGTTAAAATGGATGGAACAAGAGTTTACTATCCACAATAAAGGAGATCAGACAGTAGCTCCTAAATGTTCTTTCTGTCAGTAGACTTGGATCCCTTCGTTCAAAGCTTCAAAACAGCTTTGTTCTACACAACACTATTTTTGGATGGGTTGGATGGGGCTTTGAGCAATCTGATGTAGTGGAAGGTGTCCCTGCCCATGGCAGAGGAGGTGGAACAACATCATCTTTAACCTTTCTATGATTCTATGAACACAAAAAAGAGCATAGTATTCCAAACCGGAGGTTCAGTCCACATCATGTCTCACCTGTGGCAGTACCAGGTGTTCAAGTAAAAGTTTGTATGACTGGGGCAAGTATAGAGCAGTGTTTTATTTTGAGGCCATCATAACAACCTGAGACTTGCAGGCCTACTGAGCTAAGATTACAAATAGCCACACCTTTCAAATGAAGCTTAGCCTTTCTTCCACTACTGCGTCACCAATCCTAGCACCAACCTGCATTCTAAAGACTCCCTAAATGCTGTCACCATAATAATGTATTGTAGACAAATATACTGACAGAGCAGTAACTTTTCAAAAAGTCTTTCATTCCCTTTCCCCACTCCAACCTTCCCACGTCAAATAACTTAAATCTAATCTCTTCTCCTGTGGGAGTTTTTCTGTGTCTTAGACAACTGTGATTTGTTTCCTCTCCTCCTGGGAAAGGTTGTTGGAAGTGTCATAACAGTACACCTGTATTTCAAACACGTTACCTTGAGTTTACTTGAATAAGCGAAAGCAGAGTTAAAATTTTTGCATATGATCATCTTCAGGACGTCTTGATTTCCAGTTTGACTTCAACATTTTTTTAAAATATGTTTTGTTAGAGAAACCTCACTCCTAGACGAAAAAGTGTCTGGGAAGTTTTATTCTTCTGGACCTCGAGAACAAGGAGGGCTTGCACTAAATGTTGTATAGCAAACGCTCCATAAAGGTGACCAAATATAAACAAATGCCTCTCATTGCCCTTAACGAATCCCTGACAGCTTCATAGTGAATATATGAAGACTTAAAATAAACTGTTCACCAGCATTTCTGCCTCCACACGTCACAAAGACTACAGGAACTCTTTCGATTCCCAGCGACTTTACTTTCATTCACTTCATTTCCACTGTGGACTTGAAAATCCATACGACTTTCATCTTCACACTTCACAATTTCAATATGCAAGCTTTCTGCTTCAGCTCCATTAGATAAAAATGAATTCAGACTAAATAAAAACATTTCTCAGATGCTGTATTCTTGCCAGAATTTCAACTCAAGTGTTTCATTACTTGCAAAAGCAGTCAAAAAGCACTATGAAGATAATAAAATGAAATTGGCTTTATACCAGTCTTAAATTCTAAGCAAAAATTACTCATTTTCTTCCCCAAGTTCATTTCTAACAACATGGCATACTAGTTACAGAGAGGAACTTTCAAATCTGAATGCATCAAGAGAGGTGGGTAAGAAAGGAAAGGCGAGTTTCATTCTAAGTAGCTGCTGCTATTCCTGGTACAACCTAAAAAACACATCAAATTCACCAAGGCTTGTGGTCTAGTCCATGACACTGTCATTTAAATTTTAATTAATGTTTAAATATAGCTGCACTAAAATAATTTACAGCACTTGTTCACATTTTCTGTATTTAGAAGAAAAAAAATTATTTATGTTTAGATCATAAGTTATTTGATACACCGTATACAGTCTCAACTTAGAGTGAAGTATCCAAAAGAGCCTAATATTGAACATTCACATTCTAAAAAAATATATTTAATTATTGCTGAAAATTGTGACATGTACTGAAAATTCATACAAACGATACCTCATCTACTACTTGTTTGTCAAAGGCCTTTCTAAACAGTAAATGTAATGTTAGCACATACACACATATCCCAGCTAGAAGGGATATTAAAACCAGTATGAGTTAACAGAAGTGTCCCTGAATTATTTCTACATTTATCTCCAAGGAGATTGAACTAAACAGCTGGAATAGTATCGATAACTTAGATTCTGAAACAAGGAAGTAGTATAAAAAAAGAAACCAAAAATTATTCCTGAGGAGACAAGATAATATCACTCATGACCATTAGATGGGAATGAAAAGGTGTTTCCACAGTTTTGTGATACTAAACCAGAGCAGAACCAGAATTTTGACATATAAAAACCAAGAAGTAACAATCATGCATGTGCTTTGTCCCGCTGTATTGGTTCTCTTCCTTTTTGTGTAGTCCAGGAAGCAAGAAGAGAATTATTTTAAATGCCTGAAGTATTACCAGCAATTCAAATTCTCTAGTTACCTCAGTGAAATTACTCTATAGAAATGTAAACATTTGTGCAAAGCAGTAACCTGACAAGAGTTACACTCAAAACCAATATACCTCTGCTTTGCTCTTCTCAGCAGCAGCTTGCAGAGAAGGAGAGGATGCCAAAGGCTGAGCAGCATCAGAAGAGGATATCTGTATAAAACAGAGGAAAGAAATGAGAAAGAAAATAAGCAAGAGCAGCTGGGAAGGGAGGGAGCAGAGGCAGCTAAGAGACATGATTTTCATTCTTTTTTTCAATAATTTTAGGGATGGGGGAAAAAATACAACATAGAAGAAACAAAAAGAGGAGATAAAGTTTTTTGGTGTTTTTTTGTTATTTTTTTAATCAGTACAATTTTCAAAGGAAATCTGTCAGGTAGGAACGACTGGCTTATAATGAAATTTGATAGAATAGAATATAAGAAAATGAACCTGGATAAGATCACATCACAGGCCTAAGAAAAATAATTAGGTTTTATCCATTGTTCAATTTTATCCAGTGTGACTATTGAAATATTAATGTCCTGAAGCACGAAGCCACACTATCCCAGAGGAAGGGGAGAGAAGAGAGTGCCTTTGTTCTTGTTCACTGTAACAGAATATTTTTATTAAAAGAAACACAAAATAACTCTGAAAGTTATACGTTAATTAAAGTTCTAATTAACTCTAAGAGCACTCTAAATGAGTAAAGAACTTAGGGTTAACATAAAGCTGCGCCCTAGCAGGAGAATGCCAGACCTTCCAGACAGGTGGTACTTCTTTTCTAGGAATCAGTATAAAATTGCCATTAGCACCACTAGACTTCCAGAATTATCCAAAACGCATAACCTGTATAAGCAACAGATGCAGTTTGCTCAAGAAAATAGGATTTCTCTAAATGCATTTTCATACATCTTCCTAGTCTATTATTTTATGCATAGTTGATCACTTTAATGGAAACATTATCTTCCTATTCCACTTACTACAAAAAAGCAACTGAATTACATTTACCAAACATGCAGAAGATCTTCAGAGCTATAAAGCTGACACTTCTACACTGTCTTGTATCACCTCTACTATCCACAAGGAAAATTTAAAAATAAATGAAGCTATTACAAAGCATGCATTATGTTGGATCAAAATAACCAATTTAGATTACATGTTTTTACTTAGTTTAAAAAAAATATCTTGCACTGAAAGGAAACTCAAAGCTGAGAAAAAAAACCCAAACAAACAAAAAACCACCAACCCGCCCTCATGTCTAAATACCCCTTATTTCTTACAGAAAATCCTACCAGTACCATAGCTTATATAGCTGGAATATTCATAGAATACATATATTCAGTATTTTTAGAGACTCAGAAACTATAACTATCCCTCAGGTAGTGTAGACCTTCAGGAAAGATATTTATAAGGTTTAATTTTTAAACCAAATTTTACCAGCAGAAACATGAAACAGAAACCTCATTTTTAAATTTATTGTTTTAAAATCCTCAGGTTATTAGAACAGTTATGGATGCACCTGCTGCAATGAAGTAGTTTCTCAAACTGTAGCATTCTGTTGCTATAGGAACACAAGGATCTTGTTTATTCTGATTACACCACATTGTAACCAAATAAAGACGTCAGAAAAATGATCAGGTAACTACATATATTAAACTATGAGCTCTAACACTATGTTCCTTACTAAGATTTCAATTAAATGCAAATGTGTGAAATTATGATAGTGGAACATCTTAGGTATACTTTCAAGTTTCTAAAGTGAGATTTTTGGAGTGGTTTGTTGTTTTGGGGGGTTTTGGTTTGTTTGTTTTTCATTCTTTTGCATGCTTCAATTTTTAAGATAATTTAAGATCTCATAGGTGCACAGCAGGTAACACTAGTCACCATACAGAACCAGGTAAGCAGAATTTCATTTGGGGGTTAGGAGAGAAATCAGCACTATAAATGTTTGCATCATGTTTTCATCCTCCCATAACAGTTCTTCTCAATCTGCATACCATCTTCATAAATTAAGGCATTATCTAACCTAGGATAAGGTAATCCTATGAAGGCCTGAAAGTAATTACTATAGTTTTGCCAGTCAAGTAATGGAGAAATGTCATGCAAGCTATAAGCAGGAGACAGAGTGAAAAGCAGTTGCTGTTTATACAGGATATACAAGTTGAGAATGCCCAAACTTAATGTTCAAAGACAAACAGCAGCACTACATTCACTTCAGGCTAAAAAACAGCACTTGAAAGCACACTTTACATATGCAAATATTCAACTAAGCAAGAGTACCAAAGGCATATGACTGAAGCTACTGTTTAAGAGAAGCCACATTGCAATAGATAAAGAACTGATTAAGTTTATATAATGAAAGCAATAGCATAAGTTTGGGCTGCTGAACAGCTTTATCACCAGTGCATTGTGCTAAATTTGTTACCTACCATGCTGCACAGGATAAGAAAATCTGAATGAAACAATCCAATCAAGTCAAACTGAGCAGCTGGGTAAAGCTAAACATAAAATGGGATCAAAAGAGAGGCTGGTGCAGTCCAGTGTGGCGAGTGGTTATGCAGTCAGAGTATCAAGGGCCGATCAGGGTACCAGAGAAGCCTGGAGAATACTTGCCATTGGGACAAACTGATGCTTAAGGGACAGCTGACCTGTTAAGGTTCCCAGCTGGCACTGAACCAGTGCTGAGAATCAGGGCCTCCTGACCTGAGAGCAGCCCTGCATGACCCAGGCTGGGTGCAGAGGAGCCTTAGCGAGAGGCAGCGCTCTCCAGCTGGAACGGAGTCCCTGCAGTGCCAGCTATTCTGCTCCTCGTCTGTGTTCATGTGTCATATTGCAACACATCCATATACCAGAACTAGAAACAAATAAAACTAAAAACTATAACAACACTGCAATGCAAAGGTATTCTTTTATTATCTTGGAATTTATTTCAGTTAAAAGACTGAATTTTCACTAATATCCAAGTCATCATTATTATTATTATTAATATCCTCTTCAAGAATGAAGAGAAAGCAACACCTCAGTCATCAAATACTTGGTTTTCAGGAGTTTTCAAAATACTCATTTTTAACTCAGACTAATCCACATGCAATATTTTAGCAAATCAGTGTAGTTGCTTGATATTCTGAGATGTCAGTAAGACCTCACAGGTTTCATTTTCCCAAGTTCCCCCCAGATTTTACTTTGAAAGATCATGGTATATTCATCTTTTCAAACTGCAGCACACTTTACAGATGTAACGTATAGCAAAAACAAATTATTCTTCTCATTAGCATAAGTCAACCCTAAACAACTTTGATGCTACTCTGATGACTGTGTTGCCAAAATTCAAGTTAGACCACTCTAAAGTTACTATTAATACCTTCTACATCCTGTTTGCAGTGCAGACATACCGTTAGCTAAGGGGGATATTAGTTATTGAACAGATGAAACACCAATAAGGAACAGTGGTTGACAGCAAGTTGTGTGCTGCCGGCTTGTATTTCCAGTAAATCTTTGTTTTTAAAACTACTGCAGTGATAAAGCAGCTCATAGAGCTGCTCCTGTTTGTAGTCAAAAGAGATTCATTAGCTTGCCAACAAATGGCAACTGAGAAAGCATCTGCTCAGTGACCTAAATTCTACACTTGTGGCCAGCAACAGGATCGCTGAGGTTAGACTAACCCCTGGATCAAACCACTCACTCATGACAGGTAAATGCATCCCACTCTCCCGGAGTAACTGCTGCATTCAATCTTGGTGAAATTGCCTTTAATTAGCTGAAAGCTACAAATGCACTTTAAATATTTACAGCAGAATCCCGATCACCACTCAGGATTGCCAAGCAAGGTTTTAATCATAATTTTTAAACTGTTCTTTAGGAGACTGAGATCACTGAAAAGCAGGACTATGTAATCCCACAGCAAAGTAACATACGGGTTTTCTATTTGGTATTTATCAACCTTTATTAATAATGACTTGTTTCTATAGGCTTGATCAGAAGCAGCAGTAAAGGAAGATCTATTCCATGTACTTGGGTCTAAATCTGAGTACCTGAAAATACTGTTGTTTACAAGCAGACATCCCTCCTTTAGTGTAGGAAAAAAAAAAATTTTGTTTGAAAAAAAAACCCCAACACTATACCACAGCAAGAATTGCTTTTGTTATGACTTTTCTAATTTGTCATTTTTAATCTAATTGTTATATTCCAGTAGAAACAAATAGATAAAAGCTAAAGAATCAGTTTCTAGAAAAACTGGCCAGTATTGACAACAACTATGAATTTTGTAGAGCAGACAGCAGGGAAGGTAGAAAATACCATTGTTTTATTTAAATCCAATGGAAAAAGACATTTGAGCAAGTAGGTGGTAAGAGTAAGATTTGTCATCACAACCACTAAAGACAAGTGACAAAACCTCCCCCACTTTTGGTCACATGTGTAAAGCATTCATCTAAATTTCTATATCAAAATTCAAAACTTGATTTCCAGCCATCTTCCAGAATTCAATTAAGAAAGCACACACTGATCTACTCTGATAACGTATGTTAGCAATACACTCTGGAAAAGTTGTCAACTAAGACATCCTTGAGTATTGGCGCTTTAAAGTATCAGTCAAAACCAATGGCAAGGCCTGCGACTAACCATACACGCTGCTAGAAAAAGAATAAAGTTGACGTGCTTGTGTGCATTGAGAATGTATTGCAAACTGACAGCTAGCATCTGAATATTTCATCTTAGTTTTTAACTTAAGAGTAGTTGGGTCTTTCGATTAAGAAACAAATTCATAATCGCCTAAACGAGGGAATGAAGGCAAGAAGCTGTTTAAGTTTCCACATTTATACTCTATGTCCACAAAATTTCAATCACATTTCAGACCAAACGACTTGTAGTCATTTCATTTTTAGCAATTCTTGAATCTCTTTCCATTGTTTGTGGTTTTGGACTCCTTTAAGAACGCTGATAAAATAAAAATAACCATTTTCTGTAATGAAACTCAACCCTGTCTTTAAAGCATCATGTACATTCAGTGCTGAGCAAGAAAATACATACACATGCAACAGTACTGTAAGATTTCATTTTCACCTATGCTCTGGAAGAGAGTCTTTGGTTCACAAAAACCATAAGATCAGAAAAGAAAGGATCTGCAGGTTTACAATATTACTCTAGTTCCCTACCCCTTTTAAATGGCAATGTTTACCTGTCCCTATTTTGTCTGTTAAAAACTTCTATAGGATTTATTAAGTTATCACTTAGCAGTGGCACTATCCAAATAGATGCTATGTTAGCAGTTCACAGAAAAGCACCAATACAAACAGTATTTGGCCCCGCAGCTCTGCTGTAGACTATGCATCAGACTATGATTTCGAGGGAAAAAAGTAAGCTTAAAGAAGCACTAAATGAAGCTATTGGAGAATATAACACACAAAATCTAAGAATTATTTTACTTTAATTCAGTCTGTACTAATTTTATTTCTGATAGTAGGTAACAGTGGTACAAACACTTAGGGTCATTAAGGTCAACGTACTAAATAAAGTTTTCATTGCAGTTTTTCTAAAAATCCTGTTCTTGATACAACGCATGTTGTTATATACCCTTTTATTAAAAAAGGTTCAAGTTAAAGCTTTAGAAACCTGTATTAAGCTTCCATTTAAATATGAAATTTAGGGCGCTATCACTCAGAAGATTCAAGAGATTAAGAAGTGAGTGTGCTATCAAACTATGTCAATATAGTCAGGAAATTAGCAGCTGAATCAAATACAAAGGTGCCCTCGAGTGGCCATTTTATATGCACACAATATACAGGGAAAAATTCTAATGGAAGAGGACTACTCTATATTCATTTTACGGGTTTTAAGTTCAGCTACTACATATGTTTTTTCCTCATTTCAGCAGACTTTAATTACTGTACATCATCAACAAATGTTGACAACACTAAAACTGGTATTTTATTTTAAAGCAGTAGCAATTAAAGACTGTTATTAGATGCATATAAACATATAATCAGTTGCTTACCATTTTTTAAAGATGTCTATTCTCAAAATACTGACAGGAATACGAGTACTAATGTATCATCAACAACATTTATCTACGAATTTCTGCAGAAGTTCTTTAGGACAACTGGCAAGACTGTTTTTAAAGTTACTAAAATGTCTCCTTTATCCAGTGTTTGGACACCACATAAAAAAGGCTGAGTGTCTGCTTCACAAAACACAGCAGCAGCCGGCTTTTCAAAGCAGCCTGTACTGCTCTTCCGTCACTATTCCGAACATGCTCATCACTCCTCCATCCCTCCAGAGTGCCCGTATCTCATTACAGAAATACAGCGAAGCTTGTGCGCAGGCTAGCCGTCATTCTGGATGTGTGCAGAGCTATAGACGTTCACAAAATTTACATCAAGCAGAGATGAAATCACTCAATGTTCTGGGAAATACAGATATATTCAATAGTACTAGACTTGAGCGCGAAGTATTTTTTCAAACTCTGACCAAGAGCATTTCTTCAGATTATTCAGCTTTGCCTTTAGATAACCAACTCTTGAGATATCACAGAGTCACTATGGCTTAATTAAAAGCTAACACAGGATAAACAAAGCAGATGCTTTTAATCTCTTACTGGAGTGCTCTCCGTTTTCCCTGTCCAACCCAACAGATGCTTTCTGTATTTGTTCCAGGGAAACCTGCCTTTAATGAGAGCTTCCAAACACTTCAGAATAATACCTTTTCTTTCCTCTTAAGTGGCTTGACCTGCTGCATATAGGATCAGTTACATTTTCACGATCCACGTTAAACTGGCAATAGAGTCACTGCAGATTCCAGCTTTGGCAGAAGTTTTATTTACATGGACATAGTGACTTGCAGCTAGGTGGTCCAGCTGTGTGAACTACTCCTCAAATGAATACTTATGCAAGTGAAGAAAACAAGACTCTGCACGCAGGAGCTACTAAGAATGCAGTCAGATACTGAAAATCCACACCCTGGCTTCTCTAACTCATTCGTTTCATCATTTCTGTGCAAAGTCCAGCTCAAGGGCAGCCACTAGTGGTACACCCAGGCGTTGATATTGGAGGCAATTAATTAACAAATTATTTACACCCCACACAATGGGACACAGTATGTCATCAGCAAGTTTTATACAAAAATTATACAAAACGAGGAGGAGTGGCTGATAGAGTAGAGAGGTGTGCTGCCATTCAGAGCACCACTGACAGGATGGGTCAACAGGAACCACATGAAGTTCAAAGGGAAGTGCCAAGTCTTGCACCTGGGGAGGAATAACCTCATGTACCAGTACAGGCTAGGTGTCAGCTGGCTGGAAAGCAGATTTGCAGAAGACGATCTGGAGGTCCTGGCAGACAAGCTGGATGTGAGCTAGCAATGTGGCCAGTTCCAGGCTCACAAGTACAAGAAAGAGACACAGGCGGACTGGAGCAAGTACAGCACAGGGAGACTAAGACAATTAAGGAATTGGAGCCCCTTTCAGGCAAGGAGAGGCTTAGTGAGTTGAGACTGTTTAGCCTGGAGGAGAGAAAGTGGAGTGGGAAGGAAGGGAAGAAGTCTTATTATCGTGTATAAATACCTGGTGGCAGGGAGCAAAGACTGAGGTAGACTGCTGCCTGTGGTATCCAGAAACAGGATCAAGAGGCACTGAAGGTAAATTGAAACACAGGAAAGTCCATTGAAACCTAAGAATAAACTTTCTTCCTTTTTTTTTCCCCCTCTCCTGTGGGGTAGCTGAATACTGGAACAGGTCACCCAGGGAGGTTGTGGAGTCTCTAGCCCTGGAGATACTCAAAATCCAACTGGACACAACTCTAAGCAATCTATTCTAGCTGACCCCACTTTGAGCACAGAAAACTGGATGATCTCCAAGAATCCCTTCCAGTCTGAGCTATGCTGTGGTTCTGTAATTAAAGCCATTCTAGCAGCATGATCTTGCAAAATGAATGCATCCCACTTTTCCTATCCCTGTCCTCAACTCATAATTTTTGTATGGTATTTCAGTGCTTCCTATTGATACCTACCTTCATTAGCGTATTTCAAAAATACTTTATATCACTTGATTGACAAATTCTTCACAGTCCACTAAAAAACCCACTATGGTTCTTGCAATATTGGGAGGGGTAACTGGTAACCTCTCTCCAAGCCCATGACTGAACGCTTCTCAATGCTACTATATCCTTGCTGTTCACGTACCCTATCATATCCCAATTTATCCATCTCAAGATGTCCACGTGACATATTTTACTGCAGAAAATGTATTATGGATTTAATCTCCTTTAACATAACTTTCTGGAAAACGTGCCATCGCAATCTCTAAATTCACATCACATTTTATGCAGTTGCCTGTCTAAGTTCATACTTCTTAAATTATACACAATGTCTTAGGAAAGCATGGAAAATTTAGACCCATTATTCTTTTCCTTCAGCAAACTTAAGAGTTATATGAAACTTCTGCTCCATACATAATTCACACTCTTTCTTAAATATAGAAATTTTGTTTACTATTCTCTAAACATTGTCAGGACATGATAATATATTCACACTCCATGTAGTGGAATAGATTGTGCCAGTTTATAATTTTTGAGACTGAAAGTATCTGGAATCTACTTAAATTAATTCACAATGCACCCTGAATAAGACAATTTCCATACACATGCTGAGAAGTTGTGCTCTTTCTCCTCCTATGTACTTATTTTTATTACAAGCTGCAGAGATTGTTTGTGATAATACCTACATAGCTAATCTTTATCCAGACTCAACACAGTGACCTCACTGCTTCTCCTCATTATTTGTATGGCATAAGGGTCATTGTACAAGATACAAATAGGAAAAAAAGTTTAAGAAAGATTCTATTTTTACAGTTTTTATTTTACATCAAAGAGGAGGTGCAAAGTTTTTTAAAAATTTAGAAAATATGATTGCTTCAAACTTGATTTCCTGAACCTCTGTGCAACTTAGTAGACTTTTAACTTAGCAGCATGTAGATACAGTCAAATTAAATTATTTGGATTGGGTATGCATACCCAATCCAAATAATTGTATACTACTTCATTAGTGTAGTCCTGTGTCTCAAAGAATCAGGCCAGCAGCTTGTTACTCAATAATATATTTTTGGCAGATTTTTTTTTTTCTAGAACCTCAGTTCTAAAAACCACACATTTCCTCTTGCATTATTGGTTAACTGTGTGATCATGCACTTCAAACCTTACTTCCTCTAATCAGTAACTTTGGGAGATTCTTACTGATTCCCAAATACCTAAAACAAGCAATGTTTACTATTTCTATTGGCCACTGCCTCTCAGATCACAAGCCTCATTAACAACTGTCCCTCCACCTCACCAGTTGCACAGCTTTGATTACAAGTATTTGGGAATCAATATAGAGATCATCAGTCAAGATGAATACTCTGTGCACAGCTTTGATTACAAGTATTTGGGAATCAATATAGAGATCATCAGTCAAGATGAATACTCTGTTCAGAAATTACTTTCATAAAAACAAACATATTTGGAGACGCAGAGCACCAGTCCCAGAGCCACTGGTCTTATCCTACTTCCGCCTTATTTCCAGAGTGAACAAATGACTTCTGCTGAAGATAACCCAAGTGAGCACTTCACCCTGTCAGCTATAGGCACTATGTTGATTTATTCTGTTTGTAACCAAAAATCAAACAGCATCTCTCGTCCAAGCACAGAAACCCAGTCAATGCATTTTTATCAGCTCTGTTCAGACCCGTACCAAGCCAAGGGCTCTGACCTTTCATAATGGCTTCCCTTCAACAAGAGCAAATTATACCCACTATTGTCACTTTAGACATCATTCCAGGTACTGGTGATAAACCTATTAAAGGATGGGCATAAATTAGCTAGGAATATTAAGCAGAGAAGCAGCCTTGGGATCACATAAATTCTTTTAACAATGACAAGATGATATATGCATATTTTCTCTCTTAAACAACAGGATTTCTGTTCTTTAAAACTGATTACTAATTCTGAAGTGAAGAGTTGCCAGCTCGGTAAGTTGTTACACACTCATATTCCTACACAACTAGAAACTGCCTTCACATTAGTTGAGCAGATGACATCTATCTGTTTCTTAAGATGTAAGTATGGAGGGGAAGCAATGCAGTCTTATTCTCCAGGTTTTATTATTACAGTCAGTAATATGGGTAAGTCTAATCTCTGAAAAAGTTCTTCTGCACTAGAAAGTGACCTCTCCAGCAATCTTCCATTTTCAGTTCTGGATTCAACTACTAAGTCTTAGGATTGGTTAGATAATCAAGGGAAAGCAACAAGGCCAAAAAGTGAACTTGTCAAATAACTGCTTTGTCACAATAGTCGTCAGCGTGAATTAACACTTGAAATCTCTCTCTTTCACTGGAAAATGCAGTCTGTCCGCAAGCATTTGTTGTGATATTCTGAACAGATTCCTGGGAACACGCCTCATTCTGCATTCAAACCAAGCTGTACGTCATCCATTTTCAGTTTCATTCAAGTGTTTCAAAAGAATCAAAAGTTATGATAGTTCAACTAAGACAACAATTAGCCTTGAATATACCATGATGTCATTTTTTTCAGCCTGTAAGAGAATTCTATTAATGAACTGCAAACATTCCATTTTCAATTCATTAAACATCTTTTATCTGCTGGCGATGTTAGAAAACCTACTGTAAACATTATTTCCCCAACACAAGTAACAAATTTCATGAGAACTGGGAGAAGAACCTGACCTAAAAGCCAAGAACAGCTAAATCTGCCACAGCTTCCAAGAAAATACCACCATGGGAAATACTTGTAAAAAATAAATAAAATTAAAAAAAAAAAAAAATCTCCTTGGCATAAACACACAGGCTGCGACAACCACAGGCTACAGTTAGAAGTCTTACCAACACAAATTTCTCTTTTCTGGATCACCATCACCATCTTCATCCATGTTTTTTTTGGAAGCAGAAGAAAGTGGTATGAGGAAGTAAGAGAATACCAAGTTATTCAGAAAATTGCCAATATATCCCAGACAAAAAAAAAATAAAGTAATAAATAAATAAATACAGAAACAAAAGAGTAACTGCAATTGTGCCAAGGTCTGGTGGGAGGAACACAGGAGAAAGGCCTAAACAGGGAAAAAAGGGGAAAAAAATTACTAAAAAGGGAGTAAGTTAAGGCAGGCCGTTGCCTAGCCTATCTGATGTGTTTCCATTTGGGAGTTCCTTTTGTATACCCAGATTTAGAACTATGCAAGTCTTTTCTACTGTAATAAGGAGACTCTCTAAAACAGTAAGGCACTTCATCCTCCTGAAAAATCATGATAGCTTTATATTTAATTCTCTTGGAATGAATCTTGTGTCTCCAACAAGGTTCATATTTGTTCCACTTATATTTACTGCAACAATTCTGAAAAAGTCCTTTAAGTGATTTATTTAAGCATATAAGTTCAGATTCTTGGGGAAAGGTGTTTGTATGATTATAAGCTGTGCTCTTCTAAGAGTGCTCCAGGAGACAGTAAACTAAAGGAGCATAAACAGTTTAATGAGAGCCCAAAGCAAACAACAGATTTAATAAGCAACAGTCTTCAGGACTAAGATTGTTCAAGAAGAAACTGCTTTGCATGCTTTACCCTTCAGTTCTAGGATTGTTGTGTACAAAAAAAAACCCTACGATTCCTATAAAAAGATTTGCCTATGCTTGAAAGTGATAATCAGCTGCAAGTCTGAAGTGGAATGATATTCCTGAGCAGTTTCATGTCAGCACCCATCTGAAGGAGAGTTTAACACAAAAAATTACCTCACACCACTTGACCTACGTCAACTGTCTGTAGTTAATTACAGAAGTGATGGAAGCTCTCCATTGCGTTGTACAAGCTTTCAGGCATAAATTAAGTCAAACAACAGTAAAATCGCATAGTAAAATGCTCATATTACTGTATCTTAGATGCACCACATTTACAAAGACGCCCTAATCACTTCACTACTATGTGAAGTCTGTTTTATTGGGTTCAGTGCTATACCTTGCATCATTACTTAGGCTTATTTATGCCTAAAAATTAAGAAGAGGGTTTAGCAAAAAAAGTACAGTAGAGGAGTAGAATATTATGCTGAGGATATTTAAAATAAGTTGACTTGCTAACAACTACTGCTGCTCCTAAGTTGATTATTCAATGAGCAAAAGAAGCTCCTGCTGTTAACAATACCAAATCACACGTGTTATTCACAGAACATATATATATATTCCCAAGTAACATTCTGTCAGCTTCGAGTGTTTTTACTTGTGTTATTCCTCTTTTTAAATTTAAGCATTCATAGAAAGCATAAAAAACCATGAGGTCTTGAATGTTTCAGAATTACATCATACCAAAGCAAACCAGGAAGGCAGCTGGCCAGATCAAGAGATGTGGGTTTCTTAAGCAATCGGTCTTTAGAAGTCTTGACAAATCGAGGTCTCACCACCATAGGACTATGAACTACTTTCTGAGAAAAGAAGTGTTGATCTTTTATACAGGTGTGACTCTTGTTAGGGAGAGAATTATGATAGGCACTGGCTTGAGAAATAGTACTTCTAACTCTGTCATGGGCTACACTGCTTAAATGGAATATATATTTATAATAAAGATAGATTTTCCTAAACATTATAAATACGATATAGTTGTCTTCACAGTTTTAGTCATAACATCACAATTCTACAACTGTGTCTAAGCATTTACAGATCGTTTCAACTGTAAGAGTTTGTCAAAGAACTGATACGCATCTGAAGATACTTCCATCGAGTTAAAAAAAAAATATCAGTTTGCCTCCTTGGGTAGGCTGATGTATTCAAAGTTTTCTTCTTTATATTGATCAGAATAAAGCTTAAAAATAAATGCTGCTACTTTAACAGCAGCTAAGCAGATTTTTTTTTTTTTAAAGATGGCAATATTCCAGTGCTCTGGAAATAAAGTATTTCTACAAATGCATTGTTAGACATCTTTCTAAACTTTTTCTTCCTGTCTTACAACATGCAGCAGCAAATGCATATGTAACTGCCACAAAATTTCTAATTATTAGAAAAAGGTTTGTGTTCCAAGTAAGATCTAAAAAAGTATAAATATTCAAAAAAAACTGAAAGGCACCCATAAAACTCATCTACATTAGCATATTCCTTAAAATGTCAGATTTATTTTAACTATATTATTGTGTTGATAAAAAATAATTAATACATCATTTCCATTGACATTTTTTCCTAGGCTTCCCCCTCAGCTACATTGCTTATTCTGAATCAGAGCTCCTGTTATTTGTTTCATCTGAAGTACATGTGAAAGTATATCTATCTCCAAAAAGAAGGGAAAAGCATAGCGTGACCACTTTCATAAATTCCTTGCCTACATCACCTAACCTGACTCAGAGCACTGTAGTTTGCCTACCTGGGACTATCATTCCTGCTGCATTCCAGAAGATTTTTCTCAATGCTAAAGCCTAGGATTGTGCTTAAGAATAAGGCCTGATACTAGAACGTTTCCCAGCACCAAACAAAACAAAACCATAAAAAATAAATCAAAGAAAAAAAAAAACCACACCAAAAAACTCAAACAAGGGTTATTCAAGGATGTCAGTCTCTCAGGTCTTTCAGCTGGTGGACGTGCTCACTGAGCCACTTTCTATCATTTATCAGCAGTCCTGGCTAACCGGGCAGGTCCCAGCTGACTGGAAGTCAGCAAATGTGACGCTCATCTACAAGAAGGGCTGGAAGGAGGATCTGGGGAAATACAAGTTTGTCAGTCTGACCTCAGTGCTGAGGAAGGTTACGGAGCAGATCCTCTCAAGCGTCATCACGGTGCATGTACAGGACAACCAGGTGATCAGGTCCAGTCTGCACGGCTTTATGAAAGACAGGTCCTGCTTCACTAACCCGATCTATGACAAGATGACTCACTTAGTGGATGAGGGAAAGCCTGTAGATGTTGTCTACCTAGACTTTAGTGAAGCCTTTGACATTGTTTCCCACAGCATTCTCCTGGAGAAACCGAATGCTCATGGCTTGGATGGGCATACTCTTCCCTGGGTAAAAACTGGCTGGATGGTTGGGCCCAAAGAGTTTTGGTGAATGCAGTTAAATCCAATCGGCAGCCAGTCACAAGTGGTGCTCCCCGGGGCTCAGTACTGGGGCCAGTTCTGTTTAATATCAATGATCTGGATGAGGGGATCACGTGCACTTGCAGTAAGTTTGCAGATGACACCAAGCTGGGCAGGAGTGTTCATCTACTTGAAGGTAGGAAGGCTCTACAGAGGAATCTCGATGGGCGAAGACCAACCGTAGAAGGTTCAACAAGGCTACGTGCTGGATCCTGCACTTGTGTCACAACAACCCCATGCAACACTACAGGCTTGAGGAAAAGGGGCTGGAAAGCTGCCTGGTGGAAAAGGACCTGGGGGTATTGGTCAATAGCTGGCTGAATATGAGCTGGCAGTGTGCCCAAGTGGCCAAGAAGGCCAATAGCATCCTGGCTTGTATCAGAAATGGTGTGACCAGCAGGATGAGGGAAGTGACTGTCCCCTTGTACTTGGCACTGGTGAGGCTGCACCTCAAATACTGTGTTCAATTTTGGGCCTCTCACTACAAGAATGACATTGAGGTGCTGGAGCTCGTCCAAAGAAGGCTACAAAGCTGGTGAAGGGTCTAGAGCACAAGTCTTATGAGGAGCGGCTGAGGGAACTGCGGTTGCTTAGCCTGGAGAAAAGGAGGGTCAGGGGAGACCTTATGGCTCTGTACAACTACCTGAAAGGTGGCTGTAGTGAGGTGGGGGTCAGTCTCTTCTCCAAAGTAACAAGCAACAGGACAAGAGGAAACAGCCACGGGACGCTTAGATTGGATATTAGGAAAAATTGTTGTCAAGCATTGGAACAGGTTGCCCAGGGAAGTGGTGGAGTCACCATCCCTGGAGGTACTTAAAAGACGTGCAGATGTGGGGCTTAGGGACATGGTTTAATGGCGAACTTGGCAGTGCTAGGTTAATAGTTGACTTGATCTGAAAGATCTTTTCCAACCTAAACGATTCCATGATTCCATTATTCCATAAACAAGTCACAAGCCTGCACTGAGTCTAAGCAAGAAAATAAGAGAGTAACTATTTACTGATAACCCACTTGTAACAGCTGAGTAAACTGTACTACTCATTTAGTCGTGAGCAGTGATACAGAACCATTTCACATTTTCCAATAATGATAGATCAGAAAACTCTGAGATCTATGCATTTTAATAGATTTTAAATATTTTTTTTAAGTCAGGCTGCTTTCATTTAGCATTAGATTTTTCTAATGTATATTTGATTTCTACTTAAATGCATTATTCTATTTAAAATGTAACTAGCCAATAAAACTGCAGATGCTTTTTTTGCCCATAGCTTTATCCTGCATTGCCTTTCAGTGAACCGTGAAAAAAAAATACTAATTTTTCATATTTGCCTATTTTTAGTCTGCATCTTTGATGGCACTACTGGTCTCTGCACTAGGTAATTTTGTAATTATAGTGTGTGTTTCTAAACCCCAAATTTAGTAATACAACAGTCTTGTCAGAAAACAAAACATCTCATATAATTAACAATTATAAACAAAAATTTTGTAACAAAAGAAAAGATACATGAATCCTGGGCATCACAGAACCAAGAACTGAACTATGACCTATATTCCTGGGCTTCAATCAACAAAATACATTAACATCAATACAGGTGTTGTACTGTTAGACAAACTTGAAAAGCTTATAATCTTGTCAAAATTAAGCTAAGAGAAATATCATACTGCATGTTTTAAGAGAACCTATTCGAAACAACATGTATGCTACAGGAAGTTTTTACCACAAGCAACTTGTAACAGTGGACCAAATCCAGGAAAGCCCTTTAGATTTTTAAACACCACCTCAGTGAAATTATTGGTTAAAGAAAGTGACCCTTAGGGCATAGCAGGCCTGTTTCCGTACTTCTTTATTACTTGCTCATACCCAAAACAGACTCATTTTACCAAATGACAACATACATATGCATCTCCAACTTAAATCAGTATTAATCCAAGCAGAAGGCATTGCTATTTCAAAGGTGATAACAAAAAGTGTGCTAAAACCTCACGTCACCCCAACAATGCCGATTTAGACTAAAAATAGGACACAGGGTGCTCTCTGCAAAAGTGGGTAAAGAAATTTTTCAGAAGAAAAGAGCTTGCCATGACATAAAGCACAGACACCTCACCCAACAGTTCACAAGACTATTACTCATGAAAGTATTCTGCTAGCAAGTGCTTTGATGCTACCAAAACACTTGGCAGAGGGCTGTTGACTACAAGTAGGAATCTCCCCCTTCCTCCACAGCCGCCCCTCAGTTCCAAGGGAATCTCAGCCACCTCCTGGCAGAATGGGAAGAGGGAAAGTGTCTCAGATGTCATCAGGACTGCGAAAGGAAAGCTTTAGAAACTGTCACCATCCCCTGCACGAGCGCACAGAAATGCATACCCCTACAGAACTCCCTTCCTCATCTCGTTCTTCTCAAACTCCCCAAAGACCTCCATGTGCTGTAAGTGTAGGGTAACTTCCCCTCTTACCTGCCAACAATACCCAGGAGCAGAAAAGCAGTGTTTCAGACAAGCAGAATGGAAGCCCAGCTTCCCCTTTTCTTCCTCTTCCCTCTCAGTCCCAGGCCCACTCGAAAGATGATCACTGAATACCAGCCACAGCTGGGCTGGGGCCAGAGCAAAGGAGGGTAACCCAATTCAAGCAGCACACTACGACTATAGGTGCTATGCTAGTTCAGCTAATTTATTATCGTGTACTTTTAGGATTTTGCCATAACTGTGATTTCAGATTGCCCACCTCAAACCTGATGTTTGGTGGCCTTGAAGAAATGCAGGTGAATGTGAATGAGCATGAGTCATCTATTGCTAAAATATTTCATAATCAGATTTTATTCCTATCTCAGAGAGATTATGCCATTTACGTTAGTCAATGAAAGAAAAGTCCAAGTAGGAAGAAATGAAATAGTGTTCCCTACTCAGCAGTAACATGCACCTCTTCAGCTTGTCTGGATTCTATCCTTGCTGCTATGACAAGTAAGCAATTCTTATTAGGCTGCAGTGTGATAAAGCAAAATCAGATTACTCCTTCAAACATATTAAGGCAGCAGTGGACTACTATATTAGACACCTAGGCTCTCTGTTTAGAAAGACCTTCGGAGTCTTTTGAACTTTTAAAAGTAGTATAATTTTAAACAATTCTTCCTATTTTCTGTTTTGGAATAAAAATAAAGAAGGGTAATTGACAGTGTAATTGAAGTCATAATTGTATTTTACCTTTTAAGTGAATCAATTTCCCCCTACTTCAACAATGCTTAATGATACACACTTCTCTAGTTTTCAGGTTTGTTATTTTGCTTCTAAAATGAAACCATCATTCAAAGATCCATCTTCTCAGATTAGAAAGGTAGCATAAACTCCCACTCTTTACGTTCACCCTTGCACTTGTTTCCCTGTCAAAGTTCACTGTCTATTAAGATGGAGTAGTTAAGTTACATGTTAGGTCATACTTAAATAATGTAGGTATAGAGGACTGTGTGTTTAAGCATAAATACACTTATATGAATAAAAATATATAAACTAGATTGTATGCCCCAGAAATAGACGTATCCAAAATCCGAACAAGGCTGTGAACTTCGGTAAACACAGACATTCTTAAAACTGCTTTGCCAGAAAAGCACTCACCAATTTACTGCAGTGAACACACAGGTACATGATTAAACAGCTGGTTTGCCATACTGCCCATGTCTGCTATTACAGTGCACCTCGCTGCAAGCAACTCTGGAATTCAGCAGAGCAGTAAGATCCTCAGAAGAGGGGCCCAAAACACTCTAGGATTTCTCATCAAGGTATGACAGAGAATGAGGAAAGAAAAAGTCACCAGAAATAGTAATCCTATCTTATCCCTGTAACATGGAAAAAGATACTCAGAAAGGACTCAAAGTATACTGTTGAAGAACTGCCCATCACTGAAACAGGGAAACACAATACAAAGATTTGGAAGCAAGCTAGTTGTTGGATCATAATGCTTTGCTGCTATAAATTTAATAGACAATGTATGCTGAACTTAGAGAACCTAGGAATAACTTTCAAGAGATACAAAAGAAAGCATTTAGCTCTGTATCAAAAAGTTTTCAACTGTGAAAGACATTTTCATATACATAAAGCTTCCTGCATTTCTCTTACATAGCTTTCAAAAAAGAAAAGTAACAGAATTCTTGTTGAAACTGTTTACTTACATTGAAGGCGTTAACTGCATTTTTATCATAATACTTCTTCTTTTCATACTTATCCCTGATGAAAAATTCCACAGCTCTGGAAGTAGCAAGTTTAAGGAAAATATGCATTCAGATAAATAGCACCATTAACCTAAAAAGCTGACAGGTTATTCAGATTAAAGACCTGCACCAGATTCTTGCTCCATCTCATTTTGTAGTTTTAAAACAACAGAACAAACTGCTCTGCACAGAACAATTGCTATTGCAGCATACAAAAAGAGCTTCGTTTTACTGCAGAGAATCTCAGTTTAATCTCTCAACAAAACAATGTGAGAAAGATACACTAGAAGTAACTCAGTGCTCCACAGTTAGGACGTTTTCACTTGGTATTTATCAGCTACAGGGCTGTAGTACTACAAATACTTGAACAGAGGTACTCGTATAAGGTAAATGATTAAAGTATAGTTTACCATCAAGAACTTGGAAAAAATACTTTCTCTTCATATAAAAGGTGAAATGTATGCACCCGTTCTCTGATTTGCACAAATTATGTCACGCATCAAAAGCTGATCATAAACCGTTCTCTGACATCATTAAGTCCTCCATGAGAGTGTCCTATAACAATAAACATCTTTGTGGAAGGGAAAGAAAACTAAAACACTGGTGACAAAAAGATATTGAAGCAAATGTGGAAACAGCAGCAAGCATATTGATGTCCAAGACCAGAACTGATAACTCACTAGCAAAGACACAAAAAGGACAACTATTTGGTTTCCTCAGCTATTCTCTCAGCTTAATAAAGCAGCTCATTCAAAGCAGAGTGAATAACTTTAGTAAAGCTGATTCTCTGGTATCTGTAGAATAAATTTCAACTAATTTGTTCAGCAACGTAATTATCCATCCAAAAATCAAAATTGCTAACCGTGGAAGCTCAGATTCACTGCATCTTAAACTTCCATAGCAATTTTTCCTCAATTGATAGAAAGATACCTTAGCTCCACGTACTATCACTTAGGAGTAACACTGAGCTCAGAGCACTCAGTTCCTTCATTCTGTGCATCAAATTATATTGTCAAAAATCACATTTAGTTTCCAATTGTATGCAAGCGTCACCTGAAAACACTGCTTCGTAAAAGCTGCAAAACCCAAAACATTACTTTCCACCTCTTTCCAAATATATCTACACTTTAAAGCGCACCTTAAGCACTTTGAATGTACAATTATCTCAGTACTAATAGTGCATTATTCTTTACGCATACCAAAAGACTGTAATTTTGAAAAAAAAAAAATCAATGTATATTATCACATTACAGATGAATGGAAGTTGTGCAATATGCAACTCCCACAACTCTTCAAATTTAGCTAAGACTAAACAGGAAAGTTTATTTTCAATCTGCCATACAAATTACTGCATTATATAATCCCAGTGGAGGGAGGAGATAGAGAAAGGGAAATCAATTCCCTTTGCTTGAACGGGAATTCAAGCACCCATGCTTTTTGGCTGTAACTGTATCAAATTATAACTAATTTGGAAGTAAATAGAAAATATTCAAAACTTGATTGTTGTAAAATATCTTAGAACAACCTATCCTTTCTTCAAATAAAAAGTCTTAGTTATTTTCTAAAATCAATATTTTCAGATGACATTTATTTTATCAGGTGTTTTAAATTTTGGTTGCTTAGGTTTGCGTGTTAGATATTTTAGGTCTTTTGCAAATATTTCCCTGTTTTTAGTAGTTCCCCAGAATGCATACTTGATATTTCAAACAATTAGAAAGTTTTCATTAAAAAATTATTAACGTAGAATCCTAAGTATTTAAATTTCATTTGGTTTAATTTTTCAGGATGCTATTACACTGGGTATTAAGTTGTGTATTTTGAAAAATATCCACTTTATTCAAGTTATTCCACTTTAATATGCATGAATTTTTGGACTACATCTAGTTTTCTTTAGATCAATAACCTACTGTGTTCTTGTTAACAAAAGAATTTAAAGCAATCTCAACAGATGCCAAAACTGTTTTAAGAAGTGAGTAAAATGAAGAGAAAAAATGATTTAATCTACACTTGGGAAAAAAAAAAACCACACACAACTTTCAAACAGAAAGCTAAAGCTGACATACAAAAAGCCACCAAGATGATACTGATGAGACATAATGCTGATTTTGTAGTGATACAAAGGGCAAAGTGGAAAGGCAAACAAAAGCCCATAACACAACAGCTTGGCATTCATGACAAGCAGGTAAGTAGCTGACAAAGTTAAGGGGAAACTGAGAAATAAACCAGCAAATGTTGTCATCCTCTGTCCTGGCACTGTCTTTTTATTAAAAAGAACACATACAATGAAATACATACATTGACCAAGTCCACCACTCAGAAACTGACAATTGTTCAAAAGGCTATATAATTACTTCAAGGTATACAGTGTCAACAAAAGAATTATTTTTAAAGTCTGAAAATAAGACTGCTGGTCTGATCTGACAAGAAAAGCTTAGAGGAAAGCACTATTGCTTCTCCTGCAATAGCACCAGGGAATTCAAGTTAGCTGCAGTAAGAATAAAACATACAACTTCGAGATCCACTTTTGAGTAAGTTTTAGTCGAAGTATTTCAGTCTTATAGCTGAAATAAAGTTCTAGAATATTACAGCTGGAATACTACAGTGCTATCTGGTTTCAGTTACTTTTTTCTCATGCATATGTATGTTTCATTTAAAAGCTACTGGAATATGGAGAAATGTATCTGTCTTGCTCAAGTGCATTTTATCATGATGAGTCTAACTCTTAAAAAAAAAAAATCTTCTGCACATAGCATATCCAGCATAGTGTCTAATAAACACAAGAACCAGAATTACTACCAGATAGAGAAGGAGAAAATTCAGATCCAGTTACAACAAAGTCCATTGTATCAGCCTCCATAGCCTGTATCGTCATCAGGCTAAGAGAGCCGGGGAAAAATTCAGCTCTCTTGACACTAGGTGTTTAGGATCTCATTATACTTAAAGAGTTCCAGTAAGATCAAGTGAAGCAAATCCTACCTGTGGAGTAACATCACTAAACCAGAAGACAATATAAATCTAAACTAATGCCATTATACATTATCCTAAAGATTCAGTACATTCAAAAATGGTATTTTTTGAGGAAAGCTATTTATTAGTGGTAGACAATTTTTCTTCCCACTGTCTCCTTCCAGGTACATGGTGATAACCACACACCAATACAAGGGGAAGCCGTCAGCGAGATCTGGTTTATTTAGACCATGTTAGTCATTTGTGCTCACACGTCTAATAGAATGCATGTACTTCAACTCCAAAAAAATCACAGAATAGTTAATCTAGAGGAAGAAATCCATACTTCACTTGAGTAAGATCCAATGGCTTATTTTACTTTACAATTCAGCTCATTATTTCCTGCTCAAATGCTTCTAACTTCAGCTGGCAGCTACTCAAGACAAAGACAGAATACTCAAAAGCTCTCTAGTATCGCTCTAACTTCCTACATATAGGGAATTTATGAAGTCACCTCTTCTGAAAGCAAAAATAAATGGGCCTTGCCAAATCTCATTACAAAGCAGATTTGCTATAACTGGAGTAATTTAAACCTTTTCTGAACTGTTCCCAACTTCCAATGCCATTTCTCATACAACAATATCAATGAAATAAATAAGGTGAGTTGCCAAACGTAGCAGTTCCTTGAAACAGTCGTAACACCTAAACTGCATTAAAAGTCATTTCAATGTGAAAGCTAAAACAAAAAGGATACTGATCTGTTTGAGGTCTTCGGAAGTTCTCTGGTAGATTAGCTTCATAGAGTAGTCTTGCTTTAGTATTTCCCATTTCCTGCATGCACTAAGGAAAAGAGGTAGAAAACAGTTCATTCACGTCCATCAATACTTTAAATCCTGAAAAACTCAGAATGTTATTGGTGTGCTTAAACGACATTGCAAGGTTTTTAACTTGGAGACCTCTCTACTGCTCTATGTCTTGCAAGATGCTCCCATGGCATAGGAGGGCTACCAAGACTTGTTGGACAAAATTTAACAACATAGACACTGTTTACACTGTAAATTAACCCATCCAGTGAAAGATAAACTTTCATCTCTCAGGACGGCTCTTCAGATCAGGAGGAACAGGAGTAAGAAAATTTATCTGGCAGCAGAAAGAAGCTTCAGACTGAAGCATACCTGGTAAAGTCAGTACTTGGTACACCAAAACAATGTAATCAAGAATCAGACGGATGTGTGAATGCTACCTTACTGTCTCCTACTGAAAAGGAGAAGGCTTACAAAACATTTTCTACATATACAACAAAGCAGCAGCTTTAGAGTCCCCATGGCAAGGTACAACACATCTAAAATGATATAGAAAAGATAGTTCAACCAATTTCTGAAGTGATTTTTCAGAACTTATTACAGTAGGAATATAAGACATCAAGAACTACTTTGACTGTAAAGCATTTAAGTTGGGGTATCATGACAAACTCAAATCCTTTCAAAAATACTCCTGGCATTCCCTTCAAATTTAAAACATATTTTAAACATTTTACCTGTATTTGCTCTGGTGTCCATTGGTCCAGGTTGACAGACTTGACCCTTGATATATGAACCCCGAGATTTCTATGTATTCCAGCACATCTGATGCAAATAAAAACACCGGTGTTCCAAGAGGCCCATCTTGGACCTAAGGGGAGTGAGGAAATAAACTACTTATTTTCAAAATTCCATATACTGTGAAGATTTTCTTTGGCATAATTCTATACTGACAACAGGAATAAAGAAGTCTGAATAAAGGCTAATGGCTGTTTCTCTAGGACATCTAGTTACTTTTAACAAATCTCCACTGTTAGCAATTTTATTTATTGCTTTCTACTTCTAAGTGATGTCACATATACTTGAGTTAGCCAGATTAAGCTAGGAAGTCATATGTTGTGTTCATTGCTCCCTTTCCCCCATCAAACAACAACAACAAAACCACAAAAACCTGAACAAACTTTAGAAAGTTGGCAGACTAGTGGCAACAAGATTTTGCTCACATCTTTAATAATCCTTACGGCTATGTGTCAGATGCAAGCATCAACAGAAATCAGTAGAAGTTGCCTCTTTTTCTCCAATTAAAGCTTCCTAAGACATGCATCTGTATCCAACTTGAAATTAAGCGCAGGGCAATCTTATATCAATGCAACAAATCCTTTAATACCTCATACAGCGCAGACTTTACAATAGTAGCATGCAAGCTCTTAGGGAATGATTAAATGATTATACAGAGATTTGCAAAATGAACAGATAAAAATATCCATGACTAAAAATGGTGGAAAACTGAATACATTCAGTACCCTGGATTCCTAAACTACAGTATGAGTTGCCATTCACAGCCCAGGCAATTTTCTCACAGAATCAGGTTGATCTATGAACCTTACAGTCTGTAGATCTATTGTACAAAAAGATATCTCTCTCACAATTTATACTGTAAGCTTTAGTGCTCCAGGATAGAGTTTTGCAGGCCATTTGCCTCAACATGACAATCAAGTTTCAGCTAAAGTAGTACACCAGAAGAAACTTAATCAAAAAACCTCCTTAGCCACTCCACTGTAGATAAAGTACTCCAGCTTACGCAATTGCTTCATGTAGTCATGATGGTTTAGAAACAAAAAGGTAAGGCAAGGTCTTGTGTGCCCAACAGTTTGTCTAGTTCTTCCCCAAACTATAACTCAGAGATGTGCTTTCTAAAGCGGGAAGACAGTTTTGATCAGGTTACAGGGACAGGAGATGTTTATCTGTAGTATCTATATGCTATTCATATTTTCATCTTATAGGGTGTTTACACAGCCACTACAAACTTTTTACCCCAACAGAGACAGTACAACTACACATGACATGAGTTTCCTATTCTTCAGGTTCTTCCTCAGCTGTAATATCCCAGATAAGTAAGTTCTATATTAATGAGACAAGCCTGGAATGAGGGCTTGACATGACTGAAGTCTATCTCAATAAATGAGGAGGAAGATCATTAACTTTGTAGTTTAATATTTTAACTTAAAATTTTGTTAACGAAAAGAAAGATGATCACACAACTTGTGAATTAGCTGGTTTTCTCCTGGAAAAGAACAGTTTAACACTTTCCCAGAAACTCAGATTTCATTAATTTGTACTGACTTCTGAAATAACTTGGGGAAATCAAATGTATTTAAATTAAGCAGTGGAACAACAGATAAACTTGAGACAAGACAAAAATATTCACGTGTAATCTCTGAATTTATTTCAGACTAATGACAATACACTATTAAACACTTCAAACAAAAAGCGTTTTAATTAACACCAATCAATCACAGCCACAGTTAAGTGTAGGCAAAAGAAGTTACAAAATCATGTTTTCTGTGTGGGCATCAAATCAGCTGTGCTTGACTTAGCCAAACAGCCAACTACAGCTTAGTCTGCAAACCTTCTTGTGCAAGAAATGTTTAACAGTAATTTGGACTGATTCAATAAATAATTTACAGTTATCCCTGTTCTCTATGAAGTCAGGATCTTTACTTCTGTATGCAGGAAACATTTTGAACTTAACAGAATTATTCACAGGTTTCTTCTCGTTGGGTCCTTAAAGACACATTTTTCTTCAGCAAAATTTACAAAAGTAATCTAGTTTATCTGCTGTATATATTTTGCTATCCAATTAAGAAAACAGACATTTGGCTTCAGAAATGAAGACGGGATGTTAAGAATCTTGATGACTGCTATTTCATATACCTTCACATGTCAGTAGTAACGCTATCGTGGCTATCAAGAACTGCTTTATACAGTGCAACTCCAATCAGCCAATATTAACATGAAATACTGTTTGACATAAGTCTTAATAAAATTGTAATTTTATTCTTTTGAAAGCCATTGAATGCAAGTTTTTTACTACAAGAGGTGAGCTGCACTTCAGCAGCTTGCTACACCACTAGCAATGCAAAAATACAAAAATACTCTTTAAGAATTAATTTCTTCAGTCATTTAAGATACAGATAACTGCTTAAAAAAAAATTTTCAGCCTCTTCCACCTTTTGATAAAGTAGGACATCAGAAGAAACTTAATAAAAAGTGACCAATGTTTTTTCTAGGCTACATACTATACTACATACTCTATACTATGGAGTCCCTGAAACACTGCCTGGATGAACCACGGAAAAAAGTTCAGCAACTCCAAGACAGATTACTGCTTCTGAGATGAGAAACTAATATTTTTTTTGGTCAATCTAAACTTTTGTTTCTTTTCTATATTTGTCTACTAGCCAGACTTAAATTTCCTTTTCAATTCTTAATAGGTAATTAGGTCATCTGTGAAGGTGTGTGCTATTTCCAAGAAATTATCAAGACAATATTTTGAATGCGTTAGGCCATTCTTGTGAACACCTGACAACCTTCCTTAGGATGGTCTGACATTAGTTATTTTTTTAAAGGTTGCTTAAATTGTTAATCTGGAATAAAACCCCACAAGGTTTATCGTGCGTAGATAGTCTTACTGGCAACTGTAATTCAGTTACCTTCACACAAAGCAGTGATTAAGTTTTGATTTGAAATTTAAACACAGCGCAAGTGCAAACTTGTTGTAAGAGCTGAACAGAAAGATGGATTTGAGCTGTCACATGGCTTCACACAAATTAATTTGGAGTCTTGGCTATTATACGCTAAGCAGAGAATACCAAGCAACACTTCCCACTGTACTGGGCCCAGCTGGGATGGATTTAACTTTCTTCATAGCAGCCAGTATGGAGCTATGCGTTGGATTTGTGGCTAAAACACTACTGATAACACTAATGTTTGGATACAGCAGGACAGCGCTTGCACAGACTCAAGGCCTTCTTTCCCATCCCAACCCCGTGGGCAGGGGGTGGGCAAGAGGCAGGGAAAGGACACAGCCAGGGACATCCAAAACCATATGACATCATGCTTCGCAACAACAGCTGGGGAAGGAGGAGGAGGAAGGGGGGACGTTTGTGGTTATGGCATCTGTCTTCCCAAACAACCGTTACACACTCTGAGATCCCGCTTTCCAGGATGTAGCTGGACATCTGTCAGCTGATATGTAGCAGTGAATGAAATTCTCTTTTCAACTTCACTTGCGTGGGCAGTTTTTGCTTTCCTTTTTACACTGTCATGATGTTGAGCCACAAGTCTTTCCACATTCCTTCTGGTTTTTTCCCCATTCCACAGGAGAAGGGAGCACTCGAGGTAGGGTCAACTGCTCGCCGGGGCCAACTCACCTCACCTGCTACTACATTAGTTTGCATTCAGGAATTGTGTATCAAGTTTTTACTAGAAACTAGAATTCAATTAGATGTGCAGAAGCAGCATTAATTGTGACATATTTAGAGTATTTAAGGAGTCTCTTATTAGAGGCCATCTAGACTTCTAACGAAGAAATACATAGCCACAAGACACAACATTTCCTGGTGTCTTGAAGTTTTTAAAATTGCTAGATAACTTGTGAATTTAAGAAACAGCCTGAAGAGAGTCTTTTTTTTCCCAGTTACAATAAACTTTTATGACAGTACAGCTATTGTACAGAACATCCTCCTACTTGCAGAAATACCTGCAGCTACCAAAAAACTGAGAACATTTCAAACACCGACTTCAGCTGTTTAAAAGTTAAGTAATAAAGACCTTGAAAGTAATTTACATAATTTTAGACACAGGTCTTCACATTAGTTGATTTCAAGCCAATTTTTAAATTGCTGAAAAAGTTATCCATCTTCACATGACATTCTTTTATTCTAAAATGCATTACAATGTGAATTTTGTGAAGAGGCCTTATTTTTACATATTCTCTGGTGAGTTGAAAGCTTTTCTCCCAACATATTTCAAAAATCTTCCCACTTTTCCCCCTACTTTCCCCTCTTCAAGACATCATTTTTTATGAGATATTTCTCCTCCATATTATTTAAACTGGCCTAGTACCTTGCACATGCTTAATGTGTGTGCATATACTCCCTTATATCCTTTGCTTCCCCGTCCCCATAACTCAATTCAGTTTGGACCATATGTTCTACTCCATTATATTAGACAGCTGATGGAAGAAGCTGCAATAAACATTCACAGCATTGCTGATACACCCTGCTAATGTAATTATAGCTGATAGAACCAACTTCTTGTGGGTACCGCTGATACAGATCTTCAGACAGGAATAATGACAGGAATGGTAATGCTGAAGCTGGTATAGTGCCTTACAAAAGGAAATGCAAGACAAAGCATATTAGTTTTTAGAAGTCTAAGGTTTAAATTTTATTCCAAATTGATCAAGTTTTATTTTGCAGTAGCGGATGCATAGGCCTACATCATACACAAAAACACAAGGCTTACAAGACACTGACCACTTAAAGATGCTGAGGGAAAAAGTGCTTTTACCTGCATTACAAAAAACATGGAAGCCTCATATGCCAACTGTATATGAATCAAAGCAGTCAATACAAGGTCAAACACTGCTTTAGCTCTCCTTGTGATTAGTCTGTACAAAAAAAATGCTTTAAACTTCTCAGTCAACACTCCATCCTCTACTCAGCAGAAAGAAGTTAGTGAGAAAGGTTACATACTACCAGACAAGACTGGGCAGGAGCAGGTGTATCTCCCACACAAACAAGGTAAAAACCAAAGAAAAGTAGTGGAGACCAGAACAAACTAAAGAGACACAAAAGGAAACTAAAATACTGAGATATGACAGAACTGGGAGATGTCCACAAAGAAGCAAGTGTAAGATTACTGCAGGTATGACTACAAAGTAGGAGAATGATAATGGTTGCCTCCCTTATCGCAATAATTCAGAGTCTCCTTCTCTCCATCAGTCCACTACCATCTGTTCGGCTTTCCGTAACTGCAGGTTGATGCTGAAAACACTTATTTTTCTGCAACACAGGTGCTGCCCACTGGTACTAAACATCTAAACTTACAGGGAGCAAACAGAGGTCAGAAATGGGGTAAGAGAACAAGCACACCGTCTTTCAATTTTGTACTTGCTGTCCAAGGGAAGGGTGACTGTTTCACATCTCAGTGAACTGCTACACTATATGCATAAAATCAGTTAGCCAGCAGACTAGTAAGTTTGAAACAAAGTTTTAAATGCAGAAACAATGAAGAAACTTGTCAAAGACTAAGTTTAAATAAGGTTTGTATTACAGAGGCACTGTTCTTGCAGTTACCAATTAGCAGTTCTACAAGGAGGGAAGCCAAGTGTTACCTGTAACAGAAGACTAACTGCTTTGCATCTCAATATAGTCTGTAGCAAACTTATCTTGGGCCAACATCTTCAAAGACTTCTGACAGACTACAATTCTTCCTTTCACTCAACTGCACCCTGCCTGTCCTTTGATCAAGGAGCACAGTGAAGTGACTTCAATTCTCTTCTGTTTCTCCAAATCCTGCTGCTGGTCGATGGACTTTATTTGTCAAATCACTGGCTCCATCTTGTGGAATAGAGAATTAACTGCAAGAAAATCCACACGTTTCTTCTGACTCATCCTGAACAGTTGCTAGCCAGTTCCTGAAAAACTATTACTTTTGGGCCAAAGACTTACCAAACAGCTTCAGTGGGTGCATCAGTACAAGCATGACCACGCAGTGCTAGCTCTCTCTGCATTACTCTCTCGTGCAATTTATATTGCACAAGTGTTCTGCTACTCAATGTTTCAATCAAGTTATCAATGAACATTTTCCAGAAACATTTGTAATTTCTCCAAGCTGAGATACAGATAAAGATCAGGAACAGAAAACAAGTATTTTTATGTATTAGATATAGAGAAAAGAAGGAAAATGCATAAGCAACAGTTGCATTTTGTGTAATTCAACACAGGAACAGTTAACTAACACAAACAGTCTCTCCTCCAGCGGGTATCCAGGGAAGAACATAAGAACAAGGTAGAACTATAGCGACTCTCCTGAGTTTCTCTCCTTGAAACAGGAATTAAGTCCAGGTAATACTAAAGTGCTCAAAAGCAGCACTATTACTATCATCTATTTTCAGTATAATCCTACTGCTTCAAAGACCATCTCTTACTAGTGTCATTGGAGGCTGCTTAGCTCTCCCCAAAAAATCTAGAACCGTATCCACCGCCTCCAACCATTTTTGAGTCACAGGCTCTCAGAGAAAAAAGCAGGGGGTAAATCCAACAAGAAAACACACCCCCTCCCCAGTACAAAAAGCTTAATTGCAATGTTAATCATGTCCACTGAATCAGTTTAATCTTCAAAAGAGTAGTAAGAAACCAGGAAGAAATGTCAGACTTTGTGAATTAAAAGAACGAATCTTCTTAGAAAGAATAAAAGATCTTGCATAAATATCTTGAAGCAAAGGAAACTGTGCAAGCACCACAGTACAAGAATCTTTATTCTCAAATACAATGTTCTTCAAGGTCCTTGAAACTTTAGTCTTTTGAGACTACTGATAAGGGACTATTTACCTGTCACCTGATCCACTGAACCGGCTTCTGATTAAGCAGAACAAATAGCCTGGAGTACGTTCTTGTGTCACATCTACTCCCTCACATCAAGCTTGATTTATTTTCCTCTACAGTGAAAGAGGCTTCCTTGCTTTGCCTCCATACCCAAAGACTAGGCAAACCACGCAAATGCAGTCTTTGCACACTTTTCAGATGCCAAAGTACGCAGCAAAATACTGTTTTATATAAACAAAGGCAACAAAAGGCCATAGCCTTAATGTTTCACTAGTCTTTAGAAGTCTCTTATACTTGGCTTAGTAAACCTGTGCTTTGATAGTCAAGGCCAGAATTTGAGAACTTAAAATTTGCTACATTAAAAATGGATAGAAGGAGTTCAAACCAGAGGGACTGTTTTAGTAGTTTTAAATAAAATCAAACTCAAGAGCGTAAAGTTGCACTGAAGGCAGACAATTCAAGCAACTAAATGCACTGTTCCAGAGCCCAGCTTGATAATGGCTGAGATTTGTGTGGTTCAAGGTTTATTGCAAGAACAGTGGGAAGACAAGCCTTAGAAGCATCACTTGGCTCTTTTCAGCCAGTGTCTGGTAAGTGGTATAGAGTTTCAGGGACAGAATTCCCCCAAGTTTGTCTTTTCTATCTGGATAACTGGTTTGCATTAAAGTCATAAACAAATCCATTAAGCTCAGTTTTTTGGCCTTATTAAAAAAACACCCAGTTACTAAAAATCTGAATTTTGACTGAATAAGACTGTGATAAGATGTTTGTTTTTCCAAAACTCAAAAATAATTCTACCAAACATCAGGTGATGATGATATGATGCAAATGCTAAGCGGTTAAACAAATAAAATACAGTATTTTGAGTTCACTGTGAAGTTAGATACATACATAGATGATCACTCTTCAGGCAAAGGAATATTAAGAGAAAAAGGAGCTCAAGAATGCCTCTTGGGCGTTTGTTCCCCAAATGTCACCAAGGCCTCCTATTCATCTTATTTCTAAAGTGACAGGGCCTAAATAGACACCTTCCTCATTAAAACATTTTTATTTAATGCAAATATCAGTTTAACTCAGTGTCCTGTACTGAAACTTCCTTTAAAATTTTCTTCCAAAGTTCGTATTTCTGACTTGGAAGTATTTCACATCATAGATTTCCCCAATCATCCCAACATTGCCCAGGCAAGCAGGATTATAACCAGCTACTGAACTGTCAGAGAGCAGCTCCTGATCCTTGGCTGGCAACCATGCCTGGCCATACTCATGCTTGGTCACCTGGAGCCAAGTATATGTATACAGAGAGCATATGCAGAGTACATGGGATACTGTCACAGCACTCCTACCAGCCTTGTAGGACACTCGTCTGCCACAGCACACCTTTGGAAAGTAAAGTCACTGCCCTAAGAATCAGAAATGTCAGAGGTGCCAACCCTGGCACATTCAATAACCTAACAACTTCAGAAATCAAGTTTCAATTTGGCCAAGCAGTAGTGCTCTAATTTTATCCTGCCTATTCACTCGTAAAGACTGCTAGTGTCAGAGTTAGAGCTGCAAGAATGAGGTGTGCAAGCTGTCATTTCCTGTTAGCAGCATTTGGTACTTTCTAAAAAAAAAAAGACAAGGTTACACAGTATATTACCGTATTAGCAGGAAGCTTCTGGAGCTGGTCTTGACTGCAGTTTTTCCCTTGTCAGCAAGGAATTGCTAAAAGGCTTACTGTTTTAAGTGTACAATTTATATTCCTTTTACATGCAGAAATAAAAGAAAATTTAGGAAACAGTGAAAACTTACAAAATGTTTTAATAAGTTGATAGCTAAGCATTAAGTAAAAGCATCACTTATAAAAAAAAATTAAAAATGCGTAAATCTGTGCTACTCTGTTGGGATGTAGCAAGAGCCCCCCTGTGTAGCCGTGCACAGGATAAAGGTCATATGAGCATCTGCTGCAAAAAAAAAAAAAAATCATCAGCCAGCAATTGAAGTTCTTCCTTTAACTATGACAAAAAGCTCAGAAATAGGATTTTTTTTTTTGCAAGATGGGTTTATAATATAGCCTGTTTGCTATAAACAAGAATCAAAAGTTACCTATGTATCTAGTAATTGCACTGATTAGCTTCCCTTTACAATTTTTACTCAAATACAACTGAAGAGACTGCTTAAGCAAACACTCCCTGAACTACACAACCTCTGTGCAGCCCTCAGTGACTACGGAGATGTTCTCCCTTGTACATTCTGTATTACAAAGTGGCTAAATGCACCTCCACGACCTCTCCTACGTGAACCTGTGTTTGAAAAAGATGCAGAGAGATACCAGAGATCCAAGTCTGTAGACAAGAGTGCCAAGTTTCAGGCTCTGGTCTGTAGAAATACACTGAAACCATCGCAAATACTGGCCAGTTAGTTTCTTGTACCAATCTTCTCTGCTATATTGGTTTGGCCTGGGACGGAGTTCATTTTCTTCATAGCAGCCAATATAGTGCTGTGACCAAAACAGTGTTGAGAACACACCAATGTTTTAGCTATTGCTAAGCAGTGCTTGCACAGCATGAAGGTCTTTTCTGCTTCTCAGACTGCCCCACCAGCGAGTAGGCTGAGGGTGGGCAGGAGGCTAGGAGGGGACGCAGCCAGGACAGCAGACTCCAACTGACCAAAGGGACATCCCATACCATACGATGTCATGCTCAGCAAGAAAAGCTGGAGGAAGAAGGATGGGAAGGACGTTCAGAGGGATGGCGTTTGTCTTCCCAAGTAACCATTACACATGATGGAGCCCTGCTTTCCTGGAGATGGCCAAACTCCTGCCTGCTGATGGGAAGATGTGAATGAATTCCTCACTTTGCATGGGTGCAAAGCTTTTCCTTTATCTACTAAACTGTCTTTATCTCAACCCATGAGTTTTCTCACTCTTATCCCCTCCAATACTCTTCCCATCCTACTGGCAGGGGGGAAAAAAAGGCAAGCAGTTGTGTGGTGCTTAGCTGTTTACTGAGACTAACCCACAATATCCGTGTTCACTGCAGAGACTCACCTACTTTCCTCTCCTACATACTGTCTTCCCTCACTTCCTCTGTGGGTTAAACAGACCAGACTAAGCAGATTGTTATGCTGCACTATTCACCATTCTTATCTACAGAAAGCCCATCTGCCCACCCTCAAACACTAATATGTTGCAGTTCTCAGGCACAGGAACAACCTACCACGTAAATGCAACTCCATTCTTGGATGACCTCTGAGTTCTACCGTAACAGTATTATTAACCTCCAGAGCAGCACTCGCTGTGGACCTCAGGGTATTAACTTAACAAAAGACCATGGGAAGGAACAGGCTGAAGACGACAGAATCAAGCCTTGTCCCCACTTGGAACTCCAGTGGCATGGACACAAATCCTGCCCACACATCCCCAGGACACGGACACCAGCCTAGCTACACCCCAGTTCTGTACTCTCCCAAAGCCTCAACAAATGGCTCAGACCTTGGAGTGCTTCAATATCCATCCTCACAGCTGGGTTTGGGCCAATCCACACAACACAAGGTATGTGTGCTGTGAGATGTTTAACACCTACTCTTTAAAAGATACAGGTACCATATCTCCTCAGTCAATGAATAAAAAGTATAAAATAATTCAGATGTGAACCAACTTCCCAAGAACATTTAGGCTAACTTGATGACCCAATCAGATCTAATTAGACAAGGCTGCTCAGGGCTTTGTTCAGTTGCCTTGAACACCTCTAAGGTACGTTCCACCACCTCTCTGAGCATAACTTGGTCCAGTATTTCACCACATCATGGTTAAAAGATAAAATTATAAAAACCACCTTCTTTATCTCCAATCAGAACGCATCATGCCACACAAGCTGAAATGTGCTTTGCATTTTTCTAAAGGCATCTTCTTGCTTTCTAAAACTGGGGCAGTCTCCTCTGAGATGCTACTAAATTAAATCTAATTCAAATTAACATAGTTAAGCACTCCAGCATAACAGACAATCATCACCACTCAGACATCATGCGTCATTTTATCAGCTACATGTCACTGGGAAGGAAAAAACAAATTTACTTTTAAGTAGCTTTCTTCACAGTTGTTTTAACTACATTTGTGTTAACACAAAAAAAAACCCACTCCCAGCTTGCTCTCCATTTTTTTTAAAGTTATTTTTCCAAAATGATTGCTACCTTCTGAGGTGATAAGAAAATAAGTTGTGGCTGTAAAATATTTTTCCCCCAAAATATCACTTTCTTCAGAAGCTAGGAAGAGAAATTGAACAGAATAACAAAGTACTCCGCTGCATTTAGTCTGGAATACAGAATTGTGAGTAAGTGTTCAGAGCAGAATTAAGGTTGCTTGAGAAGTATTCTCAAAATGCATTCCCAAAACTCTGCAGGATCCTCTAGCATGTGATATTGTATCTGTTGCATTTTTTTTTTTAAGTCTCCTTTAAGACCACTTGACACAATCTTTTTGCTGTATAAACCTATTTTTGGAGTAATCTTTTTAAACAGGAACTCCATGAACATCCAAATCCCATGGAATTGCAGTGAACAAGACAAGTGTGAAGGAGCATTTAGCATCACTTCTTTCAGAGGCTGTTTGCTATGGGCTGCAGAACACCCAGAAAAAAAAACAAGGCTCCACAATCTTTGTTAAGGGGAACGATAGTAAAAACTTAGAACGCACAAGAAACCCTTGGCAGTTGTGACGGGTTAACCTTGGCTGGCCATCACATGCCCACCAAGGGGGAGAAAAGATGAAAAAAACTCATGTGCCAAGATAAAGGCAGTTTGACAAAGAAAAGCGAAGGCCACGCGCAGAAACAACAAAAAAAACAAACCAACAAACAAAGATTTATTCTCTACTTCATATCAGCAGGCAATGTCTAGCCTCAGTAGGGCCTCAGTCCACACAGCAGTTGCAGTGGAAGACAAACACCTTAACAACAAATGCCCCCACCCCCTTTTCTCTTAGCTTTTATTGCTATGCACATCACATGGTATGGCATATCATTTTGGTCAGTTTGGGTCAGTGTCCACATTCAGCCTGTATCCAGGGCTAAACAATAACCAGCTGTTCTATTACCCAATGACCCCTCCCCACTTGAGAAGGGGAATCAGGAATATAAAGGAAGACCTGTGGGTTGAGGTAAGAATAATTTAATATTGAAATAAAATAATAAAAATTATAACAATAATAATATTTGCAGACAAGTGATGTTCCGCACAATTGCTCACCACCCCTTGACCAATGTCCAGCCCATTCCCAGCTAGCAATCCCAGAGCAGGAAAATCCAAAAACCACAATTCCTGAAGAGAGAGAGTAAGCCTTGGGAGTAGAATGATGGGTGAGATCCTCCAAGGATGGTGACCACTGAGAAAGAGAGGCCGTCCCCAACAAACTTTCTAAATTATAGTGAGCATGACATCACATGGTATGGAACATTCATTTGCCAATTTAGGTGCCCTGATCACACTCCTCCCAGGTTCTTGGACATCTGGGTCATTAGCAAAAACAGGCTGAAAAGTCCTTGATCATTTCAGATACCTCCATACCCTGGCTGGCTACAAACCAAAATAAAGTGGCTTATCGTCTTTGTTCTCACCTAACCTGGTGCTGCAGTCGTCTTAAAAATGCAGCTTACTTTAGAAATATAGCTTTTATGAATACAAAAATCGATTCTATGACTCTATCTCAGCAAAACCAGGACAGTCATCTGTCCTAGCTATGTCCTCTCCCAACCTCTTGCCCACCCTCAGTCTAGTGGCCGTTGGGGGGAGCTTGGAGAGACAGCCTTGATGCTACTGGAGCACTGCTCAGCAACAGCCACAACCCTGGTGTGTTACCAACGCCATTCTAGCTACAAATACAGAGCACAGCACTATGAGGGCTGCTATGGGGAGAGTAACTCCGTCCCAGCCAGACCACGTACAGCAGTTCGGTACATTTGAAGTTGAGAATAACTCACCTCGGTGTCACCTGGCAATGAGAACAAAGGCCAAAAAGCCTACACTCAGTGTGTCATTGGCATGTCCCTTTGGTTTAACCACTGCTTAGGAGAGAGGCTCAAACGCACAAGCACATTTGTCGTGGTTTAGGCCGATCCGGCAACTGAACTCCACACAGCCGCTCTCCCCCCCCCCACATCAAACCATCACAACATTCCTGCTGAAGATGTAAAGAGTGAATCAGTACGGCATTTTTCATCTTCCAAGAAAGGGATGTTTTGGCAATCATCTACAGATAACAGGCAACTGAATGAATATCCCATTGGAACAGACCCTAATGGGAAATATCAGTCCCTGTATTTAAAAGTATTGTTACTTATTGATACACTGGTTGTTTCTAGAAATTGTTGTGAATGACAAATTTAAATCTAAACTACTTGAGCACACATTACAAGGAGCTCATTTTAAATGATCACTCAGCCCCAGTTGCCACTCACTGCCATGTTTGGAATCCACCTGCAAGTTCAGCTGTATTCAAGAATAGGAGGTTACGCACAATGAATCGCTTCCATCTTCTTTTGCAGAAATTCCTACAGGAATACTACTGCCTTTAATCCTACTAATGAAGTCCTCTACTCTGAAGCTTTATCCATTTTCATTCAAGCACTTCAGTAAGATTGCATTACAGATCCTGGTTCTCTTCTTCTTGAAAAGGAGGCAGTACAAAAGAAGAGTATGGCAATCGATAGCCAAACATGGAACATGACATTCATTTTCTCATCTGTGCAAGAGGGGCAGTTGCCTACTCTTCATCACTTTTTTTTTTTTTTTTTTACACACCAAATCAGTCAGGCATAGCTTTGAGAAACAGAACTGCTCTTTTACTAAATCACAGCTGCAAAGTTAGTTGCTTGGCAACACTGCCTCTAAGTATCACACATTGCTGTCCACAGCTCCACCCGACAAGGACTGAGCTACAATCTCTCTTTTTTCCTCCATGGTCTACTGGAATTAAATCCCCTTCCTCAACGGGAGGGTGGGGGGGGGGGTGGGAACTGACAGTCTAGGTTTACTGAGACAGGCAGTAAATTGACTTGTGCAATTTTCACTTCCTCCATAAAACTTGTCACCATTACCGTGAGCTACAGAATTAGTGATCTCCATATCCACATCTACCACAGACTTGCAGCACTAGAATGTCCTCTGAACCTCCAAGTTCTTCATCCTCTTCAGATGGTGACCCCAGAACACAAAAGCATCTAGCTTCTCTGGGCAGAGGGACACAGATCTACTCTTAGGTAGTTCATAGAATCATAGAATGGTTTGGGTTGGAAGGGACCTCAAATATCATCTAGTTCCAACCCCCCTGCCACAGTCAGGGACACCTTCCACGAGATCAGGTTGCTCAAAGCCTCATCCAACCTGATCTTGAACACTTCCAGGGATGGGGCATCCACAACTCTTCTGGGCAACCTGTTCCAGTGCCTCACCACCCTCATTGTAAAAAATTTCTTCCTTATATCTAATCTAAATCTACCTTCTTTCCGTTTAAAGCCATTGCCCCTTGTCCTATCACTACACACCCTTGTCAAAAGTCCCTCTCCAGCTTTCCTGTAGGCCCTCTGCAGGTACTGGAAGACTGCTATAAGATCACTCTGGGGCCTTCTCTTCTCCAGGCTGAACAGCCCCAACTCTCTCAGCCTATCTTGATAGCAGAGGTGCTCCAGCCCTCAGATTATCTTTGTGGCCCTCCTCTGGACCTGTTCCAGCAGCTCCATGTCCTTCTTCTGTTGGGGACTCCAGAGCTGAATGCAGTATTCCAGGTGGGGTCTCACGAGAGCTGAGTAGAGGGGCAGAATCACTTCCTTCGACCTGGTGGCCACGCTTCTTTTGATACAGCCCAGGATACAATTTGCTTTCTAGGCTGCCAGTGCACATTGCCGGCTCATGTTGAGCTTCTCATCCACCAGACCTCCCAAGTCCTTTTCCTCAGCGCTGTTCTCAATCCATTCTCCACCCAGCCTGTACTTTGGCTTGGGATTGCCCTGATCCACATGCAGGACCTTGCACTTAGCCTTGTTGAACTTCATGAGGTTCTCACAGGCCTACCTCTCCAGCTTGTCAAGGTCTCTCTGGATGTCATCCCTTCCCTCCCATCCAGCGTGTCCACAACACCACACAACTTAGTGCCATCTGCAAACTTGCTGAGGGTGCACTCGAACCCACTGTCCATGTCTTCAACAAAAATGTTAAATAGCACTGGTCCCAGTACTGACCCCTGAGGAACACCACTCGTCACAGGCCTCCAAGTGGACATTGAATTAACCACAACTCTTTGAGTGAGACCATCCAGCCGATTCCTTATCCACCAAGTGGTCCATCCATCAAAACTTGTTCCCTGCTCTGCTGTCCCTCCAGCAAATATCAGGGTGGTTCAAGATCCTCATGAGCAACAAGGTCTGTGAATGTCAGGCTTGAGTTGTCTGAGGAAGGCCTCGTTACTACTTCCTTCCTGATCAGGTGGTCTGAAGCAGACATCCACAGCATCACTCATGATGGTCTGTCCTCTAATCCTGACCCATAAGCTCTCAGCTGGCTCATTAGCCACCTCTAGGCAAAGCTGCACACAGCCTTGCTGCTCTCACAGAAGATGAGAGATCTCCCTTATCGTCTTCCCAGTCTGTCCTTCCTAAAATGTCTGTATCTATCCATTGCAGTCTTCCAGTTGTGCAAGCTATCCCTCTCTGTCATGCCAATAAAATCATAGCTCAGCCTTAACTCATTTTTCCTCTTCCATAATGGCTGAAAATAATTTGTTGTTGACAATACAGTGAAGACAGAGTCAACTAGTCATGGGTTCAACAGCGCTACTCTTCAAGAACCTCAGCATGAGAATCAAGGCAAAGTCATTAAGTCTTGGGGAATTTAGTTGTGGCCACAAGAGAACAATACAAAGCATTTAAGTTTGTCATGTAAAGCTGAATCATGCTCAAGTGAGCCAGCCTAGGACAATGTGACACCTGAGCTAAATTAACTGCTGACTAGTCCCTGAAGAATGGCTGATAATTGACTCTCTCAAATCCCACAGGAAGCATGGACTAAAGAAGGGGCCACCCCTCCAGAGAAAGGTATCTCCCTAAGAGTTTACTTACCTTATACATATATCTAATTGCTTCCTCTGTATTGTTGACAAGGACTTCTTGGGGCTGCAGCACGGCTGCTCTTTCTTTACAGCATTCAGACCAAAGAGGGCAAATTCACAAGACAGCGTCAGTTTCAGTTCCACAAAAGGATATTTAGGAACAAACCAAGGATCAACTGCTGGTGTCAATGGCATCCTGCAGTAGCATCTTTCTCATGTCACCAAGGAGTGGCAGAACCACAGCTTAAGTACCATTAGGAGACACACACCAGTAGCCTCTGAACAAAAGAACTGGGGTGTCTTGCACTTCAAGAGGCAAGAGTATGGTCTCATCAATGCTATTAATGACTTTTCGGGAACTGTCCCACCTTTATGGTCCACACAACAGAAACAGCTTAGATTGCCAAGACCTACACTTCTGAACGTAGGGCAGCAAAATAAAGACACAAGGATTTCTGCATCTGTATAATCCACTTCAGAGAACCTAAAAAGTTACAACATAATAATAAAAAAAAAAAATCCAAGTCCCACAGATATTTTTATCAGTAGTCACAGAAAAATTTAGGTTGAAAAGGACCTCCAGAGGTCATCTAGCCTGGCCTCCTGTCAAAGCAATGTTAACTTCAAAGCTACATCATGCCACTTTGCGTCTCATCCAGTCAAGTTTGGTTCAGTCCTGAAGAACGGAGACTGCAGCCACAAATGCCATTTTAAGGGCTTTGGTAAAAAGCCTTCAGGCTGTGCACACAATTTCAACAGCAGGAACTTGTATTCGCAAACAACCCTGCTCTATTACAGGCTTAAACAGATTTTCTGTGACTTATTTCAGACTATTTTTCTGCACTATAAGGGTCAGGAGATGGAAACAAATCCTTTCTTTACAGGCAGAAAAAACACCACGAGTCACCCAATACTGCAACACCTCATCCACTTACAAGTTTTAAGCTAAGCTGCCATGCCTCTCTTCTCCCAGCAAGAGAGGTATCTTCTGAAGAGCTCTTTTCTCAGGTGAGACAACTAATTGCAGCTCTCAGGGCTGCAGGAGCAACTAATTCTTAACAAAGCTTCAGTCTCATGCAACCAGTATCCGCAATGGGTAAAAGGGTACAGAACAAAACCAGAGCACTGGGGTAGCTTTATTTAGAAGCAGGGGATCAGGAAAAAAATACTGGTGATACAGTGTCAGGAGAGATTGAACGGAGTTTCTGGTCCCTTAAGGTCTTTGAAGGCACTACCTTTCACAAAGAGGCCAGAAAAACAATAGTGTAAGTACCAGATGACCACTAGCATTTTTTAGTGATGCAGTTCCTCATTATTGTAAGAGGTCAAGACTTATCACTCCAGTTGTTAAGCGTAAGCAAGACCCACACTGAATCAAAGCAGTTTGCCTTCATTATTCCTTGGGGAAGGATATTGCAAAGCCTCACTGGACAGCCAGGAGCCTCCGGTTGTTTTATCTGTTGATTCATATTCTAGTCTGTTATGCTTATATGATCTTCACCAGTCTGATCTCAAAGTAGCAATATCAAGCTGGCAACAGAATCACACAGAGGAGTACCAGCAACTACTTGATCCAAGTAACCTGAAGCCACATCTGATATTTGCAACTATATTTACTGCTCTATGGATATCTTGTACCAGTAATCAGCTACTGGTTGGTTACTACTTTGTGTTTGAACTTCAGTATAGGGTAGAAGTTGCACTTGAGCTGATGTGTGGAACTAACCTCCAACATAATCCAACTCCATTACGTTTCCCCTGGTGTCCTACTTCAGAGTTTCTCCACCTTAGGAAGAGGACAGGGAAGGTCTTCACCTGAGGATGTACAGTAGCCAGTGCCTTCTCCTACAGCAAGCTAATACTGTTGATGGCTGACCCAAAGCATTCTTACACTGAGAGTCAGAGGCAAAAGCTGAAGCCATGCACAGGCTAAAGGCAGTGGGCTATAAGAATTATCCATCTGCCTTAGGTTAATTCCTGAAGGAAGTACACTATTTATTAAAGCATACAAGGCAAGATTAAGACAGTGAGAAGACCAGTCATCAAGCAAGTAAACAGCAAAAACAGCTTCACAAAAACTGAGGTTCATATACATTTAAGTTGGTCTCCCAGCCACAGAAGAGATCATATGCAGGACTTAATCGACTACAAAAAAAGCTGAGTCTGAACAGCTATAAACATATCTGGAATATTCCAGATTTGTTTTGATAGCTGGTTTGCTGTCATGGTTTTAGGCTGATCCAGCAACTAAAACTCACACAGTCGCTCCTTCTCCAGTAAAGTGAAGAGGAGAAAAATATAATAAAGGGACTGAGGGTTGAGACAAGAACAGAGGGAGCACCCACCAACCACGGTCCCGGGCAAAACAGACTTGGCTTTCCTAAAGCAAAACAATTTATTGACGGTTACTTAAAAGGACAAAGGGAAACAAAACCGGTTACTTGAGAGGATAAAAAGAAACAAAGCCAGATCTTAAAACCAACACCTTCCTCCCCCCCTCCTCCTTTTCTTTTCCTCCCGGCTCTACCTCCTCCCCCCAGTGGCGCAGGGGGCAGGGACTGGGGGAGTGCAGGTCAGTTCATTCCGTGCTGTTACTGCTGCTTCTTTCTTAAAGGAGGAGGAGTCCTTACACCCTTTTCCCCTGCTCCAGTGGATCCCCTACCCACGAGGAAAAATCCACAAACTTCTCCAGCGTGAGTCCAGCCCACAGAAAGCAATCCTTCCCCACAGATTGCTCCAGTGTGGGCTTTACCACAGTCTCAGATTCTTAGGGAGTTGTAGCCACTCGCTCCGGCGTGGGTCGTCACGCAGACTCCAGATGCCTCTCTACCTTATCGTGCATCCCAACATGACCATCCTCAGGCTCGGGCATCTCCTCTCCACGGGCTGCGAGTGGGTCTCTGCTCCACCGAGGCCGTCCTGGTTGCAGGGGGGCCGCCTGCCATCTCGCCACCAGCTGCAGGGGAAACTCAGCTCCGGCACACCTCCTCCCGCTCCATCCTCACTGACCTGCTGTCGATGCAGCTGTTTCTCTCAGATCTCAGTCCTCTCCGGGTGAACTCAGCCCAGTGGGCACCCCCGGAGTGGGGTGCCCCCGAGTTCCCCAGCTGGCTCCGCCGCTGCCGTTCTCTGTGGGCAGCGCCGGCCCAACGCAGGCAGCTGCCCAGCCGGGAGCCAGGGAGCGGGGGCAGTGCCCTCCCCTCCCTTCCCTCTTTGCTCCTGGGCAAAGCACCTTTTGCGGTTCCTTTGTCCCGACTTAAATAGGGCAATTCGCAGAGGCGCTGATTGGCTCAATCCCGCGGGGGATGGCAGTCTGATCTGGTGGCCAGAACAAGGTCTGACCCGGTTCCAAAACCAGGGAGGTCACAGGGAGCAAAGCCCCTCTCCTGCCATCAGAACCCCCACCCCCCCACACATCAAACCATGACATTTGCCCATTTCAATTCACACTAGATTTTTTTCCTCCTCACTGCTGTGTGTTTGAGATTGTCAAGTTGTTAAGAGAACTTCAAGTTAGGTTTACTTGAAGACAAAATTGTAATAATTGATTCAGGCTACACAAGTTTCAGTACTGCAATTTTTCCTGTTCAGTCTCTCCCCACACTCCTAAAAGCCTGTACCTGCCACTCTTCAGACAGAAAAGACCAAATCTTCAGTCGTATACAGATATCTAGGAATTGTATAGTACCACTATAATCCCATAGGATCATAGAATGGTTTGGGTTGGAAGGGACCTTAACAATTATGTAGTTCCAACCCCAAGGGCAGGGACACCTTCCACTAGATCAAGTTGCTCAAAGCCTCATCCAACCTGATCTTGAACACCACCAGGGATTGGGCATCCACAACTCGTCTAGACAATCTGTTCCAGTGCCTCACCACCCTCAGAGGGAAGAATTTCTTCTATCCAATCTAAATCTGCTCTCTTTCAGTTTAAAGCCATTACCCCTTGTCCTATCTCTACACACCCTTGTAAAAAGTCCCTCTCCAGCTTTCCTGTAGGCCCCTTTAAGTACTGGAAGGCTGCTATAAGATCTCCCCGGAGCCTTCTCTTCTCCAGGCTGAACAATCCCAACTCTCTCAGCCTGTCTTCAGAGGAGAGGTGCTCCAGCCCTCGGATCATCTTTGTGGCCCTCCTCTGGACCCGCTCCAACAATATTGGCCAATACTGACTCCTGAGGAATGTCATTTGTTACTGGTCTCCACTTGGACATTGAGTCATTGACCTCAACTCTTTGAGTTCAACCATCCAGCCACTTCCTTATGCATCAAGTGGTCCATCCATCAAATCCATGTGTCTTCAACTTAGAGACATGTGGGCTCTGTCATGTGGGACAGTGTCAAATACTTTGCACAAGTCCAGGTAGATGATGTCAGTTGCTCTTCCCTTATCCACCAATGCTGCAACCCCATTGTAGAAGGCCATCGCATTTGTCAGGCACAATTAGCCCTCAGTGAAGTCAATCATCTCCTTATTTTCCATGTGCCTTAGCATAATTTCCAGAAGCATCTGTTCCATGAACTTGCCAGGCAGAGGTGAGACTGACTGGCCTGTAGTTCCCTGGGTCTTCCTTTTTTACCTTTTTAAATATGGGGATTATTTCCCCTTTTCCAGTTGGTGGGAACTTCACTGGTCTGCCACAACTTCTCACATACGATGGACAGTGTCTTAGCAACTTCATCTGCCATTTCTCTTAGGATGGACAGATGCTTCACATCAGGTCCCATTGACTTGTGCACCTTCAGGTTCCTTAGATGGTCTCAGACTTGATCTTCTCCTACAGCGGGCAGTTCTTCATTCTCCCAGTCCCTGCCTTTGCCTTCTGTAACTTGGGCTGTGCAGCTGGAGCTCTTGCCAATGAAGACTGAGGCAAGGAAGTCATTGAGTATCTCCCCCTCCTCCATATCCTGGGTAACAAAGTCTCCCGCTTCCTTCCACAAAGGGCCCACATTTTCCCTAACCCTCCTTTTATCACTGACATATCTACAGAAGCTTTTCTTGTCACCCTTGATGTCCCTGGCAAAACCAATTTTAATCTGGTTGAACAAGCAACAGTGTTAAGGTGACTCTTTGTTCTAGGATTCTGGTAAGAAGTCATTTAACCAGGCTTCAAACACTAGCAGGCAAGAAGTAAGTAAACATTAAAAGAAAAATCTAAAAAAAACCCACAAACAGAACACCTCCTCCAATAGAGAAATTTATTCACCTTTTATGAAGGGTCAAGACATGTGCAATTGCCTACACAAAGGCTGCAAGCTTCCAATTATGTTATTTTAACTTTGTTACAGTTAAAAAAATTCTAAAGCAGTTGACAACTCAGGTAATTGCCTTGATAGAGGGATGAATTTACAAGCAGACCTCAGTAGTCAATCCATTTGTACTAAAGCCAGCATTCAAATGCAGGCATAACAACAAACAGGAAATATATGCTGGAGAACATTCACACTGGTTTCAAACATACCTCTTTTGTTCACACGTCGTTAGGACGTCAGAGTCTTAGAGTCCATATTTGCAGAGACGGTCATGCCAGACCAAGATTGATTGTCTTCAGTTTACTTTAGGCCTGCTTGCCCAGACAGCTGCTAGTACTTCAATACTGCTGATGTCTTGTCCCTTTCTAAGAAAAAGCATCTCCTTTTGTTCTTCATTACACTCTCCAACTTCCAAGTACTTGATTCAGTATTGTTTAATATCAGTGCCCAAATAATACCAGCCTTGCTGCCAAGCAATAACACAAGCCTTGGAGACTTCCAGCATGTTATAACTAGATAGTAAGTACATAGAAATAGCAAATTATAGCCCCTATAGCCAAAGGGTTGCTGACTGAAGTTAACAGCTCTTGATTTTGGTTCCATTTGACAGATCTCTAGGATGTATTATTGCTTAAGAGATTCAAATGTCTGCATTGCAAGAAGAACAAAAATGCGTTTAGTCTCCCCTTACAGTAGAAAGGGGGGGAAAAAAAGTGCTTTACAACAGCTTTCAGCATAGTCTACACGTGAGACAGAGACAGATACATAGCTATTTCCTTCTCACAGATTATTCCAATTCCTGCTAGCTTTACATAGTTATATATACACAAAAGGAACACTAAGGAATTTCAGTTCCTTACCCCTTTCAGAAATTCAGGACGACTTCAGTTACTGCCAACATGCTTTACTATTTCCTACAAGTATTAGAAACATTACAACTACTTCCCAGTACTATAACATTGGGAAGACATCTACTGCCTTATGCAGATGGTTGTTCAGATAGAGATGGAACGAACAGCCAGTACACAGACAAGCTCTGCCCTGTCAAATGTCATCCCAACCTCCTCACTCTTTCAAAAATCTCAATGATTGCAAAGACAGTTCCAGAACCTTTGATTTTTAGGCTTCTTCCCCACAGAAGTGTCATCTAATCTTTCCTGCAGCTGTAAGACATACAGTTTGAAGATGACATATGGCAACTACAGTATGGCCCTACAGCAGGTAGTTTTCAACACGTTTTAGCGGTGACAGTCAGATTCATAGCAGCTATTTCAACAGTTAAAAGGCAAATACAGAATAAAAAGTACTTCCAGAAACAGTTGCCAGAGTCAGCAATCCTAATTATTGCTTAATGCTTACTCTGGCAGATGTGTCCTCCCTCAGCTGTATTCTCCATCTTCCAAAAAACTTGCAGAACAAAGCTGTCTAATGTATCTGCATACCTCATACTTGAAAAAGTAGGCCAGAAACCAAAGGATGGCTTTTTCTTTTGATACAAGACCACTATTAACAAGATTAAGATTATTTTGAGGAAGACCAGGACATCGTTTTTTTAATTATTTACACAGAGCAAGCATGCAATAACACAGGAAAGGTGCATGCTTGAAACTTCCTCACAAGCAATGCAGATGGTGGCCATACACTGAAAGCAAAGAGAACTAATTCAGTAACTTTGGAGTGAATCAGCAGTAGGACAGTAGTGAGTTCTCAGGATCTTTTTGATGCGCGAAGTAAAAGACAGCAGAGAAGCCTTAACGATATACAGAAAGAGTTCAACAGTGGCATTACAGTAGATACAATCAAAGCAATGAGGGATGTAAATGCAAACAGGATCACATTAAATTTTTTAGGGTCAAAAGGAAATTTATAAGATTTTAAATGGTATCTAGTTACCTAAGAGCCTCAAAGAACAGCAGTTAAAACATACACACAAGTACAGTCTGCAAGATTTCAACATCCCTGGAATGTGACTATCTGAACATAAGCCTAGGGTAAACATAATACCTAAGGTTTAAGAAAGACTCTGACATCGACAGTGAGAGGCAGGAATTAGTGATGACAGCCTCTTAGCTACAGTTAAGAACCCATGTTGAATTTGAGCTGACGCCAGCTGTCTGAACGATCCTACTGAAAACAATGGGTTTAAGCACCGCCAGAATAAGACCCAAAATACAACTGAAACTCAGTTAACGCGACAACGTTACCAAACAATTAGGTAAGCAGGAAGAAAGTAAAAGACAGAACTCAGGGGATCCTACAGAACAACAGAAAGGAGGATGACAACAAAGGAGCAAAACACACACAAAAAAGGAAAGTAACACAAACTGAAGGGAACAGCATTAAAAAAAAAACCAGTTACATTAACAAAAGGAAAAACATTATGTTCTGAACTAGGACTGACATCAGAGAAGTCCTAAATCTTTTGTCATGAATGGTTTCATGTTCATATCTGCAGAACAGAGGATGAAGAGAAACTCTAGTGGAACTGGCAAAAGGAAACTCCAGACTGTAATAACAACCACATCCAGAGATAAAAGGGATGCTGTTGGTGATGCAAGAGGTGAAGGAGACTGTCATAGTCTGGGGAAAGCCACGCAGACAGCTCACTAACATTGGTTAGCTAATAGAGCCATGTTAAAAATTGCTGCCTCAGACATCACTGCACATCAGGACTAGCAAAACTACAACTTTGCTGGTCTTGTGTACTTTGCTAGTACACCAGAAGTCATTAGCACTCAAGCGCCATGGATTAAGTGTGAAACATCTTAGGGAAAAAAAAAAAAAAACAGCTGGCTGCAACTCAAAGAAGTATTCTTCACTTTTCCTCTTCTTTCGGTCAACAAAAAGTTTCAAAGACTGATATAACAAGGAGGTGTTTAACAGTGGCATTATGTGCTCATGGCAAGCTTGATTTTCAGCTAAACAACCGATCATTTTTTTCTTCTGAGCCACGTGTCTTCTGGCAGTGAACAGAAATTTAGACTTCAGGGTACAGCAGGGGCATCTCTACATTGTTCACACAACTCTCCTTCCTAAAGGAAACTTCCTAAACTTAAGGAAAGAAATCTGCACAGAGTGCCCATATATGACACTCTGTGTCATCTAGAGACCTTTGACTGAGTGCCTCTGTAACAGCTGAAACTAAAATAAGTTCATCATTCCACTCCGTCCTCTCCAACTATAAGAAAACCATACACTTAACTACAGGAGTACAGGCAAAGGCAGATGGCACTGCGAAGCTAATACGATACAAGATTTAAAATAAGAATTGCCAGAACAGGATGAGGCAAGCACAAATCAAACTTGACAGGAGAAAGAGAATTAAAAAAAACCAAAACAGCTCCCTCAATATTGTAAGCTCACATCGCATCTCACACTATTTTCATGTCAGCTTTCCTGGGGGACACAGTGAAAGAAAGCCATGCCTCTGGCAAACAGAGACAGCAAGGGAGAAGTGGGGTTGAGCAAAAGAGAAAACAGAGGAGCCTTCAGAGGTGCAGTCAGATTTTAGTAAGGTAGCTAAGTAAAATAATTTACTAGAAAGATGGAAACTGAATGACAGGTACTAGCAGAAGACAGCCTGGTCAAGAGATTGGTAGGTCCCCTCCAGAACCTGAAAAGAAAAAAAAAAATCCAAACTCAAGATATGTCAAAGCTTGAATTTACAAAAGAAAGCCCTTGTGACAGAAGAGAGGTATGAAAGTATCAAAGAAAGGAACAGTGGATAAACATACTCAATAACACAAATATAAGAACGAGGAAGCTGAAAGTATCAGCATCGCTGAACCAAAGTGGCAAAAGATACCAAGGACCACGGAGAATTACAAATTATACTTTGACCAGGTGATGGTTAGAAAGAGGGAACTCTGATGACAGGACAAAAATTAGTTGGAGAATTCCAGACTCTGATCTTGAGGAACTCAGCTCTGAAGGCCTAAGCTATGGAACAACATGCATAGGGAATTCCATCAGCAGGCAACTCAGAGCAGCATCCAGCATAGAAATCTCAAGTGCCAATAACTCACAAAATATACACGCAAGATTATTCCAGAAAAACAATGGTTACAATGAGTCTGTTACACAGTAACCAGAAGTAGGGGGGCAAGACCAGCTGTGCTAGAAAATGATTAAGAAGAGTTACTTGCAAAATATAAAGATGTACTATCTTTGGTGTAATCCACATTATATACTTCTTAGGGTTACATACTAGGAAAATAAAGTTTAATTTTTGTCTTTCTGACTTATCAAACAATGGCATCGTGCAAGGCACTGCACAATTTACGTCCGTGGCAAAAAAAGGTAGCATGCGCGGATTGGAAAGGGAAATTACAAACACAGTGCCATTTCTGGATGCTCAAACTAGCTCACCATACTTGTCCTCCAGTTGAGGTGGGGAAGGACTGAATGAAGCAGTTCTGGAGCTAATCATACACTGCAAACACCTGGTTGTTATTCAGGAAGTAGTACACTTAATAACTTACTGTGCGATCATCTTTCTTAGGGTAACATCTTAATGAATCAACTCTAGATGAAAGAGGGATGGTGCTACATTTCTCAGTTTCAAAGCCACAGAACCCAAGGTAAATACAAATATATATCTGCTTTTGTGCAGAACAAAACTATTAGACTAAAGAGAGGCAAGATCTGACAGCGATATAATCTTTCAAAATGTCATTCATCACCAAAGCTACATCTGTGACATGTTTAACCGGACACAGACATCCAGACTCAAAGAGCCTGGCGTTTACACGACTGAGTCAACACTGAAGGGCACCGTTTTGGACACTCAACATCCAACTCATCCGGCGCCTGCCCCCATCACCGGCCACCGACTTCCTGAAGGCCCACGGACACAGCCCGCTCCCGATCAATAGCTGGCAACGCAGGGAGAGGACGCGGCACTGAAACTTCAGGAAAAGGCCAGGCCAGTCATTGCATAAAGCCTCAGCCGGGGGGTTCCTGACTTCAGGATCACGCAGCTACAGCCCAGCTGGATGGAGACGCCGAAATCGGTTCGCGACGAAATTAAAGGTTATCCTGGCTTTCACCATCGCTCTCCCCGAGCCGCGCAGATCCCTGCTGCCGCCCCTCCGGGCCCCGCTCCGGGAGGGGGCCGGCCGCCGCCGCCCCGCGGACGTGGAGCGGGGCGGGGTGGCGGGGCCGCGCCCCTCCCCGGGCCTCCCGGGCCGCCGAGCCCCTCGCCCTGCGCGGGCGCCGGCACGGGCGGGCACACGCAGGGCCCCGCCGGCATCGCCTCGGCCGCCCGCCCGCTCCCGCCGCGCCCCACGGCCGGCCGGCCGGCCGCCCCGCCGTACCCTTGGCCTCGCAGTCCGCGCAGTACTTGTTGTCCTCCTCCCGCAGCAGCTTGGCCAGGATGGCCTGGTGCTGCTCGTTCTGCTTCTGCGCCTTCTCCCGGCAGGAGCGGGTGGCCATGGCGGCGGCGGGCGGCTCCCCGCGGGCGGGCGGCGGCCGGGCTGGAGCTGGTGCTGGAGCTGGGCCGGGGCGGGCTCGGCACCGCTCGGGACGCGGCGCTCCTGCCCTGGCGCGGCCACGGGAATCGGCGGCGGCGAGCGCCGACTTCCTCAACCGGAACTACTTACGGCCGCAGACGCATCCGCGCCGCCCGCCCGCTCCTCCGTTCGTTGCCCGCCCCCGCCCCCGCCCCCCCCTCTCGTGCGCGCGCACACGCCCACCCCAGCCACGGCGGCTCCGCGCCGGGCGTGAAAAATAGCCCGCCGGGTCTTAACGCCGCGCCCCGACGCGTTGCCCTTCCTCGCGGGGCTTTCCAAGGAGAGGCGGGGCCGCTCCGCCCCGCCCCGACGCGGAATTGGAAGGGCACGCGGGGGTGTCTGCGAGTGAGGGTCACTTCGCGAGGGCGGGCAGTATCCCTCCGCCGGCCGGTCACCCCGCCCTGCAGGTAGCGCCCGGCGGGAGGGCGGGGCTCGGCGCGAGCCGCCGCACCTGTGCGGGCGGGGCGGCCCCGAGGGGCGGCGCGTCCCGCCCCGCCCCGCCCCGCGGCCGCGGCCGGCGTGTGAGGCGGCCGGCAGGGCCAAAGTGCCTGGAGCAGCGGTGGGCGCGGAGCCGCGGGGCTTATCCTCCCCGGGCGGCTGCGTTGTTGCTGCCCCTGTGCCGTGCGCGGCGGTGCGGGCGTCGCGGCCCTTTTCACGGCCCCGGGACCGGCGTGGCCAGGCCAGCCGTGAGGGCCGCGCTTCGGTCCTCAGGTCCTGCCGGCCCCAAACCCGCCCGTTTCGCCTCGCCCCGCTGGGGAGCCCCGGGCAGGAAGCCGGGGTCGGGCTCCCCGGAACAGGGCAGCGGGAGCACACTAGCCCTCAGAGTGGGCGGACTGGACTCAGTGCTTCGTCTGTGGTGAGGTGGATCAGTGCCTTCCGCTGTGCAAAGCAACTGTTTTACCCTTAGACTGTGAGGTATCTGGTCGGCTGTGCCTCTCCAGGTGGCAGCCCACAGGTGGTAGATACCCTGAAGCACACAGCCAAGCGATCCGCCGGTGCCGGTGGTATGGTGTAGTCCTGCGTCCCTGGGGCAGGCACCTCTCTGTAGGCCAGAGCCTGGGAGAAGAAAAGCTTTTACAGCCTCTTGATTGAACGGGCATAGCTGTTGCATTGATTCGCCCTCCAAACTTTCTCGGAAAGCATGTGTTTCTGTCTGAAAAAAGGCATTATGGGCAGCAGAGGCCTTACAATGAGGAGTCTGCGGTGTGCTTCACTCCTGCTGAGATGGTGTGAGTCTCTGAGGAAGTCAGTGTTGCATCCCGGGGCTGCTCTGTGGGTTGGACCCAACACATGTGCAGAAGGTGTAGCCCAGTGTGGATTTCTGTGACCAAGGCTGCGCATCTCTGCACTTGTCCTCCCTTAAGCGCCATGTCTCTTCCCAGTCTCCCCTTTTTCCATTTTGTATTGGATCCTTTTGCTTCTGCTGATTATCTTGAGCTCGTTCATCAGTAACATCCTTTTTTGTCAGCTTGTTCCTAGCTTGCTTTAATTTTTTCCCTCTAATCCAACTCTTCTGGAAAGAGCTGAAGCCTATATATAGCCTATAAAATAAAGTGAGGCAGATGGAAATTCAGGTCTTTCTCAGCCATTAAACTACTGAATCATGCTCTGTATCTTTCTTTTTCTCAGATCTAATGTTAACTAATTACCCCCTAAGTTTGGAAGAGTTACAACGGAAAGAACTGAGAATACTGCACATCAAGTTAATTAGTAGTTAAGCCAGGATCTAACACGGGAGAATGTGTTTAGGTCTCCCTTATATGAAGTAGGGAGCTAAGGTCTGCCCATAGACTGGGAGAGTGTCCTAGCCAGTGAATTATTGGATATGAGGTCACAAAACGAGGATGTGGTATTGATGCATAATTCCAAGAGATGATTTGGCATCCTACTTGGAGGCAGGCATTGAGGGTTAAAACTAAAAATACAGAATGGCACAACAAAGTTGAGCTCCAGCTGCCTTGCTGCAGTGCCTAAATCCAAAGACTTACTGCACCAGGAGGAGTGTAAAACAAATGTTAATGTAGCCTGATATTAGCCATACTCTGCGAGGGACTCAGTTACTGGAGCGCATTAGTCCTGGCTGCTTTACGTGACTTTAAACAGGACTGACTTCTAGCTGAATGCTTTCCCTACAAGCATGCAATCGTTTTCCTTTTCTAGCCCAAAGTGTTTTTAGTTATTGGATCTTTTGTAGAGACAACCAGCTTCAGCTAGAAGGGCAGCGAGTACCTCTACTCCTCACCATCATCCCAGGGGATGATCCCAGAGGAACAAAATGCTTTTCAGAAAGGCAAGAGCTGTGGGTAGGAATTCTCTGGGAGAGAAAAGGAGATGTACTTGCCTGTCATATGCTAGCTAAGCAGCAGCACTACCGTTTTAGAAGGAAACAGTAGTTGCTTTTGTATGTTGTGACAGACTTGACCTGTAAATTACACGCAGTCTGAAACTCTCAACCATATTGCCAGAAGGTATCAAATAGCTCTGAGCAACCAGTTTCATTTACTGTGCATCACTTTCTGTGATTCTAAAGTGAACGCAGCGATACTTGTCATGAAATGTGGCTATTGATCCAGTTCCTTATGGCTATATCACCCAGCTGGGTTGAATTGGTAATTATCTAATTAAGGTTTAGGCCCTGCCTACAAAAGGTGAGCCATTTCCCCCTGGCTGTGGGAGATGCAATGGTGTCCTTAGAGCTGTAGCCTAGGCTGGTAAGCAATAGTTCCTGTGCTTGAAAAAATCGTGTGCAAGGGCAGAGTAAGTGTAGATGTGTGCTGTGGCCCTGAGTGCCTTAAAACTGGATGTCCTGATTGCATTATTTCCTGGGTGTAACTCCTGCTTTGTGTGGGATATCCTAACTGTTGAGCATAAAGACGTGCTTCTTGTGTTCAGCTCTGAAAATTATCCTTTCCTTTGAAGTACTTATCCATGCTTCTGTAAAGTAGTAGAAGTATGAAATCAGCTGCTTCACTATGGGGCTAAGATGAACAGGTTATTAATATTTTAATAGATAGTGCTTTGAGACCAGCATGCTGTAAAGGCATTATTAGATATTTCCCTGAGAGCTCAAATGAATCTAAGGAAGACAAAAATGCATCCCTTCTGTGCCTTTGCTGCTTTTTCCAGATCCTGAAGAGAAGCAGACTGTTGCAGATGCAAAGTTATTGCCTGAAGCATTTTTCAGAGGGAAGAAAAAAAAAGAGAAGATGTATATTGGGATACAGTGTGATTTATAGAATGAGTTTAAGTCTACCCACACCATGCCGTGAAATATAGTGCAGAGAGGCCGGAGCTGTTGCCACCTAAGGCCCCTTCAGAAGGAGAAGATACACAGTCGCTGTGCTGATCCTGTCAGCTTGCTGGCCTTTGCTTCACCTTTCATTAAGCCCTGCAGAGCACAGCCTATACAATCCAGTTTTGGAATTGTTTAAGTACATACTTACGTGTTTCAAGACCTGTATCTTCAGAATTGAGTGAGTTTCATGTAGCTCACTGAATTTTCCATAAAGTAACTTAAATACTGGAGTTCTGCAGTTTCCAATGCTAGAGATTGTGTTGTAGTCAGTAAAAGCACAGATTTACCCAGCGTGAAAAAGACCTCTCCCTAGCTGTCACTACTTGTCGTTCTGTAGGCTATTCCACTGTTTTGCAGGGATACCTATAGATAACTTGTGAAGTTCATGTTGTCTTATAATCTGATAGCTGAAATTCACTGAATATAATCTTCCTGGCTGAAATTTGCTGAATCTAGACACCTACCTTATTCGGAAATCATCCCATAAATCAGCTTTAAATAGTAGTTGCTAATCAGGACAGTATTAGCATAAATTTGACTTAATGGCGGAGAATGTTATCAGGTGCAAAGTTATTAACTGGATTGAAACCAGGTGTTAAAATAGCTGTGTTTTTCTAATGCCTCATCCTCAAATATCAAAATCCAGAAATAAACAGGGTTCCAGTTGGAGTTGTTGAGTTTGAGAATTTCTGATTCATAAGAAACCATGGTGCTTCAGGTGTTTCACACTCTTAAAACAAAACCAAACCCACAAAAAAATGTCCTGTGAAACCGACATTTCAATGACATTTCTGAAATGCAACTCTTCGAAGTTGGCTTCCCAGGCTGCGGGGTCTGGATAGCCCGTGGGGTCGGATAACCTGGTACCTGCGTTCCTTGGCTGGCAGAGAACAGCAGAACCTGAAAAGTTCACCTTAACCACTGTGTTTCAGCAAACACTTTAGACGGAATTTCTGTCACAGACTTCAGAAAATCTTGAGCTATGAGCCAGTCACCCTGTCCACCCTCGATAGCCAGTGGAGAGAAGCAGACATTCCGAAGGCGGTTTGTCTTGTTCTCAGACAGGTGTCTGACTGGGGTGAGCTGAATTCCCATCTGGAAGGGCCGGTGTTAGAAGTAGGTGAATCATTTTCTGGATCGTTTGCGTCTCCTGGTTGACTTTAAAGGGTAGAGAGGGTGACCATCTCCTACCTGAGTGTGCAAAAGTTAAGACATTTAAGAAATGAATTCTCAGCGTTGTTTTTAATTAATGAGAAATTTTCCAGCGATGTATTTTGTGTAGGAAAATTCCTGCCCAGCTCTAGTTCTGATTGCTTCAATCGAAAAAAAAAGAGAGGAAGCTGTAGTAACTTCATGTTACATGAAGTAACATTTGTGTCAGGGAATCTACAACTATACCAAGAGTTTCCTCATATTTTTCTTCTTTGCTTAAAAAGAAAAAATACAGCCCCACAAACAAATTCAACGAAGTGTTAAAAATCTCAGTATGTTTCCCAAAAAAATACCCAACAAGCCCCAGCCTTTGAAAATCAGAATGTTTAGTTTCCAAAGCTCAATTTTAATGCCACTTTGATAAACCTTTTTAATGTTAATATAAAAACTGTATGCATATTTGAACATAATACATTGATTTGTGCTTTATAAAACCTAAACTCTACAGGACAGAATGCATTGTACTATAAAAAGAATCCTTATGCGATGCAAAAGCTGGGACAAGACTGTCTCTAAACCATAGTTGAAAATACTACGTACGGAGGAGTAACGAGATTTTAACTCATCATCCCCAAAATGAGTATGAAATGTTCGACAGCCTTGTAGGGTCACTGGAACGGGCAGTCTGACAGACAACGGTGTGGGCTTGCCTCAGGAGTTGTGCATTCTTACAGTTCGAGCCCTGCCTGCCGGCTCCGTGAGGCAAGGAGTTATGGTGTCGCTCCCGAGATGGTTGAAAGGTATAACAGGAGTAAGATTTATAGGTGAGGCTGCATTTTCAGTGGCTTCTAGTTTCTGTGCAGCAACTTGACTGGAGAAATGAGATATTAGAGGTAGTAAATTTTTCCTCCAGTTTCTCGGTTCTTCCTTTACTTCTACGCAGGGACGGAGCCCCTGGTGTTAGATGAATTATCGACATTGTGACATTCCAGGTAACGCAGTCTGATTTCTATAGGTGCTGAGCATTTGAAATATGCTGAAATGGAAAGATTATGGTGTGTTTGCACTTCCGAAAATTAAGACAGAAATTCTTAAAACTAGAAAGAGATCTCCATCATTTATGAAGTGGCATCATCTAGTGACATCCCGGGACATAATGACGCTTCCCCAACAATGTCGTTCTCTTGACAGTCATTAGTAAATCTGCATTGTAATTGTAAATACAAATGAGTACCTGGAAGGTAACTACAAATTAAATAGATGGATGCAAATGACTAAGTACATTTCAATGAGCTTTGCTGTCAGTCATAATTGTGTAAGCTCAGAAAAAAAAACAACCATACTGTAGAGCTAATATGCATATATACAATTATGTTTTAAACTACTGTGTGTATTTAGAATCATAGAATCGTAGAACGGTTTGGGTTGGAAGGGGCCTCAAAGATCATCTAGTTCCAACCCCCCTGCCATGGGCCGGGAAACCCTCCATTTGACCACTATGTTATAATGTAGGATAGTGTGGGTGTAGAATACAAGGAAATGGAAGCTCCGTATGGTGTTGATGGAAGCAGAATGAAAGAGATCTTAAAAATTAAATGCTTTGCACTTTCCAAGCTCATGGCATATTTTCAGCTATTTAAGGCTATGTACATGTTTCAGCCTGAGTCTTTCCATTTCAATTTATCTCCTTCTAAGATTGGGCTTTTTGAACACAGAGACTGTTGGATGGAACTTTGTGAATCATGCGTTTGGCTCATTCAGGCTTTGAGGATAAGAATACCAGCCTTAGGTAGCAGTAGTCCTTGACATCTAGCCAAGAAGAGGAGCAATAATCAGATGTAAAATCAGTTGCAAAATCATAAATTTGAAAGATTAGGGAAAAATGTGAAAAGCAAATACAAAGAGGAACAGCTGAGCTCCATTGTTACTGCTGTTTCATGTGCTATTGTGCAAAAGGTAGTCTTTGGAGCTGAAAAACATTTTGTTGACTGAGTAAGCGACAGGATAGACACTAAAGCTAGGACAGTTTTTTATCTTGGTTTCACATGGAAAGAATCTTAATTTTAGTACTGTTCCGCACTAGGAGCTGTGATTCATTTTTTTTCACCCCAATGAAATAATGAACTTGCAGACAGTGCAGGTTAAAGACTAACTGATGAATTGCATCTGAAGGGGCTTCAGACTGTCGCAGGCAAAAGAGACTCTGTATATACATAGCTTTTAAGATGTTTTTTTCCTCTGTAACAATGTGTTTTTCCTTCTCTTTTCTGGAGAGAAGGACAGAAGTACTGTTGAAACACTGGTGTAAATAAATCAGTGTGTATCTTCTCAATGCCCCTTACGATGAGGAGCAATTAATACTTGCATGTTAGAACTTACCTGTTTGAAAGTCTGCAGTGGTTCTGCCAATGCTGCCTATTTTTGTCTTAGTAGAATCTTCCTCAGAGAAGTGGAAATGTTGAGAAGAAGCACTTTAAATACTTTCATTTTATTTTTTCTCCTTCAGGACAATTTCATAGTGGGGGAGACTGAGGAGGTGGGGTCATAGCAAATCATACTGCCTTCTGAGTTTCTCTGAAGTCCAGAGATACTGAAGAAGGATCATTTCTACTTCAAAAGCTGGATATTTTTAGTGAGCAGTGAGTCTTTTATCAATTAAAAGATTGTCCATAGCACTCACAAGCTGAGCTCCTATCTGCAGGAAAACATGTTTCTCCTCAGCCACTGGATACTCAAGAAATGAGAAAAGTGATTTGCTGCAAAAAAGAAAACAAATAATCTCTTCTTTCAGCCCTTCTGTGATTGATCACTTGAGGAGAAAAATACTTGGATGAGTTCACAGGGCAGTAACTACATCTAGCAGATAAAAAAGTCTTGGTGGCTGCCTCTCAAAGCATGAAGTCATTGATGATTGCTGTGGTGTTTTCCTTGTTTTGTGTATAAAACTTGCAGTTATGCTGCGTAGGAAGTGTGATGTCAGGAGAATATGAGCTCTGTCTCCAACAATTTAAGGGTAAATCATGCCCGACAAATTTGATGACCTTGTATATTGGCGTTACAGCATTGGTGGATAGACTTGTGCAAAGCATTTGGCATGACATCCTTGTCTCTAAATTGAAGCAACATGGATTTGATGGATGGACCACTCGATGGATAAGGAATTGGCTCGATGGTCACACTCAAAGAGTTGCAGTCAACAGCTCAATGTCCAAGTGGAGAGCAGTGGCAAGTGGCATTCCTCAGGGCTTGGTATTGGGACCAGCTCTGTTTAACATCTTTGTTGGCGACATGGACAGTGGGATCGAGTGCACCCTCAGCAAGTTTGCTGACGACACCAAGCTGTGTGATGGGGTCGACACACCAGAGGGAAGGGATGCCATCCAGAGGGACCTTGACAGGCTGGAGAGGTGGGCCTGTGAGAACCTCATGAAGTTCAACAAGGCCAAGTGCAAGGCCCTGGACATGCATCAGGGCCACCCCAAGCCCAAGTACAGACTGGGCAAAGAATGTATTGAGAGCAGCCCTGAGGAGAAGAACTTGGGGGTGCTGGTGGATGAGAAGCTGAACATGAGCTGGCAATGTGCACTTGCAGCCCAGAAAGCCAACCGTATCCTGGGCTGCATCCAAAGAAGCATGGCCAGTAGATCAAGGGAGGTGATTCTGCGCCTCTACTCTGCTCCCATGAGACCCCACCTGGAATACTGTGTTCAGCTCTGGGGACCCCAACAGAAGAAGGACATTGAGTTGCTGGAGTGGGTCTAGAGGAGGGCCACGAAGATGATCCGAGGGCTGGAGCACCTCTCCTCTGAAGACAGACTGAGAGAGTTGGGGCTGTTCAGCCTGGAGAAGAGAAGGCTCCGAGGTGATCTTATTGTAGCCTTCCAGTACTTAAAGGGAGCCTACAGGAAAGGTGGAGGGGGACTTCCTACAAGGGCGTGTAGTGGCAGGACAAATGGTAATGTCTTTAAACTGAAAGAGGGAAGATTTAGATGAGATCTAAGGAAGAAATTCTTCACTGTGAGGGTGGTGAGGCACTGGAACAGGCTGTCCAGAGAAGTTGTGGATTCCCCATCCCTGGAAGTGTTCAAGGTCATATTGGATGAGGCTTTAAGTAACTTGATCTAGTGGAAGGTATCCCTGCCCATGGCAGGGGGGTTGGAACTAAATGATCTTTAAGGTCCCTTCCAACCCAGATCATTCTATGATTCTGTAATTTGCAGCTCTTGAAGAGCTGCGTGGCCCTACACAGTGTGTGCAAGAGAACATGATCTGTCTGGACAGGCATCTGACTATCTGGAATTCCCTCCAGCTCACTACCTTCCTTCAACTTTTTGCTGCCTCCCTTTAAGCTGACTCTGGAATTCCCTCCAGATCGGATCAAGTTTTCATAGAATAGGGGAGTTTTTGTGGGAACCTCCTTGTAACCACATTGGTTTTCAACAAGAGTTTTTCTCTCCATGCAGAATCTGTGTTGGTCCTTTGCCCCTCAGCTGTTTCCTTTCCTTACCTGGCATGTTTGTCTTTGCTGACACTGACCCAGATAGATATGCCATTAATGAAAACGAAAAATTAACATTGCTATGTCTGTGCTTTTATTACCACAGCATCTTTGACATCAAAGTCCTGCTCAAAATACTAGTACAGTGAAGGAACAGGGGTTTTCTAAAAGCAATATTATTTTGATTGTTTAAAAACAGACTTCTATCTCTAGAAAGTATATTGAATTTTCTCTTTTGTGGCTTAATGATTTGTTGTTATGACAGACTTAATCAATCTGATGAGTCCATGTTCAACGTTCTGGCAAATATAATCAGCCCTGGAGTGTTTTCTTACTCCTCAAAGGCACATTGTTTCTTTGCTTATTTCATTCTGGTGTTTCTTTTTCTTCAAGAAAAGTGTATTGTTCTGAGGCATACCTTGAAATCCGTGTCTTTAATTTACTGAATATGAAATGATGTTTTTATTTAGGAAGTGAAAGGAGAAGCTTCTAGAACAAAAAGTCCAGCTAGGTAATGGATGCAGAAGTTAGAGAGAGAAAAAGGAAAAGATTGATCATATAAAAATCACAGGGCAGATTTAAAGAGTTTGTAGTAATAAAAAAGACTGTAGGGGACTCCGAGACAAGCCTTATGTCTCATTTCTAAAAATGATCTACACAATGTCCATTTCTTTGACTGCAAGATCAAAATCTACTTTCCCTAAGCCATTTCTTGCTTCTGAATCTTCATTTTGTCTTCTTTAATGTCACTTCTCTGCCAGATTATTCCCGGGCCTTTGAAGTGCAGAAAGATGGTCTATTTTCAGGCTTTACTCCCATACAGAGTTCCAGTATGCACTGCAAGTCTTTGGGGGAGGGATTTGTCTCCTGAAAAATACGAAGCATGTTACTCAGTACTATAAAATAATGAATAAAAAAACCCAGAGAGATTGTAGGCTAAAAAACCAAAGTAGATGTAAATGTATCTTGTATGTGATGTTGAGTCTACTAAAGAGGATCGTTATTTAACAAGCACTGCTTCATTTTCAGTTTCAGTGCCTGATTTTGTGAAGACAAGAGTAAGTGCGTGGAGCAGCAGAACTGAGCGTTCCTCTTCCTCAGAAAGTGTGGGTCAGAGCCTACCATGTGGAGTGGTTTGTACCTTTCCTGTTGCAGGAAAGGCGAGAAAAGCTTCTCGTCGTGCTGTAACAACTGCTGCTTCATGCTAATAGGTTTAGTACAGGGCTAGACCCTGCTCGTGTTCTTGGATGCTGTGCAGAAGGGGCTTTTCCTAATTGGACCAGTTGCAGGGATGACCTGGAGGATGCAGATTATTGAAATAAGGTGTCCAGTGCAACTCTTGAATGCTTTGTGCATCAGGATGATTTAGACGCGGTGCTCTATTTAAATGTTGTTGTGTTAACACAGCACCTTTAATCATAGTCTAGTGCTAGGCAGGACATAATTACTTGCTCTCTAAAGGATAATTCATAACGAGCAATGTTGTCCTGACAACTCTGATGATGTGAGATCATCTCTAAATCTTCAGTTTAAATGACACACCCAAGGTCAGCCATTATCTCTATGTCTTCTTACTATCATACAGTCTGATAGGAATTGTCTTTAATATCCACGCAGAGAGCACTCATGTCCATGACAGCTCTTTAATGCCAAATAAGACCTTTGGTATTCTCTTTATTACGAAGTACAAGTGGTCAGCCTTAGCAGAAGGCTCTGAATAAGTGACTTAGCAATAGTTAAAATAAAATGGTTGTGTACTTTTAAGTGATGTCAGTTAATTTATAGTTCTAACAAATCTTACATCTTACCTAACTACAACAGTTCTTAAATTCTGAGAATCATGCAGCTATCTAAAATGTCATCCTTTTGACACATATTCAGTAGAAATCCTAACTGGAGTGCTGAGATGTACCGCTGGACCCCTTAAACTCACTCAGGGGAGACTTAACAATGATAGTACGATTTTTAACCCACGGAAAAATGCAAAATTAAAATGGAGTAAAATTGCACCTGATGGAAATGTGTTGTTGGACAGGTGTCCTCCTCTGCTATTTCCACGGGAGAGGGTGTATTTCAGTTTGATTAGACGTAGATGTTAATAAATGCTTGGTTTCACTTCTAGTTTGGGGCTGTTTTCCATGAAATTTCTCAAGATCAGCAGTGAGTTTTTCTGTCTCCCTGATGATTCTGATGTCCCCTGTAAGTCAAAACACTGCAATTCACAGCTTCCTCTGGTTTCAGCTGAATCTCACTGCCTGCACCTCAGATAATCAAGAAGCAAATTTCCCTGAGTGTCACACCAGTATTGAAATTTATCCATGTCAGTGTTATACAAGTTCCTTATATTCTCTGTCACTTTCTCTCTTTGCATTTCAAAAGTTAAAGACAAGGTTTCATGCCCTTCCCAGTTGCAGCTTTCAGAGATGTGGCAGATTAACTGAGCTCTTTAAATGGCTCTGTAATTTCAGGGTGGTTTGCATGACATTGATGGTGCAATTTAAAACTACAATTCTGAGCTTTTTCATCTTTTCTTTTCTTTTTGTAGCACACATTTCCATAACCTACTTGTATCATATAAAAGGAAAGAAAAAATAACTTCCTATGGCTTTTTTTGGACTGAAGATTTAACTTACCAATTGCATCAACCTCACTTCCGCACCGCACAATATTGCGAACAGGCAGATTTGTCACCACATGTATTGTGGGTTTTCTTGTACTTTCCCGTGGTGTGTCTGGTGGCTGTAGTCAGAGAGAGCTTTTTTGTCTGGATGAAAAGGGTCTAATCCAATACAGGCAGACTCAGGTCTGCTTTTGGCCAAGTCATTCCACCTCCAAGGGCTTAGTTTCCCCATCTATAAGATGAGGATAATGTACTGGCCTCCTTTTAAAGTGATTTCAGATTTACAGAGGTGAAGTGCTGCTAAGGAACATTTTATTATCAAGTCCTGCATCCCTGGAGCTTGGATTAAGGTGAAGGGGTTGGTCTTGTGCTCATTCATTCTTTCTGAAATATCTATCTGCTTTGTGTTTATTTTTAGAAAGACAGCATGGATTTTGAGGTTCAAGGAAACACTTCCTGCACTTGAGAGCCGCTGCCTCACTTTGTTGACCCTTTACGACATGAAGCTGTCTCAGATACAGGATGGTTTCTGGCATGACTCAGCCTGGAATTGCAGCTTCCAAGAATTGCATCAGGGGAGCAGAATTGGAAGGTAAGCAGGTTTTCCCACTTCTAATCCCATTTCTGACTGAGACTAAAGTACTCCGTGTGCCTTAGATTCTGTATCTCTTAAGTCGAAGGCTAGTGCTCTTAAATGTACCTAATTCAGAAACCAGTTTAGGGGGATTAGAAAACAGCCTGATTCATACTCCCAGATTACTCTGTCTGTGAGAAATACTACAAGAACCATCAGTATGAGAAACAGCAGCTGACAGAAAAATGCTACTGCTGCCTGATGAGGCATGGACAGTTTGGCCAGCTCAGGCAGGGGATTTACAGCAAGGGGCTTCATGAGTCCCCAGTGCTCTGAGGTAAGTATCTGGGAGGAGGCTGCAGGGCTTGGAGCTACAGCTAAAGCCAGTTGGCAGCCAGCCATATTTCATGAAGTTTGAGAAGTTCTAGCCCCTCAGAAAAACAGGGTGAAAACTGCAGTGCCTGCAGAGCTGGTCTCCAGCTGAGACGTGCCCAGTTGGTGGGTACCAGTTGGGCTTGAAAATGCATGCACTGGGTGCTCTATGTGCCTTGCCTTAGCTATGGGGATTATATATGTGGGGGTATAGCCTTCTGTTTTGGTCCTAAAGCTACCATCTTTCATCTTTAGGCAGAACCAAAAGGTTTTATTTTCTGTTCTAGAAAAGCCTGTTTTTAGTAAACTAAAAATCAAGAACATTTTTTAAAGTATTTTTACTTTTATTAATACAAATGTGGATGAAGGAAAACATTTGAAAATGTATCAAGTGAAATCTACATGGTTGGTAGAATTTGAAGCATTGTTGTTAGTTAGTGTTGTTGTAAGGAGTCCTACTCTTTTCCTTTAAATTTTTGAAGATTACTTCCATAGGTGCAATTGGTTTAAATTGCACTTTTAGCATAAACAATATGAAAAAATATTGGCTGTTATGAGAAAAGTGGAGAACTCGATAGTAAATTTAAATTAAGAAGAAATGGGATTTCTCCTCCTTCAACTAACCTGATTTTAATGTTAATGCAACCCTGACAAAAAAAGGAAAACTCCAGGAAGCATAAAAACTGAGAAAAAATACTGAGTGTTACAGAAAAGAACCACTATAAAGTGGTTAAAAGAGCCTAAAGTGTTGCACAAGCACTGATAAGGTTGCTCCTTCTGAGAAGTTTTATTATAGTCACACATGGAGATACTTGTTCTGAGGAAGACACCAAAAACTGACCAAGTACCCACATAATGTAGACAGTCTGAATGTGACACGTGGTTTAGTGTGCTAAAATCAGAGGTTTAGCTGATATTTCCAAGAGGTCACTTGCCAGAGGACGTCGTGTGCTTGTTTTCACCTCAGTCTAACTGATAAATGCAGCTTATCAGTCTTCCCCTGTTCCTCTCTCCTCCTGTGTGCTTTGGCAGACCCCAGCTATGTGTCTTTCTCTGACACGTGCACCTGTGCTGCATGAAATAGCCCGCAGCCGTTGACTGCCAGGGAGCCTGAGAAACAGACTCTTTCCTCCACAAAGGAGTTGATCTTCACCTGGCTGAACAGTGTTATCTCACTGCCATATCACAGCGTTACCAGATTTCGTTCAGGTGTCTCCAGATGTGCGAGCTGTTGTAGATGTTATGTGTCGTCCTGGCCAGGAGCCTTGTGTTCATCATTGACTCTTGTCATGTTTCTCAGCTTGCATTGTCCTCTACATGCAATGGAAATAATCCCTTCTTATTATCACAAGGGTTTAGGTGAATAATTTCTCCAAAATTCTGCTGATACCCCTGTGTTCTTTGAGGGAGGGGACAGACACTTGTTAATGTAACAACCTACAGGAACAGTGTCAGCAGCCTGGACAGGAGAACCGGACCTTAGCACTCAATCTTTGCTCTGATGCTTTCTCAGGCTGCACACAGTATACACATTTCTTTGCCTTTAAAAATACCTCAGATTGGCATCCGAGAGTATTAATACCTGTACGCTTCTTTAGAGCAGTAAACTATGTGAATACATCTCATTCGACTTGATTCTTACTCAAGAAGTATGTAAGGGTTATGTGTATGAGTACATTTCCAAAGAAATTTTTAATTACTATTGTCCTCTTCAGACCCTAATTCCTTACTCCATGCAGTAACTGGCACTCCCCACCATCAGCCAACTACAATAAATTCGTTCACACACACAACCTTTGTTGCTCTGGCACTCTTCCTTGTTTTAATTGTTCTTAAACACCCTTCAGCCATGACTGATGTGGTTTAGTTCATACGACACACTGAGCACTGCTGACCATAAACAGAGAACACTGATTACCAAGTATTACGCTCTACGTATTTTCCAAATTCTTCCCATTGTTTACTGATGATGCAAAGGAAGCAATTTGTGCTGGTTCGGTGGCTGTTGCAGACCAGCAATGCAGCCTACAAATAGAAGAGCAAACAGTACGAGGTACAGAAGCTGCATGAGCCTCTCCTGGATAAGAAGAGTAAGAACTATGGGCTATATTTGGCCAGGAATTGTTTTTTTAATGTCAGGGATACAGCAAACTGTGCATACCTGTGGAGAATCACAGAGTCATAGAATCATCGAATGGTTAGGGTTGGAAGGGACCTCAAAGATCATCTAGTTCCAACTCCCCTACCATGGGCAGGGAAACCCTCCACTACACCAGGCTGCCCAAAGCCTCATCCAACCATATAGTTCTCCAACCTCTTGTTGTGGTACAGGCAGTTAGAGGGCGGGATACAGATCCTGGAAATTAGATGCTGCTCATATTTGAATTTCAGGTGGAAATTAAAGTTATAAAATTAACATATGTGAATAGGATTGAACCCCATATGAACAGGTAAAAGTAAGTGCTCACTTATGAGTGTAAATTTTGAAAATGGAACTAAGCAAAAGACTGATATGCTCAGAGAGATTTCCCGATTGAGAAATATAACTGCATTTTACAGCACTTCAAATTTTCTTCTCCCATTATTCTAAAAGCATGAGCACATTGTTACAAATGAGAAATAGCCAACATGCCTTCTTGTGGCTTCAGCTGAATATTTGCAATGAGGGAAAAAAAATCTTTATTCACATTGGATTCAGTCTCAGATACATTAAAGTCAGCAGAAATGTTCCAGTTAATGAGGTCTCTAGTATCTTAAATTTATTGTCTATATTACTTTCTTTAATTATGTTTATCTTTTTCCACTTAGGAAGCACTAGAAGTCCTCTTGACTAATCAGAGCATTAAAAAATCAACCATTAAGAAACAATTCCAAAGGAGAAGCTGATCAAATGCTCCTTGAATTGTTTCCAAAGCTGATTTATACATTTGTATATTAGTTCTGTCTCTTGCCAATTTTTTTTTTTTTGTGTACAAGTCATAAGACTGCTTGAGAAACACGGGGCCTGAAAGAGAACTGTACTGAAAAACTACATGTGCTTAAAAGCTAAACTGTAAGACCACGGTAAGAGATGGAAGAAGGAAACAGAAAATTGTCCCACTGTTGTTCCACAGTGCCTGTTAAAAGGGAATTCTACCAAAGTGCTTGGTGATACTTCTGTCAGATAAGGGATACTGGCCTAGCTGGATTTTGGTTTCACCAGATACTATCACTTCCTTTGCAGTTTTGTGTGTCCCATCAGGATTCCTCTTTCATGACTGCAAAAAACATGCATTTTCTAAACAGCTTCTCAGTAGTGGAGATGAGACATTAGCATTTGCTTTTTACACCAGTCTTGATCTGCCTGTAACATTTTCCATTTTAATAATGACACAAAATATTTATAAACTAATCAAACTCCAGAAGAAACACTTCTATTAGCTGTAGTTCTACTACATAAAATATTGTATTATAGTCATTATCTATGAAGTTTTGATGCACTGTGAAACGGTTTCATGAAGTGCCAACCTCCCACACAGGGATGGAATCTGCGAACATGTCTGTGTTAGGTGTGTATATATGTGAATAAGGATGAGCAAACGTATGTAGATATTCACGTTCTAGAAACGGTTACAATTTTCACTTTCAGCTCGGCGTGGGAGGCTGTTATTCAAAAAATTTCCTTCCATAGAGAGGAACAACATACACATGTTGTCTTGCCAAAGAATACCAGAGAGGAGAACTGCATGTCTAGTACTCAGCAGGAAACGCTAGGAGTCCAGACTGCTCCCTGTGTGGTGGCTGAGAGCTCTCAGGTAGGTCAGAGGACAACCTGGGCTTAGCAGCCTACAGAGCCTATCTGCCTCCAGAGAGGACAACATTGGGATGCTGCCAAGCAAGACTGTATGTTATCCTGCATCTACATGAGATAACGGGAAAGTACAGTGACTCATACATTCTGCAGCTGCTTGGGTTTGCCCAGCCCTTAGCCAAGAAATGGGGAAAGAGAGTGGAAAGTACTGGGAGAGAGGTGATAGGAGAGGGTGATGAATTTGGGATGGGACGTAGCATAGAGGATGAGTGAGCGGTGGCTGTGACATTTAGTGATATGCTAGGTTGTACTGTACAGTTCTTAACTGTTCCCAGGAAACTAAGCTGGCTGGCTTCCTGCAGAAGTTGTTCTTGATGTGTGCCACCAGCAATGCACTGGAGTGTGTTCTACTGCTCACGTACTAAGCAAAAATAACGCCTGTGTGCTGGTTAATGTCAACAAATTACCAAGGCATCCGTGGCCAGTCTCCAGTACACTGAACCCTTCCCAGAATCCACGGTAAACCCAGCTTGTCCTCAGCTCTAGCAAAACGGTGTATTCATGCTAAAACTGGCTCTGATAAGGCAACTTCCTTGAGACAGCCTAACTTCCAAAAAAAAAAAAAAAGTCAACACAAGCTTAGGAGAAGTTTGTTGTATGTCCAGGAATAGTACAACATCCAGATCATTTCTGAAGTTCTATGAATATGTGGCTGGCTCTTGAAGTACAGCAGATGGAAAGGGTTCTGTGGACTACAAAGTGAAATTTGGGCCGCTATTCCCAAATTAGGTTGTATGAGAATTTCCTACAGACAAGGCAGCCAAAAAATGTTGGAGGGGTTTCTTGCCAAGTTTCCCCATTCCCACTCATCATCTCATTCCCTACCTTGCAGTTTCTTTCCCAGTGATCAACAGATGATGAAGCAAGCTCCATGCAGTAATTTTCTCCCAAAGACCAGCAATGTTCTTTCCTCTCCTCAGTCTTAACAAACCAACGTCATGTTTTCCGGTGCCACTGTGGTCTAAAATAATGCCCGTGCCATCATTAATGCTGCTCTGCCATCAGTTCCCTGTTTCAGCACAGTCTGAGAGGACATAACTCTTTCTGGTGCCCATAAACCGAAAGCAAAAGCACATGCACTGCTATGACAGGGAAAATCCTGAGATCATGTCAAAGCAGAGATGGAAGAGCACAAAAAAGAGGTAAGAATTGAAACTTTTTTAATGGCATAAAATAAATGAGTAAGTTTTCCATTTTCTTCTGATGATCAGACTTGAAAGTTATGCAGCACTGTAGGTAAAGACGTCTTTTTAGTGTGGGACAAGCGCTCACCTCCACACACTGCCAGTTAGAGGGCTCAGAACATTTCAGGCTAAAGGAGGTGCATGAGGAGGGACCTGCTGATGGACATGCTGAGGGACTTCCTTGGTCAGCTGGCATTTTTCTGAACTGCAGGAGTCCCTGCCAGATCAGGACTGCAGGACTTGCTGCAACAAGAATAAGGCTAGCAGAAAAGGTCAGTTAGATGTTACAGTGGCCGTGCTGCTCAGGAACGGGAGGAAGGACTCCAGAAAGAGAGGCCTGTTTGCTGGGATTCGGAGTTCTGCCCAGGCCTGGTGCCAGTTCAGATAGGGAAGTTTACTCCTGTCTCCCCTCTCTCCATGTCTGCAACCAGCGTCTGCTGGCAAATGCTGGCCCATTCGCTGCTGCAAGCGCACGTGGACCTCTGCGCTGTGCGCACAGGGCAGGCAGCAGAGGTGCTCCCACAGTGCTCCTTTGGCAAATGGTTGTGACCCCTTCCCAGGCATGTACCTCTCCCCACTCGGGTGCCTGTCTGCCCCAGCAAAATTCAGCTGACGACAATCAAAAAATTCTTGTTCTCTTCAGCCCCAAAGTATATGAGGCCATGGGCCAGAAAACAGACAAAATGAGGCACTTTCAGACACAAGTGTTGCACCATGTACAACAGCTAGTTAGTAACACACGCACAGAGGGTTACCTCAGATAGGTAGAGTGACACAGCATGCTACCATAATGCTCCGGACATCTCATTCTTCCCACTTATTTTCAAAAATATAGGGAAATTAAATACTATTTATTGCCTTGCATTCCTGTAATGTGTGTGCTTTCTGGCTTCCTGCAAAGCACCATAATTGCTGCGTGAACCTTGCTCAGAGTATTCCACTTTTTGTCCTCGCGCAGGGTTTGCGGAGCACAGCAGGTCTCTCTGATATGGCCAGTATTATCCACGCCTTACTACAAATGGTTTTACAGGAAGGACCATCTGGTCGTCAGCTGCCCAAATGCGCATTTGCCTGCCCTCCTGCACCTGTTCAGTGTGTAATTCAGCCTCTCCCTGCCAGGTGCTCTCCCATCAGAGGTCTTCCTGAGCGAGGGGATGAGACAACACAGCATATCTCCCAAAACAGCAGCGGGTACAGACATCTCTTTGAGATCTCTGTTCTTGAAGAGGAATAAATCCCAGTTTATCTTCAAAATGGAGGTGATGTATAGGACCAGAAGGTAACTGCCTGGCTCAGAGATCAACCTCGTGCTACTCCAAGCAACTCCCATCAGTGCTCAAATGGAAAGGTCAGGTCCAGCATCTGAGCTGACAGCGCACATAGCAGGCATATGCATCACTGATGATGTCACCATGTTCTGGGAAGCCCATTTACCCAAAGCTCTGTGCCATTTAAGAGATATTTCTTCCCATAGTCATTCACAGGCGAGCCAACAACGTACCTGACTGTCAGAAACCTCAGCACTGGGTTTCTCTGTACAAACTGAGCCACCAACCTGTAAAAATCACCCGAGTGACGTGTTTCGTGACTGCCCAGACATACCCGTGCGTCCGTACTGGACAGACCGGACCACAGCCACATGCTCTGAAAAATGTTAAATAACGTAACTGTAACAGCTAAGCCACCCTCAACAATGCCTGATTAAAGGAGGCCTTAGAATGAGTTTGGGTTTATGTGTAAGACTTTGAGGGAGGCTGAAACGGAGACTTGTTGGAGGCATCTCTCTCTCCCTCTTTGCATCCTTGACTTCCCACAACAGCTGCATTTTGCTAGAATAATGAACCTAAATGTGACAGTCGGATGCAACTCAAGGATGGTGGAGTTCCACTCCACGGGGATTATCTTTTTCGTTTGTCTATCAACAAGATCTTCACATACAAAGGACAAATTATCAAGAGATTTCCTTCAGAGAATGGAGGGAGAGGGAGAAACATCTGCAATTTGTGATTAATTTTGTGAAGTATCCTGTTACTACTCCAAAGGAATTAAGGGTACCTACCAAAAAATGGCTTCAAGGATGGAAAAAATTAAAAGCAGGATTAAATAACACACAATTTAATAGTAAAAGAGAGCTATAGCTGTCACTACCAGGCAGAAAAAATGACATTACCGTATACAGAGAAGATGAAGCAATACGCTTGCCAGATCGAACAATTACCTGTCATTATACTGCAGTCCTGTCTCAAGAAAAACTTATGGAAAAAAGCCTGTCTAAAGATCACACATACATACTGTAGAACTTGCAAGTGAAAGCCCTGGGGGAAAAAAATAGGCTAAAAGCAGGATGTTCTCTGAGCTAAGTTTGTGTATCTTCTAGGAGATGGTGAAATTTTCCCCAGCTTTCAAATGGAAATTGGAAACACATCATCCTTTGTTCTTTAACCTCTCACGAGGAAGTCACACAGACTAAGGGTTTGCTGAGCAAATATATTAATTTTTTTGTAGTCAGACGGTTTTATCTTGATATTGGCTCCCTCTCTTTCAGCAGCACATTGGATGAAGACAGCTTAGTTGTTAGTTTGACACACTTCATCCTTTCCTTGTTAGGAAAAAACCCCACAAATTCCTACGTTTGAGATACTCCCTGTCACCCGGACAGAAATATATCCAGTGTTCCCCTCTTGGCAATGTGATTATTCAGGCGTTTCTTTGGGAGGTGGATAGGCAGAAGGAATTTAAAGTCTTAGATTCAGCCTTCATCCTCTGCTTTTAAGGGAAGCAAACTCCTCTTTACAAGGTGCCTAAGAGCAGGCCCTGAACGTCCCCTTCCCTGCCAGCCGCGTTTGGGAAGGGTACAGGCAGCAGAAGCACTGCAGGTCCTGTCACCTCATTGCAGCCCTCTGTCTGAGAAGGAATCGAGTAGTTTACACCTGATGTTCACTGACACCCTGGCTCTCTACTGTCACCACCACAATGTTGACACATTCCATTTCATCCATGCCGTTTCGGCAGCCTTTGAAGTTAATGGAGGGGACACACTTCCAACTTCCTCCCATTCACCATCTGTAATGAAGAATTCGTCTCCCTGTACCAAGATGGACTACTTTTTACAGGCATCTGCCCCCACTGCAGCTAATTAAGAAGCAAGCACAGATGGCAAGATAAGTCACTTCATTTCAAAGCAGCTGATTAGGAGGGAGTCCCAGTGTAAACCAGTAGTTCAGTATCTGGCTTCTAGAACTAACAACTTGCCCATCAATTCACTAACACTTGAGAATTACAACTGTGTTTTAATGGCTGGGTACCTCAGCTTCATTAGAAATTAATTTGTTAAGTGAGAACCTTAAAGAGCTTATTTGAGCACTCTCATCCTAAAAATGGCAACACTAAAATATGTCATTTTTTACAGGCCTGAGACTGTAGCTGACTGGGAGATTTAATGCCTGGAAAATGCATGTCAAAGTCTTACCGCTGTAAGATTTAATTGGCGCTTCTGACGTTCTTTGAGGGGGAAAAAATAAATCCGTTCTCACAGTAGAAAAATGTAGAGAGATGAATATTTCTGAAGAAAATATATATGGTCAAAGTTATTCATCAGCTTGGTTTCCAAAGGGTGGGAGGCCAATATCTGCACTGCCCCATGACTTTGGAAGCCAGTGACTGACTTCAACCTATTCTGAAAAGGTGTCAAGGAGAGAAGAGTTTCCAAGGTAATAAGTTCTTGCAAGCTCTGTGAAAATCAATGGCTGGAAAAGTTTCAGGTAATGCCCCCACGGGGTGAAAGATGGGCAGAAGGATGCCCCGTGTCTTGCCTAGTAGAGATAATGTCAATCAACGAGGGAACACGGAGAAAGACACTGAATCTACAGGAGACGTAAGACACTCATAAGCATCAGAACTTCATCAGTTCCACTCTTCACAGCACTTGTTTTAAATAAAGCTCTTTTCTCAGGATTTTCCAAACGTAATTTTATAATTATGATTCGATTTCTACTGTGCCACCCTTTCTGCAACAAAAGTCCTTGGGTAGATGACACATGACTACCCGCTACCACCATCTGCCAAGATGTAAGAGGGAGCACAGGCACACCGACACGAGGATGCGGACTGAACACCTCGGCTGGTCTGACATGGAACGCCAACCACCCACTAAACAAGGGTATTTTCATATTGCATGTTACAAAAGCATGAAAGCCACCGCAAATTTTTATGGTTTTGGTAACCATCAGCACACAGAAACACACCTCAGAGCATTTCCTTACGCTTTGATATGCTTGATGTTAGTGACTGATGAACAATTATAAAAAACAGAACTTCCAAATCCTCTTATCTTATAAACAAATACACAGTTTCACTATTTTCCTGGCACTTCAGAACAAGGTGTTGCAGTTTTTTTTAAATAACAATACCAAAATAAGTGTCATAAACCCACATGTAATGTATCTGCTACTACAGATGGCTGGAATTTGTGATCGTTTATTGCAGTCAGCTGAAAAAGTCGTAAAGTTTTGTAACATTCTACTACGGTCCTTTACAACCACCTGCTACCATAAAGGGTAATTTTACTCTGATTCAACTATATAATAAACCTTGCATTTTAACTTCGTAAAATCAGCACTGAAATACATACTTTCCAAACAAGGCATTTTATAGCAAATGTTTTCTTTAACTGTAGGGTGCAACTTTATATATATAGTAATAAAGTAATTAGAGAAGTTCCTTCAAACAATAAAGGCTTCGTCATTTTAATAATGTACCAAACATATCTATGCAAACTAGCAAAACAAGTGTAACTTTAAAAAAAAACCACCTAGTGCAGAATCACAACATACAGCTTTTTGGTAAAGAAAACAAAATGGAGCAAGTATTCTCCAGCACTACAAGAATTTCTTACACAGGCAGAACAATTTTCCTTTGTCTTCCAGAAATTTGACAGAAACAGATACAACTCCTGTTGCTTTACACTGTTATACTAACAAAGAGAGTTACAAAAGTAGATTCAAGTATTTATGATAAAAACATACCCGTGGGTAATCTGATGGCTAATGCCACAAACCATTGCTTTTCTGTATCCCAATGAATTGCTCATCTTAATCATCTGGGAAGAACAGGAAGGCAGCACTGGAAAAGCACTGAAGTGCTTCTTTCCTCACTGCAGACGCTGCAGGAGAAAAAACCAGAACTGATTGTTTATGCTCTACAGTATCATTGTATCGGTTGTTGCATTCAAACCATGACTGGTTTTGACAGACACCACAAGTGATTTTGCGGCACAACAGGACGTTATTTTGGGCTTGGTTGTTACCAGAGCCCAGGACTCCTATTTTTGGTAAATGCCAGATTGCCAGACCCCACAGAAAGGCCCCTTGGCATTCGCTCTTTGGCCGTTACATGTTATTTTGCCCAAACGTTCAGGTTCTTATCTCTCATTGACACACTCTCTCACGAAATTATCACAGGAGATAATTAAGCAAATACTTGGTGCTAACTGGCACTGGCCTGTGAGGTGGGAAGGAGGGCCTGAAGCTCCTCAAGACTGAAGTGGTATCCTCTGTTTCCTGAGTGCCCCGTCCTTGACAGCTGTTTGTAACACTGGTTAGCCAGAGCCCGGGCCTGCCTGAGCTCCAGCAAGAACGACTGCCGGTGGCTCCGGCAGGGGCGGCATGCCCCGCGTGAGAGCAGACACGCAGGAGCTGGGCAGCACCCCGGTCTGCCCTTCATCACAAAGCAGGGGGAGACTGAGGTTAACAAACTGAAACACAAAGAAAACCACGGAAAAGTGAGACCAGTTCTTTATATGCCAAGTCAAAAAGGTGCAATTCTGCAGTCAGGGAGGACTATGCAGTCTACGCTGAAGGTGGCAGTTAGAACTGAAAATCAGGAATGCCAAGAAGTGGAACTAGGTAAACATTCATGGAGCGTGTGCTTGGAAGGGTAAAACCTGGTAAGAGAAGATCATGATCCCTGTTCCTTGCAGGGGGGTTGGACTAGATGGCCTTTGAAGGTCCCTTCCAGCCCTAACGATTCTATGATTCTATGAACTCATGCAACAATCTATGGATAAGGAGAGTAAGACTTAGAATTCAAAAATAAAAATAACTGCAGTAGCCTTACTGCCTCTTTGCTAATTAAAATGTTAAGCCTATTAATAACAATGCAGAAAAGGCAGAAGTTTCCAATTAAAATTGCTGCTTCCTATTTGAAAAGGTGGTGTATTGTGTGACTAAGTATTTTCCAACCCACTGGCAACCGAAGAGGGATAGTATTACTAGAAGTAACTATTTTAATAAACAGCATATATTAAAGAGAGCTGACCCAGCATATCTTTAGGTAACTGAAAATTTCAATAGATTTTGGGAAAACGTAACTGTCACACTACAGAAAGGCAACTGGAATGAATCAGGTATAAATACAGACCAATTTTCCAATATCCCAACCATGCTGCAGAATTTAAATTTGTAAAAGATTAAAGGTTCAAAATGCAATTACCACTAGTTAACATCTTTTATAAAAAACGGGCTTTAGTAAACCTCATTTTGCTCTTCAGCAAGGTATTAGGTTGATGAACCTCAATGAAGAGATGTAGCACTTTTGCAGGGCATCACAGTGAGTCCAACGTCTTAACACAACGAGCAGCACGACACTGTGTCAATAAAACACACACTGCGTGTACAAACGGCCAGATTTCAACCAGGAGCTTCCCACTGGCTACAAGCTGGGTGAGTTTTAGGGAGGTTATACAGATTTGTGACAGGACTGACACATGTCAATGCTCTAGTTAAGATCAAGGAAAAGGCAAAGCTGAGCAAAGCCGCGCACTCTTAAACAGAGCCAGAGTAATGCAAAACAACAGAAACCATGGAGTGAAGCTGACTGTCATTCAGGTACAACTCGTTTTGGCACAGCTACTACTGCGTTCAGCTCTGGTGTCCTCAACACAAGAAGGACATGGAGCTGCTGGAGCGGGTCCAGAGGAGGGCCACGAGGATGATCCGAAGGGTGGAACACCTCTGCTATGAAGACAGGCTGAGACAGTTGGGGCTGTTCAGCCTGGAGAAGACAAGGCTCCGGGGTGATCTTATAGCAGCCTTCCAGTACTTAAAGGGACCTACAGGAAAGCTGGGGAGAGAATTTTTCCAAGGGCATGTAGTGATAGGACAAGGGGAAATGGATTTAAACTGAAAGAGAGCAGATTTGGATTAGATATAAGGAAGAAATTCTTTACATTGAAGGTGGTGAGGCACTGGAACAGGTTGCCCAGAGAAGTTGTAGATTCCCCATCCCTGGAAGTGTTCAAGGCTGGGTTGGATGAGGCTTTGGGCAACCTGGTGTAGTGGAGGGTGTCCCTCCCCATGGCAGGGGGGTTGGAACTAGATGATCTTTGAGGTCCCTTCTAACTCAAACCATTCTATGATTCTACGATAGCTAATGGCAAAAGTATTCACACAGGAAAAAGAAACGTACGCCATAAAACGCGAGACTGTCCTGGGCTCTCCAACAAACTTTTACTTCGTTTTAAAGCCCACTGTGGTGCTGTGGCAAAAGCAGCTAACAGGAATTGTGAATATATGAGCTGGAGTGTGTAGAGTAAAAAAGAGGCTGAAAAATCAGCAAATCACCAGGAAAGAAACACAAAGGGATGAAGAAAACACTTACAGCTGAAGACCAGAGAATATCCATTTGTTTAGGCTATCAAAAAGAACTCATACAGAAATAAAGAGAGCATATGTTCACACATTTTAATAATGACAGCTTATTCTTATTAGTAAGTACCCACACAAGTGGCAGATTTGCACTCTACTACAGTATTTGCAACGAGGCAAATTCCTGAATGAAGAACTGAGCTCAGTCTGACTGAAAGACACTTAGTGCAATGCCAGATAACTTAGTTTGAAGAGCTGGATATTAGATCATCTAATGTAATCAGTCCCCTTTGACCATCAGGTATCGGAAAGTAATGTTATTTTTCCCCCGAGCAGCATTTAGTCAGTTTTCAAACAGGCATCTCCACTTATCCAGGAAAAGATAACGCAAACAGCATGTAATAAGGCAGGTTATAAAGAACAGTATTCTAAAAAACTGCACACAGAGCACCCCCACACTACTGGCAATCATCAGCTGACCCTCTCAGAACGAAGCCTCCACTTCTGTCCTGCCATTCACAGCCCGTCAGTCTGAGGTGAGATAAAACTGAGCTTCAGCCCACTGAGAAGCCCCAACCCACCCTAACGGAGACAGCGGGATGGTTCCTGAGTCGGGGCTTTTACCAAGGAACCACTGCGCAAACAGCCAACACCAGCCCAGCACTGGTCTCCTCTGAGGTGGCTGTACTCTGATGAACGGTATCGAGGTTCATCAACTGCAAAGCTCTTTCAGCACTTTGAAGACACTACAAAAAGAAATCCAAGCCCTTACGCATCTCAGCAAGATCCTGACTACTGATTTCACATCACTACACTTGCATTTATACTTGCGTAGCGTAAATAGCACTAAAGATCGGGTGTATCCTGAGCAAACAGCAGCTCCAAAATCTGAGTTGCAGCATCACGATTATTTACATAAAATCTCTCAGGAAATTCATCACAAGCACAACAGAAACAAGAAGCTTCACAACCAATTCAGGTGAGGTTTTTCTGTACATTATATTTTTCAACAACTAGAAATATTTCATTAGCAATACAGACACATTTATACATTAAAAATCTATACAACGTCCTTTTCTCTCCCAGTCTCCAAAACGTGTAGGTTCAGGGCCTTTAGGTCCACCTCTCTCTTTTGTAGCAGGATTGATTCCATCAGGGAATTCTAAAACGACAGGGAAAGTTCATTAAAATGCTCGTAGTGTTGACAAATATAAAGATGTCACCACCTATGACGTTTGCCTCTTAGTTTCACTTTCAAATACAAAATCAATTCTCTTTTGTTTTTAAAGACGTCCTTGAGGTAAATGTTTCCCAGAGTCCTACAAAATTTCAGAGTCATACATAATTTCAGAGTTTTGTGATTACAGTCAGCCATATATACGATCATATTCAGTTTTGTAAACACAAAAGCAACTCAATGTCCAAAGGCACTAAAGCACCACAGTTTCTCATGAATTCACAGTGAGAACTTGCGTCGTTCAGGTGTGCTATACATATGTTCACTACCTCTAAAACACCAGGTCACTTCCTGTGTTTGTTTAGGTTTTAAGCACTCAGTTTTTAATTTTAGCTTGAATTTCAGTCAAGGTTCTACTATTCTTATATTTAAACCACCATGTTTTCATGGACATTGATGTGTTTTTCAAGAAATAGCATGTTGACATTCATCAACACCAACTAAACACCACAGTGACGGGGTACTATAAAATCCTAAACAGCTACAACAGACTTTTTACCTTCCGAAACTTAAACTAAGCTCGCCAAGTCACCGTGACGCCCTTTCAGGAGAAGGAGACCCTTCATAAGCAGGGTATGAACGGGACTTTCAGATCTCTCTGGTAAGCGACGTGTTAAGCTTACACGTTAGCAGTGCTGCTTCTATTCCCAGCACCCTACTAACTTATGCCACCTCCTTGAACACCACAGAGCTTTCTGCACCTCACAGTCAACATCCTTACGCTACTCAGTGCTCCCTTCCTCAGGGCCCTCTCTTAAGAGCAGCAACTCAGGCCACCCCACTAGGCATCGCCAAGCCATAAAGTACTTTTAGGCACAGCACCATCCTAGGCTGAGTGTTCCCTCATCCTGCACTAGCCTGCAGGGCTCCGTGGAGCTCACCGTACACCACATAACCCTTTCCCATGCTGAATCTCCAGAGCTTCCTGTATACACGCATAGCTCAGGGCTCCCTCGGTCGTATCCCTAACTCAGCCCTGGTGAGCAACACGAGTTAATGAAGAGCAGGGCTGAAAATGAGAAAAGACAACAGAAATCCTGGAGAGCAGAGGAAAGGAACAATAATGGAGGGAGACTCGGGTAGCTACAGGCTATATGGAATGATATATTGGGATGCCTGTTCAAAAATTCATGCGGACCAGGATAGGAAATGTCAGCATTTGAGCACTTCTGGCAAAACAAGGAGCACAAATGCATCTAATATTATTTTGTAGGTGTCATCATCCCCAAATCCAAGCACTATTGATGTGCTAACAGTGGATGCAGAAACCCCAAAGATTTCTCCACGACAGCTACACAGCAGTGGGAATTCAAATAGCCAGTTTAAACTCTTATGTTTTTTCCTAACAAGACAAAGGGCAGTCAGCATTCTAACTAACTATTACTGGTGTTACATGTAAAAAATATACAGGTACCACTAAATTTAAAGCCAAAATAAACCTTGAGTCTCACTCTAAACCTAGAACACCTAAGCAAAAAGCAGAAGACAATAATTACGCATTTGTTTTAAACGAAGCAGTGACGGCATTTATCTTCTTGGGAATAAAAGGAGAAGAATTAAATCGCTGCTTACACAGTAACTCCAACTCTGAGCCAGTTCTCAAGTGAGTCACAATCTGAAATTGCTTGCAGTCATTTCAGAGACGATACTATAATTTTTCAGTCACTTTGTCACCTGGATATTCATAGTAATCTATTGATATATTAAACAGGCTTGTCCTAGAGACCTCAAAATAGATAAACATGGGTTATCACTGCTGGTAAACAGTGGCAAACGTCACACTATGGTGAACAAGACAAAGCATGAGTAGCACTCTTAGTTAAGGGACGACAGCTAATTAAAAAGAAGAAAGAGATTTTGTCTTTCTGCTGTCTTTCCAGTGACTTCAGCAGTGATGTATCTGCGCCTCAGTCTTGTCAGGTCCTCTAAACGTGGCCCCACCAAGTTCACTGGAACACGAACAGCCGTTCATTAGGTCTCCCTGGATCCCACCGAGTGGCTCAGTGAACTCAGTATCTGTTGTTGCTTTTCACAACACTATCCACAAGACTAAGAGAAAGGCTGACCACAAAATACAGCATGAATCAGAAATCTTCTGTGGACTGAGAACAGAACAGGCTTTTTGGATAATAAAAAGTAGCTGGTGCCCTCATGAGTTTACGATGACTGTTTATAGTTGTACTACAACAGGCCAATACCAGCTACATTTCTCAGAATCATGCAATGGTTTATGGTGAAAGGTACCTTTGGCAGACATCTGGCCCCAACCCTGCCCAAAGCAAGGCTGGTAATCAGGTTAAGACATCCAGGCAAACCTGAGCATCCCAAGAGGAGAGGGATCACAGATTCCCTAGGTGATTTGTTACAGTGTTTCACCACCCTTGTTCTGAAGACCTTTTCTCTCAGTCATCATTTGCTGCAACTTGTGCCCCCTGCCCTGCCTCTCTGTTTTTTTTTTTTTGTTTAGAAAGTGATTCTGAAGAGTGCTGAATGCCTGCCCCTCTTAAACTGCAGTCAGCACAGCATCTCAGGACCTTGACTTTAAAACATGGCTTTCAATTTCGTAAAACATGACTTACTTTCCAGGGGTTCCCTCTCTATACTGGACTCCTCTGGTTCATCAAATCGACCTACTGGTAACTTCGGTTTCTTAAGTGACTGCTTAGCAGGTTCAGATCTTCCTCCTGTCTTAGAGCTGGTGCTCCTCAGAGAGCTGCAAAGCAGTGATGACTCTATCAAACAAACAGACACGTGTAGCATAAACATGAGAGTTTAATACTGAGTAGCTCTATGACTGTTCAGAGCACCTCTGAAAAACCCTCATTTCAGAAACCAGGGAGTGAAGGGTAGGAAAACAAACTCCAAATATTAACATTCAACTCACGAACACCTAAGAAATCAGCACAGATAATTATTTTTGGCCCTGGAAACATATGCAGGCAAAACTGTGTTAGTTGTATAACTCATTCACATAAACAGTGTATTTTAAACTGCTTGAACTTATCTCCACTGTTATCTTCTTGTATTTTAGACTCTAAATAGTAATTATGCTAGCATAGACCAGTACATTCTGTTTTCCTGGAGAAGTCTTAACCTCCCCCAAGAAGCCTGCTGATTTCCAGGTCTTGGATCATTTCCAGCAGCTTTTGAGTCAGAAAAAGCTTCTGCTTTCCCAAAAGGAAAGTTTTAAAAAAATAAAACGTTGTTCCCTTAGTAACAGGTTTTCCAGAATGTTGGTAGCGAATAGTTGGGCTTCCCTTATGATGGTAAAACAATTCAGCTGGTAGTCAAAAGCAAGACAAACTTTGAACACATTTAAGTTCAATTATAAAACTGCACACAAATAATTTAATTAAAAGCATAAACTTTTTTCCTTTAAAGTCCTACTAACATTTTTTAACACAAACGTAGGAGAAAGCTATTAATATCCATACCTAGAATTCTTTCAAGTAGTATAAAAATGGAAGTGCAGAGATATCGTAAGTCATAAATAATTCAAGAGTCATAAACAAGTCAAAAATTACTTAGGAAAATTGCTCAAAACGAGTGATATCTCTGCATTTGGTTAAAACGCCAAATGTCCACAGTGAGCACAAACTACCCTCTAAAAATAATGTAGCTACGGACATGCGCCTATGACTTTTCTTAAGAAGGAAGATTCAATCAGAAATCTTCCCTGGATGCAAAGCCTGGATGAAAAGTACGTGAAACTACTATTATTTTACCTTGCTGAAGAGACAGCATCAGGAAACCTTCCCAAGCAGCATGGATTTGACTCACCTCTGTATACACCAACCAACAATCCAATGGTATTACCAGAATCAGCATATTCATTCATCCTAATATACCACAACCTTAACATTAAACCCTACGGTCACATAAACTGTATTATGTCTGCCAACTGTTGCCAATGTCCCAAAGGAATAAATTTTTTTTCTTGCTTTAAGCATGACATAATGGACTATCAACAGTAAAGAACGTAATCTTTCTGCAAACACTGGATCTTTCTACTCCTGCCAAGCATCCTGTCATTCTTCAGCAAGCTGAAAGAGAAGCTAGCTAGAAAATTAAATTACAGCTGATATTCTAGTCCAAATTCAAATAAAAGTCAGATTAAGGTACTGATATGAAACTGATTATCTCAGTCAGCTGCGAAGAGGCAAAATCCATTTTCCTATTTGCAATATTTGATATTGTTGACCAAAATACATTCTTCTTGACACAGAAGTGACAGAAGTTCGACACTGAGTACCTTTGAAAAAGACAAGATGAACAATCAACTTTATCAGTAAACAACATTCTACAAACTGATCTTTGACTCCCTCATCCTTTACGGGCAGTCACAAAGCCATCTAATTTATTACTTATATAAATGAATTTGAAAATAAACTGAAGATCTCAAGTTTTTAAAGCTGCTGCACAGCCAACATCTGCGATGTCCAGTCTTTTGAAGTGGTCCACAGACTGATTTATCATAACAAAGCCATCTGCACAGTGGGAGCTGGGAACTTGTCAGGATGCTTGGAGGAAATAGGAGCACCAGCCAAATCTTGCCGTGAACCTAATGGCCAAATAGAGCCTAGGAGGGCCCACAAACATCTAACAACGTTTTCTTCCAGCTCTTCTATTAACACATACTGTACCGGTCTGTTTCAGAAATATCTGACTAGGATCACAAATATCTCAATTTTTGATGGAGAAGGAACTGGCCTGTCCTGCAGCCCTCCAGAACTGCCTAAACCGAGTGTGCATGTGAGACAGACACTGTTATGGGGGCTACTTTATTTGTCCTCTGGCCTGGGCTTCTCCACGAACAAAGCACTCGAATTTCCTCACATAAAGGGCACGGATCAGTAACTTCCAAGGACACTGTAAGTTCCTTCTAGCTGTTCTACAAATATTAAACCCGGGCTTAATATATTACTACCGTTTAAAAGTTCGCAGGAATGGTAGCGAAAGAAAACCTCCAGAATCAACAGTGACAGCCGCAGGTTTGCGATATAGGGCAGAATATTAATGTCTGAGGGAGGGAAGCAGGAAATCTGCAGAGCCAGTGGGGGGGCGGGCGGCAAAAGCTGTGGCACCTCCCCGCCCCCCTCAACCGATGCCGAAGCGGCTGCGGCCACACCGCGGGGTCACGCGCGGCCCTCACCACCCGCCGCCATCTTGGCCACCCTTCAGCAACCCCAGAGCCGACAGTCCCGGCCGGTAACCGCCCCTCCCTTCTTTCCTCCTCACTTCCCTGCATGAGGAAGGGAAGGAGAGGCCTCTCCCGCCCTCCGCCCCCCGCCGCTTACTCGCTGCCGCCGGCGCGCAGCGCAGCGAACGCAGAGCCATGACAGCGCCCAGCCGCCACACGCGGGCCGCCCGCGGCGCATGCGCGAACGGAGAGGGGCGGGTGGGCGGGCGGGCGGGGGCGGGGCTCGCGCGGCGTCGGGACGCCGCGCGAGCCCCGCCCCCTCCCGCCCGCCCCCGGATTCGGGAAGCGGCGCTGGAGTGACTCTCCCCTTCATAGGATCACAGAATGGTTAGGGTTGGAAGGGACCTCAAAGATCATCTAGTTCCAACGCCCCTGCCATGGGCAGGGAAACCCTCCACTACACCAGCTTGCCCAAAGCCTCATCCAACCTGACCTGGAACGCTTCCAGGGATGGGGCATCCACAACTTCTCTGGGCAACCTGTTCCTGTGTCTCACCACCCTCTGAGTGAAAAATTTCTTTCTTATAATATACGATATTCCTTATAATATAATATACGAAGGCTACTGACATGAAAGTATTTAGGCTGATGCCATAGTGAGGCGCAGACACAGTGCATCCGTGGACAGTAAAGGCTGTATAAATTCAAAGTTACCAGAAAATTATTTAAATATCATAATTATTTTATTAATTTAATAATAAACTTGATTTCTCTCAGTCCTATACCCTGGCTGGTGTCTTTTCTGCACTCGAGCAGGCATTTATTCACCTTCCCAGGAAGAAAGCAGCAAGAAACTAAGCAACCCAACTCAAATGCTGAACCAGAAGACTTCAGACAGCATCTTTTCAGTTTCCCAGTTTACCTCGTGAACGTGCTTTTAACACCAGTCTAAACCTAACGCTGGGAGAAGTAACACCTGTGCTCATGGGGGTGCAGCTCCAATTAATTAGCTCCAGTTAATGTTCTGAGTACAGCAGTATTTGCTTTTTGTCACTCTTCAAACCTCTCCAGCTAACCTTGTTCTTCTCTGAAACAGAATCCCAAACCCTGTCCCCAGATACCGAACTGCAGAAGATAATTTTCACTCGGCGTTCCTGGAGGTCGGAGTCTAAACCAGCACTTTGTGTTCACATCTGCAGAGTCTAAGGAAGTAAATCTCCTTGGTAAATGAGGAGCAGCAGCGCTCCGCTGAGTTTATTGCTCTGCATCTGGCAATGCCGACGCACTGAAGGTGATTAAATTTAACTGACTGCCTTGTGCGTGACACTGTCTCCATCAGCTTTCTGTAACATGGTTAATTGGACATTAGAGACTGAAAATAATGGGAAACCCTTTTCTTTATTCTAACAGCAGCATGCTGGGCCTCTAGGTCAGAGAGAATAAAGAGGAATATGGGTGGTTTATGCAGAAATAAACGCTCTTCTGCTCAAAAGCAGCAAGAAAAAAAAACCCAGATCTATGCCGAGTTCAAGACCTTACCAGGCATGTGCTCAATACAGCAAAAACTATCATGAAATCCTTACCTTAAAAATACTCACACCAAGCTCTCTGCAGGTACCAAGTAATGGTAAGCTCTGCTCCTTAACAGCTTAACACAAACCCATGGAAAATCATGCTTACGTGCAATCTCAAATGGTAAGGATGAAAAAAGCAATGCAATGCAAGATTAATTAGGAGCTGTTCTTCCACCTAAAAATCAGCTGAGGTCTTCAAGACATTTTTTTCCTAGTCTTAATTTATTGAATTGCATTGCAAAATTCACTTTCAACTCCTGAAGTGTGTATTTCTGGATCTTGTGGCTGAGGAAGTAATAAACATGAACACTGGTAAATACAAACGTAGCAGAAGCCACAGCAACTTTTTACTTTGTGATTAAGTGCCATGTTTTCTTTTTTGTTCCCCTCCGTTTACTGCTCATTTCTCTCTTACACTGCAGTCTGCCTTGCGAGGAGGACTCCAACGATACTGTATGGTGCTTTGCTGTTCTAAAAAGCGGGGAATAAAAGACTCGGAGCCAGCACAAACTCTGCAGCAGGTCAATTCAGGTGTGCCGAGTGTCAGCTGGCCACGGTGGCTACCTGGAGAGTACCACAAGCAGCACTGCCCCAGGCAGCAAGCATGCTGATTCTGCCTAAACACCCCCTCTTCCTCACTGACCAGGTCAAGAAGCTTGGTGATCTAAACACCACACCTGGTCAGGGCTGTGCAAATAAGACTGGCTTGGAATGAGGGGTGTTATGTGGTTACAGACTGTTTTCCATCAAGGTGGAATCTCTCAGCTCTGCTGCAAAGCCTGGTGATTTCCATAGTGGAACATGAGCTCTTTTTCCAAATCAGTAGCAATTTCTAGATCTATAGAATGAGAAAATTTAATTTTGATGGAAGATTCAAACACAAACCAAGGAATTAATTTATATATGCTATGAGCAAACAGAAGTTCAGACACTTATTTTATGCAGTGACCTCCCAATACCATCGCTGAGAGCTTTGTGAAATAACGGCAGCAGCCTAGTGCCTTCACGGAACAAGAGACTGGCAGCTTTCTAAAGGAATGTTAAGACCTTAATTTTCATCTCTCGTTCTGTAAGCAGCATAATTGTCTTTCAAGCAGCTGTAGGGGACCTGCATAAAGGAGAGGTCACTATCACTACAGGAAGATGAAGCCTTGATTCGAACAGAAGAGAGGTGAGATAAAGCACTTCATAGATGCTACTGCATCAGATGACATTCAGCTATGTACGTAAGAGTCCGTATTTCTACCCAGTAAACAGAAGGCAGAAACATGCGTGAGTAGGGGGAGTGTGCCATGCACAGGTGTCCAGAACATCCAAGACGGCACGTTTTCAGACAGCAACCACAAGTGCACCATACAGTCCATAAGCATAACTTCATACGCTCCAAGGATGAGTTGGGGCCATTGTGCCACTCACTGCCGCCCTACGGCACACGAGTAGCCACCATTCCATTCCTTTGGGACTCCAAGGTGTCAAACAGCCCTCACCAAAGCTACAGTGCTGAGAGGGCTGCGGATGGACTGCACTGGGCAATACAAATTAGAGAAGAGAAAAGGAAGTTAATCATCTCTTAATTTGCACTGTGCCTTGATGAACTTACATACAAATATGACTTCCTGCACCATCCGTTTTCCTCAAAGAACAAACCAAATTCAAGCCTACTTACATGGATGGGATCTAATATAAAAAAAAAAAAAAAAAGTAGCTGTTTTTGCCAGGATATGTCTGCTTTGCTAATCACGAAAGCATGCTTTACACTTTCGGATTTCTAGAGAGATGCAGTAAGACAGACATTTTTCATCAGTGACAGAAAATTCTAAATACTTATGTACTAAGAGAAGTTTAACTTGATCACTGTGAATTGAGGAAAATTTTTTTAGATCCAGCTCCCTAAACTCATATTAAAAATTTAGTCACTAGCCAACTACTAGAATATCGTTAAACAAAAGACACCTGAGATGTCAGAACTTAATTTAAATATTTAGGACACATACTAGCACCATCATAACGTAAAAAAAATATTAATAAAAGTAGGCATTGTTAGAGTGGGAATGTATTAAAGATATCTTTGTGTTGTAAGGACTTGCCTAACACAACTCTAATAAAATACTCTTTTAAGTGTGTACATTGCCAAACTGTAGGTGGTCATGTATTAACAAACCAAATGCAAAATCACTTCATTATAAACTATTATTGCTATATTCATTTCAAATAATACAAAATTATTAGTTATATACAAAAAAGCCTCCCCAGAATTTTGGTAATTAGCAGAACATTGCAGCTTCTTTAATTGCTTCCATTAGAGTAATTTGTTCATTTTATTAACACCAGATGCAATAACACAACGCTAAAAATAAACATGCATTATACAACAAATTTGTATTTTTCAAAAATGTTCATTACAATTAGTGAATGCACATGTAACTCTTGCCCCCCAACCTTTAGTGAATTATTGTTCGAAACAGAGAAAAGGGAAGGAAGGAGAAACCAAACTTAATGCTATTCAGCACCAGTAGAAAGTCAATAGACCTTTAACATTCCTGTATATCAAAAACATTTTATCTGTATCACTAAACAGGTAAAGTTTACAATATTGTCCCATTTGAAGATGTATTGATTTATATTTACAATACTTTGTAGTCAATAAAACATTTTAACAATATTTAAAAATTGCTTAAATTCATAAAAGTATTGCAGAAATTTATAACATTTACTTATTTTACGTACATACAAGGAAGTCCATGTAAACTGTCCACGTTCATCTGAAGAACTGACAGAGTAAGGAGCAGTTTTAAAACAGTTCGCAAAACCCCAATTATTTGAAGGCAGCTATCATTAAACATTCAAAAATCCTTAGTTGCCGTTTGCTTCTGAAAACTGAAGTTCCAGTAATAAAATTGAGTATGTAAACTAACATGTTTCTGAGATCAGTAGAAAATATATTCCCACAGGCATAATGTATTTAACAATGACGATGATGATTTTGTAGAAAACTGTTAAGCTGTAGTGATATCTGAACAGACAACTCGGTAACGGTCTTTGCAAGACTCACAGATATAGTAATTTTCAAATATCCAGTATTTTAGCAGCTCATTGTGTTTCCAGTTAAACCTCTTACAGTGCTAAAATACAACAAGTGAACGTGTTAAGACCTTATTAGAATTTTAAAATCCAATTTATTTTGGCATCTAAAGCCTTCTGTAAAATGTAGCCAAGTAATATTGACTTTTGTAGTCTAAGAGCCAATAACAAACCAACCAAAAGTACACACTGTGCTTTAATCTCCAAATAATTAGGTACCCAAAATTAAGAAAAAGTAATAGAAAAGTAAAAAGAACAAAATAAAAAAAAAATATTGCACAGCCACATTACCTAGAAAGTAAAGTTGATGTTAAAAAGCTCTAAGTGTGGATGATATAAATTATCTTCCATATAAAAAGTATAAATATCTCTTAAAATACAGCTGCAGCTCTACTTTAATACCACACATTATTTGATTCATCTGTTAATGAGGTAATAACCAAGTCTCTTACAATGCTCTTCTCTACTGAAAATATTTTAGGGCAGCAACAAGAAAGAATTTTTCTAAAAATATTTCTGAGTCAAGAACAGCAATGTGTGCAGCTCTCCCTATGAGAGAATCTGCTGTATTGGGTAATGCATTAATTACGTTATAACGAACCAAATTACATTCCTTGTTTTGCAGAACTGGCAGAAGGAGGTTCTGGATCATTTCAGCATAAATTGGTCCTGTAGAGGAAAAGAAAAGTTGCACTGTGTGAATCACCAGAAATAAATACAGTTCTTTGACCTTGAACTCAAAATGAACACATTCCAGAGTAAGAGAAGTAATCAAATGTGTTATGCTGTTGTTCTGCTAAGATAGAATATACAGAAAGTTTAACTTCCTCAGAAATCTTGGAAAGAGAATTTAAGGCTATGCGTTACGGTATTTGTACATTTAGAGTGAGAACGTGCTCATCAGTATTAATTTATTACAAAGGTAACTAAAAGGCATTTATTTTTCAATATATAATGCTGGAATGCAATCATGCTAGGATGTCTCAACCATGAATACAGCAACCAACCATAACTGAAGATGGGAAAACTACTTCTTCTTTCAGTGCTAGTATTAAGCCTGTCCTGGTTTTGACTGGAACAGACTTAATTTTTCTTTCTAGAAGCTAGAAGAGCTCTGTGTTTTGGATTTAGTCTGGGGTTTGTTATGAGAAGAATGTTGATAGCGCACTGATGTTTATAGTTGGCACTGGGGCATCAAGGGCTTTTCAGCTTGCCAGGTTGTTGACAGTGTGCAGGAGCACAAGAGGATGAGGGGAGCATGGCAGGGACAAAGGGCCCACAACTGCCCTTATATTTTGAATTTAGACTTAAGATTGAGGGCCAAATTTGCCAAGGAGTATTCCATATCATGCAGCGTCATGCCCAGTATACAGATGAGGGCTGACTGGGAAGAAGAGCTCTTGCTCTTCTGGGAATTCTCTTCTGAGGGCTCTCAGAATTCTAGTGCGCTCTCGTTCTTTTTTTTGGGACTCTCAATTGTCTGGGATTGCAGTGTCAGGACTTATCTGTTTCAGGATTGCTCACCAGGACAGGACAGGTGTTGATCGCTGGGTGGTGAGCAATTATACTGTGCATCACTTGCTTGTATATATTACCATCGTTACATATACACTCATCTATAATTATTATTATTTTATTATTATTATTATTGCTACTTTTAATGTTATATTTTTATTATTACTAAATTGTTCTTATCTCAGCCCATGAGTCTCCTCCCCTTTTCCCCTTTAATTCTCTTTCCATTCCCCAGGGGTGGAGGAGGGTGAGCAAGTGGCTGTGTGGAGTTTAGTTGTCGGCCAGCCTATAACCACTACCAAGCCTCAACTCAATACAGCCCATGTGCTTGATGCTACAACTTGGTATCCTCAAAAATCAAAGCTATTTGTCCTCCCTATTTATGGAGTAAGACACCAGGGGCTGTGATCATCCCACCTGACTTTCAGCAAAGTCTATAAACTAGAAATTTATTCCATCTCATCTCCTTCTACATGTAATATAACAGGACAGATCCAGAAAGCAATTCAGCTCCCACATGGATTTTCTCTATTACTATGGGGTAAGCCCAGTGTCTAAACATACAGTAGAGGTGCCTGAGGTAAGCACCAAAATTAAATGGGATGAATCTGAGACCTACGAGGTTTAACCTGAGTCATCTGTTTATTTTGCAGGATATTTATTACCTGATTGTTTATCCTTTAAAGCTGTTTTACACATCTCAATGCGAGCGGAGTGGTAAGGAACATAGCGATCCTGCAGAGAGCCTACTAACACAATGTTTTTGAAGTAGTGAAGGCCTACAGGAAAAGAGAAAAGGGTATTTATTACAACAAATCCCTCCGCAATTACTGCAGAATAATTAAACATTTTACAACTGAAATTTGGCAAAAATTTATTACCAGATCTTGCTCAAAAAGGCAGAAAAGTCAATTATAACAGGCAGAGCTACAGAATGAAGAGACGTTGGGTGCTGGCCTTTCCTTTGCACATATTTTAATACACATGGGTGTGACCCAATTGTGATGTTTCCCATTTAAACAGAGAATAGTTCAAACCTTTGTCTTGCTTCTTAGGAATAATGTGGTTGGTTTCTGGCTGACAGAGGGAGTAAAGCCTCTGCACTGCTTCAAGAAACCTACAGATGGATCGTGCCTTGTCTCCACTGATGTTGCCGTCAACATCGTAGCTGCATCGGGACTAATGCCCAGCACCACCAAGCACAGGATAGAGCCCACCTGGTGTAGGTGCCTCTGTGAGGAACTGCCTCACCGTAAGGTTTGGCCAGCTCAAGCACAGGTCGGAGTTGACCCAACACAACTCCTCAGACATAGTTAAACCTTCACAATTAAACTCAGACTTCCTACTTCTTGGACAAGCACTCTAATAGTAAGATGATGCACAGGTAAGACCCGCCAGTAATGACGGAGTTACACTCCTTAAGACATTTAATTGTTATGTTTTCTCTAAAAAGCTTCAGCAGATTTCTAGTGCTGCCCATCTGCTTTAGGCCAAATACAAAGCAGCATTTTAGGAAAACAGGTCTCCTTTGCCTGAGAACAGCCTCTCCTGAATATCACAGCCACCTACAGTTCAAGACAAACGTGACTGCTAGGCAAAAGAAGAAAATGCTCAAGCAGTTCAGGTGTACATAAAGATAACCTATACTGAAAAGCAGCCAGCCTGCATGGCTCTCTGGGAATCTCCTAGGTGTCAGGTACTTGCATCTTATCATCGGTAGATTTGATCCAACTCTGTTTGCACTGGTGCTAATGAGTTTTGCACTGGTGCAACTAGCCCTGCTTTTAATTTCTGGAGAATAATGGTCACATCCTGTAACTGTTGGTTTTTAATTTACAAAATGTACTTAGTTCATTCAGAAAATTATATAAATACCACAAATAAAGTAATTCTTCAAAGGTGCTTCATGGAATCTGCAGCAAACATTTTCTGTTTTAACCTCCACAAATCAAACTTTTCTTTCATAAAAAAAACAAATCTGATCATGTAGGAGAAAGAAATTATTTGCTATCTGCTTTTCAGAAGCTATAATGCTGGGACAAAGTTCTAGATTCTAGTGTCCCTGTTTTGTTCAGACTGAATATATACATAGTATTAATACATATCTGTTCCTAAAGCCATCAATGGAGCCCAAAGTGAAAAACCTTGCCTTTTGTCAGAGGCTGTTTCCTAATTTTCAGTATTTCATACACTCCATGTCATGAAGACTACATCTCCAAACCAAGTCAGTTACAGAATGCTGAACAACTTTAGCATGCGAAAAAGTAAATGTATCATCCCAGATTTCACAGAAAACTGAAAAAAAAATTATGTCAATCTACAAAAACATACAGAAAATGCATTCAAACTAGATCCTGGTTCCTGTCCTCTTCAAACAGGAAATCTGTTTGGGTTGGGTTGTTTTCTTTGCCTGTGCTCACTGAAAAACAACACTGTCTCAGAAGATCAGCTAAATCACTTGAGTCTTTTATTTGACATCTCATGAAAAATAACTGTGGCAAATCTCACATGAAGATGCAGATGCCAGTTCCAAAACTTAGTACTGAGTTGAAACGAATGCATTTGGAATAAATCAAGGTCAGCAATTCTCTGCAGGCTAATCTGTAATAGTTTTGTAAATTCCTTGGGAGTCTTATCTATCATGTATTAAGGTTTTTTTGATATGTGCTTTCCCTAGAGAAATATTCATTAGCATTCAAGTAAAAGGTACACAGAAGTGGACTGCCTAGATTTTTTAATCAACCTGAAGAAGGAAGAGATATCCTGGAGAATCTTTAGAGGAACAGCAGTCTACATCCATCAACATTTACTCATCACTCTCTTTATCCACACACGTGATATAATACAAACAAAAAAAAACAACCCCAAAACAGGCTTAGGACATCACAGTTTAATAAATTAGGCAATCCCTTCTGGTCACAGTGACTCATTTTTATACTTTATATTCTGGTTCATAATAATAATAATGTCTTGGGCTTCCCTTCATTTTAGATATGATAAATATCAGAAATCTTCAATTATGAAAGAGTGAGTGAACTCTTCAGGAGGAGCAAAGAAGGCATATATGGGATTTCACAAGCATGAGTTTTATTGTTCAACTATTCTTGGGTTTTTATTTTGGACAGCTCTTTGTGCCCATTTTGAAGAAAAAAAAATTCCAAATTTAAAATTATTCTAATTAGTGAATCATTTCTTATTTTGCAACAAAATTTTCAGCTGCTGATTTAAGAAACCAACCCCAAAATCTAATTAGGCCAACATTTCCAGACTGTTGCAGTTAGGCAAAAATGCTGGAAGATTAAGACCTAATTCTATCAGAACAAAACACATTTGAACTCATCACATCCCATCATCTACTGAATAGATCACACATTTTTGCAGAGTACTATAAAAAACACTGAGGTTGTCATTAACTAGAAAGTATTGACTGATTTTTCCAACAGGATTTGAGATAGCTCGGAAAAGAACAATCCAAATGAAAGATCACTGCTGAAATAATAAGCTTTGTCCCATATAACAGAACGTTCTTTCCTGTCGTAACGAACCTTTAATGGGCTTCCCAAATTTTTATGATGATCCTTACCACCTAATGGAACTTCGATCTCTGTCAAAGTGAATTTAAACATAGAGAGCACAATTTCTATCATTTAACCATTGTGCCATTCATGTCCACCAGTGAATTCTGAATAATAGCATTAGTCATTACTGAATTAATGATATCTATAAATTCATGAACAATTTTTCCAAATAATACGTCAAGTTGAAAAATCTGTCTGGAACAGCAGGTATAGAGATCCCGTAACTCATTACTAACTACAATCACAGAGGAATACATTTTTATATATGTTCAGGCACCAGACTCAGGTGTAAAGTCTGCCCTCTAGCTACAGCCAGCATCCAAGTACGGAGATGGAGCCACTGGTACAACGGTGTCTGATACTCCCTGAGACTTGGATGACAAAATTCCATACCATTCTTTAACTAATTCGAAACAAGGCTTCAATTATTTGCAATGGACAATATTCACTGTGGATTCCACCGAGTTCTTGAGCATAATCAAATCAAAACCACAATAAGCTTAAAATAAAAAAAAAAGGAAAATAATCTGATTCCATTAGTAAGCTGCCGTTTTCCATAGGAATCATTAATCACAGAATCCTACAGAATAACTTATGTTTGGAAGGGATCTCTGGAGATCACCTGATCCTACCCACTTGCTCAAAGCAGGGTCAACTTTGACTTTTGATCAGGTAGCTCAGGGTCATATCTGGTTGCTTTGACTTGAAGGAACCATCTCAGTTTTGTCAAGGTACAACAGTCCCAACGTTTTCTACAATTCTGTCCATTTACACACTTGTTTGGAAGTAGAGATCTGGAAGCTTTGCCAAAAATGCATTCTGGAAATAGGGACTTTAAAAATTGCACCCTGGAAGGCAGACATCTCCTGCAGTTGGTCTTCTGCACTGCTTCGTGAAGTTCGCACATCACATACACAGCTAGAATTGTGCCCCGAAAATTCAAGTCCTGAGATCTTGAGTCAGCTGAGGTCTCAGATGAAGATGCCACAGTACAGGTGCAACAAAGCTCAGACTTGCAGCAGCAGTCCCACAAGAAGACTGATTAAGGAGCTAGATTTACATCAACTGAAGAGTTTAATGTCAGCTCAAACTCTGTCTTGAAGATTTCAGTTTAAAGAACTTGGCTCCAGATGCTATAAACCCCATGAGATTCTTCCAAGATTTTTGGAACAGAGCTAGTGAGAACTGGGAAGTCCTTCCTCTTAGTAGAACTTACCAGGTTAGTCTCCATGCCATGCTACCAATAGAGATGCTATTTCAATTCCAGTCTCATCCTCATCACGAGTTACACAGGCACTCCCTCAAGTCAAGAGCTGAAATGCTTTTTCTCTCCACAAAGCCAAGCAGCACTGAGCAAGCTAAGCTGACATCCTGTACATAACAGACATCTCAAAGAAGAAAACATGTCAACTATGCTTATTGACTGCTGACCTGTTGTTAACATGGACATAAACGAAAACCAAAACAAATGCTTTTTCCTCCTTTCAGAGATTAGGAAAATGCACATTTTTAAAGGAGAGAGATAAGGCCATGAACAAGCGTATCAGAATTACACTAATCAAGACCTGTGGAAGTACTAAGACATATGAATCTAAGCCTACCTACGTAAGTACAAAAACATCCTAGAAGAGACTATGCCTGTATGTTCACACTTGCGAACTCTGTGGCACAGGAGGAACAGACCTGTAGAGCAAACCTACAGGAATCTCTCATTCATCATAATGCCCATTTTCAGAAGAGTTTACTTTGGATTAGCTCTAGTCTGGTCCTGTGGATGCAACACGCATTGGCTGTTAAAACTTGTTCATTGTGTTCTGAACTAAACAGGGATCATGAAGAGATTTACTTCTGACTGCATTCCTGAGGGCTAATATGGGCATATTCTACAGCTGAGAAATGAGACTTAAAAAAAAAAATCCAGAACTAAAGCTGAAGTAGAAAAACTTGCAGTTCCAAAGTTCGCTGCAGGAAGCACTCCTGCCTGTGAGCGAACAGTTCATAAATGGGACAGAAAACAGCATTCTCAGGTTTGCTTTACAGAAGCCAGTCTCAGCAAGCCATGCTTCTGACACACATCATTATTCATCATACGAGCACAAATTCCGCCCAAAGTTTTGGAATCAGTCTGCTCACCAAGTCCTTAACTGCAAATGATTAATCACAATTTATATCAGATTGGGATCCATCTCCGAGGTCTACAGTTAATGTTGCTTCAGGTGACCGACAAGCTCAAAAAACCATCAAAACCAGCCTACATATAAATGAAACTGTTCTCTCACTCCTAATTTCTTAACATGTAAGGCAGGGTCTCTGAACCCATCAAAAATTACCATCTGATGTACCATGAACAAGAAAGTGCAGATTTGTTGGGTGGCAATGGCTACAAAACAAGAATTTACACTGTATTTTCCTGGACTCTCTGGAATATGTTAATTTTTATGAAAAACGTAACTAACTAGCTGAATATAAAATGGAAATATGTTAAGAAACAAAATATTCTAATTGAGGAGAAAAAAAAAAAGAGCAGCTTCTCTTGCTTAGCTTGAATAAAACAAAGTGACTTAGAGAATCTGGGAGAAGTGCTTGGGACAGTGCTCAAGTTACACCTGAAAGCATCTTCAGTTTCCCTACAGCTCGTGCCTTTCCACTTCCACAGACAAAAATTACAATGTCCCCCAACTGGAATAAATTATGTATTTCAATACACTGATTAAATGCACACCCTTCCTTAATTTCTTAAAAGAAAAAACTTCCGATTATTATTATTTTGGTGATGTGCAAAAAAAAAATAAAAATCAGTTGGCATTTCATAAGCTAGCTGATTTTTACATTTGCTGTTAGAAAGTAAACATGACAGTGCAGTTATCATTTGCAGAAAATACTTAAGCATAACCAATAGATTATGTAGAAACAGATATCAAGAGCTGTGCAAATTCTAGAATTTGTCAATGAATCCCTACATGGTGCTATGCTGCTCAAATCATTCAAGCATTAGTTTCAAATAACACTTAACTCATTCCTCGTTATCCTTTTAAGGACAGGTCTGCTTAATTACCATTTTATAAGTTTTATGGCAAATGTCAACTCTTCAGTTACAAAAAGCACTCATTTCTGCTTAGTGGATAGACCACACTAATGTCTGAAACCCAAGCAATTAGAAAATAGAGGACTATGTATTTTTTTTTTTATTTTTGCGTCTAAAAATCTTATCAAGTTAATTTAAAAAAAAATTAAACTCTTATTTTTTGTTGAAACCATAATACTACAATATGAAACCCTGTTTACACATAACGCAGAAATTTTCAGGTATTTTTTTCATCTGTGCAACTACAAATGTGTTTGTATTGGACAAATGTCATGATAGCTGGTAACCTGGTGTCATTTCTTGTCACAATATGAAATTAACACTCATTTCCAAGAGCCCCAGAAATTACCAGATAGATTGCAGCTGCTGAAGACATGACAAGCAGATTTCAAGGAGATTATTGTCAAAGAATGTAAACCTAAACATCATCATTATGAAGAAGCAACCATCGGAAAACTAGATTTTCCACTGGGTTAAACACAGTATAAATCCTTCAACATAAACTGACCAGTGTTTAAAATAATTTAAAATTCAAGAAATAGCACAAACTTTAAGTCTCTTCACTTTGAATAAATAATCCTATTACCTTTTGTTCCTTATAAACAAATAAGGTCAGATTTTGCTCCTTATCAGCAATCACCAATGTCGATAACTGTAAGACTGAAAATAGCTCTAGCTTATTAGAATTTGGAATGGTCAAGTCCAGAAAGAAAACATTTAGATTTTTTTTAAAAACAACAATCCAATCAGAAATGGCAGATATTTAAGTCTTGATGTCTTCCCACTGCCTGCTATTATTCTCCAAAATAAAGATTTGTTTTCATAGGAGAACCTATTACATGGCCTGAAAATTATTTAGTTTTTCTAATTCTTAAACGTGAAGATAATATATAATATATAAGTAGGCTTTTTAAGGCTGCTTTAACAAGTTAAGTTTTTAAGGTCACTCTTTCTGTGTTAACAAACTTAATAGCTGGGCAATGAATGAGTTGTACTTGACTTTTAAAAAAATATTCTACAACTGTAACACTCCATTAAGTACATAAAAGTAAAACTAGTTGACAGACAAACCACATACAACACTATACAAAAACAGAGACTTTGAAAAGCAGATAGCTAATCATAATCATCACTCGTCCTTTGCTGTAATTTATTGAATCGATCAAAAGGCATTTACAATTTTAATTCCTATTTATATACCAGAAAGAGATAAAGAGAATTGTTAAAATACGTTATCTGTCATTCTGCCTTGACAAATTACTTGAAAATGAAACTGAAATATTCCCAGAGTTCACTTGCTAAATGAGAGTTAACCGTATCTCCAATAGTAGATCTGAGGAAATTCTGCAAAAAAAATCTCTTATCCAGATAGACTTCTAAAAGACCAATCAAACGAACACACTCTAAATCACAGATCTCTGTGTTTAGGTGAATGCATTTTCATTTAAGAATACTAACATAAATTAATGACAACAACAACTTTTTACTGCATGCTGGAACGGTGATTAATCTAAGTCACAAAATTTGCTCCTTATTCTTTTCTGCTTCTTCCAAGTCTTTTTAAGTTTTATATTCAAACATCTTTAAGAGCTGTATGTCGGTCTTTTCCTGCCCATATCTTTGTACTGCTTTGCTCTCAACAAAATTTCAGCTGTGACACCCTACAAATATTTTGATGGAGAAACATGCCCAGATTTTTCACAAAACACCACAAGCATCTCTGGCTCCAGAATTGCTTCACTGACACACATTTAGAAATACCTGTCAGATGAATCCCCAATAACTTTATAATGCTTAATAGAAACTACCCTCCAACTGGCACATTCTTCACTGCCAAAACCGTATCTCAGCCAACAGCTGAAATAGGAGCATTCAAGCTAGAGAAAGTTATACGAATGACACAATATGAATAATTGAATTTTTTTTTCAGCTATTATGCTAAGTACAACTTCTTTCTTTGTCAAAATGAGTTTTTGCTTTCCCTGACCATCTTAAGGAAATACAAGACAAGTCAGCAAAAAAGCAGAATTTTACATTTATGGAATAGATAAGACAGATACAGAAACAGGTAATCCTAAATGAGCGTACATATACTTGACATCACACTGAAATTACTAGCTTCGGTGGCTCAAGAAGAAGCTGATATATATCTATATATGCACACACAGAGAGCATAGTGGCTGCACTCAGAACTTCTGCTCATTAGTTAGGAAGGAAAGTATCAAACCAATTGTCCACCTCTGCAACAAAAACGGTTTATTGTTTATTTTACTTGAAGAACATGGGACTAAAGTCACTCTTATATAGTGAAACAGGAGCTTGTTGGAAAAATTTTTTCTAGATGTTCAATTCACATTTATGTGCAGTGACCTTTAAAATACAGTAAGCATTAACAAAGCTTACCTGCTTTTTTACTAAGTTTGTATAAGAACGTTTGTCGTGGATCCGAATGGTCTCGACATGTCAATTGCAATAAAGAACCAGACTTCTTCCACTTCTGCATAAACCACAGTCCTGCATTGTTAGGTACAACATGAGTATAGATTCCCAATAAAATATGAAAACTAATTGAAAATATGTAAAAGCACATAAAGTCCATCTACTTAGCTCCTAGGGGTTAGTTTTATTTTTCATGTCCGCATTGTTAAGCCCAGAAACAGCTAAAATTATTGTTCATTATTCTTTCCTGTCTCTATATAATAAAGCATGAAGACCATTATTTCCACTAATGTACATGCCTTTCTAGAAAAAAAGTAACTATACAGACGAAAAGTGAAAAAACATTACCAAATTAGCCATAAGACAACATACAAACTCTATTTCAATAATTTGCAGAATATTAGAACATTTTGATGTTGAATTATGTAGCACACTAAACAACAAGTGATACCTCTCGGATTTCTAAAAATAACTTCATAGAAACACTGCATTCATTAAATATAACTTGAACAAAGGAAGCACAATTTTCTGGGAGGAAAATCATTTGTATTTCCTATGATGGTGTACCCTCTCTATTAGACAATAAGCGCAGGCAGCTGGCTAACTGGCCTTTCAGAAAATCATCTCTCCCTTGCCAAGCAAAAGAAAAGCAAGCAACCAAGCCCTTACAGCCTCAAGAATGTGTTGATTCAACCCTCAAGAAAATAGTTATTTTTTACTGAAGGAATTTATTGGAGGTCATTAATGTATACATACGATATAGTAATTTAGACTTCAATGCCCATTACTTATTACTATCTTGGTATTTTCCAAAATCTTAAGGAGTTCGAAATGTAGAGGCAGATTTATTACATGAAAAGGACATTTTGTACAGTCTTCAACTATAAAAGAGATTAAATACACCAGAAATCCTTATTTTTTTCAGTGAATATATTCTGGGTTATTTTTTGATAGCTTTAACCTTAGTTAACCGAAAGTCATTTGCTGGTGGTTATATAAAAAAGCAAACAGCCCTGCCTCTTTGTACTCTGGAAAACTGCAATTTCTAAAAGCAAAGTAATGATAACACTTTTGTGTGATTCGGGTGAGATTCAGTTACAGATTAAAACGCTTGAAAGAGGCTGTCTACAGATATACTAGGTTAAACACCCAGTAGGCACCCACAGTGAATTATACTAAAGATGTCTTAATCCTGAAGTGAACCTCACTGCTAGGGCATTGAGGGCTATAAACGGTACCACCTCAACCCAATTCAAAGAGCTCTCATGATCCTCTGCTTCTATAAACTCCAGTAATAACTCCAGTTAGCCACCAATTCCTGTCCACTTTTCTTAAGCTCCACACATGTGAGTTGAAAGTTTTTCCTCCTCATTTTTGTATGAAACAAAATAATAAAACAATCAATCAATAAACTGGCACTAAACGAAGTAATTCATGACTTCTAGAGTGTTTTTATAGAGTTTAATGACAGTGTTTATAGTTAGTGAAAATAAGCGGTACTTGTTTTGGGTTTGGGCTCTCCAAGGTAGGTGGTAATCTCAGAAAAAAGTTTTCAGTTAAAAAATTGATGCGGCCTGAAAATATTTTCTAACATTTATTTGAAAAGTCAATAGTTTCTACAATTTCTCCTGGAGCTACATTTAAACTTTAGAAAAAGCAGACATTCATAAGGTACAAACATATCCACAGAAACATGATGCAGGTTCTAAGGTTGTAAGACATTCTTGAGAGGAAAGACACGACTAGATGTTCAGAATTATTTTAGTGCATCTTACCTACTTGTTCTGCAAAACTTGTTTGTTTTAGTGTATTAAAATTCAGTTCATAATAAATTGAGCTCAACACATTAAAACTGGAGTTTCTTTATGGTGCAAGAGAAAACCTGAACCAAACATATGGGAAAACACTTATGTCAACCATCTTTTGTACATCCTTCTATTGATACTTTATTTTTATAACCCTTTTCTTATGACAATGAAACATGCCCTTTCCTACAATTAAAGTAATGCAGAAATGTGCACCTCATATGAAACTGTTAAGTGCATTTCAAAGACAAAATCCCTCCTAAACTTACACTACTGAAAATAATACTTCACCTGTATTAACAAGAGCACTGCTGTTGTAGAGGGTACCAAGATGTGGTCCAGACAGAGACAGGAAGGTATGAAGTTTGTTGAGGTAATATTTAAATCGAGGTCTTGTGAGCACTGAACGGATTATTAAATTACCCAGTGAGTGTCCAATAAAGCTGTTTAAAAAGAAAAAACAGAATTTGATTGCAATCTTTTTTTCTTTTTTTAAACAGAGAAAAATAAAACTGGTGTCATAAAATGCTGAAAAAGCATAGGAAAAAAATAATGAAAAGTTTCCATTCAGAAGCCTCTGTTTTAGGTCACACGGAAAACAGCTTCTCTGTATCTCTCAAGCTGCACAAACTCATTACAAACATGCTCTGAGCGCCTCCAGAATTATTTTATAAATCGTTTTTGAAAAGCTAGTGAAAATAAACTATCCTTCCACCAGCATCTCCCACCCCAAACCAAGATTATTCCTGGGTCTATTTCCCTTAGCACCAAGTATTCAGAAAATATTTTATGAGCTGTGCATGACTGAATAAATCACCACTTTGGCATGTGATGGCATTCACTATGATAAATGCATGAGAGTTACTGAAAAAACTTGGTGGAGAAGGACTCCAAAAGTACTCCTATAAGGGGAAAAAACATTACTTAACTGAACCTGATTATTCTGAAACAGAAGCAACATCTCAAATTCGCTCAGCAGTTGGACCAAAATAAGGGATTATCAGCTTGAATGAGGCAATTGAAGAATATCTGTCTGCCAGGAGAATATTACATTTAGTTGTTTCCCTGGTTAAGTAACTTAGGGGAAAGATAGATGGGACTCTTTAGCTTCATGTATCTAAGAATAATTGTTATTTATATATGTGGGTATGACAGAGTTGCCTACTGTCATACCCACAAGTCTGTATAAAGCATTTCTTTAGAAGGGACACTACAAAATAAAGCAATTCTAGTTATTATGCAGTTGTGCTTACAGACCCCTGCTGAGGTAAGGAGCACATCATCCTAGGCACTGACTTAAAGAGGATATGGCAGAGACAAGACTCACAAAATTAGAAAGAAAAAGTGCCTTCCTGTTTTACAAATGTAATTTCAGGACATGGAGAGAACAGACAACTGTCCAAAAATATATCGCACTATCGTGGCTGGATCATTTATATGCCACAACATTATACCCACAAGATCATCCTTCCCATTTGCTCTGTATCACTGCATTCGGCAACAAAAACAGCTAAACCAAAGCGACCTGCAATATCTGTGTAAAATAAAGTGCTAAAAAATTATTTGACTGTTTAATTGTTTCCCAAGCAGGAATTATTTACTCTGAAAATTCCAATTTAAAGCTAAATGAAAAAATTCAAACATTAAGTTATAGAATAGCAGGGCCACCCCTGAACTCTGACATAATTACACACTTCTGTGACAGAATAGTCTCTTTGTTCCTTACCAATACACAGTTTAAGCATACATGTATATTCTTCCTGTTCACTTTTACTATTAGATTTTCAAAATTCCTGCAATATCAGAAATCCTTTGCCAGTTTGCTATGTCTGCCTAACTAATTTAGAAATGAAAGATACGTATCCTCTGTGCTGTCAGCACAACAGCAGTGCATTTGCAAAACAAAACACTGAGCTGCTGACTCTTGAATACTAAAATTTAAAACCATTCTCTCAGAGTGTATCATAAAGTCCATTCAAGAAACACAAAACCATGGATTTCTTTAGGAACAAGAAAACAGCGACAGAAATTGAGTGAGTTTACCCTGACGATGATCTGCGTCACACAACTGCTCTTGAGTAAAAGAGATTATTTTCTAAAGAAGATCTGAGCATTAGCAGAGATGTTCTCTTGACAGTTCTCTGACAATTCATCCATTATTTCTTAAACACTATAACAGGATGAGAAAATCTTATATTGTACCATAGCAAAGGACAATTTTATCACCAGAAGAAACAGTGATCCATCAATCAGTCCTATCATCCTCAAGAATATGGGCATACCTGAACCAGAACTTCAGAAACACAAAAGATCCATTTGAGGAAAAAAAGGTGCTCACAACTAGCTATGTGAACATACCTCAAAGATTAACACTTGTTCTTAATTTGTAAAGACTTAGAAAATTAACAAAGGTTACAGTAATATATTGTGTTCAAATTCAGATGTTTAGGTGAACACGTAATAAGCCTTTAATACTGTTTCCTAATAGAGAAAGATTTGAGGATTCACTCAAATCAAAAAGGAAAAGGAAAACCCTTAAAAAGGGTTTTGAAAGTGTAAGACAAAACGTAACCCATCCTACTCATTGTTTCAGACACCTGCAACTGCGGGATGCTCTGCAAAACCAACGCATTTCTGAACAGCAGGTGGCAATATTACCATCTCTTGAATACGAGAGATCATTAACTCAATGATTCATTGACTCAACTTCATTACTGAAGTAACAGCGCTATACTGTAGTCTTTATATGTGCTTTATGGCACAAGCCTACCAATTCGGATCATACTGGAAAATTAGACACAGTAAAACCTCATTAACGAAAGAATAAAAAAAGAAAAATCCTGTCCAACTATAAAAATTCATGGAAAAAAACCCCACCACGTATCAAAAGCCACAACCAAAAAAGTGCTGAAACAATGAACAGATGTTTTAACATATGGATAGCATTAAAAATTGCTTTCTTTTTTTGTGAGCCAATGTTACTCAAGGAAGAGGATGACAAGCTGAATAATCCACCTGAGGTGAAAGTCCAGCACAGGTCACCAGAAACTTATGTAAGACCTGACATGAGGAAAATGGTTTCTGACGCTACACTTTTAGAGCATGTGGATTATTTCCTAGCTGTGCAATGACCTGGAAAGGCTTCCATCCTCACAGATACTCAAAACTTGAACAGGTATGACTGAACAATTGAACTTGCTTCAAAGTTGCTTTAACTTTGAAGGTAGCACTAGTATGAGCGGGTAACTGGTCCAGATGACCTCCAGAGGTCCCCTCAACCTGAAGTTTTTACTTCACTGAGGCTGACACTGTAGTCTGGCTCTGGGTTCTGATGGTACAGAACCTTTTCTAACCTCAGTACATGAATGTAGCACAATAAATAGGACTTTCCCATTACTTGAAGGCACAAGGCTTTGCATTGACCCAACAGCGCAAAATCTCAGAACTTGACTTGTCTTGGCCTCAGCTGACTTCAGTTTGGTTTAGGTGTGACACAAATTGTCTGGCAGAGAAGTAACGAGTCAGGCCTGAAGTTGCTTTAGTTTCACTACAGTTTTTTATTAATAATAAGTAGTTATTCTGTGTGGTGCATCACTAGAATAAAGTGTGGTGTGGAAGAGTGAAGACACAGATGGGGTCCCCAATGGTCTATTAATGGTCACTGCAGAGCACAATCTTACAACTCAGGAAAGAAAGCTAGTATTAGAGATAACAGAGAACAGGGGAAAAAAAATAGAGTAAATGGGAAACAAGAAAAAGCATGTAGGTAGACTGAAAATATGAAAGTATGAAAATAAATCCAAGCAGACCCAAGGCCAAGGAGGCAGAAATCCCCACTGTGAACATTATTCTCCTTACACTGAAGCCCCAAGATGCTGATGTCCCACTGCTTAAGAAAGACAGAAACCATCAATCTTAGAATCCAGACAGCTGCTGGAAGGGGAGCCTACCACCTGAGAAAAGACATTAGAAAGTTTCTGTATAATAAGTTTAGCCGTATTAATAATGGGACTTTTCTGCATTAATTTGGACGATGAATTTTAGTAGCACTGTAATTAGACTAATAGTAATTTTTTGCTGCATTTTTTATGAGATTATTAAAACACTAATTGAACTAACAATAAATTCTGAGCTCTGCATTATGAAGTGTGTTCCCTTTTGCCCATAACAAGACTTTGAGTGTAAAAGAGAGACTGAACAGGTATTTCTGACACACAATACTGCCGGCTTTTTTTCCATACAAAATCATTATAAGTCTGGAGACTGATGTCTAATTTGACTCAGCTATCGAGCAGCACTTGTACAGGGACGACTTCCTTTAGCAGACAGGGAGATTTTATGAGAAGAAACTAGCATCACTGAGGTGAGCATGGCTAACTAGCACAAAGTCTGCCTTCTCTACAGTGGGACTGCCAATGTGAGGCAGGAACACACTGGATACTTGAACAGAGGATTTCTCAGCAGTACTTTCCGGAGCTTTCTGGGTCATCCCTTCAAGGACTTGCACATAAGTACATCTCTTTCTGAAAGCTCTCTCATGTAGCTACCAGGCAACAGCTGCAGGATTTGCTGATATGTTTAACTTTCCCATAAGAAAAGCTAAAGTTGAGAGATGACACTTCTGCTTTGGCTGGGCCAAAGACAAGTACACACCCTGAAAAGGAAACTAAAATAAAAATTGATAATTTCTTTTTTCTTTCAAGTGACAAGTAATAAATGAAACTTAAAAAACACTTACAAATTAGATGTCTTATGAGAGAAGCAAACCAAAAGCAAATGAGAATTTTAATTCTCAGGTGTGAGTAAGAACAAGTTAACTGGGTGGGTTTGCTCATTACAGCCTTCAGACCACAGCATCGGAGAGAAGATACCAGCGTGTGCTGGTGGGTTACAGAACTCTCCTCTCTCATACCGAGAGTGCTAACGTGCAGTCTGCGTAACACAAACATGATCTCACAGTGCTTTTTTTTTCCTCCAGATATTCCCTAGAAGTAAGTGAAAAAGGAAACAGGAATGCATAGACTGGGGTGAGCCTTATATTAAGATGTAAAACACAGTGTTTAGCAGATGAAACAATCAAAATATGTCAAAATGATGAAATATTTCTTTCATGTGGCTGCCCATCAACGTCACAGGTAACATGGAATTTCCCTGCTATGTCATACTTGGTGAAGAGACTATAAAATCAGAAGAAAGCTAACTTTATCTTGACATAGCACTATTACGGTTTCCTTCAACTTTCTCAAAGTGTTATCTGCTTTTCTGCAGAACCCTACCATGCAGGATCTGAGGAAGCACAGGACAGCAGTTTCTTAAATGTAATGCTTAACTCTGCCCTAAAACCACCAAAAGGACTAGGCGAACTTACAACACTGCTCAGTTGTCTTTCAGCTGGGAATTGCTTCTCTCTCCTTTGTCTTCCTTCCCCCTACTCCTCCCCCTCCCTGAATTTCTCTTTCCCATCTCTATTTTGGCCTGCTCCTGAGCATCACAGTTCAGAACACCCCAGGGCTCTAGTTTTAAGTTTATTTCTATAAATAGTATAGAACAGATATTACCTGATTTTTGAAAGGGTTAGATTATAAATTTGTATATACTGTATAATTTCATCTAAAAGGCGATCTGTCATGGAATCAAAATCAGCAAAGGTATCATTCTGTAAAATAAAAGAAATAAAAAATAATAACTGTATTTTCTAATGCAGCAATATACATTCTGCATTCAGTCTGAATTGTTATTCCCCAGTGTTTTGATCAACGGCACACACACAAAAGCATCCACATTATCTTTGAATACAAACACTACAGCTAGTTAATGTTTCCAGTTTTTTTTTTCTTGTAACATGGAATAAAATGATACACATTTTACTGTAATACTACTTTCTTCTAATACACCAAAACAAATCTTAACATAACACAGCCAGCCCTACTTCTAAGCCTTCCCCTACACATAATCTTATCTGTAGCGAAACAGAAGACCAAACTGCGTATTCAGAACTAAATCACACTGCTCATGAAACAGAAATGAGACAATCACTGCAACGGCAGAAAGAGTCTACATTAGTACTGCTTATTCCAAACAAAACAGAAAAACCCTTAAAGCCCTATTCCCCGTTCATAGCTGATTCTCTACAATGATTAGCAGTAAGAAATTTAAAAAGAGGTAGGCAAAGGCTGCCTAAAACTTTTCAAGACAAGTTCCAAAAGGATCTGTGCTAAAATCTACAGTGTTCAACATATTGATAAACGATCTGGCAAAAGGAAGAAGGACATCAAATGTCAGAGTTTAGAGACAAAACCAAATATCCGGAATTGTCAAATCTAGAACTGACCAGAATTTCAGAAGAATCTTATAGTACTGCATGCCTGGGTGATAAAATGGCAAGAAATGCAAAACAGTGTTACATAGAGAAAAATAGCCCTAAACATATATGGAAACAATAATCTATACATCTATGTTCTACATAATCAGCTATGGTAGGAAAGCAAGGAAAGAACAGAAAATACCAATATAGTATTTTCTAAGTCCATAGTGCACAAGCATCTCAAATACCCCGTCTAGTTCTGATCATGCTATTTTAAATGACAAGAAGTTTGAAAATGGGCAAGGAAGGATATCATGAATGATTAGAAACTGAGAAATACTGAACAGACTAAGTCTCTTCAGTCACCTCCTGAGGGAGAAATGTAAGATATGTTTATAAAATACTTAATTAACTGAAATGGAAAATGAGGAATGATTATCAACTATTTTTTTTTCCAGAACAAGCTGTAGGGGGAATTGTTTAAATTTCCTTGTTTGCAACTGAGTTAGTAATGTATATGAACTATAGAATTAATCTCAACTGTATGCTGTGGAAACTGGAAGTAGAAACATTCAAAAAGAATCAGCCAACATTAAGGAAAAAATGCCCAATCAGTAACTATTGGGCTCAGTGGTCTCAATGGAATTCCCAAACCAGAAAGTTTCAGAACTGCTGACTGCCAAAAACCATAGGGGTATAGAAGAGAAAGCATGGCTTGGTGCCTGTCCACTCTGTGTTGCAAAACATCTCAGCACCTATTGCCAGAAAAATGCTACTGCACTAAATGAACCTTTCATTTCAGCCATTGAAGAGGCTCTTTGTTCTAATTCATCCCTGAAGTTTTTCTAATACAATACGTAACACACACCGAAAAAGTAAGAATTGGTCTTCTGTGCTTTGTCAAGTTTATTCAATCCGAAAATAATAAAATTCACCAAAATTTAACACAAGAGGTAATTTGATATTGGTTCAGTGTCATGATGTGGATACTGCGGTACGCTGACAAAAGAACAAGAGACAGGTATTTTGCATTTCTCAGATCCTATGGAATAACCCATCTCCCTCCTTGTCACACCAGTTTTCACTATCGCCATTTTTACCATTAATATCAAGGGTATTTTATCTACAATTCTAACTGATTACGCTAAGAACTTAGGAGATACCAGTACACACAACAAAATGGCATCAACAAATGTTACTCCTTATGTATTTACCTTCAATATCATACTATGTTTTGTAATTACTTTAATGCAAGCCACAGATCAAATCATGGATTCTGTGAGAATACAATAAAAATGTACAGACTATGGTAAACTGCAATACGATAGTGCCATTAAAGAAACACCTCTGAAGATGCACACTGTTTACTGCTTTACAAAAATTCTTTTTTTTGTTGGCAAATACCTGATTCCTTTCGGACATAAGAAAATCTATTCTCCCTCCAGGCAGCCCTAGCTCAATGTAAGTCTTCACTAGTCTTAGATCTGCGCTGTTACCTAAGGAAAAAAAGTCAAGAGTTAGCGAAGTTAACTTGCAATAAAAGCACTTAAAATATCGAAATGAACCTAAGGCACAACTTCATATTTAAACACAGCTAATGACATCCTCAGTCCTCATTAAAATTCAGTAAGACTCTGGAAGACAAACTGCAATGCCAAATGCAGTGGCAAAACAGTCTATAAAAATGACATTCAACGCAGTCACTGCTTTAAAAAAGAAAGGATTTAGGGAAAACATGTTTGCCTTTGTCTTAGCATCCAACAGATACACAGCACTGTGAACATTACATTCTCGAAAACCTAATTAACTTTGATAAAAGTCAATTAAAGAACTCAGACCTAGCTTAAAGAACTCAATGAAGGAGCAAGTAATAAGGGCAAGTCGTAAACATTTTCATAGAATAAAAAGACAGAGTGGACTGTCAGCAGATAAAGACACATTTAGACTGGTATCCAAGACAATAAACGCTAGTTTAACTACCATCCTGAAGATTTCTCTACATCAAGGATCATGTATGCTTTTGAAAAAACAGTACCCTTTCCGCCTTAATTAGAGAACAAGATTTTTATTTAAATGAGTCATTAATAGGAAAGAACTTTTAAGAATTTGCCACCTCATAAGAAAATTCGAACTATATGGATTATTCTAAGGCTTCAAAGATGTTTTTTTAACTACAGGTGTTCTGGCCAAGTTAACTTCTGTGTCAATTCTAGGCACACAATAGCACTTGAATACCTAAGCTAGTAAGAAGGAATACTTCTGAGTTCTGTTTTAAAAGTGCTTAACAAAGGATGCTTTCTGCCCAGAGGAGGAAAGAAAAGCTACTCTGTCATTTCATTTTTTTTTTTTTAACTTTGGAATTTGAAAAATGAACAAGACGACTGTGAAGTGTCAGTCCAGTCCAATATTATACCTATTGTCCTCTTGTGTTTCCTTACATTGGTAATTTAAGAAGTTTTTCAAAAAAAGACAAAAACATTGATGGTAGAATGCCATGCATATTTCAACTAGAGGGGATATTATTTCTTAACATGTTCGTATGCTTTAAAAGCAAGTGAATATATTCAAGCTATTTAAACTTTCCAATCCTTCTTTCAACTCGCAAGAGATTTTCTCATTTCTACTACAGCAGTCTCTACCCTTGGAAATATTATAAAAACAACCGGCTTGGGTCCTGGGCAACCTGCTGTATGTGACCCTGATTTGAGCAAGGGAGCTGGACTAGACAATCTCCAGAGATCCCTTCCAACCTCGACCATTCTGTGATTCAGTAATCTAGCCCTTTAAAATCTTATAAACACTTGACTGTCTTTTACCTATACTACTTTATTCCTAACAAGATACACACATTTTATTTTCCTTGACAATGTAATACTACAAATTCTAAACAAAACTGTTTTGTTAGTAACTCCACTCTAGTACCACAATATGGACAAACATCCATATGACATAAAAAACTGGAAGACGTATCTAATGTGAACTATGGCATAAAATGGATTTATGTGCATGAAAGTTTTACTAAAGACAAATGTTACATAAAATTCTTAATTTAAACAATTCTATGGAACACACTGTCAAATGTAGCAGCACAATGTCATATTTCCACTTCTCTCCAGTGAACCTATTTCAGAAGCACTCAGTTCAGAGTTCAAATGACGAAAGTTAAACCTGACTGGAAATCTGAACTACTATCTCATGTAGTATCACATTTCCCAGCGTACCATCTAGGCCATGGACGCAGACTATAAGATGTATTCCTTCTTCTGAACAGTCATCCTCTTCCATACTGAAATAAGGTAATGAGGAAGCCAGTCTGAAAACATCACTGTACATAAATCCAGGAAGTTTAAGCTGCTTCAGTTCTTCTTTAGCCTGTAGGAAACTGGAACGAAACCATATTTATGATAATATTTACTATTGCCAGACAAACGTAGGGTCTCCTAGGATACAGTTTTCTACTGTCTTTTTACTTTGTCTTCTATGTAATTGTTACAAAGGAAAATATATTTATCAACTACTATCTTCACAAAACAAGCCAGATCCTCAAAATATTTTTTATTGCAGCTTCCTATAGCCCCTTCTCCTCTGTAACAAAATTGATGTTTCAAGCTCTACTCTCTTCTCTCCTTGGAACACTTCTGCAAACTATGAAGTATTTCTGAAATCATTGAAGATTCTGGTCTAGTTCTGGTCTTGAGCAAGCAACAGCTTTGTTTAAACGTAGTAAGAAAATTATAGGAATTATAGCCAATCAGAAGTCAAGGTAAAGATTTCTACTGACTTTGATAACTCTTGTCAAACTTAGAACTTGTCAGTAGAGAGCTGGAGCCAGTGCTGTAAGTGCTCACCAGAAAGTCCCTCTGGTAGGCTGAATTACTGACACTTGCTTCAGAAGAAGCCAGATCCAGACATCTGATCTTTTAGATCTTGTATGAATATTGTATAGACATTGCATACACTATGTTTTCTAATAACTGAGGTCCCCACATGCCAGGAGTTCTTTGTGTTCCTTTCTTCCCCTTCCCTTAGTTTCTTTGTGTATGACCTTCCTATTTAATTAATTGCGTATCAGTTTCCCTGCAGTACTTCAAGCTTCATGCTTCCTTATGCTTCTTACCCTCCTTAATCCGTCTGTTCTGCATGATCCCTCTCAGCAGCCTGTTGTATCCCATCCTCTTCCGCCTGCTCACTGTTCTCCTCCCATTCTACTTTTTGTTCTCTATTTCCAGCTTTATCTTTATCTCACTCCCCACTCACTGGCAAGAGCAATCCTCAATCAAGTCAGCCTGAACAGAAACCACTGCAGGCAGCTGGTCTTATCACTCCACAGCAGAAGTTACTTAGTTCATACTCGAGGCATGTTTTCTGAACTGAATGTACCAAGGCTGGTTTGCTATGGAGCAGATCATGCCCTCTGGAATCCCAGTTATCCCACATTCCAGGAGACTCTGCCTTTCCCAAGGCCAAGTCCTTGATTTTACTCTGAGTTCCTTTTTTCTTTTATTATTAAAGAACACTCTAAATAGCCTCTGCTTTTCATCCCTCCCATTCCACACCAATACCCACTCTCCAGTATTTCAGAAGCTACTTTTCTGTCCACTTCTAACCTGCTCTCCTCCACCACTGCTCAATCCTTCCTCGTTTTCTCAGCTGCTTACCACTAACGATCTGTTCTTTCATCTCTTCTGCCTGCTTAGCGTTCTCCTTGTTTCTACCTCTCTTCTAAGCTTTCTTCTTTCTGATAGCAACGTTTTACTTCCAATACAACATACTGGGCTGCTGCTTCCCATGTTCAGTTAGCAGCAGGGAGCTATGGAAACTCCTATGTTTACAGCAAGAGGATGTGCAATCTGGGATCCCTGATATTCCCCTAAATTTGACTTTCCTGGTATCCAAATTCCAGTGTAATTAAGAGCACTACAGTCTCTGAGGTGTTACATTTTGCATACGTGAAGCTAAGATTGAAAAATAAGGCTGTCACCTTGGCTAGCATTGCACATTTGCTTCACTTAACTACTTAGATGGACAACTGGTTACGGAATGCTTTTAAACTCAAAGTACGTTTTCCTATGCTTGCCATTATGACATCACTTTTAAGCTGAATGATTATTTTTCTAAAAAGGAACATATTAAAGAAAAAAAAAAGTGTTTTCCCTCAGGTTTGTCAAATCACATGAAATTACAAGATAACTGATAGAAGGAATTCAGTGCTGACACACTTTCTGTCTGAACATCTAAAACCTGATGTTACTTGAGCATGCAGAATCCACAAGCCACAGTCCCAGGGGCACTCTGGAGCCTAACTATGCTTCTTTTCCCCTCCTATAGTGTATTAACATAATTTCTAAAAGTGAAAAACTTTGTTTTAAAACAATCACTTACGCTAACATTTGAGGTTTTGGGGAGCTTTCATACCAGGAAACAGATGAAGCTGAGCTGTAGGATGTGCTGCCTGGCTGTTGTGTAATTGCATCAGATTTATTCCTTGAAGAACAGATAACATTGCAAGGAGAGTCTCTCAGAGAAGAGGGAAAAGACAGACAACCAGGAGTACAGACAGGAGGCACAGTCATTCCGTCTCGCAGATGCCCACTATCAATCCTTTCAGATCTCAGGGCTCTCTCTTCTGCTGAGCCACGATCCTGGTCAGCACTGGAAGCTCCATCTAATATACTATAATCTGTTTCTTCATAATACCCATTTTCAATCATTTCTTGATCCTCCTCTTCTTCCTCATCTTGCTGGGAAGAGCAAATAATTTGTTTTTCATGTGTTTCCTTTTGAGGGCTAACAGGATTGCTGTTGTCCATAGGCCAAATATCTGAAATATCAGTGCTGCTTCGAGAGCCAAAATAGTTTTCGACAAGCCCTTGCTTTACCATGTCAGTACTACTGGTTGGAGAAGGATTATCTGTACCAGTTTCACTTTTAGCTACTGACAGTTCTTCAGCTGTCTCCTTTAGGTCTAAAGGCTCATGATATCTTCCTTCATTTGTTTTTTCCATCTCATACACTGCATTTACAGACGAGGAACCTGAAACCACAGATGGCTCACCCATACAGGTGATTTCCAAATGCAATTTAACTGTTTCTTCTGTAGTGTTAAGATGCCTTTCAAGGTCCTGAGAGTCCTTGCAGGTTGTGCCAAGGTCTGCCTGTGGGCTGTAACTCTTTGCATCAGTAGACGTAGCCTCATCTGAAACAACTAAGCGTAAAAGATCTTGTCTTCCTGAGAGTGAGGAATGTATAGACAGAGTTTTGTTGTCTGAGTGCCCTGAAAATACAACACAATGTTGCTGCAAATTGGTGTTTGATTTTTTACTGTCATCACATTTTGGCAAGTCAATTGCTCCAAGATCCAATACCGTTTTACTGTCACTTAGCTGACATTCAGGTACAACAGATATCTTTGAATTCTCATCAGGTGACAGCTCATCATCATCTGAAGGCAGAGAATTTATGGATGTCAGGGATGACTGTATTTCACTTACAGCGCTGGTACTCTCAGTGCAATGGCTTTCTATTGCGTTTTTTATAGCACAGTCTGGTTTTAGCAAAAGCTGAGGAAATACTCTCTCACCGTTGTATGTGCTTTGCCCTTGAACATTTTCAAAAACCTGATCAGGGTTGGGGTGAGTTGCAAAAGAACTTGGTTCGCTTTCTACACCTGAATCTGAAAACCTAGAAGACGCATATGTCGTCACACTAACATCTGGTAACTTAGTCACGTCTCCACTTGCAGAAAGTTGACTTTCTTTTGTAGAAGGAGTAGGCTGATTACTTTTCATTTTTGTCAAGATGTCACTGGTATGTTGGAAGTTTCTTTCGTGGATATCTTCCTTTTCAAGCACTGGTTCCGGTTCTCCTGTATTTAATTTGTTTCCAGATTCTGAAGACTGAATATTGGGTGTTTGCAAATTCTCTCCTTGCACTCCATCTTGCGGAAACTCAGCCCATGATCCAATGTGAACAGTTACCTTCTCCCCTTCATAGGGATTCTTATTACTTGGTTTGACCTCAATTGTCCTGACTCCTGAGGAAGCTGGTTGACCTCCATGACAACCTTCAAGTGTACCTTTAGGCTGCAGAGCACTATCTGCTTGTATTGTTCCAGAACCTGTCTGGGAGATAGTAAGTCTACCAAAAATATCCACATTATCACAGTGTACGGGGCTACCTAGACCTGATTGGCCACCTTCAGTCTTGGCAGTTTTTTCCTCTGTTCCAGATGGCAAGTTCTCTTTCCAGATGGAAAAGATGTTCTCTGTTCCAGATGGAAGTTCTCTTTGACTCACTTGCCTGGTGCAGGTCTTTGTATCACAAGGTAATCCACCTAATGTAGGGTCCAGCCCTTCATTAGCATTGCACAAAGGCCTGCCTTCTAAGCTTCTAGAGGCATCTTCCAGTGCTGCACTTTTCAAACATTTGTAGCCTACTAAGACCACAGAGTCCTTAGAGTTCTGCTTCACAACTTTTTTTGTGTTTTCAGGTTTCATTGTTTTCATGAGCTTAGTAACCTTAACTTTGGATTTATTTGCATCTTCATTTTTCCCTTTCAAAGTTTTTGTTAGCGTCTTTTCACTTTCTGAATGCCAAAGGTTGGAGGCACCTGCAGGTCTTATTTTCAGTTCTGGGCTAGTAAAACCAGCTACAAAACCTTCTTCAGCTTCAAATTTATCCAGCTTATTGGACTCTGACCTTGGAAGACTCTGAACTACCAACCAGGGTACATCCAGATCTTTCACCAAAAAAAGCAAGGGGGGAGGGGGAAAAAGTAAGAAAAAAGATTGTTTACAACAAGGTTATGCAGGTAACTGAAGTTATAAACCACTAGTAATTATAGAACTTCACACATTCTCAAAACTCAAAGTAACATTTCCTAGCAAATAAACATACTCCTCTAAAGCTAGCAAGAAACGTAAAAAAAAACACCTCAGGTTTTACATAGTTTTTTCTCATTTCTTCAAAACGAAAACTGCATTGCGAGGTAGGTTTACCTTCAGTAATTGAATCTAAATATCGATCTTCAAAGATTATAGGCAAGGAGTTCATATCTCCATCTAGTTCACTGCATTCAATAGGGAGGGGTGGAAGAGAACTGCAGAAGGAAGTGTTTTTGATAGCTGCACACATTTGTAAATGACTTTGAGCACTGAAAGAAAACAACATAGCCCTACATGAAAAAAACAGAACTATTTATTTTTACATTAACAGAAATTAGCAGTAATTTAATTCACTTTAGTAGAAGCTTTTCTACTAATTAGTTATTAAATAGCTTTAAGTTATTTAATAACCTCTTATATAACTTTCATTAAAAATCTTCAAATCTTTATTTCAAACGTAAGTTTCTCTTGAACTTGTTATGCAGGTATGTTTGCAAGACAGTACTTCTGCACAACATAAGCTGCAGAATAACAGTATTACATGTTACATACTGTGCACTTCAAAGGCTACTCACTGTAGTTCTTGATAGGCAAGGGCAGCTTGCCTAGGATGCTCAAGACAAAAGAATGCTTCTGCAAATCTGCGCACCTACAAGATCCAAACAAAGTCAGAGCTTATTTTATATTACATACAACTTTTGAAAATCCACCAGCATTCCTACACTCCAATGTTATTAATCTGAATGTATGAGACAGCTACTTTTTTTAAAATGTTCATTCTTAATGGGAGGGAAGAGGATGCCACAGACAAGACTAGCAACTGAAACGAGAATTTTAATTTGTGCACTGGAAGACTGAGGGGAATTACATTAGATTCAATCGAGTGCTGAAAATTTGATTACCAAGAAATCAACCATCCAAATCAAGCTCACGTGAAACAATAACACACAAAAATATTCAGAGAAATTTCAATAAGAAGAAAGGACATGACTGATGGACACTTCTGAATACGCTTGAGGATTACCTTCAGAAGTAGAAATCCATTAGATACTCTGTAGTCTCAAAATACAGAAAAGTATATGTTTCAAATTTTCCATGAATACTATCTAGCCTACAGTAAACTATTGTGCAAAAAACCCTTTTGTTTGTAAAGATTTCAGCTGCAAATGACAAAGACAATAACAAAATGTATGCTAATTACAAGCACTGTATTAAAGACTTAATTATACACCTGAAGTCAATAAACCATACAATACTAAAATGGTATTTTATAACATAGAGGAGTGTATTTTTTTTACCATCAAATACATAGTATGGAAATAGTGTGAATTATACACTAATTTACTACAAATAAAACCATAATGTATTAAAAATGCAGTATATAGAAACCCCAAAGTTAATGTTTTGCAAGACAAGATTTCTCACATTTCCAATATTACATAAAAATATTAATTCAATCTAGATGCATTTTTAGAACTTTTATTTTTGCAAGTGCCCAATTACCTGCATCAAAAACAAGTGTAATTCAATGCAGTATGACAGTATCTCGTTTGTTGTAACAGAACATAGAAAAAAGAGAATGTGCTGTACAGTGGCTGTTGGCAACTGCCTGGGCATTAACTTGAGCATAAACATCAATTTGCTTATATCAATAAAACCAAAATTTCTATTCCATTTAGAGAACCACGTATGTAGCTAGTCTACTTAGTCAATCATTTATTTACCAATCGCTTCCTGGACCTCTACTCTTTTATTTCCTCAATATATTCTGGGTCATCTTGGCGTATCTGGTGGAGCAGGCATCAGATCTAGTTCAGTTCCCTCAGCTTTTTCACTACGCTCAGAGCTGCGTCCAGCATCCCTGTCCACCCTGAGCACAGACATGGCACTGGGAAAATCCTGTGTGTTAACTGGCAAATACCAAACTTTCGAGACTAACTTCTCTTCAGGGATAAGCACCTGCAGGGAGTTAGTTCTCCCTCCTGATATACTGCCCAGCATACATTTATAGAGAGTACCATTTGGATGAAGTTTTAGGTTCTGCAGTTTCAACTTTTTCCTCTTTTTTTTTTTTTAATTAAACTGTAAAAAAACTGCTCCAAGGTGCTTAAAAAAACCCCAACCACTTCAAACCACAAACATCAAACCCTCAATCTCTAACCTGTGCTAGAAGCTGGAAGTCTTGTCCCAACCAGAATTCAATTTACTGTATTATATAAAATTAATCTCAGTGATAACATCATCTGTGTATAGTCATGGAAAATGTTTTGGAAGTAAAAAAGAAAACACTAAATTGGATACTTCCTTGTAAATGCAACTTCGACTCTCCGCAGTGACCAGACACACACACAAAAGATGGATCTGCTTTCCTTCAGAAACTATGTTAGGAGTTCATGCATACACACATGGGATTAGAATCAGTGTTCCTAAGTATTCCTCTGCATTTTCCCAGCTGGCTTTTCTAAACAGGCATCTACCTTCCAAACACATGACTTTGTCAGAGCTAATCCCCAACCTTTCCCCCAGAAAGGGAAAAGATTGTTATACAATAGATTTTGAGACAATTTTACAGGTTAAAAACTAGATTTTAGAACAACTGATCATGAAGAGTGGACTGGTTAGTGTTCTAAACTGAAGCAATTTAAAAATGAATTAAAGATCCTAATCAATCGGGTAATAGGAAATAAAATAGTAACAGGAATATTGCCCAATTTGTAGATGTCTGTGGTTCAAGCCAAGGAAAGAGCATAAAGCTGTTTCCCAGGAGGCAAGCAAGGCGGTTTTGACTTTAGATGTGAGCAATCACTTTACTGCACAAAGTAACTGGATTTATATGGAGACCAGATCTTTAGCATTCTGCCACTCTCTCAGGAGGAGAGCTTTTTTTGTTAGCAATAAACCCTATTTGTGATTGTTTAAGTAATTCCAGTGCTTTTGAAGGAAATCTCAGTATTAGCTCCAGACAGCTCTGAACATAGTAGCAACGGTATAAGACTAGTTGAAAGCAAGCTCTAAAAGTCCACACAGATCAACACTAAGGAGAGAGAAAACCCCCAAACAACAGCAGTTTATTAGGTTTAATCAGTGCTTAACTTATGGAAGGACCAAGGCATTAGCTAGGATGCTGTTAAACAGGCTCTGCACAACCAGAATGACTATTGGCTGGTGATAGTGACTCCGGCGCTACTGCCTTGAGCTGACTCCACAATGACTTTGCAGGAGGAAATTGTTTCTGCGAATCCTAGTGCCTACAGACTTCCCAAAATCATGGGAAGGACAAGGGGTAATGGTTTTAAAATAGAGGGAGGTAGATTCAGATTGGATATTAGGAAAAAATTTTTTACCATGAGAGTTGTAGAACACTGGAACAGGTTGCCCAGAGAGGTGGTGGATGCTCCATCCCTGGAGACGTTCAAGGCCAGGTTGGATGAGGCCCTGAGCAACCTCATCTAGTTGGAGATATATATCCCTGTTCCTTGCAGGGGGGTTGGACTAGATGACCTTTGAAGGTCCCTTCCAGCCCTAACCATTCTATGATTCTATGATTCTATGGGTTTTGTGGTCCTCTCAATGCAAAGAGAAGAACAGGAAAAATCGGATAGAAAAACTGGTATGGAATATATATTGAGTCCCAGTGCGTTTACGAGCAGCAGTCTGAGATCTTAGTTCTGAGTTGTCATTCTTTTCGGACTAATTACACTGAAATAAATAATTTTGGAAGAGCATGTTCAGACCTACCAGAAGATGTCACTATGGAACAAACAGGTGAACTAGTTTTTGTAACAGAAAATAATATATTCTAAACAGTCTTCTCAATAAAATGCAGTTGTAAACCTATCAGTGTGATAATGTAGTTGATGGATGTTCCAGTATACCTGAAGCGTTCCTGAGTTTTTTATGCAGTGCTTAATATTTAAAGTATTTTTAAATAGTTAAGTATTTAAATACTCTAAGTAAAATACATAAAAATAACTAAAATTATTAAAATAATAATACTTAAAATATATTATTTCATTATAACCTCATTTTCTAACAACACTTCATCAGAAGTACCTGTTTCATAAGCATCTGTGCAAAGAGGGTGAAAGTCATCAAATACAGACGAGAGGCATTTCTCAGGCATATTTTAATATAAATATCTAAATCAGTCAGATGAATGATTTCCTGAAAAGGTTCATTCATCTTAGATTAATACTAAACCTCTCCAGGGAGTAATTTCCTGTGGAGGGTATAGTCTGTAAATACTGCAAGATGAAAAGGTAAGGTTAGAGAACACAACAGAGTATCCATTTCCAAAATAAAAGAGACTATTTAGAAGGACAGAATTTTGTATAGTACAAAAATCTTCCTTTCAGAAAGGACAGATATTCTCTCCAGAGGAGAATTAGTAGGTCATCTCTCAAATTTCAACTACATTCAGTAACCAGAAAGCCAGCATCATTTGACACGTGCAGATAACGCCTCTACTAAAACATGATTGTCACACGTTTCCCACAAGAAGTTTATATGAACCCTCAGAATATAAATCATCAAGAGACTAGTAATACAAGTTATTACACTAAGCACTGCAAAACAAGATCCAAAAATCAACAACCAAACACGTTCTTAAAAATGTCAAGGCTCAAATTTACCATCTCTTTTTAATTTAAAGGTTTACTGAATTTATGTATTGCTGCCATGTGGTAAGCCCAGTGAAGCCATGTCTTTTTACATATATTTGCAAAGTATTCACACAAGCTCTTCGCATCTTGGAGTACAGAAAACAAGTGTCATGTTTGCAAATTAGTGCTTGTAAAATTAAATAATGACACATTGCTGGTTGTCTGTAAGTTGGCTCAGGTAGAATTTCCTTCTCGATGCTGTATTCTTTGAATTTTAGAGTCAGCCTGCCTGCTCTTCGTTATCAGGCTCTAAATAAAAAGGTAAGTGTAAGATTACCCACATCCTGCATCTCTTTTTCAGTCTTTAATGTTTGGGTAGGTAATGGAGTATCCAGTAACTGCAGAACTCAATAAGAAATAGCAATTAGCCACTTCTTTAGAAAAATAAAATAAGCACGACTTTTTCAGTGACAGTAAGTCACTGAGCCTCCGGGCTCAACTTAGAAGGCTACTAAGTTTTAGAGACTCGGCGTCCCTCACTAGCAAGCTACACTGAGCACTACGGAAGACTCTTCATCCTCACACCACTATGCTGCAAGTGTGGATTCACACCTCCAGAAAAGAATATTTCTACAGCTTTTATTCAAGAATAATTTGCCTTTTTCTTATTAAAAAAAGCAAAACCTAAATATGATGTGGTGCTTGAAACAAGTCTATTTATGCGTAGTGACAGGTAACAAAACAAGTGGGCTTAGCAGCAACTGGAAACAAAAAAAATGCAGGCATGGAATTATACTTTGCTGTTTTTTTTTTAAAAAAAAAAAAGGAGAAAGGGAACTCCTATTGAAATTTTCTGAAAACTGGAAAGCATCACAGAAATACTTTTAATATGCACAATATCTCAATTCACTACTTTGATTCATGCTCCCTAAAATAACTGCAGTGAAATTCAGTAATTAAGGTATTTGAGAGCTAGAGAGAATGACTTACAGAGATTTAAAACCAAACCACATTTAAGAAAGTAAATACATGATAATTAGCAGTCTCTTCTTTTTTTAAAAAAATGTTGAAGTAGTAAAAATAAAAGTATTAATACTTCTTTTGGCTTTATTAAATATATACTTGTACAAACACTAACGTGCCAGCAGCCGCATGCAAGTGCAGGTTAAATGAAATTGTATTCGTTTCATACCTTCCACTAGTTAACTTGAAGAATTTCAGAATTTACGCAAAAAGCACAGAAAGGCAAGTAAGATTCACAGATAGCTAGGAAAACGCTCAGACTTTCCTACAGCTAGCAGGTTTAACAAATAAGCCTTAAGCTCTTCTTCCTGAAAGATTCCCTCTATTCTCCAGAATAGGCCATTTCCACAACTATGATTCCCTCATTAAACAATGTGATTTATCCAGTCTGTAGGTAAGACCACAATCCAAGTACCCTTCATAATCAGTTTCCCCTCCAGAACCAAAACAGAAAGGGCTTTGATGCAAGTGACAGAAATGCAGGTGAGACAAATAAGATCTCTAAGAAATAAAGCCTTCAAATAGGCTTTGTTTCGGGTTGTGACGAGTACAAAGCACTGATAACGTGTATTCTCACTAATGAGACCTTCTAACAAGCTCTCTGCAAACAGCTGTGCAAGAGGCGCCTCCGGACAGTCTCTTAAAACGACGTATTCCATAATGCGTGTGAGACAAACGCACGGAGTGCCAAGTCAGACAGTAAAGATACCAGGCCAAGCTGTGTGCAGCATCAAGCTGTGTGTTTGATGAGTAGGGGTGGTGGCTGTCATTGGTTTTTTGGTTTTGTCGTAATGAATCTTACACTCTAAAAACTTTAAAATGTTAGGTTTCTTCGAATCCATGGCCACAAAAGACGGGAGGGAAAAATATTAGTAAGTAAGGGTAACGCTTTAGTTCATATTTGAAAATATTTCACTATGGGAACCAGTATGGCTGTGGTTTTGTGTCGGTATATACACATATACAGATCAACCATGTGTGCGGGTACTCACAATATGTATTTTTATACATGTATACACATACTCACATGCCAGATCATTTCCGATACACCTCTTCTTGTTCTAAAATCCTACTGAGAGACTTTTCAAGGCTTACGTGCGTTATAAATTCTTAAGTCAGAAGGAATGTACACTGTTTTATGATGTATGCGGGCAGCCTAAATGCAGCAGGGAAGTAAAATGCAGAGTGGGCAGTAGGCATTGCTCCTGCAGAAAAATACATCATACTGCACAAACACATCGTACTCCACAAGCTGCAATTTGCCTTCTGAACTGCATTTCTTTTTCAAAAGATCAGGGAATTGCTTGGTTCGTAAACATAAATAATGTATTTTATGTATTATATTCCAATAATAAGCTCTAACAACAGGATACACAAGCTAACAAGTGCAATAAAAAAGCTCCCTTTATGATTCCAACTAAGCTTCCCAAATAAAACTAGAAAAATCAGAATCTCGAGTCTCATTTTGATACACATTTCATAGAATGATAGAATGCTTTGGGTTGGAAGGGACCTCAAAGATCATCTAGTTCCAACCCCCCTGCCATGGGCAGAGAAATCTTCCACTACACGAGGTTGCCCAAAGCCTCATCCAACCTGGCCTTGAACACTTCCAGGGATGGGACATCTACAACTTCTCTGGGCAACCTGTTCCACTGCCTCACCACCCTCAATGTAAAAAATTTCTTCCTTATATCTAATCTAAATCTCCCCTCTTTCAGTTTAAATCCATTGCCCCTTGTCCTATCACTACATGCCCTTGTAAAAAGTCCCTCTCCAGCTTTCCTGTAGGCCCCCTTTAGGTACTGGAAAGCTGCTGTAAGATCACCCCGGAGCCTTCTCTTCTCCAGGCTGAACAGCCCCAACTCTCTCAGCCTGTCTTCATAGCAGAGGTGCTCCTTAACAATGTACCCCAGTAAGAGTATGAACATGCCAGAGTTCCCAAAAAGTCAATACTTACTCTTAACGTGTGATGCTCTTGTGCTAGCAATGCTGTGACCTCCTCTTGTAAGGTAATGACCTCCAGAAATTGCCCCCAGAGAGCCATCAGAAGTGAGCAAAGCTGAGCAAGATTCATATTTATAAGTTCTGCCAGTTCATCAGGATTTTCCATTTTCTGAATTAGGAAAACATATTTACATGATTAACAGATGAGACCATAATGTACAGAGAAGAATAAAAAAAAAAGTGTACTTTATCTTAGTGAGAATTTTAATTTAAAAAGTAACTTCCACATGAGAACCGCTTTGTTTAAGTATCAGAATTGAATTAATCTATGTTACAAAACTAACAGATTATTGCTTTAAATATTATCCAGTTGTCTTTTAGGATTAGGACTCCTAAGCTTATATTAAAGCAAGAATTCAATTTTTGGCAACCATAACTGAGCTGCAGCTGTTGAATTTTGTTGTATTTTCTAAGGTGCAAAAATACAGCATGTCTGAAAGGAACAGGAATCAGCAATCCAAACCAGAAAATCAATACTCGCTATGTTAGTCCAAATTTGATACAATTATAAAAACTGAATAACTGAATCTCTGTTTCTGAATAGTCACAACTCACAGTAACATTTATATGGTGCTATATATCTACATACACTTTAACCACGCTCAGGAACCAGTGTTACAGTATAAGCGTCTCAGAAGCAGATCACACCAAGACAAACACAGTACGAAGTAAGTTTTTCTTTCTTAACAAAGTACTGTAATCCTGTGATACAGTTCCATGCCAGCCAACTGTAGACTACTAGGCATATGTTCCCTGCCATTTTAGAAAAAAAATATAGTTTTTCAGAACCTCATTGCTGGCACATAAGGCACTCAGGCAAATGGTTTAAAAAGTAAAGATAGTAAAGACTCAACTCCAGCAATACAAAAAAGCAAGTAGAAAAAAGGATTGCCAATACTGAAACACGAGCTTAGTAGGAGAGAGTGGAAACAGAAGGAGGAAGAACTTTTGATGAGAACTGCACAAAAGAACAGAAAGAAGAAAAAGGAAAAAATACAAACATACTTCAGCAGGCATCTAAGGGCGAAACAAAGTATCATAGGTACCAAATGAATTTACAGAAGCTATGTAAATGTAAAAAAAACCTTAACATATGAAGTAAGCTAGTTAGTTGCCCATAGAGAGCTAACTGTGCTGGCTTTGTCTCCAGTTATAAAAATGATATCCTTTTAAAGCCAGTGTTACATTTCCTTGCACTTATACTACTACTACAGTAACAAAAGGTTTGTCAAAAGTCAGGCAGATGGCTCACTCAGCAGCAAAGCACAGACAATCTTTCAAAAAAGTTTTAAAACCTGTGCTTTAAATTTCACTGTGACAAGGAAATTAGCGATGTAGTTGGGGCTAGTTCTGTCTAGGGAGAGAGTTGGGGACACATATCCAACTAATCTGAAGTAGATAGTGTTTTCTTGAGAATGCAGGGCAAATAGAAGTCCTTCCAGATGAGGGGATGATTTGAAGAAGGTGGTTTTGTACAACTTACTACTACTGCTTGAACTTCTATCATTGTTATTTGATACCATCAAAACCAAAGAATTCAAATTATAAATGTAGAAAATGCAAAATGAGATTTTAATACAAGTAATCCACCTTTCTATAATCTTCAGTTTCACAGTATACAAAAGTTACCATGGCTACTACTGACACAGCAAGCCACTAGATCAATAGTCAAGTGTTGGAGTTAGCCCAGCAATTTCTCTTTGAATGAGGAGTAGCTGAGATACATGTTAGAAAAAAACATAGAGGATGTAATCACTGAAACAGTTTATTCGCAAATAGCATATGAAATCAGCATACTCTGCTTTTATAGTTATTTCACTTATTTAATAAATGAAAAAAAATGGTACCTTTACTTCTTCACACAATTCTGTAAGACGAACTTCTACATCTATGTTCTCTGGAAAGATGAGAGGATATATCCATGAAAACTGTACTTTCCAAGTTGCAGAGTAAAACCAATTATCTCACAAAACAATTTTAAAACGTAAAAGAGCCCATCAAATAAAATTTGAAGCCATATTAAGTACCACAATCAATTTTAAACCAAGTAAATTATAAACTCCCATTATAATAATTTCTTACTAATTTCTGAGATTGAGGACAGAACACAATTAATAATAAAAAGGTTTGCAATTGAGCATCACTTATCATGATACCTTGTCAAGGATAACAATTTTCCATTCAAAATTATACTTGAAAATACTGTAATTTCAACATACAATTTGCAGATTATCCACTGAGAGCTGCTCAGCTCTTCAGCAGTAATGTCATTGCTCGCAACCAAGATAAGAGAATTCCTCTTCTACCTCAAATTTTCCAGAGATACGTTATTGCAATACCATTTTTCTACAGGTATATTATCTACCTGATTTTCAAGCTGCATGACTATAAATATAATTCTTTAATTGTCTGAGGATTTATATTTTAGTCAAATAAAACTGCTCCTTAATTGATCTTTCTCTCAATAGCTCAATGTTAAGAGCAAATCAATCTTCCATGGTATGGCAGCTTACACTGGATCTCAACCTCGAATGACTGACTTATAAAGAAAACAGATTTATTCCTTCACGTAAGATGTTCTTCCTTGTTAATTATTCCTATCCTACCTTAGGAAATCTGATCAATTAAATAATAATTTAGTACTATCTTTTGATTTCCTTCTATATCTGACGTACCAGTAACAGGGAACAATTTATAAACCCTCAAAGTGTTCGTAACAAATATTTATATTTAAATTCATTTTTGAAACACAGTATTAAGGAAAAAAACTACTATGTTTCTTGAAAACATACATCAACAATAAATTTAGGATATGGATAACGCATGTAGGTTAACGGAATGGAAACAGTGTGTTTACTCAACTTATCTTCAAATGATACCATCTAGATTTGGTAAACATATATTGATTTTCAACTAATTGTATTCATCATATTTAGGTTTAAACTTAATGCCAAACAAATTAACTCACACAACTCAAAATTCTGAAAAAATATACAACCTGCGGAAATGCATGAAGTTCTCTGAAACAAGTTTAGAAATATTTTTCAAAGAAACTACATACACCTACATTAGCTAAACAGTACTTGATAATTATTCTGAAAATATATGAAAGCAGCTTAAGATATGATACTACTTTTGGTGTGTTTGTGGATGCACAAATTTGGTCATTACTGAAAAAATTAAATGGCTTACTTATGAGACACAACACTGATTATCTTGTTTATCACACGGCAATTGAGAATATGCTTTGAACAACATTTAAAACTCTAAAAGTCTCAAATCGTTACGGAAAATCCCAAGCTACAATGTTATATTTAAAAAAAAAAAACAAACAAAATAGAGACAAGACAAAAGGAAATTAAATATTAACATTTAACAGCAGTAATGTTCACCCAGCAAACATATGATGCAATTTTGCTAGCTCTGCTAAAAAATAGTTTTGTTTATTTTTTAAAAACCAAAATAGTTGTTTTTTAAAAAACAAAACCCAAATGCAGTTATAGACAACTAAGCTGGTGATCTACTATGAGACTGAACTGTCATTTTATTCTTTTCCCATCACAATCTTCCTTGTGCTTAAACAGCACTATGGTCTTTCGGTCAGCATCAGGCCAACAATGACCTCTCCGAAGGGAGAACTGGCTGTTTAGATATGGACCAATGCACCTTAAGCTTTGAGAAAGTCATAGGACAGAATCATAGAACCGTTTAGGTTGGAAAAGACCTTGAAGATCAAGTCCACCACTAAACCATGTTCCTAAGCACCACATACATCTACACGTCTTTTAAGTACCTCCAGGGATGGCAACTCCACCGCTTCCCTGGGCAGCCTGTTCCAATGCCTGACAACCCTTTCAGTTAAGAAATTTTTCCTAATATCCATTCTAAACCTCCCTTGGTGCAACTTGACGCCATTTCCTGTTGTCCTCTTGCTTGGTACTTGGGAGAAGAGGCCAACACCCACCTCGCAACAACCACTTTTCAGGCAGCTGTAGAGAGTGATAAGGTCTCCCCTCAGTCTCCTTTTCTCCAGGCTAAGCAACCCCAGTTCCCTCAGCTGCTCCTCATAACTCGTGCTCTAAACTCTTCACCAGCTCGTAGCCCTTCTTTGCACATGCTCCAGCACCTCGATGTCTCTCTTGTCTTTTCTTGTAGACCCAAAACTGAACACAGTATTCAAGGTGTGGCCTCACCAGTGCCGAGTACAGGGGGACGATCACTTCCCTCATCCTGCTGGTCACACCATTTCTGATACAAGCCAGGATGCTATTGGCCTCCTTGGCCACCTTGGCACACTGCTGGCTTATATTCAGCTGGCTGTCGACCAATATCCCCAGGTCCTTTTCCACCAGGCAGCTTTCCAGCCCCTCTTCCTCAAGTCTGTAGCATTGTACAGGACCCAGCACTTAAGCCTTTTTGAACCTCATACAATTGGCCTTGGCCCATCGATCCAGCCTGTCCAGATCCCTCTGCAGAGCCTTTCTACCCTCAATCAGATCAACACTCCTGCCCAACTCGGTGTCATCTGCAAACTTACTGAGGGTGCATTGGATCCCCTGGTCCGTATCATTGATAAAGATAATAAAAAGAACTGTTTAACTACACAGTCTTGTGTAGAGTTTGGAAGAATCAAGCCTTCAGATACCCGAAGCAACTTGAAAGATTTCTCAGGAACAGTAGTCTTTAATTATCTAAAAAATTGAGTCTGCGATTAATTAAATGAAACTATAATTTTTAGCTCTTTTATTAAAATGGTGACAAATGACTGAACTCTTAAATAATTTTCATTTAGTAAAATAGAACAACAGTAAACCAAGAAACAGTAAAAATTTCTCATGTTATTATCTATATTCAGCCTAAAAATAAGTAGCTCAATTCTGCAGACTTCATCAGAGTTCAACTATAGTGAAATGGTGCTCCTGTTTACAAAATAGTAGAATATTTTATACTATTAATCAGAATATAATATTTTGTATTATTAATAAGAATATAATGTTTTATATTATTAATAAAAATCTGAGGGGTTATATCACCTGCTTTGGAAACATACCTAGGTAGGCGTCTCTCTGGGTTCGTGGATATTTTCTTCTGAGAAGGCGTTCATAAAGGACCTGCATGCTGGCCTTGGCTAGTTATAGGGATTGCACACATATCACTAGTTACTACACTCCTTTTTTCATCTGTGATTTATTATTTGCCTTAAAGTTAGTAAAAAAGCTTATTGCTAGCCTAGCAATTAGTGCAATTAGATCAGTACATGAAAGCATGTAATTTTAGTGCAGTTTCTAGATTAGATATCACTCATAATACACATGAAGCTAGCATTTTTTTATTTCCTAAACCCAATAATATTTAAATGCTAAATTACAGTTATTGAGTCCAACAGTTGTCTGCACATGCTTCTGCAAAATCACTGTCTTGTGTCAAAATTATATGACAGAGCAATAGCAAAGCAAACAGAAGAAACAAAATTAAAGAGGTAATAACTCATTTTAAAACAAAAAAGCGACGATTCTGGGATTTAAAGAGGACTTGAGAGATTCTCTTCTGCCAAGTCCATTTAAATTTCACACACAAAATCTCCAATATAAACCAGCTCATTTACTTTAAAAAATAAAAATAAATACAAATGACAATTGTGTCCTTTGTGAAGTCCAGAGAGTTTCAATTTCTTTACAGACATCACAGAAACATAGCCTTTTTTTTTTCCCATTCTTGATGGATTTGAGAAAAATCAGTGTTAATGGTAGGTATTAGTTATTTTTCATGAGCAAAAGGTGAGTAATAGTAGCATAATTAATATTTACATTATTAGTCCTTTTTGTTATATCAATTGCCCCAATCAATATATGTACAAAATAACTGAAATAAATGAAAACAAGATTTACAAATAAGGAAACAAAGTAATTTTAGCAGAAACTTAAATAGCAAAAAAAAACCCACAGCAAAAAGTCAGCAAAATATGTACAATGAATGTCAAATCTAAGTAGTAATTTTCTCTTCATATATTTATTTTGAGCATTTCTGTTGAAGCTTGCGTTCCTAAACGTAAGTTAAATTACCCACAGAAATGACAAAAGATCTGACTCAAGTTCCAATGAAGCTTATAAAAATGTTTTTGGTGACTTCAGTGAGGTTTGAAAGATACAACCCAACTATGCAAATCAATGGCTCGGGTTTTTCTATTACATATATATACATTTTTTTTTTTTTTTTGTAAGAATGTTTTAGGGGAACTGAAGGTCCTATCTGAAACATTTAAGCATCGAGATTTAGTCCAAGCCTATCTTTGCAACAACAATAGTGCCAGCATACTCTATTTGGGAAAAAGCACACTTTGTCCTTAAAAGGAAGACCAAGAGTTGAGTCATTCCTTCAACAGGGTGTTTGCCTCAGTATTAAGATAACTGACACTGAAATACTCTTTGCATCGTAACTGTAGCAGAACTTTTGCCTCTATAAAGAAAAAGCCTCAGTTTCTGGTATTTATGCACAGATTTGTAATGCACTTTGTCTCTCAAAAAAAATAATCCAAAAAATAGCTTTATATTTTGTAATACATAAGTGAAATATTCTTTGATTGAATCATTAATTGACCACATCATATTTTAAAAATAGTTTTCATATCTCTACATCCAACTTTGTTTCATAATGCTAGTTTTGACATTGGTAAAACTAAACAACACAAAAAAAAATCAATAAATGCTGTCTACAATCAGTGTAAATTCAAAAATATCTATTTTTTGGATTTAAATAGAACCGTAGACTCATAGAATAGTTTGGGTTGGAAGGGACCTTAAAGGTAATCTAGCTCCAATCACCCTGCAGGGGGGCAGAGACACCTTCCACTAGACCAGGTTGCTCAAACAGAACTTTATGTGACTAAAATGGTATATGCTTGATGTGGAAAAAGTCCAAATCATCCTTTATAATGCCTATGTATTTTCCTTTTTCACTTTCACTGCTCTCCTAGTTCACAAGTTGAGGCTAGGCACTCTAATACACCTGCATTCTACAGAAACATAACGTACGTTTCCGTACATTACATTTCATTTAATATATTCACAGTCACTTTTATCAAACGGAGTTACGAGAAGTCTTTATTGCCATAGAATTTACATTTCTTTCTATGAGACTGTCCTGTAAGAGTTTAATTTTAACTTTATTAAAGAAATAGCTTCTCTGAAAGCGTATTTTAACTACTCAGCTTTATAGAAACAGTTCTTGTCTATTCAGATCTTTTCCTAAGTCTTAGGCAACTGAGTCTGAGTCAGCAGCAATTTCTTCTTGTAGGTCTTTTTTCAGGTAAGTTTCCATTGCAATATTCTTCTCCAAAGGTTACAGAATTTCTAATTTAATAGAAATATGCAATGTTTCCTTACAACAAACAACCAAGTGCAGCACGCTACTTGGATTAAGAGTTTCTCTAAGTTTCTCACCACTAAACATAGTGATTTGAAATAACAGGGCAAATCAAGACCAACAAGGAAAAAAAAAAGTATTTGCATAAATTCAGGCTGTTACCTCCTAATTTTATTAGTAACACAACGGTACTTGTTTCTTTTCTTTTTTCCTTGAGTTATTAAATTCCAGCTCAGTTTAAGCTAAAATACTTTAGATATACAAGATATATGAAATTTAAGCCAGTTTAGTCTAGAAGAGGAGTATTTTTAATAATCATCGACAGAAATTTATTAAATTCAACATACCCAGTTCAATTCGGTGAGAAGAGGGGAGCTCCTTTGTTAGCATAATGAAATAGCTGTGTAACCCTTTGAAAGCAAGCAGCAAACTGGCACAAAGTGTATAGTGGAAATTATAGGCATGGCTGAGGAAAGACTCTGAAACAACAAAACTGCATCCCTAAAAAAAAAAAAAAGAAAAAAACCAAGGCACATATTAATTTTGTACAGTGAATGAAGTGTTAACAGAATAACTAACACAGATAAATAAATTGCCTCTTTTCATGAACCTCATCCAATTTTTGCGATTTTCAATGGCTTGCAATATCTTAAAAACAAGGGTAAACACTAAATATTGTAAGCTTTCCATCTGCATGTTCCTGAATCATGTAACATAGCCTTTTGGAACAATTTTTTAATGTTTCCCGTATCACATGGCACATGCAGTAGGTCCAACAAAGTTCGTTCTTTATCAAGTTATATTTCCACAGAAAAGATAAAATTAACATTGCCCAACAAAATAAAAATTAAATGTTAGACTGATATATTCTTACATCTGCTGATAACTGTTTTGTGTAGTTATTGCCAAAGACCACACTTTCAAGAGATGGAATCACAGAGTCCCTGTTTTGTGCTGGTGCATTCCTGTTCAACCATGTGTTCTTCACTGGGCGAGGAAAACTGCAAGAAGCACAAATGAACTGGCAATTTGAACATATTATGTGCCACAAATCTATCATAGTTAATACAAATTCTTGATTTTTCTTGAAAAGTAGTAGAAACAAGGACTCTCAGTAATATCCTGGAAGTTTCTTAGCATGGTGGGCTGCCCTTGTAAAACCCCTCGGGATGGCCTAGATACCTGTCAGTCTCCAGTGCTGTGCTAGGAAAGCAGCTAGTTGGAGAAACTTAAGAAATTATTACCCTCATCTGTTTTGTTGCCATCTCTCACCATGAAGCTCTTCCTCATTATTTCCAATGCAAACCTCAACTAATTTAAACAATATTCCTGAAAGTTTAAGCCATACAGATGAATTTTGAACTGTAACAGGTAAGAAGCATTAATTTTCTGCCAACTTTGCTGTGGGGACTTTACCTCCTAAAACTGAAGCAGTAGCAACCAGTTGGAAAGTTGTTACACAACCTGCCACTGCTGTTTTCCTAAAGGATGCCTGACGTCTGCCTACAGGAGAGGAAAATCCATCCTCACCCCCTGGGAGAACAGAGCATCCTACAACAGTAGCCTTGTGAGGACACAGAGCTAGGAAAACTTAATGAAAGATGAATGAACCTAGAAAGTGGGGACTTTTAGACAATGGGAAGAAATAAGCAATAATAAGTTAATAAAAAGAGTAGACTGTACTGAACTCCAGGGCTGTAACCAAGTGGAATGATCTCCTGTCTTTCAAGGAAGGTGTTAATACTGGTTGTTCCTGAAAGGAGAACCTGGATGCCACTCTGAAAATGAAAACACTCAAAAAGGGATCTCCTAGGAAAGAAAGGGATCCCAATAACGTTGAGCATGACCCAAACAGAAGAGCAAACTGTCACCTAGGAAAGCCCAAATGATGGAGGGAAGTGAAGTCTGCAACATTGAGATTTTTCAGAAAGAGGTACTCCAGAAAAGCAAGTGAGATATGGATATGGCAACTATAAAGCATTTGCTAAGCATTACAAAATGGGATAACCCAGCTGAAATGAAAGACTCTGAATCTGAAAGTTTCTTCCTCTCCCCACCCCAAATTGATATGAAGGACAACTTGGATCCTTAAAATAATTTTATGGACACCAGTAACTCTAAAGATCACCGAAGCAGCACGCAAGTTGCTGTTTTGTTTCAGTATCTTCTTATATAAGCTGTATCAAGTTGAGGCTTAAAATTAAATAGCATTATTGTATTATGTACTTGAAAAGTCAGAAATAGAGGAAAAATTGTTCGAAAAACCTCAGATTTTCTGCAACGCTTTAACAAGTCAGCAGGGACAAACCCATTTCTGGCTGAAAATTAGTAACAAAACCTGTTTTTCGTTTTTCCACAATGAAGAGAAGTTCTACCCTACAGCTATGGGATGAATACAGGGGAAACTCTTGAATTTCACTTGTGGTATGATGTGACAACTTACACTTTACCTACATGCTGCTACTTTAAGTGCGTTATTTTATCAGATGAAATCTTCAGCAATAAGGTAATTCCCACCTCCTCACTACTTGTTCCTCTCCCAAATAATGCTGCACCATCCCTTTAGATGTGCCAGTTCAGTTACTACACAATGACACCTAAATCAAACCACTGTAACAATCCAACTTGGAGAGGTAAAAAAAAACAAAAAAGAAAAAAAGCCACTTGAATCCTCCAAATCAGCAGAGTCCTACTGCACAGAACAGCTGTCTAACATACACAGAGACATGGCTTTTCACGACGCAAAGACAGGGAGCAGTGAGAATACCTGAAGCTAAAGGTTTGGACTTTTATGGCACAGCCTGAATTTGAATATGAAGAAACCTGGGAGAAGTAGCATGGAGTATTTAAAAATCAGCAGAGAAGGTGGATATAGGTATGCTCAAGAAAAAGCTGTGTAAAGAACACTTCATATGTGTGACTGACTGTATGGCCATTCTCCACACTTACTTTTGAGACAGAGAAGTGAGGTAAACAGAGATTGCAAAGGGTGACCCCAGTCAATGAAATACAAAGGCTTCAGTAAAAACTAGACAAATGCTTTTTTAAAGAGAAAATTAAATTTTCCAGTTCTATTTACTTTACAAAACAGTAAATGCATCATTTGCAGATATCATTGCCATTGCAGTAGAAACTGCAAACTGTGAAGATAGCTAACAGAAGATGCCCTATTTGTATTAATGGCACCTATTTCAGTCACTAACTAGAGTGAGCAGCAGATCTTCCCAATTAAGAAAAGGTATAAATATTTATACATATAAATACCCATGTATAAATACAGATATCTATACATTCCTCCTCTTCTTTGGTCTTAGGTATTATCTCTCTTCTACACTACATATTCTTATTTTCGACAAAAACGAACTCAAAATTGGTTCCAGGTAACTGAAAACAATGTTTCTCATCGCTCTGGGTCCTGAATTCCAAAATCGTCATAAAGAAAACTACTTTGGCCACAGATTTAACTCCTTCCTAAGTATTCTACTCTTATAACATTTCCATTTGGATACTCAATAACTTATTCACATTTTATTAACAAGAGATTACCTTATCAGTGGCTGATGCAGAGCAACCAAAGAAGCATGGACTATAACCGATATGACAGAAAGGTGGAAGTAATCAAACATAACATTGACGTAATGGTGAAGGCCCCGATGTAAGTTAAAGTGCAACTTTAAAGTTCGGCTACTAATTGGCTGTAGTGTGCTCAGGTCATCTGGTCTAAAAAGAAATTAAAACAACATACAATTAGAACAAGTATATTTAAAGTGCAAATTGTTAATAACTGACGCAGACAGCAATTCAGCATAGGTCTACACTTTGGAAAGCAATGACATGGCCCCCAGTAAAAAGAAATATTTAAAAAAAAAATCAGAATGAGACAAACCAGTAATGACATCTTCACAGACTTCAGCATTAGATTTATTTTTTTACCCTCATATATGTCTAATATGAACACACTATGTCTATATAGACTATAAATTTAATCAGTTTAAAAAGTTAATATATATTATTGCTTTAATAAAGTCTTCTATATTTAAACTTACGAATAGTCTGTGTCCGTGAAGTGTAGATCTAATGTTAGCAGAAAATTCATTTCATTAAGAGACTCTTCAATCTAGAAAAAAAATCGTAGAAGGATGAAATCATTTCAGGTCCCTTATTTATACTAATCCAAACTGTACATAACGAAGATTAATTATCTGAATATAGTACAGTTGAATGGCAGATTACCTTTCTCTCATCTAACAGCATTTTTATTTTGAAAATCATCACGTCGTTCACAGAAACTTCCTCATTTTTGTAAAGAATCTGAAATGTTTTACTGCAAACTATATTGTCATGGATCGATGCAGGAAAGGCAAGATCTGCACCTGAAAAGAGACACAAGTATTACTATAATTGGCCTAGAATCTGGAAACCTTGGAGCAGCTAAGAAGTGGAACTATCATTCCTATCAGTTCCATGACCACTATTAAAACTGTAACACCAACAAAATCAGCAGTTTCCATTTCAGTCAGCAACTGCTGGCATTTGAAGGAGTGGATTTTGTTTCAGAGAAATACTGTATCAAAGCTTCTAATGTAATTTGCTTTTAATATGAATTCTAGACTGAAGAATGTTTGCTTTGTTCCAAATTGGAGTAACACATTCTAGGCATCAAAAACTCTAATAAAAATCCTGAAATCTGTCTTGTTTCACCCAGCATTCACATTGATTTGCAAGGTTTAACCACACTGAGAACTCTTAATTACCTACAGATGAGGCAAAGAGGTTAAATGACATATACCACTCTACTGAATTAATCAAGAACAGAAGTGGTTCATTCTTTCCTTCCAGATCTTTGCATATCACTCTGGCCAGACCAGTTTCAGGCGTATTACCTGAATCTTACATTTCTCATTCAATACAACACTTCTGCCTTCAGTCCAGAGGCTGCTCACCAAAAAGAGTTCAGAAAAGCGTGATAAATGGTTGGGGAATCCTTTGCCACAAAAAGTTGAAAGACTTGTAGAAGAAATGAGAAAGGGAATGATTTAAAACATCTATTGAGGAAGTATTTAGCATAATAGCAAGGTGTTAGCACAGATGAAATATCATGACGGGAACTATCCTGTGAAACAACACGTACAAGAAGACAGAACTTGGAAGAACAAAAGTAGCTGAAATACTTCCACTTTCTTATCATTCTTCTACCAGCAGGCTCAACAACATTAACCACTTCCAGAACAGAAAGTCTTGGAAATTGTGTAAATGAGGGTGCAAAACATTTTTTAAAACTATTTTGATTCTTCTTAATAAATTACTTCAAAGGAATCCACAAAACAAAAAAATATCTGCAAAGCTTGTGCTTTACAGATTTGAGGGGCCACAGGCCTCTCACAGAAAATCACTGCACCTGATAAATATTCCTGCTCTATAACCTTCATAACATCTTAGATGAACTTCCCTTCAAAAACTAGAAACGAGCAAAAATACTGGGTTTTGATGAAGTGCTTCCATACATGTCATTTATTTAGATGTTCCGGACAAGATGTCTAAAAAGGCCGAATCATTAAAGAGTAACTCCCCTATATATAACGCCACTTTCAGTTATATCCATCCATGTCATCTGTTACAGGTGAAGGGCAGAGCGTATACAGTTTCACATGACATGTAATCTGATATAACCACTCAGCATCAGCAAAAGGCATCTCCCACTCCAGACTGATACAAAAGAAGTAACAGGGACACGTAGCCAAGGTTCCACTTCCTATGCAGTGTCCAACTCTGAGTTACAGCCCTCAGTTCTGCTGACTTCAGTGTAACATGAAACGGCACCCTCAGAAGTGCGAGAGAGGAGTCGAAGAGGAAAAGCTGACACCAAGAGAAAGCTGAGCCACATCTACATGGGGAGCAAGATCTCACAAATGTGAAGTCAACAAGGCAGAACTACTATTTTTTAAATCAACTATGCACTGACTGACCAAGGCTATTCCTAGGCTTCTATCCATAGATTTCATAGATTTCTAGGCTGGAAAAGACCTTAGAGATCATCCAGTCCAACCGTCCCTAATCCCCCATTAAACCATATCCCTAAGTAGTTCATCCACCCTTTTCTTGAACACATCCAGGGATAAGGACTCAACCACCTCCCCGGGCAGCCTATTCCAGTGGCTGACAACCCTTTCAGAGAAGAAATACTTCCTAACATCCAACCTGAATCTCCCCTGACTAAGCTTATACCCATTTCCTCTTGTCCTATCACCCATCACTAATATAAAGAGCCCTTCCCCTACCTCCCCAAATCCCTTCTCAAGTATTTATAGGCCGTAATCAGGTCTCCCCTCAGCCTCCTCCTCTCTAGGCTAAACAGCCCCAACTCCCTCAGCCGCTCCCCCTAAGTTTTATTTTCCAGCCCCTTGACCAGTTTAGTCACCCTTCTTTGGACCTGCTCCAGGAGCTCAATATCTCTCTTAAAGCGAGGGGCCCAAAACTGGACACAATATTCCAGGTGCGGCCTCACCAGTGCCGAGTACAGGGGCAGGATCACTTCCCTGCTCCTGCTGGTTACACTATTATATTACCAGTATCCCATTGGCCTTTTTGGCCACCTGGGCACACTGCTGGCTCATATCAAGCCGGTAGTCAACCAACACCCCCAGGTCCTTCTCCACCAGGCAGCTCTCCAGCCACTCTTCCCCGAGCCTATAGTGATGCTTGGGGTTTTTATACCCGAAGTGAAGGACTCTGCACTTGGCCTTATTAAAGCTCATGCCATTGGCCTCAGCCCAACGATCCAGTCTGTTCAAATCCCTCTGAAGGGCCTCCCTACCCTCGAGCAGATCGACACAGCCTCCCAGCTTGGTGTCGTCCGCAAATTTACTGAGGGTACATTCAATCCCCTCATCCAGGTCATTGATAAAGATGTTAAACAGAACCGGACCCAGCAAAAAGCCATCTCTAAACAGAGAGGAAAAAAAAATCCACACAAAAAGCCATCTCTACAACAGAGAGACAAAAATAGTGGGGAATTAATTTATTCTTGCATTGTAAAAACGGACAGCTCATTCTTAATCTGTTTTGGTTTGGGTTTTGTTCTTTTATTTTTTTCCGGAAAACCAGCCACAAGTTTCTGATAGAAGGAGGCATTCAGAGTAGACTCAAGTATGAAACAATCCATATAGGCTAGAATGACATACATTTTTCTTTTAACTTTCTAGAGCATGACTACATAAATTGGGAGGCAATTCTACCCCTCTACACTGCTCTCATGAGACCCCACCTGAAATACTGTGTTCAGCTCTGGAGTCCCCAACACAAGAAGGACATGGAGCTGCTGGAGCGGGTCCAGAGAAGGGCCACAAAGATGATCCGAGGGCTGGAGCACCTCTCCTCTGAAGACAGGCTGAGAGAGTTGGGGCTGGTCAGCTTGGAGAAGAGAAGGCTCCAGGGTGATCTTATTGCAGCCTTCCTGTACTTAAAGGGGGCCTACAGGAAAGCTGGAGAGTGGACTTTTTCCAAGGGTATGTAGTAATAGGACAAGGGGCAATGGCTTTAAACTGAAAGAGGGGAGATTTAGATTAGATATAAGGAAGAAATTTTTTACATTGAGAGTGATGAGGCACTGGAACAGGTTGCCCAGAGAAGCTGTGGATGTCCCATTCCTGGAAGTGTTCAAGGCCAGGCTGGATGAGGCTTCGGACAATCTGGTGTAGTTGAGGGTGCCCCTGCCCATGGCAGGGGGTTGGAACTAGATGATCTTTAAGGTCCCTTCCAACCCTAACCGTTCTGTGATTATACATTTCCCTTCAAATTACAAGAACACCAGGAGACCTTCACAGGACTGGAGGTAAGGCAAGTGGCTTGCCCTATCACATCTGTCATGACACTCGTTCTGGGTCCTGAGAAATTCTAAACTACTAAAGTATATAAGAAATAGAAATGGAAGAAAACTGTATTTATGTTATCACAGGACCTCATGAAGAGGTGGGAAGGGCTGACCAAGGAGTGGAAGGAGATGCAAAGGACCATAAAGAGGGAAAAACTGAGACTCTGTATTTGACCTAGGAAATAAAAGGAAGAGACAGATCAAACAGTCTGTGAGACAGGGGAAAATGCACAGCTAAGGAAAGGAAACTGCAGGTGACTTGTGCAGGAGAGCTAGAAGTAGGCAAAATGACTCAGACTGGTGTGGGAAAACCATGACAGTGTCAAAATGAATAGCATTTAGAACAGGTAAGTGTGAGGAAGACAGAACAAGAAATAGATTGAAAATTATAGGAAGATGTACTTGTCCAACACAGGATGCCACTCACAACAGTGAGAGTTGAGGGCTCCTGTCCAGCCTCCTTTATGGTCAACAAGCAACAGACACTATCAGATGGTGGGTCAAACCTCTTAGAGCTACACAGTCTGTGTCCACACACAGTCTAATAGCAAATGTTTCCGACAAATAACAGCAGTCTCAGTAACTGGCATCAGCTCTTCCACCACCCTGGGCAGAAGAACTGTGAGTTAGACCTTCAGCGTCCAGCTCCGCTAAATTAAGCAAGTGGCTCAAATGAATGGAAAGCAGAGGTCCTTGGCAAAACCCAAGCACTACTGTATCCACAAGAAGGACAAACTAATGCCCTTTCATTGACCAGCTTGTACCCTTCTCTCCACTTTGTTGTGGTACAGACATTATCAGTAACTACCTGATAAACCAAACAACTTATCTAAAAAGGACCACAGTTTTGGGGTTTGTTTGGTTGTTTGGTTTTTTTTGTAAAACAGCTGTTCCCCAGTTGAGTTTCTACGCTAAATAAGGCACTTGCCTCAAAAGAGCACAGAGCAATATGAAAGTAAGGAGTGGCAAGGGCAAATCATGGGCTGATTTTTCTTTTTTTTTTGACAGCACTGCTGATCTAAACTCATGTCAAATTACAGTCTTGATGTTTACATCCTTTATGCAGACTAATGAGACACAAAGGAGCCAACACACATCTAACAATTTACTTTGCTTTCTGAAAAAACAAATTTAGACTATTCAAAAATATACCATGAAATGGAAAAACATTTTGTTCAGCAATATTAAACATATAATTAAGTGACACTATTAAAAGGTATTGTTTACTAAAGGATCAATTTAGCTGAGCTAAATTCCCTAAATCACAAGTTTGCCTTTGAGATGGAGTAATCTTGGTTCATAAGAATTATTTATTTATTTCACACAAACCCAAGAAATATTCACGAAGCATGACTAAAATTCAGTATCTACACTGTTGATCTATTCAGAGTTACATTTAAAATAGCCTCAAAAATTCAGGTTTCAGTAATCTTGTATCATATCTTCTCAGACTGTGGTAGGCTTTTCTTCCTTGCAATTCCAATCCACCTGACGTTTGAAAACTTAATTCATTTTTTTATTTTTCACATTTTTACAGCATGCTGAGGTGCAGGCTTCACAGAATTAGGAGTGCACTAACAGATTTCTTCATGTTCAGTTTGCCTGGACAAAAACTAAAAGTGAATGCCAAGATAAAAAAAAAAAAAAAAAAAAAAAAAAAAAAGATAAAGGAGTGGGTACTTCTGTTCAGGGGGTTAAATCAATTTTTAGCTTTGCCACCAGAGAGCAACAGAGCAAGTTTGAAAACAGTCAGACTGGATCATTTCAGAGTCTTCTTTTTGGAAAAAAAAAAAGGGGTTAGCAACCTGTGTAAGAGCCTGTATCTGAAGTTTTCCACTACTTTGAGGATACCTATTCAAATGAGATCTGCCCTTGGTCATCTTAGTCTGAAACACGGAGAAGACTGAGAAGATCAGTGGAAAAAACAGAAGACTTTAATATAAAGGAATCACCATGAGCAAAGGGAATTAACAGAGGAAAAACAGTAACACAAATACTGTAATCAACTTTTAAGTTTCATTGCAAAGAACAAGCTAGTTTTTCAGCAGGTCATCATGCAACAACTTATATTTTTATTGGCTTAGTAGCAAAATTAAAAACACTTTTACATTAGTTGTTAACAATATAAGACAATTAATTAGCACGGCAAGATAATGACCTCACACTAAAAGTTTTTGCACTTACCAGTTGCATGTAACAAGCTAGCTTCTAATTTGTGTGGAATTCTTGGAGGAATTTTCATAGATGCACGAATCTGGTAAAAGCTAAAGGAAAAGACAGTGATTTGCAACACCAGCAGTACAGTATATCTCATTTACCATACACAGAACCATACAATCACAAAGGCAAGAATGGAGAGTGGGAAGGAGGAACAGGGCACAGAAGTCTACGATGCTTAAAACTGTCTTATTTTGACTCTTCATCCTGTTGGGTTTTTTCATCATTAACCAGAGCAGCAGCCAAATACATCAACAAAAGAAGGAAGCCTCAACACAGAACACAGAGCTAGTCTTCCACACTCCACAGCGTTAGGGCAAATATTTACAGAGATACATGGTAAAGTACAGTGGAGAACTGATATGAATGGAAACTCAGGATTGACAGCTACACTCAGAAGGATCTACCATGTAGCACATCTACTGGACTGCTACAGCCAGTTCTGCTGCTGAAGGAGCTATTTGTGAAACTGCAACACATCCCACCCTCTGCCCCCCTAGAAAACACACTGCTTATCAGACACTCTCTGCATTGCTTGTGGCCACCAGATATTAAAAAGTGCAAATAAACAGTCACTTTAAGCAAAATATGACAATACTTGCAGTGTTAAGAAATAGCATTATTGCCTTTATGCTATCAAAGCCAGGAACTTCAGGCTTAAAGCCTAAAATAAAAGAAACAAACAACCCACAAGTCTTTTTTTTCTCTATCTCTGCTCCCATCTTTTAATAGTTTTTAATCCTATTCAACTCCATACTCTTTCCAACTTTGATTTTCATCTACGAAAACCCTAACTGTCACCCATACTGATTTTATGGAACTCTTCATATGACACAAGCGCTCATAAATACACTTAGATGACAGGTTCTCTCCATCTCACCCATCTCAGATAATTTATTTTTGTTTGAAGGGTGAGCTTCAGCTCCTCAGCGAGCTGATGTGACCTACCACATCACCTCTCAAACACTAACACCAAAGAAAGGGAGGGAGTAAGAACATTCACAAGTAGAGAGCAGGAAGACAAAAATGTCATTTTAGGCAGAAAATATGGTCTTAAATGCCCTTCCAAGTACACGATTTACCCTTTGTATTCCACTCACAGTGTATACCAGCTCATTTTCATAGTCCCCACCATCCAAATCCAAACTACTCTAATCTATTGTGTTGTTCTGATTTTGGTTTCTAACACTTGTAACTAAAGCTGACCATTCAGGACTTTGCCAGCAACTGATGCAACTGTGTCCTAGTGTCGTGGGTTAGGCCACTCTGGCAACCAAACCCCCCCACAGTCATTCATTCACTCATCCTCCCTCAGCCCCACGGATGAGGAAGAGAATTAAAGCATAAACGGGAAACCCATGGGTTGAGATAAGAACAATTTAATACAGATGATTTAATACACAGTGTTGATGCTCACCACCCCCTCTTATGTGAAGCCCGTCTCGTCCCGAAGCTGCAATCCCAGACAAACGAAAGGCCCCGAAATAGAGAGGGGGAGAGAGAGAGACAGATAGTACTCCGAGAGTGGGAGTACTGGAAGAGAGAGGGAAAAAAGGCAATAGAGCAAAAGCGCAGAAGCGCAAAAGACCAAAAGCGGCAAAAGAGCCAAAGCGCAAAAGCCCTTCTTCCCGGCAGTCCGTCACTTCTATACTGGGCATGACGCTGCATGATATGGAATACTAATTGGCCAGTTTGGCCCTCAATCTTAAGTTCCACCACAAATCACAAGGGGAATCGTGGCCCCCTTGTCCCGGCTATGCTCCCCCCTTATCCCGCCGTGCTCCTGCACTCCGGCACACTGAAAAGTCCTTGGAGTCTCACGTCCAACCACAAACACCAGCTTGCTATCAGCATTCTTCTCAGAGCGAGCCTCTGAGTAAAACCAAAACACGGAGCTCTTCTAGCTGCTAAAAAGAAGGGCTAACTCTGTCCCAGCTAAAACCAGGACACCTAGCCTGACAATCAATGAATAAAAAAAATTCTTAGTTTAATCCTTTCACAAAATTAAAAAGTCAACTTTAGTCTGGTCAAAACTGTATGTCAAAGAATGCTTTATAACAGAAGATACTTACTGAATGAGTGATATTGCTAGAGATAAGAGATAACAGTAAAATGATTCCTACCTGTCAAAAAACAACTGAAACTTAACCTATTACAAACCAATAATTATATATTTTGTTTTTAGAAATCCACAGGTCAAACACGATTCCATATACACTTAATAGGATTAAAAGAAAAAACAACAAACAAACCTAACATTAAACTTTCACTGTTGTCTTCTCCAAGAGCGCAAGTAACTGAGAAGATTAAGAGAGACCTCTTAACATTAATCCAGGAGGATGCAATCTAGTACACTGAGGTACTTCTTTCCTTTGGGTCAGATGTGACTGCCATCATTCCACCAGTTGCTCGCTTCATCTGTACTGAGGACACATTTTAATGTGTAATAGCCTCAGCAAGGAGATACTTTCCACTAGCCCCAGTTCTACACTGCCATTTTATGAATCCACAGTAGACATTTATCAAGAGCCTGACACCCTACCGCTACAAGCTGCATCCTCCCATGGTCCAAATAACTCGCGTGTGAAGGCGGACCATAGTGCTTGCTACTTCAGGTACTAAGAAAGGAATGCAGAATTGTTGGTATGGTTTATATTAAATATTATGTCTCCGTAGTCCAGACACATGCCAGGTATTTTACTTCATCTCACCCTAACCGCCTACCAAACTGAGTCCTTTTTTTTAAATTTAAAATGTGGAAAATCTGCATCATTCTTAGCTCATGTTTAGAACCACATGACGGCTCTACAAAGCATAAATTCAACTAAGGCTTAACAACTTTACTAAATGTAGACAGATTAATGAATTAGGATTATAACAAGGTAAAATGAAAAGCAAAGGCAAAACAAAAACTGAGCATTGAATAGAAAAAAGGTGCAATGTGAGGTTCCTATTACTTAATGCAATGAGACTCGTTTCCCCTGAAGATGCTGTTAAGTGACTATTTACAATCTGGGCCTCAAAGAAAGCAATCAATAGTATTGTTCGTGCTTAGAATGCAATTTGTGAAACAAAGAGGCTGTTAGGACTTCCTTCCTCTTCCTATTATTACTGCTAGCAATTAATCAAAGGCAGAAGATTCTACCCTTTAACCCATAAACACTTTACCTGTCTGATGTATTTTAATTCCAGCTAATGCGAAAACACAGGTGTATTGTTTGCTTGTTTGAGACAGGTGCCTTTGATTTTCAGCAGATTTATACTTCAAGCAGTTTATAACATAAAACATTCACCTGTTAATCTCAATAATAAAATCCTATAGGAGTTCAGCTCAGGGCAAATATGTAAACATCAATTTAAAATCTTGTGCCTAGATCTTTGAAACAATTACTTAACTGCATCAAGATATTTAAGCAAAAAAACCAAACCTCCTACACAGTATTTACACAATTTATTCACTGCCACTTTTCTTTAAATGCCATATACATTAAGGATCTATCTGCAAATTAAGAGCTATGATACTGAAACAGGGTACTTTATTCACAAAGGAATTACATTTGTAATACGTAAAATAAGGAAATGCTTTCCAAAGTTAAGATATACATTCCTCATTTGATAGCAAATTTTAAAAGAAATTTCAAACAAAATCAAGTCTTGTCACTCTCTTCCCCTCAAGCTCTGCCTTCCATCTCTGATTCAAATCATTAATCAATTTGTGTTGCAATGCTTCTTTTTCTATCTAAAAAAAAAAATAAAACCAAGTCACTGTCAACTATTTCCCAGCTGTACCATAAACATGTTTAGTTCTCATACACGCAACAACTGACCCATAAACCTGATCTATTCCATTATAACTGCTCGGGCCTCCACGTAGCAATTCAGTACCAAAGACTTGCTACTCATAGAATCACAGAATGGATTGGGTTGGAAGGGACCTCAAAGATCATCTAGTTCCAAGCCCCCTGCCATGGGCAGGGACACCCTCCAACTACACCAGGTTGCTCAACACCTCATCCAACTGGCCTTTGACACTTCCAGGGATGGGGTATCCACAACTTCTCTGGGCAACCTGTTCCACTGCCTCACCATCCTCAATGTAAAAAATTTCTTCTTTACATCTAATCTAAATCTACCCTCTTTCAGTTTAAATCCATTGCCCCTTGTCCTATCACTACATGCCCTTGTAAAAATTCCCTCCTCAGCTTTCCTGTAGGCCCCCTTTATGTACAGGAAGGCTGCTATAAGATGACCCAGGAGCCTTCTCTTCTCCAAGCTGAACAGCCCCAACTCTCTCAGCCTGTCTTCAGAGGAGAAGTGCTCCAGCCCTCAGATCATCTTTGTGGCCCTCCCCTGGACTCACTCCAGCAGCTCCATGTCCTTCTTGTGTTGAGGACTCCAGAGCTGAATGCAGTATTCCAGGTGGGGTCTCATAAGAGCAGAGTAGAGGGGCAGAACCACCTCCCTTTACCTTTACTTACCTTGGCCACAGACATAAGGTTGAGGATGAACACCAGGTCTCTTGCTCTGGTTGCACTGCTTAAAAGCTTTTTCCTGAAACAGTTCCACATCCATCCCTCAAAAGGTACCTCTGCATTTGCTTCACAATGTGCGAGTTAGTCTAAATATCTGAGATGTTTACTGAGACAGCATACACAAGCAAAGCCAAAGTCATCAATGGAGAGCTTGTAAGATTTCTGCCAAGCCCAATCTATGCAGTCTTTCTTCACTAAATAAATGTGTGTACTTGCTGACGTCCATTTATCTCATTTGGTCCTCAGTATAATCATACACAAATCCATAACCACACTATTAAAAGCTTCAAGGATAACTGGAGCTTAGTGTCCTCACTACAGATGTTGTAAGAAAAGGTCTTCTGAAAAAGGTAGTTAGAATTGCTGCTCTCCTGTAGGCAGAGGAGACCTCTGCTGTCCATCCTGTATGAAAGATTAAATTGTTTCCATCCAGCTGCATTAAAATCTTGAAGACTCAAAATCTGACATGCGCCAGAAAATGCTTTCCTACACAAGAAAATTGACAGGTTTCTTTTTTCACTGAGATCATCATTTAGATGGGCATAAATAAGTTTTTTCGTCATATTTGTTGAAAAGCATAATTTATAATCTGAGCAAGAAGTAGATTTAGCAATAACCAGAATGTATCTTGCTACCAACAAAAAAGGAAATGTAGGAAGTAATGGTTATTCGACTTTTTAATGCTCTCACAAGGAACCACAGGCAGTAATGTGTGCAAATGCAGTCATAAAGGACAATTATTATTACAAAAATAAATAATCTCATGCATTAAAAAAGTGTATGTTCTTTTACAGAGATAGCAGCACAAGCATTCACTTGAAAAACCACTTACTTTGCCAGCTGAAGTACGTTCCAAGGGAAACGTACGTTCTGAAAAAGCTTCACAATACAATTCATCATCCAGGTGAAACTTTTTTGCAGTTCCTCTCGCCAGGCAGAGGAAAGGCAGAAGTGTGCACGGCAGAGTCCAACCTTTCCTCTTCTGTGAATCCCAGTTCGCCTACTGCACACTTAAATGCGCTCAGTCGCATTAACAAGAGCAAGGATTGAATGTCGTGGACTGCAAATTCCGTGTGCACACTGGGTCACCTGCAGGGCAGCTTCCAAATTTATCAGTTCACCAAATGAAGGAACAGCTGTAACACTGCATACGCAAAACCTCAGGAAAGATCTTGGGATCTACCGAATGCCAGGTCCTGTTGAAAACACACTCTCCACTGCAGACCACCACTAGATCTTCTCTCCTCCTTTTTCCAAGGTGACAGAGCAGTGGCTCAGGCAAGCACACTTCATTTGGCACACAGGGAAACAGAGCTGGAGATGCAGCATGCTTTGTGAATACGGAATATGGCACGGAAATGAAGAACCGTGAGGAAAATGGGCAGAAGAGCGAGTCTCCTGAGGAACAGGTGGCTCTGGAGGCAGAGACGCTACTGTAATGGCTGAGTCAGACTGACCCTGGCAGACGCGTCTTCTACAGATCACACCTCTTCCCACAGAAGCAAACCTGCACCAACAGAAACTCCTGCTGCGGTGAGAGGCTGAGTCAGCAAAATACCAAAAGAATCAAATGACGAGAGAGAAGGTTCTTTTATTTCTGTTCAACTTCCCTCTGTCCTACAAGCTAAGCCCTTTGCTACTGCAGAGACCCTATATTACTACTTCTTTCATGAATTTATAAAAATTCATCTTAAAAGCAGTAAAGATATTCAGCATGTCATGCAATCAGTCACAAGCCTGTACCAACAAATGCCAGCATACATGCACTTTTCAAAACAATCTGAGCACGCTTCAGATGTTTAAAAGCATTTCAAATGATCCTGGAACACAAATATTCATTTTAAATATTACCACAAATTCATCAGAATTATTTGGTAACCTCATAGGTGTTCTGCAAAAAGGAAATCCAGGCAAAGGCACAAAAATAAAGGGCAAAGAGGAAGATGAGGATTTGAGTAAAGTAAGGTGTAAGGGAACAGAAATAAGAAATATAAAAAGACACAGAATAAAGCCCAGGCAACGAAATGCTGATTCTCAAAGTGAAAAATGTAAACAGAGAATCGGTTAGATTTGTTCCTTAATTTTCGCCACCAAGAGAAACACACAGTCCTCTATAAAAATTTAATCCTACCAAACCCACCTGGGGCCCACAGACTACCAAATGGCCACCGAACTAATTACATGGCTTACCTAGAGAAGGAATTATTTAATACAGGTATAGAACACACACAAATATTTTTATCTTGCAATCACTTTGTAGTAAGTACTTCTAATACGGACCAATATGACATTACACTCTTCTGTAATTGTGAGGTTTGTCTCATTTAAAAAATTCTAATTCAGATACTTGAGCAGCAGGAAAATTATTATGCCCAAAAGACTTTGTTTAAAATCTTTTATCGATCCCTTCTATGAAAAACCCAGCTATTTCCCAGCTGGCTAAGATATTTTTATTACGATAAATAATGCAAAAGGTAAACTTACAGGAACAGATAAAAGGTTCCCATTTATTTGAAAGCAAGTTTCTTTCAAGGGAATTTTTGTTTAGAAGTACCTCACATGTCTCGGCACTCTACTTCTCACAATTAAAGATACATACAAACAAAACAGTTATTAAACCAAAAGTTTGATGAGAATTATTTAGGAGATTAATACCTCAAATAAGTCACAGCAGCTTGTTATGAAACAGGATTAAGTACATAAGACAGGAGAGAGAGGAAAGTAAATGCAGCTGGGGATTTTGCCTTATTACAAAAGCCTTTCCTCTGTGTTCTTACCACAGGCACACTCAGGCAGAATTCCTGCAGTAGTTATGAACGTTTATTTAAAAACTTGAAAGGGAATACTCTCAAATAAGTACTGCTTTTTCAAAGAGCCATAAAAACATACAATATTAGATTAGCTCTTATTTAATCAAATAAATCTTAACTTCTATTAGGCTATAATTTCAGTTCTCTTATATCCTGTTATTACTGAAGGTAATGAGAAAGAAACCATACTAAATCACCTTGCATCTTTAAATTGTAACAGCTCTGTGAAGCTCATCTTCAGGGTTAATGATTTCCCATATTCCCTTAAGTGACAACTTTCTAACTCTATCCAGCTGGAAGGTATTTTTCATTTGACTTTTTGATTCAGGATACTAGCCCCGCAAATGATGTATTGCAAGTGAGTGGCTTGAACATTCCCATTTTCTGGGGATGCAGAGTTTTCCCGGTAACCACGGTCACAATTTTTCAAAGTTCCACCCCTTGCAAACAGGCAGCAGTTTTTACTCAGACACAAAACAACATGTTAACTTCGAAATCAAAGTTTAGCAAACACAACAGATGGCAGATGAGAAGACAAGTCTGACAACTCATTTTCTGGCATTTACTGGTCTTTCAAATTTTTTACGTTTTGCAGCTGTGCAATTCTGTTCCTCTCATCTGTCAGTAATCAAGCACAGAACTCTTACAATTCGCTTTGCAGCTTATTTTCATGAAAGGCAATCTTTGTTTTAATAGCAAACTCATCATACAGAGGTGGAAATTCAGGTACCACAAAGAAAACTGCTGCAAAAAAATCACAACAAAAAAGCCCATGGGAACTGTTGTGTCTTACGTCGTGTCTTAAGGCACATGGAAATATAAGGAGGTGATTGGTGACAGCCAACATGGCTTCACTAAGGGCAAATCCTGCCTGACTAATGTGGTGGCCTTCTATGATGAGGTTACAGCACTGATGGATTGGGGAAGAGCAAGTGACATCGTCTACCTGGACTTATCCAAAGCATTTGATACTGTCCCACACGACATCCTTGTCTCTAAACTGGAGAGACATGGTTTTGATGCATGGACCACTGGGTGGATAAGGAATTGGCTGGATGATCACACTCAAAGAGCTGTCGTCAACGGTTCAATGTCCAAGTGGAGGCCAGTGACAAGTGGTGATCCTCAGTGGGGCCGCTGCTATTTAACATCTTTGTTGGCGACGTGGAGAGTGGGATCGAGTGCACCCTCAGCAAGTTTGCAGATGACACCAAGTTGTGTGGTGTTGTGGACACGCTGGAGGGAAGGGATGCCATCCAGAAGGACCTTCACAGGCTCGACAGGTGGGCCTGTGAGAACCTCATGAAGTTCAACAAGGCCAAGTGCAAGGTCCTGCACGTGGATCAGGGCAATCCCAAGCACAAGTACAGGCTGGGCAGAGAATGGATTGAGAGCAGCCCAGAGGAAAAAGACTTGGGAGTGCTGGTGGATGAGAAGCTCAACATGAGCCGGCAATGTGTGCTGGCAGCCCAGAAAGCTGACTGTATCCTGGGCTGCATCAAAAGAAGCGTGGCCAGCAGGTCGAGGGAGGTGATTCTGCCCCTCTACTCTGCTCTCGTGAGACCCCACCCGGAATACTGCGTTCAGCTCTGGAGTCCCCAACACAAGAAGGACATGGAGCTGCCGGAACGAGTCCAGAGGAGGGCCACGAAGACGATCCGAGGGCTGGAGCACCTCTGCTATGAAGACAGGCTGAGAGAGTTGGGGCTGGTCAGCTTGGAGAAGAGAAGGCTCCAGGGTGATCTTATTGCAGCCTTCCAGTACTTAAAGGGGGCCTACAGGAAAGCTGGAGAGGGACTTTTTACAAGGGCATGGAGTGACAGGACAAGGGGCAATGGCTTTAAACTGAAAGAGGGGAGATTTAGATTAGATATAAGGAAGAAATTTTTCACTCTGAGGGTGGTGAGGCACTGGAACAGATTGCCCAGAGAAGTTGTGGATACCCCATCCCTGGAAGTGTTCAAGGCCAGGTTGGATGAGGTGTTGAGCAACCTGGTGTAGTGGAGGGTGTCCCTGCCCATGGCAGGGAGCTTGGAACTAGATCATCTTTGAGGTCCCTTCCAACCCTAACCATTCTATGATTCTATGTAAGATACATCAAATAAAGGTCATTACCATTACCAACATATTCATCTTTTCTCCTGTAGAAGGCTACTTCATTCAAGGAAGTCCCATTAGCTTCTCTAGTTCAATTATTTAAATTGAATCACTATAGTTTCAAATATAACATACTGCTCTGAGATGTTATGAGGACATTAAGAAAGAAAAATAGTCTTTCAGAATCAGAAGCATCTATCTTTTCTCCTTCAAGTAAGGCGCAGTTTGATGATTGATTTCAGTCACTTAAGACACTGCTGCCATCAGTAGGAGCAACTTGCATTTCAAAACCTCTTTATATCTTTTTGCCCCTCCTCAAACAAATTTTGATGTTCTAGCAACTGTAAGGGAAATCAGATCAACAGGCTCATCCCACCTGGAAAAGGAAAAAAAGAGTCCAGTAGGGGCTATTACAGAAGACAGAACCACACAGCCAGGAGAAAGTGGGATTGCTCCCTTCAGTGACATGACATGGGGTCAGGTCAGGTTGAGCTACTGGTGGGACTCCACACTCGGATATAATGTGAAATTGTACTGCCACTTCCTGTAAATTATTTATTTCTTCAATTTCAAGAATCTCAACTCTAAAAGGATTTAGAGAAGCAGATCTGCTCACTGTGTACCGTACTTACGCATTCATTATTAACATAATTCTTCAGGAATAATCTCAGAGAGTATTACCAGAACAATACTAGAAGCAAGTTATGAAAAGTTAGCAGCAGCAGTCAAGATCTGTTTCTCTGAATTCCAAAATTCACATTCTTTTTAAGATGATCCTAAAAGCTCATGAATGTCACAGACTAAGGTGAGCATTCAAGATTTGAAAGCAAGAGATTCCCAAACACTCCACTTCTTACCCCTTCACGAAAATGATAAAGTTGCTGCTCTTGGATATAGTTTCTATTTTTGCCACAATAGAGCCACCTTCTAAAGCAAAAATATCTTTGGTCTCTTAACACCTACTCGCCATCTAGTAAACAGCAGCAAATATACCCTTAGAAGAACAAAGTTAAAAATCCAAACTCACAAGAGTTAACCTTCTGACACCAGCTTAAATAAACTAAACAAACTACATGAGCAGAAACAGACTAAGTATCCAAACCCCATTTTCTCCTGCCAGGTTCCACAAGCTGGATACCCCGAAGGCATACAATGCCCACTGAACCTTTTCAACAAGTCTAAAAAATTAAACAAGCAAACAAAAAAAAATGTTTTTAGAAATTCTACAATTTGTCAAAGGCTTTTATTTTGAGAAAACTGTAACGAGCATCGCAGAAAACCTCCGATGGTATCCAAAATAACTCGCAATAAATTGTATGTAGGAATGCATTCAGGAAAGGTAGGAAAGAAAGATTGCTGAAGGAAAGGCATGCAAAAAGACTACGAGATGAAAACTGAGAAGGGCAGAATGGGGAAAAGGGAAAAATGCATAGAAGAAGCACTAAGCGCAGTAATAGGATTGAAGCGCAGAGATGATCAATGAGGCGATACTATGATTTACTGTATACGTACACTGAAGAGCCTCAACCTTTCCATGCGCATGCGTATCTGAATCCTTGTGTTCCCCTTATGAGGTTGACCCCCTTCGCTACTGCTCCCTGGAAACTGGGATCTGCAAAACCCACTGAAGAAGAATCAAAGTTGTCCTTGGGGAGTTGGAACCTGGGGATCTCTCGTTGTCTGCAAACTCATCTCTCTATCATCTCCTTCCTCCTTTCAGAGCTGACCTACAGAAAGGGATTTGACATTCTGGGGGTGATTAGGGCCAGAAGTATCAGGAGCAGGTCCCTCTGTACTCTACAGTTGTCTGAGCCCATCTCTTTGTTGCTCATGCAAGCTGGCATCTGGGAAATCCTGCCTCTCCTCATAATAAGGAAACACTAAGAACAATGTCTTGAAAATGAGACTATGCTTTTACAATATAAGAATTTTTGCAAGAAATCAAGCTTAAGGAGTTCTGTTTTCCTGTTTTCCTCTGCCCTGTTCTCCCAGACACTCACTCTTGCCCCTCTGCTGCAATATATTGCCCCTCCCAATTACACCAATGCAATTCTTGCAAAGCAATGCTGCAGACTGGACCAATGCAGCAGCTCAGCTTACAGCAGGCCACTACAGCAGCTCAGCCAGGACGACCGACAGGGCAGCGCGCTGCGGTGGCAGGAAGCAGCCAGCAGCAAGAAAGGCGGAAACTGTGCAAACTGGCATTGCCAGGCAAGCTCTGATTCTCTACATGGGAGCTTAGGGAAATTAGAACTGACATACCTGATGTCTGTCATAACTCTGTATCCTACGGGCAGGGATGCCAACTGAGATTAATGCAGAAGTTCAAACAGAGGTTTTGTTTCAAAACATACTAATCTCTGGGCTGTTATTGCTCAACAGATCATACTGACAAAGCAGCCTCTCCTGTTCAAGACATGCCTTCCTAACACAGAGGTTGGAACTTTTACTGACATTTCTCTCAGGATGCAGTCCAGCATCACACTTAAACCAACCCAAAAGCTAGTTAGTGACAGAAGCAGGGACCCTATTCCTCTTGTGTATTTTACACTCCCCCTTCACCAGCACTGACAGAATATCTGATCCCGATGTGGGTCAGCGAGATAAACTGGCAAAACCGGAATCATATTCTATGTTTTTTTATTTTTCTGCTGGCTTACCATTTTGAGTTGACCAATCATAGGGTACAAGAGCATTACTGCAGGCACACAGGAAGCACCAGAAGCAGGACCACCCTGTTCAGGCCGCTGCTATCCAACAGATCTCCCTACCCCTTAAGATCTACACCGTTAGCCCAGTGTTCTTGCCAGCTTAACCCATTCTCTGACTACACTGCTGCCAACAGCAAGCCCATTTGATTGGCGACAGAACTCCACGACTGCAAGAGCAAACAAAACAGGAGAAGACCATGCATATCACGCCTTTTGGCAGATACATGCAGTTGTACTGGCTCAAGCCAACTACAGATCCATAGGTGCAAACACTTTCACAACAGATTCAAGTTCATGGTGCTAACAGTGAGCCATGCTGGGAGCAATTTCTCACCCTCTCCCTCCACCAAAACCAGTGCTCAGGCAGTTATACAACCATCCATATCAAAGAAACCGGCACGGGTGAAAAATACACCTTTTATTACCCCCCCAGTCTGACCACCTCCAATAGCCTGGAAGCTACTTCTTGCATTAAAAACAGATGAAAATACATAATGAGTAGCAGCAGAGGTCTTGATCATTTAGTTTATGGTATTCATCATCTTTTTGGAGAAATGAAACGTTTTTAGAGTAATTTTAAAACTTTGCAAATAAACAAATGAAGTTATTCATTAATAAGCATGACATGATGTTCCAGTATAGAGTGTCTCTAAGTCTTTGGAGGTGTCTCAAGTCTCTTCACCCACGGAAAACATGAATCAGAATGTGGGAAAGGAAGAACAAGTGGAGGGGGATGAAGTAAGGTGAAAAAAAAATAAATCTGAGAAGTTACTTTATACGGAGTACAGTAACTGCAGGTTTAAGGAGTGAAAGAGGAAGACATTTTGCAGAGAGCACCTGGTTGAAGCGGAGGCAAGTCTGAGTTTGGTGGTGAGACTGAGCCTGGTTCCATATTCAGATAAAGCAGTATGCTCTCTGAAGTATGTGATGATCCAGTAAACTGTTGGCTGTGATTACAGATATAGGTATACATAAAGATATGATTAGATGTATAGGCAGCAGAAGAGACAGAAAAATACACCATGCCAGGAACTTCTGTCATATCATGAGACAGTCAAGACTCTGGAACACAGAATGACCACCTTTCTCCCACCCTTCAGATAGCTATGGCGGGCAAACTAACTTAAAAAACTAATATTATCATCTTTCTGCTGTAACTATTATCTGTATTAACCAAGCACAAATAACTAGGGCAGAACACTTAAGAATGAGAGATTTTTCTCTGTTTTTTTACTACCACCACCCAGGGACAGGTCTGAATAGTAAGCCTATGCAGAAGCTACATGCTTCTGCACAGAAGAGTGCTAACCTGTGAAAGAGTTTCAAAATTAGCAATTTTAATGACTAAACATGTATTTAATGCAAAGTTAAAACTGCTACTGCTGTCACATGCCGTGCCAGAATACTGAACTCAGTAAAACCAGATTTAGAAAGAGAAGGTACATACTCAAGAAATCATTATTCTCATGTCTTCAACTAACATCTACTCCCATTCTACCTTCATACTACACAGAGAAGTTAGCAGTATTGTTCTACAGATTAAAAAAAACAGGCCTTCTCCAGAGAGAATCCTTTTATACTCAATACTGTCTTACACTGTCATTTACTCCCTCACTAAACTAAAGTCACTGATCATGTTTCTGCTGACAGACTTCATGGCAAAGTATGCTAATACACAATCTTTACTTTGCAAGGTGAAATGGTACCTGGTCTTACATACATGAGACACATCTATCTTCATTTGCATAGAGAAAGCAGGAATTACATAGACCCCCTCCAAATACAGTCCTCAAAGGAGGACAAACTACATAAGCCGTATCACAATTACTTATAACCTTGCTGTCATACAAAATAGCTGCATCTATCACAGTGCTGTCAGGCTCCAGCAAGACATTAAGAAGGCATAAGTACATATCTGAGATCTTTAATTTTTTCGTTCTTAAAAACGAAATTTTGCCAATTTCAATGCCTGGAGGTACGGGATGCCATTAGACAGATTTAATTCTGAGTTGACAAAATATTTTCAATCGCAAAATAACAATTTCAATTGCAAAAGTTATTAAGTTTAAAACTCCCAAAAGTATTACATGCATCTAAGAGCTAAAATCTGAACAAAATTCAGGTGATTTGAAATTTGTACCCAATATCTGAGATTTCTAGAACATGAAATGAGTACCCATCAACATTTTACAAAATTTAAGGTATATTTTTTTGAACCAATAGTAGGGGGATGCAGGAAAAAAAATCCCACACCTAAGTTTTTATAAAACATATCTCCAGGACAACGGCAATTACCAATGTCTCTATCAATAACAACTGAAAAAATAAGCACATGTACCATCAACTTTACATGTCAGAATACGTACCTGAAACAGGTAGCTTCAGGCATCTAATTTTGTATGTTGGAGGCTGGTCTTCCAGGAATTAACATACAGAGGAGGGGAGAGGATTCTCTAGGCTTCAGACTAGAAGTCCAATTTACAATGGCTTTAGGTGACTCCTAGACAAGCCTTCCTGTGTGTCTAGAAGGCTCCTAACACAGGCATTGTACTCAGATATCTGGAGACAAGCAGTACAACCTCTCCACATCTTCGGTTCCACTCACATAGCTAAGACAGAGTTTACTTCAAAAGCCTTAATTGCTCAGCTAACTCAAAGGAAGCAGTGCTCAATTTTCCATTCACTTTTCCAACTCCTATTCTTGACAAATACAAGCCTTTTCATTTTAAAAGACAAGATTCTGAAGTACCCTCATATGGTACTTCAAATTGTTAACTGCTCTTTGGGACCAGACCATATCACTGGTCTCTTGGACATCCTGCATCAGAAGGGTTCGAGAGGTATTTGATGATACTAGCTTTTAACTTCTGAAGCAATACCAACTTAAAATATGACTTCCCCACTGCTCATTCCCAGTCTTACCCATTCGTGCCCCAGAGCAAGCAGGACCTGTGTGTGTGTATCCACTGTTGAACTACAATCAGAAACTGATCCACTTTAAGAAGATAGAAATAAAACTAAAAGTATTTGCAGTATTTTTCCTAGACAGACTATTCCCTTAAGTTTACAATCCAGCCCTTCAAATCTTAAACCCGTATTACTGCTATTTGTATTATTGTAAAACCATAAGCTGAAGAACAGAGCTCATTTTGCAACTGTTAGACAAATTTGACAGCTTTCTTCTCCCTTTGTAAAGACTGCATTACATTACGCAAAGATCACAACACAACACTTCAGACGAGCTACATGCCAGAAGACATTTCACAACACTTATTTCCAGAAGGCTATGTCATCCAGAAATGTACTTTGAAAGTAAAAGTATGACTGGGCCATATGAATAAAAAGAAAACCAAAACAGGTAAGCCTGAATGTTCCTTGTCCCTTACAAGTTTGTTATTTGGTCATACGCCAACAGCACAAAACATTAGCAGAGGATACTTCTTTATTTAAGGACAAAACCTTTTCATTTCTGATACAGTGAGGAGAAAGAAAACTGGTCCTACTAAATGTGTACTGTGTACACTTTATTTTCCCATTAATAAATTACAAAGCTTATACAGACAACTCACTGGATCAAGGAAAAAATACAGCTTTTCATATATTGCATTATTTCTCATGAAATTACTGTGTAATCATATTAAGATTCATTAAAATTCATACTCTAATTCAGTGTATTTTCTTTTATGCTACATTACACAATCACACACAGAAGCATAAAATGTCAGTGCTGCTCAGACGCATCAGTAAGTATCTGCATACGGAAAAAAACATAAATCTATGGAAATGAAGAAAACTATAAGATTAAATTTCCAGTAGTGTCTGCAGCTTAAATTCCTTTGATTTCAATGGGTCTTAGGTTCACAAGCAACTTAGTGCTACTGAAATCCTACCGATAACCTAATTTTACATATGATACAACTCTAAAAGTAGTTTTTGTTAGAATCTGCTAAAGCCCCTTCGGTGGAAATTATTTAGTATTCTTCTTGCATCTGTTAATCAGCATTTATAAAGGAAAAAAACTTTTAAAAGTGTGGTAGACTTACATTATGTAAACTCTTGATATGCTTTTGCAAGATTCTTTTAACCAAAACCAAAGCCAAATAAAAGATAACTAAACACACTGAGCACAAAGGTAAGCCTGCAGCTATAATAGAGCTACTTTATTTTACTTGCACTGTTCATAGTCTACTCGTGTTAACAAGAAATTTACACTTAGCTAAAATAACCAAGTTCTGTTTCTGAAACCTACAAGGAAACAGCAGATATTCCACTTCACAAAGAAAACAGCAAAGCACAGACATAGACATATTACTATTGAAAATCATCTAAATCCAGCTTTGGCTAGTTGTGTGTGCGTGCATATTACTGTCAAAATAACAAATTGATTAGTGACAAAGTAAGAATTTAACAATGGGATTGTAAGAACACACAAAGACAGGGAAAACGTAGACTAAAGCTGTTTTCAAAGCAGACCGTGCAGCAATGTGTGCACTACGCTATGCTAGCACCATCACTTAAGTTTCTTTAGCCCATTAGATTTGCCAGTTCACAGGTGAAAAAGCAACACACAGCTCCAGAAAAAAAGAAAATCTCATCTTCTCACAATTTAGGATTACCAAGAAACTTCTCTCCCTACCCCTACAAAAGGCATAACTATTCCAAGTAGAACATAAGGATTCATCATCCCGTGGTGGAACACTGCAAATCAAACTGAGCACTACAAAGTACTTTGGCACTTTCAATAACCAGATATTTGAATTCAGAAATGCTCAATACATTTATATTTCAGTTCAGGATGTTGTCGCATACAAAACACGTATGCAAATGTGAAGGGTAAGCATCCACAGTCCACAGCAGAAAAACGAGTAAGAGACAACTTGCTCTTACATTAGCAATGTCTTCAAAGAACAGCATTGTAAATAGCATTCACAATCATCAGGAGGCAGCAGTAGGAGGTAGAACAGAAAGTATTACAAGCAAACCTCCCAAACTTGAGTTACAATTTCTAAAATTGTCACTGGTGTCCCACAACCTCCCATCTGCAAAAGCTTTTAAACATCAGGAAAAGACAGGTCAAAAATCACATTACCCAGGGCATCACATATTCAAATTGTCTTGATAACTCACCACTAGAAAGAATGCAATGCCCTAAGTACACATAAAAATTTTTCAAGAGAAAAAACATTGTCATCTGTTCTATGGCTGAAACTGATTCTCATTTCAATTATCTGGAACAAGCTTGTTGGCAAAGTATTAAAAGGTCATTCTCATTAATTATTATTATAAGTAGGCAGAATAGGCCTTTCAGTAATAAATCTAATAAATTAACTAGCTAGCTGTTGTGCAAACACAGAAGAGTCCTTATGCTAAAGGACTTGGTGCAATAAGAGACAATACAGGAATGGAAATACGTAGGCACAGTGACACAGACACAGTAATTGTCAGTGTGGCAAAACACAATTTCAGGAAACAGCTTTTGTCCAAAGATACTGGCCGAACAGACAGTGATTACTTCTCCCCATTTCCAGCACAGAAAGTAATATAAAACTGATCATACACATTCAGAAATCCCAGACTCTGGTCAGTGACTCTCATCGCACAGAATCCCTGTATCTCGCATAGTTCTCTCATAGTTCTCAAGTGTATGAGAGTTTTTTTGTTTTTTGGGTTTTTTGTTGTTGTTGTTGTTAGCAAAAATATAAATGTATTGAGCATCTATTCTGCAGATTTTTCAAAGAGGAAAATCAGTGTGGAAAGATGAACATCCTGGTTTGAAAGCTAAGTGGATATACAGCCTGACACCACTGCTAAGCTGCTGGTAGGAGTCAGGCAGCGTAACACAGGAAGGATGGAGGCCTTGTTTTCCAGACGATGCCTGCTGTTACACTCTTGCTATTACAGCTCAGCATACAACTGGCCTTCTCCCACAACACTCTGCTGGCTCATGTTTAACCCGTTTTCCACTAGGACCCCCCAGGTACTTTTTCTGCAAAGAGGCTTTCTAGTCAGTTCACCTCCAGCCTGCACAAGAATATGGGGTTATTCAACCCCATCTGTAGGATCTGCATTTGCCCTTAACTTGAGGATCTTATCAGCCCATTTCTCCAGTAGACCCCTCCACCCCTCCTCCATTCTCCAGGGTGTCTAACCATTCCCTGTAATTTGTTATCATTCAAAGACTTGCTGAGAAGGCACTCTGTCTCATCATCCACGCTGTTAAAACACTCAACAGTAGTGATTCACTATCAATCAGTCATCAGCGGCAAGTTGGACTTTGCACCACTGAGGACAACTCTTTGAGCCCCGTCATCCAATCACTTTTCCAGCCAACTCATTCTTCACTTCTCCGGTCCACATCTCACTGAGACTGTGTTATGTTTCCCTTTGTATTTATAAACGGTGAGCACTACAGAGCACAAATCTAACTGGAGCCTTCAATCTCACAGGTCCCAAACAATTACCTTTCTTTCATTCATTTTGTTACATGACACTCACATATCAATCACTGTTTGGGCAAAAAGTCCCATGATCACATCACACTAGTTTAAAAGGGAAAGTTACGTGAAGCCTTATTTGAATATAGCAGTAGATTAAAATAAACCAACAGAGCTACCTGGAGAAAGTTTGGTTTTAAGCAAGTGGCACAGAGTTGTAAGAAAATATAATGAAATAGCTGTATTAGGTAAGGATACTACTTAACTGTTCTTTAATTATACTACATACTTCTGAGACTTACAACTACAGTGCAACTTTCAGAAGCTAACCACCAGAATCACCACAGACATAGGTACAACCTTTCTTGAACTAGATGAGAGGCAGTGAGCTACAGACACAGACAAGTCTCATGAACAAGTGAAGTGCCTGCTCTGTGTTTCTCTCCTCCGTTTAGAATAATAACAGTTATCTAAAGGCAAAGAAAATAAACAGTCTGCTTTAATGAGTCAGTTAAGAGAGCAGCACGCTCTTAACAGTGAATCCGTTACTGGATCCTTCAGGTAAATTTGATATTGACTGAAATATTATGAGGAATTTTGGCCATGGCTGCACTGCTGATCAGTTTAGATCAGCAGAGGGGTTTTGAGGCACCTACTCCAGTGATCCCCATTTGCTGCCTGCTGGTTCAGTTCACTGAGAGCTTTCCAGGTACATACCCTAGATGTCTCCTGGAGAAAGCCAAACCGCAGGCTCTGATCTACAGATCACAAAATACATTTCAAACCCTGGGGGAAATGAAAGGTCTGAACCAAGTACTGGTACAAACAACTTCAAAATACACTCATAATGCAAAACATCTAGTCCAGAGTACGAGACTAAATCTAGTCTGAAGTAACCCTGGAACCACATAGATACAGGGATGTCAACATTGCTTCTAGTAATTAATTCCTAAAGTACCAAATTAAATGTTAATGTATACAGAGTCATAAGTGCTTCTGGCTATAGTGTCACTTCAGATACAGATGCAAGAAAACATGTACAGTTGGATGCAATAGCTGGCAGATTTCTTCTAATAGTTGTAAACCCAGGAAGAGAAAACAACGGTTTTGATTGGATATTGGGATATGGGTGGGGAATCTAAGATTGATCTCTAAGGTCTCTTCCAGCCAATGCCATTCTATGATTCTATCAATGTGCCACAAATTCAAATGATCAAACTGATTCAGTTTATATTTAGTAGAAGAGACAAAAGACTTACACTTAAAAATACACCACGGTGAACACTTGGGACTGCTAAAGATATTCAAAGCACAGGACAAAGCTGACAAGAAAAACAAACAACTAAAACTGATCAGAAGGAAATTTAGGCTGCATATGATGACAGCTCCACTAATCGAAAGAATGAAAATCCAAAAAGTTTGGATAAAAATCTACTAAGTTTTAAGAAGGAGCTTCATCAGCTTGACGTGCTCACTTGCAATAGCCGACATTTTATTTTACACAAGCCAGAAGGTCATTACACTTCTAACACCATGAGACAGGCATGCTAAGCTGGGTAGGCTTGAATGCACACAATCCCAAACAAACCCAGAATATAATCAATTCTAGACCTGACTGTTGGTGAGAGAAACCATGCTAAACGCAGCAGTGGCTCAAAAGTAGGAGACTAGCAATGAAACCAAAAGACTTCCTTTTCTGCTGATTCAATCCATCATCCAAGAGCTTCTCTGGCAATGAAAATACTATATTCTGTCTCCAATAAATATGAAAACAGGTCCCTAGGAAAATGCTAGAACTTATCCAAATTGACAGAAATTATTGCAACAGTCACATTACTCAGTTCTTCCAATTATTCTGGAAGCTCCCTCTCCTTCTCGACATTGCTTTCTAAGGGAACATGTCCAGAGTTAAAGGTTCAGCTTGAAACCAGAGAGGTAGTACCTACTCATGTCACTTCTCATTATGAGCACATTCCACCTCTCTGAACTTGCCCTGTGAATTTTCTGCTTTAAAAAGAGAAAGCTAAAAAGAAATACGTCAAGTAGAGCACTGGTAATCATGCTGCTGTGCCTTGCTTCTCAACTACCTTTCTGAGGAATTATTTGAAGTGTAAGGTTAAGACAACCAAAAGACCTCCCTCTCTTCAGGGTCTTCTCTACTAGAGTTAACATGCTGCCATATTCTACCCTCTCTTGCCCCACTGATTTCAGAGATTAAAAAAAGGCCACAGTTCAACAGATAGTGCTTTTTTGTTGAAGTAATTAGAATATTCTCAGTGTTTTCCCAGACCTCTTAAGCCCTCCTTAATCCTTCTCTTCCAATGAAGGGTGAAATTACAATATTCCCTAAAAACGGCACATAGACAAATTGTGGCATATACTTTGACTGCAAATGGTAGCAAGCATAACAGGTAATCACTTCTGTCAGTACCAGCTTCAGGTCAAACTTAGAGAAAAGCTAGCTTTAATAAAATGTGTAAGAAAACTAACAGTAACATGAAAAAGATAGAGGCTAAGTAGCCAACATATGTTTTATAACACTATTTTATGCCTCTTTCGCCTGAGCTCCTTCCCAATCCTACCTTTTTTTCATATCACTATTTCCCAAAATATCCACCTCAGACGGTTAATACAAGGTGGAGGAAATATATGCATCTCAAAGCAATGAAATTTTCCCATTACTTTACCTTCATCAACACATTCTGTTAAAAAAAAAAAAACAAAACAAAAAACCAAACCACCTTGAACCTACCAAAAATAATACCCGCCTCCCCCATGACCTGCCTTGAATTATGACAAGGTTAAAAACAAGAATGTATTTTCTTATTACTGAAATGTTTCTAAGGAAAGTTATTCTACAATGTTTTGGAAAAAGGAGCTATCATAAATCAACACTGATATATATTGTTCCCTGTATGTAAACACTGACATAGCCTCATCCAGATTTATCTAAAACAAACATCACAGAACTACAACACTGACACATATTTTTACTGTAGTCTGTTACAAGATTGACAGAAGGGCAATGTACAACCACACCAGATGACCAATAATCTTTAATAACTTGAAAATAAACTACAAAGGATTATTTCCTGGGAAAGGGAAAGGAGGACCTTGGAAAGTAATCTAGGGACAATCAGGTAATATCAAATGAAAAGAATATGTAAAAGCCTTCTACAGAGACCAGGTGAAGTAAGAGGAGGTCAGGAGAGTCTAATGAGGCAGTAAGGAGTCTTCTGTAACTGTGGAGGCACAGCACAGTGTGAGGAGGAGAGAAGCTGGAGAAGTTCTCCACTGCCAAACTGATAAACGAGTAAGTTAATTGGGGCAGAAACACTTTGAAAAGATTCAAAAGAAACACCTATTGTATTTGAAACAAAAGAGATTACAGAAATTAAGATATGAAAGGGTAAAGGCATGGATAAGAATATGACCTACCCTCCAAATCTACGGAGCTTCCCTCTTCTCCAATTAGACAAAAAATATTTTATTACAACTTAAGTTTTAGGCCAAATTATTTGAGTATTTAATTTCAATTCCTAGAAAGTATAGGAAAAGCCTTTCCAATAAGGAATAAAAATTTTTCAAATCACTCTAAAAATAGTCAATAATATACAAAGCAACACTACATGACAGTACCCATTAAGGTTTTTCCAACATCAGCCATCGACCACAGTAAAGTCTGGAAGAATGCACTACCTACCCTCTTTGAAACAAATCCACATTGAAGAATTTGTGGAGCTCCACGGAGAATTCTACCATAGCCTGAACTTCACTCATGTTTATGAGGATGAAGAAGTCAAAACTTGTCAGCACCTTAGTTACTGAAAACAAACAGAAAAGAAATTTTTTAGAATGCAAGCTGGGGATAATACCTATCTGGTCCTTAAAAAGGACAACGTTACACACAATTTTGTGAAGCTTCCTTAAATATACAGGCCCTTGGGTAAACAAGAATATAGGATGTACCAAATCCTGCCCACAATAACTTCTATCTTTGTTGTGAAGGAATCAAATGTTATCAGAAAAGTACCACAACACACCATCAGCATAATATAATCCTGGCACTTACTGATACCTCCGTACTGCAGCTCTGCTCTGGTACTTGGCTGCAGAGAGGGAAAAATACTGCCGACAAGGAGAAAAAGAGCATGGTCCGCTTCCAACCCTTGTTCAAGCAGAATGACCACGCAGGCGGCAGTGCCTCAACTCTGACGTGAGGACAGGGACAGCTGAATTACAGTGTGGCCAAGCAGTGCAGGGAAAATCCTTGACCAGGTCACATAGAGCTTTAGAGGGAGAGATTCTAGAGGAAGGCAGGAGTTAAGGAGGGCAACATGCCCATTTTTAGTCAGTCTTTGTTAGTAGTAAAGTGTTAATTCTGTCTTCTTCGAAGTCACAGACTGGCACCTTCCTGCTAATTTGTAACTGCCTGCTGATACTTAAATTAAAATCCTACAGTCTTTACCAACTTCTGGTGTTTTGCCTTCAACAGTATCAACTGGATTAATAAAATAGACTACATTCTCTGCAGACACTTGTCTTTGAAATTCCCAGTTCCTGCAAGCATTGTCTGGTTTGAGGAATAAACAAACAAAAAACCCTAAACCAGACTATCCTTCATGCACATTAGTCCATCTTCTGGGTCTCATGCAGAAGCAATAAACGTAAAGAAACTAGCCTGGCTGGAGCTTGAACGGATTATGGGATTTTTTTTATTTCTAAAATTTTGAACATGCATTTGGGTGTTTCTGAAGGAGTAGGCAGTACTACTGAGACTGAAACAGAGTAGCTGGCAAAAGAAAAGTCATTGCCACAGCAGGTATCCATCACCTGAAAGCAAAGTTACCTTTAGGGGCTACCTCTAGCCTACCAACTATATTATCTTGGCATATGACTCAAGATAAGATTTACCCTTCTGTACTCGCTAGAGGAACCAGAAGGCTTCAAGCACCATAGCACAGGTCTAGATTCTTAACTATAAACAAGAAGTTAATTCTGACCTTGGCTTAACAGCTCATACAAGGACTCTGCATGCACTTTACAAAAACACAGAAACAGCATGTTACTGAAGTAATGGGACAGGGAAAGAGGAGTTTCGCTTCTGAAGCTGAGTTATGACAATATGAAGAACTCAGATCAAGGGCCCTTACTGTAAGATCAAAAATACAGCATCTAGGTGACACAATTAACCCAGCTTGTCTGAAAATCTGTGTTCATTCAAATTTCAATCAAGGGACTTCAACAGATTAATTGAATGATTACAGGCTGAGATCTACAAGCTGAGAGAGTTGGGGCTGTTCAGCCTGGAGAAGAGAAGGCTCCGGGGTGATCTTATTGCAGCCTTCCAGTACCTAAAGGGGCCTACAGGAAAGGTGGAGAGCGACTTTTTACAAGGGCGTGTAGTGATAAGACAAGGGGCAATGGATTTGAACTGAAAGAGGGCAGATTTAGGTTAGATATAAGAAAGAAATTTTTCACTCTGAGGGTGGTGAGGCACTGGAACAGGTTGCCCAGAGAAGTTGTGGATACCCCATCCCTGGAAGTGTTCAAGGCCAGGTTGGATGAGGCTTTGGGCAACCTGGTGTAGTGGAGGGTTTCCCTGCCCATGGCAGGGGGGTTGGAACTAGATGATCTTTAAGGTCCCTTCCAGCCCTAACCATTCTATGATTCTATGATTCCACAAATTTTGCTAGAGCATGCAGCGCTATGACTCACTGATAACCTACAGGGCTTTGCAGCAATTCCCTCTTTCACTGCTTTGTCTATAGCATTGTGTAAGGATGTCCTCAGAGGTCTTTAAAGATAGAATCCAGAAGTTCTGCACTCTAGTTTTCTGGGGTTACTACACTGCATTATCACATGGGCATCACTTACCAAGATGTACACTGCCTCTGCAAATGGAACCTGACATATCACTGAGCAGAGATCCAAAGATCCCAGCCCCACCATGACCTTGGTCACTGGACCCCATGGCATCCTTTGTCTGTTTAAGTCTTTTTGCTTTTTCCTGAGTGTTTTACAGTGGGGTCTCTTTTGAGGCGTTGGACATTTTCATCATGGGTTTTATGCACAGACCACAAGGTTTGTTGCAGTCCTGGTTTCAGCTGGGACAGCCCTCACTCAGCTACCAACGATATTTGGAAAAGTAGCACCCATGCCTTGCTCCAGTATCAACTGCAAAACTAGTAAGAAATACTGAGCCATAATTCACAAAAAGGTGCATCCAGAAAGGAATGCTGCATGCCACCACACGTTCCCGGGATTGCAGTCTATCAGCTGACCTCTGAGGATGCCTTTTTTTTTTGCCAAGCATCAGCTTGTTCCATGTGCACCTTAACCTTGGTGAAGGGGAACATTCACTGCTCTGGGCTGACATAAACCAAATCACTACTTTTCTGTCAAAGTCTTTCATATCAGTGCAAAGGAAAACTGTGTTCTTTGAACTATATAATAGAAAGTGTTATGCAGTGATTAAATATTTTAAAGGAGCAACTCAAAATTGGATGTCGTTAATTTTTGTATGCTAATCATACAAAAGCCAACCAAAAAAAGTCAACCTCATGTAGAAGTATTTATTTGTATAGATTCCATTCAAATTTACGGCTAACCTTCACTGATTAACTCCAATGACCTTGAACGTCCACAACTCATTTTAATACTTAATGAGTTTATTGTTGTATTTTAAAGCATATAATTAGCATTCAGAAACTGAGCTATTGAACTGCACGTTTGTTCTCTCTGCATGTAAGAAGCAGAAGAATCCTTCACTAGGAGCTCTCTCCATATGAGCAACAGAGGTTAATGCAGCATATAAACATGGATCCAATATATAAAAATATTTAGGCACTGAGACTGAACATCTCCAATAGTTAAAATGTCAGTTAAAGCCACTTGAACCTATACTGAGGGCCAAAACTTTTCTTTCTTTCACACTTCTGAGAGTTTATTTATTTTCTTAAGCTGGAAACTCTCCTACACATCCTGGCCAGTCCATGCTGTCCACACATTAGCCCACCACTTTTTTAGTTATCCAAACTAACCTTTTCTGAGGCCCAATACAAAATGGATCACAAGATACTGGATTTTAGAAGACCATCAGACAGAAAAAATGTTTCTTGATTCTGTTTTTTTCTAAATTGATCATTTTAGTGATACTTTACCAGCTGCTGATCAGAGCACCTGGGAGTGCAATGAAGAGACAGATGGAGGTGTACAGAAACCTCCTAAATCAGCTTTGCTCTCAGACAAATGCTTGTGTAACAGTGCCATGAACCTAGCTACTTGTACTGGGAACTGCAAGAGAACTCTAAGAAACAAAACTGCAAAGAACGTCTTACCTCCACTGGTAAATACTCCATTTTAGTATGTTAATTAACCCGTCTTCCAGTTCTTCGCTATTGCTGTCAAAAACATACTGCTTGAACTAAAAAACAAACAAACAAAACAATGTTTTACTAAGAGCAGTATCTCTAGAACTTCTCAGTACTCATGTTCTTCATTCTCTTCTCCTGTGTTCTAATAACAGCCCCTATCGTGTCCTCTCCAACGATCATAGATGTACCGCCTACCAGCATTCTCCAAGCTGCTCTTGGCTCCTGCACTGCAGTTTTTAGTTTTCTGCAAGTGCAGCAGTCTGACACCTGTTTTTCCAAAATAAAGTAAAATAATAAAACTTCTTGCGAAGGCCATGCTCTGGCAAAGCTGACATTGCCATGTTCAGCCAAACTATCCTTGCCTTCAAGGAATTCTAAAATCCTGCTTCCAGAGGACTTCAGGATGCCCCCTCCAGCCGCCCCACAGCCTCCCAGATCTCCAGAGAGACTCTCAGCAGCAACGCAGTGATGAGTAGGTAGGAGGATATTCTGGTCTGAGTCATCAAATACGGCTCATACCCCCACACAGTCCTACATAGCTACCAGAGAGAAGACAATTTAAAAGAATAGGTCAGATTAAATGCTCCTGGTAAATCTCGTGTCCCTTCTCCTCAGGAGACAAAATTCAGGAGACAAGACAGAGAGCCCTAAGACAAAGAATTCACTTTCTTAGTGCAAACGTTACAGGTAGGTCAATGCCACCTAATATTTTGAAACTCTCCTTGAAGCTCCTGCTTGTGCAGACAAGCCGTGAAATTAAACTGGTTCTGCATTAGCTTCAGAAAGAAGAAAACAGAGAAAGTGAACCATAAAAAATACATAATCAGAATTATTAAAAAAAGAAATCACGTGTGCATGTCATGTGTGATATTACATCTTTGATACCATAAATTATCAATAATGTCCCAGTAAAATCCTGGTACATAACACTGCATCAAAACGGCACCGACATTTACTCTGTTTGTTTAACAATGGAATACAGCCTATGTCATACTAGTTCTCGTTTTAAAAGGACTAAGTTCTTTTTTAAAAGAGAGAGAAAACATGCAAAATCCTGAGTAGCTGAAATTAGTTGAGCCTTAGATTTAATATTTTACATTCAGTGGAAGTCAAAAGTAAAAATATAGAATCCTACAAATATAAACACAACAAAATATTTATTTTCCTCCATTTTTTTTTCTAACTGCTCATTTAACACAGTCTTCAGAGAAATTTTTTCTCCTAAATTCCTGTAGGAAATTTGTACACCTCCACCCTTTTTTGCCCATCCTCTTCTCCTTTATGCTCAGAGACCAAGCACCTGCCAACACAAATTCAGCCACCACCAGTCTCTGTGCTGATGACTCACAGGTTTGTCCCCCCACCTGAGAACTGTCTTCAATTCCAATTTTAGCTGTTTCCTGGACACAGCCTTCAGCTGAAACTCAGTGTGGCAAAAACAGAGCTCTTTAACCTGACCCTCATGGCTATTCCTAATCCCTACTTTCTGAGCACGCACAATAGCATAATTGGACTGTAAACCTAGACAGTACTTTTCATTTAGTTTTCTCTGGGTTCTCATAGACTTTGGCAACACTATGCACAAGACCTGCCAAATTTTTCTGCATGTGATTAAAAATATGTCCCATCTATCCATACAGCCAAAATTCATCCAAGCTAACATCCGCTTTTGTTTTAACTACTGTGAGGCTAAAAAAGCATAATACACTGCATGTATTAGTTCAGCATGGTGCTGCAAAGAACCAGCCTGTTATTTTGATCATTTCACCTCTCTCTGCATTCCCTGCAGAGAGCCTGGACTACTGCATCAAGTATAACCCTCTTGTCCTCCTTTGAAATCCTTTCCCAGCTGTGCAGCACCTGGTATCACAGTGTTCTCGTTGAAGACTAGAGCTTCCTAGCTCTACAAATAAACTCTGGTTCTCCATAATTAAAAAGGTGAGGGGATAGAAAATAAATGCTAATTAAATTTTGGATTGCATAATCATCATGTTGTAAAAGAAGGAAACTGTTAAACAAAAAGACCTCCTTAAGCGGAGATATCTAAGATATCGTATTCAATTCACTTTCCCAATTTTAAAAAGGCAACATGACCACCACTGAGAAAATGACAACAGAATAGACTGCATTACATCAGGACTTATTCATTAAATTCTTTTTAAAGCTTCAGAGCTACAAACAATTTTACGAATATAAATAACCACAGTTACTTAAATACAGTTAAACAACAACCTAATTTGATGGGCTCAGGGCAAAATCCAACTATTACAATTTTTTTTCTTTCTTGGTTCTCTAAGCCTGTATTACTTCCCAGACAACCATGACAAGATTTGATTCACTATTTCTAACAGAGCTAATGGAAGGTATCTATGACATTTTAATGGGTTAGATAAACAACAAGCTTAATCAAGTATTAAAATTCAAATTTTTCTACTTTTTGCTTTAAATTTAGCATCAATATCTGGTCTTCTATGCAGCACACTGATAAAAACAACATACTCACTACTTTGAGCTGACAACTTGATTATTCCCACTGAGCATGGAAGTCATTAATGTTGTCTTTATTTCTTTTATTCTCTCCTATTAATAGATCATGTATGTGACACAATAATTCATCTTGAACATTTATCAGGCTTATTCCCTTCTACCCCAGCATTGGTCTTTGTCTGTCTGACAAACGACATGTTATTTCTAAGCTTCCTCATTAAAAAGTTTAACATGAAAAGTTGTGTGAGCAGCAGAGTTAAAAGCTTTCTTTCCTACCGACGTCTCCTCCCTCCACCACAAAAAGCCCCCTACCTTATACAGCCCCTTGACAAGGCAAAAGATCGCACATCCCACAGGTACGATGAAGCTGTAGGCACAGCGACCGGCCAGCTGCTGCGAAACGGACCATGCTAGCCGACTTCTACATTTTTCCTCCAAGTAAGGGCACTAACTTCAGTGTCTTCTCTCTTCAGCTGCCAATTTACACTCAACAAAAACTTGATAATCTCTAAGATTCCTTCTCCTCTTCCACATTAGGCTGAATTGAGCAATGGTTTCAACAGTAATTTGCAAAGAAAGAGGAAACAGAATATGAGGAAACCAAACTGCATGGTTTAGTTGCCTTTTACAAAGACTTTCCCTAAAAAGAAAACCCACATTTAAAAAGTTATGATTAAAAGGGTATGAAATAACTGGCACAAATGTGACTGCCTTTGAGTCAGCACCAGCAAAATGCAGCACTTTGATGAAAAGCAGTAGCAGTTCAGGATATGTACTACCACATTAAGCCACCTCTTTGTCCTGCTTTGGTACCGGCTGAGTGAGAAAACCAAAACAAATACTACTACACTCTCATGCTAACAACCAAGGAGAGCGGACAGCGTAAATCAGCAGTTAAGCTATCCACGCACCATCAAGCTACCTTAACCACAGTGACAAAAATAAAGATAAATAACTAAAGCAGAAGTAATGGATCTCGAAATACATCTGTAAATCAATTAATTACTTCATTTGGCTTAAAGAACAACTTGCATAGCTTAATACATTCACCTTCTCATAATCTCAAGAATTTGTGAAGGATGCACTAGGTAAGAATTAATAAAATAGGAGAGGGAAGCTTACTAAAATAATTTGATTCTGCCCAACTGAATAGGTTCTTCCTAAAATATTAAGGGCCTATTTTAGCGTACTTCAAACATACTTCATTCTCACACAAAGGAAGAAAGTGATATTTCTTTGAATTCCATGTCCCAAGCAATGCCACTAAATGAAAAATAACTCTCATGTGGATTGATGAACCTGACATTAAAATATCTGCAGTGACTGCCATATTTTATTAATCAGAAAAGTGTCCAAAATAATGTTGTTGCAACTTATCTCTCAGCCTAAGCAAACTTACTGTAAAAAAAAAAAAAAGCTTTGATTTCAAGAAAAATGAAAAACAAATCTAACCGTACATGGTCAGTAAGTTCTTTTTAATAGGTGATAATTCCATATTATTGTCCTCTGTAATTAAAACACAGAACAATTTAGAGAGTTGAGTCATTGTTCCAATACCTGCTCTGAGGTCAGGGTTTGACAAGACAGTAAATACAGTTTAGATGTGACAGGCTGATTTTGTATTGGAAGGCTTTATGCCAAATAGTTACTGTCTTTCCTCCCACAGTAGGCATTAAGTCAGCACAAATGATATATTGTGTACTCTTACTAACTTAAGAAATGTGATAGTTTGCCTGCCTGATCAAAGTTACATTAGGAAATAATCTGATAGTAAATCTGATCTGAGATCAGTGGTCACAAAACCACTTCCTTGTTAGTTCCTACACTAATATAATCTGTGGTGATAGTCTGGATGGGCCAACATGGAAAAACAGTGACTCTGCTGGGACTTTCATACAGACATCAGTTATTTTAGAAACACATGAGAGTACTGTATCAAAGCCTATTTTATTTTTCAACACCTAACATTAACAACCTAATGTAAAGTCAGCTGATTTGGGGCTGGCTTTACAGTACAACATCTTTGAAAACATAATCCTTGACTTCACTTTTTTTCCTTGTAGTTTGCCTTCCAGTTTCCTACCATTTTAACAACACAAATCAAGACAAGCCTTATAGCACATAAATTTAGGTTGAAAGTTTGATTCTTAGATTTTTCAATGCAAAAAATGTAAATCTAAAAACTCTAGAAATATAAAACATTGTTTACATTTTCTCATAATTTCTGTCCACTGCCTTTATTCAATACCCACCAGAGAAATGTCGTAGATTCTTGTTTTATTCTTCCTTTGTAATGACGTTCTGACCACAGGTCTTCTAAAACCTTCCCTGCGACTCTTCTTTTACACAAAACATGCATTAATTTTACAGTCAAATCCATACTATTTGAGTACAAAGTGCAATTTAGTTATGGTTGTGCATACAAGCATAAAGTTGAAGGACAATTAAGTGGACTGCCATTGCAAGCAATGACATAACATGGTCATGGGAAAGTATTTCAGAATGTGCATTAAAGCTTTTCAAAAACTTGTTGTAGCAAACAATCACCTACATGTCAGTTTGGTGTAAGACTTGAAGCTCTCACTGCTTGTTATTCTTCATACTGACCAAGTGAGGAAGAGCCACACTTTTCTCTGCAAACTCAGGTAGCACCTCCAGCAACTTATTTCCTGCTCACCTGCAAATCTAAGAGCACTAAATTGATCTAACCTTGTAAGTTTACTTAACTATTACCGAAACCAGTGAGGCACTGGATTTTAACGCTCTGTCCTTGATGTCCCCGACTCTCTACTCTACCATTAAAGCCTAGAGCAAACCAGATCTGACACAACAGCTACTAGCAGCAAAAAAAAATCAACCAAAACCACCCTACCTCCAAAACCCCAAAGCCCCCAAACAAACAAAATACCTCCCAAAATAAAATTTAATCACTCTCTCCTTTCCTTTTTCTGCTTTATAAGAGAAGGGACCCAACACAGTACTTAGAGTACTGTGTGTGCTTTTTGATCAACAAATGCTTAGCAAAAGAAGTTTCTGAAGAAACAAGTGTCAAGTAAAGAAGAAACCGATCGATCAGCAGTGATGGACAACTGTGATGGCAGCTTGAACAAACTGAGCAGAGCTCAGCATATATGCTACAGGAAGAACGGACGTCAGTGAGCACCATAAGAAAATGGGATATTATATATTATCAGCAGCAAGTATTTAGAGGATTTCTGTCTGTTACCCTTGGAGACTTGTCCCCACTCACCCACAAACAGCCATCTCTGCAACAGCGCTGGCAGTGGGGGCAAAAAACCCACCACCACCAAAACAAACCCTTATAGATAGTTTGAAGGTTTGGGTTTTTTTTATTTAAACTGCAACATTTCCCTGAGTTAAATACAGCACGGCTCTGCTAACAGCTGCACTAGCACATCTGAAAAAGTATGCCAATATTAACATCTAACCCTGAAGAAGTGAGCAAAGGCACTGCAAGATTTTAAGTCAACTTGGCCTGGGAAACTACAGGAAGCCTTCCACACCAGCAACAGCTTCAGAAGTTTCTGCCCCAGGTGCTCATCCCCATCTTCACAGCATCGGTACATCGCCCCCGCAACACTGCCAACACAGCACTCGTGGGACAGCATTTTAAAATGAATTAGTTACCATTTTAGAATTATCTATTTTTGCAGGGCTTGATCAGATCACTTCCTTATCCTGTCTCAAAGCACAGCTCCACAAATAGCAGTGCTATCGCGGTGATGGGGAAGGGACGGTGAGCGGCAGCAGGACACTGCGGTTCCTCTGGCTAGCTGTTCCCTCAGCACGCCCGTCTCCTTAAGAAATGGCCTCCACACAGTCAAGCAAAGAGGTTCATGTGGCAGGGCAAGAGCAACCGCCCCTTCTCATGGCCATTCCTGAGGTAAAATATCCACCACTCCTTAATTATATTCACTTCAAAAGCTGAAAGAGGAAGGAGACAGTATTCCTCCTCCCCCTCAGGGAAGGACAGCCCCAGAGCCCAACACCAGCCCAGCCCAACCTCTCCCTTGCTCACCGTGGAGTGTCCCACTCCCTCCTCACAGGCCTTGCGTCCCAGGGAAGCAACCATCCACCTGGGAACCCTCCCTGCCAATCCAGACCAGTGATATTTCCCGAAGGAGGCAATGGAGGCTGGAAAGCTGAGCAGCTTCCAGCAGCTCGTCCCAACAGGCCCAGTAACACACTCTGCTGCTCACAGTTACCAACCGACAGATCTGACGCCAGGGGACAGGAACAGTTTTTGCTGAAAAACGGCTCCTCCATTCCCCGCCACGGAGGAAGAGCGAGACAGGGCCGCCACAGCCCGCTCCACCCTCGCGCCCATCCACAGCTCCACCGGCTGCAACCCTCACAGCACCAGTGCTGCTCCCACCCTCGCTACAGTGCCAAAATAAAAATTACTTTTAATAGATAGACAAATATAACAACCTCACCAAATTCAAGTTTTGCTTTTGTTTATTCTGCAGCTTGAAGGCTTTACGTCCCTCTTACCTCCCCTTCTCCACGTGGCACTTAACTGACAGGACAACACTAACACGTGAGAAGCCGCTAAAAAAAAACCCGACAAACTTAAACCAGCATAGTTCTGTTTCCCAAATGAAACATTCAAAATACAACAAGTCTAATGATCACCTTCAATAGCTTCAACGAGTAGACTTGAAAGGTTACATCAAAACAAAGCGGTAAACTGATTTCTGAATTAGTTTGAACCATCACCGATGCAATTTAAACAATTTTTGACTGCTTTATATGTAACAGCGTTTGTTCACTCTTTTTCTCCTACAATTTACTTGTCATATTTAGTCAGAAATTCTTGTACTAACGTTTCGTGATCATTAAATCCCTCTTGCACTGCTTTCAAATTTGCTGCAACTAGAACAAACAAAAACACCTATTAAATACAACGTAACACATCCAGGGAAAAAAGGTCCAACAACCAGGAACCAAAGTCATCAGAGGTTTTCCCTACCCTGCTAACAGCACAGCCTGTTTTCGAGCAGGCCCTTGTTCCCTCCTGTCCTATCTGAGAAGGACAAATTGGCAGATGACCATACTGATCGGCCATGAAAATTCATCTGTCCATCTAAACTCCACCAGCTTTTACACTTTCCATGAGTCAAAAGGCAGGTACATATCTGTTAGAGCCCCTAGTCACCAACTCAAATTCAAACCAAACATTTGTCACATTACCTGACATTCGAATTCATTTCAGAGCCATACAATGTCATTCCCACAGAAGAATATGCAAAGTAAAATTAGCAGCAGGTAAAACCTGATGGCTCAGAGCTTCTGCCCCAGCACCATGGGCTTTCATTAGGAAAAGGAGTCCAGTCTGACAGAATGACCACAAACTTGGAGACCTAAGTCTTGACTTCCACCTTTAGGTCTGGTATGGACGTCAACCATTATAAGGTTTTTTCTCTACATTGTTTTACACTTAAGGCAGTAAAATGTAAGTTTTCTTATAACTATGCCTCATTGTTTTGGCATTTCAAATGTCCTTAATACCTTGGCACACTTGGATCTGAATTATTTCACTGAGGTGAGTGGTTTAAAGTCAAGAGGTGCGTGAAACCACAGGCCCCAGTATTATCTGATAGCTGGTATAATCTGAGTTTGCCTGGAGAATTCAGAAAATCTTTAATATATATATATGTATTATAGAAAGCAAGATGGGCCACAAATAAATAGACAGTCAAGCAACATATACTGCAGTTTAAAAGAACTAGATATGCAAATATCTCTACTACTAAAAGACAGCAGCACTAATTACACTATTTAGTTGCAATATTTTATATATGGAAATATACAATCATTATGCAGAAAAAATCAAGTGACAAATGAACCGACAGCTGGGAAGAAACTACAGTTTCTTTGAATAATACTTCTTAAACCTGCAGAAGAGCAAATACTACTACATTTCTCTTGTAAGTTTAAATAGAAGATAAAAGATACTGCAAGCCATTCTGGTATGAAAACTTAAAGGGAAATCTTGCTTATTAACTTCAGAAAATCATCTAAAGCATAAAGTGAATTCAGTTAATTTTATAGCTAGAACGCATGGTAAGCTTATCTAGCTTGACATCCTGTACACAACAAGTAATGAATGATCTATGTCATGATCAGTAACAGGGATAGATTCATGAAGTTACAACACGTGAACTAGGCTGTGATTACAGCAAGCAGAGCTAGATCCGAAAACCAAGCCAGTGTATTATTCTAAAATGTCAGAAGCCAAAGGTAAGGCTTCCTGCACAACTGATGAATGCGGCAGATATTTTCTTCTTAATTCTAAGAATTTGGGGGTGTGGTGTGCAAAGGTTTGTGATTTATTTTATAGATGACATTCAGTAAACTATATGCATATATATGTATAATTATATAGTATTAGAGGTACCAAATTCATAACTTTTTACTTGAAAAGTAAAAATGGTAAAAAGTACATGTTTTTCTGATACAAACCATGCAATTCAGAAATAAGGAAATTTTTAATTTACTTTTAGTAAGAAATATCAATAAGAGAGGCTTCATATCTTGTTTTGAACACAATTGCTTTCAAAACGCGAAGTTCAAGATTCTTAGCACTGAAAATGTTCTCAATTCCAAAATCTCTAAAGAAAATCCATTAAAAGACAGCACTGAAATCATCTAGCAAAAAATAGAACTGATGTAATTTCAATCTGCTTTAGCGTTTTCAACTTTTGTTCTGCTTGTAAGTTGAACTCTGCAAGGTTTCATTCCGTTCCTTGTTATCCGCCTGTTCTTTCCAAGAATAGTACTGTCACCGATTTCCTGCTTGAAGTAAACACGAGTCACTCACCTGACATCTCCCTGACCGCAAACTATGGCAAACTTATTTCCTCCCTTTCAGATTTTTTTTCATGTATACTCTTTGTTGTTTACGCTTGTTGCCACAAACGTTCCATGTATTGTTCTCTGAGGAAGACAACTTGTACCACAGACTTCTGCAAATATCAGCAACATCGCATTACTGACATACCAACTGCTTTTGCTAGAAATGAATGCATAAATATTTAACTGCTCTGCTCATACTTCTACAGTGACGTAGCCTTCTATACACAATACTTCATGAGATGTATCCCATGAATGAATGTGATCAAAACGTGCTTAGTAAAATGCTAAAGTAGGCCAAAATCAGCAGATGCTTTACAAACGTAAAAGCACGTGTCTTGCCACGCTGAAAACATACGGTGCATGAACGTCAACAGAATGTAAGGACATACTTTACTGTTTTGCCTAGCTGTGGCAGAAAAACACAGAAAGTAGCATTTATTCAGAAGCATAGTCTAATTGTAGCAAGCTCACAGGGACAAGATAGAGTGGCTTTTGAGTGGATTTAACCAATCAAACCCAGCCTCTCACTCCTGATTTAAGAAAGCAAGATTGTGTCTTGAAGGTTCCTATGTAGGATCCTATATCCTATATATAAAGCATTTGAAGGTTGCATATATAAACAAACTTTCTATCTAAAAAAAAAAAGTTTTAAAAAAATCAATTTTTCCAAGCTTTTTCACTAAAGGGAAAATAAATGTAAGATTACATAATTCATAATTCAAGAACTGTAAGTTATGCTCAGAGTTTATCCAAAAGAGAAATCAAATGTGCTGGTACTTCAGAGCAATACCTACTTTGGCTACACGCTCTATGAGCCAACGGCCTGTCAGAGGTACCTGACATACAACAGCAGACTGGCAAAACAAATATCCATCGTGAACAATTGCTGGTCAATATGCAGATGCTACTCATCTATCCTGTCATGAAAACAACTAAAGTGCTAGTGAGACTGTTTTTTTCCATGGAGAGGAAAATGGGAGGTGGGAAACCTCACACAACAAAAACGCAACTCCTCCACCTTGGTTAATGAGAGGATATATTGTGCCAAGCCCACCCCATAGTCTGTAGGGATTGGGGGCTGAAAAAGAATAAAAGGATTTCAAGAGAGAAGACACAACTCATAAGATGAATCATTTACCTAGCAAGGATGAGAAGCACTGATCTGTATCAATAACAGCTTCAAACACTGAAACAAGGTCAATAGTAACAAGAATTCACCACCAGTTATTACAGTTCTCACACTGGGGTCCATCTTTGCAACCAGTTTAACTTTCACATTTGCTCAGGACAGCATCCAGGCCAAGAGAGAGACACAGGCACCAGTACTCTCAGCATTACATTAATAAACATTTAGGTACCTGCCTCCTAGGTTGGTGTAGACAGCTAGGTTCTCTTCAGAGAAATAAAATAACAGTACAAGAGTCAGAGCTCAGATAGGGCTCCCATATCTTTACCTGCAGTAGTTCAAAACCCTGCCACTCAGTAATCTACTTCCCTCCTCTGCCAGAATTTGCTCTCCTATCTACCTCCACCGCCAGCCAGACGGCTGTGGCACACATCCCATCCTAGTCACTTCCAGCACCCCCAGAGAGACGCTCACACCGAAACATCAGACTGTAACCTGGTGAGAGGTTTTTGACAGAAACATCCCGTCACAGGGTGTTCACAAGGTCTTAAAACCACAACGATCTAGTCCATCAGAACTTGCCAGAGTCTTCCTCAGTGGAGAACAGACTAGCAAAATCAAGAGGAAACACTAGAGAGAGCAAAGAATTTCCATTTTCACATCGCTCCCTGCTTGGGAACTGCATTCACTAATTCTTCTATGTCCGATAAAACGCGACAGACAGTCCTAGAACTGAGCTTCGGAACCCAGGTACTTCCCAGGGAAACATGACAACCACAAAACCAGAGCGCCAGGTAACACTTTCACATCCATCACTGAGGCGTCAGTGGCTTCAGAAGTGATACTGGGGCTCAGTTCTTCTGAAGCCTGAACAGAACCCAAGGTGTTATTTATGAGGCTTTGCTGAACTCAAAACAGAACTAAATTCTACAGAAACGGAATTAAATTGAATCAACAAATGCGTTGGGTTGTTTGGCACATTTTGAAAAATCACAGTTTCGAAGACAGATTTCAGTTGCTGTGTGCGCCTTACTGTTCCTGATTACTATTCATGCCAAACCTCACCCAGGCCAGTCATACTGACTGTCGAGTGAAGATAACAAATCATTTTTATTAATAAAGCAGGTGTTAAGAACAAAACTAATATTTCCATATATTAGCCAACTCTTACCAGTTGTATAGGACTGTATTTCACATAAACAAAATTTAAACCATTCCAAAGAAGGAGCTCGAATTCATGTTCTGTAATTTTTATCGATTACTGAAGGAAAGCTTAAGAATTGACTTATGCTACTTACAGGGGAGAGACAATGAGAGGTGGGAAAAGGAAAATAAATTGGCCCATCCAAGGAAAGCATAGACTTCAGATTTATAGGTGTGTTCTGACATACTCGTACTCAGACACAGCTACTGGAGGAAACAGAGCAAATTGATAATTGTGTGTTTCATTCGTTTAAAGTATTTGCAAAGATACAGCCGAAGCACGTATTACTGTTCAACTCCTACAAAGCAGTATTTTCAGTTTTAAGGGGGGAAAAAAATTGTTGAACAGAGTAATAAAAACTGTGCCAAAGTATTTAATTTGCTCCTCCACAAACCCAGAATTCCTTCATCCTGAAAAAGCCGTAACGTTCCAGCAAAACACAGCTTTACTGAATCAGGTTTGGACTGTGGCAGTTATCCTTCAGTAAGCGCCAAGCAATTTTTTTTCTTCAAAATCAAAACACTAAGTAAGATATTTCATGGATGAAAACGTAATACATCCCTTTCCTGAGTAATAAGGATCACACCAGTAGCATTACTGACTTCTTTTCGGTCCAGCAAACTAAGAAGCGGTGCATGTGGATTTTAGCTCAGGCTTTGCCCAGGTACAAGACAACACCAAGCTAGCTGACTGAATTCCTCAGAAAACGAAGCAAAACCCAGTAAAACAAAACAGACACTTATGCCCACTTACTCGATAAAACGCAAGACTTCAAACAGAAGTTTGTTTACCTTTCAAACAGAAAAATCCACTGCAACCAGCAGAAAGGGGAACTGGGCTTAAACACTTGAGCATGGATGCCTCTTTAGTTGTAACAGCAACATGACCACAAATCCCCTCAATTAGAATTTTTTACAATCCGTTATGCTATGCAATTTCCCTTCACAGTGGCACGTCTGCAACATCTAATCATGAAATAAAGCCTTCAAATAAGTTCTACTGAAAAATTTGCTTAAAATAATACGAGACGGAAAGGAAAGATTATTTCCACAAGAGCGCTTACTGATCATGTAAACCGTGCCGTAAGCGTCCTCAGGTTCCTTCACCCCTAGAGATTCCTACGGATGGTAACGGGAGTTACAAGCATCTGCTGAAAGCCGCGGTAACTGCAGTGCCCCGCCGCACGCCCTGCAACGCCGAGCCTGCTTTCCGGAGGAGAACGGGGCTTTTCCCTGCTCGGAGGCGGCGAGCAGAGCCCGGCCGGCGCCGCCGGGCTGGCGGGGAACCGCCAGTGCCGCCCTCGGCGCACCAGGAAATAGCCGGGAGCTATTCCTAACGTTCGGCCAGCAACTTTCCACGCCGCACGAAGAAACGATATTTAAAAAAAAATAATAATAATAAAAAAAAAACAACAAACCCTAACTCAAAACACCGTTTCAAAGCCCGGGAGAACCCGGTATTTCTCAGGAAGGCGAGAAAAGAGAAGGCAGCAACGCCTCCAACTGCCCGGCACCGCGGCCGGTACTCGGGCGCTCCACCGAAGGGACGAGGTGGACGTTATTTCTGACCTATTTTCGGCGCCGCCTCAGAGCGATAAACAATCAACAGCGGCGGCGAAGCGCTGCTCGGGCAGAAACTTCCCCGGCCCCGAGCCACCCCCTGGCCGGGGGGAAGCGGCAGCAAGAAGCGGGGCCAGGGCAGGAGGGGGCCGGCGCCCTCTGCCCCGGCGGCGGGGGCTGCCGAGCCCCCTGGGCGGCCGCGAACCCCCCGCCCTGCCTCGCCGCCCCCCCAGGCAGGGCTGCGGAGAGGCTCACGTAGTTTTCCTGCCGGAGTGCGGGGAGGCGCGGGGGGGTGGGAGCCAGCCCGACACAAACAAGCCCCCCGCCCGCCATGCCCGCGGCGGGCACAGGCCGGGCACGGAGGGGCGCGCTCGGCGCCCACCGGCCCTAGCCCCAGACCCGCGGGAGGGGCCGCGACACCCGGCAGGAGCGCGTCCCGGCCCGCCACGCCGTCCTTGCCCAGCGCCCCGCGCCCCCTCGCCGCTCCCCCGCACCGACCTGGGACACAAAGGAGTGGCCGCCGCTGCCCGCCGCTTGCCCGCCGCCTCCTTGCCCGCGCTCCCGGCGGAGTCCAGGCCGCGGCAGCACCGGGATGGCGTAGCGCAGGCATCCGACGCCAGCGCCTGCTGCTCCCGCGGCGGCCCGTGCCGCCGGCGCCCGCTCTGCGCGGGGAGGGGGAGGGGGGACGCAGGGAGCCGGCCGAGCGCCGCTTCCTGCTCCCCGGCGCCGAGGGGCGGCGGGTGCCGGAGCCCGGCAGCTGCCGCAGCCCCGCAGCTGCCGCAGGGGGGGCTGCGCCCGCGGCTAGGCAGAGGCCGGCGGCAGCGAAGCCCGCGGCCGCCGCATCCTCGGCTTCTGCACCGGGCTTTCCGCGCCGCCTCCGGCTCTGAGGAGTCGCCCGCGCGGCTCCTGCGGCGGCTGCTGGGAGCCGGAGCCCCGGCTCGAACCGCTGCTGCTGCTCGGGCTTGTGCTCCCCCTGCTGCCCCGCCGGGACGGGCCGCGGCTCGGGCTCGTCCTGTGGCTCCGCGGGGCCGCGCTGGGGCGGCCCCGGGCGGGCGGCGGCGGAGGGGAGAGGCGAGGCCGGGAGGTGCGGGAGAGACGTGACCCACCCCGGGCGTGCCCCTCGCTATCATCCGCCCGCAGCCCCGTTCCCCCGAGCCGCTGGAAGGTGGAGAAGGCCTCCCTCTCGCCGGCGGCCCTGGGCGCCCCGCGGCAGCCAGCGCTGCCCTCCCGGCACCCTCCGCCCCGGCCTGGGCACGGAGCCCCCGGGCAGCCGCCGGGGCTCGGGCTCTGCCAGGCGGTGCAGGGAGTAGCCTGCGGGGGGAAAGGCAGCCAGGGTATCGCGTGGGGGCAGCGGGGTCGGGGGGAGCGAGCTGGGGGGCACTTGTCCGGGTACAGGACTGGAGATAATGAACTCCTGTTAAGCCCTTTTGGGGAAAAAGTTCTAATTTCTGTTGTAAGATGTTACAGCAGTATGTGATTGCAAAGTACAAGTAAATGGGCTGTAAGAGGCGACAATAAAACTGATTGTCTAAACATAGAGGAGGAGAGATGCTGGGTACTACAGTCTCGTTAACAAGTGTGATAGCTTGAAAGTTAGTTCAGAGAACTGCTGAAAACAAAATGATTGGCTGTCTGGAAGAAAAAAAATCATTTTCTTCTTCTATCTGCTTGCCTTCCTCTGAAAAAATAAAAACATCTTGGATGTGAAGAAGACTTGTATAAAGATAGCTCTTCAGACTCCAACGTGGGCTTTGCATCTGAAAGCCAAACCTAAGCCATAGATGTTTTGCAGAAAGAGGAGTTACAAAGCAGTAGATTTAGTTTAGAGAATCTTTCAGGCCAGTCAGGCGGCCAGTAATGTTAAATTTGATCTGTTAGTCTTTGGATGGAATTCTTCCAGTAATTTTGTCACTGATTCATTTAGCATCCAAAAATGCGGATAGAAACAGTGTGAAAGCAGGAAGCCTGAGTGATGCTGAGTTGGGATAAATGACAGAGATGAGAAGCTGGTCACGATGGAGTACCAAGACCAGCTTTGTGAGACACCCTTGTGAATTCCCAGGACCTGTTTTTTTTCTGTAAAATCTGATTGATGTTGTACTGATCGCTGCTGGCAGAATCTTACTGCAGGCTGAACTCATGGCTCTCTGGGAATTTAATTTTCATACAAGAAATCTCAGTTCATTAAAATCGATCATTTAAATGAAACTTGCATCTCATTTATCAGGACCATGTGAGGGTCTCAAGGCTTTTTGAAAAGGCAGTTTCAAAAGCATCCCTATTGATTCTTGAACCTGAAAACACATGGCTGCTCTTTCACTTGTTTACTACTGATTATTTCAGGATAGGCTTGAATAACTGCTTCCTGGTCCCGCACAGTCATTTCTGACATTCGAAAACAATACTGGGGCCATTTGTGCACAGCTGACAAAAGGACCCATTAGGCCTAAACACAACACACCTCAAACTTCACTTGGCTCAGAAATACAGCAGTTCTGTACTAAAAATGCTCAGCACCAGATAGTGCCAGTGGCTCTCGAGCCAGATTTTGTTGACGATGTTCTAGTTCCTGAATAGTCCAAGGCCAGGCTGACAGTTTGGATGGGCTTCATATATGTGCAGAGATATATACGTGTCTGGCTCATTTCTGTTACTTTATCTCAACTGAACCTTGCCTGGACTTCTGCTACTATGAAAATGTGTCTTGCAGGCTTCTTTCCCATTAAATGGAGGAAACATTTCTTGGCAAAAGTCTTTTTCCCTGATATGAGCAGAAAACTGGCAGGTTGTTCCCATAAATGGCAGAGCTCCCATTAGAGAAATCTAATTTGCTTTCTCACCAAAATCCTCTTGTGAAGATCTATCATCAATCAGCCCAACTGCCAACCATGCCCTTCTTTTGCATGTGGCCATGAGTACTGTCTTCTGGAATGCGGTCCACTGACCTCCCTGCATCTCTTTCTGGTGCCTCCCTGCTTGATCATGTAAAGAAGAATGATCTGACAGCCCTTCTGAATTAAGATAACCTTCTGGAATAGCTGTTCTCTCAGTCTCTACACAAAGCTGTCCTCATTTCCATGAAATTTTTAAAGTTTGAGTGCTGTACATAAAAACTGCCATGAAATGGGTGCCTTGTTCAAGACTGGATGCACTGGTAAGCATTGCAGTCTAGAGATGCCTATCAGGCATAACTAGCATAGAGAGGCCTAGAAGTAATTAATTGCTTAGATACGATGCAGGAGACCCTAGAGGCAATTCTAGTTCTGCCGAAGCTGTCTTTCCCATGAGAAATTAAATTAAATCCTAAACTCCTATTGCTGAGCATTGTTATAATGCAGGATTTCATGAAAAGAATTGTTCACTGATTTATAGGTATATCTGCATGGCTCACTACAGCACTAATACTGTATCCTCAAGCTAGCACCAAACTCATGCAAACTAGGAAATAAAAGCCATGAAGCCACCAGGAGCTGAAGTGAGAAGCAGGACTGGGAACCAAGATGTGATACCGCGTGAAAGCAATTGCACTGCTTCTAATTTCAGAGCGGCTCTGACCAGTGATAACCTGGGGATCTTGCCATGCTGCTCCAGTGTGTAGTATAGCAAGCACACTGTGGGAAAAGAGTAAAGTCATAACGGGCCACTGAGGCCAAGTGCTGCCGCATAAGTATTGGAAAATTGAGTGAAGCTTGATCTTGATTCCTAGGAGAAGAAAACCCAATGAATACACTGGCTAGGAAGCTTGGTAACAGTGAACGCAAAGTGGTTGGTGTATCAGGAGGCTGTTCAAGAAGAGTCTGGAGTAAATAAACTGGGAGATTAGAGGCTGACTGAGAAATCAATGCAGGTGGACAAAGAGAAAGGTTGAATCTCAGAACAAATACCAAAGGAGAAAAAATTGGACATCAAATAGGATAATAAAGATTGCGAGATTTTGAGTCAACGTTGTATCGCAGGGGTGGTTTGTCTGTTACTGCGTCTAGGATTTCAAATTGAGTAAGTGTGAGTGGAGGAACAGAGAAGCAGCTGTTGATTGTGCTTCTTTGCCTTCAAAGTATGGAAAATGCTGAATGAACGTTCAACTGATTGCTCGATGAAAATAAAATTCTAGACAACTGCCAGATTTGGCTGTGTGCCCCAAATGAATATCCAGATATAGGATACACAGCGCTAAGCATGTTCATTTGCGGATAACAGATTTGTGTGAAACATCCTCTGCAATGGCTTTAATCAGAAGAAAACATAGAAACTAATTACATCTTGAGAACATTTTGATAACTGTGTTGAAAACAGTAAATGAAAAGATACTTTTGTGTACTGCAGGGATCGCAAAGTTCTCATTAGAACATATAATTACAAAATCATAATTAAACTAGTAGGCTACTAAAATAGAAAGCGTTACAATTGAGATGTCATTTCATACTTTAAATAATTTGATTTGTACAACCTAAAACTAGCTTTTAAACTTTATTACATAATGAATGGATGCAATTTGTAGAAGTCACAGAAGACTGGTTGAAAGCTACTTTTTAACAATTACGATTGTTCCCTCACATGACAACTAATGGGAGTTTTTTGATCGTTTGGGGATTGCAAAGCAAAAGGGGTGAAGAATCACAAATCGCATATGGAGAACAAACTAGTGATGTAAAAATATGGCAACAGAATTTAAAAGGTCAGCCGTCACTTGTCATCAGAGGCTCTCTAAAGACTGCCCAAAATGGGGAACCCAGTGCTGTAGCTACTGTCAGCTTGCATGCTGTTAGGTTGATGCAAAAATAAGGAACTTGCTTTTTTAACACACAGCATGCATACGGTCATGTAAGGAACCCTTTGAACCACTGCTGTAGTCCGTTGTTTCAGAAAAAGCAACAAGATTTAGGTTTAGATGTACTGACTTTCAATAAGGGACCTTCAGGAGGTGTCAGAGGAAGTGGCTAGGTGCAGGATTAAATGAAGGACATAGGTTAGGTGTTGGAAATGTGCAAGTAAAGGTGGGAAAAGAATTAACATGAGGATATCAATTAATAAGAAGTGAAGTTGTAGAGGGAGAGGAAGTGATCTGAAGGTGGAAGTACATTCAAAAGGGAAAAGGGAAGGAGAGAAACCACTAGAAGATAGCAATATGAGGCTTGCTAAAAAATAAGATTTTAAATATAGCATGTTAATTATCCTTCAAAACCAAGAGAAACAAAGATACGAAAGCAATATAATCTGTAGGGTGTCAGAACAAAATTCCTATACTCAGAAATGCTGGGGAAGACAGATTCTACAGAGAAACTGCATTTGGTTTTGCTTTTCTTTACAAGTGTATCAAGACAGAACTGCGAGAGTCAAGGGTGCAGCATAGGATATATTAGTGTTCATCAAAGGAAAGCCAATGAGGGAAGGAGATGTAAAAAAATAATTCTGAGTCTCTTAGCTAGGACTTATGAAAGTAATCTTCTTGAAGATTTACTTTAAAAAGTCTAGCGCCAAGAGAGGCTACAGAAAATACATTTGCATTAACTGTCATTGCTATTTAGCAAACAGTGATGTATCAAGCCTATCTCAATGCAGTAATACTTAATAATTATATCAACATCTACCAAGTTCATTTTTCATCCTTTTTGGGAAAGAAACAATAAGAACTAATTACATGTTCCAGATGGCAACAGCAGTACTTTCAGCGGAAGTTCTCTTAGTGATGAGACTGTAAGAGCTCTGATGCAGGGTATGGGTACGCCCTTCCGCAGAGTCTCTGCAAACAGTTTTCTCCAGGTTGTTCCCTGACATGGGAAGGACGTGGATCTTGTGTCTCTGGCCCCAGTTACACCCATATTGAAATTTCCCCCTCCGGCTCAGTGACACCTGGGGCTGGGTCCTGCGAACACGGCGCTATGCAGGAAGAGCTCTCAGCTGTCGTCAGGCCACGTGTCAAACAATTTCTGCCTCGGAGACTGCTGACCTGGCTGTTGGAAGGATATTCTGTAGCCTAGCAGGTCCCACCTTAATAGTAAGTATTTCCTCACACTCAAATCACATTTTACTTTGTCTTAGGTTGCACTTAGCATTAACAGTTCTCTTATTACAGTCTGCAGTAAGTAGTGTAGATACGGATGTTCCCACTAGAAATCACTGTTTGTCATGTTGAGCTGCACAAGTTTAAGACTACCAGCTTTTGCCGTAAGCTAACATCACTCGGTAACTGGTGGTCTCTGAATTCTTTCCAATTTCCTGTAGTATTTGTATAGAGCAAAACTCAGTATTCAAAGTATAACCCCACTAGTGCCTGATGGAATGTTGTAGTTTAGCCCAACTGGCAACTCAACATCTTGCAGCCGCTTGCTCACCTTCCCCCACCCCTGGGGAGTGGGGGAGAAAATTAAAAGGGAATAGGTAAAGAGACTTGTGGATTGAGATAAGAACAATTTAATAATAATAATAATAATAATAATAATAATAATAATAATAATAATAATAATAATAATAATAATAATAACAATAATAATATAACAATAATAATAATGTAATAATAATATATGAAAAACACATAATGATAATATATACAAACAAGTGATGCACAGTGTAATTGCTCACCACTTGATGACCAATGCCTGTCCCATCCCAGCAAGTGATCCCAAAACAGATAAGTCCCAACACCGCAATCCCGGACTAGTGAGAGGTCCAAAAGGAGAGAGAGAGAGAGAGAACTCTGAGAGTCCGAGAGAGTCTTCAGAAGAGAGAGAACCATTCTAACTTTCCAGTCAACCATCATCTACATACTGGGCATGACGCTGCATGATAAGGAGTACTCCGTTGGCCAATTTGGCCCCCAATCCTAAGTCTCAGTTCAAGTCATAAGTTAGAAGTTATGGACCCTTTGTCCTAGCTATACTCCCCCCCAGCCTGTTGTGCTCCTGCACACTGGCAAAAACACAGGAAGATGAAAGGTCCTTGATGTCTCAGTACCAACTATAAACATCAGTGCACTATCAATATTTTTCTCATAACAAATCCCAGACTGAATCCAAAACACAGAGCTCTTCTAACTGCTAAAAAGCAGAACTAGCTCTCTTCCAGTCAAAACTAGAACATGGAGAGAGACCACTGTACGCACTGATGGGTCAGTCCGCATATACAAGCCAAATGCCCCACAACCTTTTACTTTGCATTTCGGCAATGTCAGATGAGATCTTAATGAATAATTTTCTATCCATTACAACCTTCATGATATTTTGGAGTCTTTTCTCTCTTGTTGTATTTGTTTGTATTTTTCTGAGCTCAGTGTTAGTTTACTTTTGCCAGTCATATACCTAGTTTCTCTGGAGCTATTCTTTCTTTGTGAAGAAAGAATATATCATTTATATAATTTCTAAGATTAATTAATGTATTGTTTGATTTAGCTTCTGAAATACAAATGAAAACTGTTAATTAAGACCAAACCTAAAAACAACGGTTAAAATATTCAACTAAATGCTTTTCCCCAACTTTCTATGTTGCTATTTATCATTGTCTTTTTGTGCACAGTATCTTTCCCAAACTTCTATCTGATTATGTAGTATAAGATTTACTGTTATTCTTTTTTAAATGAGAGTATATACTTCTGAGAGCTGGGGAGACCAGCAATACAATAAATCCATATGGATTTATTCTACAGCATGTGATTGATGGTTGAAATGAGCTCTCAGCTCTCATAATCAGCTTGAAAAGAGGAGAGACAGAGAGAGGTAAGTAAAACAAAGGCCTCAGTTAATTACTTAATTTCCTGAAAATGCAGCTCTGTTAGTGGAAATGTGTTAAGAGCACTGTGTACCTTTCCAGTGTCTAACTTTTTTCAGTCAACAATGACGTTTCTAAAGCATGGAAGTAGAGAGATAGTTTGTAGAGAATCTTAAATCTCTGATATTATTAATTTTAAAATGTGTTAATACAAGGTTTTATATACAAACAGCTGTGTCTGCACTGGCACTGAGTGCACCCTCAGCAAGTTTGCTGACGATACCAAGCTGTGTGGTGTGGTCGACATGCTGGAGGGAAGGGATGCCATCCAGAGGGACCTTCACAGGCTTCAGGGGTGGGCCTGTGCGAACCTCATGAAGTTCAACAAGGCCAAGTGCAAGGTCCTGCACGTGGGTTGGAACAATGCCAAGCACAAGTACAGGCTGGGCAGAGAATGGATTGACAGCAGCCCTGAGGAAAAGGACTTGGGGCTATTGGTTGATGAGAATCTCAACGTGAGCCAGCAACATGCACTTGCAGCCTTGGAGAAAAGTGAGTATAAGGTTTAGGGGAAAAAAGATGGTGCTTTGTTGGGGTGGGCCACCTTATGTCTCCAACAGAAGAACATTTATTCGTTTTTCTCTTCAGCTGCCTCACATATGAGCTGGTTCAGCTATCTGCTGAAGTGGAAATCTGTAAGACTCATTTTATAAAGAAGGATGAGGAAGAGCATCACAAATTCTACTTATGACCAAAAGTCATACAAATACTGCTGCTTACACATGGATAAGGAAGAAAAAGTGTTTTGCAGGTTATTGTTGAAATTTTTGCTACTGTATTGCTTCACGCAGTTGCGATACAAAATTAATTTTGCTACTATAAAATGGAGAAAACCCTAAAATTGTCCTTTACAATGTCTGCTACAAAATATTTTTTTCTCATTATGTTATCATAAGTCTTACATAATCTGCCAGAAATATGAATATAAACACACAGTCTTAGGTGGTATTAATTCTTAGTAAAACAAATGTCTCTACTCTTATGCCTGTAAAAGTAGGCAGGAAAACTTGAACTCCAAAAGGTGACAAACATACAAAACAAATGAAAGTCATCCATTAATTCAGTTTTTAAATTGCCAGGTCTTTTGGATGATTGAAATGGTACTATGGAAAAAATAATATATTTTTGCAGGTAAGTGAATGAGTTCCGGGCAAAATTATAGCTTTTACTATTGCCTGGACACAAGAGTAATTGGTTTTCTGCCTCTGTGTGGTTTCCCAGACATTGGGTCTAAGCATCTCTTTATATTTTCATCGTCGCAGATGGAGCTGAAATGGGCAGTGCCTTGACTCTCCCTGTCCTACTCCCTATGAAGAACAACAGAGCCAGGAGCAGATGTCTGTCTGTACAGACCCAAAGCAGGCTGCCATTAGTCTCTCAGAGAATATGTAGAAGGAGATAAATGAATCTGAAGGGTTTCTGCAAATTACAGTACCTCAAGGTAAGATGCAGATTACTCACACAGCCTGTCACATCCAGGTGTTTCTAGATGTGTTCATTTCTTTGCAGACATCATGCAGTCAGTCTTCTGTGTAGTATAGTCTGCTTTAAGAGATCTTTTTCTGAATGCTTGCAAAGCTACCCTACTGTTGTATACACCAAAAAAAAAGCTTATCATTGCTAAATCAAATTAACTGTTGCTAAAATCAGGTCAAAATGGTGTTTTTCCACAAGTTGTACATCCATCCTGTGCACGGGTGTAAGGACCCAGGAATAATGTCATGCAACTACTTAGCTGGAAAATAACTCCAAGATACAACTTTGGATCAAAGGGAGAAAGAAAACATGGTTTTAACTCTTCAAAGTGCAACATTGGATTGTCCAGTATTAGGTCTACACACTTAGAGGCTTATAATGGCATCAAGACAACTAGACATGAGTGCAAGAATTAGTTAAAGAGGATGCAAAGCATTAGAAGAACAATAATTATAATATACAGATACAGCTATAATACTTACCAATGTGTGGTGTGGAGATCTGTGAGCTGGCACTGATGAGACTAATTGGCTGGGGTGTGCACTGAGTTAACATCAATGTGTCACCTTCAGAATTGCTGCTAGTAGATACACCTTTAGAAAGCCAATGCAGCCTCAGCAACTTGACCCAGGCCACAGGCTCTTCAGTGCTGTGAGCAATGAGCCTCATTTAATGAGGGGTACATGTTCAACACTGGGACATCTGCAAAGATATGTCCCAACCTCTCTCTTTCCTTGCAGCCCCTCATAAAGGCTGATCAGGTCACTCTCAGTTCATCTCTTCCTCAATTTGGACAAGAAAGAGTGTAAATGAGCTTCAGAAAGAAGAGAAGGGGAAAATTATCAACATCATGGGGTATGACAGACTCACTTATCTTTGTTTTCTACAAAGAAAGGTAGATTTGTGGGTGGATTTTGTCATACAATCCCTTGCTACTGCAGCAATGGTCAGAGGATGTTTTCCCCACGCTACAGGCCAGCTCCACTCGGCCTTTATTCCTTGCTCATGCTATTATTCTGCTTATAGTGGTGATGGGAATACCCTCCCTGTGAACTGGCAGCAGACAGTGGTTGAATGTGATAGTATCTTTTAATGGAAATTATTAATGCAAAAATAAAAAGCTTCAGGGAGCATAACCTAGCAAAGCATGACTTACTGTAACAGTCCTTAGAGGCATTTCCATACTTGAGGTATTAAGACATTATCCCCTAACTGCTGCTCTTACTATCCTGTTCCTGAAGATTAATAAATTATGGCTCTTGGATCATCAAAAATTCCAATGCATTTCTGAGTTTCTTTGATACAGTAAGTGCCTCACTATCACTGTAACTCGATAGCTTGTTATATGGCAAGACATGGGAAGGTTTTGCCTGCACGGGTGAATAGCTTCCTTTCTCAAGTAGGATCTTTCCTCCATGCTGATATCTGAACAGCACAGTATTTATGATGTTGCAGCACATTGGAAAGGATTTAAAACAGTTACTTACTGTTCTTCCCGCTGAGATCTAGACTCCATCATTACGCTAACTTACATTTTGGAAAGATAATTTACAGATAATTAATAATTAACTTTCCAGTTGCTTTCCTGGGGAAAAAATCATTTTATTATGAAGTTTCACAATATGCAGAAAAGTACTGTCTTGGAGATTCAGCTAGCACAATGGATTTTTTCTTAGATAAAAGTCATTACTTCTCAGTTATGGTTGTGTGTTGTAAGTGGAGAATTACGTTATACCTTTCCAAACTGTGTTTTTCTCTGTATCAGGTTGACATGCAACCGGATCGGTTCCTTCAATGTTAGTGACAGGCTTCAAAGAAGGAGGTCAAAATAATGGAGAACCATAAACAAAGTTATATGCAATGTTTTCATAATTTTTCACCATAGTTGGAGAGCTATTTCACTCACACTGAATGCCTGCAAAAATGCTGAACTTAAATACTAGCCAAGTGCACCAGTGAACTATAATCTCATTGACCAAGTTTCAACACTTTACTGATAAGCCTGAGAATTTAAATGCGTACAGGTGTTCCTTATCGTCTCTTTGCTGTGACAGAAAATGCACCTTTGACATCTGTAAGTATTTGGTGGCTGCAAAGCTGTTCCTTTGTTCGCAGAGATATTGGGAAGAGGAAAATATGCCCAGTATCCAAACAAGAAAGCAAACAGCCCCTTTTATTGTCAGTTGGCCAGGGTCACGTTCCTCCACAGTTCCCTGAGCACCATTACACTGCCGCTGGTCCTACTGGCACATGTCAAGACAAGGCATCTGCAATCACGGCAGCAGATGGTTCTTTGGGTCGCCTTAAAACCAGGGTTGGCATGGACACATCATTTACGATGCTGCCAAGAGAGAACAAAATACTTGCATGCACATAATAACAGATCTCTGGATATCGAAGGCATCCTGTATCCCGTTAATCCTTTCACACAGAACAGTAGCCCCCACGTTTCTGAATAATGTTTTTTTATTAATGTGCTTGCTTGTTTCATATCAAGTGACACATACACATTCAGTCCATAACCCATCCATTTAAACCCTATTAAAGACAACTGTTTGGGGAGTATTTCAGGTTTTGACTATGCTTGTGGACAGCACAGCACGAGCTGCCTTGAAAACATCTGTGACTGCTGGGCCAACGACAGAATTGCCAACACTCAATTCACAGCCAATTCATTTCCTTCTGTTTTGCCAGGCTCCACAGAGTGAAAGCAACACACTTCAGAACAGTGGTTGACGCAATGGGAAAACTCCCCAGAAGTTCCAGGTTTGCAGAAATTTCAGGACCCCACGGCTGCTCGTATGCTATTTTTGTTGTGATATTTCCGAAAGAAAGGAGTGAAAGGGAGAAAAATACAGGCCTTCAGTGTGCCTTCCCTGCCACATCAGCTTGAGTTGTTCCAGGAAATGTTTCCTAGATTTAGAGCATTTCATGTTTTAATGCTTGCAATATGTTGGCTGAGAGCACTCTGCAAGTGTTAACCTAGAGCAAGGCAATGAATGATGACATCACAGGTTAGAGAACATGCACTGTCTTAGCCAAATTGCTTGTTACAGCCAAATGAGGATACAGAGTGCTGATATCGATCACTGCACTTACAGTAATGATGAGATCCTTCTGCAGTGGATCAGGCCACCATGCCTTAAATAATCTGCAATTAGTATTAAATGACTCTTAGCGTGCATTTTCAGTTAAACTCTGAGGGAGAGGTCAGTTGTCAGAACCTCATTCTGATACAGCACAAGAATGTCTTCTGAGAAAGGAAGGAAGGGAGGGAGGAAGGAAGGAAGGAAGGAAAGAAGGAATAGAATCATAGAATCGTCTGGTTGGAAGAGACCTTCAAGATCATCGAGTCCAACCATTCACCCTGCACAGTCAGGGTCCCTAAACCATGTTGCTCAACACCAGATCTACACGTTTTTTAAACACCTCCAGGGATGGGGACTCCATCACCTCCCTGGGCAGCCTGTTCCAATACTTCACAACCCTCTCTGTGAAGAAATTCTTCCTCATATCTAACCTAAATTTCCCCTGGCATAACTTGAGGCCATTCCCTCTTGTTCTGTCATTCATAACGTGGGAGAAGAGACTGACCCCCATCTCCCTACAACTTCCTTTCAGGTAATTGTAGAGAGCGATAAGGTCCCCCCTGAGCCTCCTCTTCTCCAGACTAAACAGTCCCAGCTCCCTCAGCCGCTCCTCACAGAACAAGTTCTCTAAACCCTTCACTAGCTTTGTTGCCCTTCTCTGAATGTGCTCCAGCACCTCAACGTCCTTCTTGAAGTGAGGGGCCCAAAACTGGACACAGTACTCAAGGTGTGGCCTCACCAGTGCTGAGTATCAGGGGACAATCACTCCCCTGCTCCTGCTGGCCACACTGTTTCTGATACATGCCAGGATTCCGTTGGCTAATCTGAGAAAGGAAGGAAGGAAGGGAGGAAGGAAGGAAGGAAGGGAGGGAGGGAAGGAGGGAGGAAGGAAAGGAAGGAAGGAAGGAAGGAAGGAAGGAAGGAAGGAAGGAAGGAAGGAAGGAAGGAAGGAAGGAAGGAAGGAAGGAAGGAAGGGAGGAAGGAAGGAAGGAAGGAAGGAAGGGAGGAAGGAAGGAAGGAAGGAAGGAGGGAAGGGAAGGAAGGAAAGGAAGGAAGGAAGGAAGAAAGGAAGGAAGGAAGGAAGGAAGAGAGGGAGTGGGAGAAGGTTTTCAGTTACTTTCTTTTCAGAGCTCATGCTCCTTTTAGTCCTACTGTGTAAGATCCTCTTCAATTTGGAGTGTGATGGTCAAAAACACATGGTTTACAAAAGAAAGGAGAACAGTGACCCAAATATATATGGCCAGCAATCATTCAGGGAGCAGAGATTTCGTTCTTCTGTAAGGTGTTTCTTTTATTCTGTCTCTATTTCCTGCTCAATTCACCTTTTGGTATCTACTCCTTGTAAGTTAACTGAGTGCTACAGCTTCTTCTGTGCTTATGAAAAATGTGGCTGATGGATCCTATGCCTCTCAGGCTCTTTGTTGGCTGTTATATATGGAAATGGGTAGGAAGAGAAGCAGAAAACCCTTGTTTGCCTCCTGAAATACACATTCCTTAAATTACCAGTACTGAGCTTTTAAAAATATTGAAGTTTTTACAAAATAAACTATTTTGTGCTGCATTAACCTTTTCCCCCAGGTTTTGAACCTTTAGGAATCACTGCTTCCAGCTTACATCCGTAACACAAAAGCCACAAACATGATGTACTGTAAGTGAAAGGTGAGATTGCCATGACTTCATGAGCAAAAAAAACAGGTAAGGCAGGACAAAAAGATCAGAAAAGGTAACACAAATACCCTGTGAGAGTGAGCAACAGCAGTAGTGCCAGCTATTGCACCCTGGCATTTCACTTAGCGAAGCCAAGGCATTGAAATAAATGCACGAGTACCAGTTACTTAATTATTTGCCTCTGATGTTATGTCGTTATGTGAAATGTGCATGCACACCTACAGCATGCGGCGAGCATTTCAGTGGCCTTTTAAAAAAATCTGCCCTTTGAACTGTAGAATGCTCAAGGTGTAATGCTTAGTGGAAAAAGGAAAGGACATACTTTATGTAAAATTACGTAATCCAAATACACCTGAAACTATTGCTATGCAAATATGTATGACACCTGAGTAACTGGAATTTACAGGACATTCTGGAAGCCATAATATCTTTGCCATCGTACTCGTGGGGTTGCAGCATTGCTTGAGCAAAGCTGCGGCTCGCCAAGGTGTCTGCGGCGGGTCATGTCTCACCGTGATTCCCAGCGCTGCTCCTACTGCATGGGGCTCGTTGGCCACCAGTGTTGGGTCGAAGGCTCTGCTTCACAGGAGGCCAGAGGAACTGTGATGGGCGAGAGCCCCGCGATCCAGTCATGGAGATGGAGCTCCGGCTCCGGTGGCCCTGGAGGACTGTCCCTCAGGAGTGGCAGGGACTCTCTGCGGGGTCTGCCCCCTGCTCCAGCCGGGAGCAGGGCAGCTGGGTGGGCACCGGGACAGCCCCAGCCCCGGGCATCGACCACCTCCCCAGGCTGCCATAAGGTCCTGGGCCATGGGCAAGTGGGGGGTGATCTGAGAGGAACACTAATGAGACCCATTAGTGCCCCGGCACCAGCCTGTTTGGATGTATGTGCTCAGCTCCGCCACTGGCAGCCTCACCTCTGCTGGCCTACCCGGTCTGGCAGCTCTGAACGATAAACCCAAACTGTTGGGAATAATAAGCTTTTCCATTATAAATTACATTTTAGCATGCCTAAGATCTAGCAGTCGTGTTTCATCAGAATGCATTTTCCAGCTATATAGTTTAGTTTTAAATACATGATAAAGCTCTTCTGAGTGTTTTGTATTATTTCTTATGGAAGGGTATGTCAAACAGTTAGATAAAACATACAGAAATTACGATATCCACTAAATTTCTCTTCTCTCTTTTTATGGGTTGGTTTAATTATGGTACTTATTTTCTTATGGATCCTGATCTCACTGTATTCTGAAGTACTTCTGCTATGGAGGTTGGTCTCCATTAACAAGAAAAGAGTTTATTTTATGAATACAAAAAATGCTTAGATTTTCAGCAACTCAAATATATTTTAAAATCTCCAAACTTCACAGTATCAGGAACAAATTTTACCCATGCCATCATATTGCTAATTTGGATAAGTGTAGTCCGAGTTCTTTAAAGATAGCTTTGAAGCATTGCGTACAGGTGAAACAACAGAGCAATATCTTAAATGACCTGTACTGTTGATCTGTTCTAATATACGTCTTCCTGTATTTCTCTAAGTAAAACCTTGAGTCTGTTTCTCTGACCCACACGGTCTTGAGAGAAGGTGAATGGCAGCAGGAGGAAGCAGTCCAGAAATTGCTGAATGACATACAGCACCTTCGAGACCACGTCCAAGTAATAGGTTTGGCACTTGAGATCGGACAGACGCGGTAATTCTGGGACCTGGCCATACCTGTTCTAGTTTTTCCTTTTTGTTTTAAATGCTTTGTTGGCTTTTTTTCCCTGCTTTTGAACAACAAACTCTGCTTTGTCGTCTGGAAAGCAGCAACTGGATACATGACTCTGCCCGTTTTCTTATCTTATCTGGGCTCTGACTGCATTTAAATTATTGACAGTGTTCAAATAGGCTGTGGTGGTGCAGTACCAGCCTTTCGCTGAGGGATGAATGTGGGATCAGCACTTTGAAACAGGAAAATCAGCACGTCTATTTTCTGTTTGACACTCTGCATGTCCATAGTGTTCAGTATAACAACAGGAAATATTTAAATTGCAATAATTTGTTGTGATGTATCTAAACATTACTGGAAAACCACTCGTTAGTTCTGTACCTCTCAGGCTGTGAGGGACAGTGCTGTAGAGAGGAGCTCTGCACTGGCAGTCGGGCATGAGGTGTCCTGCACCTTGGACTTAGATGACATGCATCACGATGAAACTCGAAGATCCTGAATTGAGTGAGCCCTTGTGAGACGTGAGGCATGACTAAAAGGGCTGGAAGACACTCCATTTACTTAGTTGAGACAATTTATTAATGTTTATAATTCGCTACATAAAATATTAGAAGTAATATTTTTAAGGACACAAGTGTGATGTTTCCTCTCTATCATGTCTGTCTATGCAGGAACAACTTACAGTGACAGGAAAAATGATATGTTCCGATCACGTTTTTCCCCCCTAATTGCCCAGGAAATAGAAACTCTTTGCTAATATTAACCAATAAACAGTAAAATTGGTAGAATACAGTCTGCTTGTAACCTGGTAGGGAATTGTTTTGGAAAATTGTTTAACCAGGCCCCATGATAACTAACAGTCTACTCTGTAGTACCAAATGGAATTGTACTATCATGATGAAGACATTACCCCCCAAAAAGTATGTGTTGCAACCAAATCCAGTGATGAAATTTTATCTGTGCTGTCAGCAAGTCTTCAGTCTAGTTTCTGCTGGATTCAGTCTCCATTTGCTGAACAAGCCTAGACAGGTCAGAGCAGCAGAAACTAGCTTGGATGCAGCATGGTTAGGCATCCTGTACAGAGGAACCCAGAGCATGTTAGGATTTGTGTTCTGCTCTTCACGTTGGGAGCTGGCTGAGACCTAGCACTTGCACAATGTTATCATAGTTTGTATGATCAAAGCATTTTATGTCTAGGTGGGAACATCACCACTGAAAGACATCATCTAGTCAGCATATGACTTATCCATACTGAACCCTGAAGGCTACATAAAAGCTTAGCTGTGGGTATGTATCCTTTCCAAAACCTCTCTGTGTAAGAAGTTGCTGTGCTCAGCAGCAATAGCTCACGTGAGGACTTCTCAATCTATTTCTGTGACTGTGAGGATGAACCACCGCCCACTGTACTTGAAGACCAGGTTCGAGAACATCTGAGGAACTTGAAGGTGCACAAGTCCATGGGACCTGATGAGATCCATCCGCGGGTCCTGAAGGAACTGGCGGATGAAGTTGCCAAGCCACTGGCTATTGTATTCGAGAAGTCGTGGCGGTCTGGCGAGGTCCCCGATGACTGGAAGAGAGGGAACATAACCCCCATTTTTAAAAAGGGGAACAAGGAGGACCCGGGCAACTACAGACCGGTCAGCCTCACCTCTGTGCCTGGCAAGGTCATGGAGCAGATTCTCCTGGGAACCATGCTAAGGCACATGGAGAGCAAGGAGGTGGTGGGTGACAGCCAACATGGCTTCACCAAAGGCAGATCGTGCCTGACCAACTTGGTGGCCTTTTACGATGGGGTGACAACATCGGTGGACAAGGGTCGACCAACGGATGTCATCTACTTGGACTTGTGCAAAGCTTTTGACACTGTCCCGCACGACATTCTTCTCTCTAAACTAGAGAGTCATGGGTTTGATGGATGGACCACTCGGTGGATAAGGAATTGGCTCAATGGCCGCACTCAGAGAGTAGTGGTCAACGGCTCAATGTCCAAGTGGAGACCGGTCACGAGTGGCGTCCCTCAGGGGTCCGTGTTGGGCCCGGCCCTCTTCAACATCTTTGTCGGTGACGTGGACAGTGGCATGGAGTGCACCCTCAGCAAGTTCGCCGATGACACCAAGCTGTGTGGTGCCGTCGACACGCTGGAAGGGAGGGATGCCATCCAGAGGGACCTCGACAGGCTGGAGAGGTGGGCCCGTACCAACCTCATGAAGTTTAACCAGGCCAAATGCAAGGTCCTACATCTGGGTCGTGGCAATCCCAGGCATAAATACAGACTGGGTGGTGAATGGATCGACAGCAGCCCTGAGGAGAAGGACTTGGGAGTACTGGTGGACGAGAAGCTCAATATGAGCCGGCAATGTGCTCTTGCGGCCCAGAAGGCCAACCGCGTCCTGGGCTGCATCAAGAGGAGCGTGGCCAGCAGGTCGAGGGAGGTGATTCTCCCCCTCTACTCTGCCCTCGTGAGACCTCACTTGGAGTACTGCGTCCAGTTCTGGAGTCCCCAACATAAGAAGGACATGGACCAGTTGGAGAGGGTCCAGAGGAGGGCCACGAAGATGATAAGAGGGCTGGAGCACCTTTCCTATGAGGACAGGCTGAAAGAGTTGGGGCTGTTCAGCCTGGAGAAGAGGAGGCTCCGGGGTGACCTTATAGCGGTCTTCCAGTACCTCAAGGGGGCCTACAGGAAAGATGGGGAGAGGCTGTTCAGGAGGGCCAGTTATGATAGGACAAGGGGTAACGGTTTTAAAATAGAGGGAGGTAGGTTCAGGTTGGATATTAGGAAAAAATTTTTTACCATGAGAGTGGTAGAACACTGGAACAGGTTGCCCAGAGAGGTGGTGGATGCTCCATCCCTGGAGACGTTCAAGGCCAGGTTGGACAAGGCCCTGAGCAACCTGATCTAGTTGGAGATATCCCTGTTCCTTGCAGGGGGGTTGGACTAGATGACCTTTGAAGGTCCCTTCCAGCCCTAACCATTCTATGATTCTATGATTCTATGATTTCATTTGCAGTGACATGTATTAGCTTAAGTAATATATTATTAGTATTGCATCTTTTTATTAGTCCAAGCAATGCGTTGGCTTGAACTGTTAACTTCAAACAGTCATTGCTGAACTGGAACTTCTGGGTGAAATGTGAGGAGCGCTCTTGGCAGATGGGCAGGGGTGAGAGCAAGCGCAGAGGGCAGGCAGAGCAGAGGGCAGAGCACAGAAATCTCGTATACTGGGGCAGATGAATCCCAAAAGGACATCATCCACAGCCTTACCCAGTAAGCATTTAAAACTCCCAGCTGATCTAGTCTGAGACAATTTAATGTAAATATAGTTTTACACAGTAAATAATTAACTCAATATGCTTCCTACTTCATATTCTTTTCTTTGCCTTAGCTGAATCACGTCTCAGTTTTAAAAGCAAACAGAGTAAAGCTAAATGTCAGAAGAGTTTATTTCCATATGAGTTATAGTTATTAACGAGCAAGTAATCAAGCCCTCAGATAATATACAATTCAGAGCATACCTTTGACATTTTGACTAAAAGTATAAAAAGTGTAATTAAATCAATGCACTTCCCTAATAGAGTTCTTACATCAAAATTCTAGATGGCTCAGGTTAACTCATAATGCTTTAATTAATAATTTTTTTATAATTACACTTGATCACTGCTATCTGTTTCTGCAGAAGATCATTAATGCTCTTTAGTGAAACTAGCTATCTATCACAAAGATTGTCCTATCTTATTAATAAAACTTTTCATGGAAATTTGTATGTATTATAAATTTCAGAGGCAAATTTATATAAAGGTGTCATAGAGATAATATGTAGAGCCAGTTTAAATAAGCCTAGATGTTGAATATCCTCAAATGTATTTTATTCTCAAGACATACAAAATTTTATTTCATGTCTGTAGGAACAAATTGTGTCTCTCCTTTATGCTGAGAAATCACAAAAAATGAGTCAATGTTTCAGAAGTAAATATACTTGGTAACATGCTTTGTCCTCACTAATCATAAAGATTAAATTAAATTGCAAAGCTACTGTAACTTTAATGAAATTCAGATTTCACAGATATATGTTGTCATAAAATGTCAGGAAGATAATACAGTCCAAGGGATTTAAATACTCATTTCTGTTTCTCCTCTCAATATCCCAAATTTTATTTTCCCATCATCTAGCAGTTGGAGAAACCGGCAAACTAAGATAATATGCCAGAAAGATGTCATTTATGTACAATTACTCTTACACAGTATTGCTATAAGCCACAGGTCCTGTTGGCTAGCTGAAATCCACTGGAATCACATATAAAACTCATCAGTATGGCACTTTAGAGTAAAATTGTTCAATAAGCCAGGTGATTTTGAACTTCTGAGATGGTATCTTCCTTCAAAACCAGAGTCCTGCCAACCTTGTGGAGATGGTTTAATCTCACTCTCCTGATTAGTCTGGGTACATTCAACCTTCCTGATGTTTCTCAAGTGAAGTTTCTCAAGGAAACTTTTTATTGTAAATCTGAGTAGACTGATGGAGAATGGAAAGCAATAATAGACAAAATGGCTATGAGACATGACAATTTGAGAAAGTGAAGATATTTCACTGTTTTCCAAATACTTAAGATGTTTTGGAAAGCCACTCTTTCAAAATAGGTAGGCCTAGAAACTACATAAACAAAACCAAAAACCAATTAAATCTAAAGCAAGGGTGTGTCTTTGCTGTCACTACTATTTAGAAAGCTTTGATTGTCAGTGTTACAATGACTGAAACCTGATTTTCCTGTAGGAAAAATACATTATCAGTAAACAGGTAAATACTGTGGCTCTTTGTATCTGAACTGTCCTTTTCAGTTCCCTTGTGCACTATCTTCAGCCATACCCCTGCCTTTCTAGAGTTTTATTTGAGAGAAGAATCCTTAACTCAGACTTACCACTCCCGTGGAACCAGGACAGGAATATTTGTTGATAAATACTTAGGAACTGCAATATGTAACCGCTGTAGCTACAACAACAGAACTAACAATGGAGGCTGGTGATCAGGAAGCTGTGAGTAAGCATTTGAAAAGGACCTGAGCAGAGGTACCTATCACTGATCAATGCGCTGTTCATCACACTAAGGTAAAGCTGCCATTGCTTATGCTGTGCTCAGGTGCTACAGTAATTACTGTGTCACAGATAAGTCGTTTCACAGAACCACAGAATGTTAGGGATTGAAAGGGACCTCAAAGGATCACCTAGTCCAATCCCCCTGCCAGAGCAGAACCACCTAGAACAGATCACACAAGAACGCGTCCAGGCGGGTTTTGAACATCTCCAGAGAAAGAGACTCCACAACCTCTCTGGGCAGCCTGTTCCAGTGTTCTGTTACCCTTACTGGGAAGAAGTTCTTCCTCATGTTTAAGCGGGACCTCCTATGTTCCAGCTTATATCCATTTCCCCTTGTCCTATCATTGGATGCCACTAAGAAGAGCCTGGCTCCATCCTCATGACAGTCACCCTTTACATATTTATAAACATTAATGAGATCCCCCCTCAGTCTCCTCTTCTCCAAGCTAAAGAGACTCAGCTCCCTCAGCCTTTCCTCATAAGGGAGATGCTCCACTCCCTTAATCATCTTTGTGGCCCTGTGCTGGACACTCTCAAGCAGTTTGATAGAATAGGTAAAGCAGTGTGCAGTGTGGACACAGTAGGTCCCTTTTTGATGGGTATAGTTAACATTTGCTTGTTAAAGGAAAAGCTGAACATCCTCACAGAAAAAGAAAACATGGCAGTTTTTAGCATATTGTCTTGAACCTTCCTCTAATAAAAGGTTAGTGAAAGACATTGCTTTCCCCCACCATGTTTTAACTTGTTCTCTATTAACATGTGTTTCAATAAGAGTGTGGAGAATATGGCATGAAATTACAACTACAATAATATTTAGGACTCATGATAAATCAAAAGATTAAAATATATCATACAGAATCTATTATTGCCTCTGTTCTTGATACTCTTAACCCAAAGTAAATTCACTAGCAATAATGTACAGAAATGGTTATGGTTGTTCTTTATTGGGATATCTCCTGGGTTTTTTTGTTTTGTTTTTTTTTTAACTTGTAGTTTTACTGACCACCTTTTTCCCTTCTAATATCTTTTGCATATTGATCTGTGGGTTCTAACTATCATAACACCATGTTTTTGAGCCTCTTATCAGAAAAGCAGATTATTTTGGCTGCAGCATTGCCTAGATGCTGACACTGAGTTTGCTCTATGTGTACTTTCTAGACTCGGCAATCTTGAGGAAAGAACTCCATCTCATCAGGGACACATAAGCCCTGAGACCACTAATAGCAGGCTAGAGGAGGACCCTGAGGACCTTAAAATAATGTGTGATGTTGGTACGAGGTAGCATTGGTGCAGAGGACAGGAGTTTGAGGTAAAGGGTGGAAGCCCATTTGCTCCACAGTGCAGACATAGTGCTATAGACGATACAACAGCTCAGAATGTGACTTGTAACTTACTGTCCTCCATGATCATTTTGAATGGTGTTAGGAATCACTGCCATACCTTCGTAGTCCAAGCTAAGAAGGATGCGAAGGTAGCCTAAAGCTTCTTCAGCTCTCTGATGCCTGCTTGATCATCAAGTTCTTTATTATGCCCGTAAGATACACAACAGAGATTATCTCCTGTTTGTCTGAAGGAAAAGGGATCTGAATGTAAAGCAGACTGGCTATATTTCAATGATGATAGCATTTGCCCTGGAAAAGGCAATTCATGTTTGTTTAAATACTGTTCTGAGTAGTTCCTAAGCTTGAATGCTGTGTGACCTGCGCAGGCTTCTTTTCAGCTGAAGCAAATCACTCTTCTTGACATGACATCAGAGTCACAGACTACTGACCTTCAGGGCACAGTGCAAGAGACATTTATTTTATTGAGCAGCTGATTGACTAGTCATGGATTTTTTCCTTGGTTTTGTTTTTGCCAACAGCTTATCTAATTTGTGATTTAATCTTTTTATTCAATGCCTAGCTGCCTCAGCAGTCCATTTTAAGAAGCAGCATATGAAATATATACATTTTATGTCTATTATTTGCAATTAATCATCAGTGATTATGCTATATAATTATCTATCCCATTTGATTTAATATCACTAATGGATGTATATTAAAGTTACTTCGGCCATCTGCATATTTTTCCTGCCAACTGCTATACAGAGACCAGCTTTTTAAGGCATTTTCTGAGCGGACAAAGATAGCCATCTGCCAGTCTTAACCATGCACATATTTTAAAATTTGTTGACTTGATTATATAATGGAATTGGAAATAGGGAACATGATACGTGCAGTTGAAGACTTTGTTATCAGTTTGTTAATCAATAAATATTTAAGTAATTTCTTACCATTATTTTCCCCTTCTAAATTGCTGAGATTTCCCATTTCTCGCTTAGACATTCTTGAAGCTTCTGAAACTGTTTACTATTCAAGACAGGATATGTTAGAAAGAGTTTACTGCAGTCTGGTAAAAGAAAGCAGGTTTTCCTCTTTTTATTAATCCAATCCCTGCAGCAGTTTCCCATTTTCAGTTTAAAAACAACTAGGTGTATTTATGGACAAAAGTATACTTTCACACTATTTTCATTACCCATGTAAGTGGTGGTTTTGAATGGTAATCAGTCAGTGCATAAGGAGTTCAGTTTGAAGTCTATGTTAGATATCATTACTCACCTTTAGATCTCACCTTCCTCCTGAGCCTCGAAAGAGTCCATATGAGTAAGGATCTAGCTTCATACTATATACAACGGACAGTTAGAACATTCTGTAATCATGGATTCATGGAACGATTTGGGTTGGAACGGATTTCAAAGATCATCTAGTTACAACGCCTCTGCCATGGGCAGGGACACCTTCCACTAAATCAACTTGCTCGGAGTTTCATCCAACCTGGCCTTGAACACTTCCAGGGATGGGACATCTACAACTTCTCTGGGCAACCTGTTCCAGTGCCTCACCACCCTCACAGTGAAGAGCCTCTTCCTTATAACTAATATAAATCTATGTCTTTCAGTTTAAAGCCTTTGCCTCTTGTCCTATCACTCCATGCGCTTGGAAAAAGTTCCTCTCCAGCTTTCTTGTAGGCCCCCTTTAAGTACTGGAAGGCTGCTAGAAGGTCTCCCTGGAGCCTTCACTTCTCCAGGCTGAACAGCCCCCAACTCCCACAGCCTATTTTCAGAGGAGATAGCTGGAGGGCTGGAGCACTCGGATCGTCTTTGTGGCCCTCCTCTGGACTTGCTCCAACAGCTCCATGTCCTTCTTATGTTGGGGACCCCAGAGCCAAATGCAGTACTCCAGGTGGAGTCTCACAAGAGCAGAGTAGAGGGGTAAAATTGCCTCCCTCGACCAGCTGGCCACGCTTCTTTTGATGTAGCCCAGGATGCGGTTGGCTTTTTGGGCTGCAAGCGCACATTGATGGCTCATGTTGAGCTTGTCATCAACCAGCACTCCCAAGTCCTTTTCCTCTGGGCTGCTCTCAGTCCATTCTGCGCCCAGCCTATACTTGTGCTTGGAGTTGCCCCGACCTGCGTGCAGGACCTTGCACTTGGCCTTGTTGGACTTCATGAGGTTCACACAGGCCCACCCCTGAAGCCTGTGAAGGTCCCTCTGGATGGCATCCCTTTAAATCAACCTTATCAAGCAACTGGAATTCTGCCCAGTCAGGATTCTGCCCTGGTCCCTCCCAATGCTCTGAGCAAACCTGCGTCTGGTGCTTATGGATTTATTCAAGATTCTTCCACCACCATTTCACTCGTCAGCTATATAAAGGGTAACAGAGAAAGATGGAGTCATTGTCTGAAAAGTCTTTACTAAAAAGGGCACTTATTTCTCCAGAGCGTTGCAAACTACAGCTGCTGTGAAAGATGTACTGTATCTGTTTAATGTAATCACATGTCATGATGGTTTGGTCTTATTGTACACATCTCTTTTGTTAATAGAATCTGTGATTCAAACACAGGTTTTCATGGATTTCATGTGCACTCATTTTAACCATTTATCCTTTCCATGGAAGCATTTTGCTCTACTATATTCACTTTTATTTTCTTTTTTTGCATATAATTAAATGCTGTAATCTTGTAAACTAATTGCTTTCCCTAAAGACATGCTATAACTTTATTTATACAGTGGGCAAAACGCCAATAAAACTATACAAAAAATTGGACTTGAGGGTAAGGTTTGGACTGTTAACGGTATACAGTTATTTTTCTTTTTCCTTTCCAGTGTATTAAAGTTTCATTATTTTCCTTTCATTGGCTTTGATTAATCTTTTTATAGTATAACATACATGGAACTGATGCAGTCTACAACAGCATGTGGCAAGTACCAGTCTATCTAATTTTAACCTTCTCTGCCTGCATACATGTCTTTTGTCCTTGTAATGTTAGAATTGCTAATCTGCCTGTAGCAGAGACCTAAACCAAGCAGTGCAAAGTCACATAAATGTATGAGAAGCCATATTTGGTTTTGAGAGTCAGCTGAACTGAAATAACTAGGATTTGGGGAGAAGGAAAGACTTATTAAAGCCTTCAGGAAAGTCTACAGCATGGTTAGACAATGGGTATTGACCCTCTCATTCAGTGTGTTGTACCTCATTCCAAGAGCATTTAAAAGAAGGTTTGATTCTTGATAATATTTCTGTTCCCAATCACTTTTTCTGTTGGTCTCTACTCTTCAGCACAAATACTCAGTCTATTTATGAGAATACCTAAAATCGTAGGTACAATACAGTGTGAAGAAAAGCGAAGGAACTCTCTCTGAATCTTGGCAGTGTTGCCATGTTTTAAGGAAGATGCTTTTAACGGAAAATCAAGAAGGGAGAAAATAATATACCTAAAGAGTGTCAAAGGCGAATAAAATGGTGAAAAAAGGACATAATTTTATGAGAAGTATTTATCCTGGAAACACCGTCTTCTAATTGCCACTCTGGAAGTCAAATGATACAAGAAAATCAAGACTAAAAGAATGATAAAACCCCACTTTTGTAACATGTAAAAAAAAGTCTAGTCTGGACATGAGAACTACTGATGTCTGAGATTAGAAGCTGGAGCCACAGAAAGACTTAATAATGCAACTTTTAATAATGTTTGATCTAAGATAGAGAAGTGATTCTAGCAAACATCTTCTGCACCTACCTGCTGGACTGTGACTTAGATGGAAAGACTACTAGCAGGTGGATCCAAAGAGTTTTAGGTAACAAGAAGCCCAGGTTAGCCCACAAAAAGTTAACAACTATAGGTGCCTCTGGAACTGTTCTGATGAAAACAAACATGCCTAAAGACTTTTGGACAAATAAAAAGATTGGTGGGGATTACCTACTCCTTCATTTTAGGTCTCCAATTTCTGCATTAGTCCCACTTGCAGCCTGTGAGCGCTTATGTGCAGCCTAAAAGTAGGACTGAAAGAATCCAGCAAAGCTAAGGAAGAGGCCATCTAGGCTAGGCAGCACAAGTGTTAAGACTTAGAAAAAAACACTGACGCTGCTTTGAGAATGACTTTCAGATGGGTTCTGCATTAAGACAGATAGAGGACAGACTAATTTGTGAGTCTTACTGAGGTTTAAGTGTGGAGAAGCACAGGGGGTTGTACAAGAGTCTTCAGGATGGAAATCTGGGCATTCATGGATTCTAGTAGAATAAATAGTCTTTAGGGCAGAAAACACACTGAAGCAAAGTAGGGGTTCAGAGGGTGATCTTGACTGAGTTTTAAGATATCTAAAACCCCTTTGGGTTTCAGACCCAAACTTCTGATCGTTTGCACTGCTTTGTTACTCATGTAGTCATTTCAGGTTTTGCTAAATGGCTTAATAATTTCTAGCAGTGCCTGGGAGCCAAAACAGCTGGTTCTTATAAATCAAAGTTAATATAAAATTGAAAGAACACTGTTAGGTCAAGAAACTGCTGTACTTGTTTGCATGCTTTAAACCCCAGAGATACATTATGACACATGTCCCCTGATGGATCTGCTTATTTTAATATTGTAGTCTGCCTTGTAAAAACAACAAACTGAAACCCAAACCACTTCTGCACTACCACTAGAACAGCCTGGAGCTTTTAAGAGAGGAGGGTTTTTTCTGTAGTCAAGAGCTCATTAATGTTCCCCTTCGCATGTTTGATTTCATTGCATTAAAATATCAGAATCGTTTCTGTAGATGGGGAAAAAGAAAGAAGCCAGCTGGTATTTCGGAGAAGCTGTCAGTATGAAAGTTAATCAAGTTTAATAATAGTTGAAAGTAATTTCAGGTAGTATTTTACCTATCAGATGTGGTACCTCAGTGACTTAAACTGACCTCAGATGGGGCTGTTACATTCCTAGTCTCCTCTCCCAAAGCCATAAAATGCCTCTCACCTCACATAATCCACAGTGCTGGCTCCTCCTGCTTCCATGGGCAGCTCACCCCAGGAAATAAATGATCAGAGAACAGCTCCTACTGAAAATATAAAGTCAATCATTTTTCTACTGGTTCTTTATACAAGCTGCCGATGTCTGATGGGTGGTTGCCAGCAGAGCGGAGGGTGCAGGGATGCGTGGGCTGGGAGGAAAGCCCTGAGCGGCTGTGGCTGACGGTCACTTAAACTGGCATGAAAAATAAACGCTGTCTGCCTAAGGCAGATCACTGATTTTACACTGTCATTTGAGACCTGCTGCAAAGGTGATCCATGTTATCATCTACAAGCTGGTGAGAACCCTGGTTTTGTAATGCCTAGTGGGGTTCAAGTAAGTGGAGTTAGTTACTCATGTCTGTAAAAGTAAGCAAGTGTCTGCCTGATCTGGCCTTGCTAGGCAAAACCAGCTAAAGACTGTCAACTGCATGATTAAATGCAAAAAACAAAAAAGATACTTCTTTCTCTCGTCTTGTTCACTGTCAGATATCTCCCATAGTATTTATAACAAATGTGTAAAAATGTTTCAGATGCAATTTTCACAATCATTTGTGCCTTTTTTTTTTTAATTTATCAGCTTAAAAGATGCATTCTGATTACCAAAGATGATATATTCAGTTTCTTTTTCTTCTTGGAAATCATGTATTGGTTTTCTTTTAAAAGAGTGCATGTAACACCCATGAAAAGAATATCTGCATTTGTCATGAAGATTTTCATGGCCCATGGAAGAAATACATAGAATTTCTGGGGAAACCCAGTGCTCTCTAAGGTATTATTATTCTCAGGCACCAAGGAGTATTTAGATATTTTTCTGAGGGTACCACATGCTGTTTATAATTATTAACCACATCTGAACAGCCAAGTCAAACCTCAG